>NC_090940.1:65983571-70783571 GCF_040938575.1 Ambystoma mexicanum | reverse complement strand
GTTGGTGTGGGTTACGGGTTTCCCCAAGTTCACTGTTCACAAGTGGAGAACGATCCCCTTCTTGAACTTCCACTTCTTTCAAATAGCCACTTGGCTGTTGGCAATGTAGGTTACACATTACCCAAGTTGACTGTTCGCAAATGGAGATTTATTCTGTTCTTGCACTTCCACTTCTTTCAAATAGCCTCTTGGCTTTTGGCAATGTGGGCTACAGATTTTCCCAATTGGACTTCTCAGAAGTGGGAAATTGCCCCCTTTTCGCCTTGTTATATTTCGCCACTTAGAGGTTGTATTAAGACTTTCATTTATTTCTGGTGGCCTCCCCCTTCTTAAGTCCCGTTGATCTCGGGCTCCCTGTAACTTAATTATGGGAGTCGACATAGATACCTAGCGCCCCAGTGCCCTGGGACTTCTGAGGCTCACCGGTAATTACAGTTGGCTTTGGCATCCTATTTGGTGGCGCAGTATGGCAGCACTTCCCGTCAGCATCTCTGCATCGCAGAGAACTCTACGGTTTGCTCGCCTTCTGGATCTCTCTCACTGGGAGCCTACATTGCTCCCTTCTCCATGAACAAAGCTCTCCAGTCTTCCTTGCAAACACTTTTTTCTCACCTTGCTTTACGCCAGCCCCTTCTCTACACCTCAACACCTAGGCCATCACGTCGCCGTTCGTGCAACCTGACTCACTAGACACCGCCCGCTCCTCTCCTTCCCACCATTTATTACAGCTGAACCCCTCCTCTGTGCCTTTCTATATCCTACCCCCGCTATATATCTATTCTGTTGTTACTTCTGAAAAGCGCTCAGTTAAGCATCTGCAATGTTGTACACCTCTGTAAAGTGCTCTGTTATGTATCTGTATTGTTGTATACCTCTGTAAAGCTCCCCGAAACTAGGTCTGCGCTCAATAAATACAATGATGATAATAATGATAATAACTGACACCAAGCCACTGTCTGGGAGAGTGAAATCTCTCCTCCTCCTTTGACGCCCACCTCTATGAAGCAGAATCTAATCTTCATTTCTAAAGGTGCCACTCAAGTACCCTGTCTCAAAACACCTAGACTGCATGTTTCTTTCAATGGCAATTCTGATCCTCATTGACTCCTGGGCCCTCTTCCTCGTCCCGGAACCACAAGCATTATGGATCCTGAAGTCGAAAATGGGTTTAAGTCTTTTATGTCTATTTATTTCTTTGTGACTGTTGAATTGGATGTTATTAATATTAGAAAATGTTACAGGGACGATGTGTGACTTACAGGTAAGAATTCCACGCAAAACATAATCCTGGTTATTAAAGGATATCACATTAGTTTTTAGGAACGCCCAAGGTGTATAACTTATTCTGTTTAAGTGACTTTTCACCACAAGCTTCTTTGGTTTCCTTATGAGAGGTACTTGTGCAATGACAACAGGCCATCAGATACTCGGGAATAATGAACACTCATCCTCAAAAGAAGATGAATACCACGTTTCTCCCAAAGCAGTCACCACTTTACCCTGACAGCCATCTCCTCCCATGTGATATTCCCACATGATACCACCCCTAGGGTTAGGGTCGGGTAGCGTCTGCCTTGCCCGGGCCACATGGGAGGAGGTTTTAGGCTGGGGTTTAGTGATGACTCCTTAGGATTCATCACAGTCACATACGTTGAAGTGCTTAGAAGATAAAGTGGTAAAAGGGACGGGGGACACTGGTCTCAGTGGAGTGAGAGACTGTGAAACAAGTACAAGTGAGAGAGATATTGATGCAAAAGAAATCCAGAGGAGTAGAGGCCAAGGCCCTGAAGTGGGGAAACCATGAACTGTAAATGAGTTAAAACAGTGGATAGCTGAGAGAAGGTGGAAGAGTCCCCTTGAGGAATTAAAGGAACTGACTATTAAGTGCAGAAGGCTTGTTGATGCAACCGTTAGTGGTAGGGTCAGCGTAGGGTAATTTTTGGAAAGAGGATGGACTATTTTGATTTGGACTACCTCACTGACAACAAGCACCCTAGTTAGATTTATGTTGAGTAGGGAAATCCCTTTTGTTAGGGACAGTTAGGCCTTTTGTTTATTATCTGAATAAAATCACAGGTAGAAATGCCACCTCTTTGTCCGCTGCCTTGAAACACTTGTGTATAGGCACGTTATAAATGCTATATCATATATCAGACCTACCACACCTTATAAAGGAACATGGCCTCCGGCCTCGTTCCTCCATTTGGTCACAAAACTCCTCAGTGATTTGCAAACTCCTTATAATGTACAGTACAAAATCTCATATATAAAGAACACAAGACGTCCAGATTTTACAATAGGTAACATGGCGAATATGCATTCATCCACTTGTTTTCTCAAGCCCATCAACTCTGGACACAAAGCAGTTTTTTCCCATACAATATTTCATCACAACCCCAGATAATGAGCTTTGCCCCAGGTAGTTCAACATTCACATCCTAAATGTACATCTCAACCTCCCCTTCCGCCCCATATCTGGGATGACAGGAGCTAACCCTATCCTCCTTGAGTCACAGTGAGCATGGTGACAAAAAGTCAGGAAAAATTCAACTAAGTGGTGACCGTGCAAACCGTGGCCATAGTGGGGTTTACTTGCAAGCCCTCCAAAAACTGGTGGTTTATCGCACACTTTGAACAAATGCTCTATTTAACCAATCTAGTGCCCACTGTGGGGTGCATTTAAAGGCCCCAAACAGAAGTCCCTTTCACATGAATAGCAAGATTTTAAACACAATCAAAAACGGCCAGGCATTTGTTTTTGTTTTTCAAGTATAGTTAAAGAGCCATGAGGAAAGGGGCCTACATGAACCAAAACAAAAGAAACTGCTGCCGCAAGTTGATATCAATATGGTTAAAAACCTATCTGTATAAACCAATACTTTGAGCAATGATTAAATCAAACCAAAATGGTTAAATGCCAGAAAAAACACACAGTCCACTGTCATATATTCATAAAATATAGAATATTATTTTACCAATATTGCAGCATTGAATAGAGGCGTTGCATCACATAATTAAATATATTACCCAAAATGCGAAATTCAATGCTGAACATATTATACCTATTATTGTAGGTATGCGTCTACAGTGTTAAAGTATACTGTAGTCATCAACAAAGAGAATAGAGTGAATAGATCAATTGTGAAAGGTGAAAGACCCAGTGCTACAAAAGTGGCCAGGACCAAAACTGGTCATCAAATAGTGCCAGGAGAGAAAGAGACGGATTAGATTATTTACATGAAGGTTCAATCTTTTACTAAAAGTTTTAAACTCAATTGTGCAATGTGAAATTGAGAAATACGTTATTTTCAACAGACATTTTCTTGACTTGAACAGACTGTCTTGAATCCTACGGTTCAGAAGCGTAGTTAGATCTCAGATCGCAACATGAATCATTAGGTACTGTTTGTTTAGGGACAGAATAACCCTACTTCAATAGTCGATCCTCATAGCAATACAGAAACCATAGTCCAACACATTGATGCTTGTATCGTTCTGCACATTTGAAGAAAACAGTTGTTAAATGTAAACAGCAAACTTCCTTATTTTTCTGTATTTCAATGCTGTTTCCTCAGCCTTGGACGTGTGCGCCGATAGGGTCTGCCGACGCTATAGGGGGTGGACAAAAAAGAGAAGAAGGAAAAGTAGTGTCCACCGGTTGCAGAGTTGGTCCAACAATAAGACCACACGCATACCACTGGAGGAGTCGTGTTTCGGTGGCAATATGGGTGTGAGAGCCGCCTTCGTCAGGGCGTGACTGGAAGACCCTGTTAAATAGATATACAAATAAGAACAATTTTAGGGCTGTGTGTGTGTTCTGGCAACGGGTGATATAGATATCAGTGAGAAAATATTCATCAAATTGCTGGCAAACAACAGAATCGCTCATGGTAAAAAGGCCTTACCATGAGATTCTGAGGTCCCCTTTCATCACAGCTGGACACCAGGAACCAAAGCTCTGCCTTGACTGCCGGGCTTAGGTCATATGGAAGTGAAGGGGAGTACGATGATCCAATGGATTATAAAGGGATTCCAAAATGGAGGTCGACTTCAAGCATGTAATTGCTTCGTGCTGAAAAGGAGGGAGGGTACAGAGACACAGCAGAATATGATAGTAGTGCCTAATGCGGCCAGTCAGAGTAAGCAAGCGGGTAACAAGTGAAGGGAACTGGCGAGATCGGTCTTACCTGGATGGGACACCCGCCAGGTAGTAGAGAAAGAATATTTTTTGAGAGCCGATGTCTGGCGATCTTTAATACGCGCTTGACAGCTAGTTCATAGGAAAATCGGCATGAGCTCTGGAAACATGTCAAGGCTGGTTGAGGCATGGAGGAACAGGGACACAAGAACAGACGCGGAATAGTGAGTGGGGAGTAACGCGTGTGCTAATATACAGTATGTCCTGAGTTAAGATCAGAAGCACAATAAACATCGCCATGCCACACTTACTAGATAGTTTTGGTACTGCATGTAAACATTTGCTGTGTTCTGGACAAAATCCTGGAATCTTGAGGTGGCCCACGAGATTGTAGCACATAATAGTGGAGAGCCGGTGCCGTGAGGAGCAGGCGTGGCTGCTGGGACCGGGGTTAGGCTTATGCGTTGCCTAGGAAACCTGTGGTGTTCGCTGGCGTTGCTGGGAGACAGAGAAAGACTCTGCTGCCCAGGTGCTGGGTGTGTCGAAAGAGCACCAATCGTAGCACTGCCCTTGCAATAGGTAGGGAGGTGTGTTACTGTACACCAACCCGAGGCGTGCACGTAATCCAAACTACACATCTTGGCCGCGGGCTGTTTTAAGGGGCCTACCTGTCATTACCAATGGGCCAGCAGCATTTTAATTTACAAAAGACGACGGAATCAAAGATTCCAGTCACATGGAAAACAGGATTTTTAAACAAAAACAAAAATGGCCTGCAAATAAAAACGGCTTTAAAAAGCAAAAGTGAAAAAAATATCACTGCTCACGGAAAAATGTCAGGAAAACAAAACATGATGTGTGGGTTGACAAAAGCGATGTATATTTGGTTTCACCTACAAAACTCCAGTGAGATTTGAAGAGCCACTTTGTGTTCATGGAAAATGTCAGCCCAAGGCAGACCCGGCTTCTGGCTGTGGGCAAAACTTCACAAAGGAAAACTCCCACTTCCAGACTGGATGTCACATCTCCCATCTAATGACCACCTGCAATAAAAATGTCCTGCAAAAGGCGTTGAAATTCAGTGTTCTCCAGACCTGCTGGCTCTGAAAGCAGGGACTTCAAGGAAAGTCACCCTTTGCTGGGGCACGGCTAATATGTGTGGAAATGGGGCACCCACTTCAAAGAGCAAGCTTCCAACACAAAGGAGACTGATGAAGGTACAGGCTGACCCAGTGCAAAGGAGACCGATGAAGGTACAGGCTGACCCAGTGAAAACAAATGGCCAGAAGCAGAAATTGCCAATTGTCACACAGGAAAATTCACAATTCAATTAAACTGACTATTCTCATTTAGGATTTTCCTCAGCAACCATAATGTGGATTGATTTCAATTTTGTGCCACTTTTTTAATGTAATTTCTAGTCGATTTGGGGGGTATAAAATGCATCTACCTGTGACTCTGGGAACTGTAATAGCCAGTTAAACTAGGTTTCTGGCTGATCTGAACATGTTCCAAATGTGAGAGTTGGTGAGCAGGTGTAAAATGAAATTAGGGCTATGCTTAATAACATACATACATAGCTATTGTGCTTTTTATGGAAACGGCAGAAATGTGCCATATGGCCGTGCTACATTGTACGGATTTGGTAGTCGGCTTATCTAATTCCCCACGATTAGCTTAATCAGAAAATATGTTTAGTATGGCAGTTGCTAGTAAAATTATGAAGTTGTGATACATAACTTGTTTTTGCCAAAAAGTAGAAAGGCTGAACTAAGGGCGATTTCAAATGGGAATTGCCATATGGTGCTCCAGACCCCTAAACCAACACTGACTTGGAGGCTAGGTTAGAGAGGTGAGAGAGGGGTAACTGTCCAATCCTACTGGCAGGGAGTATTGCAGGGTACTTCCCCAAGATTGTAAAATTGGTGGCGTCATCGCTGCTATATAAGGGGGACTGCACTAGGTCAGAGGCAGAAAAGGGAGAAAGACAGGAGGATAGAGAAAAGAGAGACCATCATGAAGGCTACTGAAACTTACCATCCGACAGCTGTAAAGAGACGCCAGAGGAGACTGCTGAGAGTGCATCTGGATGCAGCTGTCTATCGCTAGAAAGGCCTCAAAGCTGACTGGCTTCTGTGGTGGAGAGCGGAAAGCCATCTTTGAAAGTGGAGGGACCAGACCCCTGCCCTATCTTTCCAGAGTGTCCTGAGATACAGCTGGCTTTCCTGGACCTTAAACAGAGGCTTGCTATGTAAGCATAACTGAGCCCTGGGAAACACCAAAAGGTGGGGGGGGGTGGAGTCTGCTTGCCTTTAATCCTTTCCCTTTGTAGTGGCCGGGGGAGGGGGCCGGGGGGGGTGCAAAACTGTTGATCCTTAGCCTATGTAACCAAAAATATTAATTTAATTAATTCCCCATTTAGCATAACACTTCGGGGTGAATTTTGTTAAAATTCGAAATTAACAAGTGTGCGCTGAAAACGATAGCCTATAATTTTATTGGGTAATCCTTGTTGTCCAGCTGACCCACACTTAAGTAAGAGGGATGTCTTTGTTCATAAATCGGTCCGACCTTTTTATCCAGCTTCCTCAACACAGGCCTTTCAGTAAGGGGGGGTCTAAGGGGGGGGGGGGGTCTGAAACCCAAAGTTCCCCAAAGCATTCCGATTTTTCTGTCTGACTTCCCAACATAGACCAAATCAAGGGTGGTTTGGGGGGGAGGGGAGGGAGCGTTCTGAAAAACAAAGCGATAAACCTCCTTGTGTTTATTTTAAACCAAAAGTGTGGGCAAAATCATAATTGCCATATGTATTTGAACCAATCTTGAAATCCTACTGCTAGCCTTTTAAGCCTGCAGGAAAATCAAAATCGCACAATTGTACATAAGAGCCTTTGTCATTGATCAGTGTAATTATTTTGTAAAGTGAAATTTGCAGAAAGTAAGAATTGTGTCTCTGTTCTTTTTAACTCACTTTTGGGATTTATTTATGCTGAGAGAAGTTGTTTGTGTTGTGCCACGAATAAAGTGGTGTTTAACATTTCCGTGCTAATTTCTTTTACCTTTAATTTAAATAAATACCAATATATTTCCCGTACACCGGCCTGGTTCTTGGCTCATTGTTAGCTCAGGGGAGAGGGATCCAAGGGGCAAGATATGTGTCTGAGATAGGGCTAAAAAAAGAATCTGTTAAATAGTTTGTTGCATAACCACGTGAGTGGGGAGGGAATGCCCTGTGTGTTGAGGGTGGCTTCTCAATAAACCGTTGTACCACCTAGCTCTGGCCTTCCAGATAGCAAGCTGAATAGAGTACATTTTACTTTAAGACACAGATTGGTTCTCAGAATATAATGTATAAGCATTTAACTCCAATTTGACTTGTAGTGTTACAATGTGCTTGATGGGGTGTCTTATTCTAAGTGATAGGACAATGATTATGGGCAGTCTCCTATTGACATAGTCAATAGGTGCCTACAAGTTAAGAAAATGTTACATTGTTGGTGAGTGCAGCTGTCTGCAAGTTAACGCACTTGCCAGTTAGAACTACAGGATTAAAGGGATACTTTGTTCTAGAAAGGTGTGTGTGTATACATACACAAACCCATACTTGATATTCAAATACTGAAGATGTGGAGCAGTCTTACTATTTCAATTTCTATTAATCATTTGGTTGCCGAATTACAAAATCCTGAGTCACTTAATAGAGAGCTGCAAGACAGCTGTATTAAGCACACGTCAGAAAAGGAATGCCTTTAACACAGATGTTTCTAACCAGTAAGGTGTCCCCCTACTTACTATCTGGAGTGCTATAGCTGGGTCTGATGAAAATTAGAGGTCCACTGGTCTGCAGTGAATGTTTGGCTAGTGCGTTGGCTACTTGATCGGAAGATTAAAAAAATAGACTCTTTCTGAGCCACAGTCCTTCCCCCAATTGTTGCCATGTGGCTAACAGGCTCTGCCCTGGACCCACACCAGGAAATGAAAGGATATTTGTATTACCTCAACCACAAGTGGAGAGGATGGGGAGAGGGGAATGATGGGTAGATTGACTCCAAAACTGCTGTTCCCCCAAGTAGAAAATGTAGGGCACAAGGACAGTGTTGTCTTCACCGTGCCAGCAGACACCTCCAGCCCCCTTCCTGGAGGTGTCTGCAGGGCAGGGTGAAAAATGAACTCTGGGCACAAAGGAATTATTTGTATAGAGGAAATCAGTTGGTAGTGCCATGCGAGATGAGGAAGGCGGTAGTGGATTTAGCTCATGTTGGTCATTTGGGGGTTGCCAGAACGAAGGGTCTAGTGAGGGCTGAATTTTGGTGGCCTGGTGTAGACAGAGATGTGGAAGAGCAGGTGATTGGGTGTATGGACTGTTTGGAGGGTGATAAGGGACTCACAGTGCAGAAAGTTCCGATGGTAGTCAGGAAATGTCCCAGAGTACCATGGGATGAAGTGGCCTTAGATCTGTTGGTGCCGTTTAACATTAGAAGAGCAAGAGATGCTCATCTGTTGGTGGTAGTTGATTTGTTGTCAAAATTGTCCCGAAGTATGTGTTTTAAAAGACATTTTGAGTGGGAGTATAATTCGTTTTTTGGAGCAGCTATTTTGGAGGGAGGGCTTTCATTTAGTTTTTAGGGAGTTCAGAGATTTCTTGGACAAATATGGGGTGGAACAAGTTACCACGTCTCTATATCACCCCCAGAGTAATGGATGTGTAGAACGCTTTAACAGGATGCTTATGGAGGTCATCAGGATAGCGGTGGCTACGGGAGGCGATTGGGTGCGTGCCGTAATGGAAAAAACCTTTCAGTACAGATTAGCTCCTCACAGTGTTACTGGCATGTCACCTTTTGAGGTGTTGCGAGGGAGGAAGCCCAACTCGCATCTGTGCCCTGGGTGGATGGAGAGATCAAGATATGTGGGAGTGAATGTTGAAGGCTTGAGAGAGAAGTTACGCCTTAGTGGTGTCAAAATAAAGGAACGCAATGATCAGAGAAATTGTTGTAGGGGTTTCAAGGTGAGAGACATTGATTGGATAAAAGTGAAAATACCCACTAAGGAAGGAAGTTTTCCTCCTTATACTCAGAACCTAAGAAGGTTGTCAAGGATTTGGGTTCATCCATTTTGGTTAAAGGTGGTGAAGTGTGGAATAAAGAGAGGGTTGGCTGTTCTCAGGATGAATAACATCATCTTGCAAGGCATGTTCTGAACAATGTGTATAGTATGAAGGAAGGTAGGTGTTAGAAGTGTTTACTTAAGTTGCTGTGTACAGCATAACTTGTACATAGTTATAGGAATGTTATTCTATCATAGTTACTGTTGCTACACGCCCATGCCAAGGTACAGGGGGTGGAATGGGAATCATTGACATTTTCTGTATAACATCTTGTGTCAGTTGAAGGCTGTTTCCCTGGCTGGGGGTCGTTATTCCTATATGCTCTATAAACGCATCTCTTTCTTTCATACTCAAGCCTGCGAGTATCATTCCAGACTTAACAGAGACAACCTAAAAAAATCCACCAAAACAATTCTACTCAAAGACCTCAACCTAGGCCTTAATGATCCCAAAGGTAAAGCAGCCCTATCTAAAGAGCTCAATAATATGGGATTCCAACGTAATGTCACCAGTCCAACTCACTGCAAAGGTCGCACCCTCGACTGGGTGGCTGACCACAACTGCCCCACCACTATCAGCTCCATCACTGCCCTGCCTTGGATGGATCACAATTGTATTGTATTCTCCATTCCCTCAACAAAAAACAAACCAAGGACAACCTTCTTCCTTTTCTGGAAGTCCCAGAGCCTAAGCCCCCGTTCTCCAATGACCCAGATACACTTGCAAATATTTACACTGACACTCTTACTAAAGCAATTGAGGCTATAGCACCCTCTAGAAAATAAAAAGGAGAAAAAATCCATGCATGTCAACGCCTGGTTCTCGGATGAACTAATTGCTCTACGCACCAACAAACGTAGCGCTCTAGCCAACTGGCAAGCTAACCCGAGCCACTACTAATGACGATTTCAAACGGATATCCCACAATATAAAATAAATAAATAATCAGTCACTCAAGCCAAGTCTCTCTCCTTTAATTCACGCATCTCCAAGGCCAACTCTCAACCTAAGGAAATGTTCTCCATTTTTCGAGACCTCATTACCCCTTCCACCAGCCCCGATGAGATTATTAAAGGCTAAGCATGGTGCTCCAGCATACAAGCAGACCTGTTTAATAAAAATAGAACTGCTCCAAAACAAAAGTCAAGCGCAATTCAGAGACCTGCCCAAACACGACCAGCCCCCCCACCCTACCATCCATCCCACGATTCCACTAACCAGCTCTACTCTTTCCATGTTACTGAACTAGAAGTCCTTGACCTCCTCAAACATCTTAAACCGTATATGTGCAAAGGAGACGTTTGCCCTCCCAACATTGTTAAGGAATGCGCCAACTCCCTCACACCTCTCCTACTGGCATTCATTAATGCCTCATTCGCTATAGGGTTCGTCCGCGCCAGCCTTAAAGAAGCCTGGGTACGCCCTCTATTAAAAGCGCCCTCCTCGGCCAATAACTACCAACCCACCACCACTGTCCTGTACCTCTTAAAAATCCTGGACAAAGCAGCTCACAACCAAATTCAAGTATTCCTCTAAACCAACGTCATCCTCGGCAAGAGGCAATCAGGGTTCCGCGAAGGACATGGCACAGAAACTGCCCTCCTAGATCTTAAAAATCAAATAACAGCAATTATGGACAAAGGTAAGCCAGCCCCTCCTCCTACTTCTTGACCTCTCTGCTGCCTTTGATCTTGTAGACCACAGGATCCTCACTTCCCATCTCACTAAGGCAGCACATTTTTCCAAGGCAGCCTCCTCATGGATCACCTCATTCTTAAATGGAAGAGCTATGAAGGCTTTCTCCAACCAGGCAAATGCGGCTCCCACTACCATACACTGTGGAGTCCCTCAGGGGTCTTGCACAGCTCCCACTGTTTACAAACTGTTTACGAAACCACTCTTTGACAAAATGGAATCCTTCAGCATAGCATACACAAACTATGCAGATGATACACATGTTCTCCTGCCCCTCTCAGGTTCCTATGACCAAGACGCTGCAACCCTCTATCTGATTTATAGCACCATTCAAGCCTGGATGGCGACAAATAGGCCATCTCTCAATGGAGACAAAACGGAGATCCTCATTATTGGCCCCAAAGAAACACTTGCCAAACTGGATCAAAAATATTGTAACTTCACCATCGATAACACACTCATCCCGGTCTCTTCATCAGTAAAGACACTCAGTGTCTACCTAGACTTCACTCTATCCATGACACGACAGGTTCGCGCCATTGCCTCTGCTTCTGCCCATAGCACAAAGCCCATTAACGCAGTAAAACCGTTCCTCTCTAAGCAAAATCGTCTTTCTATAGCTAGAGCCACCATTGGAGCCAAACTAGATTATTGTAACGTGCTCTTAGTAGGTACTTCTACAAAAAAATCTAAACATACTCCAAGTCATACAGAATAACGCCCTCAGAGCAACCTTAAATATATCAATAAGGGATCACATTACTCAAGCTAGGCGAGAGGCCCACTAGCTCCCTGTGAAGGATTGTATTACATTCAAGACCCTTGCCCTTACTCACAAGTGCCTAACATCATCTATCCAAAACCATTATAAGAGACACATCCTCACGCCCAAAAAGAACTTGCTATGCTAACCAACTGTGCATCCCTTCTATCAAAAGTGCCAATGCAGGGGGTATTAGTTTCCCTCACATAGCACCGTAACTATGGAACGCCCTACCCAACTCACTTCGAGCCGAGCCCTCCCTCACAGCATTCAGGAAAGCCCTAAAAACCACTCTATTCAACTAACTCCCCCCCCCCGTCCCCTCTAATCAACCTATTCCTTTCCCCCTTCTCCCAGAGCTATTCTTGTACCTGCTTACTGTAACTAAGAATGTACTTCTTGCGTGTTATTAAGACTATACTACGTAACTAAGCTTAATGTCTTGAAGCTGCCCCACGATGCCTACGGGCTGCTGTGCACTTTACAAAAGTGAATTATAAATAAATAGTAAGTCAGCTGATTGGGTTGGTTGCGTGCTGTTTCCATCTGTGTGTGATCAGAAGGCCACAGGTTTAACCCCTGGCAGCATTAATCAATGTCTTCATCTGTGCCAAGGTTGAAAAACGGATTACCATCCAGATGGGTGATAGTAACAGGCGCCATTAGGCACTGGTGCACAATATGCGCTGTAGAAATGGTTAGCGGTATTACCATGGAGTTACTGTAGCAGAGGTGTTGGACAAATTGCCATTTACGATTTATGATTGTGTGCCCTTTTTATATTGGTGCCCCAGTCCGACTCTGGCGAGGGACTAGGGCAAGAAGGAATAACGAGTATTGTGGTTTTTGATGCCATGTGCAATCCCCCGCCTGCTGAGCTCTTTCCTTCTTCCCAGTGTAGGCCTAGTGTAGTTCTCATTGCAGCAGTTCCTCTATTGCTGTGAGCTTTGGAAGCATACAGAGTGCAGAGGCTCTCTAAAGGTACCACGTTTAGTTAGGGCCAACCCAGGCGTCTTACTGGCTAGTGGTTGCCAGTTCACCGGCTCCTATAAACTAAGGTTTAAGGCAACCTTGTGTTAAGCTCACAGCTACACTCTTTTAGTCATATTACAAGTTTGTGTATTTTTTGACAGCTTAGACCAAGTTAGCTACGTAAGGGTTTCGTGTATGTGGACATGGAGCCTTCGAGAGGATTTAGGGTTCATTACCCAAGTGTCGCTTCTTCCAGCTAGTGCTACATTCTGGCGTTGTGCCCTACCTGCCTGGTCAATTTATAAGTCAGCCTCTGTGCGTTTCAAACCTTGGCGGGTCATCCTTAGGCCACATACTCTTAACTACCCGAGTGCGGCATTACATACCTACTCTGAACAGATCCTGGTAATGCAGTTATATATATCCATTAGAAGCTAGGAGGTTTTCAGGGCTCCTGCAAATAGGATGAGACATCCCTTCAGGAAGGTAGATTCTGAGAGAAGCAGTAGAATGAATGTGTAAGGGACAGTCATTAACTGGCAACAGGAAGAGTAAACAAAGTCACTGGATAGCACTGGATCTGCTAGTCATTGTGGCGGGGGCCGGGGCGGTGCTTTTCTGATGGTGAAGTAAGGACATAGTCCACAGGAGGGTGGAAGAGTGCTGGTTTGGGAGTCATATTTCCTTAATATGTGCCATTAGTCCTCGGATGCCGCTGAACATGACTGCCACCAAGTGCTGAGGGTTATCTGAAGTCGTGTGTGCCTGCAATGTTGCTGAGAGGCGGCTTGCGGAATGTCCACCACCTCAACGACAGTCACAGGAAGTACACGGCCATTGCTCCATGTATGGGGGGTCTACAAAGAGCCGTTTTCCAACCACAGAAGATCATCATTTGAGCAGGCAGAGTCATTGCATCAGCTCCATGTAGAGCCTTACTGGTTGATTTGGCCGCCAGAGCGGACATGGTGTGCTGCGCTCCAGCGTTGCAGAAGGACACGTATTACTGGAGAGAGCATAGTGATGTATCCTGCCTCCTGCAGGATCTGCCATGGGCCAGTAACAACAAGGAGCAGGAACCAGGCTGACCCAGTATGTATAAAAAGGAAACAAGCTTTATTCTCTTGGTTACAGGTTCAGTATAGAATATAGGAGGGAGAGATCATTAGTAGCTTCTTCCCTGATTCCCTGCCCAGATCCAAGTCCCCAAACGTCTCCTTTGGAATCCCCAGGTGCCCCAACACTCCAGGCTCCCCTAGCATTCCAACACAGCTCTTACACTGACTCAGACCTCATTCATACTTATGCAGGATACAACACATAGCCTCTCAGCTAGGCAGCTCCAGCAAGTAACACTACCATCAAGTTGCAGCTCACTAAAGGGAGTTCCCCAAGACCGCGCAGAAACTTGCCAGCTTGGCGAGAATTCTGTAGAAAGTCTGTTGGTTTTGGGGAAGTTCATTTATTCTCTAAACGGCAATATTTCAAGACCGGAATATAAAACCAATCTACTGACTATTAAAGGGACAGAAGTAGGGCCTAGTGAGCCAGACTCTTCCATTTAGGGCAGTGTATTCCCCGCAGTTTATCAATCACTAGGGGGAAGCACTTAGGAACGTACAGCTCAAGAGTCTTTGGTGATGTCCCTTGACGCAAGTGAAACCCTTCTCATTCAATGCTCAGGAAAGGACTCATTTGAGAACTAATTTGGAAGAATTCTTTTTGTTCTCAAAACGGCATATACCGCAGCATATACCACAGCAGGTTGATGAGTTTGCAGTTGGTTGCACAGGGGGGTTAATGCCCATTCAAGAGGGGTAGAAAGTCAGTAAATTAACTATCTTGTTTTCAATCTTTTCTCACTCTTTTAGTTTCTGAATCCCAGAAGCAGCAGCAGACACAGATTATTTTGCCCAATTCACTTGTTGCCCAGGGTTTGCGTGGGCAGTGCAGATGGCCAAATGTGGGGTGAGCAAAAAGCTCAGAGCGACCAGTGCGGTGATTAGCCTCTGCAGAAGCTTGGAATTCACAGCCTGGTATCAGGTGACTGCTTGCATAGAGACTCCTGGTAGGATCAAAGTAGATCTTTCTGGACCTCGCCCGAGATGGCAGTCCAAGAAGAGGGAGGGTATTAATTACTTCTGCCTACAGAGGGAGGCAAGAGGAATACGGGGCTTGCTCATCACAAAGCGTACAAACGATACTAGCGGCACCCAAGGGCGCATGAGAGGTTTCTACGCGAGATGCTATCTCCAAAATGATATAGTTGGATGATCTCCAAGATGACAAACTACCAGCTGGGGGTCATGGAAGGGGAGACATAACGGAGAGGATGTTGTCCTCGAGTCTTCGGAAAGAAGGACATACTACAGAAAAAAGAGTAAACAGAGAAAACAGATGGTGAGGTTACTAATGATGACAAAGATTAATTACCCGCTTTCTGGGTCATGTAAACAACTGTATCATTCAAGGCTTCAGAGTTCAGAGCTTGAAATATAGAACTATTTGAAACAAGTTGGACTGGACTGGCGAAGGGCTGCACACTGCAGTTAATGAATCCATCACTCAGTTAGAAATAAAAGCTACAATTAATTAATCCGCAGAAAGGGCCCTACCATATGCGTTATCCATGCATTTCTAACAGGGGGAGACTGAATAGTTGGCTTCGCTTTCATTGTTCCTGCAGGAGCTATTTCCCGTATCAGCAGTGGCAGTGAAGGCCAAACCCATGCTACATGTGTCAGCACGGATGCTCTTGCACAGCGTCCACTGAGTAGTGGGCCTGGCCTACATATATGGATTTCCTTGGGTCACAGTAAATTAGGTCAGAAGTATAAACCAAACTGCTGCAGAAAGCGACAAAAACACCAAACAAGACAGAGTTAAGACCGAGCAGTAGTTTTGCAAGAATGGGAAAGCCAAAATTCCCACCCTAGTCTTAGTAACCTTTATGACCGATGTCTTGTGGCGGGGTCCAAGTCAGCTAGAGAAATGTAACGGAAGGATGGACTGGAGGCCCTCAGACCAATAATAACATTGACTCACAGGTGATATCTACCTACCAACCAGCCCATGTAGTTCTATAAAGAGCTGGAGGAAGACGGACAGCCAGACTCGCCGAAGTTGCAGGAGTGAAGGAATTTCTGGCACACATCGGCCATCGCCAGGTGCACAGCAGGACTAACTGCCCCCATTGTGAGGTTTTCAGACGCAGACAAAGCCAAGGGGCTAGGTGTGCTGCTGAAATTGCTCGGATAGTTCTCCAAGTCATTGGCAAAGCCAAGGGGCAAGCCTCCAAGAAACTGTGCTTCATTCTAATGCCACAAGAGGATAATGGTCAGTCTGAGAGATTCTGCTTTATTTCAATGTCAAGATAGGTTGATGGTAAGCCCCAGGGAGACTATGCTTCATACTCGTGTCATACTAGCCTGAGGCTAGGCCTCTGCATTAAGGTGTCCTTGGTGAAGCAATACGACATTGAGTTTAAGTCTCTGACAAGTCAAGAGGCTAAAGAAAAGACACAAGAAGCAAAATCGCCTAAAATATTCAAGAAAAAAGGGCATTTTATTTTATAAAATCAGAAAACTTCTAACCCCCCCCCCCCCCCCCCAAGTACATTCCTATGATGATTCACAACACGCCACAAAGGGACCCAGCCACCCAGCCACAATTTACCATTGAAGCAACGGTAATGCAAAATCCGTACACCAAATGAATGTAAAATAAAGTGCTTAACTATTACAGTAACAATTGCTAGTAAACATGGGCAGCAAAATGTTATGGGAAATTGTTGGTTGAAAGTGAATACAGTTTCTGTTCATGACTGCCCATCATGTCGTATCATGGGTTCATTCCGGGGAGATCCACTTAGATCAGAAACGCCCAACTTCTTTGGACAATGCCGCCTCAGATCTACGATACCTGCGTTCAAGTTTTATCCACAGCGGTCCTGCTGTCCACTCTTCCACTTTCCTCTACTTCCTTTACTTGGGATTAACGGTACATTGGGGTTGCAGTAGAGCTACATCTATTTCAGGTTGATGTCTCGCCTTTTGTATACGTCATGCAGGGCTTTTTCTGGAGGCATGTAAAGTAGGGTGACCAGACGTCCCGGTTTTGCCGGCACTGTCCCGGTATTTGGAGCTCTGCCCCCCTTTCTGAAGAATATGTTCCCATTGGAAACTGCAGCGGTCCCTGTTTTTGGTAGTAGGGCACTGTTCTCAAAATGGCATATACCGCAGCAGGGGATAAACAAACTTCTTACTCTGCAGTAGATAGCTATGTCATATACAAAAAGAAGTTCCAATGCATCAAAAAGTGTCTGTGGGTATCCTCTCAAACAATTCCAATAATACTAAATTATTTATGTTTCTTATTCACAAAAAATGTATACATTTTATGAATTGCACAAACGTCATGTTTCTTAAAAACAATCATAAAAATGATCATATAACATAAAAGAAATTACAAAAAATTAAAAGACCACAAGTGAAACCAACATTGGTAGGTCCTAATAAAGTACTTTTTAAGGGTCACGACGTGTAGCTAATACACACTAGGATCCCTAAGCCTCAATACTTTTGGCTATTTTCTTTTCTTCTTAGTACATTTATAGATTCCCTACTTGTACAGGTTTCTGTCCATTCAAAACATCAGTTACGGACATTCATCAGGGGTTTGTAATATCTTGTGTCGATTCCTAAAATCTTCTAACAACGTATGGGTACCCTCTCTTGCTCAAAGGGTTTAATATCCTGGAGTTTTTCGTAACCTCAACTGGTTTAACTATGCAGATTCCAATTTCTTTAAGGAATTTTTGCCTTCTTTCCTCTATTCTCATGATATTGTGGGTCCCAATAATGGGCTGTCTTCTGGGAAGTAACCCAACAACCACAAATACATGTTTATCCAAATTAGTATGCGACGGTTCTTCTCTATCTCAACAACTCGAGTGGAACCTTGAATCTCCACTGAGGATTCTAATATTAGATTGTCCAGTTTTCACAAATCGCGAAATCCCCATTCCAATGTGTAACTGAGTCACATTATTCAATTCTCTAAATATTCTCCGATTTATTTTCTCCCTTGGCGTCTCGCAGTATCATGCCGTTTGGTAGTAGGTCTTCATGGCTGACAGGTAGGAAGGCACAATCTCGCACAGAAGAAGTGCTGCATTTTACAACTTAAGATAGTGGTAGTTTGTGATAAAGTAATTATAATGTGTGTTTCTTTGAACAGTAATACTTGAACCCCCCCTTCACCTCCAATCGCTACTGAAGCGTAGTGCCTTGACAGCCACTTTCAAGAGTCCTACTTTTATGTTAGTTGCCCTGTCCTGGTTTTTTACTTTTTTAATCTGGTCACCCTAGATCTATCGAGGCATCATGGTGCAGTGATGCAAAGAGCGCTGTTGACGGGCCATTACTTATTAAAGTGCTGCAGGCGCGAGGCCCTAGAACCAAAGCACTGCGAACACAAGGCATGGGGGTAAGTCTAACACTGTTTCGCGCATATATGTGTTGTGCAAGAATGCTGTGGCCTATCCAGAAGTGTCATATCACTCCAGTAAAATGGAGATTAACAAAGGGAAGCGTCAGACCATCTTACATGGACCATCCTCTGGAGAAAGTTTGAGAATAGATATCTTTTCCGATAGCGCAGGTAATTTGGTTCCAAGGCAGTTTTAGAGTGTTGGGTGTGTGTGGGACTCGAGAACATGCTCGGGCAATCCTGATAGAGCTGTCTGCTGAATAGATCTGCTGCATTTTATTTTTTATTTATTGGATATTTGTAAGGCGCCTATACAACAAATTGTGTTTCAAGGCGCCACAAGACAAAAAAAAGGGGGGACAAGGGAGGAGTTAACAATAACAGTCATACTAGGTCTTCTGGCATTCGGATCATGCAAGTACAGTAACAAGAAGTGCGAGGCAGAGAGTAGGGGGGAAAGCACCAGTCGGCACGAATACTAAGTGCTAGGGTGGGAAGGGAAGTGCAGGGTAAAGAGAAGAAAGTGCAAGTAACAGGAGGGGCTAGATGAGTGCTAAGGGGAGGGCAGGAGGGCAAGTCCCGGGGAATTGCATGGGCTGCAGGTGCTGCGAGTCAAATTGCTAAGCAAGAGGAGGGCAGTGGTCGGGCGAGGAGCGGGCCTGGTGTCCTGTAAAACTCAGAGGGAACCAGGCAACCTGTCACTGTGGCAAACAGGGTGTTGGCAGGGGATGGGAGAGGGAAGGATCAAGTTTCTGTGGGAAGGTGAGGAAAGGGAGAATGCCTCTGAGGAGGTGCAGCTGATAGTGGGCCTTCTTGGTAAGCTCTTCGATGTGAAGAGAGAAGGAGAGAGAAGAGTCAAAGATGACACCAAGGTTTTTTGCTTCACAATAGTGTGAGGGGACCAAAGAGGGCAGCCAGAGAATAAGAGGGAAGGAGAGATCAGGGATCCCAAAGTGAAGGATCTCAGTCTTACTGGCGTTAAGGTAGAGATCATTGGCAGCACACCACGCCTGAATAGCAGTCTGACAGTCAGGGATGAGAGAGGAGTCAGAAGAGGTAAGCTTGGAAGAGAGCTGTGTGTCATCTGCATAACACTGAAAGTGAGGAAGGAAGGAGGAGGATCAGGTGAGCCAGAGGGGCAAAGTAGATGTTGAAGAGCAACAGCGAGAGGATAGAGCTTTGAGGGACGCCACAGGTGGAGAATGTGATAGGGGAGAGAAAAGGGCCCAGCTGAACCTGGGAAGGACTGTCGGAGAGGAATGAGGTCAAGCGCCAGGCCTGTGATGCCAAGGGAGTCACAGAGCTGATTAGTCTGGGTGGCATGACTGACTGTGTCGAAGGCAGAGGAAAGAAGGATAAGAACGGATGGAGAGTTGGAGTCGAGATCTGAGAGCAGGTCTTCACAGGTGTTCAGTATAGCAGTTTCAGTGTCCATGGCTGCTCTGAATCCAGACTGGCGGTCGTGGATCCAAACAACAGAATCAGTGTGCAGGATCAGTTGGGAGATGACCAGCTTCTCAAGGAATTTACCCAGGAAGGGTGTTATTGAAGCCAGGGCGGTAGTTAGTAGGGGACAATGGGTTGGCAGAGGGCTTTTTGAGGAGAGGATATTAATATTTTATTTGTATCACACTCGTACACAAGTGTTTCAGAGCGTGAGGATGCACAAGGGAGTGCTTGAGGGGTAGCAGAAAGGAACCAGTGGCAAAGGAGTGATTACAGAAATCGTCCTAGGTTGGCGCAGTGGAGTCAATGATGTCCTTGATGTTTTCTGGAGAAGCAGGGGGAGCACCTGTTTGGAGGAGACCTTCATAGAGAGGACTAGTCTAGAGACCTCATCCGGTGCTATGGGCGAGAAAGAGGAGAATAGAGGGAAGGGGAGAGGGGGCCAAGAGAGGCCTCCGAGCAGGAGAGGGAAGAGGGAAGGGAGTAGAGGAGAGTGAGGACAGGATGTCATGGGTTTTGTTTAAGAAGTGGGAGGCCAAAGAAGAAGTAGAACGGGCCAGGGATGGCAAGGGAGAAGTGGAGACTGCAGTAGGATTGTCGAGTTCCGTGCAGATTTTAAACCATTTCCCTGTGTTGTTAGTGGCCCCAGAGATGTATCCATTTAAATTACTGCAAATATTTCCTGGATGGTACTGCTGGGACTGCCAAGCCATTGTTAATTGAGAGGTAGAGTTCAAGATGGTAAAAGTAAAAGCAGTTTTTCCCACCTATTTACATGTAGGTAGAGAGACAACAAAGACCCCTTAAAAGGGCCCCTAGGCCTGGAGGAGGTCACTTAAAATATAAAGGGGATGATGGTGACGAAATGTCACGTCCGTTGCTTTACCCCCAGGGCTAAGACTTGGCTCCCCTGGTTTCTGACTCATTCAACAGGAGCAAAGATGTCCACAACATCCGGTTTCTGATGTAAACTAGACAGGTTCTGTATTGCTGGCCTGGATCCTCCTCTCCTATAGACAACGAAGGCGGACATCGTCAGTATAGGATTCAAGGCCTAGTCAATTCCCTCTAATTAAAGGGAAGGAGGGGGCACAAATGCAATGTGTTTGAGCTACAGTAAACCCTGAAAATAAAAATGCCCTACGGATCTGATTGCATGTTGATCAACCATGCATGCATAGAGAGATGTCCACTTGTGGTGCCATGGGACTGCTCACTCCAACTATTACTGATTATTTAATTGAGTAATTGACAGTTTTAACAGTATCCTTCAAGAAACCTGCAGTCGAAAGGTGCAACAGGGAGAGTGGGGGAGGGGCAGTGGATACTTGACCAAAAAAGGGAGGTTTTCCCGAAGAGGTTGGTTGCCAGTGTTCTCCACCTACCACAGGAAATTATTAAACGCAATTCCCATATTCCATAGATTTCACAGAATCCCAAGGTCCTCAATTATGAACGATGTATCACTTGACTTCCCAATGGGATACCTTCCACGTTCTCACTTTAGGAAGGCATGTCTTTTAAAGGCCCACTATAAAAGGGCACCTAGAACATTAATCTACACTCATGTAGCATGTGCCAGGCGTAGATATTTGCACTACATGTCCCTCAGCAGATAGACTCCTGTGATAAATGTACACTTTATCTGGGAAACACAACAGAGCGTATAAAAACAAGCAACGTAAGCCTGTTCGCAGGCATGGCTCAAAATGTGCACATGTCCTACAACCCTAAGCCACGCACTGCATCCATAGTTCTGCCTCACTCTCTCAGAGAATTGGGAGATGGTGGGTTGACATCTGTATGGAGACGTGGACTTGTAGAGCAAGAGTCAATACTGTGAGTAGTGTCCGAGAAGTCATTAGACGAACAATTAACCTCCATGTCCTAAAGATTAAGTCTTTGACCCAATATGTATAGCTCCCACCCGTGTGTGGGGGGCATCATTCTACTCATGGATTCTGCTCGGTAGGTGTCCACTCCTACCAGGGGTGTTGCAAACATGTTGATGCACTGAGCAATCACCCTTCGTACAAGCTCCTGAGCTACAGCAGGCAGCTAAGAGCAGTGGGGCCACTTTGCTTCTTCAGTCACAGCATCACAGTCATAGTGTAGTTTAAGACCATCTTGCTCCCAAGATGACTGCTAGCACTTGAGAACACTGATCTGGGAGAACCTGTTTCGGTGGGACCACAGGTAGCAAACCTGGGGGTGATGAAGGGGAGTACCCCAAGCCAAGACTGAAGGGTCTGATTAAAGAGATCTAAGGCATGGGACACATGAACGGGACCGCTACCACGATAGGGAATTTAATCATTCGCCACTGAAGATCCTCCGGGCACTGTCATGCTGATAGGAATCTGATAAGAATTGGTTTGATCCCAATTCCTTGCTTGTTGCTATTGGGGACGCCTTGGTAACCGCTGTGTAACAAGCCGACATTTGACCTAGCAACCCCAAGAACCAGAGGGCCATTGAAGAAACATTGCTCACAAAACGGGAGTATACCTCAATTGTGGTTGTATAATGCTCTTCCAGGAGAAACAACCCGGCCCTGGTTGTGTCCATTACCATGGTGATAAACTAGATTCTCTGCCAGGTGTTGAACATGGGGTGTGGAAGGCTCCCAGAGAGGTCCAACTGGGCCTAGTATTAATTGGAAGAAGGCAGCCACCTGCTTCTGTGTCGAGGCCTGGTCAACCAGTTCTGTAGGCATGGGGTAATACAATTCCCCTGCAACACAGACCATCAAACATCTCTGACCTATCTACATTAGACCTCATGTGGAGATGGTTGAACACAGCCCAGAGAGAAGCAACTTATATGCTGTTCCCACCTAGAAATCTTCGGAACGTGCTGTGGGGGTGGGGGAGCTCAGAGAGGGATGTGCAGATGAGTGTCATTCAGATTCATGGTGCAAAGCCTTTCCTTCCGTGTTTAGCAGCATGAGGACTTGCTACACAGTGAAAATTGTGAGGCGTCAGAAATGTGAGTTTTTCATAAGATGCCATTTTATTAACTTAAAAGGGTTTCATAAGCGCCTCACTATCCCTATCCTAAAGAGGATTTCCCTGCCTATCAAACTAAAGGAAAACACTAACAAAAGGAATCTATTCCTCATACTTGAACATACAGCAAACTCATAAATGCAGTCAATGGCAATTCAAATGAAAAAGAAATAACAGTTATATTCAACTTGCACCTACTAACTATGTATCCTTGTAACCTGGATTGGATCGCGTTCCCCAGATTCAAAGTAGGATTTTCAGTATTGCGTCCTTTTGCCGACACCTGTTTTTCGACGGGTGTTTTGCATCGGGAGTTTTGCCGAAAATACCCATTGACATTTTTTGGAGGGGGTTGGGAGAGGATAAATAAAGGGTTGGGGAAGAGGTAAATTAAAAAAATTACATTAAGGGTGGATTACATAAAAAAAAAATGTAAATGTCGATTACGGGCGCAGTCAGGGGTCACATATTTAGGCGTGGCGATTATGCAAGACCCAGCTACAACCTATGGTAAATATGCAAACTATGGTAAATATTTAACCAATCTGTTTCAGAAGTGTGCGGGTTGGGCGAAACTTCCAATAACCCTAGAGGGCAGGATTGCCATCATTAAAATGGTGGTGCTGCCTCAATTACTATACAGATTTCTAAACGTCCAGATATGGCCGGGCTGAGAATTCTTCACAACACTCGCTCAAACCACCAATGACTTCCTTTGGCACACTTGCACAGTCTGCCTGAAACTGACAAAATTGACAACCCTGATGGAAAGGGGTGGGGGGGACTCGGTGCTCCCAAATTCGATGCGTACTGGATAGCTGCCTAAGTCCATTTTGCATCATTCTGGTTTATGCCTACTGACCCACCCCTTCATGTCAAACTAGAGTGCCTCACTGTGGGTGGCTATGATATCCGCTCCTTGGTCCTCCCCCCCCTGTGCTACCGGATTTGAACTTTCTGATCCCGTTGGTGCCACAATCCAGGTTATGGAAACAAACTGGCAACATGCATCCTTTCCACGGTGACTTCCCCTTTTGGAACTTCCTTCCTAATTCCCCCCGGGTGGACGCCGCTACCGTGGACCGCTGGGTAACAGCCGGGCTGCTTGCTATCCAAGATGTATTTCAACAGGGCGTCTTCACTGAGTGGTGTGATCGCCCTAGACAGCTACAAGGTAGACCCTCCTGCTGGCTACAATATGCGGGTCTGCAACGCACCCTAAAGGCCAGACTCCCCGATTCCCCCGCCATCCTACAAGATGACTCGATTTTGTCAGAAATAATTAACAGTACAGCCTTAAGTGGTAAGGTCTTTAGATTATACACTGCATTTCAAAGTAAGGCATACCCACCGTTTACTAAATTTAGGGATTCATGGGCCAGGGACCTGGATGTTGAGGTGTCCGATCAGCGCTGGGAATACATGTGTACCCGCTCACAGACGATCTCATTTAACTCCCTTTTTAAACAAATTCAATTCAAGATACTGCACAGGTTCCACCACACGCCGATTAAGCTACACCGCATGTCAAATGGCCACCCACCTACATGCCCAAGGTGCAATTCTGACGAGGCAGACTACATGCACATGCTATGGTCATGCCCCCAGCTCACCCGGTTCTGGAATGCAGTATGTACATCCCTGTCAGAAATGTTAGAGTGCACAATCACCCCATCCCCACTAACCTGCCTCTTTTACAAACTCCCCGTATTGAGCCGTGACTTCAAGAGATTGGCAAGTCTGGGTCTCCTTCTTGCAACCCGCTGTAGCCTCCTGTTATGGCTCCGACCCAGATCCCCTACGCATGAACAGTGGCTCAGCGCCCTCACATGGGCGTCAGACACCGGGGAGTGTTGGCTACTGTTGCAACCGAGTAAATCTAGAGCAAGGAACATTTGGGGCCCCCTTCGCCTCTATATCTCTTCCTTGTCTACCGACTCGGGAGACAAGGCCGGTGCACCGCCACCCCTCTTCCCGTCACTGATTAGTCGAATTGTATTGCAGTTGTATGACAGATTCAGTGCCTATTCTTTTTTGTATGTTTCAATCTTGTTCTACTGCTCTGTTTGACTCACTCACGTGTATGTTCACCAAATATGGGGTCACTGACCCAATACGTTACAGTCTGTTCTCTGTTGCGTTGCCAAGCTAATAATAAAGTTTATAAATAAAAAAAAATGTCCATTACCTTTTTCAGCAAAACCCCTGTCGGAAAAAAGGAGGTCGACGAAATGACATGGAACCAGATTTTCAATCAAACGTTCAAATAAAGTTCTTGTTTGTAACTAAGTTCTGATTATAAAGTTCTTCTTGCTCCAAAGGTCTTTCACTTGAACCAACAGTTCAACTAGATGAAAAGTCTTTACCTCTCCACTTATTACAAAAAACTTCAAAATGTGTTATTCTTAGGAAAACAACACACTTCCACAATTCATTTGCATCAACAACAATGTTTTGTCAGGATGATTGCACAATTGTTCATTGAACACTTTAATGGTTTTGCCACTGCTTCTTCTTCACACATTTTTACCACAACACAGTACTTCAATGATTTCTTGCTGGTCCACTAACCTGCCAGGACTACTACTGCAGAGGCCCTGTTCTGGTATACTCTCCTGCCAGGACAAAAAAGCTCCTAACGTTACTACAAGTACCTCTGTGGTAAAGTTTACTTCAAACAGCTTGGTCAAGTGTTTTCACTTTCAACATCAGTATTTACTACTTCTTCTGGGAAGACATGATACACATTGGTGCTCTTTAATCCAATCTTGTGATTGCCACATGCAATGCAGGTTATGCTCCTCTCCTCCTGATTGCTTTAAATCGGGGGGGCTTCTTTCCTGCTACTCTTGTTTTCCCACTTTTACATCAAACAAATGCTGACAATATCTCTATCACAATTGCTCTTCTTTGGCTCAGACAATTCTTGTTGGGTTCCCTTTCAACTATTGCCTCTTCCTCACTCTGGCAATAAGGGTTATAATTAGGTAGCTTCAGTATTGCCCTCTCTTGGCTTTGGCAATTATTGTTATAGTTCACTTGTTTTATTATTGGCCACTATTAACTTGGGCAATGTTGGTTATTGTTAACTTCTTTTAGTATTGCCAGCTTTTGGCTTTGGCAATGACCTCGAATTTTATAAGTACAAATATAACCTTCTTGTCTGTTCACAACATTCTTATTCTGGCACTTTTACTTCTTTGTATCAGTTCAGTATTCAAAATTAATATTAGTGGGGAGCAGGCGATTACGGAGCGTAGCGGAGTTGTCCAACAGTGGTGAACTCACTGGTTGCTGCATACACGTCGGCTCGCTCGCTCCTCTGGCACTGTCTTCTGCTTCCTCCGCCTTCTCCTAAACAGAAAATTTCTTCGGTTCACTTCCGTGGCCCACAGGGGTACTGACATGAGTGTTCCTTGCTCCAGGAATACTTCGGTCCTCGCCTGCCAACGGAGCACAACTTACAATAGGAGAGCCTCTCACTACTGGGGGAAAGCATTTCACAACAACATTTCCCGCCGCACAACCTCTGCATTCACGCCCATCAAAGTTAGAGACTGCCTCGGGACCATCATTTGGCTCTATAGATAGCGGTGGCTCCGACAGCTCTGTTTACCTTCTTCTGCTGCCGCTACAACGTAGAGTTCTCTGCAACCACTCCACCTCCTACTTCTCATGGCCTGCACCTGTGGGGGTCTTATATATTTAAAAGGCCCACTCAGGTGTGGGTTTTAGAGCCACTAGACTAGTCCCTCTTCCTCATCCTAGTACTTTGGGAATTGTGGGACTTATGTTCAAATTACCTCTTTTGTTCCGAATATTATCTTCAACTTTAATCACTTTACTCTTATAATTAATTACACCTTGAAAAATAGTTTTAAAAGGGCTCAATGGTTGGTTAGAATTTAGCTTAATCAGAAATTAGGGTATTGATGTTCTGATGTCCACATCTATCATTCTCCTGTTGATTACAAGAGTTTTTGCTATTCCATCATAAATGTGGGTAACTCTGAAGGGATGTCTTACTCTTGATGAATGATTGATTCATTTTCCTATGTTGATTATGACAGTTTTCACCATTAACAAGATGGATAGATTTGGGAAAGGAAACCTCACTCTGGCAACTAGACATTACATTTTCTGGCATCACTGAAATCTCTCCCTCTGAGGAAGAAAAGTACTGTGTCCCTCCCAACAGAGTCCTTCTATTCCCTTGGGGCCCTTCTCCCCCAGGTGATCCTCATGGCTAATACCACCCGCAGGGTCAGGATCGGGTAGCAGCTGCCTTCCCATGGCCACCCGGAGGAGACTTCAGGTAGGGTTGTTGTGAGGACCCCGCAGGATTCATCACACAATGCTCATGTGCTAGATTGGGATGGATGGAGCCGTAGGAGGTTCAAAACAGTATGTTAGAATCTTGTCTTTCTTCACTGCAAAGTTTGGCCACTATGCTACTGGTACTTTTATGACATTTATCTGCAGTAGAGTCTTGGGCGCATTCAGTCCTTGAGCCACATGCTGATAGATGGGAGTAGAAGGTGGTACATGAACGTCTGTGCACTCAGGCATACAGGACAGGTCGAACCGGTTCTGTGCAATCACAAGAAGGTTTTTATCAGAGGAAAGGACTTGATTATCTCTGATGGAGTAAAAGGTCACAGCCTGCCAGGACCTTTTCCTGTGCAGACAGTACATTAAATAGCTTTTCCACTACCTTACATATTGGGCCCAAGGATTTAGCAGTAAAGGAAGCTGTAATATTTACCCAGATGCTCGTTTGCCTCCCCTCCACAGAGCTCCTTTAAATCACATCAGAGGCAAAAAGTGGTGAGCCTCTTGGGCGAGATATGTAGACTTCAGCCAAGCTTGTTCACAGCCATTCACTGCAAGGTCCATCCACATGGAGGCACACCCACATGGCCTGGGTCATCCCCCATAATTCTGATGGAAACCAGTTTCTTCTCGTCAATTGTTGCTGCAGACGCCTTCTCCCTGTCAGGTGGCTGGCAAAATGTGAAGATTGGAAGGTCCTTCCACATGCATTTATTTCATCGCACTAGGATGATGTTGGCATTTGTCAAAGGTTTTTGGTGTATCTTCTTAGAGTTGGTGCCCTTCTGCTTATTTGATCTAGCAAAGGGCTGGACAAAGAACAGGCAGTAAAATGGAGTTTGAAGCCACCCAGAGCCGGATGGATGATTACGACCTCCGTGAGTTTTAAATCAATCTCTGATACTGTCAGATATTGTGACCTTTGCATGGGTCCCCCCTAAGCACCGTTTCCAGAGAGACAAGTGGTGAAAGCCATTGGTGACTGAGCAGCCACATGGCCTGAGGGGGAAAGTTGGATGCAAGGAAGTAGCTAGTGAGTGTACCGGTGCAGGCACTTGAGGTGGTGTGTCAAGTCACATAGGCATGCAGGAAACTCCCAGACACGAGAAGGAGCCACTATGGGCGCCTCAGCAGCCTAAACACTAATGTGCGGTCCAGAAAACCAGCAAAGATGCAGTGAGCGGGTCCACAGAGTGATCCTCCCACAGCCAAGATGGCGAAGAAGAATCCCTCTGTGGCCTATGCTGACCCAAACGAGGAAAATTGCCCAAAAAAGACCCTGCATTCTCTCCTAAAAGAATCGGGGGAATGCCAGTCTGGTGGCACCATTGATCAGCTGTCAGGGAAAAAGAGGCATGTGCTTCTAGCTACACAGTGTGCGTGTGTTCCAGCACTCCAGCATAACACCTAAATGGATCCATTTCATTGACATGAAAACTGGCACGTGCAGGGAGCTCCGAGGGAGGCGGCACATACCCAGCATACAGGAAAGGAAACGACTTTTGAGAGATGGCAGAGGGAAGTGAGAGCCGCAGAGAGACCGGAAGGTATACGCAAGGGACTGGACAGCAACGCTTAGAGGACTCGGCATGTGGGCCATTATCAATTGGTAATGCATGCCTTCTGACAGGCCCTCCAGTTTGCGAAGACGCACTTGCCTTGGTGCTTTTAGGTTTCTGCTCAATCTGCCAGTATTACTTGCATCTCAGAGCCTGGTCTTCGGCCTCTTTGGCTCTTTCGCAACATTGCCAGTCTCAGGGTGGTTTTCTCAATGTCTTCCAAGTCTTCCACACATCTCAGCCCTTCTCAGGTTCACACACTTTCATGTTTCTCAGCATTTATCTTGGGCTCCAGGCTCTTTTTACATTTCTCGAGATGGCTGCCAGGCTATAAGTGCTGTTTTAGACACCCAAACTCAATTCTATATACTACCTTTGTGCTAATCCATACGTCCCTCCAACCAAGGACACATAGCATGATTTTGAAGACCCCATGGTGGCTCAAAACCTTGCAGAAAGATGTTCTGGTGAATAAAACTAACTTTGGAGGAGTTTTGAAACATTTCAAAAGTTGATAAAATAAATTGAATATATAAATATTGAAATAACGGACACCAAATCGACTTGTGAATCTTTGGAACCATGGTATAATCCAATCAAGAAACTAGAGTGCAAGCTAAGGTTTAGTGTGTGCAATTCTACATAAGATCAGACCGTCAGGTCCTAGCCATCTTTCAGACTTCTTAGCACCCTTCTCAGGCTCTAGACACTTTCTAAAATATCCCCAATCCTTCTCGGGTATTAGATGACTTACACATTTCTCAGCACCCCCCTCCGGCTCTCTGCACTTTTTAAAGCTTCCATCTACTGCTCTGAAGTACTAAGCATCTTTGAGACTGTTCAGTGCCCTCCCAGGCACTTATTGATGATTCTCTGTGCCCCTCACTGTACCTAGGTGCTTTCTGAAACTTCTCAACACGCCCTCTAAGGTTACTGGCACTTCTCAGGATATCCGAGGGGTTCTTCAAGCTTCAGAGGTTCTCTTCATCATCCTCAATGCTTCCTCTGTCTACATCCAGATGGCAACTCGCACCCTTCCAGTAATGAGTTCTTCGCATAGCCCTCCTCTTATGCACTGATTTGTAAGGAGCGTCCCCACTTTTCTTTTGAATTATATTGGCTATAGGAGTTTCAGCATGACAGGTGAAGGCTGGGTCATATAAACCAGGTCAGCCATCTTGGATTCTGTACATTATTTTCTGTTTGTGCTGCTACTGCTTGGACCAAGAATGCCAATGAAACACTTCTTTCTAGGGAACTCGCTGTTTTATTTTATTTGGCTGCGGGTGCTTCGTCACAGTGGTTATACCTTAATGATAAATAGCCCCCCAAAAAAGAAAGAAGTAGCCTAGGGTCTGACCAACAGAGCAGCAAATATGACCAGGCCTTTCCTCTTCTTCACTCTTGCTCCCATTGAATGGCCAGGAGCTTGACAACACCAAGGATTTAACACTATGTATAAAGCATACTGAAACAGAAGCATTCTTCCGCCAGGTGTTAAAAAGCACCCACAAGTGATGCCAGCCTTCACACCCATCGCCACGGTGGCTTTATTTCCTCTATGAAAAAAGTGTACTTTTAACAATATGTTGCTAAGTATTTTATTTATTTTGTATTTATTTAATGTGATCTAGTTTTAGAATAAAACCTTACACATATACATTAATAACACAAATATCACAGATTCATTACATCGTCAAATCAAATTACACTATAACCAAGTGGTTCAAAGTACAAATCACTAAAACTAGGGATATGGATGTGAATAAGAATAATAAAATAATATAAGAAGAGCAAGTTCGGAGTTCACAATTGGATTGTACTAATATGATTGGATAAATAAATAAATAAATGCCCATTGTCCTACCAGAGAGCCCATAGTTTGTGTGCCTCTTTATCGTGTATAGGCATTACAAGCTTGACCACCACCTTCCAAATTCAGATCAGGGCCTTATGAAGCCCCCTATTGTAGGTGTTAATACATTGCTTCCAAAATAGGGGGTCTTTTGTGGTGTCTAATGACTGCCCACTGACTGTTCCTAAGTCTAGATGCAAGACAGGGGGGACCGCAAGTTCTCGTTTGCTGGCCCTAGCCCTGGAACGCCTTGCATGTGGCTATCCAGAATCTTAACTCCTTGCACTCCTTTCCAGGGGCCATCAATAACTATTTGTTGTACTGAATTTTCTCCTCCTAGCTATCCATTTTATTTCATTGGCACTGCATAGGTGGAGATGTGTTCTACTTTGCCGTGCAGTATAAACTTTTCAACAAAAAAAAAAAAAATCACAGAGGAACAAGGCCACGGCAGGAAAAAACTGTCTTTGATGGCATGTTATATTAAGATACATTTACACTACGCCCCTCACAAGCAAAGGGGTTTTACTACGCCTAGCCTTGTCTTGGTATTGGCCTATCATGGCTGGGTGAAAAATGAAGCCACAATACTAGATCAGGACTCAACTCAGTCTCGGGAGGATAGCTCAGGGGCAACGTGCTCGTCTTGGAATTAAGACATCACGGAGCGCCACAGGTTCGATCCCGGGTCTGCGCTTCGAAACCTCTAGGTATTAAACGCGTTATAAATAACCTATCATACCAGGCAGGGAAATCGAGCTAAATCTTGAAGTGGGCATTGTAGAAGGGGTGGAGTCAGGAACCAAACAAGAGGTCCACCTGAAGTGAAGAAGAGACAAGAGACAGAAATGGGAGAAAATGAGGAAGGGGAAAATCAAGACCTAAAGAGGGTGAGAAACTGAAAGGCACGGGGGAAATCCAGAAGTGCTGTTAGGAACGGGAACGCATTCTTGAAGCCCCTTTTACAGAGCAAGGTCAAAACCAACTGTCACAGGAAAAATCAAAAGTGCCAAAGGGCCATCTTGGCTTGGCCAAGTGATAAAGCACCCGTGGCATCTTGGCTAAGGAAGACTGCACACTCCCGCCACAAGCTGGGAAGCATACCACTGAAGAAACAGGGGTTCTGGAGATCAAAGCAACCATGATGTAACGCCACAAGCCATGGCCTTGGGAGCAGAGCCCTATCCTCAGAAAGTGCACAAGGGATAGTGGGAGAAACAGGCAGCTGCAGCCAGCAGGCCCTGAAAACGGGCGAGGACAGTCTAGGGTCTGAGAGACCCATGGCGATCACTAAGCAGGACCCCGGGCAGCTCCAGGTGGAGGACGGTGATCTCACTCAGGGATCCATATGACTCATGTCCCCGAAAGAACCAGACCTTGGCAAACACCAACCCAATATGCTAGACCTTCAGTCATCCTGAAAATATGAAAGCGGGCCTTGGCCAGGAACCCATAATGAACCGTAATGCAGTGCGTGCGGGACGCCGTCCTGGTGACCCCGCAGAAGAAAGCGTGGGGTAGGATAGCTGCCGCCGCTGCTTTGCTCCCTGCCCGCCCAGAGTGAAGGTGAACGCCGAACTTCTCCCAAGGCGTTGACGTGGCTCCGCTGCTTTTCATTGATCGCGCGCGCGATTCGCTCGGGCACCCAATCATGATTTTGACAGTTTTATCATTGAGTAATAGACTTCCCTCGGATAATTGCACTCACCGCATTCCATTTCCAGCCTTCGCGGGGATCTCTCCCTCCTGCGCCGCGCTTTACTGTCACTCTCCCATGACATTACTTGCCGCCTTTTATAGCCCCACACACAGTTTTAGGTGCTCCACTTAATTATGACAGCACCATAACAATTTTAAAGCTCATCATCGGGATGGAAAGGTTAAACATTAACATACTACGGCTTAGTTTATAAAGACTGACAGCCCAGTCATAGGCAACCCGTTCTATTCTTAATTTGAAGCATTCTGACAATGTTGGTATTTACTAAATCAACCTTTTATTTCTTCAGAAGGCTGCAGTACCACCCACTCTGCTCGAACAGGTCCTTCGCCCTAGTTTGCAGTGCTCAAGTGATGTCACACTGCATCCAGGATGCCACAGTGCATACAGGGTGGCGGTGCATACAGGATGCCACGGTGCATACAGGTTGGCGGTGCATACAGGATGCCACGGTGCATACAGGTTGGCGGTGCATACAGGATGCCACGGTGCATACAGCGTGGCGGTGCATACAGGATGCTGCGGTGCATACAGGATGCCGCGGTGCATACAGGATGCCACGGTGCATATAAGCTGGTGGTGCATACAGGATGCCACGGTGCATACAGGATGCCGCGGTGCATACAAGGTGGCGGTGCATACAGGATGCCACGGTGCATACAGGGTGGCAAAAGGTAAAAGAGAAGTCACACCGCTGAAAGAATGTCAGAGTTGAAGCCAAGTCACCCTGCTTAAGTCATGTCCCACGCCTATAGGCAAGTCATACAAGTTGAAGCGATCACGCAGTGCAGATGGGAACCCAAAGTGCTTCCCTCTGCACATCAGTGCAGAGGGGGCACCACAGTGGGGATGCCATAGCGCAAAGTGTCGCAGGCAAAGAACCTCCCGCTGGGAGGTCCTCAGATATAGGGGTCTTCTGCCTGTGGGGTGTCAAAGTGAAAGGCATGCACACTAGGCGAGTCACTGAATTAAAGCCATAGACCACTAAGGTCTACGAGCATGAGTGCCCAACACTACAGAGGTTTTTGAATCACAGCTCCCTGAACAGGAGGGTTATTGAGTCAACGATCCTCAAGCATGGAAAATAGAATCGCTAGGCATTGAGGATTTTTGCGTCTGAACCCCCAATATTGAGAGAATGATGGATCTGGTCAGGTTAGGAGGGTCCCACAACCAAATATCTTCAGACTGGGAGAGCGCAAGAGCCCCTCTGAGCAGGAAGGTGGCAGTGGGCACACCAAGCAGAATGGGAGGATATGGTGACAGTGAAAAGTCCCATGATGTCGCCACTGGCTCCGAAGGGGAGCCCCTTCCCATGAGGCCAGGGTGGTGAGACCGCTACCCAATAGTCCCCCTGGGGGTGGCACTCAGTGGTGGATCTCATGGGAGGGGAGACACCCTTTGGGACCAGTGACTACCACATTGGGAGAACAAAGGAGAGCGCAGTAGCCCCACCCAGCACATGACCCTGGTGCCCCTTTCCAGAACGACCCCACCTTTGTTAGTTAGGCTGTCAGTAAAAGTGGTAGCCTCGAACAATGGGAAAATCCCATACGGAAATATTTGCGGTCTAATATTTACGGTAGTAACCACTGCCACCAGCCAGAAACTTTGGAGAGAGGGACTGGACAGTGCCCTCTCGAAAATGAACACTAGGCAAAAACTATTAACCCTTTCCAGTACTTCCATAGTATGATGGGTTGTACTGGTTTTGTTCATAATTTTTGACTAGTAAAGTCAAAGGGGACTTTACATGCCCTGGGAGACAGTAGTCAGTCCCAGGGTATGGAGTCTATGTTTGGGGGTCACTATGACACCCCTGTGTTACTGCACTGAGGGTGCTGTGTAACACACATGTAAAAAGAAAAACCCCATAGACCATAAGCACAAAAAAGCCTAAAACACACATCAGCAATATGTCTAAGAGTGGGAAAAAGAGTCTCACTCTTAGCAGGAGAAAAAAATAAACCCCTCAAATCCAGCAAAGCTGCTGGGGGAACTCTGTGGTAAGGGAAATTAGCCTTAGAAGAGAATTCTCCGTAACAGTCCTCACTTCTTTTCCCCCTGTATCCTCCTCTCGGGTGGCCAGGGAAAGGCCATCACTCTTGAATCCTGACCGTAGGGGTGGATATGATGGGGTGGATCACTTGTGTTGAGGGAACTTGGGGAGCGGGGAGAAGATGTCTTTAGGTGAGACATGATATACCCCATTTCCTTTCCATAATGAACCCTCTGTCCCATAAGCCTTCTTCGGCCATTGTCACGCACTTTGCTGTTCTGCCTGTAAAACATTCCCTAAGAAACCCCAGTTTATATTGGGACAAAGACGAGACCAACTAGAGAAGTACAACCTCATTTTATTATTACACACATGTACCAACCGCAACTTAGTACTGAGACGAAGAAGAGGACAACAACCGTTTCCATAGTGAGCAGTCTAGTCTTTCCTGGACTAATAATGGTGGCAGGAACTTTAAAAGTCGACATCCTGGTGGAAATGGAGTCGGCTTCGGAAGCAGTACTACGAACTGCTGGGTGCATGCAGACCTCTCCGGATCAGCGGTGTGGCTAGCGGAGCGCTGGATACCCAATAAAAGATGCAGAGTGTATGCAGCAGGAAGCAGACCTGAAGGACGCAGGAGGCCGGTGAAAGACTGTAGAAGGGAAGCCAGCGTGACCAAGCGAAGCGGCCTGGGAAGTCCAAAGCTGCAGGAGCATTGACGGGTGCGCAGAGCCACAGAGAATCGCTAGCAGAAGATGTGAAGTACTGCACAGGAAGGAGAGAACCCGTAGTGGTCGAGGACCTCGCAGCAAGCCGTAAGCTCCGACCGATGTGTACCAGAAAGTGGGAACACTGGGTTGGTTGGCAGGCAAATATGTAAAGCAGACAACAGACATTGATATTTAAAGCAAACAAAACATGGCTATGAATGCCAAACGAAATGGAAGCAAAGTACTTTTGAATACCGAATGAGATGAAAGCAATTATAAGCATTTGAATACTGAACAAAGTGAAAGTAAGCTGTGGGCATTTGTGAATATTGATCAGAGTGAAAGAAAGATTGTGGATCTACCAGATGCAAAGAACAGTGTTACAAAAGAAACGAGCATTGGCCAAAGCCAAGAGATGGCAAAGAACTGTATGTTGTGAGGAAAACTCATTGGCAAGAGTTAGGAGAAAGTGTAAGACGTGCACTGTGAACAAGCAAGCCACCATACAATGTCAGGAGAGTGTGAAACAGGTGGATACATCACGGAGCACTGTCAAGTTGAAAGAGTGGCCTAGTGTAGATGAAAAAGCAGCAAGGAATGGGGACTGGTTGCGTGACCTGTAATGAGTGAACCATGTGGTCCGACAACTGCACCTAGGCTGAGTGCACCCCTGTATGGAAAAGTCACTGAAAGCACCCATAAAGAAGCTTGCGTTGATACAACAGACTTATGTATTTTGAAGTCATTAAACAGAACCGTCTATGTTAACTAGTGGGCAAAAGCAATATTATAAGAGCTGGGAGGTGTCACAAGGAACTGTGTTGTTTTGAAATGCTGGAAGGTTTGAACTCTTGAGGAAGGGACCCCTATACCTTGCAAACTGTTTTGAACTTGCCATGCACATTGTATGCAGTTAGACGTGAGAGCAAGTATAGGTTTTGGACACAGCCAGACATTTGGTTTGGACTTCCTGACAGAGACTATTCTTAGTTTTCTTTAGGTAGGGAAATCCCACCTGTTAGAACAGTTTTTCTGAAGTCCAACTAAGGACTTGGAAAAACCATTCAACTGAGGCAGTACACGACTCCACTCTTAGTATAAGGCTGTACCACCTGAGTTCAGGGTAGCGTAGACAGAGCAGCCAGGCTTATTTTAGGAGTGAGAGAGGGCAGTAGACACAGTACGGGTGAAATTGTAATACAAATGATCCAAAGAAACACTGAAAACTATGTATTGTAAAAATAAAGGATTTCTTTAAATACAGGTAGGCCCAGATAAATCTAGGGGTAAGTAACCACTAAAACATTATAAGAAATCACAGTATAAAAACACAACATTATACTTGAAAGCACACAGATCAAGTATAAACCTTATTTGGAACACCCGACAGTAGTTCTAGGGAAGTCAAAATCTTGTTATACACATTTAGTATAGGCCAAGCCTATTCTTTGGGAGTAAATGACCAATGGTTAATTTCAGATTACATCCAGTAATACAAGGGCAGTAGCCCTTCCAGTTGTACAGTGACTCTTGGAACAAATCACAAACAGTCAACTGGATAATATACTTTTGGTAAATAGTGAAACACTAATCCTAGGTGCAGTAAAAACCTATAACTACTTTTGTCATAACACACAGTTATACGAGGTGAGTAAAATCTAAGGATGTAATATACAATTACAGATGCTTTTGAAATCAGGGAACCCCAGGATGAGGTAAGCAATAACTCTGGTAACTTATTTTGGATGGCACACAGCTAACATAAGGTAAGTAAAACCCATATACTTTAACTTCACAATGAAGTAGAAGTAAAACCCAATGTCACACTTTACTGAATAGGTATTCTAGGTAGGCAACAGCCTAATGTAGACTTATTAAGGACAGGCTAGCAGCAAGTCAGGGGAAGCAAGACCCAGTTGGGGACACTCATACAGTTATCTTAACAGGACTAACCTGGTGATACCCACACATTACTTTTGTAAAGAGGCACAACCTAATCACAGGAGAGTAAAATACCTTCACATCTACTTTCTATTAGACTGGCAAAACAGTGGCTAAGGAAGAAAAGATGTTAAACATACTTTTAAGAATAGTGCATCACACATTCAAGATCAGTAAGAACTTTTGTAACTGTTCACTCTTTGAATTACAGTTACCAACCAACTCTTTACAAGTAAGCAAAACACTATTTCTTTTCTAGGCAGAAGTCCCAATCCCTTCAAAGTCTTTCCCGTATTCCTGGAGCATGAGTGTTCTCAGTGGCAGAAGGGGAGGGGGGTCACAAGGACTAGTGACCAATAGGCAGTGTTAGAATAAGTTCTTTAGTAGCAAAAGTCAGAGTTCCTTAGGAAAACTGGGCAAACAGGTGAGTACTTTACTTTTAGAGTTAGAAGAGGGCCCAGGGGCTTCACAGAAGACACCCCAGCAGGATTCTAGCAGTGGGACTGGGTGCACTGGACAAGGGACCTCCCAATCACAGAAAACACCTCAAAGCTACACAGAAATCCAAACAGGCTTAAGTTAAGTATATACCCAAGCCAACACAGTACCTCAGCAATGAAGAAGAGATTGCAGCAGGAGAACTTCAGGGACTGCAGCCAAATACCCGGTAAGTGGATCCCTTGTCCTGGAGACTGAACACAAGACCTCAGAAGGGACTTTGCAGCAGGGGTCGATGAAGAAGGCTCTACGCAAGAGTTCTCTCGTGGCTGAATGAGGTCCTGCGGTTTTGGCGCCCTTTCAAGGAGCACAGAAGACGACATAAAATCGCGGTTGAATTCCAGTCGTTCTAAAGGTCCAGTACTCTTGTGAGGGGACTTTTCGGACTCGATTCGTGTCTCTGGAGATACACCAAGATGCCCACGAACTTTCAGCGACATTTGGAATTTGGAAGACCGTGCACTGCACAGTGGCTGGAGGCCCCAGGGTATTGGGGTATTGCAAGAACTCAAGGTCGCAGCAACCCGTGGGATGGCTCAAAATGCAGGTCTTCTAGAGTCTAGCGTGTCTCACCAGACTCTGGGTTCGGGTCGCCCTTTTCAGAGTCCTCAGGTCGATTGGAAGGAAGGGCTGCAGCAGGCTCGGGTTACACAGCAGGCTCTTCGGTCGCTGGAAATCGTTTCCACCGCTTTTCCTTTGTCATCCTCTTCGGTTTCATGTTCCAGTGGTTGGCATGACTTCAGCTTCCAGGTTTCCAGTATTTATCAGGAACTACAGCACAACATCTGCATTCTCTCCCCACATTTTACAAGAAAGGGGCATCTGGTTGTCCAATCAGGACAGCCAGCCCCCCCCCACTGGGATTTGTCCCAGTTGAAGCAAGGCGTAAGACAAAGGATGGGGAAGTTTTGGACTCCTCCCCCACCTCCTGTGCTTACAGACTGACTGGAGCCTGGGCGGGGTGTGCAGGGGACTCCCGCCGAAGACAAAACTCACACAAAGGAATTTCCCACCCTGGATGTCAGGAGAAGGAACAAGAAAAAACAAGAAACACTAAAATGGCAGAAAAAGAAGATAGGGGGCATTTTGGTAAAATAAGCACCCTTAGGTGCCTTTACTGCAGCTGTGAACGCAGCCCGCGGTAAAGGTGCACCAAATTAGTAAAAGGTATCACTGCCACCAGCCATTAAAGGTACGCATTGTTACAGTTTTAATGTGAAAGGGGATACATTGCATCTCCCCAGCACTCTGCATAAAGTGGGGTGTGCTGGTTCCACAGAATAAAATGTAAAAGGGATCCAAAGATCCTTTCTACCCTTGGGACCTGTAGTTCACTCAAGGTTAGCACAAGAAAGTTAAATGTGGAGCCCCTAGGGCAAGCCAGCAACAACAGGCACTTATTGCCAATATGTTGTTAAACATGATAACTTTAAAATGACACGATGGAGAGTCTTAAAAATGACGCCCATAAAAAGAGATAAAGATTAGGTGAGTGTGGAAAAAGGTTCCCACTCACTGAGGTATTAATGAAAAATATCCCACTAGAAAAGCAAAAAGTTTTGGGGTTGAACCAGGAAAGGAAGATTAACCAGCTCTGTGGAAATCTTACCTAACACCACCTTAGTGTAGGGCAAGATGGCCCTTATTCCACCCTGCATTTTGAGTTAAATAAAACTTTGAAGATAAAACGTGACTCTTGTCTGTGTCTGCTTCATGATGCCTTCACACACCCAAATCATACATGGACTGGTACTAAGGCTTGGCAGTAGAGTGAACCAAGTCTACAAAAAGAGAGAATAAAGCCGGAAAGGCGAGTCCACGACTCGCATCCAAATCGTGCATAGACTTGAACTAAGGCTTGGCAGGAGAGTGAACCAGATCTACAGCTTGGAGAGAGCATCCAGGCAACGCTTCCTCAGTGCAACACTTGGTGAGAGGAACCAGGTCTGCACCCGGGTCAGGGACCCGTACAGCTTGGAGAAAGCATTCAGGCAACATTTTTGCAGCACTTGGTGAGAGGGGAAAAGGTCTGCATCCAAGGGTCGAGGAGCCATGAGAGCGTGGAAAGAATATCCAGGATGTTCCACTTCAGTGCAATAGCTGGCGAGGGTAAACTAAAGCTCCCAACCAGGGTCTGGGACCCCAAATAACTGATTTGTGAGCCTGAGGAAGGCTGGAGAAAGAAAGACATTTCTCCCACAGCCAAGGGGTGGCTGTAGTTGGACACTGATAATCACTGATAATCTGATGAAGACAAGAACTGCTTATGTCCAGGGGAAAGGAGTCGCCCTTCTGGATCAATGAGACCTTTGATTTAGTTAGCTTAGAGTGTAAGGGACAGAGGTAGCATTTTGACACTGGACAGTGGGGCTTTTACTTTGAAAACTCTGAAACTAGTTATTTCCGTTGAGGTAGGGAAACCCCTCTTAGAGTTAAGGCGAGTTAGGGTTTTGTTTTCTTTTTTCACCTTTGAATATAAGTTTATGGCCAACACCAGGGCCCCTCCGTGTCAGAGTCTTACTTCTGCACCCTTACATGACATAACCAAATACATCCTGTTTGGGAAGTATACTGACCAAGCACCTCTGCGTCTAGAAGACCTATGAACGGTATGATGTTCATTCATCGCCTGTTTTTGCCAAAATATTTCGGCCGAAATATACAACTGAAAGAAATGAGGGGAGGTCAGGTAAGGGCATATAAGGGGTAGGGGGTGGGAGGATAGGAAATACATACAAGGGAAGAAGAGACTTGGGGGGGGGGTCACCCCCAAAATAAATAAAAACATGTGATGAGTTTTTTCAGCCAAAATATTTCGACAATAAATTCTGTGAAGAAAACAAGGTTGAATGAACATCGAACCCTATGTGTGGGCAGAAATCAACAGATCATGGCTAATCGGTTGTGTGATTAGCTTAGTACACAGGGATCAAACACTTCTCCAACTGAACCTCAGCGTGTGCACTCTTAAAAACACTCACCAAGTTCCTCACTCCCCTTTTGCATTTGAAAAGGTTCCACTGGAGCATATGTAACTTTGGAGCTATGTGAGCGGGCTGGTGTTTATTGTTCCTATAGTAGGCTATAGGACCAGCGCACCGTAGGCACATCCTGACGCGCCTCCAGCCCCTCTCCTGCCAGCCCTGCTTCACGGCGACAGGAAAAGGTGGCGCGTATGAGATGGACCCACTGCATTTACATCTGGCCCGTTAGTACAGCTATGCAGTGATCTAGGGGGAGTGCCAGTATGTGATTGCCTGCCTCACAGGCACGGCTCTCTTCAGATGAAGTGCAGGCCTCAGTAAGCAAGGCACGCAGCTCATTACAGTGGCGCCTAATGGCCCAATATAGTCTTTCATTGATCTCCATAGCCCGCAGTGGAGAAAAAGGAATGACGAATGCACGCAGCAACGGCGATGAAGAAAGCCGTCCGCACATCGCCACCAAAGACCATTCCTTCTGCATTCTTTCATACTAGAAGCGCATTCATGGGGCCAGAGAGACCTGGGCATATTAAGGGCAACGAGAGGGGATTACTACGCAGCCAGACCGGGGTCATGCCTGCAGAGTCAATATGGGGCATCAACAAGAGGTGGTGCATGGGGAACAACATGCACCCCCCCCTCCAACACAACCGTCACTCCTGTAACGCACTGTCAACCTCTCCAACACCCTCTACCCCCACCCTGAAAGCCGTCTTCAAACACCCTGACCCACCGAATGCGAGTGTGTATGGGATTTCCATAGCAAGAACCAAGCTGGAGAGCAAGTGAGGCCAACTGTTATCTAGGGGAATGGCACGCCCACTCGAACCAGCATCACGCATCCATCGCGCAACAAACCTAGACGTCCGCCCACTCACTCGATACACCACCAATAACTGTGCTGGAGCGGCACTGGTCCACTACAAGGCTTTCATGGATGCATACTCGGGACGATAGCTCAGGGGCAATGTGCTCGCCTTGGAAGCAACACGACACGGAGCAACGCAGGTTCGATCCCTGGGTCCGCACTTAGAACCTTTGGCTATTAAGAATGTTATAAATAACATATCATATCATACAATATGGGTATTTGCATGACTAATGCACTCCATTATAGATATTTCCCGCTCCGCCCCAAAATTCATACAGTGAATACTAGTTCTTGGTGGCAAACAGATACGCAAAAGGCATTAACAAAAAAGAAAGATCTTTTCGACCATTGTGAAAGGTTCCTACTCGCGGAGAGCTTGTGTCAGCCTGTGAACTCCAAGCATGTGTTCCATACACCTGCTAGGTGAGGCGCTACCAGGAACATGCCTAGCGGAACTGCCAAGTGCCACATTTCCTCTGCCAGTTTATACAATTGCAAAGACCTTGGGACCCCTTGTTTGTTTACATTACATATTGCAGTTGTGTCGTCTCTCAGGATCATACATACAATACCATGCACCCGTTGGTGGCCCGTGGTGCCATGCCCCTTGTTCACCTCCTTGTCTTTCTCCAGGAAAGAAAATAAAGGCAGACTGAGTTTGAGGGCCCTGCGTGCATTTAGCAGTCATGAGAAATTGAATGTTCCCCCATATTAAGCCTACCATACAGGACCCCAGTAACCCAAGAGGACATCAGACCCAAAACCCTTGGTAAAGGATGGCCGGAACCAATGAACTCCTGGCTATATGATAGCAGCTGTATTCCACATGATGCCAAAATAATTGATCCTCTGTCAGTGTAAGAGAAAACTTCCCGGGGTTGATTAATAGACCAAGAGGGAAAACCAGTGGCACATTAATCTGGGCTGATAAAGTCGTCTTTGAAAGGTCAAGGCTCTGGTCAGTCAGTCATCCAAATACAGGTAAATTTGCATTCCATCTCAGCCCAGAAATGCAGTCGCCACCACCATCAGCCTGGAGAGTAACCTGGGAAAGGCGCGGAGGCCAAAGGGAATGAAATTGAATTGATATTATTGTTCCGTCATCATGTACCGCTACAATTGACAGCAAGGTGGCCAAATCTAGATATGCATTCATTCACCATCCAGGCCGATGGAAGAACGGGCATGAGATGGGGTTGCCATACGGTGCCGCTTTTTGTCAGCAATGGCTGAACTGGGGAAGGTAAAGGTTGGTGGAAATCCCTGCATTGTCTCTTTCACAACAAGAGCCGTGAATAGGATCCCACTGAAGCCGCTGCCTAGTAGACTCTTGCTAGACATCTCAAGTCTAGCAATTGGCTGGTCCCTCTCGATGAGAGTGGTTAAGAAACAGAGAGGAATAAGCAGAACAGAGTTTTGAGCTCCTTCCCAATACAGAGAGAATCTGAGGACCCTGGAAGATGGATCTTCAGGGCTCCGCTCACAGTAAGACCCCAACCCCCACATACGCGGAGTAGGTCTGTACATACGCGGAGTAGGTCTGTACATACGCGGAGTAGGTCTGTACATACGCGGAGTAGGTCTGTACATACGCGGAGTAGGTCTGTACATACGCGGAGTAGGTCTGTACATACGCGGAGTAGGTCTGTACATACGCGGAGTAGGTCTGTACATACGCTGAGTAGGTCTGTACATACGCTGAGTAGGTCTGTACATACGCTGAGTAGGTCTGTACATACGCTGAGTAGGTCTGTACATACGCTGAGTAGGTCTGTACATACGCTGAGTAGGTCTGTACATACGCGGAGTAGGTCGGTACATACGCGGAGTAGGTCGGTACATACGCTGAGTAGGTCGGTACATACGCTGAGTAGGTCGGTACATACGCTGAGTAGGTCGGTACATACGCTGAGTAGGTCGGTACATACGCTGAGTAGGTCTGTACAAAGGGGAATTCAATTTACTGGCATATTGTCTAAAGATCAGGGATGAAGCCCTTCATCTCCCTCGGTCTTTCTATGATGAAAGGATGGCGACTGGTCTCACTTTGGAAGAGATGTGAATGGCTTAGGAAGGGATTTGGAAACCGCTTTCAAAGATTTGGCTTCTGAAGGAGTTTTAAAAGCGCAGTGTGGCGAGTGTTTCCTGTGTGGAGACCCTGCTGTTTTTTTTTTTCCCCAGCGTGGAGCGAGCGTGAAGCGAGAAGGAAGAGGAGGAGCCCGCCTACATAACGCCCAGCTACGCGGAGCGGAGCGTAGCGGAGTGTGGCGAGTGTTTCCTGTGTTCCCTGGCGTTCCCCCGGCGTCTCCCTGCGGTCCTGGCGTCTTGATCCTGTGTGGACGCGCAGAACTGTAATCCAGCGTCCTCAAACTTTCAACCTGCACCAAAGAAAACAGACGCGCCACCCGGTAAGCCAAAGACATTGCCAACCTGCTTTATTTCCAAATCCGACATGGCGCAGCAACCCCTAGAGGTAGGGGCCTGCACGGGGGGGGGGGGGGGAGTTAATCCTATCCTCACCGAACCACACAGAACCTTGCGTAGCAAGGCAAAGGGATTACCCCAAGGAGACCTGACTTTGACAAAGCTTTCTCCCCTGGTGGTGGCTGGCAGCATTAAAAAAGGCATAATGAACGGCGGTGATACCGGCCAGAGGAGTGTGGGCGGAACTCACCTGGCGGATGGACAAAAGCTACCCCTCCAGAGACCGGCCTCCGCCCTACAAGCATCAGCACCGCCGAGGACGAACTTAATCAAAAATAAAACAACGGACCAGAGCTCCGCTTTGGCGAGAGGTTTCCCAATGAGAGACACCGAAGGGTGTGTCCCATCGGACCTTGCTCTGTCCCCATGCCCTGATACCGGGGGACCTGCCGTACAGATCCAGGCAGTTGCGGAGTCCGAGAGTCCCCCGCCGGCAACGTGCCTTTACCCTCGAATTATAACAGATGGGAGTCCTTTTACAAGAACAGACGATGAGCAGCCTCTAGACCACACGACGCCTGCCTGTTCTCAAATCAACATAACACCGCATAAAAGGGCAGCCTCAGACGCCCTACCCGCAGGAAAACCAAATCTGAGTCGGGACACAATCAGTACCTTTCCCCGAGTCATGAAGCGACCAGCCACAGACAACGCAAAAACCAATGCGAACAGCTCGATTCGTCTAGTCGAATCTTTTACAAACCTAACTAACGACAGCGGTGATGGGCCGGACCTGAATTCTTCAGGTCAGATAGAGCCATCAGAGTCATTAAAGTCCCATAAACAAGGTAGCATCAAAAGGAAGTATATAAAACCCCTAAAAAGAAAAAAGATTCAGACACAGAGGTCAGAAAACCCCAAAAACTCGGAAGCAAGTCCCACATCACAGAAACAAAAAAAGAGAATCGGAAAAAACTCTACCAAATTCAACACGGGACAACAAAATAATGGGGCTGAGACACAAGAAAAGATCCCACCAGATGCTAAGCCAAATGCATTCCACACGTACTTTAGGAAGCAACAATCAAAACGAAAAATGGAAACAGACGATGAAATTACAGATGCAGAGATTCTAGAGGTGATCGAAGGATCCTTGCCAGCCTTTAAATCCAGACGAACCTCAACAGGGCAGGAACACCATATACAAAGTGTAAACAAGGAATCAACCAAACCAGACCTCGAGACACTCAGACTGTCAATTAGTAATTCTGACAATACCCAATGCAACGTCAATATAACGACCAAAGATGTTAGTTCCCCAAAAACGGTCCAAACTGATGGACAGAATCCTACCATTTCCATCGACCTTACCGGCGATCAGCATAACCCCTCTACTTCTCAAAGGGGGGGTGCAACCGGATCTGAAGCCTCTCCGTCCCAAACAATTCAGGAGCCGCCACCCATTCGATCCACATGTGACATGATGAGCAGAAACTGGAAACTTCATGAAAACGTCACAAGCGTGATCGACAAAAGTCAACCGAAAGAGTCTCACCAAATCGAAGGAAAGGAAACGGAAAGAACAAGTTCCAATGAGTCAAAAACAATTCGTCCACCCAATACGAGCGACCAATTATGGGCAAAAAACTACATCCAATTGCAGCAAAATAGAGGTCAACTCATTAAGCATGTCAGAGAACGTACCTCGTCGGAGCTCAAGTCTCCGCCCCAAGAGCAAGATCGCGAAGAGGAGGAATCCAGATTAATCGAACCATTAAGTGGCAATCCTTCCTGTACACCTGCCGAGCTAAACTCTAGCCGGGTTGTCCAGAACACCCCGGTAAAACACAGAAGACATAGTGAAATTTTGATGGATACTCAAAGACCTTCTCCAACAAAAAAACAAGATCTGGCGACGATCATGTCAGCTTTAACCATAGCCCTTGCACCATTTTGCAAACTATACAAATCACTAAATGACGTGTCTAAGGACAACACGGCCATTCTATGCAGATTGCAATCCAAGATGGATTTCCTGGAAGGTTTCATTACTGCGTTTGAAGAAAGGCATAACAAGAGATGGGAAGAACAGGAAAGGATCCACCTAAACCTAGTAAAGAATCAACCAGCAAGACAAGGGCCGGAAACGTTGGCAAAAATACTAAAAGAAACTTCCTCACAAACAATGCCAATACCTGACGCAGGTCAGCCTGAACTAACTCGCAGCAATTGCCCTTATATCCACTCAAACGAAGTACGAGAAATTAAAACATTGAACAAACAGACAAGGGCAACCACAAAGAAAAAGGCGGGCCTGCAGCCCTCCAACGTGATTCCAAATGGCAACCGACCTACCGTCAAAACAGACCCAGCCTACGTAAACACACGGATGACGACAGAAGCTGAGAGAACAAAACCACCTAGTAGCCTCGCAAACGTAAACCACGATGCCATCGAGAATCTGGACTTACATGCACAATCCCCAAAATCTCCTAGAACCATAGATGAATTTGTTAGATCGAGCCCTCTAATGGATCTCTCGATATACAAAGATCCGGAAGGCAATGATGCCGAAAACATGAGTCTTGAGCCTCAAAAAAGTGACCTGGTGCGTCCCCCGACAGCAATCCCTGATGGGAAAACTGACGCAAAAAGCAGAGGGGACCAAAGGGAGGGGGCCACCGCCCTGAAGCGCTCGAAGTTATCTTGGTCCGAGACACCAAAGCTCCAAAACAAACCTTCTAAGGGAGATACCGACGCTTCCCCTCGACCATCACCAAAAGACGAACCCAGGTCAAACCCAACTCCCCGTAATCTGGAGAGCTCAGGAAATGGAAAAAATTCCAAAAGAGAAGTCAGAGTGTTCAAAATAGAACAGACCTCAAGTCAATCGAAATTCATGATTCTGAACAGGAAAACTGTTCTTCATACCCTGCGCAAGATCAGATGCCTTGATCATCTGAAATCGGATGACTTTCCATTAATCGAACCATATCATCGTGACCAAAAAGCAATGAGTTATATACATATCTTCATCTCCTCATTAAAAGCGATGCCAGAAGCGGCATACTCGGAACTAAAGAAAGCTGGTTTTACCTTAACAGAAATAAAGACGGCACGGTACGAAAAGACAAACGAAGGCAGATTGAGTGAACAAGTCAAGATACGCCCCCAAGGAGTTAGCCGGACCAATCGTTACAACAGGAAATTAGTAAAAGACAACGACGGTAAACAGAGTCGTTGGACCAGTGGCGAGAGAAGCTATGCCCCACACGCACGTCCCAGAAGCGAGTCGCGCTCCGGTCGGAAAACGGTACGCCACGATGCAGATATGCGATGCTACTTGGAAACAAAACGACCCACTAATGAACGCCGGGAAGACAGAAACATCACGAAAACAACCTACGAGAAAATGTACGGCGAAGACAACCGTCAAAAAGGCCTATGGTCGTGGCTAAAAAGTTCGCTCAAAAGGCATAATGAGACATAGCAATTAGAAAGCAGCCATCGGCCGATCTTATCCGCACCTAACGATACCAACTCAAAGAACTTGCCCAATCTGATCTCGATGGCTTCATGGAATACCAGAGGGCATTCACACCTGGCAAACCCGGACAATCTAAACCTGGGGGCATACGATATAGTATGCCTCCAAGAGCACTGGCTGATGGAGAAACCACTGCTTGACGGTTTCGAAGTAGCGTTCTCCCCTGCGTCAAAAGGCATCCTGGGCCGTCCGTCCTCTGGCCTATTAATTGCAGTAAAAGCTAGATCGGGAATCTCCTTAAAGAAAACACTGAAGACGTCGCGAGATATCTTAGCCATACAAACTGAATGGGAAGAAGCAAGTGATCATTCAAACTCAACTGCAAGAGAAAACTTGATACTTATTACGGTCTACTGGAACCCGGCGCAAAGTTCCACTGAAGACTTTTGCACTCAAGTTGCTAATACAATTGACGACATCATATCAGATGCTCCAGATTCCCACATAATATTATGTGGCGATCTAAACGCAAACTGCAACGACAAGCGTGAACATCTGGTCTCATCGCCCAAAACTCCAGCCGAAAAAAGAGGACGCTCATGGCTGTCACTGATGAAATCGCGTAATTTTCACGACGTTTCGAGGCTCAACTCCTGGAAGATCGGCACCCCCACCTGGGAACGGGGTAAATCCAGGGCTAACATTGATTATTTCTTTGTGTCACATAGTCTGGTGGATCGCATTGTAGACTATTCAGGGGTCCAGACTAAAGAGAGCGACCACAACCTACTGGAAATCAAATGGAAGACACAAAGTTCGAAAAACGATCATTATTCTTATCAAATTGCATCCAACAATCAACAAACACGTGTCCATCTGACAAAGATAAATCTGGAAAGAATAACTAACTAATAGACAACGCGCTTTGGGAGCAAAGAAACCTCGAATCAAAATCCAGATTACTTGCCATTCCTTCTACAACACCAGAAGCTAAAATCAGGAATCAGCCTACAAAAGAAAACAAATCTTCACGCATTTGACGTAAAGGTCACAGAAAAGAAAAGACTACTGAGAAAGCTGAAGAGGCAAGCAAAAAATGAAAACTCGCCAAACACCTGGAACAGATGGAGGTTGGAAACTAACAGATACAAAGCATGGCTCAGATCCCACCGACACGAAATGTTCCAAAGAGATGCGGAAGAAATGCTCCAGGTCCTAAGCTCAAAAAAGTCTGGAGACTTTTGGGCTCTCAACAGGAAATCTGATAATAAAATACCCGTGCACATGGCCAATACAGTGTCCGAAATCCGGTGGGTCAACCATTTCGGAAACCTGTTCGAAACTTCGGCCCATATCCTGCCAGCCCAAAACAGGAGCACTTCGCAGACCTGGATTAACCTATCTTCCAAAGATGATATAAAGGAGATCATTCTCAAATTGAAAAAATCAAGAGCACCAGGACCTGACGGCCTTTCCAATATCGATCTTAAACAAAACCCTGAGCAATGGTCAATCTTGATCAGCGCTATTTTCACTCAATGCGCCAGGACTCGGACCATCCCGCCCTCATGGACCAACGCGGTGGTCGTCCCGATTTTCAAACGAGGGAACAGAGAAGATCCAGAAAACTATCGACCAATTGCTCTTCTGGACATAATTGGAAAGATATTCGCCTCCTTGCTCCTGAGTCACTTGAGAAATTGGGCAAATCAATCACCGGCGTATGACCCCTTCTAACTGGGTTTCTTAAAAGGGGGGAGCACGTCTGCCAATATTCTTCTTCTCAACATCTTAAAAGCTAGGGTCAAACAGGGCACACCAACTCTCTTTTTGGCCTTTGTGGATCTGTCCCAGGCTTTTGACAGAGTCGACAGGCAAAAGCTCTGGGACAAACTGGAAAAATGGCATTGCCCTCCCGAAATACTAGACCCAGTGATGGCTCTTCACACCAACACCAAACTAAGAATCCGACTAAATAATCAAGGTCTTCTGTCAAGAGAGATATCCGTAGAGAGAGGGGTCAAACAAGGCTGCCCGATGGCCCCCCAATTATTCATCACCTTTTTAGGAGACATGAAAGATACAGAAGCGGGCATTAAGATGGCACCACCGAAGCTGGGTAACGAGCACATATCACGTCTCATGTATGCCGACGATCTAATTCTATTAGATCAAACTCAGATCGGACTTCAACGCCAACTATCCAACTTGGCTCTATACATGGGAGAGAACAACATGAAAATCAACAAAGAGAAATCAAAAATCGTGATAATTGGAAAAGGTGGAAAAAAGATCAATCCACATTTCACATGGATTATGGACTCAATTCCTATCGAGGTGGTTACCAGCATTAAGTACCTAGGGGTACACATCGACCGTTCAGCTAGGGAGGCCACGATGCAACAAGCCCTGTGGGACAAAGCGCGCAACCTCGCAGCCCAAATGAAAACAGTTAACAACAGATTTGGTAAATTTTCACTTAAACCAGCGATCAAATTTTACAAAGGAAAAGTGGTGCACACACTCACATACGGTATGGGAGCAACTTTGACCATACCAAACAGCATCTGGCGCAGATAAGAAAGTTTGATTTGGAAATCAGTTCTAGGTCTACCAAATTCCACCTCGATGGATCTCATCAGACGAGACTTGGGCCTACAGTCGTTAGAAACAACGGTGATGCTACACGCTTTCACTCTCTTCAGAAACACCTTAATATCAGACAGTCCATCAATCTACAAAATCGTAGCTGATGAAATCGCAAAGCAGCGAACAACGAACTTAACCGCATGGTCAGAAAACTTAAAAGGAAAGCTATCAGACATAGCATGCTCAGTCGAAGATCTTAAGCATAATCCGGAAAGAGTAAAAAGAAAGTTAAAGGAACTTGACTGGATCCTGACTCTATCGAAAGCTCAAACAAACAAACTGACCATGAATCTCCCACCTACCTTTAACAGACTCAACGTACCTATACCATACTGTTCTAAGTTTCCAAGCCAACAGCTAAGAAAATTCTTCATGCAAGCTTGTTTCAACCTCCTGCTGACGAGAGAAATTTTAGCAATCAGATCCAGTTCAACTGACACTATCTGTCGCCTTTGCCACAATTCCACTACGACAGAATCAATCAAACATCTCTTACTTAGATGTCCTAAGGTCAGAAAAATTCGAGCCACCTATCTGTCGACGCTGGTCTGCGAACACACATCTTTTGGAGAGGAAGAAGAACTTACGTGGTGGAACAGGTTAATGTCGGGAGAAAAAAACAGATGGACAATTGCGACTGTCAAAATCCTGGAGTTTGCCTTTGAAATGATCATTTCCAGTTCACAAACCACGAGCGAGAGTAAAATCTCCGAAGCCACCACTCCATCACAACAATGTTGATAAGGGAGATCAATCTTCCTTTGGTATCTTCTCCGCGTTCGGACTCCTACGTCCGCTTGAGCCTTACCAACTTCATCTAAACATTACATTGACCTGGAAGAGGTAATCCCGTTCTCACCAGGAATCTGACATAACTACATGAAAGCTCGAGGCGCATCTCATTAAGGGTTGCTGTCGCTCTCAACTGTTTGTAAAAATTCTTTTCATTGAATTGTAAACAAATAAATAAAAAAAAAAAAAAAAAAGCGCTTTCACAGATTTGCTCAAGAGTGTTGAAACAAACGAAGTGCCCTACCTAACTTTGGGCACCCTCAGCGTGGTGGGGGATCGACAGGCAACCCCAGCTCGATTCCTGCCCTAAGGCATAAGGCAGCCACAGGAATGTTTACCCTTCATCCCCCACTGCTCATATAGACATCCAGTTTCACCCAGGAGATAATAACTGGGGGCCCTTTTAATCCCCTTACCCCTCACTAGATCAGTGGTCAACCCTAGTGAAAGGAGTTAGCCCTGACACCCCTCCCCCACTTCTCCATAGGCGCCTTCCCATAAAGTAAGCATGCCCAGAGACCTATTCCAGCTCCTTGACCAGGCCTAAACCTCTAGCATGAAAAAAGAAACCTTTCCCCTTAAAGGGACAAAGTGACAACCTCTTACTGTCCCCGGCAAACAGCCGGACACATTTGCATCCCTGAAAGAGATGCAGGAGGAACTACTTCACACTATGCTCATATGCACATAGCCTGTGAAGGCTAACTACTACATAGTCACACAAGTGATAAAAACATTTTCCCAGCATTGGGAGTACCAACTTGCCAGTTCCCCACAATGAGCGAGAGCTAGACATGACAAAGAGCTTGTGAAATCCAAAATGGCCGCTGGCCCTCATACAGATTCAGGCTAGCCCCCTGTCAAGTCACATGAGCCCCAACGTATGAACCAATCACCTAACAGCATATCCCTCAGAACCCATGCATTTCCATAACCTTAAGCACCACCTAAGGGGAAACTCTACTATGGAAGACAGCCAGACCACTTTTGCTTTAAGAGTTGTACAACTAGGAGTTGATGGAAGGAGTTTGGCAGAAAGTGGTGAGAAAGAGGAGTACTGAGAGGAGAGAAAAAGGCAAAAGCTTGTGGTTGGGGAGGTTAGAGTAGAAGTGAGGTGCCACCAGGGGATAAGAGGGGTTGGGGTGTGGATGAGTATGGAAAAGGAGAACGTTGTCATCAGGTGGAAGTGGAGGAGGGAAAGAGTTGGTGGGGAGTGGAAAAGAGAGACTGCTAGCTGGAGATAGGAGACTGGTTGGGACGTATAGTGGGATGCTGCATCAAGAAGTCTAACCCCTAGGAAGAGAGGAGTTGGAGGCTCTTAACACCGGCCACAGTGGAAAGAGCTAGAGGGGGGCATTATCCTTGCCAGACATGAGGTGGTGGGAGGAGCTCAGGTATCCCCCCCCCCTAGCCAGAGAGAACAGGGACATTCGGGCAGACAGGTTGGTTCAGGGCAGAACTAGAAGGAGGCACGAGGACATGTGAGATGCTGGGGGTCAGAAAGGAGGTATTTCAGAGACCAAGACACTGGTGCAGCAAGGTGGTCATCCAGCCAAGAACCTTCCCGGCCACCAACTCCAGGGACTGGCCAGGATGCCTTGACCTCCTGGAGGAGACGAAATGACTAATCGAAGCTCAGGGTGCACTAGCCACAGAAGGTGCTCCCGTGTCCTCAATAGATAAGGGCTTGGGGGTTCCCCAAAACCCCACAACAAAAAGGCACACAAACCCAAATTGATTTGTGGACCTTTGAGTCAGGGTGGACGGGCCCCAGTGCTGGGACTGGTCTGAGAGACCTTTCCTTGCACTTGTGACAGAAGACATTCACTGGGCATGTTCCGTTAGCTGTTTGTGTTACATTCTTTTGTCTCACCCAAACCTATTGGCATTTCAGCCTGTTTGTGCACCCCCACCCAGCTACCCAGTCCCATTGTGTTCTTTTCCTGAAAGGGTGCCTCGTCCAGAGTATAGTGAAATAGTTGGATCCTATTTTCTGAACCCATGTCTTAAGAAAAAAATACTGTGGTCGTCATCGGATTGCCAATTCTAAACACATTCCAAGTGCTGTCTTAGCCAAAAGATGTTCAGTGGATTCCAACAATCCCAGCACTATTTTCTTAAAATTGGAAATACTTGTCAGATGTATTTTTGTGTGGAGAAAAAGCCACTACAGACTGAGCAATGTCTCAACAAAGACACACATTACAGGAATCCAGCATAGTGTAGGTATTGGCTCCTTGAATAGCTGAAGAATTACTTGCTGCTTATGGCCAGTGCCTTTTCCTGAAGAAATAAGAGGCGAGAGTAGATCCCACTTTCATTGGACTAATGTGCAGCTATCATTGCTAATTGAGCCTGTGAACAAGGACATGCAAGCTTTTCCTGGGGTGGCAGATGGAGTTTCCTACCTAATTCCCCATGTGCGAGGGCCAAAGTGTGCAGGAAATGACGCTGATCACCTGGCTCACTTTATAATATCAGGCTCCAGTAGGACGTCTGTCTGTCTTACCTGTACTTCCTCAGAAAAGTGCAGCAGAAATCTTCAGTTTCCAATGATGTAAGGCCAGGCACTTTCAGCTTAGTGAACGCAGTAACTCTTTAGTCCCCTTCCTGAACAAAAAACCTTCACACAGGAGCACTCCTTCCTCCTCTGGGTTCTTCTTACCCAACAGGTTAGGATTCCACTAAGGGAGCGCGTTCTTGACCAGCCTTCTGCGTGCAGTACTGTCAACATGGCCACAAGGAAAGACTATGGGGATAGCTGAGGTGGGACAGCACCCACTCTTCAGACCAAAAAAAGGTTTAATCTGGCAGTTTATCTCGCAGCAGCAGTAGTGAGCGGGCCTTTGGAGAAGAAGGTGTGACCTGCATAATAGTATCCCTAAAAATGTATTTCATAGACAGCGTAGTCATAAATTCTCAGGATTTCTGGCATAATGTTTCTTCCTTAGCAGAGTGAGGAGACCTAGCCTGCACTGATGAGATGTTCCACTGGAAGCACCTGGCGGTGGTAGTAAAGAGGCCCTGGTCTATACAGGAGCGAGTAAGAAATGGGTGGAAGAATAGCTCTATTGAAGCAATATGCAACATTCCATCCCTACTCTGGGACCCCAACCTTTGTGGTAGTGTAAAGCCAGTGTCCCTACTTCCCTCAAGGCTTCTGAGTGACACCATCAACAAAGAAGGCAGTTAGTCTGGGGCAGACACAAACATTGGGTAGCAGACAATTACAATCTGTATGTAGTAGGGGGTACGACCACAGCCATCAAAACTTAAGCTGGTGCCTAAGATGTCTTCTTGGGATACAAATAGACCACAGGCTGAAGTGGAAGGCGCAAATTGAACATGCTTGGTGGTCTGCTAAATCACAATTCAGATGCATTGAGCAATTAGGCCCGATGTTGCATATGGAGCGGGGATACGGAGGGTGAAGGAAGAACATTAGTTAAAGAAAATGGGGGCATTTTGCCTTAGAAATCTTATGGGGCTGGCCATCTGCCTCCCAGTAGAATATTTACATGCTGAAAGGGGCATTACATCAATGGAAGCATACACCAGTATAGGTAGATTGCATCAGAACATAGTACATGAGAATTAAGGTCGATATTGTAGCTTCAGGAGAAAACATGGGAGAAATATTAAAGGTCAGAGCATTAAGGAAATGTAGATTTTGCAATGTTCCCCCACTTGAAAATACTAGACAACTACTGTTGGACTGTCAGTGTTTCAAAACCTTACAAAGGAATCATTTACAAGCATGGGGGTTTTATTTATGAGTATTCAGAATGAAATCTGTGCAGATCTGGTATATTTACATGCAAGGTGATGTTCTCAATGTTATGCACACCTTGACTCGGCCATGGTGTGAAATTGATAATCTGATAAAGAAGTAACTATGTACCCTGTAATTTTGACATGAAAGAGGAATTTTCAATTGGATTTTATTTTTTTCTTCCTATGTCATGGGTCTGAAGGACTCCGCTTCTGCCTGCACACTGCTATTATTACCATGCTCATGTGTGCGAACACATTAAAGCACTGTGTAATGACTGCTACAGTGGACTACAGAAAATGACAAGTCACCGGCAGAACTCTTCATCCCAGAATCCAGAGGGATTGGGCATGGCCACCTCTGGGCAAATGCAAATACAGGACTTCGAAGACTTGTTTAAAAACTCTGATGGTAAGCCCTGGGCCAAGCTCCAGTCATTTGTGGAGGTCAACCAAGCATCTTGATTGACCTCCAGGTCAACATGGTAAATGGACATCCCACTGTTAGGCCTGAGTGGACCCTCGGGTCCCAGGCCTATGAGATACCTCTGAATTCCAACGGGAGCCCTTTCTAGTTCTGTGACTCGCGGAGCATAGCCTGCGTTATGGGTGTGCATATGAAAATAAGGTAAGAGAAGTCCTTCTTCCTCACAGCCTAGCTTTTGGTGTCTAAAGGGAGGTAGCATGGAATACTGCATAGGGGCTGCTTCAGCCCACCATGAGGGTCAGGGTCTGATAATGCACTACAGTAGGGCATTCAGTGATGAAACTCCAAGCCCCAAAGGCTCTAATACAAGTGTACAAGCTGCCGCAAGCGCTCCTTTCCTGCACACACAGAGAAAGGGTTGACTTTGGAGGGGAAACCATGCATGGTTGACTCCTTGCATGCAGTCCTGCTACTTTAATTCTAATCCTGCTATGAACTGCACCAGGGTTTCGCTCTTCAGCTGTTTTGTACTACAAGCCCAATGTCTCCTCCCCAATGACGATCATGAGTTGGGTTGATGGAGTTGTAGTCTAAAACATCTGGAGAGCCAAAGGTTGCAGACACATGTACTACACCTATTAGAGACGGAAGGGAAAGGGGTATGGAGCTATGGCCATATATACCTCTAACAGGCAGACGGGCGCAATGGCTGCGTCCTCCACAAAAGCACTAATTCTTTGTCTGTGGTTGCTTAAAACCGAACCAGTGCAAGTTACTCCACCAAACCTTCTGATGCCCTGATGGGGTGAAGGGAGCTGTGCTACAACTGCCACTGGTCGATTCAAAGCACTGCCGCCAGGGCGCCCCTCCCTCTGGAAACTAACTCCAGGGGGTTATCCCGTTGTTTCCAAAAAAGTACATTATTTCACAGTAATTTACTCTGTGGCAATTGCTTCAAATTACTTCAAATAAATGATATGTAGTTGTGGGGTAAGTGGTAAAAGGGCGTTGGGTAGGGGTTTCCAGTAGGGATGGTACTGAAAGAGAAGGGAGGACGTGGGGGAACCCCCCAATCTAAAACACCATCTAAAGTAAAAATTCGAAGTACTTACCACAAAGGAAATTACCACAAAGTAATTGTTTTCAATGAACTAACAGGGGATACCCATCTATATAGGAATTTAATTCAAACCTTCATGTAAAGAAGCCTACATAACATCTGGCTAACGAAAAAACACCCCAACAACCACCACCACCAACAGACATGAACATTAGCTACCTCCGCCCTCCATAACATGGCCCCCACAAGTTAGGAATATAGCAGACTTTCGGAGCCTCTGAAATGTAAAGAAACCCCTCCTTGCGCTGTTCTTCATTCCACCACCACCATATATGCCAACCACGACCAACCCCCCCCCCCATATGACATCTCATGTCATTCTACAGGCCCACGGCCACCCCCAAATGGTTTGGCCGCCCCACCATATTCACACGCGCCAAAGTCGCTTTCCTCAAAAAGCCACCTCCTTAGACAGACCCTTACTTTCCTTCTAACAGAAAATCCATAGAAGCCAACCCTAAGATCACCTCCCCGACACCCTAATAAAGCGCCCAGTTATGCAATTACTATTCATACTCTGGAGCAGACTAGGAACTAAAGCTCTAGAATTTTCTGTTATCTATGTGTCCAATTCACAAAGGTCATGCGCCTGCTCATGAAGCGATTCGCTCAGAGATGCACCAACCCCTGGGTGTCGCTTTTCTGCTAATCTGGTCTCCTCCGTCAGAAGCCGGCGGGAAAAGCAATATGCAGCCTTTACGGACCCCGCCCCCACCCCCTTCACATTTCACAGCCCAGAATGCCCAGCATTGGTGTGACCGCCCATTCATAGGTGGGCTGCATCCATGCTAGTAGATCTGCACGTGCAGAGGGAGTTAACTCCTTCAGTGCTTCCAGAGAGCACCAAGACCGGCCGAGATCCTCAACAGATACAGGATACAGGGTCGAGGTGGTAAATATGGCAGTACGTGCACTCAGCACCTACAGATGTGCTGGACTGAGCCCAGATGCCCACCCACGTGGGTGCAGGCATCAAATGCATATCTGTGTGCCTGGAGAACGCCAGGCACTTCCATATGCATGGCAGGCTTGCTGCCGGTCCACTGGGACCCCAATTACTCCCTCCTCCAGAGCACAGATCGACTCTGACCAGAGCACTTATGGGTGGGGAAATGCAGGTGCAGAATGCATGGATGTCCCTTGCATTCCTACTATATATTTACATACGTCACCTACGATGAGGTGCTATGTTGGAGCTGGGGGTTATGGCTATGGGTTGACCATGGGGGCAAGTTGCAGCCACCACCATGCACAACATGATGCAGGACCTGGAGAAAGTACATGGAGGATCCCCCCAGCTACTCATTCCATCACTAACCTCAGGACAAGGCCTAATGTTAGAGCCCCTAAGAGCCCAGAATCTCCCCAACCATGACGTTACCATTCTAGTAGACGGGAGAGAATAACATAGCTCTTGGGGAGAAGTAAGAGGAGATCGATGCCCTACCAGAATCTTCAAGTCTCAGGATCAGTAGTCTTCAACAAAGGGTTAGTTACTAGGGCCTCCCGCTGCATTGACAGGACTCCCCCCAGTAAAGACTAGGAGGTTGTCACACACACCGAGAAGTGATATTTGTAATGCAAGACATGTTCTTCCATGAATCCCATCTGACACACTGCAACTGAGGAAGACAGACATTGGCAAGGGGGAGAATGCTTTAGAACAACAAGAGGCCTTTCTGTGTGCATCTCCCCACAGAACCCCTGCATTTGCAAGCCAGGCAACACAACGCAGGACCTGGTTTCAGCAGACACCATCTGCATTCAGCGCTGTTGCCTGAAAAGGGGGGGGGGGTTGATTCACAGGAGCTTGTGGAAGGACGCTCGGGCAGGACCACGAATAACCAAGACGGCATTTGCACCGTGGACCCCAAATGAGTCTAACAAAGAGTGCGGCGCCTGTATTGAAACCTCGGTTTGCAGACCTGCGTTACCACATGCACAATGATTGTTAGTGCGTAGTGCGACAGCAAATCCCCCAATCACAAATTGTGCATGACACAAACACCAGATGAGTGAAATCAGGCAATCATCTGCGAGCTGGCAAACTGTGTTATAAAAGATCCAGGAAAGAGTGTGAAAGTCAGAGGTTGGAGCGCAGAGATCAGGAGAGAATGTGACAGTTCAGCAGGGAGGGTGCAGAGAAAGATTTGCTGGGGAATAGGTGGAGTGGAGGATGCAAGGCGATAGTGTGAGTAGGAAAGTACAACAGAGGAGAAAGAGTAAAAAAAACAAGATGAGAGAAGATACGAGGAGGTACAGACTACAACAAAGGTGGTGGAGGAGGGTAAAGAGAATATCAAGGAGGCAGTGGCAAGAATCCTAAAGAAGAGGCGAGAGGAACCACCAGTGGTGGTGGTAAGGAGAGGTTGAGAGCGGGTTTAAGCAAGAGGGGTGAAATAGAGAAGCAGAGAGTGGTAAGGCTTTGAGCAGGGAAAGAGGAAAGAGATGCCTGAGAAGGGGAAGGCAGTGACTTAAAAGGAGGAAACGAAGAATGCGGAGGAATAGAAGGCGGTGGTCAGGATTTTGGAGACCCAAGTGCGGGGGTCAAAACGGACAGATTTAAGCCCGACTACCCCCAGCGCCCACTGTGGTCTTGGCCATGATCCATAGAAGTGTGATACGTTGTCCCAGTTCAGATGAGCTGGAGAACCAATAATGGTGGCCTCGATTCCACATCCAGAGAAGAACTTCATCCTGACAACTTCTAAGACAGTCAAACATATACTGCAAGAGCCAAGAAAGAAGTCCTGTGGGGCTTAACCCCCCGACCCGCCCTTAACTCCACCAGAAAACTGCAATCCAACTTCTGATCATCAGTTGGCAAAGGCTAATGGAGAAAGGGAAGGAATAATGGACTACAGTCCTCCAGAGAGCTGGATTTGCCTTCATTTTTTAGTTGCTTCAGTTCTACCCAATTGTTTATAATTTCGATTGAATAAAGAATCTGGTAACTTCAGACTTTGCATTCGAGGAGTCAGTTAATCGCTCAGATCTGTTCTCGATAACAGTTAATTGTGCTACTGGGAAGCCTGCTCATTGATCATCATACCTGTGACTCCCCATCCCCTGGAAACACGTGTACCCAATCTACCGATGGGCTTGAGCTCAGTGATTAGGTTGTGCCACCTACATGGCCTCAAAGAATTAAAACAAGCAAAAGACCCTTGTGTAGCCATAACATGGGAATGTGTGGGTTTATGTTTCTTCTAGCAGCAATACTAAAGGTAAAAGGAAGAAGAACCCTGAAAACCCAAACCATTGCGAGCCGGGGAGTGGAAATATATTGTCCATGAACCAAAGCGACGTAATGTGGATTTTTCTCAAAAGGTAAAAGATATTTTCATCATCTGTCTCCACTACAGAAACTCAAGTTCGTTTGGCAAAATCAATACCCAACATCAATATTAGACCTAGAAATACACATCAATACATACCCATTCTTAGTAATAAAAAAACCCACACATTTAGCATTCTTCCCATGCACCTCTAATTAAAAACTGCAAAGCCTTCTTGCAACCTGCCCCTGGATTAAGTAGTAATCCTAGTTGATTGCCTGATTGTCATGGGCCTCCCCACCCCAACCAATTTCTACTGGGATGCCCATCATATCGAAAGCTGAGTCCTTCCAAAGAATTGGAGATGCGCGACTTAAAACATCCTTGTGCATTTCAGCTATCACACCACACCAGCTGAGGAGGCCCAGCTGTATTTCCTCAACCTACTGGGGTGGGCATTGCACTTACAAGTGCCTTAATTAGGACACCTTACAATGGTCAAGCTCTTGAGCATCGCACATAGTTGCATAGCTCTGCACAGGCTTTTCCGGAGATGGTCATCAATTTGAACTTTGATACTCTGACCGCTTTAGTTATTAATGATCCTTGCAAAAAGGTTGCCACAAAGCCGCCCACCAAACCATTAATAAGGATACACGGGGGATCGCGTCTTTACTTTTCTTTTTCTACTCTCCGGATTTGTAAACTGAATTAAACCTATAATTTTTCAATCCTCTTTACTATCAATGCAGTCTTCCACATAAAGCATGCAATAAAAAAGGAAAATTAGGGAGACCAGGTCAGAGGTAGATGTCATCCTAATGAAAGGTAATAAATCAATCATGTATAGCATTTATTATATGGTGCAGAGATATGGCTCTGCATGCATCATTCTTCTCTCCTACATTTCCTATGCTTAGGTTGACAAATGTACTAAATCTCTGACCCAGACATTGAAGGTTTGCTTTGAGACTGGTATACATCTCCATCCCAGACATTGAGGGTTTGCTTTGAGACTGGTATACATCTCCATCCCAGACATTGAGGGTTTGCTTTGAGACTGGTATACATCTCCATCCCAGACATTGAAGGTTTGCTTTGAGACTGGTATACATCTCCATCCCAGACATTGAAGGTTTGCTTTGAGACTGGTATACATCTCCATCCCAGACACTGAGGGTTTGCTTTGAGACTGGTATACATCTCCATCCCAGACACTGAGGGTTTGCTTTGAGACTGGTATACATCTCCATCCCAGACATTGAGGGTTTGCTTTGAGACTGGTATACATCTCCATCCCAGACATTGAGGGTTTGCTTTGAGACTGGTATACATCTCCATCCCAGACATTGAAGGTTTGCTTTGAGACTGGTATACATCTCCATCCCAGACATTGAAGGTTTGCTTTGAGACTGGTATACATCTCCATCCCAGACACTGAGGGTTTGCTTTGAGACTGGTATACATCTCCATCCCAGACATTGAGGGTTTGCTTTGAGACTGGTATACATCTCCATCCCAGACATTGAAGGTTTGCTTTGAGACTGGTATACATCTCCATCCCAGACATTGAAGATTTGCTTTGAGACTGGACTAAATCTCAGACCCAGACATTGAAGGTTTGCTTTGAGACTGGACTAAATCTCTGACCCAGACATTGAAGTTTTGCTTTGAAACTGGACTAAATCTCTGACCCAGACACTGAAGGTTTGCTTTGTTACTGGACTAAATCTCTGACCCAGGCATCGAAGGTTTGCTTTGAGACTGGACTAAATCTCTGACCCAGACATTGAAGGTTTGCTTTGAGACTGGACTAAATCTCTGACCCAGACATTGAAGGTTTGCTTTGAGACTGGACTAAATCTCTGACCCAGACATTGAAGGTTTGCTTTGAGACTGGACTAAATCTCTGACCCAGACATTGAAGGTTTGCTTTGAGACTGGACTAAATCTCTGACCCAGACATTGAAGGTTTGCTTTGAGACTGGACTAAATCTCTGACCCAGACATTGAAGGTTTGCTTTGAGACTGGACTAAATCTCTGACCCAGTCACTGAAGGTTTGCTTTGAGACTGGTATACATCTCCATCCCAGACATTGAAGGTTTGCTTTGAAACTGGACTAAATCTCTGACCCAGACATTGAAGGTTTGCTTTGAGACTGGACTAAATCTCTGACCCAGTCACTGAAGGTTTGCTTTGAGACTGGTATACATCTCCATCCCAGACATTGAAGGTTTGCTTTGAAACTGGACTAAATCTCTGACCCAGACATTGAAGGTTTGCTTTGACACTGGACTAAATCTCTGACCCAGACATTGAAGGTTTGCTTTGAAACTGGACTAAATCTCTGACCCAGACATTGAAGGTTTGCTTTGAAACTGGACTAAATCTCTGACCCAGACATTGAAGTGTTGCTTTGAAAGTGGACTAAATCTCTGACCCAGACACTGAAGGTTTGCTTTGTTACTGGACTAAATCTCTGACCCAGGCATCGAAGGTTTGCTTTGAAACTGGGCTAAATCTCTGACCCAGATATTGAAGGTTTGCTTTGAAACTCGACTAAATCTCTGACCCAGACATTGAAGGTTTGCTTTGAGAATGGATTTCCATATGCCCAGGGTTTGCTATTTTGACAAACGTCAATGCTTGATGGATATTGCGGTCACTGCACAAAGAAGATTGAATTGTCTCCTCCTGCGGCAAACAGGGTTAACTTCTGGTGGAAGCAAACTTGATGTAATAATAAGTGCAAGTTAGGTGGTCAAAGTAAAAACCTGATTCTCTGCTGGTATTTCTAGTTTGAAACATGTTCTGTTGTTATGCGCTCAATTAGTTGAAGTTCTTTATGGTAGTTCACTTTAGACATGGGCTCGGCTGGTAGCTACAGGACGAAAATTACAGTGGTTGTTCATGAACAAAATTTACTTTCAAGAAATGTTAGAAACTGTGGGTTTTCAAAAAGCCCAGCAATCATAACACATTTAAGGACCACTTTCAATCTGACCCTCAAAGATAGCCTGAGCTACAGCTGGTATCCTGTTCCTTTATCGACAGTAATTACTTCGTGCTGCTTTACTATTACTTCGAAATGTCATCAAAAAATATGGGTGGTTAAGGGATTGGGGTAGGGTTTTGGGTAGGAGTAGTAAAGAAAGGGAATATAAATATTTTGAAGTTATTACTTCGTAGTAAATTACCACAAAGTAATGACTGTGGATGGAATGACATGAAACCCTACAGCTAAACAGTTTTCAATTTGTTATTAAAATCCAGTTAATGGGGCATGGGTCCTCTGAGTTACGTCAAAATCCTGATTACAGAAACGAAGATTACTGCAAGGACTACCACTTTCTATTGATTCTTGTTTTTTTTCCTTTACCATTCGCTGGGCGACCTAAATAATGAATAGAGTCTGTTCCCCTTGTTCAGGAATATTGCAAGGTGCATCCTAATGGAATCCCTTTTTCAGGAATAAATCCCTTCATCCCTCCTTTGAAGCACGCACCTATTCAATGTGTACACTGGGGAAACAGCCTGTGCCGCTAAACATGCAGCTCCTCCTCACCATTCAGCTTTTCATTTCTTATCATATTTTTGATTTTGATCCCAACCCAGGGATCTCCAACCTTTGGCTCTCCAAATGTCTTGTACTACTACTTCCTTTAGTCCAAACCAGTATAGTCAACAGCAAGGGTAAGGGTTCATGGAAATCGTAGTCTGAAGCCTCGGGATAGCCAAAGGTTGCAGATCCTCACCCTAGCCCATCTCCTAACCACCCCCTTATGTTGAAAAGGCCCGTTTTGCTTGTTTTCTATTTTTAAAATGTTTTTGCAAATGTGTACATTGTTTATGACAAGGTATGGTGCACTGTGTGATCAGAATTGAGATTTTGACAGGACACACACTGCATACAGCACTTTCAAACTGCAAACCCGTAACAACAAGAGCTACACAAATGAGGTCATTGCTACTATCATTAGTCATGATTGTGCCTCAAGACCACTTTGAGGCTGTTTCGTCACCATAAAGTGCCCTAGCCCAGAGTACTCGCATGAATGGCGAGGTCAGTAAAGCAGGTCCATGGACGCTATTGCATAGTGTGTGTCGTGTTGGACCTTTCTGCCAATTCGGGGAGAGTACTGCAAACACACTGTCACACACGGTTAAGAGGATTCGATTAAATGGCATTAGTATATAGAAGTCCAGAGCGGGGCGTACTCCGTAGATATGTTCCACCTTGCATTATACGATCAGGTAATGCCTTCCTCTACAAGGTTGCAAAATCCAAACTAAGAAGAGGCATTCAACCCTATCTGTGCCACTCACTTGTTTAGAAGCTAACTCCCCTGTTGCGCTGATAGCCATGGAAGATCACCAACAATTCAGGCTCGTCGGAAACTTAATTCTGCTGAATTCACATTCAAAGTTATGTGATTACAGTGCCCGCCCTTTAGCAGTAGGAAGGCGTATTTGGATCGTGTCAGTGCACTTAAGAAACCCGACATATACCATCAGGGGTAAAAATGTCAAGTGGCAAGTTACTAGCCAGGCATAAAAAGTCACTTCTCCCCCTTAATTATCTATGTGCATAAAGTGCAAAAAATGTTTGCTTGCCAAAAGACAATTATCACTCGCCATTAACCAGTGGCAGGTGCTAATTTTGAGGCCTGATAACACAGGGCGATTTATTCAATTAGCCTCCCTTCTTGGTAGAGTTATACCGACAGTTTCTCATCAGAGAATATCAGACACAGAACTGAATGGAGGGTTTTGCTTGGACTCTAACCAAAAAATAAACGTGAGGGTTTATCTTAGCACCTGATGCAAGCCTGTAAACAACTAACAGCATCGGAAATCAAACAAACCAAGCACAAGGGTGCTTCCAGCAGGCATGCGAGATGCTCTGCACAAGACACACTCAATGCAGAAATCACAGAGGAAGATGATGATGAAAGTCAACATGTGCAGCATCCTACGGGCAATGGTTGCAGCCCTTTTGGTGGACAGTGCTTCCGTGCAAAAGTTGATTACATAGTCCAGTAATTTACACGCTACCTAAAATATCTGGAATAAAGTTTACAAAGGCATTTACTTGCCAGCGGGGAGGGAGCAGTAGGCAGAGATCAGGCTTCTGAATTATAAATGCAGACATTGTATAAATAATGGACCAGAGTTTTTACCTTCAGCAACTTTACCATGGCCAACCTCTCCATCGTGGGCATGTATCATGGTTTGCCAAATTGACAGGGGAGAGAACGTAGTTGGGAAAAAGGAACTGTTCATGGATGCAACTATTACCAAGAAAGACCATAGAAACATTTGACGCTGTGTTAGTCCAATTTTAAATCACACATGTACCTTTTATTGGCCTAACTGAAAATACTATGCAAAGATGGAAGCAAAGCAATAGCTTTCAAAGTCCCACAGACCTCTTGGTCAGATGTTGCAAACGATGGTCTGGAGGGTTCCCCAGAGCCGTTTCCATGGTTAGGATGTGTTCAAAACATTCCAACTTTTGATTTTGCTATAGACCCAGGAAAGCCAAACTAGAGACAAAAAGGAATCCGAGTTGAGACCATCAAAAGCATACAAAAGATTACCTGCGAACAAGCTCTTATGTCCTGCGGTTACATATTAAGGTATGGAGCTACGTCACTTTAGAGACTACGATTTCAGCCCTGAGGGGTGGGCAAATGAGAACGAACATTGTTCCCAGTGCATATGGCAACTTGCAAAATGGCTGACTGCGGTCAAGATAAAACAGTCCTTCGACACGTTTCTGAAGCCAGAGTTCCTTGTCAAAACATCACAACTTCCACTGGAGCCATTACTTGTAGGCAGGTCCCCAAAAAGTTGGTGATCTGCTTTGCTGATGCTAAATGGTTAGTCCTACACCAGCCAAGAAAGCAAGGTGTGATCTTCAAGTGTCCTTTTCTTTGTGCTCCGAATGAACAGGAAAAGATCCCGCAACCGCCTGAAAATGCTTGAACCCTACTTCACTGTAAAGGGAGAATGCAATTTACAATACTCCATAACATGGCCCACCTGAAATTTTCCAACATTACGTATCCGGCACTACTCAACAAACAAGCAAACTTTTCATACACCCAAACGGTAGGACAATTCAAACACCTGAGTGTTTAACACTACATACAACCAATACTGAAGTGCAACACAGAAAGACATTCAAATCGCCCGGATCAAAAGAAGCAAACTTGGGGAAGCTCAGGCCAGCCTAAATACAACTGGAAGAGACACGAGGAAAGGTTAACATGGTTGAAAGGGCCATAAACCATAAAAAAGCTGTGACCACCCCCCAACATCAGATGAAAAGAACCAAGTGCAACTTATTAAGAACGATAGTGTTCAAGCAAGCCTTTACCCAAACCCGAAACCACACGAAGGCGACTTATCTGATCCACGGGTGTGAACGAAAGACTCACAACAAGCACTGCATATTTAATGCATATGTGATGTGTGTGAGGGTGGCGTGTTACGTCTTGTGTTATGCAGGGATCGAATTGCTAGAAGCTGTATACCTCCTGCTTGTAGCCTCAAAGGCCCCGCTTAGCTTAACATCAACAGGTATCAGGTGCTATGTTTGACCCCTGAGGTCTCAAAGTGCCACACATTCTGTATGTTGATATCTGGCTGTTTGGAAATATACATAAATGAGCAATGGGGAACATCTGGTAGACATGTAAAGCATCACAAATTTGCATAATAGACACAAATTGCTATAGTTTAAATTTCAAGTAAAATTCAGGTTTTCCGCAAGCGGTGTACTCGCCCAGTGCTCCCTGCGATATCGGATACCCAGGATCTGCTTTTAGCTCTCTCATCAAATATGTGTTTGTTTACTGAAAAGTGCTCTGAAAGTTCCTCTCGGTGGCATGCTGACAACATGAAAAATAAATAAATATGTCTAGACTGCTTGATTAGCGAATAGTGTGTGGAAAATACGCCAGCAGTACAGCTCCTTCAGTGGCGCAATCAAGATATGTTTCAGCCATCTTGACAAGGTGTTCTACAGCACTGCTAACCGTATCAAACACAAACAAAGCCACTCGATATGGGGTCCCTGCTGGTCCAGAAAGCAGAACTAGCCAGCCACGGGGCAATGACCATTCCAGCCTTAACACAGACAGGAGGGACAGGAAACCATGGCAGGAAGGCGGAAATTAATATCTCTACAATACATGTCAGCCTGCAATATCTGTATCAAAACCTGGAAATAATGTAATTATAGGCCAGTTGTGTGACATCGCATCTGCTCTGTAATCAGTGACGTCACAACGCCTGCTGATTAAAGGCTGCGAAAGGCTGTTCAAATTCCTTGCTTGCAGAATAGTTTTGTGTGTCACTTTACAGCTATTATTTGACAAGGAACTATTTATGGTAGAATGGTTAATTTGAGCACTGATGAAGTTTAACACATGCGTAACAATCTGCATGTTATTACTGATCTTAAATCACAAAATGAAAACTTTTTTCAATACATTTTATTACACTGCTTTAAAAATACATTAGGAGCTGTATTTTTGCTTTTTTAAATCCAAACAGATTCTATATTGATTATATGGCTGAGTAAATGCAGAGATCTCTTACATTATAGTATGCAAGAGACGAGGCATTAAAGGGAATGAATGACAGGGTGTGGCCATGCATTATGAGGAATAAAATACCTCCTAGCATACATAAAAAGGATATTGCAAGTCACCTTGGAATTCAGTGACCTTATATATTCGGCAGGGGTGCTTTATCCCATGTGCCAAACCCCTATATTCCGAAAGTGACCTACCCACCAGCCCCAAAGTTGCGCCTTCTGGAGAGCTACTTTTGGTACCAAAATGATAAGAAGCAAAGCCCACGTTACTCGCTCGTACTACAGTACATGCTTCGTAGCATTGCAGCGCGTCCCTTCATCACAACAACCAGGTTACACAAACACAGTGCACACACTCACTGTCGCCAAGACACAAACGCACACACTTCATATATGACTAACCAGCGTTAAATCCAAGAACGGACAACTGTATCTGGAGTTTTAAAAAAAAACATTAACATCTAGGTCGGCCCACACCCTGGTACTGTTCCAGCCGCCAGCAGACAAACAGTCTGGCAGTGTACGCATTGTGGTGTATGTCGGTTTAAGGACCTCGTGACGTATCAGCTCATGAGGTAGGGAGCTAATAAAAGGGGGCCACCCGTGTCACAGGAGGCACGTGAACACAGGGACACATGGCAGCAATTAGCACAGGTTCTGAAACTTTATTTCAGGTGGGTAGGCCACGCACTCAGAGGCCACTACCCCCATCACACTGGCTAAAAGGCAGTTGCCACGCAGGACGTGTTCCACGTAGTAGTGAACCCGCAATCCTGCTGTCGGTCACATTCGCTGCATGCCGACAGAGCTTCGCGCTCCTAGTCCGGCATTTGACTGACGCCCACAGTGCTCTCAGGCCCGGTGCCATGGTACAACACAAATCCACCTTTTCCCAGGCCGCTAACAGGGAAACGAAGCGTTGCAGTCAGTTAAGGCCCTGCTCGCCCGGCCGACCCAAAAAAAAAATGAAATTGCGATTACGCGACGCAAGGAAGATACAATGTTTTTCGCACTCCTAAACAGTTCAAACAATTTACACACGCTTACCAAGCCCTCAACACTCAGTGCCCTACGCTCAGGGGCACACTTCATTGAAAAAGAAAAAACATTGTTACTTTAAAAAAAAAAGAATTGTGTCGTGTCGAACGGATGTGTAGGGTTTCCCCTGCATCCTACATTCACCAACATAGCGTTGCAGCTCCTACCAGAAGTGCTTCTGCGGCCTACACACAACGGCGGGTGTCCTGCACTATATAGTGTTCCACTCTGCCACTGAGAAGGAAATTAAAAATTGGCAGCCTAGTCGACAAGCAAAGGTTGACGCTCCCATGCAGAGTGCTTGTGCGCCCTGCTGTCTCAAACCCATGCCCATATAGCACATTGAGAATCTACAGTGTAACCAATTCAACGGCAGTGCATCAGTGTGCCACTGTGACGTGCCCACCTGCTGAAGAGACGGATAATGCTGGTGGCCCCCTAATGGTGCCAGGGCACCACGCCTGCCCATGTGTCTCACACCCCTGCAGGAATTCGAGGTGTCAGGAGCACTCTCTGCTCTAGGTCCCCGATGGTCCGCCTGGGAGAGACTCTTAAGAGATGTTCTTGGCAGCGACCGGGGAGTAAGACGATGACACAAAGAGGTCGGTTATGCTCTACTCGGCCGGTCCGGCAGTGTGCAACGTTTTTGAAACCCTACAGCCCACCGACAGGTCGTTCGCTGTGGCCAAGAATGCACTACAGGAATGTTTGCACACATGGCAAATCTTGATTATGAGAGATCCCTCATGATAAACGCTCTGCAGAAAGAAGGGGAATCCCTCAACGCCCATCATTGCAGACTGAGACGAATGGCTACGACATGTGCATGGCCGGATGAAGAGCACGAGATGCTCCTGCAACTAATACATGGAGGCTCATTGGGTAAGCTAAGAAGACAAATACTGCCCGCATCCTGAAACTCGGGCATTGCCATGAGCTGGCAGATGTCAGAGCAGAGAAGATCAGTGCCGCCTTAAAATCGACCAAGCTAGAAGATGCCTGTGCCATAAGTCGGCAACAATTCCGCAAGATGGATAGATGCCCACCGGCGAACAAGAAAGAGGGGTGGAAAAATGAGAAGGAGGGGCGAGGTAATGAAATACTACTGTGTCCCAACTGTGGCTAGGACTTTCCCCACCCAAATGATTACCCAGCAAGAGGTCACACATGCTCTAGGTGCGGTATAACAAACCACTTTGCCCGAGTCTGCCATGCCCGGCTCCGGCAACACACCTGTGTGGACAAGCTGGGGCGAGACAATTTTTGAGACAAACACGGAAGGTTGCGATAGTTGAACAGCCAACCCCTGGACGAGGATCAACCAGCTGAGGAGGAAGATGCAGATGTGTTCTTCATCTCAGCATGTCAGAGTTAAAGGTTTGAAAACAACAACCAAAATGTACAATCCATATTGGATATTTTTAGATACCGGTACTGATAGACACAGGGGCATCTATAAGCGTCATGGCAGACGAACACTACCATAGTATGACAAATCTTCCACCACTGACAAAGACACATGGGCGAATATATACACATTTGGGGCGAAAGTACCACTGCCGTTGGAAGGAGTCTTTGTTGCATCAGTTCGTCATGAGGACACTACCATCAAAGCAAGGCTCTTTCTCACCAAGGTCAGCAAAGTGAAGTTACTAGGGTGAAAAGCTGCAGAAGCATTGCACATCGTAAACTTTGCCTTCGGAGTATATGCACAAGACATTCAATCCATACTGACCAATCGTGCAAAGGTGTTTGCCAGGTATAGGGAAATTCATTGGGGATCCAGTCCCCACGGTACAGCTGATGGCATTTAAACACGGACGTGTACCGTTTCATCTACGAGCAATGCTCGAGAAGGAACTCAAGAACCTAGTCAACATGGACATCATTGAGGAGGTAGAAGGACCAACCCTGTGGGTATCCCCAATTGTAATCGCCAGCAAACCAAGACATCCAGACTCTATTTGCATATGTGTGGACATGCGCCTTCCAAACCAAGCGATCAAAAGGGAGAGACATCACCCCAACAATTGATTACATTCTGGCTGACCTACAGGGTGCAAAATCTTTCTCAAAACTGGATTCAAGATCAGGATATCACCAACTAGTGTTGGGCCCAGCATCCCGGTACATTATCACATTTACCACACATTAGGGGCTGTATAGATATAAGTGCCTCAACTTTGGCATTACTTCAGTGGCCAAAGTGTTCCAGAACACAATCCATGGTGCGCTAGCATGACTGAAGGGTGCCATTAATATAAGTGATGACATCAAGGTCTACACTCCAGCTCGGAACAAGAACGTTCTGGGGTGCATCTAACAATGGGGACTTACTTTGCATGAAGGGAAATGTGCATTCCTACAGAAGATTGAATTCTTTGATTTTGTATTTCAAGAGAGCGGGATCTCTCCTGATCCTGCCATGACAAAGGACATCCAAGCAGCCAGCCCCCCCTACTAATGCCTCAGAGATAAGCAGTTGACTCGATATAGTCACGTACTGCGGAGGATTTATACCCAAGTTAGCCAACCTGTCAGAGCCACTTCGCAACCTCCCCAAGAAAGACAGCAGTTGGAAATGGACTGCGCTGGAACAAAGCACCCTTGATGAGATTTAGAATGCACTGAAGGTAGAGGACAGCATGGCATTCCTCGACCCAAACAAGAGCAGAAATTCTCGTAGATGCCAGCACATTTGGACTCGGAGCTGTGCAGATACAGCCTGATGACAGAAGGGGTGCTCGCCCTGTTGCATATGCGAGCAGAGCTATCTCGGACACCTAACAGAGCTACTCGCAAATCGAGCAAGAGGACCTAGCTGTTCTCAGGGGTTCTAAACACTTTCACCTCTATGAATTTGGCAAACTAGTGACCATCGTCAATGACCACAAGCCTCTTCTCCCAATCAGGATCGGGTCATCTGACAAGCCTCCGGGGAGGATTGAGAAGTGGTTTCTAGCCTCGCAAGAATACGACCTTGAGCTAGTGTACCACCCAGGGAATGCCAACACGGCAGACTACCTGTCTCGACACCCTGCAGAGGCAAAAGCTCAGGAGAAAGAGGACAAAGAGCGAGAGACAGAGGAATTTCTGCACACCTTGACATAGGCAGCAATGCCCATGTCAATGTCTTTTGAGGAGATACAAGAAGCGTCAGCAAATGACAAATGTTTCTGGGTATTGCAATCAGCCGGAACCTGAGCAGACTGGAAACGTGAACTGAACATTTACACAGGTGCACACAAGAGGCAAAGAGTGCTGGAACAGATGTGGCGTGTGCAGACCGAACTAACATTCATGGATGATGGCTTGATCCTGCAAAGGTCAAAAATGGTTTTACCCTAAAGTCTAGTACAGTGAGTGTTAGAACTGGCATACAAAGGACATCAAGGAGCAGCCAAAACCAAGGCTCTTCTCCGGATGAAGGTCTGGTTTCCAGGCTTCGAGGACAAAGTGGAGGAGTTTGTCTGCACATGTGTGTGGCGTCAAGCAACCTTACCACACCAATGAGAACCCTACATAGGGTACATAGACCACAGCAACGACCCTGGGGAACACTACACATGGATTTTGGTTCCAGCTGCCTTGACCCCCACCTCTTGGTCCTCGTGGACCAATGGTCAAGATATCAGAAGTGGAATTTGTAGAATTGACCCCACTTGAAGACATCGTACCCATCCTAGAAAAGGTGTTTGCCACCCACAGACTCCCTGATGAAGTATGCCCCGACAATGGCCTGCCTTTCCAGAGCAGTGGGTTCCCCGAATACCTTCAGGGCCTGGGGATAAGGAACCAGAAAATAACACCTGTGTGGCCCAGAGCTAATGGTGATGTGGAAAGGATGATGAGAACACTCAAAGTTTTCTTCATTGCACATGGACAGGGCAAGTGTGAACGGCAAGCACTATACCAGTTCCTATCTGAATATCGCACCACCCCACACTGCTTGACCGGAGTACCGGCTGCAGAGGCCCTATTCCAAAGATGCCCAAAGGGATTGCTGCCAGATCATTCATGCCGCAGTCCTGGAGTGATCAATAAAGAAAGAATATCTGAAAGAAGGAAGAGCACCAATGACAGAGAAAATATCAGAAGGGAACTGCAAGATCAACGTCTACAACTAGGTGACAATGTGCTTGTACGATCCAGCCACCCAAGAGGAAAGATATCACTACCCCACGAGCCCACCCCACTAGAAGCCAAAGGAACTATGATCCCCGTTTCCAATAGACAGGCCACAGTAACAAGAAATTACAGTTTATTTGGACGGATGGGGTATTCGACGGAAAGAAGGGGTGGTGACGGCAAAACCAGCCCACGAACATCAATATCCCCACGATGGCCAGGCATTGAGAGTGAGGACTCGGACTCTGGAAGGCCAGTCTCCAGCAGGAACGAGGAAAGTATAGAAGATCAAGGGGGGGTGGAGGGGACTCGGAACGGAGAAGATTCAAGGGATGGAAGACACTATCCCATCAGGGAACCACGCAGGCAGCCCAGTTACCTGAAAGACTTTGAGGTTGGTCTCCCGTAAGGGACAAGCTTCGTCAACTGGCTGCCGCTGTGTGCCTCAAATACGTGTGTGTTCTAGAACAGTTGTTTCCACCTGTTGTGGACTGAAATGAGGATGTTGTTTATGTTGTTCAGTTATGAAAAAGGAGGAGTTTGGTGTATGTCCATTTAGGGACCTTATGACGTATCAGGTCACGAGGTAGGGAGCTAATAAAAGGGGCCACCCATGTCACGGGAGGCACGGGAACCCAAGGCAGCAAGTAACATAGGCTCTGTGTCTTTATTTCAGGTGGGTGGTAAGCCCTGCACTCAGAGGGCCCTACCCCACCAAACGCATGACAACAGTGCCAACTGCTGGGTTCTTATTCTATTGGTGCAATATTAAGAAGCTGTTGAAAATATGTTTGCTCGTATGCACATTTTTCGTGTGTAAGCACAGTGCAGGTATATAAATATGCACCGGCCTTGGTGAAGAGGAGCCGTGACCAGACAGTGTGTATCCGGTGGCAGCACTTTATCCCTGCATGGCGCAGATTTATAGGTACTCTGATACACAACGGCGTACACAAAAAAATTACTATCCTTCCGATTTCATTGTGCGGCGTAAAAGGCATGAAATGCAATCAAGTCCACCCTCCTCCTCGGCCCCCTACCCTTTAAGGAGAGAAAAGGGGTGAGCAGTAAGGGCGCCACAAAGGCGTTATAAAAGATACATTAGAGGCACTGGAAGATTTATGGCCCTCTATTAACTTCTGTGATTCCCTGGCCAATGAATTTGCGCTCTCTTCTGCCGTTAACAGTGTCTGAGATGGACCTGCCTCGGCTGATCTACCTGCGCCGGCTGCCTCCTTCCCGAGCCCCGGAGAGCAGCAGGTCCAAAGCAATCAGGGCCCTGACGGTGACAAATGGGGTGCTGCCGAGGCCCAGAAAATAACACACATCCACTTTAATCTCTCTCTTGATTAAATCGCAGCACCCTCCGCCGCCGCCGCCGCCACCAGCCTGACAGTGTGCGGTTTGCTGGTGAGGCATCGCTGCAGGACACGCTGCAGCCCACCTCCCCTCAAATGCATGCATCCTGTTGCAGGGCCGTTGACTGCTGAGGGGTCAAGGGCACTTCAATTTATCCAACTCCAACACTGCCAAGGTCATGGGGGGGATGCCTGCTGCCATACGTAAAACGAGGCAGGTTTGGAATGCCAAAGGCCTCGGAGATAAAATGGCCGCCACCGCCCATGGCCTCTTTAGCAAAACATGATCATTTTAAATGCAAGATTCAAGCAAAAAACACTGCCCTATCCAAAAAGCACCTGGTAACCGTGCGCCCTATAGCTCCTGCCCTCACAGCCCGCCTTCCCAAAGGTAAACATCACCCAGGCTAATAAAAACACACACACACAACGTGGAAATGGCCTTTTCTTTCCCTTTCCAAGAGACTAGGCAAATATTTATGGGGCAGTTGACTAACTCCTGCCTAGTCTGTGGAAAAAAAAAGGGAGAGCAATTTAGCGGGATATTCATGACCCACTTTGAATATCGCATTGAATATTACTCATAAATCTTTTACGAGCCAATCCCCAGAGCTCACTTAACAGCCGGTTTTAATCATGCATCTGACACGGAGAAAATAACACAATGTATTTTTCCAGTAGCAAATTAATTTAGGCTGGATCCGCCTACCGAGGCTCGGCGCTCCTACTCCGGGGCGTGCGGCGCGAAGGCGTTCTTCATTTCAACGGTTTATCTTCCAATACCGAACCATTAAAAACGCACAATCGCTTTTTCCCTTCTCCACTCCTGCAGCAGTTAACAGCATCACAACCAGATGTTGTGCCGTTCCCGCGGATGTTCAGGCAGGAATATTGGATTTTCAACCCCAAAAATACAAAGTGCAGTGGTTTATTTACCTGTATATGGTAAAGGCTATTATACAACTCCGACTATTTAAAAAAAAATGCAGTTCTTTAATGCATTTATTTTGTGCACAGTGTCTTTTTTTGCATCCAATAGAATTTCAAAATAATACGCAGAAAAATAAGGGTTTCCTCTTTTCTGCCCCCAAGGTATCATTCTTCATGCGTTCAAGACGGGCGTGGGTCCGGAAGGCAAACGCACATCACTCCCAAGAGCAAATTACCCATCAACCCTAATTAACATCTACATGTCGCCACTCATGAGACTCCTCGCAAAGCACAGCCCACAACTACGCACACGATACACAAGCTGTCGTCGCACTTGAAACAGACAACCACAAAGCTCGGCTAGACATCAACAAGCGTCTCTCTCAAGCCAGCTCTCCCATGGCCAAGCACCGACTGAACCTCAAATCAAGCCAAGCGGAAGTCTGACGCGCCGCCCCACCGCTGGACCAATCACAGCGATGCCCCGAGCGGAAGAGGCGGGGCCTTGCCACAGGCTGCCATAGTGCTACACAAACGGGACTGCTCAAGGTCAGGCCCAAGGACTGGAGCTGCAATGAAGGTCAATGGCCAGACATGCCTCTTCCAACTGCACTAGCAGTCCATCAGGCCTTCTGAACAGAACACGCTCCGCCATCGCTCCTGGTTCTCTCCAGACGGCACATTGCTAATCAGCCATGCATAATGCACCCCAAGATTCAACCTGCAAAGGTTATAGAGATGCAGACCGCTGGCATAGCTCTCAACTCACACGCTTTTGGCGGGTGTCACCTGCCTTGTAAAGGGCGACTCACCCACCAAGACTCCTGCACACCCATTCATTCCAATGGGCGTCTCACCCGCCAGGTGATCTCACCTGCCCAAAAACAAAATCGGGTGATTTCCCACCAGCCTTTGCAACACAAATGGCTGAGAGCTATGCCACTGGTGGGACAAGATCCTACCAGCATGGGAAGCTCTGCACTGGCTGCCCATCCATTGGAGGTTGCAAATCAACCTAAAACAGCAGGGGAACAGAATATATCCACAGCCGGGAAACCATATTGTATAAAACAAACATAACTGTAAAATCCACTTACCCTGCCTTCCTCATGGTGCCATATTATACAAAAAAAGAAATGCCAGGGAGGCACTTCAATCACAATTTTGACAACCCAATGGTGTCACTTGCCGCCAAAAGCAACGTGCACACTACAAGATGAACTCGTGTTCTGGAAAGCACTGAAGACCTGGCTCTTTACAAGACATTCAGGAAACCCAGTAGTCGCCCAGAAGAGGAGCAGGCACTTACTCTGAATATGCCAAATATGCAGAGGCTCAGGACGCACTGTATTCCGGAGGGGTTAGGGCACAGTGCAAGCGGAAGCGGGTTCAAGGGAAGATCCTTGCCAAAACACACAAAATAAGGGTGGAGAGCGGCGGGGCAAGCCTGCACAGAGAAAACAGGAGCAGTGTGTAGGAAGAAGCACAGGCAAGCCTGCACAGAGAAAACAGGAGCAGTGTGTAGAAATGAGCATGGGCAAGCCTGCACAGAGAAAATAGGAGCAGTGTGTAGAAATGAGCATGGGAAAGCCCAGGACAAACAAGAGCAGTGTGTATGTAGGAAGGAGCATGGGCAAGCCTGCACAGAGCAAACAGGAGCAGTGTGTACAAAGGAGCATGGGCAGGCCTGCACAAGCCTGCACAGAGCAAACAGGAGTAGTGTGTACAAAGGAGCATGGGCAAGCCCAGAGCAGAGGGTGAGGCATACTTGGGGGGCAAATACATTAAATGGGGAGGGGCAGGATGACACAGTAAAGGGTAGTCCCCGGGCACTGGTAGAGTATTTGCGGTGACATACTGCGGGCAAAGTGTTAGTGAAAAAATGGCTCAGACTAACTGAAGACACCACTAAGTCTACTCTTCAACGGCAACCAAAATCGAGGACCATCTGTCCAACAACATGAAACAGAACTAACTCCGAGCACAGGACCATTAGCCAGGCCAAGGCAGCCACTGCAGAGCCAGAACAATCTCACCATCTAAAACACCCGATGAAAGTGTAGTGTCTACGCAACAACATGCCAGTGACGGCACTGATGATCTCGAACTGTCATTGCGCAAGTGCTCCCTATTGATCCAACTCTCAGCCTGCAAGCCTAACCAATGGCCATATGTCCTCTACACGAGCTTCCTGCAGAGATCCTCACCTATAGCAGTCACAGCTCACCGCCCGCTATGCCGTAGGTGAACTATAGAGAGTACCAACTTACAGCCAGCCTCCGCGTACCCAACACATCACTCTACACACTACTATCTTGCCAGCCCCCTCCAGATGGCATTTGAAAAGAAGCAGGGCACACAATTTCAAATAAATAGAGCATGGTTTCCCTGATCTCCTTCACGCCCAACGTTTCAGCAACGTTTTAGCTCGGGAGGATAGCTCAAGGGCAACGTGCTCGCCTTGGAAGCAAGAGCACCACAGATTCGATCTCCGGGTCCGCGCTTAGAAACCTCTGGGTATTAAGCGCCTATAAATAACCTATCATATCAATTACCACTTAGCTGCTCTCCCGCTGCTCCACTAACCAACCCAGCCAGGCTACCTTTCTTGCAGGGCCAAACCCCCAAGAAACCATGGTTACAAGATCCAATAAAATAACATACATCCGCTTAAATAGTTGGCAGGCTTGTGCAGAAGGAATTTTAGAAACCAAGTGCCAATCATTATCCCACCACCAATAGAGCTTGATACTAGTGCACCCCCCACCCCATCCAGCATCATCACAAGCGGCGCCCCACAGGGACCACCACTCTTGCCTTTCGTATTGAAGGCTCCTACATAATCCACGGATGGTCCTATGCCAATGACACTTTTCTTCTTCTGTGATGTACAAGGCCACCCCCACAGGCCTTGTGGCCATAGATCTGGGGGAAACCAGACTTGGTCTAAACTGGTTTAAGATGAAAACTGTTCTTGGCCCAAAATACCACCAGAAAAAAAGTTTACTCTGTCTGCCTAGCTCCTAACTTCTTTGCTGAGACAGCGCCTATGGTCAGGTAGAAGGTTGGTGGGTGGGTTGGGGGAACGCAGGGGGCTTGTGAAAAACAGACCACAGCCTAAAATCTTAGTTAGGGGCAGCTATAGGGCCTTTTATCACATGTAGCTCCCATTGAAAAAATATGACTTTTAGCTGCTCTAAAAATCACCCAGTGCATCTAATTGTATGTAGATTGCCTGTGACAAATCGACTTCTGGGGCACCAGTGGTCCAGGGGTGAATAACGGTTTGTAAAACATCAATCAGACCCACACCTGTAGTACACCAGAAGGCATCCGAACAGATTGGAAACACAAGCAAATTATAAACCTCCTTGTCTAATTTTGGTGATGTGGACGGAATGGCAGGCTTAGCTCTGCAAGGTCGCGGATCATTGGTTTGTTGCAACACAACGAAAATACAATTATCACCGAAAGATAAAAGGGAATGTCCAGTCAAGGTTGTATACAAATATCTACTTTATTATTATTCAAAAGGCAGTTCTAGCACACTACAAAATACAACCCACCCTCTAAAGGAATGCAGAGGACGGACAGTTTCAAGAAGGAGAAGGGATGCACTCTAGATACTGACAGGAGGGTAGTCGGTAAAGTAATTAATCTCAATCGTTCAAGGATACTTGCTTTCAGCACAAAGGGAGCAATGGGTCATGCAATGTCACTAGGTGCCTTCAGAGAAGGACCAGGGTGAAAAAACCACAGTTTACCTTGTGCTTGTAGAAGTTCTTGGTGTTCAACAGTAGAGTTGGTTTCAGTGCGCTTTGCAGCTTATGCGACAGAGTTCAAAACAGGAGACAGATGCGGGTATCAGGCAGCAGGCAGTTCAGCAAGCAAGGCTGGAAGGATGGCTGCAGGCTGGCCTACACAGCGGCTCAGGGTCAGGAACCTTTGTCTCAGTGCTGGTTGGCGTGTCTGAAGCACTGGTCGAGGCTCTCGGATGATGTTAGTGACTGCAGCATGACAACAGTCAACGGTGCAGGCGGTTGCACCTAGATGGGCCCGACTGACTCAAAAATGTCAATTAAGGCAGACGCTGGTTGATGCTTGTCGATACATTCCTCCAAGCTTCTTCAATGAGCTTGGGTCAGCCTTTAAGGTGGACGGCCCAAAGCTGAGGAGAGTGTTCCAGCCAACTGCCTTGTACTTGGTTTGGTTCAGAGACTCTCTAGCACTTCCCACCTAGGAAGCTTGCTGCAGAGCCTAGCATGGCATGCTGTGTGCTGGCTGGGTACTGGTTCTGGAGCTGCTGGAGGGTCATCTTGATTCAGTATCTCCATCTGTTCCCTTAGAGATGTTTAGGGGGTGGGGGGATCTTGCCTCCCCCTCTTTGAAAATGATGTTCTTTCTTCACTGGCAGAAGCTGTAAGGCAAACTGTACCTTCAGCCAGGGTCCCAATGAGTTCTTCTTGTTACTCCTTGCAAAGTCTTCAGATGATCTCCCAGGCTTTCTTTTAAAGCCAAATGGCCCCCAGTGATTGGTGTAGGCTAAGCCTACCTTAAGGAACCAATCCTACATGGGGGGCTCTCCCTCTCGCCCCTTCAACTACACAACATCCTTCTTACAATGGCGAGAACCAAGTGCAGAGAAAACATGTTTCGAATGGATTGTGTCCCACGTATTTCTCACCTTTGATATATCCAAGTTTGCTTGCAGCTTACTTCGGAATTTTTTTTTCATAGAGAAGCTGCTTCGAGTCATGGCCCTCATCGGCCTCTGTACTGTCCTTGGCCGTGACGTAGATGCTGGTATATCAAGCACGCGTGATGACCCTTACCTCAGTTCCGCATGCTAGCGTGCTTCAGAGCAAGATCACCTCAGAAAAATTTCGAATACCTTATTACTTAAACAGTTGGTTCATCATGTACTCGACTTGTCTTCGACACAAAAGACTGATTTTAAGCGGTGTGCTGATTGTGGGGCAAACATGCCCATTACAGACACACACCAAGTCTGCCTATGGTGTCTGGGGGTAGGCCACAGGGTCGATGACACTGGCTTGTGCCAGTCCATGGCGATCAAGACCTTGTGGGAAAGGGAGGGGAAACTCGAAGCAGGTAAGCCCTCTCCCAAATCTCATTCCATTACCCCGTTTAAAGAAAACCTTCCTCCGACTCATGGGACGTGTCCCCTGAGAAAACGCACTCTAGTCATGAGAAGCGTTCGAGGTCACGACACTCATGGTCATCCTCACAAAAAAAGCAAGAAGCAATGCTATAGGTCTGATAAAGCGTCCTTTCCAGAAAAGTTATCGACGCAGAATGGGAAGATTTCAGCCTGAGAATGCTTGACATTTCTAAGGGGGTGGCCCCTCTGAGTGCCCCTCTCAAGGAGTTTGAGAAATCTGGCCTCTCCGCCGCGTCTAGAAAGACCAGCAGCAGGGACTCTGATGCGTCACCTTTGTGCGCACCTAAGAGCCTGGGAAGAGAGGTTCCTAGACTCAAGTGAAGGAGCCTTCATTAACGCACAAGGTGAAATCCTCCTCAAAGGCTAAAGGTTCAGGGTCTTCAACAGGGGTCTCAAGGCTTTCTCCTAAACTGTCGAAGCCAGCAAGATATTCACCCGAACCGTCAAAGCCTTTACCTAAGTCAAAGCCATCGAGGCATTCACCGGCTCCTTCTTCGAAGACGTCAAGCCCTCGACGCCATCAGTGCATTCAGTGCCCTCGAAGTTTACAAAGATCGCGACTGACTCTATGAAGTCATATAGACCATTACCTAGACCGGGTTTCTTTAAATCCATGGGGTCCATCTTTGAGGAAGAGGAGGATCAAGCTCCCTTTGGATACAAATTTGGGACTCCCAATGTACCAGAGGAGCATATTTCACAAGAATCAAAGATGACAAATCTTGTTGAAACCCTGAAAGAGACTAGCAGTTGGGCGACTTCGCCCGAGACAGATTTTGGAAATCCAGAGGTGGTTGGATATTCAGAGCCATGTTATAGGTCAGTGATCAGTAAGGTATCAGAATATCTTGGATTGTCTAAACCAGCTGCAATAATTGAAAAAGTTGACCTAACGGATATACTGGACAGCAGACCAGTAAAAGCAGCACTGTTACCTTTTCACACTGCATTGAGAGTCACAGTGATGGATAATTGGCTGAAGTCAGATTCTATGACATCAGTGAACAGGTTACTGACAACAAAATTTAGAACATCTTCTGTAGATTCACCTTTTCTCAACAGACACCCAAAACCAGAAAGTCTGGTGGTTCAGGCTGCGACATCGTCTAGGTGTCAGAGTATCCTTCTACCCCAGATGACAAGGATGATAGAAAGACTGATGCCATAGGAAAGAGAATGTTCAGTGTGGGTAGTATGCCACTGAAATCTGCTAATGAAACCAGTGCTCTGGCAAAATATACCCATACCTTTGTGAAGTGGCTGCCCTGACAGCGAATCATGTACCAGAGGGCAAAGAGAGGAATGGATTTTTAAATGCAATTCAAGTTGGTAAGGATGCTATGAGGCAATCGTTAGTCAAGCCTGGATACAGTCGATTCTGTAAGAAGGGCAATGGCTGCCGTTACTGTACTAAGACGCCTGGCATGGCTGAAGAAATCGGGCTTAACAGATGTCCAGGCACGTTTGCTGGACATGCCCTTTGATGGGACTCAGTTGTTCAGGGAAAAAGGTGACAGCAGCTTGGAGAAACTGCAGACTTCAAGAGCAGCAGCAAAATCTCTGGGGGCTTTTTATTTATTGGTCTTTTATTTAGCACCTGTACACTTTAACAAGCGTTTCAAAGCACACCAACGCAGGGAGGGTGAGAAGCAACACAAAGATTAACATTCTTAATAGACATTGTTTTATTCAGAATGGGCAAGTGCTATGCGTTTAGTAGTACAACATAGGACAGGAGGGATACAAACTGTCACAACATATGACAAAAATATTGCACATGCCTGACGGTCGTTACAATAATGCAAGAGCTATACATGAAGGACAGAGGGGGGGTGTAGGGTAAGACGAACAGAGCAAATATGTGCAAGCGACACATAGAAGGAGAGCAGGGGGGCTTCAATAAGATAACCTTTACAACATTCAGGACTAGGGTGGAGAGGACGTCCTTGTCGCTTCTACTCTTCCATTTTGAGGGGAAGAGGACAATACTCTCAAAAAGGTCAGAGAAGGGCGCAACGTGGAGCCAGAGGCAGAGGGAGTAGAACTCCTCTCGCAACACCCTCTGCAGGCTGTTACATCATCTCCGGAGTTGGCGAGGCATAACTTCGGATGCATGGGTGCTACAAACAGTGGCCTACGGTTTCTGCCTACCGTTCATAAAGAGGCCCCCGGATTGCCCCCCAAACCCCAAGAGTCCGATCTTCATTGGATCCAGATCTGCTCCTCCAACAAGAGATTCCAATCCTGGTGGAGAAAGGTATAATAGAGCTGGTACCTGTACGCAGAGAGAAAGGAGGGTTGGTACTCTCCCTATTTCCTAATCCCCAAGAAGGACAGAGGAGTGCGACCCATTTTGGACTTCAGATGTTTGAGCAGGTTCCCCAGGAGGGACATGTTCAAGATGGCAACTCTTTCGCAGATCTTTCAGGCCCTTAGACTCCAGGATTGGTTGATGGAATTGGACCTTCAGGATGCTTACTGTCATGTGCCCATACATCAGCAGCACATGAAGTACCCGAGGTTGGCAGTTCTCATTATCAGTTCTGGGTTCTGCATTCAGGCTCACCTTTGCCCAGAGTGTCTTCACCAAGCTTATGGCAGTGGTGTAAGCAAGTCTAAGGAGGGAGGAGAATCACATCTACCCTTACCTGGCCGATCAGGGCTTGTTCTCCAGAACAGTCTTAGAGTCATCAGTCGCACTTGCCACTTCCTCCACGAGCTGGGCTTTTTCCTGAATTTCAAGAAGTCACACTTGACACCTTCACAGAAACCTCAATTTTTTGGAGCTTTGGAGCAGTACTGGATTCAGCCTCAGGAAAAGCCTGCCACACAAGTACAGGGCTCAAAATCTCTTCCAGATGGTCCAAAAATGTCAGAGTGCCCGACATCTCCAGGCCTTCGAATTCCTACGGTTGCTCAGCCTCATGGCATGCTGCATTTTTCTGGTGACAGAAGCCGGTCTGAGAATGAGATCCCTTCAGTGGGCTCTCAGGTCCCAGTAGTCTCAATTCTCCAGCAGGATGACAGACTTTCTCCAGGTTCTGACAAAGTTCACCCAGGATCTTCGGTGGTGGGCCTGCGGGAGAATGTAATGAGAGGAGAACCCTTTTGGCAACCATGGTTGGAGATGACAATTGTGACAGATGCCTCCCTCACAGGATGGGGAGCGCACATGTAAGATCTTTAAGTCAGCGGACACTGGTCTAAGTCAGAGTCCAGACTCAATATCAACCTTTTGGAGTTGAGGGCAATCAGACTAGCGCTGATGGCCTCCCTACCCTCAATACGGGGGAACGTGTCCTGATCATGACGGACAACACAGTGGCCATGCACTACCTTAACAAGAGAGGGTGGTGGGGTCTCTGCCCCTGTGCAGAGAGGCAATGCAGCTCTGGTTCTGAGCTCTCAGAGAAGGAATCTGTCTTCTGGCAGTTCATCTAGCCGGAGAAGAAAACACAGCGGCAAACGCTCTGAGCAGGCCCAGCATGATCTCCCACGAGTGGGAGTGAGTTTAGGAAGTCCTTCTGGAGATCTTCGCCCTTTGGAGAACCCCTCAAGTGGATATGTTCATGACCAGTGTCAATCGAAAGTGGTAGCAGTTCTGCTACAGAGAATGTCCTCAAAGAGGAGCTCTATGGGACACGTTCATGGTGGACTGGGAGTTTCCACTTCTGTATGCCTTTCCACCAGCGCCCATCGTTCCTCATAGCCTCCGGAGGTTGAGGAAGTTTTGGAGAACCATGATCATCATTGCTCCAGATCTTTATAACGAAAATGTAATAAAGAATGACTTTATAACGAAAATTATATAACGAAAAAAATAACAAATGTATGTGGGGTAGGGTAAAGGGTTAATCTTGTGGGGAAATGGTTGGGGTGATGTTTTAGCTGTGGTAAACAGGGGTTTGGGGGGGCAAAAAATAAAACATTTGTTATGTCTTTTTGTTATATAATTTTCATTATATAGTAATTCGTTATAAAATAATTTGTTATAAAGACATGTAACCTGCCAGGAGAATGTGGTACCCTGACCTTCTGGAAATGCCCATCTGCCCTCCAATCCATCTTCCCCAAAGAGAGGACCTACTCTCGCAAGAGGGAGGTTGCATTCTTCACCCAGAGATCAGGACTCTCAATCTTCACACCTGGGTTCTGAGAGGTTGAGATACAAGGATTGGGACCTTCCGGAAGATGTGATGGAGGTGTTGCTTTTGGCTAGAAGACAAGCAACTAAATACCTATACTGCTGCCGTTGGAACTTTTTTCGCAGCTGGTGCAGGAAAAAGACAGTTGATCCTTTCACATGCAAACTTCCTACTGTTCCTTCTTTATTACTCCATTTGTCCCATTCAGGGTTACAAGTGGCCGCAGTCAAAGACTACTTAGCGGCACATTCGATCTTTAAGAAATCTCCTGATGAGGCATTGTACTTTAGTGCCGATTAGCATACAGTTTCTGAAAGGCCTATCGAATTTGTTTCCACCAATTCCTTTCATCGTACCAACATAGGACTTGCACGTAGTGTTAAAGTACTCATGGGGGCTCCTTTCAAGCCATTACACTCATGTCCTTTGAGGATACTAACACTATATGCTTCCCAGTAAACTCTCCTGCTAGGAAACCTATAGTTCCTTTTGCACCAGCTTCCCAGTTCACTCTCCTGCTAGGAGGCTTAGTCTCTGTTTCGGATTTCTTGATTAAAGCATCTGGCTCCCTTTTGCCAGGTTTCGCTTGCATACAGGCTTGGCTACTATTATAGTACTCTTGCAAAACTATTATTGGCTCTTGGCAATACTTGAATATTAAAACTCTTGGTAATTCTTGTTTATTTGACTATTGGCAATGGTTACTTATTTGATTTCTTATGTTAATTGTTGGTTTCCTTATATTCAATTCAGATAGTCAAAATCAAATGTCTCTGACATTAAACCACCCACCCACCGTGTCCGGGGCCCCCTTTTCACTCAGGCAGACTCACTGGCCTTCTCACAGTATGGTTTCCACTTTCTGCAGCTTTCCGGAGACCAGTCTCCACTCGTGGTATGCTCGCACTGGTTCCCACTGGCATACAGCGTCCTCCACGGCTTCCTCACCTCTTACTTCGGAGCTCCGGTAGTCTGCAGTCAGCGGTCCTGCACCTGTGAGCGTTCGGGAGCCTCTCCAACACTCACCAAACATTCGCTCTGTACTGCGCTGCTTCCTCAGCTCCACTCACTGCCAATGAGCCCTGAAGTATTCACAAGGCAGTAGTTAAGTAACAAGGTTTATTTATATAAGTAATTAACCCGGCACCCCGCACTGCGACTACACCCATCGATTCCAAAACTCCATCTAACCGTCACATAGAATACTCACTCTCCTTCAACACAAACATTCCATCTCACGCGCAGGCGGGTAGCCAAGGCAACATGAATAATGACACGTAGAATACTACATCATCCCCCCCTTTCAATATTGAATAGCAGAAAAAGAATTACATTCTCAGAAAAACACATTTTAGTAAAAACTGCATAAACAATAAACAAATTTGGCAACCATGTTAAATTACCATACTCTAACATCAAAATTAACTATGCAGGACGTAATCTCTGGACCAAAACGGTAATCTCCTTTCCCTTGAACTACGCACAAACCTATGTTCAGAAACATCATTACCTTGTTGCATGTTTGCTTCCCCAACTTGTCTCACTATGTCACCATTCACATTCTCCATTCCATATTGAATATGATCATCTCCAAATAAATCAATCGCTCTTCTTTCATTTCTAAATTGCCTCTTTCATGCTTACCTTTCCACATCCATTTACTGACCCTATCCAAATTCCACACCGCTCCACCAGTAACTCTAAAAGCTCTCCTGAACACTTGTATCACCTTAACTGGACTGCTGTATTTAGAGTCACCCTTTCTCACATTACTTAATTCGCACAAAATCTCCTGGTAAGGTTCTCAATTTAGGCTCTTCTGGGGACAAACTGCACTTATCCTGATGTTTGACCAAATTTTGTTTTCCACCATGTAACCCTCTCCTGTGATTAACCCATTCTGGTTTAAGTAATGTATTGGGAGCTCTTCCCCTCATTAATTCAAAAGGAGAGACATCCATTCCCCTCTTAACAGACATCCTAGTACTCCATATCCTCTCCTTGAGAACTTCATCCACAGACAAATTATTACTCAAAGCCAAATCCACAGCCTCTACAATCACACGGTTATACCTCTCAACTAAATCCATTGGTTTGTGGATGATATAATGCTGAAAACCTCCATTCAATTCCAGATCTCTTAGCAATTTCTCTACTTTTGAATTGAACTCCATTGTCACTAATGATTATTTCTGGAAATCCTTCCCTTCTGCAAACCTGCATAATGAATTTCATTACCTCATGACTATCAATTTTACTCACCGCTTTGACTTCAAGCCAGCCTGAGTAGTAATCAACCAGAACTATTAAAAATGTCTTCTCACCAACCAACCTCTCATATGGCCCAACAATACCAATCCCTACCATCTCCCATGGTGCTTCACCTTTACAAATACTAATTGGCTCTGATTTAACAATCCTGCAACTCTTGTCACTGTTCTGGCATGGCCAGCAATTCCTAATGATTATCTCGATCATCAGATCCATACCTGGCCACCAGCATTTCAACCTCACATTATTCTTTGTGCCAGTGATGCCAGGATGACCCTGGTGTGCCTTCTCAATAAGCTCACTACGTAACCTACGTGGAGGAATCAATTTATCTCCCCTCACTAAAAATCCATCCTCCATTGACAATACTCCTTTACTTCCCAGAATTTCAAACATCCTTCGCTAACTACTCTCTTTTCAGGCCACCATGATTCGGTGTATCTCCTGATTTCTTGTAACTCATCATCCTTACCAAACTCCTTAATCCAAGCATCCTTGGACGTAACCTCAAAAACAACAGCCACCATATCAGCCACATCTACAACTGTCTCATTACTCTTCGACGGTAACCTCAACAAAAAAATCAGCAACAACATTCCTTTTAACAGGCACATATTTCACTATAAAATTATAATCTTGCACCTTAAGACTAAATTTTGCTAATCTCGGCGAAGCTTTGCACATTCCTTTCACCGTAAGAACTTCAATCAAGGGCTTATGGTCCGTCTGAATTACAAACCTACAACCCCACAGATATTTCCTAAAGTAATTCACCACCCATGAACAAGCTAGCAACTCCTTTTCAATTACCGAATATCTGCTCTCTTTTTCTGAAATAGCTCTTGAAGCATGACTGATTATCTTCTCATTTACATCTTCATCTATCTGTGATAAAACCGCCCCTAAACCACTCCCACTGGCATCCACCGTGATCTTAGTCAACCTTCCAAACTCAAATCCTCCCAACTCCAAAGAGTTACAAATTTCTGCTTTTATGCAATCCACCCCTTTATTGCAATCATCACTCCATGTAAACTTTGCATCCTTTTTCCACAACTTTCTCAAAGGTTCTGTAACACTTGCAAAGTTCTTAATAAATCTGTTATAATACTCACACAACCCCAAAAATGATCTTAATTCATCTTTGTTCTTAGGATTAGGTGACTCCTTAATCGCTTTCATGGCATCTCTTTTAGGCTTATACCCCTTTGCCATTTACTGTATGCCCTAAATATTCCACCTCTTCTACTCCAAACTTACACTTGCTCTGTTCAATTTTCAACCCAACATCCTCTAATCTCTTCAACACTTCTTTCAACCTGTTATGTTCCTCAGATCCCCTTCCAAACACAATAATATCATCTTGATAAACAAACGTCCCACTCAACCCCTTAAGGACATGCATCATAACCCTCTGAAATACTGCCGCCGCAGACGCTAAACCAAACGGCATACGTTTATATCTATATAAACCATGTGGCATAATAAAAGCTGTAATGTCCCTACAATCCTCTGTAAGTGAAATTTGATGATAGGCTTTTGACAGATCTAATGTGGAAAACAAATCAGCATTACCAATACGATTCAACATTTCAGATATAATGGGAAGAGGCAAAGTATCAGTTATGATGTTCTTGTTGACATCCCTCAAGTCCACACAAATCCTAAATTTGCCATTTCTTTATAACGCCACCACAATGGGGCTCACCCACTCAGATGATTCCATTTTTTCTATAACTCCTTCACACTCCAACAATGTCAATTCTTGATCAACCTTGTCAGCAATGGCAAATGGAACCGGGCTGGACTTTGTGTGTTTAACCGGTACTGCTCCCTTCTTGAGTCGAATCCTGTGTGCAAAATTCTTTAACAACCCCAGTTTCAATTTAGCTTCATTTGTCTCTGCTGACACTTCCCTTCCTTGCTCCTGACTACTGTTCACCAGCAGGATTTGTTCTTCATTACATGGATCCAACCTGATTCTCAATCCAGCTTGGTCTCTCCACCCTATTATGTTTACACCTTTCTCTGCAACATAAACCTTTACGTGGGCTCGTCTGTCCTTAAATTGAATGATGCAAGAAAACCATCCAATCATTTTGATCCTAGATCCTTCAAACCCATCAGGATTTCTTATGTCTGGTGAATTCAACTTACTTTTGAGACCACGTGTTATTAAGTTCTGCCAAGTTTTTTTTGTAATAATTGTCCACGGTGAACAACTATCCACCTTTACTTTAAGTTCCCAATTATCCAGAATCACCTCACAAATTTAAATTCCCCATCTGGAGGTTCATGTATAAAGAACACCCTTTCTTCCTCTGACTCTTCTTCATCCAAGATGGCAGAAACCTTTTTCTTCCTTCTACATGCGACTGCAAAATGACCCTTTATACCACAATTCCCACATTTCTGTCATATTGCCAGGCACTGTTTTGCATACGCATAATGGCCAATTCTGTCACAGTTATAACACCTGTCTCCTTCCTTAGACTGGGCATTCTGAAATCTCTGATCATATTGCCCTCGAGGCTCCTTCTTCGCCCAATTCCATCCTCTAAAAGAACCTCCTCTATATTCAGAACTTCTTGCCTTATTGCTCTTCCCTGGAGTGGCTTCACCCTTGTCTTTAGTCCGGAGTGCATTGACCCGACTTTGCTCTTCTGGTTCCTGTACCACTTTGGTACTTTGCCGCTGCATACTTTGCACAGCCTCTTCTTTCTTGCTTTTCATCTCCTTGGAGCATAACTGACTATGCTCTACACGTTTAGCAATGGCTATAGTCTCAGGTAGGGATGGATTACCAACCATCCATAACCTGTCTTGAACTATACTGTCTTTTGAGTGAATAATTATTTGATCTCTTATCAATTCACCAAGCGTGATGCCATTACCAAATTGACAAGTTTGTGATAAGACTCTCTATGCTGAAACATATTCTTCAATAGTTTCTTGTTCCTTTTGCACTCTCGTGTAGAATTTGTATCTATTTATGGCTACATTTGTTTCTGGAGCATAGTACTTGTCCAATTGTCTTATTGCTCTGTCATGCTCATCAGCATCACCAGCTTCATCTCTCGTTAAGTCCGGAAGCTCTCTAAATTTTCTTTGACCACCTAATCCAAGGGCATGTAATAAGAGCAACTTCTTCCGAGATGTGAGTTCCTCTTGTTCCACAGCTTGAATATAATTCAACCAAAATTCCTTCCACTCCGACCACACAACTGCTGGTTGTCCTGGAGTCGGCAAAAAACTTGCTGGAGGCTGGATACTGATGCCTTGCATCTTAAAATAACAATGGGCCCATGAGGATCTGTAACTGTAATTAACAGTCACAATTTTCCTTTATATCCTTTCTAGGAGCAAACCTCCTTCTGCCACTATCTTCTGCCAAATGTAGTGCCAAATGCCAGAATGACTTGGGGATTCTTCCAATCCCCTGATGCCACAACAAATGCAAGTCTACTGCCCTCTGAATGAGCTAAAGCTTCTCCAAAAGCTACTTCATCAGCTCAGTATGGCAATGTTTTTCAAGAATGGCATCAGGCTTCTTTACTGTGCAATTGTCACTTCCAATGTAAGGAAATAAGGGGAAAAAGAAAACAACAAAAAAAATCTTTTTTTGTAATTTGTTTTTTTTAATACTGGGACAAGGATGAAGATGCCCCTTCTTCAACCTCCCCAGACTTCCTGGTCTTGATAATGCACACGGTCACGTGACTGCGAGCTGCTTTACAGGTCCTTTTCTTCAATTCCAACGCGATGCTACGTGCGTAAGAAAGAAAGCGATCCCAACGTTAAATATAACGCAATCGATGCTTTCTCTGTTTATAAATGCCCAACGCAGGAAACACTTGCCCAAACTCCTGACAAGTTCAGCTTCACTTCCTTTCAGATCCTCCCACTCGCGGCACAAGCAACCGCTGAACAAACGTTCACTCGGAGCTCCAGCTCTCTCTCCAATATGGGTTAGCTGGACGCCGGGCTCATCCTCGTCGCCAAACTTAAGTATTCACGAGGCAGTAGATAAGTAACAAGGTTTATTTATATAAGTAATTAACCGGGCGCCCCGCACTGCGACTACACCCATCCACTCCAAAACTCCCTCTAACCGTCACATAGAATACTCACTCTCCTTCAACACAAACATTCCATCTCACGCGCAGACGGGGAGCCAAGGCAACATGAATAATGACACGTAGAATACTACAAGCCCCTCCCGCTTGTTGCACCGGATCACGCTCCTGATACCTCCCAGCATCTTGGGAAGGTTCTATCTCGGTGCCACAGCTCCTGCCCTGGAACTCTCCTTCACGCTTCCTCCATCTCCCTCCAAACCGCTCAGCTGATTCCCTTTTAAAGTTCTCGGCACCATGATAGTCCGACAACTAGAATGCTCCTGTTTCTTGTTCCAGTCTGTCTTCTGTGTTAACGGTGGCCTCCTCGTCTCAGTACCTAAGGGTGTATGTTAGAAGAGAGTTTTCTGGAAAAATAAGGAATTAATTGTTAATATATCACAAAGGCCTGGGGGATTTTTGATTCTTTACAAAAGGGAAATGGGGGATACCGCGTCTCACCCAAGGGTGCCTCTTCCCCACTCCCCAAGTCTCCTCCACCCAGGTGATCCTCCATCGCATATCCACCCCCAGGGTCAGGATCCGAAAGCAATGGCCTTTCCCTTGCCACCTGGGGGGAAAGAAGTGAGGACACCCTCAGATTCCTCACACTAGACCCTAGAAGGGTGTTACGTTATTACATTTCACAGACAGCTAATGTTCGTCAGGATGACCAACCTTTTTAGGATATGCAGGACAAATGTTAGGTTTGGCAGTAACAAAGCAAACCATTTCATAGTGGATAGTTCTGTGCATTACTGAATGCTACTCACTAGCAGGAAAAGACTTGCCTGCGGGCGCATTCCACTAGAGGAGTAGCTGCTTCTTCGGCTCTGGAAAGAGGGGTGCCGGTGCAGGATATCTGTAGAACGGCAACTTGGTCATCCCTTCATACATTCAGCAGTTTTTACTACCTAGCCTATATGTCAGGAGAGGAGGCTACATTTGGCAAGGCTGTTCTCCATAACATCAACAAATAGAAATTCTTATCACCCACCTCCTAAGACAAACTGCTATCAGAGTTTATCAAAGATGAGGAATACACGGGAGGATACAATCAATTCGAAGAAAAAGTTACTTACCCGTGGTAACGTTCTTTCGACTGGAAATTTCTCACACGTATTCCTCATCGCCCTCCATCCTTCCCCTCTTGCTTGCCAAGAATGTCAGTGTTTTACACCTTACATTCTCGCAATGTCAAGTACGTCTCCATCTATGCCAAGGCATGCAGAATAATGGGAAAAAACTAGAACTGAGGTAACGGTCACCAAGCATGCTTCATATACCAGCGTCGATGTCACACTGAGAACAGTACGGAGGCCGTTGAGGGCCATGACTCGCCACTGCACGATGCTCAAGCCTATGAAAAAAAGTTTCTCAAGCAAGCTGCAAGCACACTTGGATGTATCAAAGATGAGGAATATGTGGGAGGAACATCCAGTCGAAAGAACTTTACCACGTGTAAGTAACTTGTTCTTCTCAGTTATCATGCTCCATATCTGAACAGCCCACCCCAAACCCCCACACAAAATTGCTGACAGCCTCTTGCTATGCAATGTGAAAATAAAAACGCACATAGTCTGAGCTTCATGGCTGTGCACTAGATCCTATATCTTCTGCCCCAGAAGAGGGACTGTCCATATATTCCTATACAGAAATATACTGTGGCCATTCAACTGGAAGAGGACACTGAGGAACAAGCACTGACAAGTTGTTCAATGTATTTTACCTTTCTAGGATAGGTATAAACAGGGTCAGTCAAAAATACATTGTCAGGAAAACAGTTTCCTCTTGGTCGTTGTGGCAGAGGAGGAGAAAGCATTGTGGAAAATGAGACGCTCCACTCCAAAGATGGTGCTTCACAGGTCCGTTCTGATGAACTGCAGGCAACATTCGAGTATGCCCCCAAGATGGCACCCGCGACACTGATGACGGAATCGAAGTCCCGGAGACTAACAACGCCCACAATGCAGGATAAAAACACTGGTACATGGTTAGACAGATACGTTGCTTCTACCTAGGAGGCAAGATGCAGTCTAATTGTTTCTCTTCTTCCTTCTCGTTTCCATTGTTTCCATTGATTCCTTACTCGTTATCCTCCCTTTCTCCTATTTTTGAATTCTTGCTTATGTGATGAATCAGCAATGCTTCTCCAAGGAAACCTCGCCTTGGACCCTTGTCATATGGCCAAGGAAAGGCAGACACTTTCTGATTTTGACCCTTTGGGTGGTGTTCTGGGGGGGGGGGGGAGCAGGTCAGGAGGAATGGGAAACCCCTATTCAACTTTCCCCACAACCTCATTCTTCTAATAGCTTATTGTAAAACAGAAGAAATAAAAAAACTAACTTTGCCATTAGGGACTTCAAGTCCCATAATTTCCTAAGTACTGGCATGAGGCGGACGGCTGAAAAGGTACAATGTTGCAGGAGTAATCAGATTGTTAATTCAAATGACCCATGCCTGAGGGAGGCAGCCCAGCCAGAAGCTAGAGGAGAGAGAAGACGCCAGGACCACTGTTCAGCAGACATCAGCTGCTGGTCCTGAGAGGGTCTGTGTCTCTCGAATCCTGAAATGTAGAGGTCCTGCAGCGGGGAGCGTGCAAGAGGGAAGCTTGACATCTGGAGACCTTTTCAGCAGAGACTGTGACTCGGGAAACAAAAGCGAGGGAACCTTTCCTTCCCAGGAGGCTGTATCGGTGGCTGGCATGCACCCGAGGGCCTCGAGGCCATCTTTGGTGGCTGGTGTGCACAAGAGGGCCTCAGGAGCAAGAGGAGCTCCTGCTGCAGGTGGCGCGGGCAAATGCGTACTAAGAAGCAGTTTGCAAGCCTTACCCGGTGAGTTCACAAGCTGGTAGTGACCCCGGAGCGCTGCATACCTGCACACGTGGTCAATGCAGGCGTTCAACAAGAAAGCAGAACTTGTGTTTGAATGGAAGTAACTCTGAAAGTAATTTTTAATACAAACCATTGAAAAACAGCAAAAGCCTTACGTAACCAAACCAAATGACCATAACTTTAAATGTGTGATTTTGTGGAAAATCCAGCAATCCGATGGGGCGATAGTATTAAGAAGTAATATCTACAAACATAGCCCAAGCCAAGAGAGACTGAAATCCAAGAAAATACAATCCAGCAGATATTGGCAATGGCAGAAGGGGGGATAATGAAAAGTCCATAAATTGTGAAACTTGTTGCCCATACCTTGTACAGCATATGGTAGAAGCTGGTATAAACCTGCATTGCCAAAGTCGAGGGAGAAGCAGAACAAGACCCTATCCTTGTCAGTATTTCGTTACATGCGCAGTAGGGAAACAAGAGGATTAAAAAGGCTGAATTTTGTTTTCCCTGACGATTGGTAGAGGTTTTGATGCTGCGAACTGTTGAATACTATGAAACCTTTTGAATCTTTTGTCAGTTGATCTAAACCACAAACGCACTTGTTGTGAAAACACTGTTCGGGAAAGGGAGTATGCGCAGATGGAAACCCTTTGGAGAAGTGAACTGAGGTAGTAGGCCTGACATGGGAGTAAACCAGGTGTGAACGGAGGTAGTAGGCCTGACATGGGAGTAAACCAGGTGTGAACTGAGGTAGTAGGCCTGGCATGGAAGTAGACCAGGTGTGAACTGAAGTAGAAGGCCTGACATGGGAGTAAACCAGGTGTGAACTGAGGTAGTAGGCCTGACATGGGAGTAAACCAGGTGTGAACTGAGGTAGAAGGCCTGGCATGGAAGTAGACCAGGTGTGAACGGAGGTAGTAGGCCTGACATGGGAGTAAACCAGGTGTGAACGGAGGTAGTAGGCCTGACATGGGAGTAAACCAGGTGTGAACGGAGGTAGTAGGCCTGACATGGGAGTAAACCAGGTGTGAATTGAGGTAGTAGGCCTGGCATGGAAGTAGACCAGGTGTGAACTGAGGTAGAAGGCCTGACATGGGAGTAAACCAGGTGTGAACTGAGGTAGTAGGCCTGACATGGGAGTAAACCAGGTGTGAACTGAGGTAGTAGGCCTGACATGGGAGTAAACCAGGTGTGAACGGAGGTAGTAGGCCTGACATGGGAGTAAACCAGGTGTGAACTGAGGTAGTAGGCCTGGCATGGAAGTAGACCAGGTGTGAACTGAGGTAGAAGGCCTGACATGGGAGTAAACCAGGTGTGAACTGAGGTAGGCCTGGCATGGAAGTAGACCAGGTGTGAACTGAGGTAGAAGGCCTGACATGGGAGTAAACCAGGTGTGAACTGAGGTAGTAGGCCTGGCATGGAAGTAAACCAGGTAGAAGATGAAGTGGTAACGAGTGATCCTGACAAAGACAATTTATGTTTGTGGTGCTGAAAGAAGAATTGTGTAAAGCTGTTACAAATAAGTTATATTTCTTCAGAACTTATTAGTTGTGGCAAAGTATCCTGACCAAGACAATTATTTTTGTTATTGGTGAACTGAGGAACAGTCCTTTATCTAAGGAGAATGAATTGTGCACTTGTTCAAGGAGAAGGAAGAACATTCTGTGTTTTTTTTTTTTTATCACTGGAGTTGTTGGAACCTTACGTTGACAAGCTGAGATTACAACGAACTGTGTTGTAACTTTGCTGCAAACCAGGATTTATTTATTTTCTTTTTTTAAACTGAGAAGCAGAATCCTGTTTAAATCTGGGAAAGGGGAAATCGCCCAGTTATACGGAGAGCCTGTGGTCACATTACGGATTCAATCATTGTTTTGAACTGCCATGCATTTCCTCATTTATGTACTGTATGTATAAGTGTGAGGGACAGGTATCCTTTGTTAGAGTGTTTCCTTTAGTTTATTTTAGGCAGGGAAATGCTTGTTAGGGTAGGGCTAGTGAGGCATTTATCCAACCTTCTAATTTAATAAAATGGCATTTGTTGAAAAACCTTCACAAAGTTGTCTGCCTCACATTTCTGACCCCTCACACTTTTACTCACTGCAAGCTCCTGGCTTCGCTTGCATCGGCTTTTTCTCCTCGATCCTCGCACCTGCTGCAGTACCAGTGCATCATCTGCTTCAACCAGCACTTTGCTCTCAAGCTGCAAAGAAGATTTTCTATTCCCCAAGAGGGGCTTTCCTTTGCAGGCATCCCTGGGATTACTAGAGGTCCAGTTCATTCCAGGATCTCTAGTGTTCTCTGGGCTGTGGGTACTGACGTCCATTGCTGTTACCTGGAGATGAGGTCATTGTTTGCATGCTAATCTGTTAGTAAGCGACGCCCACACTCAAATGCAGCATGGATCAAATGCAACAGCTAACAGCAGTTGCGACAGAAAACCATGCGTTACGACAGATGCAAGGTCCTGCGTGCCCTCAGATACCCCTCAGCCCCTTAGCTGGGGTCAAGTTTGAAGGCAACCCCAGAAAACGTATGGAATTTATTGAAGCTTATGTCGTACAATTTACTTTAAAACCTGCATTCTTTCCTACTGACCGCACAAAAGTGAGCTTCATGGTTTCGGATATGGCTGGTAGCGTTCTTGCATGGTCTACACCTTTAGTCACTACAAACAAGCCTATTTTGGACTCCTTTCAAGGTTGTACACATAGTATTAGGGCCATGATTGCTCGAGCAGAATTTATTGTTTCGGCTCAAGAAAAACATTTGGGCTTAAAACTAGGGTCAACTGACACTAACATACATCACACAATACAAGCAGATGGCAACAGAAACGGCATGGCCCAATGACGCCTTAATGACCCTTATGAGAAGGGATCTTTCACAAGAACTAAAAGATGCACTTGCTAGGGTTCTGCATTCTCATAATGTAGCGGAACTCATAACGTTAGTTTTGCAATTAGAATACTCCATACAGGAAAGGCATGCTGAAAGAAAACAAAAAGAACAGGAGTGTTTGCTCATCCCATGAGCCCCATAGACCCATTCTGAGACCCACACAGTAGGAAGAACCCATGCGAGTGGGCACTGACACAGGACCTTGGGTGCAAGGACGTTAGATGTATTGTGGATTCAAAGAGTATTTAGTCTGAGAATGCCCCATAGCTCCACTCTGGTGTACGGGAAACACTTTATCCCTACCGTAGAGGGAACCGCAGTTAGGGATAAGAAAACAGATTCCCAAACCAACTGTGCTCCTTCCATTGCAACCCCAGCTTTTGTGGACAGAGGAGAAGCAGGATATTTCATGGATGATAATTGGGCTAGGAAACATGCAATTACCAGGGAGATGAAGATCATACAAGTCCCGGTTGAAGGAGCGGATGGGACCCTGTTATCCTGAGGTTCTATTAGGCAACAAACCGCACAGGTAACTATGTCACTGACATCACATTTATTTGTTTTATTTATTATTTAAACATACAGTTTTATTATAAAAACGTTTGTTACAACATCTAGCATCAAGTCTTCAAATTAAAAACCTCCATGTTTCATACTTATTCACTTTCCCAACAATTTGGAAACCTTGCGAGAGATAAGTACTCCCCCTTTTTTTAAACAAGCAGGACTCCAATCACCTAAGCTAATCAGCCTTTCCTTTTGGTGTCTTCTAGGGACACAAAGTGTCTCTTTTCATCAAAAGCTTTGTTAATCTATTGGCTCTATACAGGATGCTTTGGCGAGGTGCTTTATTCCTGGTAAACTGTCTCATTTTTTTTCAAAAGATCTCTTCTAGGAAGACTGCGAGACATCTATTCATGGAGGGACTATTTCCCCCATACAGGAGCTCCCACCATAGATCGGCCAAGTTCTTAATTCTCTCACAGAGTAGGCGCGTTCTCATTTGTGGATCAAGTATTCCAATGTTTCATCGCATTTGTTACAAAGTCTGCAAGCCTTTAACTTAGCTCTTCCTCCATAGCGGTAGAGCACCGATTTTGTATGGAGGGCATTGAGGCGAAATTTCAAGAGCAAATTTCTCAAGGTGAGATTTGGAAATCTTTTTAGGTAGGCAGGCAAGGTGTTCAAGTTGTTAGTCAAAGTTTTCGATAGAGTATGGTGTTGAGAAGCCAACCTATTTGCTCCGTCTCTGACCAATCTATTGACCACAATGTTTTTTGACTAGTAGGGGATTTTCACACAGAGTTTTGATTGTGAGACCCAGTTGATTCAAGATCTCGAGGCATCTAGAGTGCCATTCATTCAATGTCTTGTCAAAAGAGCTAGCTTGACTGCTCTTAATGATATTGTACTGTGGCGGACAATTCCATGAATTAAATTTCCCAAAAACAGATGGCGATTTCTAGACTATTCTTATGTACATTGAGAGAAGGACAGATTTGTGTCTTATAATCCCCATTGGGATGATGAGGAAGGCCCAAAACACTTTTCCAAAACCTGCTCTCAAGTTTTTCCCAGGCTTCCCATGCTAGACCGAGTCCTGCTTCACCGCCATAAATCAAAGCTGGCACCACTTTCTGATTGTAGAAGTGGATTAATGGCTGAAGGGAACATTTGCCATTGTTTCTGTTGATAACAAGGGCCTGCGCTCGCAACTGGTACATTTTTTTGAACAAGGTTAGAGTGCCATTCAGCCTCCATTCTGCTGGCACTTATCATTATTCCAAGCTATTTAATAGAGGAATTTGGTGTCAATACGCTGTTAACTAGGTGCCAACAGTACTGTTGTCGCTTTCTTCTTCCTGGATTTTCTATTATTAGAATCTCGGTTTTTGCCGCATTTATTTTTTTGTTTGTTCGAGGTCACATATGCTTGCAGGGCATTCAGCTTTTTTTGGAGGCCCAGTGCGGTCCTGTCCAGCAGGAACAGATCGTCCGCATAGAGAGTTGTAGTTGTTCAGTAGGTCTAGGTCCAGGGAGTTTTTTTTTTTTTAGCAATGGGCGAACCCATGCCTCCTTGAGGGCGGGGGGGACAATGCCTGAAGAGAGTGAGGCATTGATAAAGGCTGTGAGAAACAGGACTAGTGCATCCATGCAGTCTTTTTTAAGGGCATCGGGGCAGATATCCCCCTTGAAAGAGGAAGGCTTGTTATGTTTCATAATGGCTATGACTTCCGTCTCAGTTACTTCTCTGAAGCAGAAGGACTTCCTGATTTTGTTATCTGGGTGGGGCTCTGAGGCCGAGGGCAGGTTGGCTTTGGGCAGGGCGCTCAGGTGGCAATTTATTTTTAACATGGCAGTTTGGGTGTTGTTGCACCAGTATTCGTCTTTCATGGTTTCCTGAGTGTTAGTTGGTGGAGCGGCGAGTTCCTTGAAAATTGCTAACAGTTCTTTTGACTCAGATTTCGCATTGGAGATTCTTGACTTGTAGGATGAGGACTTAGCTAAGGTAAAAAAAAAATGTATATCGTTTGGCGAGGGCTTTGTAGGCCTCTAGGGTAGAGTCCGTAGGGCAGGTTTGCCATTTGGTGGGAGCTGATCGCTTCAGGGATCTTAGTTCTAGTAGCTCTTGGATAAACCAAGAGTTGGAGCGTTTCTTTGTTTTGGCTTTTTTTCTCACTAGTGGGGCAATGGCATCTACTGTTGTTGTGATAGTGGAGTTGTATAGATCTATCAGAGTTACTGGGTCCTTGGAGAAAGAGGCCTTGAAGGCTGAGGAGGCTTCTAAGAGCGGAAGGATTCTTTCTTTGTTGAGGAGCCGTGAGGACCTGGCCAGCGCTGGGGGTAGGAGTTCATTGGGTTTGGATATGATTCTGGTGGGGCTGTAGAAGTGTATGAGTCATGGTCGGTCCATGGGGGGGGGGGTGTTGGAGCTGATGTCAACAGCGAAGTTGTGGTCAGCTATCCAGCCCAATATGCAACCTTTCTCATTGGTAGGGTCAGTGACCCTTTAGATGAAGCCCATGTCCTGCAGAGCTTTGGCAAGGGCTTTGCTTTGTTTGTTTCTTGGATCTTTGAGGCTGAGATTAAAATTGCTCAGAATGATGGCTTTGGAGATGTTCTTTAGATTATCCCCTAACTGGTGGAAGAGATTGGCTTGGAAGTCTGGTAGAGGTCCTGGGGGGTGATAGATGGTGTGGATGGTGATAGTATGGTTAGGTGATAAAGCATTTTTAACAGAGAAAGCCTCAGAGTGCTCATCTGGTGTGAAGTTGGTTTGTCTAATGGTGAGGGAGTCTTTGGTAATGAGGGCCACACCTCTCCTTTGTTAGTGGATCTGTCTTTGCGAAACATAGTATAGCCTGTTGGGAGGGCTAGGCCGATGGCAGGGCCAGAGGCTTCATGCAGCCATGTTTCGGTGAGAGCGAGGAGATCAAGATCCAGACCGATGAGCAGGTCATGAATCTCAGTGTCATGAGCTGAGAGGGAGCGTACATTAATCAGAGCACATTTGAGTTGAGAGGTGGGGGCTGAGGGTGACGTTGTGTTCTTGTAGTGAGAGAAAAAAATGTCAGCCTAAGAAACAGTGTTGGTGCCCCAAGTGGGAAGGATTTTCTGAGTTTGCAGTAGTAAGAAAAGAGATGCAGCAACTGAGGGATGCCACAGAGCCTGAACTGGGCTTGGACAAAGCTAAAAGGGAAAAAGCCCTCCTGTCGCGCTTCTCAATGATACTGAATATTGACACAAGGTAAGTGAAATTAAGAGATTTTTAATTTCTTTTCGTGGGTGTAAACACTTGTACATCAAAAAACAAAGTTATCGCACTCATGAAAAATAGATAGCAAACATAATGTCTGTTGTCAAAGTAAGACCGGGGCAATGCATGTTGATTGTAGCCTTAGTTACTTTCACTAAGTCTTAGTACCTGGATCGAAGTTTCTAATAGTACAGATTGGTTGTAGCCTTAGTTATGTTTTCATGGTTGTAGGTCAAAGGTTGTAGGTCTAGATATCCTTGATTATGAAAAGCAAAGTCTTTTAAGAGAACAACATAAGGTTCCAAAGTTTGATCCCAAGAGCAATTGGCTCTATGGTTGGAGTACGTCCTTTTTGAAGATGTGACCCTAGTTGTATTCACTAGGTCTATGTATCCTTGATTATGAAGAGCAAAGTCTTTTAGGGAGCAACGTGGAATACCAAAGTTTAATCCCAAGAGCTGTTGGCTGTATGGGTGAAGTAGGTCCTTTTGAGGACAGCACGTTGTGTTCTTGTATGGGCGTGGCGAAGGGGTATTATTGTCAGTGTTGGGTGGAGCATTAGGCCTAGGTGCAGCTGGCAGTGGTGTGCGAGTTTCTGCAATGGGTTTAGTGTTGGCTGCCCTATGGCCCGAGCGGGCACCTAAGAGTTGGTTTCTCATGTGGGTGGGTCTGGGGTGTGTGTTGGGCAAGGGGGTGCGCAGCCCTGTACCTTAGCTAGTATGGTGCTAGGAGGGTGGCCGAGGTTGTTGGAGTTGGTTGACTTCAGGCTGCGTGGGGCTGGTGGGGCACAGAAGAAAGATGGCAGGAAGGGTGTGTAGGGAATGTGTTATGTGTCGAGCAGTATGTGATCCATCCTGGGGAGAGGTGGAAGGCTGGCTGGGCAGCTGCCGTGGCTTTGGGAGCGTGGTGCAGTGGAGGCGAGCAAAGTGTGGTGCGTGGCACCTGAGTGCCGTGGCGAGCAACAGAGGGCGGGGGGGCTGTGGAGGTGTTTAGTCAAGTGAGATATCTGGCATGTGTATATGGTTAGCAGTAGGCAGGGGCAGCGAGAGTGAAGGGTTCTCACAGGGGCTAGTCTGAATACAGAGAAAATTCAAGTAGAGGGGCTAGAGGGAGTACAGCGCTAGAAGTGCAGTGCCATTAGGAACAGCATGGAGTGCAGTGCCATCAGGAACAGCATGTAAAAACAACAGCATGTAAAAACAGTCACATATATGGTTGCTCATATAGTAGGATAAAACCAGATAACATTGTGATAATAACTCTGCAGTGATATATGGCCTAGCAATACGTACATCGGTTATGCGGTACAATAATACAGTGAGTGACTGGCGTAGCAAGAACATACATGGGCGGTACACATTAAGGCATACGAGGCATAAGCAGGTTGTGGAGGCACAAGTTTTGCGGGCTAATCGTTAGCATATAATAAAGTTACAATTTAAACAATGTAGTATTAGCGAACAGTGCCGAGCACAGCGGGTAGGATGTGGGGCTTCTTTATACTGGCATCGTGATGGGCGGGCTAATAGACGAGGGTCGGTGGATGGGGGGACCCAGCAATTCTTGCGGGGCGGTTGGGGTGGTGCCGGTGGGCAAGTCGAGGGTGATTGTTCCGGGCAATATTCTGGTTACGGGGTCCCTTAAACCATGCGGCCGTAGTGACAGGGAAGGCACGAAAGATGGAGATGATAGTACTTACAGTTCATTCCTAATGTCAGGAGGGCAGAGTGGGAGGTCGACGGCACGATCGGCCTAGACAGGCAAAGACAGGCCATTCGACTGCGTGGCCGGCTTCCGCCTGCCGGCTAGCCCGATAGGCTAAGGGCTGGTGTGGCAGCCAATCAGGTTTAGGCTGCTGGAGGACTAGGAAGCCTCTGGCCGAAGGCTGACAACGATGCAGCCATTTTAGGTTTAACAATGGCGATTAATGGCCAACAAGTGCCATTTGGAAGGATGTACACACTATTCCGTCCAGAAAAAGCAGCGTTGCATGAATGTCTGTCTACTAACCTTTGTCGCTGCCTTATCACCACGTCAATGTCCCCCGCTGGTGCTTCATTGCTTTTTATCCCCAAAAAGGATACCAAAGAGTTAAGACCCTGCATTGACTATCGCTGGCTTAACAAGATGATGATTAAAAACAAGTAGCCTTTGACTTTAATTGTGGACATATTAGAGGCAGTAAGGGGAGCCACAATTTTCACAAAAATAGATCCGAGAGGGGCATATCATTTAGCACAAGTCAGACAAGGTGATGAATGGAAAACAGCCTTCAGGACACACCTTTGGCATTCTGAGTACAGGCTAATGCCTTTTGAACTCTCAAATGTGCCCCCAGGTTTTTCAGCGGTTCATAGTCCATGTGTTTTCTGACTTGTTAGTGGTTTATTTAGACAATATTCTTGTATTTTCTATAAACCTAGAGAAACAACAACATGTGTCGGAAGTCTTAAGCAGACTACAAGCTACTCATTTATTTGCTAAGTTAGAAAAATGTGTGTTTTAACAAACCAGTGTACTAACTAGGCAGGGTCTGCAACATTTGGCTCTCCAGATGTTTTGGACTACCGCAGAGAAGGGTCCTTCTTCAAAGTTTTTGTAATCACCTATGGCCGTCAAGTATGTGCAGCAAGTGTCCCAGCAAGTGACTGGGTCAGATGGGTCGAGAACGAGAGGGCATCATCTACAGAGCCAGTGAGGGGGGGGCCCAACCCTTTCTCAAGAGACCAATGACAGAAACTGGTCCACTTACTCTTATATTGCAACCTGGTGACGCATTCCTGGCCTCCTGGATAATGTGCCAATTATGTGCTTAAACATGAAAAGACTAATCTCAACTGATCAGGCGCCAAGCTGAGAGCACTAACAGGCCTGGATCCAGATGTTCCACTGCTGCCTGTTGCTGTGTAAGAAATCCCCTGCCAAGGACTGGCATAGGGACTGGCCCCTAGGCCTTGAGCTCGAGGAGATCTGAGAGCCACGCCCTCGAGGGCCACTGAGGAGCTTATCAGAATTAACCTGCAGCCCAACAGGTTGCTGAGGAGCCTCTGGAGTAATGGAGGGGGAGGGAAGGCATAACACCTGCGGCTGTTCCAACTGATCTGGAACACATCCCCTAACGATCCCCAACCCACCCATGATGCAAATAGGTGGCACTTGGCATTCTCCTGGGAAGCAAATAGATTGATCGCCGGACTGCACCACCTCTGGAAGAGAGGGGACAGGGAGCTGTTGTGCAATTCTCACTCTTAGGTATTGGACCCCAATCTGCTTAGTGTGTCCGCCTCGACATTGCTGTCTCCTGGGAGTTAGACTGCCTTGATCCAAATGCTGTGGGCCAGAGCCCATTCCCATATGGTCACAGCCTCATTCAGAGCAACTGGGATCTGGTCCCCCCTTGTATGTTCAGGTAAACATAGTAGTTGAAATGTCATTTTTGACCACGGCTAATTTGTCCCTGATCAACAGTAGAAAAGCTTTGAGTGCTAACCCGACCGCCCTGAGTGCCAGCAAATTTCTGTGGGAAAGTACCTCCAGCTTGGACCAGGAACCGTGAATGGAATGGCGTTCAGAGTAGCCCTGCACATAGTGACTCCGCCATGTGAGCTGGCGTTACCATCTTGAAGCGTTCGGGGGGTGGGGGGAGAGATTGAAGAAAGAGAGATTGAGAACTACCCTCTGGCCCACCTGATTGTTCTTGGGTACTATGAAAATTCTGGAAGCCTAATCTGAGCCCCTGTTCGGAAGAGGCACCGGCTGCACTGCCTGCATGCTCCAGAGTTGCAATATTTCCCTCATCAAGGATAGAGAGCCAATCTGCAGCAGCGGAGGGCAGGAAGAAGGGGATGTCCGAACTCTGTGGATACCACCGAGACGATGAGGTTCTTGAAATAACGCTTCCAGCTCTTCAGAAAATGAGTAAGCTGACTCCCAACAGGAGTGCTGTGGTCCCTGACCTGAACATCATTGCTTCTTCTGATCAGAGGCAGGTGTGAAGGAGTGGAAAACCCCCCTTGTAGTGCGTTGTTGCTTCCTCCTGTGTGAGCTAGGAGACCTGTCCGGTTGCTGGGCCCTCCTATCCCGAAATCTCTTGAACCCACCAAAAGTTCGGCCTGCCTTGGTTCTGGAAGAAAGGCTTGGTACATGACTTGGTCAAGATAGCCAACGACTTAGCCATTTGGGTAAACATTTTCTTCTTTGTAAATTCATGGTCTGTGGACTAGTGGAATAACTCTGACCCCTCGAAAGGTCGGTTGAGTATTCTATCCTGAACATCTGATGAGAACCTGGTTGCGTGCATCCAAGCAGTTTTTCCGCATATCTACCTCTACGCAGATGCTCTTGCTGGCAGTATCTATGTGCGAGACTGTGGACTCTAGGAGATCCTGCACAATAATCCTAGCTTCGGCCAATCCGGCCTTAAAAGCTGACGACTTTTCCAGCAGCAGTCTTGGAGAAAGTCGCCAATCTCCCTCCACAATTTTTGGTTTGTCGCCTCCAGCATAGCATTGGCATTGGCCCATCGGAGATGCAGCCCTGTGTTAAGATAAACCCTCTCACTGAATGATTCCAGAAGCTTATCGTCCTCAAACAAACAGCTGGTTGTGGCCGCCGCCACTAAGGAACTGGACGGTTTAGAATATACAGACATTGCTGCCACCGTGGATGAAGGATGCTAATGATGCACAGACAGCAACACCTGTTCACTCTCCAGTTGCCTAAAGTGGGTGTCCATCCTTTTATTAAGCTGAGAGTTGGCCCTCTGTTTCTTGGAGACATTCTTTGTCAGTTCCAGAAAATCCTTTTGGGCTGGGATGCCCAACCTGCTTGCAGATCTGAGGGCCAGTACCTCCCCAGTACCACATGGCTCCTATTGCACCTGTTCTGGTTGTGGAATCCTGAGGAAGTCAGCTATGCCCTGCAACCGATCATGAAATGTCTTGATCGAGGCCGAAGTCTCGTCGTCATCGATACTATCCCCCTTGTCATCATGCGACATGGGTGGCAAATCCGGAGTGCTAGGCTGCATTCTCAGTATTCCTCCCTGATGGTCACTGCCCTGCGGCACCGGCACTGGGGTTGGAGGCACCTGAGAGGGAATGGGGGGGTGGGAGGCAGAGGTGGTGGACGAGGGGTGGCAGAGGAAGCAGAGCTTGCATGGGGAGTGAAGGTGGGACCGCAGTTGCCAAGGTACTGGCAACACTCGGGGATGCAGTGGCGGCCCCGGAGGGTGGGGGAGGAGGCGGTCATCCAACATCCCTGACAAAGTCTTTGAGGTACCCTGCCATTTGTTGCGATTTCATCAGGGTCAGGAAACGCTCAAAAAACCTGTCCTCCCAAGCCACCTGTGTGCCTTCTGGTCGTTCGCCATATCTGGGAACCTGCATAGGATACCCCAATGTTTGGCTGGTGTACACATACCCCTGGTGTGACTAGTCACACAATGTCTGTAGACCACTAACGCCCCCTGGGGACTGGGGAGAGAGGAATGCTACTCCCCTGCATGGCCCACTCGGATGGAGAAGGTGAAGCTCGCAGCCTACTTTCCCTGTCTGCGTTATCCTCCAGCCACACCTGCTCCGTCATGTGTTTGGCCGCCATTTTGTGGACCGTTACCATGTCTTGAGGAATGCACCAGACGCTAGAGGCCAGTGCAGGATCCTTCACTGGGGTAGTGTTAGGAAAGATTTCATATGTGTATGTAATTTTCCCTCAATGTGTCAACCCCCAAACTTTTGCTGCTGTTTGAACATACCTGACTGAGCCAGAGAAGCACAGCCTTCAGCTGCACTCCTCTGGGCTTTCGCTCACTTGTTATGGGGAAACTGACATGCCCTTAAGACAGTCAGTACTGGGAGACTTTGTTTCCCTTAGTCCTTTTCCTCATGTTGCAACTGTTGTGCAACATGTAACCAGTGTACAATGTATCTTACCATACAGTAGACTTGGGTCTCTAGCCATTTCCCAAGGCCCTAGATACTCTCACTGGACTTTTTATAAACTGTGCAGATGTGTCATAGACAGGACTGGTGGCAGCTATTGTTTCGCAATATTTTTAACCCTTTCCTGCCATATTAACCAAGTTAGGTACGAACAGGTGGCCTGGCTCCAAAATGGCCATGCTACGAGGTTCTTTGTCCTGTCCTTTGGCCATCTTGCCCCTTCACCTTCCCCAGGTCGAGTCGACCCGGGCCAGTCCTTATTTGGTCATGCATTTTCCCACGAATCCCAATGCTTTTGCGGGCTTCTGCATGCCCTGCGTGTATGCCTCCAGGATGTGGGCTGGGATGTCTGGTCCCAATGCACATCCTGGGTGCCAGAGAGTCTGGAGTGTCCTGAATGCCTGAGACCACCGTGGTCTGTGATTGGTCCACGTATGGAGTGAGTGTTTTTGAGCAGATCTTCCATTGGGTCCTCTCCGTTTTGGCACAAAGGCATCTTTGGATAAGCGGAGGCTGAAAACACCACTACCATGTCGATCTCCTGAGTTCTCACTGGACAAAGGATAGGATCCAAGTATCCTGCAATTACGAAGCCGAGTCGAACCGCTAGAGACCCGCTGGAAGGTTTGGCACCCTGATCCCGCTGTAGTCCCGTGGGACCCCTCTGCATCTGATCGTCCTAGAAGGTCTGCGAAGACGCTTCGACTCATTGGAATAGTGGGACCAACTATTCTCTGCACCTTCACCAAAACCTGTAAGTAAGCTTTCTCGGAAGTGTCCCTGGGCCAACCAGTGGGCTGACCAGATTACGCAGGACCTTTGCTCTGTCTCCGCCGTCGTTTTGAGGAGGCCCTCGAAACTTGGTATACTGTTAGCTCTTTGTCCACGGCACCCTCACACCGAATTTCATATACTTGGCATTCCCAGGTCTGAAGTGAGACGAGTGCGTCCAGACAGGAGTATCCACGGTTGCCGTGTTGCCCTGCTGTGGCAACGTCCTTTTCAAGTCCGCTGCATCTGTGACCCTCTTGCCCCTGAAGCCTGCTGCAGTGAAACTGGGGAGATTCATCCACCCGGAGCAGAGAAATCGCCAATGTCCCGTTTGGGAATCCTCGCTGGAACTCAGGAACTAAAAAGGTGCCGAGCCATCCTTTTTGCCGCCTTCAAACCTGCAACTGGATTGGACTAACCTGCCGAAGTTTGGGTCCCCTTACCTCAGGGACCGGTGAGTAATCATTACCCCAACCAGTGGCCCCTAGCGCCAGAGCCCAACTTTACGCACAAGTGCCCCTGGGGCCCCTCTCCTGTCCACTGCTATTGCGAAATAGCGACTCCACCCCGAACTCTTGAACTGCCTCTGCATTCAAGTAGAGGTCCTTCTTGAATAGTGGGAACTTATTCTTCATTGCCTTATCCACCTTCCCAAGCTGTTAGAAACCCCTGAAGAGACCCTGCTTTGTCCATTGGAACAACCGCGTGCATGGGCACACATGTACTATTGAGCACATGGCTCCACTCTTCTTAGGGCTTGGACTGCCTCTTAGTTAGGTGAATAAGTGATGTTGAATTGGGACTAAAGATTAACTGCACTGCCGGTTTCCTTCCCCTCTAGGTTGTTAACATATTTCGTGCAGTCCTCTCTTTAGACCCTGCTGGTCTTTTATATATATTGTATTGAGTGTGATGTATTGGTTTACTTAGTGTTACTGTGATTCTTTGCTATAGTCTGTGTTACAAAGGCCTTGTAATAAATGTGTATATTTTTAATATAACACCTGTCTGGAGTAATTTGTAAGGGTCCTTACTCTGTGTGCTCATTTGAGGTCCTCCAGTCACCCTCACCCGTCCTGAGACTTAGTCTTGACCGCTTGCCATAGCTACCCTGATTGGTCTGGCTTGCCCAGAGGTTACCCTGTTCCAAGAAACTAGGTTGGCCTTCTGAACCTCTGCCCCTCCTGAACAGAGTTCAGAAATCCTTAACAGGTAGCGCTCACTGGTCTTTTGTGGCTCAGTCTGGTACATTTAGCGTCAACCTCGGAGGAAACACCGGTAAGCTTATCGCAGTCATACAACTGGTAGTCAGCTTCTCACGTCCGCACTGGGACCAGACCTCGGAGGGAGCTCCGGTAGGCTTATCGCAGTCATACAACTGGTAGTCAGCTTCTCACGTCCGCACTGGGACCAGACCTCGGAGGGGGCTCCGGTAGGCCCTCTGCTCTAAGACTGGGAGTTGTATTGAAACACTTGTGTATAGGCGTGTTATAAATGCCACATCATATCATTACCATGTACCAGCCCCTCAGGCTTATGCCCAGTATTAAAAGCCCAAACGCCCCTCGCACCTAGGTGTGTTAGAAGAGCTGGATAGACCCTTGTTGCCATGTGCCGGAGGGTGGCTGTGCCCCTCGTCATGTGCGCCGGTAGCTCTAGGAGCCGCAGGTCTGTCACCGATATAAGAGTCTGAGAGAGCCCTCCTAACCAATGATGACCTGCGGAAGAAGTAACTGTGTAAGGGTGCCTTAGTGAACAAGGGACTTAGCTTGCCGTGCCTCAAAGATATTGACACAAAGTCCTTCAGATGACCCGGCAGAGACGTATTGAAGATCTCTAACCACCAAGACAAGCGATTCCTGAGAGAACATAGAGCGAGGCGCTGCACACTGCACATGCGTCCCACTGGTGTCCGGGCCTGTGACACTCAAGCCAAAGTGCAGGGGGGTCTGATGCCGGAAAAAGAAAAATGCAGAAAAAGGGCCAGAGATGAGGCACGGGAGGGTGGGCTGGTAGGTGTGTCCATGGCCAAGCCCCCATGCGCTTTACACAATTTAAAGGCTAAGCATATTTGTTCACTACCAAAAGGTTCCGGTACCATCCGTGTGTCGGGGGACGCTCACAAGGATGGAGGAAAGGGGACGGGACATAGGAGTAAGAAGAAGACTGACTGAATAGGAGACTGTGCCCGAGAACATTTTATTAGGATGATGGTCAGTGATGAAAAACTATGAAGAATGCAAAGTACTGTAACAAAGAACTGTGAAGAGTTTGAAGAGGAAGTGCCAAGCATCATCCACACTCCAGCCACTCCCTTCGAAGTGCCAGGTACGTTCACACCGAAATATGTGACTTATGACAAACAGATAAACCAGCAGAGAGCTGCAGCTGGGCTTTTCCCAGTGCCTATAAGAGTAACAGCACCTATTGAAGTATCGACACCTAAGAAAACCTGGACAGTAAGGTACCCATTGAGAAAACCATATCTCCAGGCAAGACAAAATAACGGTTGTCAGAATGGGATACCCGAAGAAGCCAAGAAGATAATAAAGGAAGACGAATGGTGACATCATAAGAAATCAGATTGACGTACATATAGAAGATATAATGACCTAAGAATAGTGACAAAGAGACGAAATACCATGGATAAGTGACATCTTGAGCCTAAGATAAAGAAATTGATGATGAGACGCAGAAACTTATGCCATATGCACGACGAGGTTATTCAGTTAGTTTAAATGTGTACAGATGCAAGACACCGCAAGAAGCAAAGAAATCGTGAAGCTTGCTTATGCTTAGTAGAAAATAGATTGCGGCAAGCACCAACTATACATGTATATACCACAAAAGCACTTCATAGATGAGTTTAAATCCACTATGCACATGAGCAGAACTTAACAAAGGTTACTAAAGGTCTCAAGAGGATTGTGTTGCAGCAAACAAATCAAGAATTAAGACAGAGAGAAACCCAGCTGAAGGTAACTATGCCAAGAAGCCAAGGTCGTATCAGGCTGGAAAAGGCCAACAGTGGATACAATTAAAGAGAAAAAGAACAGAGTATCCTGTTCAGAAAGGTCAAGATAAGCCACAGATGGTAGAAGACGGGCAGAATTAAATCAAATACACGAAAATGCATGAAGAAGAGGCCGATTTCACGGTGTCTGAATCACGTGACAAGGCAGGCGGGAAGGGATAAGACTTTCACGCCTACGCATGGAGCCTTGCTGTAACCCATACTTCTTGACTTTCTCAGACCAAGAGCAGACTCGAGGCCAAACTACAAAGAAGTAATTGACACATGACCACAGAGGTGATGAATGATTGTAACATATTTGGAGGGAAGCTGGGGTGCAGACTAACTCCCTGCACCTGGCTGGTCTTTCTGCATGCTGCTAGGCACAAGTGGAAAAGTATGAGTGGGGTTGATGCCAACCCAATCATAGTGGACCGTGTAATCTAGGGTCCTATAGCGAGTAGAACCAATGAGACGTCGTACTTTTAGTGACGATTATAGTGGCCATTTTGAAGGAAGGGCTTAGTTGCCCCACCTAACATTGATTATTCAATCCCCTCTCCCTGTTACCACATACAGTTATAGTACCTATGTTAAAGTTACCTTCCTATCACCAATCACGTTGCATGTTAGGTTTTTAGGATTGTGCGTCAGTGATGACGTGTTTTTGATATAAATACTTTGTTTTTTCTGAAATTAAGTGGATTCTAAGCGAGAAGGAAGATCGAGCGGTTGCTGATGTTCATTGAACTCCCCGTTTTTTGTACTTGTCATTAAATGTACTACCTCCGCCAAACTATTGAGCTGTCATAATTTTTTGGTGCAAGAGTACGAATCTGCATCCCCATCTATCTCGAAGGTGCTGCTGCTCATCTTAAAGTGCTGTTTGGAGACCCCTAGTCCTATGGGCGAGCTGGGGGCCATCCAGTTCAAGTTTGAAGGACTGTAACAAAGCACTGTGAAGCATGTAAAGAACTATGACAAAGCCTGTAAAGAATGCAAAGGACTTTGACAAAGAACTGTGAAGAATACTACAGTATGACAAATCACTGACAAAGTCACAGGAAAAATGTGAAGGGCAGTGAAAAAGGGGACCAACCATAGGGAAAGGGAAAGATGAATGTGAAGGCCTGTGACGACGAAGGGGAAACACTGACGATGAAGGGGAAGAGCTGTGACCACAAACGAGAAAGGCTGTGATGACGAATGAGAAGGGCTGGAATTAACGAGAAGGGTTGGCATGAAGATCTGTGAAGAAGATCTGTGATGAACAAAAATGGCTAGGGCCAAGGGCTGTAATAAAGGAGAAGGATTTAAACCAAAGAGAAGTAGCAAAAAGAAGGAATAGGCCCAAGGACTATGATGAAGAAGGAGGACAGTGCCAAAGGAGTAGGACACTTATGAAGGACTATGGTGAATTAGGATGACTTCAACCAAGGACTAGGGAAGGATTATGACAATGGAGAAGGACCATTACAAAGGTATTGGAAGAAGGACCAGGACAAGCAGTAGCCCTCTGAGTAAGTAACGAGAAGGAGGACTATGAACGAATGGAGTGGAAGGATGCTAATTTATTATTTTTAATGTCCTTATCTTTTCCCTTTGTTTGAATACTAATACGCACTATTACCTTCTTTGTACCTCTCCATTTTTACCTTATGCAATCACTTATGGTTTACTAGAGTACAGATTGGATTTCTTGCCCGGAATAAAAATAAATTGAAGACAGCCCTGCAATACTGTCATTGCTGCTGTTGTACAGTGTCAGTCTGCAATACCTTCATTCTCCTCATTTATGAACATACGTGCCTGATTTGGATGCTTCTCGTGCTTGTAATATTTGTCTTGAAGCAGAAGGGGCCGGGTTTGGTGGCAGGCAACACTATGAAGGCACTTACAATCGTCCATTGCTTTGAGAAGACAAATCAAGAACCACATCTGTGGGAAGTGAATGCACCACATGCAAAGTTTTTCTAGATGCTCATGCTCTTCAAAACAAGCACTGGCAATGCCAACAGTTCTGGCTTTTGTGTAGGTATCGGAAAAGCATTGGCCAGGCACTGCGTAGTGGTATTAACTGGCCATAGATGGTAGCAGCTGCAGAATTGTCAGAGTACCTGGGCATATAATAGCATTGTCTCGCGAATGTCTTATACACCAGCCAAAGCTGTTGCCTTTGCCAATGCTTGATTTTAACAGGACTTCTGTGAAGAACACACATAGTGCTTATAAATAGAGTGGCTGTAGGCAGACTTAGGTAAGACATCAGTAGCATGTTTACAGCTCCAATTAAGTAATTAATTCTTAGAAGACTTTAAAAAAACACTGGCAGGCATTTCGAGCACATACATTGATGGTAAGGCTTGATAAAGCTACCTCAAATAGATTCCAGGAGGTTATGTTTTGGGCAGGGAGAGGCAGGAACTGGGTGGGAATGGCCATAGGGATTAGCATGACTTTTGTAAGGGTGCAGAAGGAGGATGCTGACACACGGGTGTGGCATGGTTGTTGATATAAGCTTAGGTTAGTCATGAAAATAAGCGCTAAACCTAACTTTCCCTACCTCTATGAAGGGTTTCCCTGCCTCAACTAAATACTCAGAGTGTTGTCAGAAGGTCCGTCCAAATTAAAGAAAATTAAAGATTCCATTGTCCTGTGCCAAAAACCTACTTCTGTTCCTCACACACATAGCTAAACTGAAGAGTTAGTGGATCTTCATGGTCCAGAAGAATGGCTCCCTTCTTCTGGGCAGCGGATCACAGTTCCAGTTGAAAGGTGGGATTTGTACTTGAGGGAAGGACTCCATACCCCAAGTCTCAATCCCTTTCCGATGCACAAAACAAATTTCCAGGTTGTAATACCAAAGCAGTAAAGTTCTCAATTCAAACTCAAAAGGTAAAGTTCCAGTTCATAATATTCCTTATTGCCGTAGCTGCTCCTTCACTATTGGCTTCCTGGAGAATGCCTCCCTTCTCAAGGTAATCCAGCAACACAGTGTCACAACACTAGAGGGAATGTCTCCCCTCCCCTGGCCTTTCTCAGGCTTTGTATCCCAGCTCACAATACCAGGAGGAATGTCTCCCTTCCCCTGGCCTTTTTCAGGATTTAGTTTTGGCAGACCTGGTTCACTCTCCTGCCAGGTACTGCCACAAAGAAGATTACTTGTAGAGATCCTCTGTACATGGTAGTCCCAAACCCTTGTTTTTTCCATTCTTGCACTTTCTCAGTAGCCCCTACCAGCCATCCCAAACACCTGTGCATCTTTCTGGTTTCTGTCGGTGTCGTTTGGTGGTATGCAGGGTCTTTCGACCTCTACTTCGGGTCTCTCGTCCCTTTTCTGGTTCCCACGTCTGCTGTGGCAACTACACAGAAGTTGCTTCCTCGCGGGTTGTCTGCCTTTTCTTGCCCGCATGATGACACTCTGCTTGCCCAAACCCCTGCGGTTCCAGGTTTCTGGTTGGTCCACCCACGTTGGGCAGATTAGGCCTGAGCCTCCTTGCTTGTGTCTTGGTCAGCAGCGCCCCTCCTTTCAATGATGGAGGTTTCTCTCATTCGCGGGTCCTGATGGGAGGGTCCGACAAAAAGCCAAGTCCTTCCTCTCTCTTTATGTTGAATGAGCGATGACAGCTAGAATGCTCATTCAAGTTCTTAGGAGAACTCTTTATTGTTCCGCAGCTCCTCCTCATCTAAGTACCTGTCAAGGAGATCTTCATTAAGTCATCCCTACACTTCCTCGTCTCAGTAACTGTAGGGCATTCAGTCTCACATATATGCATGGAAAGTGTGTGGTATGGAAGTGAGGGATTAGAAGGTGGGCCTCATGGACTGAGGGGAGGTAAAGGAAGGGGGTGGAGGGTGAGGGGTGTTGTACTGTGTTCTCCCTAGATGGTCGTCCTTGTCTCTAGAAGAGAGTCTCTCCCCATGAGATCTTCCCACTGAGAACCACCCCCCGGGGGACTATCGGGTAGCGGCCTCACCTCCCTGGCCTCATGGGAAGGGGCTCCCCATCGGGGGGAAGTGACATCTAAGGATTCGTCATACTATGGACAGTCAATTGGTGGGAAAATAACCAAACAACACCTTTGTGTCCCTCCTCATTTGCCATTCTCCCTAGTTGTAATCTAATGCAATGGTTTCGGTTTACAGATGGCACTTTAGTGCCAGCTAATAGTCAAGAATAAAAATGAAACAAAATAAATCATGCCTCGATTTTCCAGAAATGGGATCAACAGAGATACCTTCATATGAACTGACAACACAGCAAAATCTACCGGTCTGAGCAATAAAGGGCACAACACTTACAATCGTGTTACAACAGGAACGCCATCAAGAAGGCCAGGGATATTACAAGGTAGAGCAGCCGATGGGCGGTTTCCTAACTGGTGCCTCCCAAAGGCCGGTAGCGATGCGAAACAGCCAGATGTTGCCCTGGCCATTTCGAAAACCCAGAGACACCCCCCTGATGGGAAATCTCCCATACGCATGACAACCTCTTCTTTGCTAGTACCCTGGGTAAAAGGACTGCACAGCTTGTGGCTTAATAGGCAAGGATTTCGGAAGCCAAACAATGATCAGCCCCCATGAACTGTAATGCAAATAAGAAGGAACATAAGGCAGGGGCCATTAAAGACCAATGAAGCGGCAGTTCAAGTTTCTATACATGTCACTCCTGAACTAGCACATGATCACCATCATGGCTATGTGGATATCTTTAATTTCAGCTGTGTCCCATATTCCCATATGCATCAACTGTGCATCTTTCCTACCAACCTCAAGATTCCTCCTTTCATTAGCCCCGGATTCATTAGGGTTTATTAGCCCCGGATTCATAAGGCTCATTAACCTTACACCGCGAGGATCCACATACGTCATCTTCATTCTAGCGGTTACTGTTGTGCCAGTACTTTGTAACTACATTTGCTTAACATTTTACTTCCAAATCCACAGAAGAGTAAGGGTGCAAAACTGTTTCTTAAACAGGGAATTGACTGAAGGGAAAACTTACGATCGGCTCCGTCTCGATCCTGCAGATACCGTTCCACCACAATGCGAGCCATCAAAGCAGGGGAGAATTCCACCTGGGGGGACAACAAGGAGGGCATTAGGAGACTGCAGAATGACATTTGTGTTCGATCCAATGGGTATAAAGTTGTGAACACCAGCCACCGAAACTCACCTGGACCGTACTCATATGTCTGACACAGAACAGCATGGCAAAGTCATTTAAGAAATAAGTAATGTAGAGTAATTTGCTGGTGGGTTCATTAGACACAAGGGGAGGGTTACAAGGCATCCAATTATGGGCATAGGGTTTTTCAAGACTGCAGGCTTTGGTGGTTAGGAATTCAACCTTCATGGAAGAATCTGTGCTAGGACAGACAAAACCTGACTTTTCGTGAAAACCGAAAAATCACACCTGCACTAAGACGATCTACTTGATGCTTTATAACCATCCACTTAGGAGTCGCTGATCAATGACCATTGATCAGACCAATCCAGTTGGTGTTCACCCCATCTTAAATACATCTAGTCTAGTGGAGAAATGGGCAGGAAAGCAAGGAATGAGTTTGAAGAACAACGTTGCCTCGTTGTTGGCCAAAGTCCAGGAGGTATCATGTTTGCACTATTCTGCAATGGCCAGGAAAAGAAAAGATACAATGGATCCCTCGTGAACTAGCAGACTTTAAAAGATAAACTAAAAGACATTGGAAGATGTATGGCAGACACGCTATCCACTCTCAGACCAACAAGTATTCACTCTTATTTAAAAAGAAACGCAGAATGTTCAATAATAAAAGAAAACAGATATTTTTCAGGAAAAATTGTTGAACTCTTCAGCACAACAGAAAACCGTATACAGACTCAGAGAGTTTTGCAATCCCCACATCAATGATTCATTACATTACAGGATTCCTTCAGAAAGCCTATGAGATAATGTTTGTTCCCATTTTCAAGCTAAAATAATTACTATTTATGATGATTTTTTTAAGTCATCTCAGAGGAATTGTTTGCTACAAGACGTTCAAAAGGAAGATAGTATTCTGCACGCAGCAAATCTGGAACGCCATCTTTAAGCGGGGTCACTTCGCTAACAGAGAAAGGCTATGCTCACCTAATTCATACAAACAGAACGTTCGGCGTCCCGGATGATATTTGTCCCCAAAGATCTAAAGGAGTTGGCATTATCACTACTTTATGCAGATGAAATAAGGCAGCTATTAAACCTATCCCTCAACACTGAAAGAGTTGCAAATTACTTTAAAGTGGCATAGGTGCCACCTAAACTTAAAAAAGCTCAGGCAGGCGCCTACAGATCAGATCAACCAATCTCCAATATCTCTTTCATAACAGAACTGCTGGAAAGAACTACCACTCAACAACTGCAGGAAAATGTAGAATCCTGCCACCTCCTAAATCAGACCCAGGCTGGCTTTCGTCCATTTCATAAAACTGAGTCCATTGTGACCACCATTTTGAGAAGTAGATGTAGGTGGTGTGGGTGCCCTGGTCCTTTTGGACCTCTTCCACCCTTTGACGCAGTCAGCCATGCTAGACTTCTCTCATGCCTGTCCGATGTTGGTTTCGTGGATACGGAATGGCACTGGTTTGTTTCCTTTCTATCCAATCGACATTAGATTGTCTCACTCCCACTTTTCAACTCTACTTTATCTATCTCATTTGTGGAGTACCCCAGCACACACTGTTTTAATATCTACCTTACTGCAATAACTGACAGAATCCAAGCACTTACCATAAAAGTGCTAAAATTATAATGATTTTAAACTAAGGCCCACTGATACCACATTCAACTCCAACTTTGCAGAATTTCTAAAAATGTGTCCTCATTGGATGGGCGTAAATTGGATGGAGATGAATCCCACAAAATCTGAGATGCTCCTAGCGGGTTACCCGCGTGCCATGTGGGCATCGGCATATGGCATAAACAGCAAATTTCTGAAGGTCACAACTACAACAACAAAGTGTTGAATATGTAGAGCTTTCGATAGTTAATTGATAATTGAACCACACTTAATAAATGTGGTAAAAAAAATATTTTATTTCAACATATAACAATTAAAAAGAATATTTCCATGCTCGTCTTTTCCAGCAAGAGAGAGTTCACAGTGTAATGTTGGTGGTCATTTCACACCGGGAATGTGCAAATGGCACATTTCCGGTCCATCCTGAATATCTCCTAGGCAGATTCCAAAGAGATCAGAACTCTGCAGCAAGAATTCTACTGAAACTGGGAAGAGGCGACCATATTTCATTTAGACTTCCTGCTTTGCACTAGTTTCCAGCAAAGGCCAAAATAGATATGAAGGCAATATGTATGGTTCATAGGGCCTTATGCAAGACTAGCACTGCATTCCTCACAGATAAACAGAAGATACACAAGTCATCATACTGTGTCTGCTCGTCATCTTCATTGGGCCCAATCAGACCACAATATAGACATAACAGGGATGTTGCGCTTTGCTTCGGTACTGGCTCCAAAACTATGGAAAGCCCTAAAAGGCTCTCTTAGAAATAATCCAATATTTATTGAATAAAAAAAAGCTTAAAACACTTTTTTTCCACAATTGAAACTAAGCAACCAGGACTAGATACATTCCATGTATACATTGCCTTATCTGATGTGGTCTCTGGACCAAGAGACCATTGCTGTGGCGAATTAATGCAATCTGCAAGTCTTGGGAGGATAGCTCAGCGGCAACATGCTCGCCTTGGAAGCAAGACGACACAGAGCAACACGGGTTCAATCCCCCGGCATATTAAGAGCGTTATAAATAACCTATCATCTCATAGCTAACTTAACATACTACGAGTCTGCAAACTTTGTCCATCTAGATGGCTTCCACCACAACGCCCATTGGCCAGGGTCAGCACAATCAATGGTGAGGGCTCATGGGTGTCATTCAATCAACCATCAAATATACTTTATTTTGGGGAAAATCATAAAGTTAACAAAATCACACAACAAAGTTATACAAATAAAACAATTACCAAAATGAATATGTTACAATTGTAAATGCACCATATTATCAATTCAGTATGATATACAATCTATCAAATATAAAATCATTAGCATGGTAATATTGCTGCCCTTCTCATTCTCACAGCACTTTGCAAATCATTGGCTTCATAGTCAAGAACATCTGGAGAGCCACCATTTGCAGACCCCGGCCCCAGCCTCTTGCGCATCAGAAGAGAAGAAAGACTATTTTAAGTCTCTTCTATTGCAGCTGCACATCGTAGGAAGTTATTCCAAACGACCTTCACATGAGAACCACACACCAGAACCTGATCAAGAGCTGGGAAGCAAAAAGAGGACTTTAGGATGTGGAACCTCAGAAGCATTGCTGCCTGAGGATTAAAACAGAGGTATCGCCATCATCCATTTGAAAATTGCAGATAACAATGGAATTTGACTAAATATTGTGGACATCTTCTATAACAGGGTACAAAAATAGCTATATACAAACTGTATCCCCTGATAGTTGCACAGAGATCGCCATCTCATTGAAAAAGTCCCAATCTAAAATGCACACTACTAACAAATATCAAATGGATGTAGCTTATGGGATGGGCTGTTTCTGGCTGCTGTACTTTGTAAGATCTATATTTCAGTACTTTGATACTCAGTTCTGCCGCAATGGCTGCCCTCCCTGAAAGCGGACTAGCAAATTTATCATTGTCAACAACTCATCTGGCTGCACTGGATGCCAAAACAGAGGCGTTTCTACTTCGCAAGAAAATGGGCAGCCTCCCCAACGATATTGACGACGTTGACTGTACTCTTGTGTCAGATTATGCCCACTATGCATACGAATTCTGTGTGCGAAATCTCAAAGTTGCTGAAGAAAGGTTTGATAAATTCAGCAACACACACATTCCGCCCTTCATGCAGAACATGTAATGAACTCTAGCATTTCCTGCAGATTATTTGTGGGTTTAGTCAATGAAGCAGCAGCCCTACCGACCTATGCACACTGCCACGCGATACAGGCTCTTTGCAAGAGACCAAGGGCCTCATTACACGTTGTGCGGTAATGGAATACCGGTAAAGGTTTACCGGTACCGTTAAATCCCTAAGCCAATCACGACCCGGACCCACCGCTATCTGCGCACCCGTTAATTACGGTGCCACTAATAGCGGCAAGGCCGTGGGCGCGCGACCCCCAGGCCGGAATTAGCACCATGGCGCTAATACCAGGCCATCACAAGCCATGCGGACATGGTATTAGCGGCATATAAAACACCCAAAAACCCCTTACCGGCATGGCGCTAATAACGGCATCGAAAAACACCCGTTAAGAGACCTGAGCAGTGTACCCATCAACTACAGGTGGACACAAACAGCACAGGTGCATGCAATGGTGACAGGCAGCACAAAAGAGCACACCACACCCCTACCCACACCCCTTCCCACACCAAGATGGCCCCAATAGCAGCAGCATGACATGACAGCCTTGACTACATGATAGCAGTGCAGCACCAACAACAACAGGCCACACCATAGATGACCCGTAACAGGTACCCATTCCTCACACCATACAGGCAATGCTAGCCATCCACTGAGGAGGTGGCTCCCAACCCCTGTACGGAACCCACAGAACCAGCAGGAAGAGGACAACAATATTGCACATCCCCATACCTGCGTTGTGATAGAGCTGGCAGTCAGACTTCCAATGACAGTGCTCCGCTGCCTAAGCAGCCTGTGTGAGGCACTCCTGTACAGCGTGTCAAAGTGGCAAAGACAACCAAGCCATGTGTAGAGCACCAAAAATGTGCAAATGACGGAATGTGCCAATGCCACCTGAAATTGACATGCAACCACCAGAAGAGCATGATGGGGATGTGGATGAGTACGGGTGGAATGCCCCGGCAGGACATGCAAGAGGCAATGCCAAGAGGGCACAACGATGAGCGTCAGCATCTGATCCTGAAATCCCATCAGGCACAAAGGTGAAAAAGCATGGACGGAGATGGATATTGTTGCCCTGGCGCATGTTTGGAGTACCATAAAGGACCCTGTCCGAGATAAATGACACATACGCAATGATGGAGACCACGCTTGGGTTTCAACTTCAGAACAACTGTGTATTGGACAGAATGTGATGATAAATGCAACACCCCGAAAACACCCAAATGCACCCTTACCCCCCTCCCCCCCAAAACACCCAGGTGAGTCTCATGGTGTCTATAATGTTTCCTGCACCACATGTGCCACCTGGTCCTTGGTGGAGCTAAGCATCAGGGCCCCCACCGACATCGGGTTGCTGTGATGCGGGGCACCTCAGGTTGCGCAGTGAGCGGCGCAGGGGGCTGGTCTGCTGGGAACTTGCTGAGGAGGAGGTTCCCGGTCGATCCTGTGTTGGGGGTTGGTGATGCTGCTCCATGATGTCCCCAATACGTAGAATGGCCTGGCGGAGTTGGCCCATCTCCTGGCATATCCTGTCAGTGCAGGCCTCCATGGCCTCCTTTGTTTGTCCAGCATATTTTTGGAGGTCATCCCTTAGACGGACTGTCTCCGCCACATGCTGGGCGACCAGCGCAGCCATGTCTTCCTGCCTCCGGCTGATGGTTGCAAGGTCTTCCAGGGTGGTAGATGCCGCTGGGCTGGACGGCGCGCCCTGGTCCATGCACCCGGCATCCGGTGAGGACAGCTGAGGGCTCCATGCACCCTCTACAGTGAGGGTGTCATGTGCTCCCTGGGTAGCAGATCCGGATGTTGCCCTCGGACTCCCCTCAATGGACCATGTTGGGCTGGGGTCATGGATGAGTTGTAGGACGTCGATTGCGTCCTCCTCGTCACTGGCCGGTGCGGTGGCTGCTGCCTCCCCAGTGGAGCTGGTGGCTGCGGAGTGCGTGCCCTCCGTGCTCATCTCAGCAGTGATGGGGCACACTTGCGTGGGTTCGGCTACAACAGGAGCCGTGCCCTCAGGCTGTGATGCAATGGTGCTCCTGCTGCCCTTGGCCCTCTGCAGATGGACTGTCCTCCCACTTCCACTGGAGGTGGTGGCGGTGTCACCCCTCTCATGCAATCTGGCTTTTTTGGCTGCTGGGGGAGTACGTGCTGCGGTGCTTGTCTCTCCAGTGTCCGTCGGTGATCCTGTGGAGGACATGAATAGGGTACATCATCGTTAATGGGTCTAGGTGCCTCATGCAGAATGTTCACGTCATGCTGCTCTATGCATTGGGGCCTATTCATCAGTGAATCTTGTCATGGGGATGTCGTGTTGGTCATGCATATATGGGTCAGTATTGCACGTGTATATGGTGATGCATGCATGTATGTGTGTGGCAGGACCAATGGCCTAGTCATCGACACGTGTTTGGGGTACCCCCTCACCCTTCACTGTGCATTGTTTGACGTATTCACTCACCTCCATCAGATGAGATGGCCACACCATGCTCCATGTCTCCGACCCCCTCTATGGCTTCGACTCCGATGGTGGAGGCACAAGTCTCCTCCCACTCCTTCATCTTCAGGGGTGATTCTGCGCCTCCTCCTGTGGCCATTGCAAGGTTGCGGTTAACTGAAAGGATATTCCGCACACGTAGTCGGAGGTCGTCCCACCTCTTGCGGCAGTCCTTCACGCTGCGGGTGGTAGTGCCCACTGCACTTACTTTGCAGGCTACTTCGTCCCAGATGTCCTTTTTCTTGATGATCGCCGCACGGTGCATATCATTGGCGAATACGACCTCCGCATTGGCTGCAAGTGTGCTAGTCAGCATAATGAGCTCCTCTGGTGTGAATTTCTCTTTCCGCTGTCGGTCAGAGGATTTTTTCGGGGCCTTTGACATCTTCAGGCAGTCCTGGATGGTTTTTGGTCAGAGTTCTCCGGTAAGATGTCCTGGATGCAGAGGATGGCACTGGATTGTGTTTTTATAGATGGCCGCCGTTCTCTTTCCCGTTCCTGTGCGATGACGCTATTTCCGGTTCCGCTTTTTGACGGTGTCCGCTAATAGCGGTGACCGCTATTGTGGTCGAGCACGGTAATGGGCATTTTGTGGAGTTTTGCGGCATGGCGGTAATGGCATTTACGGCATGGCGCTATGCTTGTGTCCGCGAACTCGTAATGGGCCACTATTAGCGGTCTTAAGCGAGGGCGGACATGCTAATTGCGCCATGCCGTTAAATTACGATTTTTACCGCACAACGTGTAATGAGGCCCCAAGTCTGCAAGAAATCTGCGTTGATCACTAGGAAAAAAATTGCAACAAAATAACATCTCCACCCTCGAATGTTATTTGTGCTCAGAAGCCCAGCTATTCGCAGAGTAGGGGAGCATTGCATTCCACATAGCTGCCCTCTTTCTCCAGGAGCTCGCAGCGAAATTGACACATGAGAAATGACGGAACTGTTCATAGAATTCCAGCCTAAATAAGGACTACCCGATTAGTTCTGGGGTTTGGTTTGTCTTCTAATTTTCATATTAATCATCTGTCCATCACGTTCCACGTCAGAACGCATCACGCTGCTAACGTCCGGAGCCACACAAATTCCTGTTTGATTTTGTTCGAAATTACTATGTTTTTATTCTTAAATAACCTTGATGTCTGCATTTTGCAACCCGTTTTGTGCAAAGCTAAACCTACCGGATCAGCTCAATTGCGCCAGACATTTTGCACCTCGTTGACTGCAGCCACATTTTTATCCAAGCATACTACCCGAAGCATTTAACAGCCTCATGACCGAACTGATTTGGCCGTTTCATGAAAATTCTGGATGTGCAAAGAGCTGATATGATCTCCAGCTTCTCACCTGCCTACTCAGTACTTTGGATCCACAAGCACATACATGTTTTTACTTATGGGCTATTTTTGTCTGACTGGCTTCTACTGGGATGCTGCATGCGTAGGATTCATTATAACGTTGCGCCTGATCTCCCCCTCCCAGTTTCTTATGATGCCTTCTAATACAGAGCCTACTCCTCCGCTGTAAGATGCAGCCTCTGTGAGCATTCCCTTTATAAATCTTCACGTTTGACCATTGTTTGGTTTACATTCTTCAACGTTTTGTCTGCATTCATCAGGACTGTCCTAATTCTCTCTTCGTCATCCCCGAGACGCAACCTCCATATCTGGACACTAGTCTCCAGATGAGTCACTGATCGAATCTCCATTCTTGCTTCTGGTTTAAATCCATCTTTTAACCCTAACACTCCTCTGGACCCCCACAAGTCCTTACCCCAGTCCTGGATACATAGGTCACCCCTCTACTCCCGGGTGGCCCTGGCGACCTCACCTCTCATAATGTACTGTTCCTCATAATTTCTAGCCCCTCAATGGAGGATTGAAGGACTTGCAGCCGGAATCCTAGCAGCTGATTTTGCAATCTCCTCACTTAATCGTTGCTTCTTTATACTCAGTCATCGCTTTTTTGGTACTCACTATGGAGCGGCTCTACTCTGGAGGCAAGGTGTCTATCATACATTATCAGTGTGCCCATAGCCCCATGAGGAGGTCTGGACAGACCAGAGCTGAGGGAGAGAGGACTACACTAAGCTCCACTTCCATCAAAAGTCGCACAATGGTTACATTTGGAGGTCTATCGATATTACACTCACAGGACAAGAGGATAATGTTCCAACTGTTTAAGGGACAGGGTTCTCTTATCAGGGATGATGAAATATTTGATGCATGGTTGTACCCAGGAGAAGCCCACAGATTCTGCACCTCACCCGCTAAAATTGTTCACACAAATAGCAGTCAAGCGGAAGAAACTGGATTAGTCTTCACGCAACATGTCACTGCAGATCAGGGCTGTAGACAAATATATTACTCTACTGACCTATAGTTCATGAACATCACTGAATGTTTTACCTGCACTGCAAACTTTCCCATAAAAGAACTGGAAACACACTTAAAAACCACTGCAAAGGCCCCCAAAGACAAAATAAATCACTAATTAAAAAATGAGAAACAAAAAAGCAAAGGACAGAAGTAATGAAAAATATACAGTGTCCATGTCATACTGCATAAAGATAAATAATAAAGAACACAGGTACAGCACGCATTACATGAAGTTTAAATATAGTTCTCCACGCCAGAGTAGTAGAACAATAGGTGTTACTATCCTATTGAACTGTACTCAGTTTATCGACCCCAGAAGGTTGAAGGGCTGACTTGACCCCGCTCGGATTTCATTGTATGACTGGAATTTGCACAGAAATCTCTGCAACGAGGGCTTAAATCACTGAGCTACCTTTCTAGTTAAAAAGGTTCCACTGCTCTTAATATGCATTTAAAACAAAATCAATGAAAAACAAAAAAGGGCAAAAGGAAAAAAAACATCAAAAAGAAGAAACAAAAATCACTGATGTGAAAATTAAAACCGAACTTAAATATTATTTATTTATTGGAATGTTTGTCCAGCGCTGGCCCTACCCAGAGGGTCCCGGAGCACCTTCTAAGGTTCAAAGGTCAAAAAGGTGGAAAGTGATACTGAAGTTACAAAATATTTTCAGGAAAGGACGATTAAGATAGACAAGTGGTTGACAGGGAGATGGAGGAGCGGGGTTGTGTGTGGGAAACAGTTATGTTTTGAGGTTCTTTCTGAAAGTAGTGATGGAGGCTGCAGTGCATATGTGAAGAGGTAGTGTGTTCTATGCCCTAGGTGCCCACTGGGCAAATGCTTGTTTTTGCGTGCATGTTAGTTTGCTGAGTGGAATGCGTAGGGGACACTGGCTTGCTTGTCTGGTGTTAGTGTGGATGATGGGATGAGCCATTTGAAGGTAATATGATAGCTTTATCTTGGTCTTTGACAAAAAATAGAAATAAAGACATGGCTTAAAATAAGCCCGTCAGAGACCGGAAGAATGAGTCAATAAGCAGTAGCTACTTATACAGAACAAGGAACTAGTAATATATATAGGATGTGTGTAGGCATGATGACGCAAGACACAGACAACAGATTCAGAATTCAAAATAAAACACTTTATTAACTTAAATGTCAGGATGGAGAAAGGCCTAACTTGCTCTATGCTAAGGTGGGATTTCCCTACCTGAATGAAACAAAGGAAAGTCTGAGTCAAAGAGTTCACCTTAAGAATCTGTCTGAATCCAAAACCTATATGTGTCCTCATAAGTAATCTATACAATGTGTAGCGATGTCAGCAACCAAAAGAACAGTGTCCAGCATAACGTTCTGAGCTTCTTCCAGCGCCGAGCTTCCTTTCAGCTCCCTTCCCCAAGTATAAAACCGTTCCAACTAAAAGTCTCACAATTACCTTTCTTAAGTTCAGGATGATGCAGTTTTAACCAATACTCGGGTTTCCCTCCCCAAGTTCCAAGTAACACAGTTTCAACACAAGAGTCTTGAGACTTCGTCCTCAAGTCAGTAAATATTTCAAGTCTCAGGGTTCCCTTTCCCAAGACAAGTTTCAATATCACAAAAATATCCTTTGTGTTCTTTGCCACACTTGTGCCCTCTTTCTATGGTTGTTTTTTCATGTAAATATCTTGACGGTGTTGGAATAACCTTCAGGGTTCCAGCTAATTTTGCTTTCAAATGTATTTTTCTGTTATATGTAGTTTTCACACAACTTGTTATACAATATGCCTCTCTTTGGTTCAATGTTAAAGTTCCATTCACTTTAGAATTCATCATAGAATGGTTTTCCTTGGGTTTAAAGTTTTGTTCATTTTAGAATACAGTATAAACTGTTTTTTCTTGAATTTAAAGTTTTGTTCATTTCAGAATTCAATATGTAACAAATCTGCTTATTTGTAAAGTTTACATTCAGTTTGCTACTCAAGAGACATGGGTTGTACTTGTAACACACTTTCAATTCAACCGCTGTTTAATATTCTTTTAGTTTGCTTTAAACTAAATGCCTAACACACGACCACTCCGATACAAAGTATTCCTCTAGAATAAAGAAGTTAAAACGCTCGCGCACTAGGTTTCTCATTTGTTAGAAACCCACCGGTCACGTTCTCAGCTTTCCCAACAGCGCGGATCACACAAACTTCTGCTTTTCATGTCGGGGGTCCAACTCCTGCCCCTCACGCACTCCTGTGTCGACCTCTTAACACAGAAGAATGAGCATCTTGAACATATGGGAAAGGGACAGCCTCTCCACACGGCTCCCTTCGCAACAATACTCTCTCTGTGGACCTCAGCCTCTCAGCATGCTTCTCAAATAAGGTACCCTGCTGCTTTCACTGGCCTCCCTGCTGCTTCTCCTGTCACTCTCTTTGCTGCTGGCTGGTCTCCTTTTATACACCTGTCGCTTCTGTTGCTCCTGTTGCTCTCATTGATATCTTTTGTACACCTACAGCCCCTTGACAGGCTGCAGGTGTGGATGCCCAATTAGCCCTGCCTGACCACAATCAAAGGGACATGCCTGGCCCTCACCGTTCTTAGCATGCATCTTCCTCATCCCAGTACCAGAGTGGTAAAAGAGTGTAGTCTTCATTGCTCTTAGCGTCCCAGTACTGTCAAGTGTCATATGTGGAGAAATGAGGGGCACTGGCTTATTAGAGCCCATGAAGGTTGGGGAAGGGGTGGGTTGGTCATCAATAGGGAAAGAGGGAAACCATGTCTCACACAAGGGCACCCCACTCCCAGTCCCCAAGAACCCTCCACCCAGGTGATCCTCCCTCGCTTCTCTGCCCCCAGGGTCGGGATCCAAGAGCATGGGCCTTTCCCTGGACACCTGCACAGAGGATCAAGGGTGTTTAGGAGTGAGAATATCCTCAGGTTTCTCACAGGTGCAGTAAACCGGACTTCAACAGGATATTTAAGCACGGACACATTTCACATCAGGTATAACTATAAAGTAATTGATACATTATGTTACTACAGGGCTCCAAAAGTAGTGATGTGAAAATAAAAGGACAACTTTCTTATCCAGGTCTTAACATTATGCCCTGAAAAAAAAAACAAGTGGAAGAACGGGTATCTGCTCTGTGTTAGGCTCATCAACAAGCCCTGATTTGAGACATTGTCCATTGCAAAAAGCACACAAGGTGACTTAGTAATCATAGTAAGCAGTTTAAAAAATAAAATCGCATTTAGGCATGTATATGGGATTTATAATGTGCAAACCTAGCTGGGAATCAAAGGAGCAGGGGGCGCCCACGGGGGTGGGGAGGAGGGGGGTTACAAGTAAGGGTGCCATGATTACAGGGTAGTTGGCATTGTTAGGGGAGCTCCAGATGGCGGAAAATGAAGGTTGAGTGGAGTGATCAGCGACTGTGGTTTGCTTCGTTGAGGTCAAGCGGCCTGCTGATTTACTCTTTCCTCTGCCAGAAACGTAGGGAGTTATCTGGAGGATGTGACTAACATCCAATGCGCATGGCACCCAGTTGTTTTGGAGTCAAATGTTGCTCCAGGCACTACTGCGTTTAGTTTTAACCTACAAGCAGGAGCTAGATAGCACCCGGTTACTCACGGGACGGCCATGTAGATTTCCTCGAGAGCGCTACATGCTGCCCACACTCACACTTGCTACATCTGGATGAAACAGATTTCGAGGCTTGGAAACCTGTATGACTCGAGAACCAGCATTGGAATCAAATGTCAATTTCAAGAGAGGACTCTCCTGGCACGCAAGTGACTCGGCCCCAGATCCTAACAGAGTTTCTGGGATTCTGGCCTGCAGAGAAAGAGGTGTCCATTCCCTATAGATTAGTCGGCACCAGGAGTACCGTGCATGAACAGGACTGAATAGACCATGCTCTGTCTCCTTGAGAGTTCAAGTCCACGGTACTATGACACTTTTAGTCAATAGAGTGCCACTAGTGAAAATGCAGCAGATGGCACTTCTGGGTTGTTTGATTTTGTTTAAAGCGGGTGCCCCCTTGTGCCCTGCACTTGCCCCTCCTCATCAATTCTCCTACACCTTAATCACTGCAAATGTAGCGCCATTGGCAGAATTCTATTGCTGGCAAATGCACCTAATACGAAGGTCCAGGTATCACAGCTGGACAGGGTGGCCAGTGTGTTATAGGCGCAAAGATGGAGTCTGCATGCCAGCCTACCATGATAGGTTTTACCCACCACCATCTGCATCAGCAACAGTTTACAAGCTGCAGAACGATGCTTTGTGCAGCCCAGATCATCAACCTTTCCCCCCTTGCCCGCGAGAGAGGACAGCGAGGTGGCCCAATGGTTACGCAGTTGAGCATGGAACCATGACCCTAGAGTTTCACCTTCTTCATCAGTGCATGAAATTCATCAGGGTTTTCCTCCGGCAATCTTGGGTTCCCAACTTGAGCAAAGCCCTCAGGCCTAGGGAAAACCACTTTATATCCCTGGCCAGCAATTCCCTTTTTTGTAAAGTTGGGAGAATTTGGAAACAGGCTGAACGCACTGCATACAAGTACATAACCAAATGTGAGCACACACCAGGGATACACCTCGCAGAGAGGGGATACACCTCACACAGGGGATACACCTCGCACATAAGAATACACCTCACACAGAGGGGATACACATCGCAAATGGGGATATACCTCGCACAGGGGTCTCTTTGCCCATATCTCTGTTTTCCCCCTCACCATCTCTACCAGCCCCCTTCTCCAACCCTTCCCTTTCTCCCTTGGTGTCCTCCCCCCCTTGCATCCAAGGGCAATCCCGGTGTGTGTGTGGTGTGTGGTGTGTGTGTGTGTGTGTGTCATGTGGGGGTGTGTGTGGGGGTGGGTGTGGATGTGTGTGTGTCTCCAGTGAGTCTAATTTATCCTGCTGGCAATGCACTTCCTATAATAAATCTGTTCCTGGTTTCTACAAAGATTTTTATTGGCTTGATTGTGTTCACACTTTTCCATGTAACCTGCCTGTTTTTACCAGAGGGCGGACCTAGTCCGTCTGCATACACACCGCACCCCCACCGGGTCTGTTGACTCCCTGGTCCAAAACTGTGGCTCTGACTGATCTCCCACACAGTCCCCCCATTTTGTCCTGCCTCCCACTTCCACAGCTCTTTCCGAGACGCTTTCACAGTAACTCTGCAATGACCCAGAACATGGGCTCTCAGCTACCACGCCATGCACACTGCAATAGCTGCTCGTAGAGCTCTTGGGATGGCCCTGTTACTCCACTAAGGCTTGCAGATGGCTTTCAGCTGCCTGAGAGGTCTTCACACAAAAGTGCTGTGGATTTCCTTGGCATGCGGGCCACTCACTCCCCCCTATGGCCCCGTAAATTGCACAGGAACAGGTTGTAATTATTGTCCGAGAGACAGGACCCCATATGTGAACGTTGACTGAAAAGCAGAGGGTTATTAAACTGAACATCAGAAAACCAATAGACTGTTTTCTTTACAAACCTCTCCATGGTGATATTCAAACACTTGCCTTGATAATTCAATAACTACAGGAGATTGCACCTAATACCACAAGAACCTACATCCACGACCATTATCTGAGGTAGTCCCTTTTTGTGTTTGGAGGGTTTGGTAATCCATCTCTAGTGGTCACACTTCCACCTATACCCTACTGCAGGGGACTCCAGGTCAGGATCTCAACAATGCCAGGGTTACATGATACCAACTTACTCAGATGCATATTTATTTACTCTATTCAAGGGTATTTTGTGTGGATATCATGAAAACGTGGAGTGGATTAGCCTTTATTGGACCGTATGTGGGAGGCCCACTTTCTACTGTATAAAGATCTGAGATCTTGAGTCTGTGCCAGATCTTCATGTGGCCCTCCAACCAAAGGGACTTGAGGTAGGAGCATACTTCAACAAATGATATGATAGGATTGGTTATTTATAACATGCTTGATACCCAGAGGTTTCTAAGCACGGACCCGGGGATCGAACCTGCGGTGCTCCGTGTCATCTTGTTTCCAAAGCGCGTTGCCCCATAGCTATCCTCCCGAGACAAACATAGGGCAGGATCACCAAACTATCTGTTCAAAAACACACTCATCAACCCAACTCCAATAGTTTAGATCATGTTGAGCAATGAGATTATGGGAAATCACAAACATTTTGGGATCACCATGCTTATGGAGTCAATGTATTGGAACAACCCTTATGGCAATATACTGGCGATGTAACAACGTCGTACCCATGGCAACACCAACCTCCAGCACAGCTACTTTCAATATGATCACCTGCGCGCTCATCCTTCCAATGCAAAGAATGAAGTCTAGCAAAAGCATCCCGGTCCAGATATTCCACCAGCAACCACCTATGGATCTATACAGGGGGTACCTAGGTAGAACGACACCGAGCACTGTACAGAGAGAGGACGACAGGCTGCGGACAGGGAGAGCGAGGGAGGCTGGGAGAAGTGCCCTGAAGTGGTGGGTGGAAGATCCTATGGCAGATGACCAGCCTCCAGGCTACCCTATCCGTGCTTCAAGCCAAAGCATTGGGATGGCACCGGAGCCATGTCCATGGTGCCAACCCTTCAATTCCTTGGCCCGGAAGTGCAGCACGACATGCTTGCGTGGGAGACGTCAGCAATGTAAGATGTGCGCATTTTCCGAGATGACGTCGTTCTATTGATGCAACGCCGCATTTGCCGCTAGAAAGGGCTTCCAATATGTATTCGGCGCAACGTATTACAATAGACGCAGCACTAAACCATCACCCTTAATCACACACTGAGTCACCCGTGTTAGGCGATGCATAGCACAAGTTCACATTCATAAACCTTGCTTACTGACCTAGCAGGCGCGGCAAAACGCAGGCAGCAATTAAATCAACTAGATAACCCCCAATTTAGAATTTTCATTTGGATCGCATAAATGCTAAAGTTGGATTGTGTTGGTTTCCGCCCGCCACCAGTAGTGATTTTACGCATGGGTGCATTCACAAAAAGGGGATTGTTTTCACAACAAATTTAATTGGCCACTTTAGGGAAAGGATCCAAAACACTATTGACAAGAATGGGGGTGAGGGGGGCAGAAGAAAACCTGTATGCAGCACTTTCCCCACACTACATTTTTCTGTGGCATCAACCTTCTGCCAAAGCACACGCAAGCAAATGTGTCCGTGCCCAATGCATGGATAGCGCCCGCAAGCCTGGGCATCATACTGGTCTGTGTTAGAGTTAGGTTGCTTAGCTCCAGGTCAAGAGCCCCATTTTACAATGCCTGGGACGAGAGGTGTTAGCCTGGATTAAGCCTTTGAGGGGGATGAAAAGCCATTGAGGGGGATGAAACGTAGAGTGTTTTTAAAAATGCAAGTAAGAAGTACCGGAGAGCCTCATGGTGTCCCCCATTTACATATGCCAACATCTTTTTACAATGAAAAACGCGGAAGGAAACGTGTAGCAGTGAGCAAGCATTAAGGAAGGCGTGGCTGGCCATTCCATCCCTGGTTGACAGAAGGAGAGGAGTGTGGGTCCAATCCTCCAATCCCATACATGAAGGACGGAATGTCTCAGGAGTATGAAGGGAAGGGGATCATCAGTGCAGGATAGTCCTGACAGCCTTGTGGTTGGAGCATTTGGTCATGTTTTCACAACACCAAGAAGGTTATGGTGGGTTTAAAAAGGTTTGGAAAAAAACCTTTGATCTGAAATGTGACGGTAGGAAAGTCCATTTGAGCCAAGTCACACACACACCACAGCGCCCCTAGTAGCCACCGCTGGAAGTTCACCTCCAGTTCTGAGCCACAACAGCAGGGCATTGTGGGTATGCAAATTATATAGAGTTCAGTTCGCTTGTACTCTGTTAGCAAAGGTTTGAATAGAAAGTTGATCTAGAAGAAAATGAGTTGATACTTTAATTAGGCTAACAAAGTTATTTATTGTGCATATTTTCAAGCTTTCATGGAATGTCTCCACTTCCTCAGGCGGAGCTGGAATGAAACCTTTGAAAAACATCATAGCATTACAGCTCACTTCACCCCTCCTGCAGACACCCGGTTATCTGTGCCTGTCTGTACCTGATTTGTAGTTTTGCTCAGAGGCAAGTATCCGATGTTCAACACCCCCACACATCTTCAAGGTCTAAATGGTACAATGTGTTAAGTGGGGCAAGGGTCAGTGAAATTGGAGTGCAGGGGGGAAAAAACAGCCCACACTGTTGGAGTGATTTCAGCAAGGCAGGAGTGAATGGTCGAGTTTCAGTCGTTGCACGTGCAGTCCAGTTGAAGCTCAGTATGACTGCCCAGTTCCTTTACATGATCAGTGGTAGCTCAATCATCAACATATCAGGCTTGTACCTCTAGAAGGCTGAAAGAAGGGGATATTCAGCCAATTTATGTGTTAGGCCTGTGACTCGAGGAGCTCAGTGTGGTAACAGTGTGTTAAATATCAGATCGGGACTGCGTTACATCACAATCAAGAGGAAAGGTTGGGGGTTGACTTGGGACAAGGACCCTGACAAGTCTCTTGGAAGCTTTTGAGCTGGGCTTTGTGAAGGCAGATGGGGCTTGGCTGGAGGGAGTCCGGCAACAATTAATTGCCTTTGAGAGGTTGGTGGTACTGGTCCAGTGCCAGCTGAATGACTGAACGGCTATGGAAAAAATTATGGAAAGTCTCAAGTCTGGATGTTGTGATCCCTGTATCTCTATGGGTGGAAAAAGTGAAATTCTGTTAGCTGGAATAATGAGTCATGAAACCACAATGTATGTTGATATCTCCTTTATGAGCTCTTGTAGCATTTAAAAAACATTTGTGTTTCTTATACTCCCTTAAGAGATAAGCTTATGACAGCTTCCCTTCAGACACACTCACATTTTGTCTTTGGTCGTTTATTTCTCAGTCTCCTAGGTTTTATATGATTTTATATAATTGTATTCAACACCCCTTTCATGGTTTCTCTGTATTGGATTATTACTTCTTTTACAGCGCTCACTTTGCAGACTTATCACACAACATGTTTGAAAGGTTTTTGTGGCATGTTCTCTGCACTCTTCCACCCTGTACTCGTGGGGTCTTTCTTCCCTTTTTCCCGGTGTATTCGTTTCAAGTCTCTCTTTAGTTCCCCATACAGGGTTATTCATTACATTCTTTACAGGCTTCTCACAACTCCAGTTAGGCTGGTTTATAGTTCTCCACTCATATAATGTTGCCCCGGCAGCCTCCCGCATCTCCCGTTCTCCCTGGTACCTTGGTGTATGCAGGGAAAACTTGCAGAGCTCTGCGCTCACTTGATTAATCTACTTTGTTGTTTTTCTTCTTCGTTTTTGGTGTCACTGGCGTTCCGTTCTCAGCTTCGCTGCAGGCTGCTGTCTATGGAGGCTGGTGGTAGCGAGCTGCTAGCGCTCCCATGTTACGATGGCCTTGGCGTCATTAGTTGGGCATCTCACCCACCACGATACAGTTATGGCCACACTACCACCTTGCACTTCTGCCAACGGCTTCCTCATATTTGGACTCCCGACACTCTGGCATCTTAAGTTGGCGTTCAACGGCTTTCTGAAATGTGCAGGCTCTGCGGCTTGCTTCTGCTCTGCCTCTCCAAGGCGCGCCTATGTCAGGGGGCTTCCCCTGCGCACCATACACTCACTCTCCTCGTTATCCACCCGTACAATTAAATACATGCCTCTTCTTAAAGAGACATCTTTTCTTTTTGAGGACTGGTTCGCTTCAGCATTGCCTGTGGCCAAATGTAAGGAGGACACATTCTTCATAGCAGGCAGTCCCATATATGCACATTTGATGCTTGGTCCAAGGAGTTCCTCATGGGAATGAGAGTCCTTGTCCCCTAAGGGCTAGTGACCAGACCCCTAGGGAGGGTCTTGCAGAGCGGGCTCACCACCCTAGCCTCAAAGGGAGCGGCTCCCGATTGGATAGAAGGGACGAATAGCCTAAATTTATCACAGATTCAAGAGGACATGTGTGCGATTCCTGTGAGTATTTCAGGCAGGGGAGTCTAGTATCTGTAGACCATCCCCTAACATTAGCAATGTCCTGGTGTGAGTGAGGCAGGTGAGTAGTCCTGGCAGACCTTCCCCATCTCCTACGTTGCAGCGATTGTGGAGGAAATTTACATGAGTCCTGCTCAGCACTTCAGTCTGGGCTGTCAGATTTCTGTAAACCCTTCCAGTAGGAATGGCATGGAGCGGGTCAGCAAAATGAGCAATCATGGCTGGAAGTCTATCTGGTCTAGGCCTTCCCCGCCACCTGCCTGTGCGGGATTGTTGAGGTGATGACCGAGGGTCTGTGCGATTCCTGTTTTTTGCGCTCACCTGTAGGAATATCACTGTTTATTCAAGTGATATGTGTCTGTGGGGTAGGTGAGGTGAAAGGTCCTGGTCCTGAGTAGGTTGGGTACCTAAAGACCTTCCCCTTAGTGATGTATGAGTGTGTGATTCCTGTTTGGTTCAGGTGGGGGGTCAGCTATCAACAGGCAACCGCATCTCCTCTTGCAGGGCTGTCGTGGTGTAGATCTGTGAGGTCGCTATGTGGTTGTTCATTGATGTGGAGCTGCGCGTCATCAGCGCTCTGTGTTGAGCACCATCTCGTTCCCCAGCCCCGGTGGCAATAGCAGCTCATAATAGAACGTTGGCCCTGAAAAGGAAACGTCAGGCCTTCATTCATTTCAGAGAAAAGGAAATGTCTGGCCTTCTTTGTCAGTGTTAATAGATGGAAAGAGAGCCAGCGATAGGCTGGCATCCAAAGTGTGCAGTAATGCTTGCTGTGGGGAGACAAGGTTGGTGGAGGATGATACGGTGTATGATATGTGCGCAATGGTAGGTTTAGGTGCATATTGTGATCTGTGAATTAGCTGTTTGGCATGTGCTGAAACAGCTGTTATGATTAGTGCTGATGTTTTATGGGGTGTGGGATGTGGTGAGCAGTGCTTGCCTAGCTGGGTTATGGGATATTTAAGCACCATGCCTGCCACATGGGGAGTGCTGCGTGTGCAGGAGGTGGTCAAGCGGTGGAATGCAAGTGTAGATGCTGTGGGTTATAGGATGTTTTTACCCATGCATCCAAGCCCTACCATAAAACTGTGCAGTACTGGCATGGAAAACATCATGATGGCCAGAACTCCCCGGAGAGTGCACAGGGAAAACATGAAGAATAGGCTGCCACCCATTTTGCCTATGTTGTGAGCACAGGAATGCACTGCCTAAAACCACCATTGGGCTACACACACAGTAGCCTGAAACCATTGGGAATGGCAATGCTGATTGCCAAAAAGCAACTCAGAACTGTGGGGAATTCATTTTCTTAATCCCAAAAATGGTTGTAATACCGGTACTCACCACTATCAGAAAGCCAGCGTTTTAAAACCACCAGACTTTTGTGTAAAACTGAACAAATGAAACAAAACCAGGCCAAGGAAAGAGGTGGATACAATGTAAAACTATATTCTGAAATGACTTGAAGGAAGTAATTATTTAATGTATATGTAAAAATTGTAAGTTTGATTTAAACTGGGAACAAAAAGTGACATTTAGCTGAAACCTGGCTTAATGAAACTGAATTCTGCCTGACAACTACCCCCGACAGGAGAAACCTGCTCAGCCACTTTTCCAAGGCCTAGCTGCATCCTGCTGCCCCTTGCCAAAAAGAGTTGACACCTCTCTGATTAGATTAAGGGTGGAGCACACCTGGGAACTGGAAGGGACAGAACAATGCAACTTCCTTAACTCAGGCAAATGTTATATTGGGGGCGTCGTAAAATAGCTTCCTCTTGGGAGAAACTGGGGGGCAGCTGTGCCTCTGTGAAACCAGTTATTCCACCATGTGATGTGGGAAGCCACACCCCTTTTTGACCAGAGCATAATTTTAAAAAGATAGATAACTCATAGTGAAGACTTGTCAGAATTATATAAGTAGTAATATTATTCTTTTGATTTTTCTGTGCACGCTTTAAGAGGTGTTAGGACCCTGTGGTGTATTCTGGGGGATTGCTAGCAGAAAATAGGGTCTCACTCCAAATGTCTGCATGTTAAAAATCTGACCCTTTATCATCTGTAACCCATATCCCTGGTGCACATTTGTGTAAAAACTGGAAAGGTTTAGAGGTCGTTATCTGGATGAAAAGGGGAGAATTCTGTCATCAGTGGACACGACATCGTACAAAGACAGGGATCGGATGGTTTGGTGCTACAGAAAATATGTTAACTGGACCTATAATATTAGAAAAATGGTACATAGATAAATATGTATTTGGGTCAGAAATAGATTTGTGTGCAAATTGACCAGGGGAGGATCCTCTGACCCATAAACAGACCTCAACATGACAATCCATGTCCTTCCCCCAATCATGGGAGAGGGGAAAATTGGGCCAATGACAAGTAGAGAGGGGCAGGCTTAGCTAGGCCCAGGCACACACCCATTTTCAAAACACATAAAAAGAGACTGCTGGGACAGGTAGAGACATTCAATTCCATTTTCTGCGGAGCATGCTGACCGACGACTTCGCATCCAGAGATCCAGACTTCAAATCCATCAATCCCCAGAACCTGCAGCAGAAATGAACTCCAGAATTTGTAGCAGAGAGGCCTGAATCCACCAGCTGAATCCTCTTCAGCAGGCCTCAAAACCAACCAAACTATTCAACAGGGCGAGCTGTTTGAATTTTGCCAAGAATTTTTGCAAGAACCTGTAGCAGTATCCAGAAAGCAGTGCTGTATCCGGAACCCGAGAGAACCACAAACCAGACCGTTGTGAGCAGATCCAGTGCTTGACAGACCCAGAGAGCAGAGCTGACCCAGATAGCCGGGACTTCAGAACCACCCGCCGGAAGTCCCGTCCAACCTGACCAGACCGCGACGAGGCCTATTTCAAATTGATATTGTGAGTACCTAGCAGAACTGTGCAGAACCAATCTCTTAGTTAAAATAATCTAATCCAAACTATTTTAACCTAAGTAGAACAGCCTCCTAGAAATCGTGTCATCTGTCATTTTTAAAGCTGCACAACTGTCACCTGTCAATTCTGCAGCTGCAAGCTGTCACCTGTCATTTTGAGTTTTACTTTAAATCCGAAAATCCACCTTTATTAAATTGTCCGTATATCTGGAACCGTTTGGGCTAGGAACGAAATTTCATTTTAAAGCTGTGATTCTAGGCTTTCCAATGAACCCAACTTCCTACTCCTTATACTTTTTCCGCAATCACGATTTACGCACTCGCGAAAATTACCGCGATTTGCGATTTTGGCTCAATTTCTCCACTTGTCAAAATAGCAGCTCCATTCTTTCTTTTGTTAAAACCCGTTTGCAACTTGGTAATAACTCAGAGCATTGCTAAAGTGAGCCTGAACTAATACCAACACGCATCTCCCACTCACCCTGAATCTCTAGAGGGAATTAAAATCAGTTGGCACATTTTCCCATACATTGCCATCACATTTAAAAAGCATTTTGGGCCTGTGTTTCAAACTCCTACCTGTTTCCTCTTAGCTTGCTGGGGGGGAACTGAATTTCGTATTGTATTTGTTTGCATTCCTGAGAACCTTGTGCTCCTCTTTCCATCTCCTTCCATTTCTTACATTGCATAGGGGAGGGGGGTGAATTGCCAGAGAAAAAGTGATTATCTTATCTTTTGCTAAAATCATATCAAGTATTTCTGTACTGCATTTTATTCCTCATTGCATTTCCTTGAAACCATAAAGCATTTTCAGCTACCTCATCCTCTATACTACTCCTAAGTAATCAAGTGTACCACTGTAGCATTACCCATTGTGGATCCACATCATATGTCTCAGTGTACTATCAGATATTAATATATTATAAAAGTGTGATAGATATATATTGTTGAATTGTCCAAATAAACCTTTTAATTTGCAAAAAAAACCTACTTCTTGGCTCAGTGGGGTCAGGGGGATTCTAAGAGGGGGGTGTTATACAAGGGTGGTCGTCCAGAGTACTGAACTGGATATAAAAATACATCAATAAGGGTTTTCCTGAGCATCCCAGACTAGGCATTGACTTAGCTGTAGTGTTGATTGAATATCGCTTACACGGTGGTGTGCACTGATGTGGTGTCTGCAGTGGTGTGCAGTAATGTAGTGGCATGGTCACTGTGAATGCAGTGGTGGGATTAGCTAAATTGTGATTGGACAGTGAAGGGTGATGTGATAGGGCAAGAGGGTGGGGTTATGTGCTAGGGCAAGAGGTTATGTGATGGAGTAAGATGTTTGGTCACAAGGTGTGGCGTGATTTTTGAGTTGATGTGATGAGGTTTGAGGTTGTGACAAGTCATTGTGCAGTGTGACAGTGTGTAATGTGGTCAGGAGGGACATGGTATGAAGTGATCCAGTGAATAGTGGTGTAATCAGGCACAGTTTGATGAGGTGTGGTAAGTAAGGAAGAGCAGTGGTCGGGTTTGGTGAGGAGTGCTTTGCTGTGACTGGTGTGATATAATTAGGCATAGTGGGAAGTGGCAAGAAGGAATACGATGCAATGGGCACAACGTGAAGAGGCTTGGTATGCTGTGATGTTTTGCAATGTTATGGGGCAGTTGTGCTGTGTGATGTGGCAGGGTGTAGGGTGTTTCAATGGACATAATGGTCTTACGTGCAAATTGGTGGTGCCTGGTGCAGCATGTTGTGTTCGGTGCAGCATGTTGTGTTCGATTGACATTGTAGGCTTTGAACAGACGTGTTTCAATGTGAATGTGTATGTTGTGATCTAATGGGTCGTGACCAGAGTAGACCAAGAGTAGACCTCACAAACCCCAGAAAATTGTGAAGCAGTCTTTCCTGCCAGGGAACACATTGGGGTTGCATTGCATAATGCTCACCTTGGTCGGAAGATATGGGAGAATGCCCTCAGCCCAAAGAGGCTGACAAAAAACCCTGGGATCTTTATAGACAGCTCCCTTATCTTGGAACCACAAACTAAAGCAAGGGTCCAAAACTGCTTCCTCGATTTATGATCAATCGGAATCATCAAGCCATACTTGTCATTCCTAGGTGACACACACTCGTGATGATCACACTTGCACTCTAACGCTTGGACTCCGGCATAAGCCTCTGCACGGGCGAAAAAGCTGTGAGCACATCAGATCAGCACTTTAGGGCCCATCATTGCTTTCCAATCAATCTAACACAGATTTCACCACTGTGCCCCCCCCCACCGACTGAGCGTGACATAGCAAGGACCCAGAAGTAATCCTGAAGCTATAATCCAGAGGCAGTCCTGAAGACTCCCCTTAGCCACGCCAGGAAATACTAAGAATGGGCTTTGTCTCCAGTAATGACCACTAACATCTGGAACATCATACATACCCAGAGAACTATGAACACAGGAGGCCACACAGACTCCTGGAAAACCCCAGAACTGTGGCTCTTCTCCAAACCGTAAATAATGAGACCTTCATTACCGACACCTTACGCGAGGCTGGAACTGTCTCAGAGATCAGGTACACCTATTAACCTACGGCAACCAAACCAGGGATAATTGACACGACCACTTACCCATGATAACATACGTCGGCTCAGCATCAGCACAGGAACAAGATTTACCACTGACCCAATGGAAACCAAAATCAAGTCAAGAAGTAAACAATATCACTTCAATATGAAATTCCCACCTGCTGAAGCACAGTTTGCTTAAGTACACTGCTTAAAAGGGGACTAAAATGATTGCTCCAGCAAGATCATGTATTGCAGTATTTCAACCTCCCTAAATAATTAACTTAGTTACAAAGTAAACAAATCAAAAAAATAGTCAATATGCGCCCCTCTACGAGAACGAACACGGCTACATTACCTGTTCTTTGGGAAGGTACCCACTCGAAAGTCCGCAGCCACACTTTAGCTCACTGTACCTTTCAAAGAAGGGAAATATCCATTTACGTATCAGTCTTTGTCCCGCCCACATGGGCAGTCCAGCACTGAAATGCTATGGCAATTCCCTTCTGAACAAGAGTACCAACAGCAACCACAGACACGTGTTTCAGCCTTGTTGGGCCTCATCAGTGAGGTCGAGCTGTGCCTCTCTGACCACAGTGAGCATGGAGTCCACGTCTGGATGACCTTAGGAAACTTAGGGTGACTAAGCCAAGTCCCTTAAACAATCAAAAAGTAGTCCATAAGCACCCTTCTGTGAGAACGAACACGGCTAAATGACCTGTTCTTTGGGATGGTACACAAAGTAGAACAATTTTTTTTCACTGAAAGCGCCATTTGATTTTTCGAACTTAGTGTGTTTTTATGGTAATGCAACTTGCATTCATATCTTGCATAACAATAAGATGCATACTTATCCCATAATGACTATGAGCAAGTGACTAACACATGCTGGAAATGGAAATTCTTAACTATGGGATCCCACCAGCCGTGGGGCAGTTAGGAGCCCGCGCGTCGGTTGTAAGTTAAGGTGAGGCAGAACTCACAAGATTTTTCTCAGCACCTTCAGCCCCCCCATCCCCCATAATTAAACATTTACATTTCAGGAGATGAATACATTATTAAAGAAAGGAGGAGTTTCCTGTAACTTCGCAAGGCAATTGGAAAAGGTGCACATCTTTACAAAGCTGCTCTTGAATATTTTCTGCAGAGTACAATCCTGACAGGAACATTCACAAACATTGTAACCAGAGGTTGCAGTAGCTTAGTGGGTAACTCTGTCGACTTTGATCATGGTGAACCAAGTTCGAATCCCAGTCTCGGAACGAAAGCAGATTGGTTAACTTAATGGGCACAAGTAGTTCTCCCGGATCTGAGACCCAGGGAGACATTTCTTGCTGGATCTCAGATCCGGGAAAATCCGGCCCAATGAACAGTGCTGCAACACGGATGCGAGATTAGAGCCATCTTGAGTTGGTCCATGTATTGTGTCCTCGCTTTGAGGCTCCCATCGCAGTGTTTGCAGCGGGAACATAAAACTACAGGTGCAGTACAAGACTCAGTAATGACATGAGGAAAAATCCAGAATCTGCAACGCATCTCCACTCTGGCCCAGGACAAGCTGAAAACATGGTTTCTTCATGTGCACAGCACTTTCAGCAGCTTCACCCTTCAGGCAACTGGGCCACTTGGAACTGACAGGACGGGGACTGGAGAGCATTTCTTAATGTCCAGATAAAAATGGGCGATTTTCAATTTCTAGACATCCTCCGCTACACTCCAGTTTGCGCCAGCCCTTACCTTCTTAGGGGCCGATCACCCTTTCCGGTGATGTCACTTCCAGTTCAGTTGAAGTTTGCGCCCTTTTGATTGAACCAACATTGAAAATCTATAAATTGCCACCCATACCACCCCATATATTTGGCAGGGTACCATGCAGGCAACTTTCGATGTTGCTAAAAAAAACAGAAAATGCATAGGGAGAACAAGCAGTATGAAATATTTAAGCAATTGCCAGATTTCCACATGTGGGCCATCTCTACAATCCTGGCAAAATCGCTCGTCCTGTAAGTCTCTAGGTTTCCTTGGCTACCAAAACTGGGATGACCTAGATTCGATTACGCCAAGTGTGTACGAAACAATACCTCACTCATTCCTGGCTTAGTCGACTGAGGGTTTTTACCTAGCATAGAAAAATAATACATGGTTTATTAAACTAGTGTTTGCTCCACATATAATATATTCTGCGGGTATACCTGATTAATCAGAAAAAGAAATTAAGGATCGGTACATGAGAAATGTAATTCTGGAGCGGAAAACAGTGTAAAGTGAGAGGCAAGACTTTGCATTTAATCATAACCCATTCCCTGCTATCATTTTTAGCCCATCAGCACTACTACAGAAGAGGACCAGCCACAATAAAATCAGTCTTATACCTACCATCAAAAGTAGGAATCCAGCCCAAACTGCCAGGCCATGTCACAGCTGCACAGGAACACAAGCCATGTTGCAGCCTTATGGTGTAGCATTTCGGGCCAGACTGATCGTCGTGGTATGAAACCTTGATTTATGGGATCCAGTGGGTACAAGTAAAAGATCCCATTATCCAGTGATGCCCAGGAAGAAGTTTGATGAACTCTCATCCTGGGAATTGAGTGATGTGACCGGGGTAACCCTGGGAGCCGTGTGCCACCACCTGCGGTATGCCATATACGTCATACGGGGGCAGGGGGATACTTGGAGGATCCTCCCAGGTTCCCCCCAGTCCATCATCAGCCAAAGGAATGAACCTTAAAACACGGACCACGCTAGAAAAGGAACACCTCAGCAAAGACCAACTTCCTAGGATCCCCTCAGTCTAGGATACTGAGGACTTGCACCTGCCAGAAACTGTTAGGCAGTGACCCCAACCATGGAGGGCTGGTTTGACACACAGTGTGGAAAGCTTTAGAAAGGCAAGCAGGACAACACTGACTTGACCTGGTTTGCTCACCGCACCGGACTATGCCAGCCGGCTGCAGGGGAACTCACAGACAAAAACCCAGCAAGAGGATGCAAACAATCGCCAACCACTGGAAATCGGGGTTGAATGCCTCCCAACAGTGTCTCCGGCTGCTGACGCCGAATGGATCATTCCAAGGTAGCAGCCAACCACGCTCTACTGATAAGGTTTCTCAGCGCTCGAAAGACCCAATAGAAAGCAGGAAATAGTCGTAGTCCATCACATTGTTATTCAACCTAGAGGACTCTCACTTAAGGAAATGTATGCAGGCATGATGTCAGCTGGTGGACTCGGTTGACTATAAAAAGGCCACAGCCTTTGGGAGAGGTGTAGGGGTTAGAAGCCGGTGATGTGGAGACCATGAGAGTGCAGGTGTGAAGCAAGGAGGTGGCGGAGCGCAAAAAGGAGGTGAAAGAAGGTTTTGGCGAAGTCGGAGTGAAGCATAGAGGAGGTGAAGGATGGTGAGATGAGCTATAAAGTGGAGGTGGTGAGAACAACCAAACACACAGAAGTAAAGGAGCATGAAAAGAGACATAGGGGGTCGGAGGCACTAAGAACAAAAGGGGCAGAAGAAAGTAGGAATGAAAGAAGATGTACGCAGAGGAGATTACTAAGAGCAGTAAGGAGGTGTTGTCAAGATCTATAGAGGAGCATGGAGGAGCGGTGATATCCCCAGAGTAGAAAAGGGGAGTCTTGGTGGTAGGAGGAGAAGACCAGAGCATGGAGAGGCATCAAGGAGTAAGACATGGAAGGGGCAGACACGAAGCAGAAAGCTAAGGGGATGGTTGAGACCCAAGTACTTAGACTACGGAAAAGTCTGGAACCAGGATCAGTGGGTAAATCCTGACAACTCACGGGCCGTCACATCCTTGGTTAAGAATCTCAAAGGTTGGGTAGCTGGCCCACCTTCAAACAACCCAGCGCACCAGCACTCGTGGAGCCAGAACAAAAAAAAAAGAGAGGAACAACATCCCGACAACAGCTACAAAAGACAAGAATGCAACGTCAAGGGCCACTTAATCACCAAAAGACTGAAGGAGGTTCTTTCAACACCAGGTGGCAGAGTCTAGGGGAGAGGAAAGGACTGATGGACTACATATCTTGATGAAGCCTGATTTGGCTGTATTATTTGATTTGCCACAACATTTGTGTGGTTTAATAAATACCCTTAAACCTTGGCTTCAAATTGTCCGATGATCCCCCTGGCCTTGACAACACAGACTGAGTTCACAACCAGAAGCAAAGCTACCAAAGCAGGAAAGCGCCAATCGTTAGAAAACTGGCGACAAGTAGAGAGACCTAAAACACCTGTGTAGGTCACTCTGTGATAAGGAAAATTGGACCAAATGGTGCAAGAATGCAGAGGATGGAACCACACAGAAGCTTTGGACCAGAAAGCATGCAAGAGATCAGCTCAGCTTGAAATCTCTGAAGACTGGGATTCTGTTAAAGGCCTCAAACCCAGAAGGGGAAGAGTGCAAAGGTGAATGTTAATGTGTTAAAAAATTGTCTTATAATGTGAAAAAATGTGTGTCCATTCATTTATTCAATTTAGGGAATAATGCTGGAATCTTTTGGGGGAGGGGTCTGGATGCACATCATTTGTGGGTGGAGGGGCATTACAACCCGTGATGCTGGAAATGCACTGGAGGGACAGGGCCTCCGTATCTTTGTACTTTACTGCTTTTTATCGTGTGTTCTGTCGTGTTTTCCGTGCAGGAGTTCATGTGGGACTCCTGGTGGTGCAGCTCTCTTTTGGTTTGGTGTACAGACCCATGCAATACCCTTATGGCACCCATGGGTGGGGGTACAACCCTACAACCCTGTGCCCCTAGTGTATGTTTTAGGGCACCTGTGTGTGACCCAAAGAGCAGGGTATGGACTGGTGGCAGCTCCGTGCTGAATTGACTGGTGCCCTGAGCATCCTCCATTTTCGGATGTCCAGGCCCTGTCATTGGAATCGGTAGATTCCTGATGGAGACAAGATGGCTCATGTGGCCTCTTGCCTTCCATCGTCTGTTACCTTGATCTTCCCGAAGTCCCGGGAAGCCCCGACTATGTCCCTTCCCCCTGACTGGCTGTTGGGTGGAAGTTCCATATATGGTAGTGTGAGGAAGTGCTGACCAGACTGGCTGGAGCCTTCCCAACGACCGTATGTTGTGGGTACACCTGTGGGTGGGACCTGGGTGAATGGAGTGTGTGACGAATCTACACTTCTTGTTTTGGATGTCTGGCATCTGGTGTTTGACACAATGACTGAGACAGCCCTGCCCGAAACTGGTATGAATTCAGTGTGCAGTGTTGAATGGCGTGGTACTTGTCCGAATCCACATTCTGTGTTGTGAGTGTCTGGATGGAGAAGAATGACCTGAATGCACCGTGCGCCTGATTGGCTGACTGACTGCTGAATGCCCTTCGTAGTGATTGGCTGCTTAAGTGTGACCCAGCAGAATGAATGGGAGATCAACAGTATATCTGGGGACCTTTCACTGCTACGAATCATGTTCAGAAGCTGGAGTCCAAACTACGAAGAGTAACTGGAGTGAAACTGACGCTTGACCTTGAAGCCCTGCTGGAAGAGAAGAATTGCTGTTGCTCTTCTTCATCAATCTAAAAGCTGCTGTGTCTCAAAGGACTGACCCAGAGAGGACCTGGTAAGGCACCCTCTTCCCGAGCTACGAGGGACCATTGTGCACCAGCTGATGTTTGCCAAAGCTCCCTGGTAGACAGACCTATGACAGGCTGCCGACCGGAGACGGGGACTGCCGCGGAATCCCAAAGAGAAGCGCCCGGACCATCGTCGACCGCCGCCCGGAGCCGCCGTGCTCCGGTTGCCTAAGAACTTTCGATTCACGGACACGCTCGTCTGCACCGCCGCCCACCTTATCCCACCGGAGAAGGCCAGGCCGTTGACGCGCCGAGGAGCATCCACCAGTGGGTTTCCTGCCACCCAAAGACCACAGAGATGAAGACGACTCAATGCCGTTGCTGGGCCACAGTTCTTCAAACTCTTTGCGGTCCAGAACTATCGACATCGAGGTGCCCCGCACGCCTCTTCCTTGCAGGACATTTACGCTTCCCCCATCGACGAGCACCGCTAGGAAAGAAGCTGCCACTTCCCCACCGTTGTTCACCCTGTTCTACGACCCATGACTCCTGCCTTAAAGGGAGTGCACTCAAGAAGGGCCGTCGATTTCCCGACGAGGAACGCTACAATGCCAGGTACTTTGAGGTTCTGAACTATTGGAAAGACTCTTGTGAACAATATATGGACTGGGCTTGTGATATATATTTATTCCACAGGTTGCCCAGGTGGGGGGATCTCCACACAGAACTGTGTCTAGTGGTAGGTGCCAGTATTCTGCCAATTGTTCTAAACCAACTGCTTTCCTCTTATATCTATTGTTGGTTCCCTTTACAAACTGATTTGTATGACATTTAACCGTACAGTTTAAAGCACTTCAAAGAGATCGAATAGTAATTGTGGTACCACGTAGAACTGTATAGATTTGCCATTATAGATAACTGAGTACAAAGTGAGTTATCGTGATATTGTACATAACTTTGAATATTAATTATATAAAGATTGTGTTTTAACTAATACAGTGTGCGGACATTCCTTTGTGGGTGCTTGGGGACTAGACTGTACTTACGAACCAGCCTGCATCACCTCCTGAGAAGCTAGGCCTTGATTGCTCATCCATTGCTACCAACAATAGAGAATCTTGGCTGGGATCCTCTGTGCCTCTCCTCTGCCATATAGAGAGCAGGAGTACAGACACCCCCCTCCGGTCCTTCACACAACCCATATGCATTTCATAAGGTTAATTATAGAATGCCAAAGCAATGAGCAACCCACATGCCTTAACTAGGTAAAGGAGAAGGCCAATGTACTTACAACCCTGTGTACACTTGGTAGGCTGAGAAGGCCAAAGCACTGAGAAACCCCAAATGCATTTCGGAGGTGTAGGAAAAGGTCAAAGTGTTGAGAATCCCATGCTCATTTAACTGTTGTAAGTGACAGAGAAGCCCAAAGCCCAGAGAACCTCATCTGAATTTATTCAAAGGAAGTGCGAGTAAATGAACATGTCTGAATCTACTGCAGGACCCAGACACTTGAAGATGAGGTAAGAGTCAGGGATGGAGGGAAATGTATCCATTGGGTGTCACTTTTCACCTGCTCGAGCAGCTGCTGTTTGCGGCAAAGGGGCCCCCAGATAGCAGGAGTTTTTCTGGGCCAGCCACACCAGTCAATCTTTAGCCCCAGATCTCTTCCCTGCAAAGAATAGGGGTACTTGTCTCAAAAGAATCAGTGCATTGGGAAGAAATGTAATTGTGTATGGAGTGCCTTTGTACAAGACAGACTCGGGCCAGAAGATCTACTTTATTACAGGACGTTTATTTAAATCAAAGAAAACACCTTACTGACCCTAGTGTGAATAGGGAAGTCCCCAGCCTAACAAACTAAACTAAGGGTGCTCGCCAAAATTAGTCAAAATAATGAATCTTGTCCTCTGTCCAAATCCTAACTTCTAAACTGGGTCTAAACTTCCCTCAATGTTCATTACTCTGCCGTCTCCTAGCACTTCCAGGAATCGCTCCTAGTTCCAAGTTCCACACTTATTTACATGCCCCCTGAATTTATCAATTGGTGTCCATCTTGTCAGAGTTCCAAATAAAGAAAAGGGTTTTCCTCCGATATAAATCAAACTCTCAACTTCCAAAAAAAGTCAATTCTTTCAGTGGTCATAGAATAAGGGATATTTCGTTAACCCTCCCCCAACAACTATGTGGGTCTTTCCCCACAATAGGCCCCTCTTGTTTGGTTCTGGTGTCCCCTTGGGACAATTTCTTATTTGTTTTATAGGGCCATCCTGGCTCCCTTGGTTCTCTTGTTCCAGTTTCTCCCTTGATTCGTAGGGGTATGTGTATGCCCTCCTAATATATCTTTCTCTTGTCTTGTGTGCAGCTTTGAGCCATTTGGCTGCTTTCAAGGCTTAGGTTTCTATGGCTCCCTTAATCCCTCTGGTTATGTTTGTCTGTCTTCATCTCTGGACCTTGCGCTTGTCCCTCGTAGGGATCTAGCCCCTTTGTTTCTTTTCCCATTCTCACAGACTGTGCCGCAACTCTGCGGTCAGCATCCTGTGTACCTTCTCCGTAGCAGGTCCTGCTCCAGCGAGGTGGTTCTGACCCAGTGTCGCTGGCGTTCTCCCTAGCATCTGGGGATCCTCTCCGTAAAGCCAACGGTAGTGTTTCTTCGCTCTCAGCTATGTTGCTCTCCCTCTGGTTTAGCGCATTGCGAGTGGAAGACTCGTTCCTCTCTCGCTCGCCTGGCTCGACAGGATTTCCTGGGCTCCAGGCCCACCACATCCTCTGCGTGGTCACGCCTTTCCATTGGGCCGGGTCCGCTTCGCCTCGCAGACTCTGCACAGCCCTGTACCTCATAGTCCACACTTCTATTTCTTGTACCTTGCTTGCTTCTGCGTATCACTTCTCCTACTTCATTCAACGGGTTAAGTCCTTTTATTAATGTTACCAGATACAAAAGGGGTGTGATTAACTTCCAATCCCATTGAGAGGCCAGCATTGCCTTGTGCCAACTGTTTAAAGGCATTTTGTACATTATTTAAAGTTCCACAGCTGGCAGTTAGATCCACTTCTGGTATTCCGATATATGACAACAATGTCTTAGTTGTAGGGAGTTCCTTAACAGAATGGGAGTCCCTGTCTCCTGGTGGGGAGTCACTTCCAGTGAGGTCCCGCTTTCCCCAAACCGCTAGGGAGGGGTTTGCTTAGCGGGCTCACCTCCCTGGCCTCATAGGGGGTGGCTCCCCCTAAGGAAGAGGGGACGAACTTCCAGATTCGTCACAGCATGTATCAATTGCCAATGGATGGAGTTTAGGAGGAGGAAGTTAAAACGCTAGCACCTGCGGCGGTGCACGAGTGAGGAGCTATGACATCAGCTCAGCAACAAAGAGAAATCCAGCGATGAGGAAAAAGATTTGATTCCTTGGAAAACGAACGACAATAAAGACACATGATAGATATTATAGTCCATACCCCGATTCAAGATCACGACTCTGACACTTCGTTTGACAATATCACAGACAGCAAAAGACAGCAGATGATGTGGGATTGACAAACCTGTGCAAATATCAAGTGCAAGCATTGCACACAGGAAGCAACCTTGAGACACTCATCAATGTATGATCTTTTCCAAAACGGGTCAGTGAAAACACATGCTGGTAGTAGTACAACTTTGAAGTCAGTCGCATCAAATCATCCACTGCAAAGTACACAAGTAAGACCAGAAGAAAAAGGTGTGTTTTGTGCCAGACAGCCATTCCAAAAAAAGGCCCTGATAGCCCTTCTAACAATATCAGAGGTTATGCATTTATTTTACGTCGCAAAAACAACAAGCTTGTCTTGCCACCTGCCATGTGTGCAAGAAAAATGTCTTGTGAGGGAAGCGGGATACCCATTTGGGAAACTCTTATGTAAGGCCACATGAGAGGGCATCATCTGCATGTTTGGCAAACGCCCTCCCACCCCCGTGCACGGAGGATAGCACAGGGCAACATACTGCTCTTGGAAGCAAGACCATGCAGAGCAACAGAGGTTTGAATCCCAGATCCGAGCATAGAAACCAAACTCAGGAATTAAGCGCATTATAAAAAAACAATCAAACTAAACTAAATTAAATTTAAATAAAAGGGGCACAAGGCGCAACTCTCAACTGCAAGAAATGGGCACACTTGCTCCACCATCCGGTACCACGACACCAGAGAATAATGCAGGTTTACAGATTTTCAAAAGTCTTGTGCCAGCCCACCATTGCTGAGGCATTTGAGCGTGTCACAAAACATAACAAATGACAAGAAAAGCTCTATTTAATGACAGCATTGATCTAACGCTAGCAACATATTTACTGCCCTTTTCCTTTGTAGAAAACCATAGATTCAGATGGTTCTTTGACCAGGTTGATCCCTGCAGTGAAATTCTAATTTGGCATTACTTAACATGAGCTTCAGTACCACGCCACTACAATCATGTTGTGGAAGTAGTTAGAAGGGCACTGTGTGGGTATGAAATCCGACCTAACAATCGACATGTGGAGCAGTGCTCAAGGCACAGATTTCATGGCCTTCACCGGACACTGCCATCTTCCCCGTAGCTCATTGGCAAAGCACAGGACAGCAGCAACCGAATGTCATTTGCCACTACACCACCTTGTGTATGGAAATCTTTGACAGCAGGTCCCACAAGGGAGTTGATCTCTGGGAGAAGGTAAAGGACGTTGTGGCATATTTACTTGATCCTTGTCATTTAGAAGTGGGCTTTGTGGCAGATGACAATGGATGTAATGTAATAGCTGCCCGAGGATAGGCAAAAACTTGCATATGCCCAGATTTGAAGCCAGTAGCTGCCACTAGATGAGATGTTAAGTGTGTGAGACGATTCATGGGATCACGTCACTTCTCCCCAAGGGGCGGGGCCCTGCCCTGTGAGGCCCAGGAGGTGAGGGCGCCAACCAGTAGTCCCCCTAGGGGTTGTGGTAAGCGGGACCTCACAGGGAGAGACTCCACTCATGGGGATTAGAACTCCCGTTCCGTGAAGGAACTCCCCGACTCCTTTTCTCTGGAGATCAAGTTCTTATGTGAAATCCCTGAAAACACCACTGTCTGTTATGGTAAGGCTTCCTTTGTCTTTGATACACAAATCCATCTGACCCAGACAAAAAAGAACAAGAGAGGCTTGCAGAGTAATAACAGACTGCTTCGATATAGTATTGAGAAGAGTTGGCTCCAAGCAAGTTTAAAGATCATCTCAACAACAAAGAAGGACTTGACATTTGCGCTGGGGAAGAACTAACCCCAGGAAATAAAGAGTAAGAAGGGACTAGGAAGAAGAGCAAGCAGGCGCGTGAAGCCAGCCCTGCCCAGGAAGTTCAAATCTAGGAACGTGTAGCTGCCAAGTTAGCCAATACTCAGTGGCGGGGACGCCGAGGAACGGTCAGTGGAGCATGACATCAGAAGGCAGGCTCCTGACCAACCGAAGAAACAAAGAAATCAGCGGTGGCGTGATCTCAAGGAGGTAGATCGTCTGGTCCTGCAACTGCGCCAGAGCTGTGTGGTCTAAGTCTTGGCAGAGCCGCAAGGATGAAGCGGGGAGCAGAGTGAAGAAAGGAGGATACGTCAAAGTTATTTTTGTCAGCCGAATTCCCTAGGAAGACCCAGCGATGCAGTCCTAACACAATACAGATAACGAATACACCGGGAGACTCGGTAGGGGTTCAGGGCAAAGCCAGAGTCCAGAGCAGCTCGGGAATGATCTACCTCGTCACAGTAGCGACACCCAGAAAATCCAGAGTCCAAAGAAGTTTGGGAGTAATCTCACTCGTCACAGTAGTGATACTCAAAGCCAAGAGCTCAGGAGTAATCTCCCTTGCCACAGTAGTGCAGAGGTCTTCAAACTGTGGGACACACCCCCTCGGGGTGCAAACTCATTCCAAAAAATTAATAAAATTAAAAAAATCTTTCTTTTTAATGGAGAAAAGGTAAAGCGGGGCAGGGGGAGCGCTGGACAGGGTTGGCTCATCCACAATAGGTGAGGGGGCATCAACCCAGTGGCCCGCTCACTCATTATGGGGGAGCCGAGGAGCCAGCCCAGTGAAACACTGAGCGCTCCCTCAGCTGCTTTGTGCAGCTGAGGGAATGCTCCTAGGCTGGCTTAACTGTGAAAGGGAAACACGGTTTCCCTTTGACAGTTCAGTTCCCCATCCGCACATGCTTAATGAGCCATGCAAGGCTGGGGCGTTTTGCTTCGCCAGGCTTGCATAGCTCATTGGAAATGCTGGCTGGGGAACTGCATGTCTGTATGTGTGAGGGGGGGCTCCTTTATAAATAAATAAATAAAACAAACAAACAAACCTCCTTGCACATACAGACAGAGCAGGCTGGAGCGTGGCGTTTCAGCACACACACGCAGGCCCCTGCACAAGTGTGCAAGAACCAGGAAGCTCTTGCTTCTTGATTCCTGTTCATGATGCAGGAGCTGGAGCGCTGGGGAGGAAACCTCAGGACCAGGGCAGAAGGTATGTTTATGTTTTTATTTGTTATAATCCCCTTACCCACCTGCCAAAATCACCTCTCCTTCTGAAGCACTGTGGAGCCCAGGGGACAGAGATGATATTTTGTTACTGGACATCTATCATATCCTCTTCATTCTCCTCTTGGAATACATAAACAATATTAAAATTAGGAAGAAACGCTTGCGAGTTACCAATATCACACCCATTACCTATTAAAGTACTGAGAAGAGGAAGAAGAGGAAGAAGCAAGTGAGAATAATAAACACCAATTACTTTCACCACTTTGGTATTGGGATGAAGAAGATGTATGAAGGTCAGGCATGTCCTGGTAATGAGATCCAGGCAATAGGAATTGATGGAATATACCTGCAGCCGTTACCGGACGACAGGTGTATAAAAAGATGGGACACTGAGCGAGAAGAACAAGTTACTTCTTACCTGGTAATGTTCTTTCGATGGGATGTTCCTCCGACGTATTCCTTATTTTAGATAATTCGTCTCCAGCTTGCTGGCCTCGGAAATTGTTTCTCTGTAGAGGGCGCTGCGCGTCGATGTCCGCCGAGTTGGTGTCCCTCGACAGCCACCGTATCAGCGCCGACGTCACCATGCCCATAAATAGCCACGCGCGGCGTCCGTTGCTCAGTTCCGTTTTGTAGCATAAAATAAGTCTTGCATGAATTGGCTATTGACCTTGAAGGAGCATGAGCTGCAACCACAAGGGAAGTATTACTGCAGGGATGGATGGGAGGGGCGATAAGGAATACGTCGGAGGAACATCCCATCGAAAGAACGTTACCAGGTAAGAAGTAACTTGTTCTTCGAAGGGATTGTGTCCTCCGAAGTATTCCTTATCTTAGATAGACTCCCATAGCAGTGGCATGTAATTGGAGGTGGGAGTAAGAATGTCATGTATCCCTTTTAGGAATGGACCGAATGTAATACGGCTTTGCCGAATCTGGTCTCTTGACTAGCGGAGGAATCCAGGTTGTAAAATCTTGTGAATGTATTTGCGGACGACCATGTGGCAGCCGCACATATGTCTCGGACCGGTACCCCTCTTTGGAGGGCCGAAGAGGCTGCGATACCCCTGGTTGAATGAGCCCTAAGATTCTGAGGGGGCTCTTTCCCTGCCAGTTTGTAACATACCAGAATGGCCAAAATAATCCACCTGGAAATGGTCTGTTTTGTTATGGGTAGTCCCAACTTGTGACCTGAGTAGCCTACAAACAGTTGGTCTGCTTGCCTAATCCTAGCCAGTCTGCTGATGTAAAAGCTTAGAGCTTGCCTTGGGTCCAGCCTATGTAGCCTTTTTTTCTCTTTCCCCGGATGGGGAGGAGGGTAGAACGAAGGTAAGGTAATTTTCTGAGTGATGTGAAATTCAGAAACCACCTTTGGGAGGAAATTAGGCTTCACCTGTAGGACAACTTTGTCCTTATGGAAAATAGTATGGGGGGGGTTACAAGATAGAGCTTGTAATTTGCTCACCCTCCTAGCAGATGTTAGTGCTACTAATCGGACAGTTTTAAGAGTGAGAAATCTCAGCGAACAAGAGTGGAGGGGTTCGAAGGAAGTACCCATTAGGAAATTTAAGACTAAATTTAAGTCCCATAAGGGAACTTGGAATGGTCTTGGAGGATAGATATTAGTTAATCCCTTTAGAAATTGCATTACTAAGGGTAGTTTGAAATACGATGGTTCCTCCGCAGTGCGCTTGAAGATTGATAGCGCCGCGAGATAGCCTTTTACAGTGCCAACTTGAAGGCCTGAGTTTGCCAAGTAGAGTAGAAACGATAACACCGTTGGTGTACCGCATAAAAAAGGGTCGATATTGTTCTCTCTACACCAGCTGCAAAATATGTTCCAAAGGCAGCGGTATAAAGACTTTGTTGCTGGCCTTCTGGCCGAAACCAACACCTCCGTGACGTCATCAGGGAGGTCCCAATCCTTGTACCTCAACCTTTCAGAAGCCAAGCATGAAGGTTGAGGGTTCTTATGTCTGGATGGAGAACCTGACCTCGCTTCTGCGAGAGAAGATTCTCTTTGAGTGGAAGACGGATTGGAGGGCAGATGGACATATCCAGAAGGTCCGGGTACCACGTTCTCCTGGCCCAGTCCGGGGCAATTAGGATCATGGTTTTCCGGTATCTTCTCGACCTCCTGATCATTTGAGGAATAACAGGGACTGGTGGAAACGCGTAAAGGAGTGGAAACTCCCAGTCCACTACAAACGCGTCCCTTAGAGCTCCTCTCGGGGGAAATTCCCTTTAACAGAACAGATTGCACTTCCTGTTGGTACTGGTGGCGAACAGATCCACCTGAGGGGTTCCCCAAAGGGCGAAGATCTCTTGAAGGACTTCCTGAGCTAGCTCCCACTCGTGGGAGACTGTGCTCTGCCTTCTCAGAGCTTCCGCTGTCAAGTTCTTCTCTCCGGCTAGGTAAACTGCTGATGGAGAGATTCCTTCCTGAATTGCCCAAAACCAGAGCTGCATTGCCTCTCTGCACAGTGGCAGTGACCCTACGCCTCCTCTTTTGTTGAGGTAGTGCATGGCCACCGTGTTGTCCGTCATTATCAGGACATTTGTCCCCTGTACCGATGGCAGGAAAGCTTTCAGCGCTAGTCTGATCGCTCTCAGCTCTAACAGGTTGATGTGTAGTCTGGACTCCGATGGAGACCAACGACCGCTGATAGTCAAGTCGTTGGCATGGGCTCCCCACCCCGTGAGTGAGGCGTCTGTGACTACTGTTATCTCCGGCCATGGTTGCCAAACCAGTTCTCCTTTCAAGATGTTCTTTGGATAGGCCCACCATTGAAGGTCGTGGGCTAGATTGTCCGGAATCCGGAGGAGATCTGTCATTCTTCCCGAGTATTGTGACCACTGGGTTCTTAGTGCCCACTGGAGAGATCTCATTCTCAGGCGAGCCTCTGGCACAAGGAAGATGCAGGATGCTATGAGGCCTAGCAATCTCAAAAATTCAAAGGCTGGGAGATGTTGGTCATTTTGAAACTTGTTGACCCTCTGCAGAATATCTTGAGCCCTCACCTCTGGTGGCGAGGCTTTTCCCAGGGAAGTGTCCAGGATTGCTCCGATGAACTGGAGTCTCTGTGATGGTATCATCTGTGACTTCTTTAAATTGAGGGAGAAGCCCAGTTTTTGAAGGAAGTGGCAGACATAATCTAGCTGGATCTGAGCTTGTTCCGAAAATACAGCTCTGATCAGCCAATCGTCCAGGTAGGGGTAGACGTGGATCCATTCCCTCCTTAGACTTGCAGCCACTACCGACATTAGCTTGGTGAAGACCCTCAAGGCGGAGGTCAGCCCAAATGGCAGAACTCGAAATTGATAATGAGAGCCGCCAATTGCAAACCTCAGGTATTTCCTCTGTTTGAGATGGATTGGCACATGGAAATAAGCATCCTGGAGGTCCAGAGATACCAGCAAGTCCTGGATCTGGAGGGCCTGAAGGATCTGAGAGAGAGTTATCATCTTGAACTTGTCCTTCCTGAGGAACTTGTTCAATTCTCGTAAGTCCAAGATAGATCTCAGTCCTCCGTCCTCCTTCGGTATGAGAAAGTAGGGGGGAGTACCAGCCCTTGTTCCTCTCCGCTACAGGTACCGGTTCTATGGCACCTTTCTCTAGCAGGTCTACAATTTCCTGCAAGAGGAGCGGATCTGGAACTTTTAGAGAGCTGTGCCCCGGTGGATGACTGAGAGATGAGTAGAAAGGGTAGGCAGTAACCTTGGGCAACTGTCTCCAATGCCCAAGCATCTGACGTAATAGCCTGCCATTCCGTCAGATGGTGAGTTAACCTGCCCCCTACAGGTGTTTTGTGTGGAAAGACCTCAGGGTGGTTTGGGGGCAGCTGATGCAGATGCCGAGGGTAAAGGGGCACCTACTGCTGCTGCGGCCTTAGTACTTTTGACCCGTCCACCTCGGGTGCATCTCCTTTGGCCTCTTTGAGCCGGCTGTCCTCTGCCTTTCCCGAATGCAGAATAATAGCGAAAGGACTTTCCTCTCCCAGAGGTTCCTGAAGGGCGAAAAGGAGTTTGGCGGATTGCAGCTCCTAAAGATTTTGCTGCTGCTTTAGATGTTTGCAACTTTTCCAGACTGTCATCAGCCTTTTTACCGAATAAAGAAGAGCCGTCAAAGGGCATATTCAAAAGTCTGGCCTGTACATACGGAGCATAGCCAGACTTTCATAACCACGCATGCCTGCGAATTGTAGTACTTGCCGCCATGGCCCTGCTGATACCATCAGCGGAATCGATGCCAGTTTGAAGAGATTCGCACATGGCATCTTTGCCATCTTTAATGATGTTAAGGAAGGCTTCCCTTTCATCTCCTTCCGGTATGCAGTCAGCCGCTGATGAAGCACACTCCCACAGTGTGTGACTGAACCTGGCGAGCGTACAAGTGGCGTTGATGGATTTCAACGCCACACTACAAGCAGAAAATACTTTTTGCCATAGAATCGTACCTTTTGTCTTCCCTGTCCTGTGGAACAGTAGGATAAGCGGATCTGCTGCTTGATGAAGTTGCCGCTTGAACCACCAGGCTCTCTAGAGTCGGGTGTTTTGATAAATATTCAGGGTCAGCCGCAGCTAACCTATACTTGGCTGACACTTTTTTATTGACTGCAGGGATAACCTCAGGAGTTTCCCAATTTGATGAAATTTTCCTTTATAAAGCTGTATGGAAAGGGACCACAGGATCCTCCTGTGGACCTTTATCTAGTATGTCTGCAAGGCCATCCTGTTAAAAAACAGGTGAAGGCGCAGACCAACCCATTAATTCAATAATTCTTGTCATCAGGGTTCTATAGGGGGTTTCGACATGTTCCCCTGGGTCTGGTTTGATAAATTCCACTTCTGGGGAAGTGTCCAATCCACTTGCCTCATGTAGGGATTCCTGTAGGTCTTTCAACCTTCTTTCCTCAGAGGTAAAATCCTCTGAAACAGGTGGTGTGGTCCTCTGCAGCCCGAAGGGTCTTTCTTGGTCAGAATCCTCCCCTTCTTCATAGATTGAAGATAATATGGGGTACTCTGACCTCGGAAATGGTGTAAAACCCATTTCTAAAGCAGAAGGAGCCAAACTTTTCATTATTGGCCTAGAAAACGTCGAGGTCGTCGAAGCCGATGTGAAAAGCTTTGAAGGCGCCAAGATGGGCGTCGAGAAAACTGGAAGAGGCCTCGAGGAATTCAAGAGGATCGGGATCCTACTCGAGGATGTCGACGATGCTCTCAGCGTCGTGCTGGAGGCTCTGGGTATTACCGTTGGCTGTGAAGTAACCGTGTTTTTTTCTTTTATCGGAGTCGACGATGGCGTTGATTCGATCGAGCGATGCGTCGAAGAACTCTTCGACAACTGCGTTGATGGCGCCGTTCCATGAGTCGAAGGGATCCTCGACGACAGCGTCGAAGATGGTGCCTTCCTACCCGATGGCCCGTGGCGCTCTCAGGTGGACTCTTTCACCGGGTGCAACGACTTGCAGTGTTTCGATTTTTTGGGTTTTTCACCTAGGGTATCACCCTCAGCTGTCTTTGAGGGGGTCGAGGCCGCTTTCTCGAAGACGCTTAGTATTCTTTTCCTGAATTCCTCCCAATCAGCCTGAGAGCTGTGTTTTGTGGGGCAGGACACCCTTTCTGGGGAAACAGAAGATGACGAGGAAGGGGATCTTCAACGTCTCTGTTTTGAGTTTCTAGATCTCGACGAGTGGTGGGAGCTACTTCGAGACCTAGAATGGGAATGCTTTCGTCAGGCGAGGAGACGAATGCCTCGGCCGAAGAAACTTTCGAGGAGGTTTTGACTGACTTACCTCTCTCGAGCTTCCCCTTGCGCTCCTTTAAGGCTTTCGCCGTCATGGACATGCAGTCCTCACACTCCGAACAATGGTGCTCGACTCCCAAGCACCACAAACAGATCCTGTGAGGATCCGTTATCGACATTTTCTTTCCGCAGTCTCGACATTTTTTGAAGCCGGACCGCGGAGTCGTCTGTTCGAATGAAGAAGCCATCGAGTGAGAGTTGGTTTTATCGAGGAAATATAAGAGGTTTATCTGACTGAACTGAGCAACGATATTCCGCGGAAAACGGAACTGAGCAAAGGATGCCACGCGCGGCTATTTATGGGCATGGTAACGTCGGCGCCGATACGGTGGCTGTCGAGGGACACCAACTCGGCGGACGTTGACGCGCAGCGCCCTCTACAGAGAAAAAATTTCCGAGGCCAGCAAGCTGGAGATGAATTATCTAAGATAAGGAATACATCGGAGGACACAATCCCTTCGAAAGAGCGAGTAGGGAAGGAGGAAGCAGAAAGGAGCCGTGCGGGAGAAGCTGAAAAGCCAAGACGCCACATGAGACCCTGGGAGCCCTGCTGGAGTGAAAGTGCAGGACGGAGCTCCCACAGAAGGGAAGGCAGGCAGCAGGAGCTGTCGGCAAGGAGCGGCGAAGTGCGCACGACAGCCGGAGTGAGCATAGAAAGGAGCCCGGCAAGCAGGCTTTCCCGAAAGGAGGGAGAAGTTGCGTGAAGAAGCTGACGAGTAAGTGCCGGGGACACTTTAATCACTGGGGCGCTCCAGGAGACCATGAATGCAGTAGCGGTCAATGGAAATAAATGAAGTGGCATTGTTCCGAATAACTTAATGAATGGGATGCCGTTATCAAATAGCTAACTGAGTAAAACATGCAAAGTTGCCTTTATTGAATACCAAACTGAGCAAAATGCAAAATATGCAAAGTTGCTTTGACTACCGAACTGAATGAAACAAATAAAGTAACCATTATTGAAAACCAAATTGGAAGAAAGAAATAAAGGTGCATTTATTTAAATGAAACGCGTAACAAACTATTCATGGAACAACCAATTGAAAGACTGAATGAAATAAAATAAGAAAAGCTGCATTTATGATGGAATGAACAACAAACTGAAAACTAATGAACAACTATGAGTACAAAGAGAAGAACAAGTTACTTTCTTACCTGGTAACGTACTTTCGATGGGATGGTCCTCTGACGTATTCCATATCTATGACATGTAATCACCACAGCTGTGCTGCTTCGGAAACTTTTTTCGGCGTCAGCGTCCTGCGTCGATGACGTCGATGCGCCGTCGTCGAGGACCTCCTCCGACATCCGACGTCATCCGATGTGATAAGTAGGACGCACGACGCCCGTAGCCTCAGTTGTAGTTTTTTCCCCCAGAACGTGTGACATTAGTCAACTGCCAGCCAGACACAAAGCCTTGCGGAACGTAAGCTGCAATCGCAAAAGAAATTCTGCAGCGGAGAAGGCAGGGCGGGAGCGATATGGAATACGTCGTCGGACCATCCCATCGAAAGAACGTTACCAGGTAAGAAAGTAACTTGTTCTTCGAGGGGATTGGGTCCTCCGACGTATTCCATATCTATGACAGACTCCCAAAGCAGTACCAGAGCAAGGAGGAGGGAAAGAATTTAAAATCAAAATTTAGAATAGTCAATCAAATAGAGCAAAGGACCGCCTTGCCAAAGGCCAGATCCTGTGCTCGGATGGAATCAAGGGAATAGTGATGTACAAATGCATGTACCGAAGCCCAGGTGGCTGCATCACAGATGTTGCGAATAGGAACACCCCTCTGCAGGGCAGTAGATGCAGCCATACCCCTGGTAGAATGGGCCCGCAAGCCAGCCGGTGGGTCCTTACCCGCCAAGCGGTAGCACTCCGAGATGGCCAAAATAATCCAGCGAGACAAAGTCTGTTTCGTCACAGCTTGCCCTAAACCCTTTCCAGCGTAACCAATAAAGAGTTGATCGTCCACTCTGACCCGGGACATGCGTGAAACATAAAAGCTTAAAGCTCTCCTAGGATCAAGCCTATGGAGCCTCTCCTCTTCCTTACCAGGATGCGGAGGAGGATAGAATGCCGGAAGAACAACCTTCTGGGCCAAATGAAATTCCGTCACTACCTTCGGAAGAAAAGAAGGACGAACTCTAAGGACAACCCTGTCCTTGTGAAATACAGTGAAGGGTGGCTTAACTGAAAGTGCCTGTAACTCACTCACTCACTCTGCGAGCGGAAGTAACTGCAACTAAAAACACAGTTTTCAGAGTTAACAGCCTCAAAGGGCAAGAATGTAAAGGCTCAAACGGAGCACCCATAAGAAACTTAAGAACAAGGTTTAAATCCCAACCGGGCACCAGGAAAGGTGACGGAGGGAACAAATTAGTGAGCCCTTTCAGAAACTGTGAAATTAAAGGGATTTTAAAGTAAGAACACTCTTCAGACGAGCGCTTAAAGATGGACAGCGCCGCCAGGTAACCTTTAATGGTACCCACTTGCAAGCCCCTGTGGGCCAAAGAAAGTAAAAAGGACAGAACCATGGGGGTGTCACATGCAAAAGGATCCACATTCTGAACTCGGCACCAGTTGCAGAACTTACGCCAACGGCAACGGTACAGAGACTTAGTTGCTGGCCTTCGGGCCGAAAGCAACACCTCCATCACGTCTTCAGGGAGGTCCCAATCCATATACCTCAACCTTTCAGAAGCCAAGCGTGAAGGTTGAGGGATCTGACCTCTGGATGGAGAACCTGACCCCCCTCCCGTGAGAGCAGATCGTCTCGGTAGGGAAGACGACGCGGAGGGCAGATGGACAAGTCGAGAAGGTCCGGGTACCATGTCCTCTGAGCCCACGCCGGAGCAATGAGGATCATCCGGGAACCGAACTTCCGTAACCTCCGCAGCACTTGCGGGATGACGGGGACTGGAGGAAACGCGTACAGCAGCGGGAACGACCACTCCACCATGAACACGTCTCCCAAGGCTCCTTTTGGAGGAAATTCCCGCAAGCAAAACCTTTCGCACTTCCGGTTGACACTGGAGGCGAAGAGATCCACTTGAGGGTTCCCCCAAAGGGCAAAGATCTCCAGGAGAATCTCCTGAGCCAACTCCCACTCGTGAGAGATCGTGCTCTGCCTGCTCAGAGCGTCCGCCGTCACGTTTTCGTCTCCGGCCAGATGAACTGCCGAGATCGAAACTTCCTGCTGGATGGCCCAGAACTCGAGCTGCATCGCCTCCCTGCACAGAGGAAGTGACCCTGCCCCCCCTTTTTGTTGAGGTAGTGCATGGCCACTGTGTTGTCCGTCAGGATCAGGACACTCTTTCCTCGCACAGTCGGCAGAAAAGCCTTCAGGGCTAGCCTGATGGCCCTCAGCTCCAACAGATTGATATGGAGTCTGGACTCCGACGGAGACCAACGACCGCTGACTGTCAGCCCGTTGGCATGAGCTCCCCAACCCGTGAGGGATGCATCCGTCACGATCGTCACCTCCGGCCAGGGAAGCCAAAAAGGAGCCCCCTTCATCAAGTTGCCTTCGACGGCCCACCACAGAAGGTCCTGGGCGACCGAGGGCGGCACCTGAACCGGGTCCGACATCCTGCCGGAGGACTGCGACCATTGCGTCTTGAGCGCCCACTGCAAAGATCTCATCCGCAGGCGAGCCTCTGGCACCAGAAGAATGCAGGATGCCATGAGGCCGAGCAGCCTCAAGAACTCGAACGCTGGGAGCGTCTGGGCATGCTGAAACTTGTGCACCATCTGCTGAATGTGAAGAGCCCTCACCTGGGGAGGAAAACACTGCCCCAGGGAAGTGTCGAGCACTGCTCCGATGTACTGGAGCCGCTGTGTTGGCGTCAAATGGGACTTCTTTAAATTGAGGGAGAAGCCCAGCCTGTGAAGGGAGTGGCAGGCGACGGACAGATGATCCAGGACTTGCTCGGGAGAGCTCCCCCTGATCAACCAATCATCCAGGTAGGGGTAGACGTGAATCCCCCCCTTGCCTGAGATGCGCTGCCACCACCACCATGAGCTTGGTGAAAACCCTCGGGCGGAGGTCAATCCGAACGGCAGGACCCGAAACTGAAAGTGCGAGTCGCCAACCGCGAACCTCAGGTACTTCCTGTGCTTGGGATGGATCGGCACATGGAAGTAAGCATCCTTGAGGTCGAGTGACACCAACCAGTCCTGAAGCTGAAGGGCCTGGAGGACTTGAGAGAGAGTAACCATCTTGAACTTGTCCTTCCTGAGGAGTTTGTTCAAACCGCGCAAGTCCATGATGGGTCTCAATCCCCTGTCTTTCTTCGAAACCAAAAAATAAGGGGAATACCATCCCATGTTCCTCTCCGCTACAGGCACCAGTTCTATGGCGCCTTTCTCCAGCAGGGCTTGAATTTCCTGCGCAAGGAGCGGATCCGGACTCTGCAAAGAGAGGTTCCCCGGTGGATTGTCGCGAGGCCTGTGCCGAAAAGGAAGACAGTAGCCGTGGGTTATGATCTCCAGAACCCACACATCTGAAGTAATGGCTTGCCACTCTACAAGATGCTGCGCCAGCCTTCCCCCAACCGGCGAACCATGGGACATGGCCTCATGACTGAGTGGGAGCGGCCGCGGCGTTACCTGAGGGCAAAGAGGCAACTGCCCGAGCGGCCTTGGCACCACGGGTACCCTGTCGTCCACCTCTGGTACCTCTGCGTTGGCCTCTTTGACTGCCAGCTCCTCTCGCTTGACTGAAGGACGAGTAATAGCGAAAGGAACCACCCCTCCACTGCTGTCCCCTAGGACGAAAAGGCGGAGGTTGGCGAACTGCAGCGCCCAACGACTTCGCTGCAGCTTTCGAGGTCTGCAACCTCTCAAGGCTCTCGTCAGCCTTGCGGCCAAAAGGTGTTCACCGTCAAAGGGCATGTTGAGGAGCCGAGACTGCACGTCAGGAGCAAACCCCGACTTCCGCAACCACGCAAACCTGCGTATCACGGTGCTCGCCGCCATGGACCTACTGACGCATTCAGCTAAGTCCAAACCCGACTGAACGGACTCACACATGGCATCCTTACCATCCTGGACCATAGCAAGGAAACCATCCCGTTCGTCCCCTTCGGGAATATGTTCAGCCGCTAACGCAACACAGTTCCACAGAGTGTGTGTGAAATGAGACAAGGCACAAATGGAGTTGGCCGCCTGAAGCGCCATACCACCAGAAGAAAACACTTTCTTCGCCCAGCCATCAACACGTTTGTCGTCCCTAACAGGAGGGATGGTAGGGTACGACGCCTGCTTTGCCGGGGCCGTGGCCGCCTGCACCACCAAACTCTCCGGAGTAGGGTGCCTGGTCAAGTAGCAGGGGTCGCTACTGGCTGGACGGTATTTTCGCGACAAGGATCTGCCCACCGCCGGGAGACTCTCCGGAGCAGTCCAAGCCGCCACCACCCTTCTCTGTAAAGCCAAATGGAACGGCAGTACCGGATCAGTTGGGGGACCAACATCAAGGATGTCCATCAGATCATCCTGCACAAACTCCCCTGGGGGAGCAGACCATCCCAAGTACTCAGAAACCCTAGCCATAAGGCGCCGGTACGAGGAATCGGCATGAGAGCCAAGCTCAGGCCTACAAAACTCCACCTCCGGAGAGGTGTCCAGTCCACTGGCATCATGCAGAGACTGTCTCAAATCGTCAAACTGACTATGGCCCGAGACAATTTCATCTGGAACCTGACTAGGAACCAGGCCATCAGAATCCTCATCCGCCTCTGAAATATAGTCCAGGTGGCGAAAAGAAGGCACCCGAGAGTGCTTGCTCTTAACCAGAGTCTTCCTAGGGGGTTCTCCCGTGCCACGGGGTACCTCCGACACGAAAGGCGTCGATGGCGTCGAGCGAATCGGCGCCAGCGTTGAGAGAACCGGCATCGGTGCCGAGAGGATCGGCGTTGAGGAAATCGGCGTCGACGTCAGATGCAGCGCCTCCAGCAACGGCGGCGTCGACACAGCCCTCGAAGCCGGAGCCTCGAGCGTGTCCCTCGACGACCTGAGTGTCGACGGCTTCGACGACGTCCTCGGAGCCGGAGCCTCGAGAAAGCCTGTCGACGCCCTCGACGCCTCAGACGTCGATGTCTTCCTCGAAGACCTCACAGGTGCACGCGGTCTCGAACGCGTCGAGGACCGGGACCTGGAACGGGTACGTCGAGAACGAGTCTCCTTGTCCGAACGGGACCTCTCCCGTGACCCGTGCCGACCACTCTTGCGAGCGGTGTCTCTCGACCTCTCACGACCGACCCCACTCGGGGGCGCGGACGGCATAGTACCCTGCGACTCAAGAATCACCAGCATTTTCTTCCCGAAGGAAGCCCATTCCTCCGGCGTCGCACGGCTGGTGGGGTAAGGGACGTGCCGGGCAGAGTCCTCCAAAGAGGACCTGGAAGACGACCGGTGTCGGTGCTTCCGAGAATGCCTCGAAGAGGCTGAGGAGTGGCGAGACCGACTCCTAGAAGGAGACCCATGAGATTTCCGACGATGACGCGGAGAGTCACCCCTCGAATCATCCGTCGAAAGCCCCGCAGACTTCGACTTCCTGGGCTTGGACACCCGACCTACCGACAACTTCTTCTTACGTTCGCGTAAGGCTTTGGACATGAGCGACTGGCAGTCGATACAGTCATCCGTGTCGTGGGCCTCCCCGAGGCACCAGAGGCAGGCGTCGTGCGAGTCCGTCACCGACATCTTGGACCCACACTCCCCGCACTTCTTGAAACCCAGACGCGGGGTCGAAGACGAAGTAGAAGACATCTTCACACGAAGGATTTTCACAAAACGAACCGGTTCGAAGAACCGAGAAGAACAGAACTCCAAAGAGTCGAGGCGTGAACCGAGAATCACAAAGCAACACGTTCACGGAAAAAACGGAACTGAGGCTACGGGCGTCGTGCGTCCTACTTATCACATCGGATGACGTCGGACGTCCTCGACGACGGCGCATCGACGTCATCGACGCAGGACGCAGACGCAGAAAAAAGTTTCCGAAGCAGCACAGCTGTGGTGATTACATGTCATAGATATGGAATACGTCGGAGGACCCAATCCCCTAGAAACCAAGATTGAAAAACCACTCGTATGTTAAATTTGTGAAGCTGCATTTGAGAAACGACTTGTTTGGCTGAATATTGAACCTCTCAAGGAAGCTTGGAAGTTCCTGGTTGCGTGACCTGTAATGGATGGACTGTGTGGCCTGAAACTGTGCCAAGACCAGAGAACTACTATATGGTGAATCAAGAACTATTGAACGCAAATGCCAGGTTCCTGGTTGTGTGACCTATAATGGGGGGACTGTGTGCTCAAAAACTGTGCCAGGAACAGGGAACGCCTAGAAGCCAACAGGGAGGTTTGCTCTGGTGAAAGAAGGAAAACAACAAATGGTGAATACCAGACCTGGGGAAGGGAACCCTGAGTTGTAAATGTTTGTGGAAAACCAATCGACAGACAAAGCTTCAAAGTACTTCTTTTTGTGTTACATTTGAATATTGAACTCGGGAAAGGCCACCCTGGTGCTTGCAAACGTGTGGAACTGTATTTCTTCAATTCTAACCGAAGGTAAATTGAACATTCTGGTAAACTATACACAGGATGCGTGTGCACAACAGGCTAAGAGAAAGGGTGGTAGGAGGGCTGCTGTGAGTTAGTATGTGGATTGAGTGTGCAGGGTGGGCCTCTGCGACAATGGCCAGCACCTACCTGTAGGTGTGTGTGTGTGTATGTGCGGCTTTTTGGCGTTTTAATGTGATGTGTGGATTAAGTCTGTAGGCGTGCCACCACGACCACGGCCAGCACCCGCATGCAGGCGTGTGTACATGTGACCTGATGGTGTTTTGATGTGGTGTGTGGATGGAGTGTGCAGGGTGGGAGAGATTACTTTTATAAAGAGGAACAAGCATCTTAGTGGTGAAAACTCCGGTGGGAGGAAATACTCAGACCAGTGCTTAGAAGATAAACAAATTCCTTGCATGAAGATTTGTGTGAGCAAGCAAGAGTCACGCAGATGGAGCAGCACGGGGAAAGGTTTTGGAGACTGACTCTTGCATTAGTGGGGAGTGCATTGCAAAAGTAAATGTTTAGCTTTTCCTTTATCCTCAGTGTATTAATCTCTACCAACCAGTGGAGCCACAGAACACCCACTACAAAGTGTTACTTTCTAGGCTTCTTCAGTCGGGTTTACCTCCAGCATTGGATTCAGTGTGTTTCTGCCTCATTATAATCACCTACACCAACCAGCAGAGATGCTCTCTGAGCCCTAGCAACTTGCTCACAAACGGGAGGGTGTGCTTTAATTTATTTGGCCCTACCAACTGCCTGAGTCACCGGTACAGTTGTTCTGCTCTATCCCAGTGCACCATTTTCCCTATTTTACAACCCTCTTAACTAGTTACCCAAAATAGTCTAAGGTGATGCCATTGCAGAAGGGATGTGACCAAACAGTTAGGGCTGGACTGTCCTTTTTGGGGTGGGACCAAGACTGGTTTGCATATGGTCTTTCCCCTTTCTGTAATGGCTTGGCAGCCAAAGAATTATGGTTTTGAGGGTTCCCCAGAGCGATGCCACAGGTAAAGATTAATTCTAAGCCTTTAAGCCATCACCTCCTTTGTTTTGCTTTAGTGACCCAAACAGGGATAGGTATGGGCAGATGTGGGTCCTGTGCCTGCTGGGCCTACAGACTGTAGCTATGCCTCACTGATGACGCTCAATGAGGCCGAAAAATGTCTGGGGTTGCTTGTGGTCTCATGCAGAAGGGATTTCAGCAATCAGTTTGGGGTGGGACCAAGCCGGATTTGCATATGGTCTTTCCCCTTTCTGTAATGGTGTAATGTGTAATGGCTTTGCAGGCAAAGAACAATGGTCAGAAAAATTCCCTAGAGTGATGCCAGAGTTTAAGATTATGTCAACATTTTCCAGCCATAACCGCCTCTGTTTTGTTTCCTGCACTAGCTTCTCCCATCCAGCTCACACCAACGGACAGGGGTCAGGCAGTGCACGCAGTATGTGCCTGCATTCGCCCACTCTGTATCTCCTGTTCTGCCCAAATGGCACCAAACCCTGAATGTTACCACCACGGACAGGATGCTACCCTGCTAGTGGTGGTAAAGGTGCCCTGCTAGTCGATGGTTCCACTCGGTCAGGCTGTGTTGGTCCAGACATGGGTGAGAGGTGGGCGGGGCAATTGCGCTACAGTAAGGGAGGATGGAGGTCACTTGCTAAGGCGTGACCAATGATGAGCTGGAGTGTCACCTGCCCCTCACTTGCGGCCACTGTTGTAGGTGGGTGCTGCACTAGTTGGATCTTCGGAAACATGATGTGCACGCCTTGAACACATCAATGCACCACTTCCTGAAGAGCTTGCACATGAAGGAGGTGCTCAATGAACTCTTGCTTTACAACTCAGTGAATTGAATTCTGGTATATTTTTCATATTCCACTGCCTGGCTCCTTGGCTCCCCCGTGACAATCGCACCAGCCGGCAAACTAAAGCAGTCGCACATCATGACCAGATGGGCAGGGAGGACATGGAGGGAGATGTCTTTGGCTGGAGCTCACCCTTTGAAGAAAGCCTAAACCCAACTTGGCTGCCACACAAGAGGGCAATTCTGCAGTGGCCCCAGTATCCCCCTCCTGAGCCATATGCTGGGGGACTATCTCTAGGTCCACCGCCACCACCTCTTCTCCAGTTTGTCCTTCATCACCCTACACCTGTATGGCTGCTTCTCCCTACTTCTCCTGGAGTACCTCCACCTCCTCACCCACTTGCTCATCACTGCAGGTACTCTGAGTGACTGCCTCTAACACAACTGCCTCCGAATTGGTAGCCACATGCTTCTCCTCATGCGTTGGCCCCAGTCAACAACCACTGTCTGTCTGACACTCTCTCCCACCACATGCTGCATCTCAAACTGTGCCTGCCACCTCCCCGGGATCTATCATGCCATGCTGGCTGTCACCTTCAACCTGGCACAGAGGTTGAGGTGTAAACCAACTCCTAATTCCTCCGTCACTCCCTCCAAATAAAAAGATATATTGCCAAAAAAACAAACATGGCTAGTGTGCTTAATATGCCCCAGGTGCCAATGTGTAAAACACTAAACAAGTGATTAAGACAATCATAGGCATTCTAATAAGATTCACGCGATGGGAAAGGGTTCTCGAAACACAAACATAATAAAGGTGATTGAGCATAGCACATGAAAACGTCTTCGGTTCAAACACAAGGTTTTCTGTATAAACACAGAAAAGCAAAGGTGTTGGTAAACTTGTTTTGTTAATTTTAGGGTGACATTAAAGTAACATGGAAAAGTACAAGAGGAGCTTTTCTCTCTCTTTTCTCGAGTTGTGGTGAATCCAGTGATGTCATCACTCCCTCTGGTTCTCTTCCCATGTGGCCAGGGAAGGGCAGCAGCTGCCTGATCCCAGCCCTGGGGCTGGCTACCTCAGAGAGGATCACATGGGGGAAACAGAGGCATAGCTGGGATTGGCTAACAAGTGGGTCCTGAAGCTAATGTATTTGGGTGCACCGCAGTGACATTAGCATCTGTAAATTCCCACACAATGCTGCTCAGTGGGCATTTACAGATTTTGGGTGGGCCTTGCCCGCTCAGGCCCTACCCTGTCTATGCCTCTGGCCGGGGAGACAAGCTTCATGGTATAGAAGGAGACTTACTGGCAGAAACCTAGTATCCCCCTTTCCACTCAGGCTATGACACTCATTCTTTAAACCCCCCAACCTGTATTGCATATTACGACATATAACCCGTCCCCCCACTCAGGATTGAATATCAGGCTTTCTTCCATTCTCCTTATGGAAAGACTGAGACGAGAAATGTTGCAGGAGTAATGCAGAGCACTGAACTAGAGATGCGCTCTAGTAGTTGGAAGTATCCATATGTGCCGGGACATTCAAAAGCCCGGCACTGCAAAGAAGATGGAGGTCGAGGGAAAGCAGATCCACTTTACCTGACGCAGGTCGGGGGAACAAAGCAGATGACAGACGGAGAAGGGAGCAGGCCAGAGGCTGTCTGCGCCGTTGCAAGAGGCAGTAAGGAAGGTATGCCGTCAGTGAGCCTGCAGCAGGAGAGGCTGCGAGAAGGAGGCCATGGTGAAGCAGGTACCGAAGAGCTGCCAGGATGCCGTCAGCAACACTAGGCTCCCTGGCGAAGGAAGCAAGGACCTTGCTTAACGCCGAAGCCGCCACAAGAGACCGGTGAGCCCAAGCAAGGGAAGTGGGACACCGGGGCGCTTCGTAGCATAGACCGGGCAGCAAACAGAAGCGGTGTGAAAGCAAACCCAAGCAAGGGAACAGGAATGCAGTGAAGATGGGTTGAAGACCCCAAGGATAATTTAGCGAAACAGACAAATGTTAAAGAAGACCTGGAAGGCGAGTATACCAGGCAACATGTGGCGAGTTTGGGACCTGCACCCAAAAGTGTATGTTGTTAAAGCCCTGACATAAAAGAACACCAGGCAACGAGATTACAAGTCTGAGACCCACAATCATCAAATACAAAGTAAACATTGTGAAAGCACAAGGTAAGACTCATACCCATTTGGTGCAACCTGCGGTGAAAGCCCTGGCAAGAGTATACCAGGCACAGGCGAAGTGTAAGAATATGAGGGAAGACTCATACCCCTCCGGTGCAGATATACAAAGAAGCACTGGCAGGGGAGGACACAAGGCGTAGGGAAAAGGTGAAAAGTACAAAGTGAAAGTTGTGAAAGCCTGGCAGGAGAGTATACCAGGCAATGTGAATGAACTGTAAGAGTTGGGAACAGGGCGAGTGACCTCTTAAGATTGTGGAAACTCTAGGGAAGGGAAGCATACCCCCTGGGAAAGAAACATGAGTCAATTGTGTAATCAAGGAGCAACAGAGAATCCCTTGAGTTTGTGGAAACTAAGGCAAGGGAGCCATTTCCCCTGGATAGAGAACTATATAATTCAAAGGCTGAGAAATTTAGGGATAGGGAGCTCCCCTCCTGAGACTTGTGGAACTTTGATCATTTTGTTTTTTTGCAACCTTTTGGAACTTTGTGTTGGAACTGTGGAAGGAACCACCTTCAACCAGTAGAGTCATTTTTGGCATAATTTTAGGTTTAGAATGCAAGGGTCAGGTTAAGATTTCTGACACAGGACGGAGAGGTCTCTTACTTTTGGACATTCTGAAACTGACATCCTTCAGTTTCGTTGAGACAGGGAAACCCCTCATAGCATAGTGATAGGTCTTTCTCCGACCCTCCTTTCTGTTAATAAAGGTTTATATCAATCAACACAATGCCCTTGTGCCCAAGTCTTACTCCGGAGCCCTTACAGAGTATGGCTACAAAGGGAAAATTAGGGAGAGATCCCAAAGAACACACACAAACAAATCGGGTTAAAACAGGGATCAAGAAACAACCAAATGCTGCTAACTACCAAATGACTCCAAAACACTCCTGAACTAGGCAAAAGCATTCCGCAATGCCCCCCTATGAAAATGGCTTCAAAAAGTTGTGAGTCCGACACGCCTACACCCAACGAGAAAGCAAAACAAAACACACAAAGGAAGCGGGTAGAACACTGGGCTTTTTAAAGGTCATTGAACCTGGTTTAGAATGAGTCTCTGGGTCTCGGACTAGATGCACTCCCCTCTCTAGTCTCAAGCCTGGCAAATGGACAGCAAACCTGGGATTGTGTAAACCTATTTATAGTGCAAACTAAAGACTCCTCATGGAAGGGACTGGGATTTATACTGTGCCCAGCTGCCGTTTGGATAGTCACCAGGCGCTCTACAAGAGAAGCTTTCTGATCGTATTACCCAGTTTGAAAGGTACATTAATGTATGGGGAACAAAGGAAAGGAGCAACCATTCTTTCCTTTTTCATGTTGTGAAAAGGGCAAATTTGGTTAAAACAGGAATTCAGAGTGCCCGGTTTGTGTTTGTAAAATGGATTCTCTCTGGTCGGTCAGCTTCTGTTCTTCACTCAGTTCCCTGCCCTGCTACAGAGGCCGATCGCCCCTAGTCTTCATCACTTCACCTGGAATTTTGGATCCTAGTCATAATTTGCAGCATTCTAACCCATATAAAGAAGGTTGTCTGTCCAAGTGGGAATTTGTGTGTGCACAGACACCTAGACAGGTGCGCGAGTAGCTCCATAGACACAATTTTGTAGCAGACAGTCCAGGGCAACCAGACAACACCAGAGCCTCACTGAGATAAACCATAGGTGCAGAGTCTCAGTAGAGAGCAACTGTAGGCACAGATTACGCCAAATGGCAGCAGGGGTGCAAAGCGAGTGACAGCAGGCTCACATAGGTACCTGTGTAATCAACATGCTGTAGTTGTATGTGGCATGTAACTGTCTAACATAGGTTTGATTTCTCCTGCCAATCAAGCTTCATGTTGCTTCTATGCTGCAACTTTGTCATCAGATTCTTACAGTGTCCTCACATTCCCGGCTCTGCTGCCTGTCAGCTGGGCACTGTATAAAAGCTGTAGGTTGCAACTGTTAAACATTGCCTGTTGCGTAACTTAACCACTGTGGCTCCCTGTATGGTTACCTCACTGGCAAAGAGGTGGTGACGGTGGCATCCTACAGCCAGCATCTCTTGTCCCTGGCTTCTTGTCAGGTGGGAGCAGCAGCACCCTGGCAAGGGGAGGCCTAAAAAGTGCGGTGCTAAACTGAGGACCTGTGACCCTGAGATCCACAGCGCTGTGTTCAACAGAGGGGGCCTGACTCTTTGTGCATTAACTGATGTGCCTGCATCAAGCATTGCCATTTGTGCTGAGGCAAGGTACCCCCACTCTCACACGTCCCCGACTGTTTCTCAGGCAAGGTGCAGTGTCTCCATGGCATGGGGATGCCTGACAAGTGTGTGGGGGTAAGCAGAGTGGCTTGGATCTGTGGGGCTTCATTTAGTGGGATAACTGGTGACACGCTGTTGACTGCCCTACACTCATCAAGCATTGTCTCGGAGAGGGGGTCCCCAGCATGATCAGACCTAGATGCAGTCATTGACTAAGCAGTATACCGCTCCCAGCGCATCCATGACAGCCCTAATGCTGTGAGGTGCGGCCGCCATCCAGCCAGTATGGAAAAATATTTTACATGGCTGTGCTGGCATATATTGTGGGCGCCATCATGAAAGTGTTTTACAGTGGCAATATTGGCTTAGATTTTGGGCACAGGCATCATGGAAATGCTGTCCAATGCTATGTGGACTGTTGACAACCTGGCATCTATCTATTGGATTGTTTTCACATACATCCTACAGAAACAATTGTGAATTCTACAGCCTTTTATCCGGTGTTTCCCATCAGAAATTGCATTTTAAAAGGCACTGATTTCACCCACTATTTAGAAAATGTTGCTGGATTGGTTAATAGCACTAATTTGGGGAAAATATGAAGGACCTCCAATGACAAAGAATGATAATTGAAGTACCCCCCCACCCCTAGGACACACCCGTCCACTCCTGGCACCAAAAGCTGCTTCAGCCCTCAGAGCCAGGCTCTTTAACTGTTAATTCATGTGAAGGTGTGGTGCGCCAAAATAAAACAAATGCAAGACCTGTGATACCCGCAAAGTATGGCACCACAACTCGACTTTATATGAAAATGGCGTCATGTCCACCCTTTGAGCCAGCACAGTGTTAAGAGCAGCACTTATCCTTTTCAGCTTCAATTCATGAGAACCTTTTCTTCAACAGGTCATAATTATTAAACAATGAAAGATGTGTTCTTGATTAAATGCACTACTGTTGTTCAGGGGAGAAAAGTCGTGATCTATATGCAGTCACTGCATGCTGTAAAAGAGGCGACATTAAATGGCTCCCATCATGTGTTAGCCATGAATCACACCCCGCTGCACACTGGTTTGCTTTACGCCTCTCTCTTCTTCAGAGGTAGATGAACACACCCCACCCTCCTCCAGACTCTCCGACACCTTGGTGTCCAGGGCATCACACTTATCTGGGTGGCACCTTATCGCTCCCATCTCCTCATGGTGCACCGGCACCTCCTCTGCCACAATCCTAGCACCAGGGAACCGCAGACGCCCGTCCTTGGCCCTCTCCTCTTCACACGCTACACCACCTCCGCTGGCAAACCTATGGCCTCGTCTCACTTCTCATGTTACCTCTTTGTGGATGATATTCAAATGTTCTCTCAATCTTGTCATATCCTTGTGCATTTCAGACTGCCTGTGTGCTATGGGGTAAGCTGAGCCAGTGAAGCACAAGACATGATAAAGACTTTTCACCTTTTACTCAGAGTCTCTATAGCCCCGTGAGTAGGGTTGGGCAACTGCCCACCAGTCCTAGGGAAGCATCTAAACAAAACTATATTCCAAATGAGATGATGGTCAGGGCAGATTAAAGAGGTGATTCGATCCATATTAGTGCGGTCCCCTCCCTACACCCCAGGATAGATCCTTAGCTTTACAAGTCCATGTCTCTATATGAGACCCCTCTAGTCTAAAGCAACAGAATCAGAAGGATGGCAAACAAAAACACAATTCTACTCTTAGTCCTTAGCCTTGCGACTAACCTATTCTAAAACAGAAGATGCTCCAATGCTTAGCCAAAATAATTGTCCAAAAAGTCTAACATTATTAAGTCCTTCGCTATCCTAAAAATAAGGCATTCTTTTGCACATCATATATCAGGCACTCAAAGTCTGGCCTTCCATTGGGACCTCTCTCTCCTTTCCCCCTTGCAGATTTGCCAGTTTGATCTTCCCTTTGTGGGCCTCTTACCCTTCTGTTCTGTCAGGGTTTGGGCTCTCATCTCACACCTTGTCATATTCTGCCCTTCCCAGACTATAGATGCAGATGGCCTGTAAACTGACCGCATTGGTCAAGAGCTATCCCAGGTCTTGAGTTCTTGTTTCTAGCTTGGGTCTCTTTCAGACTGTCACTTTCATAGGTCTCTTACTAGACCCAGAGATTCACAGGTCTCTCTCTCTCCCCAGACTGAGGGTTTCGCACCTCTCGTTCCTAGACACCTGAAGATACACAGATCACTCTCCAGAACATACGTTTAAGTCTCTTTCCTAGACCTCCATGGTATCTGAGGTCTCCCTTCAGAATACAGGTGTCACAGGTCTGTGACCATGTAGTGGAAAGACAGTTCTCGCCATACCAAAGTACTTGTCAGGCAGTCTATATGTTTCATGCCTTTCTGCCATGGTTTTTCTTCACTTACTCTGGGTTGCTGGTGGAGGATTACGCTTTCGACCCTCCATTTTCCAGAAGAGGGGATGTTTCTCTCCTCTCTTCCCGGATTTTTCCACATGAGTCATCAGCCAGCAGCTTCTCAGGTTCCTCCATGGTTTCTTAGGGTTCAACCATATTGGCTTATGACTGGGTGGCCCCTCTGGTATTGTCTTTCGTTGTTTCACTGTTTCCCAGACACACACACTCCCTGTGTCGAGGTTCTCCTTACACTGGTTGTCTTGTCAGTTTCACACTCCCTTTCTATCAAGCAGACCGCCTTGATCCTATCCATATCCTTCGGGTACCACTGTCTAACTGGGATTTTCCCAACCTATTTGTGGGGCTAAAAAAATGGGCTTGTCTCCCATCTCTGTGCCCACCGGTTCTTATCCGTGTTAATTACAACAGTGAGATTTATTGGGTTCTCCCCTTTATTCAAACCATCTCCATTTATGGGCTAACTCTGTTTTCTGACTGTTTATCTTTGAGTCTCTTCCGATTGCCCGCCACCGGTTCCGGTGAAGAGTTAGATGTCGGTATGGTGTCCAGTGCCATATTGGAATCACTCAGGGCTCGTAGAGTGGTTCCACACTTGGGTTTCCCCTCTAGGCCTGTCTGTCAGAGCCCTCCAGTGCATTATCTATCCAGGGAACATTCTGCACTTGCCTCAAGAAGATCTGTGGAGGCCACAAGTCTGTAGACCACCTCAAGCTTCTCTTCCGTCTACGCAATGATAGTAAATCCGCAGGGTCGCCATTCACAGTATACCTAAAGACTTCTCTCTTGTCCACTTCCTCTTTGGCTACCTGCCTACCTTCTGAGGAATAGTAGAACACATGACTACTCGTATCATTCTCATGCATAACCTTTCCTGACCAATGGTAGATGTTCTCTAGGAGTTGTAATCTGCCCAGTTCTGTTCTGCCACAGTGCTGCGATGTTCGGATTACAGCGTCTTCTGGAGACCCGCTGACAGATGAGATAATGCCTTTTCAACCATTGAGAAGGCACATACGGTACAGGCTGGACCAATCCCATCCCGAGCGGCTCACTACCCTCACGTTAGCATAGGGTGTTCTGGGAACTCATTACACACAATTTCCTTTTTTTGTGGTTCACCCTATGGATTCTGTCCTTAAGTTTTTATTCCAGGACTATGGCGTCTTTAACCGCTCCCCAAATCACAGACGTTCCCTTTTCCCTCTGCTATTTAAAGGGCTTCCCTGACTGGGTACATCCAGTGTGAGAACTGGGGGAAATGTGCCCCCATTATTATATTCTCGAAGAGTACCCCCCACAGCCACAGTGTTGGATTAGTCATGTACAGTGCGGCTGACTGTGCCTTTCTGTATATGAAGGAATCCCTGTGGACACAGGTATTTTGTATCCCCTGTTTCTGGTTTAGTTCGCCTGGTTTTATTAAACTGCAGCAGATCTCTGTATGTTTGCTTCCAAAGCCAAATAGGCCCTGCACCCTGTTCTCTGGATTTACTTTTTTAGGCAGGTGATACTGGTTGGTTCCACACTGGGTTAAGATATTTCAGGGTTCAAGTTACTCAAGTTTCTCCTGCTTCTGGGTCAAACTCTTCGCCAGACAACAATCATGCTGAAGACATCCACCCTATCTCCATGGTCTCTTCCCTTATATTTCTTGGACATTGAGGAGTTGTATATCCATTCTGGCCATACAAGAAGCAGGTGATGGATTTATAATTTACTCCTGTGATCTTCGACCTTTTTGTCGGGCATTCCCAGATGTTTAGCGCTGCGTTTAAGTCATGGTGTCCCTACACCTTGAATTAAGGTTTTCCTATTCTACATGATGTCCCTTCATCACTGTGGAATGAGGGAGGTTGTATTTTTATTACTTCCCCAAAGTCTCTAGCCACTACTCACTTTCGGACAGGATCTTCCACCTGGGAAGTGAGCTGTCTTGGAGACTTTAGGTGTTAATTGAGCTTCCCAAAGGATTCCTCTAGCCTGCTCTCTTGAGCAAGGCATCCCGAATCTTAGGACATTCTGCCTTTCGGGTTTACATGTGTGTAGGTCACCTGTAGGTCTCCTGTTAGCAGTGGGCCTAGAAAGCAGTTTTTTTTAAATTCTGGGTATCACGTGAAAGTGACAGATAACCATTCGAGTTACCAGGAACATTGCTCTCGACTAAGTGCGCAGCTCCAGGCTTGGAGGGTCTCGGCAGCGGCCTGTCCTGCCACTAGATGCTCCAACAGATTTTATAATATACTGGTCGACATTTATAGCTGGTGTTTTTATATTAATCTGCCCACTAAGAATCACAGGGGGATTGGCAAGTCATGGAAAAAACCTGCCCTTTGCACTACTACTAAACCAGCAGTGATTCCAATCAAAGATCAAACAGGCACAGCCGATAGGTGTACGTCCTTCGCCTTCCTGTCGTAACGTGGGCCATGGGCAGGCTTTATTCTTCAAGAGGGGTGTAAGCTGACACAGAAGCATTCAAAAAAGCAATAGTACTGCGGTACTGAAAATAACCATATATATATATTTATATATATATTTGTGAAAGGGTGTTTGTATGTTTGGAGTTGGCTCCAGCCCCATAACAGTTGGTGGGCTTAAAACTTTGCCCAAGGTCAGCATACTAGTCTTGGGTGTACTGGTGATAGTGAGATTTGACCGACCCCACCCATTCGTCCTGCACTGGGGTGGAGCGGGGTCTGTCCCCTGTGCTATCAGTATAGGCGATTCCAGGAGATTGCAGATTTGGCAATTTTTTCAAAAATAGTCACTTAGGACACAATATAACATACACAAGCCTATAGCAGAACCCCATGTGCATGTCAGCCACAGGCCGGGGCAACGCCGGGGGGTGTGGCTAGTTGGAAATAAAGCACACTATGACGTTTCTGGATTTTCATATATGAACAGAATGTGGTATCTCTATAAAATACATTGACCTGTTACCATGACGTTCATCAAGATTAATTATAGCCGGTCAGTATCGTTGAAGAACCATTATGGTTTTATATAGAAACGAGTGATGGTTCATTCTAACGGACCATGGCAGTCTAGTTAACCATATGGGCAGACATACACTGCTACTCGTGCCAGGGATTCATTAGATTTTATTTCATAATTGCAACATGTGTGTAGTGGAAGGTGGTTATGCCCTATAGCACTTGCATAGAATACGCAAAGAAAGTTCAATGTGCAGAACTGAAGTGCATGTACAAAGCCTTGGGAAAGATATACTGGGTCGAAACTTGTTGGTTAGGGCTAGGGCAGTTAGGGCTGAAAATGTAAGGTCAGGGCCAAACAATTGTGCAATAGAGCAATCATTATGTTAACATGTAAGTCACCAATCAGTTTTGTAACTTAAAATGTATGGAATTAACTTAGGCTGTGAATCTATGAACAAATATCAATGTAAATAGGCTAGTGATTAAACTGAATTTATGGAGAAAAGGTGATTACATTAAATATATGTGACAAAGAAAATTGATTAATTTAGAGTATAGACTTGTTAATGTACAGGTATAGTAAAAATGTATATTTTGATGTATATTTCATTATATTAAAAATATATATATATTTGGACGGATCATAAATAAATAGTGTTCTTTGCGAATGTGCACATTGACCTTCCTTTAGGTACTGCAGCACAAACATAAAAAAGTCCAACCAAGGTTCTATAAAAACAGGAGATTTTAATAAAACCAGAAATACAACAAATAAACTAATTAAAAAACACTATAGCCCACTCCTGCAAGAGAAGACACGTCATATGAAGACTTTATAATGAAAGGGGGTACTCTAGGTCCAAAGGCAGTCGAGTGCAGGCAATTTCTGTAGCAAAGTCAAGTTTACTGATGATGTCTTTTAAAAATGTAGGGAGTGGGGTCTTAATAGTCACTGGGACCTACTAAAGCAGGCCACTGTGACTGAACCACTTTGAATACCTCACAGGCTTGTTCTTGGGCTCGACAGTGTGGAGCCGGGCTTATGGATGCTTTACAATGGGTCGAATTGGCGCCAAGATGTTTTGAGTTGGTTGTTCCCAATAGTTTGTGGACATAGACACATTAGAGTAGGCTTGAGACAATGCACAAACTGGTGTGGTCCTGTAGGAGTTACCTCGAATCAGGTGGCAGGCCATGGTCGAGTCAGTTTCTTCAATCAGTTAAGTCAGATAAGTCAGCTCTTAGAGGTCCAACTATGTGATCCAGTTCTTCAGTGGCGATGAGCTCAAAATGGCCGGAGTGCAAGCAGGTGATGTCTCCAGTTAGTGGCTAAACAGCGAATTAAAAATGGGTGAGTGTGAAAGGCAGCTCAGAAAGAGTCTTTAAGCAGTCCATCCAGCTTGAAAATAGACCAGAGTTGGCAAACAGTTCACCGGATCTGGTTCCTTACTTCTGGTTCTCGATAGACCCCATATCCAAGGTCTCTAGAGGAAAGGTAGAGTCGTGTGAAGCACCTCTGTGGTATCCTGGTATGACTGTGATGAATGGCTGAGTGTGTGCAAGGGCCTCCTAGAATGTTTAAGTGGAGCTTGGAGTGTGGAGGGCCTGAGGATTTTGGAGAGTGACGGTTGGCACTGGGAGATGGACGGGGAACCAGGGCAGAGGCTTATCACCTACTCTCCTACTTCTTATGACAATGCTATGTAACCAAGAAGAATAAAGCCTGTTTCCTTTTACACTTACCTGAGTCAGCCTGGTTCCTGCTCCCTGTCATCACTGGTTCAGGATACATCATTTGGCGACAAGGATTTTAAGAACCCGAAGGACTGTGGGGAAGCAGTAGAAAACTGAAGGAGAGATCCAGGGAGACAGAGAAGTGAAGCCTCGGAGGTGATGTCACTCCAGGTGAAGAACAGAAAATAAAGTGGAGGCTGGAGCATGTGGATACTGGAGAAGTCCATGCTGTTCAGGGTCGGTATGGCCCAGGAGGGAAGTCCTGCAGGATACATGTGATGGAGTTGAGCATCCTTGCAGGCAGCCTGGAGAAGCGTACACCATGCTGACATTAGTGTACTTAAGGAGTTAATCAGCGTTGGAAATCGTGAGTGTGCGCCGCTTTGTGAAGCGGAGAAAGTCCTGCACGGCATAAGGAACTGTGGCATTAACATCCTGGCAGGCAACCAGAAGAAGCTGTGATACTGACAGGCGAACGGGAGGACGGCTAGCAGTAATGGCCAGAGAGCGCGATGCTGCGGTGGAGAAATGCAGGCATTTTATGTTGCCAGCGAGGGCCGTATGCAGTGAGCATGAGACTGCTACGGAGAGGTCAAGGAATTGTCCCAGGCGTGTTTTGTGGCCCAGCCCATCCGTGTGTATGCAGCATAGGAGGTACAGTGGGGAGAAGTGCACAGTGCCAGAGGCGTATGGGCCATGAGGGTGTCCATGAGGGCTGTGGGTAGTGCGCGCGCCCAGCAGGTCCTCCCTTGTTTGCGTTCCAGCGTGACCGTTGGCTGGAACGCAAGGGAAAAGGCCCGGCACCATGTTTCCCCGTCTCAGAGTTCGGTGAGAAGCATTAGAGGAAAGGCCCTCATAACGCTTAGTGCGTGATGACGTTCCCTTTCAGGAACTATGAAGCCGAGGAAGTCGGAAGGAAGCGGGATGGCAAAAGGCCTTCTGCACGTCAGTCGGACGTGTGCAGAAACGTTTTAAAGTTTCTTCATGAGACTGAATGAAACGCTTTGCTGGATACAGAGATAAGGAGGTTTCGGATCATACGCAATGTCGTGAGTTAGCAGTAAAGAGCCTTGACAAGCGTTAGGATTATAAACTTTGACGGTATCATGAATTGGGCCAGAGCTGGAGCTCCGGACGGATTTTAATATTTGTCCGTGCTGAAAGAAAAAAAAATTATTGGAGGTACTGTTACATGGCAGCTAAATGCGCATTAATGCACTACGGTGTTGCTGTTGAAGAAAAAAAAATATGAACTAGAATGATGCTAAACGAGGTTGATGCTAAACGAGGTTGTTGTGTATAATCAAAGTATGGGAACATAATGTATTTGGTTTCAGGAAATTTTGTTTTGCCTTATGAATTATAATATGTTGAAGCTGTGTTGTCGCGTGAATGCTTAGGATTGAGCAAGGAGAGCTGTGAGGTATAGGATTTTATTGAAGGGGAAGGGTGTCAAAATACAGATAGTATATTTTGAAAATGCATGCACTACGTTTTTTCTTTTCATCCTGTACGGCATATATATGGGGAATGTTGATGAATATGCGCAGGTTTGAAATGGGTTGGAAGTAGATTTCTAAATTGAGGTTTAAAAGAAGATTTAGCAGGACAATTATGCTTTCATTTGCTTTAAAGATGTTAATGTCCACAGAAGTTTTATGCAATTACAGAAAAAAAAATGTATTTTATTGATGATTACACAAATAAGGGATTGTTACGAAATGAAAATTCCATGTTTGAGATGACACTTCCAGAATGGTGCCTGATCAACACCATGTCTGTTAGTGTCTATCATCCCTTTGGAGGTGTTTAGTGGGCAAATATTGAGTGCATATGTAATGTCTAATGCAATTTTAGTGAATTTACATGCGGTTAATGTTGCATTGGTAGAATGCATTTGGAGATGAGTGTGCATTTAGAGCATGCAACTGTAGGTATGTGTGACATACATGTGTATGTTTGGAGCGCCTGTGAAGTAGCACGTTTGAAGTGAATGTGATTGCAATGGGAGTGTGCAATCGTGAGTACGTACGTTGGGAGGAGTAGGCGAGTGAGAGGTAGCACGCATGTAGTTGAGGGTGAGGATCACATGCTGGCCAGGTGTGATGCCTTATGAGACCCTAGGGAGACCGGTGTTTGGAAGTTAAACACAAATATGTGATTTGTGTTCGGGGAGGATCTTTAGATAGAAGCATCCTATTCCGGGAGGATCTTTAGACAGAAGCATCCTATAGTAGGACACTAAGGAGACATTGAGGCGTAGGTGGTACGCGTGAAGTTATAGGAGTAGGCTCTACACTAAATTTAGTGTTCTTGTTTACTAGTCTCCTGTAGAATGTTATAGTGTCGGGGTTGGGAGTGATTTTTTGGACTCTAATGTCTGTGGTGTCAGGAAGTGCAGTTCACAGAGATGTTTAGTCTTTTTTATGCCTAGTTAGGTTGAAGTTACCGCGAGTTTACCAAACAGACAGTTGAGATAAGTTTTAATTGTCACTGGGGAGACAATGAATTTATTATTGTACTATTATCGAACTATTTCAACATTGGAGAAGCACTACATTTTTCCACCTTGTTGTGCTCGCACTGGGTTTCAGTGTTTATTTTTGTAGCGGAAACCTTTAGCAGGTGCCACAATTTTACATTTTTGTTGGTGCCTGGACGGAAGTTTCGTTTTGCATGGTAGTGACTGTGCACATTTTACACACCATGTCTTTTGTGGTTGTGTTGTGGTTTATGTGGTCTTTGTCCAGTTAGTCTCTTTGCTTTTATATTCATCCTTTTCAATGTTTTCTTTAGGGGAGAAGGGATGTGTGCTGAGGTGTATTTGTTTGGATACTGTTGGTTTTTTTGTTGCTGGCATGTTAGGATTTTGTTCAGGCCAATTGTGTACGTTTTGGCTACACTATATGTTGGAAGGTATGTTGGTCTCGTTGAGACAAGGTTAGTGCTCAAGTGTGGCAGGCTTGAGGCCAGGAGTAGCAATTCGGCAAGAAGGTGGTAGGTTAGGAGGGTTTATGATGGTAGTTTAGTTTTGATTGTCCATGTGGCAAGGTATGCGCTCGGTGGTGGCAGCACTGAGACCTCGGTGTGGCAGGCCGGGTAGAAGGTGTTTGGTTTGTTTTGATTGTGATCCTAACATGATGGTGAGGGTATTCTGATTTCTGTTTTTTTGTTAAGGAGGGGGATGTGTGGTATCCTGGTATGATTGTGATGAATGGCTAAGTGTGTGCAAGGGCCTCCTAGAATGTTTAAGTGGAGCTTGGATTGTGGGGGGCCTGAGGATTCTGGAGAGTGACGGTTGGCACTGGGAGATGGACGGGGAACCAGGGCAGAGGCTTATCACCTACTCTCCTACTTCTTATGACTATGCTATGTAACCAAGAAGAATAAAGCCAGTTTCCTTTTACACTTACCTAAGTCCGCCTGGTTCCTGCTCCCTGTCATCACTGGTTCAGGATACATCAACCTCCCAGCCAAGAAGGTTATCAGAAAGCATGTGCAGTGTTCAAATGCAAACGCTTTATCCATCTAGTCTCCCTCAGGGTGCAATCTAGGGGACCTATTGTACTGTACCCGCAATGGCTTAGGTTGCATCAAGACACTCCGATCCCGCTTGCTTTTCTCCTTACATGCTTAACCACTCCTCTCCCTGGATATTACAATCGCTCTCCCCCTGGCTCCTCCTACACTTTCCTCCCCTGCCTACTCCACCTACCGACTTCCCTCTCCCTACTACTTCCTCCTCCGTTCCTCCTAGTCCTGCTCCTACTACTCACCCCACCCTTCGATCTTATTCCCTCCTACTATCTCCTTACCACTGCCTCTTCTCCACCTCTCGACTACTACGTCCCCTCCTTTTGAGTACTACTCCCTGCTACACACTACTACCCCCTCCACACCACTATGATCACTCCACATGACTACTGATATCGCCACACCACTACTGCTCACTCCACATCACTACTACCCAGTCTCTCCATACCACTATTACCCCTCTTTCTCCACACCACTACTACCCCTTCTCTCCACACCTGTACTATACCCCTCTCACCACACCTCTACTAGCCCTCTCACCACACCTCTACTAGCCCTCTCTCCACACCTCTACTAGCCCTCTCCCCACACCTCTACTAGCCCTCTCCCCACACCTCTACTAGCCCTCTCCCCACCCCACTACTAGCCCTCTCTCCACCCCACTACTAGCCCTCTCTCCACCCCACTAGCCCTCTCTCCACACCACTACTAGCCCTCTCTCCACACCACTACTAGCCCTCTCTCCACACCACTACTAGCCCTCTCTCCACACCAACACTACCCATCTCTCCTCTACTACAATCTGCTACCCCCTCACATTCCACCCACACCTTCTCCCCTGTCACTCCCCTTTCACTCCTTTGGTCTCCTTCCTTTCACTCCTTATACTCCCCACCACTAATACCACTCAGACGTCAGTACCACTCTTTCCCACCAACATATATGTCAACTTGCACACTCCTTCAATAAATCTCACGCTCCTCTGCTCCCTCCTTCCTCCAGCTGGTCCCTTGATACTCCTACTCCTCGCTTGACCTAATGCCAAAAAACCACACCTTCCTGTTTCCTGCCCTCTGTTTTATCCTCTCTCGTTTCGTTCCATTCGCTCACTTCCTCACCTGATTCCCCTGGCCAATCACTGGCTGTTATTTCCACGAGGAGGGTTTACAGACAGGAAAAGACTCAAAAAGGGCCCCACCCCCTTTTTATCCACGGGACCGCCGATCCTCCGCCATAGCAGCCCGCCGCAATCAATGTGCAAGTTCATGTGATATTAGTCATTCTCCCCCAGCCTTCCATGCCCAGGCTTGCACTAGCGTTCTGCCGGCGCCGACTTGTGAATGGTAGGTGGGTGGATGAATGAGGAGCGCCCACGCTCTGGCTCATCGTGGTATCTACGCCACAGCAGGTTGCACAGCAGCATATATGATCCCTGCTGCTGCACACCTCGTTCTGCACTGGGGTTCTACCTATAGGTCTCTTTCGGGATGTTTACCGGTGTCCTTGCAGCTGATGGGGTGACAGGTCCTGAAATGAAGGCGAAAGAGACTAGGCAGAATGATGGTAAGCAGGCATGGGGTGGTAGTGGTACCACTGTCATACAACCAGGTACAAGAGGAAGTGGCAGGAGCTGGGGCCCTCTCAACTCCAACACTCCACCTCTGTGGAAGGACTGGCATGAGTATTAACCTGGTAGGCATCACACCCCAGGATGAGAGGGGTCCCTAGACCCACCTGAAAGGGACAGATCTCTGGCACTGTCACACCCTCCAATAGAGTTCCAGGTCCTCCTTTTGAAGTTCAACCACGATTCAAGAGAGGGGTGGTCTCCCCCACTTAAATGGGCAATCTGCTATATCAGATTGCTCCTCCTCAGTCTTCTGGTAGCCAGTTATAATATTGAAAAAAATGTCGAATGCAAAAATGTCGAAAGAAATGCCGAAAAAAATTAGAATGTTTTTTTTTATTTGTATGTTTTTTTTGGGTTTAGGTAGTAAAAATAAACCGGGGCTTGGGGGAGGAACCCCCCAATAAAAAAACATTCGACATTTTCTTTCCACATTTATTTTTCCAACATTTTTGCAGTCGACTTTTTCCACTATAAACCTAGTCTTCTGTAAGGGGTGCAATCCTCTCAGCTGTTAATCTTTTGCTTGGTGATGACATAACCAGAGTGCTTTGTCTGCAGGACGTTCTACAAGAAGTGTGGGAGTCTGGGAGAATCCAAGATGGTGGGACCCTTTGGTGGACTGGTGCTTCTCCTGGTTACTCTAACTCCGACCCTCCTTTGCGTCGCAGATGCCCTTAAGAATCCCAAGGGTCCAATAGATGGTTCAAGGGTTTTTATTAACAGGACTGCATTACTGATTTTAAGAGACTGCTGATAGATTTTCTCTGACTGGTCCCTCAACCTGCTGTGTCTTCCTCCTCCCTAACCCAGGCTTTCCTGTCACCCACAGTTAGTATGAACTCTAGAGATCGGTAATCCCTACGGTCTTATCCATCTTACTCCACCAGAGGCTTCCAAAGGGATCTCTACTCTAGTGTTCGCAAAACAGGTTTATGAAAGATGCTCAAAATTGTGCCTGTATTCACTTGCAGTCTGTACCTCTCTCACTCTATTTCGCTCCTCTCCCTGATCTTGTGTCTCCTTACTCTCTAATTTCCCTTCTCCTTTTAAACCCTCTCCGACCTCCTCCTCTCCCCTTTTCCATCCTCCCACTGCTCTCTGTCCCTCCTTCTCTCTCCCACCTCTTTCCTGTTCTGTCCTTCTGATTTTCTCACACTTCTCCACTTTCTATCTCACAACCTCCCTCTACCAACTATTCTCTCCTACCTTCAACCTTCCCCTTTCTACAACTCCTCGCCCTCTCGCTCTATCCTTCACCTCTCTCGCTCACTTCCCCTTTTTCACCCTCACCTTGCCCCTTATTTATCCCACTTTCTCCACTACCAATCACGCTCATATACGCTCTCCTAGTCACAGTTACACTCTCCCACAGGGTACTACACACAACACGTCACCTCTCTCCAGGTCCACAGACCCTTTAGCACTCATCTCCACCTTCCTACGCTTAGTCTCTGGGTCCATCGCCACACCTTCTGACCTCACCCAAATACCTTTTACTTTGTCCTGTATGACATTTTAGATGTCCCAAAGAATTCCCTCCACTATGAGCAAAGTAAACCGATGAAGAAGGTAAATCCTAAATACATTTCAGATATCTGACAGTGGCCCTCTCTATAAGCATACTGATGAGGAAGAACACAAAGTAGGATTTGTTGATGTGCAAAGTTCACACTAAAGCAGAGTAACAGAACACAACATAACAAAGAGCACATATAACTCCATGAGATGACATTTTAGAGGTTTAAAAGTAGTCTCTCCCTTTCAGTGGAGTATTCTGATGAGGAATAAGATGTGATTTGGTGGTGTAAAATGTGTACAACCAGCAGGTGATGTTATTTAAAAAAAGAAGAAAATCCTCCTAATGGGTCAGACAATCTATATTCTCTCACAGGGAATTAATTTTAAGCCTAGTCTGAAAACGCAAACCATATTCACATCACATCTCAGGGGGAGATTTCCATCTTATAAATACATACAATCAAAGATTTACTGATCACTTACCACGTTCTTAAATGCACCGTCTTTTGGGCACCTTTTGTATTTCTATTTGAGCAGTTGTAAGCCTAGCGTTTTAGTGGAAAGACGTTGGCTTAACTGGTATGTAGCAAGTTTCGGGGGATCAACAAGTCTCATGCCAGCTGTTATGTTTATGTAATGGCCACGGGGGTCTTCTTTATATTGAATAACTGCTTTTATACTTCTCATGTTCATTTGTGGCGTCTCGCTTGGATCAGGTGTTCGGCCTATATAGTAGTTGTGCTGAGTCGCACCGTTGTTAAATTATGCCAGTTCATCAGATTCACATCTCGCGCAGCTCGCTTTAGTGGGATCACCCTCAGGGAGAGGCCACTCACGTATGGCTGTTGTAGGCTGGTGTCCACTTCATTCTTCCCTATTCTCTTTCTCCCACTGGGGCACCCCTCATTCACTTTTTTTGCACAGTCCTTCCTTGGCTCGGTAGCTTGTGGTTGTTGGCCTGGCATTCCGCGATTATATATGTGAGATTTGCAGCAAGCATAAAAAAAACACTAACTTACAATTCTGGCTTCCTGAGCACATCTCGGGGCTAACGCACCACCACACGTCCACTAAATCTAGTACTCCTTAAATGGTACCGGAAATGCCAAAGTGAAAAATTCTGGTTAGCCCAAGTTTTCGTATTGTCCCTACTAGATCATCATTCCTCTTGATCCAGGGCTTACTATTACACATCCTCTCCTACTTATATAGTCATATTCCTCGATCGCAACCCCAACACATCTTCTCAATGTGTTGTCTCTTTGTATCCCATTTCTAATGATGCCTCCCTTGCTCCCCGCACCTACCCCTCATGTTTGCCACTTTTCTGTTGTTCTTCCGCAGACTAGTCTGGTTATCCTTGGGCGGGGGCACAGTGTGCCACTGTCTCAGACAAGATACCAGCGCCATTAAACCAATATGATGGTGATAAGCACAGTATAAAAATTCATAACATAATACTTGCCATAGGACACCTTGATCTACTGTCTTGCCACCAGAGAAGTCCAAAATGGCGGAATCGGCCATCCTCAGGAGGGCATTGTCATCAGGTTCACAGGGGCAACAAAGACATTTCTTACACTGGTTACGCATACCATGGGCCGAATTGCCCACAGAGTTACAAATTAACTGGTTGTCATCATCCCATCTACATAGGCTAATACCAAGTCAATGATGGGACTATAGCCCCGCGTGTTTTGGTTGTAGCCCCGGATAAAGCTCAGGGGCTACATAGAAAAGGCTAGCTAGCCCAGAGTACTGACAGTCCCGACATTAGCGTAGCCCCTGATCTTTTCCAGACCTAGCAACACCCCTGGACAGGCATATGGTAAAACAGTACTTCTGTAGGGCAAACGCAACAAAACTAACAAACCTGGACTTAATGGGGCAGGACATTCCTAAGAAGGGCAGGTTGCGGAGTCATGCATGGGAGTTCTAGGCAGATCACAAGTTCATTAGACACTCATTGGAAAGGTTATGGTTTTTGGGGTGGCAGTGCAGAAGGGTAATTATGACCAAATAATATAGACAAAGGCATTGCAGATTTGTCCTGGATGTCTGGTGGCCTAGTGGGCTTCAATTCCACCAGCGATAGGAGTTCCTGAAATCAAGGAAGTGGTGGCAGTGGCGTCACAGATGAATGTTCATTGCTGCTTGGGGCACACAGCAGTGTGTCTAGTACACCAAAGTACCAAGTTATAGGATTCAGTGCAGCTAGTGACAGTGATGAACAGAACGTAGGGGCACTCGGCGCAATACGAGTACTACGACAGTGGTACTGAACGATTTTAGGTATACGGGCCCCCACACGGTGCAAGAGCCACGTGAATGAGGACAGCTATCGCACAAGGCTGTGTCAGAGGAGAGGTGGGGCAGCTAATCCTGGTGTCCTCGTTGGCTCTTGCCCTAGGATCCGGTGTTGCAATTGTGGGGACAGACTCAGGCAGCACACATCTCAGTGCATGTGGATCACCTCTTTGTAGCCACGGAAAGTCCAGTGACCGCATTGAGCATATGTCAAGGTTTGGGCCACTGAGACAAGCAGAGTGAGCACTGGTCAATGTCTCACCTCAGTCGCTCGGTAAAGCCAGAGCTCCTGAGTATCGGTGGGAGCGTTGCCATCCAGACGGTCTTGGAGAGCTTCAAGTCATGTACAGTATACATTTCTCTAAACCTCTAATTCACAACACCTAGATGTAAGCTACCCAATATGTAAACTAAGTGTAGTGAAGTTGCAGTGTAGTAAGAGTTAAGTTTCAATTTGTTGTGAGTTGGACTTTGTGTTCATAAGGGAATGAACATAAAAACGATGAGAAGACAGAAATCATGATTGCGGGTACCGGGGCCAGACTGCGTAGCTTGAGTCCTAAATATCAGCATTTTATGGTCCCAGACCATAAGACCAACACACAAACGAAGGTCAAGACCCTGGGGGGTCTATCTGGATCAGACTCTGAGCCTGAGGTCCCAGGTGAATAACAGTCTCTGTATCAGTCTATTACATCAAATTACTGACGACGATTCGTCCATTCTTGTCAAAGTCAAATTGCATTACCATGGCACGGGCGATCATCGGTTCGAAGATGGATTATTGTAAAAGGGTGTTGATAGGCAACAACAAGGGAGATATATCTAAACTTCATGTAATCCAGAATAGCATGGAAAGAGGGGTAGAAGGACTGACCAGGAGAGATCATGTCTCTCGTGCGAGAAGGAAATTACATTGGCTACCTATAGAAGCGAGAATCTCGCCCCGATTACTCACAATAACACACACATTTCTATCACATAACTATCCGGCATATCTGGCGGAGAGTCGGACCACAAAGGCTGCACAGTGAGCACTCAGAGCTAATGACATCTATTTGCTCTCTGTGACCAGAACCAAATTAATCACTGTAGTGAAATGTGCCTTCTTTGCGCCAGTACCCAAGCCACCCAGGGCATGGAATCCTCTGTCACCAGACCCGAGAAGTATGGAGTCCATCGATGCCTACAAGCGTAATGTGAAGACTTAACTTTTCATGTAACTCCTGGCTCTTCCCTTGGCTTCCTGGGCTGCATCTGAGTCTCAATGCGTCTTGCTAGGCATAGGTTGTGTTTGTCTTGTTCCTTGTTTGTACCCTTTCTAGGGTAGTGCCCTTGTGCTTTCAGGCCCGCCTGCGCTTTATTAAAACTTTACATTTAAATTAAATAGACTATGTTTAGAGTCTTTGACTCTAAACACTGGCATCGTTTGTAGACATGGGCCTTTGAAAGGTTGCAACCTCTTCCCCCCTTATTTCCACTTTTTGTATACATTGCTGTGTTTCACTGTTCGCCACTTGTTTGTGCATGATTTATGTGCCTGTGTTTCTCCTGTTTATGCCGTGTAGACTGTATCCTGCGTATTGGTGCCCATGTCTCCTGTATGGGTATGCCTCTATAACTCTCCCCATAATTACTGTGCATCTCAGACTATATAGAATTTGGTTTTCTTAAAAAATGATGCAACCATTTTTTGTGCATGGGTTAGTTGGTGATGGTGTAGGCTTGTATGGGCCTGCCTCATGCGCATGCTGGTGGCTCTGAACCCGAGCTGCGTGGTTAATGTTGGTTATGGGATAATGTTGGTGATGGGTGTGTATGTGTTGTAAGGGCGGGTCAGCATTCTTCCTCTGCAACAGATGGTGGTGAAGCAACACGCACCTGCGTGAAACCTGTGATCAGGTAATAAAATAGCGGCAAAAATGCTGTGGTTTGACCCGGTAAAAGTGTACCGCATTATACCATTTAAGGGGTGCGGGGGTGTCCCCCGCATCCTTCACTTGATTGTGGCGCAAAAAAACACCGCATTTTTGCCGCGATATTTTGTATTCAAGGCCATTTTTGCTGCTATTTTAAGACATGGGACCCTCACCGGCTAGTCCCCAGGGATCTGTCATCGAGGTGGCCAGGACACGGCCATCGCTGTTGGATCCAGTTCCTTCGGGAGGATCACCTGGATGAGGGGTCCTCGGGGAGTGGAAGTGGGACACCGACGGGTGAGACGCGGTACCCCCTTCCCTAGAACACCTTTTCCCCATCCTACCCCGTAAGATATCCAGAAGTTCTACTCCCCCCTTTGCCAACACGAACAGTTTCTTACACTGTGACAAAACGGACTAAAACACGAGCCATTTACCTGACATTTCCCAACACAAGGGTCAGGCATAGTCAGGCAATTGGCAATAAGTACGCACACCTGACAGCCCTTTCCCTTCCCCACAGGGATAAAAGGCGGAGCACAAAAACACACCTCGAGCAAGGCTGAACGTACAAGGAAGACTAGTAGTTCAAACGGAGAAGAAAGGTAGAGAGACCCGGAGGGATGACAAGGAGGGAATTGCCCTGGACCTTTTCAACTCAGACCCGCGAAGCCTCCAAACGGGAAATCATAAGACTGGGAAGTCCAGCTGACGTGTGGTGTGACAAGTGTCAACGGCACACTGGGCCCTCCCGCGCTGATAGCCAAAGCGGGGAGCAGCGCTTGTCGCCGACGTACCATCCTTGACACCTGAGGCATCAGTTCAGCACAGCCGTTGAGTCGGAGAAGACAGATAGTAATACTGAACTGTGCTGGGCCCAAGGTTGGAGGCAGCAACCTTGTTGAACAAAGAAACTTGTGTAAATGAACTTTAAAGGAACCCTAGTAAAAGGTTCAGAAGCAGAGTGGTCAGGTGTCGAGGGGCGCCCATTCGAAGGACTCTGACTGAAGCCCTTTTGGGTTGTGTTTTGTTGAAACTACGAAGACCCAGAGGCTTTAGGAGAGGCTAGTGTAAAGTGACAAAGTGGTCCTACGAGGGTCGAGCAGAACCCCTCGTACACTCGAAAGTCTTTGACACATGAGAGAAAACTGATTGAACTGTGAAACTGGCAAATGTGAACCCGGCAGAGGGATGCCTGCGAACGGAGGGTAAATAGTGACATATCTGTGAACATTGTGACAACAAGCGTGAACCCTGCTGAGGGATGTCCACAATGGATAGTTGGTGAAAAGTACATTGAGACTTTTAAGTGATATGTTTTTGAGTGAAAGGCCGTAGCTAATCAGATTGAGAGAGGCTAACGTTGCCAGAAGGACCAGAGCCCGGCTGAGGGTGATTCAAGGGGCAAAAAGCAGTCGCCCAATGTGAAAGATTGTCAAAGGAACTTTTGTTTATAGCTTTTTGGTACAGCCAGCCTTCCAAGGTACGAGACTTTTGCAGGAAAGAGACTTGGCCCGGAAGGTCCTGGCTTCGTTGAAAGGAACTGTAACCTTGTGCTGGCGAGGCCCAGGAGTGTGCTATGCTCAAAGGTCCTGCCTTGGCCCGTGCTAAAAACATGGGTAAGGGAGACCCAGCCATACCATCCTGACCTATCACTTGGTGAACACTTCTTTCTTTTCTTGAGAACATTAACCCACACTGTTTTGTAACTTAGCTGTAAGCATTGACAATAGTTTTTTTTAGTATAGGCCCTTTGCATTTGACAAGACGCCACTAGGACTGCCTTATTAATATTTAATGGTCGAATCTTGCTCCCATCTTAGATCTAGGTTTAGATTAGGCGTTTGTATCACCCATTGTACAGTTTAATAAACACCCTTGAACTGTGATCAGTTGTGTCTGTCGTTACTGTTGCCACCATGAGTTCCTTACACACCACACATGTATGAATATTTGGATACATGTTTTTTCTGTAAAAGTGAATAAGTCCAATGTCAGCAGTATGTGTAGCCATGCATTAATTCTACGCTTGCTCTTCCTGCATAATGTCTGTTTTTGCACATATATGGTGGTTGTTCCCTTTGTTACACGTGTGTTAGTTATCTTGGTGATTGCCTCGTCAGCTCTCTGTACCCACTGTGCATGAACAAATATATTGAGAAATGTGCTTTTCTTTCAAAGTAATTACCTAAAACTTGACTGATCTGATTTTCAAAATGTTTGCAGAGTCTATTTTTTTTTTACAAATGAAAGCGTTTAGCAAATTTGAAATGAGTGTTAGGTGCCCGGGGTTCGGTCAAATCAGTTACTTGCCACATTCTGTGAACCTTCTTGGATGAGATCAAAAGTTACAAGGGAAAACATTCGTTGTTTGCCTATTAAGTGTCATGTAATCACCACTGTAGTGTTGCTACTGCATCAAAATATGCACACACAGCAGAGGGGGGAAAAAACGTCACTTTTGGAAAGAGTACTGGCACGTCAGGCACAGTCCTTATGAAAGAGTAGAGACACTCCAGGCACAATCCTTATGAAAGAGTAGAGACACTCCAGGTACAATCCTTATGAAAGAGTATGACACTCCAGGCACAATCCTTATGAAAGAGTAGAGACACTCCAGGTACAATCCTTATGAAAGAGTAGAGACACTCCAGGCACAATCCTTATGAAAGAGTAGAGACACTCCAGGTACAATCCTTATGAAAGAGTAGAGACACTCCAGGCACAAACCTTATGAAAGAGTATGACACTCCAGGTACAATCCTTATGAAAGAGTAGTGGCACTCCAGGCACAATCCTTATGAAAAAGTATGACAATTCAGGCACAATCCTTATGAAAGAGTATGAAAATCCAGGCACAATCCTTATGAAAGAGTACCAGCATTCCAGGCACAATCCTTATGAAAGAGTATGACACCCAGGCACAATCCTTATGAAAGAGTAGGACAATCCAGGCACAATCCTTATGAAAGAGTACCAGCAATCCAGGCACAATCCTTATGAAAGAGTATGACAATCCAGGCACAATCCTTATGAAAGAGTACCAGCACTCCAGGCACGATCCTTATGAAAGAGTATGACACCCAGGCACAATCCTTATGAAAGAGTATGACACTCTAGGCACAATCCTTTTGAAAGAGTATGACACTAGGCACAATCCTTATGAAAGAGAAACGAGATTGGGTCCTAGGATTGGAACCGTCCTTTGCTAAACTCTGTCTATTTTTGTGATGCCCTTAAAAGTGATGCAAGGCCACAGGTTGTTTTTGAGGTGAAGCCCACACCTCCTTGTTTGGTTCGATAGGGGGGATTTTCCTGGCTACTTTGCAGTTTTTTGTTGTTGAAAAAATAGATTTTCCACGCTATTTTCGTTCAGTGGTAAGTGCAGATTTAGGTCATCAATTAGGGTGTGGACTCATGGTCCCAACTGTGGTGAGCCGACACGTGTTTCGACCTCGTGGGTCTTTATCAAGGCTAATTAGTAGATGGCTCTTGCCCCGGGTGGGGTCCTGTATCGAATCTACGTAAGTCCTGTGTGTTCACAGCTGGGCTCCTCATAGGCCCTGGAATTATTCTCTCGCGGAGCTGTTGCGTCCTCAGTCTGTTGGATTCAATACAGGAGCCCACCAGGGGCAAGAGTCAACTACTAATGGAAAATCTACTTTTTCAACAACAAAAAACTGCGAGGTAGCCAGGAAAGTCCCCCCCCTATCCTTATGAAAGGGGACACTCCAGGCAGAATCCTTATGAAAGAGTACTGACACTCCAGACACTATCCTCATAAAAGAGTAAGCATTAAACCTCATTAATAAAAGGTGAGCCAGGTATTGCCATAAACACACTGTTTAAGTTGCATATACCGAGGCACTAGGGAACTTTTGGGCTTTGCTGAATCACCCCGTGAGATCGGGGACCTCCCACTCCCTGCTCTGAGAGGGCTGTCTTGTGGAGTAAAAAGCCTTCACTCCCCTCTCCTCTCCTCTCGTGGAACTATGCATTTGGTTGGTCAATTTCAAACAGGGGCCTTTTAGATGAAGCACTTGGCTTAGAAAGCACATAACGGGCAGTTCAGACATCACTATAACAAGCTCCACGCCCCCGATTATCATCAAGTGGCTTATATCTCAGGATACATCAGAGGCACTAGGATGTCTGACCGCAGTTCCTGGTGGTAATTTATAGGTTTGATGTATTGAACATCTCTGAAGAGGTCACCACACTTAGTTGTCACTTTCGCCTTCTCCATGGATGATAGATAGGTAAGCATGGAGGAAATTTCCTAGTAGGCCAACACCACCGCTGCCTCGACTATGGAATTTTGTTAGAAGAAACAGTCGTAAATTATCATCAAAACAAACATTTTTGTAAACAAAACCTCGTGGAAATCAAACCATTGGTTTCCATTTGAATTAGCGCGAATTGTCATTCTGTAGCCTCCACTAGAATCCCTTTAAGAGAAAGTGTTGGGAATGCATCTCCAAGAGCCGTCTTGGCTTGAAGTGGCCCACTTGACACATCAGCAGTGGTCACCACACTCTACTCTTTGCAGAGGAGAGCGCCACTGTAATTCAGCTGCCATCCTAGCCTGGGCCTGGGCCTGGGCCTCGGGATCCCACTGTGAGACTTGAGAGCCTTCAGCAGGTTTTGAGAAGGTCACGTTTGCCCTCCGCAGGATTCCAAGGAAAACCAAGACAGGATTGGTTCACACAGGCCACCCGAACGTCTGGATCACCTCGCCCCATTCCCGTCCAACCTCACCAAAGGAAACCTTTTCATTTCTAGAGTATTGGGTAATTACAAGGCGCATCTGTCGTGTTCTGCCTGTGTGGCAAGGTTTTTTTCTTTGGACTTCCAAAGCAGCCAAACACATAGCACAACTAAATTGAAACTCAGTGAGGGTTACATTAGGGTCTGTAATTCTCAACAACGCCTCCGGCCTGTGTGCTCGCCGGACATAAATATTTGAGGGTTTGAGAGGCAGCTCTATATTATGTATGGCTATTTAGCTGGCTCGCAGTCATGTTTATACGTTATATTATTGTCTCTCCATTAAAAAAAACTGCTTTATTAAACTTTCATAAAAATGCATGCATCTATTGAACTGGTGTTGCAGAGACGTTCACGCGTGAACTAACCTATGTAGTTACATGGATGTCATGTTTCCAGATACATGCATCATATTTTCCTTCAGTGCATCTGCATCCCTCGCTCATTTCAGTTCAGTTCATAAATGCCATTGCAGCCGAAGCCATAAAACTTACCCACAAATGCAATCACCAAGAGATATCATTGATTAAAGTTGGTACAAAAAGACCCGCCGCAAAAATCGCTTTTAAAAAGGTAAAAACCGAGGGTTAAAAATCAATAAATAGAATTAAAATTGTTGCATACAAAATAACACTGTGTAGCTTAACATTGTGAGTTTATGAGCGGGTATCCCCGAGGGCAATAATTGCAACAGAAATGGACGGCTGTTACTCACTTTAGACCTCCTCAACCACACTCAATGTAGGAACCTAGAGACAAAGTCAGAGTCTATTGAACTACTGTCAATTCAGAAGTCTTCTTACACTAGGCGGTCGCCACTTCGACTTGGCCAATACCTGCCAACCCCAAAAATGGCGCTAAATATTTGACCCAAAGGTCTTCATACCCTTCACAAAAGAAGAATTGGGGAATGGACTCTTCTTGGGCCACCCACACAAACAAGACACACTGTATTGTTGGACCCACCCCAGTTCCCTGTAAATGTTGCCCGTTCCTGAGTGCCAAGACGGAATTCCAGATATAAATAATATGCAGAACGGGGCCTTATCAAGTCCAGAGACTTCAAACCCAAAAGCTGCCTTAGCCGTCACATAAAGCCAACCAGTATTCATGGCAGTGGCACGGGCCACAGCCATGGACCGTCGAGATGATACCAGATGGGATCGCTTGATCAAACCCTTGGTTTCCCTGGTCACAGTTTCTGGTGACCTCCATAAGTGGCCACAGTTCCAGTCTCATGTCAACATCCCAAAACACAGTTGTGGCACATACGTGCTTTACTTGCATTACTAGTTATTTGCCCAATAAAATGCAGGCTTTTTATGGTGTAACCTGACTTGTGCGCTCCATACAGTTTTTAGAAATATAAAGCTTCCTTTAGGCTATTTATAAACAACATTTGAAGGAATGGGGCAATAATGCAACCATGAATCCCATGCATTAAGACTTTAGTGAGTGGGATACAAGGACTAGTCATATTAGAATATTGATTATTTATGGACTGAACATCTCGTTCAATTCAGTCTCGTTCAATTCAACATGATTGACTGAATTTTTCTGGGAACTTAAATAAACTTAAACACTGCAGAACCAAACCTTTGTCTTGTCCACGATCAACAGACGCAGTCTGTGGCGCAATGGGCTAAGACCGGGGTTACAACCTGTGGCTCTCCAGATGGTTTGGCTACGATTCCAGTGATGCCTCAGCATTGACTGCTACAAATCAACTTCCGGAGCACTGGTGGTCCTGGGATGAATATCCGTTTGTAAACCATCAATCAGCCCCACAATTCAAGTACACCAGAAGGGATCCAAACAGATTGGAAACACAAGTCAATTATAAACCTTCTTGTCCAATTTTGGTAACGTGGACGGAACGGCAGGATTATCTTCGCAAGGTCATGGACTGTTGATTAGTTGCAGCACATTGAAAATACAATTACCCAATGATAAACGGGACTGTCCAGTCAAGGATGTATACAAATATCTACTTTATTATTATCACAACAGACACTCTCAGCACACCACAAAATACAACACAGCCTGTAAAGGATTGCAGAGGACAGACAGTTTCAAAGTAGGAAAAGGAATGCACTCTGGATACTGACAGGAGGGTAGTCGATAAATTAATACATTATAATAGTTCAAGGATACTTGGTTTCAACACAAAGGGAGCAATGGGTCTAAAAATGTCACTAGGGACCTTCGAAGAAGGTCTAGGGGGACAGAACCACAATGTACCCCTGTGCTTTTAGAAATTCTTGGTGCTCAAAAGTGTTGAGTCGGTTTCAGGGCGCTTTGCAGCTTCTGCAAGAGAGTTCAAGACGGAAGACAGCTGCTGGTATCAGGCGGCAGGCAGTTCGGCGAGCAAGGGCTAGACAGGCAGCTGCAGGCTGGCCTACACGGCGACTCAGGGTCAGAAATCGTTGTCTCAGTGCTAGTTGGTGGGTCTGAAGCACTGGCCGAGGCACCTCAGACTGCGTTCGCGATTGTGGGATAACAACAGTCAGCGGTGCAGGAGGTTGCAGCTCGAGCGGCTCGAAAATGTCCTTTAAGGCGAACGTCGGTAGATGCTTGTCGATGCACTTCTCCTAGCTTTTTAACTGGGCTTGTGTCGTCCCAAAGCCGAGGAGAGTGCTGCAGGCAGCTGCTTTGTCCTTAGTTTGGTTCAGAGACTCTCTGGCACGTCCCATCCAGGAAGCTTTCTTGCAGAGCCTAGCAGGGTATGCTGTGTGCTGGCTGGGTACCGGTTCTGGAACTGCTGGAGGGTCCTCTGGATTCAGTATGTCCCTCTGTTCCCTGGGAGATGTTTAAGGGAGGGATCATTCTTCCCTCTTTGGAAATCCTTGCCTTCCTTCCCTGGTGGAAGCTATATGGCAGACTGTACCTTCAGCCAGGGTCCAAATGGGTTCTTCTTGTTACTCCTTGCAAAGTCCTCACATGACCTGCCCAAAAGAGGGACTCAACCCTCTTTTAAAGCCAAATGGGTGCCAGTGATTGGCGTAGGCTAATCCTACATTAATAAACCAATCCTGGGACCCCACCAACAATGTCCTGTATGCATCAGGTCATAACCAGAGTGCTTTGCAACACAAAAAGTAAAGGGATGAAAACATGCAATACTAAGTCGCACCCATCTTCCTGTCTGTTGTGGATCAAAGGGTCTCTCTGGTTAATTGAGCTCTCTGTGGTTCCTGATTAAAGCAGAAGGTTTCCCTTGAAGCTGTGGCGAGACCTGACTTTTGGTCGCTGCCAAACCACATACTCGTACCTTCTGAATGGGGTCCACCTCCGGGGATGACTACTGTAAATACATAGTCCCAGACATGACAGGTTACTGCCCTTGATAGTGAGAGGCGGCAACTGGCTTCAGACTGACCATGCATTTCAAATAGTTTTGGGGGTTTTCCTGTCTTTTGTTAGTTCTGCGAGCGGCCTCCCATGGGCCTGCTTGAATCAACTGTAATTAGTGTGCAAAGTTGAATTCAGCAGCTCACAAAGGAGAGGGCGGATCCATGGAGCCTTTGTTAGTTAATTTGGCTGGCCATGGCAGGAGGAAGTTTTTGCTTTCTCCTTCTGAGATGCCTTGGTGTACTTTTGGCTGTCATATTCCAACTAAATATGACAGAGGGTGGCAGCGCCTGTAGGCTGTGTCCACTCAGAATACAGGGGTCTATGTGTATGTCGTGCGGAGAGCATAGGAAAATGTGTGCGGATTAGCCCCACACATTTTCCAGCGGTTGATCTACCATCATACAATGTCATTTAAAATTTCCAAAAAGCCTACGCGAACGCACACCCACAATTTCTCACACGGACTATGCTTGGTGGGGCTACGACACCTGTGATCTGGGAGAAACCTGAAGGTGTCTCCTTGGCTAGTCCCTGGCGATCTGTCATCAAGGTGACCAAGACACGGTCATCGCTATTGGAGCCAGTTCCTGGGGGTGGACTATTGAGGGAGGATCACCTGGATGGGGGTTCCTCAGGGAGTGGTTGTGGAACACCGACGGGTACGATGCGGTATCCCCCTTCCTTCAACTTCTTTTCCCCATACTACCACGTAGGACATTCAAAACCACTGTCCCTCCCCCTTTCCGACAAACACTTTTGCACGACACACAAGAGAATGGACCAACACCAGAGCCGTTTACCTGACATGTTCCAATACAAGAGTCAGGCAACGTCAGGCAAGTGATCAGAATCACGCACACCTGATGGCCCTTTCCCTTCTCCACAGGGATAAAAGGTGGAGTAAGAGAGCACAGGATGAGCAAGGCGAGCACGGCAGACAGCACAACAAGATGGCTAAGCAGGTGCGGCAGTTCAAGCGCAGGAGAAAGGCGGCAGGAATCGAGAGGGTGGCGAGGAAAGAAGTGACCTTGCTCTTTTCATCCCAGACCCGCGGAACCTTCGAGGAAGAGAGACTTAAACCATGAAAAATAGCACATGTGTCTTGCAGCAGATGCCAACAGTAACCAGGGCAAGCCTAGGCCGATGAGCAGGAGTGAGGGAAGCTCCTGCGACCGTGGTACCGGCCTTGACTCCAATGAAGAGGAAAGCCAAGCAGTTCAACACAACCGGTGAGTCGAGTGGAGAACCGATAAGAAACGGGCTGTGTTGAATGAGAAGCGCAAAGTGGCAAGTTTGAACCAAGTTTCATGAACTGTGTAAAGAACTGTAAAAAGTGTTAAGGGGAGACGACCAGCTACAGAGGGAAACCGGCACCACGTGGATGCTAACTAAAGGGACTCAGGTCGATCCCCATCTAAGCGACACTACAGGTACCAGAAGGCGGTACGAAAGTCACCAAAAGAGGTCAAAGTGGTCATACAGGAGGTCTAGTAAAATCCTCATACAGTGGAAAGACTTTGATCTACAAATTGTGTGAAAGCAAGGGAAGTGAATCCCACCACATGAGAAAGCAAGGGAAGTTAATCTTGCAAATTCAAGTAAATGTAAAGTTGGCAAGAGTGAACCCGACTGAGGCATGCTGACGAGAGGGGCAAAGTCTAAAGTCCAGAGAAACAGTGTGTTGACAGAGGTGAACCCGGCTGAGGGATGTCCATTATGAACTGTTTGAAAAGACATTGAGAAACAAAGGGAAGTGAAACCCGCTAAAGAGAAGAGACATGTCCGAGCCTGAACGATGGGAGATCCGGCTGAGATTGAGAAGGGTCAGTGCCCAGAAGAGGGAGAGGGGGGGCCCAGGGGTGAAACCATCACCCTACGTGAAACTGTAGTAAGCGATTGAGAAGGGTCAGCACCCAGAAGAGGGGGACACAGAGGTGAATCCATCACCCAGCGAACACTGAAAACAAGCTTTTGTTTCTTAAAGAAACTTTATTTTGAAACCGGAGAGGCCCTCGAAAGCGAGAGAACCTAGCTATCCGGGGTCTTGATATCAATAAGGACCTTTCTAAGGATTTGCACCCAGAAGAGGGGAATCCCGGCATGAAAGTCATCACCCAAAGCCCAAGGAAAAAGAGACTGTTTTTTGTTTTGTTATTTGAATACGTCAGGTCCTCGAAGGCAAGAGACTTTCAAGTGAAACAAGACTTGGCCATTGGCGGCCCTGCTAGCTGGAAAGGCACCGTCATCTCGTGCTGTAGAAGTCCGAGATTGTTCTGTGCTCCAATCTCACATCTTGCCCCTTGCTCAAAACGCGGGGAAGGGAAACTCGAGCTGCTGCATCTTGACATATTATTTGGGAATACTTCTTTCTTTTCTTGCAAACTATCCCGCACCCCTTTTTGTATTAGCTGTGAGGATTGGCAATAGGTTTCTTACTATAGGCCCTTTTATTTTGACACAACGCGACTAGGACTGCCTTATTTTCATTTGTTGGTCGACGATTGCTCCCATCTTAGATTTAGGTTTAGTTTAGATGTTTTTCCACCCTGCAACCATTGTTCAATAAATACCCTTGAACTGTGATCACTTGTGCCCGTCTTACTTGTTGCCAACAGGACTTCCTAACAGATCCCTCAGCATTGACTGTGCCAGGTGGGATTACGACTCCCATCATCCCTGAGCATTAACTATGCTGGGTGGCGCTACAACTCCTGCAATCCCTTTACTTTACTGCAGAACCCTCGACCTGTTTAGATGAGTTATCATGTAGAAAGTATTGTATGCAAATGAAATTGCAGCCCTAAAAATCCCATGGAGTGTGGTCCCCCACACCTAATTAAAATTCCACACAGTATAGAGTTTCAGTCGCATGGACTTGGCATGATCTGACAGCCTTCCCTATGTGTCTGCACCAGTACAGGACTGTGTTTGACACTATGTACATGTCATTTTCAGAACACTGATTTGGAACTAAATGCAGACAAACCACTTGCTTGTTCAGAGGATCACATGTAACACTACCAATCTAGCATCTATCCACCTATCCTATTTTCCAGGGTTTGTGGGGTAGACAAGGCATGCCCTGCACACATAGGTTAGCAGTGAGGCTCAAACATGCTTCTCAAATCCATATCTTTCAAACAACCTGAGTGATGCAAAATGTACTATGTTTCCACAGACACTTATGCCGTATACGGTTTATAGTGACATTTTCGAATGTCACGTTTTCAAATGTCTTTTTCTCGAATGAAAAATGCCGGAAAAAAAATGTCTTATTTTTTTCTTTTTTTGTTAACAGTTCCAGTGCGTTCGCTCTTCCAGAGCGAACTGGTAAAGTTGATCACCTTCCCATCTCATTCTGATGGGGGGGTGAGGGGGCGGGGGAGTGGCGGGAAGCCACCTGTGATCAGGTTAGAGCTCTTGGGGAGCCGCTGGTAGGGAGACATGAGTGCAGGGATAGCCTTCATGGGTCTTTGCTATCTTGCTGCAACCAGGAGCTAACCCTGTGATGAAACTCGCACCCTTTGCATCAATCTCCCCTGCGTCAACCTAGATCATCCTGTGGGACGGGCACTCCTTCCTGCCTCGAGACAAGGACATTGAATAGTCATGTTCTCTGCCCTCTTGATGCGCTCCTCACCTTTTACCAGACCCTCCTCGAAAAAATGGATCTTACCCACCATTTGTTCACAGTGCAACTAATGTAGCCACACTTCATTACCCACAGGTGTGCAGAATTGGGCGCTGGGGAGGATTGTTTTTTGTGTTTTTTCTGCAGTGATGCCATTGTGAAGGTCTGTGTTCCCTCTGCAGCTCTTCTGTTACATTGCTCTCCCCTGGCGTGCCACTGACTTCGAAGCCCCCGACTTCCTCTGGTTTATCATGTGTTCTCATAACGAAGAGAGGACCCAGGGCACAAGCAGCCCTCGTTTCTTTTTTTTCATCCATGTTTGGCATTTTGTTGCTCCAATCGCCTTCACAGCGCTCCCCACCCTGTCCAGGCAAGCTTCATTTGAACCTTCCTACTGCCTGCCCTTGTCGCATCCTATTGGTGTTTCCCAGGTTACGAGACCCGGAACACCACATTTGAAGCTCTCCCCCAGGGCAGCTTTGCCCGGGCAGCCAGCAAAGGGCATAGGCGAAGGGCACCTTCCTTAGGGTGCCTTTCCTTAGGGTGCCTTCCATCCCAGTTTGACTGTTCGCGTGGTGCCTAAGCCCTGCCAGACGCCACCCTCTCCTTTGTACAGCTACTTCCAGAGTAAAAGACCTCTTCATTGAATTTTGCCACTGCTGTATTTTGTCATACCTGCACAGTGTTTCCCAGAGTGTTCCAGGTGTCAGCTTGTTACATGAAATCTCACCATTGTTTGTATTCTGCCACATGCATTTTGCCTAACTAGGGCCCTCAGTTTACATTGCTGCTTTGAATTTCGCCACTGTTTATATTTGGTCTGACTAGGTTTCCCAATTTAGTTTGCCACTGTGATTCTCACCACTGCTGTGTTTTGCCACAATTGCATAGTGCATCCCAGTGTGTTCCATTTTGCAATTCCGCCACTGTGAATCTCTCCGCTGTGTATAGTTTTGCCACAATTGGATTCTGGTTCTCAGTGAATCTCACTTGCCTCTGTGATATCCTGTCGCACTGGCACTTTGCAGGAAGAGTCCTCCCAAGTTAGAGCTCTACTTTAAATCTCGCCACTGTTTATATTTTGCCAATATTGCATTATCCTCCCACCGTCTTCCAAATGTAGGTTTACTACTTCAATCTATTTGGCTATGTAATCTATTTCACACTATTTTACCATACCATATGATATGATAAGATATATGTTTATTTATATAGTGCCTATACACAATGTGTTTCTAAGCGCTTCAAGGCAAGGGAGGGAACAAGGGAAAATACAATGACATTCTTACAGGCTATGAACAGTAAGGATGTGAAATTAACTATCGTACTCAGCCTGACAACATTTCAGATAGTGCAAGTGCTAAGAGATAGATAAGGAAGGGAGGGGTGAGTGGGAAGGAAATGGAAACAGACAGGCGACTACCATACTATGCCTGACAACATTTCTGGCATAGCCGGAGGAAAACAAAAGGAGAGGGGTTCAGAAAGGGAGGGGAGGAAACAAGCCACTATCGTACTAGGCCTGACAACGTTTCAGATAGTGCTGGAGGGAGGGTAAGGGGATGGAGGAGCGACAGAAGAGGTTGCCATCATACTAGGTCCAGGGACAATTCTGATAGAGTAAGTGCATAGAAGAAAGTATGGGGAGGAGGCGAGGAGATAGGAAAAGTGAGAAGGGAGGAGAGAACAGAGAGTAAGCAATCAAAAAGAGTGGAGAAGCAAGAGGGGAGAGCGAATACAATTGCAGAAGTCAGTAGTAACACATAGGACCTCATTACACGGACGGCGGTAACCATGGCGCTATTAGCGCCATGGTTGCCGCCGGTATTTTACCGAGTCCGCCTTGGTGAATGGGGGATTTACCGCCCCATTCCAAGGTTGGCGGGGCGGTAATTCCTCATTCACCAAGGCCCTTCCCCATTTGAGCCCCCATAGGGCTCAATGGGAATGGGGAAGGAGCAAATAACGTTACCACTATTAGCGGTACGGTTATTTGCCCTGAAGTCCCTCAGCGGGTCCCTTCCTTAACGTGTGGTCTGGCCACACGTTAAGGACGGGACCCGCTGAGGGACCTCGTAGTATGGCGCTAAGGGATTGCCGGCACCGGTGCCCTTACCGGTGCCGGTAATCCCTTAGCGCCATCCGTGTAATGAGGCCCATAATGTTGCAAGCCAGGATACAAGATGAAGATGGGAACAGCATGATTCAGGGCCACAATGAGTACAAGAAGCAAAGGAAGTCCAGCGTAAGAGTTGAGAAAGGGTGAAGCACTGTGAATCAATGAAGTCCATAAAAGTAAAATCCAGCATTGGCCACAATGATGGTGAAACCAGAATGCATCAGGACAGACTCCTGTGTGCAGGAAGGGAGGCACAAGGGAACAACATGGGGGGACCAGAGAGGGTGGGGATGGCCTGTGGGGACAGAGGGTGTAAACACATGTTGGTGCATGCTTACCTGCTGTTTTAGCAGGGGGTCGGACCCTGGATCCTCCTCCTGGTCCGTACAGGTCCAAACAGGAATTTCCCTCATCTTCGACTGCCCTTCACTTTGGACGCCCTGGCGAGAGACGCCCTTGATCTAAGAGTTAAGAGCAGGAAGGAAGAGGCAGCGCTAAGAAGGTGGGTGGTGCTTAGGCCAGGTGGCCTAAATCCACTTACACCTGCTCCCCAGCTGCCAAACATACCCTAAACATACATCACCCTTGGTCTGAGCACCACCACCCATAGAATAAAACCGAGTCCCCACGCAATATTCAGTTCACCTGTTCACATAGCTTGACGCTTTTGACTCTTGTGACAATCAGACACAGCAACGCCCTCACACCTGATAATATTTGCTGCCGTTAGCAAGCCATTCCTAGCCATTTCCTACCTTCTTTTGATTAGGCTATGAATGCACACGCATTTTACCACTGCTCTTACTAAGTCTCAACTCAGACTCTTCCAAAGACAGTTTATCCTCACAGCACTTCAAGGCCATTCCAATGGTGGCAGGTGCTATACAAATGCCATATAACAGTTTCCGTTTCCCTGAACTTCACACAACAGAAGCGGTACAAGTTGCAATAGTACAAGATTTACTTACAAATACACAAAAAGCACAGCATAGTGTGAAGATTCATGGGATTCTATCACTTCGTCTCGAGAGGATAGCTCAGGGGGACACAGAGTATCACAGGTTCGATCCCCGGGTACGCGCTTAGAAACCTCTGGGTATTAAGCGCACTATAAATAACCTATCATATCATATCTCCCCAAGAGGCTAGGGAGGTGAGGCCACTACCCAATATTCTCAGTGGGGGTGGTAATAAGTGGGAGGACCTCATAGGGAGAGACTCCCCCTTGGGGATAAGAACTTCTTTTCCTTTGTGGAACTCCCTAATAACCTCCTCAAGGACATCCCTACACCCTCTCAGCCTTCTAAGGTATCAGCCCCTCAAGCCCCATTTGTTACTGTGATGCTGACGCATTCACACTGGAAGCTATACAAAGAGTCCTTGTTGGTTGGCAGCCAACCATACTTATACGAAGGGGAGGGATAGAAGAGTAGAGACCAACCCACAAAGACAAACAAAAGACTCTGAATAAAAGAGAGAAAGGACTAACCTCCAAGGTAGAAGGAGCCCAGGAGATTCAAATGCGCAGCAGGAGTGAAGCCTGAAGTGAGAGCGGGGAAAACAACGTTCGGGACGGAGAGTGACCCATTCCGACCATACGACTAATGGGGAGGCCAGCCACCAACTTGGACCAAAGAAGAAGAGCTCCAGGCAGTGGCGTGACCTAAGGAGGGTGGACCAGCTGGTCCATAAACGACACTGATAGTGCCATGGCCTAAAACGAGGAGGCATACCGCCAGGAAGAAGACGCGGACTGAGCCGCGAAAGTCATGTGGTGGAGAGAAGCAACCTGAACCCCACAGGCAGAACCGGTGATGCTGGCCTACACGAAAGAAGGTAAAGGGCATAGCGGGAGACCGGGGAGGGGTCCGAATATAACTGCATCAAGGTTGCATACCCTCGTCACAGTGGTGACCCTTTTGAAATCCAAGAGGCATGAGAGTGATCTCACATGTCATAGTGGTACAACTATGAGAAGCCTAAAAGAAAAACTCTGGAGTAATCTCCCTAATCACAGTGGTAACGCTAAGAGACGTGAAATAGAGGAAACACCCGGGAGTAATCTCCCTTGTGACAGTGGTGACACTAAGAGACACCACAGAGAAGAAGCATTCAGGAGTAGCCCCCCTTACTACAGCAGTAGTTGGCAAAGTGGACAAAGTCAAGAGTGCAACAAGAGTGATCTTCCTTGTCACAGTGGTGACAGTAAAGGTCAAGAGTGCCTCTGGAATACTCTCCCTCGTCACAGTGGTTACATTAACTGCAGTGCAGAGAAGAACAGACCATTAGAGCTGCTCAGAGAGAACCTTCAGTGTGGGAAAGGGCCAAGAAGGATCATCCAAATTGTGGGACATGTCTGTAATTAAAGAGACTTTTGAGGACTATTGGGAGTAATTCTCCTGCCCGGAACCCTTTGTTGAATCAGAAATGGAAGCAAAATATAGAAAAAGATCTACCTTGCCCCTCTAGCCCATTTGATCTCCACCTTCTCTCCTCACTTCCAGTGTTAAGCAGAGGACACACAGCTCTCCTTCAAGCTCCCCCCACTTCCTCCTCTTCTTCCTCTCTCATTCCTCACTGTCTGACTGCTATTCAGGCATGGGGTGCTGCTACTGATCTCTGCCTTAATGGCAGTAAGACTGAGATCCTTCTCATTGGGACCCCTGCTACCTCCTTGCCTCCTACTCTCTGCCCCCCTCCATGGGCCCTCACCCTCTTGGGAGACAAAAAACATTGGTGCCATTTTAGACTCCTCTCGCTCCTCCTATCACAGACCTTGCCATGAAGGCCCACAATTAGCTGCACCTCCTTTGAGGCATTCTCCCTTTCCTCACCTTCCCATACAAACTCAATGTCTCCAGAGCTATGGTCCTATATCCAGGCTGGATTACTGCAACAGCATCTTCCTCAATCTTCCTTTATCCTCCCTTCTGACCCTTCAACTAATCCAGAAAAGGACTGCGAGACTTATCCTTGGTCTCAAGCCCAGGGACTGCATCTCTCCAGCCCTAACATCTCTCCACTGGTCCCGGTTGTTGCTTCGATCTAAACCCTCTACCTCCAACTCTCTGTCCCGAAATACCTCCCTGCTAGAGCCCTTTGATGTTCTAGCTCCAACTCTCTGCAGATCAGATGCTTTTCTAAGCAGAGAGTGGGGGGTACATCTCACTCTTCCGCAGGAGCCTCCCTCTGGAAAAGCCTCCCGGCCCCTCTCAGGCTTGACACGGATTTCCTCAAGTTCCGGAAGCTTCTCAAGACCCTCCTTTTCTCTTCTTCCTTCCCTCTCCCATTCCTCTGCTAATTGTCCCCCTCTGCTGCATTTTGACTGGCTGCCTGGTTCCTTCCGAGTCTTACAGGGCACCAGGCCCTCCTCGCCCAGTCGACCGCAGCACTTCAACTTCGTTCTCCCCCGACACCGCGTCCACCCCAAAACCTGCACTTGCCCTACCGGGCTCTCTCCCACTGTACTAGCCTGGCGAGGCCTAAGCCCCTACTTCACCCGATCCAGCCCAGTCCTCACACTTAGCATGTGGATCCTCACCCCCCCCCTCTCCACTCCACTCCACTCCACTCCCCTGCACTTCTTGTTGCTGCACTTGCACGATCCGAATGAGAACCGTTTTTTGTTATTCTTCATCCTTGTACCCCACCCACACCCCCATATTTTGTCTTGTGGTGCCTTGAAACACCATTTGATGTATAGGCACATTATAAATACTCAATAAATAAATAAATAAAAACAATAACCCAGTTTACCAGGAGAAGCGAGCCATTCTCCTTTTGTTTGATAAATGGTGAACTATTTTGTAACTTAGTGGTAGGGTTTTAGGTTTTTGGACAGAAAGGGCAGGAGCAAACTGCAGAGGGAGCAGGAAAACTGTTGGCTACTAGGCCAGGAGCAGAAGTAGGTTCGAGCAGGCCGGGGTTGAAACAAACAAGGGACACTGGAGACTAGGATAGAGGAACAGCAGTGAGGAAAACTGAGGAAAAGGGAAATAGGACAAGCATCAGTTATGGGGGTGTTGGTCCCATGAAGAAAGTAGGTAAAAACAAGAGGAAACATGGGGGCGTTCTCCACTCCACATCAGGGGGCACAGTTGACTACCTCAGAGGGGCAGCATGGAAGTCTGTGAAAAAAGAAAAAAAGGAAAGTAAAGGCAGTCTGCGGAGGGTCAGAGACAAGGAAGCTAGGCTCAGGCGTGTCTGCCAGAGCTGCGGGAGTGGGAGGACACTGGTGCTGCGGCGGGTTGAAGACCCACGAACAAGGGACTCGTGGAAAGGGGTTCCCAATTCAATGTTAGAGCATCAGTGTGCAACTTCACCATGCGTTCACTTTTAATGGACTTCTGCCTTGATCAGCTGGGCACCAACACAGATGACCAGACTCATACACTCTCACAAAATGGCCGAGGGAGGCACTGTGCTGTTGCTTTGATGGCACATAAGGGGCTGATAGGAAACAGGAATGGCTGGTCAGAGGGTAGGTGAGCAGGCAGCACGATTACTGTGTATCTAACAGAACAGGACCCTACAAGGTTGGGGTTTGTTGTATTAGATAAAGATTAGTAATTCCTGGTATCTCCTCCACTTCAGAAAAATTCTGAAACCCTCCCATTTTGTTTGCACGTATGAATCAGGGGTAGAAGCGACTGGGAACTATCAGGAACTGAGCACCACAACTTTTGATTTTTAGGGTTAAAAGTTCCACTACTTCTGACAAATCATTTAAACCATTCTGGAACTGTTAACTTCAAGCATATTGTTTCATTTGTGTACACTTGTGTACAGGCGCATTATGAATGACTTATATCATATCATTTGACCACCCTATAGCAGTTACTGCTAAACTGAAAATCGGTTTCATTGTATTTTAACGAAGCCTAGATGTTATGTCAACTTGGATGGACCAAACTGGCTTCATCTTAGCAGGCCACTGGTGAGGGTTGGGAATGGGGGAGGGCTGGAGGGGGCGTAATGAGGGGGATATGAAGGTGGTTCTGTTTACATTGAGGATTGTCTCCTCACGACCCATCTCCCCCTGATTTTTGGCAAACATGTCCAGTTACCATCTCAGGTTAAAAGCTTTAGATATTATAGTTGATAAAGGTTCAAGCATTCACAACGCATGTGTTTTTAATGTCAAGTGACTGTGTGGGAGTTCTCCTGCATGCCACTAGACCAGTGTCCAGTTGTAACCTCTGCCTATGGACGAGCACCGGCTAATCATCCCTAGGACTCCCTGTCCCATCAGAGGAGATCAGGATCGTTCAGTCTCGCGACCCTGGCTTTTTATATTACAATAAATTACCAAATTCTCTTCATGACAGCATAGGTCTTTCTGGCTTCCTGTCCGGTTGAAGCAGCATCTGTTCCTATAGGTGTTAGTTAAGGGGGATCCTTATTTTGCCTGTTCCAGGTACCTTTGGCTGTCAACCAGGGCTCGGTCAAGGGTACACGCGGGTGGACAGAGTCCCCCCACTTTATTCAGAGGGTGGACTCAGTCCCCCCCATCTAAAAGAAAAACCTTGGATGTCCTCTTGGAATTTATTAATTAAAGCAGACTTCGGGGATCAAACTGCAGCCGTCAGGTTTGCAGGCCGGACACTTCACCACTGCAATGTATATATAACCTGATGAAAAATAACAAACAACTATAGGTGAAATTTCCCATTTCGGTATTGCAAGTCCCAGGGAAAACATTTGTATTTGTTCTTGGAGTTTAAAACATGCACACCTTTTAATGTTTTCAAAAACAGTATTAGAAGAAAATAACCTCTCTTGGATTTGTGTGTGTGTTGAGTTTATGAAAGGCAAATGCCATTTACCCTGTTCAATTTTTGTGGTTATGCAAAGCCAATTTAATGAAATGTGCATATTTCACCTTGATATGCTAATTTCTGGTGACGTCACATCCCATTGCGTTTGCTGATGAGTCCCCCCCCCACTTACATTTTTAGGACTTGACCCCTGCTGTCAACCTGTCCCTGCCGCAACCCTTTGCCAAGTGTGCTGCCCCACACTCCAACCTGCACCGTCCCTGGCCAGGGTCAGAGTTCACTACCCTGTGGTATGCAAGTTTGGCTTCAGAAGGCCATCGCGGGAAAGCCTGGGGCGTCCGAGTAGAATGCCGAGGGCTGTGTGACGGTTGCGACAGCAGCACAGATGTTACACGAAGTGCATGGCTTGTAGCTACAGGCAGAGCCTAGAAGTGTTGTGTTTGTTCATACAGACGCTTGGAAGATTGCAAACACACCATCACTGCCTGCTCGTCAGAGTCTAGGTATAAAGTTCACAGGAGAGCGCAGAGCCACCCGGCCCCAAGAGCTTTACCAAACACATTTTTACAAGTCGTTTTTGCAGATGTAAAACTCAGCAGTATTTCAAACGCGTTTCCTTTGCAAAAAGAAAAAAAAGCTAATTACACGAACTGATTTATTAATAACAGGAAGACTTTGTCCAATTAATAGAAGCAGTAACAGACCAGGGAACAATTCTGGATGCCTAATGTTCGCTGGAGCCATTTTTTTTAGGTTAATTACATTTCTAAGTAAAGCCGCTGTGGATGTGCCCCTCAGGACTGTGGCGCAGGAAGACGAGACGACGCATTATAATTATTACCTCGTAGGCCAGTTCCAGCAGGACCGGGGCAGCCGGGCTCCGCCTCACGCCGCTCAGGTACCTGGGAAGACAAGAGAAAGGCACGTGAGACACCGACAGGGGAGGGGAGGGAGGCCTGTGCAGACACGCCGGCCTCTCCTAGGACAGCCGCCCCACCGCCCCCCCTGAGGCCGAGGGTCAGCGAGAGGGCCTCGCCTGGGCACTGCCGTGGCAACTGTGTCTTTGGAGGCCCCAGACTGAGAGCAAACGCTAACTAGAGGCAAGCGTGCTGCAGCATATACACCAGGCATCCACATGCATGCATGCCCGCTGCAAGCAAGCGTGCTGCACCATAACATACACCAGACATCCACATGCATGCCGCTGCAAGCAAGCATGCTGCACCATATACCAGAAATCCATATGCATGCATACCCGCTGCAAGCAAGCATGCTGCACCATAATATACAGACATTCACATGCATGCATACCCGCTGCAAGCAAGAGTGCTGCACCATAATATACAGACATTCACATGCATGCATACCCGCTGGAAGCAAGCGTGCTGCACCATAATATACAGACATTCACATGCATGCATACCCACTGCAAGCAAGCGTGCTGCACCATAATATACAGACATTCACATGCATGCATACCCACTGCAAGCAAGCGTGCTGCACCATAATATACAGACATTCACATGCATGCATACCCACTGCAAGCAAGCGTGCTGCACCATAATATACAGATATTCACATGCATGCATACTCGCTGGAAGCAAGCGTGCTGCACCATACCAGAAATCCACATGCATGCATACCCGCTGCAAACAAGTGTGCTGCACCATATACCAGACATCCACATGCATGCATACCCTCTGCAAGCAAGCGTGCTGCACCATAATATACAGACATCCACATGCATGCATACCCATTGCAAGCAAGCGTGCTGCACCATAATATACAGACATCCACATGCATGCATACCCATTGCAAGCAAGCGTGCTGCACCATATACACCATACATACACCATGCATGCATACTCGCTGCAAGCACGCATGCTGCAGCATATACCAGACATCCACATGCATGAATACCTACATCCAGATTATAGAAACTTTGCACTGGCTCAAGTGCAATTTTGCACAGTATTTGCACCATGGCAAACATTCCCCATGGCCGATATTTGCATCATGGCAAACATTCCCCATGGACAAAAACGTATTCTTGTAAAGCATTTTTGAACCATGGTAATGTGTTCCCTAGTACGCATACAATTCTATATTAGCACTATTGAAAACTTGGCCCTGGTGCAAAAATGCATTGAAAGATTACAATTGTGTTGCACTGCACTGGTACAAAATGTCTGCATTGAGGCACCTGAAGTTTTTTCCTCTAACATCTTAGTGTGAGCAAGATAAATTAAGAAGTGCTTGGCGTGGTATACTAGGTCTGCATACCCAATTTAGGAGCAGGAAAACTCCTCCCACACCCCTGGTAGCAGATACCAAAGCCTCAATCTTGCACAGCTGCCAACTGGCCAATGTCAGCTGCACCACCTTGAGACAGGCTCTGCCTATTAATGGTCAACATTTGGGACTATTACCAAGAGAAACACAATCCCCATCCCAGAATCCATAGTGCTGTTGGCTGAAAAGACTGGACTGGATGAAGGGGGCTCAGGTCACGGAGCCAGCAGGAAGCTCCGGCCCAGAGTTATTAATTGAGATCATTCAAAATGATGTACCAGGTCAAACAGAAATACAATTGTGGGATAGTTGTGAAGATGTTGTTGTTGGTTAGACCATTTGGTGCTAGGATATGGACCCCCACAACAGTAAGAGCAGGAATGGAACACATATGGACCCCCACAACATTAAGAGCATGAATGGAACACATGCAGACTAAGGCAATAGTCCCGAAACAAGGCAGGGGCAGGATGCTGGGCTTTCAAAAGACAGAAGACAGAGGCCTACATAAGAACTCTTGCAACATACAGCTTTTTCACCATGACCTATTCCTAAGAAAGGAGTTCATAATACGTACTTACACATTAACAACTTTTCTCCGCCTGAACTATGTTGCCCATAGTGACAGAATTTCATTAAAAAAAATCTTTATTTTTTATGCTTTGTTACAAACTTTTAAAATTGTTACACTTTTTCAACACATTCACAGTTCTTCTTCCTCTTTTTCTAATTTTTGGTTTAGCAACGCTCTCGTTAAACTTTTATGTTCGAATTCTCCAGTTTCTTTATTGATTGTACAACAAGAAGAGCAGCAGAAAATCAGTTACATATTACAGTCATTTCAGAACACTCGAAGGAGGAGAAGGAAGCGCAGAAGTGGTCTCCAAGCACTGACCTAAAAACCTTATTAGTGACTTTAAGACAAGAGTCTAACAGAAGCAGATCAGGGAATTGAAGGATGGAGGTGGTTAGAGGGCCGGGCGTTCCAAACCTGTGCAGCGTGTTGTGGGATTCATCTGTAAATCTGGCTTCTGGGACATTATGGCACGTATGATACTGGGTCAGAACCTCTAAGCCAGAGTCAGAGAGTCGGGCAAGCTAGGCGAACCGAGAGGTGGAAACGAGCCATGGGGGTGTGGAGTGAAGTACCATGTTAGGTAGCAACTTGGACACCGAGAGGAAATGTAACCGGGGAGAGTAGAGAGGAAATCACACAGGAGGCGCACTACAGCTGGGATCGCAGGGTAGGAAGGGGAAAGTGGAGGAGCTGGGGTGCATGCTGGGAAAAAATGTGAGACAGGCCACAATGGGCACTAATGGAAAGAGGATTCCCTTCCATACATCCAACTCTACACAATATCCCCGGACAAGAAATTGAACGGCGGTTTCAGTGCACATCATTCTCATCAGAACGGCCATGCCAAAAGGACGTTGAGCCGGTAGTCTGACTCTCCAAGCGGCCAGCAGCTCTACTCTGCATTTCTCACTGAGTAAGGGGAGTCTGGTGTTGACTTTGCAGTAAGGTAGTCATGGCGGCACCCGTAAACCAAGAGAGTGGCTTTCAAGCAGGCCCTTTCAGCAGGCGGGGAGCCAGCTCAGATATTTCCTCCCCACTGAGATATGGTCTGAATTTTTTAAGACACAAATCGACTGAAGGTAGCACCTTGTGCCAGTTCAAGATGGAGAAGAGGGCAGCGTGGATGTCATTGCAGTGATCTGAATTGGAATCATGTTTAGCGCCCACCAGAGCACCTGGATGACTGGCGGGAGAAGGTACGTATGGTCCTTCGCAATGTAAAGGATTGAAACGTATGACTGCTGAGGCTCCTAAGCAGATTGGAGTCTTGTTACAATGTCTTTCATTTTTTTCCAGCTGCAGTTTGTGTTTCTTTAAGAGGTTTTAGCGGCTGCTGCCCTCAGAAGGTGGAACTGTGGCCACAGAAGACGGATTGCATTTTCCCAGAATTCAGCTTCTGCTAAGCTTGGATCCAATCATGGATTATGTATTAAGTAGCCAGTCAGCAGATCAAGTACACCTGGGTCCTTTGCACTCCGGAGCTTTGTTGAAGTATGGTCAGCATAGGAGGGGAAACGCTTCAAAAGAGCAAAAAGGCGGCAGATACATATATGAAAATACACCTTCCTGCCATCACGTAGCACAACCCTCTAACACGTTCAAAGGGTACAAAAATCTAAACCCATCCTACCTACACCACATCGTCAACGCACAAGCCAGCAAATCATGCCTCATGGCTCACCTAAGCTCAGTTTTTAGTTCTCCCAAAAACAATAGGGTGTGTTTGCGGGAATCCACAAACCGCACGCGACTGATGAAGAAAATGATTGCTACCGGGCGGCGCAGGGAAAACAGTCTCCCTTCCATGATATGAGCTGCATTCATCACACTTTAAAGATATGGGGGGCAGTGACGACCTGAGTGAAGAGAAGACACAAACCACTCAGAGGGGAAGGAGCTTGAAGCACAAGCCTGATCTAAGGCAAGGGCATAGAATTAAGTCTAAAAGGAGCCTTGGAAATGTTGAAAGATGCCATGAAGGATCCAAAAGAAAAGCTTCAAGGAACGGCAAACCCTATGCCAGTTAACAGTGACAGACTTAAATGAATCGGAAGAAACATTGGTCCGAGAGCCAGGGGAGATCAAGAAAAAAACAATATATTAATGATTGGATAAACACGCAGGAAGAGATCCATAAATGTAAATATCAAGAGGATTTCTGGTCGAGGGTACGCAAATTGAATGAAATACCTAAATACATACAAATCTTCCCGAACTGGTTCCAGAGAATGCAAAATATGGAATTCAGGATAAACATTAGATCACCATCTAGATTGTTAGAAAGAGGAAAGGACAAACAAAATGCCCGCACATGCAGACTGTGTCAACAGCCTAATGAGTCAGACCCATTAAAACATCTAGTAACCAACTGCCCCGTTTTGCATGAGGAAAGAATTCAAGAAACGGGGCCCATTATTGCAAAGTATGGATCACGGTCAGCAAATGTATGGTGGCTGATTCTAATTGAAGCAGATAAAACCCACATTATATTGGCACTGGCAAAATTCCTGTTAGCAAATGCTGTGAAATTGGAAGCATCTGGAGCAAGGGATCAGGAAGAAGAATAGGACATAAAGACTCTAAAAATGCAGGAAAGATACCGTCGGGAACATGTGCTCTTAAATAACATGAGATCCGAAGAAGAGCTCTGGAGAAACTAGATCTAATTCTTCAGAACATTAGAAACTGAATGCACATGTCAATGTTGATATTTGATTTATGGCTTTTTTACTGAGATTTTTGTTTAGTCTTATTAAGTTTTAAATGTTTAGTCTTGCGCAATGTGCGCTCATTTTAACTAAAGGTTTTCAATGTTGTAAACCAGTTAAGTCATAATAAAAAAGAAAAATAATAATTCTACCTTCCATGATACGAGCTACATTCATCACACTTTAAACCTATGGAGGACAGCGACGGCCTGAGTTAGAAGAAGGCACGAACCACTCAGAGGGCAAGGAGCTTGAAGCACACAGCCTGATCTAAAGCAAGGGCCATGTAGATCCAGCAAAGGCTAGAAGGCTTCCTGAAAGTGAATCAAGAAGGCCGGACTGCAGCACTCATGATCTCCACAAGAGACACATATGCCCGAAATCTCCTGCTAGAGATTAGTGACCTTGTTCGAATTACAGAGACCCCTCAAAACTTAAATGTTAGGTTTTGCACCAGAATATAATAAAATAACCCATCCTGCCAGACAACAGCAGAATATATTCTGCATAGTTTTTCAAATTCCATTTGCTATATAGGACAAGGTAACAGGTATATGGACTGGCACCAAAACTCCAGGTCAGAATTCAAATGCAAACTACACCAGAGTGCCCCTTGAAACATCCTCCTGACTTTTCTTTTATCCCATTATAAGAAACAACTTCAGACCATCTATTTCATTGTCCTTTTAAACACGCTGCCTGGAGCAAAGTGGAATGGGAATCATGGCAACAAGGAAATAAAATAAAAACTCAACTGTATTGAAACATCTAAATCTAACCTTCTTTGACTTGAGCCATCTTCTTTGAAGTCATTGCAGCCCAAAAAACACTCAAGGAGTCTCCATGTAACTCCCACAACAAACGTATTAGTACTAATACAACCAAAGCAGAGCATTTACCTAAGATGTGTGACCCTCCAAATGTGTCCAAGGACTCTCGCCACCATTTCCTGCCCCAAAAGCCAATATCTTGGAAATCACCACTCCCTTCTATGACAGCCCCCTCAATATGTTTTTACAAAACTGAATGTTAATTTATTTGGTTGCTAATGTGGGGCCATCCTCATTTACGGCACTGTGTATTTTTTGTGGGTTCGCTTACTGTGCGACTCTTCTTTACTCGATTTGTTGATAGTCTACAGCGATCCGTTGGTCTAACAGTTGGATGCATTGTAACACTCTTGGCCTTCGGCATGCAAAGCACGTTCAAGATTCTTAACAGTACAGTTGTAAGGAGTTCAGCAGGGCTGCGATGGCTATTTGTCCCCTAGTAAGGGAAGGGTTCTCAGAACCGCATGTTGGCGTGTCCATTCCTAGTGTATGACTCAGTGGTTTAGGCCTGCTTCAGATCCAAAGGGCATGTGTGCTCATCTCAAGATGATAGCCATCTGTCAACTCACTTAAAACACTAGGGATTACATCAACGGCTGTTATCCTCCTCAAGAGTGCAGTCTCATGGGCTTGGACCATTATGCAGCAAGGATACAGACACTACAAAGGTTGCAGGTTGACCGTACCCAATAGGGCCACTTCCTGTACGTCTGTGGTCTCTCCCGTCTTCTTCTTCAATGCCACAACTAGTAGACTCCTGGGGAAATCTCTGGTGCCGGTTCACCTGGGACCCTCTGATGATTCTGCTTCCCCCCCCCCCGATTTGGAATGTGCTCTTGGCCAGACAAACACACACACCATTGCAGCACTTCCGGCACACATCACACTGCGGCGTCTTCATCTTACCATCTTCATAGGATTGTACTGGGGATGCAGGATTTGCCATGTTGTTGCCGCCCATTGAACCCTCTAATCACTGCTACAGGAGCTCTGTCATTTCCCTTCGGTTGTCATGCAAAGATGCCATATGTCCCTTATGCCTCGAAAAGGCAGCAGACAAGGAAAGGAAGCTTTCGCCGGATGCGTGAGCTCCGCACAAAGGTGACCATCATGAAGCCTGGCTAGTTCTGCCACCCAAGCTAGATTATTAACAGAAGGCTTGAAAGCACAGCTCTTGGCAACCTTTGAGGCCATCCCGAACAAGACTGGACTCAAGCAGGTTCTCGTGCTGCCTCGCATAAGGGCTGCAATTGGATGAGCTTTTTCAAGTGGTGGTCAGTGAAGTGCCTGAATATGCTGCAATTAGTACAACGGAAACTCAAAGTTTCACCTCCTCCTGAGACCAATGGAGGGATGTTTAGAAAAGACTTGGGTACAACGTTACAATTTATGCAAAACTACTTGGGGACAGCAAGCAGAGCAGGCAGGTAAAGGCCAGATTAGACTCACCTTCAGGTTCCCCATTCGACATAGTTTGAGGATTATGGAAGATCCTCAAAAAGAGCTCAACCGTGGGACTCCAGTTCTCCGGGACGAGGAGCCCTCTGGAAAATGTTCTGCTCTCGCTCTCTCTGAGACACGCACACTCGGGCAGTACCAGGGAGACTCGTGGAATGTGCCAAATAAACTAGAATGCAGTGCTGTCTTTGCAGATGTATGCTCTTTAAAACCTCTGTTCAGTGCTTCCAGTAACCATGCAGAGGCAGGAGAATTAGTAAGGATTCAATATCATGGGGCAACATACATTGCTAAAGGGCACCAAGTGGTTAGGACCCTGGGGATGAGGAGGTACTACTGCCATTCCCACGTCCAGGGATAGACTCCCATACAGATGCCTCTCGATAATGTATCCTACGGACAGTTGTAGCATCCTGGAGATCCAACTATCTACATGATCATTACAATTATCTAGTTTTGTTTTTCAGAGCCTCAGCTACTTTTCATGGAAGCATCATAATTTTACTTTCAATACTGACTGCTCCTACCATAGAGATCTCACCAGGGATATACAATTGTTTGGTGGCCTTAGGGCATAATTCCATGGGGGTGGGGAGTCTAAACTTCTTCCTCTTTTCTTTATTGGTTTGAATCTCTGACCCATCTTTGTGGTCAAAGGATTTCCTACTGATGTCCCCCTATCACAACAACCCTTTTTGAGTGTATAGTCAAGGTTGCCCATAAAGCTCCCAGGTCCGAGCTGCTTTCTAGGCACCCCTTTTCTGCCCACAGGTGTTTATATCACTCTAAATTGCATTAGGGGAGAAGGTTGGTGCACATGGGTGCACGCCAATGTACTGCATTGGGTTGGCCAATGTGCCGTTATGGTAGCCGCTGAGGTACCAATGTATGTTTTAAACCCTAATCCCAGCCATTTTGTTTTAGAGGCTTCCTGTCTTCGAGGGAAACCAAGAGGCAGGCATGAAATGGCTAGTGTGCCACGTGGATTGGTTGTAAGCCCAGCCATGCACCCTTTACAGAGCTTTGAATTGGTCTACACCGGTTCCTGGCCCTAGACGGGTCATCACCCTTCTTGTGGGGTGGTACTGGGTGTTTGGTTGCTTTGGGGGCCTGCTTGCTTAGCTGACCACCCTAGCCTTGGTTTTACATACCCTAGTGTAATTGATCAGCTAGCTTAGGCCAATCCCTGTGTGTGTAGGTATATACAGGGGAGAGACCCCGTTCCTGCCCTCTGTTCTGTCGGATTTTCAGAAGGTGAGAGGCTTACTTACCTGCTTGGAGGATGCGTTGCCATTTGGAACGGTGCAGCATTTCTAGGACCAGATCTGGCCATACTGGCTGGCCCCTGGGTCCTGGGCCGAGCACTGGTCTGGTCTGTCAGCTGCTGGCAATCCTTCCCGGGTCATCTGTGTACTCCTCCTTCTGCCTTGAGACCCTTTTCCCGCCTATTTTACTGTCGCTTCCCACCATTTACCACCAGGGTTTCCACCTTGGTGCTCCTTTGGGGTATTCTGGGTCATCTCCATCATGCGCAGTGTGCTGAGACTGTTTTCGCTGGGGTGCGGCCCTCCTTTGCCCAGCGAGCCGCAGAGCCTGTGTTAGTCGGGTTATTCCGTCCTCTTGGAGCTCCCTCGGCTGCTTTCACTTCTGGGTGGTGGGTCCCACTGCTAGGAAGGACGATTTTTCTTCCTTTGGGCCGTCGGTGCAATCGCTGGTCAGAGTTAAAGTCCCTGGTGACCGGATCCTTCCCTTTGCCCTGTAAAAAGAAGACCTATAGGAGGATGGTTGTTTCAAACTGCATTTTCATGAATCTGCACCGTGAGCACTTACCTCTGGGTCCTGGGTTGGTGAGTTATTCCCAACACTTACCTTCAGGGATCCCGTTGTCCATGTTAGAAGATCTCTGCAGGTGTCTTCAAAATGTGTTTTCCCATTTACTTGCATTGGGGGCAACGCCTGCAGGGCTGACTCTTGTCCTGGGAGGCCGGGCCTCCCAACTCTTCTCTGGGTCCACACAATCCCTGCTCCCACAGAGGGAACTGGACTTAAGTGGGTTTACGGCAGACCTGCCTACTGACTTTGTCCTTTATTCTTTGGGGAACTTTAAAACCGATACCCATAAATCATCTGGAAATGTACTTACATGGACAGTGACGTTTTTCTTCGGATCCCCCAGAGTCTCTGGAGTTTAGGTCCCAAGACTAGAATTTTAGCTGGTGCTCCTGATTTTCTATGTATTTTTTAAGTCCTGCATTACATTCTTGTATTGGGAAATGTCTAGTTACTTTGTTTCACCTGTGGTTACTAATGTATCACTGTCTGCACTGAATATGAGGAGTCCTTGTGACTAGCACGAACTGTTTAATTTATTATGCTGTGTGCTAATCTGATTTTAACTGAATTTTTGAAGCCCCTGCCTTACACGCCTGCCATTGAATTGCCTTGCTATGCGCCACTTGGGGTGGAAGGAGTCCTTGTGACGGGTGCTGTAAGCCTAAACCAATCTCATCTCTTTGTTTTTGTTTTTTTGCTCAATGTCTTCTAGCCCTATATGTAATGCATAGCGCGCCTCTGCATCATTCATATCTTCTAGCTCTATATGTAATGTATAGTGTGCTCTGCATCATTCATATCTTCTAATCTTCTAGCTCTACATGTAATGCATAGCGCGCCTCTGCATCATTCATATCTTATAGCTCTATATGTAATGCATAGCGCGCCTCTGCATCATTCATATCTTCTAGCTCTATATGTAATGCATAGCGGCCCTCTGCATCATTCATATCTTCTAGCTCTATATGTAATGCATAGCGCGCCTCTGCATCATTCATATCTTCTAGCTCTATATGTAATGCATGGCGCGCCTCTGCAGCATTCATATCTTCTAGCTCTATATGTAATGCATAGGGCGCCTCTGCATCATTCATATCTTCTAGCTCTACATGTAATGCATACCGCGCCATTGCATCATTCATATCTTCTAGCTCTATATGTAATGCATAGCGCGCTTCTGCATCCTTCATATCTTCTAGCTCTATACTTAATGCATAGCGCGCCTCTGCAGCATTCATATCTTCTAGCTCTACATGTAATGCATACCGCGCCTCTGCATCATTCATATCTTCTAGCTCTATATGTAATGCATCGCGCCTCTGCAGCATTCATATCTTCTAGCTCTACATGTAATGCATACCGCGCCTCTGCATCATTCATATCTTCTAGCTCTATATGTAATGCATAGCGTGCCTCTGCAGCATTCATATCTTCTAGCTCTAGATGTAATGCATAGCGTGCCTCTGCAGCATTCATATCTTCTAGCTCTAGATGTAATGCATAGCGCCCCTCTGCAGCATTCATATCTTCTAGCTCTATATGTAATGCATAGCACGCCTCTGCATCATTCATATCTTCTAGCTCTATATGTAATGCATAGCGCCCCTCTGCAGCATTCATATCTTCTAGCTCTAGATGTAATGCATAGCGTGCCTCTGCATCATTCATATCTTCTAGCTCTATATGTAATGCATAGCACCACTGCAGCATTCATATCTTCTAGCTCTATATGTAATGCATACCGCGCCTCTGCATCATTCATATCTTCTAGCTCTATATGTAATGCATAGCACGCCTCTGCAGCATTCATATCTTCTAGCTCTAGATGTAATGCATAGCACGGCTCTGCATCTTTCAGATCTTCTAGCTCTAGATGTAATGTATAGCGTGGCTCTGCATCATTCATATCTTCTAGCTCTATATGTAATGCATAGCACGCCTCTGCATCATTCATATCTTCTAGCTCTATATGTAATGCATAGCACGCCTCTGCATCATTCATACCTTCTAGCTCTATATGTAATGCATACCGCGCCTCTGCATCATTCATATCTTCTAGCTCTATATGTAATGCATAGCACGCCTCTGCATCATTCATACCTTCTAGCTCTATATGTAATGCATAGCGCCTCTGCAGCATTCATATCTTCTAGCTCTAGATGTAATGCATAGCACGCCTCTGCATCTTTCAGATCTTCTAGCTCTAGATGTAATGTATAGCGTGGCTCTGCATCATTCATATCTTCTAGCTCTATATGTAATGCATAGCACGCCTCTGCATCATTCATATCTTCTAGCTCTATATGTAATGCATAGCACGCCTCTGCATCATTCATACCTTCTAGCTCTATATGTAATGCATACCGCGCCTCTGCATCATTCATATCTTCTAGCTCTATATGTAATGCATAGCACGCCTCTGCATCATTCATACCTTCTAGCTCTATATGTAATGCATAGCGCCTCTGCAGCATTCATATCTTCTAGCTCTAGATGTAATGCATAGCGTGCCTCTGCATCTTTCAGATCTTCTAGCTCTAGATGTAATGTATAGCGTGGCTCTGCATCATTCATATCTTCTAGCTCTATATGTAATGCATAGCGCCTCTGCAGCATTCATATCTTCTAGCTCTAGATGTAATGCATAGCACGCCTCTGCATCTTTCAGATCTTCTAGCTCTAGATGTAATGTATAGCGTGGCTCTGCATCATTCATATCTTCTAGCTCTATATGTAATGCATAGCACGCCTCTGCATCATTCATATCTTCTAGCTCTATATGTAATGCATAGCACGCCTCTGCATCATTCATACCTTCTAGCTCTATATGTAATGCATACCGCGCCTCTGCATCATTCATATCTTCTAGCTCTATATGTAATGCATAGCACGCCTCTGCATCATTCATACCTTCTAGCTCTATATGTAATGCATAGCGCCTCTGCAGCATTCATATCTTCTAGCTCTAGATGTAATGCATAGCGTGCCTCTGCATCTTTCAGATCTTCTAGCTGTAATGTATAGCGTGGCTCTGCATCATTCATATCTTCTAGCTCTATATGTAATGCATAGCACGCCTCTGCATCATTCATATCTTCTAGCTCTATATGTAATGCATAGCACGCCTCTGCATCATTCATACCTTCTAGCTCTATATGTAATGCATAGCGTGCCTCTGCATCTTTCATACCTTCTAGCTCTATATGTAATGCATACCGCGCCTCTGCATCATTCATATCTTCTAGCTCTATATGTAATGCATAGCACGCCTCTGCATCATTCATACCTTCTAGCTCTATATGTAATGCATAGCGCCTCTGCAGCATTCATATCTTCTAGCTCTAGATGTAATGCATAGCGTGCCTCTGCATCTTTCAGATCTTCTAGCTCTAGATGTAATGTATAGCGTGGCTCTGCATCATTCATATCTTCTAGCTCTATATGTAATGCATAGCACGCCTCTGCATCATTCATATCTTCTAGCTCTATATGTAATGCATAGCACGCCTCTGCATCATTCATATCTTCTAGCTCTATATGTAATGCATAGCACGCCTCTGCATCATTCATACCTTCTAGCTCTATATGTAATGCATACCGCGCCTCTGCATCATTCATATCTTCTAGCTCTATATGTAATGCATAGCACGCCTCTGCATCATTCATACCTTCTAGCTCTATATGTAATGCATAGCGCCTCTGCAGCATTCATATCTTCTAGCTCTAGATGTAATGCATAGCGTGCCTCTGCATCTTTCAGATCTTCTAGCTCTAGATGTAATGCATAGCACGCCTCTGCATCATTCATATCTTCTAGCTCTATATGTAATGCATAGCGTGGCTCTGCATCATTCATACCTTCTAGCTCTATATGTAATGCATAGCGTGCCTCTGCATCTTTCAGATCTTCTAGCTCTAGATGTAATGTATAGCGCGGCTCTGCATCATTCATATCTTCTAGCTCTATATGCAATGCATAGCACGCCTCTGCATCATTCATATCTTCTAGCTCTATATGTAATGCATAGCACGCCTCTGCATCATTCATACCTTCTAGCTCTATATGTAATGCATAGCGCCTCTGCATCATTCATATCTTCTAGCTCTAGATGTAATGCATAGCGTGCCTCTGCATCTTTCAGATCTTCTAGCTCTAGATGTAATGTATAGCGCGGCTCTGCATCATTCATATCTTCTAGGGCTATATGTAATGCATAGCGCCCCTCTGCAGCATTCATATCTTCTAGCTCTAGATGTAATGCATTGCGCCTCTGCATCATTCATAGTTTTATGTGCTAGAGGGTTAGGAATACTACAATCATGGTTGCTGTGGCACCTGGGGTCCTAGCCCATGACTGTGTGGATGGAATGGTTTAGCGTGTCTAGGGGTGCTACCCTTGCTTGCCCCCTTACCTTTAGTGCCTATCCCTGGGTGGCGTTCTTACATGTCACTGGATAGAGGAGTGGAGTGTAGTGGGGCTTCGTTGATACTTACTGATTTTCTAAACATACCCTAGAACATCTTGTGTCATGTGTGCCTAAAGGACTGGTTTCTCATCTGAAAGATGTTATGTGTAATTTTAATAACGTGTTTTCAGTCTACCAGTGTGTCAAGCACGGTATCCCGTCAGGTACCCGTTTCCTTTTGGTGATGCTGACTTGGTTCTTTGCTGCTTCGGGAGCCCCGAATGGCTACAATGCGGAGACGAAGTGGTCTTTGGGAACACCCCTGCAGTTAGACACGGAAGGGCACCCAGAGAACTACTCCCTGCACCATAGATCAGCTTTCCTGTTAATAGCGTGAATCAGGGACAGCGGCAAGTGCTGGCCCGGGGAGCTGGCGGCAATAGCTCGTAACAGCAGGCGCCGGACTCGGACAGGTAGCAGCGATGGTCAGAAAGCAGTTCTGTAGGAAGTCCAGGAGGAAGTAGAGAACAACTGAGGAGGCAGGGCTGAGGCAGGGGAAGACCAAGCAAGACTGGACGGTAAGAGGAATCAGGCAAGAGAGGGGAAGGAACAGAAAAAAGAGAGCAGGAACTGAAAAGAGCCAATAAAGGGGAAATAGGCTCTGACAAGGGGCAAGAAACGGTACTGGCAGAGTTAGTGGAACACACTAACAAGACCGTGCTACAGAGCACGTTGAGACGCGTCCTGCTCTGATGCTACCAGTCTGCACCACGGTTGACTTGGCAACCTGAGATGCCAGCTATAGGGCGCATGTGCGCAGGCATGGGCCGGGACTCTGGGCCTGCATCGTCCCTTTAAGATGGTGGCGTCAGCGCTGCCCAGAGTGCCAAGCGGCCCACCTGGTGTCCCAGCTCCCCTTGCCACCATCCAGTGCCTGCACCACCGTGCTACGGCCATCGCCGCAGGGTGCTGTGAAGCTGACAGTGCAGAAGAAAGATACTTCATGAGGGTAAGCGAGGCGTGCTGCTGTGACCATGGGGCTGACACAGTGTTGGGTAATTTCTTTGGTTCACTGCATAGACAAACTGATCTTCCCTACCAGCCCTCCCTTCCTGTCAGAAGTTAAGCCCGACTCCTCTGCCACGTCCAACACTTAAAGGGTGTGTAGAGGAGCAGATGGATGCCTCTGCAGGAAGTCCCGCCCCCATTCTGCCTGGATGTGGGATGCCGGAAATTAAGACAAGTGCAACACCAGTGATGGTTCCTATTCCACAAAGCGCCTTTGAGACAAGATATCCGCTGAGAAGACCCTATATGATGTATCCCAGAAGAGATGACGGTCTCCTGAGGGAGATCCCCGAAGAAGCGTGAAGATGAGAAAAGGAGAGGCTGGTGACGTCACAAGAAATGAGCATGACGCACTTAGAAGAATGGTCTTCAAAGAAGATGAATAGACTCTGATGACTAAGTAATTTCATCTTCGGAATGAAGATTGCAAGTGTGAAGAACACTGCAGAAAATGCAAGCCATTTTATAACTGCACAGATGCTGTAACCCAACTAGGTTAAGTAATCGTAAAGGCTGGCTATACGTAGCGAACAGACGCCATTATATAGAATTCTGGACATCAGTGTCACATATTTAGTAGGCTCAGACCCGTGAAGAAAGAGGGCTGTGTGTCGCAGTAAGAAAACAGCTGAAGATCGAGGAAAAGCTTGGAATAGCTGTCTGGGCTGGTTTCAAAGAATGGCGTGGCCAAGAACCAGTTATTAATTCTTGAAGAACAGTAAACGTGAGAAGCTGAATCAGCCCGTGTTAAGGTGCAAGGAAAGAACCGCATGAGTGGCAAGTTTATTAATTCAAGACAATTAAATGCTGCAAAACAGACCAAAATACGGTCTCCTGTTACGTGAGTCGAGGATGAAAATAGGAGTGGATGTGCAGACCTGAGCTACGATAAGGATGTGCCTATACTCCCTATAATTCTCAGGAGCATTGATATTTTGCAAGGCCAGGTTCAAAGACAATCTGAATGGTAGAAGGCATGAGAGATGTAGGGCTAATTGGGTGGGGAGACGCGCTCAAGTCCAACCACCAGCACCTGGGGTACCAACTTACATGCTGCTATTGAGCCGAATGTTCCAGAAGGGCATGAGCGTGCCAAGCAATTGTAGAAGGCCATATAACGAAGGGCCTTATAGTTTGAAACCCAATGGTTTATCATGTATCTAGTAACTGATGATGCACATGGGGTGGGTATAAGTTGTCCACCTGACCGTAGAGACCCAATCACAATCTGATCCCGTAAAGAAAGTATACTTAGATGTTTCCCTTGAACCTATCACAATCCCACATAGGTTTTCTTAGTTTGCCACATAGTATCATGTCACTTATGACACATTTTAAGTACTTAAGTGTGTTTTTTATGCAAAGTGATTGAGAACACGATTGTACGTCTGTTGATGTCTGTTGTAACTCCCTGTTTTAGACTATTGAAAATAAAACAGTCGGAGGAGACCTTTTGCCAAACATCCTGAGTCAGTCTTATTATTTGGTGTTAGAGTTATTCTGCATCCCCCATCCTTGTATGATGTGTTACTGATTTAAAAGGGACCATTCGTGGGTTCAAGTGCAAAGAAGAGATCCAGATACTACCATGCGCTGAGGTTCAAAAAGAATGTGTATATGATTATTTCAGTGATAAAGGTATTTCCTTAAATCTTAAATTACAGTCAGTATATGTTTGAATAACTAATAATATTGAAAATACATTTAGTCTGACAATACCAAACACAGTTAGTTAAACGGTACAGTGTGCCTCCAGAGCCCTACTGAATAACCAAGTCACACCAACCTAACATAAATACCAAAGAAAACAACACATACGCACCCTATGAGGCACACTGTACTGTTTCATTAACTGTGTTTGGTATTGCCAGACTAAATGTGTTTCGATATTATTAGCTATTGAAACATTGAAATACCATCAATGAAATAATGATATATAAATACTTTTTGAACCTCAGCGCATGGCAGTATCTGGATCGCTTCTTTGCAAGCTTTCATTTAGGTTGGTTTACAGTGCTACAGCAGCAGGGGTCTTTTATTAGAAGTGGGCAGAGATTAGAATAAAGTAAAATAATCGCCACGTAGGGGAGAGCTTAGTCACAGCTTTTAACACTTAAATTGGTTTGTTTAAACAGCACAGGGTTTGGCTTCCGTTTCTGTTGGATTTGTTGTTCGGCCATGAGGCTAGGTGGTTGTACAGCCTTCACTAGCGGCCTGTGTAAAGGCCGCCCAGCAGCTGCCGACACACTGTCCGCCATCTTGCAGGAACCCGCACAGTAAGACGTTCAATGTTAAGACAGATATTTAGGGGGAGACACCCCACCATCAAATGTATCAGTTCCAATATTCATAATGGGTCATGGTATGAATATACAGAAATATGAATGGACCGCTTCCCCATGAGACAGACACACTCTGTGCACCACTGTGAATCCCCACAGCACAGCATAAGCAGCCAAGTGTGTCAACAGCGGGGACCGGAGGCTGCGGCCGGTGAGGCAGCCTTAAAGCTCAGACACCCCGCTGCCCTAGAGGGAACAAAGCAAGCTGGGCAGATGTGTTTTCCAAAGCGGAACTCTTGTGCCCTGATGGACAACTAAGAAATAGAAACGCATGGGCGATTAGAACGATTCAGCGATTCCTGTAATTAATCTTGTACTGAAATTCGACGCATCAGAGTTAATTACAGCCTCCCATTAAGAGGTCCGCGTTTTCACAGTCAATTGAGTGATTTAAAAACATGCACAAAGTGAGATCGATAAAATGACAGGAAGACGGAGGGAGACAAAGGCAGACACACTCAGAGGGCCAGAGAAAGAGGGCCTGGCTTACAGAGCAGGGCATCAGACCCCACAATTGGGGGTGGGTGGGCAGGGAGAAACAGTGAGCACAGGCACACTCAAACAGCTACCCCTAGAGAACATTTAAAAAACAGAAGCAGGGAGATGGCTTGAGAAAATAAAATGGCGACAAAGCAAATACAGATGCACAGAGAAAGACCAGCACTGGTAAAAAACACCAAACAATGCAACAAGAAACCAGGCAGAAAAAGACGAGGCTGCGACAAAAATCAGAGACTGAAATGCACCCAGACGGAAACCAGAGCCAAAACACACAAAGCAAAATAGCCATCTTTCTAGAAGAAAACTGAGATTCATACACAAAGAGACAGACCTTCGAAACACAGCAGAGCAGTGCTTTGGAGAAAGAAAAATATGCATAAAACATTCTGCACGGCGTGACAGAGGCACCGCACCATCGGGTATAAAGAAGGCACTTGGTCACTACAGGTTAAGACCACGGCTACTAGCAAGCCGAGACCCGGCCTGGTGGAAGGATACCGTGTAGTTTATGAAGGACATGGCATTGCAGGTGGTTATGGTTCAGTCCAGGAGGTCGGTCATTCATGGCGCGGCCCAGCACTTCGGTCATTCATGGCATGGCCCAGCAGGTCGGTCAGTCATGGCGTGGCCCAGCAGGTCGGTCAGTCATGGTGCGGCCCAGCAGGTTGGTCAGTCATGGTACGGCCCAGCACCTCGGTCAGTCAAGGCGCGGCCCAGCACCTCGGTCAGTCAAGGCGTGGCCCAGCACCTCGGTCACTCAAGGCGCGGCCCAGCAGATCGGTAAGTCACGCAAGAGAACATGGCATAGTCTAAACAGATAATAGCGGGATGCAGCAAGATCACGGGCATGTCTAGCAGGCAGTTATGGTGTGCTTCAGCAGGTGGTCATGGCGTGGTGTAACAGGAGGTGCAATTTAGGGCTCGCTGAGCGTCAGGGTGTGGTCTATCATGAAGTAGAGTCTCTTTCTAGCAGGACACATGCATGTGATTGTGCAGGCGGTAAATGCATGGTCCCGCAGGAGGTCAAAACAGTCTTCAACAATGCCAATGATTTTTCTAGCTGTGCAGGTGGTCAAACTGTGGACCTCTGGCATGCCAGCTTGCCATACAGAAGGGGTGGGGGTAGGTAAACACGTAGTCTAGCCAAAGGGAAGGTCATGGCAAGGACTTGAAGGATGGCACGGCATGGCAAACCTAGAGAATCAAGTGTATAGAATAATACGTTTGATATTGTTGTTCGGATTCTATTTTAGCAAGCGCTAGTTCGCCATCACTCTCAGTTGCGTTATTTTGTGCACCCAACCTGCTCTAGTAAACCTTCTGACACAGAGTGTCAACTTCCACCCTATGTAACAAGGTTCCCAAGAACTCCACTACCAATCATGCAAGAGTTTCAAATCAGACCTCTCCGAGACCCATACATAGTCAACCAACAATGTTGCATGTTGGCAGTTCTTGCAGCTTGGCATGTCTCACTGCACCAGCTCGCATGCACCGGGCACGTACATGCTGGATGAGCGAGATGATACAAAGATCCATGTACCGGCAAGTATGCGTATAAAGGTAGCATAGGTGCAAGCAAGCAGGCAGGCAGGACAGACATTCACCCAAAGGTCCGGGCAAGGGGGGCTGGGCCTTACCTTTGGTAATAGGTTTCCACAGCCTCAGGTGTGTGGTGCCGGCCATGCGTTCTCTTAATCAATTTCTGAAACAAAGGAGGATAAAGGTAACGCAGTCTGTCATGCAGATGTTTCACAAAGGGCGAGAGACAGAAAGGAGCTTGGTATTTTACCCCAAAAGGTACTCAATGCGGGGCAATACTCAAAAGAACTCAAGACCCCCCCCCTCTTCAAGGAATCTCTCTGCCGCAACACCTAGGCCATTACATCGCCCCTCATGCCACCTGACTCGCTAGATGCCGCCCGACCCTCTCCTCCTGGCCACCCAGTACAGATCCTCTTCTGTGCCCCTCTGTCTCCCCACTGCCTGCTGCATAGCTGCTCTGTTACCTTTGAAAGGCACTGCGTTATGCATCTGTACTCTTGTATACCTCTGTAAAGTGCCCCATTGCTTCTCGAAGCTCAGTCCATGCTGAATAAATAATAATACTTGCAGGACTCTGCCCACTTGCCCCTTCTTACTAAGAAGCAGTGTGGTGGGGCAGGATACGGTTGCAGGCACCCCTGCCCTTGCAGCCTGGGTGTGTCTTACTCCACAGCCACTATTGCTGAGGATAGGGCAGTAGCCATCTATTTGACTGCAGCAGACTGAATGTATTTTCGGAGGGGGGGGGGGGTTATTTTACAGAGGAAAATGCGTGACAAGACTGATTTGCAAATGCCTAGTCCTTTTCTGCAATGGAACATGTGCTAGAAAATGGTGTGGAAGGTTGCCAAGAGCAACGCCAGTCGTTAAGATTAATTACCAACCTGGCACCCATCACACGTTTTGGTAATAGTTTAGCACAGATTAAAACCATTTTGTTATTTGAGATCTAGGTCCGTTGCATCCAAAGCACCAGGAAAGGGAATATCACATGGAAAACAAGGGGAGGAGGCGACCGCCATTCTATGCCGGCATCACATAAACACTACTCGTGGAAGATGACCATGCCCAACTAGGCAGTCGATCTTACATTAACCCCCAGAGAGTAGGTAGCATTTACACGATGCATGCAAGAAGGCCCGAGTAGCTGCCCTCTGGGTACAGAGATGGTAACCTCTCCCGAAAAGCAAAAAGGTTACTTGGGTCACTGCTGTACGCATTACCCATTATATACTCTTCTGTCAACTTTCCCCCATAACACCTATGCCAGTTTTCTCAGAATGGACATCCACGGGCACTCTCTGCGCTACGCTGGGGCAGGCTGTGGTTGTGTTGGCATTGGGAGGTGGAGGCTAAGGTGGGGAGGAAGAGATTGTGGAGTTATGTGAAGTTCTGGGCATGGTGCAGTGGGTCGGGTAGCAAACCGGATAGAGGCTGAAGGCCAGCCTCTGCATGTAAACATGACGCTTTTGACCCGACATAGCCCTTATTATATTCGCACTATACTTTCCCGCTAATCATGGCAGTGGAACAGAGTTACTCTACAAAAAGTGTTATTAAACAAACCGCCACCATAAGGTAAAATATATACTGTTCACTATTTTTATTTAAACATATTTTTTATTAATTTCATAACATAAGCCAACAGCACATTTAACCAACATAAGCACCCTCCCCCCACCCCCTCCCCCCCGGAAGAGTCTTTCCATTTTCCGATCCACATCTAGAAAGTTTACGTGCTATATAAGTCTGAAATTTTAATATTGTGCGGGCACCATTGTTCCATATAGTCCGACTTCAAGTATTCTAAACGCCCCCCCATTCCTTCAAGAAGGAGTTCTTTTGGTCCTGCAGGTTATGCGTAATCTTTTCCATCGTCATTTGCGACCACACCTTCTGCAACCGGGTGAATACTAGTGGCGGATCTTGTTTTTTCCAGTTTTGGGCAATAGTTGCCCATGCCGCAATGATTAGACCCATGAGGCTTCTCCGTTGCCCTTTATGTAGTTTATTGGCCTGTGAGTCCTTAAAGCCACACAACCATACCCGCTCCCCCATTTGGTCAGCCTCTGGGAACATTTTCGATATTTCAGCTTGCACTTCCCTCCAGAAGCCCTTGACACCCCGACAGTCCCACCAAATGTGTCTCCATGAACCGGATGACCGGCATCCCCTCCAACAGCGATCTGACGTTGCCGGGTACATTGTTTTGAGCCTCTCTGGAGTGTAATGCCATTGAGTAATTATTTTAAGCCACATTTCTCTGGTTTGCACTGCCCGAGTGAGTTTTGGGATTCCCTCCCACAGCTCTGTCCATTGCTGTCTGGAAATCTCTTCCCCCAGCGTGCTTTCCCATCTTTTCATGTATGTCCATTTGATTTCTTCGTCTTGTGTGTTGATAAATTGGTAAAGTGTGGACACCAATTTCTTGTCTCCTAGATTGGTGATTAGGAATTTTTCAAAAGGTGTTAGGTCCCTGGACTGACCACAAAAGGTGCACATGGCTGGTCCCCTTTTGCAATGGCGCAGACGGGCTAAAAAATGGTGGTGTGGAAGGTTGCCCAGAGCAATTGCCAGTGGTTTAGATTCATTCAAAACCTTCCACCCATCACTTTTGTGGTCAGTTTGTTTCTCCTTGTGAGAGAGGGTATGCCCAGACGTGGGTCCCTTGCTCGCTGCGCCACAGGGAACCAGGCTGCACCTCACTGAGGAGGTCCAACAAGGCCGAAACATGTCTGGGGTTGCTTGGTTTTCTGTGCAGAGGGGTCCTGGCCTAGCAGTTCGGGCTGGGCTGCTACCTTCGGTGGCGGCAGCTGCTGACTGATCTGCACACGGCTGGTCCCCTTTTGCAATGGCGCAGATGGGCTAAAAAACGGTGGTGTGGAAGGTTGCCCAGAGCAATTGCCAGTGGTTTAGATTAATTCGAAACCTTCCACCCATCACTTTTTTGGTAAATTAGGTCCCTGGAGACACACTGAGATCTCTGGCGTGATAATCCAGTGTTTGATTTGTTCATATTTGTATCTATCCGCTTCTGAGAGGTGCCACATTTTTTGCAGTCCATAAATGATCTTATTTCTTTGTTTTGGATCATTTCCCCTATTTTCCTGCATCCAGCGGCTTCCCATTTTTCAAATGCCCCCGGATCAAGACCCGGAGGGAATTGTGGATTTCGATTTATGGGCATGAAGGGAGCCAGTGTGGTGGTCATTATTCCCCTCTTGGTTTGTTCATCCCAGGCTTCTAAGGTGGTTTTCATGACCTCGCTTATGCGTAGGTTTGGATGCCTATGCTGTTTTTGCTTCCACAGTAGGTCCTCCAGGGGGGTCCTGGCAACCGCCCTATCTAGTGTCACCCAGGTTGATCTTTGTCCGTCTCCCACCCACTCTTTCAGGACCCAAAGTTGTGCTGCTTGATAATATCTCCTGAAGTGTGGAAGTGCCATTCCGCCTGCCTTGGTTGGGGCTGTGAGGATGGCTCTGGCCACTCGTGGGGTTTCCTGTTCCACACATAGGCCGAGATAGCCTTTGGCAGACCTTTAAAGAAGGAGTTTGGGACCGCTATTGGGAGGGCATGGAAGTAATATAACACCCGGGGGAGTATGTTCATTTTCACGGACTGTATTCTGCCCCACCAGGACACCCTTAGCGGATTCCACCTATCTAGATCTTTCTTCACTTTAGCCAGCAGCTCTGGGTAGTTTCTCACAAAAAGCCCATCCACCTTGTGCGCGAGTGTCACCCAAAGGTACTTGATACCCTCCTCTGCTATTTTTAGTCCCAGGGAACCCGCCTCTTCCATCAGTGTCCCCTTGTCCCCCGCTAGAATGAGTATCTCGGATTTCTTCTTGTTTATTTTTAATCCTGAAATCTCTCCGAAGACCTCAAGTTCTTTTAGGGTTTGTGGTAGGGAACTAGCCGAGTCCTCTAGGGCCAGGAGCACGTCATCTGCGTATGCTATGACTGTGTTGTCTGCCCGCCATCTCTATCCCCCTTATCCCAACCGATTCCCTCAATTTGATAAGGAAAGGCTCCAAGAATATGGCGTATAAAAGAGGGGAGAGGGGGCAACCCTGCTTAGTTCCTCTTGAGATCTGCACCCTGTCTGTGACCTCCCCGTTAATTGCAATTCTAATGGATGGGGATTTGTAGTTGGCTTTGACCATATTTATAAATTGTTCTCCGAATCCCATGTGATGCAGTGTCTTAAAAAGAATGGACCACTCTACCCGGTCGAATGCCTTCTCGGCGTCTAAGGACAGTAGCATTGCCGGTGTATGGGTAATGCCTGTTTTTTCTACCAGGTGTATTTTTCTTCTTAAATTGTCATGTGTTTGCCTGCCAGGTATGAAGCCCGATTGGTCTGTGTCTATTAGGGTCGGGAGGAGGGGAGACAGTCTAGCAGCCAGAACCTTGTTGTAAATCTTTGTGTCCAAATTCATCAGGGCAATGGGGCGGTATGAGCCCAGGAGGGTGGGGTCTTTACCTGGTTTATGGAACACTAGGACCTTTGCCTCATTCATGGAGGGGATAACATTTCCAGTGTCCTTAAATGTGTTCAGTAGCCTGGTCAGGACTGGAGTGAGGATGTCTGCATATTTTTTATAGAAGGGGGCCGTGAAGCCATCTAGGCCTGGTGCCTTAGAGTTTGGAAGATCTGCTATTGCCCTCTGGACTTCTTCTTCTGTTATCCGTGATTCCAGCACTACTTTGTCCTCAGATATTTTCAGGAATGGGAGAGATTGTAAGAATCTGTCTTGTTTCTCATCATCTGGGTGCTCTGACGTGTAGAGGTCTTTATAGAAATCCTTGAAGGCCTCCCCCATGTCCTTAGTGTGTGTTTGTATTTTTCCATTTGCATCTTTGATGTTCACTATAGTCATTGAATTTTGTTTTTCTCTGAGTTGTCTTGCAAGGTATTTATCTGCCTTGTTAGCCTTGATGTAGTATTTTTGTTTTAGATATAGGAGGGATCTTTCAGCCTTTTTATTACGAAGCATATCCAGTTGACCCTGTACATGCTTCAGTGCTTTTTTGAGGCTTCTGGTGGGGTGGACCGCTAGCTCCTCCTGGATGTCTGTTATTTCCTTTTCCAGCGTTTGTTCCCAGTCATGTTTCTGCTTGTCCTTGGTGGCCTTGAACGCTATAAAGTGCCCCCTGATCACTGCCTTGAAAGCTTCCCAAACCGTCCCAAGAGGTACTTCTCCAGTGTCATTAGTTTCAAAGAATTCTTTGATTTTGTCTCCTATTGCTTGTCCCAACACCTGGTCCGTGAGAATGTCCGGCGGCAGCCTCCACCTCCAGAGGCCTCTTTCCCTTTCGGGAGTCTGAATGTCCAACCACAGCGGGGCATGGTCTGACAATGCGATGGAGCCCGTTTCCAGACCCTGTATCTTCCCTTTCAGTCCCACCGACACCCAGAAGTAATCTATTCTCGACATTGTGTTGTGCACATGCGAGTAGTAGTACGTAAACCCGCTTGCCTGACCCTTCAGTTCCCTCCAAGCGTCTCGCAGTGCCAACTGCTCCATTTTCTGTTTGAGCTGTTTTGATGGGGCGCCCTGACCTTGAGAGCCTCCCGCACTCCTATCCACTCTAGGTTGCCAGGCCATGTTTAGGTCACCTCCCAAAATTACCTCCCCTTTCGCAAACCCCTCTAGTTTCTCCAGGGTGTGTTTGAGGAAGCCGTCCTGCCCTGCATTTGGTGCGTATATTGACGCTAGCGTTAGCCAGAGACCCCAGAGTGTGACGTTTGCGAATGCGTACCTCCCTTCCCTGTCTACTTGAGAGTCTTAGGGAGTTGTCGCCAGACCCTTTTTAACTGCTATGATCACTCCCGCTCTCTTTTCCCTGGCGTTCGCCTGTGCCCTCTGAGGGTTGCCTTCTGTCTATCCTGGGCTTTTATATGTGTCTCCTGGACTAACAGAACATCCGCCTTCTCCCTCATTAGCAGAGCCTCGACCTTTTTCCTTTTCACCAGTGAATTCAGCCCCCTCACGTTTAGTGAAAGGAATCTAAACGTCCCCATCTTATTCAGTCTATCGGTGCTGCTGACTTTCCCGCTAGTTGTGATCTCTTCTCTCTTCCGGGGTTCCCCTCACCCAATTTCCCCCCCAAACTCCTCAACAACCCCTTAACAGTTAACAGAAACTCAACTTTCATCCCGAGAAGGGCACAGGCACCTAAGGTTGCTAGGGCATTACGCCTATCGCTCCTTGCCCTCACCTGACTCGGGAAAAACTTTGCGAGGAGTCCTAAACCCCGCTTCATCCTCAGACCCGGATAGAGTCCTTTCCTGGACCCCCACCAGGCTGCGGTGCGTCTATTCTTCCGAGATTGCAATCTTAGTCTGCTCCCGCCTATCCCCATCTTGGATTGGGCCGACAATTTGTGTCGGAGCGTATCTTCTACTCCCCAGCGGGTTGCCCTGAGAGCCCACCCCCGTTCTGTTTCTTTTTTTTCCGCACAGTGTCCCATCCTCTCAGCCTCTTAAACGGCTCCCCCTTGGCTCTGGCTCCCCTCGGGTCCATCTCCTCCATTTGCTGGCCCATTATACACAGGCCTTCCTCGCTGGAGGTCACTCTTTTCCGTTTGCCCTCCCACTCGAACAAAAGGCCAAAAGGGAAAGTCCACTTATATCTTATCTCCTTCGCTACCAGTTCCCTCACCAGTGGGGCCATCTCCCTCCTCTTCAGTAGTGTCGCCGATGCCATATCCTGATATAACTGAATGTCGGCCCCGTTCATCCTAATGTGCTCCATTTGCCTCGCTCTCCGTAGGATCTGCTCCTTCTGTGGGTAAGATGAGGGAGCCGCGAGTACATCCCGTGGTCTTTCTCCAGGGGCGCTCGTTCTTCGCGGCCCCACCCGGTGCACCCTGTCGATTCCAATGTTCGCTGCTTCTTGCTCCTCTAATATATCTCTGAATACTTCTTGAACCTCCGTCGTGAGGTCCTTATCCAGCACTGACTCGGGCATGTACTTAATGAGGATATTGGATCTGGGGGATCGGTTTTCCAAGTCTTCACACTGGATTTCGAGATTATGGGTTAACCGAACTAGGTGCTCCTGCATCTCACTGTTTTGTCTAGCTTCGTCTTCTACATTTTGCACTATTCTCTCAATGGTATCTGTCCTTTCCTCAAATTTGGCGACATCTATTTTCAGTTCCTGGACTGCCTGTCTCATATCGTTCCTCATTGAGGTAAATTGGTCTTGAACTGTTGACATGAACTTGTCTTGCAACTCCTTGAACCAGGCATGCATGTCATCTTTTGACGGGGGGAGATTGCCCTGATTCGGGGGGTTGGGGGGAGATGTCCGTTGTGGCTTCTTCGGCCGATCTGTCCCTTGAGGATGCCGTGGCCTCCGATGACCACATGTGGAGTAAATTGGAGTCTTGTCTGGGTGGTTGCGTCGACGCCTGAGAAGCGCCCCCCTTCCCTTTCGCCCTGGACATTTTTCAGTTGCTGGGGGTCCAGTTAAGACTCCTGTCATCTCTTGAGGAGTTATGGTGTGACCTCTCTGGTTACGGGATTGCTCAGCAGAGAGACTGTTCGTAGCGATGATTTACTATGTGGAGACCGTTTCCACCCCCCCTTTTAGCCGCTCCCTCCGTCCGTGCTATGGTGTTTGACAGATGCTGGGGGCGGTGTGAGGGGGCAGCTGTCACGCCGATGTCGTGCGTATGACCGGGGGCAGGTGTCCTTAAGTGGGGTGGGTAGGGAGGCCTGGCTCGCGCTCTCACCTCGGTCTCTTCTGCTCCTTTCCACCGCGGCAGTGGCCCTCCTTCCCTCCGCTCTCTTGTGAGTCGGGTGTGGACTCGGCGGGGATCCGAGGGGGGCCCGCAGCTGCCTATCCCGCCCCGTAAGCTGGAGAACCCTTCTCTTCTATGCCGCCTATGCACGGGGGAGGGGATTCGGGGGAGGCCTCACACTAACCCCGATGCCTCCTCCGCGCCCGCAGTTGCTTTGCCGATGTGGGCGCGTGGTGTCCGCGGTCGCCGGCGAGCTGTCGCCCTTGGCGCTTCTCCCAGGTAGAAAGTCTGGAGGTGCTGCGCGCGCCTCCTGAGCCTCTGGGCGGTCCTCCCGGTGGCCTCTCCTGGGAGACTGCTGTGCTTTCCCTCGATGGGGGAGGGGACTTGCTTCTCGCGGCGGCGAAATCAGCCCTGGGGGTGCTCGTTGCGAGAAATTACGCCGCTCTTGTACCCGCTGCTTCTTGGAAGTAGCTGGTGAGGATCCGATGCTGAGTCTCTCGGATTTCGTAGTTTACTGTGCTTTATTGTTGGCGGCCCGGCGGGAGCGCGGCTCAGATGTGCCCTCCTCTGCCGGCGGCCATCTTGGAAATGTGTAATGTTCACTATTTTAGCTTTTGCCTTTAAAAAAAAAAAAGAAAATCACCTCCCACAATAATTATGGGCCCTTCATTTTGGTTCATACTCTTCTACATATAAATACATAAATGGCTAGTTATTGGTGTAAATATTTTTCATTTACATGTAACAAATACTTCAAGTGCTCCCCAATGTATCGGTTATGCACACAGGTATTATCCATATAGTCCTTATATCCACATCCTATCATTTAATTGACTTGATGAACATCGCTGAAATTCTTTATAGTTCTTCAGACAATTTTCATTTCATCGTTTCATTATGGCAAACAAAACATAATAGTTTACAACCATCAATATGTTTCTTTCCTAGTTTCTTCTGAAAATTCTTCAGGATATAACAAATGCTTTTACAGTAACTTCGTTTTTTGTGGGAATTATCTGCAAAGGGTACAGTGAAGATGTTGTTACTAAACATTATAATTGTAGTCCTATAGTGATTTGAAAGTTATAAAAATACTGCTAAACACATCTTCATTTCATGTCATATCACACACCTGAATATGGTTTGTGGGAGGCTGCCAATTGGGGCAGTGTTGATTAGATAAGATTGTTCAGTAAAATTACCCCTTGTGATGTCCTTTATACATAGTTTGGTTCTATATATGAAACATATTGTTACAAATGCAATAATTATTGAATGCTTATGATACTATCAAATATAAAATTACCATCTCCTGTTTGTGATTCCCTTCTTCGGGGGGCGGTATCAGAGTATGTGGGCCCTTCAGATCTGCATAATAATTTACTGTTCACTTTAGCGTGCTCATAGACAGCTAAAATAAAGCTAACCATCCAGAGAGAACTTCAAAAGGTTCTCTTCTGACATATTGGCATGCTGGGTGCTGTAATACCGCCACACACTAGCTTTTGTACTTTCTGCATTTGTATAAACCGCTACAGCAGGATGAAGCCTTTGGTGACCTGCTGCACATGGGACAAATTGCTATGTTTGCACGGTGCAAGCATGACATATTGCGCGTTGCTCTTATTTACTCTCCTGCTTTGATATTAGTTACTAGTCTAGTTCAAAGTCTTGTTTTGCAGTTCTGTGTGCATTCTACGGCTCTGCATCAATATGTGTGCAGATCTTTTGGCATGGACCTTCTCACTCACACTGTTTGTGCATTCCAGTGTCCCACTATGTCCAGTGTTATTAGTCAATATTAAAGTTCTCAAAGCTTATTGTGGTGTCCACATTTGTAGTTCTGCCGTTTTTGTATCAAGAAAGCCATGCCCCTTCATTGTTCATGTACTTTTATTCATTTTGTTCCATCATTTTTACACTTATACCAAAGTCTCCACTGAATTTGTGAATGCATATTGTGAGCTCTGCGTTTATATTACTGCTGTTTCTATCCTTTTGGGGGGATCCGGGGGGAGGAGGGACAATAATACTTCTTGTTTATGCACTTTTACTGACTTTCAATATCATTGCTCCACATGTGCCTGCGCAGAAACACAACTTCTATGATCATGATAGATGTGCGTTCAATGTCAACATGAATGTGATAAAGTCATGGTGTCTTACAGGTGACAGCAGACTGGTTGCTTTGTACCACTCCATCTTAACTCCTGCACATCTATGTGTCTGACTACCAAAAAAGTGTTGATTAGTTTTAATCAGGCTATGAGGATGTGTGATGGTTTGTAGCTTTGTCCACTGAATCTCGTCCTTTGTCCATCTACTGTTTCACCAATGGGACAGCAAGCATCTCAGTTTGAATGCAGCTCCAATTGTCCTTCGCTCCATTTTACTAATGGCTTTACTTATGCACAGCCCTGCGCATGGACACTAGATTTTATAATTTAGCATAACACTATTGCCATTGCTAAAAGTCTTTTGTGGCCACTTTGTGTTGATTAACTTCAGTGATATGTTTTGTGTATTAGCAAACACTGCATGGGTTGCAAGGAGAATGTCCAGTGATGTAAAAACAAAAAAAATGATTCTACAAGGGAAGGGTGTGTAGTCTTCATAATGGGTATGTCGGTTATGGGGTATATGTTGTTAGTGTTCTTACTTATAAAGCATGGAAGCACGTGTGGCTCCAAATGGCTATTGCCCACATTGAAAGCATACTATTTATTCTCTCTTTCTTGCATTTCATGCGATACTGCTGTATACGTGTTAAAAAACAGTTCTCTCTGATTCCGGTTGCAATCTCTTGGTTCAAGGAAAGCCTCTTGGTGGTAATTAGATGCTTGATTGCAAGCACTGTCCAAATGTCTCATACCCCCCTTCTCTTGAAGGTGGAATGTACGCGGTTCACTCCGATTATCCAAGTCGTCTCTCCATGCGCTATTTCTCTGAATCTTGAGGCTTAGCTTGTCCCAAAGAGCTTTTGGATGGAAGGGTGACACTGATGTAGGGCTTTTGCGTCTGCTGGTTTTGTGTGCAATTTGGTCTGCGAATGCCCCTCTTTGTGACCACTTGTGATGACCACGTTTATTGGTTATGCCCTTCTAACTTTAACCTCAAATGTGAATTGAGGGAATTACTCTATTGGTGGAAGGATGTTGTCTTTTAAAATCATCATGAGTGAGCGTTTTGCAGTGAGCGGATGTTGGTCAGATATGGATTAGATCATTGGCTGAATTGGCCCTCTTGAAATTATTCTGCATATAAAATGGCTAGATATTGGGCCACTGTCACCCCCATTGCAGTATCTTCCACTTTGTTATACTCATCCATCATGGCCACTGCAACCTTCCAGGGGCTTTGCTTTTGCTATGAACACTTTCAGGTCCTTTCTAGCACTGCCACTACAAATGACCTGTCAACCTGCGTACACCTGCCTGTCAGCCCAGAATCTTGAATTGGCTTGGACAGCCTTCACTTGAGTCCGGAACCTGTTCCCCTTCAGACCACTCCCTCTCCTTCCTGCAAGTTTTCTGTCACTTACTAGTACATTCTTTCTGCAATTCCTTCACCTTTAGCTATTTTAATTTTTAATGTTCTGATATCACTCCACCAGAGTACAGCAACTACTCCTACTCTGACTTCCTGTCAGACATGCCAGTGCATGCATCGCTTCGTAGGTGCTTACGAGCAGGTGTCCAATACGCGTACAGTACTTGGAGTTTTGAGAAGAAATGGATGTCCAGCTCGGTGCATAAGATCATATTCACTCACTTTAAAGAAACCTAGCTACAGTGTTCTCCAGCACTGGCCATGCAGTGAGAGTAGTTGCCTTTGCGTCTCTCCACTATATCCACATTTTCCCACTACTTTTAATGCCAGAAGATTTGTGGTTCTTGCCTACTCTGCTGGACAATGGTTTAGAGGTGGGATTGGGTTCAGCAGCTGCCTGCTCCCCGCTGTGGACTCTGGTACCAGATGTTTAACATTAATGATAAAGGACACATCAACCAATAATACAAGGGCATGGAAGCTTCTATCATATGCCATGAGTTATATGTTTTAACTGAATAAACTTGTAAGGGTATATTGAGAAGCCACCCTCACTCAACAGAGGGAGTCCCTTCCCTCCCCACTTAAGTGGTTATTCAACAAACGTTTTAGCAGATTCTTTCTTTAGCCCCATCTCAGACACACGTCATGCCCCTTGGATCCCTCTCCCCTGAGCTAACAATAAGTTAAGAACCAGGCTCGTATAGGGGAAATAGGGGAAATATATGGTTATTTACTTAAATTAAAAGTAATATAAATTAGCATGAAAATGTAAAAAGAAAAACACTGCATCCGTGGCCAAACACAATCAACTTCTCTCAGCATAAATAAATCACAAAAGTGAGTTAAATAGAACACATTAACAATTGGACACTTTCTGCCAATTTCACACCACAAATTAATTACACAGATTAATAATATAATTTCGCCCACAAACAGGGTGATTTATCGCTTTGTTTTTCAGACCCCCCCCCCCTCTTGCTTTGGTCTACGTTGGGAAGTCAGACAGAAAAATGTCAATGCTTTGGGGAATTTTGGATTTCAGAACCCCCTTACTGAAACACCTGTGTTGGGGAAGCTGGATTTAAAAAAAACGATTGGACTGATTTAAGAACAACGACACCCCTCTTCCTTAAAGACGACAGAGTCAGCTGGACAACAAGGATTACCCAATTAAATTATAGTCTATAGTTTTCAGCGCACACTGGGAAGTGAGCTTTGTTAATTTTGAATTTTAACAAAATTCACCCCGAGGTGTTCTGCCAAATGGGGAATTAATTATATTAATATTTTTGGGTACACACAGTTCCCCCCGCCCCCCACCCAAACTAAAGGGAAAGGGTTCAAGGCAAGCAAACTACCCCCACCTTTTGGTTTGTCCAGGGCTTAGTTCTACTTACATAGCAAGCCTAAGTTTAAGGTTCATGAAAGCCAGCTGAATCTCAGGACCCTCTTGAAAGATAAGGCAGGGGACTGGTCACTCCACTCTCAAAGATGGCCTCCCGCTCTCCACCACATGACCCCATCAGCTTTGAGGCCATCCTAGAAATAAACAGCTCCACCCAGATGCACTCTCAGCAATTTCCTTTGGTGTCTCCTTACAGCTGTCAGATGGTATGTTTAAGCAGCCTTCCTGATGGTCTTTCTCTTCTCTCTGTCCTCCAGTCTTTGTCCTTCTCCTGTCTGTCAGGTTTTTGTGTGTCCCCCTGTCCTAGCACAGTCCCCCTTATATAGCAGCAATGACATCTTCAATTTTACAATCTTTACAATCTTGGGGAAGTACCCTGCAATAATCCCTGTCACTAGGATTGGACTGTTACCCTTCTCTATCCGCCCCAAGTCAGGAATGATTTAGGGGTTTGAAGCAACATATGTCTATTCCCATTTGTTATCATCCTTTCTTCTCCATTCAACTTTTTGGCAAAAACTAGTTATGTATCACAACTTCTAATAGCAACTGCCATACTGAACATATTTTCTGTTTTAGCAGATCATGGAGAATTAGACAAGCCGACCGCCAAATTCGTACGATGTAGCATGGCCATGTGGCACATTTCTGCTGTTTCCATAAAAAGCACAACAGTTAGGAAGATGTAAGTTATTAAATATATCCCCACTTTTATTGTCCACCCGCTCACCAACTCCCACATCTGGAACATGTTCAGATCAGCCAGAAAGCTAGTCTAACTAGCCATTACAGTTCCCCGAGTCACAGGTAGATGCATTTTAAATAGAAATGGTTAAAATAATTAAACTAATTCACATTATGGTGCTGAGAAAAAGGCCTAAATGACAATAGTCTTTTAAATTCATTGTGAATGTTCATGTGGGCCAAATGGCAGTTTCTGCCTTCGGGCCATTTGTTTTCACTGGGTCAGCCTCTGACCAGAGGTTTTTTATGAGTCTCTCTGAAGTTGGTAGTTTGCTCTTTGGAGTTGCAGCCCCCAGTCTTCACATCTTTTAGTCATGCCCCAGCCAAGTTTTTTTTTTTCTCGTGAAAGTCCCTGCTTTCAGAGCCAGCAGGTCTTGAGAACACTGGGCTTTCGACACCTTCAGCAGGGAATTGTACTGTGGGTGGTCATTAGATGGGAGATGTGACATCCAGGCTGAAGTGGGAGATTTCCTTTGTGAAGTTTTGACCAGAGCCAGAAACTGGGTCGGTCTTGGCCTGACATTTTCCATGAAGACAAAGTGGCCCTTCAAATGTCACTGGAGTTTTGTAGGTGAAACATAATATACATTGCTTGTGTCAACCCACAAACCACGTTTTTTTTTCCTGACATGGGTCTGTGAGTAGTGATATGCTTTCCACGTTTGCAGGCCGTTTTTGTTTTCAATGTTAAGAAATCCTGTTTTCCATGTGACAGGGATTTCTGATTCCTCCTGCTTTTGTAAATTAAAATGCTGCTTGTCCATTAGTAGTGACAGGTAGGCTGCTTTCCACATGGCTCTTTAACTTTACTTGAAAAACAAAAACCAGGCCGTTTTTGTTTCAGTGTTTAAAATCTTGCTATTCGTGTTAAAGGGACTTCTCTTTGTAGCATTTAAATGCACCCCACACACTACATGGTCAGTACTAGAGGACACCTCACGTAGATTTCTGTATAGAGATCGAATAGATTCTTATGCACAAAAATGTCAATCTGGTCCATGCTCTGCATTGACTGAACCAAGACGTTCATTTAGGACTACTGAACTTCTTGGTTCAATCAAAGCGAAAAAATGTACCAGCTCGAGATGCTGCAATCCTTCCTAAATAAAATAAAGGTAACCATCCACCTATCTGTGCCACTGATATGCAATTTTGTGTCTAACCATGTCAGCTATTCTTAAAATGCGAGCTGCAAGATCTGCTTTAGCAAAGTAAAATTATATTAAAGCAGTGTTCTATGCGAGAAACTAGGACAAGTGTCAGTGACCTTGAAGCTGGACCACTATAGACTTTCTATCGAAAAAAAAGCCGTTCGCTAGGCTTTTCTGAGACAGGTGCCAAGTGTTCTGAAAAATAGTAAACAAGAGATGGCAATGTGAAAGAACTACAGCACTGCAGAAAAACGACAACATTCTTTCCTTCTCAACTTTAAGTAGTAAAGCAGCTTTAAGCTACTGACAGATAGGGATGCGCTGAACTGACCTCGCTTTAGTATACCCAAACTTATCAATCCGTAGAGAGGGGCTGGAGTGGGAAGGAGAGAGAAGGGTAACTGTCCGATCCTATTTGTGTGACCGGTTGCCGGGTACCGCCCCAAGACTGTAAAATCTGTGGTTTCATTGCTGCTATATAAGGGGGACTGCACTAGGTGGAAGGGACAGAGCTGCTGAAATTTACCATCTAAAGAGTGCTGCTGCAACATACAATCTGACAGCTGCAAGGAAACACCAGGGGAGATTGGTGAGAGCATCTGGGTGGAGCTGTCTATTTCTAGGAAGGCTTAAAAGCTGACTGGGACCAATGGTGGAGAGCGGGAGGCCATCCTTGAGAGTGAAGTGGCCAAACCCGTGCCCTATCTTTCCAGAGAGTCCAACATGCAGTTTGCTGCCCTGAACTTTAAAAAGAGGCTTCTGTGTAAGTAGAACTGAGCCCTGGGAAACCAAAAGATGGGGGAATCTGCTTGCCTTAAATCGTTTCCCTTCATAGTGTGTCGGGGAGGGAGGTAAAACTGTGAATATCCTTAGTCTACTCAAGTAAAATATTAATATAATGAATTCCCCAGTTGGTGGCACACTATGGGGTGATTTTCGTTAATATTCGAAATTACCAAAGCTCACTTCCCAGTGTGTGCTGAAAAACTATAGCCTATAATTTAATTGGGTAATCTATCTTGTCCTGTTGACCCAACTTCTTTAAGGAAGAGAGGTGTCTTTGTTCTAGATAAGTCCAATATTTTGGTCCAACTTTCTCCTAATACAGGCATTTCAGTGGAGCGGTGTCTGAAATCCAAAATTATTCCAAAGCATTCCAATAGTTCTGTCCGACTTCCCCAATGCAGATCAAAGTGGCGGGGGTCTGACAAACAAACAGAAAAATCACCCTGTGTTTATTTTAAACCAAAAGTGGGGGTGAAATCATAATTGCCATATGTATTTGTACCAATCTTGAAACCCTACAGCTATCCTTTTAAGCGCATCCTTTTAAGCGCAGGAAAACCGAAATTGCTCAGCACTACATCTATAAATGTGTACACTGACCAACGCTAATTATTTGTTGAAGTGAAATTTGTATAAAGTAACGAATTGTGATTTGTGTTCTTTTCAACTCCCTTTTGTGATTTATGTTGAAAGAGGTTTATTGTGTTGGGCCACGGATAAAGTGGTGTTTGACATTTTCATGCAAATTTCTATTACTTTTAATTAATAAATACAACAATATTTCTTGTACACCGGCCTGGTTCTTGGCTCATTGTTAGCTATGGGGGGGGAAGGATTCAAGGGGCATATGTGTCTGAAGTAGGGCTGAATAAAAGAATCTGTTAAACAATGTGTTGCATAACAGCTTGAGTGGGTAGGGAAGGAACTCCCCTTGTTGATGGTGGCCTCACAAACCGTTACACAGCAGAAAAGATGCCAGCGAAGGCTCACAGCTTGTATATGTACAAAAGTCTGTGGTGTTGCTAGTGTATACACCAACCAAGCTTTAAAGTTTGCACTCCATACTATCCACTGGTGAGGGAGAAATGACACTTGGCAAGTAGGAAATGGTGTGCTTGTGCATTTGGAGAATTGTGGGTTGGAGTGACTGACTTTTTATGCCTGGCTAATAGCTTGCAAGTTGACATTTATATTTGTGTGCCCGGCTTAAACACTCTTACCTTGAAGAACCTACAAGAACAAGTTACTCTCTTAGCTGGTAACGTTCTTTCAATGGGATTCCATATCTATGACAGGTAATCACCACAGCTGTGCTGCTTCGGAACATTTTCGGTGTCTGCGTCCTGCGCCGATGATGTCGATATGCAGTCCTCGAGGGCCTCTCGAGCCGACGTCACCGGATGTTATAAGTAGGACGCACGATGCCCGTAGCCTCAGTTGCAGTTTTTTCACCAGAACGTGTGGCACCAATCTTCTGCCAGTATGACCACAGAAAGCCTTGCGGACAAGTAAGCTGCAATTGCATAAGAAATTCTGTAGCGGGGCAGGTAGGGAGCGAGCGATATGGAATACGTCGTCAGACCATCCCATCGAAAGAACGTTACCAGGTAAGAGAGTAACTTGTTCTTCGAGGGGATTGGGTCCTCCGACGTATTCCATATCTATGACAGACTCCCAAAGCAGTACCAACGTATGGAGGAGGGAAAGGAATTTGGAATAGAGAAAGTTAGAATGCCCAATCAAATTGCAGAGTAAAGGACCGCCTTGCCAAAGGCCAGATCCTGCCCATGGATAGAATCTAGGGAGTAGTGTCTTACAAAAGTATGGACCGAAGCCCATGTGGCTGCTTCACAGATGTTACAAATAGGAACACCCCTCTGCAGGGCAGTAGATGCAGCCATACCCCTAGTAGAATGGGCCCGTAAGCCTACCAGACGGTCCTTACCCGCCAAGCGGTAACATTCAGAAATTGCCAAGATAATCCATCTAGACAAAGTCTGCTTAGTAACAGCTTGTCCCAAACGCCTTCCAGCGTAACCTATAAAGAGCTGATCGTCCACTCTGACCCGGGACATGCGTGAAATGTAGAAACTTAAAGCTCTCCTAGGATCCAACCTATGGAGCCTCTCCTCTTCCTTACCAGGATGCGGAGGAGGATAAAATGCTGGAAGAATGACCTTCTGGCTTAAATGAAATTCCGACACCACTTTCGTAAGAAAGGAAAGACGAACCCCAAGGACAACCCTGTCCTTATGAAACACCGTGAAGGGTGGCTTCACAGAAAGTGCCTGCAACTCCCACTCTGCGAGCGGAAGTAACCGCAACCAAAAATACAGTTTTAAGGGTCAACAGTCTCAAATGACAAGAATGTAAAGTTTCAAATGGAGCACCCATTAGGAATTTTAGAACAAGGTTCAAATCCCAACCGGGCACCTGGAAAGGTGACGGTGGAAACACATTAGTGAGCCCTTTCAGAAACTGAGAAATTAAAGGAATTTTGAAATAAGAACACTCCTCAGGCGAGCACTTAAATATGGACAGCTCCGCCAGGTAACCTTTAATGGTACCCACTTGCAGGCCCTTGTGGGCTAACGAAAGCAAAAAAGACAGAACCACAGGAATTTCACATGAAAAAGGATCCACATTCTTAACCCTGCACAAGTCGCAGAACTTTCTCCAACGGCACAGGGACTTTGTTGCAGGCCGTCTGGCCGAAAGCAACACCTCCATCACGTCCTCAGGGAGGTCCCAATCCTTATACCTCAACCTTTCAGAAGCCAAGCGTGAAGCTTAAAGGATCTGACCTCTGGATGGAGAACCTGACCCCCCCTCCCGTGCGAGCAGATCGTCTCGGTAGGGAAGAGGGCGTGGAGGGCAGATGGACAAGTCGAGAAGGTCCGGGTACCACGTTCTCCGGGCCCATGCCGGAGCAATGAGGATCATCCAGGAACCGAACCTCCATAATCACCGCAGCACTTGCGAGATGACGGGGACTGGAGGAAACGCGTACAGCAGTGGGAAGGACCACTCAACCACAAACGCGTCCCCTAAGGCTCCTCTTGGAGGAAATTCCAGCGAGCAGAACTTTTCGCACTTCCGGTTGACACTGGAGGCGAAGAGATCCACTTGTGGGGTCCCCCAAAGGGCGAAGGTCTCCAGGAGAATCTCCTGAGCCAGCTCCCACTCGTGAGAGATCGCGCTCTGCCTGTTCAGAGCATCCGCCGTCTCTTTTTCTTCTCTGGCCAGATGACCTGCCGAGATCGAAATTTCCTCCTGGATGGCCCGGAACCAGAGCTGCATCACCTCCCTGTACAGAGGAAGTGACCCTGCCACCCCCTTTTTGTTGAGGTAGTGCATGAGGGATGCGCCCCTCACGATCGTCACCTCCGGCCAGGGTAGCCAAAATGGAGCCCCCTTCATCAGATTGCCTTCGACGGCCCACCACAGAAGGTCCTGGGCGACAGAGAGCGGTATCTGAACGGGGTCCGACATCCCGTCATAGGACTGTGACCACTGCATCTTGAGAGCCCATTGAAGAGATCTCATCCGCAACCTGGCCTCTGGCACCAGAAGAATACAGGATGCCATGAGGCCGAGCAACCTCAAGAACTTGAACGCCGGGAGACTCTGGGCATGTTGAAACTTGTGCACCATCTGCTGAATGTGATGAGCCCTCACCTGGGGAGGGAAACACTGCCCCATGGACCTGTCGAGCACTGCTCTGATGTACTGGAGCCGCTGAGTTGGCGTCAAGTGGGACTTCTTTAAGTTGAGGGAGAAGCCCAGCTTGTGAAGGGAGTGGCAGGTGACTGACAGATGATCCAGGACTTGCTCAGGAGAGCGCTCCCGGATCAACCAATCGTCCAGGTAGGGGTAGATGTGAATCCCCCCTTTCCTGAGATACGCTGCCACCACCACCATGAGCTTGGTGAAAGCCCTCAGGGCGGAGGTCAATCCAAACGGCAGGACCCGAAACTGAAAGTGCGAGTCGCCACCCGCAAACCTCAGGTACTTCTTGTGCTTGGGATGAATCGGCACATGAAAGTACGCGTCCTTGAGGTCGAGAGACACCAACCAGTCCTGAAGTTGAAGGGCCTGGAGGACTTGAGTAACCATCTTGAACTTGTCCTTCCTGAGGAGCTTGTTGAAACCACGCAAGTCCATGATGGGTCTCAATCCTCCGTCTTTCTTCGAAATCAAAAAATAAGGGGAATACCATCCCTTGTTCCTCTCTGCTACAGGAACCAGTTCTATAGCGCCTTTCTCCAGCAGGGATTCTATTTCCTGCGCAGATGCGGATCCGGACTCCCTGGTGGATTGTCGTGAGGCCTCTGCCGGAAAGGAAGACAGTAGCCGTGTGCTATGATCTCCAGCTCCAGAACCCACACATCTGAAGTAATGGCACGCCATTCTACAAGATTCTGTGCCAGCCTTCCCCCAACCGGCGAACCATGGGACATGGTCTCATGACTGAACTGAAGCGGTTGCGGCAGTGCCTGGGGGAAAAGAGGCAACTGCACGAGCGGCCTTGGCACCTGGAGTACCTTGTTTTCCCCCTCTGGAACTCCTACGGTGGCCCCTTTGACTTGCAGCTCCTCTCGATCTACCAAAGGATGAGTAATATCAAAAGGAACCTCCCCTCCATTGCTGTCCCCTAGGACGAAAAGGCGGAGGTTGGCGAACTGCTGCGCTCAACAACTTCGCTGCAGCTTTGGAGGTCTGCAACCTCTCAAGGCTCTCGTCAGCCTTGCTGCCAAAAAGATGTTCACCATCAAAGGGCATGTTGAGAAGCCGGGCTTGTACATCAGGAGCAACCCCCGACTTCCGCAACCACGCAAATCTGCGCATTACGGTGCTCGCCGCCATGGACCGGCTGACGCAATCTGCAATGTCCAGACCCGACTGAATGGATTCACACATGGCATCCTTGCCATCCTGAACAAGAGCACGAAAGCCATCCCGTTCCTCACCTTCGGGAATATGTTCAGCCGCCAAAGAGACAATTCCACAGAGTATGAGTGAGAGTAAGAAAACACTTTCTTCGCCCAGCCATCAAAACGCTTGTCGTCCCTATCTGGAGGGATGGTAGGGTACAGCGTCTGTTTTGCCAGGGCTGTAGCCGCCTGCACCGCCAAACTCTCCGGAGTGGGGTGCGTAGTCTAGTAGCTGGGGTCACTACCGGCTGGACGGTATTTCTTCAGCAAAGACTTGCTCACTGCCGGGAGACTCTCCGGAGCAGTCCAAACCACTGCCACCCTTCTTTGCAAGGCCATATGGAATGGCAGTACCGGGTCAGTTGGTGGACCTTGGTCAAGGATATCCGTCAGGTCATCCTGTAGAAAATCCACTGATGGCGCTGACCACCCCAAGTATTCCGTCACCCTCGACATAAGGCGCCGGTACGAGGAATCGGCGTGCGTGCCAGGCTCAGGCCTACCAAACCCAACCTCCGGAGAGGTGTCCACACCACTGGGTCATGCAAGGACTGACGCAGGTCTTCTAGCTGGCTATGCCCAGACATGAGTTCGTCAGGCACCTCTTCAGGAAAAATACCTTCATCAGACCCTTCATCCACCTCAGAGATGTAATCCAGAGGCTGGAATAAATCCCTGGATGAGGGCACAGAAAAAGGCTCAAATACAGGCCTCACCGACTTCTGCAGGGCCTTTCTCTGAGTTTCCACCGGTCTCCGGGGCACCTCCGATAAAGCCTCCTCGAAAGGCGTCAAGGGCGTCGACAGAATCGACGTCGAGCGTGGCGCCGACGGCATCGACACAGGACTCGAGGGTGGAGCCCCGAGTGTGTCCTTAGACAGCCTGGGCGCCGATGGCATCGACGGCTTCCTCGGAGGCGGAGCCTCGAGAGAGTCCTTCGATGGCCTCGGTGCCGAAGGTGTCGATGTCTTCTTCGAAGACCTCACAGGCTCCGACGGTCTCGAGGGCGTGGAGGACCGGGACCTGGAGCGGGCATGGCTAGAGCGATCCACCTTGTCTGACCGGGACCTCGAAGGTGCGCGGTGATCGCGATGACTGCTCGAGCCCGAAGGCATGCAAACGGTGTATCTAGAACGTTCCCTGCCGGCGTCTTTCATCCTGCGACTGAAAAATCACCATCATCTCTTTACGAAATGAATCCGATTCCGCAGGAGTGGAATGCTTTTTGGGACAAGCAACCTGCCGAAGGGCGGAGTCCTCGGACGAGGAAGGCGACCAGTGATGGCGCTTCCATGAGTGCCTCGAAGAGGCAGAGGAATGGCGGGACCCCTTACCGACAGAAAACTTCTTGTTACGCTCCCGGAAGGCCTTCGATGTTAATGACTGACACTTGTCACAATCGTCTGTATCGTGGTCCTCACCGAGGCACCAGAGGCAGGCGTTGTGCGGGTCCGTCAGCGACATCCTGGAACCGCAGTCCCGACACTTCTTGAAACCCGAACGCGGGGTAGAAGAAGACAAAGACATCATGGAAATCTTCACAAACGAACAGGTTCGAAGAACCAAAAGAATAGAGCTCAGAAGAACCGAGGCACGCCGAGATCTCCGAAGCGAACACGTTCACGGAAAAAACGGAACGGAGGCTACGGGCATCGTGTGTCCTACTTATAACATCCGGTGACGTTGGCTCGATGGAGGCCCTCGAGGACAGCGTATCGACGTCATCGACGCAGATGCCGAAAATTATCCGAAGCAGCACAGCTGTGATTACCTGTCATAGGTATGGAATAAGTTGGAGGACCCAATCCCCTTGAAATAAGGCTTCTGGAAAACAGATGTCCACAGTGGATATGGTATCCACTGAAGGAATAACCGCCTCAAGCACATGCCGTAGACTTGAGCCAGACTAGCACTGCCCGCAATGAAATGTGGAGGAATCCGCTGTGGATGGAGAAAGACCTCTAAGACTGGAAAAGCTGAGGAAATATGCAACTCCTGTGGACGGGACAACAACAATTAAATACCCACCCTTTTCCTCATTTGAAGTCTTGCTTCTATGTCTGTATGGCTGCACATGGGTACCCACACATGGTATTGCTGATGGCTTGAACTGTCTCAGGCAGCGGGAAGGACAAGTCATGGTTGATATCCAATACCAGCGAGCCGTCTACAAACTCAATAATGTTGGTGGAAAACTGGTCTTAGCGCACAAAGCGTGAGAACACTGACGCATCAAGGTGGTACTTGAACATCCGCCCAAGATGAACAATGTAGCCAAAAAGCACGCCAGTCTCAGCCTTTATATGTGCATCAGGGGCACCCCTTGCCTTTATGTGGAATACCTCAAGGGCAGGAGGCATCAAGGGTAGGAGGCAAAGTGGGATCAAGAAGATTATAAATCGAAAATGGGATCTGATTAAACAGCCACGGAGTCTGTCAAAAAGACCCTTGTTTGCTTTTAAGAAACGCCAGAATCTGAAACAACGATTGGTTTACACATATCCAGATGTGAATAGAGAACAGACGATACTGAACCAGTGGGCTCTACCGCCGATAGTAGGCCACCATAGATGCAGCGGCTGTGTTGCATGTCCGCTCACAGAAAGAAGACTGGAATTTAATCACGAACAAGAGAGATGGAAATTGAGAACTCACACAAATTGCAGGACTAAGAATGTAATTTACATCATCAGTTGTCCATGTGCATTATTGTAGGTGGGAAAGACAACAAGAGAGGTAAATCAAAGAATAGGGGAACATAGCTCCTGCATAAAAAATAAGGTACCCGAGAAGCCCCTAGTGGACCATTTTATCCAACATGGCCATAAAGACCTGAAATGGATTGTCTTGCAACACATCAGACCACGCACACGAGGTGGAGATATGATGTCCACCCTACATAAAATAGAACAGAAGTGGATTTACACCTTAGACACGGTAAAACAGGGACTCAACATTTTGGTGGAATGGAATAACCTAATTGTAAAAAACTGAAGGATTGTGCCCACATCAGCGAAAGGAGAAGGGGAGATCTAGCCGGTCAAGTGGCACAGCGAGTAGAGCGCTTGCTTTGACATCTGTGCAGAGCCTGCTAACACAGGTTCGAATCCCGGCAGGGCCAAACTCAGCCTTTCATCCTTCCGAGGTCGATAAATGAGCACCACACACAGTGGGTAATAATAAGAAGCGCTCAGATACCTGAGGGTTCGTAGCGCTATATAAATGCGAAATTATTATTATTATTATCTCCATAAAGAGTGCTCTGATGTCTGACCATGAAATAAATTATAAACTAAAAAGTAGCCTGGAAGATAACAGTGGCTGCATCCATTGACTCACATACTGTGACGCTTGACCAGGCATGGAGCTAGAAATCAAAATAGCTTGGGCGACAAGAGAGGTTACCTTACACAATCCATGACTGGGCGAAAAATACTACACAAAAAGGATGGAGAGGAGACATAATTGCGACCGAAATCAATTTAGAAAAATATGAACATTAAAAACTTCACACAAAGCACTTGGGCCACTCAAAAAATAGGAACAGTACCCACGGATTACAGGAGGGTTGCCATATGACTAAACAGTAATACATTAAAAACAACAAATTGTGAAACATTGTTTGCTAATTCATGGAAATGACTACATTGAGAAATGAACAACATGCAAAATTGGAAACTGTGATATGGCTGACAAATGAATCAGCACTGACTGGATTGGAGCGATCTGATTAGTACAAAGAGGGACTCTAACCTCCCCGCAGTCCTCTTTCTATGATCATGAAGAGGTGAATAATAGCAATACATGCCGCATGGGCATTTCTAGAAACCGCCTACAACACGGTGAAGGAAGGTCTTAAGCGTTGGGAGCACTCATATAGTTAAGTGATTGAATAATAGCTGGATATGGCCAGATAAAACCGAAAACGTGTAAAACGAAAGTTTTCCACGCCATGGTGCTACGGGCGGGAATAGTTGTAAACACAAGAGCGCTGATACCTAGACATCAAATCAGAGTCATACATGTTGCATATAAACAAAGGCGGCGTGACAGTGAAATGACGGGCAGACGAAACCGCAAGGTATTCTGTTGAGATCCTGGCATTAGAACGTGGGATTATTGCTTGTAAGTAGTGGGCGTAACAGATACAGAAGTAGAATAGGTGTTGACCCATGGATTTAGATAACGTGAAACCACCACGGATGAAACACCTAGGTAAATAACGAGGGCCCCGGGTTGTGTGTAGAGAGAGGCGCAGAGAGGATGACAGCTTTGTATCAACACAGAACAGTGGAACTGAAGTATTCACTGTATATATTACTGAATATCCCCTAGGGTACAAGGTTCTGATCACCAAGTCCCTCGATCTCACTATCAACGAGCAAGACAACAAAGTAATCAAGAAGAAGACATCCAGCTAAGAAGTAAATCCAGCCAGCCATATTTAATAATAAAGACTGCAGAAGTGAGTATATTGGAACAATATAGTGGGAAGGGACACAACAATTGACAATAGACTAGAAGATGAGGGCACACTCTACCAAAGGATGTTTTTTCCATAGGAAGAAGAACGTCCCAGATAGTTGATTGATGCGGATAGGTACAAATCGCATGACACATCACGTGGTGACTACATTTAGCCCCTCGTGAAGAATAAAAATAAAGTGAGTATTTTTGGATGTACCCCAACAGGGACAATATCCTTGGTTTTTGCGATTGAGATCGAGTTGGTTAACATAATGGACCAACAAAGTATTATAGTTTTTATCACTTCACTTTGCAAGCGAGACCTAATTATTGCAGATTCAAACCTGCAAGTGAAGTTGGATACATTCGAAACTTCTGGATTACCCCCACAGAATCTAAGGTGGAGCTGAGTCAAACTATATGGTGAGTTAAGTCATAGAAGATACATTTAAAGTATTTTTTATTTGAGAGGGATGACATATAGAGAGATGACACTGGTTTTTTACTTGTTTTTATAGGTGGTGTGGCTCACCCTACCAGGTGAAACAGGATATAGAGAGATCCCTGTTTTTCTGTCCTGAAGAAGGTTGCATGACTTGTGGACACGATTCTAAAAGTCCAACGATGACAACCGAAACATGTGTAGGCAATAAATCTGTGGAAATAGAGATACACAGATTGTGTTACCTGATAATGGACAAAGGGAACCAGACATTGAAATATTGTAAATTGGAAGGAGTGACCATTAGAGGAGGTCACATATGGATGTAGTATGAGGTGTGTGAAAGGAAAATGAGAGTGAATGAATGGTGGGAATTGATCGAAGTGAGCTGAGAATTTGATTGTGTTTAGGATCTTCGTGGTGTGGTATTAATTATATTGTGCAAATTGATGTTTATCAATCTACTTCTAAAGAGTTGGTTTAATAAAAGTTTATTTTTGTATTTGAAGGAATTGTTTATCGATATTTATCAAGAGATAAACTGGATGTAAAAGGTCATCCCTCCTCCACTGGTCCATAGTGTTACTCTTATATATACTGTATGGCCTGAAGGACCAGGTTTGGAATCAGGCACCCCTTTTTTGCATGACAGTGTAACGTCAGCAGACCAGTTCATGCGTCTTCAAGCGTGGGCTTAAGGGACCGCTGTTTAAGTTCAGCAACCTACGGAAGGAACAGTAACTTCAACTTCTGGGGTCTCCAGGTCCAGTCCTCGAGAGACCCACCCACGGTAGGTTTGTAGTGATGGCAAGCAGTTAGACAGCCACTTTGGGAGCATGTTTTTCTTTGCCTCCATCACCCTCAAAGTATAACAATATGTACACACAATAACTTGAGACCCAGAATAACTTGTACACAGAGGCAATAAAGACGCAACAACTTGGCTTCGGTTATATAACACCACAGCCGTATTCACTGGTAAAGAGGAAGAAATGAGCGAGGGAAAGCCCCTGCAGAGATGCCTTGATTTATTGATTAGCCAGATGATCACTTCAGTCCTTGACAGGGGACACCGTAACAAGGGACCTTGCTCCTTGACGTGGCTAGCTCAGCCCAAACCTCCCAGCAAAGGCCCGGAAGTATAAGCTTACAGAATAGGTCTGCTTGCATCATGAACCCCTGTCTTGCATGTCCTGTGTTCTTACTCCTCACATAGCAGACATGGACCCACACGCGGGCCGGTACAGTTGATGTAACCATGTGACCCACCTGGTACTACGATATTGTACCTGGTTGTAACAACACTCAATACGGTTAGAGCAAAGCTTCACAGAGGGAAGAGGGTGGGTTTCTCAGTGGTACACTCTGCCGGTGTGGTGCAGTGCCTAAAGACAGTGCCGGCCAGCCCATTGCCCAAACTCCTGGTGCTGACTGCACCTGTGACGAATCAACTTCCGAGGTACCAGTGGTCCAAGGGCAAACATCGGTTTCTAAACCATCAATCAGCTGCACATCTCTAAAACAGAAGGGATCTGAATAGATTGGAATAACAAGCAAATTATAAACTTCCTTGTCCAATTTTGGTAACGTGAACGGAATGGCAGGCTCATCTCCGCAAGGTCGTGGATCGTTGATTAGTTGCAACACAGTGAAAGTACAATTATTACCCAATGATAAAAGGGACTGGCCAGTCAAGGTTGTATAAAAATATCAACTTTATTTATATCACAACAGACAGTTAAACAACGCTACGAAATACAACCCAACCTGTAAGGGAACGCAGAGGACAGTTTCAAAGAAGGAAAATGGGTGTACTCTGAATACTGAAAGGAGGGTAGTCCGTATGGTTAATAACCACAACACTAAGGTTTCTTGGCTTCAGCAGAAAGGGAACAATGGGTCTTAATATGTCACTAGGGACCTTTTGGGAAGGACCAGGGGGGCAAAACCACAATGTATCTTGTGCTGTAGGACCCCTACAGATAATGGGTGTATCAACCACTTTTACTCCCTACAATTAGGCAAATACTCACAAAAAATACAAATAGGGAGTAAAAAATACTCCCAACGAAAAATAGGAAACAGACACGTAGGACCCCCTGATCCTGCTTTCACCCTCACAGCTCCATGGATAGGTTTGGACCAGTAGTGCACATAGTACCACTGGAAGAAACTACTATTACTACTTATAGTGTATAAATAACTAGGTGCAAAGGAATCAAATATTTTCGTTTTCCAGTTAAAACATTTGTACTCGCTTATAAAATACCCACATTGGGAATTAGACTTACATTTTTACTCCCTAAAATAATTTTACTCCCAACTTTTAAAAATAGGAAGTAAAATACTCTCACTTCATAATCTTATCTGGAGTGCTGGCTGTAGGTGTTCTTGGTGTTCGACGGGGTTGAGTCAGCTTCAGGGTGCTTTGCAGGCTTCTGTGACAGAGTTCAAGATGGGAGTCAGCTTCGGATATCAGGCGGCAAGGCAGTTCGGTCAGCGAAGCTGGGTGAAAGGCTGCAGGCTGGCCTACACAGCGGCTCGGCTCGGAAATGGTCTCAGTGCTGTTCAGCGTGTCTGAAGCACTGGTCGAGACGTCTCAGATGTCTTTAACCGATTGCAGCTTGACAACGGTCGACGTGGCAGTTAGTTGCAGCTTGAGGAAATCAACTGGCTCGAAAAGGTCCTTTAAAACAGACATCAGTAGATGCTGGTCGAGGCACTTCTCCCATCGTATTCAATGGACTTGTGTCGTCCTTTAAGGCAGACAGCCCAAAGCTGAGAAGTGTGTTGCAGACAGCTGGTGGTCCTTGGTTTTAGGTTCAGAGACCTTCTGGCACTCCCTGTCCATGGAGCTTGCTGCAGCACCTAGCAGGGCCTGCTGTGTGCTAGCTGGGTACCAGAGCGGCTGGAGGTCCTATAAGTTTTGCATCTCCCTCTGTTCCCTGGGAGATGTTTAGAGTAGGGATCTTGCTTCCCCCTTTGAAATCCTGGCCTTCCTTCACTGGCGTAAGATGTAAGGTATACTGTTCCTTCAACCAGGGTCCAAGGTTGAGCTCTTCTTTGTTACTTCAAGTGAACTCTTCAGATCTTCCAAAAGAGGGGCACAGCCCTCTTAAAGCCAAGTGGGCCACAGTGATTGGCGTAGGCTAATCCTACCTTACTGAACCAATCCTGGGGTCCCTACCAACAATGTTCTATGTGTGTGAGGTCAGACCCAAAGTGCTTTGCAACAGGAAAAGGTAAAGGGGTGAACCAGGAACCAGGGGGTGTCCTAGAACCAAGATGCCGGAAACCTTCTCTCATCAGAAAGATCTCTTGCCACAATCTCTTGTGATACTTCATGCTCTGAAACACCTGTGTATGAGCGCAATACAAATAAAAGATCATATCATACTAAGTCCCACCCATCTTCCTGTCAGTTGTTGATCAAAGAGTCTCTCTGGTTAATGGTCCCTGTTAAAGCGGCAGGTCTCCCTTGAAGCTGTAGCAAGACCAGACGCTCTGGCTCCTGCGAACCACATTCTTGTACCTTATGAATGCCCCCCACCCCCACAGTGGGGTGGCTTACTGTACACAGCAGTCCCAGGCATGACAGCTCACTGTCACTGATACGGAGGGCGGGAGATGGCTTCAGATTGATACAGTTACATATAAAGGGTTGTTGGGTTTCCGGACTCATTAAAGATTTCTTTGATCAAATGGAAGGTTTGCAAACAGTCCCGAGCAAATTTCTGGTTGAGCTTCTAGATGTGGCCCTGAATACGAATTATTTTCATTTTAAAAACTTGTATTATATGCAAATTAGGGGGATGGCTATGGGTGCAGCTTTTGCCCTGAATTTTGCGACATTATTCCTGTGGCGATTTGAGCAACTCTGCATCCTAACCAATACCAAACCTTTCAGAAAAGCATTAAGATTATATAAACGTTACATAGATGACGTTATCATCTGGGACACAAAATAGAGTGTTTACAACCTTTTCCTCAATTGGATTAATGAACAAAATGTGCATTTTAAATTTACTATGCACCATAGCGCAAGCGAAATAAAAGTTTTTGGATTTACTTATTAAGGAAGAAAATGACCGGCTCATAGAACTATTTCAAAAAGAGACTGAGAGAAACACTATATTGAGGTATGATAGCTTCCACGCACAGGCACTTGGAGAAAATATCCCATATGGCCAAATTTTGGGAGCGAAAAGAAACTGTATGAGATTAGAATATTTTGTAGCCCAATCTGATCTGATATCAGAACGCTTTTCTAAAAGAGGTTAACCTTCTAGATTGTTTTTTGGCTCTTTTTTGATTGTCTCAGCAATTTAGATCTAATCTTTTGGATAAGGATTGTAGAGAAAAAAAAAAAGACTGTTCGACTTGTATGTGCTATGACATACAATACATTTCATAATGAAATTAGGAAGTCAATTGTCAAACATTGGCCTCTTTTGCAACTCAAAAACCCTAACCTATTGTGGCCTATGTTTGCATTTAATAAGGGTAGGAATCTTAAAGACTGGTTATCTGAAGCAGACAAGGCGAGTAAATCTAAACCACTCACTCTCACCTCACTGTGGGCTATGGCTCCTGTTGTAGGCCATTCACCATGTGGCAGATGTAACAACGGTAGATTAACTTCTGCATGCAGGTCCATTACAATCAATGGAAGAATTTGGACACTGAGAAGCCAAACGATATGTAGCAGTTTTAATGTCATATATGCCATAATGTGCCCTTGTAATAGGACATATATAGGCAAAACCTCCAGACCAGTGAAAGTAAGAATCACAGAACATAAATCCAGGATAAGGACGTAGAGCATTGTATCACTTTTAGTGGCACACTTTCTGGCTGAACAACAGAAGATTTTAAAAGGTGGGTATTGGAGAAAGTTTCTGGGAATGATGGTCGTAATGCAGCTACTAAATTATCACAAAGGGAACAATGGTGGATGTACCAAACACACAGTCATGTCCATGGTTTGAACAACCAAGAAGAATGGTGTCATCTGATATAGTGGTTAATTCTAGTTGTTAGTGACTATTGGTGCATCACTGGATCTAGTTTAGATAATGCTGTGATTTTAGAAGATTAATTCTGAAATTTAGCCAGTGGCGCTTTTCCATTAGTATACTGGGGACTCACAACACACCGGGAGGCTATGTAACATGAGCTGGTCTTAGTATAACTTTTTCGGGAACAAAAAATGTATATCTTTTTTTGAAAAACTATTGGTATGGTTTCGCCCTCTGTTTACCTCCGCATATATGTAATAATCAAATTAGGATATGCGCGTTAGCGAATCGCGTGGGTATTTAGATCTTCATCCTTCCTTTTATCCGGTTTTTCAATTTTTCGCCTTTTCAAAACATTGTTTGTGGTGTTTTGAATAGTTGAAAGTGTTGCAGTTTGCACTTTAACCGCATCTAAATGCCTTCAGTCCTATTTCTATCTCTGAGCTTCTTTGCCAGATTTATATAAAAACAAAAAGGTAGGACGATGGGTCATGTTTTCTAATAACAAACACGATGCAGGAAAGCTCTGCAAATGGACCGAGAAACGTTAAGACAATTGACGGCATATGGTAGAGTGAAGTGCTGTAGCTTTTTGTTTGCTCTATGCGATCGGCTACAAAAGCGAATCAGCTGGGTACTGCGACACATTTAGATTAAAAGTATCTTTAACACAAAAACACTTTTATGTGCCACGAGGTTTCGACTTCAATATTATGACTTGGTTAAACGAAAAATGTAACCTTCCGCCACACGATAGGAAGCAGAGAGACATGACATGTATACATCGATATGATGTCCAGCTTCCTATTTTAACAGGTGGAATTGGGCTTATAGATGCCTATAAACAACTTCAATTTATATTTTACTCTATTCCGAATTTTGCTAACTTGCTGAGTGAGGAAATGTTGAGTCACCCGGTTACTGATTTAACGTATGTTACAGTGTATCTACACTGGTGGATTATAAATAGCATTTTAGGAAAAGGACAATGAGGGATACCCCACAAGACATTGAGCATAGTATCCCTGATCTTCTTAACGGATGCTGAATGATGCGTGGAACCGGGAGAGATCCCCGGTCTCTATATTTATGCAGGATTTCTTTGAAGTTGCTCAATGGACAGATATGAGAGGAAGGTTTTTGGTCTCATTAATACGTGACAATAGTGGACGTCGCCACGAGTATCATGCAAGGAGGTTGATTTGGACTTTCTCCTCGTTTGGCTTGTTTGTGGAATTCATTAGCTGCATTAACCCTCAATAAGGGCGGAGAATGACCCGATCGGGCTCCCTAATGGTGAGTGAACGGTGTGTTTGCTCTACATTTATAAATAGAAGCTATTGACAGGTGTGGACAGTCTATGAAGAGGTTGTTTTGCACAATATTTTAATTGGTTTCATGTATGTTCTTCTTTTAGATGATGTTAAAGAATACAATTGATGGTGGTCTGAGAAGATGTTATAATTTATGTCCAAAAAAAGTGCAGTCCTGAGGAAGACTGGCTTCAGTGTTATTGCAGCCCTACATGCTGTATGGTCGAAACTTAAAGAAGGGAAGTTCTATGTACAAATTATAGAAGACAAATCGACCCCGGAACTACCTCCAATTGACAAATGATAGTATTGTATGTCTTATTCTGACAAATGATTGTATACAAACTGATTAATTGTTTTATACATTTATAATGGTAGAGTAGTGTATGAAATGCTGTAGACAAAGGTTTTTGTGTAGTGTAAATGGCTATAAACCCTATTACCAATTTATCAGTGGCTATTGCACTGCACTTTGCAGCTGGTAGTGGACTACCCCCACTGATCCTTTACTCTTCCTATGTCAAATTAAGTGTGAACAATAGGATTTTCTTGATTATTAGTATTTTTCTATTTGTATTTTAAATTATGTATATATAAGAATAAAATATGTTATTTTTGCAAAACCCTTTGTCCCGATTTGTCTGTCTCTGTCTAAGGCCCTTGTAGTACAAGAAATTACTCTCAAAGTTTTTTCCGTGAGATACCTAGCCCGCAGTTTTCTCCTTCGTTAACCTCTGCAGCCAGGCCCCATGTGGGCCCATTTGAAGTACGCTCTATTGGCATGTTAATCACTGCCACCAGCTGCAGGGCCTAACAAAAGAGCAGGCCGGGTCCATGGAGCCTTTTGGTCGTTAATTAGGCTGGCCATGGAAGGGAGAAAGTTTGGTCCTCCCCTTTTCTAGAGATGCCATAGTGCACTCCTGGCTGGCAAATTCCAACTAAATATGACAGGCTGCGTCCACCCAGAGTACACGGGTCTATGCATTTGTTGTGGTGTGAGCATAGGTAAATGTGGGTGGATTAGCCCCACCCATTTCCCTGAAGTTGGTCTACCATCATTCCTTATAATAAAAAACTTTAAAAAAGCCCAGGTGACCACACGCCCACCATGCGGATTGAATTCCTCACAGCATCCTACGGTCAGAGAAAGCATCCTAAGGACAGAGAAAGCTTCCTACGTTCTTCTCTTGCAGCAACCCAAATCACCCTACTCCAAATGTCTGTCAGCTGAGAGGGGGCATTGAAAGTTCAAGGTTTCCCTTAGAAATAGTGCTCTATAGTTCTACAAGTTGCATGTGTGACATTCCTGCCGCCTTAGATGCCAGGCCTGTGCATCGGTAACCCTTTGAAAAGGACACTGCACCAGAAGAAAACAAATTCTAGAGTCCCCAGGAAAGAGGCGGGAAAAAAGGGTGACAGGAGCCATAGAAATGCAAAGTGTCACCCGCAGGGACTAACGCACATCCCAGCTGCCCACTCGCATCAGGTTCACGATAACAGAAATGGGCTTCTGCAATGCTTTAACATCATTGTGTGCGCCACCATAGCCAAGTCCAGGCAGAGGGCAAAAAGGCCACGCTCAAGGCATTTGCTGCCAGGTCTCAGAATCTGCATTCAGAAAGCCACTGTGTTTGCATGCACGGCTTCAGACAAAACACTGGAGTCTAGACACAGCCACCAATATATAAGGGCGCAAAAAAACGTCTTCAGGTTTCCTCTTTAGCTTTAATTTCAAATTGTCTTAAGAAAAAAAGTGACTGCCTTACATTAGAACAGGACTTCCAGATTGAAAAATTCCCCTCCTCCGAGGTCGAGATATTGAGAGTTAATTCTCTGACTGTCCCTGGTTGGAGCAGGTGAAGGGTTTTAGATTGGAAAAGGCACAAACACAGCATGATGTGTACAAGCCTGGGAAAAGGCACTTAGCCTGTACTCCATTCTTCTGGTATATTGAAAAAGCAGAATTGTCTATGAGTAAATCCATCCAACAGGGGCATACACAGACATGCACCCATGCCTGTAATCATACATTGACAGCCTTGAATGTGTTCCCATGCAATTAATATATTTAGGTTGCCAACTGATCAGTGCAGATACCTTGTCACTAGACAACCGATGTATTGTATATAGTATTGCCTATGTTGTATACTTCTGTAACCCATGCCTCTTCGGCGCGCGTTGTTTCTTTGTGGCGTGTCCAGCATTGTAACCACGGCTGGACTTCTTTGCCCTGTATGTAACCAAGCTTTGCAATCCTCTTGTTGCCTCTGCGCCTTGCTACCCCTTTGGGGTTAGGTGCGCAATATAAATAAATAAAATACAAATGAATATGGTATGTGCATGATCTAGGAACATAGACCTTAGATTTTGGTCATCGCCTCTTTTCATGGAGGTTTATTAAGTTGACAAGTGTCAATGTTTCGGAGACAGATGTGTATTCTGTTCTCAACAAAATTCTAGTTCCTGTTTTTCAACACCCTGTCAAAGGAACCCCTAGTGCCAAAACCAACCCTTTTAACATTTTAATTAAAATCAGCCCATCCAGAATGATTCCCATTTCCTCGGCCCCTTGAAAATCTAGCTAATCTCAATCACAATTTTACCACAATCCGTGTGAATCGTGAGCAGGTTGCATAAAACGTATGCAATGCAGTGCAGAGTTGGGCCCTCTGCTGCCAGGATAGAGAACTGTGTGCTCTGTTGCTAAGGGCAGAACCTATCGCACACCATAATCCTTTGCCACAATTACAGCGAGTTGTGCTTTCATTCCAGCATGAAGGAATATATTCCTAGAACAGTTCACACTGCACATATAAGTGTCTCTTTCCATATGCCAATGTTGAGATCCTTTCACTATGCAATTCATTAAGGTCACCCTAATCTTGTTATGGCCCTATAAAGGCGTGCACCTGCACCAAGCACACACTTGATTACGCACCAGGAAATCCTCATGTCATGAAAGGTCTGCTTTCCGTGTGTTGGTATGAGATCTATTTCCTTATAGATTGTGGGCATGAAAGGGGGAGACTCCAGTATTACAGAGATGCACATTTTCAGTAGGGGTGATTTCTGAGACAAATGTTGCTAGTCATTGTCATCCATGATTTTAATTTGAAACCATAATTGTTGACAATAAAATGAACAAGAGATAAACCAACCTGCCAGACCATCTAAATGTTCCTATAGGTCCGTTTTTATTTGTGATTATTCAAACACTTCAGGATCAGGGACAAACATGTATGTCAATTTTCCAAGGACCCTAAACCCATGGACAAAAATTGTCATCCATGGACTTTGTGTAGTTGACCATAGTAAAACCATACTTTGTCCACGAACTAAAAACAGGGTATCCTAAGGCTAGTTAAAAGCAGCCACTACTTCTAGCTTGGTTTCAAAATGATGCCAAATGATATTGATGAAAAATAAATCTTCAAAAGCATGTAGAATTTGAACTGCAACCAATCACTTTCAATCTGATGGACAAATAGTGTTCAGACTATAGGGGAAAGGATGGTTAAAGAAAAACTCACCAGGGTTGGTTAAAAAGGTTATCCAGTGTGCAAGGCTACGGTGAGAAAAAACACAGCTGAAGACCATGCCTGCTGCATGGTACGAAGAAAAGTCAGGAAAATGGGCCAGCTGAATTGGCTTCACTTCCTACCAAATTCCATGCTAACCTTGAAGGAAGTTTGGCAGCTACCAAGGACCTAAATGTGCATGTATCTCTGGGAAAGCTTCGAAAATTGTTAGGAAGAATCCGTGAGCTAATTCTAGGCTAGGGAAAGGCAGGATCTGGCCCTTAAAGGGAAACCGATTTATCATAGCATTTAAGATGTCCAATTCCAGATGTAAGCTCCTCAATCGGTTCTGGTTTACCCTTTGCATTCGGGTACTCGTAGCCTTAAATGTATAATGAAAAAGCAAAACCAGAGATCCAGAATGCAAACAAAAAACATGACTGGGTGAGTTCCTTGCAACCCAAGAAGTCTGGCTCTAGTGAAGCCCGTGATTTTCACAATGCGGACCTAGACTTACCAAAGGTAAAGGGGCATAGGCCACGACAAAAGAATTCACCAATATGTGGCGCTATTTCAGAATGAGGCTACGGTTAAAAACAGTATTTCACCAATTTGTTAGGACGCGGGTCTCTTTTGGGTGAAGGCCAGCAGACATCTCTGTGCATGCTTGCATGGTCCTTTTAACACTCCTTCAAGTAACATCAAACACTCTTGTAACAGCTGCAACTGCCCTGGGGTAGTCCGGGCTTCCTTTCACATACTGCGGGGACATAGAAGAGGCATAGCTCCTTAGCAGCTTCTAAAACTTTTACAAAAATCAAACAAAAGAGTGGCCACACAGCCCTTTGAAAGCATTGTCCAGGGTGAAAATCGTTTGGCAATAGTGTTTTCAACCTTATTATTCAACTAGATAACTGATCCACGAATTATCTGAATTTCACCATAAGAGCAGCTGGTCCCGTCCCCACTCCTCTGACAGGTTTCTGACAAAAGGGAAAGGTCGCTGAACTGACAGTGATGCTACAGGAATGCACTTAAGACCATATTATTTAATTGATGTTCATACTGACAACATATTTGTACCATCACGTCCTATACAGTCACACCTTTCCCAGCACAGTTTAGTCTCAGACATTGTGTTTGCTCTCACATCTCGCCTCCTGTGTCTGTTGGACGTTCCCCACAAATGCTAATGTCATTTTGTATAAGAAATGTTACTTTCGGACTCTAAATGGCTATGGACAGCAGGTCTAGATTGTAATGGCACACACGTCAAAGAAAACTCTACAACAAAGGGGTTCATGGTGAATTTAATCTCAATAGTACACAGAAGTCATTGTGGAGGTGGGGGGGGGGGGGAGAACCCTCTCTAGACCTTGGTTAATGTCCTCTCTGCTCATCTCGAGCCACCCACTCGTGCTATTTTCTCATTCTTCCCGCGTCTGTCTTCCCTTCTGTCTTTTTAAAGCATTTCGGGGAGTAGCCGCAGCGCAAGGTCGTCGTCTGAAGCAAAGAGAAAGGGAGGGGGGGGCAACAAGCAAGTTATTTAAAACCTAGGGCTGCGTGGCCGGGGAGGCGGGGGCGGCGGGCGGTGCCGCCTCTTGACGGACACCCGTCAGCCGATGATAAATGAGTCCATTTTCTGCCGCCTCCGCCGCCGCCTGCCACTCCAGGGCAGGCCATTCATCATCGTCGCTGTCAGGCCTCCAAAGCGGGCCTGACACTGCAAGTCAGCAGACATTTAGCGCGGTGCATCCCCGCCGCACCGGGCAAATCATTATTGTCACAATAATAATGTTTTAGCATAATTTATTAGGGGTCCAGCGGATAGGCGCAGGGTGGATGCGGCCCGACAGATGGGCCGGGTGGGCGCGCACGTGGGCCGAAGCCCTTCCGCACGCGGGCGGGCGGGCGAGCGCGCGCACGCCCCGGCCACGCAGCCGTCAGGGCTGGAGGCAGGGGGCGGGCGCGCGCCGGCGACGCAGCCGTCAGGGCGGGAGGAAGAGGGCGCGCGCGCCGGCGACGCAAGCCCCGGCAGCCAATCAGCGCGCTAGAGGTTCAATTACAAAGAAATAAAGGGACATTCATCATTCAATTAGGCCCCTGTCAGGGCGCACAAAAGAGAGAAGAAACTTCTAACCTGGTACTCCTGGGAGAAGATGCTGAGCAGGGTGGACTGCGGCTGGCTGCAACAAATAAAAGAGGGACAAAGTTAATTACTGCAGTGCAGGTTCTGGGGAGGGGGGTGGCAGCAAGTGGGAGAGTGGGGGCCCTTCAGAAGGTAGGCCTGATGCTGAGCTATTGGAGGGGGGGGGGGGGGGGTCATGCAGAAAGAAGCCTGCACAAGTTGTTCCAGATGAACACCACAGACAAAGGATGCCATGTCCCCATGCCAGGTCGAGAAAGCAGGGGGTGAAGGGCAGCAATATGTGGAAGGAGTGGAAAAGGGGAAAGTGTAGGGAGGCAGGGTAGCAGTCTATGGAAGGAGTGGAAAAGAGGAAAGGTACGGGGGCAGGATAGACGTCTGTGGAAAGAGGGAAGGGGTAGAGAGGCAGGATAGCAGTCTATGGAAGGAGTGGAAAAGAAGAGAGGCAGGGTAGAAGTCTGTGGAAGGAGTGGAAAAGGGGAAAGGTACGGGGGCAGGATAGACGTCTGTGGAAAGAGGGAAGGGGTAGAGAGGCAGGATAGCAGTCTATGGAAGGAGTGGAAAAGAAGAGAGGCAGGGTAGAAGTCTGTGGAAGGAGTGGAAAAGAGGAAAGGTACGGGGGCGGGATAGACGTCTGTGGAAAGAGGGAAGGGGTAGAGAGGCAGGATAGCAGTCTATGGAAGGAGTGGAAAAGAAGAGAGGCAGGGTAGAAGTCTGTGGAAGGAGTGGTGGAAAGAGTGAAAGGGTAGGAAACAGGGTAGCAATCTATTGAAGGAGTGGAAAGAGGGAAAGGGTAGGGTGGCAGGGTAGAAGTCTGTGGAAAGAGGGAAAGGGTGGGGAGACAGGGTAGCAATCTATTGAAGGAGTGGAAAGGGGAGAGGTAGGGAGGCAGGGTAGATGTCTGTGGAAAGAGTGGTGGAAAGAGTGAAAGGGTAGGGAGGCAGGGTAGCAATCTATTGAAGGAGTGGAAAGGGGAGAGGTAGGGAGGCAGGGTAAAAGTCTGTGGAAAGAGGGAAAGGGTGGGGAAGCAAGGTAGCAAATTATTGAAGGAGTGGAAAGGGGAGAGGTAGGGAGGCAGGGTAGAAGTCTGGAAAGAGGGAAAGGGTAGGTAGGCAGGGTAGCAGTCTATGGAAGGAGTGGAAAAGGGGAAAGGGTAGGGAGGCAGGGTAGCAGTCTATGGAAGGAGTGGACAAGGGGAAAAGCATAGGGAGGCAGGGTAGCAGTCTATGGAAGGAGTGGGAAAGGGTAGTGAGGCAGGTTAACAGTCTATGGAAGGAGTGGAAAAGGGGAAAGGATAGGGAGGCAGAGTAGCAGTCTATGGAAGGAGTGGAAAGGGTAAGTCCCATTGGCAGATAGAATTCCATTTACATGTACAAATAAATAAATAGAAAGCATCAGCGTCAGGAGAGGGAAATGGAGTTAATAAATTGTCCACACAAAAAAAGAATGATTGTTATTTTGTAGTTAGCGACAGCGCCCTTCTGCGCCCAACCTCTAGAAATTCACACCGCAAGGGGGAGGGGGGGTCATGCGGCCACAACTCACGCCCATCTAAGGCATTCACACCTTTACGTTCGCATGAAAGCAAACCGAGCAGTTGCACTTTGGCACACTTTCGAACTACAGGTCCTAAACAGGCATGCGGGCGGCGCACACCCACTGCGGGTGCAGAGAATACCCACTGGTAGTCGCAGCAGGAGCACATCAACTCTGGCTGCAGAGTGGACGCACCCAGGAAGGACAACGCACTGAGAGACATGCCCAGCCCTAAAAAACACGGTCGGCACCATAGATGCCAACATTTTGGAGCACTCGGAAGGGAGATTTTTGTCAAAAAAATAAATCATAAGTGCATTTTCCTGTTGGGTTGCATTGGGGTATAATTATTTTAGGAGGGAGGAAGTAAAGATACAGCAATATGTTTGATAAAAAAACGGGGAAATCCCGCTTAAATCGGGAGGGTTGGCATGTATGGGGTAGAGACAGAATGAGGGTGGAGTAGTACGTGTAATGAGAATGCACACACAGTGTCGAGCAATAATGTACTTGTGTATAGACAGCCCTGGAGCCTGTACGTTAATGTTCTTGCCCTCATAAACTGGCTCACCGCTTGTTGTCGTCTTCGTGCTATTGTACATGCGACCCAAATGGACATCCCTCTTCTTAAAATAAATATAAAATAAAAATACACCCATTGAAGGTGGAGAGTGGACAAACCCACTGGGTATGCAGAGGGGACACGCTGACTGGCTATGCAGAGGGGACACGCCCACATAATATGCAGAGGGGAGACGCTGACTGAGCATGCAGACGGCACACACCCACATAACATGCAGAGGGGAGACGCTTACTGGCTATGCAGAGGGGACACACCCACATAACATGCAGAGGGCAGACGCTGACTGAGCATGCAGGGGGCACACACCCACATAACATGCAGAGGGGAGACGCTGACTGCCTATGCAGAGGGGACACACCCACATAACATGCAGAGGGGAGACGCTGACTGGGCATGCAGAGGGCACACACCCACATAACATGCAGAGGGGAGACGCTTACTGGCTATGCAGAGGGGACACGCAGACTGCCTATGCAAAGAGGACACACCCACATAACATGCAGAGGGACACGCTGGCTGGGCATGCAGAGGGGAGACGCTGACTGGGCATGCAGAGGGCACACACCCACATAACATGCAGAGGGGAGACGCTTACTGGCTATGCAGAGGGGACACGCTGACTGCCTATGCAGAGGGGAGACACCCACATAACATGCAGAGGGGAGACGCTGACTGGGCATGCAGAGGGCACACACCCACATAACATGCAGAGGGGAGACGCTTACTGGCTATGCAGAGGGGACACGCAGACTGCCTATGCAAAGAGGACACACCCACATAACATGCAGAGGGACACGCTGGCTGGGCATGCAGAGGGGAGACGCTGACTGGGCATGCAGAGGGCACACACCCACATAACATGCAGAGGGGAGACGCTTACTGGCTATGCAGAGGGGACACGCGGACTGCCTATGCAAAGAGGACACACCCACATAACATGCAGAGGGACACGCTGGCTGGGCATGCAGAGGGGAGACGCTGACTGGGCATGCAGAGGGCACACACCCACATAACATGCAGAGGGGAGACGCTTACTGGCTATGCAGAGGGGACACGCTGACTGCCTATGCAGAGGGGACACACCCACATAACATGCAGAGGGGAGACGCTGACTGGGCATGCAGAGGGGACACACCCACATAACATGCAGAGGGACACGCTGGCTGGGCATGCAGAGGGCACACACCCACATAACATGCAGGCACCCTCTGGGAATGTAGAAGGGGACATACCCACTCAGGATACAGATGAGAGACACCCACTCGGGAGGCAAAGGGGTCATGCCACTGTACAAATGGAGGCCAGTCACCCACCTAGAAAGCAGGCGAGAACCAGCTACTCATGTGATAGTCACACTGAGGATGCAGAGGGTGTACACCCAGCGAAAATGCACCAGACAGACACCCATTCAGGATGCAGAGGGGAGACACACACTGAGGATGCACAAAGCAGACACCCATTCAGGGTGGACAGGAGACAAACCCAGTGAGGATGCACCGGACAGACACCCATTCAGTATGCAGCGGGGACACACCCACTGAGGATGCACAAGGCAGACCCCCATTCAGGGTGGACAGGAGACACCCACTGAGGATGCGGACAGACACCCATTCAGGGTGGACAGGAGACACACCCACTGAGGATGCACAGGGCAGGCACCCATTCTGGTTGCAGAGGGGACACACCCACTAAGGATGCACAAGGCAGACCCCCATTCAGGGTGGACAGGAGACACACCAACTGAGGATGCACCGGACAGACACCCATTCAGGGTGGACAGGAGACACATCCACTGAGGGTGCACAGGGCAGGCACCCATTCAGGGTGGACAGGAGACACACCCACTGAGGATGCACCAGACAGACACCCATTCAGGGTGGACAGGAGACACATCCAATGAGGGTGCACAGGGCAGGCACCCATTCAGGGTGGACAGGAGACACACCCACTGAGGATGCACAGGGCAGGCACCCATTCTGGTTGCAGAGGGGACACACCCACTGAGGATGCACAAGGCAGACCCCCATTCAGGGTGGACAGGAGACACACCCACTGAGGATGCACCGGACAGACACCCATTCAGGGTGGACAGGAGACACATCCACTGAGGGTGCACAGGGCAGGCACCCATTCAGTGTGGACAGGAGACACCTATTGAGGATGCGGACAGACACCCATTCAGGGTGGACAGGAGACACACCCACTGAGGATGCACAAGGCAGACCCCCATTCAGGGTGGACAGGAGACACACCCACTGAGGATGCACCGGACAGACACCCATTCAGGGAGAACAGGAGACACATCCACTGAGGGTGCACAGGGAAGCCACCCATTCTGGTTGCAGAGGGGACACACCCACTGAGGATGCACAGGGCAGGCACCCATTCTGGTTGCAGAGGGGACACACCCACTGAGGCTGCACAGGGCAGCCACCCATTCTGGTTGCAGAGGGGACACACCCACTGAGGATGCACAGGGCAGGCACCCATTCTGGTTGCAGAGGAGACACACCCACTGAGGATGCACAAGGCAGGCACCCATTCTGGTTGCAGAGGGGACACACCCACTGAGGATGCACAGGGCAGACACCCATTCTGGTTGCAGTGGGGACACACCCACTGGGGATACAAAGGGCAGCCACCCATGCTGGTTGCAGAGGGGACACGCCTGCTGATGCTGCAGAGGACTGTCATCCACTTGGAGGTGCAGGGGGCCCGAGGGCGCCTAGTCAGGCTACACAGTGGCGCCTTCATCGAGGACAGAGTGCACAACCCCGTGACAGCGCGCATGGGTGACAATAATATGTGCACTGTATATCGCGCTTGCTGCTCAACACATGCCTGTACTTTGTATTAAATCCTCTGATTGAATATATATACCTGTAGAATTGTAGATATGACTGTATAATTATGTAACCTGTCAAAGAAGCCTCGCATTATCTGTACTGCTGCGCCCTGTTACGGGTTTCAATAACAGCGCTGTAAATACATACATACATACATAATGACCCCAACCCTTTCATCGTCCTCGGAGAGGCTAGAAGCCCGGATCGTACTCTTGACCTGCCGGAAGCAGGCAGATCTCGGCATCACGCATGCATAAACACACTGAGCTATCGCAATGCCGGGTATCATGTTTACCTCGGGGTCTTTTTGCTGTTTATTCCGTGTCATGCATGACTTGGAACTTTGAGGCGCGCTCTTCATATCACGCGCCCTTTGTTATTAAACGTGGGTTATTAAGAGAGTCGGGGGGGCGGGTGTCACGGGGGGGGGGGGGGGCATTTGCCTGTGTGAGACCCGAGAGAGGATCTCTGCCGGGGCTGCGGCGCAAGCAGGGTGGGGAGGACACTGTCCTCGTACCTAAAGGTCTATGGGGGTGGCAGGGGGTGGCAGAAGGTGGTGAGGACACTGTCCTCGTACCTAAAGGTCTATGGGGGGTGGCAGGGGGTGCCAGAAGGTGGCGAGGACACTGTCCTCGTACCTAAAGGTCTATGGGGGTGGCAGGGGGTGCCAGAAGGTGGCGAGGACACTGTCCTCGTACCTAAAGGTCTAGGGGATTGGCAGGGGGTGCTAGAAGGTGGCGAGGACACTGTCCTCGTACCGACAGGTCTATGGGGTGGGAGGGGGTTCCAGAAGGTGGCGAGGACACTGTCCTCGTACCTAAAGGTCTATGGGGTTCGCAGGGGGTGCCAGAAGGTGGTGAGGACACTGTCCTCGTACCGACAAGTCTATGGGGTGGGAGGGGATTGCCAGAAGGTGGCGAGGACACTGTCCTCGTACCTAAAGGTCTATGGGGTTCGCAGGGGGCGCCAGAAGGTGGTGAGGACACTGTTCTCGCACCGACAGGTCTATGGGGGCAGAAGGGGGTGCCAGCAGGCTGGCAATGACACTATTCTCGTACTTACAGGTCTATCGAGGGTGAAACTTGTTTAAAACCAGGCTACATATTTCCATGGGAGAGAAAAATGACAACTACAAAGTTTTTTTTTAAAAACTAAAAGTAAACAAAGCGTTAAAGAAATATTTTATATCGAAAGGAGGAAAGGAGGAACAGTGCATTAAAAGGCAAACTAGGAACAGGTTTTAGAATACGAACCTAGGAATTAGATTGCAAGAATGCGCACTGAACACGGGTAACGTAAAAAGGAAGAAACCTAAACGGTTATAATGACCATGTTTTCTGCAAACCAGGACACACATCCTAACAAAGGCGCGTGTTCAAAAGGAAGAGGCGCGCCGTTTAAAAAAAAATGTACTTAAAAACATGTTATATTGCATTTAACAAATGATTTATACGAATTTCCCGAGGTAATACTTAATACAATTCAGAAGACAAGGAAGGCGTTATTTCGAGGAAATAGATTAAAGTGTGTATTGCCCACGGAAAAAAGACGGCATGGCTAAAAGGCTAGACCTGAAAGCATCGCCTCAAACGCCAGGATAAGATGGCACAAGGGGCGAGGCCAGGCATTGGGCGCTCAGATAGATATAGATATATATATATATATATATATAAAAATATATACATACATACATACACACACACACGGCATCTTTTCACATGGACGCAAACCCATAGACAATTGTGCAACTCCCCCCACCCTCCTAAAATTGCTTCAGGCAGCAGTATATCAGACCCCCTAAAAATAGGGCAATTTTCCCGGTCCCCCAAACACACGGGCACAGGGCGATGTCCGGGCCAGTGGCACCAGCCGAGCCACACGATGACCCCTCACTGCCAGCCCCAAAGAAGCCTAGATTAGAAAACGGGATCTGGTTTAGAGTTCAAAAATATGTTCACCTCCACCCGACTGGGAATGCGATTGGTTTTTAAAAATTCACTATAAAATCATTTTCCTCCAAACTTAAAAAATAAAGAGTAACCTGCTGCCGCGTGATTATGCCACCTGAAGCCCTGCTTCAAGCCCCGTGATTGACACGTCTGGGGTCGCATTTGCGACAGATTTCAAAACCATGCCACATAAATATGTTTAAAAAGGTTTTGCCCCATAGAGGAAGAAGAGTGCCGGCGCGATACTACTAAGCGCGCTATTATTGACACATGCTTCGAGGCGCAGAGAAAGTGTCTCATCCGCGTGGAAACGGTCAGCGCCCAACCCCGGGGGTTCCTTTGGTGAGCCTAGGATGCCACTCTCGGGTTCTGGGCGACACTTGATGTCCAAGCACGCGGCCACTCTTCCTGGCAGGCCCCCCCCCCCACCCCCCCCGTTGCCAGCCCCTGGATCCAGTCGTTGCATCGTGTGGTTTGCGTTTGGCCTTTCCGGGATTTAGGGGGAAGGAAACTAACTGCATCTTGAAAGAGTGGGTTTCAGGTAGTATTTTTATTTGAGCAGAGCAATGTGTACCCGCCACCCCCACCCAACAGCAGACACTAAACGGAATGTGCAGAAGCCAGGCGTGTCACCTGGATACAGTAGGACCCTTTCGTGCCGGACTTTGCATATCGCGACCACAGAGGCGCGAGAACAAAGCTGCTCGGTGGCAGAGGAGGGGGCACGGAGCCTTTTATTTAAATGCATATTGTGAGCAGCCAGGCAGCGGGCAGCAGCCGTACCCCCGCCCCACCCACTCCCCTATTAGAGGCCGCGCGAGTGCCTCTCATGAAGAAGCAGGCAGCATATGGGGGGCCTCCTGCGAGACGGGACCCCCAGCCCACCGAGCGGGGGCTTCGCAAAGCAGGTAGAGTTCCCCACGGAGGCGCCCGCTGCCAAGAGCATCCGTCATTTAGCGCCCAACACCTGGCAGCGTGGCAACCCGCTCCACGGGGGGATTGCAGCCCCTCCCCGGCCCTCGCAACTGTTTTCATGTCAAAAGCAATATTTTCGCATGTGTCGTGACGTGTCGGCGTCTGGACGGGCTGCTTCTTGATGGCTGCTCTTTGATTTCCCTGCCTGCAGCTGCTCCATGTAAACAATGCCAGCATTGGGTCCCTATGGGGGTGCATCGCGGATGAGGAGAGCTCATTCGGCAGGTACCCGAATATCGACCGCGTGGCACACGTCTCCTGGCGGGGAGCCTAGGCAGACCGCCACCTCCACGCACCCCAGCACGATATCGCCATGAAGACCAGCACAGACATACTCAATAGTTTAGGGTTTTGTATAGTCACTGCAGGCGCGTTTGGCAGGTATTCCCTGTCTGCAAGCTTTTGGCACGGTATGCTTGCGTGCACCCTCGTTTGCTCTGCTCCTCGCAACAGGTGCTACACATGGCCATTATACCCATCTATTGCCATCAGAAGTTCGGGTACTTGCGCCACAAGCAAGTTTCACTACCGCCATTCCAGGTACTCGCACTACTGCCGTCACATGTACGAGCAGCAGCAGTCTAGGGCATTCGCTGCTTTGCCGCCCCCCCCACCAGCATTCACCGCACAACTTGTTATTTATTTATTTGCATCTGATTAAAAATAAGCTTTTGCAAAAAAAAAAATCAAATCGTCAAAATACACACATTTCAAATTCAATTCACTGCTTAACATTTAACACATTTAAGAAATTAATTCAACAAAAACATTTAAAAACATACAATTCATCAAGCTAATTAATTCCATTTTATTTTAAATAATAGAAATATAAAGATAAGACAGAATAAAAGAAAACAATTTTCATTTTCTTTCACACAATGCAATCTCCAAGAAACTCAAAATTGTCACGCCCAACGCCAAATCACAGCTATTTAAGATCTTGACCCAAAACCAATCTAAATGGATTAAATGGTATAGCGCTCTTTCATCGCCAGATGTTATTGCAATTGTTTTTTTGTTATGAGTACATTTTACCAAAAAAACGAATCGAAATATATAGGGAGGTTGGAAAAGTGTATATAAGGGGTGGGGGGGGGGGGCTGGGAATAGGTAAAAAAAAACAATAGGGGATGGGGACTCGGGCAACCCCCTCCAAAATAAAAGAGAAATCAATTTTGATGAGTTTTTTCAGTAAAAAATACTTGTTAAAAAACCATCGAAATTACACCAGTCGATGAAATGACATAGAACCAATTAAATCTATGTCAGGCACAAAGCGCTGAAAAACATTAAAACGAAGTTCGACTAAGTCAGAGCATTCCAACAAGAGATGGCGACTCGTGTCAATATATTGAGATCAATATCTACAAAGGTATGTCATTGTATGCTCTTATTTCATACTTTAGATTGTTAAATAGATGGTATCTCAGAGTTCACTCTATTTCTAATCCAATCGAGTTCGAAAATAATGTTCTTTTTATTTACATAGCCGGCGTCAACTTCTCCATGTTCAATTCATAGTTGCTTAGTAATTTTATAGAAGCTTGAGACCATTCTAGCAAAACTCTTGAGGTACTATTGAGCAATTTAATTTGAAGTTCTGCTAGTATACAATTCACTGGCGAAAGCAAGAGACACCTCAATAATTGCACTTGTTTCCAATCTGCCTACAAGTCCTTCCTCATGCCTAATGACTGACATAGGCGTTCCCCTTAGGGAGTGGGAGTAGCCCCTTCCATACCAGCGACTCTACTTTATCCCAGGTGTTCGCTAAGAGGCCTGAGTACGCTCCATACAACAGTCGTGGAACAACCTTTTGGTAATAGTATTGGATCATGGGAGTAGCAGAATATCTCCCAAAATGCCTATCGAATACTAATGTTGCAGTAGTCTTCAGCCTACCTTTTTTGATCAGCCGATCACGATCACTCTGGTTCATTCTCTTTGAATCAATATCTACACCTAAATACTTAAATGATTGGATGACTTCACGTTGTTCTTTGGCTATTGACAATCTAAATTTGAGCTTTTCTTAATGTAATTTAGCACTAGAACTTGAGATTTTTTTTCACATTTATTTGCAAATCCATTTGCTGCAAAATATGAATTTACTGCTACCAATGCCCTTTGAAGGCCTATAGGTGTTAAATCGAACAGAACAATGTCATCGGCATATGCCAGGTAATTTATTTGCAAATTTCCTGGCCTTGGAGGGAAGTTTCTAATGTTTTTAAGCGATTCACCTAGATCACTGGTATATAAACTATACAGGAGGGGTGCTAACACACAACTCTGATGGAGCCCACAGCAGCTGCTCACCCACCCTGTATAATTTGCATCTTGGTCTAGACGGACCCTCACCTTAGTGTCAGAATGTAACGCGATCAGTACGTCAACTAAAGCCATTGGGCATTCCATCTTCCTAAGTTTTGCCCACAGGTATTTCCTGTTTACTCTATCGAATGCCTGTGAGATATCAAGAAAGGCACATTAGAGCAGCCTTTTTTCTTGTTTGGCCTGAGTTTGCAAAAGATTGATCACACATCAATGATGTGATGTGCTCAATCCCTTTCGAAAACCTGATTGGAATCATCAATGACATTTTTCTCGTTTGCCCACATTTGTAATCTATCAAGGATTAGTGTCCTTAACATCTTGCTGGATGCATCAAGGAGAGAAATAGGGTGATAATTAGATGGCAGGGCCCTATCACCCTTCTTGTGAAGTACAACTGTGTTTGCTTTTTTCCAGGAAAGGGGCAAGTGCTTTGTCTTCACAATTTCACAGAAAAGTATATATAAGTAAGCTGCCCAAAGATTTGGCTCTGACTTAAATGTGGCGTTTGCCAATCCATCTAGGCCTGATGCATTGGAGGCCTTGCTTTTCATAATGGATCTCCTTATAGCACGCACGTCTATCTTTACATCTTTTGACCAATTACTGTTTGACACAGATATTTCCTCCACCCCTCATATGAACGATAAAGTTTACTAAAAGGAGTCTCCCACACGAGAGATGGGATGGGCTGACTTTGAAGAGCTGGCTGGTGTGACGGATCCTTAATCCGTCTCCAAAAAGAAACAGAGTTTTTACAAATATTGAGTATAACATCGCCTCTGAATCATTTATGTAGAGCAAGAACCAATGGCCTCTTACCCAGTTTTTATACCCGAGTCTTAATGTTCATGCTCCAGTTGCATACTCAAAGGGATAGTTCCTCAACCTTCTCAAAGCCTCGTTTAATTCTTTCTTTTTCTCAGCCAGTAGCGCATCATACTTACGTCGACAATTTGTATTCTTTTTTCCAGACCCACCATTTCTCCCACTTGGCTTGTATAGATTAACTAAGGCCAAATTCATCTCCCTATCATATGTAGCAGGGTTTATGAAATGTTTCTCTTAATTTCATACCATATACAAAAATCAGTTCATTAAATCAGTGCGATAAGGCTGGCCAAACCAATGCCTCATTTCTTGGGTTTACCTCCACTATCAGCTGAGGATTTGCGCTTTCTGGAAAATGTAAGGTTTGTTTCATAGTCAGAATAAGCATATGGTGATCGCTAGAGTTAAGCAGGATCACCTTTAAGGTATCATATTTGAGCCATAGGGATTCAGACATAAATATGTATTCCAATGTGGATTTGGAGTACCATTTGTCCAAGTAAATCCATTTGGATTAGTCTCCTTATAATGCCCGTTTGCTAAATCCCAGTCCTTCATTTCTGACTTTACCGGCCGTCCCCTCTTCCTAGCCATCCACAATGTCCCACGTCCTGTCTTTTTACTATACCTTTTAGCATCTAAACATTCTCTGTTAATAGTTAATATCTCCCAGTACTATTCGTTTTTTTTTTTTGCCACCAAAGCAGCAAAGGCTTCTAGAAATACATCAATTGTAACACATTTTGGGTAATAGTATAGGATACACAGATAACAGCAGAGGGTTTGCGGTATTCCACTTCACGCTCCACCCTTGCTATTTGAATGCGACTCCTTCTTGTTTCTACAGTAGACATTTTTAACCCTAGCTCATTTTTTAAAGTGCCTAACAGCCCCCCTAATGGACGCGACGCACCCCCTGGACTGCGTCCTTACTGAGAACAAATAGCCGTCTATTGATGAACAAATTGGTAACCATGTCTCCTGCAGGCAGAAAAGAGCATATTTAGGCGATGAAACAAAGTCTGTCTCAAAAAATCTGTGACCTCTGCAGTTCCATGATGCCAAACAAAAGGCGGCCGATCATCCACTGGAATTTTGATTTTTATCCCCTTTATGTAATGCTGAGAGAACCACGGTCCAGTCATAATCGATCGGAGGTTTTGGTGAGTTTGTCTCTACAATTCTGCCCTTTGCCTGCACTTGGGTGTTTATAACAGACAGGGATTCAGCGCTAGTTGGTCTAGTAAGGAGGAGGAGGCTCGGGAGATCAAGGGCTGAGGCACTGAGCTCTCGTTTGATGCCAGGTCTGGATCTGTTAAAAGCTTCACCACATCATACCCCAAAGATAAAAAGGACTTCAATTCTGACAAAATGAGGGCCCTAATCATTCGTGAGCAAAAGTGAAGTTTAGCCAAGCTTGACTTCCCTTCACCTGGAATTCCACCAGTGCAATGTCACACGAGGAGATTAGTCTCAAACTAGTTATCTCCCAAAATAGGGCCAGAATTTGTGGGCGGTTTAACAGCCGAGAGTCCCCATTTGGAAACACTACAATCCGAGTCAAAGCGTGCTCTTCAATGGCCAGCTCCGTTCTTCTTTAGCAGTGTATTTAATCTTTTCTTACGCATGGTTTAAGTTGTGATTAACCCCAGAGCATACCTTCAGGTGGAAATCTTCCATAGGTTGTTTGGCTTTCATATGGAGAAGACGTTTCTTGTTTGGGTAATTTGGTCGTTCTGCTGGTCGAGCTGCCTTGGCTGCTAATGCGTAATCACCCATTACAACTGGCCTGAACGTGTCAGTCCATGTTGTAGGAAATTCCTCTCCATTTGGGATCACTTTTTGAGCCTCCGATAATTTTAGCCTTCTCTCTTCTAATGTAAAAAAAAAAGTTGCTGCTCCGAGTCCCTTTGTGTTTCTGTGAAGAGACAGCAATACCTGAGGGGAAGGATAGCCTGCCCTCGCCCATATATTGGGCTTCAGCGTCCTTTGACTTGGTAGGCAAGACCTCTTCTTCCAGCTCGAGAATTATTTCAGGGTTTCTTTGTAATGGTAGTTTAGGCCCCAAGCCTCGTCATTTAGCTATAGGCGGCAGTTTGGCGGCCCTTCTCTGAGAGCCATCGTGATTGACCTCAGGGATTTCCAGCACGTGCCTCACTGCCGAGATCATAACATTTACCAGTGCAGAGGTAGGTGAAACTTCACCCATGTACGCCAAGCTGAGATCTGCTGGTTTGCCACACTCTCCATGTCCGAATATACTTCCATAATAGTTTGATCCAAAGGTCCAAATAGTTTTGGTACAGGCTTTACACATTTGTCTAAGAGGCCCTTCTGAGCTTCTGCTGATTTTTTCGCCTGCTTCTTGGATTTCCTATTTGCCTTTCTAGGGTCACTCACAGGTTCGCTTTGAGGCAGACTTTTAGGTTTTGGATTTTTGATAATGTCCCGCAGGGCCTCCTCAATTGTAGGAGGGAGGCTCAGACTCCCCCACAGGTTTCTCATAAAGCTACGTGAGCCACTTCGCCCTCGTTTTGGAGCGTATTTTTGTTTTTTTGATTTCTTTATTTTCGGTGATTCACGATGCGTTTCATTTTCCACCCTGTTTGTCACCATATATCAGTCCTATGTTTCTGAGTGGATTTGATAACTGCATCTGTATTTGGTATTTGTGGGCTAAATTCAGTAATTATGTTTGTCATTGGTCCCTCTGCCCCCTGCTCAAACTCAGGTTGGCCCAAAGAACAAGTTACTTTCTTACCTGGTAACGTTCTTTCGATGGGATGGTCCGACGACGTATTCCATATCTATGACATGTAATCACCACAGCTGTGCTGCTTCGGAAACTTTTTTCGGCGTCTGCGTCCTGCGTCGATGCGCCGTCGTCGAGGGCCTCCTCCGACGTCCGACGTCATCCGATGTGATAAGTAGGACGCACGACGCCCGTAGCCTCAGTTGTAGTTTTTTCCCGCAGAACGTGTGACACTAGTCAACTGCCAGTCAGACACAAAGCCTTGCGGAACGTAAGCTGCAATCGCAAAAGAAATTCTGCAGCGGGGAAGGCAGGGCGGGAGCGATATGGAATATGTCTTCGGACCATCCCATCGAAAGAACGTTACCAGGTAAGAAAGTAACTTGTTCTTCGAGGGGATTGGGTCCTCCGACGTATTCCATATCTATGACAGACTCCCAAAGCAGTACCAGAGCAAGGAGGAGGGAAAGAATTTAGAATCAAAATTTAGAATAGCCAATCAAATAGCAGAGCAAAGGACCGCCTTGCCAAAGGCCAGATCCTGTGCTCGGATGGAATCGAGGGACTAGTGACGTACAAATGTATGTACTGAAGCCCAGGTGGCTGCATCACAGATGTTGCGAATAGGAACACCCCTCTGCAGGGCAGTAGATGCAGCCATACCCCTGGTAGAATGGGCCCGCAAGCCAGCCGGTGGGTCCTTACCCGCCAAGCGGTAGCACTCCGAGATGGCCAAAATAATCCAGCGAGACAAAGTCTGTTTCGTCACAGCTTGCCCCAAACGCTTTCCAGCGTAACCAATAAAGAGTTGATCGTCCACTCTGACCCGGGACATGCGTGAAACATAAAAGCTTAAAGCTCTCCTAGGATCAAGCCTATGGAGCCTCTCCTCTTCCTTACCAGGATGCGGAGGAGGATAGAATGCCGGAAGAACAACCTTCTGGGCCAAATGAAATTCCGTCACTACCTTCGGAAGAAAAGAAGGACGAACTCTAAGGACAACCCTGTCCTTGTGAAATACAGTGAAGGGTGGCTTAACTGAAAGTGCCTGTAACTCACTCACTCTGCGAGCGGAAGTAACCGCAACTAAAAACACAGTTTTCAGAGTTAACAGCCTCAAAGGGCAAGAATGTAAAGGCTCAAACGGAGCACCCATAAGAAACTTAACAACAAGGTTTAAATCCCAACCGGGCACCAGGAAAGGTGACGGAGGAAACACATTAGTGAGCCCTTTCAGAAACTGTGAAATTAAAGGGATTTTAAAGTAAGAACACGCTTCAGACGAGCGCTTAAAGATGGACAGCGCCGCCAGGTAACCTTTAATGGTACCCACTTGCAAGCCCCTGTGGGCCAAAGAAAGTAAAAAGGACAGAACCATTGGGATGTCACATGCAAAAGGATCCACATTCTGAACTCTGCACCAGTCGCAGAACTTACGCCAACGGCAACGGTACAGATACTTTGTTGCTGGCCTTCGGGCCGAAAGCAACAGCTCCATCACATCTTCAGGGAGGTCCCAATCCCTATACCTCAACCTTTCAGAAGCCAAGCGTGAAGGTTGAGGGATCTGACCTCTGGATGGAGAACCTGACCCCCCTCCCGTGACAGCAGATCGTCTCGGTAGGGAAGACGACGCGGAGGGCAGATGGACAAGTCGAGAAGGTCCGGGTGCCACGTCCTCCGAGCCCATGCCGGAGCAATGAGGATCATCCGGGAACCGAACTTCCGTAACCTCCGCAGCACTTGCGGGATGACGGGGACTGCAGGAAACGCGTACAGCAGCGGGAATGACCACTCCACCACGAACGCGTCTCCTAAGGCTCCTTTTGGAGGAAATTCCCGCGAGCAAAACCTTTCGCACTTCCGGTTGACACTGGAGGCGAAGAGATCCACTTGAGGGGTCCCCCAAAGGGCGAAGATCTCCAGGAGAATCTCCTGAGCCAACTCCCAGTCGTGAGAGATCGTGCTCTGCCTGCTCAGAGCGTCCGCCGTCACGTTTTCGTCTCCGGCCAGATGAACTGCCGAGATCGAAACGTCCTGCTGGATGGCCCAGAACTCGAGCTGCATCGCCTCCCTGCACAGAGGAAGTGACCCTGCCCCCCCTTTTTGTTGAGGTAGTGCATGGCCACTGTGTTGTCCGTCAGGATCAGGACACTCTTTCCTCGCACAGTCGGCAGAAAAGCCTTCAGGGCTAGCCTGACGGCCCTCAGCTCCAACATATTGATATGGAGTCTGGACTCCGACGGAGACCAACGACCGCTGACTGTCAGCCCGTTGGCATGAGCTCCCCAACCCGTGAGGGAGGCATCCGTCACGATCGTCACCTCCGGCCAGGGAAGCCAAAATGGAGCCCCCTTCATCAAGTTGCCTTCGACGGCCCACCACAGAAGGTCCCGGGCGACCGAGGGCGGCACCTGAACCGGGTCCGACATCCTGCCGGAGGACTGCGACCATTGCGTCTTGAGCGCCCACTGCAAAGATCTCATCCGCAGGCGAGGCTCTGGCACCAGAAGACTGCAGGATGCCATGAGGCCGAGCAACCTCAAGAACTCGAACGCTGGGACCGTCTGGGCATGCTGAAACTTGTGCACCATCTGCTGAATGTGAAGAGCCCTCACCTGGGGAGGAAAACACTGCCCCAGGGAAGTGTCAAGCACTGCTCCGATGTACTGGAGCCGCTGTGTTGGTGTCAAATGGGACTTCTTTAAATTGAGGGAGAAGCCCAGCCTGTGAAGGGAGTGGCAGGTGACGGACAGATGATCCAGGACTTGCTCGGGAGAGCTCCCCCTGATCAACCAATCGTCCAGGTAGGGGTAGACGTGAATCCCCCCTTGCCTGAGATGCGCTGCCACCACCACCACCATGAGCTTGGTGAAAACCCTTGGGGCGGAGGTAAATCCGAACGGCAGGACCCGAAACTGAAAGTGCGAGTCGCCAACCGCGAACCTCAGGTACTTCTTGTGCTTGGGATGGATCGGCACATGGAAGTAAGCATCCTTGAGGTCGAGTGACACCAACCAGTCCTGAAGCTGAAGGGCCTGGAGGACTTGAGAGAGAGTAACCATCTTGAACTTGTCCTTCCTGAGGAGTTTGTTCAAACCGCGCAAGTCCATGATGGGTCTCAATCCCCCGTCTTTCTTCGAAATAAAAAAATAAGGGGAATACCATCCCTTGTTCCTCTCCGCTACAGGCACCAGTTCTATGGCGCCTTTCTCCAGCAGGGCTTGAAATTCCTGCGCAAGGAGCGGATCCGGACTCTGCAAAGAGAGGTTCCCCGGTGGATTGTCGCGAGGCCTGTGCCGAAAGGGAAGACAGTAGCCGTGGGTTATGATCTCCAGAACCCACACATCTGAAGTAATGGCTTGCCACTCTACAAGATGCTGCGCCAGCCTTCCCCCAACCGGCGAACCATGGGACATGGCCTCATGACTGAATGGGAGCGGCTGCGGCGTTACCTGAGGGCAAAGAGGCAACCGCCCGAGCGGCCTTGGCACCACGGGTACCCTGTCGTCCACCTCTGGTACCCCTGCGTTGGCCTCTTTGACTGCCAGCTCCTCTCGCTTTACTGAAGGAGTAATAGCGAAAGGAACCACCCCTCCACTGCTGTCCCCTAGGACGAAAAGGCGGAGTTTGGCGAACTGCAGCGCCCAACGACTTCGCTGCAGCTTTTGAGGTCTGCAACCTCTCAAGGCTCTCGTCAGCCTTGCTGCCAAAAAAATGTTCACCATCAAAGGGCATGTTGAGGGCTTGTACATCAGGAGCAAACCCTGACTTCCGCAACCAGGCAAACCTGCATATTACGGTGCTCGCCGCCATGGACCTACTGACTCATTCAGCTAAGTCCAAACCCGACTGAACAGACTCACACATGGCATCCTTACCATCCTGGACCATAGCAAGGAAACCATCCCGTTCGTCCCCTATTATGTGATAAATCCTGCAAAGATAGGTCCAGTGCGGAGGCCAATTGTTTGTGATCCAAGGCCTCGGAGGTGAACGGGGATTGAGATAGGTTTTCTCCTACCATTTGGCGAGTTCCCGAACAAAAGGAAATTTGCCGCTCCTCTGGGTTAGGATTTTGTAAAAATGGTAAATCTGGCAAGGCATGCTGGCCCTCTGCGTGTTGAGAATGATCGTTCAGATTGTTGTTTGTGGTTAGACAAGTTAGCTGCATAATCGCTGTATAAGACAACGGTGGAGACCTCCTTAGAACAGAGAGGGGGCGAAGCAGATTCCGCGCCTTTGGGCACAAGTTACGCTATGTAATGATGCTTTACCCCGCTCCTTAAAGTGTACACGCTCATTTGCGTTTATCTGGACATCTGGCGCAGGGCATTTGGCAGGTCAAAAGCACGTAAGTAACTAATCACATTTACTTCATTTCTTTGAGTAAATATTTTGCACAAGCCTTGGGCGACTGTTTCTACACAGATTCATGGGGTTTGCAGAAGTATCACGCCAGCAATGTCCCATGCTGTAAAACCCCATTTCAGGCAATCAGTCAAGTGGTTTGTCCTTATGTGACCACAGTGAACACAGTAAACACTCACACAGCTGCACTTGACTGTGGAACTGTGTTAAAAGCAATTCGGTCCGCTTCCTTGATGATAGGCAGTGGAAACTCAGTCCTCAGGCCACATGTGGGCCTGTTTGAAGTCTCCTCTAATTGATATGTTAATCACTGCCACCAGTCGCAGGGACAAACAAAAGAGCAGGACGGATCAATGGAGCCTTTGATAGTTGAACAGGCTGGCTGGCCATAGAAGGGGGGAGCTTGGTCTTCTCCCTTCCTGGAGAGGACAGTGTATTCCTGGCTATAACATTCCAAATAACTATGACAGACCAGACTGTGCCTGTAGGCTGTGCTAACCCAGAGTAAACAAGTCTATGCGTTTGTCGTGGTGCGAGCATAGGAAAATGTGTGTGGATTAGCCTCACACATTTCCTGAGGTTTGTCTACCATCATTCCATTTAATAAATTCCCAGGCAAGCGCGCATCCACCGTGCGGATGGTCTAATTCCTCACAATGATGGCTAGGCCTGATGAGATCTGTGGCCAAAACACCTGGAAAGCCACAGCTTCAAGGCCCCTGAACCATGGCTTTACCGACACACACACCACCGTGCAAGTTGGCACACCGAAACGACCAGAAGCGCTATGAGACCATACCAATGGCACATGCGCTCTGTCCAAATGGCAACTTCAAATAACTATCCATTCATATTTTGTATTTCCAGATCGATATTCCCAGTAGGATTGATAGTCAGGGTAAAGGTACAATTTCACAATCCAAATAAATTCCCAGTTTGCTGTTGCCAGTGGGCTCCCAGTTTACACAATGCCACTTTGCAGTATGTGGCAGACTAAATGTGCAAAAGAAAGAGCACATTAAGTGAAGGTTTAACAGCCTTTTTTCTTTGGTTTCTATGGGTGTCAGTATTGGCCCTCATCTTTTGGTCTAGTCTCCACCAACCCATAGTATGTCTCAAGCTCTTAAATCGTACAGGACTCCCATCGTTTTGTTTGTACTTGCTCAGAATGCTCAAAGTGTGAATTGGAGTTCAGTTGCACAACGTGCCACAGTTCAAACACTGGGCACGGTTCTTAGTTCACACTGGTCTGGGAGCCTGTTTCCCAGTATGCAGTGTTTGAAACAATAAAGTTTCTCAATTCATTCTGGATATTAAAACGGCTTCCTAGTGTGTAGCGGTCCAGGTTATGAATAATATCCCAGGTAGCTCTTGAATTATATTTTATGTTCCACTATAGGGCCTTACGCCAAGGCGCTTCCACAAACACGTATGAATTGGTACAATAACAGTAAAGGAGGCTTATAATAACAGGACACAGAAGAGAACAAAGAAACCAGCAAGAAGAAATAATGTGATGATCCAAGGAAACAGTGAAAGTCCAGCAACACGAGTTGTTACGAGACACAAACCAGCCACCCCCAACCAAAAACGCCAATGTTAAAATAGTCCAATCCAGGTACTGAAATATGGACGCCGTTTCCCAGTATGCAGTCTTCCAGCCAATGAATAATATAACTCATTCTGCTCTGGATTCTATGAGTTCACTTTGCAGCATGCAGTGTATTTCAAGAATGTGTAATACATATTCCCGATTAATTTTCTGTTCTGTTGCATGATCAATACATGATCATCTGATTAATCAGGAATATGTATTCTGCTACTGTTTACAGTAGATAATCAAGTTTACTTCATAGTAACATTATTGATATGTTATTTTTTGACTGAATTCTATGTACTCTCGTTTGTTTTTGTTTTTTCAAGAATCTTACATTTTTCTTTTTCTTGTTCACTTTGTGTTCAGTGGTAGGTGTAGATATGTAATTGTGACAACCCACCGGTATAGATTGTTTGTTGGCTTTCAAAAATTGTCATTGCAACCGATTGTTTTTTGAGAATTTCTATTGTAGTATTAAATGTTCAGAGACATTTCAGACCTATCTTTTTGTATTTCTTACTTGTGACTTTTGCTTGAGCACAGAATATTTCTTGATAAATCATAATGAATAAGGACAGTAAATTATACTGTTTATAGTGTGGATTCCCCTTTCCTTTTATGTTCAACATTATGCATTGCCCCAAATCCTCACTGACACCAAGGGGCTACCCTAATTTTTGTGTAGTAGACAGTCTCTTCCTAATCATGCCCCACTTTACTGCAGTATTCCGAAAGGGATGTTCTTTTTGACACATGCCCATGGACCACTGGGATGCGTGTTCCCCCAAACGGCAAGTACGCATGACTTGTGCTTTCCACGAAAGACCTCAGTAGCACTGCCCAAGCTGCCAGGAGGGCTTGAAGAATTGAGTGCATGCTACAGATAGCCATGCAGAATCCTCACAGGCTCGGCCTCAGACTGTAGGCTTTCTCCAAAGTATATACAAATCATTATAAATAGGACATTAAATAATGTAAAATAGTTACTCGAAAATGAAAATAATTGCATAAAACATGTCAAGGCTACATTTGGTTATGTATGCTGAAATGTTATAGAATTAAACTTCAAGTACAGGTTTTTTAATATCCACAGCAAAATCAATGTTTTGATTGGAAAAGCAATTTTCTGTAAGTAGCCCTTTTTCTCAAAGACCCAGTGTATTCAGAAAACTTTGATAAAGCATGTTGATGTTCAAAGCAAACAGATAGTTTAAAGCTCAATTGCTGGAGAGAGTTCTGGATGACATACAAGTCAACATGGAATTCGAAAGTTGTTTGCCCAAGGCAAAAACGCCTAACCTAATAAATAGCCCAAAACAAGGCCCCATGCTTGGAAATAAACAAACACCATGAAACAATGGAGTGTTCTTAGGTTATCGTTTACTTGCTTGACAGGTTTACAACACTGGTAAAGCTGGCCAAACGTCATCTATTACCGTCAGTTGACCCAGAGTTCACCAAGTGTGGTAATCCCAAAGTTAATAGCATTCCACTGTGCACATGACTGTTCAAAGCAATTGTCAGTAGGACAGATGTCTTTGTTATCATAGGCCCCATGAGAGGTGGGAAACAGAGGATGGTTTGAGAAAGATTAAACAATCTTGGCTTGTTTTGTCAATAAGATTTAAAGTGGATTTAAATCTGCTTAAACTGTACTTAAAATGACATATCTTGGCCTAAGTCCTATAAGAACAATACATTTAAGAGTATTATTGCTTATTGTTACATTTTCTCGTCCACACATATGAATATTACTGGCATTAAGTTAGGTTTTGCAAATACAGTACTACAATTATAACTTTGCTATGGTACCCTCGGGAAAGAACGGATGGGATCTGCTGTACATGTGAGATCCATGAAAACATGTCTTTGTAAACTGTCAGATACAGAGAACCTAGATTTATAAAATCATGGCATTATTCTGCCTAAGGTTTGTGAATCAGTGATGTCAGAAGCTGGCAAAGGGCTTAAATCAGAACTTAAGACTGACACTGTAGTATCAAGCCTTACGTGAAAGAGCAAAAGGAAAGCCGTGGGTGTGAGATCTGCAATTTTCCCTTGGGTCTACAGTCCAATAACATACACTGACCAATTGGAACCAGCAGCACTTACCTTACCCATGTGTGGAGTTTGCCGGGTATTCAGGCTCAAACACATAAAAAGGAGAATTGCGGGGAAACTGAGAACCAAGAGAATCCATCCAAGAGAAATCAGCAAGCAGTCACAGCAGATAGGATTCCAACTGGATGTAACTGATGGGAAAATAACTTTAGAAGGCCTGGCCCAGATAAGACTGAATTCAGAAGTTTTATCTTGAGCAGGACCAGACTACCAGAGAGTGATTTGAGAGCAAGTGCACAGTATGAAGGGAGAGCTTACCTGATGGAGCAGCCTGAGGCCAGTTGGTGTTGTAAGGAAGGCATGGTATCGAACAGTGAAGACAGACACGAGTGATTACAGTTCAAGGGTGTTTATTGAACTTCAACGGGTTGTTTGGATGTATTCTAAACCTAAATCTAAGGACGGGAGCAAGCTGCAACCAACAAATACTAAGAACGTAGTCCTAGTCGAGTCTCTGTCCAAATAAAAGGGCTTATACTAATAAAGCCACTGCAAATCCTTACTTCTAAATACAAAACGGTGTGTGACAATAGTGTATGCAAAAAGAAAGGTGTTCAAGAAATAATATGTCAGGATGGTTGAGCAGTTAGCTTCCCTTCCCCACGTTTTCAGCATGGGACAAGGCGGCACTTTCGAGCTTCGCACATACTCTGGCTTCTCCGCCCTCAAGGATACAGTTCAAAGCATAGGTATCAGGGCCTTCTTCCAAAGCGTCTTTCGCAATATCAGTCTCTTACTGCAGAGGGCCTGTCGTAACAAACATGCATTAAAGTTCCTTTCTTATCTGGATTTTTACATTCAAAAGTTCTCGTTTCCAGTGTTCATCATGGGTCTCCCTCCTTCAGGCTCCGATCCCTTTTTACCACAATGTTCACAATTGGTCTCCCTTGATCAGGCTGGGACCATGGATCTCCCTCGTTCTGGCTCAGACCTCTTCAGCACAATGTTCACAATTGGTCTCCCTCGTTGGGGCTCAGACCATGTAATCTCACTTTCTACGTTTTCCTCGATGTCGAAATTCAAAGACTTCCTAATGTGAAATGGGTTTTGCTCAAACCGTTGCAGGGCCACCTCGATTCACTTCACACAATGTTCTTACCAATCTTCTACTTTTGATTCTGCCACTTCTTGGCTGGATGTCTTATAGAAACCTTCGATTGAGCACCCTCGTAGTGCCGGACCACTCCGTCCCTGGCATTGTATCTTTTTCCGTAAATGTTCAAACATCCATCAGCAATTAAGCTTTCCTCATGTCTTTCATCACACACATTAAGAATGTTAATTCTTGTGCTCTTTATATAATGTTGCTGCTTGCAACCTTGAATTCAACATAGACCGGTCTTGCATCGCTCTCCCCAACTCACCGGCTGTGTTAATCTCTCCGGCACTGCTTTGATCTTAGAGCCAAGTACGGTACCACAGCAGCTGCTGTTACTCCCGGACTTGGTCACCCGTGCAGGAGGGCCCCGGGTACCTCTGACACACAATACAGGATTCTTCAGTCTGGTTGCCTGGTCTTATGCTTTCTAATCTGAAGGGTTCTAGAAAGTAACAGTTTCTCGCCGAAAAAAGGTCAAGGGTATCTCCCGCATTGCGTAACCTTCTTGGTTTGACGTCTTTCTGCCCTCATCCAGCTGCTGTCAGGAAAGTGCTGTTCCTTTGTGTGCTTTGCATCACTCAGAGGGTGCTCTCGTACCCTGCCTTTTATCCATGTGGGGAAGTTTAATGGCAGTCGGTTGAGAATGATTACCGGTAATTCCCTGACCTTGCCTGACCATAGTAGTGGGGCATGTCAGGTACAATGCTCAGGTGCGAGTCTGTTTTCTCCCAGAGCGGGCTGTCAGTTTAAAAGTGTTTGTGAAGGGAAAGGGGGGGGAGAAGAGTTTCTAAATATCCTTTCGGGTAGGATGGGGTAAAGGTTTTACAGCGAGGGGGATACCGCAACTCGCCATAAGGTGTCCCACTCCCATTCCGCGAAGATCCCTCAGCCAGGTGATTCTCCCGCACTGGTCCACCCCAGGGTCTGGATCCAAAGGCGATGGCCATGCCCTGGTCACCTGAGAGAGACCCCCGGGACTAACAGGTGAGACATCTTCTGGTTTCTCACAGTGTACCTAGCTGTCCTGAGCCTTTGAAATACTGACAAAAAGCGAGAAGCCATGCCCCAAAAGTATTTAGATATTTTTTCAGGGAATTAATGTAATTCCTGATATCATTTAAACATATTTGGGAGCACTGTTTAAAAGACATAGCACTAAAAAAGAGTAAATAGTGCAAGGTGTATATGCTTTGTGATATACAAGTGAAACCATGGTTAGCATCATTGTATTAGGACACTTTCCAATAAATTACCATCTCTGGAAGCTTTAAACATGTCAACTAGAACGTGGATTAATACGATCTATGACTGGCGCCTGCCACAGTGAATAAAGCCATTGCAATCACGTCGCCCTCCGTGCCACCTGACTCAGACACTGCCCGCCCCTCTCCCCCGTGCCACCCTGTACAGCTGTACCCCTCCTCAGCCCAAGAATGTGAGAACCACAACTACATGAAATTGCTTTGTTTTAAATGTTACTCTGAGCAATGCTTCGCCTTTGGACTTCTGGGAAGATGTGGGTTTAAAGTAAGCATAATTGTCTGTTTTAGATTGATTCGATTTTCTGCAAAAGCTGTGTGCCTAAATACAGAGGAAGTCAAACATTAGACTTGGTTTAGATTGAGGTGCAAGTGCAGTCCCATTGTAATTCAATTGGGGAATCACCCGTCACATTATTTTGACACTATATTTATCAATAGAAGAAATTATATTTTGCAAAACTGCCCTTTCTTGTTTCAGAATGAGGGTGGGAGTGACTACGTGCTAAATTATTACAGCGGGAGTTGCTGAGACCGGAAATAGAAACTGAGACTATACATCTTGATTGTAGTCATCTTGTTTGGGGGGTTGATATTTTTTTAAGCTTCCTTGGCTAGAGTGCTGTCAATTGATAAAAATAACCAAACAAGACCAACTTTATGTGAAATGTCAAATCCATTCTGTATGACAGTACACATCTGAAATGAACAATGCGAAACTCCAAGATTGAATGAAAATATGCATACAGATATATATATACACACACACACACACACACACACACACACACACACACACGACAAACATTACCTACCAGTAATAGTCTTTCTGTAGCTTTTATTTGCTTAGATTCACATGCTTCTTGTAGGCCGGCATCTAGTGGTTGGTGCAGAGTATTACATTATTTGTTTCCAAAATCGAAACAAAGCATACCAACAAGGTGTTCCTGTAATATCATCCCTACTGTTACATGTACAGTACCCATGATCCTTCATGCTTTAGCGTCCTCGCACCTGAGGTCGCATGAAGTTTATAGTGGAACTGTGTGTAGGCTGAAAGTGTAATAACAAGGAAAACACATATCCCATATATGATCTCAGTATTAGTAAAATAAATAATAAAAACGTGTTTATATTGAGTGAATTAATACGATTTACATGCTGTTTGTTGTCCTTCCGATTCCCGTAGATGGGAGATTGGGATGTGACTCTACAGTAAGGTGTGCACAGTTACTGCATGTTAGAAAACTGCTAAATTTAACTTTAGAAGCCTTAACTATTGAGCATGCTGCTTCGCGGCTTGTTCCCCGAGTTTCCCCGCCCCCAGTCCTCTACCATATTCCCCTTCTGTCCACCTGCCTCCCAGCCCTCCTCAACCCCTGATTGGGTCTGGTGCCCTGGTCTGTGAGCGCCGCTCGGGGGATCAGCGTGCTGAAGGCTGTGCACAGTATCTGCAGCTCTTCTCCAGCCCGGTAAGGTGTGCACAATTAGTGCGTGTTAAAAATGGCTACATTTAACTTTAGAAATCTTAACTGTTGAGTTTGCTGCTTCGCGGCTTGTTCCCAGGGCCTGCGTCACCCCCCAGCCCTCTTTCATATTTCCCTTCCCCCCCACCCGCCTCCCAGTCCACCCCTGACAGGACCCGGTACTCTCTTAATTCATGTTTCTAGGGTACCCCCCTATCCGTGCAGCCCCCTTGGCTAAGGCCCTGAGGTAAAGGGCAGCTCTTACAGAAACAGCTACAGATTGTGTTCGCCTGTGGAGTCTGCAGCCGTCAACCAGCAGTGACTGATAAGGTAAGCATGGTGGCACAGGGGGAACAGCCATTGTTGCTACCTATTAAATTGTCCCACCTCTCTTATTACACCTATTAGCAAAAAGATTGTAGTCTGCTGCATGTCGCCCACAGTGTGGCATTTAGGCCTTTGGCTTAGTTAGCCATTCTGGCAGTTAGGCCTCTATCCAGGATTCCCGAATCTGGGTGTTTTTGCATTTGATGCGTGCTTTAGAAATTTCTTTTTTCCCCCCTTAGTAAATTCGAATTTCTGTATTTTGCTTTCCTGTTGTGTTTGAAGTTTAGGCTTTTCCCCTGGCTTGCTGCTAGGCTGCCTGAGGAGTTCATCGTACACTGCGCTGTTTCTCCCTCCCTCTATTTCTCCCCCATCCATTCTCTCTGCTCTCTCCCTTCATGATAATTTCCATCTCCCCCATCTTCTCTATCTGCTACTCTATCACCTAGCCTATCTCTTTTTCGAAGTCTGGAAGGAAACATTTCTAAAACAGATTTCCTTGTCTCCAATCCAGGCCTGCCCATCACTGACAACTATGTCAACGCGTCTTCTAGGCAGACTGCCACTGACATCCTCTTTGTCATTCTCTCTTTGGACTCCCCGTATGGTTTCAGTGCTCTCACCTTTTTCCTATTCGCTGATTAATGGTGCAACCCGATGGGAAGCTGTTTTGGCATATTACCCATCCTCTAAGGACATCATTAACGTCTACCAAAAGAGCACTGTCATGGTCCAGGGTTCTCAGCCCAACCTCCTCCTCCTTGATAGGTGTCTTTCGTCTCATCAACTTCCTCCCTTCTCCTGCAACTCCTCCTTCTGCCACCCTTTCGAGCCCTTCGCCACCACTGACCCGCATACCACATTCCTGTACCCCTCCTCGGAAAGACGTTCAAAGGTGGCAACAAGTTCCACTTAGCTACCCTCAACTCTCGCTCTGCCATTAAACACTCCTCTGACATCTGCCACCTCCTTGAAGACTTCGACCTTGACGTCCTGGCTCTCACTAAGTCGTAGTTCACTACCAGCTCTGTCACTGCTTTTGACACACTCCTCCAGGAGGGCTACAAGATCCTCTCTAAGCCAAGGCCTAACCGGTCTAGGGGTGGAGTGGCCCTTATCTTCCCTGAATGGGTCCCTGCTACTATCATACCCACCCAGTCCTACTCTTCTTTCGAATGCCTCGTCTGCATGCTTGGTGTCTCTCCAATCCTCTCGCTGACTCTTGCCACCATCTACAAGACCGTTGGTCTGGTCTCCCTCTTCCTCTTGGATTGTTCTGACCTCACCTCCTCTCCTGACCTCCACCTCCAAGCTTCTTTTTCTGAGACTTCAATATTCACCTTGACTCCCCTGATGAGGGCTCTGGACTCTTCTGCAGCCTCTGCGACTCTCTTTCCCTCACCATTCTTCGTTTTGGTCCGATGCACTCAGCCGGACACACCTTGGATGCTCTCATATCAGCAGACATCCCCATCTCCAACGCTCTCACTGCAACTCTCTCCTTGTCTGAACATGCTCTTCTGTCCTGTCACCTAAATCTCTTGGGTCTCCCGGCTACGCCTCCGCCCGCACTGGCAGTCTCCTTCTCGTCATTCGACTGATGAAGCGAGTGTCAGTTGCTGCTTTTGCCGCCACTTTCATTCCCCCTCCCACTGACTCACACAATGAGACAGCCCTTGCTAACCTTGACCTATCCATCTCCAACACTCTTGACATCCTTGCCACGGTCATGAAGATCTGCATGAAGCCTGCCTCCCATCGCAACACCTGGTATGATTCTGACCTAGCCTCTCTGAAACGCAAGTGCAGGGTTGCTTAGAGGAAGTGGCAGGCTTCAAGCACATCCTTTGACAAACTGGCCAGCCGCCTGCTCAAAAGGCATTATAGATTCTCCATCCGCTCGAAGAAGGCGGCCTATAACCAAGCCCGCATTTCGGGGGCCACTAACAACATGGCTAAATTGTTCAAAATCTGAAAGGAACTCGCCAATCCTACTGCAGTCTCCATTTGTCCTCTCCCATCCCTCACCCTCTGCACTGCACTGGCCTCTCACTTCATAACCAAAACTCAGGATATCCTGTCCTCACTCTCCTCTACGGCCGTCCCTTCTCCCTCACCCACCCACTCCCAGGCCTCCCTTGGCCCCTCCTCTTTCCTCCTACTCTCCTCTTTCTCGCCCATATCACCGGATGAGGTCTCTAGACAAGTCCTCTCTATGAAAAAGTCTCTTCCAAAAAGGTGGTCCCCTGCTCCTCCAGAAATATCAAGGACAACATTGCGTACTTTGCTCCTGCCTGGCTGATTTCTGCAATCACTTCTTGACCACTGGCTCCTTCCAGCCACTCCTCAAGCACTCCCTTGTGCATCCTCTCCTCAAAAAGCCTTCTGCCGACCCCTCCTGCCTGGCTAACTACCACCCTATCTCAATTACCCCCTTCCTGTGCAAATGCTTGGAGAAGCTGGTCATCTCCAAGTGGATCCACCACACTGAGTCTGTTGGTTGTCTCCACGACCACCAGTCTGGCTTCAGAGCAGCCAGAGGCACGGAAACTGCACTCGTGAATACTTGTGAAGGCTTGCTCTCAAATCTCAATTTTAACTCTTCCTCAGTTCTCATCCTTATTGTCCTTTCCTCTGCCTTTGATACAGTCAATCATGCCACCCTTATAAACCGGCTCCGTGATACCCTTGGCATCACGGACCTGGCACTGGACTGGTTGACCTTCTTCCTCTGACCGGCCATCGCAAGTTCAACTGGGCCCTTTTCTCTCCTCCATCACACTCTCCACTTGCGGCATCCCTTAGGGCTCTATCCTATCGCTGTGGCTCTTCACCATCTAACTTGCCCCTCTAGCCCATTTGATCTCCGCCTTCTCTCCTCACTTCCAGTGTTATGCAGCTTTCCTTCAAGCTTCCCTTCACTGCAGCATAATCTTCTTCTCTCATTCCCGACTGACTGCTATTCAGGCATGGTGTGCTGCTAACAATTTCTGCCTAAATGCCAGTAAGACGGAGATCCTTCTCATTGGGACGCCAGCTCCCTCCTTCCCTCTTACTCTCTGGTCACCCTCGATGGGCCACCAAAAACATTGGGGTCATCTTTGACTCCTCTCTCCTTCTCTCCTCACATCCCAGACCTTGCCAAGAAGGCACACTTCCAACTGCGCCTTCTCAGAGGCATTCTCCCTTTCCTCACCTTCCTCCAGAAACCCAATGTCTCCAGAGCTCTGGTTCTCTCTAGGCTGGACTACTGCAACAGCCTCTTCTTCAGTATGCCTAAATCCTCCCTTCGTCCCCTTCAACTAATCCAGAATAGGACTGCAAGACATATCCTTGGCCTCAAACCCAGGGACTGCATCTCTCCAGCCCTAAAATCTCTCCACTGGCTCCTGTTTGCTGCAAGGATCAAGTTCAAGACCCTCTGCATCACCCAGAAGGCTTTCTGGAGCCTGGGACCCCGCTACATCCAACTCTCGTTCCCTAAATAACTCCCTGCTACAGCCCTTCGATCTTCTAGCTGCAACTCTCTGCAGATCAGATGCCTTTCCAAGCAGAGAGTGAGGGGGGTAGATCTTGGTCTTCAGCAGGTGCCTCCCTCTGGAATGGCCTCCCTGCCCCTCTCAGACTTGAGCCGGATCTCCTTAAGTACTGAAGGCTCCTCAAGACCCTCTTTTTCTCTTCCTCCTTCCCTCTCCCTCTCCCCTGCTATGCCCCCCCCTCTGCCTCTTTTTGCACTGGCTGCCTGGTTCCTTGTGATTCATACAGGGCACTGGGCCCTCCTCGACCAGTCTGCACATGGTTTCTCCTGACCCCCCCACCTAACCCCCCCCTAACCTGCCCTTCCAGGCTCCCTCCCCCTGTATTAGCATAGTTGGGCCTGCACCCTTTGAGCCCATCCAGCCCTGTTCCTCACACTTAGCAAGTGCACCTTCTTCCTCTGTACTCTCCACATTTCCCTGGCACTTGTCCACCTGGCCTCCCCTTAGCACTCGCCTAACCCATGGGCCCTTTTCCCGCCTTTCCTTCCCCCAGCCCCAGCTATTGCATGCTCACCACTCCTACCTGCACTTCCTTTCCATCCTCAGCATTAGCGCATTCCGCTCTGACTGGCACTCCCCCCCCACCCACTCTCCCCACACTTGATGTTTCTGCACTTGAACAATCTGAATGACGCAAGACCTAGTTGGACCATTTTTGTTTTTATTCATCCCTGCTCCTGCTCCCCCTCCCCGTCATGCTGTGGCTTGAAACACCATTTGCTGTATAGGTGCATTATAAATACCCAATAAATAAGATGCAACCCACAGAAAGACGATTACTGGTAGGTAACGTTTGCCTTCTGAGGCTTGTGGATCTGCTTAGAATCACATACTTTGCATAGACTAGCAAGCAGTCCCCAATGGAGGTGGTGGGTCAACTGAAGGAACAGAAACAAAACAAGTGTTTTAACACCACTTGTAAATCATTCCTTGCCTGAGTGTCAACAAGATAGTGTTGTGCAAATGTGTGTACTGAGCCCCATGTTGAAGTCTTGCAAATTGCTTCAAGTGGCACGTTAGCAATAAAAGCCAGCGTAGCTCCTGTACTATGTGTAGAATGTGCTCTGGGAGTAAAAGGGAGTGTTTTGCTGGAAAGGGTATGAAGCTGTTGAATGCACCTTACAATCCATCTGGTGAAAAGAGCCGCAGAATCAGGATCACCTTCTCTTCTGGCTGCCAGGGACATAAAGAACAGATCAATCTTCCACAGTTGCTTTGTTTTATTAAGCTAGTAAATGACAGCTTGCAAACTGTTAAAACTTGATTACTGTTTGTTAATACAGTGGACCCCATTTTGCAAAATATCAACTAACTTTATTGGCCACTTGTCACCAAATGGATGACCCTGGAGTGTTCCAGCAGGGGGATGTAATTGTACATGAGGATAAGTAAAAAAAGCTACCAGCCACACCTCTGGTAACAGTGAAAAATCATGTAGTCCCCCCTCCTCCCCAGGCGCCTTAAGTTTAGATTTCCACCAGAAGTATCAGAAGAGCTTCAGGGGCTTCTGGACAGCGTGCGGCCCACGCTCATCACACGAGGTCTGCCTAAGGCCCGGATCTGGGGTCTGTGCTGCTAACCCTTTCAGTGGGAGCTTGCTCTACTGCCAGCTCACAACCAGCTCCAGGGAAAGGAAGATGAAAGTAAAAAGAAAAAGAAAAACTTATCTGCCACTGCCCCGAAGTAGAGAGAATGTGTGTCTGCAACCTGCCCTGAGCACTGATGCCATGGTTTGACCCTATAGAAAAAAGAAAGAAAGAAAACCCTGCACTGGTCTCCCAGTGAACATAGAGAGACTGCCTCAGAGCCCGGTGGCGCACTACTGCTCCTGTGTGTAGGAGAATATACTGGCATTGCAGACCCAGAACTGCGTAAAGAAATCAGAAAAACTAGAAGTCCAGGGAGCTGCTCATCTCACAGCCTTAAGTGAAGAAATGGTAGGTCTCTGCTCCCAGCACACCTAAGACTTTCCGGTTAGCCAGCTACGTGCCACCCCAGGGTTCACTAGTTACAATCCTCCCATGCCCATTTTATCTTTATTTATATGGGCATTTATGAAAGCGCTCCAAGCCCTTGGGCATCTAGGCGCTGGTTACAGTAGGCATCTGATATCAACACGTACAGTTAAATACACACAGTGGAAAACATATGCAATGAAGAACATATGCACTGAATGCTGCAAGCAGTAAATACAGGGGAGGGGCTGGGGGAATGTCAGTTAAAGAGGTGGGTTTTCAGCATCTTTCTGAAGCTGTTGTACGAAGGTTCACCTCAAAGGTGGGAATGGGGGGGGTCATTCCAGAGAGTGGAGGCATGGACTGAGAAGCTGACCCCCCCAGCTCTTTTGAGGTTGAATTTCAGAGTGACAAGGCAATGTTTGAAGGCCATTCTCGATGGTCTTTGCAGGGAGTGTTTTTGAGCAAGGTAAGGTGGGGCATTGTTGGTCAGACATCGATGAGTGATGGAGAGGATCTTGAAGTTGATTATGTCCTTCACATCGAGCCAGTTGGCTGCTTTTTCCCAATGTCAGCTCCTAGAGAATTGTGTGTTCTGGACAGTTTGAAGTTTATGGAGGTTTTTGGTAGAGGTGCCGCAGAGCAGTGAATTGCAGTAAAGTTTTGAGCAGATAAAAGCTTGTGCAGCTTTGAGCCGGTTCTGGGAGGACAGGAAGGGTTTGCTGGTGGCGATAAGCTAAGTAGCGTATCCATATGTAGATGCAATGCGATTCACATGTCGAGTCATGTTGAGAGAAGAGTTGAGGTTAACACCTATTGTTTTTACTGATGTAGCCACAGGAACGGTGTGGCCATCGATGGTGAAGGATTTGTATGATTGGTGTCGTTTGGCAAAGCGAGTCGGGGAGCCGATGGGGAGGTCCTCCGTTTTATTGTCATTAAGGCAGGGGCTCTGAGTAGCCATCTAAAATTTCATGGTTTTGTATATTGTGTTTACTCTGAGGGAGTCTTGTGTGTGGTTGCCAGTGAGGGGGACAAGGATTTGTGTGTCGTCGACATAGTTGGTGTATGAGATGCTTAGCGAGTCTAGGTGGTCAAATAATGGCTTAGAGTAAATATTGTATAATGTGGGGACGGACGCAGGAGTCTTGTGGAACTCTGCAAGGCATTGGTGTGGGGCTCGCAGAGGCTTCACCGGCAAAGACCTGCAAGGTTCTGTTGGCTAGAAATGAGGCGACCCAGTCAGCCGCATCCGGAGAAAAGTGAGCTGACGAAGTAAGGTGGCAGCAGAGTTTTTGGTGATCAACGAGGTCAAAGGCAGCAGAGAGGTCAAGGAATAGGAGGATGGAGAGTTTGCCTACGTTGTTTGCCCCGGCCAGCTGGTTCTTGAGGTCTAGGAGGGCTGTTTTGGTTCTGTGCTTGGAGCGGAATCTGGCGAATGTCCAGAAGATGGTCTTGTTCTAGGAACACCTGGCTTTAGTAGACAACCCTATCAATGCTTTTTAGGAGAAATGGACGGCGGTGATGGGTCGATAGTTGGTTGGAATCGCAAGGTCAAGGGGTATAGGTTTTTTTCAGCAAGGGAGAGGTCCATAAAACTTTGAGATGAGGGTTGTGGGGACTGCGCATGTGGTGAAGGAGGAATCGATAATGGCGACGATGAGTGGGAGGAGAGGTTCAGCACATTCTTTCACGATGGAGGCTGGGCAAGAGTCAGCCTTACATCGGGAGGGTTTGAGGCCTTCTATGATGTTACTGAGAGAGGACAAACGGATGGGGTGAAAGTTGAATGGCGGAACGCTTCTAGGTTCCCCATCCGGTTTGAGTTTGGGTGGGGGGGCAGTGCAATGCTCGATAGCTTGGCTTTGATCTTGGCTTGTAGTAGTCTGATTATGTTTGTAAGGGTGACTTGGACAGTGTTGCACCATGCGTTGCCTTTGATGATGGCAGGTGGGGGCAGTGCAGGGGTCTCTAGGTCTCTGAGGATGGCAAAGAGTTCAAGGGCGCTAGATGATGCCTTGGTAATTCTATCGTTGAAGTCAGTGGCGGTGTGAGTATTTGGTCTGTAAAGCAGAGAGGTCTTGGGAAAAAAAGTGCTTTGTTGGAAGTGGTAGGTTCTTTGTGCCAGGCTGCCTCGGCTGCCCTTTTTGTCCGCACAGGAGTCCCTGTGTTCCTGGCTGTACCAGGGATTAAGGTGTTGGGTTTTGTTCAGGTTTCGGGGCTTCGAGGGAGGCCAGGAAGGAGGTCGACAGTGTTTCTGAGCAAGGTATCGTAGTGTTGAACCAAGGCAGTAGTGTCGTTGGTGTGGGGGAGGGGGTGCTTCAAGGGTGGGACAATACAGGCATTGGTCAAGCTGCAGGTGATGTGGGTCAGAAAAGGGGTGGTTGCAGTGGTAGGATTGGCACCTGGTGTTCTGTGAAGGCTAGGAGATGGGATGGTGAAGGAGATGGGATGGTGAAGGAGATAGTGTGGTGGTCCGACGACAGGCAAGGGAGGCTGGAATGGATGGTGATGTCATTTTTGTGATCCAGAATCCAGTCAAGCGTGCAGCCGTGGGAGTGTGTCGGGTCGGTGACCCTTTGGATCTAGTCTAAGGCTGCCATGGAGCTGGAAAATGTGGTGGCTTCTGAGTCTAAGGGGTCGTTCTACCCAAGGTTGAGATCACCCAAAATTGGGAGTTGGATGGTGGGTTTAAGGTTGGATAGGATGAGTTGGGACATGGTAGAGGAGCACTTACATGCCTCTGCAGGAAATCCCACCCCCCTACCTCCTGTATGTTGGAGATGTGACCATACCACAGCGAATATTCGAAAGACGATACCCACTGAGAAAACCCTATCAAATGTATTCCTGAAGAGACGAAAATCTGAGGGAGGAACTCCCTGAAGGAATATGAAAAAGAATGAAAGAGGAGCTGGTGAAGTCACAATAGACGAACGTGACGCCCTGAGAAGACTGGCTGAAGAAAACATATGGACCTTATAGAAACTAATGACGATGTTAAGAATTGAGTAAACATTCATTGCGAGAAGAAGATTGCACGTGTGCGACGCACTGCAGAAAACGCAAGCCGTTCAATAACTGTACAGATGCTGCTACGCAAGTAGTTTAAGTAATCTTAGAAGCTGACTATAAGTAGTGAATAGGCTGCAGGCAGAGCTGCCACTGTATAAAAGCTGGACATCAGTGTCACAAATTTAGTAAGCCCAGACCCATGGAGAGGAAAGGCCGAGAGCTGTGTCGCAGCAACAAATTAGCTGAAATCGTGAAAATGAGTGGTGAGGCTGTCTGGCCTGGCATCAAAGATAAAGCAGCCAAGGCTGTTCATCTATTCTTGAAGGCGGTTAACGGGTGAAGCTGAATCATCCCTTGTTAAGGTGTTAAGAAAGAACACCAAGCGTGCCAAGTTTTATTAATTTAAGATATTTAATTGCTGCAAAATGGACCAAATCGTGGTGGTCCGTCACGTGAGCCAAGGATGGAAATAGAGTTGAACTTGGAGTTCTAGAACAACGATAGTGCATGCTCGTACTCCCTATATTCCCAGAGACAGGAATACTGTGTAAGGCCAAGTTCAAAGAATCTTCATGGCAGAAGGCATGGGTGATGAGACGTTGGGCTAATTGGGTGGGGAGGTAAAGTCAAGTCCACCATCTGGCATCTGGGTCTGAGCTTGCGTGCTGCTAAGTGAATCGAATATTCCAAACATGGCACGAGCGTACCAACCAATTGTAGAGTGCCATATAACGAAGGGCCTTATAGTTGGTGAGCCAAAGATATACTGTGTACTTCGTAAGTGTTGAAGATGACTTGCACTAGAGGTAGGCATATGTTGCCCACCAGATATCCAATCAAAATCCCACCCAGTATAGAAAGTATACTTAGATGTTCCACTTGAAAGTATCACAATCCCTCGTAGATTTTTCGTATTTGCTATGTAGTATGACGTCACATATGACACATTTTTAGTATAAAGTTGTGATTTTTTGTAAAATATATTTAGAACTCGAGCAAACGTCTGTTGATGGCCATTGTAACTCCATGTTTTAGACAATTGATATTAAAACAGAAAAGTTTGCCATCTTCCTGAGTTGGTTCAATTATTTGGTGTCGGAGTTTCTCTGCATCCCATCTATTGCATGCAAGTTATCCAAAGGCCTGTAAGCTGACATGGTAAGAGAGAATGGATAAAAGATCCAAACTGGTTTGTCTCCAGAGTTTCAAACGATCGGCATCCTCCGCCATTAGCCAGAAGATTGCAAGGTTCCCTGTGGAGAGTGGCCGAATAGAAATAATCTTTCAAGAAGAACCGAGACGGTGGGCAGGCCCCCCTTTGACGAAATCCCTGCCTGGTTTCCACGGGCGCTCTGTGGACAGAAGGCGAAGTGGTCGGTTGGAGGAGGAGACGATACCGAAGGCCTCGAGTCGATTAATGAACGAATAGTGAGTAGACTAAGGGGAATGGCAAATTAAGGGGATGGGATTGTGATACTTTTTGAGTAACAGAAAATATTGTGTAAAGAGAAAAAGTGCCTCGAGTCCTGGCTCAAGAATTGAGGAGCTATAGTAACTACCCTAGCGAAGTGGTTGGTACCAATCCAAAGGTAGACATAGCTAAGTGAGAAATTAGAAGCTTTGGCGGCGACTGATGGTGCACGCTCATATTTGTTGTTTTAAAGGCATTGAAAAAGTGGTGATTTAAGCAAAAATTATAAAGGTTATTTATAAGTCTGGCAAGTATTGACAGTCAACTGACCCTCGTCATTAAGGAGGATACTCCTCTCATACACCTATGCAAGACACTGCCAAAGTACATGCCCAAGCTCAAACAGTATAGTGCGGAATGGGTGAAAGGCATGGCAAATGAGATGTTCATGCCGTGGCCGCAAGGGGGATCACTGCAACACATGACCACATACTTGCACACTGCATACACAGGGAAGAAATTTGAGAAAATATTAGCAATTCTAGAGCGCTGGAAAATGTATCAGCAAGAGAGAGGATCCACCACCTGAGGAGTGGATGCTTAGTCAGCGAAAGGAGGAAGGTGTTGAGCCCTCAGCTCGCCTTACCTTGCCTGAAGTAAAAGGCGATGGCAAGAAAGAAATGGGGTTGTATCTTTTAAAGGAATTGAAGGCTGCCACGGGGTATGGTAATCCAATATACAAACCTCCAGTTTATAGCAGTGATGATAGTCCAGAGGAGAATAAGTGAAAAGAAGAGATCTGTGAGATCATAGAAAAAAAGAAGAAAAGAGTGAGCGGTCAAATATGTCGACAAAAATAGAAAGGGAAATTAAGAGATGTAAAGGAGAGAAGGATAACGCTGACGAAGAAACGCTCGAACAGGACGAATGGGCAGAAGAGCAAAGAAAGCCTGACAATAGACAGAGCGATATAAGACAGTGATAGAAGAGAAAGGAAGAGAGAAGAGGAGGAAGCGCAGAAATTAAGGGGCAAAAGAATACAGAGACAAAGGGATGAAGAGGAAAGAACAGAAGGAGTAAGGAGAGAAGAACAAAGGCAAGAGGAAGACAGAATTAGAAGGGATGCGAGAAAATGAAGGGAACTAGATGATGAACTAGAATGAACAAGGAGACAGCGAGGTCTCGATGCTAGTCTTAACTACTGCAAGAAACCAGTAGGGCCAAGCCCAGCAATACGATGGGACAGAACAGAAGAGCTCCTTCAGATAGATGAAGAAAGATTTGATGCAGGGAGCATCGGAGACACGATTGATGAGGCCTATGAAGAATTAAAGGAAGGTAGCAACCATGAAAGTCGAGGGAGGGGGGATCAATCCTTAGTATTTCAATCACGAAGCGAAGAAGAAATTCTGTCCAGTCACGAACATAGTGCATTGTCCTTAAGCAGACTCAATTTAGAGCAGGGAGAAGGGGATGATAGTCACACTTGTTGGGGACAAGATATGTCAGACGAGGAAAGAGACTCCATCTTCAAGATAGGAGGGAGCGCATGCGCCCCCGAAGGAAGTCCGCAGATAATAAAAGAAGTAAGATGGTCGGATCTGGAACAACCTAAGGATAGGACGCCAGATCCCATAGCATATCCAGAGCGACCCGAGGATGATTGTATAGTGAGAAGGGAGAATTGCTGCCATATGTGAGCAGGTTAAGGTCACTACCATCAAGGAGAACCTGTGTCATGGATAGGCTGACGATGGGAGCCGACCGCGGGTTGGGGTTTACGCAGTTTCCCTTATTGGAAAAAGGGGGAGCAAGACCACAGCATATTCCATGGCCGCATATGGACAAGGATAATTTAAGGTGTAAGCCCCCGAATTTCACTTCGGTTGCTGGGAAATGGATATATGAGTTAGAAAAAATGACAGGAGGAAACATGTTGGCAATAGGGGATATAAAAGGTCTCCTGGCAGCCATTCTTGGGGAAAGAGTGGATGACATATGGAGGAGAGCAGGGTATTCAAGTGTGACAGCACAAAACACAAGAGAAATGGCAACTTGAAACTCACGAGCCGTGGGAAAAAACAGTGGAATTATTTTACCACATTTTATGTCAGCGGTTGCCTGACCCAGTACAGAGGTAGATGAAGAAACAAGTGGGAATAGAAGCGAAACCGTGGGCTCAGATACAGTTGACGACTGTGCATCACTGTCGGGTATTGCAAGAGAAAAATAGGAAGAAAGATGAGACTAGGAAAATCGAGGAAGCCAAGTCAGTTCAGGAGAAATTGTCAAAATTTGCCATAGAAGGGGGGGTATTGACAAGCAGAGAAGGATTGGGAATGCAGGCAGCAATGGGTGCATCATAGGCGAATAAGCAGCGCCCGACGGACGAAAGTGGGTACAGGTTTGTGCCACTAAGCAGAGGTATGGGCTATAGAGGAAAAGGAGGGTTCCAAAATAATCTAGGTGGGTTTCAGCATACACAGAATGAGAATCGGAATACCCAGGGAGGATTTCACCAAGTGGGACTTGTCAGACGAGCACCCCCAATTTGTTGGACTTGTAGAATGACAGGGCACATTGCACGCAATTGTGGGAGCCAAGGGAACGTACAGAATGGCACATTTTCAAGAGGGGGGGGACAGCTTATCCTCCACCTTGAAGCACACAAACTAGGTAAGGGTATGCCCAAGATCAGACATTGTATCAGACACAGCAGGTACAGCACCCAGAGCGAGTGCAAGGGCAGTCACAACAAGCCCCCATGTAGACACAGCAGTATACAAACACGGGACAAGTGCTGACACCAAGAACAAAAAATCTAAGCGAGGGTTGCGGAGATTTATACCAGATATAAGACCGATTACCCAGCTTGTCGAGGCAGAGTTTCCTTTCATTCCTAATCTGGCAACAATACTATGCAGTATCCCAGTGGAAGCTCGTTATTTTACGGTGATCGATTTGAAAAATGCGTTTTCTCTATCTCGTTGCACAAAGACTCACAAGATTTGACTACCTTTACGTTCCGCCAAACTAGAATAAAGCATACTTGTTTGCCGCATGGGTACTGTGAGTCCCCATCGATCTTTAACTGAGTCCTACAGGTGGATTTAGGCAATATTGATTTTAAGAGTGCGGTTATACAGTATGTAGATGACATTTTAATTTGTAGCATCACGGAAGATGAGTGCAGGCACTATTCTATTCAGTGGATGACTATTCTAGCAGACAAGGGATACAAGGAGAAGTTACAATATTGCCAGGAAGAGGTGTTAAATATTGGGCTGTTGATTTCACATGAAGGAAAGAAGGTGACACCTGAAAGAGATGAGGCGATTATGAAAACCTCAAAGCCAAATACAGTGAAACAGATGCAACAGTTTTTGGGGCTATGCAACTATGTTGGAGCCTGGGTGTTTGATTATAGTCCATACACAAGATCCTTTTGCAAGCTTTGAAGAAGTCACAAGTGGATAAAGTAAAAATAGAATGGACTGAAGAAATGGAGCATGGGTTTGAGGAGTTGAAAAAAGCAATTTATACAGCCCCTGTTTTAGAAATGCACAATTATGCTGGGGAATTCTATTTGTTTTCACACACAAATGGGACAGTCATGACAGCAGTGCTTACACAAAGAACTGCTTTGGAGTACAAGCCTTTAGCATATTACAGTGAGATTTTAGATACAGGTATGAGAGGACACTTTCCTTGCAAACCGTCATTTGCAGCCGCCACGTCACAATTGAGAAGTCTACAAGTATTGTCATTGGCTGCTCTATGACTCTCTTCATGGAGCATGCTCCATTTGCTATTTGAGAGAAACCCAAAGGTACATTGACATCCCAAAGAGCTTCAGCATATGAGGTGATGATTTTGAATCCAACGATTAAGATTGTCAGATATAAAATAGTGAATCCTGACACATTTATAGCTGAGCCAATAGCAGAAGGCGATCAGGTGCATGACTGTGCTAATTATGTTGAATTTAATGATGAAATAACCCATGTGAAAGGAAATGCTTTGTCAGGAGGGTAAATCCTCTTTATTGATGGTTCTTTGAAAATTGACCAAACTAGCGGGGAAAGGCAGTCAGACGCAGCGCTAGTGAAACACAGATTAAATGGGGAATTTGAAGTTGTAGCAAGTGCAAGGCTACCATCTCACTTTTCAGCGCAAACAGCAGAATTAGTAGCGCGTATTGTCGCACTCGAGAAACACAAAGGGCAGGAAGTGATGTGTACAGTGACTCCGCCTACGTGATGTAAACCGTACAAGCAGGGCTAACATGTTGGAAAAGGAGGGGCTACCTCTGTGCGGGCGACACTCCAGTGCAGCACACATCCTTATTGAACAGGCTTATTAAAGGCACTACAACTCCCAGTGGCAAAAGTGGTCATTAAATGCGCAGCTCACACTAACGAAACAGATTCCATCTCTTGCTGAAACTAAGCTGCCGACGAAGAAGCCAAAAGGGTTGCCTATTCTACAGATATTTCAAGTTTTGATACTCTGAGTATTAAAGAAAAGGTGAAAAAAGGGGTTAACCTGGATACCTCGCATTTGTTTCTGGAAGAAGAAATAGATTTTCCATGCAGTTTTATAGCGTTTTTGTGCTCAAGTTCTTGTTTTATTTTGTCTTGTTGTTTTGACTTTTTGCGGTCCAGAGCCTCAGCAACAAGCTACATAGACAGAAGGGACAACCTTCAGGCTCAAACACCGGAGTAGGACGCAATGACGCGGAGGACGATGATTATTTAGGGCACAACAGGAGCCCAGCTGTAATTACAGGACTTATCCCAACATACCTTTAGGACCTCATAGGGGGCTCTGGACCGCATTACATGACCTTGAAAAGGACCTACTGTTCAAAACACGTGTCTGCTGACCTCAATTGGGCCATAAGAACCCACGCTGTACCTATAAGAAGTTTTTCTAAAAAAAGTCAAAATAAAACAAAAACCTTCTGGCACCAAGCACAAAAATGCTAGAAAACTGCATGGAAAATCTATTTCTTCTTCCAGAAACAAATGCGAGGTATCCAGGTTAACCCCTTTTTCTCTCTACTAAACAAATCAGGTGTGGGCTTCACCTCAACATAAACCTGTGACCTTGCCTATCATCGCCAAGAAACTACCATACTAAAAACAGAGATCAGCAGGGTTGGTTCCACCTCTAGGGCCCCTGTACTGTCTTAAAGAAAAATGAGTTGTAGCCATGGTAGTGCAAGAAGGGTTTAATACATTGCTGATGACCCAATTAATGGAGATTCAAGGAAGTGCAGGAATTATGGAAACGAACGGGGTGCTCTTTATCCCCCACAGAAGCATTATGGCAACAGGATAGCACTGGAAAGCCGGTGATGGCAGTAGCATTATTAAAGGTAGCGCTTGAACAGCTGCATCACCCGTGCATGTAACTAGGGAGAGTCTTGCTGCTATGACTGTGGAAGATTGGTTCATTCCAAATTTATTGGAGCACGTTGAATTAGCATTATTTATAGAAAACTGCATTGTGGGTCAAAGGTTTACTGCTGGGCATACAATGAGAACAATTAGACGGGTAGTACCTTGACCAAATGGTCAATTTCAGCATTTACATATTGACTATGATGATATGCTGCAGGTGTGCAGTGGATATAGGTATGTTTTAGTGGTGGTGTGCCTTTTCTAGGCGGATGGAGGCAGGTACGTGTACACACCCTGGCAAAGGAGAGGGGGAGAGGGAGAGAGGGGAAGAGGGAGAGAGGGGAAGAGGGAGAGAGGGGGAGAGGGGGAGGGGGGGAGGGGGGGAGGGGGAAGAGGGGGGAGAGGGGGAGAGTGAGGGAGAGTGAGGGAGAGAGGGAGAGAGAGGGAGGGGAGAGGGAGAGAGAAAGAGGGAGAGGGAGAGAGAGAGGGAGAAAGAGGGAGAAAGAGAGGGGGAGAAAGAAAGGGGGAGAAAGAGGGGAGAGGGAGAGAGAGAGAAAGAGGGGGAGAAAGAGGAGGGGAAAGAGAGGAGGAGAAACAGGAGGAGAGAGAGGGGGAGAGGGAGAGGGAGAGGGAGAGGAAGAGAGAGAGAGAGAGAGAGAGAGAGAGAGAGAGAGAGAGAGAGAGAGAGAGAGAGAGAGAGAGAGAGATCCGACAATGGGCCACATTTGGTTAATCAGCTAATTGGTTTAATTGGTTAAAGGGAAGGACTGGCAATGGGTCGGAAGGATAGACTGAATACAGGTCAGAGGATCACATGGTCCTATGAATCCTGAAAAGGTTTACCTGGAGCTGGACTGATCATGGATTCGTTGTGAGTGATCGATACGCTTTCTTGGTGGCAGGGCTTGGGGTCTTTTTGAAGCTCCTCTATGCAGAGGTAGGGAAAGTGGCTCTTTGGTCGTGTTTGGTGGCTGACGTTACAGAGGTGGGTGGGGGATGAAGAGAGGGCATGGTGTGAGCCTTGATCATAAAGAATGGTTGATCCCGTTTTTTAAAGCAGTTCTGTCTGGTTTCATATTGTCTTTAGAGGGATGGTAGTGAAGTAGCCAGTATCGTGTGTCCCAGAAAGTGTGTGTGTTCCAAGAACATACACGCAAGGCACAGTGGGCAGGTTGGAGAGCTCAAAGTATTGATACATAAACCTAGTGCCATCTGTGTGCCATGCCCTGTATCTGTGAAAATAGCAGTCATTCAGCAACATATGCAGATGCCTGGGTACCAGAAAAAGGTGCGCTATAAGCAGAATAAACCCGCATAGCTTCTTACCTGAAAGATTGTGTCTGGGTAAGGGCACAACCATGTCACTTTCCGGGGTGCCCTGTCTTTTAGTCTGTGAAGAAAACCCTGCGAAATGGAGAACAAACCCCCAAAAGCCAGATATAGAGAACATTCCGTCTATGAGGTCCTCACAGCTCTTGTGAGCCGGGGTCCATGCATATAGGGCTCTTTGGGGCCCCACAGAATCATGCTGTAAAATGCCTCCTCTTGCCTTCAGGAATCACTGAAAAGACCAGCAACGAGTGCAGATGGGAATGGGCTTAGAGACCATGACCCTCCGCGGCGAGTGAAGACTGTGTGGTCACGACGCTCACATCCACCCTTCACAGAACACCTTCACCCTCTATCCTAACCCAAGGCAAGGGTCTGCAACCTTTGGTTCTCCAGATGTTTGGACTGAAACTCCCGTCAGCACTGGCCAGGACATTCAGTGGTGAGGAGTCATAGTGCAACACATCTGGCGAGCCGCAGGTGGCAGACCCCTGTTCTAGGGTAAGGTGGTATAAGTTCCACCCAACAGTGGGGAAGCTGTGTCTATGCCGAAGGGTGGACAACAGCATAAGTCCCAATCATTGGAAGGGCGGTGGGGGATACACGGCACAATATCAGAATGATTGTATGACCACAGATCTGCAATGCATGCGTATGCACTGTGCGTGTCTAGGCAGTGTGATAAACCCGATGATGTCATCACTCCTTTCCCGGGGGTGGCCTCTCCTCACGTGGCCAGGGGACGGCAGCTGCTACCTGATCCTGACCCAGAGGGTGGCTATTTGCGCGCTCTGTGTCCACGTCTCACAACAATCAATCTACCGTGTGAGAAAGAGAAGGGCACATTCTCTGGAAATGTTGCACTCTCTGCTAAAAGGGGGGGGGGTCACACAGGTACTGGTAAAAGCAATCACACTTCTCTCACTTGTAAAGGTGCACAATAATGTAAACCGATGATCCGTAGTGCCACGTGAAGGCTCTTTATCCCCGATACTATTAGAGGCAGGGCGCTCAGACTACATGCCTTGCATTAATAGAGCCCGACACATTATGGCCGCGTAGCACTGATCATCAAAACTGGATTCATGCGCATCTGGATTCTTGGTCTTGAACCTACACCCCGATAGTTTGTCCATCATACGACGCGTCCTTTCATGTGGCAATTTCAAAGGGGTGCTTTGGAAGTAGCATGGGCTATAATGGGAATTGTACGATCAAACCGAAAAAAAGGTCTGACTGTACAAATAGTGTGAAAATGCATACCACCAAAAGGTCCGAACACCAAAAGTTCAAACCTCTGGTGGCATACATTGTAGGTAAGTAAAAAAATAAAAATAAAAAAAATTAAAAAACGGTCTGCAGGGTGTCCCTCGCAACACCCCGCTCACTATACTATAGAGTATAGTGAGCAGGGAAACCCCTGCAGCTACCCGTAAAAAAAAAAAAAATAATAATAAAGGCCCCTGCAGCGCCGGTTCCCGATCACGGAAGTCAAAGGGAACTGGCGCCGCAGGGACACAGAATGAAGAAAAGGTAACTAGGGTTTGTTTATGTTGAGGGTATGGGTGGGAAGGGTGTCGTGGGTGTGTTGTGGGTGTGGGTATGTAGTGATTTGCAGTGTTTGTTTGCATGGGAAATGTACGAACCTTTGGTGGTGCGTGCATTTCCCATGCAAACTTTTCCGTCACTGACTTTTCCGTGACTGGAAAATCACGCAGATCCCTATAATGCGATCAAACACAGGCCAAATCGCAAATGGGGTTCTTAAAAAGCTCTTTGTTGATTATTTAGGAGGGCAAAAATACATCAATTCACACAGGTGACAAATAATGGTGGTGAGGATGGCAATCATCAAGCTGTTTATGCCTTGAAATTAACTCAAAGGGTAGTGTCCCTTGTGAGGGTCAAGACGGGGCCCTAAAGCAAACGCATGCTCCGTTCACAAGAAGCTCAGGTTCATGTTAGGCGAGGGCTGGTTAAGGAAAAACAAAAGATTTAAAGTGAAACATCTCCGATTGTTCCCCTTGATGCATCTCTGGGTTTCGCCCACTCATCTCAGGAAACTCATTTTATGGACCTCAGCAGCTTCCTGATGATGATGGTCTTGAGTAGCCGTGGATTGGTAAAATGGTGGCCTTCTCCTGGTCCCAAGGCTGCACAGGAGCCTGATGTTTGGTCCAAAGTCAACAGGATCTTGGAGTTGGACCTGTCCAGGTACAGAGGTACAGGAAGGTAGGGGGCTGCCCCAAGCTACCACTGGTGTTCCTTCTAGGGCTTTCGCAGCTTTCCTCCCTCAGGGCCCAGAAGCTTGGCTCTCTGTGCCTCCCTGGAATCTCTTACCAAACTCATACCCAAGGGCCTCTACCTCAACGTCTCGTGCTCCTGGTGTACCTTCTCATGACTCCATGAAGGGCTTGTTCCTCTGTCCACTTCCTGGCTTCATACAAGATCTCGATTTATAGAAGAAGTCTTAACACAAGAATTCCTCTTCATTGACCCCACTTCACTCTTCCTCTACACCCGTCTCTTCCTGTTCTCCTCCCTTTAATGTGCCTAGACTTCTCCTCTTCACCAGCTTCTACCACATCCTCCTACCCTTCAATGTTCTGCCAGCTTCTACCATATCCTCCTTCCCCTTCAATGTTCTGTCAAGTTTCTCCTTCACTTCCATCACCTCCTTCCCCCTTTCCAGATGTTTCTCCACTCTGCATCTAAAAAAACCTTTTCCCTTCCTTCATCTCCTCCGTATTACTGCATCCCTTCTCACCATTTGTCAGCTCCTCGTCAAGCAGTTCTTTCACGTCCCCTCAACCTCATGCAGAATCTCTTCTTTCACAGCACTTTGCGTCACACTCTTACTATTCTTCTGGCATGTTGTCTCCCCCAGCCTGCTGGGCCTTTCTCCCCAGACTTCTGGGTCATCCCTGCACTTTGGGTCTGTTCCCCTGCCCCAGAGTCCCTCTTCTCAGGCTCTAGAGTGTTTCTTTCAGCAGCCTCACGGGTCTACTTTGCCCCAGTACCCTGCGTTTCTCCTACAGTCGCCCATCTCCTTCTTACACCAGTCTCCTGGGTCTCCGTTCTGGCCTCCTAATGCTTGCGCTCCAGCTTCAGCTCCAGCTCATTTGTCTAGCTCTCTCAAAATGACCACATCCTCCTGACTCCAACAGCAGTCCACCACAGGCCCTTTCTTTCATAAGACTTGGCCCCAAATTCCAGACTCTCTCTGATGTAAGGGAACTCGGGTGTATCTCTTTAGGAAGCTCAGGTAGGAATTGGCCGATTGGTTTTGACCCTGGGGATGGCTTCCAGTTTCGATTGAGAGTTGGGGTTTGGTTAATCCCTCAACTTGGGTGACCCTTTCTCTGGTTGTTATACCCAAGCCCTTCCCTCAGAGTGGACTCCCTTAGCCAATCACATGTTAAGCGTATGAGAGAGTAGTCCTTGTGAGATGACTAGCAAGCTGCCTTTTCGAATTCCCCATCCTAGTTCAGGTTGCGGTCTTTCTGTCAACGTATGCCTGATTTTAGCACAGCATGAGCGCAACTGAATGTGCCAGGGCTGTAGTCTTCACAGGACTGCCGCTCATGTATTCCCCGGCCTTGAGGGCAAGACAAGTCGAAGGTGGCAATGTGATGAGCCTCTGCCCCCTGCGCCTAGGCTAGAGATAGCCTGGGTATCCTCCTCCATGCTGCCCCTGGGCCCAGAATCACGTGACTGGTGGCAGCATTGGCCCCCTTGGCGGTCCCCCAAACACCAGCAGGGTCAGGCAGGAAACTTTCAGAGTGATCAGTAGAAATGGTTGAAAACCCAGTAAACCTATTAAATCTTAATGAAGAGGAGGAATACATCATACAAAGGTTCACAGAAGAACAAGACACACATCTACAAGTCAGAGGAAACCATACTCAAACCTCAATCCAAGTTTATGCCCATACTTCCAGCAAATAACGTCATTGATATATTTCAAAAGGCTATATGTTAAGAACTCAGAAAAAATGATCTAACAAATTAACATGTCAAAATACGGTTCAATTTATCTCAAACAGAAAAACAAGAATTAAAAAAACTGGAAAAAATAAAGACATCATAAATAATGCAGACAAAGGCGGGAACCTAGTTCTCACATGTATGATTATGTAAAAGAGAGAAAACAGCATTTAAACAATGAAAACTGCTAACAAAAACTAGCAAAGAATCCACTGATCTCTCTCCAAAAAGAGTGGCAAGAATTAAGCAAATATTGGCAAAATGAAGGCCTGCTAACTGAAGAACAGCTGTACATGAATGTAACACATACAGTCATGGCTACAATATACTTTTTGCCGAAACTACATAAAAAGTTTAATACTTTCCCATCGTGCCATCCTATCATTAATGGCATAGGGTCACTGACCGAGAATATCAGAATATATAGACATCTACTTATAGTCTTTAGCAGCAAATTTGGCATCTTATTTGAGAGATACCAAGCATGTTATCCAACAATTTGAACTGATTCCATGAGAGGATAACTACTGATTTGTGACATTAGACGTAGTTTCATTATACACCAGTATTGAACACACAAAGGGGGTTGAATGTGCAGAATACTTTCTAAAATCACGATCAATATACTAAAATCAGAACACCTTAAGAACACATTAAAAAACAACATTTTCACTTTTGATCAACAAACCTATTGTCAAATTCAAGGAACGGCTATGGGTGCGAAGTTTGCACCGTCCAATTTTTTCATGGGCCTTTTTTAACTCAATTATGCTTGGGGACACAGAGAATTTAATGAAGATGGAAACGTGATATACTGGGGAAGATACATCGATGATGCTTTAATGGTTTGGAAAGGAGATAAAATCAAATTACTGGACTATGTCAATCATCTAAAAAACAACAGCTACAACATAAAACTTACAATGAAGGAAAGCCAAAAGAGTAGAATTTAGAGACTTGGAACTTTACACACAAGGAGACAATCCATACGGATCTTCACATCAAGCTCACAGCAGTAAACAGTATCCTGCACGCACAGAATAATCACACATACCATATATTAAGAAATATCCCTTATGGAGAAATATTTTGTGTTAAAAGGAACTGTCGCACATTGGAATCATTTAAGGAACATTTGGACACTCTAAAAAAGAAATTTAAACAGAGGATATCCATCTAAAGCCCTGATCAAAGCAGAGAAGAATGCAAAGAAAATGTCAAGAAATTATTTGCTTACGGATAAACCTAAACGCAAAAATAATCCATCAAAAATAAATGTTATCACAACATATAACAGCAATGCTAAAATAATCAAAGGAATTTTGCGAAAACATTGCAACTTCCTGAAAACCGATGAAAATGGGAGAAAATACCTAAATGAGAAACCCACATTTCCATTTTGAAAAGCTCCAACAATAAAGGAACAAATAAGTCCCAGTATGATGAGACCAGAACAACCAAAGAGCTTATGTAGTTTACTGCACTTACAACCCCCCACTGGAGTTTATCGATGTGGAAACTGCAAAAATGTGCCCAGAAATGGAAAATGGGATGAAAAGTTTCATGTTACCGGATGGCAAAACCAGAAAAATTGAGCAGTACATAAAATGTAATAGCAAGTTTGTACTTTATGGCATTAAATCTACATGCATCAAAGTGTACATAGGAAGTACAATCAGACTACTAAAAACAAGGTTATTAGAGCACCTAAGAGCCATTATAAACAAGGATACCAGATACCTTATGGCAACGCACTTTTTTTACTGAACATAAAGAGAATTAAATTGATTCATTTAGGTTCTTTGGACTGCAAAACGTTCAAATGGCAGTAAGAGGAGAGAACGGAGAATCAATGTTAAGAAAGAGGCTAAATGGATTTGCCTCATGGATACATGCAACACTGGCTTAAACACAGACAATGAGATGTTCCACTGGTTATAATACAGCAGTAATGTAAAGCTTAAGAAAGACTTTGAACTAAGGCCATTGTCAATGTGAAGGTGATGATTGCTTGTCTATACTCACCAGCATTAATATGAATGATATGCTTAATTTAATTTCTCCTTGTAAGTATAAAACATACAAAAATGTGATGCTTTAGAAAGACTCTGAACTAGGGAAATAGTGAATGTGAAAGTAATTAAATCCAGTTAATACCGATCAGCATAAACATGAATGAAATGCACAAAAGATTGTCTCCTTGCTACTATAAAATATACACACCACCTATCCAACAATAATTACCTAAAAAGGATCCTAAAAAGGTACAAAACAGGGAGCATGTGCTTGCTCAATACATTGGAAATACCTGCTTAACTAAAATGGCCACGACACGCCAATGACATCATCGTGTTAAGATGTGCAATGACGTCATCGTGTTCGCCTCTAAAAACCAGCGAAACAAAGTAAGCCCAACTAAAATGGCCACAATATGCCAATCGCATTGAAATCACGCAATGAAGTCATCGCGTCCACGCTGAAAACCCTGCCAAATTAAGCAAACTGCATATCACGGATGAATAGCAAAGGAGGCAAACGTACCTGCCAGAGCTCAGGTACGATACTTAAATGAGAGCTAATTTTTGGGTAAAATAGAAATTATGAAATGTAGATTTTTTTGTAGCAAGGCTACATTTATAAATACTATACAATGTTTTGAATATTAGCACCACGATGAATTACTTAGAATATCATTTTGAGATCGAAGACTATTATGCTATCAAGGCTATTTAGATAATTCAGCATCTCTCAATCTCTCTAAAAACATGTGTGCTCACAAGGGAAAGAAGAGAAAGGACTGTTCATTACTTAGACCAGTACAGACACAGCTCCAACAGGGCTAAGAGTATATTAAGACTAATTAGACATAATAATACTCTACAAATCAACTATTGTCTGATTACTTTAAAAGTCACATACCAGCTGACCTATAAAATCTTTTCAGTCTGGAGTCAGAAGAAACAAAAAGTAAATGCAAGAATTGGCTGGAAAACTCACATAGAAAGTAAGGGTGAGTGGTTTTTATCAATAATTACAACATGAGTTTCTTATAAGTGGGGGGCTTAGAGAAGCCTTCCTTCCAAAAATGTGAATGTAATATTGTTTTTGATTTGAATTTGGTTTTCAGACTCTCTCCTGAAGATCCTTTTTACACACAAGGTGAAACATGTGTTAGTAAAAATAAAATCATTGAAATACACAACTATCGCTTGGACAATATGATGTGTTCTTTTCAATAACAATCACCAAAATAAAAAGGTATCAACATTGGCGCATACCAAAAGATATCATTCAAGATAATACAGCTTACTTCAATATTGTTACGGTAACAATATAGATATCTGGTGTTGGCAACAATTACAAAAAAGAAACAAGATTCGCCCAGTACTACAGCCTATCACTTGACCGGACATAGTTTCTAAACACAGTGGGTACCTGGGATCACAGCAGAAAAGCCACATTTACAGACAGGTGCTCTTATTGGCATGCATCAGTGTCTGCGGGGTGCCATACATTGAAACTATTTTACAAAGAAGTCCCTTCTCCTGCAATGCAAGTAAACATTTAATTTAGGGAACTATAGTGACAAAAGTTTTATTTTTTACCACAGACTGTTAGCACACATCAGTACTTGACCAAAGTATCAAATGATTCATTTAAACAGTCGGATTACACGGCTAAATGTACTGGCAATATTGGCCTGATGAATGCCCGATAAACTGTCCTTGCATAGGGCAGAAACATGCTGATTGCATGTATGTAGCCAAGTAGCAAGTGAAATAAAATGTAACTGACATACTATAATAAGATCGGATGGATCACAGGAATAAGCTGGAATAGAAATATCATAGGTTTATTTTAGCATAGAGATACAGTTAATGAACTTTTTGGTAGTATTAGTAGACAAGTGTACGGGGGGGCTTCAGTTTTAGGTGCATATGTAAATGAACATTGTTTCACAAATTAATTATGCTTTTTGAATGTCAATGAAATAAATCATGAATTTGTATATGATAGAGGTGCGACATAAACTCACACAATGGACATGCGTACGGGCATTAAAGGAGAAAGGACTTCTTTGTCAAATAGTATCTAAATTCTACCTGTTGTCCTATAGAAATCCCAGTCTCCTACGAAGAGTGCACAGGAGACATTGAAAGGAAACCTGAACCAGGAAGCCTGCAGGGGTCACGCCGGCACAAGACCATGCCAGGCCGCCAGCCTCGCCTCTCCTGCCCGTGAATGCACTGGCACATGGCCATTAGCTCTCCCCCAGGACCACTTCCATTTTAGTACGTCTGACCAGGATGGCCACTACCTTTCAACAGCCGGTGGAAAGCAGCCAAGATTACACACACTTACCACGATGATTCATTCAATTTTTAATGACTGCATTCAATTCTCTTGTTGCAGCCATTGTAGGTTATTTTTAACATAAAATACACTGTAGATTAGGCAAAGGCGGCAGCTTCCATTAGATCTGTGACCAGAGGCTCCAATCTCTGGCTCTGGGATATCCTTGGCTAGAAGCAGGGGAGTGGTGTCCCGCACCAGGTCTGAAGGCAAGGACTCCTGTCCATTCTCAGGCACTGCCTAACCTACCTTTTCCTTCAGCGAAGCGCTCCCCTGACACCAGTCTACCCATTGGCCAGCAAGAGGTAAATGTTCGTGATCAGGCTCCAATCTCTGGCTCTAGGATATCCTTGGCTAGAAGCAGGGGAGTGGTGGCACAGCAGCGGACTGGCCAAGTCTGAAAGCAAGGACTCCTGTCCATTCTCGAGCACTGCCTAGCCTAGCTTTTCCTTCAGCGAAGCGCTCCCCTGACATCAGCCTTCTGATTGGCCAGAAAGAGGTCAATGTTCGTGATCAGGCTCCAATCTCTGGCTCTGGGATATCCTTGGCTAGAAGCAGAGGAGGTGTGGCACAGCAGCGGACTGGCCAAGTCTGAAAGCAAGGACTCCTGTCCATTCTCGAGCACTGCCTAGCCTAGCTCTTCCTTCAGCGAAGCGCTCCCCTGACATCAGCCTCCCGATTGGCCTGCAAGAGGTCAATTGCTCGTGATCAGGCTCCAATAGTCTGGGCTTTTGCAACCATTTCATACTTGCTTTGAAAAACTGAGAACTTATCACAAAGTCAGCCATTTGTGGACAGCGTTGGCGATATGGCGGCCTGCACATGCGACAAACATCCTTATGTCTAATATTTAAACAAAACAAAATAAAATCCTAACCTGGAACGATGATCACAAGCCAACAGAGGGGAATGGAGTTTTTCTAAAAAATCTATGACCGGCTACTGAACTTGTAGGAAATCCTGCCTCCAAAAGCTGTGCCACTGGAGCACCCAATGTCGCGTGTTGGGGCCTTCGATTTTGGGGGGACTGCACAGGACAGTTGTCCCTACTCATCGGCTACTGAAAGCGTGTCTCAGGTGAACGGGATGACAATGCATTACTTACCGTAAAAGCATTTCTGATGGTTGTATCTGCTTAGATTCACATGCTGTGCATAGATCCGACATCCAGTGGTCACTGCGGAGTATTGCATTTTGTTTTTCGTAGTCGAAAAGGGGCCGTCGACAAGGCGTGTCTGTAACACTATCCCTATAGTGACGTGCGGTATACCCACAATCCCTCAGGCGTCGAGGTCCCTCTGTTTGTATTTTTTCTGCCCTGAGGGAGCCTTCTAGACGTGAGTGAGTACAGAAAAGAGAGAGATATAAAAGGATGTCTATGTTCCTTCCATCCGAGAGGGGAGGAAGGGTGGGCGCATGTGAATCTAAGCAGATACAACCATCAGAAATGCTTTTACGGTAAGTAATGCATTGTCTTCTGATGTTTGTTAATCTGCTTAGAATCACATGCTGTGCATAGACTAGCGAGCAGTACCCGGAGTTGGAGGTGGGTTGTGAGAAGGAACAGTAGAGAAAAGGTGTCTTAATACTGCTTGTCCCACCTGGGAATCAGCTCTAGAGTGGGCATCTAGACAGTAATGTTTTGTAAAGGTGTGTAAGAACTCCAGGTTGCCGCTTTGCAGATGGACTCAAGGGGAACATTTGCAATGAATGCTATGGATGCCCCAGTGCCAAGAGTAGAGTGTGCTCTTGGCTTGAAGGGTAGTTCTCTCTTAGCAAGAGTATAACAGAGTGATGCATTGAACAATCCATCTAGATATAGTGGACTTTGAAACTGCATCTCCTTCTCTTCCTGCTGCCACCGAGACAAAGAACTCATTAGTCTTTCTCAGTGGTCTGGTTCTTTCCATATTAAACATGACAGCTCTGCGCACATCAAGTGTATGCAGGCTCTTTTCTCCTAGATTTGAGGGATTTTGAAAGAAGGTTGGTAGTTCTATTGACTGGTTGACATGGAATTTCGAGATGAATTTCGGTGCAAACCTTGGGTGTGTGCGTAGAACCACCTTATCTCTGTGAACCGTTACAAAGGGGTCTAGAACAGAAAGAGCCTGTAGTTCACTTACTCTCCTAATGGAGGTGATAGCTATTAGAAAAGCAGTCTTAAGAGTGAGGTCTTTAAGAGTTGCCTTGTGCATGGGTTCAAAGGGTGAACCCATGAGCCTGGTGAGTACCACATTTAGGTCCCAGCCGGGAGCTGGATTTGCTATTGGAGGGTGTATCCTCTTTACCCCCTCCATGAAGGCTTTGATCACTGGGACTTTCCACCAGGACACCTTGAGTTGGGAAGTGGTGTATGCAGAAAGTGCCGCTAGGTGGACTTTAAAAGAATTGAATACTAGACCTGAGTCCAGCAAATAGGTCAGGTACAGAACAATTTGTGTGGGAGAGCAGTCAACGGGGTTGATGCTTCTTCCTCTACACCAGATGACAAATCTCTTCCATTTGCTAGAATAACAGTGACGAGTGTTAGGTTTTCTAGCTTCCCTGAGGATGTCCATGCACCTTTGTGGAAGTTGTAAATGTCCAAATTCTATGACCTCAGGAGCCAGGCTGCTAAGTTAAAGGTTTGAGGGCATGGATGCAGTGTCCTGCCCTTGTCCTGTTACAGCATGTTGTAAGGGCATGGCAGTTTCACTGGTGGAGACAGACATCTCCATCAGATGAGCGAACCATGGTTGCCGGGCCCACATAGGGGCCACTAGTATCATGGTGGCTTGTTCCCGGTGCATCTTGTGCACAATCTTGTTGAGAAGGGGAGTCGGGGGAAAAGCGTAAACAAATTTCCCTGACCATGGAATCGATAGACCGTTCCCCTTGGACTGGTTCTGAGGGTACCTGGAGGCGTAATCTAGGCATTGTGATTTCTCCAGAGTTGCGAACAGGTCTATTTCTGGGTAACCCCACTGTGTGAAGACGTCGAAGACGATGTCTTCGTGTAATCGCCATTCGTACTCTGCGGGCAGGGGGAAATCTCTGCTGAGTTCGTCTGCTAGCAGATTGAGTTCACCTGGTACATGTTGTGACAGTAGGAACATGTGTCTGAGAGCCCACTTCCAGATGTTCTGGGACAGCTTGGACAGTCCTGGAGAGTGGGTTCCCCCTTGCTTGTTGAGGTAGTACATGGCTGTAGTGCTGTCCGTGAGGACCATCACCGTCTTTCCTTGTAGGTGTTCCTGGAAGGCTTTCAGTGCCTTGAACACCGCCAGTAACTCCAGTAGATTTATGTGCTTGGATGCTACGCTCGGAGTCCACACTCCGTGGGCAGTCTGGTGGGATAGGTGAGCCCCCATCCTGTGAGGGATGCGTCTGTGGTTAGAGTGGCTTCCACTGCGGGTGTGGCAAAAGGTTTCCCTATTAGCAGGTTTTCCTTTGTCCACCACTGCAGCGAGAGAACCAAGGCCTGCGAGACCACCACTAGATCGTCCCATTGTCCGCTGGCCTGACGCCACTGGCTGTTGAGCCACTCTTGCATTGGGCGCAGGCGCGCATGAGGTACCAAATAAATACATGACGCCATCATTCCTAGCAAGCGCATTGCTTTGCGTAGCGTCACCTCTCGACCTGCCACATATTGGGGGATCTGAAACAGCATGTTTTGGACCCTCTCGTTGGAGGGGAAGACGAGGCTGTCCTTTGTTCGAATTAGAAGGTCTACAGTCTTTTGGGTATTGGAGAAGCATGTTTCGTAAGAATCCCCTGTTATGAGCCAATCGTCGAGGTAAGGGTATACTGGGATGGACAACCTGCGCAGATGGGCCGCTGCCACTGCCAGTACTTTCGTGAATACCCTTGGTGCTGATGCTATCCCGAAGGGTAGCACTCTGAACTGGTAGTGTTTGTTCTCTATCATGAACCTGAGGTATTTTCTGTGCGCTGGCAACATTAAAATATGAAAGTATGCATCTTTCATGTCCAGTGTTGTCATGTAATCCCCTTGAGATATCAAGGGGATTACTTCCTGTACGGTTACCATGCAAAACTTTTGGGGTTTCACAAATTTGTTCGCTGAGCGCAGATCTAATACAGGGCGCATGGTTAGGTCCTTTTTGGGTACAAGGAAGTACACAGAATAAATACCTTCCGTTACCTGAGATAGAGGCACAACCTCTATAGCTCCTTTTTCCAGTAGCTGTTCCACTTCCTGTAGAAGGATGGCGAGGTGTTCTGGTGTCATGCGTCGTCCCCGTGGGGGTTTGTATGTTGGGGAACTGTTGAATTCTATACAGTAGCCGCGGGCTATGGTTGATAGTACCCAACGGTCTGATGTTATTCCCTCCCATGCTGGAAGAAACGATGTTAACCGGTCCCCGACTGGCGATGCATGGGAGGGGACCCGAATCTTCGGGTCATTTGCTGTTACTGGACTGGGAGCCTCTAGGGGTAGAGGCCCGGCCTCTCCCCTTGCCACGGCGTTGGCCTCTCTTATTGTACTGGCCACTATTACCCTGGTTAGAGGACCAGTTGTTGGCAGAGTATTGTTGTTGTTGATTCTGCTGCTGGCGTTGGCCACGAAAAAGGCGCTTATTGCCATAGCCGCGTCTGTTCGGGGGCCTAGAAATCTGGTCAAGGGTCTTAATTGTGTGAAACTCCTTCTTAGCATTTTCTAGAGCCTCATCAACTGCCTTACCAAAAAGATTGGTATCCTCTATAGGTTTGTTGATCAGGGAAGCCTGTGTTTCAGGTTTAAATCCCGAATTGCGCAGCCAGACATGGCGTTTGAGGAGTATCCCTTGGACTAGGGAACGCCCAGCAGTCTCTGCAGCATCTACAGTGTTTTTAACTATGCTTTGGTTCACTAGAGTCCCTTCCGTGATTGTGGCCAGAAGGCGTGTACGCAGGGGTTCTGGTGCCTCTTCAGCGTCGCTACGAAGCTTGCTCCACTGTGCGTCTGCGTAGCTTGCTAGTAAAGAGTTGTTATTAGCGATCATTGCCAAGAAATCGGCGGAAGCTGTGATTCTCTTCCCCAGGGCATACAGCTTTTTCCCCTCCTTGTCTGGAGGTGCCTTGCTGGTGGACAGTGGCACCCCTGCCCTCTTCCTTGTATTTGTTACTACAAGGGAGTCTGGTACGGAGTGACCCCTGACGTATAAAGGGTCAGAAGGAGATGGACTGAAGAGTTTTTCTATTCAAGGGTTGACCCCTCTGACCAACGCAGGAGTGGATAGAGAAGGGGTGATTCTTCTTTTTACTGAGGCAAGAAGTGGAATGGTTTGACTGACCGGGGGTTTCTCCTTAATTACTTTTTCCACAAAGTCAATGTCAGGAGAGATCTCCCCTGTGTCTATTTGGAAATGCGCTGCCGCTTTGCGCAACAGTGCATTAAACGTAGGTTGGTCATCTATAGGAGATGTGTTCCTAATAGGTGAGTCTTTGGGAGGAGATAGGGTTATGGCATCAAGGTCAGAGTACGCTGATGGGGACTGCCAGGGGTGTGAGGTAACTATCTCTACTTCTTCTCCGAAGCCCCCTGCACCTGTATCTGGATCTGGATCTTCTTGAAAACCCTCCTCCTCTAGGTTTCGTTCTTCCTCTACGCCCAAAAATTCATCCTCTTCCTGAAAATGTTGTTCCTCTTCAGTGAGGTCATATACATTTAATTTGTCATGCGAAGGATTAAACAGCCTAGGAAATTTGACCCTGGGGTCCTCCTGGGGTCCTTCTCTTGGTCTTTTGGGTGCTGGTAGGTTTTGGGTTTCCATAAACCTTTCCATCTTCTCCATACAGAAATGGAGTCTCTCCAGAGTTTCATGGGGTACCCCTGAGTAGTCTAGGGGGGGAGTGGAATTAGTGCTGCCTGGAAACGCTTTGACCTCTCCCACAACGTCGAAGAAAGGTTTCCGTCACCTTATGAAAAGCCTTCTGGTAGGTCAGGAGTCCCTCTAGATGAAGGGGGAAGTTCCTGGCTCCCCTTCGGCTTTTTCGGCGTGTCTTTAGCCCTTTGCGCGGCTATCAACGTGTCTTTCGTCGTCCGCTTATGGGTATCGGCGGAAACAATCCTCGCTAGGCTCTCGACAAGTAAATTGTTTGTGGAGGTTTCTGGTCTCGACGTTACTGGCGTTGCGTGTAGTACTGCGACGGGCGCTCTTACATGGAGCGTTACGTCGGATGGTTTTGGGGTAGCGCCTTTATTTGTGGAAAGCCCAGCCACTGGTCGCGGCTGCGTTTGTGAGTGGGGCTTTAGACTCTCACGGTCTGAGGTAGACGCCGGGGTGCCTTGCGTCTCCTTCGGCGCTGATGGATTCTTCGTCTTCGACGAAGAAGAGCCGTGGGTTGTGTGCTTATGGGAGTGAGTCTTTTGTGCATCCTTGTTGCCGGGGTGTTCATCCCCATAAGCAGGGCATGAGCCGAGCCCGTCGGGGCCGGGGACGGACGTCGAGGAGCGCGAGCGCTCCCTCGAGAGGTTTAAGACTTCCGCAACGGGGGTCGTGTTATCACCTTCATCGTCACTTTCGGCGACGGCGGGTGAGGAATCGGACTTCGACATGGCGTAGGCCGCCCACCTCTTGACTCTACGTTCTTTTAGAGTTTTGGGTTTTAAAAGCTGACAAGCCGCGCAGCCGTCTTCTTTATGATCGAGGGGCAAGCAACGATTACAGCGTTTATGCTTGTCCTTCCAGGTGTACTTGCCCTTGCAGCGCAGGCAAAACCTAAAGGGTGTCTTCTCCATAGCTGAGGCAATAATTAGTGGTGATAACAACCCCAAGGGAAAGGGAAGAGAAACAAGATAGTTCCACCCCCACTCTCCCTACTGTATGTTGGCCGGCGAGGCCAGGCCACGTGTTCGGCAGTGCCGAAGGATCTCCTCCGTCTCGTCTCCTCCGTCGAAGATCTTGTTCGGCGGAGAAACAGCTTCGCAGCTACGTCGAGGGGAGGGATCTATGTGTTAATGTAATAAGTCAGGACCAAGGTCCAGGAAATATGTTTTGCAATGTCTCTCGAGGAGCTCCGCGTAAAGGCGACCAAAAGCTGGGCGGAAAAAAACAATCTGAGGGACCTCGACGCGTGAGGGATTGTGGGTACACCGCACGGCACTATAGGGATAGTGTTACAGACACGCCTTGTCGACGTCCCCTTTTCGACTACGAAAAACAAAATGCAATACTCCGCAGTCACCACTGGATGTCGGACCTATGCACAGCATGTGATTCTAAGCAGATTAACAAACATCAGAAACACATTTATTTTTGTACGAAATAGAAAATAATCTGCGTCTACCCTCCTGGCACTCGAAATGTTTACATTATTTATTTATTGGTTATAAACCCATGTAACCGAGGAGATCACAAGCTGCAGAAGGTGACCGACCGGCCAGCGAGTGCTCCACGAGAAGTGCTCTTTTATGCTCAAGTGCAATGAAAAAAGCACCAGGCGGCAGCCAACCAATGGCGCGTGAACTGCAAGTTAAAGGAGCCAACCATGCTTTCCCAGAGTCCTGTTGGAGCAGTCACATTATGCAGCTGTCAGCAGCCACTCCCTGCTGGATAGCCACATCGCATGCCTTGCTCTACCACACTGGGCCTTCATGCACGAGGTGCCGCTGTTACCAGCAGGAGGAAGCACTCCAACTCCCACCAATGAGTACCAATAAAAGCAGGGGCCACTTTTTAAGAGCTGCGGCGACAGCTGCGAGGTGCAAGGACTTAATTGGGAGTGTAGAAGTGGTCGGTGTGCCAGGGCGATGTCATGAGCGCCATGGTGGCCCTGGCGACCGCGCACTTTATTGGAATGTGTAACGTAACATGGGCTTTTTTGGCGGTGAATAACGTGCCACATACACCCTGAGGGTGATTCGTTGTAGGATCAGGTGGTGTACTTTGCCTCTTGAGGGTGGGCCCCTGCATCCCCAGATTCTGGTGTGGTGTTGCAGAATCCGATAGAGTTGCACATAGATCATGGAGGGTCTTGTATCCGCAGAGGGGTTGCTCTGTACTCCACGATCATTGAGGGTCTTGTATCCACAGAGGGATTGCTCTGTACTCCATGATCAAGGAGGGTCTTGTATCCGCAGGGGGATTGCTCTGTACTCCATGATCATGGAGGGCCTTGTATCCGCAGAGGGATTGCTCTGTACTCCACAATCATGGAGGGTCTTGTATCCACAGGGGGATTGCTCTGTACTCCACGATCATGGAGGGTCTTGTATCCGCAGGGGGATTGCTCTTCATGGAGGGTCTTGTATCTGCAGGGGGATTGCTCTGTACTCCACGATCATGGAGGGTCTTGTATCCGCAGGGGGATTGCTCTGTACTCCACGATCATGGAGGGTCTTGTATCCGCAAGGGGATTGCTCTGTACTCTTGGATCATGGAGGGTCTTGTATCCGCAGGGGGATTGCTCCGTACTCCACGATCATGGAGGGTCTTGTATCCGCAGAGGGATTGCTCTGTACTCCACGATCATGGAGGGTCTTGTATCCGCAGGGGGATTGCTCTGTACTCCACGATCATGGAGGGTCTTGTATCCGCAGGGGGATTGCTCTGTACTCCACGATCATGGAGGGTCTTGTATCCGCAGAGGGATTGCTCTGTACTCCACGATCATGGAGGGTCTTGTATCCGCAGGGGGATTGCTCTGTACTCCACGATCATGGAGGGTCTTGTATCCGCAGGGGGATTGCTCTGTACTCCACGATCATGGAGGGTCTTGTATCCGCAGAGGGATTGCTCTGTACTCCACGATCATGGAGGGTCTTGTATCCGCAGGGGGATTGCTCTGTACTCCACGATCATGGAGGGTCTTGTATCCGCAGGGGGATTGCTCTGTACTCCACGATCATGGAGGGTCTTGTATCCGCAGGGGGATTGCTCTTCATGGAGGGTCTTGTATCTGCAGGGGGATTGCTCTGTACTCCACGATCATGGAGGGTCTTGTATCCGCAGGGGGATTGCTCTGTACTCCACGATCATGGAGGGTCTTGTATCCGCAAGGGGATTGCTCTGTACTCTTGGATCATGGAGGGTCTTGTATCCGCAGGGGGATTGCTCCGTACTCCACGATCATGGAGGGTCTTGTATCCGCAGAGGGATTGCTCTGTACTCCACGATCATGGAGGGTCTTGTATCCGCAGGGGGATTGCTCTGTACTCCACGATCATGGAGGGTCTTGTATCCGCAGGGGGATTGCTCTGTACTCCACGATCATGGAGGGTCTTGTATCCGCAGAGGGATTGCTCTGTACTCCACGATCATGGAGGGTCTTGTATCCGCAGGGGGATTGCTCTGTACTCCACGATCATGGAGGGTCTTGTATCCGCAGGGGGATTGCTCTGTACTCCACGATCATGGAGGGTCTTGTATCCGCAGAGGGATTGCTCTGTACTCCACGATCATGGAGGGTCTTGTATCCGCAGGGGGATTGCTCTGTACTCCACGATCATGGAGGGTCTTGTATCCGCAGGGGGATTTCTCTGTACTCCACGATCATGGAGGGTCTTGTATCCGCAGAGGGATTGCTCTGTACTCCACGATCATGGAGGGTCTTGTATCCGCAGAGGGATTGCTCTGTACTCCACGATCATGGAGGGTCTTGTATCCGCAGGGGGATTGCTCTGTACTCCACGATCATGGAGGGTCTTGTATCCGCAGGGGGATTGCTCTGTACTCCACGATCATGGAGGGTCTTGTATCCGCAGAGGGATTGCTCTGTACTCCACGATCATGGAGGGTCTTGTATCCGCAGGGGGATTGCTCTGTACTCCACGATCATGGAGGGTCTTGTATCCGCAGAGGGATTGCTCTGTACTCCACGATCATGAAGGGCCTTGTATCCGCAGGGGGATTGCTCTGTACTCCACGATCATGGAGGGTCTTGTATCCGCAGAGGGATTGCTCTGTACTCCGCGAGGGCAGGTCTTGTGGTCTCAGTTTAAGTGTACATCATGAGGGTCGCAATGTGTCCTCAGTTGGACGGCCATGTACACCATGAGGTGGAGTGCGGTATCCCCCGATGCATTGCCCCCACACATCAAGTTGGGGAGGGGTGATGCATCTTTAGATGGATTGCCCGACATCATGGGGTCGATGTGAGATGGACTGGCATGCCACATACATCATGAGGGTGGGCGCTGAATCCTCATATGGATTGCTCTGTACACCACATGGGTGGGCGCTGAATCCTCAGATGGATTGCCCTGTACACCACCTGGGTGGGCGCTGAATCCTCAGATGGATTGCCCTGTACACCACATGGGTGGGTGCTGAATCCTCAGATGGATTGCCCTGTACACCACATGGGTGGGCGCTGAATCCTTATATGAATTACCCTGTACACTACATGGGTGGGCACTGAATCCTCAGATGGATTGCCCTGTACACCACATGGGTGGGCGCTAAATCCTCAGATGGATTGCCTTGTACACTACATGGGTGGGCGCTGAATCCTCAGATGGATTGCCCTGTACACCACCTGGGTGGGCGCTGAATCCTCAGATGGATTGCCCTGTACACCACATGGGTGGGCGCTGAATCCTCAGATGGATTGCCCTGTACACCACATGGGTGGGCGCTGAATCCTCAGATGGATTGCCCTGTACACCACATGGGTGGGCGCTGAATCCTCAGATGGATTGCCCTGTACACCACATGAGTGGGCTGAATCCTCAGATGGATTGCCATGCACACCACATGGGTGGGCGCTGAATCCTCAGATGGATTGCCCTGTACACCACATGGGTGGGCGCTGAATCCTCAGATGGATTGCCATGCACACCACGAGGGTGAGTTCTGCATCCTCGTATGGATTGCCCTGCGCACCATGAGGGCGAGTTTTGCATGCTCAGATGGATTGCTATGCACACCCTGAGGGTGAGTTCTGCATTCTCAGATGGATTGCTATGCACGCCATGAGGGTGGGTGATGCATCGTGAGATGGATTGCTATGCACGCCATGAGGGTTGGTGCCTGGGATGGCTTGCCATGCTCGCCATGAGGGTGGGCGGTGCATCGTGGGATGGCTTGCCTGATCGTGGGCGGTGCATCGTGGGATGGCTTGCCATGCTGGCCATGAGGGTGGTGATGCATCGTGGGATGGCTTGCCATGCTGGCCATGAGGGTGGTGATGCATCGTGGGATGGCTTGCCATTCTCGCCATGAGGGTGGGCGGTGCATCGTGGGATGGCTTGCCTGATTGTGGGCGGTGCATCGTGGGATGGCTTGCCATGCTGGCCATGAGGGTGGTGATGCATCGTGGGATGGCTTGCCATGCTCGCCATGAGGGTGGTGATGCATCGTGGGATGGCTTGCCATGCTCGCCATGAGGGTGGGCGGTGCATCGTGGGATGGCTTGCCTGATCGTGGGCGGTGCATCGTGGGATGGCTTGCCATGCTCGCTATGAGGGTGGGTGGTGCATCGTGGGATGGCTTGCCTGATCGTGGGCGGTGCATCGTGGGATGGCTTGCCATGCTCGCCATGAGGGTGGGCGGTGCATCGTGGGATGGCTTGCCATGCTCGCCATGAGGGTGGGTGATGCATCGTGGGATGGCTTGCCATGCTCGCCATGAGTGTGGGTGGTGCCATGAGCGTGGGCGCTGCATCGTGGGATGGCTTGCCGTGCGCAGCCCGAGGGTAGATTGTCGGCATCGCGTGCACCAGCTTCCAGAAACATGCGTCAGTGTCACCCTCCCGACTGCGAAGTCTGCTGCGCCCATTTTGCCTAACTCCCCCGCCCCCCACTGGAGAAGCGGGAACGGGTGGGAATGGTACTGAACTCGCGCCTGGGGCATTTAGCGCAAGGAAAGTCTGAAGAGAGTACGGAGACCCACGCTTCACTACCCCCCCCCCCCCAGATTACCAATTCTGAGGTTACATGAAACTCGCTGCTGCGGGGGACCTCCGGTAATCAAATTTGGAGAACCGCAAATTATATTTAAATGTATTATTTACACGCAATTAATTATCATAAAAAAGGAAGGCGATGCCAGGTGGCTTCCATTACGTAAATGAGCGTTAATGGCGAGCGCTCCGCATTCCACATTAGCATATGTCGCTGGCACATGGAGCGCACGCCGGTGCGGAACCGTCCTCCGCAGGGCACGATCGGGCACGCAAGCGTGGAAGAACTGCCTGGCAGAATGCACACGTTCCATGTGTGGCTACCAGGGTGCCAGGCCGCCCTGTAGCACAGGGGAAGGGGGGGGGGGGCGAGGCCTGCAGGTTTAGGGCTCTGGTGAAACTGCACAAGGAACTTCCCTCGCCCCCAAGAATACTCCTGGCCGATTACCCGGCTTACTCCCCCTCCCCTCAATCCCAGCCAGGAGATCCAATGGCGGGGGGCCCTGGCTCTGCACAGGTTAATCTGCTGGTCTGTCCCTGGACCGCCAGTGCCTTCCACACAGCGCAGGTACAAGGACATTAAACTACTTCTGCAGGAGTCTGTCCAAATACATTCTGGTTTCACCATCACTGTCTTGTGGCCAATGCTGGATTTGACTTTTATGGACTTCATTGATTCCCGGTGCGTCACCCTTTCTCAACTCTCATGCTGGACGTCCTTTGCATCTTGTGCTCATGGTGGCCCTGAATCATGCTGTTCCCATCTTCATCTTGTACCCAGACTTGCAACATTATGTGTTACTACCGACTTCTGCAATTGTATTCGCTCTCCCCTCTTGCTTCCCACTCTTTTTGACTGCATACTCTGTTCTCTCCTCCTCTCCTTTCTCCCTTTTCCTATCTCCTCCTCTCCCCCTCTTACTTTCTTCTTTGCACTTACTCTATCACAATTGGCACCGGACCTTGTATGATGGCAACCTTGTCTGTCGCCTCCCCTTACTTGTCCCCCTCAACCCCAGCACTATCTGAAATGTCATCACACACTAGAACGATAGTCGCTTGTTTTGTTGCCCCCCCCTTTCTGCACCCCTCTCCCTCACCTTTTGTTTTTCTCCGGCTCTACCAGAAATGTCGTCAGGCCTAGTAGGGTAGTCGCCTGTGTTTCCATTTCCTTCCCACTCTACCCCTCCCTTCCTTATCTATGTCTTAGCTCTTGCACTATGTCAAATGTCCAGGCCGGGTACGATAGTTAATTTCACATCCTTACTGTTCATGGCCTGTAAGAATGTCATTGTATTTTCGTTTGTTCCTCCCTTGCCTTGAGGCGCTTTGAAACACATTGTGTATAGGCGCTATATAAATAAACTATCATATACTACTTGGTGGAGGTGGGTTGGGGTTCCAGATCCTTCTGCAAAAACTAGAAACGGTGTCATTATTTTTCAGCTGGTAATCAAGATAAAACGACATTTCCCGAGATTCCAAGGGGAAATACCAGCCCTCTCAACATCTCCTCCCAGTCTGTCCATTATGTATTAGGAAGCCACCTTCACCTTGGATGCCACTTTCTTGGGTCTTGTGTTTCGGCACTGGGAATTGCTTCGTAGGTCTGATTAGGAGTGCAGGTGAAAGGAGTGGGTCTTCTTAGGCCAGTGCAGCCAAGAAAGTCCCTTCCCAGCTCGCTCTAGTCGACGCACCATACCTGCCATCCTATGCATTTTGGGGCCTCCTTCCAGGGTGGTGGGCCTCCCCGCCCGTCTTCCACACCCCTACCTGGTGCAGACCTCATGTCTGTGTGATGGCCTTCTATGCCAGACAACATGTAAAGGATGCAATGGCTGCAAAGGCCCTCACGTTTCATGTTGGTCCTTGAGGGGCGCAACCCCTGATATTTCCAAGACCAACGTGAGGAAAGATTTAAGCCCAATCCGCCATAGGGCTGCAAGTCAATCTGTCCAGAGAGTCGTAACTGACATTCCATGCAGCCCACAGTGGTGAGAGGCCATACCGGTGGATGGTAGGTGCTATCCAAATAAGTGAACATCACACATGGCTTCCAGAATGAAACGACTGGGGACACCAGATCTTCCACCGTGCCTGTTGGTAGCGAGCATCAGGCTCCTCGGCCTCCATCTGAGGAGGAGAGCCCCTGCTCGTAGGGATCATGCTCCACACCAGTTTGTGGAGAATGGCAAATGAGAGTTTCAACAGGTCTTTGTCAAGTGCTCCTGTGTGACAAGCCAAGGGGTTGAGATAAGGCTTTGGAAAAGTCTTACTGCTTCAGGAAGTCAAGAGGGGAGACAAGTCTTGGATAGATAAGAGGCTGGGGAAAGCCAGAGGCTTTAAAGAGGTTGTGAGCGGTGACCAGGTGAAAGGAAACCAGAGGCCAGTATAGTATCTTCAGTTCTAGGCCATGCTTCTTGTGGCTCAATTCGGTCAGTGAAAAGGCCAGCAGTGACATCCCTCCTTTGGCATTTATGTTGTGTTTTATGGGGTGATAACTCATCCATACTACCCTTTAGCCCTCCTACCCCAATCACTTGAAGCCCTCCCCTTTTTCCCCTTGGGTGGACACACAAAGCAGAAATGCCACTGTAGGAATTGTCCCCTACGGCCTCGGCTGCTTGCAATATGACCCAATATAAGTGTCCTTGTGTGAGAGTTCTATGAAGGGCTAAAAAATAGTAGCTCCTAGCTACCAGCTAGGCAGAAAAGTCCCTTACTCCTAAATTCTCCACACGCGCACAGCACACCATGTCCTCCTCCACAAGTCAATGATCACTCGCCAGTGACGCGTGCACGTTTTGATGCCTGTGTATGTAACCTTAGGTGTGGAACAGTGGTCCGATAACAGCATAACTATCTGATGCTTCTAAAACCCCTCTCAAGGCCATAAGCAATGAGTGCCATCCTTATGGGCAAACCTATATCAGAGAGAAACCTCTCCAGAGGCAGTAGAGAAGCCTCAGAGGGATGAGGCAAGTTCAACAGCTGGAAGGAAATCCTGACCAGAGGTTGAGGAGAAGGTGGTGAGATGATGCTCAGCGGAGACTGAATCCAGACAAGAGGTGCAAGTGAAGTCTCGGAGAAACTGTCTTGCTGCTAATAAGAGGTTGGGACTACTCTCGGCAAGCATAGTCCCCGACGGATTATTCTTTTGCTTGTGAAAACAAGGATTGATATACAGGCCTCTAAAGAACGATTTGATAATGTTGATAATAACAGGTGATGGAAACCCCATATGGCTGGTTTATGATCACGTTCTTTTGCGGTGACCCAATACAATGAATACGCAGTAGCTGTGGGCCAGATGAAGTCGGAGTCTTGCCGCATCAACCATTAAAAAATATTGTTTCCAGGGCCGGGGACCTGTAGGAGAGCCAACTTCATGTAAACGATCTGAGTTGACTAGGCCAGAGTATAACAGATTCCACCGAACATAGGGTTCTGAGCCACGGATTCCACACCGTGCAGCACTTTCTAGCCAACGACAACAGAGGCCTAGGGCAGAGTAAGACAGATTAGCGCCTTGCTTGATGGCATCGGGTGTGAGGGGCAGGGGGTGGTAGGCAGAAGAGAACTTGCAATTCAGTTCTGTATAGGGAGGCACAAGGATAGGACCACCTTGCATCTCAGATTATCTGTGGGTGATGCATGGAGGGGACTTGACAACCCCAGCGTGGCATTGCTGGAGGGATCAATCTTGCAGCTCAACACAGCTCTGGGGCTGAACTTGTTCAGAAGAGGAGGGAGAAGAGTGACCAGACAAGGATTTCATTTACCATGAACAAGGGAGGTGTGATGCTGGAAATGCATTGGAGGGACATGGCCTCCATGTCCTTGTCCTGTAGTCATTGTATCATGTGTGTTCTGTGTTATTTTCTGCACAGGAGTCCATGTGGGACTCCTGGCAGTGCAGCTCTTCCTCTTTTTGGTTTGGTGAACAGAGGATACCCTTATGACACCCATGGGTGGGGGTACAACCCCTGTACCCCTAGTGTATGTTTTTGGTGTGGCCCACAGAGCAGGGTATGGGCTGGTGGCAGCTCCATGCTGAATTTAACAGGTGCTCTGAGCATCCTCCATTTTGGGATACCCAGGCCCTGCCATTGGAATCAGTCGATTCCTGATAGGAGACAAGATGGCCCCTGTGGCCTCTTGCTTTCTATTGCCTGTTAACTTGTTTTCCCAAAGTCCTGGGAAGCCCCGACTCTGTCCCTCCCCCCGACTGGATGTTGGGTGGAAGTTCCATATATGGCATGATGGGGAAGTCCAGGCCAGACTGGCTGGAGTCTTCCCAGTGACTGTAGTTGTGGGTAGACCCTTGGGGTGGGACCTGGGTGAATGGAGTGTGTGACCAATATACATTTCATGTTATGGGTGTCTGGTTTCTGGTGTGTGACACAATGACTGAGACAGTCCAGCCCGAAACTGGTATGAATGCAGTGTGGAGTGCTGATTGGCTGGGTATTTGTCCCAATCCACATTCCTTGTTGTGAGTGTCTGGATGGAGAAGAATGGCCTGAATGCACTGTGAGCTTTATTATTGGCTGCCTGCCTGCTGAATGCCCTTCTGAATGATTGGCTTCCTGAGCCTGGCTCAGCAGTGTGAATCAGAGACAGAACAGTATATCTGGGGACCTCTCACTTACTGGAATTGTTCAGAAGCTGAAGTGGAAACTTGATGCTTACCTTGAAGCCCAGCTGGAAGAAGGCTTTGCTGCTGCTTTCCTTCAACGTAATCTGAAAGCGGTCGTGTCTCCAAGAACTGATCCAAGAGAGGACCTGGCTAGGAGACCTCTTCCCAAGCTACGAGGGAACATCTTGCGCCAGCTAACCTTCACCAAGGCTCCCTGGAAGTCAGTCATCGAAAGGCTGCCGACTGGAGACGGGGACCGCTGAGGAATCTGGAGTGAAGCACCAGGACATCGAGGCTGTCGACGACCATCACTGTTGACCAAGGTCCGGAGGACAGCTGTAACCTCATTGATCGGAGCCGCAAAGCTCCATTGCCTAAGACAATTTGAAATCAAGGACTCCCTTGCTGATCACCGTCGATCACTTTGTCCTGTCGGAGAAAGTCAAGGTCGCTGACGAACCGAGGAGAATCCACCAGTGGGTTTCCCACCACCTAAAGTCCACAAAGACGCCAATGGAGATCCGAAAGTCAGCTGTGGTGGAGTTCCGATCTTCGATGGCAAATGCTGACGAACCGACGCCTTTGCTGGGCCTACGTTCTTCATTAACTCTTTGCAGCAACAAACTCTCGTCATCGAGGTCCACCCCCCTCTTATCTTCGCAGGACATCTATGAGCGATCGTCCACAAGCACTGCAAGGACGGAAGCTGCTGCCTCAATGACATTGTTCACCTTTTCCTTGAGGCATCTTGACGATCCGTGGCTCCTACCTTAAAGGGAGTTCACTCAAGAGGGATCTGTCGTCGACGAACTCTGGTAAACCAGATACATTGATTTAGTAGACCATTTATAGAAGGAAATACGACTCTGCTAAACAATATATCGACTGGGCTTGGCAATAAACTTTATTTACAGGTTGCCCAGGTGGGAGGATCCTCACACAGAACTGTGCCTAGTGGTAGGGGCCCAGTATTCTGCCAATTGTTTAACCAACTTGTTTTCCTCTTAGGTCTATTGTTGATACATTTTGCTATTGATATGTATGCTATTTGAAACTGTCAGCAGTTGGTGCATTTTAAAGAAGGAGTCAAGAGTAATTGTGGTACCACATAGAGATTGTACATTTATCATTATAGTATTGCCGCAGCACGTGTGGGTTCCATGTCTTAAAATTGTGGCAAAAATGGCTGTGAATACAAAATATTGTGGCAACAAATGCTGTGGTTTTTTGCACCAAACTCATGTAAATGATGCGGGGGACACCCCTGCAACCCCTGGACACATTATACCATTTCAGGGGAGCAGGGACACCCCCACAACCCCTGCTCCCCTTAAATGGTATAATCGGGTACAACTTTACCGGGTCAAACCACTGCATTTCTGCCGCAATTTTCTTTACCGTGACATGTTTGCCGCGATTTTATTACCTGATACCAACGTGTGTTATTGTGTGTGTATATAACTTGAACCTTATTTATATAAAGAACTGTGTTATCACTAACATAGTGTGTGGACATTCCTTTGTGGGGGTTTGGGGACTACACTGTACTTAAGAACCAGCCTGCATCACCTCCTGAGACTTAAGCCTTGATTGCTCGTCCAACGTTACCATATAGAGAATCTTGGCTGGGGTGCTCTGTGCTTCTACTCTGCCATATAGAGAGCAGGAGTACAGATACCCCCCTCCAGTCTTTACAGGAGGTTTGGGTGAATGTAACAAAGGAGGACCCCGTGGGCTATGTATCTATGTATGATTACATCTGCGAGGAAAAGAGAGGAGCAGAGGTGAACTCAAGGACGCCTGCAGGGTTTGAAATTGAGGGGAGCTGGGAACAAGTTAGCTCCTGCTTGTAGCCCAGAAGAGCCTGTTAGCTGGATATCAACAGCTACCATGAGCTACTATTAGCTCCCCATCCAACTGATGCCAAACAAACACACCTATGTGAATTTAAATACCTTTTAGTTCTAACGTGAGCCAACGTGGTGTGAGAAACCTGAAGGTGTCTCCCTGGCTAGTCCCCAGGGATCTGTCATCCAGGTGGCCGAACACGGTCATCGCTATTGGATCCAGTTCCTGGGGATGGACCAGTGAGGAAGGATCACCTGGAGGGGGGGTCGTGTGGGAGTGGCACACAGATGGGTGAGACCCAGTATCCCCCTTCTGCAAACACCTTTTCCCCATCCTTCCACGTAGGATATTCCAAAACACTGCCCCCCCTTTTCCAACACGAACACTTTCACATATAACACGAAAGACAACAAACTAACAACAGAGCTGTTTACCCAACATGTCCCAATACAAGGGTCAGGCAAAGTCAGGCTATTAACCAGAATACCACACACCTGACAGCCTTTTCCCTTCCCCAAAGGGATAAAAGGTGAAGCACGAGAGCACAGGACGAGCAAGGCAGACCACACGATGTGAGAGCTAACTCAACACGGCAGTTCCAGAGGAGGTGAAAGACAGTGCATACCGAGAGGGCGACAAGGAGAGAAGCGACCTTGCCCTTTCCGACCAAGGCCTGTGAATCCTCTGCAGAAGGCATCGCAAGACCGCAAACAATAGACAGCATGTGTTGCAACAGATGTCAATGGTACACGAGACCCTCCTCTGCCGATTACCAAGCCGGAAGAGACACTTATCTCCATGGTACCAACCTTGACTCCAAAGAGAAAGAATGCCAAGCGGTTCATAGCAGCCGGTGAGTCGAGGGGAGAGTCGATAAGAAACCGACCTGTGTTAAACGAAAAGTAGCAAACAGCTAATTTGAACTTTGATGAAAAAGAGGGGAAATCCAGCAACAGAGCAGTCAGGCACCACATGGGTGCTCACACAGGAAACTCTGGGCCATTACCCGTTTGTAGAAACTACCATAACCAGAAGGCCTTAGTAAAAGGCAAAAAGGAGTCAAAGTGGTCATACAGGGGTCTTGTAAAATCCTCTGTATAGTCGAAAGTCTTTGACTGACAGATGATTATGAAACTAAGGGAAGTGAATCCTGCAACGTAAGAGTTGAATGAGAAAGGTACGATTGACTAGATTAGCAAGAGTGAACCCGAAGGAGGGATGCCGATAAAAGGGGGCGAAGCGTAAAGTCCCCAAATACTGTGTTGACAAGAGTGAATCCGACTGAGGGATGTCCAGAGTGAACTGTTTTGTAAAAGTTGGCAAGAATGACCCCAGCAGAAGGATGCTGACAGAAAGGGACGAAGCCTGAAGTCCTTATGAACAGTGCGTTGACAGGAGTGAACCCGACCGAGGGATGTCCACAGTGAACTGTTTTGCAAAAGTTGGCAAGAATGAACCCGGCACAGGGAGGCCGACAAAAAAGGGACAAAGCCTGAAGATCTGTTTAAAAAGACATTAAGATTTGTGAAAGCAAGAAGTATTGTAAGAGCAGGGGAAGTGGATTGTCACCCTTGGAAATTGGATCTGAGCCTGGCAGAGGGAGATACTGAAAGAAAGGCCTGAGCCCGATCAAGGGAAGCCTAGGAGTCCGAGCCCGAAAGAGAGGGATCCAGAAGTGGAAAGTCATCACCCAACAGTCCATTTGGAAGGGAACATTTTGTTTGTTTTGTTGAATACATCAGGCCCTCGAATACAAGAGACTTTTTATTGAAAAAGAGACTTATCCATCGAAGAACCTGATAGCTGGTACGGAACTGTCGGTTCGTGCTGGGAAAGCTTGAGCGTGCGCTGTGCTCAGGAGATCCACTTTGTCCCGTGCTCAAAACGTGGGGAAGGGAGACCCCTGCCAATCACATCCTGAATTATTATTTGTGAACACTTCTTTCCTTATTGAAAACCCTATCCCACACTCTTTCTGTAATTAGTTGTAAGGATTTGGCAATAGTTTTTATTTTAGTATAGGCCTTTTACTTTGACAAAATGCCACAAGGACTGCCTTATTTTTCATTTGATGGTCGAAGCTTGCTCACATCTTAGACTTAGGTAAGGCATTTTTCCAACCTGCATTTACAGTTTAGTAAACACCCGTGAACTGTGATCACTTTTGTCTGTCTTTACTGTTGCCACCATGAGTTCCTTACAGTGGCCATTGTAATGACAAGGCTGTCCCAGCTGAACTGCTATGGAGTATTCCTTTCCCCTGTAGGCTGTAATCAGCCTTCTCATGGGTATCAAGGGGGAGGCTGGTCTATCGCTGGCCATACCCACAAAACCATTACTAAACAGTGAAGAGTAGTGGGCTACGCATTGCTGTGCCAAAACCATCACAGGGAGGCCACCAGACTTGAACTTATAAAAAGGCCCTTTGTTAACCATGTGCCAAAAAAGTTTAACATTGTTAGTAACAGAGGATTTAATTCATTCCTCCCAGGTCTCCACTTCAATTTCATATTTTCTACGGGCAATGGCTTTCTTATAAGTAGCCCGAGCCCTGGTTATGTTAAGGTTTGTAGACAAAGGGTTCTTCAGGATTCTTAGCAAGGAAAACGTCGATTTTGCACACTCTGTGTTAAACCACCTAGGATAAAGGCAACTCTTCCTTTTCCCACCCTCAAAGTGAACATAGCCGAGAGATTGGACAAAAGAAGTAGGAAATAAGACCAAATAGCACCTTGATCTGTGTGGCCAGATAACAGACATTCCAGAATCTGCAAATTGTTTCTGACAATATGCCTCAACATACTCTCACGATCCACTGATTGCCAATTCCACCGACGCAGCAAGACACCTGCGGGAACCTCCTGGCTACTAATCAAGCCGGGGAATGACCTACCTTGGAGTCTAAGTTTGAGCTGAATAGGGAAATGGTCACTGCATAGATCATCCAACACCCTGAACCCATTAACACAATCCCAACATTTTACAGGGACACAGAAATAATCAATAGTGGAGCGCCCCAACGTGGAAAGAAAAGTAAAATTCCCTGGAACATCCTCAGGAAAGCAACTGTTGGCTGCGCGTAACTCCCATCCATAACAAAGCTTCCAGAGCCTAAGCCCCTCCCTACAAGTTCTAACATCCCTCATGAAAGGGGGCAGATTGCCTCATATTCAGTAGGGTCAAACAGAGTATTGCCTGGTTCACTACCAACTTGACATTAAAATCCCCCCTGACCCTCCCCCCCAAAGATGAGGAATCCATAATTTGCAGCCAGCCAGCTGACCAAACCCTCCATCACAGTAGCTAAAGTTGAAAGATGCTTCTTGTCAAATTGAGCATGGAGGCTATTATAAAAATTAACCACCAGAATGCCACGACAGCCCATTCAGCAAATTCTCACCACCTGCTAAAAAGCTGTGGGGGGCTCCAGGTGAAAGAGTTCACTCACAAGGGGAGACTCGACCAAAATACATAACCCTCTCGTGCTTTTCAGCGCCGGCACAGAGTAGGCCATAAACCCCTCGATAGCCACATCCTCTGTCACCCAGGTTTAAAATGTATACCGGCCCCTTCAAAGAGGTACAGGGATTCAGGGTGGCCTAATCTAGTGTGAATGCCTGCCACATTCCAACACACCAGTAATTCCGTGGGGTGAAGGCAGGGGGGAGGTTGCAGACAGTGCACCGAAGAAAGGGAGGTCCTTAGTCGAGAGGCCTTCACCGGGACAATACTGGAGACATACACCCTAACCCGTGCTTGCTCTGAAATCTGGAAAGGCGCTGGGAGGGCTGACTCAACCTCACCTCCGATACAGATCTAGTCAGATCAATAATGTGGCGATTAGGGTCAATAAAAGGTGCTTGCTCTGAAATCTGGAAAGGCACTGGGAGGGCTGACTCAACCTCTCCTCCAATCCAGATCTAGTCAGATCAATAATGGGGCGATTAGGGTCAATAAAAGGTGCTTGCTCTGAAATCTGGAAAGGCACTGGGAGGGCTGACTCAACCTCTCCTCCAATCCAGATCTAGTCAGATCAATAATGGGGCGATTAGGGTCAATAAAAGGTGCTTGCTCTGAAATCTGGAAAGGCACTGGGAGGGCTGACTCAACCTCACCTCCGATCCAGATCTAGTCAGATCAGTAATGGGGCGATTAGCATCAATAGAAGGTGCTTGCTCTGAAATCTGGAAAGCAACTGGGCGGGCTGACTCAACCTCTTCTCCGATCCGGATCTAGTCAGATCAATGATGGGGCGATTAGGGTCAATAAAAGTCTCAGAGTGACCACCAGGCCAAGGATTCCGGGGACCCACAACAAGGAATCTAGAAGGAGAGGACAAAACACCCTTCTCCGCTCCCCCCATATCTTGCCAATGATACCAGGAATCATGAATGTGGCACAGCTCAGCCTCGGTGTCTTCATAGACCTCAATCCCCTTGGATGCCAAAACCACACGACAGAGCCAAATACAGGTACAGAAATTGGCATTAACAAAAGGAAAAGCGGACGTTACACCCTTTACAAAACATGCAGTCATACAAAATTCGGACAACAGGAAACCGTTTAAAAGAAATATCCACCTCCAACATCTCCGAAAGGCCATGCGCTAATAATCTTTTGGAGGCATTTTTATTACCATACGCGAGGCCCTTAAAACAACATATCAAATGTAAATCTCGCCAGCCTCTGAGGGGTTCATCATAAGGTAAGTACTTCCATGACCTTGCACAGTTCTATTGGGCCTGTCCAAAACCCCAAAAAACGATTTGGTAGTAGCCAAATCTGGGCAAAAGGAGCGGGGAGGGCCCAGTATGGCTCGCCGCCAGACCATCAGGCTACGATGAGATGGACCTTGGGGAGCCAACCCCTCCAGCACAAGCCCTGTAGGTCCTCTCTGCCTGTGTGGAGAGGTGCGCTGAACCAAACCCTGTGGTTTTCCAAATCATCTTGCAGGCGCAGGCCTGCTCAGGATATCCAGCAGCAATGTTCAGAACTTCAGGGGCTCTAGAGCTGTGACAGTCAAAGGTTTCGCCAGCGTGCTCATCACCCCTAAAAAGGAGTCCAATCTCCATGCATCTTTCTCGCACCGCTCTGTGAGAAACTTAATGTCACAGCCTTTTTGGAATTGAAGGAGGCAAATCTGTTAAGTTGCTGAAAAAGAAAAGGTGTTTGAACTATATTTAAGCCAGATGGAAGCTCGCCAGCTGGTGTCCCAGGAAACCTAGAGTCCCCAGGACTCCAGGGAGCAGTGGACGTAGATTGATGGCCTGCCTGTGGGTGCTCAGGACACACAAATTGAGGGCCGCCACAATCCATTATGGCTTATGAAATACACAGAGGTTCTCTAAACTGATTGCTCCCTGGGAGCCAGAATTGCCAGCGAAGACTGCCCGACAGTCCGGCTGGGATGAGTGGGTAAGACTCTGTGGGGAATTACAATCCTCAATGCCCCCCCAAGACCACCTGCCTGAAAGGCAAACAAAAGTGGCGATTGTCCTCTACATGCCGCGCTCAACAACAGAGTTACCAATTAATTGTTCAAGAAGGTACATATTCCACAGGACAAACCCAAGATGTTTTGCCCATGAGGCTTTATTTATTCTGATATACATAAACAAGAGCTCTTGATGTTTCTATCTTGTTTTCATGCCTAATCAAATGATTAACAAAAAACAAACCAAAGAACACGTGACCCACTACGGGTACTGAAAAAATGGGTGCTCTTGTACAGATACATATAATAACACATGGGGTTTCAATCAGTACTGCCTGAAAGAGTCTGCATCTACAACGGTCAAGGGCAGCCAGACCTGTCTCAATTGATTCTTCTGTGACTTGTCCGGGATCAGACATCCTAGCCATGCAATGCTCTGCATAGTAGCGGTCAATATAGCACTCAAGAGCCTCAAAGGACGCCCTGGACGAGGGATCCAGCAGCAGCAGCATCCAGAGTGGCTTTGCGGGTGCCATCAGTTCCAGATTTGATCCCAGAGGACTCCAAGGGGCCACTACTGATGAGTCCCAGGCCAGAGGTGGAGGTGTAAGTGATTGGAATAAACTCCCAATCATCTGGGCGGCCCGCTGATCATTCATCACCGGGACTCTGGGAGCATCTCCCTCCTGCTGCTGTGTCGAAAACTCCTCTAAAACATACATGCCTTCGACATAAAGCGCCTCCAAACCACTTAAACCATCTGGGCCTGGAGAGGCCCCCTCATTCCCCTGTGGGTCTGTACCAGGATGTCACCTCTTCCCTCTGCCATGGGGCCTGATGGGGCGCTACAGCCCGATGTCTGAGGGCCAACCAGTCAATAGTGGTCTGCCTGGTCTGCCTAGGTAGCTTGCAAAGACCAGAAGGCTTACTGGCCAAGGGGTGGCTCCTGCAGGTTTTACAGCATCCATCTTCAGAGCCTTGCGAGTGCGAAGTTTGGCCACCATGGCACCAGGCAACACCACCCAAGGGTACTTACTGAATAGAAAAATGCGCTGAAAGGCTGAGAGACTGGCTATATGACATACATTTCTCACTGTTATCCTATTTCTGATGATTGTATCTGCTTAGAATCACATGCTGTGCATATAGTCCAACATCTAGTGGTAACCGCAGCGCTTTGCATCTTTTTTTCTGAAGATCGAAAAGGGACGTCGACTTGGGCATGACTGTAACACTAACCCTAACGTGACGTGTAGTGTACCCAAAATCCCTGACACATTGAGGTCCCACCGGTTGTTTTTCTTCTGTCGTCGGGAGCCTTGCGTAATGCGTGAGTGAGTTTGGAAGAGAGAACGTGTACAATGTCTTTGTTTCTTCTACTCCAAGAGGGGTGGAAGGTGGGCATAAATCTAAGCAGATACAATCATCAGAAATACGATTACGATGAGTAATGTATGTCTTCTGATGCTTGTGAATCTGCAAAGGATCACATTCTTTGCATAGTCTAGCAAGTAGTACCAGGAGATGGTGGTGGGATGTGGGAAGGAACAGGACCAAAGAGATGTCTTAGACCGCTTGTGCCACCCGAGAATCAGACTTGAGTTTGTGTCTAAGCAGTAGTATTGGGTGAAAGTCTAAACAGAACTCCAGGCTGCTGCTTTGCAAATGGAATCTAGCCCCTGTGCCCAGAGTAGAGTGTGTTCTAGGCGTAAAGGGTAGATCTATCTTGGCAAGAGAGTAACACCGCGTGATGCAATTTACAATGCATTGGGAAATAGCCGATTTAGAGACAGGGTTGCCTTCTCTACCAGCTGCCACAGAGACAAATTATTGGTTAGTCTTTCTCAGCGGCTTTGTCTTCTTAAGGTGGTAAATTACTGCCCTACTCACATCCAGTGTGTGGAGGCTTATGTCTGCCAAGTTAGTGGGGTTTTGGAAGAAAGTGTGAAGTTCGATTGATTGATTCACGTGGAATTTCGAGATTAATTCTGGTGAAAAACGTAGGTGTGTGGGCAAAACCCCCTGGTCTTTGTGAATAGTCACAAAGGGATCCTGAACGGAAAGGGCCTGCAGTTCACTAACCCTCCTTATCGAGGTAAAGGCCACTAGGAAGGCAGTCTTATAGGTGAGGGCCTTAAGGCTAGCCTTGTGCATGGGCTCAATGGAGACCCAAATAATCTGCTATCACTCAAGTCCCATAGTTTGGCAAAGGGGGCATGACGTCTTTTCCCCCCTTCCGTGACAGGAAATTTCCACCATGAAACCTTGCTCTGGGACATGGTATACGCAGAGAGCGCAGCCAGGTGGACCTTTGGGGAATTGAAAACAAGTCTAATAGGTGTGTTAGATTAAGGACGACATCTTTAGGGTAGCAATCAATGGGATTGACATGTTCAAAATTGCACAAGACAACAAAGCACTTCCACTTGTTGGGAGTAGCAATGTCTGGTGTTGGGTTTTCGTGCTTCCCTGAGTATGTCAGTGCATTCCTGAGGGAGTTGAAGGTGCCCAGACTCTGACTTCAGGAGCCAAGCTTCTAAATTGAGTGTTTGGGGGCATGGGTGCAGTGCCTCTCCCTGGTCTTGAGACAGCATGTTGTACGGACATGACGGCTTCCTGGGAGAGGAGACTGACATTTCCATGAGATGTGAGAACCATGGCTGTCATGACTTGTTCCTGGTGCATCTTCTGCACTATCCTGTTGAGAAGGGGAATCGGGGGCGGGGGAGGGTAGGCAAATCTCCCAGACCATGTTATCCAGAGACCGTTCCCTTTGGAGCGTTTCTGTGGGTACCTGGAGGCGTAATCTGGGCATTGTGTGTTCTCCAGGGTCACAAACAAGTCGATGTCTGGGAAACCCCATTCTGAAAAGACGTTGAGTAGAATGTGCTCTTGCAAGAGCCACTCATGCTCTACGGGTAGTGGGAAGTCTCTGTTGAGCACGGCTGGCAAAGATTGTGTTCCCCTGGAACATGTTGTGAGAGGGGGAATATGTCATGTTTGAGGGCCCACTTCCAGATGTTCTGGGACAGTTTGGATAGCCCTGGAGAGTGAGTGCCCCCCTGCTTATTTGGGTAGTACATGGCTGTGGTGCTGTCTGTAAGGACAATGACCGTTTTACCCTGGAGATGTACTTGAAAGGCTTTCAGGCTTTGAACACTGCTAGCAGTTCCAACATATTGATGTAATTGGACGCTACTGATGGGAACCACACGCCGTGCGCCTTTTGTTGAGAGAGGTGGGCCCCCGTCCTGACAGAGATGCGTCCGTGGTGAGAGTGGCCTCTACTGCCGGGGTGGTAAAGGTTTTCCCCTGCAGAAGGTTTTCCCTTCACCACCACTGCAGGGATTGAACAAGTGCTATCGAGACATCCACTAGATTGTCCCACTGGCCTGACACTATTGGCTCGGGAGCCACTCCTGCATGGGACACATGCACAAACAAGCATGAGGAACTAGGAAGACACAGGAAGCCATCATCCCCAGCAGCCACATGGCCTTATCAACTGTTACCCGATGACTGGCTACATAGCGAGGTATCTGGAACACCATGTTTTGGACCCTCTAGTTAGAGGGGAAGACGAGCCTGTCCAAATCAGGGCGCCCATAAACTGTTTGACTTGGATGGGGACCAGACATAACATTCTCGTTGAATAGGAGATCTACTGTCTTCTGGGTATTCCCCAGGGATGTTCCGTTCAAGTCCCCTGTTATGAGCCAGTCGTCCAGGTAGGGATAACACAGGGATGGACTACCTGTGCAGGTGAGCCGCCGCTGCCACCAGTACCTTTGTAAACACCCTCAGGCTGGGACAATGCTGAAGGGGAGAACCTTGAACTGATAGTACGCGTCCTTTAGCATGAACATGAGGTACTTTCTGGGTCTGCGGTGGTGGAAGCTTTCGTCGACACGTCCGCCGGGGAAAGTTTAGGGGATGTGTGCCTGAGAGCAGGCGGTGTGTGTATGTCCTTGTTGCCAGAATGCGACATCCCCATAGCACTGCCAGCGGCATGCTTGTCGGCACTGGGGGCGAACACATGGGAGTGCAAGGGCTCCACAGTAAGGTAAACGGCCTCCGAATCGGAGCCGGAGATGCCGATAGATTCCTCGTCTGAAGCAACGGGACGGCCTGGGAAGGACTCTTGGCCTGCATAGCGTAGGCCACACACCATTTTGTACGCATGTCTTTCAGGGTCTTGGGACGAAAGAGCTTACAGGCTTTACACAAGCGCTTGTTGTGGTCGTGTGGGAGACAACAGTTGCATCAGCGATGGGTTTCCTTCCAAGGGAACTTGCCATTGCAAGACGGGCAAAATGTAAAGGGCGTCATCTTCATAGCAGAGGGTAGCGGCAGCCAGACAAAGAGATGGGGTAAAGGAAAGGCATTCTCAGAGGAGCAAATATGAACAGGGCCCCAATCTCCCTACTGTGAACACCGGACTAAAGGGCCAAGGCTACCTGGTAAACAATTGCCGATCATCCCAGGATGGAACGTCGGCAGACAGGACCAGGTGTCAAAACAGCCGCTGAGTAGTCGTCAAAGGGAAACAAACCGAGGAGCAGTGGAATTAGTGATATATGGAATCAGCAATTTCAACTCTTGCAAGCTCTGCATTATGTGCGACCAACTAGGTAGGCGGAAAAAAATTATCTGAGGGACCTCGACATGTGGGGGATTTTGGGTACACTGCACGCCACGTTCGGGATAGTGTTACAGTCACGCCCATGCCGAAGTCCCCTTTCGATCTTCGAAAAAAAGATGCAATACTCGGCGATTAGCACTAGATGTATAGCATGTGATTCTAAGCAGATCCACAAGCATAAGAAACTCAGATATACACCATGCCTGCTGGGAAGCACAGCTCTTTAATTCCCCATTCCATGAGAAAACCAAAGCCCCTAGAAGTTGTATAACTGGCCGTGGTACACTATATAAATCCCACATAAGAATCTAACATTCCTGACAATCAGCAAAATGTCCTCGCAATATGCATATAGATCCCACAATCAAAACCAACTTCCCTCAACGTCAGCAACCAGTAGGCAAATACTATTGATGATGCGGACAGTGGTAGTTGCAGCTCACCAATACACTCATTAACCGTTAAAGAGCTTTCATTTGGGGATCAATTACTTTTATGGGCACCAATGCCACCGGGGGTGGACTGGCCTATAGGGAACTCTGAAGATTTACCGGTAGGCCTCTGCACCACAGGCCTCTTGTGTGGTAACCTATTTTATTTCCACATGTTCTCATAGGAAAAGGGTTGGGGTTGCCTAAAATATGTAATATGGGGCCCCTTCGAAAATTATTTCCAGGGCCTCTTTTGGTTCCGAGCCCACCCCCTGAATTCCACGCAAACTCTCAGGTGTGCGCCATCACTCGGTTCACACCTCTGATGAAACCAGTGTTCAGGTGTGCAGAGCCGCTCTCCTGAGACACAATCTCACACCTGATGCACACTCAAGTATGCAAACAACTGTCAGGAAAAGGCTGGCCTAGAATTAAGCTCGGTGGCATGCAGTGTGCGTTGGCTCCTGGAAAAAAGGGATGAACCAAAGGTGATGGGGACAGAGTGGCAATGGGGCAGGAGAGAAGGGGGCACCCCAATGGCAAAGAGCCCCGCCGGTGTAGCGACCGAGTTCACCATAAACCAACTGAAATCAGATGGCTTCATATGACATCAGCGTAAAGTATGGCTAGAGTTTTTGGGACCCGCGGATTCACATAGAAACAGGGATTTCTTTTTTTTCTTTTTTAAACTGCCACACTAAGAATCTGTCACTTTTAGTGCCTAACAGGCCTGGATGGCAATCAGACTGTCTTTTAGCCGCTTTGGCTGGTGCATTGAGTGCACGTTAAGGGTATCGGGTAATACGCCCATAAATAATGTCGCCATACATATAGTCGCCGGGAAACGGCGCAGGTAACAGTATTCATGGGGATAATGTATGGGGTTAATGGGAGCAGGGGTTGCAGGGTGTCCGCCGCAGGTTCCATGGTGTAATATTGCCGAAATAAAACAGCGCCATTCTTGTATGGCGACATTTTTGTGGGGATATTATCACATGGAACCACGTTAAGGGCCCTTCCATTTGATTTTTATACATTTCCAACTAATATTCTAGGCATGACCAGATCGATGAATAAACTACTGCAGGAAAACGTGTAAGGGGAATGCAGTGTTACATATGTTGTCACAAGCCTCCAGCGTGCAAGAACATCCAAGATGGAGCGCATTTCCAGGGAAGGTGGGCGCCGCATGGGGAATCCTTTTGCTGCTCTGTGGCAGAACTTCAGGAGAAACTGACGAGCAGAGCCCATGGTACAAGAAGGCAAAGTTGGTTTTGCAGATATTGGGGAGGAGGGGATATCCAAGCAGGCACGTAAAGACCAAGCACTGGCAATGTCAATAGTTTGGGCTTTTGTGTAGGCATGGGCAATACACTTCCCAGGCACTGCCATAGTGGTATTAACTGGCCATTGATGGTAGCAGGCGCAAAATGGTACCAGTACCTGCGCATTTAAAAGCAGTGATAGGCAAATGCTTAATACTGATTCACAAGCCAAAAATGTTGGCTTTGCCAAAGCTCGTTTTTAACAGGACTTCAGTGAAGGACATCCATAGTGCTTATACATTGAGTGGCTGAAGGCATACCAGGGTAAGACATTTTTATTACACCAGTAGCGGGGTAACAGCTCCAATTAAGCCATTAACTCTCAAGACTGCTTTGAGAAAACACTGGCAAGCCCTTTGAGTGCAAAGTTTTATGGTAAGACTTGATTAAAGCGAGCTGAAAGAGTTCCCATGAGGAGGTGTTTGTGGTGGAGAGGGGCAGGAAGTGGGTGGGGATGGCCATAGGGATTAGCATGGCCAATCAATGGGTGGCCGAATAACCAAACACCTACACGCGTTGTGTCCCTAGCTATACTTTAATGCAATTGTTTCAGCTTCTAAGTGGTGCAAGCGACACCTAATAGCCCAAACTAAAAAGGCTGAAATGTTTAAAATGAACAAAGCATCAAGAGGAAACCAACACAATGTTTGGCACCCATTGCTTTATGGCAGAAATCAGGTCTCCTACAGCATTTATAACCGGTTTTAGCCCTACACTGGTTAGTCCAGTAAATCAGGGCAGTGAAGACTGGCAAAATACAATGTGCAGTTTATCAACAACCCACCAATACCTTTTGCTGGAATTAGGGAATATATGGCAAGCATGTTTGCATTTGGCATGGCCTAAACTAAGATCTCTTTACTATGTGCTGTTGTGATAGTCCAGCAGACCCCAATTCTGACGGTTCCTCACTCTTTGTTTTAGATCGTTGCAAGGTCTGTGGACCATCTTTCCCAGCATACGGCTCAAATGAAACTTCACTTTCAGTCTCTCTTATGCTGTTAATGGATCTTGGGACTACATCTCCCAGCCGCCAACTCAACTGTACTTCTCATTCTCTCTTTAAATGCACTCCTGATGTTATGGCTCAAGCACTTCCTGGACTTCGCTGCCCTACCCACAACCTAAGGACTTTGGGATCTGGTTGATGCTGTCCCCTTTCCTTTCTTTCAGTGGTCCTTCTTCCTCCCATCCGTCACCTCTCCCACAACCTCACTTTCCGCCAATTCCTCTGTGCCTGAGGCTACCTCAAGGCGTATTGCTTCCTCAGCATTTAGTCTCCTTTATGCATCTCTCCTCCATGCCTTATTCTGCCCCTTCCAGTCTCCTCTTTCGAAGTGATCTTTCTGGCCACCAACGCTGGAGCATTTGTGGCTACGCCACTGGTGGTAGCTCCTCCCTGCAACAGGTCTGACGTATTTCCCCATTTTGAGTGGCCGGTGGCCCCAGCCACAGGTTCCAAAAGACTCCTCCAACTGCTTCCTCTGTTGTTGTGATGTTCGCACTTTGGCGCAGGGCACTGAATCGTAGCTCCGCCTGCAGATTGGGCCCAGAATGCTTACTTTGAATGCAGCGAAGTATCACAGCCGCCGGGTTGCGACTTGGTGTCCTGTTCTTTAGGGCATAACATGGGCCCAAAAGGAGCAACTCGTTTAGAGGTTACCCTCTGTGGTCATAAGTAGGCACCATTCCAATCAGACCCTTCCTATGCCAGGTTTTGTACAAGTGGTCCAGTTCTGACGTCTGACCCTCAGCTGTAATGTGTGCATGGGCCCTTAGCTCCAACATAAAACCTAACTGCAACCTCACAAGCACAAGTATCACCCACATGAGCCACAGACACGGAATTAAATCACCCCATGTCCTGGAAAATGTTCCCAGTCACTCATAACATGCTATCAGTTGATGCCTTGAGTACAAAGGCATTGCTGAGTGAGGCTCTAGGGACTATAGGCAGCAACGATTGAGGAGTGGGCGCGCGGGGCAGACGGTTAGAAGCAAGAAGGTGGTCAGGGGCTTTAGTGGGAGGACCAGTATAGGTAAATAAACTCTAGGGTCGCCCTTGAAAAAACATTGGGACCTCTTTTCGACACTACATCGACCACTTGAAATTGTATTTGTGAGATGTCATGTCTCTTCTCTATCCAATGCCGGGCCACTGCTGAGTTCATATTCTTCGTCCGAATGCACGAGCGATGCTCATTCCAATGTTGCTTGCACCGTCTCTTTGATTGTCGACGTAACATATTCCGCACTGACAGCTTATAGTGTAAATCGCATTACTTGTATCACAGGTTGCAAAGCTATGGATTTTTATCTTCTCTCCTGATCTAAGATGGTGTACAACATTACCTTTGGTTACAAGCCCGCAGTTCGAACAATGCAAACATGGCAATGGGACTGTTCTTTTGGTTTGAGGCTCTTTTTTGATCGGTCTGGTTTTGACCAGACGATCTTTCAAATGAGTGCTGCTTTTGTATGCAAATATTAGTGATTCATACAAGAGATGTTCAACCCGTGAGTCACATGTAACTGTTCTCCAGTTCTGTCACCTCTGAATGGAGTATTTCGAGACGTACACTAAAGATGGCGCCTTCGTCTCTTTCCGTTTTGCAGTAAGTATGTCTTTTTGTGGGATCTCAGCAAATCGGTCCTTGAATGCATTGACTTCCTCAGGTTTGTATCCTATGGCCAAAAACGTATCCCCCATTTCTTTTTTTATTTTGATCACCAGGAATAGATGGAGACACAGGTGATACATTGAATATGCACAAGAAATGTTTCTGTGCTTTTGTTTTTCATTTTAGATTATTTATCCAACTAGTCATTTCCCTGCCCATCCTTTCTATTTCCCATTTTCAGTTCAAACCAGGAGTGTAAATACACAGGTATTTTGTTACTAAGATTGGAATCAACGAATTTTTGATTTTTACTCTGGAATCTTGTACTAATCTATTTTGCAATGCTTTGTCTTGTGTTTGTTTTCATGTTTTTACATGTTGTGCTTGTTGATATTGGTTATATCAAACGGGTTCAGCCCTGAAGGCATTTACAAGATTGGACCTATGTATAAACACTGCCTCAACAAAGAATTAAATTGAACTGTGTTCATTAATTGATGTGGTGTTCTTCTGAATGACTTCAACCACAACAGATTCAGGACTCATTTGTTGACTACATATGTAATTTGCAGCCCAATTTAGGGGAAATGGAGAGCATGTTTTTTTTTCAAGAACGACCCTGGAATTTGTTTGTGTATTCTACAGCCTTGTGCCGAGGGTTTATCACCACTGTACTCCAAGGATTTAAGAATAATAATTTAAGTATATGAAGAATAATGAGCTTGTGAAATAATTTTGGAATATAATAGAGAAATATGGTGGTGCCCACCTGCAACTGTACTTGTCAGGACCAGTATAGGCAGCAGAAGTATAGAAGATCTAGAGGTCAAAAGAGCAAAGTGGAGAGGAACCAGTCATCAGCAGAGGGCAGGGTACAAAAATACTCTTCAGAGTGGAAAGCAAGACAACAAAATGGCTGCCCGGCCACCTGCCTTTGCTGCAACGTTCAGACACAAACCAAAAAAGAATCAATGCTTCAGTCGAAGTCCCAACTTTATTACGAATACCACGATTGTTGAATATTTCAAATGACTGCTTGTGAATCAATGTCTGCATTATACTACCTACTTTGTACAGGGGCTGATAAACCCTGCTCTCTAAAGAGGTCCATCACAAATATGGATGATCTTTTCCTCTCAATTAGTAATACTCCGGATGACCGAGAGCGACACCGGTCAGTACTTCTTGAAATCATCCATTTATGATAGATCCAGGGTTTTTATTGACTTCATGGGAATCATCCGTTTATGATAGATCCAGGGTTTTTATTGACTTCATGGGAATCATCCGTTTATGATAGATCCAGGGTTTTTATTGACTTCATGGGAATCATCCATTTATGATAGATCCAGGGTTTTTATTGACTTCATGGGAATCATCCGTTTATGATAGATCCAGGGTTTTTATTGACTTCATGGGAATCATCCATTTATGATCGATCCATGGTTTATATTGACTTCATGGGAATCATCCATTTATGATCGATCCATGGTTTATATTGACTTCATGGGAATCATCCATTTATGATCGATCCATGGTTTTTATTGACTTCATGGGAATCATCCATTTATGATAGATCCAGGGTTTTTATTGACTTCATGGGAATCATCCATTTATGATCGATCCAGGGTTTTTATTGACTTCATGGGACTCGCGCCAAAGTGCAAGTTAGGAAAGCGTTTTCATGGGTTACTCGGATGCTCGCCCTTCTTAATTCTACATTACGGGAGATTGTAGAAGGCGCGTTCTTTGGCGAGTCCCTTTAAGGGGAGAAATGTTACTAAGGCTGCAGCTTCTGCAGACCATGTTTTGACTCACAGTCAATTATGACTCGGGCGCAGGAAATCTTAGATTAAAAAAAAGGGCACCCAAAATTAAACGGCAGATCCACCTGGAAGCCAGCAGACAGTTGGGCGACTGGCAGTCGGGCTTCAGACATGATACCATGCCATCAAGGATCCAAAGACAGCATGCTACAGTGGGCTGGCAAAGGAGAATCAGCCTGTTGGTACTGCTTGACTGCTCTGGACCACAACAACCTCCATAAGCGACACCCCAAAGTGACCCGGGGGCCAGGATGCAAGAGCAGGGTTCCAGTACTTTCACAAGTCACATGCACATGACCTGAATCCCTGTGCCCTCTACAGTGGAATGTGGAGTCCCACAGGGGTCCACTCTCCAGCAGTCCCACTGGGGTCTGCTCTCATGCAGTCCCACAGGGGTCCACCCTCATGCAGTCACCATAGGGGTCTGCTCAGAGGAAGCCGCTGGCCCCTTCATTGCAAACTGCTGTGGTTCAATTTACGGGCTTCATAATAACCCAGCTCTTAAACAGCAACCTACAGAAAGCACAACACAGACACCGAAATTGAGAACAAGACTTAGAATTAGGTCTACTCCACTGTACCTGTACGCCCCACATTAAGCCCAAAACGTATCCAAAGTGCCATGGAGAATGACATGAGAAATGAGGGAGATAAAGAGTGAGGAAGGCAACAATTCCAGGAGACTCATGCCGAGATATAAAGGTTAACACACATTGGATGGAAGGGCATAATATTTGAATGGGGGAGACTGAAAAAGCATGATATTGTACACACAGTCCAAGACTTTTGTATGTCAGATTTGGTGGGTTTTTTGACTCCCTGAAAATGAGCACAAAAAACAAATAAATATCGGACAACTTTTTAATTATTTCTTTTGGAGTTGACTTTCCTAGTTGGAGGAGTCCAGCATACCTCTCTTTGACCCATCCCATCCAGCCTTTCCCCTTTATTTTCCTTACCTCCCACTACCAACCAGAAGCACATGGTGCTGGTGCGGAAATGTGTGAATTTAAGGTCAACAAAGCGGGTTTCCTAGAATTTAGATTTAAATATATGACTGCAAGCCTTCTTATACAGTAATAGGAAGGTATTCCAGCAGAAACATATGGATGGAGAGGCTGTCAGCAACATTTAAGCACTGGCAATTTCCAAGGGAAGTATTCCGTTGCTGTCCAAAGCAGCTGGTGAGACCAAATTCGGTGAAAAGATGCTTTGCAGTCCAAGCTAGGATTACCCAAAGTTTCGGGGAAAAACTTGATGCGAGAACGCTCCTGCCCAGGTGCCAAGTTTCGAGCTGGAAAGTCGACTGGATGACCGAGGAACACTTCCGAACAAGTTCTTTTACAGGGCAACCAAGAGGCATTAAGAGTGATTGGTCCCACCACTCCAAGGGGTTGAAGCACCTTTGCAGGTCTTTGGAGATCGAACGCAAAGCAGGGCTCTACCGGGACAACAGTGTGTTCAGGGTGCCAACCTTCTTCTGCGTGGTTCCAGATAGTCCTTGGATCCGTTCGGCTCTGTTTACAGGTCGATACAGACCTGTTGCTGATCTGCGAGTCTGCATTCAGGACCCCTCCTCATAACCACAAGTCTGGCGAGTGCTCGCACCCAGCCGGCCAATGAGGAGATCTGCCCCACTCATGCACGCCATCAGTGGGCCAATCAGAGACCACTGTGGCTCTCATGTTCTCCTGCACACCAGACATCCTGGCACCAGTAGTGTGGATTGGGATCAGACTGTCCCAGCCCACTTCCTGGGTACCCACACGTGACCTGCAGTAGCCCACAGAAGATGCGGCTTTCGCGGGCAACTGCATGCCCAAATAAGGAATTCCCAGGTCACACAGACCGGTGGGAAGGCCAACAGACAAAATGGCCAAAGGAGTAGACGAAAGACATCGTGGCATGGCCATGATGGTCACTAGCCACAGTCATGAGCCAAAGTATGCCTAAGTAAAAAAGTAATAAAATTACACGAAAAAACTTCTGCTGCCACCAGTCCACTTCTAGGCACATCGCCCAGTCACCAAAAATCCTTAGTGAATGAATAGGGCCAGAAAACACAAGGACCCCATTGCGCAGTACAGCAATGATAAAATGTTAGCAAAAGTGCTAACAAAGACAAGAGCCTAAGAGAAAGAAGGTTGTTCAGTACTGACAGCCTGAAGGACGTGTCAGTTTCCCCTGCTACGATGAGCGAAAGCCCAGTGGAGTGCAGCTAAAGGCTGTGCTCCACTGGCAAAAGTCAAGACAGGAGGCTGAAACAAAAGCAAAATGCTTGGGGGCAGGGGGGTCACGTAAGAGAAATGTTCCCAATATGGAACACAAGCAAATCTGCACAGGATTCTGTCTTTTTTAGACATCATTAGTGATGTGTTTTTTGAATTCCAAGGCACAGGGCTGTTCGGGGGGCAATATTGATTCACATACGATTGGTCCTCTTATGCAATGGTTCGAAAGAGAGTGTTAAATCAATGTGCTCTCTACTTATGTTGTCATTCTACTACTAATTCAGATTTACTAGTGAATGATATGGAGTCAAAGCGCTAGCAGACTGGCAGAGAGGGCTACGAGACAGACCTACAGGATAGATCAAGAGATAGGAGCCAACGGGAGAGATACTGGATCAACATAACTACAAGGCAAGAGGAGTAGCACCAGTGCCCGGGAGGAGCAGCTCAACAGCTCGGGAGGAGCACATCGACTGCCCGGCAACAGCAGAACGAAGGCCCGGGATGAGCAGCTCGACTGCCCGGGGGGAGCCGCTGGACAGACCAGGGGGAGCCGCTCGACAGCCCGGAAGGACCAGCTCGAGATCTAGCATTGAGGGCAACTGGTAATCTCTTTGCCAGACAGACAGGATCGGACTGGGCCATACAATTATATAGAGCACCAATGAAAAAGTGGCCGATTGTTGCAAGTGGTGATTCATTCCTTTTGTGACACTGTTTGAATAGTAAGCAGGGGGCGGGGGGGTTGAGATAAAATGTGGTGCAAAATGTGCATTTTAAAGAATATTTATTCAGCAACACTGGCCAAAACTACTAGCGCATAGTGAAGTAACTCATCAAACTGGTTCACATTGCCCAAAAAAGTGGCCCACTTGGACCAAAAAAACTGCCCCACACCAGCATTTTGCATTGTTGTTTTGGTCATGGGCCTATTTCCCTGTAGGCTATTCCGAGCCGGCAGACAGGTACGAAATGGCTAGAGGGCTGAGAGTTGGAAGGGCTAATAGGCAACTAGCGATATATAGGAAAGGGCTGTAAGGCGGACAGATCTATCGGATAACCAGATGGAACATATGTAGCTAGAGAATGAGCGAAAGGGTGGGGAAAGAGTTTAAGGGGAACATTGAGAGTGCCCGGAGTGGACCTCCTGCCAGTTGACGGTCAGAGCAGGCCACTAAGTATTGAAGGAGGTGTTGGGTCCCGGCTGTGCAGAGACTCTACAGAATTGCTTTGTCTGGCGGCTCTACTCCCAACTCCCCTCATTTCTGATCAGTTCCTTGCCATGTGCCACCACGGCGTCCAGATGCCTGTCATGCGGGAGGGGGGGGGGGGGGTTCTGGATGGGTTTGCCGCTTTTGAGGACATAAAAGCTATCATAGCATGCCAAGAGAGATGATATTTTTGTTGCAATAACCAGCTAATCTGGGTTAATTTGCTCTTTGTCCAGGCCTGGCACGCTGGGCCAGATCCTTTCCGTAGCCTCAATTACCAGCCACCACTGAAGCGCCGACTCAATGAAGCCTTCCACAAAAATGGCTTTCCACCAATTTAAATCATAAACCCATCGGTAATTGGGGAGTCATGGTTAGCCATGTGCGAGAGGCTACCTGGGCGGGGGGCGGAGGGTCCCCCCAACTCCCCAGGCACCCCCTCATCAGCATCTCAATGGGACATGCCACAGCAGCGAGGCGGCCTGTTCATCTCATTGACCACGGAAGATAAACGCCAAATAACAGAAGAATTAACAAAAGCTTGACATTTGCTCAACATCCATTATTCTGACAGTGATTCCGGAGCGCCGGGGCCCGGGAGTGTGCTTAATTGGCATTCATATTCCCTCGCGGGCCTACGGGCGCCATATTGCAGCCCGCCGCCACATCCTGGCCATGCAGTGTTTCGCGCGTCGCGCATGAGTGGTCGCTCTCCGCCAAACAGCCCGCCCCGTCTGCGCTCGCAGCAGCACTCTTTCTGGGCCCACAATGCCAGGCAGTGCCGTCCACCCACAATGTGTTGTTCTGCGCCTGCAGCAGCACTCTTTCGGGGCCCACAACGCAAGTCAGTGCCGTCCACCCACAATGTGTTCTTCTGCGCCGCAGCAGCACTCTTTCGGGGCCCATAATTTAAGGCAGTGCCGTCCACCCACAATGTGTTCTTCTGCGCCGCAGCACTCTTTCCGGGCACACAATGCAAGGCAGTGCCGTCCACACCCATAATGTGTTCTTCTGCGCCCGCAGCAGCACTCTTTCGGGGCCCACAATGCAAGGCAGTGCCGTCCAACCACAATGTGTTCTTTTGCGCCGCAGCAGCACTCTTTCGGGGCCCATAATTTAAGGCAATGCCGTCCACCCACAATGTGTTCTTCTGCACAGCAGCACTCTTTCCGGGCACACAATGCAAGGCAGTCCCGTCCACACCCATAATGTGTTCTTCTGCGCCCGCAGCAGCACTCTTTCGGGGCACACAATGTAGGGCAGTGCCGTCCACCCACAATGTGTAAGGCAGTGCCGTCCACACCCATAATGCGTTCTTCTGCGCCCGCAGCAGCACTCTTTCCGGGCCCACAATGTGTTCTTCTGCGCCCGCACCATCACTCTTTCGGGACCCACAATGCCAGGCAGTGCCGTCCACCCACAATGTGGTGTTCTGCGCCGCAGCAGCACTCTTTCTGGGCACACAATGCAAGGCAGTGCCGTCCACACCCATAATGTGTTGTTCTGCGCCCGCAGCAGCACTCTTTCGGGGCCCACAATGCCAGGCAGTGCCGTCCACCCACAATGTGGTGTTCTGCGCCGCAGCAGCACTCTTTCCGGGCCTAGAATGTGGTGTTCTGCGCCGCAGCAGCACTCTTTCCGGGCCCACAATGTGGTGTTCTGCGCCGCAGCAGCACTCTTTCCGGGCCCACAATGTGGTGTTCTGCGCCGCAGTAGCACTCTTTCCGGGCCCACAATGTGTTCTTCTGCGCCGCAGCAGCACTCTTTCCGAGCCAACAATGTGTTCTTCTGCGCCCGCAGCAGCACTCTTTCCGGGCCAACAATGTGTTCTTCTGCGCCCGCAGCAGCACTCTTTCCGGGCCCACAATGTGTTCTTCTGTGCCGCAGCAGCACTCTTTCCGGGCCCACAATGTGTTCTTTTGCGCCCACAGCAGCACTCTTTGCGGGCCCACAATGTGTTCTTCTGCGCCCGCAGCAGCACTCTTTCCGGGCCCACAATACAAGGCAGTGCCGTCCACCCACAATGTGTTCTTCTGCGCCCGCAGCAGCACTCTTTCCGGGCCCACAATGCAAGGCAGTGCCGTCCACCCACAATGTGTTCTTCTGCGCCCGCAGCAGCACTCTTTCCGGGCCCACAATGTGTTCTTCTGCGCCCGCAGCAGCACTCTTTCCGGGCCCACAATGTGTTGTTCTGCGCCCGCAGCAGCACTCTTTCCGGGCCCACAATGTGTTCTTCTGCGCCCGCAGCAGCACACTTTCCGGGCCCAGAATACAAGGCAGTGCCATCCACCCACAATGTGTTCTCTCAGCTGCCGCAAAAGGTTACTTCACTAAAATATGTTTGAGAATATATGGTGGTGGTCAAGCTGTTGGCTGTTTAACCCGAAGTCCCAAGAACTAATCCCCGGAGTGATGTCTTTATTGTGTGAATGGGAGAGACGGGGCTGTAAGGAACCGCACCCTGTCACATGCGGGTGCAGTGCAAACTCCCGTTCACATGCCATCCCTTATACTGCAGCGGTAGATGTCGAACACGCGGGAGAGCTGTGCAATTAGCCAAGGTTCAAAGCCCCGCGGAGCAGACTCGTCGATTCATCCCGTTCAGGCCGCAACTGGGATGACACGGACGTGGTAACTAATGGGAAATGTTAAACCTGTAATAAGCGCTCGGAAACGGTCAACTCCGGTATGCAGCGCTACGCAAAATACCAACCGGATCCTTATTACACGCTCTCCTTTGCAGCGGATGAAGGTCTGGACACAAGTCACAGTGACATAACATACACGTATTTTGGGGTGCAGTGGCGATTCAATTATATAGAAGCCTGGCAGATCAGATGATGGGTGCAATCATAACACATAACGCTTGTTAACGGGCCCTTTACCAGGCAGGGGGGCACTGGGGGAGCAAGGCCCTAACTGCCTCCCTCCCCACCCCGCGATCCCCACACGGCCCCCGTGCCACTAAACTGAGCAGGGGAAGGTTACATTGCCAGTAGCCTGTGGGGTGGGTTTTACTTATTTACAATTTCAGGTAAAAAGAAGTCCGCAGGTTTGGTCAAGTGCCGGGATCAGAAGCCAGCGCTCTGGGTCTCTGGCTGCAGACATGCAGTGGCAGGACCTCAGCGCCACCTCCCCACAGAACTAAACTGAGTGACCCCGCGCAAGTCATGCCGCCTGCGCCCAGAAGCAATTCACTACTCCGAGTGCGCTACACAAACGATAACATTGGCTCACTGTTCTGCCAGCGTGATATGATATGTCACGTGTAACGCGCCTGGACACAAGCTTTTCTAGGCGCCAGGGAGGGAAGCGTGGAGAGGAAGGACTTCCAAACGAGCTAAACCCCACTTTAAGAGGCGCGCAGGAGAAGCTACTGGCAATGTAACCTTCCCCTGCTCAGGTTAGTGGCATGGGGGCCGTGTGGGGATCGCGGGGTGGGGAGGGAGGCAGTTAGGGCCTTGCTCCCCCAGTGCCCCCTGCCTGGTAAAGGGCCCGTTAACAAGCGGCGGGGGACAGCTGCTGTGCGCAAATATATTCATAGGACAGAAGCAACAAATTGAGGGCTGGAGACGCCCCCACCTCAGAAGGCGAAACTATGTGAACGTTCACCCCCGCCCCTTGTATTATAAATAAATGGGAAGGTTTCCACTGCACCGTGACCTCTCGCCAGATTCACCCACCTTAAATATGGATTTGGGGGGCCGGGGGAGAAAAGTCATGAATAGGCACTGAACAGACATGAGGCGAGAGGCAGGAGGCTGGAGTCCAGCTCGGCCCACTCCCCATTGTGACAGCACCGAGGCGAATCCTGCCCCCCACCCCAGCAGGAGCCCTTTAACAGGGACAGCAGAGGCCTGGAAGGCAGAGGGGGGGGGACGCCCCCGTAACATCTGTGCTCCGGGGGTGCCATCCCTAGCAAACAGAAGGGGCACTGCTTAACCAGGCCATCACCCCTCATTATTGCAATTCCTGCAGCACAGGTGCTCAGCACTGTACATGGGGGAGGTGTTCCACGACTACTCAGGCAAGCAGATGTTAAGTGCCGCCCCCCCCCCCCAAACCCCCGCCTGCCCCCATCAACAAAAACACAGAACAAAGTCATATCTACTGGGCGGTAAAGCCAGCATTTAACCCAACAAGTTCACGACTGGTACCTGCTGCAGAACACGTTATTTAAAAGGGAGAGTAGCTTCTCTTCTGTTTTTATTTCAGAAAGCATTGTCCAGCACATCTTGTTATGCGAGAGTAGAAAGCATTGTCCAGCACATTCTGTTATGTGAGAGTAGAAAGCATTGTCGCACATCCTGTTATGTGAGAGTAGAAAGCATTGTCCAGCACATTCTGTTACGCGAGAGTAGAAAGCATTGTCCAGCACATTCTGTTATGTGAGAGTAGAACGCATTGTCCAGCACATTCTGTTATGTGAGAGTAGAAAGCATTGTCGCACATCCTGTTGTGAGAGTAGAAAGGATTGTCCAGCACATTCTGTTATGTGAGAGTAGAAAGCATTGTCGCACATCCTGTTATGTGAGAGTAGAAAGCATTGTCCAGCACATTCTGTTATGTGAAAGTAGAAAGCATTGTCCAGCACATTCTGTTATGTGAGAGTAGAAAGCATTGTCCAGCACATTCTGTTATGTGAGAGTAGAAAGCATTGTCCAGCACATTCTGTTATGTGAGAGTAGAAAGTATTGTCCAGCACATCTTGTTATGTGAAAGTAGAAAGCATTATCCAGCACATTCTGTTATGCGAGAGTAGAAAGCGTTGTCGCACATCCTGTTATGTGAGAGTAGAAAGCATTGTTGCACATCCTGTTATGTGAGAGTAGAAAGCATTGTCCAGCACATCCTGTTATGTGAAAGTAGAAAGCATTGTCCAGCACATTCTGTTATGTGAGAGTAGAAAGCATTGTCCAGCACATTCTGTTGAGAGTAGAAAGCATTGTCCAGCACATTCTGTTATGTGAGAGTAGAAAGCATTGTCCAGCACTTCCTGTTATGTGAAAGTAGAAAGCATTGTCCAGCACATTCTGTTATGCGAGAGTAGAAAGCATTGTCGCACATCCCATTATGTGAGAGTAGAAAGCATTGTCCAGCACATTCTGTTATGTGAGAGTAGAAAGCATTGTTGCACATCCTGTTATGTGAGAGTAGGAAGCATTGTCCAGCACATTCTGTTATGTGAAAGTAGAAAGCATTGTCCAGCACATTCTGTTATGTGAGAGTAGAAAGCATTGTCCAGCACATTCTGTTATGTGAGAGTAGAAAGCATTGTCGCACATCCTGTTATGTGAGAGTAGAAAGCATTGTCCAGCACATTCTGTTATGTGAGAGTAGAAAGTATTGTCCAGCACATCTTATGTGAAAGTAGAAAGCATTATCCAGCACATTCTGTTATGCGAGAGTAGAAAGCATTGTCGCACATCCTGTTATATGAGAGTAGAAAGCATTGTTGCACATCCTGTTATGTGAGAGTAGAAAGCATTGTCCAGCACATCCTGTTATGTGAAAGTAGAAAGCATTGTCCAGCACATTCTGTTATGTGAGAGTAGAAAGCATTGTCCAGCACATTCTGTTATGTGAGAGTAGAAAGCATTGTCCAGCACATTCTGTTATGTGAGAGTAGAAAGCATTGTTGCACATCCTGTTATGTGAGAGTAGGAAGCATTGTCCAGCACATTCTGTTATGTGAAAGTAGAAAGCATTGTCCAGCACATTCTGTTATGTGAGAGTAGAAAGCATTGTCGCACATCCTGTTATGTGAGAGTAGAAAGCATTGTCCAGCACATTCTGTTATGTGAGAGTAGAAAGTATTGTCCAGCACATCTTGTTATGTGAAAGTAGAAAGCATTATCCAGCACATTCTGTTATGCGAGAGTAGAAAGCATTGTCGCACATCCTGTTATGTGAGAGTAGAAAGCATTGTTGCACATCCTGTTATGTGAGAGTAGAAAGCATTGTCCAGCACATCCTGTTATGTGAAAGTAGAAAGCATTGTCCAGCACATTCTGTTACGTGAGAGTAGAAAGCATTGTCCAGCACATTCTGTTATGTGAGAGTAGAAAGCATTGTCCAGCACATTCTGTTATGTGAGAGTAGAAAGCATTGTCCAGCACTTCCTGTTATGTGAAAGTAGAAAGCATTGTCGCACATCCCATTATGTGAGAGTAGAAAGCATTGTCCAGCACATTCTGTTATGTGAGAGTAGAAAGCATTGTTGCACATCCTGTTATGTGAGAGTAGGAAGCATTGTCCAGCACATGTTATGTGAAAGTAGAAAGCATTGTCCAGCACATCCCGTTATGTGAAAGTAGAAAGCATTGTCCAGCACATTCTGTTATGTGAGAGTAGGAAGCATTGTTGCACATCCTGTTATGTGAGAGTAGGAAGCATTGTCCAGCACATTCTGTTATGTGAGAGTAGAAAGCATTGTCCAGCACATTCTGTTATGTGAGAGTAGAAAGCATTGTCGCACATCCTGTTATGTGAGAGTAGAAAGCATTGTTGCACATCCTGTTATGTGAGAGTAGAAAGCATTGTCCAGCACATCCTGTTATGTGAAAGTAGAAAGCATTGTCCAGCACATTCTGTTACGTGAGAGTAGAAAGCATTGTCCAGCACATTCTGTTATGTGAGAGTAGAAAGCATTGTCCAGCACATTCTGTTATGTGAGAGTAGAAAGCATTGTTGCACATCCTGTTATGTGAGAGTAGGAAGCATTGTCCAGCACATTCTGTTATGTGAAAGTAGAAAGCATTGTCCAGCACATTCTGTTATGTGAGAGTAGAAAGCATTGTCGCACATCCTGTTATGTGAGAGTAGAAAGCATTGTCCAGCACATTCTGTTATGTGAGAGTAGAAAGTATTGTCCAGCACATCTTGTTATGTGAAAGTAGAAAGCATTATCCAGCACATTCTGTTATGCGAGAGTAGAAAGCATTGTCGCACATCCTGTTATGTGAGAGTAGAAAGCATTGTTGCACATCCTGTTATGTGAGAGTAGAAAGCATTGTCCAGCACATCCTGTTATGTGAAAGTAGAAAGCATTGTCCAGCACATTCTGTTACGTGAGAGTAGAAAGCATTGTCCAGCACATTCTGTTATGTGAGAGTAGAAAGCATTGTCCAGCACATTCTGTTATGTGAGAGTAGAAAGCATTGTCCAGCACTTCCTGTTATGTGAAAGTAGAAAGCATTGTCGCACATCCCATTATGTGAGAGTAGAAAGCATTGTCCAGCACATTCTGTTATGTGAGAGTAGAAAGCATTGTTGCACATCCTGTTATGTGAGAGTAGGAAGCATTGTCCAGCACATGTTATGTGAAAGTAGAAAGCATTGTCCAGCACATCCCGTTATGTGAAAGTAGAAAGCATTGTCCAGCACATTCTGTTATGTGAGAGTAGGAAGCATTGTTGCACATCCTGTTATGTGAGAGTAGGAAGCATTGTCCAGCACATTCTGTTATGTGAGAGTAGAAAGCATTGTCCAGCACATTCTGTTATGTGAGAGTAGAAAGCATTGTCGCACATCCTGTTATGTGAGAGTAGAAAGCATTGTTGCACATCCTGTTATGTGAGAGTAGAAAGCATTGTCCAGCACATCCTGTTATGTGAAAGTAGAAAGCATTGTCCAGCACATTCTGTTACGTGAGAGTAGAAAGCATTGTCCAGCACATTCTGTTATGTGAAAGTAGAAAGCATTGTCCAGCACATTCTGTTATGTGAGAGTAGAAAGCATTGTCCAGCACATCCTGTTATGTGAGAGTAGGAAGCATTGTCCAGCACATTCTGTTATGTGAAAGTAGAAAGCATGGTCCAGCACATTCTGTTATGTGAGAGTAGAAAGCATTGTCCAGCACATTCTGTTATGTGAGAGTAGAAAGCATTGTCGCACATCCTGTTATGTGAGAGTAGAAAGCATTGTCCAGCACATTCTGTTATGTGAGAGTAGAAAGTATTGTCCAGCACATCTTATGTGAAAGTAGAAAGCATTATCCAGCACATTCTGTTATGCGAGAGTAGAAAGCATTGTCGCACATCCTGTTATATGAGAGTAGAAAGCATTGTTGCACATCCTGTTATGTGAGAGTAGAAAGCATTGTCCAGCACATCCTGTTATGTGAAAGTAGAAAGCATTGTCCAGCACATTCTGTTATGTGAGAGTAGAAAGCATTGTCCAGCACATTCTGTTATGTGAGAGTAGAAAGCATTGTCCAGCACATTCTGTTATGTGAGAGTAGAAAGCATTGTTGCACATCCTGTTATGTGAGAGTAGGAAGCATTGTCCAGCACATTCTGTTATGTGAAAGTAGAAAGCATTGTCCAGCACATTCTGTTATGTGAGAGTAGAAAGCATTGTCCAGCACATTCTGTTATGTGAGAGTAGAAAGCATTGTCGCACATCCTGTTATGTGAGAGTAGAAAGCATTGTCCAGCACATTCTGTTATGTGAGAGTAGAAAGTATTGTCCAGCACATCTTGTTATGTGAAAGTAGAAAGCATTATCCAGCACATTCTGTTATGCGAGAGTAGAAAGCATTGTCGCACATCCTGTTATGTGAGAGTAGAAAGCATTGTTGCACATCCTGTTATGTGAGAGTAGAAAGCATTGTCCAGCACATCCTGTTATGTGAAAGTAGAAAGCATTGTCCAGCACATTCTGTTACGTGAGAGTAGAAAGCATTGTCCAGCACATTCTGTTATGTGAGAGTAGAAAGCATTGTCCAGCACATTCTGTTATGTGAGAGTAGAAAGCATTGTCCAGCACTTCCTGTTATGTGAAAGTAGAAAGCATTGTCGCACATCCCATTATGTGAGAGTAGAAAGCATTGTCCAGCACATTCTGTTATGTGAGAGTAGAAAGCATTGTTGCACATCCTGTTATGTGAGAGTAGGAAGCATTGTCCAGCACATGTTATGTGAAAGTAGAAAGCATTGTCCAGCACATCCTGTTATGTGAAAGTAGAAAGCATTGTCCAGCACATTCTGTTATGTGAGAGTAGGAAGCATTGTTGCACATCCTGTTATGTGAGAGTAGGAAGCATTGTCCAGCACATTCTGTTATGTGAGAGTAGAAAGCATTGTCCAGCACATTCTGTTATGTGAGAGTAGAAAGCATTGTCCAGCACATCCTGTTATGTGAAAGTAGAAAGCATTGTCCAGCACATTCTGTTATGTGAGAGTAGAAAGCATTGTCCAGCACATCCTGTTATGTGAGAGTAGAAAGCATTATCCAGCACATTCTGTTATGTGAAAGTAGAAAGCATTGTCCAGCACATTCTGTTATGTGAGAGTAGAAAGCATTGCCCAGCACATTCTGTTATGTGAGAGTAGAAAGCATTATCCAGCACATTCTGTTATGTGGATTGTCCCACCTCAGCAGAGCATTTGCAGTCACTGCAAGGAAGGATATGCAACGCAACCAGGCGGCACAGCCCACCCCCCCCCCCCCAACCCTCCTAATTTAGTGTTTCACACCCTGCGGAAATAATGCAGGTGTTCTTAAGTAAATGCGAAAAGATCTTCCCCAATTTAAACAGGGTTAAAAACACAATGTATTCTCATTACACAACAATAATACAAATACAATTTCAAACAGTAGATCTCAATCAAACTGTGCAAAATCTGCTTGGAAATGTGCAACAAAAGCGTGACAAAGTGCTTCATGGAGTTAGTAATAAAGTGCCATTTGGGCAATGAAGTAATTTCCTCCTCAAATCATTTTCTGTGCTACATTTGTAGGAGGACCGGACCACACTGCAGGATTGTCACTATAAAGGAATCACACATTCCATTCAGTTTATAACTGACATCTGTTTTATAGCATTCTGACGGGAGCCCTAGGCTCATCACAACATTTTTAACAGGAGTGCCAAGTCCATATTCTCCCTCCAGGTTGTTACTAGAATAATTCCTGCTTTAATAGGATGTTTTTTTCCAACGCTTGTCACTCAGTGTTTCGGCCCTCTTGTTGAAATCCACCCATCCCGTAGCGTTCTCTAGGCCTTCATCCGGACAAAAATCTAGTTTGATGACGAGATTCATTCTTTTAACTACCCCTGAAATATTGCGTCAATTCTCAATTTCACTGGTACTTGGGGACTTCTTATTTCATTGGTTCTCATGCAATGCTGTATTCATTTTGTAATATTTCAGCCTTCAATATTTACCTTACATTTTCCGTGTCTCTTCAAAACTGAGCCCAGTCTTCAAATCTTTTCACCATTGTTGTCTTCATTCGGGAATCTAATTTTTACAAAGTGTGCGAGTGGAGCCGTGTCTCCAGGCAGGCCTGACCCATGATGACTGCAATTCGAAATGACACACTAAGGGAAGGGCATCAAAACTTGGATTTTGTGCGATTCTGATGGTCAGTAAAGGAGAAAAGCTGAAAACGTAGATTCCTGGAGAGGATCTCGTTATCGCACCCATTTTAAACATAACCCAGAGTCTATTGCAAAGGTCTAATAATGAGTCACACACACTCACAGGACTAGAGATATTTTAGGCATGTCCCAAGTGAAGAGCCAAAGTGGGGTGCTCATATCAAGAAGTCAATGCCAGCATCACCTCAAAACAGGAAAAAAGACAATAAAAAACTCCAGGGGTACCCAACTAAATCTAAGCCCACGCAGTGATTATAGAACAATTGTCCTACAGGCTTGGGCATGTCCACTAGAGAAGGGTGTCAGAATGTACATTCCTGAGCCAGGGTCATCAGAGAGGCCTTGGTGGGCTGAACGTTTGCTTACCTCAACACATGTTTTCTTCCCTTAAGACCATCAAAAGTGGGGAATGCAGGCTCTACCCACCAATAGAAGCCTGCATTATGTGCTTCTCCTTTGTTCTTCTCACAGCTCTCTAGCCAATCAGCAAGCTTCAAAAGGAAGCTCTAATCGTCTATAAAAGGTGGTGTTCCGAATTTCCCTTTGTGATATGTACTGTAAGGGTGCAGAAGGGAGGAGACTGACACACAGGTGGCATCAAATCTTATATGAGAAAATGAAAAGAACAACTATCTCTTCCTACCTCTAAGAGGGGTTTCCCAACCTCAACTAAAATACTAAGGAATCAGCCAGGATGTCCATGTAAATCAAGAGTCCACCGTCCTCTGTCAAAACCTATTTCTCCCCCTTACATTTGTAACTCAACTAAAGAGGTAGTGGATCTTCTTGGTCCAGAAGAATGTCTCCCTTCTTCTAGACAGCTGATAAGATGGATTTCTGAACTCTGTCCTGGAGGGGCAAAGGTTCAGAAGGCCAGCCTAGTTTCTTGGAACAGGGTAAACTCTGGACAAGCCAGACCAATCAAGGTAGCGATTGTGGCGGTCAAGACTAGGTCTCAAGAGGGGTGAGGGTGACTGAAAGCCCGCAATGAGCACACAGAGCAAAGACGCTTACAAATTACTCCAAGCAGGTGTTATATTAAAAATATAGACACATTTATTACAAGGCCTTTGTAATATTGACCATAGCAAAGAATCACGATAAAACTCAAGTAAACCAATACATCACAATCAAATACAGTATATATACAATTACCGAAGGGTCTAAAGAAGCACGAAATAGGCAGACCACCTAGATGGGGAGGAAAACAGGCAGTGCAAGTAATCGTTTAGACCCAGTTCGCCTTCAGAGGCCACCTAACTAGAAGGAAGTCTGAGCCCTACGAAGAGTGGAGCCTTGTGCTCAAAAGTACCTGCACACGCTGGTGCCGATGGGCCAAGGGGAGTCTCTTCAAGGAAGTCAGGTAGTTCAGAGTGGCGACAAAGGAGGGCGAACAGATCTCCGCTACTCAAGCGCGGCCTCCACTTGCGGGCAGAAACAGAGCGCGAGTGCGAAAAAGGTGTGCTGTTTAACACAGCGAGGAAAAGCTACGGGCTACTGCAGGAAGGCGACCAGTTCCTAGCGTTGCTACTCACCGGTCCCCGATGCAGAGGCTTCTACGCGTCAGTTTCAGTGCTGGCAGGTTCAGATGCGAGCCGGGGACGTCTCGGCGTCGTGTAGATTCCGTGGCAGCAGAAGTTAGAGTTGAGGATGTCCCAAACGCAGTGAACCCGCACAGATTGTTACCACAGCAGGGCAACAAAGCGGCTGTGTGTATTTCAGCCCAATGTACACTTCTCACTTCAGACCTGGGAATGCCAAGTGTACGAATCGTGTGAGAGTGTCAAGGACTCGGAATACAGCAGCAACCTGACGGCGGTTACAGAGCAAGACTCCTGGGTAAGCAGGTAAGTCCACTGGATGGCCCAGTGACGCTTCCGAAGGCTTACGTGCAGGAGATGATGAAGATGCCGAGAATAGTTGTTCCCACTATTCCAAAGGGTCGAAGTACCAGTACAGGCCTTCTCGTTCGATCAGAGGCAGAATGGTTTCACAGAGCGACAGCAGTGCAGAGGAGCAGTCCTTCAGCGGGTCACCAGCGATTCCTCGGTTCAGCCTCTTGGTTGCAGGGTACTTGGCTCCTGTATCCGTCGTTCGTCAGAACTCAGGAGATCAACATGGTAGTGGTGTTTCCAGCCTCCTCTTATCCAGAGTTCCCTTCGCGCCAAAACGGAGAGGACCCAATGGGAGATCTGCTCACAAAACACTCACACCATACGTGGACCTATCACGGACCATGGTGGTCCCAGGCATTCAAGACACACTAGACTCTCTGGCACCCAGGATGTGTATTGGGACCAGACATCCCAGCCCACATCCTGGAGGCACACACACGGCCTGTAGAAGCCCGCGAAAGCATCTGTTTCGCGGGAAAGGACATGCCCAAATAAGGAAGGCCCCGGGTCGGCTCGACCTAGGGAAGGTGAAGGGGGCAAGACTGTCAGTGGGCAGGACAAAGCCTCGTGATCTGGCCATTTTGGGAGCCAGGCCACCATTTTGGGCTTAAACAGCCAAAAGGAGCTCAAAAACACAAAGAAACGATCGCTGCCACCAGTCCCGTCCGTGATTCACTTGCACCGTTCATTAACAATACAAAGAGAGTGTCTAGGGCCTATAGAGTGACTAGAGACCCGAGAGAGCAGTAACTTAGCTTACAGTGCCCTCTTGGGTCATGTTGCGCGAAAGCTGCAACATTATAAAAGAACTACGGAAAACAACGTTTCCCGGTACTGACTGTCTTAAGGGCATGTCAGTTTCCCTGTAAGAATGGAGCGAAAGCCCAGAGGAGTGCGGCAGAAGGCTGCGCTTCTCTGGCAAAGTCTAGATCAGGGTGAAAACAACAGCAAAAAGTTTAGGGGTTGCCACATAGAAGGAAAATTACCCACAATTAAGAAATCTTTCCTAACAACAGCACAGCACAGTTCCTGTTGTTAGGCGGGATCTTTGCAGGTCTCAATCCCTTTCCAAGGCACAAAACAAAGTTCCAGGCTGTAAAGCAGTAAAGTTCTACGTTCAAACTCAAGAGGCAAAGTTCCAATTCAAGCATCAACATTCCTTATTGCCCATAGTTGTTCCTTCACTATTGGGTTCCTGGAGAATGCCTCCCTTCTCCAGGTATCTTGCTCTCAGTGTTTTCGCAGTGCCAATGGAATGACTCTGTTCCCCTAACCTTCCTCAAGCTTGCTTCACAGTTCCCAACACCAGGGGGAATATCTGCCTTCCCCTGGCCTTTCTCAGGCTTACTTTGCAGTTCACAACACCAGGGGGAAGGTCTTCCTTCTCAATGCCTTTTCCCAGGCTTACTTTGCACAGTTCACAAGCGCTATAGGGATCTCAGATCCTCCTCTCCCTCTCTTTGGTTTGGCCCACTTGGTTCACTCCCCTGCCAAGCGTTGCTGGGAGGAAGAGACCTCGTTTTTGCATGTGGGTCCCAGACCCTGCTTTCTCTTCTGTTTTGTTCCGACCAGCTTGGCTCCCTCTCTTGCAAAGTACTGCCATGAGAAAGATAACTCATTATTGTATGAGTCCTAGACCCTGCTTTCCAAGGCCCCACCGGCACCAGCGTCTAGCCCTATACCTGTGTGGGCCTCTGAACGCTCTGCCGATCCTCCTTGGGTGCTTGCGGTCATTCGCTGAGCTACGCAGGTGCTGTTCTGCCTGCCTGCTCCGTTTCGCCGCTTCTCGTTCCCGGTACCAGTGTCCCGCTAGCAGAGCTGCTCTAGGTTTGCTCCACGCCGCTGGATTCTTTGTTCCTCCGTCACCGGAGTTTTTATTTTTTCTCTGCATCTCGGTCGAATCTCCTGGGCCGAGTGGTCCTTCTTTGGTTGCTGGTGCCGCTGAGGCTTTTCCCAATGCAGTTTCTCTAGCTTTTCAGACAGTTCTGTAAGTCCCATGTCAGTTTTTATCCTAACCTCCCAGACACACCTCTGTGGAAAGCTAGAATGGGGATTACCATTCCACCCGGTGCTCTTCATGGCTCTGAGCCTCTTCTTCGTCTCAGTTGGAGTCGCATAGGTTTTACTTTTGTCATCTGTCCTCTTCCTTGTCTCAGTAGGGGTCAGCCCTATAGCGCTACACGCATACATGGGATAATTGAGTAACATGGAGGTGGGAGTAAGGGATATGTGGATGTATGGGAGGTGGGTATAGGGTTGGAATACCGCGTTTCCCTCAGATGATCGTCCTTGTCCCCATAGGGGTGTCTCTCCCCATGAGATCCTCCAACCTAGTACCACCCCCCCAGGGAGGCTATTGGATAGCAACCTCACCTCCCTGGCCTCATGAGAAGGGGCTCCCCCTTGGCGAGGAGACGACATCCAAGGATTCCTCACAGTACACACTGGGCACTGGGCAAAGACACATGGACAAGTTGTGTCCCAGGAAGCCCAGGTGAGGATCCCTTACCCCCCAGGAACCTGCTCTAGCAGCGTTCGAGCCCCTACTATTAGGCTGTCTCGTGTGTTAAGTGGCTTTTATCGTTAGAGGCAGGACCACTACATTCAGTGGCTGCCGCCTACCACACAATAGAGCCCTCTAGTGCAGGCTCTAATGTTTTGTGCTTTGCTTTTCTTCTCGATGTTACCAGCTCTCAAGTCAATCAACAAGCAAGGAATGCTGGCTCTGACCACCTTTAAAAGCCTGTATTCCAAGCTGCTCCTTGTGCTGGGTAGACACTGGGCAAGGAGACGTGGTCTAGCTCTGTCACAGGAACCAAGGTTGAGCCGTCCCCCCCCCCCCGTGCCAAAGCTCTGATAGCATTAGAGCCCTTAATATAGGGCCATACTGTGTTCCAAGTGACCTTCACCCATGTTAGCCACTGCCTTTGGCTCAGGACCACTACCTAGGACAGTGCTCACCAACACAATAACAAAGACCAATGGTGCGGGCTCTAGCACTTTATTTATTGACAGAAAAAAAGCGAGTGAGAGCAGAATGGAAGGCCACTAGTAAGGACACCAGGATTCTAGTGAGAATTTGCAGCTAACATTTACAGGGATTGTCATTTATGAGGCATCAGTGCTTCAAGTAGGATAAGAAATCCAGGGGACTCCAAACAAGTCGAAAACTAGATTTGGGGTGGGAATAAAAAAATGTCTGGCATGGACTAAGAATCGCAAATAGCTAAGGAACCCTTTAATACACATATTGCTGAGGTAACTAAAGGGATGGCTTGAAGAGCGTGGTTAGGTTTTCATACCAGGCTTGGAAGGGAGCAAAATCTATTTTAAAATGTCAGCTAAACATAAAATAATGTATCTGTAATCAGAAATGGACTTCATTAAAAATATTGAAATATAAAAACTAAAATCGAAAAAAAGGGGACAGGCAAGGGTTCCAATCCATCTGTTCTTTTGCCGGGAACCCAAAACTGTACGGAACTGTATTTAATCATTTGGATGTTAAAGCTTAAATAAAATAATCTGTTGCAAAAGCAAAACAATGTTGTGTCCATATTAGAATTTCCACTCAGAGTAGTACAAAAAAATCGATCTCCCGAATGTACGAAATTAATGATGTGATTTGAAAGCATGCAGAAGTAGGAGGCCGACACAGGGGAGCTAGGTTGCGACACACGGGTGCTAGGTTGCGACACACGGGTGCTAGGTTGCGACACAGGGGTGCTAGGTTGCGGGTTATAGACTTTTATAAGGAAAACCCAAACTATCCCTATTTCTAAGCGGGTTTTCCCTGCCTCAAATAAACTAAGGAGGTCTTGTCGAAAGTAAATTGTCCACTGTCGTGTAAGAAACCCATTTCCTTCCCTTAGACTCTAAATCAACTAAGGATAAAAAAAGGAGACGAGACTCCGAAGAAAGGCTCTCTTCCCCTGGACGAGTTCCCCACCTTCACTTATCGGGAAAGTGAAATGTTCGTCAGGGCAGAGCATCAAAATAAAGTCTCAAAAAAGGGTTCCTTGAACGGACCCTCCTCTAAGTCACAAAGAAAATAAAGTCTCTTATCTTCACAATGTTCACAAGCCCTGGGGGACTATTTCCTTTCCCCTGGTCTTTCTCAGATTCATTAGGACGCAAAAGGAATAACTTCCTTCTCTTGGCTGTCGCAGAATGTTCACATAACAGCAGGGGGTATGATTCCTTTCCCCTGATCTCACCCAGGTTTAGCTGTTTTTACAATGTTCACAACTCCTGGGGACGGAGGGTTCTCCCTTTCCATGGTCTTTTTCCAGATTCCTTGTGGTGCCAAGATAATGAATTCCTTCTCTTGCCTGTTTGCAGTGTTCACAACACATCAGGGGGTATGACTCCCTTCCCCTAGTCTCACCACCAACTTGGTTCCTCAGATGGCCAGGTATTTGGGTACAAGGTAAAGTCATAGTTTTATACAGAACGATTTAGAAAGACCGCGCTGTGACAGAACAGAGCATTCTTTTGAAATTGATCTGTCACACCGCAGCCGCAAACGAGTGTGCGAAGGGGCTAGCATGCACAACTCCAGAGGAGTCATCGCGGGAGTGTCAGGTGAGTGTATGTCGGTCTGTTTGTGTGTCTGTGTGTGTGTATTGAGCTGGAAGGGAGGCTGGTGGGTGGTGAAATGGGGGTCTGTGGGGTTAAACTCCCCCATTAACAATACACCCATCAGGGAGAGAGTGGGGGTAGGGAAGGGATCATCACCTTGAGAATGGGGGTGCATTATGTCATATTTCGGGATTTTAAAGCAGACACAAAAAGTGTCGAAATGAATTGTCTTTTTTGTGTTTGTTCTTTAAAATGCAGTAATATGACATAGAACCTAGAATTGGTATTTGCCATTACAATGTTCATAAAAACGTGTCAAGGGTAATGCTTACTTTCCCTTGCTTTGTTTTTGTACTCGCAGTCAGCCTGACTCCCTTCGCTGTCAGCCACTGACTAATAAGATTTGTGAGGATACTTCAATGAATATGCGTCCCAGACTCGCATACACAATCCACCTGGTCTACTCTCCTGCCAGGTACTATTATCATGAGGATCAACAAAGACGCTCTTAATGGAGCGGGTCCCAGACTCGCATATACAGTACCTGATATACTCCCCTGCCAGGTACTGTGACTATGATGATGAACCCCAAGGCCTCGATCGCCTTTATGGGTGTGGGTCCCAGACTCGCAGTTTTGCTTATGATTAACTTGGATGCTTTCACAACTTCTTATACCATCAGGGTAGGGGTCCCGGAACCGTGACTGTTGTGTTTCCTGAGGTTCCCAGCTTCTACACCATTGCCTTGGGCCCCTTTCACCTCCCTTTGCACTTGCGTACCTGTCTCTCGTCCGCAGTGCTCCCAGGGCTTCTGTGATGCTCCTGGCCCACCTCAGTGTTCCGTTGCCGGTCAGCAGTTCCCTGTTGCTTGCAACGGCTCTGCAAGGGAAATTTTCTTCTGGCGACCGTGCTTCCTGCTCCGCGTGTTCGCCATCCCAACGGGGCATCAGGAGCTGCTTCTTCATCCTTCACGGAGTGGTCCTTCCAGACCGGGCCCTCTTTGTGGTGGCGTTCTCCCTTGGTGGCACCCCGGTCTGCCTCCTCTCCAGCACTTCCTTCTCTATACTCCTGGTTCGTCCAGGGAGGGTTCTACCTTAGTCTGGGTCCTTCCTCAGTTTTTATACACTGATCAAATCCATATTGACTAGACTGCTCACTTTGGTTCCGCGGGGAACTCCTTAGTACTCTGCGCTTCTTCCTCGTCTCAGTACCAAATGGATCAGACTCACACTAATCAACAGAGCCCTTATTTATCTTGGTATTGGGAAGGGGAACTCTATTTGGGTTATCCTTACTCTTCCTTGTCTCAGTACAGGACAAGGAGTCTTCACTTCAATAGTCCCTATTCTACTTCATCCCAGTACTTTCTAGCAAAATGGGTATTTCTTCCCTTTCAGAGCCCACACTATTCCTCGTCCCAGTATTCCCCGAGATAGTAGGGTGACAATAACACATGGATATGTTGGGGTAGGGGTCAATGTTGGGGTTGTGGGAAGGTGGACTAAGGTCAGGTGAGTTGCGGGGATACCGCATTCACCTCCGATAGTCCTCCCTAATCACATAGCGGGGTCCCTCCCCACGAGATCCTCCCGCTGAGTACCACCCCCAGGAGGGACTGTCGGGTAGAAGCCTCACCTCCCTGGCCTCATGAGAAGGGGCTCCCCAAAGGGGAGAAGGGACGACATACAAGACTTTGTCACAGATTCTAAACATGGGGTGATATTGGCACCTCCTGGGCAAGAGCAGTAATGTCGCTCATCTTTTGGTTGGCTTTTGGCATCAAGAGAGATCATGTAGGAGAGTCCAGGGTGGGAACCGGTTTGGGCTGCGCCCCTGCCCACTTCAATCATTGTGAGGCATCCTGGAAAACAGTTCTTTCAGGATTGTATGAAACAATCCTGAAAGAACACATTGTTTTTGTGTTGAAGAATTAATTATATGAGCTTTAAGTAAAACAGTTTAAACAAAAAAGGTATGTAATGTAATGTAAAGTGGTCTTATACAGAGCCCTTCTGCTGATAATGTTGGCCTTGGTGAGCACGGCTCGATAGGAAAGGAGGGCAGGGTGCGTTAGTCGGATAGCGGAAAAGCAGATGCAGAAATCTCTAGTGTTGGTGGATGCCGGTCGGAAGTGCCCATTATCTGTGTGTTGATATACCGACCAGGGAAGTTAGCCATATGGGCAGCCCGTGGATTATGGAGTGCAAAAATTAACAGCATTGTTGTTGATAAAAGATAGAGTCTAAGGGCCTTAATCATAGTACTGTTTTATAATGGTGCAATACCATTGAAAAACACTCTGTGAATCAGGCCCTGAATCGGTTAAGCACACTAGACCTAGGAGGTCATCTGTAAGAGTGTGGTAAGTGAAGGATGCTAGATTTTAGTAGTGAGGAGTTAGTTAAGGGATGAGGGGGTTGTCACTTCCTGGCTCTTGGTTTTAGATTTCACTGAGAAAGAAAGGTGCGGGCAAGTGCCATGCAGGAGATGTTCCATGAGTCAGCTTGGTTCCCACAGATGGTAGTGCCAATACTTTCCAAAAATTGCTTTTTGTGAATTAGCCCACGTTTCTGGTGCACAGTTTGTCGTTTGCTATTATTTTTCTTTTCATTCAAAGTGGTTGGGTGAAAACCCAAGTCTTAAGCTGTTTCCTGAAAGTCAGGTGGTTATCCTGCAAGCAGAGAGCTTTGGCTAGGGTGTTGCACAGTTTCATGGCCAGAACTGAAAAAGAGGATCCTCCTTGCCATGCCTTGTTGAAATTGGGGACTAGTACCATTGCAGCATTGCTGGACCTGTGTGTTCTGGAATGCGCGTAGTGTTGAAATGTACTTTTGAAGGAGGAAGGGCGCCCCAACCATGGTATGAACAATGGGCGATGCACAAGGTTTTGAAATGAACCTTTTTTTATGGGTAGCCAGTGGAGAGTACGTAATGCTGGAGTGATATGTTCAAATCGCTTTATTCTAAGAAGTAGTCTTGTCGCTGCATTTTGGACTCTTTGAAGTTTTCTCATTAGGTAATCTGGGAGTCAGAGATGGAGGCTGTGTGCATTAGCTTGGATAGTATTAAAGAAATTATGGCCATGGCCTGTGGGTTAATGTTAAATGGTAAGATACGGCGTAGCATGCACAGCTTGGAGAAACCACTTCCTACGATGGCTTTGACCTGTGGATCAAGAGTGAGGGTGCTGTCCATTTTCGTTCCAAGATTTCTCACTATGGTTGAGGGGTTTGATCAGGGACCCATCTCATCACATGCCGGGATTGTGGCAGAGTTAGATAGAACCTGTAGGATTACAGAGCCTCATCAATTTTTGCAAGGATTGAGTTTTAGTCTGTTTGCAGTCATCCAAACGTCCAACTGTGCAAGGCAGTTTTTAATGTCTGAGGCGTCTGATGATGCGTGGTTCACACATTTGTAGATTATTTCTGTGTCATCCGCAAAGTAGCGGAGATACCAGATTTATGGATGATGTCAAGTAGGGGTGTCATGTAGATGTTGAAAAGTAGAGGTGAGAGTGTGGATCCTTGGGGTACACCACAGGCAAGTGGGTGAGGCTGGGAATAGAAGGGGTCCAAGATTGTGGCTTCTGTTCTACCCATGAGGAAGGAGGTGATCCAGTGTAGAGCGGATTCTTTAATGCAAATACCTTCCAGTCTTTTTAGGATCTGGCGACTGATGGTGTCAAAAGCGGCTAAGATGCCTAGCAGGGCGAGTACACTCTGAGTTTTCATCCGCATTGTTCTTAAGTGTATCCCAGATGGAGCATAGAGACAATTCTGTACTCCTATAAGGTCCAATACCGAGCTGTGCTTAATTGAGGAGTGAGTTTGTTATGATAAAGTCCTGGAGTTGACGATATATACATATTTCCAGAGGTTTCCTGATGAAAGGCGTGTTTGAGATGGGGCGATAGCTGGCTGGATCATATGGATCTGCTCTGGGCTTTTTGAGCAAAGGTCTGACGTATACGGATTTCAGCTGAGCTGGGACTATTCCCGTGCTGATGGAGTCGTTGAGGAGGGAGAGGAAGATGGTCGCGAAGTCTGGAGATTTCATGATTGATAAAGATCGGGGGACATGGATCCTCGGGAGATCATGATGGGCTGCATAATTCAATGGTAACTTGTAGACCCTCTTCAGACAGAAAGTGGAATCACAGTAGAGAGGAAGTAGTGGTGGCATGCTGGTGGGAGCATCCGTTATTGTCAAGATGACCCTGGATGTCTAGGATGTTTTGGTTGAAATATGCAGCAATCTGGTAACAGAGCTCTTGTTTAGGGGTAGGGGCTGCGCTACACGCAGTCGGGATTTTGAAGTCCCTGATGATCTTATACATTTTCCTTTTTGCTGTGATGCACCATATCAATGGGTTTAGAGTACAGTGCTTTCTTTGCTTTGAGCACTGCAGCCCTGTAAATACATAACTGTTGATAATAGGAAAATGTGCTAGTCTGTAGACTGATTTTTGTACAGATTTTCTCCAATTTTCTTTTTTAAAGAGATTTAGTCTGGGAGCGAACCATTTGGCTTGTTTCTTTTTTTGAGAGTTTTTAAAATGTTGTTTCAAAGCAATGCAGTCCCAACACAGAAATAATCCAGTTGTGAATGTGGCAGAGTTTTGCATCCAATGTGGTTGTCGGGTCCATCTGCAGGTACGCTAGATTTGGTTGCTTCCAGCCGTTCCAGTAGGAAGCTGATGTGTATTAATTTCCACGGGCTGGTCATGGTGGTTGGTTCTTTTGAAGGTCCTGTGATGCGTGGTGTCTGTGTTGTGAACAGTATTGATAAGGGATCTCCCCAAGGGATGTGCAATGGGGGGGGGATGGGGCAGACAGCAATAACGTTTTCATTACAAAAAATGCCATCCAGAGTGTGTCCAGCTATGTGGGTTGGACCCTAGATCATATGTTTGAGGTGCAATACAGCAAGGTTCGCTCCAAGTGACTTAGTAATAGCGTCATCTTCTTTCTCAAGCCAGATGCTGAACTCTCCAAGTACAGTTAGTATTTGGCGATCTCCTGACAGGATGGCAGCAGCATCAGCGAGTGTCAGCAAAGTGAGGGCTGGAGGAGGGAGGTCTATAGATTAAGAGGAAGCTTGCTGTAGCTGTGGGAGAGATGCAGCAGGTCAGAGCGAGCAATTCGAAGTCTGCGGTGATGTCAATTGAGGTTTTTGAGACTACGAAGGAGTAGCTATGCCACCTCTTCTATTGTTGCGATTAGGACAGATGATCTTGAAACATGATAGTATACTCTTGTGGATAGCCGGGGACTGATCATCTGAGAGCCACATTTCTGTGATGATGTGCAAGTCTGTCTGGGTTTAGGACAGAAGGCCACAAATGTCAGAGGAGTGCTTGAAGACGGTACGTGCATTGACCAGCAGGCGTATCATCCCTGTCATTTCTAGGTGGGTTCCGCTGCTTGAGCCAGTGCTATTGGGTTGTTCAAGGCTGCTTTGATTAGTTTCCCAGGGCTCCACAATAAGACTTTCCGATTCAAGGAGGCTAAGAAGGTTCTTCTTGGGGTCTGGTATAGCTTTTAGTTCCTGCTGCGTGGTTGTGGTGGATGGTGCAGGGTGTACAGTGATAAATGGATTAACCGTTATTGCTTCTTGCGGGTCTCGCCTTAAGGTTGGTTGAATAGCTGTTGGGGTAAATGCAAGCAAGGATGTTAGGTCATTGGTTAGTCCTGTTTCTCGGATCAATGTTAGGTCAGCTGGATGCTTCAGGGGGTATCTGGAGCTAAAAGCAGTCAATGGTCTCTTGGGGTGAGGTACTGGGCAGTATGTAGAGTCTCGAGATGCCTGATCCGAAGGGGTAGTGAGAGCTGCTTCAGAATCATCTCTCCTGGTGAATTCTTCCTTTCTGATTCTGCTACCTTTGTGGTTTCTAGCCATACTTCATCCCTGTAGTTGATGAGGATCAGGAAGAGGGGGAAATAAGGTAGGGAGGGGTGGGAGGGATGATATTTAACTTTTGATTTGTATGGATGGAAATGCTTCAGCCAACGCTTCTTAACCGCCGACATTGATAGCATTCTACTCCATCGTTTTCATTTTAACTTGAATTTGTTGAAGGCATCTTGCTTTTGCAGGTTGTTTTGTGTTGCATACCATTTGGTTTTGTGATGTGGTCATTGTATTCATTTCATGGGATTTCTATGTTAATAAAAGTGTGTTAGTGCCATCGCAGTGGTTGCGAAGAGCTAGCTTGTGAGGAAATGACTAATGCCTTGTAGGATACAGGGAGGAGTAGCAAATAAAACTCCTGGGCATCTCCACCCTACTACTAAACTTGCGGTGCGCCCAATCATGAAAGTGAAACAGGCACGTCCCGACAGGTAATCCTCCCTCGCCTCTTAGGGAAACGCAGGCCTGGGGCAGGCTAAACTCTTCAGGAAGGATGTGAGCTAGTTCAGAAGCCGACCAAGCAACAATGGTACCAAGTTTCTAGGAAAGTAGAGGACTGTAATTAAACTAACAATACAAACTAATCAAAACACTATAACCTGTACATTTAAAGGAAAACACCAAGCATGCAGATTTAGGGGTGAAGACAGTCATTCATTTCATTAGCAACTGTGAAAGTTATTGACGATGTCATTAAGAAGGTAGAGAGCTGGGTCTTGCAAGATGCCAGGGACCATTAAGGTGTGCCAGTGATGCAGAACCGCTTTAAATACATGCCTCTGGGGCTCAAACCAGCCTTCTAGATGCTTTAAATGGCTTGAGTCGGCCTCAAAACATTTTGAGTTGGTTATTCCCACTGGATGGCAGGTGTTGAGACGGTAGAATTGGCTCGAGACTTCTTAGGATGCAGTGCAGTTCTGTAGCAGTGAACATCCCAAATTCGGATGAAGGAACCCGGCAACAATGTGTTAAGCCGGCATCTCAAATTGGTTGAGTCAGCTTGACGCGATTTTCGTTCTTCAATGGTGTCTGGCTCGAAGATGCTTGAGCGCAGGCGGGCAATGGGTTGAGAAAGCGGCTGGACAGTGGATAGAAACAGCTGTAATTGTCAAATGCTGCTCTGGATACCTGCAGCGGTTTGAAAAGCATCTCAAAATGTCCGAAACAGTTGTAAAATGGATTCAAGCTGGAACACAGGGTCCCAAGCTGGTGCTTAAATTCTGGGTGCTGCAGGGACTCTGTCTAGATCTACAGAGACAAAGTAAATCCTTTCTTCTGCACCTCGCAACCAAGAACGTGTGCAGGGAGCACTTGCAAGATTCTGTCACCTCCAGTGAATATGTCCTGGCTACCTGTGGTCTCAGCTACTGCTGGTCATGCCACATATTCCCTTGGACTGGCAGGGGGAGGTGGGGGGTGGGGGGGGCAGCCTGCCTCTTCCTTGGAGATCTTGGTCTTCCAACTCTATGTCAGAGGGCATTGGAGCAGACTGCACTTTCAACCAGGATCCATATGAATCCTCTTTCAAGTGACCAAAGATGAATCAAAGAGGAGAGGTCTCCCCCCCCCCCCCACATCCATATATAGGCAGAATATTACAGTGCATTGGTTTGCTTCTAGCTTTCTGTAAAAGGTCCAATCCAGACTATTTCAGAATCTTCCTTCCTGGTGATGTCATACCCAGAGTGGGTTTGTCTGCAGAAAATGGGTGAAGGGGAAAGGAAGTTGGGGAACCATAGGAAAATCCAAGATGGTGGAAACATGCTGTGACCAGAAGGTACTCCTGGGGTACTCTGCCAAGCCCCCCATCCTCTGTCTGCCTACATCAAAAGGGGTCTTAACTAGCATCCACTGGGCTGGTGGAACCTGCCTTTTGAAACACTGGACCTCTCCTGACCCCCCATAAAGGCAGATACCATGACCCTGCGAGGTTACAACCCCTTGCCAGGAAAGACGATGGGTAATGCTAAGGCAGAGCCAAATGATTATCAGCCCAGCCAGTAAATACATATGTGACCCTGACCAGGAAAGTCAGAAGACACCAAACCAATATTAAAATGTCATCAAAAGGGTCTGTCTAATATAATTATGGAGTCCCAGGCATCACCATGTCAAAACCAGACATGGTGTTTTTTTAAGATTTGTCATTTGCCACCAAGTCCTAAAGCCTTAACTACTTAAATTAATGCATGCTCAGGATTGCCAGTAGTTAAAGGCAGATTCTGGCATGCTAGAATTTTGTTCCAACCACTCTGGTAGGAAGGCACACATCATTTTGTGAATGCTATGTTGCCCAACCACAGTGTCAGTAGACTGATTCAATGCTGTCACAAGATCACTATGCTTTTCTAGCATGAAGCACAATAAAAGGGGCTCCGACTAGCAGACCTCACTTTCCTAGAGCGACATAGTTAAATAATGTATTAATAAAAATCAAAAAGCTCAGACTATTCCACCCACACAGATTGCATTCTGTCAAATACCTATGAAACGTCTGTAAAATACATTGATGAACTCTGTTTGTGCCAGTCATGTCTTCGTTGCTTCACCCCTCCCTGCCTGAAAATTAGTTGTAACAGAACCAGAGTAATAAAAGCAACCAGTGTAGCTTGGCGAGTACTTAACATGGCAGGGTAAACCATTACACTCAATAGTTTGCCGTCGATAGCAGCCTTGTCTGCATTTCAAAACTCTGTATTTCTCAAGAGAATTAATATTCAAGAGATTTAATAAAGAGGTTTGCAAATGAAAAAGAAGCGCAAGCTCAAGCATTTTCTGCCATTGACTTTTGGTTGCCTAAGCCCAGAGTTTCCGGTAAACTCGAGTTATTGGGAAACAAGTCTCGGGAGGATAGCTCAGGGGCAAGTGCTCGCCTTAGAAGCAAGATAACACTGACCACCACAGGTTCGATCCCCGGGTCCGCACTTAGAAACCTCTGGGTATTAAGTGCGTTATAAATAACCCATCATACCATATCATATCCAAATGCCGGCTTCGAGAACATCAACTATATTTGGCTATCTGAGAACAGATTGGAGGGAGCTTTGCAATGCAAACGACGCAAGAAAGTCCAAGACCCATGGCTGGCCCCTGCATAGCTGATTGGCTTTCGATGTTGACTTGATTCTATCACAGGCATAGCTGATTGGCTTTGGATGTTGACTTGATTCTGTCACAGGCTAGCTGATTGGCTTTGGATGTTGACTTGATTCTGTCACAGGCTAGCTGATTGGCTTTGGATGTTGACTTGATTCTGTCACAGGCATAGCTGATTGGCTTTGGATGTTGACTTGATTCTGTCACAGGCATAGCTGATTGGCTTTGGATGTTGACTTGATTCTATCATCTCAAATCCTGTCCGGTGATTCCCTGCCGCAAACTCCGGCTGAGAAGTTGCAGGTTTGCAGATGGGCTTTACGCTCCGAAACATTGATTCACCGGATCAGACTGGCAAGGTTGCCAACATAGGAAATCCATGTCAAGATTCATTCTACCTTAGGGTAAGCATCACAGCTAGAGCGCAGCCGAGCAATTACCACACGGTGGCTCAAGCCGGCCATAAAATGTGCACTTGCCACTAGTCATCAGCGACTTAGAAATGATGCCTGAGTGGCATGTGGAGAAAAGGCTTTCAGGCCTGGGGAGGGAATTACTTTTAGGCCTGGCTAGCAGCTTTTCAGACTGGGAAAGATATAGGCAATATGGCTAATCGTAAAGGAAGTTCTGGCGGCCTGGCAAACTCTTCACTTTGGTGGCGTACTACCTGCGGCCTGATGGCTATTTCAATGGCCTGCATAGTATGGGTTTTCAATGGATCCAGTTGCAGGATATAGGCCAGGGGTTCTACAACCTTCGGTTCTCCAGATGTTTTAGACTACACCTCCCATCAGCCCCTGCCAGCATATTGAATGGTGAGGGATTACGGAGTCGCAGTCCAAACATCTAGAGAGCCGCAGGATGCAGTGCCCGGACATAGGCACTTGAACTCTGGCCTTTATATGTACATCAGTAAACTATGATCTCTGCTGCAGGTTCAATTAAAGAACCAACTTAAAGTCTCATACACCATCAGACAAAAAAACCTGGTTCCAAGTTGCAGCTCAAATTAACTAGAAACATTTCCGACAGCGGTTCAGTAAACGTGCAAAAACACCTAGGTCTGCAACTGGATCCAGTTGAAACTATCTGTAAAGGGCCTTCTACATTTTCCAATAGTGTAGGGAGTGGGGAGCTGGGCTACCTAACAAGGTACTGGGGTGGAGGGGGGCTTCAGGAGAGATGGGAGGGCCTAAAGAGAGCAGGCCACATTTGTAGGCCTCTAATACACAAAATACTAAAAACAAACTTCAGGAAACTGGCCAAGGAGATTTGGAAAATAATAAGACTATGGGACAGGCTCATGTGTAATTCGGTCAGTACTGCACCACTAAAAAATGTAAATGTAAAAATCCACTGCAAATCCGAAAATTGGTATAAAGCAGGATATTGGATGCCCAATCACGTTGCCTCCTCCGATCATTTCTGTGGTTTGTGAAATAAGCCTAACATCGGATTTCATTTGTGCAAAGCGCTGACTCGCAGAATCTCGGCGCATATTCCTAGCGGAAGTAACCCAAATACATGCATTTTTTTCTTCTCTCGGAATATTTCCACGCCACTGCCAGACGTCAGGGACCAGTTCCCAGCCTCGATCAGCGAGGCACTTAGTGGGGGATAAACAACGCCACAAAAGGGGGCCTCTGTCACACGGGCCATATTTTCTGTATTTTATTTAGTGATGTAATAAGCTTAACAACATATTTCAGGGCCAAAACGGTCCTGGTCGGGCAGACAGGCCATCCATCACGCGCCCTGCCAACAATGACGGCAAACAGACGCTAACAAGGAAATGCCTTCCCTGAGAATCACCCCGCGCTGCAGAAACGCCGGCCTCTTTAAGGACACCTCTTAAATTTGTTATAATAATATGCATTTAATGCACTTCTGTTTCTCCGACATGAACGTGGATTAAATGTATAGTCGCAACACAGCCTGGGCTCCACCAGCCGAGCCTTGAACAAGAAGGAGGGCGGCTACGGAAGCCGTGGAGGCAATGTTTGGTTTGAATGCTTAAACCAGAAAATGGCCGCCCCCGTTTCTCTCAAACACTGTCTATCAGTGGCTGAGTCGTGCATTTAAAAACGTCCTTTGTGAGAGGAGTTTAAAACCCCCTTTTAAACAGCACTGATGTTATCGGTGGCCCCAACAGTGATGATGTGTGTGTGCTAGTGTTTCTGTGCGAGGAAGCGTCATGGCGCTCTCTAATAAAAGGGGCTCTGCTGGCACGTCAGGGTTAGTGCAGAAGAGCCCCGGGAAGCGGCAACTCGTGTCTGTTTCTTGGTGTGCCGTCCGCAGCATGATCGCAGCCCGTCTCTGCAGCTCAGACCCGGGTGACCCCAGTGCCAAGGCTGCTAACGTTGGGGCGATCCCCAACCTGGTTATACCTGCTCTGGTGATCCGGACAATGCAGGGTGTTGCCTGCCCTGGTCCTGCTGTGTGCCCACAGCACGTGTGCATAGCTCTCAACCATTTGCCTCGCAAAGGCGGGTGAAATCACCCGATTTTGTTTTTGGCGGATGAGACGCCCATTTGAATGAATGGGAGTGCAGGAGGCTTGGCGGGTGAGTCAGCCCTTTGCAAGGCGGGTGACACCCGCCAAAAGCGGGTGAGTTGAGAGCTATGCGTGTGCGTTATCGGGTGATCCCGTCATTGGAAGTGGCCGCCCCGGTAACCGGTCACCACAACTACCACTCGTATTCACTTGCTCCGCTCAGTCCTAACTCGCGAAACCCACCCACCTTGCTCCGGGAAACTCTTCTAAATATATCTCTCTTCCCATAACATTGTTTTTGTTTTTTTAACTACCCACTCTTCCACCTCCCGAGCCTCTGCACCACTGTACTTAAGGATGGCCTTGCCCACAATCTGCCCGTTTGTTTTGCTGCCCTTTGGGCAGCTCTTTCTTAAGAGACCCTGCTGGGCTTCGCTATTATCCACAGCAGCCCTGCAGTCCGCTCTTCCACTTTCCTCTACTTCCTGTACTTGGGATTAAAGGTGCATTGGGGTTGCAGTAGAGCTTTCAGGTTGGGCTTTTCTGGGGGCACGTAAAGTAGGGTGACCAGACGTCCCGGTATTTGGAGCTCTGCCCCCCTTTCAGAAGAGTATGTTCCCATTGGAAACTGCAGTGGTCGCGGTTTTTGGTAGTAGGTCTTCATAGCCAACAGGCAGGAATGCACAATCTCACGCAGAAGAAATGCTGCACTTTACAACTTAAGATAGTGTTAGTTTGTGATAAAGTAATTATAATGTGTGTTTCGTTGAACAGTAACACTTAAACCCCCTTCTCCCCCAATCGCTACTGATGCGTAGTGCCTTGACAGCCACTTTCAAGAGACCTACTTTTAGGTTACTTGCCCTGTCCCGTTTTTTTATCTATTCACCCTAATGTAAAGCGGGTCATGCCCGGGGCGCAGGTGGGAGGAGGGGGGGGCATCTCAGGACAGCCTGTTGAATGTTTCACCAGGGAGAGGCGAGCCACTGTTTAGATTTTTGATCATTATTGGCAGGAAGAGACAGTGGAAGAAGAGCAAAGCCTGCCCCGCCAATATCCATTCCCCAATCAGGCAGGCAACGTTTTAAAATGGCTCACCCTCCCACACATGAAGCATGTCTTTTTAACACTAAAGATCATTTAGAGTAAATTACAATTACTTCAGAGACACTGACCTGCCAGAATAGAGGGTGGAGGACTGAAAGGGCTTTTTAGGGGGTGGTGAAAAGGGCCAGAGGCTGAATGGAGAAGGCGGGGCAGGATAGTCGGAGGTGGAGGAAAAAAGTAATGGGCTGAACTAAGGAGCGATACACGAGTAAAGGAGGAATTGGCATTAATGATGGTCTTGTGGAAGGTGGCTTGGCTCATTATCTTGTGTTTGCTGTTGAAGGGTAATCAGACAAATGACTCATTGGGACACCACTTCTCCAGACCTAGATTTTCTTTTGAAAATCATTATTTTCTTGTACATTAATCCAATTTAAGTCAACAGCTCAGCTCCCAGAATGCTTTAGTTTGCTAAATGAAAGCCCAAGACAGGTGTTTGGCTAATAAATGAACAAAAACCAATTAAGCAGGTAGCAAAAAACATGTTTATACATTAGGTTAGTTGCTGCTTTTCACGTTTTAGGCAGAGGGGCTGGGAGTTGAAAAAACTGCAGGGTAATGGGTTGGAATACTGCAGGGGTATTTCATGTGATGTGGTGTGCTCTTATATAGCACACTTCTTGCATTTGTGTTGGCCTTGCAGAGCGTGGCTCTGTAAGAAAAGATGGGGTGGGGGTCATTACTGACATAGCGGAGGAGGCAGATGCAAAGTCTAACGTTGATGGGTGCAGGTCGGAAGAACTCGGGCCATGAGTGCCGATCTGCTTTCTAACGGAAAGGAGGGGAGTCGGGCGTGGTGGGGGGCCGTAGCCTAGCTCAGGCCTCTTGCACATAGGTCCCTTTTCACTTTCTCACACTGCTTATGTCTATTCTGGTCACTCCCGCAGATACATGGTTCCCATGTGCAGCAATGATCTGTGATTCCACTGATGAGTTAAGGGGGAAGCTCTGAGACGCCACTCATTAACATAAGCTACATGCCGATTGCTATGGGAGGCAAACACTTTTTGGTTCAAAGAAAGGGCTGCATGAAATTGGAGGAGCACAGCCACACATTTCACCTTCTTTGGTATGTTGATTGGCAGGCTGAGAGCCGCCCCATAACTGGCTCGGTGCTGTGCCGAGTAGCCAGCTGGGACATGCGTCCATGGGGCAAGGGCCAGACCCTTGGTCTCTAGCCCGCAGAAGTCTACTCCAGTGCCTCCCAGAAGCCCCAACCTCTGCTCACATATTGCACACAGCCACATGCAAAAATGAAATGTCCCGCCTAGCTGCCCTGGTGCTAAGCTTGCGCCTTACCTTTAGCTTCAGAAGGATGCAGCAACCCGGCAGGGGGTTCTTGCGGATGAAATAAAGGGCAGGAAAGCAAAAAGTGGAGCGTGCATTCCTCAAAGTGCCCCACAAAGATGAGTGCACCATCACTTGGGCCACAGGGGAACTGGGGGGTGGGGGGCAAGCAAGCTGACAGTGAAAGAAGGGGCATTTGGGTGGGGGATAGAACATGCGCAGTATCTATGGCCCTTTGCTAGGCATTCATCCCCACCAGAGCTCACTGAAAAGCTGAATAATGAAATCAGGGCTGCTCAGATGGGAAGGGTTCATTTCATTTTAAGGGTGGGCCTTACAGAAAAGGAGGACCGCCAGGGATTATCATTTGCAAAAGGTGTAAGAAGAGGGTACCTTATTCCCCCCTTAACAGCTAATTACACTCAAAACCAAACAGGAAGAGGCAATGGGACTGCCTTTCTGCAGACCGATTTATGCCCCAATATGTACATTTTTAAACAGTTTGAAAGGATTTCTGAGATGAGTGTCAAACAAATTGTGTTTGCATAGTTGTTAATGTAGCTTTAAGAGGATAACTGAAATTCCTTGCTGGTGTAGAGGCCCGAGCCAAAATTCTGCGTGTGTGCTATTTACGTGAATATCGTGTACATGCAAGGGTAGAAAACAAGCATTAACAAAGTCAACAGTTTTGCTTTGTGTGCAGTAAATCATGCTTTCTTTATTGTATTGACATCACACGCCCAGGCACCTATGCGATGTACGCCCAGGCACCCACGCGATGTACGCCCAGGCAACCATGCGATGTACGCCCAGGCACCCACGCGATGTGCCTGGTGTTTCGATACTTTAAGCCAGATTTCGTCATATGTTCACATATTCAAATCATATTACAGGTAATGCCATGATATTGCAAGGTGCTCGCATCATTGCCAGATACTTGTAGGAACGGTCAGCTTTTGCCATCAGATGGACACAACTCGCTCACTTTGCTAGGCATTGCAATAATTTTCCTGTGTGCTTGTATTGTACACAAGTAATTACAACTATTTGCCAGATGTTGGCGCTACATATGCCACTGGGCTCATTCCATTAGACAGTTATTGCCCTCATATGCCCAGGTACTCATGCCATCTTCTACATACTAACATCATACTCTCTGGTAGACTCACATGCCAGATTTCTCCCTTATATATCCACGTACTTATACCATTTGACAAGTATGGTTATCACTTACAACATATCACAACATGACATGATCACATCATACCCTACCTCCTTATCCCCCCTCTTCCCCTACAGTGCTTTGAAGTACCTTCAAGAGGCTCTTTGGCACAAACCATGTAACCTAACCGTAATGCTTGAAACTACTTACATCACTTCACCCGACTCCTTCCCTTTTCTCCACATCCCCTCCCATTCTTCTCCTGGAGCATTTGGAACATCACCTGTACTCTATGATAAGTGCTATACCGGTAGCCTAACATTAAATATCCGTTTTTCAGCTTGAATACATTTTCACTTGTTTCTAACAGTTGGGGAAAAAAAGAAGATTACTGTGGCGATCCTTCAGTTGGCATGACTTCTCTCCAGGAGGGAGCCCTTTTCTATGAGGCCAGAGAGGTGCGTCCGCTAACCTATAGTCCCCTGCGAGTGGTACAATGCGGGAGGATCTCATGGGGAGGGTCTCCCCATCTGGGAATAAGGACGACCATATAGGGTACAGCGCTTATGAGCCTCATCACACCGCCACATAATCTAGCCACTCCTTCCTCTGCTAACCTCTTTGCAGACAGTCTACATATGTACTGTTATAATGCAGAGTACCTCAGGGTTCTTGAAAGTACTGAGACGAAGAAGAACGATAGGAACCTAGGTAATTCAAGTACTGGGACAAGTTGGGTCCCTGAAGCAATGAAGATGGAACCCATGAAAAAGACAAAGGTCTTATACAATGGGCCCAGACACTGCAGGCAACATCGTACAAAGAACGACAATGGATTAAACACTTGGTCCCCGGCAGCTGTGGAAGACTGCAGGTGTGCTGGCCACCAAACATGGGAGATTTAAACCTGCATCTCTGATCCGACGTGAGAGAGCTCCAAGGATGCTGGCAGTCCGGCGCGTCTGATGATGAGAAGGTCCCAGGAGCAGACCTGTGTACAGCATTGTCGAGAGGAGGAAGGAATGCAGACGGCAGCAGGAAACGCCGTCCCTGAGTCACAGGGAAAGCAAGATGCCAGAAAAGCCAAACTAAACGCCTGCCATCCCAGGAAGCCCAAGTGACGCGCAGAAACCCACGACACGGCAGCAGGGAACGCCGTCCCTGAGCCACAGGGAAAGCAAGATGCCAGAAAAGCCAAACTGAACGCCTGCAATCCCAGGAAGCCTAGTGACGTGCAGAAACCCACAAAAAGGTAAAAAGGTGGCACAGGAGACATGGAGGGGATGTACGGTGGCTCACCAAGATGGCACATGCAGTTGTCCCTAGGCCCCTTTGCGATCATAACACTTGGGTGGCATGGCAGGCACAGAAACCCTACACACCTTCCCCTCCTCGTCGCAGTGGTGGAACGACACCAGTTGACCACCAGGCAAGGGTCGAGGGCCCCAAGCACCATAAAGAGAACTTGAGAAGGAGAGTCCCTCACGACAGTGGTGAAGATAAGCCCACTGACAACCAAAGGAGGGTCAGGGACCCTAAACAAAGTATGAGTCATTTCCCTCATGGTTGTGCTTGGCAGGGAAGTGAACCAAGAGGGCCAGTTCAAAGAAGAGTGGAAACCGGGGTATGGGACACAAAGCAAGAAAGTGATACCAGTCATCTTCCTTGTGGCAGTACTTGGCAGGGAAGGGAAACAGGTGGGCCAGTTCAAAGATGAAGAGAACAGTCATGTAATTCCATTCCTAAAATGTAAATCGCTACATATTGCATACTTACAGTATTGACACTGTAAAACACTGCATCACCTCCATACTTTACAGTAATGTTTAGGATAGTGCATCTAAATCTCATAGCATCATATTGAGATTGAATGCTTTTGAAACTGTACATCAACATGAGAACATGTTCAAATGTCTTTGATTGCAAACCTAGTTCTGTAACTTGCTGGTTGCATACATTTATGCAACAGGTGCTCAACCCATGAGCAATCCCATACTCCTTGGCATTATATATTATCACCCTGTTGCTTTATACTAACTACCCTGAAAGTGAAATGGCCACAAACTACAATATTCCACCTAGTTTGCCAGGTTCTCTGCTTGCTACGCCATCAACTCTGCTTAGTCTCTCTCTTTCCTCTTGCATAATGAATACACAAAGCTAACTAGATGTTTATGCAAAGTAGTGATCAATAGTTCCATCCAGGAAGACAGCTGGCCAAACTGTTTCCAGAGCCTTTTTTTTATCATATCTATGTGTGTCCATTCATGCAGCCAGCCTTTTACATTATACAGACACTCATCCAGGGCTGGTAAAGTCTTTTCGCCAACTCGCATAGTCGAGTAGATTTTATGAAGAGAGTACCATTTACAAAGGATGTTTGAAACTTTTATTTAACATTTACTTTTTCTGCAGTGTCAGATAACAATGTCACTGTGCATGACTGGCCTCTGGGTAGCAGCAGTGTGCCAAACAAAGAGTTTTTTAGTGATATGCACCATTTTACAGAAATCACATTTAAATTTGTTGTCATCAGTTGCTATGGGTCAAGCGCATTTCTCTTAAGTCGAATAGGTAAACTAAGTTACCCGACCTGCAGTCCTAGCTGAATTGTAAAGAATTAGCAAGGCCTGACACCTCTCAATGCGTTAATTCAGTGGTATGCAAACTGCTGTATCATTGCTCATTTCATATCTTAAATAAGTTCTGGTGACATTAACAATATTAGTACAACATTGCTAATCAAATGGGTCTGTTTGCTAATCAAGAAGATTTTAATTAGCAAACTCTGCTAATCAATGTTTGAAAACTAATTTATGCCTTGGCTCTGGTGGAATGGGCTCTAGGACGGCCTAGCAGCGGTCTGCTAGCCAGTCGATGACAGTGCATGATGCAGCCCGAGAGCCACCTGGAGATGGAAGCCTTCAACAATGCCTTTCGCTGATTTACAGGTCCAAAGTTGATTAACAACTGAGAAGTCTTCCGAAAATCCTTTGTAGGTGCAATGTAGAATTTCAAGGCACAAGCAACGTCCAGCGAATGTAAGACCCTCTCTGCCAGCGATGAAGGATTCGGAAAGAAGACAGGTAACACCAAAGGTTAGTTGATGTCAGGGGGGGACTGGCTATAACGAACTCCGGAAATTTCCCGGTAGGCCTCTGCACTCTGGGCCTCTTTTTTGTGGTATTTCCACATTTTCTCATAGGAAAAGGGTTGGCCTTGTTGAAAAAGTGTGATATGGGGCCCCTTTGAGAACTATTTCCAGTCCTCTTTTTGTTCCCAGTCAACCCCTGGTTGATGTGGTGGAATACTGAAGGTACCTTTGGCATAAAGGTGGGGTGTGTACACAGTACAACCTTTGAAGCATGGAAAGACGAGGAAGGCTGCTTGCAAGACAGGGCCTGACTCTCCCTGACTTTCTTGGCCGAGGTGATAGCCAGGAGGAAAACAGTCTTCCATGAGAGAAACTTGAGCAGAGCCTGATGCATAGGTTCAAAGGGGACTCCCATGAGCTTAGTTAGCACAACATTGAGCTCCCTAGCTGGGGCAGGAGCCTTCACCAGGGGGAAAGTCCTGAAGAGCCCCTTGAGGAACTCCTTGACAAGCCTGTGAGACCACAGCAAAGGTTTACCACACAACCTGGTGTACCTGTATATGGAGACGAGATGCACCTTGATAGAGGCGTGAGCCAGTCTTGCTATTGCCAAGGAAAGCAAGTATAGTAGAAGTTGCAGGGCCGTGACATGCAGGGGGGTAATCTTCTGAGTCCGGCAACACACAGAGAAACATTTCCATTTATGTCTGTAACACTTCAACGTTGATGTTGCTCTGGCCCTGGCCAAGATGTCTTTACATTCTGCGGGTAAAGCATAAACTACAAACTCTAGGGATGCAGGAGCCATACCCTCAGGGTCAGAGACTCTGGGTTGTGATGCAGAATCGACCCCCCCCTTCTCTGGCAAGAAGGTCCAGGGACAGCAGTAGCTTGATGGACGGGCCACTGACGGGCGTAGTAAGTCCAGATACCAGATCCACCTCGGCCACGCTGGGGCGACGAGTACCCTCCTGCATTGGCACTGTCTGAGTGTGTTGATCACATCTAAGAGGAGTGGAAACGGGGAAAGCGTATAAGAACTGTCCCTCCCACGGGAACGAGAATGCGTCCCCCAAGCTCCTCAGTTGAGGGAACCTGCTGGTTAAACTCTGGCACTTGATGTTTGCCGCCGTTGGGAAGAGATTGATTTGGTGTCAACCCTATTTGACAAATAGCAGATACACCTGGTCCTGGCGAAGCTCCCACTTGTGGCAAGAAAGCAGTTCCCTGCCAAGAGTGTCTGCGATGGTGTTCTCGACTCCCACCAGGTGAAACGGAACGAGGAATATGCCTTGACAAATGGCACACTGCCACAAGTCCTGGGCCTCTTTCAAGAGTCCTGGAAACCAGGTCCCCACTGTTTCCTGATGTAGAACATGGTCATGGTGTTGTCCGTGAAGATCCCCACCACCTTGTCCTTCAATGATGGCAGAAAAGACTTGAGATTCCAGAACACAGCCCAAAGCTCCATGACATTTATGTGTAAGTCCCTTTCCTCTGGTTGCCAGAGGCTTCTGGTGTGCAACTATCCTGTGTGGGCTCCCCACCCCTCTAGAGAGGCATCTGTGGTGACCGTCTCCTGGTAAGGAGAAACATCAAACCGAGCTCCCTAGCGAGATGCTGCCGTACACCCCACCACTATATCGCCCATCGGAACTCTTCATTGAAGGCGATCTTGTCTGTAAAGTTCCCCTACACTTACATCCACCTAGCATCCAGGAACTCCTGGAGGGGTCTCATGCGCAATCTGCAGAGGCAAACTAGGTTGATGCAGGAGGACAACATGCTCAGAAGAGACTTGATGGATCGCACCGTTGCTGCCTGGGCCGATGACAAGCGCTGCACCTTGCCTTGCATGGCTTTCACTTTCTCCTCTGAGGGGGATGCTAAGCACATCACTGTGTTGAGATGCGCGGCCACAAATAGAGCGTCTTGAGATAGCTTCAAGCAAGACTTCGGATAGTTTATGGAGAACCCCAGCTCCATCAGCAGACGTATGGTTTTGGACAAGTGTTCGCTTGCCATAGATTGTGAGCAGGAACGCACCAGCCAGTCGTCCAGGTAGGGATATACATGGATGCCTTGCAGACGAAGATGTGCCGCCACCGAAGCCAGGCACTTTGTAAACACTCTTGGGGCCGACTTCAGGCCGAAAGGCAGAGCCTTGATTTGGTAGTGCTGACCCTGAACTATGAATCGCAGGAACTTGCAGTGCTTCTTGTGAATGGGGATGTGGAAGTAGGCGTCCTCCAGGTCCAACAACGTCAGAAAATCTCCCTGCTCCAGCTGGCCGAGCACATGCTGCAACGTGACCATCCAGAACTTTTGGGACTTTAAGTGCTTGTTGAGATGATGTAGATCCAGAGTCGGCCTCCAACCCCCTCTCTAGAAAGTATCTGGAATATACTCCCGAGCCGCTGGGGGACTGCTATCTTGAGAGCGCCCCCTGTACGCTTGAGTGGAAGAGCAGGAAGGCTGCTTGTAAGGGGTACTAAAACCCTTTGAAGATCTTCCTGGCTTCCCTCTGGAGAAGCGCAAGGACGAGGATCAACGCTGTTGCAAAGTTACCAAGGAACATCCAGTCTCTGTGTCAGTCTTTATTGCCTGCAAAGACTTGTCGACCGCCTTTCCAAAGAGTTTCTTCCTGTCTAAGGGAATATCTAGCACCTTAGTCTGAAAGTCCTAGTGGAAATTTGTAGCATTCAACCAACCTTGACGACGTAGACACACCCCGTTCCCCATCTGGCGAAAACCGGTGTCCGCGATGTCTACCGCCACGTGATGGTGTGATCCGAGGCCACTTCCCCTTCCTGAAAGAGTTCCAGTGCCTCGCCCTTCTCGTCTTCGGGCAGGAAGTCCACGATAGTGCCCATCTTGTACCAGAGTTCCCGGTCAAAACGGGACAAAATAGCTAGGGCGTTTGCTGCCTTGATGGTAGAGGCTGCTGTGTAAATTATCCTCTTGCCCATCGCATCCACCTTCTTCCCCTCCTGGTACGGAGGTACCATGGCTGCCGATGACGGGTTCACCAAGCGTTTCTTAGCTGCGGCCGAGACCATCAAATCCAGCGAGGGCCGAGATCTTAGGCACCTGGGAGCCGAATTGGGCACACTGTTGTTCTTTTCCAATCTGTCGCGCTTGGTCAGGGCTGTATTTGGATTTTTCCATTAGGGCTAGGACCTCCTCTCGGATATCGACCAGGAAGGGAATGGACATGATGGTCTTTCTCCTCGACTCGTGTCGTTGGTACAGGAATCCCTCCTTCGTCTCCTCAGGAACTAAATGAAACAGTTCTGAGGCCCTCGAGATGACTGAATGAAACGATCCAACTTCGTCCAGAGGGGAGGCCCAATGGGGCTCATCCATGTGCGGAGTCTTCCCCGCCCGCCGCAATGAAATCGTCACCTCGTCGGTACCAGTAGCCATGGTAGCTGTGTCCATGCCGTGTCCGTGTGTGGATCTAGAGCTCCGGCAGGGGTCTTGTCGTGACGAGGTGAAGGTGGGGTCGGGTGATGCGGACGACCCGTGCCGCCCTTGGACTTTCTCTTCTGCGGGGGAGAGTTTACCCTCAGAAGTTCTGGAGCTGGAGATGCCAGCCCCGACGGAGGCATCCTTGCTGCTGAGACACGTCCCTTGGTCTGGGGTAAACGGAGCCAGCAGGGTAGGATCTGGGCTAATGTGTCTCCCCTTCACACAGGGGACTGAGGTCCTCCCGCCCCTCCGTAATCTGAGCAGCACCCATCGTGCAAATCATTGTCCTCATCGGTACTCAAGGAGATCTGCTCTGGTCTATCCTCAGTAGCCCGCCGGTCCACATACCTGGGAGCCTCTACTGGTAGGACTGTTTCCCTCTCCTTCTCAGGAGGCTGTTGGGTCGGAGCGGTCGCCTAGTCTTTCCCTGGCCCCGGTTCCTTCACTGCTGCTTCCACAGGCATATCTCGCCTGGGGAGCAAGGACACCCGCTGGCTGGCCGCCACTTCTTTCCTGGACCCACTTTCTTTCAGAGCCGCGGTAGAGGTTGTTGACTTAGACAAAAGTGATTGTGGCTGGTGCAGTCACCGAGTCTTTTTACTTGGCCTTGGTTGAAGCCTTGGCTGATTTTGACAAGTCCTCACCGGACTATCCGCGGACACACAGAGTTGGTACGGGCCTAGCGCAACTTTCTCTTTGAAGATGCTCCTTTCGTTGACAGGCTCACCGTGGAGGATGATGGTGATGGCGAACGCCTTTGCTCCGAAACAGGACCTGCATCAGTGGCAAACCCAGCAGAGCTAGCATTGCAGAGCTTGGCCTCCTCTTGGACCTGTGCACGTGTGGCGTCCTCAAAGGATCTGAACCTCCTCCCAGAGGAAGAACTCTACTTGGATCGGCCACTCCTGGATGTGGCTTGACCCTGCCCTGAGGCTGTGTCGGAGGCCTTACTCGAGTTGAGCCACGCCGACAGTCTGCTGCATCGGTATTTTTTGGTTTTCTTCGAGAAACCACAGCACACCTTGCATCTCTCCTCATCATGGTCCGGATGCAGGCAGTACAAGCATTTATGGTGTCGATCTTCCACAAAGACGTCTCTTAAACTACACTTCGCGCAGAGTTTTAAGAGGCTGCAACCTTCCTTCTTCTCCTCAGTCATGCTGAAAGGGCGCAACGTAGGCACAAAGGCCGGGGCTTCTCGAAACTGATGATCCCATGGTGGATAAAGATCTTCGCCGCTAGCAGAGCCCTGCTACCGGTCTCTAACCTTTGTCGAAGACGATGAAGCAAAAATCGGTCCAAATCTAATTTGCAAAAAAATGTACAAAAGAATAAAACACAAAATTAGCTTTGAGAGCAAATTCAGGACTCTCAACACTGAAGCGTGAGATAAAAATCGGAAGATTGCCAACAGAGCCTAGGGAGAGGTCTGTCATTGGATGGGGCAGTATGAACCAGAGGACATTGGTTTAGAAAAGAAATGCAGTTTTAAAGTGAAAGTGAAACTGTTTTTTCTTTTACCAAGGGTTCCCAGCCTGATGACAGGGAATATTCATGAGCATGTGAATCCATGCCAGACCTCATGCTGGAGAAGTAGAAGCTTATGTGGCCATAAAAACGACAAGAATGCCCTTAATTTAGAAAATTACATGAGCATGAAAACATGGAAATGAATTACTCTTCGTAATGTTGTGGTCTATGTTGCTGTCTACTTACTACTTTTAAGTCAAAGCTATTTAAAATTGCAAGAATTGAATGAAGTTAGGGGTGGAACGAAGTGCAGGGTTTGGGCATACTTGCACACATACCCTATTTCCATTTAGGAGATGGTAGTGCAGTACTCGTATTTACATTGCAATTTGGGAATGTAGTGCAGGATTTCACCATTATAAACGCAGGACAACAATTCTTATTTTAGTTATTTATTTATTGTATTTGTTACACGGCCAGACCCTCGGGTATCATGGCGAGGTTACATAGGATACGTTTCATGATTGCATACAGAATAATCCCAGGTTGCAACACATTTTTCAAGATTACATACAGAATAAACACATGGTTACACAGTAGGTTAGAGCTAATTCGTTCTAGCCATTCTTTATCTAGTATGGTGAGCACAACAAGTACAGTTACATATTTAAACGTATGAGAAGGTTGGAGATATATTTACAGGCACTCAGGGTTATGGTCTTCATATTATTTGAAAAGCCATGTTTTGAGTGTTTTTTGAAGCCAGCGAGGGTGCCCTCTGCTTTAATGATATTGGGGAGGGAATTCCAATGTTTGGGGGCTAAGTATTTAAAGCTGCTTCCGCCTGCTTTGATGTTCTTGAATCAGGGGATTTCCAGGAGTTGCTGGTTGTGGGATCTGAGGGTTCTTAGGGCAGTTTTATTTTTTTGCAGGGCTTTATGAAGGTATGTGGGAGCTGAGCCCTGTTGCCACTTGTAGGAAATACAGTTTTGAAGACGATTCTTTCTGCAATTGGTAGCCAGTGGTGCTCTCTTCTAGTCTTGGAAATGTGGTCAGATTTCCTCATGCCGAGGGCTGCTCTTAAGGTTTTGTTTTGTATGAGTTGAAGTTTTTTTTTATTGGATTTGGAGGTGCCTAACTGAAGTACATTACAATAGTCGAGTCATGACAATATTAGAGCTCTGGCCAGGGTAACGCAATTAGCGGGGGTGAGAAATTGTCGGCTTAATGCAATTAGTTTCGCTGTGTAGGAGGTGGAGGATGAGAGGCTACTAACGTGTTTGCTCATAGTTAGATTGGCATCCAGGTAAACTCCTAACGTTTTTACTTGTTTCAAGACAGGTATCATGGTGCCATCAATGTTGATAGAGGCATAGGCAGAGTGAAGGGCGCAAATTTTAGACTGGGAACCCACTATGAGGATTTCGGTCTTTTCATCGTTTAGACAGAGACTGTTTAAGGCAATCCAATTTTGGATGATCGCGTAGATATTGTTGATGAGTAGGGTGTCTTGGGTGTAGTTTCTTGAGAGCGGGATGAGGATCTGGGTGTCATCCGCAAAGTTGGTGTAGATGACACCCATATCGTCTAGCGCTGAGAAGAGGAGCTTTTTTATAAGCATTGTACAGTGTAGGAGAGAGGCAAGAACCTTGGGGTACTCCTAAGGGGACGGGGATAGGGTCAGCAGCTTCTTTGCCTAAAGAGACTCTGGAGGTACGGTCAACTAAGAGGGATTTAATCCACATGGTAGCATCCATGGAAAAGTTGGAGTCTTTGGCTAGGGTATTGCAGAGTTTACCGTGATCCACGAGGTCGAACGCTGCAGAGAGGTCTAGTAGGAGGAGGATACATAGTTTGCCTAAATCTCTAATGGAATCCATCTGGATTTTGAGATCCAATAGGGCTGTTTCCGTAATATGGTTTGGCCTAAATCCTGATTGTCTTGACCCGAGAAGTTGGTCGTTTTCTAAGTGAGATTGTATTTGGTTATAAGCTATTTTATCAATGAATTTAAGTAAAAAGGGAACTGTCATTATGGGGTGGTAATTGGGGACAGTAGGGTCTAGAGTGTTTTTTTTTTTTTAGTAATGGGGTAACACAGGCTTCCTTAATACTAGCTGGGACCAGATGAGCTTTAAAGGAGGCGTTCACGAAGTTGGTGATGATGGGAGTGAGAATGTGGGCACAGGAATTGATTATTTGTGCTGGGGCTGATCTCCTTTGCAATTAGATGCTTTAAGTTTGGAGATTGTGTTGTAGACGGACTCTTGGGAGACTGGGGTGAAGATAAAGGGAGGGCTGGTAATGCTGGCGGTATTGAGAGTCTGTCGCTGGTGTTTTTACTTGCTAGTAGGTCTTTTTTGGTGGTGATTTTAGATTGTAGTAGTTTGATTTTAGTGGCTAAAGCATTTTGTATGGTGGTACACCAATGTTTGCTTGGTTTGATAGGGTTGGCTATTGGGATGGGATTTTCCAATTCTCTCAGAATGGAGAACAGTTCTTTTGAGTCGGAAGCAGCGTTGCTGATCCGTGTATTGTAGGCATTCGCCTTGGTTGAGATTATGGCTGATTTGTAACTGTTGTTAGATAGAAGAAAGGAGTTTTTAGATTCAGGCGTGGGGTTTTTCCTATAAGCATGTTCTAGTGCATGTTTCCTTATTCTAAGGGCAACCAGGTCCTCATTGAACCAGAAGCAGGACCGTTTGTGCGTTTTGTTTTAGTGGTTAAAGGTGCTATTTCGTCGATTGTGGCAGAGAGACAGTTTTTATAAATATCTGCTAGATGACAAGTGTTATCGCTGGAGATTGTCGCAGTGTCTAGAGCTCTACTGAGCAAGGGCTTGATGTTATCAGGTGTGAGCTTGCGGAGGTTTCTAACTTCGTGGGTGAGTGCAGAATTTTGTTCAGAGAAGTGAGGTTCAACAATGCTGATGGTAAACAGGATGTTAAAATGGTCCGTCCAACTGAGTGGGGAGATAGAGTTGATGTTGATGGTGGAATTATGCACAAGGATCCAATCTAGGGTTCTACCCTTGGTGTGGGTAGGGGCATTGACGGGTTGTTTGAAACTCATATCCTTAAGAGCTATCTGGAGGGCTTCTGCTTTGGTATCACCTTTAACATTGAAGCCTAAGTTGATATCTCCAAGGATAACACATTTAGTGTTGGTTTTGATGATTGGGGCGAGTACAAGGGGAATATCTAAATCAGGTTGGCTATTAGAGTTTGGTGCTCTATATAGGACTATGAAATTGAAGGTGGTTTTATCATTGATGGACAGTTTGGTATGGAGGAGTTCATAGCCCTCAGGACTGTCAATAGGGCGCGCTCTTAAGTGGAGGTGAGTCTTGGCAATGATAGCAACACCGCCTCCTTGAGAATGCGTCCTGTCTACTCTAAGTATAGTGTAGTCAGGAAGGATCACAAGTGATAGAAGAGGGCCTGAGGCTTGGTGCAACCAGGTTTCGGTGATGACTAGAAGGTCCAATTGTGAGTCTAATATAAGATCCTGAATTTCAGTGGCGTGGGCTCCTAGGGAGCGGGCATTGTTAAGTGCACCTTTAAAATTGTGATTAGAATTTTGGTTGGTGGAGGTAGAGGTATTGGGCTGCTTAGGGTGAGAAGTGAGATGGGTTTGTTTCGGTGTGATGTTGACGTTGGGATGTGGGTAGCAGGCTTTCAGGGGTTCAGTTAGCTTGTGTACAGTAGAGTTAGCAGTATTTCTGTAGGCTTGCCTTTGAGTACGAGATCTAAGATGGTAGTGTCTTATCTCCCCCAAGACTGGGAGGGAGGGGTGGTTGCCAGTAATGGGTTGGATTTGAATGTGCTTAGTAGTGGGTGGCAGGAACTGAGGGATGTTGGAGTATATGTTGTCATGTGGGCTAGAGGTGCTAGACAGTGTAGTGGCTGTAGGAAATGGTGGTGTGGTTGGAAGGAATGGAGTGGGGCATGTGATGGGATGATTTCGGGGACAGGCAGCTTTGGAGAGACCCTTCTTAAAGGTAATACATTGATTACTAAGGCAAGGTAAGCTGTTGTCCACAATGCAGAATGGAAACATGGTGAATGTGGAGTACGTTAGTACATAGTATAGAAGTAGCGCTAATAGCGGCATGGGCTGCATATCGCTATGAATTCTGAAGGAAGTACATAAACTTTCTATGTGATGACTAGGAGATAAGTTTCCAAATCTGGTAGATGCCCAATATGCAGTGAGAACAAAGATGTTAATAAGCAGTTATGTGTACCAGTAGAATTAGGAGCCTATAAAACGAATGAGAGTGCCGCAGTGAGGGGTTTGGTAAGTATGCAGGCAAGCATTCACTGTAGAGCTAATAAGCATTCACTGATGGTCTAATATGCAGTAACAGTAATGCGGATAGATGCATGTGGGTAGAACAGTGGGATCAGGGGCATACTCAACAGATATGGGTGCCGCTGTGTGGAGCCAAGTATATACTATGCAATGATATGCGGTGGCAGTAATGATGAAATACGAAGTATTTGGGCAGAACAATGGAATCAGGTGCATGCAGGGCAAGCGCCTTAGTGGGGAATAGACAAGAAAACATCAGGCGAACTATACTGGCGCTAAATGTGCCATGGCAGCAATGTAAATTGCAGAGGCAATTAGTCAGGACAGTGACGCATAGCATACGCATATGGGTGCCGCAATGAACGGGAACAACATGCAGCAAAATGTAATGTGCTAGTACACGTGAAGCAGGGCATATACAGGCGTAATCAAAGCAGGACAAAGTAACCGATACGCGAACCCTTGAGTAACGGACTGGGTTCCGTGACAATAAGGGGCGTAGTGGTAATGAGGGTAAACAATATAGGGTCCCATGGCGTAGAGGATCGACGGTATCATGAAGGTCATGGGTTATCTGGCATACAATATTACATTTAAGCAAGGGTCGACTTACTCGCAGCTGGACATGCTAGACACTGGCCTTGAGCAAACTCCCGGAGTAAGTAGAAACTGTGCAGCATGAGTGGACTACGTGACCCAGAGCGTTGTATTGTACCTTGTACAGTCCGTGGATAGAGGCAGGGTTATCCAAGGCAAAATGGGCAGGGAAGGCAGGACAGGAAGCCTTGTTGGGAGGCCATTCTTAGAATGAAAAACTGGATAAACATCTCCTGAATGGAATGGGTCATGTTGGCATGCGTGTTGCCGTATGGGAGCAAGGTGTGAAGAGAAGGCATAATTATGGTCTAGAAAACTTCGTTCACTTCATGAGTTATGACTGAGATTAGGAAGAGAGGCTGGGGTGGAAAGGCTCAGATTAATTACCGGCAATTTTAATTACAGCTTCCAGTTCTGACCCACTCCCCCTTGTCTCTGATGCTGGATGGTGGTGTGTGTCTCTCTCTGTCTGTCTCTCTCTCCCTCCCTCCGTCGCTCGCTCTCCACCTCTCCCCTCCCTCTTCACTTCTCCCCCCACTCTTCACCTCTCTCTCCCCCTCGCTACCACCCCCCTCTACCTCCCCCTCCTCCTCTACCTCCCCCTCTACCTCTACCTCTCTCTCTACAGGACAAATATGCCCCTCGCCTATTGTCCAGGAAGAGTGCTTTGGGTGAAAAAAGCAAGTTAACACGGGGTGATTTTTCTAAAAAGCAGGTCACCGCCTTACCCTTTAGTTCCCCACCCACTCCCACCTCTGATTGTTTAAATTAAAAGAAGATGTCTTTTCTAAAGACAGGATTATTTTTTAGAAGGTTGACCGGGGGCCGGCGGACTTGCTGAGTTCAGGCTGTGGCTAGGAAGAGCAGGGCTAGGTGTGACAGGAATTACCCGTGAGTCATCGGGGCACGTTCTGCGGCAATTAGAGCAGATTCCCATCTCCTTATACTCCAGTCCATCCGTTGGGAATATTCTAAACTGTGAATTTGTGTGATCTTTGCGCGTCTTTCCATGGGCCTGGTTCCTTTCTTTATTGAATTCGAGTCGCTGCAGAAGCCCATGCAAAGGGCTCGAGGATAACATGAGGTCCTAGGAGGCCCAGTCGAGGGAGCCAACAGACGGAGTGGCACATCGGAGCCCTGGGTGAGACACAGCAGTCCACTTCCCTACTTTAGGATGGAGCGGCCCTGCACAGCTCTGCCTGCGACCAGGATCAGGCCACAGCATCGAATCTGGGCGGGGCCGAGACGCAGATTGATCGTCCAGGGGTCGACACAATCAGTACCGCTGGGCTGGGAAGTGGGGTGTGTAACTAACAAGTATCGAGTTGCGGTAGTGCTGTATTGCGGGCGCAATGCAACACCGGAACCTCGGCGCTTCTGGAGCAAATTCACGTTCCCAAGCAGAAGGCCCTGAAAGCCGCATTATACATGCAAGCCGGCAAACCTCATATAAACGCCCGGCAGTGGTTCTCTTATAATTCATGACAGCCTGCAATACTGGTATAAAGGCCTGTAAATAAGGATCTTATCACAGGCTAGTAGTGAAATCACTAATGGCCTGTAATAAGAAAATGACCACTACCCTTCTGCAACCAATTATTGCAGCTGCTTTGCGACATCACAAGGGCTGCTGCTGGAGCCAGCGCAGAGCAGAATTCCAGCTGTCACGATGGCAATTAAAGCCGGGGCAAGCTTTTCAAATTCCTTTCAGTGACAACACACCCATACATTGGTCAGAAACTCTTTATGGAAGTGTGTTTATTTTGTGCAGCGCCGCAGTTAAACGCACGAGAACAAGACCATGTTATTTCTCAATTTAATGCACAAGTTTTTAGGTGCATTTTTTTATGAACCTGTTTAAATTAATTTTCTGCAACGGATTAGAAACTGCAAATTATTTTAATCCAAATATATTCTACATTCATTATATACATCTGTGAAATGAGCACTGGAGGCGGACGAGTTCCAAGGCAAGTTCTTTATTTGTAAAAAGGGACCCAGGGCCACAAGACTGCCTCCTCTTCCCAGCCAACTGACACCCTGTCCCAGATGCTACCCTGGAACCTAGAACTAACCAGAGTTATCACAATGTGCAATTCTGCCCAGCTCCCAGCCAACTGACACCCGTCCCAGGTTCTACCCTGGAACCTAGAACCAACCCAAGATATCACAACGTGCAATTCTGGCCAGCTCCCAGCCAACTGACACCCTTTCCAGGTTCTACCCTGGAACCTAGAACCAACCGGAGATATCACAACGTGCAATTCTGGCCAGCTCCCAGCCAACTGACACCTGCTCCAGGTTCTACCCTGGAACCTAGAACCAACCCGAGATATCGCAACGTGCAATTCTGCCCAGCTCCCAGCCAACTGACACCCGTTCCAGGTGCTAACCTGGAACCTAGAAACAACTTGAGATATCACGTGCTATTCTGCCCAGCTCCCAGCCAACTGACACCCGTTCCAGGTTCTACCCTGGAACCTAGAACCAACCTGAGATATCACAACGTGCAATTCTGCCCAGCCAACTGACACCCGTTCCAGGTTCTACCCTGGAACCTAGAACCAACCCGAGATATAACAACGTGCAATTCTGCCCAGCTCCCAGCCAACTGACACCTGTTCCAGGTTCTACCCTGGAACCTAGAACCAACCCGAGATATCACAACTTGCAATTCTGCCCAGCTCCCAGCCAACTGACACCCGTTCCAGGTGCTAACCTGGAACCTAGAAACAACCCAAGATATCAGGTGCGATTCTGCCCAGCTCCCAGCCAACAGACACCCGTTCCGGGTTCTATCCTGGAACCTAGAACCAACCCGAGATATCACAACGTGCAATTCTGCCCAGCTCCCAGCCAACTGACACCCGTTCCAGGTTCTACCCTGGAACCGAGAACCAACCAGAGATATTACGTGCAATTCTGCCCAGCTCCCAGCCAACTGACACCCGTTCTAGGTGCTACCCTGGAACCTATCACAATGTGCAATGGAACAGCCCTCACATTGGATTAATTAAGATGCCAGAAAGGAAAGAGATGACAATGTGTTACCATGCATTATAAGGAATAAAATGCCTCTTGCCATATGTACCAAAGATATTGCATGTCATCTTGGAGCTCCGTGAACTCATCAAGCAACTGTGCCTACGACCTCATTCCTCGATTTGGTCACAGAACTCCAAAGTGACTTACAATACCTCTAGAACGTACTGTGGCGAATCCCTTGATGTCGTCGGACCCTTCCCATGGGACCATGGAGGTGAAGCCGCTACCCGATAGCCCCTCTGGGGGTGGTACTCGGAGGGAGGATCCTGTGGGAGGGGACCCCCTTCTGTAAGAGAAGGGAAGACTATCAAGGGAGAATGCGGTATGTCGAACACCATTCTGCCCTACATTATCCACTACACCACATGGATATGGCCCAAGCACCCCCATCTTCTATGCCTCCTCTTTCTGCTGGTACTTACTTCATGCTGAGTAGTCTGGTCTATAAGATAGACAATGTGACAAGGAAGAGTGAGGAAAGTACGCGAGTAGATGGCTCCACAACTACTGACACAAAGACGAGCAGGGCAATGAAGAGCCCTACACGGAACCAAGACAAACACACTAGCTATTCGGGATTCAAGAGCCGACAGACCATGAAAACTGATGAAGGACTTTCCTCAGGGTCAGTCCTGCCACAGAGAAGCATCAAGCTGGGAAGCGAGGCGGTGCAGAGAGGATGCGTTGCAGACCTTGATGCCAGGAGAAGGAATGCAGTGTACAAAAAGGCAGAGGAAAGGGGAGAAACCAGTGTGGTGGAGCCACCGAGAGCAGATCGCGAGAGCCAAGGGAAAGCCAGAGAAGCTTGCTTGTGTTGCCGAGCACCGGAACCCTTGCAGACCAAGTTAGAACGTATGCAGAGGGGCACCAGGAAGGCGTTGGGAACCCCTAGAGGCTATGGCGAGCCATCTTCCTCATCCCAGTGGGACTGAGCAGAGAAACAAAACAGCCATACTGGGTGAGAGAGCACCCCAAAGAAACCAAAAAAGAGCCAGGGGTTTGGGAGCCGTGTAATGAGAGAATTGCAGAATAGTATATTCAAGACAATGCCTGGCAGGTTAGTGAACCGGGCCTGATTAAGAGACATCAGCTGGAGAAGAGGCTCTGGGACCCACATAATGAGAAGAGACGACCAGGGGAAGAATGATATATCCTTTGGCAAAAGTCAAGAAAAGACCTGGGGAGAAAAGATATATCATTTGTCAAAAGTCAAGAGAAGACATGGGGAGAAAAGATATATCCTCTGGTAAAAATCAATATATCATTGAGACTATTGAAGGAGAGTCTAGGAAAGGCCTGGGGAAGGGAGACAGTTGCCCAACTTTTTTGGAACTGTTAGGAAATGCCTGAGAAGGCCTTGAAAAGGGAGACTCCCCCTCTCTCCCACCCCTTTGTGTGGAACTATACGGAAAAGCCTAGTAAAGGCAGGGGAAGGAAGACATTCCCCCATCATTTACAAACTGCTTAAGTACCATCCAGAAGCAGGGAGACATCCTTCTGGAAACAGGGTGTAATCCACTGTATAGTTTTCCTTTGAGTGTAAGGGACCGAAATAGGTTTGGGACACAGGACAGTGGACTATTTGATTTTAATGGACATTTCTGACATCATCCTTAGTTTTATTGGAGGCAGGTAAACCCCTCTTAGTTATAAGGACAGATAGGGTTCTTCTTCATGTTGACTTAAATAAAGGTTTATGCAAACAAGCATGCCACCTTAGTGTCCCGCTTCTACTTCTGCACCCTTACAGCACACATTACAGGCTGGTTGTGACATTACTATTGACCCGTAACAAGAAAGTGACATCACTTCTTCACTGTAACCACTTATTGCAGTTGGGTTGTCATGTCACAATACCCGATGCCTGAGCCAGCAGAGAGCAGAACTCTAGCTCTCATTGCAGACTTTAATTAAAGACGTGACAAACTTCTTAAATTCCTTTCTTGTAAAATAGCCCTAACACTAAACTATTCCTGGATGGGGAACGGTCTGTGGCACTTTATTCTGTGCACTGCTGGAGTGAAATACACAAAAGCAATGATCGCTCTGCATGCTATTACTTAGTTTAAAGCACAAAGCGTTTTAGAGCCATTTTTTAGACACTGCTTAAGCTATTTTTAAGCAACACATTAGAAGCTGCACGTTACGATTTGTTTTAATCCAAACAGATTCTACATTGATTACATGTATGAGCAATTGCATTAGATTAAGCACAAGGCCAGGTACTGAAGGGGGTGACATCACGTGGCCATGTGTTACACAGAGTAAAATAACCCCTTGCTGTTGGCAATAAAGGCTTTTCAAAAGGGTCTTGTTGCTCTATTTGGCCCTGGAACTCCTTGGGGACTTGCAATGTCCTTCAAAAGGTACGGTAGGGAGTCCTTCCTCCCATATGCTACCTGACATGACTGGTAAACAGCATATAATCAGGACATGTTATATGATAGCTGGACTCAACCATTAGGGTTAACCCAATAATAACAACATTTTATAAAGCAGGAGTGAATATCAGAGCACTACGCCATCAGAAACGTGATCACGTTTTTTATTGGGCAAGACTTTTAAGTGAAAAATTGCAGTGATACAGCACGTGGTGGTTTTAGAGACTTCTGTGTTAGGGAGGTTTAAGAGCTTGTAGCGGGAAGAGAAGTAAGTGCTTTTCTAAAAAGCACTGTTCACATGGACTCTCGTGTACGGAAAACAAACAACTCCTCAACAAATGGGAACCTCCAAAACCCGCTCACAGTTAACAATCCAAAAAATCCACATCATGTGCAGCATGGCACATTGTGTTAAAACACAAATATAGCGAACAGAATCTTAATGAGAATTGAACCCATCCAAAGACCAACCCATCTCACTAACCAACCCCAAGTCCTCCTAGACAACGTGAGTCGAGAATGATCAAAAACACTCTTCATCATTCCCCGGAAAATACCCAAAGACTAAAACCTTTGCTACACAAAACAAAATGGCTTGATGACGAACTAGCAACTCGGAAAAGAAATGGGCATCATCGCAAAGGTAAAAGTAGAAACCCCAAAACACCCGATGGCACATTGCTTGCATCGTCCATAACGGAGGGAACCAAAAGAGCACTGAACAGAAAGTTCAGAAAGAGAAGTAGATGCTATTCAATAAATACACGTTTCTGCCAAAACCGTGCCGCTGCAGCTCATTGCAAAACCAAAGAAGTGCTAAAAAAGCTACAGCGGACTAAGTGTTTCCCCAACAAACCAGAAATTGCCCTAAATCCTCAGAGGAATTAGCAAGCCCATTAGAAGCAGCTTTTCCAACCACGATCATCTAATAGCTCGCCATCAGAGAAGAGCCAACAATTTCTTGACAGAGACAAACACAATCCCCCAATTTTTGGAAATGCAATACCATCACACCCGAGAAGCTTGTCAAAATAACTAACTAAAAGCAGGAGCAGAACAATGCGGTCCTTGCCCAGCAGGTCTGATCAAAGAACAATCACCCTCTCGTGCCTCATGTATTGTAAAAGCCACTTTCTAGTATTAACACAGCCCCAACCAGTGCTTTAAGTGGGCCGCGGCCAGCCGGGGCCCGGGCCCTGGCAGTCTCCAAAAAGTGGGGCTAAGCCGGAGGTCCCACCACAACATTGGTGTGACACATAATCCTGCCGCAGCCCCAACAGGAGATGCACCTGCCATTTTCGAGTGAGGCAAGCTGAGAGAAGTTCTTAAAACAAGAGGTAAGAGGCAGTGGCTGGCTAGTACTTATGTCAGTCACTGTAACTTCCTTGTGTAACCCCACCTCCCCCTTGCGCAAATGGTCCCAAGAGGAAGTCACTTTCCTTTTGTTGCCCTGCCCCGTCCCCCACCCTCCCCATGTCACTGAGGCGTCTTTGACCCCCGGCAAAACTGGGGACTCCATGCTAATTTCTATGTTTCCAAAAGATGGCTTGAAAAGTACACAATTCAAGCCACCTTTTATAAAGCTTTGCGGATGGACAAAGACGCCTCAGACTTTGTCCGTCATCAAAGCTTTATACAAGATGGATTGAATTCTATGTCAAGACATGGAGGCTCGGATTATGCTTCTCTTTATTCAACTCGAGCAGCATTACAATAACAAGATTAGTACAACAATAAAGTGAAAAACTACATGTTCCATGTAAAAACAGTCTTTAGTAGTTCTCTTGTTATTGGTCTTCGAAATAAACATGTGATCTTATTCCTCCAATAGTCTCTCAACACCTCCATAAATATGTCCACCATCTTAATATCCTCCTCTTTCTTTGCTGCTCGGGCAGCCAGTTAGGTACCAATTTGTTTATTTATGGAAATTAATGTAGTTGATGACATTTTGTTCATATAAGGCAGAGCATAAGCATGGGGAAATGCAGTACAAGCGCAGCGTATTAAGATTCAGGCGGAGCATATCCGCAGCGTAGCAAAATCTTTATACATTTTGCCGGTCAGATACTCCATGACAGGAGTCCAGACCGGCATTAGGGGGCAGAGTAGACACAGCGCCGGAGAGGAATCGCATCAGGATGACGTATTTCCACACACCGAAGCTCTGGTTAGGTTGAGTGCATTAAATTCAAACTCTTTATCTCGGAAAGAGTGATAATTACTTTACAGTCTGCAATAAACAGAAAGTTCCGCGCTACTCATGCATAGATTCAGTGACATAGAACGTCTTCAATAATTTGACAGGCACAGACCCAAGAAAAACCTGAGAGGTATAACAGCCTGAATTAAGACCACTGCTCACACCATTAGTGTGTTTGTGAGAGAAATGCATGCTAAAGAAGCCCGAGAATAAATATTCGGATTACTTATTTCGTAACTGTGGCAGATACTATCCTCATTTACAATGTCCAGGTCCAGTGAAGAAAGTAGGGCGCAAGTGAGTCAAAAAAGAAACTACACATATATGGGCTAGGTTATATAGAAGTTCTGGGGGCCAGTATGGGGGATCCCCACCAGATGGCCATTATGGAGGATCGGCTAAAACTTTTACAAGGAATGCAAGAGCTCAGGGGAGCAAAGGGACATGAGACAGAGAAAGGGGGAAGGAAGAAAGAGAGCTTGTAAGGTTAAACATACCAAGACCCCCTCCCCAACCCCGCCAGGCAGGCCACAGAAGAAAAGGAACAAAGGAGTCAAGTCTAAGAGGAGAGTGCATAAATGGCATGACACATCCTCCAAGAGCTCAGAAGAGGATGATGATTAGCAAGAACAATCCTCAGGGGAAGTGATATCTTCATTTGGAGAAGAGCGAACCTCTAAGAAAAGGAAAACGACTGAAATAGAAAATGAGGTTGGGGACGACTTTGACCCGGATACACTGATACACCCAGGCTCAGCACAGTGGCAGATAATCCCAAAATGGCCGGCGCATCGGCGATGTGCGGCCCGGGATCTAGTTTACATGGTTGCCTAGCAACACACAGCGCTACCAGACAATAGAGCACCACCGGCAGGCGGAAGCCAGCCCTTCTTCTTAGGCCCGGATTACAAGGCCCTCCTGTCTGTGCCTGTCGTTGCCGGACGAGCCGCAGGGCATCACCCTCTGCCAGTTTCCATTCATGCACTCGACTAATATATAGCACAATCACAGACACGTGCATCCCCGATCTCAGACATCTACAGTGCAGAATAACAGGGTGCACCACACACACAGCACTTGCAGCACGCTGCGAGCACATTCTTCTTATGGTAAGAAGCCTCCTTCACTGCTATACTGATCTACGCCTGTCTAATTGTGTTCTGAATGTATCCACTGTGAAATATCCATTGTTCTTGCCTATTACTGCCTTGATTAGTGCCTCCGGATACCTATTCGGCGATTCTTCACTACTGTATCAACACCCAGTAGAGTGCAACTATTATGCACACTGTCGTACCCTTTACATTGTATAACCGCAACCATTACACTTCTATCATTTGTACCGATTTGTTCACAATGCCTTCCGCTGTTCTTACCTCATATCGTCTAGCTCTGTATGCTTTCTTCCGCCCTGCTAGGCTTATGTGACGATTCACTCTCTCTCTGGTGCCCTTGCCCGAGTTAACAAGCTCCAGCCTAGCGACCCTACTACCCGCAGCCTTCGCCACACATACTTATCCACCTATAGCTCCAGCCTAGCGACCCTACTACCCGGAGCCTTCGCCACACATACTTATCCACCTAAAGCTCCAGCCTAGCGACCCTACTACCTGCAGCCTTCGCCACACATACTTATCCACCTACAGCAGCCCTCCTCTGTCTTCCAGCCACACTCTCACGACATTAACCACCCTCACCACCGTATGGATACCACTGCGCATGACCAACACAGACAAATAGACACCTTAGGCCTAACCATGGCATCACCACCCACAACGTCTGCACCAGCCACTCTGCCATCGCCACAACAGATTAACATCCACTGCTCCACAGAGATCAACACTACCACCAGCAACACTCTCTCCCCTATGGAGAGAATTACTAAATTTGCCTCTAAACTCACACCTAACATACCACGCAGACTCAGCATAAGGAACCTCAGACTCCAAACTAGAGATACTATGACCCCGGATCTCAACACCTTCACAACAAAACCCATCAAAGGAAGCATACCAACACACCATACACAAAGCATCCACCCAAACAGTCCTGCCCGACCCCCATTGCTCCCCTTATGCCAAAGGTTACTCACACCAAACTGGATGCACACCCAACTAAATTCCAGTCCCTCAAGTGTGCTCTCATCAATGCGAGATCACTCAATGCCCATGCGTTAGACATTGCGGACCTCATCCTCACTAACAACCTAGACATCCTAGCAGTCACAGAGACATGTCGGCCTGCCGCAGCTGGACCCACCTTGTGACTAGCCATTCCCGACAAATATACGATCCTTAGGGCAGATAAAGAATCAGCCAGAGGAGGAGGTGTAGCATTTATCGCCAAAAAACAATTGGACATCAGAGAAGCACCTACCCAACCTTCCATCTCATCAGATCATCTCCTCACAGTTAAAATTCCCCTCTCCTCAAAAACTACCCTTACCCTCCCATCTCCTGTACCGTCCACCTGGCTCAGCTCCCTCCCTAGAAGAGGAAATCACAGTACTCCTCATCAACAACGTCAAACCAGGCTCCAAAATAATCCTATCAGGTGACCTTAACCCGGGCCTCAACGACCCGAATGACACCAATGCCTTGGCACTAGCATCTAGCATTACAGAACGTGGCTTTCTCATTCGCATCACCAACCCCACACACAACAATGGTAGAACCCTTGATTGGATCGTAGACCTTAACTGTGAGGTAAACGTCTTATCCAGCACAACTTGTGCTTGGTCAGACCACAACGTGATCATCTTCACCATTCAAGACACACCCATGTCTACCACCAGCCACATTATGGCTCCTCCAACACTCACCAGAAATAAAAAGAATATCACACTGGATAAGATGCTGCCGCTGCTACACCCTATCACCAGCCCGCAGAACCTCAACAACCTAGTGCCAGAAAAACGAGTGGATCTGTATGACCACATGCTCACCACAGCCTTAGACTAAATAGCCACACTAAAAATGAGGAAAGCCAAACAAGTTGCACACCTCAATGCTTGGCACACCACCAGCTTAAAAAAGTTACGGAGTACTGAGAGTACTAAGAGAGCAGCTGAATGTGCATGGAAAAGAAAAAACATCAGCCTTCAATAAAAATAAAATTACATTAGCCCCCACCAACCACAAGAACGCCATACACTAAACAAAATGTGACACATAAACCAGAGAATTGGCAATGCGAAATCTGGGACTAAAGAGTTATTCACAGTGCCCTGTGAATTAGAAACTCCCGTCATACCCGATGATCAATGCATCGAAGACTCCAAATGGTGCACAGACATCCAAAAAAGCCCTATTGGACACAATTACGTTCCTCCAAACCAAAATTGAAACAAAAAAAAATGTAGTCTATCCATTGAAGCCAGCAAGTTCAACAATGTTAAAGCTACCAACTACCAATCCACTCCTTTCTACTTCACTCCTGTGTCAGTACCAGAGGTTATCAGCCTTATTGAAAGCCTCAAACCCTCAAATTGCCAGGATGACACCTGCCCGCCCACCTTTATCAAAGAGGCAGTAGCTAATATCGCACCTTTCATCACGACCTTCATAAACTCCTCTTTTGAAACCTGTATAGTACCAACCAACCTCAAAAATCCATGGGTTCGCCCTCTTCTAAAACAACCTTCTCTGGACCCCAACACTCCCACTAATTATCAACCTATAACTACGGTACTGTTCCTGCTCAAGATCCTGGATAAGGCAGCTTATCTCCAGATACAGAAACACACGGAAAGGAACAATCTCCTTGGCTTCCGCCAATCCGGTTTCAGACCAGGTCACAGCACCGAAACAGCTCTCATCGACCTCAAAACCCAAACGGATGAGATTAAGAACAAAGGGAACATAGCCCTTCTCCTCCTGTTAGACCTCGATGGCCTTTGAGCTGGTCAACCACAAGATCCTATGCATGCACCTTACATCAGCAGCTCACATTTCGACTAAAGCCACTGCCTGGATTCAATCATTTCTCTCTAATAGGACTATGAGAGTTTTCACCACAGCAACTGCAGACCCAGCCCCAGTCCTATATGGAGTACCCAAAGGCTTGTGTGTCTCACCTACGTTGTACAACATATTTACGAAGCCTCCATTCGACCACTTAGACAGTTTGGGTATCACCTACACGAATTATGCAGATGATACCCAAATACTCATTCCACTCGCAGGCTCCTACACAGCAGGCACAGATCCCCTAACCAACATCTATCTCATTATTCAGGCAATGATGGCCACTCACGGCCTCTGCCTGTATGATGATAAAACAGAGTTACTGCTGATAGGCTCCTAATAGCACCTAAGTAAACTTCCTAGTCAATTCCAATCCTTCATCATTGACAAGAATACCATTCAAGTCTCCAAAGTAGTCAAAACACTTGGAATATACCTTCACTCGAACCTTAACCTCACTAAGCAAATCAACGCAACAGCTTAATCAGTAGCTCGTACGGCTAAGCTAATAACCGCCTGCAGACCCTTCCCGTCTCTTGAAAACTGCATCACATTAGCCAGAGCACTTATCTTGTCCAAGCTCGATTACTGCAACACACTTTACAATGGAACCAGTCTTCGCAACATGAACAAACTCCAAGTACTCCAAAATAATGCTCTCAGTGCGGCCCTTAACATACCTAAAGCCAACCACATCACATTCGCCAGACAACAAGTGTCTTCCAGTCAAGAGTAGAATCATGTATAAATCACTATCTATTACCCATAAATGCTTAGCCATCCTAGCCCCGAAATACCTTAACTGCAAATTTCCCCCAAAAAGTATCCAACAGACCCACAAGAACTGCACAAATTAATCAACTCATCATACCAAAGTACAAACTTGAGAAATCCGGGGGTAAGAGCTTCCCAGTTTTATCCACTAAGCTATGGAACTCCCTACCTCCCATCATCAGAACAGAAACAAGGAACAAGTTACTGCATGCGCCTGGCACGGATTCACATGCTTACGAATATTCCCCTTCGTCAGGCTGGGAATCCTCGGTAAAAGAAAAAATCAGTTTCAGTTTCGTTTCTGAACAGTCTTTCTCCTAATAACCAATCACTGGTCTCTGGATCATACTGCCCCCAGCCAATGACTGCCCTCTACCTAAGCCCCTCCTCAGGCAGCCATCTTCAGATTTGGTAGCACGTAAAGTGGCAGTAGGACCAAGAGAAGAGCCGCAGAGGGATAGGCGGGAGGGTTCGCATGTGAATCCATGCCAGACCCAATGCTGGAGAACAACAGTTACAGGTAAGTAACTTGTTCCTTCTCCGGCCTGGGGTCTGGCATGGATTCACATGCTCATGAATACAAGAATACATAGCAGTACACACATGCACAACCATGGGACGTGCCAAGGCTCAACATTAAGCATTTCAACAGCTCAACATTAAGCATCTCTTACCTCCTCACCAGGCTCACCTTCAAGCGAACAGGTTGCGCAGCACTGCTTGGCTGACTCTGGACTCCTCCCTGGAATCACGGTCGACGCGAAGAATCTTGTGAAGGTGTGCGTCGACCTCCACGTAGCAGCCCTGCAGATGTCCAGCAGGGGCACACCAGACAGGAACGCCGTAGTTGCAGCGATCCCTCTGGTCGAATGGGCTCTCGGACGGCCAGACAACGGTCGGTTTGCCAACCAGTAACAGTGTGTGATGCAGTCGGAGAGCCACCTGGAAATTGAGGCCTTGGAGAGGGCCTTCCCCTGGTTCACAGGGCCAAAGTTCACAAACAGCTGCGACGTCTTCAGAAAACTTTTCGTGCGGTCCACGTAGAAAGAACTTCAGCTCTCTAGCCACATCCAGCGAGTGCAAAGTTCTCTCAGCCGGCGACGAAGGCAACAGGAAGAAAACGGGTAACACGAAGGGCTCGTTGAGATGGAAGTCCGACGGCACCTTGGGCATGAAGGAGGGGTGTGTCCTCAGCACTACCCTCATTGCGTGGAAAGTCAAGTAGAGGGGCTTACAGGAGAGGGCCTGGATCTCTCCCACTCGTCGTGCAGAGGTGATGGCCACGAGGAACGCTGTCTTCCACGACTGTCTTCCGTCGTGCGGAGGTGCCGAATGCAGAGGCTCGAACGGGAGACCCATGAACGTAGTCAGCACCACATTGAGCTCCCATGCCGGGGCCAGAGCCTTCACCGGCAGGAACGAGCGGAAAGGTCCTTTCATGAACTCCTTAACCAGGCAATGCGACCAAAGCGATGATCGCCCCGAAGTTCTGGTGTAGCGGGAGATAGCCGCCAGATGGATCTTGATAGAAGCGTGAGCCAGCCCCACCTTGGCCAGAACAGCAAGTACGGCAGCACTTGAGGGGCCGTAATCGTAGAGGGTTTATCTTCTGTGCACGGCACCAGACGGTGAACCTCTTCCATTTATGTCCGTAGCACTTGAGAGTCGAAGAAGCCCTGGCCTTAGCAAGCACCTCTTTGCAGTCTGCCGGGATCTCGTATCCACCAAACTCTAGCGTTGCAGAAGCCAGGCCTGCAGATTCAGTGACGACGGGTTGTGGTGCAGGAACGCACCTCCTTCCCTGGCGAGAAGATCTGCATCCGCCGGAAGCTTGACTGGAGGGGATGCTGACAAGTCCAGAAGGTCTGGGTACCATATCTGCCTCGGCCACGCCGGTGCGATGAGGATCATCCTGCACCGGGACCGTCTGAGTTGACTGATGAGTCGCAGGAGCAATGGCAACGGTGGGAACGCCTAGAGAAACAGGCCATCCCAGGGGAATGAGCACACACCCCCATGCTCCCCGGCAGGGGAAACCTGCTAGCGAACCTCCAGCACTTGGTGTTCATCACCGTCACAAACAGATCGACTTGGGAATTGCCCCATCGTCGAAACAGTAGGTCCACCTGATTCTGCCAAAGTTCCCACTCGTGGCAAGAGCACAGCTCTCTGCTGAGTGAGTCGGCGACAGTGTTCTTCACTCCTGCCAGATGAAAGGGTACCAGGAACATCATTTGAGCGACGGCTAAGTGCCATAAGTCCTCCGCTTCCTTGGAGAGAGCAGGGGATCTGGTGCCCCCCTGCTTCTGAATGTAGAACATCATCGTCGTGGTGTTGTTGGTGAAGACCCGCACCACCTTGCCCTTGAGGGATGGAAGGAATGATTTGAGGGCCCAAAACACGGCCCGGAGCTCCAGGACGTTCATTTGTAACGACTTCTCATCCGGGAGCCAAAGGCCTCTTGCGTGGAGATTGCCGGTGTGTGCGCCCCATCCCCCCAGGGAGGCGTCCGTTGTCACTGTCTCCTGATGCGCCAGCGTCTGGAAGTCCATGCCCGCCGCTAGATGCGCATGGAACCCCCACCATCGAATCGCCAGTCGGAATGTCTTGTTGAGGGCGATCCTGTCCTCAAAGCTTCCCAATGCCTGCACCCAACGGGCATCGAGGAACTCCTGCAGTGGCCGCATCTGCAGTCTGCGCAGCCGAACGAGGTAGATGCGTGATGACATCATGCCGATCAGGGACTTGATGGACCTTACCCTGACGACCTTCATGGCCAACAGACGTTGTACCTTGCCCAGGATGGCCTTCATGCTGTCCTCCGACGGTGCGGCTAGGCGCGCCACCTTGTTGAGTCTGGCACCCAGGAACTGGGCGTCCTGCGATGGCTCCAAGCAGGACTTCGCATAGTTTATCGAGAACCCCAGTTCTGTGAGCAGGCGAACGGTCCTCGCTGTGTGTTCAACAGCGAGTTCCTTTGACTTTGCTCGGATGAGCCAATCGTCCAGATAGGGGTAGACGTGGATCCCCTGCATGCGCAGCCGCACCACCACCGGTGCCAGGCACTTGGTGAAGACCCTTGGGGCCGGCTTCATACCGAAGGGGAGGGCCCTGAACTGGTAGTGCCATCCTTGGACCATGAAGCACAGAAACTTTCGGTGCCCCTTGTGAATGGGGATGTGGAAGTAGGCATTCTCCATGTCCAGCGACGACAGGAAGTCCTTCTTTCCAGCTGTCCCTGCACGTGCCGCAGGGTGACCATCTGGAATTTCTGGGATGTTATGTATTTGTTGAGGCGGCGGAAATCTAGGATGGGCCGCCAGCCGCCGGTCTTCTTTCAAACAGGGAAGTACCATGAGTATACTCCGGAGCCCCAGAGCCTCTTCGGGGCGAGCTCTATCGTGTCCTTTTTTAGCATTGCTCGTACCTCTAGAAGTAGTTGAGGAATATGGTTTTCTTTCCTGGCAACGGGTGGAAAACGGGGACACTTCCTTTGGAACTCCAGAGTGTGTGTGTGTGCCAGGGCATCCAGCACCCAACAGTCGGTGGAGATGGATTTCCACGCGCCAATGAAGTTCGCCAGCCGGCCTCCCACCGGAGTGCTCGGGTGGGAGCCCGACATCATGGCCGGTTCAGCCCTGCTTCGCCGAGGCCTTACCGCCTTGGGCCCCTTGGCGACAACAACGATGATGTCCACCAGCCTTGTTTCAGCCTCTGACGGTATGAAGAAGAGCTGCCGCCGAATCCTTTGGAGGCACCTTGTGACTTGCCTCCGGAGGGCCGAAAGGACGGCCGTCACTGATGGAGCTGCCCAAGGCAAGGGCCGTCTCGGTGTCTGCCTTGATGGCCTGCAGTGACTCGTGAACTGCCTTACCGAACAAGTTGTTCCCGTCGAGGGAAATTCCAGTACACTCGTCTGAACATCCTGACGGAAGTCAGTGGCCTTGAGCCAGCCGTGCCAGCGAAGGCAAACGCCATTGCCCGATCTGGCGGAAGCCGGCGTTGGCGATGTCCGTGGCCACCGTAATGGCGTGGTCCAAAGCCACCTTGCCTTCCTGGAAGATTTCAAGAGCCTCTGCCCTCTTGTCTTCTCGGAGGAAGTCCAGGAGGGGGACGATTTTAAACCACAGCTCCCTATCGTAGCGGGCCACGATAGCGAGAGTCTTGGCCGCCTTAATGGTCATCACTGCCGACGAAAGGAACCAACGTCCCATGGTATCCAGCTTCTGCCCCTCGCCGTCCGGTGGGGAAGTGGAAGTATATGCCATCGCCCCAGCAGATTTCTTCTTGGCAGCCGCGGAGACCACTGAGTCTGGAGACGGCTGCGCTCTGAGGCACATTGGTGCCGAATCTGCTACCCAATACTTCTTCTCGTACCGGTTTCTTTTCGCCAAGGCGGGCTTCTTCAGGAGGGCCAGCCCCTCGTCCCAGATGTTGTCCAACAGCAGAACCGAGAGCACAGTTTTCCTCTTGGCCTCTCGTCGCTGATAAAGGAATCCCTCCTTCTGCTCCTCGGGGCATAACTGAAACAGCTCTGAGGCCCTAGCGATCATGGCGTGAAATGAGCCAATTTCGTCAGGAGGAGAAGCCCTGGGTGGGGGCGACGGGAAATCTGCTCCGTCATCACAGCCGTCGTGCCACCCCCGTCGTCGCCGTCTCTTCCCTTGGAGAGGATGGAGGTGAAGGATGGAAGGGTGGAGGCGGATGAACTCCCCTCCGCTTGGGTGATGGACTTCCCAACGGTCCAGGCACCGCTGGATCATCCGCCGGAGGCAAAGGCATCCTTGTTCTCATTTCTGAACACAGGGTGTGCAGGGCCAGCAAGATGCCCTTCGACCTGTCCGTCGGTGGTTGCGACGGGAGCGTCGGCAGCGGCGTGGTGTCTGGTTCCTCGTCTATCTGTCGTTCCTCATCGGCTCCCCCGTTGCTCTCCCCGTTCGCCTCGTCGGGGTCCCTCCCGTAGGCCTTGACCTCAACAAATCTCTTGTCCAAGACTGATGAGGCCTGCTAGCTCATCCTTGGAGGAGATATCTGAGTCCGGTAGGACACTTGCGCCCCCCCTTCTTCTCAGCCAGGGGTTTCACGGGGGTCTTATCGATGAGTAGGAAAGATGATTCCCCGCGGGAGGGCAGGGAAACTCTTGGCTTTGAGGTCGTCTCCACTGGGGCCGCATCTGCGGGTTTCGCCAGGGACGCTGCCACTTCCTCAATCGAAGTCTTAGACAGGTGAATCTGGGCCTTCACAACCTTTGACGAGTCTGAAGCCTTCACCGTGGGGGGGGGGGAGAAAGAGTCACCGCCTTGCTCCCCCTTGGGTTTCTCAATCGGGGTCGACTGGGGCTTCTCCCGAACCTTACCCAGGTTTTACAACTTCCTCTTAATCGAGCCGAAGCGTTGGCTCGTGGTTGACTGAGTCGGTGATGCTGCGCCTGGCCTGGCAGCCGCAGCGCCCGTACCAACAGCGGTCCCGGTGCCCACGGTGCTTTGCCTTATGTTGGGCCCCCGTCGCCAAAGCGCCATCAAAGGTATTAGAAGACCGCTCAGACTTCTTCTTGGGCTCACCTGCCGCCGAGCTTTTCGCCTCCAGCCATTCAGCGAACAGTTTGCAACGCTCCTTCATGGTGTGGGCGCACATGTCCTTGCAGAACGCACAGTCCTCCTCCACGTGCGACTTGTCAGAGTGCAGGCAGTAGAGGCACCGGGAATGCTCATCCTCCTTGAAGACTTTCTGTAGTCCACATCCTGGTCAGATCCTAAACAGCTTGGACCCAGCGGGCGTCGAGTCTCCTTTGTGTTCAGCCATGTCCACGCCGGTAGGCCTCAAAGATCTTCAGGGAATCCTCCAAGAAGGTAAATTCGATGAAAATTTGCCCTTGAGGGGCACAAAGATTTCCAGAATGGGGTCCCTGTTGATCGGAAGAAGAATCGTTGGAGCTTGAGGCTCAATTTGACCAAAAAAAGTAAGAGCAAACTCTTTGAAAAAACGCATTACACAGTAAAAGTTCAAGCACTAAGCACGAGGACTCCCAACACTTGAACTTGCGGTAAAAATCTGAAGATGGCTGCCTGAGGAGGGGCTTAGGTCGAGGGCAGTGATTGGCTGGGGGCTGTATGACCCAGAGACAAGTGATTGGTTAAGAGAAAGACAGTTCAGAAACAAAACTGAAACTGTTTTTTTCTTTTACCGAGGATTCCCAGCCTGACGACTGGGAATATTCATGAGCATGTGAATCCATGCCAGATCCCATGCTGGAGAATATACCAAACATTTCAACACAAACTAAAAACTTGGCTAGTGTCCCTAGAATAAGCTAGGACCTTGCGGGAGTACCCTAGCTCTTATCCTCTTCTGACTACCTTACAACCACTCTGTCTTAGTTTGCACCGATGACCTTGATCACAAACTAAATGGACCTACATTTAGGTATACCACTTCAATTCCTGTATGCACATTGCAATTTACACATGAATTGATGTACCTCACCTACTGTAATATAACTCATCTGCACTGTACTTGTAACATATATAATATGTATATTAGGGACTATACAGCACATTGATTGTAATGTAATACACCTGTATTTTCTTTGTACCTGTATCCTGTAAAATATGTATTTCTAATTGTAACATGTAAACTTGAGCCCAGATACCGTTGGGTTGGGAGCGCTATATAAATAAGCAAGCAAACAAACCAACCAACCAACGGCAAATATAGCCGCTTATTTGAAGAAGAGACTGAGGACCCTTTGTCGAAAGAGGCTAGACAAAAACTTAGGGTAGAGTGCCCAAGACTACACCTGTCAGTGGGTATTGCCGAAACACCTGAAATTGAAGAAAAAAATGTGACCTTTATGAGCAAATATGCTAAGGGCATAAAAAAGGATATAGATAGGTCCTGGCGGTCATGCCAGGGCAAGATGTTAGATTAGGTGGGACCCCTCATCAAGATACTGGAAATGGCAGCAGAAGCCAAAGAAAAATATGAGCCCATAGACCCTGCGCTTCTGTCTGGATGGGCACAAAGAGCAGTATGTCTATTAGGGAACGCAAGCAGTGCACTCCTAACAGAGAGACGCAAGTCAGTTCTGGTCGAAATGCACCCCAAGCTAAGTGAACTAGTAACTTCAGAAGCAGCAGCAAAAGGGAAGCTCTTCGGTAACTCCTTCATAAAGGAGCTTACTAAATTTGCGAACCCCTACGCAGCTATCGACAAGGCATAAGCATCCCTTCAAAGGGTGTTTGTGAGGCAAGCTTTTCCACAGGCTGGCAGAGGAAGTGGCCGCTCAGCCAGCCGGTACATTCTTCAAAGGTCCTTCAATGACAGGAGTCCTGGAGGCAGGATGACCAAAGGCCGAACTCATTCTTCCCATCGAGAAGAAGAAGCAGGGATAGAGGCTGAAGGCACCAGAATGCCAGCAACAGCAGAACAAAGGTGAGGCCAATGATACAGAAAACCTGTCCAATGGAGAGAGTACCCGCAGTAGGTGGGAGACTAGCGCAATGCATAGAACACTGCCATGCTTTATCTTCGGACATCTGGATCACAAATACAGTTCAAGGGTTTCAAATAGATTTCGATTCCAACCCATTTCAGACAAGATGGCCAAATGTGTTAGTATAGAGCGCAGCGGACAAAGAACTGCTAGACACAGAAATAAAGGCTTTAATAAAGAAGGAAGCCATAAAACAAGTTTCAGAGCAGTCAGACAGCTTCGTAAGCAATATGTTTTTGGTCAAGGGAAAACAATCTGAGACCAGTGAACCCTTATGGTTCTTTTAATTAAGGTAACACATCATACGATGGATGGGATGGAGAATAACTCTCACACCAAATAAGAAGATCGACTCAGGAAGTTGGCAAAATGTCTGTTTTATTCTCAATTATCTAAAACAGGGAGTACAACGGATGTTGCACAGCATGGTCTCAAAGCATTCAATTAAAAAAAATTACTTTTATAGCAAAAACTCATCATACGTGATGTCATACTACGTGGCAAACTACAAAAACCTATGCAGGATTGTGATAGGACTAAGGGGAGTATCCAAGTATACTTTCTATAAGGGATCGGATTGTGATTGGGTCTCTATAGTCAGGTGGGCAACTCATGCCCTCCTTTAGTGCAAGTCATCTTCGACAGGGATTAGAAACATGATACATCATTGGGTCTCAAACTATAAGGCCCTTCGTTATATGGCCCTCTAAAATTGGTTGGCACACGTGTACCCTTCTGGAACATTCGATTCTCTAGCAGAACGTAAGCTGGTACCTCAGGTGGTAGTGGGTGGACTTGACCGTACCTCCCTACCCAATTAGCACAACATCTCTCATCGCTCATGCCTTCTGCCATTCAGGTTGTCTTTGAACTTGACCTTGTAATAGCTTTTCTTCTCTGGGAACAAAAGGGAGTGCGAGCATGTTCTTATTAAGGCCCAGGTCTACATGCCCACTTCTATTTTCATCCTGGACTCACTTGAAAGAAGACTGTGAATTGACCCATTTTATAGCATTTAATTGTCCTGAATAAAGAAACTTGGCACTCATGGTGTTCTCTCTTTGCAACCTAACAAGGGATGCCTCAGCATCTCACATTCACTGTTCCTCAAGGAATGATAACCAGTTTTGGCTGCCTTAGCCTTTGACACCAGGTCAAGCAGTCTTCTTTTGGTCCATCTCCGAGCCTCTGCTGATTTCTTTGCTGCGACATACTCACAGCTATCAATCCCCCTTTTTCCACGAGTTGAGTTTACTAAAATTGTGACTATATATATATATATATATATATATATATATATGGCACCGCCTGCAGTCAATTCGCCATGTATAGCCAAGGCCTTTAAGATTACTTAGTCTACGTGCGTTACGGCATTTGTACAGTTATAAAACAGCTTGCTTTTTCTGCAGTGCTTTTCATATGTGCAATCTTCATTCCGCACATGAACATTTCCTTGATTCTTTACTTTGCCATCAGATTCTATAAGGTCTATGCATTCTCTTCTCTGGTCATCTTTCTCAGTGCGTCACACTCATTTCTTGTGACGCCACCAGCCTCTCCTTTTCTCATCTTCACGCTTCTTCAGGGATCTCCCTCAGGAGACCGTCATCTCTTCGGGCATCCATCACATAGGGTTTTCACAGTGGATAACTTGTCTCAAAAGCTTTTTGTTGTATAGGTACCATTACTGGTGTTGCACATGTCGCAATTTCCGGTTTCCAACATAGAGGCAGAATAGGGGCGGGACTTCCTGCAGAGGCCTTCAGCTGCTCCTCTACACCAGTTATAAATCTAAAGGAACTGAGCAGCTTCATAAGGTCCAGACATTTCAAGATGGAGGGTATTCATCTCCCGAGGGACTTATTACAACATGGTGATTGGTTAGTAAGAATAGATCTCCGGGATGCTTACCTGTAATGTGTCAAGACAGAGGGAGACGATGAAGTAACAGGTGAACATCACCCTGGATCTGCTAGAGCATCTGGGGTTTCTGGTCAACTGGGAGAAATCAGTTCTGCCTCCAGATCAGTCCATGGAGTTTTGGGGATTCTTGATAAACACCCCGCGGGGTACCCGGAGTCTACCGGTTCACAAGGTAAACTACATAAAGGAAGAGTGCTCCAACAAGGGAAAGATTATCTATTCTGGAAATAGCCAGACTAGTGGGACGATTAGCATCATCAATACAAGCGATCTTCCCAGGCCCACTCCATTACAGAACCCTCCAGAGATTGAAGATACAATATCTCAAGAGGGGGGCCTTTTATGAACGGAGAGGAGGAAATGCAGTGGTGGCTACAGCATATGGAGGCATGTAACAGGAGAGTGATATTTGGTTCATCCCCGGAACTAATAATATAGTCAGATACCAGCAGATGTGGCTGGGGAGCATGGTACGGAAATACGACGACCGCAGGGAGAAAGATGGTCAGGGAAAGAACTGGATATGCATATCAACTGCCTGGAGCTTCTAGTAGGCATGTTCGCAGTAAAAAGCTGGACACAGGAGAAGGAACAATATTGCATTCTCCTCAAGATGGACAATGTGTCCACATTGAGATATGTAAACAGGTTAGGAGGAACGAGATCCTTATGCCTAGGAGGATTTCAGTGACGGCAGAATACCTGCCAGACAGTCTGAACAAAGTAGCAGATTGGAACTCCAGGTTCCTAACGGATGCCAGCGATTGGAAGCTGGACGAGACAGTATTCCAAACACTGTGGGCAAGATAGGGACCATTTCAGAGGGACCTATTTGCATCCAGACTGAACAGACAGATTCCTCGATTTTTCAGCTGGAGGCCAGACTCCATCTGAAGAAGAGGCGACAGATGCTTTCCTGCAAGTATGGGGCACAGAAATAGAATATGCCTTCCCGCCATTCGCAATGATAGTGAGAACTTTGGCACAGGTGAGAAGACAAAGAGTATTGTTAATATTAGCTAGCATGGACGGGACAAGCATGGTTCCCAGATCTGCTGGAAATGTCATACAACAACCCGATCGCACTAACGACGATCGGATCGATCATCCAGGACCCGACAGGGAACAACTATCATCTAGTGGAGTCAGGCTGCCTCAACCTCATTGCGTGGGCAATATCAGGGGAACCTGGGCTAGGCCAGGACTATCGAACAAGGCTGAGCACATCATTCGGGAATCCTGGGTACCAGGGACCAGAAAGGCATACAGGTCTGCATGGTTAAAGTGGAATAGCTTGTGCATGGAGAGGAGTTTTAATTCAGCTAGAACAGATGTAGTACATGTAGCAAATTATTTTGCACAAATGGCAGTGCAAGGCAAAGCATACAGGACCATATGATACATGCAATTAGAAGGACGAACAGTAGGGGAACACCCCTTGATATGCAGATTACTGAAAGGTATCAGACTGATGAGACCCCCCAGGGTAAAATATGACCAATTATGGGATGTAGACAGAGTATTAAAGTTGTTCACAACATGGCCAGATAACGATGAACTATCCAGGAAGGAATTATCAGCTAAGGTTACAATGCTGTTATGCTTATTGTCATGCAAACGGGTATCTGATGTAAGAGCATTGGAGGATGATAGGAAGACATTTACACCCACAGGAGTGACATTCTATATATCTAGACCATGCGTGCACAACTTACGGCCTGTGGGCCAGTTGCGGCCCGCCATGCTATTCTTTCCAGCCCGCCAGCAACAAAGACTTTCCTAATGGAGTGCGGCCCGCAAGCAGCTTCGGCCGCCCTCCATTCGGAAAAGACTTTATTATTCTTCTGGGCCGTACAAAAGACTGACCCTCATTGGCTCAGTGCACATGCACCACGTAGCTCCTACGAGCCACGTAGTGCGTGTGTGCTGCACCAATGGAGTTAGTGCTGGCGTGGTCAGTAAGGCTTGATGCCGGAAGGCATTTCAGCCTTGCCACGCCAGCCGTAGTACCAGAAACATTGCCAGCGTTCCAGCTAGCCTGCCTTCCAGCACGTCTGGTATGTATATATTTCGGGGGGGGGGGCTGTTTGTGTGTGTGTGTGTCTCAGGTCTGTCCTGACTATGTTTCTGTGTATGTTGAGATGCGGAGGTGGGGGTGGGGAGGGGATGTGTTGAGTCTGCCTGTATGTTTGTTTTTGTATGTATGTTGAGATGCTGGGTCGGGGGGGTCGGGTCTGTATGGGTGTTTGTTTTTGTGTGTATGGGCAGTGCATGCTGAGATGGGGTGGGAGGGATTCGGGTCTGTATGGGTATTTTTGAATGTATGTGCAGTGTATGTTCAGATGTGGGTGTGGGGGGTTTTGGGTCTGTCTGTATGGGTGTTATTGTATGCATGTGCTTTGTATGTTGGGATGTGGGGGTGTCAGGTCTGTCTGTATGTTTGTATTTGTGTGGATGGGCAGTGTATGTTGAGATGTGGGGGTGGGGAGTGTCGGGTCTGTATGGGTATGTATGCATGGTGTATGCTTGTTAGTTTGTATGCTGAGCTGGGGTTGGGGGTTCGGGTCTGTATGGGTATGTATGCATGGTGTATGCTTGTTAGTCTGTTGGGGCATGGGAGCCATGGGGCTTGGTGTTTGGTTGAGGTGTGAGGCCCATGGGGCATAGTGTTTGGTTGAGGTGTAAGGGCATAATGTTTGGTTGAGGGGTGGGGTCATGGGGTATACTGTTTGGTTGAGGGGTGGGGGCCATGGGGCATAGTGTCTGGTTTGGGGGTGGGGGCCATGGGGCATAGTGTCTGGTTCAGGGGTGGGTGCCCTGAGGCATAGTGTTGCACTCCGAAAGAGTGATCCCAATAGTAAAGCTAAAACAGGCAGTTAGGAGATGTACATCCTTTGCTTTTTGAGGAAACCTGACTCACCGAAGGCCATGCTCCTCTTAGCCAACCTAAACAGCAAAGTATAGCCGTCCAAAATAAGGGAATGTCCAATCAAGGGTCAATAAAATATATATACTTTAATTAAACAGACGCTATGCAATTACTGAATAGAAATAAATGATAACAATGGAAAATGTGTGGTACAAAATGTACGTTTGACAAATAAAGACTGTTGCACCTCAAAAAGGATTCCATGTGTTTACTAAAAATAGGGGGTTGAAAACGCCTCCTGCCACACCTACCGCCCCACCCACATTTACTTTTCAGCCCACTATAGGCAGCATGTAAGGTACTTTCGACCGTCTGTCAAAATCAATTGTGCACCCCTGATATAGACTAACTAAAACGAACCCGAGCACTATAGATTATACATCTTTCACTGGACAACCAAAATTACGTTCAGTATGGTGCATACAGACGTATATAAACAAAACACAGGAGATACGTCCTGCAGGAGTATCCCAGTTGCTCATTGCACTGAGGAGACCTTTTGGGGCAGCAGCGCCAGCCACTTTAGCAAGATGGATGATGAGCCAAGCGGGCATTGACATTTCACACTATGGCACACACTCTGTGAGAGGGGCTATGGCATCCAAAGCTTTTAGTCCAAGAGCACAACTGGAGGATATATTGAAGGCAGCAGACTGGACAATGGAGTCCACATTCAAAAATTTCTATTTCAAACCAGTCGAACAGGTAACATCGTTGATGGTAAGTAAGCTTTAAACAAGCATAATCTGAGCAGCCGGGTCATGACGTAGAATTCAGATCTTCAACACATTTGTTCATAAAGTCATAATTCTATTAAAGACACAGAGGGGAAGGATTATCCCACCCATTCTAATCGTGAAAATGTATAATATAATGTCATGATTATGATGCAATTATGTGATGTATTCTGTCATGCAGCACGATTACCTAACACAGGTGACGAGGAACCTAAAATGTTCTTTAATTGCAGGTTCGATGGGAGATAGCAAGCCTGACAGGAACATGAGAATCAGAACGAGATTAAATAAAGTTCAGTGCTCAATGGATGGGACACAAAATTGGATGATCAGCGAAAGAAAGAGGAGGATATTAAAATGGTGGACAGATTTTTGAAGGTGTTGAGAGACTATTGGAGGAATACGATCACATGTTTATTTTGAAGACCAATAACAAGAGAACTACTAAAGACTATTTTTACATGCAACATGTCGTTTTTTCACTTTATTGTTCGACTAATGTTGTTATTAGAAATGCTGCTCGAGTTGAGAAAAAAGAAGAAGCATTTCTCTTATAGAAATATTTCTATGTTTAAAAAAGGTGGCTTGAAAATGACACAAACCATAAGGTATGCACACAAATATATAAATGTTATAGTATAGTACACAAACCATAATAAGTTACACATACAAATATATACATGCTTAAATGCATTCATATATTTGTTTGTGTACCTTACTATGGTTTGTGTACTTTTTAGGCGATGCATCCCACAACCCACGCCCCCAAATGAGGGCCCCCCTCGATTTCTTACCCCACTTAAAGCCCTGGCCCCACCTAACACAAAATTAGGTGTCCAGGCACATTGTTGGCCTCAAAACATGGGACCATATCTCCCTCGGCAGGCAGGGGCGGGGGCATCAAAAGTCTCACGACAGGGTGAATGGAATATACATAAGGAACTTTACATGCCTTCAGAATCTATCAAAACAGCAGACCAAGCAATCAGAAAAACTTACATTCCTACCAAAGTGAGCCTTCAGAGTCCCGAGCTATGCAGCAATTTAACTGCAACAAGAGACCAAGTTATGGAAGAATTTCCCAGACTTGGAGCCAAAAAACAGAACTTTTTAAAAGGTGCCTAAACATCGGTTCGCAGAACAGATTATCTAACTACCCCAACTTCTCACCTTCTCAGAAAGGTCCCCTCCCAGCAGAGGTAACCTGGGGTGAAATACAACACTAGGCCCTTCTGGGTCGCCGGATTAACAGCGCTTCTAGAGGTTAAACTCAAATGTGTCTTCTTTAGATATGGCATAGGTCAGGTCAGATCAGCTTTTACATCCATCAAAACAATTCCATTTGCTGCTTGGAAATGTGTTGCCTTTATACCCGATCTGTACACGTTAACCTACTGTGCACGGTCACCGCTACACCTTTATCCTGCAAGTCCTAGTCCCACAGGCGCTTGAAGCCACAAATTAGCAGACCGCATATCAGGGTCGGACTGGGGCATACAATTGTCTCGGGCACCAATGAAAAAGTGGCCCACTGCTGCAAATGGCTGTTCATTCCTTTTGTGACAGGCAGATTGAATAGTAGCCAAGGGGGAGTTTTTTGATAAACTGTGATACAAATTGTGCAATTTGAAGTCTATGTATGTAGCAACAATGGTCAAAACTGCGTGTATTAGGACCTTTTTGTTTAAAAAAGGTAAAGAAAAAAAGGTTTAGAAAGACTGCTCTATGACCGCACAGAGCAGTCTTTCTAAATCGAACTGTAAGGCCCTGTGACGCACACGAGTGCGCGCAGGCACTGACAGACACACCAGGACATGGAAGCGGCCAAGAGGGAGAACAGGTAAGCACATATGTGCGTGTGTATTGGCTGTACCCGTGTGTGTGTATTTTTGTGTGTGTGATGGTGGGGGGGGTCTTGAGAGGGGAGGGAGGGACTGAGGGAGGTGGGTTCGGGGGTTGACATGTCCCACTTTTTTAAAACACATGGGGCAAGAGACAATGTGGGGTGGGCGAAGGGAGGGGGTGAGGAAACGTCCTTCTTTCGATTTTTGTAGGCCGCCTACAATCCGCAGAAAAAAATCAGTCTTTTGGTTAGGCGACCTACAAAAATCAAAACCAAACTGCTAGCCGCATAGGAAAGTAAATCAAACTGGCTCAGACTGGCCAAAAAAAGTGGCCCACTTTGACCCCAGAAAAAGGCCCATACTAGCATTTTATGTTTTGGGTTCTGGCAGTGCCCTATTTGCCAGTCTGAGACTGCCGCTTATTGGTACCGTTAACCAGACCCTCCAGCTAATAGCGATTTTGCGATCCCGCAAAATGCCGCAAAAACGCCCGTTTTGCACAAAATGCCGCAAAAACGGTCGTTTTGTGCAAAAACAGCATCTTTAAATAATTTTTTTGACATTTCTTTTAAAGTAATCTGCAAAAATTACAGTTTTAAAAAAAAAATAATACTCAGGGTGCCAGGTTCTCAACTTTTATTTTTACACAAGAAATGAAATCACTTGCGCCCCAAAAAAGTGCAGCCCAATTCACAAGGGACACATGAATGGGCACATTTTATATTTGCGCGCCCACTCAGATGGCCTTTTTCACCTCCTACATCAAATAAAGTGGCGTTTCTGTCAATTTAAAAGCGCATCCCTCATTACCAAGCAAGATGCACTTTTAAATGTGCAGAAATTGTAGGCAACCCTACGCGCACGGGATGTGGGGTTGCCACTGCATGACGGGGTTTTTCCTGACCCTGTCATGCATTTCTCTTAAGGTATGAACCGCTGCTGAGTCGCTTGCATTTCTGTTCCTCAAACAGGATAAAAATACATTTTTTAGGTCGCATTTTACAGTGGCAGGCACCTGGAGTGCCTGTCCCTGTGAAAGGTGCTGGGAGCTTGCAGTACACTGTCGGGAGAGAGATTCTATTCAAAGTACTGCCCATTTTGATTACAAAAATCTATCGAATGTTACAATTTGACCAATTTCATCCAGTACTATTTGATCGATTTTTATAAATACTGAACATGTGTTGCGGGGGTGTCACCCGCTCCCCATGTTCAGTATTTTTGGTCTAGGGTGGTTGCAGAAGTGTTTTCCCCTTTTTCCTCAAAATTGGAGGCGGGGACAGAAAAAAAAGAAAATAACGAAAAAGGGACCCGGCAGAGTCGGATCCGACCCGCGTTAGAGGGACGGATCTGGCACCGCAGGGTTGCAGGGGAAGCGGCAGCGACCAAGCAGTTAAGAAGGGGAGGGGGTGGGGTGGTGGTGAAAGGTACATTTTGGGTTGTTTGGCTGAAGTGCAAATCAATTTGCAGCAAAATTGACTATGGTCAATTCCACCGCAAATAATTACACTTCGGTCAAACAACCCAGAACACCATTCAAGGCAGCTGGCCAGCGCACAATTTGCGCTACAGCTCAAGCCTGTGGAAATGCGCCGGTCACCTTTGAGAATAAGGTGACCTGCTCATTTCCAAAAATGGGTTGTCTAAAAATAGCATATCCTCCGTTCTTTTTTTTAAATGCCCCATTATTTGAGGAACTTGGTCAAAATCTACATTTACATTTTTTTTTAAATGGTTAAATTATGAGAGAGAGGGAGAGTGATGGGTGAGATGGTGAAGAGATGGTGAAGTGATGGGCAAGAAAGCCGAGGGATAGCAGTGGGTCAGAGGAGGAAGCGCTGCACAAGAGAGCAGAGGAAGCAGTGATGCGGTGGGCCAGAAATCTGAGATTTAGTTAATACTATTAAATAGGCATGAACATTAAACCAGAAATGTAGCCAAATCAAACACTGTTCTGCCAAGCCAGAGACATCTGGGACTCTTCCTATTAAATTAATACAAAAGATACATAATAATGATACCCTGGCTCTCTTGTAGCCTTGCACTTTGCCTATTTCCTGCAATCTTACACCCTCCAGTTAATACAAAATGTACCGCAAAAATGCCGCAATAAATAAAGGTTTGTGCCGCAAAATTTGCCATTTCATGCCGCTAAATCCTGGAAGGTCTGGTTAACGTAACTATTGCCTGGTCTTTCTTTGGGTGTTTCTGTAATTGAACATCTGTCTGCGTTTTGAAGCAACATTCTCACAAGCTGGCGCTAATAAAATACAAATACAATGTCAGCAATGTTAGACTCTAGAGACAGCAGCCTAGGCATCAGTCCATGCCACTGGGATAATACGAGCCCATCTCCGGTCACTGCCTGGATTCTAGGCTCCCATTGAAATCTTGGCGGTTTACACTTTGGGCACAATGTAGCATTGGCAGCCCAGCAAACTCAGAAAAAGAAACTCCATACTGCTCGCTGAAAGGGGGAGCCGAAATAGGGGGCGGGCGGCGGTATAAACACTTTATTTCGCAGTGGATTTCTTGAATTCCTTTATTATTACAATATTTGATTTTGAAAATATAAAATTAGCTCTAGGAGAAAAAGACTGTTTCCAGATGGGGCACGCTTGATCAACACTAGAGGGCGTTAGATCAGGGGTTTGAAGCATTTGGCTGTCCAGATGTTTTCGACTACAACTACCATTAGGCATAGCAAGCCTTATCAAATGGTTAGGGATCATGGGGGGCATAGGCCGAAACATCTGGAGAGCCACAGGCAGCAGATCCTGACCAGGCAACTGTTTAAGGTGCAGGCAGACCAAATGTGGACACAAGCGATAGCACCTTGAAACAGCCAAGCTTTGAGTCATGCATGTCTCCAACCCCCTTTCCAAAGGCGCCATCAAGAATTTGGCATAAAGTGGCTGCTAGTGAACAAGACTTGTGCCGTACAAATCAAGACAATATGAAGGAACTCTGATGAATTGCCATCTGGCAAGGGTGCAAATGCCCTAGCCTGTTTTGAGTATTGATTAATAAAATGACATGGGTAAGTCCATCTTTGAAAGGGTAATCTGCTGATCAGATTCCCCGTTCATAAGCAGCATGCCAAAAGCATGGTGTGGATCTGTGCTTTGCTGCACCAGTATCCTGATTTCCAGCGCCTGCTCTACCAGTGGCACAGAGCAGCTTCAGAGGGCACAGTTGTCCATTTGACAGCTGCAGTGACAGCCAAGTCTCGACAGCGCAGGGGCTGCATTTATACCCCTGCACCAAACCTATGACGATCATAAGTACCCCATGAGGGTGGCAGGCTAAACGGAAGTAATACAACTATGCCTGAGTTAGGGCAAAGCGCATGGCACAATTTATGATAATTGCAACAACATCCAATTAATCATCACAAACTCAGCTGTGGAAGGTGATGTGTAGTCGGGCCAGACAGGTTGAGTCTGACAAATGACAGGTCAGAGCCCCGATTGGCCATGCCTCCTCATCGTTCTCTTTGTGATGGCAGGTAACACACTCCGCCAGGGAGAGCTGCGCAGCACCCAGCTGCCCTATGTCCAGGCATCAAAGGAGCACACCCATTCATAGGGAGTAGCCTCACACAAGGCTGCTTCATTTCCAAAGGCATTTCATCCTAGTGAGAACAGAATGGAAGAGGGCGGTGTTGGAGTAGTCAGGAGTGATCTGTTCAGTGGAAGGAGACTCCCACCATTTTGTTTCTCTATGCCTCACTCTCTCATTCCTGTGCCCTCCACTACCACTACAGCAAAGCACGTTGGGTGTGATGTCAGAAGGGCAAGTTCCACTTCTTTGAAGAATACAGTTGGGTCCAGTAAGGCAGACTAGCTTTATTCTCATCACTTTTCAGGCTTTTGCCTTTAAAAGAAGGGGTCTCCTACCACTTCTTACATTCGCTCTGGAACACCTGAGAAGAACTCCCTGGACCTCCTTTGGGAAAGTCGTAACTTCCAAAGCCCTCAGCCCGAGGGGATCTATGTGATCACTGCGCTGCCGAAAATGTCGACACAAAAAATGCAGAAACAGAGAGGCACAGTGATCACATAGATCACTTTTGCCCGCATCACCATCTCCTCCTCCCGGCGGCACACTTCTATGTGTGCCGCCAACTCCGCTATCCCTGTGTTAATTACCTTCACTCATGTGGGTCAGAACTGGCACTGCAGGGTCCTTTCTTTCCCTTTTTTGTTTTACTTCATTGTCCCCTGCCATCCATGTAATGGAAGCAGGGGACACCGCCACACCCCCAAACCCATCAAACCCAACAAGGTGAGCAGGGGACACCCCCGCTCACCTTGTTTGGTGTAATGGGAGTCAGTATTTTGTAAACAGCCAAATGTGCATTAATGTGTATTTAGCATTTATCTCTGCCATCTTAGCCCCCTGTGCAATCACAGCAATTTCAGCCCCCTCAGCAATCTCTGCCCCCTCGCAATGTCCGCAATCTTGGCCATCTTGGCCCCCTGTGCAATTGCGGCAATCTCAGCCCCCTCAGCAATCTCAGTCCCCTCGGCAATCGCAGCCGCAATCTCGACCCCCTCGGCAATGTCAGCAATCTCAGTCCCCTCAGCAATCTCAGTCCCCTCGGCAATCGCAGCCGCAATCTCGACCCCCTCAGCAATGTCAACAATCTCAGCCCCCTCAGCAATCTCAACCCCCTCAGCAATCTCAGCCCCCTCAGCAATCTCAGCCCCCTCGGCAATGTCAACAATCTTGGCCCCCTCTGCAATCTCTGCAATATCAGCCCGGTACTGCACTGCAATCTCCGCCCCGGCACCACGCTGCAATCTCCGCCCCGGCACCACGCTGCAATCTCCGCCCCGGCACCACGCTGTAATGTCTGTAGGATTCACTTTTTTAGGCTCACAGAAAGGCAGTTGAAGGAAGAGGCAGTCGTGTGAGTGAGCTAGGCTGTATCTGATAAGTAGTGCCACGGTAAAGTTGATATTCTTGGCAGTAATGATTAAGAGCAATGAATCCCATTGTGTGCAACATTCTGCTGCGCAGCGCCGCAGTCAGTGTGGCAAGATGTTGTGTGGAGGCCTGGTAAAAAACAGGTACCCGATAGCGTGGGATCTGAATGCCAAATTTCTGCTGTACCTTCCAAAGCAGGGTTTCCCCCCTTCCCTTCCCACTCTTCTACAAAGAAGGCAGTACAGGAGAGTCCTTTAGTTTGAATTACATTTGAAAATAGATTTTCGAAATTATACGTGTAAAAATACTTCTAATTGTATAGTTTACTGTAAATTTGAAAATCAGAGTATACAAATCTTTGTATTTTTCATTTATTATATATAAATTGCATGCTCCTATGCTGCCTTTCTGGTCGTTTCTCGTCACATCCTTCCCATTTTCCTATTGTACCTATTCCTCAACATCTACTCATTCGTGTTCTTCCAACTACTTTAACAAGGAAAATCCATGTTGCTCCACAGCAACCCTGACAACTTTTTCTCCTCCTGTATACACAAACCCACACTTTTTTTTTATTGTTTCATTATTTTACTAGGGGACCCTCCATTATCCCTCCTCTTTCCACTACCCAATCCTTCCCATTTTTGTTGCTCATTTCAGACTTTTGCAATATATTTTGTACTTTATCAAGTTTTTGTATTTTCAAGCCTTTTTTTATTTTAGGACCACATACTCCTAAGGCATGGTTCATCGTAGCTCAGTGACTGTACCTTGGGATTTGGGCAGGAACCCCTAATATATTGTGGGGTGCATTTAAAGGCCCCAAACAGAAGTCACTTTTACATGAACAGCAGCCGTTTAAACACTGCAACAAAAACGGCTTGACTTTTGCTTTTTGCTCATGTAAAATTAAAGAACCACGGGGAAATTGGCCTACCTGTCATTATCAATGGACCAGCAGCAATGCAATCCACTCAAGAAGGAGGAATCAAAGAATCCTGTGACATGGAAAACAGGATTTCTAAACACAAAGCAAAAACGGCCTGCACAGGTGTTTGCAAATAAAACGGCTTTAAAAAGCCACAATGGAAAAAGAGATCACTGCTCACAGGAAAATGTCAGGAAAGCAAAACCTGATATGGGGAGCGGGGGGGGGGGGGGTGACCAAAGCCAACGTATAGAATGCTTCACCCACAAAACTCCTGTAAACATGTGAAGAGACACTTACTTCAGGAAAAACCTGTTCTGGCCGAGTGCTAAACTTCACAATGAAATGCCAGACTTCCAGCTGGTTGTTACTCCTTCCATCTAATGAAGCCCTGCAATAGAATCTGCTGCTGCAGGTGTTGAAGGCCCACTGTTCCCCAGACTGGCTGGTACTGAAGGCAGTTAAAGCAAGGGATATCAAGGAAAAAATCATCTCTAGCTGAAGCATGACAAAAAGATGTGAGCCCTTGTTTCACCCCCTTCAAAAAGAGCCCACAACCCTTCAAAGAGACTTATAAGAATCTCTGGTCACAGGTTGAGCCCAGGGAGACAGATGGCTGTGGGGGGTGAAGCAGCCCACCCACATGTTGAACAGACACTCCCAATTGATATTAAAAGACTATTTTCGTTTTGGGCATTTTGCGCAGCCATCAGACTGAGGATTGATCTCAATTTTATGCCATTGTTCATGTAATTTCCAGGCAGTTTTGTGGATATAAATTGCATTTACCTGGGATTCTGGGAACTGTAATGGCCAGTTAGATTACGCTTCTGGCTGATCTGGACATGGGACAAATGTAAAGGTGGGTGAAAGGTGGAAAATGAAATTGGGAATATGCTCGATGACTTACATATTCATAACTATTGTACATTTTATGAAAACGACAAAAATGTCACATGGCCAAACTACATCGTAAGGATTTGGCGGTTGGCTAATATAACTTCCCATGGTCAGCTAAAACCGAATGTATGTTTCATATGGCAGTGACTAGTACAATTATGAAGTTATGCTACTAAACTAGTTTTTGCAAAAAAGTTGAAATGAGAACAAAGGGTGGTAACAAAGGGGAAACGACAGATGGTACTCCAAAATCCCTAAACCAATCCTGGCTTGGGGTGGAGAGAAAGAAAGGAACAGTCCAATCCTGGTGGCAGGGATTATTGAAGCGTACTTCCTCTAGATTGTAAAATTAGTGATGTCATTTCTGCTATATAATTAGAACTGTACTAGGACCTAGGACACACTAAAACTGGGTAAAACAGAAAAAGGAGGACAGAGAGAAGGCTGCTGAAACTTACCATTTTGAAGACCCTTCCCCTATCTTTCCAGAGTGTCCTAAGATCCAGCTGGCTTTCCTGAAACTTAAACAAAATCTTGCTATGTAAGTAGCAATAGCCCCAGCCTTAAATTGCAGAAGTCCTTCAATTTTGGTAGCATTGCATTTAATATTTCTCCAATGAAAACCACAAATTGCCCGTGCAGTTCAGACATCTCCCCATATAAGAATCTCTGGTTTGCCTGTGTATGTTAGCATATCTCCTTTGAAAAACCTTTCATTAGACTGTGTAAATCCTTAGTATTTTAATAAGTAAATCAATTAATTCCCCCATTGTTGAAATTCAAAACCAACCATCCTTGTCTAGTGTTTTTATTTCATTGTTATAGCCATTTAAGTTTTGCCCAAGAGAATTAATACCCTTGTGAGCTGAGTATTTTGATTATACTCCTTTACATTGAATAATAAATTAATAAATATCTTATTGATACACACGGATCTGGTTTATAGTCCATTGCGACACGGGGTGTTTGTGGAGGTTGGGTGTGAGACGGGTTGGAGGCCTACTCAAAAAGAATCTGTAGTATATTAGAAATAAAAAGTGTTTTATTGTGCGCTACATTCATTGTAGGGGAAAGAGTTCCCTGGCTGTCACGTGCCGTGTAATAAACAGTGACAAAGTGGGGGCTTGTGACGGGATTGAGAAAAGTGTTTTCACCCGTGGCAGTGCAACACAGCAGACTGACCATTGAAGGTATTGTTACATTTAGTGGCTAGAAATCTGGGTTCCATTGTAAAGGCACCATCCAAAAACTTTCACCCAAGGTATCAGGGCTGTGTCTCAAAATAAAATATTGTAAGCATAAATTAGGCAGGAGCAGGGTGGAGATTTTGCCCTTGCATAGACAACCCACCAGGTGCAGAACACCTTTCAAAATCAAGGAGTTAGACTGGCAGAGACATCAGCTACAAAAGGGACCATGTGCTTCACTTTGCAGATAAAGAAGGGTCTGAGTTTAGGCCCCAAAGGAGCATCCTGAAAACCTCCAGATATGCTAGAAACCCAACACTTAAGTATGACAATATGGCCCTCACTTCAAGGCAAACTGGATCTCACGCAAGACATCATGACTGTAGTACTGAAGGATGATCCTTCCCAACAGTATTGAAAGGTAAGCCCTCTGTGCAGGATGGAGAAAAGTGTCCCTCGCCTAGAAGAGGACCCTGCCACTTCATTACAGAACTAAGAAAATTGCTGTCATGCCAGATTGCATTCCAAACTGAAGCACTGGAAAGTGGCCCTCACTTCAGGACTGGCACAAGTGCCCTTCACACAGGGCATCAGCACACCAATTCTGAAATGGGACCCTCAATGCAGGTCTGACACAAGGACACCTCGGACACGACAATAGTATCCCTGCCAGACTGAAAAGTGACCCACAAGGTAGGACTGAAACCATTTTATCTCAGACACAGAGGTCCCCTTCATGGCAATAATGAAAGGTGACACACACTGCAGACGTGCTTCAAGTGCACGTCACACAGGACAGGATACCACCCACCACTGTGAACCTGAAATCTGACACTCCCCGCAGGGTCAACATTAGTGCAACTCACACAACATACCAACACTGCAGTACTAATAGGTGCCCCGTCACTGCGAGACTGATGGAAGTGCCACCCCAGCTCTATTAAAACAAGACCAGATCACTAGAGACTGGTGACATGTGCTACAGTACGAACATGGGGCCCTTATAGAAACAAGTGCACTACACCAGGTGCAATTCACCAACCTGCATTTTAAACATGTGCTTGCACATAACTCCCCAGTCCCGAAAAGCTACAGTACCGTCCCAATGCAGTCGCAAAGTATCCTAAAATCCATTCGCAAAAGGCTTGCCAATCCCATACGTTATTCCACTCGTTCCCCCCTTTTGTTACAGTGAACTCTATTGGCAGGCACGGTGTGCTGCTCCATGGCGCGGAGCCAACCGGTTTACCCCCAGTGTACCCATCTCAGGGATGTCAAGCCGCTTCAGGGTGTTGGATGAAATAAAAGGCTTTTCTGAAACCCAGGTAGACAAGCCCGAGCAGCTCTCCCTTGGCGTGACGCCTGGTTCCCCAGGAAATCATGCAAGTAGATTAGTAGAGTGCCAGGCGTGACCATCGGGCGATTTCCTTTTTAAAGGATTCCTTGGAGGTCTCAGGCGCACTTGCCCATAGTTGCCAGGCGCACACATGCTCCCGGCTGTGAGTATTAGCTCTACACGTGCAAAGAGTTGTATAAATTCCATGGACAGATGTGCAGCTTTTTCACGTACCATTTTCACAGCATTTTCTTTTTGTTCACAATGGAAGGTACGATATTGTTGTATTGGTATCTGGATTGTATTCATGGCCACGTGTTGATCCTCAGTCCGAAGTAATGTCACAGGATTAGAATGTTATGTCATGGGTGTGTGTGTATAGGTTTATAGTGATATTTTCGAATGCCATTATGTCGACGCAATTTAGCAGATTTTTTTTTTTATTTTATGTTTAAAATGGGGTGGTCCTCTCCCCCCCCCCCCCCCCCCGACACCCCTGTTTTTTTTTTTTAACTTACCAAACAAAACAATAAACATAATAATATATTCAACAAAAAAAAATATTGGCAAAAAGTTTGACATAATGGTGTTTCGAAAATATGACCGGATACTGTTTGTAAATATATATTCACGCTGACGACACCCAGGTACTATTCAGATTCTGACCTGGCACAATCCATCCAACCCGTGGCTTGGCACCAACCCGTCTATCCATCAATGTCTGGGTGATGCAAAATGCCCTTAAAATACTGGTGGGGGTCCACCTTCTAGTGACCAGGTGAGGTCGGGCCTCATGAACTCGGTACACCACCCCAGCCTACAACTACAGAGTTCAGAAACTCTGTGCCTTGGAATGCCCATATCCCGGCTGTATTTCAGAAAGGTTTTATCACCCGAAAAGATGATCAAACAGACGTTTCACTTTGCATGTTTTCTACACAGACTTCAGGCTGCGATAGCACTCGTTCAATCACACCTCAATTATACATGACGTGTTTTTTAGATCTTCATAACAAAAAAATGGATTACAGCGTATTGAGAACTCAGCAGCAGGTTTGATGCCGAGTCTTCGTTAGTTTGACAGCGTTTCTAACACTATCCGTGCAGTCACTGGCTGGCTACCTGTGTGCGGGATTCGCAGGGTCCATTCCTCTCGGACACACGTCACTTCTGGAACTGATGAATGCATGCTGAGAGATCAGCCTTTCCTGTGGAATGATCTTTCTCGCCCACTGAGGCGGGCTGCAGAAACATCTTGGAATGCATCTTTTCCCTTGATCAGTTTCTTCTGGGTTGTGCATGTATGTGAAATTCCTTAGTGCTATGATGACGCCCCAGAAGCGAACGATGGGCTCTACAGGTATATCACAACATAACGCATGTAACCAAAAAACGTGATGGAGCGGGGGGGGGGGGGGTCATGAATTATTCTTAATGGCCGGCATTGCTCTGAGCGACCTTCCACATCATCGTTTTTTAGCCCATATGCCTCATTGCAGAATGGTGCCAGTCATAAGCAAGTCAGTCATGGTCCTGGCCACCAATTTATTTTTAGAGAGGCATAGCTCCACCCTACTGATGAGGTCCAACCAGACAAACACGTGTCTGGGGTTGCTGTCGGTACTCTTGTTCAGAGGAGAATTGCCTAGTATGTCTGTGCTGGACTGCCCCAGAGCAGACCAAAGACTGAGATGTTTGGGATATTTCTCCTCTGTGAAAGATAGTGAGCTAAAGAATCTGGGTAAGGCCCTCATAACCGGGACTAATGTCAGGCAGGGGGACTCCCAGGACCCCCCTTATTTTTTTGCATAATTTAAGTAACTTTGGGTCTGACCCTAAATTACTAGGGGAATCCAGACGTGGACCCCTTGCTCACTATTCTTTGAGAGGCACAGCTCCACCCTACTGATGAGGTCCAACCAGACCGAAACACGTGTCTGGGGTTGCTGTTGGTACTCTTGTTCAGAGGAGAATTGCTTAGCATTTCGGTGCTGGACTGCCCCAGGGCAGGACAAAGACGGATATGTTTGGGATATTTGTCCTCTGTGAAAGATAGTGCACTAAAGAATCTGGGTAAAGCTCTCATAACCAGGTCTAATGTCCAGCAGAGGGACTCCCAGGACCCCTCTTGTTTTTAACCAATGGGAGCTGTACAGACCAAACTGCTAGGCCACATCTACTCTGCATGGAACACAGGCAACATTAGATATGTTTTGGCCTTGTTGGACCGCCACAATGGGGTGTAGTGTGATTCCCCAAGGCACAGAAAGCAAAGGACCGACATCTGGGCATACCGCCTCATTTGGTGAGGCAAACTATAACCAGAAAATGTAAAGGGCGGAAGGAATTCCCATTCTGTGAAGTTATGTCAGGCTAAAGGTTGCCTAGAGCAATGCCAGAGGTCATGATTCATTCAGAACCTTTCAGCCATTACCTTTGTAGTTTGCCAAGGTCACCCCAAATGGTATGGGTATGCCCAGACGGGGGTCCGAAGCTTGCTGTGCCTAGAGATCCAAGCTACCCATAACACACTATGGCCTCTGAACCTGAAAGATGTCTAGGGTTGCATGGGGTCGTGTGCGGAAGGGATGTGACTGAGCAATACGGGCTGGACTGGCTGTTTTTGGGGTGGGGCCAAGCCAGATTTGCATATAGTCTTTACCCTCCATCATTAGAATAGCAGGCTGAAAAAACGATGGTCTAGAGGCTTTCCCACAGCAATGCCAGAGTGTATGACCATTCAGAACCCTCCAAGCCATCAACTTTGTTTTAAGGTACAATATGCCCATTGAAAAGGAGTATGATTTAATTTAGAGGAAAGGTGTGGAGGAGAGATGAAGTTGGGCCATGAAGGGCTTGACTAACCCATAAGTGCAATTATTATAACTTCATCTGGGACCATATCAGGTAATGGCTAGCCAAAGCCTTCATAGCCAGGGTGTTGAAGTGTTTGCTAGCTGCTGGCCCACTGGCACAACCATGGGTGTACCATTTAGCTTGCAGTGGATCCCCGGTGCAGAATAGATTTCCAGAACGCACCATTATTTCAAACTTCCTTTGTCAAGACAGCCCTGGACTATCTCAAAATATTCTGAAATGGATTATAGGGATGTGCCACTTGTCTCCCAAGGTTGTAGAAAGTGTGGTTTTCTGGATGGGCCCCCAAAATGGGTCGCTACACACGACTCCAAAAACCTTTACGATTGTTCTGAAGAAGCCATACCGATATAGATGGTAGAAGTGCACTTTCTCCATCGGAATATTAACGTGCACTTGATACGGCGGGGACGAGGAGGGGTCACCGCTGACTGACAGGTCAGTTACTGATGAGCCGCCTTCAGACAACCATCCAAGTAGGAAGCCATTTTCCCTTCTGTGTCCCGCTCAATCCATCGGACATATTGGATAAATCACAGGCCTTCCCCGCTCCCAGGCTCTCATCACCAGGCCCCCAAGATGATTGATGCCCCTGACAATATCTTTTACCCTGAAACGGATATTTCCTGCGCTCCCAACATGGAACCTCGGGGCCCTCCAGAGCTGGCTGGAGCAGATGAGCGCCTCCACCATGTTCTTTCCATTAGAGTCTCGGGTCTGTTTTTGTAAGAGATCCCTCGCTGGGCTTCATTAAAACGAGAGCTCGTGCACCTTCCAGCAAAGCAATTTCAGTTCCATTCCCCCACGTGCGTGCAGTTAAGAAAAGGGGTCTCATCCCAGAAAATGGAAACGGTGTAGTGCCACGCTCGCAAATCCAGAGCTTTTAGTCGCAGAGCCGACGACATGCTTGCTCCGAGGGCTGAGACATCATTCGGGGTAATGCAATGAGCGATGTCGTCATCTCTGGGCGACATTAGTCGGCTCATTAAAAGTACTTGAAAATTAAAGGGGCACACATGATTAAAAGTCACTGGCTTCTTGGAACTCACAACAGGCATACATTTCAAAATGTATCTTTTTTGGTAGTTTTGTAAGCACGCCACATGACAGTCAGTCACATCAGAGCACCGTGATGAACATTGGAGGGGAGTTTCGCGAAAACACATTCATATTTTTTTTTGCGTAAAATGGCAGATCTACATTACAATGGGTGTCGTTTAAAGCAAGTAACAGGGTATTTTTACCACAGAACATGCATGGACAGTTGTTGTTGTTGGGCACAGCTCGTTATTCACGAGAATTGACATATGCATTTTAGCCTTACAGGCCCACCCTCGGACCGCATAAGTCCAACACCTTCTTGTGGCAAGAGGGTGCCAACGGCGTGGATCCGCAGCTAGATGTTGAGGGGGCAGTTTATACAGAGAGAGAGAGAGGTCAGATCCCCTGGATCCGACACTTCCATTCCTGGCTATTATTTGGAATAATGATAGTCGCTATTTTTTGTTGCAGAGAGCACTGAACATACTTTAGAATAAAACGAGCAGGTACTCGATATCGCTACTGATTCTCTGGAGGGAAGCTTCTCTTACGTGGCCAGGAAAAGGCAGAAGCTACCCGAATCTGATCCTGGGGGTGGCCCTCTGCGGGAGGACCACAGAGGAGAAGACCGCTCCAGAGAGGTAGGAAAACCATAGAGCAAAATAACCTGGCGACCTTAGTTCCACATGACGCCCATAAATCCGTACAACATATTTGTAAGGCTTATTGTAACATAGGGGGTGGAAATCTCAGGGTTTTTCACCCAAATGCCTTGTCCCCCCCTATTTAGGTACTGAGATGAGGAAGAGAGATGGAGCAATGAAGATGCCTAGAAGCGGTAAGCCAACGCTGCGTTCTAGCTTTTGGAAACTTTTGACTGATGCCGGAAACCTCAAAACGACCACAGCTGATAGCAATGAGAGAGTGTGGCAGAGTCTGAGGCCCTCGGCAACCGGTATGAATGCAGACAAAGATGCAGAAACCAGGAGATTGGGAGTTGCAATGAAGAGGCCCAAACGGATGGTGTAAAGAGGAACGGAACCGAAAGCAGACTGCCACCTGGTGACCGGGAGCAGCAGGATATGCCCGGAGAGAAACCAGAGCGAAAACAGACCAGATGATAGGATGTACGCCTAGTCAGTAGACCGAACGAGAAGCCAAAGACGAGACACGAAGACCACCATAGATGCCCGGTAAGCCCAAGGAGACGAAATGGGTGACTGGGGCACCTAACAGTGAATGCCATGTCAGGCTGAGCACCCGAAAATAGTAAAGGAACGGATATAAATTAGAACATTGTTAAAGACGAGTCGATGACCCAGTAATCCAAAGGAGGGAATGATGTGTATGTGAACATTATTCAAAGTGAGACGTAAGCCCAAAACTCTAAAAGTGGAACTGTTATACATACGCATACAGTTGAAAAGGGGCCGGAGACCCAACCCATGGAAAGGATAAAGTAAATACGAACTGTATTGGAAGGGGGTCAATGACCCAACTGTGCAAAGCTACTGTAATGTGGATGAAAGAGAGTGACTAAAGAAAGAGAAAGCCTTGGCAGGTTAGTGAACCAGGCAAACAGGGAACCAGACTCATACCCAGGAAGGGGAGATAAGAAGCAAAGGGATATCCTGGCAGGAGAGTAAACCAGGAGTGAGAAGTGAAGCAATCACTTCCTTCCTTGAAGGAAGAGTAATGAAAGTCTCTGCGGATAATGCATGTCCATCGCCTTCCCCTATCAATTGCGAGGTCCCTCTAGGGTCCTGTGTTTCACCCACACCCTATAACATATGCACGTAGCCCCTCTTTGACTACCTAGACTCCCTCAGCATTCCCTACACTAATTATGCGGACAATGTGCATATTCTCCTTCCTCTCACCAGCTCCTACCTGGACAATGCACTAACCTGACCTCCACGTACGCCTCTATCCAAGTCTGGAGGGCCACCCATGGACTCTGTCTCAAGCATTAGAAAACATAACTTCTCAACACTGGACCCTCCTCCGCGCTGAAAAAAAACAACCCAAAGTACTCAACCTTCACCATTGATTGTTCTGTGATCCCAGTCTCCTCATTCGTGAAAATGTTGCAGTCTACCTCAATGACACGCTCCCCATGACCCTTCAGGTTAGCTCCATCTCCTCCTTGGCAGCTTACTCTACTAAACGTATTAATGTTGCCAGACCCTTACTCACCAGGGACAGCTGTCTAACTATCGCCCGCGCTGTGGTGGGTGCCAGTCTAGATTACTGCAATGTGTTATTTGCTGGCACCTCATCCCACAATCTAAAGAAACTCCAAACGGTCCAGAACAATGCCCTACGTGCAGTACTCAACATCCCTAGCTTAGAACACATCTCAGCGGCCCACAGAGCAGTTCACTGGCTTCCAATCAGAGAAAGTATCTCATTCAAAACACCTTCGATCACCCACAAATGCATCTCCAAATCAATCCCCCGGACCTATTGCAAACAATCACCAAACCCCAGACGACCAGGCCCACCAGAACCCCGTACACCCATAGGCTGGTGCAACCCAAATTCAAGCGTGCCAAAGAAGGTGGCTCCAGTTTTCCAGTCATCGTAGCAAAACAATGGAACTCCCTCCCACATACTCTTAGAGCAGAAGACCGTGTATGGGCCTTCCACAAAGTCCTCAAAACATGGCTGTTCAACCAACGTGCCGTTATTCTGCCTGTAACAGTGCTCCCATGTTGTTTTCTTTGCCCTCTGGCTCATGTAACTGAATCCCTAGCACCCTGATGCCTAAGGGTTTGTGCTCGATATACAAATGAAATAAATAAACATCCTGGCAGGAGAGTAAACCAGGAGTGAGAAGTGAAATAATATCCTGGCAAGGGAGCAAACCAGGAGAAAGAGGAGAAGTAAAGTGAAATCCTAGCAAGGGAGTAAACCAGGAGTGCAAAGGCAAATAAACTTGAAGTTGGGGAAACAAAAAGGGAAGACTCATACCCCTTTAAGGATTGAAGAGAATGTAAAAATACCCTGCCAGGAGAGTACCAGGGGAAGAAAGTGGACGATGTGTAACATTGTAAAGAAACTGCATGCTTGAAGGAAATTGAAAGGAAGACTCATGCCCTTGTGAATACCGTTAAAATGTGAGAGGCACTTTAAACTGCCAGAAGGACGCTACAGGGAGGGAGACCAATATCCTGGCGGAACCCTGTATTTCTTTTATGTTTTGCACCTTAAACCTTTGCTTTGCTTTTGATTGGCCACGTGAGGGGAACACTTACACTTACGTTTCCCTGGCCCCCTGGCAAAACAAGTTATTGGACTCAGACAGGCAAGAATTCACACAAACTAAGCATTATAATAAAACAAATGGCTCGTTACAGGCCCTTTATTCAATATATAGTAAGCTTAAGATGCAACTGTTCCTTGAAAGATACCTTGGTTCAAAGTTTCATGAAAAATGAAGCAACAACAAACAAAGGAATGTGGCTAACAACACCGAGATTGGGTTTCTTCAAATGCACAAAATGCAATATTTGCAAATATGCCAAACATTGTGCAACCTATGAACATCCGATTTTAGGCAACACTATTAAAATCCTGGACACTATCACATGTGAAACCGAATATGTTGTGTATGCATTAGGATGCGCCTGCGAGAAATGGTACATAGGCAGCACTAAATGCAAGCTTAAAATACGGATTCAGCAACATGTAAGAGCAATTCGAAACCAAGACTCAAACTACCCAATGGCCAAACATTTCAACGAACATCATGATAGCAACATGCAGAGTTTTTATTTTTTTGGCATCTACAAAATTGATAAAGAACCGAGAGGAGGCGACCAAGAAAAAAGACTCCACCAAAAAGAAACCTGCTGTATTTTGGACTTTGAAACAAAACATCCAATAGGCCATAATGTGAACGAGGAACTGTATACCTTCTTGGGACAGTAATTTCAGACTTTGTGAATGCATATTCTGCTTTTTTGTCTTTTCATCTCCGGGTTCCTTCATTTTTTGTTCATTTTGTTCACCACCCCTTTTTTTCAAATTTGATTACTTTTTAACTTCCTGCTTGCCATGTACAATTTCTATTAATCCATCTTTCATTTTCTAATTTTAACTTAGATGGATAATGTTCATGCCTATATACAATGAGATTGGTAACTATCTTGGTTCCCATTTCCTCTCTTCCTATGTCTCTGCCTCTCCACTCATTCAAATTGTTCTTTTCATTTTTCTCTCTTTCTATGCTTCTCTCTTTTATTTGGTATCTATAAGGATGAGGTAGCAGCCTGGTGTGGGGACAGTTATTGGGGTCTCCAATTTTTTTCTCTTTTATACACTTAAGGTGATCTTGTTGTTTTAAAGGTGAGACATGTGACTTTTTTTTTGAAAGGAACAAACTATGGCATTGTTACAGCAATTTCTTTTGACAGTGGAAAGTCGTATTTTCTAAATCGGAGATAGATTTGTACGATATATTATGCTCTTCAGATATGAACCAATGCTGTTTTGAACATTAGCCTCTATTGATAGTGAGATAGTAACACACCAACTTTGGGGCTATTAATGTGTTATTTCCATGTAAACAGATAGAGAGATATATATATGTTTTCAGAACTGTTTGCTAATCTATATCGAACCGGTAATGTCTAAGTTGATAGTCTTCTCTGTTAATTAGACATATGAATATACAGACATTACGGTCTGTCCAATGCCACTGCTCAGGGAGTTATAACGACTTTAGCCATTGTATACACTATGTTTGGACAGTTGCCAGGTATCTTCATGATATTTTCCTCTGATAAAAAAAGAGACTGGTTAGTCATAAATAGAAGAGATTGGGCCACTAACATAGGAATTTCAATGATAATGTTTAGGGTGAGTCCATGGAGATTCAACGCACCCACAAGAGATATACGGAGTGTACATGTGACAACAAAGAAAACATAGATGCATTAAGCATTTGATAAATGAATGAGCACTATGCACTTTAATGCTGGCACATTGCACTTTAATGTTGCTGTATTTTGCACGAGTTGCACTAGACACTTTGAGCGAAATGCATGCACAAGACACTTTACAAAGCTTGTGATAATATGTTGAACTATGTATGTTCCTTTTTATACAATTCTGTATATATTTTATCTACATTTCAACATTCTGGTGGGTGTATGTCAAAGAAAGTGAAAAGTGTTACGCATTAAAACTATGTTATTTTATCTGTTCCAATATGTTACCTGCTCAGTCCATCTTTTATGTCAATTTTATGTCAAACCTCCTGTCACATGAGGTATTTAAACAATATGGTGTCTGTGTATCACTTGTGTATCACTTGTTGTGAGCAAGCGGTGAGGTAACCGCGAAACGCGTCATTTTTGTGCCACTAAGTATGGAGCACCACATATTTTGTGTTTTTTTATTTATAGTCCTGGTCTACATAATAAAGAAGATATTTTATCTGCAGTAAACGAGCTTCCTGGTGATTCTCTGTCGAACGGGGGAGTGCCTCCCATTCCGACTGTAGGAAAACAGTCATCCAATACTATATATATATGTATATATATATATATATATACATACATACATAAAAAACCTGGCATACATAAACAAATTCTAACTAACTTCGCCACGCAATGGCCTCTCCTTTATGGGGGCATATCCCTGCCCTTCTCAGTTTTGTCTGCCCTCGACCGAAGAGCAGATCACAAGTCGAAGGGACAGAGGGTGGAAAAAAACAGTCAGAAGTGGAAAAACCCAGCGGCCGTCTCCTCGCATTCATTCCCAGAACCCCTTATGCATCTGCAGGATGCTCGGACTCCCTCTACGTATTCGTCCTTCAGTGGAGGATACAATAACTATTCTCCACAATAAGTCCACTCAACAGTAATATTTATGTAGCTATGTTACCTTGCTCTGCTTTCGCTACTGAAATGCTTGTTTATTTTCCGAGGACCGCAGGCTTTATTACTGTGATGGGAGACGAGTGTCCAAAATGGCTGCGCACCGACGCCATGTTGTTCTAGCTCGCATTTCGCACAAGCATTACAACATTTTATGTTGAGAACTTTCAAAGAAAGCTACGAGTATATAGCTTACAAGAGCCTCCCTGTACACTTCATTAAATTTAAAGTGTAAGGGTCAGATTAGGATTTTTGGACACAGGACGGAGGACGCGCTTTTGTTTAACATCCCGACAAAGATGGTTGTTAGTTTTGTTGAGGCAGAGAAACCCCTCTTAGGATTAGGGATAGATAGGATTTTCCCCAACCCTTCTTAATATTTTCTGAAAATAAAAGTCTATGGCAACCAACAAACAAACATGCCACTTTGTCAGACTCTTACTCTTGACCTCTTACATCCCTGTAACTGAATCCTTAATTGTCTGCATACACAATCAGCATGAACTAGGCATACCTCATTAAGGTGGCCATGGAAGGGCCATCGCTTTTGGATCGCGTCCCTGGGGGTTAACAAGCGAGGGAAGATCACCTGAGTGGAGGATCAAGGGGGGTTGGGAGGATGATACGAGAGGACGAGACATTTTAAGTCCCCAATCCTAAAAACACCCTACCCTACTCTCCCTTAGCTTTTGTGGGGTATTTACAATTTCACCTCACCGATTTCCAACAAATACTGAGACGAGGAGGGTGCCACGAAGATCAATAAAGATTACCCATAAGAATAACATGGGGAAAAGTAAGGGCAAGAAAAACACTTGCCCACTATTAGAGTCAGGCATTTGTAGGTAAACATTCACAACATACTCCACTTTACTGTGTGTACAGCTATAAAAGGTGTGGTCATTCGCAAGGAAATGAACGAGGTGGGGATGCAGTCCAGACCGGTGGAGCCCAGTAGCAGAGAGAAGCAGGAGCTGCAGGCAGGAGTAAAACGGTGTGCTGAAACGCTAGCCCAGTGTGTTTGGGCTGCAGCGTGGCGAGGGAGCCGGAGAAGTGCTGGCTGCATTCTGTAGGCTTGGTCCAGAAAAGTGCTCATTCCTTTGGGGCCAGTGCCGACCCCGAGGATGCCTGAGGGGCAGGTGATGAGACCCCGACATCAACACTGCAACGCCTGGAGGAATTGCCTCTCAACGCAACGCTGCCCTGTGAGTTTCATATAGAATGGGGAAGAAAATCGGGAGCGTGCGTATACATGAGAGCAGGAGAAAGGCATGGACAGAAAAGAGGCACGGAATAGTGAAAGAAAGAAAAGTGTGAAAGCTGAAAACAAAAAGGCTTAAAGTGCAACGAAGAGCCAGAGGAAGGCTGAAAGCACAGCTAAAAAGCAGGGGCGAAGCAGAAAAAGCTAAAAGCATTGCAGAAAGCAAAAGAAAAGCAGTAAGAAAGCAGATTGGAGCGAAAGTCTAGGAAAAGACCGATCGAAATAGAAAGCGAGCGAAAGTGAAAAGAAATAGCAAGTGGCCCGTAACAAGAGCTGGGCATGGTAAAGAGGGTGCAAGTGTGCACGGACGGAAAGCAGAAGAAAAAGGGATGCAAGAAGCATCTAAATGAAACAGAGATGTCAGATAGGTGAGAGCAAGAAAACAGAGCAGGGCAAAAGGGTCCGAGTTGTCGTGTCTAGGAAAAGCAAAGAGCTTGGTGTTTTCAAAAAGCCTCTGATTCTACCCCATGAAAGGATTATATGTGGAAAAGATGTGTTAATCAGAAAAGGTACATCCTGACAAATGGAATTTGTGTGGTGAATTAAATGGGGCCTAAACCTGGGAAAGGACACCCTGTGAACTCATGAAAGAACTGGATTGAATGATATGTTTTGTTTGAAAACTGGAAGAGGCCTAAGGCTTGGTGGGGGGGAAGGAACCCTGAGAGGCCTAGCCAAGTTAAGAGACTTATTCGTTTTTGTTGAACTGTTGAGAGAATTGAAGCGTGAGGAAGGGAACCCCGACAAGCTGTGTTACAATTTTTCATGGTGTTTTTGAAACTTGATTAAACTGAAGCTTGGGGAAGGGAACCCAAAGGAACTCAAGGGCACTGAAGGTAGCCTGAGTGACTACAAGGGACCCGTGAAGAAGGCCCTACAAATAATCCTGTGAATTGAATTTATTTGTGTGATACTGACTAGGCAGCACCTGGTAAGAAGACCACCTGAAACCAACTCTGGTTTCCATTTTGTTGAACCACCATTTCTTTATTTTGAAAATACTTCCCATCACATTTTTGTATACAGTGAGGGCAAGCATAGATTTAGACACATACTTTTATTTTAGACTCTTAGACAATAACGGCCATCAGAAACATCAGTTAAGGGAATTACCCCTTTAGAGTTAGAGCCAGCTAGCCATTACACCAACCCAGGAACCTTAGTAAATAAAGGTTTTCAAAATAACCCTTTTTGAGTCTGTCTCTCTTTTGATACCATGCCTATCTCACAATCCCCTGTATCCCAGCACACACACCGCCCCTCTGGACCGAATTCTCTCCCCTCTTTCCCCCGGATCTCCTAAAAATAACTGCCTCCCTCAAACCTACGCTTTACTCTGACAATATAAATCCAGCCTCCATCATTAAACAATTAACGGGCCTGGCAGTCAATGCGCTCCTCAGCATCACCAATGCCTCTCCGAGAGAAGGATCATTCCTGGACACCCTCAAGACTGGTCTCATACAACCTCTTTTGAAAAAAAACAACCCTATATCCAGATGACCTGGCCAAGTACAGGCCCATTACGAACCTCCAGTTTATTGGCAAAATCTTGGAAAAAGTAATTGCTACACAACGACTCGCCAGAATCAAACTACTCCACCTCCTAAATGACTATCAGTCAGGGTTACGCCCAAAGTGTAGCATAAAGTCAGCCACCATCCAGGTGGTTGCTGATGCTCTTATAATCATGGAGAAGGATGACTCGTGCCTCCTCGTCCTCCTTGACCTCTCAGCTGCAATAAACACTGTCGACCACTGCATCCTTGTCTCTCTCCTTGCTGACAGGATTGGATTCTTTGGCACTATCCTGAATTGGTTTACCTCCTACCTCTCAGGCAGACATCAGGCTGTCCAGGTGCACTTGTTGCGTTCTTACCGACTCCAGGTCTCCTGCAGAGTCCCCCAAGGCTCCATCCTCTCACCAATCCTTTTTAACCTTTCCATGGAGCTTCTGGGCACTCTCCTCAAAGACCCCAATATAGCCACCTACCAATAGACAGACGATAATCAGTTGTACATGAGAGTAAAAAGCACGCAGGACATCATTCGTCTCTGCGATTACCTAGCCATCATCCAGTCCTGGATGTCGACTGCCTACCACCCAACACTGAATTTGTCTTTATCGGTCTGCCCGCTAAAAAACAGCTTGTCCAACAATGGCTCAATGATATGTGCCTAGAAGGATTTGATCCACAACCCTAAGACTCCAATCCTTAGGCTTCACAATTGACAGCAATCTGTCCTTCCAGAAACACCTAGCCAAGAATGCCCAAATAGCCTGGCTCAGAATCTCAACCCTTTGAAAAATCAAACACTTCATCTTGCCGCAGGACTCGGGACCGTAGTAGAGGCCCTTGTGGTCTCATACATTGATGGGGGAAAATGCTCTCCTGACAGGGCTCCGAGCTGCTCACTTCGCTCCCCTAAAAGCAGTCCACCCCGCTGCAGCACGTCTTATTTCGGGAGTATGGAAATTTGACCGAATCACCCCCATCCCACGCAAGCTACATTGGCTTCCACTCCAAGCCAGGGTACTGTTCAAGACTGCATGTATCATCTACAAAGCAGTCGCAAGTAGCACAACGGCATACCTGGCGGCTAAGCTCCACATATCTGGTGGCACACGCTCCTCGCGCTGCAAATCGACCAACCAGCTTGAATCACAACTCACCCGCAAAGAGTACCCGCAAACAATTATTTTCTTGTCATGCACCCACCCTCTGGAACTCGATCCTGGTGTCATCTCTCAAAACATGGCTCTTTCGACAACACCTGAACATGGACTTATTCCAATGGACACGCATACCGACGCACAGACCTCACAGTACTGCACTACTGTCAAAACATGCCACTAAATACTGGCTACCCCCACAGTGTACAGCGCTCCTCTGCTCTCAAGATAGGTCCACGCTTTAAACAATAAAATAATTCCAGAAACCAAACTCAACAGAAATGTAAGCTCTCTCAACCCTCAGCCCTAATCCAACCAACCAACATAGGTTGTCCCACGACTCATAACATTATGCTCCAAGTCGAAGTCACAGAGTGTAGAGCAGGCCTTTAAACAATGGCTTTGAGTGTACAAGGTACAACACATACAATGTCTTCATGCAGACATCATGGACACACTTAGAATCGGTTGCCATTATGTCTTCTTTGCCTCTACCACTATTTCCATAGGACTCCACATGTGGCCAATATTTTGTGGCATTGCGTTCATGACTGGACTGTGTGTGGTATGGTGTTTTGCTATTCAGACTTGCAGCAGACTTTGAAGTGATCCTTTACTGTGTGGCCTCTGAACAATCAATGCCATTGACAACACACCCAGTAAAAAAAACAGTGGAACCAGTACAAGTCTAACAGTTCACCTACCAACACGCCAGTTGTAGACATCCCAGTTGACATGGAAGGCTCTAAAACTACAGTCGTCACAGCAGCTTGATTACACTCCAGATGGCACGGCAGCCGGACATCATCCAAGATGGCACTGCAGTCAGACAACCCCCCCCCACCCAAGACAGCGCTGCAGCCAGACAACCCCCCGAGATGGCACGGCAGCCAGACAACCCCCCCCAGACAGCACTGCAGTCAGACAACCCCCCCCAGACAGCGCTGCAGCCAGACAACCCCCCCCCTGAGATGGCACGGCAGCCAGACAACCCCCCCAGACAGCACTGCAGTCAGACAACCTCCCCCCCCCTGAGACAGCGCTGCAGCCAGACAACCCCCCGAGATGGCACGGCAGCCAGACAACCCCCCCAGACAGCACTGCAGTCAGACAACCTCCCCCCCTGAGACAGCGCTGCAGCCAGACAACCCCCCGAGATGGCACGGCAGCCAGACAACCCCCCAGACGGCACGGCAGCCAGACAACACCCCAGACGGCACGGCAGCCAGACAACACCCCAGACTGCATCACAGCTAGACTGCAGACAGACGGCACCCCAGACAGACGGCACCCCAGACAGACGGCACCCCAGACAGACGGCACCCAAGATGGCACCACAGCCAGACAACACCTTGGCCACCACCCTCAGGAAACTGTTTAGCTGTCCCTTTTTCCCCCCAACCTGTCAATGTTTCTTCTGGCAGTCGTTCCTCTTCTCATACATGTTTCCTCAAGGTGGTGTCTGTGTCCAACCTTCTGGAAACAGTCCTGAGTCTTAAGCATCACTCATTCTCTTAATCTCTTTCTCCCTCTCTCCCTCTCATGCAATGCTCTTCTCAATTCTTTTCTTTCTATTTCAGGTCTCCCAGATCTCACCCCCAGACTCCCTCCTTCCAATGCTACTCTTCAGCAGCTGCCCCTCCCTCGCCTTACATCTCACATTCGATACCAGTCTCCTTTGCTGCTAGCCTGTAGTGTTGCTGGCCTGCTCTTCCTTCTGTACTTCCTGTTGCGGCCACCATCCCAAAAGGCAGCTCCAAGCAACACACGGTCCTCGCCCCAGCTCCCAGATGCTGCTTCCCTCTGCAGGTCACTGGAAGTACGTGATACCTCTCCACCGCTAGGCAGCAATAGACATTTAACAACATAGATCAGTGAAACAGGGCAAATTCCTCAAGTCCTTGTCCTTGCAATGGATGCACCCTAATGATATACACACTGGTATGGGTTTATTCCATCTAAATACCAACGTGGCATCGTGGAGTAGTCGGCACATTTCCCAGCATGTGTAGCGCCAATTTGTCGCTTGGCAAACGGAGATGAACTGGAACGCGCCTCCAGCACCCAGGGCCACTCTCTAATGACGAGGCGCACCTTTCTGGGGAAATTCACTTCCAGTCTGGGTCGTTTAATAGGACGGATTAGCCTTCCCATCTCCCAATTAGCGCTAATTAAACAGGGGGCTAATTTAACAGCCCTGATGAGCCTTTCAGAGCCCTTAAGCATCGCCTACTTAATTGGGAGGTGGTGGGGGCGCCGTCGGCCGGGATTTTGCCACACTAGCTTCAGTATTGATCAGCCAATCAAAGCACGGTACGATCAAACACTTAACGGACGAGTGAAAAGACACCCCCATTTCCTACAGCAACCCTTCTACTCTGCATTTGCAGCGCTTTTATCAAAAGTGCACTTTCCTCTCACAGCACAGAGGAGCCTTTCTTTCACCAGCTGCCTCCCGGGACGCCCCTCCTTTCACCCACCCGTTCCCTTCAAGAGACTGTCCCCCGAGGGCGAGTGGGTGCTCCAGCGCGTTTGCTGTCGTGTTCGTGGTCCTGTTGGCCATAGGCCTCAGATTCAACCCCACCTGCGACACGACGGAACTCAACATGACAACTCGTATGTGGCCCCTGCCCTCTCCCTTTCAGCCTGGAGCCCATGCACATGGCCTCGGGGTGCAGGATTACTGCCCGGTCGCAAAGCGTAACTTGTGAAATGGCGCCATGTTCATGTTATGACGTGGGCCTACGGCCGGCCATGGCCACATGAGTTTACCGGCCTTGCGTATGGGACTTCGTTTACGCTAATTGCGCAGCCAGCGCACTGACAAGATGGGCGCTGGGCCAACGGACGGGCTTTCGGAGGGTTAGGGCTAGCACAACGAGCACACTTGCGCGAGTGTGTGCCCCTTGCAGTGCTCACACTGGTTCAAATCATGTTGCCTTTGCACATGGGCTAGGACTAGGACGAGCCATGTTGATCATGTCACTAGCAGGACTACATGTACACGCCAGGTGCTAGCGCAGGCTAGACCGACGCAAAGGGGCTCATGGACCCAGTGATGGGACAACGCGTTTCCAGAGGACAGTGCTGCCAGAGTCCCACTCAGAAAAAGTGTCTGGAAGGCCTTGACATTCCAGCCCACCCCACCACCCTGAAAACCAGTTTCATAAACTGCCGTGGAGGAAGGCGGCTTAATGGCAGTGCCCACTGCTGGCGGGCAAAGCTTTAGACCCCCTGAAGAACATTGTGCACCCCTTTCCAGGCCCCGGAAGAGGGCTGCGAACAGCCAGGCAATGATACCTTCAGGAGGGAAGAGGAACAAAACAAGCTGATTCGCTTCGGCATGTTTCACATAAGACATTTATTCATGATAGAAGGAATGGGCGCCGATGACGTGGAATACACAATATTGAATGCCCCAGCCTGTGATACTAGCATAGGAGATACAATAGAGCCCCCAAACGTCTACCCTGCTAGTGTACATACTTCACGATTAACAGTGCACCCTGCGCTCTGATCACTACACACTCCCCTTTCTCTCGCTTTCTGGGAGACTTCCTGACTTGACAATCCCAAATCTCTATTTTCTTAAAAAAAGAAATCTCAGGGTAAGAGTGGGGTGAACACTTACTGGACCACGGTAGTATTTACTTATTTATGTATTGCTTATTTTTACAGCGCTTATACACAAGTGAAGTGCTTCAAAGCGCTTCAAGGCGGGAAGGGAACAAGGGAAACAACAGTAGTCAATCTTAGGCCGACATTTCCGAATGATCTAACAAAAAAGTAACTAGCGTACTAGGCCGGACGGCATTTCTCCTAGTGCAAGTGCATGAAATGTTTCAGGCGCAAACAAACTAGGGAGCGGAGACAAAGGGGGGACAAGACAGAACATACTAGTCCTAGTAAATTCGGGTCATGCATGTGTACAGACGGTCATGCGAGGGAGGGGAGGGGAGTACGTGCACCCAGTCCAGCAGGGCCCTGGGTTAAGTACAGAGAGGTTCCGCCTCTCATGGAGGGTGTGCTGCAAGTGCAGTAGTCCGAACATCGTCCAGAGGCCCGGTGTGAAGTGCAAGGACTGGTTGGGGAGCCTGGGTCCTGTGGGGCTCTGAAGGTGAACCAGGCGACCAGTCAGTAATGCCAAAGTATGCCAAACAGCCAGAAAAATAATAGGGACATTCCTAAAGCAAAAACGTCTCAGGATGGCATGAAACCTCAACCCATTGAAGTCTCAGCTAAAGGACCCAGTGCCTGAAGTCAATCCTTAATCTAAACAAGGTTCCAGGGGCGTCCGCACACAGGACAAGGCCACATGTTCATTTAAAAGGCCCCCTGAGCACCCCCCGTTATGTCTTGGCCCAAAGGCTTGAGGTGGTCTCCTTTCCGTTTTTGTCGTGGTGGTAATAGAGCCCAGCACCAATCACAAGCTGAGAGTGGTTGACCGTGGCACTGCTACCTTGGGCAAGACCTGTGTGGGACCCTCTCTTGCCCTACTATTGAGCACTGATCAGTTGGTAAGAACCCCACCATCGGTCATTGCAGATAGAATTGTCCCGCCTACCACCACCACCTGGGTGGTTAAGCATAGGCAAGGATTCTTTATTTGAGTTGGTGGCCTTGCTACTCCCACCATGTGGTGGACTCTGGCCTTTCAACTAGGTTCTCTCTCAAGATAATCAGGGCGTTGAGAGTGCAGCCCCCAATAGTTTTGTGCCTCGGTCAGCAGACCTCTCCAGTCCGTGTGTCCTAACATGGTTCTTCTTAGGTTCTGACCCCTCCATTTTGGCCAGCTTAGGTTTTGTTGCGTCTTCTCAGTTCTGCCTTTTTCTCACAAGCCAACTCTTTTGGCTTGGCCAATGCCAGTTCTACTTTGCTGCTTTTCCTCAATGCTTCGGTTTCTCTCTCTTGCTGGACCTTTTGGCTTTGCTACTTGCCTCTCTCTCCCTTAAAGGCACGTTTTCGCTCAGTCCATCAAGGTACGGTTTAGGGACTTCTTTTTCACTCCTTAGCTGTCCCTATGGCTTAGCTAACTCTGGTTCAGCCCGACTGTGCCTGTGCGCCTCTCACAGCTGACCCTTTTGACTAACCAAATCCTGCTCCACCATCTTCCTCTTTTGCTGCTCCTCTTGGTTTGGCCTCCAATCTCCTCCGATCCTGTCCCAGCTTGGCAAGCACCCTGGAAAGACGTTCATACTATGGTACCTTCCTAGTGAGGAAGTACTCTCCTCCCTTTCAACAGGGGCGATCAGTTAATTGGGTAAAATAAGGGCTTGGTTTCCTGTATCTTCTTCCTTACTCACTACTCGAGTTGTGATTGGTCTTGGCTCCAGTGCTTTAGCGTTCTCTAGCCTTTTGGATGAGCATCCATGCCCAACATGATAAGGTCATGCAGTGGTGTTATGAGAGCTTCTTGAGTCAAAGCTCTGCCTGCCAAGTGCATGGGGAATTAGTTGTCTCATGTGCCCACACTTGGGATCTCAAAACCTGACCTTGGATCCTTTCCCCTGGTGTGTGGGAGGAACATTTTCCATGGAACAGAGCAGGGAGACCTCCCGACTTGGACCCCAGGTGACTGCTTGGAGGCTCTGCCCAAGCAATCCTGTCACATATCTCCTTGCACTCTCCCTGATGCCCTCTAGATTTTCTCAAAGGGGTCATGGGTTTCCCCTCCGAAAGTTACTATTTGGCCTAGGGCTTTGAGTATTGGGCTGAGGGTCATTCTTCAGAGGAATGTTCCCTGGTAGTCCTATAGAGTGAAGAAACGTCACTCCTGGATTAAATGGGGTTATGACTTGAGTTAGGTTTTGGATAAAATCCTGTGGCCACTCGGAGGAGGAGGTAGAAGGGTGCTCGGGCTGCCATACCTGTAGCCATGCTGAGAAGGGACTCCCAGTTCCTGGTACGGGATCAGGTACTAAAGTTGACCCGTGGATTCCATACCCGACTAGTGATGGTCATCAGACAAACTGCATAAAGTTTGCCTCTAAGTCCATGTGTCTGGGATCCCAAGCATAATAACTACCCCCATGGGGAAGGGCGGGGCTACTTTCGATGATGGCGCAGCCTTAGAATAAACCTTCCTATCCCTATGGACACATGTCATTTGGACCAGTCCTCCAGCTATGATCTCGCTGGTTAAGAGGAAGTAAGTTCTCACTTCTGTCTGATGGCTTCCTAAATCTACAAGGTGCTCTGTACGGGTGCCCCGGCTCGCACAGGAACATTATACTCCTGTTACGGGACCCTGGGTCAACATCTCAAACAGTGGCACCGCTTCTTTCCCACTCCATGGATAGTTTGGTGAATAGACAGCCTCTGGCATTGGTTCTTGAGTGGGCCACATATATCTGGAATCCATGGGCTTGAGATATGAGAAGGCCAGGGGCACATGACCTTCTCTACTGCAGAAGTAATGCTTGGGCTGGTGGGGGGATCCGGGTCCATGATGGTGGAGTAAGTCTTCCAAGCCTGGCTACTCCCCTACTTGCACGATCTAGGAGGACACATTTATCCAAGAGGATCTGGACTAGTGTAAGGTTGCCACGCCCTGCCCCTGAAAGCAAGAATTTCCCATGTTACCGCTTTGAGGGGTAATTTAAGGGGATTGGTTCCTGTCAGTTGAGTTCTGAGTAGGTAAGCCATTCAGAGGACACGTTCTCTGGATGGCTTTGTGCAGAAAGAGGTTGCCTCACTGCCATCTAGTGGCATAGGAGCAAATCATTGATGTATTGCCCCAATACTAGCCTCTCCTTTACAAATGCAACAGTCTTCTTCCCCAGTCTTTTATTGAGTAGGTCTTTTATCCAGTAAGCTAGCAGTCAATTCGTTTCTTACGACGGTAGTGGAGGACCTTGCAATCTGGGCTTGTGGCCCAACCTTTTAAGAATACCCTATTTTATATTGGCGTTAGTTGCAGTCCCAATCAAGTTCAATACTTGGTAGGCAGTGTGCAGATCAATAAGGGCGTCATATTCTTGTGCCATCACTCTGGGACCCATCAGGCAGTCTCTGAGACTCTTTCAAAGTTAGTAAAAAAATGAGTCAAGCTCCTCTCCAGCTAAACCGCATTCCAAAATCACGGGAGGGATTTGAGAGGCTTGCACAGGATTGGTCACAGCCATCTTGAACTCTTCTGGTACTTCATGTCATTTTCCAACACTGGTCTGATTACTGACCAACTACTTTAGTAATTGTTCTAGGGACTTGGTGGAATGCGATTTGCCCCCAACTTCGAGGATTTCGGTTTCTACAAGGTGGCTCCTGGCAAAAAAAATCTCCTCTATTGAGTCTATGCTACTGACGTGCTCATCCCTGTTGGGATCTGTATGATCAGTGGAAACCGCATGAATCGACCCTAAGGTCTTGTTTGAGAAGGATATATCCCAGGGAAAACATGTGCAAGGGTCCTCTGTATGGGCTTAGACTCTTTGGGTAGGCCCTTGGTTTTTCCTTAGGGATTTTAGTAGCCTCCCCTGAATCTATTCTGCTGCGTTCATCAGGCTCTAACCTTGCCATCTCATCACATGAAAGTTAGAGAGAGGCGAACCCTGACCCATTTTCCCACCTCATGTCCCAGGAGGGGGTTTCACTACTGGGGGAGCCCATACCGGAAGGAAATCCAGACAATCCATCAGGCCAGTTTTCCTCTGAGGTCACTCTAGCTGGCAGGGTCTGCGCTCGCCTCTCCCAGATAACCCGCCCACTGCCCTGGACTCAGGAATGGTGTTGTGGATTGGCTCATAAGTCAAACCTTTGATGACAGGTTCTGCTCAATCCTACTTCTCAAACCATGTGCTTAGAGGAGGAAGCAAGAGAACACCCGAGTCGGTCCGACATGGTTCACAGACATGCCTTAGCAATCGATAAAAGGGGTTCAGATAACGGGAAATAAACAAAACATAATGCAAACCAGGCATCATTGGGATAGGGTAAAAAAAACAGCGACCCGCTTGAACAACCCCAAAAGGTCTAGCCTATGGGGTTTTGTAAGTCAAGGGTAACCGTGCAACCCCTACTATCGGTTAGACACTTCATGCCTACCTTTTGTAAGCCTGTCTGAGTCTTACTGGCTTCACAATCTTGAGGCTTTTATTCCCTGTTCACAAGTCTCAAGGTAAGGGTAGGATGAACCCTACTAGAGCTACAGAGAATGCTACACAAGCATAACATAGGGACATTCCTGAAGCAAAATCATATTGGGATGGAAAGAAACAAAATCCCATTGATGACGAAGCTAAAGGATCTACTGTCCCAAGTTCATTCTCTAACCTATCAGAGGTTCACCAGGCTTCTATGCCCAGAACAATGTCCACCACAGGACTCACCGTCATTGAGATGTTGCAAGTTCCCCCAGTACGCTTCCTGGCGTTATGTCTTGTCTTAAATGCAATATCTGATACTGGTCGGTTCATAGTGATAATCTCGAAAGTCAAAATCTCGAAAGTCAACATTTTTTTTAATGACGTTTTTTGTTTGAAAATGGGGGGCTCCCCCCAAACCCCTCTTTTTTTGTTTTTACCTATTTTTATATATATACTAGAGCCAAAAAAAAAATATAGAAAAAAAGAATAATTCAAAAAAAAATTTGACATTTTTTTTCTGACATTTTTGTCTTTCAACATTTTATTTTCTAGATTATCACTGACCACCATACTGGTCATTGTCCTGGTGGTGGTCAGCGATGGGTCCAACAACTGTCACCACCAGGGAGTATTTGGCAAGGCCAATGTGGTACCCCAGTCCCTGTAATGCTCACCTGGTATCCATAGGGACATCACTCAGCCTGTCCTGACCTCTTACGACCTCAAACCCTTCCCTGGAGTCTACTAGACTGGAGACTGGGCCTGAAACACAGGATTGGTAGAGTTTAACTCCCTATTGTCTCTGTGTGCTTGAACCCCTTCTTCCCCGGGGTCCAACTCTTCCCTTTGATCCACAGCTCACCTTGTTTTCTTGGAAAGTGTGCTCTCCGTCCTGCTTTCAGCACAGGGGCGCGTTGATTGATGCGGGCTCATTGCTGCCTAGTTACTTCGCTGGCAAGAGTCCGACAGGTAAGTATAATGAGTCTTTTGAACAGTTCTCTAACTTCGTTCCTTTCCTTCCTTAGATGATGGCCGGGGTCCGGGGATGGCGACGTGCTGCTGAGTTGAGTAGCGCTGAAGGTGAGTGAGAGCGTGATGCGACCCTTTAGTTTTTGTATTGAACGGAGTTCTTTTACTGTGTCTTTTAGGTGCCGCAAAGTTTTCAGCGTGGATGCCAGTTATGAAGAAGAAATGCAGTGAGTAAGCGCGGTATGCGGTGCCGCTAGATGTTTCCACGCTAACCTGGAGTGTCTTTTCCCTCTTGCAGATGGATGAGAAGTTCCGGAGACAGAGTTCCCCCAGAGCGGCTGGGATTCAGGTAAGCGTTTGAAGCTCGTACAGTCTTTAAAAATAAGCGAAGATTTGCTGAACGCTTACTAATGCCTTTTTCTGTTCTTTTCCCTTTTCCTTAGGAAGCGGCATGCCGGGATGGGAATGACACCGCCGAAGATGCCCGCAGAACAGAAGAAGCGATGAATGATGGGCAGAAGCGCTGCAAGGTAAGGCTGTTCCTAACGGTGTTCTTGTTCTTGCAGGAGCTGAGCGCAGAAGAAAGATGCAGGCCTACGGGAGACCGATCTGCACCTGCAGCGTGACGCTCACCGTGTTCGGAACACACAAAGCATGTTTCTCAGCCTGGGCGTGGCTTAAACAGTCTCTGGATATCCCAGGTGTCTCTGGGCTGAACCACATCCAAAAGACTAGACTGCACATGCAGTTCTGGGAACCGAAATATGTGGGGGCATCCATCTTGTCATGGGGGAAGACAAAAAGAATTGCGGACGGGAGTGCACAGCCTTTTTTTTTTAAAGACAGGATGGTTATGTAAATTGTCCCTCTGAGTGATTCTTAAGATATAGAAGGAATATCTCGGACACGGCGGAATATGAACGACAAGTGAATACATTGGAAACAAAATTTACAGCGAGAGGGTACGATCCAGCGCTTATTTCAAACATAGCAAGGAAAGTCAGGAATACCAATCAGGAAACTTTATTGGTGCCCAAACCAACAAAGTCTGGAGAACCTCTTGTATATGTTACCACCTACTCAGTACAGAGCAATAAAATCAAGAAAATTATCAAAAAAAAACTGGCCAATGATGCAGTTGGACCCCCAGCTAGAACATCTGTTTCCTGAACTTCCCACGTTTGCCTATAGAAACAGCAAGTCGCTACGCAAGAGTTTAGTGAAGGCTGAAATTTCTGTGCCAAATACCACATCCCAATATAAGGGGACAATACCTTGTTACAACTGCCAACATTGCAGGAACATCATAAAAGGCAATTATATCACGCATCCGCACTCAGGCAAACAAATACAGCTAAGACACTTTTGTACCTGTGACGCGCAAAATGTAATCTATGCACTTAAATGCCCCTGTGGTCTCTATTATATAGGTATGATCACTAGAAAAGCCAAAACAAGATGGACTGAGCAGAAGTCTAACATACGTACCAAAAGTCTGAAATCACCGGTCTCAGTTCACTTTGCAGAGGCAAGACATACAGTGGCACAACTAAAGTGTGTCATTCTTGAACAAGTAGTACCTGGGAGGAGAGGAAGTGATCTGCAACGTAAGCTAGCACAACGTGAAATTTTGTGGATAGAACTTTTGGACTCTTTACACCCTCGTGGTATGAATTTGGAATTTGACCTAATGTGTTCTCTGTAACTTTACCACTAGACGGTACCCACATAGAGACTCTTTCTCCCGTATAGAGGCCTCTTCTTAAATACCATAGGTCTTAGAGAAACTGTACAGAATGTACACTGTAATTATTGAATGTTCAATTTGTATCTATATATCTATGTACAGTGCTTTGGGATGTTTCTTTATATATTGTCTTTTGTATATTGCTTTCTGTACATCGCTTTTTGTAAGGCTAGCCAGGCTACTTGCAAGAGGCACTTATATGGACTGACTATAAATCAGCATTCAAAAACCTGTTAAATTGCTGGCTAGTAGTTAACACACAACGGTTCGATTGATGTATTTACTGTGGATTGTCCATGCAATCAATACTCTATGATAGGACATAGGACCTCTTTGATTTGGTGAATCAGCATGTGATTCAGACCCTGTAAACATGAACCCTCCCAGTAGGGTGTATGTAACATAAGGATGTTGTCAATTGTCGACACACTGTTCTTGAAAGATGAATTTTAAAACTGTGACAGACTTCACTTTTACCTCTATCCCAATGGATTGTTTACGTCGACTGAGGCATTCTGCCCTTTTACCCTTTTGCCAGAACAATCACGTTTTTCATCAGCAATGGAGCATTTCTTCTTGGGCCCTCCCTTTTTAAACATCCTAATTACAATCTTTAAGTTGTATGCAAGATGGGGGTGCCCAGCGTACCTCCCCTTTGGGGGAATTTCGCTTGGAGCCCTCACTTGCATTCTATGCACTTTAATTACCTCGATTGAGGTCACGAGTTAGCAATCGGTGAACTTCCCCTCAAATTGTCTCTCGAATTGGATGTGAGATTGAGGCGCTTTGCGCTCCACCTCTGGTCGCTGTGGGCTTCCACATGCATCATTTACACCTTTAACTCTTCTGTCACGGCCCAGGGCATTGTGACAGGGTAAATTTTTACCAGTCATTTTACTTTAGATTCGCTCCGTATAGGTTTACTTACGCTTTGACGCCCAGTAGCGTCTGCCGTTACCATGATAATGCGGTGACGCACATAATGCCCACACTAAGATGGCCGACCATTCCTCGGCCCACATGCGCATGCGTGGGGCTCCCTTGACAACAAGGAACGCCACTCTCAGTCGAGCTTGGCTTGTTGCTGGAGGCGGTTGCTGTCCAAGATTCCCCGGCCTATGGGTAAGGATTTCTAACTGTGACTATAGGTCTGATAGATATCTCCCTTTTGGGTTTCAGCGTTAATATGAGTTACGCTTTCAATTCGAATGATCTTGACACTCGTATCCTTTTCTAGGGTCTCCCCAGCCGCTCCTTGCTGCGTCCCAGTCTAAAGAACTTTCCGTTCCTGGACTGGGTGAGTGATTGGTTCTGGCATCCACTGTCATTTTGTCGTTTTTGCTCCGAATATTTTTATGTATGTGAGATATTGACATTCCCACACCTGTTTTTGAATAGGTCAGAGTTGTGACACTGCTTCCCTCTGCTTGAGGTTAGTAACATTTGCCTCGCCCGGCGCTTTAGCCATTACTTCTCAGCTCCTTTTTGCACATCACCAACAATAATGCCCCTCTCTAATTTTTTTATAGGACAAGCACCTTGATTAATAAGTTTTCACGTTATATTTCACAAGATTTACCCTAAGAGTGAAGCCCCTACCCTAAAGATGGATCCCTTGATCCGAAACGCGTCGGTTAATTGCTAATATCTGCAAGAAAAAGAGAGCTTCAGATTGGAGATTGTCCTTTATAATTAAGGAAAACTCAATTTGCCATTACCAATGTAACACTGAATTAAGTGTATATTGTTGTGAATACATACTGTGCAGTGATTTACTTTGTGAACACATACTGTGCAGTGATTTACTTTCACCTTGTTATTATGTAATGTATGACTTTTTCTTTGAAATTTTGTTTTGAAACTTTAATTGTGTTTAACAGAGAATGGACAATTAAAATGTCCCATTTTTCTAGGAATCATTGTGAATGCTGTCTTATTTTGAGGTTAATCTTCAGTATAGACTTCTAGGTTTAAATATAGTGTATTTATATTCTTTATGAATGCATGAATAAGACTACATTGGACTTATCTCTGCCTATTAGGCAGGACCCAAAGAATTGAACTACGGTTCCTTAGGAGTGCATCCGGGCTTACTGCTTAGCAATAAACTGTTTTGGTTTTCGGGCATCCATCTTGTCCCCATCAATGCACTACAAGTCCAATCCTCAATGTTATCCTATGGGAGTGGGTGAGTCGGGTACCACAAGCGCCAAGTCTGACTCCAAGTGGGTCTTTGGAGGGATGGAGAGGCCCTTGAGGGCCATGTAGGTGATCGTGGCCTGGCTCCAGCCTGACATCTTGGAGGGCTGGGGACATGAGGGGTAGGAATCATGACAGTCCCTCAGCGGTTTCAGTATAGACCTGTCAGCAGGAATACCCCAGCTTCAACCTGGCACTTGTGGTTAGAATATTACCACCTCCTACTTGGGTGGTTAAGCATCAGAAAGCTTTCATTCAGCAGGCTGGAGGCCTCGATACTCCCACCATTGCCTGGACTGTAGCTTTAAGCTTTCCTTTTTCACAGGGTACTTGGGCTGTTTAGAGTGTGCCCCCCCACCTGCCTCCAGCCCGGTCAGCAGCCCTCTCTACCTAGCCCAGCTTCGAAAACAAATTTTCCGTAAACTGCGAGAGCCTACAGCTTGGCCAGCTCCCATGCTCCCCCCCCCCCCCACCAGCCTCCCCACCACCCCCCTAGTCACAGATTGGACCTTTCGGCTTGGCCAATGCAAGTTCTGTTTTTCTACATCATCTCCCGCTTTCCTTTCCCCTTCTAGCTGGACCTTTCAGCTTGACCAATGCAGGTCCCGTTTAGCTGCTTCTCCTACTTGCCTTTTCCCCTTCAAGCAAGTACTTTTGGCTTGGCCAATGCATTTCCCGACTAGCTGCTTCCTTTTCTCTCATTGGCTTGCCTAACTCGGATTCTGCCTGGATGTCTCCCTTTCTCTCATGCAGCCACCCCTTCGGCTTGGCTAACTCAGGTTCTGCCTAGAAGCCCCCTTTGGCCTGGCCATATCCTGCTCCTCCAAACTCTTCGTGACTCTTGTGTGACTTTTTGGCTTGGCTATGTCATGCCCTGTTTCGCCAATCTCCCTCTCGCCCGGCTAGGTCACCAGATCCATGGAAAGCCATTTTCGCTCCCAACATTACACCTTCCAAATGAGGACATTTAGGCCTACTCTTATGCAAGTACTGATAAGTTAATTGGGGAAATAGGCCCCATGTGAGGTGGTGATCTCTAATACTTGTTCAGGCCCACCTGGTTAAGGTCAGGTACGAGTGTTGTGCTGACTTACTGGTGGAACTTTATTCACGAACGTGCTCCCAAATTGATTCCAATGGCACGTAATTTGGTTTACAAGTTCCTTACTTCTGAATATCTTTAGTGACCCCATATGAAGTTGTTTGGTCCAGTCAACAAGATTATCCCAGCCTCACTCAACAGATATGCTAAGGATGTCAAGCACCAGACTGTTTCTGTGCCTCTCTTACGAACTCCCTCTATACGGCCCAGAACAATAGCGTCCTGGGCCTCCTAGGCGTCTGCAGTCTTGGAGAGGGACTTCGAGGTATCGCCATCTCTTTTAGATGATATATAGACTCATGTTTTTGCCATTCTCTGGATTAGGGAGAGTTCACTCAGATCTTTCTTCCTTACATTAAAGAAGACATCTTGGTTCCTCATTACAAATATGATTCACCTGATAAGGACGAGAAAGCAATGCTACCATTTTGTATGCTGAAATGTGCAGGATGTCCTGTTAGGAGTGCAACATATTTAGACGTTATATTAGGTTATGAATTTGTCTTCACTTGTTTGAAGAACCTTGTATTATTATTTTCCCTTTTGACCAGTATATATACTAATTAATATGCTGCATGTGAGGAATTCGACCATCCACATAGTGGGTGTGTGCTCACCTGGGATTTTTTTAAATGTTTAATTAAATTGAATGATGATAGACACACCACAACAAACGCATATACCTGTGTACTCTGGGTGGACATAGGCACAGTATGCCCTGTCATATTTATTTGGAATGTGACAGCCAGGAGTACACCACGTCCTCTCCAGGAAGGGGGTGGGCCAAGCGTCCCCTTGCCATGGCCAGCCTGATTAACTAACAAAGGCTACATGGATCTACCCTGTTCTTTTTTGTTTGGCCCTGCATCTGATGGCAGTGATTAACATACCAATTAGAGGATACTTCAAACAGGCCCATGTGGGGTCTGTCCGCAGAGGTTGACAGAGACAGGAAACCCAACAACTTTTCATATGTAACTGCGTCAACCTGGGGCTAACTTCACCCTCAGTATCAATGACAGAGAGCTGTCATGTCTGGGACTGCGTGTTTACAGTAGGCCACCCGGTGGGAGGGAGGGAGTGAGTGAGTGAGTGAGTGTTTTTTCCTTCCTTCCCCAGGACTCCACTCCTTTCAACACTTCCCGAGAATGTGTGCCCACCTGCTATGCCCCTGAAATTTCCATCTCCCCTTTGTCTGTTCCTTTCAAATCTCTGCAAAGCTAGTTCAACTTTTGTCCATAATAAGGGGTGTGCTCTGGAACGGCAGTTGTCCCACAACCTGTGATTATCTTGCCCTCTGCCAGGTCACCAAACTGGCCCCCTGACTTCTTGCACCGCTTTCGGGGAACCTCGTCCATTCCCTAGTAATCTACTGTCCCTACCTGTTTGCCTACACCCTGCAATTAACCTCCCCTTTGGGCCAAACTGCCCTGCACTCTACAATGTTCATCTCCACTGATCTGGGAATCACACATAATCTAGTTTCCCCTATTGTGGGAAAGGGTGGGGTCAGACTCTCTAATTACCTGAAAATGTGTGCCCTTCCTTACGATCCCATCTCGCCTTGCTGGAAACCACAAAAAAACGATTCCCTGGAAACAGCCAAATAAACAAGTTCTATGTGTTGTGTTCCTGAGTGGGGGCGGAGGGGAGGGGCTGGCTCTGGAGTGGGTTAAGCAACAGCCTTGTATAAGCCAGTGGAGAGAGAACTGGGGCTCTTCTTTTTGGCTGCGGGTGGTGTTGTGTACCTCCAATGGGGGTTGATGGCAGAGCGCCCCCACCCCATTACAGGTACCTTTGTTCCCAGTCTACCCTTCATTTTCTCCCTCTTCCCCAAACTGCTCTATTTTTTTCTTCTTCATCTCTTATTATCTTTCTCTCCCCCTCCCTCCTTCCCCACCTCTCTCTTTGTGCCTGTACCCTCTTTCCTCTCACTGAGCGCCTCCCTCACCCCCACTTTCTTTCCCTCTTCCTTTCTCTTTCTTTCTTTCTTTCCCCCCCACTCTCTCAGCACTCACCGTTTCTACCAGCACCCCATCTCCCCCTCCCTCTCCAACCGTTCCCCCTGCATCCAAGGCTACCGGTCAGTTATCAGACAGGAGTCTCCCACACAGCCTCCCTCATTTTGGCCTGCCTCCCACTTCCACAGCTTTAATCAGGATCCACAGAGAGATCCATTAACCAGAGAGACTATTTGATCAACCACAGCGAGGAAGATGCATGGGAATCAGTATCACAAATTGTAACTCCTTTACCTTTCCTGTTGCAAAGCACTCTGTGTATAACTGCATGCATACAGGACATTGTTGGCAAGGGCCCCAGGATTGGTTAATTAAGGTAGGCTCAGCATACAGCAACCACTGTGACCCACTCAGCTTTAAAAGAGGGCTGAGCTTCTCTTTTGGCAGATCATCTGAAGGCTTCACCAGAAGCAGAAAGAAACTCATCCTAGGACCCTGCCAGAAGATACAGTCTGCCTTACATCTTCCACTACTGAAGGAAGGCCAGGATTTCCAAAGAGGGAAGTGAGATCCCTTCCCTAAACATCTGCCAGAAAGCCTCTATCCGCTCCAGAACCGGTACCCAGCCAGTACAGAGCGTGCCCTGCTACGCTCTAAAGCAAGATTCCTAGATACGAAGAGCCAGAAGGCCTGGCAGTTGCCTGCAACACACTCCACAGCTTTGGGCCATCCACCTTAAAGGACATGAGCCCATTGAATAAGCTGGGAGAAGTGCCTCGACGAGCATCTATCGACATCTGCCTTAAATGACATTTTCGAGCCAGTCTAGTTCCTCGAGCTGCAATGCTGACTCACCTTTATGGGCCGTTCCTAACGGCCTACCACAGTCCGTGGAGACTGAACCACTGACTCCCGCGGAGTTTGCGGTACCCGCAAGGGCTCGGCTAAGACCCGACAGGCTCTGCTGCACAGTCCATAGAAAATGAAACTCTGTGTAGGAAGATAAGCGTCAGAGTTTTTAGCTCCTTTCCTCCAATGTCGATGTGACCGCTGCAAGAGATCTGTGAGAAACCAAAAGGGGTGTCACCTGCTAGTCCCCGGGGATCTGTCATCCAGGGGGCCAGGATATAGATGTTGCTTTTGGATCTGGTTCCTGGGGGTGGACCAGTGCGGGAGGATCACCTGGGTGAGGGGTCTTCGGGGAGTGGGACACCGGATGGTGAGACGCAGTATCCACTTCCCTGTAACACCTTTACCCCATCCTACCAGGTAGGATACTTAGGAACTCAACCCCCCCCCCCCCCTCTTTCCCAACACAAACACTTTCTCATGGACACCTCACTATGAGAGAAAACAGACTAACACCTGAGCTGTATACCTGACATGTCCCAATACAATGGCCAGGCAGGGTCAGGCAATTACTGACCATTACACACACACACCTGACTTCCATTACACTTCCCCCACATGGATGAAAGGCAGAGCATGAGAGCACACTCTCAGGGAGGTAAAGCACGTGAGGAAGCAGTAGTTCCAAGATGGCATTTTAATACAAGGCAAAAGACGGCAAAGCAGAAGGGGATTGCAACAAGGGAAGTTCCCTTGACCTTTTTGACGAGGGACTGTTACTTTCGGGAATAGAAAACGTAAGACCTGGAAATTAGGCTGAAGAATCATGCATTGTGTGTCGAAGGTACCCGGGCCTCCCCCGTGTCGAATAGTCCAGGCGGGGAGAATCGCTTGCCGCTGTGGTACTGTCCTTGGCTCCTACAACAAAGCAGCGCAGGGTCAGTGAAGTCAGCACAAACGCTGAGTTGGGAAGACTGATACCAGACGGGTCTGTGTTGAAGCCAAGATTGCAAGCACAGCATTGTATAGTGAACCCTGAAGCAAACAATGTATGAAGCGTATGTGATTATCAACGTGAGTAAAATTGAACAACAGATGAGTGACTGAACTTTGAAGCTAAAATATGATACCTTAGAGTGGTCCGGGCCTGCATGCGTTCATGCACATTCGAAAGTCTCTGTAAGGTATCCATCTGAAAGGTGGCAAAAGCAAAAGATTGACAAAGAATTGTCAATCAAAGTGGTCCTGCAACATGGCAAGCAAAATCCTGTGCACAATCGAAAGCCTTCGATGTTAATAGTGTAAAGAAAGTTGATGAAAAAGTAGATGAAGTTGGTATGAGCCCGGCAGAGGGAGATCAGCTGAGAGCTTTTGCTTAAAGCAAGTTTGTGTTAAAAAGTTAAATTGGTCCGAGCCCGGCAGAGGGAGACTAAATGAACATGTTGGATCTGAGCCTGGATGAGGGGGATCCGAGGTGAATAGTGAATCGCCGGAGAAATGGAGTACTTGTGAAATCTTAAGAGGAAAAGAAACGTGGGCGTGGAAGGCCCTGATACTAATGATTGAACTGTATCCTTGTGTTAGAGAAGCCAGATATTGTGCTAAGCTCGAGTGTATCGCCTTGTCCTGTGCTGAAAACAAGGGGAAGGGAGGCTAGCGGCCTGAACATCCTGCCAATCATTTTGTGAACACTTCTTTTTCGTAACACTGTTTCCCACACTATTTGTATTTGGAGGCAAGGATTGGAAATAGGTTTATTAGTATAGGCCCTTTTAGTTTGACAAAATACCACTAGGACTGAGTTATTTTTTAATGGTCATAGCTTGCTCCCATCTGTAGATTTAGGTTAAGATTAGGCGCTTTCCAATCCCTTTTTGAAGTTCAATAAACCCCATTGAACTGTGGTCACTTGTGTCTGTCTGTTATGACTGTACAGAAGCCCGATAATTATTGGTTCACAGAACCCTTACCTGCCGGTAGAGCTCTGAAGGTAGAGGGGAGCCTTCCTTCCCTCACCTCTGGCCCTGAGAATTAGACTAACTGGGTCAGAGGTAAAGAAGGGGGAAACCCTCCTAGGGAAGACAACCCAGAGATCAGAAGAAGGTTTCCAGCAAGTGATTCTCACAAGAGATGATAGCAGCTGACCCTTTTTGTCTCAGGGTATTATCGGTTGACCAAGGTTTGTAAACTGACTTATTCTTATATGCTCTTCAACACAAGAAGCAAGAGGCTTCTGTGATTGATGCACCTGTTCACAATAGGTGCTGTTTGTGCTGCGAGGAAAGCTGGAACTTGGTGCACTGGTTGCACAGGTAACAAGTGCAGCTCGTGTTGAGATGAAAAGGACATATGCACGTGTTCCATTCGTAGACGAAGACAGTGCTGCATGTGTTGTGAGGGAAGATTTGAGGCATGTGTTGCATAGTTAGCTGGGGGGGCTCTGGAGGAAATAGTCTCAGGAATTCTCGAGTGGGTAATAAACCTTTTCCCACAATCGGAATTTTAAACTGGAATTTAATTAAATTCGACTTGCCAATAGTCTACAAAGTACTGGGAAAATGCAGCGATCCCGAGTAGCTAAGACTCTTACTGACTGTACCGCAGAACGGGGGAGTCAGGGACCGCTAGCGCCAATGTTGGGACATAAGGAGTAGAAAGCGGAATTAGATGACAATAGATGGTATGAATTTAGAATGAAAGGCACGCAAAATCGTGAAGAAGATTTCCTGCAGCGTTTAGTGCGTTCGGCGCTCAGTAAGGAGATGGGAAAGGGAGACCGAAGGGAGGAAAACGAGGAAGAGAGAAGGAAAGGGGCAGGAGAAATAAGGAGAGAAGGAATAACTTACTCAGAATGCTTGACCGGCAGAGGTTCACATAGTCAAGTCTGTAGCAATGCACAGGCTGCTGTTCTCACGTTGAATTTGAAGGAATGGTAGGCAGAGTTACGGCAGCCATCATGAAAAACACTAGACCGTCAAGAGTAGAGAGCTAGAATGACCTTAATGGAAGTCATGTTGGAAAGGATGAATGATGGCCATTTCCTTATTTTCCATTTGTTCCATATACAATAGCGTAGGGTGACAGTGTGCCCCCCTTGTGAGGGGTTAGGTCCAGGTTTCCAGGGGCGTGAACGATGGAATCGCCGGATGCATAGTGGAGCATGTACTTGGGAAGTGGGTTCCCAAGTGCGGTCGCTTCGGGTATAGCCTTTCCAGTTGATTAAGTACTGAAGTCTGCCAAAATAGTAACGTTAGTCACACATACCAGCCACTTCATATTCCGGGCCTGATTGGGTGTCTATAGGTGAAGGTGAAATAGTGGTCTCTCTCTTGAAATGGTCAAGAATTACTGGTTTTAACTGGGATATATGAAACACAGGATGTATTCGAGACCATGAACTGGGGAGTTTTATGCGATATGCTACAGGACCTATGGCGATAGTACTGGGAAAGGTCTGTAGTATCTAGGAGATAACTTGGAAGGTATCAGGGGACGAGGTAGGAAGCTTTAAGCCAACCAAACATTGTCCCCGATTTGGAGAATGGGAGCTGGAGATCGCTTTTTGTCAGCTTGGATTTTTTGCATTTCTCTCGAATGCTTTAAAGTCGACAGGGCTTTGGTATGTCAGTTGTGGATGTCATCCAGTAGTGAATCGATGGATGGTGGGACTCGGAGTACTACTTGGGGCTACTGTGGGGATACTAGAAGGGTGGTATCCGTAAGCACCATTAAATGGAGAGGTGTTGATGGTACTATGCTGGGAGTTATTATAAGCAAATTCTGCCAATGGTAAAAGTTCTTTCCAATTCTCTTGTAAAGTAGAAACAAAACAATGTAAATAATGTTCTATGGTTTGGTTTAGCCTTTCTGTTTCACTATTGGTCTGATGGTGGAATCTGGAACTCAATGATCTCTTTATCCCCAAGGGTTTTACATACCAGTGTCCAGTAACGGGAAGTATATTGGGATCCACGGTCTGAAAATATGGTATCTGGAAGACAGTTTGGAAAAGATAAATTGAAGAAATAGCTTAGCCATTTGTGAAGCAGTAGGTATCTTGGGTAAGGGAATAAAGTGAGCTAATTTAGTAAATGAATCAATAGTTACCATTACGGTTGTGTGGCCTTGAGAGGGAGGTAGATTAACAATGAAATCAGTTGAGATCTGTTGCCAGGGTTTGGTTGGGAGTGTAGGTTGTACTAATAATCCAAAGGGAAGATGGTGTGATGTTTTGGTTTCCGCACACAGTGCAAGAGGCTATATAGTCTTTGATGTCTTGTGACATTTCTGGCCACCAAAAATTTTGGGAAGTCAAGAGTAAGGTGTTTTTAACCCCTCTATGTCTGGCCACTACTGAATCATGACTCATTCTGAGGGCTTCTTTCCTTAGTTATTTAGTGGGAAGATATAAATGTGACCCATGAAAGTACAGGTCGTCTTCCAAAGCCATCTGTAATTCATCCTTGCATTTTTTCTATTTCTTCCCTTTGTTCAGAAGTCATCTTCCTAAGAGTAGTTAGGTATTCAGATATGAGAAATATAAAGGATGAATTATGAAACATCTTTTCCTTGCGAAAGATGGGTTTCTGAGTGATGGGTTTACGTGACAATGCAACTGCCATAATGTTGAATTTACCTGAACCAAAAGGTGAAGTTTATGCGGTATGGTGAAAAGAAATGGGCCCATCTTGCTTGCCGACTGTTTTGGGTCGTGGTATGTTGCAACACTCTCAGGTTGTGATGGTCAGTTCTGACTTCTAATGGAAACCGGGGCTCCTATTGGTAGAGCTCTCCATTCTTGGAGGGCTATTTTAATTGCTAGCCATTCTTTTTCTAGTACTGTGTAATTGATTTCTGCACCAGTCAAAGTTTTAGATAGATATGCAATCGGATGTTCATTACCCTTTTGTCTGTCTGTTTCGGGACTGCTTTTAGAGCAGAGTTAGATGCATCTGATTCCACAATAAAGGGCTGGTTTTGGTTGGGTAGTCTTAGTATAGGGGCAGTGGTAAACGCCTTTTTTAAGGTGCAGAGGGCGTCTCGGGTTATTTGTGTCAACTGTAATCTTTGGCCTTTCTTCAATAGTAGAACTATAGGTAGAATTGTCCTCGAGAACTGGGGGGCGAACCTACGATAAAACTTTGAAAAGCCTAGGAAGCTCTGAATATCCCTAACGGATTGAGGAATGGGCCAATCAACTACAGCCTGAACCTTGGATCCATCTGGGTTCCTTGGGCGGACAGAATATACCCAAAGTATGGGATTTAAGGTTGGTGGAATAGACATTTCTCTAACTTTGCGTATAGATGGTGTTGTTTCAGTCACCATAGGGCTTCTCTTACATGGAGTATGTATTCTGGGAGGCTGTGAGGAAATACCAAGATATCATCGATGTAAACGACAACCGAATGGAGTAGGAGATCAGAGAGTACGTGGTCCATAAACCTTTGAAAAACCGCAGGTGCGTTGATGAGGCCAAAGGGCATTACTCTGTACTCGTAATGCCCAAAAAAAGAGTCCTAAAAGCTGTTTTCCATTCGTCCCCCTGACGAATACAGATGAGGTGATAGGCTCCTCTTAAATCAAGTTTTGTGAATATGCTTGCTCCTCTCACAGCTTCCAGAATGTCGGGTATGAGTGGCATAGGATATCTGTCGGGAATATACATTTTGTTTAGCCCTCTAAAGTCTATACACGGTCTGAGTTCGGATTTGTTCTTTTTTGGTATAAAAAATAAAGACGCCCCAGCAGGAGGATGTGATTCTGTGATTAGGCCATTTCTGAGATTACTGTCCAGATATTCCGGCCGCACCACAATCTATTAGTGCAGGTACATTGTCTACGATCTGATTGGCATATTTGAGGGAGATTTTAATCACCACCATTTGAGTTGTACAAGGGGAACTAAGAGTCCTTTTCCGGACCATCGTTCCCTTTAGGACCAGGAGGTGGCGTTTCCTGAACGACGGGGAGGGACCAGAGGACAGTCCTCGAGTTTGTGGTCTTTTGATCCACAATACATGGACAGACTGAGGTTTTTACGTCTTAACCGCTCCTCCAAAGTGAGAGGGCCTCTAGCGGCCCCTACCTGCATAGGTTCTTCGTCTTTATGGGCCTTGAGGTGGCAGCAGGGAGTTCAGCGGGTCGTGATGCCCTGGTTCTGTGTCTTTCTGCGAGTCTTTCTTGGATTCTGTAATCCAGTTGCATGACCATTGAGATCATTTCGGCTAAATTCCCTGGACGAGATAGTCTAGATATCTCGTCTTTAATTCCTCATTGAGTCCCCTTCGGAGCAGTGTTATCAAGGCGTCGTCTGACCATGGTGTCTAATATGCCATTTGCTTAAATTGAGTTATAAAGGTCAATGTGTCCAGGGTTCCTTGTGTAAAATCAAAAAGATGTTCCTGAGTGGATATAACTACTTCTTGTCTGCCAAACATGGCGTGGATACAATTTACAAATGCCGGATAGGAATCTAAAACTAGATTAATGTCAACTACCAATGGAGTAGCCCAAGCTAAGGCAGCTCCTGCAAAATTGGACATCATGGGTCCAAACCTAGTATGGTCCGTTGGGAAATATTCAGATTTGAAAGAGAATTGTACGATGCAGGAATTAAGAAACGCCCTGAGTTTCTTGGGGTTTCCATCTAACTTACCTCCAGGTAACGCTCCTGGGGTAGGTCGAATTGGGAGGGGGGGGTGAGTAATCATCTGCCTTAAAACAGTGTTTTCGGTTTTGAGATTTTTAATCTCTGTGGTTAGATTTTGCATACCAGTCAACAAATATTGTATTTTTTTTAACCATTTTTTTATTTTAGGCGTTGCTATCTGTTATGATGATACCGAATCCTGATATTAGTGGATCACAGAACCCTTACCTGCCGGTAGAGCCCTGAAGGTAGAGGAGAGCCTTCCTTCCCTCACCTCTGGCCCTGAAAATTAGACTAACTGGGTCAGAGGTAAAGAAGGGGAAATCCTCCTTGGGATGAAAACCCAGAGATCAGAAGAAGGTTTCTAGCAAGTGATTCTCACAAGAGATGATAGCAGCTGACCCGTTTTGTCTCAGGGCATTATCGGTTGACCAAGGTTTGTAAACTGACTTATTCTTATGTGCTCTTCAACACAAGAAGCAAGAGGCTTCTGTGATTGATGCACCTGTTCACAATAGGTGCTGCGAGGAAAGCTGGAACTTGGTGCACTGGTTGCGCAGGTAACAAGTGCAGCTCGTGTTGAGATGAAAAGGACATATGCACGTGTTGCGTTCATAGACGAAGATAGTGCTGCACGTTTTGCGAGGGAAGATTTGAGGCATGTGTTGCGTGGTTAGCTGGGGGGTTCTGGAGGAAATAGTCTCAGGAATTCTCGAGTGGGTAATAAACCTTTTCCAACAATCTGAAGTTTTGAGTGGAATTTCATTCAATATGACTTGCCAATGGTCTACAAAGTACTGGGAAAATGCATTGACCCCGAGTAGCTAAGACTCTTACTGACCGTATCCCGGAAAGGGGGAGTCAGGGACAGTTAACGCCAGTGTTGGGACATAAGGAGTAGAAAGCGTAATGAAATGACAATAAACGGGGATGAATTTAGAATGAAAGGCACGCAAAATTGGGAAGACGCTTTCCCGCGGCTTGTAGTGCGTTCAGCGCTGAGTAAGGAGATAGGGGAAGGGAGGAAAACGAGGAAGGAGAGAAGAAAAGGGGCAGGAGGAATAAGACGAGAAGGAATAACTTACTAAGACTGCTTGACTGGCGGAAGTTCACGTAGTCAAGTTTGTAGCAACGCACAGGCTGCTGTTCTCGAGTTGAATTTGAAGGAATGGTAGGCAGAGTTACGGTGCCCATCAAAGCACTAGACCGTCAAGAGTAGAGAGCTAGAATGCCCCTAATGGAAGTCATGTTGGAAAGGATGAATGATGGCCATATCCTTATTTTCGTTTTGTTCCATAGAGAATAGCGTAGCGTGACACTGTCTTACCGTTGATACCATGCCTTCCTTACAGATCCCGTGAGCCGTATATATGCAAGTTCACGTCATGGCATCACCGTTCTTGCAACAGTGAATTACCCGCACAAATCCATGTCCACCACCAAGACTCCGGTATTTAGTTAGGCGTTTAGTCCATCTAATCGTTGCTTCTCAACATCCAAGACCCACTGTTATGGTGAGCCATCAACCCTTCTAGATTTCCTTTTGCATGCTCACCCTCACTGTCCTGATCAAGATCTTAACCCTTTGCCTTTTCCCATTCAGCTCCAGCCTGATGTCTCTATAGATGGGGTGTGTCAAGTAGTACTTCTGCCAGGGGAGAGGGGGTCAGACTTCCTTTGTGTAGTACCATACCAAGGGGGGGTTGCTTCTTGGTTTGGAGGGTATATTCTCCAGGACCCCTGAGAGTTTTACAGCTCATCCTTCTGCATCCCAAGACCCTGCAGGCCTGACAGCAGCCGACTCCCATCTTGAACTCTGTCACAGAAGCCTGCAAAGTGCCCTGAAGCTGACGCGACCCTGCTGAGCAAGAAGAACACCTACAGCACAAGGTACGTTGTGGTTCTGACCCCCCTGGTCCTTCCCGGGAGGCCCCTAGAGACATATTAAAACCCTTTGCTCCAAGTAACCTTAAACTGTTGTTATTAACCATACCGACAACCCTCCTGTCAGTATCCAGAATACATCCCTTTTCCTTCTTTGAAACTATCTGTCCTCTGCATTCCATTACAGGGTAGGTTTTATACCGTAGTGTCGCTAGAACTGTCTGTTTTGATATAAATAGATATGTTTTATACAATTTTGACTGGACAGTCCCTTTTAACATTGGGTAATAATTGTATTTTCACTGTGTTGCAACTAACCAACGATCCACGACCTTCACCCCTCAACCACTGGTGCCCCGGAAGTTGATTCGTCATGCTCCATATTGTACATATAGGCACTCATTTTTAATGGATTATGTGCTGAAATATTCATTATGTAAATTAGGTTATGAGTTATTGGGGTGAATATGTCAATTTGTATATAATAAACATGTACATGCAATTTAGAAGTGTCTTTTGTTGTAGCATAATTTCTTGATTTACTAATGATATTTTCTCTTAAATAAAAACATTGAGTGAAACATTTCTAAACTGGAACTGTAAAATCAAAACACTTCAGCACTACACTTTTTACTGTACCCATGGCTATTTCCTGAGTCAGCGCTCTGCCTGCCAAGTTCCCTGGGAATTGGCTGTGTCGTCTGTCTCCACTTGGGAACTTATATTCTGGCCTTGGATCCTTACCCTGGGTGTTTAGGGGGCACTTTTTTTTCAATTGAACAAGTCTCGGTTTCCTCCCAACCTGGAATCCTGATGAGCCCCTTGGAACTACACTCGTGTGACTGTCACAAAAACACATCTGAAACCGGACATGATGTGTGGCATAACGGAAAGATGGAATTATGTGCAAAACTGGCATAATCGAAACTAGAAATGATGTGCTTTGTGAGAATCCTGGAAACTGGCTATGATGTGCAAAGCGGGAATGATGGGAACTGGGAAGGACCTGGTAAGCGTGCATAGGCTAATCTGATGACTGCCCATAATGCAAACTTCATTACGATTGGCGACTTGTCGGAACCATACTAGTGTTCTACTGTGACCTGGAAAGGGTGTGCTTTCTAGATCCGCATAGGAATACATTAAACGGGTGGAAAGAACACGGTTTATTGATTAGAATACCTGGCAAATGCTTTTTGTTTTCTTCTAGCCTTACAACTTGCAGCTTCTCACTGAGGCAAATATAAGATGTTTCTGATGGAGAGAGATGAGCAGTAGCGGGCAAGGGACTGCTTCCTTTGCTCCTCTGATAAGCTGAACCAATGCAATGGAAGAAAGCTTGCAGGCGGGTGAAAGCAGCCGGGGGAGGCCATTAGAAGTGGGGCATAGCGGCTGATATTGGAAAGGACAACATGCTGCGCGGGGATACATGGGAGCCAAGGAGAAAAGAGCATGATTATGCGCGAATGGTGCAGTGGTAGAAGATAGGTTGCGTTTCTGTGGTAGAGTGGGAGCCCAAGGTGAGTTCTGAGTCAAGTAAAGAGCTTAGGGAGTCGAGCAGGGAAGCTGGCCTGAGATACCACAAGAAGGGACGGTTGTGCGTGCCAGGGTTGGACTTCAAGGCAATTCTCCTGATAAAGGAGAAGACATTATATATTGAAGGGTAAAGACTATGTCCTTCCACCCTTAATCGGGAACCTAGTGGTTCCGTGTATTGAGTGAATAGCATAGGACATTAAATGGAGCCTTGGGCTAATAGCCCATGGCAGAGAAAGAGCAGGCAACCAACCTCGAGGCCTATCTTTATCAGCCGTGATCAACCAGACCGGGTGGAGAATCGAACCAGGATGGCCTCGCTGGTTCCCATGCACATGGAAAGAGACTGGTTTCATGGCAGGCTGGACAAAAAGCCACCTTACGGGTGCAGGAGTCCTAGTACTGGATCCTCGTCATCAGCTATGACACAGTGTGCATGGTGCAACACTTTAGAGCTGCAGTATCAGCTTCTATCGGGGTCAGCAACGTGATTGGTGTAGAATAAGAGATTGCGTTCAATGACGCGCCGTTGGAGTGGCGCGACTACAGTATTGTCTTGGAAGTCAAATGGGTCCAAGGCTGGACTTCTTGAAAAGGGGAGTTATCCGACATCCGTGCTGATAGGACGATCTATCCGGGAGCAAGGTTTTTAACCATGTTGTGATGAATTATGAAATGTGTGTTGTACGCTTGTTTTCTGCGTCTATAGAGGAGTCAGAATATAAAACAATACATTCATAGCACAGGGTACCATTACACAACTGCAAGGCGCTCAAGTAAACATTGAGCCTTCTAAAAGAAGTTGCATGGGTTAATGGGATAGTAACGGGAATACATATTCTACTGGGAAACTGTGTGGTGTGGTGGCCGTCCGTCTGCCACACATTCTTTTCAAGTGATACGATGACTTCGGGATTTCTGGTAAAACCTACATCTCGCGCAGATTGTCCGGCCCATTCCCCTGCTTAGCGTAATGGAGCCTAGCGAGCCAGCTCATTTAAACGCATATTGGCTTTTAGCGACGGGCCGGCGGGGAGAAAACAAACAGTGGCACTGCACACCTTGCAAGAGCAAAGGTTTGCAGACTCTAAACCAACAGCGGGGAATGCAGGCTGGCGGAAAGCCTGCTCTAATGCAGAGCGCTCCCAGCCTAAGTACTTCTTACTCAGACGCACATTCAATATGTATGAACTCCGAGGGCCGCTATTACATGATCAATGCCTTTAATATCCATCCCCAAAGGGGCGGGCTTGACCCCCTAAAGGCATCTCCCCGGAGCCTTCCGCTGGTCCAGACTGGCGCAGCCAGGGCCGGAATCCGCCGGCGTAGCTGCTGCTACGCGGGCAAACGCCGCGTTTATAACTCATGGACAGTCAGCTCCTGGCAGGGATCGCACCCCAGACCTCCAGAGCACCAGGCCTCCGTTACTCGGGGACAGTCAGCTCCTGGCAGGGATCGCACCCCAGACCTCCAGAGCACCAGGCCTCCGTTACTCGGGGACAGTCAGCTCCTGGCAGGAATCGCATCCCAGACCTCCAGAGCACCAGGCCTCCGTTACTCGGGGACAGTCAGCTCCTGGCAGGAATCGCATCCCAGAACTCCAGAGCACCAGGCCTCCATTGCTCAGGGACAGTCAGCTCCTGGCAGGAATCGCATCCCAGAACTCCAGAGCACCAGGCCTCCGTTACTCATGGACAGTCAGCTCCTGGCAGGAATCGCATCCCAGACCTCCAGAGCACCAGGCCTCCGTTACTCAGGGACAGTCAGCAGGAATCGCATCCCAGACCTCCACAGCACCAGGCCTCCGTTACTCATGGACAGTCAGCTCCTGGCAGGGATCGCACCCCAGACCTCCAGAGCACCAAGCCTCCGTTACTCAGGGACAGTCGGCAGGAATCGCATCCCAGACCTCCACAGCACCAGGCCTCCGTTACTCATGGACAGTCAGCTCCTGGCAGAGATCGCACCCCAGAACTCCAGAGCACCAGGCCTCCGTTACTCGGGGACAGTCAGCTCCTGGCAGGAATCGCATCCCAGAACTCCAGAGCACCAGGCCTCCGTTACTCGGGGACAGTCAGCTCCTGGCAGGAATCGCATCCTAGACCTCCAGAGCACCAGGCCTCCGTTACTCGGGGACAGTCAGCTCCTGGCAGGAATCGCATCCCAGACCTCCAGAGCACCAGGCCTCCGTTACTCGGGGACAGTCAGCTCCTGGCAGGGATCGCATCCCAGAACTCCAGAGCACCAGGCCTCCGTTACTCATGGACAGTCAGCTCCTGGCAGGAATCGCATCCCAGAACTCCACAGCACCAGGCCTCCGTTACTCGGGGACAGTCAGCTCCTGCAGGGATCGCACCCCAGACCTCCACAGCACCAGGCCTCCGTTACTCATGGACAGTCAGCTCCTGGCAGGAATCGCATCCCAGACCTCCACAGCACCAGGCCTCCGTTACTCGGGGACAGTCAGCTCCTGGCAGGAATCGCATCCCAGACCTCCAGAGCACCAGGCCTCCGTTACTCGGGGACAGTCAGCTCCTGGCAGGAATCGCATCCCAGAACTCCAGAGCACCAGGCCTCCGTTACTCGGGGACAGTCAGCTCCTGGCAGGGATCGCATCCCAGAACTCCAGAGCAGCAGGCCTCCGTTACTCGGGGACAGTCAGCTCCTGCCAGGAATCGCATCCCAGACCTCCACAGCACCAGGCCTCCGTTACTCGGGGACAGTCAGCTCCTGGCAGGAATCGCATCCCAGACCTCCAGAGCACCAGGCCTCCGTTACTCGGGGACAGTCAGCTCCTGGCAGGAATCGCATCCCAGAACTCCAGAGCACCAGGCCTCCGTTACTCGGGGACAGTCAGCTCCTGGCAGGGATCGCACCCCAGACCTCCAGAGCACCAGGCCTCGTTACTTCCTCAGAAGCACAAAGCAATGTATAAACCCTCTGGATACTAGGTTCCAAAGCCGTGTTTCACTAAAGGGGCTAAAACACAGGGTTCTGGTGGGGGACTGAAAAGTGGCCTGCGATGGTTATTTCTGAGGATTTCAAGTACTGTTATAGACAGACTAGACCCCCTCACCCCCAGTCAAATAATGCCTCCACCACCCCTCCTTCTAATTCTGCCTTCCCAAATCTATACCGGACCCTGCTCTCACACCCTCTGCCTGAAGTGGTTCCTTGTGACCCTGACATGTCCAAAGTTAAACCCACAAGTTCCATTGCTGGCCTGCGCCCCGGCACAAGGGACAGGCATCACACTGTTTGGCAACAGTTGTCTCCAAAGGGCTTTTATCTTAAGCTCCAGGTGAAGCTTCTTGCAGCCCCTCTACTCGTGGTGCTTTACGAGCATGCCTTCTTTCCCTTTCTCTTGATATCACTCTTCTCTGGCCCTTTGGCTGCAACCTCCATCACAGCTTTGGAGAACCCCCCTAGCCCAGTTCAACACCCCACCACCTGCCTTCCAGTGGTCATTTGCCTCCCTCTTATTCTCTACTTACTCCTTCCTTTTTACCCGTCTTTCACTCTCCCTGCCCTGAACTTTCTTTCTATGCTTCTCCGCCTGCTCTCCCCGCTCTATCCCTTCGCATTTCTCTTCCTCTCTCCCAATGTCACCACCGCCTCCCCTCTCTCACTCTCCCACATGTTTTTCTCCTTCTGTCACTCTGTGCTTGCCTTCCAACCTCTAACTCTCAAACCCCTGCTATGACCAGGCTCCCTTTACATCCCTCCCCTATCTATAATTGTATAGTTAAGAGTTGGAGTGGGCCCACCAGAGCCTGGTGATAACCTAGACCGTGGGATTGGTTTTGGGCTACTGGTCCCATTGCCTCCTCCCCATGTACCATGAATGAGGTTACAATTGCTCTCGAGTGGCCCATGGCTCCCTGGGAACAAGAGGTCAGTCCACCATCTTGAACTTATGTAGTCCTGTCCCTACGGTCGCCCGACCACAGGATGGGGCGCCAGTCAACATTGTTGTGGTGCTCCACTAACCCATGAACTGTGATCGTGCATCGGTCAGAGTGGGGGAGCTCGCAGGATATTCCATTCATCCTTATGCAGTAGGTTGGTGCTGGGTTTCTAGACGACACAATACAAGGCTGGCAGAGTTCCGAGAGCTGGTGATCACAGGTCAGATATTGTTCTGCCACTTAGATGCATACAACCTACGACTGGGGACCACAGGGAAGGTACTTGGTCACTATGTGGAGCGACCGCCCATGATGCAGGTGTGGAAGCATTCCAGGGCCAGCATAGTGATGAGGGTGCCGGTCCATGGACCACAGATCTCCAGGGGTCCATTCAAAAGCATTTCCAGAGGGACAGTCATGATTCCCAGTTTGACATTCCTCGTTAGCTACCAATGTGACATTTAAATTAATCTAACAACTTGACATTCACAGTAAGCTCACAACTTGACATTCCCATTAAACTGAATTTTTGAAATTCCCATTTATTCAAACCTTTACAAAAAAGTATATACAGTAGAAACAAATTTCATTAAAACAATGATTTCACAATAAATTGCTTATACATTTACAATTTCATTAATATCCAAAATCCAAAGAGAAACACATAAAAGAATGAATAAAATCACATACCGCATCCCAAAATATAACACCATATAAACTCAGACATTTTAAAACCTTTTTAAACAATAACATATTCTATATTATTCATTTAGGAACCAGGAGTACCTTGAACTATTTTTTTTTTATGTCACTACTTAAGTATTTTTCAGAAATTCGTTGACTTTTATTTTCAAGGCGATAGAGGAGCCATGAAGCATTTCACACCAGAGTTTGTTTCTATCCAGCCAAGCTGTATTACATACAAATTGTGAAAAACTTTCCAATCTCTTCTTTTGAAGATTTGGACATTCCAGTAATAAATGTTTTAGGGATTCACCTACGCCTTTTAATTTACAGAACCGACATTCTTCAGTCCCACAAGAGCTCAACCCCCGAATGAACAGGATCTCATTTGTACTTAGGACGTTAAACCTGAAGCGCATGTAAGAGTTTTGAAATTCTCTTGAGGGATATTTTTTCAAGTATACTTCCGGGTAAGGAAAGAATTTCCAATAAGACACACTTTCAGAATGTAGCTTCGAATTTAGCAGAACTACATTGTTCTCCAACCAGTCAAATGCATTAACAACCCCCTTCACTTTATCTGAAAACTTAAAAAGTGTATTTTCTGATAAAGCCAAGTCAAAAAGGTTTTTCTCACAGTCCTCTTTTATAATTGTACATGAAGTTTCCATTTGTCACATGTTTCAAATGAGCATAAATTGTACCGTTTTCGGCAACCAGACATTTTCTTAATAGAGCCAGTTTTCTATTGAACATGATACTATTGAGTGAATGCAAACCAAGTTCATATCTAATTATCTCTAGAGGAATACATTTTGGAACATAGTATAATATTTTTCGCCATATCATGGACTCCAGTTGACGTAAAAAGGGCCACATAGTTTTAGAGAAAAATTCACACCCATAAAACAGTCTTGGCAACACCTTGAGCCTATAAAACAGGATGCAGGGGTCAAAAGTAAATTTACCATATGTTCTTTCAATGGCTCTTATTTGATTGAGAGCCACTTTTGCTTTTTGTGTCATACTGCTTTTTATCACTTTACTAGAATTACTGGGAAAAAACATACCCCAACCAGGTTAGGACCGTTTGGCTTTTAATTTTTCTACCATTACAGGTCCAATTTGAAAAAAACGGGGTAGGATTTTTACAACCCACATGAAAGATTATAGTTTTATTTGGGTTGATTTTCAGTTTTCTTTCATCTATAAATATACCAAAGTCATTTATCAGCTTTTGAAGGCTGGTTTTTGTGCAGTCCATTAATAAGAAATCATCAGCATATGACACCCACCTAACAGTTGAGCCTCCAATTTTAGGTCCAATTAGACCGCTAGCATCCAAGGACCTGCCTGCATTAGACACATACAGATTGAAGAGTGTTGCAGCTAATCTGCAGCCTTGTTTAAGCCCGTTCACAGTAGGAATAATATCAGTCAGACTTCCTTTATTATTCAGCCTGACTCTAATTGTTGTTTCTGAGTAAAGATGAATAATGACATCTAACAAGGTTTTATCTATGCCTAACATTGACAAGGTTTTCCATAGTCGACAAGATCAAAGGCGGAACTTAGGTCCCTGGATGCAATATATAGGTGCTTCATAGCTTTATGTTTGACCGCACTCGTTAACTCAACCATCAACAATCCTCCAGCATCAGTACCTATAGCTTTACGAAAACCAATCTGCCTACAGTTTAGTATATTGTTGTCATCAATCCACATATTCAGTTTTTCAAGTACTATACCAGCAAAGATTTTTGACTCCACATTCATAAGTGCGATCGGTCGATCATTTTTAGGACACAGACGATCGCCTTTCTTGAGTAGTAGCAACACATATGACACTTTCCAGTTACTTGGTATCCTCTTTTTGAGGCAAATATCCACAAATAAGAAATGCAAAAGCTTAGACCTCAAATCAATGTTATTTTTTAGATTAGCAAATGACAACAGATTGGGACCCGGAGTGGAGGTAGGCTTCGCTTTTTTAATTAAGCTTTTAATGTTCAGGATTGCTGTGTCCAAATGCCATGCAACATCTATGAGAACCTCAGGACACAAGTAGTTTTCAGGAGACTTGTATAAAGATCCAAAATACTTAGACCATACCCCAGCATCTATAGGATTCAAACGCTGTTGATTACATTGGTCTTTATTTATTAAAGACAAAAAGCTGGTATTATTGTTCCCACGCATGGCCTCTTACATTGCCTCCCCATCTTTTTGAGCTAGCCCGCCTTTGATACTCTTGATCCAGTTCTTATATTTTTGTTTACATTGCCTTATTTTTAGACTCCTCTCGGATGCCCCCATGTCTTTTGTCTTTATGTTTCTAATGTACTTTCTCATAATGATCTTTGCTTTTTTTACAGTCTCAGCAAATTTGTGTATATGCACTTGATTTGATTCTGTGCTACCACTTCTGAGCACCTAACTACGATGTAACATATCTTCAATGTAATCACCAAAATTATCGACAGAATAGCAAACCAACTTTTTCTCATAGTTTGAATATGTAAAGTCCTGTGAAGTAATTTGGTTAGACTTTTCCATTTTACCACAATTCCATTTTATGTGTTTACCATCATTAAATGCTTCAATTTGAATATGAAAGGACACGGTTTCATTATTATCCTTACTCCATGGGAGTTCCAGACGCATGATCGCTATTACAATTTTCTACAACTTCAAACTTTTTACAAAACAATTTTTCATGGGTGGTCACAAATATATAATCTAATATGGAACATGATCCACGAGCAGCCCAAGTTGGCAAGATGTTATAGACTGGCTCCATGCCCCAACTCTTTCCAAAGTCCAGCCATTGACAGCCTCTACTTTTTTTATTATCCAAATTGGGAGAAAAAGCACGTATCTGATACTTTGCAGCTTTTGTAAGTGAACAATCCGCATTCAGATCACCCGCAAGTAAGATGAAACCTTGTGGGTATGAATCAAGCCAATTGCAAATCTCTTCATTTAAATAAACAAAGAACTCCTGTAGTTCACATCTATTCTCATTGCATGTATTCCAATATACATTGAACATCAAAATATGAACAATTCCAATATCTGTGATCAGTTGAAAACTGGCTCTTATGGCACAATCCAGCACAAAAGAGCTGTCCAATAATTATAATGCACACATCAATTCTATCTGCCAACAGCAATCCACCACTTGGTCTACCTCTGTCTTTCTTTTTTTGCAGCTAATCCTAAGGTATTAAAACCATCAATGTACAGACCAGAGGTGACCCAAGTTTCTTGCAACAGCACAAAGTCATATTTACTAAGTTTCACACCCTCTTCGGTGTCTAGTAAAAGATGTTAATAACCCCTTGTATTCCATGACACAAGTTGAAAGTAAGACCTTGTGCTAAAGTGGTTGGGGAACAGATTTCAATTGTGCAATAGATTCTCGTAAGGAAAGTGCAAGCCAGCCCCACTCTTGCATATCCTTTAGACACAACTTTGCTTCATTGATAGCCTCAATCCCTTCATTTTGTACTGGTGGTATTTCAGATGTTCTAATCTCGGAAGTTCCAATGTACATCTTTTTTTCTCTGTAGAGGCTTATGGTTGAATGTATTATTATAGGGTATAATATCAAAACCCCTCCTCTGTAGAGAGCCCACCTCCTTCAAGAGAAGTGCTCTAATCAGGGGAGATTTGATGATCAACCATACATAGTCATATCTCAGATTATGGATAATGTAAACATGACATTCCCTGTAAATTTCCAGTAGGACATTCCCAGTAAGCTTAGCCTTCCCAATAAGTTCACATTAGACATTGGAAGTAAGCTTGGCATATCCAGGGTGCTCCCTGGTTTACATGATTCCCCATGCATGCCAACATGCTCCAATTCATTTGGAAGCTACGAGTCCAGTCCTGGTTTCATTTGCATTCTGGACATTGCAGAGCAGGCTGCATAATAGGGAAGTGCAGGACTAGAAGATCCAGAATACAAAGTTCAAAAGAAAACTGAGCTTCCATCTCCCAAATGGAATATGGCGAGTTAATGACAAACCCAGGTGCTCCCAGTTTGACATTTCCAGTGAGATCCCAGTCCGACATTCACCATGAGCCCTGTGCCCAAGCCCCCACCTAGAATTTTGTGAAGGGAGTGGGCTGGTCGCAGGGACTGGGTACCACTACTCAGCATGCTTTGCAGGTCAGGAGGCAGCAGGGGGTGGATCCTTTAGCCCAGCCCACCATGCACCGTCCATTTTGCAGGGGCTCGCCACAGTGTCCAGAAACATACTTCTAACACTGTTGAGTAGGCTCCACACCAGAGGAATGTGGCCAAATTGCAAACACAACTCGGCCCAAAGTTTGCTCCTCCAAGTGCTTGCAGGTCTCCTACCACACACGCGCAACACATTTTAGTAACTAGTCTCAAGCTAATTAAAGGTATCATTAGAAATCACCCTGAAAGGAGGATTTGAAAAGTCCAAACCGCCCAAAAAAAATGTTGCTCCAAGATATCAGGGGCTAGGAAATATGAGGTGCATGCTGAGATGGTGTCCCTTGTAGTTGCACTGAGAGCTTAAGAACCCGCACCTCTGGAGGACTTTGTTTAGCAAAGATACAGTAATTGCGGAACCAGACTGTCAGAAACCTTATGATCAGAAGCATTTGATTGAATCAGATTTGAAGTCGAATTATGTCCCCCAACCTGAGTGCGGTTATGTGTGGGGGCTGCGTCCACCTATTTAATACAGGAGCTTTCTGAGAGTACGGTGGGTGATAGAGAAAGATGAATGAGTTCTGGGGAGCAATGAAGGCAGTAGGAGAAAGAGTACTCTGGGGAAGAAGGAAAAGCTACAAAGGAGGAAGATGGCAATACAAAGGGGATAGGAGTAAATTAAGGAAGTGGTTAGAATTATTACAAGGAGAAAGGAAGAGAATAGATCTTGTATCTGCTGCTTTTTACACCGTTGACCACTACTTTTGGCTTCACTTTCTTCCTTTGGTCTCACGGGTTCTGTCTTGGTTTGGTTCCATTCTTATCTATGTCACAGAACATTTTCAGTTTCTTGGGCAGGCAAGTCATCTAAATCTTTCCAGCTTGCCCATGGTGTGCATCAAGGGTCGGTCTTGGGCCCTTTTCTGTTCTCTCTTTACACCTCCCCTCTTGCAGCTATCATCTCTTCCTTTGGTTTATCACACCACTTCTATGCCGGCGAAACTCAACTCCTTCTCTCTTTTTCTTCATTGTCCTCTGAAATTCACCATACTCTTTCTGCCTGTCCAGTTGCCATTAAATCTTTGATGTCCTCTCACTATCTTACGCTCAATGCTGGGAAGACTGAAGTCCTCTTTTTTTCCCGCTAATACCCTTCCCCCTCACGCTCCCCCTTCCTTTATTTCCTTCCCCCATCCCAGCTTTCAATCTCACCTATGGCCCTAAATCTTGGCCTTCACGTCAACTGTAATCTTTCCTTCTCTCGTCATATCTCTCCAACCTTGTGCTCCTGTCGCTTCCCCATCACAATATATGCCAAGCTTGTCCATTTCTCACCGTTCAAGTTTCTAAACTCATAATTTCTTCCTTCATTCCCTCCAGCCCCCAACTCCTCTACTGCCCTCTTCAGACTTCCTAGTTCTCATCTTAGCCCTTCTCAAATCTGTATTTAATTATTCTATCCATCTTCTATGTCTTCTCTCTTTTCGCAATTCTATTTCATCTTCTCTTGCGACTCTTGGCTGGATACCCTTTCATACTCAAATTTAAATTTTCTCTGTCTTGTTTTCAAGTCCCTCTATAGTCTTGCTCCTAGCTATCACACTGCTTTGATATCTTTCTATACTCCTTCTCGTTCTCTCTGCTCTTCTTCTCCATTTGTATTGGTAGCACCTGGTCCTCCCAGTGCCCAATCTGGTTTTCACACCTTCGATCTTCTAGCCCCTTTTTACTGAAATGCTCTTCCTTACTCTCTTCGTTCTATTTCCGTCTATTCTTCATTTCGTCGGTCGCTGAAGTCTCATTCGCTGCAACATCCCTGATTGATTGTTTTCTGAACTTTTTGTTTACTCATTCTCACGGTACCGTCTCCTATCCTCTGTACAGTGCCTTGGCTTAAGGCACTTTATATAATACAAATAAAATACAAATACAAGAGATGGAGGAGAGGAGAAATAACAGGGGGAGGTTGGAGGAGGTGAACAGGGAGAGGAGGGACTGAAGGAATACTGGAGATACAAGCACATGCTGAGGTGTCGAGAAGCCAGAGGAGGTGGTTAAAGGCGGGCAGCAGATGTAGAGGATAACCCCTTGGGCACAGCTCATTGGGGAGAGACACGATTACAGAGTGTTAGGGAGTAGAGCTAGGATCCTAGACCAGTGTGGAGGAGAAAGCACTGTCAACCATTCTACAGCGATGTTTACTTGGCCAGCCATTAGGTGGACAGATTGGGACCCATTGCCTTAATATCCTGACCTGATCTAACCATTTCCCTGCCGTCCAGCCCCCTTGTGAAACCTTTGAGGCTCACCCTGCTGTCACCTAGACAGAGCTTCTGCTGTTATCGTAGCCTAAAAAGGGCATACACCCCAGTAAGGAATTCATGGTGGAAACTGTTAAAACAGACACAAGTGATCACAGTTCAAGGGTGTTTATTGAACTTTATAATGGGTGAGATAAACGCCTAATCTAAACCTAAATCTAAGATGGGAGCAAGCTATGACCATCAAATAATAATAAGGCAGTCCTAGTGGCATCTTGACAAATAAAAAGGGCCTATACTAAAAAAAAAAAACTATTGCCAATCCTTACTACTTAGAACAAAAAGGAGTGTGGTATAATGGTCACCAGAAAAGAAAGAAGTGTTCACAAAAAGATAAGTCAGGATGGTCTGGCTGGGTCTCCCTTCCCCACGTTTGAGGCACGGCACAAGGCGGGTCTAACAGCGCACTCCTGGGCCTCGACAGCATGAGGTTCACAGTTCTGTTCAACAATATCAAAACCCCTACAGAGGCTAAGCCTTAGAAGGTTTGCTTATTAGAAGTAACAAAGTTCTCTCTGTGTTCTTGCACCTTGGGCGATTGTCATCTTGAAATCGGGGCCAAGAAAAATCGACCAAGGTGCAAGAACACAGAGAGAACTTTTGTTTTTAATCTTGAAATCAGAGCTAAGAACAAACAAACAAAAATTCTCTCTGTGATTTTGCACCTTGGGCGATTGCCCTTCGCCCCTAGGATCTCCCACCGCCAGGCTCGGATCCTCCTTGTAAAAACGGGCCTCCCTCCGTCCTCTAAAATATAGCTTGTAATCTTTAGGAGTCTTAATGTCAGTTTAGACAAACAACAAGGTGACACTCTAGTTGATACACTGTTCTCGGGTGTATTATCCTACACTCCTTTTTGTAAAAATGGCAAACAAACAAAGGTTATTTGGGCAATTGGTCTTCGCCCCTGGGATCTCCCTCTGCCGGCCTCGGATCCTTTCTTGCAAAAACATGCTTCCCTCCGTCGGGTTCACTACAGCCTTTCTTCAACACTGTTCATTTATTCCTAATACCGTTCATGTATTGCCCAGTTTCATCAGAAAGCGGGGTTTCTTTCTCTTTAGCTTTCTTTCAGCATCCCTCTGTTAGGTTTACACTTGCCAATTATCACAGTTCAGAATCGTAGTGGAAAGCAAGGTTCCCTTACCCTAGCTTTCCTCTGGCAAGGGGTCAGAGACATTCGATTGCACAAGGGATTTGATGTGACCCTTGTAGGACCTCTCCAACGCCTCACGCCACCCTTTCCTAGGGCATTCTGGTTGTTGTAGTTTCAAAAACAGGTCCTGGTCAGAGCCTTTCGAATGAGCGCCCACGTGGCGCCAGACCCTCTGCACCTGGACCTCAACTGGGATTTAAAGTTCAAACATGCACACAATTCCTTTCTTCTTGCTTTCAAAATGTCGCAACTCGCAACCTTGGGCTTAACACAGTTCGGTTTGATATCAGCTTCCTCCGACTCACCGGCTGTGCTGAACCCGTTGGCTTCTTTGTCCTCTGGAGTCAAGGATAGTACGACGGTAGCCAGCTTGGCTCCCAGGATGCTTTATCAATGCATGAGGCCCCCATGTACCATTCACATCTGTTGCTCCGCACGCCAGCTGTAACTCCTGGTCTTACGGTTTCCCTTCTGGAGCCTTTGGGGGTCTGAGTTGAAAAGGGCAAGGGCAAATCCCCCCCCTTAGTCATCCTTCCAGGTCTCACTGCTTTTCCCCTCCCTTCGTACTGCCGGTTTGGTATAGCTGTCTCCTCGTGCGTCCGAACTTGATCGAAGTGTGCTTTTGTGCTCTGCCTTTTATCCCTGTGAGGAAGGTAAAGGGCAGTCAGGTGTGCACGGTTATTTGCCAGACTCGGCCTGACCCGAGTGTTGGCATATGTCAGGTAAAGGGCTCTGGTGTTAGTCAGTTGTCTGTTACCTTGTAAGAAAGTGTTTGTGTGGGAAAAGGGGTGGGTGGGTAGAGCTTCTAAATATCCTACAGGGTACGATGGGGAAAGGTTGTGACAGGGAAGGGAAGGGGATACCACCTCTCAACCCTTTGTGTTCCACTCCCACTCCCCAAAAACCCCTTGCCCAGGTGATCCTCCCCCACTAGTCCACTCCCAGGAACTGGATCCAATAGCGATGGCCGTGTCCTGGCCACCTGGACGACAGATCTCCGGGGAGCAGCGGGTGAGACACCTTCGGGTTTCTCACAGTCCCCCCCCCCCCCCCCGAGACCTAGTTAAGGGGGTCCCCTTGGAACCCAGGTTACAAGTAGTGGACAGAAAGCAAGAGACCAGCAGCCAAAACACACTTAAATCAACCCAAACTCTAAGTGACTAAAAATGAACAAACTATTTTGGAAAGAGATCCTAGGACTGAGGTAAGAAACCCAGGGACTTTTTTCTGAAGACATAGACTATGTTGTTTAAACCCCAAGGAGAAACCATTCCAGTTTAACATTTTTTACACATTAGGGATGTTCTTCTTAGGGTGATTAGTAAGCGTGGACCTAGCTGTGTGAACAAACAGAGCATTTTACAAGTGATAATGGGGGAAGCACACGGTTTTGTTTGTTTTATTTGCTTATATGGCGCACTGAACCCTGAGGTGGCTAGGCGCTTATTCTTGTGGAGAGGTTACATATATGTACAGTTACAGAAAATACAGACATTTACAGGCATGTTTCGTGGTGCTGGTTACAGTTAATAATTAGTGAAGGAAGAACACAAGGGAGCAATACAAGTGTAGTAACCATGGGAAGGAAACCACAATAAAATCCGACGACTTGAAGTAGTGTAAAGTAAGAAGTGTATTTCAATCAAAAAGAATCCCAAAATCCTCCGTGCTGAGGGCAGACCAACAGAAGAGTAAAAGATCGGTGCTGTGCGCGCAATGACATTCTAAATTGAAACACTGAATGTCGCTGCGCCTGCATGACAGAAAATGACATCATATTACTGGATATGACAACAAGGAAGCAGGGAGCCAACAATGGGGAAGGACAGGCAAATTGGCAGCAAGGAATGTACAAGCAATCACGGGAGGAAAGTGAGGGAACAGCAAAATCACTCAGTATCCTGTTAGGCCGGGAGTGGAGGGTGTCGGATCTAGGTGCTGGGGAGGAGTCATTCCTTGGGAAGGAGGGTCTTGAGCTGGTCCTAAACTTTGTAACTGCGACGCGTAGTTCAGGGTTCAGTGGAAATCCTCGTAATCCCAGGACACAAAGTTCATCCAGGACCTGGGCAGGACCACCCCCACTAACTATCCCAGTTCAATATTCTGGAAAGGCTCGATGGATCGGGGGAAGTGTTGTGGGAAAATCTTTATTTTGGGAAAATCTCAATGTTGCAATCACTAACTAAACCTTTCACTACATCCCGATTTCCTTGACTGTGTGGCTTTGATCTCTTCCTGACAGTCCACAGTTACACATTCCAAATAAGCTCCCAAGCTGGCATTCCCATGGAGATGCCCCTTACATTCAGAGTGAGCTCCCAGTTTAACATTCGGGCAAGCTGAACATTCACGGTAACCCCACAGTTTCACATTCCCAATAAGCCATCAATCGTAAGGCTGGCACGCATCCATTTTCTAAACATGAAACCTTTGTTTTACAAATGTTTTAAAAATCTTCTGGTGCGATTCAGAATTCCCTTTGACTAAAGAACATAAATGACAATAGAAAAGCAAAAGAACTGAAGGTTGTCAATCCCAGTAAGCTCCAAGCAGCACATTCCCAGTAAGCGCTCATTTTACACAGTTTCAGTCTAGCGTACTGAAAAATCCCAAATTAGCAGCAAATAGGGAGGGCGAGCTGTCGTTTAAGAAACCCTACCAGTGTGGCTCAAACTGAAAAGACACCGGAAATCTATCTAGAGGCCATGAGACATAATGGGAAGCAGTGTGATGAGGCTCGAGGCCCTACACACAGACAGCATTCCAAATCCTCTGTACAAATTGAGTTCCATCATCCTGTAACCTGGAGGGCTCAACCCATCACGAATCCACACCCTCAGAGGTTTAAAAACGCAATGACATCCCAGAGGAGAGCTAGCGAAATGGTGGAGGGGCTGCACCAGACATACTATGAAAAGAGATTTGAAGATTTTAACCAGTTTAGAAGGACCAGTAGAGCCATCCACTGGAACTTAAAACATAAGACATACAAATTGAAAATCAGCCGCCTTCTAGCCCTGGTCCTCAACTCGGCTCCAAATCTCCAAAGCAGATTGATCACGAGAGAGGGAGTGTGAGAGTGTGAGATATATATATATATATATATATATATACACACCAGTAAGATAGCTATAGCCAGTGAAATAGCTCAGTGAGCAGAGCGCTTGCTGCTGCAATGTGTGTGTGTGATCTGCAGGTTGTCGGTTCAAATTCCGGCAATGCCAACTCAGCCTTTCAACCTTCTGAGGTTAATAAATGAGTACCAACGCAGGTTGGGTGATTTTGTATGTATATTTGTCCTATATAAAGCGCTTAAGCGTAAGTGCTATATAATAACGCATCATTATCATTTGGCCTTGGGCGCCTGCTTGCATTCACAGTTATTTGGGCCTACAGACACTGATATTAACGATATGTATGATGATCCATTCTTGTATGAAATGTATATCACATTACAGTGATATTGTAACCATATTTTTATAGTGTTCTTAGGAACAATGCTATGTGATGCCACTTCCTGTTTTGTCAAGTGGTGAAAGATGTTGCATCACTTCCCGCGACGACACTTCAGGGTGGGGTCAAATTACATCACTTCCTGTGGTGTCGTCAGAGGTGAAGGGTCGTGTGATGTCACTTCCGCTACCCCTGGCATTTTGGTGAATTGACATACCCGTTTCCCCAACTTATGGCCCTCGGGTCATATGCTGGGATAATGACCCCTCCCCCTCAGTCTATAAGGCTATATGAAAATTAAATGAACTGAGCCAGACTCTTGAATACAATGTAAAACTGCGCAGTAAGTTGAGGTAATCACAATATCAGAAAGAGGGAAAAAAACAGTTTGAATAATAAACTTATTATTTATATATTTTATTGTTTAAAGCATGGACCCAGCTCGAGAGCAGCAGAGCGCTGTACAGTGTGTTGGCAGTGTGAGGAGTCCGAAATCAAAGCCGGACACAAAGTTGTCATGTTTTTGGTTAAATATACAAAAAAAGGTTCATGGTTACCCCTGGACCAACCATTTGTTCTTGTTACTCCCCATTAGCAAGTTGATTAAAAGTTCATAAAATAGTTTGTCATTTCAATACAATTATTCAATCCTTAAATCATATTCTGCATATCCATATTTAGTAAATCAGTTATTTTCCTTCTTCAAAAAGGCAGTGATAATCCAAAAGTATCCTAAAGTCAATGCATTTCAGAGCTCTGTCCGTCTTCAGGGCTAAAAACTATGTAGCATAAACATAAGCAACAAATATCTCACTGGTTCCTTCCAGCGTCTCGGATTCTGCTTGCACCTCTGCGGTGTGGTTCCTTCACTCACTTTCCCCTTTGGAGTGTGCAGACATTCTTCTAGCGTCCTGGACGGCTCCATGGTCACACGCCGGCTTTCCTTTTTGGCCCAGCATGGAGAACGCTGTCCCTTCGAGCGGCCCAACATCTAGGAGCTCCTGTGCTGCTCCCAGCATCTCAACTGCCCTTCTTGCTCGCAAGCAGTGTTTCTCCTCCTGTCCCGACGGCCTTCTCCATTCCACCACAGCTGTCCGTGTGCCACGCATTTGTGAGCCTCAGCATGAGCGTTCAACTTCTTATCCTTCACTGATCGATCCAATTGTGCGGTTGCCATCCTTCAATGTCCCGCACACTGAAGACTTGGAAAAGCAACCAGCCTGCATGTTGTACTTGAAGCTCCTGTCACTTTGCACAAACTACTTCATTCTCCTCCTCTTCGTCTCAGTACCTAGGTGGTTATGGGAGTTGGAGTCCATGGATGTCTTTGGACTTTTAACTGTTAGATGGTTTTTCTCATAGATTTCACATAAAGGCACATCAGAAACAAAAGGTGACATATGCGAGCTATGGGGGGCCTGACCAGAGTAGTGTAGAGAAAAGGTTTCTTGACTTCCTCTATCAGGGTGAAACATTAGCTGACAATAGGCCATTAAGGTCTTGGGGGTCAGAGGGTCTTCCTCCTGGGAAAGGAGGGGATACTGTGTCTCATCTAATGATGTCATGACATCTCCCCGGTAGTTGTCTCCTCCTATGTGATCCTCCCTCATATAGCTGCGCCCAGGTTCAGGATCAGGTAGCAGATGCCGCCACCTGGCCACATGGGAGGTTGAAATTAGTCCTTGGTCAGACGTTGTTGAAAAAGCCATGTTTTGAGAGGTTTGCGAAATTGGAGAATTGTCAGAGCATTCCAAGTGGGCATTCAGAGCCAATACCGGGTTCGAGTTCCAGAGGGTGGGTTTGTGACAAGGATTGTTTGCTGGTCCTCTATTTGCAGACAAGTTATGATTCAAGCAGGTTAGTCGATTTGGAGCATGAGGAGCATGTGTCAGCGGATATGTGGAGCTTAGCCACTAGGTACACTAGTGTGCTTCTTGTGACTGCTTTGTAAATGATACATGCAGTCTCGAACAGTATCCGTGTCTGAAGAGGAAGCCAATGTAGTTCGAGTAGGACGGGGTGATTTGGTGAAATTTCCGTTTACTCGTAATAAAACAAGGTGGGCTGCTTTTAGATGACCCAAGAGAGCAGCTGGGAGCCCCATCAGGAGGGCATTCTCCCCTCTCCGCCAATCGATCTGCGAGGCCAGAAGGGCCTGCATTACGGTGTGGAAGTCCTAAGGCGAGATTAAATATTTGATTTTACGAAGGGTGGAGATTCTGAGCCAGGCTGTTAGGGCCATCTTGGCTATGTGTTTCCAGAAGGACATGTTGCTGTCAATGGTGAAGCCTAAGGATTTTGCGCAGTCTGGGAGTTGTGGATCAAATCCTTCTAGGCGTATATCATTGAGCCATTGTTGGACAAGATGTTCAGCGGGCGGACCAATGTGGACAAATTCAGTCTTGGATGGGTTTAGTTTGAGGTAGGCAGTCGACATCCAGGACTGGAGGATGGCTAGCTAATCATGGAGACTAGTGATGTGCCATTTACTCCTTTGTACAACTGGGTATTGTCTGTATATTGGAATCTTTCAGGAGAGTGCCCAGAGACTCCATGTAAAGGTTAAAAAGGATTGGTGAGAGACTCCACAGGAGACCTGTAGTCGGTTAGAATGCAATGAGCTCATGCAATGCAAAGAGTTAATCTGGACGTGTTAAATACAGTATGGTAAAACCACAATACAGGCAATGTTAGCAAAACATGTCTTACTCATGAATGTCTCACAATAACCTGGACGCTTACTTACCAATGAAAAGCACTGCACATTTTAGAATGCTTCCTGGTGACAAGATACAATGTACTACCTCCATGCCAAGATGATGAAATATTGGCTAGCAAACAGCTAATGATTTACTTTTACAGAGGCTAAATGCGCGGTATTAAAGCCAAATAACGTAACATTACATATCCAATATGAATAAAGTGTAGATTTCGTTCACCCATTTCAAATGGTAACGCTTAGCACATTAGCATGTGCCTTCTCAAGAAAGGCGGTGAGGGCCAGATTCTAAAAAAATAAGCGAAAATGAAAGGAGCGCAAAGGATGCGCTTGTATCATTTGCGCTCCTTTCAGAAATGCGCAGGTCACCTTATTCTCAAAGGTGAACTGTACTTTTCAGGATGGGTTTGACAGTGGTGCAAAGATGCGCTGTGCAGCCCCCTTGACTAATGTACGACAGGCTCCCAGCAATCACGTGATTGCCGGGAGCACATTTCACAAAGATGGCCCTTAAAGGGCCCCTCACAGTGAAATGCCAGAGGGGGAAAAAGCATTTGCATTTTGTTTGTGGGATGGAAATGCAAGTGCGGCATGTGGGGTTTATAGCGCACAGCAGCAGACTTAAAGCAAAGGGCCCCATAGGCAGGAATGACAGAGGGCCCTGGGTAGGTAGAGCTTAGGGTGGGAGGAGTTAATGGACATCCCAAGTGGGACATTAATGAACTCTAGGGACACATTTTCCCATGTATATCACTAATCAACTCCTGCTGTAAAACCTTCTCAAGACCCCCCTTTTCTCTTCCTCTTTCCCGCTCCCCCACCCCCTGCTAATGTCAGCCCCATTGCCTCATTTTGACTGGCTGCCTGGTTCCTTCCGATTAATTCAGGGCACCAGGTCCTCCTCGACCAGTATACCATACCCCTGCACTTGGACTCAGCGGACCGCCCCTCCTGCTAACCTGCACTTGCCCTACTGGGCTCCCTCCCCCTGCACTAGCCTGGCAGGGTTTGCACCCCTATTGAGCCCATGCAGCCCGTTCCTTCTCAGTTAGCACGTGGACCTTCTTTCTCTTGCACTCTCTGCATTCCACTGGCCCTTGTCCACCTGTCCTTCCCTTAGCACTCTCCTAGCCTATGGGCCCTCTGCTCCCCCAGCTATTGCACGCGCGCCACTCCGACTTGCACTTCCTTTCCCTCCTTAGCATTAGCGCTTTCTGCACTGGCTGGCACGTCCCCCTACTCCCCACTCCCCTGCATTTCTTGTTACTACACTTGCACGATCCGAATGACACAAGGCCTAGTTTGTGTTATTCTTCTTCTCTGCCCCCTCCCCTTTGTTTTGTTTATTGCCTTGAAACACCATTTGCTGTACAGTTGCATCATAAATATGCAATAAATAAATAAATAAATGCAATGTCTGCTTGCTGAGCACTTTAAAAGGTTATATGTGATGAGTGATAAACTGCAAAGGTGCTCTTATTCTGTCACTTTTAACCTGGGCCGCACTGTAATCGAAGAAGAGAAAGAAAGCCGGTTATTGGAGCACCCCTTAGGCAAGCAGGCCCCATTGAAAAGAGGTCATGGCCAAGATGGAGGTGCCTATGATTTACAAAAACATCGGTGCTACCGATATAAATCCGCCCATGAGAAAAAAAAAAAAGAAGTGACCCCAATGAAATCTCATGCATACTCTACAAAAGATCACTCTAGATGCCTTAGATTGGAAAAAGAGTGGTAGATAAGGGGACAGTCTTATCTTAAATAGGCATAATGAAGTCAAATTATACGATTGTATACCTCACTTAAGGCAAGTCGCTACTGAAGATATTGCGATAATAGAGTTTAGAAGAGAAGAAAGGTCAGCTTTAGTCCACATCCTTCTGAAATCAATGATAGTAAAAAATCTGCTTTGCATTTTCTGACATTGGGCATTCACCTAACAGATCTCACTAAGAGGCTCTACGAAGATCGGAAATCTAAGAGACAAAGCAATTTTAGGGCCGATGACAGGACCCAGAGGGACAACAAATACAATTTGGCTTCTGGGCATCTAAGAGGCCCTACTGAAGAATCTGGAAATCAGATTCTTTCTAGATAGCATTATAGGCAATCAGTGATAAGAGAGCCATCCACAAAGCCGTTGAAGCCTAATCTCATTTTGACCATCAATTGCAAACCAGAAATCAACTCCTCAAAGAACCACAGAACGAATGCTGAAGTATCGAAGGTCAATAAAGATGAGACCTCTTGGGCCTGGCTCCCCTCAACCCTAGCACTGAAAGCTAAGCACTAGCAGAGATCCCCTGCAGACAGCCAGCAAAGGACCTGTACCCTTGTGTCCTGGAACACGAGAGGATTTTTACACTTGACGCAGAATGATGCTTTACCGTGGGACATTCTCTTGTATGCCTACAAGAGACTTGTTGGAGTGAGAAACCTGTACTTGATGGTTTTACAGCGCTAGTTAACCCGGCTATTAGGGGTGAGATGGGGAGATCAAGAGCTGGGCTGTTGGCTTTGGTGTTAATTAAGGCTAAGTACGAAATTATCAAATATCATGAAAAAAGTGCTTCCGTCCAACACACCATCCTCCGAAAGATGAAAAGCTCTCCACCACAACTGAAAGTCACACAAAGACACCTGTCGCTCATTAATATCTACTGGAGTGTTACCGACTTGGAAATGAAAGAGATGTTGGAGATGATAGCTGAAGCTATCAATGAAGCATTATACTGTGACAACTCCTCGATCATATTATATGGCGATTTCAACATACGTTACACTCCAGTGGAAAAACACAGAGAAACAGAAGATACAAATGCATTCATATGGTCAAATAAAGCCGAATAATGGCATGACTTGATGATCAACCATAACCTACACATGACAAATGGCTTTTTTAACATAACGCCATCCACCACTCTACATGGAATTGGGGCCTACATTCATCCATCATCGATTATATCTTTACCTCAAGAGAGCTACGTTTATACATAATCCCTCTAGAAGTAGTCCCCACTGTAGGAGCCATCATAACTGGCTAAAACTAATTTGGCTGGAAAACTTCCCCGGTACATCATCGAAAACTCAGATTCAAGTGGAAGTGATATATAATGGAAACCGCCGGAGAATAAATACAAAAGGCAGTGAAACAAGTAGTTAAAAATCTTTCATGGTCAATCAAAATAAATCGATACTTTTAGTCCTGCGACTCCGGTGGACTATACTAACCTGCTGACCCTCTATTGCGTAAAAAGAAAAACCAAGAATCTGGGCAATGGGAACTTATACCAGCACAGCATACATTTGACCATGAACTCGTCTTGAAACGTAAGGAGATGAGACAAGCCCTTAAATTGCTGAGGAAACCTTCGACCTCCACTCCTGCGGCTGATGCCAAACTAATAAAGGCAAATTACAGATCATGGTGCATAAGCCACAGAAGTGTACTACTTAAACAAGACGCGGACGTCATGTTAAAATCATTAGCTGGAAAAACCACAGCGTAGACATGATCCTTAAATCAGGTCATTAAGTCAGACCCAACACTCCAAACAAGCTAGTGGCGTGACAAAGGCAAGTTGGATTGCTTTCTTCAGTTCTTTAAATAAAGACATCCCCATAGAGGAATATTCTCCAACCAGTGACTTCCGCCTCCTGGCGCCTGACCTACAATCACGATGACCTGGTTACCAGGATTAAACTGTATCGGGTAATATTATCCCCATAAATAATGTCGCCATACATATAATCACCGGGAAACGGCATAGGCAACATTATTTATAGGGATACTTTATGGGGTAAATGGGAGCGGGGATATCCCCCGCTCCCTTTAAAAAAATATGGGGGTTGCGGGGGTGTCCCCCGCAAGTTCCATGGAACAATACTGCGGCAAAAAAAACGCGCCATTCTTATATGGTGAATTGTTTGCAGGGATATTATCACAGGGAACCGATTAAACGCAAAGTCCATCTAGAGACCCTGGACCGGATGGGATATCTAACCACATTCGAAAAGAAAATCCAGGAGTGGGCAAACATGTTAGACCCGGTGCTACAAAATGTCATAACCTGTAAATCTATCCCAGTATCTTGGAAGATAGCTCTCGTAATTCCTATATTTAAAACGGCTTGCGGTCAGACCCTCATAACTACAGACCGATAGCGCTCCTTGACATACTGGGGAAATTGTACTCTACCTTACTGTTAAAAAGATCGACGGTATGGCTGCAGACGAACTGACTAAATTACATGTTCCAGGCAGGCTTCGTAAAAGGGTTGGGGACAGCTCCTCCGGCTGTTCTGATTACCATGCTTGAAGCTAAGATCCTGAGAACCAACAGTAAATTAAATCTGGCGTTTGTGCACTTCTCAAAGGCTTTTGATAGCCTAAACAGAAACCGTCTTTGGAAAAAATTAGCCGAGAAGAAAAAGTTAGCCGAGAAGAAGTGTCCAGCGGATCTATTGGATCAAATCCAAGGCCTATATAGCAACACGTCCATAAGAATCCGTCTTAACACATGGGGGTGCTCGAGTGAGGAAATACCTACAGGCAGAGGAGCCAAACAGGGCTGCTCCCTGGCACCGGCTCTTTACAATTTCTACATTTATGATCTGGGAGAGTTTATGGAACCTATTCAAAGTTTCCCACCAAAGTTTGGAAAAATGAAAGTTTCACATCTACTATATGCTGATGATTTAGTCCTCCTCAACTATACCGAAATAGGCCTACAACGTCAGTTGGTCAGACTTCAGAAATATGCTGAGGAAAACAACCTGGAAATTAACATTAAAAAACAAAGATCCTCACCTTAAAAAAGGGCCCTGAAGCCAGGAAAAAGAAATTCAAATGGTATCTGAGCCACACAGAAATTGAGAAAGTACCACCCTTTAAATATCGAGGAATTATCATTTCAAAAGGCACGGTTGAGATCCATACCTTTGAATCTCTAAAAAAAAAAAAAAAAAAACAGTAGTGGCCCTGAGTTCTATAGGTCAAAGGTCGTACAGATTCTCTCCTACGGCTCTGATGTACTCTTCAACCTGCCGTCTAAAGTGTGAGCCATAATTGGAAGGTCTCTTTTGGAAAAAAGTCATGGGACTGCCTCGCTCAATTCCAACACAGGTAGTCAGAAAGGAACTATGGCTAGGCTCCCTGCAAATGGCAGCCCAATGGATGAGTTTGTTCGGGTAATGTATGAACAAACCGCCCACCCCTCCTTTGATGAGGGGATTAAACACGAACTTCAATTAATCTCTAACTGGGTAAATGAGTGCAAAAAGCTACTCACTGAGCTAGTAAGCTCAACGGATGATCTTCTGATTAACCCTGGAACGATAAAGAAAAAACTGTGTGAAAAAGATTGGAAAACTACTATAGAAGATGTACACCAACTAAAATTGCACCAACATTTAACAGCAGAAACCAGAAAGCAAGATGTGATACAACCCTCCTTAAGGAAATGCCCTGACGCCAGGATCAGAATTACATTCATGCAAATTCGACTCAACCAATGCAAAATGAGGGAAATGACACTGGTGCAATACACAGAGGAACTAAGAAACTAAGAAACTCCTCATGTAAATTATGTGATCATGTTGAGGTGAAAGAAACTCTTAAACATCTGTCCACTATCTACCCCACCTTTACCCAAGAAAGGACCCGATACGTTGGGCATTTTTTTGAAAAATACAGAACGTTGACGGCGGAAGCATGGTGGAAATTCTTGCTGAGCGGAGAGCAAATTCCAGTGACAACTGCAACGGTTCCCTTCAAGCTATGGACACTAAACCGGAGGGTTAGTGATAAAAGACTTATGTATGTATGTTATTAGAGATGTGATCTATCTGGGTTTGCTAAAAGTTTTATGTAAACTATAAATGCAAATAAATATGTGATTTTATGAAAGGTAAAATCAGAGGGGTCAATTTCAGAGTGGTCAGAATACCGAAAAAGACTGATTTTTTTTTTATTATTTGGGCCCCCAAGCCTCCTGTTTTTCTATCCTTTTAACCCCCCCCCCCAACCCATTTTAACTCCTTATCCCACTACCACATATATATGTAATTACAATGTTCGGTTTTTCGGTATTTTGGGTTTCGGTAAAACGTACCACTCCGATTTATTTTTCGGTAAAATAACTGGGTACCCTCTAAAAGGATAGGATCTCAGTGGGAGGCCCTGTGCTGCCCGGGCTGTTTGCCTTTGAGGTGGGCGAGGCAGAGCAGATGCCTGTGTGCCTTTGAGGTGGCCTAGTCAGAGCAATGGGCATTTGAGGTGGGCGAGACAGAGCAGTGACCCGTGGGCATTTGAGGTGAGCGAGTCAGAGCAGGGGGCAGCATTTGAGGTGGGCGAGGCAGAACAGTGTCCCGTGGGCATTTGTCCCTTGTTCGAGTGTTAAATCCGCCCCTGATACCGCAGCTGTCACACTTTAAGAAAGATTCATGGAAGGGTCAGACCCCCGTGCCTGATTCCAACAGGTGTGAAGAACCTCATTTCTGTGCATTTAAAAGCGCATCCTGTTTGTGAATTCATTAACGGCCCATGATATGGGCAAATGGGCAACGGGGTGAAAAAGGGCATTTGAATGAACGCATCCAGGATGCACTCATTCAGATGCCCTTTGAGAATCGGCCGCCTCCTTTTTTTGGCTAAGTGATGAGATGAGCGGAGCTATTGCGCAAAAAAACGTTTTGCGAATCTGGCCTGGAAGGTTTAACTAATGCAAATAGAAATTCCTCTGTGACCAAGTAGTTTTGGTCTTTAAAAGACACCTGTGTGGCTGTATGTTTGAAGATTGAGGGAGTGGTTCGTGTCATTCCTTGGGGAGCAAGTGTGCCATTGGGTAGGGCACAGTCACACATCACGCCAGCGGAACAGGAAAGAAAATGTGGGATGGATCACAGTGCACATGGGTCAGACATTGACTCATTATTTAACTGGGTGGTCACAAGCCTTGGAGCAGTGCTCGAGGTGCCACCCACCAGGAGGTCCACAGGGAGCGTGGGGCTCTTTAAAAGGGGAGAGCGGGGACTGCTTGCAAGGCTGCTTTAGAGAGTCTCTCTGTAACCTGTCCGTGGAGCTTCAGGGTACAGTGAGTCGTGTCTTCCCCATCAGGACCACGTGCTTCAAGTGTGGGGCAACTCCAGCCTGAGAACGTGATGGGTGTGTAAATAAAAACATGTGAAGGGTTCGGCCTCAAATGAAAGCAGACTACTGTGTTGGGGGGAAAACAAAGCTGGTGTTCCTTGCTGTTGCAAAATAAATGCTGCATAAATTGAATTTGGAGACGTGTGAGCGATGGGTAGCTCCAGCCTTAAGTGACTGTGCTCCAGGGACGGTGTCAAGGCCTTTCAGCCCTTTCAACCGAAAGAAGCCTCAGGCCCCACAACCCCCAGCAACTGCCCGCATGTTGCCAGTCAGCAGTATTCATGGCTCTATTTTCATTCTTGGGGCTTACAATGTGGACTTTCAGCGCCCGCATTATAAGCTGTTTTTCCTCTTCCCACGGGATACACAGAAGTGTTATCACCTCATTACCTTCTAACACTGGTTCCTCCACATCAGCCACTTGCTGACAAAGGAGGGTTTAGAGCTCTTCACTGGGCATTTAAAGTATAAGCTCCCTGCTGGCTGGCCGTGTCGTGATAATCAGAATCTATTAACCATATCTGTGTCGCCATCTTAATGTATGTACCCCAGGGGCGCCACAAACTGTTGCTGCTCTAAGCAAGGGGCCACCAACCATCATGTTGAAATGGACCCCCACACATCTTCAGCCGAGTCTGCTGAGCTTTGATGGTTTGTGCTCCACTTATGTCCTTGCGTGTGCTACGTCAGCACTACTTTGACTCTGACTCTGAATGTCCTTTCTCTAATGACGCCTGGAAACTCCAGCAAGGGTTATATCCTTAGAATTATCTTCCATCCGCCCATCATTATTATGTTGGTCAAGGTCCAAGCATTTCATAATCTTTCAAGTAATTACTCCATAGTTTAAGGGTGGCCCACCTGTCACCCTCCAGATGTTGCCTAAACCTCCCATGATCCCTCAAAACTGACAATGCTTGCTGGGACGAGTTTTAGACCAAAACATCTGGAGGTAGACAGGTTGAAGTAATCACCACCCTTCGCAACTGGTGGGTTTTTTCGTGGAATTTGCAAAAATAGGTTGACCAATACATCCTGCATTTATACCCACCCCGCCCCCAATATCCATCCGCGGTTGGGAGGGTGGGTTGTTGGACTGAGACGAGAAAGACTATGTCATGGAATTACCACTGAGCAATCAGGGCATTACCTCTTCGTTCCTCTTCCTCGCCCCAGTCCTCAACTCACGAGAGCTCTAGAGCTGAATACATGATACTGAACAGTAACACACAAAGCAGAAGCAGTGCAAAATGTTATTCATTAGTGAAAATCAATCATTCATGCAGGACAGAACAGGCGAACCAAAGGAAGGAGGGGGGGCACATACACCTTCTAGTCTTTCAGGAATTTGAGGTCAAGATCATGTGACCGCCCCACATGTCATCATCTAAAGGGACCCACTGGACAGCTGTGCCCAAGAAACAGTCATAGCCCTCGTTGTGCTTGCCAACACTCTGGAGAGGGATTCTTCTGCCCCTTGGTCGGTCAGCTCAATGGTTCTCCGGATCCACCTACTCAGGGTAGCAGTGGAAGTTCTCTTTCCTGCAAGGCCGGGGACAAAGGACACAAAGAGATGGTTCTCTTTCCTACATCAGACCTTATGCCTAAGTACACCCTGACCACCTTACCTACATCCAGGGGATGGGGATGTGGTACTGTCAGGAGAAACCGGGCCAAAAGGTGGGATGAACCAGATTCTCATGACAGTGAAAATCAAAAAGTGCCACGGGCAGAAAAGTGGAGATGGACACAAGATCAGCAACTCTGGCACAAATTTAAAGAGGGGAAGACTACAGATGTGAGCCCCCAATTCCCACAGCCGCCTGACCGAAGAAATAGCCACCAAGAAAAGACATTTGTAGGAGAGGAGAGCAATATGGATCAATTCCAGCTGCTCAAAGAGATCAACCGAGACTGCCTAAGTATCAGCTGGAGATCCCAGGTTGGAAAGGGAGATCGTGCCTGGGGTCGAGAGATCTCGAATCCCCAAAGCAAGTGAGCAACCAGATCCTGAAAACCCAACATGGGAGTTCAGGACCTTCGCACCATCCAAATGGCTGCTAGCTGTGCTCTTAAGGAGGAAGCGGCCAACCCCACCACAAAACCTTCCCTAGGGAATTCAAGCACACGGAAAGGGTCACATACCAGGAGGTGAAAGTGGTACTGGAGACACCAGTAATTATTTCCATTACTGGGCATACGCAGACAGAGTAGAGGAACCCTTGGACCGCAAGATCGGAGGACAACCCCCTTCCCCAGACATAACCGTTCAAGGGCTAAGGGGGTCGGAAAGGGGAGGGTGGGGAAAACTGGCAACACAAAGCTGAGAATTGTTTGTTGTATAAATGCACGATTTGTATCCCCGCCAGGCCACTTTGGACTGCTTTGCCTGCATCAATTTGGGAAAAGCATATACATTGCCCTTTTATAGGCGGCCCCCCTAATTTTGTCTGTGGCCCCCTCTGTATCAATTCTAGACAGTAACTGTAAAAGTAACATTACCAATTCATAATTACCTACACTCAATATTTTTAAAATTGCAACATCACGCTCAAATCACCGCCACCCCCACTCAACATAAGGTGCGGCCAACATAAACCCCTCGTAATCACAGGGACCCTTCCTGACCACCCCAACACTAATACCACTGAGAGGATGCTAGCACGAACATCTAGGCCTGTGGGGGGATGAGAGTTATCTTGCTCCTTGCACTGTTTTAAATTGCACTCAAACATTGTCTAGAGTTATCAACTGACATCCTGGCCAATGATTGAATAGCTGGAATGCATGAATGTGCTACTAGCTAATACATCAACTACGCTATTGGTTGGCGCATAGACCAATGTCTTATCCTCTGGAAAGTTGACTATGGTTCCTGAACAAATGCTGACTTTCATACATACCAAGATAAGCCATATCATTTGTTAGGCACTAGCTCAGTCCTGGTTGCAACTTTGCATTGTGGGATTTGTATACGTGGGATTATAATGGGCAAACCCAGGTCTATAAGTCCCACAGTGAAAAATTAAAATCAGGAATGGACTAGCATCTCCCAAATTGAGTGGTTAAAGTTGTCATTCATGGGCTTGGACAGGGGCAGATGCATCTTCTTGCAAGTCCCCAATTCCAAATGGTGCAGCATACCTTACCAGAAGACTGTAATGGTTGAGGTAAAACATGGTAGGACATGGGCAGTAAATAGAGAAACAGCAAAAGCCCCACATAATGTGTTGTAGCTGCCCAAACTGGGGGTTGCAATTTACAGACATTTTTCTGTTAGGGTACCGTGGCACTGGAAACGGCAGAGTCCAACTTTCAATATTCACTCAAAGGGGTTTCTTGCTTAATCAATATAAGACATCTTTCAAATTTAACATTGTGGACATTATGTTCCCATAATGCTCTATGCTTTTATGCAAATTCGCAAGGATTGGGTTAGATGACGAGTACTGTGTTGCATGATGTGACCATGGGCCACGCCCCTCTTCCACACGGCTCTGCCCCTCCAAGGAGGAGAGGGTTTCCCAGTACATGTTTTGCATTTCCGGCACTGAGGTCAAAAGAACCTGACAAACTGTGTTAACTGGACTCTGAGGCCACCTATCATTCTTTCCAAGATACAATATGAAAGGCTGCAGCCACTTACTTAGGGAACCTCTCATGCAGTCTCTTCATGCATTGCCTGCTGGGCTTCAGGTGGGAGATGAATTTTGCAATCTGCTCATACTGGGCTTTGCTCAGCTTCATGTTTGCTGCAAGTCAAATGAAAAGTAGGTGAACGAACGTGTTGTTTGCAGAGCACGGCATGACTTTTGCGCGTTGCGAGCGTGTCTGTGCGCGCACACACACACGTGCGTCTGGTTGTGTAATGCAATATCAAACGGTCATGTATAGCGCAACAACCGAAAGTGGGTGGCTTCCTAGCCCTAAATGCACACAAGAAACCGTCAAAATGGGTGCACTGTTTGTACTCCTGTTTACTGAGAATATTACACCCCAAAAATGTAAATATACATACAGGGCTGAGAAAATTGGGTACGTGCAGTGCTGTGACTGCCGATCCAAAAATGGCTACACACAAACAAGGTGTTCCAGGTTAACTGGGTTGCAGACAGAGCAGACAGGTGGCCAAGTGCGGGGTTGTTAGGTCTGGTGAAGCTGCATGCAAGGCTCTCACAGGGATACATTCAAGGGGCTAGTAGCTGCAGCAACGTGCGGCATTGGCAGCATGGGCTACGCTCGTGGCTGGAGGAGAGGGATACATACACGTCTATTGGGAGGGCAGACGGTGCACTATGTGGTGGCATCAGGCACACATATAGAGGTAAAAGTGCATGTGCATCAGGGCTACCTTAAATGTAGTAACTAGTTCCCATTAGAGGAACGGACCTAGCAACGCATCCCGGCAAGTCTTGGATGTTACGTTGTAAACTTCGGCACTCGTGGTCTATCGTCGTGACGTTGCGTTTCATGCAGACAAGCTCCTACGTCCACTCGTAATACTCGAACGAGCGGGAAGGCCAACACGCAGCGCGCAGGAAAATGACGCACGCGCACACGGACGTTCCGTCGAGATCCGATCCCCGAGCACCGTAGCCAGTTACCCGCGAACGTTGCAGTTTGATTTGCGGAGACCCTGTTATGTCATTTGTGGGTGACTTGTTTTGGTCCCGTGCAGAGAGTTGTGAATGGCAGATGGCCTAGGAAAACGTGTTATGTTTTGGCGTTTTGAAAGGAAATGTCCGAATGAGGTTCATAAACAAAGGTCTGGGGCCAGGGTGTAACAGGCAGTCCATGAATCTGTGAGAAACCTTGTACTTTGATGCACAGTCCCTGAAGAAGTCCTGGAAGTCAGTCTAGTCCATATCAGGCCGTTGCACCAGTGGCTGAGCCAGCCTAAATATTTTGGAGGTCACCATTAGATGTCAGTTTTGAAAGCTGGCAGTGAGTAGCACCATTAAACCCTTTGCACTGTTGACTTTTCCCCTTCCTCTGACGGAGCCCAGGAGGCTGAATTGCTACTACAGCTCTCTTTTGCCGATTAGATGAATCTTTCTCCCAAATTCAGAGGCTATTTCTTCTACAAAGAGATAGCTGCCAACATGAACAGGTCCAAACTGTAGTTGCTTATACAGGCCTTGTTTTTCTTTGCAATCTGGGACTTGTAGTCCGAATTTAATAATGGGAAAAGTAGAACTACAAGTCCCAGAATGCAAAGAAAAAAACAGGACTGGCTTAGCACCAACAGATTGGAATGGGTCATGTTGGCAAATATGCAAACGAGGGAATCATTGGATCAGTTAAGCCATTGGTTTCATCATATGGGGCCTGTTGCTATGGCTTGGGCAGGCTTTTGTACTCTGCTACTACACACATTTAACAAAAAAAACATTTTTTATTGTTCTTGGTTCACTTAACAAATGCATTTCAAATTACTTAAATAGATATATAATTCATCAAAATACCTAAAAATTCGATAAACATAAAAACAGACAACATGCACTGAGGGAGTACAAAACTATAAACATTAAACTGTTAAACGACCTACCAATTCATAAAATCTATAAGAATATTTTCCAAATATTTGTTAGCTATAATTATTCCAAAGACAGACCACCCAAGAAACCAACCATTGCCTCCACATCAGACGTAACCGAGCCCCTAAGACATCGTTACCAAAAACTATCATTGTCAATAAAAGCCAACGAGTCAAAAAACTGATGAAAATATCTAAAACGCAAAGAGCTTGAAAAGGTGCATTCAATTATTAAATGGAACAATGTTTCAGGATCCGTCTTGCAAAATCTGCATATAATTTCTTCCTACCGGAATTTTCTTGTACTCATATAGAATTCTCTTTGTCAAAATACAGTTCCACCTAAATCTCATAAACAGTCCATGTGTTTCTTTTCCAGGATACATTGACAAAAACGGGCCAGCACACCCAATTTTTTGTGATCGCCGGCCAGATGACCCAAAGAGCCATAGCTGTGCATTTTTTCAACAGTCAATATCCAATACCAGCTTTCCAGATGATCTTTAGTGCTGTCAGGCCTATTCATATGCTCTTCCCGAGTGGAACCAATGTCAGACAATACACAAGACAGAAAAAATTGTATTATCGAAAACTCTCTCGCAAATAAATTTGCAGAGAGCCCTTCAGGTCCCCATACAGTGATTCCGGGACAGCAGTTAAAATGTTACCAAAGAATGTTAAGAATCACCACATACAGTCGCATTTTAGAGACATCAGTCCCAGGTCATCCCGTTTTGCCACCGCAAGTAGAGAGAATGGTAATTTAAATATTCGCCTCCATAACATAGCTTCAATACCTGGGAGCATATTTAAACAGCTAAACCCAGACAATTCAACTCCATAAATGAGCTTTGGCACAATCTTGCCCTTATAAAATTTCACCACAGGCAGTATCGAGAACCGGCCATATTACCCATCTATTTTAATCATTTGCAGTTAAATCAAATAATAAAAAAATTGTGCGCATAGGATAACCATATAATCTTCTGATTGTTATCTTTTGGAGAAGTCAACAAGATCTTATCCACAGAGTCCCCTATATCTGAAATATATAGGTTAAAAAGACAGGGAGCCAACAGGCACCCCTCCTTAACCCCTGTAAGAGTGGAAATCTCCTGAGATAGGGCACCCTGGTTATTCAGTCTAACCGTAACCTTAAAGTTACAATACAGTGCAATAATTAGACTCAATAGTCCTCATGGTAATCCCCATTTGTCTATTTTTTTCCAAAGGAGGTTCCTATCTACCTTGTCAAAGGCTTGTGTTAAATCAAATGACACGACAAACAAAGAATCAATTTTTTTGTCTTAATCAAGTTTGTGCCAATCTTACAAAAAAAAACATGAATAGTTGTGCAATGTTTTTTTCGGAAACCCTGTTTGCCATTTCTGGCATTTCCCTGTTGCAGCGGCACACGCTGTTAGATGTTCCAGCAACAGAGCTGCGAAAATATTAGAATCTGCATCCAAAATGGCTATCAGTCTACAGTTCATGGGTTCAGTGTAGATGCGTCTTTTAAAAATTGGGACCACAAAGGCAGTATTCTAAGAATTTGGTAACGTCTGGGAGGCAATCATTTTCCTAAAATACATTGCTAAAATCAAAGACCACATTGCTGGATTATGTTTAAAAATAAGTTATGATAAATTGTTAGGACCTGGCACTCTTGAAGAGCTACTTCTCATAATGAGAGTATTAATGATTTCTTGTTCAACCTCCAGAGTCCATTTGGCTGACTTAATCCCCTCTAAAATGGTCTCGCTGAGAAGCTCATTCTTTAAGAAAAAAACAAATTGTGCGAAAATGTTCCACCCATTTAGCTTCCTCAATGTGGTTCAACATCAAATCAATGTGGTCTCTGATGCAATTATTAAGCATTTTCCAAAATAAAGACGAGTCACTTCTGCATAATAAGTCCATAATTACTTCTGCATCCCTTTGAATTAACTGCGTTTATAACTCCGAGGCCAGATGCAATGGGACTGTTTTACCTTTTTTGATTTCCTTGTAAACTAACCACATATTGCCCCCTACTTATTGATAACAGTTTTAGTTTTTGCTCTAGGTTTCTGCTTTTATTGAGTCACTGGGAAGACAAAATGATGTGTATGTTTAGTTCTAGGTGTTTTGGATGTCAGTCCTCACCAGTGCACATCAATAAAGTGGTCAAAAGACATTTAATTTATTTATTTATTGTTCGCTTGCTAAGCGCTTATACAACAAGTAAATTCAAAGGGCGGCGGAAGGACAAACCTACTATGCCTTGTGAGTGTTGTAAGGAACATATCGTGGCAATAGTAGGACAGACACAAGCGACCACGGTTCAAGGGTGTTTATTGAACTTTTACAAGGGTGTGATAAACGCCCATCTAATCCTAAATCTGCAGATGGGAGCAAGCTACGACCATCAAATAATAATAATAATGCAGTCCTAGTGGAGTCTTGTAAAATAAAAAGGGCCTATACTAAAACAATCTATTGGCAATCCTTACCACTAATTTACAAATAATGTGGGGTAATGTTCATGAAAAAGAAAGAAGTGTTCACACAATTATATGTCAGGATGCTCGGCCTCCCTTCCCTGCATTTTCAGCATGGGGCAAGGAGGGTCACTCGAGCAAAGCACACACTCTGGCTTCTGAGGCACGACGGTACAGTTCAGTTCAAGCCTCTTTACTTCTTGCAAGTCTCTTGACTCAGAGGGTCTGCTGCACAAAACAATAAGGAATCATTCTTTCCCCTACAGTATTTCACATGTACACAATTCGGGGGTTTACCCTGGATCCCCCTAAACTGGGCTCAGATCCCTTCAAAGCAAAAGTTTAACTCAAAAGTTCCAGGTTGGATCCCCCTCTGCCAGGCTCAGATCCTGATCAATTAGTCTCCCTCAGCAGGGCTTGGACCAATAGCAATGTACTTTAAACTATCAAAGACTTTTGAATGTTCACAGGGTTTAACTTGACCCACTGCATGACCACTTCGGTCTCAATCTTCCTTTTCTTACACTCAGCATCAGTTAGATACCAAGCAGAGACTTTCGAATGAGCGCCCACGTGGCACTGGACCACTCTCTCTGTATATGGTATCTTGGCTTGACCTCGCAAAGTCCAATTACTCTTGTTAGTTTCCAATTATATTCACGTCGATCATCGCCTACACCTTTTACACTGTTCTCTTAATACAAAGTTGCCACTTGCAACCTTGATTCAAAACACAAGCTGTTTCGGTATCAGTCTCTCTGACTCACCGGCTGTGCTGTCTTTTCTGACGCTGCTTTGTTGTAGGAGTCAAGGACAGTACCACAGCAGCAATCGATCCTCCCTGCCTGGGTTATTGACACAGGAGATCCCCGGGTACCTCCGACACACTGCACAGGTTTGCTCAGCCTTCGTTCCTGGTCTTCGGTTTCTTACATTCCAAGGTTCATGAAAGTAACAGTCTTTAGAGTCCAAGGGTACTTCCCTCCTTGTGACCCTCTCTGGTCTCGCCGTCTTTCTCCTTGCAATAATCTGCCATCTTAGAACTGCTGTCTCCTCATGTGTTTTGCCTCGCTCTGAGTGTGTTTGCGTGGTCCGCCTTTTAACCATGTGGGGAAGTTTATTGGAAGTCAGGTGTGTGTAATGATTTGTAATTGCCTGACCTTGCCTGACCATGGTGTTGGGATTTCAGGTATACGGCTCTGGTGTTAGTCCGTTGTCGGTCAAGGCGGGCTATCCGTGAGAAAGTGTTTGTGTCGGGAAAGGGGGAATGGGAGTTCCCAGGTATCCCACTTGGTAGGATGGGGAAAAGGTGTTATAGGGAAGGGGATATGGCATCTCACCCTCCGATGTCCCACTTCTGTTCCCCGAGGACCCCTCATCCAGGTGATCCTCTCGCACTGGTCCACCCTCAGGAACTGGATCTAAAAGTGATAGCCGTGTCCTGGCTACATGGATGACAGATCCTCGGGGACTAGCAGGTGAGACACCTTCAGGTTTCTCACAGTGTTCGAAATATGCGAGTGCAGAAGGGAGGGGGAATGGGGATAGGTGCTGGGGTGCTTCTGGGTGAGCAGCAGGTGAAGTGCAAGGTATGGTAAGTGCGAGCCTCCAGAATGGAGGGTGTGCCTTGGGAAGTGCTGAGGATAGACAGAAGCTGCGGGTGATTCAGTGTGGGATGTCAGGGCCCTGAGGATGCAAAAGGACCCCAGACACCAATCAAGTAACTTTGAGATTAGCAGAGGAGAGAAGGAGGGAAGAAGGAGACAAAGAGGAAAGCTTCCGGAATTTAAGAAAGCCCTGCTCAAGACGCAGAGGGAGGGGGAGGCTGTTCCAAAGAAGGGAGCCAGCTGAGGAAAGCGATCGACCGCCTGCCCTCTGTTTAGCAAAATGCTTTACGCACAAAAAGTTGGTGCCAGAGGAGTGCAGCGGTCTAGAGGGGGAATATTTAGTAAGAGAGAGTTGCAAATAGTGTGGACCCCGGCCCCAGACAGCCTTGGGGATGATACAGAGGGATTTTAATTTAATCCGTGAAGCAACCGGGAGCCAGCGAAGACTTTTTAGGGCATGAGATATGCTGTCCCTTGGCCTGAGGCCAAGGATAAGTCTCACCGCCCTATTCTGGATTTGTCAAAGGGGTTGCAGAGTGGATGAAGGTAGATTCAGGAGGAGGCTATTGCAATAGTCAAACCTAGAGAGAACCAGGACTCGAGAGACATTGAGCTTATGGGGGAAGGTAGAATTCCTTTGAGAAGGAAGAGCTGAACGGGGGACTTCTTGGCAATGTCCTGAGTGTGAGGGAGGAAGGAGAGAGAGGAGTCCAAGATGATTCTAAGGTTTCTGGCTTTAGAAGAAGGAGCAGGGGGAGAGCCCATGGAGGAAGGGCAGAGTGAAGGGAAGAAGTCAGGAGCAGGGGTCACAATGGGAAGGATCTCCGTTTTGCTGGCATTTAGGCAGAGATCATTGGAAGTGCACCAGGCCTGGATGGCAGATAAGCAGTCAGGGATGATGGAAGGTGCAAGAGGGTCAGCAGGAAATTTGAAAAAGAGTTGTGTGTAGTCTGCATAATACTGGAAGTTGGGGGAGGAGATGAGGAGTGCCAGCTGAGTTAGGTAGATGTTAAAGAGCCAAGGCGAGAGGATAGAGCCTTGGGGGACACCACAGGAGGAGAAGGAAGTAGGAGAGGATTTGGGAGGAGTGGTCAGTTAGGAAGGAGGTCAACCAGTCCAGTGCCTGCTCTGAGATACCAAGGGTGTTGTGGAGCCTTTGTATGAGGATGGAGTGGTTGACTGTGTCAAAGGCAGAGGAGAGATCAAGAATGATGAGGACAGCTGGGGAGTTAGAATCAAGGGATGCAAGTAGTTCTTCACAGGTGTTCAGAAGAGCAGTTTCCATGCCCCTGGATGCTCAGAATTCAGATTGATAGTCGTGGAGACCACCAACAAGTTCAGTGTGAGAGTGTTACGCTCACCTGGTATCCACAGGGACGCCCTTATGCCCTGGTTGCCGGATTCACCCTGGACCCTTCCCAATTCCGGTTGGTGCCTTCTACAGAGGTCGGGCCTGAAAACACAGGAGGACTGGATTTAGGAACAGATTTTGTTTTCTTCCCCCCGCTCCCTGGATTCGATCTGATGGCCGACTCCTCACCTTGTTGTAATGTCTGGTGTGACCTCCATCCTGCCTTCAGTGCAGGAGCGTGTAGTTTTCAGCGGGTTTGAGCAACCGAGTTAACTTCACTGGTGCTAACCCATTCAATTGTCTTTAAGGAGGTAAGTCTGGTTAAAGCAATCTTAAAATGTCCTTGCTTTCCTTTTTTGCTATTAATGTCTTTTCCTTATTTATTCCCTCTTAGGTGCACGGAGGTTCGGTGGATGTGCAGCTTGGATCGGTCTCCTACCCGGATGATGGACGCAGAGTGTGTGATGGATGGTAGGTTAAGCGCGAAGTGCGACGCGGTAACGTCTTCTTTTGCTAACCTGTGTTCTTTATTCCTTTTCAGGTTGCGATGGTCTTTCTGGGCGTGTGAAGATTTCCGGAGCGGAGCCGGCCAAGAAATGCCCAGCCAGGTGAGGTTCTCGTGATTACTGCCGTAAATGCCGTGAGTAACCTGTTTTAACGTTGTCCTTCTTTCTCTCTCCCTCCAGGTGCTTCATTCTGGTGCATGTGTGATGTCCCGGTGATGCTGCCAACTGGATGAAAGACCGTGAGCTACAGGAAGACAGATTCTCGACGGATTGGAAGCTGCAGGTAAGCAGTGACTGCTAATGATGTTCTTTTGTCTCCTCTGCAGATCCGCTGTTTAAGGATCGCTGGATTCTGGTCTCTGGACACGATGAGCGTCATGCTGCTGGCTGCAGAATAACGCGAACCACGTTCTGTAACTTGGGTGTGGTTTACATAGCCCTCTAGTAAAGTAGTCCAGGTAAAGTAGTCCCTTCAAGACTGTGTCCCAATCTGAACATGAGCCTGGCGCCAAAGGCGCCAGGACTGACTCCAGGAGAGTCCATGAGGATAGTGCAAGGCCCTGGGGCCCTAAATGAACCCTGAGTCTTAACCCTACCTGGCATGTGACCATGCCAGTGGGGTTTTGGGTCACGGGTCATGACAGAGAGTTGAGTTGGAGCAAGGACAACTTCTCCAGCATTTTCCCCAGGAAGTGGGTGATGGAAATAGGGCATTGGTTGGCAGGACAGGTAAGGCCTGCTGATGGTTTTCTAAGGAGGCGGCGTACAAGGGAGTGCTTGAGGGAGGAGGGGAAAGAACAAGTAGCAAAGGAGTGGTTGCAGAGATCAGCGAGTGCAGGGGCAATCAGATTAAAGGTATTAAATGTCCATTCCAATGTAGTGGAGTGCATAGACTCTACCACAATATTGTGAATAACCCCACCTTAAGTTGAGTCCACTTAATTAAATTTCCCCCTTGCATCGCCAACACACCCTTTGTTATTCCATTATTCTGTTTTTCTGAAAAGGTCTCAAATGTTGCCGACAACATATCATGATCACTCCAGTTCACTGTGATTTTACCGATTTTTCTTTTTTTGGGGGGTTGCCCACCCATGCCCCCCATTCCCCTATGTTTTTAACCCCACTCCAACCCCTTCACCACTGTTTTAACCCCTTATATATATTAGAATTTTTTGTGTGTGTTGTTTTGATGGATGTGTTTCGGTTAATAAATCCATCGGAAAAAAAATTCTGTAAAATCACTGGATACCGATCACTCCAGTTGCAAGTCCTAACCTGGAAGTGTGAACAGCAACTAAACAGGACCTGATTAGTAAACATATGACCCAGGGTCGAATGTTTACCACCCCTAGACCAAGTACAATGACTCGGAATATCACTATACGTTTTCTGCATCTGCTATCATGTTAATGATTGTTCAAACGTAAATAAATACACCATAAATACTCCACTTTCCGAGTGGAGAAATTTGACAGGCTCTTGCCATCGCACCCTTTGCTGTGTGAACCATGGGCTGATGTTACAGCAGAGTGATACCTTCTGCCTCAAAGTGCGAGGGCTCCAGCCCTCCATAACCAGGGGCTGCTGCTGCCTATGCGCTGTACACACATGCATGCAAACCCTCCTGATGTATAGCAGGAGACTCCCGATTTTCCTGTAAAAATTATTGCTCTTTTTCACACTCAACCCCCTAAAATATCCCTAACAACTATGCAGTTCAATGGTGTCAAGCTCAGTGCTTTCCTCCCTCCCTTCCTCCTCACCTTGTTCTTCTGTGGCGCTTTCTTGGGTGTCTGTCTTCCTTCTTCTGCAAGCCGCTTTCCTATCTTCTGTCTTCTTCTTTGCCTTCTTCTCGTGCAAGTAAGGACGGGCTCTGTTGGAGGCCACATTGTCTGGGTGTCACAGCACCAGACCACAGGGTATCCCAGGAGCCTTTCCTCAACAGGGAAAAGGCCTCCTGGCTGAAAAAACCCTGGTAGGTTCTCTGATGTGTTGGAGGTGGCTGATTGTGCTGTCGTGGGAGAAGACCTCGTATCAGAAGATTGTTTTTGCAGGCGTAGACCCGACAATGGCGTATAATCCACAGTACAAAAGAAAAAGAACCAACTTGGAGGGGCGAGAGGCCGAGAAGAGAGCACGAGAGGGAGGCTACTGTCGTGCGGTGAACAGCACAATAACAGTATAAGGTAGTGGAGGAACGTAGAGAGAAAGAAAGGGAAGAAGGCAGCGTCTGTATGACTGGAAGCGAACGCACGAGTAAGAAGCATGAAAATACAGAAAGGTAGAACGGGAGAATGCAGACGGATGGGGTGAGACCCGGAAAACAGAAACTAGGAAGAACCAGGAGTTCGGAAGGCAAGCGTGAGTGAAATAAAGAGAGCAAAAGAGCAGGCGAAGGGACGACCGCAAGGCAAAAGTCACAGAGCCTTCACAAAGGAGGACAGAGCATTAGCTCAAAGAACAAAACAAACTAGCATTGGCGAATCTGGGAAAATCTGTAGGTGCAATGCACCGAGCCGCGGCACTGGAGCCAGTATAAAGAGGCGGTGGACATCTTAGATGCAACAACGAGACCGCTCAAGGCGGATGGCACGGAACGTAACAGAATGATCAATGGAGTCTCCACGAATGCCACAGCTTCCATGTGGGGCGCATGACAAATGGGGAAAATTCCTGCTCCCCATTTTTCGTGATAAAATCTCCCTCCCTGGTGTAAGGAAGGCATGGTAGCAAAGTAAGACAGACACAAATGATCACAGTTCAAAGGTGTTTATTAAACTGCTTTAGAGGGCCTGATATGCTATAAACAACAAAACAAAAAGTTCCTTCTGGTAATCTTCGTGTCAGGTGATTACTCTTCACCCTTGGATCCTCTCAGCTAGGCTCCAATCCTTCTTTCAACGTTAGCCTGCCTTAGTCGGGCTCAGACCATCAACTCACTGTGGACATCCCTCAGTCGGGTTCATGTTTGTCATCACAATGTTCACCGGTATCTCATTATTTACCCCAATTCCCAGGCATTCCTCAGTTGGGTTCACGTTTGGCAATTATCACAGTCCTCACAATGTGTCAAAGGGCCTGATTATGAGGTATGCGGTAGAGGGATAACGGGGCCGGTAGAGATGCCGGCCCCGTTATCACTCTACCGCCCCATTATGAGGTCTCCTCGCGGTTTTACCAGGCGTCCTTAGCGGGTCCCGCGAGCAGACCAGGATGCAAACAACGGGTCCATCATTAACTGGCCCGTTGTTTGCATCCTCCCAATTCCCATTGAGCCGTATGGGGGCTCGAATGGGAATGGGGATGTACCGGGTCCAGGTTCCCGGGAAGGGGAATTACTGGGCCCTCCAAGGTCGGAATGGCCCGGTACTTCCCCATTCCGGGAACCCGGTACCCGGTACCCGGTACCCGGTATGGAAGCAGCCATGCCGCTAGTAGCGGCATGGCTACCTCCATACTGGTAATGAGGCCCAAAGACTTTTTACTGTAAAAGGGATTTGGCTTGACCCTCATATGACCACTTTGACACCTCACGCCGGGGGAGGCCTCTTGGTACTTGTTGTTTTCTGTAATCTTAGTTCAATACCTTCTCGTTGTTCAGGAGAGGGGTACCAGCTAGTGTCCTTCGAACGAGCACCCACGTGGCGCCGGACCACTCTATTTCTGGTACCAGTTTCACTCACAAAAGACCTCTGTCTATTTTCTTCTTTATTCATATACAATGTGGCCACTGCAACCTTGAGTCTAACATAGTCCGGTCTACTATCAGTTTCTGCCGACTCAAAGGCTGTGCTGAACTCAGCGTTTCTTTAGCCACTGGAGACAAGGATGGTACCACAATGGCCACTGCTTCTCTCTGCCCTGGCTATCAGTGTGGGAGGGTCCCATGTACCGCTGACATCCGTCACACCATCCGCCAGCTTTGATTCCCGGTCTTACGTTTCCTTTCTCTGAACGCTTCGTGGGTCTGGGTTGAAAAGGGCAGGGGCAATTCCCTCCTGGTCATCCTTGCAGATCTCATCACCTTTCTCCTCCATTTGAACTGCCGTCCCGGAATGACTGCGTCCTCGTGCTTTTGGCCTTGCTTAAAGTGTGCTCTCGTGCTCCGCCTTTTATTCCTGTGGGGAAGGGAAAGGGCAGTCAGGTGTGTGTAGTTATCGGCAATTTCCTGACTCTGCCTGACCCTTGTGTTGGGACATGTCGGGTAAACAGCTCTAGTGTTAGTCTGTTGTCTTTCACGGTGTGAGAAAGTGTTTGTGTCGGAAAATGGGGATAGAGTTTCTAAGTCCCCTACAGGGTAGGATGGTGATACCGTGTTTCACCTTTCGGTGTCCCACTTCCACTCCCCGAAGACCGCCCATCCAGGTCATCCTCCTGCACTGGTCCACCCCCAAGAACTGGATCCAATAGCAATGGCTGTGTCCTGGCCACATGGATGACAGATCCTTGGGGACTAGCTGGTGAGACACCTCCAGGTTTCTCGCACTAGTGATCCAAAAGGTTGACATGTATGGTACATAGGGTCCATTTGCAGCACAGTGGACTACTGGGAATTTTCTTAACTTCGTCACCACTTCTCAGATCTCTCAAATCACATGCCTTTAACACCTACACCCATCATGCAATCAGTTCACTTTCCTGCCGAAGCTCTACTTCAATGGCCACTCACTGCCAAAAACAAAATCGTTTGTTTTCACCCACCACAGGGACACAAAAATGTTGAGGGGTAGGTCTTCTGTCTGTCCCACTTCAGCAGTGATGATGATTTATGGGGGATTGTGGAGGGGATTAATTGTTTGGGATTGGTTAGCTGGGACTACGGCTGCATTTCTGTTTATTCTGTCTGCAGCCTGCAGGGATTCATTTTGTCCTAGGCAGACAAATAAGGAGTGTCATTAGTGCTGCCAAGGGGACATTATCATAAAAGCATATTCAAGGCATTCAGTGCCTCAGAAGGTGTGTTGCACTCATTGCCATATCCTCCCTCCTCTTCAGGAGCATTCACTCCCTCCAAGTTCCAGTGTACGAATCTCTCCTCCGGAAACTTTCCATTAAGCCATAGATGACTTACAACCTCCTCCTCCTTTATCGTCAGCCGAGCTCTATAAGTCGACCGGAATCTGATATCCCCCTTCTTATCACTCCACTAGTTAAGCCTTCCACCAAATGTAACATTCTAGGTGACCTCAATCTGGGTTTTACCGATACAGGTGACACCAAAGCATCCGTGCTTGCTCAAGCCTTACATGAGATGAATTTTACACAACTAGTCAGCTCTCCTACTCACAATAAAGGACACATCCTAGACTGGATTCTTACCAACAACGTCACCCTTAAAATCTCTTCCATCTCCCCGGTAACATGGTCTGATCACTTCCTCATACATTACATCCCTCTGGCTTCTGCTGCTCCTGCACCTACTCGGATTTTGGTCTGCAACACTTACAAACTAATGCATAAGATACTTAAGCCCACCCTCCCCTCCCTTCTCACCTCAAAACTATCAGCTAACAACAGCCCAGAAGCTTTAGCAAACCACTATCACCAGAGCCTCCTCCCTAAAATGGGTCAATATGCTCCCCTTAAATCCAAAATTCCCAAACCACACAAACCCACCTCTGGTTCTCTGATGAACTTGTCTCGCTTTGTAGAAACAAGCGAGCGCTTGAGCGCCTTTACCAAAAATTAACTCCCAAATCAACTACTCTAGCTTTGCTAAAGCCTCTAAAACCAACAAGAAAGCGGTCTTCTCCCACAAGGGCAGCTCATACAATACCACAATTTCTTAACACAAGCTCTAACTCCATAGAATTGCTCTCCATCTTGCAAGAGTTATAAAACCCTTTCAGTCCCAACAGTCACACCAGGATAGACAAAGAATAGTGTGCTACCATTCAAGATGCCTCGCCAGCAAAATCGACTTACTTCTGAACAAAATGACTGCCAAAAAAATCCAACTAGCCTCCAAAACGTCTACCCCTGCCACCTCACCATCACCTAATCACTGTATCCTTACAGATAGAACCCCTTTTTCCTTCTACCAAGTCTCTGAAGTGTTATCGTGGAGACCGTCCAAGGCCTTAAACCCTCAAACTGCAGGGATGACTGCTGTCCCCCACACATTTTCAAACTGTGTGCGCCCACTTTATTACCATTCATCACAGACTTTGTGAATGCCTCCTTTAAGACCTGCATTATTCCCAACAGCATCAAATCTGCTTGAATCACTGAACTCCTTAAAAAACCCTCTCTCGATCCTTCCTTACCCACCAACTACCGACTCATCAGCTATGTCCCCATTCTGCTCAGAATACTTGACCGTATCGTCTGTTCCCCAACATTTCTTTGAATTCCAGCATCTCCTTGGTACAAGACAATCTGGGTTCTCACCCAATCACAGCACCGAAACAGCCTTGTTGGACCTTAAAATGCAGTTGGACAGCATCCGGGATGCAGGTGAATATTGCCATCCTCTTCCTCCTTGACCTATCCTCAGCATTTGACTTGGTTGACCACGATACTCTCTGTCAACACCTTGGCTCTCACTTCCTATTCTCCTCTGACGCTATGGCATACGTGAAATGCTTCCTTAGAGATCGCACCTCAAGAATCTGTATTGGGAATTCTGCTGCAGACCCCATCCCTGCAATGTTGGGTGTCCCCCAAGGCTCATGCCTGTCTCCCATCCTCTACAACACCTACACTAAGCCTCTTTTCGACATCCTCGAATCGCTTGATATCACATACACTTACTTTGCTGATGATACACAAATCCTCATCCCCATTACTGGGAACCCCACTGAGGAAACCATCATCATCAACAAGATTAACTCCACCATCCAAAACTGGATGGTGTGATGAATCAGTGATGATTCCTCCTAGAAACCTTTCCTGGAACCCTTCTCATGTGGCAGGGAAACACAGATGCTTCCGGATCCTGGGGGTGGTGTACTGCAGGAGGATCATGGGGGTGGGGTGGACAGGCCAGGAAGACTAGGAATCCCCCTGTTTAATTTTCTCCGTAATCCCACACTTTTTATGGCTGTTTTGCCAAACAGCACAAGTTTAAAAATCTCGTTTTGTTGTAAAGGACTACAGGTCCCATAATCTCACAAGTACTGGGACGGGGAAGCGGACTGAAGAGTTGTACTGTAGCAGTAGTGAGGCAACTAATCCTGAGAATCCACACCTGAAGGAACCTGGGTGGCATAAAAGGCACCCTCAGGTGGAGGCAATTAGAAGGAGCTGGAACTGTGACTGGAGTGCGTGCAGTAGTATCAAAGGCAGAAAGAAGAAGGCACATTGCAGGCAAACCAAGCATAAGTGGGAGAACCAGAGGGATGTCAGAATGTAGATGCAGCAGATTCCACCTGCTTGTTCTGAGAGGGCCCTGTCCCCCCAAACCTATGTCTCCCCATGGGAGCCTGATTGCAGTGGCTGCTGGGCAGGAAACTTGTCCGAAACTGAGGCGAGGAGCATTTGTCAAGCTGTTGGTCTCAGGAGCGAGAGGAGCCCCTTAATCAAGTGTAGGGCCGAAGAAACTTTCAGCAAAGAAGGGTGTGGGTCCCAAGGGAGCCAGAAGCAGTAGAAGTTGTGCAACACGCGGAAAGAGGATCACAGAAGCCGGTGACCCAAACCTGCTGTTCTGAATCCTGGCACAAGCACTGCCGGCAACAATATCCAGCTTAATTGTTACTTGCGTAGAAGCAGAAGGGAGTTGAAGTTGTTCGTTGAAGTTTCTAAACAAGGCGACAATGGAAAGTTGCACTTGCGTATGATCAGAAGTATTCCTTTTGCTTGCGTAAAAGCAAATGCTGCTGAAAAGCATTGTTACACCCTTAAACTATGAAGATGTGGTAACGTGTCTCTCATTTAGCAGAACAAACATTGCAGAAAGTATTGTTGAACACTTAAACATTGTAAAACTTGAGAAGTGGTCGTGTGTGCCTAATTTCATTTCCCAAGTGAAGAGTGAACTTTGAATCTTAATTCCCACAACCATTGTGCATAAAAGAAGTTAAATCTTTAAAAATGATATTTGCAGTTGGAGAGAGGGCAAGTATTGCCCAAGCCAAGCATGTTCCCTTATTTAAATTGAAAGCAGCCTTTCTCAAAGCCAGAAAACAGTCTAACAATGAATGTGAGCCCAATAGAACTTTAACCTTGCCTAAGTTACAAGTGTGCAAGGATTACCTGAAGCCAACAGATTGGCACCAAGGCTTCTGGCTAATTATTTGGGCTAACATGAGCCTGGCACCAAAGACGCCAGGACTGCGGCCAACCAGGCCCCCCATGTATAAACGTCCCAAAGGGGCGTGCGTGAACCATGATGCCCCCTGCTCCCTCCACTTGATGGTGCCGCTCCTGTGATCCTGGGCAAGTGGCCATGACAATAGTGAGGCATTCTGATATAATTCTGACTTTAATAAAAATGGCATGTTTTCAACCATCATCAAGCAGTTGTCTACCTCGCATTGCTGACCCTTCACAATGGCCACTCACAACCTGTGTCTGAATGATGATAAAACTGAGCTACTGATTGTGGGCTTCCCTTTTCGCTCCAGCAAGCTTGCCTTGGCCTACTCCTCCTTTTTCATTGATGGTACCTCCATCCGAGTCCTCAGACAAGTCAAAGCCCTGGGGGGGTCTACTCGGACGCTGTACTGAACATGACCAAGCACATCAACAAACTGGCACCCGCTATAGTTTTCACTGCAAACCTTGTTTCCCTGGGTAGACAATTCCTTTCTCCAACCAACTGTCTGACCCTTGGAAAAGCTATTATCATCAGCAAATCTGAATATTGTAACAAACCCTCCTAATGGGCACCTCTGCTGCTAACTTATCCAAGTTGCAACTCCTCCAAAACAAAGCTCTTCCTGCAGCCCTGGGTCTGCGCCGGTCAGACCACATATCGGCTTCCAGGTGTGAAGCCCACTGGCTACCTATTGAAGCTTGCGTCAAGTTTAAAACTTTGACATTAGCACATCGCTGCATCTACGATGTTGTCCCCATGTACTTAAACAAGAGTATCTCTCTGAAACACTATTCATGTTTTCTCCCCTCCTCCAACTGCATGGCTCTTGTCACTCCTTGATTAAAAAAAGGCCAGAGCTGGAGGTGCAAGCTTTGCTGCCACTGCCCGCTCACCGTGGCACTTTTTACCTCCACGCATCAGAGATTAAACTTTCTATACCACCTTCAAGAAATTGGTGAAGACCTGTCTCTTTAATAAATATGAATGATGACACTTTTCACATTTTACTTGCATCATGACTGTACCATCTGATGTTGTGCTTTGTTCTTAACCTGCATATTCTGTACAAACGCTGTGATACCCTTGGGTTTGGGTGTTACACAAATGTTATAAATATACAAATAAATGCATCGCAAGTTGCCCCATGTGAGATGCACAGTGAGTGTTGACCTTAAAGCTCCACCCACATTTCATTCTGGCGATTGCAGGCTTGCATTGTATACTGACAAAATAAAGCTGCACATGCACTGTAAGAATACAGAGTGATTTGAGATAAAAGACAGAACTTGCTAACTATCTCAAGCACCTTCACTGGCAATGGGAGAATGCGTAGTGTGAAACCTGCACGTTTGCCCTACTGTACAAGCAGAAAACCTAAGCTCGCAGTAAAGGATTTCAAATGTATCAACCTATATGATCCTGGGCAAATCTCTCTATGGTCAGTCAGTCAAGTACTTTATTTCGGCATATTGCCATAAAAGTTGCAGCAAATAAAAACATCACAATAGCAATAAAGTACAAATTAACATTAAAATTATACAACCAAAACGGTAAAATACAGAGTAAAGGACCCTACGAGAATACCCATTAAACCAAAAGTATAAAGCTCATATACAGAAATTAATTGGATCACAATAAAAACATTAATAAAAATAAACCCAATATAGTATGATATCATATCATATGGCATTTATAACGCGCCTGTACACATGCGTTTCTAGGCACCACAAGACAAGGGAGGGATGACATAGGGAGGACAAGACAAACAATCCTACTAGGCCTTGTGCCATTCGGATCGCGCAAGTGCGATAGTAAATAACAGATAATGGCCAGGGGGTCTATGTGATCTGCTACAACGTAAAGGATGCTATAACTAGCATCCATGCTAGGGATCCAACCCCTGGCCTATTCACTGATTATGACTATAAAACGTAGTATACAAATAATACATATAAAGATATAATAGAAATAATACTCAAACAGGCATGACTAAAAATGATAAAGCATGACACCTATAATTATAAATAATGATCTATCAGTGGTCTGTCTGTTTCAGCATGTAGGTCCTTCTTAGACATGCACAGTATCAATATTTTACGACAAAATATAGAATATTAAGTTCTTCTGATTGTCTGCACATCTGTAATGCCTCATCGATTCTACATATATTTATTATGCAAGTCTATGCCAAAAAGGACCAGCATAGCTGTCTTTGGCACTTAAGGGGTTAAGAAGAAGCTTTAAGTGCCTGCCTCTAATTATCAGGTACCCATCACAGATAAGCATAAAATGACTGATTGTTTCATCACCTTGGCCACAAAAGGGGCAAACACTACTGCCACGATTCTTCCAAGAGCGTGTGAATGTTGCTACATCCAATGTTGACATTCTGAGCTTTATGAAAAGTGCCTGTGCATAGGGTATAGGTATGGTATCTAAAATGTTTTCGTATCCGAAGCCTGCTTTACAGTCCAAATATTGGGCCCCTGTAGCTAATTGTTGACGCGCATACTCCATCTTGGGCTGACACAGATTTGCGGCAGCTCATTTAACCATATTTCTAGCCCTACTGTCAATTATATATGGGTCCTCCCACAGGGGCTCTAATCCTAGAGCAATCAGCCATCTCTTTACATGGAGAACCCATGGAACCCTTGGGAGAGAATGACCCCCTGGTAGGGACATTGCATTCATTAATGTTTCCCTATATTGTATCAACCCAGGAGTACCCCAAGTCGTAATCAAAAGCATTGCAGGTCTAAAACCAATCTCATCTATGATCGGTCTGAGGCCTACCACCATGTGAACCGGAGCATTTGGGGAGCTAGTGGGACGACAAAACCTCTTTAAAAACACATTTTCATGCATAACGAGGTCTTGATCCGCCCCGTATACTACTGAGGCTTTTGTCTGAATTTTATAGATCTCCAGTGCCAGGGTCAGGGCCCCTCTGCCATGTTTTAGACCAAACCTCCTCAGGGCCCCACAATTTCTTTCTAGACTAATGCAGGTCTTCCTAGTGTGGGAAGTCCATGCACACAATTCATGAAATCTCACCCACAAATAATCAATTGGGCCACTTGTTCTAGGTTTTGGCCTTCCACCTGGATGTTCCCTTTACACCCCTGTAAGGGTGCAGAAGAAGGCAACTGATCAGGAGGCATCAGGACGTTGGCAAAGACTTTTATCAAATTCAAAAACCGAGCTAATCCTAAATCTAAGAGAGGATTTTCTGCCTCAAACTAAAAACTAAAGGATCTTTCAGAATGTCTGTAAACTGAAAAAGTCACCGGCCTGAGTCAAAACCCTACTTTTCCCCTTACACTACAACTAAAGAGTCTTAAAAGTACAATTCTCTCACCAGGAGAATTACTCCCTTCCCCTTGGTGTCTTAAATGACAATCGAATGACTCCCATTCCCTGGTCTTGGTTTATGCAGTTTCAAAAGTGGCAAGGAGGAATGACTCCCTTTCCATGGTTACAGTAGTGGAAAGGAGGAATGACTCCCTTTCCCTGGCTTCTCTGGTAATGTTTAAGCTGAGTCGAGAGGGAACGACTCCCTTCCCCTGGATAATGGCTTCACCAAAGCTCCAGTTGTGTCCAGGGGGAATGACTCCCTTCCCCTGTAATGTAATGTAATGTAACATGATTTATTAAGCGCAAGACCAAGGCCAACAGGCATCTGGGTGCTAACCAGCAAGTAAGAGAGAAAATACCAGAGAGACCATCAGAATAATCGCCACGGGAACCCTCAGAGCTTCTCAAAACAGAGATGTCTTGAGTGCTCTGCAAAAGCCCAGAGGATCTGAGATCTCTCTCAAGGGAGCTGGGAGGGAATTACATGGCGTCGGGGCTAACACTGAAAAGGAGCGCCCTCCCCATCAAACTTTATAGAAGAGAGGCACTTCCAGCATGCTGGGAGAAGATGATCTTAGGGAACGAGTACAAAGGTAATGAGCCAATTTGGATTGAAGGAAGAAGGGCCCTGTATGAAGCTAGTTCACACTGCAATAGGGTTTGCTTGTATTCTGCTTTAGCTGGTGATTTATAAGAGACATGCTATTTGCGCTCCGCACGTGACAACTCCGTTTCATGGATCACAGTTCTAACGAGAACCAGGGGGCCAAAGGTTTCAGTCACCATACTCCTTTCTTCCGAGGTGCCAACAGATCAGCAGTAGAGATCATAGCAGATAGAAGTGCTTCACAAGCATCACCCAGGTTACCCATGAGGCCTGTTTGGACACTGAGTTTCAAAGCATCAGCGAGTTTTTCCGGAGGGATGTTGGCCTAGTGGCGGTGGCTAGAATATGCTTTTGGTGGTGCCTGCCTATGAGCGGGCAAGACAACAAGAAGCGGGAGCAAAAATGATCGGACCATATAACTGGTAAGGGACTGAACGTCACTGAAAGTGGTGAATCGGAAAAGATTAGATAAAGGATATTGCCTTTGACATGGGTTAGAAGATAATTACGCTGGTGGGGATGGCAATCCGCCAAACTACATATCAAACTAGCCACAAGGGGGTCTGACCCCTCATTTGCCCAAATATGAACCTCTAAGTGCTAAGGACGAGTATGCTCATCCTATTTGCATAGAATTCCATAGATCTCAGTATTTACGGGGCTAAAGTCACCTAGCAGGATCACGTTTGAATGTGCAAGAGCCAAGTCAACCACCAGATGGGCAAAACTATTAATAAAATTATTGATCAGGCAGGAAGGAGGGCAATAGACCACCAGTAAATGCACAGAGACATTACTTGAGGGTTGTACCCTAATCAATAATAACTCATATGGGGCTACCTTGATGTTAGTATTAACAAAGTTCCAAATGCGCACAGGGGGATGACTCCCTTCCCCTGGGTATTAGTGTCAACAAAGTTCCAGTTGAGGTCAGGGCAAAAGGGTCTACTCTTACAATACTCCCAGGCTCTGCTTAGCCGTGAGTGATATTTTCTTTACCACTGTTTGGAGGGCTCCTCCCTCCGAAATTCACCTTGTACCCGCCTTTCTTGGCAGGCCCACTTAGTTCACTCCCCCACCAAGTACTGTCACGAGGAAGATGTCTCATATTAATATAGGCTTCACCTCGGTTCTGGTCCCAGACCCTTGGTTTTCTTCCATCCTCACTAGGCCACTTGGTTGACTCTCTTCCCAAGTACTGCCACGAGGAAGATGCTTTGAATCAAAATAGATTTCACCTTGGTTCAGGTCCTAGACCCTTGGTTATCTTCCCTTCTCAGTAGGCCACTTGGTTGACTCTCTTCCCAAAAACTGCCACAAGGAATATGCTTCGTATCATTATTCCTGTGCGGTTTCTCTCTCTCCCGCACCTCCAAGCCCTTACTGGTTCCCATGACGTGCCCGTTACCTTTGTTGGCTCCTGGATTCTTGACCGGTTCTTCCTGGGTGCTTGCGTCTTCTCACTGGGCTGCATGGGCGTCTCTGACTACTGCTCCTTTTGCTCTGCGTGCCTTCTTCCCTGTCTCTTCACCAATGGTGTAGGCGTCATTAATGTACCGCATGATCCACTTCCCAGAGGTCGCTCCACCGTCTTCCATGCTCAAGTCATGTTCTTGTCCAGCTCCACAACACCGGACAAAGGACTCCAATCGTCATCCTCTTGCCTTTGGGAACGAACTGCTCTCGGCTTCCCCACCGCATACTCTTCGTCTCCTTTGAACTTCCAGGGCTGGACTGTCATTCATGCTGCTATGTGGCTCCCTTTCTCGAAGTCCTTTGTCCGTTTTTATGTATTTCTCGGGATGACTCCCCCTGAGAAGTCTATACCGTTCCTGTATATTTCTGTGACATTCTTCATGGCTACTGTTGTCCACCTCGTCTCAGTACTGGCCTTGCTGGTAATCTTCATGCTTTGGATGATCTGTTTCGTGCCAGTACTGAAGTTAGTCATATTATCTGCATTGTTAGCAATCTTCTTCATCTCAGTAGAAGTAACTGGTATAATGTTACAATAACAAATAGAAGGGCTATTAAGGGGGCGGGGGTTGGTGGACAGGTGGTAACAGGATTGAGAGGGTTAGTTTTGGGGGGGTGTGCTGACTTTTACCCAGGTGGTCGTCGTTATCCCCAGGAGGGGAGTCCTTCCCCATGAGGTCCTCCCGCATTAAACCACCACTAAACGGAATATTGGGAAGCAGTCTCACCTCCCTATTCTCATGGCAAAGGTCTCCCCCCTGGGAAGAAGTGATAACATCTAGTGAATTATCACAACCCTTTTGACAATTTAACCGAGGTTAATTTCTAGCCTCACAACTTTGCATTTGTTGCAAAAGCTCTCCACTGTTTTTCTAAGCCCAGCAGGGGTAGTTGCCAGGAGCACTGGATCATCTGCAAAGAATAAAGGAGGGATTTTAGCATGGTCGAGTTTAAGGGCATCCTGGCTATTTTCTATTATATCAATGATAACCTCATTTATAAATAAACAAAATAACAACAGAGCCAGGATGCAGCGCTGTCTAACTCCTTTCTCCACTCGAAGCATTGCTGTCTGTTCTCCTACCAGACCCCACCACGCAGTTGCCTGATTATCAGTGTACTGAAGCTGTATCAGTGTGAGAAGAGGATCTGGAACGTGCCTGTCCCTCAGTACCTGAAACAATAGTGCTCACGGAAACCCATCAAAGGCTGTATTAAGGTCCACGAATACTACATATAGTTCCACCCTATTCAAGACTCTGTACTTCTGGACAATCTTATATAGTCTTAAGGCTTGATATATAGTACAATTCGGCCTGGAAACCCGCTTGGAGGGGGCTAATAGATCCTGTAGTGCTAACCCATTCTGTTAGATGTTTACCTAGGACATTTGCAAAGTTCTTACCTGTAGCATCCAACAATTATTGGGTGATAATTTCCTGGGATTTCTTGCCCCCCTTTGAGCATTTTTATTTACAGACTAGAAAGACTGACATCAGGGATAACATTGGAGGGATGGCAGACGACATCTGGAAACAGGCGGGTTATCCCGGGTTGACATCTGAGAGCACGGCTAATGAATGAGCATCATTCAATAAGTAAAAAGATTTGGTTGTGGTGAGGCAAGTCTTTTTTTTATCCCAAGAGATTTGCACACGGGCGGTGGTGTAGAAGAAGAATGATGAAGACAACCAACAGTCCGACCTACAGAGTTTTCTCCAACCCCCCACCCTATACGCTGGTTATTTATGTAAAAAAACGTTACCAGACTCTGGTACAAACCAAGGTTTGAGGGCTCCTTCGTGGTGCAGGAGGTAACTCCCACCACCATCAAGGTACAAGGAAGAAGAGCCTGGCTTCAACTAAGCGATGTTAAACCCTGCAAAGGAGAGACCCACCCGACGTCAACCCCAGACGCTGAGACAGAAGAAGTAGAGATGAGGGTCCAAACGAGATCAGCAACAAGGAGCAGACCACTGTTAGGGGAAAGCGAATACAAAATTGTTTTCTTCTTACAGAGACAACTAACCAGCTGGAGCAAACTTTTTCCCCCCAAAACATTCTCATCTGAACAATAAACAATTGCCTGCACTTTGAAGAAACAAGAAGAATCACACACATTATCACACCCTGTTATTTGATGTTACCCCTAAGAACACTACTGTATATAACTTCTGCTTTTATAATTGACAGCTATATGGCATTCAAGACAAGTAAGGTGCCTCCTATTTCACTATTAGTAAACCCTAAGACTAGGGTTGTTTTCGAACGCATCCTCTTAGCAATTATGATGCAATTGTTCCTATAGGTACCCACTGGCAGCCAGAAGGCCAACGTGAAACTATTGAGTAAAACGGGAAGAAAATTGATCTTTTTAATTCTATCAAGTATAGGCTTTTGGCACGCAGACCGCCTAATGGCCGTGCCCCTTTACAACAGGTGGACACATTAGCAGTGATGATTGTAGCTGCCATTTTGGCTTCTGCTGTCTCTACCTCTTTATCTTCCTGGCTCTATGAGAAGTTATTCTGTATAATGTACCTATGCAAATGTATACTAACATGATGCCTGTACCTATGTTGGTTAAAGCAACAACCCAATCCTTCTCTGTTGCTACTAAATAGAGTAAAAGATTAAGACGGGATACTAGCACCAATTTCCAGCACATAAATGCTTAAATGGCTGGATCTGTCCAAATAAGTAATAATATTTGGTATCAGCACATGACCCAGGTGGGAAGAGGGACATCTTATGAGAGCTGCTACGTGTTCTCTCATTCCCTATGCTATGGGCGTTTCCAGGGTCTTTATAGCTGCAGAAATACCTGAAGAAAAGCACATTTGTCCGACCCATCTGGCACTCTGTTTAGCCTGAGGACAATTCCAAGGGCAAACTGTGTCCTGTGCGAAACCTGAAGGTGCTCTCACATCTACTCTCAGGGGTCTTCTGTTCAGGTGGCCAGGGAAAGGCCATCACTTTTGGATCCTGACCCTGGGGGTGGACAAGCGAGGGAGGATCACTTGAGTGGACGGTCCTTGGGGATTTGAGAGAGGGTTCCTGAAGTGAGACACGGTATCCCCCTTTTTCTAATACTGACCTACCCTTCCCTACCTTAGCCTTTATGGGCTATTTTCATTGTCATTCTATCACTCCCAGTAATTTCCCTCTAAGTACTGAGAAGAAAAAGAATCAACTAGGAGCAGTAGAGATTTCCTATGGCCAACACCACTCTGGTACTGTGACGAAGAAGAGAGGTCAGGCATGTCACAATAATGGGCTTAAACAAGGTCAGGCAATTAGAAATACCTTGTTTCACCTGCAGCCCATTATCAACGAAAGAGGGTATAAAATGTGGAAGTCTGAGAGGTGGAAAGAGAGCGAGTGATGCAGGTGGTGAGGGAGCAGAACGAGAACAAGTTTGTGCTATGCTGAGCGGCTGGAAGCCGAGACGCTAAGATGCCCACTGAAGATCCCAGGAGTCCTGCTGTATGGACTGAGCAGGACCGGGAACGTTTGAGAAGGAAGGCAGAGAGCAGAAGCAGCTGAGGAGCGAATATTAAATACCGAACTTGATAAAAGGAGCTGTTGAGCACATACAAGTAAAACCTGCATATATTGAATGCTGAATTGTTTGAAAGACATCAATCGAGTTCACACAAAGTAAATTATACATCTCGAATATTGAATAACAGGAAAAACATGGCGAGAGTGAAACCAAGGGAATGCTGCAATGCTAGAAATATTAAATGACAAGAAAATGGTTGCTTGAACAAAACTACAAGGTGTTAACAGTTATAAGAACAGATTGTGGGATGGGGTCAAGACCAGGTGGTGGGTGCGCTTGGGTCAGAAGTCACAAAGAGTATCTCAAATCTAAGTTAAAGACAGCCGCAGATTCCGAAACTAGTTAGACTAACCCCTGCCTAAGACTGTAAGGTATAAATCATGATTTGAGCCGGTATCAATGCGCTTGCCCTATTTGATAGGTTTTGAGTTCTTGTCTCATGGAATAAAACAATGAGCACCAAATAATTGTGGTGTTATCTTGATTTAATGGGGATATTAGTGATTATTATCCCTCATATATTGACTCATGTGTTGCCAACAGGGGTTTTGACCTATCCAGTCTTTCTCAAGGCATAAGATTACTCTGAGTGCGACAACAGTATGTACATTGTACAATTAAACGTTGGTTGTCCCCCACATTGACTGCGCCACACTTGATTGGTTGGTTTATCAAATGATTTGTATTTTTATATTGTAGAATAAGTCACACAATTTAAACAAATGCTGTGGTGCCCTTGGGTTAACATGTGTTTTGGCTACTCACAAGCCTTTCTCAAAACAAATAGGGCTTACATGTTCATATAAAATGTCATATACATTAGTGTACCAAATACAAAAATAATTGATATAATAAAAAAAGAAAGAGAAAAGAAAAAAGTATATATATCAAACATGTATGTGGTCATTTAAATATGTACAAAAAGAAGACAGAAAAAAGGGGGGTACGGGTTGGAGTAATGAGGTTAGGAGAAAGAAAATTTGAAAATTTGAAAATTTGAAAAATATCATGAGTCCATCCGACATAAAATGTAAGTGATAATCAAAAATAACCAATGTATGTGTGGGACAACCGACGTTTACTTTCATCAACCAAGGAGGTAGGAGATCCGGTTCCTCCACAAACTTCCCACACCGACGCGACACGTCCCTACGGATTTGCTATAAAGGGCGCAGGCGTAAGAAGTTGTACCCCGAACTAACCCCACAGAATCATACTCATCTACATTGTACAATTAGTCTTTGGCTCAATTAATGGGCTGCCATGTTGCTTGCCCAATAAGTGGTCAGGTCAATATGAAATCAGACCCACTGGTTCTTGGACGTAAGTGGTGAGGTAGGCTCAATTGGAGCAGGTATGGATCGGCATAGCACAGCTGTCATCTATATTTCTAAACATAGGTCATGAGCATTCCTTAATAGGTGTTGGAATGTAAGTCCTAGTGGAGCACTTCCTGGAATAGCGGCCTCTGCCTGTGTCCGGCATTCATGTGAAACTCTGGACCCTGGGTCTGATTTCTGGGAGCTATTACAAATGATTAACTCAACGATAAAGGACTTTAATGCCATAAAGAAAGTGTTGAGAGCATTAAGGCTCATGACTCTTCAGAACAGATATGTCCTTGACCTAATCACAGCCATGGAGGGTGGTGTATGCGCAAAAATTTGGCTCATCTTGCTGTACCTAAATACCTGCTCACAGCGAGGAACACAGGGCCCTTACAGAAGCCATAACCCTCCTGACGGACCTCCATACAAAGATGGAAGAAGAGGTGGAAGAGTTAGGGAATGATGACTGGTTCACCTCCTTATTCTCTTGGATCCCCTCCTGGCTGGCCACTGCATTCAAGGTACTGATAGCAATACTAGTATTGGTGCTACTGGAATTCTGCACTCTGAGAATAGCCATAAGTCAATGCAAGAAGATGGCTAAGAAGGTGGTAGGGATGTAGATAGTGATAAACATGGATATGACGATGCACAAATGCACACAAACCAAAGACCTACCTCATTTGGACCTGATACAAAGTCCTATCGTCCCTCCAAATCCAAATTTTGTTATCCCGAGACCCCCTTAATTACGTGGGACGATGGGTATTCTGCAAACCTGATGGGGAGTGCTGCTATATGACTTGGAGTGCAGATGAACACATAAAGCATTTGTGCAATTTTAGGGGGTGACGAAGATATGGACACCCAAGACACCTTACCAACGAGATGGTCCTCTGAGAGAAGTGGTCGAGAACTCAACCAGAGGGGGGAATGTTCAAGAGACAGATGAATGCATCATCCAAGGCGTCGGCCCGACCCCTGGCTCTATATAGTAAAGATGAGATAAGCGTATTATCGGTCCTATCGACTGCATTCCCTCCACCACCATACTGCAGACACGAAAGGCATTATTCAATAAGAACACCCTATTGACCTTAACCCAGAACGATCGAAGAAGAGATGAGCTTACAAGATCTGGCATACCTGAAAATGCTGTAGATAAAGAAAACAAAAGCAAGTGACATCATCCCGCGTCTGACACACATAGATGCAAGAGACACGAAGCAGATATACATTAACCATGAAGTACATAAACATTAGGTCAAACTGCAATCATGCATGAAGAATATACATTGCATGCAATAGACACTAGAAAACATATACTCAAATATATCCACTGTAACGCAAGATGCATAAGAAAACACATAATGCTTGTTTAATGCAAAAACACAACAGTAACAAGCAGACATTTCGGATACAATGGACAGTGCTGCCATGCTTATCTCAATGGGAGAAATTGAAGGAGCATCGAAGCTACACGAAGAACAAAGTCGCTGAATTAGCTAAAAAGCACAGAGATAAACAAAGAAACAGACAGCCTTCAAGGACTAGGTGCTCATTAATTAAGGCTTATACTGAGAGGGAAATAGCTCAAACAAGCTCCAGTGGACAGAGAGGGTGACGGCACCCATAGTAAAATAGGTTAAAATCCTGGTAAAAGTCAAGCATAATAATTCAAAATGCAGTCTCCTCACACGTAACTTACAGTTGGAAGACAAGGGCTATTCATTAGCTTCAAACATAGAGAAACCAAGAGCTTCTCTCCCTCCGAATTCCCAGGATAAAAGATACAAGATAGAACTCAGTTCAAAGCTGAAGCCCTGGCTCGTGGCCCAGGAAATCAGAGATGGTGGGTTGTAATAGGGAGAGGTGGCACCTGGATGTTGCTCATGGGTTGATGACCTGCTATGTAATCAAGGTTGGTGAAGCCAATGCCAACCAATCATTGCTCTCAAATGGTGTTGTTTTGAAACAGTTACATGAACCCATCCAAAGGCGTAGAGATGACACACAGCTACCATTATCAATTTAGAGGTGGTCACAGGTGGAGCCATCAGATAGAGTAGAACCAATCAGAATGTCGACTGCTATAGGTTATCTGTTTACATAATGCAGTGATCCCACCGTCCCATAGGTTTTACTAACCTAGATAACTTTGTGACACCAGAAGTGACATATCTTTGCCTTCTACACCTTTGTTTTGCATTATGAAATTAGAGAGCTTTCAGAGGTGTGCGCTTACTGCTGCCCCGGCTTTACAATTGTTAAATAAAACAGGCCTCTGTCATTAACTCTGAATTTCTGTTTTTGGGCCCGGGATTTCCCAGCCTGCCTGGTCATCTCAGGGCTAAGATTTACTGCCCCTACATTGTGAGGTATTACATGCCCTGTGTGGTCTGCCTCAGCCCACATTGTACTAACCACCGCCATGGTGGTCATAATTGCCTTCTAGGGATATTGCAATGATTTAGCCCTATCATATCTCCTAATTTGAGGCTTAGTCTGTACAATTATGTCATTGGTTCCATGGAGAGCCAGAGGGCACAACCACTGGCATGCCAGAGTTACTTGTGTACGCTATTGTACAAAAAGACAGATGTGCCTCCACATTGACCTGACATATTCGCGAACCGCCCCAGGCGTCAGAAAAAATGGCCCACTAATTCCTGTCAGGTGATTACGCTCATTATGCTCATCATGTATCCAGTATGCACCTCTTCTTCACCTTCATCATCTCTGTCAGTCACCAGGTTGTCAGGTGCTGACTCAGGTGCATGTATCCTGATGCTGAGATAATGCAACATACAGCATGCTATAACAATGACACCCACCTATTTCAGGTGTCTACATTAGGCCTTTGCAGGCAGTGGAATCTTGCCTTGAGGCGGTCAGAGGCCCTCTCAATTGTTCATCTGGTAGACATGTGTGCATAACTACAGCGTCTCCCCTGTGGGCTGTGGGGGTTACAATATGGGGTCAGTAGCCATGGCAGGAGCAGATAGCCCACATCACCTGTGGTGATGGGTGAAGAGGGCATGCCATTGCCCAGTATTTGAAATAGACTCCCTTCATGAGATAGGAATACTGGTTTGAAGGCCTCCATAGACATAGCTACTATTGTGTAGAGGAAGTGTGCATTTCCCATGTGCATCCTGCCATTATACCTTTCTCAGGTATTTCCTCTACATAGTTACCTGCACTGATTTACCGGGTGTCCCCTCCACACACCACCCTATTCGTTTCCCAGGTATTCCTTTTGCAGACTGCTCTCCCTAATTAATTTCCCAGGTATTACACCGTATGGACCGCCACAGTTGTCTGACAACGCATGCACTGGTGGAATATCACACCTAAGAGCCATGTCTGTGGTCCTCTGTGGGTGGCAATGTAAGTTGCCAGGGTGCTGTTGTGCATTACCATGGAATCGTGTGTTGACCCAGGAATCTGGGAGCAGCAATGGGAGATGGTTAGGTTAGAATCACATGCAATCTGCACATGGAGGGTGTGTTTTGTATTGCAATAAGCCTGTTCCTGGGAATGTGGCGACACCAATGGAACATGTGTACAGTCCATGGCACCTATGGTGTTACAGAATGTGGAGATATTGTAGAATCATTCTTTGATGGCATTGTTTGCTTCCATGGTGGCGGGCAATGCAATGTGGACTACGGCATGGCACCCGAGAGCACGCAAGGTGTGTGTGAACACATGTGAGAAGGTTGAATGTGACATGCCATGCAACATACCCAATGAGTCCTAGCTAGGAAACATAGGATAGGCACCAACTTCCCAAGAGGGGGGCACGGCTGCAAATATGCACACATGCCTTTGCACCTCACTCAGTATGAGCTGCAGTACTTCCAGGATGGTGCTCCTATCGCGATTACACAGAGTGAGTCCATGGGGAGGGTCTTACTTTGGAGATGTGTGTCCTCCTGCTTCATCTTGGCTGTGCTGCCCTCGGCTGCTACATGGCATCAAATCTCCTGCCTTCAAGTATTATGTGGAGCTCTCCACATGCAAAATTTGGAATACGGCCTATTTTTCCAACACTGCCACTCTAAATGAGACCCAGGAGTGTTGCTAGGCCTGGAAAAGATCTGGGGCTACGCTAATGTTGGGACTGTCGGAGCTAGCTAGCCTTTTGGTTGTAGCCCCTGAGCTTCTATCCGGGGCTACAGCCCAAAGACCTGGGGCTATAGCCCGCCCAGCCTCCAGCTATTGCAGGTCCGTGATGGCGAGATGCCGAGACTCCAAACTATGCCAATGCTGAAACATACTGACATTTCTGGTGCACACAGTAAGGACATGACCCCCCTGTGGGAAGCGCTGGTGTTTCCCACTGGGTAATCAGTTTCTTAAATAAATCATTTGGTTGTAATGTTTTTTTTATTTTGATCTAACACACATAGTATACGCGGGTGACATTATACAATGGCAAGTGAGTAGGTATAGTTTGCAAGGTGGTGGAGGCAATGAGTTAATAGTGGGTATACTTGTCGGGTAGAGGTCCATTTTTGATAGAAGGTTCAGCGATATTAAAATGATTGCAGAGGATTTCTGGATCCTGATTCTGCGTTTTTGTGGATCCTCCGGAAAAGGGACAGGTTGAGTTGGTTTTTAGGAGATCAGGCGGTAGGCTGCCCCCCTGGCATGCTCTAGTTTGCAGACTATGGTCGTGAGCAGCGTGGTGTTCTGGGAGTGTGTAGAGTTGTACATTTGAGTGGGTTTTGCCCACCATCTGAGAGTTTATTTGGATTGTTTGGCGTCTGTTTGAACAACAATCTAGGGGTGGGGGATCCAGTAGCTGCCACTGTGCTAAGCACAGGACAGGAGGGGTGCATTCTTTAGGTGGCTTACCCCAGGAAATGGTTTGGCTGCCTATTCTGGATGGATGGTAGGATTGCCTGAGTAACATTAGGATGCATATAGGATGGCATGAGGTAGAACTCATGGTTTTCTGGTCAATTGCAGTCATGGAATAGCGACTAACGTTTTTAGCATCCTGATAGGGGTTTGGGAGTCTTTGTGCAGCATTTCTGAAAGAGGATTTTGCAGAAGGCCACTATCTCGGACTAACAGAAGGGCGCCTGTTTCCATCTCTATGCTCTTCACCCCATATCAGACAGACAGACAACTCAGGCTGGTCTCTCAGAAGCTCCTTGCCAGTCACACCACTATATAAGTGGTTCAGCGAGACATCTCTGCACACTCATGGGTCTTCCACTGAAACTCTCTTCCACTCCACCTTAGGCCTGAGAATGCCTTCCTGCGCAACTGTCTTATAACTCACCCATGCCCTGTATCCTTCACCCCCAGACACGTCACAGAACACCATTTACAAACGGCAAGTGTAACCAAGATGGCCACCCTTGTTTCTTTGCCTCTCTCTACCAGAACTTTCAAGAGTCCGGCAGTGTTTGAGTTACATGTACATGTACTGTGGTCCTATTCCTTCCAGGAACCCTTCCACAAGGGTTCCAGAATAGTCATCAGGCAGAATGAGCCAATGGCTGACCTATGCATGGGCGACAAGAGTGCAAGCATAAGCTGCGCACTTGTATCATACCAAAGTGGTATTTTGCTTTGAAGGTAGACCCTCTAAAGGGGTACGAACAACCGGCCACGATGCTGGGTGTCCTGGATCTGGCAGGATGGCCAACTGTAGACACCAACTGAAGAGCATCAACAAGCTGATCTGCCGCTGTAAGGTGAGCATGACCACGTTGTACGCGATCCACCTCTCAGCCTGATGCTACAGGTGTTGGCCACCACACCTGTGCACCTTAAGACCCCACACACAGAAGGAAAGGAACTCATACATTCAAAGAGGTAAACATGGCTTTCATGTCCTTCCGCTCACAAGGATATTCCCAAAATGCAAAGCAACACTGCGCTATCATGAGATATTGAGAGAGACTTGCGCCTCTTTGTAGAAGGATGTGGTATAGGGTTGTTTACAGAGCTTGAAAATATCCTGCATCATGCTTTGGAGGACCCCAACCCTACTACCATGCTCTCTCGCACGCTTTCGGGGCTTGACCTAAGGATGGGGAAATCTGGCTTTTCCACGTGTCTTCGGATTTTCGGACTGTTTCACCCAAGCAAAAGTATATCTTGGGGATACATGTGGTTTGTGCCGAGGGAATGCATCTGTAATAAACAGCAATTAAATATAAAAAAGATGGGGCCTTTTCTGGCGCCCCATCATGGCTTTTAGGGGCAGTCACTTGATGTGCAGGTGTGAGCACATTCACCTCTGGACCTGAAGTGCTCCAGAAACTGACCATGCCCTTTAAGGGTAGCTCACTAATAGTGGTTGAGTGGAGGGGTAAGGCTGTGCGCCCTTACTACACCACTGGCATGAAAGATGCTCATTTATTTATCTTATTTAATTAATTTATTTATTTATTGGTTTTCACCGCGCCATAGCATGCAGGCATCAGGGCGCAAGAGGGAACACAAGACGAACAGGACAAAAACTATTAAGGAAATCTATCCTAATATTCAATTTTTTTCAGGTTTTGACTGGATTGTGTCATTAGAGTCGGTTTACTCTCTCTCTCTCTCTCTCTCTCTCTCTCTCTCTCTCTCTCTCTCTCTCTCTCTCTCTCTCTCTGTCTGTCTCTGTCTCTCTCTCTCTCTCTCTCTCAGTTCCGGGGGCACAATGCAGCGCAGAGATAAAGTTTGAGTGGTTTGTAAATGTCACTAGAACCCAGAATGGGCGTCCGAGGACCGTGATGCAGAGTTCCCCTTTATGCATCTAATAAAACACATTCAGGGGACTGAAGTCATTAATTACAGAGGGCAATAATCAGGACATTATCTCTATATAAACCCTCTCCTACTTTGAAGGCTAGTTAATTGAGCAAAAAAGAAATACTACCAACCCCAAACAAACATGAATTAATTAGAAGTTAATGCAACTGGGCCACTCATTACAAAGTTGCACGAAAGTTAACAAGTTCACTGGGGACTAATAAGCAAATGTACTATTTGGGCGAAAGAAGTGACGATTTCAGTGTCTAGCCTTCTCTAATCATTGCATTCCGACGTATATGCTTTCTGCTATGGAAATGTATGTGTGCAACACCTGTTGTATTTCATGTTTTACTTAATGCTCAGAACTATCCGTTCGGATAATAAGGCGTATATGAAGACAGTAAATTAATAACAATAGATTAATTGTGTGTAGGAGAGATCCTGTCCCTTGGGTTGTCAATGGTGTACTTTTATCCACAAAGGGTTGCTGCCTTCACAAAGACTTTCACAGCGTCCTTTCTTAATATACATTCATTCATAGTTGAAGCGTTATTTTCTGAATTCATTGTACATCCTGTGTAAATTCAATTGATAAGAATCTTTCATTTTCAACCATAAAACACTGTGAGAGTGACACATGTTTCGCACTTTGTGCTTCATCAGGCTCCTGCAGTCCAAATCACTTTGGACAAATAAGGTTGCATCTAAAAATAGGCAGCATTCAGCATTCAATTGTAGCCCTTGTCTTATTTAAGATAGGGTGTGTTGTCTTCTGGCTCTGGTGACAATATAACAAACCACAGGGCCAAGTAGTTTGTAAATGTCACAAGAACCTGGCAATGTTGTTATGTGACCATAATGCCTTTTATCTGATGTGTGCGTATTATACTGCACATAAAAAACGAGAATTCCAATTGGCTGAAATTTGTACATCCGAGGGAAGATATGCAGTAATAAGGGCAGCCAGTGGTAAATAAAATAGGAAGTATGCTAATTGATACTAGTGACTGGGGGCCATTTCGGTCACGTTGTTTTTTTGTCTTGCAATTGTGTGTTTTCTTCAGGAGAGTGTGTTTTCCACACTTGCTCTTTGCAGGTTTCTGCTGATAGCAAACAAGAGAAGGGGTCCTGTGCAAACCAATTTAATTAATCAAACTTCCGCAGGCAATATAAAGCAAGTATTTACTGCAACTGTTGTCATACATTCATGAAGAAAAATAGTAATGGAAACAACATGTAACAAGTGAAAATCTTGTCATACACAATGCAAAATACACACCCTATCCATGCATAACACATACGTGAACCATACCTGAACAACAACATGTAACATATAAAAACAACACAATAGAAAAACATCACTGAAAACAGCAATGAAACACAGTAGTCCTCATTTGGAGGTCGGCGGGAATCCACTGGTGCTACCAGCGGGTTGCCGCCAGCCCAGAAACACTGAATCCGCCGCCTGACTTCCCGGTGCCACCGGGACATTATAAGTCTCTCTCGGCGGCGTGGGAAGCCAGGAGGCCGATTCAGTAACTCCCCATCATCCATGGGAGTGGGGAGACGGAAGCACCGGCACCGTTATTAACGGTGCTGGTGCTTCTGTGAAAAGTATGCCTGCAGGGGGCGTTGCACCCGGCAGGTCTGACCCTACCAGGTGCAACGCCCCTTCAGGCAGACTCGTAGTGTGGCGGTCCGGAAAACAAGGGTGCCGGTAAATTTATTTGATACTATTATTTATTTTTATTTATTTGATATATATGCCGGAATGAGGCATAGTATCTAATCTTGTTTGGTTGCGGCTGGAAGCCACATGAAAAAAACAGAATTCTCCAAGCCCATGGTGGAGATCTTCACCCGTTGGGCTCAACCATTCATAAATGACAAAACGTGTGTGAACGAATGAATCGATTTATGCAAGCCAATGAGTTTCGACTTGACGTAGCTTTGTTCACAAAAACATCTGCCTTCATCAGGGCCTATAACCACGTATCAAAACACAGATAAATATTCCAAAAGGAATGCATTCCCATGCAAGCCTAACTCTGTTTGCCGGATAAAGTAAACAACTGCCTTTCATGTGAAACAACCTGTGCCTCTTCCAACAGCCCAGTGTGGCCATCCACTGCCAACTCAAGAGGTGCACCCGTGCCAACACCAAAGTGCTCCTCCAAGTCCCACAGAGCAGAACAAAATGCAAAAATGGACACAAATACGGACGCAATGCAGTCACTCTTACCGGCATCGTACTTTACATGCATAGCTCATACTGCAGTTGGTTTTCAAGTTCACAGCTCAAAGGTCGCCTGCATAACAATATATATATATATATATATATATATTTAGTGAAAAAACTTTGTTAAAGGGACGTTATGGTTAAGTTGCGCTACTAAAAACTTATGAAATTCAGTGAAAAAAACTTTGTTAAAGGGACGTTATGGTTCAAAGTAAAACCGAAAAACCCCTGAAATTCGGCAGTTATGGTAAGATAAGCAACCATAACTCGCGCCACCGTGCACTGCTAACACCCAAGACATCAAAGATGACATCACAAATGTCATTGATGACATCACTGAGGGAGGGTTCACTTTGAACCTGACAACGAACAATACAAACAACGTTCTCAGAACACCCCCATTTTGTGTAATTGCAAACATTTCGGGACACCGCAAGTGTTCTTAGAACACATTCAACTTGACAGATTACAATACGGACAGCGTCCTCAGGACACCCCCAGTTTGTGTATTTACGAACATTTAAATACACCGCAAGTGTTTCTAGCTCAATTTTACCTTCCTTGCGAACAAAAAGGACACATACTCCGTCCTCTGAACACCCCACCATTTAGTTCATTTACAAAATGTCAGAACAGCCGTGTTCTCCGTGGACAAATTGAAAACAACAAAAGCGTATAGCACATACAAAAACAAAACATTGAACCTATCTCATACTCCCCCACCCTCCCCAAACACTCTTACACACCAACACACTCCACTAAATACAATTTTTAATCCAAGTTTCACCGCGCTGTACACGGTCGACGGCGAATACAAGATGGCGGGCGCCACAGAAAATCTGACGTGCTCCACGCCCCACGCCGTCCAATCAGCGAACACGTCGCATGTCCGCGGACATGACGCAAGCCCATGGGCCAATCGGGGTGCTGTCCGCGGAGCGAACAGGGAAGTCCGTCCGCGAAGCGAACACAGATATCACTAATTTTTTTGCCTTACATTTTGGTCATTTTTAAAAAAACTACTGGACGGATTTACACCAAATTTGCAAAAGCACGCTTTCGGGACCAAGCCGCCGCTCCTGCCGCAAATTTGGTGTAAATCCGTCCAGCGGTTCGGGCTGTAGCCGTGCGCAAAGTTTTTTCCCATTGTGTCTATAGGAAAAAACAAAGGTTTTGGGACCCCCCTATAACTTTGCCCCCCCTGGACCAAATCTCTCCAAACTTTGCAAAAAAATTCAGACTGGGCCATATACTTTCTTTGCGAAGTTTGGTGAGGATTCGTCCAGAGGGAGTGAAGTTATAAGCCATAAGCCACCCAAAAAGTGCTCTTCCTATGGAAACACCAACTTAACCATAACTACATGGACGCTACCGCGTCCATGTAAATATATATATATATATATATATATTCCTGGCACAGGTTGTCTCACATGACAGGCAGTTATTTAGGCAGTAGCCCCGGCGAATCTATCGTTGGCAGAATTACCATGGAATTACCGCAGAGATCCAAAATGGTATTTCCGCCGTATTTCAAATTGAAATACTGCCAAATTGCTGCTGAAGTTCCAGTAAGTCCATTAAAAACACAGTGCAGTTACCGCCTGATGAGAATCAAACCACAGGTGGACCCAATCCACTCAGAAAGGGTACAAAAGGCCCACACCTGACCCAAACACACTTACCAACACAATGCTGCCACTAGCTGTTGCAAAATGGGACTTGCAGCTGCTCATAATCCACATTGAGCTACAGAGGCAGGAACAGCAGCAAAGGGCTCAGGACGCAGAGAGGAGAAGGAGGAGGAGGAGACGCAATGCAAGGTGAGGGCACATTCCCTGAGTCAGGCCCTCAGGCAAGACATCAACTGGCACCCAGCTGTTTGCTCTGTACCGGCTGAAAAGGGGGACATTCGTTGAGCTCGCCGCCCTGATTCATGACAATATGCAGATCAGGATCAATAGCAGAACTGCCTTACCCACACTGCTGAAGCTTGTGTCGGTCCTAGACTTCCTTGATACTGGCACCTTCCATCACACTGTGGGCATGCTGCATGGCACGTACCTGGCCACATTTTCACATGTGCTTGCGCGGGTGCCTGAAGCATTCCTGTGCCATGCCTCCTGGCCCATTTCCCTGCCCACCACCTCGGCACAGATCAATGCCAAAAAGGCATGTTTCTACGCAGCAGCCCACCTGCACAAAGTTATTGCTGCACTGGCCTGCGCCCATGTGGCATTGGTAGCCCCCCAGGCATCCAAACAGGTACACCACAACAGGAAGCTGACGTCTTGATCACACACTGCTGTGTCCGCTTCCCTGGAGCCACACACAGATGGCAATGGACATGGATATTGGGTGAGTGCAAGTGCCATCACACAAAAAAATCCCTCAGCAATATTGAAATTCCATGCGAAGAGTGGAGTGGGCAACCAAACAGACTCGGACATGAATGACAATGACAAGAACCATACTTCCCTATACATGGAGCGGCACAGTTCAACACTGCACCGATGGAATGCAATACTTGCAGACGTAATGCCATGTACTCAGGTAACCATGTATATGAAGCCATCATGGAATAGATGCATACAGCACAAACCTGCAGAAGCACAACTAATCACCCATCAGAGCACATGCATGAGAGCAACGCACAGGCCCAACACAGGCATCATGGCATCCTGGCATGACACTCACAGACCCTGAAAGTGACTTGTGCTGACCATGTGCTGTGTGCATGTTGTTACACAACAAAATAAATGTACGCACATAGTGAATGACTCGACATGCAACTACTGTGATGGTAAATCATGCTGTGTGACAATACTTGTAAAATATATGCAGAGTGTCTACAACATGCCATCGTACAAATCAAGACATCCACAATGCTCTGTGACTGATACCTATGCAGGTGAATCTGGACACCCCCAGCTACCATGGCATGGCTAATGACACCAGTGTGGAATCCAGAGACGGCACAGGAGGTGCCCTACAACGAGGCACACTCCCGGACCAGGCTCTGCATCGAGCTGACCTTTGTCCTGTTGAAGGCTTGTTTCCTGTGCCTACAACGGACCAGAGGGGCCTTGATTTACAGGCCACAGAAGGTCTGACAAATTGCTCTTGCCGGTGCCATGCTGCACACCATGTGCCTCCGGCGGAATATCCCGCTGCCCCATGATGTGGACATGCCACCCCAGAAGAGGAGGACTCACTGCCTGTGGGTGCTGCGCTGCCACGCACTGAGCATGAAGAGGGTAGGGATGGATGTCTTGTCCGGCAAGAACTGATGAACAATTTCTTTTGAACACATTGATATCCACATACTTAGCAACTCTGTGAATATAGTCACGTTATTAATTAAACACATGTACACAATGAGGAATGTCCTAGCATTGCTTTAAGTGAGCTATTATTTAATTTTGAAATGTGACCACACCCTCCCCATCAACCCCCCTCCCCACAACGCCATCCCAACACACCCTCCCTACCTACCTCACCTGTGCCCATATACAGAGTGCTGTGTATATAATCACTTGAGTGTCCTCTTGCCCCTACATGTATCCTCAGCACCGTTGGAGCCAGATATCACGCCACCTACCTGGAGGCGCTGAGCATGTGTCTGGGTGCCCTCTTGGCAGTTGTACCCACGCTGGAGACAGGTCCATTCCCAGGTGGTCCGGGCACTGGTCTAGCTGGGCGCTGTCACTGTTCAGAGTTTCACGCATGCGCAGTCCACCACGCACTTCAGGTTGCCACAGTGACCGCCACCAACGTTCCCGGCCACCATTTCACCCAGTAGTCTACTTAGGCTGTGTTGGGTCACAAGTCTGTACGTCTCAACACAGATTTTCTTTGCCTGTGCCTTCACCCCCTTGAACTAGCTTTTAGTCAGTTCTTCTCTGCTCTGGTCCTTGGGGACCCATCTTCCTAGTGGGTCCCTCTGTTTCTCTGCCCTGTTCTGTCCTTCTTTCCCCTTCTTCTTACCTGATCGCTATCAGGTTGTTCTTCTGTCATTCCTACCTGCCTTGCCACACTCCTTTTGTCAGCTGCTATACAGTTTCGTCTGTTCATCATTGTTCGCCGCTCTCCAGCATCTTCCATTGCTCCTTGGTGTTCTCTTCGACTCCTCTCTTTCCTTCTCTTCTCACATCACGGACCTTGCCAAAAAGGCCCATTTTCAGCTGCACCTCACTTTCCCCCAGAAACATAATGGGCCTCATTACACAGATGGCGGTAAGGGTTTACCGCTACTCGTAAGGGTACCAGTGCCAGTAAACCCCTACCGCCTTACTACGAGGTCCCTTTGTGGGACCCTACCTTAACGGCTAGTTTTACCAGCCGTTAAGGACGGGACCCGCAAAGGGACCTTGGAGGTAATTACGGTACCGCAATTTGCGGTACCATAATTACTGCCTTCCCCATTCCCATTGAGCCCTATGGGGGAAAAAATGGGAATGGGGACGTGCCATGGTGAATGAGGAATTACCACCCCCACACACCTTGGAATAGGGCGGTAATTCTGCCATTCACCATGGCGGACTCGGTAAAATACTGGCGGCAACCATGGCGCTAATAGCGCCATGGTTACCGCCGTCCGTGTAATGAGGCCCAATGTCTCCAGAGCTCTGCGCCTCTCCAGACTGGACTACTGCAACATCCTCTTCCTCAATCTGCCCAATTCCTCGTTGCGTCCCCTTCAATTAATCCAGAATAGGACTGCAAGAGTTATCCTTGACCTCATGCCCAGGGACCTCATCTCTCCAGCCCTTAAATCTCCCCACTGGCTCCTGGTTGCTGCGTGGATCAAATCCAAGACCGTCTGCATCATCCACAAGGCTTTTTGGGGCCTGGGACACTGCTTCATCCTACTCTCTCTCCCTAAATACCTCCCTGCTAGAGCCCTTCGGCCTTCTAGCTCCAAATCTCAGCAGATCAGATGCTTTTCCAAGCAGAGAGTGGGGGGTAGATCTCTCTCCTCTGCAGTTGCCTCCCTCTGGAATGGCCTCCCTACCCTCTCAGACTTGAACCATTTCTTTTTTTCTTCATCCTTGTCTCCCCCCCTTCTTTGTCTTGTTGCGCCTTGAAAAACCTTTTGCTGTATAGGCGCATTATAAATACCCAATAAATAAAATAAACCCTACACACCATCTTACAGTAGCACCTCTTTGGACATCTGGATCATAAGTGGCCTTCCCTGCTAGTGCCCTGCACTGTTCTTATGCCTTGATAATCAGGGAAGTGCCGTCCTGTGGCATGGGGAGCTGATTCAGAGCTTTTCTGTGCATTAGGGTAGCGTTGGGTTGGTTTCCTGCACTACACATTCTTTTGGAGCAGCATTTTGTGGCAGACTGACTTCCTCATCTCAACAACAACTACAACAACGAAGACCAGGTACGCAGCGCCAGCAAGGTGCTTTGCATGACACCAGATGGCAAACAGAGCAGCACCTTGGGGTCCTGAGCAAGGAGCCCTAAATGAGGGTGATAGAGGTGGACTGCTCCGACTCAGGCCCCCGGCTGCATAATAGTGTCCGGAGCATGCTGGCCTGCATTGCCTCAGCATCTCCCTCGCCCTCTGTCCCATAATAGTCAGGGCGGCAGATGTGACAGTCGACTGTCGTTGCTCCGAGCCAATGGCCCTCACTATCTTCTGAGAGGCACCCTGGACACAGTCTCAGATAGTCTGCATATGCTGGCCTTGTGTGTCCACCAGGATTTCTAAGTGCACCCGTTGCTGTTCAATGGTGTCCAGCCTCCTCCGCATGGCACCCTGTGACACCTGCACTATGGGTCGTGGATTATGAGGAGGGCTGGGGCTGAAGCAGGTTGTTCCGTAAAACCTACCACCTACGCTGCCAACCGTGTCACGCTCTGACTCCAATGCTGACCATGTGGCTGGTCGTCCCGCTTAGGTGACGTGGCGGTGCCATGGGTCAGTTGGGTGGGTGCCCGCGCATCTTATTGTGTGCGCCTGCCAGCATCTGGCTCCCCTATCGCTACCACAGTGGCTGCCTGCTGGGTGGCAGCTGCAGGCGTCAGGGAGCAATACCTGCAGCTGTGTCGACATTTCTGCCATCAGGTGCCGTGCCGGCGCTGGCATGTGTGTTGCTGCTGGGCCCTGTCCCACTGCTGCCCTTACTCATTCCCTTCCCATTGCTGGGCGGTGCATGGGTAGTGGCTGTTGGCGTGGCTCTGGAAGCCTGGTCATGGGATGTAGATGGGCCTGCATTCTCCTCTTACTGAGTCGCCTGTGGACCTGTTGGTTGAACAATGACATGCTGTCACTGATCATGCATACTGGTACATGGGCCTGCTAGTTACACAGGCTACGTGGGGGTGGTACATCATACATATGCGGTCTGATGGGTATGATTGATTGCTGGCCAATGCATATGGCCAATGCAAGGTGGGGGTGGTGTCTGATGAGGGTGTACACCCCGTTGTAATGTTCCCTTTGCCTCTTGTGCTGCCAATGTGCCTGTACATGTGGATGTGCTTGGGGTCCACTTTGGCAATTGATCACATGCACATTTATACTGTTGTGCATAGGTATGTGCACAGATGCCCACCTACCCATGCATTCTGGGCCTGTTTTAGCTCTGGCAGTGCTCAGAGACAAAATTGTTGTGTGTGCCCCCTTACCCCTAGCCCCGTCAAGGATGGGGAAGGTGCAAAATTTGGGGTTGCTGTGCCACACCAGCATGGAGTCGCCTTCCAAAGGCTGCTACAAGCTGGTATGGAGGCAGTGCTCTGTTGAAATGATGAACTTCAGCAGGGAAGCAGTCAGCTTTCCAATTCAATAGGGAGACTTCAACATGCCAGCTTGGGGAGCCCTTGTAAGACACCTCTGAGCTTGGGTGTCATGGGGGCTGATGTAGCAACCCAGTTGACCACCCGGATCACCCATGGGTAATCCCGGCTCTGCGTGCATAGGCTTTGTTGTCTTTGGGTGCATTGCTATGTGGTGGCACCTTCCCATGTCCATTGGGCCCATCTATGCTGAGGGAAACATGGTTGGGATGGTCATTTGGCCAGTGCATTGTCAGTGGATGGTGGGGGGGTGGCATTCAGACTCACAAGATTCTCTTTGGATGCTGACATCGGACCTCTGCACACCCAAGTCCCTTGATCCCGTCCATCTGGAGTATAGAGCTGGCCTCTCCTCCCACAGGGTCAACACAAGGGGGTCCACAGTGCTTCCTCTTGTGGCTGATGACTCCTGCTCGTGTTTGGACAGGAGGCTGCAGACCCTGGCTTTCAGGTCGTTCCACCAATTCCTGCAGTCCTCACCATTTTGTGGGACCGTGCCCACAGCCGTGACCTTGTCACAGATGCCTGACTAGATGGCTGCCTTCCTTTGGCCAGATATTTTTCGATGCCGGGAGCCATACAACTCATTGGCATGGGGCGCCACCTCATCAGTGAGGACCTGCAGCTCGGCCTCATGGAACTTTGGCTTCCTCCATCTCAGATCAGGCACATTCCCTTTAGATTTATCCTAGGACATGTTTTTCCTCCCTTGTGTGTCTGGATGGTTACAGGAAGTGATGGATTTGGGGCGGATTGAGTTATTAAAAATGGCCACCGCCGTGCTTCCCTTTCTACTGATGATGCTATTTCTGCCGACAGTGATTCCGCCTGTTGAAGTAGCCCTTAGTGTACAGTGGCAATGGTAATTATAGCGAAATATGGGTGAAATTACCATTGTGGACTCAGTTTTGGCAGTAATTCAGCCGGAATGAATTATTGTTACCACTATGGTGAGTGTGGGCTCCCCCCAAGTTGTAGTACGACAGTGATATCACCAGACACCGCAGCAGTAATGGTAATTTGCCTGAGGCGGAATTACCACTGTACTAACGCCAAACACGTAATGAGGGGCATTGTCCGGTTCTAGTGAAAATCTTATCCAACTTACGGTAGGAATGCTGAGTGTATCCCTTCTCAGACCTATTTCTCCATTCGGTTATTGTATATTTGGATGATATTCTAGTGCTTTCCAGATCAATGTCGGAACATGTTAAACATGTACAGGACGTTCTTCAGAGTTTGAGTGACAATCATCTATATGCCAAGCTCTCAAAATGTTCTTTCCACCAGAGCGAAATTCCATTATTTAGGAACCACAATAGATCCCGCTAAAGTACAATCGATTCTGGAGTGGTAGCCACCAACATCAGTATAAGGCATCCAGAGATTTATGGGCTTTTCTAACTTTTATAGAAAGTTCATCACTGAGTTTTCCCACCGAATTCTGCCCTTGACATCACTTCTAAAAAAGGGAAAGAAATACGTTTGGAACTATGAAGTCCAAGAGGCGTTTGAAGATCTGAAGAAAGCATTCACTGCTGCACCGGGATTACAGTTGCCGGACCAAACAAGGCCATTTATTGGAGAAACCGACGCATCAAACAAGGCAATTGGAGCTGTTCTTAGGCAGAAGAACAACTGTGGAGAGGAGTACCCTGTAGGTTATCTGTCCAAAACTCTTATCTCCTCGGAAACCAACTACATAGTTATTGAAAAAGAACTATTGGCTATAAAGAAAACCTTTAACGACTGGTGACATTTTCTCTCATGGTCACATTTTCCCATCGAGGTAAGGACCGATCATCACAATCTTCAAGTTCTCCAAACTGCTGAAACACAGAACAGCCACCAAGCACGCTCGGTATATTTCTATTCACCAAATAACAGAGTATTCACATTTCTTCCCGGCAAAGACAATTTGATGGTTAATGCCCTATCCTGCACTAAATAAGAAGGGTAGTTACCTTTTTCCTCCGAAAAGATGTTTCCCAATGCATCCTTTCTTGGCTTTATAGTGGATTTTCTCCAAACGATTCGGAATGCAACCAAGAAAGCTCTTCCGGGACTACAACAGCATATTCATTCCTACATTTAACTCAAGAAGGGGATCTGTTATGCCATGATCCCCAGTTGTTCATCCCCACAGAATCCTTAAGGGCTGAAGTACTTTGTATGGGTCATGATTCTATCATAGCAGGACATAGAGGTGATCGTGCCACTAATTAATTCATTTACCATCACTTCAGGTGGCCAGGTAAAGCCCGAGATGGAAATAAATACAGAGCTACCTGTACTATATGTCTTCAAACCAAAATCCCACATCATCACCCTTTTGGACAATTAATACAGCCTATTCTGCCTACCAAACCATGGTAGCACACTACAACAGACTTTATAGTGGAACTACCCTGTCAGATGGTCACACTGTGATAATGGTAACAGTGGATTCTATGACCAAACTTGTTCATTTCGTTCACTTACCACAGTTTCTCTCTACTGTCCAAATAGCAGGACACTTCCTTCAGTCCATTTTATGATTACTTGGACTACCAGAGTCCATACTTTTGGACTGAGGACCACAGTTTACATCCAAATATTGGAAAGAAGTCTGTCAAATCCGGGAAAATATAGAGATTTCTTACATCAGGATATCACCCACAATCCAACGGCCAAATGGAGCGCCTTAACCAGATGCTAGAACAATACCTGTGGTGTTTTGTCTCTTCTTAGGCGGATAATTGGAGCACCATATTATATTATATCACCTGTGGCTGAATTTGCATATAATAATTCATTACGTATCGCCATTTCCATGAGTCCCTTTCTTTGTACCTTTGGATTTCATCCTGCAAGTCGGCCATCAAGAAGTCCTACATCTACAATCATCCCTTCAGTGAGGGCCCTGGAAACAGATATCAAGGAAGGACATTCCAAGGCTTTGACTGCCCTTTCTGACTCTGGAACCCAGACTGAAGATGGAGGTCCAAGTATGGCCCTCATGACTCCCACACGACTCTCAGCCCAAAGACTGAGACATGACAGATGCACCTCACTCTTAGGTCCTTCACCACCATCATCAATGTATTGCAGATGTGAGAAACGGTACTCTCTCTGACAGCCATTCTGGCCATACCCAGTTGATGATCTGGAGGAGATGGCGATGCCATCAATTGAACAAGTGGAGTGACTGCAAATCAAGAAATCATCAATGACATCATCATTGACATCACGACATAGCTGCACTTAGACATGAAGTACATAGCATCCATTTGCGAAATGACATGAACATGCATTAGTTTATTGCATACAGACATGATAAACATGCTTATGACTCACACAGGTAGATAACAGACACACATACATATGTAGTCACACTCTTCACCAAAGCGGAACCACAAGACTCCAAAGTATACGTATACCAAGCTTGCATATGCTTGACTGCCACTAACATGAAAAAGCCATAAGGACAAGTATGGAAGCTACAGGCCCACTGGAATGAATGTGGAAGGGGAGACAGGTTTGAGTACATGCAAGGGCTTGCATGATCACTGCAGCCACAGGCAAGCAGAAACGATGCACCTAGCCAGGGACGAGTGGAGACAGAAAGTTCCTAAAGACGATAAGCCACCTGAAAGCAATTCAGACTAACATCCTCATAATTACAGGCAAGAGAGCTTGAACGCGTGGTCTCAACACATGTGACCCAGCAGAACAAGACAATGCCCATTCAATCGAGGTGGTTGGGAAGAAGCTATTACCACCAAATCAGAGGTGGAACGATACAATGGAATGCAGTCTCCCAGGCTTAGGTGATCAGAGATGGCAACATTAGGGAATACACAGCCCCTTCATGTTTATTATCATTGCCTTGAGAAGGTACACTCAGCCTGTTAATCGTCCATGGTCCCAGGGCTGGAGGAGCCACTCTACCCAATCCAGAGTCACCTTTCACATGAAGATATAATATGTTGCAGGGGCCTGTGGTCTTCCTGCGACCCTGCAACATTTTAGATTGAAACAAGTAGAGGTGGTCCCAGGAGGAGCCACCAGATATGGCTATCTAATACTAGAATTAACTTCCGTAGCACACATACATAGTTCACCTAAAATCACCAATGTGAATGCCCGATAGGTTGTGGGGATGGAGTATGGTTTTGTGACATCACACCTGGATAAAACCATGTGACACACGCTCAGAATGTGAGAACCCTGGAGAATTCATGATTTTCTAGTGTGATCCCTGTGATTTATTAGATAATAAAGACAGTAAACTGTGCCCATGGCTGAGTCTTCTGTTCTTGTAGTGGGGAGTTTTTGATGGGGCCGAGTGTCTCTCTGCTGCTAATTGCAGTAACTGCTATAGACCCCTTACCGCTCTGCAGCAAGTGGTAGCACAGGGATGGTTGCTAAGACCTTTCGGCAGTAAGCTGCCTTAAACCATTGCATGCTGAGGAGCTGCGCGGTGAACCACAGAAACCGAGGCCTAAAACCACACATGGCCAAAAAGAGAAGAGGTTGACAGGGGCCATCTTTGGAGGAAATTCCTGCCTTCCTGTGGGACACCTAGCAGACTGGATGGCAGAGTGGCAGGTTGTGCGAGAGTCGGTGTCTGAGGGGCTTCATCGGACCACTGAGTGCAAGTATAGACTCAGCTATATGGCAAAGGTGGTGGGAAGGAAATGTTTTGCTTGATACCATAGTGCACTATTGCCTGGGTCAAGCCTGGGGCAGGCTGCATCTTCTGCTGTGGTTAATAAGGCCACGCCACTTAGTAGGTGGTGGCAATTTATTGATTTAGTCCCTCCTGATACTTTTTGGCCTATGGGCTTTTTAGGAAACCTGCTATTACATTGTAGAGACTGGGCCCAATTCATACTACCTTAATTGTTTACTATGTAATCCAAGGTCGTTGGTCGTCCATACTGCAGACTGCTATGATCTTCTACTGGATTACCAGCCTGATTTCCTATTTGTCTGCGAAACTTGGCTCTCTGAGTCTTCGGGACCCGCAGTGGTAGTGATGCTCCCTGCTGGTTATAACATGCTGAGATCAGACCGAGCATCCAGGCATCCAGGGGGTGGTGTTGCCTTTATTGCAAAATCTACATTTGCATCTAGTGTAATTCCCTTGCCCTTTTTTCCAGGTTTGAAGCACTTTTAGTGCGTTTTGACGCTATCGGCTCTGTTCATGTCTTAATTGTCTATCACCCCCCTGTTTACGACTCTTCGTTTGTTGATATTTTTATCAATTTTGTTAGTTTGATCTCTTTCTACCAGGGACTACTCTGACAAACCTATGCCTCTTTCCCATCCTATCTCACGGACGTGCCCCAGTGGTCTCTGCTCTGGTTCTTAGCAGAAATTACTACTGCAACTCTGCATATCTGGCTCAGCCAGATTATTTAGTACATCGTCTACAGGTGCTTCAGAATTCTACTGCATGCCTTGCCACTGGCACATTTTATCAGGAGCATATCTCACCTGCTCTTAAGTCTCTCCATTGGCTCCTAGTGGCTAAGTATGGTTTTCAAATCCCTTTGTTTGGTCCATAGGGCTTTTTACACTGTGGGTCCAGAATATCTGCAGTCTAAATTTCGTCCTTATATTTTTGCCTGGGCTTTGCGCTCTGCGGACCGCTCTCTTTTGGCTGTCCTCAGAGTCTAACGTGCAAGAATTGGTGGCCGTTCTTTCTCAGTCAGAGTGGCCATGATGTGGAATGCCCTTCCGGCTGTCCTGCGTACTTGCCTGATTCATATACACTTCAGGAAAGCTCTGAAAACTCTACGTTTTTAGTTTCTTCTCTTCTGCAATACTTTTGTTTTCAGCTATAGCGCCAAGTTGCCTTTTTGGTGTTGTTGCGCAGTACCTCGGTGCGAAACACTCTAACATAACATAACATAACATAACATAGCATAGCATAACATAACTATTGTAGGCTAATGCAGGAGAATGCGAGAAAGAAGTCTGTGGAAAGAAAACAGGAAGAAGTGAAGTTAGTGCAGAGGAAATGATCCAAGTCCAAAATGGAAGGAGCAAAGCTAACAAGTGGGGAGGCAGTAGGTACTCAGCATGCGCAGAACAGGCTGCAAATAGCAGGGGGAGACTTTGCAGGGCGAGGGGATATGAATCAGTGGCCATGGGGATGAGGGGGGCACTTCTGGGTAGAGGTTTTGGGTATCAAACGCAACAGGGTACAGAGGGATTTCATGGGGGACAGCAAAGACCGACAGGGGTCCTGTACAATGTTGGGTGTGTGGGCAAATGGGCCACATATCTCGAGTGTGTAGGGACAGGGGTGGGACACAGCAGGATGGGGGAGTAGAGCACCAACCCACATATCAGACAGAGCAAACTGACTATTATGCCCAGGATCACACACAAGTGCAGACATACGCTCCGTGACCTAAACCACACAAGACATGCAAATGCAGCTATATCAGTCCATGACACATGCATCGCAGATGCAGGGACACATGCAGCCATCACAACCAGCACAGCAGGCACCAGCACAGCAGAACATCATAACCACAACACATGCTGACTCCACAATGCCGACTCCTGTGCAAAAGCTGGGGGGAGCGACTGTAAGGGGCAATCCACTCACAGGACGGGAATGTCATCATAGCCACAATAGAACAGCTCACAGACAGACCTGATGTGTTCAATCCTATCCGTCTCACCCAATCCGGCCGAGGAATCACACATAGGGGTGACCATAGGTGACAAGACTTTTTCCTTTCTCGTGGATACAGGGGCAACTCTGTCCTGTATTAGGGAAGGCAGATACCCAACGTCAGGCATTGCCATGAATGTAAGCAAATCTCTGGGGCTACGGATTTGGTTGCTTTTATCGACAAACTTCCACTTTGCATAGGAGAACATGACCTGACCATGCCACTGTTATTTATATTCCCGACAGACACCAGTGAACATAATGGGTAGAGACATGATGAGCCAACTTAACCTGACCATTTAATTCACAGACCAAGCGATAGTGTACTCGACACCAGGAATTCATTACCTGAGCATGAGGGAGCATATCCAGGCATATTGTGGGCAGAATGTACAGAGGGGGTGCCAACAGACATTGAGCTGTTTCAATTGGAGTGGAAGTATTCATAGCGTGGCTCTCAGGGATACAGGGCAGGCTTTTATGCATACACAACGAGTTCTTATTTAGACCAGAGATTCCCTTAGATGAACAGGAAAGAAGGGTGATCCCAATAGAACTAGAGGCAGTTATAGTGAGAGACGAGAGAATAGCATTGCATGGGACTGATGACACAGGGTGATCATGGAGAATGGCGATTGCAGTGGGGGAAGGATAAAGGTTGACTAATGTGACAGATGAAGAACTATTTCAGGGCAATCGATCAGGTCACAAGATGGTGTTCCACATACGCATTACATACCGGGTGAGAATACATTACAGGGAAGTGCCACAGGGAATGGCTGCGTTGCGAAAATCACCACCACCATTTCTGAAGTAAGACTTGGGGTGAGTATCCAGCGTTTTATGGACCAGTGGTCCCTATAACGTGGGTCTACTTAAAGGGATAAGGGCAGTCAAGATAAAGCTTAAACCAGGGGCTTTTTTTACCAAGGGCGAGACAGTATGCCCTATCAAAGGAAGCAGACAACGTTATTTATGAGACGATAGCTGCGCTAGTGAAGCAAGGCATTCTGGTACCCTCAGAATCGCAGTGTACACCGCAGTGTATCCTGTAAACAAGGTGAGCGGGAGTTGTGGCATTTTATTCAGGATTTGCATCCCTTGAACCAAATCGTTGAGGCAGAATTCCTGTTAGATCCTAATCCAGCGGCAATTCTGTTTAGCATCCCGATGGAAGCTACCCACTTCACAGTAATAGACTTGAAGAACGCCTTCTTCCCTATACCGCTCCATGAAGAGTCACAGGACTGGACCTCATTTCTTTATAGAAACCAGAAGTGGAAACACACAGGATTACCACAAGGTTACAGTGAGTCACCTTCTATCTTCAATAGGGCATAGGCACAGTGTCAAAATGACTCGGTTTACTTGTTGACAGTATAGGCAGAAAAGGGTTACAAGGTAGACAAGGCAAAATTACAATATTGTCAGAAGGAAGTGCTATATATCGGCCAACTGATATTGCAGGAAGGGCAAAAAGTGACTCCAGGTATTCTCTGCTGGAATAACGAGCTTCTACCTGTGGAAACTAACATTTTACACTCTTTTGAACCAGCCTGCACTGCAAGCTGCTACCAGGCTCTTGCAGGAACTCGAGCGCTGCAGTGAGGAGGCGGGGCCTGTCCTTGTCACGTGATTCATCACGTGACCAATTCCATCTTCAAAGCACCCTGCCATCCACCCTTGCGGCGTTAAGCCCGCAGGAGACAATCCCGCTGGCTGTTGTGCAGCTGTTTGGCGCTGGTGGCGTGACTATCGGAGGGGAGACTGCGGAGGTGTTCCCTCTTTGATCCGGGCCATGCGATGGTACTGTCTAGCCATCTAGCGTGCTAATCTACAGCGTAAGCAGCTTTTTTTCGAATTGTAACAGTTAACTAATTCATTGTACTCATATCATTCTCTTTTCAACTTTTTAGGAGGATTAAGCTCTCTTGTAACTAGAAAATTACAAATATAACTTATTTAAATATTCTCTCTAATTTAGCGTATGTAAAATCATGACAGCAAGGAAATTCACGTTGAAATCTGGTATGCCTGTGATGGCGGGGTTGCCATCTATACCAACCAAAGTTCAATCGGATGCAGTGAAGCGCCCTCTAACCAAGCCAGCTTTACTGCGTCCGGGCATCGCAGGTGCTAAATTACGCCGTGCCTTATCGTTGTCAGCTGACATTCGCTCCTACTATGATTCTGATACTCAAACAGGAGCAAATGCTTTTATTGAAACAAATCAAGCGCTAGGCGCTAAGTCAACCCGGCCGACACAGCAACTGGCCACTAGCTCTTCCAACTCTATCGTCCAAACTCCTGTCCACACAAACTCAGAATGGACACTTGAGAGAAATGAAAATCCAGATTCTGAGCAAGCGAATATTAAAATACAAATGTTGCCAGTGAAGCCTTTGCTTGATCTCAACCTGCAGTTAGCTAATGGTCGAGTAACCTTGCCTGAAACAGCTTCCAGACCAGCTAGCCAGGAACCTACCGAGCTGAGGATTTTGACCGAATTAACCGACACTACGTTGGAATCAGCCGCTATTGCAACTAAATTATCCTCAGTCGAAAAGCAGCAGAGATCAATAACCATGCGCGACACAGAAAATACTTGCATGAACAAGAGAGAATCACCAGCAAATGAGCAAATCATTGGCCTAAGGTCATTAACTGAAGTCACTGACACCACTCTAGTATCAGTAGCCATCTCAAGAGAACTACTTCCAATTGAAATGCAGCAAAGCTCAACAACTCCGAGAAAAACAAACAAAGAATACACAAACGAGAGACAGGAGTCTGGTGAGGGTGATGTAGCTGGACCCGCAGAAATAACTTCTCAAATTATGGAGCCTATTATATGCTCAGTTGAAGCCCAAGTAAAACTGCGAAAAGCCTATGAATGTTTAACCTTAACAGGTGACATCGATCATGAGGCTCTTGATTTTTTGGATACATCATCCAGCTCTGAAATTCAAGAAGCTGATATATTGTACATTTCCTCGAATTCAGGAGATCTTTTACAGTTACAGGAAGGGCACACGCAGAGTTTACTCGAACAATCTGACCAAACCATGGAGATTCCTCAAAACCCTGTGTCCTGTTGTAATCATGAAAATCATTCTCATCAATCTGATCTCTCAATGCAATCAGACAACCAAATGGTTGATGAATCACCTTCTTTCATAGCCCCCACCCCACGGCGGACGAGATTCCAAGAAGTAACTCGTGAGTCTGACTTCTTCATTCAAAAGGCTCAATCAAAACGTTTCTCGTTTCCTGAGGCTCCAGCCCTGAACAATACGCTGAGTGCCATGAACACAGCGTTCATGTCAATAGCGAAGTTATATGAAGTCTTAGACAACAAGGTGACCCAACAATCGAAACTGTTCGAAAAGCTTCTAGAGATGGGACTGACATTTGAACACACAACAAAAGAGCAGATTAGAGCCGACCCTAGTCGGAACATTACAGAAATATCGAAATATATTACAGAAACACTGGCCTATACACCCGCGGAAAATGGCAATGAGCTGGTAAAGGAACCCGAAACACACAGTGAAGAAAATCTTCTCCACCACAGATTCCTATGAATGTTTTGAGACTTACCGATCAACCACCTGAAAATCAACAACTGGCTGGGCCAGCACAGGCCATCCCGACATCAGGAGTTTCATCAGATATAATTGATCCACCTCAGGTAAAGAAAAATATATTTGATCTCTTCGGACCAAATAATATTGAACAAACAGATGGTTCTAACAAACTCACACTTCCTAAAGGTAGTAGTATGAATCAAGTCAAATCAATTGGTCAAAGTGGCTCCAAAAAACAAAGATCTAAAAGACGTAAATATGTAAGAATTCAGTTGAAAACTGTAAAGAAAATAGATGCATCCAATACTACAGAGATGACACCTCAATTAATGCCACCATATGGACCATTAGACGCGTTGGTGGCCTTATCTAAACAAACCAATGATCTAAGTGAAATATCGTTCTTTCGGGATGTGAATAAAATCGTAGTACCAGCGTCAACAACGACAATGTTCAAGGACAACAACACACAGGCCGCTATTGACCTAACTGGCCCCTCTAATCTTGGACCTCCAATAACCCAAATATCCATTGAAAATCTAAGAGAAGAAATTCGAGAATCCACTAAGGCATATCAGACTCTACAAACTGGAAGTGTTCAAGCAAATGATCTTTTCATGAACCCCATTCCCAAAGCTGATAACCTGACGGATATTGTAAAAAAATGCTGACCATACGAGAATACTAAACTCAACTTCCAGTAGACCGAGCGACCAAAGGGAATGTAACTGGACTGAAGCTCAGGTGTTACCGATGACATCTAATCTAACACAAACTTCACAGTTACAAATCCAGACCATATTTGATAAACCTAAAACTCAATCAACAAAAGCAGAACTACTTCCTCCAAGAACTTCTTTACAGCAAGATCTACGAGAGTTGATTAAATCATCAATTGAAACTTATATAGCTGATACATGTGCTCACACCTGTAACGTTCCGATGCACTCTAGTATCACCTTTCCTGAAGTTGGCCCTTTACTTCATGGACCAAGAGTCATAGCTAGACCAAAAGAGCAGCAACCGAGTCATTTACCAAATATTCCTACTCAGATTCAGCAAATTTTACAGGCCGTAGAAGCCACAAACCAGTTGGCTTCGACCAAACGACTAGGGTCCCTCTGTCTGAATATGAAATGCCGGGCTCAACCCTTTCAAAGCTATGTACTCAATCGTACAACTATATTGAACATATGCACAGAAATTCCAATTCGGAAAGAATTAACCTCGACTGACCTTGAGCTGATTGAATTTGCACGCCAGGAAAACACCTTCGACGCTAACATCTATGTGAAGTCTGCCTTAATCTACAATCTAATATGGCAAGCTAGAATAGACCTGTTTGACATGGGATTTATATTGTCACGGATCAACCCTCTAGCCGGGGAGCAAACAGATAAACCACACCTAAATATCTATCAATCCAGAAATTTCAAATCAAGTCAAAAGTCTAATCCACAGAACTATGCGAGCAGATCATAACAGACTCTTTCCCAGGCCACAATCAAACTAGTCTCTTGGAATACGAGAGGTAACAGCCATTTTTTAAACTCCAAGCAAAGTAAACTCGAGGAATATGACATCATAGCCCTCCAAGAGACGTGGCTTATTGAAACTCCTATATGGTGACACTTATATCATTTTCAATACCTTGGCAATAAAAAAATCAAAAGGCAGACCATCAGGTGGACTACTACTAGCAGTCAAGAAAACCTGTGGGTTCACTGGAGAGCAGTATTTATCTCCCTCCCCGTACTTCCAGGTTGTCACACTAACAAGAGCCAAAGTTAACATTGCTATTTTAAATATATACTGGAGTAGGCTAAATCTTACATCAGATCAATTTTTCAAAGATAAAAGATAGAGGTCTGGTTATGCTTAATAACATGTGTAACCGTGATGCTCCGATATGTAACACCTGGCAAAGGGGCACCTCCGGTGCAGTATTAGATTACATCTATGTGAACCAAGAGTTTCTTCTACAGATTGAAACAATAAATGTAATGCTAGCTTATGAAAGCGATCATAAGAAATTGTTTTTGTGTTTTAAATTTCCAACTGCATGGTTATCCCAGGAGAGAAATCCAAATACTGCACACATTGGTATTAACAATCGTGGCAGTCGCCTAAAATGGAATTCCCAAAATCTTCTTCAAATGAAGAACATACTCCATGAAATGTATAGTGATAACTTTCGCAGTACTTCACACTGCTATGTGGAGAAAATTCAGATATTTAAGCACACCATCTCTCGAGATCTATCAATAAAAATTGATCATCGACATCCATTTGACATTAAAATTCAGCAAGACAAATTTAATTTGAGGCAGGCCATACATAATCTAATACATTACCCCATTAATCTACGAAATAATATGCAAAAACAATTAAAAAAGGACTATGCTCATTGGCTGAGAGGGCAGAAAATACAATCGCATCAAGAAAACAGTGAACAAATGTTAATGTATCTGGTAAAGAAGTCAAGCAGTGGCATTTGGGCATGTATAAATGGAACATCCACGAGATCTCAGGTGGCAGTACTGACTAATTCAGTCCAGAATAAAACCTGGGAAACATATTTTGAAACGCTTTACCAATCTCCTTTTCAGAATACAGATGGGTGGTTTCAACTTAATCTAATGCCATGCTCATTCGCGATACATCTTGATGACATTTTAATTTGCATCAAAGCCCTGAGCTAATCCAGAGCTAGTGGCCCAGATGGATTGCACAATGGCATGTTTAAAAACCATCCAAGTGAATGGGCTGCCATTCTAATGCAAATCTTCCAGAACGCCTTTGACTCTAAGCGAATTCCGCAAACATGGAAACAATCCATCATAGTGCCCATATTTAAAAAGGGCAATAGAGCGGACCCAAAGGCTTATCGACCTATAGCTGTTTGGATTGTCCAGGTAAGATTTTTGGACGTCTGGTTCTAAATAGATTTAATGAATGGCTAGACATGTGTTGCTTACGTGACACTTTCCAAACTGGCTTCATCCCTGAGGTGGGCACTTGTATAAATATTATCACCCTAAATAGTATCATTCTTCGAGCTCATGAGAGGAAGGAAGCATTATACATCGCCTTCTTCGACTTCCGTATGGCCTTCGATGCAGTACCTCGGGAGTTGCTGTATATGAAGCTGATGAATAATGGTTGCCCATGGTCAATTCTAAAATGGGTTATTGAATTTCACACGAACACTACTATTCGGATGAGATTGGATACCACCGGTCTCCTCTCTGATCTGATTAGTACTGCTCGTGGGCTGAAGCAAGGATGCCTTTTAGCGTCCGCTTTGTTCAACTTTTTTATAGCAGACATTAAATCCCGTTTTGCATCGACAGTGATGGACTCACAAAAAATAGATGGCATCCCGATTCAACACCTGTTATATGCAGATGACATGGATTTACTCTTCAAAACCCCCAATGGTCTTCGTGCTATTGAAATTCTTGGAAACCTATTGCTTAGAAAATTATATTTCAATAAATGTTGCGAAAACCAAGGTGATTCAATTTGGCACAGACAGGCAGAGATCTAAAACCCATCAATGGCCATTGCAATTAACAAACTTGGATTCAGTTCCCTCATATGTCTACTTGGGAACCTTAATAACCCAGCAAGCGAGTTCGGTGGGATATGAGAATTATATAAAGCAAAAAGCGATTATGACACTGTCCCAGGCTCGATTGATCAAGGCCAGATACTGCAAATTTTCATTAAAGCCAATTATAATTTATTATAAACAAAATATGTACCTGTAGTCACATATGGTAGTGAAGCCTTTAAAATAAAAACCTATGAATATTGGTCTGCTTTAGAATGCCATTTTTGGAAACGTGTGTTAAGCTCATCTATGTCAATACCCATGGCCATTTTGAGGCATGAGATAGGTTTGCTGTCGCTATATGCAATCTACAAATGGAAACTTTGTTCCTTATATAAGAAATGCTTAATGGCAATTGACAGAAACTCTGAGGGGTTAATGTACATTGCAGCAAATTACCTGTTAAAATCAAAAGATAATTTCCCTACAATGTGGTGAACAAAGGCACAGGGAATCCTCATAAATTGAATTTTTCTGACATCTATCAGATCAAAAATCCAAATGCGGCCAAAAAGCGATTATGGAAACTTGACTGGATTAAGGCTAGGAATGCCTGTACCTCGTATCAGACATTCACGGACAACCCATTCAATTTGAAGCGTTATGATATGGTGGAGCCTTATTTAATGCTGTTTCCAAATTCTCGTCAACGAGACGATTTCCTGCGCTTTCGTTTAAATATATGGCCTACCCATGAAGTATTATGCACAAGAAAACTCTTACCACCAAAAGCATTGCCTTGCCGATATTGTCAATCCGCCCCTGAAACGTTGAGACACTCATGTGCAGAATGTGTAATATTACTTCCACAGAGGATTTTGTTTTTTAAGCATTTGTTTGAGGGATCATACATTGAGTCTACTACAGAATTATGGGACTTGCTATTTCACACTGTAAGGAAAACTGTTAGATATGCTATTTTGAACTTTTTATACGGTTTAAAAATGAAAAAGCTAGAGAAAAAACGGAGCTAATCAATTTAACGTTCATGTTTTTACACATATCTGTTAAACATATCAATTTGTAACAAACAACTATGTATGTATAAATGCTGTATTTTACCAAAAATATTTTGAGATAATATTGTAATGTTGAAAAAATCAAGATTTTCTTTTATCTTGATTAAGACAACAATAAATAAATAAAGACTCCAGAAAGGTTCAAGGTGATCTGCAGAACACTGATGCCAAAGACAGTAAGAGAAATGCAGCAGTTCTTGGGCCTTTGCAATTATTGCAGAGCCTGGGTGTTTGACTATAGCACATATACAAGACCCTTGTTAAGTGGACTCAGGGAGGCACAGAGAGGGGACTGCAAGTTGCTATGGACACATGAAATGACTGAAGCATTCGAGAAGTTGAAAAAAGCATATGAACAGTTAGGGATCCCAAACTGCCATGATGAATTCTCTTTGTTCTCACACTCCAATGGAGTAGTGATGACTGCCGCACTCATGCAGAAGACTACTCTAGGGCCCAAGCCACTGGCCTATTTTAGTGTGCGTTTAGACTCAGTGATGAGAGGACATTATCCATGCGAACAAGCCTGGCCACTGCCACATTTGTGCCAGAAAGGTCAGCCAGTATTACGTTGGGGTGTAGCACCACACTTTACGTGGAACATGCTCTCTTTGCAATCATTGAAAGACCCAAGAGTACGCTGACCACTCAGAGAGCTTTTGGATACGAGGCAATTATCTCGAATCCAGCAATAAAGGTGGTGAGGTGCAGGACTGCAAACCCAGCGACGTTTCTAGCTGAACCAGTGAAGGAGGGACATTATGTACACGACTGTACCACATACATGGAACAATATGACAACCTTCCCAAAGTGGGGGAGAAGCCACTTCAGGGGGAGAAGTGCTTTATATTGACGGCTCTTCAGCGATAGACCAGGGAATGTGAGAAAGAAATACGTGGATGGCAGTGGTGAGAATAAAGATAAATTGGACAGCTGAATAAACAGCAAGTGCGAGATTGCCTTCACATTTTTCAGTGCAAGCAGCAGAATTAGTGGCTCTCATAATGGCATTAGAAGCACGCACAGACCAGCAAGTCACAGTGTATTCCGATTTGGCCTGCTTGATGTCTACAGTAAACTCTAGGGTGTCACAATGGCAGAGGAGGGGCTTCCGACATGCTGACGGCACACCCGTGCAGCATATGCCCCCATTGGGCAGGCTCATAGATGCGCTACAACTCCCAACGACCCCACAGATGCAGAAGCGAAGTGAGCAGCACATTTCTCTGAAATCACAGACTTTGATACCCCATCAAACGCATATTTTTATTTGTGTGCAATTTGATTCTAAAGGAAGGCTTTAATACCTTGCCAGCTATGCAGATAATGGCACCGACAGAGGAGAAAGAAGTATGGGTGAGAAGGGGATGTTCAATATCCACCACACACATTTTGTGGTGACAGGAAAGTACAGGCAAGCTAGTGATTCCAACAGCACTATTGCAGATTGCGCTCTTGCAATTGCACTATCTTACTCATCTGGGTAAGGACGCACTTGCCGCACACATTTCAGAAGAGTGGTTCTGTCCATATATGTCAGAACATATAGCTACATTCATGGAAAATTGTGTCACCTGCAAGACATTTACAGCTTGGCATACTTTACATGTAGTGAGAGGAGCCATACCATGCCCAACCGTATCCTTACAACACCTGTACATAGACTATGTAGACATGATCCAGGAGTGCCAGGCTACCGCTACATGATAGTGGCTATGTGCCCATTTTGCTGATGGATCGAAGCCAGTCCCTGCTCACACGCTGATGCTCTCAGAGCCGCAAAGTTCCTTGTTAACGAGGAAGTCCAAAGATGGGGTGTGTGTGAAGTGCTGCGGTCGGACAATGGAGCTCATTTCAAAAATGAGACTTTTGAGCACATCACAACACTATTGGCTATACAAAACAAATTCTCCTGTGCCTATCACCCCCAAGCAAACGGAATCTGTGAGCGCCTCAACAGCCTGTTTAAAGAAAAGGTTGCAAAAATAAAAGCCACCTGAAACAAGGGATAGCTCCATTGTTTGCCCGTAGCCCTGTTCGCACTGCGCAATCAGCCCGGATCTGACCACCACCTAACACCCCATGAGGTGGTAATTGGACAGAGCATGCAACTTCCGTGGCTCCTCCCACTAGGGCATTTACAGACACCCATGCCACCTCTGAGTAATTTGGAAATGAAATGTGTCGCTTTTACTTCTCGCCAACTGTAGGCACAGTGCGAGAGGTCGAAGGACATCGAGGAAGATAACACCCCAGAAATGAATGAAGGACTCCTAAAGCCACCACTACTTTACCCTGGGGATACAGTCCTATTGAGAAACTTCATCCAGCCTTGGTATAAACCCAGGTTTGAAGGGCTGTATGTTGTAGAGAAGGCCACAGATTGTGCAGTTAACTGAGCGGTAACAAGGTTTGGAACTACATTGGAGATGTTAAGCCCTGCCAAGCTGAGACCTCCACCCACCCAAACAAAATGATTTGATGCAAGAAGAAGAACAAGACAAAGAAGAAGAACCACAACTGTGGCTCACCCGGTCCAGGACCAAAGACAATATGCACACCTGCAGTTGGGACATTTGCCCTCATTATGGGGCTGCCGGTAAAACCCACCGGTAGGCGGCCGGTTACCGGCAAACCCGTAACACTGTTTCCACCACCTGAAGTCCCGGTGCCACTGGGATATTATGGCAGGCGGCGGAATGCTACATCCCCATTCCCGTGGAGTTCCATAGTACTCCACGGGAATGGAGTCACTGATGCACCGGCACTGTTGCTAACAGCGCTGGTGCTTCATGAAAACACTGCCGGTAGGGGCCTGGACTCCTGGCAGGTCAGGCCTGTCAGGAGAACCATGCGCCTGGCAGCAGACTTGTAGTTTGGCGGTCCGGAAAGGCTGCCAGTACATTGCTACCAGCACCCTTATTTCCTGACCACCAAACTTGTAATGATGCCCATTATCTTTTCCTTACAATAGGTGTTCATCGAGAACGTACAGACTGTCTGAGATATATGGTCCCCAATCGACATTTGTCCTTTCAAGAGTATTTCATTAGATTTGTGAAACAGGCAGAAACAGAGTGGATGATTCCTTTATGATTGATTTTTCACGCTTTTCTGCTTAATGTAGATGAAAAGAGCCTAGATGTTAGGTATTTATTATCATTTCACACCTGCCTTTTGACAACTAAAGAGCGCTTAAACGGTCCAAAAGGTTGCACTATTTTAAAGCATAGTTGCAAACATGATCCATTCCAGTCTATAGGTGCTTAAAAGTCCCAGAATGCAAAGAAAAACTGGGACTGAGTAACAGTCCCAGTTTTTCTTTGCATTCTGGGACTTTTAATCTGAGTTTTATCATGAGAAAAATATAACTACAATTCCCAGAATGCAAAGGAAAAAACTAGACCTGAATAAGCACCTACAGGTTTGAATGATATGATATGATGTGGCATTATTAACGCGCCTGTACACAAGTGTTTCTAGGCGGGAATGGATCATGTTGGAAACTATGTTAAAGACGTAGACATCCCCCAGAAGAGCCTATCTGATAAATCCATGTGCTTATAAGTCATGATTTGCTAAAGCATGCATTTGTATATAAAGTGCGGAGCACTTGCACAACAAACAATCCTCATCATCACGTAACCCGGGCGGAAACCTTTGTGAGGGAAGAGACACCTGCAGCTGGTGATTGTTGCAGCTGTTAATTAAACTGCTGCTCCTTGCTGAAAAGTTAATGTAGAAATAGATTTTTGTTACTGGTATGTTGTAAGATGAAAATATGTTTTGGTGTGGTAAAAGCTCGGCACGGTGCACAGATTTCACTAATGAGTGGTATTACATGCTAGACTGTCCTGCATTGGTGCAGTCACTCCGGTTATGTTTTCTAATTGTGGCATAGCATTTTTGCTGGCAAAACCAATATTACCAGTGTTCTTATGTGGGGATAGTGTCATATAGTGATGCAGCCATAATGGACATGTATGAGCACAACCAGCATGAAAATGGTTTTTGTACTAGAATATATTGTGGGGAAAAGCATCAGGAAAATGCTCCTGTGCACTGCTGGTGACTTTAATCTATTGGATTTTTTCATGAGTTCACCCACACAACTGATTGAAAACTGTGTGGCTTTTTACTCATTTTGTAGCCCTTTATTTTAAAACCTTTCAGGAATGATAGAATATGCTCTCCCACCGCCAAGGACACTCATTTACTAATTTACTGTCATTTGTTCTGGACACTATGTCAGGTTATGTTTTTTCCTGTGATGTCATGTGATGTAATTTCCTTTGATGTCATTATTAAGCTAATTCTGTGCTTTAAGTGGGATTGGAAATCGAGGGGGGGATCTAGTTAGGGGGTGTGGCCTAAGCACACACCCCGTAGGCCCCCCCATTAAGAGGGGAGGAGGAGGCTGGTAAAAGAGGTGGAGCTGGGGCACACTGGCATCATTACCTTTGATGCGCCCAGCCCCTCCTTTTAAACAAAAGAAGGGGCTGGGTGCACCAAAAGGTGTGACAGCAGTGTGCTCCAGCTCCCACACAGCAGGCAGTCCTTTTATTCAAGGAACCCGCTTTAACCACGGCCATCTTGAATGAAAGGTCTGCCTGCTGCTGGCGTCTATGTACTTGAAACAGTAGGAGGGATGGAGGGCCCAGTCTCTCCTTTTCTTCTGAGTAACTAGTCATCACCCAGGATTCGTGCTGGGTGGTGACTAGTTACTGGAAACAAAAAGAGAGCTGAGCAGTTCAGCCCATCTCCGGTTTCGAGTACATAGACATCAGGCAGCCCGTACTGCACGGTTACACCTGTTGCTTGCAGGTGTCAGCACAACGGATTAGAAAAAAGAAAAGGCGATGGCTTTTCTTTTTTCTAAAGTGATTGCCTTTTCTTTTTTCTAAAGCGAAGTGCTGACTCCTGCAGGCAACTCGTGTTACCATGCAGCCTCTTACACTGGCTGCCTGAGGTGTCGGCTGGCTGGGGCCAGTCGCGGGTGGGCCCCGGCTGTGTCCCGCCTCGGGAGCCCTTTCTGGAGACTGCCAGGGCCCGGCCCTAGCTGGCCACGGCCCACTTAAAGCCCTGAGCTAATTACTATTTTTGAACCTTCAGAAGCCTACAGATTTCAGGTCGCAGAATGTTGGCAAGTATGCAATCACAGAGTCAAGGGACACACAGACACACAGAAAGGGTATTCAGAAAAGTAAGACTGCACTTTGCTGCTTCCCAGCAGAACTCTCGTTTTCCTTATCTTTCGCCTTCCTCTTCTCCTGTTCCCGCTTCGAGCATTGCTTCCCTGCTGGTTCACTGCCTCCTGGCGTCGGCACTCCTTTGCCATTCTCTCTACTCCTTTGTTTCGCTTCTGTATCCCTTCTCTCTGCTCAGCCTCCTTCTGACTCCTGCTCCCAAGACACGGATTGCTTGTCTGTCTGCTCCCACCTCAGGACGTCGTTTGATCAACAGAGACCTCTTATGGCAGCTCTGAGGGTTTTTATCTCCGCTTAACTGAGGTTTTCCCTATAGCCACAATGTCACCATCTCAAGCTGCTCACAGCCAAAAGGCAGCAAGTCAGTGAGTGCTGCATAACACCTATGGCTACATTGCAAGGGTAGCAAAACAGATGGGGATGTCCACATACAACATACTGGTATACTTTAATATCTGTCAACGAAGGGTGTATTCAATCCTATATAGTTCTGAGAGACAACACAAACAACTGGAGCTTGCCTCTGTCACTTGGAACTTCTTGGTGGAATGCCACCCCCATTTATACGCCAATTTGCTAAGTTCTTAACAACCCTAGTGGACTTACCAATATTGTCGTTTTCCTTTACTATTGTGGTTGGATAGTAACATTTGATTTCTTGCAAGGATACATACTTTTATATTAGTTGCAGTCTCTTAGTATTTAAGGCGTACCTACCAGCATTTATTTGTGCTGATGCTGCATTTTTCACTGTCATGGGCAACATTTGTTCCCTGGTGGTTTTCCTGGATTCTGGAGCAGTGGTTTTGCTGTTGGGCATTTGTGAAGCTGATTCTGGCAATACATGTACATATGTAGCTAATTTTCAGTTCAGACTCCCGTCTTATAGCTCCTCGCCTGAGCACTGCAACGCCGACTTGCCAGAATGATATGATATGGTATGATATGATATGATATGATATGGTATGATATGATATGGTATGATATGATATGATATGATATGGTATGATATGATATGGTATGATATGATATGCTATGATATGATATGATATGGCATTTGTAAGGCACCTATGCACAAGGCGTAACGAGGCAAGGGAAGGGCAACAGAGGGAGGAGAGAGACAGTGATCTTACTAGGCCAAGTGACATTGAGATTGTGCAAGTGCAGGGGAGGCGGGAGGGGAAAAGTGCCAGGGGAAAGGGGAGGGGGGCAGTGCTGTACATGGGATCAAACCAATAACAAGAAGTGCGGCCAGCAGGTGGCAGCGGTGCAAGGGTAAGTGCCTACAGCAGGTGTCCAAAAGTGCAGGTAGGGGGACTCTAGGGTTGCAGATACAGACCCAAGTGCAAGGGTTGTCGGGAGGCAGTGTGGGTGTGCAACTGGGTGGGTAGGGACCTGGGCCCAAAACTAGAGGGTATCCTGGTGACCAGTGCAGTTTCAGAAAGGGAACTCAGCAGGGGAATCAGGCACCGGAGCCTCCCTGGCACAGATGGGTGGCTTTGCAAGAAGATTTAGCTGTGACCCCCCAACGTGACTCCGCCGTGTATCTTTGACGTGCATCCCATGTCCTGCAGCTTTGGCCCGCACCAACATGGCCGCCGGAGCCGAACTTTGAATAAGTCTCAGGATCACACTCTGACTGGAGCACACCGCAGTGGTTGTGTGTCCCTGTGGTCTGAACCAGCAGACCCCCCTTTGCGCTGGTGGATTGATCATGCACTGCACGCATCTCAATGGCCTCGCCTTGTGTAAGTTCAACCCATGCTGGGATTAGCACGATCCAGCATTGTCCCCACAGCAGCACCTCAGGGACCGCAGGTGAGCAACGTTCCGGGCCAGGCTCAAGATGTCTCACTGTGGAGGGTCAGCGGTGGGTGAGGAGTCCGTCCCGCACACTCTCTAGGATGGCCCCGGAGTACCATTTCAAGTTGGAGGCCCGTTTCCAATATGGCGCACGCCTGCAGTGTCTGAAATGACCCCCCCCATCCCTCGTGGGCTGTTTGGGAAGGCGAGTGGCTCTTTCTGGAGTCCCCAAGCTGCAACTGCAGCACTACCCTTGGCACCGGACCCAGCAAGCTGCCCCACCACTCCAAGAGTCTGCGGAGCAGATGCCTCTGACCCCTGCGGGGATCTAGAGTCCCATGTGCTGAGCGTTGCACTCCGCTGAAGGAGGACGGGCAGTGGCTCCTTCTCCTCTCTAGCCAGAGCCAGCCAGGCTCCTTCAGTTGGATTGCCACTTTGGAGTTGGAGGATCAACAGGTCAGTGCTCTGGGGTTCCTGGAGAGAGTGCTGGGAGGGGCCTGGCCCACCTGCATTGCACTGAGGCCCAAACACAATCCAGTCTGTACTCTGTGTTGCTGGGGACTAGCTGCTGTGACCCTCTTGCTGAGGAAAACACTGGGCTCTGAAGATTGCAGCGGTCCCGCCTGGAAGGTTCAGTGGGCCGTGGGTGATTCTCCTCCTGTTCATGGTGTCTGGAGCAGAGTTGAAGACTTGCTTGCTATCCACCTCCATCGTTGTCTTGGCATGGTAACCGGCAAAAGACTTGGCTGGCTCGCCTGCAGGCACGGTGAAGTGGCTCCAATGGTGGAGGGCTCCTGATGGTGCAAGCCTGGGATGAGCTGCTACCCCGCCCCCCAAGCATCTAAGAAGTGGAGACTCTATGCATCAAGCTACCCACCCTGTTTTCAGAACCTGACTTGTGTGCAACTGTCTTGCTGCTAGGCCGTGTACTGTGCAGTTTCTCAGAGCATTGCAGTTTCTCTGTCTCTCCCTCCCCCCTTTCTATCTCTCTGATCTCTCCCTCCATGGTGCTCTCAATTTCTCCTATTTGCTCTAACTGCTACTCTACCACCTATCCTACCTCTCTCTCGAAGCCTGGAATGAAAAAGTTCAAAAAAGATATCGTGGTCTTCAACCCAGGCCTGCCTATCGCTGACACCTACGTCAATGCTTCTTCCAGGCAGACTTAGTCGCTCCCTCTCCGGACGTATGGACTCCCCAGATCGTCTCTGTCCTCTCACCTTTCTCTTCGTCACCCATTAATGGTGGCACTTGATGGGAAGTACTCTTGGCGGGCTTCTCATCCTCTTGGTGTATCATTAATGTCGATCCGAATGGCACTGTCATGGCCCAGAGGTCTCAGCCCTACCTCCTCCTTCTTGATAGGTGTCTTCTGTCTCTCATCAACTTCGTCCCTTCTCCTTCCACTACTCCGTCTTCCACCCCTCCTGCCCCTTCTCCACCACAACGGGCATACCACATCCCTGTACCCCTCCTTGGAAGACCTTCAAAGGTCGCACCCAGCTTCACTTAGCTACCATCAACTCTCGCTCTGCTGTTAAACACTTCTCTGACATCTGTCTCCTTCTTGAAGACTTTGACCTTGATGTTCTTGCCCTCACTGCCAGCTCTGTCACTGCTTTCGACACACTCCTCCCGGAGGGCTACAAGATCCTCTCCAAACCCAGGCCTAACCGGTCTGGAGGTGGAGTGGCACTGATCTTCCCTAAATGGGTTCCTGCTACTATCATTCCCACTTAGAACTGCTCTTCCTTCAAATGCCTGGTTGCAGGCTTGTTGTCTCTCCAACCCTCTCGTTGACTCTTGCCACCATCTACAGGACCCCTGGTCCGGTCTCCCTCTTCCTCTCAGAGTGGTCTGACCTTACCTCTTCTCTTCTTGCCTCCACCTCCAAGCTTCTCTGCCTCAGAGACTTCAATATTCACCTTGACTGTCCTGATTTGGCCACTGGACTCTTCCGCAGCTCTGTGATGTTCTTTCCCTCACCAGTCATCCCTCTGGTCCAACGCACTCAGCCGGACATACCTTGGATGCTCTCATCTCAGCAGACATCCCCATCTCCAACCCTCTCACTACACCTCTCTCCTGGTCTGACCACGCTCTCCTGTCCTCTCGCCTGGATTCCTTAGGCCACCCAGCTAAGGCTCTGCCTGCACTGCCAGTCTTCTTCTCTTCCATTCGACCGATGAAGCGAGTGTCAGTTGCTGCTTTTGCCACCACCTTCATTCCACCTCCCACGGACTATCACACTCACTTTGCCCTTGCTAATCTTCACCTCTCTATTACCAACCTCATGGACATCCTTGCCTCTCTCCTGAGGATCCGCATGAAGCCTGCCTCCAAGCGCAACAACTGGTATGACTCTGACCTAGCCTCTCTGAAACAAAAGTGCATAATTGCTGAGCGGAGGTGGTGGGCATCAGGCACATCTTCTGACAGATTGGCCTGCCGCCTACTCCAAAGGCAATACAGACTCGCAATCCGCTCTAAGAAGAGGGCCCATATCCAAGCCTGCATCTCTGGGGCCACTAACAACACGAGCAAACTGTTTAAAATCTGCAAGGAACTTGCCAACCCTACTGCAGTCTCCACTTTTCCCCTGCTGTCCTTGACGCTCTGTACTTCACTGGCATCCCGTGGTATCTTGTCATTTTATTGCAAACAAAACAGAGTGGTAAATTTCAGAGCGGACAATAACACCAAAAAACAATGCAAACATTAATTAAATAAATAAAGGGTAGTGGGGTAAGGGGTTAAAATGGGTCAGAATGGGGTTGGGATGGCGTTAAAAGGTTAAAAAAACAGTGGTTTTATGGGGACCGCCCAAGTTAAAAAAACAAAACCAAATCAGTGTTATTCTGTGTTTTGTCCACGATGAAATGTACCACTCTGTAATTTTGGTCAGTAAAATCACATATAACTGCATCCCACTTCTTAACCAAAACTCAGGATTTCCTGTCCTCACTCTCCTCCACTCCCCTCGGTCCTCTGTCCCCAGCTCTCAGGCCTGCCTTGATCCCCCTGTCCCCTTCCCTCATACTATCCTCTTTCTTGCCCATAGCACTGTATGAGGTCTCTAGACAAGTCCTCTCTATGAAAGTCTCCTCCAAACAGGCGCTCCCCTGCTCCTCCAGAGTTATCAAGGACAACATTGCCTCCCTTGCGCCAGCCCTGGCAGTTTTCTGTAATCACTCCTTTGCCACTGACTCCTTCCTGCTATTCCCCAATCACTCCCTGTGCATCCCCTCCTCAAAAAGCCCTCTCCGGACCCCTCCTGCCCAGCTAACTACCGCCCTATCTCTATTACCCCCTTCATGGGCAAACTCTTCGAGAAGCTGGCCATCTCTCAGCTTATCCAGCACACTGAATCTGTTGGTTGTCTCCAGGACCACCAGTCTTGCTTCAGAGCAGCCATAGGCACGGAAACTGCTCTACTGAATACCCGTGAAGACTTGCTCTCTAATCTCGATTCCAACTCTCCATCCGTTCTTATCCTTCTGGATATTTCCTCTGCCTTTGAGACGGTCAATCATGCCACCCTGACAAATCGTCTCCATGACACCCTTGGCATCACATGCCTGGCACTCGACTGGTTGACTAAATTCCTCTCTGACTGACCTTCGCAGGTTCAACTGGGCCCTTTTCTCTCCCCTATCACACTCTCCACCTGCAGCATCCCTCAATGTTTTATCCTCTCGCTGTGGTTCTTCAACATCTACCTTGCCCCTCTGGCCCACCTGATCTCCTCCTTCTCCCCTCACTCCCAGTGCTATGCAGATGACACAGAGCTCTCCTTCGAGCTTCACTCTGCTGACTGCTCCCCCCTCAGCCCTGACTGTCTGACTGTTATTCATGCATGGCGTGCTGCCAATGATCTCTGCCTTAATGGCAGTAAAACTGAGATTCGTCTCATTGGGACCTCTAATCCCTCCTTCCCTACTACCCTCTTGCCACCCTCTTTGGGTCCCTTCACCTCAACCACTTGTGAGGCAAAAAACTTTGGTGTCATCTTTGACTCCTCTCTCTCCTTCTCTCCTCACATTGTGGACCTTGCCAAGAAGGCCCACTACCAGCTGCCCCTCCTCAGGAACATTCTCCCTTTCCTCCCCTTGCCCCAGAAACTCAATGTCTCCAGAGCTCTGGTCCTCTCTAGGCTGGACTACTGCAAAAGCTTCTTCCTCAATCTTTTTTGTATCCTCCCGTCGCCCCGTTCAATTAATCCAGAATAGGACTGCGAGACCTCAAACCCAGGGACTGCATCTCTCCAACCATAAAATCTCATCACTCGCTCCGGGTTGCTGCTAGCTCAAGACCTTCTGCATCGTCCACAAGGCTTTCTGGGGGCTGCTAGATCCACCTCCCTCCCCTTAAATACCTCTGTGCTAGAACCCTTCGGTCTTCTAGCTCCAACTCTCTGCAGATCAGACCTTCTCTAGCAGAGATGGCGGTTAGATCTCTCTCCTCCACAGGAGCCTCCCCCTGGAATGGTCTCCCTGCCCCTTTCAGGCTTGAGCCGGATCTCCTTAAATTGCAGAAACTCACCCCACCCTTTTTGTCTTGTTTGGCCTTGAAACATCTTTTGTTGTTTAGGCGCCTTACAACTAACCAATAAATACAAAATAAATACATCTATTTAATGTTTTTTGCTAACACAGTACACATTTATTAGTATCAAAGATACCGTTTTCTAGTAACAGTGAACATAGTGTACTACTACCATTCGTTGTTGCATGCTTTAGCTATATCTCTTTCCTAGGACAGGCATAGTTAGTTTGTTTGGGTGTTTGCCTTATTTCATTTGTTATTCGCATCTCTTGTTTCTGTCCCAGTGCAGATTGTCTTGGTGTTGGTGACCAGTTGTTGGTGGCTTCTATGGTGCAGTTCAACGGTAGCTCTGGCGGGTCACTCTGGTGGATAGCTCTGGTGGTAGTGGAGAGTGGAAGTGTTTCTATAATGAATTCACACAGACCTGCACTGGCCAGAGATGCTGAAATTCCTGAAGAGCATCACGACTAGGAGAGAGGTACGCAACTTCACATCAAGAGCGGGCGGAGGGTGGCGAGGCCACAGCAAAGCCCACACCAGGCTAAGCATCTACATAACCCATGGGGAGACACATAGGCTGAACAAAATACAAGCCCGCACAGGGGAGAAGAGATGCAGAAAACAAAGCCACAAGCCCACGTTAGGCTGAGAACCCGAGTACCACAGAAGGGGGTGAGAAAAGTAAAGTAACAAACTGGGCTGAGGAGGCCAATTGCCCAAGCTGGCCTGAGCACATAAATGCTCCAGCATGGGTCAAGGAAAGCATGGTAACAAACTGGGCTGAGCAGGCTTATAGCCCATGCCAGGCTGAGCACATTAATAACCCAGGAGGCGTTGAAAGAAGCAGGCCATGAAACAAGTCTAAGCATACCCCAGCAGGGGACAAAAGGAGAAAGCTAACCAGTAAGCCTGAGCAGGCCAGCAGCCCAGCCGGGGCTGAAGAACCAATTATCCCACAAGGGAGTGTAAGAAAGTAAGCATCAACCCAGACCAACCAAGTCCATAGACTACCTGAGCCAGAGAATGTGAGTCGTATAGAAAGGACTAAGTGGGAACATTTGATATTATTGTGAATAACAACCTATTCAGGTCTGGAAAAGATTTCCAAGCAGAAGGGATAAAGCTAAGTTTTTTAACACTTGCCAAGGACCTTGCTGTAACTCTAAAAGGAAAGCTGAGAGACATTTTTGTTTTGAAAATAGGACATTCCATCCTGGATCTGAAGGACACGGGAGAGCTCTTGGGTGAAGTTCAGAGAACCAGCCTCTACTAATTTACTGTAGAGGGTCAAGTACCCGATCCTAAGCTCAAGCTTAGATTCTCTTTTCTTTTTTTCTTTTATAGTGCTAGGGCAGGTAATAGGTTAGACTAGATTTGGATGGAGGACAGTGTTTTTTGTGTGATGTCCTGATGAGTGCCCATTTTTTGTTTGTTTGAATAGTGTTACCTGCATAGAAACAGGCTAAGATGGGGTTTTCTTTGATTCCTTAATAAACATCACTGGTCCGTGAGGGGGAGCACTGGGGTGACAAGTGCCCCACTTTGGAGAGCCACACTATTGGTCTCCCCCCCACCCCACTGTGGGATTTACATTGTGTAATGGGAGGAGAAGCTGGTTCCTGCCTGCTTGGATTGACTGCAGCTACCAGAATTCCCTGAAGCTAGAACTTTGTACTTAACAGTAACACCTGAACAGAATGCCTACCTGATGAGTGCAAGAGGCACGGAAGCAATTGGAGGAGAACATCATCTGTATTCTGGGAGGCTGATTGAGCTAGGAACCAGAGTGCACCCCTCACTCCCCATTGTCTCTATATAAATTTGGCAATTAAATAAAGAATATTCCATGAAAATTTCATGATGCCAGATCTCACCGTTCATGAGGAGTTATGTCCCCAAGATCAACGCCACATACAAACCCACAAACAAACAAGATTTTGTTTTATATTGTATATATATATATATATATATATATATATATATATATATATATATATATATATATATATATATATATATATTCGAGAAAAAAGGGGAAATTACCCAGGACCAAAGTGGAACCGGGAAGAGCTGGCCAGTGGAATGCACTCCCAAGAACAGCAGAGAAAGTCGATGGTGACTCTCTGCACAGAGGCAAAACACAATCCAAAGTTCGACCAGACTAACAATGCTTTATTAAATGTCAGCATGGCAAGGAAAGAATCCAGAAACGGCGCGTTTCACGGTACACAGACCGCTTGATCACGTTTAAAAGTGCAAACATAAACAAGCTGACTTTAAAAAGGGTTCCTAGTCTCTTTGATCTCTATGTCAGATAGAATGTATCCATTTCCCACATGGTGCTTTAGCTACATTTCAAAGGCAGACATCTTTACATATATAAAAAGCTTTGTAATTACTGCAACATTTGTGCACATTGAAGATGTTTCTTAGTGTATAAGTCTCTTTTCTCAGCGGTATTTGCATACATTATTAGCACTTTCTCAATCATTAAATACAAATAAAAATAGTTATAGTTATACAACTCCCATATTGTAAATGACATAACCACATGGATAATTAGCGCTTAGTGCATTTCATTCCAAGTAGGAGAGTAAACATATTTTGAGCGTGTTGAAACACTTAATGCATATAATAGTTCTCGTTTCGCTTCCGTTACTTTTTTTGCAGCCTCAAAGTTATCTGCACATTCAAAACACTGTGCGTTTATGTCCTTTTCCTGCCATGACCAAGTGTATTACCTGATCATACATCCGCCTTTTTAAATCTTATGCGGTATTATGATATTCACACAGAACCAATTATTATATTGAATTATAGGCAAAGAATAAACAAAAAATGTTGCTTCCATTCCTCAATTAAACATATGCTATGATGTTTAATGGAACATTAAAGTTAGGTGTACTACCTTGTGCAAAATTGCAAGACAGCAGCAACCCGGATACATAGTTCTGAGTGAACTAATCCTAGTCTCTAAAGTGCTAATTGCCTTTTTGCTATAAAGTGCCAAGTGCATGTCTTACATAAAGTACAAGGTGCCTAATATAAAGTGCATAGTGCCTGTAAACATTCGACTTGTGCAAAATGGCAAAAGAATAGTTACAATATCCATATTACACCAGAAGTTCAGTCTTTAAAAATAGTTCACAAGAGACAGCATTGTAAAAAGCAACATTCTTGCACAACATAAAATAATTATGGGTCTAAAATTCGAAAAATCAAGTGTTTGGTTCGGAAGGAATGTATTGAAGGGCAGAAAAAGAAAGGGAATAGCAGAGCAGAGACAGAATAAAAAATACCCAATTATGTATGTGACCTTGGCGCACTTTCATGAAACAAAATTAGAAAAAAATATTAATGAAAAGCAATACATCACAATTCTAAAAAGAGAAGTGTATCCTCTGCTATGCTAGGGGTAAGGCGATAATATCATACTCAAATGAGCCGTATAGAATGATCTATATACTGAACCCAAAAAGGGTTCCCCCCAAGCAAAAACAGTGCAGATTCAAACATAACCTCAGACCCTAAGGGGAAACACAGTGACCACTGGCATCAGCATTACATGCCTGTAGATAAAAGAGAAAAACAGAGATATAGAATTAAGGAAGCAAAAAGTAAAGCAAATAAAAAGGCAAATAGAAAATGTACTACAAGAATATAGCTAACTATAAAAAGTCAATAAGAGAGACACAGTCAAAATCCAGATAGAATCATATGAAAATGCTATATAAGGATACCTTATAAAAATACCTTATAAAAAATACCATATAAGAATTTCACACGTCAAACTTAGTACATCTAATTGAGAGCCCTCAATCAGCTTGTGGATCTCAAACTGTTTGTATACTAATTGGTCCAGGGGAGTATGTATGCAGTCTAAAGTATAAAATGTATGGTTAATAAAGAACGTATTTCAGGAAAGAACTCTTGTTACAACTAATATAAAAAGAGAGAGAGGGTGGGAAAGGAGAATGAAAGTAAATGGTTGAAAACAGAATGGAAACCGTATCTCTTGTGCATTCCAAAGAGGGAAGAACAGCAATTTAACTCTTGATAACATTATTTAAGGGAAAAGATTATTGTCATTAAGTCCCTAAAAAAGTATAGAGTTCTTCATCTAAATTACAACCTCTTGGTTTCTTCGTGTCAAAAGCAAGAATGCATTTAGTTTCCAACTGTCTCAGTGCCAATTCTCTATTTCCACCCCTAGGGTGTTTAGCTATGGTGTAAATGCCCAAGTATGTAAAGCCATCTAGCTTTCCATCATGTACTTCTTTAAAGTGTAAAGCCATGGGATATGTTACATCAACATTTTTAATGGCTCGAATATGCTATAAACATCCGCAGCTTGAGCCTTCCTATGGTACTCCCAACATACCACTTGCCACAAGAACACGCGAGCACATAAACCACATACTCGGTGTCACAGGTGATTCGCGATGTGATGTGAATATTTTTAGCCAAAATTGGGTGATCATAGCTAGAGACATCCTTAGCAAACTGGCAGGCCTTACATTTCCTACATTTTTGAAAGCCTGTATTCGATGTATGTAGCCAAGTAGAGCCTCTCGAAAGCAAGGAGACACTCATAAAACTAGAGACAAGATTGTCTTTAAGTGAGGCAGAACGTCTGAATGTAATATTCATCCTGTCTCCCAAGATCCCTCCCAAGTGTTCATCCAATTGTAGAACATGCCAGTGTTTTCTCATAATCTGACGTATGTTCTGGGAATTCGTGCCATAAGTAAGAATGAGACGTGTCTCACTCTGACATTCCTGTGGTAATGGCACCACTTTGGTTGTTAGTAATGAAGAGCGATCTTGGTCCCTTGCTTTATGATAAGTTTGTTCCAATATCTTCTTAGGGTAGCCTCGCTGTTTAAATTTATGTGCCATATACCCATATTCTGCATCAAAAGTCTCCAGTCTAGAACAATTCCTTCTTATGCGAATGAATTCGCCATATGGTATAGACCATTTCAGGGAGGTAGGATGATTGCTCTTGGCATGTAGCGGTATGTTTGAACTTGTCGGTTTCCTGTAAAGTTCCGTCACAAGTTCCTCATGGGTCACTTTAACAAGAATATCGAGATACACGATAGCAGTCTTGTTGTGGCTCTCTGTAAACTGCAGATTTAATTAATTGGTGTTGAGTTTCTTAACAAAGTCTAACCACTCTGAGCTGGTTCCGTCCCCAGATAATGAACAAATCATCTATATTCCGCAGCCAGAGTACTATTTTAGATGTATAACTGTTGTACTCTGTGCCCCAAGCAACAAACTTCTCTGTATATATATATTAGCTAAGGTAAAACCATTGTACATAGTTTATTCAAAATGCTATTGCTAATAGCTTTTCACTTGCTGGACGGATTTGGATGAAATATTCCAAAGATAAATGTTGTCATGGGCCCCCCAAACTGGACATTTTGGGAAAGATTTGTTAAAAACTGTAAAAGTTATTAACAAAACAAATAATGTTGTTTTTGACCCACTCCCGTTCATTTTCCCCTAGATAAAAAGTGCAATATGAGAGAAATCATAGCACAAAAAAACACTGGGCGGATTTACACCAAATAAGAGGAAACTTGGGCACAAAGCACTGCCTTAATTTCCTTGACTGGTTTGGGTTAAATCCTTCCAGTTGTTTTTAAAATATTCAACAGAGAAGTGGGTGCTCCCGGCTCCCAAAAATGTGTAGATATCTCTCATGGTGCTTTACAACAGAGAGACCTTCCAGAAATGAAAAGCCATCATTTTATTTTGTTGCTTGATGCAAGTGGAAAGCCGCAAACGAACAGTGCTCAAAAAAGTTATTTGGGCATGGAAAAAGGATGCAATAATTTCAGGTAAGAGGCGGGAAGGGGGAAACAGGACACTTTGTGAACTAGAGGAGTTGGGGTGTTCTAGGGAGCCATTTACGTGTAGAAAATGTTCAGTTTATCGGGGGAATACAAGGAAAATCTCATAAGATTATGCGGCAATGCCGTCATCCGCGCTCATAAAAGAAACTGCGTCCCATGAAACAAAGAGTGATAGCGATAAAGGGAGAGGGTTAGGGAATGTAAAAGCAATTATTGGGTGTGGGGTGAACAAGAAAAGAGTAAGAGGGCACATGGTTATTGCCTGTGAGGACAGTGAAGACTTTAACATTTTATAGTGATTTTCAGTTTATCTGGAGAATACTGTCGGATTAGTGCACCATTTTTTGCCCATTTTTCTCATTATCAGGTGAATTGGCACTACCATTGGAATAGGGAGTGAAATCATTGGTTTTACATATGCAGAAATCACAACCACTATGCAGGGGGCAATGAGCATTTGGGAAGAAATGATTGGTGTAACATGGACATAGCTGAAGGTCATGGCTAGTGGGCCCCAAATAAACCTATTGGTGAAACATGTACAGTGACCACGGCTGAAGGACATGGCTAGTGGGCCCCAGAGAAACCTATTGGTGCAACTTGTACAGCAGCCATAGCCAAAGGCTCTGGCCACGGTCCAGGGCTGAAGGCCATGGCTAGTGGTCCCCAAAGAAACCTATTGGTGTAACATGCACATTGCCCATGGTTGAATGCCATGGCTAGTGGTCCCCAAAGAAACCTATCAGTGCACCGTGTACAGTGGCCATGCCTTTGGCCGTGGCCACTGTCCAATGATGACCATCACCATCAGTGACGTCATCAGTGATGCCATGTATGATATAATTAGTGAAGTCACATAGATGTAATCTGTGATGTCATCATTGTGGTTATATGCTGCGCAACAGTGGGCACCTAGTTAAGGTAGACTTACTTGTAATGGAAGTGGTGAATTTCAGGAGTTTTGTTGCATTAAATGTGCCCTAACTCTCTATTAACTAATGTGTATTTACTGAAAAACACTGTATATAATATATATATATATGTTTTATATATATATTATTTTTAAAAACATTTTTACAAAATAATTAAGGTTAAACCAACAAAAACATAAAGTCTACAAACATCAGAAATAATACCTTTAAGGTAACAACATAATAAACATTATCAATAAATTAAAACAAATATAAAAATCAAATATCATGGTAACATTAACTCATCCTGTTTTTCTTTTGCAATATTTTGTGTTTGCTCTTAAATGCTATATAGTGAAAGTAATGTAATGTGTTGCATGATCATTTGGCCCCAAGCATTCCAACAAGACAAAGAGACTTGAAACCATGGTTCCTGACTCTGCCTGGGTGAGAGACTTTAGTTCTTTATACTCTGACTCCCCCAGCCGCTCAGGAATCGAGAGCCAAGACAGTACATGGTTTGATATGACCAAGGGAATAATTCTGTGACTCAAATTGTGTTTTCTTTGAATGAAGTCCTAACAGACATTTTCGAAAACAAAAGCTTAACCGTTGTCCCAACTTGGAAAACATTCCTGCTGATCTATTCAGGGCTTAAATAGAATTATGAGCACCAGAAGTTCTGATCACAGGATTAATATCATCACCCGTTACCAGCTCATTTCATCTTCTTGGAAGACGGCAATTAGTCACCCTATATTTTTTTTTAAAGTAATTGCGTGGTGCCTACCTCTTATAGACCGATCTCACTCACATCATTCACAAGATATATGGCCGTGCCTTCTTTGGCAGATTGGATCAATGGGCCTCAAATAGTCAAATCCTTGATATGGCTCAACTGGGGTTTAGAGCAGGTGTTGGGATGGATGATCAAGTGCTCAGCCTATATTTAATTATTGCTCAATCCCTCTATCTGAAACAGGAACCCGTCAGTTGGTCTAAACTCTGGGCCGTGCGTGGGTCACTGAACTGTCCCTCAGAAATTTCGGAATTACTGATTACCATAAATTATAACTTTTTTCAAATTTTATTTTATTGTGATATTGGTTGCTCTTGCTCATCCTTACACAAAGTAAAAACATAAAAACAAAAGTAAAACACAATTACATAATTAATATTATACATATCCAGTACAAACAAAAATAAAAAATCATAAAGTCCATAGAATTATAAGAAAACCCCCTAACCCAATTTACTAGAGCTCCTAAAACATTGTTATTTGGCAATCTCAAGCCCTGTGGCATTACCCACTAAATAAAATCACAAGCCGTGGATCGGGTCATTCTCTACCTAATGCATGCCAGACCTGCATATTGAAGTAGCTTTATCACTGAAATTGTCACAACAGTCTCCTCCCCTTGTGACACGTGACTGAAATATTTCCCTTAGTCAAGATATACCGGATTATGTACAACCTGGCCCATAAGCAGTATTCTCTGGATTTGAAGAAAAGGACAATCTACCAGAATGTTCTCTGTGGTCTGTTTCACCATCACATTCTTACATAGAGCACAAACCTTTGGACAGTCTTCCAGAGTAAATCTAACAGAGCATATTTTGTCCTCTAGGCAGAAGATTCAACCTATAACTTAAGAACTGAAGGCTCCAATAACCATTAGGACTTTTTTTAAGTACCTAGGGATAATCCCCAGGGGTTTATCATAGATTGACAGACTCTTCTATAACTTGAAGGATCTCATCCGTGAAATGGTCGCCAGCCAGTCTTGTCTGAATAGCATTCTTTAACCTCATTTGGGTTCTTAACGAAATCACTAGCTGTTGATTCCGATCTGTCCAACAACAACTCAGCCCATTTTCTAAAGTTAGACAGAGATCTTACCCTAAATTGTTTCTGAGCATCAGCAAGATCTTCATACAAGGATCCCACAAAAGGAGCCACCAACTTCCTATACAAGGACAAGATCTGCCAATCCAGCTGACAACCCAATGATGCCAAGCCCAATTCAAATCTGAGGCAGCAATTGGCAAGCAAACGGGCAAACTTAAGGCCCACTTCCACACCCTGGACTCCAAAACATACATTATAACACAAGGGCGTGTGTGGGGAATGTGGACCGGGAATGTGCACAGAGTGTTTTGAGGTTAATACTGTTGTTTTCCAGAGCTATGTATTGGCCCCATTACTGTTTTCCCTCTATAAAACTGGGTTAGTGGAAGCTCTAATTCTGACGGGAGGCGAAATACCAAAAATAGGAGTGTTAAAATGGCCACTTCTTGCATATACCAATGACACGCTGCTAATTGCTTGGACACCTCATGCAATGAAATGTCTCGTAACAGCTTACTCTGATTTTATGACAGCCCGTGATTTGTAAGTAAATGAAGCCAAATCTGCAGTAATGGTTTGCCACAAGCTCTTCAGGAGGTCGAACGGTTTAGAAGAACGTTTAGGAGCCAACCGTTGAACCTCATCCTCCAGGTATACACGAGCAAAGATGTCTCAGTTGAAAAATATGGTGCCTCGCTGTACTGTTGCTCCACAAGTGGTCGAACAAACCTTTATTAAAAATGTATTACATTTGCTACGTTCTGCTTCTAATTACGGTGTCCATGTGGAAGTCTGGCGAAACTTCCTGATGGATGTGCAGAATCTTGAACTAACTTTCCATTGGATCTGTTTATGGCGCAACTCGAATGCCGTCCTTAACCAGACGATTTTGACACTGATAATGGCCAACAAAAGTACTAGATCTACTCCTTGGCTACATCATCTAAGTAAATTGTTATGGAAAATAAATGCACCCTCTACTTTCACCAAACCGTCTTCCATTAATTCTGCAATGGCAATTTTATCTGAAGTCTAGTTTGACAGCTTTTGTCCACAATGATCATGAAGCTAGAGAGCTGATGATACCTTTTAATCGAGCCAATGTAGTAATCTCATCAACCTCTTTACAAAACTATCTACTTTGGGCCAACAATCCTTCAGAATGCAACTATATAACAAAAGCACCTTTTAACGGACTGCCGCTGAGAGCAGTTACTGCACTATGGTCACAAACCCCCCTGGAAACATAGTGCCTGGCTTTTTTTGCCCTTTAGAGGACTTATTGCATTTTCTTTTTTGTCTGCTTTATGCTGATATTCGTGCTCATACTCTGAAACCTATTCTTAATGAACTTGTCCTTCGAATCAGTCACCCAGCCATAATGTTTTTATTATAGGCGGACAATCCACAAGTTACTTGGTCCCTGTTATCCTATCGAAGGAAATCATTGCATATGAGAAATCCCACAGTAAGTTCCTTAATCATTTTAACCTGCTTGACTGGTTAATGTTGCAATGAAATTGTTTTTGTTTTAACAGTTTTATAGATACTATTGTATTATTTGAATAAACATGACTGATGATATATTAAAATCGAATATCATGGTAACTTTAACTCACCCTGTTTTTGTTTTGCAATATTTTGTTTTTGCTCTAAAAAGCTTTATAGTGAAAGTATTTTCATGTGTTGTGTGATTATTTGTCTGTGATTGATAAAAATGCTAAGCTGTTTTTATTTATTCCTGTTTTCAATGTGTGTTACAATTGTGCTATTTTTGTAAGTATTTACAGTTTCCATTATTCACAAAATGTAATTTAGCACACATAGTACATGTTTGCAATTTTTATTAAGTGTAATGGCTATAAATGTTCTCTATATATTGTTATTTGTAGAAGTGAATGTTCCTAAGCTTTCACTGTATATGCTATTGTAATACTTTGTTGTTGTTTAGTATATGTTTTCCTTTCATAATGTATGTTTATTGATTGGTAAAGTATATGTACTTACAATGATGACATGTATCTTGTTAATTGATATTATTGGATATGTAAAGTACGACACTTGATGGCTTATGTATATTTTGTTACTGTAGATTTCTTTTTAAAGATAGTCTATGTACTTATTTAATTGCAAGTTTTTTAACAAATTATGCTTGTCTATATTATAATGTAAGTTTGTTTTTGTGTAGTAATTATGTATTCCATAAATATTTTAAACTTTGTTTTAACATTTATTATAGATCACCATTTAATGTAATTTTGATTGATTTTACATTTTATACAATGACTTGTTTTTATGTGTGAAATTGTTATCATTTTATGGTAACGTTGTATGCTTTTTAGTGTGTTAGTGAGTTAAGTTTCCATGATATTTGATTTTAATATAATTTTCATTATTTAATTGATCAAGTTCATTATGGTGTTACCTTAAAGTTATTATTTCGGATGTTTGTAGACTTTACATTTCTGTCAGTTTAACCTGAACTCTTTAGTAGAAAAAATATTGTAAACAGTTACGTTATTATTGACTCAGAGTGTTTCTCGTTACACTTGCATGTGTTGTAAGAGAATATAATATACATTTGTGTGGTATAAGAGCATGTTGTATTACAGCGGCTCGTGGCATAAGTCTATGTTGCGTAAGTGCGTGTGTTGAGGTTTTTGTGTTGAAGGAACGTGTCATACCATAGTGTGTTGTGTGTGTCATATGAGCCTGTGCTGTAGAAGAGGGTGTTATAGAATCTTGTGTCATAACAGTGTGTGATAAGAGAGTGTGTTGTTTAATCCCTTGTTATGGGAGCATGTGCATCTTTGAAGGGTTTGTGATAGGAATATATGTTGTACAAGTGTGTGTCTTAAGAATGTATGTCCTTATACTGTGTGGTGTAAGGCGTATCAGTGCTTGGTATATACATGTTTGCCATGTGAGTGTATGGTATAAAGTCAGAAAATACATTTGTCCTATATGCCTTTTAGATGTGTGAAAACCTACATTTAAATCACGTTTGACTTTTATATGATGTTTTTATACCAAGGTTTTTATGTAAGAGGCATAAAGCACTTTTACTGTTCGTACATATACAAATTATACATCTCCTAACAACCGACATCAGAGTTAGTTCTGAATGTTATTGGAAGTTTTTAGAGGTATGTTTGTGTACATATAGCAATTGTTCATTTCTCACACATACATGTAGAATGTGTAAATAAAATGTAAATTTCTTCTACTAATGCACTGTATGCCTCCAATACACATGAAAGCTCACATTAAAGTGAACCTTAACATTATGTGCATTGTAAATACGTATGATAGGCATTTATGACTTCTCAAATTAGTGCTTGTTTGTAATTCATAGATCCTAAAAATGTTCATCAAAATAGGTCATGATTTTCCTGTCGGTTTCTAAAGGTGTAAATTGTGTAATCTACAAAATGTGAAAAAGCATACACCCCTTGGTACAGTTCGTAGGAAAAAAGGCACATTTATTACATCACTGAAAACTAAAATCAATATTAGCCCTGACTTTAAAATGAGTTTTCAGATGTAAACTGCTAAATATACATACTGAGGTGTATTTGACTTCTCCAGTTCGTACCTGTATACAATTTACAGCTCCTGGCTAATAGCTCCATGGCTACCTCCAAATTCGTAATGAGGCCCAATGTGTTGTAGGAGCGTATGTTTTAGGAGCGTATGTTGTAGGAGCATGTATAATGGGTGCGTGTGAGTGTATTAGGAGCCCATGTAGTGCTGCGCCTGCCATTGGAGCATGTGTTGTAGGAGTGTGTGTCATAACAGTGTGTGCCATAAGAGTATGTGGTAAGTGTGCATTGTAAGAGTGTGTGTCATAAAACTATGTGTCATAGGATTGTGTGGGGTTGGAGCATGTGTTGTAGGAGCATGCGTTGTACGTCCACATGTTATGTGTAGTAGGGGTGTGTGTCATAGGTGGGCGTCCCATAGGAACATGTATTGTAGGATTGTGTGTCGTAGAAGCAGTGCCATAATCGTGCATGTAGTAGGAGCATGTGTTGTAGGAGTGTGTGTCATTAGAGTGTGTCATTAGAGTGTGTCATCAGAGTGTGTAGTAGGAGCATGTGTTGTAGGAGCATGTGCCTTAGGTTTATATGTTCTAGGTGCACGTATTGTAGATGTACGTGTTGTAGGTGCATGTGTTCTAGGAGCGTGTGTCATAAAGGTGTGTGTTGTAAGAGTGCAAGTCATAGCAGCTCCTGTTGTAGGTGCCCATGTGGTAGGAATATGTGTTGTAATAATGCGTGTTGTAGCAGCACATGTTGTAGGAGCTCATGTTGTAGGAGCATGTGTCATAGTAGTGTGTGTGTAGTAGGAGAATGTGTAATAGGAGTGTGTGCCATAAGAGTGTGTGTCATAAAAGTGTGTGGTAAGTGTGTATCGTAAGAGTGTGTGTGATTGGAGCATGCGCCATAGGATCACATGTCATATGGCCACATTTTGTAGGTGCATGTGTTGTAGGTGCAGCTGTGATATGTGCATGTGTCATAGGTGCATTTGTTGTAGGTTGTGTTGTAGATGCGTATATGACTTCTCCAATTCATACTTTTGTTAAAAGAGGTACATTATGTAATCTACAAACTGTGAAACTAATACAACCCTTTGTACAGTTTGTATGAAAAATGTACACACATTACATCCCCAGAAAACTAACATTAAAGTCAACTTTAACTATAATGTGCATTTTTAATACATATGAGAGGCATATATGACTTCTCAAATTAGTACTTGTATGTAACTTTTAGATCCTGAAAATGTGCATCAAAGTAAGCTCTGACTTTCCTGTCAGTTTTCAAAAGATATCAATTATGTGATCTGTGAACTGTGAACATCATATGCCCATTGGTAAAGTTTGCGTGAAAAATGTACATTGATTACAACTCCTGAAACTAACATCAAAATCAGCCCTAACTTTGATGTGAGTTTCAGATGTAAACTGTGAAATGTACAGGCCTATATGACTTCTACTGTTTGTACTTGAATGCTATGTACTGCTCCTGAAAACTTACATCTAGGTAAGCCCTGACTTTTATGTGTTTTCAAAAGATGTAAATTGCATAATCTACAAACTCTAAAACTCATACGACCTTTCGTACAGTTTACATAAACAATGTAGATGTATTACATCCCCTGAAAACTAACATTAACATCAGCCCTAACTGAGTTTCAGATGTAAACTGTAAAATGTACAAAGTGAGGCGCATATGACTTCTACTTTTTGTACTTGGATGCAATTTACAGCTCCTGAAAATGTACATCAAAGTAAGCCCTGACTTTTATATGTTTTCAAAAGATGTAAATTGAATAATCTACACACTCTAAAACTCATACAACCTTTCTTACAGTTTATATAAACAATGTAGATGTATTACATCCCCTGAAAACTAACATCAACATCAGCCCTAACTGAGTTTCAGATGTAAACTGTGAAATGTACAAAGTGAGGCTTATATGACTTCTACAGTTTGTACATGGATGCTATGTACTGCTGTCATGCCTGCGCCATGGGCGCATCCATTTGCGCTCAATATGGACTATTTGTTTATCATTTATTTACAACAGACTCTTGGATCCATCTATATTTACTTTGGGGACTTTATTTCCCATTTGCGAGACTTTGGTGCTTTATTATTTTTTCCAACAAACTACGCATACCATAATGCACTTGGCTACAAGCATCGATTCCTGGCTGTTCCTATTGGTCATCAAAGGAACTACACACCCCAGAAGCCCTAGGGATTTGCTCTGCTTCCACCAGCCCAGGAACAGAAAGGGAGGTGGCCGATTGCCTGCAGGTGTGCTTTGCCAGGTGCAACCAATTAGCCTGCCTCTGTGCTGGGCTAGGCAGTATATAAGGCTGCTGCCTGCAGTGGCTCAGCCTCTTGCATTGAGAGTCCTTCCTCCACCTTTCGCGTCTTTCTACGGATCTTTGTATGCTGTTTACCATCTCTCCTGCTTGGATCCTGCCTTGCAGCTTGCTACACCCTGCTGCCTACAGCCCTAGCCTTCTGGGCTCCCTGCCTCAGTCCAGCTCCTCTGGGCTTCCTGCCTTGCAGCTTGCTACACCCTGCTGCCTTCAGCCCTAGCCTTCTGGGCTCCCTACCTCAGTCCAGCTCCTCTGGGCTTCCTGCCTTGCAGCCTGTTACACTTCGCTGCCTCCTGCCATTGCCTTCCAGGCTCCCTGCCACACAGCCCTGCTCCTTTGGGCTCTCCACATTGCAGCTGATCACGCTCTGCTGCCTTCCAGCTTCCGCCCTTGCCCTGCCGGGCTCTCCACATTGCAGCCGATCACGCTCTGCTGCCTTCCAGCCTCCGCCCTTGCCCTGCGGGCTCTCTACATTTCAGCTGATCACGCTCTGCTGCTTTCCAGCCTCAGCCCTTGTCCTCTGGGCTCCCTGCTCTGCAGCCTGCCTCACTCCGGCTGCCTTCAGCCTTTGTCCTTTGGCCTTCCTACTTTGCAGCTTATCACGCTCCGCTGCCTACTACCTATCTTTTTCCGCTGGGTTCTCGGCCTAGCAGCCCGCTACAGTCCTCTGCTACCTTCTACGGTCAGCGGCCCTGCCCCTCAGGGCCCACTCCTTGCTGCCTGGCCCTTCTGGGTTCCTTACCGTGCAGCCTGCTTTACTCTGCTGCCCTAAGCCCTTTTCATCTGGGCTCTCTAACTTACAGCCCTGCTCCTGTGGGCTTGCTCATTGCTTTCCTGCTCCTCTGAGCTCTCAACCTTGTTCCTTACTGTCCTCTGCTATCCTATCCTGTTACACGACTTTCCCTTCATTTCCTTCTGCTAGTTTGCTATCACCTCCTTTCCTGGATTTGTCTATAGTATCTTCTCTTGTACTGTTTGTACACCCTTTTGTACAGAGCTTGTCTGTTGGTTCCCATCAGTCAACCTCTGCCCCTTCCCTTGTTTCGTTTCTACATTACAGACACCCATAGCTGCTGTTCCAAGCCATGAGCAAACAGCGTGGGCCTCTGTTATAGCAAACTGTGTAGAAAGCTAGAGTATTTCCTAAGGTTCGTGGAATACTCTTTTCCTAGATCTGCATACACCCCAAGAGGGAATTCATTCTGTACCTTTTTCCCTTGCTACTCTGGCCTACTCTTTGTTCTCTTTCCTCTCTGCTGTGTGTGTACTTATCTGTCCACTTTATTTTGGCACAACCACCCAAACCCTTTCTGGGTGTCTTGTGCTACTCTTAATAGAGTGCCATCCCTGACAACTGCTCTTGAAAACTTACATCAAAGTAAGCCCTGACTTTTACGTGTTTTCAAAAGATGTAAATTGCATAATCTACAAACTCTAAAACTCATACAACCTTTGGTACACGTTATATAAACAATGTAGATTGATTACATCCCCTGAAAACTAACATCAAAACCAGTCCTAACTTTGATGAATTTTCAGATGTAAACTGCCTATTGTGAAACTCATACTCCTCTTGGTAAAGCTCATGTTAAGTGTACCTTTATTCCAACACCCTAAAATTGACCTCAAAGGCAGCTGTGACCTGTCTTTGATGCAAGACTTTAGGAGATGGTCATTGTGTAATGTACGAACTGTAAAACTCATACACTTTGCATACAGTATGAAAAATGTGTATTCATACTGTGCATGTGTCATATATCAATACATTTTAAATTGTTAGTATCTTTATATAGTCTTTTTTTTAAATCAGCGCAGCAATTACAGATTAAATCTTGACCCATTCAAAACAATCTAAATGCTAACTTTGAGTTATAACCATAACCTTTTTGGTGTTTTGTATACATGCCTCAATGCTCCAACCACATGGCTATCAAGACAATACTTCACTGATGACCCCTAAGCAGGGTGAAACCCGGCATATAGTTGTCCTGAAAGTCTTGCAAAACGTATGTCTTGGGTTGATATTAAGCTATGTATAAAGTAGCACTGCCAACTAATACCAAGATAATTTTCTGGAGAAAAAGTCTTGCATTTAAGCTAATTTGCATACCCCCCATTATTTGCTGATGTGGCTCACAACTAGAGGTGAACTTCCAGCAATGGCTAAAAGATGGTGTTGTGGAATGTGTCACTTGGCTCAAATGGACTATCCCACATATATGCGTGTGTGTGTGTGTATATATGTATATATTTATGTTTGTCTATGGGAAAATGAAAGGGAAGTAGTGTGCACTTTTGGCAATTTAAATTTTTTATGCTTAATAACCTTTTTCTTTTTCAACAAATCTTTACCGAACCTTCCAGTCTGGGGGGTTGGGGGGGGCGGCAATCACTTTTGAAAATTCAGCCAAAACCATTACTCAAATCAAAAGTTATTAACAACAGAGTTTTTAGGGATTCCTATTGTAGTCTGACTCACCTTAACTATAGGGCCGCTATAATATATATATATATATATATATATATATATATATATATATATATATATATATATATATATATATATATATTACACAGCCACGGTAGTGGCTGTGTAGTTATGGTTAAGTTGCTGTTTCCATAGCAAGAGCACTTTTTGGGTGGCCTATAACTCCGCTCCCCCGGGACGAATCGTCACCAAACTCTGCAAAAAAAGTATATGGGCCACTCTGAATTCTTTTGCAAAGTTTGGAGATGTTGGGTCCAGGGGGGCAAAAATTATAGGGGGGTCCCAAAACATCTTTTTTTCCCATAGACTGAATGGGGGAAAAACTTTGCGCACGCCTACAGGTAAAACCGCAGGACGGATTTTCACAAAATTTGCGGCAGGTACAGGGGCTTGGTCCAGAAAGCATGCATTTGTAAATTTGGTGACCTACCGTGCAGTACTTTTCATTAAAATGACCAAAAAGTAGGTCTGAAAAATTTAGTGATATCTATGTCCACTTCGCGGTCACACTTCCCTGTTCGGTCCATGGACAAGATACCGATTCGCTAGGGGGCTGGCGTCATGATCGCGGACACGCAACGTCTCTCCCGATTGGCTTCTGCGAGAAGTGTTCTGCGTCAGATTGTTTGGATGCGCCCGACATCTTGGATCCGCCGATAGCAGAGCCACAACCAGCATACACATGCTATATTTTTAAAACTCTTTTGCTGTGTCACAGAGCGTTGGGTAAGGTTCAGACAGTAAAACATGGGTGATTAATGCATTTGTTCTGGGGGTCTGTCTTCATGATGTATTTTCTATGGCCACCTTGTACGCACAGAAAATGAGGGGTGTAATAACGGTAGCATTTCAGTCTATGCAGTGCACAGGAAATTTGTAACTGTTGTAAGGACACGTGTGGTGTTAGCGAACATTGAAATTGACAACATGCCGTAATTGCATTACTTTTTCCTATGGGTATTGTATACATTCGTACGCCGCCATGGGTGTCACATGCTACAGTGGTTGTGGCCAGGGCCTAGAGTCTTGGATGCATGGCTGTCGGACCGAAGGCCGAAGGACTTACTTTCAAGACTGTAGGCCCTGGCCACAACCACTGCAGCATATCACACCCATGGATACACCCGTAGTATTGCGTATCGATTGTCAGGTTGGGGGAGTGTGTGCAGTCTTGGGTTCATGGCTGAAGGCCATGCACCCAATAACAAAGTTATAACCTCTTCATGAGGTATTTTCTATGGCCACCTTGTACGCACAGAAAATGAGGGGTCCAATAAGGGCAGTATTTCAGTCTGTGTAGTGCACAGGGAACTTGTAACTGTTGTAAGGACACGTGTGGTGTTAGGGAACATTGAAATTGACACCATGCCGTAATTGCATTACTTTTTCCTATGGTTATTGTATTCATTAGTACGCCGCCATGGGTCTCACATGCTACGGTGGTTGTGGCCAGGGCCTAGAGTCTTGGATGCATGGCCGTCGGCCAAAGGCCGAAGGCCTTACTTCCAAAACTCTAGGTCCTGGCCACAAACACTGCAGCATGTCACACCCATGGAAACACCCATAGTAATGTGTATCGATTGCCTGGTTGTGGGGAGTGTGTGCAGTCTTGGGTGCATGGCCGATGGCCATGCACCCAACAACAAAGATATAACCTCTTCACTTACAAGCCCATGTGGGTTTTATCTAGTGCGGTGGTTGTGTACTTTTGGGTGCATGGTTGCAGGCTGTATGCCATACACCCAAGCATGCACCCAAAAGAAAACTTGTAAGCACTGGAGTTATAAGCCACTTCACAACCATATATTGAAATGTATGGACATACACCTAGGATTTTAGGCCCTGCCCACAAACAGTGCAGCATTTCAGAACTAGAGAGACACACCTTGTATTCAACATCAGTCAGGTGGCTGTGGGGAAGGTCTGCAGTCATGAGTGCATGGCCGCAGGCCATGCACCCAACAGCACAGTTATATGTAGTGTACTTACAAGGCACAATGGGTGTGATATGGTGTGGTAGTGCATCACTCAGGTGGCTGTGGGGAGGGGCTTCAATCATGGGTGCATGGCCAAAGGCCATGCCCCCAAAAGCACATTTGTACGTAGTCTAGTTATATGCCGCAATGGATGTCATATGGTGTGGTAGTAGTGGCCAGGATGCAGAGTATTTGAACAAAGTAATAAGCACTGCAGTTGTAAGCAACTATGCATTTTATATACTGTATACCCATACATTGATAATTCTATGGCCTCAAACTTACGTCTGTAGCCTGTGGCTACAAACTACTGCACCATATCACAGCTATTGGTACACTTGTACTATGCAACATCATTAAGATGGTTGTGGGGACGGCGTAGCGTTGCTCCCAAAACCAACTTTGTACATAGTGAAATGACAAGGCACAATGATCCCGATATGCTGTGGTGTTTCTGGCCAGGACCCAGAGTCTTGACTGCAGGCCCAAAGGCCATGCACCCAAGACTGAAGTCATAAGCAGTGGAGTTATAAGTGAATATGGGTGTGGTGTACTGCGCACGTTGTGTGCACGCCCTAGTGTCTTGGCTGCATGGCTGCAGACGATGGTCCCAAAAGTAAATGTATAAGTAGCTAATTTACAAGGACAATGGTTTTGATATGCAGCGATGGTTGTGGCTAGGAACTATACTCTTTGTTCCTTGGTCGTAAGGCGTAGGTGGTAGGTTACACACTGAAGATGCAAGGGCCAGCCTACAGCCACTGCAGCATATTACTACCATAGATTAGACTTGTAGATTCACATGTGTAGAAAATGACTGCCAATATACTTACTCCTTACTTTGTTCAGAATCCACATATATTTTTTAAATGCCTTTCGTACTTGGCGGAAGTATCCCTTTTTTAATTTCTGTGATAAATGAAAAAGGTATGTTAGTCTTTGCATTTTATGAAAACTTACTACATTGCATAATAGAGAGTTTACCTTTTTTTTTTACCCTCATATTTAGTTTACAAACCAGTGTACTGTGCATTGAGCTCAGTTTCTGTGTTTGCTTTTCTAATCCTTGGGTCTGGGGAAAAAGAATCCTGGTCGGATTAAAAAAAAACTTAATTTGCTATGGTACTTACTACTTCCTTGTTTCCTTTGAGTGTTTCCTTCATCTTTCTGATTAATGTTATGTTTGTTGCCTTCCTGCCGATTTTTAACAACAGTTAGATACCTGTAGGCGTATTCTAACTGGGCATTTGTTCCGACAGATCTGTGATATTCATTTATTTGTGTAGTTGTTATAACCTCTTGGGCAGTTAGATACATGTTGGCCTATTCTGTTTGTAGTCTTTCACATAATTTTTTGGCAATCTTGAAGTACACATTATGTATTACATTTTGGCTTTAAGAAGATTAAATACGCATTTGTAAGATTAGCTGTCAGTCTCTGCTTTAGAATAATGGTGCTATCATTACATTCAAACCATCCACATTACTTTTTAATGTATGCAGTGTAGTGACCTGCATTGGTTGTAGCTCCTGCATGGTAGATTATACCTATTGCTGTAAAGGTTTTCTTTCCAATTGACACTTGACCATGTGTGAATCCAGTCAGTTTGCAGTTGTTTTTGGTTCCATCTGCATTATAACATAGAAGCATAAGTATTATGTCGGCACTATGTGATTGTATCAGTAAGGTGGAACGATTGTCTGAATTGCAAATAGTACAAAATCTGCTATGATTTGCATTCTGAACAAGTTGCTGAAATGGAATGCTTTCACAATTTGGTATGGAAACATACACAAATCACTCATTTGGGATTTCTACCTGTATCACATTGCTACAGAGAGTGCATGTATGTTTCCACATTTATGAAATCTGGAAGATTTCATTTACAGGTATGCTTTTGTTTTCCAATACTAATAGTAAGTACATTACAAATTCTTGTCGATCTTCTTGTGAGTTCATAGTGAATCTCACCATTCCAGCACAGTCGTCCAATTCTTGCCTAATTCCATGAACACTGTATGTGTTGTCAGGATTGCTTGTTGCATTTCTATGAAGCACTAACATTTGCAAACACAATTGGTCTGTACTGTGCAAGTAAATATTGTTAACAATTGGTGGCAATTGAAATAGAATATTCATTGCTACATTTGCATAGCAACTTACCCCACTTTCATTTGCAAATTTGAATGGACCAGCTAGTTCTGTATCTGAGTGCATTTTTCGGAATTTCTGTTCCTTCTTTGACAACGTCCCTGGTTTACATTCCCTAATAGGTTCTTCTTTGTTTGTGGTAATTGATGAAACTTTAGCTTCTTTTCTTTTCTTTGAGGAATTTGCTGTTGGATTCTGTTGCATTTCTGTTTCATTTAGTTTTCTTTTACCACGTTTTATTTTATCTGGAACAGTATATTGTTTCAGATGAGGGGTGTGCAGTGAACACAGTCTATTGTATTCTAGAATGCAAGGAATATCAGCTTTGACTTTACTTGCATCGAAGTCCATTAGCAATAGACCGTCAAGTGTACGTAAGCGTGATAATGCTACGTAGCTCATGCCTTCCTTAAAGACTGTGTTTCCTATATCTATCAATGCTTTGTCTAGGGTAAGACCTTAGGATTTATGAATGGTAACTGCATATGCAAGAGTTAGAGAAAATTGCTCTCTACGTACATACATGTCTTTGAAGAGAAGGAATCAAGCAATTGAGCACCCTATCCTTTTCCCTTCTGAAACTTTATCAAAGCGAAAATTGACAAACTGAATGTTGCTGTCATGTGGGTATGAATGAAAGCCAACAACTGTACCCAGTGCTCCATTAACTAGCCCTTGCTCAGCGTCAAGGTTACGTTTAAGCATTACTCTACAATTTAAGGATAATTTTAATATTTTTTCCAACCCAGCTGTGTTGGAGATTGAATTTTCTAAACTATTTAGGGGCCGATTCATGGAACAAACGTGCGCCGAAAATCTTCGCGCAAGCAGGCGCAAGCGCAAAAAAACAGGCGCACGCATGCGATTCATGGAAGTCCCTGCGCGTGTTTACCTCGGGATGTGCGCCAAACCCGTGCATGGCGCACAAGTCACTGCAACATCCTGAAAGGCGTGCGCGACGTGCACGGTGAAAGCGCACAACCTCGGCGCATACACCAGAAAGTGGGCGGGACACGGGGCGTAACGCGCGGTATGGGGAACAATGCGCGAAAATAAGGGCATAACTGTGGATGTACTGCAGGGAAGCAGACGGAACGCCCACACGCACTCGAACCACACGTATTCATGGAATCGAATAGGGCAAAGCCACGCACAGCCAAAGACACGCACAAGCTGAAACACGTCCGCCACACGAAGGCAGGCGGTAGAGTCCCAGCGCATCACAAAAGTGGCAACATACAGCAATTGGGCCTGTGCGAGCGGGGCACGTGTATTGCGGGGGTGCGCGGGAAGTAACACACGCGATTGAGCGGGGTACGTGTATTTTGGGGGTGCGCGGGACGTAACACACGCGATCGAGCGGGGTACGTGTATTTTGGGGGTGCGCATGAAGTTACACACGCGATTGAACGGGGTACGTGTACATCGGGGGTGCGCGGGAAGTTACACACGCGATTGAGCGGGGTATGTGTATTTCGGGGGCGCGCGGGAAGTTACACACGTGATTGAGCGGGGTACGTGTATTTCGGGGGTGCACGGGAAGTTACACACGCGATTGAGCGGGGTACGTGTATTTCGGGGGTGCGCGGGAAGTTACGCACGTGATTGAGTGGGGTACGTGTATTTCGGGGGTGCGCGGGAAGTTACGCACGCGATTGAGCGGGGTACGTGTATTTCGGGGTGTGGGGGAAGTTACACACGCGATTGAGCGGGGTACGTGTATTTCGGGGGTGCGCGGGAAGTTACACACGCGATTGAACGGGGTACGTGTACATCGGGGGTGCGCGGGAAGTTACACACGCGATTGAGCGGGGTATGTGTATTTCGGGGGCGCGCGGGAAGTTACACACGTGATTGAGCGGGGTACGTGTATTTCGGGGGTGCACGGGAAGTTACACACGCGATTGAGCGGGGTACGTGTATTTCGGGGGTGCGCGGGAAGTTACGCACGTGATTGAGTGGGGTACGTGTATTTCGGGGGTGCGCGGGAAGTTACGCACGCGATTGAGCGGGGTACGTGTATTTCGGGGTGTGGGGGAAGTTACACACGCGATTGAGCGGGGTACGTGTATTTCGGGGGTGCGCGGGAAGTTACACACGCGATTGAGCGGGGTACGTGTATTTCGGGGGTACGTGTATTTCGGGGGTGCGCAGGAAGTTACACACGCGATCACATCAGGGTACGTGTATTTCGGGGGTGCGCGGGAAGTTACACACGCAATCTCATCAGGGTACGTGTATTTCGGGGGTTTGCGGGAAGTTACACACGCGATCTCATCAGGGTACGTGTATTTCAGGGTGCGGGGGAAGTATCACAAGCAACATCAGCAGGGTACGTGTATTCCAGGGGTGCGCGGGAAGTTCCACACGCAATTCCATCAGGGTACGTGTATTACAGGGGTGCGCGGGAAGTTCCACACGCGATCTCATCAGGGTACGTGTATTACAGGGGTGCGCGGGGAGCACCACACGTGAATTGCACGTGTGGGTCCTCCCAGGTGTTCCCTCTACACCCTCCATGGCCCCTGCAGGTGGCTCACACCACAGGGGCCTACCCTGCACATGTCCTGCAGGAACCCCATCCACCATGGCCATGCCCCCCAGCCAACCCACATGTCAACTTGCACTACTGCCCACCTACGCATGTCCCCCTGCACCCCCAGCCACCAGGGGCAACCTCCACCAGGCCCCCACCCATGTCTCCCACCACCCCCAGCAGTGCAGGGGCACCCTCCACCAGGCCCCCACCCATGTCTCCCACCACCCCCACCCCCCAGCAGTGCAGGGGCAGCCTCCACCAGGCCCCCACCCATGGCTCCCAGCACCCCCACCCCCCAGCCACCAGGGGCAGCCTCCACCAGGCCCCCACCCATGTCTCCCAGCACCCCCACCCGCCAGCCACCAGGGGCAGCCTCCACCAGGCCCCCACCCATGTCTCCCACCACCCCCACCCCCCCCAGCAGTGCAGGGGCAGCCTCCACCAGGCCCCCACCCATGTCACCACCACCCCCACCCCCCAGCCACCAGGGGCAGCCTCCACCAGGCCCCCACCCATGTCTCCCACCACCCCTACCCCCCAGCAGTGCAGGGGCAGCCTCCACCAGGCCCCCACCCATGTCTCCCAGCACCCCCACCCCCCAGCCACCAGGGGCAGTCTCCACCAGGCCCCCACCCATGTCTCCCACCACCCCCACCCCCCCCAGCAGTGCAGGGGCAGCCTCCACCAGGCCCCCACCCATGTCTCCCAACACCCCCACCCCCCAGCCACCAGGGGCACCCTCCACCAGGCCCCCACCCATGTCTCCCACCACCCCCACCCCCCAGCAGTGCAGGGGCAGCCTCCACCAGGCCCCCACCCATGTCTCCCACCACCCACATCCCCCAGCCACCAGGGGCAGCCTCCACCAGGCCCCCACCCATGTCTCCCACCACCCCCATCCCCCAGCACTGTGGGGCACCTGCCAGCAGGCCCCCACCCATGTCCAACTCATGTTCCCCACCACCTCCACCCCCCAGCACTGTGGGGCACCTGCCAGCAGGCCCCCACCCATGTCTCCCAGCACCCCCACCCCCCAGCAGTGCAGGGGCACTCACCACCAGGCCCCCACCCATGTCTCCCAGCACCCCCACCCCCCAACCACCCCGGGTAGCCTCCACCAGGCCCCCACCCATGTCTCCCACCACCCCCACCACCCAGCCACCAGGGGCACCCTCCACCAGGCCCCCACCCATGTCTCCCACCACCACCACCCCCCCAGCAGTGCAGGGGCAGCCTCCACCAGGCCCCCACACATGTCTCCCACCACCCACGCCACCCAGCCACCAGGGGCACCCTCCACCAGGCCCCCACCCATGTCTCCCACCACCCCCACCCCCCAGCAGTGCAGGGGCAGCCTCCACCAGCCCCCCACCCATGTCTCCCACCACCCCCACCCCCCAGCAGTGCAGGGGCAGCCTCCACCAGGCCCCCACCCATGTCTCCCACCACCCACATCCCCCAGCCACCAGGGGCAGCCTCCACCAGGCCCCCACCCATGTCTCCCACCACCCCCATCCCCCAGCACTGTGGGGCACCTGCCAGCAGGCCCCCACCCATGTCCAACTCATGTTCCCCACCACCCCCACCCCCCAGCACTGTGGGGCACCTGCCAGCAGGCCCCCACCCATGTCTCCCAGCACCCCCACCCCCCAGCAGTGCAGGGGCACTCACCACCAGGCCCCCACCCATGTCTCCCAGCACCCCCACTCCCCAACCACCCCGGGTAGCCTCCACCAGGCCCCCACCCATGTCTCCCACCACCCCCACCACCCAGCCACCAGGGGCACCCTCCACCAGGCCCCCACCCATGTCTCCCACCACCACCACCCCCCCAGCAGTGCAGGGGCAGCCTCCACCAGGCCCCCACACATGTCTCCCACCACCCACGCCCCCCAGCCACCAGGGGCACCCTCCACCAGGCCCCCACCCATGTCTCCCACCACCCCCACCCCCCAGCAGTGCAGGGGCAGCCTCCACCAGCCCCCCACCCATGTCTCCCACCACCCCCACCCCCCAGCACTGTGGGGAACCTGCCAGCAGGCCCCCACCCATGTCCAACTCATGTTCCCCACCACCCCACCCCCCAGAGCACTGTGGGGAACCTTCCAGCAGGCCCCCACCCATGTCTCCCAGCACCCCCACCCCCCAGCCACCAGGGGCAGCCTCCACCAGGCCCCCACCCATGTCTCCCAGCACCCCCACCCCCCAGCCACCAGGGGCAGCCTCCACCAGGCCCCCACCCATGTCTCCCACCACCCCCACCCCCCCAGCAGTGCAGGGGCAGCCTCCACCAGGCCCCCACCCATGTCTCCCAGCACCCCCACCCCCCAGCCACCAGGGGCAGCCTCCACCAGGCCCCCACCCATGTCTACCACCACCCCCACCCCCCAGAAGTGCAGGGGCAGCCTCCACCAGGCCCCCACCTATGTCTCCCAGCACCCCCACCCCCCAGCCACCAGGGGCAGCCTCCACTAGGCCCCCACCCATATCTCCCACCACCCCCACCCCCAGCAGTGCAGGGGCAGCCTCCACCAGGCCCCCACCCATGTCTCCCACTACCCCCACCCTCCAGCCACCAGGGACAACATCCACCAGGCCCCCACCCATGTCTCCCACCACCCCCACCCCCCCAGCAGTGCAGGGGCAGCCTCCACCAGGCCCCCACCCATGTCTCCCACCACCCACACCCCCCAGCCACCAGGGGCACCCTCCACCAGGCCCCCACCCATGTCTCCCACCACCCCCACCCCCCAGCACTGTGGGGCACCTGCCAGCAGGCCCCCACCCATGTCCAACTCATGTTCCCCACCCCCAGCACTGTGGGGCACCTGCTAGCAGGCCCACACCCATGTTCAACTCATGTTCCCCACCACCCCCACACCCCAGCACTGTGGGGCACCTGCCAGCAGGCCCCCACCCATGTCCAACTCATGTTCCCCACCACCCCCACCCCCCAGCACGGTGGGGCACCTGCCAGCAGGCCCCCACCCATGTCCAACTCATGTTCCCCACCACCCCCACCCCTCAGCACTGTGGGGCACCTGCCAGCAGGCCCCCACCCATGTCCAACTCATGTTCCCCAGCCAACATGTCATCACAATCTAGATCCCTGGTCCCCATGGTCAGCCTCCAAATGCAAAACACCCACCCGAGTATTGCATCCACCCACTCATAATTTGCAATTACATCACAGAACACCAATTGCAAGTTCCGAAACAAACACATTTCCCTCACATACACCCAATGGGTGTCAGTGAATCTCAAAACCCATATCATGAAATGCATGAAACCAATGAGATACCACACATTGAAGTTCACCAAAAAAAATATGTATTAAAGGAAACATAAATAGAATCAAAAATGAAGAAACAGAAATGTGAATGTACAAAAATTAAAAGAAGCATGTCCGTGAAAAAAAGCAAAACCAAAAATAAAATTCCAAAGTAATGGTGTCCAAAGTCAATGTCCACAAAACAAAATCCAATGGGAAATAAAAAAGAAAGCCATTGCTCCATGGTTAAAATGTGAAAAAAAAATACAATCCAACAGTGAACTATGTACATGGAAACAAGCCAGGGTCCATTATCCCAACAAAAGAAAGGAAACCTATCTAACTACACTAACTAATAAAATAAACTATATACAAAAATGTGGCCAATGTCCGAAAGGTCCAAATAAAATCAAAACAAAAATGAAACCTAACACTACCTACATAACTATGTACAAGGGCAGCGGGCTAGTTTCACGGCTCACTTGTGGATGTCCCAGGCCAGGGCATCATCGAACTCCTGCTCAATGTCCCGGAGGCGGTCCTCCTCCATGGCCCCGAGGATCCGCAGGGCCGTCGACGTGTCCACCTCCAAACCCCTGCAGATTGCCTCGAGGCACTCGGCCCGCCTCAGGGCCCTCCGCATGGAGTTCTCCGCCCTGACCATTGTGAGCCGTGCCTCTTCCGCCCGCCGCCGCTCCGCATCTATGGCGTGGCCCAACCGCTGCCACACGGAAGACACTCTCTGTCCTGGGTCCTCCTGCCCTCCGGCCGATGCCTGCCCCTCCGATGTTGAAGGCCCAGAGCCTTCATGGCTCCCACCACGTTGCTGCTGCTGCTGTGCCTCTGCCCGTGCACTGCCTCCTGCTGCCTGCACATCCTCCGCCGGCTGGGGTGCAGTCGTAGATGTGGCCACCCCTGCTGGACGTCCGACTCCCGACTGTGGCAGGGATGCCTCCTCCACCAGCCTGGCCGCACCGTCAGAGGCAGCTCCACAGGGCACCCAGGTGACTGATGGGTGGGAAGATGGCACGGAGGACGACTGGCGCGTAGGGATCCAGTTGAGGAGGGGGTCGTAGCAAACCCCATCAGATGGAGGAATCCGGCCTGGGTGACCTGTCCCAGCAGGCTGACGTGGTCAACGAGCCATTCGAGATGACGTGCAGTCTCTCCATGAAAAGACTGCAGGTCACCTCGCATGGCCTGTTGACACAACGCCACACCAGTCAGGACAGGCTCAACCCGGACCCTGATAGCCACTTCTGCAGGCAGAGGAAGGCCAGTTGACGTGAGCTCATCCCCTGCCTGAAAACGGGTCTGGACGTAGGCATCCCTGCTGGTGCAAGATGATGCAGGGACAGGATCAGGACAGGATTGCACACAGGCACCTCCGTGGCGGCCTGTGCTGCCTCCTGTCCCTGGTCCTGCACTGCACCACTAGCACCAGTGGGATCCCCACCTCCAGACCCCGTCTCTGGTGCTTGCACGGCCTCCTCCTCCACCAAACCCCCCACCAACCTGGATGACTCCGTGCCATCTTCCCCTGTTGGGCCCTGTGGGGTCCCAGCTGCCCCTTCTGCTGCCGAGGAGTCCAACTCCAACCTCTGCCTCTTGGACCTCCCCCCGGCAGCTGTGGCCTGGGACGCGGCACCGGACTCCTCACTCCCCGACGAGATGACAACATGGGAGGGGAGCCGGGCCTTGCGTCTCCGGCTGGCGGTGGGATCCCCGCCGCTGTGCTCCACAGCACCTTCTCCGCCCTCTTCATCAGTTGACGCTGCAGACAGGGAGAAACAAAACACAGGCATCAGGGCACTGTACAATGGACACATACACACATGACAGTTGTACATGAGTGGCATTGGCAAACCTCAGACATGTCATCACAATCCCCAACACACATGTCATTTCAACTCGCACACATGAGCCATACCACAGCCATATCGCAACTGCCAGCACCATCCATACACATACAACAGCATGAGCAGCCAAAGGTGAGCCAGACATCACATGCAACACAGGAAGTGCACCACACATGTACACACACCACCACACTTGCATGCATGTGTACACCTCTGCCAAGTGTCGCAGTGTTCAGACGGGCATCCATGTCACATCTGCCAATCAGGCTTCCACATACCGCTGTCACATGCATCCATGTTGCATCACTGTTGCACCCTTGTCAAATACACACACATGCACATGTACACAGTGCTGATACATGCAGCCGAAAACAACATACATGCGTGACATCACGGACATGTTTACTTACATACACATACATCCAAACATGTGTGCCAACACAACTGCATTTGGCATGCAAGCCTACACACATAAGCACCATCCATGTCTCACATATTCCAGCCCTCGCATGTGTTAGCCCCACGGCCCTGTACACCCCCACCCATACTCGACCCCATACAAACAGATGTGCAACCTGCACACTACTGAAAAATCACCACACGCATTGCTCACAATCAGGATGCATGTACACTTACCGCTCGACTCCAGACGGGTCTGCCTCTCAAGGACCTGGACGTGGAGCGCTGGGGATATGCGTTCCAGGACCCTCATCTGTTCTTCCGACAAGTGGCCCCGGCGCCCCTTGGCATCCGCTGCCTTCAAGAGGCGCCGGGCCTTGTTCAGGGTCCTGGACCTGAAGTCCTCCCAGCGCTTCTTGACATGTTGTAAGTCGCGGACTGCCACCCCCTCTGCGTTGATGGCAGTCACGATGTCAGTCCAGATCCGAGTCCGTCCTTCCTTGTCAGCGCGGGAACTTCCGAAGAGGGCATCATACTGCCCCAGGACTTGCTCCACCAGGACACCAACTTCGGTGGCACTGAAGCTGGTGCCCCTCTGCCTCTCTGGCCGGGGGTTGTCAGTGGTCTCAGATGGTGTTTGCCCTGACATGACAACCCCAGAGGCAGGAGTGGGTGGGCAACTGGGTCCTGGGGCTGGGCTGTGGAGAGATGGAATCCCAGTCGGGAGTCTTCGGTTCCAGCAGGGGTGGTCACAGCAACAGCACCCCTGGCTGATGTGCAGGCAGCAAATGGCAGGGCACGTGGGCAGCAGGCAGTCAGGCAGCAGCAGATGGCAGGTGGGAGCGTGCTCGGGGCTCTGGGGGGCAGTAGTTCGGCCTTCTGGGCAGGAGCGTGGTCTTCCGTGTGCTTACGCGTGGCAGGCTTGATACGGAGTGATTTGGCACGTGAAAAATCTGCACGTCAGCGTGTAATTCGAGGAAAGGCCCTTAGCGCGTATGCACGGCAGCACGCATATGCGATTTCATTGGACCAAAGGCCCTTAGCGCGTGAGCGCGACTGTGACGTGACGCGCGCGGGTGTTTCCCTCATTGCACGTGATGACAGAACACACGTGGATTTCCATCAATCGCATGTGAAAGTTCCCGGCAGCCCGGAACACACGTACCCAGGCTAATCGCGTGTGGAACTTCCCACGCACCCCGAAACACACGTACCCAGGCCAATCGCGTGTACGCTCACTCCCCTCCGATCACACGCGATGACACTCGGACGTACAGTCTTACCACATATCCGAATACGGGAAACCCGTGCACGGCAAAAGACGTGCACAGGCGTCAACGCGTCCGCCCACACGAAGGCAGGCGGAGGCGTCCCCGCGCACAGCATAAAAGTGCGCGCAAACAACAAACGTGTATATACAGCTACGATGAATGCCCCATTTGTCGCTGCACTGATCGTGGGACACCGCAGGAGGAGGAGAATAGCCAGGGCACGCATTTTCGCACCACGGACAAGCCTTTTTTGGCATGCCTGACGACCAGGTCTACGGCAGGTACAGGGTTCCACCCCATATCATCCTAGACCTCGTCAGGGAGTGGGAAGATGACCTCACATCCCCCACCCTTTGCTCCCAAGCATTGAGCCCCTTGGAGAAGCTGCTCAATGTCCTGCATTTTTTGGCCACTGGGTCATTTCAGCGGACCACTGCCATAGTGGGGGGTCTCACAGGCCACGCAGTCACGCTGCCTACACCAGGTACTGGCAATCATGACAGCGCGCCCCTCAGTCAGCAGGCACATATACATGCCCAAAACACCCGCAGAAAGGCAGGCCGTTGTCCTGGATTTTTTCAGGGTGGCACACTTCCCCAAAGTGCTCGGTGCCATAGATTGCACCCATGTGGCCCTACGTCCACCTAGGGCCACTGAGCACATCTACCGAAACCGCAAGCACTGGCATTCCATCAATGTACAGGTGGTATGTGATGCAAAGGGAATCATCACCTCTGTCTATGCAAACTACCCTGGCTCCACCCATGACAGTTTAATATACAGAATGTCCGCCCTGAGCCGGGCCCTGGAAGCTGGGCAGAATGGTGACACATGGCTCCTAGGTCAGTACAAATGCCCTTGCACATGCATGGAAGTCACACACAGACAAATATCCAAACCCTAATAATCTCAACTCTTATCACCTCCCCAGGGGACAGTGCATACCCTCTGAGCAACCACATGATGACGCCAATCCGGAACCCCACCACACCACCCCAGGTAAGATACAACGCCGCCCATATTGCAACCAGGGGCATAGTGGAGCGCACATTCGGAGTGCTCAAGTCACGTTTCCGCTCCCTTGACCGCTCTGGTGGGCAACTACTCTATGCACCACCAGTAGTGTGCAGGATCATTGTGGCAGCATGTGTCCTGCACAATGTTGCAACATGGCAGGGTGTCCCGGTGGACATGGTGGTGCCCCCACATCCCCAACCACAGGCACAGGCGCTGCCCATGGGAGGGGACAGGGCACGTGGCGAGGAAGCCCGGACCCAGCTTGTGGCCACATTTTTCACCTAAACTCCCACCCCTGCGGAGTGCACACAGGCCTGGCACATACCAGGTGACAATCGATGATGACAAAGAGACAGTCAACTGTCACAACCCTACCACCCTGAGATAGTTGCCATGGAAGTGCCACATCGTCTGCATCCCTAGCTACTTAAACACAAGCTATCCTGTGTGACCAAAAGGCACACATATGACATATGACATGATATGGCCCATACACAAGTATTTCAAGGCGCAATGAGGCAGGGAGGGGGGAACAAGGGAAGACAGACAACGGTACTACTAGGCCAGGTGTCATTGAGATTGTGCAAGTGCAGGGGTAGGGGGAAGGGAAAAGTACAAGGGGAAGGGTGGGGGGGAGTCCAGTACAGGGGAAGTAGCCCAAAAAAATAATACATAGGTCGGCTGGTGGCAACTGCAAAGGTAAGTGCAGACAAGTGCTGGGAAGGGAGGGCTGTAGGGATAGGGAGACAGTACTGCAGTGCAGGGGTTGCCAGGGAGGCAGTGCAAGTGGAGAGTGGCTGGGCCAGGGACCGAGGTCGGTGAGAGTGGCCCAGTTGCAGCTCCTGTGCAGTTCCAGTGAAGAATTCTGCAAGGGCAGAGAGTAAGCAGAAGCAAAGAGGAAGGTCTTGAGGTGCTTCCAGAACTGGAGATGGTTCCCCTCAAGTTCAAGTCAGGCAGGAAGTCTGTTCCAGGGGGAGGGCCCTGCCGCGGAGAGAAATCTACCCCCAGCTAGTTGCTCTGAGAAGCGGATGACCCTGACATGCAAGGTGTGCATCACACACACCTGCAAAACAGGCCATGGCCATCACTGTCATGTCACCCAAACCCTCCCAAACATCAACATGACATGGCAAGCAATACCCATACACCAACACAGTAACAATAAGGTACACATTGCCATGTCCTAAATGTACAGTGGCATCGGACAATGATGCCTGACCCGGAATCAGATGAAATGACAGACCAACAAAATCTCCCACCCAAAATAAGTCATTTCCAAATGCATTACAACAGTCGTAGACTTAACATAACACTGAATGCCTCTCTACATGCACATTATGCATTGCAAAATCAACACTGCAGCTCATGTGTGCAGTGTCCTACTCCTGCATCACACTGCTCGGCGCACAGCACAGTGAACAGCCATTGTGTGTGATGCACACCCTGAGCATCACATCTAAGTGACAGACCACATCAAACATCAAATTAGGCATGTACTGGATCCATAATCGGTCACAGAACATGTGCTGCAGGGACACAGTGGGCACCAGAAGGCAAACAGTGTACAAGTGGATATGCAAGGGTGGGAGTACATGTAGTGCATCAGAGTGCAAGTGTGTGGTTCTGCAAGGACATGCACTCCACATATGCATGTGCACTCAAGTGACCACCAGTGTTCCCTACACATCACATGTGAACATTCACTATGTGTACACCCCAGCATGTCAAACCACAACTATCCCCTCGCACCTGAAAGGAAAACACAACACATGAACAGGCATTGATCAGCAGAACACAACATGTACATAGGATACCACCATTACAATGTCAGAGTTGCCATCACACTGCAGGGCAAGGCAACTATCAACAACAACCCCCCCACCTCCCTCACAAATGACCATGACCCACTGAACAACTGCACCTGGGTCATGGAGCCTCCAACCCTCAATTCCACCTGGCCATAGGATCACCTTTACCCTTCGTCACCATCTCCCACCTTGTGTGTAAAAAGATGCCTGAACCCTCAGAATCCACACTCATTTCCAAAATCACAAAATCCAAGGCATAAAAATGAACCCGAACACCCTCCAGTAGATGACTTGACGTAGCAGTACCTCACAAAGGCCAAGTACTACCACAATGATGCAACAACCAAGGTAGCACAGCAAAACAATGTCACGACAGGATGTGAGACATGTGTGGTACATGACATAGGATGATGCACCATGAATGGATGTGTACTGTCACAGGTCCCCTGTACAGGCGCGGGAGCGTCACGAAACAACCACCCCCACCATGTCCCGGGTGCCTGCAAGGTCAAACTCACACAGGCCCCTGAGACCCTGGTGGGGAAGGAGGTTCAGGGATATGCAGTCGGGACAGGTGTTGACACACTGGATGACTGGAATGAGTGGCAGGAGAGGGGAGGAGGAATGACACATGAAACTAGGGAATGCATGAAAATGTACAACCTGCATGAACACATACACAATCCAAACAAACTTGGACATCATTGTCATGGCCTTCTGTAGTCCAGGCTCAGGAGTGGTACGAACCAACCACCCCCACTAGAGTTTTGGCGCCTGCAAGTTCGGGGCTTACACAGGCATCCGCAACCCCAGCGGGGAAAGAGGGTCAGGGAACGTTGCTTGGATAGGTACGGGAAGCAGGAACACCGGGTAGAGGGTACAGGTTTCAAAATTGCATAGGATCACGGGTGATTAGGGAGAAAAAACATACCAAATTGAACCACACATACATCCATGCATCAGTACACTCCCCAGCAAGCCTATGCAGAGCAGTTCGAAAGAAAAACAACAAGACACTTAGCTCTGGTTTTGAGTGCTGGCCTCCTGCCTGCGCACTCTCAGGTCCGGTTACAGGAGCACTGCAATGCTGCAAAGAGAGCCACAGTCAACAACCTGTACGTGCCAATTACACAAAAACATGCCCCATAGCAACAAACTACTCTACAAACAGACAATCTGGGGTCGATGCTTCGTACCCATATATAAGATCACCCCTGTGACGGGTCATACACAGTTAATGCAGTAAGTCAGCCGCTGGTGGGTGCGTGGCAAATGGAACACCAATGTGTCACAATTCACACAACATGCAATGTTCCCTGGGTAAGCAGACAGACCCATATTACAAGCCATGACTACAGAGCAAGTTGCGTACCACCATGACCGAAACAAAGTTGGCAGTGCATTTATCATAAAGTACATGGAAAAAACATGCACTGCACCCGAGTATGTCCCTTGCTGTATGTCCCTGTGAGCTGCCCCTTTCCATGTCTCGGAAGGCTACATGGTTGATACAAGTGCCTCAATGGACCTTGGTGTACCGGAGGGTATGTGCCACTGCCCCTGCATGTGTCCCAGACAACCCTACTATCAACAGCCATCAGTCCACAAACACATCTGAGCTGCATTGTGTGCTTCAACACCAATATTCGTCTAAGCTCACCCTCAGTGCTGTGACTAAGCCTGCATGTGCAACTCGCCTGGTGCAAGCTCTGCTGTGTCGTGGCCCCCCTGTGATGCTCACCTTGCCTGGAGTTCCTTGGAACATGTCAGAAGTTCTAGGATGTGGGTCTGCAATCACTGTGCCTCTGCTTGTGCACACATGTGCATGTGGGCACCAACAAACGGGTCCAGAATTCCGTCGTCCAATGGGCCATGTCTGCTGGCAAAGGTGCTCTGGAGGCTCATCCCCCTGCAGAAAGGGCATGAAACACATGATTAATGCTTCAAAGTCATCTGTGTGTGTCTCATCAGGCATCTCATTACTTGACCATGTCAGAGAGTCACATCACAAATCACACCATCAGTCCGTCTTTCACATCCAAAGTGTGGAACACTATCTACAGCATGAATTGCAACAAGCACGTGTACAGGAAAGATATGAAACATACTACACAATGCATAGCAATGAATGTACACATTAATCATGACACACCCCATCTAGCAAAAGGTGAACAGTGGACAATAACACCTAAATCATCCCCACTAAGGGTGTCAACACAAGTCACACAGCACCAGACATGCCACAGATATGACAGTCCAAAGCCCTTGTGTAATATTCTGTAACACCGAACCATCCTTGCGAGCCCATGGATAAGGGAGGCAGGAGTGGCATATGTGAGTCAAGGACCCCAAGCAGCAAACACATACACAAGACAACCATGAAGGGCCCAGCTGGAACAGACAGTGGATGCCTTCAAAAGCCACAAAGCACTGCACCGTCACATGAAAGCACAATAGACTAGCAATTTTAAACTAAATCAACTATTAACTAACTACACTAACAATGGAAAACCTACATTACCTATTTAAACTAACTATCAAACAGAAACTTAACTAACTAAACTAAAAGAAAAATCAAAAATGGCCACATACGACCCGGGGGGGAGGGGAGGCACCCAGGAGGGGGGAGATACAGGGTGCTGCTCAACATCCACATGCGATGATGCTGAGCCAAAATAAAAACCTCCATGGGCTCAACGCCTGCACAGCCCGACCTATGTGGGAGATAGATGGTCGTCCGAGTCTGGCTCATCCTGTAAAGGAGGACGTGGCACAGTAGCCTGGCCACGCCTAGCCGCAGCTTGCCCCTCGTCGGCAGCAAGTCTGCCGGACGGGTGAGCCTGGTTCTGTGTGGCGATGTGACATAGGTCTGCATGCAGAACCTCACGTGATACACGTGCTTCCTCTTGCAAGGTAGCACGTGTAACACGGAGTTCCTCCTGCAAGGCCTGGCTGGACAACCGCTGCACCTCCCGGCAAGCCTGTAGCTCAGCCGAGATGGTACGCTCAAGCTGTGCAAACCTCTCCTCTGCCTGCTGCCTCTGGGACATCATAAGGACACCCAGAGTGGATCTGAGGGAAGCATACTCCTCCCTCAGGGCATCCATGTGCGCCTCTGCGTGAGCAGCAATTGCTTGGCGCAGAGACGACATTTCAGCCTGGCGTGCCCTGTCTGAGGCCGCCATGCCCAGCCTGAGCGAGCGGGCCGTGGACCGTGCCGCCTGCTGCTGGAGAAGCACCTGCCTAGCAGGGGGGAGCACAGATCGGGCCACACGCTCCATGCTCTCAGCGATGTTCTCCATTGCTGCCCCCTGCCGTTCGGAATTGGCAGTCATGTCTTGCTCCCACTCAGTATACAGCGGTTGCGAGCGGCGACCGCGTTGCCGGGCTTGACCCCTGCGGGACCAAGGACCGGGGGTCCTCGCTGTGTTGGCACCGCCTGTGGCTGCACGACTACATGCCCCCGTCGACGTGATGTCCCAGGCACATCAGTGACTGGTTTGGAAGGTGACCCTGCGTCCCGATCCACCATGGGCGGAGGAACCAAGACTGTCTGATCCCTCAGTGCAGGTGTCACAGCCAGAGGAGTGTCCACATCAGAATCACTCACCCCTGACACATGGACTTGATGCTCATCCAACTCAACATGGACGTCAGAGTCGTCATCAAGGCTGGACTCATAGGCAGCCAGAGACAAGATGGACTGCAGCACTTGGGGGTTTTCGTGGCCTACCACCCCACGACCCCCACTAGTGCCGGGTTGATGTGGTGTTACCAACCCTGTGTCTGGCATGACAACACAATCCTCCGCCTCCATTGCGTCATCACCTGAAAAATAGAGAGAAAAAAGGTCACTACACATGTCCGAAGCACACGACACACACACACACTGACAGCAAAGGCATCCGGCAGACATGTGACACACAACATATGACCTGGCATGCATGCTGGGTCTACTTTGAATAGCTTCTGTGATCAGACCTGTTGAAAGGTGGCAGTTTCCATGGAAGTGGGTCTATGCAGTGCAGAAAATGTGTATGCCACTCACTACCTACATGTACAAGCACTCTATGGTGTGTGCCAGGAAATGTGAAGGCAGTGCAATGTCAAATTCACACATCACGTGCATTGTGCATTCAATGTGTACCATGTCTAGAAGCCAAGCACCCCTCCACCCCAGTACCAAAGCAAGGATGCCTAGCAGTGTATCAAAAGGCTGACCATACACCTGTGTATTGACAGGCAGTGTTGACTGGCATCAATAGCTTAATGTGATTCAAATTACAACACTGCAAATGATGCTGGGACAGTGGGCAGGACACATGATGAAAACTCCGGAGGCCGCCCACGTGTGAAGAAGACACAACAAGAGTTGGACAGAGTCATTGGCCATTGAACAGGCTGAGGCCTGTGAGCCACACAGATTGTCAGAGCCTAAACATGTGTGCAACGCAGGACTGAGCCACAGTTGACATGGGGAGGCCGATGAGATGGCAGGCAATGTATGTAACCAAGGACTCATATTACAGTGATCATCCAGTCAAGGACACATAGGGGCATGCGTGCAATGCACATGGAGCATGAATGGGCACTCATGTCCCTGCGGGACATCTGACCCATGCACAGTACAAGTGAGATACCCTGCATCGAGTACTAAGGCTGTACCACACGGCATATGTCTGGCAGTTTCTACGCTGGAAGTTAGCATCTACACAGGACACATGAACAAGAAACTACACATTGGCAAGATTGAAGCAGACCAGTGCAAAGGTGGACCTGGGGTGCAGAGTGGCAGAGGAGGGGCAAGGGAGCATGCCCACATGGAGTCCCGCATGCAGGCAGAGGAGACATGCATGATGGAAGCATTGCATTACTTACACATCAGAACCATGTACACGTCACATGTAGCAGCAATCATGCACAACACATCCCACAAGTGAAACACACACGTCCTCAACAAACACGCATCAACACTCACTAAACTGGGCATCAAAGTCCAGCATCTCTCCCACTCCTTCGACCAATTCAGGTGGTATGAACTCCGCAACGAGAGCCTCATGCGGAGTGAGTTCTTCCTCCTCTGGTGCAGGCCCACCGCCAGTCACCAGAGTCAAGTTGTAATTGGAGGCACGCTTAGCCTTAGTGCTGCGCTTGATGTCATTCCAACGCTTTCTGCACTCCTGCGCCGTGCACACCTCATGGCTGAATGAACTGACATGTTCCGCAACATGCTTCCAGTGGGTGTCACGTTGGGCAGCCGTAGTCTGACTGTTGGCACCCACTAGCATGTCACGGCTGTGGCCCCGCACGTAGTCCACGAGGAAGTCCAGTTCCTGCTTACAGAAAGGCTTCTTCCTCGACGTGCAGGAGGTCGTGGCTGTTTGTGGGGTCCCAGCCTGTGCTGCAGGTGCAACCTTCCTCCTCTTGGACTGTGGCGCAGACCCTGGCTGGCTAATGCCGCCCTGACCAGTATGGCCAGTGGGTTCGGTGGATTGAGCCAAGGGAGTGGCAGGTGGAGGGATGACCAAAGGCCTGACTTGTGTCAGTGGCAGCTGGGTGCCCACTAATGGACCCTGCGCAGCAACATCAGCTGTGGCAGGGTCATTGACCGCAACGGTCCTGGTTGGCAGACTCACAACCGGGGTGCTGTTGGTTGCATCTGCCCCTGCACTTGCCAACACCCGGCTGTCCGGGGCAGCAGATGACATGACTGCCCCAGGGACACATGTCTTGGTCTGAGCAGCCCGGCGTGCCCCTATGGTTTCCCCCCTGGCCTGTTGGAGATCTACCAAGGGCTCTTCAAGTGCCAACGCAGCCTGCGCTGGCAGATCCTGAGCCTGGGTGGCGGTGTCCACAGCTGCACCTGCAGCTACCACTACCCTTGGGCCCGTGGGAGTCGATGGAACGGACTGCCGGGTTGTACGGGTGCCAGTGCCAGATGCAGGAGCTGCATCCCCCGGAACCACAGGGGGTGGTGGCATGGCTGCACCGACACATGGCACCACATTGTGCTCAAGTGGCGCACCCCTGCCTCTTCCCCCCCTGTGGCTGCCCTGGACACCCTGGAGTCCCCCTACTCCCTGGTCACCACGGCCACATCCCCGACCACGCCCGCCACGAGGAGGACGCCCAGCTGAGGCGCCCCTCACCTTTGGTGGCCTCCCAACCATGGCACAGATGTAGTAGTGTTGGCACAGATGGAGTGGTGCCAATGGGAGGTGTACACCACAATTGACCTGGGCAATTGGGGTGAAGGGGGTGGGAGCAAGATGTTAACAGCCCCCCTGCACCTGCAAGGCTGTATGTGACCCCGGTGATGTGGTGACAGGTCACGCAACGCTCAGGCACCCCAAAACTGCAGTAAAACCGTGCACGCAACCCTGCAGCCTACGTGCGTGGATTCAACCTCCCGCAGTACGCGGTGGCACCCAGTAACACGAATAACGCGTACGCGTGGGACACGCAGGCTACTATGACATCGAAAATGGGTGCGATACACAGGGGCACCCGCAGTGGTAAAAAGAGCATGTGCGACTCACCGTCTGACTAGCGCGATGCAGTTTTTCACGCGCGCTGAAATGCCCATGCACGTCTGTACGCGTCACGTCACAGGGGCGCTTGCGCTTGAGGGGCCTTCTGTCCAATGAAAATGTGTATGCGTGCAGACGCGCTTACGCGCTAAGGGCCTTTCCTCGAATTACACGCTGACGTGCAGATTTTTCACGTGCCAAATCACTCTGTATCAAGCTGGCCACGCGTAAGCACACGGAAGACCACGCTCCTGCCCAGAAGGCCGAACTACTGCCCCCCAGAGCCCCGAGCACGCTCCCACCTCCCATCTGCTTCTGCCTGACTGCCTGCTGGCCACGTGCCCTGCCATTTGCTGCCTGCACATCAGCCAGGGGTGCAGTTGCTGTGACCACCCCTGCTGGAACCGAAGACTCCCGACTGGGATTCCATCGCTCCACAGCCCAGCCCCAGGACCCAGTTGCCCACCCACTCCTGCCTCTGGGGTTGTCATGTCGGGGCAAACACCATCTGAGACCACTGACAACCCCCGGCCAGAGAGGCAGAGGGGCACCAGCTTCAGTGCCACCGAAGTTGGTGTCCTGGTGGAGCAAGTCCTGGGGCAGTATGATGCCCTCTTCGGAAGTTCCCGCGCCGACAAGGAAGGACGGACTCGGATCTGGACTGACATTGTGACTGCCATCTACGCGGAGGGGGTGGCAGTCCGCGACTTACAACATGTCAAGAAGCGCTGGGAGGACTTCAGGTCCAGGACCCTGAACAAGGCCCGGCGCCTCTTGAAGGCAGCGGATGCCAAGGGGCGCCGGGGCCACTTGTCGGAAGAACAGATGAGGGTCCTGGAACGCATATCCCCAGGCTCCACGTCCAGGTCCCTGAGAGGCAGACCCGTCTGGAGTCGAGCGGTAAGTGTACATGCATCCTGATTGTGAGCAGTGCGTGTGGTGATTTTTCAGTAGTGTGCAGGTTGCACATCTGTTTGTATGGGGTCGAGTATGGGTGGGGGTGTACAGGGCCGTGGGGCTAACACATGCGAGGGCTGGAATGTGTGAGACATGGATGGTGCTTGTGTGTGTAGGCTTGCATGCCAAATGCAGTTGTGTGGGCACACATGTTTGGATGAATGTGTACGTAAGTAGACATGTCTGTGATGTCACGCATGTATGTTGTTTTCAGCTGCATGTATCAGCACTGTGTACATGTGCATGTGTGTGTATTTGACAAGGGTGCAACAGTGATGCAACATGGATGCATGTGACAGCGGTATGTGGAAGCCTGATTGGCAGATGTGACATGGATGCCCGTCTGAACACTGTGACACTTGGCAGAGGTGTACACATGCATGCAAGTGTGGTGGTGTGTGTACATGTGTGGTGCACTTCCTGTGTTGCATGTGATGTCCGGCTCACCTTTGGCTGCTCATGCTGTTGTATGTGTATGGATGGTGCTGGCAGTTGCGATATGGCTGTGGTATGATGGCTCATGTGTGCGAGTTGAAATGACATGTGTGTTGGGGATTGTGATGACATGTCTGAGGTTTGCCAATGCCACTCATGTACAACTGTCATGTGTGTATGTGTCCATTGTACAGTGCCCTGATGCCTGTGTTTTGTTTCTCCCTGTCTGCAGCGTCAACTGATGAAGAGGGCGGAGAAGGTGCTGTGGAGCACAGCGGCGGGGATCCCACCGCCAGCCGGAGATGCAAGGCCCGGCTCCCCTCCCATGTTGTCATCTCGTCGGGGAGTGAGGAGTCCGGTGCCGCATCCCAGGCCGCAGCTGCCGGGGGGAGGTCCAATAGGCGGAGGTTGGAGTTGGACTCCTCGGCAGCAGAAGGGGCAGCTGGGACCCCACAGGGCCCAACAGGGGAAGATGGCACGGAGTCATCCAGGTTGGTGGGGGGTTTGGTGGAGGAGGAGGCCGTGCAAGCACCAGAGACGGGGTCTGGAGGTGGGGATCCCACTGGTGCTAGTGGTGCAGTGCAGGACCAGGGACAGGAGGCAGCACAGGCCGCCACGGAGGTGCCTGTGTGCAATCCTGTCCCTGATCCTGTCCCTGCATCATCTTGCACCAGCAGGGATGTCTACGCCCAGACCCGTTTTCAGGCAGGGGATGAGCTCATGTCAACTGGCCTTCCTCTGCCTGCGGACATGGCTATCCGGGTCCGGGTTGAGCCTGTCCTGGCTGGTGTGGCGTTGCGTCAACGGGCCATGCGAGGTGACCTGCAGTCTTTTCATGAGGAGACTGCACGTCATCTCGAATGGCTCGTTGACCACATCAGCCTGCTGGGACAGGTCACCCAGGCCGGATTCCTCCGTCTGATGGGGCTTGCTACGACCCCCTCCTCAACTGGACCCCCTACGCGCCAGTCGCCCTCCGTGCCATCTTCCCACCCATCAGTCACCTGGGTGCCCTGTGGGGCTGCCTCTGACGGTGCGGCCAGGCTGGTGGAGGAGGCATCCCTGCCACAGTCGGGAGTTTGACATCCAGCAGGGGTGGCCACATCTACGACTGCACCCCAGCCGGCGGAGGATGTGCAGGCAGCAGGAGGCAGTGCACGGGCAGAGGCACAGCAGCAGCAGCAACGTGGTGGGAGCCATGAAGGCTCTGGGCCTTCAACATCGGAGGGGCAGGCATCGGCCGGAGGGCAGGAGGACCCAGGACAGAGAGTGTCTTCCGTGTGGCAGCGGTTGGGCCACGCCATAGATGCGGAGCGGCAGCGGGCGGAAGAGGCACGGCTCACAATGGTCAGGGCAGAGAACTCCATGCGGAGGGCCCTGAGGCGGGCCGAGTGCCTCGAGGCAATCCGCAGGGGTTTGGAGGTGGACACGTCGACGGCCCTGCGGACCCTCGGGGCCATGGAGGAGGACCGCCTCCGGGACATTGAGCAGGAGTTCGATGATGCCCTAGCCCGGGACATCCACAAGTGAGCCGTGAAACTAGCCCGCTGCCCTTGTACATAGTTATGTAGGTAGTGTTAGGTTTCATTTTTGTTTTGATTTTATTTGGACCTTTCGGACATTGGCCACATTTTTGTATATAGTTTATTTTATTAGTTAGTGTAGTTAGATAGGTTTCCTTTCTTTTGTTGGGATAATGGACCCTGGCTTGTTTCCATGTACATAGTTCACTGTTGGATTGTATTTTCTTTTCACATTTTAACCATGGAGCAATGGCCTGCTGGCAGGTGCCCCACAGTGCTGGGGGGTTGGGGTGGTGGGGAACATGAGTTGGACATGGGTGGGGGCCTGCTGGCAGGTGCCCCACAGTGCTGGGGGGTGCGGGGGGTGGGGAACATGAGTTGGACATGGGTGTGGGCCTGTTGGCAGGAGCCCCACAGTGCTGGGGGGTGGGGGCGGTGGGGAACATGAGTTGGACATGGGTGGGGGCCTGCTGGCAGGTGCCCCACAGTGCTGGGGGGTGGGGTGGTGGGGAACATGAGTTGGACATGGGTGGGGGCCTGCTGGCAGGTGCCCCACAGTGCTGGGGGGTGGGGGTGGAGGGAGACATGGGTGGGGGCCTGGTGGAGGCTGCCCCTGCACTGCTGGGGGGTGGGGGTGGTGGGAGACATGGGTGGGGGCCTGGTGGAGGCTGCCCCTGGTGGCTGGGGGGTGGGGGTGCTGGGAGACATGGGTGGGGGCCTGGTGGAGCAGGGCTGCCCCTGCACTGCTGGGGGGGTGAGGGTGGTGTGAGACATGGGTGGGGGCCTGGTGGAGGCTGCCCCTGGTGGCTGGGGGGTGGGGGTGCTGGGAGACATGGGTGGGGGCCTAGTGGAGGCTGCCCCTGCACTGCTGGGGGGGTGGGGGTGGTGGGAGACATGGGTGGGGGCCTGGTGGAGGCTGCCCCTGGTGGCTGGGGGGTGGGGGTGCTGGGAGACGTGGGTGGGGGCCTGGTGGAGGCTGCCCCTGCACTGCTGGGGGGTGGGGGTGGTGGGAGACATGGGTGGGGGCCTGGTGGAGGCTGCCCCTGGTGGCTGGGGGTGCTGGGAGACATGGGTGGGGGCCTTGTGGAGGCTGCCCCTGCACTGCTGGGGGGGGTGGGGTGGTGGGAGACATGGGTGGGGGCCTGGTGGAGGCTGCCCCTGGTGGATGGGGGGTGGGAATGCTGGGAGACATGGGTGGGGGCCTGGTGGTGGGTGCCCCTGCACTGCTGGGGGTGGGGGTGCTGGGAGACATGGGTGGGGGCCTGCTGGCAGGTGCCCCACAGTGCTGGGGGGTGGGGGTGGTGGGGAACATGAGTTGGACATGGGTGTGGGCCTGCTGGCAGGTGCCCCACAGTGCTGGGGGGTGGGGGTGGTGGGGAACATGAGTTGGACATGGGTGTGGGCCTGCTGGCCGGTGCCCCACAGTGCTAGGGGGTGGGGGGGGCTGGGAGACATTGGTGGGGGCCTGGTGGAGGGTGCCCCTGCACTGCTGGGGGGTGGGGGTGCTGGGAGACATGGGTGGGGGCCTGCTGGCAGGTGCCCCACAGTGCTGGGGGGTGGGGGTGGTGGGGAACATGAGTTGGACATGGGTGGGGGCCTGCTGGCAGGTGCCCCACAGTGCTGGGGCATGGGGGTGGTGGGACACATGGGTGAGGGCCTGGTGGAGGCTGCCCCTGGTGGCTGGGGGGTGGGGGTGCTGGGAGGCATGGGTGGGGGCCTGGTGGAGGCTGCCCCTGCACTGCTAGGGCTGGGGGTGGTGGGAGACATGGGTGGGGGCCTGGTGGAGGCTGCCCCTGGTGGCTGGGGGTGCTGGGAGACATGGGTGGGGGCCTGGTGGAGGCTGCCCCTGCACTGCTGGGGGGTGGGGGTGGTGGGAGACATGGGTGGGGGCCTGGTGGAGGCTGCCCCTGGTGGCTGCGGGGTGGGGGTGCTGGGAGACATGGGTGGGGGCCTGGTGGTGGGTGCCCCTGGTGGCTGGGGAGTGGGGATGGTGGGAGACATGGGTGGGGGCCTGGTGGAGGCTGCCCCTGCACTGGTGGGGGTGGTGGGAGACATGGGTGGGGGCCTGGTGGAGGCTGCCCCTGGTGGCTGGGGGTGGGGGTGCTGAGAGACATGGGTGGGGGCCTGGTGGTGGGTGCCCCTGCACTGCTGGGGGGTGGGGGTGCTGGGAGATATTGGTGGGGGCCTGCTGGCAGGTGCCCCACAGTGCTGGGGGGTGGGGGTGGTGGGGAACATGAGTTGGACATGGGTGTGGGCCTGCTGGCAGGTGCCCCACAGTGCTGGGGGGTGGGGGTGGTGGGGAACATGAGTTGGACATGGGTGTGGGCCTGCTGGCAGGTGCCCCACAGTGCTGGGGGGTGGGGGTGGTGGGGAACATGAGTTGGACATGGGTGTGGGCCTGATGGCAGGTGCCCCACAGTGCTGGGGGGTGGGGGTGGTGGGGAACATGAGTTGGACATGGGTGTGGGCCTGCTGGCAGGTGCCCCACAGTGCTGGGTGGTGGGGGTGGTGGGAGACATGGGTGGGGGCCTGGTGGAGGGTGCCCCACAGTGCTGGGGGTGGGGGTGGTGGGAGGCATGGGTGGGGGCCTGGTGGAGGGTGCCCCTGCACTGCTGGGGGGTGGGGGTGGTGGGAGTCATGGGTGGGGGCCTGCTGGCAGGTGGCCCACAGTGCTGGGGGGTGGGGGTGGTGGGAGACATGAGTTGGACATGGGTGGGGGCCTGCTGGCAGGTGCCCCACAGTGCTGGGGGGTGGGGGTGGTGGGAGACATGGGTGGGGGCCTGGTGGAGGGTGTCCCACAGTGCTGGGGCGTGGGGGTGGTGGGAGACAAGAGTTGGACATGGGTGGGGGCCTGCTGGCAGGTGCCCCACAGTGCTGGGGGGTGGGGGTGGTGGGAGACATGGGTGGGGGCCTGGTGGAGGGTGCCCCTGCACTGCTGGGGGGTGGGGGTGCTGGGAGACATGGGTGGGGGCCTGGTGGAGGGTGCCCCTGGTGGCTGGGGGTGCAGTGGGACATGCGTTGGTGGGCAGTAGTGCAAGTTGACATGTGGGTTGGCTGGGGGTCATGGCCATGGTGGATGGTGTGCCTGCAGGACATGTGCAGGGTAGGCCCCTGTGGTGTGAGCCACCTGCAGGGGCCATGGAGGGTGTAGAGGGAACACCTGGGAGGACCCACACGTGCAATTCACGTGTGGTGCTCCCCGCGCACCCCTGAAATACATGTACCCTGATGGAATCGCGTGTGGAACTTCCCGCGCACCCCTGAAATGCGCGTACCCTGCTCGCACGGGCCCAATCGCGTGTGGAACTTCCCGCGCACCCCTGAAATACACATACCCTGATGGAATCGCGTGTGGAACTTCCCACGCACCCCTGGAATACACGTACCCTGCTGATGTCGCGTGTGAAACTTCCCCCGCACCACGAAATACACGTACCCTGATGAAATCGTGTGTGGAACTTCCCGCGCACCCCTGAAATACACGTGCCCTGCTGATGTCGCGTGTGGGACTTTCCGCGCACCCCTGAAATACACGTACCCTGCTCACACAGGGCCAATCGCGTGAGGTACTTCCCGCGCACCCCTGTGATACACGTAGCCCGCTTGCCGTGCTGGCACAGGGTTTGCGCAGCCCTTTGCGCTGGATTGGGTATATTGATGGCTTTTCCCTGCGCGAGAGGCGTTCTTGGGGGCGTAACTGGCGCTGCTGCAGGGTCGCTGCGCCACTGTGCGCCACGGCTGGTTTTGGTGGCTGGAATCCATGAATACGCTGTGGGCGGAAATGGATTTTAGCGCACGCGGCTGGCGCAGGGATTCGCACGCGCACACTGTGCGCCAGCCGCGTGCGCCACTTGTGCGCTGAATTCTATGAATTACCCCCTTAGTCTTGTTGTGGCTTGCTCACACATGGGTACTGTCATACCATGTACGTCTAGTTTGTCTGTGGTGCTAATTTCCATTATTGGTTGCATTTCTTTATTTAACATTGTTTCATTGAATTTGAAACAGCTTGCAAGAGTTGGCCTTAAGGCCATACAATTGACATTTTTGTGCGCTATTTGTTCTATAACATCAGTTGCACATGCATTATCGCCATAAAGTGCATGAATGTGCCGGTTTTTCAATACAACTTGTGCTCCTTGCGATAGTACACCAACTCTAATACCTTTTAAGATATTGGCATAAGTGAGATCTGCAGATTGCTGCATGTTCTCAGTTAATTCTCTGTATTGGAAATGTTGCCAAAGGTTGACATTACCTAGGCTAGCAACAGTTTTCCATCAGAGTTTGTGGCCTAAGGTTTTAAAAATAGGTTCACCTTTCACTGGTGTCAATTGTAGAAGATCTCCGAAAACAATAATGTGTTTCCCTGCAAAGAGTTCTTCGTTGTTACTTTTAAGTACTTCTTGCAATCTGAGGTGAATCTAAGACTACATTAGGTTGGAGACCATGCTCACTTCATCTATTAGTAGCATTTTCATTTGTTTCAATACTCTGCGTAATTAAATTGCAGCTTCTGCAGAAAGTTTGTAATAGTCTAATTTATTTTGATGCTCTACTGGAAGCAGTAGTAATCAGTGTAAAGTGACACCGCCTATGCTGTAGGCAGCTAAACCTGTGGGGGCCGTTACAACAGCTGACAGTTTGTTGTTTGTCAGTTGTTGAAGGAACTTGCTGATGATTTTGATTAAGAATGTTTTCCCTGATCCAGCTTCACCACTCACGTACAGCAGTATAGGTTTGTAATTTTGGCAGGTACATTCTTTATGTTCATGTTGTACACCATGTACAATTTGTTTTGTTATGTCTTCAAAAATGGTGCGCTGATCTTTGTTAAGTTTTGCTTGTTGTACAGTTAAGTCTTCTGTATCTTCTTGATACTGATACATGGTGTTTTCTACTTCTGCCATAGCTACTTCAGCCTCATTTGCTATTAGTGGTTGTCCTAGTGGTTCTTGACTTCCTGTTACAGAAGGTTGACTACTGTTGGAAGAGTCCTTATCTAGTTGGGCCTGAAGTTCTTCTTCCTGTTGCTGCTCATTGTGTAACATTGTTTTGTACTGCGTAAAGTTCACATCGGTGATAGCGCTTTCATTTGCTTTGAGAGCATCTTTATAGCAGTCATAGTTATCTAGTATGTCTTCCTCTTTTCTACATGGTTTGAAAAGTTGTAACAGAGACATGTAATATCGTTCTTTCTCTTTTGAGAGAGCATTTTTATGCATAGGCTGTACAATTTCTGTGATAATGTTTTGTCTGATGCTAGGTCATCCCAGAGGTCTTGAAGCTCTGTTTTTTCTGCTTTTGTTAAGTAGGCTGTAACATATCGTGCAACAGCAGTTGAATTGTCTGCAATGTACTGCACATCTATGTTTGCATTCCATAAGGGGGCAATGATTGCATTGTAATCATTGATATATTTTGATTCTTCCCTTCTTTTTATGTAATACGTGTTCTTAGGTGAGTTACATTTAACACTATGTCGAACTCAAGAAATGAAGTTGTTTACTTCACCTATTTCTGTAACTGGTCTAGGGAAACCAAAGCAGCATTTGGTGTAGTATTTACCTTTGTTTTTGTATTTGTGTCGACAATATTTGCCACATTTGTGTCTTTGAAATTGTAAAATCTGCCAATGCAGCTCACTATGTGTCTGTTATGAAGGGATTTCACAAGTGACATATTTTTGGATAAACTGCAAAACAGTGCTATCACTGTCGTGACCAAATTTCGGTGCACCTTTGATCCATAACAGCATGTGAATATGTGGTGATCCTCTCGCTTGATATTCTTTTCTCCAAAAGAAGTGTTGCACTGCTCCACGGGGAGGAACAGTTTTATTGCAAATAAAGTGTAGCATGGCAATGAAACGATGATGGAAATATCTTGACACATTAACTGGATCTAGAGAGCAAAGTTCTCCAGGTATTAATATATCTATGTTTTTTTTGTTGCTGTTTGCTATGTGTAGGAACTCATGTAAATCTTCCCATGCATATTCTGCACAATTTAGCATAACAAACCAAGTCGCTGGTCCAAGGTTTCTGATCATACAACACACGTCTCCGTGCCGTCGGAACCAGTATTCCTTTGTACTACGCATGTTTGCAAACAAATTTGTTATACTTGATTGTAAAACCTCATCTTTTTCCTGTACTTTTTGTATTAACTGCGTAGCTGACATATTTTGAAAGTGGGTTCCAGATTTCAAAATGTGTACAACTCCGTAACATAGCGTTGCTAATTCACTTTCATAGAGTAGGTGGAATATGTATTCCACATTTTGTCTAAATCTGGGAGCTTGCGAATACATTCATAATGAGCGGTATTCTGATGCCCCAATCTGAGTGGGTCTATCATCGTATCTTCCACCTTTGCCAGTAGGAAATAGCAGTGGAAAAGCACGTGCTTCTATACTTTTTTCCCATATACTCATTGGTGACCCTTTGGTTTGTTGCATTTGGTAAGTTTCTAGTGCATCATCTATGCTTTCATTGGAATGCAATGGATGAATTGTGTATTGGTCCAAAAGAGTGGATACTGTAGCAGGATCCAGAAGTTCGAATTATCCATTTTCTAATGGCTCTTGAATTATTTCAGTTGTTTCCCTTAAGCTTTCATCACTATTTATTTCCTTGTAGTACTCGTTATTTTTTTTAGATATTGCAATGCTTGTCCAATTTTATGTAAGTCCACCAGTCGTTACCAAATTCGTTTGTCCTTTGTTGGTACACCATTTACCAAGACTATTAAAGAATGCCCTATTGAACGTTGCACTCCTAGAGTGTGTACATTTTCCGTTAGATCTAATGGAAAATAAACTACTTTGCCACAAATGCCTTTCACCAGTTCTGAGGAAGATAATTTTGCTGTTTTTGGATGAAGGTGTATAATTGCTTGAAATGGGTGAACTGTTTGAATTATTATGCTCTCATACAAATTGAGTTGTTGCAGGATTTTTGGTAGTGGGAACAATTCCAAATTATTTGTAATAGCACATGAAGGAGTGTGGTTGTTGTCTAATTTTGTAGTACAGTAACTGCAACATATTAGGTGTTCAGTTAGTTCATATTTGTTTTCTGCTAAAAGGTAGAGAGCTAATTCAAACCATTTAGAATCTTCATTGTCTTCTATTTGTATGCTATGTCTACATTTTTTGTGTTCCCTTTGTAAAACTTTCTGCGGCAACACACACACACATGGTTTGGTACTTCAGCCGATGACCTTTTAAATTTTACTATTTCTTTTCGGTATGTGTGTAATAGAAGGTTGCTATGTGCAGAATTGTTGCTACTATGTTCTAGAACTATTGCATTTTGAAAGTGGCTTTCACTTCCAAAATGCTTTCTCTGAATACGGTCAATTTCTTCTTGTAAGTATTTGGGTGTACCATGCAGAAGAGTGTTATTTAAATTGCCTACTTCTGAAGCTGGATATTTTGCACAGTATATTTTATACATTAGATTTCTTACATTTGAATGATGTATTGATATCTTTTTGATATCATAGAAGGTGCTTTTGCAAATAGGCCCAGAAATGCAGGCTAATGAATGTCCTTGTAGTCCTGTGTATTTGCGCACTGGACAAATATCCATATTTTGCAGCACTTTCATTTTACTTTTGTCTTTACCTTTTACATACTGATTGAGGAACTGACGTAAAGATTTGAAAGCTTTGTTTGGAATTGCACACATTGATGTGCACGGCCATTTGTATACTGGACCGTGTGGTTCAGCTGAATTGAGAGGTAATACTGAGTTTTCAGGGGATACTTTTGTAAGCAGTGTTTCTTCCATGATGGTAGTTTTGATTTTCTCATACCCTCGTCCACTGCTATGGATGGCAATTGTCTTTGTTTGATTTTGTTTGTATGCTTCTTCATTAAAATATGGTTCTGTGGTTGTCGTGTGACTCCATTCACCACCACAAACATTTAAGAAATTATTTTTGTTCACATTCCGTTTATTGCTGAGTTTCTTTTGTAGTTTAGTACTTAGTTTTGTTAGTGCTTTCATCCTATTTAACACTAATATAAACAATTTTCTTTTGAGAAGGATTGCACTGTCCACAAGAGTTTGTAGGATTAACTTTCTATGGTAGGTTTTAAGGGGTGAGGATGATTTCGGTCCTCTTCTAAGTAGATTCTGAAGGACTCTGTGACAAAACATTTTTGATAAAATACTTTTTTTACTATGGGTTCTTGTTACACTATCAGGATTATTAGGAGCATTGTTAGCCGTACTGGTAGCCAATTTCTTGCCAACATTTTTGTGTTTTGTGACACATTTTGATAGAGGAGGTAAAGTTCCGGTAGTTGAAGCTTCCTTTATTTGCTAACCGACTGCATTAGCTGGTTTGTTCCACCATTCTCTACAAACTCTACAACAGATGGATGCTTAGATTGGGCTCTTTTATTTTTATTTGCTTTACTTCTGCGTTCCTTACTACAGAGTTGCTTTTTGGTAGGCATTCTTTGGTGTCTGTTGAAAAAAAGAAGGCATACTTTGGTCTGTTGAACAATGTATGTGTGCTGTGTGCATACATGCATGAGTCTGATGGGGAAGCTCTTTGTAATGTGTGTGAATGTGCATTGGATTCTTGCAATGATTTGGTAAGGCTATTTTACTGTTTGTATACTACTGCAATGTGCTTCAGATGAGAGTACAAAGTGGCCTAGTGGTGACGAGAAGCATTATTAATAAACGAAATGCCATAAACTTGCAACAGCAACTTCTTTTCTAAATCTAACCTTCTAAGCATTACGTATGTTATTTGAGTTCCAAACACACAGGGATTTGTGAGCCATTCTGCCTGTTATTCTTTGTTCAATAAATGGATATTTATAGGAGGCAATGGTTCAGAAATCAATGTTTGATTTGGTGCCCAAATTAAACAAATAACCCATGCACCCTCTTTGAGAATTAGTTATAATATAAAGGTAGTACTGTACTTACTTTTTTTTGCAAAATGACCAGGTTTCTTCGGATATGTCGTCTGCAGTGTAGATGCAGTTGATTCTCAGGAGAGTAGTCTTCACTGTGATTCAAAAAATCAAAATTAATTACTTTGTGTGTTTACAGCAGTGATGATACTGCACACATTAATTGTGCATCTTTCGTCAGAGCATTCTCCTTTCATATTTCAACCCAGTGCATGTGTGCATTTCACTTCACTCTGTGCAGCCTTTGCATGGTATTTGCAATATGTTACTTGCAAGTCCTTCAAAATTTCTAACAATTTTAAGGTTATGAAAATGCCTTGTTTTTTACAAGATGTACTATCTATAGGAGAAACGTTTGTAAGCCTTAGGGCATAGTAGTAGATGGGAAAAAATGTTCTACTTGCAAATTAAAAGCATGATGCCGAAAAATCGTGAGACCCTCAGAGGGAGATGTCACCACAGCAATCGGGAGCGCTTACTTTTCTTATACGATTACGATTACATTGCAAGTAGCATTACTGTAGGCCGTACACAGTACACAACTCGGACATTTTCTAATACAAAATTGAGTTTCGTCCTAAATAGGCATGCTTGCAACGTATGTATAGGTTATGTGGAAGACAGTAAGAAGTTGTGCGGTTTGTCAATGATAAATCGGACATCTTGCACTTAAAAGGGGGAGCGTTGGTATGTATTGCATATGCACATTTAGTGGCATTAATTCGTTTAAATTAAATCATAAGGGTTGCACATGTTCTCTGATTAAAATATACATACCTGTACTCTATACTCATGTATGTGTGCATGCATGGAGCTGTACGTAGACATTTGCAACACTTGCACAGTAGCTTGTGAAGTAGGTGCTTTGCAATGATATGTGACTTCCATTCATAATTATCGACAGTAATTTTGAAGTGCGCAATGTTGATGACGGAGTTAGATTTAGCAATGTTCAATGTGATTGGTGGATGGTTGTGTGACTGCTTAGTTGTGTCCAATGAAGGACTTGATTTGCTACCGCTGTGGAAAGGGTGGAAGGACTGGGTAAGAGTTATGTGCCGAACATAGGCAACGCTTGTCCGCGGGTAGGGCATGTCACATACGGGTTTCTACAGCAAATCCTGCATGGAAAGGAGACTGTAGGCATCAGCCAATCAGATGTTCACATTACTCTTTTGTGTCGAAAGACGGTGCGTACACTGAAGATGGCAGAGGTGGAGAGGGTCAGGGTTTTGGTGCTTGGAGACATTTTCGTCCATGGTTTACAACACTATGCCGAGAGTAGGCATGTGGCACACCATTTCGATGTGAGAGGAGTGGAGGTGGTGTGGAACGCTGAGACTGATGCCAATGTTGCGGCAATTCTGCAAATTTGCTGAGACATACGTATAATGACCTCTCCTCATGCGGTAATTTTGCACTACGGTGCTTGCCATTTGGGCTACGTGAGTTCACGTACTTTGTTGGCAGATTTGGAACAGTTGGTTCAAGCACTCATGAACATCTTTCCACCTGCAAAAGTATTTTTTTCTGGTTTACTCCCTAGAGTAAAATGGGACAACAATTCTTTTTTCTGTCCAGATCAAAGTATTGGGAGATGTATCATTAATCGCGGCATGCGTGCTTTTATGTTACGAGCTGGTATGATTTTCTGCAGCCACGAAAACATTGTTCCAAGTAATGCGGATTATTTTGAAGCAGATGGTGTTGCGCTATCTTCTTTGGGAAATGTGATGTTCTTTTGGAACGTAAGGCTTGCTTTAGAGAAGACTCTGTAATGGTTGTAGGAGTAAAGTAAGGACAAAAAATACAAAAAAATAAACAAAATTACAGATGTCTGTAAGGTATCTGCCCAAAAAAAAAAGAAAACGGCTCTTTTCAGAGCCCACCTTAAAGGGGAAAAAGGGGAATAATACTTTAATGTACTGTCATCACGCTGTGATCCTATACATGTCCGCGGACATGGCGGTAGTTTGCAGCCAGCGCATATCACCAATGGGGATTCTGGGGTGGAGACGCATGCAAATCAGAAGGAGTGGAGCTAGGGATTGGTCAATAAAGTTCAGTAGGTGTGTTCTGAACGGCGAGATTTAGTAAGACCGTCTTCCCCCTGACAGGAGACCACACAGCCATGGCTTTGCGTGCTCGAAAACAGATTATCTGGATTTTGGGAGACTCATCGATACATTGGTTGAAGGTGCATGCAGAAAGCTGCAGTTTATCTGCAGATCTCGGATTTCCTCTTGTGGAAGTGCACTGCCATAGGGTGCGTGGCATGAGGTGGCTGGACTTGGTACCTCTCTGTGTTACTTTACCGACAGAGCGCCTTCCAGATATAGTTATCATTCATTGCGGAGGAAACAGTTTAGGCCATGTCTCTGGAATTTCTTTGCAATATGCAATGAAGGAAGGACTTGCAAAGCTCATGCACATGTTTCCAAATTGTCAAATACTTTTCCCCCGTATTGCACAAAGACAAATATGGCTGCGTTCGTCTGCTTTTGGTCCACAAATGGAGAAAGAGAGACGCAATGTGAATAAGGCTGTTTGTGCCTTATTAAGAGATGTTGGCATGTCCTCATTTCACAATGAAAACATTTTGTTTCGCAGCTCTTTCATTTTCCACAGAGATGAAGTCCATCTCACATATGCTGGCAATCAGATTTTTCTTTGCAATGTACAAAATGCATTGCAACCTCTTTTGGATTCACAATAACCGACAATCCGTTTTCTCCAATCCACAGTTTTTGACCCACACAACACACCACCGAAAGGCTCTTTTCAGAGCCACCACTTACTCCCAGCATACACTTCATTGTGTTTGCTCCGCTTGCACCCTCCTTTTTGTCCCCTACGACTGTCCGCAAACTTTTCCACAACTCAGCAGGGGTCTACAATGGTCACTTCATAGTTCTATTGTTAAACTGAGAAAGGCGGCTCTGAAAAGACCGTTTTCTGTAATTTTTGTTGTTTTCACATTTATTGCTTCTCAGCGCACGACACACTAGGATAGAATGCCAAAGGAGGGTAAGGTAGGGACACCAGCCACGGGGATAAGAAAAGGCAAGTGGACAGAGAAAGATATAGGGTGAGCTTTACTTAGGTAAGGAGCAAATCTTCTGGTGCTCCGTGACCGTAGCCTCCAAAGCACTTCAAAAACTCTCCCCCCTGCACAGTACTGCGTCACAATACATACACACTATTGTCAACTTTGAAAGGTAAGCGTCAACAGCATTGCGAATGGCTTGTGAGGCAGCTGGAGGGAGGCGCTCCCCCACAGGAGTGTCTCTTGTGGGGAGAGGATCAGACACGGAGGATGCTGTGGAGGAACTCAATCGACTATGCTCTGCACATGGCACTACCTTGCGAATGTCCGCAGTGTGGAACAAAGTGAGGGGTCGCTTCATGGTTGTCGTACCAAAGCTGTACGCACCAAGTCTCTCGCGACTCAGCACCACCTGGCACTGGTTACACCTCGTAAGAGAAAGAAGAGTCAACAGCTACCCCTGTTTCAACTGTTTAGGGGTGGTAGGCTTGAAGGAGGCAAGTATCTAGTTTGTATACTAGTTTATGAAGGTCACAAGATGATTGAGAGAATTATATTTATTCAAAAATTCAAACATACATCTAAAAACAGTAGGTTCGTAAGAAAAAACAACAAATGAACCTGTAAAAATACATTTAAGCCCAAATGAGCTTGAAACAGAAATTTTAAACTGTTTTATCCATCACAGTTGAGTGAGTGAGGGTAAGTAACATAAGTATATAGTGCAAATTTCAATACTACTTGTGGACTGGTAGTATTTGTTGTCTAAAACCACATATGTGTTCACCATGCACTCCTCTTTAAGATATTTGTAAAATTTGATAGATCTTAAATAGCACAAACATGCTTTTAGAAAATTTAAGGTGCAGGGGAGATAACAGTCAACCCTGGCATATGGGTTGTGAAATATACGAAAGCAAAGTATATGTGCACACTTTCACAAGCTCAGAATGAGCCAAATTATTAATATGACTTAGATACACCGTAAGAGTGTATAGAGACTTTACAATACTTATTAATTTGTATAAAAACAAGAACATTGTTTGGTATTCAATGAAGAACCTCAACACATCAATTGCAGGTATTTTCAGTTTCTTTAATTTTCAATAATTCATAGATGACCCAAAGCGTTTCGAGAAATTCATCTCTTCTTCAGGGGCATATTCAACAAAATGTATCACATCTAAAGGGAAATTAAAAAAAAAACATATTAATACCTATATGGTAACTTATTCTCCAAGTCATTCATGATTCAATATATAATATTCACATATATTCTCTAATAGAGATCAACCAATATTTCGGTTACTTTGGTATATTTCATCAATGAAAAAATATTGACTCAGTTATTCAATTATGTAGTTGTTCGGTCTATTCTTCCATAGATAATCAAGTGTGTCCAACAATAAATTCAACAAATTCGGATTTCAAGTGCTCAGTATTGTCTATACTGCTGTGTTCAAATTAAAAACCGTACTATGCAAACAATTAAAGAATTTAAACATGTGTCAGCCTAATGGAGGCGTTCTAGGCGGTGACATCATAATGGTTGTCGATAGATTGTAAATGGCCATGTGGTTCATCAATTTGTGACGAGGTGTTCATAAGTAGTGATTTAAAAAAAAGGACTGTATATTCATTGGGGAATGGCTACGCCTCTACATAAGAATATTCATCTCAAAAGTTTGAGTTTACCCTTGTGGTTTGAAAAGTGGTCACCATGACGGTGAATGGTCATAATTTCAACCCGGAGGATCGGGAAGAACACGAGCTGAAAAATCATCTCAGTAGCCTGGGTCGTGATGTACTCTAGTGTTGGGAAAGTATAAATAGAGTGTGCTTTAGATAAGGAATAAGTAGAGTAAAAAAGTAATAAAGTAGGAGCAGAGTTAGATGTGCATACCTTCTGAGTCCGGCCAAAGAGAATGACAAGTCCGTTCCCGTGCTCGTGATCAGAGTAACGGGTGGGCGTAACAATAGTGGCACTTGACAATGACGTCACCACGCAGTGGCGTATGGTGACGTGACTAATGTAAACAAATGGGGAAATGTTATGTGCGTGCGTTGCGGGTACAATGAAACTTACGAAGGTCCGATAAATATCATAATATTCTAGAGGGTAAATATGACGTCATGGATAACAGACGTCATTGGATGAACTATCCAACATGTACAAAAAATTGAAAAATTATATATAGCTATTGATCGCGGAAAAATAAAAAATTGCTGTTACAGCGAAGAGACCTTAACCTTAGTATGAATTTTGAGAAGAAGGACACTATAAAGCTTACACTTCTCGCGGGCGGAAATGGTGCCCGTTTGTGATCCCTGGTTTGCATTTTAAGAAAAAAGTTCTAGACGGGAATTAGGTAAGGGTAGGTCAATGGGTAAATACTGAAAACGGTAGTGGGATTAAAAGTTGGGTAATTACACTTCATGTGGTTCTGTGAGGAAGTTCTGATTAATGCGGGTGTATACCTTAAAAGCCCATCTGAATATACAATTTGTGAGTCAACTCGCCTGTCAATAAGGCTTACATTCTTTTAGGCACTGTTTTTTTTTAAAAAAGGGGAGAACTCTTGTACATATTTAAACAGTTCCTCGAGACATGTATTCAATGAAGTGCTTATCATTAAGAGCTCTTTAGAACAGATAATACCTAGTTGGTACTTATGTCATTGCATACAATGTTTCACATTTAAAGTCTGTCTCAATGCTAGGAGACTTACAGTCTAACCAGTAATAGGTCCCCTTATGTCACATGGATCAATTGCGTAATTAGGTTTTTTGGTAGGTAACTTACATACAGAGATTGCAATGGTAGATGTGTGTATTGGACTTAACTACATCAAAACATGGAACATTTCATAGGAATGGACCCAAGTAAAAGTCTTCGTTTAGGCCTAATGGGGTCATGGCATCCAATTTATGGATCCAGTATAGTTCTCTTTGTGCCAATCATTTGGCTAAGTCTCCCCCTCTCGGGGCTGCTCGAATCACCTCAGTTACAACTAGTCTGAATTGAGATATGTTATGTCCGTTTTCTTTAAAATGCCTGGCGACTGGGGATTTAATGTTGCCTGTTCGTATGTTGGATTTATGTTCAGTCCATCTCTCACGTGCTTTGCAAATGGTCTTACCCACGTAATACTTTACACATGGACACTTTAGTCCGTAGATCACAGTTTTACTTTCACAAGTGGCAAAGTCTATTAGCATTATTTTCTTGCCGCTGTTAGGGTGTCTTATGTGGTCGCCCTTGATGAGGTTGGAGCAGTGTTGGCAATTGAGGCAGGCATGTGTTCCCGTCTTCTGTTTTCTGAATGTGGTTTGGGTTGGTTTCTTCATTCTCTCTCCCCTGATTAAGCTGTCTTTAAAGTTTTTGCCCCTCTTGTAGGCCAGCATTGGTGGGTCAGGGAATAGTCTGTTCAGATTTGGGTCTGATTTTATCAGATCCCAGTTTTTGTTGATGATTCTTTTAACTTGAAAACTTTGGCTGGAATATTTTAAGGTATGGATGAGTCTCGTGGTGTGTTTCTTGGGTTTATCCTGTAGTAGATCTTCTCTGGTTATAGCGTTAGTACGTACTAATGCTTTGTCAATTATTTCTGTTGGAAATCCTCTTTTCTTAAATCTGTCTTTCATAAATTCCTGTTCTGTTTGTAATTCTGTGGGGTCAGATGTGATTTTTTTTTTCAGCCGGAGAAATTGAGAAAAGGGCAGATTGTCTTTCAGATGAAGTGGGTGGAAGCTTCCAAAATATAGGACACTATTAACATCCATTGGCTTTCTGTAGATTCTCGTATAGAATTCTGTATTTCTTCTTTCAACTTGTACGTCCAGAAAGTGTACTCCAGGTTTTCCAATTTCTAATGTGAAGGTAATGTTCTCATGGCAGTTGTTTATGTAGGAAAGGAATTCTTGTAATTCTTCAGTCGTACCTTGCCAGATGCCGAAGATGTCGTCTATGAAACGTTTCCAGAATTTGATTTTGCTTTTCCATGGTTCTTTATCCAAAATGTGGTGGTGTTCTAAGTGAAACATAAAGATTTTGGCATAGGATGGGGCTACCGATGAGCCGATAGATGTACCTGATATTTGGAGATAGTATTTGCTGTTAAATCTGAAGTAATTGTTGTACAGGATGATCCTAATCAGTTCTATTGCAAAGACTTTGTTGATGAGTGTTGTATTTTGCCTGAGAAGAAACCATTCCAGGGCTTCTATTCCTGCTTGTTGGGGTATTGATGTGTATAAACTATTCACATCCAGTGTGAATAGTATTAGATTTGTTTCATCAGTCCGTATCTCCCTTAGTAACCGTAAAAAGTGTTCAGTGTCTTTAAGGTAAGTAGTGGTTTTTTGTACCAGTGGTTGAAGAACCTTGTCTAAATAGATTGCAAGTGGATGAAAGATACTTTCGGTACCCGCTACTATTGGTCGAAAGGGCGGCTGTCTGAGATTTTTATGCACCATAGGGAGTGCGTAGAACACCGGAGTGATCGGGAATTATTTGATGAGAGAATCTCTCATAGGTTCAGTTATCCAATCTTCGTTGTAGGCTTTGTCAATTGTTTCCTTAATCATGGTGCTAATAGACATGATAGGGTCATTATCCAAGACGACGTATGTATGTTGATCTTGTAGAAGTCTGAGGCAGCCTTCATTGTAAAAGCTTGTGTCCATCAGGACCAGTGTTCCACCCTTATCAGCTGGTTTAAGTGTAACAGTGATATCCTCTGATAATTCTTTGATGAGTTTAAGTTGGTGACTCTAAATATTAATTTTCTTAGTATTGCTGTATTTTAGTCATTTGATGTCTTTAGTAGTTTTTAAATTGAACAGGTTAATGACAGGATGATTAACCTGAGGGTGGAATGTACTCTTGTTTTTCATCTCCAAGTAGTCAGATTTAGGTTTCTTTCCTCCCAGGTTTGGTAAACCATCAAAGTATTTGTTGTCGACACATAATTATGTTTCTGGTTCGGGATGGAGTCAGCCTTCGCTAGGATGAAACTGTTCGCAGGTGAAGGGTCTGAACTGTCATCAGGACGTTTATTCAAGGAGGTGAGTGCCTAGAGGAAAAAATGACATGTAGGAAGGTGTATTGGACAGGTGGTGACCTTACAAAAAAAATCCTTGTAAAAAACTGCGTGCTGAAAGCCTACCTTGGTAGTATCAGCGGTTGAACTTGAAGTTATTGTGTGCCTGTGCTGTTGTCTGGCCGGACGTCTGTAGCTAAAGTCTACAGGGAAGGGGTGTCAATGAGTTACCTTCATAATGTGGTGATTCATAGAAACTGAAGTAAGTAGCAATGAAAGGGAGCATACCTTAAGGTGAGGGTATGTCCAGGTCCAGGGTTTGAGGCTGGAGGGTGCACGGATAGAATGCCGTGGTAACAGTGACCGATGTTAGGTTGATAGATGAAGGGTCATTGTCACTGTATAGGGTTAAAAAATCGTGCAGGTAAGTTTAGGTATAAAATCCTGATAGTGGCAGAGAGCCGTGAAAGTGCCTATGCCGGTAAATCAGGGCTGTTGGTAGATTGTGGTGTATTAACTGCTAAGTGCAGAGAGAGCATCTATTTGTGAGGTGCCTGGAGTAATTTTGTAAAAAATGTTTAGTGCTTATTGAGACAAATGGTTTAACAAATGGTTTAACACGGGATAGACTAAATCAAAATTTTTAACCCGTGTAACAGTAGCTGCTTATTAAGTATAACATATACTGGCGGTAGGGCCAGCCCCTTAAGTGATGAGTACACAAGGGCTGCGCTAGATAGACAGAGAAACTAACTGTGCCTGGAGTGACTGAGGTGATCAGCACAATTGCAGTGCCTGTGAGACTAAGCGTATCGTAGTTCACGGAATGGAGTGAAAAGGAGTTAAAAGTCGTGCAACAGGGGCCGCTTTGTAAATTACAAACGAGTGCTGGTGGTGGCAGGGCCGATCTTACCTCGGGCAATGTTTTTCACCTAAAGCCTGCTGTGCAGTCTGGTTGCGAGCTGTGGCTGTGCTGAGTGAAGAGGGGAAGAGTATCGCAGAGTCATTATGTTCGCATCAACCTAGCATCGGTCACTGCTACCACGGCATTTTATCCGTGCACCATCCAGCCTCAAACCCTGGACCTGGACATACCCTCACCTTAAAGTATGCCCCTTTCATTGCCACTTATTTCAGTTCCAATGAATCACCCCATTATGAAGGTAGCTCATTGACACCCCTTCCCTGTAGACTCTAGCTACGGATGCCCTGCCAGACAACAGCACAGGCACACAATAACTTCAAGTTCAACCGCTGATACTACCAAGGTAGGCTTTCAGCGCGCAGTTTTTTACAAGGATTCTTTCTGTAAGGTCACCACCTGCCAATACACCTTCTTACATGCCATCTTTTCCTCTAGACGCTCACCTCCTTGAAGAAATGTCCTGATGACAGTTCGGACCCTTTACCTGCGAACAGTTTAATCCTAGTGAAGGCTGACTCTATCCCGAACCAGAAAGATAATTATGTGTCAACAACAAATACTACCAGTCCACAAGTAGTATTGAAATTTGCACTATATACTTATGTTACTAACCCTCACTCACTCAACTGTGATGGATAAAAAAGTTTACAATCTCTGTTTCAAGCTCATTTGGGTTTATATGTATTTTTACAGGTTAATTTGTTGTTTTTTCTTATGAACCTATTGTTTTTAGATGTATGTTTGAATTTATGAATAAATAGAATTCTCTCAATCATCTTGTGACCTTCCTAAACTAGTATACAAACTAGCTACCTGCCTCCTTCAAGCCTACCACCCCCTAAACAGTTGAAACAGGGGTAGCTGTTGACTCTTCTTTCTCTTACTACGTCATAGTGCCTTTTGTGTCAGGCCCCCCTCTGACAAAAAAGAAGGCTTTCCCTCACCCCCCTTCTCCTTACTGGTTACACCTCACCAGGTTGGCACATGCTTTTGGTACGTTCCCATAAACGGAAAACAACCGCCACACCCACGACTCCCGGCGAGTGCTCGTAGTGCGGAGTTCCTCCACCTCATTCTCTTCCTCCTCTTCTTCCCCGCTCTCTATATCCTCACCCGTATATCTCTCTGCAGGCCCTTTGGGAGGTGGTGGCGGGTTTGGGGGTAGTTCAGAGGCTAATGAACCAACAGCAGCCATGGAAGCCATACCGATTACTTTCCTTTTGGTCACTACAGCAGTAAAGGCAGTACACCTCAATCTGCTATAGCTAGAAGGACAATGAAGATGCCCTCGGGGGTGTGGCCATTTATAGGGGTGGAGGGGTGTGCCTCGTGACCGTCTCCATCAATGCAAAGCAGTACGAAAATTTTACACAGTCCTCAGGTAAGCTATTGTCTGGGATATGTGAAATGATATTTTTACACTCTACAATAATTTGCCTTGTGTCTACAAGTTCTTTTGTACTGTTGCGGAAGAACACAAACTGCGCATATTAGTCCACGCGCTCAGCGTGGGTGCGGTCACATGATGATGTCCTGAACACATCTGCGACAGAAATGGGAGTCCGCTGGACAGCAAATGCAGAGTAACAAACTTGCGCATGCGCGCAAGTGTCCTACGGACAGTGTTCGGGTTCTAAAACTAATTCAAAGTGTGACACAAGTGAGACAGACAGTTAGGGACAGGCGCGATGTTTGCTATACTTACGGTTGTACTGCACATGTGCATACATGATATGCTCACTGTACGGACAGGTCCAGTGTCCTTAGGACAACTCCATTTTGTTTGACTACGAACTTGCCGGCCACCGCGCCTCTTCTACGGACGGCACCATTTTGGCTGCGGACGATACAGACAGGTATACTGTCCTTAACACACTCCCATTTGGCTCATTTACAGCCATCCCGGACACCTGTTGTGTTCTACGAACATGTTTCATCTCGTTTGTAAGCAGTGCGGCAAGGTATAATGTCCTTAGGACCCCCCTTTCGGTTTATGTACGCACAACTTGAACAGATGGTGCTGTCAAACATCAACTCAATCTTACTTGACATTAGTAAGGGTAGGTGTACTGCCTTTACAACACCCACATTCCATCCCTTACGGATAGGTCGAACAGGCGTGCTGTTTGTGAACATTTTAAGTCTTTTTTTTAAAAAAGTTTTTTCCTCAAACTCTTTAACTACAACTACTATACAAAAACATTCCAAACACACACACACACACACACTTCAATCCAAAGAAATAGAGGGGGAGCAGATACTGACACCAATATAGGGGAATTAGGATTCAACACTGGCTGGTTATGAGGAGAAGATTTGTGAGGGGAAGAAGGGATGGATGTTTCGTCAAAACGTCTATTTTCTTCTTGAAGGTTTGGGGATGGTTCACTAGGGAATGGAGAAGCAGGGCAGGTACAGGTGGGACAATGCTAACGTACTTTTCCTCTCACACAGTCCTCCACAAACTCCCTTAAACTTTTAAAATTCTCATTCAGTATGTCCATTTTCTGCTCAATCCTTTTCATCCTGTCTTCTTCTGTCTCGTTTGTTGGCCTTTCTTCTTTTCTTTCCTGGTCTGTACAAAAAAAATATGCATATGTTAAATGCCTATAAAATACTGATCATTATTTTGCATATGCAGAGCAGTGTGTACCATTATTGTCGCTGTCTTCAGACATTTCCCCATGCGGAAAATTCTCCTCCAGCCACTCCAAAGTACTAGCCATTTCTGTGTCAAAACATCAGAAAGAAATTATTATTTCTGCACCACATACCAAAAAAAATACACACACATACAAAGAAATTACCTTCACTCACTATTTTGATGTCATTTGCCTTCGTCCTACTGTGTCCGTCCACTGTCGTTCCAGGCTGCCGAGTTTCTGTGAAGTGATTACGCTGGAGGCATCCTTTTTGTTTATGGTACCATCCATTTCATTCAACATGGTTATTAAATGTGTCGTTTTCATTTCACACCTTTAGGTTTCCATATTTACTTATTACTACTTATAATGTGTTTATGTCCTTCTTCTACGTTGCACATTTTTTATGTAAGACAATAGTACATTTTCAGATATCCCCTGCCTCTTTGGGTAATGTTGATCCCATCCGCCCCCGTCTGCAAACAGGCGCTCAGTCCGTCCATTTCTGATATCAATAGGGAGGGGGTTCTGTATGTTTTATGTTAAATGTATATCAAGTATGTACACTATACTACATATCTCCCAAAATCACATGATGACAGCGTATATTCAGCACAACAACTTCATTGACACAATGTTATGATCAAGTTCCCCTTCCACAAACCTGTAAAATTCACTACAAAAAAAACTTTGTTAAGGGGACGTTATGGTTAAGTTGCCCTCCCAAAAACCTGTAAAATTCACTACAAAAAAACTTTGTTGAGGGGACGTTATGGTTCAGTTGCCCTACCAAAAACCTGTGCACTGCCCAAAAATTCTTTTTTCAACCTCCCCATTATGGTTCAAATTAAAACCAAAAAAACCCTGAAATTCGCCAGTTATGGTAAACTAAGCCCCCATACCTGCCATCACCACTGTGCACTGCTAACACTCACACCCAGAACATGAAAGATGGCATCACAAATGTCATTGATGACATCACTGACGACATCACATGTTTAACCCCTCTGTTTTCGTTCCATGCCATATATATATGTACATTCAGTAAAACAAACTTTGTTAAAAGGATGTTATACTTCACAGTGAAACCAAAAAACACTGCACATTCCCCAATTATGGTAAGCTAAGCAACCATAACTCACACCATCTACGTGCATTGCTAAGACTTAACACCCAGGACATCAAAGATGACATCACAGATGTTATTGATGACAGCACTGATGACATCACATGTGCATTTAATTTTCACGCTGCACCTCCACTAGTGATTGTCATTACAATATTGGCTGAAAAGTGTAACAGATCATTGCAGAACTATCATACGCCAACTAGTTAATTGAGCAATGCATTGCTAAAAAATTCCATTGAAATATACCTTTCTTTTAATACATGAACGCCCTCACAAACAAAAGTAGTCATTGTCTGCAACATGTCCTACAGAGATGCAATATTCTACATCTTCCCATGTCCGCTACTACATTGATATATGCTTCCATTACAAATTTATGCATACTGTGCTACATAAACAACTACGAATGCTTCCCTTACTCCATAATTGTACTATTACTCACAAAACACAAAGAGACCACAATGTATACCAATAGAAGCATATACAGGGACCATAACGTAAGCAACAAAACCTGCTGTATTACCAGAAACTATTCATAACCGTCCTCATTACCTTCATGCACAGATAAAATTGCTGTGTTTCAGGATTTCTTCTTATCCTATGTATATGTATGTTATGATGTCATTGTACCCTAAGGAAAGTATTTTAGGAACATATGAGAAGGGTTACAACTACAAATATCGCACTTTTTTACCTTTTTACTTCCTGACTGATAGTGAAGAAAGGCACCTCCCTTAGATATGTCAGTGAAAAAAAATGAGGGAGCTAGACATGTGATGTCATCAGTGATGTCATCAATGACATTTGTGATGTCATCTTTGATGTCCTGGGTGTTAGTCTTAGCAATGCACGTAGATGGTGCGAGTTATGGTTGCTTAGCTTACCATAATTGGGGAATGTGCTGTGTTTTTTGGTTTCACTGTGAAGTATAACATCCCTTTAACAAAGTTTTTTTTTATTGAATGTACATATATATATATATATATCTGGCAGGGAACGAAAACAAAGGGGTTAAACATGTGATGTCGTCAGTGATGTCATCAATGACATTGGTGATGCCATCTTTCATGTTCTGGGTGTTAGTGTTAGCAGTGCACAGTGGTGATGGCAGGTATGGGGGCTTAGTTTACCATAACTGGCGAATTTCAGGGGTTTTTCGGTTTTAATTTGAACCATAATGGGGAGGTTGAACATTTTTTTTTAGTGAAGTGCACAGGTTTCTGGTAGGGTAACTTAACCATAATGTCCCCTCAACAAAGTTTTTTGTGTAGTGAATTTTACAGGTTTTTGGGAGGGCAACTTAACCATAACGTCCCCTTAACAAAGTTTTTTTGTAGTGAATATATATATATGTATATATATTACACAGCCACGGTAGTGGCTGTGTAGTTATGGTTAAGTTGCTGTTTCCATAGGAAGAACACTTTTTTAAGCGGCCTATTACTCTGCTCCCCTTGGACGAATCCCCACCAAACTTTGCAAATAAAAAGTATATGTGCCACTCTGAATTTACTTGCAAAGTTTGGTGATGTTTGGTGCAGGGGGGGAAAAGTTATAGGGGGGGTCCCAAAAAGTCTTTTTTTCCCATAGACTGAATGGGGGAAAAACTTTGCGCACGCCTACAGGCCAAACCCTGGACAGATTTTCACCAAATTTGTGGGAGGGGCTTGGTCCCGAAAGCGTGCTTTTGTAAATTTGGTGACAATCCGTCCAGTAGTTTCCTTTAAAACAACCAAAAAGTATGTCTAAACAAATTTGTGATATCTATGTCCGCTCCGCGGTCACACTTCCCTGTTCGCTCCGCGGACAAGAAATTGATTGGCTAATACGTAGCATCATGTCCGCGGACATGTGGCACTTTCACTGATTGGTTGTGGAACAGCGTGAAGTGCATCAGATTTCTTCGATGCCCGCGCCATCTTTTGTTCATGTTTTGGTGTACGCGGACATCGCCAGTAACACATACAAAACAAGACACCAATGCACTTGTTATACTTATGAAATACTGTTTCCGAAGGTGAGCTTTAATTAGGCTGGGATGGGATGTGGCAGCACAAACTCAAAAAGTGGTGTTTTCTTGTCACCAAAGTCATACGGTAAATTGGAAGTTGGTGCTCAATGTACGGCAAACAATTACTGCGTCTGTGTTACAATGTCTTTAGATTGATATTGTAGTCAGACTGGCGTCCTACGTTTTGAAATCTGAGGCTGCCACCTGGACTGTTTGATGGAAACAGCGGTTCTGGAGGCATATGGGAGTAGCGGTTCTCATGATGGGATCCTCATATGTTGTTGCAAAGTGAGAATGTATTTGCCTTCTGAGTGAAGGACACTTGATTTGCTTTTTTGGTTGCGAGCTCAGTAGGCCCACGCATCCGAGTGAATACATAAGGGGCACTTGTTTTTTGACCTTCATCAAAAGGGAAACTTCGAAAGGAATGAAAGGAATGACAGGTTGGAAAAAATACCATTTGATAAAGTTATGTTTTAAAAACGTTTGTAGGAAGCATGAAATATCATTTCACGAAAATTCATTGGTGCAAATACATCATTGTTGCGAATACATTGCTGTCTCACTTGGCCAAAAACAATGGAGCCAGTAAACATCATGTAAGTTTAATTTTGACGACTCTACACCAAACCGCATTTTAATTTTATATTACCGAAACATTAATTGTGACAATATAACTGAAGTATTATCTTTCTGCGTAGTTGTAGTTTTTCTCCAATAGCGGAGAGTGCAGAATCTCAGCGTTTGCAGGGTATGACTAGAGTCACCCTTGTTGACCGTTAATATTTCCTCTTTGAAATGTTATGCTTGCCGACATAGATTTGTGTATCACTTTGCATATTCTTTTGCTGTTGTTTAAAATCACGAGACGTAATTTTCTCTTGCTTGTCCATTCATTTTGGCTCCATAACTGAATTACCATCTCACTGTATAGGTGCCATTTTTTTAAACCATACGGTGAGTGCTCATTGTCGGCGTTTGTAGGCTGTCACTATATTTACCCATGGTCAACGCTAATATTTCCTTAAAATGTCATGTTTGACCACTTCGATTTGTGTACTACTTTCCACAATGTTTGTGTCTTTTTTTAAATTTTTTGCTAAAGGTTGGGTATTGATACATATTTTCTCTTACGTTTTCCGCCTAGCCACATCTTGCCATACTGTGCGTGTCATGGATTCCAGATGCCGAGTGACTGCTTTTTTGGACGCCAAATGCAACTGCTTGTGACCGGCTGCCTGTCCATTACAATGTTGTGGGATGACCGGCCAGGCCCCCTTTGTCCCTACGCTGAACTAGCTATAAGGAGTAACATAACATAATTTATGGTGGTGTAGGGCAAGGGTCATGGCGCCGTCTTGGAAATCACTGTGCAAACAAAGCGGGTGGTTTAACAAAAACGCATATTGTGCGTATGGGAAAATAATTACGTGTGCCTCACCATGAATATTTTCAATGACACTCTTACAACCATTGTTACAATGTAATTGAAAATGGGATTAGTGCAATGGTCTCTGACTGTTGTTTGTTAAATAAAACTACTTTACAAATTCCAAAATGTTAACGTTTTCTTTTAAAATCCAGTATACCATTTGAATATGTAAGGTACTACGTTGTACGTCGCTGAATGTTTATTTACAGGTTCTGCATCACGGCACATACTTTTGCTTTTTGCAGGCTGCCATGGAAAGCAAAGAGGGGCCATGTATGGAACAACCACCTTCCCTTTCTATGGTGGCCATCTTAAATGGATTTTGTTTTGTAATCGCTGTATGTTTATTTATAGGTTCTGCGTCACGGCACGTACTTTTGCTTTTTCCAGTTTTTTTTAAAAATGTATTTATTTATTTATAATATATACAGAAATACAGAAACATATAACAAATCAACAAGCAAAACTACAGCAAGAGAATATGTGAAAAAACAAAAAACTAAAAGAAATCGTTAAACACGTTCCAAATCTTCTCATATGAAGACAATTTACATTTCAGTTTGTATATCAACTTTTCTGTCCTTGACAGGCAATGTATTTCCTGGATCCATTCCTCGAAGGACGGAGAGACCCGACCTTTCCACCCACTGAGAATCAACCTCTTGGCCACAATGAATGCCCTAAAAATCCTTTTTTTAAGGGTAGAGCTGATATCATCCAACCCAGAATCATCACCTAGGACTCCTGTCCTAAAATCAAGGACAGACGCTCCACCAGTAATACTGCCACACACATCACAGACCTTATTCCAAACATCTCTGACCCTCACACAGCTCCACAGCATGTGTTCCAGCGACCCAACTTCCTGAACACAACCCCAACAATCTGCACTGTCAGACATGCCTCTTTTATGAAGTGTTTCAGGGCACCAATACACGCGATTCAGAATCTTAATCTGACGAGACCTTTCACTCAGATTCAGCGAACACAGAGAGACATTACCACACATATTCTTCCAGGCATCGATATCTATCTCAGACCCAATTCTCTCACTCCAAACACTCCGTAAATTGTCATTACTCTGATAATGTGACACGATTAGCTTGTGCAGTCTACTGGCCAGACCACCTCCCTTCTCATCTGATTCAGTCAGAAAAGCCCTTGCATCCCAAGATTCAGACCAGTCCGCCTCACCTACTGCCCTCTTCAGGCGTCTATAAGCAGAGTCAGATAGTCCATCAAAATTCCATCTCTCTCTCAGCTCAGCAGCAGTCAACCGCCGATCTTCATTCCCCAAATCAGAGACCAGTTTAATATCCATCAAAAACCATTCAGGCCAAAAAACTGTCCTTAAATTATCCCTAATCCTAGGATTCAGCCAGATCGAGGCACTCCTGCACTTAAATGTGTCACGACCCATCAATGACAAGACTTCAATCCATGAATTGCGCAAAAATGACGTTGTCAACAGACTGCCACCAATCTTTGCATTAGTGGTCAACAAGGCTTCCGGGCCCAGCGGCCCATAGGCACTCGACTCTGCCACCGCCCATCTATCCAAATCACCTGTCAAAAACAGAACTAAAGAATGAGCAGAAAAAGCCAAATGGTAGGCCCTAAAATTTGGAACACCTAAACCACCTAAATGAACTGGAAGCTGTAACTTCCAAAGACTAAGTGTCGGAGGTTTTCGGTCCCATTAAAAGTCCTGAACAAGACGATCCAGATCTCTCCAGTAATCACTCTTAATTTTCAACAGAAGCATGCTAGATACAAAGTTAATTCTAGGCGTCAAATTCATTTTCAGGGCATTGACTTTACCCCACGGTGAAAGATTAAGCAATGACCATCTTTCCAAATCCATTTTACAATCCTGAATGATTACACTCATGTTTTCATCAACCATAAGGGAGACCGGATACGTCAGCCACACCCCCAAATTGCGCAAGCGCATATCACACCAGGTAAACCCCAGCCCCGTAACCAGAGTCTTATCACACCTGTTTGACAGAGGCAACACTTGTGACTTCAAACGGTTAATCTTGTATCCTGAACAATCGTGATAATCAGACAAAATCCTCATCATACAGGGCAGGGACTCTTCCAAATTCTGCAACACCAACAAGAGATCATCTGCATAAAGCCAAGCCTTTTGCATAACACCCCAACAATAAACACCTTGTAAAACCGGTTCATTTTTGATGCAAAATGCTAGAGGCTCAATCGCCAAAATGAATAACAAAGGAGAAAAAGGGCAACCTTGACGCGTGCCACTGTACAAACAAAAAGGTTCCGACACCACCCCATTAGTCTTAACGGCAGCCGTTGGATTAGCATATAGAAGAGCAACCCAAGAAACAAAATCCTCACCCAGATTCATCCTCCTCAATACCGAAAGCAAGTAATCCCAACTGACCCTGTCGAAAGCCTTCTCCGCATCAAGGGAAAAGACAGCGGCATCACAATCCATTCTATCCGCCATTTCCATGGTAAGTAACAATTTCCTGATGTTACTGGACGTACAACGATTTTTCATGAATCCAGATTGTTCCACATCAATCAAAGCAGGCATGAACTGTACCAGGCGCATCGCAAGAACCTTGGCTAGAATCTTATTATCAGTATTGATACGGCTGATTGGACAATAATTAGCCGGAAGATTACTGTCCTTCCCTTTTTTCAAAAAGACCGAAATAGACACGTGATTAGTACCTTTAGGAAGCGTCCCATCCAGTTTACTAGAAACAAACATATCTCTCAATAGCTCCAAGGCCGAGTTTGGGAGGATCCTATAAAACTCACAAGGGATGCCATCCGGGCCCGGGGATTTACTGGCTTTCAGCCCTGAAATCGCACTCTTAATCTCATCCACTGTAATCATATCACCAAGAAGATCACGTTCAGCATCCTGAATCTTAGGTAGGTTCAAATTGCCAAAAAAGTCCTCACCCCTACCAGTAACATCAGCCTCATTGCTATACAGATTCTCGTAGAAGTCACGAAAAATGGAGTTCATTTTTTTGGGATCAAATGTAATTCTACCCTCCCTGTCCACCATAGAAGCATTTGCTGACTCCGAAATCCTTTTCTTCAACCTGCATGCCAGCCATCTGTCACAACATTCTCCCTTCTCGAAATAAGTACACTTAGAATAGAACAAGCCACGCTCTGCCCTCAGTGACAAAAAGTCTTCCATTTCTCTTTTAAGTTTTTTCAAAGTTGCCAATTTAACAGAGTCAGTTGGATCAAGCATCAGATCCCGAGAGATCTCACCAATACGTAGATCAAGACCTAACCTTTTACTCTCCTCTCTCTTCCACTTACCACTAGACAGCCCTAAACAAACACCACGCATACAGCATTTAAAGGCTTCCCACGTGTTCACCACACTGACTTCTTCCGAGCGGTTCTCCATAACAAAATAGTTTGCTTCCGAAAAAATCCGCTCCAATATATCATCATCCAATAAGATTGAGGTGTTCAGTTTCCATGAGAAAGTCCTCACACACCGAAATTTAAGTCTCACATGCATCACAGCAGGGGCATGATCACTCAATAAAATATTACCAATATCACTTGAAACTATACTTTCCGACACATTCCCACCAGTAAAAAACATGTCTAGCCTAGAAAACACACCATGAGCATTAGAAAAGAAACTATTGACTTTTGTCCCAGTTCCTCAGGCGCCACGTAGCTTTCAAATTATGTTCCTCCAAGAGCGATCTAAGCGCCTGTTGATGATGATCACAACGCAGCACTCGCCCGACCTATAGTATAGGATCAACTACAGTATTAAAGTCCCCCCCAAGTAGAATATTAGGATTATTCAAATCTAAAAGGGTCTGTGCTACCATTCTAAAAAAGGAGCCATCGTCCACTGTTGGAGCATATATATTGCAGAGCGTCAACAACTCCCCCTGAATCTCTACCAACAAGGCAATCATCATACCATCCTTATTCACACACTCTCTTAAAACTTTAATAGGCAGTTTCTTCTGAAACAAAATGGCCACGCCCCTTGACCTTGATGAAAAGAAAGAGCCATAAGCGGAATCAACCCACTCCTTTTCCAACTTAGAAATTTCATCCACCACAATATGAGTCTCCTGTAAGAAACCGATGTCAGCATGCATGTCCTGTAACATGTGAAACACTTTCTTTTTCTTTAGCAAATTATTGACCCCATTCACCTTCCAAGAGACAATACAGAGATCATTGTCTGCCCCACCTGTGCGTGAAGCCATCATTACACCATGGAGGTCGAAAACATCAAAAGCAAAAACAGTACAAAAAAAAAATGAAAAATGACGCACACTTAAATATAAACAAAAAACAAAGAGTAAAAAACAAAAAGAACAGATAAAACTGCGAAGTCTATTCAGCCCAAAAAACAATTTAAACAACATTCCAAACCATCCCCAGGACCTCTCCCAAGGAACCCAGAATCCATCAATAGTACATCAAAAGTAGTTATTTCCACAAAAAAAAAAAAATTCTGAATCAAAAAGCCAAGTAAGAAAAATTGCATACACACCCAAAAGCCCCCAGCCCCCCGCCCCAATAAAACCGTAAGAACATTTTGAAGAATAATCAGGCACCGAACTGAACCCACAAAGCAGCTGAATGATATAAATGTACTGTGAAATAACATGCACAACATCAAATACCCATCAAGGCAAACCTAGTTCCGGTCCGTATCCAAAAATGCAGAGAGAAAAACAAGCAAAAGAATAAGAAAATGCAGTGTTAAACCCCATTCATGTGGCATAAATCCGTAGTCATCATTTCTCATTGCTCAAGAATATGTAAACTTCCAGTTAGGCCAAACTTGGAAACCAAATCCCAAAAACCTGCATCCTCTTCTTTTCTTTGTCCAAAAACCATCGGCAACACCCAATGCAATCCATGGATGCCGTAATTGACAATGCTGCCAATTGCACTTGTCTGTGTGGTGGCCTTAGCACTAGAAGCCCGTCCTAAACGAAGGATGAATGGACCAGGTCTGTCATTAAAGTGCCTCAATGCCATAAAAAATGGCGCTACAAAACTTCCTCTCAACCCATGTACAATAATAATGTTAAAACTTTAGCGGATTTTTTCCCGTTCCCACATGTCTATTATCGGCACCATGCCTGCCTTCCAAAAATCATTCACCAGAGGCTGAGATCTGATGCTTAGGAGGTTTTGATGCAGGGCAGCACAAGCACAGCAGCCCCCGGGCAGGATAATGAACCCGCAAGGTGCACTGCGCATTCAACCCCCTGCCTAAAGCACTCCCAATGCTCAAATATTATCATGCAGCGGTGGGGGCCAAGAAATGCCAGAAACACCAATGGCACTGTCAGATTAACTTCCATGTCCCTCGAGGGACACTGGCCATTTCTCCGGAAACAGTCCACGTACCTCGCAGTGTCCGGGGGCATGCTCCAACGATGATTCCATCCCGCTCGCGGATCCTCCCACGAATCAAGCAGTCCGTGAGCATCCACCATCCGCACTGCCCACCGATATCCGAATGCTCCATGGACGAGCTCCCATTGATGAGCGGCTGGCCGGGGAATGAGACGCCGGCCCGAGCAGCTGACTGACTGGGGCGTCGTACATGCGTGGCTGCGTCACATGACACGAAAGAAAGGTCCTTTACTCCAACAATGACAAAAGGAGCAGGAAGCACGGACCGAGGCCGGGAGAAGGAATCATGAGCAAATCATAAATCCACATGGCGAACGAAAGCAAGATAAAGTTCCAAAGCCTTATTTGAAGTGCCTAAACGTTAACTGCCACCCATACACGGCGCCATTTTAAATGTCCAAAACTCGTAGCAAACATTGTGAAAATGAACATGACAAGAGAATAAAAGTCCAAAATACCATGAGGGGAATGGGGGGGGGTGCATGCCGATCCCAGTTCACTCCATGTTAAGGCTTTTTTCAGGCTGCCATGGAAAGCAAAGAGGGGCCATGTATGGAACAACCGCCTTCCCTTTCTATGGTGGCCATCTTGTAAAAGGATTTTGGTCTGTAATCGGGCCCGCCGCAGGCGGCCCAGATTATAAGCAAAAATCCTATTTTTCCGTAGCACACGTTATTGCTTTGCAAATCTATACTATTACTGGCAAATCTCATTGCATCTATGTCCTTTGCTGAGAAATATAAAGTACATGTGGTGTATGATATATATATATTTTTAATATACTTACACTGTGAAAGGTCGTCCTTAACGGAACATTTACTTTGCTAACAGATGGCTTTCTTTTTTGGTAGGGCAGGTAATACGGCAATTTGCGGACGGAAATAAGGAAAGAGGCACCAAATGGAAATATGGGCGGGTTGGTGGACGGCGCAAAATATTTGTGTGTTTGTTATTTGTAAGGTAGGGGCAGTGTATGCTCCTTCATTACAGCAGTGCTGCTGTTTCTTGGGGAGGAGGGATGGCCTTAGCTCATGTCATTTTCAGATAACTAGAACTTTTCGTAAAAGTCTGTAATGTGTACTACATTGTTAATGGCTGACTAGCAATACGTGTTGGCGCTGTGCAAGGGAAATGTTGCAGGTGGACGTTCCTACATCAATATAAAAGCTGTTTCCACACTGTCCACGAGGTATACATCTTACTGTTAAGTGTTTACGGATTCTCGGACACGTCACCATGCTGTACACCAGCATATTGTCATGTGGTATTCTCCGCAAGGTGTGTAAATAAGTCAGAAGTTACTTTACATTATGGTTACGTGCCATTACTATAAACCGATGCTGTTTAGCAAGAAAACTTTGGGAAAGGGACAGTATGGTTAAGTTGCTCTACTGAAAACCTGTGCAATTCAGTAAAAAAAAACTTTGTTAAAGGGACGTTATGGTTAAGTTGCACTACTAAAAGCCTATGCAATTCACTAAAATAAACTTTACTAACGGAACATTATGGTTCAAAGTAAAACCGAAAAACCCCTGAAATTCGCCAGTTATGTTAAGCTAAGCAACCATAACTGCCCGCACCACTGTGCACTGCTAACACTAACACCCAGGACATCAAAGATGACATCACACATGTCATTGATGACATCACTGATGACATCACATGTGTAGCCCCTTCGTTTTTGTTCACTGCCATATCTAGGCCAGGTGGGTTTATTTACTGACAGGCAGAAACTTAACTTTCAAAAGGTATTATATTTATAGATGTTGCTATTATCACATGTTCTTACAATACTTTCCTTAGAATTTAATCACATGTTATGATGTACATATATAGGGGAAGAAGCAGGCCTGAAACACAGCAATCATTTTTGTACGTGAATACAATCATGTAGATTATACACAGTTGCTAATAATACTGCCTCTTGTTTGCTTACTTTACTCTCCATATATAACCCCTTTATTTGTAAGCATTGTAGTCTATTTATGTTGTGTGTGTATTAGTAGAAATATGTAGTAAGTGATGCATTATTAGCTACTTATTACATGTTTCACAGACCAGAAAAGTGTGATACAGAAGCATTCACCATTTTATCATACAACTTTGGAAAGTACAAATATAGCACCTCTGTGGTGTATGCTGCAGCCAATACCTGCATTTCTGTATGAGTAGGTTCCTGTACTAGAAAGAACACTGCAATGGAATTTTCTTTAGAACACTACATTGCGTGATGAAGTATGTAGTTTATTACACATGTCCCGATAACCCATGATACATTTTTGCCAAAATTACATTCACAACCCCATATCTAGAAAGTAAATGCACATGTGATGTCATCAGTGATGTCATCAATGACATTTGTGATGTCATCTTTGATGTCCTGGGTTTCAGTGTTAGCAGTGCACAGTGGTGCGGGCAGTTATGGTTGCTTAGCTTAGCTTACCATAACTGCCGAATTTCAGGGGTTTTTCAGTTTTACTTTGAACCATAACGTTCTGTTAGCAACGTTTTTTTTTGTGAATTGCCTAGGCTTTTAGTAGTGCATATATATATATATATATATATATAGTAGGAAAGTTAATTTCAGCCAAGTCACACATTCCCCAACACTACCTAGAAGCTATCGCTGGAAGTTCGCCTCCAGTTCTGAGCCACAACAGCAAGGCATTGTGGGTATGCAATGAACTTCCTGCGATGGCTACTAGGTGGTGTTGTGGAATGTGTGGCTTGGCTCAAATGGACTTTCCTATCCAAAACGAAGTTGAATCAATCCGCCACCTCCTCACATCCTGTCAAGGCCTAACAAAGGAAAGGCAGGCCTTTCTGACACCACTGAGCGACCAGTCTGCAAGTCTCGACGAAGAAACTTGTTGGTGTAGAATGATAGCAGGAGACTCGGCCAGATGGTCGAGGGCCACGGCCAAATTTCTTGAAGTGACACTTAAAAAAGTCACTATCGTCCAAAGCGAAACGCCAAGGTCTCCACAAAGTCTCCACAAAGCCACCAAAACACACTAACACCAACACTCTAAATTCTTCTCCTCTATCAGTGGTGTCGCTACGTAGCAGGCAAAGGATCTAAACGGAAACCAGCAACCTTTTGTTAAAACCCTTGAGGTTGTAAGCAAAAAAAACAAAAAAAAAAAAAACAAATGGACTTTCCTACTTTCACATTTCAGGTGAACTGTTTGAAACCCTCCATAACTTTCTTGGTGATATATATATATATATATATATATATATATATATATATATATATATATAGGACTACAGTTTTAAGTTGCAAGCTACTAACCAGTACTAAAATGTCAGACACCACCTCGATTCTGCACACACACACAGCAAACCATTTCTTACTTGCCAAGAGTCAATTATCACTAGTAGTGTAAGCACGTTTTCCACCATATATATAATGTATAGGTTCAGTTTGCTCTTCCATACTGTCTCCTGTCATGGATTGTGTTTCTTTTTTTGTTTTTAAATGTTTTCCATCTTTGCCATGCCAACAAAGGGAACGTGCAGCGCTTCCTTCTGCCTTCCCATTGTGCCAGCTCTCAGAGGCTTGGCAGCGGTCTCTGATGCAGAAATGGGTTTTTGTTTCAAGGCAAATTGACTGCAAGAGTTTTACTCTGGGAGACACTCGCTAAATGCTACAATGTGGTACAATCGCCTTAATACCTTGTGCACGCCCAATAAAGTTTAACTCTAAAGCACAGTAATCATACATATTGTAACAATCCGTTTACAGATATTTATATGTAAACAATATCATCCAGGGCTGGGAAGCCTCTGCTGCGGCGGGTTTATGAGCTGTGCAGAACACAAATTGAGCTCATTATCCCCTCCTAAGTGCGGCATCTCCCGGCCTAAATTACTGAATATGGGGCTCCTCTCAGTAGGTGCCAGTTTGTTGGCAAGGATTTGACAATTACCCAAGTTAATCAGTTGTGAAGTTAATTTCCGAATGAAGGTGGAGGAGCCGGGCATGGAGCGCAGGTTTTGGCGGAGGCTCTGTGTGAGATCTCGTGCCTGGGAACGAGGCGAAATGTGGCAGGAGTCAGGCGCTGCAGCCTGGGAGTGCTCCATGCGGCCTGCTGCGGTGGGAGGCCCAGAGTACTGCACTGTGGGGAGAGAGAGGCTGGGGAGACAGGCAGACACACCCATAGACAGAGAGGATCTGTGGCAGGGAGTCAGTCGCTGCAGCCTGGGAGTGCTCCATGCGGCCTGCTGCGGTGGGAGGCCCAGAGTACTGCACTGTGGGGAGAAAGAGGCTGGAGAGACAGGCAGACACACCCATAGACAGAGAGGAACTGTGTCAGGGAGTCAGGCACTGCAGCCTGGGAGTGCTTCCTGCGGCCTGCTGCGGTGGGAGGCCCAGAGTACTGCACTGTGGGGAGAGAGAGGCTTGGGAGAGAGGCAGACACACCCATAGACAGAGAGGATCTGTGGCAGGGAGTCAGTCGCTGCAGCCTGGGAGTGCTTCCTGCGGCCTGCTGCGGTGGGAGGCCCAGAGTACTGCACTGTGGGGAGAGAGAGGTTGGGGAGACAGGCAGACACACCCATAGACAGAGAGGAACTGTGGCAGGGAGTCAGGCACTGCAGCCTGGGAGTGCTTCCTGCGGCCTGCTGCGGTGGGAGGCCCAGAGTACTGCACTGTGGGGAGAGAGAGGCTGGGGAGACAGGCAGACACACCCATAGACAGAGAGGATCTGTGGCAGGAGTCAGGCGCTGCAGCCTGGGAGTGCTCCATGCGGCCTGCTGCGGTGGGAGGCCCAGAGTACTGCACTGTGGGGAGAGAGAGGCTGGGGAGACAGGCAGACACACCCATAGGCAGAGATGAACTGTGGCAGGGAGTCAGGCGCTGCAGCCTGGGAGTGCTCCATGCGGCCTGCTGCGGTGGGAGGCCCAGAGTACTGCACTGTGGGGACAGAGAGGCTGGAGAGACAGGCAGACACACCCATAGACAGAGAGGAACTGTGGCAGGGAGTCAGGCACTGCAGCCTGGGAGTGCTTCCTGCGGCCTGCTGCGGTGGGAGGCCCAGAGTACTGCACTGTGGGGAGAAAGAGGCTGGAGAGACAGGCAGACACACCCATAGACAGAGAGGAACTGTGGCAGGGAGTCAGGCACTGCAGCCTGGGAGTGCTTCCTGCGGCCTGCTGCGGTGGGAGGCCCAGAGTACTGCACTGTGGGGAGAGAGAGGCTGGGGAGACAGGCAGACACACCCATAGACAGAGAGGATCTGTGGCAGGGAGTCAGTCGCTGCAGCCTGGGAGTGCTTCCTGCGGCCTGCTGCGGTGGGAGGCCCAGCGTACTGCACTGTGGGGAGAGAGAGGCTGGGGAGACAGGCAGACACACCCATAGGCAGAGATGAACTGTGGCAGGGAGTCAGGCGCTGCAGCCTGGGAGTGCTCCATGCGGCCTGCTGCGGTGGGAGGCCCAGAGTACTGCACTGTGGGGACAGAGAGGCTGGAGAGACAGGCAGACACACCCATAGACAGAGAGGAACTGTGGCAGGGAGTCAGGCACTGCAGCCTGGGAGTGCTTCCTGCGGCCTGCTGCGGTGGGAGGCCCAGAGTACTGCACTGTGGGGAGAGAGAGGCTGGAGAGACAGGCAGACACACCCATAGGCAGAGATGAACTGTGGCAGGAGTCAGGCGCTGCAGCCTGGGAGTGCTCCATGCGGCCTGCTGCGGTGGGAGGCCCAGAGTACTGCACTGTGGGGAGAGAGAGGCTGGGGAGACAGGCAGACACACCCATAGGTAGAGATGAACTGTGGCAGGGAGTCAGGCGCTGCAGCCTGGGAGTGCTCCATGCGGCCTGCTGCGGTGGGAGGCCCAGAGTACTGCACTGTGGGGAGAGAGAGGCTGGAGAGACAGGCAGACACACCCATAGACAGAGAGGAACTGTGGCAGGGAGTCAGGCACTGCAGCCTGGGAGTGCTTCCTGCGGCCTGCTGCGGTGGGAGGCCCAGAGTACTGCACTGTGGGGAGAGAGAGGCTGGGGAGACAGGCAGACACACCCATAGGCAGAGATGAACTGTGGCAGGAGTCAGGCGCTGCAGCCTGGGAGTGCTTCCTGCGGCCTGCTGCGGTGGGAGGCCCAGTGTACTGCACTGTGGGGAGAGGGAGGCTGGAGAGACAGGCAGACACGCCCATAGACAGAGATGAACTGTGGCAGGAGTCAGGTGCTGCAGCCTGCGAGTGCTCCCTGCGGCCTGCTGCGGTCGGAGGCCCAGAGTACTGCACTATGTGGAGAGGCTGGAGAGACAGGCAGACACACCCTTAGACAGAGAGGAAGTGTGTCAGGAGTCAGGTGCTGCAGCTTGGGAGTGCTTCCTGCGGCCTGCTGCGGTAGGAGGCCCAGAGTACTGCACTGTTGGGAGAGAGACTGGAGAGACAGGCAGACACACCCATAGGCAGAGATGAACTGTGGCAGGAGTCAGGCGCTGCAGCCTGGGAGTGCTTCCTGCGGCCTGCTGCGGTGGGAGGCCCAGAGTGCTGCACTGTGGAGAGACAGAGGCTGGAGAGACAGGTAGACACACCCAAAGACAGAGATGAACTGTGGCAGGAGTCAGGCGCTGCAGCCTGGGAGTGCTTCCTGCGGCCTGCTGCGGTGGGAGGCCCAGTGTACTGCACTGTGGGGAGAGGGAGGCTGGAGAGACAGGCAGACACGCCCATAGACAGAGATGAACTGTGGCAGGAGTCAGGTGCTGCAGCCTGCGAGTGCTCCCTGCGGCCTGCTGCGGTCGGAGGCCCAGAGTACTGCACTGTGTGGAGAGGCTGGAGAGACAGGCAGACACACCCTTAGACAGAGAGGAAGTGTGTCAGGAGTCAGGTGCTGCATCTTGGGAGTGCTTCCTGCGGCCTGCTGCGGTGGGAGGCCCAGAGTACTGCACTGTTGGGAGAGAGACTGGAGAGACAGGCAGACACACCCATAGGCAGAGATGAACTGTGGCAGGAGCCAGGCGCTGCAGCCTGGGAGTGCTTCCTGCAGCTTGCTGCGGTGGGAGGCCCAGAGTACTGCACTGTGGAGAGACAGAGGCTGGAGAGACAGGTAGACACACCCAAAGACAGAGATGAACTGTGGCAGGGAGACCGGTGCTGCAGCCTGCGAGTGGTCCCTGCGGCCTGCTGCGGTGGGAGGCCCAGAGTACTGCACTGTGGGGAGAGAGAGGCTGGAGAGACAGACAGACACACCCTTAGGCAGAGATGAACTATGGCATGAGTCAGGCGCTGCGGCCTGGGAGTGTTTCCTGTGGCCTGCTGCGGTGGGAGGCCCAGAGTGCTGCACTGTGGGGAGAGAGAGGCTGGAGAGACAGGCAGACACACCCTTAGACAGAGAGGAACTGTGGCAGGAGTCAGGCGCTGCAGCCTGGGAGTGCTCCATGTGGCATTTGCGGTGGGAGGCCCAGAGGATTGCACTGTGGGGAGAGAGAGGCTGGAGAGACAGGCAGACACACCCATAGACAGAGAGCAACTGTCGCAGGGAGTCAGGTGCTGCTGCTTTGTGGTTCTCCCTGCAGCCTGCTGCGGTGGGAGGTCCAGAGTACTGCACTGTGGGGAGAGAGAGGCTGGAGAGACTGGCAGGCACACCCATAGACAGAGATGAACTGTGGCAGGAGTCAGGCGCTGCAGCCTGGGAGTGCTTCCTGCGGCCTGCTGCGGTGGGAGGCCCTGAGTACTGCACGGTGGAAAGAGAGAGAGGCTGGAGAGACAGGAAGACACACCCATAGACAGAGAGGAACTGTGGCAGGGAGACCGGTGCTGCAGCCTGCCAGTGCCCCCTGCGGCCTGCTGCGGTGGGAGGCCCAGAGTACTGCAGTGTGGGGAGAGAGAGACTGGAGAGACAGGCAGACACACCCATAGACAGAGAGGAACTGTGGCAGGAGTCAGGCACTGCAGCCTGGGAGTCCTTCCTGTGGCCTGCTGCGGCGGGAGGCCCAGAGTACTGCACTGTGGGGAGAGAGAGGCTGGAGAGACAGGCAGACACACCCATAGACAGAGATGAACTGTGGCTGGGAGACTGGTGCTGCAGCCTGCGAGTGCCCCCTGCGGCCTGCTGCGGTGGGAGGCCCAGAGCACTGCACTGTGGGGAAGAGAGAGGCTGGGGAGACAGGCAGACACACCCATAGACAGGAATAATGCCCTGATGAGATCATCAAAGACGAGGCATGGTGCACAGCCATACAATCAGCCATGCTTGAAAAAATCAACCTCCTCCAAAAAAAGATATCCCACCACTACAACACTCTACCCAAGCAAAATACACATGTACAGATGAAACACAGTGTTGAAGATAGCAACCGACCTAAATTCACCTTCACGGAAATCGCCGAAACCGAGGTCATTAACATCCTCAGACATCTCAAACCCTCACAGTGTAAGGGGGGATGTATGCCCCCCAAAAATTATCAAAGACTGTGCAGAGCAGCTTGCCCCTCTCCTCACAGCATTCATCAATGCTTCATTCAAGTCAGGCATAGTCCCAGACAGCCTCAGAGAGGCCTGGGTGCGCCCCCTCCTAAAGAAGCCCACACTAGACCCGGCTAACCCCAACAATTACCGACCCATAACCACAGTCCCTTTCCTTCTAAAATTACTTGACAAGGCCGCCCACATACAGATCCAACACTACCTTGAATCAAATGCAATCCTAGGTAAAAGACAATCTGGCTTCCGAAAGGGACTCGGAACTGAAACCGCCCTCCGAGATCTCAAGAACGAAATCACAAACATCCTAGACAAAGGTAAGCCCGCACTCCTCCTTCTCCTCGACCTCTCAGCGGCATTTGATCTAGTAGATCACACCACACTCACTAGCCACCTGACGCATGCAGCACACTTCTCCATGGACGCTGCATCCTGGGTAACCTCTTTCCTACAAGGCAGAGCGATGAAAGTGTTCTCCAACACAGCTCATGCCGCACCTTCCATCATTCACTGTGGGGTGCCTCAAGGCTCCTGTACCGCCCCCACTCTATATAACCTTTTCACCAAGCCACTATTTGACAAGCTAGACACCATGGGGATCACCTACACCAATTACGCTGACGACACGCAGATACTTCTTCCCTTGACAGGAAACTACCACCAAGACGCCGCTGCCCTTCAACTAATCTACTCCACCATTCAAGCATGGATGGCCACCAACGGCCTCTGCTTGAATGGGGATAAAACCAAAATCCTCATCCTAGGCCAGAAACCCACTCTCTCCAACCTCGACCCTCTTTACATCAACTTTAACATAGACAATTGCGTCATCCCAGTCTTATCCTCAGTCAAAACGCTAGGAGTACACATAGATGCCACCCTATCCATGGATAAACAAGTGAGCTCCATAGTCTCAGCCTCGGCGCTAAGCACCAAAATCATCAACACAATAAAACCCTTCCTGACGAAAGATAACTGCCTGTCCATCGCAAGAGCCACCATAGGAGCTAAACTAGATTACTGTAATGCTCTCCTAGCAGGCACCTCCAAGAATAACATATCCAGGCTCCAAACCACTGAAAACAACGCTCTCAGAGCAGCCCTCAGCATACCAAAAAGAGAGCACATCACTCAAGCTAGGAAGGCTGTCCACTGGCTCCCAGTCAAAGACAGGATCACCTTCAAAATTCTCACCACCACACATAAATGCGTTAAACACACAGCACCACCCTACCTATCCGAAACCCTGTATAGATCACAATCTACAAGACCAATCAGATCCCCATACACTAACCTACTTTCCATTCCTCGCATCAATAGAACTAAGGCTGGAGGTATAGGCTTCCCCTACCTTGCACCTAAGCTCTGGAATGCGCTACCCACATACCTAAGAGCCGAAACATCACTACTTTCCTTCCGCAAACAACCTAAAACAGCCCTCTTCAACTAACATGTTCACTGCACCTCTCTCGTGCTCAATGAATGTATGTCATAAAAGCACAATTACTGCCCAATGTAACCACAGGCATATTCTGTATGTAACTAAGTTTAAGAAACACTGTAACAAGCGCCACGATGCCTTCGGTCTGCTGCGCGCTCAACAAATGCGCATAAATAAATAAATAAATAAGAGGAACTGTGGCAGGGAGTCCGGTGCTGCAGCCTGTGAGTGCTCCCTGCGGCCTGCTGCGGTGGGATGCCCAGCGTACTGCACTGTGGGGAGAGGGAGGCTGGCGAGACAGGCAGACACACCCATAGACAGAGATGAACTGTGGCAGGGAGTCTGGGAGTGCTCCCTGCGGCCCGCTGTTGTGGGAGGCCCAGAGTACTGCAGTGTGGGGAGAGAGAGGCTGGAGAGACAGGCAGACACACCCATAGTGAGAGAGGAACTGTGGCAGAAGTCAGGCGCGGCAGCCTGGGAGTGCTCCCTGCGGCCTGCTGCGGTGGGAGGCCCAGAATACTGCACTGTGGGGAGAGGGAGGCTGGAAAGACAGGCAGACACACCCATAGACAGAGATGAACTGTGGCAGGGAGTCTGGGAGTGCTCCCTGCGGCCCGCTGTTGTGGGAGGCCCAGAGTACTGCAGTGTGGGGAGAGAGAGGCTGGAGAGACAGGCAGACACACCCATAGTGAGAGAGGAACTGTGGCAAAAGTCAGGCGCGGCAGCCTGGGAGTGCTTCCTGCGGCCTGCTGCGGTGGGAGGCCCAGAGTACTGCACTGTGGGGAGAGAGAGGCTGGAGAGACCGGCAGACACACCCATAGACAGAGATGAACTGTGGCAGGGAGTCAGGTGCTGCAGCCTGTGAGTGCTTCCTGCGGCCTGCTGTGGTGGGATGCCAAGAGTACTGCACTGTGGGAAAGAGAGAGGCTGGAGGGACAGGCAGACACACCCATAGGCAGAGATGAACTGTGGCAGGAGTCAGGCACTGCAGCCTGGGAGTGCCTCCTGCAGCCTGCTGCGGTGGGAGGCCCAGAGTACTGCACTGTGGGGAAAGAGAGGCAGGTAGACACACCCATAGACAGAGAGGAACTGTGGCAGGAGTCAGGCGCTGCAGCCTGGGAGTGCTTCCTGCGGCCTGCTGCGGTGGGAGGCCCAGAGTACTGCACTGTGGGGAGAGAGAGGCTGGAGAGACAGGGACACACACCCATAGGCAGAGATGAACTGTGGCAGGAGTCAGGAGCTGCAGCCTGGGAGTGTTTCCTGCGGCCTGCTGTGGTGGGAGGCCCCGAGTACTGCACTGTGGGGAGAGAGAGGCTGGAGAGACAGGGAGACACACCCAAAGACAGAGATGAACTGTGGCAGGAGTCAGGCACTGCAGCCTGGGAGTGCTTCCTGCGGCCTGCTGGGGTGGGAGGCCCAGAGTACTGCAGTGTGGGGAGAGAGAGGCTGGAGAGACAGGCAGACACACCCATAGTGAGAGAGGAACGGTGGCAGAAGTCAGGCGCGGCAGCCTGGGAGTGCTTCCTGCGGCCTGCTGCGGTGGGAGGCCCAGAGTACTGCACTGTGGGGAGAGAGAGGCTGGAGAGACCGGCAGACACACCCATAGGCAGAGATGAACTGTGGCAGGGAGTCAGGTGCTGCAGCCTGTGAGTGCTTCCTGCGGCCTGCTGTGGTGGGATGCCAAGAGTACTGCACTGTGGGAAAGAGAGAGGCTGGAGGGACAGGCAGACACACCCATAGGCAGAGATGAACTGTGGCAGTAGTCAGGCACTGCAGCCTGGGAGTGCCTCCTGCAGCCTGCTGCGGTGGGAGGCCCAGAGTACTGCACTGTGGGGAAAGAGAGGCAGGTAGACACACCCATAGACAGAGAGGAACTGTGGCAGGAGTCAGGCGCTGCAGCCTGGGAGTGCTTCCTGCGGCCTGCTGCGGTGGGAGGCCCAGAGTACTGCACTGTGGGGAGAGAGAGGCTGGAGAGACAGGGACACACACCCATAGGCAGAGATGAACTGTGGCAGGAGTCAGGAGCTGCAGCCTGGGAGTGTTTCCTGCGGCCTGCTGCGGTGGGAGGCCCCGAGTACTGCACTGTGGGGAGAGAGAGGCTGGAGAGACAGGCAGACACACCCATAGACAGAGAGGAACTGTGGCAGGAGTCAGGCGCTGCAGCCTGGGAGTGCTCCATGCGGCCTGCTGCGGTGGGAGGCCCAGAGGACTGCACTGTAGGGAGAGAGAGGCTGGAGAGACAGGCAGACACACCCATAGACAGAGAGGAACTGTCGCAGGGAGTCAGGTGCTGCTGCTTTGGAGTGCTCCCTGCAGCCTGCTGCGGTGGGAGGCCCAGAGTACTGCAGTGTGGGGAGAGAGAGGCTGGCGAGACAGGCAGACACACCCATAGACAGATATGAACTGTGGCAGGAGTCAGGCGCTGCAGCCTGGGAGTGCTTCCTGCTGCAGTGGGAGGCCCTGAGTACTGCACGGTGGAGAGAGAGAGGCTGGAGAGACAGGCAGACACACCCATAGACAGAGATGAACTGTGGCAGGGAGACCGGTGCTGCAGCCTGGGAGTGCCCCCTGCGGCCTGCTGCGGTGGGGGGCCCAGAGTACTGAACTGTGGGGAAGAGAGAGGCTGGGGAGAAAGGCAGACACACCCATAGACAGGAATAAGATGAACTGTGGCAGGGAGACTGGTGCTGCAGCCTGCAAGTGCTCCCTGCGCCCTCCTGCGGTGGGAGGCCCAGAGTACTGCACTGTGGGGAGAGAGAGGCTGTGGAGACAGGCAGACACACCCATAGACAGAGATGAACTGTGGCAGGGAGTCTGGGAGTGCTCCCTGCGGCCTGCTGTTGTGGGAGGCCAGAGTACTGCAGTGTGAGGAGAGAGAGGTTGGAGAGACAGGCAGAGACAGGCTGGAGAGACAGGCAGACACACCCATAGTAAGAGAGGAACTGTGGCAGAAGTCAGGCGCGGCAGCCTGGGAGTGCTTCCTGCGGCCTGCTGCGGTGGGAGGCCCAGAGTACTGCACTGTGTGGAGAGAGAGGCTAGAGAGACAGGCAGACACACCCATAGACAGATATGAGATGAACTGTGGCAGGGAGTCAGGTGCTGCAGCCTACAAGTGCTCCCTGCGGCCTGCGGCTGTGGGAGGCCCAGAGTACTGCACTGTGTGGAGAGAGAGGCTAGAGAGACAGGCAGACGCACCCATAGACAGATATGAGATGAACTGTGGCAGGGAGTCAGGTGCTGCAGTCTGCGAGTGCTTCCTGCAGCCTGCGGCGGTGGGAGGCCCAGAGTACTGCACTGTGGGGAAGAGAGAGGCTGGAGGGACAGGCAGACACACCCATAGGCAGAGATGAACTGTGGCAGGGAGTCAGGTGCTGCAGTCTGCGAGTGCTTCCTGCAGCCTGCTGCTGTGGGAGGCCCAGAGTACTGCACTGTGGGGAAGGGAGAGGCTGGGGAGACAGGCAGACACACCCATAGACAGAGATGAACTGTGGCAGGGAGTCAGGTGCTGCAGCCTGCGAGTGCTTCCTGCAGCCTGCTGCTGTGGGAGGACCAGAGTACTGTACTATGTGGAGAGAGAGGCTAGAGAGACAGGCAGACACACCCATAGACAGATATGAGATGAACTGTGGCAGGGAGACCGGTGCTTCAGCCTGCGAGTGCTCCCTGCGGCCTGCTGCGGTGGGAGACCGAGAGTACTGCAGTGTGGGGAGCGAGAGGCTGGGGATACAGACAGACACACCCATAGACAGAGATGAACTGTGGCAGGGAGTCTGGGAGTGCTTCCTGCTGCGGTGGCAGGCCCAGAGTACTGTACTGTGTGGATAGAGAGGCTGGAGAGACAGGCAGACACACCCATAGACAGAGATGAACTGTGGCAGGGAGTCTGGGAGTGCTTCCTGCTGCGGTGGGAAGCCCCGAGTACTGCACTGTGGGGAGAGGGAGGCTGGAGAGACAGGCAGACACACCCATAGATAGAGATGAGATGAAATGTGGCAGGGTTGTAGTTATTGTTGCACAGGAGCACACCCTGTGGCCTGCTAGCAACTGGAGGTGGGAGTTAGACAAGCCTGGCTGAAGATGAGTTGTCACCCATTTCAACATGATGGTTGGGACCCCCTGCTTAGAGCGAAAACAGCCTGAGGCTCCCCTGGGTGCGTTAATGGCGACAAAGATAAGGTTAATAGTTAATAGTCACCGAATAGTCGCTGATTATCATAAGGCAGCCAGCAGGGAGCTTAAATACTAAATGCCTACTGAAGAGCTCTAAACCCTCCTTTGTCAGCAAGTGGCTGATGTGGAGGAACAAGGGTTAGATGACAACGAGGTGATAACACTTCTGTATATCCATTGGGAAGAGGGAACACAGCTTGTAATGCAAGTGCTGCAGAGTGCACATTTTTAATCCCAGAGCAGAAAAAAAAAAGAAATACATATATTGCTGTGTTACTAGACAGTTACTCCGGCAGACCCCTTTCATTTGAAAAGGCTGAAAGGCCCTGACGCTGTCCCTGGAGGTATAGAGTGCTCCAGCATGGAGAGAGAGAGAAGCTAGTTAGCCGAACAGATAGGCAGATGTGGGGTGAACTGTGGCAGGGAGTCAAGCAATGCAGCACAGGAGTACTGCCTACGACTTGCCAGCAACTGAGCGGAACAGAGTGCCACAGTGTGTGTTAAGAGCAGTGGCGTCGCTGGGTGGGATCTGGGGGGCCAGTGCCCCCCTCTGAGATCCCGTGGCCCCCCTCTGCCCCCCTACCTAAGGCGAGCAGTGTCCATGTTCTCTGTTTGTGGTGTTATTTGTGACATTCACTGAGGCAAATGTCTGCATATCACACAGCAATGCTCCTTTTGTCTCAAAGCTAGAAGTGATCAGCTTGCAGCCCCGCCCATCAGAATGTAGCCATGAAACCGCTAATGATGGGCCATTAGTCACTGAATGGTTTCATGCCTGCATTCTGATGGAAGGGGAAGTGCAGTGGGGTGTGCGTAGTTGGTGTGCACAAAAGCCTGTCTGCAGGAGTGCTTGTGACGTCACACATTACTTTTCATAGGCGCCCCCCCTCTTTTTGTCTGTGCCACCCCTACTTTTGTCTTTGACACCCTTTGTGCCCATCCTAAATTTGATTCCTGGCGACCCCACTGGTTGAGAGAGAGGCTAGACAAATAGACAGATATAAGATGAACTGTGGTAGGAATTCTGCAATTGTGTCACGGGAGGCTTCACTGCCAGCACTGAGAGTGGTGAGTGGTAGAGAGTTCTCCAGGGTGGTCGGAGGCAGATGCTAGGTAGACAGACAGATGTGGCACTGGGGCACTCCCTGCAGTCTGCCCACAACCTGGAGCAGGAGGCAGAGATTCCATGAGGCGGGGAGCGATAGAAGTGAGACGGATGCACAGTCTGATGGAGAGAATGCTAGATGAATTAAAAACATGGATGGACACAATGGTAGATGGACAGCTAGATTGGGTGGCAGTGATTCGGCCATTGCAGCATGGGGGGAGGGCGTGACCTGCCAGCAGATGGGGGTGGGCGACACCAATGAATTTAGCGTAGGCAGATGGATGATAATTATTATAATTGTTCTTTTATAACGCGCTTAATACCAGCGAGTGGTTTCTAAGCATCGGATCGGGATTCGAGCCTGTTTTGGAAGAGCTTGTTTCCAAGACAAACGTGTTGCCCATGAGCTATCCTACCTCACAGACAGACAGATGAATAGATACAGCGATGGGCAGAAAGCTGCATGGACTGATTGACGGACATATGGACAGACAGATAGACAGTTACGCAGGTAGATGCAGGATACATTGATAGCCAGGTCCATGTAGCCCACTCTTCTGCTGGGGTTACCAGATCCCGAGTACCTATCCCCTGAACCTGGATATTCTCATTGATCTCTCAAGACACTGCATTCATTGTCTGAGACCCAGTGGAGGGAATTCCATCAAGCATTTCCTCCACTGTGCCCGATTGGCTGGAAGGTCACAGGACCACCGTCACGTGACCAGATCTCAGCTCTTTTCCACTTCACTCTGCTGTCCCCAAACTTTGGAGACTGGGACGTTGTGCAGAGGGCAGGTGTGATAAGGGATCCCCTTTCGGTTTGGCCCACTGCTCGTGCACAAAATGTCTGTGCCAATTCTCCAGCTTCCTGTTGAAAATGACCAGACCTTGCGTCTAGTCCAAGAACTCTGCCCTTGCTCACTCAGAACATCCTGCAGATGAACCAGTTCCCATTCCTTCAATTACAGCTCTCCACACTAACCATCTTCTCTGTGTTTCATAATGCCCCGCTCGGCCTCATATAATACCCGCTCTGCCTCATATAATGCCCGCTCGGCCTCATCTAATGCCCGCTCGGCCTCCTCTAATGCCCGCTCAGCCTCATCTAATGCCTGCTCGGCCTCCTCTAATGCCCGCTCTGCCTCATCTAATGCCCGGCTCGGCCTCATCTAATGCCCCCTCGGCCTCCTCTAATGCCCGCTCTGCCTCATCTAATGCCCCGCTCGGCCTCATCTAATCCCCGCTCTGCCTCACCTAATGTCTGCTCTGTCTCATCTAATGCCCGCTCGGCCTCATCTAATGCCCGCTCGGCCTCATCTAATGCCCGCTCTGCCTCATCTAATGCCTGCTCGGCCTCATCTAATGCCCGCTCTGCCTCATCTAATGCCCGCTCTGCCTCATCTAATGCCCGCTCGGCCTCATCTAATGCCCGCTCTGCTTCATCTAATGCCTGCTCGGCCTCATCTAATGCCCGCTCTGCCTCATCTAATGCCCGCTCTGCCTCATCTAATGCCTGCTCGGCCTCAGATAAAATGCCCGCTCGGCCTCATCTAATGCCCACTCTGCCTCATCTAATGCCTGCTTGGCTTCATCTTATGCCCACTCTGCCTCATCTAATGCCTCCTTGGCTTCATCTAATGCCCACTCTGCCTCATCTAAGCCCGATTGGCTTCATCTAATGCCCACTCTGCCTCATATAATGCCTGCTTGGCTTCATCTAATGCCCGCTCTGCCTCATCTAATGTCTGCTCTGTCTCATCTAATGCCCGCTCTGTCTCATGTAATGCCCGCTCGGCCTCATCTAATGCCCGCTCTGCGTCATCTAATGTCTGCTCTGTCTCATCTAATGCCCGCTCGGCCTCATCTAATGCCCGCTCGGCCTCATCTAATGCCCACTCTGCCTCATCTAATGCCTGCTCGGCCTCATCTAATGCCCACTCTGCCTCATCCAATGCCTGCTCTGCCTCATCCAATGCCCGCTCAGCCTCATCGAATGCCTGCTCTGCCTCATCTAATGCCTGCTCTGCCTCATCTAATGCCCGCTCAGCCTTATCTAATGCCCACTCTGCCTCATCCAATGCCTGCTCTGCCTCATCTAATGCCCGCTTGGCCTCATTCAATGCCTGCTCTGCCTCACCCAATGCCCGCTCAGCCTAATCCAATGCCTGCTCTGCCTCATCTAATGCCTGCTCTGCCTCATCTAACGCCCTCTCAGCCTCATCTAATGCCTTTTTGACCTTATCGAATCCCCGCTCTGCCTCATCTAATGCCCACTGGGCCTCATCCAATGCCTGCTCAGCCTAATCCAATGCCTGCTCTGCCTCATCTAATGCCTGCTTGGCCTCATCTAATGCCTGCTTGGCTTCATCTTATGCCTGCTCTGCCTCATCTAATGCCTGCTTGGCCTCATCTAATGCCTGCTTGGCTTCATCTTATGCCTGCTCTGCCTCATCTAAAGCCCTGTCAGCCTCATCTAATTCCTTTTTGGCCTTATCTAATCCCCGCTCTGCCTCATCCAATGCCCGCTCAGCCTAATCCAATGCCTGCTCTGCCTCATCTAATGCCTGCTTGGCCTCATCTAATGCCTGCTTGGCTTCATCTTATGCCTGCTCTGCCTCATCTAATGCCTGCTTGGCCTCATCTAATGCCTGCTTGGCTTCATCTTATGCCTGCTTTGTCTCATCTAATGCCTGCTTGGCCTCATCTAATGCCTGCTTGGCTTGATCTTATGCCTGCTCTGCCTCATCTAATGCCTGCTTGGCCTCATCTAATGCCTGCTTGGCTTCATTTTATGCCTGCTCTGCCTCATCTAATGCCTGCTTGGCCTCATCTAATGCCTGCTTGGCTTCATTTTATGCCTGCTCTGCCTCATCTAATGCCTGCTTGGCCTCATCTAATGCCTGCTTGGCTTCATTTTATGCCTGCTCTGCCTCATCTAATGCCTGCTTGGCCTCATCTAATGCCTGCTTGGCTTCATCTTATGCCTGCTCTGTCTCATCTAATGCCTGCTTGGCCTCATCTAATGCCTGCTTGGCTTGATCTTATGCCTGCTCTGCCTCATCTAATGCCTGCTTGGCCTCATCTAATGCCTGCTTGGCTTCATTTTATGCCTGCTCTGCCTCATCTAATGCCTGCTTGGCCTCATCTAATGCCTGCTTGGCTTCATTTTATGCCTGCTCTGCCTCATCTAAAGCCCTCTCAGCCTCATCTAATGCCTTTTTGGCATTATCTAATCCCCGCTCTGTCTCATCCAATGCCCGCTCAGCCTAATCCAATGCCTGCTCTGCCTCATCTAATGCCTGCTTGGCCTCATCTAATGTCTGCTTGGCCTCATCTGATGCCAGTGACACCTCTTATCTTGTCTCTATCCATGCTCACATTACCAAAACTTTGCGGGTGCAATGGTCAACCCCCGTGCTCGATGTTATGGTCTCGGGGTACTTTCAAATTCTGCGCATAGATCACCCCTCTAGTGATGGAGGTGGCAAGGCAGGCATTTTCAAATCATCTTTGAACTGCATCGCTATGCCCACATTCTCCACCTCTTTTGAATCCATCCTATAAAGGTTTCACCTCCTGTACCATGCTGCTATTTCCGGTTCCCTCTTTCTTCTTCAAGCCCTCCCCAGCCCTACCCATTGCACGGGTACTACCCTTGATCTGATCATGTCTTCGCCATTCCCTTCTCTCTTCTCACCGTCTGTATTGGTATTTTGGTCTGATCATTTCCTGCTGCCTTTATCGACCTCTAAGACCAAACCCCCCCTCGATGGCCACGTCCAATTTAGGAAAATACTGTCCGTCCCACCCATTTCCCAACCAAGCCTGTATTTGTCTTGCAATGCATTTATTCAGGACACCTGGAATAACCATGCACCTATAGTTTAGAAAAATATCAAAGTTAAATCAAATGCTCCCTCGTTGACCCTCAGCCTTACAAGTCTCAAGTGCCTCGTTTCTTAAATTAAAAAGATGCAAAAGCAGAGCAGCTAATTAAGGGGACTTCACTCTAGGCTAATCCCACAAGCAAATCATTGGAACTGCTAAGTCTCATTACTATCGTAAAAAGGTATGCAAAACAACAAAACAACAAAGGAAATTTTACCGAATGAAAAACCAACGAAAAACAAAAATAACACATTTTGGAAAAACATAAAAATGGGGTTGGGAGTGGGAATAGTGGTTTTGGGGGTGAGGAAAAGTCTAACAACAAAAAAAAGAAGTGGGATGTGGGGGGAACCCCCCAAAACAGCAAAAACGAAATGTGTTATTTTGGTTTTAGTTGTTTTTAATTTGTTAAAATTTCATTAGTTGTTTTTTCATTCGATGAAATCACAGGTAACCTCGTAAACACCATCCCTGAGGCTTCAACCCATTCTTGATTCCTGCCCTCCTCCCCCCTCCCCCCACTTCCTTGCTTTCACAGTTCTTCCATGACAAAGTGTCTACAGTTCAAGATTGCGTCCCTGATCTTGCCCTCCTTGGCCCGGCTTAACGTTCGGTTCCTCTTTGGGACTCTGGTCCCCCCATGGTCCCCGCCACACCGCAGCTTGCGGACACTGTGCATTCTGTTACCTTCTTCCCTCCCAGTTCTGCAAAGAGCTGCTGCTTCTTTCAGGTGGATCATGAATACTGCCCAGATTTAGAGGTTCTTTTTGGCTAATCTTAAATCTGGAAAAATGCACCCAATCCCTGTTGAAAAGAGCTCACCATGAAAGCTTTGACTTTCACAACTTCTGGCCCATCACATAGCTTCCTTTTCTTGGGGACCATATTTGAAGCCACCACTGCCCACCATCCAACGTAAACTCCATCTGACCCCTGTCTCAGGAGGATAGCTCAGGGGCAACCTGCTCGCCTTGGAAGCAAAATGACATGGAACAACGCAGGTTCGATCCCTGGGTCCGCGCTTAGACATCTCTAGGTAATAAGTGCGTTATAAATAACCTATCATAACCACTAATAACCGAATAAGAAACTATCTTTTTGGTGTCTGGGCAATGTGCATCATAGAGACAGCAACCCTGTATCTTTTGGATGATGCTATGAGAATCCTCGATGATGATGGTCGGGCCTGCCTCCTTGGCCTTTTCGAGTTCTCGGCAGCATGCCGCATGGTCGATCTGGAACCTTCCTTACTCTTGCATGCCAAAAGAGGGCTGCGGGGGAAGTCCTGGACTGTTGTATTTTCTGACTTGACAATCTAAGTTCATGGAGATTGGGTCGTGAAGGTCGCCCGCCCATTTAACGCCGATGGGGTCGATCCTGCCAGCAAGGCTTTCCAGCATGTATGTTGGGTCGCTGAAGGACCTTTTGGAGGGTGAGGGTGGTGAGGCTCATCCGTATGCTGAGGACACCCAGTTTCGCCTCAGGTGATGTTACCGCGGCCCTGCTGAAATCTACAGGATGATGGCGTTAATGTCACAGCAGCCATTGAGTCCGCCTTTCAGCTCTTACCTTTTCACTTGAGTGACTTTCACTTAACGGGGGTCTACTTGTACAATTAATTTTACTTTGAATGGTGTACGCCGGTAGGATGCTCAGTTTAGTTTATCTACGTTGTCTCTTTGATTACCTGTTTCTTAGGTGCAAACTTAATTGGAACATTTACAGCCATGAGGAAGGAGTTCAGTGTCCCTTCAGCCAAAGCCAAAACAACAGTACCCACCTCAAGACCGACCTTCTTGATAGTATTAGGTTGGAATTTTCTGTCAACATTTACCAGGGCCAGGATGTCAGGAATCATGGCCAGAGGTTGCCTAAAAAAACGTGGAGTTGCTCGTATAAAACACACAGTACGGCAAAATACAACACTAAACACGTACGCTCTCATGCCTTACAACGGAGAGCGCTGTTTCTAGCACAATACAGGTTGGCATGACGACGGAGTAAACAAACGCCATGCCGTGCGGCCACCTGCATGAAATCATGTGACACCCAAACACGTAACGTCAGCAAATTAAAACTCACCCCAAACCCAGGACTAGTTGCTTCTAATTGAAGATACGGATTTGTTTTGCTTCATGTTTCCGTCACCCTGTATTTTGGATTTCAAGCCCTTGTTCCTGTCTTAGTTTTGCTTCATTTTAGTTTGGTTCCATATTCAGCACTGCATGCCTGGTGCGCTCGGCCCCTTTGTTCTGAGGCACTGTATGCCGAGCCTATGCGGCTTTTCCATCCCGCCGTGCTGCGCCTGGTTCACAGCATTGGACGCTGAGTGCTTGCGGCTTTTCCATCCCGCGGCACTGTGTCTGGTGCATGCAGAACTTGAAGCTTTCATCGCTGCGTGCCTTGTACACGCACTGGTTTCCAACTTTGCAACACTGTGTGCCTTGCGTATGCAAACCCATTTCTCCTATTTCAAGTTGCCAAACCACATCTTGAGATATACGGACTGCCCTCTGCCTGATCCTATTGTACTGTACATGACCGCACGTTGCCGAACCATACCTTCTGTTTGATGCAATACCTTCTGCTTAACCCTACTGTACTTCAAGAGCCCGCAAGCTGACACATCAAACCTTCTGCTTTACGGATTGCCTTTTGCCTGATCCTTTGGTACTTCATTAACTCGCACATTGGCAAATTAAAAGTCTTCGAACAACGGACTTCTTCACACCCTTGTTGTGCACTACACACCATCTACTGCTGTCAGAAAGAACCACTGCCAAGAACATTTTTCTATCTTACTCTTGGATTACTGGAGAGACTAGAGACGCTTGCTGTTTTGTCTGCATAGGTGTCCTCATGCCGTCGGGGTAGGTTGTTTGCGACTTTGGGATTGCCTCACGGATCCTTCTTCTCTGATACCATCGGATCTATACCGACAACATACCAACACGTTCTAGGAGTAGAACACTGTCCAAAGCTGGTAAGACTGTTTTCTAGTTGCTAAATAAGATTCATCATTCTATGGTCGAGCAGTCTTCTTAGTAGGTCTTATTCCTTATTTCTCCTCTTGTTAGGTACTCAATCTCTCCCAAAATTTCTACAGAGTTATCATCTCCAGCCTACACTATTCTTGGGGTTACCTTCTTAACGCAGGTTGGTGCGACTTGTCAAAGTGTTAGTCTTGATCACTGCATACAAATCGTTGATACTGATTACTTCTCTTGTGTTTCTCTAGCTGTCGGTTCCAACGGTGTGTCTCCTCTTCCAACTATTGGATCCCTCTGTCTGGTACCTATTCAGCAGAAAGTTACAATTGTAGGAAGAAGTCTTCTGCGACTCCTGTCTGGTCAGACATCCAGGTGTCCTGTTTATCAAGTTATTGGCTCTGAAAACCTAACAAAATCAGACGCCTTCACTATGGAGACCACCGACGCACTGGAGAATCTAGTTCGCCTTGTATCAGAATTACGGGCGGACATGACAGCTGCACACGATGCTATGAATCGACGCATTGATGCATTACAACAGGCAGCTCAGCCTACCGGGGCTGGGGCACATGCCCATCAGGCGGGTTCTGGCTCTGGGTTTCCGGTACCACAACCAGATCCGGTCCCAGTTCTTATGTCAACACAGTTCCCTCTGGCACCTCCGGAGAGGTTTCATGGTGACCAAAAGCATTACCGCACGTTTATTAATCAATGCAGACTCAATTTTTTGTGTCGCCCGGCTTCATTCCCAGATTCCACCACCAAAGCTGCATTTGTCCTTTCCTATTTAGGCGGGACCGCAGCTGCATGGGCTTATCATCTTTTGGAAGAAAACAGTCACATGTTATACGACTGTGACGCTCTGATCAATGCTATGGCTCGTGTCTTTGATAGACGGTATAAGACCCAGGCCACTGATCTAAAGCTTTTGAATTTACGACAAGGCGATTCGCCCTGACTCACGTATATGGCTCGGTTTAATCAGCTAGTGGCCGAAACCAGTTGGCCTGATGATAAAAAAGCCACTGTATTCTATAATGGTCTGTCCGAATCTCTGAAGGACACTCTGCCTACTGTTCCGGTAGTCCCAGAGGCGTTTCCGGAACTCCTTGATTTAGTACTGCAAATTGATGTTCGCCGTGCAGAACGAAAAGGTGAAAACCGTCCTCTAACTACTACACTACCCCGTGCACAGCCATCAAGTGACACGGGACCAGAACCCATGCAGATAGGGATTGTAAGGGGTCCACTCACTTCAGCTGAAAGAGAAAGCAGAAGATTGAATAACCTCTGTATTTATTGTGGTTCCTCAGAGCATTACATCCGCTCATGTCCTAAGAAACCAGCTAAGAAGGCGGGAAATGCCAGGACTCGGCAGTAGACGAGGTCGCTCTGTCGGGTCATTTAGGTATAGATCTCGCTCCTATCATGGTTACGTCTCCCTTTACGATACTAATGTCTTTCTCTTATGACCGGGTAGTCTCATGGACTGTTTCTGCGGTCATCGACTCAGGTGCCACCGGTAACTATATAGACATACAGTACGCCAAAGAGATAGGGATTCCTGTTGTTACTAAGAAAAGACCTGAGATCGTCAATGCAATTGACAGTACTTCCTGTTATCTGGATTAGTGACAGAAAGTACCATTGATTTACAGATGGTCAGCAAAGAAGGTCATGGGGAAGTAATTTCGTTTGACTTGATCGCCGCACCTCAATACAAAGTGATCTTGGGCCTCCCTTGGCTTTTGTTGCACAATCCATGCATAGACTGGCAGACCCATGAGGTCTGTTTCTCCTCTGATTATTGTGATTCCCATTGTTTTGAAGGACAGAAACACCAATCTCATAGTCCTTGTCATCACCTCAAAGATACTGACCGGGTCGTTGGTTCTGTTAGCAGTCATGCCATACCCGCTGAGTACATGTCCTATGCGGACGTGTTCGACAAGTCTGGTGCAGAACTTCTGCCTCCACATAGACCATATGATTGCCCGATTGATTTGGTCTCTGGAGCTGCTATCCCTAACGAGTGTTTATGTTCTCTTTCTCAAAAGGAGAATGGCATCCTCAAGGAATACATTGACAATGCTTTACGTACTGGTTTCATCCATCCTTCTTGGTCTCCTGCGGCGCCTCCTTTGTTTTTTGTCCCAAAGAAAGAAGGGGACCTGAGACCCTGCATTGATTACCGGGATTTGAACGCCATAACCATCAGGAACCAATACCCCTTGCCCTTTAATTTCTACGCTCTTAGATCAGCTAGGGGCTTCGGTCCTGTTTACGAAACTCAATTTGCAGGGGGGCTTATAATCTGGTTTGAATTTGTGAGGGTGATGAATGGAAGCCGGCTTTTAAAACTCAGTATGGGTTGTTTGAATACTGACTTATGCCCTTTGGGTTGTGCAATGCCCCGGTCACGTTTCATAATTTTATGAATGACATCTTTAGAGACATGATCGACCATTATGTAATAGTTTATCTCGATGACATCTTGATTTATTCAACCTCACTGAAGCAACACATCGAACATGTGACATCTGTACTCCAACGTCTGCGTGAAAATCATCTTTACGCCAAAGCAGAGAAATGTGTTTTCCATGCAACTGAGGTGGAGTTTCTAGGATATGACCTGACTAGTAAAGGTGTACAGGAGAACCAGCAAAGGCCAAGGCAGTTTTGGAATGGCTTGTTCCTACCAATCGGAAGGCTTTGCAATCTTTCCTCGCATTTGCAAACGTCTATAGGTGTTTCGTCAGGTCATTTTCAGGGTTGGTAGCCCCTCTTACAGCTCTTACTAGTAGCAAACGTTCATATGTTTGGTCTTCTGAGCATCAACAGGCCTTCAATGCTTTAAAAGAGGCTTTTACCACAGCCCTGGTGCTACAACACCCTAATCTCTCTCTACCCTTCTATGTAGAAGCAGATGCATCAGGGATTGCCATAAGGGCCATTTTGTCCCAAATATGTGACGACTCCGGTCTTCTTCATCCGGTTGCTTTTTCCTCTCATAAACTCACCCCTTATGAATGCAATTACACCAGAACAGAAAGAGAACTCCTTGCAATTTGTGACGCATTTAAGGAATGGAGACATCATTTGTTGGGTGCTCTCACCCAGTTCAAGTGTATACAGATCATAGGAATCTTCTGACTATGAAATCTGTTCGATGTTCTACCTCTCGCCATGCTAGGTGACATGAATTTGTTTCAATGTTTGACTTCCAAATAACCTACCGGCCTGGTCATCTTCATTCCAAGGAGGATGCACTCTCACGTATGCATGGTTCTGGTCCGGAGAGAGCAACTGACAAACTACTACTTCTGCCCAATCAGGTGGTCTGTAGCTGTACGCCTCAATCATCCTTACGATCATCTCTAACGGAGTGGGTTGCTTCACGACCGGTTGAGATCACTGATTACAATCTGGATGTCATACAGTCTCTACCTGTCGTGGGTTAGCATCCGCACCCCTTTTAGTGGACTTGCTTTAGAAACATGTGTTTTGCTATTTTGGTCTTCCTTCTGTCATAGTTCCGATTGAAGTTCACAGTTTACATCCCATTTCTAGCAATCTCTGACAGCTTCTTTTGGTATTGAAGATTGATTTTCAAGTGCATATCATCCACACACTAATGGCTGGACGGAAAGTGTGAACGCAACATTGGAACAATTTCTGCGTTGTTGAATCCTACAACATCAAGAGTCATGGTTGTCCGTATTAATTGCGGCCGAATTCGCATACAACAATTCATTACACACTTCTATGGGCGCTTCGCCATTCTTTGCTCTTTACAGCCAGCATCCGAGGGCTTTGCCCATAGAACCGTTGCTGTCACCAAACAACCTTGCTGCCTCTGATTGTGTGAGGCAGTTAACAATGGTTCACAGAATTGTTGAGCAATGCCTTCAGGAAGCACAGACTAGTGCCAAGGCCTATGCTGACACACATCGTTCACCTGCACCCGTATATCAACCAGGTATGAAGGTCTGGTTATCCACCAGACATCTGCGAATTCCAGGTTGCAAAACTTTGTTACCCCGTTTTATAGGTCCTCACGATATCCTTCGGGTGATCAATCCTTCAGTCGTTAAGTTGGTATTACCTACATTCTGGCGGGTTCACCCAGTTTTTCATGTATCACTAGTGAAACCATTCCAGTCGGGTACGCATCTCTCTGCCCATCCTTCTCCTGTCACTGTACATGGCTCCGATGAATATGAAGTCAAAGCTATTTTAGATACACGCATTCGAAGGGGCATTCAAACCTATCTGATTGACTGGAAAGGCTATGGCCCCGAGGACCGGACATGGGAACCTTTAAAGAACATTCATGCTCCTCGTCTCCTTGCTTGCTTTCATGCTTCCATGGGGATGGCTGGACCTTCGGGGGAGGATACTGTCAGGAATCATGACCAGAGGTTGCCTAAAAAACTTGGAGTTGCTCGTATAAAACACACAGTATGGCAAAATACAACATCTAAACACGTACGTTCTCATGCCTTACAACGGAGAGCGCTGTTTCTAGCATGATACAGGTTGACATGGCGACAGGGTGAACAAACTCCACACCGTGCTGCCACCTGCAGTAAATCATGTGACACCCAAACACGTAACTTTAGCAAATTAAAGCCCACCCCAACCCAGGACTAGTTGTTTCTGATTGAAGTTATGGATTTGTTTTGCTTCATGTTTCCGTCACCATGTATTTCGGATTCCAAGCCCTTGTTCCTGTCTTAGTTTTGCTTCATTTTAGTTTGGTTCCATATTCAGCACTGCGTGCCTGGTGCGCTCGGCCCCTTTGTTCTGAGGCACTGTATGCCGAGCCTACGCGGTTTTTCCATCCTGCCGTGCTGCAAATGGTTCACAGCATTTTACGCTAAGTGCTCGCGACTTTTCCATCCCACCGCGCTGTACCTGATTCACAGTATTGTATGCCGAATGCCTGCAGCTTTTCCATCCCGCCGCACTGTGTCTGGTGCATGCAGAACTTGAAGTTTTCAGCACTGCATGCCTTGTATACGCACTGGTTTCCAACTTTGCAACACCATGTGCCTTGCGTATGCAAACCCATTTCTCCTATTTCAAGTTGCCAAACCACATCTTCAGATATACAGACTGCCCTCTGCCTGATCCTATTGTACTCTACATGTCTGCACGTTACCGAACCATACCTTCTGTTTGATGGAATACCTTCTGCTTAACCCTACTGTACTTCAATAGCCCGCAAGCTGACAAATCAAACCTTCTGCTTTACGAATTGCCTTTTGTCTGATCCTTTGGTACTTCATTAACTCGCACATTGCCAAATGAAAAGTCTTCAAACAACGGACTTCTTCACACCCTTGTTATGCCATACACACCATCTACTGCTGTCAGAAAGAACCACTGCCAAGAACATTTTTCTATCTTACTCTTGGATTACTGCAGAGACTAGAGACGCTTGCTGTTTTGTCTGCATAGGCATCCTCGTGCCGTCGGGGTAGGTTGTTTGGGACTTTGGGATTGCCTCACGGATCCTTCTTCTCTGATACCATCGGAGATATACCGACAACATACCAACACGTTCCAGGAGTAGAACACTGTCCAAAGCTGGTAAGACTGTTTTCTAGTTGCTGAATAAGATTCAGCATTCTATGGTCTAGCAGTCTTCTTAGTAGGTCTTATTCCTTATTTCTCCTCTTGTTAGGTACTCAATCTCTCCCAAAATTCCTAAAGAGTTATCATCTCCAGCCTACACTATTCTTGGGGTTACCTTCTTACTGCAGGTGGGTGCGACTTGTTAAAGTGTTAGTCTTGTTCACTGCATGCAAATCGTTGATACTGATTACTTCTCTTGTGTTCCTCTAGCTGTCGGTTCCAACGGTGTGTCTCCTCTTTCAACTATTGGATCCCTCTGTCTGGTACCTATTCAGCAGAAAGTTACAATTGTAGGACAAATTCTTCTGCGACTCCTGTCTGGTCAGACGTCCAGGTGTCTTGTTTATCAAGTTATTGGCTCTGAAAACCTAACACAGGAGAAACCTTGACCTTGGATATAGATCTTAGGTTGCTCAACGATGCTGCCGGTGGTGTGGCTTTTGGCGTATTCTTCAGCACATGGTGGAGTATACAATTTTGGCCTGAAGAGTGGACAAGGCCTGACTTGGTTGCAAATTTCGCCTTTTCAAATTCTTCCCTATCCTGATGGCAGTGACTGATTGGATTGAAGGAATTCAGCTCTGGTGTGTGCTTTGTGGATGGCTAGCTTGTTTGTGGACATCAAGGGGCCTCAAGCAACATGTCCCATGGTTTTGTTCCTTCTCAAGATGCTATTGCTTGTATGTTCGAAGGAGGACATATTGAACATGGGGAAACATTTTCAATTAGTTTGAAATAATGCTGCTGTTGCTGCATCGGTTGTATACAAATTGTACGAATGACAATTGTTCGAATAACAATTGACCTTCTGCATAATTAACCGAATTTAAACGGTCAATTAGGATATATATGCAAGGGGGGAAACCCCCCGCAACCGCCCAACCATTCCAAACTCCACCCCAACCTCCCACCCAATCCCCTTATATTATTATTACCTGTAAGAGGATTCAATTCAACACTACAGCTAAGTCAATGCCTAGTCTGGGATACTGAATGGAAACCCTTATTGATATATCTTTATGTCCAGTTCATGCGTTCTGGATGACTACCCTATATAACACCCCTCTCTTGGAATCCCCCTGACCCCACTGAGCCAAGAAGTAGTTCTGTTTTGCAAGTTAAAAGGTTTATTTGATAATTTAAACAATAGATACATATATGTCACACCTTATAATAAATTAATAATTGAATATCACACTTAATCTGATATGATAAAGATTAACAACGGAGAATCTGGCACTAACACGCTTCTCTATACTCAATAAGGAGTTGACATGAAATGGATAAGGTAGCACAGTGGTAAATAGGTACAGAAGTATAATGTGGTAAAGAATGCTTTATAGAGTTCAAATGGATGGAATGTTGAATGAATGAAATGCAGTATAGAAAATACTCAATATGATTTCAACAAAACAATGTAATCACTTTTCTCTAGCAATCCCCTCCCCCCCTTGATGCAATGCAAGGAAATGGAAGGAAGCACACAGTTCTCAGAAATGCAATCAACTGTAATTCAGTTCACCCCAGCAAGCTCAGACTACAGAAAACAGATAGGAGTTTTGAAAACACAGGCAAAATGCTTTATATGTGCTGGCAATGAATTGAAAAATATGCTAAAATGCTTTTAATTCCCTTTCAGAGGTTCAGGGTGAGTGATAGCTACTCTCTATGAATTCAGGATCACCTTAACAATGCTTTAGTAGTAACTAGCAGGTAAACAAAGTTTTTGGCAAGGAAAAGCAAAACTGCTGTCTTTTTACACGTGAAGAAATTTGCAAATCGCGGCAAAATTCGCGGATGCGCCGAGCGCTATTACAGAGGAACCACAAGGACTATCTCTATCGTTTTGGGGTCCTAGGAAAGCCTAGGATCTCAGCTTCCAAATGAAAGTTACTGCAAGTCTCTAAGACAAACGGTCGCGGAGATATGAGCGATTTTGTGAAGGTCGTTTTTCAGATTTGAAATTTTAAAAGCTCAAAATGACAAGTGACAGATTTTGCAGCTAGAATGACAGGTGACAGATTTGGAGCTATCAGGCAGTTCTACTTAGGTTAAATAGATTGAATTAGATGAATTTAAACTAAGAGATTGGTTCTACACAGTTCTGCTGGGTACTCACACTATATTCTTGAATTAAATGGGCCTCATCACGGATCTGGTCAGGGTTTTAGACTGGGCTCTGGTCTCTCTCTGGGCACAGCGTCTGGTCTCTGGAACTGCTCGCTCTCTGGTCTGGTCTCTTAGTTCTGGATAGATTGAAGTCTCTAGTTTGGCTTTCTGGAGGTTGATGAATTTGAAGTCTGGATCTCTGGATGTTGTATGGTCCGGCAGAGCGCGTTGCAGCAAATGGAATTGAAGGTCCCTATCTGTCCTGTCTGTCTGCTTTTATGTGTTTTGAGAGTGGGTGGGTATGTTGGTCATAACTAAACTTGCCCCTCTCACTTGTCATTGGTCAAATTTCCATTCCTCACTTGATTGGCGAAGCTAAGTTGTGTCAGAGTGATGTCATTTTATGGCTTGCAGATAGGACACTCCTCTGTCAGATTGCACACATTCTATATTTGATAACAAAAGACATATTTCACAGTTACACAGTTGCTTGAAATTACATATACATGGTGTGGCTGAATTTAGCCATGTCTCTGTCCAAATCTGTTGTTTCTAAGAGCTTGCATTCAGAAATGGCACATAATTGACTTTTTAACTGATTTTTCAATTTCTGACATTGACCCAACTTTACATACATGTGCGCAGGGAGTATGGACATTAACTGATGAAGTTTCAGATTTTTAACATGCATACATTTAGAGTAATATCCACTTTTCCGCTGACACCCCCCTGAACATACCACCGGTTCTAAAAACCTCTTAAACTGTGGGCAGAAAAATCACAAGAATTATGGTATCATTTATAAAATTTTCACATGTCCGCTCTATGAATGATCCATCTTTTTAAAGTTATGTTCTGGCTCCAAAGGGGTGTGGTTTCCTCTCAGCACAAGGTAGAAATACTGGTTTATCCAGTTCTGCCAAGCCAGCTTCTGTCTCCAGTTTCTCCCCCTCCAAGTTTCTGCCAAGAGTAAGCCACTTTTACGACCCCTGCAATATAAGATTTGCTTGGGTCCTGAAAGGCTCATTGTTCAAGAGGAAGCCATTTATGATCCTCTCAATAAACCCTCTGCCTGGGTGAAGGGAGTTGCATTGTTCACTCTCCTGCAGAGCACAGGTAATTCAATTATCAGATAGATGGTACATTCTTAGTGTGGCCAGCAAAAAGGCAGATAGTCCTGGGAACACAGCTGTGACTCAAGTTTCACTCCTGATGGGGGTAGTTGTCAAGCAAAATCAAGTTCCTTAAGCCAGACTTTCAGCTAACTGTCATGTTTTTTTTGTTGCTTTTTAAATTAACTTGCAATTTTACACATGCAGCTAGAATGCTGATTCTAAGTGCAAAACTATGACATTTCAACAGTTACAAAGGCATGTGACACCAAACATAGGTCACTCATTTAATCTAAACATTTTCGATTTTAGTGTCTTTAAATCCAGTGCAACTTAAACTGCTGACTCCATAGCTCAGCCAGTTTTGTTATAAGCATTGTTCTGGGCTCTTCATTTCCCAGATTTTGTAGGCACACAAAACTCCATTCTGCCAAATGTCTGCTGGTGTTCAGTGAATATTTTGCACATATTGTAATGTTTGAAAATAGGCATTTTGAGCCTGCCTTCAGAGAAACACAGGGTGGTTTTAAAACGCCGGCTTTTGGATAGTGGTGAGTACTGGTACTGCACCCATTTTTGGGATTTAACAAATGAATTCCCCACAATTCTAAGTTGCATTTGCCAATCAGCATTGCCATTCCCAATGGTTTCAGACTACTGTGCAGGTAGTCCAATGGTGGTTTTAAAGCGCTTTGAAGCTAACCGGCGCTACTGTTTTTCCTTTGGCAACCCATTTCCCTCATGGCAACCCGGCCTTTCATTCTCGCACTGGTGGGTGGCAAGTGAGGCAACCATTTTGGTGGGCGCACAAACTGCGCAGCTTTCCTGGATTTCGGCGCACATGTGGGTTTTCCGCCATCTTGACTTTTCTAAGCCCACAGCACCAAATGTTGTAGCATGATTACTTGCACGTGGGTCAAGACACCCAACAAGCCCCCCCACGCGACTGCACTTTGAATTTGAGTCGATGGGGAGTCGCGTGCCCAAGGGTTTTGACCCACGCACCGGTCTGTCCGCATAATCTTCTTCCTACTCTGTAGATGGCACAGTTCATCATCTTCTTCTCCATCCGGTACTGATCGATCGGTTCTCCTCGCCGGTCCTGATGGGAATATTGGGCGGTCCACTGGGCCCATTGGATCTTCGTTCCTGGTCTCCGGATCGCCCTCCTTGGCCCGTCTCCAGGTTTTCTTTCTCCTAGGACGACAAAGGAAGAGCGGCAATACCTACTCATAGACGTTTTTCCACCACTGTTGAGATAGTGGGGCAGCATATGCATTTCATCATAACGAAACATTACATTCTTATTTTGAAAAAAAAACAGTATAACTAAGAGACAGTTTCATGCAAATCACAATATTTTAGAGACTAGATGTGGTATGTTTTATGATTGGAACTGAATTAGTCTGAGACAGTACCCGCTAGGATTCCAGAGGATTCCTCCAGTTGTTGCAGAGTGTGCCTGGGATGGCAACATTTCAACTGGTTTATGTGGACCCACTTGTCTTCTCCCTCTGCCAAAGGACCTTTGGGGATGTGGATTTTGTAGGCCACAGGGGAGATTTTGTCTATGATCTCGAATGGTCCCTTCCATGTAGGCAAAAATTTGCGCTGCTTGGCCTGGTTCCTTTGGAAGTTGTATAGATTGACCCGGTCCCCCACCTGATATTCCTTCCTGGAAGTTTTCAGGTCATAGTGGGTCTTCATGCTATCAGCTGATCTTTCTAGATTCCGCTGAGCATAAGCAAAAGCATGTTGGAGGTGTTTCCTTAAATTCTCTACATACTCATGAGTAGTGGAGGCATTTATTAGTGTCTGCTCTTGGGTCCTGTAGAGCAAATGCTGAGGAAGCACCATCTTGCGCCCAGTCATCAACTCAAATGGTGACATTTTGGTTGCAGATGAAGGGGTAGATCTGATGGCCATTAGGACCAGAGGTAATCGGATATCCCAACTTGGCCCAGAATCTGCCACAAACTTCTTTAATATGCTCACAATTGTCCGGTTATATCTCTCTACTGCCCCAGAAGAAGCTGGTCTATAAGCAATATGCAGCTTTCTCTTGACCCCCAGTATCTCCCACATCTTTGTCATTACTTCACTGGTGAAGTGGCTACCTCTGTCTGACTCAATCCTTTGAGGTAGACCAAAACGGGAAAAGATGTGGTTAATCATCAAGGCAGCTGCCGTTTCTGCCTTGCAGTTTGGGGCTGGGAGACATTCCACCCACTTGGTAAACAAGCATGTCACCGTCAACATGTACTTATTCCCCCTAGCCGAGCGAATCACAGGGCCTACAAAGTCGATTTGTAAATCTGACCATGGCAGTGTCATTCCCCTCTTTTGTAAAGGCGCCCGGTGCGTAAGGGATGATGGCTGAAATTGTGCACACACAAGACACCCCTTCAAGTATTGGTCGAGGTCCTGCCCCATGTGTGGCCAGTATGCAACCTCTCTTAAGATTTCCAATGTTGTGTGAAACCCCCTATGACCGGCGGTGGCCGCATCATGGGCGTGACTTAACATCAGGCTTCGGAATGAGGTAGGAACCACCCACTGATCGTGGCCAGCTTTGGATTTCCTTACCAACAAACCGTCTTGGATTCGGAACATTTTTGGACATTTCATCAACCCTCTTAGGTCCTCTTTCCCAATGTAATCGGTATCCGTCAGGGGAAAGTTCTCAGGGTCCTCAAGGTGCTGGTAAAATTTACCAATAATTGGATCCCCCTTCTGAGCAGTAATCAAATCAGCATCAGGGGTCTCCTTACTCCATTGTGCAATTGAAAGGTCGTTGTGAGCATTTGTCTGGGACCTAGTGATGGCAGTGACCTGGATTTCCCCCAACAGGGACTCAATCTCAATTAGATCCCCTTGGATGGCCCCGGTTTTGGCCAGCTGATCAGCTAAGTAATTTCCAGTTTTGTCTGGTCCCTCTACTTTGGAATGACCCTTGATCTTTTTCCAATAGATGGTCATCTCATTCGATGTGACCAGATCATCAATGTTTTGGATCAACTTCCCATGTTTCAAGGGTTTGTTGTTAGCACATAACATGCCTCTGGTTTTCCAATTAACCAGGTGCTCCACGAACCCGTTCCGTACATAATCCGAATCTGTGATTATGACCAGTTCGTGGAGTTGATGCTGGACAGCAGTGAGGATGGCCTGATGCACAGCCATCAATTCTGCCACCTGACTACTTCGGGGACCAATTTTGTATCCAGCGGAGGGTTCTGGGGACTCATTCAACCATGCATTCCCTACGCCGGCCACCAGTTCTTTCTCCCCGTCGTTGTCAACATGGTAAGAGCATCCATCCACATAGACAGTGGGCATTCCCTCACACTTGTCCTCTTCAAAGACTTTGTGGGGGGAATTAAGGTATGCCTCCATGTTGTCCTTTATTTTTAGACTTTCGTCCTCGAGACAGTTTTCTCTGGCACAATCATGCAAGTCAGCCAGACCTTGCGCGAGGGGACTCTTCTTGTTTTGGCCATATCTGACCTCCACAGGAAAGCCTTGCATTGACAGAATCCAGGAAGTAATTCGGGAATTACTCACATTTCCGGCCCGGATTCTGTCACTTTGGAGATATTGCAGAGGCTGGTGTGGAGTCTCCACTATGATGTGTTCCCCCTGGATAAACGGGCGGTAATTCTTCAATGCCCACACCGTTGCCAGGAGTGCCTTCTCACAATCGTTGAATTTTTCCTCCACAGAGGATAAAGTTTTGCTCGCATAGGAGATTACTTTATTGACCTTGTCATGCTTTTGGTATAATACGGCCGTCAAGCACGTATTAGAGAACCCTGTCTCCAGGAAGAACTCCTTGTTTCTGACAGGGTAAGCTAGGCAAGGCGCTTGTGAGAGGCTTCTCTTGAGTTGTCTTACTGCCTCGGATTGTTCTGGACCCCATTCCCACTTGACCCCCCCCCTTTAGGAGATGAATCAGGGGTCTGGTGATCTCTGCGTAGCCCTCAATGAACTTTCTGCTGTAATTAGTCAGTCCAAGGAGGCTCCTTAGTTCCCGCAGAGTTGTGGGGTCTTTCAGTTTCTGAAGTGCTTCCACTTTCTTTTCCTGGGGACAGAGGCCCTGAGGAGTAATCTCATGCCCCAAGAAATTAACACGGGTTCTACACCACTGTGCTTTCTGAAAGGAAAGTTTTGCTCCGGCGGCCCTCAACTGTGTCAGAACATAACGGATCTCCGCTATGTGTTCCTCCACAGTTGAGCTTTTGATGAGGACATCATCTACATAAGCCAGGTTACCCCTTGCACCCAAGTCGGGCATGGCCTTGTGTAGAAAAATGTTGAATTCATTGCCGGAGTTGAGGTATCCGAAGGGAGTCCGGGTCCATGTATACTGCTGGCCCCCAAAGGTAAAAGCCAGTTTGTATTGGTCCTCCCTACTGACAGGCACGGTCCAGTATCCATTGGTCAGGTCTATTGCAGTGAATACCTGTGACCCCTGGATCTGGGCCAGCCCTTGGTCAATGTAGGGCAGAGGCCATCGGGAAGTATGGACCCGTTTGTTGAGCTCCCTGAGGTCGGCGCAGAGTCTCCACTGGCCGTTTGGCTTCAATATTCCCAGCACCGGATTATTGAAGGTGCTGTGGACTGGACGGATTATTCCCCGGGACTCAAGGTTCTTAATTATTTCAGTAAGGGAATCCATTGATGCGAGAGGCAAGCGATATTGCTTCACAAACACAGGAGTCATGCCAGGGTCCGTGGGGATTGTGGTTGTGTGGATGTCGGTGCGACCACAGTCATATGAGTCTACTACAAAGAAATCTTGGAAATCCAAGAAAACTTGTTTCAACTTTTGCTTTTGTTCCAGAGTCACACAGGCATCAGCTAGGTTGACTCTCTCTTCCACCATCTGCCTGAAGCCTGGAAAGACTTCTGGTTTGGCTAATTCAGCGGCCTCCTCCAGCTGGGTGGAGAAGTCCCTGGTCAGAGTGCTGATTTGGACCGGAGGCTTCAGGTGGGAAAGGCAGCCCTCATGGACTTGGAAAATCACCTCATCCCTCCTGAAGTCACAAGTCACATCTTCCTTACCATAAGGGCAAGAAGTGTACACCAGGAAGTTCCCCCCATGCCGGGTAAAAATCCTGTCTGGTGTTGTATTGTCATCACTGTCACTGTCAAAGCAGTCCTTGGGGATTGGCCCTAACAGTTCATTACCTAAGTCTATGGAAAAATGTCGGTTATCAACCGCCATTCCAATAATGGTGCCTGCGGCTAGAGTAATACTCTTTAAGTCGCTGTCATCCACCTCTATTGGAATGGTGTCATGTTCTATGTTGACTAATGGAGTTGGGTTTACCCCCAACCCTTGCTGTTGGAGAGAAGCATTTAGATGTATATAAGCATCAGGGTTTCGCAAATATTGTCCTCTTTTAACTTTCACGTCCAGGGAGAATTGTCGGGTCCTTTCTGGGATGGTGACTTCCTCTTTAACCTGAATTTCAACTGCATAAGGTAGCAATTGAGCTGACCTAAATGCTTTTTCTGGATCATCAAAGCCCATGGGATTATCCGCTAATCGTGACCAAGCTTTGAAGTTTATTAGGTCCAAACTAATGGCAAAGCGATTGAGAATGTCACTGCCTAAGTAAAAGGCGTCAGGGACGTCTCGCACGACCCAACAATTGTGGACTATGCTCTTGTTGCCAATGGAGATTTTGAGCATACACCTGCTTGGCAGGAGATGTTTGGAATTAGGTGCTTCCAGGTCCATTTCCCATTTGTCTATCAGTTTGAAGGTGGGAATGGCTGGATCTTTTGGGAGTTGGCGGAACATGGCTTCGCTGATGAAGCTCTTACCGTTGTTCACACACACTCGAGCGAGAACAGAGTCCTTCCCATCATTTAACTGGACAGGGATGAACAACTGCTCTCCAATTTGCTGAATATCAGCCAGGCTCTGAGCTGATTTCACATCTTTCTGGACTATAGGAGTGGGAGTTTCTGATTGTGGATTAGTAAAGAATCTCAGAGTGTTTCCTTCCAGCGTGGAATACCACCTTAAACTGGAAGGAAGGTTGATTTTCAGAAACAGAGAGGACCCCCCATCACCAGTCTGTTGTCCTACTGCTATTACTGTCACGTCTGGAATTTGGCTATTCTGGAAGTGAAATTCTACTTGGTCAGGTTTTTGTTCAACCATGTGGCAGGTGCCGTTTAAACTAACATGGTTGACACTCTGTTTTAATTTTATTGGTCGGCTAGTCTGGGTCCAGAGGACCTTGTTTACACAATCTATTAGGGGTGACAACCTTCTCAGGAGGTCATTCCCCAGTAAACAAGGGGTGCCCTCTGGAGTCACAACTATGACCGGGTGTTTCAACTTGTGTCGCCCAATTTTAATGTCCAAGTCTGCCGTCCCCTCGATGGGAATTTCCTTCCCGTCAAAGTTCTGCAGTTGTCCAGGAAGGGAGGTGAGAGGAATTTGGTAATTCTCTCCCCTTCCTGCATTCAGTTCATCAAAGGCCCTTCTGGACCGAAGGGTAGCTTGAGATCCAGTGTCCACCAGTGCCAAAATTGTACCCTGCCCCTGTACTTGTACCGGGGCATAATATCTTCCCTCCTTCTCCTCAAGGGGGCACAGATAATGCACATTTTTGGACAACTGGTGGGCTAACTTTCTGGTTTTGGACATCGCTAGCGAAGAGATTTGGGCAGAATTCTGTGGAGAGCCTTGGGAATCTGAAAGAAAAATTTGGCAACTGGAGATCAGAGCCATTGTGGGTTCCCCTGGCTCCGGTTCCGGGCCGCCCCCCCCTTTTTGGAGGCAGTCACCAGGATGGGTTTGAACCAGGGGATTTTCTTGCTGTTGGTTCTGGGATGAGATAGTGGGCGGCGGTAGCTCAGTCTCCACATCTCCCCAGTCTGGATTTGCATCCCTAGGGACCCATTTTTCTTTGGGAGGGGTTCCCCCCTCTCTGAAGGAGAAGATCCTTTTCCCAGGATCCTCTGAGGATCCCTCTCCCTCAAATTGGAATACCTGTACCTCCTCCTCAAACTGAGTCTGTTTGGGTCCTTTGTTTCTCCTACCCCCCCTCTGCTCCTTAGGAGGCAGACTTTCAGGGGCAAGAGATTTTGTTTCCGGTTCCTGGATTTCCAGGGGCTGTTTACAAGTGAGGAAGGAAGCTTCCTCCAAGGCTTTACACCCCCCTTCCCTTTGTGCCTCCTCCCTGGGAACCGGTGAGTTATCGGGGTGCTGCCCCCGTCATTGTTCTGGGGCACCAGGTCCAGAGTTGGGTGCGTGCTGCGCCGGCATGCCGATCTGAGGGTTCTGCTGAGCCCTCAGTATGTGACCCAGATCCCGCGCCATGTTTTGAACCTGGCGCTCTAACTGGGAAACCCGCTCAGGCTGATACGGGGCCCTGTTTTCTCCCCTGGGCTGATCCCGGGAAGGGTAGCTGTCCCTCCTCTGGTAATACCCCGGGTTGGGAAGATTTGGGTACCCCTCCACCCTTGGCCTCCCCTCTCCCGGATTCAGTGGTCTGGGCTCAGGGAATTGGGGAAAGAAGGATGGATGGTTTTGGGGCTGAAAGTCGGGTGGATATCTGGGGAAAAAGTTCTGCCCAGGGTTTGGTAAATTTCTGCCCTCCTGTGGGAAGTTTGGAGGGAAGTTCCCTGGGTTTGGTGCTTGGCTGGATCCCCCCCCTTGGGCTGGAGGAGTCCACACATAACCCAGGATGGGTCGATTTCCCTTGTAACGGGGACTTACATAATCAGGAGAGCGAGGGACCCCATTTGTGGGGCTGCCTCCTTGGCTCCCTGTCTGTGACTGACCCGAGGACCTCCTGGGCCTAGCATTATTAGGTGCAGGTAGGTTTTTAGGCCCCCCCATCTCCAAATCCAAAACGGGGGTGACCTTTACCTCTGCCACCTTGGCAGCAGCAGGGGTGCTGTTGGCTTTGGGGTTTTTCTGGGCATTACTTTTGCTATCTATCGGTTTCTGCACCTCATAGATCCGGGTAGCCTGTTCAATGACCCAGTCTAAAGATCTTTTCTCGTGAAAATCCCTCACGAGCTGGGTCATGATATATTTGGGCAAGGCATGGAAAAACGTATTTATAAATTCTCTGCTATCTGTGCGCACCCTTCTGGTGGTCTGCGCAAAAGCACGCTTTAACTCCTGCACAAATTCTTGTGGGGCCTGATCCTCCCCACATTGCAAATTGTAGGCTGCCTTGCGAGCCTCTTGAGGATTTCTGTGAACAGAAAAATGTTTCAAGATGGCCGCCTTATAGGTGGACCATCTTAAATGATTTTGGTCCTCCAGCCCCGCAAAGAAACTGGAGTATTCCGGGGAGAAGGTCCACTTTACATATTGAATACAGCTTTGGCTGTCCTTCAAATGGAAAGTCTCCATCATTTGTTCAAACAACTCTAAGTGCTCCCAAACAGAATACTTAGCGTTCTTATGGTAAGGCGTGATGACGCTCCTGATCGCCTTAATCTGCTTTAAGGGGTCCTTAAGCAAGGCCCTTTTTGCCTTATTGGCCTTTTTGGTTCGGGTAACCCTTGTCCATTCGTCCTCGGACTCAGAGGCACTGCTCCCAGAGGTTCCCGTCTGTTCTTCCAGGTTTTCCCGGATTCTGCGAGCCTGGGAATGGCTGGCAGACTGTGGGGACCTGGTCTCCTGTGTCCTGCGCAGTTCAGAGGAGTCTTCAGATTCCTCCTTGCTGCCAGGATTTGATGGGTACCCCCTCCACTGACCTAACTGGGCAGAGGTTTTCAGGATGCCCTTAATGGGCCTACTCTCCTGGGGTTCCCCACTGAACTGTACTGTACTTGGGTGCCCATACCCGGATGCCCACCCCTCCATTCCTGAGTGGTACTGGCCTATGAGCCCCATACTCTTAGCTGGATAGTAATCTGCCATCCCTGTGGCCCTGTGCTCATGTGCGCCAGGGGACATGGGGGTGGTAGAGTCCAGGGACTGGGGGAGATGAAGGCCCCTGGTGTTAGGGCTCCTGCGGTTATGGTCAGGAGTCTCTCTTTCCCAGCGGACCTCATCTCTATCCGCCCCTGCTCCCTGTTGCAATGCAAGAGCCTGCATTTGTGCTTTCAGTTCCTCTGTTAAGGCCTTACTCGACTCTATCAGTTTCTCCTGCATCGCTACCTGTTGCTGGAGCCTCTCATTGTGCTGGCAGAGAGCCTCATTTTCCCTCTGTACTTCCTGGTTGGTCCTGGAGAACTGGGCCAGTCTTTGCTGCAGGAGGGTTACCTCCTGAGCTGTGTCCCTATTGGCCTGCTCCTTTCTTGCTAGAGCATCCTCCACCCTCCTGGTGTGCTCTAGCAAGTTCTGGTGTTCTTTTTGGAGGTCACCCAGTCCCTGGTGGGCCAGGTGATTTTCTTCCATTTTTCTTTTTAAATGGCAGACTTCCTGGCCTAAGGTATCCCTTTCCTGACTAAGAGCCTGCATCTGTGCCGCCAGGTCGTCCCTTTGCCTTTGGAAGGCACCAGCATTCTGGCGCTCCTGATCAAACTCTGCCTGGGTATCCAGGTCTTTCAGAATTAGTTTGTTGCTCTCTGCCTTCACTCTATCTAGGTGGCCTTGCAGGGTGACTACCTGCTCAGCACATACCCTGTTGAAGTCCAGTTGTTGCTCCAGCTTTTTCTGGTTTTGCAGTAGGGAGTCCAAACCTTCTTGGTATTCCTTCTGCAAGGCCAGAAATCTGGTATCCTGTTCTACCTTTTCCTGTTGCAGCACATCCATATCCTTCTTTATTTTAATGATGTGCTGCCTACTATCATCTTCTGACTCCTGGCTCCTCTGCAGCCTCTGCTCAGAAGAGACCAGGTCAGATTGGACCTTCTCTAACGCCATCTGTTGCCTATTTGCCAGATTTTGGCTTTCAGCACATCTATCCTGCATGTCTCCCATATATAGGTACAGGTATGCCGCTATCCTAACAATCTTGTCGTGTTCATCTTTGGCCTTAGGAGCCATATATAGTTCACTCAGGGCCACATGTAATGGACCCTGATCTCTCCATAAGTCTGACCCTGTTTCAGTGACCTGTCGCGTGATGGCCTGCAACCAGGCATCCTGGCCCTGTTCGGTCCATTCACCTCTCACAAATAGCTTATGCAAGAGGTGCTCTCTGGCTATTTTCATATCTACCAAGGTCGTCATTCTAGAGATTGGTCTCTGTCCTGACTTACAGAAGTTAGTATTTTATTTTTGCAGAACAGAACTTTTCTTGGAGTGTCTCTTTTGAGGAATGCTTTACAGCGTAACACAGCGTGGTGATCAGACCGGATATGCGTATCTGGTCAGCTGGCACACTGTATTAATCTGCACAAGTGGTATTCTAACCCAGAATCCCGGATACGAGCCCCCACTTTGTAAGAGGATTCAATTCAACACTACAGCTAAGTCAATGCCTAGTCTGGGATACTGAATGGAAACCCTTATTGATATATCTTTATGTCCAGTTCATGCGTTCTGGATGACTACCCCTATATAACACACCTCTCTTGGAATCCCCCTGACCCCACTGAGCCAAGAAGTAGTTCTGTTTTGCAAGTTAAAAGGTTTATTTGATAATTTAAACAATAGATATATATATGTCACACCTTATAATAAATTAATAATTGAATATCACACTTAATCTGATATGATAAAGATTAACAACGGAGAATCTGGCACTAACACGCTTCTCTATACTCAATAAGGAGTTGACATGAAATGGATAAGGTAGCACAGTGGTAAATAGGTACAGAAGTATAATGTGGTAGAGAATGCTTTATAGAGTTCAAATGGATGGAATGTTGAATGAATGAAATGCAGTATAGAAAATACTCAATATGATTTCAACAAAACAATGTAATCACTTTTCTCTAGCAATCCCCTCCCCCCCTTGATGCAATGCAAGGAAATGGAAGGAAGCACACAGTTCTCAGAAATGCAATCAACTGTAATTCAGTTCACCCCAGCAAGCTCACACTACAGAAAACAGATAGGAGTTTTGAAAACACAGGCAAAATGCTTTATATGTGCTGGCAATGAATTGAAAAATATGCTAAAATGCTTTTAATTCCCTTTCAGAGGTTCAGGGTGAGTGATAGCTACTCTCTATGAATTCAGGATCACCTTAACAATGCTTTAGTAGTAACTAGCAGGTAAACGAAGTTTTTGGCAAGGAAAAGCAAAACTGCTGTCTTTTTACACGTGAAGAAATTTGCAAATCGCGGCAAAATTCGCGGATGCGCCGAGCGCTATTACAGAGGAACCACAAGGACTATCTCTATCGTTTTGGGGTCCTAGGAAAGCCTAGGATCTCAGCTTCCAAATGAAAGTTACTGCAAGTCTCTAAGACAAACGGTCGCGGAGATATGAGTGATTTTGTGAAGGTCGTTTTTCAGATTTGAAATTTTAAAAGCTCAAAATGACAAGTGACAGATTTTGCAGCTAGAATGACAGGTGACAGATTTGGAGCTATCAGGCAGTTCTACTTAGGTTAAATAGATTGAATTAGATGAATTTAAACTAAGAGATTGGTTCTATACAGTTCTGCTGGGTACTCACTATTCTTGAATTAAATGGGCCTCATCACGGATCTGGTCAGGGTTTTAGACTGGGCTCTGGTCTCTCTCTGGGCACAGCGTCTGGTCTCTGGAACTGCTCGCTCTCTGGTCTGGTCTCTTAGTTCTGGATAGATTGAAGTCTCTAGTTTGGCTTTCTGGAGGTTGATGAATTTGAAGTCTGGATCTCTGGATGTTGTATGGTCCGGCAGAGCGCGTTGCAGCAAATGGAATTGAAGGTCCCTATCTGTCCTGTCTGTCTGCTTTTATGTGTTTTGAGAGTGGGTGGGTATGTTGGTCATAACTAAACTTGCCCCTCTCACTTGTCATTGGTCAAATTTCCATTCCTCACTTGATTGGTGAAGCTAAGTTGTGTCAGAGTGATGTCATTTTATGGCTTGCAGATAGGACACTCCTCTGTCAGATTGCACACATTCTATATTTGATAACAAAAGACATATTTCACAGTTACACAGTTGCTTGAAATTACATATACATGGTGTGGCTGAATTTAGCCATGTCTCTGTCCAAATCTGTTGTTTCTAAGAGCTTGCATTCAGAAATGGCACATAATTGACTTTTTAACTGATTTTTCAATTTCTGACATTGACCCAACTTTACATACATGTGCGCAGGGAGTATGGACATTAACTGATGAAGTTTCAGATTTTTAACATGCATACATTTAGAGTAATATCCACTTTTCCGCTGACACCCCCCTGAACATACCACCGGTTCTAAAAACCTCTTAAACTGTGGGCAGAAAAATCACAAGAATTATGGTATCATTTATAAAATTTTCACATGTCCGCTCTATGAATGATCCATCTTTTTAAAGTTATGTTCTGGCTCCAAAGGGGTGTGGTTTCCTCTCAGCACAAGGTAGAAATACTGGTTTATCCAGTTCTGCCAAGCCAGCTTCTGTCTCCAGTTTCTCCCCCTCCCAGTTTCTGCCAAGAGTAAGCCACTTTTACGACCCCTGCAATATAAGATTTGCTTGGGTCCTGAAAGGCTCATTGTTCAAGAGGAAGCCATTTATGATCCTCTCAATAAACCCTCTGCCTGGGTGAAGGGAGTTGCATTGTTCACTCTCCTGCAGAGCACAGGTAATTCAATTATCAGATAGATGGTACATTCTTAGTGTGGCCAGCAAAAAGGCAGATAGTCCTGGGAACACAGCTGTGACTCAAGTTTCACTCCTGATGGGGGTAGTTGTCAAGCAAAATCAAGTTCCTTAAGCCAGACTTTCAGCTAACTGTCATGTTTTTTTTGTTGCTTTTTAAATTAACTTGCAATTTTACACATGCAGCTAGAATGCTGATTCTAAGTGCAAAACTATGACATTTCAACAGTTACAAAGGCATGTGACACCAAACATAGGTCACTCATTTAATCTAAACATTTTCGATTTTAGTGTCTTTAAATCCAGTGCAACTTAAACTGCTGACTCCATAGCTCAGCCAGTTTTGTTATAAGCATTGTTCTGGGCTCTTCATTTCCCAGATTTTGTAGGCACACAAAACTCCATTCTGCCAAATGTCTGCTGGTGTTCAGTGAATATTTTGCACATATTGTAATGTTTGAAAATAGGCATTTTGAGCCTGCCTTCAGAGAAACACAGGGTGGTTTTAAAACGCCGGCTTTTGGATAGTGGTGAGTACTGGTACTGCACCCATTTTTGGGATTTAACAAATGAATTCCCCACAATTCTAAGTTGCATTTGGCAATCAGCATTGCCATTCCCAATGGTTTCAGACTACTGTGCGGGTAGTCCAATGGTGGTTTTAAAGCGCTTTGAAGCTAACCGGCGCTACTGTTTTTCCTTTGGCAACCCATTTCCCTCATGGCAACCCGGCCTTTCATTCTCGCACTGGTGGGTGGCAAGTGAGGCAACCATTTTGGTGGGCGCACAAACTGCGCAGCTTTCCTGGATTTCGGCGCACATGTGGGTTTTCCGCCATCTTGACTTTTCTAAGCCCACAGCACCAAATGTTGTAGCATGATTACTTGCACGTGGGTCAAGACACCCAACATACCACAACCCAGCCCATTATATATATTAAAATGACCATACGGTCAATTGTGCAGAAGGTCAATTCAGACCCCTGTTATTCGAACAATTGTATCATTCGAACAATTGTAAACAAACAATTTGGGTAATACAGCTGCATCTCGTTCTAAGATGAAGGAGTTCCGGTGCCTTCATCAGATGGCAAATTAGAAGATGATTTTCGGGGCACTTATACAAGCTTGGAGACACCTGTTTCTCTGCTACGCCTCCTCCAAAAAAGAGGACTGAATACTGGGGTTGCTTGTCGATATTTCTTGAGGATTCTGGCTATGTCCCAAAAGCATGTTCTCTGATCACCTTAATGATGTACCTCAACACTTACACGGATAGCTAGATCAGCGTCATTTGCTAGGAAGCACTTTTCAGCTGCTGTCTTGTTAGGCTGTATGCACTCAAGTCCTTCCTGGTTCAACAATGTTATTGCTAGGAGGGCTTTCCAGGGGTGGGAGAGAATTTTGGGAAATCACCCTTATTCACTGCACTTTGGTAAGTTAATAGTGATTTCTGTCTCACCAGTTCAGTTCAAAAAGATTCTTATTCGATACATCGTCATCCAGCCACAATTACATACACAAAACACAAATTTGCCATTTTTAAATAACACAAGTGTACAACATTGTTTGAGTTCATTTATCAATACTGGGAATTCCAGTTTCTAAAAGATCAATTTTAACCTTGTTAAAAGTACTACCTGTGACTATAAAATCATATTAAAGGCCTCTCTAGGGGTTCACATTGGGCCATTATGAGCCATTAGGCACTCCCCGTTACACACTTTTAACACTTTCCCCTCGCTCTCCAGGCTTGAGTCAAATAGGTGGCAACACAGTAGTCCACTTTTATCACATCACATTTTCGTAAGAAGAGGAGCGCAGAGTCTATATTGCGTACACCATTTTCGATCAGTAGGGGAATCAAAAGCCTCCTTCTGGGGTCTTGGTAACCAACACAAAAAAAGAGAAAGTGAGGCAGGGTCTCCTCCACTGCCGAACACATGGAGCATAGTCCACTCCCATTGGGGGCCCACTTCTTAGTAATGCTAGCCAGGTTTAAATGAGAGATTCTAAAATTCATATAGAGGTTACGTGAGTATTGGGGTTTTATCATATCTAAATAATTCTCGAAACCCAGTCTTATCTTACCTACTAGATATGTGGTAGCCCCTGAGAGTAGCCAGCATTCAATTGCTAATTCAGCCTCCGAGACAGATCTGGCAAGGTTCGTAGCTTCCAAGCAGTGTGCTCTGTTAATGGCCTGGGGTTCTAGCCATAGATCTGAAAGTCCCAATTGTCCCAAAGTATTTTAACATGGGTGAGCCATGGCAGTGATTTACCACCTTCGGTCTCCAGAATGTGGAAGACATCATCTTGGTAACTTCTTAGCTCATTACACTACCAAAGCCTCAACCACAAAAGTGCTTGCCTAAAATTGTCCTCTCTCTGGATCAGTCTCAATCCCAATTCCATGTAAAGAGTAGGTGTTGGTGAGGATTTGTGGAGTCACAGAAGTTTCTTTAATATGATTCTCTCCTCAGTGAAATCTGCACATTTTCGTCAGGCCTCAGTGAAAGCTGCATTTGATGTGAACTCGTAACGTGGTTTGTATTCTGCAACTGGCAAACCTGTTTTCTTGCTTCTGCATTGCTTCAAGGACTGTTTTGAAGAAGGTGCCAACTGGTATTTGATAACATTGCGAGGGAATCTTGCAAAGCTGAAGAAAAGTTATATAGCTGTTTTCACGCTCTCATGAGAAAGGGAAAGCTTTGCCGCTTGCAGGTTGCCATGAGTCACTCCGGCTTGGGGCACAAGTAAACTTTCAACAGGTAGAGACTTACAAAAAGCCAGAAAGTTCTAGAAAATGCCATCATGCTTTTGCAATGGTTTTAAAAAAGAGGGGCACCTGAGCAGTCAGACAGAGAAAGCTTCACTGGAGGATGGAAACATCCCTCCAGGGCCGGTTGATACAAACACTCTCCCTGCCTGCCTGTGTGGGAGCTTTCCAGTGCAGTTTTCTGGTGAGATGAGGATGTACTGTAAAGCTGTGTCAATGGTGAAGTATTTTATCTAACCCATTTTCATTACTTATTATTCTTGTTGTTTTTATTCATTTCTGTATGCTTTTGATGAATAAATAGGCCGTATAAGAGACATTTTATAATCTAGCTGAGTGTGTGTCTGTGTAATTAATTGCGGTCCTGCGTCTGAGGTTTCTTCATGTAGTGTGCTGGGGTTGTGAATATATATCCATGCACTTATAGAAACAAACAGTCGCTTAACACTGTGGCCTTGTCCTGCAAGGGCTTTTCCGCAGAGGGTCTGATCCTCAGTTTTTAAGGGATCAGAAGCATGGAATGTAGCGCATTGTGCTACGCATCTCCTGCGCACCTGTATTGTATTGTTGAACTCTGTGGCCTTGTCCTGCAAGGGCTTTGCCACAGAGGGTGTGCTCCTCAGTTCCTGAGGGATCACAAGCGTGGAACCGTACTGAGGGGCAGTGTGTCCTGCGCACCTGCGTCGCTCAACACTGCAGCCTTGTCCTGCGAGTGCTTTGCCCAGAGGGTTAGAACCTCGGTTCTTAAGGGATCAGAAGCGTGGGACATAGTGCAACGTGCTATGTATCGATGGGCAGTGTCTCCTGCACACCTGCGTCCCTCAAAACTGCAGCCTTGTCCTGCAAGGGTTTTGCAGCAGAGGGTCTGAGCCTCGGTTCTTAAGGGATCAGAAGCGTGGAACGTAGTGCAGCATGCTACATATCGACAGGCAGCGTCTCCTACGCACCTGCCTCGCTCAGCACCGCAGCCTTGTACTGCGAGTGCTTTGCCGCAGGGGGTCCGATCCTCAGTTCTTAAGGGATCAGAAGTGTGGAACATACCGCAACGTGCTATTTATCAATGAGCAGCGTCTCCTGTGCACCTGCATTTCTCAACACTATGGCCTTGTCCTGCGAGGGCAAGAAACAAACTGTCACCAATCTCATCCTGGACCAAGGAGGCACAGTCAGATCCCAAGCCTCAAAAATTCCCAGCAATCAGAGAAAGTCTTGCTTCTCTTCATTCTGCAGATGAGAGATCTTGAAGCACCTGATAACTGGACCACCAGTAGCTTAAAGAACCTGCGGCCTGTTTGTATGAAGGTAACAGGCAAAAGAAAATCCTGTAATAACTGTTGGGGCATCAAAAAGCCCTTGTCCTACATGAACTGCAGCCGCTGGACTCTGACAGCATTTTCTGGTAATCAGAGCTGCAACTTTTACTCCAGACAGCTGCACTGGTCACCTGCAGAAGCAGTTCACTGTTTCTCCAACCCAGACCATGTCCTGTGATTCCTCTGCAAGCTTGTTGCTGATTTTCCTCCATGTCTTCAGAGGCGTAACGTGTCACCCAAGAGTGAGAACGTCCACTGTTGATCTGCACCCTTGTGGGGATTTGAAGTGTTGATTTCTATTGACCGAAAACATCCACATTTTTCCAACCATGAGGTTCCCCTGTATTTCGCTTACCCTGGAGTAGCACATGTAACATTGGGGGTACCACAACATCAGGACCAGTGTTCCACTCAGCAATCAGAGGCCTCTGTGAGCGATCACATGTCCTCAAGTGCCCATGGTGTACTATCAGGCAAACCTAACAGGGGTCATGAGCCTGATCTTTGAAAACAAGATCAGTCCTTATGCCCCTCATGTTACTTACCACCACAGAAGGGAGTTTATTATTTTCTTAACATATATGTTTGGTGTGAGAAACCAGAAGGTGTCTCAGCCACTAGTCCCTGGGGATCTGTCATCCAGGTGGCCAGAACACAGCCATCGCTTTTGGATCCAGTTCCTGGGGGTGGACCAGTGTGGGAGGATCACCTGGTTGAGGGTTCTTCAGAGAGTGGGACGCCGGATGGCAAGACGCAGTATCCCCTTCGCTGTATACCTTTACCCCTTCCTTCCAATAGGATACGTAGGAACTCTACCCACCCCCCCTTTTCCTACACAAACACTTTCACACAGACAGCCTGCTCTGGGAGAAAACAGACTAACACCCAACCAGTATACCCGGCGTGTCCCAATGCAATGGTCAGACGAGGTCAGGCAATAATTGACCATCACTCACACCTGACTTCCATTAAGCTTGCCCACATGGATAAATGGCAGAGCATGAGAGCACACTTGGAGTGAGGCAAAACACACAGGAAAATAGCAGTTTCAAGACGGCAGCTGAATGAGAGAGGAAAGACAGCAAAACAAGAAGGGATCGCAAGGAGGGAAATTCCCTTGAACTTTCCGACAAGAAATTGTTACTTTCAAGAGCCCTCGAGATTAGAAAGTGTAACACCAGGAAACCAGACTGAAGAATCCTGTATTGTGTGTAGGAGATACCTGGGGCCCTCCTGCGTCACTAATGAAGGTGGGGAGAAGCAGCAGCCACTGTGGGACCGTCCTTGGCTCCAAGAACAAAAGCAGCGTCAGTGAAATCAACACAGCTGGTGAGTTGGGGATACTGATACAAGACCGGTCTGTGTTGAGGCCAAGGTTGCAAACAGCAACATTGTATAGCGAGCACTGGAACGAACATTGTTAAAACATGTGTAATAAAAGACGCAAGTAAAGTTGAACTAGTGATGAGTGTTTAAACTTTGAAAAGCAAGATATGATACCTTTGACAGAGTGGTCCGGCACTGCGTGGGTGCTCAATCAAAGGTCTCTGTGAGGTATCCAGCTGAGAAGTGGCAGAAGTAAGAATTAAAGGGGTATGTTAAGAAGAGAACAAAGAACTGTGAATAAAAGTAGTCCTGCGATGGGTCAAACAAAATCCTGCGCACAGTCGAAAGTCTTTGATTTTGATATGGTAAAGAAAGTTTGGAAAACAAAATAAATTTGGTCAGAGCCTGGCAGAGGGAGACCAATTGAAGGTTTTGTGCTAAAGTGGGTCTGAGCCCGGCGGAGGAGGACCCTGGGTGAACAGTGAATCACCAGATGTTGTGCATATGAGAATCCTCAGGAGAAAGGAACTTTGAAGGTTTGTTTAATGTATCAGGCCCTCTGAAATACGAAGACTTTGAATGGCAACAGGACCTTGGCACAGAAGGTCCTGATATTGAGATTTTGAACTGCATCCTCATGCTAGAAAAGCCAGAGTGTGTGCTAAGCTCGAGCGTGCCGCCTTGTCCTGTGCTGAAAACGTGGGGAAGGGAAGCTAACGGCTCAACTATACAGACATATCAATTCTTGAACACTATTCTTTTGTATAACATTGTTTCCCACACCATTTCTATTTATAAGTAAGAATTGGCAATAGGTTTATTAGCTTAGACCTTTTTATTTTGACAATACACCACTAGGACTGCGTTATTATTATTTGATGGTCGTAGCTTGCTCCCATCCTTAGATTTAGGATTAGATAGGCAATTTTTCAAACCTTATGTTTGTTTTTTTTGTTTTATTGGTTAAACATATTTAAATCTTAAACATCAGTTAATTACTCCATTATTTCATTATTTAGTTCATTTTCATTCAGTAGAACCATAGCCATAGTTTGTTCCCTCAACTGCACCTTGTCCCATCAATTGGTCAGAGGTAGTTAATGAAGGAGTTATTTAAATAGTTATTTAAGTAGATCTAGTTTGCCTCATTAGAATTAGAATTATCTCTAGGTCCAATATCCTCTTCCTCCTGATCCAGGTTTAATAGTTCAACAAATTTTAATGCGTCAAGGGTTCTGCCGACCTTATCAACGGTCAGGAGCCGTTCCCAGTATTCTTCTTCCGTCTCCTCAGTGATGTTGCTCGTGTAATTACCCAAGTAGTTCTCCCTTTTCGATTTCAAGGCCGGGCAGGATAACATTACATGTCTGATAGTTTCAAGTTGGTCTTTAGTTTTGCAGAATCTACAGTATGCAGTTGATTTTTCAATTTGCCTTCTTTTCCATTTGACCTCTCTGCGTGCCAGATGTTAAGTCTGCAGCGCATCAACAGATCTCAGTAATGGTGAGAGGGGAATTTCAGCAGGTAGGGTGGTAGCATATTCAAACCTTTTTTTTCCCAGACAATATTATGACATTGATTTCTTTTCAATCTTTGCTCCTGTGTTTCCTCCCAGTCCTTTTCCCGGATGGATCTTTTGGCCTTATCTGGGTTTTCCTTTAGGGTGTCTTCCGAAAGGTTTGCCTGTTTCAAGCTAGCTTTGCATCTTCTTTTCCAATTTCGAAGCATAGTATCCTCATTTGGTACTTCCCTCTGCATTAAGATTTCAAACGGCTTGGATGGGTTGTCGAGGATACACTTTCTATACAAGGATAGGGTTTTCCAAAGAGCAATTGAAGCCACAGACTGAAGCCTGAGCTCTGTTCTTATGAGCTCCATCGGTAGCGATGTCAGAAGGCGCAGGATCTTTCGCCAAAAGTAGGCCTCACATATGTTCCAGACTTCCCATCTCAAGGCTAAGAGTGCTTCAGCACCATACGTGATGACCGCCACCACTTTTTGCTTGAAAAAGGTTACTATTGGAGCTAGGGAAAATTTGCCATACCTGCTATGTAAGCAGATTCCTTGATTTGTCAGGGGCGTTAGTTTTTCCCGAATCAATGTATAATGTGCTTGTTCGTTACAATTTCTATTTATCATTATCCCAAAATACATTGTGGTTTCCACTTCCTTCAGTTTTTCATTTTCCAGAGACCACGTCTGAGATTTTTCTGCAGATTTTCTTCACTTGCCAGATCTCATGGTTAGGATCATAGATTTCTTGATGTTGATCTTCATGCTGTTATCTTTTAGATATTTATTGAATGACTCAATCCGTCTTTGCAGGCCTATTGGCGTCTGGTCTACGAATACCGCGTCATCCGCATATAGCATCCACGGTATCTCTCTTCCGTTTACCTTCGGCGGGAATGCACGAATCTGCTCTTGGGTAGTCTTCATGTCGGCCATATACAATACAAAGAGGAAGGGAGCTAACGCACATCCCTGTTTAATTCCCCTGGAGGTTTTAATCTTCCTAGATAGCCCTCCATTTCCTGTAATTTGGACCTTGATTGAGGTATCAGTATATAGGGCTTGGATGGCTTTCAACAGGTCCTTTGGACATCCCCACATCTTCAATTTTGACCACAGACGTTCTCTATTTATTCCATCGAAAGCTTGTTCGAGGTCGATGAAAGCTAAATAGAGTTTTGTTTTCCCTGCTAAAGTCTTGGCCTTCAGCAGGTTAATCAAAAACAAATTCAGAGCGCTGCCTACTCCACTAACGAAGGCTGTTTGCCTTTCATCCAAGACTTTAGCCTGGGTGGCCCATTTTTTTAGATCCCTTAATAGAAGTGATGCAAATAACTTGCCAATTGAATCTAGGAGCGCTATTGGCCTGTAATTCCTGGGGTTTCCCGGATCTCCCTTCTTGTAGATCGGTATGATGTAAGCCTCCATCCACGTGGTTGGTATTTGTCTAGCTTTTTTAATTTGTTGGAATAGAGTATATATTAGATCAGCCCAGTCCTCTCAATATTTTTTTTTGGCAGCTTGTTGGAGATACCATCTGGGCCTGCTGCTCTGGAAGTACTGAGTTTCTTAATTAGAATTACGATGTCATCTCTATCAAATTCCAGTGCCCATGGTGTTTGTCGGGCCTCTCATTTATGATTTGTCCCTGGGTTTCTCCTTCATATAGTGCAGTATAGTGTTGGAACAAATTTTCCTCTGAGACTTAGTTAATTCCTATAGCCGATTGGTTACGTTCCCTGTTGTTAAGTAAGTCCCATGTACTTCTAGCATTATTCGTTGATATTGCGGCTAACATTTTCTCGGCATCCCTTTGCATTCTTAGATGACGAGTTACACGCAGCCAATTTTTATAGCTTAGGCGACACTTCTTCAGTAGTTCAGGTTTCTCTATACGATTACCCTTTTTTACACATCTGAGCTCTGCTCTATATTGTTTTTGCCTAGCCACTAGATGTTCATCATACGCATGTTTTTTTTTTATTTGCTTACTTTTGGTAGGGTCATACTTGACCTCGTAGGCTTCCAGTAGCCATTTATACTCGACCACCTCCTCATCTTTGCTTATTGCATCTTTATAACCCTGCACCAATTTTGGGATTATCTTTTTTTTAGTCTCAATCGGTTTCTTCCCCATGACACCTCAGTTTCCATTGATCTTTCACTCGCTATAGTAGACCTTATTTCCCAGGCGAGTTCAATGGCTAGCAGACAGTGGTCACTACTTGTTTGTTTAATTATTGTGAAGGACTTTATCCACTCCAACGTGTTTCCTCCAACAAAACAGTAGTCAAGACATGCTCCTGATTTTCCACTGTGCCATGTATTTGCTCCCAACAAGTCTCCTTTTGTCTGGCCGTTTAACATCTTCATCTCACGAATTCTCATTTCCTTTATCCATGTTTTTTCCTTTCCTAGTAGATGTTCTATTTCTTTAATTGTACCCTCTTTGTCCAGCAATTTCATGTTTAGGTCACCATTTAATAATATCAGCTGATCTTTCTCATCCAACATGGATTTATCAATTACATTCATAATTGATTTTAAGTAGCTCACTGGTCCTGTCATATTTTCACTCCAATAGGTATTTATAAGGATCATTTGTATCGCAGTTTTCATGTCATCTGCTTCAAGTCTTATTTTGAGTATTTGCACGTGTGGGTTCGGTATGTGATGTTCTAACACTTTTAGTGGACTATCCAGTTTCTTTAGTATCATGAGGCCTCCAAATGGTCTTCCCTTTGGTCCCTTTCTGGCCGGGTTTATGTACACTTCATAGCCCTCACACGTTGGAGGTTCTCGTAGCCATGATTCTTGAATTGAAATGAGATCATATTTGGCCAAAAAGGAACTGTCTTTAGAGAGCAGTTGTTTAAATCCTCTAGTGTTCCATGAGGCACAGAGGGCCGGCTTCTGCTGGCTTTCCTTACTCTATTGTTTCTTCTTAGAGATCAAGGGATTTGCCATCCATGACCAATATTTTTTGTTGTTGTCTACTTTATTTGGCTTACTTTTTATCCTCTTTGGGTTTTCCCAATTGTCGTCTGTGAACCTCAAGGTTTTCATTGCCTCATAGCTTTTTATGGTTGTTGCAGGGTTTCCTTTATGATTTTTCCCCCCTTCTTTTACTTTTTCGACCTTTTCCATTGGTGTCTCAGCAACTGATTTAATTTTTGTATGCTTTTTTTCTGTCGCTTTGTCTTTGTTATATACTGGAATCACATCTTTCACTTCTTTTCTTTGTTCTGTTGCTGATTTTTCTTCCTTTTGCCTAAAATCATCGTCCAGATCCTCCAACCGAAATCCCCTTTTTTTTAGGGTGTCACTCGCCGCCAGGAATTTCTGTTTGGTCTTATTGGAAGACAGATGTAGAATGACTTGGTCCATCCTCTGTTCCTTTGGGAATTCAACTATTTTTATATCTTCAGTTGATATCGTATGAAGTTGCGAAACTTGATTGCAGAGCTCCTATTTAGTACCACCCTTTAGGGTCCATTTGCTGCGGTTTCTAGTTTCAGATAGCACCCTTTAAATAGAATGGATTTCTTTGGAGGTGGCAGAGGCAACACTTCACTTTTCTTAGCTTCGATATGCTTATTATCTTTTGTGTCGTTTTTTGGTTTTGGGCTGGGGATATCCTGTCTCTTTCGTTCTTTCATCCCTTTGTTGTCCTGTTTTTTTCTTTTTTGTTCCAGGGTTCTGAATTTGACAGGTTCCTTTTCTGTGTCAAGTTCTCTCATCAATGGCTCCGATCTTCTTCCTGGATTCCCGATGTTTTTCGGGACAGTCTCTCGTTGAGGCTTCAATTTCTTATGATCCTTAGAATTTGAGATTGTATCTGTGGTATCCCAGTTGTCTATGGTTTGCCAATTTTGATAGACTGATACTTTCCCAATCTTCTTCGTCGCTGTTATTATCCATCAGCTCAATTAAATCACTCAGATTTGCTGGCTGTTCCTGATCATCCCATTTCTCTTCTGTTATCGCATTTTCAGGATCTTTTATCTCGCTCACCTCAATATAGTCTAGCTCACTCATCATCAGTTCTCTTCTAGGCTTCTTTGCGCACTGAATATTTTCTCTTCTTGGTGGCGTTCTTAAATTCCTCAGAAATGCCCTTGATCCATTGACTTTGCGTTTGAGGGCTTCATTTTTAGATTTTTTCCCTTTTCGTTCGGTTTTCTTATTACCTCTTTTTCCTTTGGCTGTACTTGATCTTTAGGTATGGCCCCTGGAAAGGAAGATAGTTCCAGTTGGTTAAGGTCGACTGGTTATTTGCGCTCCCCACTCCCTTTTTCCCAGGGGGGGATCAGAATCACGTCGTCCAATTGTGATTCCTTTTGTTTGGAGAGGGCATTTGCACCCTGTTTTAATTTCATTGGACCTTTCCCTTCTTTGAGTTTTGTTTCTGACAGCTCTCCATCGTTCTTCTGTTTATGGACACTTCTCATCCATTTGCAGTCCTCTAAGACTGCTTCCATCAGCAGGGATTTGTCGGTTGCATCTCTTCTTGCTAGAAGTGACTTTGGCAGAGTCGCTTCTTGAGGCGACTCTGCCAAAGTTGGGTTAGTTCTGCTTCCTTGTTTATTCGTATACTTATACTCTGCAGAGAGGACTCCATTAGGACGTGTGTCTCTTTTATTTGGATATTGCTATTAGTCACCTCTTGTACAGAGTCTTTAATTGCCTCATATAATTTTAAGAAGGGGGCCAATGTAATATTTAACAAAGCCATGATCACTTTTTCGATATGCTCCATATCCTTTTCTCTTCCAAATTTACAGGCTTCAGTTATTGTCCGTAGGATTTGATCACTTCCTGATTCTCTTGAGTGCATATAGGCGTCTTCTGAGGTTAAAGAGCTGGTCATAGGCCTTGCTGTCTGTTCCTCACCAGCTGCTCCTTTTGGAGTTAAATCTTTCACGGTATCGCCTGGTAAGAGTATGTTTCTCTCCTCAGAGATTAGTGTTTGGTTCTCTTTCGTTGCTGTTTTATTTTCTTGCCACTTAATCGATGATGTAATCGAATCCTCGGGCAGAAAGGATCTCCCTGCTGCTTGTTCTTTGTCCAAAGCTGACATTTTCTCATTTATCAGGCAAAAACTCTTTCTTTTCTCTCTCTCTATTTTTCCCATCAGTATAGTTAAGCCTTGCATGATTTTATTTGCAAGACTTGAATTACTCAGATTTGCAGGCATTGGGTCTGAGATTTCCTTGGTAATACTTTTTCCTAAAGAAGTCGTCCTCTCCAATTGGGTCTTGGCATAGGCTCTGTCATACCCAAGGGTATGACCTGTTTTATGTATTTCATTAGGAGGCTTTGCAGTTGTTATAGCTTCCTCAATTCGAGTACAATCTTGATTTATTTTTCCCAAGAGACCGTAGCTTGCATAATCTTCCCTATAAGGTTGAAAGATATCAAGTGGTCCTCGGGCTGTCTCTCTGAGGGCAGTATGTTGTGTCTTTTTTCTCAGGATGGTGGACTCCTGTAGGGCTTCTTCCATTTGCCCCAAATCTATCACGTCCCATTGACCTCCAGGTTCCCATGATGCATCTAATGGTTGATGTTCGGTTGTGGGACTTTCCGTAACGCAGCTGAGTTCTTGTATAGCTAGCTTTAGCATTTCTTTTGATCTCAAATCTGTTGTCACCTCAGGTGGGTGTTCGTGTAGGGCGGCCCATTCCCCATCTTGGGAGGGTATGGTCGATTTTGAATTTCCATTTAAGTCACCATCATTCTTATTAGGGGGGTGCTGCTCTTCGCTAGGGCTAGCCATGATTGAATCTGGGCTATGCAGATTCTCCCTCGCCCCAGATTCTGATCTTGTCTCCATGGCCTCACCTTCAGTGACTGTTCTCTGATTATTTAGAGTTTTTCCCAGTATGTTTGCTGACAATAAGCTAGGCTTCATTGGTCGACCTTCAGACTCTTTCACTGGGATAGGATCGTCTCTTATTACAATTACATTTTATTCACTGACTATTTGTTCAGCCGCTTCCTCCTGGCAAGTGTCTTCTACGGCCGACTCCGGTATTATAGGTACTAAGGGTGATTGTTTTGAGATTTCTATTACCGTAGGGATGGTACAAGTCATGGGTAGCTCAGGCGAGTTAGGGGCCAACCGGAAATTGCCGACCTTTCCCACCAACGGCAGTTGATTTGTCGTTTCTGTGTCCATCTGGCTAGCTCCCACTGATAAACTCTTTCGCTTTTTTGTACAAAAGGGTAAACAGCTCTGTTTTAACGTTGCTGTTTTCAGTATAGGCTCCGGGCTCCCATTTACCTCTGGGAGGTATATGAATCTTTGCCTTACCATGATGACAGGAACTGACTTCATTTTATCAGGGGCCTCCACGTTGTACTTTGTATCAACCGTTATTGGCAGCCAACTGGGTAAGGTTCCCCGCTAGCTCACAGCAAGCAGCCAAACAGCTTAACAGCTGATTCACTCCACCAAAACGATGCCCTTTGCACGCTGGGCTTAGCAGCCGCAAGGGTGCCTGACTGCAGAATTTGTATCACTTCCTGTAGGCGTCACTGGGGGCGGGCAGGGGGCGGAGCCAACTAGCGCTATGGCGTTCTCTCCTGTTCTGCATCCTCTAAGCTGCCAGCCCCGTGTCCCACAGCACCTCCAAAGTCCTCCAGATGCTAGCAGAGGGCAGGTGCGGGGGGTCGCAGCCACAGCTTAACAGCTGATTCACTCCACCAAAACGATGCCCTTTTCGCGCCGGGCTTAGCGCCGCAAGGGTGCCTGACTGCAGAATTTGTATCACTTCATGTAGGCGTCACTGGGGGCGGGCAGGGGGCGGAGCCAACTAGCGCTATGGCGCTCTCTCCTGTTCCGCGTCCTCCAAGCTGCCAGCCGCGTGTCCCACAGCACCTCCAAAGTCCTCCAGATGCTAGCAGAGGGCAGGTGCGGGGATCGCAGCCACAGTTTAACAGCTGATTCACTCCACCAAAACGATGCCCTTTACGCGCTGGGCTTAGCCCTATTGAAGTTCAATAAACACCCTTGAACTGTGATCACGTGATAACATGCCTTCCTTAAAGTGGACATTCACTTATTGAATGCTATTACACTGTATCTTGAACCACCTGGAACTCCTCCCATGAGTTGTCTTTCAATGCTCAGCTTCCGCTACCAGTGGGTGAGCCGGGGAAATCTTCTATGAACGGTGCTACCTAGCTGTGGATAAGTGTGTGTAACTCACTGAACACTGGACTGAAAGATCTGGATATAGTGGCAGCTGCAAAACTTTAGAACAGATCTCAGGCAACACCTGTAGCCCCAAATAAGGCCTAGCAATAATCAGGGCAGGATTGACAAAAAGCTAAAACGTTGGGGCGTTGACAGGCCACAACAAAGAACCCTTTAACCAGCATGATTGCAGAAGAGCCGAGGCAGTACTGTAATGCCAGAACAGTCTAGAATCTATGGTGGCTATTGAGAATTTATTAGAGGGTTCATGTGTAAGGAATAGGACCAAGCCAATGAAACTGAGGATTCTGACTATTACCAAGGCCTCGACCTCCTTTCCTGTGCCAGCCATCTCAGTGACCAGCTCACCAGAAAAGAATCTCTTTGCATGGAAGAAATTGAATAAAAAGCTCAAGCAACCCAGCATGCTGTACAGAAGACAACCCAAGAGCTGCAAAGGAAATGTGTGGAACTGGAAAGGCGCATGTGGGAATCTGATCTTGCTTGGAGAGAACACGATAGACCTCACTGGGAAGAGCTGAAGGACGTAATGCTGCCAGTAGCTAGGGTTGACATCCAAGCACATATCCCAGGGCATGTAATGGAGCAGACTATCCCATCTTCCCCAATGCATTGACTGATTGGGTGGGAAGGGGTGTGGTTGAGTCAGGTAACCTAAATTATGCACAAAAGGAGTGAAGTCTGCTGACTCCGCCACTTGGCTCAGAGTGGGAGTGATGCCATCAAAAGCTAAACGAGTGACCAGAAAAAGTATAAGATATGAGAAAGGCTCCTCTATGGATGTTTTGGAGAACCCTGACTTCGAATCTGAAAAGTTTCAGTGACTCCCAGAAAAAAAGAGAGTGTGAGTTGGAAGAGGTAGGTGACTGGTGCAATGGGGATGGGAATTGGTGGATTTGGAAGAAAAACTGGACACTTAAAATGGGCTTTTGATCTGATCATAATATAGTGCATTTGTGTACTTGTTCCTCAGATTTGCATCTCGCTGACACCGTGGCGATGGACCCAAACCAGCTACTCAGGGCAGCAGGCCAGCTGGGGGTGGGGGATCTCGCAATTTTCCTGCAAGTGTGTGCTATGTGATGAGGTGATCAACTGGACAATCAGACCTAGCAGAGGCTGTCATTACCCCATCACAATGCTGGAAGAGGGAGCTTGCATAACTGTGCCCTGCTGCAGCAGATGCGGTGCCTAGAGACCTTGACAGAAGGCAGGGTGCCTACCACCCATCAGGTTTCCCTTTTAAATTGAACCAGGATCCTCCTGTGCAGGCTGTCCTGAGTTGAAGGCAGGCATTCTCTCTAACTTCAACAAACAACTTCCCTGTCATGGCCTCCTTCAGCCAACAACTCTTGGAGTTCAGGTGGTATGTTCGAGGAAGGCAGCCCGGAAACTTTGGATCCCTCATCATCCACTCTTGGAAAAGTAGCACAGCCTATCAGACAGTCCTGCTAGCCTGTTCTAATCTTGCAAGGATGCATTCTTAATTGATCTGGCCACCAACAAACTTCCAAAGGAATGTGTTTCGGCAGAGGAGTGTCAGAAGTTGTTCTTAGCTAAAGGATGCCCTGAGCTGTGCAAAGCCCCAGTGCTGAAAGCACAGGACCATAACCAATGATTTGTTGCCCAGACCGGCCTATCCATTGTAGGGATATGTGCAGTCTTGTCAAATCTGAGTGCAAAGTGCAGAGAACACTGAACAGTATTCATCAGTCGTCCACTGAATGATATAGAGAACATTGATGGGCCATTGTTGAAAGGGAATGCTGCTTGATTGCTTGGGTGGTACAGCACTTGAGACCTTACTTGACAAGAGTTCAATTTCCCAACCAGACTGGCTCATAACCTTGAATGGAGAAAATCTCATGTTGCTCAGGTGGTCCATTCGTCTGCAAAGACTAGACATCACCATTGAGTATAGCGATGGGGCTGGCCATGAGAATGCAAATGGAGTTTGTAAGAATCCTGCTTTGGATTAGCCCTCCTGTTCAAATGTCTTAAAGTGTACCTCTGGCAAGAGGCACTTGTATTTGTGTTGCTTTTTCCCCTGACTGATGGCCATACTTTTTCTCAGATGACTCTTAATCTGCGGCCTCATCCGGAACATAACTCGGTGCTATGCCCTGAGATGCCAAGACTCTTAAAGTGAGGATTCCGCAGTTCAATTAGTCATGTAGGTTCTGTTCGGTGGTGGTAGTCTACGGTGTACAATGCATAAGGTAAGTGGTATCCCATCCCAAATTACGATGAAATAACAGATTTGCTAATTACTCTGAAACTTGTTTAGCAGGTGCTGGCAATGTAAGTACCCCCTTTAAATAAAATGCAACTGACTTGCATCCTCTCCCTGTCCCATCTGCTAGTCCAGGGATGCACAACTTCTGGTTTTCCAGATGTTTTGGACTGCAACTCCAATCAGCCTCAGCAGTATAGTCAATGGTGAGGGATCACGGGAGCTGTAGTCCAAAACATCTGAAGAGGCGCTGGTTGCACATCGTCAGTCTGAAAGAAGAGGAAGTAAGAGGATCCAGATTGGGAGCCCTCCCGTCCCCTGCACACTGTATAATATTGTCAACAAAGACATTCAATAAATTACGTACAATTTTGCATATGCAGTATGATCAATAATAATCAAAAGAAATCTCAATATGAAGAAGGTAGAGAAATTTAATTTTGACAAGAACAATGTACAATAGTCATTATTGACTGTCGGTCAATAGGCATCAAAAATGCAAAACATAGCAAAGGAAAGTATCCATAGATTAGACTGTGCTTGGCTGACACGTTTCGAGGTGAAATCCTCTTCTTCTTGAGCCTATTAGCACTCTGACACAAATGAACTGTTCAACAGAAAGTGGAGAAAAGAAAAGGGTTTTTTTTTTAAAAAAGGAGAAATGGATATTTTCCATAATTCTGTATAACGAGCATCACATAACACATGTTAGAAGAGAAATAAAACCAGTGCCGCTAATTAAAAAGCAATGCTTTAAAGAATTGGTCAAGTGATAATTCTCTACCGAACTATACATTCAATGCATAGTTCCTAAATCACATATTTCTACTAGCCACTGTTATGGAGTAGGAGGACCCGGTGAGCACCAACTCAATAGAACATTAATTAGGTGGAAAATCCTGTTGAACTAAGAGTGATGAGGAATAGACTTTCTAGAACTCGTTTGACCAAAGTAGTGAAAATAGAGACTTACTCATGCAAATGTCCCAACGGGCATTCAAATGCAGGGAAGTATGAGTGACCGCAGATCTATGGGACGTCAATATGTGGAGCTTCTATATTTTCATTTCAGTGAAAAGCGGCATGCGCTCCCTAGTGAAAATGTGATATAAATGTGCATTACATTTTCGTAGAAACTAAATGTTTAGATAAAGCACAAAACATGAGTGTTTACATTCATTACCTGGTGTGGACTGAAGGAGACTAGTCAAGGGTAATAGCATAAAACATGCTTGTCGCTTCCACATTGGTCGCAGGAAGCGTTAGTTGCTAAATATAGAATGGAGCGTTGTTCCATACAGTGGGCCGTGTGGGTTATCTGTGGACAAGTGGACACATAACGTCATTGGCGAATTCGCTCAAAAAGTGATTCTGGATGCTCCGTGAGAATGGAAAAATTACCTGTCTCCAAGCGGCGTCCGTCGTTTCCAAAACAGGTTACGCTCAGGGAAGCGTAGTGGTTACCATAGAAATTGAAGTCAGCGAAACACGTGATGATGATCATGATACGCTAATGAGCACGTAAGACTAAGGGAGTGAAGAAGATAAAAAGCGGACTAAACAAAACTGTATGTTCAAGTCCGAGGTCCATCTTGTGACGGGCAATCTTCAGTAAACAGTAGTGTGAAACTTAAATAAGTGTTCTAAGTAGGTGTGAAGCGGTTGCTCCTTCTCGAAGACCAATTATCACATAATCGTTAATTACAAAGAATAATTAATTGTGAAGCGCACCAAGTGTCACCTAACGACGAACTCTCCGTTGTTATACCGATTAATCATGTGTGCCGGTACCATTCATGTAAAGAGATGAACAAGTCACTGCATTGATAATTATGTTCTTCATCAAAGCTACATCAATTATATACAGATGGAGGTGACCGCAGTCAACTGGCCACTCATGAATTATGATTTAAGGAAAAAGTATCAGTAGTTCCAATTAACATTGAATGTAGCGCACAAAACAATGGTGTGAGCAATTGCTCAAGGTAACACACTGGCTAATCACCTAAACATGTGGAGATGCTTTGATCTTTAGGATCAATATTTGTGATACAGGGAAAGGGAATGAAAAAGAATTGTTTTGTAAATGTGAACAATTGGAAATGTATAGAGATAATGAGATAATGTTCATAAGGGATTCCATCTCAGCACACTACATGTAGGCCACATGTGGGATACCATATGGTGATCATCTGACTCAGATGTAACATTTTAGTGAAAATTCTTCATTAAGCCCTTTAGGGTCCAATGTTTCCAGGAAATGTATCCAATATTTCTCGCGTCTTGATAGGATTGACTGATAATCTACTCCCCTGTGGGGACGTTTCACCACTTCAAGAATTTGAAATTTGAGTTGAGCTATAGAGTGGTTGTTATCAAGAAAATGTCTTACCAATGGAGATTTGGTATTTTTACATCGGATTGTAGATTTGTGCTCCGTCCACCTTTCTTTGACGGGTCTGGTTGTTTGGCCGATGTACAACAGGCCACGCGGGCATTTGATGGAATATATGACACCTGGTGTGAGACATGTTGTATAGTCCTTTAGTTTAATTTTCTTACCCGTCTGGGGATGATTGATAAAGTCACCTTTGATTACATTGTTACAATGAGATCAAGATAGACACGGAAAGGTGCCTTTCTTTTTTGTGGTTAAAAATTGTTGTTTCTCTTTGGGCGGTCTCTCTGCTTTCACCAATTTATCACGCAAGTTGCGGCCTCTCTTGAACGCCATCATTGGTGCTTTGGGAAACAATTTATGTAGTGTTGGGTCATTTTGAAGGATTCCCCAATGTTTCCTGATTGCCTTGCTTATTTGGAAGCTCTGACGTGAGAATTTGGAAACATACAAAAGTGGTGGTTCCTTCTCTTTATTTTTGAAAGACAATAATTGTTCCTTGGTTTTAAGGTCAGACCTTTCCTTTGCCTCATTCAAAACTGACGATGGGTAACCTCTTGATTCAAACTTCTCAATCAATTTAGAGCACTCCATGTCAAATCCTGCTGGTTCTGATGTAATCCTCTTCAGCCTTAACATTTGGCTGTATGGAAGACTTTTAAGCATTGCTCTCGGGTGAAAGCTCGTGAAGTGAAGGAGATTATTGGCGTCTGTTGGTTTATGGTATATCGATGTGGATAGGGTATTATTCTTGATTTCTATGTTGACATCAAGGAAATGTAGTAGTGGTTTGCCAACTTCCATGGTGAATTTAATATTGGTATGCACTGAATTGAGGTATTCCAAAAATGATAGCAAATCTTCCTCTGGACCACACCATATGCCAAACACGTCATCAATATAACGCTTCCACATCAAGATGTATGCAGACCACCGAGGGTGATCTAACACAAATTGCTTCTCGAAACAATACATAAATGTATTTGCATACACTGGGGCCATTGATGACCCCATGGACGTGCTTGTTGTTTGTAGAAAAAAAGTGTTCTGAAATCTGAAGTAACTGTTATGTAGTATTAGGTTGAGTAGTTCACACCGCCAGTCTGGCCACGGCAAGTTCAAAGGGGCTGCTGGAAAGGGAAGCAGCATCCATCTCCTCCACTCTTAGCTCAAAGTGGCAAAAACCTGTGCAAGAGCGCTATGTTCACCAGACCCGGTTCCGTTTATTTTTTAAATAATCGCAAACCGGCTGCCATCAGGATGCCAACTTCACTAAGTTAGCCATATTCTTTTTTGCAAGGAAGGACTAGTAGTTGTGCTAGCAATTCGTTTAAGGTCACACATACAATCCCATTCCTAAAATTGGAAGTTGTAACATTATGCATAGTTACAGTTTCTTTACTCTAGGACATAGCGTTGTCCTCATGTGCTTCAATAAAGTCTAGGACATTCTACACTACATTCATTGTCGATGGGAAGTGGCATCACTTATCACTTGCAAAAACATCCATGCTATCGCACAGCCTAATCGTTTGGATAGAATCCATGGTTCTGTGACCTACTGCTCACATAGGTCTCTGCAGCGGGGGCTCAACCCCCTCAGCTGATATCAAAAGGGATATTCCTGCTCTTTAATCAACCCGTGGCTTAGAACCATCTACCAGAAAAAGTGGCCAATAACCTCAAACTACCAACACCATTCACTCTAACTAGTTTTTAGCTTTGTCTTTACGCTTGCGCCATTGATATATTATACACACATTGGTAACTAGATGCTCACAGAAGGCAAGGATGAACAGTCAGAACTGGACTGCCCATCTACAGACCAACTGCTACACTTAGGGGGTCATTACGAGTTTGGAGGTAGCCATGGTGCTATTAGCGCCATGGCTGCCTCCAAAGTCGTGTCCGGGCTCTTTGAATGGGGACTTACCGTGTCATTCCAACCTTGGAGGACCCGGTAAATCCCCATTCAAAATACCCTTCCCTAATCCCATTCGAGCCCCCATAGGGCTCAATGGGAATGGGGTGGGAGCTAATTGTCATGCCTGCACCATGGGCGCATCCATTTGCGCTCAATATGGACTATTTGTTTATCATTTATTTACAACAGACTCTTGGATCAATCTATATTTACTTTGGGGACTTTATTTCCCATTTGCGAGACTGTGGTGCTTTATTATTTTTTCCAACAAACTACGCATACCACAATGCACTTGGCTATAAGCATCGATTCCTGGCTGTTCCTATTGGTCATCAAAGGAACTACACCCCCCAGAAGCCCTAGGGATTGGCTCTGCTTCCACCAACTCAGGAACAGAGAGGGAGGTGGCCGATTGTCTACAGGTGTGCTTAGCCAGGTGCAACCAATTAGCCTGCCTCTGTGCTGGGCTAGTCAGTATATAAGGCTGCTGCCTGCAGTGGCTCAGCCTCTTGCACTGAGAGTTCTTCCTCCACCTTTTGCTTCTTTCTACGGATCTTGTATGCTGCTTACCTTCACTCCTGCTTGGACCCTGCCTTGTTGCTTGCTCCACCCTGCTGCCTCCAGCCATAGCCTTCCAGGCTCCCTGCCTCACAGCCCTGCTCCTCTGGGCTCTCCACACTGCAGCTGATCACGCTCTGCTGCCTTCCAGTCTCCGCCCTTGCCCTGCCGGGCTCTCCACATTGCAGCGGATCACGCTCTGCTGTCTTCCAGCCTTCGCCCTTGCCCTGCCGGGCTCTCCACACTGCAGCGGATCACGCTCTGCTGCCTTCCAGCCTTCGCCCTTGCCCTGCCGGGCTCTCCACATTACAGCGGATCACGCTCTGCTGTCTTCCAGTCTCCGCCCTTGCCCTGCCGGGCTCTCCACATTACAGCGGATCACGCTCTGCTGCCTTCCAACCTTCGCCCTTGCCCTGCCGGGCTCTCCACATTGCAGCCGATCACGCTCTGCTGCCTTCCAGTCTCCGCCCTTGCCCTGCCGGGCTCTCCACATTGCAGCGGATCACGCTCTGCTGCCTTCCAGCCTTCGCCTTTGCCCTGCCGGGCTCTCCACATTGCAGTGGATCACGCTCTGCTGCCTTCCAGCCTTCGCCCTTGCCCTGCCGGGCTCTCCACATTGCAGCCGATCACGCTCTGCTGCCTTCCAGCCTCCGCCCTTGCCCTGCCGGGCTCTCCACATTGCAGCCGATCACGCTCTGCTGCCTTCCAGCCTCCGCCCTTGCCCTGCGTACCCTCTACATTGCAGCTGATCACGCTCTGCTGCTTTCCTGCCTCAGCCCTTGTACTCTGGGCTCCCTGCCCTGCAGCCTGCCTCACTCCGGCTGCCTTCAGCCCTTGTCCTCTGGGGCTCCCTGCTCTGCAGCCTACCTCTCTCTGGCTACCTACAGCCCTTGTCCTCTGGGCCTTCCTACTTTGCAGCTTATCCCGCTTCGCTGCCTACTACCTACCTTTTCCGCTGGGTTCTCGGCCTAGCAGCTCTCTACAGTCCTCTGCTACCTTCTACGTTCATCGGCCCTGTCCCTCAGGGTTCACTCCTTACTGCCCGGCCCTTACGGGATCCTTGCCGTGCAGTCTGCTTTACTCTGCTGCCCTAAGCCCTTTTCCTCTGGGCGTTCTACCTTACAGTCCTACCCCTGTGGGCTTACTCATTGCTTTCCTGCTCCTCTGAGCTCTCAACCTTGTTCCTTACTGTCCTCTGCTATCCTATCCTGTTACACGACTTTCCTTTCATTTCCTTCTGCTAGTTTGCTATCACCTCATTTACTGGATTTGTCTGTAGTATCTTCTCTTGTACTGTTTGTAGACCCTTTTGTACAGAGCTTGTCTGTTGGTTCCCATCAGTCAACCTCTGCCCCTTCCCTTGTCCTGTTTCTACATTACAGACACCCAGAGCTGCTGTTCCAAGTCATGAGCAATCAGCGTGGGCCTCTGTTATAGCAAACTGTGCAGAAGGCTAGAGTATTTCCAAGGTTCGTGGAATACTCTTTTCCTATATCTGCATACACCCCAAGAGGGTATTCATTCTGTATCTTTTCCCTTGCTACTCTTGCCTACTCTTCGTTCTCTTTCCTTTCCGCTGTGTGTGTTCTTATCTGTCCACTTTATTTGGCACAACCACCCAAACCCTTTCTGGGTGTCCTGTGCCACTCTTAATAGAGTGCCACTCTTGACAGAATGCAAGAGCCAAAGATTTCTTGTTCCATAGGCCGGAAAGGCACACACAGAACAAAGATGCTTTCCTTTTGGGTAAAGAAACCTTTGCATAAACCTATGGTTTCCCTAAAGACAGCAAACGAGAACCTTAGTCTAAAGGACAGTCTCGCCTCAGTAAACAAAGATTTACAAACACGGTACTATACTCACTGGCTAGCTGACCCTTCTTCCATGTACAATTATTATGACATCTGCGACTATGACCCGCAGTCCTTATCTGTTGCAGAGCTACAGCAAGATAATGAATTCTTACAGATCTTGTTAAACCAAACAGTGAAAAACACTCCTGCGTCTTCTGACAAGCCTTCTAACACCGCAACAGCCAAGGATATAGCACTCATTGTGGGAGACTCTAAACCAGAATACGCTGTTTGCCAGAGTGATATGCGCAAGATCAGCTTGGCAAGCTCCCCAGAATGCTGGAAACCCTTATTTGACAGGACAAGGCAGTCATTATCCTGAGGTTTGCGCATCTGGTCCTGGGTACAAGAGACCTATACTAACCATCGGTTGTCTTAATGCTTCCACAGTATCTACTAACCACAATAACCCTAAGGTCAGTCTTCCCATTGCTACAACCGAATTTTCTGCCACACCAGCTTCTGAAGCTTTAGATCAAACTAATGATACTTACCAGCTACACAAACAACTCCTACGCCTTAAAAGAAAGACCGAAGACCTCTATGATGACTTTGTTTATTTGCATTATAAGAATCTTATGAAGGGACACAAGTCACCAGACCATCTGACACTATGTCCAACACCTGACATCTTATCTTTAGAGATCGACATGATAAGGCCTGGAATTGCCATACAGAAAAGTATACAGACTTATACCAAGCAGATGGAAGACCTAAATATAGCATATGTATCCCTTCTAAAGACTGACACAGCTCTTTCACCTTCCAGCCACAGAAACTCAGGTTGTAGTACTGACAGAAAAGAATTAACTCCTCCGGTGGGTCAAATCACTCACACAGCCATTACACCACAAAACAAGGGTGGTCTTCTGATTGGAAATCCCTCTGAGTCAAAGGATAGTTCCGCCCTCACCCTTGCCTATTGTCCAGTACTCACACTTACAACCTCTTCTGGAATGACAACGTCAGCTGAGGAGACTGGCGCAGTTCACACCGAGCATGCTGAGTTGGCAAGCGGGGCTTGCCAAAGTGTGGCTGTGCTATCAGACAACACTCCTGAGCAATCAACATCTCCAGTTTCTTCGATACCCCCTGAATTGCCAGTGGTTGTGGTACCCGATCTACCAGTGGTTGCAACACCTGAACTGTCTGTAGCTGCTACAGCACCTGTACTTCCAACTGCAATTCATGATCTTCTTGATGCTGTGGCTCCTAAACTCCCTGCCACATTCGAGTCTCCTGAAGTCCCTGCTGCAAATCTTGAGGTTGCTATAGCTACTGTGATTCCGGAAGCTACTGCTAATTCTGATGCTCCCGATGCCCAGATTTCTACTTCCTTCGCAGCTGTGCTAGCTGCAGCAGAATCCTCTGCTACACAACCTGATCCTGCAGCACCTTCTCTTCCTGATCCTACATCCACCATGCTAACTGTTGCAAAGTCAGCGAAGGGTTTCCCTGTTAAGACTACTGCTCCAGTTGTTCCTGCTGGTGTATCTATAGCACTAAGACTGCCAGACTCTACTCTACCAGTCTCAGGTGCGTTCCAGCCCGCTGGTTCTCTCATGGCACCCACACACCCAGTTGCTACAGCCTCGATACTCTCTACAGCCATTCAAGATCTCACTGCTGCTGTAACCTCTGAACTGTCTACTAATCATGGGGAAACCGCCGCTGTGACTCCTGAACTCTCTGCGGCTAACCCTAACGTTGTCATGGCTGCTCCGGATGTCTTGGAAAACCTTCCTAAAGCTACCCACTCTGCTGTACCTATGTCTCCACCTTCCAGCATCATACTGTTGCCCGTCAAAGCAAAATCTATCATGGAGCCTGTGTCATGAACCCTCTTGGTTGGCGATGGATGCCGTTGTTACGGCTTCGCCGCCATTAACACTGCCACCACGTTTTTTCCACGTTTCTCTGTTTACGGTCTAGTGTTTTTTCCTCTGTTCTTCGTCTCGCCTATTTACTTCCTGCTACCCATGATTCCTTGCGTTGCAACCGTCTCCTTTCGTTTTCACGGTGAGACGCTTCCAGTGCTTTTCTCTCGCTCGCTCTTGTTCCCCCTGCTGGGGATTTCTCTCCTTTCTTTTCTCCTTCCTTCCCGTCTCCCTGGCGGCTCCTCTCCTCCGCCGGGTTCCCTCTGCTGCTGCGTTTTGACGCTTACCGGCTACATGCCAGTGTTCTTTCCTTCCTTGTCATTTCCTCTCCGGAAGGATCTTCGATTTGTTTACCTAAAGGATCCCGAGGCAATTGAATTTCACTACCACTACAGCGACAACTACATCTCTCATCGCAATCCACGACTACAACTCAGGGGTTTTTTCCGCCTTTGGGCTTTTTCCCCTTACCCGCCTGCATACGGGAACGGAGCCAAGGTGGTAACCAATACAGAGTTCCACCACGGCTTCATTCCGTGTCAGAGCATTCACAACGAAGAGTAAAAAGGATTACCTTGCCCACAGACACGGCGTCGGAGCCTCAGACCCTGAAGACTCAGGTGAGGAGAGTGGTGCCTCGGGTGGGAAAGTGAAGCATTTGGACAATACCCTTACGGTGACTTCAAGTCATTCTCCAGATTGTGACAGTTTGCAACGCCCGAAGATACCAATGGCTACTCCAGAACAGTTGCAGGATCAAATCCAAGAACTATGGAAAGCTGTACAGTCCCTTTCTCAAGAGCTTCAGACTGTTAAGGCAGAAAATGTGGTATTAAAACAATTGGTTTTGGGCAAAGAACCATCCCCTCCCCCAGAATTGCCACCTATGGCCCTATCTTCGGGGAAGTTCGACGGTTCTCCCAAAAAACTTAAAGAGTTTCTGGAAGCTGCCACTATTTACTTCACTTTCCGCCCTCATATGTTTTCTTCTGATCAGGCTAAGGTTGGCTTCCTCATTTCGAATATGGTGGGCAATGCCCTTGCGTGGGCTACACCTCTTGTGACAGGAGAAGACCCGGTTCTACAGAATTACGGGAATTTTAAGGTTCTTCTCAGAGAATCCTTTGAAAGACATGAACTCACCTACACTGCTTGTGAGGATCTCCTGGATGTTAAACAGGGAGCCTCAGATCTCCTCACCTACATTACTAGATTTAAGACTCTGGTGGCAGGGGCCGGTTGGCCTGAACAGGCACAATTTTCCATTTTTCGTAGAGGTCTCAAAGAGGAGATAAAGGACGAACTAGCCCGGTCTCTCCGACCTGCCTCTTTTTCGGATCTTTTATCCTCGGTCCTACAGATTGAACATCGTCTCCATGAGAGACGTAATGAAAGAAGACGTTACAGAGAAAATCCCTCTACCATAGGGACATCATCCAACACTCTTCCTCCATCTTCTAAACAGAGCGAAGAACCTATGCAGATTGGAACCACCCGAGCACCACTCACCATGGAAGAAAGAAGAAGACGAAGAGAAAAAGGGCTTTGCGCCTACTGTGGGTCTGACAAACATCTGCTCAAGGACTGCTCCGAACTACCTCAACGGCGTTCGGGAAACGAATCACCCCGGTTTTAAAAGGGACAGAAAACCGGTGGTTATCTAAATCTTCCAGTCCCTACGTTTCTTTGGCTGTATCCACAAAGAAGACACCTGAAGATTCCAGACTCATGGTTATCAATATCAGCGTGATGATCCAAGATCAGCTCGTAGAGACTTTGGCACTCTTAGACTGCGGAGCAGCCGGTAACTTCGTTGATACCTTATGGGTTGACAAGGTGGGCCTCAAAAGGCTAGCTAGACTCGAAGACCAGAAGGTGGAGGGTGTAGATGGTACTCCCTTGTCTTCAGGACCCATAACGCAGACGACTGAGGAGCTAGAAGTCCGAATTTCCCAGCATGTGGAGAGTCTTAAATTTGACATCATTAGAGCTGCCCATTTTCCAGTTATTTTGGGAATCACTTGGCTCAGGAGACATAACCCACAAATAGATTGGGTATCTAATTTGCTACGTTTCGAGTCTGAGTTTTGCAAGAATCATTGTATTCCTCAACAATCTTATCTACAACTACAGGTCACCCCTGCTTCGTGTCAGGAATCCTCAACTGTCCATAATATGGCACATCTTGGTGAGGCTTTCAGAGAGGTTTTCACAGAAGTCAAGCCAGCACCTTTACCACCCCATCGTCCTGAGGACTGCTCGATTGATCTTGAGCCCAACGCACTGGTTCCGTTCGGTCGTATGTTTTCCTTGTCCAGATCCGAGAAGGAGGTCTTACGAACTTACCTGGATGTGAATCTGCACAATGGCCTCATTCAACCTTCAAAATCTCCTGCCGGAGCTCCCTTTTTCTTCATCTCCAAGAGGGATTCCAAAGAATTACGACCTTGCATTGATTATAGAGGTCTCAACAAGGTCACTGTCAGAGACCGCTATCCTATGCCACTCATCACAGACATTCTTGAGGCGGTTCAAGGTGCTCACATTTTCACCAAGCTGGATCTTCGCAATGCATACCATTTATTGCGCATTGCTAAGGGTGATGAATGGAAGACGGCTTTTCGAACACCCTTCGGATTGTTTGAATATAGAGTCATGCCCTTTGGGCTAGTTAATGCTCCCGCAGTTTTCCAAAGATTTATGGACCGCATGTTTTCGGATCTCTTATTTGTTTCAGTGATCATCTATCTAGACGATATTCTTGTATTTTCCATCAACAAGGAAGAACACGAAGAGCATGTCCGGACAGTGCTTTCTCGACTTAAGGAGAACAGTTTACTAGCCAAACCTGAAAAATGCCAGTTCGGGGTCTCGAGCATTCCCTATTTGGGGTTTATTTTGTCTGACCGGGGTATCTCCATGGACCCTCGCAAGGTGTCTGCCATTTTAGAGTGGTCTTCTCCCACCTCTGTCAAAGAGGTTCAGAGATTCTTGGGTTTAACAAACTTTTACAGAAGATTTATACCCCGGTTCTCCGAGATGGTGCTACCTATAACCACACTTCTCAAGAAATCATCTGGAACCTTTGTGTGGTCATCGACGGCAGAGTCTAGTTTCAGACATCTCAAAACTCTGTTTTGCTCAGCACCCATATTGCTCCAGGCCGATCAAACTAAACAGTTTATCGTGGAAACTGATGCCTCTTCCGCGGCCATGGGTGCTGCCTTGCTCCAGGAGTTCGAAGGTATAGAACATCCAGTCGCCTACCTCTCTCGCACTCTGACCATCAGTCAACTTCACTATACCGTTCTTGAAAAGGAGTTACTGGCTATGAAATTGGCCTGTGAGGAATGGCGACATCTGTTATTGGGTGCCAGTATTCCCTTCATCATTCGCACGGATCATAAGAATCTAAAGGTCCTGCAGTCCCTCGAATGTGCCAACTCTCGCCAGGCGCGATGGGCTTATTTTTTTTCCCAATACGATTTCACCATTACCTATTTACCAGGCTCTCAGAATGTCCTAGCCGACGCCTTGTCTCGCAAGGAGTTGGTTGCTGGTTCGGGCCACCTCTCAACCGAACTTATGTTTCCATCTACTCGCATAGTGGCACCTCTTCACACTTTTCTACAGGAGCTCAAAGAAGCTTCAGACTCTGAACCCTGCTTTAGAGACAAATGCTTGGCGTCTCAGTTTCATACCAAAGATGGTCTCTGGTTCTACAAGAACCGACTTTACATACCTTCAGGACATCTCCGCAAGAGGATTCTCTACTGGTGCCATGACAGCCGAGTTGCAGGACATCGAGGCCAGGCAAACACCATTGAACTCATAAAACGCTCGTTTTTCTGGCCCAATCTTCGACGAGAAGTCCAGTCATACATAAAAGCATGTCCAGTCTGCGCTATGGCAAAGAATCCAACAGGCAAACCGTTAGGTCTCCTTACTCAGCCTGACATACCACAAAGGCCATGGGGGAACTTGTCTACTGACTTCATTGTGGATTTACCCTTATCAGAGTCCTGTTCTTGCATCATGGTAACAATAGATTCATTCACCAAGATGGCCCATTTCTCTCCACTGGAGGGCTTACCTACGGCCAATCGCATGGCCGAAGTTTTTGCCAGAGATATATTTCGTCTTCATGGCTTGCCCGATAAGATTACTTCGGACCGGGGTAGCCAATATATTTCTAAATTCTGGAAGGCTTTGTGTTCCCGGTTAGGTATTGACCGTGCTCTTTCATCTGGCTACCATCCCCAGACTAATGGTCAGACGGAAAGACTCAATTCCACTCTGGAACAATATCTCAGATGCTACATAAATAGACTCCAAGATAATTGGGTACAACTCCTCCCCACGGCAGAATTCACCTACAACAACTCCAAACACTCTGCCACGGGTATCTCTCCTTTTTACTGCAACTACGGACTTCATCCCAAGTCCATTTGGCCCATTGCTTCTCTCACCAGTAACTCTCCTGCTGCCGAAGCTGCTTTATCGGAAATTTCTGAGGCTCACCGGACGGCCAGAGACAGTCTAGCGAGGAGCCGTAGAACCTACAAAACCCTTGCTGATCAACATCGCCAAAAGGCCCCCACCTGGACTAAAGGGACGAAGGTATGGCTTTCGACCAAATATTTACCAAGGTGGATCCGGTCCTCCAAGTTGTCTCCTCGGTTCCTGGGTCCGTTTCCCATCCTAGAAAGAATCAACCCGGTGGCTTACAAGATTCAACTACCCTCCTACCTTCGCCGGGTGCACCCGGTGTTTCATACCTCCCTTCTCAAAGAATCACGAACTGAACCACATTTTAGGGCTAAACCCTTGCAAGACATTTCACCCAGAGACTCCCAGGAGGTGTATGAAGTTTCTAAAATCCGTGACTCCCGCTACTACCGGGGACGTTTACAATATCTCATTTCCTGGAAGGGGTATCCCAGGTCTGAAGATTCCTGGGAACCTGTGCATTTTGTCAAAGCGCCCCGCCTAGTAGCTAAATTTTATCAGAGCCATCCTGGTAAGCCGGGCGGGGTGGACAGTAAGAGGGGGCATACTGTCATGAACCCTCTTGGTTGGCGATGGATGCCGTTGTTACGGCTTCGCCGCCATTAACACTGCCACCACGTTTTTTCCACGTTTCTCTGTTTACGGTCTAGTGTTTTTTCCTCTGTTCTTCGTCTCGCCTATTTACTTCCTGCTACCCATGATTCCTTGCGTTGCAACCGTCTCCTTTCGTTTTCACGGTGAGACGCTTCCAGTGCTTTTCTCTCGCTCGCTCTTGTTCCCCCTGCTGGGGATTTCTCTCCTTTCTTTTCTCCTTCCTTCCCGTCTCCCTGGCGGCTCCTCTCCTCCGCCGGGTTCCCTCTGCTGCTGCGTTTTGACGCTTACCGGCTACATGCCAGTGTTCTTTCCTTCCTTGTCATTTCCTCTCCGGAAGGATCTTCGATTTGTTTACCTAAAGGATCCCGAGGCAATTGAATTTCACTACCACTACAGCGACAACTACATCTCTCATCGCAATCCACGACTACAACTCAGGGGTTTTTTCCGCCTTTGGGCTTTTTCCCCTTACCCGCCTGCATACGGGAACGGAGCCAAGGTGGTAACCAATACAGAGTTCCACCACGGCTTCATTCCGTGTCAGAGCATTCACAACGAAGAGTAAAAAGGATTACCTTGCCCACAGACACGGCGTCGGAGCCTCAGACCCTGAAGACTCAGGTGAGGAGAGTGGTGCCTCGGGTGGGAAAGTGAAGCATTTGGACAATACCCTTACGGTGACTTCAAGTCATTCTCCAGATTGTGAGAGCCTGCAGCAGTTTTTCGCAGTTCCCCTCTTCATGCACACACAGTTGGGGTTTATGTTCCAAAGACTTCGTCTTTTCTGATTTCTACATCTAAAGTTCAGAACATTGGTACTGTCTCCGTCATTCAAGACTCTCACCTTGCAACCTTAAACCGTTTCTGGTGCTTCATGATGTGCCTTTTTGGATTGAGACTCTTGTACGGTGTGACAGACATTCTTCTTGTAGGTCGGTCTTCAGGGAGCCTGGAGAGGGGCCTGGAGAGGGGCATACTGTCATGCCTGCACCATGGGCGCATCCATTTGCGCTCAATATGGACTATTTGTTTATCATTTATTTACAACAGACTCTTGGATCAATCTATATTTACTTTGGGGACTTTATTTCCCATTTGCGAGACTTTGGTGCTTTATTATTTTTTCCAACAAACTACGCATACCACAATGCACTTGGCTATAAGCATCGATTCCTGGCTGTTCCTATTGGTCATCAAAGGAACTACACCCCCCAGAAGCCCTAGGGATTGGCTCTGCTTCCACCAACTCAGGAACAGAGAGGGAGGTGGCAAATTGTCTGCAGGTGTGCTTAGCCAGGTGCAACCAATTAGCCTGCCTCTGTGCTGGGCTAGGCAGTATATAAGGCTGCTGCCTGCAGTGGCTCAGCCTCTTGCACTGAGAGTTCTTCCTCCACCTTTTGCTTCTTTCTACGGATCTTGTATGCTGCTTACCTTCACTCCTGCTTGGACCCTGCCTTGTTGCTTGCTCCACCCTGCTGCCTCCAGCCATAGCCTTCCAGGCTCCCTGCCTCACAGCCCTGCTCCTCTGGGCTCTCCACATTGCAGCTGATCACGCTCTGCTGCCTTCCAGTCTCCGCCCTTGCCCTGCCGGGCTCTCCACATTGCAGCGGATCACGCTCCGCTGCCTTCCAGCCTTCGCCCTTGCCCTGCCGGGCTCTCCACACTGCAGCGGATCACGCTCCGCTGCCTTCCAGTCTCCGCCCTTGCCCTGCCGGGCTCTCCACATTACAGCGGATCACGCTCTGCTGCCTTCCAACCTTCGCCCTTGCCCTGCCGGGCTCTCCACATTGCAGCCGATCACGCTCTGCTGCCTTCCAGTCTCCGCCCTTGCCCTGCCGGGCTCTCCACATTGCAGCGGATCACACTCTGCTGCCTTCCAGCCTTCGCCCTTGCCCTGCCGGGCTCTCCACATTGCAGCGGATCACGCTCTGCTGCCTTCCAGCCTTCGCCCTTGCCCTGCCGGGCTCTCCACATTGCAGCCGATCACGCTCTGCTGCCTTCCAGCCTCTGCCCTTGCCCTGCCGGGCTCTCCACATTGCAGCCGATCACGCTCTGCTGCCTTCCAGCCTCCGCCCTTGCCCTGCGTACCCTCTACATTGCAGCTGATCACGCTCTGCTGCTTTCCTGCCTCAGCCCTTGTCCTCTGGGCTCCCTGCCCTGCAGCCTGCCTCACTCCGGCTGCCTTCAGCCCTTGTCCTCTGGGGCTCCCTGCTCTGCAGCCTACCTCTCTCTGGCTACCTACAGCCCTTGTCCTCTGGGCCTTCCTACTTTGCAGCTTATCCCGCTTCGCTGCCTACTACCTACCTTTTCCGCTGGGTTCTCGGCCTAGCAGCTCTCTACAGTCCTCTGCTACCTTCTACGTTCATCGGCCCTGTCCCTCAGGGTTCACTCCTTACTGCCCGGCCCTTACGGGATCCTTGCCGTGCAGTCTGCTTTACTCTGCTGCCCTAAGCCCTTTTCCTCTAGGCGTTCTACCTTACAGTCCTACCCCTGTGGGCTTACTCATTGCTTTCCTGCTCCTCTGAGCTCTCAACCTTGTTCCTTACTGTCCTCTGCTATCCTATCCTGTTACACGACTTTCCTTTCATTTCCTTCTGCTAGTTTGCTATCACCTCATTTACTGGATTTGTCTGTAGTATCTTCTCTTGTACTGTTTGTAGACCCTTTTGTACAGAGCTTGTCTGTTGGTTCCCATCAGTCAACCTCTGCCCCTTCCCTTGTCCTGTTTCTACATTACAGACACCCAGAGCTGCTGTTCCAAGTCATGAGCAATCAGCGTGGGCCTCTGTTATAGCAAACTGTGCAGAAGGCTAGAGTATTACCAAGGTTCGTGGAATACTCTTTTCCTATATCTGCATACACCCCAAGAGGGTATTCATTCTGTATCTTTTCCCCTGCTACTCTTGCTTACTCTTCGTTCTCTTTCCTTTCCGCTGTGTGTGTTCTTATCTGTCCACTTTATTTGGCACAACCACCCAAACCCTTTCTGGGTGTCTTGTGCCACTCTTAATAGAGTGCCACTCCTGACACTAATAAAGTGCCCGTTATTAGCTCCCTGGTCCCCTTGCGGGACCCGCTAAGGACGTCTGGTCTGACCAGACGTTCTGAGCGGGTCCTGCGAGGGAACCTCATAATGCAGCGGTAAGGGGTTAACGGCACCGGCATCCTTACCGGCGCCGTTAACCCCTTACCGCCGCACTCGTAATGACCCCTTTAGTCTCCAGATCTCTCTTTGTTCTTAGATTCTGATTATATTGTGTACTCAAATGAATGTGTGTCATAAGTACACACACATGCTCTCATCACACTAATGCCTCTTCAGATCCTGTATGTTGTCATGTTATGTTAGAGGTTCCTATGACACTAAACATGGTTATGTGTAATCTTTAATCAAATAAGGTAAATTGCTAACAAAGAACATTTTATGTAGGATATTCAGTGTCTTCCCTATAAAATATGACATCAATCAGTGCTTCTTTTGGGGAGGGGGCTTATTCCCGGAGGAAATTTCGGGCGGGGGTGGACTGGGAACCAAAAGAGGTCCTGGAAGCAATTTTGAAAGTGGCCCCATGTTACACATTTTCAGCAAACCCAAGCCTTTTCTTATGAGAACATGTGGAAACAAAATAGTTTACTCAAGCAGTAAAACCTCATCTGCTATGTCGACTGGACATGCACAGTAAAATGTCCAAAACTCCCAAATGCTGCAAGTTTATTGTTTTATTTATTTCTATAGCGCACCTAACCCGTGGTATCTGGGTGCATTAGACAGTTACAGGTGTTACAGAGAGGCAAGGTCATGGAATACAAAATCCAAGTGGATCCAGTAAACAGCATTTATAACAGATCCTATTCGCCCCCTGGTTCAGAAGTCTCGATGGCCACTGCACAGCAGCCCGCGCTTCTGGAGAGTGAGTGCCGATGTGGAGGGCCGCGTGCCTGCTGCGGTCCTGCACTCCTGCAGCCCTGCTGCTGCCGCCACTCTGCACTCCCAGGCCGCGATGACACCGGTAAAGCAGCGTTGACACTTGCAGTAATGGGTCGATTAGGCTCGTGCTGACATGTGACAGGGCCCGCGTGACACGCCCAAGTCAGGCTCTGCTTTCAGGCTGTTAGGCCACGTTCGCTGGGACTGCGCCCAGACCGCGCAGGCGCAGAGCGACTCGGGTCGATAACACTGCAGTGTGATATCTAAGGAGGGTGGCGCTGGCCCTGACTAGTGCGTGCCCAAGGTGGAGAGTAAAGCGATGCAATGATTTTCTTATTTCATTTATAATTGTGTTTGAGGAGGGTGGGCCAGGCACCAGGCTCATCTCTGCAGCCATGATGCAATGGGCAGATAGTGGACCTGTGACGCACGTTTAAGGAAAGGTGTTAAGTGTTTACTGGCCACAGTCTCTCTCACCTTTAACCTCGGCAAACATCACTGCAAGCGCGCTCATTCTCACGCATGGCGAGTCGGGTGACAGCCTCATTCATTGCTAGTCTGGGCCCAGTCTCCCTCACTGCTTCCCTTGACACATTTCCACTCACTGCTTGCTTAATACTTAAAGCATTGATAGTCTCACTCACTAGCTTGAAAATAATTGTATTCACTCCTACCCTCAACAACGCCACTCACTGCCATACCTCACATATTCTCACTCATGGCGAGGTGAGTCTATGCTCAGCCAGCCTCGTTTACTCCTAGTATGGGCACTGTCTCACTCCCTTGCTGGTTTTCTCGACAATGGGCCTTATTACGAGGTGGGCGCAAAGGGATACCGGGCACGCTTAAGGACATTGGTGCCGGTAATCCCTTTGCGCCCTATTCCGAGGTCCCTTAGCGGGTCCCTTCCTTAACGCCGGGTTTTACCAGGCGTTATGGATGGGGCCTGTTAAGGGACTTCAGAGCTAATAACGGTACCGCAATTTGCGGTACCGTTATTAGCGCCTTCCCATTGAGCCCTATGGGGGCTCAAATGGGAATGGGGAATGGCTTTTTCAATGGGGACTTACCGGTCCCGCAAAGATCGGAATAGACCGGTAGGTCCCCATTGAACGAGGGCGGACTCGGTACCGGTATTGGAGGTAGTCATGGTGCTAATAGCACCATGACTACCTCCAACCTTGTAATGAGGCCCACTGTCTCGCTTCGGCACAGTGGGCCTCATTATGAGGTGGGTGGAATGGGTTTAACGGCGTTGGTAATGGTGACTTGCCGGAAAACCCATTCCGCCCCATTACGAGGTTCCCTTGCGGGACCCGCTCAGAACGTCTGGTCAGACCAGACGTCCTTTGCGGGTCCCACAAGGGGACCAGGGAGCTAATAACGGGCCCGTTATTAACGGCCCGTAATTAGCTCCATCCCCATTCCCATTGACCCCTCTGGGGGCTCAAATGGGAATGGGGATTGGTTTTTTGAATGAGGAATTACCGGGTACTCCAAGGTTGGAATGACCCGGTAATTCCTCATTCAAGCAACCCGGGTACGATTTTGGAGGCAGCCATGGCGCTAATAGCACCATGGCTACCTCAAAACTCGTAATGAGGCCAAGTGTCCCTCACTGGTAGCACTGATAGCCTCATTCATTTCTAGCCTCGATAAAAGTCTCCCTTACTGATAACTTGTAAAGTGCCACTCACTGCTATGTTGCACACAATCACTACTGGTGAGTCCGCACAAAGCCTCATTCATTGGCTTCCGGGGCACTGTCTTGCTCGCCACTTAACTCGACCCAGTACAATAGCAGCACTGGCGCATAGCCAGGGCAGCAGCTTGGGAGGCGTGGTGGCGGGTCAAAAAATGGGAGAAATCAGGAAGGTGGGAGGATCAACTTGGCGCCAGGCAGCGTGAGGATGTTGTTTTCATGGGTCGCTGCCCGGTGGCGGAAGCGTAGGGGTTAGGGGTCTTGGCGGGGTATAAACAACGGGAGTGTGAGGTGCTCTTCTACCACTGCAATCCCCTTCGACCGCTACCTGTGGCCCATCACTAGGAAGACCCCGTGAAACCAGCCCTACTGTGACAAGACCACACAGACCAAGAAGAATCCTAACCCACGACTATATACTCAACCCGAGAAGATGGAGTAATGAGGCTCGAGCCTCGGTATACAAAAATCACAGCTGATGGATAACATTGATCAGCAAGAAGAAGACAGACAGCCGTGCTCTTTCTCTTCTCACCCTTGCCCGAGACCCGTCGCGCTGCACAGGCAGCTCAGTTCACTAGTTTTGGATTAAGCGGCGGGCTGCCGCCTTACTTGGTGCCGCAATGCCAAGGTGGGAACAGGACTGGGTTCTGGTCGGTTTATGGGGTCACCTATTACCCTTTGGCCTGTTCCTGGAGTTATGGGGGCAATGGCCACAGCCACTCCCTCACGCCCAAGTAAGTGATTGATGACATAACAGTTCGTATGAAGTCATTCATTTATGGTGTCGCATTTGGATGATGTAATAAATGTAATAAATGCGGCCTAATGCCTTCCAAAGAATATCTGTGTCGGGTGCCTCTCACTGGCCCTGCCGCCTCCGTCGCCCCTCACTTAGTGTCTGCTGCCTATCATGGGCACATTTTGAACACTTGAGGCACTGATAGTTTCACTCAGTTCTAGTTTGAATTCACCCTCACCTACTGTTAACCATAGCAAAGTCTCACTTCTAGGCTAAACCAGTGGTCTTCAAACTGCGGGGCTGGAGCGGGGGGGGGGGGGCAAAGAATGTCTGGGAGGGGACGGGAGGGGGGTGTGAGGCTCTTCAAAAAGGGAGTACAGTGACTTTTAATAGTAAATATAAGCCAATGCAGCATCTGGGGTGGCCCGCCAACAATATTTATACTCAAAAGAATACCACTGGGCTAGACACAGTTCCGCACACTGTTATCCCCAAAATAGTGGCACTGCAATCGTACTCACTGTTAGCTCACACACGTCTCCCCCACTGATAACATGACAGCTTCACTGTAAGCCCACACAAGGCTGCACTCACTGCACGCCTGCGCACAATTGTATTCACTAGCCCACATGCATTCCCATTCACTGTTAACCTGCAAACATTCTCACACACTGTTAGCCTGGGCACAGTCTCACTATATCTGTTAGCCCGGAAAGGGTTATGCTCCCAGTCCACATCTGCCCTCTTACCTTCAGCCTGACAGTAGCTCACTGCTAGAGCCCATCCATTCTCATTCCTTGCAAACCTCTGCGCAGTCTCAATCATACGCTCACTGTTAGCCTAAGCAGGGTATCGTTGCTAGCCACATCCCTCCTCGGTCACAGTTATCCCGCACACAGTCTCACTAGCTGTATCAATGCAAGCCCACACTGTTTCTCACTCACTGTCTCACGTATTGTTAGCATGGAGGGAGTTTCAATACTAGCCCACATCCATCCTCACTCACTCTTAGCACGCACACAGTCTGACCCACTGTTAGCCTGTATAGGGGATCACTACTAGCCCACATCTATTCACCCTCACTGTTAGCACACACACAGTCTGACTCACTGTTAGCCTGGACAGGGGATCACCACTATCCCACATCAATTCACACTCACTGTTACCACACACAAAGCCTGACTCACTGTTAGCCTGGACAGGGGATCACTATTAGCCCACACCCATTCACACTCACTGTTAGCACACACACAGTCTGACTCACTGTTAGCCTGGACAGGGGATCACTACTAGCCCACACCCATTCGCACTCACTGTTAGCACACACACAGTCTGACTCACTGTTTGCCTGGACAGGGGATCACTACTAGCTTACATCTATTCACCCTCACTGTTAGCACACACACAGTCTGACTCACTGTTAGCCTGGACAGGGGATCACCACTATCCCACATCAATTCACACTCACTGTTACCACACACACAGTCTGACTCACTGTTAGCCTGGACAGGGGATCACTACTAGCCCACACCCATTCGCACTCACTGTTAGCACACACACAGTCTGACTCACTGTTTGCCTGGACAGGGGATCACTACTAGCTTACATCTATTCACACTCACTGTTAGCACACACACAGTCTGACTCACTGTTAGCCTGGACAGGGGATCACCACTATCCCACATCAATTCACACTAACTGTTACCACACACAAAGCCTGACTCACTGTTAGCCTGGACAGGGGATCACTACTAGCCCACACCCATTCACAATCACTGTTAGCACACACACAGTCCGACTCACTGTTAGCCTGGACAGGGGATCACTACTAGCCCACACCCATTCACACTCACTGTTAGCACACACACAGTCTGACTCACTGTTAGCCTGGACAGGGAATCACTACTAGCCCACATCTATTCACACTCACTGTTAGCACACACACAGTCTGACTCACTGGTAGCCTGGACAGGGGATCACTACTAGCCCACACCCATTCACACTCACTGTTAGCACACACACAGTCTGACTCACTGTTAGCCTGGACAGGGGATCACTACTAGCCCACATATATCCACACTCACTGTTAGCACACACACAGTCTGACTCACTGTTAGCCTAGACAGGGGATCACTACTAGCCCACATCTATTCACACTCACTGTTAGCACACACACAGTCTGACTCACTCTTAGCCTGGACAGGGGATCACTGCTAATCCACATTTATTCACACTCACTCAGGGTCAGACTGGGCCATACAATGACCTCGGGCACCAATGAAAAAGTGGCCCACAGTTGCAAATGGCAATTCATTCCTTTTGTGACACTGTTTGAATAATAAGGGGGACTTTTTTGATAAAATGTGAGGCAAATTGTGCATTTTAAAGAATATTTATTCAGGAACATGGGTCAAAACTACTAGCCGCCTAGGGAAGCGGCTCATCAAACGGTCTCACATTGGCAAAAAAAGTGGCCCACTTTGACCCAAAAAACCTGGCCCACATCAGCATTTTGCGTTTTTGGTTCGGCCATGGGCCTATTGCCCTATAGGCAAGTCCAAGCCTGAACTCACTGCTAGCACACACACAGTCTGACTTACTGTTAGCCTGTATAGGGAACCACTGCCAATCCACATCCATTCACACTCACTGTTAGCACACACGCAGTCTGACTACTGTTAGCCTGGATAGGGTATCATCACTAGCTCGCATCCATTCACACTCACTGTTAGCACACACACAGTCTGACTCACTGTTAGCCTGGACAGGGAACCACTGCCAATCCACATCCATTCACACTCACTGTTAGCACACACGCAGTCTGACTACTGTTAGCCTGGGCAAGGGATTCCTACTAGCCCACATCTATCCACACTCACTGTTAGCACACACGCAGTCTGACTACTGTTAGCCTGTATAGGGGTAGAGGAGGTCCCAAATAAAACCTGCACTCCAAGCGTCCATTTTGAAGTTCCAGGAACATTCACACCGAGAATGACGTATGACGAGCAAATAAACCAGCAGAGAGCCGCAGTAGGACTCTGCCCAGTGCCTATTAGAAGAACAGCGCTTATTGAAGTACCGATACCCAGAAAACCATGGACAGTAAGGTATCCATTGAGAAAACCTTACCAACAAATGAAACGAAATGAAGATTGTCTGAGTACAGTCCATGAAGAAAGCAAAAAGGCCTTAATGGAAGACGAATGGTGACATCACGAGGGCCCGGGGTGACTTGCAGATGGAAGAAATGATAACCAGAAAATGATGCAAAGAGATGAAACGCCATGAATAAGGATATTGTGAACCTAAAGTGAAAGAATGATGTCGAAATGCAAAGAAGTTCAAGCTGTAAGCAATATGAAGATATTCGACCAGTTAACACCTGTAAATATGCTTAGTAGAAGAGTAGTGCAGCAAGTGCCATTATACATAATCTACCTCAAACAAAGCACATTATTATAAGTATATTTCTACTTTGCACAAGAAGCAGAATCAACCCAGGTTACTGAAAGCCACACGAGAAAACTTCATATTAGCAAAAACAAGAAGAGACGACTGAAACGAAACTCAGCAGATGCAACTCGTGTCAGGAAAGCCAAGGTCATACCAAGGTCATACCAATAGAAGAGGCGAACAGTAGCTACATTTAATTGAAACTAAGAACAGAATATCCTGCCTCTGAAAGGTCGAGATAAGAAGGCGAAGGCAGGTGGCGGGGGAAATGAAAATCAAATACACAAATTGAGAGGAAAGAGACAAATTCACGGTGCTGTAATCACGTGACCAGCAGCGCAAGAAGAAGCGGCCAACTACAGTGAAATAATTGACACTTGGCTACTAAAGTGATGATTGATTGTAACCATAATTGGAGGAAGGCCGGGTAACTAAGGGGCACCCCGCACCTGGCCGACCATTTTGCGTGCTGCTAAGCAAAGTAGAAAAGTATTCACAGGGTTGGTACCTACCCAATCACAATGGACCAAATAATCTAGAGTCCTATAGTTAGTAGAACCAATGAGATGTGATACTTTTAGTGACATCTACAGTAGTCATTTTTGAAGGAAGGGCTTAGACGCCCACCTGACAGTGTTTACCCAATCCCCTCACTCTGTTACCATATACAGATATAGTACCTATAGTAAAGTTACTTTTGAGTGTTACACGGCAGCGATGATGAGTTTTGAATATAATTGTTACAACTTGTATGAAGTTTGTTGGAGTTGAAGCGAGAAGGACGATCGCATCACTGCTGATATCCATAACTCCCTGTTTTTTGTACTTGTCATTAAACGGACTCCCTTTGCCAAAGCATTGAGTTGTCCTTATTGATTGGTGTGGAGTAATAAAGCTGCACCCCCATCCATCTCCTCGGTGCAGCTATCTTGTCTTAAAGTGCTTCTGAGCAAACCTCGGCTCTATGGGCCGGCCGGGGGTCTCGGAGTACACTTGGTAGCAGAGATGGATGGTTATCAATTATCGATTAGAATAAGACACCCATTGACCGTCGACATAAAGTAATTTCAGGTTCTTCGGCGATATCACAAGTCCTTTGCCATTCGGCTGAGTAGACCGTGAAGCTCCCCGTAGACAGTGGTAGTGTAAGAAATAAACCTGCAGAACAAGATCTGAAGGGACCTGTGTTACCCCATGTATCCCCTTCCCATTCCTACGGGCAGCTGAGCGGGAGAAAAGCCGAAGAAGGCGGTAACGAAGGCAGTGATCCCGAGGATCCAGAGAGGAAACATGCGAACGGTGAGTGAACAAGACTAAGGGCCTCATTAGGACCCTGGCAGAATGGGTTAACGGGTGCCGCTAATGGAGGCGGACCCTTTAAACCCATTCCGGCTCATTATGAGGTTCCCTCGCGGGACCCGGTAAGGACGCCTGGTAGAACCTGGCGTCCTTACTGGGTCCCACGAGGGGACCAGGGAGCTAACAATGGGCCGGTCCTAATCGGCTCATTGTTAGCTCCCTGCACCCATTCCCATTGAGCCCTATGGGGGCTCAAATGGGAATGGGGAAGGTCCGGGCCCGGGTTCCCTGAAGGAGGAATTACCGGGCCCTCCAAACTCGGAATGGCCCGGTAATTCCCCATTCAGGGAACCCGGACCCAGTTTTGGTGGCAGACATGCCCTTATTAAGGGCATAGCTACTGCCAAAGTCGTAATTAGGCCCTAAGTGTTTTGGCAAAAGTGCATGCTTTAGAACAAGTAAAGAGAAAAGGTAACAGAGGCAGGTGGGAAAACAAATATAGCTAGAAGTAGAGAAGGATGTATATATATATATATATATATATATATATATAGGGGGTAGGAAATAATGACTCGAGAATAACAAAGTGACTAGACGAAAGATACCAGGGAGGACACCCGAGAAGAGAGAGGTTACCGGGGAGGACACCCGAGAAGAGAGAGTATTTGCCTTATTTCTACGCTAATATAGCGGCTAGAAGAAACATGTATCGAGAGTCCCAAGCAAAGAGGAACAAATAGACTACCACAGCGATTTAAGGTGCCACGAAAGGGATACCTTTAAACTCCATGTCGGGGTAACTTTAGAGGCAGAGATACATGTGACCAGCTGGTGTTCGTCTAGTCTGTTTAACATCTGTCTTACATGTTGTTTGTTGTGACGTCATAAATTGAAAATTTTCTTTAGAAGAACTGACTTAAATTTTACGCGATTGATTAACTAAGATATTATAGTATACAAATTGATGTTTTTGAGTAAAATAGAAGATTTAAAATTTTGGGGGGAGAAAATCTGGATTGGAGCTTGCGGTGATTGGTGCTCGCTCATATTGCGGGAATTGTTTAAAGTCACGTGAAGCCTTGAGAAGTGTCATATAAGGAGAAAGGGGACAGATTTAAACATGGAGGACATAACTCCATTAGCACACCTGTGCAAACGGTTGCCGAAACATGCACCTAAACTAAAAAAATACAGTACAGAGTGGGTTAAAGGAACCGCCCACAAGATGTTTATGCCATGACCACAAGGCATGTCCTTATCTAAAGCTGTTTTTCAACACATGACGACATATTTGCACGCCACATACACGGGCAAAAAGTTAGACAAACGCCTAGCTGTTCTAGATCTTTGGAAGATGTATGAACAAGAGAAGGGAGAGGAGCTGCCAATAGATTGGATACTTAATGTATGTTCAGAGGGGGGTGAGACGCCTACCCCGCCACCCGCCCCAGCTGAAACAAAGATTGAAGAAAATAAAGACGAGAGGTTATAACCGCTGAGAGAACTTAAAGCAGCTACAGGGTATAGCAACCCGGCATATGAGTCACCTAAGTAGTGACGAAAATCAAGGGAAAGAAAAGGATAAGGATATCACCTCCACAGTCCCAAGGGACAGGGAGATATGCGATGATGAGGGAAGGGACCAGACACAGACAAGTGCATCTCTCAATAAGGAGAGAGAAGGCAAAAGATGAAAATGAAGCAAAGATAGAACTGATGAGATAGCATTCGCAAAAGACGAATGGATGGGAGGGCACATTTTATTGAAACTCGATGGCAAAGACATTGATGATGCAAAACAAAAGGAGAGACTAGACAATGTACAGAGAAAAGAGAAAGAGAACGAATTGAGAGATGAAAGAATAAGGAAAAAAGATAGACAGAGACAAGAACAGTTATATCGCGAAGAGCAAGAAAGACAGCTCGATCTCAAACAGAGAGCAGCCAATGATCAAGATAGACAGGAGCAGCAGAGTTAGAGGCAGAGCAGAGGATTCAAGAGAAAAGAATAAAGAGATGAAAGGATGAGGAAATCCGCAGGGCAGATGAACGTAGAAATGAAAAGAAGAAGAAGAAGATAGGGTCAGAGAAGAGGCAAGGAAACGCAGAGAATTCGATGACGATGTAGAACGTAAGCGAAGACAGAGAGCATGCAATCTTGAATATCTGGAGAGAGAGGTTAAAAAACCTGAGGCAGTAGTAGATTGGGAAGATATAGAAGAATTCTTCCCTGCGTACGATTCAATACTAGGCACGTCTAGGGCGAATATGGAGGATGACTTCGACACCAGAAGCATCGGAGAAACGATCAATAGAATATATGACGAAATGGGGTTAGAACAAATACCCCAAGGGGAGGGGGAAGACGAGCGCCTAGAGAGAACTCAACTTTATGACAGTGAGGATGTCTCCCGAAGTAGTGGGAATAGAGAACTATCCCTGGATAGACTATAAATAATTAGGAACAAAGAAGACACAAGAAGTGGCACAAGTTGGGCACAGACAATGTCCGACTCAGAAAGGGAGGAGCGTGAGGAAAAGGAGGCAGAGAGAAAGAGGAAAAGACGACTCCCAAGGGAGAAAGGGATAAGGTGGTCAGACACTAGCGAGTCTGCACAGAGGGCATCATAGTCATACACACAGTCAGACCGACACGAAGAAGTATGTCATGGTCAGAGAGGTGTGTCACCACCGCCCTATGTGAACAGGCTAAGGACATTGCCAGGCAGGCGGCAATGTGGGAATATTACCCCTGAAATAGACAGGTGAACAATGAGAGAAGAGAGAGAGCTATACATCCCAATTTCTTTTATTCGAGAAGGGGGGGCGAGACCACAATATATTCCATGGCCACTCATGGACCGAGAACATTTGAAAAACAATCTTCCAATGCTGACATCGGGAGCTGGAAAATGATTGCACGAGTTAGAAAAAATGACAGGAGGGAACACGTTAGCTATAGGGGATATCAAGGGTCTCTTAATCGCCAATCTTGGTGAGAGAGCAGACGATGTGTGGACATGGGCAGGTTACCCTGGTATGACCACAATTAATACCGCGCATGACGGGGGTCCATTTAACAATTGCAGAGCTGCGGTATGTAAGGCACTGCGAGTGCTTTACCCAGACACTTCTGATATGGGAGCTATAATGACATGTAAAATGAAGGAGTCTGAGGATCCGTTAATTTACATACAGAATTTTCAAGACGCGTGGGTCCTCGAGACTCATGAATCTTGGGGGAAACCTATACCTGTGTTCTATCATATATTGTGCCCAGGGCTGCCAGAGCCAGTACAGAAAAAGCTCAAGAAATTGGTAGAAATCGAGGCTAAACCATGGTCAGAAATACAGCTGACCATCGCACACTATTGCAGGTCACTACAAAAAAAGAATTGCAAAAAGGAAGCTGCACAAAAGGGTGAGGAAGCGAAATTGGTGCAGAAGAAATTGTCAAAATATGCCCTTGAGGGAGCCATGATAACTAGCACAGCTGAATCGAGAATGCAGCAGGTTAATAATCCACAACAGAATAATCAGATCAATACAAGGTTTACCCAAGGGGAAGAGGATTTAGAGGAAGAGGATGGCAGAGTAATCAGGGAGGTTTCCAGAATAATCAAGGAGGTTTCCAAAACATGCAGAATGACAATCAAGATATGTCAAAAGGGCAAATGATCGGACCACTGCCAGTATGTTGGTTGTGTGGGATGACAGGGCATTTAGCGCACACATGCAGAAATCAAGGCATGATGCAAAACGTTCAATGAATAGGAGCATGCGTGGCAAATCCACCCGCCTTCGTACACAGGGAGTTGCACAGAATCACATGGTGCAACAACAAGCGCCAGGAGCGCAACAAGGTTTGCAACCTCAGAATATGGTGAGTTTTCCACAAGTGCAGTCCCAACAGTCACCGCTACAATTGTCTCAAACGATGAGCGCAGGGTAGAACATGAACCCTGGAATGGGAAGTAACACTGGGAATGGGCGAAATCCATCAGCACACGGTGGGCCCAAACTATATATGGACTAGGACAGCTCACTGGGAACCCTAATGTGTTCTATCCTATCAGTGACACCAGACCCTCACCAGGAACCAAGGGTGGATGTCGTTATAGGGGATAAAGATAATTCCTTCTTAGTTGACACGGGTGCAACACGTTCATGCATACGTGAAGGCACATTTCCCTTGTCTGGCAATGCCATAAATACTCAGATTTTCACAGGAGCTACAAGTCGTGTTCCCTTCATAAATGCACTTCCAGTCTCTATAGGAGAATGTGAGATGAATGTGCCTTTATTATATTCACAACAGACCCCAGTAAACATTCTAGGAGGAGATCTAATGACAACGTTAAATATGACAATCTCGTTCATGGAGGAGGGCATAGTATGTTCAACTCCAGGAATGCACTATTCAAACGTATGCGAAGTGATTAGAGCATACGCAGGACACACAGCTATGAGGGCTATCCCATTAGAGCCAGAAATATTTGCGTATGGAATATGTGTGCTAATGGCAGGGCTGCCAGGTCTTGCAGACAAAATCATGAGAACCCCAGATGAATTTTTATTCAGGCCAAGAATACCTATGCATGAGGAAAAGGGACAAGTATTTCCCTTGATGATACACACAGCTGCAGTTCGAGGGAAAATGGCCTTGATAGATGGTTATGACGATGAAGGCCGACAATGGTGCACAGTAATCGCCATTGAAGGATACCGATTGACTGACATCACTGATGACGATCTGTTTGAAGAGCAAGCAGATATGGAAGAGACCATAGTGGAGGTGAGTCTCACTTTTTGGGTGAGAATGATCAATAGGGAAGTGCCTCAGAGAATGATGTTGGCACAAAGCCGTCCTGAGTATTTTTATGACGACATGGCCCAGGTGCCTGTCTCAGTATGGACCACAGGCCCCTATGATGTAGGCTTATTGAAAGGGGTTAGAAAAGTGAAAATTAAGCTAAAACCAGGTGCAATTTTACCAAAAGCACGACAATATCCCATGTCCAGAGAGGCAGATGAAGGGATTTTTAAGACAATTTCGGCTATGATGGAAGAGGGCATCTTAGTGACATAAGAATCGTCATGCAATACTGCGGTTTATCTAATCAAGAAATCAAAGGGAGGTTCTTGGAGGCTAATTCAGGTTTTACGCCGAATAAATTATATTGTTGAGGCCGAGTTCCCTTTACTCCCTAACACGGCTACAATCCTATGTAATATACCTGTTGAGGCAAAATATTTCATGGTGATTGACTTGAAAAATGCATTTTTCTCAATCCCGTTGCACCGTGACTCACACGATCTGACGTCATTCACATTCAGACAGAAGCGTCTGAAAAGCACGAGGCTACCCCACGGATTCTGTGAGTCTCCCTCAATTTTTAACAGAGCCCTGCAGATGGACCTAAGCAATATTGCATTGGAAAGCATTGTCCTGCAATATGTGGATGACATTTTAATTTGCAGCACGACAGAGGAGTTATGCAAGCATGATTCTGTTCAGCTATTGACTATACTGGCTGAGAAAGGATATAAAGTTGACAAAAAGAAGTAAGAATATTGTCAACAAGAAGTGCTGTACATAGGCCAGCTGATCTCGCATGAGGGAAAAAGAGTGACTCCAGAAAGGGTTGAAGCCATACTGAACACGGCTAAGCCACACGCGATAAAACAGATGCAGAGCTTCTTAGGCCTGTGTAACTATGTCAGGGCGTGGGTCTTCGACTGTAGCTTTTACACCAAGCCTTTACTTCAGGCACTAAAGAAGGCCCAAGTGACAAAAGAAAAAATTGAATGGTCTGAGACCATGGAGGAAGGATTTGCTGAACTCAAAAAAGCTATTTGCACGGCACCGGTTTTAGGGATTCCCAATTATGCTGAGGAATTCTACCTGTTCTCACACACAAATGGCAGCGTTATGACGGCAGTGCTCACACAGAGAACCACATTGGGGTACGAGCCTGGCATATTATAGTGGGAATTTGGACCCAGTGATGAAAGGCCATTTCCTGTGCAAGCAAAGTTTAGTCGCCGCAGCGTTCGCCATTGAAAAGGCTACTACCATTGTAATGGGATGATCAATGACGTTGTACGACGAGCACTCGCTATTTGCTAATCTAGAGAAACCAAAGGGCACACTGACATCTCAGAGAGCTTCTGCTTATGAAGTGACCATATCAAATCCATCGATTAAGGTAGCCTGATGTAAGATAGTGAACCCAGCTATGTTTATAGCAGAGCCATTCACTGAAGGAGAACCAATACATGACTGTGTGACCTATGAAGAATTTTATGATGAAATTCCCAGGGTAAAGGAAAATGCTTTGGCGGAAGGAGAAAGTGTCTTTATTGACGGTTCTTCTAGGATTGATCAAAACGATGGGCAAAGATATACAGGCGTCACTCTAATGAAACACACCGCAAATTGAGAATTTCGAGTACTCCTTAGTGCACGAATACCATCTCATTATTCCGCACAGGCTGCAGAATTATTGGTGTTGATACTCGCCAGTGAGAATCACGCAGACCAGGTAGTAACAGTGTACAGTGACTCCACCTATGTGACATCAACAGTCATGCAGGTTTAGCATGCTGGAAAAGGAGGGGCTACCTCTGAGCAGACGGCACGCCAGTGCAGCACGCAGCCTTATTGGACAGGCTGATCAAGGCACTACAGCTCCCAGTGGGCATAGCGGTCGTGAAATGTGCAGCCCATACGAAAGGGACAGATTTTATCTCACGTGGAAATTAAGCAGCAGACACAGAAGCCAAACGTATGGCATCCAAGAGTGAGATGATCATGGAAGTGGAATTCACCCATACCAATGAGAGAATGATGGTTGCACGGACTACACCTGAAGGCTATAACAATGTAGGGCAAACACAGTTGATGGAACTCCAAGGGGAGGCACCACACAAAGATAAAAATCTATGGAAATGGCGAGGACGTTCTTTAAATCCCTCTGAGAGTTTGTGGCGACAAGACAGCACTGGTAAACCGGTGATGCCTATAGCCCTGTTAAAATTAGCGCTGGAGCAGCTACATTATCCAGCACACATGACAAAGGAAAATACCGAATTTAACCGAGCACGTTGCATTTTTTATAGTGAACTGTATAATCTGACAACAATTCACAGCTGGGCACATATTAAAAGCAATGAGAGGAGTCGTCCCCAGGCCAAATGGTCCTTTCAGCACTTGTACATCGATTACGTAGACATGATTCAAGTATGTAACGGTTACAGATACTTAATTGTTGTGGTGTGTCCATTCTCTAGATGGGTAGAGGCAGGTCCATGTACACACCCAGACTCTACCTGTGCGGCAAAAATTTTTGTGAGAGAGGTATTTCCCAGCTGGGGGGTGTGTGAAGTCATGAAATCAGATAATGGAGCTCACTTTGTAAACGATATTTTCAAACAGATTAGATTGCTGCTTGGTATAAAGCACAAGTTCTCGTCTGTGTATCATCTGCAAGGTAACGGGATCTGTGAGAATCTCAACAGCTTATTAAAAGAAAGGATAGCCAAGTGAAGCTTACTCTAAGAAAGGGATGGCTGCACTACCTCCCTTTGCACAGTATGCACTCAAGAACCAACCCGGTTCTGACCATCATCTTACGCCACACGAGATAGCCACAGGAAGAAGAATGCACACTCCCTTGACACCCCGAGATAGAGCTAGATGTGATGCTCAGTCAACAGGAGAAATCTTAGGGTCGGAAATGCAAAATTACCTGAATTGCATGACATCTTGCCTTACTGTAATTTCAGACCAGCTGCAGCGATGACGAAAAGGGTGCAGGGCAGCACGGAACACAGAAGGAGATACTACTACAGGCACAGCTCAAGGACTTTGTGTACCATCCGTTTTCCCTGGAGATACCGTCTTGGTAAAGAACCATACGAGAAAAAGGTGGGGCGAGCCAAGATTTAACTGTCCCTTTACCGTGGAGGACTGCAATTCTTCTGCAGTGAAACTATAAGGCAGGAGAGCTTATATTTTTCTGGACGAAATCAAACCCTAAATCAGAGAAGGCCCTCTGCCTGCACCCCAGCGTGAGGAGACTACACGTGATGGGGAAGAACCACAGCATGTGCAGACGAGATCCATGATGAAGAAAAAGGACGCATGAGCAACAGCAAAGTAAAGACAATAGAACTTTTGTGAGATAGTTGTGGGTTTCACTTTGGACATTCCTCTCAGCGAAAGAGGATAAGGACAGATGAATTGGACACTGTGCATCCTAGTTGCAGCGTAGAGACAATTGCATGTATAAACCACAACATAGTTTGTTGAACTTGAACCATTGGATTGAGGCACACTAAAACTGTGACGAGAAAGTAACATGAAAAATACAAGAATTGGTGCACTCCTAATCTGGTAAACTTTTTATGAAAATAGTCAAAAACAAATCTCAATTTAAATTTAGGTGCGGGGGAGGAACTGAGATCCTGACACAAGACCTCCACATATAATAAAACACAAGAAAGAGAAGGCTCAAGCTTTGAACCCCCCCGTCCCCTGCACACTCTTGTGTGTTGGCTAAACCAACTACTGTAAACTCAAAATGATTAATTCTTTTTGTAGGTAATAATAATAGACCAAAGGCAAATTTTGTAAAACACAGACGCGTTTCGAGGTTGAAGAAGAAGGGGTTTTCAACCTCAAAACGCATCGCCAAATGAAAAACAGACTACTAGCAACACTTCTTCAAATTGTTCCTTCTTTTGCAAGAATATTGTGACTGCTTTTGCCTTCAAGACTGTTTTTGCCTTCAAAACCCTTTTTTGTAACCCTAAAACAAAATATACACATTTTTGTGTACAAACAGAATTAATCATTTTGAGTTTACAGTTGTTGGTTTAGCCAACACACAACAGTGTGCAGGGGACGGGAGGGTTCAAAGCTGGAGCCTTCTCTTTCTTGTGTTTTATTACGAGAAAGTAACATGCCAAATTTTGATCGAGGACACATAAATTGGAAGAAAATACAATACCCCGACTCCTTCCACAGAGAGACTTTGTTCGGAATCACTTATGGTGTCCCACAGTAGTGACATCACCAAAGACATGGTGACGTACGTCCATCTAGTCCTAAAATCATATCCGTCACTGGTGAGGAGGCTCACGAGTGTCACTGACTTTCTTCAAGATCCTGAAAACGAAAAGATCATAAAGAGACTGCTTACTGTAATCACCGAGCAATTCCTCCTACTTCCTGAATACAGCGAGGAGAAGCTAAATGTCCCAAGCTGAGAAGGAAGTAAATGAGCTTGTCAATACATTGTTCTTTAGAATAATTGAAGACTGTCCAAATCTTATCGAAAGAACAACAGATGTACTCATGTTTCTTCGAGACCCAGTAAATACAGAACATCTAAGCCAACTCCTAAATAAAATTGTGATCTTAGTTGCACTCCACGCAAACGGAACGTGCAGACACTGTTTACATTGAAGTGAAAACATACAAACTTGAACCTCAGCAAGACAGGACAAATGTCCCTGTCACCAGAAGACAGCACGTTGGCCAGCAACGTTTTATTTCATTTAATTACTGACTTTCCAGAGCTAGTGGGGAGACCTGTCGAGGTTGACGTCCTCACCTTCATCAGAGATCCAGCTAATGCTACACAGATGGGCATGCTCTTGCATGGAATCGTGATGCAAGTGGAACTCTCCAACCATCAGCAGAACTATTTGAGAAGATTTTAGACTTTCCGCCGAGGGACAGATCGAGTGAACATTGCCAGAAATGTCCTTTCACATCTTCTATTTGACAAAGACAATATGTCTTCGGGAATGAAGCAGATCAGGGGCTCAGACTGGGAGCGAACATACTTTGAACATGCACAGTAAAGAGACTTCCTGAATTATCACTTGATTTTGAAACTTTCCATAGCCGAGTAAAAGAACTGTATCCCGAGATAATAGACAATTCATTATTCACAAGAGGGGGGACAATTGTGTAACACCTAAAACTCATAACAAGGAATCCGAAAGACAATATTGATTAAAAGAGTATAGTAAAAGTTAACATTTTGGCGAATGATCGAGATGGGGATCCAGAGCAGAAACCTTGTCCTCCCGTAGGAGGAAAGAAGGCCACGTTACTCTGGAAGTAAATGCTGCCGTCTGACATACAGGGGCATAATATATTTGTGTATTATATTCATCATTGTTTTATTGTCATTAATGATCAGAACTGCATTTTTATTGGTGCACAAAGCGTTCCTATTCCAGTGCACCCACCCGATGATGTACGCATGAAACCCACAAAAATACCCAGCCTAAAAGATCTGATGGTAGAATGAATGAACTTGAGATGATGTGATCAGAAATAACACACACACTTGTGTGTCCCTTTCACTGGAACATATATGCTCGAAATGCCGGAGACAGGGTCGGCAAAACATGAATGTGACAAGATTACTGACAACCACACGCATGCAAACAGGGAATGCACAAGCAACAGGCCTAATAACTGCAGAACCACAATTCAAAGCCTTAGAGAAAAAGAGACTGCCTACTATGGGAAATATCACTACAAGTAAAGCAAAGAGCCAAATGAAGGAATCGGACATCATGGAAAGACAAGAAGAGTTGGAAAGAAAGCCAACAGAGGAAGCTGTATCAGAAACCCTTGATCCAACACCAAGAAAGGCAGACGCAAACTCAGATAAGATCTCTGCACGAGCACAACTGATAATAGATTAATTATGGCCATTCATAGCTAGAGAAAGGAAAAGACTCGAGGAGCTGACGAAGAAGCCCACAGAGACAACAATGCCGAGCATATATGTTCCAGTGAAAGGACAAGTACAAGTTCTACAGTACAGCCACATACTGGACCAATGCCAGAGTGGATGCAGACATTCCTAACCAGAAAGAAAATGATATGTGAAGACAAGGAAAAGGCTGCTAGACTCTGGTCTACACGAATGGCGCAGATGAGGAGACCTGCACCATGGACCAGGATACCTGAGAATCCTCAAGAAAGAAGGAGCCATACAGATGCATTCAGGGATGTAGTGATAGCAAACTACATGAATACCTTAAGAATCAAGAGAATCATGCATGGAGACGACAGAAAACTAAACGATTACTTGGACAGCACAGCACATTTGGGAAACAACATTTGGTACCAGCACATGAAGGAAGTTGGAAGACGAAATTCAGAGGGAGAATGCTTTGTTTGACTTGCAGATAGAAGAAATGATAACCAGAAAATGATGCAAAGAGACGAAAAGCCATGAATAAGGATATTGTGAACCTAAAATGAAAGAACGATGTTGAAATGCAAAGAAGTTCAAGCTGTAAGCAAGATTAAGATATTCAACCAGTTAACACCTGTAAATAAGCTTGGAACCGCAAGAAAGCTAAGAAAACAGTACGGCTTGCTACGCTTAGTAGAAGAGTAGTGCGGCATATACATAATCTACCTCAAACAAAGCGCAGTATTATAAGTATATTTCTACTTTGCACAAGAAGCAGAATCAACCCAGGTTACTAAAGGCCACACGAGAAAGCTTCATATTAGCAAAAACAAGAAGAGACGGCTGAAACGAAACTCAGCAGATGCAACTTGTGCCAGGAAAGCCATGGTCATACCAATAGAAGAGGCAAACAGTAGCTACATTTAATTGAAACTAAGAACAGAATATCCTGCCTCTGAAAGGTCGAGATAAGAAGGCGAAGGCTGGTGGTATGGGAAACAAAAATCAAATACACAAATTGAGAGGAAAGAGACAAATTCACAGTATCAGAATCACGTGACCAGCTGCGCAAGACGAAGCGGGGGTTCACACCTACGCTTGGCACCTGATCAGGCAGAGATATCAGAACTTTTCAAGACAGAAGATGCAGTCTCGAGACCAACTACAGTGAACTAATTGACACTTGTCTACTAAGGTGATGATTGATTGTAACCATAATTGGAGGAAGGCCGGGTAACTAAGGGGTACCCTGCACCTGGCCGACCATTCTGCGTGCTGCTAAGCAAAGTAGAAAAGTATGCATGGGGTTGGTGCCAACCCAATCACAATGGACCAAATAATCTAGGGTCCTATAGTTAGTAGAACCAATGAGACGTTGTACTTTTAGTGATGTCTACAGTAGTCATTTTTGAAGGAAGGGCTTAGACGCCCACCTGACAGTGTTTACCCAATCCCCTCACTCTGTTACCATATACAGATGTAGCACCTATAGTAAAATTACCTTTTCCTAACCAATTGAATTGCATGTTAACTTTTGAGTGTTACACGTCAGCGATGACGAGTTTTGATTATAAATCTTGCACCTTGTATGAAGTTTGTTGGAGTTGTAGCGAGAAGGACGATCGCATCACTGCTGATATCCATAATTTCCCCGTTTTTTTGTACTTGTCATTAAACGGATTCCCTTTGCCAAATCATTGAGTTGCCCTTATTGATTGGTGTTGGAGTAATACATCTGCACCCCCATCCATCTCCTGGGTGCAGCTATCTTGTCTTAAAGTGCTTCTGAGCAAACCTTGGCTCTATGGGCCAGCCGGGGGTCTCGCAGTACAAGGGGATCACCACTAGCTCACATCCATTCACACTCACTGTTAGCACACACACAGTTTGACTCACTGCTAGCCAGGACAGGGGATCACTACTAGCCCACATTCATTCACACTCACTGTTAGTGTGGGCAAGGTGTCACCATTAGCACGCATTCGTTTTGGCTCACTGCTAGCACATGAACATGTTTATTCAATATTTGAATTTAGGAGTTTTGTTGAACACCACACATCACTTTAAAACCACTCGGAGTGCTAAGTTTTACAAGTTGCCTTTTTATAGAACATTGCTAGAGGACATAATTAAACCGGATACAAGCAGAAATTCCTGGTCCTACTGAGTGGAGGGCCTCTTCACAGTTAATGCCCAGTCAAGGGCCAGGGAGTACACTTCCTTCAGAAGTTTCATGAACCTTTTAATTCATTGTAAGCCTGGACACGGCCCTATTTACTGCTAACCTGAAGGCAATGAGTCACAGATTGAGAAAGGAGCTCTCAATTGTCCATACACTTCATTAGTTCAGTGAACTACACACTGAAATTATGCAGTGTTATATCATGATTTCACCTTCGATTCTTATGTATTTTACATTGCCCTGTTACATTTGTATAGACTAGTTCCATTGCATATTGTTTCAGGAAACAACACCCTTTGTTAGATAATCTTTAACAACCTGGATCTTAAAGCAATTAAGTTACACAATTAATCAATTTCACAACTTTGCAGAAACTTACAAATGCTTGCCAAACGATGTTCCTCAAAACACTTGGCTCCTGTTTGGATGCTGCTAATTCTGGTTGTACAGTGACTGACAAACTCACTGGTCCTGGATAGCTTAACTGTTATGGCTCTCTGTGTGCTATGTGCTGGATATAGACTGAAATTTCAGCAAATGTTCTTTGGGACAATGTTTCCTAACACCTGTCATAATCCCACGTGGTTTCACTGAATTCAATTTCATAGCAGACAATTATTGTGTCACAGTATTAGAGTTATCTGTTTGTTCAACCTCCTATTTTTACAAAGCAAATCACAAAATGTGATGCAGCAGTTTGTTTAGACACCCTTGGTATGCGCTGTGAAAGGCAAATGTGAAGGAAAGGAGTGCGTCAAAGAATTGCCTTTTTTTCCCAACTCCCAGAAAAATGAGCTAATGTGCATCCTTCTTTATTTATAATCTGTTCCATCTTTTATTAATGGTGTTTCCATCCCATGCACCCTTTTCCCCTATCCTTTTCTCAATCCTCCCTTTTTTTGGTCCTTTCATTTCTTTTTTCTCTTTTACTTGAAATAAAATGAATGTTAATCGATGATCAAATTCTTTGTACTCGATGATTAATTGACTATGATTCATTGACAATTAAGTTGCAGTCAGACTGTCCATACAATTATGACAAACCTCTTCATGGGTTACTGTGAAATCACCCATGCTTTATTTCCAAAAGAATTTCAGTCAGGATCCGAAGATGCCATTGGCTCAACATTGCCAACGGCATCATCAACCGGTTGACAAAACTGGCATGACATTTCTAGCGATCGATCAAGTCAAGTCATCAGTGGGAGGAGGCAACAGGGAACTACAATAAAGACAAATGAATGCCAGATATAGTTGTGATCAATTAACTGTATGTATAGCACGGAATTTGGATGATGAAATGCATGTTTTTCTAAGGTTATGTACATATTTTTCTAAATATGAATAACAAATATGACATAGACTTCATTGTAGACAAATAACTGGATACGCTAAAAGCAAATGACTTATTACACAGATGAGATACATTTAAGCAGCATGCATCTATAAAGAGCAATACAATCAATCAATGATGATCTGTTTATGTTATTAAGCCATGCTGAATACATATTCATCATATGACATTACCATGTGAAATTACACTTATATCTTTTGCACCATATGTTCTTCTGAAATGTTTGGAGGAATACATTTCAAGTTTAGAAGAATGTATTGTGGTCAAATTCAGCCTCTGTATACAGCAATTAAGCAAGATACTATTTAGTATACCCAGATCAGGCAGAGCAATCATTCATCAAATGCAATCTCAAGGTTGTAGATATTATTTTCCAATAATGAAGGGTCAATGCAACAGCGATCACGTTAGAAGTGGTGAGGGCATACGTTGTGACGCCATACACAATGGCGCCAAACGGAGTGACATCATGCGCTATGATATGTATATGTAATCAACCATGCCTGCCATTACACACAGGGCACACTACTGGGAAGATGTAACTTGGGAGAACTGGGCTCCCTAAAAACTAAGTAAGTAGCGGAGAATACCAAATAATACATTTACTATAAAATTAAATAGGTATTGGAGAAGAGCACACAGTTAAAAAAATATTTTATTCTTGGCTAGCCTCAACAAATCCAACTTGGATGTTTTAGAATAGGACTTTGCCATTTAACTCTGATCATTATCACCCAGTAAGTAGCAAGATCACTTATTACTAAGCCCGGTTTTCAATTTATTATCAATAAAAAGCAGTGTAAAGACCTTACAATATATATTGCCTTTATTCTTCGGCCAGCTTCGAGAAACCTAACAAGGAAGACAAAGAGTAACCAACAACTGAATAATAGAGATTAATGCGATTCATGTTCGAAACATTATTCATTTGTAGGTAAGTAGATCTCCATAATAATCTCATTCAATGTTAGTCACTTATTATTCTGAGAGGTTTACTCATACACAGTCTAAATATAAGAATCATGTGTTTTTATATAGTGCTTTAACCTAAAGCGCTTTACATAGGACATGTTTACATACATTACTATTATTACCCAATCGAAATTGGTACTCATTTACCGACCTCGGAAGGATGAAAGGCTGAGTTGGCCTTGCCGGGTTTCAAACCTATAACCTGCAGATCAAACACAGATCACAGCAACAAGCGTTTAACCCGCTGAGAAATCTTAATGGATATTATAGGATAAAGAGTCTTGCAATGGAGCAGGACACATAATGTTTCTTTGTTATCCAGGTAAATAATAACAAAGAAGCTTATTGAGAGTATTTAATTGAATATTGGCAAGCTATTACATCTCTCATATTATTTTTCAAATATTAATTATTAATTCTTTAGAGGAATTTTCCATGTTACAAAGTCATCTCATTGATTATTTATGAAGGATGAGCTAGGTATTGCTATTGGTATGATAGTAACAAAGAATGCTGGAGCATGAGATTTATGTGTAGCAACATGCTTACAATAACGTGCTTATTATCAACACCCATTCATGTTATACTTTTTCCCTCTTTATCCTTTTCCCTGCTGATTTTCTTTTGGTTTCTGTTTCCTATTTCATTTGAAATTACTTATTAGAAACATCATAAAATAACCGTTATATATATAAAATACAATTGCCCAAATACTACTTGAATCAAATTGAGAACTAACAGCCTTTAGAATGCCCACAGAGGGTGAAACATATGTTGGCTTACAATGGTTTACAATATCTCATAACTTTTGTTAGGGCTTAAAATGGCTTACAATGGCTAATACCTTTTGCTGATGTATTAGTAAATAATGATAGCTTACAATGACTTACATTTTATAATAATGAATTAGAAAATAAATCACCAAATGTATACAGGACAAGAAGTGCATTATGTGTTTTGTGGTATTCACTTTTTTCAAAGTCAGTTGCTTAATAGAAGCTTTGATCTAAGTTTTAAGGGAGTTAGGACAGGTTACACATGGGTGAGCATGCTGCTTTGTGCCTGTTATGAGATATATATATATATATATATATATATATATATATATATATATTCCCAAGATAAGGCAAAAAAAACTTCACTGTATGGAGCTGCATTCCCAACGCTCTGGAATAGTACCAATCCACAGCTGCGATTTGCTGAAAAATGAGACTTCAGGAACCCGAAAATAACTGCACTTGCAAGTGTATGCAAAAGTAGAAAAAAGTTTTATTTAATCATGGCAGTTAAAAACAAAAAGGCTTCCCAAGGTGCGAGAGGCTGCCTGACGCGTTTCGCCACACTCCTGTGGCTTGTTCACAGTTACTCCTCCCAACAATTGGAGCCCAGATTTTAAACACACTGAAACAATTACTAAAGAGTGAAAAGGTGACTTACTGGCTGCTTGCAGAAGCAGGCAGCCATTTTAGAACTGGTTCAGTTCACTTTGTAATGCATACCATGGCAATAGATGCGGAGATGGAATTTCATACATAAATAAGTTTTATCTGAAGTTACTAATTATAGCCATAATGGAATCTCAACAATGCGCATATCAAGACAAAATACTGTTATTCAAGACAAAGTACCGCCGTAGATAAACTATCCGTCATTAAAATTATTCATGCACAGTGCAACAAAGAGAATAAGCATATGTTATCACTCAAAATACATTCCTATAAAATGGATTACAATAAATTGCTAGTGCCTCGCTTTAAAATTGTGATCATATTCAGGATCTTTATAATAAAGGATAACAATATTCTCTAATATTGCAGATAAGTCCAGATATGATTAAATATCGGCCAATATGTCTATGCAACCTTAAATTATATTATAGCTTCGTTACCCAAGTGGAAGTACAAATATCATTAGTTTAGGAGAATCAAACCTTTCCCAATTCTAAGGTAATAGGTACTAATTCGGCCAATACAAAAAAATAAGGTATTTATGCCCAAGGTTTGGGCAATGAGACGTTTATGAATGCGGCAAACCTTGTCTGACTGTGTCCTGATACACATGATGGAAAAGACCATTTTGTCATGTTTCCTGGATAGTATGCTTTTTATATTGATCCGTAAACAATAGAACCCAAGATCTTAAATTCTGATATCGATGTAAGTCACATGACATAAGAAATTGAATATGGAAAAAAGTGTGTATATAAGAATCTGAAACCCTTGCCAAAAGATTGTATAAGAGAAAGGTAGATTTAAGAATATAAGAAAATCAAAGGATCAAATCAATTGAAAAAAAGAAAAATAGTAAAATAGTATAGTAGTCAGAAACCAAGAATGCCTGTTGTTATTCCAAAGCCAAGCAAAAGATGCCAAAATAACAAAGCAAAATTACATAAGAGGTAGCAGGATACAGTCATGAAAAAGAGAGAAAAAAGCCATCTAGACACCCAGAAACATATATAATTCCTCATCTATATTGTGCCCTTTCGGGTATTTGCTTTCAAAGTCAATGATATATTTTGTCTCTTCTTGTCTCAGTTGTTTTTCACTGTCACCACCTCTTGGGCCGTTGTCAACCCTAAAGATACCAAAAAATATAAAATTCTTGGGATCACCATCATGGAACTCAGAGAAATGTTTAGCCATGGGGTATGCATGGTCCTTGTTGATGATGGCTCTAATGTACTGCAAAATCTGCACCTTTAGCTTACATTTTTTGCTGCCCACATACCACTTAAGGCAGGGGCAAGTCAGAACCTACACAACTAGCTCAGACTCACAACTGATTTTTCCTTTAATTTGTATGGGTGTTTTAAGAATGGGATGAGTGTAGCTATTACAATTAAAAGCATATTTACAAACTTTGCATTTTCTGCACTTAAAAAAGCCATCACATCCACCTAAGAGCCAATTACTGCCCTTTTTGGAGTGGTCTGAGACCATGTAACTTTGTACTACCAGATCTTTGATAGATGAGCTTTTTCGGAAGGTTATGTTCAGATGTTCACATAAGATTTTGCCCAAATCATTGTCCACCGTCAGGACTTTCCAATATTTGTTAATGATGTTGCGTATCTTAGGGGAATGACTGCTGAAAGTTAGAATGAGTCTGATAGTACTGTCTTCTGTACTTTCCATAAGTGCAGATTTAGGTGTCATCAACAAGTCCTGTCTTTTCATTTCCCGGACTTTAAGATACGATCTTTCGATAACTTTTTTGGGGTACCTTTGATGTAGAAAGTTTTGAGCTGTAACTTGGCATGCTGTGTCGAAATCTACAATGTGGCTGCAATTTCTTCTAGACCACAGAAGACTCTTGGGATGGGCGCTGTTCGCATGTAGCGGGATATTCGCGCCAGTAATTTCTCTATGAAGTTCACACCCCAATTTTTGGTCCACAATTTTGATTTTTACGTCAAGAAAGACAATATCATGTATACTGTGTTGTTCAGTAAATTGTAAATTCAAATTGTTGATATTTAGGAATTAACACATTCTTGCCATGATTGTGCGGTACCATTCCAAATGATAAATAGATTGTCGATATAGCGTAGCCATAGTATTATTTTATCAGTTAAAAATTCATTTTCTTCTGTCCACACAACTGATTTTTCCCAGTTACCCATCATGAGGTTGGCATATGATGGTGCAAACGTTGCTCCCATGGGGGTGCCCTGGGTTTGACGGAATAACTCATTGAAAAGAAATTGTTCTCTAGGCAAAGTCTTAGCATTCTAGGATCATTGTGGTGTGTTCAAGATAGTTGAGGGATCTAGTTTTCAGAAAGACATCACAAACCCTTATGCCATGCTCATGTTGTATTGACGTATAGAGGGACACCACATCCTTGGTGGCCCACAAATATGTTGGTTCCCAGGGTAGTTCATTAATTTTACATAAAACGTCTTGGTGTCTCTGATGTATGAGGGTAGCGTGCAGACAAAGGTGCAGAGGACTTTGTCCACAAATCTGGACATATTCTCAAGGAGGGAGCCATATAGTGTCACTATAGGTCTCCCTGGAGGTCTAGTGGGGTTCTTATGGACTTTGGGGAGGAAATATATATTCAGAAGGACTGAATGTTTGGTGAAAATAAATGTAACCACCTCCTCCTCCAGAATGCCCATATTTTGCCATTTTATTAGAAAATCCCAAACTTTGTTTTCCATTTCTTTAATGGGATTTTTTGCAAGTCTCTCATAGCATTTGATATCATTAAGCTGCCTGTACGCTTCTTTCACGTAGTCTTGTTTGTTCATTATAACAATATTGCAACCCTTATCCGTTGGTTTGACTATATACTTATCCATTTTGCAAAGGTCAGACAGGGCCTTTTGTTGTTTCCACGGAAGATTACTTTTAATCTTTTTTTTATTATTATTTCTCCTTTCTTGTTTCAGGTCATCAATTACAACATTCGAGAATGCGTCAATGTTTTATATATATATATATATATATATATATATATATATATATATATATTTATATTTATATATACCTCATACTATATAATATAATGCCAGATGTATGTTTGTCCGAAGCCTCCCTGCCTGCTTAGCCTTTTATCACTGCTAGAGGGTGCTGTTGCCTTACAAATACAACAATAACACTTCAAGTTCATCTCCCAGGCAAACAGAATGTGTGTTTCAACAATGATAGCAAACAATTATCTACAGAAAAGGCCCAATACAGGGAAACCCCTTCAAAAGCATACTTCAAGTTGCATACATTAAGAAAATATACACATTTAAAAAAAACATATGAACAGAAATTCATTTGAGTAAGCACTATTTCTCCAACAAAATAAATTACTTTTTTTTCAATGTACTTACGTATTATGTAATTATTCATTGTACTATTTCTTGATATGGATAATGATATCAATAATATTCTTCATGTACGTTTCAAAGTTTATTTGACTTCAATTAACTTTATTTTATGATCTCATGTCTTCTTTGAATCATGCTGCACGTGAACTGTACTACTCTGACATCCCTCAACATTATATATTTGAGTCCACAACCTGTAAGTGGAATCCAAGACAATGAGGAGAAGCTACAACAATTGTCCATATGTACTATGTGGAACTTTCAACGGTCTCTCTGAGATTTTGTTTGAGGGTACTACTCCTCCACATAAAAGGTGCAAGATCCTTTACAATTAGTTTTTCTATTAACATAAATTACGTTAAAATACTCCACATCATATATTTACACTTTGAAATGTCTTCCTTTACGCACATTAGCCCGTGTGCACAGGCTTTTCCACTAGTATATATAAAACATGCTACTTTAGACTGTTACCGTGTATAACCCCATATACTTTGTTTTTTAACATTTGAATATTGTCCTTTAGGATGATTTTAAAGGCATGCTAGCTCTGCGATGTGATCATGTATTTGCACTTTGCTTTTTAATCTGGCTTAGTCTATGTCATGAACTTACCTCCTCATTGCATTATGCACTTTAACAGCTCAAGTTACCAGTGGGGCCTACATGTGTCTCACATGGGCCGCTCACAAAATATGCATTCATGTAACTTAATTATTGTTTTGTCAATGCATCTCATTTCAAATGAGGCTCTATGGCACACAAACATGGACAGCTGTGATTTTAACTCCCTGCGTGCTCTATATTATGGCTATTTTTTCCTACCTTTACTGACAAACATTGCACCTTTTAAAATGGCTGATTTCTTCACACTGAGTGGTATAGATAGCGAAAATACCAGACACCAAACCCAAAGAGGAGAAGAGGAGAGAAGATAGTAAACCAACAAAACCCATGATCCCAATTTGTTTTTCATGTAAAGAGCCAGGGCACTTAGCCAGAAATTGTCCACAAAATAAAAGAGAAGAACCCATGGAAATTGGATCCATGGTAGGAGAAGAGTGGGAAGATCAAGGCTCCTATGAATAGGTTGAAACACAGAATAATTTCTTCTGTGGAATGTCATCCAAGTCTACTTACAAACCAATTCTTGTCAATTGTATCCCGGTTCAGGCCCTAATAGATTCTGGTAGCAAACAAACAGCAATATGAGTAGATTCCATACCATCTGAGAAACTGAGAGGGGATTCATTACCGAAGATCACCTGTGTCCACAGGGACCAAGAGGTCTATCCAAAAGTCACCATCCCCATCCAAGTACAAGGGACCAGCACCAATTTCCCGTCAGCTATCATACCAGGTCTACCAGATGAAACTATTATTGGAACTGACCTCCCCCGTTTCCCATTATTACTGCAGGAAGTCAACACATTCCAGTTACAGTTTTCACCATTTAAAACTGGAAAGCAGAACATTTTGTACCTACAACTTCGGTGTGGAATTGATCATCGATTCCAGCAGAATTGCAACCTGAATCACCCCCCGAGAGGCTATGAGCAAATGTCCCCTGTGCAGCAGGCCTTATTTATCGGGGAAAGGTATGTGAGAAACCTGAGGGCATCCCCACTTCCTTGTCCGGAACATCCTCTACTTAGGGGAAAGGCCATCGCATTTAGATCGCGACCCTGGGGGCGGAGCTGCGAGGGAGGATCACCTGGGAGGAGGAGATTTGGGGAATGGAGGGAAGATGTTCTTAGGTGAGAAGCGGTATTCCCCCTTTTACAATTGACAATGAACCTTCAGTCCCAGAAGCCTTTATAGGTTACTGTCAACCCCCCTCCTTTTCTTCCTTTCAAAATAACCCTGAGAAATACCATAATTGTAGAGGGAAAAGGAAAAGGTCAACTAGGAGGACACCCCCTTCTATGGTCAGGTTAAACCAACATCAATCTCCTTTTGTTAATACAGAAAAATGTCAGAGCCATAACAGGATAGCAAAGAAACAACTAGGTATTATGATCCCTTCCATTGAGTCTTTCCCTCTTTCACAGACACATAATGTCCCACATTGATATTCCTTTAAGACTGGAACAAGGAGGAAGTTACTGGGAGTTATGCACATGTCCATTCATGCACACCACTTTGTTATTGAGACAAGGAAGAGGACTATGGAGCACCACTACAAGGACAAGGCATGTCCCACCAATAAAGTTAACTATGTTCAGGCAATGGCCTTGCACCTGCATCCAATTGAGAGGATATAATAAAAGGAGATACATGTAAGAGGAAGAGATAAATCGGCCTGGGGAGAAGGACGCAGCAACCCAACATGGAGCAAGCTGGAGAGGGGCAGGCAAAAAGGACGCTGTACGTTGCAGAGAAGTGAGAAGGACGGTGGGCCCCAACTGGGCCACGAGAGGGTTGAGACTCCTGCAGACCCCGTGCCGTGTGTCCACAGCCAGATCTGTGGGAAACAGAAAGCTCCAGTGTGCAACCCGCCGCAGCAGCAAGCTTGGAGAGAGGCTAGTGCATCTTACCAGAGCTCCCGACAAGCAGACAGGGAGTGTGAGAAAGAAAGAGAAGAGAAGAGAGAAGCCCAGAGGAGTGGCCGGACCCCGGTGACTGAAATAAAGGGAACACACATACCGGGGTGCTCCAGGGGCTGGAATTGGGCAGGAAGAAATGAGGATCAAACAGAAAGTTATACTGAATGGGTTTGGAGACTGAATAGAAAAATGATGAATACCAGAAAAGCTGCAAAGTACTTTTTGAATACTGAACTAAGGAAAAGATATGCAAAGTATATGAAAAAGTGAAAATAAAGTGATGTGCATTTATGAACATAGTGAAAACAAGTAATAAGCATTGATGGACAATGTGAAAGTATGAACAATGTGAAAGTCAGTAATAAGAGCATATGAACCAAGTAGAAAGCAAATGATAAGCACTCTTGGATAGTGTGAAAGCAAGGTGGTGAAAAGGAATAAACACCACAAAGTGAGTTGTGTGAAAGTCAAGTTGTGGCATAGTCAAGAGACTGCCAAGGAGAAAATCAATTCACTGTGAATTGAGAACATCGGTTTCAAGAAAGAAAGCCTGTCTTGGCAAGAAGGCCTAAAGGATTGTATGAGAGATAAGTTATGGCAAGAAGATTCTGATATGAGAGTGAGTCCAGCGATGCCTAGGATATGGAAAGCATGTTATGGCAAAGCCGAAAGACTGTGCAGGAGAAGCAGAATTGAATACTGACTAATGATACAAGTTAATGAGAGAGAAACATAAGAGGGTGAAAGACCAAAGAAATATCGAGGCTTAGTACCACCAAAATGTAATACGCCAATCACGAGTTCAGAGATACATGTTTTATTTATTTCTGTACAGATAGCTATCCGGCTCCCAACACCTCGCAGTGTGTACCAGCAGACACCGTGAGGGGAGAGAGTGCTGTACATTACAAAGCATGCATCTTTTATACAAAGTCCCGGTTACATCGTCTAGCCCTTCTCCAAGTTAACATTTTACTAGGGTTCATACCCAGTTCACATGGCAAATACAGCAATGTTGTTTTCAAACACTTGAGATGTTTTTCTATATACGAAATACAATGGTAATGTTGGTTCTCCAGCTTAAAGTAAGTCCAGTTTCAAGAAATGAACACAATGGGTTTCTACAATAGCACACAGTATCAGCTATTCAGTATTCTATTCTACTGTTTGAACAAGGAAGAAGCTACTGGTGCAGTCAACATCTAAATTGAGGTTCAGCTCAGCTCCAAGGTTTCTTAGTGCAGGACAAACATTCTGTTTCAGCAGGCTCAACATGTTGACACAGTGCAAAGTTCATCTTTCCCTGCTGCAGCCCAAAACACAGTTTAACATGAGACAGAAACAGAAGTTAAACAAAATGGTGGATGATTCTAAAATGGTGGTGTAGTCAGCCTCATTCAGGTTAATTCGAACACGGTTTTCAGTGTGATGCGAATGTGCTTAAACCAATGTTCATTATCAGGCGGTATTATGTGAAATATGGTTTTACAAACCCTCCTTTTGGCCTAAGCCAAGAGCATAACGCAAACATTTTCACTATACAAAGACCATGTATCATTGTCAGAGCAAACTGGTTTCAGAGATATCAATCGCCATTAACTCCTTGATGGTAATATCCTGCATTACTAAGACATTGGTAGCTTTTTCAGGCATATGTATCTTAGGTGTACCTAGGGCTTGTGCAAAACATCCTCCTATCATAGAACAAATGACAGGCAGACATTGTATACAACAGCAGAACAGAAAAAGGCCAAGGATTACCATTAATACTGCAAAGATTTTCCAACCTCAAGATCGCAACAAGTCCCAGAACCATGTGCTAATATTCCAGTTTCCCCCTGGGACATGTACTTCAGTATTTAAGGTATGTAGATTCTGAATTGCCTTAAATATGGTGGGAGAGGAATCGGGTACAAAAACACAGCATGCAGATCCCACCATTTTGCATACTCCACCACGCTCAGCTAAAATGATGTCTAACACCATCCTATTTTGGAGGGCTAGTAATCTAATTGCCTTCTGTTCTAACGTTATATTATACAAAATATCAGTGGTCCTATTGATGGTTTTCTCTAATACCCTTGCTAATTTTCTGATATCTTCAGAATTCATTATCTGTCCCCAGAATGGCACGAAGGATTTGCCAACAACACCCAAGACTTGTGAAGGAGTATCACTATTCTCATCCCGCCTGGGACGAGTTTTAGAGACTTTGGCGGTGGTGTCGACAGCAATATAGCCAAATAACAAGTATCCTCCCAATCTCTGGGTAACCACGGATAGGCCTCACTGCCGCAAAAAAAAGTAAATAGGATCTCCTATATACAAAGGTCTATCCTCACTGTTTAGAATTGCAATGTTAGTACAACCCTCAAATGTACCCATTGGTTGAGAACCTTCACTTCGTATGCAGAATGGAACGGAATTGGGACTATGATTGATAATATAGGAAGGAGGCATGGCATCCCTATTGCCTACGGGAGCCATCTTGAAGGAAATCAGTGATTGGAAAGGTCTAGAGAGTCTGTCAGAAGGCCTAATAGAAGCAACATTGAGCTTGCTCCTATTCGCAAATAAGGAACATCCTAGATGTGTTAAGACTCATTTCTCAAATTCGTTAAGATTAGTCCTGTCAAAATTCCTGGGGACACTATCATTCCAACAGCCAAAGAATAGGGCCCTAAGTGAAGCATAGCAAGTAGTAGTTAAAGGGAGAGGATGTATATACCACCCCTGTCCCTTTTTCCCCTGTCTCTTTTCCCCATGTTGCGGTAAATTCGAACAGATCCAGCAGTTTGTCTTATTTAGGATGGCATGGGTTGCATTCATAATTAGCAAAAGAGTGTTATTTTGATAACCCCCTCTGTGTTCGAGGTCTCGAGGAGGAAGAGTGTGCAGATGCACATAAGGTGGAGATACAGTGGAGGTACTGGCCCTCGGTAACAAGACATCAAGCGGATGCAGATTTTCTAGACACTAGAACCCAAATGTCAATGTAATCATAGAAATTGCTGCTATTGTAACCAGTAACCATTTGGTCCTCGAGGGCCATGACTCTTGACGGGCAGAATAATCATCAAACAAGTGACCAACATACTTTTTAGTACGAGTGGATTTTACAATGGGCATTGTTTCTCAATGTCCGTTAAGAAGCCTCACTGTTAGGTTTTTTTAGTTCATCCGGCAGTGGCTCCTGAACACGTGGCCTATGTTTATTGAAGGTAACTTTGCTGTCCATTCCTCTTATTTGATGCAGCAGAAGAATGACAAGGGACTGGCTACACAGTGGTTTCTTGTGGGCACAGCCTAGGCTGCACTTCCCTAACCTATTTACATTAATGTAAATGTCAGCATCTCTAAATTTAAATCCAATTCCGTGGTCGCAGATCGTACCTTGAGACTCCAGGTATGGAATGTCGTCATTTCCTGAAGACAATGAAGAAACTGAAGCAGGATCGAGCAACGGTGAAGAAGAATTTGAAGAAGAAGCAACAATCTCCCCGGGCCCCACGGGCTCAGGAAGGATTTTCGTAGACAAAGCAGCAGTCTCCCCAGGCCCAACGGGCTCAGGAAGGATTTTTGTGGCACCCTCAGTGTCGATTAGAGCAGGCTCATTGTGAGCATCAAGATCAGCAATTCCCTTCTCCTTTCCTTTGTCGTAGGTCATAGGAAAAGGAATCCTCTTTACGTGTATTGCGTGGGTCCAATGTTTCTTCCCTGCCACTCGTACGGCGGTCTATGTGGCCAAAAGGATTAGTTGTGGTCCCTTCCAGCGAGGTGCAAGACAGGAGCCCCTCTCAAAGTTCTTGAGTAGGATCCACTGGCCAGGTCGGAGTCGATGACCTGGGTCCTTGTATTTTACTGGGAGGGCTTCTCACACCTGTTGATGAATCAAATGCAAGTTTTGAGTTAACTGGTCACAGTAGTCAGAAAGAAGCATGTGTTCGACATTCTTCAACAATTTGGGTTTTGGTATATTCCATATATTGGCTGGCCTCCCCATGATGATTTCGCAAGGGGAGAGCCCTGTCTTTTTACCTATGTTTTTTTTACTTTTAACTTGCTGCATAGCTTCCTTTCTCCAATCTTTAAATTCGTATTTTGTATTTTTTTATTATTTGTATCCCGCACCGAACCCTGGTTTAACTGTGCGCTGGAAAAACGTAGTTACATACATGGAGAAAGCGAGCACATGATAGCAGAATGGAGACTAAAGGTTACAGGTGGGTCCAACATATATACAATACATGGTGAGGTAACAATTTAGCAGACCTGGAGGTTATGCAAGCAAGGGCACAAGTGAGAGTGCGGGAGATGGATTTGGTGGTGGGGTGCAATGAATGTTGGAGGCTCTGAAGGCAGACATTAAGGGAAGCGAGGCAGTCTTACCCTTTAACCTTCTCCTTTCCCCGTGGCCCTGTTGAGGAAGTTAGGGTACGGGTCGCCACATGCATCTTGGGGAGCAAGGACTATGGGCAACGGTGCACACCTTCTTATGGCGGGAACTTGCAACATTGCCATTGCTTGACCATCCAAATGTTAACGCCTGTGTTTGCTGTGTTTCCATGGCAATAGGCATCAGCAATATCTAAACTGGAACTTGCCTTCTTGGGCAGCTCTCCTCTCACACCTGCCCCAAAGGATTCTGTGTGTGGATCCGGCCTGGTAAGTAGGCAGATTACCCATGATTCTTGGGATGCTACAGCACAAGCCCACCTAATTTCTTTCTAGCACACATTTTCATTTTAAAGAACCATGGAACAGCTGATCTGAACAATTATTATTTTGCATTTCGAAGCTTCAAGCAATTTATCTAAGCCTTGCTCTCTGTGCTGTGTTCTGACACCCATGACCTTGGGTGTTTTGGGTGGCTGCACTAAGCACGCCATGTCGTTTAGTACTTTTTGCAACTGAGAGTCTTTCTTCTGTTCCTTGGCTTTTTTTTGGTTGGTTTTCCGAGGAATCACTAAAAAAAACAGACCTGCATGAAAGAGCACTGTGCCGATCTCGCCTTCAGTCACCTGGGAGGGACAATGGAAGAACCCACAGCGATTGAAAGGGTATTTAAGTACAGGTGCGAGTAATTGAATATTGTCAGATGCAAGCAAGATTCGGCCCTTTTTTTGCTCGTCAGATGTCTTGCGGTCGAAAAGAGTCTGCACGCAAAGAATTCGGCCTTTGTTGCACAGCGTCAGCCATGACACGTGACTGCAGCGGATGATAAAAGACTAAACAGGGAGTGCCACCTTATCCAAAATGAGATCTTGTCCGTTTACAGCCTCGGATTAATAAAAAAAAAGAATAGGAGGTTATAATTGCTGATCTTATCCTGTAATAGTTGTTGTAAGACATGCCGAGTGCGATGTACGTCAGACTGTGTGGTGAAGGATTTGTTAGGAGGAATCAGTGTTAGTGTCAGAAGTGAGGATGGATTTTGCGAACAATGACAATGTTACATTGTTCTAGCTGGAGTTGGGACCAAATCTGGTTTTGCCAGGTCTTTGAAGAGCGGGAAGCCATCTTGGATCAGATATGACTTGAAGTCATTACATTATAACGACAGTGGTTGGACATCTGCTGTTTAGGAGTCTGGGGAAAGCTTAACTCCATCTTGGACAGGATATGACTTAAAGTGGTGACAATGCACTGGCTAGGGTGGCAAGCCACATCGGCTGTTTGTAGGTTTGATGAGAGCTGGACGCCATCTTGGATTAGATGTGACTTGAATTGGTTACACTACACTGGCCAACGTTGGAAGCCACATTTTCCTTTGGTGGGTGTGAGGAGAGCTGGACGTTGTTTTGGATTGTGTGTGACTTTAATTGGTTACTTTATACTGGCCATGGTTGGTAGCCACATCTGTTGGGGAAAGGTGGACACCATCATGGATTAGATGCGGCCTGCTCGCTTAGATCAGCCATGCAACTACTAACCCTAAAAGGTGCATTTCTACCAAAACCATAGGGGTACAGGAAGTGACACACAAGCCCTTTGTCCATCTGATAAAATTAGAAGGTGCCCCATGTGACTGTTGGACCTGATGAGACAATACAAAGGGAAATCTCTGTCTTTGACCTTGATAAAATCAAAGGAGGTGGGTGCAGATCTTGCAACAGGTAGAGCGGGAATGAATAACTTATAACTTCCAAATCTCAGAGAGAAAGATACAAGGCAGGGCAAAGGGTCGCACGGAGATGCATGAGAGTCGTAACTTGCAGTTGCAATGCCTCGTGGCTCTTAAATGGTGCCCCATCCGCCATTTATTATGCCACTGAATGTCCGGCCATCAGCTCCACTGTGGTCACTGTGGATGCAGGCACACACAAAAAGCCTATATGCCCACATCTGTGGGTGCTAGAGAACACGGGGAAAACAACGGCAGTCTCTAGAGACCCCTTATTAAGTGACATTTAGGCAACACAAATACACCGTCCCCAACTCTTGCTCAAATGCTTTGCCTGGAACATACTTATTTTGGGTCCGAAAATATGCCCATTAAGTACCCAAATACAAGTATATTGCACTTTTATTTGATAAGTCTGTTATGCTGTGCCAGGAGCAGTTGGGGCTATCATCCCTTCTGACTGCTTACTCTCTGTTCTCTCCTCCTCTCCCTTTTTCCCTTTTCCTATCTCCTCCCCTCCCCCCTTACTTTTTCTATGCACTTACTCTATCAGAATTGTCCCCGGACCCTGTATGATAGCAACCTCGCCTGTCTTCTCCGCCCTCCCCTTACTTGTCCCCCCCCCCCACCCCCAGCACTATCTGAAATGTCGTCAGGCCTAGTACGATAGTCACTTGTTTTGTTCCTCCCCTCCCTTTCTGCACCCCTCTCCATCACCTTTTGTTTTTCTCCAGCTCTACCAGAAATGTCGTCAGGCCTAGTACCGTAGTCGCCTTTCTGTTTCCATTTCCTTCCCACTCACCCCCCACCTCCTCATCTATGTCTTAGCTCTTGCACTATCTGAAATATCGGCAGGCTGAGTACGATAGTTAATTTCACATCCTTACTGTTCATGGCCTGTAAGAATGTCATTGTATTTTCCCTTGTTCCCTCCCTTGCCTTGAAGCGCTTTGAAACACATTGTGTATAAGCGCTATATAAAGAAATTATCATATCAAATCATATCTAGAGATTTCTTCTCCTATAGCCAAAAGTCTCTGGGTTTGACCTCACCAACCCCCCCACCGCTCTATGAAGGGAGGCGACATTACTAGCGCCTCAGTTGAACCATTAAGCTGCTATATCGATTAAACTATGACCTCACAGCATGACAGTGTGCTGTTCCTATGAATTGAATCACGAGATCGCTTGAATCCCAGCCAGACCTGACAGATTTGATGTGTTTTCATGTGACTATACCATCCGTGTATTAGCCTTTACAGTAATGTATAGAATTTGCTGATCTTCTTGTTTTGGGACCATTTAAACTGTACTTGGATTTTGAGTATTACGTTTCCTTAACTGGAATTCAATAAAAGATTTACAAAAAATGACTAAATGAGAAACGAGCACTTGTTAGAGTTAAACTCTGCCGTCCTGTCACCTGTATTGCTACTACAAGGGTCTGCAAGCTGTGTCTCTACAGGTGTTTTGGACTACAACTCCCATGTTACATCACCATGGGCCCTGCTGGCTAGAGCTAAAAGGAACTGTAGTCCAAAACACGCGAGGGCCAAAGGCAGCTGATCTAGCACCTGCTGGCCAAAAGTGGGGCAAAACTCAACGGGGTTCACATGTTCACTGATGCGTTTCCCCTGCATTTGTCAAATCCCTTCTTGAAAAAAAAGCAGTTTCGGTGCAGTGCATTTTTAAGCTCTAAGGGTGGTCGTATTCCAATGCAGTTGAGTTTCTTGAGCATCACACCGCTCACGAATGCCCAAGGTGTTCCCTGAGCAGCTCTCAAAGTCTCAAACATATGAAAAACCCCATCAGGACTATCCCTGGCTCCTGGAGCATGCTAGCCATCAATTCTCATAGTCTATCTCCGGCTCCTGGAGCATGCTGGCCATCAGTTCTCACAGTCTATCCCCGGCTCCTGGAGCATGCAAGCCATCAGTTCTCACAGTCTATCCCCAGCTCCTAAAGCATGCTGGCCATCAGTTCTCACAGTTCATCCTCGGCTCCTGGAGCATGCTGCCCACACATTCTCATAGTCTATCCCCGGCTCCTGGAGCATGCAGGCCATCAGTTCTCACAGTCTATCCCCGGCTCCTGGAGCATGCAAGCCATCAGTTCTCACAGTCTATCCCCAGCTCCTAAAGCATGCTGGTCATCAGTTCTCACAGTCTATCCCCGGCTCCTGGAGCATGCAAGCCATCAGTTCTCGCAGTCTATCCCCGGCTCCTGGAGCATACTAGCTATCAATTCTCACAGTCTATCCCTGGCTCCTGGAGCATGCTAGCCATCAGTTCTCACAGTCTATCCCTAGCTCCTGGAGCATGCTAGCCATCAATTCTCATAGTCTATCCCCGGCTCCTAGAGCATGCTGGCCATCAGTTCTCACAGTTCATCCTCGGCTCCTGGAGCATGCTGCCCACACGTTCTCACAGTCTATCCCTGGCTCCTGGAGCATGCAGGCCTTCAGTTCTCACAGTCTATCCCCGGCTCCTGGAGCATGCAAGCCATCAGTTCTCACAGTCTATCCCCGGCTCCTGAAGCATGCTAGCTATCAATTCTCACAGTCTATTCCCGGCTCCTGGAGCATGCTAGCCATCAGTTCTCACAGTCTATCCCCAGCTCCTGGAGCATGCTAGCCATCAATTCCCATAGTCTATCCCCGGCTCCTGGAGAATGCTGGCCATCAGTTCTCAAGTTCATCCTCGGCTCCTGGAGCATGCTGCCCATCAGTTCTCACAGTCTATCCCCGGCTCCTGGAGCATGCTAGCCATCAGTTCTCAAAGTCTATCCTCGGCTCCTGGAGCATGCTAGCCATCAATTCTCATAGTCTATACCCGGCTCCTGGATCATGCAGGCCATCAGTTCTCGCAGTCTACCCCCGGCTCCTGGAGCATGCTAGCCATCAGTTCTCACAGTCTATCCCCGGCTCCCGGAGCATGCAGGCCATCAGTTCTCACAGTCTATCCCCGGCTCCTGGAGCATGCAGGCCATCAGTTCTCACAGTCTATCCCCAGCTCCTAAAGCATGCTGGCCATCAGTTCTCACAGTCTATCCCCGGCTCCTGGAGCATGCAGGCCATTAGTTCTCGCAATCTATCACCGGCTCCTGAAGCATGCTGGCCATCAGTTCTCATAGTCTATACCCGGCTCCTGGAGCATGCAGGCCATCAGTTTTCGCAGTCTATGCCCGGCTCCTGGAGCATGCTAGCCATCAGTTCTCACAGTCTATCCCCGGCTCCTGGAGCATGCTGGCCATCAGTTCTCACAGTCTATCCCCGGCTCCTGGAGCATGCTAGCCATCAGTTCTCACAGTCTATCCCCGGCTCCCGGAGCATGCAGGCCATCAGTTCTCACAGTCTATCCCCGGCTCCTGGAGCATGCAAGCCATCAGTTCTCACAGTCTATCCCTGGCTCCTGGAGCATGCTAGCTATCAATTCTCACAGTCTATCCCCGGCTCCTGGAGCATGCTAGCCATCAATTCTCACAGTTTATCCCCGGCTCCTGGAGCATGCTAGCCATCAGTTCTCAAAGTCTATCCTCGGCTCCTGGAGCATGCTAGACATCAATTCTCATAGTCTATACCCGGCTCCTGGATCATGCAGGCCATCAGTTCTCACAGTCTATCCCTGGCTCCTGGAGCATGCTAGCTATCAATTCTCACAGTCTATCCCCGGCTCCTGGAGCATGCTTGCCATCAGTTCTCACAGTCTATCCCCGGCTCCTGGAGCATGCTAGCCATCAGTTCTCATAGTCTATACCCGGCTCCTGGAGCATGCAGGCCATCAGTACTCGCAGTCTATACCCGGCTCCTGAAGCATGCTGGCCATCAGTTCTCACAGTCTATCCCCGGCTCCTGGAGCATACAGGCCATTAGTTCTCGCAATCTATCACCGGCTCCTGAAGCATGCTGGCCATCAGTTCTCATAGTCTATACCCGGCTCCTGGAGCATGCAGGCCATCAGTTTTCGCAGTCTATGCCCGGCTCCTGCAGCATGCAGGCCATCAGTACTCGCAGTCTATACCCGGCTCCTGGAGCATGCTGGCCATCAGTTCTCACAGTCTATCCCTGGCTCCTGGAGCATGCAAGCCATCAGTTCTCACAGTCTATCCCCAGCTCCTAAAGCATGCTGGCCATCAGTTCTCACAGTTCATCCTCGGCTCCTGGAGCATGCTGCCCGCACATTCTCATAGTCTATCCCCGGCTCCTGGAGCATGCAGGCCATCAGTTCTCACAGTCTATCCCCGGCTCCTGGAGCATGCAAGCCATCAGTTCTCACAGTCTATCCCCAGCTCCTAAAGCATGCTGGTCATCAGTTCTCACAGTCTATCCCCGGCTCCTGGAGCATGCAAGCCATCAGTTCTCGCAGTCTATCCCCGGCTCCTGGAGCATACTAGCTATCAATTCTCACAGTCTATCCCTGGCTCCTGGAGCATGCTAGCCATCAGTTCTCACAGTCTATCCCTAGCTCCTGGAGCATGCTAGCCATCAATTCTCATAGTCTATCCCCGGCTCCTAGAGCATGCTGGCCATCAGTTCTCACAGTTCATCCTCGGCTCCTGGAGCATGCTGCCCACACGTTCTCACAGTCTATCCCTGGCTCCTGGAGCATGCAGGCCTTCAGTTCTCACAGTCTATCCCCGGCTCCTGGAGCATGCAAGCCATCAGTTCTCACAGTCTATCCCCGGCTCCTGAAGCATGCTAGCTATCAATTCTCACAGTCTATTCCCGGCTCCTGGAGCATGCTAGCCATCAGTTCTCACAGTCTATCCCCAGCTCCTGGAGCATGCTAGCCATCAATTCCCATAGTCTATCCCCGGCTCCTGGAGAATGCTGGCCATCAGTTCTCAAGTTCATCCTCGGCTCCTGGAGCATGCTGCCCATCAGTTCTCACAGTCTATCCCCGGCTCATGGAGCATGCTAGCCATCAGTTCTCAAAGTCTATCCTCGGCTCCTGGAGCATGCTAGCCATCAATTCTCATAGTCTATACCCGGCTCCTGGATCATGCAGGCCATCAGTTCTCGCAGTCTACCCCCGGCTCCTGGAGCATGCTAGCCATCAGTTCTCACAGTCTATCCCCGGCTCCCGGAGCATGCAGGCCATCAGTTCTCACAGTCTATCCCCGGCTCCTGGAGCACACAGGCCATCAGTTCTCACAGTCTATCCCCGGCTCCTGGAGCATGCAGGCCATCAGTTCTCACAGTCTATCCCCAGCTCCTAAAGCATGCTGGCCATCAGTTCTCACAGTCTATCCCCGGCTCCTGGAGCATGCAGGCCATTAGTTCTCGCAATCTATCACCGGCTCCTGAAGCATGCTGGCCATCAGTTCTCATAGTCTATACCCGGCTCCTGGAGCATGCAGGCCATCAGTTTTCGCAGTCTATGCCCGGCTCCTGGAGCATGCTAGCCATCAGTTCTCACAGTCTATCCCCGGCTCCTGGAGCATGCTGGCCATCAGTTCTCACAGTCTATCCCCGGCTCCTGGAGCATGCTAGCCATCAGTTCTCACAGTCTATCCCCGGCTCCCGGAGCATGCAGGCCATCAGTTCTCACAGTCTATCCCCGGCTCCTGGAGCATGCAAGCCATCAGTTCTCACAGTCTATCCCTGGCTCCTGGAGCATGCTAGCTATCAATTCTCACAGTCTATCCCCGGCTCCTGGAGCATGCTAGCCATCAATTCTCACAGTTTATCCCCGGCTCCTGGAGCATGCTAGCCATCAGTTCTCAAAGTCTATCCTCGGCTCCTGGAGCATGCTAGACATCAATTCTCATAGTCTATACCCGGCTCCTGGATCATGCAGGCCATCAGTTCTCACAGTCTATCCCTGGCTCCTGGAGCATGCTAGCTATCAATTCTCACAGTCTATCCCCGGCTCCTGGAGCATGCTAGCCATCAGTTCTCACAGTCTATCCCCGGCTCCTGGAGCATGCTAGCCATCAGTTCTCATAGTCTATACCCGGCTCCTGGAGCATGCAGGCCATCAGTACTCGCAGTCTATACCCGGCTCCTGAAGCATGCTGGCCATCAGTTCTCACAGTCTATCCCCGGCTCCTGGAGCATACAGGCCATTAGTTCTCGCAATCTATCACCGGCTCCTGAAGCATGCTGGCCATCAGTTCTCATAGTCTATACCCGGCTCCTGGAGCATGCAGGCCATCAGTTTTCGCAGTCTATGCCCGGCTCCTGCAGCATGCAGGCCATCAGTACTCGCAGTCTATACCCGGCTCCTGAAGCATGCTGGCCATCAGTTCTCACAGTCTATCCCCGGCTCATGGAGCATGCAGGCCATTAGTTCTCGCAATCTATCACCGGCTCCTGAAGCATGCTGGCCATCAGTTCTCATAGTCTATACCCAGCTCCTGGAGCATGCAGGCCATCAGTTTTCGCAGTCTATGACCGGCTCCTGGAGCATGCTAGCCATCAGTTCTCAAAGTCTATCCCCGGCTCCTGGAGCATGCTGGCCATCAGTTCTCACAGTCTATCCCCGGCTCCCAGAGCATGCAGGCCATGCCATTAGTTCTCGCAATATATCACCGGCTCCTGAAGCATGCTGGCCATCAGTTCTCATAGTCTATACCCGGCTCCTGGAGCATGCAGGCCATCAGTTTTCGCAGTCTATGCCCGGCTCCTGGAGCATGCTAGCCATCAGTTCTCACAGTCTATCCCCGGCTCCTGGAGCATGCTGGCCATCAGTTCCCACAGTCTATCCCCGGCTCCTGGAGCATGCTGCCCATCAGTTCTCACAGTTTATACCCGGCTCCTGGAGCACACAGGCCATCAGTTCTCACAGTCTATCCCCGGCTCCTGGAGCATGCAGGCCATCAGTTCTCACAGTCTATCCCCAGCTCCTAAAGCATGCTGGCCATCAGTTCTCACAGTCTATCCCCGGCTCCTGGAGCATGCAGGCCATTAGTTCTCGCAATCTATCACCGGCTCCTGAAGCATGCTGGCCATCAGTTCTCATAGTCTATACCCGGCTCCTGGAGCATGCAGGCCATCAGTTTTCGCAATCTATGCCCGGCTCCTGGAGCATGCTAGCCATCAGTTCTCACAGTCTATCCCCGGCTCCTGGAGCATGCTGGCCATCAGTTCTCACAGTCTATCCCCGGCTCCTGGAGCATGCTAGCCATCAGTTCTCACAGTCTATCCCCAGCTCCTGAAGCATGCAAGCCATCAGTTCTCACAGTCTATCCCTGGCTCCTGGAGCATGCTAGCCATCAGTTCTCACAGTCTATCCCCGGCTCCTGGAGCATGCTGGCCATCAGTTCTCACAGTCTATCCCCGGCTCCTGGAGCATGCTAGCCATCAGTTCTCACAGTCTATCCCCGGCTCCCGGAGCATGCAGGCCATCAGTTCTCACAGTCTATCCCCGGCTCCTGGAGCATGCAAGCCATCAGTTCTCACAGTCTATCCCTGGCTCCTGGAGCATGCTAGCTATCAATTCTCACAGTCTATCCCCGGCTCCTGGAGCATGCTAGCCATCAATTCTCACAGTTTATCCCCGGCTCCTGGAGCATGCTAGCCATCAGTTCTCAAAGTCTATCCTCGGCTCCTGGAGCATGCTAGACATCAATTCTCATAGTCTATACCCGGCTCCTGGATCATGCTGGCCATCAGTTCTCACAGTTCATCCTCGGCTCCTGGAGCATGCTGCCCACACGTTCTCACAGTCTATCCCTGGCTCCTGGAGCATGCAGGCCTTCAGTTCTCACAGTCTATCCCCGGCTCCTGGAGCATGCAAGCCATCAGTTCTCACAGTCTATCCCCGGCTCCTGAAGCATGCTAGCTATCAATTCTCACAGTCTATTCCCGGCTCCTGGAGCATGCTAGCCATCAGTTCTCACAGTCTATCCCCAGCTCCTGGAGCATGCTAGCCATCAATTCCCATAGTCTATCCCCGGCTCCTGGAGAATGCTGGCCATCAGTTCTCAAGTTCATCCTCGGCTCCTGGAGCATGCTGCCCATCAGTTCTCACAGTCTATCCCCGGCTCATGGAGCATGCTAGCCATCAGTTCTCAAAGTCTATCCTCGGCTCCTGGAGCATGCTAGCCATCAATTCTCATAGTCTATACCCGGCTCCTGGATCATGCAGGCCATCAGTTCTCGCAGTCTACCCCCGGCTCCTGGAGCATGCTAGCCATCAGTTCTCACAGTCTATCCCCGGCTCCCGGAGCATGCACGCCATCAGTTCTCACAGTCTATCCCCGGCTCCTGGAGCACACAGGCCATCAGTTCTCACAGTCTATCCCCGGCTCCTGGAGCATGCAGGCCATCAGTTCTCACAGTCTATCCCCAGCTCCTAAAGCATGCTGGCCATCAGTTCTCACAGTCTATCCCCGGCTCCTGGAGCATGCAGGCCATTAGTTCTCGCAATCTATCACCGGCTCCTGAAGCATGCTGGCCATCAGTTCTCATAGTCTATACCCGGCTCCTGGAGCATGCAGGCCATCAGTTTTCGCAGTCTATGCCCGGCTCCTGGAGCATGCTAGCCATCAGTTCTCACAGTCTATCCCCGGCTCCTGGAGCATGCTGGCCATCAGTTCTCACAGTCTATCCCCGGCTCCTGGAGCATGCTAGCCATCAGTTCTCACAGTCTATCCCCGGCTCCCGGAGCATGCAGGCCATCAGTTCTCACAGTCTATCCCCGGCTCCTGGAGCATGCAAGCCATCAGTTCTCACAGTCTATCCCTGGCTCCTGGAGCATGCTAGCTATCAATTCTCACAGTCTATCCCCGGCTCCTGGAGCATGCTAGCCATCAATTCTCACAGTTTATCCCCGGCTCCTGGAGCATGCTAGCCATCAGTTCTCAAAGTCTATCCTCGGCTCCTGGAGCATGCTAGACATCAATTCTCATAGTCTATACCCGGCTCCTGGATCATGCAGGCCATCAGTTCTCACAGTCTATCCCTGGCTCCTGGAGCATGCTAGCTATCAATTCTCACAGTCTATCCCCGGCTCCTGGAGCATGCTAGCCATCAGTTCTCACAGTCTATCCCCGGCTCCTGGAGCATGCTAGCCATCAGTTCTCATAGTCTATACCCGGCTCCTGGAGCATGCAGGCCATCAGTACTCGCAGTCTATACCCGGCTCCTGAAGCATGCTGGCCATCAGTTCTCACAGTCTATCCCCGGCTCCTGGAGCATACAGGCCATTAGTTCTCGCAATCTATCACCGGCTCCTGAAGCATGCTGGCCATCAGTTCTCATAGTCTATACCCGGCTCCTGGAGCATGCAGGCCATCAGTTTTCGCAGTCTATGCCCGGCTCCTGCAGCATGCAGGCCATCAGTACTCGCAGTCTATACCCGGCTCCTGAAGCATGCTGGCCATCAGTTCTCACAGTCTATCCCCGGCTCATGGAGCATGCAGGCCATTAGTTCTCGCAATCTATCACCGGCTCCTGAAGCATGCTGGCCATCAGTTCTCATAGTCTATACCCAGCTCCTGGAGCATGTAGGCCATCAGTTTTCGCAGTCTATGCCCGGCTCCTGGAGCATGCTAGCCATCAGTTCTCAAAGTCTATCCCCGGCTCCTGGAGCATGCTGGCCATCAGTTCTCACAGTCTATCCCCGGCTCCCAGAGCATGCAGGCCATGCCATTAGTTCTCGCAATATATCACCGGCTCCTGAAGCATGCTGGCCATCAGTTCTCATAGTCTATACCCGGCTCCTGGAGCATGCAGGCCATCAGTTTTCGCAGTCTATGCCCGGCTCCTGGAGCATGCTAGCCATCAGTTCTCACAGTCTATCCCCGGCTCCTGGAGCATGCTGGCCATCAGTTCCCACAGTCTATCCCCGGCTCCTGGAGCATGCTGCCCATCAGTTCTCACAGTTTATACCCGGCTCCTGGAGCACACAGGCCATCAGTTCTCACAGTCTATCCCCGGCTCCTGGAGCATGCAGGCCATCAGTTCTCACAGTCTATCCCCAGCTCCTAAAGCATGCTGGCCATCAGTTCTCACAGTCTATCCCCGGCTCCTGGAGCATGCAGGCCATTAGTTCTCGCAATCTATCACCGGCTCCTGAAGCATGCTGGCCATCAGTTCTCATAGTCTATACCCGGCTCCTGGAGCATGCAGGCCATCAGTTTTCGCAATCTATGCCCGGCTCCTGGAGCATGCTAGCCATCAGTTCTCACAGTCTATCCCCGGCTCCTGGAGCATGCTGGCCATCAGTTCTCACAGTCTATCCCCGGCTCCTGGAGCATGCTAGCCATCAGTTCTCACAGTCTATCCCCAGCTCCTGAAGCATGCAAGCCATCAGTTCTCACAGTCTATCCCTGGCTCCTGGAGCATGCTAGCCATCAGTTCTCACAGTCTATCCCCGGCTCCTGGAGCATGCTGGCCATCAGTTCTCACAGTCTATCCCCGGCTCCTGGAGCATGCTAGCCATCAGTTCTCACAGTCTATCCCCGGCTCCCGGAGCATGCAGGCCATCAGTTCTCACAGTCTATCCCCGGCTCCTGGAGCATGCAAGCCATCAGTTCTCACAGTCTATCCCTGGCTCCTGGAGCATGCTAGCTATCAATTCTCACAGTCTATCCCCGGCTCCTGGAGCATGCTAGCCATCAATTCTCACAGTTTATCCCCGGCTCCTGGAGCATGCTAGCCATCAGTTCTCAAAGTCTATCCTCGGCTCCTGGAGCATGCTAGACATCAATTCTCATAGTCTATACCCGGCTCCTGGATCATGCAGGCCATCAGTTCTCGCAGTCTATCCCCGGCTCCCAGAGCATGCAGGCCATCACTTCTCACAGTCTATCCCCGGCTCCTGGAGCATGCAAGCCATCAGTTCTCACAGTCTATCCCTGGCTCCTGGAGCATGCTAGCTATCAATTCTCACAGTCTATCCCCGGCTCCTGGAGCATGCTAGCCATCAGTTCTCATAGTCTATCCCTGGCTCCTGGAGCATGCTAGCCATCAGTTCTCATAGTCTATACCCGGCTCCTGGAGCATGCAGGCCATCAGTACTCGCAGTCTATACCCGGCTCCTGAAGCATGCTGGCCATCAGTTCTCACAGTCTATCCCCGGCTCCTGGAGTATACAGGCCATTAGTTCTCGCAATCTATCACCGGCTCCTGAAGCATGCTGGCCATCAGTTCTCATAGTCTATACCCGGCTCCTGGAGCATGCAGGCCATCAGTTTTCGCAGTCTATGCCCGGCTCCTGGAGCATGCAGGCCATTAGTACTCGCAGTCTATACCTGGCTCCTGAAGCATGCTGGCCATCAGTTCTCACAGTCTATCCCCGGCTCCTGGAGCATGCAGGCCATTAGTTCTCGCAATCTATCACCGGCTCCTGAAGCATGCTGGCCATCAGTTCTCATAGTCTATACCCGGCTCCTGGAGCATGCAGGCCATCAGTTCTCACAGTCTATGCCCGGCTCCTGGAGCATGCTAGCCATCAGTTCTCACAGTCTATGCCCGGCTCCTGGAGCATGCTAGCCATCAGTTCTCACAGTCTATCCCCGGCTCCTGGAGCTTGCTGGCCATCAGTTCTCACAGTCTATCCCCGGCTCCCAGAGCATGCAGGCCATCAGTTCTCACAGTCTATCCCCGGCTCCTGGAGCATGCAAGCCATCAGTTCTCACAGTCTATCCCTGGCTCCTGGAGCATGCTAGCCATCAGTTCTCAAAGTCTATCCCCGGCTCCTGGAGCATGCTAGCCATCAGTTCTCATAGTCTATACCCGGCTCCTGGAGCATGCAGGCCATCAGTACTCGCAGTCTATACCCGGCTCCTGAAGCATGCTGGCCATCAGTTCTCACAGTCTATCCCCGGCTCCTGGAGCATGCAGGCCATTAGTTCTCGCAATCTATCACCGGCTCCTGAAGCATGCTGGCCATCAGTTCTCATAGTCTATACCCGGCTCCTGGAGCATGCAGGCCATCAGTTTTCGCAGTCTATGCCCGGCTCCTGGAGCATGCTAGCCATCAGTTCTCACAGTCTATCCCCGGCTCCTGGAGCATGCTGGCCATCAGTTCCCACAGTCTATCCCCGGCTCCTGGAGCATGCTGCCCATCAGTTCTCACAGTTTATACCCGGCTCCTGGAGCACACAGGCCATCAGTTCTCACAGTCTATCCCCGGCTCCTGGAGCATGCAGGCCATCAGTTCTCACAGTCTATCCCCAGCTCCTAAAGCATGCTGGCCATCAGTTCTCACAGCCTATCCCCGGCTCCTGGAGCATGCAGGCCATTAGTTCTCGCAATCTATCACCGGCTCCTGAAGCATGCTGGCCATCAGTTCTCATAGTCTATACCCGGCTCCTGGAGCATGCAGGCCATCAGTTTTCGCAGTCTATGCCCGGCTCCTGGAGCATGCTAGCCATCAGTTCTCACAGTCTATCCCAGGCTCCTGGAGCATGCTGGCCATCAGTTCTCACAGTCTATCCCCGGCTCCTGGAGCATGCTAGCCATCAGTTCTCACAGTCTATCCCCAGCTCCAGAAGCATGCAAGCCATCAGTTCTCACAGTCTATCCCTGGCTCCTGGAGCATGCTAGCTATCAATTCTCACAGTCTATCCCCGGCTCCTGGAGCATGCTAGCCATACATTCTCATAGTCTATACCCGGCTCCTGGATCATGCAGGCCATCAGTTCTCGCAGTCTACCCCCGGCTCCTGGAGCATGCTAGCCATCAGTTCTCACAGTCTATCCCCGGCTCCCAGAGCATGCAGGCCATCAGTTCTCACAGTCTATCCCCGGCTCCTGGAGCATGCAAGCCATCAGTTCTCACAGTCTATCCCTGGCTCCTGGAGCATGCTAGCTATCAATTCTCACAGTCTATCCCCGGCTCCTGGAGCATGCTAGCCATCAGTTCTCACAGTCTATCCCCGGCTCCTGGAGCATGCTAGCCATCAATTCTCACAGTTTATCCCCGGCTCCTGGAGCATGCTAGCCATCAGTTCTCAAAGTCTATCCCTGGCTCCTGGAGCATGCTAGCCATCAGTTCTCATAGTCTATACCCGGCTCCTGGAGCATGCAGGCCATCAGTACTCGCAGTCTATACCCGGCTCCTGAAGCATGCTGGCCATCAGTTCTCACAGTCTATCCCCGGCTCCTGGAGCATGCAGGCCATTAGTTCTCGCAATCTATCACCGGCTCCTGAAGCATGCTGGCCATCAGTTCTCATAGTCTATACCCGGCTCCTGGAGCATGCAGGCCATCAGTTTTCGCAGTCTATGCCCGGCTCCTGGAGCATGCTAGCCATCAGTTCTCACAGTCTATCCCTGGCTCCTGGAGCATGCTGGCCATCAGTTCTCACAGTCTATCCCCGGCTCCTGGAGCATGCTGCCCATCAGTTCTCACAGTTTATACCCGGCTCCTGGAGCACACAGGCCATCAGTACTCGCAGTCTATACCCGGCTCCTGAAGCATGCTGGCCATCAGTTCTCACAGTCTATCCCCGGCTCCTGGAGCATGCAGGCCATTAGTTTTCGCAATCTATCACCGGCTCCTGAAGCATGCTGGCCATCAGTTCTCATAGTCTATACCCGGCTCCTGGAGCATGCAGGCCATCAGTTTTCGCAGTCTATGTCCGGCTCCTGGAGCATGCTAGCCATCAGTTCTCACAGTCTATCCCCGGATCCTGGAGCATGCTGGCCATCAGTTCCCACAGTCTATCCCCGGCTCCTGGAGCATGCTGCCCATCAGTTCTCACAGTTTATACCCGGCTCCTGGAGCACACAGGCCATCAGTTCTCACAGACTATCCCCAGCTCCTGGAGCATGAAGGCCATCAGTTCTCACAGTCTATCCCCAGCTCCTAAAGCATGCTGGCCATCAGTTCTCACAGTCTATCCCCGGCTCCTGAAGCATGCAGGCCATTAGTTCTCGCAATGTATCACCGGCTCCTGAAGCATGCTGGCCATCAGTTCTCATAGTCTATACCCGGCTCCTGGAGCATGCAGGCCATCAGTTTTCGCAGTCTATGCCCGGCTCCTGGAGCATGCTAGCCATCAGTTCTCACAGTCTATCCCCGGCTCCTGGAGCATGCTGGCCATCAGTTCTCACAGTCTATCCCCGGCTCCTGGAGCATGCTAGCCATCAGTTCTCACAGTCTATCCCCAGCTCCTGAAGCATGCAAGCCATCAGTTCTCACAGTCTATCCCTGGCTCCTGGAGCATGCTAGCTATCAATTCTCACAGTCTATCCCCGGCTCCTGGAGCATGCTAGCCATACATTCTCATAGTCTATACCCGGCTCCTGGATCATGCAGGCCATCAGTTCTCGCAGTCTACCCCCGGCTCCTGGAGCATGCTAGCCATCAGTTCTCACAGTCTATCTCCGGCTCCCAGAGCATGCAGGCCATCAGTTCTCACAGTCTATCCCCGGCTCCTGGAGCATGCAAGCCATCAGTTCTCACAGTCTATCCCTGGCTCCTGGAGCATGCTAGCTATCAATTCTCACAGTCTATCCCCGGCTCCTGGAGCATGCTAGCCATCAGTTCTCACAGTCTATCCCCGGCTCCTGGAGCATGTAGCCATCAATTCTCACAGTTTATCCCCGGCTCCTGGAGCATGCTAGCCATCAGTTCTCAAAGTCTATCCCTGGCTCCTGGAGCATGCTAGCCATCAGTTTTCATAGTCTATACCCGGCTCCTGGAGCATGCAGGCCATCAGTACTCGCAGTCTATACCCGGCTCCTGAAGCATGCTGGCCATCAGTTCTCACAGTCTATCCCCGGCTCCTGGAGCATGCAGGCCATTAGTTCTCACAGTCTATCCCCGGCTCCTGGAGCATGCTAGCCATACATTCTCATAGTCTATACCCGGCTCCTGGATCATGCAGGCCATCAGTTCTCGCAGTCTACCCCCGGCTCCTGGAGCATGCTAGCCATCAGTTCTCACAGTCTATCTCCGGCTCCCAGAGCATGCAGGCCATCAGTTCTCACAGTCTATCCCCGGCTCCTGGAGCATGCAAGCCATCAGTTCTCACAGTCTATCCCTGGCTCCTGGAGCATGCTAGCTATCAATTCTCACAGTCTATCCCCGGCTCCTGGAGCATGCTAGCCATCAGTTCTCACAGTCTATCCCCGGCTCCTGGAGCATGTAGCCATCAATTCTCACAGTTTATCCCCGGCTCCTGGAGCATGCTAGCCATCAGTTCTCAAAGTCTATCCCTGGCTCCTGGAGCATGCTAGCCATCAGTTTTCATAGTCTATACCCGGCTCCTGGAGCATGCAGGCCATCAGTACTCGCAGTCTATACCCGGCTCCTGAAGCATGCTGGCCATCAGTTCTCACAGTCTATCCCCGGCTCCTGGAGCATGCAGGCCATTAGTTCTCGCAATCTATCACCGGCTCCTGAAGCATGCTGGCCATCAGTTCTCATAGTCTATACCCGACTCCTGGAGCATGCAGGCCATCAGTTTTCACAGTCTATGCCCGGCTCCTGGAGCATGCTAGCCATCAGTTCTCACAGTCTATCCCCGGCTCCTGGAGCATGCTGGCCATCAGTTCTCACAGTCTATCCCCGGCTCCTGGAGCATGCTGCCCATCAGTTCTCACAGTTTATACCCGGCTCCTGGAGCACACAGGCCATCAGTTCTCACAGTCTATCCCCGGCTCCTGGAGCATGCAGGCCATCAGTTCTCACAGTCTATCCCCAGCTCCTAAAGCATGCTGGCCATCAGTTCTCACAGTCTATCCCCGGCTCCTGGAGCATGCAGGCCATTAGTTCTCGCAATCTATCACCGGCTCCTGAAGCATGCTGGCCATCAGTTCTCATAGTCTATACCCGGCTCCTGGAGCATGCAGGCCATCAGTTTTCGCAGTCTATGCCCGGCTCCTGGAGCATGCTAGCCATCAGTTCTCACAGTCTATCCCCGGCTCCTGGAGCATGCTGGCCATCAGTTCTCACAGTCTATCCCCGGCTCCTGGAGCATGCTGCCCATCAGTTCTCACAGTTTATATCCGGCTCCTGGAGCATGCAGGCCATCAGTTCTCACAGTCTATCCCCGGCTCCTGGAGCATGCTAGCCATCAATTCTCACAGTTTATCCCCGGCTCCTAGAGCATGCTAGTCATCAGTTCTCAAAGTCTATCCCCGGCTTCTGGAGCATGCTAGCCATCAATTCTCATAGTCTATACCCGGCTCCTGGAGCATGCATGCCATCAGTACACACAGTCTATCCCCGGCTCCTGCAGCATGCTGGCCATCAGTTCTCACAGTCCAACCCCGGCTCCTGGAGCACACAGGCCATCAGTTCTCACAGTCTATCCCCGGCTCCTGGAGCATGCAGGCCATCAGTTCTCACAGTCTATCCCCAGCTCCTAAAGCATGCTGGCCATCAGTTCTCACAGTCTATCCCCGGCTCCTGGAGCATGCAGGCCATCAGTTCTCATAGTCTATCCCCAGCTCCTGGAGCATGCTTGCCCTCAGTTCTCACAGTCTAGCCCCGGCTCCTGGAGCATGCTGGCCATCAGTTCTCACAGTCTATCCCGGGCTTCTGGAGCATACATGCCATCAGTTCTCACAGTCTATCCCCGGCTCCTAAAGCATTCTGGCCATCAGTTCCCACAGTCTATCCCCGGCTCCTGGAGCATGCTGGCCATTAGTTCTCACAGTCCCTCCCTGGCTCCTGGAGCATGCTGGCCATCAGTTCTCACAGTCTATCCCCACTAGCCATTAGTTCTCACAGTCTATGCCTGGCTCCTGGGGCATACTAGCCTTCAGTTCTCACAGTCTATCCCCGGCTCCTGGAGCATGCTGGCCATCAGTTCTCACAGTCTATCCCCAGCTCCTGGACCATGCGGGCCATCAGTTCTCACAGTCTATCCCCGTCTCCTGGAGCATGCTGCCCATCAGTTCTCACAGTCTATCCCCGGCTCCTGGAGCATGCAGGCCATCAGTTCTCACAGTCTATCCCCGGCTCCTGGAGCATGCAAGCCATCAGTTCTCGCAGTCTATCCCCGGCTCCTGGAGCATGCTAGCTATCAATTCTCCCAGTCTATCCCCGGCTCCTGGAGCATGCTAGCCATCAGTTCTCACAGTCTATCCCCAGCTCCTGGAGCATGCTAGCCATCAATTCTCATAGTCTATCCCCGGCTCCTGGAGCATGCTGGCCATCAGTTCTCACAGTTCATCCTCGGCTCCTGGAGCATGCTGCCCACACGTTCTCACAGTCTATCCCTGGCTCCTGGAGCATGCAGACCATCAGTTCTCACAGTCTATCCCCGGCTCCTGGAGCATGCAAGCCATCAGTTCTCACAGTCTATCCCCGGCTCCTGGAGCATGCTAGCTATCAATTCTCACAGTCTATCCCCGGCTCCTGGAGCATGCTAGCCATCAGTTCTCACAGTCTATCCCTGGCTCCTGGAGCATGCTAGCCATCAATTCTCACAGTTTATCCCAGACTCCTGGAGCATGCTAGCCATCAGTTCTCACAGTCTTTCCCCGGCTCCTGGAGCATGCTGCCCATCAGATCTCACAGTTTATACCCGGCTCCTGGAGCATGCAGGCCATCAGTTCTCACAGTCTATCCCCGGCTCCTGGAGCATGCTAGCCATCAATTCTCACAGTTTATCCCCGGCTCCTAGAGCATGCTAGCCATCAGTTCTCAAAGTCTATCCCCGGCTCCTGGAGCATGCTAGCCATCAATTCTCATAGTCTATACCCGGTTCCTGGAGCATGCTGGCCATCAGTTCTCACAGTCCAACCCCGGCTCCTGGAGCACACAGGCCATCAGTTCTCACAGTCTATCCCCGGCTCCTGGAGCATGCAGGCCATCAGTTCTCACAGTCTATCCCCAGCTCCTAAAGCATGCTGCCCATCAGTTCTCACAGTCTATCCCCGGCTCCTGGAGCATGCAGGCCATCAGTTCTCATAGTCTATTCCCGGCTCCTTAAGCATGCTGGCCCTCAGTTCTCACAGTCTAGCCCCGGCTCCTGGAGCATGCTGGCCATCAGTTCTCACAGTCTATCCCCGGCTTCTGGAGCATACATGCCATCAATTCTTACAGTCTATCCCCGGCTCCTAAAGCATTCTGGCCATCAGTTCCCACAGTCTATCCCCAGCTCTTGGAGCATGCTGGCCATTAGTTCTCACAGTCCATCCCTGGCTCCTGGAGCATGCTGGCCATCAGTTCTCACAGTCTATCCCCGCTAGCCATTAGTTCTCACAGTCTATGCCTGGCTCCTGGGGCATAGTAGCCTTCAGTTCTCACAGTCTATCCCCGGCTCCTGGAGCATGCTGGCCATCAGTTCTCACAGTCTATCCCCAGCTCCTGGACCATGCGGGCCATCAGTTCTCACAGTCTATCCCCGGCTCCTGGAGCATGCTGCCCATCAGTTCTCACAGTCTATCCCCGGCTCCTGGAGCATGCAGGCCATCAGTTCTCGCAATCTACCCCCGGCTGCTGGAGCATGCTAGCCATCAGTTCTCACAGTCTATCCCCGGCTCCTGGAGCATGCTAGCCATCAATTCTCACAGTTTATCCCCGGCTCCTGGAGCATGCTAGCCATCAGTTCTCAAAGTCTATCCTCAGCTCCTGGAGCATGCTAGCCATCAATTCTCATAGTCTATACCCGGCTCCTGGATCATGCAGGCCATCAGTTCTCGCAGTCTACACCCGGCTCCTGGAGCATGCTAGCCATCAGTTCTCACAGTCCATCCCCGGCTCCTGGAGCTTGCTGGCCATCAGTTCTCACAGTCTATCCGGGCTCCTGGAGCATGCTGCCCATCAGTTCTCACAGTCCAACCCCGGCTCCTGGAGCACACAGGCCATCAGTTCTCACAGTCTATCCCCGGCTCCTGGAGCATGCAGGCCATCAGTTCTCACAGTCTATCCCCCGCTCCTAAAGCATGCTGGCCATCAGTTCTCACAGTCTATCCCCGGCTCCTGGAGCATGCAGGCCATCAGTTCTCATAGTCTATCCCCAGCTCCTGGAGCATGCTTGCCCTCAGTTCTCACAGTCTAGCCCCGGCTCCTGGAGCATGCTGGCCATCAGTTCTCACAGTCTATCCCGGGCTTCTGGAGCATACATGCCATCAGTTCTCACAGTCTATCCCCGGCTCCTAAAGCATTCTGGCCATCAGTTCCCACAGTCTATCCCCGGCTCCTGGAGCATGCTGGCCATTAGTTCTCACAGTCCATCCCTGGCTCCTGGAGCATGCTGGCCATCAGTTCTCACAGTCTATCCCCGCTAGCCATTAGTTCTCACAGTCTATGCCTGGCTCCTGGGGCATACTAGCCTTCAGTTCTCACAGTCTATCCCCGGCTCCTGGAGCATGCTGGCCATCAGTTCTCACAGTCTATCCCCAGCTCCTGGACCATGCGGGCCATCAGTTCTCACAGTCTATCCCCGTCTCCTGGAGCATGCTGCCCATCAGTTCTCACAGTCTATCCCCGGCTCCTGGAGCATGCAGGCCATCAGTTCTCACAGTCTATCCCCGGCTCCTGGAGCATGCAAGCCATCAGTTCTCGCAGTCTATCCCCGGCTCCTGGAGCATGCTAGCTATCAATTCTCCCAGTCTATCCCCGGCTCCTGGAGCATGCTAGCCATCAGTTCTCACAGTCTATCCCCAGCTCCTGGAGCATGCTAGCCATCAATTCTCATAGTCTATCCCCGGCTCCTGGAGCATGCTGGCCATCAGTTCTCACAGTTCATCCTCGGCTCCTGGAGCATGCTGCCCACACGTTCTCACAGTCTGTCCCTGGCTCCTGGAGCATGCAGGCCATCAGTTCTCACAGTCTATCCCCGGCTCCTGGAGCATGCAAGCCATCAGTTCTCACAGTCTATCCCCGGCTCCTGGAGCATGCTAGCTATCAATTCTCACAGTCTATCCCTGGCTCCTGGAGCATGCTAGCCATCAGTTCTCACAGTCTATCCCCGGCTCCTGGAGCATGCTAGCCATCAATTCTCACAGTTTATCCCAGACTCCTGGAGCATGCTAGCCATCAGTTCTCACAGTCTATCCCCGGCTCCTGGAGCATGCTGCCCATCAGATCTCATAGTTTATACCCGGCTCCTGGAGCATGCAGGCCATCAGTTCTCACAGTCTATCCCCGGCTCCTGGAGCATGCTAGCCATCAATTCTCACAGTTTATCCCCGGCTCCTAGAGCATGCTAGCCATCAGTTCTCAAAGTCTATTCTCGGCTCCTGGAGCATGCTAGCCATCAATTCTCATAGTCTATACCCGGTTCCTGGAGCATGCTTGCCCTCAGTTCTCACAGTCTAGCCCCGGCTCCTGGAGCATGCTGGCCATCAGTTCTCACAGTCTATCCCGGGCTTCTGGAGCATACATGCCATCAGTTCTCACAGTCTATCCCCGGCTCCTAAAGCATTCTGGCCATCAGTTCCCACAGTCTATCCCCGGCTCCTGGAGCATGCTGGCCATTAGTTCTCACAGTCCATCCCTGGCTCCTGGAGCATGCTGGCCATCAGTTCTCACAGTCTATCCCCGCTAGCCATTAGTTCTCACAGTCTATGCCTGGCTCCTGGGGCATACTAGCCTTCAGTTCTCACAGTCTATCCCCGGCTCCTGGAGCATGCTAGCCATCAATTCTCACAGTTTATCCCCGGCTCCTGGAGCATGCTAGCCATCAGTTCTCAAAGTGTATGCTCAGCTCCTGGAGCATGCTAGCCATCAATTCTCACAGTCTATCCCGGCTCCTGGAGCATGCTGCCCATCAGTTCTCACAGTCCAACCCCGGCTCCTGGAGCACACAGGCCATCAGTTCTCACAGTCTACCCCCGGCTCCTGGAGCATGCTAGCCATCAGTTCTCACAGTCCATCCCCGGCTCCTGGAGCTTGCTGGCCATCAGTTCTCACAGTCTATCCCGGCTCCTGGAGCATGCTGCCCATCAGTTCTCACAGTCCAACCCCGGCTCCTGGAGCACACAGGCCATCAGTTCTCACAGTCTATCCCCGGCTCCTGGAGCATGCAGGCCATCAGTTCTCACAGTCTATCCCCAGCTCCTAAAGCATGCTGGCCATCAGTTCTCACAGTCTATCCCCGGCTCCTGGAGCATGCAGGCCATCAGTTCTCATAGTCTATCCCCAGCTCCTGGAGCATGCTTGCCCTCAGTTCTCACAGTCTAGCCCCGGCTCCTGGAGCATGCTGGCCATCAGTTCTCACAGTCTATCCCGGGCTTCTGGAGCATACATGCCATCAGTTCTCACAGTCTATCCCCGGCTCCTAAAGCATTCTGGCCATCAGTTCCCACAGCCTATCCCCGGCTCCTGGAGCATGCTGGCCATTAGTTCTCACAGTCCATCCCTGGCTCCAGGAGCATGCTGGCCATCAGTTCTCACAGTCTATCCCCGCTAGCCATTAGTTCTCACAGTCTATGCCTGGCTCCTGGGGCATACTAGCCTTCAGTTCTCACAGTCTATCCCCGGTTCCTGGAGCATGCTGGCCATCAGTTCTCACAGTCTGTCCCCAGCTCCTGGACCATGCGGGCCATCAGTTCTCACAGTCTATCCCCGTCTCCTGGAGCATGCTGCCCATCAGTTCTCACAGTCTATCCCCGGCTCCTGGAGCATGCAGGCCATCAGTTCTCACAGTCTATCCCCGGCTCCTGGAGCATGCAAGCCATCAGTTCTCGCAGTCTATCCCCGGCTCCTGGAGCATGCTAGCTATCAATTCTCCCAGTCTATCCCCGGCTCCTGGAGCATGCTAGCCATCAGTTCTCACAGTCTATCCCCAGCTCCTGGAGCTTGCTAGCCATCAATTCTCATAGTCTATCCCCGGCTCCTGGAGCATGCTGGCCATCAGTTCTCACAGTTCATCCTCGGCTCCTGGTGCATGCTGCCCACACGTTCTCACAGTCTATCCCTGGCTCCTGGAGCATGCAGGCCATCAGTTCTCACAGTCTATCCCCGGCTCCTGGAGCATGCAAGCCATCAGTTCTCACAGTCTATCCCCGGCTCCTGGAGCATGCTAGCTATCAATTCTCACAGTCTATCCCCGGCTCCTGGAGCATGCTAGCCATCAGTTCTCACAGTCTATCCCCGGCTCCTGGAGCATGCTAGCCATCAATTCTCACAGTTTATCCCAGACTCCTGGAGCATGCTAGCCATCAGTTCTCACAGTCTATCCCCGGCTCCTGGAGCATGCAGCCCATCAGATCTCACAGTTTATACCCGGCTCCTGGAGCATGCAGCCCATCAGTTCTCACAGTCTATCCCCGGCTCCTGGAGCATGCTAGCCATCAATTCTCATAGTCTATACCCGGTTCCTGGAGCATGCTTGCCCTCAGTTCTCACAGTCTAGCCCCGGCTCCTGGAGCATGCTGGCCATCAGTTCTCACAGTCTATCCCGGGCTTCTGGAGCATACATGCCATCAGTTCTCACAGTCTATCCCCGGCTCCTAAAGCATTCTGTCCATCAGTTCCCACAGTCTATCCCCGGCTCCTGGAGCATGCTGGCCATTAGTTCTCACAGTCCATCCCTGGCTCCTGGAGCATGCTGGCCATCAGTTCTCAAAGTCTATCCCCGGCTCCTGGAGCATGCTAGCCATCAATTCTCATAGTCTATACCCGGTTCCTGGAGCATGCTTGCCCTCAGTTCTCACAGTCTAGCCCCGGCTCCTGGAGCATGCTGGCCATCAGTTCTCACAGTCTATCCCGGGCTTCTGGAGCATACATGCCATCAGTTCTCACAGTCTATCCCCGGCTCCTAAAGCATTCTGTCCATCAGTTCCCACAGTCTATCCCCGGCTCCTGGAGCATGCTGGCCATTAGTTCTCACAGTCCATCCCTGGCTCCTGGAGCATGCTGGCCATCAGTTCTCACAGTCTATCCCCGCTAGCCATTAGTTCTCACAGTCTATGCCTGGCTCCTGGGGCATACTAGCCTTCAGTTCTCACAGTCTATCCCCGGCTCCTGGAGCATGCTGGCCATCAGTTCTCACAGTCTATCCCCAGCTCCTGGACCATGCGGGCCATCAGTTCTCACAGTCTATCCCCGTCTCCTGGAGCATGCTGCCCATCAGTTCTCACAGTCTATACCCGGCTCCTGGAGCATGCAGGCCATCAGTTCTCACAGTCTATCCCCGGCTCCTGGAGCATGCAAGCCATCAGTTCTCGCAGTCTATCCCCGGCTCCTGGAGCATGCTAGCTATCAATTCTCCCAGTCTATCCCCGGCTCCTGGAGCATGCTAGCCATCAGTTCTCACAGTCTATCCCCTGCTCCTGGAGCATGCTAGCCATCAATTCTCATAGTCTATCCCCGGCTCCTGGAGCATGCTGGCCATCAGTTCTCACAGTTCATCCTCGGCTCCTGGAGCATGCTGCCCACACGTTCTCACAGTCTATCCCTGGCTCCTGGAGCATGCAGGCCATCAGTTCTCACAGTCTATCCCCGGCTCCTGGAGCATGCAAGCCATCAGTTCTCACAGTCTATCCCCGGCTCCTGGAGCATGCTAGCTATCAATTCTCACAGTCTATCCCCGGCTCCTGGAGCATGCTAGCCATCAGTTCTCACAGTCTATCCCCGGCTCCTGGAGCATGCTAGCCATCAATTCTCACAGTTTATCCCAGACTCCTGGAGCATGCTAGCCATCAGTTCTCACAGTCTATCCCCGGCTCCTGGAGCATGCTGCCCATCAGATCTCACAGTTTATACCCGGCTCCTGGAGCATGCAGGCCATCAGTTCTCACAGTCTATCCCCGGCTCCTGGAGCATGCTAGCAATCAATTCTCACAGTTTATCCCCGGCTCCTAGAGCATGCTAGCCATCAGTTCTCAAAGTCTATCCCCGGCTCCTGGAGCATGCTAGCCATCAATTCTCATAGTCTATACCCGGTTCCTGGAGCATGCTGGCCATCAGTTCTCACAGTCCAACCCCGGCTCCTGGAGCACACAGGCCATCAGTTCTCACAGTCTATCCCCGGCTCCTGGAGCATGCAGGCCATCAGTTCTCACAGTCTATCCCCAGCTCCTAAAGCATGCTGCCCATCAGTTCTCACAGTCTATCCCCGGCTCCTGGAGCATGCAGGCCATCAGTTCTCATAGTCTATTCCCGGCTCCTTGAGCATGCTGGCCCTCAGTTCTCACAGTCTAGCCCCGGCTCCTGGAGCATGCTGGCCATCAGTTCTCACAGTCTATCCCCAGCTTCTGGAGCGTACATGCCATCAATTCTTACAGTCTATCCCCGGCTCCTAAAGCATTCTGGCCATCAGTTCCCACAGTCTATCCCCAGCTCTTGGAGCATGCTGGCCATTAGTTCTCACAGTCCATCCCTGGCTCCTGGAGCATGCTGGCCATCAGTTCTCACAGTCTATCCCCGCTAGCCATTAGTTCTCACAGTCTATGCCTGGCTCCTGGAGCATAGTAGCCTTCAGTTCTCACAGTCTATCCCCGGCTCCTGGAGCATGCTGGCCATCAGTTCTCACAGTCTATCCCCAGCTCCTGGACCATGCGGGCCATCAGTTCTCACAGTCTATCCCCGGCTCCTGGAGCATGCTGCCCATCAGTTCTCACAGTCTATCCCCGGCTCCTGGAGCATGCAGGCCATCAGTTCTCGCAATCTACCCCCGGCTGCTGGAGCATGCTAGCCATCAGTTCTCACAGTCTATCCCCGGCTCCTGGAGCATGCTAGCCATCAATTCTCACAGTTTATCCCCGGCTCCTGGAGCATGCTAGCCATCAGTTCTCAAAGTCTATCCTCAGCTCCTGGAGCATGCTAGCCATCAATTCTCATAGTCTATACCCGGCTCCTGGATCATGCAGGCCATCAGTTCTCGCAGTCTACCCCCGGCTCCTGGAGCATGCTAGCCATCAGTTCTCACAGTCCATCCCCGGCTCCTGGAGCTTGCTGGCCATCAGTTCTCACAGTCTATCCCGGCTCCTGGAGCATGCTGCCCATCAGTTCTCACAGTCTATCCCCGGCTCCTGGAGCATGCAGGCCACCATTTCTCACAGTCTATCCCCGGCTCCTGGAGCCTGCTAGCCATCAATTCTCACAGTTTATCCCCGGCTCCTGGAGCATGCTAGCCATCAGTTCTCAAAGTCTATCCTCGGCTCCTGGAGCATGCTAGCCATCAATTCCCATAGTCTATACCCGGCTCCTGGAGCATGCAGGCCATCAGTACACACAGTGTATCCCCGGCTCCTGAAGCATTCTGGCCATTAGTTCTCACAGTCCAACCCCGGCTCCTGGAGCAACAGGCCATCAGTTCTCACAGTCTATCCCCGGCTCCTGGAGCATTCAGGCCATCAGTTCTCACAGTCTATCCCCAGCTCCTAAAGGATGCTGGCCATCAGTTCTCACAGTCTATCCCCAGCTCCTCGAGCATGCAGGCCATCATTGCCCATAGTCTATCCCCGGCTCCTGGAGCATGCTGACCCTCAGTTCTCACAGTATAGCCCCGGCTCCTGGAGCATGCTGGCCACATGTTCTCACAGTCTATTCCCGGCTCCTGGAGCATACAGGCCATCAGTTCTCACAGTCTATCCCCGACTCCTAAAGCATTCTGGCCATCAGTTCCCACAGTCTATCCCCGCCTCCTGGAGAATGCTGGCCATTAGTTCTCACAGTCCATCCCTGGCTCCTGGAGCATGCTGGCCATCAATTCTCACAGTCAATCCCCGCTAGCCATTAGTTCTCACAGTCTATGCCTGGCTCCTGGAGCATGCTAGCCATCAGTTCTCAGAGTCTATCCCCGGCTCCTGGAGCATGCAGGCCATCAGTTCTCAGATTCTATCCCCAGCTCCTGGATCATGCTGGCCATCAGTTCTCACAATCTATCCCTGGCTTCTGGAGCATGCTGGCAATCAGTTCTCACAGTCTAATCCCGGCTCCTGGAGCATACAGACCATCAGTTCTCACAGTCTATCCCCAGCTCCTGGACCATGCGGGCCATCAGTTCTCACAGTCTATCCCCGTCTCCTGGAGCATGCTGCCCATCAGTTCTCACAGTCTATCCCCGGCTCCTGGAGCATGCAGGCCATCAGTTCTCACAGTCTATCCCCGGCTCCTGGAGCATGCAAGCCATCAGTTCTCGCAGTCTATCCCCGGCTCCTGGAGCATGCTAGCTATCAATTCTCCCAGTCTATCCCCGGCTCCTGGAGCATGCTAGCCATCAGTTCTCACAGTCTATCCCCAGCTCCTGGAGCATGCTAGCCATCAATTCTCATAGTCTATCCCCGGCTCCTGGAGCATGCTGGCCATCAGTTCTCACAGTTCATCCTCGGCTCCTGGAGCATGCTGCCCACACTTTCTCACAGTCTATCCCTGGCTCCTGGAGCATGCAGGCCATCAGTTCTCACAGTCTATCCCCGGCTCCTGGAGCATGCAAGCCATCAGTTCTCACAGTCTATCCCCGGCTCCTGGAGCATGCTAGCTATCAATTCTCACAGTCTATCCCCGGCTCCTGGAGCATGCTAGCCATCAGTTCTCACAGTCTATCCCCGGCTCCTGGAGCATGCTAGCCATCAATTCTCACAGTTTATCCCAGGCTCCTGGAGCATGCTAGCCATCAGTTCTCACAGTCTATCCCCGGCTCCTGGAGCATGCTGCCCATCAGATCTCACAGTTTATACCCGGCTCCTGGAGCATGCAGGCCATCAGTTCTCACAGTCTATCCCCGGCTCCTGGAGCATGCTAGCCATCAATTCTCACAGTTTATCCCCGGCTCCTAGAGCACGCTAGCCATTAGTTCTCAAAGTCTATCCCCGGCTCCTGGAGCATGCTAGCCATCAATTCTCATAGTCTATACCCGGTTCCTGGAGCATGCTGGCCATCAGTTCTCACAGTCCAACCCCGGCTCCTGGAGCACACAGGCCATCAGTTCTCACAGTCTATCCCCGGCTCCTGGAGCATGCAGGCCATCAGTTCTCACAGTCTATCCCCAGCTCCTAAAGCATGCTGCCCATCAGTTCTCACAGTCTATCCCCGGCTCCTGGAGCATGCAGGCCATCAGTTCTCATAGTCTATTCCCGACTCCTTGAGCATGCTGGCCCTCAGTTCTCACAGTCTAGCCCCGGCTCCTGGAGCATGCTGGCCATCAGTTCTCACAGTCTATCCCCGGCTTCTGGAGCATACATGCCATCGATTCTCACAGTCTATCCCCGGCTCCTAAAGCATTCTGGCCATCAGTTCCCACAGTCTATCCCCAGCTCTTGGAGCATGCTGGCCATTAGTTCTCACAGTCCATCCCTGGCTCCTGGAGCATGCTGGCCATCAGTTCTCACAGTCTATCCCCGCTAGCCATTAGTTCTCACAGTCTATGCCTGGCTCCTGGGGCATAGTAGCCTTCAGTTCTCACAGTCTATCCCCGGCTCCTGGAGCATGCTGGCCATCAGTTCTCACAGCCTATCCCCAGCTCCTGGACCATGCGGGCCATCAGTTCTCAGTCTATCCCCGGCTCCTGGAGCATGCTGCCCATCAGTTCTCACAGTCTATCCCCGGCTCCTGGAGCATGCAGGCCATCAGTTCTCACAATCTACCCCCGGCTGCTGGAGCATGCTAGCCATCAGTTCTCACAGTCTATCCCCGGCTCCTGGAGCATGCTAGCCATCAATTCTCACAGTTTATCCCCGGCTCCTGGAGCATGCTAGCCATCAGTTCTCAAAGTCTATCCTCAGCTCCTGGAGCATGCTAGCCATCAATTCTCATAGTCTATACCCGGCTCCTGGATCATGCAGGCCATCAGTTCTCGCAGTCTACCCCCGGCTCCTGGAGCATGCTAGCCATCAGTTCTCACAGTCCATCCCCGGCTCCTGGAGCTTGCTGGCCATCAGTTCTCACAGTCTATCCCGGCTCCTGGAGCATGCTGCCCATCAGTTCTCACAGTCTGTCCCCGGCTCCTGGAGCATGCAGGCCACCATTTCTCACAGTCTATCCCCGGCTCCTGGAGCCTGCTAGCCATCAATTCTCACAGTTTATCCCCGGCTCCTGGAGCATGCTAGCCATCAGTTCTCAAAGTCTATCCTCGGCTCCTGGAGCATGCTAGCCATCAATTCTCACAGTTTATCCCCGGCTCCTGGAGCATGCTAGCCATCAGTTCTCAAAGTCTATCCTCGGCTCCTGGAGCATGCTAGCCATCAATTCTCATAGTCTATACCCGGCTCCTGGAGCATGCATGCCATCAGTACACACAGTCTATCCCCGGCTCCTGCAGCATGCTGGCCATCAGTTCTCACAGTCCAACCCCGGCTCCTGGAGCACACAGGCCATCAGTTCTCACAGTCTATCCCCGGCTCCTGGAGCATGCAGGCCATCAGTTCTCACAGTCTATCCCCAGCTCCTAAAGCATGCTGGCCATCAGTTCTCACAGTCTATCCCCGGCTCCTGGAGCATGCAGGCCATCAGTTCTCATAGTCTATCCCCAGCTCCTGGAGCATGCTTGCCCTCAGTTCTCACAGTCTAGCCCCGGCTCCTGGAGCATGCTGGCCATCAGTTCTCACAGTCTATCCCGGGCTTCTGGAGCATACATGCCATCAGTTCTCACAGTCTATCCCCGGCTCCTAAAGCATTCTGGCCATCAGTTCCCACAGTCTATCCCCGGCTCCTGGAGCATGCTGGCCATTAGTTCTCACAGTCCCTCCCTGGCTCCTGGAGCATGCTGGCCATCAGTTCTCACAGTCTATCCCCACTAGCCATTAGTTCTCACAGTCTATGCCTGGCTCCTGGGGCATACTAGCCTTCAGTTCTCACAGTCTATCCCCGGCTCCTGGAGCATGCTGGCCATCAGTTCTCACAGTCTATCCCCAGCTCCTGGACCATGCGGGCCATCAGTTCTCACAGTCTATCCCCGTCTCCTGGAGCATGCTGCCCATCAGTTCTCACAGTCTATCCCCGGCTCCTGGAGCATGCAGGCCATCAGTTCTCACAGTCTATCCCCGGCTCCTGGAGCATGCAAGCCATCAGTTCTCGCAGTCTATCCCCGGCTCCTGGAGCATGCTAGCTATCAATTCTCCCAGTCTATCCCCGGCTCCTGGAGCATGCTAGCCATCAGTTCTCACAGTCTATCCCCAGCTCCTGGAGCATGCTAGCCATCAATTCTCATAGTCTATCCCCAGCTCCTGGACCATGCGGGCCATCAGTTCTCACAGTCTATCCCCGTCTCCTGGAGCATGCTGCCCATCAGTTCTCACAGTCTATCCCCGGCTCCTGGAGCATGCAGGCCTTCAGTTCTCACAGTCTATCCCCGGCTCCTGGAGCATGCAAGCCATCAGTTCTCGCAGTCTATCCCCGGCTCCTGGAGCATGCTAGCTATCAATTCTCCCATTCTATCCCCGGCTCCTGGAGCATGCTAGCCATCAGTTCTCACAGTCTATCCCCAGCTCCTGGAGCATGCTAGCCATCAATTCTCATAGTCTATCCCCGGCTCCTGGAGCATGCTGGCCATCAGTTCTCACAGTTCATCCTCGGCTCCTGGAGCATGCTGCCCACACGTTCTCACAGTCTATCCCTGGCTCCTGGAGCATGCAGGCCATCAGTTCTCACAGTCTATCCCCGGCTCCTGGAGCATGCAAGCCATCAGTTCTCACAGTCTATCCCCGGCTCCTGGAGCATGCTAGCTATCAATTCTCAGTCTATCCCCGGCTCCTGGAGCATGCTAGCCATCAGTTCTCACAGTCTATCCCCGGCTCCTGGAGCATGCTAGCCATCAATTCTCACAGTTTATCCCAGACTCCTGGAGCATGCTAGCCATCAGTTCTCACAGTCTATCCCCGGCTCCTGGAACATGCTGCCCATCAGATCTCACAGTTTATACCCGGCTCCTGGAGCATGCAGGCCATCAGTTCTCACAGTCTATCCCCGGCTCCTGGAGCATGCTAGCCATCAATTCTCACAGTTTATCCCCGGCTCCTAGAGCATGCTAGCCATCAGTTCTCAAAGTCTATCCCCGGCTCCTGGAGCATGCTAGCCATCAATTCTCATAGTCTATACCCGGTTCCTGGAGCATGCTGGCCATCAGTTCTCACAGTCCAACCCCGGCTCCTGGAGCACACAGGCCATCAGTTCTCACAGTCTATCCCCGGCTCCTGGAGCATGCAGGCCATCAGTTCTCACAGTCTATCCCCAGCTCCTAAAGCATGCTGCCCATCAGTTCTCACAGTCTATCCCCGGCTCCTGGAGCATGCAGGCCATCAGTTCTCATAGTCTATTCCTGGCTCCTTAAGCATGCTGGCCCTCAGTTCTCACAGTCTAGCCCCGGCTCCTGGAGCATGCTGGCCATCAGTTCTCACAGTCTATCCCCGGCTTCTGGAGCATACATGCCATCAATTCTTACAGTCTATCCCCGGCTCCTAAAGCATTCTGGCCATCAGTTCCCACAGTCTATCCCCAGCTCTTGGAGCATGCTGGCCATTAGTTCTCACAGTCCATCCCTGGCTCCTGGAGCATGCTGGCCATCAGTTCTCACAGTCTATCCCCGCTAGCCATTAGTTCTCACAGTCTATGCCTGGCTCCTGGGGCATAGTAGCCTTCAGTTCTCACAGTCTATCCCCGGCTCCTGGAGCATGCTGGCCATCAGTTCTCACAGTCTATCCCCAGCTCCTGGACCATGCGGGCCATCAGTTCTCACAGTCTATCCCCGGCTCCTGGAGCATGCTGCCCATCAGTTCTCACAGTCTATCCCCGGCTCCTGGAGCATGCAGGCCATCAGTTCTCGCAATCTACCCCCGGCTGCTGGAGCATGCTAGCCATCAGTTCTCACAGTCTATCCCCGGCTCCTGGAGCATGCTAGCCATCAATTCTCACAGTTTATCCCCGGCTCCTGGAGCATGCTAGCCATCAGTTCTCAAAGTCTATCCTCAGCTCCTGGAGCATGCTAGCCATCAATTCTCATAGTCTATACCCGGCTCCTGGATCATGCAGGCCATCAGTTCTCGCAGTCTACCCCCGGCTCCTGGAGCATGCTAGCCATCAGTTCTCACAGTCCATCCCCGGCTCCTGGAGCTTGCTGGCCATCAGTTCTCACAGTCTATCCCGGCTCCTGGAGCATGCTGCCCATCAGTTCTCACAGTCTATCCCCGGCTCCTGGAGCATGCAGGCCACCATTTCTCACAGTCTATCCCCGGCTCCTGGAGCCTGCTAGCCATCAATTCTCACAGTTTATCCCCGGCTCCTGGAGCATGCTAGCCATCAGTTCTCAAAGTCTATCCTCGGCTCCTGGAGCATGCTAGCCATCAATTCCCATAGTCTATACCCGGCTCCTGGAGCATGCAGGCCATCAGTACACACAGTGTATCCCCGGCTCCTGAAGCATTCTGGCCATTAGTTCTCACAGTCCAACCCCGGCTCCTGGAGCAACAGGCCATCAGTTCTCACAGTCTATCCCCGGCTCCTGGAGCATTCAGGCCATCAGTTCTCACAGTCTATCCCCAGCTCCTAAAGGATGCTGGCCATCAGTTCTCACAGTCTATCCCCAGCTCCTCGAGCATGCAGGCCATCATTGCCCATAGTCTATCCCCGGCTCCTGGAGCATGCTGACCCTCAGTTCTCACAGTATAGCCCCGGCTCCTGGAGCATGCTGGCCACATGTTCTCACAGTCTATTCCCGGCTCCTGGAGCATACAGGCCATCAGTTCTCACAGTCTATCCCCGACTCCTAAAGCATTCTGGCCATCAGTTCCCACAGTCTATCCCCGCCTCCTGGAGAATGCTGGCCATTAGTTCTCACAGTCCATCCCTGGCTCCTGGAGCATGCTGGCCATCAATTCTCACAGTCAATCCCCGCTAGCCATTAGTTCTCACAGTCTATGCCTGGCTCCTGGAGCATGCTAGCCATCAGTTCTCAGAGTCTATCCCCGGCTCCTGGAGCATGCAGGCCATCAGTTCTCAGATTCTATCCCCAGCTCCTGGATCATGCTGGCCATCAGTTCTCACAATCTATCCCTGGCTTCTGGAGCATGCTGGCAATCAGTTCTCACAGTCTAATCCCGGCTCCTGGAGCATACAGACCATCAGTTCTCACAGTCTATCCCCAGCTCCTGGACCATGCGGGCCATCAGTTCTCACAGTCTATCCCCGTCTCCTGGAGCATGCTGCCCATCAGTTCTCACAGTCTATCCCCGGCTCCTGGAGCATGCAGGCCATCAGTTCTCACAGTCTATCCCCGGCTCCTGGAGCATGCAAGCCATCAGTTCTCGCAGTCTATCCCCGGCTCCTGGAGCATGCTAGCTATCAATTCTCCCAGTCTATCCCCGGCTCCTGGAGCATGCTAGCCATCAGTTCTCACAGTCTATCCCCAGCTCCTGGAGCATGCTAGCCATCAATTCTCATAGTCTATCCCCGGCTCCTGGAGCATGCTGGCCATCAGTTCTCACAGTTCATCCTCGGCTCCTGGAGCATGCTGCCCACACTTTCTCACAGTCTATCCCTGGCTCCTGGAGCATGCAGGCCATCAGTTCTCACAGTCTATCCCCGGCTCCTGGAGCATGCAAGCCATCAGTTCTCACAGTCTATCCCCGGCTCCTGGAGCATGCTAGCTATCAATTCTCACAGTCTATCCCCGGCTCCTGGAGCATGCTAGCCATCAGTTCTCAGAGTCTATCCCCGGCTCCTGGAGCATGCAGGCCATCAGTTCTCACAGTTTATCCCAGGCTCCTGGAGCATGCTAGCCATCAGTTCTCACAGTCTATCCCCGGCTCCTGGAGCATGCTGCCCATCAGATCTCACAGTTTATACCCGGCTCCTGGAGCATGCAGGCCATCAGTTCTCACAGTCTATCCCCGGCTCCTGGAGCATGCTAGCCATCAATTCTCACAGTTTATCCCCGGCTCCTAGAGCACGCTAGCCATCAGTTCTCAAAGTCTATCCCCGGCTCCTGGAGCATGCTAGCCATCAATTCTCATAGTCTATACCCGGTTCCTGGAGCATGCTGGCCATCAGTTCTCACAGTCCAACCCCGGCTCCTGGAGCACACAGGCCATCAGTTCTCACAGTCTATCCCCGGCTCCTGGAGCATGCAGGCCATCAGTTCTCACAGTCTATCCCCAGCTCCTAAAGCATGCTGCCCATCAGTTCTCACAGTCTATCCCCGGCTCCTGGAGCATGCAGGCCATCAGTTCTCATAGTCTATTCCCGGCTCCTTGAGCATGCTGGCCCTCAGTTCTCACAGTCTAGCCCCGGCTCCTGGAGCATGCTGGCCATCAGTTCTCACAGTCTATCCCCGGCTTCTGGAGCATACATGCCATCGATTCTCACAGTCTATCCCCGGCTCCTAAAGCATTCTGGCCATCAGTTCCCACAGTCTATCCCCAGCTCTTGGAGCATGCTGGCCATTAGTTCTCACAGTCGATCCCTGGCTCCTGGAGCATGCTGGCCATCAGTTCTCACAGTCTATCCCCGCTAGCCATTAGTTCTCACAGTCTATGCCTGGCTCCTGGGGCATAGTAGCCTTCAGTTCTCACAGTCTATCCCCGGCTCCTGGAGCATGCTGGCCATCAGTTCTCACAGCCTATCCCCAGCTCCTGGACCATGCGGGCCATCAGTTCTCACAGTCTATCCCCGGCTCCTGGAGCATGCTGCCCATCAGTTCTCACAGTCTATCCCCGGCTCCTGGAGCATGCAGGCCATCAGTTCTCACAATCTACCCCCGGCTGCTGGAGCATGCTAGCCATCAGTTCTCACAGTCTATCCCCGGCTCCTGGAGCATGCTAGCCATCAATTCTCACAGTTTATCCCCGGCTCCTGGAGCATGCTAGCCATCAGTTCTCAAAGTCTATCCTCAGCTCCTGGAGCATGCTAGCCATCAATTCTCATAGTCTATACCCGGCTCCTGGATCATGCAGGCCATCAGTTCTCGCAGTCTACCCCCGGCTCCTGGAGCATGCTAGCCATCAGTTCTCACAGTCCATCCCCGGCTCCTGGAGCTTGCTGGCCATCAGTTCTCACAGTCTATCCCGGCTCCTGGGGCATGCTGCCCATCAGTTCTCACAGTCTGTCCCCGGCTCCTGGAGCATGCAGGCCACCATTTCTCACAGTCTATCCCCGGCTCCTGGAGCCTGCTAGCCATCAATTCTCACAGTTTATCCCCGGCTCCTGGAGCATGCTAGCCATCAGTTCTCAAAGTCTATCCTCGGCTCCTGGAGCATGCTAGCCATCAATTCTCACAGTTTATCCCCGGCTCCTGGAGCATGCTAGCCATCAGTTCTCAAAGTCTATCCTCGGCTCCTGGAGCATGCTAGCCATCAATTCTCATAGTCTATACCCGGCTCCTGGAGCATGCATGCCATCAGTACACACAGTCTATCCCCGGCTCCTGCAGCATGCTGGCCATCAGTTCTCACAGTCCAACCCCGGCTCCTGGAGCACACAGGCCATCAGTTCTCACAGTCTATCCCCGGCTCCTGGAGCATGCAGGCCATCAGTTCTCACAGTCTATCCCCAGCTCCTAAAGCATGCTGGCCATCAGTTCTCACAGTCTATCCCCGGCTCCTGGAGCATGCTTGCCCTCAGTTCTCACAGTCTAGCCCCGGCTCCTGGAGCATGCTGGCCATCAGTTCTCACAGTCTATCCCGGGCTTCTGGAGCATACATGCCATCAGTTCTCACAGTCTATCCCCGGCTCCTAAAGCATTCTGGCCATCAGTTCCCACAGTCTATCCCCGGCTCCTGGAGCATGCTGGCCATTAGTTCTCACAGTCCCTCCCTGGCTCCTGGAGCATGCTGGCCATCAGTTCTCACAGTCTATCCCCACTAGCCATTAGTTCTCACAGTCTATGCCTGGCTCCTGGGGCATACTAGCCTTCAGTTCTCACAGTCTATCCCCGGCTCCTGGAGCATGCTGGCCATCAGTTCTCACAGTCTATCCCCAGCTCCTGGACCATGCGGGCCATCAGTTCTCACAGTCTATCCCCGTCTCCTGGAGCATGCTGCCCATCAGTTCTCACAGTCTATCCCCGGCTCCTGGAGCATGCAGGCCATCAGTTCTCACAGTCTATCCCCGGCTCCTGGAGCATGCAAGCCATCAGTTCTCGCAGTCTATCCCCGGCTCCTGGAGCATGCTAGCTATCAATTCTCCCAGTCTATCCCCGGCTCCTGGAGCATGCTAGCCATCAGTTCTCACAGTCTATCCCCAGCTCCTGGAGCATGCTAGCCATCAATTCTCATAGTCTATCCCCAGCTCCTGGACCATGCGGGCCATCAGTTCTCACAGTCTATCCCCGTCTCCTGGAGCATGCTGCCCATCAGTTCTCACAGTCTATCCCCGGCTCCTGGAGCATGCAGGCCATCAGTTCTCACAGTCTATCCCCGGCTCCTGGAGCATGCAAGCCATCAGTTCTCGCAGTCTATCCCCGGCTCCTGGAGCATGCTAGCTATCAATTCTCCCAGTCTATCCCCGGCTCCTGGAGCATGCTAGCCATCAGTTCTCACAGTCTATCCCCAGCTCCTGGAGCATGCTAGCCATCAATTCTCATAGTCTATCCCCGGCTCCTGGAGCATGCTGGCCATCAGTTCTCACAGTTCATCCTCGGCTCCTGGAGCATGCTGCCCACACGTTCTCACAGTCTATCCCTGGCTCCTGGAGCATGCAGGCCATCAGTTCTCACAGTCTATCCCCGGCTCCTGGAGCATGCAAGCCATCAGTTCTCACAGTCTATCCCCGGCTCCTGGAGCATGCTAGCTATCAATTCTCAGTCTATCCCCGGCTCCTGGAGCATGCTAGCCATCAGTTCTCACAGTCTATCCCCGGCTCCTGGAGCATGCTAGCCATCAATTCTCACAGTTTATCCCAGACTCCTGGAGCATGCTAGCCATCAGTTCTCACAGTCTATCCCCGGCTCCTGGAGCATGCTGCCCATCAGATCTCACAGTTTATACCCGGCTCCTGGAGCATGCAGGCCATCAGTTCTCACAGTCTATCCCCGGCTCCTGGAGCATGCTAGCCATCAATTCTCACAGTTTATCCCCGGCTCCTAGAGCATGCTAGCCATCAGTTCTCAAAGTCTATCCCCGGCTCCTGGAGCATGCTAGCCATCAATTCTCATAGTCTATACCCGGTTCCTGGAGCATGCTGGCCATCAGTTCTCACAGTCCAACCCCGGCTCCTGGAGCACACAGGCCATCAGTTCTCACAGTCTATCCCCGGCTCCTGGAGCATGCAGGCCATCAGTTCTCACAGTCTATCCCCAGCTCCTAAAGCATGCTGCCCATCAGTTCTCACAGTCTATCCCCGGCTCCTGGAGCATGCAGGCCATCAGTTCTCATAGTCTATTCCCGGCTCCTTAAGCATGCTGGCCCTCAGTTCTCACAGTCTAGCCCCGGCTCCTGGAGCATGCTGGCCATCAGTTCTCACAGTCTATCCCCGGCTTCTGGAGCATACATGCCATCAATTCTTACAGTCTATCCCCGGCTCCTAAAGCATTCTGGCCATCAGTTCCCACAGTCTATCCCCAGCTCTTGGAGCATGCTGGCCATTAGTTCTCACAGTCCATCCCTGGCTCCTGGAGCATGCTGGCCATCAGTTCTCACAGTCTATCCCCGCTAGCCATTAGTTCTCACAGTCTATGCCTGGCTCCTGGGGCATAGTAGCCTTCAGTTCTCACAGTATATCCCCGGCTCCTGGAGCATGCTGGCCATCAGTTCTCACAGTCTATCCCCAGCTCCTGGACCATGCGGGCCATCAGTTCTCACAGTCTATCCCCGGCTCCTGGAGCATGCTGCCCATCAGTTCTCACAGTCTATCCCCGGCTCCTGGAGCATGCAGGCCATCAGTTCTCGCAATCTACCCCCGGCTGCTGGAGCATGCTAGCCATCAGTTCTCACAGTCTATCCCCGGCTCCTGGAGCATGCTAGCCATCAATTCTCACAGTTTATCCCCGGATCCTGGAGCATGCTAGCCATCAGTTCTCAAAGTCTATCCTCAGCTCCTGGAGCATGCTAGCCATCAATTCTCATAGTCTATACCCGGCTCCTGGATCATGCAGGCCATCAGTTCTCGCAGTCTACCCCCGGCTCCTGGAGCATGCTAGCCATCAGTTCTCACAGTCCAGCCCCGGCTCCTGGAGCTTGCTGGCCATCAGTTCTCACAGTCTATCCCGGCTCCTGGAGCATGCTGCCCATCAGTTCTCACAGTCCAACCCCGGCTCCTGGAGCACACAGGCCATCAGTTCTCACAGTCTATCCCCGGCTCCTGGAGCATGCAGGCCATCAGTTCTCACAGTCTATCCCCAGCTCCTAAAGCATGCTGGCCATCAGTTCTCACAGTCTATCCCCGGCTCCTGGAGCATGCAGGCCATCAGTTCTCATAGTCTATCCCCAGCTCCTGGAGCATGCTGGCCATCAGTTCTCACAGTCTATCCCGGGCTTCTGGAGCATACATGCCATCAGTTCTCACAGTCTATCCCCGGCTCCTAAAGCATTCTGGCCATCAGTTCCCACAGTCTATCCCCGGCTCCTGGAGCATGCTGGCCATTAGTTCTCACAGTCCATCCCTGGCTCCTGGAGCATGCTGGCCATCAGTTCTCACAGTCTATCCCCGCTAGCCATTAGTTCTCACAGTCTATGCCTGGCTCCTGGGGCATACTAGCCTTCAGTTCTCACAGTCTATCCCCGGCTCCTGGAGCATGCTGGCCATCAGTTCTCACAGTCTATCCCCAGCTCCTGGACCATGCGGCCCATCAGTTCTCACAGTCTATCCCCGTCTCCTGGAGCATGCTGCCCATCAGTTCTCACAGTCTATCCCCGGCTCCTGGAGCATGCAGGCCATCAGTTCTCACAGTCTATCCCTGGCTCCTGGAGCATGCAAGCCATCAGTTCTCGCAGTCTATCCCCGGCTCCTGGAGCATGCTAGCTATCAATTCTCCCAGTCTATCCCCGGCTCCTGGAGCATGCTAGCCATCAGTTCTCACAGTCTATCCCCAGCTCCTGGAGCATGCTAGCCATCAATTCTCATAGTCTATCCCCGGCTCCTGGAGCATGCTGGCCATCAGTTCTCACAGTTCATCCTCGGCTCCTGGAGCATGCTGCCCACACGTTCTCACAGTCTATCCCTGGCTCCTGGAGCATGCAGGCCATCAGTTCTCACAGTCTATCCTCGGCTCCTGGAGCATGCAAGCCATCAGTTCTCACAGTCTATCCCCGGCTCCTGGAGCATGCTAGCTATCAATTCTCACAGTCTATCCCCGGCTCCTGGAGCATGCTAGCCATCAGTTCTCACAGTCTATCCCCGGCTCCTGGAGCATGCTAGCCATCAATTCTCACAGTTTATCCCAGACTCCTGGAGCATGCTAGCCATCAGTTCTCACAGTCTATCCCCGGCTCCTGGAGCATGCTGCCCATCAGATCTCACAGTTTATACCCGGCTCCTGGAGCATGCAGGCCATCAGTTCTCACAGTCTATCCCCGGCTCCTGGAGCATGCTAGCCATCAATTCTCACAGTTTATCCCCGGCTCCTAGAGCATGCTAGCCATCAGTTCTCAAAGTCTATCCCCGGCTCCTGGAGCATGCTAGCCATCAATTCTCATAGTCTATACCCGGTTCCTGGAGCATGCTGGCCATCAGTTCTCACAGTCCAACCCCGGCTCCTGGAGCACACAGGCCATCAGTTCTCACAGTCTATCCCCGGCTCCTGGAGCATGCAGGCCATCAGTTCTCACAGTCTATCCCCAGCTCCTAAAGCATGCAGGCCATCAGTTCTCACAGTCTATCCCCAGCTCCTAAAGCATGCTGGCCATCAGTTCTCACAGTCTAGCCCCGGCTCCTGGAGCATGCTGGCCATCAGTTCTCACAGTCTATCCCGGGCTCCTGGAGCATGCTGGCCATCAGTTCTCACAGTATATCCCCGGCTTCTGGAGCATACATGCCATCAATTCTCACAGTCTATCCCCGGCTCCTAAAGCATTCTGGCCATCAGTTCCCACAGTCTATCCCCAGCTCTTGGAGCATGCTGGCCATTAGTTCTCACAGTCCATCCCTGGCTCCTGGAGCATGCTGGCCATCAGTTCTCACAGTCTATCCCCGCTAGCCATTAGTTCTCACAGTCTATGCCTGGCTCCTGGGGCATAGTAGCCTTCAGTTCTCACAGTCTATCCCCGGCTCCTGGAGCATGCTGGCCATCAGTTCTCACAGTCTATCCCCAGCTCCTGGACCATGCGGGCCATCAGTTCTCACAGTCTATCCCCGGCTCCTGGAGCATGCTGCCCATCAGTTCTCACAGTCTATCCCCGGCTCCTGGAGCATGCAGGCCATCAGTTCTCGCAATCTACCCCCGGCTGCTGGAGCATGCTAGCCATCAGTTCTCACAGTCTATCCCCGGCTCCTGGAGCATGCTAGCCATCAATTCTCACAGTTTATCCCCGGCTCCTGGAGCATGCTAGCCATCAGTTCTCAAAGTCTATCTTCACCTCCTGGAGCATGCTAGCCATCAATTCTCATAGTCTATACCCGGCTCCTGGATCATGCAGGCCATCAGTTCTCGCAGTCTACCCCCGGCTCCTGGAGCATGCTAACCATCAGTTCTCACAGTCCATCCCCGGCTCCTGGAGCTTGCTGGCCATCAGTTCTCACAGTCTATCCCGGCTACTGGAGCATGCTGCCCATCAGTTCTCACAGTCTATCCCCGGCTCCTGGAGCATGCAGGCCACCATTTCTCACAGTCTATCCCCGGCTCCTGGAGCCTGCTAGCCATCAATTCTCACAGTTTATCCCCGGCTCCTGGAGCATGCTAGCCATCAGTTCTCAAAGTCTATCCTCGGCTCCTGGAGCATGCTAGCCATCAATTCTCATAGTCTATACCCGGCTCCTGGAGCATGCAGGCCATCAGTACACACAGTGTATCCCGGGTTCCTGAAGCATGCTGGCCATTAGTTCTCACAGTCCAACCCCGGCTCCTGGAGCATTCAGGCCATCAGTTCTCACAGTCTATCCCCAGCTCCTAAAGGATGCTGGCCATCAGTTCTCACAGTCTATCCCCAGCTCCTCGAGCATGCAGGCCATCATTTCTCATAGTCTATCCCCGGCTCCTGGAGCATGCTGACCCTCAGTTCTCACAGTATAGCCCCGGCTCCTGGAGCATGCTGGCCACATGTTCTCACAGTCTATCCCCGGCTCCTGGAGCATACAGGCCATCAGTTCTCACAGTCTATCCCCGACTCCTAAAGCATTCTGGCCATCAGTTCCCACAGTCTATCCCCGCCTCCTGGAGCATGCTGGCCATTAGTTCTCACAGTCCATCCCTGGCTCCTGGAGCATGCTGGCCATCAATTCTCACAGTCAATCCCCGCTAGCCATTAGTTCTCACAGTCTATGCCTGGCTCCTGGAGCATGCTAGCCATCAGTTCTCAGAGTCTATCCCCGGCTCCTGGAGCATGCAGGCCATCAGTTCTCAGATTCTATCCCCAGCTCCTGGATCATGCTGGCCATCAGTTCTCACAATCTATCCCTGGCTTCTGGAGCATGCTGGCAATCAGTTCTCACAGTCTAATCCCGGCTCCTGGAGCATACAGACCATCAGTTCTCACAGTCTATCCCCAGCTCCTGAACCATGCGGGCCATCAGTTCTCACAGTCTATCCCCGTCTCCTGGAGCATGCTGCCCATCAGTTCTCACAGTCTATCCCCGGCTCCTGGAGCATGCAGGCCATCAGTTCTCACAGTCTATCCCCGGCTCCTGGAGCATGCAAGCCATCAGTTCTCGCAGTCTATCCCCGGCTCCTGGAGCATGCTAGCTATCAATTCTCACAGTTTATACCCGGCTCCTGGAGCATGCAGGCCATCAGTTCTCACAGTCTATCCCCGGCTCCTGGAGCATGCTAGCCATCAATTCTCACAGTTTATCCCCGGCTCCTGAAGCATGCTGGCCATCAGTTCTCATAGTCTATACCCGGCTCCTGGAGCATGCAGGCCATCAGTTTTCGCAGTCTATGCACGGCTCCTGGAGCATGCTAGCCATCAGTTCTCACAGTCTATCCCCGGCTCCTGGAGCATGCTGGCCATCAGTTCTCACAGTCTATCCCCGGCTCCTGGAGCATGCTAGCCATCAGTTCTCACAGTCTATCCCCAGCTCCTGAAGCATGCAAGCCATCAGTTCTCACAGTCTATCCCTGGCTCCTGGAGCATGCTAGCTATCAATTCTCACAGTCTATCCCCGGCTCCTGGAGCATGCTAGCCATACATTCTCATAGTCTATACCCGGCTCCTGGATCATGCAGGCCATCAGTTCTCGCAGTCTACCCCCGGCTCCTGGAGCATGCTAGCCATCAGTTCTCACAGTCTATCCCCGGCTCCCAGAGCATGCAGGCCATCAGTTCTCACAGTCTATCCCCGGCTCCTGGAGCATGCAAGCCATCAGTTCTCACAGTCTATCCCTGGCTCCTGGAGCATGCTAGCTATCAATTCTCACAGTCTATCCCCGGCTCCTGGAGCATGCTAGCCATCAGTTCTCACAGTCTATCCCCGGCTCCTGGAGCATGCTAGCCATCAATTCTCACAGTTTATCCCCGGCTCCTGGAGCATGCTAGCCATCAGTTCTCAAAGTCTATCCCTGGCTCCTGGAGCATGCTAGCCATCAGTTCTCATAGTCTATACCCGGCTCCTGGAGCATGCAGGCCATCAGTACTCGCAGTCTATACCCGGCTCCTGAAGCATGCTGGCCATCAGTTATCACAGTCTATCCCCGGCTCCTGGAGCATGCAGGCCATTAGTTCTCGCAATCTATCACTGGCTCCTGAAGCATGCTGGCCATCAGTTCTCATAGTCTATACCCGGCTCCTGGAGCATGCAGGCCATCAGTTTTCGCAGTCTATGCCCGGCTCCTGGAGCATGCTAGCCATCAGTTCTCACAGTCTATCCCCGGCTCCTGGAGCATGCTGGCCATCAGTTCTCACAGTCTATCCCCGGCTCCTGGAGCATGCTGCCCATCAGTTCTCACAGTTTATACCCGGCTCCTGGAGCACACAGGCCATCAGTTCTCACAGTCTATCCCCGGCTCCTGGAGCATGCAGGCCATCAGTTCTCACAGTCTATCCCCAGCTCCTAAAGCATGCTGGCCATCAGTTCTCACAGTCTATCCCCGGCTCCTGGAGCATGCAGGCCATTAGTTGTCGCAATCTATCACCGGCTCCTGAAGCATGCTGGCCATCAGTTCTCATAGTCTATACCCGGCTCCTGGAGCATGCAGGCCATCAGTTTTCGCAGTCTATGCCCGGCTGCTGGAGCATGCTAGCCATCAGTTCTCACAGTCTATCCCCGGCTCCTGGAGCATGCTGGCCATCAGTTCTCACAGTCTATCCCCGGCTCCTGGAGCATGCTGCCCATCAGTTCTCACAGTTTATACCCGGCTCCTGGAGCATGCAGGCCATCAGTTCTCACAGTCTATCCCCGGCTCCTGGAGCATGCTAGCCATCAATTCTCACAGTTTATCCCCGGCTCCTAGAGCATGCTAGCCATCAGTTCTCAAAGTCTATCCCCGGCTTCTGGAGCATGCTAGCCATCAATTCTCATAGTCTATACCCGGCTCCTGGAGCATGCCTGCCATCAGTACACACAGTCTATCCCCGGCTCCTGCAGCATGCTGGCCATCAGTTCTCACAGTCCAACCCCGGCTCCTGGAGCACACAGGCCATCAGTTCTCACAGTCTATCCCCGGCTCCTGGAGCATGCAGGCCATCAGTTCTCACAGTCTATCCCCAGCTCCTAAAGCATGCTGGCCATCAGTTCTCACAGTCTATCCCCGGCTCCTGGAGCATGCAGGCCATCAGTTCTCACAGTCTATCCCCAGCTCCTAAAGCATGCTGGCCATCAGTTCTCACAGTCTAGCCCCGGCTCCTGGAGCATGCTGGCCATCAGTTCTCACAGTCTATCCCGGGCTCCTGGAGCATACATGCCATCAGTTCTCACAGTCTATCCCCGGCTCCTAAAGCATTCTGGCCATCAGTTCCCACAGTCTATCCCCGGCTCCTGGAGCATGCTGGCCATTAGTTCTCACAGTCCATCCCTGGCTCCTGGAGCATGCTGGCCATCAGTTCTCACAGTCTATCCCCGCTAGCCATTAGTTCTCACAGTCTATGCCTGGCTCCTGGGGCATACTAGCCTTCAGTTCTCACAGTCTATCCCCGGCTCCTGGAGCATGCTGGCCATCAGTTCTCACAGTCTATCCCCAGCTCCTGGACCATGCGGCCCATCAGTTCTCACAGTCTATCCCCGTCTCCTGGAGCATGCTGCCCATCAGTTCTCACAGTCTATCCCCGGCTCCTGGAGCATGCAGGCCATCAGTTCTCACAGTCTATCCCTGGCTCCTGGAGCATGCAAGCCATCAGTTCTCGCAGTCTATCCCCGGCTCCTGGAGCATGCTAGCTATCAATTCTCCCAGTCTATCCCCGGCTCCTGGAGCATGCTAGCCATCAGTTCTCACAGTCTATCCCCAGCTCCTGGAGCATGCTAGCCATCAATTCTCATAGTCTATCCCCGGCTCCTGGAGCATGCTGGCCATCAGTTCTCACAGTTCATCCTCGGCTCCTGGAGCATGCTGCCCACACGTTCTCACAGTCTATCCCTGGCTCCTGGAGCATGCAGGCCATCAGTTCTCACAGTCTATCCTCGGCTCCTGGAGCATGCAAGCCATCAGTTCTCACAGTCTATCCCCGGCTCCTGGAGCATGCTAGCTATCAATTCTCACAGTCTATCCCCGGCTCCTGGAGCATGCTAGCCATCAGTTCTCACAGTCTATCCCCGGCTCCTGGAGCATGCTAGCCATCAATTCTCACAGTTTATCCCAGACTCCTGGAGCATGCTAGCCATCAGTTCTCACAGTCTATCCCCGGCTCCTGGAGCATGCTGCCCATCAGATCTCACAGTTTATACCCGGCTCCTGGAGCATGCAGGCCATCAGTTCTCACAGTCTATCCCCGGCTCCTGGAGCATGCTAGCCATCAATTCTCACAGTTTATCCCCGGCTCCTAGAGCATGCTAGCCATCAGTTCTCAAAGTCTATCCCCGGCTCCTGGAGCATGCTAGCCATCAATTCTCATAGTCTATACCCGGTTCCTGGAGCATGCTGGCCATCAGTTCTCACAGTCCAACCCCGGCTCCTGGAGCACACAGGCCATCAGTTCTCACAGTCTATCCCCGGCTCCTGGAGCATGCAGGCCATCAGTTCTCACAGTCTATCCCCAGCTCCTAAAGCATGCAGGCCATCAGTTCTCACAGTCTATCCCCAGCTCCTAAAGCATGCTGGCCATCAGTTCTCACAGTCTAGCCCCGGCTCCTGGAGCATGCTGGCCATCAGTTCTCACAGTCTATCCCGGGCTCCTGGAGCATGCTGGCCATCAGTTCTCACAGTATATCCCCGGCTTCTGGAGCATACATGCCATCAATTCTCACAGTCTATCCCCGGCTCCTAAAGCATTCTGGCCATCAGTTCCCACAGTCTATCCCCAGCTCTTGGAGCATGCTGGCCATTAGTTCTCACAGTCCATCCCTGGCTCCTGGAGCATGCTGGCCATCAGTTCTCACAGTCTATCCCCGCTAGCCATTAGTTCTCACAGTCTATGCCTGGCTCCTGGGGCATAGTAGCCTTCAGTTCTCACAGTCTATCCCCGGCTCCTGGAGCATGCTGGCCATCAGTTCTCACAGTCTATCCCCAGCTCCTGGACCATGCGGGCCATCAGTTCTCACAGTCTATCCCCGGCTCCTGGAGCATGCTGCCCATCAGTTCTCACAGTCTATCCCCGGCTCCTGGAGCATGCAGGCCATCAGTTCTCGCAATCTACCCCCGGCTGCTGGAGCATGCTAGCCATCAGTTCTCACAGTCTATCCCCGGCTCCTGGAGCATGCTAGCCATCAATTCTCACAGTTTATCCCCGGCTCCTGGAGCATGCTAGCCATCAGTTCTCAAAGTCTATCTTCACCTCCTGGAGCATGCTAGCCATCAATTCTCATAGTCTATACCCGGCTCCTGGATCATGCAGGCCATCAGTTCTCGCAGTCTACCCCCGGCTCCTGGAGCATGCTAGCCATCAGTTCTCACAGTCCATCCCCGGCTCCTGGAGCTTGCTGGCCATCAGTTCTCACAGTCTATCCCGGCTACTGGAGCATGCTGCCCATCAGTTCTCACAGTCTATCCCCGGCTCCTGGAGCATGCAGGCCACCATTTCTCACAGTCTATCCCCGGCTCCTGGAGCCTGCTAGCCATCAATTCTCACAGTTTATCCCCGGCTCCTGGAGCATGCTAGCCATCAGTTCTCAAAGTCTATCCTCGGCTCCTGGAGCATGCTAGCCATCAATTCTCATAGTCTATACCCGGCTCCTGGAGCATGCAGGCCATCAGTACACACAGTGTATCCCGGGTTCCTGAAGCATGCTGGCCATTAGTTCTCACAGTCCAACCCCGGCTCCTGGAGCATTCAGGCCATCAGTTCTCACAGTCTATCCCCAGCTCCTAAAGGATGCTGGCCATCAGTTCTCACAGTCTATCCCCAGCTCCTCGAGCATGCAGGCCATCATTTCTCATAGTCTATCCCCGGCTCCTGGAGCATGCTGACCCTCAGTTCTCACAGTATAGCCCCGGCTCCTGGAGCATGCTGGCCACATGTTCTCACAGTCTATCCCCGGCTCCTGGAGCATACAGGCCATCAGTTCTCACAGTCTATCCCCGACTCCTAAAGCATTCTGGCCATCAGTTCCCACAGTCTATCCCCGCCTCCTGGAGCATGCTGGCCATTAGTTCTCACAGTCCATCCCTGGCTCCTGGAGCATGCTGGCCATCAATTCTCACAGTCAATCCCCGCTAGCCATTAGTTCTCACAGTCTATGCCTGGCTCCTGGAGCATGCTAGCCATCAGTTCTCAGAGTCTATCCCCGGCTCCTGGAGCATGCAGGCCATCAGTTCTCAGATTCTATCCCCAGCTCCTGGATCATGCTGGCCATCAGTTCTCACAATCTATCCCTGGCTTCTGGAGCATGCTGGCAATCAGTTCTCACAGTCTAATCCCGGCTCCTGGAGCATACAGACCATCAGTTCTCACAGTCTATCCCCAGCTCCTGGACCATGCGGGCCATCAGTTCTCACAGTCTATCCCCGTCTCCTGGAGCATGCTGCCCATCAGTTCTCACAGTCTATCCCCGGCTCCTGGAGCATGCAGGCCATCAGTTCTCACAGTCTATCCCCGGCTCCTGGAGCATGCAAGCCATCAGTTCTCGCAGTCTATCCCCGGCTCCTGGAGCATGCTAGCTATCAATTCTCACAGTTTATACCCGGCTCCTGGAGCATGCAGGCCATCAGTTCTCACAGTCTATCCCCGGCTCCTGGAGCATGCTAGCCATCAATTCTCACAGTTTATCCCCGGCTCCTAGAGCATGCTAGCCATCAGTTCTCAAAGTCTATCCCCGGCTCCTGGAGCATGCTAGCCATCAATTCTCATAGTCTATACCCGGTTCCTGGAGCATGCTGGCCATCAGTTCTCACAGTCCAACCCCGGCTCCTGGAGCACACAGGCCATCAGTTCTCACAGTCTATCCCCGGCTCCTGGAGCATGCAGGCCATCAGTTCTCACAGTCTATCCCCAGCTCCTAAAGCATGCTGCCCATCAGTTCTCACAGTCTATCCCCGGCTCCTGGAGCATGCAGGCCATCAGTTCTCATAGTCTATTCCCGGCTCCTAGAGCATGCTGGCCCTCAGTTCTCACAGTCTAGCCCCGGCTCCTGGAGCATGCTGGCCATCAGTTCTCACAGTCTATCCCCGGCTTCTGGAGCATACATGCCATCGATTTTCACAGTCTATCCCCGGCTCCTAAAGCATTCTGGCCAGCAGTTCCCACAGTCTATCCCCAGCTCTTGGAGCATGCTGGCCATTAGTTCTCACCGTCCATCCCTGGCTCCTGGAGCATGCTGGCCATCAGTTCACACAGTCTATCCCCGCTAGCCATTAGTTCTCACAGTCTATGCCTGGCTCCTGGGGCATAGTAGCCTTCAGTTCTCACAGTCTATCCCCGGCTCCTGGAGCATGCTGGCCATCAGTTCTCACAGTCTATCCCCAGCTCCTGGACCATGCGGGCCATCAGTTCTCACAGTCTATCCCCGGCTCCTGGAGCATGCTGCCCATCAGTTCTCACAGTCTATCCCCGGCTCCTGGAGCATGCAGGCCATCAGTTCTCACAATCTACCCCCGGCTGCTGGAGCATGCTAGCCATCAGTTCTCACAGTCTATCCCCGGCTCCTGGAGCATGCTAGCCATCAATTCTCACAGTTTATCCCCGGCTCCTGGAGCATGCTAGCCATCAGTTCTCAAAGTCTATCCTCAGCTCCTGGAGCATGCTAGCCATCAATTCTCAAAGTCTATACCCGGCTCCTGGATCATGCAGGCCATCAGTTCTCGCAGTCTACCCCCGGCTCCTGGAGCATGCTAGCCATCAGTTCTCACAGTCCATCCCCGGCTCCTGGAGCTTGCTGGCCATCAGTTCTCACAGTCTATCCCGGCTCCTGGAGCATGCTGCCCATCAGTTCTCACAGTCTATCCCCGGCTCCTGGAGCATGCAGGCCACCATTTCTCACAGTCTATCCCCGGCTCCTGGAGCCTGCTAGCCATCAATTCTCACAGTTTATCCCCGGCTCCTGGAGCATGCTAGCCATCAGTTCTCAGAGTCTATCCCCGGCTCCTGGAGCATGCAGGCCTTCAGTTCTCAGATTCTATCCCCAGCTCCTGGATCATGCTGGCCATCAGTTCTCACAATCTATCCCTGGCTTCTGGAGCATGCTGGCAATCAGTTCTCACAGTCTAATCCCGGCTCCTGGAGCATACAGACCATCAGTTCTCGCAGTCTATCCCCAGCTCCTGGAGCATGCTGGCCATCAGTTCTCACAGTCCATTCCTGGCTCCTGGAGCATGCTGGCCATCAGTTCTCACAGTCTATTCTCGCTAGCCGTTAGTTCTCACAGTCTATCCCCGGCTCCTGGAGGATGCAGGCCATCACTTCTCACAGTCTATCCCCGGCTCCTAAAGCATGCAGGCCATCAGTTCTCACAGTCTATCCCCAGCTCCTGGAGCATGCTGGCCATCAGTTCTCACAGTCCATCCCTGGCTCCTGGAGCATGCTGGCCATCAGTTCTCACAGTCTATTCTCGCTAGCCATTAGTTCTCACAGTCTATCCCCGGCTCCTGGAGAATGCAGGCCATCAGTTCTTGCAGTCAATCCCTGCTAGCCATTAGTTCCCACAGTCTATGCCTGGCTCCTGGAGCATGCTGGCAATCAGTTCTCACAGTCTAATCACGGCTCCTGGAGCATGCAGGCCTTCAGTTCTCACAATCTATCCCCGGCTCCAGGAGCATGCTGGCAATCAGTTCTCACAGTCTAATCCTGGCTCCTGGAGCATGCAGGCCATCAGTTCTCACAGTCTATCCCCAGCTCCTGGAGCATGCTGGCCATCAGTTCTCACAGTCTATTCTCGCTAGCCATTAGTTCTCACAGACTATCCGCGGCTCCTGGAGAATGCTGGCCATCAGTTCTCACAGTCCAACCCCGGCTCCTGGAGCACACAGGCCATCAGTTCTCACAGTCTATCCCCGGCTCCTGGAGCATAAAGGCCATCAGTTCTCACAGTCTATCCCCAGCTCCTAAAGCATGCTGGCCATCAGTTCTCACAGTCTATCCCCGGCTCCTGGAGCATGCAGGCCATCAGTTCTCATAGTCTATCCCCGGATCCTGGAGCATGCTCGCCCTCAGTTCCCACAGTCTAGCCCCGGCTCCTGGAGCATGCTCGCCATCAGTTCTCACAGTCTATCCCTGGCTTCTAAAGCATACAGGCCATCAGTTCTCACAGTCTATCCCCGGCTCCTTAAACATTCTGGCCATCAGTTCCCACAGTCTATCCCCGGCTCCTGGAGCATGCTGGCCATTAATTCTCACAGTCCATCCCTGGCTCCTGGAGCATGCTGGCCATCAGTTCTCACAGTCTATCCCCACTAGCCATTAGTTCTCACAGTCTATGCCTGGCTCCTGAAGCATACTAGCCTTCAGTTCTCACAGTCTATCCCCGGCTCCTGGAGCATGCTGGCCATCAGTTCTCACAGTCTATCCCCAGCTCCTGGATCATGCTGGCCATCAGTTCTCACAATCTATCCCCGGCTCCTGGAGCATGCTCGCAATCAGTTCTCACAGTCTAATCCCGGCTCCTGAAGCATGCTGGCCATCAGTTCTCACAGTCTATCCCCGGCTCCTGGAGCATGCAGGCCATCAGTTCTCACAGTCTATCCCCAGCTCCTAAAGCATGCTGCCCATCAGTTCTCACAGTCTATCCCCGGCTCCTGGAGCATGCAGGCCATCAGTTCTCATAGTCTATTCCCGGCTCCTTGAGCATGCTGGCCCTCAGTTCTCACAGTCTAGCCCCGGCTCCTGGAGCATGCTGGCCATCAGTTCTCACAGTATATCCCCGGCTTCTGGAGCATACATGCCATCAATTCTCACAGTCTATCCCCGGCTCCTAAAGCATTCTGGCCATCAGTTCCCACAGTCTATCCCCAGCTCTTGGAGAATGCTGGCCATTAGTTCTCACAGTCCATCCCTGGCTCCTGGAGCATGCTGGCCATCAGTTCTCACAGTCTATCCCCGCTAGCCATTAGTTCTCACAGTCTATGCCTGGCTCCTGGGGCATAGTAGCCTTCAGTTCTCACAGTCTATCCCCGGCTCCTGGAGCATGCTGGCCATCAGTTCTCACAGTCTATCCCCAGCTCCTGGACCATGCGGGCCATCAGTTCACACAGTCTATCCCCGGCTCCTGGAGCATGCTGCCCATCAGTTCTCACAGTCTATCCCCGGCTCCTGGAGCATGCAGGCCATCAGTTCTCGCAATCTACCCCCGGCTGCTGGAGCATGCTAGCCATCAGTTCTCACAGTCTATCCCCGGCTCCTGGAGCATGCTAGCCATCAATTCTCACAGTTTATCCCCGGCTCCTGGAGCATGCTAGCCATCAGTTCTCAAAGTCTATCCTCACCTCCTGGAGCATGCTAGCCATCAATTCTCATAGTCTATACCCGGCTCCTGGATCATGCAGGCCATCAGTTCTCGCAGTCTACCCCCGGCTCCTGGAGCATGCTAGCCATCAGTTCTCACAGTCCATCCCCGGCTCCTGGAGCTTGCTGGCCATCAGTTCTCACAGTCTATCCCGGCTACTGGAGCATGCTGCCCATCAGTTCTCACAGTCTATCCCCGGCTCCTGGAGCATGCAGGCCACCATTTCTCACAGTCTATCCCCGGCTCCTGGAGCCTGCTAGCCATCAATTCTCACAGTTTATCCCCGGCTCCTGGAGCATGCTAGCCATCAGTTCTCAAAGTCTATCCTCGGCTCCTGGAGCATGCTAGCCATCAATTCTCATAGTCTATACCCGGCTCCTGGAGCATGCAGGCCATCAGTACACACAGTGTATCCCCGGTTCCTGAAGCATGCTGGCCATTAGTTCTCACAGTCCAACCCCGGCTCCTGGAGCAACAGGCCATCAGTTCTCACAGTCTATCCCCGGCTCCTGGAGCATTCAGGCCATCAGTTCTCACAGTCTATCCCCAGCTCCTAAAGGATGCTGGCCATCAGTTCTCACAGTCTATCCCCAGCTCCTCGAGCATGCAGGCCATCATTTCTCATAGTCTATCCCCGGCTCCTGGAGCATGCTGACCCTCAGTTCTCACAGTATAGCCCCGGCTCCTGGAGCATGCTGGCCACATGTTCTCACAGTCTATCCCCGGCTCCTGGAGCATACAGGCCATCAGTTCTCACAGTCTATCCCCGACTCCTAAAGCATTCTGGCCATCAGTTCCCACAGTCTATCCCCGCCTCCTGGAGCATGCTGGCCATTAGTTCTCACAGTCCATCCCTGGCTCCTGGAGCATGCTGGCCATCAATTCTCACAGTCAATCCCCGCTAGCCATTAGTTCTCACAGTCTATGCCTGGCTCCTGGAGCATGCTAGCCATCAGTTCTCAGAGTCTATCCCCGGCTCCTGGAGCATGCAGGCCATCAGTTCTCAGATTCTATCCCCAGCTCCTGGATCATGCTGGCCATCAGTTCTCACAATCTATCCCTGGCTTCTGGAGCATGCTGGCAATCAGTTCTCACAGTCTAATCCCGGCTCCTGGAGCATACAGACCATCAGTTCTCACAGTCTATCCCCAGCTCCTGGACCATGCGGGCCATCAGTTCTCACAGTCTATCCCCGTCTCCTGGAGCATGCTGCCCATCAGTTCTCACAGTCTATCCCCGGCTCCTGGAGCATGCAGGCCATCAGTTCTCACAGTCTATCCCCGGCTCCTGGAGCATGCAAGCCATCAGTTCTCGCAGTCTATCCCCGGCTCCTGGAGCATGCTAGCTATCAATTCTCCCAGTCTATCCCCGGCTCCTGGAGCATGCTAGCCATCAGTTCTCACAGTCTATCCCCAGCTCCTGGAGCATGCTAGCCATCAATTCTCATAGTCTATCCCCGGCTCCTGGAGCATGCTGGGCATCAGTTCTCACAGTTCATCCTGGGCTCCTGGAGCATGCTGCCCACACGTTCTCACAGTCTATCCCTGGCTCCTGGAGCATGCAGGCCATCAGTTCTCACAGTCTATCCCCGGCTCCTGGAGCATGCAAGCCATCAGTTCTCACAGTCTATCCCCGGCTCCTGGAGCATGCTAGCTATCAATTCTCACAGTCTATCCCCGGCTCCTGGAGCATGCTAGCCATCAGTTCTCACAGTCTATCCCCGGCTCCTGGAGCATGCTAGCCATCAATTCTCACAGTTTATCCCAGGCTCCTGGAGCATGCTAGCCATCAGTTCTCACAGTCTATCCCCGGCTCCTGGAGCATGCTGCCCATCAGATCTCACAGTTTATACCCGGCTCCTGGAGCATGCAGGCCATCAGTTCTCACAGTCTATCCCCGGCTCCTGGAGCATGCTAGCCATCAATTCTCACAGTTTATCCCCGGCTCCTAGAGCATGCTAGCCATCAGTTCTCAAAGTCTATCCCCGGCTCCTGGAGCATGCTAGCCATCAATTCTCATAGTCTATACCCGGTTCCTGGAGCATGCTGGCCATCAGTTCTCACAGTCCAACCCCGGCTCCTGGAGCACACAGGCCATCAGTTCTCACAGTCTATCCCCGGCTCCTGGAGCATGCAGGCCATCAGTTCTCACAGTCTATCCCCAGCTCCTAAAGCATGCTGCCCATCAGTTCTCACAGTCTATCCCCGGCTCCTGGAGCATGCAGGCCATCAGTTCTCATAGTCTATTCCCGGCTCCTTAAGCATGCTGGCCCTCAGTTCTCACAGTCTAGCCCCGGCTCCTGGAGCATGCTGGCCATCAGTTCTCACAGTCTATCCCCGGCTTCTGGAGCATACATGCCATCGATTTTCACAGTCTATCCCCGGCTCCTAAAGCATTCTGGCCATCAGTTCCCACAGTCTATCCCCAGCTCTTGGAGCATGCTGGCCATTAGTTCTCACCGTCCATCCCTGGCTCCTGGAGCATGCAGGCCATCAGTTCTCATAGTCTATTCCCGGCTCCTTGAGCATGCTGGCCCTCAGTTCTCACAGTCTAGCCCCGGCTCCTGGAGCATGCTGGCCATCAGTTCTCACAGTCTATCCCCGGCTTCTGGAGCATACATGCCATCGATTTTCACAGTCTATCCCCGGCTCCTAAAGCATTCTGGCCATCAGTTCCCACAGTCTATCCCCAGCTCCTGGAGCATGCAGGCCATCAGTTCTCACAGTCTATCCCCGGCTCCTGGAGCATGCAAGCCATCAGTTCTCACAGTCTATCCCCGGCTCCTGGAGCATGCTAGCTATCAATTCTCACAGTCTATCCCCGGCTCCTGGAGCATGCTAGCCATCAGTTCTCACAGTCTATCCCCGGCTCCTGGAGCATGCTAGCCATCAATTCTCACAGTTTATCCCAGGCTCCTGGAGCATGCTAGCCATCAGTTCTCACAGTCTATCCCCGGCTCCTGGAGCATGCTGCCCATCAGATCTCACAGTTTATACCCGGCTCCTGGAGCATGCAGGCCATCAGTTCTCACAGTCTATCCCCGGCTCCTGGAGCATGCTAGCCATCAATTCTCACAGTTTATCCCCGGCTCCTGGAGCATGCTAGCCATCAATTCTCATAGTCTATACCCGGTTCCTGGAGCATGCTGGCCATCAGTTCTCACAGTCCAACCCCGGCTCCTGGAGCACACAGGCCATCAGTTCTCACAGTCTATCCCCGGCTCCTGGAGCATGCAGGCCATCAGTTCTCACAGTCTATCCCCAGCTCCTAAAGCATGCTGCCCATCAGTTCTCACAGTCTATCCCCGGCTCCTGGAGCATGCAGGCCATCAGTTCTCATAGTCTATTCCCGGCTCCTTGAGCATGCTGGCCCTCAGTTCTCACAGTCTAGCCCCGGCTCCTGGAGCATGCTGGCCATCAGTTCTCACAGTCTATCCCCGGCTTCTGGAGCATACATGCCATCGATTTTCACAGTCTATCCCCGGCTCCTAAAGCATTCTGGCCATCAGTTCCCACAGTCTATCCCCAGCTCTTGGAGCATGCTGGCCATTAGTTCTCACCGTCCATCCCTGGCTCCTGGAGCATGCTGGCCATCAGTTCTCACAGTCTATCCCCGCTAGCCATTAGTTCTCACAGTCTATGCCCGGCTCCTGGAGCATGCTGCCCATCAGTCTCACAGTCTATCCCCGGCTCCTGGAGCATGCAGGCCATCAGTTCTCACAATCTACCCCCGGCTGCTGGAGCATGCTAGCCATCAGTTCTCACAGTCTATCCCCGGCTCCTGGAGCATGCTAGCCATCAATTCTCACAGTTTATCCCCGGCTCCTGGAGCATGCTAGCCATCAGTTCTCAAAGTCTATCCTCAGCTCCTGGAGCATGCTAGCCATCAATTCTCATAGTCTATACCCGGCTCCTGGATCATGCAGGCCATCAGTTCTCGCAGTCTACCCCCGGCTCCTGGAGCATGCTAGCCATCAGTTCTCACAGTCCATCCCCGGCTCCTGGAGCTTGCTGGCCATCAGTTCTCACAGTCTATCCCGGCTCCTGGAGCATGCTGCCCATCAGTTCTCACAGTCTATCCCCGGCTCCTGGAGCATGCAGGCCACCATTTCTCACAGTCTATCCCCGGCTCCTGGAGCCTGCTAGCCATCAATTCTCACAGTTTATCCCCGGCTCCTGGAGCATGCTAGCCATCAGTTCTCAGAGTCTATCCCCGGCTCCTGGAGCATGCAGGCCATCAGTTCTCAGATTCTATCCCCAGCTCCTGGATCATGCTGGCCATCAGTTCTCACAATCTATCCCTGGCTTCTGGAGCATGCTGGCAATCAGTTCTCACAGTCTAATCCCGGCTCCTGGAGCATACAGACCATCAGTTCTCACAGTCTATCCCCAGCTCCTGGAGCATGCTGGCCATCAGTTCTCACAGTCCATTCCTGGCTCCTGGAGCATGCTGGCCATCAGTTCTCACAGTCTATTCTCGCTAGCCGTTAGTTCTCACAGTCTATCCCCGGCTCCTGGAGGATGCAGGCCATCACTTCTCACAGTCTATCCCCGGCTCCTAAAGCATGCAGGCCATCAGTTCTCACAGTCTATCCCCTGCTCCTGGAGCATGCTGGCCATCAGTTCTCACAGTCCATCCCTGGCTCCTGGAGCATGCTGGCCATCAGTTCTCACAGTCTATTCTCGCTAGCCATTAGTTCTCACAGTCTATCCCCGGCTCCTGGAGAATGCAGGCCATCAGTTCTTGCAGTCAATCCCTGCTAGCCATTAGTTCCCACAGTCTATGCCTGGCTCCTGGAGCATGCTGGCAATCAGTTCTCACAGTCTAATCACGGCTCCTGGAGCATGCAGGCCATCAGTTCTCACAATCTATCCCCGGCTCCAGGAGCATGCTGGCAATCAGTTCTCACAGTCTAATCCTGGCTCCTGGAGCATGCAGGCCATCAGTTCTCACAGTCTATCCCCAGCTCCTGGAGCATGCTGGCCATCAGTTCTCACAGTCTATTCTCGCTAGCCATTAGTTCTCACAGACTATCCGCGGCTCCTGGAGAATGCTGGCCATCAGTTCTCACAGTCCAACCCCGGCTCCTGGAGCACACAGGCCATCAGTTCTCACAGTCTATCCCCGGCTCCTGGAGCATAAAGGCCATCAGTTCTCACAGTCTATCCCCAGCTCCTAAAGCATGCTGGCCATCAGTTCTCACAGTCTATCCCCGGCTCCTGGAGCATGCAGGCCATCAGTTCTCATAGTCTATCCCCGGATCCTGGAGCATGCTCGCCCTCAGTTCCCACAGTCTAGCCCCGGCTCCTGGAGCATGCTCGCCATCAGTTCTCACAGTGTATCCCTGGCTTCTAAAGCATACAGGCCATCAGTTCTCACAGTCTATCCCCGGCTCCTTAAACATTCTGGCCATCAGTTCCCACAGTCTATCCCCGGCTCCTGGAGCATGCTGGCCATTAATTCTCACAGTCCATCCCTGGCTCCTGGAGCATGCTGGCCATCAGTTCTCACAGTCTATCCCCACTAGCCATTAGTTCTCACAGTCTATGCCTGGCTCCTGAAGCATACTAGCCTTCAGTTCTCACAGTCTATCCCCGGCTCCTGGAGCATGCTGGCCATCAGTTCTCACAGTCTATCCCCAGCTCCTGGATCATGCTGGCCATCAGTTCTCACAATCTATCCCCGGCTCCTGGAGCATGCTCGCAATCAGTTCTCACAGTCTAATCCCGGCTCCTGAAGCATGCTGGCCATCAGTTCTCACAGTCTATCCCCGTCTCCTGGAGCATGCAGGCCATCAGTTCTCGCAGTCTACCCCCGGCTCCTGGAGCATGCTAGCCATCAGTTCTCACAGTCTATCCCCGGCTCCTGGAGCATGCAGGCCACCATTTCTCACAATCTATCCCCGGCTCCTGGAGCATGCTAGCCATCAATTCTCACAGTTTCTCCCCGGCTCCTGGAGCATGCTAGCCATCAGTTCTCAAAGTCTATCCGCGGCTCCTGGAGCATGCAGGCCATCAGTACACACAGTCTATCGCCGGCTCCTGAAGCATGCTGGCCATCAGTTCTCACAGTCTAACCCCGGCTCCTGGAGCAACAAGCCATCAGTTCTCACAGTCTATCCCCGGCTCCTGGAGCATTCAGGCCATCAGTTCTCACAGTCTATCCCCAGCTCCTGGAGCATGCAGGTCATCAGTTCTTATAGTCTATCCCTGGCTCCTGGAGCATGCTGGCCACATGTTCTCACAGTCTATCCCCGGCTCCTGGAGCATACAGGCCATCAGTTCTCACAGTCTATCCCTGATTCCTAAAGCATTCTGGCCATTAGGTCCCACAGTCTATCCCCGCCTCCTGGAGCATGCTGGCCATTAGTTCTCACAGTCCATCCCTGGCTCCTGGAGCATGCTGGCCATCAGTTCTCACAGTCAATCCCCGCTAGCCATTAGTTCTCACAGTCTATGCCTGGTTCCTGGAGCATGCTAGCCATCAGTTTTCACAGTCTATCCCCGGCTCCTGGAGCATGCTGGCCATCAGTTCTCAGAGTCTATCCCCGGCTCCTGGATCATGCTGGCCATCAGTTCTCACAATCTATCCCCGGCTCCTGGAGAATGCTGGCAATCAGTTCTCACAGTCTAATCCCGGCTCCTGGAGCATGCAGACCATCAGCTCTCACAGTCTATCCCCAGCTCCTGGAGAATGCTGGCCATCAGTTCTCACAGTCCATCCCTGGCTCCTGGAGCATGCTGGCCATCAGTTCTCACAGTCTATTCTCGCTAGCCGTTAGTTCTCACAGTCTATCCCTGGCTCCTGGAGGATGCAGGCCATCAGTTCTCACAGTCTATCCCCGGCTCCTAAAGCATGCAGGCCATCAGTTCTCACAGTCTATCCCCAGCTCCTGGAGCATGCTGGCCATCAGTTCGCACAGTCCATCCCTGGCTACTGGAGCATGCTGTTCATCAGTTCTCACAGTCTATTCTCGCTAGCCATTAGTTCTCACAGTCTATCCCCGGCTCCTGGAGAATGCTAGCCATCAGTTCTCACAGTCCATCCCTGGCTCCTGGAGCATGCTGGCCATCAGTGCTCACAGGCTATCCGTATCCCCGCTAGCCATTAGTTCTCACAGTCTATCCCCGGCTCCTGGAGCATGCTACCCATCAGTTCTCACAGTCTATCACAGTCTATCCCCGGCTCCTGGAGCATGTTAGCCATCAGTTCTCACAGTCTATCCTCGGCTCCTGGAGCATGCTAGCCATCAGTTCTCACCGTCTATCCCCGGCTCCTGGAGCATGCAGGCCATCCCCGGCTCCTGGAAAATGCAGGCCATCAGTTCTCATAGTCTATCCCACATTTTCAAAACTTTAGGGCATCTTCACAATATCTGCATGCATGATCCCATCTTTTTTAATTCTTCGTGTCGTGCAAGCGAGTTGCTAGAGTTATTTGCTCTGTGTTGTTTCTCTGTGGTCAAACCTGAGCATTTGAAAATATTATTTAAGAAGAGTCTAATCCTAGTTTTCCTAATTACTGCTTCCCATCTCATACTTGCCAACATGAGCCATTCCAATCTGCAGGTGCTTATCCAGTCCTCTTTTTTTCTTTGCATTCTGTGACTTGCAGTCCGAGTTTTATGATACATTAAAATGGAACTACAAGTCCCAGAATGCAAAGAAGAAAAAACAGGACTGGATAAGCACCTATAGATTGGAATGGGTCATATTGGCAAGTATAATATGATATGATACAATAGGTTATTTATAACGCACTTAATACCCAGAGGTTTCTAACCACAGACCCGGGGATCGAATCTGTGGTGCTCTGTGTCGTTTTGCTTCCAAGACGAGCACGTTACCCCTGAGCTATCCTCCCAAGACTATGCCATCTTAACCACAGCTATTCATCTTTCTATGCTGGAGCAGCTGCTCAAAACCTGATGCCATAGTCTCCAGTGCCGGATATGCAGAGGGACCTTTCTAGGAGTGTTTCATAGCCACCCGCTTGCCTGCCCAGGCCACCTTCTGAATAGAACCCTGCCCTTGTCTATCCGTGGCTCCAACACAGTTGGGCCAGAGTGAAACATGATGAATACTGCCAAAATGGATCTAGAATTATTTTATGATGAAGTGTCAACTTTCTAGATTTTCTGATTGTTAGACTCAAACCAAGGAGGGCCCAAGACAGGCAAACAATTGAATGGGAGTCAAAGGACGAGCCTGGTCGCCCAGCCACACGAATATCACTCCTGGACTTCCAGCGCATAGACCCTGGCACTGGACTAGCTCATTGGCCCATACAGACATACAGTAGATTCGCAATCAGGATTGTTTATTTGAAGGGCCAGTTATGCTGAGCCAGATTCCGGCACAGCTCAGTCTTGGTCCCGCCCAATGGTTGGCTGGGCTGGGGAGGGGTAAGTGAGGCGTTGGGTGAGAAAGCCCCTTTGGCCTATCAGAGATATCTACCTAGAGTCTCTAGTAACTGACAAATCAGTCCTACTCTTGTTCAAGAACATTCCCCTCACTGACCAACCCCAAGGCTGGTGGACCCCTGCCGGATCTTGTGAACATATTGGGAGTCATTACAAGTAGGGCAGTAAGGGGTTAACGGCACCGGTGATGGGGCCGGAGCCACCAACCCCTTACCGCCCCATTACGAGTCTGCTCGCCGGACCCGCAAAGGGCACCTGGTAAGATCAGGTGCCCTTAGCGGGTCCCCCTAGCAGATCAGGGAGCTAACAACGGGCCTGTTATTAACGGGCCCGTTAGCTCCCTCCCCATTCCTATTGAGCCCTATGGGGGCTCGAATGGGAATGGGGATGTACCGAGTCCGGGTTCCTTGAATGAGGAATTACTGGGTCCTCCAAGGTTGGAATGGCCTGGTAATTCCTCATTCAAGGAACCTGGACCCGGTACCCGGTAAGGGGGTAACCATGCTGCAAATTGCGCTTTGGTTACCTCCAAGGTCGCAATGACCCCCATTGTGTTTGCAGGGACATGTTGTTGGATTCGAGCCACACATATTCTAGTGTAAAGCATAACACGACTTATCCTTGTCCAAAGGGGAGTACTGCACGTCCATTCACACAGACGGTTGTGTCTTAAACATTGCTGTCAATAAATTAGAGACAGGTGCCTCTCACTTCTCACCTGACGTTGTCTCGTTACCTCTTCAAGCTGAAGGGCCACACTGTTGTCATTTCCCAGTTACGCCATCTATCTACTGACCAGTGTCCTCCTCCCGCTCCCCTAGTTCTCGCTCTCGTGTTCTCCATCACTTGACACCCCCATCGACAGTCTTTACGGAGAAGCCAAGCGGTGAATCCTTGTGGTGTCTGAACTTTTCACTGGCCAGAGTGGGTGTGAATTGCCCTACTGGGCTGTGCAAGGATGCTGACACTAATGTGGAAGACGCCAAATTCTGCTGGCATCTTCAACAAGCTGTAAACCCATGCCAGTTTTATCGAAGTGAGTCTCTGTTGTGTTTCAAGCTTAGCGTTCCCCCAGTCACTCATCGTGGCCAACATCCTTTTATGGTCACTTAGTGAAGGATCGAGGGGATAAATATTGTGGTTAACGATCATCGCCAAACCTCATCTAGTCAATGACACTACCTCAACATGGCGCCCAACAGCAACCTGGGCCCTGAGGTTGGTGTAAATTGACCATCACTCCACCACACAAACCCTTGATCTACCAAATGGCTCACATTACGCAAAAGTAAATCATGCGCAGGTTTGAAGAATCTAGTGTTTGACTTCAAAAATCATGTGCCATTTGGTGAAGACCCGCTTGCGCAGATTTAGAGTTCACTAATTCCGGGTGTGAGTAGCTCATACAATCCTGCTTTGTTCTTTGCATTCTGGTTCTCGTCGCCCACCGTAGAGCAAACACACAACCAAGACGGGAGCGAGTAATTGTGCCCAACATGTCACACAACTCGAGATCTCTGCCCTCCAGGAAGCAGGTACTACCAGAGCTAGGATGTATCTGCTTTTTGGCACCTTAGGCATCGACGAGAACCCCAACAGTGGCAACCATATGCAAGGCCCCCGCGTCGAAGCCGATGGAGGACTTCCACCATGCGAGACGGCCCTGCGTCTCTGATCGCCCTTGCCCGGCTGCCATCCAAGGCAGAAGCCGCTCACGGCTGTTGGCATCGCCGCAGACACCTATGCTTCTTCACCAGGGAGACAAGGCCCATGTGTTCCGCGGTGGCTTTGAAAGCTGTTTCTTTCATTTATTTTATTATCCTTTAATGAATGTAATTAGAACCCGAGTAATTAAAAGCAATTGTGCTCAGTGTGTTCGCGTTGTAAATTGCCCTAAACAATGTGCCTGGAGAGAGCCAATCTGTGGGATTAATAGAGGGGAGACGATGCTTCTGGGTAGTATTTCACACTAAACGGCCACAGAGAGAAACAAAGGACTCGCTGTGGCGTCGTTAATCTCAGTCAACTGGCAGCTTGGCTGTGACGAGCGGAACCCGCGCGCGGGGCCCGATGGGGGAGTTGGGGAGCACTTCCGGATCTCAGCAGTGAACCATAAATTAGACGGGCTCTCGTGTAAAGGCTTCTGGACCGTTCGCGGGAGGGAGCGTGGTTTCAGGGGCTCCACGGGGTAAACCACGGTAGGATGGGGTTAGCGCATGGCAGACAATGCTGAGGAGGTCAATACTTGAACATCAGTTATGATATTAAGTTTTAGTCCCATCTGGTTAGATTTTCGGGGGTACCAGTGTACTCAGGGAGTGGATGCAGAATGAGTACACTGTGCCACAATGTTTGTCTTCTACCTGGGACACCCCACTTAATGGTACAGTCCTGGGTGGTCTCTTCAAGGCATGCTTGGAGTTATAGTCCTGAAGCTCTACTTTTGACTGCGGGACCAGGCAGCATTATTTCAAAGCGTGCTACTACCACTTGGCAAAATGCTGTGATCCTGGGCAAATCACTTTCCATTTGGCTCAGTTCTCTTATCTGACATGATAGAAACCCCTGGGGTATTGTGACCTATGAGTAATGTTAATGGTGAAAACATTTGATATTTCAGATACCACTTGTTTTCAAAATACGACCTAGTTGGACTACATAGAAGGTACTGATTTTTATAAATATGTATTCTGTACCTCATTCTGTACCTAATTGTATGCAGGGACGTCATTTCACCAAAATGCCAGGGGTAGCGGAAATGACATCGTATGACCCTTGACCTCTGATGACATCACAGAACGTGATGTCCTTTGACCACATTACAAAATGACATCACTGGAAGTGAAAAAACACAACCTTTCACCCCTTAACAAAACAGGAAGTGGCATCACATAGCAGTGTTCCTAAGTAAATATGGTTACGATATCACTGTAATGTGATATCCATTTCATACAAGAATTAATCACCATATGTATCATTAATATCAGTTTGTATAGACCCATATTACCAAATTACTGTGATTGCAAGCAGACACCCAAGGCCAAATAATGATGATGTGTTATTGTAGAGCACTTACGGTTAAGTGTTTTACATAGCACACATATACATACAATATCACCCAACCTGTGTTGGTACTCATTTATAGACCTCAGAAGGATGAAAGGCTGAGTTAAGCTTGCCAGGATTCGAACCTGCAGATCACACATACCCTGTCATGAACCGTCGCCTACGTCCCTTTTGGACCTCGTGGTCTCTGACCCATAGGGTACTGAATGCAGTAACCCTCCCAACATGGCCGTCGCATTCGAAACGCAGCTTGCCAGCCTTTACGTTTCACGCTCAGAGCACTACTAAACAGACACACCCACGCGGCTCTGCACGTCTCAACGCTACTGTTCGCCGTAGCTGGACGTGTGCTGTCGGAGTTCACTTGGGCTATTTTCCTGATCTCTCTATTCCCGGTTCCTTGATTCCTCCTCCTTTCCTTTCATCCCTCAAACTTATCGAACTTTCCTGGATTTTGGCCCGCGCTTGAGCCACGGTTTCCATGCCTCCGCGCGCAGACATTGTTCCTTCCTGGTTCCGTCCTGGACAATCTGAACGAAGCACGCTGGAATCGAAGACCCACGCGCGAGCTTATATAAATCCCGGACCGTGCGGAAGAAGTCACAAAAGAAGGTTGCAAGCAAACAGGAAAGACAGGTGAGAAGGGGAGAGACTTGTGACAGATTGAGACGCCTAAAAATCGATACGGATACAGGGATGGAAGCCGCGGTTCAAGACCTCATGCGAGGCATGCAGGAACTCACCACAGAAGTTCAAAACCGTAAAGATGAGAACGCTGCCTTAAAGCAGCTGGTATTGTCTCGTGATTCTGCTACCAAGGAAAGTGTGTTATTGGGAGGAGTGGTGGACAAATATGATGGCTCTCCAAAGACCCTTTGTGCCTTCCTTGATTCATGCTTGGTGCATTTCACCTTCACACCTTCAAGCCCTACTACTTTTCCACCCCTAGAGCAAAGGTAGGGTTTATGATATCACACCTCACTGGCAACGCATTAACCTGGGCAACTCCCCTAGTCAATTCGGGCGACGCCCTCCTGGATGATTACAATGGATTTGTGGAAGCCCTAAAGGCCATGTTTGATCGTCCTGAGCAGGTTTACAGCGCTCAAGAATGTCTACTTGATTTTCGACAAGGATCCCAGGATATGCTTACCTACGTCACCCATTTCAAACAACTTATGAAGGAAGCTGATTGGTCCCAAGAGGCTAGCTTCACTCTCTGTCGCAGAGGGTTGAATGAAGAAATAAAGGACGAGCTAGCCAGGGTAGCTTGCCCTAATTCCTTACAGGCCCTCTTGGATCTTTCCTTGCAAATTGATTTTCGAATCCAGGAAAGAAAGGTGGAGAAAAGGAAGTCGAAATCATCATTCCCAAAGGCTGACATAGACCACCCTTCTAGTCCAGAACCCGCAGTTTCTCTGACCTCAGATCCAGAACCCATGAAACTGGGGGCATTCCGTGGACCCATTACCCCACAATAAAAGATGCACCGTATTCACACTGGTCTCTGCATGTATTGCGCCTCCGATAAACATGTTGTCAGAGAGTGCCCTATTGCTCCTCCACAGCGTTTGGGAAACGCCAGCTCCCGATCTTAGATGGGGTACAGTTTTGGGAGAATGATGTCTGCTCCACATCAATTCCTTCCTTGAACTCTCCTGGACAAAATAACCTTGTGATTCTACAGGCTTTTCTATTGCCTTCCAAGAAAGAATCCTACCCTATCCTCGCATTAGTGGATTGCGGAGCCATGGGCATATTCATAGATCATGATTGGGTCACAACTCATCACATTCCATGCGAAACACAAGGGACTATGCAACCTGTTGAAGCTATCGATGGAAGACCCCTGTCTTCAGGACTCATAACCCTTCAAACCAAGGAGCATCTTCTCTCCATAAACCACCACCAAGAAAAGGTTAATTTTGATATTATAAGATCTGCCCACTATCCAATGGTTTTAGGCATGCCCTGGTTACAGAAGCACAATCCTTATATCAATTGGGCAGTAGGCTCTCTATTTCTTGGTTCAGAACATTGTATGACTGTTTGTCCCTGAACACCTTATCAAAAGCCTCTGAAGACTTCCAAAAAAATCAATAAATATCAGTCACCGTCTCTAACGTCATCCATATTCCCTGGGCCTATCAGGCGTACACAGATGTCTTTTCAACAGCCATAGTTCAAGGTCTACCACCCCGCAGACCTGAAGATTGTGCCATTGATACCGAACCTTCAGCAGTAATTCCATTTGTAAGAATGTTTATCTTGTCAGAACCAGAAAAGAGGGCCCTCCAGGAATACCTGGATACCAATCTGGAAAAAGGAACTATTCGACCATGCAAGTCCCCGGCAGGCGTCTCCCTATTTTTTGTTCCCAAGAAGGATTCCAAGGAGCTTAGGCCATGTCTCGATTACCCGTGGTCTTAATCAATGCACTCTTAAGGACCGTTATCCATTGCCTCTCATATCAGACATCCTGGAAGCCGTAAGAGGTGCTGTCCTCTTCACAAAACTAGTCCTCAGGGGCGTCTACTATCTTATTCGTATAAAGGAAGGTGACGAATGGAAGACAGCCTTTAGAACACCCTTCGTCCATTTTGAATATCTAGTTATGCCCTTTGGACTTGCTAATGCCTCAGCAGTCTTCCAACGCTTCATGGATCGGGTATTTTCTGATATGCTGTTCCTCTTCGTCATTGTATATCTAAATGACATACTGATCTACTCCAAGAATCATCAAAAACATGAAGAACACATAAGGGCAGTCTTACAACGTTGATGGGAACATAAACTCCTGGCCAAACCCGAGAAATGCCTTTTTCACATATCTACTGTTCACTATCTCGGATTTGTTCTTAGCCAAAAAGGGATTGGAATGGACTCTTCAAAGGCTGACTCCATTCTATCTTGGCCTGTTCCCACTAGCGTAAAGCAAATTCAATCCTTCCTGGGGCTTGCTAACTTCTACAGAAAGTTTATTCCAGCATTTTCGGAAATTGTTCATCCTATTGTTACATTGCTAAAAAAGGACACCCCTTTTCAGTGGACCTCAGTCCAAAATTCGGCATTTCAACAATTAAAGTCAGAGTTTACACAAGCTCCCATCCTTGTTCAACCTGACACAAACAGACCCTTCATTGTAGAAACTGATTCTTCCAACTACGCCATTGGGGCAGTCCTGAAACAGGAACTTGGAGACAAACTGTAACACCCCATCGCCTATCTCTCCCGCACCTTGACTCCCAGTGAAACCCATTATTCCATCCTGGAGAAGGAATTGTTGGCCATCCGTCAGGCCTTCACGGATTGGCGTCATCTCCTTCTGGGAGCTAAACACCCGGTTCAGGTTCGCACAGACCATCGGAATCTCCAAGTCCTACAATCCCTAGAATGTAGAAACAGTCGCGAAGCCCGCTGGGCTTTCGTTTTTGCCCAATACCAATTCCAAATCCATCACTTCTCTGGAACACATAACGTTATAGCCGATGCCTTTTCCAGGCATCCTGACTATGAACCCCTTGAGGATCGGACCTTTCCTAAGATGTTTCCCCACACAATATTTGTTGCCCAAGCAATTACTCTCCTGGAGGATATTCGAATTCAAACCCAGTCCTCTGAACCTTGGAAGGAGTTTAAGAGAAACAATTGATGGAATCTTAAAACAAAGGACGGATACCTGTTCAAGGACAATCGCTTAGTCATTCCCACTCCTGGACTGAGACAAAAGCAAGTTTATGTCATAATACTTTCCATTCAGGACACAGTGGCATCACCAACACTCTCCATCTAATACAAAGACAGTTTTGGTGGCAAAAGATGAAGGATGATAGCATGATCCATATCCAAACATGTGCGTTCTGCAATCAGAACAAACATGATAACAAAAGACCAGCAGGTCTCCTGCTCCAACCGGCGATACCAACAAGACCCTGGCAAATCATTGCCACGGATTTCATCGTGTAACTACCCTCTTCCAGGGGCTACACAACTATAATGGTTACCATTGATTTGTTCACTCATATGGCTCATTTTACACCTTTATACAAACTGCCATTCTCATCCGAACTTGCTGGATTTTTCCTGGAATGCATATTCCGGCTTCATGGGCTGCCTTCCAGGATCATTTCGGATAGAGGGCCCCAGTACATATCCCAGTTCTGGAAACAGTTATGTCGTATACTGGGTATCCAGCGTGCCTTGTCTTCGGATTATCCACAGACCAATGGAGCTACTGAGCGAGTAAACCAAACTCTGGAACAAGATCTTCGTTGCTTCGCCACCAAGGTCCAGGACGATTGGTCTCTCTTAATACCTGTGGCCGAATTCGCATACAACAATTCAGATCATTCAGCCATCAAAACCAGCCCCTTTTTCTGTAGTCAAGGATTTCATCCCTCAGTCCTACCATCCATTCTTCCACATCCAACCCCAGTTCCTATGGTTGATTCCTGGATTGAAACACTAATCAATGTACATAAAGAAGCTAAAGAAAACCTAGAAAAGGCCCGAAGAGATGTGAAACATTATGCTCACTTCAAAAGAAGACCAGGGCCTTCCTATTCAATAGGCGATAAGGTCTGGTTATCCTCAAAACTCCTCCCATGTCACCTACGACCAAATAAATTGGCTCCCAGGTATTACGGTCCCTTTACTATAAAAGAAATCGTCAATGCAGTGGCTTTTCAACTCCGACTACCAGAATCATGGAAAAGGATCCACCCCGTTTTCCATACTTCTCTGTTGAAGCCATATGTTAAACCCTCTCGAACTGCTCCAAGATCTACTGCAATGATTGTCAGTGACCAACTCGAATACGAGGTCTCCAGAATTTGTGATTCTAGGTACCGACGTGGTCAGCTGCAATACTTGGTCAAATAGAAAGGATATCCACCTAGTGAGTGCACCTGGGAACCCATATCAAACATGAATGCCCCCAGGCTGATTCGAAGATACCACCTTATCCATCCAGGCAAACCCGGAGGAGCTGGGCTTCAGAGAAGGCATGCTGTCATGAACCGTCGCCTACATCCCTTTTGGACCTCGTGGTCCCTGACCCATAGAGCACTGAATGCAGTAACCCTCCCAACATGGCCGTCGCATTTGAAACGCAGCTTGCCAGCCTTTACTTTTCACGCTCAGAGCACTATTAAACAGACACACCCCGCGGCTCTGCGCGTCTCAACCCTACTGTTCGCCGTAGCTGGACGTGTGCTGTCAGAGTTCGCTCGGGGCTATTTTCCTGATCTCTCTATTCCCGGTTCCTTGATTCCTCCTCCTTTCCTTTCATCCCTCAAATTTACCAAACTTTCCTGGATTTTCCCCCCGCGCTCGAGCCACGGTTTCTGTGCCTCCGCGCGCGGACATTGTTCCTTCCTGGTTCCGTCCTGGACAATCTGAACGAAGCACGCTGGAATCTGAAGACCCGCGCGCGGGCTTATATAAATCCCACACCGTGCGGAAGAAGTCACAAAAGAAGGTTGCAAGCAAATAGGAAAGACAGGTGTGAAGTGGAGAGACTTGTGACATACATCGCAGCAGTGAGCGCTTAACCTACTGAGCCATTTTAAGCAAATTACATTCTAAAGTGGATACCAATAAACTGGTAACTGAGATTTAACTGCTGGCCAGTTCATCTGCAGGTCTGGTGCAAAGTTTTTTTAAAACAAGTTTTATTAATTTGTATCACACCATAACATACAGATGTTATAAACAATATCCAATGATACATCATATTATTTGTCTGTTCAACATTCCCAACACCCTCCGACCCCTCAGCCTATTCCACCTGTAATATCCTCCCGTGATCTGTGTTAAACTGCTTGAACTCCTTATCGAAATTTCCTACTGCTATTTATGATGGTGAATGTATATGTGTCTATGTGTCTTCATGTGCATGTCTATGTGTCTTCCTGTGCAGGGGGCGCCAAATCCTGTATCATCTGTTTCCAAGCCATCAGATTTATGTTTTGTTGTTCCTCCTGGCCTTTGCGGGATACCTCTTGCCATACAGCCGTCTCTGCCAGTGCCCATTTCTGGAGGTTTCTCAACCATGTGCTTATCACTGGGCATTTACGTGCCTTCCATCCGATCGTAATCCTACGTTTTGCTAAAATATACACTAAATCTCTCAATTTGCCAACATGTCTTGTCTGCTTAGGTCTTGGGAAACTACTTTGAAGGCATGCCTTGGGGGGGTGACCAAATCTGCCGATAGACCAAATCTGGACAACGTTTGGGATACTCCTTCCCAAAATAAGCGTATTTCAGTGCAGGCCCAGAACATATGCATCAGGTCTGCGTTGACCAGGCTGGATTTCAGACACGTTTGCATTGTCGCTGTGCATAATTTTGCAGTTCTTCCGGGCGTTAAATATGCTCTGTGGGTAACATATAATTGGATCAACTGTAGTTTTGCGTTTCTGGATACTCTTTTATGATACCCCATGATCCTACTCCAAGCTTCGTCTGGCAATTGCTCCCCCAGCTCTGCCTCCCAACGTTGTTTAATCAGTATCAGATTGCTATCTCGTTTTAACATCAGAATCTCATATAATCTTGACATGGCGTGTCCCCCTTCCGAGATATCATATAGTGTTTCTATTGTTTCGTCCTCAACGTAAACTCCTCCCGCTGCTGGCCACTTCTACCTGAGCCCATGTAAAAGTGAAAAATGGGTTAGCTGGCTAACTTTGGCGTCTCCTCAGGCGTAACACAGCCAGAACTCAGTCTGGATGTCCACCCTCCAGACTGAACACATTCAACTGATCTCCTCAGCACCACACCTACCGCTAAGAAGCAGCTAACATGAAACAACCTCACCAGCTGCACACATATCTGGTGCGCCCACGCACTTTACGACTCTCTCTCTCAACTGACTTGAACTGCGGTTCCCGAGGGCGTTCAATCTACCAGCACCTTGAGATCATACCAATGATACATAAGGCGCTATACGAATGCAAAATAACATAACATAACATATGTTGCCCCGCAGTAACTCTTGATTCCGCACCTATCTCGCCAAAGGTCTTCGGTCTCCCTTCCATCAATATGTCGCCTAGCGTAACCACCCCTCTAGGCTCCCAGTATTTTCGCACTTTCAGCCTAAACTGGGTATCCTCGCTCCTGAGTGTCACTAGTGGGATCTTGGGTGAATAGGGTGCATCTTTGCCCAGAAAGCGGCAGGCCCTTTGCCACATCACAATTCCCAGTTTCAACAGCAAAGGGAGCCTAGGAACTTGTGGAACCTTGTCCCACACCATCTCCTTCGGAAAAAATGGGGTACATGCCGGTTGTAGTAACTCTATATCTTGAGTCTGTTTGTCCGATAACCAATACGTGGCGAACTGTAATTGACACGCCACAAAACACCCCTCAAAGTCCAGCACTTTTAACCCTCCTTGCTCATACGGCCTTTGCAGTATTTCTAGTGCTAGCCTACACCTTAATTTATGCCATAGGAAGCTCCGGCAGATGGTATTCAACCTCCTGAAAAAGGCTCTAGCTATATTATATGGGACGTTCCTAAAATAATGCAACAGCATTGGGAGCACCACCATTTTCAACAACGCAGCCCTCTCCATTAGTGACAGCGGCAGTTTGGGCCAGAATGTCATAGAGTTCTCTATTTTATTGACCGCCTGCACCCTATTCTGCTTGTGTTCTACTTTAGGATTATGGAAAATATCTACTCCCAAGTATCTAAATGTTTCTGTTTCCCATTTATTTGGTAATAGGTCTGGTGCAAAGTTGGCCACATGTCAATCCTGCGTGGATCTACTTTTCAGGCTTCAGAGGTTGCCAAAATACATACCAAGGGAGGGTTTATAACTGTGTATTAAAGAATTTAGAGTAGCAAAGGGAAAGCAGCGCACACACACGGAATCACTTACTCTGGGCACTCGTTACCTCATACATGCAAAAAAACATCCTGAACAGCATGCCACGGAGATAGGAAAGATAGACACATTAAACCAAAAAGTTAATTGTGGCACAATGAAATCAATGGCCACTTTATGTGCTATGGTCAAACATTTATACACTGTACACAAGCTTTTAGGGACAAGTATTTTGTCAAGTGACCGAGGACACCTCGTAACAGAGCAACAGCAGAAAAAAACATGCTATAACTGCAACCTGCGAAAAGCAAAATACAGATAGTTTTTGTCTGCATTGTGAATTTGAGGTGTTTAAGAACAGACTAAATCTGACTAAATCAAGTGAATAAAATAAACCTTTAACCTTTAATGAGTCTAGCAATTATTGTATAGATTTCCAGAAAGATTATTTCTTATTCTTATTTTTTCTTATTTTGGGTCACTGCTAAAAGTGTTACACTTGTGGAACCCCCTGTTTTTTTAAGAGGTCTGAACAAGAAAGCCAGCCACTTTAGAAACAAAGAGGCACATGGCACTGGCCACAGCACAGAAGCTACCATTTAAATTTTAAAAAATCATGATTTTTTTTCTTATTTTTTTTCTAGAGGTAGCAAGGCAGACCTTAGGGGTCGCAGTTGCGACCCCTGGTGACCCCAAAATGACACCCCTGATTGTATGTACCTGTAGTAAATATCCAATCCCGGCTCATAACTAGGTGATATTTTAAAAATAGGAGATATTTTACATAGCACATGTTTTTACTGTTACCACCCTACATTCTCACTGTCAGTGTGAGATGAACGGTAAAGCACAGTATTTTAAATATCACTGATTTATTAAATTCTATGTAAGTATCAGCTGGGATTGCAAAGGATATTTACTGCCTCATTTGCATAGTAAATTCTCCATGGGTAAATGTGGGTTATTTGCCACATTTCTTTCCATGCACCCTGTGCGGTAGCTAGCTTATGCAATCCAAACTCATAAGTGGGTAATATCTTAAAAATAAGGCGTTTCGGAAATACTATATCCATTTCTAGCTCACGATTACTTTCATACTCCAGGTAAGTTCAACTCGCTGAATGCTGTATCTTCTCGATGGATTTAGAAAATCCAGTCAATTCAACAGAGCCGGTACGGCTCATGGATCTTCAACTGAGCTGGTACGCCTCATGGATCTTTAACAGAGCCGGTACGCCTCATGAATCTTCAACAGAGCCGGTACGCCTCATGGATCTTCAACAGAGCTCGTACGCCTCATGGACAACCCACCCCTTTCCCCGGATTTGAGCAAAAGTTAAAATGTGTTTGTGGGCTTGTGGCCTGCTGACGAAGCCGTAAACCATGTTCACCAGAAAGGGAAACAAAAAATGTATGAGAGGCGAATGGACCTGAGAAGCGATGGTGAAGGCAGGTAGCATTCCAGAAGTTTCCAAATGTTTTCGCATCAGGTGAAATTACTCTTCCAGAGGATTTGTGCAAGATGGTGCCTGCCGACAAAGCTGTAAACCATGTTCACCGAGAAGGGAAACAAAAAATGTTGTTTCTAAGCAAGCTTTACAATGCCGAAACCACGTTCACAGGGAAGGAAATAAAAATGTTTGCTCATCAGGTGGAATTACTTTTCCAGAGGATTTCTGCTAGATGGTGCCTCCTGACGAAGATGTAAACTACGTTCACTGGGAAGAGAAAGAAAATATGTTGTTTCTCATCCAGTCCTGACACAAGGAACAAGAAAACACGTTTGAAGGCTTTAGAATGCATGATTTCCAAGATATTTGCATCGCAACAAACTGCACCATGCCAGGGTAAGGCGGAACAGCGACCTACAGGATCATTTATATTCAACAATTAATGCGAGCGTTATCATGTCTGTCTACAGAACCCGTTCGGAGACCATGTACTTTTATTAGTCTTTTATAAAAAGCAAAGACAGACAGTCCTATCTAGTGAACCACTGCCATATATGTGACAAAGCTTATGAGGATGGTCACCGCTTTATGCACAGTTATTCCTCATTAGGATCCCAAGTTATCAATGTTCAATTACTGATGTTACTATTATTTTTTTTTAAATCATTTCTTTTCTTGCCATAAAATATTGATTATTCTGATATATTAATTAAGCTCTGAGCTGCAAAATGGCTCTTTGCTCGTGACAATTAATGCGAGCGTTATCATGTCTGTCTACAGAACCCGTTCGGAGACCGTGTACTTTTATTAGTCTTTTATAAAAAGCAAAGACAGACAGTCCTATCTAGTGAACCACTGCCATATATGTGACAAAGCTTATGAGGATGGTCACCGCTTTATGCACAGTTATTCCTCATTAGGATCCCAAGTTATCAATGTTCAATTACTGATGTTACTATTATTTTTTTTTTAATCATTTCTTTTCTTGCCATAAAATATTGATTATTCTGATATATTAATTAAGCTCTGAGCTGCAAAATGGCTCTTTGCTCGTGATAATGAGCCAAGGATGTACTATATCCAAAGCTGGATGATTGTAAATAACCATGTCATTTCTGAACTTCTTTCTTTTCTGTAGGTAATAGTGGTCTGGGATCTATGCATTTTCCATGCTGTGTGAATTAAATAAGAAATGTCCAAGTTCTGTTCCTGCCTTTTGGGTAACTGCCATCCAGGGGATGTATGAATAATTCTTCTTGTTTTTATGATCTTTTTGGTCTGCCCTTCTTCTGTTGTGGCTATGTTTAGTCATAATCTGAAATGTCAACTCAGTTACTGTACGTTGCTTTCCAGCGATTTAAGAATGTCCCTTCTTGATTTCACTTGTTTTCCTGCCTTTTCTTTGATGGTTCTTTTGATTTTCTTTGCACACAATTTTCCTCATGGGAATGTCAAACAATAGACCGTGCGCTTACTGAGTCAAGTGGGACAATGTTTGCCGTGATTGTCGATTTATTAATTTATTTTGATGTTTCTTAATGTGCGAAATTGTGATGCAACTGCTTCAAAGGGCATCATGCACATTCATATCCGATCACCAGGGGTGTTGCTAGGTCTGGAAAAGATCTGGGGCTATGCTAATGTCGGGGCTGTCAAGACTCTGGGCTAGTTAGCCTTTTGGTTTAAGCCCCTGAGCCTCTATCCGGGACAAGACGTGGGGCTTCCGCCCCCGCGCCCCTCACTAACCTCTGCTGATCGCAATGCAGTAAGGGAAATTCCTGGATGGGAAGAAAGGTGCAAGTGTGCCAAAAGAAGAGGGAGCAGGTGGAAGCATCTGGGAAGAGTTAGGGGTGGGAATTGTGAAGATAGGATGGGGTTTCAGGATAAAGATGAAACTAGTCCTGGCTAGCAAGCTCAAATAAACAAGCTTTAAATCCGAGGAAGGATTTCTTTCTGAGAAATATTCGGATCTAAGATCACGCAGGGGACTGTTTTCAGAGCTAAAAGTAGCAAGGGAGCGGCCGCCAAGTCGATTTCTTCAGAACTGAGTCAGAACTCAAGTTCCTTGAAGGTATGTATCCTGCCTTGATGTTGGACGTGAGGTATATGCAGTCTTTATTAGACTGGTTCTCATGAACCACACATAGAGTCTTAAAAATGATTTGTTGCTGGACAAGGAGCTATTTCATGATTTTCAGGGATGGGGACTCAGGGTTTGATGCAGGAAATGAGTCTTGCCTCTTTGTTTTTGGAGAACTTGCAATTGTCGTATAGAATCTTTGGAAAGGTGTATATAATCTGTGCACAGTAGTCAAGTCTTGAGAGGACCTGGGCTTGGGCAAAATCTATTTTCTTTGGGGTAAAGGAGAAGATTTTATAAATTATGTGTAATTAGAGAAACGCCTTTTGGGCAGTCATATTTATTTTAGGGGCAAAGGACATGTAATTGTCAAAAACAATCCTCGTGTCTTCAGAATGAGGAGTTGGGGGGAATCCTTTGAGTAAGTCCATTTAAAAAGGGGCGAGGATGGGTTGGAGGGGTCAAAGCAAATAATTTCCGGTTTTGCAGGGTACAGACAAGGGCAGCTATCAATGGTCCAAGTCTGGAATCATTCAGAGGAAGGTGGGAATTAGGCGCTCATCCATGTCATGGGGCAGGGATTCCAATTGGACTTGGGAATCCCCTGCATGGATCTGGAAGTGGCAGGTGAAAGAGTTAATCATGTTGACCAAGAGGATCACATACATGTTGAAATGCTGCAATGAGGTCATGTCGTCCGGGGGAAGACCCCAGGATAGATAGCTGGTTGACGGGGGACGTTAAATCACCCATTGGTGTCTCACTGGTGGAGCCCTGAAGTCATTGAGCCTCATTACAGGGTTGAAGGTAGTCATGGCGCTATTAGCACCATGACTACCTCCAATACCGGTACCGAGTCCGCCCTCGTTCAATGGGGACTTACCGGTCTATTCTGACCTTTGCAGGACTGGTAAGTCCCCATTGAAAAAGCCATTCCCCATTCCCATTTCAATGGGAAGGCGCTAATAACGGTACCGCAAATTGCGGTACCGTTATTAGCTCTGAAGTCCCTTAACGGGCCCCGTCCATAATGCCTGGTAAAACCAGGTGTTAAGGAAGGGACCCGCTAAGGGACCTCGGAATAGGGCGCAAAGGGATTACCGGCACCGATGTCCTTAACGTTGCCCGGTATCCCTTTGCGCCCACCTCATAATGAGGCCCTTTGTTGATCCAGTTCATGGCCATGCCTTTCTGGTCTTTGAAGGTGTGGAGTCTGTTGACGGGCAGTTCATGGTTGACAATATGAAAAACAGCTGTAAACTCCAGTACGATAAGTGCACCAGGAGGCCTTTTTATGCAAAGTTTCAAAAAAATGTCTGCCTCAAAATCATACTGTGGTCCTTGCTCATGAAGGGGTGAATATCAGATTGTCATATGGTAAGGAGCTCACGGTTCTCTCACTGGCCATAAACTACGCTGCCATGATTTTATTCAAGGAGTTTCCACCAGAATGGGAACGTTGGAGATGAATAAGAACTCACCCATAAATGTGTGGGCAATGGAGAACGAGAACAATGAGAAACGACGGAGTTATGTGGGCAGAGGCACGTGCAGTGGTACAATGTTGTTACATCGCTAGGAGTTTTTTCACAGAGTTTTTTGCTGAAAATGTTCGGTCGAAAAAACAAATAAATAAAAAATGGGGGTTAGTGGTTTAGGAGAAATAAGGGATAGAGGTGTGTAAGGAATAGAGACTACATGATAGGGAAGGGCGGCTTGGGGGGCGACACCCCAAATATATGAAAAAAGTCAATTAGGTTTTTCAGTCAAAAATATTCAGCAAGAACTCAGTGAAAAAAACCTGCCGATCTAAGAACATAGAAGCACATGCAGTAGAGCAATTGCATATCTCAGGCAAGAATTGCATCTGTTTTACCTATTTTATTGCTAATAGAGCAAAACCTAGCATGAGAGCACCAGAAGGGCTTGGCATTTTATATGGGAACTCTGTACTGTTGGTGGAGGCAGAGCAGAATTTTGGGGGATGGTGTGCCATTTCGAGCCGCTGCCAGGCGTGAGTTCCAGATTGTCTGGGTGTGACAGGCAGTGGTCAAAGTGGGCGGGACCGGTTGGGAGCTGTGCCCCTCTACTTTTTGTTTTTAAGTTTTACTGTTCCTATACTTTTATTTTAAAAATAAACCATTTTGGAATGGTTTACTTTTAAAATAAAAGTGTAGGAAGAAGTTGAAACTTGCTTCAATGCATTGCACTGAACATTCCATTAAATAGGAGGTGTGTTTGTTTGGGGGTTTGGACTACGCGCGGGAGAGGTGTGGCGATGGGGTTTGTGGGGAGCGGAGGCAGACCATCAGGGAACATAGTTCCACTACTTCTTTTCGTACACTTCGACCACTGGTGACAGGAGAAGGACTGCTTGCGAGTCTTCTTTGTACAGCTAACATAGATGCCAACCGTTTGATGGTTTTTCGACGTGATGCGCGAGAGCCTCCAGAGGTGGGGCTATTAGCCACCAAACGTGCTGGTGTTCCGTATGAGACCGCATTGTCGGTGATACGTGTAGTTTTGAATATGATCCTGGCGGGAAAGAGGAGGCAGTGAAGCCTGAGCAGTGTAGGAGAGTTAAGCTCTACTTTGTGGGCCCTGTAACGAGGCGTGCAGGCGCATGGTGGGCTGCCTTGAGGGGGCCAGGTGTGCAGTTGGAATCCCAGTAAGGAGGGCATTTAGTTCCCTGTCGATGTGTAAGATCACAAAGGTTTGGACCACCGTGTGGAAGTCGTGTGGAGGGGGTGAAGGGTTTGACTTTACAGAGTGTGGAGACTTGTTGCCGCTCAGTATAAATGCAAAGATGGAAAGGTGAAAGGTACAATTGCAGGCAGTCGGGGAATGGCAAACGTTAGGCAAGAGTTAAATGCACAGATTGCAAGGTCACAGGTGCATGTGTGGACAGTGCAGCATTGCAGGGGGGGTAAGACGTAGGTATCCAGTCAATCTACAGAAGCACATATCAGAGTGGTACATTTCACAGCAACCCTATATAGGGTAGTGGGGTAATGGGTTAAAATGGGTCTGGATGGGCTTGGGTGGGGTTATAAGGATAGAAAAACCACCCAAATAAAAAATATAAAAAAGAATTCAGTATTCTTTCGGTATTTTGGTTGCGGTGAAGTATACCACTCTGAAATTTGTTTTCGGTAGTATCACATATAACCGAAAACATACTGTATGGATAAAGGTACATTTGTGGGCAATAACTCAATGGTGTTGCTTTGGTAAAATGCAAGAGGACACATAGTAGAGAGCTGATGGGAAGAACCAGTGACATGCAGGTCACAAAGGGTGTAAAGGGGGACAGGGTCAGAGTGCAATGGCACACTCTAATACAGACATGGGTACTATGCCAAAGTGCACTCCTCGGGGTTGGGCGTTGGGGTGAGTGGGACACTAGGGGAGGCAACCGCTTTTTGATGCCCACCCCGCTGGTGATACAGGGAGGAATCTCCAGGACTCCCCCCCACCACCATTCACAGCCTCTGTATTCAGCCCCCCCCGCATGTTCCCATGCAATGGTCACAATGGTGGGGCGTTATCTTGCGAGGGTCCCAGTTACATGCAGTTCAGCTGCTAGCTTGCGACAAAGTTGCAGGCGCCCACCACTTCCTTGTATTGAACAGGCCACAAACAGTCATGTCTGGCCATTTGCTCCCCTCCCATTGTTCTTGAGGGATTGTCTGGTCGGTGTGTGGCTACATGTCTGATAACCTAGCCATACTTCATTGTCCCTTTATGTATGTCCTCTCCTTGCCCTTTGTAACCGGTGGTTGGTAGAGGCGGTCCATCGCTCTGTTTTCACCCAACGCTAATGCAGTGGTGACCACTGAGGCGACTGTTGCCAGTTTAGTGTGGAACAGACACATCAACTGTGCATTTCAAATGTCGGCCTTAATTGATGGTTCATTTGACTGCTAAGTGCAATGGCTAAGGGCCAAGTCAATATTCTGGTGAGGAGGGCATCGGTGGGCACAAAAAGGACTGCAGCTAAGTATTGGTTTCATGATCAGACTTTCAAGTCTAGGCGAGCCAGCACAGAGTGACAGGGAGTCCCACGACATTCATGGAAGCAAGGAGTCCAGGAGAGAAGGGGAAGAGTTGTAACATACCTTTCTACTGACCCACAGTCTTTAGTATTGCCTACAGACCCGGAGACAGGCAGGAAGTGCACGACGGCCATGCTGGATTGGGAAGCACCCATGCTGGCACATAGAACGGAAGCATATTCAGAAATACTGGCAGACATCTTAGAATAGTCAATACAATTATTTACTAGCCCACCACCGTGCACATTAATTCACCTTTCAGGACATATGCAATCCCGTGCAGGAAGGCGAGCACACCGCTGAATGCCATCAATCCAAACCTGATGCTGCCGACCTCAAGTCCTGGCCGGACAGTTGATGCTGTGAGTTGGACCCAAACCACGTTCCAGGCACCTCGGCTGTCATTTTGACCGCAATGCAGACACTGCCCTTGTGCTGACACAGGCGCGCCGCCATCTCTTGTGAATTCTAAGATTTTGCTGAGAACTCTCATAACTATTTCGAAAAGTCTGGGACCATCACAACTTTCCTTCTGCTGATGTCACAGGGATTTATTTGTGTGTTCAACAGGACATGGATGGACTTGGATTATAAGAGTCAAAATCTAAATGGGTCCAAGAAAGAGAGGTAGTTGCTGAGTCCTCCACAACTTTTACATCTGGAATACCTGCAGCACCCGCTTCCTTGCCTCGGAACGGCCTCCGTCAGCAAAGTCACGCAATGCGTAGAAAGGATTTGGGACAGCAGTTTCAGCATGAACTTTGATGGCTTGCCCGGGTACGGTCAGGACAGTGGCGTTGAGAGTGGGAACCTTTGACATAAGCGGAGGAGGGTCGGCCTCAACACGCATTGTTGTGCCAGACCAGAGTGGCCTCTGTCAAGCAGGAGTCTGAACATCAGCTGAGAGTGAGAAGATCATGGTGCGTGGAACCTGGAGGTAGGGACCAAATCGCTCTTTAAGCGCTGTTTGTGAAGGAACAAATGGAGCGCAAAGAACCACAGAACGCTCAGGTTGGAGGATCTCCAGTTGTTCACTATTCCCGGCTATTTCATGACTTGTTGGTCTCTTCTTCGTGTGGATTGCGTTATTTTGCATCATGCGTTCAGCTGTCTTCACACTTTTGCTCTGATTTGAGGGCACAAGGTCTGCATCTCGTCCACAGCTTTCATACTTGCCAACATGTGACTCTTGCTACTGTTTTTTGGTACATGTTGCTATCTGTTCTCTTCTCTAGCTAGCGGCTATATAGTTGGGTACTGTTCTGGGACATGGTGGCCACAGATGGGAGCTCAGTGTACGGGCACATTGGCGTAACCTAACTACCACCTTGTGTCAATGCTCTTTAATGCCTCTCAAATGGGCATTTGGAGGTCAATGTAACATAGCCTTTGGGGTTGACTTTGATCTTGAACTGAGCTCTCGCCGCATTAGCAAGGACATTTTGATCATAAAATCTTCTCACACCTAGGAGTGCCAGGCGTGTAACATATCCATGAATGTGTCCGCTGGTTCATGGCAACTCATCCTATCCTTTTGTTCTCCAAATACACACACCTATCACAAAGTCTATCCTTGATCGCCCACACGTGGCCTCCAGGCTCAGCTTTTCCAGAGTTTTGGAAAAATGGGAAGATAATCCGTGTTGGAAAAGGCAACATAACTTAACCGTGTGTCTTGAGCACTTCTCAAGCCAATCACACAACAAAACATTACGTCTTATCTACCTATTCGTGTTTGAAGCTGCCTCACATAGAATGCATGCCGCCATTTTGTAAATTAGACTTATGACCCACCTTAACGGATGCACACACATTCAAGCGGCCACAAACATTCCTTTTCCTTGCTACAACACCCCCTCCCATTGCCTGTTGCTCATGCACCCCCTTTCCCAACCGCTTACCTTCGCCCCATCTCCTGTTCTTCCACAGACTAAGGTCCAGACACCCCGGGCGAGGGACAATATGCCAACTCCTCCTAGACAAGCCAAGGGCTCCTGAGAAAAATACGGTGGTGGTCTGGGCAGTAGAAAAGACTCACAGCATAACATAACATGAATGCATGAGGGAGTGGAGTTCGTCAGACAGCTTTAGCTGAGAAGAGTCCTCCAGAGGTGTCTCTAGGGAGGGGCTGAGGGGTTTATAGCCCGGGTCTTTTGGTTGTAGCCACGAATAGAAGCTCAGGGGCCACGGCCAAAGGGTTCCAGTTCCTTGGTAATGCGAGAGCATTTCACAGGGGCCGTGAAAAATGTGTGGGGGGGTTTAAATAAGTCTTCCCCTAGGGGGCTGTTATTGGGCCAAAGGGTGATTACAGTGCAGTGTTTGTGCTTAATAAATGCATCAATAATCGCAAATGTGGTCTGGCTATGGGGACAGAACTGTATGTGTGCATGAGTATGTGCGCGTGCATGTGGCGAGCGTGCACAAGGAAATACACTATAGTTATGAAAGGCATGCCATCAAAGCAAATTAAAAACCTTGTTTTTTGCTGTTATTTTAGAGCTGTCAAAAAGTGATAGAGTGACTGTATAGTGGGTTGTTTGCCTTCTTGCACCCGTCACTATCGATCACTTGGCGTGCCCATCTTGCCATGCCAAAGTACAGCTGGCATGTGAGCAGATGAAAGCCTACCCAAAGAGAGATGACAAGCCCGAAACAAATGACACTGAAGGCTGGCACTGGAGGGTGGCAAGAGTTACCAGCAAGAGACCCGCAGGAAATGCTCCTGCGTGTTCACAGTGGCAACCAGGGACTGGCAAGCATGCACCCACGGGCACAACTGCGCCCTGGGCCGAGGTGACCTGGGAAATGACCACTTTTTAGAGCATTGTAAACACTAAGGTTCTGGCCCTGCCCTACACAAGCCTTGGCCTGTTAATTTACGGTAGCGCCCTCAGGCGTGCGGGCGAGTTGGTGCTTAATAAACATTCTATGGAATAGAATAGAATAGAATAGGATAGAATAGGATTAAAGCATGTTAGTACTAGGGATGTGCTGCAATAATGCATTGAGCGCATATGTTTCTCACACTGGGGAATGGGTTCTCCTCTATGAATACTGTGCAACGTTGCACTTTCACCAGTGCAAAGTTTCTGTACTATGGCCCCAGGGGGACATGCTTGCAACGCTGCCTCTGGACACGCCGTCTACGTTTCCATTGCATCACTCGTCCGCGCTTCACGGCACCCCAATGAGTGGGAATTGGGACACTATAATGTGCCTATCATGCTGACCTCGTTCCAGTAGGAGGAGAACAGCCTAAACTGACATGGCACAAAACACACGTGTCACAGTCACACCCGCCCTCTGTAATCATCACATGCCTGGTGTAGATTCGCACAGGCTAACCTCACGTGCTGCTGACGCAGGATAGTTTGGGTGTGGCAGGATCTGTGGGTGATTCTTTCAATCACCCACAGATGCCTCTCAAACTCTGCACCCTCCTACCTATCACAAAGACTAAGGTGCTGATTCCTGGAATTCATTGCGCAGTAAATGGGGACTTTGTGCGCCAAACCGCGCGCCAAACCCCTTTCGTCAATTCATGGAATCAACTGCAAACGGAAAATCAGTACTCTGCTGGGCTTCCGCGAAGGTCCGGCATGTCCCTGCATGCAGTAGATCGCATTGCGCGAGACACCTTGCAGAGCGTGGGCGTGACCTGCGCATACATCAGAGTAGAGGGCGGAACATGTAGAATGAGGAAGAACAAGGCAAAATGTGGGCATTACGAGGGACGGGCCGTGCGAGGTGATCGCACGGCCACAACTCCACAGGTAAAACCGTATTCATGGATCTGACCGGGCAACGTCATATCAGGGAAATGACCACCCAAAGCTCTCGATGTAACCGCCACCCGAAGGCAGGCGTACAGGTACTTGCGCATAGGAATCATTGCGTTGAGGTAATATTGCATATTGGATTTAAGGGTGTGTGCACGCAGTCGGGGATCCGATTGAAGTTAGGGGTGCGCTTTAGCAGTATAGTGAAATTCCGGAACGGTTTACGGGTGTTCACACGCATATTGATGGGGAAATGACAACTTTTACGAGACATGTTACGCATGTTATTGGGGTGCTGAGAATAGTTATGAGGAACTTTATGCAGTGTCGCCGGGGGGGTGCTGACTTTTTTGTGGGAACCCAAACAGGATAACAGGGGTGCATGAGTTTGCTCCCGAGGACCGCGCACAGGTAGCTATTAGTGCCTGTTTGTGCTTTGCAGTGGCGTGTCGGGGGCGTTGCGGCCGTGACTTTCGTATAGGCTTACTTTGCGGGAACAATTCCATGAATACGTGCTGATTGCAGAAAAACGTATGCGCTAAGGCTCACACTGAGTCGTTCTCGGCACGCAGGCTTTGAGGGAACTATGCACACTTTTCCATGAATCTGGCCAAAGCCTACCAACAGCAGGCCTGTACGATCCATCTACAGCCATCACCTGGCCACACGAACTCCAAACGCACCATAGCAGGTGGCTCTGGCTTCCCTGTTACCCCCACCCGTCTCCGGAACTCCTTGCCACTTCACCTGCGCTCCGCGCCTTCATACTGGCCATTCAGGAAACACCAAAAAACATGGCTTTTCAATTGACTTGTCTCCCTCCTCCCTACCCCTGAGCCATAGCCTCCCTCTTTCCCCGACCTGACACTGTTCTGTAAACAGCGCCTTGATGGCCAAGGGTTAAACGCGCTTCTACAAATGTAAAAATAAAAAAATAAATAGTCCCATGTGCCCATGCGATCCCCTCATGACTGAGGGGCGAAAAGCCCTGTGGCACGGGGGACACCTCCAAAGGAATGCTGCCACCCTGGTGCCGCTTGGAGTGGTAGCATTGCTCTCGCCACCTGCCTACACAAAAGCCACTGGATCCTTTAGAGGGGGATGCTGGGCTGGTGTAACTCTGCCTCCAGATGGTGCTGCGGTGGTGTTTTTCCAGCACGCTCCTTCTGCCAGCCCTTGGATACCCAGCTGTTCCTCGTTACCTTCCCCCCAGGGGTTCTTGCTGCTTACAGGTGAGAAGTTGCAAGCTTGGTGCTTTGTCACGTTCTAGCCGCATTCATCTGTAGTAGGTTCTCCTGGTGTGGTTCGGTCAATGCATTGTCCCCAATGTTCATACTACATGATACCCACATGCATGATCTCCCATATGCGCATGCCACATGTCCCTGACATATATTCCCTTCGTGTGTACTTCATGACATGATATGATATGGTATTTGTAACGTGCCTATACACAAGTGTCTCAAGGCGCGACGAGGCAAGGGAGGGGAACAGAGGGAGACAGACAACGATCCTACTAGGCCAAGTGACATTCAGATCGTGCAAGTGCAAGGGTAGGGGGACTGGGACAAGTGCAAGGGGGAAAGGGAGAGGAGAAAGTGCAGTACAGGGTTAGTAGATTACAAGATAAATAATAAGGGCCAGCTGGTGGCAAGGTAAGTGCAGACTTCACACATGCATGAATGGTGCATGTGTGACCACTAGGATAGACACCCCACATTCTGAGCTATTAAATGCAGAATTACAACACTGTCATATCCACCCCTTACTCAATGTCCGGGGCTTGACCTTACTTAAATGTGTCTCCTGTAGGAACACTATGGCCTCAATACGAGTCTGGCAGTAATCCGCTGGTGCTACCGGCGGGTTGCCGCCGGACTCTTACACTTTTCTGGCACCTGACTTCCCGGTGCCATGGGACATTACAAGTCCTGGCGGATCGGGAAGTCAGGTGCTGGAAAATGTTAGTCCCCATTCCCATGGAGTCCCATAGGAAATGGGGACAGGGAAGCACCAGCACCATTGCTAACAGTGCCGGTTGTTCAGTGGAAACGCTGCAGTTGGGAGCCGTTATGCCCGGCAGTTCAGACCTGCTGGACATAACAGCCCCCGCCCGCAGAGTCTGAGTGTGGCGGTCCGGAAAGGGTGCCGGTACGGTTCTTTACCTTCTGCTTTTTTCATCCCTCGAACACAACCATATATAGCCTTGTAAATCCCTATGTGTGTGTGCCACTGCCAAAAGGAAGCCCCCACTTTTCTCTGGGTCTCAGACACCATCACAATATAAACCATTAGAACAAACATAGCATCGCATTCGCTGCCCATGGATCCTGTAGCATCAGTTCCCTGTGTTCTACCACAATAGTGCAAGCTACCACCAAAGGGTGGCTGTATAGGCATCTTGCGTCTGCAACATTCGTTCCACAAAGTAAACGTGGTTGACTCGGGGTGTGTTTAAGGGGCATATATGCCTCCTTTCGCTAACCCCTCCTCCACGTTTCTCCCCACTCCTTGGAATATCAACCATTCATGATCAGGTTCTGTTGGAGCTGGACTGAGTGAGGGGGGTGGAGGGTGTAGAGGGTTCCTTTGCTGGCCTGGCAGATGAGTTCGCACGAGGCAAAAAAAATGTGTAGGGTCACGCGGGCATATTTTGTGCAAACGTATCATGAAACATGCTTTACACTGGCAGCGCTGGCATATACTGTTGATATCATTTGAGAGTGTTTTGCAGTGGAATTGCTGACATATATTGTGTGCACAGACATCATGTAAATGTAGTCAAATTCTCATGTATACTCCTGACGTCCACCTATTGGATTTTTTCATGTTCTACGCTACATAACTGATTACAAATTGTATTGCTTTTTACCATTTTTTTTCTTTTTTTTTCAAAAGCTGTGCTGTAAAATACACCACTTTCAACAAATTATTTAAAAAACCATTTGTCAGTTAACGATCCCCCCTCAAATTCCTTTACATTGGTTTGGGCACCTTTGCTCTGCTCGGTCGCTTGCGCTAATTTGGGAGAAATATGCACTCACTTCCACTGAAAATAATCCCCAGCCACCACTGACGTTAAAGATTCATACTGGAAGTGCCGGTCACTCTAGCCCGGTCCCTTTGGTGCCGGGGGGCAGCTAATAGCGCACCAGTGGGAGGCTGCGGGGCACACTGGGCACCAGGGGAAACGAGGGGGGGCTAGCTCTGCCACTGTGTTGCAGCCTGTCAGGTGTCAGGACCCAGCCAATCAATGGCGGAGCGAGGGTGGAGAATGACAGACGTCCTGGCCTTTATTAGAGTCCTGGTGTGCCCCCACCCCACATGCCCCTCCCCGGCTGGCAGGCCTTTTCTTTCTATGCGCGTTCCTGGCCTGGTAGCAGTAGCCAGTTCACGGGCACAGCAATAGCAAATTTTAAAGGAACAGGCGGATATGGTGTCTCTGCATTTGCTGTAACATTGTTTCAACTATGAAAAGCTAGAGCAGTAGCGTCTCTGCACTTGCTGTAATATTGTTTCAGCTATGGCCAGCTGGAGCAGTAGCGCCTCTGCGCTTGCTGTAACGTTGTTTCAGCTATGGTCAGCTGGAGCAGTAGCGTCTCTGCGCTTGCTGTAACGTTGTTTCAGCTATGGTCAGCTGGAGCAGTAGCGTCTCTGCGCTTGCTGTAATGTTGTTTCAGCTATGGTCAGCTGGAGCAGTAGCGTCTCTGCGCTTGCTGTAACATTGTTTCAACTATGACCAGCTGGAGCAGTAGCATCTCTGCGCTTGCTGTAACATTGTTTCAGCTATGACCAGCTGCAGCAGTAGCATCTCTGCGCTTGCTGTAACCTTGTTTCAGCTATGGCCAGCTGGAGCAGTAGCGCCTCTGCGCTTGCTGTAACCTTGTTTCAGCTATGGTCAGCTGGAGCAGTAGCGCCTCTGCGCTTGCTGTAACGTTGTTTCAGCTACGACCAGCTGGAGCAGTAGCGTCTCTGCGCTTGCTGTAACATTGTTTCAGCTACGACCAGCTGCAGCAGTAGCGTCTCTGCGCTTGCTGTAACATTGTTTCAGCTACGACCAGCTGCAGCAGTAGCGTCTCTGCGCTTGCTGTAACATTGTTTCAGCTACGACCAGCTGCAGCAGTAGCGTCTCTGCGCTTGCTGTAACATTGTTTCAGCTACGACCAGCTGGAGCAGTAGCGTCTCTGCGCTTGCTGTAACCTTGTTTCAGCTACGGCCAGCTGGAGCAGTAGCGTCTCTGCGCTTGCTGTAACGTTGTTTCAGCTACGGCCAGCTGGAGCAGTAGCGCCTCTGCGCTTGCTGTAACGTTGTTTCAGCTACGGCCAGCTGGAGCAGTAGCGCCTCTGCGCTTGCTGTAACGTTGTTTCAGCAATGGTCAGCTGGAGCAGTAGCGTCTCTGCGCTTGCTGTAACATTGTTTCAGCTACGACCAGCTGCAGCAGTAGCGTCTCTGCGCTTGCTGTAACATTGTTTCAGCTACGACCAGCTGGAGCAGTAGCGTCTCTGCGCTTGCTGTAACCTTGTTTCAGCTACGGCCAGCTGGAGCAGTAGCGCCTCTGCGCTTGCTGTAACGTTGTTTCAGCTACGGCCAGCTGGAGCAGTAGCGCCTCTGCGCTTGCTGTAACGTTGTTTCAGCTACGGTCAGCTGGAGCAGTAGCATCTCTGCGCTTGCTGTAACATTGTTTCAGCTATGGCCAGCTGGAGCAGTAGCACCTCTGCGCTTGCTGTAACCTTGTTTCAGCTATGACCAGCGGGAGCAGTAGCATCTCTGTGCTAGCTGTAACATTGTTTCAGCTATGGCCAGCTGGAGCAGCAGCGTCCTGCAAGTGCCCCCAGAAGCGGTGCAGTGCTCTGAGCTCATCGGCAAACACAAGCACGCTGTCATGCTCTTTGCACACAGTAGACAGGAATTCACTTTGTTTCCTGAAGAGGCGGGCCCTCAATGTATGTGATGAGCTGTTATTGGTAGTTTGAAAAGGCTGAGGAGGAAAGGGAGTGTTAAAATGGGACAATGGCTTGGTCAGGAGGCAGTGTACCCATCATTATCATTGGTGATGCATATCGTTTTTATACTGGACTCCTTCAGCTTCTAATCGCTCGACCAGAGGCGTAGTCAGGGTAGGGCCAGAGCGGGCCAGGTGCAGACTGAGCAGCAGGGGTCGCTTTACATCTCCCGCGCACCACTCATGCCAGGAAGCAGGAGGCTCTCTCTGCTTCCTGGTTCCTGTCCGCCTGAAGCGCTGTAGCCGGAGGCCTATAGAGCAGCTGAGGCGGTGGCGGCGAGTCTGGAGGGAAACAGCAGGCAGGGAAAAGAAGCTTATTACAAATTGCTTAATAACAATCATTACAACAACAACAAAAGGAAATCAGAGTGCAGTATTTTGCATCATTTTCAAATTTCACTGATTTCCAATCAATGCATGTGCAAATACCAAAATTAATACAAACGATATCTTTTAAGGCTTTGTGTGTGTATATTGTTTCTTGTAAATACCAAAGTGTAACTGTGATTTTAATGGAATTGCCCACTGTAAATGAGGTAGGAACTGTGGCTGGAAAGTAAGGATGAGCGGCTGAGGAACTTGATTTTAGGGAGGAGGGTTAATAGTCAAAGAAGCAGTTTATGCAAACTTTTGAGTTGTCAACTAATCTTCTTAAATAACTTTATTTTCCGCCAAAATATTGTTAACTAAAGAAATGTGGACTCTTGTTTTTGTTGGCCAGGTGTGGGAATATCTTGTATATTATAGGAGCATATCCATACAGCAGGGGTTTGCAACCTGTGGCGCTGAGATGTTTTTGACTTTGACCCCATGATCACTTACTATTGACTGTGCTGGCTAGGGCTGATGGGAGCTGTAGTCCAGAACATCGGGAGAGACAAAGGTTGCAGATCCATGCTCTACTGGGAACAGGCAGATATGCGAAGGGGTGGGGTCTTCTGGTAAGACACGGATAGAGCGTGATGGAGACCCTCCGCGGGTGTCGCAGTCCATTGTTCGTAGGCATGCATACAGATGCCTGTCTGAGGTTGATGGGTTGCTGAAGACAAAAACACATTTCTGGAGCAACAGTGCATGTCTTTTTAATTATGTTTGCATACCCAGAGTGCATTGCTGTGGCTCCGAACGGAAGTTGGACTTCGGGGGCTCAAGATTGAGTGTCGCTGCTGTCTCATGTGTGACTTACTGAAACGGCCTCATATATATAAAAGTCAATTGCCACCTACATATACGCCTATCTACCTCCGGGTGCTGGGCACTATTAATAAATAAAATAAATAAATAAAATGCAAAGTATGAAAAGTAGTTAAAATCTGCAAATATCGAAGGTGTCATCTTTAAAGTTTAACACTAAACTTAAAAGAAACAACTTTTTTTTTAAAAGTGCTTCTTAATGTGCTTATGCGTATTGACGGTGTGTTGCCTGTACATTGTTGCTGTGTGTGTGCTTGAAGGCTGGTCATTGCTTGATGTAAAGTGTGACCTACAGATTGTAGGAAGAGTCTAGCTTTGTGACATGGTTCTTTTGTGTGATTGTGGGTGTTTGTGTTATGTCATTGAATATGACGCCTTTTTTAGGATTATTGTTTAAACTACAATGTGTGCTTTTAGTAGGTATTTTATGTTTGGTGGGAGCTATGTGACTACAGCGGAACAAAAATGTCGAAACAAAAATTTCTATTTTTAAAATCTGTTGTGACATTTCAACGCAATTATAATAGGGGGGGCCAGCACACCCCCTTATCTCCTCCTACATTATTTATTAGCCTAACCCCCCCCCCATATAATTACGTTAAAGCGTGCAGTCAGAAATTCGGTATTGCTGTCTTCTGCATTTTGTGCCGCGCTGTCGTGGGGTCATACCTGTTTCATGTGTGTCTTGGAATGTTCTTGGGGCATGTTGTAATGCTTGTGGGCGGATCTCACTTTTTGACCCCCTATTTCTGGGGGCGAATCAACGATTGAAAAACGTAGGTTTTATTTTATGTATATTGTAAAATAATATGTTAAACCTTAATGTTGTCAGATTCCAAACGTTTGGAGACTTCAGATTTTTCTATATAGTAACCTTAACGTTTTTTTTTTTTTTAAATATAGTCCCCGCTTTTTGCAGGTGAGTTCTGTGGGCCGGTCGATGTTGGGTGTGGTGAGACACCCTGTACTTTTTCAGGTATGTGTTCCATATCAGTTTGTCCCTCCGCCCCTACTACACGTGTACGGTGATCCCACCGTGTGTTGGGTGGATCCAGGGGACGCTTTTGACTGGGGAATCCCAATTGAAAAAGGCTTTGTGAATCTGCCAATGTCTACTGTATGCACAGACAACTTGCAGCGGTATGTTTTTTATTTCGTTTTGCCCCTCTCACCCATATACCCATATATGGTGGCGCTGCTGCGAGGTGGGCGTGGTCGATCATTTTGTGCGATTTGCAGAATGTTTGTCATTTCGTGGTCCTTTTTTTCATTTTGATTTGCCCTTTCAACTTTAGCTGTGTGTGTGTGCGCATGTATGTATGTGTGTGCGCGTGGGTGGGTGTGTGCATGTGTGTGGGTGCATGTGAGTGTGTGATATAATATGGCATTCATAACGCGCCTGTACACAAGTGTTATAAACTTGTATGTGAATGTGTGTGTGTGCGGGCGTGTGTGCATGTGCGAGTGCATGTGTATATGTGCATGTGTGTGTGTGTGCGTGAGTGTATGCTTGTGTGTGCGTGTGTGTGTGTGCATGTGTGCGCGCGTGCATGTGTGTGTATGCATGAGTGTGAGTGCATGTGTGCGTGTGTGTGCGCGCGCGTGCATGTGTGCACGTGTTTGTGTGTGTGCATGTGTGCGTGTGCATGTGTGCGTGTACGCACGTGTGCTGGAGGGTGTCTATACTTTTCTGAATGTTGTGATCCTGCTTATAGTATGTTCTGATCATACGCACCTACTGCTCATGTGTGTATATATAGGTACATGTTGTTGGCTTAAAGTGTGAATGTCTGTGATTTTCTGAACGTTGTTGGCGTGCGCAACTTCAGATAAGGGCTATGTTTGTGCCAACAATCTCGAAAATCGGAGCAGACAGTTTCGAGATCTGGGTGCCCGATGTGCCAGTTTCCAGCCTGTGAGCTAATGTAAAATAGATTTTTTTTCAGGGATAATTGTGGGCATGAAAATGTTGATGAACCGTTGCCTTGTTTCTCGTGAGTTTTCAGATTCGGTGAGAAAGAATGCATGAACATGTCATAGAAGAGAATGAAAGTTATAGAGGGAACATGGTTCTATGTAAAGTTTGATGGGTTGCAATGAATTTGCAAATGAGATGTGTGTGTTATATGGCGCGAGCGCTTTGCCAGCCTTGTAATGGAGGCGGTTTAGATGTCCAGCCATTTTGAGTCGTTTAGTCGACATCACATAACACCGCATGACCCGCCTGTGCTGGAAATGGCGTCCTCTGTGGCAGGTGCGGTGTTTGCTCTTGGAGGGCCAGGCAAACAGCGCCCCTGCATTAGCGTGTGCAGCGGCGGCGGCGGGGCGCAGCACGGGACGGCCTGGAAACAAACACAGCACTATCTCTGTGTGCAGGAAGTGGAGGCCACACTTTGCTCCCTGCGGCCTATCTCGGGCACTTGCAGCGTCAACCCAGGAGGGTTATCGCCAAGCCAGGAGAGCTGAAAGGTCAACAGGCAGAACAAACCTGTCAGCGGTGGCTGTTTGAACAGTCAATACCGCTCCCGTCGCCAGACCATGGCCGTGAGAGGGCCAATGTTTGCGCCGGGCCCTTAGACACATCACGCCAGGAACAAACAGGGCGATCTTAAACTCGCATGCGTCGGATGCCTTCCGGCGATTATCACGTCTCGGGAAACGGGGTCCCCTGCCACTGTGCAGGGTCCTCAGCCGGGCCCTCCTCGTTTTAAGGGGAACAGAGCACCTCTCTTCTGACCTGCCCCGTGTACGTCTGTCAATGTTCACTTTCAAGGAATCTGGTGCCATTTACTTCTAAAAAACACAGAGGAAAGGAGCTCTCCTTCCACGCAGGCCGTCAAAATGCACCAACATGCTTTTTGGCTTACTGCACAAAAACCCAGACTCATTTAAAAGTGGAAAAGGTCGCTTTAATGTGACAGGCCAAAGCTTACAATCAAACGCTTAACTGGCTCCATGGCCTAACAAACTAAGTAAATATTTTAACAACCAATTAAATAAATTAAACATTTTCATTTTCCCCCAAAAATTAAATAATTAAATAACCCAATTCCTCACTAATGATCCCTTGGATCCTACCGTCTCCTTGCCCCTTTTCCAGGCGTCCCGCTTTCTCCCAGGGGCCATGCCCCTCCAGGCTCAATACCTGTTCCCCCGGGGTGACCTGCTTGTGCAAACCGCGCCACCCCATCCTTTCCCGTGTCATTCCCCCATTGTGCTTCCCTCCCCCCACATCAAAAGGGGCCATGCCCCCGGCGCCCCGACCCACTTCAACACCCTTCAAACTCCCCTCTACACCTGCCACATCAGCAACATATATTACACACACTTTCACAATGCCCTGACCTGTCACACAAAACTACCAAACCCTACCCTCCTAACAGACCCCAAAACTCATAAAAAACTCGCCATGTCATCTAAAAACCCCCCGCATAATCCCATGAACAATGGACCCCCCCATATTACATAACCAGACACTACCCTAAAACGAAAATGAAAGGGGTGGGAGGGCGGGACAATCATCAAGTCCTAACCGTCGACTGCCTCCCGAACCTTGCCTGAGCCCTTAAATACCCCCCGGGAGGCGCTCTGCCCCCATGGCCACTCGCTGGCCGTGTGCAGCGCCAAAAACTCCCCGGGGGGAAACGCTTCGCGTTCCCCCCGGGCCCCCCCTTTTGGCTTACTGCACAAAAACCCAGACTCATTTAAAAGTGGAAAAGGTCGCTTTAATGTGACAGGCCAAAGCTTACAATCAAACGCTTAACTGGCTCCATGGCCTAACAAACTAAAGAAATATTTTAACAACCAATTAAATAAATTAAACATTTTCATTTTAATTTTCCCCCAACAATTAAATAATTAAATAATCCAATTCCTCCCTAATGATCCCTTGGATCCTACCGTCTCCTTGCCCCTTTTCCAGGCGTCCCGCTTTCTCCCAGGGGCCATGCCCCTCCAGGCTCAATACCTGTTCCCCCGGGGTGACCTGCTTGTGCAAACAGCGCCACCCCATCCTTTCCTGTGTCATTCCCCCATTGTGCTTCCCTCCCCCCACATCAAAAGGGGCCATGCCCCCGGCACCAGAAAAACCCTCCCCCGAGGAGTTCTTTCTGCCCCACCCCCCCAAACTTTTCTACCTCAAACTTTTTACCCAGTCTCCCAGCCCAGAACCTAAGAAGAGCCACACCCATATCCCTTACCAGATCATTTTCCCCAGGAAGACTAATCCCCCCCATCTGGAGGCCCATAGCTTTCCCTCACCCCAGCCAACATAGGAAGCAACTAATCCCAGCCCCCCAAACCCGGACATCTTACCACAACATCTTTATAGTTGCACCCCAGTTGCCTGCCAACAACCCTTTCCTCAGCTTCTTTCCCCGCCCACTTAACCCTAGAATGTCCCAAAAACCAGATTTTTGACATCTGACCGGACCTCCTAGCAGCATCTGAAAAAGAAATTACAAAATCACTTACAAATCAACAACATCCTAATAAATGCAACACTCCTGCTACCTACTGAAAAAATTCTATAAAGACATTCCGTTTGCCCCGGTCCCTGACATACCCTTTGTATCTCCCTTACTCCCAGCGTCCCAACCTTTTCACCTACTCCTCTTAATAGCCCAGCCTGCTACTTTCAGATGCTGCACCCCTCCTAAATGAATGAGTTCCAACCTCCTAACCTTTCCCACACCACTAGTAACACCTCCTCAGTACCCTATCCTTTCTGGCCATCTCCTTAACCCTCTCCGGAAACACCTCAGGTCTTCTCCTACCGTCCCCCTATATTTCGCCCCTTTCACCTAACCTTTAAACAATACACCTAAACCCACTTAGACCCCCTTTTTCCTCAAAACTATTACCCCCCTGCTCCCCCTTTGCCCCCCCACCTTCCATCACCTTATTAATATTGGCCCTGCGTTGCCCCCCCTGCACCGGGGACCCACGTGCACCCCCGTCCATGCAGGCCCTTTACTTTATTGCTCCTCTCGCCACTGCACCAGGGGCCAAACCTGCACCCCCATCCATGCAGTTCCTTCCTTATAACTAATTTTCAAGATCCTTGCGTCGATTACCACCTGTTTCCCACCTGCACCAGGGGCCCTAGTGCACCCCCGTCCATGCAGGCCCCTTTTCTGCCTTACTCTCCACCGCTGCACCAGGGGCCAAACCTGTGCCCCCGTCCATGCAGTCCATTCCACATAAATTCCTCTTCCAGCACCTTGCTTCGTTGCTCCACTTCTTTCCCCCAGCTGCACCAGGGGCCCTAGTACCCAGCTCATCACTTCCCCTTGCTGCACCAGAGGCGCTCCCGCACCTCCGTCCATGCAGCCTGAAGCTTACTCACCTTGTCGTGCGGCAAGAGTGAGGGCTTCGCCACCGTCGTCCATGCCCTCCAAACGACGGTCACCACCCCTTAACAATTTCCACAGTTACATCCCCCCTGCGGCCCTCCCCTACCTACGCTTCTTCCTCCTCACCCTTCTCCTACCCCCTTTAAGTCACCCCCAAAAACCTTTCATCAAACCTTGTGCCCCCCCTCCTTTTACGTTAAACTGAGCCCGACCTACCAGCACACCCCAATTTACCTGGCATGTGGTCCTTCCCCCCCACTTCCTTGCCCCGCTCCTCGCCCTGACCCACTGTCCCCTGCCTGAAAACAATCTGTAACCGGATGCCGACCCGCACACCTGCTGCACTCGTGTTTAAATTTGCACATCCACCTTGTGCAGCCTTCTTTATTGAACGCCCAACATGCTGTCGAGGGCTGTCCTCCGCCTCCTCCCCCGCCCCCTCATGGGCGGGGCGACCAAGAAAGGGCCGGTAAGGCACAGGCAGCCCACTTGCTGTGTGCAATGTCGGGGCAGGCCTCGTTGGAGCCATCTATTGCAGCCAAAGATCCATGTATATCTCCCCCCAGACCGCCTGACTGTCCTCCGCCATTCTCGCTCTGAATTCCTCATCATAGCGTACCCAGGCAAAACCCCCAAAACTCGTGAAAGCCTTCCTAATTACGTCCATATATTTAAGCAGGGCCACGTAACGCTCCGGGAATTTTTCACAGTACACACTGGCATAAATGATAAACGCCGACGTCCAATTCTCAATAGTCACCGGGACCCTTGGGCGTGAAGCCAGTTCCCTCTCTTCCTCCTTAGACCCCTCCTTTGCTCTCACTTCCCTATGGAGCAATTTAAAGACATCCACAAATTCCCCTGCCTGAATCTTCTCCCTGGTCGCTGCCATCAAGTGCGCCCCCAATGGTTTTGTTATCCCCATGTATGGCAATTTTTTCTCCTTTCTTTTCACTTCACACTCCTTATCTTTTCCGGCTTGCACTTCGAGCACCAATGGCTCCACCACCTTGTCCGTTTGGACCTCCACTGAGCAAATGCTCTTCTCAACCCCTGCGGCTCCAATGGCCTGCACACCAACTTCTTTCCTTACACTTTGCAGTCCAGACCCTTCATCCCCTGTCCCCCTTCTTGCGACCCCTCTCTGCCATGCAGATGACCATTCCCTTTCCCGCTCACCTCTTTCCACACCTGCCGCCTGTGGTCTGGCGTCCACACCGATGCTCCTCCTCTCCTTTCTTAGAGGGCTCCTACTGCGGGGACAAAACATGTCAGCACACTCACCCAGCCAATAGTTCCCCTGACCCCTTCCTCCCCGTCCACCCTGCACTTCCCCTTCCCTATCCCACCTCAAGCTTCTTCTCTCCTCCCCCCTTTCCCTTTCCGCCCCATGATCTTCCACTTCCCATTGCCCCACATATTCCTCCCATCCCACTTCATCACCCCTTAAATACCATTGCGTATGCAAGCTCCTGCCCGAGTTGAGTTGATGATCTTCTTCCGAGCCCGGGGCGTCCGCCCCGCCACTCCTTTGACGTCTTCTCGGCGGGGTTGTGGAAACCCCTGCCTGGTCCTCTTCTCTCGGGCGAGGCGTTCCGTCCTCCACCCTGGAATCCTCATTGCTAGGGGCTGTGCTGCGCCCTCTAGGCTCTCCTTGCGCTGACCGAGGAGGGGCCGTACTGAAACACTCTACCTCCACCTGACCAGTGGGGGCTGCGCAGCGCCCTCCGCCCTCACTCCTCCTGCCCGGGGGGGCCGTTCCACGCCCCACTCTAACCTCCTCAATTGATGGGGACCTCTCCCTCCTTCTCCCACCTGCACTCTTGCAGGTATTTACCCCCTCTTCCCCTCTGCCCTGACACCCCCTCTGCACCCCCTCACTGGCCCCACTCTTGTTCCCTTGAGCCACCTCCATCTGAGCACTCCTATCTTCCCTAGGGCTATTACTCACTCCCTCCCTCAATGGCTGACCACCCAAAATCATTTCTCCCCCGGACGCCCTCCTGTCTATCTCCCTCCTCAACTTCCTACCCCTGGATTCCCACACCTCCCCTTTCCCCGCCGCAGGGGTGCAAGCCATCACTGCCGCGAGAGCCCCATCTGCCGCTGCTCTACGCTGCGGCCTACCCCCACTTATCTCCCCCTCACCCGTGACCTCTCCCCCAGTGACCTCCCCCACTGCCCCCTGCAACTGGGCCTTGGATGGCCTACTAATTATTTCTAAGGCCTCCCTCAGAGCCTTAGCATCAACCAGCCCCTTCTTGCTGGCTCCCTGGCCCACCATTGTGCACTACTAATCTGAGTGCACTACAGTATATATGCCCCTTGAAAATTAATCTAGCGAACCTAAGCTCCCGAGCCAAACTACCCGTGGACCTAAACCCCAACTGACCAACTACTAACTCAGAAACGAGTTAAAAAAGCACTAGCGAAACCCAACCTTTAATATCAAATCCCCAATGCAAATTACAAAATTATTAATCAATTTAACAAAAAAAAAATTGTTTTATTTTTTATTTTTATTTTTTTATTTATCTACCTCTATATACCCCCTATAATACTGCCCTAGCCCCTGAAACCCCCTGCCCAGGCAATAACGTGCCACGGGAAAAGGAAAACCCGCAAAAAACCAGCAGCCCAACTATAAATGGGCCCGAGATGTGCCCGTGTCACACTGCCCCCTGGCTGCGTGTAAGCACCACCGCACCAAATAATAACAGCACTGTCCCTTTAAGGTGAGCACACTGCCCCCTCTGACACGCGACGGCTACCGCACGTATCTTTCCCCTCACAGCTGCAAACAACACGGGACCCGGCGCTCCCTAATTAAAATACCCCCTACAACTCCAATGGAAAGAAGCACCACACTAGATGCCCAATATCCTCCCGGACCTGCGTTCAACGGCACGTTTTTTTTTTTTTTTTTTTTTTATAAAACCCCACACCCTACAGCAAAATGGGAAATACGCCGGGACAAAATGCCGTGCAAGAAAAACCTGCCTGGACTACAGACAACGCTGGGACCAGAGCCAAGTACAGTAAGTGGGGGTACCTTACCTACGGTACCCCCGGCTATAACAAGAATATATATTTTATAACAATGTGCCTGCTAACTATACCTAACCTCCCCAATACTACAAACTATCCCTCTCACCTACTCTACCCTGCAGCACCGACTGCCCAGCTACTTCAGGGAAGGCTCGGGAGCAGGCGACAGGACTGAGACAATCATCAAGTCCTAACCGTCGCCTGCCTCCCGAACCTTCCCTGAGCCCTTAAATACCCCCCGGGAGGCGCTCTGCCCCCACGGCCACTCGCTGGCCGTGTGCAGCGCCAAAAACTCCCCGGGGGGAAACGCTTCGCGTTCCCCCCGGGGCCCCCCTTACAATGTATTTATTTATTTGATTTTATTCAATGGTTTTTTTTTATAATGCGCGTAATCATAGCTCTCAACCATTTGTGTTGCAAAGGCGGGTGAAATCACTCGATTTTGTTTTTGGCGGGTGAGACGCCCATTGGGATGAATGGGCATGCAGGAGTCTTGGCGGGTGAGCCAGCCCTTTACAAGGCGGGTGACACCCGCCAAAAGCGTGTGAGTTGAGAGCTATGGCTTAATACCCGAGTTGGGTTTCTAAGCACGGATCCGGCATTCGAACCTCTGTTGCTCTGCATGATCTTGCTTCCAAAACCAGCACGTTGCCCCTGTGCTATCTTTGCAGGGAAAAGGGCAAAACGTGTATGCATGTGCATGTAGAAAATATGCAGACATGACAGTGAAAGTACATAATTATACTTCTAGCTAATACCAAGGCGTGGAAGGGGTGGACTGACCTATAGGGAACTTTTAAGGTTCTCCATAGGCCTCTGAACCCTGGGCCTCTTTTGTATGGTAACCTATTTTATGCCCAAATGTTCTCATAGGAAAACAGTTGGGTTTTTCTGAAAATGTGTAATATGGGGCCACTTTGACAATTACTTCCAGGGCCTCTTTTGGTTCCCAGTCCAGCGGTTGTCGAGGGCTTGAGAGCAAATACTCCACACACAACTCAGCCGATGACTCAGTGGCAGCAGTATGCAGTGTTTGTATCGAATATCTTATAAAGGATGAACATATATCGAATATTTTATAACACATTTTCTAATGGGGTAAAGGGTTGATTATTTTTGGGAACCGGTAGGGGTGAGTTTTTGGTGGTGGGAAGTGGGGATTTAGGGGGAACCCCCCAAAAAATAAAAATAATTAAAAGTGCATTCTCTATAAAATATTTCGTTATACAATATTCGATATTTGTTCATTCTTTATAAAATATTTCGGTATAAAGACATGTAACCATGGCAGTCTGTAACTTCATTCCAAAAGAGGCCGAGCCCAATCGAAAGTGAATTGCTGTGTTAAATTAAGGGCAGAAAAGCTGATTTACAAAGGATCCTGCTTTGGGGTACATTATGGCTGTTGAACCTTGCGCCAAAGACTGATCAGAATTTCTGATCACCCAAAAATCAGGTGCAGTTTACCATTGTCTGAAAGAAAAATGTATAGGTTACAAGCATGTTAAAAGACAACAAAGGATTTTTGGTCAGAAATACTTTGTTATATGTAATAAAAAGACTGTCCTCTAGGTGAAACAATTTTAACTTTTATTCAGTTTCCGTCGAGGGCAGATTTTCTTCTAAAAACCCACAATCCATTAATTTTTGCTGTAGCATTTTTAGCACTGCGACCGTGGTCTATGGGGGGGCTGGGTATAGTTAATACATAATGGACCTGGGGTCCTCCTGTCAATTTCTTTTTTTTAAATTTTGTTTTTGTCTTCATGTTGTATGGGAATTTTAGGTCCCTGTGTTATGAATATACAGTAAGAAAATCCTTGATCGTTCCTTGTTTCCTTATTTTAGTGGAAGGATCAAACTGTAGTCTAGCTTTTTTATTCAATTTAGCTGCACAGGTACAGTTTTGTGATGAGCCCATCACAAAACTGTACCTATCCACTAAAATAAGGAAACAAGGAACGATCAAGGATTTTCTTACTGTATATTCATAACACAGGGACCTCCCATACAACATGAAGACAAAAACAAAATGTAAAAGAAAGAAATAGACAGGAGGACCCCAGGTCCATTATGTATTAACTATACCCACCCCCCATACACCACGGTCACAGTGGTAAAAATGCTACAACAAAAATTAATGGATTGTGGTTTTTTGAAGAAAATCTGCCCTCAACGGAAACCGAACAAAAGTAAAAATTGTTTCACCTAGAGGACAGTCTTTTTATGACATATACCAAAGTATTTCTGACCAACAATCCTTTGTTGTCCTCTAGCAAATTATTAAAATAAAAATACCTCGATCTCATTGTGGGACTACCATATCCAAGGGAAGATTTGGGTACTAGACCTCCCTTTAGGTCCAGTACGTGGATACCTAGGTTACAAGCATGCCACGCTTGGACGAAATGCTTGTGGCCTGAAATGGTGTATCCTTACACTGCAAAAAGCTTAGGCTGCGCTACACAGGAAGGAAAATACTAACAACTTTTTCCTCTTACAGAAAAACATTTTTCACACTCCATTACACTAGGTGCACCTTGATCACAGCCACTAAACTTTATTAATGAGTATAGACTCCAGATGGAATAGGCTACTGCTGCCTTCTGAATCCTGCCTCTTTGAAACCGTACTGCACTCTAGAGCTTGTCACTGTACTAACCACCCCTGCTCCTCCTCCTCTCCCGCATATCTCCCGAGTACCACACACGACCTAAAGGGCCAGCCGCACTACACGCGCAGCACACAAACCATGCATCCACCACAACAAACAACCGCAAACAACAAACAACCGAGACTCTGGACCTTACCCAGCACTGGCCAATGGGCCGGCTCGTGCCTGGTCCGAGATCCGGCATCAGATGTCTGGCCGGATTCCTGTACCTGGCCTGCCTCAGCCCAGACCTGGCCTGGCGCAGAACTGGAAAGACAAAGGTTACGCTATGTTAAGCACTGTATTAATCTGCAGTGTGCAGTGTGATGTTTGCGGCCGGCTCATGCCGTGCACCGCTCTGTCCTGCATTGCCCAGCCGCCCCCACCCTGCGCAGGAGTGAGGGGTGGGGGCTTCAGAAGTGCTGAGGCTGGCGCCAGAGCAGGTGATCTTGGTTCTCCGTGGTGATCCTGACCCCCCCACACCCCCACGGCCCTGCACTGAGCACAGGCTGCTGAGGCCACTTTCTCTCCACTCATTGCCCTCCACGGGAAGCACAGTTCCTTTGCTGGATGGCGGGCCTTCTGTCTGCACACAAACCGCACATGCATGCTGCCCTAATTGGGGAAGGTGTAAGGTTTTAGCAAACTGCGCACCATGGGTCAACACTTAGTGGGCAGCGAAATAAATACATATAGTGGAATCCTACCTCCTCAACAGCCAGTATTGTGCATTAGCCCTCAAAACAGGCCTGTGGCACGCACGGATACTACAGTGGTTGAAGTGACACACAGCTCCAGCATTGCATATCAACCCTGCCCTGTAACATGCCCTGCTATTCCAATGGTTGACACCAGACACGCAGCGCTGGCTGTGCACCTCCTGCAGCACACACTTCTCTTCCAGCTATTGAAAGCATAGACAGTTTGGTCAATGTACCTCGACCTTCATCGCACACTGCTACTCCAGTGATTGAGGCCATACACAGCTCTAACAGTGCACCTCATCCCTGATCGCAGTTCTGGCAATGCACCTCACGCCTGACCTTCAGCACGGACTGCTGTTCCAGTAATTGAGAACACAGATAGCTCTGATGGTTCACCTGCAGCACACATGTTTGCTCCAGAGATTGAGCCTAGAAGCGACTCTGGCAATGCTCCTCAAACATAACCTGCAACACACACACACACACACACACACACACACACAGACACCCACACACCCACACATGCTATTCTGGTGATTGAGCACACTGGTAGCTCTGATGGTTGACCTGCAGCACACATGTTTGCTCCAGAGATTGAGCCCAGAGGCAACTCTGGCAATGCTCCTCAAACATAACCTGCAACACATACACATATGCTATTCTGGTGATTGAGCACACTGGTAGCTCTGATGGTTCACCTGCAGCACACATGTTTGCTCCACAGATTGAGCCCAGAGGCGGCTCTGGCAATGCTCCTCAAACATAACCTGCAACACACACACACATTGCTATTCTGGTGATTGAGCACACTGGTAGCTTTGATGGTTGACCTGCAGCACACATGTTTGCTCCAGAGATTGAGCCCAGAGGCAGCTCTGGCAATGCTCCTCAAACATAACCTGCAACACACACACACACACACTGCTATTTTGGTGATTGAGCACACTGGTAGCTTTGATGGTTGACCTGCAGCACACATATTTGCTCCAGAGATTGAGCCCAGAGGCGAGTCTGGCAATGCTCCTCAAACATAACCTGCAACACATATACACATGCTATTCTAGTGATTGAGCACACTGGTAGCTTTGATGGTTCACCTGCAGCACACATGTTTGCTCCACAGATTGAGCCCAGAGGCGGCTCTGGCAATGTTCCTCAAACATAACCTGCAGCACATACACACACACTGCTATTCTGGTGATTGAGCACACTGGTAGCTCTATCATTGCACCTCGACACAAACCTATGCCACCCGCTGCTTTTCCAGTAATTAAGCACAAGAAAACGATACATGTGCGTGGGCACTGTCGCTTTTTTTCAGAGGACAGACGTAACACCCTTTGAGTGTTTTTGAGGCTGGCAAGCTTGCCCCAGTGTTTGGCTACCAGGGTTTCACCCAGGTTGCCACGTCCCCAGTGTTGATGCTTACCCACAAGACCACATCAAATTGTCATGAAAGCATTTGTCTCACGCTGGGATTTTTGTTTTAGAGGGAATATTGCACTATAGATTGCTAGCTTAAAAGGTGAGCTCCTTTTATACTTTGCCAGCGTAGTTATTGGAGCATCTCATCTCTCAGGTTATTTATCTGGTGATGGGATTCCAAAGCGATTTAAAGTGGCAATGATAACATATCGTGGGTGCACCACTGCCACGGAAGTGATCTGAAGTGGAAGTGATGTACAGTGCAGAGTTTGGAAAGAAGCAGTTTGAAAGAAATTGCACCATTTTTAAACTATTATTTTGAATATTTCCTTTGAGCGGAGTTCAACTGCCAGCTCCACCCCCTCTGAACTCCGCCTCATTGGAACTCGACCCCCACCCCGGCCCATGTGGGACCCTCTTTACATTTTTTCCATTCCCACCACTGGCCTTACCCCTCTGGACACAGCAAGCCAGTGAACACGATCAAAGCCGGCCCCACAGAGTCAGTCTCTCTTGGTCCTGCAAACATCAACAGAAGAGCACAGACTATATCCTATCCCTCTTTCCCCACTAACCAACCCCACCCACAGTCTTACAGAGCCATGTGAGTGCCTGGAGACCATGCAAACGACAGGGCTGCATGGTGTATGTCAACATGACGTAACATAAACCTACAGGGTACATACGTATATTGCCCAGGGACGTCATTTTACCAAAATGCCAGGGGCAGCGGAAGTGACATCACACGACCCTTGAACCTCTGATGTCATCACAGGAAGTGATCTCATTTGACCCCGCCCCAGTGATATTGCGGGTAGCGACGGAACACGACATTTCACCCGTTGACAAAACAGGAAGTGGCATCCCATAGCATTGTATGTGATGTACATTTCATACAAGAATGGATCGCCATATGTATCATTAAGATCCGTGTGTATAGGCCCATATTATCTAATTACTGTGTATGCAAGCAGAAGTCCATGACCAAATGATAATGATGTGTTATTAGATAGCACTTACGCTTAAGCGCTTTATATAGAAAAGAAAAAAATATACACCCAATATCACCCAACCTGTGTTGGTACTCATTTATCGACCTCAGAAGGATGAAAGGCTGAGTGAGGCATTTAAGAACAGACTAAATCAGTGACTCACCCCCTGAAGTGTGCTGGAAATAAACATTTAATGAGCCTAGCAATTATTGTATAGAATTCCAGAAAGACACATTATTTGGTATTCCTATTCTTTCTTATTTAGGGTCAGTGCTGAAAGTGTTAGACTTGTGGCACTCCTGTTCTTATGTTTCTTTTTTTTAAGGGGCCTGAACAAGAAATCCAGCAACCCCAGAAGTAAAGAGCCACAGCCCAGGAACTTGCATTAAAAAAAAGTTTTTTTTTAGAGGTCGCAAGACAGACCACAGAGGTCGCAAGGGAGACCTCAGAGGTCGCAGTTGCGACCTCTGGCGACCCCTAAATGACGTCCCTGACGTCATGCTTGCCGGGCGTCCAGGAGGCGCCATGGCAACCTCCAATCATGCCGTACTAAGCGCTGTGCAGGTGCAGCCGCAGGCATGTTGCTGGAACCACCACAGCGCCGGGGAGGCCGAGTGGGATATCCACAGTGTCCCAGGGACCCCGCGTGGGCATGGCGGTGAGGAGACAAGACGGTCCCAGAGTCGGTGTGGACCATGGTGGAGGTAATTTCATGACAAGGAGACACCGTCGAAGGGAAACCGCCAACACAAAAGAAAAACCCATAACAATAGGAACCTAATGAACCGAAACCTGGATGCCCCAATAAAATAAAGCATTTTAACACAAACCACCATAGATGAATATGAACTAGGAGGAATTCAATGGAGTCATCATGGATTCCCCGGTGGGAACCTCCTCCCATGTGGCAAGGGGACGGCAGACGCTACCTGATCCTGACCCTGGGGTGGTTATATGAAGGAGGATCACATGGGAGGAGACAACTACTGGGTAGTTGTTTTAACTTCATTGGAGCAGTCCCAGCACCCCCCCCCCTTACTCATGAGAAAGACCCTCTGGACCCCAAGACCATAATGGTCTATTATCAGAAAAGGATTCCCCCCTGTGAAGGAAGTAAAGAAACCTTTTCTCTACATCATTCTAGTCAAACATCCACTTTGCACCCAAACACCCATAGCTCACATATAGCACCTGTTATTCTTGAGTTGCCCTTCTGCAAGGTACAGGGGAAAACCCATTGAAGAGTCCAAAGGTCTAATCCTGATGTGCCCTCATGCAAGGTACAGGGGAAAACCCATTCAAGAGTCCAAAGGTCTAATCCTGATGTGCCCTTTTATGAAAACCTTGAGAAAAACCATCTAGTAAGTTAAAAGCCCAAAGAAAGTTATGGACTTCAATTCTCATAACCACTGAAATACTAGGATGAGGAGGAGGACAAGGGAGTTTGTGAAAAGTAACAGGAGCTCGCAATACAACACTCAGACTACTTGTTTTTGCAAACCTTCATTAAGCAAGACATTTAAAAAATATCAGCGGCCCTGTGGAAAAGAGAAGTGCAGGGACGAGCAGTGCGAGGGGAGACGTCGCTATCCACCTTGGGGCTTCAGAATGCAAAGCATACCGACAAAGCCAGCAAAGCAGAGAAGGCCAGTGGGAAATGAAGATGAATGCTGCGGGCGAACCCGAAAGACATTGGAGATCCCGGGAGCAGTTCAGGAGCTCCTGGAGGACCGGTCTCTCGACAAGGCAGCAGACTTCATCCCGGCCCAAGAAGGAGAGCTGGAATGTAACCGCTGAGTCACGCCAGGTATTGGGGGAGCGACTGCACACCCCAACCTAGAAGGAAACGCAGAAGTCATACTGGAAAGGCGCAGGCAACGTCGCAGATGCTGGAAAACACAGGTGAGTCTGCCCAAAGCAACTGGGGACATTGTGACATTCCCGACAACCGCGGTACAAGTTTGTTCATGCAGAGACTATACAATGGCAAAGTTTGTTTGCATGCAGTCAAGGCAAAGTACAAATCGAACACCCAATAACAAGAATGTTTGATGCAGAAAATATACAAAGGCAAAGTTTGTCTGAATGCAGCCAAAGTGCAAAGGCAAGATGCCATAAGAAGAATGTTTGAATGTAGCCAAGGCAAAGTGCAAAGGCAAGGTCCCATAAGAAGAATGTTTGAATGCAAGCAAGACAAAGTATAAAGGCAAACCCCAATCAAATATAGAAGCATGAGATGCCAATATGGGGGGGGAGAGTTTGGAGCAAGCACATTAGAGAAAATATCACATTTAGATATACCAAGCAGCACATGGGATATGTTATTCTATGTCAAGACTGGAGGCGAGCATTACGGGAAAGCAGAATTGTTGCGAGAATCAGAAAAGTATGGCAGTATGTTTCGAGATTCGAATGCAGACCAAGTAGACAATGGCAGTCGCACTGATTGTATATCGATTAAAATCGAAATATAGGAGCGCGAGATACGGTGCAGCATACTAGCAGAATTTAATTCCTAAGAGCGAAATACTGGTGAGAGGGAGGCGAGCCCCGTGTTACATTCCTGGCACGCCCCGGAGGTCGCCCTCCCTCGCAGCCGGCAGGAGTACCGCAGCCCTCACCCTTGCGGGGGCGGAGTCAGAGCGGGCACGACACAGCGGCCCCCTCCATTGGAGAGGTGGAGTCTCACTGCGTCACGTAGCCGCATCAGATGTGCGACAGCGAGTGAGGAAGAAGCTGGGCTCGGCAGAGCATATAAAGATCGCTCGAACGTTCGGAGCAAAGGATTAACAGCTCGCCTTGCGAGCAGCTGACCCGGTCATATAAACCAGAATGGAGCACAGAACCGCCTGATTCAGCCGAGCACACAGCTGATTGTGGGAAGCACGAGAGTCGGAACACACCGACCGTCAGCAGAGGTGAAAGATAGATCCTCTTAGTACACATAAAGAGTCTTTAGTCAAATCTTAAGCATCAAATCCAATGCAGCAGTGGGTGTGCACACGATACCTGTAAAAGGTATAAGGCACACAGCACCAAATAACATGTTGGAATTTGAGTGGAGCGAGGAGGAGCAATCACTGGACCTCGCCTCCAGCTTTAAAGAAGTGCTGGGAAGCTCGTTGATGGATGCAGTGGTGCAAGGAGTGAAACCCCTATAAGTAAGGCTGGCGACCTTAGAGTCCATCTTTAGTCAGCACTGAGAAAGCACTGAAGAACCAGACAGCACCCCCACGGAGCCTCCATGCAGTGGCATGAAGGAGAGAAACCAGACACGCAAGAGGAAAGCCTCTACTGACCCCCGGGTTGACCTTATGGGGTGGAAGAGAAGACCCCAGAGGCAGCCGACGCTTTTGCTAAGCTGAGAGACGCCTTTTTTGCAAAGATCGGCGGTGCCAGGCCTCACTACCCCCTACCCAGGGGAAGATAATTGGAAGAGGAGCCAGTCAAAGTCAACCTGTCCTCCAAGAGGAAGAAGAGAAGCAAGAAGAAGAATGGATTAGTCCCAATGGAGGTAAGAAAGCACGCAAAGAGAAACACCTGGAAGAGGAGGTGGAGGAAGTGACGGACATGTTTGATCCAGACAGTAATAGGAATCCAAGGTCCTCGGATTGGCAGCCCTCCCCCAGGGTGACGAAGTACATGGCCCTAAGGCTAAGAAAAGTGCTAGACAAGGAGGTGAGGCAGCGCTTAAAGGCAGAATGCCCCCAGCCAGACCTCCCAGGCAAAGTGGTGGAGATGCCAGAATTGGACCCCAAGATGTTGGCATTTGTGTCAAAGACCAGCAAAGATCCCCGAAAAGGAATAGACCGATCCTGGAGGAGCTGCCAGGAAAATGTACTGGAAATTTCTGGACCACTAGCTAAGATAATGGATTTGGCTGAGAGAACCAGAGATACCGGGGAGGAGATCGACCCAGATGCACTAGCTATTTGGGCACAGAGAGCAGTATGCCTATTAGGTAATGTGAACTGTGCCATTTCCTTTGAAAGGAGGAGAGGGCTGCTGCTCAAGATCGATGCTAAACTGAGTGATCTAGCCTCATATGAAGCCGGAGAAGTGGCCCAGGGCCTTCTCTTTGGAGAGACCGTTGGTAAAGAGATGGGTAGATTTGTCAGTACCTTCGCTTCTCTAGAGAAAGCTCAGGTGTCAATACGTAAGATCTTCCCCAGCAGAGTTTTGACAGTGCCGGCCGCTATCGGGGTCAAGCAGACGGCCGCTTTTATGGAGCCAGAAGACCCCAGAACAGTAGAGCCCAGTACTGGTAGAATAAGCAACAGCACTCCTTCTTTCGTGCCAGAGGACGATTTCCAAGAGGGCGCAGAGGAAGAGGAGCCGGCAGAGGCCAAAAGTTTACCCAAGGTGAGAACACCAAAATATCCTCCAGTGGGGGGCAGAACGCAGTGTTTTTGGGGAAACTGGCGCGCGCTTTCCAGCAATGCTCGGGTTTTGCAAAATGTCAGAAGTCTGCAGCTGATATTTATACTGGAGCCAATGCAAGAGAACTGGCCCAGAGAAATACACTTAGCACAAGGGTAATGAGAGAGTTTGCACCACAAGCTTTGCCAGCTAGAGCTGAAAGGATCCATAGAGAGGTGCAGAGCGACCCCAAAGTTTGTGAGCACTATGTTTCTGGTACACGTTATAAACCCTACGGAGTTGAACAGTTGGATTGTTTACCGCCACTTCAAGATGGAAGGGATACACTAACTGAGGGACACCGTAAGAGAAAAAGACGGGCTTACGTGAATAGATCTGAAAGACGCGTACCTCACTGTGCCAGTACAAGCAAAATTCAAGAGTTACCTAGCTTTTGGCTGGAACAGCCAACTGTGGCAATTCAGAACAATGCCCTTCGGGCTAGCCTCAGCGCCTTGGGCATTTACCAAGCTTATGAGACCAGTAGCAGCAGCAATCTAGGAGAAGGCGAACATGATGATCAAATACCTGGACGACCTACTCCTTCTAGCGGAGGATCGAGACACACCAAACTGATTGGGTGCAAAATGTTCTGACGTCTCTGGGATTCGTAGTGAACAGGGAGAAGTCAGACACTACCCCAGCGCAGAGGTTAGACTTCCTGGGATTCATTCTAGATACCCAGAAAGCGACACTGGAGCTGCCAGCCCAAAGAATGAAGGATATCAAGAAAGACAACAAGGACTGTCTTCGACAGCAGAGAATATCTATCAGAGTCCTAGCAGGGATAGTGGGGATGCTGGTGGGTTCGATCCAAGCGATCTTCCCAGGGCCACTGCACTACCGCACCTAGCAGATGTTAAAGATCAGACACTTCCAGCAAGGCCTGAAATATCATGAGATAATTCCCTTAGACCAAGAATCCATCACAGAGCTAGAATGATGGTTAAAAAATATGGACGCCTGGAATGGACTTGCCATATTCGGTGGTCAACCAAATCTAGTTATCGAATCAGACGCCAGCCGATGGGTCTGGGGATCGAGATGCGGGGCTCTGGAGACTGGAGGGAAATGGAGCAAAGAAGAGCTTTGCCTCCACATAAACTGTTTGGCACTCCTAGCAGGTTCCTTCGCTATAAAGACGTTCACAAAAGGGAGAGTGAGTTGCTGTGTCCTCCTCAAGATATCGGCAGTCAAATACAAAAAACCACCTGTGTGGAATGAGATCCAAATTGCTAGCAGAACTAGCGAAAGATTTGGGGCATTGTTACCTCCAGTCAGGGTGTCAGTCGCGGCTGAGTATCTTCCAGGGATGCTCAATGTAGTAGCCAATGGGAACTCCCGATATCTAACAGACTCCAGCGATTGGAGGCTGAACATAGAAGTATTTCAGTGACTAAACGAGGTATGGGGACCAGTGAACACCGACCTGTTTGCATCTCGTCTCAATGCGCAGATGCCCACATATTTCAGCTGGAGGCTGGATCAATCCGCCCAAGGCACAGACGCGTTCCTGCAAGTATGGTCAGGAATGTTCATCAGAGTGTTGGCGAAATGCAGGCAGGAGAATGCAGAGTTGATTCTGATACCTCCGATATGGAGATCGCAGGTATGGTTCCTGACGCTAATGTAACTGTCAGTAGACATACCGCAAGTTCTCCCCGACGGGGAGCAATTGCTCACAGACCCATCTGGATCGTTACGTCCTCTGAGAGTGAGAGGGACTCTCCCACTGCTCGCGTGTAGGATATCAGGAGATGCTGGCAACTGCTAGGCATTTCGGAGCAAGCTGCGGAGCTCATTGCCGAGTCATGGGTTCCATCCACAAGGAGGAGCTACGATGCAGCTTGGGCCAGGTGGTCGACCCGGTGCAAAGGGAGACATTTTCATACCATTTCAGCCCCTATAGTAAAGATATTGAATTTCCTAGCTCACCTTTTGCAGGATGGGAAAGCATTCAGGAACACAGGAGTGTATAGTTCGTGCTCTGAAACATTTGTGTACGAGCGCGATAGAAATTAAAAATATATATATCATATAGATCAGCGATCTCAGCAGGTCACCTGCCAATCGAAGGAGTGTCGGCAGGGGAACACCCTGTGGTGTTCAGACTCATAATGGGAGCTCTATATAAAGCACCCCCGGAGCCGAGATACAAGCAATTGTGGGACATTACGGGGGTGCTGCGGCTGTTGGCGAGCTGGCCGGCAGACAGATATTTGTCACTGAAACAACTGTCAGGCAAATTGCCCATGCTATTATGCTTGGTGTCCTGCAAACGAGTGGCAAATGTCAAGGCCCTGGAAGTGCACAGGAAATGCTTCAGCCTCAAAGGAGTAACCTTTTCCATAGTTAGGAGGACAAAGACAGGGTCCACCTCAGTGCATTATACCTATTTCCATAACAATACAAAGTGGGGCGTGGCAAGATGTATTAAAGAATACGAGAATAGAACTGCAGAGTGTAGACCAGCAGGTACTATGCAATTGTTGATAGCCTGCAGGAAACCATTCCAAGCAGTAGCGAGGGCCACCACAGCCAAGTGGGTGCAAGAGGTAATGCAGCTAGCAGGCATCGTCTTGAATGAGTATGGAGCGCATTCTGTGAGAGGAGCAATGGCATCCAGAGCATTCACAGAAGGTGCGTCTTTGAGTGATATTATGCAAGCAGCCTATTGGGCAAGTGATACTACTTTTAAGGAATTTTATTTTGAGCCAATTGAAGGTTTAGCTACCGCTGTATTAGGGAAACTTTGAACAAGCATAATGCTCGCCTTCAGTCTTGATATAGAATGAAGATTACCCCTGCTAATTGCGCAGGGAGTCTTGATTCTATTAAAGACTAGGAGGCGAGCATTAATTTCCCACCCTGTCTACATGTATTGTATATCATGTGATGCAAATATCGATGATTGGTGTGACAGTATGAGAACTCCCCCCTAATATTTATTGTTTGTATGACCCTTAGGGGAAGACCAGAAGAATAATTGATGGTCTAGGGGTCATGGATAGCAGAGCTTGAATCTGCAGACGTTTACTGTTGGAACGCAGCAAGTTGGAAGCCTGCGGCAGTTGGAATAGTTCACCTCGTTGGATTGGGCAAAGTTGGACAGTAACAAGATATGCAGTTCAGAGCAGTCAAAGAGAGGAGGAGTTCAGGAACAGGCAGTGGGCCATGGACAGGGCTAATCCTAATAGGACTACAGAAACAGTGGGACTTGTAATATATAAGAAAAGTAAAGAAAAAAAAGGGAAAGCTTTTTCAGTTTTTCTTATGTTTTTGTTGAAACTGCTGAAGAGTAATAAATAAGAAGTTGAAGCTTAATGTTTGCCTCCTAGTCTTTAATAGAATCAAGACTCCCTGTGCAATTAGCAGGGGTAATCCTCATTGTGGTGACCTTAAGAATTGTGAAATACATAAGTAGCCCTGGCAGGCGAGTATACCAGGCAGGTGAAGTGGTACAAAGATTCCTAGCAGGTGAGTACACCATCAGTTGAAGATTGTATAAAGATTCCTGGCAGGGGAGTTTACCAGTTGATCTGTCAAGATACACAAGCCTTTACAGAAAGACTGCTACAAAACTTCTTACTTGAACAGAACATTTTAGTTCAGCACAAACTTTGTGAGTCTGTTGAAGACACCAAGGAACTGTTAGCTAAAGAGAAATGTTGCCATCCGGTTTAAGAATCCAGGGAAAGGGAACCCCATTCTTGATCCAAGGATCTTTACCTTTGAGAGCATTTTTGTTAGAATCTTGAACACTTTTCCAAACATCAAGATAAAGGGCCTCATTCCGAGTTTGGAGGTAGCCATGGTGCTATTTGCGCCATGGCTGCCTCCAGAACCCGGGTCCGGCACCGGTCTGGTTGAATGGGGACTTACTGGGACATTCCGACCTGTGCGGACCCGGGAAGTCCCCACTCAACCAACCATTCCCCATTCCCATTTGAGCCCCCATAGGGCTCAATGGGAATGGGGAAGGCGCTAATTACGGGCACGCGAATAGCAGGCCAGTAATTAGCGCCCTGGTCCCTTAGTGGGACCCATAAAAGACGTGTGGTCAGACCACACGTTCTTTGCGGTTCCCGCTAAGGGACCTCGGAATTGGGCGGGAAGGGTTTACCGGCACCGGTCTCCTTACCGGTGCCCAGTAACCCTTACCGCCCAACTCAGTATGACCCCCAAAGACAGTTCATTGCACCTTTTGTTGTTTGTTTATAGGTGTGAGGGTCAGGATAGGTTGTTTTAGACACAAGGACGGCTTTTCAGTTACTGACATCTCAACACAGACAAATCCTTGGTTTTAGTTTCTAGGTAGGGAAGTTCCTCTTTAGAATAGGGCTAGAGAGGTGTTTTTTCAACCCATTTTTGTTTACTAAAAAGCATTTACTTAAAAAAACAACCATGTGTCCATCTCTGATTTCTGACCCCTCACAAAACCGTGCCAGACTAACCCTACCAAAAACATTCCAATATCCTGCATACTCACTGTCAAACACCAAACACACACATACCTCTACCTCAGCAGAAACCTACAACCACCGCAACATGCACACACTCAGCAACACGCAACTAAACACAACACACTACAGAAAACTAAACCTATTAAACACAAACCATCACACACACATTCATACAACAAACACCACCTAACCCTTTCCAACTATAAACAAACCCAGCACACAATGACAGTTTTTTTCCGAACTGAAACTACCAACAGCACAGCAAACCTCTCTAGTGATGTCTCTGTCTCTATGCCACTTACTAAGCCCTTTGAGCCCTACTTCCTTTTCAAATCTGCCAGAGCACCTGGAGACCATAAAAAATGGCAGCGGTGCACAGTATAAATCACACTAACATAACATATATATATAGAAATGTGTGTCTATTCTCTTTTGTGCTGGAACCAAATTTCCTAACTAAGGTCATGTGGCTGCCCATATACTTGCATTTTAGTTACTGTTTGAAAGAGCACTGAAAGAGATAAAAGAAGATATAGGGTAATACGTAAATCTCCAGACTATACTACAGAACATCGAAGAAGTTGTTCATTTTTTGGACTCACCAGTAGACAGTGTTAACAGGCTCCAAAACTAGATGGACTCTGACCTTCCTAGCAATTGACAGAGCTTGAACCCAACTTCCTGAACTTTCAGAGGGATAATGTCTGCCCTGAAAGGAATGCACCCTACAACCAATCATTTGATGATACTGACTTGGTTCCTACCAGCTAGCTGCCAATGGGAGAGTGCTGTTTCACATCTCTGTAAACTGTGACCTACCCTACAATTCACTCCTTGTCCGAAGCATAGGTGTCGATTACGGCTCACTTATCATTTACCTAGGGACCACTATGCGTAATCACTTGACCCCTGATGCTGGCAGTTTTCACATCAGTGATTTTCTTCAGGCAGCCCTCTGGTACTTGAAACATCAGCCCCTTTGTGGACCACCCATGCAGATTACAATAGATAGTTCACAATTCCCAAAGAATAAAGGAATAATAAGTAAAGAGATGGATCGTCAATGCCTTGAAAAGGTAAAGCAAAGAGTCAAGGTCACAAAGGTCTGGGGGAAGACTTCTCCAGAGGTGAGGTCGGAGAAACGCTGATGCCTCTGGTCTTGCGTCTTGTTGAGGATTGGCCGAGCATACTCTTGAGTCCCTCATGCAGCCAACATTACATTCTGTGCTAACTTACAATTCTCCAAATCGGCCTTCGAAACACAATTATCACAACACTTTAGAATATATTCACCTTCTCTCTTTTGCAGAATCATGGTCCACCTAACAGGGGTGGCATTCACCCGTGCTATCACAATACACCACCGGCCCGCTACATCCCTCCCTCCCTGTGTATTTAGCATCTATTTCCTGCTTTTCCTGCTTTTCCATCCAATCTTCCCTCACACTGTTCCTTTCTTTCCTTTCTTCCAACATTCTATGGTCTAGATGCCTCTAGCAAGGGCACAATATGCCACTCCAAAGACAAGCTTAGGTGCTCTGATACTACTATGGTGGTGATTTGGCACAGTATAAATGCATATTGACATAACATATATCCAGCGAAGAGGCCAATGTTTTTCTTCAATGTGTTAAATGCCGGGAAAGATGGTCATGGGGAGGATGGTATTAACAGCATGTCCTTCAACATTTAATCTCTAGGCCATACAACTGGGATCTCTTTATCCCAGGGATTGATCTTATTGCAACTGCCAGTAGTTCCAGAGCAACGTTAAAAAGTATCGATAATAAGGGACACCCTTGTTTCGTACCCTCGCAGACTAGATTGCTAGATTACAGTCCATTTGTATTGATACAGCCACCATAGCCTAAATAGCAAGCCTTCAATGGGTCACATAACGAGGTGCCAATGTTCCTCCTCTTTTAGGCGTCAAAATCATACTGACACATGAAATCATCAAAGCCCTTCTCGGCCTCTAGGCTCAACAGCCGATGATGCTATGACCAAACTTCAGAGTGATGCAGAATGTCCATGACTTTCCTGATCTTACTTGTCCGATGATGGATTTGGGCAAATCCTGTTTCGTTTCTGCCCAGGATTTCTGTGGCCACTGAGGTCTAACGATCAGCTCAAGTTTTAGTCAGGATTTTGGCATGCAGGTATATTAGGTATAGGCTCGGTGGCCAATTCCTACTGCTCTACCCAGTTAACACTATGTTGGAGTTGTACAACTGTAGCATCAAGGGTGCAACTGATAACTTTCCTGTCAGCCCATCCACACCCAGCGATCATCCTGGTTCCAGGGGCGATATTGATTTAATCACCTGCAGAATATACTGCTGGTTATTTTAGCTGAAGGTTTCATGATTTTCCCCATCTATGGACATAATCACCCCAAGGTACATTTTCTCTCCACTCTGATAGACCTTCTGTGCTCGTGCAGGCCCTCAGTGGTAAAGCACGTTCAAACCTCATGGCATCTGGTAGAGTTCTGTGCTAGTCCTGTGCTAGTCCTGAGTCCTCCCTCAAGTCGGGGAGATGCAGAGTCTGTGGTTCCCACAGTGGTGCTCGTATGGTTCTGTGCTAGTCCTGAGTCCTCCCTCAAGTCGGGGAGATGCAGAGTGTGTGGTTCCCACAGTGGTGCTCGTATGGTTCTGTGCTAGTTCTGAGTCCTCCCTCAAGTCGGGGAGATGCAGAGTCTGTGGTTCCCACAGTGGTGCTCGTATGGTTCTGTGCTAGTTCTGAGTCCTCCCTCAAGTCGGGGAGATGCAGAGTCTGTGGTTCCCACAGTGGTGCTCGTATGTGCAGGTGATAAGGTATTTTTGTGTGTTGGTTTCAATTAAACCTTTACACATATACACAGAAATACAATTTAGGAAAATATAAAACGTGCTAAATATTCACAGCAGTAATTACAATATACATTCACAAAAACTAATTCAGCAAATATTGATAAAATCGATTTTAAAACAATCTCTCCCTCATAAAACAGTCTCACTCATATTATTCCTTCCATGTTCATATCAATTGATCCGTTATTACATTAAGAAAATTATACAGTGCGATTATTGATGACACATTTTCGCCCCACATCAATCTTGACCAGAATAAATTAATTGCATGCTCCGATCCTGCTTCAATAGGAGCGCTAAATAATCGTAATCTCGATAGATTAAAATACGAGCAGATGATCACCCAGTGCCTTAACTTTTCTTGTGGCATGTTAGTTGTGCCAAATCTACGTGTAAAGGTGCACAGTGCCTGTTGGGATTTTCAATGTTTCATTCTTTCACCCGTATGTCCCTGGTTTAATCTAAATTACATATATAAAGCCTGCACCTTATTACATGGGCATCGTTTCAAATACATTGGAAGTGAGTCTCTTTTATGGGGGAAACTAGCATACTCAACATACGTGGAACAGGTGCTGATCTTATCAATATTAATGGACCAATCTGGTGATAAGGTATGGCTTAGTCTTGCGTGCAAGAGATCAGGCCTACAGTGGCCAACAGCAGGGTGTCAGACGTAAAGAGGATAGGGGTGGCCTTGATGGGCAAACCAACTTGCAGAATCTATGCCCATCTGGAATGCAGACCTGTCCTCATGTCAGAGAATGCTAAGGTTGCTTTCTGGATAAAAAAAAGACAGGATGCCTCATTACGAGACCGGCAGTAGCCGTGCCGGTAAAACTGGCAGGTTGCCGCCGGACCGTAGGGATTTACCAGCTCCGCAATTGCCAGATTTACTGGGGCATTACAGCCCCGGTGGTCCGGTAAATCGGGAGCCGGCATTCCATTACTCCGCATTTCCGTGGAGTACCTTAGGACTCCATGGGAATTGGGGCAGTGGAAATACCGGAACCATGCAGTAATGGTGCCGGTGTTTCCACGTCTGGGTGTCTGGTGGCGTTACGCCTGCCAGGTCTGACCTGGCGGGAGTAACGCCACATGGCCACACAACTCAGTTAGCTGGTCCGGAGAACGGCACCATTAAATTCGGACCGGCTAACTCATAATGAGGCCCAGGGTCACAGGCTTTACTCTAATTGTTCAACCGTTGCTGGCTCCCAGTGTCGGGACAAAAGGAATGGTTAGAAGGCGTTCCTGAAGGTGACAATGTGGAACTGTTTCTGATAGGCTAATCCAGATTTTAGGAGCATGAACAGTAAAGCATCTGTCCCCTTTGATGGCATGCTTAGGGGGGAGCAATAAACACTAAACTGGAAGAACGTCGCAAACCTATCACCTGATCTTGCCACACAGAGAGAGGGCCATACTTGCTGGGCACTTACAAATTGGGATACAATTAGGAATTTTATTCTAGCCATTACCGGGGCAAGAAACACTTTCACTCTCAATTTTCAACCTAAAACCTAAACTGTGTTTAGAACTTTATTTGTTCCGTTGAAATGGTACTCTGGGGGGCTGGGTTTGGGGCGGTGTTAGTTTAGTCTGAGTCTGACTATAATGTGCACTACCACTTCCTGGCGTTCAGGCCCTAAGCAATTAAGGGTTTTCCCCTGGTTGTCTGAGCTGGTAAAAGGCTACTCAGTGGACAGTGTTTATAAGGGAAGATGTACTCACATCATTGCCAAGTAAATGCCCCATGTTTTTATGAAAGATGGCCATGTTGGCTAGGTCGTGAGGGGATACGTAATGGGCCCTTCCACCCATCCATTTGGCGACAGGGTCTACTCCTTTGTAGAAGTTGAGAAAGGAATTGTGGAGGCCACATAGGCCTGGTCCTTAAGGCCGTGGTTTCTAAAGAATTGACATATGAAGGGATATCAAGATATTGAGGAATATGGGATGAGGTTGGGTCAGTCTTTCATGAGGGATTCATAAACTTCTAAACCTAAAAAAATTGAACTCTGTCCATGTTTCTTGAAGTCAAAATATTAACATTCTTACCATTGTGGGATTAAGGGACTTTGTTGACAAAATAATCAATGGCAATTGTTAATTTAAAAGGATGGGTAGAATTTTCCATCCATCTGTTTTTCAAGATTGAGAGCAGAATTGAAGATGAAGTAGCAAATTGATTTTTAAAAGTAATCATTGTAGGTTTGAGCAGATAAATACTTGATTCTCAGCGCAAGGCTCTATTTGTTATTGGTAGATGGGACAGCAGCATTGGCACAATTATAGTGGCTATGCTCCATGCCACAGGCAGGACATGATAAAGGTTTATGAGTGTGGTTCCTTTATATGCACTGGGGTCTGTATCTGTACCCATACAGCCCCCCCTTTTTCTTCCTGCACTTATCAGACCTACCCTGTCTGCTGCCCTAAACCTAGCACTTGCAAATTGCTGGCTGCATTACCACTGTTTGTTGCCTTTATTATTTATTTATTATTTATCTGTTTCTCCTCTGCTTCGCACTTTCCACCTCGCCCCCCTTCCATGCACTTTTCCCCTCCCCCCTCTCCCATGCACTTGCGCGTTCTCAATGTCACGGGGCCTAGTAAGATCGCTGTTTTGTTCTCCACTGTTCCCCTCCCTTGCCTTGTAGTGCTCTGAAACACTTGTGTACGAGCACGATAGAAATAAAATATCAATCAATCAATCAATATGCGCTCATGACCCATAGGTTCTCACGGTTGTTTTTATATTGTAGTAATTTTCAAAAACACATTCCTTTGTTCAATTGTGTTTAGTAGTGCTATTCTAAATGTGTGTAACATAAAAGTGAGCCAAGTGTTTGGCGTGTCTGCACTAGTTCTGCGGTGTGTGTTGTGCGAGGACCCTGCTTGAGCACCCGGTGCTGTGTGTGCATACCCCTTTAAGGACACTGGATATAAATGCTTCCGGCAGTGAAGCGAAGTGAGCCAATTGATTGGCGTAGAGGACGGCAGATGCCGTAGGTTGTATCCTGTGACTGTGAAGTGACTCTTGCCGGGTGAACTCGGTAAGCGATTGTTGTGGACATTACTTTTTTCCTTTGTGGCTGTCTTCGACAACAGATAACTGTCATATTTGTGGTTTGCTATCTGGTCCCCGGTAGTCAGCACAAGCGTGTGATTGATAACGATGCCAGGACAAACGCACATATAACCTGCGTAACTAAACGCGAAGTCAATAAGGACGGGCGCGCAGAATGTAGAAGCGAAGTGGCTCCAAAGCTCGCACTGCAGGCTGATGGGGGCATAGATGCTGGCCATATTACGTCCTATTTCAAACTGAGCTCTGTGGGAAGCAATATCAAAGTTGGTGCATAAAATGCCCCAAAGGAAGATGGGAACCAACCTACAGCCGTAACCATGCCACACCTACAACCTATGATGAACGTAAATTGCGAGGAGTTAGATAACATCGACAACTCCTTGCTCGAGTTATGTTACTCTTTGGGCCTAGCCAACCTTCGCCCTTCACACTCTACAGCCGACGGCAACTGCAAAGACTTCCCTGAGCCGTGTAGACATGGGGTGGAGGAATCGAACATGAGCCCGAGGTTGTCTGCCTCGCCAATGCTGTTTATGAACCAGCACACGGTGTCCGGAGCTACCAACACCAATGTAGCAGAAAACCATGCTGTGGGAGATACCGGCGATCAATCTACCAACAAATCCATTACTGGCTGCGAATAACTAAGTGATGACCTTGTGTGGGGTGTGCTAAACTTTGGCATCAAAACTCTTTTAAAACTGTGCAGGCGTATCCAGGAGGATGCGCAGAAGCAAGGTCTGCTGTTCGCCGACATACGTACTTGCAACACTTGCAATACTAAAGACCACTATATCGCTAATGAACTTGCAACACCACCATTGCAAGAGGGTGTTCCCAGTAACAACACAGCCATCTTAGTCGAGTCCCAAGAGGCTACTGATGTGGAGCAGCAGCCTCCGGAACAGGCGGAATCACCTCTTAACTATCCGACACATAAACAGTCCCGCAGGAATAAGAAATTGAAGAAAAAAGCATCACATGAAAGACCATTGGAGGCTGTGGACTCACAATTAGCAGGAGTCTCTGGTGATCCTTTGAACTCAACCATTTTAGCTGTGACACACCAGAATCAAAGGAATAAGAAAGCAAAGAGAAAAGCAGTAAGAGAAGGAAACGACGTCTACAAAATGCCAGGACACTTACTAGCTGGTTAATACAAGATAATGAGGCAAACGTAAGTTGCCCCAATGACTCACATTCTCTCTTTAACGATTCTGTAAGAGGTTCTGTAGAGCAGACCCCAGCTCCACCCGCAGTGGCTTTGCCCACCTGCAACTAGTGGCTACAGAGGTAGAATCTGATTGTTTCCATCCTACCCCTGATACCTTTAGTACAGCTATGATTGGTGATGTTAGATCCTCGGATCTTGACGATAAAACATAGTGATGAGTCTCGGGTGAAGACACACATGAACAGACCAAAGTTACTTAAGCTATTTGTGAAAATTCCCTCTCTCCGGATCATAAACTCATGTGATTTCGATTTTACAGCACCTGAGTGAGGGCTACTGGGGGTATGGCGTGTCTTCATTGAGTACTGCCACACGAATCAGAAACCAAATAGAGTCATTGGAGTTTTTGGGATACGCTCTTGATGAACCATGTACTCCTCAGGTGTTAGCCTCTTGTAGTGATCACTACAAAAAATCATTGACAAAGGTGGCCCCTGAAGAGGGTGTTTGCTGTAAAAAAAAACAAGCAAAGAATATGACAGCAAAAAGGGGTGGCAATGGTTAAAAAAACTTCTGCCAGGGATCGAAGTACCTGAGAAGTGAATCTTTGAAGTTCTCTCATGGAATACTCATGGACCTGCACATTTTATACAAAATGGGCCCTCACTTGACATCTTGGTCAAATACCAAGTATTCATTCTTCAAGAGACATGGTTGACACACAAGGTGATTATTAATGGTTATGTGATCCACCAAGTTCTGGCTAAGTGAGGTAGGCCCAAAGGGCCCTCCGTTTGGGGGTCTTGTCATCGGAGACAAACAAGAAGTAGAGTCCTCAATGATAATTCACCCATACGATTGTGACAATGTTCTCGCAGTGGAATTAATTCCTAACACAGTAACGGGCAAACGCAGAATGCTAATTGTGAATATGTACGATCCCCCAGGGTTTGATACCACCCATAAGGTTTTTGAGGCCATTGAATCAATTATTACCACCTGAGGTCGGAATGTGGACACTGATCTGTTACTGCTGGGTGGTTATGTTATGTTATGTTATTTTGCATTTATATAGCGCCTTATATACCATTGGTATGGTCTGAAGGCGCTGGTAGGTTGAACGCCCTTGGGAACCGAAGTTCAGGTCAGTAGAGAGAGTAGAGGGAGTCCAAAAGTGCATGTGCGCACCAGGTATGTGTGCAGCTGGTGCGGAAAACGAGTGGTAGCTGCTTCTTAGCTGTAGGTGTGGTGGTTGAGAGGTCAGGAGTATGTGTTCACTCTGGTCGGTTTTACCCAGAACGAGTGTGGCTGCGTTAGACCTGAGGAGAACGCCTGGCTGGGGGGTGTGAAACCAGCAATGATTACTTAGAGTGATGTGGAGTAAGCGGGAGATGTAGATATGAGAACAGTTATACCGAATGGTGTCATAGTATCTCTGTGTTCTAGATGAGTGGTGGTGTAAGGGGGAGAGTAAGCGTGGGGTTGGTATGATGTATGTTTTCAAGTGTAAGTATCGTCCGTTGCACATATTCGTCCGTTCCTCATACTCGTCCGCTCCACACATTCGTCCAGTCATTATCATCGTCTAGTTCACACACTTGTTCAGTCCGCACACTCGTCGAGTCCGCACACTCGTCCAGTTCGCACACTCGTCCAGTCCGCACACTCGTCCAGTCCGTACACTCTTGTAGTTTATACTTGTCTAGTCTACATACCGGCTCCAGATAGGGCACTCGTTCAGTCCACAATGGTCGTCCGGTCCATCCACTCATCGGAAAAGCCAACTACTCGTCTGCTCTGTCTGTTCATCCATTCCATACACTCATCTGCTCTATGTTTTTTGTCCGCTCCATGGATTCATCTGTTAGGCACACTCGTCCGCACCACACATTTACCCGCTTCACCCAATCGTCCGCTCCATATATTCATCCGCATCAGACAAATGGTTGCACAGCACCATGAGGTGGGAACAGCTCCCCCCGCACAAATAGCAATAAATCATTGGGTCAGATGCAGAGCACCCAATTTCGGGGCCATTCAAAACAAATCTGCCGGCATATTATCGAGAACAGGTGCCCGAGTACAGCGCTGGCAGCAAATGTCTTTAGTTATTATCACCACTGAGAATACAATCCCTAAAGTAGGGCCCCTTTCATCCAATTTCCCCATATTCTCGCAGATACCAAGAGTACCATTTACTTCCCCTTGCAACGCAAGGTGTGGGGAACATTCCACCCAGGGAAGGTATTCTACTATCGCAATTGAGAGTGTGTTGGTACAGAAGCCTACTAATTCCAAGGGTAATAACTGGTTGTGCTTCTTGAACTAATGGGATTTGGTGATATTCAATGGGCATGTGCCTGGCGATGTGCCTGGATTAACTATCTGCCACTGTGGGGCTGAAGCATCCTCGATCGATTATCTTTGTGGCAATTCTAAACTAGGTAACAAACAGCTATCCATCAGTTAGAACCAGAACAGTGACCACGTAACCTTAAGTCTGACCCTACATTTAGACTTGCTAGAAAGCCAACAGTATGTCTCTTGTGACCTGGTGCCTAACCAGGCAGCAAAATCGTGTGGCCCGAACTGATGAAAATATTAAGAATACATTTAGGTTGATGGACAAAGCAATAGCCACCAATAACTCCTTATTGAATATCTACATAGGGGACGAGATGGAAGCATGGCTCAAAGCGTTTGCATTTGAAAGTGGCACGCCTAAGAGGAACATATGTCAGTCCAGAAAAACTAAGCACCCCTTGAGGGTCCGGAAATGAATGATAATTGGTTGGCCGAAGACCAACCGCCTCATTTACAGTGTAAGAATATATATTCATTAGTCATTAGTTATTACGTAGCTATTAGTTTAACTAGAGTGAAGCCATTTTAAGATGACCAGAATCGCCATTTTGTTTTCTCTCTCTGTTCTCTCTAACGTTGCCACTTTGCCTCATGCAAAACTGCTTTACTGTAGATAGTATTTCGCTTCAATGGTCAAAGGCTAAGAAACATGTTTGAGATTACACTGGAGAGCCAGACAGGAATGCCCGATTCCCTCCCTCAGGTATCCTTGAAGACAGGGAGCAAGGCATTTAATCAGTATACGAATGCCAGCGAGTCTCCTGAAAGAATAGCAATGTACGAAACTAGCATTTAAAGAGTTGAAGTATGATCTTCTTTACAGCCCCCCTTTCTGAGCCCAGTGAGGCCCCGGAGAGCGGGCTGACTTCTAAAGCGAGAATCGAAACTTAGAGATAGTGAGGCCTGGTATGTGCCAGTCTCCTACGCGCAGCTTGCCCATGAAAAACAGAAACGCTGTGTTCTCGCAAACAAAGAATGATGTCTGTAAAATTGGAGATTGCAAACTGGGAAATGAATTGGGGGTGGCATCAAATGTGTCATTACTGATTGTAAGATGCTCCGATGCTCCGTTTGTATATATGTAACTGATGTATGTTTCGCACTCTCTTGCGTCCCCCGAGGTCTGTTAGACACACGTCGCGGGGCATGGGACCACTTGGCCAACTGGGACTATTTTGTATTGCAATAAACCCTAGATTTTGGGAACAGAACCTCGTGTCTGGCGTATCTATTCGTGTGTGGTGACTGTGCCTTGTTTCCACATCCGAGGGTCCCTCAGGGGTCCCTTCAAGATGGCGCCCGAACAAGGATCCTCCCCTACTTGTTCCGTCGTGTACGTTGTAAAATAAGGAAGGCGGTAAGAACGGCGAGGACGGGAGCGATCGAGCCGGGATCAAGAGGTGTTCGGGGCACCCCTGCGAAAGCGATGAGAGACTCCTTTGCAGATCTGCACACAGCTGATCCCTGATCGACGTCCCTGGCCAGTGAACAAGGAGGCGAGGGTCCCGAAATGAGGCAGAGCCGAGATACGCAGACACAACGTCATTGGTTGCCTCAGTATACGGACGAATTGTGTCTTGAAAAGACAAATTGATTGATCAGGTGAGTCGTGCCCCGATTCGTAAGTAATCCTGATATTGGTTGAGAGTTGATTTTGCAAAATCAAACACCGAGAGTAAGTTTGATTAGCCAAGGGTAAGGTTAAAACATGCCTGGGTTATTGTCCACCTTAGCGGGCTTTTTCCGCTGCGGTGAACAATCTTTGGAAACTGCCCAGGAAGCACCTCCAGGAGGAACGCCGGCTTATGATATGTACATAAAGTATGGTATGGGAGCGATAATGTTTTGTGAAACTTGGCATAAGAAAACCAGAAAACAGGAAAATCTTCAGTGGCCGAGGGATGGGAGTTTTGAGATGGAACTTATAGATAACCTGGAAAAGGTGTTCATAAGTAAAAGAGCACGCCCTGGAGCACTTGATATCCTTAGGGACTGGAGGAGGGAAGCAATGCTCCGATTTAGAAGTAGAGAGAAACATGCGCGCAGGCATAAGTCAAAGACGGAGAAGGCTGAGGAGAAGGAGAAGGAGGAGTGGAGTAATAGCTTGAGAAAGGCGAGACGGCGAGATGAATTAAACATAGAAAAAATATATCCACAAAGAGAGCTACACTCATTGGACAAATTAATAAACAGAATCTTAACTGAAACAAAACAGGGCCCGAGGAGTGAAACTAAAAAGACTACGGCAGTAGCCGCCGCTCAACCCCCTCCCGTTGCTCAGCCCCTCCCAACACCAGCACAACCACAGATTACATCAGACACTGTACTGCCCACTAGCCAGCCAGCCAAGAGTGTTTCGCAATTACCACGGCCCCAGCAGACGGATCCCACTCTCACTGCCCCCTCTGCACCTCCTGATCAAGAGGGTGCCACTGTCCCGACTGCCCCTCCCATGAGTGGAATTGAGCAGAATCAATGTACGAAAGTAACTCGTAGCGCGATCAGTAAGGAGAGAAAGCGTGAGCTGCAAGAACAGGCGGACATGTATATAGACGATAATGATGAGGCATCCACGCTAGCGTCCCTATATGACTTCAGAAGAAACAACGAAAGACAGGTATTGTTGGAATGCATGGGGGAATATTTGTCAGGACAATGGAAAAAGTTAATTGGGAAGTTACCACCGCAACGATTGTTGGATTTAAATGCATTAGCCCGTTGTATAGGGAGAGATGAAGAAATAGAAGAACATGTGAAGCGACTGTTGGAAATGAAGAATGAATTGGATGAAGAGTATTCTGAAGTACTCGCCACACCGGGGAATAAGAGAAAGAATATTGAGAAGGGAAGAAAGCAGCGATTTATGTCACCAGCAGCGCAAATTAGTGCAGAGCTAAAAGTATGTATACGGGAGGCACAAAAATGGATTTCAGATCCCAGTATTCCCGCAATGGAAATACATGGAATATATGATTAATACACTTTAGCAATGAAAAGGAGAGCATTACAAACGATGGTTGAATATTTGATAAACAAATATATAAGCGAGGAGAAGGTGAGCCCTCCTGAATTGTTGGCAGTATATAAGAGAGCGATGGAACGGGGAACAGGAGAGACAGCCTTATCCCTCGACTTGGGAATGTTGTTGCATATGAGAGAGGGGGGAGTAATAGTAAGTGTGGCTTTCCCCATGAGAGAAGTTCCCCCTACCTTTGTACCGAAGGTAGAGACTTCCGCAGTAGGCAATGCGCCACCTGTGGTAATCCCAGCACATTACACAGCCCAATATGTGCACGTTCCCTTCTCTAGACAGGAAGTGAATAATATAAAACAGACAATCCCTGACATATGGGAAAATCCATCGGTTTTTTATAAAGAAGTGGAGTCTTTATTGCAATCTTCAGTATTCACGATGGGTGATATAGATCTAATATTCCCCGTAATTTTGCCAGCGGACATATGGAAACGAATAAGAAAGGTAGATGATGAGACAGCCTATGCCGCCACGTGGGCAAATTTAATACTGGAGGATAGAAATAAAGCAGTGGGTGCACAGCCAGGGGCGAATATGTTAGCATTACCAGCACAAATAGTACAGAAGTTAAAAGAATTGGTCCCAGAGAAAAGAATTCAATGGGACAAGATGATGGCATGTGTTCAAGGTAAACACGTGTTGTCCACAGATTATTTCAACAGATTCAAAGAGATATTTACAGATTTCAGTGGACAGGATGTGAGTACGGAGGCAGGGAAAAGGCTATTTGTGGATAAATATGTAAGGGGATTAATACTTCTGATTCAAAATTTGATAATGACTTCAGAAAGTGCATGGCAAGCAAAAACGCTAGGAGAAGTATTACATATGGCCCAATATTATGAGAACCGGGTAAATACCGAGAAGGAAAGAGAAGCAAAGAATAGAACGAACTTGAAAACACGCGTGTTACTCCAGCAGATAGCAGGACACAACAGGGGAAGGGGAAATGCACAGAGTAGGGGAAATTCGAATATGCATGGAGGGCCTTTGGGATTAAATCAATGTGCATACTGCAGAGAGGAAGGACACTGGTGGGCACAATGTCCGCATTTGCAAAATAGAGGCGGATATAGTCAGAGAAGGCCTCACAGAGGGCACATGGGAACAAATGGTCACAACAGAAATCATATGCAGCAGCATCAGAATGATCAAGGGAATGGTGCACAGAATCAAGGCCAGGCTCCGAATCAAACTATTCAGAGTCAAAATCAGCAGGGTGCACAAATGGGAAATAGAGGGAGAGGGGGGAACATTTTTGATAACCAGACAGGTGCATACTATAACAACAGTGGTGACTACACATCGGATGACGTGTTGTTACCCCAATAAGACAGCCCAGGACAGGGGTCGGAACCAGTGTCAATTCCCGTGAACCAGAAAGGACCCTATGTAGAGATGAAAATCGTGAATGAAGAGCATAGATTCCTCGTAGATACGGGGGCACAAAAGTGCTCGATAGATCATCACTTGGTTCCAGACATACCTCTGTCAGGGCGACAAAGTATCTCAGTAGGGTTTGCAGGTTGTAACGCTCACCTGACTCCCACGGAGGCGCTGGCCTGGTTCGCGCTGCTGTGACCTCTTCTAAGGTGATGCGCAGGGTTCGGAAGACGGACTGGACCGGGCCCCCAAATCTGGCTTGTCTGGCTCGCAGAAGTATCCTTCTGTAGGCGAAAATAGGGGATTAACTGTCTGCGGGGTAATGCAATCAGCCTCCCACTTTCCCCTCTCACCCTCCTCGAAACCCTTCTGTGATTCCTTGTAGCGTCTCACCTTAGGGTCTGGAAGGACGAGCTCTCCATCCTGCTTCTGATGCAGGGGCGCGTTGGTATCCAGTTACTTCACTGGATTTTCGGATTGATGAGAACCAAACTTGCTTGGCTTCCGGGTAAGTTTTTTGATAAGAGGTTCCCCTTGTGTCCATGCATTAATGTACTAATGCTAGTGTCTTTTTCCCCATAGGGGCCGAGGTACGTTATGCCGGGGAACAGGCACCGACCCGAGATGAGAGGTGAAATCCTTGTAGAAATCAGGTAAGTCTTTAATGAGCATTTTTTGGTAATGTCTTTTCATTCACTCATTAACGCTGATGTCTCTTTTTCCCCTTAGGGGCCGGGGTCCGGAAATGCCAGGATGTGGTGCGGACCCGAAATGAAGAGGGAATGAATCAACAGGTAAGTCTTAACATGGAGATTTATCTTTCCTTATTCCCTTCTCTCTCTCACCTTTTGTTCTGGTCTTTTTCTCCCTAGGTGCTGGGGCGTGACTGCGAATCCGGATGATCGCTGCTGAACATGGAGGCGCCCAGTAAAGGTGAGTGGAATGCGGCGCTGCAGCGATCGACGCGATAAGCTTTTAAATAAAAGACTTCCTTTTCAGGATTGTCGGCGAGATGTCTCCGGGATGCGGATTTAGCAGGTAAGGACTTTTCCTTCTTCTGTTCTCTTCTTCTCTTCCTTTGCAGGTGATCCAGGATGCTGGCAGGCATGGCAGAAGTCAGGATGCAGGAGCAGACACGGTGAGAGTCCAGCTGCTAGATGCAGAACAACGCGAAGCACGTGTGGCTGTTCGGGTGGGGTTTAAATAGCCTTGGAAGAAGTTCCAGGTATGTATCCTTCCTCCAATCAGGTATGTATCCTTCCCGACCACGCCCGGATGGTAAATTAGTCCCACAGGTAAAGTAGTTCCTTTCAGGCCTCAAGGAGGCCAGGATCCTGCAGCATGGTCTGCATCAGGTAAGTGCACCCAAGCACATCCATAATGAGCCTGGCACCTATGGCGCCAGGACTGATGTCTTTTATGAGCCTGGCGCCATAGGTGCCAAGACACTGTCCAAAGGGCCCCTATATGGGGTTGCTGGGTCCTTCCTTGGGGACTGGATGTCCGCTTTCGGGGACGCAGGGCTTGAACCGGCTCCCCGGGAGCGGGCATCATGACACAGGTACACCAGTAATAAACCCTGAGTCCAAATCAGTGGCAGTGACAATAGGGCCTTTTACTGAACATAGTCCATTTCTTTTAACAGAGCATTGTGGGGAGAATCTTTTAGAATTGAATCTATTGAAAAAACTAAGCGCAGTTATCCATTGTACACCAGATGGGGTATTTTTGACTATTTCTCCCCAGACTATGCCGACTTCTGAATTTATGGCGGAACCCTTAACGGGGGAATTGAGTACAGTGCCAACTTGCTTTTGGGCCATGAATGACAATGATGTAGGATGTTTGAAAATAGAGCCAGTAAAAATTACATTGAAAGAAGGAATAACGCTACAGCGTATTCCGCAGTATAAAATTTCAGCAGAAGGAGAAAAAGGATTGAAAAGTATTGTTTCTAATTTGGTGAAATTGGGAGTGATTGAAGAGATTACAGGTAGTGTATGTAACAGCCCCATTCTTCCCATGTACAAGAAAGGGGGTAATGAGGTACCGTACCGTTTCATAATTGATCTCTGTGCACTGAACAAAGTGGCAGATCCCCAATTCCCGTTAGTGCCAGACGTCACTACGATCTTGACAATGATTCCTGCTTCGGCAGAATACTTTAGTGTTATTGATTTGAAAAACGCTTTCTTCAGCATTCCAGTACACAAAGAAAGCAGGTATTTATTTGCCTTCACTTTAGGAGGAGAATCATTCACATTCACACGCATTCCACAAGGCTATACTGAAAGTCCGAGCATATACAGTAGAGCGTTGAAAGAGCAGTTGGACATGTTAGAATTACCAGCAGACTGTGTATTGTTACAATACATTGACGATTTACTAATCGCTGCTGACACGGAGGAGATATGTAAAGAAGGTACTGTTCTATTATTGACTCATCTAGCCACGCATGGCCATAAAGCAAGCCTAAAGAAATTCCAGTACTGTCAGAAAGAAGTAGCTTATTTGGGTTACCTACTCTCAAAGGAAGGGAGAAGATTAACACCAAAGAGAATAAAGAGTATTTCTGGTAAGCCTATTCCAACAACACAGAAAGGTGTGAGAGCGATAATAGGGATGGCTTCTTATTGTCGTCAATGGGTTATGAACTTCGCTTTGATTGTGAAACCAATGGTGGAATTAATAAAAAAGGATGCTGTGATGCCTTTGCAGTGGAATGAAGAATGTCAAAAAGCATTTGATTCGCTAAAAACCATTTTGAGTTCTGCTCCAGTTTTGAACACACCGAAATATGAAAAGGTTTTTAGGCTATTTGTGCATGAGAATGAAGGATGCGTGTTGTGTGTCTTAACACAGGAACAAGGTGGAAGAAATAGGCCGTGCGGCTATTTGTCTTCTGCGCTGGACCCTGTAGCGCGCGCACTACCATGATGTTTGCGAGCTGTTGCAGTGGCTGCTGCGTCAGTGAAACAAACAGAAGGGATGGTTTTGGGGCACACCTTAATTTTGATGGTGCCACATGCCATAGATGTTCTACTCAATAGAACACAGATGCAACACCTCACCTCTGCTAGATTGACTAGATATGAAATTGTATTGTTCGCGCCCAACATCCAAATTATGAGATGTAGAGCTTTGAATCCAGCAGAATTAATGCCAATGCTCGGGGAAAATAGTGGTGGGACTGAATTGCCTCCCCATGATTGCCTAATGGTTACTGAGGAAGAAACAAAAGGGAGAATTGATTTGAGTGACACACCACTAAAAGAACCAGATGGGGAACTGTTTTGTGACGGCTCCTGTTTTAAACTACCTGACGGCACATCAAATGCCGCATATGCTGTTATGACATTAAATAGTGTTGTGGAGAGTAAAAGAATTCCTTATAACTCCGCCCAAACAGCAGAGATAATTGCTTTAACAAGAGCTTGTGAAATTTCGGAGAACTTGAGCGTAAATATCTATACTGATAGCCAGTACGCCTTTGGCGTAGTTCATAATTATGGCTGATTATGGGCCGAGAGAGGTTTCTTAACATCCCATGGGGCTAGAATTCAACATGGCCCTCTGATTGTGCGATTACTGTCTGCACTTACGTGTCCAAAGCACCTGGCAATAGTGAAATGCGAGGCACATAAAAAAGTAACATGTAAAGTGGGTGAAGGAAATGCATTTGCAGACAAGATTGCGAAACAGACTGCTTCTGATTTGAGCACAAAAATGTTGACAGTACAATCGGAGGAAGTGCCCTGCATGATAGAAAATGGAATTGTGACTGTTAACGAAATGCAGGAGGAAGCTACCGCTGACGAAATACAGGGATGGGCCAAGGGCTCTGCAGAACTGGATTTGGAGGGTTGCTGGGTGGACAAAAAAAATGGGAATTGGATGTTGCCAAATGCTTATGTAAACGCAATGGTTACAATGGCTCATAGTCCCACACACATCTGTGCGAAGAAAATAGTCCAACATTTAGCCACAGTCTGGGAAAATCCATGCATAAAAAAGAATGCTGAGAGCCTGGTGCAAAACTGCATCACGTGCCTACAGCATAATGTGGGAAAAGGAACAGTGACTCCAACAGGAAGTTTTGGACCTCCCTCTATGCCATTCGAAGTGATTCACTTTGACTTCATAGAGAGGGAGAGATGCCAAAATCGGAAATACGTTCTGGTGATCATATGTGCATTTAGCAAATGGGTAGAAGCATATCCCTTGAAAGATTGCACAGCCATGAGCACAGCAAAGGTAATGCTAAGAGAGTATTTCTCTCGCTTTGGTCTGCCCCGTGTCATATGGTCAGACAATGGTCCGCACTTTGTAGGTGCAGTGATAATGCAGATTTGTGCAGGATTGCAGATCGATAAGCGATTCCATTGTTCGAGACATTCGAGTTCGGCCGGTCTTATAGAACGCCATAATGGAATTTTGAAATACAAAATCAGTAAGATCTGTGCAGGTAGCAAATTAAGATGGGTAGATGCATTACCAATAGCGTTACTGTGCATGCGAACATCAGTGCAGGCCAGAACTGGGCTCTCCCCCTATGAGATTATAATGGGGAGACCGGCGAATGTGTGGTGCGCACCTCAGCATAAGAAAATGTGCGAGGTAGAATACCCTGTACTCAGCATTTATTATAATTTGTTAGTAAAAAAACTGCGTTTGATTCATCAGCAGGTGCAGGAGGCATTACCGGTGCGGTATACTGGCCCAGGACATGCATTTGAGCCAGGAACCTGGGTGCTCATCAGAAACTATTAGCGGACAACATTGCTAGCACCCAGGTGGCGTGGACCCTACCAGGTACTTTTAACCACGCAGACAGCATTAAGCGTGGACGGACGCAAGGCGTGGATCCATGCCACGCACGCCAAGAAAGTCCCATCGCCATTCGACACGTCAACTGATCGGGACAAAGACCAGAAAGAGATAGCAGCGGTTCCAGAAACGAAAAATGCCATTGCCAGTCCCTTGCCACAGAAACGGTGTGATCCTGAAACAAAGCCTGATGAGATTGCCATAAAAACGGAAGAGCAAAGAGTGCCTTAACATTGTCCAGCAGATTCTGCATCTCTGCTGGCTGACATCAAGCGCATACCTCTGTGGCGCCCACCATCTTCTGGTGCGCCACAGCCTGCATTGTCGCCTGGGCACCCATCATCATCTGCCATTGTGCCCCAGGCTGACTCCAAGCTCGAGACCGGAAGTGCACCCACACTATTTGTTGATCACACGGTACCAGGAGCAAACCGGTACAAACTGCGGAGCAGAAAGAAGGAATGATCAAATTTTTCATCTCTTGGTGAATTTCTTGCCTCTGTTTCCTATTTTCGGATGAAGTGGGAACCGGAGGCCCAGAGGGGGGTGGCGTAAGAGTTGTGCAAATTAGACAGCTCACGAAACGCAACTCCTCAGTGCTAAATCCATGTGTCAGGAACCCGAGTGAACAAGCGGGGCGCAAGTGGTACAAAGGAAGCTGCTCTGAAATTGTAGAGCAATGTGCAAAATACACGGAGGCCTTGCCAGATGAATAGGCAATCCAGGCAGACAGAAAACTGGCATAAAAAGATTGTAGACATTGATTGAACTATTTCAACATCCTGGGAAGCACATGAACAAGAGATATTCACGACGAACACACCAAAAGAAGAAGGACGAGAGAAGAAATGGCAGAACCAGAAAATGCCTCCTCTTGTACCAATGCTGATAGCGAGTTAAACGTAGTACATAATAAGGTGAAAAAAGGACATGGTAAAAAGAATTGTATGCTGGGTCTAACCATAGTAATGTGCATAATGAGTATATTAGCCCCAGTGTTGACCATAACAGGGTTATGGTACCTAGAGGAAATGCACCCTCTTTAAGTACTTTTGCCTATGATGAACATTTCCACAACGGAAAGCCCAGTCCATGTGATTTCCTATACCTTGTCCCCAATGGAAGAGAAACATAGGGAAGGATATGGGAACACCACATTGATGTTAATAATGAATATGACACACTCAATCCTAAGAAAAAATAATTGTTGGGTTTGTGCCCACCTGCCGCAACATGGTGGTCAGGGAATAGGATGGTATGTACAGCCCCTGCCCTTAACTTCTGCATGTTATGCTTCTCTGAGTGCCCTATATTATGGGAAATGGAACGAAAGTGAAACTGGTCAACTAGATAAAACAAATATGAATGAATTTGAGGAAGTGATTATGAAACCGGTGGGTTGCTCCGTGTTCCAAAAAAGACGATTAATTACACCAGCAATAATGCCACAGGATAGATTGTCTGTACCTTATAAAACTTCTGTGATCACGTTCCACATGAACCCACATGGGAATAAGGATGCAGAACCCCCTTCATATACAGTGAATTACAACCCTCATTCTGTCCCGTTCTGTCTAAAAAAAAGGGTTCTTTCTAGGTAGGAACATTTACCAGATGCAGGAATATAGCATTCCTTGATAAAGAAGTGGAACCAATATATGTGGGAGATCCTGTGTATTTCATATGTGGAGAAAAAGCATATCCTTGGTTACCTAGGAACTGGGGAGGTACGTGTTATTTGGGATTTCTGTTCCCTGGGGTGTTTCTTTTAAAAACATCAGACATAACCAAATTTACTAGGTCACGACCTCGCCGGAATATTGAAGACGGGTTGATTGTAGAGGACACAGCAAAATCATTCATACCATTTTGGGGCCAGGCGATAAACTCTTATAACATAACACGACTGTCTAGGATATTAGAAGAAACAATAAATGGAACCACTGATATATTATATAATATGACTCTTGAAGAAAAAGGAATTAGATTAATGTTACTACAAAATAGAATGGCCTTGATATAATCTTAGTTGATCGCGGCGGTGTTTGCAAAATCGTGGGATCAGTGTGCTGCGTATTTGTAAGTGACTCCTCCCCCGTGATTTTTGAGGCGATAAGAAAATTGCATGTGCTAAGTTCCGATCTTCATCCCCCTGAAGGCGGTTGGCAATTGAACATAAGCTCCTGGTTCTGGGAAGTGTTGCGATCCTGGGGATGGAAACTATTTGCAATCCTAGTAGCAATCCTAGGAATATTCGTGACATGTTGTTGTTGCATACATTGTCTCCCCATAATATGTACTGAAATCAGCGAAGAGTGTGTACAAATGATGAAACGAAAAAACATTACTAAACCAAGCACTCGCCATAGTAACGAATCTGAAACCATTAAAGAATTCATGGCAATTGATATTGATAATAATAACGAGGAGACAACAAGTGTACATGAGTCCGAATTTGAATCAGATTCTGAATCTAATCCAAATACTTGGTCGGAGGAGGATGCAATGTATGGATGAGACGTTTAGTTTACGGCCAAGAGGAGGGTTTGTCAGTCCAGAAAAACTAAGCCCCCCTTGAGGGTCTGGAAATTAATGATAATTGGTTGGCTGAAGACCAACCGCCTCATTTACAGTGTAAGAATATATATTCATTAGTCATTAGTTATTACGTAGCTATTAGTTTAACTAGAGTGAAGCCATTTTAAGATGACCAGAATCGCCATTTTGTTTTCTCTCTCTGTTCTCTCTAACGTTGCCACTTTGCCTCATGTAAAACTGCTTTCCTGTAGATTATATTTCACTCCAATGGTCCAAGGCTAAGAAACATGTTGAACATTACACTGGAGAGCCAGACTGGAATGCCAGATTCCCTCCCTCACGTATCCTTGAAGACAGGGAGCAAGGCATTTAATCAGTATATGAATGCCAGCGAGTCTCCTGAAAAAATAGCAATGTACGAAACTAGCATTTAAAGAGTTGAAGTATGATCTTCTTTACGGCCCCCCTTTCTGAGCCCAGTGAGGCCCCGGAGAGCAGGCTGACTTCTAGGGCGAGAATCGAAACTTAGAGCTAGTGAGGCCTGGTATGTGCCAGTCTCCTACGTGCAGCTTGCCCATGAAAAACAGAAACGCTGTGTTCTCGCAAACAAAGAATGATGTCTGTAAAATTGGAGATGGCAAACTGGTAAATGAATTGGGGGCGGATTCAAATGTGTCATTACTGATTGTAAGATGCTCCGTTTGTATATATGTAACTGATGTACCTTTCGCACTCTCTTGCGTCCCCCGAGGTCTGTTAGACATACGTCGTGGGTCATGGGACCACTTGGCCAACTGGGACTATTTTGTATTGCAATAAACCCTAGATTTTGGGAACAGAACCTCGTGTCTGGTGTATCTATTTGTGTGTGGTGACTGTGCCTTGTTTCCACATCCGAGGGTCCCTCAGGGGCCCCTTCACATATTGATTCCACCTGCAAAGATACATGTGCAAGCATTTGATAGTGAAATTCTCACCCAAAAACGAAAGCTCTGCATGCATATTTGTAGGTTGAAAAAAGTGGGTGGAGCAACCATAGTAATACAGAAGGCAATTTCATAAAATTAAAAACCAACATACAAATTAGTTGAAGCATAGGAAATGCATGGGTCAGACCGCTTATTGGCAAAAGATGATCAAGGCACTTAATGACCAGAATACTAAGCAAATGTGGTGTATTTTAAACCTAGCCAGACCGCCCACAGACAAAGCTATTATCAACCCTATCCCCCAGACTGTATGGGTAATATTCATTGAAGGAAAAATGATGAGTTGTACTAATACGGACAGATTTGAGCTGTTCAAAAATAACAACTGGCCCATGACTTTTAATATACCCGATATGATTACCCACTTAACCAAACTAAAAAACTCTCACGCCCCTGGGACTAATGGCCTCTCAGTAGCAGTTCTAAAAGGTGACTATGAATTATGGGCTGCTATTCTCTGTGATATGTATTTGAAGGTCTGTCAAGAGAGACATATCCCCAGCTCTTGGAAAAAAGCCATCTATGTCCCACTTTTCAAAACTGGGGATCGTCTAGCTCCAGAGAACTATCCTTCAGTATCACTCCTGGACATTACAGAAAAGGTCTTTGCAGGGATTGTCCTAGATTCTCTACAGACTTGGGTCAGTAAGAGTAATATTCTATACGCATTTCAAACGGGATTCCGATAGGGGTCCTGTACACCCATAACATTAGAGTGTTAGATGAAGTCATGATCAGGCAAAAGGCGAAGATAGCCCATCTGTCTATATTACGTACATTGACTTTCCTGCAGCATTTGACCAAGTGAATCGAGAGTTGTTGTGGAAGAAACTCTGTGCACTTGGTTGTCCGGAATGGCTACTACAGATCATTGTGGCCCTGCATACCGAAACATCAGCTCAGATATGGCTAGGTAATGATGGACTCCTTTCCAGGGGCATCCGTATTAGTAGAGGGGTAAAGCAGAGATGTATCCTTGTGTCCTGCTTTTTAACCTCTACATTTTGGATCTCCCATCCAGGATGTCATTGAGAGCCAAATGCCCCCGAAGATCGGTCAGTGTAAGGTTTCAGCCATGCTATATGCAGACGTTCTAGTACTATGTGACTGTCTATTGTCGGGGGATGAAAGCAATGCTGAATGCCCTTGCTTCGTACGCAGAGAGACATGGTCTGACTGTCAACAGAAGAAAAACAAAAAACATGTAAACCACATAAAGAGGCAAACAATGAGCGTGGACCTCAGCTGTATTGAATACACCCAGTGTTAGTCTTATCTAGGACTAGAAATGTCTAACAAAAAGGGACACTGCGAGATTATGTGTGTCAATGGAGGGGTAACCGCCGGTCTAAGTTATGGCATACTATTAGTTGTGTATGATTTACTATTCATCAAAGGTTGTGATGTTGTTAAAAAAGTCACCAGTGACCCATGCTTTGATCAGGGATTGAGGTGCAATGGCAATACAGACAGTTCGTAAACAAATTACACCCTTACTGGTAGCCTTATTTGAGTGGCAACATGAGATTTATTTCATGTTCCTCAACATTCTGGTTGTAAAACAATGAAGGTGGTACATACCAGTTTGCCGTAGATAAACAAATTAATCAGAGCATAAGACTCAGATTTGTAATAAGCCAAGCATTTTTAAGCAAACAACAGTTTCAAACTCCACATTGAATTTGAATGCAGTGTGAGTGGAGGCAAATGCATCACATTGTTAAGAACCAATACAAACATATACATATATCCAATAAACATAGTAGTATAGGTACGTTGGGAATAGGATTCCCAAAGTTGGATGTGGACGGGCTGTTGGGGAGCACAGTCCTTGGATGTTTCAGCTGCCAGATGTGGTGCCTTCTTCTGGCCCTCAGGATTGCGTCTCCCTACAATTGTGAGCACAAAAGAAAAGGAATCTTAGAAACGAATGCACCTTCATTTTGTATGAGAGAACATAGTGGGTCACGATCAAGCAATGATCACTGATAAATGGCATTCATCTGGACTAGTGTCTCTAACCTTGTGCTTGGTTCTGGGGTGTGGAAGGGTGCAACGGTGGGGGCTGGCGAGTTCCAGCCAGTAGGAGTCAGCAGACAAGTAGATCTAGGTTTGCTGGGCTCACTGTGGTTGGTGGCTGGAGCAGGTGGTGGTCAGTGTCCAGTCTCAATCTATGGATAGAGAACATATAGCGTAAAAGAAAAGAAAAGGTGGCGGTAAAAGGAGCAACGCATGATGGACCGCTGCTGGGCAATGTTCTTACCGCTAGTCATAGATGTTAGTAGATAAGGCCCTCAGAAAGTGAAAATGCAGTGCTGGTGGTCCAAAGCTGTCCACGTTAGTCTAGGAAAGTTGTGGAGAAGGTAACAAGGATGGAACCCTTGTGCTTGGACCCCGACGGTCTAGGGAGTGTTGTGTAGGACCGGAGTATTTACTCAGATGGATATGTGGTGAGCGTCTTGTTCGTAGCAAAGAGCTGGTGAAGCAGCAGCTCGCTATTAGATTCAAGGAAAAAAGGGGGGTGGATTAGTAATGTGCTCCTCATGGAGCAAAGTCAGAGGTGGAGACATGCTGGTGGGATGGGGCTGATGAGCCGAGTGGAGCCCATAAGGCATCACTCGCTTACCTCAGGCAGGGTGAGGTATCCTGTAAATTAGCCGTATCAGACAGACCGTCTGGTACGTGTGAGATGTATACGTAGTGTACAGCGTGGCATGGCGTGGCATGCATGCTCGGTGAGCAGTGTGCCGAGGCAGGGAGCATGCACAATGTCGGCATTGTGTGTCTGTGTTTACAGGTGGCCTGTGGCGACGTTGGTGGGCCCCAACAGTATTGCTGGAGGGAGTTGGGAGCATGTTGCATCAAGAGTGCAGGTGAATGCGGGTCCAGTATGGTGCCGCCGGTATCGGTGAATCAAGTTGGGCTCCCGAATGTGCATGGGGCTGTCAATCGCCAGGTGCTAGCTAAGGTGGATGAGTGTTGCATTCGGCGTGCAGGTACAATCTGTCACAAGGAGGTCCCGAATATTGAGAGCTTGAAGCCGGCCAGTGGGCTAATAGTTGTAAAAAGGGAATAAAGTAATATACTTCATATGCATTCTCTGGCGAGCTGCTGATGCCTGCATGGGAACAATGGTGCATCCTAGAGGTGGAGGGAGCACATGTCATGAGAAGGGGTATGGTGCTGCCTTGTATTTTGAGTGTGGCTCTATCTCGGTGGTTACTAGACCAGGTACCTCTTGGGAGTAGGTGGGAGGGGAGGCTTGATTTAAGGGGGAGCTCCCCCTAGCATCACCGAATGCCTAAAAGTAGAGCAACTTGTAGGTACTGGCTGCAGAGGATCGGCGTGCTGGAGTCTGTAGGGTAGAGGGAGCCCCAGCCGCTGCTCAGAAAGTCGGGACCCAAGAGTTTATGGAGCGGGTGTCGTAAAGTAGGTGCAGCTTGCATGCTCCCACCTTGGGAGATGGAGCCCTGCATGTAGCCCATTGGGGAGGGGCATGTTGTGGTGGGGTGACCTGGCTGGGCAAAGGATGGGCAGCTTGGCCACGGTGTGATGAGACCCTGGTAGCTGGAGGAGGCCTCGGGTGTTAAACTGTGGGGGGACGAACTGGAGAGAAGGTGATTATAGCTGCAATCAGGCTACGTCGTAGCCATATGGGCCCAGGAGCACTCCTTCCTTGATGCCATCTCGATAGACCGCAGCTTGAAGATCCACCAGGCTTCTTTGTAGTTCAAGGCATTTTGGATGTTAGATGTATTCTGTACCTTATCTAGAATCAATCACTTGAGTTGGTCTTGATTGTGTTTATATTCCATGTAGTGGGAAACAAGGGGTGCAATTACGGAACGGCAACTTATTCTAGAGCGGTGCTCTCCGATGCGCTTGTGCACAGGTCTGCTTGGCTGCATAGCGTAGCCCACATGGGCATTCTATGGCGTAAATCACATTAGATGTTTTGCAGTTGGAGAACTGGCAGAGAGTCCATTCCTTGCTTGATATCTGGAAAGATTTCATTTTGCAGGTAAAGCGGCACGCAGAACATGTGCCGCACGGGTGATGTCCTGTCAGCTCTCTAAGGTTCCAAAGTCCAGATCTCGTGGCTTTTTAGGTAGCATTGCATTTGTTAAGCATTCACTAAGGTTTTCTGACCGTTTCAGTGCCATTCTAGGTAGGGGCTCATTAGGTAGGCTCTGGTGGATGAGTAGCCAGAATTGTTTGATGATACTTTTGATCTTGTTGGTATTCGGCCCGAGGGTGGTGACACAAGTGATAATGTCGCTCACAGTCTTCCTGTTCCTTGGTTCAAGGAGTGTTTCTCGGGGGATACACAAGGCTCTTTTGCACATGTTTTTTTAGCAGTTTCCTCGGGTATCCCCGTGCTGCAAGTTTGGATTCCAACTGTCCTGTATGATGCCGATATTGCTGGACTTCCGAGCAGTTTCTTCTCAGTCTGAGAAACTGTCCGAAGGGCAGGTTAGCCTTCGGATTTCGTGGGTGGTTGCTTCTGTAATGAAGTAATGTGTTTCTATCTGTTTCCTTTTTGTAGAGGGTGCAAATGAGTTTGGCTTCCTGGGCCTTGATGGACAGGTCAAGGAAGTTAATGGAGGATTGGCTGCTGCAGATGGTGAATTGTATTTCCGTAGACTGTGTGTTAGGCCAGGTGTGGAAGTCGACGAATTCTGGTGGTGGCCCTTTCCAGATGAAGATGACGTTGTCGATGTGCCACATACTTTTATTATTCTGAAAGGGGTTTGCATGCTGAGTACATATGTGGCCTCGAATTCTGCCATCTAGATGATGCCGAGATTGGGGACAAATGCTGCCCCCATTGTGGTGCCGCTTGTCTGAAGGTAGAAGGTTTTGTCGAAGATGAAAACATTTTTGGTTAAGGCTATTTCTAGCAGTTCGACCATTAAATTCACTGGGACCCTAGTGTGGCTCATATGGTGGGTGAGGTGGTTGCGCATGCATTCCAAGGCTGCTGTTTTGGGAATGCTGGTATACAACGCTTTGATATTCAAGGTTACAAGGATCTCTTTGGTGTTGTCGAAAGGTTTATCTTCATAGATGTTGATGGTCGACATTGTGCCCCTAAGGTATGTCGGGGTAAGTTGGCTAAGATGCTTTAGAAAGAAGTCGATAAACTTGCATAAGGGCTCCAAGATGGAACCGCACCCTGAGACTATAGGTCGCCCAGGAGGGTTATTGGCATCCTTGTGCATCTTGGGAAGCACATACAACGCTGGAGTTCTCCCCTCAGCAGTATTCAGAAATGTCTCCTCCTTTTCCGTGATGCAGTCATTTTCTAGGGTATATCTGGTGCATGCTGAGATCTCTTGTTTGATGGCAATGGAGGGATCCTTCCCAGGTTTCCTGTAGTTGTTCTCATTGTTGAGTAGGGTCATCACCATTTCCTTCTACTGGGTGGTACTCTGGACCCCTATTCCCCCTCCCTTGGCAGCAGCTTTGATGTTGTGGTTGGAGGATAGTTGTTTCAGGGCCTGTCGTTTATTATTAGTGAGGTTGTGTCTGCTAGGTTTTTGCGTTGTTTGTAACTTTAAGATTTCATGTATGACACATTTTTTGAAAGTGATGAGAGCAGGCTCTGTTTCATTGTCGTTAGGACAATAAGTAGATTTAGGTCTAAAGCCTGTGTCATCAACTGTAGTGGGAGGACTCGAGTCCCGAAAATGTGTTTTGAGACTGATTGTACGAAAAAAGTTCTGGAGCTCGTTCTAAAGGGTAAACCAATTAGTTGGGTTGGTTGGTACATATGAGCGGCCCCTTGAGATCACTGAGATTTCCTCCTTAGAAAGGGCAAAGCCAGAGAGTTTGAATATAGGAAGTTCATCTGTGTTATAGGTGGCCTTGGTTGCGCCTGCGCCTCCTTGGTTGGTGCTAAGTCAGATATCCGAACAGTGGCATAGGTGGGGGCCCCCATAAGGTGTTCCTGGGGCCCCCTCTTCCTAAAAAAGGTGGTGGCTGTGGGTAAAACAGCCTCTGATGTGGGTTCATTGCATAGTTGAAATTTTGGTCTCCGGGTCCAGAGTCAGAACTGGTAGTGTCTGAGAAGGTGATCTATCGTCTCCTTTGCCTCGTGGCTCCTGCTGTGTTCTGCGCCCTTTCTTTGTCCTTGTTTTCTTTGAAGTCTGGTGCTAAGTATGGATAGACTCTTTCTAGTTCAAACGTGTTCATATCTTTCGCCAATTTTTGATGTTTCTTTTCTAGTGTATCAGACATAAATTGGTCCATTATATTGTTTATTTCCTTAAGTTTATCCCATGCATTATCCGATGCAGTGTTGTTCAGAAATGTTCTTTCTTCGCTTTCAAGTTCCGTCTAGATTCTCAGGTTGATTTGTTGGGCCGTAGTGATGGTAAATACCATAAGGTCTCAGCTACTTTTGGTAGCAATTTGACTAAACCCGATCATATACTCTTGATCTTCCAGGAAGAGTGCTGGTTCATTGCGAATAGTCAGTCCCATTGGTACCAGGTTTGCCTTGAGGTATTCCCTCAGAAAATGTCTATGAACTTCCGTCCAGAAGCATTTCTTTTTAAGTTTTAAGAGTTCATCGCCTGAGGTTGTGGAGGTGGTCAGCTGTAAGGCACCTGGCATTTTAAATAAAGACGGACCTCGTATAATTTCCTTTGTTTGGTCTTCTGAGAAGCTTGATGTCTGTTCCATGGTGAAGGGGGGGCTAGGGAGAAGAGGAAGTGGGGGGATTTTAGGGGGGTGAGAAGTCCCGATGAAATCCCGATGAAATCAATGCTGAATGCCCTTGCTTAGTATGCAGAAGTCCATGGTCTGACTGTCAACCTAAGAAAAACCATGTTGGTTACATCCCTCCACATAAAGAGGCAGACAATGGGCGCGGCCTCGTCTGTATTGAATATACCCAGTGTTATTCTTACCTAGGAGTAGCAATGTCTAACAAAAAGGGACACTGCGAGATTATAACAGCTAAATCCCACATAGCCAAACAAATTTAATTCATGGTTCATAAATGTACACTGGGACATGCAGGGTTAACACTGGGTGGTTCTGCCCGGTAATTTTGTAGGGGTTGGAGGCACTGGAACTCCATGACTTAAATTGGTTGCAAGTACTTGAGTTTTTTTTTTGGCGCTGTGTGTTGAGGCTACCGCCATCAACATCGGTTGAGTACACATGTCTATAATTAGGTATACTGTTGTTAAAGGCGTTAGTACTCAAACGAAGAGGAGACTTTTTCTTAAATCTAAAAATCTCTGAACTTGCCCTTTGTTAACAATGTTGGGCGCTAATTATTACCTTGACCACACACCTGAGAAAAACAATGGGTTTGTGAAGTTAGTAAAAAAGGCATTTTGCATGATTGACTGGAGACCAAACTTTGAGCGATGTGCGAATTTCTTGAAATTAAAAAAGGGCATTTTCAAGTCGCATGAAAAAATGGGATTGGGCCAGCAATTATGACGACCTACAAAAACTCCATGGCTCCTGTCAAGTTGCGCAGGTGACCGACAAGTATTTGAAACCACAGGGTTATCTCTTACGTTTCCCCGACCCTGAAGTGCGTCAATTCAGGTTGGAAAATCCCGCGGCAGGGGAGAATCTGTAGAATTCGTAAGATCCCTTTATGTGTAGAAACTGCGAGACATTTGCTTACTGAATGTCCTAGATTTGGACATATTTAAGAGGGCTGAAAAAACTGAAGGCAATTCTTCCATGTCTTTAGAAGTTAATTCCTTGTTAAGTATGCTGGGGGTATTACCTTCTGCTAGGGTTGTCACAGGTTTCCCCCCTTCTCACCTGTCTATGTTGCTTGATGTCCTCCTTAGCTGGAGTCTTCTTTCGTATGGTTTGGGACTTAAATAAGCCCGCTCGGCCGTCCTCGGCTTCCAGATTACGTTCAGCTTCGATGTCCAGGATCAGAGGAAACTCCAGGAGTATTCAAGAAGGTGTTGGGGGCGCGCGGAAGCGGCACAGGGATTCCGGGAAGTAGAAAAGAGGGAATAAGTCGGGAGAAGGGATTCCAGTGGCCAGGGGATAGCAAGTAGCACTAGAGAAGGTTCGGAACACACGTCCGATCACAGCTAGTAGCAGCGTTGAGATGCACCAGGGCCGCGGGGGCGTGGCTTCTTTATAGAGGACGCTGCGTAGAACGTGAAGACTGGCGAGCAGCGTTCTGAGCTTGCCGCTATGTTGGTAGTATTATGGAGTGTAAGGCCCGACGTGACAGGGACCAGGAAGCCCAGAAGGGGCGAGTTTGATGGTTCATGACAAGGGTTGCAACTCATACTCAAGAGGAGTGAAAAAGATGGAGTTAATTCTTCTTCCTCCCTTTTTTCTGTTACTTCCAACTTGTAATGAGACCCAATTGTCTGTAAATTCGCCAGAATAGGGCTCAAGAGAAAACCAAACAGTAAGCTATCATTTTAACTTCTTAGCCCCTCCCCCGCGATACCCATCCCACCTAATAATGCTACGATAGCCCCAGCAGCCTGTAATCTTCCTCTTATTTTCCTATTCAAACATACGAACCATGCACAACCAGAGGGTAGGGGTAGAAGTGGGAAGGCAGTGGGCATGTGGAGGGTTATATGGTAAGCCGGGCCAAGCAAGACATCTGCGAGGTAGGTGTAGAAGTGGGAAGGTGGTGGGGATGAGGATGGTTATATGGCAAGCCAGGCCAAGCAAGACTTCTGCAATGTAGGGGTAGACGTGGGAAGGTGGTGAGGGTGTGGACGGTTATACAGTAAGCCGGGCCAAGCAAGACTTCTGCAAGGTAGGGGTAGACGTGGGAAAGTGGTGGGGATGTGGAGGGTTATGTGGTAAGCCGGGCCAAGCAAGATGTCTGCCAGGTAGGGGTAGAAGTGGGAAGGTGGTGAGGTGTGGAGGGTTATACAGTAAGCCAGGCCAAGCACGACTTCTGCATTCAGTTCCGTTATTAGATTGTTTTACGGTCCTATATATAGTTTGTTAAATGCGCCCTGCCCTTCTTTTTAGTGTAATATACTGTCTCATTTGATCCCTCTCTCTGCCCCCCAATCTTCCCCTTAGTGGCTGTCACTTTTTTATGACCTTACCCACCTCACACTTGCCCCCAATCACTGCACCCCAACCTTCATTGTTCCTCTGATCTTGGGCATTTTTATGAAGCGGGGCAACTACAGCCGTCCCAGCAACAGCCCCTCGAATCCCTGCCTCACCTCAAAAGTGTCAAAAAGAAATTGTCAGAGGGACCGCCTCGTAATGCCCCAGAATGCCTCTCTCTTGTGGGGTCATCGCAGGGGTATAACAAACCAGCGCTCACAGCGTCAGTGACAATCTCACAATTGATAAATATGACATCGAATTCCACAAACATCTGGATCACCAACAGGCTAATTACATCGTTCATCTACAAAACAAAATAATATGTACTATGAAACTCTATTAAAAAGAGTGCAATCCATCCTGAGCAGGTCCTACCGCTCAGTGAACTAGCTATCATAATTTCCCCCTGTACTCGATCGTATTCTCCCACACCATGTTAGTTTCGACGACATGTCTCGTCTTCCTCAGGAGCTGGAACACATGAATTTATGTTTCGCAGGTGAATGGATGGTTTGGGTCTATTTGACCTAAAACATTTGACCTAATGTTATGTTATATTACTTTGCATTTATATAGCGCCTTATGTATCATTGGTATGATCGCAAAGCGCTGGTAGGTTGAACACTCTCTGGAACCGTAGTTCAAGTCAATAGAGAGAGAAAGAGTCATAAGGTGCGTGGGTGCACCGGATATGTGTGCAGCTGGTGTGGCACTTGCATGATAGCTGCTTCTTAGCGGTAGGGAGGTCAGGAATATGTGTTCATTCTGGTGGGTTGATACCCAGACTGATTTCTGGCTGCGGACGCATCGGATAGCGGAGTGTGCTGAGCTAGCTGTGCTTAATTAGGATGATGAGGAGTATGTGGCGGGTTTTAGTATGGGAACAGCTACACCGAATGTGTCATAGTATCGCTGTGTTCTAGTTGAGTGGTGGTGTATAGGAGAGAGCAAGTGTGGTGGTGAGATATGGTGGTTTTCAGTAAGGTGCTTGAGGTCGAGCGCTCATCTGTACCATCTCTTCTATCCGTTTTATTCACTCTGTGAATTAAACGGATCCATCTACTCATCTGTTCCATCCACTCCATCCGTTCCATGCACTCCGTCGGTTCCATGCACTCTATTCATTCCATGCTCTCCATCCATTCCATGCACTCCATCCGTTCCATGCACTCCATCTGTTCCATGCACTCCATCCATTCCATGCACTCCCTCTGTTCATGTACTCCATCCATTCTATCTGTTCCATGCACTCCATCCGTTCTATCTGTCCATGCACGCCATCTGTTCCATGCATGCCATCTGTTCCATGCACTCCATCTGTTCCATGCACTCCATCTGTTCCATGCACTCCATCTGTTGCATCTACTTCATCCGTTCCATCCACTCCAACCTTTCCATCCATTTCATTCGTTCCATGCACTCTATCCATTCCATGCACTCCATCCATTCCATGCACTCCATCCGTTCCATGCACTCCATCCGTTCCATGCACTCCCTCTGTTCCATGCACTCCCTCCGTTCATGTACTCCATCCGTTCTATCTGTTCCATATACTCCATCTGATCCATGCACTTCATCCGTTCCATCCACTCCAGCCGTTCCATCCGCTCCATCTGCTCCATGCGTTCCATACAATCCATCCACTACATTTGATCATCCACTCCGTCTGATCCATCCACTCCATCCGATCCATCCACTCCATCCTTTCATCCGTTCCCTCTACTCCATCCGTTCCATCTACTCCATCCGTTCCCGCCACACCGTCTGTTCCATCTATTCCATCTGTTCCATCCACTCCTTCTGTTCCATCCACTCCTTCTGCTCCATCCACTCCCTCAAATTCCATATACTCCATATGTTCATCCATTCCATCAGTTCCATCCACTTCATCAGATCCATCCATTCTGCCGTCTCATCCACTCCACCTGTTCCATTCACTTAATCTTTTCCATCTACTCCACCAGACCGATCCACTCCATCTGTTCCCTCCGCTCCATTTGTTTCATCAACTCATCTGTACTGTCTACTGTATCCGTTTTCATCTACTGCATCAGTTCAGTCCATTTGATCTGTTCCATTTGTTAAAGATACTAATTTTTCCATTTGTTCAATCTGCTTGGTAGTCTCACCCGTTCAATCCACTCATCGGTTTTATCTGTTCGACTCCTACCATCCGTTCAGTCTGTTCGATCCATTCATTCGTTACACTCACTCCATCCGTTCTACCCACTCCATCCGTTCCATCCACTCCATCCGTGCCACCCACTCCGTCCGTTCTAATCACTATATGTGTTTCGTCTGTTCCATTTGCTCTGCTAGCCAGTACGTTTACTCCGTTTCATCTGATTCGTCTGTTCCATTCACTTCATCCGTTCGTTTTGACCAGTAGACTTATTCCCGCTAGCTCTTTGTTCCAGCCTTTGCATTCACTCTATCCGTTTTATTCATTCTGTGCATTCGATCCGCTCTGCAACGGGGCACAGTGAGTGAAAGGCCCTCTTTAGGGCTTTTTATTTATTTATTTTTTTAATTATTTTTAATGAATTAATCTCTTCTTCTTCCATTCAATCCAATGCTTCTTCCGTTCTGTCCACTTTTCGCGTTCCAACCACTTCTTCCGTTCCAACCACTTTATCCGTTCTATTCACTTCATTCTGGATCAATCCACTTGTTTCATTCCATCCACTTGTTCCGTTCCATCCACTTGTTCCGTTCCATCCTCTTCAACCGTTTCATCCGCTTCATCCGTTCTGTCCGCTTCATCTGTTCCGTCCGCTTCATCTGATCTATCCGATCCATCCACTTCATCCGATCCATCCACTAATCACATTTGATCAAATTTATTTGACCTTTTTTTGGTCTAAAACTCAGGGGGGTCCCACTGCAACCACCCCCCCACTACTTCCTCTCAACCTAACCTATACCCTTACCTATCCCATATATACATTTAATTAAATTTGACCTATACCCTTACCCACCCCCATATATATTCAATTAAATTTGACTGAAAAAAGGTAAAAAAAATTCAATCAAATGTTTTAGGTCAAATGTTTTTAGGTCAATTATGCTAATACTGAATGGATGTTATTTCCGTATGTGTAATGTAGGTCTTTGTGTAATTAGATGTCATATTTATCTGTTTGTGTTTTCTACATGTATTTTTACAAGTTGTTGATGTTTGAGAAATAAAACCTATTTGTGTTGTTGTACATCGGGGATGTTGTGAATCAAGCGCCATTGTGCCCAATATGTGACATTTCAGGTGTTGGGCTTTCTTCTCCAGATGCAACACGTATCCAAGTGTCACGCTAAACCTGTAGAATCCCACTGGCACCCAGGGCTCAGGTACTTCCGGTCTGCACTCATCAATGCCACAGGTTCCACACCTGCCCCTCAGACCCCCCTCCCCGCCAGCGCCCTCTATCCGCTAACAACCGCTCCTCCCACAGGGCCAGGTGCAACCAAAATGTCTGAGGTGCGCTACTCGGGGCCACTTTACATTTCATGATATAGTAGACAAGGCATTCTATGCTACCCGCCGGCCTGCTGGCCCAGCAGGGCAATTAGTGTGAAACCTGGGCTTCCATACTCCCCCCCTAAGCACACCTAATCTATAATGCAACCTCTGGTAGGCCTGGAATCCACAGGAAGGCCCGTGATGCTGAACATTGGCTTTCCAGTGGATTTTGGCAACGCATTCCCCCAGGTGCCATGTACACATTGGCTGCATCGCAATCCGCAGAGAGGGAGCCCAGGTGCCATGCACACATTGGCTGCCTTGCAACTCGCAGAGAGGGAGCAGAGAGGGAGCCCAGGTGCCATGTACACATTGGCTGCCTTGCAACCCGCAGAGAGGGAGCCCAGGTGCCATGTACACATTGGCTGCATCGCAACCCGCAGAGAGGGAGCCCAAGTGCCATGTACACATTGGCTGCATCGCAACCCGCAGAGAGGGAGCCCAGGTGCCATGTACACATTGGCTGCATCGCAATCCGCAGAGAGGGAGCCCAGGTGCCATGTACAAATTGGCTGCATCGCAACCCGCAGAGAGGGAGCCCAGGAGAGGGAGCCCAGGTGCCATGTACACTTTGGCTGCATCGCAAACCGCAGAGAGGGAGCCCAGGTGCCATGTACACATTGGCTGCATCGCAACCCGCAGAGAGGGAGCCCAGGTACATTGTACACATTGGCTGCATCGCAACCCGCAGAGAGGGAGCCCAGGTGCCATGTACACATTGGCTACATCGCAATCCGCAGAGAGGGAGCCCAGGTGCCATGTACACATTGGCTGCAATCTGCAATCCGCAGAGAGGGAGCCCAGGTGCCATGTACACATTGGCTGCATCGCAACGCACAGAGAGGGAGCCCAGGTGCCATGTACACACTGGCTGCATCGCAATCCGCTGAGAGGAAGCCCAGGTGCCATGTACACATTGGCTGCATCGCAACCCGCAGTGAGGGAGCCCAGGTGCCATGTAAACATTGGCTGCATCGCAATCCGCTGAGAGGGAGCCCAGGTGCCATGTACACATTGGCTGCATCGCAACCCGCAGAGAGGGAGCCTGCCGTATGCCAATTATATTGAATAATGCACGGGCTGCCATATGATAAAAGGACGGATTTCGCCCAAATGTTTCCTTCGCTGCCGCTGTAAATGGGTGTCAAGCGCTAAAGACCATCCAGTGAAACCTAGCGCTGCATTCCCGGGCACGTCGTATATTACCCCAAGCACATGTAATTTAAAGGATAATGCGCAGAGTGCCATGTGATACAGGGATACATGTCACCAGTGATGGAGGGCGGGTGTAGGGGGGTACGGGGGGGCTCATGGTTTATGCCGCAGCAAGGCCTTCCCGGTGGGATGCATTCTCTTGTAATATAACATTGCGCACTACATGCTCCTAAAAAAAAAAATATCCCATACTTTTTTTTTTTACTAAGTGCTTATTTTATTATCATTGTGGAACGCAAAGCAATTTGGGGGTTGGAACACAGTTTTTCTTCGTGACATTGGAAGTGGTCTTATGTGTATGCCAACGTGCCAGTCGGTTTCAGGGTCGGAGAGTGGGGTGAAAATGAAAAATGTGCTTTTTCGCTAAAAGGAAAATTGGAGAGTGCTTTCTAGCAAATTGAGATGAGTGAATAGTGAATGGCTTTTTTTCAGCTGGACTATGCCTTTTAGTAACCAAAGGTGTCATTTCTAGTAAGAATCAATTTATTTTTGTCTCAATTGTTCTTAAAGCTTCCATTAATTTCTTTGAAGGATTACATCTTTTTTTAAATAAATCAATTTGTGTTCAGTAAGAAGGGAGTTTTTTGCTAGCACATGTTTTCAGTTCTGTATGTTATGTTTTTTAAAGTTCCAGTGTCGGGAAGTCATCCACGCAAGACATAGAAAACGAAACCATTTTGGGTTGGGAGGTTTCAGGTGGAAGACCCTCATAGATTACAAATCACATACACAAGCCTGAATTTGTGCTGGAAATTATTTCCTAAGCTAAATAAGTATCTTAAGTATGAACCTAAGTCATTTTTTATTCTTTGAACCTTTTTTTAGCTTAGTAAAATCCCCTCTCTTCTAATATATATATATATATATATATATATATATATATATATATATATATATATATATATATATATATATATATTACACAGGCACGGAAGTGGCCGTGTAGTTATGCTTAAGTTGCTGTTTCCATAGGAAGAGCACTTTTTGGGCGGCTTATAACTTCGCTCCCTCTGGATGAATCCCCACCAAACTTTGCAAAAAAAGTATATGGGCCACTCTGAATGTTTTCTAAAGTTTGGTGATGTTTAGTCCAGGGGGGAAAAAGTTATAGGGGGGGTCCCAAAATGTCTTTTTTCCCATAGAGTGAATGGGGGAAAAACTTTGCGCACGCCTACAGCTCAAACCGCTGGATGGATTTTCACCAAATTTGCGGCAGGAGGAGGACCTTGGTCCCGAAAGCGTGCCAATCCGTCCAGTAGTTTTCTTTAAAACGAACAAAAAGTATGTCTCAAAAAATGTGTGATATCTATGTCCACTCTGCGGTCACACTTCCCTGTTCGCTCCGCGGACAAGATACCGATTGGCTAAGGGGCCCGCGTCATGACAGCAGGCACGCGACGTGTCCTCCGATTGGCTGGAGTGAGGCGTGATGTGCGTCAGAATGTTTGGATGCACCCGACATCTTGGATCCGCCGACAGCGCGGCGCCGACTAGAGGCGAAATGCTGTTTTGGGGAGTGTTTTGTTGTGTCACAGTGCTTGGGCAGGTTCAGAGAGTAAGAGATGGGTGAAATACTGTATTTGTTTAGGCGGCAGGTGCTAATGATGTATTCGCCATGCTCGCACTGTCCAGGATGTTTGTAATTACTGAAAATGAGGGGTCTCATAAGGATAGTATTTCCATCCGTGCTGTGCCTAGGCAAGTTGAAACTGTTCTAAGGACACGCGTGGTGTTAGCAAATGTTAAAATTGACTATATGCCGCAGTTAAAATGTTTGTTTCTATGGGTGTGGTACTGACTTATAAGCCGCCATGGGTGTGATATGCTGCAGTGGTTGTGGCCAGGGCCTAGAGTCTTGGGTGCATGGCCGTAGGCCGTAGGCCACACCCAAGACTCTAGGCCCTGGTCACAACCACCGCAGTATATCACAGCAATAGATACACCCGTAGTATTGAACATCGATCAGGTGGTTGTGGGCAGGGCCTAGAGTCTTGGGTGCATGGCCAAAGGCCATGCACCCAAGACTGAAGTTATAAGCACTGAAGTTATAAGCATGGGTGTGATGTGGTGCGGTGGTTGTGGGTAGGAACTAGAGTCTTGGTTGCATGGCCGCAGGGTGTAGGCCGTAGGTTATACATCCAAGACTGTAGGCACTGCCCAAAGCCACTGCACCATATTACAACCGTACATCACACGTATAGATGCGAATATGTATGAAATGTGTGAAATTATACTTACTGTTTAATTTGTTGAGATTCCATATATTTCTTACATGACTTTAGTACTTGGAGGAAATATTCTTTTTCAATTTCTGTGATAAAAGAAAAAGCATGTTAGTGTTTCTATTTTATAAAGACTTATTACATTGTAAAATAGACATTTTAGCTTTTTTTTACCCTTATATTTAGTTTCCAAACCAGTGTACTGTGCATTTTGCTCAGTTTATGTGTTTGTTTTTCAAATCATTGAGTCTGGGGGAAAAAAAATCCTTGTCGGATAAAAAAAAAAACCTTTCTTTGCTATGCTACAAACTATTTCTTTGTTTCCTTTGAGTGTTCACTTGTTGTTTCTGATTAATGTTCCATATGTTGGCTTCTTGCAGATTTTTTAAACAGTTCGATACCTGCTGGCGTATTCTAACTGTGTATTTTTTCTTACAAATCAGTGGTATTCATTTATCAATGTGGTTGTTATACAATCTTGGGCAGTTAGATACCTGTTGGCATAGTCTAACTGTTTATAGTCCTTTAATTGAATTTTCGTTAATGTTGACGTACACATTAGTTATTAAATTTTGGCTTTAAGAAGATTAAATAATCGTTTGTACGATTTGCTGGTAATCTCTGCTTTAGAGTAATGCTATGTATGATTTGCTGGTAATCTCTGCTTTAGAGTAATGCTACTATCATTACATTCGACGCATCCACATTTCTTTTTAAGATATGCAGTGTAGTGACCTGCATTGGTTTCGGCTCCTGTGTGGTAGATTATACCTATTGTTGTGAAGGTTTTCTTACCAAGTGACACTTGACTGTGTGTGAATCTAGTCAGCTTGCAGTTGTTTTTGGTACCATCTGCATTGTAACGTAGAAGCATTACTATTATGTAATTACTATGTGTTTGTATCAGTAAGGTGGAGCGATTATCTGAATTACAGATAGTACATAATCTGCCACGGTTTGCATTTCGTAGAAGTTGCTGAAATGGAATGGATTCACAATTAGGTATGGATACATACACAAATCGCTCATTATGGATTTGTTCCTGTGTCACATTTACAGAGAGTGCATGTATGTTTCCACATGTATGAAATCTGGAAGATTTCATTTATAGGTATGTTTTTGTTTTTGAGTACTTGTAGTAAGTACATTAGAAATTCTTGTGGGTCTTCTTGTGAGTTTATAGTGACCCTCACCATTCCAGCAAAGTAGTCCAATTCTTGTCTTATTCCGTGAACACTATACGTGTTGTCAGGATTGTTTGTTGCGTTTCTATGAAGGACTAACATTTGCAAGCACAATTGGTCTGTACTGTGTAAGTAAATGTTGTTAACAATTGGTGGCAATTGAAATAGAATATTCATTGCTACATTTGCGTAGCAACTTACACCAGTTTCATTTGAAAATTTGAATGGACCTAATAGTTCTGTGTCCGAGTAATTTTTTCGGAGTTTGTGTTCCTTTTTTGAAGAAGTATCTGATTTACTTTCACTAATAGGTTCTTCTTTGCTTGTAGTAATTGATGAAGTATTAGCTTGTTTTGCTTTCTTTGAAGGATTTGCAGTCAGATCCTGTTGCATTTCTGTTTGAATTAGTTTTCTTTTACAACGTTTTCCTTTTTCTGGAACAGGATATGATTTCAGATGGGGGGTACAGTGAACACACTCTATTTACTCTAAAATGCAAGGAATATCAGTGTTCACTTTACTTGCATCAACGTTGATTAGAAATAGACCGTCAAGTGTACGTAAGCGTGATAGTGCTACGTAGCTCATGCCTTCTTTAAAGACTGTGTTTCCAATATCTATCAATGCTTTGTCTAGGGTAAGACCTTGGGATTTATGAATGGTGACTGCATATGCAAGAGTTAGAGAAAATTGTTCTCTACGTACATACATGTCTTTGAAGAGAAGGAATGGAGCTGTTGAGCGCCCTATCCTTTTTACTTCTGAAAGTTTGTCGAAGAGAATATTGACAAACTGAATGTTGTTGTCACGTGGGTATGTTTGAAAGCCAACAACTGTACCCAGTGCCCCATTAACTAGTCCTTGCTCCACGACAAGGTTACGTTTAAGCATTACTCTACAATTTAAGGACAACTTTAATATTTTTTCCAACCCAGCTGTGTTGGAGTTTGAATTTTCTAAGGTATTTAGTCTTTTTGTGGCTTGCTGACACATGGGTAGTGTCATACCATGTAAGTCCAGTTTGTCTGTGGAGCAAATTTCAATTATTGGTTGCAATTCTTTTTTTAACATTGTTTCATTGAATTTGGCATAGCTTGCAAGAGTTGGCATTAAGGCCATACAATTGACATTTTTGTGCGCTAATTGTTCCATAACATCAGTAGCACATGCGTCATCGCCATAAAGTGCATGGATGTGCTAATTTTTCAATATTGCTTGTGCTTCTTGAGATATTCACCAATTCTAATAATTTTTATTAAAATGTTGGCGTAAGTGAGGTCTGCAGATTAGCGCATGTTTTCTGTTAATTCTCTGTATTGGAAATGTTGCTAAAGGTTGACATTTCCTATGCTGCCAACAGTTTTATGGCAGAATTTGTGTCCTAAGGTTTTATAAATAGGTTCACCTTTCACTGGTGTCAATTGTAGAAGATCTCCAAAAACGATAATCTGTTTTCCTGCAAAGAGTTCTTCGTAGTTAGTTTTAAGTACTTCTTGCAATCTGAGGTGAATCAAAGCCAACATTAGGTTGGAGACCATGCTCACTTCATCTATTAGTAGCATTTTCATTTGTTTTAATACTCTGCGTAGTTCCATTGCAGCTTCTGTATAAAGTTTATAATAGTCTAATTTGTTTTGGTGTTCTATTGGAAGGAGTAGTAATCGGTGTAAAGTGACACCTCCTATGTTGTAGGCAGCTAAACCTGTGGGGGCAGTTACAACAGCTCACAGTTTGTTGTTTGCCAATTGTTGAAGGAACTTGCTGATGATTTTGACTAAGAATGTTTTGCCTGAACGAGCTTCACCACTGATGTACAGCAGTATAGGTTTGTAATTTTGGCAGGCACATTCTTTATTTTCGTGCTGTACACCATGTGCATTTTCTTTTGTTACTTCTTCAGAAATGGTGTGCTGGTCTTTGTTAAGTTTTGATTGTAGTACAGTTAAGTCTTCTGTATCTTCTTTATAGTGATACATGGTGTTTTCCACTTCTGTCATAGCTAATTCTGCCTCATTTGCTATTAGTGGCTGTCCTAGTGGTTCTTGACTTCCAGTTACAGACGGTTGACTACTGTCGGAAGTGTCCTTATCTAGTTTGGCCTGGAGTTCTTCTTCGTGTTGCTGTTCATTCTGCAACATTGTTTTGTACTGCGTAAAGTTCACATCAGTGATAGCGCTTTCATTTGCTTTGAAAGGCGTCTTCATAGCAGTCATACTTATCTAGTATGTCTTGCTCTTTTCTCCATGGTTTAAAAAGTTGTAGCAGGGACATGTAGTATAGTTCTTTCTGTTAAGGAGTTTTTAATGACAATTTGACATGATTAATTAGGCTTCGTTTGGTAAGTTTCACTAAGCTGCCTTCACAATCTGTCACTCTATATCTACCTTTGCTTTCATCAGGTTTTATATTATTTCTGTATGCAAAGTTTTGGGCTATGTGGTATAGACACATGGTTTGCAAGGTGGTACTCCTGTTTGGGTAGTATGTGTCTAGTAAATTGTTCTTTTAAATGTCTTGGCTGTTGGGATTATGTTTGGCTATTGTTCTATGTCCTCATATGATTTGAGAACTCTTTTTCTAGATTTAGCAGGACCAAGACTTAGCCATACTATATTTTGGATTTTCCATACAAAGCAGTACCGGTTAAATGATCTGCAGCTTCATAGGCGCCACATTCTCTATGAGAGAGCATTTTTATGCCTAGGCTGTACAATTTCTGAGATAGTGTTTTGTCTGATGATAGGTCATTCAAGAGGCAGCTCTTTTGCTTTTGTTAAGTAGGCTGTAACATATCGTGCAACTGCAGTGGTATTATCTGCAATGTACTGCACATCTATGTTTGCATTCCATAAGAGGGCAATGATTGCATTGTAATCATTGATATATTTTGATTCTTCTGTTCTTTTTATGTAATAAGTGTTCTTAGGTGATTTACCTTTAACACTATGTCGAACTGAAGACATGAAGTTGTTCTCTTCACCTGTTTCTGTAACTAGTCTAGGGAAACCAAAGCAGCATTTGGTGTAGTATTTCCCTTTGCTTTTGTATTTGCGACGACAATATTTGCCACATTTGTGTCTTTGAAATTGTACAATTTGTCCATGAAGGTCACTATGTGTCCTTTCTGAAGGGATTTCACAAGTGACATATTTTTGGATGAACTGCAAAACAGTGGCATCACTGTCCTGACCAAATTTAGGTGCACCTTTAATCCATAAAAGCATGTGGATATGTGGTGCTACTCTGGCTTGGTATTCTTTTCTCCAAAAGAAGTGTTGCACTTCTCCGAGGGGAGGAACAGTTTTATTACAAATAAAGTGTAGCATAGCAATGAAACGATGGTGGAAATATCTTGAAACATTAACAGGATCTAGAGCGCAAAGTTCCTCGGATGTTAGTATATTTATGTTGGTTTTGTTGTTGTTTGATTTGCGTAGGAAATCATGTAAATCTTCCCATGCATATTCTGCACAACTTAATCTAACAAACCAAGTGGGTGGTCCAAGGTTTCTGATCATACAACTTACATCTCCGTGACGTCGGAACCAGTATTCTTTCATACCACACATGTTTGCAAACAGATTTGTTATGCTTAATTGTAAAACCTCATCTTTTTGTTGCACTTTTTGTATTAATTGCGTAGCTGACATATTTTGAAAGTGTGTTCCAGATTTCAATATGTGTGCAACTCCATAACATACGGTTGCTAGTTCACTTTCAAAAAGTAGGTGGAATATGTATTCCACATTTTGTCTAAATCTGGGATCTTCAGAATACATTCGTAATGAGCGGTATTCTGATGCTGTTATCTGAGTGTGTCTGTCATCGTATCTTGCTCCTTTGCCAGTAGGAAATAGTAGTGGAAAAGCATGTGCTTCTATACTTTTTTGTGTCTCCAACCAAGAATGAATCCGGCTGAGAACAAACAGGTGTAAGGCAGACCCGATTGTTATTACATCATATCGCCAGCAGATTTGATAAACAGAACCAATACCTTAGATGTGTGTAAAAGAACTAATTTAATTCACAGATTTAGTTCATACAAGTCAGTTTGTAATTCAAAAGCAAAGGACAGCATTTCAATTGAGCTAATGATGAATTATATTAACAGCACTTTAGAGTTTGACTCTGCACCCTTCATCTAATACTCACAAACTGTTTTGCTATGTCACTTACATCATACAGGTGGCCATGAATTATCTCTGCTTACCAAGGAAAGCAGGTCAGTCTATCTCCATTTTGGAGAGTTACCTATCGAGTTCCTCCAAACTTTATATAAATCTAATGAGTGTATCCTTATACTTTGTAGGAATCCCTATCGATTTTTTTTTAAACTAAAACACATCCTGCCCTGAAGATGGATTTCCAATAATCCAAAACACGTTGGCATTGATTACTCAATAGGAGTGTCTTTAGAAAAACGTCTGAGCAGAGTGAATGTAAAGGCTCAGAAGCAGTGAAATACAAATTTGACAACTGTCATGTATATGAATTACTCTATCATGTTATACTGAGATGAAGTGTACTTTACTTTTGTACTTTACCGCACACGGTTTGTTTTAGAGCATTCTTTTAACTCAATTGAAATGCTGTTCTTTGTTTTTGAATTACAAACTGACTTGTATGAACTAAATCTGTGAATTAAATTAGTTCTTTTACACACATCTAAGGTATTGGTGTGGTGTAAATTAAATCTGTTTATCAAATCTGCTGGCGATATGATGTAATAACAATCGGGTCTGCCTTACACCTGTTTGTTCTCAGCCAGATTTATTCTTGGTTGGAGACTCACAGCTAGACAGGGCCAAATGTACCCGGTTGACGATTTGAACATTAGTTCAAGCCAATCACACCATTCTGAAGACTGGTGAAAACTGAGCCTTGTCGAACAAATATTCCCGCGAGGGAGTCTTTAGTCTCTGCAAGGCAGAATTACTACTTGGCACTAGTTCCTGCGAGGAGTGCAGCACAGGGTTACGGCCGGCAACGGTCGGTGCATGTCTTGTTCTTCAGTATTTTGAATCTCGAGTGGCCTCGAGCTTCTCCCTGCTGTACCTGAAATATTATATACGTGAATGACACAGAGTTCCTAAAACCCTTTGGGTAAATTTACCTATAGTAAACTCTAACTATTGTTGGTAGTGCCTCCCAACCAATTCTCTTTTCTTCTATACTTTTTTCCCATATGCTCATTGGTGACCCTTTGGTTTGTCGCATTTGGTAAGTTTCTAGTGCATCATCTATGCTCTCATTAGAGTGCAATGGATGAATTGTATAATGGTCCAACAGAGTGGATACTGCAGTAGGATCCAGAAGTTCAAATTGACCAGTTTCTGATGAGTCTTGAATTATTTCAGTTGTTTCCCTTAAGCTTTCTTCAATATTTATGTCTTTGTAGTATTCATTATTGTGCTTCAGATATTGCAAGGCTTGTCTAACTTTATGTAAGTCCATGAGTTGTTGCCAATTTATTTTGTCTTTTGTTGGTACACCATTTACTAAGACAATTAAAGAATGCTCTATTGGACATTGCACTCCTAGAGTGTGCACATTTTCTGTCAGATCTAATGGCAAATAAACTACTTTGCCACAAATGCCTTTCACCAATTCAGAGGGAGGTAATTTTGCTGTTTTTGGTTGAAGGCATATTATTGCTTGAAATGGGTGTACAGTTTGAATTATGATGCTCTCATACAAATTGAGTTGTTGCAGGGGTTTTGATAGTGGGAATAATTCCAAATGATTTGTGATAGCACGTGAAGGAGTTTGGTTGTTGTCAAGATTTGTAGTGCAGGAACTTCAACATATTAGGGGTTCACTTATTTGGTATTTGTTTTCTGCTAAAAGATAGACAGCTAGTTCAAACCATTTGGAATCTTCATTGTCTTCTATTTTGTATATTACGTCTATAGTGTTTGTGTTACTTTTGTAAAAAGTTCTGCTGCAACACACACACGCATGGTTTGGTACTTCAGCTGATGTATGTTTAAATTTTAGTATTTCTTTTTTGTTTGTGTGTAATAGAAGGTTGCTACATGCAGAATTGTTGCTAGTCTGTTTTAAAACTATTGCATTTTGTACGTGGCTTTCACTTCCAAAATATTTTCTCTGGATACGGTCGATTTCTTCTTGTAGGTATTTGGGTGTACCATGCAGAAGAGTGTTATTTAAATTGGCTAGTTCTAAAGCTGAACGTTTGGCATAGTACAGTTTATACACTAGATTTCTTTCATTTGAATGATGTCTTGATATCATTTTGATATCATGGAAGGTGCTTTTACAAATAGCTCCTAAAATGCAGGCTAATGATTGCCCTTGTAGTCCTGTGTATTTGCGCACTGGACAGGTATCATATTTTGCAGCACTTTCATTTTGATTTTGTCTTTACCTTTCACGTACTGATTGAGGAACTGGCGTAAAGATTTGAAAGATTTGTTAGGAATGTTACACATTGACGTGCATGGCCATTTGTATACTGGACGGTCTGGTTCGTTTGAATGGAATGGTAATTCTGCGTTTTCTGGGGGTACTTTTATAAGCAGTGTTTCTTGTTCCATGATGGTATTATTTATTTTTTCATATCCTCGTCCACTGCTATGGATGGCAATTGTGTTTGTTTGATTTTGTTTGTATGCTTCTTCATTAAAATATGGTTCTGTGGTCGCTGTGTGACTCCATTCACCTCCACAAATATTTAAGAAGTTATTTTTGTTGACATTCCGTTTATTGAGAAGTTTCTTTTGTAGTTTAGTACTTAGCTTTGTTAGTGGTTTCATCCTGTTTAAATCTAAAATAAATAACTTCCTTTTGAGAAGGACTGCACTGTCTACCAGAGCTCCTAGGATGAATTTTCTACGGTACATTTTAAGGGTTGTGGATGATTTCACTCCTCTTCTTATTAGATTCTGAAGGTCTCTGTGTCGGAACATTTCTGCTAAAATACTTTTTTTACTATGGTTTCTTGCTAGTATATCAGGATTTATAAGAGCACTGCTAGCAGTAGTGGTAGCCGAATTCTTGTCAAGCATTTTCTGTTTCGTGCCACATTTTGATAGAGGAGGCAAGGTTTCTGTTGTTGAAGCTTCATTTGTTTCACCAAATGACTGCATTAGCTGTTTTGTTTCAACATTCTGTGCAAACTCTGGTCGACATGGATGCTTACTTTGGACACTTTTATTTTCATTTGCTCTATTTCTGCATTCCTTTCTACAGACTTGCTTTTTGGTAGGCATTCTTTGGGGTCTGTTGAAAAAAATGAAGGTATAGGTTGGTCTGTTTTACAATGTATGCGTGCTGTGTGCATGCGTGTATGAGTTTGATGGGGAAGGTGTATGTGGTGGTGTGTGAATGTGCATTGGGCAGTTACAATGAGCTGGGAAGGCTATTCCTCTGTTTGTATGTTACTACACTGCGGTTCAGATGAGAGTACAAAGTGAGCTAGTGGTGAGGAGAAGCATTAATGGTAAACGTAATGGTATCAAATTAAAACAGTTCTTTGTTTTGTAGTACTAACATTCTAAGGGTTGAGTATGTTATTTGTGTTCCAAAAAAACTGGGATTTGTGTGCCATTCTGCCTGCTAATCACTGTTTAATAAATGGGGATTTGTGGGCAGAATGGTTCAAAAATCGATGTTTTTTTGGTGCGCAAATTACATAAATAACCCACACAGTTTCATTGAGGAACAGAAAGAATATAAATGTAGTTTTGTACTTACTTTGTTTTGTGAAATGACCAGGTTTCTTCAGATATGTTGTTTGTAGTGTAGATGCTGTTGGTTTTCAGGAAAGTGGTCTTCACTGCAATTGTAAAATGAAGAAGTTAGTAATTTTGTGTGTTTATAGCACTGATGTTAATGTACACGTTCATTTTTCAGCTTTCGTGGAAGTATTTTCATTTGATATCTCAACACAGTGTATGCGTGCATTTCATTTGACTATGTGCAGCCTTTATATGTTATTTGCAATATGTTAGTTGAACCTGCTTCGCAAATGAGTACAATTTTAAGTTCATAAAATTCCCTTGTTTTTTTGCAGCTGTGTTGTAGATAGCAGAGAGGTTTGGAAGTGATAGGTTATTATAGTAGATGGAAACATTTGAATACGTTCATATTATAAATAGGAATGCGAAAAATCGGGAGCACCTGAGAGGGATATGTCACTACAGCAATTGGGAATGTTTATTTTTCTCGTACGATCGCATTGGAAGTAGCATTAATTTAGGGGGAAGACAGTAAAAAATGGTGACATTTTATAATGAAAAATCGAGTTTTGCGCGTAAATCGGGAGAGTTGGCACGTATGTATAGGTTATGCGGCAGACAGTAAGAAGTAGTGCGAATTTTAAATGAAAAATAGAAGTCTCGCGCTTAAAGCGGGAGCGTTGGTATGTATGTATTGGCTATGCAGATTTAGTGGCATTAATTTGTTTAAATGGAATCATAAGAGTTGCACATGTACTCTGAACAAAATATGCATACCTGTACTTTGTAATCATGCCTGTGGGTATGCATGGAGATGTAAGTAGAAATCCTTGAGACTTGCACAGTAGTTTTTGTAGTAGGTGCTTTGCAATGATATGAGACTTGTATTCAGAGTGATCAACAGTACATTTGAAGTGCGGAACTCTGATGACAGAGTTAGATGTAGAGGTCTTGTTTGTGATTGGTGGATGGTTGTGTGACTGCTTAGCTGTGTCCAATGAGGGAATGGATTTGGGAGTGATGTGGAAATGGTAGAAGGGCTGGCTAAGAGTTACGTGCCGCACAGACACTGAGCTTGTCCGCGGGTAGGGCGTGCCACATACAGGGTTTTCCAGCAAATCCAGCATGGAAAGGGGACTGTAGGGATGAGCCAATCGGATGTTGACATTGTTGATTTGTGTAGAAAGAGAGTGTGTGTAGTGAAGATGGCAGAGGTGGAGACAGTCAGGGTGTTGGTGCTCGGAGATATTTTTGTCCATGGTTTACAGCACTATTCTGAATGTAGGCATGTGGCAAACAATTTAGATGTAACAGGAGTGGAGGTGGTGTGGAGCGCTGCGACGGATTGCAATGTAGAGGCAATTCTCCAAGTTTGCAAAGATATGCGTAGGTTGAACAGTCCCCATGTGGTAGTTTTGCACTATGGTGCTTTCCATTTGGGCTACGTGAGTTCACCTACTTTGTTGGGAGATTTGGAACAGTTGGTTCAAGCAGTCAACAACATCTTTCCAACTGGGAAATTAATTTTTTCTGGCTTACTCCCTAGAGCAAAATGGGACAACAGTTCTGTTTTTTGTCCTGATCAAAGTATTGGTAGGTGTGCAATCAATCGCGGTATGCGTGCTTTCATGTTAAGAGCTTGTATGTTTTTCTGCAGCCACGAGAACAATGTTTCCAGTAATGTGGCTTATTTTGAAGCAGATGGTGTTTCTCTATCTTTTTTGGGAAATGCCATGTTTTTTTGGAATGTAAGGCCTGCTTTGGAGAAGGTTATGTGATGATTGTAGGAGTAAACTAAGAAGAAAAAAACACACAAAAAATACAAAATAACAGGTGTCTGTCAGGCATCTGCAAAAAAAAACTAAATAAACGGCTCTTTTCAGAGCCCACCTTCAAGGGGAAAAGGGGAGCACTATTTAAATGTACAGTCGTCACACTCACATCCTCTACATGTCCCGGACATGGCGGTAGACTGCAGGCAGCGCGTACTACATGTGGGGATTCTGGGGTGGAGAGGAATGCAAATGAGAATGAGCAGAGCTAGGGATTGGTCAGTAAAGTTCAGTGGGTGTGTTGTGAACGGAGAGACTTAGTGAGAAGGTCTTTTTCCTGAGAGGAGAACAGACAGCTATGGCTGTGTGTGCTCGAAAACAGATTATCTGGATTTTGGGAGACTCATGGATACATTGGTTGAAGGTGCATGCAGAAAGTTGCGGTATATCTGCAGATCTTGGATTCCCTCATGTGGAAGTGCGCTGGCATGGAGTGCGGGGAATGAAGCGGCTGGACTTGGTACCTCTATGTAATATTTACAGACAGAGCGTCATGCTGATATAATTATCATTCATTGTGGAGGAAACAGTTTAGGGCATGTGTCTGGAATTTCTTTGCAATTTGCAATGAAGGAAGGCCTTGAGAAGGTCATGGACATGTTTCCAAATTGCCAAGTAATTTTTTCACGTATTGCACAAAGACAAATGTGGCTGCGTTCTTTTTTATATGGTCCACAAATGGAGAAAGTGAGGTGCAATGTCAATAAAGCTGTTTGTGCCTTTCTAAGAGATGCTGGCATGTCCTCTTTCCACAATGAAAATATTATGTTTCGCAGCACATTCAGTTTTTGCAGAAATGGAGTCCATCTTACATATACTGGCAATCAGATTTTTCTTCGAAATGTACAAAATGCATTGCGACCTTTTTTGCCATTCTAGTCACCTATTTTGCATTACATGTTGAGGAATCCAAGTTTTTCAAACACACAAAACACCACCAAAAGGCTCTTTTCAGAGCCACCACTTACTCCCAGAGAAAAGTGCATTGGTTTTGCTACGGTTGCACCCTAAAATTTTGTCTGTCCTAGGACTGTTCGCAGACTTTTTGAAAAATGCGCAGAGGCCTACACCGTTTACTTCATAGTTCCATTTTTAAACTGAAAAAGGCGGCTCTGAAAAGAGCCTTTTTTAAATTTTTGTTGTTTTATATTTTTTGGGATTTTTTACACACGACACACTAGGAGAGGAGGGGAAAGGAGGGTAAGGAAGGGACACCAACCACGGGGATAAGAAAGGGCAGGTGGAGAGAGAAAGATGTAGAGTGGGCCTTATTTAGGTAGATAGCAGCTCTTCTGGTGCTCCGTGACCGTAATCTTGAAAGCACTTCGAAGACTCTCCCCCCTGCAGAGTACTGCATCACAGTACATACACAATATTGTGACCCTCGAAAGGTAAGGGTCAACAGCATCGCAAATGGCCTGTGAGGCAGCTGGAGGGATGCGCTCTCCCACAGGAGTGTCTCTTGTGGTGAGAGGATCGGACATGGAGGATGCTGCGGAGGAACTCAACTAACTACGTTCTTTACATGGTACCACCTTGCGAACATCCTCACTGTGGAACGAAGTTAGGTGTCGCTTCATGGTTGTCGTACCAAAGCTGTACGCCCCAGGTCTCCCGCAACTCAGCACCAAATTGCACTGTTTACAGGTAACCAGGTTCGCACATGCTTTTGGTATGTTACCAAAAACTGTAAACAACCGCCACACCCACGACTCCCGGCGAGTGCTGGTAGTAGGGAGTTCCCCCACCTCATTCTCTTCATCCTCTTCTTCCTCACTCTCTACATCCTCACGCGTATTTCCCTCTGCAGGCCCTTGGGGAGGTGGTGGCGGTGGAGGGTTTGGGGGTGGTGCTGAGGCTGATGTAGCAACAGCAGCCATGGATGCCATTAGGGCTGACGAGATAATTTCCGCTAGAGCACTAAAGGTAGCTAAACTCAATCTACAATCACCAGAACTACAATGAAGATGAGCTCGGGGGTGTGGCCTTTTATAGGGGTGGAGGAGTGTGCCTCGTGACCATATCGATCACTCAAAAGTGTTGAAAAATTCCAAACAATATGTGGAAAGCTAGGGCCATTGTATGGGACATGTGAAATGGTGATTTTGTATTGTAACATAATTTGCCTTGTCTGCATAAGTTCTTTTGAAATGTTGCGGAAGCGGACAAAGTGCGCAAATTAGGGCACATGCTCAGCATGGGTGCGTTCACATGATGACATTGTGAACACATGTGCGAAGGAAATGGGTGCCCGCAGGACACCAAATGCACAGGAACAGTCGTGCGCATGCACGCGGGTGTTCTACGGACAGATGTCGGATCCTGAAACTAATTAAAAGTGCGACACACATGAGACGGACAGTTACGGGCAGGCGCGATGTTCGCAGGATTTACGGGTGTGTGCGCATGTGCGTAGATGTTCTGCTGACTGTACGGCCAGGTATAGTGTCCTTAAGACACCGCCATTTTGTTTGACTACGGACATGCCCGAGACCGCGCCTGTTCTACGGACAGTTCCATCTTCGCTGCAGACGGTACGGACATTTATAGTGTCCTTAGGACACTCCCTTTTTTTTCATTTACGGACATCCCGGCCACCTGGTGTGTTCTAAGAACAGTTTCATCTTGGTTGTGAACAGTACGGAGAGCTATAACGTCCTTAGGACGCCCCATTTTGTTGATTTACGGACATCTTGGACAGCTGGTGTGTTCTAAGAACAGTAACATCTTGGTTGCGAATGGTACGGGTAGGTGTATTGTCCTTAGGACATCCATATTTTATTCATTACGGAGGGGCCGAACAGGCGCTCTGTCCGCAGACATTTTAACTCTTTTAAAAAAAAAGAAATTAGACGCACACAATTCCATTAAAATTAACATAACATTTTTTTAATTAAACACATATACAGCAATTAAGGGAGAGAGGGGGAAGCAGACACTGAAACAAATATAGGGGAATTAGGGGTTTCCACAGGCTCGTTGTGAGGGGATGAAGGGATGGAAGTTTCGTCGAAACGTTTATGTTGTTCTTCAGGGTTTGGGGATAGTTTACTGGGAAATGGAGAAGGGGGACAGGTACAGGTTGGACAGTGGGATCTAATTTTTCCCTTGACGTGGTCCTCCACAAATTTCCTTAATCCATTAAAATTCTCTTTTAGCATGTCCAGTTTGTCTTCTATGCGTTTCAAGGTGTGTTGCACTGTGTCTTTTGGTGGACTTTCTTCTATTTTTACCTGGTCTGTTAAAAGTAAATATATATATGTTAAGTACCCATAAAGTAGTGACTATTAATTTGCTTATGCAGAGAAATGTGTACCATTATTATCGCTATCTTCAGACATTTCGCCATGCGGAAAATTCTCCTCCAGCCAGTCCAAAATACTGCACATTTCTGTGTGAAAACAGCAGAAATACATTATTTGTTCTGCACCTCATACAAAAAGTTTATAAAGATACAAGAAAAATGAAGTTCACTTACTACTTTCTTGTAATTTGTATTTGTTGTGTTGTGTTCGTCCACTGTCGCTCCTAGCTGTACAGTTTCTGTGAGGTAATTACGTTGGAGGCATATCTTTTTTTGTCATGGTATAATCCATTTCATTACACATGGTATTTAAATGGATGGGTTATGTGTGAGACGTGTAGGTTCCAATGGTTATTTATTACTACTTATAATGTGTTTATGGGCTGCTTTTTAAACTTGTGCAGTTTTTATATGGCATGATAGAACAATTTCAGATACCCCCTGACTGTTTGGGTAGTGTTGCTCTCGTCCGCGCCCGTCCGCGGACAGACGCTCAGTCCGTGCCCTTCAAATATCATTAGCGAGGGGGTGCAGTATGTTCTATGTTACATGTACACAAAGTAAGGGAATCCTAGTAAATATCTCCCAAATTCACATGATGAAAGTTTATATTCATTAAAAAAAACGTTGTTAAAGGGATGTTATGCTTAAGTTGCCCTACTAAAAAACCTGTGAAATTCAGTAAAAAAACGTTGTTAAAGGGACGTTATGGTTAAGTTGCGCTACTAAAAACCTATGAAATTCACAAAAAAAACATTGTTAACGGAACGTTATGGTTCGAAGTAAAACCGAAAAACCCTTGAAATTCGCCAGTTATGGTAAGCTAAGCAACCATAACTCGCGCCACCACCGTGCACTGGTAACACTAACACCCAGGACATCAAAGATGACATCACAAATATCATTGATGACATCACTGATGACATCACATGTCTAGCCCCTTCTTTTTTCTTCACTGCCATATCTAGACCAGGTGGGTTTATTTACTGACAGTCAGAAACGTAACTTCAAAAGGTATTACATTTGTAGATATTGTTATTCTCACATGTTCTTACACTACTTTCCTTACAATTTAATTGCATCTCATGATGTACATATATAGGGGAAGAAGCAGTCCTGAAACACAGCAATCATTTTTGGGCGTCAATGCAATCATGTAGATTATACACAGTTGCTAATGATACTGCCTCTTGTTTCCTTACTTTACTCTCCATATATAAGGCCCACATTTGTATGCATTGTAGTTTATTCATGTTTTGTGTGTAGTAGTAGAAATATGTAGTAAGTGATGGATTATTAGCTACTTAGTACAGGTTTCACAGTATGGAAAAGTCTGATGCAGAAGCATTCAACGTTTCTTTATATAACTTTGGAAAAGTACAAATATAGCACCTCTGTGGTGTATGCTGCAGGCAATACGTACATTTCTGTATGAGTAGATTCCTGTACTAGAAAGAATACTGCAATGGAATGTTCTTTAGAACACTACATTGCATAATGAAGTATGTAGTTTCTGACACATCTCTCGATAATCCCTGATACTTTTTTCCCAACATTACATTCACAACCCCTTGTATGAAAAGTAAATGCACATGTGATGTCATCAATGATATTTGTGATGTCATCTTTGATGTCCTGGGTGTTAGTGTTACCAGTGCACGATGGTGGCGCGAGTTATGGTTGCTTAGCTTACCATAACTGGCGAATTTCAAGGGTTTTTCGGTTTTACTTCGAACCATAACGTTCCGTTAACTACTTTTTTTATTGAATTTCATAGGTTTTTAGTAGCGCAACTTAACCATAACGTCCCTTTAACAAAGTTTATTTACTTAATATATATATATATATATATATATATATATATAAATAATATTTTCTTGGCCTTTGCAACGGGAGCGCACAGAGTTAAGTCGGTCATGACTTCCCAAATGCGCTGAATTGCAGGGGTTTTATTGGAATAAATCTGGTCAACTTAACTAAACTTTAACTAATGTTTTTCCAGTGAATTTCAAGGGATTCGTTATACCATAGTTTTTTTTTCACGCCGCCACATATGGTTAGTGATTTTTCAACCCCTACCTCACTGTAGATGTAAATATATATACATTTTTTAAAAATAACTTTTCCCCCATAACCGTGGGTATAATGGTCATGTACTATGGATAATTGCAGTTATCTTTAGTCATCAGATAGCCGCGGTTATCGGGAAAAACGTTAATGAGAAAAAATGATTCTCTGCCCTCCCAGTCACTCACCAGGTTCCCATTTCCTCCTGCCCTGCTCCCCCACTCCCATAGACATAAGTTTCCCTCTCGAAACCCTCTTCCATTCCACCCCAAACCGTCATTGTTCCGTGTGACGCACTGTCTTTTCTGCTCGCTTTTTTCTTCTGTAGCCGCGGTTATCCTACCAAATAACCACGGCTATAGGAAATTGTTTGTGATCTTAACTTCATCCTAGTCCTCCTCTAACTCTTCAATTTCACATGGTGTCCTCTCCGCCCCACACCCTCCCCAACCTCTATCATGCTGCCATTTATTCATTTTTACACCTCTAAATGGATTTTACTGCCTTTTTGTTTTCAGGTTCCCGCGGTTATCTGTTGAATCAAACAGAACAAACAATGGCAGCTGAAAAAGCCTCTCTGCTGCAGTGCACAATGTGAGATATACCTATAATTTTGGGAGAAGTGGGCACCCACTTCTCTGCCAAATATCTTTAAAAGTACTGGACGCAATAACCCCAACCTCCCCTGAAACTCGAGTCAATGCTTTGTGCCCAAGTTGTTTCGCACCTGGTGCGATTCAGTCGAGTGGTTTTTGCTGTGTGCTGGAGCCAAAATGGCCCTTTTTTGTCTATGGGAAAATGAACGGGGACTGGGCCAGAACTGTGTTTTTTATTATCTGAATAACTTTTTTATTTTTTTTACAGATTTGTCCTAAAATGTCCAGTTGTGTGGCGGGAGGGCGTGCGTACAGGTTTGTCTGCAAAATTTCAACCAAAACCGTTGTACAAGTCAAAGGTTATTAGCAAATCATTTTTCACACTTTCTATGGTACTCAACATGCAAGTTAAATATAGTGCGACACCACTACACTATAATATATATAAATCAGACTGACACAGAGGTGGCATGTTTGTTCCCTTAAACTTTTATTATACCAGTAAATAAAGTGAAAACCTACCTCTCCCTAACTCTAAAAGGTATTCCCCCCAAAAAGCAAAAACAAAAAGAACGAGGCCGAAAATAACACATTTGTTTAATTGAATTTTTTGCAGGATTTTTTCCCATTTTTAAATAAATAGATTGGGAGGGGTAAGAGTATAAATTAAGGCGGGGGATGTGTGGGGATACAGGGGTCTTCCCCTGCAATTATAAAAAGAACAAAAAAAATGAAATATTTTGGGGGAAATTCCTGTGTTACCCAATCAGGTCACATGTTGTACATTGTTTATTTCTGTATGTTATCTACACCAGGATGTGTTGCATGATTCTTTGATTGCCTTACTGGTTCAACTCATCCGGCACTGTGAGCGACTGCACAGTGTGCGTGCACATTCTGGGCCCATGCATGTGTTACATTGTCCACTCCCCACAGCTTGTCTACATATGTTGTCCCTCTGTGAGTTGCCAGTGCACCCTGGGATCCATGCACACTTACTGGGACGGTCTCACACAGGGTGTGTAGTCTGTTCGAGGGTGAGGTAACAGCTGCATGTTATCCTGCGGTCCAGTTACAATGGTGTCCAACAGGGGGGGTTGTTGGTTGGTGTAGGGTATGAGTATGTGGCTGTAGGCACTTCTTTGCAGGGATGTTGTGTACAGGGGCCTTTTTCTGTTTTGCATGCCATGGTGGATGGTGCCTGTAGTTTGTCTGATGTAGAGCTGATGATTAAGCTTTTACAAGTGCGTATTCTTTGCTACTCTCCCCTTCTTCATCACCCACTCTTGTCCTTCATGGCCCACTGTATGTGGAACTTTTCATGTGCCTCCCAGGCTCTTTGACCAGTCACCTCCTTGCAATGATTTTCATGTATTCCTCTCTCTCGCTCTCTCCAATCCACTCCTAGGCAATCGTCACTCTGTGTCCTGTCTCTCTCTTTCACTCTGTCATCCTTCGACACTGGGTGGTCCATGCCTATTTCCTTGTTACATGCAGGAGTTGTCATGGACGTCCAGTATCTTTTTGTTGATGGAATGCATGTCTTTGCATATTCCAAATGTTTTTTCAGGTGTGATGCAGTGGATGCAAGCCAGGTGGTTACCCTGTGCAGGTAAGTGAAGGGCACTCAGGGCGGCACTTGTGTTGTTGGTGGCAGGGAGGCTGGGACTGTGTGGGGTTGTTTCTCTTTTACTTGTATTGAGGTGTGCGGGTCCAACTTCATGGGTTCATGTGAGACATGGTGATGGGAGGCTGGTGTGTCTATGCATGCGGTTTTCTCAAGACATCCGGGGTGGCACTGGTTGTGGGGTCATAGCTGTGAGGGAGACTGTGACTGTAGGGCCTTTGTTGGTGAATTGTCATCAGGGTGTATGTGTGCTGTGATAAATGGTGATGGTAGTGATGGGGAGTGTTTCCTTACACTTTTCCCATGTGTCTTGCATGCCGTATGACATTCCATTCAATTTGTTTTTACTAGTCATATCTACCCAGGCAGGCAGTCCAATCCTGGTCCTTCTTTCCCTTCTGGGGGTGCTGTCCCAAGACAATTCCACACACAGAACAACATTTCTGGCCATTTGGGGGATGACATGTCCACCACAGACACCAGGCACACACCATTGACCTGGGGTTGTTGTTTTCCATGGTGTGCCGTGCACGTTACACAGGCAGATTTGTTGTGGTCCGTTCACAGCTGCTCAGTGCATATCAACGCTCCCTTCAGTTCAAAGCACTTTGGTCCCCGTTCAATCCAGTCCCTGTGTAGTCTGCCTTCCCTTCATCTTTCCTGTTGCTGTTGCATGCTCCTTTTGTGTGGCGGTGTCCTTGGCCTCTGTTTCTCATTAATTCTTGTGTCTGCTTGTCTCTTTCATGCCAGTTTCCTCGGTGCCCAGCCTTCCAGTGTGACTGCTGCCTCTGTAAAGAGCAGTCTTCTGCTAGATCCTATCTTCTGTGCAATTGGTGATAGTTTTGCATCCCATTGTCTTGGACTTTAGATCATCAGCTCCTTACTGCACTGTCCCACTTCCACGGATGTGACTGCATGGGTGCAGGGACACATGGTGATGGGTGGCTGGTGAGTTCTTGTTTGCATTTGTTGCATGTCACTCAGGGGGGCACATGTTGCTGTGTAATTGGGGGCATGGATGTGTTGCCTGCCCTGACATTGTGTTGTATTTCTCTGCAGAGACATTCTGCAGGGGAAGATGGTTGCTGCGAATGAAGGGGAAGTGTCTGCTACAGGACACAGCATCAGGGTTTAATGGTTTCCAGGCCTACAGAGGGGGACATCCATGGATGCCAGGGTTCAGTTGGTGCAGGCTCAGAAGGGAAATGGTGTGAGGTGAGATGTGCATCTTTCTTGCAGTGCACTTGCATTTTTCATATCCTGCATGACTGTTTTGATGTGAATGTGCATTGTGAGCATAGTTGTTGTCAGGGAATGGGTTGGCCACTCAGCCTGTTTATTGTTGTGGAACACGCACAGGGGATCCATGGTAGGCCTCTCATGTCTTTGTTGTTCACTTCCATTTTGTGGTATGCCTTCCTACTTGTGGTTTTATGTGTGTAGTTTGGTGTCTACATATTGTATTGTATTTTGTTATTTATATAGCGCTCTTTCCCCATTTGTATGGCCTCAATGCGCTTTGTGATTTGAACGCCCTAGGTGACCGCAGTCTGTGTTTAGGAAGTTCTAAACGTATAATTTAAGAGATGCTTTTGTGCATTTTTGAAAGATTAGGACGTAGATAGCTGGCTACACTCCACTTAACAGCCCAGGTCAGGCACGTGATTGGGTGCTGATCGTAGTTTGGGATAGAGAGCTATTGATGAAGAAGAGTCGATGTGTGCCCAGCTAGACCGAATCTTATTTCATAGGTTGTCAGTGTTTACTAGTGGCAGATGTGTTGAAGTACGTCAGGTGTTTCAGTGCGGACCACTATGTGTGCAGCTAGGCCGAAATGGCGTAGCCATAGGTGTATTCTATGGTGTATGGATGGGTGGCCGTGCCTGTGGCCTGTGTCCACGGAAGTGGTGTGAGGTATAGTACGTACTGTATGCTTGGATGTAATCCTTTTTTCTTTGTCTAATGCAGATGGCGGTCTCGATATTTCCAGTTCTACTTGCAACGATAGTATGAACAGCAATGCTGGTCCCGATGAGCGAGGGTGGTAGAGTTGACAAGGACTTTAGGGGAAGACGGGAGCAACTGGAGGGCAAAAGACTGGTATGGGATGACTCTGCAAAAGCTGCTGGCAACCCTGGTATTGGTATTGATAGGAGCGGTGTTGTCCATGGGCAGGGGGATATTTGTCATAGTTGGCCGCTGGGAACGCTGCCAGCATCCGTGCACTGATTGGCAGTAGGAGTGTTGTTGGATAAAGTTCATCAATATAGTCTGGAGGTGGGATGGGTTTCAGGAGGTGATTGGCGGTAGGAGTGTTGTTGGATAAAGTTCATCAATATAGTCTGGAGGTGGGATGGGTTTCAGGAGGGTGCAGGGAAGAGTCAGGTTTTGAGTGCCTTTCTGAATATGAGGTTGTTTTCAATATTGTGAATGTATAGGGGCAGGGTGTTCCAAATGAGCGGTGCTTGTACGGAGAAGGAGGATCTGCCTGGTCTGCAGTATTTGTAGGGTGGGACCAGTAGGCGATATGCTGTGCGAGATCTGAGACTTCTTGAGGGGTGGTAGCGCTGGATTTTCTCTTGGAGGAATTACGGACCAGTGTTGTGGATGGCCCGGTGGGTGACTTTAAGGCAACGCGTCAGCCAATCGGGAGCCAATTAAGTACTCTTAGTGTAGGGCTGATGTGTTCTCTCTGGGGTACGCGGATGAGCAGGCGTGCTACAGCGTTTTGGCTTCATTGAAGTTTCCTTAGTTAGAACGCTGGAGTGCCTGCCTAGGTAGAGGCCGTTTGCGTAATCTAAGCACGAGAGGATCATGCAGTTGGTGGCTGAGAAACAGTGGGGATAGATGAGGTAAGGGAAGATACGCCTGAGAATCCGTAGATGGAAGAAACAGGTTTTAGATACAGAGGTGGTGTGTGAGGAAAGGGATAAGCCTGTGTCCATTGTGCATCCCAGTTAGCAGTTACTGGTGTGGATCCTAGGGATTCCGGCCAAGGAATCGGTTTGGGAAGGAACGCTGTTCAACTGCAGACTAGAATTTCAGTTTTCCCTGGGTTCAGGATGAGGTGGTTGGTAGTCATCCAGTGGTCAATATCCATGAGACATGATCGAAGGTCTGGACCGTTGGGTCCTGGTGACTTTGGGATTTTAAGGATGACCTGGGTATCGTCTGCGTAGTTGTAGCAAGTGAGGTTGTGGGATAAAATGATTGCGGGTACAGGTTTAAAGTAGAAGTTGAAGACTAGCGGGGAAACGGATGCTCCTTGTGGCACACCCATTGTTACTGGTCGTGAGGTGGAGCTGAACGGGTGGAAGAGCGTGATTTGAGTGTGATTGGAGACGAAGGAGGAGATCCATGAGAGGGCCGTGTTTTGATTCCTATTGTTTGTAGCCTGCTCAGGAGGATAGTGTGATCACCGGTGTCAAATGCTGCCAAGAGGTCAAGGAGGATTAGTGCAGCACATCCTCCTGCATCAGCAGTTCGTTTTAGGTCGTTCCAGGTTGACACTAGAGTGAATTCTGTTCCTCTGAACGGCCTGATTGTGCAGGGTCTAGAAGGTTGTTTGTTTCAGCTAATAGGCTAAGCTGCTTGTATGCTGTGCAGTCCATGAGTTTGGCCATGAAGCGTGAGTTGGAGATTGACCGGTAGTTCTGGGGGAGGAGTGGGTCGAGTGTGGGTTTTTTGAGGAGGGGTTTGATGTATGTGGTTTTTAGGGCTTCCGGGAAGGATCTTGATGGAAGCAAGTGGTTGATATGATACAATATGATATATCATAGTTTATTTATATAGCGCCTATACACAAAGTGTTTCAAAGCGCTTCAAGGCAAGGGAGGGAACAAGGAAAAATACAATGACATTCTTACAGGCCATGAACAGTAAGGATGTGAAATTAACTATCGTACTCAACCTGATGACATTTCAGATAGTGCAAGAGCTAAAACATAGATAAGGAAGGGAAGGGGAGAGTGGGAAGGAAATGGAAACAGACAGGCGACTACCATACTAGGCCTGATGAGAGTTCTGGTAGAGCCGGAGAAAAGCAAAAGGTGAGGGAGAGGGGTGCAGAAAGGGAGGGGGCGAACAAAACAAGCGACTATCTTGCTAGGCCTAACAACATTTCAGATAGTGCTGGAGGGAGGGGGGCAGTAAGGGGATGGGGGAGCGACAGACGAGGTTGCTATCATAATAGATCCAGGGACAATTCTGAGTAAGTGCATATAAGAAAGTAAGGGGATGAGGGGAGGAGATGGAAAAAGGGAAAGGGGAGGGGAGGAAAGAACAGAGAGTAAGCAGTCAAAAAGAGTGGAGAAGCAAGAGGGGAGTGCGAATATAATCGCATAAGTCAGTAGTAAACCATAATGTTGCAAGCCAGGATACAAGATGAAGATGGGAACAGCATGATTCAGGGCCACTATCAGTACAAGATGCAAAGGAAGTCCAGCATGAGAGTTGAGAAACGGTGACACACCGTGAATCAATGAAGCCCATAAAAGTAAAATCAAGCATCGGCCACAAGACAGCGATGGTGAAACCAGAATGTATCAGGACATACTCCTGTGTGAAGGAAGGGGGGGCACAAGGGAACATGGGGGTACCAGAGAGGGTGGGAATGGCCTGTGGGGACAGAGGGTGTAAGCACATGTTGGTGCATGCTTACCTGCTGTCTTAGCAGGGGGTCGGACCCTGTATCCTCCTGGTCCGAACAGGTCCAAACAGGAATGGCCCTTTTCTTTGACTGCCCTTCACTTTTTGAGCGAGTGATCCTAAGGGGAGCCTGATGGGCGGCTTTGTGCTAGGAGTGAGTGGAACTCCTGGTGTGTGATTGGAGAGAAACAGTTAAAGATGTGTAACGCAGGGCTTTGCTGAGACTCGATATGTGGGTCGGCAGTGCAAGGGGGCATGTGTTTCAATTTAGAGGTGATGTCTGTGCGACATTGTGGAAGTGTAGAGATAAGGTGTCACATAGTGCTTGTGTGACTTTGTTGCTTGTGCTGTGTGATTTTGGGTGTACTAGATGGACACTGTTGGTTCAAGTTGCAGTGACTGTGTTGGTGATTTGTGCACAGCCATGAAGATTAGGGGTGTTTCAACCACTTTTTCTCAATTACAAATTAGCTAATACTCAGTTTAAATTAAGATATGGGGCCTCATTACGACCCAGGCGTTAAGGGTTAACGCCGTCGTTAACCCTTAACGCCTGATTCTGATTTTAACGGCTGCTTTTAGCAGCCGTTAAAATCCATGGCGCTAACCTGCCATGATGCTAATTACGCCACCGTAATTTACGGTGGCGTAATTAGCGCCTTCCCCACTCCCATTATGCCCTATGGGGCAAAAATGGGAATGGGGAAGGGAAAATGGGAAATGGGGATTTACCGCCCCACTCACCTTGGAATGGGGCGGTAAATCCGCCATCCACCATGGTGTAAACATAGTTTACACCATGGTGGTAAAGTTGGCGCAATTAGCGCCTGGGTCGTAATGACCCCCATGGAGTCCAAATGCTCCCTATTAACAGTATGTAGTAGACATGTGCAAACGTGCGCCTCTGCTTTCACACTCACATCCACATGGATAGGTTTCGGCCAGTAGTGCACTTAGTCCCACAGGTGGACAATAGTATTTTGACTGGCTGATTGGAATAAGTCGGCATGTAGATTTTGATGGCCATGAATAACTAGGTGCGAAGAATTTAATGTTGCCAAGCTAATGCCTTTATCTGTTCCAACATATTTTTACCTGCTTATGAATTTCTCGAATTTGTGATTTGGATTTATATTTTTTATGCCTCCAAATCATTTTACTCCCAAATTTGGAAATTGGGAGTGGAAACTCCCCACTTACAAGTCTTATCTGGGGCTCTGTTTGTGCATGTTATTTTATGTCAAATGGAGACACGCAATTTGGCTCTCCCAGAGACACATTCTCAGGGTGTTGTTAAGGGTACGGAGGATGGGCCCCAAATGATCATTGAATGGCACCTGGGATGCAGCCTCACTGGGTGTGTTCCACAGGGGCATGTTTTTATGTGAAGTGGGATTGCACCAGCTGGGTGCATACAGCCTCGCCACGTGCCCTTTGGTAAATCAAGGGAAAGGGTGGTGCTTGTGGGTGCAGGCATGTCCCACCTGCATTTCCACTGGTACGCCATGCTTTGTGGCCACATTATACAATATAGATGCAGCCACTTTGATTTTACATACTACTGGGGGTGCATATAGCAACGCCCCACCAAAGTGGTCAGGGGAGCGGAACCATAACTTCAGCACTCCTAATGTGCACTCAGCTATGCCCTTAGTGGCTGCATGTGCTGTATTGCATCTTACCTCAGCTGGTGTTGTGGGATTCCGAATTGGTGTCATCATGAATGTTGACAGCGGGTAGTGTGAGAAACTTGCGGGTATTCTCCCAAGCAGACCTCGAGAATCCCTTATTCAGGTAGCCAGGGAAGGGCTGGAGCTCTCAGATCGCAACCCTGGGGGTGGATGAGCGACGGGAGATCACTTGTATATGCCCCAGTTGAGGCGCAGCATTACACCACGGAGGAGGACAAAGTCCTTGAGGCCTTTATAGGCTATTCCAGATTAAACCCCCTTCCCCACAGTAATTCTCCCTTATCAAACGCCAACAACCCAACAGGATCCTCCCCCTACTAAAAAAACAAACCCTAGACCCTTCCATCCCTACCAACTATAGACCAATCACCACCGTACCATTTCTACTTAAAATCCTAGACAGAGCTGCCTACATACAAATCCAAGATTACCTGGAAACTAACCATTTGCTTGGATCATGGCAATCTGGTTTCCCTCCACTCCATGGCACGGAAACAGCTCTGTTAGACCTCAAGACACAGATTGAGTAACTAAAGGATAATGGAAAAACAGCCTTGCTCCTCCTACTGGACTTGTCGGCAGCTTTTGACCTAGTTGACCATGCAGTCTTATGCAACCATCTCAAATCTGCCACCAACTTCAAAGGAGACGCCATAGCCTGGGTCCAATCCTTCTTAGCTAACCGCACCTTGCAAGTCTTCTCCACCTCCGACTCTGCTGACCCCATCAAAATAACCTGTGGTGTCCCACAAAGATCCTGTGTCTCCCCTACCATGTACAACATCTTCACCAAGCCTTTGTTTGACAAGTTGGACAGACTGGGTGTCACCTACACTAACTATGCAGATGACACTCAGATCCTCATACCCCTTTCGGGCGACTACGATGCAGACTTAGCCTTTGTGAACAAGATTTACACCCCCATTCAGGGATGGATGGCCTCACATGGCCTCTGCCTGAACGACGACAAAACAGAGATACTAATCCTAGGTTCTGTAACTAACATCCAAAAATTAAGCCCCAACTACACATCCTTCAGCATTGATAACAACCCTATCAAGGTGATGTCTGTGGTTAAAACCCTTGGATTCTATCTGGCTCCTCCCTCACGCTCAAGAAGCAAGTCAACGCCCTTGCCTCTTCCACCACTTACACCTGCAAACTTATCCGCGCATCCAGACCGTACCTATCCAGTGCCAGTTGCATCACCCTAGCTAATGCTCTGATCATGTCCAGGTTAGACTACTGCAACCCCCTGTACTCTGGAGCCAATAAAAATGTCACGGACAAACTTCAAAGACTGCAGAATAATGCCTTGAGAGCAGCATTAAACGTCCCCTACAAAGAGCACATCACCAAATATAGGAAAGAGGTTAACTGGCTAAAAATAACGGACAGAATCCTACTCAAAACAGCCTCCCTCACCTCTAAATGTCTAAATAACCTAGCACCCCCCTACCTTATGGAGAAAATCACTAGAAAAACATCTGCGCGACCCACGAGATCTGCCAACACCTTTAAACTAGAGATTCCTAGGTTCAAACGCTCGACTGCGGAGGAACTAGCTTCCCGGTCAAAGCTGCTCACTGCTGGAACAAGTTACCGCTCGGCCTCAGAACTGAACAACTGTACCCTAAATTCAGACTCAAGATAACCAAATGGCTGCATGCCAATGACACATAACTTGACTAACACCGAGCATACTCCCACTTAGCCCATGCCGTATCTTCTGCTCACCTGGACCTCTCCATTCCTTAAATAGCCGCGCATGCAGCCTGTCTATCCTTTATATGACGCCAGCTCCACAGACCAACCTATGAATCTAATCATATAGCGGTCTGCTTAGATAGTCTCGCCAGAGTGCCTCGGACATCCCTAGATATACCTGGGATTTTGTACATATGTTTGTATATATTACTGTATATTTTCGCTCCCTTTTTGCCTTTGCGTTTTATATTCTCATGCCAAATACTGTAACAAGCTTAAGTTTTCATGTACACTGTTGCGCCCGGCTACCCAAGGGTTTGGCGCACACTACCAAATAAATAAACAAACAAACAAACCACTCCTTGTCTGTGAAACCAAGTAGGAACTTGAACAACGTTACCGTAGGGTACTACATCTCCCAGAGTCACTAGTTTCTGGTTACCTAACTGAGTACTCCCAGTCATTCTTCTCCCCGTCCCTCTGATTATCATTTTCCGAAATCCGAGTCGACTGTGTCAAGACACTATATTCCCCACAATCCCTCCTACTCATTTCACAAACCCTACAAAACCCACCCTTCCGAGTTCACCACAACCCCTAGGACAAGGGATATCATTTCTTGTCCTAAGGGTGATATCAAGGGATATCATTTTCTTGCCCCTTTTTCCCCCATCCTGCCCAGCAGGATATTTAGAAACTCTACCCCCATCCCCTTTTCCAACATGAACACTTTCTCATACCGTGGAGGACAATGGAGTAACAACAACGCCATTTTATCTGACATGTCCAAACACAAGGGTCGGGCAATTGACAACAATTACATACACCTGACGGCCCTTTCTCTTCCCCACGGGGATAAAAGGCGGAGCACGAAAGCACGAGCAAGGCCGAACACATAAGGAAACTGCAGTTCAAATGGAGGAGAAAGGCGTGAAAACTCGAGGGATGACAAAGGGGGAACTGTCCTTTCCCTTTTCAACTCAGACCCGCAAAGCCTCCAAAAGGGAAATCAAAAGACTGGGAGTTACAGCTGGCGTGTGGTGGAACAGATGTCAACAGTGCATGGGGGCCTCCCGCATTGATAGCACAGGTGGGGAGGCAAGGTGGCTACCATGGTACCGTATAGAAGCAAGACAAGCCAACGGGTTCAACACAGCCGGTGAGTCGGAGGAGTCTGATAGCAAACCGAACTGTGTTGAGTCCAAGGTTGCAAGTGGCAACATTAAATGAACATAAGGAACTTGAGAAGAAAGAACTTGTGTGTGTGTTTGAACTTTTGGGAAAGCCCAGACAAGGGCCAACTGCAGAGTAGTCAGGCTCTGCAAGAGTTCTCATTCGAAGGACTCTCGTTGGCCCCTTTTGTTTTCTGTTGAGACTGCAAGCACCAGAAGGCCCTACGAAAGAGCAGCATGAGAGTGGTCCTACAAGGTTCACGTCAAATCCCTTGTACAATCGAAAGTCTCTGACCCATCACCAAGAGAAAGCTAGGCGAAGGGAACCCCACTTTCTGATAAGATTGTGAACTGTGGAATAAGGCAAGTGTGAACCCGACAGAGGAATGCCGAAAGAAAGCTAGGAGAAGGGAACCCACGCTTTCTGATGAAAATGAGCTAATCATGAACTGTGTTAGAAATGCACATACTGTGTTAAAAATGGCTATGCGAACCCGACGGTGGGATGACAAGGGGAAAGCTACTGAGAGTGAATCCTGCATTGAGATAAAGCAAAGTGAACTGTGTATTTGGCAAACGTGAACCCGGCTGAGGGATGCCTGTGAGTTGGCATGAAGAGCAATACACCCGTGAACATTGTGTCGACAAGTGTGAACCCGGCTGAGGGTTGTCCACAGTAGCAGTTGTTTAAAAAGACATTAAGACTCTTGAATGTTACACGCTGCATTTGAAAGGCCGTAGTGAACTCTATGGAGGGAGGCCCACTTTCCAAGGAGGATCTGAGGGGCGAAGAGCAATCGGCCAAGGTCGAAGACCACCAAAGGAACTTTTGTTTGTTTGTTGTTTTGATCCAGTAGGCCTTCTAAGGCAAGAGACTTTTAGTAAAAGAGACTTGGCCCCTGAAGGTTCTGGTATCATTGAATGGAATTGAGAACCTCATGCTGAAGAGGCCCAGGAGTGTGCTGTGCTCAGGAGTTCGCTTTAGGTTTCGATTAGGCATTTTTCTCACCCATTCATACAGTTTAATGAAAACCCTTGAACTGTGATCACTTGTGTCTGTCTTTACTGTTGCCACCATGAGTTCCTTACAGTAGGCACTGTCCCCTGTAAATGGGTACGTGGTTAACATTAGCATTTCTAGTCAGGGTCTGTTGCTCAGTGTGTCACGTGCATGCCATGTTTTGCAGATGCCAGGGCACAGTGCAGTGGTGACTGGCGGAAGTGGGGATGGGCGTAGCGCAACACATGTGTGCAGCCAATTGCACCTACTACACAGGGGAAGTGAGCAACTGCATACACTTGCTTAGCCATGGACCGTCCCTCAATATGCCCACATTTTGCTGGGTTCTTCATCATTCTGCATGTTCCGCCCCCTATTTTGGACTCTGCGTAGGCCAAACCCACACTCTGTGAGGAGTCTCGTGCAAGGTGCTCGACTGCTCGCAGAGGAGTGCCAGACCTGCGCGGAGTTCAGGCAAGTCCCTGGAAAGTCTTGCGCAGTCGATTCCATGAATCGATGAAAGGGGTTTTGTGCGCGGTTTGACATGCAAAGTCCCTATTTACCACGCAATAAATTCCACGAATCAGGGCCTATATATGTATATATATTTTCACTTAAAATGCAGTTAAGTTGAGCAGATTTAAAGCATCACAACCCTTGAAATTCAGCAGATGTGGGAAGTCATGAACAGCTTAACTCGGCACACTCCTGTTGATGTCCCCCATAATACCATGTCCACCATAATGCCATTTTGTATGTCATTGTGAATCCTTTCTCTTATAATTTGTATGTGCTCATGAGCTTTGCAACAGGAACGCGCCACATTAAGCTGGTCATGACTTCCGACATCCGCTGAATTTCAAGGGTTGTGTTGCATTAAATGTGCTCAATTTAACTGCACCTTAACTAAAGTTTGTTCTGTGAATTTCAAAGGTTTTGTAACACCATTGTTTTTTTACAGGCCACTCAGCCTTCAGCCATGGTCAGTACATGTTCCCCCAACATGTTTCATTTCAACTCACTAGGTGGCCACAGCCTTAGGCTGTGGCCACTATGCATGTCTTTTGGGCGCACTAGCCAGGGCCTTTGGCCCTAGCCAGTGAGCACGACCTTCAGCCGTGCTCAATGTACATTTTTAATCACCACCGAGCTGCTAGCCATGACCTTCGACCATGGTAACTGTACATGTTCCCCCCAATATATTTGTCTTTTGGACTCACTTGTCAGGACCTTTGGACCTGGCTAGTGTGCATGGCCTTTGGCCCTGCCTGCTCTATATTTTTTTTAAATACTGGGCCACTAGCCATGGCCTTCGACCATGTCCACTACACATGTCCCCCGTATATATGTTTCTTTTGGACCCACTATGTGGCCATGGCCGAATATGTCTTTCGGGTCCATTGCATATTTTAAAACACTTCCAGCCCACTTATGCCTTTGGCCATGGCAGTGGCCACGGCCTTCGGCTGAGTCCACTTTCCATATTGCAGCTTTCGCTTCCTTAAAGTAACTCAGTAACCATATCCTTCGGTAACATCCCTTACCCCCCACCTCACCGTGGCTATAAAATTCCACATTTTTTGTATTAATCTAATTTGCTTAAATCTCTATTTCAAAGAAACGTTCCGCCATAACCGTGGTTATATCAGCAATGTACTACAAATAACCACAGTTATCTGTAGACACACGCAAATAACCATGGTTATCTGTAAAAAGTGCGCAAAATCCAAAACTCTTCCCTACTCTCCAAGGCACTCACTGTGTGCCCCCTTTCTCTTGCTATGCTCCCCCCACTCCCTTCAAGTCCTTTTCCCCTCTCTAGCCCTCGCCCATTCTCCCCAAACAGACGTTGCTCCGTGTCACGCACTTTAATTACCGATCGCTTTTTCTTTTATAATCGCGGTTATCCCACCAAATAACCACCGTTATGCGAAAACGTTTGAGCTCTGTACTTGGTCCCCAGAGCCCCCCAACTTTCCAATATCATATGGTGTCCCCCTCCCCACCTCTAGCCTGGTGCCTTGCATCCTTTTTCCTCCCAGACATGGCATTATTTCCACTTCTCGTTTTCAGTAAGGCGAGGCTGTTCCCATTATAACCATCGTTATTTCTCTCATCGAACAAAAAAAGCCTCTCTCCTGCAAAGCACCATGGGGACTATAACTATAATTTTGGGAGAAGTCGGCACCCCCTTCTTTGTCAAATATTTTAACAACTACTGAACGGAATAACCCCAGACCGCTCCCGGAAATGAAGTCAACGCTTCGTGCCCAAGTTGTTTAGTACCTGGTCCAATTCCATCCAGTGGTTTTGGGACTTTTTGTCTTTGGTGAAATAAAATAGAGTGGGCCGAAAACAGCGCTCTTTCATTTTTTAACCAATCCTTCCCAAAATTTCCAGCGGGCCCGTGACAAACTTTTTGTTTGCAAAATTTCAGCCAAATCCGTCATGCGTGTCAAATGTTATTAGCAATTACATTTTTGGTTTTCCTCTGTATCTTGATACTCCACTATAGTGCAGCGACGCTGCACTATCTTTATATATAAACCTGAATGCATGTGAGTGTGTGTATGTTTGTCCGGCTATACGAACGTTGAACCCACATCTACCAGGTTTTGCATGGATTCCTCTTTTGTCTGGGGCAAGATCCTAGTCTATGTTTGGATGCAAAAATCTAATATGCAAAAAAGAAAACTTATGTGTGTGTGTATGTTTGTACGGCTATACAAATCCACACCGTTGAACCCACTGCTACCAAATTTTGCATGGACTCCTCATTTGTCTGTGGCAAGATTGTGGTCTCTGTTTGGATGCAAAAAATGTACTCCGTAGAAGCCCTCATTTAGTGATACTCAGCCCGATTCACTACAATAGGTACTAGAAGGATGCAACATTTTGAAAAGCGTCTGAAGCAAAATGCTCGATGTGTTGGTTATTCCTTTAAAATGTATTACTACTGTATACAGTTCAAAACTAATTTTTAAAGGGAATACAAAAATAAAAAGAATTACAATTTTTTTTTGTTATCACGCCACTATATGGGAAATGGCAAGGTTACAGTTTACTTACGAGAAGACAGTACAATCAATCAATCTTTCTTGGACATTTTCTCAAATGTGCTGAAGCCATTGAGTGACTGAACATGTAGCAGAAAAAACTAACATTACTTGGAAAAGCTCCATCTGATGCAAAGCGAAAATCAATATCAAGAGCTTCTGAAACACAACAACAAACAGCAGCACGACTTGCCGACCAGAGGATAAGAGCAACTTTCTCCAGGGCACATGAGACACCAGAGCAAACTGAAGCAAGACTTGCTGACATGAGGATAAGAGCAACATCCTCCAGGGCACATGAGACACCAGCACAAACTGAAGCAAGACCTGCTGACATGAGGACAAGAGCAATATCCCCCAGGGCACATGAGACACCAGCACAAACTGAAGCAAGACTTGCCGACAGGAGGAGAAGAGCAACATCCTCCAGGGCACATTAGACACCAGAGCAAACTGAAGCAAGACTTGCTGACATGAGGGCAAGAGCAACATCCTCCGGGGCACATGAGACACCACTCGATCAGGACACGGGCAACGCCGGGTACCCCTGCTATTATTAGATATATTTGCCATGCTGACTGGTTTTGTGCCACAAATCTCTCACGTTAGAAATATATATACATATTTGTTGTTGTTGTTCATTTCTAACTTAGGCGGTTGCTTGTCCTCTAAATTAAGAACATTTTAACTCATGAATTCTTGGTGCAAAGCCCGTCTGCGTTAAACCTATGTTTGTTTTTATTTGTAACCTGGGCAGGCACGTCTGAGTGGTAGAAAGATTAACTTTGCTATCTCTGCCTTAAGGCCTTCCTGCACTAGAAACATAGATTATACCGCAGGTTCCTGCTGGGATTCTGGAGCCAAGAGGTGCCAACAAATATATATATATATATTCACCTCTCAGCCGCATTTTGTTTCGGCCAACCCTTGAATATTTGAGATGCTCTTTTTGCAAAGTTCATCCACCATTAAACAAACATCACCACCAAATACCAAACAGAAACAACACTGAAGTTTACTAAATTCAATGAAGAAAGCACTGCACTACTAACGTTCAATAAAGTCCTACCCATATAATGATTTTGGTCTTGCAATAAACAAAATGTCAGTTTTCGAATTCTAAATTAATGATTTTGGCCTAACATTAGAAAATGCTACTTAAAATGTAAAATGTTAATCGAGACTGCTGCACTAGTGACATTATAGTTAAGGTAGCATTGCATGTTCAATATGAAAGTCACATTTTGGCATAATGTTCACCAAACTTTCAAAACTTTTATTTACTAATAAACTTGTATCAGAATTGATTAGAAACAAGGTGTAAGGTGAGCCAGAAGCACCACGATGCCTTTTCAGGTTTTCTCGCCTTTGGCTGCACCAATATTCACCAGATTTCACACCCACACTGGTCGTGCCCTGCATAGACCCAAGGAAACTAGAGAATTCATGGGTAGCGCCAAGCCAGGGGCCTGGTCTGGCTCTAAGGGCCAAACACGAGGTGGGCCAGGGAAAGGGCTGTTTAAAACATGGAGTGGGACATTTTACCTATCGCACAAACATGTGTACACATTCCGGCAAGATAAGTAATAAAGGGCCTAATAACGAGGCTCACATCCTGCGTTCACCACTGAACCAAAGTGTGTGATCCTGGGCAAAGCATTCAAAGTCACCGTCTTGCCTTCCAAAATCGAGAGTCCCTAGAAGTGAGTCAGTTTGCACCTTAATCTATTTTTAAAAAGCCTCACATATGGGTACTAGTCTGTAGTGTTGTGCCAATCATTCGTAATAGTGACCATTCTTATACTGCCCAGCGCAAGGCTAATTACCTCTTGGCTTAATCAGGGCAACTTCTCGTAAGTCACTCAGTGAGGGATAGGGGTGCAGGGTGAGAAAAAGAAAAGGTGCTGCAGGATCGAAGGGCACTGTGTGGCCCAGCGCTGGTCTTTGAAGGGCAGCAAAGTGCGGGGCACTGCTCTGGGTTAAAAACCTCAATGATACTGTGAGAGTGGGGCACTCGGGAGAAGCCAGAGGTACCCAGTCAATATGTCTAAAACATTACAGAGTGGGCCATAACACCGAAAAACACTGCAAACATGAATTAAATAAATAAAGGGTAGTGGGGTGAAGGGGTTCAAATGGGCTGGGACGGGGGTGGCGTTATAAGGTTACTAAAATGGGGAGATTTGAGGGGCCCTCAAATTAAAAATGATATCTCTGTTTTTTGGTATTTTGTCTGCGGTGAAATGTACCACTCTGTAATTGTGGTTGGTAAAATCACATATAACCGCGCCAGATGGATGGGCATCTATATAAAATGTTTACTACAAGCACTTTTGGGGGCAGCGTGGTGGGGTTCGTGGGTCGCCCCCTGGTTTGGGCTTGCACTGACCCGAAGGAAGCCTGTGCTAGAGCCACAGTTTTGGCCTGGGCCTGCTCAAAGCCTCACCAGACTCGCCCAACTCTTGCCCGGCATTGGTGCCGCTCGCTGTATGATGAACACTGTGTCGGCCATTTTGCAGAAATCACACATAATGGAGGTAAGGGGGCACCTGGTTAAATGTGCCCAATTTTAACCACTTTCCTTCTCAAGACCTATTTTTGGTTGAGGTGCTCCTTTTTACCGTGGGGCACCTCATTCGCCAGTGGGGTTTTCATCTAAAGCGTGGAGCATTGAAACCAAAAGCTGTATGGTTGAAGCGCAGCTCAGACAAGGAAAGTCGCTTGGTGCAAACTATTCCGCTAACGCCATACATTCTTAAGAGAGTGAAAATAGAAAGAAATATATATTGTGAGCCAGATTTGCAGGGTAATTCATAGAAAATCGCACAAAAGTGGCGCACGCGACTGGTGCACAGCATGCCCGTGCGAATATCTGCGCCAGCCGTGTGCGCTAAAATCGATTTCCGCGCACAGCGTATTCATGGATTTTCGCATCCAAAACCAGCCGTGGCGCAGCGTGGCGCAGCGACCCTGCAACAGCGCCAGTTACGCCCCCAAGAACGCCCTCGCGCAAGGAAAAGCCTTCAAAATCCCCAAATAATCGCAAAGGGCTGTGCCAACCCTGGACCAGCTCGCAAGGCTGGCAAACAGCAAACGCCAAGCGGGGACCCTGTATTTTAGTGGTTCGCGGGAAATTCCACACGCGATTGACCTGTGTACGTGTGCATCAGGGGTGCGCGGGAAGTATCACACGCAAATTCAGCTGGTTACGTGTATTTCAGGGGTGAGCGGGAAGTTCCACACGCGATTGGCCCCGTGCGAGCAGGGTACGTGTATTCCAGGGGTGCGAGGGAAGTTCCACACGCGATTCCATCAGGGTACGTGTATTTCAGGGGTGCGTGGGAAGTTCCACATGCGATTGGCCCCGTGCGAGCAGGGTACGTGTATTCCAGGGGTGCGCGGGAAGTTCCACACGCGATTTCAGCAGGGTACGTGTATTGCAGGGGTGCGCGGGAAGTTCCACACACAATTTCAGCAGGGTACGTGTATTTCAGGGGTTCTGGGGAGCACTACACATGAATTGGCCATGTGGGTCCTCCCAGGTGTACGCTCTACAACCTCCACGGCCCCTGCAGGCAGCCCACACCACGGGGGACTACCCTGCACCCCTGCCCATGTCCCGCAGGCAGCCCATCCACCATGGGCATGCCCCCCAGCCAACCCACATGTCACCTTGCACCACTGATCAACAATGCATGTCTCCCACCACCCCCTACTCCCCAGCAGTCAGGGGCACCCTCCACCAGGCCCCCACCCATGTCTCCCACCACCCCCACCCCCCAGTAGTCAGGGGCAGCCTCCACCAGGCCCCCACTCATGTCCCCCTGCACCCCCACCCCCAGCAGTGCAGGGGCAGCCTCCACCAGGCCCCCACCCATGTCTCCCACCACCCCCACCCCCAGCAGTCAGGGGCAGCCTCCACCAAGCCCCCACTCATGTCCCCTATCGCCCTCACCCCCCGCAGTGCAGGGGCAGCCTCCACCAGGCCCCCACTCATGTCTCCCACCACCCCCATCCCACAGCCACCAGGGGCACCCTCCACCAGGCCCCCACCCATGTCTCCCACCACCCCCACCCCCCAGCAGTCAGGGGCAGCCTCCACCAAGCCCCCACTCATGTCCCCTATCGCCCTCACCCCCCGCAGTGCAGGGGCAGCCTCCACCAGGCCCCCACTCATGTCTCCCACCACCACCATCCCACAGCCACCAGGGGCACCCTCCACCAGGCCCCCACCCATGTCTACCACCACCCCCACCCCCCAGCCACCAGGGGCAGCCTCCACCAGGCCCCCACCCATGTCCCCCTGCCCCCCACCCCCCCAGCCATCAGGGGCAGCCTCCACCAAGCCCCCACTCATGTCTCCCACCACCCCCACGCCCCAGCCACCAGGAGCAGCCTCCACCAAGCCCCCACTCATGTCCCCTATTACCCCCACCCCCCGCAGTGCAGGGGCAGCCTCCACCAGGCCCCCACTCATGTCCCCCACCACCCCCACCCCCCAGCCACCAGGGGCAGCCTCCACCAGGCCCCCACCCATGTCCCCCTGCCCCCCACCCCCCCAGCCACCAGGGGCAGCCTCCACCAAGCCCCCACTCATGTCCCCTATCACCCCCCCACAGTGCAGGGGCAGCCTCCACCAGGCCCCCACTCATGTCTCCCACCACCCCCACCCCCCAGCCACCAGGAGCAGCCTCCACCAAGCCCCCACTCATGTCCCCTATTACCCCCACCCCCCGCAGTGCAGGGGCAGCCTCCACCAGGCCCCCACTCATGTCTCCCACCACCCCCACCCCCCAGCCACCAGGGGCAGCCTCCACCAAGCCCCCACTCATGTCCCCTATCACCCCCCCGCAGTGCAGGGGCAGCCTCCACCAGGCCCCCACCCATGTCTCCCACCACCACCTACCCCCCAGCAGTCAGGGGCACCCTCCACCATGCCCCCACCCATGTCTCCCACCACCCCCACCCCCCAGCAGTGCAGGGGCAGCCTCCACCAGGCCCCCACTCATGTCCCCCTGCACCCCACCCCCCAGCAGTGCAGGGGCAGCCTCCACCAGGCCCCCACTCATGTCCCCCTGCACCCCCACCCCCCAGCACTGCGGGGCACCTGCCAGCAGGCCCCCACCATGTCCAACTCATGTACCCCTGCACCCCCACCCCCCAGCACTGTGGGGCACCTGCCAGCAGGCCCCCACTCATGTCCAACTCATGTCCCCCTGCACCCCCACCCCCCAGCACTGTGGGGCACCTGCCAGCAGGCCCCCACCATGTCCAGCTATGTACCCCTGCACCCCCACCCCCCGGCACTGTGGGGCACCTGCCAGCAGGCCCCCACCATGTCCAACTCATGTATCCCTGCATGTGAATTGGCCATGTGGGTCCTCCCAGGTGTACGCTCTACAACCTCCACGGCCCCTGCAGGCAGCCCACACCACGGGGGACTACCCTGCACCCCTGCCCATATCCCGCAGGCAGCCCATCCACCATGGGCATGCCCCCCAGCCAACCCACATGTCACCTTGCACCACTGATCAACAATGCATGTCTCCCACCACCCCCTACCCCCCAGCAGTCAGGGGCACCCTCCACCAGGCCCCCACCCATGTCTCCCACCGCCCCCACCCCCCAGCAGTCAGGGGCAGCCTCCACCAGGCCCCCACTCATGTCCCCCTGCACCCCCACCCCCCAGCAGTGCAGTGGCAGCCTCCACCAGGCCCCCACTCATGTCTCCCACCACCCCCATCCCACAGCCACCAGGGGCAGCCTCCACCAAGCCCCCACTCATGTCCCCTATCACCCCCCCCGCAGTGCAGGGGCAGCCTCCACCAGGCCCCCACCCATGTCTCCCACCACCCCCACCCCCCAGCAGTCAGGGGCAGCCTCCACCAAGCCCCCACTCATGTCCCCTATCACCCTCACCCCCCCGCAGTGCAGGGGCAGCCTCCATCAGGCCCCCACTCATGTCTCCCACCACCCCCATCCCACAGCCACCAGGGGCACCCTCCACCAGGCCCCCACCCATGTCTACCACAACCCCCACCCCCCAACCACCAGGGGCAGCCTCCACCAGGCCCCCACTCATGTCCCCCTGCCCCCCACCCCCCCCAGCCACCAGGGGCAGCCTCCACAAAGCCCCCACTCATGTCCCCTATCACCCCCCCCCGCAGTGCAGGGGCAGCCTCCACCAGGCCCCCACTCATGTCTCCCACCACCCCCACCCCCCAGCCACCAGGAGCAGCCTCCACCAAGCCCCCACTCATGTCCCCTATTACCCCCACCCCCCGCAGTGCAGGGGCAGCCTCCACCAGGCCCCCACTCATTTCTCCCACCACCCCCATCCCCCAGCCACCAGGGGCAGCCTCCACCAGGCCCCCACCCATGTCCCCCTGCCCCCCACCCCCCCAGCCACCAGGGGCAGCCTCCACCAAGCCCCCACTCATGTCCCCTATCACCCCCACCCCCCCGCAGTGCAGGGGCACCCTCCACCAGGCCCCCACCCATGTCTCCCACCACCACCTACCCCCCAGCAGTCAGGGGCACCCTCCACCAGGCCCCCTTCCATGTCTCCCACCACCCCCGCCCCCCAGCAGTGCAGGGGCAGCCTCCACCAGGCCCCCATTAATGTCCCCCTGCACCCCCATCCCCCAGCAGTGCAGGGGCAGCCTCCACCAGGCCCCCACTCATGACCGCCTGCACCCCCACCCCCCAGTACTGCGGGGCACCTGCCAGCAGGCCCCCACCATGTCCAACTCATGTACCCCTGCACCCCCACCACCCAGCACTGTGGGGCACCTGCCAGCAGGCCCCCACTCATGTCCAACTCATGTCCCCCTACACCCCCACCCCCCAGCACTGTGGGGCACCTGCCAGCAGGCCCCCACCATGTCCAACTCATTTACCCCTGCACCCCCACCCCCCAGCACTGTGGGCACCTGCCAGCAGGCCCCCACCATGTCCAACTCATGTATCCCCGCACCCCCACCCCCCAGCACTGTGGGGCACCTGCCAGCAGGCCCCCACTCATGTCCAACTCATGTCCCCCTGCACCCCCACCCCCCAGCACTGTGGGGCACCTGCCAGCAAGCCCCCACCATGTCCAACTCATGTACCCCTGCACCCCCACTCCCCAGCACTGTGGGGCACCTGCCAGCAGGCCCCCACCATGTCCAACTCATGTACCCCTGCACCCCCACCCCCAGCACTGTGGGGCACCTGCCAGAAGGCCCCCACCATGTCCAACTCATGTACCCCTGCACCCCCACCCCCCAGCACTGTGGGGCACCTGCCAGCAGGCCCCCACTCATGTCCACCCCCACCCCCAGCACTGTGGGGCACCTGCCAGCAGGCCCCCACTCATGTCCAACTCATGTTCCCCAGCCAACATGTCATCACAATCTAGATCCCTGGTCCCTATGGTCAGCCTCCAAATGCAAAACACCCACCCGAGTATTGCATCCACCCACTCAGAAATGGCAATTACATGACAGAACACCAATTGCAAGTTTTGAAACAAACACATATCCCTCACATGCACCCAATGGGTGTCAGTGAATCTCAAAAGCCATATCATGATATGTATTAAACCAATGAGATGATACTACACATTGAAGTGTGATAAAAAATATGTATTGAAGGCAACATAAATAGAATAAAAAATAAAGAAACAGAAATGTGAATGTACAAAAATGAAAAGAAGCATGTCCGTGAAAAAAAGCAAAACCAAAAATAAAAATCCAAAGTAATGGTGTCCAAAGTCACTGTCCAGAAAACAAAATCCAATGGGAAAAAAAATAGAAAGCCATTGCTCCATGGTGAAAATGCGAAAGAAAAATACAATCCAACAGTGAACTATGTACATACGAACAAGCCAGGGTCCATTATCCCAACAAAAGAAAGGAAACATATCTAACTACTCTGACTAATAAAATAAACTATATACAAAAATGTGGCCAATGTCCGAAAGGTCCAAAATAAATCCAAAAAAATGAAACCTAACACTACCTACATAACTATGTACAAGGGCAGCGGGCTTGTTCGACGGCTCACTTGTGGATGTCCCGGGCCAGGGCATCATCGAACTCCTGCTCAATGTCCCAGAGGCGGTCCTCCTCCATGGCCCCGAGGGTCTGCAGGGCCGTCGACGTGTCCACCTCCAAACCCATGCGGATTGCCTCGAGGCACTTGGCCCGCCTCAGGGCCCTCCGCATGGAGTTCTCCGCCCTGACCATTGTGAGCCGTGCCTCTTCCGCCCGCTGCTGCTCCGCATCTATGGCATGGCCCAACCGCTGCCACACGGAAGACACTCTCTGTCCTGGGTCCTCCTGCCCTCCGGCCGATGCCTGCCCCTCCGATGTTGAAGGCCCCGAGCCTTCATGGCTCCCACCACGTTGCTGCTGCTGCTGTGCCTCTGCCCGTGCACTGCCTCCTGCTGCCTGCACATCCTCCGCCGGCTGGGGTGCAGTCGTTGACGTGGCCACCCCTGCTGGACGTCCGACTCCCGACTGTGGCAGGGATGCCTCCTCCACCAGCCTGGCCGCACCGTCAGAGGCAGCTCCACAGGGCACCCAGGTGACTGATGGGTGGGAAGATGGCACGGAGGACGTCTGGCGCGTAGGGGGTTCAGCTGAGGAGGGGGTCGTAGCAAGCCCCATCATACGGAGGAATCCGGCCTGGGTGACCTGTCCCAGCAGGCTGACGTGGTCAACGAGCCATTCGAGATGACGTGCAGTCTCCTCATGAAAAGACTGCAGGTCACCTCGCATGGCCCGTTGATGCAACGCCACACCCCTCAGAACAGGCTCAACCCGGACCCGGATAGCCACGTCCGCAGGCAGAGGAAGGCCAGTTGTCGTGAGCTCATCCCCTGCCTGAAAACGGGTCTGAACGTAGGCATCCCTGCTGGTGCAAGATGATGCCGGGACAGGATCAGGGACAGGATTGCACACAGGCACCTCCGCGGCGGCCTGTGCTGCCTCCTGTCCCTGGTCCTGCACTGCACCACTAGCACCAGTGGGATCCCCACCTCCAGACCCCGTCTCTGTTGCTTGCACGGCCTCCTCCTCCACCAAACCCCCCACCAACCTGGATGACTCCGTGCCATTTTCCCCCGTTGGGCCCTGTGGGGTCCCAGCTGCCCCTTCTGCTGCCGAGGAGTCCAACTCCAACCTCCGCCTCTTGGACCTCCCCCCGGCAGCTGCGGCCTGGGACGCGGCACCGGACTCCTCACTCCCCGACGAGATGACAACATGGGAGGGGAGCCGGGCCTTGCGTCTCCGGCTGGCGGTGGGATCCCCGCCGCTGTGCTCCACAGCATCTTCTCCGCCCTCTTCATCAGTTGACGCTGCAGACAGGGAGAAACAAAACACAGGCATCATGGCACTGTACAATGGACACATACACACATGACAGTTGTACATGAGTGGCATTGGCAAACCTCAGACATGTCATCACAATCCCCAACACACATGTCATTTCAACTCACACACATGAGCCATACCACAGCCATATCGCAACTGCCAGCACCATCCATACACATACAACAGCATGAGCAGGCAAAGGTGAGCCAGACATCACATGCAACACAGGAAGTGCATCACACATGTACACACACCACCACACTTGCATGCATGTGTACACCTCTGCCAAGTGTCGCAGTGTTCAGATGGCCATCCATGTCACATCTGCCCATCAGGCTTCCACATACCGCTGTCACATGCATCCATGTTGCATCACTCTTGCACCCTTGTCAAATACACACACATGCACATGTACACAGTGCTGATACATGCAGCTGAAAACAACATACATGCGTGACATCACGGACATGTCTACTTACATACACATTCATCCAAACATGTGTGCCCACACAACTGCTTTGGCATGCAAGCCTACACACACAAGCACCATCCATGTCTCACACATTCCAGCCCTCGCATGTGTTAGCCCCACGGCCCTGTACACCCCCACCCATACTCGACCCCATACAAACAGATGTGCAACCTGCACACTACTGAAAAATCACCACACGCACAGCTCACAATCAGGATGCATGTACACTTACCGCTCGACTCCAGATGGGTCTGCCTCTCAAGGACCTGGACGTGGAGCGCTGGGGATATGCGTTCCAGGACCCTCATCTGTTCTTTCGACAAGTGGCCCGGCGCCCCTTGGCATCTGCTGCCTTCAAGAGGCGCCGGGCCTTGTTCAGGGTCCTGGACCTGAAGTCCTCCCAGCGCTTCTTGACATGTTGGAAGTCGCGGACTGCCACCCCCTCCGCATTGATGGCAGTCACGATGTCAGTCCAGATCCGAGTCCGTCCTTCCTTGTCGGCGCGGGAACTTCCAAAGAGGGCATCATACTGCCCCAGGACTTGCTCCACCAGGACACCAACTTCGGTGGCACTGAAGCTGGTGCCCCTCTGCCTCTCTGGCCGGGGGTTGTCAGTGGTCTCAGATGGTGTTTGCCCTGACATGACAACCCCAGAGGCAGGAGTGGGTGGGCAACTGGGTCCTGGGGCTGGGCTGTGGAGCGATGTAATCCCAGTCGGGAGTCTTCGGTTCCAGCAGGGGTGGTCACAGCAACAGCACCACTGGCTGATGTGCAGGCAGTAAATGGCAGGGCACGTCGGCAGCAGGCAGTTAGGCAGCAGCAGTTGGCTGGTGGGAACGTGCTCGGGGCTCTGGGGGGCAGTAGTTCGGGCTTCTGGGCAGGAGCGTGGTCTTCCGTGTGCTTACGCGTGGCCAGCTTGATACAGAGTGATTTGCCACGTGAAAATCCTGCACGTCTGCGTGTAAATCGAGGAAAGGCCCTAAGCGCGTATGCACGTCAGCACGCATATGCGATTTCATTGGACCAAAGGCCCTTAGCGCGTGAGCGCATCTGTGACGTGAGGCGCGCGGGTGTTTCCCTCATTACACGTGATGACAGAGCACACGTGGATTTCCACCAATCGCGTTTGGAACTTCCTGCGCACCCCCAGTAATACACGTACCCAGGCCAATCGCGTGTACGCTCACTTCCCTCCGAATACACGCGATGACACTCGGAAGTGCAGTTTTACCACGTGTGCTCGCATTTGCGATTTCATTGGCCCAAAGGCCACCATGCGCAGCTGTGACGTCACGCGCATGGCCGTAGAGAATGGCGCGTGTAAAAATGAAGAGATACACGTCCGAGTGTCAAAGCGCGTAATTGGTGGAAATGGCCTCATTGCGTATGCGCGTCTGTGACGTGTGTATAAAAGGTACGTGTAGGATGCCATTTCCATGTATGTGCTTTTCGTGGAGAGCGAGTGGGTGAAATCTGTACTTCTTGTCGGTTCACACGCGATTTACTTCACGGCATTTCCAGTTCGTACTCCCTGTTACCTCTGACAGTTTTTTCTCTTTTCCTCTTTTTCCTGGGCCTGTTTCCTCAAACAGCTTCCCTACTACTGTTGTCCTGTCTCCTCAGACAGCGTACAATTCTTCTTTTGGCGGGGGTGTTGCCAACGCACACACGCGCATATTTTTCACGCTCTTGTTCCTGGCAGACGGTGATTCGCGCACGTATCTAACATCTGTGCTTGCCCCGTGTGTTGCGTACCCCTTCAGAGGTCATTCTAGGCTGCGTGTGACACGCATACGTTCATTCTTGTGTTCCTGGGTGCCACAGCGTAGTGCAGGTTTTTTTTCCACGCACGTGGTCTAGGAGGGGTTGCGTGCACCTTACTTCCCTTTTTTGGGGTGCCTGTGCATTGCGTGACCCGTCATCTTTCCCCAGGGGTGACATACAGCCTTGCTAGAGCACTAGGGTACGATTACCATCTGGTACCCAAGCCCTTTGACCCCCAATTGCCCAGGACAATAGTTCACATCAACTCCCATACGCACAATAACATCAGTGCCATGGCTGGGAGGCGAACAAGCCATAAGGGTGGCAAAGGTGGCCGAGCCCCAAGTGGTGGCCGTGGTGGATCCGGTAGGGGACGTGGCAGTGACTTGCAGGGTGCCCCTAGCCCCCCATGTGTGGAGGAGCAGTCAGGGGCACCCATGCCCCCCCCGGTTGAGGTTACCGTGGCTGACACCATCCATGCTCAGCCCTTGTTGGACCAGCCCACTGTGGAACAAGACCTGGCACAGGGTGACTCCATGGCTGACTTCCAGGTCAGCAGGTCTAGGCCACGTGCGCCGGTGAACGTTGGTGTCATCAGGCCACGTGGATCAGGGGCAGCTAGGTCATCTGCCGCAACTCTAGTGACTGGAGGTGGGTCTCCAGCAGACGACATAGAACTCACTCCACATGAGCAGGTTGCTGGGACCTACGTCACGGAGGAACAGATCCAAGGTGTGGGAGTAGTGGCAGATTACAAGGCATTGTCCGGTGAGTGCACATGCATGTGTGTGTCATCCATGTGCATGTTGTGTGTGGGAGGACTTCTGTTTGTGTGCCAGGGGAGGGTGTGTGTGCCTGAGTGGTTCGGTTCACCCATGTGCCTCTTCCTAAACATTCTTGGCACCAGCATTTGGGTATAGCAGCAACCCTTCGGCCAACATTAGACATCCAGCCCAACACCACGCCAGTTGCCCTTGGAGTGTCATCTTGCCACTACACTGTTGCTTATTTACCTCTGTTTATTCAGGCAGATTGTTTGCATACCACCACTTTTACTCGGGATTTCTCAGTCCTATTGTCACATGTCTGACATGGCTATGGTACAGTGGACTGGCTCAGTTTCGTAGACATGATTAGTTCGGACATGTCCCTGTGCTATAGGATCATTTTTGACTGGCAGCTGCATGTTAAACATTAGAACCATTACAATGAAAATAATCAATCATATGAACAAACTGGACTGAATGAACAATTGGTGACCTCCTCTCCCTCTTCACTTCATGGCTAGGGTACATGCCATCTGTGTGATGGCATGTGTATTTGACCTGCCAATCACTGGCCAATGTGTGATGGCAGTGCTAAGCAGCATGCAGCAAATGTGTTCATCTTCCATCTTGGTGTCATCAATGTGTGGCATCTGCCTCCCCATCACACGCAGTGACGGTGCATGCATGGGAGTGTTTTAGTCATGTGGGACATGTGTCTATCAAGTACTGTTTCTGTAGCCTCTCAGCCCTCATTGTGTGCCATAGTGCTAATGTCTGTTTCCATTTGTTTTCTTTTATGTCTTTGCAGGGGAAGACGCACCTGATACTGCTGGGGTTGTGGAAATGGTGCAGACCCAGGAGGGGTCTGAGGGCCGACCGACCACCAGTGAGGGACGTGGTGTGGTGGTGGGTGAGAACCCACAACTGCTGCAGGTCGTGCTCTCAAGGGGTGTCTCTGGCTGCACCTCCGCCGAGCTGTACTCAGGTGTTGATTCGGATGATGAGACCTACGTGCCGTCGCAGGTGAGTGTTCCTGGGAGGGATTCTGTTCTGTCCGACCCACCTGCACCAGGGTTAGAACCCTCAATGGGGATGTCAATGTTGGCAGGTACGCCTTTGGTGGTTACGGATGCAGGGTCACACTCCGCGACATCTGATCCTGTTCCTGGGCCAGCAGATCAGAGAGGGAATGCAGTCCTGCAGCCTCAGGCAGTGCCGGCACAGCAAGGCGCAGTTCGCCTTGCCCCAGACAGGTGTGGTGCCCGCCGACGTGGTGGCCGTACGCCACCTGGCAATACCGCATGGGAGCAATCCATTTACGGTATGGCAACCCAACAGGCAGCATCATCAGAGATGATGGCTCAGGCCATGGATAGGGTGGCCACTTCCATTGTCCCCCCCGAAAGGCTGATGGAGCGACTACAGCAGGCAACCGACTCCATCTGCCAGTCACACAGGGAGGACATGTTGGCGTCCAACAGGGACAGGCGGACGGCAGTGGTGACTCTGCAGGAAGCCATCTCCATAGAGTCCCAGGGCCACAGGGAAGCCCTGATGCTGGAACTCCTTCACCTCAGGACGACTCTTGTTGAGCTTGAGGCTTCAGCAAACAGAAGGACAGAACAGCAGCTGGAGCGTCTCACCCGTACGCTCTCAGCTGAGATGCAGGAAACTAGGGCGAAGGTCAGGGCATCCCGTGAGTTGTTGCATGGGGACCTCCGCACACTCATCCTCCAGAACGAGACCTACCACACCCGCATGCTTGCAGCCATGGAGGAACAGACCAGGGCCTTGCGTGGGCTGCCTCCCATAGTGCCACCACCTCCGGATGCAGCTGCACAGGGTGAGAATAGCGACAGCAGTGATACTCCCACAATAGGGTAGCCGTGCGGGCCATGAGCCCATGGAGGTGTTTTTTTTTCGCAAGATCCACACAGGTGGGTTTTGGTGTGCACCCTGTCCTCGGACCTCCTGGGTGGCCTCCCCAACCCTCCCGGGCCCATTAATGGCCATTTTTGATTTTTTTTAAAAAATTTTTTGGGACAGTGTGTTGCCTTGTGTGGCTCCCGTGGGCATACACTGCATTGTGGCTGGGCACCTGCAGGCTTGTCATGGATTTGGTTCAGATGCTTGGGTTTTTGTCACACACACCCATCCTGCTTCCCGTTTCCATGGGGTTGCAAAGGGTGTGCCCAAGTGACATTGACGTACATGGTGACATTGGACTCCCATGAGCTGTGTGGGCAGTCTGTAGTCAATACTGTGTATACATTCATAGTGCATATTGTTGTTGTATTGTACACTGTGTGGTGTATTGATATGTGCCTCTGCATCCATCTCATCCTCCATATTTGCAGGTCCATTCCTCATGTCTTCACAATGCGGTCCACCTTGGAACTGGAGTCCATGTTGTAAGCAGTGCACCTACACTCTTGCGTGGCGCTAACACTGTATACTTGCAAGTGTTCGGAGGGCTGTCATCATCAGGTGGAGAGGCTAGCAAATTTTTAAGTCTGTAATGTCATGTTTAAGGTAGGTTGGAGGTTGTGTAGGTGATTGGTATTATTGGTAAGTACTTGGTAATGTGGGCTGTAGGTCCTGCATTACTGTGAGCATTTCATGTGTGGACAGGTTTCCATTAGGGACACTGTAGCTGCTGACACTTGGGGCATGTTGTGGGGATTCATTTCTTTCCTCTCACATTGCATGACATGCCATGGTGTGTTGTGTGGCCGTGCCGTGGAGGGGGTGGGTGACATGGCACTGTTTTCATGTAGTATTTTGCAAGTGGGTATTCATTTCTGCAGCATGGAAGTGTCTTTTCATGACACTGCATTGGTGGTCTTTGTGTAGGTAGGGATGCACACATTGTGACACTTCCACATGAACAATCTCAGGCTGCTATGGTTCTGACAGTTGACAGTCCCTTTGTTCGTCTTAATTGTCAGGTCGAGTCATCATTGCTTATCAGATGGTATGTGCCAGGCCTGTGTGCTCTCCACTGGGGTGTGATTTCTATGTGAAGTAATTAGCCACCAGCTGCGTACGGGCTGCCTCACCCCGTGCCCTCTCCCCTACCATGAGCAGTGGGCGTGCATGTGGTTGGGGATGTGGGCGCACCACCATGTCCACGGCAAGGCCCCGGCGTGTTGCAACATTGTGCAGGACACATGCTGCCACTATGATCCTGCACACTACTGGGGGCACATATAACAGCTGCCCGCCAGACCGGTCAAGGGAGCGAAAGCGTGACTTGAGCACTCCGAATGTGCGCTCCACTATGCCCCGGGTTACAATATGGGCTGTGTTGTATCTTACCTCTGGAGGCGTGATGGGGTTCCGAATTGGCGTCATCATGTGGGTGCTCAGAGGGTAGGCACTGTCCCCTGGTGAGGAGGTGATGGGTATCATTAGTGGGGTAGTGACATAACTCTGCATCTGACATGCATGCATGTGCAGTGGCATTTCTACTCACCAAGCAGCCATGTATCACCATGCCGGCCAGCTTCTAGGTCCCGGCTTAGGGTAGACATTCGGTAAATGAAGCTGTCGTGGGTGGACCCTGGATAGTTGGCATATACTGAGGTGATGATTCCCTTAGCATTACATACTACCTGCACGTTGATGGAATGCCAGTGCTTGCGGTTCCTATAGATGTGCTCAGATGCCCTGGGGGGACGTAGTGCCACATGGGTGCAGTGAATGGCACCTAGCACTTTTGGAAATTGTGCCACACCGTAGAAATCGAGGGTGGCAGCCTGCCTTTCTGCAGGTGTCCTGGGCAGGTATATGTGCCTAAGGACTGATGGGCGTGCAGTGACGATGTTCAAGACCTGGTATAGGCAGCATGACTGCGTGGCCTGTGAGACCCCACCCACTATGGCACTTGTCCGCTGAAATGATCCTGTGGTCAAGAAATGCAGTACATTGAGGACCTTCTCCAGGGGGCTGAGTGCTTGGGAGCACAGGGTGGGTGATGTGAGGTCATCCTCCCACTCACTGACCAGGTCCAGTATTATGTGTGGGGGAAACCTGTACCTCCCATACACCTGGTCATCAGGCATCCCAAAAAGGCTGGTTCTGGGAGTGAAAATTCGGGCCCTCACTATCCTCCTCCTCCTCCTTTGGTAACCCACGGCCACTGCTCCTAGGAATGGTATATTTATCCTGGCGTATGAGCTTGTTTGTGGTTTTCGTGCACTTTTATGCTGCGCGGGTCGACGTATGCCTGCTTCATGCTGGCGTACGTGTGTCAGGATTGGACCCTTTTTCGGCACGTCGTAGGCGAACGTGTGAATCTTCCCGCCCACACCAGGAATACACGTAGCACGCTCTCACAGGCACAGTCGCGGGTAAATATTCCCGCCCATCCCTGGAATACATGTGACCCACTCTCACAGGCCCAATCGCGTGTGGAAGTTCACGCGCACTCCGAAGTACACGTACCCAGGATAATCGCGTGTGGAAGTTCACGCGCACCACGAAGTACACGTACCCAGGCAAATTGCACGGCTGGGGGGTAGGGGTGGTGGGAGACATGAGTGGGGGCCTGGTGGAGGCTGCCCCTGGTGGCTGGGGGGTGGGGGTGGTGGGAGACATGAGTGGGGGCCTGGTGGAGGCTGCCCCTGGTGGCTGGGGGGTGGGGGTGGTGGGAGACATGAGTGGGGGCCTGGTGGAGGTTGCCCCTGACTGCTGGGGGCTAGGGGGTGGTGGGAGACATGGGTGGGGGCCTGGTGGAGGCTGCCCCTGGTGGCTGGGGGGTGGGGGTAATATGGGACATGAGTGGGGGCCTGGTGGAGGCTGCCCCTGGTGGCTGGGGGGTGGGGGTGGTGGGAGACATGAGTGGGGCCTGGTGGAGGCTGCCCCTGACTGCTGGGGGGTAGGGGGTGGTGGGAGACATGGGTGGGGGCCTGGTGGAGGGTGCCCCTGCACTGCAGGGGGGTGGGGGTAATAGGGGACATGAGTGGGGGCCTGGTGGAGGCTGCCCCTGGTGGCTGGGGGGTGGTGGGAGACATGAGTGGGGGCCTGGTGGAGGGTGCCCCCGGCACTGCTGGGGGGTGGGGGTAATAGGGGACATGAGTGGAGGCCTGGTGGAGGCTGCCCCTGGTGGCTGGGGGGTGGGGGTGGTGGGAGACATGAGTAGGGGCCTGGTGGAGGCTGCCCCTGGTGGCTGGGGGGTGGGGGTGGTGGGAGACATGAGTGGGGGCCTGGTGGAGGCTGCCCCTGGTGGCTGGGCGGTGGGGGTGGTGGGAGACATGAGTGGGGGCCTGGTGGAGGCTGCCCCTGACTGCTGGGGGCTAGGGGGTGGTGTGAGACATGGGTGGGGGCCTGGTGGAGGCTGCCCCTGCACTGTGGGGGGGGGTAATAGGGGACATGAGTGGGGGCCTGGTGGAGGCTGCTCTTGGTGGCTGCGGGGTAGGGGGTGGTGGGAGACATGAGTGGGGGCCTGGTGGAGGGTGCCCCTGCACTGCTGGGGGGGGTAATAGGGGACATGAGTGGGGGCCTGGTGGAGGCTGCCCCTGGTGGCTGGGGGTTGGGGGTGGTGGGAGACATGAGTGGGGGCCTGGTGGAGGCTGCCTCTGACTGCTGGGGGGTAGGGGGTGGTGGGAGACATGGGTGGGGGCCTGGTGGAGGGTGCCCCCGCACTGCTGGGGGGTGGGGGTAATAGGGGACATGAGTGGGGGCCTGGTGGAGGCTGCCCCTGGTGGCTGGAGGGTGGGGGTGGTGGGAGACATGAGTGGGGGCCTGGTGGAGGCTGCCCCTGACTGCTGGGGGATAGGGGGTGGTGGGAGACATGGGTGGGGGCCTGGTGGAGGCTGCCCCTGGTGGCTGGGGGGTGGGGGTGGTGGGAGACATGAGTGGGGGCCTGGTGGAGGCTGCCCCTGACTGCTGGGGGGTAGGGGGTGGTGGGAGACATGGGTGGGGGCCTGGTGGAGGCTGCCCCTGGTGGCTGGGGGGTGGGGGTGGTGGGAGACATGAGTGGGGGCCTGGTGGAGGCTGCCCCTGACTGCTGGGGGGTAGGGGGTGGTGGGAGACATGGGTGGGGGCCTGGTGGAGGCTGCCCCTGGTGGCTGGGGGGTGGGGGTGGTGGGAGACATGAGTGGGGGCCTGTGGAGGCTGCCCCTGACTGCTGGGGGCTAGGGGGTGGTGGGAGACATGGGTGGGGGCCTGATGGAGGCTGCCCCTGACTGCTGGGGGGTATGGGGTGGTGGGAGACATGGGTGGGGGCCTGGTGGAGGCTGCCCCTGCACTGCGGGGGGTGGGGGTAATAGGTGACATGAGTGGGGGCCTGGTGGAGGCTGCCCCTGGTGGCTGGGGGGTGGGGGTGGTGGGAGACAGGAGTGGGGGCCTGGTGGAGGCTGCCCCTGCACTGCTGGGGGGTAGGGGGTGGTGGAAGACATGGGTGGGGGCCTGGTGGAGGCTGCCTCTGGTGGCTGGGGGGTGGGGGTGGTGGGAGACATGAGTGGGGGCCTGGTGGAGGCTGCCCCTGGTGGCTGGGGAGTAGGGGGTGGTGGGAGACATGAGTGGGGGCCTGGTGGAGGCTGCCCCTGGTGGCTGGGGGTGGGGGTGGTGGGAGACATGGGTGGGGGCCTGGTGGAGGCTGCCTCTGGTGGCTGGGGGGTGGGGGTGGTGGAGACATGAGTGGGGGCCTGGTGGAGGCTGCCCCTGGTGGCTGGGGAGTAGGGGGTGGTGGGAGACATGAGTGGGGGCCTGGTGGAGGCTGCCCCTGGTGGCTGGGGGTGGGGGTGGTGGGAGACATGAGTGGGGGCCTGGTGGAGGCTGCCCCTGACTGCTGGGGGGTAGGGGGTGGTGGGAGACATGGGTGGGGGCCTGGTGGAGGCTGCCCCTGGTGGCTGGGGGGTAGGGGGTGGTGGGAGGCATGAGTGGGGGCCTGGTGGAGGCTGCCCCTGGTGGCTGGGGAGTGGGGGTGGTGGGAGACATGAGTGGGGGCCTGGTGGAGGCTGCCCCTGACTGCTCTGGGGTAGGGGGTGGTGGGAGACATGGGTGGGGGCCTGGTGGAGGGTGCCCCTGGTGGCTGGGGGGTGGGTGTGGTGGGAGACATGAGTGGGGGCCTGGTGGAGGCTGCCCCTGCACTGCTGGGGGGTGGAGGTAATAGGGGACATGAGTGGGGGCCTGATGGAAGCTGCCCCTGGTGGCTGGGGGGTGGGGGTGGTGGGAGACATGAGTGGGGGCCTGGTGGAGGCTGCTCCTGGTCGCTGGGGGGTGGGGGTGGTGGGAGACATGTGTTGGTGATCAGTGGTGCAAGGTGACATGTGGGTTGGCTGGTGGGCATGGCCATGGTGGATGGGTTGCCTGTGGGACATGAGCAGGGGTGCAGGGTAGTACCCTGTGGTGTGGGCTGCCTGCAGGGGCCGTGGAGGGTGTAGAGGGAACACCTGGGGGGACCCACATGGCCATATCACGTGTAGCATTCCCCCGCAACACCGAAATACACGTACCCAGCCAAATCGCGTGTGAAACTTCCCGCACACCCCTGGAATCCACGTAACCAGCCAAATCGCGTGTGAAACTTCGCGCGCACCCCTGAAATCCACGTACCCAGCCAAATTGCGTGTTGAACTTCCTGCGCACCCCTGAAATCCACTTACCCGGCCAAATCGCGTGTGGAACTTCCTGCGCACCCCTGAAATCCACGTACCCAGCCAAATCGCGTGTTGTACTTCCCGCGCACCCCTGAAATCCACGTACCCGGCCAAATCGCGTGTGGAACTTCCCGCGCACCCCTGAAATCCACGTACCCAGCCAAATCGCGTGTGAAACTTCCTGCGCACCCCTGGAATCCACGTACCCAGCCAATTTGCGTGTGAAACTTCCTGTGCACCCCGAAATACATGCACATGTTATTTTTCAGTCAGCGGGTGTCCGTGTTTGTGGGTACCCCTTTGCACGTCATTTGACCTGGAGGGCCACAGTATAGGACATTCATCATAGCTGTATATAGGTGCTATTTGTTGGCGCACCTTTTGGCGCGCATTTTTTACAGGCGCAGGGACGCTCCCGCCTGCTTTCTTGTGGCGGTCGTGTTTGTGCCTGTGCGCTGGTTTGACCGTGCGCTGTTTTGCCCTATTCGATTCCATGAATACGTGTTGTAGGCGAGCGTGTGAGCGTTCCGCGCACTTGCACCCTGTACTTCCCCCGTGACGCCCACATTTTGGCAAGTTGTTCCCCATTCCAAGTGTTACGCCCCGTGTTCCGCCTACTTTTGTTGCGTGCGCCGCGCTATGTGTGATTTTCGCTGTGGCCTGTGCGATTTTCGCTGTGACCTGGCGCATGCCGTTAGATGGCCTGTGCGCCAACGTGCGCCGCGCACTTTTTTAGCGCACATCAGATGGTTTTTTCGCGCACGCCCTTCCATGAATCGATGTGCGCTGCTTTTCGTGCGATTTTTGCACTTACACTGCGATTTTCTCAATTCCACTGCGATTCGCACGTTTTTGCCCACTTGCGCCGCGCTAATTATTCCATGAATCGGCCTGTTCAAATAGCGTATATGCAGTCTAGATTTCAACATGCATCAATGGGTACCATTACATTGGGTAATAATGTTACCTGTTGTTACAGCGCTTAGAAGTTAGAGGAATCAATCACAAAGCACTATGTAAGATATTTTGAAAACAAATGGTGCTGAAAATACCACACATTTTTACCATTAGCACCATACTCATAATGCAGTCCGTAGACTGTCACGAACTGATTTACAATGTGGCTTTCCCAAGAGCAAACACGGTCATGTTGTTACATAGTGCTTCATGCCTTAGTCCTCCTGATTCTAGCCGCTATAAATATAGGTGCTATTATTACCCAATTTAACAACACTTAATTGATCTCAGAGGGAAGAGATTGAGCCTGATTTACAAAGCGTTTTCAAAGCGGGTTTCCCATTGAAAACACTTTTGGAAATCAGGTCTGTTGTATCACCCCCTGCCGGGATTTAAACCCCTGACCTGCAAGCTAATCACAGATATCTGAGGCTCGTATTTAACTCGCTGAGCTACCTTGTTGCCTTACGCAGAAATACATTGCTACTACTGCAATTCACAACAGTTCTTACTTGCAATTCTCATTGAAAGCCTGGCTGGGAAGCACACGTCTGTGCAGCTTAATGTTAGGGTTCCACAGGCGTGTCTAAGAGTTGTGGGTGTGTCAATCGGGAAAATCTCACACACCCACAAAGGCACCACTTTATGCATATTCACAAGAGTTTAACATTATTTTAGAAACTTTTCTGAGTCCACTATGTTCCTCTTAATTACCCTAGGGTAAGTGTTGCATGTAGTGTGAAAGAAAAAAGCGACAGTGCCCACCCACATGTATCCTTTCCTTCTGCCTAATTCCATGTAACACATGACGTACCAAAGTATATAAACACGCCTGTAACTAAGCCGATTCCATGTTACAGCACCACAAGGCCTCCGGGCTGTTTGTGCGCTTTATACATGCAAATAAATAAATAAAAAAGGTTATGCTACTTAAACATAGGCATTCTGGCTTTGTTTTTTTCACCTGGATTCTTTCCCTGGAACTTTCTATTGGGACATTGACTATGAGCATTCTACATTCTGTGAACTCAGAAGTGTGAAGGAAGTAAAGAAACCTTTTCTCTACATCATTCTAGTCAAACATCCACTTTGCACCCAACCACCCATAACTCACATATAGCAGCTTTTATTCTTGAGGTTTTCCCACTCCTATGTTTTTCCCTTCCCTCCTTTCGATATTCTACTGGTGCCCTATTAGGTAGGTAGGTCACTATACCTGTTTCATCTGTTGTTATCCTGCAAATTATTGTTTTCTAAAATTGTCTTTTCCTTTCATCCGGTGCTGCAGTTCCAGTCCACCTGTGGCCTTAATAACTGGTTATGGAGTTGTTTTTAGTTCTGTGACTGGTGCTTGGGGACAGAGGTATTTTAGTCCACTTGGGAGATCATGTCTTGACACTCGTGTTTAGCTGGGTGAGTTACATTTTAGGTGGTCTTCTGTTGTTCGTATTTCCTTCAGGAGTTCCAAAGTTTTGCCGAGATGCAGGAGAATGCAGATCCACCAAATGTCTGCTTTGAGTTTTGTTCGGCGAATGTCGTTGCTGGACCTTAGTGTTGGGTTTGGTTTGTAGATGGAGATGTGTCCCTGCATTAATTCAGCTCAATGGCCGTGGACTGCTCTGTGGGTTATGCAGAGTGTTTTGAAGAAAATCATTTTTTTGACTGATAGCCAATGTAGAATTCTCAGTGCTTGTGTGATGCGTTCTCTCTTAGTAATTCTGAGGAGTAGTCTTATTGCTGCGTTCTGTGTTCGTTGTCGTTTTTTGGTAAGGTATGATATGACAGGTTATTTATAACACGCTTAATACCCAGAGGTTTCGAAGTGCACACCCAGGGATCGAACCTGCGCTTCTCTGTGTCATCTTGCTTCCAAGGTAAGCACGTAGCCCATGAGCTAACCTCCCGAGACAAGGTAGTCTATCATTCCAAGATAGATGCTGTTGGCCTAGTCCATTCTTGACATGACCAGGGAGAGGATGGCGAGTGTTCTACGTGGAAAGTTAAAGAAAGGTAGTATCTGCTTCATTGTGTGTAGGTGGAAGCACATCTTTACTACAACGTTGACTTGCGGTTCAAGTATTAAGTTGTTGTCTATTAATATTCAGAGGTTTTTAACAACTTTGCAAGGTTCTAGTCGATTTCCCATTTTGTAAGCCCATGGAATGTGGTGCCGGTTTGATGGCTGTGATTATAATTTCAGTTTTGCAAGGGTTGAGTTTAAGGCTGTTGGTACTTATCCAACAGTTTATTTATGTGAGGCAGTTGATAAGGGTTGGGTCTTGTTCTCCACTAGTGTTGAGTTTTTAGATTATTTGTGTGTCATCTGAATATTTGTAGCAACTGAGACCATGGGCATGATTACGAGGCTCGCGGTGGCCGTGCATGTAATACAGGCACGGCTTCCTCGGGTATTCTTTTTTTTCCAGGGCCCATGAATTGGCAATTACAGAGTCATTATGGCCTTGCTCGACCCGGTAATTGGCCCTTCCTGGGTGCCTAAAAATATTCTTCCCCATTCCCATTTGAGTCCCATAGGGCTCAATGGGAATGGGGAAGTCGGATGCACCGGCACCGTTGTCAATGGTGCCGGTGCACCCGACATGCTTTGCTCGCGGGTGCCGGTACAGCCGCCAGGCCAGTCCTGGCGGCCGCCATGGCACCCACAAGCAGAACTCGTAGTTTGCCGGTCTGGGAACTACAGTACCGGCAAACTTACCGGTACCGTAGTTCCCAGACCGGCAAATTTATAATGAGGCTCCATGTCTTTTGATGAGGTTGATGAGAGGGATTATGTAGAGGTTGAAGAGTCTTTTGATGAGTGTTTCGTGGTGGACTGTGTTGAGGGCTGCTGATAGATGAAGTAGTATTAGTGGCAATCTAACATTGGAGTCTGCATTGATTTTGAGATCATCCCATATAGATAGTAATGCTGTATCCGTTCCTCTCACGTGTCTGAAGCTGACTTGTGCCTAATCCAGCATCCGAATATTTTCTACATGTTTCAAGATTTGTTCTTAAACATAGCTTTTTAGGAGTTTTGCCAGCTAGGGATGTTTGAAATTAGTCAGTAGTTGGTTAGGTCTTCCATGTCTCCCGATGGGCCTTTAAGGAGTGGCTTGATGTACGCCGATTTGAAGGCTTGTGGCACATTTCCTGTTGCTAGTGAATAGTTGAAGAGAATGCAGAAGTATTCTGCAGGGGAATTTTGGGTGAGGATGGTCTTGAACATGTCTGGTGGGCAAGGATCTGCTGGCGAGGCGCCACTATTGCTTTTGTTCACTAGGCTCATGAATTTTTCTGTCGCAATTGGTGAGTACTTGTTTAATCTTGTAGTTGATTGTGGCATTGGCACATTAGGGACGTTGTTGGTGTTTTTGGGCATGCTGATGACTTGCTATCCCCACGTAATATGTCTGCTGGGTGGTTCTTATCCCATTTTGTAATGTTTGATTTTGTGTACTAGTGGAAAAATTAGGGGGTTGTGGTGCAGGCTGCGAGAACGGATGACAATTTATAAGGCTTTCTAAAAAAACAGACCCTATGGAGACGTGCAACATAAGTGGATGAAAGTGAGGCCAACCCAAGAGTTCCAGTTTTGGGGCGCTAGGTGACAGCTAAAGTATGCCACAGAATGCTGTTGTGTCTTTAGTGTAAACCCATCTATCCTGGGCAAATGCCACTCTAGACAGTAAACTAACAATGAATCTGTGACGGTTTCGGAGCCCTGTAATGCATTTTACTGATGTCCTTTGCTTTAATTCCACTTCTTATAATGCCACTTCCCATGGTGCCTTCACGTATCCCAGTGCGATGCCACTTCATGCGATGCAATTTCATGTGATGTCAGTTCCTGTAACAGTTCAGGCTGGGCTGCTACCTTCGGTGGCGGCAGCTGCTGACTGATTTGCACATGGCTGGTCCCCTTTTGCAATGGCGCAGACGGGCTAAAAAACGGTGGTGTGGAAGGTTGCCCAGAGCAATTGCCAGTGGTTTAGATTCATTCGAAACCTTCCACTCATCACTTTTGTGGTCAGTTTGTTTCTCCTTGTGAGAGAGGGTATGCCCAGACGTGGGTCCCTTGCTCGCTGCGCCACAGGGAACCAGGCTGCACCTCACTGAAGAGGTCCAACAAGGCCGAAACATGTCTGGGGTTGCTTGGTTTTCTGTGCAGAGGGGACCTGGCCTAGCCGTTCGGCTGGGCTGCTACCTTCGGTGGCGGCAGCTGCTGACTTATTTGCAGATGGCTGGTCCCCTTTGCAATTGCGCAGACGGGCTAAAAAACGGTGGTGTGGAAGGTTGCCCAGAGCAATTGCCAGTGGTTTAGATTCATTCGAAACCTTCCACCCATCACTTTTGTGGTCAGTTCCTGTAACGTCACAATATGTATGCCAAATAGGTTTCCGGTACATTCTGTGCCACACATGGCCTCAGATATCCTATGAGTTGAGCTATCGAGCCAATGGGGCATTAATTGCAATGCAAATCGGTATTTTGCATGCACCAAGCGAGTCCTAGAGCGCCATTTTAATGCTGCATTTTGTTGTTGGAGTGTCCGCAAGGTCTTAAGGACAGAGTATGCGGCCTGCAGACAATGCAGACTCTGGGACACAGACCCCCACCCATCCATCCCTCCATCCAGAGTCATTGTTTGGCTGGGCATTCATACATTTTCTACTGTGTACTCTGGGGCGAAAGGGCTGCCGAATGTGCCCCGAACGCACATTTAAAAGCGGGTATCGATTGAGCAGAAATCCATGGCCCTGCCGGAAGAGTTTACCATTCGGCCCACGTGTCTAGGTATGCTTTTAATTAAATGCGACTCCATAAATAGGCAAATAATGGAAGTTCGCAGAGGGGAAGCCGATCTAATCACGACAGCGGCTCATTTATCTTCGTCCTAACGAGACAATGGGAAATGACACTAAGCTATTCTTTCCCGGGCCTCGAGCCCCCCCCCCCCCCCTCACCTCTTAAACAAATGCAATTGAGGCGGCGGCCGCCGCCATCCCAGTGACAGGCCGGGCGGCCAGAGCCACTGGGCCAGGCCCCGGCCTATCCTGCGCCGCCCGTCCGGAGAGGGCGGGCTCCGGCGCGGCCTAAAAACAATGCGCGTCAGCGAGGCCGGGGAGCGGCCTGCCAGCCTCGCGGGGCCCGCATCGCATTAGTGTCATTTCGGGGTTCGTGACGTTAATCAAAACCAACACCACCCCGCGTCACTTAGCTAATTTGTGTATTATTGTCAGTGCTGCCATTAATTATGCTGCGGAGAGGGGGAGAGAGGATTAATGAGGTGTCACAGGTAATTTACGGTGATCCAGGGCTCGAGGGGGCTGGGGGGAGAGGGGAAAACGCGCGCGCCGGGGTGAGCGCGGCACCGCGCCCGCGGAAGCCCCGCCCAATCAGGGCCGCCCTCGGATATGTCCCCTGAACAAAATGGAGGACGAGTGACATGCTGTTGTTGTTCCTGCTGCTTGTGTTAATGCTGTCCCCTCGCTGCTGGCACAAAACTCAAGGGGTTCTTATGAGTATACCTTCCAACATTTCAAAACAGTCAACTGGGAGATTGGACACCAGAAAAAAGGGGGATTTATTTGGCGTTGGCATAGGTCTCAACCTTTGGAGTCGCCATGGCAGCGAAAATGTAGTATTTTGTTTTTGGTGGGTGGGAGCTCATTGAAGGCTATGTTTGATCAAGTGGCTTGGTGGAAGTATAGATTCCATGGCCAGTAAGTACATTTTATGTGGTTAGCAGTTGAAAATTGTTGGACAATAACATTTTTGGCTATAAATTCAGGCAGGGCAGTTTCTAACCAACTTGTTGCCCAGGGTGAAACATCAGCATGCACACCCCCCCTCCCCCTGCTGATTGGCACACGTCACTCCCAAACTACACCGCTGTCGTGTGACAAAACCCCTCCTCAATATGAATGATGTTATTTATGACGTGCTTAATACCCAGAGGTTTCTAAGTGCGGATGCGGGGATCGAACCTGGGTTGCGCCGTGTTGTCTTGTTTCCAAGGCGAGCATGTTGCCCCTGAGCTATCCTCCCGAGACTAAATAAGACTAATTATAGCCTAAATAATTGCTATATAAATGAAGCGGCTTCCATTACATTGTAATTCAAGTACTTTACAGAAGAATTCTAATGTGAAAACATAGCTGTTGCAGCCAAGTACTTGGTTTTTCTGTTAACTGCTCTTAGGGAAGGCCTTGCCTGAATGCAGTTTCAAAATGTCCGCACTGGCACACTGCAGTGTGAACAGCCTACCAGGGTCCGTGAGCCCACTGACCTGGACCTGTGTTGCAGGTGTTCTGTTCGTACCACCTCACTTGTATTTCGCAGGTGGCAATACTGGACTAACTATATGAATTATTTTCTGATAGAAGGTTATTATTTCAAGATGGACAGCCTGGTACACTCTTATTGTACTCTTTCAAAATACCTCTCTGAGAGTGGGAAAGGGAACAAATAGCACCAATGAGGATTCCTGTATGCTTTGCATAAATCACAGAGCATTTCAGGACTATGACAGTGATCCACGATCTCTACATTTGATAAACAAGTCTATGATAAAATGATTGTATGTGTGAATCTCTAAATGCATAACTGATGCTTGGCTTGGTGCTCACATCACGGTTCACAATTTTCACCCTAACATTAAGTTTGTAACCATGATACATGCTCATTTGGACAGCTTACGTTTCTGGATGCGAGTATAAAATGGCTGCAACATCAGCCACTCAAATGGGGTAAAAGGGCTCGTTTGCTTCTTGTTTCTGAAGAATATTAGAGGAAGGGCTGGGTCTCAGTGTGGGCATGCCCAACTCCAATACAGAAACATCTTTAGAGAATTATATCTACAGACAGGGCAGGATACCGCACAATAGGGACCCAATAAACAATGCACAGAAAGGCTACACAGAAATGATTGTACCCCTTTCAAACTTTAGCCTGACCAGCAATAAACTGATGACACGTTTTTTAAAAAAAAACGGCTTCTAATGCATGGTAAAGGGTCCACAGTTCCTCAGCCACTACCCCCTCACTATTATGCAGGCGTCAGGGGTTATTTCGGCAAAAACTAGCAGGCCCATGCTTTATCTAACAGAGCTGGCACTAGCATCTCTTAGTGCTGGCCTGCAGCTAGTGAAAATCATGGTGTGGCAGTGTAAAAAGGGCGTTTGGCCTTGTGGAATTACAATTTGAGACGACTTCTTTGATGCTTTATGTGTTTAAGTGTGGGCACAGTATGGCAAGCTCGTCAGAGTCACATACACAAAACAGTCCAGAGTGCTCTTGTATGGACATTGGGCACATCAGACAAAAACAAGGTATATGTGTGGTTACATAAGGGAGCACCACATAGATGCCATTAACCAACAGGGTGGTGATTTGTGCAGCGCATAAATCATTGCTGCAAACATATCACTGCATTGATTTGCCACGGAATACTGTCTGCAGGGTGACACACAATGAACCCTGCTTTCCTAATCAAGGTGCCAAGTGACACCGAGTTGCCTTCTGGTGTGCGCGCTAGGCAGTGTCTGGCTTGTTTAGACAATTAAGACCTTTGATGCTGAGCAGATGCATTTAGTCAATGTCCCAAAGCAGCCACTTGAATAGTTAAGCCAGACAATCCTAGTTAACCTTCCCAGGGATGCGCCATATAAGTAATAAGTAATAAGTAATATATGAAAAAGAAAAGTGTTGGGGTGTCAAATAAAGAGACATAAAAATAAAGAAAATAGTTTAAAACTTTTCTGTGTGGCACGTTAATTCTCTTTGAAGAATGCATACATTTGGTCAGCGAACTGATACTTGTGCTGGCCTGGTGAATAAAAATGCCCCATGTTCAGTTCTTAACACTGAAATGTTAAAGCATATACTGTGTAAAAACAATGGCTTGTTAAGCGAGCCAAACATATAAATTGCCCCACTTGAAAGGCTGTCAGCACAATGAATGAGGGGCACGGGGTGTGTGACTCCAGAGAAGCTCACATGCTGCGTTTGGAGTATGCCTTCCTTTGTTTGCATATTCCGAACCGCATCGCAGTCATCCACAAGTCGGCATAGAGCAGCAGCCGCACATTGCAGAGGAGATCTGACCGGCACAGCAGGCTGCTCAAACTGTTGTCCGGCAAGATCAGAGTCAGCTTTCTGAATGGGCCGCTTACTGCACCCATCTCCTGAGCTATTTAGCTCTGCGCCCCGGCGGACGCCCGCTCCGCCCAGGACTAGAAACATGGCTGAATTCCAGAGCCTCCCACACAAACAGGAGAGTTGGCCGTTATGCGGTAACAATAAAAACAAGTGGCATTTCAAACACCCCCAGTTTGTAGCGACTGCTTATCATGAATTCTGAAATGTGCACCGGATGCAGTATATTTGAAAAGCCACAGGAAGTACATTTCCCATGATTTTGAGTTCAAATATCAACTAAATCTGAGGTATTTCTTCAACATTTTACAAAGATGGAGGGAAAAAATATTGCTTTGACCCTTGCATGACAAAACTCTTTGTCCGGGAAGTAAGTATGCTACGCGCCCCTTTCACTTTCTGTTACAAATATGTGTACATGTGCATAGGGTGTCTCTCGTAGGCTACCACTGCCATCCTCTTTCTGGATGCACACTGAGCAGACAGGTCATTTTCTGACTATATCGCCTAACCTTTTGCTTTGCCAGGGCTGGACTAAGTAGACATAGTCCTAAACCTTTTGTCTCCCCAGGGTGGGTGAAACAGACGATTTTGTATTTGGCGGGTGGGAGTCAATTGAAGTTTCTGGGCATGTAGGGGGCTAGGTGGGTGAGTGAACTGATTACGTGGCAGGTGACACCCACCAAAATCCTGTGAGTTGGGAGGTATATCTACAACAATTCAATTGAGCTTTTATATCGCTTTTCATGCCAGAGATCAACCAGCCTCTAAGTGCGGGGCTGGGATTCGTGCCCATGACACTCTGCATTGTGTTGCCCCTGAGCTATCCTCCGGAATTTGTTTTTGGTGTATGAGAGGCCATTCAAGTCTATCAACGGGTTGGCAGAAGGGCTTGCCATGTTGCAAATTAAATGACTGCTTGGCAGGTAAAGCCTGCCAAAGCATGTGAGTTGAGAGGTATGTGACTCTTCTGTGAATGTTCACTGTACAGGACAGTGTCCCATGTTAATTTCCGTTCCTCAAACCTGGATGAACATACAGTTGTAAACTTCTTTTACAATAAGCATTGGCAATGCCCACAGTTTTGGCATTTGGTGGGCATCAGATAGGCATTTGCCAGGGACTGCCAAAAGGTACTACCTTGAAACACTTGTGTATGAGCGCGATACACATAAACTAACATATCATACCTCCTCTTACAAAGGTAACAAGTGGGGCATGGTGTAATTGTCTGGGTATATGATAGCTGTGTCTGGCAAATTACTAATACTTATGCACACACCAAACTTGTTTGCTCTGTTTATTCTTGTTTTTAACAGGACTTGAGTGCAAGGACCAGATATAAATAAAGTGGCTGAACACACACTTGGTTAAGACATTTTTATTACAGCAGCAAATTTACAGCTGTAATTACTCCTTTAACTCTCAGCAGACTGCTTAGAAATAGTAATGGCAGGCCAACGTTTGATGTTACTGCTTAACAGAGCTAGCTCAAAGAGATCTCAGGAGGGTGGGATTTGGGCAGTGAGGGGCTAGTGGGCGGGAATGCTGAAGGCATTACCATGGCCATAGGCAGTCATTGGGTGGGTAAATAACCAACATCCACACGCTGTGTATCACTCTTGACAGTACTAGACCATTTCCTTGCAGGCCCATTTGTTCAAGGCCCCTTTGTACGAGTTTTTGTTCTCCACATTTCGTTGCAAAAGTAGATGGGGGTTAGGTTTAGGTATACATTAAGGTAGGGGAATGTAGGGAGTTTTGGAGCGTCGCCCCCACTTTTTTGCAGTGATAGTTTAAAAAATAAATTCCTCGAGCAAACATCATAGAACCCTCTTCACATGTCATTGCCCCCTTAGATGCATGCTAACGCAATAGTATTGGCTCTTAGGTGGTGTTTAAGCACCACCTTATAGATAAAACCAAAACAGAAATGCTGTAATTCTGAAACATTGCATGCAGTCTTTCAGAAATATTGCATTCTTGGCATGACTCCACCTTACCTCCAGTGGTGGTAAATACATGGTGGCCACTCTCTGCTGAGAATATCACAGGTGATAATGGTAATTACAACATACCGCATACCTAGCTAGAATACCATCACACTCATAGCAAATCCCTTTGAGGAAATCCCTTTGCAGCTATTTCTTTTTCCCTCTACTGGCTAAATTAGGTGCCTCCCTATTTCTCAGACAGTGGCTGCAGAGCTGATCTGTTCTAGAAGTAGTTTTCTAGAGGGAACACAACGGTACTGAGGCACGTAGAAACTATGCCAAGACACATGAGCATGCAGTCGCCATCTCCTTCCAGTCTTGAAGTGCACACATCCATAGCATTAGCAGCAGGTTGAAAGGGTTCCATGTAATAATGTCGCCACAAAAATATCGCCATGCAAAAATATCGCCGAAAAATGGCCGTTTTTTGTGGCAACATTCTTGCATGGAACATGCGGGGGACACCCCCGCAACCCCCCAAACTTTTTTTTTGCCCCTGTCCCCATATATATGGACACCCATATAATATCGCCACAACCTTTCCCCGGCGATATTATTTACGGCGACCATATATATGGGGATAATATTACCTGATACCGTTGAAAGAGCGTCAGTGAGGTATACGTTAGCAGTCAAGACAGGCAAAGTCAGGCAGGCAGTTCCAGCATACAAAAGGTTAGACAGAACATGCAGATAGTGGTTAACATTCAGGCATTACCGCAAGGGAAGCTTAAGTGGAGGCAACAGCGGGAGCCAGAGATTGCCCCCCTTAACAGCTAATCTAAATTGTATAGAGTGGTGATTTTAATACTTTTACACTTGGTTATAACTAATGCACCAGCACAGAATGGATCGGGGTTGAAAGCCCGAGATGGAAGGGTTCGAGGGAGAAAAGACCGAAGATTATTTTTCCGAAATAACTTTCTGTCTTTTCTCCCCTGAACATTTCTGACTTGGCCCCCACCACACCCCCACCCTACTACTTACCTTGCTGCCGACTTGCTGTGTCCCTGCAACGCCTGCTCCCTTTCCCTTACGTGATTGGGAACCGGCGCCACAGGGTCCTTTCCTTTTTTATTTTTTCGGGACCTGCTGCGGCAGATGCCCCCGCAACCACAACTCACAATATAGTGAGCAAGGGTGGGGGGGATACACCCGAAGCCCCTGCCACTGAATGGGGGATTTGGTCGAACTTTTCGGCCGTTCGGTATTTTCGAACGGCGAAATTCGGCCAAATCTCCCATTCAGACTTTTGAACTCGGTCTTTTTGGCCGATTCCCACAGAATGAGATATAGTATTCCTCAGTGATGCAACAATTCCAGTTTACAAACAATTAGTAGTGAAGGGCAAAGTTCAAGCTAAGCAATGGGATCAGTGACTGTGAAATCTTTGCATTATTCATTTGTAATGACACCTATGTTATCCTTTTCTAAATCATGAAAATAAATGTTTTACTTTTTCAGAACACTGGAAAGTACACCAAGTAGGGGGAGGAGGGGGAGTGGTGGATGAAAGGAAATAGAGGACAGCCAAAATGGTGCAGGTAGACAGTAAAGCAGGAAGTAGGTGTTGAAAACAACAAGAAGGAAATCCTTAAGCAGAATCATGGGAGACAGAACAGTGAAAAGGTGCCCTAATGGGTTGAGGGAAGACTGTAAGGAAGGCAAGCAAAATGAGTGCTGGGAGTGCTGGGAGCAGAGCCACTATTTAATAGAAGAGTTTGCCTCATGGATTGTGCAAGTCAGAGACAAACCTCATACTGAACAGATCCAAAGAGGTTGAACCATGTCTGTGGTCACTAAACAGCTCTGAAAGATGCCTCTCCCTGGCCATCACAGGCACATTTCATGTGACCAGATACATATAGATATATTGATTGACGGTTTGGATTATGATTTATATTCTTAAGATGCTGCTTGAAAAGATATTGAGCAAAAAAAGGAAAATGTTCAGTAAAACTGTGCATTCGTGCCTGTGGCTGGATTTAAAATGAAAAATCCAGAGGAAGAGCTATATATACATAGATAGATATAGTGATTGACATGTGCCATAGGAAGTTCGAAAATTCTATTACTAGTAACTTTTGATTTGCTCGGTGCATTTGGCTGATATTTTCTAAGCAAAAGAATTGTCACAGGCCACTCCAAACTTGAAATTTTGGGACAGATACATTAAAAATGTTCATTGTTATTAAGTTAGCAAAAAAACGCTGTTTTCGGTCTACTCCCATTCATTTTCCCATTGAGAAAAGTTCTGAATTTTGTCAAGACAAACCGTGAATACTGCTGGACAGAATTGGACCAAATAAGAAGCAACTTGGGCACAAAGCATTGACTTAATTTCTGGGACAGGTTTGGGGTTATTCTGTTCAATAGTTTCTTAAAATTTTGACGAGGAAGGGAGTGCCACCTTCTCCCAAAAATATAGCTTTGCAACAGCCGACTCTTTTCAGAAATGAAAACCACAATTTTTTTGCCCAATGAAAGTGATTACCGTGGTAATAGTGTGGGAATGCAAAATCGAAAAGTGCAAAAAAAAACTACTTGGAGGAGGAAAAAGGATGACATTGCATCGGGCTCGAGGTAGGGAGGGGTCTGAGGAGCCAGTTACAGTTTGGACGTTTTCACATTATCAAGGTAATACCGGGGGAATCCTGCAAGATTACCACGGCTACATCGTAAAACGTGATCGGGAATGAAACTGCATCACACAAAATGAAGAGTGGTAGGGGGTAACGGGAGAGTACTAGGGAGAGGACTAGGGAGGGAAAAAGCAACTAAGGCGAGTGGGTGTCCATGGAAAGAGGAGCGGGGCACTTGGTTGGTGCCTGTAATTTTTCAAGCATGTTTGCATTATCAGGGAATACCGAGGGAATACCAGGGGCATGGGTAATTCATTGCCGCTGCCTGTGTAGTTCATTAACATTATCACGGTAATATCAGGGTAATTATTTTGTTTTCGCATTATTGAGGGAATACTGTGGCAATCGGAAAAAGAGTAAATAAAAAAGAAATGTTGCACTTTTTGATCACATCTACTAGGCACATGGTAATGGGTTTCTGTGCCACTTGCCATGGCCAAAGGCCATGTCTTGTGGGCCCCAAAGAAACTTATTGGTGTAACATGTACAGTGGCCACTGCCCAAGACCATGGCTGCTGGGCCACAAAGAAACCTATTGGTGCAACATGTACAGTGGGCATGGCCGAAGCCTATTGGTGTAATATGCACAGTGACGGCCGGTGCAACATGTACAGTGTCCATGGCCAATGGCCATGGCTGCTGGACCACAAAGAAACCTATTGGTGCAACATGTACAGTGGGCATGGCTGAAGCCTATTGGTGTAATATGCACAGTGACGGCCGGTGCAACATGTACATTGTCCATGGCCGATGGCCATTGCTGCTGGACCACAAAGAAACCTATTGGTGCAACACGTACAGTGGCCACAAAGAAACCTATTTGTGCAACATGTATAGTGGACACGGCTGGAACTCGAGGCCACTGGCCATGGTCAAAGGCCATGGCTAGTGGGCCCCAAAGAATTCTATTGATGCAACATCTGCAGTGGCCCGGCCGAAGGCCATGTCAACTGGTCCCCAAAGAAACCTATTGGTGCAACATGTACAGTGGACACAGCTGAAGGCCGTGACCACAGCCATGCCAAAGGCAATGGCTAGTGCGGTTCAAAAAAACGTATTGGTGCAACATGTACAGTGGTCACGGCCGAAGGCCATGGCTAGTGGGCCCGAAGAAACGATAGTATAACAAAACCCTTGAAATTCATTGAAAGAACTTTACTTAGGAGAAAGTTATGGTGATCAGATTTAACGTGAAAAATACATAGCAACAAAACCTTTGAAATTCAGTGAAATACTAAACGTGGTGAAGAGAGAGTTAAGTTGATCAGATTTAACGCAACAAAACCCCTGAAATTCAACAATCACATTTCAAGCAATTCCACCTTAACTATACGCATCCTGTTGCGCGATGTATGACCACAATGATGACATCACTGATATCAATAATTACTTCATGCATGACGTCACTGAGGAGATGTAGTGGGCCCCAAAGAAACATATTGGTGCAACATGTACAGTTGCCAAGTCCAAAGGCCGTCAACACTGGCAATGGTCCAAGGCCAGGGCTAGTGGACACCAAAGAAACCTATTGTAATGTAATGTAATATGGCATTTGTAAAGCGCCTAGTGCCATTGGTATGGCCACAAAGCGCTGTAGTTGAATGCCCTTGGAGCACCGAAGTACGAGGTATGAGCGATTGGTCAGATGAATTTAGAATGCATGTGTGCATTTTAGCCAGTACAAAGGTAGGTCTGGCGGTTAAGTCCCTGCTAGCGACCTGTTTAGAACTGGCTTGTGGATGGGTGCTGTGAAGGCTGTCAGGAAGGTATGCGAGTCAAGGAGACTGGTTATGTGTCCAGCTAGACCGAATTTTTATTGTATACTTAGCTGCATTCAAGTGGCAGAGGTGATGTGCGATATGAGTTCAAGTAGCGGATGCAGATGATTGCAGATGTGTGCAGGTGGTTGGCCGTGTCTTGGAAGGGATATGGCTATCTTTCATCGAGATGGAGTGCGATATGTACCCATGAGTCATGGCTGATTGCTTGTTTTGTTGACGGGTGCAGGTCCTGTCATACGGGTCAACTGGAATCTTTTCTGTGCATGTGCAATACTTTCTTGGAGTCTGATGTGACTCATCGATGCCCCCACCTACCTGTATGGGGGTGAAGTTCACCCGAGAGGTGGATTAGGTCAGTCAAGACGCAGGGGGGAAGAGAAAGGTCTTGAGTGCCTTCCGGAAAGGCAAGGTGATCCTCTATGCAGCGGAAGCTGTAAGGGATAGAGTTCCATATTGTGGGAGCTTGGACGGAGAAGGAGGATCCTCCTATTCTGGTCGATTTAGCGAAAGGGATGACAAGGAGGAGAGCTGTGCCTGATCTCAGGTTTCTGGTGGGCCGTTAGGGTGTGAGCCTTTGTTGTAGATATTCAGTGCCTGTGTTGTGCAGAGCACGATGAATGATACACATAGCCTTGAAGGTGGACCGTCACCCGACAGGGAGCCAGTGCAGGACCCGGAGGGCCGATGTGATTTCTGGCTGCAGTGTTTTGGATCCGTTGGAATTTTCTGAGTTGAGATGCAGGGGCACCTCGGTATAGGGAGTTGGCATAGTGTAGTCGAGAGAGGACGATGGATGTGATTGCGGCAACTCTGTGAGGGGAGGTGAGGTAGGGGAAGATGCATCAGTGTATGCATAGGTGTGGCTAGCATGATTTTGACATAGAGTTGATGTGATGTGATGTGATAGTGTCAGATCTGCGTCCATGTTGCATCCAAGGTCCTTTACTGTGTTGTAGATAGTGGGGGCATGGGAGCATAGGGAGGATGGCCAAGGGGTGGGTTGGAGGAAGAGGGCAATCTTCCCGCAAATCATGATTTTGGTTTTTCCATTGTTGAGATGGAGGTGATTAGCCGTCATCCAGTGGTCGATAATTATTATTATTTTTTTTTTTATTTATTTATTGCGTTTTGTAACAATACAACCAGCAGGGCCTTAACGTGGCCTCATATAACTCCCTTAGAAAACCCTCCCTCCCTTCTTTACCTCCCACCCACCCTCCCGCCCATCAAGACCGTTGCAAACTACACCATGAGTTATATATGTTTTTTCATTCTGGAGTGATCGTGCTTTCGCCCGAGGAGTCCACCATCTTGGGGCTGAATAGCGTCACTGTGAGCTCCACCCATTGCAGTAGATCGTCAGAGGAGTCCTGTCCTTGTTAGCGTTGGGCGATCTCCCAGGCCCCTTTTTCGGCCTGTGTCCATTTGCGGAGGTCTTCCCACCACGTTGCCACGCTCGGGGCCTGGGGGCGTTTCCAACTCATGGCGATGCGTCGTTTCGCAAGTATATACATTAGGTCCTTTAGCCTAGTCAGCGGCCTATTTTTCCGCTTCCTGGGGTATCTTCCCAGAATGCATGCTGCAGGTGTTTGCACCTCCAGGGTGATGTCGGCCTCGGCAACATTGGCTCTGATTTGTGCCCAAAAGGTTTGTATATTGGGGCACCCCCAGAACATATGGGTCATGTTCGCCTGGGGTTCGTTACACTTGGGGCATCCCGTGGTGCTGGCTCCGCTGAATCTAGAGATGATTTCTGGGGTGAGGTATGCTCTGTTCATTATGTAGAATTGTATTAGCTGAAACCTGGCGTTTCTAGATACTTTTTTGTTGTATCTTGTGATGGTTTCCCACTCTGCGTCTTCGAATTGCTGCCCAAGTTCCATTTCCCACTTCGCCTTGCACTTGAGGTCGTGCTGGGCAGTGTTGTAAAGCAGTGTTTCATAGATCCTAGAGGTCTCATGGCCCCCTTCTGCTGCCACCAGTAGGCTTTCGATCCCTTCGTGTCCGGTGTCTACGTTTTCCGTTGATGGCCAGCCGGCAGCTAAACTTTTTACCACAGCGTTGTGTAGTAGGAACTGTCCCGTGTGCATTCCTGAGGCTTCATGTAGTTCGGCGAAGGTCAGGATGCCCTGCTCATCCACCAGGTCCCCCAAGGTGGCAACGCCGCATAGCTCCCATGTGTCCCTTATTATTTTCCGACTCCCCGGTCTGTTTGCCATAATTGCAGCTATCGGAATCTGTGGGGAGTAAGGGTCTTTTAGGTCCATAGCTTTGCAGGCTCTTTTCCAAATCTGGATTCCGAGTTGGATCAAATGCGGATACCGGTGTTTTTGGCCTGACTCAGCCCATAGCAGGTCTCTTAGCAGCATTTGGGTGATTCCCGGCTGCAGCAGGCGGGTGTCAGCAGAGGCGTCGTCTGCCATCCATTGGATCACATGTTTCATCTGTCCAGCCATATAGTAAAGTTCAAAGTTGGGGACCTTTAGGCCGCCTTTGTCATAGGATCTCTGCATCGTGTCTAGGGCGACTCTGTGCCTTCCTTCTTGCCATAGGAATTTCCTGCAGAGCTTGTGCAGGTCGTTAAAGAATTGACGTGGTATATTGTATGGCACGTTGGTAAAATAATAAAGCAGCTTGGGTAGTGCTACCATTTTGAGCAGTCCCACTCTGCCAGCCACCGAAAGCGGGAGCCTGCCCCAGAAGTCCATTGATTTCACTAGGCTTTCCTTAGCCCTGATTGTGTTAAGAGCGTGTTCCATATTGGGGTCTCGTGGATCGTGATGCCCAGATATTTAAAGGAGGTGGGTTCCCATTTTAAGGCTAGCGTGGGGAGCTCGTTGGCCCCAAGCCCGCTCAGGGCCGCTAGGGGGTACAGGCAGGACCAGTGGTCGATTTATGTGAGGCATGAAGCAAGGTTTAGGGAGGGCTTGGAGGTGTCCTTTGGGATCTTGAAGATGATGTGGGTGTCATCTGCGTAGGTGCAGCAAGACAGGACGTGTGAATGGATACGAGTCAGGAGGGGGCTCAGGTAGAGGTTAAAGAGCAGGGCTGATAGGAGGGTGCCCTGTGGTGCTCTATAGGTGACAGGGCGCAGAGTCGAGGAGAAGGGAGGCATGTGTGTAATTTGGGATCTGTTGGAGAGGAAGGAGGATATCCACTTCAATGCTGCATCCATGATGCCGAGTGAGTGGAGTCTGTCCGTGAGGGTGTAGTGGTCAGTGGTGTCAAAGGCCGCTGAGAGGTTGAGAAGGATGAGTGTGGCACAAACATCTGAGTCTGGGGTACTTTTGAGATCATCCCAGATGGAGACTAGGGGTGATTGAGTTCCTCATATGTGTCTGAAGCTGGATTGGGTGGGATCATGGAGGAGGTTAGATTCAGTGAAAAGACATAGCTTGGAGTAGTCTGTTCGGTCAATTAGTTTGGCTATGAAATGGTTGTTTTAGATAGGTCTGTAGTTGGCCAGTAGAAGGGGCTCAAGGCAGGGTTTCTTGAGCAGGGGTTTGATATGGGAAGTCTTGAAAACTGCTGGGAGCGTGCCTGAAGTAAGGGAGATGTGGTAGGATAGATCTTGCAATGCTGCCGGCACAGGTTGAGGAAACGATATAATTTAGGAGAAACGGTAGGCAGGGATCCCCAGGAGATCCTGAGGGACGGCTGCTGACTAGTAGCTAAAGGAGATGGGAGAGAAGGTAAAGAAAATTGGGCGGGTGGTGAACGGGTCTGTGAGCCCGGGCGTGGGTGCACAGGAGTGGGGCGGACACATTGCTAATTTAGAGCCGGTTGTGCAGGTTCTTTCCACAGCTATGTTGTGGAAGTGGTCAGAGAAAGCGCCACGGAGTGCTTGGGTGTGGGTATGTGGGGAGGATGTGCAAAGAGGGGCCTTAAATTCTGAGATGATCTTGTGGAGTTCCCTGCTGCTGTTACGGGTTTTGCAGATTCTGTTCCAGTAGAGGGATTTTTTGGCCTTCTGAATTTCTGCCCCATCGACTTTGATCTGTTGGGCATTACGCAGTTCTATTCTGAGGTGAAAGGACAGCCTGCATTCTGCGTTCCAGGAAGTGGTTTTTGGTTTTTAGGGATTTAAGGGAAGGAGTGATCCATTTGGGTGACAGACCTTGTCTGATGGAGGAGAATCTGATATGCGTGAGAAGTCTAAGACCATTGTAGAGTCATTGGTCCAAATGGCTGATGGATAGCTGGCCCGCCTGGATTGGGGAGAGAGTAGGAAGGCAAACAAAACAGGGAGTCAGTCAGCTCTGGAGTTACTTTGACCTTGTTCCATAGTGGCAAGTGGGTGGACGGTCCTGGGTTAGTCCAGGGGGAAAGATTTAATTTATTTGTATTTATAAAGCACACAACAGCCCTTAGGCATCATGGCACTGAATGGCTGCAATGGCCTTCTACCGAGAACGTTAAGATGATGGCAGCGTGCTCCTTCCAGATTAGTGGTTGGGGGATTCAGGGAGAGCATGGAGTCAGTTTTGCAGAACTAAAGATTGTGTCAAGAGTGTGGTCTGTGGAGTGTGTGGCACCTGATACCAGTTGAGTTAGGTGGAGGGCTTCCAGGTTGTCCAGGATTGGTTGTGTTATGGGTTATGGGGGACATCAAACCATATGCTGAGATCCCCTAGCAAGATGAGGAACATTTGGGTAACCAGGATGGCCACTAGGGAGTCCCTGAGGGGTTCGCCAAAGTTTCTGTTGTAACCTGGGGGTCTACATTTGAGTAAGAAGCCATACGGGTGGGGGTGATGAGAAATTTCACTAGGAGAGATTTGCAGTCTGCGTTGCAGACTTGTACTTCGGAGTGTGAAATGGTGAGGTGGGATTTACAGAGGATGGCAATTCTGCGTGCCCTGCTGGCACTGTTGTGCACAATAAGGGTGTAGCCTGGGGGAAAGCAAAAACAAAGAGGTGATGGCTGGAAGGTTTAGACTGAATCTTAACCACTGGCATTGCTCTGGGCAACCCTCCAGACCATCGTTCTTCACCTGCCAAGCCATTACAGAAGGGGAAAAACCATATGCAAATCAGGCTTGGTCCCACCCCAAAAGGGGCAGTCCAGCCCGAACTGCTAGGTCACATCCCTTCTGCACGAGACCACAAGCATCCCCAAACATGTTTCGGCCTTGTTGACCCAAGCTACTCCTCACTGATGAGCCCCAACAAGGGCGAAACATGTTTGGGGATGCTTGTGGCCATCACCTCTTTGTTTTTGCCTGGGGGAAAGGCCTTGTCCGCAATGGATTGGAAGTCCTGAGAGAACCACGTTTCTCTGATGAAAAGGATGTCACGGCCTTGAGAGGATATTAAGCCGTATATGATGTGCCGATTTGTAGCGACAGACCTGGCGTGGATTAGGATGCATGATAGTTTGATGCTAGGATGGGTGCTTGTTGGGAGGGGGAGGAATGAAGAATGAGGAGGGAACTGAGGGGACGGCAGTGGCTGGCCCCAGGTAGGCCATGCAGAGGAGGGTTCTGTGATGGGCTGGGTCTAGGCTGGAACTGGGATCCCCTCAGGGGCCCTATGTGTGAAGGCGGCCTGAAGTGGAGGAGGGTTAGGGATGCAGGGTGGGGTAGAGTGTGGTCATTGTTGGGAGGAAAGGGGTTACTATGGGTGGGTCTGAAGTCTCTGTTCCGGGGGCGGGGGGCAGTGAGGGATGAATAGTGTATACTTGGTGTGTGTGAGAAAAGGGTTAATGAGGTGATGGTTCTTGGGGAGTTGGCAGGTGTGGTGGTGGGAGGTGGAGGTTGTGTGTGTGTGAGGGTAGCTGAGTGGAGTCCCTGTTTTGAGGTGTGGAAAGGGGTGCGGATGCTGGAAAGGGGGAGGGAGAGAGGAAGGGAAGGGGTGTTGGGTGGTCATCTGGAATTAATGTTGTATGGCAGAGGTCATGAGGGAGACCACTGTGCTCAGATGCAGGATCAAGGTGCTGACTTCTAGGGGAGTGGCTGGTGTCAGTACCCTGAGTGTTGTACGATAGGCTGAAGCGAGATTTCACTGGGTTGGGTAGGGGGAGGCTGTGAGGGTGTAAGTGAGGGGGAATGTCATGGGTCTGTAGGAGAGATAGGGTGAGGTGTGCAGCAATGAACGGGCCCGAGCTTTGACCTCTGTTGAATAGGAACTCTTTGTTTTCGGGTGAGATATGTTATTCGTGTTTTAGGCTAATGATAATGCAGGGTACGGCATTTGGGACAAGCTGGATGTGACCGCTTTGGGACTCTGGAATTCCAAGGATGACTTGAATGCATTTATGAGGAAGATTTTGTGATCAACGGTGATCGTCTCCAAAATGCAGTGTAGTGACCTCAGGTCGAATAAGCAGTTCATGGCGACTGGGCTGATTTGGCCAATGAGCAGTAGAAGAAGTCAATAATGACTCTCCGATTCTGCATCTTCTTCAGAATCTGGAGATCATGTCTCTTTAAGTTCTGGAATCTGGGAGTAATTGCGTCTGACCGTGGGGTGGGGCAGGGAGTATGTGGCCACTTTTGCTCGTCCCATAATGATGGGTCAGTGCTGAACTTGATGCTCTTCCTTTTGAAGCGGTGGATGTTTCTTCTAATTGTGTTCATTCTTAATGAGACCTGCTAGTGGTGTGGGGTACAGGATGAAGAACAGTATAGAGGAGGCTAGCATGGTTAACAATGTTGAATGCTGGCTCAAGTCGACGGTACACACAGGTGGACGGGGTCGTCCCACTGTTTTCAGGAGTCGCCCACTTTTTTCAGAGGGCACCTTGATATGCTAATTTCTGGCGATGCCACATTCAATTGATTTGTCAATGAGTCGCCCCTCTTTTTTTTTAGTACTTGACCCATTGCTGCCTTAAAGTCCAGGAGGATCAGGGCTCTGGCACCATTCGTGTCTGACAGCCTCCTGATGTCCTTGACTGCTCAAGATGAACGCATTTGGTTTTGCCGCCAGTCTACCCGCCTGTCTGGTTGTGTCTTCTCAGTAGGTTCTTTACTGTTGGATATTTTCTACAATGAGTGGTTGTAGTTAGTTACTAATTTTGCTACTTTTGGTGGGCATGTGGAGTCAGTCAACTTGCAGGTTTTTAATAGTTGGGCAGAGCCTTTGTGTTTTAGTGAGATGAAAGTGAACAGGGAGTGGGTGTTGTGTGTCTGACCTGTGGAGGAAATTGCATCATCTGGCCAAGCTCTAGAGTTATAGCATTGATGTTTGATGCAATGGCATACATTTCTATGGACCACACTAGACTGTTGGTTGATCAGAGTAGATTTAGTACTATAAGAAGACTTTCAAAATGTTGTGTAGTGATATGAAGCTGTCAGATGATACTGAGCCAGTTTATCTTATAAAATAAATGTAGCTTGGGGACAATACTGACTGGCTGAGCCAGTCCTTCCACTGATGTAGAGGGTATGTTCCCCTAGACTAGCTCAGGTGTGTATTTTGTTAATGGATTTTCTGAAGATGCCGATTTTTGCTTTTTTGAATGGGGCGGTTGTGCTCCGAGCTGTGGCAAGGGGAGTTTGGAAATCACTGAGTACCATTACAGCTTCTGGGCACTGTGTTGGGCATGTCTTGTTTTGGTTGAATTGAGGCAGTTTTCAGTCAATTGCGACATGTGACCATTTCCTCCAGGTGATTGCGTGTGTGGCAGGTTTGTGAATGTTAGTCCATACAAAAATGCCTCGTTCAAGGCACAACCTTTCCAATCTCCACTAGCTATTGGTAATTGGTTTTTGGCAAGTATGGAATTGGGTGCTGTACGTATGGAAAGAAATGCAAGTGACTTTTTATAGCTGGCTAGTTGCTTGCAACTTGACATTTTTAGCCGTGCCTCATTGATGTAAGTATTTTATCAGAATCATATACGGTCCTTGCAGTAATCCTACTTATGATTTATACATTATAGAAATTGAGTAAGAACATTGTTGACATATAAATTCTTATATATTTCTTGGTATTGTTCCTAGTTTCTCATAAATTCAAATAATAGTTTATGGTATGCGTATGTGACAGGTTTCGCGGGCCGCACGACATGGATTGGGATTCCTTATTCGTCCCTCTGTGGTATGATTAGCGGGTGGAGAGACGGTGCTCGTGGAGTTTACACTGAAGAGTGCTGCCCCTGAACTAACTGAATGAGCTATGGGTTGTTTGGGCAGATTATAAAGGTTGTTCTCTATGGTAAGGTTTTGCCTTCTAACCAGTATCTGAATCCACCTCAGGCCAGTAGGTGGGGGAACGGACGGCAGGCCCTAGTAGACCATTGAAGAGGTTGGTGGATGTAAAGCTTTGGTTTTGGGCATCTGTATTTGAAGAGCCTGTCACAAGAAAATTACAGTGAGAGAATAGATTAAAGCATTGACACTTCTGTCTCTAGTAGAGTTGGGGAGTTAATACGTCTTGTGTTGAACTGGTCTTTGTCTTGGGAGGATAGCTAAGTGGGAACGTGTTCGCCTTGGAAGCAAGATGACACAGAGCAACACAGGTTCGATTCCCGGGTCCACGCTTAGAAACCTCTGGGTATTAAGTGCGTTATAAAATAATCTATCATCTCATATCATGTATATGGTAGACTCTTCTGCTTGTCCAATGGATGGTCTTTATGCAAGTTATTACAGCCAGGAGGCATGATGTCATCTAGTGTCGGAGATGATGTGTTAGAGAACGATGTCTCTGTGTGGACAGGAAGGCTGTGGTAGAAAAGATTTGTTTGTTAATGAGATCCTGCGGTGACTTGTTGAACATTTTTCTCCAATCATTTAGGAATGCATCTGGAACTTGCCTCTGGAAGATTTATGCTGGCACATCAGCCAACTAGTAAATGAAGGAAGCAGAGGGTAGTAGATCAGGGATCTCACCCGCAGCCTTAATGATTACAGCTGCCAATGTTCGCACTGCATCGTCACATCACGTGCTGCCCGCTGCTACCTGGTGTGGTAGGTCAGAAGAAGGAGACAGACCAAGTTTTGACATTCTTCACTTACTTTTATTAAATAATAAGTAAAACGGCCTCACTATCACTAATCTATGGATTTCCCAGCCTAACCAACCTATCTAGTGTGCTCGTCATCTGTGGTGAAGTCCAAAGTAAACAATCTGTCCTGTGTCCAAAGCTAAGCTGCTCTATCCCTACAACTAATACAAATTCCAAAAGGCCAGGAGAATGACGCCCTGCTTCTGGATGGGCTTTCTCAGCCTTAGGAGACAGTTTTAAGATACTTTTTAGCTATCTTTTGAATTAACTTATTTAATACGTCTGGGTACTTTTCCAAGCCTTTGGCTCCCCTGCTCGTTTTCTTGCTAGGCTTCTCCCCCTCAATGTTATGGGCTTCGGATATTCTTGTACAATGTCTTTCTTAAATGTTTCCAAAAGTAGGTCCTTCTCGGAGATTACTAGAGATACTGAATCCCTTTTTCTGTGGTTATTATCCTCTGTATTTCTGTAGTTCTTTAAATGAATAAGGCATTTATGTCATGACCCTTGCCCCTGGCCCCTGGCCCTCACTGGCAAGTCAGCCTTCCAGTTAGGGCCAGGCCAAAGGCCTGAAGACACTCTTGGAGTCAGTCCTGGTGCCTCTGGCGCCAGGCTCATAACCATCATGAAGACCAACATTAGAATGGGACTATTTACTTGGGACTATTTAACTTGGGGGGGGGGGTTCAGCCAACATGGAGGCACACACATAGCTCAGTTACAAGGAACTGAGCTATGCGGTCTAGTCTTTTGGGTGTGGCAGGCCTGGGACTACTTTACCTGGACTACTTTGGGTGTGGCAGGCCTGGGACTATTTTACCTGGACTACTTTACCTGAGACTATTTAAACCGCACCCAAACAGCAGAACATGCTTTGCATTATTCTGCTGTGGGCAGCGTAACGCTCACCGTGTCCAGTTCTTTGAGGACAGCTTACCTGAAACCAAGGACCTGCAGAGAAAGAAAGAACACTACGAAACTTACCTGGAACAGTATCTTGTCTTCAATCCATCGCTGACTTCAGTTCCACTCACCTGAAGGTACGAACTCCATCATCCGGCAACGCATGCATCCTGGAATACCATAACCTGGAAAGAGGAGAAATAAAGACAGCATTAGTAAGCGTTTACTCATGTTTCCTCCCGAATGAAGAAAGCCACACAATTCTTACCTGGGTAGTCATCTTCTGGTCAGTATCATTGCTGGAACATTACGGCACTCGGCGAGGAACATCGCAACCTGCAAGGAGAGAAAAGACACAGGTTAGCAATATAAAAGGCAAAACAGCGCCGCGCATCGCGCATTACTCACCGGAGAGCATCGCGCACACCGCGCTTTCGCCTACCGGCCATGCTCATCTTCAAACTGCATGACAACACCAAAATACCTATCCATACCTAAATGGAAAGAAGCAAGACATTATTCTTTGAACTAAGAGGAACATAAGAACTGCATATAAAGACTGTAAATCAGCAAACCCACGGAGTCGCAGCAGACCTGGATTCCCACAGGGGGGGCGTGCACCAGTGAAGTAACTTGGTCGCTGCTCGCCCCCCACATCTACATGCCCCTGCCACGAGGAGCAGGACAGAGAATCCACCTTTCACAATATTAAGGTGAGGAAAGGGCCCAAGGGGGAGGAAGGAGTTGAGGCCAAGGGAGGTGGGAAAACATAAAGACAATCTGGTATTGAATCTAGCTCTCCTATATTGCAGACCCATCTTTAACCAGAGGCCTTACCAAGGGACTGGGAGAGGGTTCGAGAGTGCAAATCATCAAACCAGGGCTGGGTGACGTCCCCGTGGATACCAGGTGAGCGTAACAATTTAACATCTTCCTTTTCCTCTGTTCCTAGGTCTTTCTCCTTGAGAGGTCTATTGTAGACCAACAGTTATTCTTATTCTCCGGTTCAATCCTTATATCACTGAGATGAGTAAAAGAAGTGTCATACTGTTTCTCATTTTTCTTGGGTTTGTGCCATTCACTGGGACAAGCAGGCTGATTCCCAGAGTGTTTCTCACTATTCTTAGTTTCAGACCACTCACTGGGATGAGTATAATGAGTACCAGAGAGTTTCTCACTTTTCTTAGTTTCAGGAAACTCACTCCGACGAGTAAGATGAGTCTCTGAGTGTATCTCACTCTTCTTAGTTTCAGGCCAATCATTGGGATGAGTAGGCTGAGTGTATTCCTTACCACTGTCTTTCTTCCCGGGTCTCCTGTCATTCCTGGTACCTTCTTTTCTACAGGTTGGCGTCACTTCACCTTTTTGCAGGATAGGGACTTCCTTCGCTGTTAGGATATTGTCGGTTCTCGCTCCGTCTCCTTCTGTTTCCTCTGCGTGGCTCTGTGGCACCTGTGCTCAATCTGTTTCAGCAGTCCACCTCTCCAGTGTCACGCCACCTCTCTCAACATGCTCCTTCTCCTGGGATTTTCGTTTCCCCTGCTCTCTGGCTTCCAGCTTCCTCAGTGCTTCTGGCTGACACCACCTTGTGGTTTCCTCCCGACAGAGGATCTCCTGGTCTCGCTCAGCACTCCTCACTCGACTGGTTTGAAACTCGTAGGTTCCATATCTCATGGACAGTAGTCCACTGTCTCTTCTTATAATTGGCTGCTGGGGACTCCCCAGTGGAGGATTATGGTCCATTCTCTCTTAGTTGATTATTCTTCATTGTTTTCTCACTCTTCTTCATCACAGTAGTGTTTGTTTCCAACCATTGAGTAATCAATATTACTTGTTCATTCATCTTCTTCACAGTAGTTTTACTACATTGAACCTCAGTTTGAATGTTAGGTCTTATGTTACAATAACAAACAGTGGTTTGGTTTGATGGATGTCTCTGGAGTTCTGATGTTACTATTGTCCTGGAAGATAGAGTTCTAGGGAGTTCCTCTGCAGAATGGGAGCCCTTGTCCCCCAGAGAGGAGTCTCTCCCTTTGGGTTACGCATGCCGCTGCCCCTAGGGGGATTATTGTGTTGCCGGCTCACCTCCCTAGTGTCATAACAAAAGGTTCTCGTGTGGGGGGAAGTGACTGAATCCCGTGATTCGTCACACTGGAAATACTTAGTCACATGATGCACTGGCACTAAGCAGTTGACTGCACCCTCTGCTGTCTCTCTCTACTCGAACCCACTGATGACGCTAACGTTTGCCTGACTCTTTGCACCCAACAACTACATTTATTTGTGTTACTCGTTGTGGACTTGCAGTGGTGGAGCACAGCTACAGTGCTTAGTCCTGCTGTCCCACAGACCTGTTGGTATGGTCCACATCTCTGCACCCATGCCACCTCATTTAGTAGATAGGACCTGTGCCTGGGCTGCACTGGGTTCAGGCGCTTCTGGTTTCTGCATTGTACTTTTTTCCCAGCCCAAGTTCACTGAGTTCACTGATAGGCGACGTGGGTGTTGGACAGCTGTCGGAAATAGTGGGCGGGAAGGTCAGGGGCAGAGTGCATTCCCAGGCAGTGGAAGGCTGGATGGTGTCCACCGTGGCATTGCACAGTGCACCATTGAATCTGGATGTGCTAGTGGGATTAACTGTCCCCCAAATTCTGTGCCCAAGGGTTTAGTCCCAGGAGCACCTTGCAGATAGCTATTCACTGTCTTCTTCTGCAGGACATGCTGGGAGGGATGCAAGCTCATGCTTGCTGATAGTCATTCGGTGCAGCCTCTTCTAGGCCCCCTGCAGGGCATGCATAGAGTGGACATTGTGGTTGTACTGCCATTAATGGCAATATTTAGCAAATGTGAAGGCTCTGGCTCCTTCAGCCATTTCTAGTTTGCTTAAAGGAGTATTGGACCCCTAAGTACATTTGGAGTGGGGCCGAGTGGGGACATCCCATGGTCTCCAGAGTGATCCAGTTTGAGAAGCATCAAGAGGGTGTTCTGGAGTCGCCTCTCTTTATCACACAATTACCAAAAGGAAGTCCACAAAGCATTTTCCCCTTATGTCCTCTGGCTGGAGGAACAAGAATGAGGAGGCTTGAGGACTACTGGTTTTTCTCCCTATGCCTGTCTCGGTTGGACAGAGAGGCCACTGACCTGGGGCGGGGGATCAATGTCTTCAGGATGAATTTTTCTTTGCCGTTCTTTTTTTGTTTTCAAAACTAGTTTGCCAATTATTTGTGCACTTTTTTTCCTTTTTCATTAACATTGTAGATCTGCTAAATCTAGTCAGACGGAGGGATGTCATTTCACCAAAATGCCTTGGGTAGTGGAAGTGACATCACACGACCCTTGACCTCTGATGACATCACAGGAAGTGGTGTAATTTGACCCCGCCTCAAAGTGAGATCAGGGGAAGCGATGAATCCTGACCTTTCACCCCTTGACAAAACAGGAAGTGGCATCACATAGCGTTGTTCCTAAGTACACTACGAAACATATGGTTATGATATCACTGTAATGCAATATACAGTCCATACAAGAATGGATCACCAATATTGGTCTGTATAGGCCCATGTTATCAAATTAGTGTGAAAGCAAGCAGATGTCCAAGGCCAAATGATAATGATGTGTTATTATATAGCACCTGCGCATAAGTGCTTTATATAGAACAAATATACATACAGTATCACCCATCCTGCGTTGGTACACATTTATCAACCTCAGAAGGATGAAAAGCTGAGTTGGCCTTGCCAGGATTCGAAACTGCAACCTGCAGATCATATACACATCACAGCAGCAAACGCTCAACCCATTGAGCTATCTTACCGGCTACCGTAAAATGAGCAATTACATGTCTGAATGTTCTCAAAGACAGAAAGTAAATTACACTCTGCAGTGGATACCATTAAACTGGTAACTGAGATTTTACAGCAGGCCAGTTACTCTGCAGGTCTGGTGCAAAGTTGGACACATGTCAAGCCTGTGTGAATCTACTTTTCAGGCTTCAGAGGTTGGCAAAATACATACCATTGGGAAGGTTCATAACTGTGTATTAAAGAATTTGGAGCAGTGCAGGGAAGGCAGCATTCTCACATGGCATCCCATACTCTGGGCACTCGTTACTTCATACATGCAAATAAACAACCTGACCACCATGCCAGGGAGATAGGAAGATAGACACATTACAACAAAGCATTAATTGTGGCACAATGAAATCAAGGGCCACTTTATGTGCTATGGTCAAACATGTCTACACTGTGCAAACGCTTTTAGGCACACGGATTTTGTCAAGTGACACTGAGAGGGAGTGTCGTGTGATGATCATAACAGAGACAAGGTCAGAAAAAGCATTCTAAAACTGGAACTTGCCAAAAGCAAAATAGATAGTCCGAAATGGATGCTTATTCTACTCTAAATGCCTTTTGCAACAGACTAAATTAGTGACTCACCCCTGAACTGTGCCTGAAATAAACCTTTAATGAGTCTAGCAATTATTGTGTAGAATTGCAGAAAGACCAATTATTTGTTATTCCCATTCTTTCTTATTTAGTGTCACTGTTCAAAGTGTTAACTTGTGGAACCAACTGTTTTTTTTAAGAGGCCTGCACAAGAAAGCCAGCCACTCCAGAAACAAACAGCCACATGGTGCTGGGCACAGCCCAGGAGCTTCCATTTAAAACAAAACCAAAGTTAGTGCTAGCCAGTGAGACCGCTCATGTCCCCTCAGCACTTCCTTTCCAACAACTTTTCTTCTAGGGCACAACATTTCCTTGACTGTATTTCCCATGTTCCAGTTGTATGAAAGTTGGTCCTTGTGCACCCAACAATTGAAATGGACGGGGACAAGAAGAGATTGAAGCCCTTTGAGGGCACAAAGCTATGGGCAATCTGACACTGTTTGCACCCCATTTCCTTTCTATGGGAGGGCCCACTTCAGTACATTGTGGATTCTGCTCATCCTATCAGGTCTTTGTTGCAACCCCACTTCCTGGTTGCCACATTACCTATACCCGGTGATGTCTAAGTGACACTCCTTTTGGGCCTTTCCGGGGTGAAAATCCATCTTCAATTTCATCCATGAAGCCTCAAGAGCAGATCAGGGCAGAAGGGCCTTTTAGCCGTAGAACCGCACAGGTGCTATTCCCAAGGTCAAAGGAAAGCCAGTGGACCAGTACACAGCTCCCAGTTTTGTTTGGGAACCAAGCCTTATATCAATTCATTTGCCCTGGGTGGTGGGGTGGGTGAGCAGGGAGGTCAACATTTTTCTGACAACCCTTTCTTTTTCTACCTTGAAAATATCCCTACTCTATAGAAGTGAGCCTAGGAATACCTTTACCTGGTTTAGAGCTAAGAGAGGGTGCTTGGCCACTACTCTTAGACACCTCACAGGTGCAGGCAGGTTCCAGGGTGGAGGTTAACGGCCAAATAGTTATATCATTAGAATATTATTTGAGGGCTGGGACATATGGAGGTGGGATCCCACCTCCAGCTTCTCTGGGAATCTAGATCCAATGCCCTCCAATTCAACACCTGACCCAGAACACCTACCATCAGTGCCCCCACCCTCTTACCATCAGCTTCAGGATTGCTGCTGTGAACTTGTTCCTGGGGAGGAGACAGCTCCTGGCTTTTATGGGGTTTCCATCGCTCAGTAACCACACTGCTCTTGGCCTGGCCTATCTCATGCCCTGACGGTCCGCACCCTCTGCACTAGTGGGGGGTAGGGGGGTCACGTGACTGAGTCACATAGAAACTCACTTTAAATTAAATAAGTGTCCTTAGGGCTTCCGAGCCATAACGTGTCTTGCGCTCAAAGGTCAAAATTGTCTTCTTGGATCAGCATTACATGTGTAAGTCATCCATTTATGATGTTTTTACTATAATTTCTGCCATTTCCCTGTATTTATCAATGTGCATGTATATCCCAGTTCATGAAGTAGGCACTCTCTGGAAATCTAGATCAAATGTAACCCCCCAGTTCAACACCTGACCCACAACTTCTACCATCAGTACCTACACTCCCTCCCCATTGGCTGGAGTATTGCTGCTGTCTGCTCGCTCCAGGGAGAGACAGCTCCTGACTTTTCTGGGGGTTCCACCGCTCAGTCACCACGTCTGTAATGGGGCAGTCACGTGACTGCTAGATGTGGAAACTCGCTTTAAAGGAGTGTGCTTTGGGTTGTCCAAGCCAAAGGGTGTCAATTTTGAAGGCGGCTTTTAAAGAGTTGAGCTCTAGCACCTTGAAGCATCTTTTGTGATTGATGGAATTACAATAATAAATATCAGACCAAATAATCGGACAGATTCAAAGAAAGTACTACTTTATTATCAGTTGACTAAAGCAGGCCAAACTGGCAGACATTGGCTACCCCTTATATATAGGGCATGCCTTGAACTACCTCTAACTATGTGTAATTCTGATTATAGTGGACATAACAATAGTGTATTGGCTTCTGCAACTTTGTATGTTAGGCTGTCCTCCAACACCACTGATTGGTTGGCATACTATCCCAACCTTGCACTTTTGGCTCCTTAGCAGCACATATGTGAAACAAACCCTAGGTGTTTGAATCCCATCAGACTACTCCCTGTTTTCCCAATTAGCCCATCATCTCTCATTGGTAGGCTATCAAACAAAGTCTTTCTTTTGAAGTTGACCTTGTGCCCGCTCACCACGCCACTATCTTAGCTTAAGGCTCTAATGAATAGCCTTTCTTTTCGCCTTCTGAGTCACATGTGAAGAGACCACGAATGTGTGCATTTCATCCTTCCTTTACTGCTATTTGATTCAATGTATGTAAGGTGATATTGCGCCTCTTGATCTCTAGAGACTTGCTCACTCTATCTCATATGAACTTTGTACACTTTTAATTGACCAATAGTTTGGCTCTCGCAGATGTTTTCATCTTCTTCCATCTATGAGGAATGTCTCATACTCAGAGCTTATCCGTGTGCTCCCTTTGTGCTCTGCTTATCCTTTAAAAATAACATTGATAACTCAAGGCTAACCTTGACTCCTCGTCGGCTCTGCACACAAAGCTGTTTTCATGCCTCTTCTGATTCTTACAGCCTCGGCCTGTCTCTGAGGTAGCTTGGTTATGCTCATTGTGAGCCAGCATCCATTTTCCTAATATGTCCTCTTTGCCACATTATATAGTCCTCTATAACAAGCTTCTATACGTTGTCTTTCCACCTTGCATTACTGCGTATTTACAGTTCTTGGTCAGTAAGTTACTTTATTTTCTTTAAATCCATGATTACTTTAGCTTTAGGTACATGTTACTCTTAGTGCTACAGTTACATCGTTATGTAGTATTTTCATATCGTTTCAACATAGGTTCATATATCTCCTTCATGCCATCACTTTGTCCTTTTCAGATATCATTGTAACGTACATTCATGATGTCCACAGATGTGTTCTGACATCTTGGCAGGTGACATCTTGGCATTGCCACCCGAGGAGCAGGAGCTCTGGACCATGTCCCTGCAGGAGCAGAGGACCAACGACTGCATCAGCCGCCTTCAGGCATGCGCGCACCTCCTTCTGGTATGCGCTTTTGCTCCGGCTAAATTTATCGGAAAACACGCATTTCGCCCGCGCTCAGCTGCTTATGAGCCTCTTTCACCTACGCTGAATGTGGAGGCTTTGTCCACACTGCCCTGCACTTCAAAGGCCACAATCAAAGCTACCCACTGCCATTACAACCTACGAGGCTCATTGCCTCTCCAAGGTGGCCGCCCCTGAATGCAGCTTCCGCATCTACCGAATCCAGGCCTCCAGCAGCCAGCTGATTGGCTGCCGGGCCTACCTCTTGCCCCATTGGCCGCCGGCAGGCGAAGCCGGCCCCCTCACTCCGGGGCTCACGAGAGGCTAATCCAGCACCTGCCTTGTGCCTGCACAGCAGTCCCCCCACCCACCCGAGGAGCAGGAGCTGTGGACCATGTCCCTGCAGGAGCAGAAGACCAACGACTGCATCAGCCGTCTTCAGGCATGAGCGCACCTCCTTCTGGTATGCGCTTTTGCTCCGGCTAAATTTATCGGAAAACACGCATTTCGCCCACGCTCAGCTGCTTATGAGCCTCTTTCACCTACGCTGAATGTGGAGGCTTTGTCCACACTGCCCTGCACTTCAAAGGCCACAATCAAAGCTACCCACTGCCATTACAACCTACGAGGCTCATTGCCTCTCCAAGATGGCCGCCCCTGAATGCAGCTTCCGCATCCACCGAATCCAGGCCTCCAGCAGCCAGCTGATTGGCTGCCGGGCCTACCTCTTGCCCCATTGGCCGCCGACAGGCGAAGCCGGCCCCCTCACTCCAAGGCCCACGAGAGTCAAGGCCAGCACCTGTTTTGTGCCTGTTCGGTGCCGTGACTGCCATCTGCCAGACCCCCTGGCCCTCTTCAGATAAGCTCCACCTACAGAAATACAGCTTCGATTTCCCCTCACCTATGGGACGTTCCCCTATGAGGCTTTGCACAAAGGCTCCAGTCCTGTCCCTGCCTGTCCTGCCTTTCCGGCCGTCGGCCAGTCACCCTGCATCACTGCCGGCTAGCGTGGTATCCCTGGCGGAACCCCTGACAAACAGGTACTTTATTTTCAGCATCACCTTGTCACTACCGATTGCCTTATGGCAAGTGTTAACTGTCTTCTGTGGCCACATGTGAAACATATTGCGCTCGGCTGCCCAAACCAACCACTATATAGGTGCCCACCAGACATTGAGGACTTATGATGTTGACTCACATGCCGTGAGAATGTAATGATCATTTATCATTAGGCCAAGTATTATGCCACATATTCTGTAGCAAATCACCTCCTTAATATTTATCTCTAGCAACTCCTTTGATACTCAGTTGATGCATGAACAAACATTGCAACTAACGTCTCACTGTGAACTGCACTAGTTACATGTTGTTCCTTAATGTGATTTCTGGCTGCGCTGTGACTCTCGCATCTAGGCGAAATACTGCCTTACTCAACTAACCTGCATTGCCAGCTTGCCATCACTTATACTTGCCCAGCTCGCCACCTAATTACCATAACTAATTTAGACACACACCCTGCACACGCCACCAGCCTACACCCTTAGTCCAAACCTGGAGTTGCCTTACCAACTCTTCCCTGCCTATGACCACTATGAAAACCTCCCCACACCAAACACGTCACCTTATACTGAGCCTCCTCACCACTATGGCACTTGCATTTGCCGCCTCACACCCTCCCAAAGATAGAAACATGAGACTGAGGGCAAGATTGCCCAGCCTACATGAACCATCATCCTACTATAACCACAGAGGCTATATTGATCTAGCAAACAAACGCTCGCAACTTACCAAATCTGCCCCTATCACAACATCCAACCAGACACCGTCACAAAGAGACACCCTAACCAAAAATAAACAACCTCCTACTACTACACCAGCCAATACCTTATCACTAACTGGTTCACTAGTCAATGCTAGATCTATGGTAGCTCACGCTACAGAGATCTCTGACACCTTAACTAAGGAGAACCTAGACCTACTAGTCATAACCGAAACATGGCTCCATGAGGCGGCTGGCCCGGCCATCATGCTAGCAATACCGGATGGCTACCAACTACTAAGAGTTGACAGACCTCATACCAAAGGAGGTGGCCTAGCCATTATCCACAAATCCACTCTACCCACCAAATTAGCTACTAACGTACTATTTCAATCATGTGAACTCCTTTCTGCTAAACTTCACCTCTCGTGCAATCGTACCCTCACTATGCACGTCATCTACAGACCTCCTGGACCACTAGGATCCTTTGAAGATGACCTAACTAGTATCTTAACCAATAACACTAAAGACCATGCTCAAATCCTACTACTGGGAGACTTTAACTTGGGCTTCAATGACTGTAATGACAAACACGCCCTATCTGTTGCTACACTCTTGAATGACTATGCCTTAACTCAAAAAGTCTCCTCCCCCACTCACGTCAAAGGTAGGACCTTAGCCTGGGTTGCTGATCGGAACTGCAACATTAGCATCACCAACATTCTGCCACAATCTTGGACCGACCACTACTTAATTGTATTCAACGCCTCACTTGACCTTATCCGACCCAAACCTATACTCATGGCCCAGCCTCTCCCCACCAGAAATAAAAAAGATATCACAGCAGAACAAATCCTACAACACCTTCTCCCCACACTCGACAATCTAGACAATACTACAGACCCTACTCTGCTTGTGGAAGTCTACACCAGCACAATGATTAAGGCACTTGACTTGATTGCTCCCACCAAAACTCGCAAAAGTAAACAACTCTGTCATTTGAACAACTGGTTCACACCACAGCTGAAAGACCTCAGAATCCAAAAAAGAAAGCTACAATCAATTTGGCAACACTCACCCACGGTGGAGAACAAAATCAAATTAGTCGCATTTGCCAAACAGTATAAAAAGGAAATTATAACCACCAAAAGGAATACCTTTAACAACAGAATATCGAAGGCTAAATCAGATACCAAGGAACTATTCTCTATCCTCCGGGAAATGGAATCACCCATACCCCCGACTGATAACATCCCTAAAAATAAACTCTGGTGCACCAATATACAAAATGCCCTGGCGGGCAAAATTAGTATGCTCCAAACCAAAATTGCAAATAAAAAAGCCGCCCTGCCCCTGCAAACTGAACCCATACCTCAATCAGAGCCGCCCCTAAACCAGCCTAACACTCCTCACCCATTCAGCTTCAGACAAATAACCATACTAGAGATAGAAAAAATCATACTATCTCTAAAACCATCCAACTGCAAAGGAGATAACTGCCCTCCCCAAATCATAAAAGATGCAGCTAGAGATCTAGCCCCCTTCATCTCTAAACTCATTAATGCATCCTTTAAGTCAAACCTAGTGCCTAATAACCTAAAACAATCCTGGGTGCTCCCCCTCCTAAAAAAACAAACACTTGACCCTGCTATACCGACAAACTACAGACCCATCACCACCGTCCCATTCCTGCTCAAAATAATCGACAGAGTAGCGTATCTGCAAATTCAGGATTACTTAGAAGCTAACAATTTACTAGGCTCTCGGCAATCAGGCTTCCGTCCCCTTCATGGAACCGAGACAGCTCTGATTGACCTCAAGACCCAAATTGACGAGTTGAAGGACAATGGCAAATCAGCTATGCTACTCCTCCTTGACCTTTCTGCGGCCTTCGACTTGGTAGACCACGCAGTTTTATGCAATCACCTCAGTTCTGCCGCTCATTTTTCAAGTGATGCCATAACCTGGGTACAATCCTTCCTGGCAAACCGGACAATGAGAGTATTCTCCACCCTAGCAGCTGCTGATCCCACACAAGTTTCATGCGGTGTCCCCCAAGGATCATGTGTATCTCCAACGATGTATAACATCTTCACTAAGCCTTTGTTCGACAAGTTGGACAGACTGGGTGTCATCTACGCTAATTACGCAGATGACACGCAGATCCTTATCCCCCTTTCGGGCAACTTCTTGGCGGACACAGCCTTAGTGAATAAGATATATCTCCTCATTCAGGCATGGATGGCATCTCACGGCCTCTGCCTGAACGACGACACAACTGAGTTACTGATCCTCGGCTCAGAGTTGGCCATCAAAAAATTGGACCCTAATTATGCTTCATTTAACATAGACAATAATGTCATTAAAGTGATGCCTGCAGTCAAAACTCTCGGGGTCTATCTTGACTCAGCGCTCACCTTCAAGAAACAAACCAACTCACTAGCATCCTCCACTGCATACACCTGCAAACTGATCCGAGCATGCAGACCATTCCTAACGGAAATTAGTTGCATTACTCTAGCGAACGCACTTATCATATCCAAGCTGGATTACTGTAATGCCCTATATGCTGGTTCTAACAAATACATCCATGACAAACTCCAAACGCTCCAAAATAACGCTATCAGAGTAGCCTTAAACATTCCTAACAGAGTTCATATCTCCACCGCTAGGAAGAATATCCATTGGCTAAAAATCAAAGACAGGATTGCGCTTAAAACCTTATCCCTTACCTCTAAATGCCTTAACAACATAGCGCCCCCCTACCTGGTAAACAGAGTCAACAAGAGAATCTCAAACCGGCCCACTAGAATGACGAATGCCTACACATTAGTGGTGCCCAGATATAAAAAGAGCACAGTGGGCGGATCCAGCTTCCCGGTCATAGCTGCTCAAACCTGGAACAGACTCCCCCTTGACCTCAGAATGGACCAACCCTACACTAGCTTCAGGCGGAAAGTCCTCACCTGGATTCGCTCCATCGACACTTAGCCTGACCACCTTACCGCCACTTATTCTAGAGACTGCGGATGAGTATAACTAGATTACTGGTTTCTAGACAACCTGCTCTATCTGCATTTCTGTATTTCTGTACTGCCTGTACATGCGTTCATCTTATCTGTATAACCGTTTTTTTGTCTTGTAACCAAGTTCTCAAGTATCCTTGTGCTGCCTGCGCCCAGTTACCCTTGCGGGTTTGGTTTTTGCGCTATACCAAATAAACAAACGAACAAACATCCTTCCATGTAGCATTCTTCCATATGACATCCTTTCATACTTTCATTACGAGGGTGCATTTAATATGGCTGTCTGAGTGCATAACGTCTCTCATACACTCGATGTGGTATAGCAACGATGTAGGGGGTCCCATCTATGGCTTTTCTCTGACTGTTCCAATATGATGGCGGCGAGGGGGTGGGAACTGGCAGGAAAGCATCTACCTGCTCCTCTACATTCCCCCTTTTATCTCCTCTTCATCATTGATCAGTACCTTCTCTTCATCCTGTTTCTTTTTTGGGATCCACATTTTTGTCACCCTCCTCAGGTGACCTGCATTCTTTATGTGCTCATCCACACTCCAGGTCATGTGGCAGCACTCTCCAGATGGTGAACAGAGCATACATCGTCCTATATATCTTTTCTGATCCTTAGGGTAATTGAACTTGGTTCCTGGAAGTGCAATTGTACTTTTCTTTATATTCTCATGTGTACTGGCTTAATTTTGCATTTGATCACCCATTTCAGTGTCAATGTCAGTCATTATCTTCATCCATATAGCTTTCTTAGCTGTCTTCTTGCATTGTCCCACAATGATCCTTATGAGACAGAATCCTAGCAATATGTACATGAGTATTACTCCAAGTACTTTAAAAGCGTTTGCCAGCCAAGTTGGAATCCATGACGATAAGGGTGTAAACCAATCGTCTCCTGCTGTATCATCAACTTCATCCTCCATTTTCGTATGCAGGGTCTTCAACATAGTTATTGCCTCTGTCAGGGTTCCATTTCCTCCACCATGAGATGGTTAAAACGTACAGCAAGAAGTCTAGACCTTGGCAATACAGACCTCCTTCCATTGCTGTAATTAAGTCCAGAACATAACTGTTCTGTAGAGTCATCAGCTTGATGGCTCTCAATTCTTCTCTGATTGCATTAAAAACCTTTTATTGTTACATTGATTGTCCGAAGTAGCTCCCATCTTGTAATCTGCAGCCAGTTGGTGTTTACTGCAGCTTGAACTCCTGGCAAGAATATAGCTGTCATTATCATTGCTGTCTTGCTAAATATTTTATGCTCATCTGGAATATTGTCATAGGACTCCATTGATTTTGCTGAGAAATAGTTGCTTCTTTTCAGTTGACATAGTTCGGGTCAACTCCTCATCCTCGGGTGCTCATCTATTTTTTGGAAATTCATCAATATGCAGGTCACTTTGGGGAATCACCAATGCTGGTACATGTAACTCAATACTCGCTCAGCTGTCAAACACTCCTCTGACATATGCCGCCTCCTGGAAGAACTTGCTATTGATGCTCTCGGTCTCATCGAGACATGGTTCACAGCCAGCTCGGTCACAAGCTTTGACACTCTCCTCCCTGATGGCTATAAAATCCTCTCCGTGCCCAGATCCAACCGTTCTGGACAGCTGTAGCCTTGATCTTCCCAGAGTGGATTCCTGGCTCTGTCATTCCTTTGCAGGCCTACTCCTCTTTCGAATGCCTGGTCTGCAGGCTCTCTCTCTCTCCTGGCCACTCTCTTACCATGGCTACTATCCATCAGCCACCTGGTCAGATCACCTCCTTCCTCTCTGAGTGGGTGGACCTCTCCTCCTCCCTCCTGGCCTTGACCACTCAACTCCTCCTTCTCAGAGACTTTAACATCCACCTGGATGCTTCCTGTCCCTCCTCTGCACTCTTTTGCAACCTCTGCGACTCTCTCGCGCTTTCTATTCTCCCCTCTGGCATGACTCACTCTGCAGGGCACACTCTGGTTGTTCTGATCTCCTCAGACCTCCCCCTCTCTATCCCCCTCACCACTCCTCTCTCTTGGAGTGATCACTGTCTCCTTTCCTCCCATCTCTCCCTCTCTACCCCGCCAACTCTAGCACTGACACCTACATTCCGGGTCATCCGACCCATGAAGCGTGTGTCAGTTGAGGCTTTCGCTGCCACTTTCTCTCCCCCTCCTCCTCCTCTGGCTGACTCACATCCTGACACAGCCCTTTTCATGCTCCACTCTTCTATCTCTGATACCCTTGATGTTCTTGCCCTTCTCATGAGGATCCGCTTCAAGCCCAAAGCCAAGTGCAACTCTTGGTATGACCCTGACCTCGTCACCCTTAAACGCAAGTGCAGGGTGGCTGAGAGGAAATGGCTAGCTTCTTGCGCATCCTCTGAAAAACTGGCCTGCCACCTATCCCAAAGGCAATACCGGCTTTCTGTCTGCACTAAGAAGAGAGTCCACATCCAAGCCCGTGTCTCTGCAGCATTTCGGCTGAACTCTTTAAAATCTGCAAGGAGCTGGCCCATCCTGCTGCAGTCTCTACCACTCCTGTCCCCTCCCAGACCCTCCGCACGGCCCTGCCTTCTCATTTCATCTCTAAAACCCAGAACATCTTGTCCACCCTCATGTCCTCTCCTACTCCCCCCTCCACTCTCTCCTCAACCTCCGCCCCCCCCTGTGGCCACCTCTCCTCCCTCTTTCTCTTCCTCTCATCTGTTCTCCCCTGATGAGGTTTCTAGACAAGTCCATCTATGAAAGTCTCGTCAAAACAGGTTCTTCCCTGTTCTTCCAAAACCATACAGGACCACATTGACACCCTCGCTCCTGCCCTGGTTTACTTCTGTAACCACTCCTTTGCCACTGGAGCCTTCCCTTCCCTCCTGCAGCACTCTCTTGTGCACCCACTTCTCAAGAAAACCTCAGCCAACTTAATCTTCACACTGAATCTGTTGGTTGTCTCCATGACCATCAGTCTAGCTTCAGAGCAGCCAGAAGCATGGAACCCGCTCTCCTGAACATCTGTGAAGACCTGCTCTCTAACCTAGATTCTAATCTCCCCTCTGTCCTCATCTTACTCGATCTCTCTTTTGTCTTTGACACTTTCAACCTTGCCATCCTGCTCAATAGTCTCCGTGATAACCTGGGTATCACCGATCAGGCCCTGACCTGGCTGACCTTGTTCCTCTCTGATCGACCCTCCCAGGTCCAACTTGGGCCTTTCCTTTCCTCTATCTCACTCTCTACCTGTGGTGTTCCCCAGGGGTCTAACCTCTCTCCCTGGCTGTTCAACCAATACCTGGCACCTCTCGCCCACTGCATTGCTGCTCTCTGCTCCAACATTCAGTGCTATGCGGATGACGGTGTGCAGTCATAATGTCGACATCAATAATGTCGACAGTCAAAATGTCGACAAATTAATGTCGAAAAACAATAATGTCGACAAACAAAAATGTCGACATTATTCGATATTTTTTCGACATTAATTTAGTGTATGCATAAATAAATAAATAAATATATATATGATGTGTTGAGTATGAGGGGTGGTTGGGGGGGTGTGGGGGGGTGGCAGGGGGGTGTTGGGTGAGGGGGGGTTGGGGGGGGGGACCCCCCCATAGTAAATACAATTTTTATTTATTTAATTATTGAATAAATAAATAAATAAATAATTGGTATGTGTTGAGTATGAGGGGTGAAAGGGTGGTTGGGGGGGTGTGGGGGGGCGGCAGGGGGGTGTTGGGTGAGGGGGGGTTGGGGGGGGGACCCCCCCATAGTAAATACAATTTTTATTTATTTAATTATTAAATAAATAAATAAATAAATAAATAAATAAATAATTGGTATGTGTTGAGTATGAGGGGTGAAAGGGTGGTTGGGGGGTGTGGGGGGGGGGGGTGGCAGGGGGGTGTTGGGTGAGGTGTTGATAGTTTTAAGGGTTTATAGTCATAATGTCAAAAAAAAAAATGTCGACATTTTTTTTTCGACATTATGACTTTTTACATTAAAAGTATAGAATGTCGACATTATTATTTTCGACATTATTTTTTCGACATTTTTGTCTGTCGACATTTTTTTGTCGACATTATGACTATAAACCGCGGATGACAGTCAGTTCATTTTCAGGCTCCCCTCTGCCACCTTTTCTCCTTCTCTCATCTCTGACTGTGTCTGCTATCCAAGAGTGGTATTCCACCAACAATAATGATAATGATGTGTTATTTATATAGCGCCTTTATCCAAAGCGCTTTACAGAGCACATATTTACATACAATATTACCCAACCAAAATTGGTACTCATTTATCAACCTTGGAAGGATGAAAGGCTGAGTTGGCATTGCTGGGATTCGAACCTGCGACCTGCAGGTCAAGCTCATATCACAGCAGCGAGCGCTCAACCCGCTGAGCTATCTTACCCGCTCTGCCTTAATGCCAGTAAGACAGCGATTCTCCTCATCGGCACACTTGCATCCTCCTTTCCTGTCATTCTCTGGCTGGCCTCCCTTGGCCCTCTTCCTGCTCCCACCTGTGAGGCTAAGAAGCTCAGGGTCATCTTCGACTCCACACTGTCCTTTTCTCCCCAAATCTCTGAAATCTCTAAGAAGTCAAACTACCATCTGCACCTTCTCAGAGGTATTCTTCCTTTCCTCTACTTCCCCCTGAAGCTCACTGTCTCTAGAGCTCTGGTTCTCTCTAGGCTGGACTACGGCACCAGCCTCTTTCTAAATCTGCCTGCTTCTACTCTCCGCCCTGTGCAACTCATCCAGAACAGGACTGCGAGACTTGTCCTTGGCTTCAAGCCCAGGGATCATATCTCACCAACACTGAAATCTCTGCATTGGCTCCCAGTGCCTGCAAGGATTAATTTCAAGACTATCTGCATTGTCCACAAGTCTTATAGGACCTGGGTCCTCAATACGTCCAACTCTCTCTTCGTAAATACCTTCCTACTCGAGCACTTCGCTCCTCTACCTCCAACTCTCTCAGGGTCAGTCGCTTTTCCAAGCAACAAGTTGGTGGTAGATCTCTTTCTTTGGCTGGGGCCTCCCTCTGGAACAGCCTGCCTACCTCTCTGAAACTTGAATAGAACCAGCTCCAGTTCCAAAAGCACCTCAAGACCTTCCTCTTTGCTTCTGCCTTCTCTCTTTCTCCCCCTGCTGATTTCCTGTCTGATACTGCACTGGTCACCTGGCTACCCTCTGATTTCAGGCCCAGGTCCCTGCCAGCCCAGTTGCACACCGCACTGCCTCCCGGCATCCTTTGTACATGGGTCTGTATCTGTAACCGTACAGTCCCCCTACCTGCACTTTTGGACACCTGCTGTCTGCACTTAACCTTGCACCTGCCACCTGCTGGCCGCACTTCGTGTCATTGTTTTGATCCCATGTACAGCACTGCCCCCTCCCGTTTCCCCTGGTACTTTCCCCTCATGCCTCCCCTGCACTTGCACAATCTCAATGTCACTTGGCCTAGTAAGATCGCTGCCTTTGTCCTCCCTCTGTTCCCTCTTCCTTGCCTTGTCGCGCCTTGAAACACGTGTGTATAGGCGCGTTTCGAAATGCCATATCGTATCATTACCATGGAGCATATTCCTCCCCGATTCTTAGGCAACTGCATGTAGGCTCTGGATCCACAGGCCCAAGATCAATCCATTAACATTGAAGTTCCTCCAATCATTCCTGGAACTTCAATTACCTGCCCGCATCCTTTGTTGTTTGCAACCAGGATCAGGCCATCTCATTCCTGAAGCATGTTGTTGCATTTCTGAGTGGTATTATAGATACTGGTCCTGCTTCACCGTCGACCCATGTGAGTAACTTTGAGTACTTAGCCCTTGATTCCAGTCATTTATCACTCACTATCTGCACTATGCTTGCTGATTCCTTCTTCAATAGATGTGCAGCGCAGGCCAATAGTCCTTCTTCCCATACGGTACTAGCGACAACATGCCCATATATCACTAGCTGAGGTCTTGCTCTGCATCTTGCCTCTCCTGGCTTTTCAGTACTTTCTGAAAAATTCAGCTTCTTCATCTGGACAACTTTATTCTTTCTCCAATCTGGGATGGATACATACGTTTCTTACTTGTCCATCCTGGTCCATTTTCCTTCCTTCTTGTTTTCACATAGGTATCTTCATATGGGAATGCCAATTTTGATCGCCATCATAACATAGCCCATTTTCCTTCGAATTGTCCTGCGGTTGTGCATGCTGCTAGATGACTGAGGCATTTTCCATTATGTGAATAGATTTCTCTTTCAATAGCATTCATGGCATACGGTATTAGGGAACAAAGATAACAGCTTTCGTCTGACATTCTTTTTCTCACCTCGTTCATCTGCTGGTACCATAGGTAATTTTTTTAATGAATTGAATTTTCAAGAAATGTATTTATACCTTCATGGTTTTCCTCAATATCCCTTTTAAATTGAAATAGACTACTAGTTATATTATGAAACAGGCTGGTTATACTTTTAGTCGGGACAATAGTAAATGTTTCATTAATACCTTCCATATCAATGTCATGTTTTACAAAACTTTGTAATGCCATAATAATTAGGAGAAAAACACAAATCACAATAACAGCTGATATCACCATCAATATCACATGAAAACCTATTGATTTTCTGTATGGAATTGAATTTCTGAAAAGTGGAAGCCTCTCCATGTTGTATTTACTTTAGTATGCAAATATGTTATCTCCTTTGTAATCGCTTCTATATAAAAAGTAGTATTACTGCAATTAACACTCTCCAGACAATACAATTATTCTAAGGGTCCTCCAAAAACATCATAATACGTATTCCTCTTTGTGTTATGGCTGGATAAGTCTGTAATATATAGGAAAGAAGACCAGATAAGAATGTATATACTAATGTGATAACAGGTATCATATATGATGGTCAATACTCTTCTTTGTTCTTCAAAGTCCGAGCCCTTCTCTCATTGTTCAGTTAAGCCTGTCTAAAAAGAGTGTTCCAATGTAGCTGCAAGTCTATTTTCTCCTTGTCAATTTTAGGAAATGATGATCTTCAGTTAATTTGGAAAATGTTAAACCCTAATCTATAGTGCTTGTGTGCACGTCATTCCCCTTGTTCTCGTTTCTAGCCATCTGGCATGTCTGCATGTGCAGACCTACTTTTCTTGCTTCAGTTGGGATGCCTTTGGGAGGGTCCGATGTTCCACCTTTATAAGGTTTGACATTGTGTAGTTGTAGCCATGCTCTTCGTCCCTTCAATTTAACTGCAGTGGGGCTAGCTTCCTCTACTTCATGGGGCCCTTCAAAGTGGGGCATATTTGTGCATGTGAAGATCCTAATAGAAATGGAACTTTGAGATTTGTTTGTTAGGACAGGCCCTCTGCAGTAAGCGACTGTTATTAGAAAAGAGACTTTGGCAGAAGGCCCTGATGTCTGTGCTTTGAACTGTGTCCTCGTGGCAGAGAAGCCAGAGTGTGTGCGAAGCCCGAATGTGCCCCCTTGCCCCGTGCTGAAAACGTGAGGAAGGGAAGCCAACTGCTCAACCGTCCTGACATATTATTTCTTGAACCCTTTTCTTTGTTGCATACTTTATTGTCCCACACCCTTTGTATTTAGAAATAAGGATTGGCAAAAGGTATTAGTATGGGCCGTTTTATTTTGACAGAGACTCGATTAGGACTGTGTTATTATTATTTGATGGTCGTAGCTTGCTCCCATCCTTAGATTTGGGTTAGACAGGCATTCAACCAACCCATGAAGTTCTATAAACACCCTTGAACTGAGATCACTTGTGTTTGTCTTCACTGTTTGATACCATGCTACCTTACACAAGTCGTCTGGTCAATGTTCGAAGAACGATCAATAAAAACAATTCCCCCCTGATGGCATTTTCTCTAGCTTGGGGGATTTCATTATAATTCTCAGTATATGCTGTGCAATCATGTACATAATCATTCTCTCCTACTGGTTCTGCTATAAACATTGCTGGATTCACTGTCTTACATCTAACAATGTTGATTGCGTGGTTGGAAATAATCACCTCGTACCCTGACGCTCTTTGTGTGGTCAATGTACTTTTGGGTTTCTCTAAAATTGCGAATAATGCATGCTCTACACATAACGTTATTGGGAACCCTATCGGTGTACTTGAAGCTTTTTCAATTGCGAATGCAGCAGCAGCTAAAGATTAATCATAGGTATAGTGTCCCTTCATTACTGGATCTAAATTCCCACTGTAGTATGCCAATGGTTTATATCCATGTCCTAATGTCGTCTTCTGTGTAAGATCTGCTGTCATGACTTCTCCGTTTCAATGGGAGAATAAAGAAAATTCTTTATTGTAATCTGGGATCCCTAACACAGGGGCTGTACTAATCACCTTTTTCAATTCTTTGAACCCTTCAGTCATCTCATCTGTCCATGTTATTGTGCTCTTATCTACTTGTGCTTCTTTAAGTCCTTTTAAAAGTGGTCGAATATACGTACTGTAATCAAAAACCCAGGCCCTGCAATAATTGTGAAAGCCTAGAAACTGTTGCATTTCCCTCACTGTTTTTGGTGCTACCGTTTTTATGATTACTTCTGCTCTTTCAGGTGTCACTTTTCTTCCTTTGTGAGAGGTCAACTGTCCTAAGTACAAGACTTCTTCCTGACAATATTGTAATTTCTCCTTGTCTAGTTTATATCCTTTTTCTGAGATTATGGTCATAAGTTTATCTGAGTCTTCTCTACACATTTCCTTCATCTCACTACGCACCAAAATGTCATCCACATACTGAATTATTGCACTTTCAAGTTGGAAATTACCCATGTCCATCTGAAGGACTCTGTTAAAGATCGATGGGGACTCACAGTACCCGTGGGGCAAACAAGTATGTTTCAGGTGGATCATTCTATCAGAAAAGGAAGTCAAATCTTGTGAATATTCATTAAGAGGAATCGAAAAGAATGCATTTTAAAAATCTATAACTGTAAAATATTTGCCCTTAAAGGGGATGTATTAAAGGGCACAATATTGTTGCAGGATTTGGAACTAAAGGAAACTCAGCTTTGACTATATTATTTAGAGGGCAATGGTCCTGAATAAATCTCCATGAACCCCCCCTTTGATTTTTTCAGAGGGTACACGGCCGTGTTGCATGATGAATCTGATTGTACCAATATGGTTTGCTTCATTAAAGTGGAAATGGTGTCAAATATACCTTCATCTGCCTCTCTGGACAAGGGGTATTGCTTTGCCTGTGGTAAAAGAGCTCCTGGTTTTAATTTAATTTTAACTACACCTATCATTTTTAATAAACCCACAACGTATGGGCTCGTGGTCCATAAAATCTTTGGAACTTTCTCTAAGTCTTCCTCAAAGAATGACAGTCTTCTTTTCACCAACGCCATTCTCTGCGGTATTTCTATACTCTTTACTTTAATCCAATAAGTGATACTTATAAAAAACACTAGTTCATTGTCAGAATAGTCATCTCTAAACAGTTCTTAGTATGTCACATCTGTCAACCTATAGGGCTATCACTGTCCTCCATCCATCCCCTTCCTTCATCATCCGTTCCATCATAAAGCATCACTCTTTCTTCTCTGAGCACTGCTGCTTCTAGTTCTGAAGGAACGGTCTGCCCTTCCTCATCGTCCATGTGGATTTCTGGCTTGAACAAAAATTCATCAGGTATTCTCAATATTTTACCTGCCAACCTGGGTAATCATGACAATAAAATAGTCACTCCATACAAAAATACTTCTGAATACAGGGGCACTCTTCATAATGCTTTCTGGTCTGTAAAGGCTAATAAAACCTCTTCCACATTCATATAGTGTATCCCTGAAGTAGAGTACACTATTCCTTCATCAGTGAAAGATATCATCATGTTCAGCTTTGTCATTAAGTCATGTCCCAATATGTTAACTGACATCTGCCTATAGTATGACAATGGCATTGACATATCATGTTCTCCTATAGTAATTGGTCATTTGTCTGTACAAAGAACTGAACTCATCACTGCAGAGAACCCTGGAGCGTCCATGGCAGTACCTGACATTGAGTATTTTCCCTCACAGACAAAGGAACAATTGGCTCCAGTGTCTACTAGAAAAGAAAATGTCTTGCTCCCTATTGTTGCCTTGACCCTTGGTTCCTCTTCCCTAAGTGTTTTGAAATCTAGACTGATTCCCTCTTCCTCTTGGCCAGAAATTGTACCCCCTCTGATCTGTAGGATATACTGGGTTATTTTGCTACCCTAACTGTGTCTCCTGTGTCACCCCGCCTTCATTACTTGTCAATACCGCTCACTCAATGGCTATTTTGGACAGCTTCTTCTGAACTAACTTTGATTCCTCCTGCTTTCTGGTCTCAGCTTTCTTCTTATTTTTGTCCTGCATTAATCGACAGTGATGCACAATTGTCAATTGTATTTCTGGCCATGGCTTCACTTAAATTTCCACAGTTTTTTTCAATTGTCTGCGCTGGCTAACGCAGCCCCTGTCACAAAATATGGACATTTAATGCTACCGTTTTATTCCACGTTTCACGAGTCTCCTGCCACCATCTGTCTGAATGTGTTCATTAAAGGCAACAGGATCTTCATACTCTCCCATCTTCCAAGTCATAAACGCATCCATATCGGATGTATCAGGATATTGCACTCTGAACGCTCACCATACGACTGCTCCGAAATTATTAAATGGCGCTCCATCTTGTGTGTCATGTTTTGAGCTGTCACACCTGCATATCGTGCTCGCTTCCAAATGTGGTCAGCTCTCTCCCCCAGAATAGCTGCTAGAAGCCCTTTTATGTCACTATAGCTAGTGTCATTCCTGATGTCATCCTTTCTAATTCATAAATCAATATTCCTGCACCGGAAGTTAAACTCTGCAATTTACATCTTAAATTATATTTATCCATCTGTGGCCATGTTATATATTGTGGCCACACTCCCCCTTTCTCCAGTAATGGGAATTGTGAAAATCCTGATTCATAATCATATTTTTTAATCTCTTTTTTATTCACGTTTTACAACAAAAAGCAAACACATTGCTGATGAATGGTGATTACAAACTATACCCTTTTCCCACCACTCTACCCTGCCCAAACTCCACAACAGGGTGCATGTATAGACCAAGTACATTGATCATTTGCAAAAAAAAACAGTATTGGATAAATGAAACAAGGCCAGTGTCAACAAGTCGACTGCGAGACATCTACTACAACAAGAAATTTATGACAACACATTGAAGAGGTGAAAGTGTGACATGTGTGGACAGATCAAGCTCAACATCTCTTGGTTAACAGTCCTATCTGTATATTTGTACCATATCATGACACAGCAGGGGCTTCCATCCTAAGGAGGTATGACCGAAAGCGGCCCCAGTAGTCATTCGGCCTCGTTTCAGGAGGGAGAGAAGAGAAGTAAGATGTTTCACAGTTTTCACATATCTTCAGCATATTAACCCATTCCCTCACCGCAGGCGGTTTAGTTCTCATCCATATTTTAGCAATTAAGGCCCTAGCGACCATAGAGACCATAGCCAACAATTTCCTTTCAGTTTTAGTGGGGACATCAAAAAAAGCCAACAGCCAGGCCACATGGGAATCATGTGGACAACCCAGGACCATTTTGTTCATAGTATCGGATACACCCTCCCAAAAGGACTGCATGTGACAAAAATTCCATACCATATGCATAAAATTAGCAGCATCAAAGTTACATCGTGGGCAGGAGGCCTCCCTCTCTGGGTAATATTTATGCAGTTGTACAGGGGAAAGGTAGTACTAGTGAAGGAATAGGAACTGTGTAAGGCGGAACCTGGAATTCAGCAAGATCTTCTTAGACAACGTACAAATAACCCACCATTGTTTATCGGGTAGAGGCGTTTATAAAACCCTATCCCATCTGACTTTGAACAACACCCGGGGGGCCGAGCGAAAAGATTTAATCAACTTATATAGTGCGGGAACCACGCCAGCATGGTTTGGAGGATTGGTCATTAACTGGGCTAGCGGGGAAGGGGCTGGTATCACCGGGAAATCGCTCCACCACTCCCAAAGAGCTTCCCATAATCTATAATAGAGCAGCATGGAGACCACATTCCAGGAACCACAACTCTTCAGGGCGTCCCACTGTGAATTTGCCCTCATGTACCAAATCACCCAGGGAGAAGACACCTAATTTCTCAAACTGAGTTCTGAAAACCCCTCAGAGTTGAGAGGGATACCATGCACCGAGTACAGTGCAAAGTCAGCGTGATAGTTGTCACCTGTGCTAGTTATGGAGGCAGCTTGGTCCCACGCCAGCCTAGTCACTTCCATGGGCTGTATCTCCTGCCTGGGGGTTCATTTGGGTGTACCCCACAGCAAACCTTTCAAATCATAAGGATGAGCAACTGCCCTTTCCAGTTTTGTGTGCAGAAGTTCTGCAGAGGGATTCCCCCACCATAATGCACACTGGATCTGAGCAGCGATGAAGTGCACATATAGGTCAGGGTAATCCAGGCCACCTGAGGCATACAGCAATGACAAGGTGTCAAGAGCAATCCGCAATCCGCACCCGTCCACCCGCTCATACCAGTCTGGATAGGATTTGGACCAGTTGATACGTAGCCCTGAGAATCCACTGAAAACAGAAATTTCCCATACCAGTGGCCAAAGTTTTTGCTTGGAGTTTTTAACATATAATAACAAATTGTCTGCATAAAGAGATATGATAGAGACATGATAATAGATCTTCACCCCTATATGTGCATAACATTCTGTTATTGCACATGCAAGGGGTTCAGCTGTCAGGGCGAAAAGGCTAGGGGAGAAACGAAACCCCTGTCTCGTTCCCCTAGTAGGAAATATACTATCAGAAGTCAACTGATTCTACAATATCCTGGCAGGGTACAGTAGACAGATCCATTGAGTGTAATGGAGACCCAGACCGTATCTGTGTAAAATTTCGAACAGAAAGGGCCATTCGACCGAATCAAAGGCCTGCTCTATATCGAGGGCCGCAACTATACGTTATGCATCAGGGAGAAGAGACACCTTAGGTTGAAGGGGCCCCTGAGGGACCCTTGGATGTGGAAACAAGGCACAATCACCACACACGAACTGATACGCCAGAGACGAGTTTGTATTCCCAAAAAATCTAGGGTTTATATCAAAACAAATAGTCCCAGTTGGCCAAATGGTCCCACGCCCCGCGACGTGTGTCTAACAGACCTCGGGGGACGCAAGAGAGCGAAAATTGTTCATCTGTTACATATATACAAAATTAGCATCTTACAATCAGTAATGACACATTTGATGCCGCCCCCAATTCATTCCCTTTGAATTGGAGGCAATGATTGACCATTGTGACGAATATGACACCTTAGACCACCATATTTAGTAACAGTTTGCAATCTCAAATTTACAGACACTATTCTTTATTTGATAGAACACAGCGCTTCTGTTTTCATGCACAAGCTGCGCGTAGGGGACTGGCACACTCCAGGCCTCACTATCTCCTGGTTTCGATTCATGCTCTAGAGGTCAGCTTGCTCTCTGCGCCTCACAGTGCTCACAGAGAAGGGGGGTCGTAAAGAAGAACATAATTCAAACCCTTTAATATTCATTTTGTACATTGCTATTCTTTCTAGGAGACTCGCTGGCATCCGTGTACTGATTAAGATGCCTTGCCCCTTGCCTTCAAGGATATGTGCGGGAGGGAACCGGGCATTTCTGTCTGGCTCTCCAGCGTAATGTTTCAACATGTCTTTAGTAACCTTGGACCATTGAAGCAGAATAATATCTTTAGCAAAACAGTTTTACATGAGGCAAAGTGGCAACGTTAGAGAAAACAGAGAGAGAAAACTAAATGGTGATTCTGGTCATCTTAAAATGGCCGCACTCTAGTTGAGCTAATAGCTACGTAATAACTAATGAGCATATATTCTTAACACTTTAAATGAGGCGGTTGGTCTTCGGCCAACCAATTATCATGCATTTCTTTCCATGGGTTTTTAGTTTTTTTAGACTGACAAACCCTCCTCTTGGCTGTATGCCAAACACCTCATCCATACATTGCATCCTCCCCCGACTAAGTGCTTGGACTGGATTCGGAATCTGATTCGAACTCTGACTCATATACGCTCGTTGTCTCCTCCTTATTATTATCAATATCGATCACCATGAATTCTTTAATGGTTTTGGATTTTGGATTTGGATATTGTGAGTGTTTGATTTAGTAATGTTTTTTCGTTCTACCATTTGTACACATTCCTCACTAATTTCAGTGCATACTATGGGGAGACAATGTATGCAACAACAACACGTCACAAATATTCCTAAAATTGCTACTAAGATTGCAAATAGCTTCCATCCCCAGGACCGCAACACTTCCCAGAACCAGGAGCTTATGTTCAATTCCCAGCCTCCTTCAGGGGGGTGAAGATCAGAGCTTAATATGTACAATTTTCTTATCGCTTCGAAAATCGTGGGGGAGGAGTCACTTACAAATACGCAACATGCTGATCCCACGATTTTGCAAACACCGCTGCGATCAACTAAGATTATATCAAGGGCCATTCTGTTTTGCAGTGACATCAATCTAATTCCTTTTTCCTCAAGAGTCATATTATATAATATGTCAGTGGTTCCATTTATTGTTTCTTCCAATATTCTAGACAGTCGTCTTATGTTATAAGAGTTTTCGCCTGGCCCCAAAATGGTATGAATGATTTTGCTATGTCTTCTGCAATCAACCCTCCTTCAACATTCCGGCGAGGTTGTGACTTTGTTAATTTGGCTATGTCTGCTGTTTCCGAAAGAAACACCCCAGGAAACAGAAAGCCTAAATAACACGTGTCTCCCCAGTTCCTACGTAACCAAGGATATGCTTTTTCTCCACATATAAAGTACACAGGATCTCCCACATATATTGGTTCCACTTCTTTATCAAGGAATACTATGTTCCTGCATCTAGTAAATGTTCCTACCTAGAAGGGACCCTTTTTCTTTAAACAAAATGGAACAGAATGAGGATTATAATTCATTGTATATGAAGGGGGTTCTGCATCCTTATTCCCCTCTGGGCTCATGTGGAACGTGATCACAGAAGATTTATAAGGTACAGACAATCTATCCTGTGGCATTATTGCTGGTGTAATTAATCGTGTTCTATGGAATATAGAGCAACCCACCGGTTTCATAATCACTTCTTCGAACTCATTCATGTTTGTCTTGTCTAATTGACCGGTTTCACTTTCGTTCCATTTCCCATAATACAGGGCACTCAGAGAAGCATAACATGCAGAAGTCAATAGCAGGGGCTGTACATACCATCCTATTCCCTTACCACCATGCTGGGGCAAGTGGGCACAAACCCAACAGTTGTTTTTTCTTAGTATTGAGTGTGTCATGTTCATTATCAATAACAATGTGTTGTTCCCGTATCCTTCCCTATGTCTGTCTTCCATTGGGGACAAGGTATAGGAAATCACATGAACTGGGCTTTCCGTCATGGAAATGTTGACAATAGGCAACAGTACCTTAAGGGGGTACATTTCTTCTAGGTACAATAATACTGATATGGTCAATATTAGGGCTAATATCCTCATTATACACATTATTATCGTTAACCCCAGCATACAATACTTTCAACCATGTCCCTTTTTCACCGTTCTATGTACTGCGTTTAACTCGCTATCAGCATTGGTGCAGGTGGGGGCATATGCTTGTTCCGACATTTTTTATTTTTCGTCCTTCTTCTTCTACTATGCTTGTCGTGAATATCTCTTGATGATGCGCTTCTTAGGATGTTAATGAGTTCGATAAATGTCTACAGTCTCTCGATGCCAGTTCTTACCAGCCTGGATTGCTTACTCATTTGGCAAGATCTCTGTGCATTCACACATTTCTCTAGAGTTTCTGAGCAGTTGCCTTTGTACCATGTGCGCCCCCCTTGTTCGCTCGGGTTCCGGACACATGGATTTAGCACCGAGGAGTTGCGTTTATTGAGCTGTCTGGCTTGCACAACTCTCACGCCATTCTCCTCTAGGCCTCCGGTTCCTACTTCATCCGAGAATAGGAAACAGAGGCAATAAAACCACAAAAAGATGAAGATGTGATCACTCCTTTTTTCTGCTCCGCAGGTTATACCGATTTGCTCCCGGTATCGTGTGGTCGACAAATAGTGCGGGTGCACTTCCGGTCTCAAGCTTGGAGTCAGCCTCGGGCACAATGGCAGATGATGATGACTGCCCAGGCGATGATGCTGGCTGCGGCGCAACAGAAGATGGTGGGCGCCACAGAGGTGTATGCTTGATATTGGCCAGCAGTGATGCAGAATCTGCTGGAAAACGTTGGGGCACTCTTTGCCCTTCCTCTTTTATGGCAATCTCATCAGGCTTTGTTTCAGGATCAGGCAGTTTGTGTGGCAAAGAACTGGCAATTGCATTTTTCGTTTCTGGAGCCGCTGCTGTCTCTTTTTGGTCTTTGTCCCGATCAGTCGAAGTGTCAAATGGCGGTGGGACTTTCTTGGCGTGCGTGGCGTGGATCCACACTTTCTGCCCATCCACGCGTATTGCTGTCTGCGTGGTCAAAAGGATTTGGTAGGGCCCACGCCACCTGGGTGCCAGCGATGTTTTCCGCTCATAATTTCTAATCAGCACCCATGTTCCTGGCTCCAATGCATGTCCTGGGCCAGTGTACCGCACCGGTAATGCCTCCTGCACCTGCTGATGAATCAAACGCAGTTTTTTTACTAACAGATTACAGTAAATGCTGAGTACAGGGTATTCTACCTCTCTCATTCTTTTTGGCTGGGGTGCACACCACACATTCGCCGGTCTCCCCATTATGATTTCGTATGGGGAGAGCACAGTTCTTGCTTGTACTGATGTTCGCATACACAGTAATGCTATTGGCAACGCATCTACCCAACTTAGCTTGCTGCCTGCACAAATCTTACTTATTTTGGATTTCAGGATAGCGTTATGACATTCAATAAGTCCGGCAGTCATGGGATGCCTGGAGCAATGGAATCGCTTATCGATTTGGAGACCTGCACAAATCTGCAATATTACTGCACCTACAAAATGCGGACCATTGTCCAACCATATGACACGGGGAAGACCGAAGCGAGAGCAATACTCTTTTAGCATTACTTTCTCCGTGCTCATGGCTGTGCAGTCTTTCAATGGATACGCTTCCACCCATTTGCTGAATGCACATATGATCACCAGAACATACTTCAGGTTTTTGCATCTCTCCATTTCTATGAAGTCGAAGTGGATCACTTCGAATGGCATAGAGGGAGGTCCGAAAATTCCTGTTGGAGTTACTGTTCCCTTTCCCACATTGTGCTGTAGGCACGTTATGCAGTTCTGTACTAGCCTTTCGGCATTCTTTTTTATGAGAGGATTTTCCCAGACTGTGGCTAAATGTTGGACTGTTTTCTTCACACAGATGTGGGTGGGACTGTGAGCCATTGTTACCATCGCATTTACATAAGCATTCGGCAACATCCGATTCCCCCTCTTCTTGTCCACCCAACAACCCTCCAAGTCCAGTTCTGCAGGGCCCTTGGCCCATCCCTGTATTTCGTCGGCGGTAGCTTCCGCCTGCATCTCTCTGACAGTTACAATTCCATTTTCTATCATACAGGAAACTTCCTCCGATTGTACTGTTAACATTTTTGTATTCAAATCAGTGGCAGTTTGTTTAGCAATTCTGTCTGCAAATGCGTTTCCTTCTCCCACTTTGCATGTCACCTTTTTATGCGCCTCGCATTTCACTATCGCCAGGTGCTTTGGACACGTAAGTGCAGACAGTAATCGTACAATCAAAGGGCCATGTTGAATTCTAGCCCCATGGGATGTTAGGAAACCTCTCTCGGCCCACAGTCGGCCAAAGTTATGAACCACGCCAAAGGCGTACTGGCTATCAGTGTAGATATTTACGCTCAGGTTCTCTGAAATTTCACAAGCCCTTGTTAAGGCAATTATCTCTGCTGCTTGGGCAGAGTTGTATGGGATTCTTTTACTCTCCACGATGCTTTTTAACGTGGTGATAGCTTATGCGGCGGTTGATGTTCCTTCCGTCAGGTAATTTAAAGCAAGAACCATCACAAAACAGTTCTCCATCTGGTTCTTTTAATGGCGTATCATGCAGATCAATTCTCCCTTTTGTTTCTTCCTCAGTAACCATTAAGTAATCATGGGGAGGTGATTCAGTCTCATCAATGTTTTCCCCGTGCATTGGCATTAATTCTGCTGGATTCAAAGTGCTACACCTCATAATTTGGATGTGGGGGGCGAACAATACAATTTCATATCTAGTCAATCTAGCAGAGGTGAGGTGTTGTGTCTGCATTCTATTGAGTAGAACATCTATGGCATGTGACACCATTAAAATTAAAGTGTGCCCCAATACCATCCCTTCAGTTTGTTTCACTGACGCAGCAGCCACTGCAACAGCTCGCAAACATCGTGGTAGTGCGCACGCTACAGGGTCCAGCGCGGAAGAAAAATAACCGCACTGCCTATTTCTTCCACCTTCTTCCTGTGTTAGGACAGACAACGCACATCCTTCGCTCTCATGCACAAACAGCCTAAAAACCTTTTCATAATTCGGTGTGCCCAAAACTGGAGCAGAACTCAAAATGATTTTTAGCGAATAAAATGCTTTCTGACATTCTTCATTCCACTGCAAAGGCATCACAGCATCCTTTTTTGTCAATTCCACCATTGGTTTTACAATTAAGGCGAAGTTCACAATCCATTGACGGCAATATGAAGCCATCCCGATTATAGCTCTCACCCCTTTCTGCGTCTTTGGAATAGGCATACCAGAAATGCTCTCTATCCTCTCTGGCGTTAATCTTCTCCCTTCCTTTGAAAGTAGATAACCCAAATAAGCTACTTCCTTCTGACAGTATTGGAATTTCTTTAAGCTTGCTTTATGGCCATGCACAGCTAGGTGAGTCAATAATAAGACAGTAATTTCTTACAAATCTCTTCCGTGTCAGCAGCGATTAGTAAATCGTCAATATATTGTAGCAACACACAGTCTGCCGGTAATTCTAACATGTCTAGCTGTTCTTTCAATGCTCTACTGTATATGCTCGGACTTTCAGTATAGCCTTGTGGAAAGCGTGTGAATGTGAATGATCGTCCTCCTAAAGTGAAAGCGAATAAATACCTGCTTTCTTTGTGTACTGAAATGCTGAAGAAAGCATTCTTCAGATCAATAACACTAAAGTATTCTGCCGAAGCAGGGATCATTGTCAAAATTGTAGTGACATCTGGCACTAACGGGAATTGGGGATCTACTACTTTGTTTAGTGCACGGAGATCAATTATGAAACGGTACGGTACCTCATTACCCCCTTTCTTATACACTGGAAGAATGGGGCTGTTACATATACTGCCTGTAATATCTTCAATCACTCCCATTTCACCAAATCAGAAACAATACTTTTCAATCCTTTCTCCCCTTCTGCTGAAATTTTATACTGCGGAATACGCGGTAGCGTTACTCCTTCTTTTAAAACAATTTTCACTGGCTCTATTTTCAAGCATCCCACATCATTGTTATTCGCGGCCCAAATACAAGTTGGCACCTCACTCAATTCCCCTGTTAAAGATTTCATCACAAATTCAGAAGTCGGCCCACTCTGAGGTGAAATAGTCAAAAATACCCCATCTGGTGTGCAGTGGATAACCGCGCTTAGCTTTTTCAATAGATTCAATCCTAGGAGATTTTCCCCACAATTCTCTGTCAAAAGAAATGGACAATGTTCAGTAAAAGGCCCTATTGTCACTGCTATTGGTTTGGACTCGGGATTTATTACTGGGGTACCTGCGAACCCTACTGAGATATTTTGTCTCCCTGACAGAGGTATATCTGGAACCAAGTGATGATCTATCGAGCATTTCTGTGCCCCCGTGTCTACGAGGTATCTATGCTCTTCATTCCCAACTTTCATTTCTACGTAGGGTCCTTTCTGATTCACGGGAATGGATACTGGTTCCGACCCCTGTCCTGGGCTGTCCTATTGGGGTAACAACACATCATCCGAGGTGTAATCACTATTGTTACTATAGTATGCACCTGTCTGAGTATCAAAAATATTCCCGCCTCTTCCTCTGTTTCCATTTTGTCCGGCCTGATGATTTTGACTCTGAGTAAAGGCATTTTGATTTGGCGCCTGGCCCTGATTCTGTGCACCATTCCCTTGACTACTCTGGTGCTGCTGCATATGGTTTCTATTATGGCCATGTGTTCCTGGATGCCCTATATGTTGTCTTCTCTGACCATATCCGCCTCTGTTTTGCAAGTGCAGACATTGTGCCCGCCAGTGTCCTTCCTCTCTACAATATGCACATTGGTTTAACCCCAGAGGCCCTCCATGCATATTCAAATTGCCCCTGCTCTGTACATTTCCCCTTCCCCTGTTATGTCCTGCTACCTGCTGAAGTAAGACCCCCACTATTGTTCGCAGGGCTTCTATTCTTAATTGCAAAGGGTACTCATTACACATCTCATTTATTTCACCCACAGAAATCCTTGGGCTTGACATCCATCTCATTGTTTCCCGCATACACACTCGCAGTCTTTGCCGATCACCTAACTGTCCCAGTGGTGGCAAGGATTTCTGCATATAAAACCCTGTCTCTTTCTTCCTACCTCTCTCAATATCCTTTCTCCTATACCCCGGTGTGGCGAGTATCTCAGAATATTCTTCATCAAGTTAATTCTTCAATTCAAACAGTCGCTTCACATGCTCTTCTATTTCCTCATCTCTCCCTCTACAACGGGCCAATGCATTTAAATCCAACAATCACTGAGGTGGTAACTTCCCAACTAACATTTTCCATTGTGCCGACAAATATTCCCCCATGCATTCCAAAAATACCTGTTTTTCATTGCTCCTCCTGAAGTCATGTATTGACGCTAACGTTGCCGTCCCATCGTTCTCGTCTATATACATTTCCGCTTGCTCTTGCAGCTCACGCTTTCTCTCCTTACTGATTGCGCTGCGGGTCACTCACACACACTCGCTTTGTTCTAATTTGCGTATGTGGGGGGCAGTCGGAACAGGATTACCCCCTCGAGCGGAAGGTGTGGAAGGGGTAGTGGGCACAGGAGGGATCTGCTGGAGTTGCAATGGTTGCGAAACACTCGGGGCTGGCTGACTAAAGGGCGGTGTTATTACTGACGCTGCCTGTGGCTGTATTGGAGTTGGGACAGGCTGAGCAATAGGAAGGGGTTGGGTGGTGACTACTGACGTGGTCTTCTTAGTTTCACTCCTCGGGTCTTGTTTTGTCTCGGTTAGTATTTTGTTTATTAATTCATCTGATGAATGTAACTCTCTCTGTGGATATTCAACTGGTCGCGTCTATTTGCCTTTCTCAAACTATTGCTCCACTCCTCCTCCTCCTTTTCCTCCGCTCTCTCTGCTTTTGACTTATACCTGCGCGCATGTTTCTCTCTACTTCGAAATCGGAGCATTGCTTCCCTCCTCCAATCCCTAAGGATACCAAGTGCCACAGGATGCGCTTTCTTACTTATCAAAACCTTTTCCAGGTTATCTATCCGATCCATCTCAAAACTACCATTCCTCGGCCATTGAAGGTCTTCCTGCTTTCTGGTTTGCATATGCCAAATTTCACAAAACATTATCGCTCCTACACCATACTTCACATACATATCATAAGCTGGCGTTCCCCCGGAGGCGCGACCTGGCCAGTTTCCAAAGATTGTTCGCCGCAGCGGAAAAATCCCGCTAAGGTGGACAATACCCCAGGCATGTTTTAACCTTACCCTTGGCTAATCAAACTTACTCTGGGCATTTGATTTTGCAAAATCAACTCTCAACCAATATCAGGATTACTTACGAATCGGGGCACGACTCACCTGATTAGTCAATTTGTCTTTTCAAGACACAATTTGTCTGTATTCTGACGCAACCAATGACGTTGTGTCTGCGTATCTCGGCTCTGCCTCGTTTCGGGACCCTCGCCCCCTTGTTCGCTGGCCAGGCACGTCGATCAGGGATCAGCTGTGTGCAGATCTGCAAAGGAGTCTCATCACTTTCGCAGGGCGCCCCGGACACCTCTTGATCCCGGCTCGATCACTCCCATCCTCGCCGTTCTTGCCACCTTCATCAATTTGCAACGTACACGATGGAACAAGTGGGGGAGGGTCCCTATTAGGGCGCTATCTTGAAGGGGCCCCTGAGGGACCCTCGGATGTGGAAACAAGGCACAATCACCACACACGAACTGATACGCCAGACACAAGGTTGTATTCCCAAAAAATCTAGGGTTTATTGCAAAACAAATAGTCCCAGTTGGCCAAATGGTCCCACGCCCCGCAACGTGTGTCTAACAGACCTTGGGGGACGCAAGAGAGCGAAAATTGTACATCAGTTACATATATACAAAATGAGCATCTAACAATCAGTAATGACACATTTGATGCCGCCCCCAATTCATTCCCTTTGAATTGGAGGCGATGATTGACCATTGTGACGAATATGACACCTTAGACCACCATATTTAGTAACAGTTTGCAATTTCAAATTTACAGACACTATTCTTTATTTGAGAGAACACAGCGCTTCTGTTTTCATGCACAAGCTGCACGTAGGGGACTGGCACATTCCAGGCCTCACTGTCTCCTGGTTTCAATTCATGCTCTAGAAGTCAGCCCGCTCTCTGGGCCTCACAGTGCTCACAGAGAAGGGGGCCGTAAAGAAGAACATAATTCAAACCCTTTAATATTCGTTTTGTACATGCTGGCATCCGTGTACTGATTAAAATGCCTTGCTCCTTGCCTTCAAGGATATGTGTGGGAGGGAACCGGGCATTTCTGTCTGGCTCTCCAGCATAATGTTTCAACATGTCTTTAGTAACCTTGGACCATTGAAGCAGAATAATATCTTCAGCAAAACAGTTTTACATGAGGCAAAGTGGCAACGTTGGAGAGAGCAGAGAGAGAAAACAAAATGGCGATTCTGGTATCTTAAAATGGCCGCACTCTAGTTGAGCTAATAGCTAGGTAATAACTAATGAGCATATATTCTTAACACTTTAAATGAGGCGGTTGGTTGTCAGAGCCTTCTCCTGGCGCAGAGGCAGTACAAACGCCTCCCTTCCCGTTAGGTCTTGGGGCCTGGAGATTACACCATCGCAGGCTTCCGCGACCCTTCGGGGAAAGAGGGTTAGGGTCCGTGGAGTGGATAGGTAGAGGGTTGTAGGATCACCGGGTAGAAGAATAGGAAGGAGTTGTGGATAGTAATGGGGAAATTAGGGTAACATGCTCCTTGGCTCCTGCTTCCTTTTTGTGGAGTTGCAACCTGTCACTCCTATACACTTCACAACATCTAGTATACACTCAATACGGGAGCCTTTGTGCTGGAGCTCCAACCAGTATGGCCAACTGCTTCTGCAGTGCCAGTGAGTATGCCACTGTTGTTCACAAACACTTGCAAAACGTTTCTCAGATTATTGCATGCAAGATTCCCACATTACTGCATGTAGGATAAAGCTCCCCCACATTGCTTCATGCAAGGTACAGTACACCTAGACGTGGCTCACTAGGTTTGCTCAGTCATTAATTGCAACAAAAAACACTAAACATGAACTTAGCTTCGTTCTCAGGTGATTCTGCAGCGACTGCTGTCTTTTCTGTTCACGCACCGTTCCGCGGAGTCGTCTTCCACTAGAAACAAACAAGGAATGTCAGAACGGATGCGTGCGCTAGTTCTACCCGTAAAGGGTTAATTGTTCTGAAATCAGGCGGCCCGTGTCTAGCGTCCCCCACACGGAGGCCTAAGGAGTCTGGACCATGCAATGCCCCCCAAGATGCATGCTGTAGTTGTGCAAGCACTACCCATGCAGGATTAGTAGTTCGTGCCCCAAGAGTTAGTTTTGTTTTGCACGCGTCTTGGTTTTCGTGCTTTTCGTGTTAGTTTAGAAAAATCCCTTCCATGCAATTAGCCGTTGCGCGTAGAGAACATGCGCTACTTATCTCGAATGTGACGCGGGGCCTGGGGTATGCTTTCAGGCGGGTTTGTGCCCCGCTGATGCTTGCCGACCGGAGCTTTGCAGATACACGTCAGCTCAGGTTGCCGTTCAGGATTGCGAGCGGCGCTCGTGGGGCGCGGCTCGCGCATGCGCGCTCGCATGGGCGTGGTTCCTATGTGTCCTGCCGCCAGGGTTGCTGGGAAACGTAGTTTCTTGGCTGTTCTCCACCCCTGGCCTCGCGACCTGCTAAAGGTCTTGAGAAGCCGAAGAGGCCCCCATCTCCCTCCAAAACCCAACATAGGGGCCCTTTTCCCTGCCACCACCCCAACACTTGCCAGGGTCCTGACATTGGTCTTCGGCCAACCAATTATCATGCATTTCTTTCCGCTCTAGGGGTGTTTATTTTTTTTAGACTGACAAGGTTGTTTTGCGTGGACCTGCCAGGGATAAAGATGACCTGGTCAGGAAGGACCAAGGCATTTATATGAGGGAGAAGTCGATCCGCTAATAGTTTTGCCAGGATTTTATTGGCCGTAATAATGAGTGATAAGGGCCTATATGATGCGCAGCTGTGAGGGTCTTTACCGGGTTTTAGCAGGAGCGTGACCACTGCCGTCCTGGTGGACTCTGGGAGTAGGCCAGCAGACATAGAGAATTTGTAAATGCTACAAAGATGCGGCGCAAGGATGTTGGCATATCCTTTGTAGAATTTTGAAGAGATACCATCCTGTCCCAGGGCCTTATCGCTCAGAAGATTGCAAATAACCCTATAGATCTCCTTGATGGAAGGGGGAGCATTCATCAGATCCACATACACAGGGTCCAACCATCCTATAGATATGATCTGATGTCTTCAGCAGAGGAGCTCAGTTGAGAAGAATATATTTGATAATAATAGTCTAGCTAGGCTCGCGAACCAGGCTCCTGTCAGGGTCCGACACCTCCATAATCCCTCTGTGTCCCCTATCTTCACAATTCGCCCAGGGAAGGGTGCAGTTAGGTCTGCCCCCTCTGCATATTTAGTTGCAATAACAGGGTCCCCCATATATTTGTCTTCCCTAAACGCGCTCTCGGAATGTTCAAACCGCTTCTCAGAAAGCAACTTCTCGACCGACAGGTCACACAGAGCCTGTTTGTGTTCCACGTCTTTAATTTCCTTTTCTAGATGACAAAAGGTCATCCTCAAGCATTTTTTAGAACGCTGCCCTCCCTGGAGATGCAGCATCCCCTTATGAACATCTTGAAGTCCTCCCAGACCGTTCTGTGGTCGTGGACGGAGTTGACAACAATGCGAAAATATTCGAGGATATCCTGCTGGATGCTGTTCCGGAAAAACGCATCTTCCAAGGCGCTCGGACGAAAGCACCAGCGTGGAGTGCGCTGCACTGTGTTGGGGACTGCAATTACCACCAGAACGCGGGAATGATCAGACAATGTTCTCGGTAAAAACCGGGTTGACTGCATTGCATTGGCCAAGGGGACGGATAACATAATGTAGTCTATCATAGAGGCTGTGCCATGAGCCCCTGAAAAAAATGAAAACTCTTTTATATTGGGATGCATATGTCTCTATATCCACCAGCCCGAGAGTTTCAGCTATAGCTCCCCAAGTAGTGGCTGCTTTAGGAAGTATCGACTGTGTCGCTGTTGATCAGTCCAGATCCAGGGACAGTGCTAGGTTAAAGTCCCCCACCCACACCACTTCATATGCAGGGAATCTATGGACCAGGGCAGCGCATTTCTGAAAAAAGTCAGGCGAAACCACATTAGGAGAACATACATTATTGAGCAAAGTTTTAATCCCAAAACAATCACTCACAAAAAAATATACCTCCCCTCCACATCACATATCTTCTCATGCAAACAGAACTGAACTGACGGGTGTATATATACCACAACACCCCTTGATTGGGACGAGAACCAAGACCCAATTCGATGACCCCCCAGCCCTTAGCCAGAGGGAGTGAGGCGTCCGGCGGCAGATGTGTCTTTTGCAGCCATAAGACATTGAGCTTATGCAAAACTAACCAAAAATTGTTACTGTTAGTATCCCCCTAATATTCCAGGACATTATGTTTAAGAATTCACCTCCCACTACCTTGTATAACCTCCATTCTAAATCGTCATTCTTGGCCTCCACACGCCTCACTGATTGCTGAAGCACAGCCACTTCCCTCTGCAGAGATGACAGTCTATCCTCATTATCGCCGATACGTTGCTCAGCCTCGGTAATGCCGCCCCACAGTTTGTCTATTTGGATAGCTGGGTTTTCGACCTGGCATGTAAGTGTGTCTATTTTAGAGCCATGATTGTCTGTGCTGTTCTTCAGGGCAAGCAGATTCTGATTCAAGGTGAACACGTCAATAGTGGTAGTTGAGGATGCAGTGGCAGAGCGGGGAGAGGCCTGGTTCTGACGTGTAAACTGTTCCATTTTGGCTTGCCTTTTGTTGTTCCTAATTGTGTTGCAAGGACCCACCTCAGGGCAGAAAGTCATCGGGATGGGAGCTGCCTCTGTTGGGATACTGTTGAGAGACATCAGAGAAGCAAGGGGGCACCCGCCAGGTGCTGCACTGTCCTCCCCCCATGTACAGACTGGCCCAGGAGAGGGCGGCAACTGGAGTAGAAGGCTAGCTGCAAGCGGGAGTCTGAACAGTGTGAAGCGGGCCTCCCATCTGAGGCAAAAGGAAAGGAATGCAGCGTGAACCCACTGTGCGCCCCAGTTATCAAAGTGCGGCAGGTCGAGGATTAACAAGATGCAGGCCTTCAGAGAGCCACCCCCGTGGTCAGGAATGGGGAACACCCATAGAAGCCCCCGTGCAGAGCTGGCACTGGGTCACCCCACCACCCAAGAGCAAGGTGGACAACACTATATAACCGCTGCCGCCAGCCGTCACAACACAACTGGGCCAGAAGAATTTCCAGAGAGGACCTGATGTTCTGGTCGGGGCCAGGTAAGGGGCACGGCCGTGGGCGAGGAACGCTAACTGGCACAGCACTGCCAGGCCCCCCTGTGTCAGAGTGTCAGGAAAGCCGCTAGGCCCCACACAGCAAAGTGTCAGGAAAGTGGGTGGCGGGCAGGCCGGGGGAAAAGAGGAGCTGCAGAGGGACTCAAGGGGCACTAATGTGTGCTGCAGGAAAGTACTCACTAGTCTCAGAGGGACTGGGCATGAACCACCTCACACTCCAGTGGGTGCCCCGGTCAAGGCCACTTTACTGACACTGTCGCCGGGCAAGGTATTCTCTGCAAGGGCACAGGCCGGCCTCAATGAGAGTCACGGGGCTTCTGGTGTACTTGGAGATGCTCAGGAAGACCGCAAAGGGGATCAGGCAAAGCAGCGTCCCTACGCTGATCAGGAGCTGGTATCTGCGCTCTACCGTAGCCGCAATAGCAAGGATGTAATAGGATTTTGAAAGTTACTGAATCTGAGCCTTCTCGGGCACACCCATCTTGTAGCCACACAACAGCGCCCCCCCAAAGGATTCATAATCATACTTACCTACCCTCCTTGTCTTCACAGCAGAGCTAACCTCGCCCATTTGTTTCCTTCCTGGTAATGATCTTAACCTGCTTACATATGGTTTGGATATATCTCCTGTACTATGCAATTGTGCGGGTGGTCGCACAGTGTATGGTGTTGGTTCTGGTGTCCTCTGTGTAGGGTCCTCCAAATCTGACCATTTTACCCCTTTCTCTGCACTCGATTCTTTTGAAAGTCTGCGTGCGCGCTCCTTTTGAGCCCTTTGATTCTCCTCCCTCTCTTCGTCTGACATCATTATGCCCTAGCTCGTGTGACAATTGTCTCCTTCCACGTCGTCAAGATCTAATCTGTTTAAAGACAATGTTCCGTACTCATCTGTTATGATGTCACCTGATCTACCTCCAGTTCCCTTTAATAGGAATCCTTCTATACTCTTCCCCTGCCCCTCATTTGCATGTATAGCTTCCCAAGCCGTTGCTCTATATCTTCTGTATCCTGCCCACCGGCCCATGCTGATCTCTGCATGCCTTGCAGCTTACCACAGGGCTGTCGTGACCCTCTCTCTTCCTCCATTCGTTCTTGTGCATCAATCAGCACTATGCTCCTATGGCATAAAATATCCTATTTCATCGTCTTTTAATACCCTACTCTTGTTCATTTCTTCTTCTCTTCGCCTAATCTCCCTCAATTCATCTTTCTCTTGCCTTCGTTGCAACCTATGTATTTTCATTCTTTGGGTTTCTGTTTCTTCCGGTTTCTTCTCTTCTAATCTCTCATTTCAATTCCTTGCCCCATATCGTCTTCGCTCTTCCCTTCGCTTGCATTCTTTATCCCTTTCTTTGTTGTATGCTCTTTCTTCTTCCTTCTCTTTCTCTTCTTTTTCTCAAACCCCATCAATACCCTTATCATCTAGCTTAAGCAATATTTGTCCTCCCATCAATTAATTCTGTTCTATTGTTATTCCCTTAGATGTATCCTTTATTTCTTTCTGTTTCCCTGTTTCTTCCTCTATCTCCATTTGTTTGTCTTGTCTGTCCATTCATCACGCTGTTTACTTTCATCATGTGCTGATATATCCTTGCCTTCTCTGCTTTTGCTCTCTTCCACATTATCCTCACTGCTATAAGCGCAGGGGGGGGCGGGGGTGACACGTCGGGTTAACATACCCCACTGCTGCTTTTAATTCCTCTGAAGGGTCAAATCCCTTCTCCTCTGTAGCTGCACCCTTCTCTTCAGTAGGAAAAGGGGAGCAAAGGCATGTTGTCCTCCCCTTTATGCTGATTGAGCATCTACTCCCTATAGACTGGATCTTCCTTCTCACTCTGGTACATTTTCCAAAGTTCTAAAATGCTAATCTTGTCTACAGCTTTTTCCCTTATATGTAGCATGCAAATATGTTGTCATATGCTGTAATACGTCTTTTGACAGCGAACCCTCCTGATGCTACGTCATGAATGTCTTATCGGTCGGGCCTCTAACCAATTATGAATGGTATTTCTTTATTTTCGCAGTGTATCTCGGTAATGTCCTACATAAATGTAAACTTGTTGTATCCCCCATGATGACAGACCGGTTTCGATCATCAATACTTACCCCTTGTTTTGTTTGGTTCTTTATTTTATTAAATATACCATGCCGATTAATTGGTGCAGGCACCATCAATCACTGTTTATAATCCCAATCAGGCTATATTTTAACTGCTCACTTTATTATTATTCTTTTTTAATTTTATTAAATTTATGTGATGATATTTTGTTTCCTCCTTAGTTAACACTTTCTATCAATTTTATTATATTTTTCTTGTATTATTCGTATATTAAGCTTCTCTTCTTTAATTGTATATTACTTTCCTTTCATTATTCCTTCCTAATTGACGTTAATCTCTTGGTCCAAATTTTTCACCAATTTCTTTAATTTTTATATGCATCAGTCTAGACAAAACAAAAAATGTATATCTGAAAATGTTATAACCCCCCACATTTTTTATTTTTTATTTGCGTATTCCTTCCTTTACTATCTTAGTAAATGTATCTCTTCTCTGTTTCACTCCATTCTGGAGTTTGATACACACTCTTCTGCAGACCTGGCCTCAGGAATCCTTAATACCCTTTGCCTTAGTGTGTAGTGTGTACCCTTCTGTCCCCTTGGAACCAGGAATCGAGTATCTATTTCTCTTTATAATCTCCCCACCCCAAGAAAATCCTGTTACTTTTTACACTTATTATTTACAACACAATCTCTCCCCCTATTTTGCTACTTTCTTTGTTCTACTTACATCCATGACTCAGTTTGAGTCCTCCGGCCTTGACTCTCTCTCAACTGACCAGTTTGCCTTTCATCCAAGGGGCACTTGCGGAGACCGCACAGGAATTTCGTCAAAGGGGAACCTGCCGACCAAATCTTCTTCACACATGACTCTGCGCACCGATCTCCACAGGAGTCTTCTGGCTAATGATGGGAGTAGCCGAGCATCCAGGGGTCTGGATCTGGCCTACCATCCACAACGCTATCAAATGTGCTCTAGCGCCTTGAAGCGTCTTTTGTGCTAGATGGAATTACAATAATAAATCACCGACCAAATAATCGGACAGACTCAAAGAATATGGCAAAGTACTACTTTATTGTCAATTGAATAAAGCAGGGTCAACTGGCAGACATCAGACTGATGCTTGCAGACGCACAATCAAATTTGATTACATGTAGGTCTTATACCCCAATATGCGTTATCTATGACGTCATTCTACTTGGCAAAATACAAAACTTATCAATGGAAGGGATTGGTGAAGGGAACATACCTACCTATAGAACATATCAGGATTTGTGCATCATTGGCTACCCCTTATCTGTAGGGCACGCCTTGAACTACCTCTAACTACGTATAATACTGATTATAGTGGACATAACAACAGTGGATTGGCTTCTGCAACTTTGTATGTTAGGTTGTCCCCCAACCCCACTGATTGGTTGGCATGCTATCCCAACCTTGGACTTTTGGCTCTCTGGCAGCAGATACGTGAAAACGAAACTTAGGCATTTGAATCCCATTAGACTACTCCCCATTTTCCCAATTAGTCCATCATCTCTCATCTGTAGGCCATCAATCAAAGTCTTCCATTTGTAGTTGACCTTGCGCCTGCTCGCTGTGTTGGAACATTCAAGGGAGTGTGAGTACACCACTTTCTTAGCTTAAGGCTCTAATTAATAGCCTTTGTTTGCGCCTTCTGAGTCACATGTGCAGAGACCACAAATGTGTCCATTACATCCTTCCATTACTGCTATTTGATTCAATTTATGCAAGGTGTTGTTACTCCTCTGTACCTCTAGAGACTCACATCAACTTTGTACACTTTTCAGACCTTCCAGGATTTTGCGGCATGAAATAGCAAATTTTGCGGCATGAAATGGCAAATTTTGCGGCACAGACCTTTATTTTTGCGGGACATTTTGTATTATCTGGAGGGTGTAAGATTGCCACATTATAGGAAAGAGGCAGAATGCAAGGCTAAAAGAGAGTCAAGGTGTCATTTTTATGTATCTTTTGTATTCATTTAAGAGGAAGAATCCTGGATGTCTCTGGCCTGGCAGAACTGTTTTTTTTGTTTTTGCTACATTTTTTTTTGTTTTTTTTAAATTCTTTTTATTGAAATTTTCAACAAACATAACATACCCCATAATTCCCTCTCCCCTCCCCCTCCTCCCTCGGTGCTGCCTCGGTTTTTCCGTTGTTCCCTGTCACCTCATAGTGTCTCTTCGCGGTAATTCCAGTTCCAGAAGTCTTAGGCGTTGCGGGCGCCATCCGATCCTGAAATCGTCTCTGAGAAAGGGGAGAACCTCACCCCACTCGCCTGCAAAATTCTGAGTTGCATTGTTCATCGCGTATGTAGCCCATTCCATTGCGACTTATTCCCACACTTGCGTAACCAATCCTGGAACGTCGGTATGTTCGAACTCTTCCATCTCTGGGCAATAATTGTCATTCCAGCTAAGATGAGCATCACCCGTGCTCTTTCCCTACCCTTCGGTTCACCTATTGTTTATTTTGGCCGCAAGCCCAGTAAGTGGGCATGTTTACCCTTGACCCAAACACTTGTTCAAGCGCTTGCCTGATGTCCTTCCAAAATGGGTCTATTTTTGGGCACCTCCACCAAATATGTTCCGCTGTGCCCTCCTGCCCGCAGCCCCTCCAACAGATTCCGTTGTCTCAGGGTAAATCCTGTGCAGGTGTGCCGGAGTGTAGTGCCACCCATACAGTATTTTATACTAGGCTTCCCGAGTTTGTGAGGCTCTCGCTAGTTTAGGGATTTTTCTCCATAGTTTCTCCCATTCCCTCTTCTCTATCTCCCTGCCCAAAATACGTTCCCATCTTTCCATATAAGCCCACTGTGGCCTCGGGATAGCTTCGTCCAGGATCCTGTAGAGCTGCGAAATTAGGCCTTTCGAGCCATCATCAGTCATTAAGAATTTCTCGAAGGGGGTCGAAGATCTAGTGGACGCCTCCCTGTTCATGGGGTGTAGGAGCCAGTGGCTTAGCTGGGAATATCTCAAACTCTCACCCTTCCCTACTGCGAAGTCCCTTTTGCAGTCTACAAAGGTGCTGATTTCGCCCCCTATGAACATATCTCGCATCCTCCGGCAGCCCCCTTCTCGCCAGTTCCTGAATGCCCCCCTCTCAAGCCCGGGGGTGAACTCTTTATTATTGAATATTGGTGTAAAGGGGGACGGGTAGGTTGTGATTCCCTTATGTTTGACCAGCCTGTCCCAGTTGTCCGCAACTAATTTGGTGATGGAGCTCTCGTACATATGCCTAGGCCGGTGTTGCTTAGGTAGCCACAGGACCTCCCCTTATTCATGCTTTGTTACCGCCCTGTCCATTTTAACCCAATGTTTTCCTTCCCCCTCCCGAAGCCATTCCCTGATTACCCTTAGCTGGGTCGCCTCATAGTATTGGTGGAAATTGGGGAGGTCTAATCCCCCTTCATGCCTCGGGGCCATGAGTTGCTGCCTACTTACCCTTGCTCTTTTCCTCTCCCATATGAATTTGTTTGTAATAGCTCGGAGCGCCCTAAAGAAACTAGCCGGAACAGATTGGGGGATAGCCTGAAATAAGTAGAGTAACCTTGGCAAAGTAACCATTTTTCTTGCCGCCAGCCTCCCGAGCCAGGACACTCGTAGATTCCTCCACTTGTTAAAATCCTTTTTAATTTTTCTCATGAGTGGGGCGTAGTTAGCCGTATACCACCCTAAGAGAGCCGGGGTAATTCTAACCCCCAAGTATGTAATCCTCCCGGCCTCCATGCGATGGCTGTTGACCTTTTTAGTTCCTCCCTCCCCTCTTTCCCCAGCGACAGGTCCATCAATTCGGACTTGTTCATATTTATGCGTATCCCCGACGCGTTTCCGAATTCCTCTAGTAATAGCCTACATTGCCTGCTAGACTCTATGGGGTTGGTCAGGGCAAGCAACATGTCGTCCGCTAAGGCCACCACTTTATGCTGTCTACCCCCAAATGGGATTCCCTGTATTCCTTCCGATTCCCGGATAGCTTATAGAAGAGGTTCTAGGTAGATCGCATATAGCAGGGGCGATAAGGGACACCCTTGTTTTGTGCCTCTCTGAAGCTAGAACGATCTCGAGGTTGTACCATTAACCACCACCTGTGCCCGGGGACCCTTGTAATTTGCCTTAACCATCTGTAGGTAAGCACCTCCTAGCCCCATCTTTTCCATAGTCTTAAAAAGAAAGGACCACTCCACCCGGTCGAATGCTTTTTCAGCATCTAGAGCTAGAAGTACTGCCCGGTGTGAGTTTTTTTTGCCTTTTTCACTAGGTGTGCCACCCTCCTCCTCCGCTGTGTGCCTTCCCTTTATAAATCCTGCCTAGTCCTGATGTATCAGGTCTGGGAGAAGCCCCTCAAGCCTATTGGCTAGTAGTTTGGTGTAAATCTTAGCATCCACGTTAATGAGCGCTATTGGCCTATATGAGGATCTTTCGAGGGGGTCCTTTCCCGGTTTCAGAATGAGGGAGATATTGGCCTCTTTCATGGATGAAGCTATTCGCCCACTGTCTTTAAAGGAGTTGAAGAGGTAGGTCAATTGTGTCACCAGCACCCCGGCAAAGGTCTATTAAAAGATGCTGAGTACCCATCCGGGCCAGGGGCTTTGCCTGCGGGCAAGTTCCTAATAACCCCCCTCACTTCCTCCTCCATTATCTCTTGATGAGACCCGTCTGGGCGTCTCCATCAATAGTATGTAAGCTTATCTTTTCCAGGAAATCCTCCTGGGCCTGGGAGTGAGGGTTCTGGGATGTGTATAGTGTCTCATAAAATGTGGCCATGGTTTCTTGGATGTCTTCTGTTCGTGTAACCCTGTCGCCTGAGTCTGAGTTTAGGGCCGTGATTGCGTTTCTCGAGGTCACTCCCCGGAGCAGGCGTGCCAATAGGGCATCTGCTTTGTTCCCTTTGGCGTAGAATTTTTGCCTAACAAAGAGTAGAACCCCTCCGCTTTTTTTGTGCATAAGATCCCCAGTTGGCCCACCACCCGCCTGTATTCCCTCTGATTTTGCCTGTTGGGGTTCTCAGCTACCTGGTTTCTTGCCCCCTCGACCTCTGCCTCTAGCAGTGTCTCCAGGGCCTGTAGCTGTTTATGCCTTTGTGCTTTGGTTGCTATCAGTTCCCCCCTCATAGTGGCTTTAAATGCGTCCCACCTTGTGTCTTCTCCCGTGTCTCCCCTTTTATTATTATCAAAGAACTCTCTCATCTTGCCCTCCATCTCGTCCCTTATGATGGGGTCCCTCAGCAAGTTCTCCGGGTATTTCCATCCCCAAATCCCCCTTCTCTTCTCCCCCCCAATTCCAGCTGCATTGATAGTATTTTGTGGTCTACTATTCCCATGGGGCCAACCTCTATCTCCTTGACTTTTGCCACCAGAGTAGCTGAGACCCAGATATAATCAATTCTGGACTGTGTCCCACTGTCATGATGCCTACCCCCGGGCATCAGGACCAAGGCCTTCAGCTCCGGGAGCAGGCATCCAGACATTTGTTTAAACCTCAGCAGCCCCGACTAGGGGCTGTCTGGGTTCAGTCCTGGCGCCTTAGGCGCCAGGCTCATCATAGAAATCAGTCCTGGCGCCATAGGCGCCAGGCTCATAGACTTTACTTACCTGATGCAGACCATGCTGCAAAAGAATCCAAGCCTACATGAGGCCTGGATGGGACTATTTTATTACAGGGACTATTTTTTACTCGGGCGTGGCTCTAGGGAACTTCTTACCTGGAACTACTTTGGAGGCTATTTAAACGACACCCGAACAGCAGCACATGCTTCGCGTTATTCTGCATACAGCAGCGTGACGCTCACTGTGCCTACAGCCAGCATCCAGTCTTCTGCCACGCCCGCGTGCCTGCAGCCAGCATCCAGTCTTCTGCCACGCCCGCCTCGAATCCGGAGCTCCTAGATTAAAGAAGAAGAAAAGGACAAGGTTAGAAAACGAACTTATTTCAAATTCCTCACCTAATTCCGGAACCATTTCATCTCCGGACCTGGAAAGTACATCAGTCCTGCACGCGTCACTTCGCCAGCTCCAGCACGGCGCCATGCTCACCAGTTCTCACAGCATCTTTCGATCTGGCACTGTCTCCATCATTTCTTCGCCGTAATCCGCCACCTAGGGGACACAAGAAAAAACAAGGTGGGCCAAGGGAATCAACAAATACAACCTCTTACCACCCTAGACTTACCACCAGCGGTATTATTCCATAACTCTCCACATTTTCATATGCCGCATCTGTAAAGAGGGAGAAAATCAACACGTTAACGCATGCAATAGTTACCGGACAGCGTTGGGTAACACAGACTCTTACCTGAACGCCAGCAGCAGCTATGAGACCTTCTTCTCACGAACTTAGTTGCAACTTAAGGAAGGAAGGGGACAAGAGTGAACATGGGGCACATTGAACTCTTTGAACTTGATACTTACCAATTCCGCCAGGGACTTCAGAGTCAATGCTTACCGGAACTCTCCCAATGCCTTCAAACCAGTGAAGTAACTGGTATCTACGCGCCCCTGCAAGACACGCAGGATGGAGAGCTCCTCTTTTACGAACATAAGGTGAGGTTACTAAGGGGATATCGGAGGTGATTATTGGGGGAGAGCGAGAACAGTTGGGAGGCCATCACTAAAACCCACAGGTGGTTAATCCCTGTCTCCACTTGCAGGAAAATACTTCTTCGGGTCCAGCAGACAAGACTAGGTGGGCCAGTCCAGACAGTCATCTCTGCACTACGCATCACGTTGAAGGAGACCGGGTCCGATCGACACCCCTGTGGGGTCCAGGTGAGCGTAACAGAACGCAAAGCGTCTCTACAAATACCCACCCGGGTGTTATGGAAACCTCAGAAACCGACCAACTGGCCCAATTATTGGGGGAACTTAGGGCGGAAATACATGCCGCTCGCCAAGAGACTAATGCCCTCAGGAGAGAACTGATTGTCTCAAAGGAGCGCACGGATGATCTGGCTAGGCAACTACTGCAAAACCAAGCTGGGCAAATGCCCCTACCTGGATATGGGGGAAACCCAACCCCCGTTTCATCATGCAATCCAGTGCAAGTGGTTTTACCAGGAAATATTCCGTCAGCTCCACCCGTACGCTTTGCTGGGGACCCCAAAAGGTTCGCCGTGTTTATGACCCAATGCCGCTTGCACTTTTTATGCAGACTGGGAGCATTTCCAAATGACCAAGCCAAAGTAGCCTTTGTATTGACATATCTTAGTGGCAGCGCAGCGGATTGGTCCATTCCATTAGTCAACCAGGATGATCCTCTTCTCTGGGATTTTCAGGGTTTTCAAAGGAGCATGGAAAAACTATTTGCCAGACACTCACAGGGTCAAGCCCTGGAAAATAAACTTTTATCCTTACGACAAGGTAACCAGGATCTGCTAACCTATATTGCAACCTTCAATAGGTTGGTGGTGGAAACCGGGTGGCCGGAGGAAAAATGAAATACATTGTTTCATCATGGACTTCGGGGAGAACTCAAAGATGTCTTGGCTCAAGTTGTGAACCCACCTCAGGATTGCACAGAATTTATAGACTTAGTGGTCCAGCTAGACCACCGACTTCAGAACCGAAAGACTGATCGAGATAAGTTCAAGAACCGGGTATTGTTTAAACCCAATGTTGCCCCCAAAGGAACAGATGCATCTGAACCTATGCAGATCGGGAGGGTTAAAGGACTCTTAACTCAAAAGGAAAGAGAAAGAAGACGACAGATGCAGTTGTGTCTGTACTGTGGAACCTGAGGACAGTTTCTACGAGATTGCCCTACAAAACCACCCAAGAAGGTGGTAGGAGTTGCTGATAAAAGCCACATAGAGCCTGATTCGGGAAACGACCACGCCCGACAAGCGTAGAGGTCCGCTTGCCGAGCTTAAAGAAGGACACTCAGACCTCGCATCTGATCATCCCAATGGTCCTACTTGATCCCAGGCAGCCATCACGTATGCCCGCAGTAAGGGCATACATAGATAGCGGGGCCGTAGGAAACTATATGGACCATGAATTGGTGTCAAGGATGAATCTACCTCTTTGCAAAAAGACCACTTCGGATGTCATCACCACAGTTGATGGAACTGAGATTGCCTCGGGGCCTGTAACTCATTCCACTACAGAGATGACACTGTTGAGTCAAGATGGGCATCAAGAGACTATTGTGTTTGATCTAATCAAAGCCCCACAGTTCCAGATAATACTGGGGATGCCATGGTTGGAAACACATAATCCTTGTATAGATTGGCGAGAGAAGAGAATAACCTTCCCGGATTGTGCACACACCTGTTACCCGGAGAAAACTTTGAACAAAGGCCTGGCTACAGTCGTTAACCCAATCGCGCAGTTACCTCAGGAATACCAAGAATTTCAGGATGTTTTTTCAAAAAGAACAGGCCAATACATTACCTCCTCACAGATCATACGATTGTCAAATCGACCTCCTACCCAGTGCCCAACCCCCATGCAGTAGAATCTACGCCCTCACGGAACCTGAAAATCGTCATCTACGGCAATACTTGGGCCAATACCTTGCTAATGGCTTTATTCGTCCTTCCAAGTCTCCTGCATCCTCAGCTTTATTCTTCGTGCCAAAAAAGGAAGGTGACCTTAGAACGTGCATAGATTACCGCGCATTAAATCAGATTACAGTAAAAAACCGATACCCATTGCCTCTGATCCCCGAATTACTAGACCAAGTAAAGGATGCTTGTATCTACACTAAGTTAGATCTCTGAGGGGCATATCATCTGGTACGTGTCAAGAAAGGCGACAAATGGAAGACTGCCTTTCGCACCCAGTACGGATTATTCGAATATCAGGTGATGCCCTTCGGGTTGTGCAATGCACCAGCAGCCTTCCAGTATTTTATGAACGATGTCCTTCGTGAACGCATTGACGTCTGTGTCGTCGTATACATAGATGATATTCTAGTGTACTCCTCCTCAGAATCAGACCAAGCACGTGCGTACAGTCTTTGAGAAACTACGCCAGCACAAGTTATATGCAAAATTGGAAAAATGTGTTTTTCATGCTACGGAAGTTGAATTTCATGGATTTATCCTGACTCCAAAAGGAGTCCGAATGGACTCTCGAAAGGTGGACGCAATTCTCAAGTGGCCATCACCCAGTTCAGTCAAAGGGGTACAAAGCATGCTCGGATTTGCTAATTCCTACCGCAGATTCATTCCGGACTTCTCCCATGTTGTACAATCCATCACAGCACTTTTGCGAAAAAACAAACGCTTCTTGTGGACCGAAGAGGCTGAAAAGGCCTTCCAAGAGCTGAAAGTGAAATTCACATCAGCACCTGTCTTAAAGCATCCACGCCCTGAGCTTCCATAGATAGTAGAAATGGATGCATCCAGTTTAGCCATGGGAGCTGTCCTGTCCCAGAAGGATCCTGAAACCGGTCAACTTCACCCAGTAGCGTTTTGGTCCAGAAAGTTCTCAGCACCTGAGTTAAACTATGCGGTTACCGATAAAGAGCTATTAGCCATCAAATCCGCCTTTAAGGCTTGGCGGCACTATCTTCTTGGTGCCAGGCATACTGTTACCGTAATCACTGATCACCGGAACCTGCAGTATTTAAAAACAACCAAAGCCCAATCATTGCGACAACTTCGATGGGCATTGTTCTTTGCCGAATTCGATTTCATGATCACTTATCGACCAGGCTGCAAAAATGGCAAAGCAGATGCCTTATCCCGAATAGGGATGGGAGAAGCATATGCAAACCCGGAACCGGTGCCAATAATTCCCGAGCAAAGAATTCTTGGCATAACTACTCTACAGACACTAGAAGATATTCATTCAAAAATCCAAAAACTCTTCGATCCAGCAACCCTGCAGGACTGGGTAAAGAAAGGCCTGGACTACTCAGTCGTCAATGACCTACCTTACTATCAAGGACGACTATTTCTACCACACAAGGAAATACAAGAACTAGTCATCTCCAATTACCATGACACCCTGATGGAAGGGCACCCAGGTATCGCAAAAACTGAAGCGAAAATTAAGAGACAGTTCTGGTGGCCCACTTGGCGAAAAGATGTAAAGTCATTTGTGATGTCTGGCATTTGCGCCCAAAACAAAAGCCAGAAGAAAAATCCTGTAATGGATTTAACACCATCCTAGTTATTGTGGATCGTTTTCCAAGATGGCCCACTTTATTCCTTTAAAGGGGTTACCTTCTGCTTCGATTCTGGCCAAGGAGTTTCTCGAAAACATTGTTCGATTACACGGATTCCCTTCCGTATTGGTTTCTGACCGAGGTAGTCAATTTATCTCGCATTTTTGGAAGAAATGTTGTCAACTGGCACAAATCGACGTGAGGCTATCAACAAGTCACCATCCCCAGACCGATGGTCAGACGGAAAGGACCAACCAGACCCTTGAACAGTACCTACGCTGCATGCTACTCCAGACCGAAAGCAATTGGAAAGATATTTTATGGATTTCCGAGTACGCATACCATAACTATGTACATTCAGGAACCGGACAAAGCCCTTTTTATACCATATATGGACATCACCCTCGAACCTCAGAACTCGATTCGCCTCCGCCCTTAGAAATGCCCGCAGTTAGTCATTTGCACTCTACTATTACACAAGCCTTTAAGGAAGCCACAGAACATTTGAAACAAGCAAAAGAGAAATACAAGAAAAATGCTGATCAACATAGAAGTGAAACTCCACAATACCAGTTTGGGGATCAAGTTTGGCTGGCTACAAAACATATACCTCTGAAGGGAACTCAGACTTTTAATCCTAGATATTTGGGACCTTACACCATTAAGGCCATTATCAACCCGGTGGACGTCAAATTGGAATTACTCTCTAATATGCGAATTCATCCTGTCTTTCATGTTTCACTTCTAAAACCAGTTCAACCAGGGACAAGATTAACCAAACCACCTGACCCCATCTTGATAGATGGAGAACTTGAATTCGAGGTAAAAAATATCCTGGACTCCAAGATGATTAAATCAAAACTTTTTTATTTGATCGATTGGAAGGGCTATGGACCACAAGAAAGATCATGGGAGCCTAGCGACCACGTTCATGCACCTCGGTTGGTGAAAAGATTCCATCGGAACTTCCCAGACAAACCGGGGCCAGGGGGAAGAACAACTTTAGGAGGGGCCTTGGGGGGGAGTGCTGTCATGATGCTTACCCCCGGGCATCAGGACCAAGGCCCTCTGCTCCGGGAGCAGGCAACCAGACATTTGTTTAAACCTCAGCAGCCCCAGCTAGGGGCTGTCTGGGTTCAGTCCTCGCGCCTTAGGCGCCAGGCTCATCATAGAAATCAGTCCTGGCGCCATAGGCGCCAGGCTCATAGACTTTACTTACCGGATGCAGACCAAGCTGCAAAAGAGTCCAAGCCTACATGAGGCCTGGATGGGACTATTATGTTACAGGGACTATTTTTTACTCGGGCGTGGCTCTAGGGAACTTCTTACCTGGAACTACTTTGGAGGCTATTTAAACGACACCCGAACAGCAGCACATGCTTTGCATTATCCTGCATCCAGCAGTGTGACGCTCACCGTGCCTACAGCCAGCATCCAGTTTTCTGCCACGCCTGCGTGCCTGCAGCCAGCATCCAGTCTTCTCCCACGCCCGCCTCGAATCCGGAGCTCCTAGAGTAAAGAAGAAGAAAACGACAAGGTTAGAAAACAAACTTATTTCAAATTCCTCACCTGATTCCGGAACCATTTCATCTCCGGACCTGGAAAGTACATCAGTCCTGCACGCGTCGCTTCGCCAGCTCCAGCACGGCGCCATGCTCACCAGTTCTCAAAGCATCTTTCGATCTGGCACTGTCTCCATCATTTCTTCGCCGTAATCCGGCACCTAGGGGACACAAGAAAAAACAAGGTGAGCCAAGGGAATCAAAAAATACAACCTCTTACCACCATAGACTTACCACCAGCGGTATTATTCCATAACTCTCCACATTTTCATATGCCGCATCTGTAAAGAGGGAGAAAAACAACACGTTAACGCATGCGATAGTTACCGGACAGCGTTGGGTAACACAGACTCTTACCTGAACACCAGCAGCAGCTACGAGACCTTCTTCTCACAAACTCAGTTGCAATTTAAGGAAGGAAGGGGACAAGAGTGAACATTGGCACATTGAACTCTTTGAATTTGATACTTACCAATCCTGCCAGGGACTTCAGAGTCAATACTTACCGGAACTCTCCAAATGCTTTCAAACCAGTGAAGTAACTGGCATCTACGCGCCCCTGCAAGACACGCAGGATGGAGAGCTCATCTTTTATGAACATTAGGTGAGGTTACTAAGGGGCTATCGGAGGTGATTAGTGGGGGAGAGCGAGAACAGTTGGGAGGCCATCACTAAAACCCACAGGTGGTTAATCCCTGTCTCCACTTGCAGGAAAATATTTCTTTGGGTCCAGCAGACAAGACTAGGCGGGCCAGTCCAGATAGTCATCTCTGCACTACGCATCACGTTGAAGGAGACCGCAGCTGTCCGGGTCCGATTGACACCCCTGTGGGGTCCAGGTGAGCGCAACACCCGTGAACTTTGGAGAGAAAGGTGTAGCCCTCCGCATTCCCTTTCAGTTCCCTCCAGACGTCCCTCAGGCCCATTCCCACCATTCTGTCCCTTAACCCAGGCGAGGCCACCGCCCCCCCACCTGAACTCCTAGTCCCTCCTGATCTATCTTTGGCCTTATCCCAAGCTATGTTTAGATCGCCCATTATGATTATCTGGCCCCTTACCCACTCTCCTATTTTCCCTAAAATGTCACAGAGGAAGGAATCCTGCCCTCAATTAGGTGCGTAGATGAGCCCTATTGTATATGTCTCCTCCGTGATTTTAACCCTCACCATTATAAATTTGCCCTCTTTGTCCCTAAGAGTATCCTCTACTCGGAAGTTGACCGTGCTCCTCACGGCTAGCGCCCCCCCACCCGCCTTCGTGGGGCCAGATGCCTGGAACATTTGGTCGAACCCCCTCAGCTTAAGTCGGCACTAATCCTTACGGAGCAAATGTGTTTCTTTTAGCCCCAGAAAATCTGGTTTTCCCCATTTCGTGAATTGCTCCAGCTTTTTTCTTTTCAGCGGGAGATGAGGCCCCTGACGTTATGAGTTACCCATTTGAACTGTGGTATATCTCCTGCTCCTGCTGTGTGTCCCCCCAGCTCTTTACCTCCATTCGTTCTCGCCAACCCGAATCTTCGGGAGCGTTTGCAGTATCTGTTTTGCCCCTTGGGCAGCACCTGAAGGAACCGCCTCTCCCCCTAACCCCCTCCCCCCATCCCTCCTCCCTTTCCCTGAAGGCCTTGACGCCAGGTCTTCCCGTCTCCCTCCTCCCCTCCTCAGGCTTTCTCGCCCTTACCGATCCCATGATGTTTGCCCGAGGCTCCCCCTCTCCTCCTAGGGACCATAAAACAACCTTTTTGTCCACCACCCCTTATAATTGTCCACACCTCGGGTCAGTTCTACTGAACCTAGCTCCCTTCTCCACCGTTGGTTCTGTTTCCCATCCCTTCCCGGAGGGCCTCCGCAACACGGGTCTCCTTCTTTTCCCCTCTCCCTCAACTGACCATTCCCACGGTCTGGGTCTTGTCCCCCCTCCCGTCTCGGGTGATCAACCTGGACCTGCCGCTCCCCTATCTCGATCCGGCTCCTGATCCAGTTCAATTTGTAGTAAGTCTGCACCTTCTTGCATCGTAGTTATCCGCTTCTGTGAGCAGGCCCACTCAAACAAGAGCCCGAAAGGGAAGGTCAACTTGTACTTAATTCCTTTTTCCTTGAGTTTTGAGGTTAATGGGCTCCATTGTCGCTGTTTAAGTAGGGTGCTGGCGGCGAGATCCTGATACAATTCTATGCGTTGACCATTAAATGAAAGTGGTTCTTTTTGTCTGGCTGCCCTTTGGACTGCTTCTTTCTGGGCGTATCTTGTGGCTTTCGGGTTACTATTGAGGTATCCCACTATGTGGACCCTGTCTAGCTCTGTCTTGTCGGGGGAAGATTCCCCTAGTAGCTCCGTGTAGATTCCTTAGACTGTCTCCTTCAGGTCCCCATCCTGTACCGTCTCCGGCAAAAGCTTCAGTCTAATATTGATCCTTCGAGACCTGTTTTCCATGTCTTCCATTCTGATCTCCAGGTTTCGCGTCGCCGTATCCAGCCTCTCAATTGCGTCACTATTCTCCATCGTTTCCCTGCCCACCTCCTGTAGGTCTTTTTCGACTATAGCCGTTCTCTCGTCCAGCTGACCCACTTACTGCTTGATTTCTGCCATTGCTAGGTTGATATCTGATCTCATTAATTGGAATTGATCCTGGAATGTTCTTTCCAATGATGTTTGAAGGGAGAGCAACTCTCCGCGCAGGTCTTGGTGTGATATTTGTGCAGTCAAATCTGAGCTCTCGGGGTGGTGCTCCTGTCCTGAGGGTCCCCCCTGCGTGGCCCTGCGCTCATCTATCGTGCCTTTGTTTGCCCACATAGTTACCAGGGGGCCTGATGCTTCTGCCTGTGGCACCCCACTTTTGTTTGTTATGTTATGTTATTGACATTTGTAAAGCGCACGTTCGCCCAAGTGCATCATGGCGCTGGAAAGGAAGCTACCCAATCAGGAAAGACCAGTGAAGAGGACAGACTTAAAACAGATTAGTTTTCAACTCTCTTCTGAATCCAAGATGGTTAGCCGTAGCCCTAAGAGATGCAGGGAGGCTGTTCCAAAGATTGGCCGCGGTGACAGAAAAGGCTCTACCTCCGAGCCTTGCCCGGTTAAACCTAGGGACAGTAAGCAGGTTGGAAGAAGCAGAACGTAGGTCCCGGTCCAGACAGTATCCGGTGAATTTGAGCTGCAGAAATTCGGCTCCCTGGCCATGAATAGGCCAGTGAACAATGCACAGAGATTTAAAAAGAATGTGTTCGTTGACCGGAAGCCAGTGCAACTGGCGGAGTACTGGCGTGATGTGGGCACTGTAAAGGGAGCCATAAGCCAGCCTAGCAGCCAGGTTCTGCATACGCTGAAGGCGGTGTATAAGGCCAATCGGTTGAGACAGGTAGAGCAAATTGCAATAGTCCAGTCGTGTGAGGACTAACGCGGCCACCACAGGGGGGCGGAGGGCTTCTGGGATCAGGAGCATGACCCTCTTGAGGATTCGAATCTGGTGGTGGGTGGACTGGCACACGGCCATGATCTGGTTGGACATCGACAGAGAAGTGGAAAGAATAACTCCTAGGTTCTTTACTTACTAACTGGGTTTGGCAGCGGGCCCAAGGTAGCGGGCCACAAAGCAGAGGTCCACAGGGAAGGGTTAGGGGGGCAGCCTACCAACAATACCTCCGTCTTGTCCCCGTTCAACTTTAGCCAATTCTGATCCATCCAAATCCCGACTGCCTTAAGGCAGTCGTGGAGGCACACTGAGGCCTCAGACTGATCCTGATCTAAACGGATCAGGATTTGTGTGTCATCCGCATATGAGTAACAGTTAAACCCATAAGAGCGGATGAGACAGATCAGGGCCCAGATGTAAATGTTAAACCAAATTGGCGATAAGGAAGATCGCTGAGGAACACCACAAGTGTGGGAACACGAAGGGGAAAGAAACGGTGGCATAGCAAGGGTCTGAGTGCGATCTGAAAGGAACGAGGTAAACCAAGCCAAGGCCTTGCTTTTGTTCTTGGCCGCCATAATTATGGGATGTTGACCAGTATGAATGTCCACTGCGCTCTGCCTTGGCCGTCCGGGAGCCCTTCTGACTGTCAGTGCTTCCCCTTACGCTGTTCTATCGGTCCTAGCCTGGATAGAATGCTCTTGGTGTCTCCAGTGCAGCCTTAGAGGCTAATTTGGTTAGTGCTGCCCCTTAAATTTTTCCGTCAGTCTTGGCTTGGGTGCAATGCCCTTGATATCTTAAGTGCTGCCGTGGGAGCTAGATGGACTTTATCCATGGGGTAGAGGAGACTGGGCAGGTCAGGGCCAATCTAGATGCTTGTTTCCTGCCCATGAGTCAGCTTGCTATCTTGTGCTGGGCTCTGAATGCGCCCCGGGGGGGCAGCTGGTATTCCTGCATGCACTGACCGTGCGCCCCGCTCCAGGCCTGGTCTTATTAGGGGGGCTGGTGCCAATATAACTGCCAGATCTATCAGTGAGAGTGAGGGCCGCCAGGCATACCAGGGGAGCAGGGGGTAGTCCGCTAGAGATGCTCCTAGGGGCTGAGGTGGCCGGGACACCACCCCCCCCGATGCTCCCCCGTGCTCCCTCTTCGCTAAACTCCGCTCCTCACCTCAGGCCCCCCGCGGGCTGAAGCCTCCGCAACTCCGGCTGGGAGCCTGCTGCTGCACCAGATCGCTTCCTCTCTTCGGGGGCCCGTCAAGCCCCGACTTGACCCCGGCCCGGATCTCTGCCTGCCACGTGTGCGGCGGCAGCTGCTGCAGGCCCCTCAAAGCCAGGCCCCGGTCCGCTGTGCACCTTTTCGAGCGCCGAATCTCTGATGCTGCGTAAGCCCCGAGCTTTGGGGCCTCATCTCAGCGGGCGGGCCAGGTGGCTCCCCCACAGCCAAAGCAGTATGGAGAGCCGCCTCCCCGTGCCGCCGGGGGCCAGAGGACCTTGCGTTGAGGCGGCCCCCCGACACTCCTTCCCCTCCCGGCCGGCGCCGCCCGGGTAAGCGCCACTGGAATTCGGTCCAAACGTGAGGCGTGGGAGGGAGCCAGGCACTCAGCTGGACCTGCGGTCTCTCTCATGAGGCAGACCTTCTCCTTCGGTTACTTGGTGGGGGCGGAGGCAGGAGCAGAGTCGCAATCCAGTCCCAGCTCATAACATCATCTCTGACAAGACAGGTGGCAGTCGGCCCGTCACGTCTCCTCTCCCCCACGGGCCTCTGGTGTTTGCTGGGCTTCGTGCCTCCGTTCCTTTTCTTGCCGGACCGCAGCTCTTTACTTTCATGCGCTCGTCTGCCTGTAAGCGGTGGTGGAACCACTTGAACTGCTTGATTCAGGTGGAGAGCTCCGGAGCGCCGTCGACACACGTCTATCTGGTGTCGGCGGCCATCTTGGAATCCTACATTTTTGTTTTAATGTGCATGCCTATTTAATAGTATTAACTAAATTGATCATTATCAGTTGTAATGCTGAAACTTTTCCCCTTGTATGTTCTCCAATCCCCCAAACATCCACACACCTCTCTCACTAACACACATCACACATCTCACCAACTCCCCATTACAACTTGCATTCCTGAACCTCTCACTCTGTCATACAAATACTAACATGCTATGTCACACTGTCAAGTCACAATTTGCACTTCCGCGCCCCTGCCAAACTCCAAATCATACTCCCAACTCGCACCTTACACTCTACAATTCCTCCCGCAATATACAGTCCTTCATTCTTTTGTGCTGCTTCTGCATCTTGCATCCTTTCTCTCATTCTATCACACTCTTCACTCATCTTTTTTCCCAATCTACAGCTCACCGCCCCTTTCTGGCCAACCGCTTCCTCTCTGCTTTCTGGCTCACTGCTCCCCCTGACCACACGCTCCCTCTACTTTCTGTACCTCCACTCACTCTCAGATTTCTGGCCCACCGCATCGCTGCTTCCTCTGCCCTCTTGTGCACTGCTTCTTCCTCTGACCCACTGCTCTCCCTCTGCTTTCTTGCCTATCACATCACATCTCACCCATCACTCTTCCTCTCTCTCCTTTCCCTTTCATAGCGTGACTATTTTTTTAAAATGTAGATTTTGACCATGATCCTTAAAAAATAGGACGTTTAACCCGAGGATATGCTATTTTTAGATAACCCATTTTTGGAAATGAGCAGGTCACCTTATTCTCAAAGGCGACCTTCGCATTTCCACAAGGATTAGCTGTAGTGCAAATTGTGCGCTGGACAGCTGCCTTGAATAGGGTTTTGGGTTGTTTGACAGAAGTGTAATTATTTGCGGCGGAATTGACCATAGTCAATTTTGCCGCGAATAGATTTGCACTTCAGTCAAACAACCCAAATCTACCTTTCACCACCAACCTACCCCCTCCCCTAGTTAACTGCTTGATCAATGCCGCTTCCCCTCCAACCCTGCGGTGGCAGATCAGCCCCTCTAACGCAGGACGGATCTGACGCCACAGGGTCCCTTTTTAGTTTTTTTTTGTTTTCAGACACCCACCTCCAATTTTAAGAAAGCGGGGGACACCCCTGAAACCCCCAAGGCCAAAATACTGAACATAAGGAGTGGGTGACACCCCTGCAACCTTCGCTCCATATGTTCGGTATTTATAAAAATCGATCGAATGGTACTGGCGAAATAGGTCAAATTGTACCATTCGATCAATTTTTGGCGGTTAAAATGGGTAGTACCTTGAATAGAAGCACTCTCCCGACAATGTTCTGCAAGCTCCCAGCGCGTCCACTGTAAAATGCGACCCAGAAAACGCATTTCTATCCTGTTTGAGGAACAGAAATGCAAGCGACATAGCAGCGGATCATACCTTAAAAAAATGTATGACTGGGTCAAGAAAAACCCTAGGGGTCATTATAAGGTTGCCGGTCTGGAAACAACGGTACCAGTAAACTTGCTGCTACAGTTGTTTCCAGACCGGCAACCTACGAGTTCTGCGAGCAGGTGCCTTTCACCAAAATGGCTGTTTTTGCGGCTTTTTGCGCAAAAACGTCAGTTTTTGCGGCATTTTGCGGGATCGTAAAATCGCTATAAACTGGAGAGTTTGACTTTTAATTGACCAACAGTTTGGCCCTCACAGATATTTTCATCTTCTTCCATCTGTGAAGAATGTCCCACATTCTGAGCGTATCCACGTACTCCCCTTGTGCTCTACTTATCCTTGAAAAATAGTATTGTTAACTGAAGGCTAACCTTGACTCATCGTCGGCTCTGCACACAAAGCTGTTTTCATGCATGTCCTGATTCTTACAGCCTCGGCCTGTCTCTGAGGTAGCTTGGATAAATTCAGCACGAGCCAGCGTCCATTTTCCTAATAGGGCCGTCCTTGTCATGTTATATATTTCTCTGTAGCAAGTTTCTATACATTGAGCCTCATTACAACTCATCCGGTATGGAAACAATGGTGGCGGTAAACCCGCCGCCACCGTTGTTTCCATACCGGGTGATCACGACTCCTGCAGCAGAGGCGTCAATCCCGCCAGGTCTGACCTGGCGGGTTTAACACCGGCCGCCTGCAGGCAGACTAGGAAACACTGGCACCATCACGAGATGGTGCCGGTGTTTCCATGATCCCCATTCCCATTGAGTCCTATGGGACTCAATAGGAAAGGGGATTTACACCATTCCGCCTCTGGAATTCCCGGGTCACCGGGGTTGTAATGCCACGGTAATTCCGAGAATCACAGAGGCGGAATGGTAGTACGAGTGTACGGTAACCAAGCGGTTTTACCGCCTCGGTTACTGCCGGACTCATAATGAGGCCCATTGTCTTTCTACCTTGCATTACAGTTATTGGTCAGTAAATTACTTTATTTTCTTTAAATCCAAGCTTACTTTAGCTTTAGGTACATGTTACTCTTAATGCTTCAGTTACATTATTACTTAGTATTTTCATATTGTTTCAACATAGGTTCATATGTCTCCTTCATGCCATCACTTTGTCCTTTTCAGATTTAGGGCCTGATCATGACTTTGGCGGTAACCCTTAAATCTGGCGGTAGTGCTATTGCCGCCGGATTTAAGGGTCCGCCAAATCAGGACTTTGGCGGATTTCCCCCCAGCTCTGAGCTGGGGGGAAATCCGCTGAAAATTCGCGCTATTACCGCCGGCGTGAAACCCGCTGGCGGTAAGAGCGCAAAAATTCCCCATTGAGCCCAATGGGGAATGTGGCATTCCCGAATGGGCTCAATGGGGATTAACATTACCACCGAACTCATGATCCGGAGCTATTAGTGCCGGGGAGTTCGGCGGTAGGGCTAATACCGCCGGCGGTAATACCGCCAGCGTTACCGCCAAAGTCGTGATCAGGCCCTTAATCTTAATTTACACCCATGACGTTCACAGATTCGTTGTGACATCTTGGCAGGCAGCATCCTTCCATGCAGCATTGTCATACGACATCCTTCCACACTTTCAGTGCAAGGGTGCATTCTATTTGGCTGTCTGAGTGCAAAACGTCTCTCATACACTCAATGAGGTTAGGAAACGATGTAGGGGGTCGCATCTCTGGCTCCAACTTTCCTCCGAAAGCATGATCCCCAGTGTGTTTTCCCATCTGGTTTGATAAGGTAGATTTGTCTGTGGGCGTACATCCATAAATAGTTGTATAGTTTCGTGATCAGATATTTGTCCCCAGGAATTGAAGTGAGGAATTTTTCAAATGGCGTAAGGGGTCTTTGTGCAGCTAATCTATTTGGCAGAACCATTAACCAGTGGTGCAGCTGCAAGTATGAGAAGTGTTGGGTCTCCTGCAGACCCAGTTCGTCTTTGCATAGAATGGAGGATTTGACATCTTCCCGCGAGAACATATCTCGGAATTTCGTGCATCCCGTGGCTATCCATTGTGGGAATGAGTGAGCGTCTAGGCCCGGGGAGAATTGTGGATTTGCGAAAAAGTGGAGTGATGGGGAGGGGAATCTTGTTATATGGTGCTGTCGAATTACCTGATACGACGAATCCTCTCCCACTCATGTGATGCCGCTCTTGTGTATGTTGCGAGGCTGATCCATTCTGGGTAGCCATCATTTTTCTCCAATTTGTGGGCCCACTACTGCTTTTTCCAACTGTACCCATCTATTATCTACATTCTCATTCTCACCAAACCAGTCTTTTATGACTCTTAGCTGTGAGGCAGGGTCGTATTCCCTAAAGTTTGGAAGGCCCAATCCCTCTCTATTTGGAGGAAGCATAATAATTATAATAATAATAATAATAATTTGGCATTTATATAGCGCTACAAACCCTCAGGTATCTGAGGGCTGCTTATTATTACCCACAGTGTGTGGTGCTCATTTATCGACCTCGGAAGGATGAAAGGCTGATTTTGGCCCTGCCGCGTCAGCAGGCTCTGCATGGATGTCAAAGCGAGCACTCTACTCACTGTGCCACTTGACCGATCTAGGTTTTCAGTGCTATCCGGGGGTGTTTATTCGACCAAACATACTTGGATATTATTTTGCGTAGTGTGCGGAAGAAGGCAGCCGGGACTGGGATTGGCAGAGTCTGAAATAGGTACAAGACCTGAGGCAGGATAACCATTTTGATGGAGTTGACCCTCCCCAGCAAGGATATAGAAAGAGGGGTGCATCGCTGCAATTGTTCTTGAGTATTTGCTAATAGTGGCTGGAAGTTTGCTGTGTAAAGTTCCCTCAGAGTTTGTGCAATAGCCACCCCCAAAATGTGGATACTTTTGGGTACCCGTGGAAGTTGTGTCACTTCCTTGGCCTGCACCAGTTCATCTTGTTCGACCGATAAGTTTAACACTTCTGATTTGGTGATATTCATTTTCAAACCGGCCATCAGGCGGAACTGTTCCAATCCTTGGAGTCCTTCAGGGAGCGAGATGACCGGATTTGTTATTGTAAGGAGCATGTCATCCACATAAGCCATTAATGCATGCTCCACCACACCAAAATGTATACCTTTGATGCCAGCTGGCCTATGCATGATAAAAGTGGTTCTAAATATAAGGCGTAGAGAAGAGAAGAAAGGGGCACCCTTGTTTCGTACCCCTCTGGAGGGAGACCTGGAGGGACAACTGCCCATTGATCATGAGTCTAGCTGTAGGATTGATGTAGTTCGCTCGTATCATGGCAATACATGTAGAGCCAAATACCATTGGGAATTAAAGAGGAAGGACCATTCGACCCTGTCAAATGCCTTCTCCGCATCAAGCGATACCAGCACTGCGGCACCCTTTTCTTAAACACTTTTTCTAATAAGTGGCACATCCTCCTGATATTATCATGTGTCTGGCAGCGTTTATGAACCCAGTCTGATCTGGGTGAATCAATGTTGGCAATAAATGTTCCAGCCGATTTGCCAGCATTTTGTTATATATCTTTGCGTCTGTGTTCATGAGCACAATAGGACGATATGAACTGCATTTGGGCGGGTCTTTCCCTGGTTTGGCGAAGAGAACTATCTTGGCTTCTTCCATGGTGTCGGTTATTTAGTAAACAAGTTATATAGGTTAGTGAGTCTGGGGGCGAGGATCGTACGAAACCTTTTGTAATAGGAGGCGGGGTACCCATCCTGTCCTGGTGCCTTATTTACCGAGAGGTTCGATATTACATGCACCTCCTCACGGGTGATGTCTTTCTCTAATTTTTCCCTGTCCTGTGTGGGGATGCTTTGTAGTGTATTTGACTGTAAGTATTGATGTTGAAGTGGTTGGTCAGGGTGATGAGATGTATAGAGCGATGAATAAAATGCATAAAACTCTATAGCAATTTGTTCCAACATCATCCCCTTTTCACCGGTTGGGTCTTCAATCCCCAGGATTGTTTGGGCTGCGTTTTGTTGTTTTCATTGTCTGGTTAATAGTTTGTCAGCTTACTTAGCCTTGATATACTATTTCTGCCTCAGGTAAAGCAAACTCTTTTTGGCTTGCTTAGTGTGGAAAATGTCCAGTTTGCCCCTTTCACACCCAAATCATCGCTGAAGCTTCGGGCTGGAGTTCGTCTTCATTTGCTGCATAATATTTCTAACTTCGGCTTTGAGGTCTAATTCAATTTTTCTACTAAGCCTCCCCCTGCGTGCTTCTGCCGCAATAATCTCCCCCCTTAGAGTGGCTTTGAATGTATCCCAGGCCACATCCATCCTGGTTTCTGTGACGGTTTTGAGTGTGAAGAATTCTGCCATTTTGCATTCCAGATCATCGCAGATGACCTGATCCCTTAACAGTGCACTGGGAAATGACCAGCCCTATAGCCTGGATTGTGATCTGGGAAGGTTGAGAGTAAGGGTTATCGGGGCATGGTCAGTGATCGTTATAGTATGTGTATCTATCTGTGTGAGTCCCCCTATCAGCGTGGCCAAGGCCCTGACATCTATCCTAGAGTAAGATGTATGGACATGTGAATAATGAGTGTATGCGATTTCATCGCCCCTCAAGGATGTCCAGACATCCCGATGTGTAATTTGTTCAAATCTCGCGTTAAGGGTGCGTGAAGCAGGTGGTTGGGCATGTCTGGTTTTAGAGCTCCTGTCCCGTGAAGGATCCCATGCAATATTTAGATCCCCCAACAATATTGTGTCTCCTACCATTTCTCCCTCTATACGGCTATCTGCCCACCCATGGCTCCCTCTTTACAGCTATCTGCCCACCCATGTCTCCCTCTTTACGGCTATCTGCCCACCCATGTCTCCCTCTTTACGGCTATCTGCCCACCCATGGCTCCCTCTTTACGGCTATCTGCCCGCCCATGTCTCCCTCTTTACGGCTATCTGCCCACCCATGTCTACCTCTTTACGGATATCTGCCCACCCATGTCTTGCTCTTTACGGCTATCTGCCCACCCATGGCTCCCTCTTTACAGCTATCTGCCCACCCATGTCTCCCTCTTTACAGCTATCTGCCCACCCATGTCTCCCTCTTTACGGCTATCTGCCCACCCATGTCTCCCTCTTGACGGCTATCTGCCCACCCATGGCTCCCTCTTTACAGCTATCTGCCCACCCATGTCTCCCTATTTACAGCTATCTGTCCACCCATGTCTCCCTCTTTACGGATATCTGCCCACCCATGGCTCCCTCTTTACGGCTATCTGTCTACCCATTTTCCTTTATATGTCTTCCCCACAATCGGTTTCGCTCTCTGTCGGCCATGCTGTTTATCATTTCTGTCGCTATCTGTATTACTATACAGCGTTTTATCCATTTATCTCTGTCTGTGCCACTGCCTCCCTTCCTATTTCTTTCCCTCTTTCCCTCCATCGCCCCCTCTCCCTGCCTGTCTCTAAGTCGGTCTGACTTGGTAACGATGACTGTCTATCTTTTGAATGCTATATCCCTCTTTCTCTGTCGTTGGCAGCCACAGTGGCTAATCACTTCCACATTGACACTGTCTGCAGGGGGATGCAAGGGCTTAGAAGGGGGTGCAAGGCGCTATGAGACGCTTTACAAAAATGAAATTAATTCATTTCTGTCCCGCTATTTCCATGTATCTCTCTCTCTCTGTCTCCCCCTCTGTGTCTGTCTTCCTCTCTGTCTTTCTCTTTCTCTCTTTCACTCGTATCTCTCTCTGTCTCCCTCTCTCTCTACTTCACTCTTTTCTCTCTCTGTCTTTCTCTCTCCCTGTCTCCATTTCTATTTCCGCCTTCCCCTATCTCTATCTCTATGTCCCCCCCTCTGTCTGTCTTCCTCTCACTATCTCTCTCTTTCACTTTTTCTCTGTCTCTCTTTCTCACCCTGTCTCCCTTTCTATGTCTGTTTCCCTCTCTATGTCTCTCTCTGTCTCCCACTCTATGTTTGTCTTCCTCTATAAGTCTGTCTCTGTCTGTCTTCCTCTCTATGTCTCTCTCTCTTTTTCTCGCTCTTTGTCTCTCTCTTTCTCACTCTCTCTGTCCTCCTCTCCGTTTGTCTCCCTCTCTATGTCAGTCTCCCTCCCGATGTCTGTCATCCTGTCTATGTCTCTCTCCCCCTCATTCGCTCTGTCTGTCTTCCTCTCTATGTCTCCCTCCCTCTCTCTCATTCTCTCTCTTTCTTTCTTTCTCGCTCTCTATGTCTCCCTCTCTATGCCTCGCTCTCTTCGTCTCTCTCCCTCTTTGTCTTTCTCTCTCCCAGTCTCCCTCTCTATTTCCACCTTCCTCTCTCTCTCTTTTTGTCTCCCTCTCTATGCATCTCTCTCTCTCTGTCTCCCTCTCTGTCTGTCTTCCCCCCTCTCTCTCTTTCTCTCTCTTTCTCCTTTCCCCTCTCTCCCCTCTCTCATTCTCTCCCTCTCTGTGTCTGTCTTCCTCTCTATGTCTCTCTCCTTCTCTCTCATTCTCTCTCTTTCTCACTCTCTCTGTCTCTCCCTCTATGTCTGCCTTCCTCTCTTTGTATCACTCTCTCCCATGTTCTCCCTCTTCCTCTCTAACTCTCCTTCTCCGTGTGTGTTTTCCTCTCTATGCCTCTCTCTTTCTTTCTCTAGCTCTTTCTCTTTCTCTCTCGCGTTCTCACTCTCTCTGTCTCCCTCGCTAGGTCTGTCTCCCTCTCTATGCCTCTCTCTCTCTCTCTCTCTCACGCACATTCTCCCCCCCTCAGTCTTCCTCTCTATGTCTCTCTCTTTCTCTATCTCTCTCTTTCTCCTTCTCTATGCCTGTCTTCCCCTCACGTTCTCTCTCTGTCTCCCTTTCTATGTCTCTCTCTCTCTGTCTCCCTCTCTCCCTCTCTGTCATCCTCTCTTTCTCTCTCTTTCCCTCTCTCTCATTCTCTCCCTCTGTCTTCCTCTCTCTGTCTCCCTCTCTGTCATTCTCTGTGTGTGTCCCTCTCTCTCTCTCTCCCTCTCTCTCTGTCTCTCTATCTGTCTCTGTCTTCCTCTCTATGTCTGTCTACCCCTCTCTCCATCTGTAAGTCTGTCTGTATTCCTCTCTATGTCTCTCTCTCTCCCTCCCTTTCCCTCTGTCTTCCTCTCTATGTCTCTCTCTCTCCCTCTCCCTGTCTCCCCCTCTGTCTCTCTCTCTCTATGTCTCTCTCTCTCCCTCCCTTTCTCTGTCTCTCCCTCTCTGTCTCTCTCCCTCTCCCCCTCTCTCTCTCCATCTCTGTCATTCTCCCCCTCTCTGTCTTCATCTCTATGTCTCTCTCGTTCTCTCTCTCTGTTACCCTCTATATGTCTGTCTCCCCCTCTCTCTCTCCCTCTGTAAGTCTGTCTGTCTTCCTCTCTATGTCTCTCTCTCTCCCTCCCCTTTTCTCTGTCTTCCTCTCTGTCTCTCTCGCTCCCTCTCTCTATGTCTTCCCCTCTGTCTCTCTCTCTATGTCTCTCTCCCTCTCTCCCTTTCTCTCTGTCTTCCTCTCTATGTCTCTCTCTCTCTCTCCCTCTCTCTGTGTCTTCCCCTCTGTCTCTCTCTCTATGTCTCTCTATGTCTCTCCCTTTCTCTGTGTCTCCCTCTCCGTCTCTCTCTCCCCCTCTCTCTCTCCTTCTCTGTCATTCTCTCCCTCTCTGTCTTCGTCTCTATGTCTCTCTCGTTCTCTCTCTCTGTTACCCTTTCTATGTCTGTCTCCCCCTCTCTCTCTCCCTCTGTAAGTCTGTCTGTCTTCCTCTCTATGCCTCTCTCTTTCTTTCTCTAGCTCTTTCTCTTTCTCTCTCGCGTTCTCACTCTCTCTGTCTCCCTCGCTAGGTCTGTCTCCCTCTCTATGCCTCTCTCTCTCTCTCTCATACACATTCTCCCCCTCTCTGTCTTCCTCTCTATGTCTCTCTCTTTCTCTATCTCTCTCTTTCTCCTTCTCTATGCCTGTCTTCCCCTCACGTTCTCTCTCTGTCTCCCTTTCTATGTCTCTCTCTCTCTCTGTCTCCCTCTCTGTCATCCTCTCTTTCTCTCTCTTTCCCTCTCTCTCATTCTCTCCCTCTGTCTTCCTCTCTCTGTCTCCCTCACTGTCTTTCTCTGTGTGTGTCCCCCTCTCTCTCTCTCTCTCCCTCTCTCTCTGTCTCTCTATCTGTCTCTGTCTTCCTCTCTATGTCTGTCTACCCCTCTCTCTCTCCCTCTGTAAGTCTGTCTGTATTCCTCTCTATGTCTCTCTCTCTCCCTCCCTTTCCCTCTGTCTTCCTCTCTATGTCTCTCTCTCTCCTTCTCTCTGTCTCCCCCTCTGTCTCTCTCTCTCTATGTCTCTCTCTCTCCCTCCCTTTCTCTGTCTCTCCCTCTCTGTCTCTCTCCCTCTCCCCCTCTCTCTCTCCATCTCTGTCATTCTCCCCCTCTCTGTCTTCATCTCTATGTCTCTCTCGTTCTCTCTCTCTGTTACCCTCTCTATGTCTGTCTCCCCCTCTCTCTCTCCCTCTGTAAGTCTGTCTGTCTTCCTCTCTATGTCTCTCTCTCTCCCTCCCCTTTTCTCTGTCTTCCTCTCTATATCTCTCTCGCTCCCTCTCTCTATGTCTTCCCCTCTGTCTCTCTCTCTATGTCTCTCTCTCTCTTTCTCTCTGTCTTCCTCTCTATGTCTCTCTCTCCCTCTCTCTGTGTCTTCCCCTCTCTCTCTCTCTCTCTCTATGTCTCTCTATGTCTCTCCCTTTCTCTGTGTCTCCCTCTCCGTCTCTCTCTCCCCCTCTCTCTCTCCCTCTCTGCCATTCTCTCCCTCTCTGTCTTCCTCTCTATGTCTCGCCCGTTCTCTCTCGGTCACCCTCTCTATGTCTGTCTCCCCCTCTGTATGTCTGTCTTCTCTCTATGTCTCTCTCTCTCCCTCTCTCTGTGTCTTCCCCTCTGTCTCTCTCTCTATGTCTCTCTATGTCTCTCCCTTTCTCTGTGTCTCCCTCTCTGTCTCTCTCTCCCCCTCCTCTCTCTCTCCCTCTCTGTCATTCTCTCCCTCTCTGTCTTCCTCTCTATGTCTCGCCCGTTCTCTCTCTCGGTCACCCTCTCTATGTCTGTCTAACCCTCTCTCTCTCCCTCTGTATGTCTGTCTTCTCTCTATGTCTCTCTCTCCCTCTCTCATTCTCTCCCTCTCTCCCTCTGTCTCCCTCTCCACGTGTCTCTGTGGATACCCTTGCCTCACTGGCCTTTTTGCCCTCCTGCCCGCACCCGGTGGCTTTGCCTATGGACGGGCAGCCATCTGCCCATCACTTCTCTTGGTGACGGGCGATGTCTTTGATGGAGATGGAGTAATGCGTCCATCCCTGGCTCTGAAGCTCCTGTGAAGACATGTGACGGATGGGGATAAATGGTCTCTGGTGGAGCAGAAAGGACGGGCCTATACATCACGCATAACCTTCCTTTGTTTACCCAGATCTATGCCCTCTTTGGGGGGTGCCACCACACACGCATTAAAAGAGCCACGGACTGGCAGATGTATCGATCACACAAGCTGCGGGACTGACAGTCTCTGTGTGGGGGGGGGGGGGGGGGGCGGCACTGGACAGATGAGCCAAGGGAGCTCCATGCACAATCCCAGGTTCAGAGGTTTGGGAGAACAGTCATTAACTACAGGCACTCACTCACCAGGGCAGGCGTCTCCCCAAGTCTGGTCCCCAAGTGCGGAATCCACTCCGTGCTTTCGGGATATCTTCAGGAAGATGTCTGGGTGAATGCACTGAACCACATTGATTGACACAGTCAGTGGTTCTCCCGGAAACCGGGTGGAGTTGGGGCTCTCGAGGACCGGACTTGGGGACCACTGCACCTTGCTGCTTAAACCAGCAAATGGTATGGTCAGACTTGGTTAAAAAGATCAGTGCTTGGATTGGTTAGATCATATGGGTTGCTACCCGCCCCAGACATGGCACTCCGCGACACAGGGGCGGCACATGCTTTGCAGTTGAGTCGTGATGGTGTGACATGCTGCCACTCTACCTAACCTATGTGACATGCCTTGGCGCGCTACTCCTTTTCTGGAAAGAGTTTTAAAAGGGTCTACAATGAGAGTTAGGACCATGAAAGGAAAATCACCTGCTTAGCCTAAAACATATACATCCCCAAAGTTACCCCCGAATGCCAGCCAGGGGAGATGAGATGGTGCCCCTGAATCATTCAGGGGAGATGAGATGGTGCCCCTGAATCACTCAGGGGAGATGAGATGGTGCCCCTGAATCACCCTGGGGAGACGAGATGGTGCCCCTGAATCACCCAGGGGAGATGAGATGAAGCCCCTGAATCACCCAGGGGAGATGAGATGGTGCCCCTGAATCACCCTGGGGAGACGAGATGGTGCCCCTGAATCACCCAGGGGAGATGAGATGAAGCCCCTGAATAACCCAGGGGAGATGAGATGGTGCCCCTGAATCACCCAGGGGAGATGAGATGGTGCCCCTGAATCACCCAGGGGAGACGAGATGGTGCCCCTGAATCACCCAGGGGAGATGAGATGGTGCCCCTGAATCACCCAGGGGAGATGCGATGGTGCCCCTGAATCACCCAGGGGAGATGAGATGGTGCCCCTGAATCACTCAAGGGAGATGAGATGGTGCCCCTGAATCACCCAGGGGAGATGAGATGATGCCCTTAAATGTCACACTTGGGTGATTAGATGATACCCGTAAATATCACCCATGGTGATCAGATGACATATTGCATAACCAAAGTAATGTATCAATATTGCGAAAGGGTCGGGGGGAGGTTGTTTGGGGCAGTGCACAGGCTCAGAAAGGGGCGGCTCAGAGGCTCTGAAGGGGGTTGCAAAGGCCCAGAAGGGGGCTGCACACAGACTCGGAAAAGGGCAGGTTCACACAAAGCGGAAACAGATTTAAATTTTAATTATTGTTTTTCAATTTTGTCAGTGAGTACAACCTATGTTGCCCTCCACACATTCTTACTAAGCCCTCCTGTGGTTGCTAGGCCCTAGGGTGCGGTGGTGTGCCGCTTATCTAGGGTTGGGGGACAGAAGAAGAGGCTTGCCCTAACTAGTAGGAGCAATGAGAAAGACTGCTAAAATAGCTGATTTTAAGAGCACCTTGGAAACCCCAAAAGTGTTAGAAGTCATACAGGATTCAAATCATTGCTTTTAATAGCCCTGTTTTACGACTTTGAAATCGTAAAAAATGTAGCTAAAAACAAGGCTCCATGGTACACCTGCTATACACTGAGGTTCCTATAGTGCGGTCTCTTGGATGCTAAGGAGGGCACAGGAACCCCTACCCTGGGCCGACCGGTTTCAGTGGTATAAATGGATGTGAGCACTTTCGTCAGAGCCGTGGCCCCCCATTGGGCACTGCAATCAGGTTGAAGCAAAACTGGCTCCTGCACCTGTAAAGGGTTAGAGCGGGGTGGGGAGTAGAGGGAAGAGATGTCAAAATCCATGTTACTTTCCTTGAAGGTCATTAGTGTAATATGCTGCAGCCTGTGAACTGCTGTGGTAGCATGCTTAACCCCAGTGTGCAGTCCCGCACCTTGCCTCAACTCCCTTGGGCTGTAATTACCTCTTCGGTCTGGATTGTTGAATAGTCCTGAATACCTAAATGCATAGCAATGTAGTAGTTAGGTTCAATGATATAGAGGGCATTTAAAATGCATTCTTCATTATTTTTGTGCAAAAAGTTCATTGAAACTGCAGAAATACAGATCAATTGTAAATACTGCGGTTCCTGTGGGGGCTGGAGCGGAGAGTTTTCTCCTAGAACGTCCTGCTGGACGAGTGTTATCTTAGCTTGATTTCGTCCCTTTTTCGTGCTTAAGATGCAGTGTTACGAGCTCCGCTAGGGGCCGTGAAACATAGGCAGCTCTTCCAGTTTCTCATTCTCGGCGCGCATGCGCGTAAAAGAACAGGCTACTACAGTAACTGGGACCTCCATCTGGGAAGGTCCAAGGGCTCAGTCCGCTGCTATCAAGTTTTTCTTACTGATAGCCAGTATATGCCTCGTAATGCCCTATATCCCCATCCATTTAGGTGGTATGTCTCTTTGGAAACACAGGTTATAAGTATGTATCTTGTTGTGTTCTTGTATATGTGCCGCATGCGGCTAAAGATATTGAGCAATGCTGCATATGGAGTGCTACTATTCCTAAAAGGATATTTGATTAGCAATATTGAAAAGAGATCTGCAGTATTCTGCCTTACGTACAACCTCTTGGGTGAACACAGAGAGGCTTGTCGATAGGTAGTCATAGTAAGGTTTGCACGATCTCGGGCCGCAGCCCAGTGAGGATGTAATTTCAAAAACTCAAACAAGCAAAAAAGCAACTTAGTTTAACTCGGTTTTCATGAAAGGTGTCCAGTTCTGGGGATACTTTGGGCCTCATTACACGGACGGCGGTGAACCAAGGTGCTATTAGCACCTTGGTCCATGGCGGTAAAATACCGGCACCGCCTTGGAGGAAAGGGGAATTACCGCCCTATTCCAAGGTTGGTGGGACGGTAATTCCCCCTTCCCTCATTGCCCTTCCCCATTCCCATTTTTGCCCCATAGGGCATAATGGGAATGGGGAAGGTGCTAATTACGGCACCGCAAATTGCGGTACCGTAATTAGCTCCCTGGTCCCTTTGCGGGTTGGTTTTTAACGCCTGCAAAAAGCAGGCGTTAAAGTCTCCAACCCGCAAAGGGACCTCGTAGTAAGGCGGTAAGGGTTAACGGTCACCGGTACCATTAACGGTGACCGTTAACCCTTAGCGCCGTCCATGTAATGAGGCCCTTTATGTTGATGGTGCAGAATCCCAATTACGGTTCTCTCAATGTCGCTGCATTAGGCACCCACTTTTCCGTCACAGTGGAATAATCACAAGGTAGCCAAGGTTTGCCAGCTTGCGTTCTTGTTCAGGGCTTTTTTGTCTGTGCCAAGGCGGAAGATCCATAATTGTTCCCTTCTGAATAGGGCCGCATGCAGGCTACCACCTCTGTGTGGAATCATAATTTTTTCCACAATAGTCCAGGTGAAATCGGAGGGGCCATGGCCTTTGAGCAAAAAATGCTCTACCAGTGGTGCAGCGTTTTCTTTGGTTCTAATGCAGGGCCGATGTTCCCCCAGATGTATCTTAATTGGACGTGTTGTCATACCGATGTATCTCAAATTACATGGACATGTGATAATGTTAATTACATTACTGCTATTACAGCTGCTGAAGAACTTTTGTCGCCAAGGGTATCTCCAGCCTATATTTATGGAAGTACTCCTTTTTGTGAATGGGCAGACCCTGCATTGTCCACAGGGGGCGTGGACCAGGTTGACACCACAGGGTATTAGTGACTTGTGCCATTGGTTCTTTGTATTTCTGAATTAGGGAGCCCCGGAGGTTCCATCTCCGTTTGATTGAAAATCTGGGGGGTCCAATTTTGGATGTGCCTACGTTGAGCAGAGGCCAAAGTCTGGTAACCTCTTTTTTGATCTGGTTCACCAGTGGTGAGAAACTGAAAACTGCTGTGATGGTGTCGGGTGAGTCTAGCCTCCGTTCATGTTGTTCCAAGGTGGTTTATCTTGGGATGTTTCTGGCATGTTTTCTTGCATGTTTAACTGTGCCTCTAGGGTACCCCTCGCTTGTAAGTTTCAGTGCAACATTGTTTGACTGTTGGTCATAGTCATTTAAAGTTCTGCAGTTCCTTCTGTGTCTTAGACATTGCCCAAAAGGTAAATGTTGTCTTAAGCTCCTTGGGTGGTCGCTCTGAAACAATAGATGAGAATTCCTATCTGCGGGTTTGTGGAAAACTGTGCTTTTTATTTTTCCATCTTCGGCACTAAGTATCAAGTCCAAAAAGTTGACTATTTGTATCGCTAAATTTGAGGATCCTGTTCCCTGAGTTGACCCATATCATACATTCTGCGAGATCAGCGTCGGTGCCCTTGAATATCATAAGAATATCACCGATATATCTTGACCATAGTTTGATTTTCTCAGAAAAGGCTTATTGGTGTTGTAAATGTTCTCATTCTCAAAGTCTGCTACATAAAGATTTGCCAGACTTGGTGCGAAAGTTGCACCCATAGCTGTACCGCGATTTCTTCAAAATATTATTTTTCGTAAATGGAGTAATTTTTGGTAAGTGCTATTTCTGCCAGTTGCATAAGGAATGTAACTAGGATCTCTATGGGCGGTTGTCTTTCTCTAAATATTCTCTCAATGACCATCAGCGTGTCTGCCTGTAGAATCCAGGTTTAAAGTGACTCTATATCCATGGTCACCAAAATATGGTCCCCAGGGTGGGATTGAAGGTCTTTCTTGAGACAGAGCACGGTTGTGGTGTCTTTTAGATAAGACTTCATTTTGGTCACAACTGGCTTTAAAAAGTAATCCACAAATTGTGACAAGGGTTCTAAAATAGAACCAATGGCAGATACTATGGGTCTACCCAGTGGTGGATTGACACCCTTATGTATTTTAGGTAATGCATAAAATGCAGGGCATTTTGGATTAGCCGGAAGAAGGACTTCATGTTCTTTTTTGCTGATGTACTCTTCCAGTAGTGCCTCATCTACAGTTGGTACAATCAGTTGTCTGATTTTTTCTGTGGGATCACTCCCCAGCCTCCTACAGCTCCCTTGATCATCCAGCAGTGTTTTTACCATACTCCGGTACTCAGTAGTATTCATTAAAATTGTAGCTCCTCCCTTGTCTGCCGGTTTGGTGGTGATATTGTCATTATCAGACAGTGTTTTGAGTGCCATTTTATCTTTGTTGGAGAAGTTGGTGAAACCTGGTGTGTATTCCTTTTTGAGTTCATCAACTTTCTTGATAAGCACTTTCTCAAAGCTAATGGATTCTGCACTAATCCCATTGGGTGGCATGTAAAGGGTGGGTGTATTCTTGAGGTCAGTGGCGCTAGCTAAGGAGGTCCTGTGGCCTCCTTAGCACCCAAGAGACCACACTAAAGTAACCTCAGTGTACTGCAGAAGGTGTACACAGCTCCTTGACCATGGAGCTTTGTTTTTAAATACATTTAATAACGATTTTGAAGTCATAAAACAGGGTTATTAAAAGCAATAATTTTAATCCTGTGTGACTTCCAACACTTTTTGGGGTTTCCAAGGTGATCTTAAAATCAGCTATTTTAGCAGTCCTTCTCTTTGCTTCTACTAGTTAGGGCAAGCCTCTTCTTCTGTCCCCCAACCCTAGATAAGCAGCACACCACCACACCATAGGGCCTAGCAACCACAGGACGGCTTGTTAAGAATGGTTGCAGGGCAGCATATGTTGTACTCACTGACAAAATTGAAAAACTATAATTAAAATGTAAACCCATTTATGCTTTGTTTGACTGTGTTAGGGTATAGGTACAGGCCAGTAACCCACCCCAGTCCTCGAGTGTGGGTTTTTTCTTCGGAAAAGGGCCACACACAGGCTCAGAGGCTCAGAAGGGGATTTGCAAAGGTTCAGAAGGGGGCTGCACACAGTCTAAGAAGGAGGCTGCACACAGGCTCCGAGAGGGGCAGCACACAGGCTCAGAATGGGGTGGCTCGGAGGCTCCGAATCGGGTTTGCAAAGGCTCGGAAGGGGGCTGCACAGAGGCTCAGATGGGGGCTGCACACAGTCTCGGAAGGGGGATGCACACAGGCTCCGAAAGAGGCAGCACACAGGCTCAGATTGGGGCAGCTCAGAGGCTCCAAAGCGGGTTTGCAAAGGCTCGGAAGGGGGCTGCACACAGGTTCAGAAGGGGGCACACAAAGGCTCATAAGGGACAGCGCACAAGTGATCAGAAGGAGAAGCGCACAGGCTCAGAAAGAGGCAACACTCAGCCTCATAGGTGGTTAGGGCATAGACTGCGGAGCAGCTCATCGGCTCAGGGATGGGTGGCGCACTAATTCAGGAGGAACCAGGTCGAAAAGGCAGCTGGCCAGCAAAACAGAAGTTGGTGAAATTAAGAGAGTGAGAAGTGAAATGTCACCTTATAGTGTCCTCGTGAGAAATTAGGAGAGGGGCCTGTCGCTCCCTCATCACCCCCTCAAACGTTTTATGGAGGGCTAAGAATTAAGGATTTTGCAGCGGGTTAAAATAATAGCAGCAAAGGACAGGCATAGTCGTAATAGCTCTACCATTGCAGATCATAAATGGGGCACAGTAACCCCAAAAACCCTACAGTGCCAATTTCGTGTGGAGGCCTTAAAGCCATCATTTGAACCAATGCTGGCAGATGAGACAGGCAGATTCAGGGAATGATTTCCAGGGAGAGACTGTGACCCGTGGCCCAGCTTCTGACCTTCAGCAATGTTACTGAGTCTGGTTTATTTATTTATATTATTTATATCTCTGCCTACTATATTCTGAAACATACTATATAGTGAAACTTAGGACTCTCACCCACTATACAGGACTCTCAAATCTAGGTGTGTCCTCCATCTCTGCCTATTTACTGTTGAAACCCATTGCACTGTTAAGCCGAGGCCATGTCTGCCTATTATATTCTGAAACATACTATATAGTGAAACTTAGGACTCTCACCCACTATACAGGACTCTCAAATCTAGGTGTGTCCTCCATCTCTGCCTATTTACTGTTGAAACCCATTGCACTGTTAAGCCGAGGCCATGTCTGCCTATTATATTCTGAAACATACTATATAGTGAAACTTAGGACTCTCACCCACTATACAGGACTCTCAAATCTAGGTGTGTCCTCCATCTCTGCCTATTTACTGTTGAAACCCATTGCACTGTTAAGCCGAGGCCATGTCTGCCTATTATAGTGTGAAACCGACTGTACTGTGAACCCCAGGACTCTCTCCCACTATACAGGACCTCAAAAAATCTAGGTGTGTCTCTCCCATACCGACATTGTAATGTAAAACTCAATAAACAGGATCCCCGAATCTAATTGTATCCACCAATAACTGCCTTTATACTGTAAAACCCAATTTATTCGAAACCTAGGCCTCCCCCCCCATGGTACAGGCCTCTCAAATCTAGGCCTGTTTTTCTCTGCTGCACTGGACAAAGATCGCTCCAGCCGAACAACTTCGAAGCCTACGGAACAGTGTGGACACAGGCCACAGGCACCGCCAAGCATCCATGCAGCGTAGAATGAAGCTATGGCTACGCATCGCATATAGCCATCCAGACTGAAACACATGACATACCTCAACACCTCAGCCACTAGCATACAGGGACTACCATCCGAAAGGAACTCGGTATAGCTGGCCACACATCGACTCTCCGACAATAGCAATCTATCCCAAACCACCAACAGCACCCACCCACGTGCCTGGCCTATCTTTTGGGTTGCTTAGTCCTAGACTGGCAAAATGTACACATGCATCTCCTAAGCTAAACTCGTTAGAATTTCCCAGCACATTGACTACGGTCACCGAGGGCGTTCCAACCTAAAAATCACATTGAGGCCACTCAAGTGGGGAAAGAGCGCGATATAAATAACCAAATACAAATACAATACAATATAGTGCTAGACAAAGGGTCCGTAGGCATAATAGCACTTGACAAAACAAACAACAAAGAACAAATAACTACACTCCGACCATTGACAAAATCAGGAGTTCGGAATATAAGAATGTAAACAGTAATCAAAAAAAGCAGCTGAAATGTTTCAAATACATCTAAAGACAAGCCAAGCATTCAGGAAAAACCTATTAGTCCTTGCATATATGGTGCGGGTAGGAGGGGGATATCAGGCAGCGGGGGTAGGAAGGAAGCAGGAGGCGAACTGCAGAAGACGGTAAGAGAAAGACACCAGTGGCAGGAGAAAGACACTAGGAGGTGTCGGGAGGAAAGCTCAGGGGCAACGTGCTAGCCTTGGAAGCAAGACGATGAGGAACAACACAGGTTTGATCCCCAGATCCCGCTTAGAAACCTCTGGTTATTAAGAGTGTAATAAAGAACCAATTATAAATATAGAAGGCGCATACCAATGATAGAAGAGTCGAAGTCCAGTGGAGGTGAGAGATCAGGAGGACTCGCATAGCTAGCAAGAGTGGGAAGGAACAAACAAGATGTCATTCGGAGACCCCCCAGTCTGAAGGGGCTAACCCCACGGGAGGATGAGGAACAAGCACATAGCGAAGTATTGAGGTGAATCAGGACCAGAGGAGGAGTAAAGAGACTGCAAAGATGGAGGAAAGCAGGACATTAGGAATGGGAGAGGATAAGGCACCCTAAACCTGGTAAGGGCTCTGAAGGGGCTAACCCCACGGGAGGATGAGGAACAAGCACATAGCGAAGTATTGAGGTGAATCAGGACCAGAGGAGGAGTAAAGAGACTGCAAAGATGGAGGAAAGCAGGACATTAGGAATGGGAGAGGATAAGGCACCCTAAACCTGGTAAGGGCTCTGAAGGGGCTAACCCCACGGGAGGATGAGGAACAAGCACATGGCGAAGTATTGAGGTGAATCAGGACCAGAGGAGGAGTAAAGAGACTGCAAAGATGGAGGAAAGCAGGACATTAGGAATGGGAGAGGATAAGGCACCCTAAACCTGGTAAGGGCTCTGAAGGGGCAAACCCCACGGGAGGATGAGGAACAAGCACATGGCGAAGTATTGAGGTGAATCAGGACCAGAGGAGGAGTAAAGAGACTGCAAAGATGGAGGAAAGCAGGACATTAGGAATGGGAGAGATAAGGCACCCTAAACCTGGTAAGGGCTCTGAAGAGGCTAACCGCACGGGAGGATGAGGAACAAGCACATAGCGAAGTATTGAGGTGAATCAGGACCAGAGGAGGAGTAAAGAGACTGCAAAGATGGAGGAAATCAGGACATTAGGAATGGGAGAGGATAAGGCACCCTAAACCTGGTAAGGGCTCTGACTTAAAGTGGCAGAAACTCTAGGAATATCTGCAGCTCGTGGTGGAGACCCAGCAACCTTTACAGAAGCAGCCGGGAGGAGAGGAGCTGCCGAGGGGCTGGTCTCCCACCATCACCCCGAGACAACCCTGAGGCATTTGAGAGAGAGCGCCCTAAAGTGACAGGGAGGTACTACTAATCTTGTGAAATGTACTGGGAGACCCTTGAATTGTCTGCTCTCGTTCCCTTGCGGAAATGAGTAGTGAGAGCTGGTTCCTTACACAACGAGACAGCAGAAACATGACAGAATTGGGCAATGTCGGACCTCAGGCCATAGTATCCTCTTGCAGATCAAAGGAGTCTGCACTGGCTCGACCCAACTGTCGCTCTGCAAGATTTATTTTGAATGGTCTTTCTCAGTGTGAGAAATTGCGCAATAGTGCCATGTTCTGGGCCAGGAGGCAGAGCACTGCCCATAACCCTACATCCCATAACACAAAACTTAGAAAAAGACCAACTTTGCTTGATCTCTGGTGACAGCCTGTACTCAATACATAAGTTATAGCTGGCACTGCTACACAAGGGCCTAGAAGGCTTTTTGGTGAAACATAATTTCTCTTGAGTAAAGGATGGTATATCGGCACTTCTACCCCTGGTGCGGCTGGAACCCCTGGGCGGCTGCCACACTTAATTTTACTTGGCTTTGGAAATTGTGGCTCTGCTTAGCTCAGTGGTTTTCTTGGACTGGTTCCAGTTTCAGTCTTGTGTTTTTCAATGGATCCAATGTCGCCTCTATGGATCCCAATGCTTGATCCGCTGCGCGCTGTTCCACAATGGGCTTCACTATTTGGCAAGGCCTGGTGAGAAGCGGTCTGCACAGGAGGTATTTTCAATGTATCTGTTCAAGGGAGCAGTAAAGGGGCCGTTGCTAAGGCAGATGAGATGGAATGGCTCCTTGGAAGGAATGTTGCATGCAGCTAAATCCAGAGGGTAAGTCCCCGGTACACCGGGAAGTCAAAGTGCCAAAGTGCAGGTATCACCGCTGTATTACCGTAGTAGATTCACATGGGCCAGTGTGTCCAACTCTTGCTGCAGAGTTGTAGTCACCTGACCAGTGTACTGCCTCCCCCCAGACAGTTACACTAAACTGCTGCAGAAGTGCAGGGATCTGCATTGTACTAATGCAGCAGATGGGCTGTCGTGCCCATCCCCTGCTGCAGTGCAGGGATCTCTACTGTACTAGTGTAGTAGAGGCATGTGGGTCATCATGTTAAACTCTGGGTGCAATGTCAGGGTCACTACTATTGTAGTAGCACCCCATGGACCATCATGTCCAACTCCTGTGCTTGAAATACCAATCCACTAGTGTAGGACAGCCCGGTGGAGCATCAGGCTGAACCTCTGCTGTATTCCACGGATCACTGCTGTACTAGTGTAGTTTCCTGGTGTAATGGAGCCATGTGGTCCATCGTGACTGACCACTCCAACAATATAATAAACTTCCATAGGCAATCTTCCCCTCACTGACCTTTCCCCTGTGTATTTTCACCCCTGTAACTCGAACCTTTCTTTCTCTTTTACAGGGCCTAGTGCCAAGAGGCTGCCCAAATGACAGAAGTCGCTCTATACGAGACCCAGTTGCATGACCTCCCACAGTGTTAAAGGAAGGTGTAAAGAGCTACGTGTACTGCGAGCCGGTAAGGAAAGGATGGCGGCACAGCAACGACAGGGGGAGACGGACCAGCTGTTCGTTGTGAAGGACTCATTTTACATCGGTAGCTCCCAGCAGTGGATAAACGAAGCGCAGAGGCTCAAGGTGAGGCTGTGGGGAATGAAATCCGCTATCCCCCTCCCTGGTCCCCCCTGATGCCTGTTGTGCCCCACCCCCTCCCTTGTCCCCCGTGATGTCCGTTGTGCCCCGCCCCTTCTCTGGTCCCCCGTAATGTCCTTTCTTGCCCCCCATACCTGGTCCCCGTGATGTCCTTTGTGCCCCTCTTCCTTGTCCCCCGTGATATCCGTTGTGCCCCCCATCCTGGTCCCTGTGATGTCCTTTGTTGCCCCCCTGCCCCTGGCCCCCCTGATTTCCTTTGTGCCCCACCCCCTCCCTTTTCCCCCCGTGATGTCTGTTGTGCCCCCCCTCCCTTGTCCCCTGTGATGTCTGTTGTTGCCTCCCTCCCTGGTCCCCCATGATGTCCTTTGTTGCCCCCTCCCTTGTCCCTGTGATGTCCGTTGTGCCGCCTTCCCCCTCTGTGGTCCCCCGGGATGTCCTTTGTGCCCCTACCATCTCCATGGTCACCCCTGATGTCTGTTGTACCCACCACCCTCTCCCTGGTCTCCTGTGATGTACTTTGTGCCCCCCCGCACCTCATGATGTCCGCCCCCTTACCTCTCCCTGCTTTGCCTATTCTCTTCTTTCCCGCTCTCCCCTGCCCCCTTTCCCTTCTTCCACCCCCCTTACATCTGATCACTGCAGGAGTCGTCTTGATTCACCATGGTTTCACCATAACCGACCTGTTGCCAATGCTTGGATTGGATTTATGGGCACTTTGACTCTTGGTGCGTCACCTTCTCAACTCGTACTCATGGTGGCCTGTATCATGCTGTGCCCATCGTCATCTGAATCCTTGCTCACATTTTCTGTTCTCTACAATATTTTGTGTTTTACTGACCTCTGCAACTGTATTCGCTCTCCTCTCGGCTTCTCCGCTTCTTTCAATGTTTTATTCTCTGTTCCCTCCTCCTCTCCCTTCTACATTCTCCTCTCTCCTCCCGCCCTCCCTTACTTTTTCTATGCACTTACTCTATCAGAATGATCTCTGGACCTTGTATGATAGCAACAAATGTCTGTCTCCTCCCCTTCCCTTTTTTCCACCCTCCCCACCCCCCAGCACTATCTGAAATGTCATCAGGCCTAGTAAGATAGTCGCTTGTTTTGTTCCTCTCCACCTTCTCCCTCACCTCTTCTAAATCCCTGGCTCTACCAGAAATGTCGTCAGGCCTAGTACTGTAGTCGCCTGTCTGTTTCCATTTCCTTCCCACTCTTCCCTTCCCTTCCTTATCTGTGTTTTAGCTCTTGCACTATCTGAAATGTCGCCAGGCCGAGTATGATAGTTAATTTCACATTCTTGTTGTTCATGGCCTTATAAGAATGTCATTGTATTTTCCCTTGTTCCCTCCCTTGCCTTGAAGCGCTTTGAAACACATTGTGTATAGGCGCTATATAAATGAACTATCATATCACATCATTATGAGCTTGCCGTTTCAGAAAGAAGGTGCTGGTAACAGCATGCGCCAGTGCCTTTACAGACTGGCATACTCAGAGTCTGCGGGTAGGGGCAGTGCACTACCAGCAGGCCTGACCTGGCGTTAGTTCAGGGCACTACCGGCAGACAATTGCCGCAATCACTGGCACAGTATTAGTGGTGTTGGTGATTGTGGCATCCCCATCCCATGAAGATGGGACTCCATGTGAATGGGGATTTACCGGTGTCTCTGCCACCGTAATACCGGGATATCGGGAGGTGGAGATGGTACGGTAGTCCCCCGGTAGGGTAACCCACCAGAATTTCAGGTGGGATACCAGTGGACGTCTAATGAGCCCCAATGTCATCTGTTCTTAAGCTTTCATTGTGCATTCCCTTTTACACATGTGGAAAATTGCATTAAAGTGACTCAAAAACATGTAGCTGATGACTTTGGTGATACACATGAACAAGAAAGACACTCGTGGGGGCAGTGGGTGCTTGGAGGCCTAGCACCGTGGGGTTCACCATCTGCCGGGCTCTGCTTTATGGATGTCAAGTGATGCCAACCTCTCTGAGAAGCTCTGCACTGTGATCTTGTGGGCGTTGCCTTCACACCCTTGATGTGTGAGTACCTCTTCAGGTCATCCAACCTCTTGCCCACCTCCTTGGTGTACTGGGATGCCACTGACCTGATGCTGATGGCAGTCATCATTTCTACATGGGCTAGAGAGTCATCTGTAATACTTTTGGGGGGCTAATGCTCAGACTCAATAAGACTCAGAATTGTCACCTCCTTCCAGGAACTGTCCTCCTGTCCTGCTATTTCCTCTCATAAATGCAAAGATGTGGGGTGCACAGCACTGTCCTCACTGGTCCCACTGCTACCAGAGTAATGGGAACTCTCTGCATTTTACTGCAGCGCATTTCAAGTAAAAGCGGTATTGGGCGGGGTGTCCTGAGGGGGTAGAACCTGAAATAGTGAGGTTTGGAGAGGTTGAATGGAGGGAGTGGTGGGGAAGGACCGAGAGTTTAGGGGCTGGCCCCTAAAAAAAATACAGTGAAATGGCAGGTGTGTTGAGTTGTCAAAGGTCAGAGTAGCCCACACATTTCTCAGTGACATGTATGGAGAGCACGCTACACATGCTACATGACACATGGTAGCACATGCAGCATGTGCTGCATCCATATGTGACCTGGCGAACATGTGGGCAGCCTTATAGCTATTTTGGGGTGATGCATTTGCCTTGGAGAAGGGTGTTAGGACATACACATGCAATGCACAATCACTGTGGCCTGCAGTGAATGGGTGCAAGACAGTGAGTGTGGCGTGCTGCCATTCCAGATAACAGCACGGTATTCATCCTTTGCACGCAGGTTAATCATGTTGAGCTTCTGTGTTAGCCAAAAAGCCACATGTAGCCAGGGTCTCCAGCCTGTAACTTTGCATCAACGGGGTGACGCTGGTTCATGTAGCCGTCATGTGAGGCCCCGGGGAAAGTTGCCATTCACCTGCATAATGGGGCCCCCGGCATCGTTGATAACTGGGACATTGCTGGATTTCCAGAGCCTTCGGGTGCAATACACAGCCCTGCAGATAAGGGGGTGCATCGGACACTTTTACTCCCTCAAAATAGGAAAATACTCACCAAAAAGAAAAATAGGGAGGGATAATACGCCCAACATAAATAGGAAAGAGACGCATAGGAGCCTGCCGCTCCCCTCCCCCCTGCTTTCACCCACACAGCTCCATGGACATGCTTGACCAGTAGTGCATGTTATACCACAGGAAGAAACCTCACTTATTATTGCTCCATCTGAAGAGCTAGAAATGTAACCTCTAATGTGTGTGAATAAACTAGATGCAAAGAAATATTTATTACAAGAACCTTTGCTATGACTGGTATTCCTTCCTTGGTCCCTGTTTCCTGAATGCATGGTGTGATGCCATGAATGGGATGTTATGAGGGTGCCTGGAATGCCTGAGGTTGAATGTGAGTGTGTGTTAGTAATGCCTGGTTGGACAGCCAGTCTCCTGCCAGCTGAGCAGATGTGCATGTGTCAGGTGTGCATGGTGTGTGTGTCGTGCTGTCTGGTTGTAAAGTGTGTCTTTTGTGGTGGAGCGGAAGGAAGTTTGCTATGATTGGTATTCCTTGGTTGGTCCCTGTTCCCTGAATGCATGGTGTGTGAATGCACGGTGTGTGAATGCATCATGTGACGTCATGAAAGGAATGTTATGAGGGTGCATGGAATGTCGGAGGTTGAATGCGATTCCACACAGGTGCTGCTGCCTGTGTGTTAGTTATGCCTGGTTGGACAGCCAGTCTCCTGCCAGCCGAGCGAATGTGCATGTGTCAGGTGTGTATGGTGTGTGTGTTCTGTTGTCTGGTTGTAAAGTGTGTCTTTTGTGGTGGAAAAAAGGAGGTTTGCTATGACTGGTATTCCTTGCTTGGTCCCTGTTCCGTGAATGCACGGTGTTTGAATGCACAGTGTGTGAATGCATCATGTGATGTCATGAATGGAATGTTATGAGGGTGCCTGGAGTGCCGGAAGTTGAATGTGATTCCACACAGGTGCTGCTGCCTGTGTGTTAGTTATGCCTGGTTGGACAGCCAGTCTCCTGCCAGCCGAGCGAATGTGCATGTGTCAGGTGTGTATGGTGTGTGTGTTCTGTTGTCTGGTTGTAAAGTGTGTCTTTTGTGGTGGAAAAAAGGAGGTTTGCTATGATTGGTATTCCTTGGTTGGTCCCTGTTCCCTGAATGCACGGTGTTTGAATGCACAGTGTGTGAATGCATCATGTGATGTCATGAATGGAATGTTATGAGGGTGCCTGGAGTGCCGGAAGTTGAATGTGATTCCACACAGGTGCTGCTGCCTGTGTGTTATGCCTGGTTGGACAGCCAATATCCCGCCAGCTGAACGAATGTGCATGTGGCATGTGTGCAGGTGTGTATGGTGTGTGTGTCGTGCTATCTGGTTGTAAAGTGTGTCTTTTGTGGTGGAACGGAAGGAGGTTTGCTATGACTGGTATTCCTTGCTTGTTCCCTGTTCCCTGAGTGCATGGTGTGTGAATGCATCGTGTGATGTCATGAATGGAATGTTATGAGGGTGCCTGGAATGTCGGAGCTTGAATGTGATTCCACACAGGGTAGTTGGGAGATGTAGCCTGGGTGGGGGGGCAGTGGGCTCCCCTCTGTACTTTCCTTCTCCTGATGTCACCTTATGAACCTTGTAACCTGGTTAAAGTATCTTGAGGAACATACCTCTGGCCTACCTGAGTCTCCTTCATACCTGAATACAACACCTTTCTATTACAGATCAAACATTTGTATTCTCTTATGAAATACTCACTTACATTTGAAACCCTAAAAAATAATTTTACTTGCAAGTTTAAAAAATAGGGAGTAAAATACTCCGACTTCCAAATCTTATCTGGAACACTGGCAACACATGTGTGTTCAATGTGGGGTGGCAGCTCTAACACCCCCCTGGGTAGTGTCTAGTGATCTGAGAATCTATCGAGATGTACATTTGTTTGTTTCCCGTGGGGGGCTAGAGCAGGGGAGGGTTTCTCGTGGGGGGTGGAGAGAAGCGTTAAAAAAATACGTCCCTTTGTAGGTATAGGGACTTTCACGCAGATGGCCTTTCCCTGGGGGGGTCAGGGTCTGGAGCACCCGCATACTCGGCGCCCCTGCAGTATACGGGCAGCAGCATGCAACTACCCTGCCACGTGTGCCTGCCGCTGCCACCACCGGAAGTGGAAGTATTGCTGCAGCTGCCGCTTCTGGAGCCGTTGCAGCACCTGCCAGAGGCGGCATGACTGGCTAGCTGCTGAAATGCCACCTGTGAGGGCAGTTCCCAGGCAATGCAGTCCTGCTGGCACACTCACACTCTCACAGGGGGCCGCAGTGTCTGTGAGGGAGCTCTGGGTGAGAATAACTTGCCCTGCCACTCCTGGTGGAAAGGTGCACTTTCAGAGACAGCCGCCACATCTGGAGCCAGATGTATTGGAACTAGCATCTTCAATCGGGAGAATACCCAACTACTTATCTCGTGTTGAGATTATATCAGTACTCTTTCTTGGAATGAATTGCAGCAATCCACCTTTTTATGTTTTTACTGCAGCTGGACCTCCCATTTTCCAAAAGTGGCCATGACGCAGCTTGCCCTTTTTCATCATTGCAGCCGCGTCTGTGGCTCAGTGCTCTGCTATGTTATTTGGCATTTATATAGCGCTCTATATATCGTTGGTATGACCTCAAAGCGCTGGTAGGTTGAACGCCCTCGGGACCGTAGTCCAAGTCAGTTGAGAGATGAAGGTGTCATAGGGTGCTTGGTTGCACCAGTTATGTGTGCAGCTGATGTATTTGCCTGATGGTAGCTGCATCCTACCATTAGGTGTGGTGGTATTGATATCAGTTGGATGTGCGTAGTCTGGACGGTGGACTGGGTTCTGGCTGTGTTAGGCCTGTGCTGGATGCTTATGTGAGCAGCTAGGCCGGAATGTCATGGGATATAGCTGCGTATTATTACAATGATGAGGTGTTCATGGGGTAATGTTCGTATGTGAGCAGCTAGGCCGAAATTGATCGAGCGGTGTAGCTGTACTCTAATTGCGTGTTGGTGTAGAGTAGAGAGTGAGCATAGAGATATGGGAGGTGAGTGTTTGGGTGGAGTTATGATCTAAGGAGTTCGCTATTCCGATTTCGAGGGTGCGTTTGCTTAATAGTGACTTATACGCGTATTCAGTGGCGTCATTGCTCGGGATCTCATCGAGCATTTGGCATCGGTAGTTATTCTGAAGGTCCCCCACGGGCATTACAGCATGGGAGGCGAACAGGGGCCCTCACTCTAAGAACATACATGTAAGCTGCTGAAGGAAATGCTAACATCTAATATGAACTCTGCCATTGCACACTCACAAACCTCTTGACACTCTGTCTAGAGCACCTCTCGAATGAAATACCTCCCATTACATTTATTGCAGCGCATACATTATTTTTATATATGAAGACACACTCACACACACACAATTTGCGAATAAGCTGGATTTTTATGCCGTCACCTTTATTGGACGTAATGACACGTTGCCGTGAAATATCTCCCCCTCTCTTCGGCTGCCTTACAGCGATACATTAAAATACACACTCCAATCCCTCATAGTTGGGGTATATTAATTTCTAACAGGCAATATTCCACCCAGCTTCATGTCTTATTCCCCACGGGGGCTCGAGGCTCCAGGATGTACTAGAACTCGCTTAGTAAGCCAGATAGCTCTTCTTATATGAAATCACACTGCGTGGAGGGAGGGACAAGTGCAGCGGGGTTTCTGTAGGATAAACTGCCTTGGATGCACACCTGGAATTTAGGTGTAGAGGAGCAGCTGAATGCCTCTACAGGAAGTCCCGCCCCTATTCTGCCTATATGTTGGAAACCGGAAATTGCGACATGTAGAACTCCAGTGTAGAGGAGGTCCCAAACACGATTCACACCCCCACCGCCCATTTTGAGGTGCTAGGAGCGTTCACACCAAGATATGTGACTTATGATGAGCAAATAAACCAGCACAGAGCCGCAGCGGGGCTCTGACCAGTACCTATCAGACTGACAGCACCTATTGAAGTACCTGCACCTAAGAAACCTTGGACAGTGAGGTACCCATTGAGAAAACCATATCGAAAAGTGAGACAGAATAACGATTGTCAAAATGCAATACCTGAAGAAGCCAAGAAAGTCCTAAAAGAAGACGAATGGTGACATCACAAGAACCCGGACTGACTCACACATAAAAGAAATGACGACCTATGAATGATGAAAAGAGACGAAACACCATAGATAAGTGACATACTGAGTTTAAAGCAAAATAACAATGTCAAATGTTAGATGATTATGCCATGAGCGTGATGCAGATATTCAGCCAGCTTACACGTGTACATATGCAAGGAACAGCAAGAAGCTAAGAAAATCGTGAGGCTTGCTAAAGCTCAGTAGTAAAATAGAGTGCGGCAAGCCCAACCTATGCATATCTACCTCAAGAAAACAACTGTATATAAGTATACTTCCACTATGCACAAGAGCAGAACTGACCAAAGGTTACTGAAGGTCTCACGAGGAGAGCTTTGCAGCAGGAAAATCGAGAAGTAAGGACAGACAGAAACTCAGATGAAGGCAAGTCATGCCAAGAAGCCAAGGTCATACCAGCTGAAGTATATCAACAGTAGATACATTTAATGAAGAGAAGAACAGAGTATCCTATTCTGAAAGGTCAAGATAAGCCACAGGAGGCAGATGGCTGGCAAAATTAAATCAAATACATGAATTAAGACGACTTTCACGGTGTCAGAATCACATGACCGAGCCAGCAGAAGGGATGACACTTTAACACCTATGCATGGAATTGTGCCATGCCCAGGCGCCTTCACTTTTACAGACCAAGAAGCAGTCTGAAGGCCAAGATACAAAGAATTAATTGACACATGACCACTGAAGTGATGATTGATTGTTGCAATAATTGGAGGGAGACTGGGGGAGTGGACGAGCTCCCTGCACCTGACTGGCTTTCTGCACACTGCTAGGCTGGTGGAAAAGTATGCATGGGGTTGATGCCAACCCAATCATAGTGGACCAAGTAATCTAGGGTCCTATAGTTAATAGAACCAATGATACGTTGTACTTTTAGTGACGTCTACAGCAGCCATTTTGAAGGAAGTGCTCAGGTGCCCCACCTGACACTGTTTATCCAATCTCCTCACTTCGTTACCATATACAGATATAGTACCTATATTAAAGTTACCTTCCTATAACCAATAGAATTGCATGCAACATTTTAAGCGTTACACGTCAGTGATGACAAGTTTTCAGTATAAAAGATGTGTTTTTTATGAAGTTCGTCAGAGTTCTGAAGCGAGAATGAAGATCGAGCGATTGCTGATGTTCATTAACTGAGTTATCATTATTGATTCGATGCAAGAGTATTAATCTGCATCCCCATCCATCTCAAGGGTGCTGCTACTCATCTTAAAGTGCTATTGGGCAACCCCCAGCTTTATGGGCCAATTGGGGTCCTAGTGCACACCAGTGATGGCACCCATTACACAAAGAGCCTTTGAGACAAGATATCCACTGAGAAAAACCTATTTGATGTATCCCCAAAGAAATGGTGGTCTCCTGAGAGAGGACCCAGAGGAAGTATGAGGATGTGAAAAAGAGAGGCTGGTGACATCACAAGAGATGAGAGTCATGCACTAAGAAAGATGACCAAGGAAGAGGATGCATAGATAATATAGAATCTGATGGCGAAGTAAAGAATCGAGAAGACTTTCACATGCAGAATGAAGATTGTACATATGAAGGAGTACTGCAGAAAATGCAAATCATTTTTATAACTGTACAGATGCCGTAACGCAAGTAGACTAAGTAATCATAATGGCTGGGTATACGTAGTGAATAGACTGCAGGCAGTGCCACTGATATATATATGTGTAGAATCTGGACATTCGATGTCACAATTTTAGTAAACTCAACACGTGGAGAAAGGAGGATTGATTGCTGTGCATGTGTCACAGCAAAGAATATGCTGAAGCTCGAAGATAGACCAAATAAGGACTGCTTGGCCTGGTGTCAAAGGCTAGGAAGCAGCCAAAACTGGTTATCAGCCCTCGAAGAACAGTGAGCGTGAGACGCTGAGGCATTCCTTGTTAAGTTGCAAAGAGAGAACACCCTGAGTACCAAGTTTCCTTATTCTGGACAATTAAATGCAATAAAATGTGTAGATACAAGGTCTCTGGTCACGTGAGTACAAAATGGAAATAGATGTGCGCATGCAAGCCTGAACCTTGATAAGAATGTGCTCACACTCCCTTATATTCCCGGAGAAGTGGGGCTACTACAAGGCCAAGTTCAAAGACAATCTGAGTGGCAGACGGCATGAGTGATGAGGGATGATGGGCTAATTGAGTGGGGAAGTACGGTCAAGTTCACCCACCAGCATCTGGGGTACAAGCTTACATGCTGCTAGAGAATCAAATGTTCCAGAAGGGTATAAGCATGCCAACCAGTTGTAGAGGGCCATATAACAAAGGGCCTTATAGTTTGAGAACAAATGATACATCTTGTTTCTAATCACTGTCGAAGATGACTTGCTCTAAGGGAGGATATGAGTTGCCCACCTGACTATAGAGACCCAATCACAAGCCAATCGCTTCAAGAAAGTATACTTAGATATTCCCCTTAGTCCTATCACAACAATCCCATGTAGGTTTTTGTAGTTTGCCACGTAGCATGACGTCACCCATGAAAAATGTTCATCATGAAAGTCTTTTTTATGAAATGCGTTGAGATTGTGCAGTGCAATGTCTGTTGATGTCCATTGTACTCCCTGTTTTAGACAAATGATAATAAAACAGACAGTTTGCCAACTTCCTGAGTCGGTCTTCTTTTCTGGTGTGAGAGTTATTCTCCATGCCATCCATCGTACAATGTGTTACCATATTTAAAAAGGACCATAAGGGTTCACTTGGTAGCATGTCGGATGGTTGGATAGCAAGACCCATCGACCAGTGGGACTTCAGCATTTCGGACGATCAAGTACCCACCGCCATCTAGCCGGAAGATCACAAGGTTTCCTGTGGAGAGTGACCGATATAGAATACTTGCAAGAAAATTGAGACAAGTGGGACGGGTCCCTCTCTGACGAAATCCCACCTGGTTTCCACATGCACTTTGCAGACGGAAGGCGAAAGTGGTCAATTGGAGGGGGAGTCAATACCGAAGGCCTCGAGCTGAAAGAGCGAATGGTGAGTAGACTGAGGAGAATGGGAAACTGCGGGGTTGGGATTGTGGTAGTTTAAAGGTAATGGGTACTTAAAAGTAACGGGGAAAGTAATGGGTAATTAGAAAGTAACAGAGAAAAGTAATGTGGGATTTGTTTTATGTGTAAATAAGAGAGAAGAAGGCCTGGGAGTCCTAACCCAAGGGGTTCAGAAGGAGTTGTCATACATTTCAGTCGAATTAATCTGGGCTACGTATTGGACAGGTCCATATAAGATGACAACTCAAATCCTGTGATGAGAGTATAATTAGGGGCAGAAATAAGAGGAGTGATCACTTAGGATAAATGTGAAGAGTCGACTAGTCTGTCTGTGTATGTTTGAGGTATATTAAGGTGTCAAAAAGCGACAATTGTGTAAGGTGAGTTGAAAAGAGGTCAAGGAGACATAGGACCTCATTGCAAGGTTGTCGGTCTGGTAACAACGGTACCGGTATGCTTGCCGGTACCGTTGTTACCAGACCAGCAAACTCTGAGTTGTGCTGCGGGTACCTTTCATTCCGCCACGTCTGCCCTGGTGGAATGAAAGGCACCCGGGAGCACAGCATGCCTGTAGCACCGGCACCATTATGAACGGTGCCGGTGCTACAGGCATCCCCACTCCCATTGAGCCCTATGGGGCTGAAATGGGAAGGGGCATCTACCGGCACCGGCACCCACAAAAGGGCAATTACCGGGTCCGGCAGGGTTGGAATACCCCGGTAATTGCCCATTCGTGGGTGCCAGACTTTCATGCCAGTATGGAGGTAGCCTTGCCACTCTTAACGGCAAGGCTACCTCAAACCTCCTAATGAGGCCCATAGAGCCTGATTCACAGAACGTTTTTCTATGGGATTGCACCATTATAAAACACTTCCATGAATCAGGCCAATAGTGTCTATCTAGAGTAACTCTCGGTACCGACTCAGAGGTAGGCTTGGATTATTGAACAAATAGAGGTCTGAGTGGCGATTGTTGGAGCGTGCTCATAATTGTTGTTTTCATAAAAAGTATTTTTGTAAACACCAGTAAGTATTGACAGTCAATTGAGACTCGTCGCAATGGGAGAAATTACTCCTCTGATGCATTTATGTAAGACATTGCCGAAACACATGCTCGAGCTCAAACAGTATAGTGCAGAGTGGGTGAAAGGCACGGCCGATAAGATGTTCAGGCCATGGCCACAAGGGGGATCATTGTCAAAAGCAGCATTGCAACACATGACCACATACTTGCACGCTGCGTACACGGGAAAGAAATTGTAGAAAAGGTTAGCTATTTTATAGCTTTGGAAAATGTACCAGGAAGAGAGAGAGGATCTGCCACCTGAGGACTAAATGCTTAACCAGTGCAAAGAGGAAGGTATTGAGCCTTCTGCTCCCTTTGCCTCGTCTGAGGTAAAAAGCAATAGCGCGGAAGACATAGGATTGTATCCGTTAAAGGAACTAAAAGCGGCCCACGCTATAGTAATCTGATATACTAACCGCCTGCTTATAATAGTGACGACAGTCCAGAGGAGACTAAGAGAGAAAAGGAGATCCTTAAGGTCTTACAAAACAGGGAAGAGAAAAGCGAGCATCAAATGTATCGACAGAAATAGAGTAAGAGATCAATGGATGGAAAAGAGAGAAGGAAAAAGCTGATAAAGCAACACTCGTACAGAACAAATGGATGGGAGGACAGCTATTACTGGAGCTAAATGGGAAAATCATTGAGGAAGTTAGGAAAAGAGAAGATCAGGATGAACAGTATAGAAAAGACAGGGAACAAGAAAAGAGATTGAAAGAAGACAGGCATAAAAGGAAGAGCAGACAGCAGCGAGAACAAATGTATCAGGAGGAGCAACAAAAGAAAGAAGAAAGGGCAGAAGAACAAAGGAAGTATGATAACAGACAGAGAGCAACAGAAGAATGGGATAAGCAAGAAAGGAAGAGAGAAGAGGAGGAAGTGCAGAAATTAAGAGATAAAAGAATGCAAGGACGAAGAGAAGAGGAAGAAAGATGAGCGGGGGTAAGGAGAGAAGAAAGGAGAAAGGAAGAAGAAAGAGTCAGATGGGAAGCAAATAAGCCAAGAGAAGTAGATGAAGAATTAGAATAAAAAAGAGACAACGAGAATGAGATATTGATCGCATTCAGAAATAATTAATGGAGCAACGCCAGGGCCATCTAGAGTAACCCTAGAAGAGGACTTCGATATAGGAAGCATTGGAGATTGAATTGATAAAGTCTATCAGTACTTAAGAGAAGGCAGAAAATCGGGAACCGAGGGAAGGGAGAGCAAGCCTTAGTCTTCCAATCATGAAGCAAAGAGAATAATTCATTCAGTCTTGAGCATAGAGCGCTGTCTTTAAGTAGACTGACCTTAGACAAGGGTGAAGGGGATGAAGTGTGTAGAGAAGGAGCCAAGTACCCCCACCTCAAGCATCGCTCCCATGCTGCCTATATGTTGTGACCAGAAAGTGAGACACAAGTAGTACCTGTAAACATTCCAATACCAAGGAGAATCCTGGAAGCAAGGTTCCCATTATGCAACAATATGATGCTCATTTGAATGAAATCCCGGAAGAAATGGGAAAACTGAGCAAAAGGGAAGATTGGTGACATCACACGAAGTAGGACAGACGCACCCAGAAGAGATGAAGAGTCAAGAGAACATAAACATTTTATAGATGTTAAGAAAGTATCGAAGATAAGCAGCATTTTGGGATTGAGATGAAGATGTTTATGTTACAGAAAAGATGAAGATATCAAGTCATTTTATACGTGTACAGATGCAAAGAAACGTAAGCAAAGTATTCTAAAGGCTAGCTATTTACTGAATAAATTGTGGCAGGCGCCAACATATATATATATATATATATATAGGAGTGAGTAAACTATGGATGATTCCACTACGCATTTTAACAGAGCTGGACGAGAAAAAGGAAGGCTTTTCCAGTGTGTCCCAGTTGAAAAGCAATTGAATTACAGAGGTGAATTAAAGAAGGGCGAGGCTGGACCAGTCCCAAGAAGCCAAGGCCGGAATGATCAGACAGTAGTTACAAATGTGTGAAAGAACAAAACTCCTGTTCAGAAGACGGGCACGAAAACAATGAAGACGTAAGAGGTTCATTAAAAAAGAGTATTTTAAATGCACCAGAGCTCAAAATCATGGTCTTCAGTCACATGGATGGATGAAAACAGATAATCACGATGTGCTACGCCATCGCAAGGAGACAGAGTATGCTATACTCCCTTTTATTCTCAGGCATGAAGAGCAAACTCAAGGCCAATCAGGGCTAATTGGCTGGCAGATAGCAATGATGATGGATAGTAGGCTAAATGGTGGGAAGCTATGGTCAAGACCATCCCACCAGCACCTGGAGGCCAGCCTGCGTGCTGCTGGCATATGTGGAAAAGTACTGACGGATGCAAGGACGCCAACCAATTATAGACGGCCATGTAGTAAAGAGCCTTATAGTTTGTGTAACCAATCGGACGTCATATATTCAGTGACGTTCATAGTGACCTGTTTGAGGGGAGGGCTTAGTTGCCCCACTTGATGCTAGAGACCCTATCACTCTATTAGAGACATTTGGAACATATACCTAGATGTTCCCATAATCCTATCACTTTCTCCAATAAGTATTTGTAGTTTGCCACTTAAGAGGACGTCAGTAATGACGAGTTCTTGCTATATAAGATGCTTTTTTATAAGATTTGCTGAGCGAGAAGATCAAAAGAATTGTTGATGTTCGTTTTAAATGTTCGTTTAAGACAATTGAAAATAAAACAGCTTTGATTTGCCAACTTCCTGAGTTAGTCTGATTATTGATGTTTAAGTAACTTCTGCATCCCCATCCATCTCAAGATATTGTTACCTCGTCTTAAAGAGCTGGGTCGATAACCCCAGTTCACGAGCCATACTAGTTGGGGACTAGATATGTCAGATGAGGAGAGAGAATCCTTCCGTGGAGAAGGAGGAGAAGGTGCATGTGGCCACGACGGAGGCCTGCAGGCAGACAAGGAAATAAGATGGTCTGATCTAGAGCAACCTAAAGAAAGAACGCCAGATCCTATAATTTAGCCAGAGCATACCAAAGGACGAACGTGTAGCAAAAAGAGAGAATCACCGCCATATGTGAACAGGTTAAGGTCATTGCCATGAAGAAGGTGTTCAGGAACTATTGTCCATACTATGGATAGGCAGACGCTGGGAGCTGATTGCAAATCGAGATTTATACAGTTTCCCTTATTGGAAAAAGGGGAAGCAAGACCACAGTATAGTCCGTGGCCACAGATGGATAAGGATAATTTAAGGTGCAAACTCCCCAGTTTAATGGCGGGTGCAGGAACATGGATTTATGAGTTAGAAAAAATTACAGGAGGAAAGACCTTGCCAATAGGGGATATTAAGGGTTTCCTAGCCGCCATTCTTGGGGAAAGAGCTGATGCCATTTGGGCGACAGCAGGATATTCTAGTGTCACGGTACAGAACACGGCACATGAGTGAGCGCCATTTAATAATTGTAGGGCTGATGTCTGATAGAGCTCTCAGAGTACAGTATCCCAATGTATCAGACATGGGTGCGAATATGACACGAAAAATTAAAGAGGATGAGGATCCGCTTGCTTACATTCAGGACATTCGGGAACACTGGATTCTTAAAATGTGTGAACCTTGGATAAAGAGAGTGGCAGTATTTTACCACATTTTATGTCAGGGATTACCTGAGCAGGTACAGAGGCAACTTAAGAAGCAAGTGGGAATGGAAGCGAAACAATGGCCTGAAATACAGTTGACTATAGTGAATCACTGCCGGCTGTTATAGGAGAAAAACAGGAAACAAGACGATGTTAGAAAACTTGAGGAAGCCACGTTAGTCCAGAGACATTGTCAAAATATGCCATAGAAGGGGAAGTGTTGACAAGCGGAAGAGGGCTAAAGAGAAGTGGGTAAATTGCAGGTGAATAATCAGCTCCCGATGGACCAAGGAGGAAACAGATTTGTACCACAGGGTAGAGGCATGGGCTACAGAGGAAGGGGTGGATTTCAGAACACTCAAAATGGGTTTCAGAATATGCAGAATGAGAATCAAAATGTGCAAGGGGGACTTGTCAGACGGGTCCTCCTATATGTTGGACATGTGGGATGACAGGGCATATTGCGTGCATGTGTGGAAGCCAAGGGTATGTACAAAATTGTCAATTCTCAAGAGGAGGGGCAGCGTATCCTCCAGCATATAGCTCACAAGCTAGGGAAGGATTCGCCCAAGATCAGACAGTGTATCAGACACAAGCACCACAAATACAACAGGCACATCAACCACAGCAAGCCCCATTGAATCCACTGCAAGGGCAATCGCAACACACCCCATGCAGATACAGCAGAATGCAAACACAGGACAGTTACTGACACCTAGAATAGGGGATGTCACTGTGGATGGAGGAAATCATTTCACAGGTACAAGGGTATGTATGTATCCACAAAAGGACAGCTCACATGGAGATTTCATGTGTTCAGTACTATCTGTGACACCAGACCCTCAAGAGGAACCAAGGGTTGATGTGACGATAGGAGGCAAATCTTTTTAGTTTTTTGTAGACACTAGTGCAACTCGCTCATGTATACGAGAGGGAAAATATCCAATGTCATGAAATGCCATGAATGCTCGAGGATTCTCTGGAGCTACAAGTCAAGTTCCTTTTTCTGATGAATTACCAGTTTCTATAGGAGAGTGCAATATGTCTGTTCCATTGTTATATTCACGACAGACGTGGGTTAATATTTTAGGGGGGGACTTAATGACAAAACTTAACATGACGATTTCTTTTACTGATGAAGGTATAGTGTGCTCCACTCCTGGGATACACTATATGAATGTGGGCGAATTTATATTGGCATTCACACGGCAAATGGCTCTGCGAGGTGTGCCGATAGAGCCAGAAGTTTTCCTTTATGGAGTGAGCATTCTGTTAACATGGCTACCTGGCTGAGTGGGAAGGACAATGAGGATACCTGATGAATTTATGTTTAGACCACAGGTGCCTATGGACGAAGAGGGGGGACAGACCATCCCCCTAAAATTAGATGCAGCCATAGTATGGGCGAAATGGCAATGCTCAAAGGAACAGATGAGGAGGGCAGGCCATGGAGAACAGTGATTGTCATTTAGGAAGAGTCCAGACTGATTGACTAGAGAAAAGGTCCACCATTAACTTGGTGGGCAAACACAGGGCACACTTTTATCTGATGAACATCAGTAAATATTGTATAAATGTTTAAAGAAAATATACTGTTTAATTTGATTTAAGTTGCTTTACTTCAAGACAACTATTTTTTCAAGATGGTTTGTATCACAGGTACAACTTCCAACAAATAAATAAATAACTTGTGCGTTCCACAAGATAACGGTTTCAGCAATATGCAGTCATTATAGACAAACAAATTTATAACATTGGTTTTTCCTTAATCACAACACATGAGATTACAGTTCTCACAAAACAGAGTGTACGACGCGTTTCGGGACTAGCCCTTCTTCAGGTACAATTTTCAAGCTTTACTTTTCCTGTAAGTTGAAATAAAGATAAAAATATAGAACTTATATTTAATTTAATTAAAGCATGTCTATTTAAGTTTTATAAAAGGTTGTGAAATAATCAAACGAAAACACAACTGTCCTGTGTCCTTAAAGTGCCAATGGTATCTGAACCAAGATATATAGGATCAACTAGCTGGTGAAATCTTCTAGGTGTTAGACACTGATGCCTAATAGAGAAATGCAAAAGAATTTTTCAAAAACTAATCATGTGTTTTATGTGTACAAGAACCGCGAGTGGGACCAAGTCGCTCTACAAAAGCGCATGGTCCCACTCCACAGTAATTTCATCTGTTTTTTTTAAAAAGCATCACAATATGCTCACCATGTTCGCATATGCTGGTGGATTGAGAGTGGAACTTTTCATGTGACACGGAGAATCCTTTACCATTTTCATCTACATGATAAAGATAGTATTGTCCACACTTGTCTTTAAATATAATCCACCTCGCCGTTCTGTAAATAGTAACAGAAAGTGCGGATTATAATAATCTCAAAACTCTTGGACTAGACTGTTTAAGGATAACTGGCTGTGTAATTAGCACTATGTATGGTACTGCCGGCTTACTTGTTTTCCTTGAACGGACTTGTTGGGGGGAAATTCTCCCGGGTCGGCTGGGCCGTCCGCGGACCTCCGGGCAGGGAGGCCCCAACTCCTCCCGTATATCCCAAAAAAGAGATAGAGTATGAGACACACGCAAGAAGCAAGGTGGTTCTGCTGTTTATTAAACAAAACGGCAAGGATGGGTCGAGGATCGTACGCGTCCGTCCTGACACTCTCTCCTCATCGTGGGGCTCGCAGGCCCTTTTTACCTTAGTATGACGCGCTACTTGCGTCACCTGGGAAAATTAGCAAAAAACCTATCGCCACTCTGGATTGGTTCCCCGAGTGGTAGGGCTAGTATAGCATACGTATAGAGAACGTTGTTAGTGGTTAAGGGTCAGTCAGGTGGTATACTTGGGTTGTCCCTTCAATTTGATACATAAAAATTGTTACATGAAGACCCCTGAGGATTGGTCAATGTTAATGGCGTCAGTGATAAGAGCCCCATGTTCTGATTGGTCCACCCGCGAGCCCCCCAGTCTGGGACCATCGCTGTTCCCAGCTCGCGGTGCACCTGTCATTTGCAACAATGTTTCACTATGGGTATGTGCAGACAATGTGAGGATTTATTCATATGCTGGAAGGCCGACTACTCCCACCGCCGCAGATGTCCATTGAGTCGCTTAATTGTATCTGCCTGTATCTTGAGACGGGGGATCCAGGCGCCTCCCTCCTCCTGGTCTTGGCACCCTATCAGGTTCGGCTTGGTCACGTGAGGTGGGACCGTGGTTGAGGCAGAATTCTGCACAATTAATATTGCATTTCCCACTGTGTGCCTGGCTTAATTTGCAGGTGTGACCTTGGCGTCGGCTTGCGGTATGCGAGTTTGCAACGTTGTGCCCTTGACTGTCTGCTTTCGCCGGGCTCATTCTGCAGGGTCAGCAACCGAACTCTTGCTCATTCAATGTTCATGGAAGCTTTTGCTTGCGGCCTACTTGGGTCTGGTGCATAGGTGGAGCCAGTTGATACACAGGCTCTTTAGGTTATGGTATCATATTGCTTCATCCCCAGTATCGTGTCTTCGTTATATTTCTCATTTTGGAGTGTGAGCAAGCTTTTTAGATGAGTTCATTATGCGTCTTGCGTTTCTGCATTTTGAAAAGCCTATGTGAAAAATAATAAAGATGCATGTCCGTGGGTGTGTCCGTCGCCTACGTCATAGCACTGAGTATGTTCTTCGTGTGGATTGGTGTGGGAGTGTCCAGTGTGCATGTTTGCACGGGTGTGCTGACCGTTGGCTAGGTCGTCATGGCATCTCTAACGATGTGTTGATTTAGTGCTGGATGGTTCAGTCGAGTCCATCCATGCCGCAGGTGTCGGCATGTGCAGGGCAGGCTGGTGGGCAGGCGGGTGGGCACGCGAGTGGGCACATCCGTATGTTCCTGTACCAGGGTATTTGGTCGTCTGGTAGATGGGCAAACTCCTCTCGTGGCGGGTGTCTGGGCTGTGATCCTCTAGGCCAGGGGTGAGAGGGGATTGGTGGGAGCCTTTTGTTCACTTTTCCCACTTCAGTCCCCCCTCTGGTCGACTTGTCGACCACAAACATATCCTTTTCCTTATCTCCTCTCACTCTCCATATTTTAGTTACTCCTCCCAAATGCCCATAGTGGTTAACATGGTCTTCAAATGACCAATACATATATACACAGGTTCCTCCAGGTGTGCAGTATACCCATTTCCCTATGTAGCTCCTTGGGTTTCTTGGGTTTTCGAGCTTCACAGATGGTGGGTCCAGGTGGTTGGTGATGATCTGGTTGCGCAACCTCTCTCTCTCTTTTATTATTGTGCCTGTGTGTTGGCCGTCATCTGCTGGCATCAAGGGGTGCATACCGACCATTTCGATCATCTCGTCTGTGGTGCGTGCCTTCCGGGCCTTCCAAAATGTTATTATGATAAGTGCAGCTCCAGCCAAATAATGCATCCAACTATAATCTTCAGTCCATCTGACAGCCAAGATGGCATCCATGACCATAACATCAAAAACCAGCTCTCATCCTTTTTCACACCTTTACTTTCATCCATCATTTTGGAGTGCTTCTGGGCCAATTGTGACACTGCGTCTGTCAGTGTACCATTGTCAGCGATGAATGTGCAGCATGATTGACCTATCTTTGCGCAAACCCCTCCTTCCATTGCTGTGAGGAGGTCCAGTACATATCTGTTCTGTAGTGCTACCATCCTCACTGCTCGCAGTTCCTCTTTTATTGCGTTGAATCCATTTACTGTAGAGTTAATTGTCATCATTAGTTCCCATCTAGTTATCTGGAGCCATTTTGCGTTTGCGTAAGCCTGTAGTCCCGGATGTATTATTGAGGAGAAGAACATTGCTGCTCTGCTGAATAGTCTGTGTTCTGGCGGAATTGAAGTGAGTGCTGTTTCCGACCTTCCCCATAGGTAATTTCCTGTCAGAGGTTCTCCTTGTCTTTTCTTTCTATTCAGGACAGTGTTGTTGCCGTTGTTTTGGTTCTCTGGCCCCTTCTGAAGCTGTACAGATCTCTTCTTCCTCTTGTTTCCTTCATCCATTTTGGGGAAGTTCGCCACATGCACATGTTTCTGGGGCACCACTAGTGATGGTACATTAACGTGTACCATTGTGCATATACCATTCCACAGAGGGGGCAGTGTGTGGTATGCCTTGTCTCCACAGGCCCAGTAATGGTCCATTACTACTGCTGTTCCTGCTCCCCCCTCAGGTAACTCTGTCACGCTTCCACAGTTGGTGTTGTATCCCACGTCCACTTCTCCTTTAAGTTGGTAGCATACCTTAGGTGCAGTCATCGGCAGTATTGTTATTGGGTCTTCATCCTTCTCTATCCACGTTAGCATGGGTACGTACTTGACCCAAGTCATCCAACATCTGTTGTTGTGTTCAGCAATAGTTGTAGTATCCTCTCTCATTACCATGTTGCTGCCAACCACTCCTGTGTCCCATTTGTCACCCAGGTACACCTTCCCTGTTATTATTATCAGTGGTCTTTCCCAACATCCTTGTTTACCAGGAACTTCAGTGGCGTACCAATCACATGGTAGGTACTGTAGTGTTACTTTCTTTGTTTCTCCTTTTTCAGGGCCACTTGTTATGTATCTGAATGCTTCAGCATGTAAACTGGCCTTGTGGTAACTCAAATAACCCTTGAGGAAGTTATTTTCTTACGGGTATGTGTCTCGTGTTTTCCATACCAGGTGCACCGTGTTCCCTTGAAATCTCCCTTTCGTTTGGAACAGCGCCAGGTATATTATACATCATGCTGTTTTTTCATCTATTTCCGTGGCAACGAAAGTTCGGGAAGCGCTCATGGCGTATGGGATCAATGAGCAGACGTAGCAGCTGTCTTCTGTTGTTTGTTTACCTATTTGAGTCATGTGTTGGTACCACATGTTGTTCGAGACGTGTGCTGAATTTTGTATGTAGTTGTCAATATCTTTATTGTCTGAGTATGTGCTGCGTTTAACTCTATTTCCCTTGTGTGGAATTTTGCTAGTACCACCTGACGTAACACCTGTTGCAGCCGGGGGTGGGGGTATATTAGGTTTGGGTACAGCAAAAATATTGATAGCATAACTGTTCTGCCATACAGAGGCAGCCAAGAACCCAGTGATCATCAAAATCCCTATCATCTTTATTACAGAGGCTAGTCTCAACGGCATTTTGCTCTTACCTTGCTGCAGTCCGGCAGCTAATTCTTGCGACGTTAAAGTTGCCCGCCTGAAAATTCTCAATATGCTTGTTATTAGTGTTAGTTGTCGTTTTCAAGCTCTCCCTATCAAGTAGTCGTTCAGTGCCCAGGCGAAGAGCTGTTCCCACGCCAATCTAAGCGATCTATCTCTTAGGACAGGCAAGTATGGGTGGAGGTGGGGCATTGATTGTTCTATGGCCAAGAGAAATGCTGTGTAGTAGACACGTACCCTCCTCCTTTTCAGGTACTTTGGCCTTTTTATGTAATAGACAAATTGGTGTGATAATTCTTCAGGGTAGTTATTGTCTGAGGGTATCATCTACTCCTGGGCAGTGAACTTTGTTAGTTATCTGTTTTCTTAGCAGTACAATAATACACCGTACCTGCATGTGCAAGAGAAAAAAAGAGAACATTCAAGTGTTTACATGTGTATGTGCAAAACAATGTCCTTCAGTTGGGTTATTACTGCAGTGGGTAGGGGGTCGATGGGCAGAGGGTTTGGGGCTCAACTGGCAGAGGTCTCTTTACTCTGATCGTGTGACCATGGGGTGGGCGGTATGGTAATTACCCCTTTCTATTTCAGTAGTTGTCTCTGGGGAATCAGGGGGGTGGCAGGGTATGGGGACACTTAGGCCGTTAGCTGCGGTAGAAGTCCCTTCCTCCGTTGGTGACGCTGTTGCTGTTCTTCCAAAGGCCCTGTCGGTGACGCTAGGGCGGGTCTGGAGTTTGCAGATCTTTATGTCGTGTAGGTGATTCCAGGCACGTTTGTCCTGTAGCTTTACTGCTCTCGTTGATACTTCCTCTACCAGGTGGGGGCCAGTGAAGCGTGGGCTGTTCCACTTTCTGTTGAAATTGCGGAGTAGTACGTGGTCACCTTTAGCAATTTTGCACAGTTTTCCCTTTTCCAATTCTTCATCCGCGTCTTCTTGTTGATCACTCTTAGACCCGCCCCGCGTGCGCTCGAGCTGTTGAGACACAAACACTACACTAGTAATTAAAGAAGACACATATTGGTACATTTCATCACCAAGGACAGTTGCAGTGTTTTCATAGTCAGTGAATGCTCTTGATGTTGGCGTCAGAGGAAGGCGCATTTGACGTCCGGTCACCACCTCGTGAGGGGTGAGGTGGTGGTCGGAGCCTGGTCTATTCCTTAGCTCAAATAGGGCTAGCGGAAGGCAATACAGCCAACTCTTCTTTGTTGTTTGCTGTATTTTTGCAATTGCCTCCTTTAATAGGCCATTCAGGCGTTCGCATATACCGTTGGCCTGCGGGTGATATGCACATGCAAATTTATGCTTGATGTTCAGTAAGGATGTGATGTGCTGGAACATTTCATTGGCGAAATGCGGGCCATTATCTGAACGCAGTATTTCGCACACTCCCCACCTGGGGAAGACCTCCCTCACTAGGAATTTAGCTGCTCTGAATGCATCTGGGTGTGAGCAGGGCCCTGCCTCAATCCACCTCGAGAATGGGCATACAACTACAATCATATACCTATTTCCTTGACATACGTTGATCATATCAACATAGTCAATATGGATGTGTCGGAAGGGTCCCTCTGGCCAGGGTATAGTACCTTTTATCACCTTCAGCGTGTGACCGGCCGTGAACTGTTGACATGTGAGACAATTGCTGATAAAATTTGACACATGGGAATTTAACTCGGGGCAGAACCAATCTTCCCTAATTCGTGCTGCAATGACTTCCTTGCCTGTGTGGGCTGGGTGGTGTAGTTGGCTCAGGGCGGTGTTCAATAGTGCCAGTGGCATTACCATCTTTCCAGTGCTACCCTGGCGCCATAGTGCGTCAGTTGGTGACATTGTACATCCTCTTTTTACCCATATTTCTTTTTCTGCCATTGGTGCAGCCGCTTGTAGCTCCATTATCTGTGTGGCTGGGAGATGGGTGTACCCTTCTCTTATCAACATCTCCTTAGCTATTCCCCTCCCTCTCCCTCTCTCTGACTCTGGGGGGTTCCATATCTCGCCAAAATATGCAGCATACTTCGCGTGTGCGTCTGCTGCTGCATTCCCTTTTGAGATATGATCTTCTCCATTAGTGTGTGCGGTACATTTGACCAAGGCTAATTCTTGGGGGTCATTTATTACTTCAATTAGTTCAGCCAATAAGAGAGCATGTTGCACTGGAGTGCCGTCAGCTCTCCTAAACCCTCTTCTCCTCCATTTGGACAAACCTGAGTGGACAGTAGACGTGACATATGCACTGTCGGAATATATGGTCACTCGTTTGTCAAAGCTTTCCTTCAACGCCAAGATCAGTGCAACTAATTCAGCTGCTTGAGCGGAGTAATGCTGTGGTAATTGTACGCATTTCATCGCCACACACACCGGTACCTCCGTCATTTTTACCACTGCTGCCCCAGTTCTCCTTATCCCATCACTTTGGTCAATTGTTGATGACCCATCAATGAACAAGAGCTCACCTCCGTCTAGTGCGTTCTCTTCAACCTTTCTAGTACATGAGTACATTTCAGTAGTCTTTGTACAATCATGTGCATAGTCTCCTTCCTGAATTACTTCTGCTATAAACCTTGCAGGGTTGACCGTGCTGCATCTTACAATCGATAGTTCAGCTCTAGATAAGATGATCTCATAACCTGACGCCCTCTGCGTGGTTAGTGTGGACTTAGGCTTGTTCAATATTGCAAATAGTGCATGTTCCACAAATAGTGTGGTTGGGCACCCCATGGTGATTGCTGATGCTTTCTCTACCGCAAAGGCAGCTGCGGCGAGACCTTGTTCGCAAGGGAAATGACCTAACATTACAGGATCCAAGTGGCCGCTGTAAAACGCTACTGGTTTGTAGCCCATGCTTGTTTTTTGAGCCAACACTGCTTTCATTACTGCTGAGTCGCAATGTGAAAACGCCTCAAGTAGGGGTCCTATGTATGAGCTGTAATCAAATACCTATGCTCTACAGTAGTTGCACAGACCCAGGAACTGCTGTAATTCTCTCACTGTTTGTGGCAATGGTGTTTTTGAAATGGCCTGTGCTCTTTGTGGTGCAATCTTTCTTCCATATTGGGATATGAGCTGACCAATGTAAAGTACCTGTTCCTGACAGTACTGTAACTTTTCCTTGTCTACCTTGTAACCTTTTTCAGCCAATATTTTCAGCATCTTTAATGAGTCCTCTCTGCATCTTCTTTCGTTTGTGCTGCAAATTATTATGTCGTCAACATACTGCAACACCGTGCTTTCCACTTCAATTTTACCCAAATCCATCTGTATTACTCTGTTGAATATTGAGGGTGACTCGCAGTACCCTTGTGGCAATCTGGTGTGTTTCCACTTTGTGTTTCTGTAAGTGAAGCTTGTCAGATCTTGTGAGTCTGCGTGCAGTGGTATTGAGAAAAAGGCATTTTTAAGGTCGATCACTGTAAACCGTGATGCCTCTGCTGGAATGCCGCACAATATTGTGGCCGGGTTTGCTGCTATGGGGTATTCTGCTTCCACTATGTTGTTCAAAGGCCTGAGGTCCTGTATGAAGCGCCAAGACCCCCCTTTAGCCTTGCGCACTGGGTATACAGCTGTGTTGCATGGTGATTCTGATGGGACCAATATGCCATTATTTATAAGGGCCGTTATTGTTTCATATATGCCCTCATCTGCCTCTTTTGATAGTGGGTACTGTTTCACTCTGGGGAGTTTTGCACCCTTTTTCAATTTTATTCTTACTCCCCCTATGCTTTTTATGCACCCCACGTCATAGGGGCTAGTAGTCCATAATGATGTGTGTACTTTTGCCATATCCTCCTCAAAGAAGGGAACTGGGGTGGATGTGGGTGCCTCAAGTGCCATTGCAATTTTCTGTGCCACTTGTTTGTATGTCACCCTTAGCCATATTTCCACACTCATCATAAATACCATTTCACCTTCTTCCTTTTCTCCTGAGAAGAGCTCCTCATCTGACACCTGGGTGAGTCTACATCCCTCTGCTAGTGCTATCACTGCCCTCCATGCTCTTCTTTCTCTGTCTTGGGCATGTACTGCAATGTAATCAGCGGTTGCTATAATGCTCTCTATGTCCACTGAAATCACCTTTCCTTCTGGTTCATTGGCTGGTGTTTCTGGTCTAAACAAATAGGTTGCTGGCCTCCTCCAGATCTTTCCTTCTATCCCTGACATCCATGCAAATGCCATGTCTGTCCCGTACTGGAACAGTTCACCATCTACTGGCTCAGCCCTAATCACTGTCTGTCCACAGTATGCTTGCATAATCTGTCGTGCAGTGAGCATGTTAATTCCTGGAGTGGAGCAAATTATGCCGTCCTCCGTAAAGGAGATCGTCATATTCAACCTGCTCATTATGTCTCTCCCCAGTATATTTACTGGTGAGGCCCTAGAATATAAAAGTGGGACTGACATGTCATAATCCCCTATTGATAAGGGAATGTTATGAGTAAAGGGAACCAACCCCCTAGCCCCAGAGACTCCTTGGGTGTTCATGGCTTCACCTGACATCTTAAATTTACCTTCCCTTATGCAAGACCGGGTCGCCCCGGTGTCAACAAGGAATGATAATTTTTTGTTACCTATCGTTACCTCTATGCGTGGTTCCTCTGCACTATTAGGTGTTACCGATAGGATGGGACACACCAAGGCCGTCTGTGGGCTGTCCTATTGAGGGTATAATGATTGACCACTTCCTGTGTAAAGGTTGTGCCCCAGGACCATCACCCTACCCAGTTGTGTTTGCTGTAGTTGGGTATTGGTAGAGGTCATGTTATGGTCTTGGATTTGTGCAGGTTGCTGTACTTGCTGTGCTTGGGGTTGTTGTGTTATCGCTACCTGTTGTTGTGGCAGTGAATATGTCTGTGGCTGTTGTTGTGTTACTAGTTGTTGCTGTTCATTTCCCTGTTGCAATGTCTGCTGTTGCTGGATGCCCTGCTGTTCCTGTGTGGGCCTTTGTTGTCCCTGTTCACTCCATGATGGTGTGCCTGGTCTCACTCTACACGTGCATGACATGTGCCCTACTAATCCACAAATCCAACACACCGGTGGTTCCCTGTTCTGCCATGGAAAGCTTCCTGTGTTGTCCTGGTATACCGGTTGCCCGGTGGGGTAGGAATTTCTAAGTCCTCCCACCTGCTGTTGTGTGTTATATCCGTATCCTCTCCCTCTCATTATTCCTCCCCTTCCCCTGTTGTAATTATAATACTCAGCTCCTGGCATTGAGTATCCTCCTCCCATGTTAGTCGTGTATGGTTGGAGTGGCGGCATCTGTTGTGTTACAGTCTGCGATGATTGTATTTGGGAGGGATCTTGTGCAGCCACTACTTGTGTGGGGCTTTGAGTCATTGTTGCAGGTGTAGTTATTAGTGCGCCTTCCATCGTGTATTTAGTACGTTTTTTCTGTACTAGTTTAGCCTCTTCCGTTTTCCTATCCTCTTCCTTTTTTTTCATTTTTTCTTGCCATGTCCTACAATGATGCACTATTGTCAGTTGTATTTCTGGCCATGCTTTTGCTTCCATCCCCACTACTTTCTTCAGTTGTTTCTGAACTGCTTCTGGGAGCCCCTGTACTAGTATATGATAGAACATTGCTGGTGTTTTGTCCCATTGTTCTCTAGTTTCCATACGCCACTTCTCTTGAATTTCCTGGATATAATCAACAGGATCTTCGTTCTCACGCATCTTGCGCGAGGTAATTGCTCCTATGTCTGATGTGTCTGGATACTGTACCCTCAGTGCCTGCCATAATGCATGTCTGCAGTTTGCGAATGGTGCCCCATCGTGTGATGTGTTTGTTATTGTGACCCCGGGGAAGCCCGCTCTCTTCTAGATGTCATCCGCTGCATCCCCTAATATTGATATTAGAAGGCCCTTTACATCTCCCACTGCCAATTTCTGTCCTGCGGTGTGTTTTTCCATTTCATATATCCATTTACCCGCACCTCCACTTAATGATGGGAGTCTGCACTTTATATTTTCTTTGTCTGCATGCTTCCAAGGGACGTATTGTGGTCTAACCCCTCCCCTCTCCAGAAGTGGCATTAAGTTGTGTCCCGTTTGACCCCCTGGGTTCCACAAAATCAAGTCCTCACTCCCCTCCTCTTCTTCCGTCTCTTCTACATCGTCAATTTCCTCCATATTTCTCCTGCTCGGAACTCTTTCTCCTCCATCACTTCCCCTTCTTTCACCATTTCCTTTATTTAATGTGAGCATGTGTATTTGTTCTCCCTGCCTGCGTCCAGGGAGGTCTCTAAGCCTTCCTGCATAGGGTGTCAGTTCGTTTGTGAAGGGCGCGAGTTTAGATGGGCATGTTGCACGTAATGAGCGTGAGGTGGTGGACGGGATGGTGAGGTGGACGGGATGGTGATGGTGTGGCTTCACGTGTCTGCCTTTCCGCTATTCCTTGCTCTTCCTCCTCACTTCTCTCCAGTTCTTCCTTTCTCCTGCAGATCCATGGTGAGTCTCTATTTGTCCGGGTGGTGTATAATTTATCTAGGCTTTCCCTTTCACTATTTCTTCCTTCCTTCTCCATTCCTTCTTCTTCCTCACTACAAAAGTCATTCGTAAATGGCAACCCCCAATCTGTCTTTTTCCCCCTAATCGTTACTGTTCTTTGTGCTGATGTTGTTGCTACTTCTGTACCTCTATATACATGCCTCCTTACTTCACTCTCCCCTCTCCTATCTTCTCTTTCCCCTTCATTTCTCTCCGCTATTTCTCTACCAATTTCCTCTCTTTTCTTTTTTAATTCTTCCATTCTTCCATTACTTCACTACTCATCTTTCCCAATATCCTTTCATCTTCTTTCTTCCTTTCCCATCTCTCCCTCTCCCGTTCTAATATACTCTCTATCATCCTCCCTTCTTCGTATTTCCTTGTCGTTTCTGATATTAATCTCTTCTTCCATATTGCCATTTCTTTTTCTTTCTCCTCTTCCTCTGTTTTCCTTTCACGCAGTGCTGCTCTTGATACCCTTTCTGCTACTGCCTTTACCTTTTCGGCTTCTCTCCTTTGCTCCTCATTTCGTTCTCTCATTTTTTCCAACTCATTCTTACCTTCTTTCCTTTCCCGTGCTCTCTCTCTTTCCCCCCTCTCGAGCTGCTTGATCAGTGCATTCTGCTCATCCCTTAATTCTGCTAATCGTTCCTCCAAAATCTCTTCCTTTTGTCGTAACAGCTCTTCCCCCTTTCTTTTCCCCTCTTCCCCTTTCATTTCACTCTCCCTGGTATTATCCTCGTCCATTTTCCTTACTACCTCCTTCTCTTCTCCTGTTAATGAACCTCGTAATTTTAATAGTACCTGCGCAGCAACCCACTCATCATTTCCTACGTCCGTAGTCTGCTCTCCTCCAGTCCTCCCCTCCCCTGCTGGCATCTTCCTATGAGCTGATCCCGTCGTACTAGTCCGCTCCCCTCCCGTGTGGCCACCTGTAGCTGTATATGGAGGCGGGCTGTATGCCGGGTTCGAGTACCCCTCAGCCGCCCTTAATTGTTCTCTTGCTATTTCTCCTAGTTCTCTTAAAGGATACAACCCCCCTCCCTCTGTTTTCACTACCTTCGCTAGGGGTATATCGTCGCTCTGTTCCTTTTTTATTTCATTTTCGTTGGAGTTGTCACTCTTTTCTCCTCCCTCTTGTCCTTTCCCCGTGTTCTGTGTACCTTCACTCTCTTTTTCCTCATTCTCTCCCTCCTCCTTAATCTCCTTATCTCTCGTTGTTTCCCCCACAATGAACATTCCGTTTGGTCCTGGTCGGGACCCTTGGAACATCCTCCATAAGTTGAACACCTCCACGTGGTGTGTCAACTTCTTCCCCTTGTATGTATTATGCAGATGGTTTAATAGTGAATGTTGGGTATATGGATCGAAGCTACCATTAGGCGGCCATGGTGTCGTCATTTTGTTGTCCGTCCCCTGTGTCCATTCTATGCTATACTTGATCAGTTTCTCCCTATGGGGTGACAGTGTTTTACATATGTGTTGCAGCGGGGTAGTGAGGGTGTTCCCCCACCCTCCCGATCCTGCCCCGTATGACATAGTAGCGCTCCACTTGTTATCCTTCCCCTATTTGGTAGCGGTTATCTTACTAACAGTTTACAATATACAGCCTTATATCTTTACCTGGCCCCGTAAGTTTGGGGACTTGCGATAGTCCGCTAAGGAAAATTAGTAAAATATAGTATTTACATTTGTATATTCTTTTCTTTCTTTTCTACCTTTATACAACACCCCTACGGCCCCCTGCGGCCGAGGCGCACGTAGCCCCCTGCGGCTGCGTGTCCCTTGTGACGTTCTTATACAGCCGTCCTACTTTCACTTGCTCCTCCTCCCTCTTCTACACTTGCCGCGGCCGGCGTTCTCCGTGCGCAGCCACGTTCCCCTTTTCGCCTTCCCCCCGATCAACTCATTACCGTTTACCTCCGTTTCCACGCCCTTACCACAGCTCCCCTCCCCGCCACTCAAAAATAAAGATGCCTGGTGCTCGAGATGTCCTGTGAAAGCCCTACTGGTGACTTCACCGATCTCTTCAAACTACTGGTAAGTTCTTCATATATTCTTTAAGTCCAAAATACACTTGCAATCTACCCCCGTTAACCCCACAGCTGTCTTCCTGTCACTCCTGGAACAAGGTAATCAATAATATAATCGGACTGCGCACGCTGCGTCGCCTCGCGTGTGATACGCCCCTCGACAGGAGGGCTTAACCAGCCTATTATCTTCCGTATTGGGCAACTAGCTAGCTACCGCCTGCAGGGAAACGTCATCTATCTATCGAGTTTCCTGCTCGATCATTAGGGATCCTCATCTACTCATTGATCAATAATTGCCAAATCGTAGGAAACCGCGCACATACACACCCTTACACATAGGCCAATTAGTGTCTACGAGCGGCCACACGTGATGTTTTCGTGCTCTGCCCCCTTCTCTCCTGTAACGTAGCGGACTGCTCTCGCACTCGTCCGGCTACCATTCATTTCATTGCCAACACTAAATTATCAAACCTTCGCCGCGCACCTGTGCAACACCTCCCACCTCCCGTATTCAATTCCTCCCCCCTCCCTCACAATTTCACATTGCTTGTTGGGCGTGGCATACTCACCAAGTTCTCTTGATGCGGGGCCGCTCGACTGCGTGCACCCCTCCAAGCGGCTCGCCACCTCCCCTCGTCTGGACTACGTCTGGACACTCGCCAACCGCGGGCGGGATACTTCTCAACCGGCTCCCGAGGGCCAATATCCGGATTGCGCTGTCCGGTCGTCTCGCAGTTCCGCGATGGTCCTGTAGTCCTCAAAACGGGGCAGCGGCAGAGGGGGCTGCGCCGCCGGGCCTCCTCGCAACGGGAGCACTCGGAAAAATAAAATAAAAGCAGATCTTAAACAGATCTCAGCAGTGCCTCCAACTTGTCGGGGGGAAATTCTCCCGGGGTCGGCTGGACCGTCCGCGGACCTCCGGGCAGAGAGGCCCCAACTCCTCCCGTATATCCCAAAAAAGAGATAGAGTATGAGACACACGCAAGAAGCAAGGTGGTTCTGCTGTTTATTAAACAAAACGGCAGGGATGGGTCGAGGATCGTACGCGTCCGTCCTGACACTCTCTCCTCATCGTGGGGCTCGCAGGCCCTTTTTACCTTAGTATGACGCGCTACTTGCGTCACCTGGGAAAGTTAGCAAAAAACCTATCGCCACTCTGGATTGGTTCCCCGAGTGGTAGGGTTAGTATAGCATACGTATAGAGAACGTTGTTAGTGGTTAAGGGTCTGTCAGGTGGTATACTTGGGTTGTCCTTTCAATTTGATACATAAAAATTGTTACATGAAGACCCCTGAGGATTGGTCAATGTTAATGGCGTCAGTGATAAGAGCCCCATGTTCTGGTTGGTCCACCCGCGAGCCCCCCCAGTCTGGGACCATCGCTGTTCCCAGCTCGCGGTGCACCTGTCATTTTCAACAATGTTTCACTATGGGTATGTGCAGACAATGTGAGGATTTATTCATATGCTGGAAGGCCGACTACTCCCACCGCCGCAGATGTCCATTGAGTCGCTTAATTGTATCTGCCTGTATCTTGAGACGGGGGATCCAGGCGCCTCCCTCCTCCTAGGCTTGGCACCCTATCAGGTTCGGCTTGGTCACGTGAGGTGGGACCGTGGGTGAGGCAGAATTCTGCACAATTAATATTGCATTTCCCACTGTGTGCCTGGCTTAATTTGCAGGTGTGACCTTGGCGTCGACTTGCGGTATGCGAGTTTGCAACGTTGTGCCCTTGACTGTCTGCTTTCGCCGGGCTCATTCTGCAGGGTCAGCAACCGAACTCTTGCTCATTCAATGTTCATGGAAGCTTTTGCTTGCGGCCTACTGGGGTCTGGTGCATAGGTGGAGCCAGTTGATACACAGGCTCTTTAGGTAATGGTATCATATTGCTTCATCCCCAGTATCGAGTCTTTGTTATATTTCTCATTGTGGAGCGTGAGCAAGCTTTTTAGATGAGTTCATTATGTGTCTTGCGTTTCTGCATTTTGAAAAGCCTATGTGAAAAATAATAAAGATGCACGTCCGTGGGTGTGTCCGTCGCCTACGTCATAGCACTGAGTATGTTCTTCGTGTGGATTGGTGTGGGAGTGTCCAGTGTGCATGTTTGCACGGGTGTGCTGACCGTTGGCTAGGTCGTCATGGCATCTCTAACGATGTGTTGATTTAGTGCTGGATGGTTCAGTCGAGTCCATCCATGCCGCAGGTGTCGGCATGTGCAGGGCAGGCTGGTGGGCAGGCGGGTGGGCACGCGAGTGGGCACATCCGTATGTTCCTGTACCAGGGTATTTGGTCGTCTGGTAGATGGGCAAACTCCTCTCGTGGCGGGTGTCTGGGCCGTGATCCTCTAGGCCAGGGGTGAGAGGGGATTGGTGGGAGCCTTTTGTTCACTTTTCCCACTTCAGACTGCTGCTTGTTGTGCTCGTCTTCGTGCCGCAATCGTGATGTAGACATTCCAATGTCAACTCCAGCCTGGAGAAACAAGGTTCGCTGTTCGTTCCTGTCTGAGACTTTCTCATTGATTTCTTCGTCACGGATGAGGACGCGTGAGCGTTTTCACTTTCTACTAAAACGATGATGTTAACTGAGTGACCGCTAGGGACATTGGGTAATTTGAGTCTGGTCCAAAGTGTTTGCAAATGCAGAGCACCATTTTGTAGTGTCTTGCCGCATCTCGAGTTTCATTGTTTTGTATTAATTTTATTGTGGTGAGAGAAAGTTGTTAAACACGGGCGCACTGTATTCCATAATGTGCATTTCTGTAACATGGTAATCCATATTTGTAAATTGTCAGGCATAGTAATTGTGCCATTTGAAAGTGTATTATTTCAATTGGTTTACAGATGACAGCTCATATCCCAATCAACGTTCATACCTTTCGGGTACATCGATTCCAATTTGTCAATCCAATATAGTTCGCGTTGTAAAAGAGTTTTTGCCAGATTACCGCCTCTCCTTGATACAATTACCTCTTCCAAGATAATAAATTTGATTTGGGCAATTGAATGGGACTCTTTCAAGAAGTGTTGTGCTACCGGTGAGCGTTCATTTTTAACTCTGATGTTAGACTTATGCTCAGACCAACGGGTTTTTGCTTTTCTTGTTGTCATCCCTACATAAAATATTCCGCAGGGGCATTTGATGCCGTAAATGATATTTTTTGAATCGCATATGGTTGTGTGCCGTAGCTGAATTTTGTATCCTTTGTGGGGATGATTCAAGAATTCACCCTTTATCAAATTATTACAACTATTGCAATTGTTGCATGGTAAGGTCCCTTTGAAATGCTGTTTAATTGTTCTTTTGGCTGAGAAATCCGCTTTAGTCAGATTGTCCTTTATGGATCTGCTTTTGATATATGCGAACAGAGGTGGCGATGGAAACAGTTCTGCCAATGTTGGATCGAATGATAGAATTTTCCAATGTTTTTTCACGCTGTTCTTGATTTTAGCACTCTGATTCGAATAAGTAGTTAATAATAGGTCTCCCCGGTGGATCTAGGGGGTTCTTATGTATCTTTGGTAGAGTGTAGATAACTGGCTCAGTTGAAGAACTAAAAGAATTCTTTCAATTTATGGACACAATGGCCCCAAGGATTAAATTCACTTCCAAAATGAGCAGGACACTGATTGATTTTCTAGACGATTTTTTCAAAAGAAACAGACAGAAATAGCCTCTTACACGCGAGAAGTTTCCACCCAAGGAATACAATCTCTAGTATTCCATTAAGTCAATTCCTAAGATACTGCAGAATCATCTCAGAAGAAACTCATTACAGGAATAAGTCCCATGATCTGTCTATCAAATTTGAACAAAGAGATTATGATCCATCGAAAATAGAGGAAAGTGCAAACAGAGCTAGACAGATACAGAGACAGGAGGCTCTCAAACCTAAACAACAGAAGGAATCCGAAAGTCTGGTTTTTGTAACTACTTATTCGAATCAGAGTGCTAAAATCAAGAACATCGTGAAAAAACATTGGAAAATTCTATCATTAGATCCAACATTGGCAGAACTGTTTCCTTCGCCACCTCTGTTCGCATATAGCAAAAGCAGATCCAAAAAGGACAATCTGACTAAAGTGGATTTCTCAGCCAAAAGAACAATTTAAACAGAATTTCAAAGGGACCTTACCATGCAACAATTGCAATAATTATAATAATTTGATAAAGGGTGAATTCTTGAATCATCCCCACAAAGGATACAAAATTCGGCTACGGCACACAACCACATGCGATTCAAAAAATATCATTTACAGCATCAAATGCCCCTGCGGAATATTTTATGTAGGGATGACAACAAGAAAAGCAAAAACCCGTTGGTCTGAGCATAATGAACGCTCACCGGTAGCACAACACTTCTTGAAAGAGTCCCATTCAATTGCCCAAATCAAATTTATTATCTTGGAACAGGTAATTGTATCAAGGAGAGGCGGTAATCTGGCAAAAACACTTTTACAACGCGAACTATATTGGATTGACAAATTGGAATCGATGTACCCGAAAGGTATGAACGTTGATTGGGATATGAGCTGTCATCTGTAAACCAATTGAAATAATACACTTTCAAATGGCTCAATTACTATGCCTGACAATTTACAATTATGGATTACCATGTTACAGAAATGCACATTCTGGAATACAGTGCGCCTGTGTTTAACAACTTTCTCTCACCACAATAGAATTAATACAAAACAACGAAACTCGAGATGTGGCAAGACACTACAAAATGGCGCTCTGCATTTGCAAACACTTTGGACCAGACTCAAATTACCCAATGTCCCTAGCGGTCACTCAGTTAACATCATCGTTTTAGTAGAAAGTGAAAACGCTCACACGTCCTCATCCATGACGAAGAAATCAATGAGAAAGTCTCCGACAGGAACGAACAGCAAACCTTGTTTCTCCAGGCTGGAGTTGACATTGGAATGTCTACATCACGATTGCGGCACGAAGACGAGCACAACAAGCAGCAGTCCGTTCAAGGAAAACAAGTAAGCCGGCAGTACCATACATAGTGCTAATTACACGGCCAGTTATCCTTAAACAGTCTAGTCCAAGAGTTTTGAGATTATTACAATCCGCACTTTCTGTTACTATTTACAGAACGGCGACGTGGATTATATTTAAAGACAAGTGTGGACAATACTATCTTTATCATGTAGATGAAAATGGTAAAGGATTCTCCGTGTCACATGAAAAGTTCCACTCTCAATCCACCAGCATATGCGAACATGGTGAGCATATTGTGATGCTTTTTAAAAAAAACAGATGATATTACCGTGGAGTGGGACCCAGCGCTTTTGTAGAGCGACTTGGTCCCACTCGCGGTTCTTGTACACATAAAACACATGATTAGTTTTTGAAAAATTCTTTTGCATTTCTCTATTAGACATCAGTGTCTAACACCTAGAATATTTCACCAGCTAGTTGATCCTATATATCTTGGTTCAGTTACCATTGGCATTTTAAGAACACAGGTCAGTTGTGTTTTCGTTTGATTATTTCACAACCTTTTATAAAACTTAAATAGACACGCTTTAATTAAATTAAATATAAGTTCTATATTTTTATCTTTATTTCAACTTACAGGAAAAGTAAAGCTTGAAAATTGTACCTGAAGAAGGGCTAGTCCCGAAACGCGTCGTACACTCTGTTTTGTGAGAACTGTAATCTCATGTGTTTTGATTAAGGAAAAACCAATGTTATAAATTTGTTTGTCTATAATGACTGCATATTGCTGAAACCATTGTCTTGTGGAACGCACAAGTTATTTATTTATTTGTTGGAAGTTGTACCTGTGATACAAACCATCTTGAAAAAATAGTTGTCTTGAAGTAAAGCAACTTAAATCAAATTAAACAGTATATTTTCTTTAAACATTTATACAATATTTACTGATGTTCATCAGATAAAAGTGTGCCCTGTGTTAGCCCACCAAGTTAATGGTGGACCTTTTCTCTAGTTCTATTGTATGGTCTCTTAGCCAAGACTCACACAGGAGCACCTAAATTGTAACAACATTAAGGGTTACTTCATTCAACCATTGAACAGCCACAGTTTGCAAATAATAAGAGTACACCTCTACACCCCATGTTTGTTCCAGATTGATTGACGTCACTGACAACAACATGTTTAGAGATGACCCATTAGACAATGAAGTAGTGTTCTTTATGAGAATCACATATTGGATCCAAATAGAGAAAAGGGAGATCCCACAGCACATGTCAATAATGCGGCAGCGTCCAGCATTTTTTGACAAAGACTTGGAGGCCTCCTAAAGGAGTAGGGGGGGCTAAAATAAAACTGAAACCAGGAGCGATTTTACCTTGAGTGAGACAATACCCAATTTTTCGAGAGGCAGATGAAGGCATTTTTGAGACTATCTCAGCACTGATGAAGCAAGGTATCCTGATACCGCCAGAGTCATCGTGCAATATCGCGGTGTAACCTATGAAGAAATTGAAGGGACAGTTGTGGAGATTCAAACAAGAAATGAGACCGATTAACCAGATTGCAGAGGCAGAGTTTCCTTTAGTTCCTAATCCAGCGACGATACTATGCAGTATCCCAGTAGAGGCGCAATATTTTACAGTGATTGATTTGAGGAAGACTAGCAAGACTTGACTTTGTTTTCATTCATCAAATGTGCCTGAAGCACACAACGCTGACTCAAGGGTGACTCTCCATTTAATAGAGTCCTACAGGTGGACCTAGGCAATATTGATTTGAAAATCACTGTGATACAGTACGTAGATGACAGTTTGATTTGTAGCATAACAGAAGATGAATGTAGACAAGACTCGATTCAATGAATGACTATTCTAGCAGACAAGGGATACAAGGTAGACAACGAGAAGCTACAGGGCCTCATTACACGGTAGGCCGTGGACCAAGGTGCTAATAGCACCTTGGTCCATGCCAGTAAAATACCGGCACCGCCTTGGTGGAAAGGGGGAATTACTGCCCTATTCCAAGGCTGGCGGGGCGGTAATTCCCCCTTCCACCATTGCCCTTCCCCATTCCAATTTTTGCCGCATAGGGCATAATGGGAATGGGGAAGGTGCTAATTACGGTACCGCAAATTTGCGGTGCCGTAATTAGCACCCAGGTCCCTTAGCGGGTTGGTTTTTAACACCTGCTAAAAGCAGGCGTTAAAGTACCAACCCGCTAAGGGACCTCGTAGTAAGGCGGTAAGGGTTAACGGTCACCGGTACCATTAACGGTCACCGTTAACCCTTACCGCCTACCGTGTAATGAGGCCCACAGTATTGTCAAGAAGAAGTGTTGTATATAGGTCAGTTGATCTCGCATGATGGGAAGAAGGTAACACCTGAAAGAGCTGAAGCGATCAAAAAAACTGCAAAACCGTACACGGTGAAGCAGATGCAAAGGTTTTTGGGATTATGTAATTATGTGAGATCATGGGTGTTTGACTACAGTTCATTCACAAGACTCCTTTTGCTGGCTTTAAAGAAGGCACAGGTGAAGAAAATAGAATGGCCTGAAGAAATGGGAGGAAGGATTTGAAGAATTAAAGAGAGCAATTTGTACAGCTCCTGTTTTAGGAATTCCCAATTATGCTGAGGAGTTTTTCTTATTTTCACACACTAATGGGACAGATATAACAGCAGTGCTTACATAGAGAACTACACTGGGTTACATACCTCTGGCATATTAGAGTGGGATTTTAGACCCGTTATGAAAGGCCATTTTCCTTTTAAACAGTCATTGGCAGTCGCCACATTCACAATTGAGAAATCTACAAGTATTGTGATGGGTTGTTCTATGACGCTTTTTGTGGAGCATGTTTTGTTTGCCATTTTGGAGAAACCTAAGGGTGCATTGACATCTCAGAGAGCTTCTGTATATGAAGTGATCATATCAAATCCAGCGATTAAAATGGTCACGTGTAAAATAGTGAATCCTGCTACATTTGTAGTTGAGCCAGTGGCAGAGGGTGGTCATGTGCATGACTGTGCGAACTATGAAGAGTTTTATAATGACATACCGCACGTAAGAGAAAATGCGTTAGCAGGAGGGGAGATTCTCTTTAAATGTATCAGACAAGTGGAGAAAGGCATTCTGGTGCAGCTGTAGTGAGGCATAGAGCAAACAGAGAATTTAAGGTTGTGGCAAGTGCAAGACTACCATCTCACTTTTCAGCGCAAGTGGCAGAATTGGTAGCACTTATTTTCGCACTTGTGAAACATAAAGGGCGGGAAGTGATGGTGTACAGTGATTCTGCCTTTGTGATGTCAACCGTACACGCAGGGCTAGCACCTTGGAAAAGGAAGGGGTTCCTCCGAGCGGATGGCACTCCAGTGCAGCACGCATCATTATTGGATAGGCTTATTAAGGCACTACAACTCCCAGTAGCGATAGTTAAATGTGCAGCGCATACTAAGCAGTCTGATTTTATCTCTTGCGGGAACAAAGCCACAGATGCAGAAACTCCAGATGTTAAGGAGAAGGTAGTTACTATTATGGTAGTGAATGAAGGATTTAATAATTTCCGAAGAGCCCAGTAAATGGAGATTTAAGGTAGTTCACCACAGGAAGAGCAGGAACTATGTAAGCAAAGGGGGTGTTCTTTATTCCCCACAGAAGCACTATGGCGACAAGCCAGTACTGGAAAGCTAGTGATGCCAGTAGTATTGTTAAAGGTAGTGCTTGAACAGCTGCACTATCCTGCACATGTAACTAGGGAGAATCTTCCAGCAGCAATTGAAGAAGACTAGCTCGTACCGAACCTGCTAGAACACATTGCATTTTATGTAGTAAACTGCATCCTATGTCAAAAGTTTAACGCTGGGCATAAACTGCGAACGATTAGAGGAGTAATTCCTCGACCGAATGGACCTTTTTAGCATTTGCATATTGATTATGTTGACATGCTGCAAGTATGTAATGGATACAGGTATTTAATAGTGGTGGTGTGTCCTTTCTCTAGGTGGATCGAAGCAGGTCCCTATACACACCCTGATGCCACTTGCACAGCAATGTTTTTAGTACGTGAAGTCTTTCCTAGATGGGGAGTGTGTGAGGTGCTGAGATCCAATAATGGGCCACATTTTGTAAATGATGTATTTGAACAAATAGGATTATTGCTGAATATTAAGCACAGGTTTTCTTCTGCTTATCACCCGCAAGCAAATCGGCTATGTGAGAGACTCAACAGCCTTCTAAAGGAAACAGTCGCCAAGCTTAAATTGACATTGAAAAAGGGATGGCTATATTGCCTAACCCTAGCTCTATATGCCCTAAGGAATCAGCCTGGGTAAGACCACCACCTCACACCCCATGAGCTAGTGACAGGAAGACGAGAATGCCTTTAACTACTCCATCAAGGAGTAGAAGTGATGCCCAGAGTACGGCAAAATTGTTAGGAAATGAATTAAATGAATATTTGACATGTATGATCACTTGTATCTCTGTCATTTCAGATCAACTCAAGCGTCAGGGGGGGTCGGTCTCAGAACACAGATGAAAACCATTCAGCAACCGGATTTTCAAAATTGTTATCAGCACCTAAACTATTTGCTGGAGATACAGTGCTGATCTGTAACTTTACTAGAAAGTGGCATGAGCCAAGATTTATCGGACCCTGTGTTGTGGAGGACATTACTCCTTCAACATTAAAGGTTCAAGGCAGACAAGCTTGGATTAATCTCAACGACATTAAAATCTACACTGGTGAGACCGTCGCACCCCCAATGATCGATCCAGAAGCAAGGCAAGAAGAAGAATTTCAGCGTGTGCAGAATCGATCGATGACGAAGAGGAAGGACGCTAAACCAGTGGATTGATTAATAAATGCAGATTTGCATTTGGACTGTGGTTCTCATTGAACACTCCTTGTAGATATTATAGCAGGCGTGCAAGTTCATTTCTTGAGCCACAACATTCTTTTAAAATGAACTGTAGAAAGTTGTTGATGCATTATAACTATGCCTGAGCTGGGTTTTGAGTTTGGCTTCAACAATTGGAAAAAGGAGCAGTATCCCGATTCTTTTCTTACTAAATATTAGTTCGGCTGAGTTTATGGTTATCCACGAGAGTAATGTGGATGGTATTGTGCTTACTATTTTTGTGTTTATTCTCCAAGCTTATCCTGCACTTGTGAGAAGAGATGTGGATATCCAAGCGTTTTTACAGGATCCTAAAAATGGCCCTGTAATAAGAAGGCTGCTTATGGCAATTGTAAGAGAGTTACTGCAAATACCAAGTATATTACAGCTGTCGGAGTAGTGTTTTTTCTTCCTTAAACTTAGTGTAAGCAAATGTGAGGAATTATGAAAATGGTACTATTTTGGAAAATGAGCAAGCCCAAGAAATACCAGAATGGCACATGTGGTGGGGATTGATATGTTGGTTTGCAATATACCTATGCACTATTATGCTTTGTATCTTTTTGTTCCTTTTGATTTATAATTTTATTGATCCAAAGAAAGCAGAAATTCCTCTGATTCTCCCCACTCCAGTAACTCGTGTAGATTTGCCCATTACTGACAAGCCTAGGTCTTGAGTGTTTTTCTGCTCAGAGCAGAGCTGCTTTATTGTTGTTTCCAGGGGCTGCAACCATTATGTTGGAAAGACACGGGAGAAGTGCAGGGGAAGATGATAATGGGATTGACACATACTTAGGCAGTCCTGCACACTTGGGGAATAACATGTGGTAACGACACATGAAAAAGATGGGTGAAAGAACTTCAAAGGAGAGTTGCTATGTTTGTGCTCTCATACCTTATGCTATGGGGACCTCTAAGATCTTCATAGCTATGGAAGTAACAGTAAAAAAAGCTCAGTGCCTAACGCACTTTGGACTCTGTCAGAGAGGAGGAGAGTTCCAGGTTCGAACAGCATCCTTGATATGGGTGACTGAAAAGACATCTCCAAGAGAAGATAGCTATGTACAGGATCTGCAGACAAGAGAGAGACCAGAAACACGGAATCTAGTGATAAACTATGAACAGCCTGGAATAAATGGAGCAGGAATCAGAAGAGAAGAAAACAAGATGCTAGATTGTCAAGGAAAGAAATCAAGAAGTGATGTAAGGAAAGAGGTCAATTGCAAATTAAAGGAACAGTGTTGACTCCAGCAGGATGAACGGAAGGCCTGGTTGTATGCAAAGCAGCAGCAATAACAGGATATTATGAACCAGTTATAGATACTGCAGAGAATGAATGCAAGCACCACTGGCTGAAGATTGTGAAGCTGTTGACATGGGTAAACAACAAAGGAGGACTGTTGCAGATAGTGCCTCTGGCCAGTGCAGCTCTATGTTTCAGAAATAATGGCACAAGGAAAGTTGGAGCAAATCATTAGTGTGGCCGAATTTTTGATGTACCAGGCATGAAGGATGGAACAGTAGTTCTGATGGACCACTACTTGGCCTGTTGGCCCAGAGCATACATGAAGCTACGCAAGGATTGGGGAGGGATGTGTTCTTTAGTGCTTATTCACATTCCAGCATTAGTGATTCCAAAAAGTTACCTGAACATTGAAGAGTTTCCAAAAGCAGATGCCCATTTGAGAAAAAGAAGCTCACTCGAATTCCTTAACCAGACAAGGAGGGAGAATTGCTTTTCAGCAAAATCAGTAGAAGCCTTTGATACCATTCTGTATGAGCAAGGGTTGTTCAGCCAGACTTCAGTGATATTCACTACTATCTTCATGCCAGGGATTCAGACGATGGCCAAAGACAAATGGCTACAGATCACCAGATGGGAGCTCTTACAGATATCAACACTACCATAAAGGGATTTAATGCAATGAAGGAGGAATTGAGGGCCATAAGGCTGATGACCCTCCAGAACAGATATATCCTTGATATGATTACAGCAATGGATGGAGACAAAATAAGAGAATCATGTTGCACGCTCAAACCTTCTCACCATGACGAGAATGAGAGCTTGACAGGGGCCATAACGCTGCTGACAAACATACACAACAAAATGGAAGATGAAACAGAAGATATTGCCGATGATAGCTGGTTCACGTCTATCTTCTCATGGGTTCCACAATGGATGGCGAATATCTCCAAGCTCTTGGGAGCAATATTGGTGATGGTGATGTTCGAATTCTCTGTGATCAGGATAATAATCACACAGTGCAAGAAGACAGCAAAGAAGGCAGTATGAATGAAGATCATGATCGATGTCGAATCAGGCTTGAGACCCAAAGAATTGACAGATGAAGAAATCAGAAAATATATAGAGGCCAACATCTTATCACCAGAAGGAATTAAGTTCCTGTATCCAAGAAATCACAGGGAGTATTTGGGACGATGGATTTACTGTAATTTGAATGGCTGATGCAGTCACATGACCTGGAGTGTCGATGAACCTGTAAAATCAGCAGGATCCCTAAAGTGAGTGATGAAAATTTGGACTCCAAAGAAGCACTTCTTCAAGAAAGAATACCAAGATGTGGAGACTGGTGAAGGAGTGGTTGATAAATCAACCAGAGGTGGGAATGTAGAGGAGGAGCTGAATGCCTCTACAGGAAGGCCCGTCCCTATTCTGCCTATATGTTGGAAACCGGCAATTGTACAACTCCAATAATGGTATCCATTACACCAAGAGCCTTTGAGACAAGATATCCACTGAGAAAGCCCTATGTGATGTATCCCTGAAGAAATGGTGGTCTCCTGAGAGAGGACCCAGAGGAAGTATGAAGATGTGAAAAAGAGAGGCTGGTGATGTCACAAGAGATGAGAGTGACGCACTAAGAATGAACACCAAGGAAGAGGATGCATAGAAAATATAGAATCTGATGGCGAAGTAAAGAATCAAGAAGACTTTCACGTGCAGAATGAAAATTGTACGTGTGAAGAAGCACTGCAGAAAATGCAAATCATTTTTATAAATGTTCAGATGCCGTAAAGCAAGTAGACTAAGTAATCATAAAGGCTGGCTATATGTAGTGAATAGATTGCAGGCGGTGCCGCCAATATATATATTTGTAGAATCTGGACATTCAATGTCACAATTTTAGTAAGCTCAGCCCGTGGAGAAAGGAGGATTGATGGCTGTGCATGTTTTGCAGCAAAGAATATGCCAAAGCCCGAAGATGGACCAAAGAAAGACTTCTTGGCCTGGTGTCAAAGGCTAAGAAGCAGCCAAAACTGGTTATCACCCCTCGCAGAACAATGATGGTGAGACGCTGAGGCATCCCTTGTTAAGTTGCAAAGAGAGAACTCCATGAGTGCCAAGTTTCCTTATTCAGGACAATGAAATGCCATAAAAAGGGTCAATTCACGGTTTCTGATCATGTGAGTCCAAGATGGAACCTTGATAAGAACATGCTCACACTCCCTTATATTCCCAGAGACGAGAAGCTACTACAAGGCCAAGTTCAAAGACAATCTGAATGGCAGATGGCATGACTGATGAGGGATGATGGTCTAATTGGATAGGGAGGTATGGTCAAGTTCACCCACCAGCACGGGTACCAGCTTACATGCAGCTAGAGAATCGAAGGTCCCAGAGGGTTAAAAGCGTGCCAACCAGTTGTAGAGGTCCATATAACAAAGGGCTTATAGTTTGAGTGCTTATGATACATCTTGTTTCTAATCTCTGTCGAAGATGACTTGCACTAAGGGAGGGCATGAGTTGGCTACCTGACTATAGAGACCCAATCACAATCTAATCCCTTATAGAAAGTATACTTAGATATTCCCCTCAGTCCTATAACAATCCTGCGTAGGGTTTCGTAGTTTGCCACGTAGTATGATGTCACCTATGATGAATATTAATTATAAAAGTGTTGTTTTTTAGGAAAGATGTTGAAATCGTGCTGTGCAACGTCCATTGATGTCTGTTGTATTCCCCATTTCAGACAATTGAGAATAAAACAGACAGTTTGCCAACTTCCTGAGTCAGTCTTCTTTTCAGGTGTGAGAGTTATTCTCCATCCCATCCATCGTACGATGCGTTACCTTAATTAAAAAGACCATAAGGGTTCATGGGATTGCCAAGTGACTTCATGTTCCATTCCTGGGCTTCCATCGATCAACCCACTGCATCTTGGGAGTTGAGGTCTTGCTTCACTGAAGGGTACAATTTAAAGTAGCTGGACCACCATTCAGGTGAGTTCCCGCAACGCATGCGGCACAATTTTGCTTGTTTTTTTGGCCCCATTTGTTCAATCCTAATAATTTTTCTTTCCCACCCAGGTTCCGGTTATTCTCCTGGGTTTGGTCGAGGCCATTGTTAGCAGTTATCCTACCTCAATTCCACCTTCGCTATGACAGCTCCCACACATAAGGTTAGCCTTTGTGTACCCCTATGCAGCTCAAATGTTGTTCAGGACTGCCGCACCACATGCACTTTTTCACTCTTTTATTACATTTACTTTCTATCCAATTCAGCTCTGCCATGGTGGTGTCCTTCTGCCTACACTCAGCACGGCTCCTCCTAGGTTTCACTAACCCTTTGCTTTTGGCTTTAACTCTGTAGAATGGGGTCGTCTTTATTGGGTTCATAGACGCCCATTGTGCGTTTTAAAATTTTAATTTTAGGTTTTATAACTGCACCGGCTGCATGTGGTGTGGAGATTTATGATTTAGAGTTCAGTTCAGGACAGGGCATTGTTGCATATTTATGTAGTTATGCTCTTGTCTTACAGTGTGGTTAAATCTTTTCTCCTGATGAAGACATTGTTACATTTACATTCTATGTCGAAACCGGTTGAGTTTCTCAAAGGGATGTGATCTTCATTCTTTCTTCAGATCCACCTTTGCGATAGATTGTTTTATTCACTTAGTTCTATTGCTGACTATAAAAATATAAACATAATTAGATTGGCTGCGGGGAGAATTTGTTTATCCCTCCTCCTTTTGTTTATAACAAAAAAAATAGTTTTGTCTATTTTTTAGTAGTTGTTGTATGAATGACACTGACTGTTGAATATGATCTGAATGCTGCACTATGAATGTATACTGTGGTTGCTTTTTTAGTACATTTTATGTACATCCTTGCTGTCCTGCCATGTTATACAATAATGAAGTGTGTAATAGCACGTGATTCATTGACTTCTTTGAATGTTTGTATCATGTCAAATACATTTTCATACACCATTGTGGTAAATAAAGTTGCACTCTGGACACTTTTTCAGGTTTTATGTCACTTCCACTGAAGCCATCACACTGAAGTGCTGAATTACAATGGTTTGGTAAAAGCAAAAGTCACAATTGGCAACATGTTGTCCCCTGTGGCATGGGGCCATCTAGTAACCTTGCAGTAGAGGACCATGCAGATAGGAGCCATTAGGAAACTAGGAAGTAGCTCACTCTCTTCTCCTTATTTCACTGCATGGCCAGAAACTAACCTTGTGGCCAGGGGTGTTGCTAGGTCTGGAAAAGATCCGGGGCTACGCTAATGTTGGGTCTGTCGGGACTCGGGGCTAGCTAAGCTTTTGGTTGTAGCTCCCGAGCTTCTATCCGGCCATACAACCAAAAGACCTGGGGCTATAGCCGGCCCCTGCCCTCCCACCCCCAACCCCTCTAGCGACACCTCTGCCAGTGGCTAAAGAGGGTGTGAAATTGAAGTTCTCGGGCTGGTTTCATCCCCAAACCCCAATCCTCCCTCTTATTGGTACCCGGACTGCCCACGTGATGGCGTGACAGAAATTTTGGGAAGTCCCAACCCGAGAGACGGACATATCATATTTTTTAGGTTTCACAAGTATTTGCCATTTCAGAATGTGCTTTACTTTAATCAGTTTTCTTACAGTATTTGCTAAGCTGGTTGGTCTACTTGTATAGCCAGATCTTTCCTTGATGAACCCCATTCCAAGATCAGAACTCACAACTAGAAATACTCTGTTGCAATCCATTTTGTTGAATTACGTCACATCCTGTTAGAAGTGCAATTTCAACACCTTGAGGCTGTGCACACTTGTAAAAGAGTTGGGGATAGTGATAGTCACCATTAACTAACATGAGGAATTGTGGATTGTTGCCCTCTGCACAGTAACCTCACAGGGCCTCAATGAAGAGATAGATCTGAGCTGCTTTCTCTGGACACCATTGACTGCACCACGCGCATCATGGTTTCCACATCATGGCGATCCCACACTCACATCTCCTCCTTCTCCCACTTTGCCGCAAAAACCTGGAAAACATCCCAAAAGAAATAAGAAACACTAAAGACCAACTACAATTCAGAAAATTACTAAAAACATGGCTCTTCAACACCCCAGATCCAAACTGAAAAACCAAAACAACCGGACAGGAAACACCAACAAAAGGAGGACTACATTTAGGACGACACTGACCACACCCAGAACCAACCAGAGAAACTCTTACTACAACAATAGAGACAATGCTAAGTGAAATAGGACACAAGCGACACCCATGAGGACAGAAATCAGCATCCATAGACAACTCCAGCCAACAACCTCACTCGCCCCATAATTGCTACCAGATTTCATACTTGTATAGAGTTGTGTGAATGTGAGCACTGGCCACACTTGAACTAAGTTGTGGACATTGGCATGGGCACTGACTGTGTGGAGTTATGAATGAAGGCAGGTGCAGCCCCTGGACTTAATTGCAAGCGTTGGCATGTGCCATGTCTCGAAGGGCTGGGAGCAATAGCCAGAAAAACAAATGCATAAAAAGATGAATGCCAACCACTCGCCACATATGGATGGAGTAGCCTTGGCTAGTCAACGCCGCGCACCGAATGGATTAGGAATCCGCTATGGAACAAATTTGAAGGACGCACAAATGCCTGCTCTCCCTGCATACAGACAGGTGTCAAGTAGGTGGCCGAGGCCGAACTCTGGTAAGGTTATGAATGTGAGTGGATGCCATGTGTGAAAGAGACTGTGAGTATCGGACGGTCCAGATCAGGACAGAGACGCAGAGATACTCCCGCACCCCACCTAGAGAAAATACAGAAATTCAACGCCTCACTTTCAGACAGCAATGCCAATTAACATATCCGCTAACAATTTCACACCTCCGCATATACCTCTCAAACTCTAACCAAACACAACCACAATCCTACAACACAACAATCTGTACAAACTTCACTATACTGCAACAACAAAACAAACCACACATAGACTCGCACAACAGCACACGACGACTGCCTACTGTAAAACACCCCAAGCCCAACCAACGGACTCACCGGGTTGAGGCTGCCAATAGCACATCACTGCTCTCTTGCACTTTTCCAGCTTATTCCCATTACCTCACCCCCCTTCCCTTTTTTTCAGAGCTGCCAGAGCACCAGGGGACCACTCCGGTGGTGATAGTGCGCAGTACAAATATCCTTTAACATAACATGTGCCCAGCGCCACCATTTCACCAGGTCCCACTTATGAAAGATTTTAATATGTAAATTAATGTTGGATTATTCTGATCCGAATTATCAAACCCTTGTGTTTTAAAGTGACTTAATGTACTTCACTTCTATTAATATCGTGTTCCTTTTGTTAGTTTTGCAACAGTATTTCTTTGTCCGTTCAGGTGCAACCTGTTAATGGTAAAGTATTTCACTAATTTCTCTAAACATGTTGTACTAAACATCTTGCTTTGCTCTTAATGGGTTCTAGGACTGCTATCTAAGTCTCTTGCAGCCATAAGGAGTACCTGGTTTCTGTTTTTGAAGCTTTGGGGCCACCAGCGCCTTGGCGTATGGCATAGCATCATGAGACATCTATAAATGCTTTTCAGATATGTACCCCCCACCTACTTGGCATGCCAAATTCTGTCTTTATTTTTTTATTGAATCTTTTTACTTATTTTATTTTTGCCAATATAATATTTTACCTTAATTTTGTCACCCTTTTAGATATATAAACCCGGTACGTAGGGCTTCCTCCCCAAAATGCTCAGAAATGCTCAGAGGACTTAATTAAAGGAAACTGTTGCTAAACAAATTTATGGAATCAGAAGATTTGAACATGTATTCAAGCAAATGACCCTTTTTGAGATACTGTGCCTGAAATGAAAAATATAATTACCATACTATACAAAAAATCATCCTTTTCTCAAATAAATAAGAACCTCGTGGTAACGTTGGTGGTAAGAGTAGCCCTTTTACGGCCATCAGAATTATTGTTACCGTCAGTGTTTACAGTGGCATCTCCGGCAAGTTGAGATTCCTGTTATTCCCCATTCTGAAGGTCCCATTGGAAATAATTGTGGATTGGAGGTGTTGCTGCCTGTGGGAATACCACTGGTATACAGGTATTGGAGGTTATACAGACATGGGGCCTCATTACAACATATTCGCTCCCGTATTGAAGGGTGCCGTTACAGGACCAGCACCCTTCATTATGGGAGTGCCTATTGCGAGGTTCCCTTGCGGGACCCGGAACAGACATCTTGTAAAACCGGACGTACTTTCCGGGTCCCGCGAGGGGACCAATGTGCTAATAACGGGCCTGTTATTAACGGTCCCGTTATTAGCTCCATCCCCATTCACATTGACCCGTATGGGGGCTCAAATGGGAATGGGGAATGGTTCTGTACATGAAGAATTACCGGGTCCTCCAAGGTCGGAATGACCTGGTAATTCCTCATTCAAAGACCCAGGTATTGGAGCCCGGTATGGAGGCAGCCATGGCGCTAATAGCACCATGGCTACCTCCATACTCGTAATGAGGCCCATGAACAGGGTTTTCCTGTTCTTGGGGTTTCAAACCCATAATCGCATGGATTCATGACACAGATGGGAAAGATATTCCTGCCTGATTTAGCCGTACCATCAAACTTGTAATTGGGAGATAGGGCCCACATTCTGAGTTTGGTAGTAATTCCGCTGAAATACCTCCAAACGGATTTACTTTAACCTCCACTTGGTCCTGCGGATTTACTGTAGGATTACAGGTGGTGGTACGCAGTGTACATCACCTTTTTTGGAATTCATAGGACTCCATGGGGATTTTGGCAGCATATTTTTCCAATTTTTCAGCAGTACGGTGGAGGATTTACCTCCACACAAAACAACAGAGGTGATGGCTGGAAGGTTTGGAATTAATCCTAACCTCTGGCATTGCTCTGGGCAACCCTCCAGACCATGTTCTTCGCCTGCCAAGCCATTAAAAAAGGGGAAAGACCATATGCAAATCAGGCTTGGTCCCACGCGAAAAGGGGGAGTCCAGTCCGACCTGCTTGGTCACATCCCTTCTGTACGAGACCGCAAACAATCCCAAAAAACTAGTATATAAGATTCAAGCAACACTTCTCATAATGCGCCATTCATTTTTATTGCTAATTATGTCCTTCGGTTTACACGTGTTGCGGCCATGGGGCCTTTTTCAAAACCGGACATGGGCCCTATGGTATATAACCTTCTCTTGTAAATGGATAAGATGATTTCAATTCCGGGAGAAGGATTAACCCGGAATTGAAATTACCTAATCCATTGCTGAGGAGGATTGGAGGGAACAAGGTAGTGAGTAAACTGAGATCTAATCGAACAGGTAGTGAGGAGAAAGACCATTGATAACTTTGTAGACTAGAAGAAGGAACTTGAAAAGGGGGAAGCTGTGCATGGAGCACTAACCAGCATGCTGTTGGTAGGTTGAAGTTTGGGAGTATCTGACTAGGTTTTAGAGAGTGTGGGTAATGAGGGCTCTGTCCAGAGGGAAGAAGGAGTGGAGAGGTAGGCCGGGTAGTTGGCTTGAGCAGTTGGCTGAGCTTCTGCAAAGTGGATTGGAGTTTTCTTAGACTGAATAGTACGAAATTGATTCATTTTCTTAATGTTGAGAAGGTTGATACGAGCAGCAGAGTCAGTGGTAGTCATGAATTGTTGAAGTCGGAGTTCACAATCAAAGATAACCCCAAAGTTGCAAGCCTGGATGAGGGAGCAAGAAGTTCATATGGAAGGAAATAGGGGAGTGTAGTGATGGAATTTGAAGCTGGGAGAAAGATGACTTCCGTTTTTGAAGAGTTCAGAATGAGGCAGCGGAGAGCCATCCAGTGACGTATTGCAGTGAGATAGTGGTAATCGGTTTTCAGATGGCTGGAAAGAAGGAGGGAAAGGAGAAAAATATTTGAGCGTAGTCATGAAAGAGGTGACAGTGAAATCCAAAGAATGAGATACGTTTTCCTCGGGCAGATGTATAGACATGGACGTCAATCCAGTGACCCCTGGCAACTCCTGTGCGACCCCTGGTTAAGGGTTGCAGAGGCAGAGAGAAACTAAAAGTAACAAGGGCTCTCAGATGAGAGTTTTGTTTACATTCATTCCTTTGTGAAGTCACTCTAACTTCAGAAAGACTGTCTGACCTGGAGGGCAGACAGGCACCCGGGAGCATAACTCGTAGGATGGCGGTCCGGATGCAACGGCACCGGCAAGCTTACCAGTGCCATTGTATCCAGACCGCCAGGGTCGTAATGAGGCCCATTGTCTTTTTATGTAAAGTTGAGAATCTAACCAAATTCCAGCGAGTGAGCAGAGAATACAAGTCAACGTGAAATTCCCTCATTTCCAAGAATCATGACCTACGTCCCCTTGATTCCCATGTGAGCACAGAAAAATACCCTGCTTTGGATGAATTGAATTTTAAATTAGTATCCAGCATGAATGATTCAGTCATGCCCAGTAGTGGCCGAAACCCTTCTCGCCCCCACTGCTTCAAACAACACAGTGAACGGGCGGCCCTGGCAAGTGGGAAGAAGACAAAAGGTTACGCCTGAAGGAAAATGGTGTGAGAGCAGAGGCAGAGGGATAGAAAAAGAAGAAAGAAGGGAAAGTAGCCGGGACGATAAGGGTGAGGATTTGCAGGTGAGGCCGAAAAAGAGGAAGGAAAAAGGTGTCATGGGCGCGGGAACAACTCATTCCATGAAAATCTTACGTGTGTTTGTTTGGGAGGTGCAAAAGAAGGTGAAATCAAGAATGGGGGTGTGGTGAGAAGAGGCGTGAAGCACAGCCCTCGCTGAAATGGAAGATCTTACTTTCATCTGTTTCTTGTCTTCTCAGTAGTGGTCAATAGTGGTAATGTAGTATCCAATCTAAATGAAGACTAAAAGACTAGAAACAAGCATTTGTTTAGAATTCTATTAGTAATCGACTAGTATTCAGGACACTGAATAGTCTTCATATAGTATGCTGCTTACAACGAAATCCTATGGAATACTAAGGGCCTCATTACGAGGTTGGAGGTAGTCATGGCGCTATTAGCGCCATGACTACCTCCAATACCGGTACCGAGTCCGCCCTCGTTCAATGGGGACATACCGATCTATTCCGACCTTTGCCGGACCAGTAAGTCCCCATTGAAAAAGCCATTAGGGGGAAGGCGCTAATAACGGTACCGCAAATTGCGTTGATAACGCCTGGTAAAACTAGGCCTTAAGGAAGGGACCCGCTAAGGGAACTCGGAATAGGGCGCAAAGGGATTACCGGCACCAATGTCCTTACCGGTGCTTGGTATCCCTTTGCGCCCAACTCGTAATGAGGCCCTAAATCTTCGAATACCTTAAAAAGACAAGTTAAATACTGAATGTAGCATTCGACTTTGGTAAGGGAGGTTAAAAAAATGCAGAATGAAAAGGAGGCGTGGGATTTAAGAAGGATTAATGGAAATAAGATTAGGGAGGGGGAACATGTGCAGGGGGTGCACTCAACACCTACAAAAAATAAAATAAAACCCACAAAAGAAATATTTAAAAAAGATGGTGCAGATGTAATTGGCTCCTCATGCCCTCCCTGTTCATTTCTTCTGGTAGAAAATATTGTCAGGTAGGTTTCGCAGGCGTGGATTGCTACCAAATATTGGCCAATATCACAGATCACTCTGTTTGAGATAATTTAGGATATCGATAAATGCAGTTTGTCACCAAGCCAAGCAGAGTGGATAATCCACTCGTGGGTTCTTAGTGCAAAGGATTAGGGTAGGTTGGGCCAGGACAGCAAAGAAGGTCCCCTGGCTTGCGATACGGGTGTCAAGAAGACCAATGGGTGTCCAAGAATGGGTGTCCATGTGGCGGTGTGCAGGGCATATGAAGACAAGCTATTCAGATAGGCTGCCTTACTGGCATTTCTGGTGGGGGGGGCAGATGAGAGTGAGCTGGCTGTGGCCAGCCATAAAGGGCCAGAAGACAGAGTTGGGTTATGGGCGTCATGCTGGGTGTATGTGGAGAGGTTGGGCTCCAAGATACGGGCGGATGAATAAGACGGGAGGGTTGGGCGCCATTGGGCGACATTGGGGGGCACACAGTGATAGTTGTTTCCATACCTTTACTCCAACTAAGGAATGCTCGGAAGCCACGCCCCCTAGAAGGACGGGAGCTTGACGCTTTGTATAGATGGTACCCTGTGTTTGGTGGACCACTTCAGTGCTGTGTTGACATTAGCCTGTTTACGTGTGGTTTGTGCCACAGGGATTTCGGAACCCCCTCTTTCATGTTTGGGAGCACATTGGAAGCAGAGCAAGTTGGGCTGAAGAGCAAAAATGTCACACATATGGGACACGCGCTGATTAATTGTATGACGCCACATGTGTGCCTTTGCCAGAGCTTCCACAGGGAATCCCGCCCTCTGCAACAATTAAAGAGGGTACGTGTCTCGGCATCACCAGTCGTGGTTAATGGCCCCTGGGAGAAGTTTCTCTCTACCTTTTGCCGCAAAGGATTACTTGTAGTTTTCTGTGCCCCTGGCAGTGGCACATGCAAGATTGCTGTGGGTGGGCAAGTGTGTATAGGGCAGAGAGCTTGCTAAGGGCTTTCTGAGACTCCACAACCTCTTATGTGGTTTGTTTTGTAAATTAAAAGCCAAATAGGTGGGAGTGGTGATAAGCCTAGAAAAGTGAGCAGTTGCACTGCTCTGTAAATATGTTATAGATGTAGGCAGTTCATTGTCCTGTGCGAGGGTAGATTTGAAGGAGGCCGGAAAAAGTCTAGCGGAGAGAAAGTGGATAAGGAACTTAGATCGATATAGGCAGGTGATTGAAACTAAGTCTTTGGCCTTTTGAGGAGCAAACTGTTTGATCGATGGGTTGGCGCTGAGAAGGCGGGAAGCTGATTCGGCAGGAGACGTAAGGGAGGTATAGTCAAGCATTGAAGGCTTTAGGCAGCGAATTATAGGGGAATGGGTCAGAAAAATAGAACTTTTTGGTTCCAGTTTATTGTTCTGCTGATGTTCATAAATTTCAGCATCATCTCTGATGAAGAGTTCTTGCCTCTACACGGTCATTTAAGGCGTGCATTCCTGGACTGATGCTTTGTGTGTAGGTCTGTGCCGTGTTCGTGAGAAGATCTTCCTGGCTCCAGTTAAAGGGTGCACGGAGATCAACAGGCATGAATCAGATCTCCAGTGATTCTTCGCTGATCCATCGTATCCAGGCTGTGGCACGGTCGTGTGACTAGGCATTGGAAATTGCCATCTGTTGTTAATAAACATGGCCATCTGTTGGTCGAGGTTCGTGAGAGGTGCTGAGGTTTGGTTTGGAGTTTACTGGTGTAGTCAGTTCAATAACCAGATGTTCCTCTGTGTGCAGACACGACATCTGACCACAGAATTCCAGTGCTTGGTTGAGAGAGAGGAGAAGGGCCGTCCTGTATGGTGCTTCTGATTGAAGCTTGGCAGCGTTACTTAGGCTCCACTACTGGACCGAAGTCTTCTGGTGGCCTTGCATTTAGTGGGTGGCCTTGTGGTGGATTTCCCGGTGGATACATTTCCAATAGACTGTTTTGAAGCACCTTTCGGACTTGCCAAGCTGTCTGGGAATAAGTCAAGTTCTATTTTGAACAACATGGTGTACGTGTGTATGCTAGTTACCTCCAATGTTGCAGCTAGAATAAAGGAGGAAAAGAGGACCTGCTGCCTACTGGAGGTCATGCTACACAGGGTAGTTTAAGGGGAAGGGCTGCTGTTGTATTAGTTGGCCTGGGTCACCCGACAGCACCAATACATATTTTCAGTTGCGGGTCCAGTGAACTTTCTCTAGTCAGAGGAGACCTCTTCAGAGTAGCACCTGACCCAATTGGAAACTTCAGTTTGGTAGTCCAAGTCGGCCATCATTGGACCGACATAGTGTTCGGAGTGTTTCAACACACAGAAGAGAGGCCGGCATGACCCTTTGCACAGCACACTTCTCTGTCTTTACCCTGCGGCACCTGCTCTTGACAGCTGAGCTGGCAAGTGAGCCTGAGTTTACAGGCTTTCCCAGCTAATTTAGATCTCCCTCTAATTAGGGAATAGAAGGTTGGTTGCAATCAGTGTGCGTGTGTGTGTGTGTGTGATCATGATACGTTGGATAATGTGAACTTGCACCAGAGGCTGCCTCCCCCTTCCCTTCACAGTGTGAAGATGCTGCCAGCAGTGGTGAAGAGCCCCTGTGCCTTCCTCTCTCCCTCCATGGGATCCGTCTGCCCTCCTCCATCTGGCTCTCTCGTCCTCTCTATCTACCTCCAGACCTCTATAGGCTTCTGTGGATATGAGTGTCGGGATCTTGGTTTAGTCTGGTGTCACTGCCTTACATTCTCCCCCTCTCCCATAGGCTTCTGTTGCCTTCCTCCCTCTCTCTGTCAACCGTATTGTTTGTGTCTCTGGTCCTTCAATCCGCTTTATCACTCAGTGGGTAGGTGTAATTGTGTGTGGGTAGGTGTGTGTATGTGTGTGTGTGGTGTGGGTATGTGTTTGTATGTGTGGGTAGGTGTGTGTGGTGTGGGTAGGTGTGGGTGTGTGTGCACATGTGTGGGTAGGTGTGTGTGCACATGTGTGGAGGGGGTAGGGGTGTGTGTGATGTGGGTAAGGGTGCACTTAGCTTGGGGGTGCTGTTGTTCGGTGCCTTCCACCCTCTGTCAACCATATTGTTTGTGTCTCTGAGCCTTCAATCCACTTTATCACTCGCTGGGTAGGTGTGTGCGGTGGTGGTAGGTGTGTGTATGGTGTGGGTAGGTGTGTGTGTGGGTGGTGTGGGTAGGTGTGTGTGTGGGGGGTAGGTGTGTGTGTGGTGTGGGTAGGTGTGTGTGTGGGGGTAGGCGTGTGTGTGGTGTGGGTAGGTGTGTGTGTAGGGGTGTATGGGTAGGTGTGTGTGTGGGTATGTGTGTGCGTGGTGTGGGTAGATGTGTGTGTAGGGGTTTGCACGTGTGTGGCTAGGTGTGTGTGTGTGTGGGGTGTGTGGGTAGGTGTGCGTATGGGTGGTGTGGGTAGGTGTGTGTGTGTGTGTGGGTAGGTTTGTGTGTGGTGTGGGCAGGTGTGTGTGTGGTGTGGGTAGGTGTGTGTGTAGGGGTGTGTGGGTGTACGCGCGTGTGTGTGTGCACATGTGTGTGCGTGGGTAGGTGTGTGTGTGTGTGTGGTGTGGGTAAGGGTGCACTTAGTTTGGGGGTGCTGTGGGCGCCTTCCTCTCTCCCTCTGCCTGCTGCAGTCTGTCGCTCTCTCACTCCTCCATCTCTCGATCCGCCATCTTGTGTGCTGCCAAGCCTCCAAACCCCTTTAGGGCTTTCTGGATGTGAGTGTGAGATCTTGGCCGCCGAGGTGCAGGTGCCTGGTGCCTGCCTCGCGCTGCTGGCAGCATATGCTTTAAGTGTTCTCCATCATTGCATTATTGTGGTCTGGAAGTCTTTACAGCACTAAAACAGCTAATGCTAATTACTCTGGTAATAATTGCATCTGAGGACATTAAAGCTCTGTTTAGCGGTTATATTTCTACTCTGTCATTAACTCTCGTTACTGTTTGCTTGGCTCACTGTGTCTTATTACCGCAGAGTGTGTGTTGCCAGGAATAAGCAGGGGCAAGGCAATAATCCAGCAAAAAAATAAAAAACACACACACACACACGCGCACGCACGCGCACACACACCCCCCCTAACCCCCCCCGAAAGGAAAGCAGCTCCCATTGCCCAACTCAATGGCACTGCTTAGAAGGACCTTGCAAGAATGAAAGGTCGGCTTGTCCTGCAGTGAAGCCCCCCCTGTGACTGCATGGTGCATACAGGTACTTGGTCCCTCATGATGGCGAATGGTAAACATGCCCATTTGCTCCAATCTCAAGGATGTCAACCTGCACTGTATTGCCGATTCCCAATGAGGCTTTAACGTGTGTGTGTTTGGTTGTTGCATCCTTGACAACTGTCAGTCTTAGCTTGATAAAGATCTGAATGACACCTGGCCTAGTAGGATCGTTGTCTCTGTCTTCCCTCTGTCCCCCTCCCTTGCCTCGTCTGCTCGTCGCGCCTTGAAACACTTGTGTATAGGTGCGTTATAAATGCCATATCATATCATATGTATAAAATAGCACTGCTCTATAGGAGAATGACAATTTCCTAATATGGGGCAAAAAGCAAGCTTTTTAGTTCATTTACATACCCATAGTGCATTGCTTTCTGGTTCTGATGTGGAAGAGAAACCTTCCAGTGATGGCTACTGGGTGGTGCTGTGCAGGTGTGACTTTTTAGCTGAAATTTATGTTTTATTTATTTGATTGTTTAAAGTGTGGACCTCGCTCGAGAACAGCGGAGCGCCGTATAGAATTTGGTAGCCAGGGTTTGGATGTGCTTCCACTAGGGTTAGTCCTTCGTCAGGTAAAAAAGTCACGTTGTGAGAACTTTGTGGATTTGGAGAATTGTGGGTTAATTCCAAGCCGTTACAGAGATCGAGTTCCGGAGCATGGGTGTGTGACAAGAGAAGGATTGTTTGTAGATCCTCTCTTTGCGGGTGAATTGTGGTTCAAGCTGATTGGCTGATTTGCTGCCTAGGGGGAGTGCACCACGAAATATGTGGAGCTTAGCCACCTGATTTGTAGAGGATACGTGCAGTCTTGACCAGTATTGTGGCCTAGAGAGGAAGCCAGTGTTTTTTACATAGGATGGGGAGGATTCAGTCAAATTTCCATGCACCCTTAATGAGGGGTGCTGTGGCATGGTGGACTGGTTTTAGAGGAGCTAAGTGAGCTGATGGGAGCCCCATCAGGAGTGCATTTCCCCCATCGATGTGTGAGACAGCAAAGGCCTATGCTATGGTGCTGAAGTCCTGTGGCGGGATGAAGGATTTGAATTTGCAACAGGCGGAGATCTGGAGCCAGGTCCTTTGGGTCTGCTTGGCTAAGTGTTTCTGGAAAGAACGGCTGCTGTTGATGGGGAGCCTAAGGATGTTGCTGAATTCGAGAGTTGCTGAGCAAATCATACTAGTCACATATCATTGGACCATTGTTGGACGAGTTGCTGTTTAGCGGTAGGACTGATGAGGACAAATTTGGTCTTGCAATGGTTACGTTTGAGGTAGGCAGTCGGCATCCAGGACTGGATAATGGCTAGGTAATCACAGAGATGACTGATGTCCTGTGGGCTTTTTACTCTCATTTATAGCCGAGTTTCATCCACATACTGATGGATTGCTATATCAGAATATTTGAGGACTTGCCCAGAGGTTCCATGTAAAGGTTAAAGAGGATTGGTGAGAGGATGGAGCGTTGGGAGAATCTGGACTGCCCGAGAGGTGGGAGGTAAACCAATCCAGGATGGCGCCAGTAAATCCCACTCTGTTGATAAGGAGGCAAAGGAAGATGCAGCGGCCGACAGTGTGGAATGCAGTCGAGAGATCCAGGAGGATGTGGAGGCACGTGTAACCTTTATCCATGATTTGGCATTGTCCACCACCTGGATGGTGCCTGTCGGGATGCTGCGCTTGGGGTAGGCGACAGGTGTAGTTGTTCGACTCTGGTGAGCAGTTTTCCAAGATCTCGATGGTAAACGGGAAGGTCGCAATGGGCTGGTATATATTATCAGAGTAGGCGGTAGGTTGACGGAGGTGAGCTTTTGGAGGAGTGCCGGGCGGGGGGAGGGAGAGGAGATAATTCAGTCCAGAGGGGCAGAGCACATGGGGTGCAGGGAGGGCTAACATTGGGTGAGGTTGATTAGGTGATCTGTCGGATATTGCCTATTTTTCAATTTTAAAAAAGCTGCAGATTTTGTTGCATGTTCTCTGAGTTGATGGCACCTACGGGTCGCATGAGGGCATGGTACAATGCTTTCCTACTTCAGATACATTTTCTCCTGTTCGAGGCTGCTTCGATGGTGTTGGAGTTGCACACAGATTTGGCCTCAGAATCAGAATCCTATAGTTTGTGCAGAGAGATTTGAAGGTGGTGAGATCTCAGGGGTTATGATTTTTGCACCGCCATTTCTCTAGGGTTCTGATTGATATGATATGGCATTTATAACGTGCCTACACACAAGTGTTTCAAGAGTTTGTTGGAGGTGAGCTTGGGGGTGTACCGAGGAATGGATGGTTTGGTCTTAGTGCAGCTGGTTTTTAGAGGGGCATGAATGTCCACCAGTTTCATAGCAGAGTTGTTGAATAATTCTAGGAGGACTGTGGCATTCCCTGTGGCAGCGAATCCTGCAAAGTTTGCTTTTAGCTCATTGAGCAAGAAGGTTTTGCATGAGCAGCGCTGAGTGAAGGGATGCTTAGCCTGACCTTTGTGGGCCATCGCTGAGTGGGTGATGGACAGTGGGATGGCAGCGTGATCAGACCAGTTGAGTGGGATAGGGTGTGCTCAGGTGATATGGGGAGATGATGGAAAGGCTAAGCCTAAGGTTTTGCCTCTGTTATGCATGGGGGAGAGCACAAGATGCTTGGTCAATGGATCTGGTCAGTATGAATTGCGCACTTTAAGTGTGGTTGTCAATATGATATGCAGGGACGTTAAAATCTCAGAGAAAGACATTATTAGCGGGTGCAAGATTGGCAGGGGAGAGTAAGTTGAAGATGGAAGCAGTGAAAGAGTCCCTCTTGTGAGGTGGTCTGTAGATGAGGTGAAAGGTGATGGATTCCTGCGTAACAAAGGGCACCGACAAGAGAGTGATTCGAACACGCTTGTTGTGGGTGAGGGGATGGTGGAGCATGGCCAATCGCTCCTGTGGATGATTGCCATTTCACCTCCTGCACTTCCTGGTCCTTCGGCATGTTGGATACATTATCCGGCTGGGCCTAAGACGACATAGGAAACATGTGGAAAGAGTAGCGTTGCCTCATTGCTGACAATCCGATGAAGCCGGGAGGTGCATTTGGCCATAAGTGGAGGCCAGAAGCTGAGGCCCTCACTGATCATCTCTGCCGGTCTCAGCTGGCAATCCCGTGATGAGCCCAGCCATCAAAGTCTTGCACCCACCATCAGTGGTAACTCCAACACCATTAAACCCAAAGGTACTTTCCCAGCGTCTGCACCAGCTTACTGTTACTTCTGCCCTGCATCTCTACCACATAGATCCATATGCTCATCTCAACCAGTGCATACATCCAAACCTTGCCCTTGCATTAAGTACCTGTCTCGGCCCACTTCTAAGCAACCTTATGCCAGCGCACCTGACCCTGACCCCATACTCAGCGCATGACACCCTCCCGTCCCCCGAAGCCCCTTCCTCCAATCTCTCATCATGTCCAGCTGGTCGAATAGACCTTGATTGACAAAACATGTCCCTACAGCCCAACATGCTGCACCCACGGCTATTGCTACCAACAGCCCAGCCATGCTTCACCCCACAACTGTGGACCCAGCACATCCCACAGAGTGATCCTGCAAACCACCACAACCATACCTACAAGCCGCTCAGTCGCTGACCAACAATTAATCCCAACATTGTCCCAGAATCGCTGCCTCCCCTCAGAGCCCGCTGCCCTTAACCAATGCAGTTGCACTAAAACTCCTCACTTGCAAGTGTCCTGTTCTGGCCGCAGTCTCCAGCAACTTCCCCCATACTCCCACTCAGTTTCGCCCCTCCTCTGGCTGTGCTCTGCACAGAAGTGCACCATGTCACCCTCCGGCCACACACCATGAAAACCCAGCACAAAACCCACCCTCCCAACCACCCCACCAACAGCATCACTGTGTAGCAGCCCGCACAGACTGCCACACAGTGCAACCTGTGAGCACATAACCCTCCACCTGACGCAACCAACTCCTCAAGAAGGAAGCTCTGCACATCAAGGCCCTCCAACTTGCCAGTACTAACCACCCGCATCAGACAACCCAAAACACTAAGTGCACGTGCATGCCCCAAGCACCACACCTTGTAGGCCTGCACACATTAGGCACTGCAGTCCAAAATGAACAAATCTCACACCCCTCCACTCCTCAGGAGGCCCCCTCGCTAGACCGACAAGTACCAGCAAGCACCCGCACCAGCCCTGCCTCATGGGGATCCAAGCACCCTCAACCTGCCCCACATCACCCACTTGTCAGCTAAGCACACCAGAGCTACACCAAGTTGACACCTCAGCCACTCTGTGATGGAACCACCCACCTTGCTGCACGCACTACCACACCTACTGACTTCTCATTGCAACCCCCAACATACAGCTCAATACTCACTTAAATACTGCACAGCTCACCAGCCAAGGCTCCACCTCGCCCCTGTGCTGCCCAAGATCGCCCATCCTAACACCCCCCCACCGAATTCCCCCCCACTGTTAGAAACCTGAAGGTGTCTCACTTGCTAGTCCCCGAGGATCTATTATCCAGGTGTCCAGGGCACGTCCATCGCTATTGGATCCAGTTCCTGGTGGTGGACCAGTGCAGGAGGATCACCTGGATGAGTGGTCCTTGGGGAGTGAAAGTGGGACACCGACGGGTGAGATGCGGTACCCCCTTTCCACAACACCTTTACCCCATCCTACCCCGTAGGATATTCAGGAGTCCCACCCCCCTACCCCCTTTTCCAACATAAACACTTTCGTACACGAGACAGACAAGGGACCACCACCAGGGCCAGTTACCTGACATGTCCCAACGCAAGGGTTAGGCAGAGTCAGGCAATTAACCATAACTATGCACACCCGACGGGCCTTTCTCTTCCCCACAAGGATAAAAAGCAGAGCACGAAAGCACACTTCGAACAAGGCATAACACACGAGGAAGCAGCTACTCCAGACTGGCAGTTCAAACAGAGGCAGAAGGTGGAGAGACCAGGAGGGCCGACGAGGAGGGAATTACCCATGCCCTTTTCACCTCAGCCCTGCGAAACATCTGAAAGGGAAATCGTAATACCAAGAAGTTCAGCTGGCGTGTGGTATGACAGGTGTCAGAGGCACACTGGGCACTCCCACGCTGATAGTCAAAGCAGAGGGAAGTGCTTGCCACGGTGGTATCGTCCTTGACTCCCAAGATAAGAAATTGCAACAGTTCAGCACAGCTGGCAAGTCGGAGAAGACTGATAGTGAAACCAAACTGTACTGGACCCAAAGTTCTAGGCGGCAACCTTGTTGGACAGGTTTAGAAGTAGATTGGTCAGGCGTTGCAGGGGACACTCATTCGAAGGACTCTTACTACAACACTTTTGGGGCTGTATTGTTTTTTTTTTTTTAACTACGAAGACCACGAAGCCTTAGGAGAGGCTAGTGTAACGTGACAAAGTGGTCCTATGAGGGTCAAGCAAAACCCCTCATACACTTGAAAGTCTTTGACACATGAGAGAAAAACGATTGACCTGTGAAGCCTGACTGGGGGTAGTAAGGGAAGCCTGACTGGGGGATTTAAGGAAAGCCTGACTGCGGGCTAAAACCAAACTTAAAATAAAGAGACGAACCTGTGGAGACATTGTGATGACAAATGTGAACCTGGTTGAGGGATGTTTACAATGTTGGCAAATGTGAACCCGGATGAAGGATGCCTGTGAATTGAAAGTAACTAGTGATATACCCAAGAACATTGTGACGACAAATGTGAACCTGGCTGAGGAATGTTCACAATGGATAATTAGTGAAAAGGACAGTAAAACTGTTAAGTGATATGTTTTTGAGTGAAACCCTGTAGTGAACCCGACTGAGGGGGGGGCTAATGTTGCAAGAGAGATCAAAGCCCGGGTGAGGGGGATCCAAGAGGCGAAGAGCAGTCGCCCAGCGACAAAAGATTGCCAAAGGAATTTTTGTTTATTATTTTTGGTACAGCTGGCCTTCTAAGGCAAGAGACTTATGCAGGAAAGAGACTTGGCCCCGGCAGGTCCTGAAACCATTGAAAGGAGCTGTAACCTTGTGCTGGTAAGGCCCAGGAGTGTGCTGTGCTCAAAGGTCCTGCCTTTTCCCATGCTAAAAACGTGGGGAAGGTAGACCCCGGCTATATCATCCTGACTTATTATTTGGTGAACACTTCTTTCTTTTATTGAGAACATTATCCCACACATTTTGGTAACTTAGTTGCAAGGATTGGCAATCGTCTTTTTAGTATAGACCCTTTATATTTGACAAAACGCCACTAGGACTGGTTTATTATTATTAGATGGGCGTAGCTTGCTCCCATCTAAGATTTAGGTTTAGATTAGGCATTTTTCTCACCCATTATACAGTTTAATAAACACCCTTGAACAGTGATCACTTGTTTCTGTCTTTACTGTTGCCACCATGAATTCCTTACACCACCTACCCCCAAGCCTCCGGGACCTCCTCTACTTTGCGCTTTACTTAACATCAGAGTCCTGGCAGCGCATGCACATGAGATCCTTAATCGTATCACCTCTAACAACCTAGATATCCTCCCTCTGACGGAAACATGGCTCACACCCACCTCTGGCTCTGAGATCTCCATAGCGGTCCCCAGCGGCTATGCCCTACTCCGCTATGATAGAAACCTCAAAACAGTGGGTGGTGTAGGCCTAATTTACAAAGACACCATCCGCCTACACTCCCTAACTGTTGCCCTACTTCCCAACTCAAATCACTATCTGCCAAACTCACATGCTCCCCTAATGCCTCCCTCGCCCTCCACCTTATCTACCGCCCACCAGCCCACCAGCCGCATTCGAAAAATAACTCTCCCTGCTCACTCTGACCACTTTGAATCCTTCTGACCAAACCCTAATCCTGGGCAACCTAAACCTCGGCCACACTGGCTAACACTAAGGCAGCCCTCAACCGCACCCAGCTGGTCACCAACCCCACACATGCCCAGGGTCAAACTCTGGACTGGATCCTGGACCACAAAAGCAATGCCACTATGCTCTCCAACCTCTCTTGCCCGTGGTCGGGCCACAACACTATTATCATCACAATCACCCTCCCTAACCAACCTAGTCTCATTGCTGCACAAACCACCAGAATGCCAGCCACCATCATGGCCCGTAGCACCAGTAAGTTAACAAAATCTCACATCATTCCCCTACTCCGACACTCCCTCCCACCTTCAGAGGACACTGCCTCCTTGGTAGAACACTACAAAAACCTGCTCACGAATATCTGAGACTCCCTGGCCCCTATGAAAGCTTGGAAACTAAAGAATATCAATCACATCAATCCTTGGTTCACCCCAGAGCTTAGAGCCACCAGTTCTAAAAAATAAGCAGCTGAAGCTGCCTGGCGCGAAGTACCCAGCAGGGCAAACAAAGCCTGGACAAGATACCCCAACACTACAGTCAAACCATTCATGACACCAAAGCATCCACCTACAACGACAGAATCTCTAAGGAAAATTCCGGCTCCCATGAACTATTCATCATCCTTCTAGAGCTGGAGACCCCATCACCACCATCATTAAAGATGACAGTTGGTGTAATACTGTTCAAGACACCGTCACCAACAAAATTGTGCTCTTGTAAGAAAAGATTGCTGCTAAACGACACATCACCTCAGCGGCCCCATCCATCATCACACCACCTACCAAACACAAAACCATCCCGCCCTTTGAGTTACAACACACCAGCACCCACAGTCTGGGCAGCATCATCAAATGCCTTAAACCGTCTTGGTGCAAAGAAGACTCCTGCCCAGTCCCCTTACTGAAAGATTGTGCTGAGCCTCTCCTTCCACTCATAGCAGCGATTGTCAAATCCTCCTTCACAACTTGCACCGTGCCCCTGGATCTCAAAGAATCATGGATCTCCCCCTCCTAAAAAACAAATCCCTCGACCCGGCCATCCCCACCAACTACCGTCCTATCACCAAAGTCCCCGTCTTGCTGAAAATCATTGATAGAGTCACATAACTACAAATCCAGTAATTTCTAGAAACTCATCACATCATAGGCACCAGAAAATCAGGGTTCCACCCAAAACATCCCTGCTGGATCTAAAAAACAGCTGGACGATGTCAATGACCAAGATAATATCTCTCACCTCCTGCTCCTAGACCTGTCTGCAGCATTCGACATGGTTAAGCACCAAACACTCTGCCACCACCTCACCTCATCAGCCCACTTCTCTAACAATGCAGCTAAATGGATCGCGTCATTCCTTGCGGATAAAACCTTGCGGTTCTTCGTCGGAGAAGCCTCTGCACACCCTACCCCAACGTCCTGTGGAGTTGCTCAAGGCTCCTGTGTCTCCCCTTACCTGCACAACATATATACCAAACCACCCTTCGACTCCCTTGACTCGCTAGGCATCTTATACACCAACTATGCTGATGATACGCAGATTGTCCTCCACCTGTCTGGCGACCACACCCAAGACTCCCTCAAAACAAACAGCATCTATTAGACCATCCAATTGTGGATGGTTACACACAGCCTCTGCCTCAACAATGATAAGACAGAGCTTATCGGTGGCCCCCCATCTCGCCGAGCTAAGCTCCACCTGTCGTAAAAAGCATTCATTATTGATGGCCACACCATCCCTGTATCTTCGTCAGTAGAAACCCTTGGCCTTTACTTGGACTCCTTGCTCAACATGTCACTCCAGGTCAATCATATTGCCTCAACATCAGGTTATGCCATGAAGCTCATCAATGCCAGCAGACCTTTTTTGTCCCCAAAAAAACAGTTTGAGGTGGCCCAGGCACTAATCTGCTCAAAACTCGACTATTGCAACTGTGCTCACTGGCACCTCCACCAAAAACCTAAGCAAACTTCAAACAATACAGAATAATGCACTGCGAGCAGCTCTAGACATCGGGAAGCGTGACCACATCATAAAAGCCAGAAAATCGGCCCATTGGCTCCCAGTAAAAGACAGAATTACTTTCAAAATTCTTCCCATCACACATCGCTGTTTCTCTAACGATGCCCTCCCTCCACCCCCCAACCTGGAAAAAAGACATGCTCCAGCAATACCCTTAAGAGCAGCCTACAAACACTGCCTTACCACCCCCAGATTTAACCGCAAACGAGCAGGGGGTTCCAGCTTCCCGTGCCGTACCACCACTCTCTGGAATGAGCTCCCCCCACATCTGCGAGATGAACCATTATGCAATACCTTCAGAAGAAAGCTCAAAACCAGCCTTTTCAACTGAAACACTGCCCCCTACCTTTGTCTACTTATTCCTCCTGTTTATTACATGAGTGTTTTTTCCTGGTTGTAACCAGCGACCAGATGTCCACGGGCTCAGTGCACTTTATACATGCCAAAATAAAATAGAATAAAAAAAATAGGGTGAACCATGTTTCGAGATGAAGAGATAGGCGTGTTTGTTGAACGAGATAAGGTTGGCAGTCTCTGTGGTGTGGGCGACTGGTGAGCAAGCATTAGTGAGCAGGAGTGTGTGTGTGTACTTGGTCCATGGGTGTTGGATGGGTACAAGGGGATATTCACCTATTCTACTAGCAGACTGCAATTAGAGTTTTTTCCCTTGCTTTTGTCAAACTGACCACAATATTGACGGTGAATGGAGTACATTGGGCCAGTCAGGGGCGACAGCTACTCAAGTACTGATCTGTAGAAGTACACTAGGTCACGCAAAGAAGACGACTACACCATCCCTCTCCTGCAGGATTGCATTAGGTCTCTCAGAGGAGACGCCTACGCAATTCCTCACCCATACGGGTGCACTAGATCACTCAGAGGGAATAACTACTCCACCCCTCATCAGTAGGAGTGCACCAGGTCACTAAGTGGAGAGAACTACTCCAGCCCTCATCTGCACGAGTACACCTGGTCACGCAAAGAAGACAACTACACCATCCCTCACCTTAAGGATTGCACTAGGTCACTCAGAGGAGACCACTACTACATCCATCACCTGTGGGAGTGCACTAGGTCACTCAGAGGAAACAACTACTCCATCATTCACCTGTAGGAGTGCAGCAAGTCATTCAGAGAAGACAACTACTCCATCCCTCATTGGTAGGAGTGCACCACGTCACACGGAGGAGACAGCTACTCCATCCCTCATCTGAGGAGTGCACTAGGTCACTCAGAGAAGACAACTACTTCCTCCCTCACCTGTAGGAGTGCACTAGGCCACTCAGAGGAGACAAGCACTCCAGTCCTGATCAATCAGAGAAACCAGGTCACTAAATGGAGAGAAATACTTCACCCCTCACCTTTAGGAGTGCACTAGGCCACTAAGAGGAGATACACACTCCAGTCCTGATCAATCAGAGAACACAAGGTCACTAAGTGGAAAGAACTACTCCAGCCCTCTGTTGGGAAATATTTCCATTCCATGGGTAATTTATCCTCCAGTTTTGCACCCCCAGCGTTTTGCTTTGTTTAAACACCATAGTCTGACTTTACCAGAGGAGCACAGCCTTCTGCTGCACTGCCATGGGTTTTTTCGCTCACTTTGTTATGGGGAAACTATCATGCCCTTTAAGACAGTCAGTACTGGGAGACTTTTTTTCCCTTAGTCATTGTCAATGTTGTCAATGTTGTCAATGTTGCACCTTTTCTGCAACATGTTGCAAGTGCACAATGTACCTTACAATATAGTGCAATATAGGATTTTTTAGGAGAAGCGCAGATGTTCCTTGGACAGGGCTGGTGGCAGCTTATCTTTTCGTGTATTTTTAATCCTTTCCTGCCAGGTAAACCGCGGTTACCGCACTTGGCACAGTTAGGTGGCCTGGTTCCAAAATGGCCATGCCACAAGGTTCTTTGTCCTGTCCTTTGGCCATCTTGCCCCTTCACCTTCCACAGGTCGAGCCAACCCGGGTCAGTCCTTATTTGGGCATGCATTCTCCCGCAAAATGCCAAGCTTTTGTGGGCTTCTGCATGCCTTGTGTGTGCGCCTCCAGGATGTGGGCTGGACCGTCTAGTTCCAAAACACATCCTGGGTGCCAGAGAGTCTGGTGTGCTGTGAATACCTGGGACCACCGGGGTCCATGATTGGTCCACGCATGGTAAGCCTGTATGTGAGCAGATCTCCCATTGGGTCCTCTTCGTTTTGGCGCAAAGGAGATTTTGGATAAGAGAGGGCTCCAAACACCCATACTATGTCAATCTCTAGAGTTCCCACTGAACGAATGATAGGATCCAAGTATCCTGAAACTAAGAAGCCAAGTCAAGGAACCGCTGGTGACCCGCTGGAAGGTTTGGCACCCTGAGCCCACTGTCGTCCCGCTGGACCCCTCTGCATCTGGTCGTCCTAGAAGGTCTGCACAGATGCTTCGACCCATTGGACTAGTGGGATCAACTATTTTCAGCACCTTCATCAAAACCTGCAAGTAAGCCTTTTCGGAAGTGTCCCTGGGCCAACCAGTGGGCTGACCAGCTTGTGCAGGAGTATTGCCCTGATCCCGCCGCCCTTTTGAGGAGGCCCTTGAAACTTGGCACATAGCATGTTCAATGTTCACGGCACTCTCACACCAAATTCACTGGAAGGTTTGGCACCCTGAGCCCACTGTCGTCCCACTGGACCCCTCTGCATCTGGTCGTCCTAGAAGGTCTGCACAGATGCTTCGACCCATTGGAATACTGGAGTGCGCCGGGGTCGCTGAGTAATTGCAACCCTTATCAGTGACCCTTAGTGCATCCATCCATTTTTACACACGAGTGGCCCCTGAGGGCCCCTCTCCTTTCCACTGCTAGTGTGAACTAGCAAACTATACCCAACTCTTGGAAACTGCTCTGCCCTCAAGTGGAGACCCTCCTCAAATAGTGGGAACCTATTCTGCATCAGCTCACCTGCCTTCCTGAGCTGCTACAGCCCCTACAAAAGACCCTGTTTTGCCCATCTGCACAACCGCGTGCACCAGCTTTGCAAGTACATTTGAGCATTAGGCTCCCCTCATTTTAGGGATTGGTCTGCCTTTCAGTTAGGACTGTGTCTGATGCAGAATGACCTAAAGACTATTTGCACTGCCTGCTTCCTTTCCTATTTAGGTTGTGGACCCATTTGGTGCATTCACCCTTTAGACGCCATTGGTCTTGTATATATGTGTATAGATAGGATTGTATTGGTTTAGAAGTATTGCTGTGATTTTCTTATTGTGTGTTGAATCTAAAAGGCCTTGAAATAAATGTATTTGTATTTTTGATATATATACACCTTACTGAGAGTGATTTGAAAGTGTCCTTTACTCTGTGTGCTCATTGAGGTCTTTCAGTCACCATCACCCCTCCTGAGACCTAGTTTTGCCAGCCGCCAATGCTACCTTGATTGGTGTGGCTTGTCCAGAAGGTTACCCTGTTCCAAGAAAATAGGTTGGCTTTCTGAACCTCTGCTCACCAGGTCAGAGTTCAGAAATCTGTCTTAACACCCTCGTCTGTAGGACTACACCAGGTCACTCGAAGACAACTACACCATACCTCACCTGTAGTAGTGCACTTGGTCACTCAGAGGAGACAACTACTCCAACCCTCACCTGTAGGGGTGCACCAGGGCACTCAGAGGAGACAAGCTCCTCCATCCCTCATCTATGGAAGTACACCAGGTCACTCAAAGAAGGCAACTACTCCATCCATCACCCGTAGCAGTGCACTATGTCACTCCGAGGAGACAAGCACTCTGGCTCTAATCAATCAGCTAACACCAGGTCACTAAGTGGAGAGAACTTCTCCAGCCCTCATCCGTAGGAGTACGCCAGGTTACTCAGAGGAGACAACTACTCCATCCCTCACCTGTAGGAGTGTACTAGATCACCCAGAGGAGACAACCACTCTGGCTCTGATCAATCAGATAACACCAGGTCACTCAGAGGAGACAACTACTGCATCCCTACTCTGTACGAATGCACTAGGTCATCCAGAGGCGGCAACTACTCCATCCTTCATCTGTAGGAGTGGACTAGGATACTCAGAGACGACGACTGCTCCTTCCCTCATTTGTAGGAGTACAACGGGTCACTCGGACGAGACAGCTAATGAAGGCCTGATCTGTAGAAGTACACCGGGGCACTCAGATGAGACAACTACACCATCCCTCATCTGTAGGAGTGCACTAGGTCACTCAGAGGAGACAAGTCCACTGGCCCTGATGAATCAGAGAACACCAGGTCACTAAGTGGAGAGAACTACTCCAGCCCTCATCAGTAGGAGTGCATTAGGTCACTCAGAGGAGACATGTTCCCCATCCCTCATCTGTAGGAGTACACCGGGTCACTCAGAGGAGACATTTACAACAGCCCTGATCTATAGGAGAGCGTTAGGTCACTCAGAGGAGACAATGACTCCATTCCCCATCAATAGGGGTGCATCAGGTCACTCAAAGAAGACAACCACACCATCTCTCACCTGTAGGAGTGCACTAGGTCACTCAGAGGAGACAACTACTCCATCCCTCACCTGTAGAAGTACACCAGGTTACTCAGAGAAGACAACTACTCCATCCCTCACCTGTAGAAGTGCACCAGGTCACTAAGAGAAGACAACTACTCCATCCCTCACTTGTAGGAGTGCACTATGTCACTCAGAGGGGACAAGCTCCTCCATCCCTCATCTATGGAAGTAAACCAGGCCACTCAGAGAAGACAACTACTCCATCCCTCACCTGTAAGAGTGCACTAGGTCACTCAGAGGAGAGAAGCACTCCAGCCCTCATATGTAGAAGTGGACTATGTCACCCACAGGCGGCAACTACTCCCTCCTCCATGTGTAGGAGTGCACTAGGTCACTCAGAGGAGACAACTCCTCCATCCTTCATCAGTAGGAGTGCACTATGTCACTCAGAGGAGAAAATTACTCCATCCTCATTTGTAGGAGTGCACTGGGTCACACGGACAAGATAGATACTCAAGGCCTGGTCTGTAGAAGTACACCAGGACACTCAGAGGAGGCAACTACACCATCCCTCATCTGTAGGAGTGCACTAGGTCACCTAGAGGAGACAAGTGTTCTGGCCCTGATGAATCAGAGAACACCAGGTCACTAAGTGGAGAGAATTACTCCAGCCCTCATCAGTAGGGGGGCACTAGGTCACTCAGAGGAGACATCTACCCCATCCCTCATCTGTAGATGTGCACTAGGTCTCTCAGAGGAGACAACTTCTCAATCCCTCATCTGTAGGAGTGTGCTAGGTCACTCAGAGGAGACAACTACTCCATCCTTCATCTGTATGAGTGAATTAGGTCACTCAAAGGAGACAACTACTCCAGCCCTGACCAGTCAGACAGCCCCAGTCCACTAAGTGGAGAGAACTAACCCAGTCTCATCTGTAGGCATACACCGGGTCACTCAGAGATGACAACTACCCAAGATCTGATCTTTAGGAGTATGTCGTGTACACCAGATCACTCATAGGAGAAGACTACTCTAGGGACCACCTGTAGGAGAGTTTAAGGACACTGAGGGAACAGCTACTGCAGTCATCATCTATTGTATACCAGGTCATTGTGTAACGCTCCAGCAGCATTCCAATTTCTTGTTACTGTAATAAGTTGATGCATTTGTTATGTACATCAACAATATGTTTCCCATAACAAAGACCAGCACCGGCTTACGTGCAAACCAATTTGTTATTTTCAAAATTGGAAAAGGGTAATTTCCATTTGCAGACTACATGCCTTTTGGTTTGGGGTTTGCAAAAGGTTGGAACCAACAAGGAAGGGCCATAGTCCATCTGTTTGACAGAGGTACACATTGTTTAAGGATTGCAAATATTTACAGGCAATGTATACAAAGGTTCTCTCAAATTGTGTCTCCTATTACCAAGTTATTAATGAAAAGGACTCAGTTTGAGGGGACCAGAGCCTGAGAGAGCATTTGAGCTACTCAGATAAAGATTTATCTTAGGAGCCTGTGTTTCCACACACAGATGTAATCCAACCCTTTTTGTTGACATGAATGCTTCGATCCTCAACTTGGGAGCAGTCATTCTGCTAAACCTTAAAGACACAGGACAACTCCAACCAGTGGCGTATTACTTGAGAACATTGACTGATGCATAAAGAAATTACACCATCACAGATCATGAGATTTTGATGATACTGCAGCTGTGCAGAGTGGGGCATTAACTTATGAGGGTTCGCCATATGGTTACCATGTTTAGTGACTATCAACATTCGCATTTTCTGTGGTCATCAAAGGTCTTGCCCTCTAGACAGCTAAAGAGATTGCTATTTTTCCCTGAGTATGATTTTTTGAATAACATTTAAACCTAGTAGGCGAAATGGTAAGGCTGTCACAATGTCAAGACATGTTCTGGGTAATGTAAAGGAGGCTGATGCAGACCTAGCTCAGGTGATCTCCCAGGTCTGGTGATTTAAGAAGATAATTTTGTGTCTAAGGCTGTGAAGTAATATCTCTACTGGGAAGAGTGCCAAACTATATCATTAAAGCAGATGAAAGAGTGGGTACAGAAAGACCCCACCTTAAGAAGATTTGCCATCGACAGGGGTGAAGTTGGATTTCTCAGAGGAACTGAAGAAGTGTTTCCTATAGGAAAGCCAGGATTTCCTTTACGCAGCAGTGCTCCCCAGTAATTGGAACACTTTAGACTTTTTGTTGAAAAATATTCAGCGTAAGATGGTTGGAGTAGATGCGGATAATTATATGACATGCACTCAGATGATGTCAAACAAGCATAGGCCTTAGTAAACAATAATCAAGCCAGCGGATATGAAGCTAAGTTCACTTAGAAAAACATGGTTCCATCAATAACATGAGAATGGTAATCATGTTATTGATGGAACCATGTTTTTCTAAGTGAACTTAGCTTCATATCCGCTGGCTTGTTTATTGTTTACTATTGCAAATTGCTTCCCCTTCTTGCCAGTGAAGTAGGGGACAACCATCTATTTAGTGCTAAACAAGCATAGGCCTGCGGGTCTTTTCCAGCCATTGTCCACATCTGTGAAGCTGTGGCACGCAATATCCACGGACTTTATAGCAGCCCTTCCCATTGACAGAGGGCATAATCCAATTTTGGTTGTGCTGGATTTATTGATAAAGACGAGTCATTTCATTTCTATTGGGTGGGGTTGGTTAAGGCCTTGAATCTGGTCAGCTGTTTACTCCAGAGCATGGTGGTAAGGTGCACAGACGTCTGTCTGATTTAACTTTAGACAGAGGAGCATAATTGATTTCTGTTTTTAGGCCTCCTTGTGAATGGGGTTAGGAATTTATGTCCAGCTTTCCTCTAGTTACCATCCTCAAACTGATAGACAGTCTGAGCGGGTGAACCCGGCAGTTGGAAATGTATCTAAGGTGTTACCTTAACTCTTGGCAGAGTTCTATTCTAACAACATCTTGAAATACTCTACCTCCATGTAACCCTTTTGCTGTAGCTGTGTCATCCTTGGTTTTTTGTGATGTTGGTACAGAAGAATCCCCAAAGTTGAATCCATACAGCAGGGGAAAATCTATGCAAGAAAATGTCCAGCAGGCAATGACCAACCACCTTGTATTTCTGTAAGAATAAGTACAAAATAAAAACATGATATGAATTGCTTGGAAGCCCAAAGCAGTATGGATGTGCCTCTCTACCAAACATATTCAGTTAAAAAGAAAAAATAATGTTAGGCCATGATGTTGCTGCCCATCCTCTATTAATAAGCGTATCAATCCAATCACCACAAGATTAACTCTTCCTAGTAGCTTCTGTTAGGCGATCCACTGCACACCGACCCACTGCACACCAGAATACTGCTCACATTTCACCAACACCTCCTGTTAGGGTTCGAGGCTCATGTGATTCGGTTTACCCAAAGGACCGAAAGCTCCGTACCAGGTATGGTGTACGGGCTCGATTGCAACCCTTCCTGCACTGGCAGTTGCCATGGAGAACATACAGCAGAAGGGGCGGCGTTACATCTCCACGCCGATCACATGATCCAGAGTGGCGTTCCTCACGTGACATTGGTGGATGTCACATGACCCCGAAACGCACAGTATATAAGGCTTGAGACACTGAACACTCATTGCTTCTCAGCTGTCTTCAGACCCTGTTTGGCGTTACGTTTTGGTTTGCTTTTCTGGTTTACCTTGATCTTGGAACTCTCTCGTGGACTCCTTCGGATTACCCCTTTTGTACCTTTGCTTGGAACTGTTTACCTGTTGCTGGATTTCGGACACGAACCTGACTTGCCTTCGGATCATCCTTGGTACCTTGTTGAACTTCTACGTCATTTCCTTTTTGGGATTCAAGTCACGCCTTCAGCCTTACAGGTGGTTCATCCTGCATCCACACTTGTCTGCGGTCCTCATGTTATAGGGATCGTCTCATCTGAGTCTTGAGTGTCGTGTAGACTGTTGAAACCTCCGTCCTCAAGTGACGCACAGGGGAACTAAAAGAAACCCGCTGTGCGACCTTTGGAGCCACAGGTGGGAGATGTTACTTCCCGGATCCACGGAACCTCTGGAACACCAAGGCCGCTGTCAAAAAGAACGAGGTTCTTTCCCTCCTAGGTTTCCTGGGTTTTCCAAACACCGGATAGGTAAGGCTATTCAGATTCTTTGGTTATCGTGATTATATACTGTAATTGCCTTGTACTTAACCTCGTTCTTTTTGACAGCGGCCTTGGTGTTCCAGAGGTTCCGTGGATCCGGGAAGTAACATCTCCCACCTGTGGCTCCAAAGGTCGCACAGCGGGTTTCTTTTAGTTCCCCTGTGCGTCACTTGAGGACGGAGGTTTCAACAGTCTACACGACACTCAAGTCAGAACAGACTGAGAAGCCATATAGTCGTGTTAGACAATGCAGGGGTCCACGGAAGAACCCATAGCTGCTTTAGTTCAGGCGATTACAGTATTAAGGGCAGATATGGCCGCCGCTAATACGGTGATTCACCAAAGGTTAGATTCCATACAGAGTGTTCAGCATTCTCTCCCTGCAGACCCTGAATTCGGGGATGCTAGCACTTCAACCACACCCCCTCCACTGGCAAGTACCCCAACTCCAGCTCCGGTGGTCCTCCCAACCCCTTCCCCTTTGGCTGCTCCTGAACGCTATCAAGGTGATCCCAAGAAGTTGAGGACTTTCATCAATCAGTGCAAGTTACATTTCTTGTGCAGACCCTCGGCATTTCCTAATACCACCGCCAAAGCCGCTTTTGCCCTTTCCCATCTGGCCGGGACAGCTGCCGCTTGGGCTAACCCTTTATTGGAGAACAATAGCCCGGTTCTCTATGATTTTGATTTGTTAGTTCTAGAGATGTCTCGAGTCTTTGATACCAGACACAAGGCAAAGTCTAGGGATTTGGAGTTGTTAGAACTAACCCAGGGTAGAGGGACTTTGATAGATTACATCACCCGGTTCAACCAATTGGTCGCCGAGACATCATGGCCAGAAAGCAAGCGGGCGGTCATATTCTATAGGGGGTTGAATAACGCAATGAAAGATGCCTTAGCAGTAATTCCTTCCATGCCCACTCAGTATCAGGAACTAGTGGATCTTGCCCTGCAGGTGGACGCACGGCGATCAGAGCGCAGAGCTGAGTTGGGGGTTTCTTCCCACCCTACAGTTGTCAGTACCCCAGCTTCCAGGACTGAAGAACCTATGCAAGTAGGAGGCTTACGTAGCCCTATCACAACTTCTGAGAGAGAACGTAGAAGGGTGGATAATGCATGCTTTTATTGTGGCACCACGGGACATTATGTGAAGGAATGTCCTCGACGTCCCAAGAAGAGTCAGGTTTTTCGGACGGCGCAACCTTAGATCCGGACACCAGGTCGAGTGTTCAGTCTTCATCTCCGGGTACCTCTCTTGCCTTTGCTCGTGTCCAGCCCATCTTTGTACAGGCCACTCTTTGTCCCTCTACGGGTATTTCTCATGCAGTCACGATCATAATTGACTCAGGTGCCACTGGGAACTACATAGACATTGCGTTAGCCCATTCCCTCAATCTACCTTTAGTGGTAAAAACCCGACCTGAACATGTTCAGGCTGTAGAGGGCACTGCACTAGTCTCTGGTCCCGTTAGACACCAAACTGCACCTCTATTATTGACCATACAAGACATTCACACAGAGACGTTAAGTTTTGACTTGATCACCACACCTCAATTCGGTATTATATTAGGAATACCATGGTTACGTGAACACAATCCTCTGATTAATTGGCAATCATTTGTCAGAACTATTGTCTCCCAACCCATCAAGCAACAGATACTCCTTCTCGGGCATTGGGAGCTCTTGCTCAACTCACGCTGGATGATTATGGATCAGAGGTTGTGAATTCCCACACCGTTGGGGGGGTGGTGTCAGGGATTCCATCTGAATATAAAGCTTTCGAATCAGTTTTCGATCGCGGTTCTTCCGAGGTACTTCCCCCACACAGACCATATGACTGCCCGATTGAATTAATCCCTAATTCCACCATTCCTTCAGGCAGGATTTATTCTTTGTCTCCCTCGGAAGAACAAGCATTGAAACAGTATGTACAGAACGCCCTACGACTTGGACATATCCGCCCCTCTACTTCACCAGCTGCAAGTCCCATATTTCTTGTACCTAAGAAAGAGGGGGACTTACGTCCTTGTGTAGATTATCGGCGTCTTAACGCTATCACAAAAAAAGATAGATATCCAATTCCATTAATCACACCTCTTCTGGACCACTTATCCCATGCTTATGTTTTCACCAAGCTGGATCTTCGCGGCGCATACAACCTAGTGCGCGTTCGCGAAGGCGATGAGTGGAAAACTGCCTTTTGCACCCGTTACGGCTTGTATGAATATCTAGTCATGCCCTTCGGTCTATGCAACGCCCCGGCAACATTCCAGCGTTTTATGAATGACATATTCAGGGACATTCTGGACGTATACATGGTTGTTTATTTGGATGACATCTTGATCTTTTCACAGAATCTTGATGACCATGTAAAGCATGTCCGGGAAGTATTGTCCCATCTGAGGGAACATTCCCTATTTGCCAAACCCGAGAAATGTCAATTCCATAAAACGTCTGTTGAGTTTCTGGGCTTCCACATTACCGCTGGGGCTTTATCCATGAACGAATCCAAGGTTAAAGCGGTCCTAGATTGGCCAGTTCCTCAAACACTCAAGTCCTTGCAGGCCTTTTTGGGCTTCGCCAACTTTTATAGACGCTTTATTTCCTCATTTTCCACAATTGTAGCCCCACTCACGGCCTTGACTAGCCCTCAGGTACCCTATCGATGGCAGAAGGAACATCAAGAATCTTTTCAGGCTTTGAAAACCGCTTTCACTACCGCACCGGTGCTCCAGCACCCTAATCCTGATCTTCCATTCATAGTTGAGGCGGATGCCTCTTCTTTTGCGCTTGGTGCGGTATTGTCTCATACATGTCCTACAACAGGCAAGTTGCACCCGGTGGCATACCACTCCCGTAAGTTTTCCAATACTGAGACCCATTATACTGTAACGGAGAAGGAACTCCTGGCTGTCATGGACGCCTTTCGTGTCTGGCGCCATCATCTTCTGGGGGCTAAGCATCCAATCACTGTATACTCAGATCATCGAAATGTACAGGATCTGGCTTTCTTAAAGTGCATCAATAGCAGACAGGTCCGGTGGCATCTTTTCTTTTCCGCTTTTGATTTCCACATTATGCATCGTCCTGGAAACTCACATGGAAAAGCGGACGCCTTGTCACGTTCTCCGGGTGGGGTCGAATTGCCAACCTTCCCTGATACGGTTCTTGGAAAGAGTCATGTGATTTGTCTCTGCACTCCCTCTTTGTCATTGTTAGATTCTGTACGAGCTTGGACGAACAATCATTCCGACCAACTGCGGGATTGGGACCCCGTTTATTCTGATGGTTTGCCTTTCGTGCATGAACGTCTTTTTTTTCCCACGCCTGACACTCGTAACTTGGCCCTTGAGTGGTCTCATGATGCTCCCTTTAATGCCCATCCCGGTCAAGAGCGCACTTTGGATCTCCTAAAGCGCTGGTGTTGGTGGCCCTCTATGAAGCGCGATGTGGAATGCTATGTCAAAGGAAACCATCAATGTTCTTAATCTCAGAAAACTAGCCCCTAGAGCATTTGCTTGGCCAAAGATGCTGTGACTTATAACTGGAAATGCTCTTGGTCTTTGTCTTCTCTAGATGTAGCCATTGCTCAGGGGTATTTCCCGTCTGACAAAAGTTTACTCCTTCGACAGTTTATTGGTTTATACTGTATAAACAGCCTCTCTCCCTGTGCCCGTTTGTGTGTTGGGAGGAGTTGGGAATGTTGTTCTGTGTTTTGCCTGTAACTCTAGCTTTCAGGAAGGAGACACACAACTAACTCAAAGAGGCCCAGCAATTTTTGTGAGCCTAAGTGTGGATTGGAGTCCTTTTGCATGGAGCATTCCATGTTCAGTTGCCTTTCAACAAAAGTTAAGTGTGGTGAAGAAGAAGGCACCTCTGATCTCTGTGTCAGGGTTCAAGTTCTCCTGTTATTTGTCTATTCCCTCACCTCTATCATATGATATCTGGACCAGCAGTCTAAACTCCCTCTGGAGAGGTGCACTGGGAATCAGTGTGTAGCGGAGCATGAATTGGAGTACTAAGAGCTCTTCCGCACCCATGCACCTCACTCAGTCTTACAAACGTTTACTTCTCACACCTTCCATCCCCCTCAGGGTAGTGCTTCTTTATCTTCTGCGTACATAGCTCCTGACCAGTCCCGCCGAAGGAAGCCGGGTATATTTTTCCCATTCCCCCTTTCCCCGGGTGCTAGGCGTACCCGGCAGAAAGCCAGAAATGCCCGACGCATAGTGCCTTGGGGAAAGCATGGGCTTAGCAGCTCCCTTGGATCAAGTCTTCAGGAGCCCTGACATGGGAAGCCTCATGTATTCCTCGATTTTAACTTCTGCAGAAAGTCTGAAGAAATGCATGTAGTCAGTGTAAGTGTAAAGGGGAAACCTGAGCCATTTCATATATCCCCAGGTCTGAAGCAGTGTAAACCTGAGCCAATCTGTGTATTCCTAGGTCTGAATTAGTGTAAACCTGAGCCAATCTGTGTATCCCCAGGTCTGAAGCAGTGTAACACCGAGCCAATCCATGTATCCCTAGGTAAGAAGCAGTGTAAACCTGAGCCAATCCATGCATCCCTAGGTCTGACGCAGTGTAAACCTGAGCCAATCCATGCATCCCTAGACCTGACGCAGTGTAAACCTGAGCCAATCCACGTCTCCCTAGGTCTGAAGCACTGAATATGCTCCTAAATCTGAACCCCCAGCTTGTAGTCACCACTGAGATCTCAAGAACTGCGAATACGTCCTACAAGTAGGACACTCTGCTTGTAGACCTTCTCCAAGCCTGGCCCATTGCAAGCATCCCTAGGTTTAAATCACTGTGTGTATCCCTAAGGCTGAAGTACTGCATCTATTCCTGAATCTGAATCACTGCTTGTAGTCTTTCCTGAGGTCTAGGGATATGCATACAGCCCACCCCTACACCAAGGAGCACTGCTTCTAGATTTCCTCTAGGTCTAGGAGCACTACAGCTATTCCTGGGTCTGAAGCAGTCTATAATCCTGGATCTGAAACCCTGCGTGTAGTCCTTCCTGGGGTCTGAAGAACTAAACATATCCCCCTCCCTAAGCAGAAGGCACTGCTTGTAGACCTTCCCTAGGTCTGAAGTGCTGCATTTAGCCCAGGGTCTCAAGCTCTTCATGCAGCTTTACGTTTGAACCTTTATTGGTATTTTTTCCTGGAGTCAGAAGAACTGCCAATTGTCAACTCTGAAGCTCTGCATGCTGTCCTCCTGAGGTCCTCCTGAGGTCCTCCTGAGGTCTCAGGAGCCAAACGCATCCCTCAGTCCAAAGCACTGCATTCACTTCTGAGTTTGCTGCGTGTTTTCCAAAGTCTTCATGACTTCACATAGTCTTATAATGAGTAGGCACTAAATAGTGTTTAATGGATGGCTTTGAATTAATCATAAGCACCGGCATTGCTCTTGACAGCTTCCATTCCCTCTTTTGTTAGTCAAACGGTGCTGTTGCAAGAGGTGACCAGCCATTTACAAATCAGTCTTGCCCCTGCCACCTACGAGAGTGGTGCATCTCCAACGGCTATGCCACCTCACCTGTGAACTGGAAAACAATTAATCTCAGACATGTTTCAGCCCTGTTAGGCTTCATCAGTGGGGTGAAAATGTATGCCCTAGACATAGGAAGCATGGCCCACACTTCACCCATCCCTGCCAGTTAGGGAAACTCACAATAGACACCAAAATGTGATGGATGGAAACTTTTGAACTAATCATAACTGCTGGCATTCCTCTGGGCAAGCTACTGTTCCATTGTTATCTAGTCTATGAACACCATTCATAAGTGACCAGCCATCTGCAAAACATTCTTAACCCCAGCATCAAAATGTGTACCTCTGTTAAACAGATGGGCTCTGCCCAATCCTGTTTCGCTCCAACCTTTTGTGAATCTAAAACCTTAAAATGTATGTAGTCTGCACCATGAAGTTCCCTTTATCAAGACCTCCCTGTTGATGTTAAGTGGATCCGTGAGATACTCTTCCCCAAGTTGGACAAAAAAAGCCTAATCCCTGTAGTCTCATCTGGGTTTGACCACCTAAACCATATGTGCCCTCCCCCCTTCCTCCCCTCGCATCTTGGCCGGTCCAACACCACTTCTACCCTCTGGCTATTAACACTGAGTCTGTTGCTCTGTAATAGTTCCCCTGACCAAATGAATGTTCCTTTTCCTCTGCTTTAGACACTCACGCGCCATCCACATCCTCATCACTGGGAGCCCAGTCACAGAAGTCACCAACACTCCTCATCATGGAATTTCTCCTATCCCACTCCTAGAACCATTGCTTCAAGATCAATGATCTAACCCATATTATGGCCACATCTACCCAACGCAAGTTCAAAAAGAAGCTCTTGAACCCCCGCCATGAAGCCCCTAGTGCCGATTTATGCCAACAATTGAGATCTAAACAGATTACCAAAGATCTCATCTTCTTCTCTAAGAGATCCCTGACATGGGACCGAGTCTTCAAATCATGCTTCCAGAGTTCTTCCTAGACCCGAATGCATTTGTGTGAATGAATCACAGGCGTAGTCTCTCACATTGATGAAACAACATGTAACGTCTGCCTCGGCTTCACCATTCCATTCTCATTCCATTCTAAATCTACCTGCCTCTACTGTGAGACTTGTCCTTGGCCCCAAGCCCAGGGATCGTATCTCTCCAGGACTGAAATATCTGCACTGGCTCCCGGTGGCTGCGAGGATTAAGTTCAAAACCCTCTGCATTGTCCACAAGGCCTTCTGGGGTCTGGGGCCGCAATACATTCAACTCTCTCTTCCTAAATATCTTCCTTCTCGTGCTCTTCGCTCATCCACCTCCAACTCCCTCAGGGTCAGTCGCTTGTCCAAGCAACGAGTCGGTGGTAGATCTCTTTCTTCTGCTGGGCCCTCCCTCTGGAACAGCCTCCCTGAAACTTGAGGAGAATCATCCCCAGTTCCGGAGGCGCCTCAAAACCTTTCTCTTTGCTTCTGCTTTTTCTCCTCCTCTCCCCTGCTGACTACCTCCCTGAATCTGACACTGCACTGCTTACCTGGACACCTTCTGATCTCTGGCCAAGGTCCCTTCCCCTGCCAGTTGCACACCTGCACTGCCTTGCTGGCAACCCCTGCACTTGGGGACTGGTTCTGTATCCCTACAAGTCCTACTACCAGCACTTGACACCTGATGTCTGCACTTACCCTTGTACTTGCCACCTGCTGGCCGTACATTTACGTATTGTTATTTATTTATCCCATGTACTGTACTGTCCTCTCCCCTGCACTTTCCCACTTCCCCTTCCCATGCACTTGCGCGATCTGAATGACACCTGGCCCCGTAAGATTGTTGTCTCTGTCTTCCCTCTGTTCCCCTTCCCTTGCCTCGTCACGCTTTGAAACACTTGTGTATAGGCGCAATACAAATGCCATATCATATCATTCTAATTCAAACCAAGAGTAATTGACTCTGGAAATGATCCATGCTGCTACCACATCTACTCAGAGTAGAAGCAAATATCCCTGAACCAAGAGCGCCTGCAGAGAATGACTGGACGGCCACCCCCAAAAGAGAGTATAACTACCCATCACCCTACCTCAACCAGTACAACGAATATTACCATAAAACCACCCAACAACCAGAGGGGAAATGAACCACCTTGTCTCGTGCCCTCCCTGGGCACCATACTGCTAGTTGACCCAAACTCACCCCCATATGCTCCTACAACAAATTACACAATACAACACATCAACATAGCACCTAACCGCTATGTAAAGCCATATCTACTAAACAAAGGGAAACAGTGCTCAAGCAGAGAAAAGGCAACCTTATAAAAAAACAAAAAGAGCCTCTGATAAACCTAATCAACAATCTGGCAAAATCGATGCCAGATCAACTTCAAAAAATGCACCTAACATCTACAACATGATCAACAGCACGAGAATACTTGGCATGGCAAAAATATCATTCTCAAACAACTACACTACAATAATTAGCACCTTATTCCTGCAAGGATTTGACGTAGTGGTAAAAAAAAGCTGGAAAAAAGAAGTGGGTTGTGAAGCTTCTACGATAATCCCTAGTTTATGGGAAGAAATACTGATCAATACCAAGCATTAGCACCCTAGGCAGGGGCGCTGGCCAATCAGGAAACTGGAAACGTGGACTGGATTCTGTAGCATAAGCTTGGCTTATGAGATCCCACAAGGCTCTGCACCGCTCGCCTCCCTTGCTCCCTCCTCCCTACCCCATACCACCGTTAGCGCCCGCGAGTAACTAGTGACATTTTTTAAAAAGCGTAGCTTTCTTCAGTCCTCCGAGCCGCGTCTGCCTGAGGCGGGCGCGGCTTCGCAGGACTCAATAGAGGTGCGTTTTTCTTTCTTTTTTCTGTTCACCTTGTATTTAGCACCAGCAAGTAACTACACGTGGGTGCTAAGGGCGAAGTGATTTTTTTTTTTAAAGAAGAAATGTATCTTGCAGTTCCGAGCGGCGCTGTGCGTAGTCTCTCAGCTCCTTGTTGATGAGATGACGGTCTTCAACATGAAAATTGACGTGGAAACTAAGGCGCCGAACTGCAAGGTAAGTTCCTTTTTTAAATAAAAGAAAAAACCATTAGCATCCGCTTCGTGAACTATACGGGTGCTAATGGCCATAATGACGAGGAATCCAGGCCATACCGGCTGGTAACGTCCAGGGGCCTTCGTTAAAGGCCCTCGCTTTGCTTGCCCTATTAACTCGGGCCCCGGGCCGGTACCACCCGGTACATCCTGGGTTTTTGACCATTATTACCATATTACACCTCTTTTGAAGACAATGGACCTCGTTATAACCCTGCCGGTCGCGATGACAACGGTGCTTGAGAGCTACCGGCGCCATGGTTACCGGACCGGCAGAGTACAAGTTTGCGGGCGTGGTGCCCTCCCGGCCGCCAGGTCTGACCTGGCGGGTGGAACGGCACTGTTGCACACAGTGCCGGTGCATCCGTCCTCCCCATTCACATTGAGTCCAATGGGACCCAAATGGAATGGTGAGTTTCTTTTTCTGGCGCCTGGTCATAGGGACCGCCGGGGCTGTTATGCCCCGGCGATTCCCCATTGCCAGGCGCAGGGGAAAAAACATGGCTCCAGCAGCAGCCTGCCATTTTTACCGGCACTGCTACCGCCAGAGTCATAATGAGGCCCAATGCCATTAAGTGCAGCCCTCACCGCAACAGCACGGTAGGTATCCTCACTGCTTACAGAGCACCAGGCAACAGCCCACAGTTCCTGGACAGGTGGCTAGAATTGCAAAGTGATCTCCAGAACACTGCTGATGAGATGTTCTTTTTAGGAGACGCCCATTTATAGTTGGATCAGCAATCCCGATAAACAAGCCCAAGATGGCCCCCATAATGTAAAGGACATTGGCTTCACCCTAAGGGGTGAAAAGGTCCCGCCCATAATCGCAGCCACACACCGGATGTACTGTATACATACAACCCAAAGTCATCCACTCCAGGGCATTTTTCAGGGCCAGTCGGCATGCGCTGTTGGGTTATCCAGAAAGGCTCCGGTGACCAGTTTGCTGTTGAAGGGGGCATGCAGCACTAGAGGCTCAGGCCAGTTGTGGGGTGCACATGGGTCGATGTGCAGCCAGTGTTCTGGGTAAAGAGTGAGGGTGTAGGAATTTGTAATGCTTGTGTAATGCAAATTTGAGCTCAAAATCTGCCTGATGTGGCTAACTAGCCTGGACCGCAGCCTTTCCCTTTTTCTGGATGGCGATAGCTATGCCAATGCGCTCCTGTGCACTTTTACCCCTCCTAAGTGCTGCTTAAGGTAAGAGCGCCACGTCTGTCATCCTGCGCTCCCATCACCCTGGTCTTGTGGCCTCTCTCCCCTTCTTTCAATCTATGATACCTGCACTCCCCATCTCCCGGTGGAATCCTGTGCCTTACTTCACTGCAACCCACATTCTGCACCCTTCCGGCGGTGACGCCCTGGTGATCGTTGCCCACCCTGGTCTCCTTGCTTTCATATGGCATTCGATTTTGGGTGTACCACACATCGCTGCATCTTCCCCTACCCGGATCCCATTTCTGCCCCACACTGGCACCCTTGTCAGTACCATCCTGTGCCTATATCCTGGTGGTCGCCTGCCTACCCTGGTCTCCTGGCTTCCCATGGCTCGATTCCGGCTCTCTGAGTCCTGGTGATTCGCATCTCTGCTCCCCCATTTTGCAATGCCTCTGGGTGCTCTGGACATTCGAATATGGTGTGTTTACATCTCTGCACCCCCCCATTTTGCAATGCCTCTGGGTGCTCTGTCGGGACATTCGAATTTGATGCGTTTACATCTCTGCACCCCCCATTTTGCAATGCCTCTGGGTGCTCTGGACATTCGAATTTGGTGACTTTACATCTCTGCACCCCCCATTTTGCAATGCCTCTGGGTGCTCTGGACATTCGAATTTGGTGTGTTTACATCTCTGCACCCCCCCATTTTGCAATGCCTCTGGGTGCTCTGGACATTTGAATTTGGTGAGTTTACATTTCTGCACCCCCACATTTTGCAATGCCTCTGGGTGCTCTGTCTGGACATTCGAATTTGATGCGTTTACATCTCTGCACCTCCCATTTTGCAACGCATCTGGGTGCTCTGGACATTTGAATTTGGTGTGTTTACATCTCTGCATCCCCCATATTTGCAACGATGCTGTAGCCACTGGATGTCTATTCACTAACTCTCTAATGTCGATTGAGCGGTGCAGTAGCCATTTCTCTGCTGTTTTTCGGGGCTTCTATACCTCATTTACTACATGCGTGTGTGTTTGCGGCAATTCAATTCTAGGTGTGTTTAACAACGGTACCCCCCTTCCTGTTTTTGCATTACAGTTGTATGCATTTTTGTGATATTCGAATCGTGGTGACCCTACATCTCTGCATCCGCCATCTTGTATTGCACATGCATGCTCTCACAAACCTTTCACTACCCTCTTCTGGCTCTCTATCCTGTCTCTCTCCCCCATTCTCCCGCCTCCCCCCTCTCTCCTTCATTTTATGTCACAGCACTTGCACTCCAGCAGTTTGTCCTATACTCTGTCTGTTTGTTCTGTATTACAGCATGTATTCTTTCGTATTTGTTATAACTTTTATAGCACTTGCCATTCAGGGACGTCTTTTAGGGGTCTCCAGGGGTCGCAACTGCGACCTCTGAGGTCTCCCTTGCTACCCCTGTGGTCTCCCTTGCTACCCCTAAAACATTTTTTTTAAGTGTATTTTTTTTTTTTGTAATGCAAGCTCCTGGGCTGTGGCCAGCACCATGTGGCTCTTTACTCCTGCAGTGGCTGGCGTTCTTGCTCAGGCCTCTTAAAAAAAAAGGGAAAAAAAGAACCAGAGCACCACAAGGCTAACACTTTCAGCAGTGACCCTAAATAAGAAAGAATAGGAATACCAAATAATGTGTCTTTCTGGAATTCTATACAATAATTGCTAGACTCATTAAAGGTTTATTTCGGGCACAGTTCACAGGGTGAGTCACTAATTTAGTCTGTTCTTAAACACCTCAACTCAGCCTTTCAGCCTTCTGAGGTCAATAAACGAGTACCAACACAGGTCAGGGGATTGGGGTGTATATTTTTTCTATATAAAGCGCTGAGTGCTATATAATAACACATCATTATCATTTGGTCATGGATGTCTGCTTGCATTCACAGTCATTTGGTAATATGGGCCTATACACACTGATCTTAACGATACATATGGTGATCCATTCTTGTATAAAATGTACATCACATTATAGTGCTATCGTAACCATATTTTTCGTTGTGTACTTAGGAACAATGCTATGTGATGCCACTTCCTGTTTTTTCAAGGGGTGAAAGGTTGTGTTGCATCGCTTCCCGCGATATCACTTGGGGTGGGGTCAAATGACTTCACTTCGGCGATGTCATCAGAGGTTAAGAGTCGTGTGATATCATTTCTGCTACCCCAGGCATGTTGGTGAAATGATGTCCCTGTTGCCATTCTGAATGACTCCACGCCTATTAAGAATGTTCTTTGACTGCATTTTTCCCTTGTTCCAACCCCTGCCTTCAAGCCCTTTGAAACACTGTTTCCATGTGTATAGGCGCTATACAAATAACCAATAAAATAAAAAAAGGGGGTGTGGGACAGGAACGGGTGCACGTCTTCCCAGGCATGGCCCCTGCTTGCGATGTTATCTCCACTTACTAGGCGCCTTGTGAAATGACTAATCCAGGGGCAGAGGAATATTTCCGCGAGGAAGCCCGCAGGAGGTCAATATCGCCAGAGAACAAGACAGGCTGTCGGCCAGAAAAAAACGTGCCAATTTCACCTCCATCCTGTTGGGGGCTGTCCCGGTCCACCGGGCAGCCCCATACTCGTGTCGGGTAGCACCCGACACAACACGCTGGAGTGCGGCGATCACGCCGCACTATGAAGGGTGGGGGTTCATCCCACCCGCTCCGGGACACCGGAGCTACACACACGTGGCCAGGTCCACCTGGCCACCGCGGCCCCGGCTCTGGGGGCACCCAGGCCGGGGTCGCACCCCAACCCGCCTCACATGGTTGGGGGACCCACAGGGACGGCGTTGCCCGGCAGGGGCACCGTCCGGACGGCGTTGCCCGGCAGGGGCACCGTCCTCCAGCTGGGCCCCGACCTTGGGCCCAGCACACGTGGCGAGGCACCCCCCCCAGGCACCAACACAACACACCACGCGGAGTCAGGTTCACTCGTGACTGCCGAGCCGGAAGCGGCTCGGACCTTTTATTAGGTTGGTCACATGGGTAACCATGTGACCACACAACTCCAAGGAATGTACCATGGCCCCTCACAGGGGTGCCATGCAACACTCCTCCTTTTTCATAACACAATGCAAAAACTCCAAAATCCCACCATGACTACCACTACCACTACTGGAGCCACTCTACTACTTTCCACACCCTTTATTAACCTGGGTGAGTGGCTCTCATGTCCCTGAACGGCACCAGTGAGGGCTACTGGCACCACATAAAGCACTCGGAGCCTACAGGTGCGCACCACACAACATTGCCCACTAACTGGACCATTTTAAGCAAGTCCATGTCTGCCGGCTCACAGTCTTCCGGGGAATGTCACTTCTGATGTCCATCTTCAGTATGGAGTCGCCGGAAACCAGCTCGCACCCTCACCAGAGTTCATTTAGGACAGTTACTAAACGGTCACACAAAACACCGGCAAAACCGCACCTGGGGAGGCCCAGGGGCCACATCGGCTAAGTTCCACTTGTATGGGGCAACACCCCTCAGTGCACCTCCTCTCTTTTCCATTGTGGGCCCGGATTGGGATGGGCCCGGATTCTGTTGGGGTGAGGGCAGGCAGCTCCCCTCCGTGTCGCGGTTGAGGGAGGGGCAGTGCCTCCTTTGTTCCATCAGCAAACCCCGTTTGGTTTGGGCCTGCATCCTCGCCTTTTTCTCTTTTTTTTTTTTTTTTTTTTTTTCCCGCGGGCCCAGATGAAAGTGGGCCCGCCTCACACTCCTGGATTGGCGGATGCTGTCCACGCTCGGGTCGCACCCGCTGTTTGGCTGCAGGGGGGGGGGAAAGGGTCTCACCATGTTGCAGCCATGGGGGCGCTCACGCGGCCGCATTCGTTTTGCTCATGCGGCGACGCCGCTCCCCTTCCATTTCCTTCTTGCGGGCTCAGCTGTTGTCGGGCCCGCCCTTTGTGTGTGTGGCATATGGGGGAGGGGCCGGCAGCCCACCTCCTTGTTGCGGGCTCAGTTGTTGTTGGGCCCGCCCTATCTGTGGCGGCCACGGGGGCCAGGTATTCCTTTCGGCTCCGGCCGCCCGCACTTCTTCGTGTGGCAGCCGCCGACTTGTTCCGCCTCCCGCAGGGGCGGGCAGCTCGGGCGGGCCCAGTTGGAGTTGGGCCCGCCTCACCATTTTCCTTCGGGGCGCACGGGCCCCTCTTCCTCCCTCATGGTGGTGCAGCCGCCGTCATGTTCCGTCTCCCGCGGGGGACGGGCGGGTAGTTCGCCCTCCTTCCTCAGGGTGGGGCGGGGATCGCCTCCTCCCTGCAGCCGCTTCCTCCACGCGGCGATGCCACGGGCCTCACCCGACGACCTCAGGGGACAGGCAGGCAGCACGCCATCCACCTTTTTCGCGGGCCCATCTGGGGTTGGGCCCGCCACGCCATTTCTCCTGCGCGGGCCCCGTTGGAAATGGGCCCGCATCAAAACCTCCTGGGGGCACGCGGGGCCCCTCGCCTCGTCGCCATTGTTGGGGGCTGTCCCGGTCCACCGGGCAGCCCCATACTCGTGTCGGGTAGCACCCGACACAACACGCTGGAGTGCGGCGATCACGCCGCACTATGAAGGGTGGGGGTTCATCCCACCCGCTCCGGGACACCGGAGCTCCACACACGTGGCCAGGTCCACCTGGCCACCGCGGCCCCGGCTCTGGGGGCACCCAGGCCGGGGTCGCACCCCAACCCGCCTCACATGGTTGGGGGACCCACAGGGACGGCGTTGCCCGGCAGGGGCACCGTCCGGACGGCGTTGCCCGGCAGGGGCACCGTCCTCCAGCTGGGCCCCGACCTTGGGCCCAGCACACGTGGCGAGGCACCCCCCCCAGGCACCAACACAACACACCACGCGGAGTCAGGTTCACTCGTGACTGCCGAGCCGGAAGCGGCTCGGACCTTTTATTAGGTTGGTCACATGGGTAACCATGTGACCACACAACTCCAAGGAATGTACCATGGCCCCTCACAGGGGTGCCATGCAACACATCCCAGAGTAGGAGGTAAAAACTATGCAATGTCCCTGGATTTGTTTTCAAGTGTTAAACTGTACCGAGGGGATAAGGGGGGGGGAGCACAAGCCCCCCCCCCCCCTTCAATATAGTAAAATGCCTTTTGGCAATGATGTCACAGGGACATTGGAAGATAGAAAGAACGCGGCATCTCTGCTGCCCACGTACTCACTACCTTAAAAGGGTCAGCGTGGTACCCTGTTCTGCATTAAAACGAAGTAGACTGGTGGTATGAACCACTTCTGTTCACCTTCCATTGGCACAATTAATATGAGGCTGGAAATGGGTGGCACAATTAAGATAAAACAATGACAGAAAGTGGTATTGCTTGAACGCCGCTGGCCAGTGGTAGTTACCTTGTACCATGGTGGCAGGTTTCTAGCGAGGGTCTTAGAGTTCACATTTGCGCAATTGGACCCGGCGGCAGCCTCACTAACGCGCAAGTCGGAGCACTTCCCCTGGGAGTTCCAACGAGCAGCAGATGGCTGCAGGATGCCCCCCACTGCGGGTAATGCGATCTCGGGGGTCAAGTGAGTCACAGCTCGTGTGTAAGCTCTACTCTCGCGAGGGGTGACGGCACTTGACCCTTTCTGCAGTGTGTCAGGCCCGCAGCGCTTGCCCGGGCACCTGTTCTTTACATTATCTCGCCTTCCACAAGTGCGTGCAGCGTGCATCAGTGGCGGGCTGCATTCCCGCATCCTAGGCGTCAGCCTGCCTAACGCGCCCCCCTGCACATGATCGGGGGTCAGTGTCGAATGATCTTTGTATGTTGGCAGGATATTTCTGGGACAGGATGGGGTGGAATGCGTCACATGCCAGGCTTCCCTGGACCCATTCAGCCCACTTCAACAAGGCTGTGAGTACAGCTGATTTGAACTGGCGCCCCTCCACGCCCCCTACCCGAGTTTTGGGACTCAATTATCCGACCTAAAAGTAAATCGTTCCCTCACATTTTCACTAAGTTCTTTTTTATGTAACTGCTTCAAGACGTAAACGGCTATTTTTGTATTTAAATATAATTAATAAATGGTCTTGTGCTGTCAGTGTCACCCGGGTGAAGTTTTCCAGGAACACTGTGGGGAGGCATGCAGTAAAGTAGGGTGACCAGATTTAAAAAGTAAAAATCCGTGACAGGGCAACTATCATCAAAGTAGGACTAACTCTTGAAAGTGGCTATCAAGGCACTACACTTAAGTAGCGGTAGGAGGAGAAGGAGGTTTAAGTGTCGCTAGTGAAATAACCACATATTATAATTAATTTATCACAAGCTACCACTAACTTAATTCGTAAAACGCAGCATTTCTTCACTGTGAAATTATGCATTCCTGCCTGCCAGCTATGAAGGCCTACTATGAAAAACTGGGACCGCTGCAGTTTCCAATGGAAAAAAATCTTGGGAAAGGGGGACAGAGAACCCAATTCCGGGACAGTCCCGGCAAAACCGGGACGTATGGTCACCCTACTGTAGAGCGGGGTAACGGGGTCTTCGTTTTCCATGGAAGATCGACGTGTTGGTGCTTCCTAGATCTGGTTAAGGCAACGTGCCCAACCTCTTCTCAGGGGCCTCTTCTCTCGCAGGCCAGAGTTATCACCCCCTAAAATAAAACTGTTTCACTGCATGTCACACTGCTGAAGTAATCATGTCACATTATCAACGAGATGTCCCAGTGCCGAGGCACACTGATGAAGTGATATCACAATGCTGATGCAAGATCACAGTGCTGCAGTTATGTCTCAGCTTTGAAGTGTCGTCAAAGTAGTATGGTCATCAGTGCTTGAAATGGAAAACATTTATTGGGGGAACCGTCATTTCTTAAGAGGGTCAGGACTTTGAGAAGGAGGGGGCAGGGCCAAGGGGCACAGGTACAGGGTTAAGGTTGCGCTGCACAGTAGGTCTCATTCCAAGTCTGGCGGTCCGGAAATAAGGGTGCTGGTTGCAATGTACTGGCACCCTTTCCTGACTGCAGGAACTGGGACTTATAGTTTCTGCTGAATAACATTCTGGCTCGGGACTTGTAATATCCCGATGGCCCCAGGATATCAGGTGGCAGAAACAGTGTTACGAGGTCGGCGGCAACCCGCCGGTACCACCAGCGGGTTACCACTGACCTCGTAATGAGGACCGTATCTCTATATAGAACCCAATCCTGGCAATTTGCATAGAAGCAAACGGTATTATGGGAACATCATAATGTACACAATTTTAAATTTTAACATGTCTTATAGTGATTCAATAAGAAAACCTTTTAAGCGAATAATGGAGTCTTCTGTTTTGATTGGTCACAAAATTCACCCTAACAAAGAGATGTCTGTAAATTGTAGGACACATATACAAGTTTGGACACCTGCACACATGTATGTGAGGCTTTGGCAGTTTCTGTATGCAGGCTCCAGTACTGAGTAATCTGACTGCTTGTTGAAAAATGAGTAGTTCTGCAGCTGGAGCAATCTGCCCTTCAACGTTGTGTCTGGGAGCTCTTGGGTCTGGGGATGGAGTGGCACTGGAGAAAGATGTTTTTTGCCAGAGCGCTGCTCTGCCTTGCTCTGGAACAAACACCCAAGAGACTAGAGGAAATATTTCAATGGACCACTTGTGAACAGCCCTCTAAAAAAACAGTACAATATAATGTATTCACAGGGTCACCTGCTTCCCCAAAGACCATTCGTTTCTATCCCTTTGGTATGTATTGAGTTGGATTAAATCATCACATACAATTCAAATTATTATCAAAAATATCAATTTATTAATTTTTTGTATAAAGTATTTCGATAAAAGTATCAACATCTATTTTATAGATTGTTTATACACAATTCTAAAACATGCATAAACAAATATTACACTATTCAATTCTACATTAGTGCTATAATGTGGTACCTATATTCATCAACAAATTCTTTTTGTCAATAGGATCAAATTTCAAATAGGGATCTGTAGTTAGCTGCCCTCTCCCAATCAGGGGGCACACCCCAGTCCATACAATTTAATACTACCCGTGCATCCATCACTCATTCCATCTCTCATACAACAATCATACAATACCCAACATGTTTCTTTCCTTTATCATGTTACACTTTTAACTCGGAAATTCTTCAGGGGTCTATACCACAGTTATTCAAAATGTACAATGTTGTCTTTTCATCTTGGATTAGTTGGGGGTTAAACTTCTAATGTTCTCCCTTTAATCTTCTCTTTGGGCAAGAACACAGAATGGAAATCTGTGGGAAGCAAGTAGAGGATACTCGATTTAGATTTCGACCAATCCTAGTTGTAATTATTATTAAATACAACACGCTGTGCTTCATGCCACAGCCGAAGGGAATCATTAACTTAGTCACTCCACCTTATCATTTGTTTTTAGCTCATTTCTCTTGGGACATAGTCCAGGTTACACATGGCTCTATCCTTGACTGTCATTTAGTCTAATTACCATTTATAAAATTCTTTTTGTATACCCACACGATTTAATAGAGAACAGTGGTATTCACTCTTCTTTAGCGAGAGATTAGTCCCACATTACCTTGAGCTTGTCACTTAAACTCGTCTTCTTAGACTAGTCTTGCAATAGTCGAACTACAGCTTTCACAACAATATAGTGTGCAATTTCTCTTCACAATCTATGTCCATCCACGGTTGCTGCCCCTAGGTCAGATAGAGTATATGAGAAGGCTTTATCACGTTTGTGATTTTACAAAAGACACACCACAGCTTAGTGTCCTGCTCTGTGTCTTGTTCTTACCATGGACGTGCGATTGCACACGCCCCCGCTTTGATTTGCTCCCCTGGGATACCGGTCCATATTGTTTACAGTCCTTTTACCATCCTCTGGCTATTTTTAAATGATGTCCAACAACCTAGGGTGTGGGAGACACAACATTGTTTCAATACTGAATCTATTTATCATATTAATGACTATCTAGATTAGTTTGGTCGTGTCTGTACACTCTACATTAAATTTGCTGCATATTTTGTCCTTACAGCTCAAGAGTAGTTTGTTGTTACTCTTGGTTTTTCAGGCTTCTCTACATATGATGGCTCAATTCTAACATGCACAGGGGATGCGCTTCTTGTCGAGCTTCGATAACCTAATGTTGACAGCTGGCGGGCTAGGGGGGAGAGAAAACAGTGTTGCACCATCTATATTAGGGACCCATGGTGAAAGCACTGAATATCTAGCACTTTTTATCAATGAAGTCCAAAGTCTTACACAGCTACACATGTTAGTATCTTATATTATAGAGACAGCTTTCACCACATGCCCTCCCATTCTGTTTGTACTTGGAATTGCTTTTGGTGCCTCTAGCCTTTCAGGGTTTAGATCACTCCCATGTCAAAAAAAAGAAAAGCACCCAAAGATACGCATGATCAGGTGACGATGGATCATGTGATGGTCGGGATCATCAGATAAAAAGGAAACTCAAGACATCAGACAGAGCCAAGCTACGGACGACGATGAAAGTCGAGAAGCAGACGGCTGTGAAAGCGTGAGGGCGAGATAGAAGTTGACAAGGGAGTGATCTAAACCCGAAAGGCTACAGGCACCAAAAGCAATCCCAGGTAAAAAGAGAATGGGAGGGCATGTGGTGAAAGCTGTCTCTATAGTATAATATACTAACAGTTGTAGCTGTGTAAGACTTTGGACTTCATTTAAAAAGTTCTAGATATTCAGTGTTTTCACCACGGGTCCGTAACATAGATGGTGCGACACTGTTTTCTCTCCCCCCTAGCCCGCCAGCTGTCAACGTTAGGTTATCGAAGCTCGACAAGAAACGCATCCCCTGTGCATGTTAGAATTGAGCCATCATATGCGGAGAAGCCTGAAAAACCAAGAGTAACAACAAACTACTCTTGAGCGGTAAGGACAAAATATGCAGCAGATTTAATGTAGAGTGTAGAGACATGACCAAATTAATCTAGATAGTCATTAATATGATAAATAGATTTAGTATTGAAACAATGTTGTGTCTCCCACATCCTAGGTTGTTGGACATCATTTAAAAATAGCCAGAGGATGGTAAAAGAACCGTAAATAATACGGACCGGTATCCCAGGGGAGCAAATTAAACGAGGGCGTGTGCAATCGCACAGCCATGGTAAGAACAAGAGACAGAGCAGGAGACTAAGCTGTGGTGTGTCTTTTGTAAAATAACAAACGTGATAAAGTCTTCTCATATACTCTATCTGACCTAGGGGCAGCAACCGTGGATGGACATAGATTGTGAAGAGAAATTGCACACTCTACAGTTGTGAAAGCTGTAGTTCGACTATTGCAAGACTAGACTAAGAAGACGAGTTTAAGTGACAAGCTCAAGGTAATGTGGGACCAATCTCTCGCTAAAGAAGAACGAATACCACTGTTCCCTATTAAATCGTGTGGGTATACAAAAAGAATTTTATAAATGGTAATTAGACTAAATGACAGTCAAGGATAGAGCCATGTGTAACCTGGACTATGTCCCAAGAGAAATGAGCTAAAAACAAATGATAAGAAGGAGTGACTAAGTTAATGATTCCCTTCAGCTGTGACATGAAGCACAGCGTGTTGTATTTAATAATAATTACAACTAGGATTGGTTGAAATCTAAATCGAGTATCCTCTACTTGCTTCCCACAGATTTCAATTTGGTGTTCTTGCCCGAAGAGAAGATTAAAGGGAGGACATTAGAAGTTTAACCCCCAACTAATCCAAGATGAAAAGATAAAATTGTACATTTTGAATAACTGTGGTATAGACCCCTGAAGAATTTCCGAGTTAAAAGTGTAATATGATAAAGGAAAGAAACATGTTGGGTATTGTATGATTGTTGTATGAGAGATGGAATGAGTGATGGAAGCACGGGTAGTATTAAATTGTATGGACTGGGGTGTGCCCCCTGATTGGGAGAGGGTAGCTAACAACATATCCCTATTTGAAATTTGATCCTATTGACAAAAAGAATGTGTTGATGAATATAGGTACCACATTACAGCACTAATGTACAATTGAATAGTGTAATATTTGTTTATGTATGTTTTAGAATTGTGTATAAACAATCTATAAAATAGTAGATGTTGATACTTTTATCGAAATACTCTATACAAAAAATAAATAAATAGATATTTTTTATACTAATTTGAATTGTATGTGATGATTTAATCCAACTCAATGCATACCAAAGGATAGAAATGAATGGTCTTTGGGGAAGCAAGTGACCCCATGAATACATTATATTGTACTGCCTTGCTCTGGCCCATTTTCTACACTGATAGTTATAATATTGCATTGATGTTCCAATATGGCTTCGAGGAATTCCACCATTCACACAGTGGGTGTGAGCTCACCTGGGTTTTTTTAAATTTTAAATAAATTTAAAGATGTTACATCAACCTCCGGAAAATTTGTGAGGCTAACCCGCACACATTTTCCTATGCTCACAGTACAACATACACATAGACCTGTGTAATCTGGGAGGACGCAGCCTACAGGCACCATCCCCCCTGTCATTTCTAGTTGGAATATGACAGCCATGATTACGCCAGGTCATCTCAGAAGAGGAGGGCAAAACATTCCCCCTGTCATGGCCAACCTAATTAACTAACAAAGGCTCCATGGATCCACCCTGCCCTTGTGTTAGCTCTGCTGCTGGTGGCAGCTTCGCAAACTAATCAGAGTTTAATTTAAACAGGCCCACATAGGGCCTGGCTGCAGAGGCTAACAAAGGAGACAGGAAACCCTAACAACCTTTGATATGCACTGTGTCAACCTGAAGCCAGCTCCCGGTCTGGGACTTCGTGTTACAGTAGTCATCCCCACAGGGGGACTCCATTCAGAAGGTAGGAGCATGTGATTTGACGGAGACAGAAAGTCTGGTCCCGCTGGATCTTCAAGGGGTACCTGCCGCTTTAATCAGAAACCACAGAGAGCACCATTAACTAGAGAGACCCTTTGATCTACAACAGACAGCTAGATGCGTGGGAATTAGTATTGCATGTTTTCACCCCTTTACCTTTTCTGTTGCAAAGCACTCTGGGTATGACCTCATCCAAACGGGAGATTGTTGGTGGGGACCCAGGATTGGTTCATTAAGGTAGGTTTAGCTCCTGCCAATCACTGTGGCCCATTTGGCTTTAAAAGAGGGCTGAACCCTTTTTTGGGCAGATCATCTGAAGACTTTGCAAGGAGTAGCAAGAATAACTCAGCATTGGACCCTGGCTGAAGCCATCTTCAGCCAGTGAAGGAAGGCCAGGACCTCCAAGAGGGAAGAAAGATCCCTCCCCTAAACATCTCCCATGGAACAGAGTGAAATACTGAATCCAGAGGACCCTCCAGCAGCTCCAGAATCGGCACCCAACCAGCACACTGCATGCCCTGCTAGGCTCTGCAGCAAGCTTCCTAGGTGGGAAGTGCCAGAGAGTCTCTGAACCAAACCAAGGGCAAGGCAGCTGCCTGCAACACTCTACTCAGCTTTGGGCTGTACGCCTTAAAGGACGACAAAAGCCCTTTGAAGAAGCTAGGAGGAGTGCATTGACAAGCATCTCCCGACGTCCGCCTTAAAGGACATTTTCGAGCCAGTCAAGCCCCTCGAGCTGCAACCGACTGCAACGCTGACTTTTGTTACGCCGCAGTCGTTAATGCCGTCCGAGACGCCTCAACCAGTGCTTCCGACTCGCCGACCAGCACTGAGAAGATTCAGGACCCTGAGACGCTGTGTAAGCCAGCCTGCAACCATCCGTCCAGCCTCGCTCACTGAACTGCCTGCGACCTGATACCCACAGCTGTCTCCCATCTTGAACTCTCTCACAGAAGCTGCCAGGCACCCTGAAACCGACTCGACCTGGTCGAGCACCAAGAACATCTACAGCACAAGGTACATTGTGGTTCTGACCCCTTGTCCTTCTCCGAAGGCCCCTAGTGACATTTTACGACCCATTACTCTCTTTGTGTTGAAACCAAGTATCCTTGAACTATTGCGATTAATTACTTTACCGACTACCCTCCTGTCAGTATCCAGAGTGCATCCCTTTTCCTTCTTTGAAACTGTCTGTCCTCTGCATTCCTTTACAGGGTGGGTTGTATTTTGTAGTGTGCTTGCACTGTCTGCTGTTAGAATAATAAAGTAGATATTTTTAAACAACCTTGACTGGACAGTCCCTTTTATCATTGGGTAATAATTGTATTTTCATTGTGTTGCAACTAACCAATGATCCACGACCTTGCAGACATAAGCCTGCTGTTCTGTCCACGTCACCAAAATTGGACAAGGAGGTTTAAAATTTGCTTGTGTTTCCAATCCATTCATGTCCCTTCTGGTGTACCAGAGGTGTGGGGCTGATTGATGGTTTAGAAACCAATATTCATCCCTGGACCTCTGATACCCCAGAAGTTGATTCGTCACGATGGCATTAGTAACTCGTTCCACAGGTTATACCGGGGATTAACGTACCGACAGAACAAGTTAAAGGCCCAGTCGAAGTGAGGGTGTTTAATGAGTGCACCGGGACGTTGTCCCCCAGTATAGCCTGTGAAACAGGTTACTAACGTCATTAGCACCCCAGGTTACCAAAGCGGTAACCCAGGGTGCTGATAGCAGGGTCTTTTCTACGAATGAACGGGATGCCTCGCGGTGCCCATTAATTCATAGAAAAACCAGCTCCAAGATGGCCCCAATGGAGATGGAAGGCGGGGCTCCTTACGGGAGACAGCGAGAAGCAGCGGTGGGTGTCGCGGCCACCACCATCAGGTAAGTCGGGCTTGGGATGGGGTTTTGAATAGCATTAAAAAAGGGAACAGAGGGTGGGGAGAAGATAACGGTCCGGGGCAGGGGAGGCAGCCTGTGGGTTCCATGGAATGTGGGCTGAGATCAACGGTTTTCGTACACAAACCCAGTGACCTGATTGTCTGTTCCCCCACCCCCCCACCCGGCCCGGGTGCTAATTCTAAAGATATCACAATACTGAAATGTCACAATGTTGAAGGAAAGTAACAATGCTAAAGCGATGTCACAATGCCTATGAAGTATTGTCACATTAGTTTGGTCCTAATAGTCCAGTGATGTTACAATGCTAAATTTATCACAATACTGAAATGTCACAATGTTGAAGGGATGCCACAATCCTAAAGCGATGTCACAATGCCCATGAAGTTTTGTCACATTAGTTTAGTCCTAATAGTCCAGTGATGTCACAATGCTAAAGATATCACAATACTGAAATGTCACATTGTTGAAGGGATGCCACAATGCTAAAGCGATATCACAACGTTGCAGTTACAATACCGAAGTGAAGTCACAATGCTGAAGCAATATCGCAGTGCTGTTGTGATGTTACAGCCCTGAAGTATCGTCACAGTTGTAACCAATGAGGTAATGAGGGGGAGGGTACAAAATGTGGCACTGGACGTTGCGGCTATGGGGGTGGGATGTGATGATGTGGGAATACAAGGAGCCTAGGTGGCACCCAGGGTTTGATTGAAGAGTAAGACTTTTGCTCCTTCCTGAGCTCCAAGAGCTTTGGCGGGGCCTGGATTGTCACCAGGATGATGTTCCAGCAGGTTGGGGCATAGAAGTCCGACCCACCTGAGCTGCATAGCAAGAGAAGTCCTGTTTTCCAGTTTTTTCCTTGTGTGACTTTGCTCCTGGAGGAGCGTGACCCACCTGAGCTGCATACGTTGGGGCATAGCAAGAGAAGTCCTGTTTTCCAGATTTTTCATTGTGTGACTTTGCTCCTGGAGGAGCGTGACCCACCTGAGCTGCATACGTTGGGGCATAGCAAGAGAAGTCCTGTTTTCCAGTGTTTTCCTTGTGTGACTTAGCTCCTGGAGGAGCGTGACCCACCTGAGCTGCATACGTTGGGGCATAGCAAGAGAAGTCCTGTTTTCCAGTGTTTTCCTTGTCTGACTTAGCTCCTGGAGGAGCGTGACCCACCTGAGCTGCATACGTTGGGGCATAGCAAGAGAAGTCCTGTTTTCCAGTGTTTTCCTTGTGTGACTTAGCTCCTGGAGGAGCGTGACCCACCTGAGCTGCATACGTTGGGGCATAGCAAGAGAAGTCCTGTTTTCCAGTTTTTTTCCTTGTGTGACTTAGCTCCTGGAGGAGAGTGACCCACCTGAGCTGCATACGTTGGGGGGCATAGGAAGAGAAGTGTGCTGTTTTCCAGTTTGTTTTCCAGTTCTTTTCCTTGTGTGACTTAGCTCCTGGAGGAGCGTGACCCACCTGAGCTGCATACGTTGGGGCATAGCAAGAGAAGTTGTGTTTCCAGTTTTTTCCTTGTGTGACTTTGCTCCTGGAGGAGCGTGACCCACCTGAGCTGCATACGTTGGGGCATAGCAAGAGAAGTCCTGTTTTCCAGTGTTTTCCTTGTGTGACTTAGCTCCTGGAGGAGCGTGACCCACCTGAGCTGCATACGTTGGGGCATAGCAAGAGAAGTCCTGTTTTCCAGTGTTTTCCTTGTGTGACTTAGCTCCTGGAGGAGCGTGACCCACCTGAGCTGCATACGTTGGGGCAAAGCAAGAGAAGTCCTGTTTTCCAGTTTTTTTCCTTGTGTGACTTAGCTCCTGGAGGAGAGTGACCCACCTGAGCTGCATACGTTGGGGGGCATAGGAAGAGAAGTGTGCTGTTTTCCAGTTTGTTTTCCAGTTCTTTTCCTTGTGTGACTTATTTTTTTTCCTTGTGTGACTTAGCTCCTGGAGGAGCGTGACCCACCTGAGCTGCATACGTTGGGGCATAGCAAGAGAAGTCCTGTTTTCCAGTTTTTTCCTTGTGTGACCCCACCTGAGCTGCATACGTTGGGGCATAGCAAGAGAAGTCCTGTTTTCCAGTTTTTTCCTTGTATGACTTAGCTCCTGTAGGAGCGTGACCCACCTGAGCTGCATACGTTGGGGCATAGCAAGAGAAGTTCTGTTTCCAGTTTTTTCCTTGTGTGACTTTGCTCCTGGAGGAGCGTGACCCACCTGAGCTGCATACGTTGGGGCATAGCAAGAGAAGTCCTGTTTTCCAGTGTTTTCCTTGTGTGACTTAGCTCCTGGAGGAGCGTGACCCACCTGAGCTGCATACGTTGGGGCATAGCAAGAGAAGTCCTGTTTTCCAGTGTTTTCCTTGTGTGACTTAGCTCCTGGAGGAGCGTGACCCACCTGAGCTGCATATGTTGGGGCATAGCAAGAGAAGTCCTGTTTTCCATTTTTTTTCCTTGTGTGACTTAGCTCCTGGAGGAGCGTGACCCACCTGAGCGACATACGTTTGTCAGTAGTTTGGCAGGTGTGCGAGGTGTGGTTGCCTTATAGGTAATTCAGGCAGTTGGAAAGATTATTCTGGCTGGGATGGGAAGTCGGTGCAGGTCCCTTATGGTGGGGGAAATGTGGTTGAATTTCTTGTTTCCCATTACGAGACCTGCAGCAGTGTGTTGGGCTGCTGTAATTGGGGCTAGGTGCATTGTTGGAACGCTGGTGAGGAAGGCATTTCCCCCATCGATTTGGGATAAATGGTTGCTGCCAAGAGACACCACATCACCAAATCAAACTGGCTCTACACTCCTATTGGATCAAATGTCACCCCACCGCCCTCTTAACAGGACAAAATAACTGCATCCCAAGTTCAGAAGGTTAGACAAGGCTGGATTATGCAGAGAAACTCCCAGAAGAGCCCAGATTCCAGGAAGAATCCAGCCTCCCACGCCGCTATAACCATGGCTATAAAGCACGTAGCAGACCTCAAGGACCTCCACGCTGCCTGGTCCAGGCCATTGCTGCCAGAGGCACTACAGTCCAAAGCCCACCCTCATTCAAGAGTGCCCACAGTTCCTCCCAGCTTTCCTGCCTGTATAACCTGTGAATGTTCTTGGTCGGGGGATTTTAAGTAGAAGGACATATGCTCTCCTATATCTTGTTGACTCACACTGGCAGACAGGCAACAAAGAAGGTCTCAAACCCATCCACCCAGGAGCCAAAGACCTTCTCACATCATACTCGCAGGTGTCGGGGGGATGTTATACAGCGCCTTCTTCCTCTACTTCTGGGAAATCTACCCTTAGAGCAACCCACCCCTTGTGAAAACCTTCCATGGCAGCCATCACTGCCAAGAAGCCATAGCAATGGGGAATGCTGTGCTTTACAAATACTACTGCACATAACACAGCAAATGAACACACTAGGCACATGAACAAACACACTTCCCTACATCAGGGGATCAAGGATCACGACAGAAGGCCACCAGCCAGGTCCTCCGCAAAGGTAATGTGCCTATTCTACCAAAGGATGCACTCGAACGACCAATCTATCGTGCTGAGAGATGCAAGAAAACGACACAGAAAGGTGGCTCAAATACTACAGGACTTTGCTTGCCGGAATATTATTCTGGGGGGAGATTTTAATTTGGTTGTTGACAATGCTAAAGACTGAAGTGGACCCAGTGCTATTTGCAGGCGGGATCCGACATTTTGTTCTTTTAACTCACTTATTTCTGAATTTGCCTTAGAGGACTGCTGGAGATTGCTCCATGCTGATTTGAGAGAATACACGTTTTATTCTAACTCTCATGGTTCACATTCTCGCATAGATATGTTTGTCACGGCTGGTTCGGTAACCATGAATCTGGCGAGCTGTGAGATCGGCTGTATTGCTGTTACTGACCATGCCCCGGTGTTTATGAATTTGGGTTTGCAGTTTGATATTCCTAGGTCATTTTGTTGGAGAATGAACACCTCAATTCTACAAGATGAAAAGATAGTGGAGAAAATCAGATCCGAGGCTGATCATTTTGTTGTGGAAAATAGGACAGAGGGGATAGGTGTTGGGGCGGTCTGGGAAGCATTTAAATGTACGATGCAGGGTTTGGTTCTGGGTTTGTCCAGTAACAAGAGGAAATGTTTGGAGAAGAAAAGTTTGGATTTGGAACAACGTATTAAGCAGCTTTCCATGGATTTGATAAATGACTCGGTAAATCTGGAAAAAAAGAGGAATCTTAAGGAGTTACAGAGAGAGTTGAATGAGACTTTGAAAACGAGGTCTGAAAAAGATTTGTTCAGATTGAAATGTTCTTATTTTGAATATGGTGAAAAATGCGATCGCTGGCTTGCCTACAGATTAAGACAACAGCAATCTGAAAGATCTATCACTTCTATTAAAAGAGAGAATGGTCAGGTGACTTGTGATCCACAACTGATTAATGAGACATTTAAGGAATATTATATGAAGTTATATCAGAATGAGTTGGGTGTCAATGGAATGAATGAGTCATTTTTGGAAGGGTTGGAGATACCGAGGGTGAATGACTTGGAGAAAGCCATGTTGGGAGAGGCCATGACTGTGGATGAATTGAAATCTGCGATTGGGAATTTAAACTCGGGCAAGTCCCCTGGTCCGGATGGTTTGCCTGCTGAATTTTATAAAATATTACCTGATTCGGTGGTGGAACTTCTACGAGATGTGTTCCTGGAGTCCAGGGTGGAGGGTTTGCTTCCTGCTTCTACTAGTCATGCCATTATATCGGTTTTTCTTAAGAAGGGTAAGGATGGTTGCTTGACTTCGAACTATCGTCCGATCAGTTTGATTAATACAGATAGTAAGATTCTAGCAAAGTTATTGGCCCAGCGTCTGCAGACTCTTGTTATGAAGTTGGTACACACTGATCAGTCCGGCTTCATTCACGGCCGGAGGACTTCTAGTAATATTAGGAAGTTGCTGTTGTTGATGACTCATGCTCAGGATTTGGAGGATGATATTGCAGTGTTTTCCTTGGATGCGGAGAAAGCATTTGATTGCGTTGATTGGAACTATCTTTTTTCAGTATTGCGTGCTATGAATTTGGGAGAGGAGTTTATTTGATGGATTACCTTGCTTTATGCTTGTCCGACTGACGCTGTCAGAACTAATGGGCAATTGTCAGATTCGTTTGTATTACAGAGGGGCACAAGACAGGGATGTCCTTTATCCCCCCTGATATTTGTTTTGGCCATGGAACCACTGGAGGTGTGATGTTGGGATACAGGGTCTGAATTTTCATGGTGCCGACCAGAAGTTGTAGTTATATGCGGATGATTTGTTATTGTTATTAAGGAATTTAACAGTGTCCCTTCCAGCCTTGCTAGATGTTTTGGATAGATTTCATGCAGTGGCAGGATTTAAGGTAAACTGGTCTAAATCTGAGGTGCTGCCGATTTCGGGTTACTGTGACAAGAATCTGATTACTGAGATTGGGTTTCAGTGGTGTGACAGGAAATTGAAATACTTGGGTATACGGCTTACCCCAATAGTGGATGAGATGGCTGTGGTGAATATGAATGAAGTATGTAATGATTTGAAAATGAACATTTTGAGGTGGTCTTTGCTTCATTTGTCCCTGTGGGGCAAGGTGAACGCTATAAAAATGAATGCTGCTCCAAAGATTAATTACATTCTAGGTATGCTTCCGATGAAAATTGGCCAACACTATTGGAAAAAAATTGATGGCTTGTTGCAGTCATTTCTGTGGGATAATAAACCGCCACGGCTAAAACTATGGAAACTCCAGTTGCCAGTGGAAAAATGGGGTCTGGGGGTACCGAACTTTAAGTCATATCATTTGGCTTTTTCAAGTCATTTTATTGTTCCCTTTCTGATGGATCAGCCTGATGAATGGGTAACTGCTGAGGCAAGTATGTTGGGCCCGCTCCCTCCGAGGGCAATTCTCACGGCAACTAACAAGTTATGTAAGAAATCACCTTCGACTATCTTTTTGAGAGAAACGTGGAGGCAGATACATGAATTGATGGGATCGGTTGCTTCAAAGACCATTCATGCATCCATTTGGTTGAATCTGCTGATTTCTGTCGGGAGTAAGCCTTTATTTTGGCCGGATTGGTTTCTAGGTGGAGTTCTCTGGATTGGTGATGTTTTGGTGGATGGAGAGTGGATTGGGAGCGTGAGTTGCGAGCGAAATTTCATATTGATAATTTCAGATCTGATGATTTCAGAAGATTGAAGAGGTGTATAGGTGATGTGACGGAGCAAGGAAGTTCAATGGTTAATCTCTTTCTTAAAGAAAGGGATCCAGGTGGTTGTTCAATCGCTAGCAGGATATACCATTGTATAGTGTCTACTTATAAGGAAAATTCGATGTTGAGAGAGGAATGGGGAAGGAGATTGGGGTGTGAGGTTTCGCCCGAGATGTGGCTGGATATGTGTACGAATATTAAACATTGTGCTATTGATCTGGTGGAACGATCGAGACAGATAAAGATACTCAATAGGGTGTTTTGGAGTCCGGAATGGATGTTTAAGAGGGGATTGATGGACTCGGATGATTGCTGGTGTTGTGGGAATGGACAGGGAAGTTTGGAACATCTACTATGGGAATGTGTACGTGTAAAGGGATTCTGGCATGATGTTTGTTGTGCCTGTCTGCGTGTCTTGAATCTGAATGTTGAATTGGATTTTATGACTATGATTTTGGGAGGAGGAGAGTTGATGGAGGATCTCTCTATGTCTCAAAAGAAATTTCTGCTCTGTGTTGCTAGTATGGGCAAAAAGCTGGTTTTGAGGGGCTGGAAGTCACAGAATGCTCCAACTCTTGATGATTGGATTGAGGGAATGTCTGCCCTGGCTTCCATGGAAAAAATGGTTTTTAAGAGACAAAGGAAGTTGGGTGTGCGCGGGAAAATTTGGGATGACTTCTTGAATATCTACTGATTTATTGCTGGTTATGAATATATAATGTTCTGCTGTTCTGTATATTTTTACTGTACTGTACTATTTGTTCTGACTGATTTATCGTTTATCTACTTGTGAAACTTTATAAATAAATAAATTAAAAAAAAATAAAATAAAAATAAAAGAAGGCTAAATCCAACCGAGACTAAGGTATGTATAATTCACACCACGTCTGTGGACATATGCCACAGGCATCGCTCCTAGCGGTCTAACTGGGCACACAGCGAGTCTCCTGCACTAGCACTCTATCCTAAACCGCCAACAGCACTCACCCACGTGCTTGACCTCGGGGCTGCTTACTGGGGCCCAGCTAGCCCTCCCAAGTCCTAACCTGGCAGAATGCACACATGCATCTTAAAGTTAACGCTTAGAATCTCCAATACATGGATTTCGGTACCCGAGGGGCGTTCCAACCACAAAGCGCATTGAAGCCATACAAATGGGGAAATGACGCTATATAAATGACTACAATACAATACCATATACAATCCAGTGCCTAAAAACATAATCAGATGCACGCATCTAAACCCCTACAACCTACACTTCCCTGTGCAGGAGCATTATACACACAACCACACAGACACTGCGAAGAGTGCCGTAACATACTCTTAACTCACATGAGATGTATAGTTACACTCATATGAAACATTCAAATATGGGTTCAGCATGCTGGCGCCGTTACTCCAAGAAGGGGATTGCAGTCCCGAGAGGGAGAGGGAGAGGGAGAGGGAGATGGAAAGAGAGAAGGAGGGGGTTAGGGAGAGGGAAAGGGACTGAGAGACATGGTAGGTGGCTCAACCGGGAACTTGCAAATTAGGGAATTTACAAATCAAATCCCGCTCTCGCTTTATGTTTACAAATCCATGCTGATCGACCATGACAGGCATTTGGCGACAAAGGTGTGGTAATCTGGTTGGACCATCCTTTTTTCCTAACCCTAACTCCTGCATTCCTACAGCTGTCCCCGATTGGTGGACAGGGGAAGCTTACGTGCATTCAACTCAACTGGGCTCCAAAGAGCATTGATCTGCTTGAGCACTTCCCCAAACCATCACACAACCAATCATATGTCTTCTGAGTGCCCCTAATTGGTCGTAGATGATCTGCCAGTTAGATTGCGCCTCTGAAGGTATCAGCATCTCAAACGTACAGCACTCATTTTCTGCTCTTGCATTTGCTTGAACTAAAGAAGTCGAGTCCATATGATCTATGAGATCACTGCGCAGCCCGAAATTTTGACGACGAATATGGCGACTACGAAAATTGGCCGTTCAGTGATCACACAGATCACTTTTTCCCATATCTACGACCCCTTTATATCCCTACTTTCCTTTTGGTGGCACACTTCTTTGTGTACCGCCGACACTCCTCTATCCCTGCGACGTCAGTTCCCTTCCTCTAACATGCGGCGGAAACTGACGCTGCAGGGTCCTTTTTAAAAAAACGTTATTGTCCGCTGCTGTCCATGTAATGGAAGCAGGGGAGACCACTGCAAACCACAAACCCATTATACCAAACAAGTGGAGTGGGTGGACACCCCCGCAACCTCCTCTCCTCTTATTCAGTATAGTGGGATTTGGTATTTTGGTTGCAGCCGAATGCGCCATAAACACACATTCAGCATTTGTTTTGCAATATTTTCAGCCAATACCGAGCCGAAATGCACCCAACCTTAAACATTCCCCCAACCCACCTCATTGCCTTTCCGTGCCTGCCTCGGTCTGTGTGCTTCTTTATCCCGATTCACCAACTCCCTCAACACATCCATCATCTTCCCACCACAGACCAAGGTCTGGAAACCCACGAGTGGCTACAGTATGTCAAGATAAGCCTCAGCCCTGTAAAACTACTAAGGGGATCCATCACATTCCCACCACAGACCAAGGTCTGGAAAACAATGAGTGGCTGCAGTATGTCAAGACAAGCCTCAGCCCTGGAAGACCACTAAGGGGATCCATCAAATTCCCACCACAGCCCAAGGCCTGGAAAGCAATGAGTGTATGCAGTATGGCAAGACATGCCTCAGCCCTGGAAGACCACTAAGGGGATCTATAATCTTCCACAGACCAAGGTCTGGAAACCCATATATGGGTGCAGTATGGCAAGACAAGCCTCAGCGCTGGAAGACCACTAAGGGGATCTATAATCTTCCACAGACCAAGGTCTGGAAACCCATATATGGGTGCAGTATGGCAAGACAAGCTTCAGCGCTGGAAGACCACTAAGGGGATCTATAATCTTCCACAGACCAAGGTCTGGAAACCCATATATGGGTGCAGTATGGCAAGACAAGCCTCAGCGCTGGAAGACCACTAAGGGGATCTATAATCTTCCACAGACCAAGGTCTGGAAACCCATATATGGGCGCAGTATGGCAAGACATGCCTCAGCCCTGGAAGACCACTAAGGGGATCCATCACATTCCCACCACAGACCAAGGTCTGGAAACCCACGATTGGGCGCAGTATGGCAAGACAAGCCTCAGCGCTGGAAGACCACTAAGGGGATCTATAATCTTCCACAGACCAAGGTCTGGAAACCCATATATGGGTGCAGTATGGCAAGACAAGCCTCAGCGCTGGAAGACCACTAAGGGGATCTATAATCTTCCACAGACCAAGGTCTGGAAACCCATATATGGGTGCAGTATGGCAAGACAAGCCTCAGCGCTGGAAGACCACTAAGGGGATCTATAATCTTCCACAGACCAAGGTCTGGAAACCCATATATGGGTGCAGTATGGCAAGACAAGCCTCAGCGCTGGAAGACCACTAAGGGGATCTATAATCTTCCACAGACCAAGGTCTGGAAACCCATATATGGGTGCAGTATGGCAAGACAAGCCTCAGCGCTGGAAGACCACTAAGGGGATCTATAATCTTCCACAGACCAAGGTCTGGAAACCCATATATGGGTGCAGTATGGCAAGACATGCCTCAGCCCTGGTAGACCACTAAGGGGATCATCATCTTCCCACCACAGCCCAAGGCCTGGAAAGCCAGGTATGGGTGCAATATGGCATGGGAAGCCTCAGCCTTGCAAGACCACTAAGGGCATAATGTGTGCATTCTAAATGCCAATTACATTTCATTACATAACGTTGCAGTTGCAGAAGTGAACAGAGAGAGCTACGGCTAAGGATACATGAGGGGCATTAGTCAGTAACTCTATGCAAGGGACCAATGAGGGAGTACATTTGCATTTTTCATACTACTTTCAAGACCTAAAAGTTTTGGAATAGAGCACTAATATTTAGATGTGAGGATATGAACTTTAAATGTCCAACCCGAAGGGTTTACGGCCTAGATTTTATGGAGTATGAGCATCGGGAAGTAGAGCTCGGCGCGGGGCGGGGGGCGAATATATTTTCCATCTGCTTGCCCCCAGAGAAGAAGCGTCTTGCTCTCTTGCATTGGTCCAAATCCATTACAGGAAGACTTGTTTTTCCCTGATTGGGCGATCAAGACCACATGACAGCACTGAGCCGGGGGAGGTAGAAAAAAGACGGTGTTCCCAGACAAGGGCCCATTTTACACGCCGTTGTTGGGCGCTAGAGCATGTGGGCTGCTTTTCCATCTGCACGTCCTCCACAAGGACAAATCTGCCTGCTCCTGGCATTTGCCTAAGACCACCCGAGCAAACCCTACGGGGGTGAAGTGATTTTGTATTGCAGCGTAACGTGCTATAAAACCAATGCGAAGCAGAAGAGTGCCTAAAAGTCAGGGCCAAATAATCGTTGATGCATCTGATGTGAGTTGGAAATGAGTTCCAGAAACATGGGCCAACTGCTGAGAAAGCCCAACTTGGGCTCCCATCAAGCAGCTTTGGCAAGTTATAATTGAATAGGCCGAGGTTGCCGTTGCAGTTGCCGGGCAATGTTGAGGACATTGACAGCTCCATGAATCCGAAGTAGGTTCCACCTGGCAGCGGAACGTGATCGCTTCCACCTGAGAGCCCAAATATTCAATTGTTTCTTTCATTTTAAGGACGCCTCTGTAATGTCAGAATCAGTTCCGTAATTGAATATGGCTGAAGACTTTGTGACTAGCTCTGACATTTTAGAATTCTGAACTGTCCTGTTTGCCCTAAGAATGTGCAATGTTGGGACTTTCTATAGTACAATGTTGCTCTATGTGTATCAACTGTGTCCGGGCTTAGCAGTATTCAACAGCTTATTTGTTTTAATTAGTTCCTCCCTGTTTACTCAAGTAGGCCATCAATGAGTGCCTCCTGGTGATAGTAATGGACTTCGCACTGAACTCCTGGCCTAATTGGAAGCGGTACAAGGCATTTCATACTTAATAATGGCCCTATCTAGGGCTGCCTCTGTGTCTGTGTGTGTGTGTGTGGGGGGGGGGAGTCTGGGGAGGGGGGGTTATCTACTACATTCTGGAAGTCTGTTGAAAAACCTTCAGGGAATCGTACCAAAATGTCGTCCTCACAATTACGATGGCCCGAAAATGCCTATTTTTTTGGACCCCCCTTACACCACATGTATATGTGGGGGGTATAAAATATAATATCAATATGTGGGGACTGCGGGGGGTCTCCCTCGTGTATTTATGTGGTGTGAAGGGGTTTTAAAAAAGTTGGCATTTTCGCCCCCTCCGCATATCGGCCATCGCAATAATCACATCGATCCCTATCTAGGGCTGCCTGTGTGTGTGTGGGGGGTTGCATAGGGAGAGTGGTCTACTACATTCTGGAAGTCTGTTGAAAAACTTGCAGCAGTGCAGAGTGCTAGATGTAGGCTTGCGGTAATCTCTTGACACCAATAAGACCACCGAGCACCATTTACTGAAAGCAGAAACAAGTCGCTGGCGTCAGGGCGTTCCCTAGCTCTTAATGCCCATTCTGGCAATGCACTTTTTTGTTTTATTTATGGCGCACTGCCAGGGGCTCAAATTCGTGGCTTTGCATCTGGTTGATTTAATCCGGTTCTATGACGTTGTGTGGGTCCGTGCAGGCAACCAAGACCGAAATGCATTGTGGACGTCAGTCTGCGAGTGAACGTAGGCAGAATCCAATTTTTTAATAGCAACATCCAGTGCTGTGTTTTAGGATGACCGTTCGGCCTCAGTTGGCTCCCCTTAAGATTTCAGAGCTTTATCTTTGTAGTACCATAGATGTAACAATATGAACACCCAGAAGCTTTCTTCCATGCACACTTCATGCACCAAATGTTGATTAATTTGGAGTGGGGGCAGTTTAGTGCTTGAACTGTAAATACAGAAATGCAAGTAGTCACTGTACAATCAGCCGGGGGATCCCCGGGACTCAATCACCCTCACGGCGTCTCAATTAATAAAGACGCGGATGCCAGCAGGTCAACATGCCACCTTCTTTATTCCAAACTGCCATACGACTGACTAAGTTCCAGTGCTTCCAGTACATCACTTCCCACCCGCTCCCCAAGTCCGCCCCTGGCCCCAACTACATTACCCAATGTCCCCAGTGCTATAACCCCACCCCCCCAATTTAAATACCAACGCTCTCTGACTACCCCATTTCTTCAATGAGTCTACAAGGCCTTATCCTTGCCCTCTGAGGTCGATCACATCTCACCTCCAAGAGTCCACCTCTACGCTCTGATTCAGGGTCACCTTGCTCAGCTCCATCAGAGTCCTCGCCATCACCATGATAAGACTCGCCCGAAGAGTATACTGGCTCCCGTTCCCTACTTCAACACCTCCAGGGCTGGTCAGTCGATGATACCTTCTTTAAGTGTGACGAATTCCGTGTCACCTGGCGCTGGTCTCCTTCTGCCGTGATCATTGAACCCTTCTTTCCTGTGATGACCAAGGGGCCTTCATGAAATGTGGCTGTGTGCTTGTTGGTTCTGGCCTGTCTCACGACCACCACATCTCCAAGCATCAATGATGAGTCCTTGCCCTTCCTTCTAGTGTCTGCATATTGTTTCATCTTCTCCTCCTCTGCCCTCATGACATCATCTTACACATATTTCTCGGACTCCCCATTGTGTTGGGGTAGACGAGGCGAATGCTGTGCTCAAATATTACCTTGGCTGGGCATTTCCCTGTAGAGCTGTGGGGCGTGCTCCTGTAGTTTCTCAACAGTTGATGCAAAACCTGTTCATACGGTTTTCCTGTTAAATGGGATGTCTGTAGGGCTCTCTTCAAGTTGGCCATAAAACATTCAACCGTCTCGTTGGCCTGGGGCCTTAGCCGAGTTATCTTTCTGTGGCTGAACCCCATATATTCTGTAAATGTCTTGAAGTCTTGGCTTCTAAATGGGGGCCCGTAGTCTGACTTTACTTCCTCGGAATGCAATATGCTGTGAAAATTCGGTCCAGCACTGGGATTACATGGTGGTCTGCTGTAGACGATACTATTTGAACTTTGGGAAACCGTGAATACTCATCCAAGACTGCAAGCACATTCTTCCCCCCTTCCATTGGACTGAAGAAGTCAACAGCCACTTTTTCCCACACTCCTTTCGGAAGGTCAGTCATCTTCAAGGGTTCGAGGTGTCTGGCGGGTGCCATCAAACATGTGGGGCACTCCCTTAGTGGGTCTTCTACCATTGTGTCCAGTTGTGGGAAACATATCTTCTGCCTCAACGTCCTTTAGTCGACACAATCCCCCAGTGTCCTTCATGTGCCAATTCCGCCACCTGTTTTCTCAGCGGTGCGGGCACCACCATCTTGTTGCCTTTTAGCAGTAAGCCTTCCTCAGACACGGCCAGTTCCTCTTTCACCTACAGAAGGCTGTCCATGTCTTTCGGTACTTCGGCCAACTCGAGTCAATCCCTTTCTTTGGCTCGCCTCCACCTCTACGACCATAGGCCCTCTACGACTATTTGAATGACTGTGTCTCTTTCTGCTTCGTGTGTCAGCCACACTGGAACCTTTCCTTGCATAACTGCTCGTCTTACTAGGTATCGAGTGTATCGACCAGCCACTGATGGTTCTGGCACATTCTCTGCCCTCGGGGGACAGGATAGGAAATTGGCTGGATTGTCCTACTTCCCCGGCCGGTGGATGATGTTAAACGCATAGTCTTGCAACCTCAGGCCCCATCGAGCAATGCGAGGAGGCATTTTCACCTGGGTGTTCCCATACAAGAACAATAGGACCTGATGATCTGTTATTATCATAATCGGCTACCCATAGAGAAATAAATGAAAGTGTTCACAGACAGCAAATAAGCTTTCTTTTTCAGCCTGTGAATATGCTTGTTCAGTCTTCAACAAGCTCCGGCTTGCATATGAAACAATGTGTCTCTGTTGGGAGTTGGCTGGCACCTTTTGGGCCAAAATGGTACTCAGCCCCACTGGGTTTGCATCTATGATCAGCTCAGTTTCTCTCGTCATCAAAATATGCCATGTTCTCAGCCTCTGCTATCCTGTTGCAAATGGTCGTAAATGCCTTTTGCCACTTGGTTGACCACTGAAATGGTACTTGAAATGGTACTTGCTGTTTTGTAAGAGCTCTCAATGGTTCGCTGATGGTCCTTAATGTATTTCGTGCAATATCTTGCCAACCCCAGAACAGAGCGAAGTTCTGAGACATTTGTTGGAGGTGGCGTCTCGTCGAGTCCGGCAAACATCTCAGGGTCCGGTGTCATGCCTTTCTCTGAAAAGATGTGCCAGAAGAAACAGAGGGTTCCTTTCTGGTAAACTCGCCCTTTTCTCGATTAAGAGTGAGATTGGCTGCCCCAATGCCATATAGTTAGAAAACCAATTCCACACTACGGCTACCCACTCTTTACACGTTCAGATTGTGCTTGTCCATACATGCCGAGTACACAGGACTGTCATATATCATTTAGACAGTGATACACAAGGTACTAGAAAAACATATTCATATTTTATCTTAACCTTTCTAAATTAGGTAATTGTTCACTCAAAGATAGAAGGTGAGGTGAGTATTGGAGAGTCTCGGGAGGATAGCTTAGGGCGTAACGTGCTCGCCTTGGAAGCAAGACGACACGGAGCAACACAGGTTCGATCCCCGGGTCCGCGCTTAGAAACCTCTGGGTATTAAGCGCGTTATAAATAACCTATCATATCATATCATATCAGAGTGAGAGGCTTTGTTCAAATCAAATATCACTATATTTGCCCTCTCTGTTTTCATTATAAGCTAGTCATGTCAACACTTAATCGTGTTTCTGGGTCCAAAGATTTGCGTGCACTACTGAACAGATCTAAATTGTAGACTCTCTTGGGCCCGTCTTCAGGACACTTCTCATTAGACACACGTAGTGGACTTAGACGTGTTTTGATGGTACATAATGAACTTTGCATTGGATGCTGTAAAAAACCGAAACATTCTATCTTAAAAACAGAACTGTACCTGTGTACTGTCTCTGTTGTCTGTGATGTGGACATGTTGCACTAACCTCCAATTTCTTTTGGACGTGTGGGAAGACGTGTTTCAGATGTTGTTTTTCTGAAAGTCCCCCATCAGTGGTTGTTATTGGAAACTAATGGAGAGGAATTTAAAAAAGTTGTTTATGTTTTTAATCACTTCAACACATTGAAACAAAGGTTTCAATATAGGGGGGCTCAATTCTCTTATCTCCCTCCAGCCGTTATTCAAATGGCAATTTGTTCACCAAAAATTATTTCTATTTTTGTGCTTTTCCTTAAGCACATAGTTGTCAATTCATTTTATCGTGTCTATTTTAATGATTAAGGCATGCAGTGGCCTTTCTACTGTTCAGCTTATTGGATCACGGATACATGTATAATCAAACTCATGTTTTAGCTAATACGGTGATATGCTTGATTTTATATTATATCACATTAGTTCCAGCTGTGACAGTCAATTATATATTACCTTAGTTCCGTTGTTTCCATCTACAGTGGTGTATTTAGTAACCGCTGGCTTCCTCAAGGTGCTCTTCAGCATTCCTGTTTTACATCTGATGTCTCCTCTTTGTTCACTTTGACAGCGTGTGCAGTAATTCTAAAGAGAAAGATATGTGTCAATAACAACACCTTCCCGATAATGCCGTGCTTCTTCACTTGTCAATTACGCAGACATTGGTATTGCACTACTCTCGTAGTGCGCCGCATTTCTGTCACCTGGACAGGAAAACATTCTAAAGTACATCTTTCTTCTAAGCCTGGAAATAATTCAAAACAGAGGGGGGTCTGGGAAACTCTCTACCAGCACGAACACAACCCATTGATTTGTTCGTGGGTGGGAGGCCCCTCGGAGAGACTCTACCAAGTCTTTAGCTCACTGTCCCTTTCACAGAGAAGACATTTCCCCACATATCAGTCTTTGTCCTGCCCTGGGGCAGTCCAGCAACGAAATGCAAGTCAATTCTCCTCTGAACAAGAGTACCACAGCAACCCCATACACGTGCTTCAGCCTAGTTGGGCATCATCAGTGAGGTGAAGCTGCACCTCTCTAAGAGCAGCAAGCAAGGGGTCCACGTCTGGATCCCCCAGGTAACTTAGGGTGAGACCAAAAGTTACTTGGTATGCAAAACAGAGGGGGGTCTGGGAAACTGTCTACCAGCACGAACACAGCCCATTGGGCCTCATTCCGAGTATGGCGTTAAGGGATAGCGGCCACCGCTAACGAGAGCGGTGGCGGTAATCCCTTACCGCCATACTCCGAGTTCCCTTAGCGCCATGGTGCTTTTAACACCTGCTTTTAGCAGGCGTTAAATACCATGGCGCTAAGGGACCTTGATGTTAATTACGCCACCGTAATTTACGGTGGCGTAATTGACGCCTTCCCCACTCCCATTATGCCCTATGGGGCGAGAATGGGAATGGGGAAGGGTAAATGGGGATTGGGGAATTACCGCCCCGCCAACCTTGGAATGGGGCGGTAATTCCGCCAACCACCAAGGCGCTGCCGGTCCGGGTACGGCGTCAACCAAGGCGTTAATAGCGCCATTGGTTAGCGCCGTACTCGGAATGAGGCCCATTGACTTGTTCTTGGGTGGGTGGCCCCTGGGAGAGTCTCAACCAAGTCTTTAGCTCACTGTTCTTTTCACAGAGAAGACATTTCCCCACATATCAGTCTTTGTTCTGCCCAGGGGTTATTCACCAAGAACAGGTCATTGGGCTGTGTTCGTGCTGGTAGAGAAATTCCCAGACCCCACCCTTGTTTTGCTGGAAATAATTCAGATGAAACCTCTTTGTTTTGGGCGTGGTTCTCGTCAATGTTTGATGCGGCTGAATATCACAGGCAATTCTTTTGGGGAACATATACGTATGCAAAATTAGTTCCCCGTTATCGTGTTCTTATCCCGGGAGGATAGCTCAGCGGCAGCGTGCGCATCTTGGAAGCAAGACGACAGGTTCGATTCCCGGGTCCGCGCTTAGAAACCTCTGGGTGTTTAAGCGCGTTATAAATATGTAACTAAGACAAAAAAAAAAACACAATTACGCAACTAAGAAAAACAAACAATTCCTGTAACAGCGGTCGATGCCTGTGGGCTGTGGGAGCGCTTTATAAATGTAAAATAAATTAAAAAAACAGTTTCCCCCAACATGGGTGTCCTTAATTCGCACTACTGTGTCACTTCATTCACTGTTGCCGGATGCATCGGGCAGCAACCACGTGTTATATACTCTTTTCGAAAGCGTTTCACCGCTTCTTTTGCCAAATAATGGCGCATTCACAGGCGCCATCTTAGATGTCTTCAATTCACGTTGTTACTTCACATATAACGCGTATGTTTTTGTTTTTTCAATTAGCGTCCATTCGGCTTCAATGTACAGAGTAACCCCAGGCTTGCGACTTACTGATGAAAGGCTCTTTCTTTTATTGGAAGAAAAGTTTGATTTATTACACGTTTCTTTTGTAATTCCAATTTTATTTATTTCTTACATAGAGGATTGTTTGGTACTACTTCCATTCTTTATTCATTTATTTGTATCGCCTTCTGACGGCCTAAAGCGCCTGATTTACAGGGACTTATTCTAAAGACATCTGATTCCACAATAAGATCTAATATTGGTGTGGTCTTCTAAATTTGTCACTGATTTTTTTAAGACATACGTACATATCCTCAACCTACTGAGTGTTTATTTTTAGCTCACACATTGCTTATGAATGAACAAACCCCACTCAGTGGCAACATTGAACCCTTCTTTGAGTCAAAAATCCACTTTTGTTCGAGTTTTGTCAGTTTTAAATCTCTGTCACCTCCTTTGCCTCCAATGCCATGCACACTCTGGAGAGTGCGTCCTCATGTTTTGCCACTTTTGTGCCAAACACTAAAATGTCATCAGTGCCGATGACTCTCTTGTATCTATATAGCCCAATGCTTGTTACAAATAATGCTAATGTAGCGGCTCTCCAGGCTCAGGACCAGCTGGTGATAGCCCTTGATCAGGTCTAATTTGGAAAATACCTTGGCACCATTTAGAAGATGTACCATGTCTGTGATGCGAGGAGCCAGGTGCCTTTCCCTCTTGATGTCTTGATTAGGCTGTTTCATGTCCATGCATAGTCTGATGGCTTCAGAGCGTTTCGTCGGAACGGGCAAAATAGGTGACACCCACGGCATGGGGCTCACCACTTGTTCTATAATGCCTTGTTCCAGCAATTCATGGAGTTCTTCCTCCACTTGACATTGCATATTTACCGAGATGCCTCTATAGTGTTGTGCCACTGGCGGTACATCCTCATCGATGTGGAGTTTGATTTGTCTTTTGCTTAACTTGCCTATGCCCTTGAAAAGTGTTGGAAATAGTTGGTCAATCTTCTCCACAGTACCAATGTATTTGTTGACCATCATCCTGCACATTATGTGGATTAGACCCATGTCAATAGTGGTTTTAAAGTTTAGAATACACTCGCATTTCGTCACCATTGAGATTACATGTACCGGGATCCTCCTTTCTTGCGCCTTATATTTGCAACTTGCTTCAAATTGTGCCAGGCAATTCAAAGGGGATTTAGATGCATATGGGTAAATATCTACTTCAGATGGGCGAATACTTGATGCATGCGGAAGAGTCTTGTATACATGCTCACTTATTTAGTTATTTTTATTTATTGTGCATTTGCAAGGCGCTTATATATCAAGTAAATTGTGTTTCCAAGCGCCCACAGGGCAGCAGGGAGGAAACATGGCAAAGAAAATCAAATATAACAATGAAATATAGAAGCAGACCTAGTAGGTTTGTGAGCATTCAGAACATGCAAGTGCAGAGAGAGAGAAGGGATGTGGAGCGGGGGGTAAGTGCTAGGTGTATCAAGAGGTAAGTGCTATGGAGTGAGCAGCTGTAAGCGTCTAGGTGGAGTGGGCAGCCACCAATAAATAACTAAATGCAGGCCTGTTGTGGCATGGGCCAGTGGGTGCCAAAGCAGTGTTCTAGGTGTAGGCTGTAGGCAATTGGGTGTGGGAGGCCAGGACCCAGGAGAACTCATAAGGGCCCTTGTCACCAGTCTCAGCAACTGTTGGATTAACAGAGGAGGGAGGAAGGAAAGGAGGAGGTGAAAAGGAAAGTCTTGATGAGCTTCTGGAATTTGAGGAGATCCGGCTCAAGACCAAGAGGAAGGGGAGGCTGTTCGATGGGAGGGAGCCTCCTGAGGAAAGAGATCGGCCACCAGCTTGCTGTTTGGTGAAGCGCTTGACACACAGACAGTTGGTGTTGGAGGAGCATAAAGATCTGGAGGGAGAGTATTTACTGAGAGCATGTTGCAGATAGCGTGGTCCCCGGCACCAGACAGTATTGTGGATGATGCAGAGGGATTTGAATTTGATCCTTGCAGCAACCGAGAGCCATTGGAGAGTTTTTAGGGCTGGAGAGATGCGGTCTGTGGGCTTGAGGTCAAGGATTAGTCTCGCAGTCCTATTCTGGATTAGCTGGAGGGGTTGTAGAGAAGAAAAGGGTATATTAAGGAAACGGCTATTGCAATAGTCTAGCCTAGAGATAATCAGAGCTCTAGCGACATTGAGATTCTGTGGGAAAGTGAGGAAAGGTGGAGTTGAAAGTGGGACTTCTGGGCAAGGTCCTGAATGTGAGGAGAGAAGGAGAGAGAGGCGTCGAAGATGACCCCAAGGTTTCTGGCTTCAGATGAAGGAGAAGGGGGAGAACCAATAGAAGAAGGCCAGAGTGGGGGACAGAAAGAGGGAGCAGGAGTCCCAACAGAAGGATCTCAGTCTTGCTGGCGTTGAGGCAGAGATCATTGGAAGTACACCAGGACTGGATGGCAGGTATGCAGTCAGGAATGATGGAGGAAGCAAGAAGGGGGTCAGAGGGAAGTTTGATGTTGTCTGCATGATATTCACTGTGGCGCCAGTGTCTATTAGAAATTCCGCCTGCCGCTCGTTTAGGTGCATGAGCAGCACGGGGCTGTGTTCCGTTGCTTGTTTATTGCCTAAAGCGTAGAAATATCCTTTCTTCCTTTGTTCCCCTTCTTAAGAGTTCAGGTCAATTTCGGATGGTGACTGTTCGACCAAATATCTCACAAGGCGTCTGAACCGTCCCTCCGGTCGAGAGGACGAGATCCAGTATCTTCTCTGATCCCTCATTTGTTTGTCCTCTCTCTGAACCTTTCCAGGTTTGTTGTCTACCATCATGGGGACATTCGTAACGCATCTGTAGCAAAATAGCTCACCTTGAGTTCTTTGCACCCCCAACAATTTTTGAACCATCTCTGGGTGCATGTGCGACCCCTTTGGGTTCCCTACTGCTTCCACCTGTGACTCCACCACCAGTTCTGCTCTTGCCAGCATCAGTATCTCCTCTAGCGTCCTGGATTACTGCAGCAGCTTCCGCCTGCAGATTTGTGATTCGCACCCCACAATTATCTGAGATCATAGGGCCTCGGTATTAGAATAATTGTTAAAGTCACTGGGCCTCATTACACGGTAGGCGGTAAGGGTTTACCGGTACCGGTATTTTACCGGTACCAGTAAATCCTTACCGCCTTACTACGAGGTCCCTTTGCGGGTTGTGGAATTTAACGCCTGCTTTTTGCAGGCGTTAAAAACCAACCCGCAAAGGGACCAGTGGAGCTAATTACGGTACCACAATTTGCGGTACCATAATTAGCGCCTTCCCCATTCCCATAGAGCCCTATGGGGCAAAAATGGGAATGGGGAAGGGCAATGGTGGAAGGGGGAATTACCGCCCCGCCAACCTTGGAATGGGGTGGTAATTCCCCTTTCCACCAAGGCGGTGCCGGTATTTTACCGGCATGAACCATGGCGATAATAGTGCCATGGTTCACCGCCTTCCGTGTAATGAGGCCCACTGTGTTTAAGTTTGATGCTAAGTCTGATCAAAAAGGCGTCCATGGTTCCACCTTTTTGCTGTTTTGTAATGTGAAACACATGTCTCTCATAGTCCACATTTGTGTGTGGTGTGAAATAAGTGGGCAGAGTCATTTTTAACCCTTGAATAGTATCTATAGAGTCAGCCGTCAGTTCATCTATAATGTCCCCGGTGGCTGGACCTGCCGTCAGCTTCAATAGGCATTGTTGTCTGTTGTCCTCCATGGGCCCCATAGCACCCACATAGAGATCGACATCCCTGATCCATCTGGCCAACCTGGGCCTTATGTTGCTGGTGTCGGTAACATCAAACACCCCAGGCAACTGCACTGCCAGGGACTCTAGGACCCTCTGCTGTACTTGCACCTGTAGCGTGACAGGGACACTGGCCAGAATATCTAGATCAGACATGTTGAAGTAGACTGAATCACATTGGGTGAATAGCACAGGTCTGAAAGTCAACGTGATGTATGTGGAGCACGTGCCTTTCAAAGCAAAATGAGGGAATATTCATTTTACTGTAGCTATACCGCTGGCAGGATAATATGTAGTTCCACCTAGGAAGGGCAGCCCCGTCTTCTCACGTTCACCGGACCGTTCAGAAAAGTCAGTGTACCCTCCAGATGGTGGCCGTCTATTGGCACGAGCACCGCCGGCACACGCACTTCAATGTGTGTCCCCTCCTTACTGTATCAGCTTTCTGTTTTATCATTGCCGCGGCACCGGGTCTGCCGGTCTGCCTTCCGGACTCCGCCTCCTGCGTGCAGGCTGTCCTCGATCACCGCTGCGTCCGGGCGCTCATATCGAGAGCAGCGACCCGACATGAGCCGCTGTGCACATACGCAGCACAGGCTGCTCCCTTCATCACCAGTGTACCATTGGTCGGGGGGCTCCCCGGGACTCGATCACCCTCACAGCGTCTCAATTAATAAAGACGCGGATGCCAGCAGGTCAACATGCAACCTTCTTTATTACAATCTTCCATACGACTAAGTTCCCGTGTTTCTGGTACATCACTTCCCACCCCGCTCTCCAACCACAAGTAAATTACCCTGTGTCCCCGATGCTATACTCATTATCCCAGAGTACCTGCTCACTTTTGAGAAGTGCTGGTACTCTACATTTAAAAGTATTGCCTTCCAGATGAGAAGTGCTGGCGCAATGTCCTTCGAATAAAAGGAGGGCAGACACTCAGGACATGCCAATTTAAAGCACTGGGGCAGATCAATTTCCCCCAATTTTTGGTAGACCATGGGACCTTGGTCTGATGAAGGTAAACGAGGTTCCACTTTCCCCCACACACCACCCGGGCTTCCTCTGGCCTACCAGCCACACAGAATGTTACTGACACATTTTAGGCCTACGTTTCATTGTCTGCGTCGCGTTCCCTCAGGACGCGGCGCGATTAAAATAGGAAACGAAAAAATCATTTTTGCGTCCCCCAAACTTCCCACCCTGCTTCAATTACAGCTTGTCAATAAAAATGTAAACTAGTAAAGCATGTTTGTGGACGGAATATTAAAACCTGTTTGTTTGACGCCGTCAAACAATATATATTAAAAAAAAGAGTCTCTCTCTTATGATACAATAATTTTAAAGTCATTTCATTACTGCAGGCTAGGCAGAATCGCGCAGAAGGGCCCTGCCAGGGGTATCATTTCTGTGCATTTTTCCGATTCCGCGATCTGCTAGCGCGCAGCGTTATTTTCCCTTTCTCCCCTTCTGGAAGGTAAATTAATTACTCCGGGGCTTATCTCATGAGCTTGTCAGAGGGGGATGATGAATGCCTTCTAATATTGAAAGATTACAGGCGGTGCACGAGCTGTTAGGCCCCTGAAACACAGGGATACGTCCTCACCCAACATCTGGAGGATCAGGCCGCCCGCGCACGTGGCTACCAGGAGCGAGCGCTCCAGGATGGAGGGGGAAAGGCAAAGTCAGGCGAAATCCGGGCCTCCTCTGAAGGGTAGCCCCGAAGGGAAGGATGCTGGGAAATCTGCATGGTTTTGCAGAGATGAGATTTTTTTTTAAAACTAAAATGATATCAAGTGTGGTTTATGGTAAAATAGTAAAACTTGGGAATTTATGCATGGAAAATAGTATGTTATGGGAAAGGTTAATAAGAAACTTGAGTAGGAAAAAGAACTGAGTTATATACTTTTGAAGCAGTACAGAAATCAACCTACACAGCCATGGCATCAGCATTGAAGAAACTGGAATACCGATTCACCTCCCAGAGGCATCCTACACAAAACTGGAATCGAATTAGCTGAGCTGAAATCATCATGGACAGACTTTAAAGCATCATTCAAAGACCTAGAATCACACATTCTCAGAACTGGAATTACAATTCACAAACCTGGAATCACAATGGAATCATAATTGCACAGACTTGGAATCACAAATGCACAGTCCTGGAATCACAAATGCACGGACCTGGAATCACAAATTCACAGACCTGGAATCACACAAGCACAGACCTAGAATCACAATCCACAGACCTGGAATCACAAATTCTCAGACATGGAATCACCATGGACAGGCCTGGAATCACCGCTCACAGAACTGGAATTTTCCTTCACAGACCTGGAATCACTATGGACATGCATGGAATCACATCTCACAGACCTGGAATAACAATTCACACAGCTGGAATCTTCCTTCACAGACCCGGAATTTTGATATTGATATTTTATTTCTATCACGCTCGTACACAAGTGTTTCAGAGCGCGACAAGGCAAGGGAGGGGAAGAAGGGAGAACAAAACAGCGATCTTACTAGGCCCAGTGACATTGAGAACCCGCAAGTGCATGGGAGAGGGGGTGGAGAAAGTGCATGAAAGGGGGGAGAGGTGGAAAGTGCGAAGCAGAGGAGAAACAGATAAATAATAATAAATAAATAATATAGGCAACATACAGTGGTAGTGCAGCCAGCATTTTGCAAGTGCTAAGTTTAAGGCAGCAGACAGGATAGGTCTGATAAGTGCAGGAAGAAAAAGGGGGGGGCTGTATTGGTACAGATACAGACCCCAGTGCAAGGGGTGGCCCAGAGGCAGTGCGGGAGGGTGGCAGGGTGAGCAGGTACCTGGACAGAGGGTGGGCAGGTGTACGGTGCCAAGAGAGAACAGATCAGCAGGGGAGAGGGGAACGAAGGCAGAAGAAAAAAGAGGAAGCTCTTGAGGTGCTTCCGGAACCGGAGATGGTTCTCCTCAAGTTTTAGAGTGGCAGGGAGGCTGTTCCAGGGGGAGGCCCCAGCCAAATACAGAGATCTACCCCCAGCTCGTTTCTTTGAGAAACAACTGACCCTGAGGGAGTTGGAGGTAGAGGAGCGGAGTGCTCGAGAGGGGAGGTATTTGCAGAGGGATAGCTGAAGGCATTTTGGACCCAGGCCAATACCCAGGGAATCACCACGGACAGACCCTGAATCATCATTCAAAGACCTGGAAAGTTTCTTCACAGACTTGGAATCACATTTGACATACCTGGAATAACAATTCACAGAGCTGGAATCTTCATGCACAGGCCCCATTTGCAGAGCTGGAATCTTCATGCACCTTCTATCATCATTCACAGACCTGAAATCACAACTCGCAGACCATGAATCGTCCTTAACTTTTGTCCACCCTTATCCCTTCGCAGTCCTTTTTAAATGATGTCTACCTGTCTTCCCGGACAGAAACCAACAAAAGTTGCAAACAATTTCGGGAATTTGCTCTTCCTAAAATCCTGCCTTTGCTTGACCTTTTTGCAGATACTTAGACCAACAAAGATGCTGGGACCAGGCTGTTGCCAGTTCCAGTGTTCCAGTTGCATGCTAAAGAAAAGGCAAGACGAGGGTTTGGGTGTGGAAGACTCCAAATCCTTATCCTTGCACTCCCCGCATGTTTCAGGGTTCAAGTAAATGGTATATTTATGTTTTTCAGCGGCATGGCTTCTGCGAATAGACACAAATATTACGGAGGCAGGAGGGCTTGATCAACCTAACTCAACATGCCTGATCCTGTCTGATTGCTGAAGCTAAGCGAGGCCAGGCTTGGTTTGTGCCTGCATGGGAGACTGCCTGTAAATACCTGGTGCTTTTGGGCTAAGGCCTTGCATATTGGGGTTCAGGTGCAGCATCAGCTTGTTCCTCCATCCACCCACAGCTGATAAAGTAATGATACGGCCTCTTATTGTTCAAGCGCCTACTAAGGAAAGAACCTACGGGTTAGTGCTAGTTTACAGGCACGTCTAAATACCACAGTTCTGTCCTTTCTAAATACAGACATTTACATAGGACCATAGTCTCAAAAATTGAAAAACATCAAGGGTTCCATAACATGGGATTTTTCTGCCATACACTGATGAGTTATGCTTTGATAGGTCAGCCCCTTTCCCTTGCTTCTGGAGTCAGGGTTTTTCCTCCTAATAGGTGTATCATAGGGATACATATGAGCATTTGAGCTAATATGCATACCCACAATGCCTTGCTGATGTGGCTCTGATCTGGAGGTGAACTTCCAGCAATGTTTACTAGGCGGGGTTATGGCATATGTGACTTGGCAGAAATGGATTAGTCTACTTTCACATTTCAGATGAAAGGGTTCTTTTCAAGCCTTTTTAAAATCACCATAACTTTAGCTGGTGTTTTCTAAGCATGCCCCAATGCTACAACCACAGGACAGTCAGGCTATACTAAACTGATGACCCCCTAATAATGGTGATACCAGGTACATAGTTGTCTACAGTCTACAGAAATGGCTGTGTTTGGCTGATTAAGCTATTTATAAATTGGTCCTGCCCTGTAAGACAAAGGCAATATTCTGGACCAAAAGGCTTGCATTTGAGCTAATTTAACAGTGGAAATAACAATGTTAAGGTACAAACACTCACTCTATACCACCATAAATTCAACAATGAAAACTCGAATTACATACACCCACTCTGCACCACTACAAACCCAGCCTCACTCCCTTCAACAATGGTTTTGATGTACAGAGAAAGTGCTACTGCTGGCGGCCTGAGCTTCACCCCTCTAAAGTAAGAACACGTGTGTTAGTTCAAAAAATACAAAAGTCTATGGTTCTGAAGCTATTTAACGGTGCTTTCGATCACAGCCGACAAGTGTGTCGACACTAGGTCGTCCTCAGGGCTGTTTGTATGTGTTACAACGTGATAAAGTAATTTCCATTCATAAAGTATAGCATTATTGCAAATAGAGTTGCAATGCAGATTGTATGACACGTTGTGTACAGAGAGATAATTGTTACATACCCACATTTTGCAGATGGATGGAGCAAAGAGGAAACAGACAAGATACAACTCCATTAGATCGTTCACACAAAATTGAGTGTGCATCACATCGTTGAGCGTGCTAGGAAAATTGCACACATTGGCCCCCCTCAACGGATCACCGTGATTTCACTGAAGACCAAGGAATTATCATACCATTTGAATACTTGCATGGCACCTCGGATCAGATTTGCCAGTGCATATTAGTGTATAAATCTAACATTTATAAATAATACTGTCCTTGGACCAATAAGTGTGTGAAGTGATTGCATGCCTGGGGTTAGGTTGATGTTATCCATGGTGTTGTCATAATGTTATGGTTTCACCAATTCCTGTAGTGCAATGACTCTATGTGCCCAGTAATGAGAATATGACTCACAAACTATTAACGTCGCGTTGCATGAGAGTCATTCTCGTGAGAGCGCATGTTATAAGATCATGTGACGGAAGAAGACGTATTGCGAGAGTACGTGGCATTAGAGCTTTTAGCGTATCATTTATACAGAAGTTGCGACTTATCTTGGTCATCATTCTCCTCTTCCTGTACATCATTTGGTTTTTCATCCTTAACAATCAACTGAAACAGCTCTTTTATATGTCACCAATTCACTTCTTTCTGCCTGTCATTCTAAGCTTTCCTCTATTCAAATTCTTCTTCCATATTTCTCCACAGCTTTGGGCAAGGAGAACCACCCAATGGAAAGCGGACTTCTTCCTTCCCGTGGTGTGCACCAGGGCTCTATCCTGGGTCACCTTCTCTTTGCACTCTTTACTATTCCATTTTCATTTATTGTTGCTTCCTTTGATCTTTCCTATCATTTCTGCCTTGATGACTCACATTTCTGTTTCCTTTTCTGCGAAATGTAGGTGTTATTTTCAAGCCCCCTTTCTCCTTTTCTCTCCACATTTCTAATACCTCTTGTTCTTGTCGCTATCAGCGGTCGAAGTGAGCGGGAACAGTTGGGAGCGGTGTTCCACTACTTTTCTTTTTTACTGTTAACAGCTCCACTACGTTTTGCAACCATTTTTACCATTCCGGAACTGTTCAGTGTGAAGATAAAGCCCACTTCTCCACTTTACTACCGGATATCAGTTACAGCAAAACTGATATCTATTTCAACTCAATTGGCTGTCAACCAGCATGACTGCAACCTTCGAAAAATGTGTTGCACGTTGCTTTTTTCCTTCCTACTCCGTCACTCGCCGGAGTTAAAGGTTCCATCACTTTTTTGGTACACTTCTATCACTGGTCGCTATCAGTAGTTTAATATTACTAGAATCTGGAAAGGTGCCGGAGCGGTTAAACCCATTCCGTCCTATTACGAGGTTCCCTTGCGGGACCCGCTCTGGACGTCTGGTTTTTGCCGTCTGGTTTTACGAGACATCCATCGCTGTTCCCGGGAAGGGACCAGGGAGCTAAGAACGGGCCCGTTATTAACGGGCCCATTGTTAGCTCCCTCCCCATTCCCATTGAGCCCTATGGAGGCTCAAATGGGAATGGGGAAGGTGTGGGTCTGGGTTCCCTGAAAGGGGAAATACCAGGCCCTCCAAGGTCGGAATGGCCCGGTATTTCGACATTCAGGGAACCCAGACCCGAGTTTGGAGGCAGCCATGCCCTTATTAATGAGGCCCTAAGAATGGAAGGTGAGTCCAAGTTTCAGGCAATGTGGTGGGCGTGCCTCTAGTGCTTCACACTACTTGAACGGTGAGATGGTTGGTGCTCTGGAATTAAATGTCATTATTGCAGTTTTGTTACCATCAAGGAGTGCAGCAAAAGCTTGGATGCAGTGTTATAGCAGTTTTGAAATCACACAAAATGCAGGTCTTGAAACCTTTTATTAGATTCACTGGGCCTCATTACGAAGTAGGAGGTAGCCATGGTGCTATTAGCACCATGGCTACCCCCTTACCGCATTCCGGGTCCAGGTTCCCGAAATAGGGACTTAACGGGTCATTCCAACCTTGGAGGACCCGGTAAGTCCCCATTCCGGGAACCATTTACCACTCCCATTCGAGCCCACATAGGGCTCAATGGGAATGGGGATGGAGCTAATAACGGTACCGCAAATTTCGGTACCGTTATTAGCTCTAAAGTCCCTTAACGGGTCCCGTCCATAACGCCTGGTAAAACCAGGTGTTGAGGAAGGAACCCGCTAAGGCACCTCGGAATAGGGTGGTAAGGGATTACCGTAGGGTGACCAGACATCTGGGTTTTCATGGGACAGTCTGGGGCAATCACCCTCCGTCCCGGGGTCCCGGCAGTTTTTTAATTTTAGAAACCCTGTCCGGGGTTGTGTGACTACGGTAATTAAAACTGTAATTATTTTTCACAACACTGTCAGAATTTGAAGTTGGAGGTTTGGCTCGAACCCCCAACCTTTGAGGTACAAGTCACTGCAAATATTGACTGTGCCACAGACACTGGCTTGGAAATTGCTGTACAGCAAGCCATGTCATATCAATTAGAGCTAATGCTCGTTTTGAATTAACATGCCCAGATTCACAGACAAAATTGCACAAATGAGATCATATACAGTTTATAGAAGGGAGAAGTGCTGGAAATATGGTTGGGTGGTGGTTGTGGGGGCGTGTTGGGGAGGGGTGGTAATTGGTTGGCTGCGATGAGGTAGTCCCTCTTTTATGTTGTTGGCCGTCCCGGTTTTTTGTTTTGAAAATCTGGTCACCCTAGATTACCGGCACTGGTGCCCTTACCGGTGCCGGTAATCCTTTACCACCTATCTCGTAATGAGGCCCAGTGACTTTCACTCTACGCCATCTGGTGAAGAAGCCTGTGGGACTTCGAAAGCTAATCCTTTGTTCCATCGCTGAATCCGGATCTTTATTCAGTCCAAGGAAAGGGATGAACACCGGCATTGTGTGCACTGCCATTAAGGCAAAGGTTGTCCAGGTGTATCCATGCACGGTTCCATCATTGAGGAAACCTAACGTCCTTGCTAAGGAGACTGCACCAGCAAAGGTCCATGCTGCATGCATTGCCGCTCAGTTGTGCAGTAAAGCTGATGCTTTTTGCGACTGAATGCATGTTTCTTTCGCTTTCCCTAGTCTAATAAGTTTCATTATTATTATATCCTTTTCTCATCTGTTCCCCCTTCCTGTCTTCATTTGCTTTTCCTCTGTGTTTACCCTTTTCCCCATCTCTGTCTCCCCATTGTACAAATGTCTTCTTCAGTTTCTTTCCTTGTATTCCTTGTGCAGGTGACAGTGTGTTTATATGTTAGTGGGTCTGCCTATGCCAATAGTGATTTTTTAAAAAAATGTATTCAGCTTTAGTGAACCATTTTTGTAGTTGATGTTTTCTCCTGCTGCAGACGGTTCGACTCAGCCTTTCATCCTTCATGGATAAATACAAATGATATCTATTTGGGGGTAATAGCAACATCTGTTATTTCAACAGCGTTGAAACGTCAAGCAGATGTACATAATGGATTTATAGTAGTAAGTGCTACAGAAAGGTTTAGCTAGATTTCAAACAACTGGACTACAAACCAGCAGACAGCTCAGCAATAATGCTGAATCCAGAGGGCCATTGCCAGGTCGTGACCACCCTTGCCCTAACGTCGCTTGGTCCAAGTTTAAGGCCAGAGCAAACAAATGGCCTTTAGCTAGGAGCAACAGACGGTTCCACCTGGTAATGCCCAGAGGAGAGGGCATTATTGCTGTTGGACCATTCCACCCAATGATAGAAGGATATAGCAGTCACGCCCGCATTCGGAGGCGCACTGGGTTGGTAGCTGCCACCCAAAACCAAGGTTGTAGGGTCCTCAGCAAGGACTACGGGCCATTGTTGACCCAGTACCCTCCCGAACACAGGTGAGATCACTCTTCATGCCCCGGGGTTTCCGTAGAGAGTTCAGGGGGTTTACTTTAAAAAAACAATTTTTAATGTAGATGGGCTCGGCACATATTGCGTGTGCCCAATTTCCAGTAAAGAAAAGATGAAGAAAGATGTCTGCCATGTAAAATAGAAAAGGGAGCAAGTCTCTCTTCAATTTCCATTTTGGACACCATGGTGAGGGATCACGCACAGCCTGGACGTTGTTGCCCCGGGTGCAAGCAGATAAGTGGAGCGGAGCAGGGCAGGGTCCATCTTCCATTGGACTTGGGAGTGGGGGACCGGGAGTGGCACTGGGGGAAATGCCAAAAAAATGTTGGGCAGCCACGGCAGGCACTCGAGCGGCCGAGAGAATACAGGTGGTCACTAATACGTTCTGCCCTCCTTCCGTGAAATCTGATTGGCAAGATAGTCTCCACTGGGTACGAATGTTCTGTTTAAAACAAGGAAAGACAAAAGGACAAACATTACAATGTTAGACCAAAGATTTATACCAGCCCTTATTTAAATCAGTCACTGCATTGCCTGCAACGGAACTGCCAAAATACCAATGCTCCAATGTGAGTGAAATCACTGTTTCGGTCATACCTGTCTTCCTCAGGGTATCTTAGAAGGCTAGTGGGCCTCTTGGTGCAACGGATGCACATGTTTTTTTCTGACCAGAAAGGACCTGATTCATGGAATTTTTAGCACAGTGCAAAGTGACTGCTCTGCCAAAAACACCCCGATTCACAGAACGGTGCAAAGTGTATTTTTGTAGTGCAAAGTCCCTTTTCAACGTGAATTAGGCCCATTTAGAGCACTGTAAAAATACACTTTGCACTGCTCTGTGAATCAGGGTGTTTGTTGGTAGTGCAAAGTCACTTTGCAACAGCGCAAAGTCAATTTGCACTGTGCTATAAATTCCATGAATCGTGCTGAAAGAGTCTTGTTGCTCCGTTTAGGGGCTTCATCTAATGTTTTGTGTGGGTTGTGGGGTGGGGGACCAGAAGGTGGTGCATGACCTCCCAACAGTATCAAGAACTACAACAATTTTTGGGGAAAAGCCTTTTTCTGGGGAGAATGGTCCTTGACAGGGTGGGCATCATTTGAGGTGCCAGAGGTAGGACTTGGTAGATATTTTTGTTTTGCAGAAAAAGCGCGCGTGCAAGACGAGTCTCCCGAATGCAGGTGATGCGTCTTGCAATAAAATGACAATTTTAGAAGGCATGGCACACATAAATAAAGCCCAAAAGAGCGAGCAGGGTTTGCATTTTAATTCCCATCCGGGTCCCACTTTCAGTCTGAAGGGTTCAGAAATGTCAATCATGCAGCAAGCGTCTGGAAGTAACATACAGTTGGGATGTTCCTCTGAGCTCACATTTGAGCACATTAAAAAAAAACAAATAGCAGACGTGCTAATGCGCCAGGGTGCAAACTCGCCAAAATGAGAGTTCCATGTGATAATATCCCCGCAAAAATGTCGCCATACAAGAATGGCGCTTTTTTTGTGGCCATATTACCCCATTGAACCTGCGGGGGACACCCCTGCAGCCCCCATATTTTTTTAAAGGGAGCAGGGGCACCCCCGTAACCCCAGCTCCCATTTACCCCATATATTGTCCCCATAAATAATGTTGCCTGTGCCGTTTCCCTGCGACTATATGTATGGCGACATTATTTATGCGCGTATTACCTGATACCAACATGAGAACTTGGGTGCCATTGGGAGAATTTATATCAGCCGCCTGACACAGAAAACATTGACAGTTCACGTATTTAGCGCTTTGCTATCCAGTGACCAGCTAAATGACGAGCTCCCGTCTTTGTGCAGGGGCGGTGGGGGGTTGTTGAAAATGTTTGTCTTCAACACGTGTGAACTATAGAATCGAGGCCAAGCCACGGCAGTGTTCTCAATAGCACGGTCCCAATCGTGGCATACGTTCTGCCCTCTACACCTGTCTGTGTAGGCCAAACAGAAACTAAAATAAAACTTGGGCCCAGGAGCTTAACAGCAGAGCACTGAATTGCTTAATTTAAAAAATTTAAAAAAATAAGTGCCAGGACCCAAATATTTCCTAGCACTCCTGCAACACTGCGGGTGGCCAGTTCCCCACCACTGTTGCTACCACCCATATCTGCTCCCCACAGTGCCAACAAATTTGGGGTCACACTACAGCTTGCACCTGCTTATTGGGGTTGATGGATGCTGTGACTATCACCATTAAATAATTAAAGTGAATCTGAGACAATAAGTGCCGGAGCCCAAAAATAAGTGCCAGGACCGAGCCCTGGCAAACACCCCCACACCTTAAGCACTGGAGCAGTGGAAAAGGAAACAGAACAAGCACTGGAAAAGGCGCCCGGCTTGGCTTTGCTAAACGGGAGTCCTTGGGGGTCATACAGGCCTCCTCCCAGGTCACAGAGACCAGGGAGGTGGGCTGCGCTGAAAAAGGAGCGCCAACACAGGGGAGGAGGGAGGCCTGCACCCACCCAGCCCCAGCTGCCTCCTGGGTAGTTAGGCCCTCTTTGTCTGTTTGAACCCTCAATTTGTTGCTAAATGGATTACAACTAATGACAGTGCTAAGGTGCACATAGGAGTGAGCATCAATGGTCGCCCCTAAACTGTAACTTTCAGGGGAAACCAGTGATGGTGCCTCTTCTATGTGCCAAAACTAATGAGCCAACGCTAATGGTACAAAGGTATTTTGTACAAGCTGAAACTAATATAGGTGCTAGGTTGGGCCTTTAGCCAAAACTAAGCAGCCTTCTCTGCCTGAAGAATGCCATCTATTATATCTACGCCAATATTGTTGCCATATAGTCTATCTATCTGTCTGTCTGTCTGTCTGTCTGTCTGTCTGTCTATCTATCTATCTATCTATCTACCCATATATCTACCTATCTGTCCGTCTGTCCGTCTGTCTGTCTGTCTGTCTATCTGTCTGTCTATCTATCTATCTATCTATCTATCTATCTATCTATCTATCTATCTATCTATCTGCCTGTCTGTCTGTCTGTCTGTCTGTCTATTTATCTGTCCGTCTGTCTGTCTGTCTGTCTATCTATCTATCTATCTATCTATCTATCTATCTATCTATCTATCTATCTATCTATCTATCTATCTGTCTGTCTATTTATCTGTCTGTCTATCTATCTATCTATCTATCTATCTATCTATCTATCTATCTATCTACCCATAGATCTACCTACCTGTCTGTCTGTCTGTCTGTCTGTCTATCAATCTATCTATCTATCTATCTATCTATCTATCTATCTATCTATCTATCTATCTATCTATCTATCTATCTATCTATCTACCCATAGATCTACCTACCTGTCTGTCTGTCTGTCTGTCTGTCTGTCTGTCTGTCTATCTATCTATCTATCTATCTATCTATCTATCTACCCATAGATCTACCTGTCTGTCTGTCTGTCTGTCTATCTATCTATCTATCTATCTATCTATCTATCTATCTATCTATCTATCTATCTATCTATCTATCTATCTACCCATAGATCTACCTACCTGTCTGTCTGTCTGTCTGTCTGTCTGTCTGTCTGTCTGTCTGTCTATCTATCTATCTATCTATCTATCTATCTATCTATCTATCTATCTATCTACCCATAGATCTACCTGTCTGTCTGTCTATCTATCTATCTATCTATCTATCTATCTATCTATCTATCTATCTATCTATCTATCTATCTATCTATCTATCTACCCATAGATCTACCTACCTGCCTGTCTGTCTGTCTGTCTGTCTGTCTGTCTGTCTATCTATCTATCTATCTATCTATCTATCTATCTATCTATCTACCCATAGATCTACCTACCTGTCTGTCTGTCTGTCTGTCTGTCTGTCTATCTATCTATCTATCTATCTATCTATCTACCCATAGATCTACCTGTCTGTCTGTCTGTCTGTCTGTCTGTCTGTCTGTCTGTCTATCTATCTATCTATCTATCTATCTATCTATCTATCTACCCATAGATCTACCTACCTGTCTGTCTGTCTATCTATCTATCTATCTATCTATCTATCTATCTATCTATCTATCTATCTACCCATAGATCTACCTGTCTGTCTGTCTGTCTGTCTGTCTGTCTGTCTGTCCGTCTGTCTATCTATCTACCCATAGATCTACCTGTCTGTCTGTCTGTCTGTCTGTCTGTCTGTCTGTCTGTCTGTCTATCTATCTATCTATCTATCTACCCATAGATCTACCTGTCTGTCTGTCTGTCTGTCTGTCTGTCTGTCTGTCTGTCTGTCTATCTATCTATCTATCTATCTATCTATCTATCTATCTATCTATCTATCTACCCATAGATCTACCTGTCTGTCTGTCTGTCTGTCTGTCTGTCTATCTATCTATCTATCTATCTATCTATCTACCCATAGATCTACCTGTCTGTCTGTCTGTCTGTCTGTCTGTCTGTCTGTCTGTCTGTCTGTCTGTCTGTCTATCTATCTATCTATCTATCTATCTATCTATCTACCCATAGACCTACCTGTCTGTCTGTCTGTCTGTCTGTCTGTCTGTCTGTCTGTCTATCTATCTACCCATAGATCTACCTACCTGTCTGTCTGTCTGTCTATCTATCTACCCATAGATATACCTACCTGTCTGCCTGTCTGTCTGTCTGTCTGTCTGTCTGTCTGTCTGTCTGTCTATCTATCTATCTATCTATCTATCTATCTATCTATCTATCTATCTATCTATCTATCTACCCATATATCTACCTGTCTGTCTGCCTGTCTGTCTATCTATCTATCTATCTATCTATCTATCTATCTATCTATCTATCTATCTATCTATCTATCTATCTATCTATCTATCTATCTATCTATCTATCTATCTATCTATCCATCCATCTATCTATCTACCCATAGATCTACCTACCTGTCTGTCTGTCTGTCTGTCTGTCTGTCTGTCTATCTATCTATCTATCTATCTACCCATAGATCTACCTGTCTGTCTGTCTGTCTATCTATCTATCTATCTATCTATCTATCTATCTATCTATCTATCTATCTATCTATCTATCTATCTATCTATCTACCCATAGATCTACCTACCTGTCTGTCTGTCTGTCTGTCTGTCTGTCTGTCTATCTATCTATCTATCTATCTATCTATCTATCTATCTATCTGTCTGTCTGTCTGTCTGTCTGTCTGTCTGTCTGTCTGTCTGTCTGTCTATCTATCTATCTATCTATCTACCCATAGATCTACCTACCTGTCTATCTATCTATCTATCTATCTATCTATCTATCTATCTATCTATCTATCTATCTATCTATCTATCTATCTATCTGTGTTCTCATATTGCGCCACTAACCCTAAGACCTCAGGGCGCACACAGGAGAAAAAAGAGACAGACAACAGAAAACGTAGAATTGGAAGAGGACAAAATTGTGTGGGCAGGGTTCACTCTACAAGAAAAACGAGGAGTCATAAGATGTTATTTAGAAAGACACAGTGAGGGTCATGTCAGTAGCAAAAGGAGAGGAAGCTGATATTGGCCAGGTGTTTTGGCATGGAATTCCATAGGGTAGGGGCCCAGGAGTTAATACTGGCTCCTCCAAACCCCTTCTACATAGACACGGGTATGATCAGAGAGATATTACCGTTTGATCGTAATAAACGACCAACAGGTTTCTTTTTTAACCTGGTCTTAAGGTATGAGGGGGCCTTATCATGCAAGCATTTATGCACAATGGATAGCCCCTTGTGATGCAGCCGTTGCTGGACAGGCAGCCAGTGTAGGCTGCGCCTGGCTTCGGAAACGTGCATGTTACGCCCAAGTCCAAGCACAGCTCGCACAGCGCTGTTCTGGATCACCTGCAATGTTCTAAAATTGGCCTGGGATGTACCAATCAGAAGACTATTACAGTAATCCAGCTTGCAGTTCACAATTGCAGCCGCTATCAAAGCAAGATTTTCTCTGGACAGATAGGGTCGAATCCGCCAGAGGAGTTGGATGTAAAAATAGCATGAGGACTTGAGGTAATTAGTCTGCTGAGTGAAAGACAGCTGAGGGTCAAAGAAGACCCCAAGAGTTTTTACATTTTTTAGATACGTGAATAACATGCCGACCAATCAGGAAATTGTCATATTTCACATCCAGTTTCTTTAGCCGCTGCTGAGTGCCCAAAATGAGCAACTCAGTTTTGGCATTATTGAGGGCCAAAGAGTTCAAGGCCATCCAATTCTGAATTTCCACAAAGATGTGATTGATACGCCAGTAAGTTTGATGACAATCTGCGTATCGTCGCATAATTGGCAAAATATATGCCCAAGGCCGACAGAAGAGCACAGAGAAGACGTGAGTATATATTAAAGAGCAGGGGTGATAAACACGACCCCTGAGGAACACCACATAATAGGGTAGAGCCAATGGAAGAGGCATAGTGCTGGCACATGGCGCTAACGCACCCTCTCTGAGCCAAAACTAAAAATACCTATTTGTGTTGGGCCTGGCGATTCATGTCTGAAATCAGTGTGTAATTCTCGCTGTCTCTTTTATTTATTTATTTTAAATGAATAGAGCTTGCAAACAGCCCGGGGGCATTGAGGCGCTGTTACAAGGAAATTACTTAGTTACAGGAAGCATACATCATATACATCAAGGTGAAAGGCATGTAGCTCTTACTAAGGTTAACTGCCAGATATTAGGATTTTTTGGCTTTTGCTGTCGCGGCTTCTTAATTCTTGCTTTCTCGATTTTAAATCAAGGAGACACTCATTTCACCACTAGATAAACTGACGCTCAGGAGACTTGGTGAGCGTGGAAAGCCCGTCAGACCTGCCACTGGAACCAGCAATGCTTCGGGCCCCTTACGAGACTCTGCGGAACTCTTGCGCTAGCATCCATTTTTCCACAGCAGGAAAAAAAGCAGATATAATCCAACAGTGGTGGCCTCGCGGGGGAGGGGGAGGCGCATGGATTCTGTTTTGTTCTGGAAGGCAGCCATATCACTCTGGAATCTGCTTCCAAGCCTCGGGTTAAGCATGGGAAAATAAATGTTTTTTCCTCTTCATTTGCAGCCAGACACAGGACGTAGCCCCTGGAAACGAGAAACGCTATTACTAGTTCTGCCACGTTGCAATATTTAAAGCACCTCATATGTGCTGGCCGACTTGCGGAGTCGTCCTGTTGTCTGGCCTTCGTCCAAAGAAAGGATGTAATGCAGCCGTTTGGGCTGGACTGCATCTTTTTGGGGTGGGGCTAAGCCTGATTTGCATGTAGACTTTCCCCTCCTGTAATTTTATGTTATGTTGATTTATACCGCACACCGCTACCACCCAAGTGCAGTCTCCGGGCCCTCTATGGTATGGCTAGGATGACCTGGGTTTATAGTGAGTATTTCGAATGACATTTTTTCGAATGCCAATATGTCCAAAAAATGTTACCGAAAAAAAATATTTAGAATTTCCTTTTTTTGTTATTTTTTGTTTGAAATGGGGAGGGGTAACCCTTATTTTTACTCGCGAAACAAAAAAAAACATGTAAATTAAAAAAGAATACATTCAATTTTTTTTTTTTTCGGTAAAATGTTTTTGACATATTTGTCATTCGAAAAAATGTTTTCGACATATTAACTGGATACCGATGACCAGACATCCCGGTTTTCCCAGGGCAGTCTGGGGAAATCACCCTCCGTCCCAGCGTCCGGGGAGTTTTTTGATTTGATAAACCCCGTCCTGGGTCTCCATGGGTGGATGGCTAGGGTCCTGGTTTATGCCGGGACCCGATTTCGAAAATCGAAAAATCGTGTCTCCCGGCGCAACCTTTCCTACGTGAATGGGGTTGTGAAATGCTTTTCAAGCCCCCATTTCCTCCCCCTTTCCCTCCCAGGCACTCTCCTCCAATGAGAGGAGTGTGCCTGTGAGCACACCCCCACCATGCTCCCTGCAACAGGCCAGCGACATAGAAGTAGGACAACAGTTTTATTTGTATTTACTTAAGTCCCACTTCTATTTCTATGACTTGTCTCATTAAAAAAAAATCTGGTCACCCTAGGTATGGCAGGCTGAAAAACGAAACTTAAGGGTGTCTCTGAAAGCAATGCCAGAGATTGATTCATTCAACACCTTTCCACCATCCCTCTTTAGTGTTGCCAAAGTCATCCTGTGTGACACGGGTATGTCCAGGATGTACACTTCAACAGTGCTGCCCAATGACAAGGGAACTTGTCGAGGGTGCTTGTGGTCCTGTTCAGAAAGGATGGTATCTACCCGTATGAGCTGCCCTGTCACTATTGGGTGGGGCCCTGCCTGATTTGCATATGGTGTTTCCCCTTCTGTAATGGCACAGCAGTTTAAAAACCAATGGTCTCTAGGATTGTCACAAGCAATGCCAAAGCTTATGGTTGATTCAGAAATCCATCCATCTCTCTTAAGTGTCACCCACCTGTTTCATTAGCAGCCCTTGTCCTGCTGTTTGTAACTACCTAAGCTGTAACTAGTGCCTAGATACCCACAGGTTAAGCACTCTATACAAATGCATAAATAAATAAATAAGATTACCACTATCGGGATGGGCAGCCACTGCCACCCAAGTGGCTCAACTGCAGTGGCCTTTAACTGTGATGTAAAGTCATGTCCTCGGGTCAATGCGCTGTCAAAAGGAAGGACACAGCGAGCATGGGCGTAATTTTACGGGGGACAGGGGTGTTTGTCCCCCCCAACTTTCATGGCACACTATTTTGTTCCCATTCATTTGGCTGGGGCACCTTTTATTCAGATGTCATGTCCCCCCAACATTTTCAGCAAAGTTACTCCACTGACATCGAGCAGTAGAGGGCTGGACTCCATCAAATCCGAGAAATAGCTGGGTATGGCGGACAATAAACGTATCACGTAATCACGTGTAATGACGTATGGAATTGACCTGTGTCCTGCTTTATAGAAGAGCAAATTATGTTGCTTAAGTAATAAACAGTGCAATGACAACCGCCGCCCCCCAGTCTGGGTGCAGCCCTCACGCATCTTGGTTTCTCCATGCCGTCTCCAACGTTGAACCACAGCTGTCTCCAGGTGATATCATTCCACAGCACATCCTCCGTATGTAAACCTCCTACACATTCTACCATGATCTCATGATATGATATGGTATTTGTAACCCGTCTATACACAAGTGTTTCCTGCTCTGCCACCTACCCAGGTTCTCTTTCATTTTCTCTTGACTCCTGATACATTTTTGGAGGAATCATTGAACAGGACACAAAGTGAGCATATACAAAGGGGGCAAACTGCACTAATGAGGATGACCCCCTGCCTCCCACTCTCACAGATGTCTTAATCCTTCTGCACCGACTCTCCTGCCAGTTCCGCTCTTGTTGAGACTAGGTTCACAATCCACACATTGTTAATATGATACATGTAAGAGTGCATAGGATTCTCCTCGGTTACAAGGGAGTTTAATGGCCTAGACATCTTTACTCTTCCAAAAGAAATGTGCTTTACTGTTTGGATCAGTTTTGTTCTTTAAAATGATATTTTGGGTTATTTATAACGTGCTTAATACCCAGAGGTTTCTAAGTGCGGACCCGGGGATTGAACCTATGTGGCTCCGTTTCGTCTTGCTTCCAAGGCGAGCACATTGCTGCTGAGCTATCCTCCCAGCTCGCTTCTTGGCTCGCACTGCTAGAATTCCCTCCCAACGCTGCTCTCTCAAACCTCTGATTTTATGTGTGTAGTGAAAAAGCTGAGAGGCCGAATGCTACAACAAACGAGATTGGATCTAATATGGTCCCCCTTCTCTGCCATCCCGTTGCTCACACCCTGCACCTTTGAAGAACTTGTGTGTACCCTTCTCCCCTGCTCCACCACCCCGAGGCCTGAGCCCATCCTGGGCCTGGGGGATGGAGCCGGCGGGGATCGAGGGACTGGATTGACAAAATCATGCTTTGTCGGAGCTTCTGCTCCCTTCCAAGATGGTGGGTTCCTCGCCGCAGCGAGAAACGGGCTGTGTGTGCTCTTGTCCCGCCTCCGGATGCCTCTAGTAGATTACTGACTGCCTCAGATCCTGATTGGGAGGGAGCCAGCAGACAAAGCCGCCCGTTAAGGACCCTGATAAGGATCCTAGCCTGTCTGGGCCTATCCGGGGCGATACGCGTCTTACTTCATCTCCCCTTCGTTGGTCTAACCTGGGCAAGACCTTGCTGTACTGTGCCCCTTGTTCTTGCATACCTACCTTGGACTCTTCCTGCATTTTCCACCTCTTTTTACACTCTTCCTTTGGTCCCTCTTTCTTTTCATGGGCCTCCGGCTCTCCCACCCCCTCCCCTTCCATCCCGTTCTCGTTTCCCTGTTATTTTGGTCCTTGCCTCCTCCATGTTGTCTTCCACCCTCTCCTCTGCGCTCCTGTTCTCGTGTCCCTGTTGTTTTGGTCCTTGCCTCCTCCCAGGAGTCTCCCACCATCTCCTGTGCCATCCAGTTCTCGTTTCCCTGTTGTTTTGGTGCTTGCCTCCTCCCAGGGGTCTCCCACCATCTCCTGTGCCATCCCGTTCTCGTTTCCCTTTGCCTCCTCCCAGGGGTCTCCCAACATCTCCTGTGCCATCCCGTTCTCGTTTCCCTGTTGTTTTGGTCCTTGCCTCCTCCCAGGGGTCTCCCAACATCTCCTGTGCCATCCCGTTCTCGTTTCCCTGTTGTTTTGGTCCTTGCCTCCTCCCAGGGGTCTCCCAACATCTCCGGTGCCATCCCGTTCTCGTTTCCCTGTTGTTTTGGTCTCCTCCATTGTGTCTCCCACCCTCTCCCCTGCGCTCCTGTTTTCGTGTCCCTGTTGTTTTGGTCCTTACCTCCTCCCAGGAGTCTCCCACCATCTCCTGTGCCATCCCGTTCTCGTTTCCCTGTTGTTTTGGTCCTTGCCTCCTCCCAGGGGTCTCCGAGCATCTCCTGTGCCATCCCGTTCGCGTTTCCCTGTTGTTTTGGTCCTGGCCTCCTCCCAGGGGTCTCTCACCATCTCCTGTGCCATCCCGTTCTCGTTTCCCTGTTGTTTTGGTCCTTGCCTCCTCCCAGGGGTCTCGCACCATCTCCTGTGCCATCCCGTTCTCGTTTCCCTTTGCCTCCTCCCAGGGGTCTCCCAACATCTCCTGTGCCATCCCGTTCTCGTTTCCCTGTTGTTTTCGTCCTTGCCTCCTCGCAGGGGTCTCCCAACATCTCCTGTGCCATCCCGTTCTCGTTTCCCTGTTGTTTTGGTCCTTGCCTCCTCCCAGGGGTCTCCCAACATCTCCGGTGCCATCCCGTTCTCGTTTCCCTGTTGTTTTGGTCTCCTCCATGGTGTCTCCCACCCTCTCCCCTGCGCTCCTGTTTTCGTGTCCCTGTTGTTTTGGTCCTTGCCTCCTCCCAGGAGTCTCCCACCATCTCCTGTGCCATCCCGTTCTCGTTTCCCTGTTGTTTTGGTCCTTGCCTCCTCCCAGGGGTCTCCAAGCATCTCCTGTGCCATCCCGTTCGCGTTTCCCTGTTGTTTTGGTCCTGGCCTCCTCCCAGGGGTCTCTCACCATCTCCTGTGCCATCCCGTTCTCGTTTCCCTGTTGTTTTGGTCCTTGCCTCCTTCCAGGGGTCTCCCACCATCTCCTGTGCCATCCCGTTCTCGTTTCCCTTTGCCTCCTCCCAGGGGTCTCCCAACATCTCCTGTGCCATCCCGTTCTCGTTTCCCTGTTGTTTTGGTCCTTGCCTCCTCCCAGGGGTCTCCCAACATCTCCTGTGCCATCCCGTTCTCGTTTCCCTGTTGTTTTGGTCCTTGCCTCCTCCCAGGGGTCTCCCACAATCTCCGGTGCCATCCCGTTCTCGTTTCCCTGTTGTTTTGGTCTCCTCCATGGTGTCTCCCACCCTCTCCCCTGCGCTCCTGTTTTCGTGTCCCTGTTGTTTTGGTCCTTGCCTCCTCCCAGGAGTCTCCCACCATCTCCTGTGCCATCCCGTTCTCGTTTCCCTGTTGTTTTGGTCCTTGCCTCCTCCCAGGAGTCTCCCACCATCTCCTGTGCCATCCCGTTCTCGTTTCCCTGTTGTTTTGGTCCTTGCCTCCTCCCAGGGGTCTCCGAGCATCTCCTGTGCCATCCCGTTCGCGTTTCCCTGTTGTTTTGGTCCTGGCCTCCTCCCAGGAGTCTCCCACCATCTCCTGTGCCATCCTGTTCTCGTTTCCCTGTTGTTTTGGTCCTTGCCTCCTCCCAGGGGTCTCCGAGCATCTCCTGTGCCATCCCGTTCTCGTTTCCCTGTTGTTTTGGTCCTTGCCTCCTCCCAGGGGTCTCCCAACATCTCCTGTGCCATCCCGTTCTCGTTTCCCTGTTGTTTTGGTCTCCTCCATGGTGTCTCCCACCCTCTTCCCTGCGCTCCTGTTCTCGTGTCCCTGTTGTTTTGGTCCTTGCCTCCTCCCAGGAGTCTCCCACCATCTCCTGTGCCATCCCGTTCTCGTTTCTGTTGCCAAGCACTCAGGGGTTAAGGAGTGCTGCCCCCACCGTTGTGGGGGCGGAGCCATGCTACGGCGGGAGGACAGGGAGAGCGGGGCTTTCTGGGTAAGGCGCGAGAAGCGCCAGTTCGTGTTAAGCAGTGGATGAATAAAGAAGCATCCAATAATCTCTGTGTGCGCGTCCTCTTTTCCGTGGCCCATACGGGCCAACACTGGCAACGAGGTCGTTCCCGTGCGCTCACGGAGCCTTCCTTTCGGCAGTCCGCCGCTCCTCCGTGGCTCTCCGCTACCCTCCGCGCCACAAGCGCGTTCGAAAGTATCCCTGCTTGGCAATCCGCCAATTCCTTGCTCTGGGAGCGTCCAGGCCTCCCCCTCCGGCCTCTCCACCTCCGACACGGGCGGCAGCCCCCCCCTCCTTCTTCACTCGTCCTACAACACTCCAAGAGTGCCGTCGGTGATTGCTGGCAGTCTGCCTGACACCACGCTGTGAGAAGGGCCACAGGTACCGCGCAGTGCAACATTGGCCATCTGCTGCGACCCCCCCACATCGCGTGCCGGTGAGGTCTCCCAAGGCACTCGAAAAGCCAATAAAGACACGTGACAGGGTTGGAGTGCCCCCCCCCATAACACTCGACCTCCCAGGCAGGCCAAGCTCCGCTAGCCTGCCCATAACAGGCACAAGGGACACACGCTTTCCGGCATCATGAGCACGCCGGCCTCCGCTTCAGGTTCCAACCCAGGGTCGCCTACCACGGCTCATGTCGTACAGCCGATTCAACTGCGACTACCACCACCTTTCACCATGACCCCGCAAGCCACGAAGGGGCCCAGATGGACTGATTGGATGGAAGATTTCCAACATTACGTCAGGGGGTCTGGTGATGGAAACTCCCCCAATATCAGGGACATCTTCCTCAATCTAGTAGGAGGCGAAATAAAGACTGTGGTCAAGACCATCCCTGCAGCTGAACAGAACACCTTCAAGGACTTAATAAAGGCTCTAGACAAACTCCTCATCATAGAAGTTAATCGCGACTACGAACGCTACCTTTTCAACAAGTGCACCCAAATGCCACAGGAGACAGTTGACGAATTCATAACCCGCCTAAGAGTAAAAGGTGCAAATTGCCAATTTGACGCATTTTCGCTGGAGGAAGCCATAAGATTGAGGTACATTGAAGGCTGCCTATCCCCTGCTCTGAAGAAACAGCTCCTGAAAAAACCCCTCTCCATTCAGGAAGTGAGCGAGCTCGCTCGAATACATGAGAGGGTCGATGCCCAAGCTACATCCATGGCCAATCCGAGCAACCCCAAGCATGACACAGCGGAACTGGTCGCAACCATACAACAAGCTCGTCCAGGTGATAGGGGGCCACAGTCGTACAGAACTCAATCCATCCAAACTCCCCGCCTACAGAGACAGTGCTATTGTTGTGGGATGTCTTTTCCGCATGCAGGCTCATGCCCAGCGCTGTCTCAACGATGCACGAACTGCGGAAGAGAAGGACATTTTCACTCGGTGTGCCGGGAAGGTGTACCATTTCCCCTGGCGAGACCCCAAACGCCTGTCAGGCCACTTTTCCGTCCACCACCTCCAAGACACTTTCAACCCAGATATTACCAACAAAGCCAAGGACAGAGGCGGTACGTCAGGGCCATTGATGAATACCATACGCCGGGGTACCCACCACAGCCAGAGCAGGCTGATCGGACCAGATACTTCACGGACGAATATGACCATCCACCAGAGGAATATGGGCCTGAGACTCTCTACCAGGAGGAGCAGGGAGCCGCATATGACATGCCATATGACCTATACGACCAGGACGAGTTTGTCAACCTCATACTTGACACTGAAGAGGCTAGAGAAGCCCGAAAATCCCCATCAAAATGGGAAACAGACAATTTCAATTCATGATTGACTCAGGTGCTACTGTCAACATTATGGGCGAACAGGACTATGCCGTACTACCGAACCCACCCGCACTTGAACAGTCTCGCTCAAGGATATTTCAGTGGGGTGCCACCACCCCCCTACCGACGGTAGGATGTTTCACACAACGCCTTCTCCTGAATGGCCGGAAAGTGGACACAACTATACACATTATCCGGTCACTTGCCAGAAGCCGGTGCCTGCTCAGCTACCACACGGCTTCCCGCCTGGGGCTAATAGAAATACACGTGAGGGCGGGAGACTCCATCACTGCGACCTCCGAGAGCGCAAACGCGAGGGACGCAGTTGGCGCCATCGCATGCTACCAGCCGCAGAACCTGGTCACACAGGCTGACATCACAAGGGACTTCCCCAACCTCTGCATGGGGCTGGGCAAACTCAGGGCCCCTCCCATCCGGCTCCACATCGACACATCGGTGAGGCCGGTACCACAACATCCCCGGAGAGTAGGGTTTCACCTGCAAGCGGCAGTATCAGACGCACTCCAACAACTGCTGTCTGATGGCATCATTGAACCAGCCACAGGTCCGACACCATGGGTTTCCCCACTCGTGGTTGTACCCAAAGAAGGGGGGAAGATCCGTTTGTGCGTGGACATGAGGGTGGCAAACACCGCCATTCAGCGCGAGAGGCATCCGGGCCCCTGCATTGAGGACATGATCGTGCAACTGAACAACGCCCGGATGTTCTCCAAACTCGACCTCAACCAAGGATACCATCAGCTGGAGCTGCATCCGGAATCCAGACCCATCACGACCTTCGTGACCCACGACGGTCTCTACAGGTATCGGCGTCTGAACTTCGGCATCTCATCAGCCATGGAAATCTTTCAAGAGGCCATCCGGCAGGTGATCAGACCCATCAAGGGCACACTGAACTACAGTGACGACATCCTCGTTTTTGGATCATCGAAAGAGTCTCACGACAAAGCCCTACTCGCCACATGTACAGCACTCCAGGAGGCAGGCCTCACCCTCAATATTGCAAAGTGCTGTTTCAGCAAGACAAAGCTGACATTTTTTGGACACATCTTTTCCAGCGAAGGAATGATGCCGGATCCCGATAAGGTTGACACTATCACTAACCTGGAAGAACCGCGACAAGTTGCAGACGTCCGCTCGTTTCTCGGCATGGCTGGCTACTGTGTGAGGTACATACCGCACTATGCGTCCCTTACTGACCCTCTACGGAAACTCCTCCAGAAAGAAACGGTGTTTGAATGGACCCCTGCGTGTCTCCAGGCTTTTTCCAACATCAAGCGGGCCCTGATGGAGGCGCACCGCCTAGCCTACTTCAATCCCTCATGGCACACTGAAATAGTGGTGGACGCGAGCCCGGTGGGCCTTGGTGCCATCCTAGCCCAAACCAGCGGGGCGGATGTCCACCCGAGACACGCTGTCGCCTACGCCAGCAGGGCCCTGTCCACCCCAGAACTGGCCTACTCCCAGGCGGAAAAAGAAAGCTTAGCCGTCATCTGGGCGTGCAAACATTTCCATGACTTCATCATAGGGAAAAAGTTCACGTTAATCACGGACCACCAGGGAGAGCGGGGCTTTCTGGGTAAGGCGTGAGAAGCGCCAGTTCGTGTTAAGCAGTGGATGAATAAAGAAGCATCCAATAATCTCCGTGTGCGCGTCCTCCTTTCCGTGGCCCATACGGGCCAACAGTTTCCCTGTGGTTTTGGTCCTTGCCTCCTCCCAGGGGTCTCCCAACATCTCCTGTGCCATCGCGTTCTCGTTTCCCTGTTGTTTTGGTCCTGGCCTCCTCCCAGGGGTCTCCGAACATCTCCTGTGCCATCCCGTTCGCGTTTCCCTGTTGTTTTGGTCCTGGCCTCCTCCCAGGGGTCTCCCAACGTCTCCTGTGCCATCACTTTCTCGTTTCCCTGTTGTTTTGGTCCTTGCTTCCTCCCAGGGGTCTCCCACCCTCTCCCCAGCACTCCTATTCTCGTGTCCCTTTTACTTTGGTCCTTGCCTCCTTCCAGGGGTCTCCCACCAGCTCCTATCCCGTTCTCGTTTCCCTGTTATTTTGTCATTGCCTTCTCCATGGTGTCTCCCACCCTCTTTCCAGCGTCCCCGTTCTCGTTTCCCTGTTGTCTTGGTCCTTGCCTCCTCCCCAGTTTCCCCTTCTCCTACCTTTCTCGATCCTTTTCTCCCCTTTTGATTTGATGCTCCGTTCTGTTTTATTTTTCCCTCTTAGCCTCCTATCCTTGTCTGGTTGCCCCTCACCCTTTTGCCTTCCATGACTCTCCCCTCCCTTTTTTCCTCTCACCCCCCGCCCCCCTGCACTGTCTGTCTCCCTGCTTTGCCCCCTTTTTTCCTTATTAGTTGCTGTCTCTGCTCTTAGTTCGAGCTCCACTTGCTTTCCTGCACCCGCTGGGATTTATTTCGCACCCTGGGCCTCTTTGTGCTTTCTCTCCCCTTCCTCCCCATGGGCCTTGGCTCGCTTCCATGCTATGCTTTCCTCACTTCCGCAGCTATCCTTACCCGGGGTTTGACGCTGGCAGGGGAGTTGCTAGGTCTGGAAAAGACCCGGGGCTAAGCTGATGTCGGAATGGTTGGGGTTGGGGGCTAGCTAGTATTTTGGATGTAGCTCCTGAGATTCTATCCGGGGCTGCAACCAAAAGATCAGGGGCTATAGCCCCCTTAGCCCCCCCTAGCAACGCCCCTGGACGCTGGCATCCTGCTGTTTATACATTACCTTCCTGCAACCCCAACGTTCTCTGGATCCTTCCTTCAACCCTGGTTTGCCTCTGGATCCTTGCTTTTGCATTGACTTACTTTCAACCCTTGTTTGCCTCTGGATCCTTCCTTTTGCATTGACTTACCTTCAACCCTGGTTTGCCTCTGTATCCTTGTTGTGCTTGCACTTGTCCTACCAGCAACATCCGTTTTGACTCTGTATCCTTGCTGTGCTCTGCATTCATTGACTTACCTCAACCATGGAGTGACTTTGTAACCCTGTTGCTTTACCTGCCTTCACGCCTGATGTAGCCCCCCCCCCCCAAGCCCTGAGACGTGGCTTTTCCAGGCTGAAGTCACTTACCTATCTAAATCTTAATTGTCTGCATATATTCTCTTAGGCGAGGCTTTCCCAGACTGTAGTCTTTTTTACCTGCATGTCCTGTTCTCCTTATGTAGTTTACCTACTTGGTCCTGCACTTATTGTTTGTATTCTGTACCTTAGCTTCCCCCCTCCTGCACCTTCCTTCCTCCCCCGCCTCCCCCTGTTTATGTCTCAGCACTTGCACATTCTAAATCGTCTCACAATCTAGTCAGAGCGCTTTGTTTGTTGCACCCATTGGCTGCAGTTCCCCCCCCACCCCCTGCCCTCATATATAGCACTTGCACGTTCTGAATGTTTCAAGACCTTTCAAGAACGATTTTGTTTTTGTTTTATCCCCCTCTCACCTCCCCTCGCCCCTTGTCTTGATGCGCCTAGAAACACAATTCTGCTGTATTGTGCGGATAACAAATAAGCAATAAATAAATAAATAATTCATTGTGGGAGTTTAAATCTTTCCTAACGTCATCTGACCTCATTCGACAACATCAAATAGCAATGTCTGACAGGTTTTCTATACGTAGCTTCTAAGGACTTGTGAGAAACTAGTGGGTTTTCGGGAATACTACTAACAACTTAAAAAAACTGAAACCCTAATACTTATTTAATTCTAGTAATGTCTCATACGTTTAAAGAAGTTTTAAAGATCCATACCATTCTGATAAGATCCTTATAAGAAAATCAATGTGAGATGTTTCTGTAGGATAGCAGATGATATTAAGGGCTGATTAGAGAAAAGTGCATGGTTAGATTCTGATGTTCTGGTGACATGGAGCGATCCTGTCTCCCTTCACATGACAGCGTGTAACATGGAATGGTACTGGCAGTAGTTTTCTCATCCTGACCACTGGACTCCTATTCCCCCCCCATACCCGTCCCCCCTCCCGACTCCCTTGCAGGCCTTCATGTTGATAAAGCCTGCGTCCTTCCCCTCCCAGGGTGGCAAGTCAAGTCTTGGTGGAGATCCACTTCTAGTGGCATGGAAACCTCACCAATGTTTCACCGCATTGTCAAAGACACACTTCTGTCTTCTGGCCAGTCCATGCTATCTGGGCGAGCGGCCACCACGTGGCCCTTACAGAGCGTCTTCTTCCACTTCCTGGTTCGGTCATGGGGAAGTGACGTCCCTGTTAGACACCTTTTATAAAGGCATGAAGCCTGCAGCTCTACATATGTTTTGGACTACAATCCCTATGACCCCTCCCCATTGAATATGCTGGTTTGGGCTGATGGGATTTGTAGTCCAAAACATTCAGAGAACATAAGGTTGCAGACACCTACCTTAAGAGAAACAACTACTCTTGAAACTTTTTCTCTACTTGAACCGTGCCCTCTGGAGATGGCAAGTCCTGGTGATGCAGCTGATGGAAAGGGCAGTAGAGTGGTCAGGGGCGCCGAGTACCTGGGTGCTCCGAGGCCCGGGCACCCGCCGAGAGAATTAATTTGGTGCTGAGCCCCCCCCATCCCACCATGACCAGAAAGAAGATGCAGTATGAATGGCCCTTTGTTTTGGGCTCCATACTGTCTCTCTCTCCGACCTGGGTCTGTGGTCCGTGGCACTGGAAGCCAGCCGCGCAAATTTCAAAATAGGCCCTCCCCCCCAGGCCGCTTATTGGTGGTTGGGCCTAGAGGGGAGAGCTTAGAGACTAGCTACCGGAAGCTTCTACTATTTTTCATCCGGATCGTCCGTTGGTTAAGGCAGCAGCAGCAGCAGGCCCACGGGACACAACTCCAGCCTAATCAGACAGCAGCATGTCCCAAGAGGAGCAGGTATGTTTTTTTGTTGTTGTCATTTCAGGCATTTCGGCACTCTTCATCCTCCACCCGCTGCTTTTCGTTCTCCCCCCACGGACCACCATTTTTTTATTTGCCCCCCCTGCTCTGTTTTTTCCCAGTCCCCCGGCCATTTCACATTTTAATTGCCCTCCCATCCGCCCTGGAACATCGCTCCTCCGACCCACACTCACCTACACTGCTGCCCCGCTGCCCACCAACCTAGCGGCTGACGCTCAAGCACACAATGCTCAGTAAACACCCCCCCCACCCCCAATTGCCCATAATCAGTGGTGGAAGTGGAACAAGGGAACTAGTGGTACTCTGGTTGTATCCAAAATGGAGGGCCTGGGATGGTCCAACAGCTGTCAGAAGGGTGGGGGGGGGTTACTTTTGTCGAGTGGGGGTAGGGGGTACTTTTGTCAAGTGGAGGTGACGGAGGGGGTGACCCGGATCACAAACATTGGCACAAATTGTTGGATTTCAAGGTCTACACTAATAATGTCTTAGAGTTTCCTTTGAAAAAAACACAAATTGCATAATAAAGCCACATGGCTTTAATTTTCACATCCTGAATGGTAAACTACAAGTCCCAGAATGCAAGATAATGCCAACCTAAAAAATCTAGTTAACCCCACTGTTCTTTCAGTGACTTAAGACACGTAATAAAAGAAGTTGTGTAATAAATGAAGATAGATCTGCAGATTCTTTGTCACAAACTGCATGCTCATTGTTATGATGTTGTGTTGTTGCTCTCTTCAACTATCACAGATTTGAAGGTGGTGCTTTTCGAGCTCTTTGAGTTGGAAATGTTGCATCATGTATATGAAAGGTTCTGCCACTGATAATAGAAATGTGTTTGAAACTTGCAGACCTTAACGACCTGCAGAGCCACGGACACTGTGTGTGTCTGCCTTGCTGTGACGTGGGAAACTGGCAGTGCTTGAATGTCCAGCCTGAGCCAATTCTATAAAAATCAATGTTTTTTTCCCCATAAATTCTGTAATTGTCATGTTACCTGCATATTTTCAAAGTGCTAGGACCACCCCTGTGAGCTCAGAAAGCACCCTCCGCATTGTTTTTCCCAGTGCCACGGCCGTTTCACATTTTAATCGCCCCCACACTCACCTACAGCGTGCCCCCAGTTCCCACCCACCCCTAACCCCTTGCGGTGGCAGAATCTGTGTCTCAGGCTGCTCTGCTGTGTGGTATACATCTTTGTCCCTGAAAACAAGGAAAAGGGTGCTTTTTTAGTGTATTTCAAGGAGGTCTGCCTTAGTGAAATAGGAATAAAAGGTTGTTTTTTAATAAAAAAAGACAGAAAACAAGTCTTGCTGAAGTCATAGCACGGCTTTGCAGGCCACTCGCTGGTCATGCACCAGGTCTGTTCCTTTTATTACTGGGCGGGGGGAGGCACATGTCTTAATGGAGAGTGCTAATGTCCATCTTCACTGAAGTCCCAGCTCACTGGGGTGGGCCCTTTGGCATTCCAAAGCCCCTGACTACCTCCACTACATAAACCTGTGTTTTTTTTAATTTACCAATGACTAGTCTGTGGATGTCTAATTTGTTGATACGTAAATTGTGTTAACAATGCATTGCGCGCTTCATATTTTCTCTAGTTGCTTGTGTGAAACAGTGGCTTCTGCATATATGCCTCTCTTGGAAGGTAAGACGTTATCAAGCATAAGTCGGGTGTAATTGTTTTACTGACTCCTTCATTTCGGGAATAAGCAGTGTTTAAAATGAATGTTGAAAACAAGGAAAGTGCATGCTTTAAAAAGATGGAGACGAGCGTGGGTACAATTTTAGACGTGAGAGTGCCTCCACCGGGCCCAAACCTCACCTGGGTGAAGGGTGAGCCTAGGCAACTGCTTTTAATATCGTACACTACTTTACCAGAATGTCTGGTAAACTATCATGTTAAAAGCAGTTAACCCTCTCCCCCACGTCTGAAACCACATGTGATTGCGTCATACTTCATCCGGAACATGTGATGTGTCCACGGAGAGGTTTGGAGAAAGTCACATCCCTAACTCTATGTGCGAATCTGGTGACCCAGAGGTAACATGTTAGCAAATATCACATGCCTGCGGCATCTTTACAGTACGTTAATACAAGAGGGGCCAGCCATAATGGCCATTAATCAGTGGCACCACCAGTGCTTTTGGGTGGACAGGAGTGATTGGCCCAATCATTGGATCTGGTGCAGCTCTCAGAATCAGGCTAACTAAAGGCTGTCAAGGAGGCAATCGCCCCGGTGTGCACTGACCTTTCTGAACTCCATTTCCCACACACAGGTACAATAATAAACATGCCATTACTGACACAGCTCCCATACATGGGTTTCCAGGAAAACAGACACAAAAGCATACACACATACAGGCACATGCACACCAAACACAACTGTGTACATTTTAACTCTGTGTGCTTGGGACAATATATAAACACACCTTAGGACACATCTATATGACATTTAAAGTATACGGGGTCATGAATAATGGAGAAAATGATTAGTTTGCATTTTATGTGGAAGTTAGATTTGCGGGATGCTTTGTTCTAGCTCCTTGTTCCCAAGTGGCAGCGCTGGGTCCCTTATCCAATCTTAAGTTTGCTCCCTGTTGAGTAACTGTTGACTTGCAGCTGAGATGTTATATGCTCAGTGCTGCCTGTAGCTTTCTGGCCCTTTTCCCTCAATTATTTCTTAAAACTGAGTTCCATAATGCGCCGTTCCGATCTAGGTAGTTCTTGTTTATATTCAGGGTGGGGTGATTTCTGTCCCCCCACCCTCCCACAAGAGAAAATCAAATTGGCACCTGTCCTCCTTTCCCAATCTATCTCAGTCAGGACACGTGTGTTCTCAGTATTTTACATGGAGACAGCCCTGGGATTCCCGAAGCCCTGGGCCTTGCAACTTTGTTTTGAACACTATCAGACTGGAAAGCAGCGCAAGGGTGATTGCGTTTTGCTAACTGAAGTAAACAGTTTTTGCAGCAGTTTTATAAATGCTTCCATGTGGTGTATGTGTTTATTTGGCCATATTGTCCACACTAGCAATAAGCTTTTACTTCAGAAGGAAAAGACGTGGATTCCAGCCCTCCAGTCCAAGATAAAGTGGGGTCTCATTAACCTACACACAGGCAGTGACAATAGTGAACAGCGAAATGTGCAATTGGCCTTTTCTAATAGACAAGACTGCACAAGGCAAATAAACAGTGGATTTTCAAAAAATAAGCAACGTCTGAAAATAGAATTTTTTTTCATATTGTAGGGATACGGTGTGCATCTTTTGAAGAATCCCAAAAATATTGTTAACAATGTCAATAGACTGCCCTTGTGGGTGGGACAAAGACTGATAATGAAATTAATATTCCTCCTTTGTGAAAAGTACAGTGAGCGAAAAAGCAATGGCTGCGGCCTCTCAAAGTGGGAAAAAAACACAGAACAGGTTATCATGCCATGCTCTTTCTAGAGAGGGGTGCCTGCTACCTTTTTAGTATTTTTGTAAGGAACTTGGGGTTGGTCACTCTAAGTTACCTGGGGGAACCCAGACGTGGACTCCTTGCTCCCTGTGCTCAGAGAGGTACAGCTCCACCTCACTGATGAGGTCCAACAAGGCTGAAACACATGTCTGCGGTTGCTGTTGGCACTTTTGTTCAAAGGAGGTTTGCCTGGCATTTCGGTCTTGGACTGCCCTTGTGGGCGGGACAAAGACTGATATGCACATGGATATTACTCCTTTGTGAAAAGTACAGCAAGCTGAAAGCAATGGCTGCAGACTCTCAAAGTGGGAAAAAACCCTTTTGTATGTCAATAGAGTAAGCCTATTTTTATAGGAAAATGTTTTTCCTTGCATTTAAATTGCCTACCATGTATTTAAGTCGCCAACCACATCCACATCCAAATTCCATTTTCATTAGACCGAGAAGATGATAAATGGGGCACATGTCAAGGCGATACGAGAACCATGTCATAAAATCGTGAGAAACCTATGGAGATCTACTGTGAAATTACCGAGCAGCTGGTCCTCGTGGCCCCTCGGATAAAGACAAAAATGAAAAGATCCCCTGAAGAGGATAAATTGATTGGTGATGAACTACACCTAATACAACGTAAAGTCAGGAAACGCGATCAGAAATATAAGGAAAGGTTTTGCATCATGAGGTGCTTTGTGCATGAATTACAGCATCCTGTTTTCTTTCTTTCAGTTGTATGCCAGTTAGACGTTTTCTGAGACATTATACGTAGAAGCGACCGCTTCACCCGAGTCCCCTGGAAAAGATGCATCTGAAACCCCAAAGCGAGCATGGAGAGGTTTATTACAATAACCCCTGCTAAACCAAAGCAGAGGACCCATGTGTCTGACAAAGCAGTTGGAGCAATTTCAAGCTCCTCAGTTGCATCAGACTGCCAGGCACAATGCGTGGAAAGTATGCCTGATGCACCTGCAGTCAGTGATGTTGGCAGCAGCAACGTGACACAGGAATGCTGCCCAAACATGAGTGAATCGAATGGTTTTAAGTCCCAGCTGGGCCGCACTTTTCAAAAGAACCGGTTAGAAACCTCTAATTGGCTTACATATGATGAGTTTGTTCAAAAGATGCTCTGCAAAGTTTGCTGGTCTGCTAATGAAAAGGGCGTGCCATTGACAAAAAAGTAGCCATGATAAGGAGGCCTGGAATACTTTCATTAAACATGGCTTTAACATGTTTAGGAAGGCCATAAAGAGATGAAACAGCCATTAGAGTTCACATCTTCATCGAGCATCTGTTAAAAGAGGTACGATCGTTGGGCCGCCTCAAGCAGATGAGGGATAACAGAAGTGCGCCGATGAATATCTTGACCATATTGTTGGCTTCAGCTCGGCAAGGTCTTTCAATTCGGGGCCATACTGGTGAGGACTCTACTATAAAGGCATTTTTGCCGCTTTGTGGCAGAGATGAGCCATAACTGCAAACTTGGCTCCAAAGAACAGAGTACAAATGGATGCCTCATGACACATTAAAAGAAACGCTTGCGATTATGCCACATCATTTGCGGCGTGGCCTGATGAAAGAGATTCCTGATGAGAAATTATTTTCTGTTATCTTAGATGAGACTGCTGATGTGTCAATAAAAGAGCAGGTCTCTGTAGTCTTTCGCGTTGCAAAAGAGAATCTTCAGGTAGAGGAGATTATTTTGGGTTTTAATGAAATGTCTAGCACTACAGTGTAGAGGAGGAGCCAAGTACTCCCCCTCCAACTGCCCCACCCATATTTCCCATAGAATGTGAATCAAAGTATGTGATGTAAGCGGAACAATTGAATCAGCAAAGAGCAGAGCGCAGACTCTGTGCAGTACCCATAGGAGTACCAATACCCAAGAGAATCTGGGAGGCAAAGTACACTTTGAGAAAACCACACCTACACGCAAGACACAATGATGGCCAGCTGAATGAGATTCCCGAAGAAGCAGAGCAGTTAAAAGGCAAGAATGAATGGTGACATCACGCAGAAAGAGATGACGCACACAGAAGAGATGCAGAGACCAGAGAATGCAGATATTCTATAAGGCATCAAGAAAGCAACAAGGCTAAGTGACATCTTGGGCTCAGGATGAAGAAGCTTATGCCGCAGAAAAGGATGAAGATATGAAATCAATTTACACGTGTACAGATACAATTGTAACGCAAGCAGCAAAATAATTGTGAAGCTAGCTCTAAGCTTATAATAGATAGACCGCGGTGAGTGCCAATATATCTAAATACCTCTAAGGATACATATGGACAAATAAAAGATGGATATTTCCAGTGTACGTTATAAATCAGAGCTGAACATATATAAGAGGGCTTCACTTCTGTGTGTTACAGTTACAAGCAAGTTTTAATTGCACGAATGAATCTTAGCAGACGGAGATAGGATGAGCCAGGAAGCCAAAAGTCTTATCAAACATGACTTGGCTGACAATGGATACAAATTGTGTGAAGGAACAAGGGGCTCATGTTCAGGAAGCATGAGCAAAACAAAATACGTCAGAGGACTATTAAAAAGAATATTAAATACACAAAAAGCTCGATTTCATTGTGTCCAGTCATGTGGAAGGAAGAAATTGGCTGATCGAGGTGTGAACACCTACGCACGAAGGCCGGCTGTGCACACACTCCATAAAATTCTCAGAGAAAAGTACAAACCCAAGGCCAAACTTCAAAGCACTAATTGACACTGGACTGTTGAGGTGATGATGGATTGATATAATAATTGGTGGGAAGATGGTTTCTAGATGAGCCCACTAGCACCTTGATGTTCAGTCTGCATGCTTGTAAAAGTAGATGGAAAAGTACTGATGGGGGATGGAAGCCAACCAATTGTAGAGGACCATGTAATCAAGGGTCTTATAGTTTGTGTAACCAATGGAATGTCGTGTATTTAGTGACGTTCATAGTGGCCTTGTTTAGGGAGGGCTTAGTTGCCCCACCTGATGTTAAGCACCCTGTCACCTTCGTTCACAGTTCTATACTGATATTGAACTTATGCTTAGACAGTCACATAGAACCAATCACTCCTTCCGATAGGTTTTTGTAGTTTGCCACGTAGGTAGTGATGCAGGTCAACGTCAATGATGATGATTTTATGCAATATAACCTCAGTTTCTACCAAGATGCTTTGAGTAAGAGGATCGAATGACTGGTGATGTTCGTTGTACTCCCTGTTTTATAGAAAAAAAGGGGGTTGAGCAACCAGGTTCCTCTTTTTTATCAGGGGCTGTTGTGGTTGAGGAAAACAATCTAGAAAGACAGCAGAGTCTTTTCAAAAACGCTTTGGATTAATGTCTTTTGTACACATTTGTTTTTATTGTTTTTTAACTTTATGTGTGGATGTATACTAATTAAAATATGCACATTTTTCTACTGAACCTGGTTTATGACTGTGTATAATAGTATAGGCAGCCTTTTGTGTGATACATGGTTTTGATGTCACCAACCACCTTAAATATGTGGCAGTAGGGTAGCTAGTTGTGGACTCTGCTGTCTTTCTCCCTGTTTTATATACTTGTTAATAAAACAAACTCCCCTTTTGCCACACTACCTGCGTCGTTTTGATTATTGATGTATGAATAGAATCTGCATCCCCATCCATCTCCAGGGTATTGCTACTCGCCTTAAAGAGCTGGAAGAACCCAGTTCACTTGGTAGCAGAGAGAGGATGGTTCCTTAAAAGTCCATTGACCATCGATATAAGTAAACTTTAGAGTCTCAGTAATATTGCACGACCTTTGCCATTCGGCTGACAGGACGTGAAGCTCCCTGTAGATAGTGGTTAGTGTAAAAGACAAAAATATCCTTGTAAAGGTGTGACGGGTCCCTTTAGTTTGTATAAGAATCCCCCCACACTTCTACGAAGAGTGGAACGGACCACAGTTTGAAGAGGTGGTCATGGAGGTGGCGATCCCGAGGGTCCGAAGAAGAAAATAATATGAGACTGGCGAGTAGAAACTGAGGAGTGTGGCAAATTGATGCATGCGTAGTAAAATAAAGGAGAGTAACGGAGGGAGGCGGGATACGCATAATGAAAGAGTAAGAGTGAAAAAAATATATATGTATATAAATATAGGGAGAATAAGATATTGACTTGAGTGTGGCCGAGCAATATAATAAGTAAAATCATGTGAGAGGCCACGATAAAGAGGATACGCCCTATACCTAAGTTTTAACGAACGTTAGAAGAAATCTTATCTAAAATCCCGTTTGTGGATGACGTAGAAGACGGGGCCGATTAAAGGCGGTCCTACAGAGATAGATTTAAGTCCTGCAACAAGCATATTTTAGAGGGTAAAATGAGTCTTAAAGAAAAAGATTGTAGAAAACTTTATGTGAGCGGTGAAGTTTGTCTGTTTTATGTAGTTTTGAAAGTAGTGTATTGTATTGTGTTTTATTGTTTATTTATATTGCGCACCTAACCCAAAGGGTAGCAAGGCGCAAAGGTAGCAAGAGGATTGTGAAGCTTAGTTACATAGCAGCAAAAGATGGTCCAGCAGAGGTTACATTGCTGGAGGCACCTAGACAATAATAGACAATCAAATAGCACACATGATGTACAGTATTTAAAAGTAATCTAGCATGTATCCTCTAATAGGCAGGAAATAGACATTGATATACACAATTTACAGGAGTTATGTTGTAGCACAACCTAGCGGGATATTAAGTATCATGTTCCTTAAGCCAGTGGATAGTCTTGGATCTAAATAGTAGGTACGAGAGGTCCTCCCTAAGTGGTGGAGGTAGTGAGTTCCAACATTGAGCTGCTTTGACGGGGAAGATATTCCCTCCCGACATCGTGCGTTTGAATCTGGGCACAACGAGGAGATTGGAATTGGCCTTTCTAGACGGGCAGGAGGAGATTGGTCTGGTAAATCTGGTTATTAAATATTGAGGAGCGGCCTGGTGGATGCACTTATGCGTCAGGGAGACAGATTTGAGGAAGATTTTATCTATGGTTGATAGCCAGTTGACAGATCTTCTAGTATCCGAGATATGTGCTTTTTTCGGGATGCTCAGGGCAGCTCTTAGAGCATTATTTTGAAGGATTTGGATTTTATTAGTAATATATTTGTTGCAACCTAGGTATAGGGCATTACAATAATCCAACTTGGACAGGATGACGTCCTAGCCAAAGGAAAAATGTTTGATAAATAATTGAAGTGTGAAATTGAAGAAGAGAAAGTGATTGTTTTAATTGTACTGGATGGTAGTTGTTTTTTTAGCAAGATTAAAGTAAAAGTGTGGATAAACGGGATTGGACTTTGCGACGATTGGCGCTCGCTCATATTGTGTTGTTTTCTTGAAAACGTGTGTTTTAAAACCTATAATTAAAGCAAGCAAGCGTTAGCAAGCTAAAAGTGAAGGGTTAAGAATGGAGGATGTTACTCCACTTGTGCATCTCTGCAAACAGTTGCCAAAACATGCACATAATCTTAGACAGTACAGTGCAGAATGGGTTAAAGGAACCGCAGACAAAATGTTTATGCCATGGCCACAAGGCAGATCAGTGTCGAAAGGCAGTCTTGCAGCATATGACGACATATCTGCAGGCTGTGTATACTGGGAAAAAGCTAGAAAAGCGCCTAGCGAGCTTAGAACTTTGGAAAATATATCAACAAGAGAAAGATGAGGAGCCTCCTTTAGATTGGATACTTATGTATGCTGAGAGGGGGTAAAGAGCCCTCTGCTCTGCCCGCCCCATCTAAAATAAAAGACGAGAATAAGAAAGACAGTGGGTTATACCCATTAAGGGAACTTAAAGCAGAGACAGGCTACAGCAACCCGGCTTATGAGTCACCTGCGCAAAGTAGTGACAAGGGCCCAGAGAAAAATAGTGAGAAAGATGTAAGCTCCAAGGTCCTGAGGGACAAAGTGAGATGCAATAAGGAGAGACTTGATCGAGCAAGCACATCTCTAGATATAGGAAGAGAAATAAAGAGATGGAAGGGAGGAAGAGATAAAACTGATGAGGTAGCACTCTTCAGAACAAATGGATGGGAAGTCGGATTTTGCTTAAACTCGATGGTAAAGGCATCGAGGGTGTAAGACAAAGGAGAGATCAAGACTAGCAAGATAAAAAAGACAAGGAAAGAGAAGAACAATTAAAGGACAAAGGAGCAAAAAGAAAAGATAGACAGAGATGAAAGCAGTTCTAACAAGACGAACAAGCTGAAAACAAGAGAGAGCAGAGGAGCAAAGAAAACGTGACAATAAACAAAGAGCAGTTGATGAGCAGGAGAGGTTAGAAAGAAAAAGAATAGAAGAAGAAGAACAAAAGTTAAGGGATAAAAAGATGCTAAGGCGAAGGGATGAGGAGATGCGAAGGGCAAATGAAATAAGGGATATGAAAAAGAAAGAGGAAGACAGAGTGAGCGAGGAAGCTAGAAAGCAAAGAGAATTTGACGATGATATAGAGCATAAAAGAAGAGAGAGAACACGCGATCTCGAGTACTTGGAGAAGGAAGTAAGAGATCTTAATCGAAAAGTAGCATGGGAGAATATAGAGGAATTTTTCCCATAATACGAATCATTACCAAACACGTCTAGAGCAAATCTAGAAGACGAGTTTGACTCCAGGAGCATTGGGGAAGCGATTGATAAAGTATACCATGAGATGAAGGCTCAGAAAGAGCCAAAGGGGAAAGGAAAAAATCACTGTCTCGAGAGCACTCAGTTGTATGACACGGGGAAGCCTCATGTAGTGCGAGACATAAGGAGTTATCTTTAGACAGACTGACTCTAAATAGAAGTAAAGACGAGAGAAGTTGCACGAGTTGGGCACAAGAAATGTCAGACGAAGAAAGGGAAGCCTTGCATGGGGAAGAGAGAGATGGCGTATGTGGGTCTGAGGGATGCTTTTCTATGGACAAGGAAGTAAGATGGTCGGATTTAAACGCGCCTGCATCTAAGGCGGCAGAGCCATTGACACAGTCAGACCGACCTATGGGGCAACTTCACGGTCAGAGAGGGGAGTCGCCGCCTTATGTAAGCAGGTTAAGATCATTGCCAGGTAGACAGCGATGTGGCAATATTGTCCCTGCAGTAGACAGACAAATGATGAGCGATGAGAATGAGTTTGGGGCATCACAGTTTCCTTTGTCAGAAAAGGAGGGGCCAGACCACAGCATATACCATGGCCCCAGATGGATAAGGATATTTTAAGGTGTAAACTCCCAATTTCAACTTCTGGTGCTGGGAAATGGATACATGAATTAGTGAAAATGACGGGAGGCAACACTTTGGCTATAGGGGACATAAAGGGTATTTTAATTGCCATACTTGGTGAGAGAGCTGATGACATGTGGACGAGGGCAGGGTACCCTGGTGTGACTACAGTCAACACCGCTCACGATGGAGCACCGTTCAATAACTGTAGAGCGGCAGTCTGGAAGGCGTTTCGAGTATTATATCCAGACATGTCTGATATGGGAGCTATAATGACAAAAAAGATGAAAGAAGGGGATGATCCGTTGGTTTACATTCAAAATTTTCAGGAATCTTGGGCATTGGAAACGCATGAATCTTGGGGGAAACATATACCAGTGTTCTACCATATATTAGCCCAAGGGCTGCCAGAACCAGTACAGAAGCAGCTCTAAACGTTAGTGAGGATAGAAGCTAAACCATGGTCGGAAATTCAGCTGACCGTTGCGCATTACTGCAGGCAAAAAAGACGATGCTCGCAAAGGCGAGGAGGCAAAGTTGGTGCAGAAAAAACTATCCAAGTACACCATTGAAGGGGCAATGTTGACCAGCGTAGACAGGTCGAACTCACAACAGGCAGTTAAATGCTGCAGGTGAATAACCAAAGACAGTTTGATCAAAACAATAGTGGTTATACTCCATGAGGAAGGGGATTCCGAGGATGAGGGTGGCAAGGTTATCAAGGGAATTGGCAGAGTAATCAGGGAAACTTTCAGAATAACCAAGGCGGGTTTCAAAACATGCAGAATAGTAATCCGAATATGCAAAATGGGCAGTTTGGGAGACCACTGCCTATATGTTGGCAGTGTGGAATGACAGGGCATTTGATTCACACATGCAAAAGTTAAGGGTTTGTGCAAAATGGCCAGGTTTCAAGAGGGGGGATGTCAAATCCACCTGCATATTCGCAGAAGAATGGAGATGGATTTGCAGAGAATCAAACAGCGCAGCAGCAAGCGCCGAGAATACAGCAAGGCTTGCAACCACAGCAGGTAGCAGTTAATCTGCCACAAGGAGAGTCGCAGCAATCACCTATGCAGCTTCAACAGAACACAAGCACAGGACAGTCAATACCTCCTAGAGTAGGGGTGTCCCTATTGACGGATGGAATTCTTTTACGAATGATGGAACAAGACTGTACCCGCAATAGGACAGCTCCCTGGGAGACCTGATGTGTTCAATACTATCCGTGACGCCAAACCCCCATGAGGAACCAAGGGTGGATGTCAGTATAGGAGGCAAATTATTTTGGTTTCTAGTAGACACAGGTGCAACGCGCTCATGTATATGAGAGGGAAAACCTTTAATGTCTGGCAATGCCATGAATACTCAGTGATTCACAGGAGCTGCAGTCGAGTTTCTTTTACAGAAGAATTACCATTCTCTATAGGAGAATGTGACATGAAGGTGCCAATGCTATACTCGAGGCAAACACCTGTTAATATATTGGGACTAGATTTAATGACAAAGTTAAATATGACCATTTCCCTTATTGACAAAGGTATAGTATGTTCAACGCCAGCAATGCATTATGTAAACGTGTGTGAAATGATCATGGCGTTTGCAGGACAAATAGCTATGAGAGCGATTCCATTATAACCAGAGGTTTTTCAGTATGCGGTTCACATTCTAATGTCATGGTTGCCAGGACTGGCAGGTAGAACGATGAGAACTCCCGATTAATTGTTGTTCAGGCCATGGATACCTATGGTCGAGGAAAAGGGACTAGTCTTTCCCTTAAAGATACAAGCAGCCATAGTGCGTGGAGAAATGGCTTTGCTTGATGGCATTGATGATGAGGGCAGACAATGGGGCGCAGTAATTGCCATTGGAGAAAGTTACAGATTGACTGACGTCACTGATGAAGACCTGTTTGGGGATCACCCATCTGACGATGAGGTGATATTTGAGATGAACATTACTTATTGGGTAAGACCGATTAAAAGAGAAGTTCCTCAGAAAATGATGCTAGCACAAAAGCGTCCTGAATATTTCAAGGAAGATATGGCAAAGGTGCCAGTTTCATTATGGACCACAGGCCCCTATGACATAGGCTTATTAAAAGGGGTTGGAGAGGTGAAGATTAAATTGAAACCATGAGCAATTTTACCTCGTGTTTGTGTTGCAATACGTCAACGACATTCTAGTTTGCAGCACCTCAGAGGAAGAGTGCAGATGCGGTTCTGGCCAGCTGATAATTATACTCGCTGACAAAGGATATAAGGTTGACAAGGAAATGTTGTAATATTGTCAACAAGAAGTGTTGTAAATAGGCCAATTGGTTTTGCATGAAGGGAAAAAGGTTACTCCTGAAAGAGTTGAGGTTATTTTGAAAACAGCCAAGCCGCACACGATAAACACATGCAGAGATTTTGGGGATTATGCAACTACGTCAGAGCATGTGTCATTGACTACAGTTCATATATAAGGCCCCTATTACAGGCCTTGAAAAAAGCACAGGCAACGCAGGAAAAAATTGTGTGGACTGAGGAGGTGGAAGAAGGGTTCAACAAATTGAAAAAGCTATTTGCACTGCTCCAGTTTAAGGGATTCCCAATTATGCGGAGGAATTCTTCTTGTTTTCACATACAGACGGCACTGTTATGACAGCAGTGCTCACACAGAGAACCACATTGGGGTACAAGCCCCTTGCATATTACAGCGGAATCTTAGAGCCAGTATTGAGGGGTAATTTTCCATGAGAACAAAGTTTGGCTGCCGCTGCGTTTGCCAAAGAGAAAGCTGCAAGCATAGTAATGGGATGTTCCATGATGTTATTTGTTTAGCACGCACTATTTGCCATCTTATAAAAACCAAAAGGCACGTTGACTTTTCAAAGGGCTTCTGCCTATGAGGTAGTTATATCCAACCTGCGATCAAAATAGTTAGATGTAAAATAGTGCCTCCAGCCATGTTTATAGCTGAGCCAATGACAGAGGGAGAGCCTGGACACGATTGTGCAAACTATGAATAGTTCTGTGATGAGATCCCTAGAATAAAGGAAAATGCATTAGCAGGAGGAGCGATTGGTTTCATTGACGGTTTTTAAAGGATCTATCAAAATGATGGACAACGGTATACAGGTGCCACTGTGGTAAAGCACACGGCTAATGGGGAATTTCTGATGCTTATTGGTACTCGATTGCCGTCGCATTATTCAGCAGAGGCTGCAGAATTATTGGTGTTGATACTCGTGATCGAGAGTCACACAGACCAGGAAGTAACAGTGCACAGCGACTCTGCCTATGTGATGTCAACGGTGCATGCAGTGCTAGCATGTTGGAAGAGGAGGGGCTACCTCCGAGCGGACGGCACACCAGTGCAACATGCTGCCTTATTGGATAGGCTCATAAAGGCACTACAACTCCCAGTAGGCATTGCAGTCGTTAAATGCGCAGCCCATAATAAAGGGGCAGATTTAATCTCAGGCGGAAATCAAGCGGCAGACACTGAGGCTAAGCGCATAGCAACTACAGATATAGGGATGATGAATGTTGAAACTTGTAATGTAAATAAAAGAATGACTATAATGATGACTGCGTCCGAAGGATATAAAAATTTGTCTAAAACACAGTTAGTGGAAATCCAGGGGGAAGCACCCCAAGAGGAAAAGAATTTGTGGACGCGAAGAGGGTGTTCTTTAAACCACTCTGAAGCATTGTGGCGACAAGACAGCACTGGTAAACCGGTCATGCCGGTAGCCTTATTAAGGGTGGCGCTAGAACAGCTACACTACCCTGCACATAAAACTAGGGAAAATCTCACTGGCACTCTTGCTGAGGATTGGTTTGTGCCGAATTTGATGGAGCATGTTGTATTTTGTATAGTGAACTGCATGGTGTGTCAACAATTCACGGCTGGGCATACACTGCGCACAGTTAGGGGTCATTCCGAGACCTAATGGCCCTTTCCAGCACTTGCATATCGACTATGTTGACATGATACAAGTATGTAATGGATATAGATACCTGATCGTAGTGGTGGTGTGTCCTTTCTCAAGATGGATAGAAGCAGGCCCTTGTATACACCCAGATTCCACCTGTGCAGCAACACCTTTAGTGCGGGAAGTATTTCCCAGATGGGGAGTATGTGAAGTCAGGAGGTGAGACAATGGTCCTCATTTTGTTAATACAATTTTTGAACAGATTAGCTTGTTGCTTGGTATAAAGCACAAGTTTTCTTCGGCTTATCATCCACAAGGAAATGGAATTTGTGAGAGACTCAATGGCTTGCTTAAAGAAAGAATAGCCAAGTTGAAGCTGAACTTGAAAAAGGGGTGGTTGCATTGTCTACCACTGGCATTATATGCTTTGAGGAACCAACCAGGTTCTGACCACTATCTCACACCCCATGAAATTGTGACTGGGAGACTAATGCAAACACCCCTAATGCCTCCATCCAGAGTTAGAAGTGATGCTCAGCCAACGTCAGAACTGTTATGATTGAATTGCGTGAGTGTTTGAACTGTATGACTTTCAGTATCTCTGTCATTTCAGGACAGCTGCAGAGACAAGGGTGTAGAGCAGTACAGAACACAGAAGAAGATACTTCAACAGACCAATCTAAATAACTGTCTATTACCAAACTATTCCCAGGAGATGCAGTTTTAATCTGCAATCACGTGAGAAAAAAGTGCGACGAGCCCCACTTTTGCAGCCCTTTCATTGTGGAGGACATCACGCCGTCTGCTGTCAAAGTGCAGGGTAGGCGTGCCTGGATTTTCCTGGGAGGCGTGAAAATCTTTGCTGGAAAGACTCCTCTGCCTGCACCCCTACACGACGAGGAAAGTACAAGCATCGGGGAAGAACCACAGCAAGTGCAGACAAGATAGATGACGAGTAAGAAGGATGCAGAAGTTGACAAGTAGAAAGACAAAGAACCCAGTGGACTGTGGCTTAGGCACTCCTTTTAAGTAATTTATAAAAGGGACAATAAATACAAATTTGAACACTCTGTGCATCTCAGTTGCAGGGTTAAGAGAATATCTTTTTGTTCTTTAAGCCACAGTAGCTTACACACAGCAATTGGAAAAGGGTACAATACCCAGATTCGTTTAACACAGAGGTCCTGTTTGGATTTACTTATGGTGTTACCCAGTGATGACCTTACTAGAAACATTCTCACCTATTTCGAGTTAGTACTGTGCAATTGTCCTTTGCTGGTGGGGAGAACCACCCTCATTCCAGCCTTTTTACAAGATCCTAAGAATGAAGAAGTTATAAAAAGATTACTCCTAGTCATCACTGAACAGTTCTTGCAATTGCCTGAATACATTGAGGAGAATACAAATGCCCCAATCAAACGAAGCAGCTCATAGACTAGTCAGTGTGGTGTTCTTTCGTCCGATTGAAGAATATCTGCACCTGGTTGGGAGGCACACCAATGTGCAGACCTTTCTCAGGGATCCATGAATTCCTGCCCATCTGAATGTGATCCTGGAAGATATCATCATCCAAGTGAACCTCTATTCTGAAAGAAATTACAGATCGGTGTAGAAACTTTCCTCTGAGGGACAGATCCAGAAGTTGCTGATAAAGAAAGACTTTTTGGTTCCTGCTTAAAGAAACTCGACATGTCTTCTGGGATGAGGCAGATTCGAGGCATACATTGGGAGATAATCTATGTCACACAGATTGTATAGACTTGCTGAGGTTGTTTTTCTTCATACTAAAGAGGCGTCTGCAGTTCGACTAGTGAAAGACTAATTCCAAAGACACAGAGACAGTGTTTTCAACATCCAATAGGCAGACAATTGATCAAGGACGACTTGCTGAATCAAGACAGCAGTTTCCAGAAGTAGTTCCCCATGCTGAAACATTAAAAATTAAGTTTTTTTCTTCCTTAGGTGGTCAAAATGGGTAATCTAAATAGCAACATTATTCTGCTGCATGAAGAAAGGCGCTCACGTTGTCCAAGAAGTAAATGTTGCAGGTTAACTTACCACTGTGTAATCTACACCTGTATTGTGTTCATAATTGTACTGCTTTCCTTGACTGTGAGGCATTTTACATTGGTGCACATTGAGCTAACACTCCGGTGCACATTTCTGAGCAGAAGGAAATTGTACGTGTGTCAACTACTATGCGGCCTAGACCATATATAGTTATTCCTGCCCCAAAGAAAGATGGCAAATTGCCAGAGCTTGAGATGGATATTGTTAGTAATAATACACATACAAAACGTGTCTTAGAGACCATTTCTAGGCCCCAGAAACAGGCTAGGAAAACCAGGCAAGGCAAAGGGTCGATAAAAGATGAGCCTATACAAGTAATACATACAAATACACCCAGTCCAGTGACAATTGATCCAAAAACAGTTTCAAAAGGAAGATCCCAGATGGAGATTATAAAAGACATTTTCATGCCCTAATGGGCTGCTGAGCAGATGAGACGTTCTGAACTTTCTCCCACACAGGGAACCCAGACGGGTGTTCCTGTGATTAATTCAGTAAGAAGAAGCTACATGGGTACACTTCATGATATAATCATGGAAGCTCATATTTATTTATTTGACATTTGTAAGGCGCACTTAGCCCAGGGGCACCAAGGCGCACGTGCTTAAGTATATGATTACAGAGTACTTTGGTATAGTCAACCAGTTTCATGAGGCAGATTACATACCAGAAAATGCTGTAACATATTTACACAATGTTACCCGGCAGTCATATGAAAAGAATGAGATCTAAAAGATGCACACAGGAAGATAATTATGAATTAAATGATTACCTGGACAGCAGAGCACACTTGGGAAACAACATATGGCACCAAAACATGAAGGAAGTCGGTAAAAGACCTTCAAAGGAGCAATGCTTTGTATGTGCACTCCTGCTGCTAGACAGCATGGGGAAGTCAAAGATCTTCATAGCTGTTGAAATAGATGTCCAAACAGCACATTGTCTTTCACACGTGGCACTTTGCAAAACAAGAGGCCAATTCATGGGTCAAGATGCCTCCCTCAAATGGGCCACTGAAAAGACAGATCCAGATGAAGATGACTACGTCCAAGATATAAAGAAAAGAAACAATGCAAAGACAAGAAGGCTTGTGATCAGACATGAGAAACCTGGAGTAAAAGGAGCAGAAATCAGAAGAGAAGTGAACAAGAAACTGGAGATCGCAGGAAAGACTGCAGATGAAAATCGAATATGGAAGAACAGAGGCCAGATGGATCTGTGCTGTCACCAGAGGCCTGGGAAAAAGGAGTAGTGATATGCAGAGCCTGGATGGTAACTAATCGTCCTGAATCCACTATTTAAATGTACAAGAGGTATGCACATTATTTTGGCCAAGACTTTCTAAATTATTTACATGGGTCGAAGACAGAGGAGGACCCCTGCAAATAGTACCTTTGGAGAGCTCAAGGTTGTGCTTCACAGGGAATGGTACAAGAAAAGTTGAAGAAAATCAGAGATGTGATCGTATCTTTGATACATCAGGAAAGGTGCATGGAACAGCAGTAATCATGGATCATTATTGGGGTTGTGAGACTGGGGAGGAATATGCACATTAGTGAATGTCCCTTTTCCAGCATTAGTGACCTGAATCTTGACAGTTTTCCAAAAGCAGATACTCACCTGAGGAAGAAGAAATCTACCGAGCTCATAAAAAGAATAAAGAGAGAAAATATGTTTCAGCCAAATCAATGGAAGCCTTTGATTCTATCCCATATGAGCACAGACTATTCAGCCAAACTTCTTCAGTGTTCACATTGATCTTCATGCCAAGAATCCAAGTTGGAGCAAATACCAAGTGGCTACAGATAACCAGATGGGAATTGCTGCAGACAATGAACACTACCATAAACGGATTCAATACAATCAGAGAAGAGATGAGAGCCATCCGACTGATGACTCTCCAGAATAGGTATGTCTTAGACATGATCACAGCTATGGATGGAGGTGTTTGTGCAAAAAAGGGAGGATCATGTTGCACATTCATACCTTCCCATGATGACGAGAATGGAACCTTGACAGAGGCCATCGACATGCTGATGAAACTCCATGGTCAGATGGTAGATGAAGTAGAAGCCATTGCTGATTGGATCACTTTTCTCTTGGATTCCACAATGGATGGCAGATATGTTCAAGTTTCTTGGAGCTCTGATCGTGTTGGTATTGCTTGGATTTTGTGTGTTGAAGATAATAATCTTACAGTGCAGGAAAACAGCCAGGAAAGCTAAAGGGATGAAGATTATGATTGTGTTACGCTCACCTGGCTCCCACAAAGGCGTCGATCTGAACTGGAAAGCTGCGGTCTCCCCCAATGTGACGCATAGGGCCGAGATGACAGACTGGACTGGCCCACCTAGCTTCGTTTGCTTGGCCCGTAGGAATATTCTTCTGCAAATGGAGAAAGGGAATTAAACACCCTTGGAGTTGAGCGTAAATCCCCTCACCCCCGCTGTTCTCCCCACAGATCACCTTTGATGTCCCCTCTTATAGTCTCACCTGATGGTTTGAAAAGATGAGCTCTCCATCCTGCATTGAGCGCAGGGGCGCGTTGTTAACCAGTTGCTTCACTTGCTCGAAGGAATTGGTGAGTTCCAGAACAATATTGACTCCGAGATTCCCTGCAAGACGCCCTAAGTATGAAGTTCATAAGAGTTCAAATGCCTGACTTTCACTCTTGTCCAATTCCTTGCAGGTTGCAGCTTGACCCTAGTGAAGAGTTCCTCGTGGCAACCGGTAGCAATCTGATAAGGAGTTGTATTTTCCAACACAGTTCGATAAAATAATGTCAATATGTAACCTGTTGCTTTCTCCCTTATTCAGGCGCTGAGAGAAAGTATGAAGTCTCAGGGAATAATACCTCTGGCGGAAAAATCAGGTAAGTCTATTGTGGTGAGGAGGGATCCCCTTGTTAGTCCCTTTGTTTCGCCTGGCTGTCCTTTTGTTTCCCCTTGGGGGCCGGGGTTCGGCAAAGATGCAGTGGAAGCTGCGCCGACCCGTGAAGAGGAATAGTAACCCCGGTGGTAAAATCAGGTAAGTCTATGGGGGGTAACTAATATTCCTCTGTGTATTCCCTTGGCTCACCTTGCTGTTCTTGTCTTCTCCTTAGGTGCCGGAGTGCGGCGGGAACATGCAGGAGGATACGGTGGAATGTGAAGATGCTGCGAAGGCCGGTGAGTTCAGCGCGGCGCTGCAGCAGGCGAGGCGTAGCGCATAAATAACTTCTTTCTTCCAGCTCGAAGGCGCGATGGATCGGGAATTCAGGTAAGGATCAAAGGTATTGCTCTTGTACTAACCTTTTCTCCTTCTTTCTCCCTTTTTCTAGGAGCCCAAACTCGAGGCGGGCGTGGCAGAAGGCTGGATGCAGACTTGCAGGCACGGTGAGTGTTACGCTGCTGGATGCAGAATAACGCGAAGCGTGTGCTGCTCTTCCAGCGTGGTTTAAATAGCCGCCAAAGTAGTCCCAGGTAGGTATTCCTCCCCAGCCCCGCCCGAGTAAAAAAATAGTCCCTAAGTAAAGTAGTCCATTCCAAGCCTCTTTTGACTTGGAGCTCTTGCAGCATGGTCTGCATCAGGTAAGTTTGCAGCATGGTCTGCATCAGGTAAGTTTTAATCTATGAGCCTGGCACCTATGGCGCCAGGACTGACTCTCCATATGAGCCTGGCGCCATACGCGCCAGGACTGGACCCAAATAGCCCCTAGCAGGGGTTGTTGGGCTTGCTTGGGATAACTTGATGCCTGCTTCCGGGGTTGCTGGACTTGGTCTGGGTCCCCGGGGGTAGGCATCATGACAGATTGATATTGAACCAGGATGGAAGCCCAAGGATCTGACAGATGAAGAGATCAGAGACTTTGTGAAAGACAGTATCCATGCACCTGAGGGAACGAAATTCCTGTACCCAAACAACCATAAGAAATAGGTGGGAAGATGGATATATTGCAGTCCAAGTGGACAGTGCATGCTAATGACATGGAACAAGAATAAGTATGTGAAATCAGCAGGATGTCTGAAGGGAGTCATAAAAATATGGATCCCTAAGAAGCAATTCTTCAGACAAGGATGTCTAGATGTGAAGGATGATGAGAGAGTGGTCGATAAATCGCCCAGAGAGGGGAGTGTAGAGGAGGAGCCAAGTACTCCCTCTCCAACTGTCCCACCCATATTGCCCATAGAATGGAACCAAAGTATGTGACGTATGCAGAACAATTGAATCAGCAAAGAGCAGAGCGCGGACTCTGTGCAGTACCCATAGGAGTACCAATGCCTAAGAGAATCTGGGAGGCAAAGTACCCACTGAGAAAACCATAGCTACACGCAAGGCAAAATGATGGCCATCTGAATGAGATTCCTGAAGAAGCAGAGCAGTTAAAAGGCAAGAATGAATGGTGACGTCACGCAGAAAGAGATGAGGCACACAGAAGAGATGCAAAGATCAGAGAATTCAGATATTCTATAAGGCATCAAGAAAGCAACGAGGATAAGTGACATCTTGGGCTCAGAATGAAGAAGCTTATGCCGCAGAAACGGATGAAAATATCAAATCATTTTTCACGTGTACAGATGCAATTGCAACACAAGCAGCAAAATTATCGTGAAGCTAGCTCTAAGCTTATAAGAGATAGACCGCGGCAAGCGCCAATATATATATATATATATACCTCTATAGATACACATGGACAAATAAAAGATGGATATTTCCAGTGTACGTTATAAATCAGAGCTGAACATATATAGGAAGGCCTCACTTCTGTGTGTTACAGTTACAAGCAAGTTTTAATTGCACAAATTCATCTTAGCAGACGGAGATAGGATGAGCCAGGAAGCCAAAAGTCTTATCAAACAAGACTTGGCTGACATTGGATACAAATTGTATGAAGGAACAAGGGGCTCCTGTTCAGGAAGCTTGAGCAAAACAAAATACTCCAAAGGACTAAGAATATTAAATACACGAAAAGCTCGATTTCATGGTGTCCAGTAACGTGGAAGGAAGAAATTGGCTGATCGAGGAGTGAACACCTACGCACGAAGGCCGGCTGTGCGCACACTCCTTAAAATTCTCAGAGCAAAGTACAAACCCAAGGCCAAACTTCAAAGCAGTAATTGACACTGGACTGTTGAGGTGATGATGGATTGATATAATAAATGGTGGGAAGCTGGTTTCTAGATGAGCCCACTAGCACCTGGATGTTCAGTCTGCATGCTGCTAAACGTAGATGGAAAAGTACGGATGGGGGACGGAAGCCAACCAATTGTAGAGGACCATGTAATCAAGGGTCCTACAGTTTGTGTAACCAATGGAACGTTGTGTATTTAGTGACGTTCATAGTGGCCATGTTTAGGGAGAGCTTAGTTGCCCCACCTGATTTTAAGCACCCTATCACTTTCCTTCACAGTTCTATACTGATATGGAACTTATGCTTAGACATTCACATAGAACCAATCACTCCCTCCGCTAGGTTTTTGTAGTTTGCCACGTAGGTAGTGACGCAGGTCAACGTCAATGATGATGATTTTATGCAATATAACCTCAGTTTCTACCAAGATGCATTGAGTAAGAGGATCGAACAACTGCTGATGTTCATTGTACTCCCTGTTTTATATACTTGTTAATAAAACGGACTCCCCTTGTGCCAAACTACCTGAGTCGTTTTGATTATTGATGTAAGAATAAAATCTGCATCCCCATCCATCTCCATGGTATTGCTACTCATCTTAAAGAGCTGGAAGAACCCAGTTCACTAGCACAAACTGCTTGCCATTTTGAAAGATATTCTTGTGATGTTTGGCTTTAAAATGGAAAACTGTTGGAGCTGTGTTATGCTGGTGCTTCTAATATGGCCGGACATTGACATGGTTTCCAGACATGGTAGAAGAGGTGGCAATACAAGCTATTCATGTGCACTGCTTTGCACACAATCTGAACTTAGTAGTTTGGGATGTAGCTAAGGGAATTGACAGGTTAAGGGATCTATTGGTTTTTGTAAGAGACTTTGCTGGGTTCATTTGAAATTCCCCAAAACGCCTTGCTTGTTTTGAGTGTTGTCAAGAGAAAGGGAGTATCAAACGGCTACTGTTCTGTCCTACCCGACGGACGGTTTGAGCAAAATCTTTGAAGACTGTGATCGCCAACTACAGAAATATAATAGAATTTCTGGGACTTGCAGCCGGTGCCCACAAGGAAGCGGGTTCCACTTACAGCTCCATAAACTCGAAACCTTCCAAGGTCTTCATCTTCTTTGCATGCTATTTTCCTGTGTTGAAATGGCTAACACTGCTCTACAGAAGGTCAACTTAAGATTCCATGACACATTGGTCATTATTGAAAATCTTAAGATCCTAATTGCACAACTGCGTGAGGGATTTGAAAACTTCTTCTCAAAAACCACATCAGCGGCCGATGATTTAGATGTGGAACCAGAAGAACATTTTCTGCAAAGCAGGGCCAGGAAAATCCCACGGCGCCTGGATGAAGGGTCAGTTCCCCATGTTTTGCAGTCTCCCAAAACCCTCTATAGACATTATGTACTCATGGACCGTACATTGGTAGCTTTGTCAGAATGCTTCAATACAACTGCATATGACCATATTGTTAACATACAAACATTTGTTACAGGGAACGCCACCAGTGCATATGTCATGAATTTTTACAAGACAGACTTCCATGAATTAAACCTAGAGCTACATAGAAATATGTTCATTGAACTTATACAGAGGGATACGACCCAAGTTATATGTGTTCAGGATGTCTTTGACTTGTTCCAAGGTGAAAGGGGTTGTCCTATGCACCATTTGTTCCCAGAACTGGCACGACTACTTAAAATTGCAGTAACTATCCCTGTATCCTCACGTTCTTCGGATCGTTCATTCTCTTGCCTCCGACGCATCAGATACAATGCGACACGCTAGATTAGATGCTGTTGCTTTGCTCCATGGATACAAAGATGAAGCTGCACAATTGATCCAACAAACTGTTGTCTGTAAAAACACATTTTGCATGGTGGAGGTGCTGCAATGAAAACAGGGGGCCTGTTGTGTTTCCAGTTCCTTTTTTGTTACGTTCCGAAGCGTCCCGTTTTTAAGCGGCATCTTAGTTGCCTATCCGTAATCTGAAATCTAAGGTGCTTGTCAGGACATCTGGTCAACAAGTCTGTCCTTGGTCCAAAACCTAATTTTTTCCACATATGTTTTTGGCCCTTGGCTGTAGATGGCCGCAAGGTTGTTCTTAGTTACCTGCCAGTAGAAGCCATGGAATATGTAATCCCCTCCACCTAAGGGGTTATCCAGAGGGTGCTCTATCGGCTCCCCCGTTCCTCTGACTGGCCAATCCACACATCACTAATGTGAGTTGGATTTGTTGAAGTTTTACTGGGTTGCAATGGCAACACAAACATCTTGTTTGGTAGTTTAAATATTTTCTAAGTAAATAGAAGAGTGGGATGCTGGGTATCTACTCCCTAATGTTAGCAATAAGACGTGAACTGTGTATTTCTTGACTATACCATTTTTAATTAATGTTGATACATTATCTTTACAAGTTAATAAATATACATAAATACTAAACAAGAGTGAGAGCATTTTTTATGTGGTTCTATTTGAGTGCAAAAGTCACTATATTGCAAGTGGTTTACTGAAACAGTAGGAAGATACTGATAGCATCTAATGTGTATCATGCACACAACACATGGGCAATAAGCATAACACGTATATTCACGCAGAAGGTAGACGCAAAACAATATTGCTATCCAATAATAGGTCTGCTCGGTTTTCAGGTGTAGTAGTTTCTCTTGCACTAGAGTGCAGTGACCCAACTTCCAGAGGGTCCTTCTGGTACAGAAATACGGTCTAGTGTAAAACCTTCAATGGCTTCAGGTGGGCATTTAGTCCACCTTTGGGGTGGAGGTTATGCTCCGGTATGCAGGGTATAATGTAGATCATGACAAAGCACTGTTGTCCTTTTAATCAAGAAACTTCTTTGCTTCTTTTTTTCCCTTGAATCATGAACTTTGTCTGGTGTTGGTGGTGGTACTCCACCTTGCAGCTGTACCTTCTGTTTAGCGAGCACGTCATTCTCCCATCCTAGTCGTGTTACTCTGACTTTTGAGGGCTGCTACAACCTGGATGATTATAGAGGGGTGCAGTAGGGGCAGTGATGGCCTACTGGAATGCAACTGGAAGGCTTGCATCTCCTTACTTAACTTTAGTATATGCAGTACATGCTACCCAATGTTTCCACTGTTCTGCCCCCCACACCCTTGCACCAAGTGCAAATTCGATCATATGACTGCCGGTGATGTCACTTCCCTATATCTCGGCACCCCCTCCAGGAAATTCATACGCTGGCTCCCCTGAGAGCGGTGGCGTGAAAGTGGGGCTGCAGGTGGGCGCAGGCTCGTCAAGCAAGCCACAGGGTTGCAGAGCAGGCAGTGGATCAGGAAACAGTCAAAGGGACAGGCAGCCGATGGTAGAGCAGGGCAAAGAATGCTCAGCTCAGGGTATTTCCTTGGGGAGTGTACACCAGTTCTGCACACATCAGAAGCCCTGCCAGGTGCAGGCACTGTTGACTGAACAAATAGGCAGTAGCATGGTGCACCACGCTTTCGACAGCCCGGAGCTCGTCGTGCAGAGTAGTGGGGATCTGTGGGTCTGGTGGTTGGTGGTCCGAAAATATATTTGTTGAATACATCTTCACTGAACATGGGTAAATCCATTTTTTTATGTAATGTCTTATTGCACACACATAGGGATATAAATTAAAATTATAACAGATCAGTAACACAATATCATAATACGCCACATATAATCATTAAAATCACAAGATATAATAAAATACAACATATTAATCACAATCCAAATAATTGGCTTTCAACATCTACATTGCCCCTCTAGCCCGTTTGAGCTCCACCTTCTCTCCTAACTTCCAGTGTTATGCGGATGGCACGCAGCGCTCCTTCAAGCTTCCCTCCTCTGTCACCTCATTTTCCTCTCTCATTCCTGACTGCCTGTCTCCTATTCAGGCATTGTGCACTGCTAACAATCTCTGCCTTAATGTCTGTAAGACTTTGATACTTCTCATTGGGACCCCTGCTCCCTCTTTCCCTCCCACACCCTGGCCGCACTCCCTGGGTCCCCTCCCCTCACCCTCCTGTGTGCCAAAAAACCTCGGTGTCATTTCCACTTCTCTCTCTTTCTCTCCTCACCTCACACACTTTGCCACGAAGGTCCACTTTCAGCTGCGCCTCCTCAGAGGCATTCTCCCTTTCCTCTCCTTCCCCCAGAAACTCAATGTCTCCAGAGCTCTGGTCCTGTCTAGGCTGGACTACTGCAACAGCCTCTTTCTCAATCTGCCTAACTCCTCCCTTGTCCCCCCTTCAACTAATCCAGAACAGGACTGCAAGACTTATCCTTGGCCTCAAGCCCAGGGACCGCATCTCTCCAGCCCTAAAATCTCTCCGGTGGCTCCTGGTTGCTGCGAGGATCAAGCTCAAGACCCTCTGCATCATCCACAAGGCTTTTTGGGGTCTGGGACCGCGCTACATCCAACTCCGTCTCCCTAAATACCCCCCTGCTAGAGCCCTTCATTCGTCTTGCTCTTACTCTCTGCAGATCAGAGAATAGAGGGTAGGTCTCTCTCCTGTGCAGGTGCTTCCCTCTGGAATGGCCTCCCTGATATGATAAGTCATTTATAACGTGCCTATGCACAAGTGTCTCAGACTAGAGCAGGATCTCCTTAAATTCCGGATGCTTCTCAAGACCTTCCCTTTCTCTTCTTCCTTCCCTCTCCCCCTCCCCTGCTAATGTCCCCGCCTTCCTCTTGACTGGCTGCCTGGTTCCTTCAGAGAATTACAGGGCAGCAGCCCCACCCCCCCAGTCCAGTCTACCCCTGCACTTGGTCTCCCCTGTCCCCCTCCATCCCTCAACCTGCACTTGCCCTTCTGAGCCCCTCCCCCCCACTTTAGCCTGGCCGGGCCTGCACCCTTGTAGACCTTACAGCCCCCTACTTCGCACTTAGCTTGTGGACATTCCTTCCCCTGCACTCTCTGCTTTCCCCTGGCTCTGCCCACTTGGACTCCCCTGGCACTCGCTTCTTCTCATGGGCCCTTCCACCCTGGTCGGCACTACCCACCCCCTCCCCTCTCCCCTGCACTTCTCTTACTGCACTTTCACAATCCGAATGTCACATGGTTGAGTAGGATTGTTTCTTGTTTTGTCCTCCCTCTTCCACCACCCTCTTGTCTTGCTGCGCCTCAACATGGTTTATAGGTGCATTATAAATACAGAATAAATTAAATAAATAACATTTAAAATAAACATTACAAAATGATAAAGCGTAACCATATAAAATCCATTTAAAATACCACGTTTTATCATTACCATCAAACACAGAATGGGGCCTTTAAAGAAAGAGGATATATATATATAGACTAACCACGCACATGATGGCATTATCAAAACACTGCGAATTAAGGCAGTGGAACCGCATACCAACATCACATAAAAGTGTTTGATCCGTTACTTTTCATCCTCAAATGCGCTACGTTTTTGCCACCATATTTTGGGCATATCTGTACCTCAACCACCTTCAAAATATGTTAGGCCTACCTTATTCTAATAGGCCATATGGTTCCCTACTGGACCCTACATGTCTCCACTCTGCTCCATGTAGCAATCGAATGGGCGCCATTTTGTTTTTTCAGAAGCTCCGTTCTGAGCCGAGCCTCCACGCCTGACCCTTGAATGCAGAGAGGAACGCAATCTCTGCCACTTGCTCTTTAGAGCACAGAGCAGAGACACCCCAGGTGCTGCTTTTTGTATTTGAAAAGGATGGAAATAGATTTGTAACATGAAAGAGGGCCCTCCTCCTGCACCGTCCCGGAGGCTGCAGATCTGACTAGGCCCATTCGTTTGACAGGCGGGAAAAAGCCCACTAGTGACCCGTAATTGTGTCCAGGGGTTTCATGTTTGATGTTAGTGATATCCAGGGGTTTGAATACCACGCTGCAGCTGCCCTGGAAAGCACGGCAGGAGGCCCCGGTGTTACCTTGAGGGCAGAGCCGGGGGATTTCTCGTGTCTTTTATGCTATAATTGAGTTCAGAGATACTTGTATTTTTTTTATGTCGAGCTTGCTGCTTGTTGTCAGCAAAACGCAGGTTAGGCTAGGGGTAGGCTAGGGGTAGTTCAGAGAGACCGAATTACCATTTCACACACTCCGTCAAGGTGCACGAGGCTGGGAGAAGGGCCATCAGGAAAGGTCCTGCAGGCGTAATCCTGGGCATGGGGTCCCAGATTCTGAGGGAGAGCGAAGCAAAACAAGGCAACGGTTTGCTAATGCAGCTCCTGTTCAAATCCGGGTGCAGTGGCCCTTGTACCTATAAGAAACTATTTAATTAGAGTACAGATAGTGAGAAATGGCATATGAGGAGGGACACACAGCTTGTAGGTATTGTTTGGTTATTTTCCTACCCTTTGACTGCCCATGGCCATGCTAATCTCTATGGCCATTCCCAGCCAGGTCCTAGTCCTCCAGGCCCAAAACACCTTCTCATGAGAACTCTTTGAGCTCCCTTTACTCAAGCCCCACCATCAACCTTGCCCTCGAAATGCCTGCCAGTGTTTTCCCAAAATAGTTTTCTGAGTGTTAATGACTTAATTGGAGTTGTCAATGTGCTACTGGTGTGATAAAAATATCTTAACCAGGTCTGCCTTCAGCCACTCGATTTAATTGCACTCTGCGTGTCCTTCACTTAAGTCCCATTAAAAACAAGCATTGGCAAAGCCAGCAGTTTTGGCTTGTGTGCAAGTATTAGGCATTTGCCAGGCACTGCTATCAAATGCCGAGGCTCTGGCACCATTTTGCACCTGCTACCATCAACAGCCAGTTAATACTAGTATGGCAGTGCCTGGAAAGTGCATTTTCCATGCATTCACAAAAGCCCAAACCGTTGACATCGCCAATGCTTGTTTCATGATTGTGGCAGCTGTAGCAGACAAGTGCCTGGAAACCTTTATAAAAGCTTTAGCGTGCTATATAAACACGCCTAGACAAATCAAGGGATCTATACAATGTACCGAGCACTCAGGTACATTACCTAAATCCGTGGCTCATCATCTGCTTACTGCAAAGGTGCCAAATGCTTGGTACAGCACTCAAGCATCATGCATGGAATTCTATGCACAGTAGCCCAGGTATGGTTTGTCAATTTCACGTTGTACACTGAAATGCTTGTGTAGTCCTTAGTCACCAGACAGGAAGCAGGTAATTGATAGGTGTAGCAGCAAACTTGTCTAAACAGGGTATGACATGAAATTGAGTACGATCAACCCGAGGCGAAGACACAGATGTATATTTAAAGAGGGTTCGTATAGCGGGTCTTTACGGGGTATTTAAACACAACACAGTACTTCAGTAACAAGGTGGTTTCACCTCAGGCTTTGGCTTGCAGGTCCCACTCCAGGGTGCATTCCTGGGCATATGTTTGGGGTATAGTCACTCACGGTCCTGTGGCTTAGAGTCTCGCTACAGTTCTTTCTTGTCCCACTGCTCAATGATCCGTGGTGATCCTCTTGTCAACATTTCTGGGAGGTCCCACTGGCGCTTGGGGGTGGGGGTGGGGCTGGGGGTTCATGCACGCCCGCATGCTATACCTGCCGGAGGAATGGTGCAGAATAGCAGCTGGCAAAACTCCAGAGCATCCACCAGTAGTTGGCATAATGGCTTGACCTCTACTTTCACATCACCTCCTTTCATTAGGGTCCTCTCTTTGTCCCCCACGAGTCTGACCCTCCTGTCTGCCTCAACAGGGTGCAACAGTCCTGTTCCTAAAGGAACCTCTCCTTGGTTTATGTGATTTTACCGACCCCAATTTCAGAGTGGTACACCTCCTGTTGTCCCCCATTGTCTCTCTCCCTGCATTTCCTTCACGCTCCCCAACAAACTCATACCCCTTCACCTCCCAGGCAGACCATTGCCTGTTATAGTGTTAATCTCTTTCTGACTCCAACCCTCTCTGTTCTTCTCAGCCCACCCTACCTTCTTTTGGGATCTCATTCTCTCCTCCTTGGGGGCTCCCCCTTCTCCTGAATACTTCCTCCAACCTTCATTCTGTCGCTCTTTCCAGCCCCCTCCTTGTGGCTCCTCCCCTGCTTGCAGCTCCTCCTGTCCTTTCTCTCTCTCTCCAGCCTTCTCCTGGGGGCCTCTTGCAACTTCCTCTCTCTATCCCGCTCCAGGCACCATCTTGTGGCTCCTCCTCTGCTTGTGGCTCCTCCCCTGCTTCTGGATCCCGCCCCCTCCTTGTGGCTCCTCCCCTCCTTCCTCTCTGTCTCCAGCCTTCTCCTTGATGCCTCCTGCAACTTCATCTCGCTGTCCCTTTCAAGGCACCTCCTTTTGGCTCCTTCCCTGTGTGTGGCTCCACCCCGTGGTGTGGCTGCTCCCCTCCTTGTGGCCGCTTCCATCCTCCTTTCTCTCTCTCTCTCTCTCTCTCTCTCTCTCTGTCTCTCCTACCTTCTCCTTGATGCCTCCTGCAACTTCCACTCGTTATCCCTTTCCAGGCACCTCCTTGATATCGAATCCAACCTAGACTTTCTCCCTCTCTCTCCAACTTCCTCACCATCTTCCTTTAAAATCACCTCCTTATTGTGATGCCTGGTCCCAGGGCTGGGCGAGATCAGGTCTGATAGGCTCGTGGAGCGCAGCGCGGCAGGACGCGCAACAAGACACGGGACACCTTGCTCTGTGGTCAGAGCGGGAACTGCCCTTTGCAGGCTTTTCTCACACCTTTATTTCCTTGCCCATGTGACAGGTGTCACGTGGACATCACACCTATGTCTCCTCCCTTCCCCTTAGGGCTTTCTCTGCAATTCTCATGCATGTCCCCATCTCCCACCTCCTTAGGACTCCTTTTAACCTTCAACTTAGTGTTCTTTATTTTCTCCTGCTGGATACCTCCTCCAACCTTCTCCTGGCAGCTCCTTCCACCTCTCCACACCCGACTGATGTTCCGCTTCTCAAGCTACCCTCTCACTCTCCCCTGCCTATGCTGTTCCTTTTCGTCAACTCGTCTGCCCACTTCCATATAATCAATGTTACTGGGCAAGGGTCCCTGATTAGGGACACCCTCAGCTGACTGTACTGTATCCTCTATACACTGAAATGCCTCCGAAACCACCCCATAAATACAATACTACAAAATCCACAAGTGCAAACTGGAGCTGCTTTACTGCTGACAGTAGAGGAACCTCAGGCACATGAGCATTCCTCATTGGGTACATACCATCTCAAATGAAAGCAGAGAAGGGTAGGACTTCCATGCTCCCTCGTCATTGCCTATACTGGCTAAGGCTGATGGGAGTTGTAGTCCAAAACATCTGGAGAGCCAAAGGTTGCACCAAACTGGTTGTCTGATGAGCTCTAGCGGCCCATGGGGTGCAAGGGGGTAGGGATAGGAGGTGGGGGAGGGGCATCACTTTTATCCCTACATATGAAAGATTTGACGGACAGAAAGAAAGGCGCAGATATGAAGTCTGAACAATAACCCAAGTGTGGCTAAAGGTGGAAGGGGGTGTCCCCTAGGAAGTCACAAGTGCATTTAAATATTGCTTGTTGATATGCTCAGACTGGCCCTCAGGGCAATAGTTCAAAGCCCGACGGGCCATCCTGTCAAGTCAGTGTAGGCCAGATTTCTGGGCCAACCTGCTCCACTTTAATGACTGGGGTGCCATGTGTAGCGGGTAGTTTGAACCACTGCTACTGGCCAACATGTGGGTTAGAATACACCATTTACAACATATTTGCCAAAGAATGGACCCCCTGCTACTACTAAACCAATATGTTGTGAAAGGTAACCAAGTGTGATGTTTAACGTGTTGGTGCCCAATTGTGTTGGATGTCCCAGAGCGGCCCTGCTTGCAGGAAAGGACAGCACACAAAGCTGGAGCACGGCCATTGTGTCACTGCATTTCTGATCATTCCGCAAAGTTACTTACGAATTGTGGGTGATGGGACAGTGTCTCTGGACACCAGCATCGGACGCAGCATGTGCCAGGGTCCCCTGTGGGGTATCTCTTCTGTGCAAATTATAGCCAGCGCTGAGGGTTTGTAGCTTGTGGTGTAGGTTTATTTATTTATTATTCATTGATTAGAATTCTTATACAGTGCGCCACATGCCCACAGGCCTCAGGGCGCACACAAAACAGTAACATGAAAACAGGAAGAGGCGACATTGTGAAGGACCAAGTCAGAACGGATAGGAATGTCAGGGGGAGAGGCAGAGGACAACCAGTCAGGAGACTGACTAGTTAGACGGGGTTTGCCAACTATGGCTAGTTTTTAATTGATTATGGTCATGTCACAGAGGACTAAATGTAGCTCCTAATTGTTATTTAGTCAAAGCCAGAAAAGTGAACCCTGCTAAGACTTTCAGTATAAATTCGAAGGATTCCAGGTTTTAGCTCTGCCATTGTTACACTGAGTACCCACGAAGCAATGGGGGGGGCTTAAACATTCTCTGCAGTGGCCATAGAGTGTATGGGAATGTTGGATCAACATATGCTTCCATCAGTCTTGTGCACTTTCCTCCAAAACATAAACTTCCAATCAGTGCCCTCCGGTCAAATGCTTTAACAGACCCCCGAAGTAGAACATTGAGGGACAAATTGATTGTCAATAAAGGGCCGGAAGTCTGGAAACATCTCCCTCTTCTTCTAATGCTTGGCATTGATCCCCCACACTTCAGCAAGGGAACTAAGCAGTGTTGGGCAATGTGCACCCCTCCATGTGTTTTGGCCTACAACCCCCATGATCCCTCTCCATAGACTGTGCTGACTGGGGCTGATGGGGATTGTAGGCCGAAACATCTTGAGGTCCGCAGGTTGCCCACAACCGCGTTACTGTTTCGCCAGTCCTTCGCAAATGAATACTCATTTAAATGAACCATCAATTTAGTCTGAAGTTTTATTTTATCAGTGTATTTTGGAATGTGACTTACATGCCTCTCCGAAAGCTCCTTCAGTGTTATGATGTACCGCCCATACATCCCCCGTTCCTTCCCTCCGCCCTGTTGCCCTTCCCCAATACTTCCCATGTGCTCTGAAGAAACTTGTTTTGAATGTGGCACCGTCTACAACCCTAAAATAAATAAATATAAGGATTGGAGAAATTGCAAGTTACCTTGGAGCAGGGGCACAAAAAAACGGGGGATGGGCAAAGTGGTGATGGGAGGGGCCACTACAGAAAATAGGCAGGGCAAACTTGGAGGCTCCACCTCCACTGTTCTACTTCCCCACCCATGGTCTGGTGTTGGGACCAACTATCAAATAGTATATTTTAAAGCGCAATATGCCGAGAGGCGATGGGAGTCTTTCTTGAAAGGAGCAGCTTTAAAGTTTTACTGTGTTTGTTCAAGTACATTTTTCTGAACAAACACAGTAAAACTTTAACGCCACCAGTTTTAGGGAAAGGCTGCCCTCATCTCTCTGCCTAACAAAATGCAATGCGCACATGCAGGGGTGCACCTAGGCTAAAATTTAGGTGGGAACTAACTCTTAAAAATGTTGGGAGAGGCGTTAACTTCAGAGATGGTGGAAGTGTGGCAAACTTACTTGTGTAGGGGCATCTAACTTATTTACTCATTGTAATGAGACTATTCCAGTGCAGCTTCAATGTTGCAATCAGTTAACTCTCTCCTTTAAGTCTGAAAAGACCCACGTCTTGCAGATCCTGAAGGTCCTAGAAAGTGTGAAAATGGCAGATGGTGAGCAATGAAAGACTCAACATCATAGCATAACAGGACATAGCAGAGTGTGGGGCGGTACTCTGGACAGCCCAGGCAACTTCCGTGGCTGGGAGCAACAGGGGAGAACATGTAATGTTGGTTCTACCACAGTTAGTGCGCTATCCTAGAATCTCTGGTGCACTGACTGGATGGTGAGACTGTCTGCCTGTCAAATCAAGTGATGCGAGACTGGGAGAGGGCCAGTGCAGCAATACTGCAATTCTATGCCACAGTATTGGAGCCACTAGCAGAGGAGCACCAGGGTACACCAATGTGTCCCTATGCTTATTAGAACTGTCCTATTGGCAAGGTGTAAACGTAATCACTTATAAGCACTCCCATGTTTGTAGTTGAAGTCAGGGCGAGGTTACATTATTTGCCCAGGATCACACACTTACGCTAAACAGCGAAGCAGGGATTTTAACCCACGCTGCAATTTGGGCATGGCCATCTTCTTCCATGCTTTACTTGGAACACATATTTAAGTTTTGGGTGTCAAGACCTACAATAATATTGTCCTATAGAGTTTACTTGCAAAATCCACAAATTGCAGAGTAAAGCATCATGACAACATGTAAATCCTTATAGCAGCAGGTTGGGCCAAAATAATAGAAGTGTACCTTTATTTTCCACTTCCTGAATGGAAAACTATAAGATGCAAAAGGAAAAAGATCTATTTACCCACTTGATTTTGAGCGCTTTAAGACACAGAACAAAATAAGTGGTGTCATAAACTCACTTAGGTTTGGAGATTCGTCAGAATCCTCCAGTGTGTTGTTATGTGTGGTTTTAAGAATATTCAACTAAGGACATCAAAGCAAACTTTACTTTTTAGCATATAGAGCTATTGGACGTTATGGGTGTGAACACATTTTCAAAGGCTGCTTTATTGTGTTGCTCACTTTAAGTGTCACATTTTTGCAAGGTGACTGGTCGTCTTTCAGTTGGAAATTCACCATCATGCATAAGAAAGGCTTTGCTGCTGCTGACAAAAGAAAGGTGTTTTCGAGTTCATTACAGCACTGGCTGCAGAGCCAGGGACGCAGCCTGTGTGTCTCAGGGGGGCTGCAGAGCCAGGGGCGCAGCCTGCGTGTCTCAGGGGGGCTGCAGAGCCAGGGATGCAGCCTACATGTCTCAGGGGGGCTGCATAGCCAGGGACGCAGCCTGCGTGTCTCAGGGGGGCTGCAGAGCCAGGGATGCAGCCTACGTGTCTCAGGGGGGCTGCAGAGCCAGGGACGCAGCCTACATGTCTCAGGGGGGCTGCAGAGCCAGGGACGCAGCCTACGTGTCTCAGGGGGGCTGCAGAGCCAGGGACGCAGCCTGCGTGTCTCAGGGGGGCTGCAGAGCCAGGGACACAGCCTGTGTGTCTCAGGGGGGCTGCAGAGCCAGGGGCGCAGCCTACATGTCTCAGGGGGGCTGCAGAGCCAGGGACGCAGCCTGCGTGTCTCAGGGAGGCTGCAGAGCCAGGGACACAGCCTACATGTCTCAGGGGGGCTGCAGAGCCAGGGACGCAGCCTGCGTGTCTCAGGGAGGCTGCAGAGCCAGGGACACAGCCTACATGTCTCAGGGGGGCTGCAGAGCCAGGGACGCAGCCTGCGTGTCTCAGGGAGGCTGCAGAGCCAGGGACACAGCCTACATGTCTCAGGGGGGCTGCAGAGCCAGGGGCGCAGCCTGCGTGTCTCAGGGGGCTGCAGAGCCAGGGACACAGCCTGTGTGTCTCAGGGGGGCTGCAGAGCCAGGGATGCAGCCTACATGTCTCAGGGGGGCTGCAGAGCCAGGGACACAGCCTGCGTGTCTCAGGGGGGCTGCAGAGCCAGGGACGCAGCCTGTGTGTCTCAGGGAGGCTGCGACTCTGGGAAACGGGCAGTGCTTGATCATCCGAGCCCAGCAGATTGTAGATTCGCCTCACAAGAAACAAAATGTGCCCAAAAGCATGCTCCTGACCCTTTGAATTGGACACGGAAGCCCCACCCCTCAGCTAACATTTCAGGGGGAGGGGGGGGGGCTTCAGCCCGGTCAGCTCAATGACGTTCAATGACTTCCTTGGAGTCTTGTGACTTGGTAAAGGTATCTGGTCCTGGGGCCTGGTTCATCTGTCTCTTTGACATCCCTTGCGAAGTACGTCAGGGCGTAACCTTCTCATCTTACAATACAACCCTGAAGACTTGTAGCCCTGAGGTAGGGAGAACTGACGTCCCGGTTTTGCCGGCACTGTCCTGGAAATTGCAGTTCTGCCCCCCTTTGTGAAGATTATGTTTCCATTGGAAACTGCAATGGTCCCGGTTTTTGGTAGTAGGTTTTCGTAGCTGGCAGGCACAGTTTGCATAGAAGAAATGATGTATTTCACAACTTAAGATAGTACTAGCTTGTGATAATTTAGTGATACATTAATTATAATATGTGTTTATTTGAAGATAACACTTAAACCCCCTTCTCCATCCACTACTGAAGTGTAGTGCCTTGACAGCCACTTTCAAGAGTTTGTCCTACTTTTATGTCAGTTGCCCTGTCCCGGTTTTTTACTTTTTAAATCTGGTCACCCTACCCTGAGGGAGTAGTATTAGGGCCTCCATACAAATCGTTGGTTAAACCACGTGATCCTTAACTCAGTGCTCTTAAAGGAGCAGGGTTCAAATTCATCCTAGCCTGGAGCAGTGATTGGTGATATTGACCACCTGCCAACGAGTGCCCAGATCCGCAGCCAATGACTGGCCTCCCGCCACCGCAGCTAAGCAAGCCTTGAGCGCTCATTGGTGATCTTGACCACCTGCCAAAGAGTGCCCAGAGCCGCAGCCAATGGCGGGCCTTCCGCCACCGCAGCGAAGCAATCTGTCAAAACCGCCTGCTTCGAAGCCAACACAGAAGGATTAGGCTAATTGAATTAAAGCCATATATTATGGTCTATGCGTGTCCTCGTTACCACTCACTGTTTAACACTTGTGGAATAAACTGTACTCAAGCAGAGCCCATTAGACAGAATCCCCCTCCTGAGAGCCAAGCTAGCTTAGCAAAGTGATATTTAATGTTTTCCATGGTATTTATTTAACAAAAATGGCTGATTAAGCATATTAAACAGAACAGAGGTTAATGATCTTTGTTATTGGCATTATAAAATGTTTTAAAAAGTATAAAATCGGGTTAATGATGTATATCTTTATTGTTCTTATGGAGATTAAAACTACATAATTGTCTGTTGCGTGTGAAGAGCGGGCCTCCAGCTGTGAGTAATTAGCAGAGCGATCTTACCTATTCACCCTGTAATGAATAGATTTGTGGCGGGCTCAGCTGCTTTGGATGCAACTTGCATGAAGGTGCCTCTTGAAGCCGGCACACCTGCATGGGGGGTGCTGGACAAGGCGTGAACTAATGGATCATAGGAGCCCTCTAGCCCCGTGTCACGCGGGTCACCTTCATCTAGTTCCAGCTTCTCAGCGAGCCACGCCGTGCATGCTGGGACACGTAGTTCTGTGCCTGCCATTTTAAGTATGGGCCCACAAGCACCAGCATGCACGGCGCCAGGACTAGTTGAATGTGAAATGGAGTCAGATGGCAGCTATGCTAGTGAGGACATCTATTATGGCCCCCACTCAATGTGTAGCCCCTGTGTAGATTTACCTCAGTTTAGTTTGTGTAAATGATGGTACAGATGCGTCCAAAGGTAGCAGAAACGTAGAGTTTGTGATTGTACTGAGTGAATGAATACATGAAATGGAGAGGGGGGATTAGGGCACAGGGGTATATTGCAGACTTTGATAGAGGACGGAGGGGGGAAGAAGTCGGTGGCACTCAATGAAGCAGTGAGGGCTCAATTAGACACATGAGGTCAGCAACATTTGTCTCTCCGGATGTTTTGGACTACAAATCCCATCAGTCCTAGTCATAAAACCCAATGGAGAGGGATCATGGGAGTTGTATTTCATAAAATCTGTAGATCCACAGATTGCAGACCCTCCTAGAGGGAATGAGTGAGTCAGAGAGTTATAGACTGAGTGACTACCAGCGAGTGACCAAGAAATGAGTGCGTGTGGAACTAAGTGAATGAGTGCATGAGAGTCCGTGCTGAAGATAAGTAGTGGGTGTGGCATAGGGCGAGACGGAGAACGACTGATGCATTAAGATTGAGTAATCTAAGTCCCATGCTTACAACAGCGCCTCGATGCCTTTGGGCTGCAGTGCGCTTTACAAATACTAAAATAAAATAAATAAATAAAAGAGGGAGTAAGTGGGGGATCATGTAAAAGTGAGTGAAGAGGAGGGTTGACAAGGTGATCCCCATCTTGGCCCCAGATGGCCTCATTTTCCATTCCTCTGCTTCACTTTTGCAAATCATTGGTATGTGGTGCTTAGGTCCAATTTAATTTACCCCACACTACAACTCCCAGAATGCACCACTTTCTCAAATCCATGTTCAGACCTGGAACATTAGTGATCTGGATACCTGCAGTTATCTGGTACATGAAATCTGGCCTGAATCAGCGTGAGGGGCTGAATGAATGTGGGTCTAAGAAAGTAAGAGGACGGACAAAGGGAGTGTGTGAGTAGAAGTGAGCGAGAGAGATTGAGTGAGTAGAAGTGAGCGAGAGAGATTGAGTGAGTATGAGTGAGCGAGAGAGATTGAGTGAGTAGAAGTGAGCGAGAGAGACTGAGTGAGTAGGAGTGAGCGAGAGAGATTGAGTGAGTAGAAGTGAGCGAGAGAGATTGAGTGAGCAGAAGTGAGCGAGAGAGATTACATGAACAAATATGGGAGTGAATGGTGGGATTATTGAGTATAGGAGTGAGGCATTGACCAAGTGAGAAGGAGTGAGAAGGACTGAAAATGAGTGTGTGAGGAAGGGCAAGAGAGTGATTGTATGTGTACAGAAGGGGCACCAGTGAGGACAGGAGCAACAGTGAGGGGAAAGGCAGTTTAAGAGAGGGGGAGATTGACTGAGAAATTGAGTGAATGGGGGATTGTTGGAGAGTGAGTGAGAGTTTGAATGAATGAAGGAGTGCAGGACGTAGTGAGTGAGGTATCATGATTCGTTCCTTACTCAGGACGGCAACTTTTAAAAAATATGCTTTTTGTAAATATTTCATCCCCATTGAGGGCTCGAACCTGAGCGCTGCTGTTATCAAGCCAGTGCAACATTGCGCTGCCCTATCTCGGAGGTGAGGGACGAGAATCATTAATTTCAAAGGGGCTGCTTGGGATACAAAACCCATTCCCAAGCTGCCAAAACCCCCACCTGCGTATGAATGGCTTCAGGCGCAGCCTTGTTTGCAGCAGTTTGCAGCAGTGGGAGGGGTGTGTCTGTGTCTGGCCATGTTCTTTAAGAGGTGGGAACGGAGGATGGTGAAGCGGGGGGGGGGGGGCTGAGTGAAGGTGCATGCAAAATGAAGGTGCATGCTGAGTGAAGGTGCATGCTGAATGAAGGTGCATGCTGAGTGAAGGTGGATGCTGAGTGAAGGTGCATGCTGAATGAAGGTGCATGCTGAGTGAAGGTGCATGCTGAGTGAAGGTGCATGCTGAGTGAAGGTGCATGCTGCATGAAGTTGCATGTTGAGTGAAGGTGCATGCTGAGTGAAGGTGCATGCTGAGTGAAGGTGCATGCAGCATGAAGGTGCATGCTGAATGAAGGTGCATGCTGAGTGAAGGGGCATGCTGAGTGAAGGTGCATTCTGAGTGAAGGTGCATGCTGAGTGAAGGTGCATGCTGAGTGGGACAATGACTCACTAATGGATGTCATTTCAATGCATTTTCTTCCATTGTGTTTTCTTCATGTTTTACTAGAACTGTTGTAAAACTCAGTGTTGCAGGGTGGAGTGGAGGCAAGGAAGGAAGGGAGTGGAGGAAGGTTTGAATGGGGGAGGGGGTGACAGTGAGTATGGGGGAGTGGGCAGAAAAGGGGGTGGGCCAAAGGGAACATAGTTCAACTTCTGTTTTTTTTAGACTTCGACCACTGCATGCAGGGCACATGTCTTATCATGAAGAGCACATGTCTTGTCATGGAGAGCCATACCTGCCTACATTCCCAAAAGAAAAACCTGGGGAATGATGTCAGTGATGCCCTGCCCCTTCTCCAAGACCCCACCCACCCGACTCAACCACTTTAAAAACAAAAACAAAAAAAACAGCTGAGAGACACGAACACGCAAACAAAAGAATAAGAGGAGTCTTTCTGTTTTTTGTTTGCGTGTGCATGGGTGTCACTCTTCACATAAGTGCAGGAAATGCTGCTAACTGGGCGCCGGTCTAAAGATCTGTCGCAGGTCCTTAGTTTCCGCCCACACCTCGATGTGATTGGCCACAAACAGTGTGTTTGTAGTCAATCACATCGAGGCGTGGATGCATTTCCCTGGATTGCGGGAAACCCCAGAGACTCTGTAGAGGAAGTCCCAGACATGACCTACACCCCTTCCCCTCATTTCGAGATACCAGGAGCGCGCTCGCCAAGGTATGTGACGTATGAAGAACAAATGAACCTACAAAGAGCTGCACTGGGACTCTGCCCAGTATACATCAGAAGATCCATACCAGTTGAAGCACCCATAACCAGACAACCCTGGGCAGCACGGTACCCTATCAGACAGCCATACCATCGTTGATACGAAATGAGGAGTACCTACACATGGTCCACGAAGAGACCCCAAAAGCCTTAATGGAATACCAGTGGAAATGACACAAGGGCCTGAACAGATCCGTGAAGGAACAAAAGCAGCTATCGAAGATAACACGCCAGTGCGAGTAACTACGAAATTGAATGGAATAGGCACAGAGAGGAGATAATGTAACAACGTGAGGAAACAGTGTTACGAGACAAGATGGAAGCAACCGTCCTGTTAAACGTGTGTAAATAGGCTTGAAACGCAAGATGCTAAGAAATCGATACTGCTTGCAATGCTTAGTAGAAGATAGAGTGGCAAGCGCCGACCATATATCTACCTCAATAAGGCACATTATACAAGTGCGACTCCATTTTGTAAAAGCAGAAAGGTAGTCAGGCGGCCAGAGGCCTGACAGGCCAGCCAAAGGCAAGAAAAGGAGCGGAATCGAAACTCAACAAAGAGCGGCTCATGCCCAGGAAATCGAGGTCAACCAGAGAAGGGGAGGAGAGCGTCAGCTCACAAGACTCCAACTTCAGAGCATACCAGCCTGCCTCATGAAGGTCAAGATAAGGGGTGCCCATGCAGGTGGCTAGGCCAACACAGAATTAAATGCACTAAAATCTGGAAACTGAAGCAGATTCATGGTGAACTAACACGTGACCAGCCAGGCGCGAAGAAGTACCATCGCCTGATGTCATCCAGGACCCGAGGATGCCATAACTTTTCCTGATAGGAGACTACAGTTTCAAGGCCATCCTTAGCCAACTAATTGACACGTCGCTCTAAAACACTGATTGATGGAATGGAGGCAGTGTGAAACTTGGGACACTAGGCACAGGGGTGTCCATTCTGCATGCTGCTAATTAAAAGTGGAAATTTATGTCTTGGGGTGTAACCTGCCCAATCACAATGGACCAAGTTATCTGAAGTCCTATAGATATTGTAACCAATAGGACGTCGTAGTTGTAGTGACGTCTATCACGCGTAGACGCCCACCCGATAAGAGTTATCCAATCCGCATAGCCTATTATCATATACAGATATAACACCTATACTTAAGTTACCTTTCCTAACCAATTATATTGCATGTCGAGTTTTGAAAAAGTTAGACGTCAATGATGACGAACATTGCCTATAAGAATCTCTGTTCAACTGAAGTTCGAGGAAGTCAGAGCGAGACAGGTGATCACACTACAGCTGATTCCCATTTGTTTCCCTGTTTGATGTACTTGGTCATTAAACAGACTTCCCTTTGCCAACCTATTGAGTCCTCATTATTGAGTCGTGTTGGAGTTAGTGAATCCTGCACCCCCTGTCCTCACGTGGTGCAACTATCTTGTCTTACAAGTTCTAGAGGGTGAGTGCTGACCAATGGGCCCGTCAGCGAATTCTTCTCCTCCAGAATACTTGGTAGCGTGATGATGGTTCACGTCCATCGATTATAGATTATCGATTGATATAGTCATAAGACACCTTTAGACCGAAGGCACAAAGTAACTCTGGGCCTTCGGTAAGATCACAAGTCCTTTTGCCATTCCGGCTGAGTAGACTGAGAAGCTCCCCGTGGACAATGATAGAGTAAAATTTCAAAAATCTGCAGTGGGTCTGAAGGAACCCGCCTTTCCAAGCATAACCCTTCTCATTCCCACGGGCAGCGGATCTGACAAAAACCTTAAAAGCAGGAAGAGGAAGGGGCAGTGATCCCGAAGTTCCAGAGAGGAAACGATGCGATCGGTGAGTGAAGCAATAAAACGTGTTACTTTGGCAAATGTTGTGTAGGCATTAGAGCCAGCAAGGGAAAGGTTACGGAAGGTGGTGAAAAAACAATAAAATAGTTAGAAGTAGAGAAGACTGTATATATATAGGGGGTAATGACTCGAGCATAAGAAATAAAACGTAAAGAATATCAGGGGGGCACCTGAAGTAAAAACGTAAGGAATATTAGGGGGGCACCTGAAATAAAAACGTAAGGAATACCGGGGGGCACCCGAGAAGAATAAAACGTAAGGAATACCAGGGGGGCACCTGAGCAAAAAAGTTAAGATTCGCCTTGTTCCTGTGCTTTAAAGAGTGGTCAGAAGGAACGTGAACCCAGAGTCCACAGTGGGGGGACAATTTAGGCTACAATGATGTTTTAAGACGTCATAAAGGGGGTTCGTTCAAATCCCATGACGGGGTATTAATTAGAAGGCAGGTATATGTATGACCAGCTGGTGTCTGTCTAGTCTGTCAAACGTCTGTCATATGTGTTCTGTTGTATGTCGAATGTAAAATAGTTGTATTGGGGATTGTTTAAAATGCATTTTGGAATTACGCGATTCTGTAACTGAGAGGGAATCGCCACTGAATTGATGAGTTTTGAGTAAATTGTTGGTATAAAATTTTGGCGGGAAAAGATTGGATTGGAGATTGCGTATTTGGTGCTCGCTCATACTATTGAAAGATTGAAAGATCTGTATAATTATTGTTGGTGACGGAATTAAGAAAGGAGGAAGTTACCCCGCTTGCGCATTTATGCAAGCAACTGCCCAAGCATGCAACAAAGCTGAAGAAATATAGCAAGGAGTGGGTTAAGGGCACCGCAAATAAGATGTTTATGCCGTGGCCCCAGAACGGGTCACTCTCTAAGGCTGTTTTCCAGCACATGACGACCTTCCTACATGCCACATATACCGGCAAAAAGCTAGAGAAATGCCTTGCCATCCTCTAACTTTGGAAAATGTTCGAGCAGACGAAGAGGAAGAACCACCCGCAGATTGCATATTAAATATATGTACAGAGGGGGGTGAGACGCCTACCGCGCCACCTGCCCCGCCTGAGCCAGTGATCAAAGGGAGTAAGTCAGAGGATCTTTACGCGCTAAGAGAACTTAAGGCAGCCACGGGGTACAGCAACCCGGCATATGAGTCACCTACATACAGTAGTGATGACATCAGAGAAAAGGAGCAGGAAAGTAATCTTGCCTCCGTAGTCCCGAGGGACAAGGAGAGACGCAGCGATGAAGGAAAGGATCAGATACAGAATAGAACATCTCTCGAGAAAGAGAGAGAGGGAAAAAAGCGGAAAGAGGACGATGAGTTAACATTCGCAAAGGACAAATGGATGCGAGGACAGATACTATTGAAATTAGATGGAAAAGGAAGTGATGACGTAAGGCCAAGTGAATGGTCCGATGAGGCGCAGAGAAAGGATAAAGAGAAAGAAAAGGTCATGAGAGACGAGAGGGTAAGAAAGAAGGATAGGTTGAGGCGAGAACAACTATATCGCGAAGAGCAAGGAATACCGCTCAGTCACACACAATACGCAGCCTATGAAAGGTACAGGCAGAACATGCTAAAGTTGGAGGAAGAAAGGAGAGTGCAAGAAAGGAAAGTAAAGAAGCGGGAAGACGAGGAAAGTAGAAGGGCAAAAGAACGTAGAAATGAACGGATGAGGGAAGTAGATAAGGCTAGAGAAGAAGCGAAGAAGCGAAAATAAATAGATGAGGAAGCAGAACGTAAGTGCAGTCAGAGGGCACGAGATCTAGAATATTTGCAACGGGAAGTTAAAAAACCCAACCCGGTTGTAGAATGGGAAGACATAGAAGAATTCTTTCCTGCAAGCGATGCGGTACCAAGTACAAGCGGGACAAATATTGAAGATGACTTCGACACCAGAAGCATCGGGGAAACGATTGATAAAATTTATGATGAGATGGGACTGGAACTAATTTCCCAAGGGGGAAGGGAGGATGAGCGCTTATAGAGCACTCAGCTATATGACACTGAGGATGTCACCCGAAGTAGTGGGAGCAGGGGACTGTCCCTAGACAGGCTAGAAATTGGGCAGAACAAAGAAGATGCAAGAAGTTGTGCAAACTGGGAGTATTCAGGATCTGACTCCGGTGAGGAAACGGAGGAAGTGGCACATGACGAAGGGAGACGGTGCGAAAAACGGCTCCCATGGGATCAAGAGGTACGATGGTCGGATGCTAGAGGATCCACAAGTAGGGCATCGAAGTCCGCTGGACAATCCAGCCGACATGAAGAAACACCCCACGGTCAGAGGGGGGCGTCGGCGCCTGCCTATGCAGACAGGTTAAGGGCATTGCCAAGCAGACAGCAAGGCGGGAACGTCACCCCGGTGGTAGACCAGAGAACTATGGGGAAAGAGAAGGAGGACTGTGCTTTCCAATTCCCGTTGCTAGAAAAGGGGGGAGCAAGACCACAATATATTCCATGGCCTCACATGGACCGAGAGAACCTTAAAAATAAACTTCCATTGTTGACATCGGGAGCCGGAAAGTGGATACATGAATTAGAGAAAATGACGGGGGGTGTCACCTTAGCTATAGGAGACACAAAGGGCCTCCTAATCGCCATACTTGGTGAAAGAGCCGATGATGTATGGAGACGGGCAGGCTACCCTAGCGTAACCCTAACTAACACCTCCCATGATGGAGCGCCATTCAATAACTGTAGGGCAGCAGTGTGGAAAGCGCTGTGTACGCTATATCCAGACACGTCGGATATGGGAGCTATAATGACTCGAAAAATGAAAGAGTCAGAGGATCTGTTGCTTTATATCCAGAATTTTCAAGACACGTGGGTGCTCGAAACGCATGAATCTTGGACGAAATCCATCCCTGTATTCTACCATATATTGTGCCAAGGGTTACCAGAACCGGTGCAAAAACAGCTCAAGAAATTGGTAGGGATGGAAGCTAAACCATGGGCCGAAATACAGTTGACAATTGCACACTATTGTAGATTGTTGCAAGAAAAGAATCGGAAAAAGGAGGCAACTCGTAAGGGAGAGGAGGCGAAGCTAGTGCAAAGGAAACTCTCGATGTATGCTCTCGAGGGAGCCATGCTCACCAGCCCAGCCGAGCCAAGTGTACAACACGTGACTAACTCATCACAGAATAATCAGGGTAACACAGGATTTTACCCAAGAGGAAGAGGTTTTGGAGGAAGAGGTTGGCAAAATAATCAGGGAGGGTTTCGAGGTAACCAAGGAGGGTTTCAGAATGTTCAAGGTGGCTTCCAGAACACACAGATGGGCAATCCAACTATGGAATGACTGGACACGTCGCGCGCATGTGCAGAAGTCATGGCATGTGGCAGAATAACCAAGGGATGGGGGCAGGCATGGCGAATCAACCTGCCATCCTGCAACAGGGCGGTGCACAAAGTTACACCGTGCAACAGCAGGCGGCAGGCTTGCAGCAAGGTACACAGCAAGTGGTTCAACCACCGAACACGGGGAACTTGCCGCAGGGGCAACGCCAGCAGACACTGCCGCAGATGGCTCAGGGCAATAATCCCGGAGGGGGAATTAACCCTGGAAATGGGGGAAACCCCCAAGTTTTCAGTGCACCGAACCTATATATAAAATAGGACAGCTCACGGGAGACTCTGATGTGTTCTATCCTATCAGTGACACCAGACCCTAATAGGGAACCTAGGGTGAATGTCACCATAGGGGGTAAAGAATATTCCTTCCTAGTTGACATGGGTGCAACACGTTCGTGCATACGAGAAGGCAAATTTTCCTTGTCCGGCGAGGCCATAGATACCCAGAGTTTCACTGGAGCTCATAGTAGAGTTCCCTTTACAGATGCACTCCCAGTCTCAGTGGGAGAGTGCGAAATGAATGTACCTCTATTATATTCACGCCAGACCCCAGTAAATATTCTGGGTCGGGACCTGATGACTAAATGAAACATGACCAGCTAGTTTACCGAGAATGGTATAGTGTGCTCCACCCCAGGAATGCATTATTCAAACGTGTGCAAAATGATCAGAGCATACTCAGGATGTGTAGCAATGAGGGCTACACCGTTGGAACCAGAAGTTTTCGCATATGGCGTGAGGGTGCTTATGACGGGACTGCCAGGCCTCGCAGATAAAACTATGAGGACACCTGATGAGTTTCTATTCAGGCCAAGAATACCTATGCACGAAGAAGAGGGACAAGTATTTCCCTTGGTAATGCGATCTTCCGCAGTGCAAGGAAAAGTGGTATTGGTTGAAGGATATGACGATGAAGGCAGACAATGGTGTGCGATTATTGCCATTTAAGAAGGGTATCGAGTGACTGACGTCACCGATGATGATCTGTTCGAAGAACACCTTGACCTAGACAAGAGTGGAGGTGAGTCTCATATTTTGGGTCAAAATGATCAAATGAGAGGTGCCACAGAGAATGATGTTGGCACTGGTACGCCCACAATACTTTCAGGACGACATGGCCCAAGTGCCTGCCGCAGTATGGACTACAGGGCCCTATGATGTAGGTCTCCTGAAAGAGGCGGGTGAAGTGAAAATCATACTGAAACCAGGAGCAATTATACCACGAGCATGACAATATCCCATGTCCAGAGAGGCAGATGAAGGAATAGCGAAGACAATCTACCCCATGATGGAGCAGGGTATCCTAGTGACGTCAGAATCACCTTGCAACACAGTGATTTACCCTGTCAAAAAATCGAAGGGAGGGTCTTGGCGTTTAATCCAAGATTTACGAGCATTAAACGATATAGTTGAAGCCGAATTCCCTCTAGTCCCTAATCCATCCACAATTCTGTGCAACATACTCACTGAGGCAAAATATTTCACAGTGATCGATTTGAAAAATGCGTTCTTCTCAATCCCGTTGCACCGTGATTCGCAAGACCTGACATCATTTACTTTCAGACAAATGTGCCTTAAAAGTACGAGGTTGCCACAGAGGTACTGCAAGTCCCCGCCTAATTGCAAATGGACCTAAGCAATATCGCGGTGGACAGTGTTGTTTTGCAGTATGTAGATGAAATTCTGATCTGCAGCATCACTGAATAGCAATGCAGGCACGATTCCGTCCAGCTATTGACTATACTGGCTGAGAAGGGATACAAAGTTGACAAGGAAAAGTTGCAGTACTACCAACAGGAGGTGTTTTACATAGGGCAACTGATCTCACATGAGGGGAAGAAGGTAACCCCAGAAAGGGCTGAAGCTATCATGAACACGGTCAAGCCGCGCACAATAAAACAAATGCAAAGCTTTTTAGGCCTGTTCAATTAAGTCAGAGCATGGGTCTTTGACTACAGCTCGTATACCAAGCCCTTGCTACAGGCCCTTAAAAAGGCCCAGGCAACAAAAGAAGGAATTGAATGGAATGAAGCAATGGAGAAAGGGTTTACAGAACTCAAGGGGGCAATTTGTAAGGCCCCAGTTCTCGGGATTCCTAATTACGCAGAGGAATTCTACTTGGTCTCACATACCAAAGGCAATTTTATGACAGCAGTACTCGTGCAGCGAACCTCGCTGGGGTAAAAGCCCCTAGCATATTACAGCAGGAGTCTGGACCCGGTCATGAAGGGCCACTTCCCATGCGAACAAAATCTAGCTGCTGCCGCATTTGCTATCGAAAAAGCATCATCCATTGTGATGAGATAGTCCATGACATTGTATGTTGAGCACTCATTGTTTGCCATACTAGAAAAGCCAAAGGGCACACTGACATCCCAGAGAGCATCTGCCTATGAAGTAATCATCTCTAATCCATCAATCAAAATAGTGCGATGTAAAACTGTAAACACGGCTACGTTCATAGCTGAGCCAGTCACAGAGGGAGATCCCATACACGGCTGTGCGAACTATGAGGAATTCTGTGATGAAATCCCCAGGGTAAAAGAAAATGCCCTGGCAGGTGGAGAGATCATCTTTATTGATGGGTCTTCGAGAATTGACCAAGAAGACGGACAAAGGTATACAGGCGCGGCCATGGTAAAGCAGCTAGCGAATGGAGAGTTTCGAGTACTCATCAGTGTGCAAATACCCTCTGACTATTCTGCGCAAGCTGCAGAACTGCTGGCACTGATACTCGCCATTGAGAATCATACAGACCAGGAAGTAACTGTGTACAGTGAATCAGCCTTTGTGACGTCCACAGTACATGCAGGACTAGCGCGATGGGAAAGGAGGGGTTACCTCCAAACAGACGGCATGCCAGTGCAACATGCAGCCTTATTGGACAGGCTGATAAAAGCACTACAGCTCCCAGTGGGCGTAGCAGTCGTGAAATGTGCCGCTCATACCAAAGGGACAGATTTCCTGTCTCACGGAAATAATGAAGCAGACATAGAAGCCAAGCGCATGGCATCCAAGAATGAAACAATCATGGATGTGGAGGTGGCACGTACCCATGAAAGAATGATGGTAACACGAGCCACACCAGAGGCCTATAGCAATATGGGGCAGACTCAGCTAATGGAGCTCCAAGGAGAGGCACCTCAGGAGGAGAAGAATTTATGGAAGCATCGAGGGTGTTCTTTAAACCCCTCTTTCGGATTGTGGAGGCAAGACAGCACTCGTAAACCAGTAATGCCTGTCACCCTTCTAAAGGTAGCGTTAGAACAACTTCACTACCCCATACACATGTCAAAAGAAAATCTTGCTGCAACGCTCGCAGAAGACTGGTTCACGCCGAATTTAGCGGAGCATGTTGCATTTTTATGGTAAACTGCATAATCTGCCAGCAATTCACAGCTGAGCACACACTAAAAGTAGTGAGAGGAATCATCCCCAGACCAAATGGACCTTTCCAGCACCTGCATATCAATTATGTCCATATGATTCAGGTGTGTAATGGGTACAGGTATTTAATTGTGGTTGTGGGTCCTTTTTCAAGATGGGTAGAAGCAGGTCCCTGTACACACCCCGATGCAACCTGTACTGCAAAATTTCTGGTGAGGGAAGTGTTCCCTAGATGGGGGTGTGCGAGGTAATGAGATCAGATAATGGGGCCTACTTTGTAAATTCGGTGTTCGAACAGATTAGTTCATTGCTTGGTATAAAGCACAAGTTCTCATCAGCGTATCATCCAGAGGGGAATGGGATATGTGAACGGATCAGTGGCTTGCTTAAGGAGAGGATAGCCAAGTTGAAGCTCACATTAAGGAAGGGATGGTTGCACTGTCTACCACTGGCATTGTATGCTCTTCGGAACCAACCAGGCTCTGACCATCATCTCACACCGCACAAATTATTTACTGGTAGAAGGATGAGGACCCCTCTTACCTCCTGAGACAGAGCTAGATGTGATGCCCAGCCAACTAGGGAGGTTCTGGGAGCAGAGATGAAAGCCTATCTTGACTGTTTGACATCCAGCACCTTTGTCATTTCAGGCCAACTGCAGCGACGGCGGGAAGGGGACAGCACAGCACAAACCACAACAGATAGTGCTGATGCAGGCACAGCTCACAGCCTTCGTACGCCCCTCGTCTTCCCTGGTGACAGCGTCCTCGTGAGAAACTTTACCAGAAAAGGGTGGGACGAGCCAAGGTTTAATGGCCCTTTCATCGTAGAGGACTGCACCCCGTCAGCTGTCAAGCTCCAGGGCAGGAGAGCCTGGATCTTCCTAAATGATATTAAGCCTTGTGTAGGAGAGAACCCTCCTGCTGCACCCAACTCTGCAGAAACCACAGACAACGGGGAAGAACCTCAGCACGTGCAGATAAGATCCATGGCGAGGAAGAAGGACGCATGAGCAGCAAAACAGTGGCAAAGGAATCTGATAAATAGTGGCTTTCAAAACAAGTCATTTCCTCAAACCAAGTGAAGGGTGATAAAAAGGACAATGGTATGGACATTCAGTACAGCCAAAGTTACAAAGCAAAAGAAGAGAGTTGCACATCCAAAGCTGCAGTGATGCTACTCATATGAACATTTAAAGTCGCACGAATTATTGAAAAGTCCCCAAGGCACGTTTTAAGCCAGTATCAAGACTTTGGTCACCGAACTTATGGTACATCCCAGCAGAAGTCTCAAGTGGGATGTGCTAACATATTTTCAACTTGTGGTGTTCATACCCATCCCTCATAGGGAGAGAAGCCAGCATCACAGACTTCATTTGAGATCCTGCAAACAAGAAGGTAATCTGGCAACTGCTGACTGTCATAACGGAAGCCTTCATCAAACTGCCCGAGCACAGCGAAGAGGACACAAATTCTCCCACCTTAACTGATCATTGATGAACTTACATATTCCCTATTTTTCCACATCATAGAGGAATGCCCAAGACTCGTCGGGAGAACCACAGATACCCTAAATTTATCAGAGATCCAAGAAACAATGAATTTCTCAACCAAGTATGGTACAAATTGAATTACGTGGTTGCAATCCACGCAGCAGGAAGGTGTAAAAACTGTTCACGTCTAAAGAAAGGGTTGTGACGAGGACCCAGCAAACAAGGCAGATGTCCCTGACTCCCGCAGATACCCAGCTAGCCCACAATGTCATGCTCAGACTAGTCACAGACTATCCTGAAATGGTAGGAAGGCCTGCAGATGTTGATGTCATCACCTTCCTCAGAGATCCGGCCAACACCCCTCACATGGGCACACTTCTCCATAGCATAATGCTACAACCGAATCTGTCCAACTTCCAGCGAGAATTCCTAAGGAGATTCCAGTGAGACTTTTAGCCGAGGGACAGATCGAGGAGACAAAAACTGTTAACGCTGCAAAAAAAGGCCTGTGATCTAGAGGCTAGAAAATCAGAGCAAATGTCATTAACACCAGAAGACAGACAATATGCATACCGTGTTTTCTTCCACCTCATTGAAAACTTTCCAGAACTAGTCGGTAGACCCAGCAATGTTGACATACCCGCATTCCTCAGTAATCCAGCAAAAAACGCGCAACTGAACAGGCTCCTGAGGGCTATTGCAGCGCAACTAAGAAGCAATTATGGACATCCACTGCTGAGGAGAGCCTTAGAAGGGGAAGATCCAAGATAGAACTTTGTCGTCATCATTTCACTGTGGAGCAGATAGAGAAAAGAGACACTGTTCTTCAACTTGTCGCTGAGGGACCGAGAGAAAGGAGCAGACCCAAGAACTCCACCATCTTATTGTCCTTTTTCTTCATTTTTCTTATTTTTGTCTATTTTTTCATATGTTCACTTTTATTTTTATTTTTGTTTTATTTTTACGACATTCTATTTGTGTATGATTTTTAGCAGTTCCATCTTTTCAGCCTTTCACAGTGAACAGATTCCTGCATGTCCTCAAGGCTGAGGCAAATTGGAGAAGTGCCCTGGGACTGGGTTTATTATAGAAATGCAGAAGGAATGAGATGTGCTAAACCCGGTAGTCTAACCTTTCTCCATAGTTTAGCAAACAGTACTGTACTGCATATCCAGAGAATACTGTCTTCACCCGTGAGAAGGGACCTTTGAATAGCACACATCACTTTAGTAGTTACTGAACCTTGGAGCGACAAGATCAGAATAAGAAAATAAATAAACTATTAATTATGGACTTGATCGACATGGGGGCCCAGAACAGTAACTTAGTTTTACCCCAAACAGAGGGACGCCCCCGCTTCCCTGGAAGGAAATGTTGCCAGCTATCGTATAAGACTATAATGCATATATGCATAGTGATTATCGTTGTGTTTTTATCCTTGACTATAAGAACTGCATTTTTTATTGGTGCAAGAAGTGTCCCAATGTCAGTGCACCCACCAGATAATGTACATACGAATCCCACAAAAGCACCTAGACCTTATATAGTGATTCCAGTTCCAAGAAAAGCTAACAATGAAGCAAATGATTAAAAATTGAATGCAATTAGCAGTGATACGGATACGTATACACATGAGGTGATGAATGAGAGAAAAGGCTGGAGACAGGGGCAGCACGGAATGAATGATAATGTAGCACTGGCCATGGCACGCACCCACACACAGAATGCACTCAAACAAGGGCAAGTGTCAATGGCTACAAGGCCTCCAACGAAGGCAGCAGATAAGGAGAAACTGCCTACCGAACATCCGAGTCCAGAGAATATTGGAAGTGACCAAGAAATGCCAAGTGAAATGCCAAAGAAGGAGGGAATAGCAAGATCCCTCAAAAAAAATACAGAAGTGGCCACAAAAGAACTCACAGAGAAGACCCACATGCTAATAAAGTATTTGTTCCCATTCATAGTCCAAGTAAAGAAACTACATGAGGAGCTGAAAAGCAGAACTATAGAAACTATAACTGCAAGCACACCTGCTCCAACGCAAGGAACAAGCCGCAGGCCTACAACACAGCCACAAGTTGGGAGTTTGGTGAACCAATGGTGGTTACGGGAAGTTTATGACAGACTGCAAAAGGGAAGGAAAGGAAGCACAAATCATCCTACTGCCACAGCGATGCAGTCGAGGCAGCCTGCTCCATTGAGATACCCGAAGTGGAAAAGCAGCACAGATGCATTCAGAGACGTAGTCATAGCAAACTACAGAAGAACGCTGAGAATCAAGAGAGCCCTCATGAAGATAACAATGAACTTAATGATTACCTGGACAGCACAGCCCATCTCGGAAACAGCATATGGTACCAACACATGAAGGAAGTGGGACGAAGGCAGTCAGAAGGAGAATGCTTCGTCTGTGCACTCCTACCATACAGCATGGGAAAATCCAAGATCTTCGTGGCTGTAGAAATTGATGTCCCTACAGCACACTGTATGTCACATGTAGCAATGTGCAACAGCAGAGGACAATTTATGGGAAGAGACGCCTCGTTAATAAGGGCCAACGAAAACGATTACCCGGATGAAGATGGCTACGTCCAGGACATTAAAACAAGAAACCGAGAGCACACCAGAAATCATGTAAAATAAACCCAAGACTGAACGTTCAAGGAAAAACTGCAGAAGAGGCACAAATCTGGAAGAACAGGGGCCAAATGCAGATTTGGGGAACAGTGGCTTCCCCAATCGGATGGGAAGAAGGGGTAGTAATCTGCCGAGCTTGGATGGTCCTTGGAGCCTGCAAGGAAGCAATAGAGAATTCACAGAGGTTATGCAAACCTCTGTGGCCAAAGCTAGTAAAGTTACTAACATGGGTCAAAGATAGAGGGGGACCCCTACAGATAGTGCCACTGGAGAGCCCGAAACTATGCTTCAGAAACAATGGCACATGGAAGATGGGAGAGAATCAAAGCTGCGGACAAATCTTTGAAGCTCCAGGAATGACACAAGGAACTGCCGTTATTATGGACCATTACTGGGCGTGTGGATCCAAGGCATACATAAGGCTGCCGAAAAACTGGGGAGGCATATGCACACTAGTTAACGTCCACGTTCCCGCACTAGTGATCCCTAAGAATGACCTAAAGTTGGACAGTTTTCCAAAAGCAGATGTTCATCTAAGAAGAAGAAGAAGATCTGTGGAACTGGTATCCAGGATGAAGAGGGAAAATTACTTTTCTCCCAAATCAGAAGAGGCATTCCATGCAATCCGTACAAACACAGGCTGTTCAGCCTCACCTCAACAGTATTCACAACACGACTCCTGCCCCACATCCAAGTTGGAGTGAATACTAAATGGTTGCAGATAACCAGATGGGAGTTATTGCAGACCATCAATACCACTATAAAAGGATTCAACGCGATCAAAGAAGAGCTGAGAGCAATCAGACTGATGACCCTCCAAAACAGATATGTGCTTGACATGAACATTGCAATGGATGGAGGTGTTTGTGCAAAAATCGGAGAATCATGTTTCACATTCGTACCATCACATGATGAAGAAAATGGAACCCTAACAGAGGCCATAAGCATGCTGACAAGCCTGAAAAACCAGATGATCGATGAAAGTGACAAAGTAGACGATGACAGCTGCTTTGGAGACCTATTCTCATGGGTCCCACAATGGATGGCAGATATATTCAAGTTTCTGGGAGCTCTACTAGCAATGATATTGCTAGGATTCTGAGTCATCAAGATAATCATTACACAGTGCCAGAAAACTGGAAAGAAAGCCATAGGGATGAAAATAATGATTGATGTCGAACCAGGATGGAAGCCAGAGACCTGACTGATGAAGAAATAAGAGACTTTGTGAAAGCCAGCAAATTTGCGCCAGAGGGAACAAAGTTCACATACCCTAAGAAACGAAGACGGTATGAAGGAAAATGGATCTACTGCAGCCCAAATGGACAATGTCAGCTAATGGCATGGAACAAAGACGAACATGTGAAGACAGCAGGGAGTTTGAAGGGAGTGATAAAAATATGGACTCCAAATGCTCACACATTCACACCATCATGTACCAACGCAGAGGACGACGAGCATGACACTGATGAAGCAAAAGAAATGAATGCAAAGGAGATTGCAGAAGTGGTCAATTAACCGACCAGAGGGGGGAGTGTAGAGGAGGTCCCAGACATGGCCTGCACCCCTTCCCCTCATTTTGAGGTACCAGGAGCACGCTCACCAAGGTATGTGACGTATGAAGAGCAAATGAACCTACAAAGAGCTGCACTGGGACTCTGCCCAGTATAGATCAGAAGATCCATACCGGTTGAAGCACCCATAACCAGACAACCCTGGGCAGCACGGTACCCTATCAGACAGACATACCAGCCGCTGATATGAAATGAGGAGTACCTACACATGGTCCACGAAGAGACCCCAAAAGCCTTAATGGAATACCAGTGGAAATGACACAAGGGCCTGAACAGATCCGTGAAAGAACAAAAGCAGCTATCGAAGATACCACGCCAGTGCGAGTAACTACGAAATTGAATGGAATAGGCACAGAGAGGAGATAATGTTACAATGTGAGGAAACAGTGTTATGAGACAAGATGGAAGCAACCGTCCTGTTAAACGTGTGTAAATAGGCTTGAAACGCAAGATGCTAAGAAATCGATACTGCTTGCAATGCTTAGTAGAAGATAGAGTGGCAAGCGCCAACCATATATCTACCTCAATAAGACACATTATACAAGTGCGACTCCATTTTGTAAAAGCAGAAAAGTACCCAGGCGGCCAGAGGTCTGACAGGCCAAGTTTCGAAACCCAGCCAAATGCAAGAAAAGGAGCGGGATCGAAACTCAACAAAGAGCGGCTCATGCCTAGGAAATCAAGGTCAACCAGAGAAGGGGAGGAGAGCGTCAGCTCACAAGACTCCAACCTCAGAGCATACCAGCCTGCCTCATGAAGGTCAAGATAAGGGGGGCCCATGCAGGTGGTGAGGCCAACACAGAATTAAATGCACTACAAGCTGGAAACTGAAGCAGATTCATGGTGAACTAACATGTGACCAGCCAGGCGCGAAGAAGAACCATCGCCTGATGTCATCCAGGACCCGAGGATGCCATAACTTTTCCCGGTAAGAGACTACAGTTTCGAGGCCATCCTTAGCCAACTAATTGACACGTCGCCCTAAAACACTGATTAATGGAAGGGAGGCAGGGTGAAACTTGGGACACTAGGCACAGGGGTGTCCATTCTGCATGCTGCTAATTAAAAGTGGAAATTTATGTCTACGGGTGTAACCTGCCCAATCACAATGGACCAAGTTATCTGAAGTCCTATAGATATTGTAACCAATAGGACCTCGTAGTTGTAGTGACGTCTATCACGCGTGATGTAGAGGGATGGGTGTAGACGCCCACCCGATAAGAGTTATCCAATCTGCATACCCTATTGTCATATACAGATATAACACCTATACTTAAGTTACCTTTCCTAACCAATTATATTGCATGTCGAGTTTTGTAAAGTTAGACGTCAATGATGACAAACATTGCCTATAAGAATCTCTGTTCAACTGAAGTTCGAGGAAGTCAGAGCGAGACTGGTGATCGCACTACAGCCGATTCCCATTTGTTTCCCTGTTTGATGTGCTTGCCATTAAACGGACTTCCCTTTGCCAACCTATTGAGTCCTCGTTATTGAGTCGTGTTGGAGTAAGTGAATCCTGCACCCCCTGTCCTCACGTGGTGCAGCTATCTTGTCTTACAGGTACTAGAGGGCGAGCACTGGCCTATGGGCCCGTCAGTGAATTCCTCTCCTCCAGAACAACTCCACACTCTTCCCCATAGACACGGAGAAAAGCGTAAAAACCCGCAGTCTCCAGGGTAAACCCGGAGACTAGGCATGTATGTGGAGAGCACATGTCTTCTCATGGAGGGCACATGTCTTGTCTGGAGGGCACATGTCTTGGCATGGAGAGCACATGTCTTGTCATGGAGCACACATGTCTTGTCATGGAGGGCATGTGGGTGAGAATGAATCCAACGAGTCTGTCACGGCATACTCTTGTGTCTCTGCCATTTTTTTCGGTGGGTGGGTGGGCTTGGAATCCAGCGTCTGTAGTGGGGAATGTGTCCGGCATTTGGAGCACCCTCAAGTGATATTTTGTAACTTTCCTGATGAGCAGCCTGGTTTTAAGGGAGTTTCCCAATGTCATGTCATCTTCCAGGGGGCAGAGTTGGCCTGGCGCGGTGTTCCATAGATGTGTTGCTGGGATTGAATGGAATGGACACTCCTTGACAGTCCCGGGTGAAGTGTCGGGCAGTTACACGAGCTGCATGGCTGGATTAAAATGTTCGGACAGGCGTGGATCGGATGCACTACGCCAAGGTGGTTTCTGTGCCCCTGCCGTGGAAGGGCCGAAGGGGCAGATACACAGGGTTCTGAACTGGATAACTGTGTGAGTCTGAGTTGTCAATATTTTGGTAGAGAGGGAGGTGTGAAGTTCTTGTATTCCTTCCCTTCCGTGTGTGTGTCTGTGTGTGTGTGTGAGCATATAGCAGTGATGTCCGAGTGGGTGCTGGAATGCATGCATAGAATGGAAGGCTCCTTCCAAGAGGTTTCAGGAGTTACAGTTGAGATAGCTACCTGGGTGGTGGGGGTGGTGGGTCTTCTCCTCACCCTTTACTGTATGCAACTGAAACCTAAATAAAGGAACCTAATTGTACCTACCTGAGCCACTGACTTTTATTATTACAATTCTGCTATAATTCTAGCGCTTTGATGCCTGCGGTCTATAGCGCTCTATAACTATATAAATAAATATAAATATATAAATAAATGACCGGCAGCCAGAGTAATGTGATAGTCTCTACCTCAGCGCTAAATCTTGACCAAGACAGCTCCCACATGGCTCCCTGGGATGCAGTAGGGACTCTAGGCTCATAGCGTTAGAAGTTAAGTTCGAAGAGTATCAGGCAGAGTCCTACTGGGACATAAAATAGACTTAGAGACCACAAACATTATGCATGTTTGTAGACTACAGTTTTTTTTATACTTTATTCAACAAAAGTATGTGAGTAGTACTTAGGGAGTACTGCTTTTTTTAATGATTGTCAATTTAAAGCAAATTGGGCCACTGACATCCGTCAGAGCTACCAGCTGATTGGTACACTGAAGTCATGAAAGTTGCAGCCATTGGCCTGCCAGGGCAGCATTACCCTGTGTCCTACCATCGCCGGTAATATAGCTCAGTGTGTTGAGCGCTCGCTGCTGTGATCTGAGTGTGTATTGCAGGTTGCAGGTTCGAATCCCGGCAAGACCAACTCAGCCTTTCAGCCTTCCAATGAGTACCAATTTCGGTTGGGTGATATTGTATGTTAATATGTGCTCTGTAAAGCGCTTTGGATAAAGGCGATAAAGGCTGGTCTGAGCCTGATGACAGTCTCCATAAGTGTCCTGTTCTCTGCATGTCTGTATTGCACCCCACCCTCCACACATCAACACACCAATACATTGATTGGCGAGGGAGGGTGCAGGGGCAAGGGGCAGTTGCCTCTCATCCTTGTGACCCACTAATAAAGAGAAAGGGCACTTCAGGAGACTTGCGCTCATTGAGAATCGCAAGCGATGCTTGCTTTACAAGGGAAATTAGGCATTCTGAAAATATAGGGCTTGTGTGTTTGAAACAGTTTACTGCTATGGAGAGATAAAATGAGCACCATGCCAGGGGGCATTGCCTGCCTCAAAGGTTTCCCGTTTGACTCACTGTAACAGGTATATTTCTCAAATATATAAATCTATTGTCACTCTTCTGATCCCAAAATGCTCTTTGATTTTATGAAAAGCAGCCAGGAACCACTTTGGTGCTATTTTTCCCCTCCCATTTCTCATAGGTGATTTATTTACAGAATGATGAGTGTGATGTACTAAGTGACATAATTGTTTTTATGTTGAAGGGGCCATTTATTCAAAGACAGTGATTTATTTGTAAATTGAGGCAGAGAGACGTTTTACAGTATACAGACTGAATTCAAAGAATACCACCTGTGACCATGGGCAGTTACTCAAAATACATGTTTGCAGGTTCTCTTTACGTATTGTTTGAACCAGGGTGTGCCCCATTTAGGGCACGTCCATCACTCTTTAGGCCATACCAAGCACGTATGCCAAGCCCCATTGTTAAAGTCTCCCCTCGAGTTGGCATCCGTCTTAAAGCACTGATCATTACAATGCATGCATTGTAATGACTACTGTTCAGTGGTGGCTGTTGGATTTTTTCATTTGAGGGGCGTAACTATTTCCCACCAATCTGCATGAGCAAGCAAGCATAGCGAGGAAGCACAAACCGACTAAGGGGGCTTGGTGGTTTTCTCCCCCGAAATGTAACGCTCACCTGGTATCCACGGGGACGTCACTCAGCCTGTTCTGACCTCTTACGACCTCGAACCCTTCCCTGGAGTCTACTCGACTGGAGACTGGGCCTTGTTTTCTTGGAAAGTGTGTTCTCCGTCCTGCTTTCAGCGCAGGGGCGCGTTGATTGATGCGGGCTTGTTGCTGCCTAGTTACTTCACTGGCAAGAATCCGACGGGTAAGTATAATGAGTCTTTTGAACAGTTCTCTAACTTCGTTCCTTTCCTTCCTTAGATGATGGCCGGCGTCGGGGATGGTGACGTGCTGCTGGGATGAGTAGCGCTGAAGGTGAGTGAGAGTGCGATGCGCGATGCGACCCTTTCGTATTTGTATTGAACTGAGTTCTTTTTCTGTGTCTTTTAGGTGCCGCAACGTTTTCAGCGTGGATGCCGGTTATGAAGAAGAAATGCGATGAGTAAGCGCGGTATGCGGCACCTCTAGATGTTTCCACGCTAACCTGGAGTGCCTTTTCCCTCTTGCAGATGGATGAGAAGTTCCGGAGACAGAGTTCCCCCAGAGCGGCTGGGATTCAGGTAAGCGTTTGAAGCGCGTATAGTCTTTAAAAAATAAGCAAATATTTGCTGAATGCTTACTAATGCCTTTTTTCTGTTCTTTTCCCTTTTCCTTAGGAAGCGGCGTGCCGGGATGGGAATGACACCACCGAAGATTCCCGCAGAACAGAAGGAGCGATGAATGATGGGCAGAAGCGCTGCAAGGTAAGGCTGTTCCTAACGGTGTTCTTGTTCTTGCAGGAGCTGAGCGCAGAAGAAAGATGCAGGCCTACTGGAGACCGATACGAACACGGTGAGTGTCACGCTGCACGTGCAGAAAACACAAAGCATGTTTCTCAGCCTGGGCATGGCTTAAATAGTCTCTGGGTATCCCAGGTGTCTCTGGGCTGAACCACACCCAAAGGACTAGACTGCACATGCAGTTCTGGGAACCGAAATATGTGGGGGCATCCATCTTGTCCCCATCAATGCACTACAAGTCCAATCCCCAATGTTATCCTATTGGAGTGAGTGTGTCTGGTGCCACAAGCGCCAAGTCTGACTCCAAGTGGGTCTTTGAAGGGATGGAGAGGCCCTTGAGGGCCATGTAGGTGATCGTGGCTGGCTCCAGCCTGGCATCTTGGAGGGCTGGGGACATGAGGGGCAGGAATCATGACAGCACTCCTCCCCCCAAGGCCCCTCTCAAGGTGGCTCTTCTGTCTGGTCCTGGTTTGTTTGGATGGTTTTGATGAAATCGTCTAAGCAAGCGAGGTGCATGGATGTACTCACAAGGCTCCCATGTCCTGTCTTGTGGACCATACCCCTTCCAGTCTACTAGGTAGTATAATTTGGATCTGACGTACTTTGAATCCAAGATGTCCTTGACTTCGAATTCTGGCTCCCCGGCGACTACTACTGGCTGCGTTGGCATTGCTACCCAGGTCCCAGTTTGAACAGGTTTAAGGAGAGACACGTGGAACACAGGATGAATATGCATGTTTGACGGCAAAGCTAGTCTGACCGCCACAGGATTTATCACGGAGGTGACGGTGAATGGACCCAGATTTCTTGGACGGAAAGTTTGGGTTCCTTTAATGGACATGTGTTTAGACGCAAGCCAGACTTTGTCTCCCACTTGGTAGTTGGGGGCCCTTGCTCGGTGTTGATCAGCAAACTTCTTTTGGCGATTCTTAGCTTGAAGTAGGTGTTCAGCTGCACTTTGAAAGGTTTGAGAAATGTTCGTGTGCAAGGTTTTGACTGCTGGCATTTCCAGGGTTGTAGAAACGTCCAACTCAGAAGTACATAGGTGCCTGCCATACATGGTATAAAAGGGTGTCTGCCCAGTGCTGGTGTGTAGGGAATTATTATAAGCATATTCAGCTATCCATAATAGGTCGAACCAGCTTCCTTCAGCTTGGTGTAACATGCAATGCAGATACTGCTCGAGCGTCTGATTTGTCCTTTCAGTTTGACCATCCGTTTGGGGATGGTGACTGGTGGATAGCCGGATGTCGATCTGGGCCATAGAGCAGCATTTTCTCCAGCAGTTAGTTACAAATTGAGTACCTCGGTCTGAGACCAAAACTGAAGGAAACCCATGGAGCCATACGATGCCTTCAGGAAATACCTTTGCCAGAGTGGAAGCATTTGGGAGCCCCTTAAGAGGAATGAAATGTGCCATTTTTGAAAATAGGTCCACAACCACAAGAATAGTGTTAAACCCTTGATTGGGTGGTAAGTCAGTAATAAAATCGAGGGAAAACATGTGCCAGGGTGCTGGTGGGATTTCCAATGGTTGTAATAGCCCAGCCGGTTTCTGCTTGGATGACTTGGTTTGAGCACACCCTCCACAAGATAGGATGAATTGGATAATGTCTTTACGCCACGTGGGCTATCAATAATTTCGTTTTATCTTGGCTAGGGTTTTAGCGATTCTGGGGTGGACCTCGATCAAGGAATCATGATAACCGGACATGACTTGTTCTCGTAGTTCTTGGTTTGGTAAGAATAAACGATTCCTGAAGTAGGGCAACTGATCTTTTATCATGTAAGGTTCTCCTTGTGCACTCCACGCTTGTAATTGCTCCGGACTCATCAGATTTTGGATTTCTTCATGTAATTCTTTCTGTGTTATGGTTGCTGTGATTCCTAGGAGCTTGTCACCCGGGATGATTGCTATTGGGTCAGGGGTCTGATACCCTTGCTCTTCCACCCCCATACGGGAAAGGGCATCGGCCTTCCCGTTTTTCACCCCTGGTCGAAATGTAATCACGTAGTCATATTCAGCAAAAAAAAGAGCCCAACGTAGTTGTCGTGAGGATTGGGCCATTGCCGTTTTTAGGTACTGGAGGTTCCGGTGGTCAGTTATTACGGTGATTGTGTGTCTGGCGCCCAAGAGGTAGTGCTGCCATGCCTTAAAGGCTGACTTAATGGCCAGGAGTTCTTTGTCTGTGATAGCGTAATTGAGTTCAGGGGGTGTGAATTTACGTGACCAGAAGGCGACCGGGTGTAACTGGCCCGTTTCGGGGTCCTTTTGTGAGAGGACGGCTCCCATAGCCATGCTTGAGGCGTCCGTTTCCACCAGGTATGGGAGATCAGGGCGAGGTTGGCGTAAGATTGGGGCAGATGTGAATCTTGCTTTGAGTTCCTGGAAAGCGTCCTCGGCTTCTGTTGTCCACTGGAACTTTTTGTTGCTTTTCCTTAGCAATGACGTGATGGGATGCACGATTTGTGAAAATCCTGGGATGAACCGGTGGTAGAAGTTTGCAAAACCCAGCATACTTTGAACCCCCTTGAATGAATTTGGGGATGGCCATTTCAGGATAGCATCTACCTTGTGTGCATCCATTTGGATTCCATTCGGGATGAGAATAAAGCCCAGGAATTCCACCTCAGAGACGCGGAATGAGCACTTTTCGAGCTTGGCGTAGAGCTGGTGTTGACGGAGTTTCTCCAATACGGATCGGACGTGTTTAACGGGGTCCTGCTTTGATGCGGAATATACTAGAATATCGTCGATGTACACTAGAGCACAGACATCAATCAATTCCCGTAGGACATCGTTCATGAAGTATTGAAATGCTGCAGGCACGTTGCAAGGGCCAAAGGGCATTACTTGATATTCGTACAAGCCGTATTTGATGCGAAAAGTGGTTTTCCATTCATCCCCCTGTTTTACGCGAACAAGGTGATATGCCCCCCTCAGGTCTAGTTTTGTGTAGATTTGGGCATCTTTGACTTGATCAAGCAATTCAGGAATCAGTGGCAGGGGGTAGCGTTTTTTATGGTAATCTGGTTCAGTGCGCGATAGTCGATGCACGTTCTCAAGTCCGCCTCCTTTTTCGGTACGAAGAATAGAGGACTGGCTGCTGGAGACTTCGAGGGACGGATGAACCCGTTGGCCAGGTATTGGTCAAGATAGGCCTTCAGGTGCTGGTTTTCTGGTTCAGTGAGTGTGTTAATTCACCCACAAGACTAGACTGCACATGCAGTTCTGGGAACCGAAATATGTGGGGGCATCCATCTTGTCCCCATCAATGCACTACAAGTCCAATCCCCAATGTTGTCCTATGGGACTGAGTGAGTCTGGTGCCACAAGCGCCAAGTCTGACTCCAAGTGGGTCTTTGGAGGGATAGAGAGGCCCTTGAGGGCCATGTAGGTGATCGTGGCCTGGCTCCAGCCTGACATCTTGGAGGGCTGGGGACATAAGGGGCAGGAATCATGACACAAAACCATTTTTTGAATAATGAGTTAAAATGGTACAATGCACAGCACATTTCCTGTGAAAATAGGGTACAGTGCCAGACAGCTTGCAATACATTATGTATTGTATCTCATGAAAAAATCTAATAGATGAAAGTCACCAACAGTGCACAGGAGCATTTCCCAATGCATTTCCATGGTGACTTCCCCCACAATATATTGTGAGAAACCAGAAGGTGTCTCACCCTCTAGTCCCTGTGGATCTCTCTCAGGTGGCCAGGGCACGGCCATCACCTTTGGATCCAGACCCTGGGGTGGACCAGTGCAGGAGGATCACATGGGTGAGGGGTCTTCATGGAGTAGGAGTGAGATACCGGATGGCGAGACAGGGTTTCCCCCCTTTAACTCCGTTACCTGATCCTACCAGGTAGGATATGTAGGAACTCTGCCCCCCTTCCCGTTACAAAGTCTTTCACATGGGCAACCTACTCTGGAAGAAAACGGACTCACACCCGAGCAGTGTACCTGACATGTCCCAATACAATGATCAGGCGAGGTCAGGCAATTGCCGACAATTATTCACACCTGACTTTTATTAAACTTCCCCAAACTGATAAAAGGCAGAGCATGAAAGCACACTCTGAGTGAGGCAAGGCACACAAAGGAACATACGTTTTGAACCGGCAGCTGAATGAGGAGCGAAAGACAGGAAACCAAGAAGGGTTCGCAAGAAAGGAAATACCCTTGACCTTTCCGGTAAAAAACGTTACTTTCACGAAACCTTTTAGGCATAAAGCATAAGGCCAGGAAAGCAGACTAAGGAATCCTGCATTCTGTGTCAGAGATATCAAAGGCCCTCCCGCATAACTGATGAAGGCGGGGAGAAACAGCAGCAGCCGTCGTGGTATCATCCTTGGCTCCAAGAACAAAGAAGCATCAGAGAGATCAACACAGATGGTGAGTTGGGGAGACCGATGCAAGACCGGTCTGTGTTGAAGTCAAGGGTGCAAGTGTCCCAATACAATGATCAGGCGAGGTCAGGCAATTGCCGACAATCATTCACACCTGACTTTTATTAAACTTCCCCAAACTGATAAAAGGCAGAGTATGAAAGCACACTCTGAGTGAGGCAAGGCACACAAAGGAACATACGTTTTGAACCGGCAGCTGAATGAGGAGCGAAAGACAGGAAACCAAGAAGGGTTCGCAAGAAAGGAAATACCCTTGACCTTTCCGGTAAAAAACGTTACTTTCACGAAACCTTTTAGGCATAAAGCATAAGGCCAGGAAAGCAGACTAAGGAATCCTGCATTCTGTGTCAGAGATATCAAAGGCCCTCCCGCATAACTGATCAAGGCGGGGAGAAACAGCAGCAGCCGTCGTGGTATCATCCTTGGCTCCAAGAACAAAGAAGCATCAGAGAGATCAACACAGCTGGTGAGTTGGGGAGACCGATGCAAGACCGGTCTGTGTTGAAGTCAAGGGTGCAAGTGGCAATATTGTAAAAGGAGCACTGGAATGAACAGTGTTAATTGCATGTGATGAACCATGCGAGTAAAGCTAAACTGCTGATGAATGTTTGAACTTGAGAAGGAAAGATACGATACAGCTGACAGAGTGGTCTGGCACTGTGAATGTGCTCAATCAAAGGTCTGTGTAAGGTATGCCACCAAGAGAAACAAAAGTGGAAGATTGTAAGAACATTGTGTGAAGTGAATCAAAGTGGTCCTGCAACGGTTTTAAGCAAAACCCATCGCACATTCGAAAGTCTTCGATTTTGTTGAATAGAGGATCTGAGCCCGAACGAGGGAGGTCCATGGTCCGAGCCTGAATGAGGGAGACCAAATGTAAATATTGAGATAGCAAGAGGCTCCAAGCCTGAACGAGGGAGATCCAGGATCCGAGCCCGACCGAGGGAGCTCTGTGGTCCGAACCCGAACCAGGGACACCAAGTGTGAACATTGTGATAAAAAGGTGGGCCGCGCCTGAAGGAGGGGGACCTTGATGATCATTAGAAGTGAGAACTTCTAGATGTGAAAATCCTAATAGGAATTGAACTTTGAGATTTGTTTGTTATGACAGGCCCTCTGCAGTAAAATACTGTTATTGGAAAAGAGGCTTTGGCAGAAGGCCCCGATGTCTATGCTTTGATCTGTATCCTCGTGGCCGAGAAGTCAGCGTGTGTGAGAAGCTTGAATGTGCTGCCTTGCCCAGTGCTGAAAATGTGGGGAAGTGAAGCCAACTGCTCAACTATCCTCACAAATCATTTCTTGAACATTTTTCTTTTTGCATGCACTATTGTCCCACACCCATTTGTTATTAGAGTAAGGATTGGCAATAGGTTTATTAGTATAGGCCCTTTTTATTTGACAAAACGCCACAAGGACTGCTTTATTATTATTTGATGGTCGCAGCTTGCTCCCATCCTTAGATTTAGGTTTAGATAGGCCTTCAACCAACCCATTGAAGTTCATTAAACACCCTTGAACTGTGATCACTTGTGTCTGTCTTCACTGTTTCATTCCATGCCTTCCTTACAATATGCCAGTACAAAAACCTTTTTACCCTGGCTGTGGCCTTTCATTTCCATGCAGGCAGCCCCAATATTGGCCATTATTCCCATATTAGACCATTCTGTAAGGATGTAGAAGTAGGAGACTGACACACAGGTCTACCTGACAAACCCCTACCTGTTCCTATTACTATGAGGGGTTTCCCTGCCTCAACCAAATACTAAGGACTCTGTCAGGATGTCTGCCAAAACCAAGTAGTCCACCATTGTGTGTCAAAACCTATTGCTTTCCCTTATGAGCTTAGGGCTCTCGAGGAACGTGCATGTAATGGATGGGAACACATAGAAAAACCCCAAGCCCAAATAACCGAACCAACTCAGGAAGATGGCAAAGTACTGTTTTATTAACAATGATCTAAAACAGGGAGTTACAATGAACATCAACGGACGTACGCTCGATTTCTCTCAGCAACTTTATCACACAATATAGACTTTATACTAAAGATACGTCAGAGATGATGTTATACTACGTGGCAAATAATGAAAAACCTACTGTGGATTGGAGTAGGTTTAAGGGGAACATCTAAGTATAGCATATATAGGAACTAGGATTGTAATTGGCTGGCCACTGTCAGGTGGACTACATATTCTTCCTCTAAAACATGTCATCTTCAGAAACATTAGGTACACGGTTTCTTATTGGTTTCTCAAACTATAAGGACCATTGTTATATGGACCTCTACAATTGGTTGGCACGCTTGTACCATGTCTGGAACATTCGGTTCACTTAGCAGCACATAAGCCCAGATCCAGGTGCAAGGAGATGGGCCTGACTCTAGCTCCCCATCCAATTAACCCAACATCGCTCATTGCCCATGCCTTCTGCCATGAAGATTGTCTTTGAACTTGGCTTTGCAAAGAATCCTTGTCTCTGGGAACACACAGCAGTGCAGGCACTCACTATCGTGTCCTAGAACTCCAAGTTCAAACTCTGTTTTCATCCTTGGCTCACGTGACAGGAGACCACCATTTTGTCTATTTTGCAGCATTTAAATGTCTTAAATGAACTAAACTTGGCACTCTTGGCGTTCTTTCTTTGCACCTTAACAAGGGATGATTCCTCCTTTGTACGTTCACTCCTTTCCAGATTAGATAGCGGACCTTAGCTCTCTCAATCTTGACTTCATGCCTGACAGCCTCGCCATGCAGCTCCACGATTCAACTTAATCTTGCTGTAACATAGTTTATCTCTTCCCTCTCCATGGGTCCTGGCTGACTGAATTTGTGATACCGATGTCCTGCTTTTATACAATGACGGCTTCGCCTGCATTCTATTCTTTACGTATAGCCAGCTTCTACAAAGACTTAGTCTACTTGGGTTCAGCGTCTGTACAATTATTGAACAGTTGATTCTCTGCAGCACATCATGCACATGCAATCTTCTTTTTCATATTTAAAAGTTCACTTGATTCTTTACTACATCATTAGTTTCTGTAGGATCCATACATCCTTTTCAGCCAGCATCCTGAGACGTTGTTCATACTTTTTCATGACGTCACAGGCTTCTTTTCTTTGCTCTTTTTCATATTCCTTCAGGGAGTTCCTCCCTCAAATTGTCATCCCTTCGAGGGTACGTTTGATAAGGTTGTCTCAATGGGTATCTTCTTTCAAACACACGTTGCGGTATTGGCACAACTGCTGGTGTCAAACACGGCACGATCTCAGGCTTCCAACGTATGAGAGGTAGATGGGTCGTGCAACTGCTCCTCTACACTTACAATCTAAATCCAAAACTAAATAAAGTGATATTCTTCCAAAAAGATGAAAACCAAAAAGTCTTAAAGGCTCTCTTGACTTGGCGTTCCACCAATGCACATGGAAAAAGAAAGTTTTGCATCTTGATAAGGTTAGGGGGATGACTTCCTCTTCTCCTAACCTTCCTCTGGTTTCTTAACACTTTTCAAAGCACCAGGTTGAACGACTTCTTTCTCCAGATTTTTACCATACAGTTCACAATATTAGGGGCAATGACTCCCTTCGCTGGGTTTCTCACACAATGTTCACAACCACCAGCATGAGACGGTTCCCTTCCCCTGGCATTCCTCAGGCTCTTCTCAATGCCAAGAGAATGACTCCCGTCCCTTGGCTTCTGTCACAATGTTCATCAAACACCAGGGGGAATGATGTCTCCCTTCCCCGGATCTCTCTTAGGTTCTTCACAATGCCAAGAGAATGAATCCCTTCTCTTGGCTTCTTTCACAAGGTTCATCAAGCAGCAAGGGGAATGTCTCCCTTCCCCTGGCTTTTCTTAGCTTTTTCACCATGCCAAGAGAATGACTCGCTTCTCTTGGCTTTTTTACAATGTTCACAAGACTAGGCAGTATTACTCTATCTGGATTTGGGTCCCAGACCCTGTTTTCCCTGGCACTTTCCCTGGCACTTATTAGACGGGCATCACATGTAACGGGGCAGCACTGGAGCTGCTTGCCACGCAGGCATCAGACGCGATGACACAGCTCCAGAACCGCGTCAGTTTCAACGGTGCAGAACCAGCCATTCTCAGACACGCCTCTCGTGTAATGCTACAGTAGCAGAAACGACCAGACATGGTACAGTACTGGCCCTTACCAGAAGAATTGCATCACACTTAAAGACTCAGCCCTGAGCCGAAATGTTACTTTTAACGGGACAGTTCTCTGCAGAGCGCCTCATGGGCCAGTACTGACATTATTCAGTGCGGCCGTTGTTAGTTATCATCGAGACAGCCAGGACCTGCCCCTTTCAAGCGCACTGAAGCCCTCGGAGACAGTGAGAGGCGACTGGCCTGTGCGGTAATTTAATAGCCACCGGCATCCTGGAATCGTTCATGCCAGTGCAGGTTTGTACGCCTTGCTAAAAAAAAGGTTTTATTTTATTGATGAACAGCCGCATCCACCCTGCGTGGGGGTCACGCATCCTGCGGTTCAGGTCACGCATCCTGCGGTTCAGGTCTCTGTGTGAAGCGAGAAATCTTAACCCTTTTAGCAGCGGCACCGAACTCTGCACCTGTTAAGCAGACACATGGCTTACATGGACTGTTTTCCAAAACGCCGGCCTCGAGGATTCCTGGTCACGATCCTAAATTCTGCAGCACGTTTCCCTAAAATGCACTCATTGCTTTAAGGGTTCTTTTCCCAAACTATGACCAAAGTGGCGTTTGGTAGCAGCGGCGTTTTCGGTGCCTTGTGTGACTCCCTCGCGCCTGTGCTCGCGTGCGCGATTGGTTCCCAGTCTCTGGGATAATGTGTTATCTTTGCGGAACGCAATTACTCTCGCTAATTGTTTTGTGTACTGGCGGTGATGGAATCATGTTTTTACCGCTGGGTTTCCCAGAAACGCCCTGCACGTGCGGCTCTTAAACGCTGTCCTGTCTTGACTAACGCTGCTCGTCAGGTGTGCTGAATATCACACCATTTGCAAAGTCCTCTGGGGAAATGAGCATTTAATGAGCGTTTTCGGGTTTCAGCTTTCATGCCAGCATTTTTACACAGGGCACACATATTGCTTAATGAAAAAGGGAAAATGCATGCAAAATTAGGGGTACAGTTTAAACAAAGATAGTACGTCAAAGAAAAACCACGCCCTGTAAAATGGTCTTTAATGAACCTTACCAAGTCCTGGCCAATGGAAGTCGCCAACGGAGCTTTTTAAATGAAAGACGCCATTTGTGACTGGACATTGTGATAAGGCGGGAATGGCGGGGGTCACATTGAGGGGGGTTACAGCAGTGGCAGATTTAAGGCAAAGGGCCCCGTGGGGAGCACCTGGTGTGGGCCCTAGGTGGGCGGGTCATGGAGGCGGAGCTTTGGGTGGGCGGAGTTAAGTGTGGTCACAAGAGCAGGACGATGAGAAAGAGGGGCGAGGGAGACAGAGATGGGCAAGGGAGAAGTGAGATGAAGGGATGAGAACGAAGGAGAAAGAAATATAAGTAAAGACAGGGAGGCTGGGAGAGGTAGTATGTATAAAGTAAGTAAAGAGAAAGAAAGATGGAACATAGGATGGAAGAGGAAGTCGTGGGGGAAGGGCGATGGAGTTAGAGAAGAACACAGGTGAGAGAATGCTAGAGAAACAGATGAAAAACGAGATAGGGCGATGGAGGGGAAGGGAGAATAAGGCGGGCAGGACAAGAAAGATAGAGAAACACACTCAGTTAGAGAGCCACAGAGGTAACGAGGTGGGCCCCTGAGGGCAGCCTGTGTGCTGCAGGGGAGCCGTGCAGCTGCTATATGCAGTGCTGCGGTCCTCTGAGCCGGGCCCTGAGTCTCTGACTTACCAGGCCAGGGATGGTCCCTCTCCTGGGGCTTCCTTTGGGGCAGCCCCCAACTTCAGGGCGCACATCAGTGCAGATGGCACTGTTCGGGGTCGCAGCCTGTGTTCACTCCATCCAGCCAAAGGCAGGCATTTCCCTTCACTGGTGCAGGTCGTGATGGGGGAGTGGGAGGCTTTCTCATTCATGACTGTCCCCAGCTCAGGGTGCTTTTCACAAGAAAAGCCCACCAAGAATGTAGTCCCCTTCACGGCTTTGGACTGTAGTGTAGCGCCTAGGGAAGGAAACTGCGGCGCTAGCGAATAAGACAAGAAACTTGGCCCCTACTTGGTTCCCTGCCTCCAACACAGCCAACATGTAACTCATACCTGGTGGCCTGCCTCCCCATTCCCAAAATAACAAATGCACACCCTGAACAGTTCTGCTCTTCTTTCACAATTTTAGGCTAAACCTTTGACACTGTGAAAGAAGGGCAGAACAAACGCACACACGACACAACTGGAACTGGAGTGACATCACAACAGAAAGGGCCTTTTGCTGTGTGGAAGGGGTGGGGCCTGGGGCAGGGGCCCCGTCGCCATTTGTCTGCCTGGCGACCGTTAGATCCGCCTCTGGGTTACAGTTACCATCAGGGGAAACTATGTTTGTGTTACCACTGCACACATCGCAGACAAGACCTCACCTGGAGCATCGTGTCCTGCTCAGTATTCGCGAGGGCACACCTGTAGCATCGTGCGCAGATCTGAAGTCCACATCTGGAGCATTGTGCCCAGGCCAGGAGGCCACATCGGGGGAACTGTGCCCTGGTCAGGAGGCCACATCTGGAGCACTGTGCCCAGGTCAGGAGGCCACATCTGGAGAACTGTGCCTCCCCAGGTCAGGAGGACAAACATGGAGAACTGTGCCCAGGTCAAGAGGCCACATCTGAAGCACTGTGCCCAGGCCAGGAGGCCGCATCTGGAGAACTGTGCCTCCCCAGGTCAGGAGGACAAACATGGAGAACTGTGCCCAGGTCAAGAGGCCACATCTGAAGCACTGTGCCCAGGCCAGGAGGCCGCATCTAGAGAACTGTGCCCCCCAGGTCAGGAGGACAAACATGGAGAACTGTGCCCAGGTCAAGAGGCCACAGCTGAAGCACTGTGCCCAGGCCAGGAGGCCGCATCTGGAGAACTGTGCCCCCCAGGTCAGGAGGACAAACATGGAGAACTGTGCCCAGGTCAAGAGGCCACATCTGAAGCACTGTGCCCAGGCCAGGAGGCCGCATCTGGAGAACTGTGCCCGCCAGGTCAGGAGGACAAACATGGAGAACTGTGCCCAGGTCAAGAGGCCACATCTGAAGCACTGTGCCCAGGCCAAGAGGCCGCACCTGGAGAACTGTGCCCCCCAGGTCAGGAGGACAAACATGTAGAACTGTGACCAGATCAGGAGGCCACATCTGGAGCATTGTGCCCAGGCCAGGAGGCCGCATCTGGAGAACTGTGCCCCCCAGGTCAGGAGGACAAACATGTAGAACTGTGACCAGATCAGGAGGCCACATCTGGAGCATTGTGCCCAGGCCAGGAGGCCAGATGTCGAGTGCTGAGTCAGATCCAAAGTTCACAACTGACACCTTGTGTCCAGATCAGGAGGCACATCTGGAGCATTGTGCGCAGGTCAGGAGGCCACATCTGGAGCATTGTGCGCAGATCTGAAGTCCACATCTGGAGCATTATGCCCAGGCCAGGAGGCCACATCTGGAGAACTGTGTCCAAGTCAGGAGGCCACATGTCGAGTATTGAGTACAGACCTAAAGTTCACAACTGATACCTTGTGTCCACATCAGGAGGCCACATCCGGAAGAACTGTTTCCAGGTGAGGAGGCCACATGTGGAGTATTGAGTACAGATCCAAAGTTCACAACTGATACCTTGTGTCCACATCAGGAGGCCACATCGAGAGAACTGTGTCCAGGTCAGGAGGCAACACATGGAGAACTGTTTCCAGGTCAGGAGGCCACATGTCGAGTATTGAGTACAATCCAAAGTTCACAACTGATACCTTGTGTCCAGGTCAAGAGGCCACATCTGGAGAACCGTGTCCAGATTAGGAGGCCATATCTAGGGAACTGTGTCCAGGTCAGGAGGCCACATGTCGAGTATTGATTACAGATCCAAAGTTCAAAGCTGATACATTATGTCCAGGTCAGGAGGCCACATGTCGAGTATTGAGTACAGATCCAAAGTTCACAACTGATAACTTGTGTCCACATCAGGAGGCCACATCCAGAGAACCGTGTCCAGGTCAGGAGGCAACACATGAAGAACTGTTTCCAGGTCAGGAGGCCACATGTCGAGTATTGAGTACAGATCCAAAGTTCACAACTGATACCTTGTGTCCAGGTCAAGAGGCCACATCTGGAGAACGGTGTCCGGGTCAGGAAGCCACATCTGGAGAACTGTGTCCAGGTCAGGAGGTCACACATGGAGAACTGTGTCCAGGTCAGGAGGCAACACCTGGAGCATTATGTCCAGGTTAGGAGGCCACATGTCGAATATTGAGTAGAGACCTGACGTTCACAACTTATACCTTGTGTCCAGTTCAGGAGGCCACATCTGAAGAACGGTACCCAGGCCAGGAGGCCACACGTGGAGCAGTATGTCCAGGTCAGGAGGCCACATGTTGAGTATTGAGTACAGATCAAAGTTCACAACTGATACCCTGTATCCGGGCTAGGTGGCCACATCTGGAGAACTGTGTCCAGGTCAGGAGGCCACAAATGGAGAACTGTGTCCAGATCAGGAGCAGTCGTCGAAGTGTACGAAAAGAAGTAGTGGAACTATGTTCCCTACTGGTCTGCACGCTCCCCGCAAACCCATCGCCACACCTCCTCCCATGCACAATACAAACCCCCAAACACATGCGCCTGCAGTTTAAGGGAATGTTCAGTGCAGTGCACTGAAAGTGCAAGTTTCAACTGATTCCTATACTTATATTTTAAAATGAAACTATTCCGGAACGGTTTATTTTTAAAATAAAAGTATAGGAACGGTAAAACTTAATTAAAAGAAGTAGAGGAGCACCGCTCCCGACCGCTCCCGCCCACTTCGACCACTGGTCAGGAGGCCACATGTATAGTACTTTGTACAATTCTATAGTTCATAACTGATACCTTGTGTCCACAGGAGGAGGCCACATGCCGGAGAACTGCCACCAGGTCAGGAGGCCACATGCAGAGAACTGTGTCCAGATCAGGAGGCCACATCGAGAGAAATGTATCCAGGCCAGGAGGCCACACATGGCGAATGGTGTCCAGGTTAAGACGCCACACGTGGAGCATTATGTCCAGGTCAGGAGGCCACATGTCGACTATTTATAACAGACCTAACGTTCACAACTGATACCTTGTGTCCACATCAGGAGGCCGCACATGGAGAACTGGGTCCAAGTCAGGAGGCCAGATGTATAGTACTGAGTACAGATCTAATGTACAGTACTGATACATTGTGTCCACAGCAGGTGGTCACATCTGGAGAACTGTTTCCAGGTCAGGAGGCCACATGCGGAGAACTGCTGCCAGGTCAGGAGGCCACATGCGGAGAACTGCTGCCAGGTCAGGAGGCCACATGCAGAGAACTGCTGCCAGGTCAGGAGGCCACATGCGGATCATTTGCTCGAGGTCAGGAGGACTCATTGTGCCCAGGTAGAGAGACCACATTCCCTGAAGGACAAAGTCAGATTAGAGATAGTGCAGAGCGAAGAAGAGACGTTGCCAGAGCGCGGTTTAAAGCTCGAGCCCAGCATCATGGGTAGGAAAGATGCGTCTCTCCAAATGTCCTGGCCTACACCCCCAATCAGCTCTAGCCAATCGAGTCCAAGGTGAAGGACCACGGGATGTGAGTTCAGCTTGTATGGTGAGCCGAGCGTTGCCTAGTGCAGTCCAATACAAAGAGGCTCAAATGAGTTCTGCATGCAGTGGTGGGAGGTAGGGAAGAGGGAAGGATGGAGATGTTCAGATTCCTAAAGGGATGGACACAGATCAAGATGCATACAGGATGTGTCGTAAGCACAGCAAAGGCTAGAAATAAAGCCCCCAAATTATCGATCAAACAAAGGCCGGCCAGGCCCTGAAATCTGGGGACCCACAAGCAGTGCATGATTTAGGAAGGCACAGCCAACGAGGAGAAACAACATAGTGAACAAGAGTAAAGCTGGAGACCATGTATGCTTTATGTATCAAGAAGAGTAGGCAGAGCTCTTGGTATGTTCAATGAGCTAGCATACCTCACCAGGCCACTTCCTCTATGGGCAGCCATTCCTCTATGGGCAGCCACTTCCTCTATGGGCAAACCGCTTCGTCTATGGGCAGCCACTTCCTATATGGGCACCCACTTCCTCTATGGGCACCCACTTCCTCTATGGGCAGCCACTTCCTATATGGGCAGCCACTACCTCTATGGGCAAACACTTCCTCTATGGGCAGCCACTTCCTCTTTGGGCAGCCATTTTCTTTAAGGGCAACCACTTCCTCTATGGGCAGCCACTTCCTCCACCGAAGCCATTCGGGTAAAAGACCATCTTTTCCACTCTCTGACACTCTCTCCTTCTCCCATGCAGGGCCAGCTGGACGAGACAGCATGGAGGACAGAAGAACGCAGAAGATTCACAAGTTCCATTCGGCTTATGGCCTCTAGCTGATGAACTCTTCTTCTCCTGGGCCTGCGTTGAAACCATGACAACTGCGCAAGCCCGCAAATGGGCAGCCTACTGTATGTGTGCTCTGCAGGTAATGCTTTCTTATTTTTTTTATTTTATATAATGTGTTTTTAGTCCACATAAATATTTCAGATATAACATAACATTATAACAATACATGAATACAACAATAACCACCTCAGATATTTAAATCTTAGCATATACATAATTCAAAAAAGTTATAAAAACAACCAAATTGTGACATAATACTTTGCACCAAGTTTAACTGCTGCCACCTTCCATACATTATATAATGCAAGTATTAAGGACGCATCACTTGAATCAAGGCAGTACTTCCAGAATTCGTCCAGAATTCGTCCTCGCTTATAGCAGTGACATTAGCAGTGATAGGCGAGCTATAAATAAAATAGCATATCATATCATTATAAACAAAACAGCGCATACATTCATATCAAAATAATTCAATGACTCGTAAGAAGTTAATATCTGCTGTGCAGCCTCAGTAAACTCTGGCTTGTGGCATAGACGGCACGCACAGGATTTCCCAGGACATAAGGGAGGATAGCTCAGGGGCAAAGTGCTCTCTTTGGAAGCAAGAGGACACGGAGCAACACAGGTTCGATCACCGGTTCTGTGCTTAGAAACTTCTGGGTATTAAGCGCGTTATAAATAACCTATCATATCATAACATAAGCAGTCCAAGACCCGAAGTAGTCATTGGCAGAAGTTGGTCCCGGCTTAACAGCAGATAAAACCTACGAACAATGCTGGGAGGCGGGCATTTCAACAAATAATGGTGGGGAGACAAATATGTGTAGCACAGATAACAATGACCCGGATGTCTTTTGATTGACTCCAAATGAGCAACATTAGCAACCCAATCCCAGGCTTTTAATTTCTGTGCAAATTCATCTTTCAAATGGAAAAAATCTAAGGACCAGTCCGGCTGCTCAAATAAGTCAAAAGCCATGCGTGTAATCTATTGCCCCTTTTGTTCTTCCATGTCACACAGCTCATAGCCCTCAGAAGTGGTCCCTTTGGATCATTTAATACCTTAATAAGCAAAATTCCCCTCTTTCTGAGCACTTGAGGGCACCCCAGATTCCAGGCGCACCAGCACAACTGGCACTGATCTCGGCAGACTCGCTAGAGACCGCCAGAGTCTACCCTCAATTACTCTAAGCCATCCAATGTCCATCAATAAAAGAGATTCCAATCCATAAAATATGGCTAGACAAAAGCTCTGTTTATAAAGTAATTTAATACCGGCATAACTGTATCCCGCCATATTGTGAGCACATGTTTTTATAAGAGCTGTCTGTGGAGTTGCCTTCCGTCTCCTCTCAGTCATAACTTCAGCATATCTTCCATCACCAAAGTCCAAATCCAAATGGAGCCATCGAATAAATTGCTGTATTGCACAAAATGTGTAATTAACTATATGTAATGACTTGCCAAGCCGGCATATTTTAGGGCAGGGTTCAGCAATTGTACAGACCGCGCGCGTGCGCAAGCGGTGTGACCCCCCTTTTGCTGTTTATCTGATCTGATCCTTAGCTCTGTCAGAGTGTTTCATTGCAAGCACCCGCAGTTTCAATCTCAGCATTCAAGTTGTTGTTAGACAACAATTAGAAAGGGGGACATCAACTCCTTGTTTGTCTCTCAATGACGTATTTTGTCAATGAAAAGGATTTGCACATTAAGAATCAATTTGCTTTTGTCAGAACAAACATGATTATATTCATGCACTCAATTTGGATTTTTTGGTGATCTCCTTTTTTAATGATTCAATTTGTTTGTGTAGCTTCCGTTTTATTGATAGTGCCAAAAAATGTAATACGTCTCCAAGAAACAACAAACATTACTGTCCCATTTGCAAGTCAGGATTTAGCTATTGCACAGCACTGTCTTGGCATCTTACCTGCAACTTATTCAGGTTTTGTATGATCGCAATTATCACACAAAAGGACCATAAAAGGCTACTAGACCTTGTACACAGCCCACACTGTCAGCACGTAAAAGTGTAGGTCCACAACACTCAAGAAAACGGTTGCTTATCTTTCCCTCCAACCACCACTGACTGGCCCTGTGGGGAGGTGGGGTTGTTGTCGCGGGGACCTCCAATCTAGGCTGAGGGGACAGAGAAGAAACTGGCCGTCTTTATTGCAATGGATATTTGCAAGCGAGAGCGTCTGCAAACCAAGTGTGTTTTACATCCGGCACTAAGAGTCCAGAATGTGAGCACGAGTTGGAGTGAATCAACTTTAAGACTCACTCTTGTTTGCTCATCAACGACTAAAAATATTACTTCACTAGGGGGTCCGCTTAATGAATGGGCATTCTACTTAATGCACGGTCAACCGGTTTCAGTGTCTTATGCAATTTCTTTTATCCCACTTTCTTCAGGTCCCAAAAACGTCGCTTAGATGGAAATCTTCATACTCGTAAATTCATCAATTAGTGACCCTGGAGAGATATGCCAGGGGAATCCGCTGTTTCTACTTTAAACACGGCAGGGGGACGGTCTTCCCAGTATTAACACTATATCGATCTCAGGCTTTGCTGGCAACTTTTTTTGGGGCTGAGCTGTGGGGGCATGGCAGGGTGCCTGCGCTGTGTGTAACAGAAAATGAGAGCTGTCTTAAAGCAATTTAGGGGGGCTCTGATTGCCAGTTTTCACTGGGAGTGCAACCTCTCCCCAATCTCTGGGGTTCTGGGGACTAAACCCCTGATATATTGGGTGAGGATTTGGAGTGCCCCAGAGCTTGGTAAATACAGGGAAGCTCTGGGTGATCTATTGAGGATGCCCAGCTCTGGCTCCCTTCGATGGCTTAAATAAGTGCAAATTGACTTTGCTGGTGTGGGCTTGGAGACCTTTTGGTCAAACCCTGCAGTGTTGATGCCAGATCCCAAGTTAGTGGTCAAGCGAGCATGTAAGGAGTCTTATTTTCGCTGGTATGAGACGAGCCTGCCGGGCTTTGAGAACTGGGGCCAGATATTATGATTGAACACCGACGCAGGGTTTCGAGGAGTAGTTGGATTGTGTGTTCCCCAGTTATGCTCTGGTATTATTTATACAGCTACGCACTGATACCCTCAAACTAGCTACTTACACAGCTAAGTGGACACCACACAATGGCACACAATGTAAGGTCGATGGTGTGTATTCGGAAACAGTTACCCATTTTTGCTATTCTAGCCAGGTTATCTGGATCTGAGGAACCGGTATCTGTTCCCACTTTTTAGACTCAGGAATATTAGACGGACCACTCATGCGATGAACTACTGTAAAAGCACTGGCGATTTGAATACAGTGTTTTATGTATCCAAATTTGTTTTTAGAGCTTGGCTAAGAAGACAACATATTTTAAAGTTGGTGTGAAATCTGTGTATTTCATGTCACATTGTCCCTTTGCTGCTGTTTCAATAGATGATACAGTTTGATATTCTTTTTCAGTCTCTTTTTAAGTCTGTTTTATTTTTGTACTGCTTTTGTCGTTTTCTGCCGAATCAAGTTTTGCACACACACACTATCACCAATGCAATTTATATAATCTAGAACAGTGCTAATCCATAGAAAAAGGGTGTGCTAACTAGCAGTGCCTCAGTGCAATTTATATAATCTAGAACAGTGCTAATCCATAGGAAAAGGGTGTGCTAAATAGCACCGTCTCAGTGCAATTTATATACTCTAGAACTGTGCTAATCCATAGGAAAAGGGTATGCTAAATAGCAGTGCCTCAGTGCAATTTATATAATTTAGAACAGTGCTAATCCATAGAAAAAGGGTGTGCTAAATAGCACGGTCTCAGTGCAATTTATATACTCTAGAACTGTGCTAATCCGTAGGAAAAGGGTGTGCTAAATAGCAGTGTCTCGGTGCAATTTATATAATCTAGAACAGTGCTAATCCATAGTAAAGGGCAGTGCTAAATAGCAGTGTCCCAGTGCAATTTATATAATCTAGAATAATGCTAATCCGTAGGAAAAGGGTGTGCTAAAGAGCAGTGTCTCAGTGCAATTTATATAATCTAGAACAGTGCTAATCCATAGAAAAAGGGTATGCTAAATAGCAGTGCCTCAGTGCAATTTATATAATCTAGAACAGTGCTAATCCACAGGAAAAGGGTATGCTAAATAGCAGTGCCTCAGTGCAATTTATATAATCTAGAACAGTGCTAATCCATAGAAAAAGGGTGTGCTAAATAGCACCGTCTCAGTGCAATTTATATACTCTAGAACTGTGCTAATCCGTAGGAAAAGGGTGTGCTAAATAGCAGTGTCTCGGTGCAATTTATATAATCTAGAACAGTGCTAATCCATAGTAAAGGGCAGTGCTAAATAGCAGTGTCCCAGTGCAATTCATATAATCTAGAACAATGCTAATCCGTAGGAAAAGGGTGTGCTAAAGAGCAGTGTCTCAGTGCAATTTATATAATCTAGAACAGTGCTAATCCATAGAAAAAGGGTATGCTAAAGAGCAGTGTCTCAGTGCAATTTATATAATCTAGAACAGTGCTAATCCATAGGAAAAGGGTATGCTAAATAGCAGTGCCTCAGTGCAATTTATATAATCTAGAACAGTGCTAATCCATCGAAAAAGGGTGTGCTAAATAGCACCGTCTCAGTGCAATTTATATACTCTAGAACTGTGCTAATCCATAGGAAAAGGGTATGCTAAATAGCAGTGCCTCAGTGCAATTTATATAATCTAGAACAGTGCTAATCCATAGAAAAAGGGTATGCTAAATAGCAGTGCCTCAGTGCAATTTATATAATCTAGAACAGTGCTAATCCATAGGAAAAGGGTGTGCTAAAGAGCAGTGTCTCAGTGCAATTTATATAATCTAGAACAGTGCTAATCAATAGAAAAAGGGTGTGCTAAATAGCACCGTCTCAGTGCAATTTATATACTCTAGAACAGTGCTAATCCGTAGGAAAAGGGTGTACTAAATAGCAGTGTCTCGGTGCAATTTATATAATCTAGAACAGTGCTGATCCATAGTAAAGGGCAGTGCTAAATAGCAGTGTCCCAGTGCAATTTATATAATCTAGAACAATGCTAATCCATAGGAAAAGGGTGTGCTAAAGAGCAGTGTCTCGGTGCAATTTATATAATCTAGAACAGTGCTAATCCATAGAAAAAGGGTATGCTAAATAGCAGTGCCTCAGTGCAATTTATATAATCTAGAACAGTGCTAATCCATAGGAAAAGGGTGTGCTAAAGAGCAGTGTCTCAGTGCAATTTATATAATCTAGAACAGTGCTAATCCATAGAAAAAGGGTATGCTAAATAGCTCTGTTTCCAGCGCAATTTATGTAACCTGGAACGTTGCTAATCCCTAGAAAAGGGTGTGCTAAATAGCACTGTCACTAGTGCAGTTTGTGATCAATCGCCTGATATCTTGGTAAATCCATTTCCAAGGGAACCTTTTCACAAATTCTCTAGATAGATATGTTTGACATTTGAGCTACTGTGCACACACACTACCCATTACCCTCCTAGCTCTGAACTGGAGGTGAACTTCCAGCGATGGCTAATGGGTGACTCTGTGCGCTGTGTGTGACTTGGCTGAAATGGCTATGCTGAGGGACAGGAGGAAAAAGAGGGGGAGACAACACACCACACACTGTGTATGCCAGATCTTTGGACTAGGCAGTGATCAGACAATATAATAGACAATACAGTTCGGGTTGTATGCATACAGGCCAGTAAAAGTGGCCGTCTTCTTAAACATCTATTTTTGGACTCATATCGCACGCGTTGCGGCGTATCTTCCATGCTGTGCTGTATCCTCTGCTTCTTACATGATTTCCACACTCTTGTGATCTGTTCAGTGCTTATTAAAAGGGCTGTAATGTCTATATTTCTTAGATTGAAAATTATATGAATTGTATGCGAATTGAATTTTAATATGTATTTTTGGTTTTCTTCTATTTCTTTTTGTTTTGCATAAAAAGGTGGTCAAAAGTTGTTTACCTATAAGGCCACATAAAAAAGGGGCTATAACCTATTGTATGTGAATTGAATTTTAAGATGTATTTTTGGTTTTCTTCTATTTCTTTTTGTTATGTATGAAAAAGTGGCCAAAAGTTATTTGTTTACCTATAAGACCAAATAAGAAATAAAAAAAGGGCTATAACGACTGAATTTATTTTTGGACGGTATTTTTCATTGCAGCCCCTTTTTTTTAACAAAATGTGAATGATTGACAGTTCACCAATGAAGGGTGAATTGAGCAGCCATGCGCACACTGATGACAGTACGCTAAACAAGAACTCAAATACCTTTTGGGCAAATTATAATTATTTCACTCTTACAATTAAGACCCTGAGTACCAGTTTCACAATCTAGATCTCGTTTTTGAATGTACTCTAATGGACAACATGTATTTTGGATTTTCACCTAAGAGTTTGAACAAGAAAAAGAAAAAAACGGGTTGTGGCACTCTGAAATGAAGGGGGAAACAACTTTGCTGCACGTGTGCGCGACTCGCGTCAACATGTTTCGGCGGCGCCAGAAGAAGGTACTTTGCGGTCAATGAACATTGCACACGCACGCACGCACGCACGCACGCGCGCGCGCGCGCGGAACAAGGCAGCAAATCCCTTCAGCCGTCATTACAAGCCCGGGCTCGGTGGCTGTCCATAGTTAATGCTTCAGACACCTCCTCTAGAGCACAGAAAAACAGGTTTGATGGAAGGCTGGTCAGGGCGCTGACCCTGCGCCCCTCCCCAGAGGAAGCCGGGCTGACAGGTAGATATATGGACAGCCTGTTATTGTGAATTCCTCATATCCTGCTTGTCTCTTAGACTCCACGTTGGCTTTTTTTTATCTGGAATTCCTGCCAGGGGTCACCCAACGTGCACGCCTTGTCTTGGACTCCAGTCGGGTTTTAAAAATACACCTTTTCGGCTGTTTTTATCTCCAGATGAGCTGGGGGTGGTGGGACACAAGGCTTTTTTCTATAAAGTAGGTGTAGTCCAGTGGTGTTTAAGAGGTGATGGTGTATATTAGTATGTGGTGGTATACATGAATATATTTCAAGCACCAGTAAAGTTATGCTGGGTTTAAAAGACATGAAAAGAGTCTTCCATCTGAACTGTGAAAGCGGAATTCACCATTTCCCTGCTCTATACACAAAGACATTTACCTGGAAAAGACTTGACATTTGAGGTAATTGTTAAACCCACAATGCATTGCCAATTTGAACTTAAGGTGAACTTCCTGTGATGGCTACTGGGCAGCACTCTGCTGTGTATGACATGGCTGAAATGGCTAATTCTCATAGGTTCAGTGAAAAAAACGTTATTTAAGAGAGTGTTAAGGTGATCACATTTTAACGCAACAAAACCTCTGAAACTCATCACTGTGCGCTCCCTGTTGCTCAGCGTACGACCCCAATGACCTGCAACTAATCCAGAACAGGACTGCAATACTTGACCTTGGCCTCAAGCCCAGGGACCACATCTCTCCAGCCCTAAAATCTCTCCACTGGTGGCTGCAAGGATCAAGTTCAAGACCCTGGGCATCCTCCACAAGGCTTTCTGGGGTCGGGCCCGCACTACATCTACTTCTCTCTTCCAAAACACCTTCCTTCTCAAGCCCTTCGCTCAGCTACCTCCAACTCTCTGAGGGTCAGACATTTCTCCAGGCAGAGAGTGGGGGGGATTTGGGGGGGTTAGATCTCTCTCTTCTGCAGGTGCCTCCCTCTGAAATGGCCTCCCTGCCCCTCTTCTCAAACTTGAGCCGGACCACCTGAAATTCTGGAAGCTGCTCAAGACCTTCCCTTTCTCCTCTGCTTTCTCCTCTGCTTTCTCTCTCTCTTTAGCTGCTGACCTACCTTTCTGCTGCACCGACTGGTCGCTTGGCTACCCTCAGAGCCTCACTAGGTACCTGGCTCCTCCATGACCAGTCTCCCCTGCACTGCCTCTGGGTCTACCGCGCACTTAGGGGCTGTAACTGTAACCTCTACAGTCCCCTGCCTCCTAGCACTTACCCATAGCCGCACTGCCCTGGCTGCACTCACCCAGAGCAATGCTGCCCTGATGGCACTTCCCCCCTCCCTCTCCCTGGCACTTTCCTCTTCCCTCACCCCTGCACTTTGTGCTGTCGCACTTGCACGATCTGAATGACACAAGGCCTAGTAAGATTGTCCTGCCCCGTCCCCCCTTATCTTATCGCACTTGGAATCACTTGTGTACAGGCGCGTTATAAATGACTTATCATATCATATGAATGATGACATTGCAGATAACATCACTAGTGACATCACTAATTATATCATACATGCCATCACTGATATCCTGCTGTGATGAATTATATTTTGAAATATGAGTACTCAGTTTTGTTACATAAAATATATGTACATTTTTCATATCTACACAGTACATTGTATGCGGCCCCTGTTACTTTAAATGTAGTGTACGGTGCACAGTTTCAAGTGCATACAAACATTATTACAATGAAAAATAGTATATAAGCATTTATGTATTTAGGAAGGTAATCTGTTATATTGGAATACAAATTCATAATTTATTTTCAAAATAAACTAATACAAATATTAGCACTGCAATTGCATGTCTATAATTAAATATTTACTTTCTAATCTTCATTTCTGTTCTATAAACGTAATTATGTAGTATAAGATACTGATTTATTTTGTCTATTAAACAAACCCTTGAATCCTTAGAATCTATACTATCACAATGCACACGCGCACATACTTTCTTTTATATGTGATTCTTTTGTTGTATAAGTGTCATTTAAAAAAATAATGTGTCCTTGTCCTGTTGTTACAATAAAGAGAATCGAAAATGTAAATGTGTACAATTTCTATTTTCATAATACTTACTATTAAACATGTTTCTGCTTCTATGTTTTCAATTCTACATATACATTACACATTACTACATTATGTTTTAAATACCTCACATAGATTTACCTGAAGCAGGTACACTCCCTGCAATGAAGTGTTGTAATTTTACTCTAATACCCGAAATTCAAACCATGTGTATAACGTTACATATTTCGTTTCTTACTGTTATAAGTTGATAAGTACCAGAAATAAATGCTCCACATGTAATCATGATACTTGTGCATTGTTCCATGTCATGTCATGTCATGTCATTATTATTATTGTTAAGTTTAATGAAATATGTATCGAAAGAGGTGAACAAAAATATTCTAATTTATATAATCAGTAATGTCATATATGATATCATTATTGATCTGATCAGTGATGTCATGTATGATGTCGTTAGGGACACCATCAGTGATGTCATCGGTGATGTCATGTATGATGTAAATAGTGAAGTCACCAGTGATATCATCTGTGATGTCATCATTGTAGTCATGCGCTGTAGAACAGGGCGTGAATAGTGACATAGTTGAAATCGGGGTGTTGAATTTTAGGGGTTTTGTTGCATTCAATCTGATATGATATGATATGGCATTTATAACGCGCCTATACACAAGTGTTGTATAGCTCTCTCTTAGCTAATGTTCTTTTCACTGAATGTCACAGGTTTGGTTATACTATAGTTTCCTTGGGGCCCACTAGCCATGCCCACTGTGCATGGTGCACCAATAGGTTTCTTTTTGGGACTCACTAGCCATGGCCTTCGGTCAAATGCCGTAGCCACTGTACATGTTGAACCAATAGGTTTCTTTGGCGCCCACTGGTCATGCCCTTAAACCATACTCATTGGCCACAGCCTTATGTTGCACCAATACACTTCTATGGGGCCCACTAGCCATGCCCTTAATCCATACCCAGTGGCTACAGCCTTCGGCCATGGTCACTGTACATTTTTCACCAAAAACGTTTCTTTGGGGGCCAATAGCCACAACCTTTGGTTGTGGCCACTGTACGTATTGCACCAATAGGTTCCTTTGCAGCCCACTAGCCATGGCTTTGGCTGTGGCCACTGTACATATTGCACCAATAGGTTCCTCAGCAGCCCACTAGCCATGGCTTTGGCTGTGGCCACTGTACATATTGCACCAATAGGTTCCTTTGCGGCCCACTAGCCATGGCTTTGGCTGTGGCCACTGTACATATTGCACCAATAGGTTCCTCAGCGGCCCACTAGCCATGGCTTTGGCTGTGGCCACTGTACATATTGCACCAATAGGTTCCTTTGCGGCCCACTAGCCATGGCTTTGGCTGTGGCCACTGTACATATTGCACCAATAGGTTCCTTTGCGGCCCACAAGCCATGGCCTTTGCTCCAATAATTTCTTCCCAAATACCCATTACACCCTGCCTAGAAGTTGATCTCTGCAGGTGTAAAAAAATGTGTTTAATTCCCCGTTCCACCGATAATGTAAAAAAAGGGGGTCCTCACAGACACTCACTGTGTGCCCCTGCTCCTCTTTTCTTGGTTCCCCCCTATTCTTTTACTCCTTGTTTATTGCAGTGTGTATCCAAGAGAATGCTTTGCCAGAAGGGGTGGCCAATAAAAATTGGTTGGGATATCTCATAGAATTCACCCTATTGCTTCCCAGAACCGCCACTTGCGCCCCAGTGCCATGTCTTCATTGTTTCAGTAGAACAGGGTCCTACAACCTGCGGTTCTCCAGGTGTTTTGCACTACGACTCCCATGTACCTGCACCATTGACTATGCTGGCTGTGGCTGATGAGCGTTGTAGTTCAAAACATCTGGAGAGTCAAAAGTTGCCAACAAGTGCATAAATACAATAGAACATAAATGTGCTCCTGCCTGTGTATTCAATTTCTTCGGTAAAATCCTTGACTAATATAACTGCCGGCCCACTGTTTCTTGTTTTGATTTACTTTTGTAGCTACATATTACGGCGGGTGTTCCCCCCCCATTTATTTTACTCGCCATGTCGTTGAAATTTTCGGGCATGCCCGATAGCACCTCAGCATTTCTAAGGAGGGGCACGAGTGGGCAAATGGCCCACCAATCTACACCCACGCGCTTGCATTACTTTGAGAAAGTGGCCTATGTACTGTATGGAGGCCATTTTGGAAGTGTCAATGATCCGTGCGCTATGGTAGGGAAATGACCCTAAAAACCAACACATTCAGACTGTTTTTGGCCACAGGTATGATTTCGTGACACATACGCATACACATGCTACCTGCACCCCCGGAGGAGGCCCTATTGCAGAACACATGTTACATGGACAAAGCACCAGCAGTTTGATCGTTCCAGAGTTGTCGGCACCATTTTTGTTACAAAGCGAGTTTGGCTTAAAAGGTGTTGACCACAAGTTGCGCCTGCTGCAAGCGAGAACAGTACTTCTCTGGCCTTCACCGTGCTACAATTCTCGAGGGTGTCTGTGCTGACATCAGAATAATGGCAGTTCACAGATGCCCTAAAAATACACAATTGCACATAGACGTCAATGGAAGCTGCCAGCGAAATTACAGGCAGCTCAGATGTTATCCCTTTTGTTAGTTTTGGCTATTAGGTGGCGCTAAAGCACCACCAATTTGTCTAAACTATTGCACTAGAGTACAGCTAGTGGGAGGTGGCGTATGAGGAGGGACACTATGTTTGTAGGTGTTGTTTACTTATTTACCCACCCATTGACTGCCCATGTCCATGCTAATCCCTATGGTCATTCCCACCCACTTCGGCCCCTGTCTGCCCAAACCCCATCCTACTGGGATCTCTTTGAGCGCGCTTATCAAGTCTTAACATCAGCCTTTATACTCAAAGTGTGACTGTGCTATTTCAGAGCAGTCTTCGAAGAGTTAATGGCTTAATTGGAGCTGTAAACACAGCACTGGTGTAATAATAATGTTTTAAGCAGGTCTGCCCCCAGACACTTGAATTATAAGCAGTGTGGGTATCCTTTACTGAAGTCCTGCAAGAAATAAGCATTGACAAAGTGAACAGTGTTGGTTTGTATATGGTCATTAGCTAGGCACTTGTCAGGCACTGGTATTAAATGCCCAGGTACGAACACCATTTTGCAACTTCTTTCATTAATAGCCAGTTAGTATAATTAAGGCAGTGCCTGACAAATGCCTTTCACAGGCCTACACAAAAGCCAAAACTATTGGCTTTGCCAATTCTTGTTTTTACTCATCGTGGCCTGCACAATGCTGCACCGATAACTTTGAGAAGTTTGGCACTGGAGTAGGCCCTCTCTAACTATCGAAAGCACCATCCCAACATTCGGTGGCATGCTGCTGTGTGCTGAGCATGACTGCCTCCAAATGAATATAAAATATAGTGCGATGACGTGCCTGCCTTTCTCTGGAGACATCCAATGGGTGACCAAGAGGACTGAGTGCCTCCCCAAGCCTGAGGAAGATGGGCACAGGGGCAGTATTGCTAAGATTGCCAGGCAAGCCTCCCTTAGTCATCATCGTATGGCAGAGGACAGTCATCTGTGTGGGCCCCTCCCAAGGGAAAACACAAACACCCATTGACATTCAGCTTTGAAGAAGAGACACTTCTAAAAACCAGGCTCTTACTGTTATCGAATACCCTATGGTACAGAATACCTCACTTCAAAGGCCCAGACAAATCCTCTCCCAGCCTCGAGTTCCTGCAAGTGAGATACAATGTTACCTGTTCACTGTTGGGAAGCAGTTTCAATGTTACTGTAGATAAGCATTCCTCCACATTTTGAAGCATAACCATGGCTTTGAAAGAACTGGCCAACATCAGTTTTACAGTGTGCTTCAATAACAGGAAGCGAGAAATCGATTCCATGGCGTGAGTGGGACAAATGATGGCCTGGTTCAGCCTCTAAACACCCGATCATCCTCAGCCGAGCTTTCTAGCGCCAGCCAAACTCAGCCATCACCAATTCAGGTACAGATCCTCACAAAGAGGAGGGCGAACACGAGGCTATAAAAGCCCACCGGTTCCATTTGGCGGTTTCAGTGTTTGGGGAGAGAGGGTTGTCAATTGAAGAAGGAGGTGGAGTTGGAGAGAGAATTTTGTCAGAGGATTAGCCAAAAAAAAAAGAGTAGGTCACCCCCCCCACAATGCCGTTCTAGATCAGTCAGATGTTAACTTTAATCTCATTTGGCCGAGACCACTATTTTAAAGAAAGTGTTTAAATCGTTTCTTTTTTTTGTTGAAAAAAAATTAGAATTTTTTTTTTAATATTCAATGTAATGTATATCAGATGTACTAGACTCAAAACGTCTCTGTATCCCAGTGTCGTATTTTTCCCACTTTGACAATTTCATACATCAAAACAACGTATGAAAAAACATTTAGAGCAGATAGAAAAACAATTCATTGCATCAATTTCAAGTGCATGACATGTTTAAACAGTGTTACAATATGCATTTCTCCTTATATACGGGGTAATCACGAGTTGGATGATAACCCTTTAATGCAGCGGTACCGCTATTACTTCTGCATTTAAGGGTCTGCCAAATCACGGGTTTGGCAGTATTTACCCCCAGCTCTGAGCTGGGGGGAAATCCGCCAGGAATTTCCAGATTTTCGGCGCTATTACCGTGCGGTAATACCGCCGACGGTGACCGTGCTGAAAATTCCCCATTGGGTCCAATGGGGAATGGGAAATTCCTGATTGGGCCTAATGGGGAATGGGGAAGGGCTGTTCCGCCAAACCCACAATCCGGCGCTAATAGTGATAGACTGGTTGGCGGTAGCGCTATTAGTGCAGGCAGTATCCCGGCAGGAATACCGCCGGGATACTGCCCAACTCGTGATGAGGTCCATAGTCATTGCTAACCTACCTGTATTGTACAAGCCCAGTGATAGCTCTGGGTCTCGGTGCTAAATAAATAAATAAATATAAAAACAATGGAGGAGACCATAAACACATGGCCACTGGATGAGCATTTCACAATTTCTGTATTTGAAGGGCTGGACCAATCAAACCAGTGACAAATGGACTGTTGATAGCACCTCAACGTGGCTCTTTACAGATCATCAGACACCAGTGATGGTCCTCTGATGGTGGTCTATCCTCCTGACTTCCGAATGTCCACTAGGGATGACCGTGAGCTTCTGGCCCTTTAGTAACGGGCATGCAATGGATGGGTTCACAGAATAACTCTGAGTCCAAATAACCGAACCAACTCAGGAAGATGGCAAAGTACTGTTTTATTATCAGTTATCTAAAACAGGGAGTTACAACAGACATCAACGGACGTTCACTCAATTTCTCTCAGCAATCTTTTCACAAACATAGACTTTATACAATAAATATGTCAGAGGTGATGTCATACTATGTGCCAAATAATGTAAAACCTGCTAGGGATTGTGATAGGCTTAAGGGGACCATCTAAGTATACATTACATAGGTACTAGGATAGTGATTGTCTGCCCACTGTCAGGTGGACAATATGGGCCTACCTCTAAAACATGTAATCCTTAAAATCATTAAGTACGCAGTTTTCAATTGGTCTTTAAACTATAAGGTCCTTCATTATTCAGACCTCTACAATTGGTTGGCATGATTGGGCCATTTCTGGAACAATCAGATCACTAAGCACCACATAAGCCCAGACCCAGGTGCAGGCATGTGGGCCTGACTTTATCCCCCCACCCAATTAGCCCAACATCTCTCATCACCAAAGCCTTCTGCCTTGAACATTGTCTTTGAAATTGGCCTTGCAAAGTATTGTTGTCTCTGGAAATACATGGCAGTGTGAGCACTCACTATTGTTGTTCTAGGACTGCAAGTTTGACCCTATTTTCATCCTTGGCTCATGTAACAGGAGACCACGATTTGGTCCATTTTGTAAGTTTAAAATGTCTTAAATTAATACAATTTGGCACTGTTGGTGTTCTTTCCTTGCACCTTAACAAAAGATTATTCATCCTTCCCAAATGTATTCTTTTCAGGAATAGATAACCGACCTTGGCTGCTTCAGTTTTGATAGCAGGCCAGGCAGCCTTGCCATGCAGCTCCACGATTTCAGCTTATTCTTGCTGCGACACAATTCTCCCTTTCTTCTTCATGGGTCCTGGCGTACTAAAATTCATGATACCGATATTTAGCTTCTATGCAGTGGCGGCTTTGCCTGCATTCTATTCTCTACACTTAGCCAGCTTCTATGATGACTTAGTCTACCTTGCGTTTCAGCGTCTGTACATTGATTGAACAGTTGATTCTCTGCAGCATTTCGTGCACGTGTAATCTTCTTCTTCGTATTTGAAAGTTTAGCTGTCTCTTTACATGGTCATAGGATCCATGCATCCTTTTCAGCCAATATTTTGGGATGTCACACATGTCTCTTGTGACATCACTAGCTTCTCTCTTTACTCTTTTTCAGATTCCTTCAGGGAGTTCCTCCCTCAGATTGTCGTCTCTTTGGAGATACATTCAATAGGGTTGTCTCAATGGATATTCTCTTTTAAATATACGCTGTGGTATTGGCACAACTGCTGGTGTCAAACATGGCATGATCTCAGACTTTCAACATATAGGAGGCAGGGGGGCAGGATTTCCTGTAGAGGCATGTAACTGCTCCTCTACAACAAGTTCATTTATCAATGGTCGACACTCTGTGTTTCCGCTCCAGAGCAAAAAGTACACTCTTCCTGGGTATCCTTTCATACTATTTACAATATCCTTCATCAGGATAGGATCATGTAAGTTTAGGTAGAAATTAATTCTCAGGAACCCTTTGTGATTGGATTACACTAGAGTAGACAAGTTACGTGCATTCCCCACCTGTTGAGTCCTTAACCACCTCCTCAATCGTTTTCACATCCTAATATTTTCTCTTGAAGAAGTGTTTCTTCGGTGTCCATATCTTCATCACCCCCCTCAGGGTGCCGACTGATTTGACATGTTCATCTACACTCCAGATCATGTAGTTACATTGTCCCTTCCGATTACAATAGATCCATCATCCCATGTAGTACTTTTGATTCTTCGGATACAGGAACTTCGTTCCTTCAGGTGCTACGATGCGGGCCTCTTTATATTTTCTGACAGCTTCATCAGTCAGCTCTTTGGGTCTTAGTCCAGATTCAACATCGATCATGATCTTCATTCCTACCACCTTCTTTGATGTTTTCTTGCATTCGGTAATCACTATCCTGATTACACAGAATCCGAACATCACCACCACTAATATTACTCCAAGGATCTTGAATATATTGGCCAAACACTGTGGAATCCATTTGAACAGAGAAGCAAACCAAATGTCATCTTCAATGCAGGTCTGTCAACAACCCTATGGCCCCTGTCAAGGTCCCATTTTCTTCATTATGAGAAAGTATAAATGTGCAACATGATGGCCCAATATTGGTGCAAACTCCTCCTTCCATCGCTGTGATTATATCAAGGACATATCTGTTCTGGAGGGTCATCAGTTGTATAGCTCTCAGCTCTTCCTTGATCGCGTTCAATCCCTTTATGGTAGCATTGATCATCTGCAGAAGTTCCCATCTGGTGATCTGTAGCCACTTGGCATTTGCTACTGTTTGGATCCCAGGCATGAATATAGTCATCAATATTGTATCAGTTTTACTGAACAACCTGTGTTCATCAGGAATGGAGTCATACGTTGTTATTGATTTGGCTGAGAAATAATTAGCTCTTCTTGTCCAATGAAGAAGTTCAAGCGATCTTCTTTTTCTCAAATGAGCATGCACTTTTGGAAATTCACCAATGTTCAGATAGCTTTGTGGAATCACTAATGCTGGAACATGGATGAGCACCAAAGAACATTCTCCGCCCCAATCCTTGGGAAACCCTAGATATGCTCTAGATCCAAAAGCCCAATATCAGTTTATAAGGACGGCTGTTCCATCTCCCATCCTTGGAACGTCAATTGTAGTTTTGCATTCTTTGTTATATCCCACATGATTCTTTCTGTGTCTCTGGAAGCACAGTGTCACATTAGCTAATGGGATTAGCAATACTGGGCCTGATTCATCTTCTACCCATGTCAGTAGTTTGGCGTGTTTAGCCCACGACTTCAAACACCCATCATTCACCCTTTGCACTTCTTGTACATATTCTGTCTTCAGCAGGTGAGCCACAGAGCACATCATTCCTTCTTCCCATCCCTTCCTGGACTTCACTAGTCCATAGATCGAAAAATGAGTTTGTTCCCAACATCCAAGTGATCCAGCAGTTCATTCTCTTCATCTCCTCAATGATCACCTCATCCCGTCCTGCAGCAGGGTACACAAGCATCTTGCTCTTCCATCCAGATTCCCTTTCCATTTGTAAGGTCTTGATGTAGTCATCCTGGTATGGAAACAACCATTTTCGATCTCCATCCCAAAGTTGCCCAGCTTCCTTGGAATTTTCCTTGAGTTGTACATTTTGTAAGATGACTGAGGCACCTTGCGTCATGATCTGGAACCTCTCTGGCAATGAAAGTTCCTACTGTATTCATGGCATAGGGGATGAGAGAGCAGACATATCAACCCTCCTTATATGCTTCTCCCCCACTTTTCCCATGTGCCCACACCACATGTTATTCCCCAAATGTGCTTTGTTATCTAATAGATATTTATCCCTTCACTATCTACCTCTGCATCTCTTTTGTGTCTCCCAAAAGTTGTCTAAAAATCACAGAGTAAATCAAAAGCAGTTTTCATAGTAGGGAGAGCCACAGGGACGTCTCCTTCAGCAGAAGTACTAACATGATAGAGGCTGTGAAAGATGAGGAACAGAAAGACAAAGAGAACAATCATGGAAGCGTATATTATGCATAATAACATAGGCATCCATCTCTCATGCCATCCTGCCACTCGTTGCACTAGTTCATTTTCTATTTTCCCGAACCGTGCCACTCTCTTCTTTAATCATGTTTAATACAATCATCAATTTTCTTTATGTTTATAACTGTAAAATCTGTTCAATTATAGCAATAAGGAGTCTTATTATTACTGGGCCATTTTTAGGCTCCTGCAAGAAAGTGTGAACTTTAAGGTCTCTTTTAACAAGAGCAGGATAATATCGAAGTATGAACACAAAGACAACTAGCACAAGCTGATGACCGTCACTATCGGCAGGTACCATATGTTTAATTGCTTAAAATAAATACTCTCCATGAAATGAGTCTGGATACTGATCTCGTTTCCCATTTCTGATCAAGAACTGATGTTTAGGCATAACTCTGATGCTTCAATATGTAATTTGAAAATATAAAATCTGTATTAATCACTCATTTTGTCATCCTTCTTCTTTGTCATCGATCAGGTCTGCACACACTGAAATTCTTCGTCTTGTCTTGCTTCTAGGTCAGCAACGGTGTAAGGGCAAGCCATTCCTTTACAGATCTTCACATCGCCCATGTGTAGCCAAGCTCTTCTTCCTTGTACTGTAGTCGCAGAAGGGGCATCGACGGAGTGATTAGGGAAGTTCCACGCTTCGGTGCCATGATGGAGGACTAGGAAAACAGGTCCAGGCGCAATAACCTCTGCATAAACCGCCTCCCTGAGATTGCAGAAGGGCCTGACCTGGATACCTTCATGTATAAATGTTTGCAGGACGTGCTCCATATTGAGAACCCCAGGGAACTAAGGATAGAAAGGATCCACAGGGCGCCAATCACAAAACCAGCGTCAGGAGAACGCCTGCGACCGATCACGCTCCGGCTGCTAAACTTCCAGCATAAACGAATGATCCTCAAGGCGTACAGGGAGGTTGGGTAGGTCAACATCGGATGGGTGTCCATCAGGCTCTTAAATGACTACTCAGCCGAGGTCTCACATCGGCGAAAGGGTTTCAACCCCCTATTTGAGACTCTAAGGGGTCAAGAGGTCAGACATTACCTGAAATTCCTGGCAGTATGGTGCGTCCAAATAGACCGCCAGTAGCATTCGTACGATGACCCGGAGGACACCTAACAATTTCCGCAATGCCAACATTTGGTAACTACTGACTACCCGGGGGAGAACGACCAGAGGCCATTGGCATCGCATGAGGCGCCCTGTCCGATTTTAGGCTGCCACGCAGCAAAGGCAAGAGACAAAGACCGGGCAGAGGCCTGAGGGGACCCGACCGAGGGCGGAAAGAGCCCATAACTTGAACCCTAACACAGGAGGCACTTGAACTGCTACACTAAGTACTGATCACAAGCCGGCCTAATATGAAACCTGACACAAGACCAATCACAACCGTTGGGCACGGCCTCTGGAATACAACATCAATTTAGAACTGCATATTAGATCTACATCCACAAGCAGCCACTTCCGGAGGAGGGAGATGTGGCCGCTCAACTACACGAATGGCACCAGGCCCACACGGCCGGATAGACCAACCGGCATCTGAACCACCACAAACATTGCTACGAAGACTCTCTCCATCGCCACGCCAATGCAAACAAGACCTGGAATGTGCCGGGAGGGTGGCCCGCCACTCCACTCGCAATCGTCTCAGCCGATAACACCCGGCCCAGACACCTCAGCAGGCTTGCACAACTCTGGGGCCCTGGCGGAGAGATCCTCGTTATGCATGGGAAGGAGTGCGGTCAAGAAGGTAGCACTCCGAAACACCATGCAAGGGCTTTATTGCCTAATATTGGGTGTGGATTGCCCACCCCCAATGTTACAAGGGGAAGGTTTCCTTTCTTAGTTTTAGATAAGGTTTATAGTTTGCTCACTACATTGGGTTCAAGACATAAATATGGCTACTGGGAGTACACAGAGTGTTATTCAACTACATTACTTGTGGAGGGACCGGTACATGGGCCGGCCCTTGTAAGGGGATCGGATAAGAGCGGCCCCCCGAACCAAGCTGATGGGTAGGAACACCCTGATAACCCTGAACGTGCAGGGGATGGGCCACCCCATTAAACATGGGAGGGTCCTGAACCACCTGAAAGACCTCGAGGGAGAAATACTGTTTCTCCAAGAGACCTACCTCCACGAGGTGGAATCTAAAAAGATGGTGAGGGGCTGGGTTGGTGCAGCCGTCCACGCTCCCTGCAGAGGCAAGCGAGGAGTATCCATTCTGTTTCACAGACGATTACCTTTTGTGATTCAACACACTATAGCGGATCGGGAGGGGAGATACATCCTGGTGCAGGACCTATTACATCAGCATCCACTCACGCTCATTAACATATAAGCTTCCACGACTGATGCCCCTGCCTTCTTCACCCACACCTTTGCTGCTTGCGCCCTATTCATGAGACGACTTACACTGGTGGGTGGAGACCTTAATGTTGCGCTAGACCCGGTCCTTGATAGACAGAGCAGGAGTCCCCTCTGCCCGGGCAGACCAAAAAAGCTAACCACGCTCGCCTCCCTACTCGGGGATCTGGAACTGAAACACGTGTGAACGAGCAAACACGGAACACACAGAGACTACACCCATTACTCAGGCAGACACCAGAGCTATTCACGTTTAGACTACTGGCTGGCCCTTAACACAATGCTTCACACGCTAGATGAATGCTCGATCCTCCCCACCACTGTCTCAGACCATGCACCCGTGTAGGTCAGACTGACACTACCCAACACACCCCGAAACCCCCTGAGCTGGCACTTGAATATAAGAGCATTGGCGTACCCTGACGTTGTAGATCTCATTAGGGGGGACATGGCAATATTCTGGGACACTAATATCAATCCCTCCTATAACACTTGGGCGTGCTGGGATGCCTTTAAGGCTTATTTAAGAGGCCAGTGCATTTCTAGATGGGCACACAAAACTAAGCAGTGGCGCGAAAAAGAACATCGACTAACGACAAAATAGAAGCCCTTGAAATACAGCACAAGAAAGCACCAGACCAACAGACACTCCTAAAATTATGCAAGATCCGAGCTGGCATCAAAGATACCACGACCATTAGAGCCCAAAAATCCTTCTCGAGCTGGTCCCAGAAATACTATCTAGAAAATGACAGGCCCCTAGGCTTGATGGTGCTCGCCCTAAAACAACGTCAAGCATCCTCTGCGATCACTTCTATTCGGGATGGGGAGGGGAACCTAGTGGTAGGGGACATAGGCATCAACTCTAGATTCACAGAATTATATGTGAACCTCTACGCAAGGCCAGAGACAATCCCCCCACAGGCGATGCAGGGATTCCTGAGCTCAATCCAGCCGCCCAAAATCACCCAAGCCCAATGCGAAGCTCTGGATACCCCGCTGACAGAGGCCGATATCAAGCCGGCGATACATGCCATGAACCCGGACAAGGCCTTAGGCCCAGACGGTAAAGCGATAGATATTTACAAACTTGCTGCCGATGGCCTGGCCCTGAAATCCCATGCAGTACTTTCGGAGGCAGCCGCTAAAGGCCGTTTACCAAAGTCAATGCTAAGTGCCAACATACTGGTGTTCCATAAAAAGGGGAGGCCTGTGGACGAATGTGGCTTGCATAGGCCCATATCACTTATAAATTCCGATGCCAAGATTCTGGTGAAATGCCTGGCACAAAAGATTGAAGCAGTTATGCCCCATCTGATAAAGGATGACCAAACCGGTTTCATCCGCAAACGGCACTCGGGGGACAATTTTCGCCAGTTGCTCCATGTCATCTCGGGAGAGGCAAGCCAAGAGGACTCCATTCTAATGATCAATGCTGAAAAGGCTTTTGATAAAGTCCAGTGGGACTTCATGTTCCTGACCCTCTCTGACTTTGGCCTCCCCCCATCATTGATAAATCTAATTCACCTACTTTATACGAGTCCGGAGATGTCATTGACAACCTACGGCACTACTTTGGCTCCATTTGATCTCTATTCTGGCACACGCCAGGGGTGCCCACTGTCGCCCCTCCGCTATGCCCTGTCCATTGAACCAGTAGCCGAGATACTGCGGACCGACCCGAGCTGGCGGGGGCTGTAGAGACATGGGTGGAACATCAGGTCTCCCTATATGCCGACAACCTTCTAATATACATAGGTGACAACCACACCTCCCTCCCCAGAGTGCGCCACCACCTAAAGCAATACGGTCCCATGGCGGGGTACCGGGTAAACTGGACCAAGTCAGAGATATTACCGCTGAGACCTGATATCCCCTGGGATCCTGGCGGGGTAGCACCGTTCCGGTTACAAACAAGTAACTTCAAATACCTAGGGGTCAACATCAGCACCCACATTGAAGACCTCCGGGTCCTCAATTACCCCCACATTGTAGAGCGGATATGAGCAGATCTGGTTAAATGGGACGTCCTTCCACTGTCCCTGACCGGTAGAATCAATGCCATTAAAATGAACCAGATGCCCACACTAATATGTCTAACTATAATGCTACCCTGCGCCCCTACCCCGAAGACGTACAAAGCTATTGATACCGCATTTGCAAAATGTATCTGGAGGGGCAAGAAAGCGTGCTCGCGCTCGAAGGCCCTCACGGCTTCCAAACCGGATGGTGGTGTCGCACTACCATATTGGAGCACCTATTACCAGGCCTATTACCAGGCCGCTCAAATCTGCTGGGCCAAAAGGTGGCTTAACCCGGAGGATAGCCCCAGCTGGAGAGGGATGGAACTGATCCCCTTGACACCTCTAGAGGTCCTGGCCATCCCCCCAGTGAAACTACCATGACGTATTAAGACGCATCCAATGGTGGGCCAGACCTTAACCCAATGGCATAGACTCTGCGCTCAACAAGAAGTCGATACCAGAAAGGCGCCCTCGTGGATGTCGGTCAAAACCCTCCTATCACTCGACCAGACGATTAAGCTCCATCCCCAGAAAGAAACCAAATGGGCGTGGGTTAGAATTTTCGACCTGTGTGACGGCCAACCATAAAATCATTTATAGAGGGCGGCAGGATGCTGGCCTTTCAAGCCGGTCAGTGGCTTCAGTATGGTATAATATGTGCCACAATTTACGACATACCTCGGCGACCTCCCTATAGGCTCTTCCTGCCCCCTGTGAGCTCGAGCTGGAACGACATAACCGGATGCACCCACGCCTATCTAGGTTTTACTCCATGGCTATCCCGATCAATGCAGGGTGAAACTCCGCCTTGGCCGAATCGTGGTCGAGAGACCTCGACACGCAGATCTAGACTGGACATATCTATCAATATTTTGCAGCCATCCCAGGGACTTCACTGAATATAAAAAATAGGGAAATCCAGTATAAAATTATTCAACACCTGTACTACACTCCAGCAGAATGCACAAAATGGGGATATCTCTGCTGGCGTGGGTGCGGAACAGTAGGTTCTATGGGACACATCATATGGTCTTGCCCGAAGAACAAGCAATTCTGGCAAATGGTCCACACATTGCTGAACACCCACTTTCCCGAAGTTAAGATAACAATTACACTGGAAGACATCATATTTTGGGCCAATTATACGGACTGGCACACAGACCCCCTGGCATGCAACATATTGAGCACAGCGATGTTCGCCGCCCGCAAACTCCTAATAGTACACTGGAAAGCTGCAGAGGCACCATCTAAAACTGAACTGTATGCTATAGTGGCCAAAACAGGCCCCCTAGAAAAAAGCATACTTCAAAGGATGAACTCGACCAAAGCGGCACTAGTACACAAATATTGGACAAGGTTTGACCCTCCCGCACCGTGCTTGCCCTGCACTAGGGAAGGAAACACTGCTAGGACAATTACTGAATAGCCCGCAGACACACGACTTTATACGCCCATCTCTTTCCCTGGCAACCCGAACTCGACAATCGGAATAGCACACCTGATTTTGGCACCTCCAGTCACAGTCAACACCATGGACGTCTCACTAACAACAGCCACATTGATCCCTAACAGTTGTAGTAGTAGTTGAACTTGAAGCTTAAGTTAGGGGGGGTGGTCTGAGGAAGTGGCGGGAGGGGAGTTCGGGGATGTTCTGGAGGAACACTGACTCTGCATAATGCCATGCTGACGTATCCTGTAGCGGGCAAGAAGGACTCTGGTGCGACCTCCGTCCACTACTTATACGTAAGGGAGGAAAGGGGAGGCCCCCCCGGGGGACCGCCAATCCTGAGGAGAGAAATGTTTTATCACATGGTGTATGATATAATGTGTTGTTTATGAAAAAATCCTCCAATAAAGAGATGCTACAAAAATAAATAAGAATAATAAACCTACGTCATAAGGGCCTGTCCATAAGGCACCTTTTCCAAGTCTTCATGAAAAAATGCTGGCCTTTGCCGTATTATCACCATTCTCTGTGGGACCTCCCTTTTCTCTATTCATATCCAGTATGCAATGCCCATGAAGAACACCACTTTGTCATCTGTTTGGTCCTCCTTGAACATGTCGTCATAGGTTATGTCAGTCAATCTATACTGTTACTCAAGAGCTATCGCTGTTCTCATTGGTCTACTCTCAACGTCTATCCATTCGAGCATTGCCATTTCCTTTCATTCTATGGCTGCTTCCAATTCTATAGGAATAGTCTGTCCACCTTCCTCATCCAAAGATATTTGTGGTCTAAACAGAAATTCATCAGGTATTCTCAAAATCTTTCCCACCAGGCCAGGTAGCCATGTCAATAAAATGCTCACTACATATAGAAAAATCTCTGGATATACCGGAACACTTCGCAGAGCCACTTGCCCTGTCAAGACCAGTATAAACTCTCCCATGTTTAAATAGTGTATTGCTGGAGTAGAGCATACTATTCCTTTATCAGTAAGTGAAATCGTCATATTAAATTTTGTCATTAAATCTCTTCCCAAAATATTAACCAGTGTCTGTTGTGTATATAACAAGGGAACGGAAATATCACATTCTCCTATGGAGACTAATAGTTTATCAGTAAAAGGAACGCGACTTGTAGATCTAGAGAACCCTTGAGCATTCATGGCCATACCTGACATTGGATATGTTCCCTCTTGTATACACAAACGAGTTGCTCCATTGTCTACAAGAAAAGAAAAGTATTTGCCTCCTATCGTCACATCGACCATTGGTTCCTCTTGGGGTTCTGGTGTCACAGATAGTACTGAACACATCAAGTCATCCTGTGAGATGTCCTATTGTGGATACAGGCTCATCTACGTCCCTATGAAAGGATTTCCTCCTACCACTGTGACACCTCCTTTTCTGGGTGTCATTACTTGTCCCGTGTTTGCATAGTGCTGTATCTGCATAGGGCGTGTTGCAACTGCCCTTCTGGCGGATTCGTTTGTGCTTGTCCCTGTTGTGTTACCTGCTGTATTTGCGGTGCTTGTGTCTGATAAGATGTGTGATCCTGGGCAAAGCCTACTCTGGTCTGTGTACTATATGGTGGAGGGTGAGCGGTCCCCCCTCTTGAGAACTGTCCATTTTGTACATTCCCTTGGCTACCACATACAGGCGCAATATGTTCTGTCATTCCATCATTCCAACACACTGGAGGAACTCTCCTATTAGTCCCTCCTTGGTTATATCCTCCCTGAACATTCTGGTTCTCATTCTGTGTACCTTGAAATCCACCCTGATTATTTCGAAATCCGCCTCCTCTTCCTTTATAACCCATACCTCTGCCTCGTGGTATGAACCAATATCTACCTTGATCCATTGGAAGCAGATTATTCACCTGCGATGCACCCATTGTTTCCTGCATTCCCATTCCTTCTCCGCTTGTCAATACTGGCCCTTCTATGGCAAATTTTGAAAAGAATTTCTGAACTAATTTACTTCCTCTATTTTTCTATTCTCATCCCTCTTCTTGTTCTTCTCTTGTACTAACCGACAACTGTGTACTATCGTTAGCTGTATCTCGGCCCATGGCTTCGCCTCTGTGCTGGCTCCAGCAATCCCTGACATAAAATGTGGTCAAATAATGCCACTGTCTTTTCCCAAGGCTTGCGAGTTTCAAGTTGCCATTTCTCCTAAATATCCTGAATATAAGCAATAGGCTCTTCATCTTCATTCATCTTATGTGTAATAATTCCTCCCATATCTGATGCGGCAGAATACTGTACCCTGAGTGCCCTCCAAATATCTGCTCTATAATTAATAAATGGTGCTCCATCATGCCCTGTATTATGTGTAGTCACACCTGAATATCCTGCTCTCCCCCATATGTCATCAGCCCTCTCATCAAGAATAGCTGCCAGGAGACCTTTTATGTCCCCTATGGCAGCGTATTTCCTCCTGTCATTTTTTCTAATTTGTATATTAATTTCCCAGCACACGAAGTCAAACTAGGGAGCTTGCATCTTAAGTTATCCTTATCCATTTGTGGCCATGGAATATATTGCAGCCTTGCTCCCCCTTCTTCTAACAAAGGAAACTGTGTAAACCCTGCCCCATATTTGGATCCCACTATTAGTCTATGCATGGTAGGGATAATCGCCCCTGTCTGTCTCCTTGTGGGCAATGACCTTCACCTTCTCACTATGTGATTGTCCTCAGGGGCGCTCAGGATATGCTATAGGATCTGGTGTTCTATCTTTAGATTGTTCCAGATAAGACCATCTCACTTCCTTATCCATTTGCAGATTTCCTTCAGGGGCCAAGCGCTCCCTCCTTCTGCCTCAAGACCGCACTCTCTTTCCTCATCTAACATTTCCAGTCCCCACTAGTGTGACTATCATCCCCTTCAACCTTAATCAGATTCAGTCTGCTTAAAAACAATGCTCGACATTCATCACTGCACAAGTTTACCGCTGCACTTCGTGATTGAGGCACTGGGGATCGATCATCGTTCCCTCAAGTTTCATACTCACTATTTTATCTTAACTGTTGATAGACCTTATCGATCCCTTCTCCGATGCTTTCTGCATCATATCTTTCTTCGTCTAACACTACTCTACATACTGCTGGCATTACTTTCTTTATCAGAAGAATCTCTTCCACTCTGTCCCACCATATTTCTGTGCTCGGCCTCATTTGTTGATCACAAATGAAACTGGCATCAAGTCCTCGCTGTCTCCTTTTCTGTTCTATTGCTTCCTTTATTTCTCTTCACTTTCTCCCATCCCTTCTAATTCTTGCTTCCTCTTGCCTTCATTCTTCTCCTCTGCTTACTCCTTCCCTTCTCTCTTCTTCTTCCCTTTTTCTCTGTAATCTTTTATCTCTTAATCTTTGTGCTTCTTCCTCTTCTCTCTTTCTTTCCTGTATATCCCTTTCTTCTATCACTCTCTGTCTATTGCCGTACTTTCTTTGTTCTTCTGTCTGTTCTTCTTTTTTCTCTTGTTCCTCCTGATATATCTGCTCTCGTCACTCCCGCTTTTCATTTTCTGCTCATCTTCTTTCAATCTCTTCTCTCGTTCTTTATCTTTTCTTTCTTGTTTGTCCTTATCTTCTCTTTGCCTAACTTCCTCAACACTTTTCCTTTCTATCTTAAGTAATATCTGTTCTCCCATCATTTGTTCTGCATGAACGCTATCTTGTCAGCTTTATCCTTCTCTCCTTTCCATCTCTTAATCTCACTGTTTATCTCTGTGGACAATTTTGACTGCTCACTCTTGTCTTCCTTGTCTTGCATGATCTTATAAATCTCTTCCTTTCTTTTATTCTCCTCCAGACTATCGTTACTACTATACGCGGGGGTTCATGTATTGGATTACTATACCCCGTCGCTGCTTTCAGTTCTTTTAAAGAATACACCCCTATTTCTTCCATGACAACACCCTTTGCTTCAGCTGAGGTAAGGGGAGCTGAGGTCTGAATGCTGTAGAGGAGTAGCTGCATGCCTCTGCAAGAGGTCGCACCCCCCCTACCTCCTATATGTTGGAAGTCTGAGATCGTGACATGTTTTACACCCGCAGTTGTGCCAATATCGCAGCGTATATTCAAAAGAAGATACCCATTGAGACAGCCCTATCGAATGTATCCCCGAAGAGATGACAATTTGAGGGAGGAACTCTCTGTAGGAATATGAAAAAGAGCAAGGGGAGGAGCTAGTAACATCACAAGAGACGTGTGCAACATCCCAAGATGTTGACTTAAGAGAATGCATGGATCCTACAGAAGCTAATGACAAAGTTAAGAATCGAGTAAACTTTCATATGCGCAAAGAAGATTGCACGTGCACAAAGTGTTGCAGAGAATCAACTGTTCAATAATTGCACAGATGCTGTAGCGCAAGGTAGATTAAGTTGTCATAGAAGCTGGTTATACATAGTGAATACAATGCAGGCAAAGCCGCCATTGTACAGAAGCTGGACATCAGTGTCATGAATTTTAGTACGCCAGGACCCATGAAGAGAAAAGGCGAGAATTGTGTCGCAGCAAGAATAAGCTGAAAATCAATGAGTTGCATGGCGAGGTTGTCTGGCCTAGTATAAAAACTGAAGCAGCCAAGGTCAGTTATCTATTCTTGAAAGAAGTGAATGTACAAAGGATGCATTATCTCTTGTTAAGGTGCAAAGAAAGAACACAGAGAGTGCCATGTTTTATTCATTTAAGACATTTATAAACCTGAGAAATTGACCAAATCGGGAGTCTGCTGTTAGGCGAGCCAAGGATAAAAATAGAGTTGAACTTGGAGACCTTTAACAATGATAGTGAGTGCCTGCACTCCCCTATATTCCCAGAGACAAGGATACTTAGCAAGGCCAAGTTCAAAGACAATCTTCATGGCAGAAGGCTTGGGTGATGAGAGGTGATGGGCTAATAGGGTGGGGAGGTAGAGTCAAGTCCACCTCCTTGCACCTGGGTCTGGGCTTACGTGCTGCTAGGTGAAACAAATGTTACAGACATGACACAAGCGTGCCAACCAATCGTAAAAAGGGCCATATAATGAAGGTCCTTATAGTTTGAAGACCAATTGAAAACCGTGTACTTAATGATTTTTATGATGACATGTTTGAGAGGGAGGCATAGATTGTCCACCTGACAGTGGGCAGCCAATTCCAATTGTAGCTTCTATAGAAAGTATACTTAGATGTTCCCCTTGTACAAATTACAATCCTGTGCAGGTTTTTCATAATTTGTCATGTAGTATGACGTCACCTCTGATGTATTTGTAGTATAAAGTCTATGTTTTGTGAAAAATCATTGAGAAGCTGAGCGAAGGTCTGTTGATGATCATTGTAAACTCCCTGTTTTAGGTAATTGTTAATAAAACTGTACCTTTGCCATCTTCCTGAGTTGGTTTGGTTATTTGGACTCAGAATGACTCTGTGATCCTATCCATTGCATGTACGTTACTTAGGGTCCATAAGCTCAACACCTTCCTTCTTATGCTGATTAAGCATCCACTCCTCAGGTGGCCGGTCTTCTCTTTCCTCTTGATACATCTTCCAGAGGTCTACAATCGCTAATATTTTCTCTAATTTCTTCCCTGTGTATGCAGCGTGCAAGTACACCGTCATGTGGTGCAATACCGCTTTTGACAGTGATCCCCTTGTGGCCATGGCATGAACATTTTATCTGCCGTGCCTTTTACCCATTCCGCACTATACTGTTTGAGCTTGGGCAAATGTTCTGGTAGCGTTTTGAATAGGTGCACGAGAGGATTATCCGCCATAATGACAAGTCTCAATTGACTGTCAATACTTTCCAGACTGTTAAATAAACTTCATACTTTTGCTTAAATCACTATTTTTCAACGTCTTAAAAACAACAAATATGAGCATGCACCATAAATCGCTGATCAAGCCTCTAATTTCAGCAGCCTATCTATTCTCTTGCTGAACAGATCTATTCTCTTGATTGGCGTATCTATTGTCTTGATTGGCACCAATCACTTTGCTATACTCAATCACTGTTGCACCTCAACTTTTTTACAATCTTTATCGCTCTTTGATATTTTTACTCAACAAACAACATTCAGACTGGTCAAACATTACACATTTATAAACACTGTGATCACTTTATGTCTGGCGATTATTTATACCCTATACAGGGTTTGAAACATCACTTTACGTAATCCCGATTATGCGTGATATATTTCACTCTACTCCCAGTGGAGTTTCAGATGTCTCCTTCTAACTCCCGTGAGTCAGGGCTTCTTGATGCTACCTCTTCTTTATAATATTTCTTGTTAGTCAAAAATGATTACCATCCCGTACCCTTTTTTGCCATTCCCCTTAGTCTCCTCACCATTCGTTAATCGACTCGAGGCCTTCGGTATTAACTCCTCCTTCAATCCGACCACTTCGCCTTCCGTCCGCAGAGCGCCCGGGCAGGGATTTCGTCAAAGGGGGACCTGCCCACCATCTCCGTTCTTCTTGTAAGTTTATTTCTACGGCCGCTCTCCACAGGAAACCTTGCAATCGTCCAGCTAATGGCAGAGGATGCCTGATCGTCCGAAAATCTGGAGACAAACTGGTTTGGATCTTTAAACCATACACTCAACTAGCATGTGAGCTTATGGCCCTTTAGTAACATGCATGCAATGGATGGGTTCAAAGAATGACTCCAGATAACCAAACCAACTCAGGAAGATGGCAAAGTACTGTTTTATTATCAATTATCTAAAACAAGGAGTTACAAAGGACATCAACGGACGATCGCTCAATTTCTCTCAGCGATCTTTTCACAAAATAAAGACTTTATACTAAAAATACATCAGAGGTGACATCATAATACGTGGTAAATAATGTCAAACCTACTAGGGATTGTGATAGGCTTAAGGGGACCATCTAAGTATGCATTACATAGGAACTAGGATTGTGATTGGCTGCTACTGTCAGGTGGACAATATAGGCCTACCTCTAAAACATGTAATCCTTAAAATCATTAAGTACACGGTTTTCAATTGGTCTTTAAACTATAAGCTCCTTCGTTATAAAGACCTCTATAATTAGTTGGCACGCTTGTGCCATGTTTGGAATATTCGGATCACTTAGCAGCGCGTAAGCCCAGACCAAGGTGCAATGAGGTGGGCCTCACTATCTCCCCACCCAATTAGCCCAACAGCTCTCATCACCCAAGCCTTCTGCCATGAAGTTTGTCTTTGAACTTGGCCTTGCAAAGTATCCTTGTTTCTGGGAAAAGATGCGAGTGCGAGGACTCACTATCGTTGTTCTAGATCTCGAAGATCGATCCTATTTTCATACTTTGCTCACGTGACAGGAGATCATGATTTGGTCCATTTTGCAGGTTTTAAATGCATTAAATTTGGCACTCTTGATGTTCTTTCCTTGCACCTTAACAAAAGATGATTCATCCTTTGCACGTTCACTCCTTTCAAGAATAGATAACTGACCTTGGCTGCTTCAGTTTTGATCCCAGGGCAGACAGCCTCGCCATGCAGCGCCATGATTTCAGCTTATTCCTGCTGCGACACAGTTCTCCCTTTCTTCTTCATTGGTCATGTCTTACTAAAATTTATGATAACGATGTCCAGCTTCTATACAGTGGCGGCTTCACCTGCATTCTATTCTCTACATATTGCCATCTTCTATGATGACTTAGTCTACCTTGCGTTTCAGCGTCTGCACAATTATTGAACGGTTGATTCTAAGCAGCACTTTGTCCACGTGTAATCTTCTTCTTTGTATTTAAAAGTTCACTTGTCTCTTTACTTGGTCATTTGTTTCTATAGGATCCATGCATCCTTTTCAGCCAATATTTTGGGACTTCACACATGTCTCTTGTGACATCACAAGCTTCTCTCTTTACTCTTTTTCAGATTTCTTCAGGGAGTTCCTGCCTCAGATTGTCATCTCTTCAGGGATATATTCAATAGGGTTGTCTCAATGGATATCTTCTTTTGAATGTACGCTTTGGTATTGGGACAACTGCTGGTGGCACAATCTCAAACTTCCAACATATAGGAGGCAGGGGGGCGGGATTTCCTGCAGAGGCATGTAACTGCTCCTCTACAACAAGTTTATTTATCAGCGGTCGACACTCTGTGTTTCCGCCCCAGAGCAAAAAGCACACTCTTCCCGGGTATCCTTTAATTCTATTTACAATGTCCTTCATCAGGACAGGATCATGTAAGTTTAGGTAGAAATTAATTCTCAGGAGGAACCTTTTGTGATTGGATTACACTATAGTAGACAAGTCAGGGCCCATGCCCTACCAGTTGCACGCATGCACTGCCTCCCTGGCAATCCCTGCACCTGGGGACTGTTTTCTGTATCCCTACAGTCCCCGCACCAGCACTTATGTCTGCACTCACCCTGCACTTGCCACCAGCTGGCTGCTCTTATTTATCTTGTTATTTTATTATCCCATGCACTGCACTTTCCTCTCCCCCCCACCCCCCGCACTTTCCTTTCCCCCTTCCCTTGCACTTGCACGATCTGAATGACACTTGGCCTAGTAGGATCGTTGTCTGTCTTCCCTCTGTTCCCCCTCCCTTGCCACGTCGTGCCTTGAAACACTTGTGTATAGGCGCGTTATAAATGCCATATCATATCATATCATGTGCATGCAGATGCAGCCTTATATCTTGGGGAAAGTGATTTATAGTTATACACGCTGATCTTGTAAGCAATTCCGAGGTTTATAATGTGTAGATCATTATTGTAGAGTGAAGCAGCCTGTAGACCTTAATGACTGGACACGCTAATTAGCGTTAAAAGCTGTCGTCTGTGTAAAGGCTGCAACCTGAATAGGAAGAACGCCAGGAGGATTTGTCTGCAATCCCATGTGTGCCAGATCTTGCCAATGGATCAGACCCCGGGTTATGAGATGTAGAGTCTACTCTTTTTTTAGCTTTGTTCCCCTGGTTTTGAGTCGGCCTCCCGTCTCAGGAATGAGAGTAAACTGCGGGGGTGACCCATTACGAGATAAACAGAGGATTGGCAAATACAGAGAATACATTCAGGGGGTAGGAATATTGACCAGGAGGATGGATGCGGTCAGCCAAGGGAGAATTGGGGGTAACCTGAGACCCATGAGGCTTAATGAGTCCTGGCAAGGAAGAACCAGGGACGAATAGAGAGCCTTTAGGCTAGGGCCCAGTACACTGGATTAGGCCAAGCCAGGAAAATCTGAATCTGGATGAAGACCCAGGAGGCTGAAAGGGAGACCCAGGGGAGCTTTCGTGGGTGCACATCAGGAGTTACCCATTTTGGATGAAGACGCAGGAAGCTGGAGAAGAAATCTGGTGCTGGGAAATAGTGAGGAGGTCTTTGGTGGCAGTAATGAAGTGGTTGGTAAAGAGAATAAGAAGGAGGTAGGTGAAAGTGAGGAGGTGGTTGGGGACAGTAGGGAGAGGAGTTGTGGTACTAAGGTGGATGTTGGCGACAGTAAGGTGGAGAATGTTGAAGGGCATGAGGAGAAGACTGGTAATAGTAATAGGATCTGGGTTGTTTGACCGTGGCAGAATTGTTCGCGGCAGAATTGACTGTAGTCAACTTTGCTGCAAATAGGGTTTTACAACTCCAAACCCATGTCCCCACAATTCCCCAGTACATCCCCTACCCCTCCCTTCTTACCTGTTCTCCATCCGCCGCCTCTCCTGACCCTGCAGTGTCAGTTCCATCCCTCTAACGTGTGTCGGATCGCACGCTGCAGGGTCCCCTTTTTTGTCCCCCGCCTCCAATGTTCATCAACAACTCACTTGCATCCCACAGACACACTCTCATTTGAGGAGCTGGGCATGGCTACAAGAACCCCACTCCCATGCCGGACACCACGAGACAGGACCTACTGCAGACGCACACATCTCCAGATCAAACCTCGATTGGAAGGTGAATAGGAGGACAATTTCGACTCCAGCCCCTTACCAGAAGCCTCCTTACTAATGCAGACGGGAAGAGGATGATGTGACAGATTGCCATCTGAGAGGGAGTAAACAGTCTGGCCTTTTACTATTAATAAACAACATAATACAGGTGATTCTGTTTCTGAAAGGGAGAACCTCTAATCATGTCCCTTTCAAATAGATCCATGCCAGCCAAAATTATAGTGCACACAGGTACCTTGTATTACAAGCCTGACATGTCAGCGCCAGCTCTACTGTGGCGTAGAGCAAGTTAAAAGGTCCCCTGTGCATCCGTGATAGCTAATGGGACACAAAGTCACTGCACCGCTGATATAAATTATAATAATTGCCTGCCTTAAATAGTCTGGTGGCAGGTAAATCTCTAAATATAAGCCATGATTGGTTGTGGCATGGTGACTGATAAGAGCACTTAAGTGTGAAAGGCCCAACAATCTGATATAGCACCAGTTTCAGCTCTGTGAGCAGGTCTTCGCTGCGATAGGGATTATGTTAATTGGGGTATAAACTGAATGTTTCCACAGCTGCCCTGTGGGACAGTAGGTAAGATGTTGCCTCTTTTGAGTTTCAAGGAGGGAGACACACACCTTCCCCAAGGGCACAGATATGTCCCCCATGAGTTCTCCAAGGAACAGTGCTTCGGAGGCAGCACTGACGTAACAAAGCCAAGCTCATACCAGGGTGCTAGCCTCTCGGATGCAGTTGAAGCCAACAGGCACAGAAACTGGTGGAGTTAGAGTAGCCAGAGAGGGAGGGTAGGCCTGGAGACTGGTCCCGCCATCTTACTTTCTGTTAGGGCTCTCTTTCTGTTTCCTGTCCCTTCCATTTCCTGCAGCCCAGGCAAGGCACTCAGAGTGTGATATCATAAGGCAAAGGGCCCTTGTTACAACAAATGGGCTGGGACTCCTCACAGCACCCCTGCTTTTGGGCCAATCCCATGTGACCTTTAACCCTGTTAATTAGAGGGGACCCCCTCAATCTTTGATTGATTCCTGAACCCTAAGAAGAAATAGAAGAACGCACCTTTGGACATGTGCTGGGAGTGCAGTTCATTCCAAAGTCCACTGGCAGGAAAGCAAAGACAGGCGTCCTCCAAGACAGAGTAAAGCTTTGTCCCCTAGCCACGCCCTGGGAACAGTGTGTGTGACTACCTTTGACCAAAACCCCCCTGTGGCTGCACTTGAACCAGGACCCTCTCACGTACGGTGATGGAACCCCTATAGGGGCCAGCCAAGCTCCCTTGAAACGTATGCATTTTATTTGAAAAATCTAATTTCTTTCAATAAGAAATTAATAATGAATTCATGAACAAAAATAATCAATGCATTATTCTTGCACAGAATAGTGATTTGAAAAAGCCCAGTTGCGAAACTCGTGGCCGCAATGTCAGCTTTTTGAAGTCTCAAATGTAGATATGTAATGACAAAAATATTCTGTGACCTCTTTTGGCAATTAGAGACTCTCCAGCTTATCGCGATTTTGCGATTGTGCAAAATGCCACAAAAAATGACCCCTTTTTTTAAAAAAATGCAAAAGCTGCAGTTTTTGCAAACACACCTTCGAAAACAGCCGTTTTAAAAAAAATGAAATGCCAAAAATCCAGCTTCACAAAACGGTTTTTGGTGCAAGTTATGAGGTGCACTAAATCTCAGAAAAGGCGTATCCCAATCCACAAAAGGTGTCTGAATGGGCGCATCTTCTATGCACCCATTCAGAAGGCCTTTTTCACCCCTTTGCGCATTTGTGCAAATCAAGGGCCGTTTCAGTGCATTTAAAAGCGCTTCTTAAAATTCATAAACAGGATGTGCTTTTAAATGCACAGGCAAATAAGGTAATACCATGCACCTGTTTGGAATAGGTGCAGGGGGTGCACATTGCATCACCTGGTCTTTGTTGACCCTGTCATGCATTTATTTTTAAGTGTGACAGAAGAGGTATGAACTACTGCAGTGTCACTTGCACTTCTATTCCTCAAACAGGGATAGAGGTTTTTTTGTACCACATTTTGCAGTGAGGGGTGCTTTATGGGTCCGTCACGGTGAAATGCGCTCCCAGCACATAGTCGGGTGCTGGGACTCTGCAGAACATTAGTGTCAGGAGTGCGCTCATCACTATTCAACACATCTGGCCAGTGTCTTATTTGTGTTACAGCTCAGCTCCCTGAAGACGTGCAGGTCACCTTTGAGAATAAGGTGTCCTGCGCATCTCCAAAAATGGGGTATCTAAACTAGTACATCCTCTGCTCTATTTTGTGTTGCCCCATTTTTGAGAAACCGGCTCAAAATCTACATTTTGAAAATGTTTAAAAATAGTCACAATATGAGGCGGAAAGGAGAGGGAGGGGGGAGTAATAGCCAGAGGGGGGAGCGGAAGGGCGAGAAAGCAGAGGGAGTGGGGGGCTAGAGGGGGATCTGTGCTCCAAAAAGCAGAGAGGGAGTAACTGCCCGAAAAGAGGCAGCGAGCTGTAGATTGGGAGAAAGGATAAGGGAAGAGTGCGATGGAATGGGAGAAAGGATGCAAGATGCACTAGGAGCGGGAAAGAATGACGGACTGTAGACTGCAGGAGGAACTGGGGAGCGCAAGGTGAGAATTGGGAGCATGGTTGGGAGCGTGGCAGGGACTGGGAAGTGCGAGTTGTGACTTGGCAGTGTGACAGATCACGTGAGTGTGCACATGTCTGGCAGAGTGAGAGGTTCGTTCGGGAGTGTAAGTTGTGATGGAAAATTGGTGAACATGAGGGATGCTGTTGAGTGGGGTGTGCGGGTGATTGTGGGATTGTAGAACATAGAGGGAGGCATTTTCTCCATTACAGATGATAATGGTCAATAACATTAATAATATTAAATATGCATGCAAAACAAACACTGTTCTGTCAAACAGGGACATCTGGTAAACTCTTCCTATTGCATGCATATATAAGGTGCAAATAAGGATCACCTGGCTTTCTTGTAGCCTCACAGACTGCTTCTTTCCTGCAACCTGTCAACCTTACATCCTCCAGTCAATAAAGAAAGTGCCACAAAACGCTGCATTGAGTGCCATTTTATGCCGCAAAATGTGCCTTTCCATTTCATCCCGCAATATCCTGGAGGGTCTGAATATTGATATTTGACATGTGAATGCGTTTACAGGAATTTCCTATATTTTTCATGATTAGGGTGCATAACCTGAGGCCTGTTGCATTTTTTGCACCTTTGCATCAACAAGCCTCAAACTTCCATTGTAGGGCAAAAACACCCAGAGAGTGACACAAAACGTTAGAATGTTAGTTTGTGTGGCACTAATTAAAGGGGCACACGTTTTATTATCACAAATGCATACTTCAATATGAGAAAATTGTGAAGTGAGTAAACACAGATCAAAAAGGGAAGAAAAGAACCAAACCGAGGTGCAACAATATTGAATTGGCAAATCCAGGCAGTACTGCTGCTTGGTGCAGAAGCAACTCAAGCAAGGACGCCTCTTCTAGAAGGATTACGCACGACAGGTACTTAACACACAAGTTGCCCCATGCCATACATGAGCTACTTATCCAGTGCTTTTGTGTTTGGGCAATGCGCCACCTATAAGCCGAAACTATTGCATTAGAGTACAGATAGGGAGACATGGCATATGAGGAGGGACACACCGCCTGTAGGTATTGTTTGGTTATTTTCCCACCCATTGACTGCCCATGGCCGTGCTAACGCCTATGGCCATTCCCACCCAGTTCCTGCCCCTCCCCGCCTGAAACACCTCCTCACATGAACTCTTTGAGCTCCCTTTAATCAAGCCCTACCATCGACCCTTGCCCTCGAAATTCCTTCCAGTGTTTTTTCAAAGCAGTCTTGTGAGAGTTAATGACTTAATTGGAGCTGCAAACTTGCTTCCGGTGTAATATAAATGTCTGAACTAGGTGTGCTTTCAGCCACTCGATTTATAAGCACTATGCGTGTCCTTTACAGAAGCAAAGCCAACAGTTTTGGCTTTTGTTAAAGTATTAGGCATCTGCCAGACACTGCTATTAGATGCCCAGGTATTGGCACGATTCTTGTACCTGCTACCATCGATGGCCAGTTATAACCACTATGGCAGTGCCTGAAAAGTGCCTTTCCCATGCCCACACAAAAGTCCAAACTGTTGGCTTTGTCAATGTGTGTTTTCATTTGCATAGTTGTACTTGTAATTTTATTTTCCAAATGATAAAAGAACGATTAACATCTCAAAATGCAAACACAAAACTATATGAGCTATTCGTTCATAGCGATCTGCAAATAAATGCTAACAAACAGAACCAGGGCTCAAGTCCTAAAAGAAGAAAGTGGGGAGACTCAGGCATACACAATAGGAATTCACGTCACAGCAGTGAACAGTGAACATACCCTAAAGAAAAATATTCAAATGTCATTCAACTTTTCTTGTTCAGTTGAAGAAAGTGTACAGGACAAATTAGCAATTGTCTTTAGTAAGCCAAGGAAAAAGATTTTACAATAACATTGCTGGCTAAGTATAAAAGGTGTGCACCTTTTAAAATTTAAAATCCTTATGAAAACATGTCCTGTGCAGCAAAATGTCAATACGAGCACTTTCAAAGCTTCACGATTATGGCTTTGTGTGATCTTTTGCATATGTGCCTGGCCTCAAAGCCTCACCCCCAGGGTGCGCCCTGCACTCATCAGTTCAAGCGAGTACAGCAAGTTATATTTTTTTAAAATTACAACAGACAAGTGGGACTGCGTTCGCCGTCTGAAAAAAAGTGGGCAGGCGCCGTCCACCTGTGGGTGTGCTGGACTGGCCCCCTGAAAAGAACCCTATGGGACCCAACACTGTGGCCTTCTGTGTAGGCCGGCATGTGTGCATGCCATCAGCATGTAATCCAGAAGGCTAGAATGCAGACTCTAGCGTTCTGGGAAGGATACAAGATTAGAAGGCAGAAGAATTGATCGAATTCGAGTTCATCCATTTTCGTTAATGAATTTGGCCGTAAATATATGTGGGTGGTGGGCAATCGTGATAATACATATATGGGGTGGTTGGGGGGGAGGGTCGGGGATTTGTGGCCAAATCGAATTAGAGAACAAAACAAAAAAAATACAAAATCGTCTTCGACTAATTCTTTTCGATGTTATCACATAGAGACTGCTGGGATTGCAACATACAGTGCTGGATACAGTGCTGGAATGGGTGCAATCATTGACTTTGGGAGCTCACCCTTTAGAAAGGGGTGGAGGGCTTTGTGGGAGGCAGTTATCCGTGGTATGGAATATTCGAGGAGAGTGACTAAAGGAGGTGGGGGCTGCAGCGTCATGAGGCTAAGCCAGTCTGCCTGGGTGACATGTTTTTCAGAAACCTATCCTGCTCCCACTGCGTCAGTGCTAGCACTTCCCAGGGGTCTGCTTTGCTTTTCCTGGAACAGCAGTTGCACTTCTCAGCAGGCCTTCCATACTTTCACTATAAGATTGCTGCAGGGGTTCAAGTGGAATATGGGGACCACTGTGATTTTAACGAAATATTAAATAACGAAAAAACTTTTTTAACAATCCCTAAATACCGAAAAAACGATTTTTTAAATGTCTTTTTTATAGACTTTTGACATTTAAGTTTTTTTTTATTTTTGGGACCCCCACCTCTAATGCCCCCTGTTTTCCTCAGTTTATGACCCCAACCCAACCCCCTCCCCACCAGTTGTAATCCTTTACCCAACCCCATACATATTTGTTGCCAAGAATTCCGTATTTTTGTTGGTATTCATGGTATATAAATTGTTTTTTGTCATTTGCAATTCATTAATATCGCTGGATACTGGAATATGGTACTCAATCCAAGTCTTTATTTCTTTCAGGAGTATTCCTTTAGTTTCAAGGCCAACAAAGAGTCTCTTGGACGTGTTGGGGGTCATTACAAGTACGGCAGTGCAATAAAAAAAATGTGGTAACGTGGTGGTAATTCTGTTACCATTGCATTACCCCACCGCAGTGCTACAGGTTTGACGGTGAAGTGGAGGATTTTGCTCCAGCAAAAGGCTGTAGGGAAATCTGTTGCATTATTGCCAAAAAATCAGCAAAATCAACAGAATTTCCGTCCGCGGTAATTCCGCCGAAATCCCGATGGAGTCCAATGGACTCCAATAAATGGGAACTTACACCACCTACCACCACTTGCAATCTGGCGGTACATCTCCCAGACCAAGTGGCGCTAACAGTAATTCGGTTTGGCGGTAGTTCGGTGGAATTACTGCCAAACTCATAATGACCCTCATTGTCTTTATATGAGCCAGATTTAGAATCAGCTCGGGTCAGACGAGCAGGCACTGTCCATTTCCCAGGTCATGGCCAGGAGACACACACACCGGCATCTGTGGCTCTGTAGCCAGCACCCTAACAACAGTACCAGCATTTCTACTTTTTTGGACTGTGACAGTACCAGCATTTCAACTTTATTTGACTGTGACAGTACCAGCATTTCTATTTTATTTCACTGTGGCAGCACCAGCAATTCTACTTTATTTGACTTTGACAGCTCACTATCTTTCACAGAGAAGAAATATCCCAAACTTATCAGTCTTTGGCCCTCATTACAAGTTATGCCGGTAGCCATGCCGCAATTTGCGCCATGACTGCCGGCAAAACCGCATCCGTGTCCGTGTCCTTGGAATGAGGACTTACCGGACCATTCCGAGTTCGGATGGCCCGGTAATTCCTCACTCGAGGACACGGACACGGTTCATCCCCATTCCCATTTCAGCCCCCATAGGGCTGAATGGGAATGGGAGAGGGAGTAAACAACGGGCCATTACGAGATGGCCCGTTGTTTGCACCCTCTTCCCCTCGCGGGACCCGGTATGCACGCCTGGTTTTCCCAGGCGTGCTTAACGTGTCCCGCAAGGGGACCTTGTAATGTGGCAGAACGGGTTGAACGGCGCCGCAGCCTTTTACGGCGCCGTTTAACCTGTCCCGCCAGGGTTGTAATGAGGCCCTTTGTCCTGCCCTGGGGCAGTCCAGCACCGAAATGCTAGGCAATTCTCCTCTGAACAAGAGTACCAACAGCATCCCCAGACACGTGTTTCGGTCTGGTTGGACCTCATCAGTAGGGAGGAGCTGTGCCTCTCTAAGAATAGTGAGCAAGGGGTCCACGTCTGGATTCCCCTAGTAACTTAGGGTGAGACCCAAAGTTACTCAAATATTCTAATTAACAAGGGGGGTCCTGGGAGTCCCTCTGTCAGACATTAGTCCTGGTTGGGAGAGACTTACCCTTACTAATTGAAAAGTGTTCTACAGTCACGCATGCCAATGCGTTCCTTTTGCGATAGACCGTTTGAGTCCTACCCAATAGGGAGTTTTGGGGTCAAATGTCTTGCAAATCCTTCATTTGAAAGAATATTTGTTCAGTAACACTCACCAAAACCCCTAGCTTCACTGGGAAATAATTCATCAAACTGGCTCCCTTTGGACTCAATAAACTGGTCCACAATGACCAAAAAAGTGGCCAACACTGCCATGGGGTGCCTGCAGTTGGGCACTGCCCTAGCGCGAGCCTTTGGGCCAGTCCGTCTTTGCTCTCATTTTGTTAGTTCAAAAAAAGGCATTTCTACGAACAATGGATACTTTTAATTTGACTATTTTTCAGCTCCTTATTTGCTTCATTAAACATAAATTTGCCTTGTCAGAAAATGCATGTTTTTCTGAACTGAAGGGAAGCCCATTGTTTTATGGGGTCTATTTTAATTCCTTTTTTCTTTAAATAAGAGCAGCGTGTGTTTTTCAGTTTTTGGGTAAAATGATGCCTTCCTGTCCCGGTGGATGTCGCCAGGGCAGGGGAACAGGTCCTGCCACCAGTGTCTGTAATAACTCCCGGGCTATCGGCGGCATCTCGGCGCTACGCCTGGGCGCTATTTATACCGCATTGTGACGTCAGAGGGGGTGCACAGCAACACCTACACAGATCCTGTTTTTGTGCGGTGCAGGAGAAAAGCAACAGGCACGACTTGTGTCACCGGCGCCTTAACTTGTGGCTTTATTTTGTCCGTGAGAAGCCCCCGTGCCCTCAAGTCCCACAGGTATGGTGTGTCACTCGCCCAGGCTTGCACCTGTGACCTCTGCGACCTTTGGCCTGGCGATAAATATGTGAAACGTTCACAATATATGATGGCAAGAAATGTACATCACTTTGCCTCCGGACTTCTAAAAGTAAAGCTCCAAATGCAAAATGTGGCGCCTTTTTGTTGCAATATTATTATTACTCTAATGGGGAGGGTGTGATATGTCCGGCTTTAATATCGCTGCAAGTTGCAGGGTGTCATATGTCAGTCTTTAATACGCCTGTAAGTTGGAAAGCATGATATGGCGTGATATGTCTAGCGTTAACATTGCTTTAATTCAGAGAGCGTGATAGATCCGTCTTCGCTGTCGCTGCGTGATGCATCCGGTTCTAATATCGGCGGAGGGCGTGATATGTCCTGTTCCAAAGTCCCGGCATACAGGAAAGAGTGAAATGTGATGTTATTTATTAATTTGCACAACACTGAATTCCCCTTTGGAGTGTGTTGCCTTCCTTGGGATTATACCCCTGCTCTAAAGATGCCAGCTGCCTTCTATACACATTAATGGGATCACCCACCCAGCAAACCTTCCACCCCCCACCACCCCCAAAAAATACTTTACTTTGAAAGTCTTTATAGTATCACCCACTTTCCTTGGAGGCTATATTTACTTTATTGCTTATAGCGCCGACAAAGCTCAAGAGCAGCGCAGCACTTTACAACAGGATTGTGCCACAATTGGGCGTGGCATTTTATACATTAACGCAGTACAGTGGGTGGCGGGAGAAAGGTTTTTTTTATTCCTTCGGCAGGTATTGTTGAAAGATCCAGGTTTTCCGTGTTTTGCAGGACTGGAGGGTGGTGGGGGGCATTTCGCCCCTCTACCGAGATTGAGCTCCAGATGGTCGGGCCGTGCCAGGAGAAGGACTGCTTGCGAGTATTCTCTTTGCAGGCTAGCTTGGACTCTAACGTTTTGATAGTTTTGCTACGTGGGATGCGAGAGCCTCCAGAGGTGTGGAGTTTTGCCGCCAGGTGTGTTGGTGTTCTGTTTGAGACTGCTTTGCAGGTACATGCAGTTTTGAATATGACTGTGGTGGGGAGGGGATCCAGTGAAGCGTGTGCAGTGTTGCAGAGATATAGTCGAATTTCTGAGCACCTGTAATGAGGCGGGCTGTAGCATGGTGTGCAGCTGGAAGCCCAGTAAGGAGGCCATTTCCCCCATCTCTGTGTGAGATAGCAGGGTCTTGGACCACCGTACGGAAGTCGTTCGGCGGGATGAAGGGTTTGATTTTGCAGAATGTGCGCAACTGTATGCATGTGGATTGCGCCTTTTTTTTTGCTATGTGCTTTTGGAAGGAAAGGCTACTTACTGTCAACTATGAAACACAGGGATTTGGATGAGTTTGAGAGCTGAGGGCCGAATCCTTCCCGGCACATGTCATTCAGCCATTGCGGCATGAGTTGTTGTATGATGGGGGGACCGATGAGGACAGATTTGGTCTTGGTCGGGTTCCGTTGAAGGTAAATGTTTGGCATCCATGTTTGGATAATAGCCAGGCATTCGCGGAGGGGAGTGATGTCTGGGGAGCCACTGACCTTAAGGTACAGCTGAGTGTCATCAGCGTGCTGATGGATGGCTATATAGGGGTTGTTTAGGGGAGTTTCCAAGGGTTTCATGCATAGATTGAAGATGATTGGGGAGAGAATGGAACCTTGGGGGACCCCACATGTGACTGGGAGTCATTGGATCTGAATGAGCACATCTGTACAACAGGCTAAACAGGTTCAGAAGTATGTTTTTGTAAAGCAGTGGTATGCAGAGCTCTCAAGCTTCCTGTGGCCATGCACAAGAAGTTACTCCAGCCCTATGTTTTCCAGAATTCCAAGCAAAAAGAGGACTGGATGGCCTCACGTGCATGGCCGCAGGAAACCTGAGACCTCTGGATATACAGCTTTTGCTACCACTTCTAAACGCTTTGGGTACAAGGGTGACCATCCAGTTGCTCAAACAACTCGTTCCCTGAGAAGTCTTAATGTCTAGGATTGAGGAGTATCGGCACCAGACGCTTGATCTTGTGTTGAGGCTTCAGGTGAAAGACTTGGTCTTAGGCTACTGACAAGGAGACTTTGAATGGATGTTTAGATAGTTTATGGGATCGGGCGAGAACTAGCGGGTTAGGAAGCACCCAGGCCATATCCTCTGCAAAAGATGTGCTTTCAGAGAATGGTGCAATTTTGGTAACTCTGATTTGGGTCCTTGTTGGGCCACTTGGAGATTCTTTAATGTTAATGTCAGAATGTGGAGTGCTGTTGTGTCTACACAGACGGGTAGCCTGCACATTGGCAAGGAGGAGGTGTTAGGCATTGCAGTCGCTGTTGATTTGACTGGAATATTTTGGAGAAATTGGGCAGAGTATGGCAGTTCAGTTCCTACTTGCCCAGGCGCAATGTTTTGAAATGTCATTGTTCCAAAGAAACCTCAAACTTCCCGATCGCATTTGTGAGAAAGTCACCCAGTCCCTGTTTTTTGCGGAATTCTGGGATTTGGAGTTTTGTCTTTTCAATATTAAACGTAGTACTACAAATCTTGAGTTGCAAGAAAACAAGGGGACTTGTGGGCTTTCTCCAGTTTGCAATTGGGATGCTCGAGAGCTCTGCCAGTCACCAGTGTCAATACTTCAGCGCCTGTGAGATGTGGACCTGGCATCGGAGGCCGCTAATGAGGTGGGCTGCAGGATTCTCCACTCTCTGGAATTTGGTGAGAGGCTTCGCTGGGAGCCCTGTGTAATTGTTGTGACAGTAACCCAGGCACAGGGCGACACAAGGAGGACCAGGGAACCTATCTGGAAGATTCCAAGTAATGGGTAGGTCTCCAATAGCAAGCCAATGTACTGAAATGCAGCATTAAAGACTGCGTCGACTTGAAGTGCTGAGGAAGGACTCCTCTCCAAGATGGTGGCCAGGTTCGTTGACATTTTAAACTGACATGTGAGTAGGGCCCAGATCTTCAGTCCAAACAAACAGGACTGGTGGGGGTTTGAGTGCGCTCATGAGCAAGATCTTGATCGGTGAGCCATTGAGGTATGAGGTGAGCTATGGTCAAGAATGCCATGTAGAATAAGTGGGCCATATCAGGGCAGTAGGGACCCCATTCATGTTCAGACCAACATGGAGAATGCACGGACATCTACTTGCGCCGAAATCAAAGAGACTTAATAATCGTCAAATTGCCCGTTATATGTTCACATCCCGGCCGCTCACGTTTCCAAAGACGATGGTTTGTGTACCATTTCATCGGATAATATTCACAGCCATTATTACAGCACCTGGAAGTGGGGGCATTCTGGCATAACGCATTATAAAAAAACCTTGATATTATTATGGACACACTGGCATCTTTTTTGCAAAGCAACGAGTGTCTCATTGGAAAAGGTTCCCTTATCTTACCTTAGCAATATTTATTTATTTATAAAGCGCATCGGTCGCCCGATGGACATCATGACGCTAAATGTGATGCACTCGTCCTGAGTCAATGAGCCGGGAGCCATGTTGGATGGGTTCCTAGAGTCTTTTAATTCTATAATCATAATAATAATAATAATAATAATATTAACTAGTCCCTATGGGTGGGGGTGGATGTTTAGCGGGCAGTGCTAAGCATTGCTGCTTGTGGGGACGCTGGGGTCATGATTCGGGGGGATTGCAGTTAATCTTCCCATAGAGGAATTGGGCAATTCCCCCCAGATTATATGGAATCACACCCATTCCACCAGAATATTTCCACCATGAGAAATACATTTTGATTTTTTAAAAAATAAATCACAGAAAGGTATTGTTTTAAAAAAAACATATTGATGAAAAATGTGACTTATTTTAGAAGAATTAATCGTTAATTGAATAAGTTGTTTTTACAAAAAACAAGCGGACTCATTAAAAAAGTAGCGAGCTGCTATTTAAGAATTTCAATCTATTTGATGCCCTCCAATTTGTTTTTTAATGAAAAGAAAATACACATTTGATTTACCTTGTCGTTCTATAATGGACGTTGCATGACAGAAGACCATTTTCTCAGATTGCATGGTTTTTCTGTTCTGTATTTTATTAAGCATTTTAAAGAAATGTTTCTTAAAACTATCAATAGAAGTAAAATTGAACTCTGTCAACCACATGTCTTCTTTGAGCAACTACACTTATGCAACTACTCTGTTACTCCACTTAACTATGTGTGATCTATAACTGCATCATAGCCACAATGTATGCATCAATAACTAACCTCAAAGTAATTACACTTAAGTATGTATTTCTTTGTTGCGACACTAGTATTATACCTGCCTATGTGTCTATATTTAACCACACTGCCACGACACTTAATTAAGTATATTTTTGTTACTACACTGTTACTTCACTTAACTATGTATGTGTAGCTACACTAGTGCTGCACTGGACTATGGCCCTGATTCATGGAATTATTTGTGTGTAAAACAGAGATTCACGTGCCATTCTGCCTGCAAATCCCTGTTTGACGAATGGGGGTTTGCGGGTAGAATGGCACGCAAATCCCCAATTTACACGCAAATAATTCCATGAATCAGGGCCTATGTATCCATAGGTAAATGCACAGTCACCACACTCGATTTATTTATATGTAACTACACTAGGAGTACACTTAGCTATGTATCTACATGTAACTACACAGTTACCAGGAAAACAACAGGTGAGTAATGGGCTACCCCTCCCTCTACTATACAGACCAATTAGCTCGCTCTGGAAGATGTGCAGTTGTGGAGCAAATGCTGCACAATACCTCTAATTTTCATTCTTCATAAAACCAATTTATTCAAAAACATATAGTTATTACACATATTAAATTCAACAGACATTAAGACCAGGTTACCGCAACAAAGAGTGGTGTACAAATTTCATACAAAAAACATTTACATGACAAATAGCAGCAAGTCTAGAAGTCTTCACACAGATAGGTACGTAAGATTTTGCTCAGTCGTTAAAGTGCATAAGTGCAGAAAAAGTGTAACAACGTGGGGTTAGTACAATAAAGTGCTATACATGCAAAGCAGCAGATCTTCTTAGAAACTTGTTTTAATTCAGATAGGAATGTGCATACAGACATAACCTGAGGTATAAACCGCCTGGTTTGTAGATCTAAGTCTTGGTGTTCAATACAGATTCGTTTTGCTACCAGTTCTTACTTTGGAATCTGCATGGATACATTTCCCTGCAGTAAGATCGTTATTTTTCCATTCCGTTTCTGAGAAGATATATTAAGCGGTATGTGGTTGACACAGGGTGTTTCGGCCCTTTATCGAGGATCTGTCCCTTCTTAGCATTCCTCTTAAACAGTTTACAGTTGGGCCTTCATCAGGACAATATATTTAATTGGAATACACGATATGGGAATCGTAAAACTACCCTTTCGCCTTGTCTTCTAAAATCTGTTGCGTAACAAATACAAACATTAAACTAACGAGTGAGTTTTTCTATGGTTAGTTGCCTTGACCAAACTTGCCTTCCATTTTGGGCTACTGACCTGAATTTAATTCACAAGCAGAGATGGTGATATATTTCTTTTTCTTGAAAGGCTATTACGTTTAGCTTCTGTTTGCTTTAAGCATCACATTTCTAATTGGGGTTGCTGCAGCAGACCCCTCAGGCAGTGATGAATAAAGTGTGGGGGGGAACCTATTCTCTGATCAAATAGCTTCTATGAAGGTCAAGGATTGGTAATTTGCACTGACATTTAGACTTCCGCTGTTCAAAGCCCAAATTGGGTTTTGAATTTGTTACCTGCAAAGAAAATCTGTTTTTTTTTAAACTAATTTTGGAATGCACGTCTCTGCAAATCTTTCACCTCATCAACAGCAATAAGTTGCAGGCCGATAGAGGAGACAGCTTTTGGCCGCTGCAGTCAAGAGGGGACGGCCCCTGAGGGGGCAACAGGTCCAAAATGAATCAGTCAGTCATGGGTGGTGATTATTTTCTGGGGAGAGGCCTACATGTTTACCCAAATAAGTGTGAACGACCAAGCCTAGCGAGGGAGCACAAACGAATTAATAGAACTCCTGAGGTCTCCCCCCAAGAACATTTTTTAATATAATATGTGGAAATGGTGCATTTCACAGCACAATGTTGGATAAAAATGTGGTTAAATAGCCCTACAATTTGCAATTGATTCTCGAGGGAAACACATGAAAATGGCCAGTAAATGCCATGCCACCAACAGTACATAGGAGCATTTTATACCCTTTTCATGATGCTCTGGTCACAATCTCTCCATATCAGCAATGGTCAAAGGCCACAATCTGTCTATGCCAGTAATGGTCACTGTAAATCTTTTGCATGAGCCTGGGACCACAATCTATCACTTGCACAAGGCTACAGGTACAACCTATCTATCCTAGTAATAGTCATAGTAAATCACTCGTATGGAGCTGCGACCACAATCTATGTTCATAATGCTTATTGTTTATCATTTGCGTGAAACTGTGGCTACTATCTATATTTGCCAGAAATGGTCTTTGTAAATCACTTTCATGAAGCTGATTTCAAAATCTATCTGTGCAGTAATAGTCATTGTAAATCACTTGCATAGAACTGTGACTACAATCTATTCCCGTTATACTTATTGTTTATCACTTGCATGAAGCTGTGGCTACCGTCTATATATGCCAGTAATATTCATTGTACATCACTTGCATGAAGATGTTGCCGCAATCGTTCTATTCTAGTAGCGGATAGTCACTTGAAATCATTTACACAAGGCTACAGCTACAATCGATCTAAGCCAGTAAAAGTAATTGCAAATCACTTGCGTGGAGCTGCAACCACAATCTATGCCTATAAAGCTTATTGTTTATGACCTGCATGAAGCTGTGACCACAATGTATCTATGCCACTGATGCTCATTGTAAATCGTTTGCATGAAGCTGCAGCTACAAGCTCTCTTTGCCAGTAATGGACACTGAAAATCACTTGCATGAAGCCGAGTTCGCAATCTATCTATGCCAGTAATAGTCATTGTAAATCACCTGCATGAAGCTGTTGCAACAATATATCTATGCCAGTAATAGGCATTGTAAATCTCTTGCATGAAGCTGTGGCCACAATGTATCTATGCCACTAATGTGCATTGGAAATCGTTTGCATAAAGCTGCGGCTACAATATATCTTTGCCAGTAACGGTCATTGAAAATCACTTGCATGAAGCTGAGTCCACAATCTACCTATGCCAGTAATAGTCATTGTAAATCACTTGCATGAAGCTGTTGCAACAATCTATCTATGGCAGAAATAATCATTGCAAATCTCTTGCATGAAACTGTTGCCACAATTTCTCTATGTCAATAATCGTCAATGTAAATCGTTTGCATGAAGCTGCGGCTAGAATCTGTCTTTCCCTATAATGGTCATTGAAAATCACTTGCATAAAGCTGAACCCACAATCTATCTATGTCAGTAATAGTAATTATAAGTTGCTTGCATGAAGCTTACCCCACATTGCATCTATGCCAGTAATAGTGAGTATAAATCACATTTGTGAAGTTGAGCTCACAAATTTGTTGATAAGCATTGGTACTGTACTGGCCCTATACAACTGCCATACAAACACATAAACATTCTGCATTCATGCTCACACTTATACCATACATCTACATACTCTGTCAGACACACACACCAACACACACACACACCCACACACCTTGAGCATTACATTTAAATATTAATGGTCACATGCATCGAATACACTTACCTAGATCTTCTGCTCGCCATACTTCTTTTTGAGCAGGAGGAAACAGGACAGGCACCTTTGAGCTGGGCAGGAGTGAATTTAGGAAGCACCACTGAACCCTGGCAAGACTTGAACACGTAAGGCATGCCCAGTGCTGCCTAACTTGGTTGGTTGCTGAGCAACATAAGGCTGATGCACGCTGCACCACACACGTACATGCATTTTTAAAACTGAAGTTAAATATATATAAATGGCAAGTGCCACCCCTGTGGGAGCCAGTGGTGGCCCACTGGGCACTTAAGAGGAGTCTGAGGGGCGAGCACCCCCCTCTTATCAGACAGGCTCTTCTGTGAAGTGTATTCATATATTAAAAGTAGAATAACCTGTAAGGCACTTTACAGCAATCTTTATGTGTCACATATCAGGTGTGCATAATCTGCTAGCCTTTTAGGCTCTCTCCATAATGCACTTGTAATCCTGCATTTCTAATGTGAAGAAAACTCACAAGCATTGCACAAAAATGCAAAATGATCTTCTTAAAGAAATTACGTATGTGGGCTATGGCCTGTAATCCTTTTGGCAAGCTGTATTGTCTCTTTCTGCTTCTCTCTAGTAAAGTTAGGTTAGCAAAGCAGCCATTGGTTTGCCAGCATTAGTAGCTTGTGTGGGCTTTTGAACTTGTACACTTTGTGGTTGGATTATGGTACTTCAAATGCAGATTACTGTTATGCCGCAAACCATCAACATTTTAAGGTTATTCACTGTACTCCCTTATATTCCCAGAGACAAGAATACTTGGCAAGGCAAAGTTCAAAGGCAATCTTCATGGCAGAAGGGCAAGAAGGCCTGGATGATGAGAGATGATGGGCTAATTGGGTGGGGAGGTACAGTCAAGTCTACCTCCTGGTACCTGGGTTTGAGCTTACGTGCTGCTAAGTGAACCGAATGTTCCAGGCATGGCACGAGCATGCCAGCCAATTGTAGAGGGCCATATAACGAAGGGCCTTATAGTTTGAGAGCCAATGATATACTGTGTACTTAATAGTGTTGAAGATGACATGTTTTAGAGGTTGGCATACGTTGTCCACTTGACAGTAGATATCCAATCACAATCCCACCCCTTATAGAAAGTATACTTAGATGTTCCCCTTGAACCAATCACAACCCCTCATAGGTTTTTCTTATTTGCCACATATTATGACGTCCCCTATGACGAATTTTTAGTATAAAAATGTGATTTTTTTGTAAGATGCGCAGAGTGCTCGAGCGAACATCCGTTGATGATCGTCGTAACTCTCTGTTTTAGATGATTGTTAAAAAAACAGCAACCTTTGCCATCTTCCTGAGTTGGTGCAATTATTTAGTGTTGGGGCTATTCTGCAACGCCATCCATTGCATGCACGATACCCAAAGGGTCATACGTTCAATACGCATACTATGCAATATGCACTACTAACAGTATCCACTCTGCAAGACCTATGGAGGTCTTTGAAAATAGTGTTCCTATCTATTAAATAAAAAAAGAAAATTAAGGCACCTTATTCCCATGAGGAAATGTGTTCCAGTTATGACAACCCAGGGCTGAAACCTTAAAAGAATAAAGAGTGAAATAAAGAAACATTTAGGAACTTGTAATCAAACAATCTAAACACACAAAGTATTGCAGCCTCCAAATAGACTTACCACTGCAAATAGTGTAAATCTCTAGTATGTTCTGGATAATGAACGTCAAATGGTAGCGTGTTGCCAATAAACCTGCAGAGTCCTGAACGTGGATGCATGATGACATCATCATAGAAATAATATCACCATGAGGACACATAAGGGGGGGATAGATGGAAAAGAAGAAAGTAACTTAACAATATTTATAATGTGAAATGGAAGTTTATGAATAGGTGTCCTAGATTCACTAAAAGAGGAATACAAAACACTATAAAGTGAATAAAGACAGTAAATTATTGTCACACAATTCTTAGTATGTCAAAACTGTTGGCCAAAACAGTGTAGTGAAGTTAATACTTTTCCACTGTATGGATGAAATTCTCATTTACTAAATCTAAATTAGCTTCATCCACATGTGAAATATCCCATATTATTACGAAAAAAGTTACAATTCCATTCTTCTACATCATGAAGCAACACATTATAAACAGTCATATATTTAGTTCCATGCAGCATTTTCACTGTGTCATAAGCTATGTTCCTTTTACAAAAAAAGAATAGGTTCAATTCTTTGTTCATACCATTAGGTATAACTGAATTGAGTCTATTAATCCAGTTGCCCTCACGCTGTTCCAGTCTTTTGGTGATTTTCATAGATAAGCTCTTAGTATTGATTATTACCAGAGTGAGCCGCATTTGTCTAACTTGATGTCTATGTTTAGATAAATGTCTGGCCACGGATGATTTTGGAATATTAGTTTTGATATCTGAATGCTGTGCGTTCCATCGGGTCTTAGATTTCCTAGATGTCTGTCCCGCATAATATAGACCACATGGGAATCTAACGGATAAACAACATTTGTAGTATCACAAGTAGCAATAGGTCTTAATGACATTGTTTTGCCTGTGTTGGGGTGAAATACCACATATCCGTTCATTATATTGTAGCAGTTTCCACAATGAAAACAAAGGTAAGTACCATTCCTTTTTGTGCCAGTTCTGATATTCTTATTCAGCTTAGTACTTACCAATAGGTCTCTTAAATTATTGCTCCTTTTATATGCGACTAACGGTAGAGTCACAAAGAGATTTGCTATTCTGTGGCATTATATCCACATACAGCAGAATACTTTTCTTGATTTTTTAGCTCTGCACGCAGTATTTGGATACAACTACTAATGGGGCCTTTTGCCCCAAATCTGTTTTCAACTTTCTACAATGCTGTATTGAACTCCACTGTGGAGTAGCCCCACTCAACAAGCGTTTGCATTGTTTTCTCATACTCATCACTGTATTGGTCATCATTATTGACAATGCGTTTAACCCTTGGCTACTGATCCCATGGAAGACTCTTCAATGTTTTCAGTGAATGGAAGCTAAGCCGATGTAATGGGTTATTTGTGTCTGTTGGTTTATGAAAGATATTAGTTATAAGGTTTGTGAAGTCTAGTGTAACTTGTACATCTAGGAAATGTGTTACTGATGCTAAAGGTGAACTGGATATGTTCATCTATTGCATTGAGATATCCGAGAAAGTCATTCAGAGTATCCTGTGGGCTTTGCCAGATAGTAAACATGTCATCAATATAGTTTCCCCGATATGTTATATATTTGCATCACACATGATGCTTGATAATGTGGTCACTTTCAAATTTGAACACGAAACTGTTTGCGTACGCAGGGGCCATGAGGGTCCCCATTGAGGTTCCTGAAGTTCATAGGTGATAGTAGCCCTTACATTTAAAATATGAGTCCTGTGAGATAAATCCAAGTAGAAGAACAGCAGCAACTCCGTTCCTGCAATAGAATCCACTCCACGGCTTCAGTGCCCAGGGAGTGCGGAATTGATGTAAACGGGCTTCTGACATCGATAGCCACCAAAAATATCATGTGCTTGAACTTCAATGGATTCCAAAACTTTAAGAAAGTGTGTGGTATCCTTCATAAAGTTTGCCTTTTCTGTATGATGGGTTGAAGAAAGTGGTCGATATGTACACGCAAGGGCCGAAGAATTCTATTTGTGTTGGCTACAAAGGGCCTGCCTAGTGGTTTTGTGAGGCACTTATGTACTGGAGTTTTAGGATATTTATGAAATGGGATTTTATGGGGCAGTTTTCTCGTTAATCCAACCCATTTCTTCAGCATAGTTGAGAACTGTAGTTAGATTAGTCCGAATGCCTTTTAATGGGATCTCCTTCAAGAGCAGCGTGTGCTTCCTTGTCACTCCTCTGGTGATAGCCTTCTTGATCATAATCGCAGGTATTCATAATAACCAAAACACCGGCCTAACCTGCAGGACGGATTACTGCGTTCCCTTCTTCAGAAACTGATCTTGTAATATTTTATTTATTTATTTATTTATATTTATATAGCCCTGGAGCCTGCAGGCATCCCATGCTACCCATCTTCTCTTTGTTTGAATTGCTACATTTAGGCTTCCCATGAGACAGCTTCCTGAGATCCTTCAAAAAAGCCTCCTGAAAAATTTGAATGGAAGGGGTCATTGAATGTGGCATGGAAGCGCTTATGTACTCCTCTCCCATAATATTAGTAGATTCTAGATTTGTAGCCAAAAAAGGATTTGAATTTCAATTTACGAGTGAACGGAAAGACATCTGTCTTAGTTTAATCATCTCAAAATAATTCGTGCAGTATGTGAGTATGAAGGTTAACCCTTTATGTAGCACTCACCGTTCTTGTGTGCTAAGTGTTCTCGCTGGTAAGTTAATACCTAAGCCTTTGGAACCGGACACAATGGGCCTCATTACGAATGTGATGGGCAATTAGCAGCAAATTACAGATTTACCATCAAAATCCTTTACGGTTAGCACCCCTCAGTCCCGTGGGCTTACTACAGGATCACTAGTGGAGGGAGGGTAGTGTTAGCCCCCAATGTTGCAGTCTGTACGACTTCCTGGGAATTTTGGGTGAATTTACCGGAGTGGTAATTCCGTGCAGTAAATCCACTGATTATTGGCGTTTAAGTGCCTCCAGAATCTTGCTGGCGGTAAATCCTCCACTTCAAGGTCCAGAGCAAAAATCGGCTGTGTGGAAGAAGTGGGGGCAATTCCATTACTGCTAAAAAAAAAGTGGCAGGAACCGAATTACCGTCAGTTTTTTACTGCACAGACGTACTTGTAAGGAGGCCCACCATTCCAGATGTGGCCCCAAGAACTAAAACCAACCCTCCAGATGTGGTGGTCTAACAAGAGAGACAAATACTCAGATGAATCCTGTTGCCCACGGTACCATCTTCCAAAGCGCGCACCACATGCCATGTGCATCCCTCTCTTTGGCACTCCACCGCACATGCACCACGTGCTTCATTCGTGAGGCAAGAAATACCGCGCAGCAACGCAGCGTGGAGAAGACCCTGTAAAACCAGCTCTACTGTGACAAGACCACACAGACCAAGAAGAAAACAAACCCACGACGACACACTCAACCCAAGAGGATGGAGTAATGAGACTCAAGCCTCGGTATCCAATAATCACCGCTGATGGAATCCTAACCCACGACTACACACTCAACCCGAGAGGATGGAAAATGACTCAAGCCTCGGTATCCAAAAATCACCGCTGATGGATAAAAATCTATCAGCAGGAAGAAGAACAAGCGTGCAGCGTGGAGAATCATCCGCAGCTCGTGTCGCGCGGCGGCGCTCGGACTCTGCCACATGCATAGCATGGCTCATGCGTGGTCCCTCGATCCACTCCTGTTTTTTTTCTTCTCATTGCGTGCTGGGATTTGTAGTTTTACCCTGGTAAGTATGAGCTTACAAGTGCCAGCATGTAGAGGGAAGCACCAGGCCTGTCTCGAGGTGTCATGCAGGGCACAAGGCAGCCTGCAGGATGTATCCGGAAGATAAAGGTTGTGTCATGCCTCGCACTACTGTGAGGAAGAGGCTTTATTCAACCATCATCACACGAAGGAGAGGAGGGCAATAGCGAGAACAACGAGATCTCAGTTGAATCCCAGCTCCACCCCATGACCAGATTGTGTGATCGTGGGCATACCACGTCACCGACCCCGTCTCTCAAAGTCCTTAGCTTTCAAAATTGTGAGTTCGCAGAACAAGCCTACAAAGGGGCTCGATAATGCGCTGTATAACACCTGGACATTCGCATTAATCCAGGCCTCGGCCTCCCTCATTCTGGCGGCGCGAGCGCTGCCCCCTCCTGTGGCCGCAGGCAGCAGGCACACCCCCGTTCCCAGATGTTGTAGCAGCCACTCACTTCTGCGGCGTCTTGCTGCTTCCAGTAGTTTCCAAATGACCCCGTGACCTCTGAAAAGGGAGTCATGGGAGACGGAGAGCAGGAATAGAAGCCAGGACTTGAGGCCCGACGGTGCCTCGGGACGCAAAGAGGTTATCCCACACTGGGCCCCTCCTGCCCCAGCCAAACGGAACCTGCAGGGCTTGGGGGCCCCAGAGGGCTGGGGAGGAGACAGAGGAGAGAGACACCATGACGAAGTGCTCAAGTGTGATGAGGTGCAGTGTTTACACAAACCCTGGGGTGAGTGATGACTCTGGCTGCGGATCTGGCACGTTTAAAGGAATTCCATGCTTGCTTAGGGCTCCCTGGCCCCCCCTCTCTTCAAATAGCCCGGGCTGCACTCAAGCTTCCCAGGCAGCTGGAAGCAGAGAGGCCGACTGGCTGGCAGGGCAACTGGGAGAGTCCTATTCAGGCCATTGGGGCTGGTGCGAGGCCAGTCAAACGTCCAGCAAATGCTGCGAGTTCCATGGATGCTAGAGCCACTGAAAGACTAGTGGAGCTGGGGCAGGGTCAGTCGCATGTCAGGCGCACAGGATTGCACTGATTCTGCCCCAGCCCGGAGAAGCCTGTCAGTATATCTCTAGTGCGAGCGTGGCTTCGAGGCACTGAAGAACAGAGTGATCAGTCAGTTGAAAGAGGATGTTTCCTATTCCATTATGTGCACGTCTGTCCACCCACAAATCCAGCCATCCATCCATGCACCCACCCGTCCATCACCCAAAAGACATCCACCCACCCATCCAACACCCATCCATCCACCCACCCATCACTCATCCATCATCCATCCATACTTCCATCCATCACCCACTCACCCATCCATCCATCCATGCCTCCATCCATCCATCACGCATCCATCCAGCCATCATCCATTCATCCTTCCATCCACCCACCCATCACCTATCCATGATCCATCCATACCTCCATTGTTCACCCTTCCACCCATCACCCATCCATCACCCACCCATCCAACACCCATCCACCCATCACCCATCCATCATCCAGCCTTCACACATCCATCTTTTCATCCATCATCCACCCATCCCATCAACCATCCATTATCCATTCATCCATCATCCACCCATAGATCCACCCACCCACTGATCACCCATCCATTATCTGTCCATCCATCCATCACCCATCCATCCATCCATCACCTGTCCATCAATCACCCATCCATCATCCATCCATTACCCACCTCTCACCCACCCATCATCCATCCATCACCCACCCATCACCCACCCATCACCTGACCATCAATCACCCACCCATCACCCACTTATCCCCCACCCATCATCCATCCATCACCTATCCATCCATCACCCAACCATCATCCATCAATCACCTACCCATCACCCACCCATCATCCATCCATCATCCATCCATCACCTATCCATCCATCACCCACCCATCATCCATCACCTACCCATCACCCATCCGTCGCCCATCCATCACGCATCCATCCGTTCATTCATCATCCACCCATCCATTCATCCATCCATCACCCATCCATCCATCATCCACCCATATATCCATCCAATCACAAATCACGCCACCCATTGTCCATCCATCCATCACCCATCTGTCTAACCATCCATCATCCATCTATCACCCACCCATCACTCATCCATCATCCATCCATCTCGCATACATCCATTAATCCATCATCCACCCATCCATCCATCCCCCACCCACCCATTCATTATTCATTCATCCATCCTTCCATCACCCATCCATCCATCATCCACCCATATATCCACTCACCCATCACCCATCCATTATCCATCCATCACCGATCTGTCCATCCATCCATCACCCATCCATCAACCCATCCACCCGCCCATATATCCACCTATCCATCCACCCAGCCATCACCCATCCATCAACCCATCCATCCATCTATTACCCATCCATCCGCCTATCCATTCACCCATCCATATATCCACCCACCCCCCATCCATCTATCCACAAATCCATGACACATCCATCATCCATCCATCCATCCATCCATCCATCCGCACACCCATCCATCCAACCACACACCCATCATCCACTCACCCATCCACCCATCCATCGATCCATTTATCACCCATCCATCCACCAGTCCATCCATACATCCACAAATCCATGACCACCCTTCCATCCGCCACTATCCATTATCCACCCATCATCCATCCGACCATCTGTCCATCCACCCACCCACCCACCCATCTACCCATCCACCCATCCATCCATCACCCATCCGCCCATCCACAAGTCCATCCATTTATCCACAAATCCATGACGTACCCATCCATCTGCGCATCCATCCCTCCAGCCACCCAGCCATCACCCACCCATCCAACTACCCAACTAACCATCTATAAATCCATGACCCACCCAGCCATCCATCCATCCACCCCCTAATCCATCCATCCGACCGCCCACAAATGCATGACCGACCCATCCACCTTCCATTATCCACACATCATCCATCCACCCATCGCTACACCCACCCACTCACCCATTTATCTATTCATCCATCCATCCATCAATCCACAAATCTATAACCCATCCATCCATTCATCTATTCATCTATCCGCCCACCTGCTCAACTATTATCTATCTATCTATCTATCTATCTATCTATCTATCTATCTATCTATCTATCTATCTATCTTCCATCCACATCCATTCATCCACTCATCTTCCCATTCATCCATTAGCCATCACGTAAATATTCCTTTCTCATTTATACACCATACAATTGACCCCAAACCCCCAATTTCTGCATTTCTGATCTATGACACCCAAGCTATCACAAACACCGGCTTTCTTGCTTTAAACTGCCCCACCCCTGTCTCACGTTCCCTGTTTGTTTTACGGAAAATCCCTCTTTCCCCTCCGCCTCACCTCTTTCGTCCCCAGACTACAGTCCAGATATCTCATTTTGGGTCACAATATGACAACTTCCAGACAATCCTCAGCACTTTGCGATCACCCTGTTGGTGATCTGGCACAGTATAAAGTGTCTCTGACATAAGATACAACATATTACATGACACAACATATTACATAACTTATTACGTAACATATTACATTACATTGCATTGCAAAAGCTTTTCTACAGGTTTCCTTTTGGCAAACTGAACATAGGAGACCAACTTCAGATCTATAACATGTAAAGATCCCCCAAGGCTTCTGATACAGTAGGAATAGGGATTTCAGGGCTCTCTTTCCACAATAGGCATTAGCATCCGGCAGGGGGAGCCAGCCAATCAGGTGGCTAGGAATGCAGACTTGAACTGCCGGTGCAAGCCCACGTTCCAAGCCGCCTAATGGCCGGCTCCTACGCAGCCATCTTCCCCCCAACCCCCTCTCGTCCCATTTTGTATATTTGTAATCCCCCACCCCCAAACTTACTTTATTGCTTCTCCGGCGGCACTCGCTGCGGCAGCCACACCTACCTCTCTGCTCAGAACGGCTGCCATGGAAAGGGAAGAGAGGCTCTGTATGGAGCCTCACCTTCTCTTTCCATGGCGGCCATGTTGGGAAAGGTTTTTCATTCCTACAACGGGACGCTGCGTGTGTCCCGTTGTAGAAAATAAAAAGCTTTTTCTTTAGCACCCCGGGTTGCTGCTTTGGTTACATGTGGTGCCAATGGCCTAAACACCCGATCCGGCCCACCGGATCGGGTGTTAATGCCACAGTAATGCAAGTTGCCCTGATCAATCAACCTACCCACAGTTATTTCTATCCCTACCCGACAGAGTAGCATCACATGAATCTATCAACCTACTCACAGTTACTTCTATCACTGCCCCACAGAGTGGCCGCACACATCACTTGATCTATCACCATACCCACTTTACTTCTATCAGCCTACCCACATTTACTTCTATCCCTGCCCCACAGAGTAGTAGTACACATCACATGATCTGACAGTCTACTCACAGTTACTTCTATTATTGACCCACGGCACCTAACAGGCCTGATTTCATGGTCTCTTACTGAGTGGCCAAGCAGGCATAGCTTTTTGTTTCTCTTTAGCCCCTTCCCTCGTTCCCTTTTGCCCACCACCACTCTTATTAACCTGTCCATGGCCACACCTTGGTTCTGCACTTCCGTCCGCCGACGCAGCGCTCACAGATTATTCCAGGGGAGAGGGGGAGATTCTATGAAACTTTATCTGGAGAAGAAGCCTCCACGCTGCAAGGGTACCCCTGAGCACATCTCATGTCAATCACACAACCATGCACTGATTCAGCACAGTACTGTGCAACAATGTACTAGAACATGCCATTGAAAGTGCTGGGCATTACGGGCCATCTTTATCCCGACTTTTCACAATCAGCACTCTGCTTGACCCACGACCAATGGTTGTACCCCCTCCTCCATTACTACAATCAGCCTCTTCCCCCCTCAAGCATCTTGTACCTGTAATTAAGAGTTTATTAATTTCTATCCGACTCCTGCTGCCCCTATCCTCTTACCTCGTTGCCCTCTTCTCTTCCCACACAAACCACCATCTCCTTACCCATGGCAGGGGAAACATATGTCAACTATGCAGACAAGCTCCGTGCTGGAAGGCCGCGAATGTGCAGATGGGCACATAGTACAACATAACATTCATCCACCCATCCATTCCTTCCCCACTAGTACCCGGAGCATAGCTACTGGCCAATAAGGAGGCTGAGATCACAGGTGTAATACCACAGTGAACGCACGGTTCGCTCCTAGACTCCTGTGCCTGTCTCCCAGGTGTGCATTGGTTTCATTGAACAACCAGTGCCCCCTGCGTTACATGAAATGCTCAACCCAGATTCCCGCAATCTGCCCCCCGAGTCCCATGAACCAATCCCCTTCCATACCTCTGACTTAATTTCTTGCCTCTAGCCCCTCGGTCCCGACTCCCAGCCACCACCCACCAAGGCATGGAAATAGCAAAGGGACCTCGTCCCTTTATGGTTTCCGTTGGCAGCCATTTTGTTTTGCAGTTTGTTTTCAAGGGAAGTATACACATGCAAGTCATGATGCAGAGCCTGCTTCCATCAAAAGCAAACATAAATATCAGAAGACTAAAAGTTGTTCACCTACGGATATGGAGGCAGACAGAGCTGGCAATGCCCCGAGCCCTTGCCGATGCCTTCGCTATGCTCGGGCCTACCATAGGCTCGGACTGTAGGGCTGTTACAGGCCCTGCCCTCCCCCGAAGGTGGGGGTCATAGCTTAATTAGCTACAGAATAAAGTTGTGGGCATGTATCGGTTTTGTACATCATTTTCTTTTGATTCAAATTCACAAAATATAAAAGCTTAATTGCAGGCCTTTCCTTGCTTAACCTTCATAGTACTGGCTGGCAGAGTGTGTCAAAGCATATGGCTGTGGACAAGATCCAGTGCTGACACCTAGTGGCCAGTATGGGTCTTTCTGATATCCTTAAGAGTTTAATGACAACACTTTGTGGCCAGTTAGCGTTTGCAATTGCCCAAGGTACATGAAGATGGCGGCAGTGACACCCAGTGGCCAGTAAGAGAATGGGATTTCTTGTGAGTCCCCAGGATAATGCACAAGACATCTAGGCCCCAGGTACAGACCAGGATTGGCTGCGCTTATGGAGTGGAATGCACCAGTGACACCCAGTGGTCAGTCAGGGTACGACTTTTCGCAAGACCTTAAAAGCAAACTGTGGTCTTTTGTTTCACCCCCTGGGGGCAGTATGGTTCATGTAGACTTATGAAAGTTTGGAGAGTAAATGGATAAACACTCCCAGTGTACAAGGGGATATGCATGGAGCATCCACAGGACTTTCACCAGCACAGCCGATGACGTGGGCTTGGTAGGGTCCCAGGTAGAACAAGCTGGCACTCTATACTGTTTTTTTTTTAAAGTGGTGGTTGAAGTGTTTAGCATCACCAGCTCCTCCCTATTTTTGGATGTTATTCTAGGAGCAAAGACAGAGCTGGAGAATAGGTAGACTCTCGTGTTGCAGCAGGTTAAAAGTATTATAATGTACTGAGGTTGTTTTGTTTAGCGGTTCCAGCAGTAAGACAACCAAGTGCTTGACAATGACATGTTTTGCAAAAGTCACTTCGAGTGGGGCCAGCATGCCCAGGCGTACAGTGCCAAGCTACTCCTCACAGATGAGGTCCATTGAGACCGAAACATGTCTGGGTTTGCTTACGGTCTCCTGCAGAAGGGATGTGATGGGGAAGTTTAGGTTGCACTGCCCCTTTTGGGGTGTGACCAAGTCTGATTTTCATAGGGTCTTTCTCATCTGTAAAGGCCTGTCACGCTGAAAAACGATGTTCTGGAAGGTTGCCCAGAGAAATGCCAGTGGTCATGATTCATTTAAAACCTTCCATGTGTCAGTCTTCAGTTTCACAAATAGCAAGAAACAGATCACATTGAATATGGGCGTGTAGGCTCGGGTAAGCAAAGCATGACTCTGCAACCTAAAGCTCCATGTATGTTTTGGACTACGACTCCCATGATCCCTCACCATTGACTATGTTGGCTTGAGCTAATGTGAATTGTAGTTCCTGGTGAAATTCTGGTTAGAATTAGTATTTTAGCAGATCGCTGGCAGGCCAGTAAGGAAGAAGATGCAAATCACAGGTCATCCGGGAGTGGGCACCAACTTGCTATGGTTCGCAGTCGTTTTTCAAAGAAACAAGCTGGGGGTAGATCTATGCCTTCGGCTGAGGCCTCCCTCTGGAACAGACTCCCTGCCACTCTAAAACCTGAGGGGAACCATCTCCGGTTCCGGAAGCCCCTCAAGACCTTCCTCTTTTCTTCTGCCTTCGCTCCCCCTCTCCCCTGCTGATCTGTTCTCTCTTGGCACTGTGCACCTGGCCACCCTCTGTCCTCCGGGCCCAGGTACCTGCTCACCCTGCCACCCTCCTGCACTGCCTCTGGGCCACCCCTTGCACTGGGGTCTGTATCTGTACCCATATAGCCCCCCCTTTTTCTTCCTGCACTTATCAGACCTATCACTTGCAAATTGCTAGCTGCACTACCACTGTTTGTGCCTTTATTATTTATTTATTAATTATTATTTATCTGTTTGTCCTCTGCTTTGCACTTTCCACTTCTCCCCCCATCAAATGCACTTTTCCCGTCCGCCTCTCCCATGCACTTGTGCATTCTCAATGTTACTGGGCCTAGTAAGATTGTTGTTTTTGTTCTCCCCTGTTCCCCTTCCTTGCCTTGTCGCGCTCTGAAACACTTTTGTACGAGCGCGATAGAAATAAAATATCAATATTAATACCAATATCAATATGGCGTACCAGGAGAAGGTTTGTTCGGGTATTTTTCTTTTAGATTTAAACATTTTCCAGAGTGAGGTGCGACTTACTTCTTGTTTACCAAGAGACCGCCTGTGAATGTGCCATTTCACTGCACCTAGGTGATGCTGCACACCTTACATTGTATCCGTGCCTCAGGTGTGAGTCAGTGAAGGGTGACCAAGCAACGGGCCATCGCCCTTTATATGGGCCATCGCATATAGATCTGCCTTTGATGGTGGCACTGCAGATTTTGGGCAGACGGAGAGTATGGCATTCCCTCCACCCAGATGTGCGAGCTCGGGTATCTGGGCTACTTGTCTGAATTCTTCAGGGGTATCAATTGTTTTACCTTTCCCAGGCGGTGAAGTTGGCATAGTGTTTTTTTCAATAGGCCGGCTATATGGACTTCAAAGTCCAGTTGAGAATTCATTCAGATACCCACGGGTTAGGCGTGCTTTACAAATGCCAAATAAATAAATAAATAGCACAGCTGAGAGATTTAGCCACTTGGACCAATGCAGATAGGAAGCAGAGGGGTTGGGTAGGTTCAAGTATATTATAGTTGGCAACATTAGCATTCCTGGTTAAAAAGAGAAGGAACATTGTCTTTGATGGGTTCAATTTCAACAAGAGTCCATCCATCCGGCCCTTGCCAACACAAGGCGCTCAACGTATGAGCTGGTTGTGATCCGTACTGTGACAGTGGCATAATACACAACAAGGAGGGCTTCTGGAATATGTTGTGGTGGTGTCCCTGAAATTCCCACCACTCAGAGACATACCTAGGTTTGGGGTAATCAAAGACTGATGAATAGTTGGGGTTCCCCACTCAGCACCGCTGGAACTCCTTGGGTGTCTGCTACGTCCCTGCCTGGCGAATGGTCAGCCGCTCCTGTAGAATGCAGAGATGTCATGGGGGGGCGGGGGGTGGGTAAAGAAAATCTGTGCTAAGATTAGTCCTTGAGAAACCCCACAAACAACAGGGGGAGTAGCAGATAGACAATATTCAATTTGAACAAATTGGGATCAAACAGATAAGACTTAGCAGCGCCTGTCCATCCATGTCCACTCAGACCCATACAAGAGGCATGAGCGTGGAGATGAGCTCCATGGCCAAGGGTGTCGAAAGCTGCTGAGAGATCTAGCAAATGCCAGAAGAGGGTGGCACCTTCTCTTCCAAAACATCTTCCCGCTCGAACTCTACGCTCATCCCACCTCCAACTCTCTGAGGATCAGACGCTTCTCCAATCAGAGAGTGGGGGGCAGATCCATCTCCTCGGCTGGGGCTTCCTTCTGGAACAGCCTCCCTGCCTCACTCAAACTTGAGCAGAACCACCTCCGGTTCTGGAAGCAACTCAAGACCTTCCTTTTCACTTCCGCTTTCTATCTTTCTCTCCCCTGCTGATGCACCTGACTGCTCTGTGCACTGGTCACCTGGTCACCCTCTGAACTCGGGCCCAGGCTCCTGCATGTCCAGTTGCCCTCGCACTGCCTCCGGGTTCCCCAGTACTTAAGGGTCTGTATCTGCAACACTACAGTCCCTTCTCTCTGCACTTGTGAGTTAACTGCACTTCCCCCTTCCCCTCCCCCCTGGCACTTCTCCCCTTCTCTCTTCCCTGCACTTGCGCGATCTGAATGACACAAGGCCTAGTAAGATCGTTATTTTGTCCTCCCTTGTTACCCCGTCCTTGTCTTGTTGTGCCTAGAAACATTTGTGTAAATGCCACATCACATCACATCATGTCATACATTAGTAGTGGTGGACGTTGCAGATTAAAATTTGGTCTTCAACACAATTGGTGTGGGGTGAAGCAGTTTATCTTTTGTTGAAGTACCAAGGAAAGTAAATACAGAGATGGGCCTCAGGCTCTGCACATTAGATGGAGTCCAGATTTTTTGTTAGTATAGATTAGTGCAAATTTTAGTTTGTCTTGGAAACTTTCCTTAGGCTATTTGGGCATTAACCATTCCAAGACAACGTGATTGGTGGAGCTGGCTGGGATCGTGAACCATTTTGTGGTGGTAGAGTCATCTTTTAATCAGGGTTTTGTGTCTGCCATTTTGAACATAATCCACAGGTCAATTTCTCCAAAGGAAGACCACGAGGGCTGATCTGCTGTGGATTTTCGGGACTGGGGCTGGCACAGTGTTTAGTAGTTTAAAGAAGTGAGAAAAGATAGCTAGTGGCATTATTTATCCCTTTTCTTAACATTTCAGTATTGAGTTTTAAGAGTCACAGTTTGTGTTTTTCCCCCTTAAATGCCTCTATCTATAACGGACGCAAACCTGGGTTTTGCGATCCTGGGGTCTGCAGCCCCCCCCCCCCCACCGCACAGTGCAGGAGCTGAAGCCCTGGCCTGTGCTACTCAGAGAGCACCAATATCTCAAAGGCCATCTCTTACACCAGCCCGACAACACCACTCCCGTCCCTCGATGGCTCCCACGCAGTATGCAGTCAAAACTAGATCCCCTGAGAACCTTCCAGAATCCTCCACCACCTTCACCTGAACCTGCCGAGCCCCATCTGTTCTGATATCGTTTTATCAAAATATGCCGGTCGCAATCACAGCGGCTCCATGAGCCGGTAACAGGAGCATAGAGTTTCGTGCAAAGCCTAATAGGAAGCAGACGCGGCACCGTCACTGGGCTGTCTGGGCAGGAGCAATGCTACTGTTCTTTTTTTTTCTTCTAAGTGCAACGATTATTTTCAGGTTAGTTAAAATTTTCAGGATGCTGCCAGTTTGATATCTCCTGATAGGGTTGCGAGATTGCATATGTGATTTAATTTTCTTTGTCTTGTATATTAAAGATACCGCACATCTCGTAAAGTCCGCCCAAACTCACAAATGATTAACTAGTTTGGCATTTATCCAATTAAATAGTTATTGATTTGCTATCAGTTGAGATCAGGAAGTCCAACACCTGCAATTGCAAAGGTTCATAATATTGTTTTCATATTTCACGATGAATTTTTTGATGAATGTTTGTAAATATATGATGTATTTTGTTTATTTGTGAGTTGTTCACATGTTGAACCAAAGCACAAAAATAAAAAAATACAAAAATAAATAAAAAAAAGTTCATAATTGTAAAATAAGTGCTTTAGATTTAAGAATAACTGCATGCTACATCCAATCCTCTGTAGTCTTTACAGATTAAGCTGCAAACCTGATGCCAAAAATCTTTGCTAACTTGACAAGAACATGTTTTAATCATATTTCCAAGGATTTACAAAGCCAGCATTTATCAGGCACTGCCAGCTTTGCTTTAAGCATTTTTTTAGGGGCGCCTACAAATGCTTATGAAGCAAAAACTTGTTTGCTTGAGCTATTCGTTGCCGGCGTTCCAGCCATTGCCACTCAGCGTTCATTTCTGTCTTCCCTGAAGTTGACGGGGAGACAGCGAAAAATGGCCAAAGTAAGAGGAAAGCACCCAAGAAGGTAAAATAATGAATAACTGGACAGGAGACAGCACAATCTCTTTCCCAATTCTGAGACCTGATAAATTGTGAAATCAGACATAGAAGATTTGGGCAAAGGCGCTTATCACCAGAGATTTGAAAAAGTGGCTGTTTCACCCATGCACGTGCGCATTCATGGGATGAGCAACAAACCCCCTTTTGGATGTGAAGTAAATTCGGGGCATAGGCATATGTTTTGTTTCCTCCTTTAAACTGCCCCCCACCCCCAGGTTTTTCTACCTTTTACATCAATCTTTTGAAAGGTAGGGACAAATTGTCACTGACCAATGACTCCCACTGACACAGCTGTGGCGGAACAGGCTAGTCACATCTGTGTTGTGTGGGGTGTAAGAAGTATATCAAGAGGCACTGCTAGGGAGGGGCCGGGGGAGGGTGCTATACCCCCTGTGTCTTTTGGCTGCAGCCCCGGATGGAAGCTCAGGGTCTACAACCAAGGTATACCGTCATTTCACTGACAGTCATTTTTACGACTGCTTTTTTTCCGAGTACAGAATGACAAAAAAGGTAATTGAAATGTTGTGGGGGGTGGGAAAGGGCAGATAAGGGGTTGGGGTGGACGGGAATAGTTTAAAATAGGTGGAAGGGGTGGTTTGGGGGAACCTCCCCAAAAAACAACATTTTCGATGACCTTTTTCGTAATTGTGTACTCGTAAAAATGACTGTCAATGAAAGAACATAGAGCCACAACCAAAAGGCTAGCTATCCCTGAGTCCTAACAGTACCGACATTAGCGTAGCCACTGTTCGTTTCCAGACCTAGCAGCGTACACCACGTTCACGTCCTCCCAATGCTGATATCGCACGTCATGCCATTACAACTTTCTCCTGCAGAGGCACTGTGAGTGAACGTATTCCCCTCCCTGTCTCGCACAAGGTCCTTGCCCTGACCCCTGACCCCACCCCCTTTCTTTTTCACCCGCTTGAGCCTTCACTACTCCATCGGCCTGTGCCCTGCGATTAGTGTGCACAGCTTTCCCTCCAGAAAAACATCCCATAGTTTCTTCACCTCATTTCCCTTAGACAGCAGCAGAGGAAGTGAGTTCCCTGTCATGTCCAGTGGCAAGAACAGACTGAGGCATTACAGCCCAGGGGAGGAGGGCTGTAACAGGTGTTACCGATCCACACCCTAGATATGGGTGTGAGGTGAAGCCAAGGGCACGTAAAGAGGGTAAGGGATGAGAATACATCACAACTGCCAACACTCTGCCCGCTCGCTGGCACGCTATGCATTATAAAATGGCTAGATCACAAAAACACTGTGGAAACAGGTCAGAAACAAAAGACAGCAATTGGAGAAGGAGCCCCGAACCTTGCAGTGAACATGGTACCGGTGGAAGTTTGGTGGAGAAACATCAAGTCTTGTAACAGTGGTTATGGCCCTCTGCTGGTCCACGGTTTTCATTGGCCAACATTCCAATGTTATAATGCATGATGCTATGGGAAGTGAATGGAAGTGAGGCAGAAAGGCAGGGCCCTCTATATGGTGCTATAGAGACCTCGCCAGTGTGGGGCCAGTATCAATATACATATATATTTGTAGATATTGGAGGACGAGAAGAGTATTTTGCCCAGAATAATAAATACAGGGCTTTGCATGGAGCCAGGGCAAACTGGTTGGTCCATAAATCACAGTCATATGGGGAGAGAGCTGGGGCAGTGAAAGAGGGCTGAATATACAACCAAACAGCCCGATGGTCGCAGTGGTGGGGATTACTGTGGTGGGTGTGGGGGTAATGGGGATGAGGATATCACTAGAGTATGGTATAGAGTTAATGGCAGATCAGATCTCTCAAGTTACATTGTCGATAACCCAATTAATGGAGATTCAAGGAAGTGCACCGCAGGAAGAGCAGGAATTATGGAAGCAAAGGGGGGTTCTTTGTTCCTGACAGAAGAATTATGGCGACAAGCTAGCAGTGGAAAGCCTGTGATGCCAGTAGCATAATTAAAGAGCACGCTTGAACAGCTGTATTACCCTGCGCATGTAACTAGGGAGAGTCTTTCTGCCATGATTGCGGAAGACTGGTTCATTCCGAATTTATTGGAGCACATTGCATTATTTATGGTAAACTGCATCGTGTGTCAAATTTTTACTGCTGGGCATACACTGAGAACAATTAGAGGGGTAATACCTCGACTGAATTGTCAGTTTTAGCATTTACATATCGACTATGTCAATATGCTGCAGGTGTGTAATGGATATAGTTATCTATTAGTGGTGGCGTGTCCCTTCTCTAGGTGAATCGAGTACACACCCTGATGCCACTTGCGCAGCAAAGTCTTTAGATTGTGAAGTTTTCCTGAGATGGGGTGTGCATGAAGTGCTGAGATCCGACAATGGGCCACATTTTCTTAATGAGCTACTTGAACAAATAGGGCTTCTATTGAATATAAAACATAAGTTTTCTTCTGCTTATCACCCACAAGCAAACGGAATACATGTGAGAGACTCAACGGCCTCCTTAAGGAAAGGATTGCAAGATTAAATTGACTTTGGAGAAGGCATTGCTATATTGCCTACGCCTAGCTTTATATGCCCTTTGCAATCAACCAGGATCAGACATCACCTCACCCCTCATGAAATAGTGACAGTGCAGTATATGAGAATTCCTATTACACCTCCATCTAGGAGTAGAGGTGATGCCCAGAGGGTAGCTAAAACTTTAGGTGATGAATTGCATGAATATTTGACATGTATGACCTCTAGCATCTCTCTCATTTCAGATCAAGTCAAGCGGAATCAGAACACAGATGAAGACGTTTCAACAACCAACCCAACTCAACACTCAACTTCTTTGGGCATCCATGTTATATGTTGGAGACCTAGTACTAATCAAAATCGTTACTAGAAAGTGGCATGAGCCACGATTCAATGGTCCCTTTTGCATTGAGAATATAACCCTTTCAGCTGTAAAGATCCAAGGAAGACTATCTTGGCTTCACCTGGACGATGCAAAAGCCTATGAAGGTGAGATCCACCCTCCCACCATTGCTAATCCAGAAGCAAGACAGGAAGAAGAATTTCTGCGTGTGCAGACTCGATCGATAACGAAGACGAAGGACAATAATGCAACTAACAGTAGATGACACAGATTTATCTTGGACTGAAATTCAAAAGGACACTCCTTACAGATATTTTAGCTGGGGTGCAAAGTCTTGCTGAGAATTTCAGGAATTTTGAATATTAACTTCAGAAATACACATTGAAGCATCAAAGTTATGTCTAAACATCAGTTCTTGATCAGAAATTGGAAACGAGTTCAGTATCCAGATTCATTTCATGGCGAATACCTGTTCTAAGTAATTAACAATATGGTATTTACCGACAGTGATGTCCATTTACTTGTGCTTGCTGTTTTTGTGTTTGTACTACAAGCTTATACTGCTCTTGTCAGAAGAAACATTGATAGTTGCACTTTTTTACAGGATCCTAAAAATGGGCCAGTAATAAGGAGGCTTCTCATCGCAATTATTGAGCAAATTGTAAAGTTTCAAGTATAAAGAAATTTGATGATTGTATTAAAGATGAGAAATGTAGAAGCTGGCACGGTTCTAGAGAATGAACAAGTGCAACAAGTACCAGAATGGCGTGAAAAATGAATGCCAATGTTTTTGTGCATAATGTATGCCTGCACGATTACACTCTTTGTCTTTCTGGGCATCATTTTTCACAGTCTCTATGAAGTTAGTATTCCCGCTGAGACAGAGGCCCCTATAGTTCTCCCCACTGTGAGAACTGCTTTTGACTTGCTTCATGATTATAACATAACCTTTGCATTTGGGAGAAAGAGGAAGATAATGTGGGATAAATACCTATCTAGACAATACAGCACACTTGGGTAATAACAAATGCTATCAGCACATGGGAAAGGTGAGAGAGAGAACATCAAAGGGGAGTTGCTATATATGCGCTCTCATACCCTATGCCATGAATACAGTTCAAACTTTCATCTCCAGAGAAGTCCCAGAACACGATGCCAGGTGCCTCATTCATGTTGCAACATGTATGACAAGAGGACAGTTTCAAGGAAGTTGGGACACTTTATGATGGAGATCGAAATGGTTGTTTCCATTCCAGGATGATTATATCAAGACTGCACAGATGGAAAAGGAACCTAGATGGGAGAGCAAGATGCTTCTGTATCCTACAGCTGGACAGGATGAGGTGGTCATTGAAGAGATGAAGAAAATTAACTGCCCTGATGTGACAGAAATAGCTGGATCACCTGGATGTTGGGAAAAAACTCAAGTATTAGTCTATGGATGAGTGAAGTCCAAAAAGGGATGGGACGAAGGACTGGTGTCCTGTGCAGCTCATTTACTGAAGCCAGAATATGTACAAGAGGTGCAGAGAGTGAGCAATTGATGTTTGAAGTCATGGGCCAAACATGCCAAACTAATGATATGGGTAGAGGATGAATCGGGTCCAATGGTTGTGATCCCATTGGCGAATGCAACATTGTGGTTCTGGAGACATGGAAAGAATCATGTGGGAGATAATGAAGACTGCAAAACTACAGTTAACGTTTCCAGGATGGGAGCAGGGACAGCTCTCCTCATGGATCAAGATTGGGCTTGTGGGCCTAAGGCCTACATGAAGCTGCCCAAGGATTGGGGAGGAACTTGTTCCTTGGTGCTCATCCATGTTCCAGCACTAGTGATTCCTCAGAGGGACCTGAACATTGGATAATTTCCAAAAGTAGATGCTCATTTGAGAAAAAGAAGATTACTTGAATTTCTCAATCGAACCAGAACAGAGAACTACTTCTCAGCCAAGTCAATAGAAGAGTAGGACTCCATTCCTTATGAGCACAGGTTATTCAGCAAGACTGCTTAGATATTTATGACTATATTAATGCGTGGGATCCAGACAATGGGCAATGCCAAGTGGTTGCAAATTACGAGATGGGAGCTTCTGCAGATAATCAACACCACCATGAAGGGATTCAATGCTATCAAGAAAGAGCTGAGGACCATACGACTAATGACCCTGCAGTTGAGATATGTCCTTCTCATGATCACATCGATGGAAGGAGGAGTTTGCGCCAAAATCGGGCCATCACGTTGCACATTCATACCTTCTCACAATGACGAGAATGGAACCTTGACTGAGGCCATAATGTTGCTGACAAACCTGTGTAAACAAGTGCGAGTGACCCCTGACGGCCCATAGAATCGGAGCTCGCTCTCAAATACTTTAAGACGAGATAGCTGCACCTTGAGGTGGATGGGGGTTCAGGTTTCTTACTCCAAAACCAATCAATAAGGACAACTCAATGGTTTTGCAAAGGGGAGTCCGTTTAATGACAAGTACAGAAAATGGGGAAACATGGAGATCAACAATGGTGCGATGGCCTATCGCGCTTCAACTCCCAACAATCTTCATTCAAACAGTAACAGTTATACCCAAAATTCGTCATCATTGACGTGTAACACTCAAAAATTTGTCATGCAATTCTATTGGTTGGAAAAGATAACTTAAGGATAGGTGCTACATCTGTATATGGTAACGGAGTGTGAGGATTGGTTAACTCTTATCAGGAGGGCGTATACGTCCTTCCCTCTAACATTACTCATGTAGACATCACTAAAAGTATGACGTCACATTGGTTCTACTAGCTATAGGACCCTAGATTATTTGTTCCATTGTGATTGGGTTGGTTACACCCCAAGCATAAATCTCCACTTTAATTAGCAGCTTGCAGAATGGCCACCCAGCTGCAGGATGCCCCAAGATTCACCCTGCCTCCCTTCCATGAATCAGTATGTTAGTGCTTTGTGTCAATTAGTTGGCTGTGGTTGGCCTCGAAACTTTAGCTTCTTGTCAGGAAAAGTTATGGTATCTTCTGCTTTGGGTGACATCAGACGTTGGTACAACTTCACGCTTGGCTGGTCACGTGTTAGCACACTGTGAATTTGCTTTGCTTTCCTTCTATTTGTGCATTTAATTCTCATTTTCAGCCGCCACCTGCCTGGGCCTCCTTAGCTGGACCTTCACGGGGCAGGCTGCTCTGCTCCTTAAGTTTCGATTCTCTGGAGTTACCATCCGCCTCCCATCCTTGGTTTAACCTTGATTTCCCAGGCACGGCCTGCTCCTTGCTAAGTTTCGATTCCGCCGTCTCTCTTCGTGTTTTAGCTGGAATAAGAATCCTGTCCTGTTTGACCCTTAGTGACCAGGGTTAATTCTGCTTTTGTATAAAGTGGACTCGCACGTATATAATGTGCTTCGTTGAGGTAGATATATAGTTGGCGCTTGCCGCTCTATTCTTCTACTAAGCATAGCAAGCCACACTGTTTTCTTAGCTTCTTGCGTTACAAGCATATGTACAGGCGTTAGCTGGTTTGAATATTGTCGTCCTGGTTACAGTTTGAGTTTCTATCTGTTTTAACATCGTCTCTTCTTCTAAGTTCATTACATCCTTATTCATGACATTTTGTCTTTGTGTGTCATCTCTTGGTTGTCGTTTTGTTAATCTGTGAGTCTGTCCGGGCCCTTACGACGTCACCATTCATCTTCAATGAAGGCCTTTTGAGTTTCTTCTGGGACAGTGTTTAAGCAATCTTCATTTCGTGTCATTTGCTGGTATGGTTGTCTCAATGGATACCTTACTGTCCATGGTTGTCTGGTTATTGGCACTTCAATAGGTATTGCTCTTCTGATGGGCACTGGGCAGAGCCCTAGTGCGGCTCGCTGCTGGTTTATTTGTTCATCATACATCACATATCTCGGTGTGAACGTTCCTGGTACTTCAAAATGGGCAACTGGAGTGTAGGTTACATTTGGGACCTCCTCTACACTCCCCCCTCTGGTCGGTTTATCAACCACTTCTGCTTCCTCCTTGGGATTCATTTTACTTGGTTCTTCTGTATTCATCTCTTCTTCATTTTCCTTGTTTGTACATGATATTTGAAGGAATCTCTCTTTGGAGTCCAATATTTTTATCACTCCTTTTAGGCTTCCTGCTGTCTTTATGTGTTCATCCTTGTTCAATGTCATTAGTTGACATTATCCATTTGGGCTACAATATATCAATTTTGCTTCATAATTTCTGCGTTTCCTGGGATACAAAAACGTTGTTCCTTCTGGCGCATACTCGCTGGCCTTCACAAAGTCTCTTATTTCGTCATCAGTGGGGTCTCTGGGCTTCCAACCTGGTTTGACATCAATCATGATCTTCATCCGTATGGCTTTCTTTGCATTTTTCTGGCATTGCGAGATTATTATCTTGACAACGCAAAATCCTAGTAGTATCATCACTAGCAGGGCTCCCAGAAACTTGAATGCATCTGCCATCCATTGTGGGACCCATGAAAACAGTGATCCAAACCAGCTGTCATCATCAACTTCGTCAGCTTCATCGATCATCTGGTTCTGTAGCTTTGTTAGCATACTTATGGCCTATGTCAAGGTTCCATTTTCCCCGTCGTGATATGGTATGAATGTGCAACATGATTCTCCAATTTTTGCACAAACTCCCCCATCCATAGCTGTGATCATGTCGGGTACATATCTGTTCTGGAGAGTCATCAGCCGGATTGCTCTTAACTCTTCTTTAATCGCATTGAATCCTTTTATGGTCGTGTTGATGGTCTGCAATAACTCCCATTTGGTTATCTGCAACCATTTAGTATTTACTCCAACTTGGATCCTTGGCATTAAAATTGTTGTGAATATTGATGAGGTTAGGCTGAACAGCCTGCGTTCATATGGGATTGCATGAAATGCTTCTTCTGATTTAGCAGAGAAGTAATTTTATCTCTTCATTCGCGTCAGCAGCTCCACAGATCTCTTCCTCCTCAGGTGAGCATCTGCTTTCGGGAAACTGTCAATCTTCAGGTCATTCCTTGGGATCACTAATGCTGGAACGTGGACATTCACTATCGTACATATGCCAACCCAGTTGTTTGGCAGTCTGATGTATGCTTTGGATCCACACGCCCAATAATGATCCATAATTACTGCAGTCCCATGCGTCATTCCTGGAGCCTCAAAAATCCGTCTGCAGTTCTGATTCTCTCCCATCTTCCTCGTGCCATTGTTCCTGAAGCACAATTTTGGGCTTTCCAGTGGCACTATCTGCAGGGGTCCTCCTCTGTCTTCGACCCATGTCAGTAATTTTGTGAGTTTCAGCCATAGAGGTTTGCACAATCATTGTGACTTTTCTATTGCTTCCTTGCGGGCTCCAAGGACCATCCATGCTTGGCAGATTACCACTCCTTCTTCCCATCCGTTTGGTGAAAGCACTGTTCCCCAAATCTGCATTTGGCCTCTGTTTTTCAAAATTTGAGCCTCTTCCGGGGTTTTCTCTTGGACGTTCAGTCTCGGGTTTATTTCCCATCTTGTTCCTACTCCTTTAACTTCAGGCTTTTCATACCTGATCACGTGATTCCTAGTATGAACTCTATTTCTCATCTTAATGTCCTGAACATAATCATCTTCATTGGGGTAATCTGTTTCAGTTGCCCATATCAATGAGGCATCCCTCCCCATGAACTGGCCTCTGGTGTTGCACATTGCTACATGTGACAGACAATGTGCTGTTGGGACATCAATTTCTACAGCCACGAAGATCTTGGATTTCCCCATGCTGTACGGTAGAAGTGCACAAATGAAGCATTCTCCTTCTGAAGTTCGCCTTCCAACTTCTTTCATGTGCTGGTACCAAATGTTGTTTCCTAGATGTGCTGTGCTGTCCAGGTAATCGTTTAGTTCATTGTTATCTCCATGTGAGCTTCTTTTGATTCTTACAGTCTTCCTGTAGTTTACTATAACTACATCCCTAAATGCATCTATATGGCTTTTCCTTGCTGGACGACTCTCGGGCATTCTCGTCCATGGTGCAGGTCTCTTTATCTGCATCAATGGGGTAGGTGGAGGTTTTGCAGTTCTCTCCTTCTCTTCTTGCATCCTCTTCCTGCCATTTATAAGTGCCTTTATCAACCACCAGCCTGACGCTGGCCCAGTGTGTGGCTGTATCCTAGGGCTGGTGCTTGTCCCTTGTGTTGGACTATGCGTGCTGGAGAGTACAGCCTCTGTTGTTATGTTCTGCAGTTCCTCTTGTCGTTTTCTCGCTCTGCTCAGGTGTGGAAATAGAAGGTCTACTAATATTTGTGTCCTTGCGGAGAGTCTTTCTGCAGCCGTTTCTGTTTTCTTTAGGGCTTCCGACAGGACTGCTTCTGTTAGCTTTCCACTTACTTTGTCTCATTTTTTCTCACTATCTCCTGTGAAAGTTTTTTGGTAGGCAGTCTCGTCTTCTCTGCTGCTTTCATTTGAGGTTCTGTGGTTCTTGCCATCTGGACTGGTTCATGTGCACTCAGTGTGTGTGTGTGCGTGTAGTTGTCAGTGCTATGTTTTCATTCATCTCGTGCTGACCCTGTCTCTAGCTTTTCTATTCATTCGTTACCTCAAGTGTGTGTGTATCACTGCTAATTACATTCATTTCCAGTTCATTTACTTTACCATTGGACTTTCTCAGGACTGGAATGACTATATAAGGTCTGGGTGCTTTTGTGGGTTTCATGCGTACATCATCAGGTGGGTGCACTGAAATTTGAACGCTTCGTGCACCACTGAAAAATGCAGTTCTGATCGTTAATGACAGCAAAATAATGATAAACACAATGCATAAGTACATTATAGTTCGATATGTAAGGAGACAGCATTTTCTTCCAGAGAAGAGGGGGTGCCTCTCTGCTTGTGGGAGGACAAGGTTACTGTTCTGGGCCACCATCTCGATCATTCGCCAAATGTCACTGTTATCCCCCCTCCCCAAATATCGTTCTTTAGACAGTTTTAGTGTCAGAAAGTGTCAAGTGCTTCACACGTATCCCCCTGTTGCGGAAGGTAATTGTCTCTCAATACAGGATTCAGTTCCTTTGCTACTATGGGAAAAAATTGATTAAAATAACACTTCAGTGAGATACCTTCTCTGTGCAAGTTCAGAGTGTGTGAGCTCTCTGTTCACTCCTTTAATCTGTTTCAGTCTTGCGGATGTGTTGGACACTGGTCAGTATGAAGAAATATGGGAGAAAATTAAAACAAATATAACAAATAGGTTTCTTGACTCTGCTCCCACTATCTGTCCCTCAGCGGAAAGTTTCTTCAGAATCTCCCCAGATAATCTCTCTGATGATTTGAAAGTTCCACTTGGAGTATGATATCCATGCAGAAGCATTCCCAATTGTGCTATATTAGCTGGATCTCGGATGAATGTGAGGACGTCAACTTCGATAGGTCTCCCCACTAATTCAGGAAAGTCTGCAACTATGTGACAAAAGACACTGTGCACTAATCCACTGTCTTCTAGCGATAGGGAAATTTGCCCAGTATTTGTTGAGCTTTGGGATTATGTGTTCTTTCCTTGACGTGAACAATGTTTGCACTGTCCGGACGAGTGGAGTGCGACAAAGGTGCTAATTTTGTTTAACAGGTGACTCAAATGTTCAGTGTTTGCTGGATCTCGCAGAAAGGTCAGTGTATCTGTCGTTCTTCCGACAATATATGGGCACTCTTCGATTATGCGAAAGAAAAGTGTATTGATGAGTTCATCTAGTATCACCTGTGGTGGAAGCATTTGTGTCCTTATCACCGTACTACGGGAGTACGATGAAGGCTTACGCAATGACAGTAAGCAGGTGCCTGATCACTTTTTCATTGTCTGGTTCTTGAAGAAAGTCTGTGATACTGGTGACCCTCCCTACCAGCGACGGATAAGATATTAACACTAAATGGAAGTAAGTAACCACGTCCTTTGTGATGTCTCTACTGTGGAACACCATAAGTGCTGCCAAACAAAGCCTTGGTTCTAGATAAATTGAGAGGCTGTATCTGATTCCACTTTGACTATATTTGATCAAAAGGATGTTATAGTCTTTTCCTCATCAAGGCTTGAGTGTGACTTGGTTCAAAAGTTTGCGTCATCAAACGTGTTGTGGCTTATGTGCGCAATTGTCTTCTTCACCCTGCAACTAGGATGCACAGAGTGCATGTTTTTTATGTCCTTATCCCCTTTTTTCCTTAGAGTAAGTGTCCAAGTTAAGCCACAACTTCCAAAAGGGTTCTTTGTCTTTGCTTTGCTGGTCATGCGTCCTTCTTCCTCGTCATGGATCTCGTCTGCACGTGCTGTGGTTCTTCCCCGTTGTCTGTAGTTTCTTTGCGGTGGGGTTCAGGCAGTGGGCTTTCTTCGATATAGGGCTTAATATCATTTAGAAAAATCCATGCTTTCCTGCCCTTTAGCTTCACAGCTGACGGAGTGCAGTCCTCCACGATGAAAGGAGCATTGAATCTTGGCTCGTCCCACATTTTCCTCGTGTGATTCTTCACCAACACAGTATCTCCAGGGAAGACGAGTGGAACATGTAGACCTTGAACTGAGTCTGTTGCAGTATCTCCTTCTGTGTTCTGTGCTGCGCTGCACCCTTTTCGTCATCATTGCAGCTGGTCTGAAATTACAGTAAGGCTGGATGTCATGCAGTTCAGGAACTTTTGCATTTCGGATCCTAGGACCTCTCGGGTTGACTGGCCATCACATCTATCTCTGTCTTGAGGGGTTAGAAGTGTCCTCATTCTTCTTTCTGTGACTATCTTGTGTGCCGTAAAATGATGGTCGGAGCCGGGTTGGTTCTGAAGAGCATACAATGCCAGTGGAAGGCAGTGCAACCACCCCCTCTTTAGAGTAAGCTTCACCTTGGCTATCCTTTCTTTTAACAAGCCGTTGAGACTCTCACAAATCCCATTACCTTCTGGATGATACGCCGACGAGAACTTGTGCTTTACACCAAGCAACAAGCTAATCTGCTCAAAGACTGCATTTACAAAGTGAGCCCCATTATCTGATCTCATTACTTCACACACCCCCCACCTAGGGAACACTTCACCAACTAGGAATTTGGCCGCACAGGTAGAGTTTGGGTGTGTACACAGACCTGCTTCTATCCATCTGGAGAATGGACACACCACACCAATTAAGTATCTGCACCCGTTGCATACTTGAATCATGTCGACATGCAGATGCTGAAAAGGCCCATTTCACCTGGGGATGACTCCTCTCACTACTTTTAATGTGTGCCCAGCGGTGAATTGCTGGCAGATTATGCAGTTCACCATAAAAAATGCAACATGCTCAGCTAAATTCGGTATGAACCAGACTTCTGCGAGCGTTGCTGCTATATTCTCCTTTGTTGGGTGCTTCAGGAAATGTAATTGCTCCAACGCTATTTTTAGTAGGGCTACAGGCATTACTGGTTTACCAGTGCTGTCTGGTCACCACAAGCTGTCAGAGGGGTTTAAAGAACACCCTCGACGTTTCCACAGGTTTTTCTCTTTCTGCGTGCCTCCCATTGGAGCTCCATTAGTTGCATTTGCCCAAGATTGTTATAGGCTTCCGGTGTGGTTCGTGCGACCATCATTCTCTCATGGGTCCATGCCACTTCCATTTCCATAACCGTCTCACTTTTGGATGCCATACGCTTGGCTTCTGTGTCTGCTGCTTGATTTCCGCGTGACCCAAAATCTGTCCCTTTCGTGTGGGCAGCGCATTTCACAACCGCTATGCCCACTGGGAGCTGTAGTGCCTTTATCAGCCTGTCCAATAAGGCTGCATGCTGCACTGGCGTACCGTCTGCTCGGAGGTAGCCCCCCTTTTCCAGCGAGCTACGCCTGTGCGCACTGTGGACGTCACATAGGCAGAGTCACTGTACACTGTTACTTCCTGGTCTGCGTGATTTTCAATCGCGAGTATCAATGCCAATAATTCTGCAGCCTGTGCTGAATAATGAGATGGTATTCGTGCACTGACGAGTACTCGAAATTCTCCATTTGCTATGTGTTTCATCACAGCGACGCCTGTGTATCTTTGTCCGTCATCTTGATCGATTCTCGATGAACCGTCAATAAAGACGATCTCCCCTCTTGCCAGGGCATTTTCCTTCACCCTGGGGATTTCGTCATAGAATTCTTCATAATTTGCACAGTCATGTATCGGCTCTCCTTCAGTGACTGGCTTTGCTATGAACGTAGCCGGGTTCACTATTTTACATCGGACTATTTTAATCGATGGATTAGATATGATCACTTCATACGCAGAAGTTCTCTGAGATGTCAATGTGCCCTTTGGTTTCTCTAGAATGGCAAACAATGAGTGATCGACATTCAAAGTCATGGAGCATCCCATTGCAATGGTTGTCGCCATCTCTACGGCAAACGCTGCGGCAGTTAAAGTTTGTTCACATGGGAAGTGTCCCTTCATTACTGGGTCCGGATTCCCACTATAATATGCTAGGGGCTTGTACCCCAATGAAGTTTTTTGAGCGAGCACTGCCGTCATAACGCTGCCATCCGTGTGTGAAAACAGGAATAATTCCTCTGCATAGTAAGGAATCCCGAGAACTGGAGCTGTACAAATCACTCCCTTGAGTTCGGAAAACTTTTTCTCCATCGTCTCAGACCATTCAATTTTTTCCTTTGTCACTTGGGCCTTCTTTAGGGCCTGAAGTAAAGGCTTAGTATACGAGCTGTAATCAAGCACATATTCCCTAACATAGTTGCACAGGCCTAGAAAGCTCTGCATTTGCTTTATCGTATGTGGATTAGCCATGTTCAATATGGCTTCAGCCCTTTCTGGGGTCACCTTCTTGCCTTCATGTGAGATCAGCTGGCCTATGTACAGCACTTCCTGTTGACAATATTTTAACTTTTCCTTATCAACCTTATAACCTTTTTCAGCCAGTATAGTCAGTAGCTGAACAGAATCGTGCCTGCATTGTTCTTCTGTGGTGCTGCAGATTAGGATGTCATCCACATACTGCAAGATGACACTTTCTAATGCAATATTGCTTAGGTCCATCTGTAGGACTCTATTGAAAATGGATGGGGACTCGCAGTACCCCTGTGGCAGCCTCGTGCTTTTCAGATGCATTTGTCTGAATGTAAATGACGTCAGATCTTGTGAGTTACGGTGCAACGGGATTGAGAAAAAAGCATTTTTCAAGTCAATCACGTAAAATATTTTGCCTCAACGGGTATATTACACAGGATCGTAGCCGGGTTAGGGACTAAAGGGAACTCGGCCTCAACAATATCGTTTAATGCTCGTAAATCCTGGATTAAACACAAGACGCTCCCTTTGATTTCTTGACAGGATAAACCACTGTATTATATGGAAACTCTGATGTCACTAAGATGCACTGGTCCATCATGGCAGAGATTGTCTTAAAAATCTCTTCGTCTGCCTCTCTGGACATGGGATATTGTCGGACTCTCGGCAAAAATGCTCCTGGCTTTAGTTTAATTTTCACTTCCCCCACCCCCTTCAAGAGGCCTACGTTATAGGGTCCTGTAGTCCACACTGAGACAGGCCCTTTAGCTATATCTTCACTAAAATATTTTGGACGCTTCAGCGCCAACATCATTCTCTGGGGCACTTCTCTTTTGATCATTTTTACCCAAAAGATGAGACTCACTTCCACCCTTGTGTCCTCTGTGTCTGATTGTTCTTCAAACAGATCGTCATCAGTGACGTCAGTCACTCGATATCCCTCTTCGATGCCGATAATCGCGCACCATGGTCTGCCTTCATCATCGTATCCGTCAATCAATGCTACTTTCCCTCGCACTGCTGCAGTGTGTATCATCAAGGGAAATACTTGTCCCTCCTCCTCATGCATGGGTATTCTTGGTCTGAATAAAAACTCATCAGGGGTTCTCATAGTTCTATCTGCAAGGCCTGGCAATCTTGCCATAAGCACACGCATGCCATATGCAAAGTTTTCTGGCTCCAATGGTATGGCCCTCATGGCTATGTGTCTTGAGTATGCTCTAATCATTTCGCATACATTTGAATAATGCATTCCTGGAATGGAGCATGCTATGCCCTCCTCCATGAACAAAATCGTCATGTTCAATTTTGTCATTAGGTTTTGACCCAAAATGTTTACTGGGGTCTGACGTGAATATAATAGAGGTACATTCATTTCACACTCTCCTATGGAGATTGGGAGTGTGTCTGTAAAGGGAACTCGACTGTGAGCTCCTGTAAAACTCTGAGTATCTATGGTCTCGCCGGACAAGGAAAACCTGCCTTCACGTATGCACGAGCGTGTTGCACCCATGTCCACTAGGAAGGAATATTCTTTACCCCCTATAACAACATCCACCCTAGGTTCCCTATGAGGGTCTGGTGTCACTGATAGGATAGAACACATCAGGGCTTTCAGTGAGCTGTCCTAGTTTATATATAAATTTGGCCCACTGTGCACTTGCGGATTTTCCCCATTCCCAGTGTTTCTTCCCCTTCCAAGGTTCTGGATCTGTGGCAGTTGTGGTGGTGCCTGTTGGGATTGTCCTTGTGGAAAATACCCCATGTTCTGTGGTTGCACCCCTCATTGCGCACCTTGCTGCATGCCTGGCGCTTGCTGCTGCACTGTGTGACTCTGTGCAACGCCCTGTTGTGAGACTGCAGGTGGATTTGCCGTGCCTGCTCCCACTCCTTGGCTATTCTGCCACATGCCTTGACTTCTGCATGTGCGCGCCAAATGCCCTGTCATTCCACACAGCCAACATACTGGCGGTGGTCGGATTATTTGTCCATCTGACATATCCGAGTTATCATTCTGCACATTTTGAAAGCCTCCTTGATTACTTTGGAAACCTCCCTGATTGCTCTGCCATCCTCTTCCTCTAAATCCTCTTCCATGTGGGTAAAACCCTACTTTACCCTGGTTGTTCAGTTGTGGATTAACCACTTGCCGCACGTGTTGTTCAGCTGCGTTAGCTCCCTCAAGAGCATACTTTGATAATTTATTTTGCACCAGCTTCGCTTCCTCACCCTTTTAAGTTGCCTCCTTTTTTCGATTCTTTTCTTGCAACAATCTACAATAATATGTGATAGTTAACTGTATTTCAGCCCAAGGTTTAGCCTCAACTCCTACCAATTTCTTGAGCTGTTTCTTGTGCTGTTTCTGCACTGGTTCTGGCAATCCTTGGCACAATATGTGATAGAATACGGGTATAGATTTTGTCTAAGATTCATGCGTTTCGAGCACCCACGTGTCTTGGAAATTCTGGATATAAATTAACAGATCTTCCGACTCCTTCATTTTTCGAGTCATTAAAGCTCCAATATCAGAAGTGTCTGGGTAAAGCACTAGTAGCACTTTCCATACTGCTGCTCTGCAATTGTTAAATGGGGTTCTAGGTCATTTGGTCGAAAATAAATGGTTGACAGGACAAATGGTCGACACCAAAAGGTCGACAGGTCAAATGGTCGATTATTTTTTTTGTTTTTTCAAATGTTTTTGTTTTTTGGGGGGTCCCCATCCCCCCTTTTTTTTTTGCTAAAAACCCATTTTTTTCCCTAAACGAAAACCTAAAAAATATATATATAAATAAAAATAAAATTCGACCATTTGACCTGTCGACCAAATTGTGTCGACCATTTGTCTGTCGACCATTTGACTGGACACCGTTAAATGGCGCTCTGTCATGCGCAGTGTTAATTGTGGTTACATCAGGGTAGACTGCACGTGTCCACACATCGTCTGCTCTCTCACCAAGTACGGCGATCAGGAGACCTTTAATGTCCCCCCATAGCTAGCGTGTTTCCTCCTGTCATTTTTTCTAACTCATGTATCAATTTTCCGGCTCCCGACGTCAGCATTGGAAGCTTGTTCTTCAAGTTTTCTCGATCTATGTGTGCCCATGGAATATACTGTGGTCTTGCTCCCCCCTTTTCTAGTAGCAGAAATTGGAATGCGCAGACTTCTTTCTCTTCTCTCATAGCTCTCCTGTCGATCGCAGGGGTAATATTCCTGCATTGCCGTCTACCTGGCAATGTCCTTAGTCTGTCTACATAGGACGGTGACAACAACCCCCTCTGACCATGGGGTATTTCTTCATGCCGGTCACACTGTGCAGCTGACTCTGATGCCCTCTGTGTGCACTCGCTTGCATCTGACCATCATACCCCTCTTTCCCTTGGCAGTCGTCTTTCGCGCCGTCTCCCTTCTTCATTTGCCTCGCGCTCCTCCTCTTCGGAGTCGGGCTTGGTTGTTCCCAATTCATGCAACTCCTTGTGTCATCATCATTTCTACTGATTTCTAATCTATCCAGGCACAGTTTCCTACCCCAACTACTTCGGGTGACATCCTCCGTGTCATATAGCTGAGTGCTCTCCAAGCGCTCGTCCTCCCCCTCTCCTTGGGGTATTTGTTCTAGCCCCATTTCATCATATATTTTGTCAATCGTTTCTCTGATGCTTCTGTTGTCAAAGTCATCATCAATATTTGCCCTAGGTGTATCTGGTACTGAATCGTACGCAGGGAAGAATTCTTCAATGTCTTCCCAGTCTACAACTGGATCAGGTTTTTTGACTTCCCTCTCCAAATTTTCGAGATCACGTGCCATCTGTCTACGCTTACGTTCAATATCATCATCAATTTCTCTGCGCTTCCTCGCCTCTTCTCTGACCCTATCTTCTTCCCTTCTCTTTTCATTTCTACGTTCATCTGGCCTTCGAATTTCCTCATCTCTTCGTCTCCTTATCCTTTTTTCACATACCCTTTGCTCTTCTTCCAACCTTTGCTGTTTCTGTCTGTCTTGGTCATAGGCTGCTCTCTGCGATGAAGCTGCTTTTCTTGCTCTTCGCGATATAGCTGTTCTCGCCTCAACCTATCTTTCCTTCTTATCCTTTCATCTCTTAACTCCTTTTCTTTCTCCTTTCTCTGTGCCTCATCTAACCTTCTCTTTAGGTCTCACATCATCACTTCCTTTCCCATCGAGTTTCAATAAGATTTGTCCTCCCATCCATTCGTTTTTTGCGAATGCTATCTCATCAGTTCTGTCTTCACTTCCTTTCCACTTCTTTCCCTCTCTCTCCTTGTTGAGAGATGCACTTGTCTCTGCCTGATCCTTTCTTTCATCATCACGTCTCCCCTTGTGCCTCGGGACTGCAGAGGTAAGATTCTTGTCCTTGTCCTTCCCTTGATTTTCATCACTACTGTATGTAGGCGACTTACAATTGGGTTTGCTGCACCCTGTGGCTGCTTTAAGCTCTCTTAATGGGTAGAGTCCCTCAGCCTTACTTTCTTCAATTTCTGTTTCAGACGGGGCAGGTTGTGCAATAGGCATCTCACCGCCCTCTTCGCATAAATTTAATATCCAATCTGCAGGTGGCTCTTCCTTCTTTGACTGTTAAAACCTTTTCCTGTATATGTGGCATGCAAATATGTCATCATATGTTGTAAAACGGTTTTGGATAAAGATCCATTTTGTGGCCACGGCATAAACATCTTGTGGGCGGTACCCTTAACCCACTCGGTGCTATATTTCTTAAGCTTGGGTGCGTGTTCTGGCAGTTGCTTACATAAGTGCGCTAATGGAGTAATGTCTTCCATGCTTAAATCTGTTCTTTTTCCTCCTATACAACACTTTTCAATGCTTTCATGCACCTTTAACACTTCCAACAATATGAGCGAGCACCAAACACTGCAAGCTCCAATCCAATTTTTTCTGCCAAAATCTTTTATATCACCAATTTATTAAAAAACATCAATTCGTGTGCGATGCCATCTCAGCTATTGAATCGCGCAAAATCTTCATCAGTTTTCAAAAACAAAAAGAAATTTCTTTCACATGTGACGGCCCAACAGAGCATGTAAAACAGACACTTAACAGACTAGACAGTCACCAGCTGGACACAAATATCTCTGCCTCTAATCATTACCCCTACATGGAGTTTAAACAAACCCCGTTCACGACGTCTTTAAACGTGGTGGTAGCCTAATCGTTCCCTATTATGTGAGACTCTTGAGTTCACATTTCTTCTGACTGCTATATTAAAGCGCATGAATAAGGCGACTCCTCTCACTTCTCAGGTGTCCGCTCTGGTATCCTCTCTCTTCTCAGGTGTCCGCCCTGGTATCCTCTCTCTTCTCAGGTGTCCGCCCTGGTATCCTATATTTCTACAATTATTTTTGAGTCATTATCCCCATATAGTCTTCTCTACTTTTGACCATTTTGCATTTTGTTTTTTCCACCTCTCTCCATTACCTTTTCCCTTCACTTGTTCTAAAGCCTATGAAATTTGCCAAAGCACTAAATGTTTTGCTTCACTCACCGTTTGCATCGTATCTCTCTGGACCCTCGGGATCACTGCCTCCGTTACCGCCACCTTCAGCTTTTTCGTCTGATCAGCTGCCCGTAGGAATGGGAAGGGATATGGTTTTTTAAAACGGGTCCCTTTAGGCCCCACTGCAGTTTTGGATCAATTATGCTACCATTGTCCATGGGAAGCTTCACAGTCTACTCAGCCGAATGGTGAAGGACTCATGATATTGCCGAAGACCTAGAGTTACTTTGTGTTGACGGTCAATAGGTGTCTTTTCTTAATCAATAATCAATAATCGATGGTTTCCAACCATCCTCTGCTACCAAGTGTAAACGAGTGCGAGTGACCCCTGACCGGCCCATAGAATCAGAGCTCGCTCTCGAATACTTGAAGAAGAGATAGCTGCACCTTGAGGTGGATGGTGGTGCAGGTTTTTTACTCCAACACCAATCAATAAGGACAACTCAGTGGGTTGGCAAAGGGGTTGTCTGTTTAATGACAAGTACAAAAAACGGGGAAACATGGAGATCAACAATGGTGCGATGGCCCGTCTCGCTTCAACTCCCAACAATCTTCATTCAAACAGTAACAGTTATACCCAAAATTCGTCATCATTGACGTGTAACACTCAAAAGTTTGTCATGCAATTCTATTGGTTGGAAAAGGTAACTTAAGTATAGGTGCTATATCTGTATATGGTAACGGAGTGTGAGGATTGGTTAACTCTTATCAGGAGGGCCTCTAAGTCCAACCCTCTAACATTACTCATGTAGACGTCACTAAAAGTATGACATCTCATTGGTTCTACTAGCTATAGGACCCTAGATTATTTGGTCCATTGTGATTGGGTTGGTTACACCCCAAGCATAAATCTCCACTTTAATTAGCAGCTTGCAGAATGGTCACCCAGATGCAGGATGCCCCAAGATTCACCCTGCCTCCCTTCCATCAATCAGTATTTTAGTGCTATGCGTCAATCAGTTGGCTGTGGTTGGCCTCGAAACTGTAGCTTCTTGTCAGGATAAGTTATGGTATCTTCTGCTTTCGGTGACATCAGACGTTGGCCGTGAATTTGCTTCGCTTTCCTTCTATTTGTGCATTTAATTCTCATTTTCGGCTGCCACCTGCCTGGGCCTCCTTATCTCGACCTTCACGGCAGGCTGCTCTGCTCCTTAAGTTTCAATTCTCCGAAGTTACCATCCGCCTCCTCCCATTCTTGGTTTGACCTTGATTTCTCAGGCACGGCCTGCTCCTTGCTGAGTTTCGATTCTGCCGCCTCTCTTCTTGTTTTATCTGGAATAAGAATCCTGTCCTCTTTTACCCTTAGTAACCTTGGTTAATTCTGCTTTTGTATAAAGTGGACTTGCACTTATATAATGTGCTTCGTTGAGGTAGATATATAGTTGTCTATTGCCGCTCTATTTTTCTACTAAGTATAGCAAGCCGCACTGTTTTCTTAGCTTCTTGCATTACAAGCATATGTACAGGCGTTAGCTGGTTTGAATATTTTCGTCCTGCGTTACAGTTTGAGTTTCTATCTGTTTCAACATTGTCTCTTCTTCTAAGTTCATTACATCCTTATTCATGACATTTCGTCTTTGTGTGTCATCTTTTGGTTGTCGTTTCGTTCATCTGTGAGACTGTCCGGGCCGTTGCTATGTCACCATTCGTCTTCAATTAAGGCCTTTTGAGTTTCTTCTGGGACAGTGTTTAAGCAATCTTCATTTCGTGTCATTTGCTGGTATGGTTGTCTCAATGGATACCTTACTGTCCATGGTTGTCTGGTTATTGACACTTCAATAGGCATTGCTCTTCTGATGGGCACTGGGCAGAGCCCTAGTGCGGCTCTCTGCTGGTTTATTTGTTCATCATACATCACATATCTCGGTGTGAACGTTCCAGGTACTTCAAAATGGGCGACTGGAGTGTAGGTTACATTTGGGACCTCCTCTACACCTGCATAACAAGATTGAAGATGAGACAGAGGACATTGCAGATGACAGTTGGTTTGCTTCCATATTCTCATGGATTCCGCAATGGATGGCAAACATCTTCAAGTTTCTTGGAGCAATATTGGTGATGGTGATGTTTGGATTCTGTGTGATCAGGATAATAATTGCACAGTGCAAGAAGATGGCAAATAAAGCAGTGGGAATGAAGACCATGATCGATGTTGAATCTGGGTTTGGACCCAAGGAGTTGACTGATGAAGATGTCATAAAATACATAGAGGCCAGTATCAGTATCATAGCACCTGAAGTAACGAAGTACCTGTATCCAAAGAATCTTAAGAAGTATGTGGGATGATGAGCCTATTGTAATCTGAATTGACAGTGAAACTACATGACCTGAAGTTTATATGAGCATGTCAAATCAGCCGGCACCCTGAGGGCTGTGATGAAGATCTGGACTCCAAAGAAGCACTTTTTCAAGAGATATCACGATGTGGAGACAATTGAGGAGCTGGTCCAGGACTCGACCAGAGGGGGGAATGTAGAGGAGCAGTTACATGCCTCTGCAGGAAATCCCGCTCCCCCTACCGCCTGTATGTTGGAAGCCTTTGATTGTGCCATGCTTAACACTAGCTGTTGTGACCATACCACGGCAAATATTTGAAAGAAGATACCCACTAGAAAATCCTCTCAAATGTATCCCCGAAGAGACAACAATCTAAGGGAGGAACTCCCTAAAGGAATATGAAAAAGAGTGAAAGAGAAGCCAGTGATGTCACAAGAGACGAGCCTGACGCACTGAGGATACTGGCTGAAGAAAATGTATGGATCTTATAGAAACTGATGATGAACTTAAGAATCAAGTAAACTTTCATATGCGAAAAGAAGATTGCACGTGTGCAAAGCACTGCAGAAAATGCAAGCCATTCAATAACTGTACAGATGCAGTAACGCAAGTAGACTAAGTGATCATAGAAGCTGGCTATATGTAGTGAATAGACCGCAGTCAAAGTCGCCATTGTATAGAAACTGGATCACATCTCATGAATTTAGTAAGCCCGGACCCATGGAGAGGAAAGGCCTAGAACTTTGTTGCAGCAAGCATAAACTGAGATTGTAGAAATGAATGGCGAGGCAGTCTGGCCTGGTTTCAAAGCTGAAGCAATCCAAGGTCGATTTTCTATTCTTGAAGGCAGTAAACGTGAGAAGCTGAATCATCCATTTTTAAAGGTGCAAAGAAAGAACACCAAGCATGCCAAGTTTGATTAATTTAAGATGTTTAAATGCTGCAAAATGGACCAAATCATGGTCTCCTGTCACGTGACCCAAGGGTGGAAGTAGAGTTGAGCATGGAGTCCTAGAACTATGATAGTGAAGGCCTGTACTCCCTTATATTCTCAGAGACAAGAATACTTTGCAAGGCCAAGTTCAAAGACAATCTGCATGGCAGAAGGCATGGGTGATGAGAGGTGATGGCTAATTAGGTGGGGAGGTAAAGTCAAGTCCAACTCCTGGCACCTGCGTCTGATCTTACATGCTGCTAAGTGAACTGAATGTTACAGACATGGCACAAGCGTGCCAACCAATTATAGAGGGCCATATAATGAAGGGCCTTATAGTTTGAAGACCAATGATATAGTGTGTACTTAATAGTGTTCAAGATGACATGTTTTAGAGCTAGGCATAAATTGTCCACCTGACAGTAGCTAACCAATCACAATCTCAGCCCTCATAGAAAGTTTACTTAGATGTTCCTCTTGAACCTATCACAACCCCTCGTAGGTTTTTCTTATTTGCCCCGTAGTTTGACGTCATGTCTGACATATTCTTTGTATATAAGGTTGTTTTTACGCGAAATTCATGGCGAGCTCGAGCAAACGTCCGTTGATGTCCGTTGTAACTCCCTGTTTTGGATCATTGTTATTAAAACAGCAAACTTGCCATCTTCCTGAGTTGGTTTGATTATTTGGTGTCAGAGTTATTCTGCATACCCATCCATTGCATGCACGATACCCAAAGGGCCACATGCTCAAGGCATTCATCCAGCAGGTGCTGTTTAAATGAGCAGCATTTAGGTGGGTGATATTGCAATAGTATGAGCTCACGGCAACCCTGTGCCTCTGAAATACCAGCACGTCCCTGGGCCACAGTCAGTGCCCATTTGGAGGCTAATTACTTATGTTGCTTGTTTTAAGACTAACGTCCACTCCTGCTGCTAGCAATCGGCGCGTTGTTTTCGTTGCTCTTTCCTGAAAGGGCTCAGGCCTATTCAATGCACTGTTTACAGAAACGTGTACGTGTCAGACGACTCAGACCTACTACCCGGACTTCTTAAAGGTTTGGGAGTTCACAGAACTCTAAATATCCTGACAAATTGGGTGTTCTGAGTTTGACTGAATATGTATTTCTGGGCATGGTGCAAGCAAAGTTTAGGCCTGAGAACCTGCTAAACTGCACTAGACAATCTATGTACGATAGCTCAGTATGTTAATGTGTGTGATGTCGAAAATGATTTAGAACCAACAGGCCACGTGTTCAGTTGCCAGCAGGCACTAAATTGAGTATGCTAAAAATAGCACTTGTTATTCACAGCACCATGCATTTGCAAGACGGTGACAGCTAAGGCTCTGTAAAAAAATGTTTTTTTTTTAAAAAGGACATTATTATGAAGTAGCTGGAGAAGGGCCCTCGCGGTCTTTAAAGGCCCGGTGACAGCATGCGCTCCAGTGGAGCTGTTGCACAGCATTTGAGATGTTGCCTTGGTCTCTGCATTAGGCTGACATGCTCTCGAGCCGCTTTACAAGCTGACGTGACATCTTCAAATCGCGCAAGGGCATAACAGTAAGGGCACAAGGCCATGTGCCCCCTCCCCCTCCATTCTGCAGCATTGATAGAGAATGCCAGGCTTCACCTCTGCCTTTAATGTGTTATAATTATGCATAGGTTATTTAGTAACCTATAACAAAACATATAACTGATCTTTTATCTATACATATAAAAGTGAAAATGTGTGGGTTTGTGGCTTTGCGTATGTTCCCTATTCAATTCCACACTCGCGCCTAGAAACACTTGTGCACATCATCGTTTGCAAATAACTTGTTTAATGACACACTACCACGTATGGGGAATTTTCATGGAAGTTTTCAAGTAACAAACCAAGCATTGGCAGTGCCAACAGTTTGGGCTTTTGTGTAGGCATGGGTAAGGTACTTGCCAGGCACTGCTGTGACGATATTAACTGGCCATCGCTGGTAGCAGCTGCAAAATGGTGCGGGATCTGGGCATATAATAGCAGTGCCTGGCACACTTCTAATACTTATATGCAAGCCAGCACTGTTGGATTTGCAATTGCTTGTTTTTTAACAGGACTTTGGTGAAGGACACGCCTACTGCTTATAGATTGAGTGGCTGAAGGCAGACCTGGTTAAGACATTTTAATTACACCAGTAGCAGGTTTTCATCTCCAAGTAAGTGATTTATGTTAAGAAGACTGCTTTGAAAAAATACTGGCAGGCACTTCGATTTCAAATTTTGATCATAAGGCTTGGTAAACCTAGTTCAAAGAGATCCTAGGAGGATGTGAGTTGGGCGGTAAGGGGCAGGAAGTGGGTGGGAATGGCCATAGAGATTAACATGGCTATGTGATATGATATGATATGATATGGCATTTGTAACGCGCCTATACGCAAGTGTTTCAAGGCACGACGAGGCAGGGGGGGAACAAGGGGAGACAGACAATGATCTTACTAGGCCAGGTGTCATTCAGATCGCGCAAGTGCAAGGGTAGAGGGGAAGGGAAAAGTGCATGGGGGAAAGGGAGAGGGGAAAGTGCAGTACAGGGTTATAAGCATACAGCATACAGGATAAATAACAAGGGCCAGCTGGTGGCAAGTGCGAGGTAAGTGCAAACAAGTGCTGGGAAGGGGGGCTGTATGGATACAGACACAGTCCCGTAGTGCAGGGGTTGCCGTGGAGGCAGTGCAGGGGAGAGTGGCTGGGCCGAGAACGGTGAATGGCCCAGTTGCAGATTCAGTGCAGTTTCAGTAGTATTAGCAGGGGAGAGGGGGAGAGAAAGCGGAGGCAAAGAGGAAGGTTTTGAGGTGCTTCCGGAACCGGAGGTGGTTCTCCTCAAGTTTCAGGGAGGTAGGAAGGCTGTTCCAGAGGGAGGCCCCTGCAGTGGAAAGAGATCTGCCCCCAACTCGTTGTTTGGAGAAGCGGCTGACCCTGAGGGAGTTGGAGGCGGATGAGCGAAGAGCTCGAGAAGGAAGATATTTAGGAAGAGAGAGTTGAAGGTATTTTGGCCCAAGGCCCCAGACGGCCTTGTGGACAATGCAGAGGGTTTTGAACTTGATCCTCGCAGTCACTGGGAGCCAGTGTAGTGATTTCAGTCCTGGAGAGATACGGTCCCTGGGCTTGAGGCCAAGGACAAGTCTTGCAGTCCTGTTCTGGACTGCAAGACTTGTGCAGCCCGTAGGTGGGTAAATAAACAAACAGTACCCACAGTCTTTGAACACATACTCATATGCCATTTCTCCCTAGATGTACTCTAATGAAATAGTTTCAGCTTATAGGTAGCGCCTTGATACTACCTAATAGCCCAAACTAAAAATGGGAGCTGTGTGTAGAGGCAAGTGGGAGGAGTGCGTGGAGAAGGCCATGTTGCACCTGGTTAGGCCTTGTCATGCTTTTTCATACTTTTTAATGCTGTTTAGACCTTGTCTTGTGGTTTTGTGGTTTTATATTCCTTTTTGTATCTTGTTTCCTTGTTGTGCCATATTAGGCTATATGGGGGGGCTCAAAGAGCAATCCTTGAGTGCCCCACACACACCAGATTTCAGTAGAAACACCTTGTAAATACCTTAGAATTAAAGTTTACTGTATTCCTATGTATTTAGTGTTGATAACTTGAAAGTGTAAAACAAAGGATGATATGGTTGGAAGGTTTTGAATTAATCTGAACCTCTGGCTTGGCAAACAATTACAGAAGGGGAAATACCATTTCCAAATCAGACTTGGTCCGACCCCAAAAGGGGCAGTCCAGCTTGAACTGCTAGGCCACATCGCTTCTGCACGAGACCACAAGCATCCCCAGGCATGTTTCAGCCTCGGCACAGAACGATGCCAGAGGTTGAGATTAATTTTAAATCTGCCAGCCATCACTTCTTTTGTTTGCGATAACTTGAAAATGTTGATTTGGCGCTTGTAGATGGGACTTGAAGACCCCTGTGCTATATTATGCCATGTTAGGCTTGGTCGGGTCAAGCTATGCCAGGATGCGACTTCAGGGCCCACAATATGTAGTCATTTGGCCATGGTCTACCTTCTGACTGCCCACAGACACCTCAAGGACACCCCAACCGTAGCACCACTTAGCCTCACACGTGGTGAACCTACCTTGGGGCCAGACACGCACCATGCCCCAGCAACTGATGTAGCCAACCCCACACCAAATTGCAAACGTGCACTCCACAACTGCAGCATTGCCACACTGACAAGTTCCGGTAAGGGAGAGGCTGTTGCATTCTCCCGATTTCTTACGCTACTCTGAGTGCAATGGGAATTTGCTCCCCATTTGCCAAGTGCAAACGCGCCCAATGCTGCCATTTTGCAATTGTCTTACTCTGTGACGTTTAGGATGCGCTGGTGAGCAATGCTTAATTTGCAAACAAATAAGTGCCAGTACCCAAATTCTCTCTAGTATATGCTTGTGACACATTGCGGTGGGCAGCTCGCCACCACTGTTGCTGCCAACTACAGCTGTTCTCCACAGGGTCAACATATTTTTTGGGTTAAAGCTATGACTCACACGGGCTCATTGGGGTTGTTGGATGCACTGAGTGGCAGAAATGCGATTTACAAATACCAATCAACATAACACAAAATAACAACATACTAGTTGCGCCTTGAAATTAGACCCATGTTTAGTGCTTCTTTAAACACATAATTCATCATTCTAATTTTGATGGGGTTCTTTAGTTGGCAAGTGGAACAAATTGACTGTTTAGTCACAGAAAACACAGCCACCAGGCTTTCCTCCTATGGTATATCTACCCTGGCATTGCCCTTTGCTGTCCTCTTGCTGTCAACCCACCCTGCTGGGGCAGTGCTTGCAGTTATTATGGCAGCAGCAGAGCTGCACCCATGTCATGCAGACGGACTGAAGCAGTGTGTGGGGGTGACCAGCATGGGCACCCCGGCATTGTCACCTTCCAACTCATTGATATTCATGAAAATTAATAACTGGCACTGCCAAGTCACACAGGTCCTCGGGTTCATGAATTACAATGAGCCAGCCCCGGATGCAGACGTGCGTGGTCAGCCCTGGATGCAGAAGTGCATGGCCAGCCCCGATGCAGACGTGCATTGCCAGCCCAGGGTGCAGACATGTGTGGCCAGCCCCGGATGCAGACATGCGCAGCCAGCCCCGGGTGCAGACATGCACGGCCTGCCCCGGATGCAGACATGTGTGGCCAGCCCCGGGTGCAGACATGCACGGCCAGCCCCGGATGCAGATGTGTGTGGCCAGCCCCAGATGCAGACATGCATGGCCAGCCCCGGATGCAGACGTGTGTGTGGCCAGCCCCGGATGCAGACATGCATGGCCAGCCCCGGATGCAGACATGCATGGCCAGCCCCGGATGCAGACGTGTGTGTGGCCAGTGCACACTTGTGCTGCTTGTTGTGTGGCTATTACTGACCGGCAGACAGATAAAATAATAAAGTTGCCAAAACACCACATCACAATCAACCTGAATCTGAAATAATAAGTGCCGGGGCTCAGAAATAGGCACCAGGGTTGAGCCCTGGCAAACACCCCCACAAATTAAGCACTACTGGCGTGCCAGATAGAAGGATGGTCTCGGTGTAAGCCTCCAGTGGCTTCGCTCACCCAAAAGCAATACTAACAATAAACTAAACTTTCAGCCTCCCACCCAAACCAACACCACATCCCTCCACAACGCCACATTCATCCACGTCACCGCCACAACACTGGGTCACCGCAAGAACTTACATGCTCAACCAAGGGTGTGCCCAGTCTGCCCGTATAGTCTGGTTGCTTCCAATCTACACACACCAACACTGCAGCGATAGCCACCTTGCTCCTCTCCGTCTCCTTCTGCAATTGTATCCCCGCACCTAGCCCCAATCCATCTCTTGCTGAGCACGAAGCGCCAAGAGGCCATGAAATGGCAATGTGGTGCTATGCGACACCCAAGCATGATCTGAATGGTCCACTGGGACGCCCATGTGCGCATCAGCAGCAATCTTCGTTGTAAAGCTTCAGTTCGTTTGGGTGTGGCCCGTGCCGGCCTTAGCTTTGGCAGGGCCCGGGGCGAGTCAACAAAATGTGGGTCCCTGTGTGGGCACCAAAGTTTAAGCTGCACAGCTATAACGCACTGCTGCAAAACCAGCAGGGGCGCTCTAATGAATTGATTGCTTAACTCCCCGCTCCGATGCAGGAGCAGGGAGTTAATCACTTCAATAGAGCGCGGCTGTTTAACCAGCATGGGGCTGGTTTACCATCAGCGCCCTGTTATAATAAAAGGCACCCTGCTCTCCTGCTGGCACGCCCAGCACCAGCATGAGAACAGGGCGCATGTCATTACAGTAGGGTGCCTGCCATGCCTTCACCCACCATCAGGGCCGGTGCTATCACTGGGCAATGTTAGGCGGTTGCCTATAAATTGGAAATGTTAGAGCAGCAAAATGTTGCGTTAACACCTCCCCACAAATTACTGCCTTGGCTGTAGTGATAGCACCGGCCCTACTCTTTTGTTACATGGCACCGAAACAGCCCTGGTGGATCTGAAGAGTCAGATCACCCAAATCATGGATAAGGGCAAGCCAGCCCTACTGCTCCTCCTAGATCTCTCAGCCGCATTCGATCTGGTTGACCACAAGACCCTCACGTCACACCTCACTCACTCAGCCAATTTCTCTAAAGAATCAGCTCTCTGGATCACCTCCTTCCTCGAGGGAAGAGCCATGAAAGTCTTCTCGGACACTGCTAACGCCACACCCACCACAATCCATTGCGGGGTCCCTCAAGGATCCTGCACTGCACCCACACTTCACAATTTATTCACCAAGCCTCTCTTTGACAAACTCGACTCACATGGTATCACGTACACGAACTACACGGACGACACAAAAGTACTTCTACCTCTCTCAGGATCATACCACGAAGACGCCAAGGCACTCCACAAGATTTACTCCATCATCCAGGCTTGGATGGGAGTTAATGGCCTCTCCCTTAATGGAGACAAGACTGAAATCATGATACTAGGTCAACAGAGCACCCTAGACAAACTTGTCAAACTGTGCGCCAACTTCTCCATTGACAACTCTATCATCCCCGTATCCACAGCTGTCAAGACATTGGGAGTTTACCTAGACTCCTCACTATCAATGACCAGACAAGTCAGCGCTATCACTTCCTCATCTGCGCATACCACCAAACTTATAAATGCCATCAAGCCATACCTCTCAAAACCTAACTGCCGCTCAATAGCCAGAGCAACCATTGGAGCCAAACTAGACTATTGCAATGCCCTCCTAGCAGGCACATTGGCAAAAAACCTAAACAGACTACAAGTCACAAAGAACAATGCTCTCCGGGCTGCTCTTAGTATCCCAAGAAGAGAGCATATCTCCCAGGCCAGACACTCAACCCAATGGCTCCCGGTCAAAGAGTGGATCACTCTCAAAATCCTCACCCTCACACACAAATGCCTCTCTCTTACCGCCCCGTCCTACCTATCAGAGACCATCTCCAAACCCTCCTCATCACATCCCATCAGGACGTAATACACCAACTTACTCCATATCCCACGCATCAAAAAAGCCAAAGCCGGTGGCCTAAGCTTCCCCTACATTGCTGTCAAGTCCTGGAACGCTCTACCTGCAGACATTAGAGCGGAGAACTCACTCCCGATTTATCGTAGGAAACTTAAGGCCTCCTTCCTTGCACAATAATATGTGACACTCGCTAACCTATGTAAATATACTGCACTGTAAATTTGTACAAATGTCATACCTGCTCCTGTAAATTATGTATTACTTGTGTATATGCAACTAAGATATGTCTGTAAAAATCGCCACGATGCCCCCAGGCTGACGTGCGCTCTACAAATCCGAATAAATTACGCTGTCTGCAGGCTGGCTGCAGCAGAGCAGGTGGCACCATGAAGGTTGGGACTCAGGGTCGGGTCAGGGCCACAAGCGGCATGGGCGTGGCAGTGCTGGCACCAACGCATTAGCACACCACGAAGTACTGCACATGCTCACTCGGCCGATCATCGTCTCGATGGTATGGGCCGGTGAATGCTGCAGTGCACTGTGCAGCCTGGCTGAGCCTCTTGAGTCTGTTAACTTGAATTGGTCCTAACGTCAGATGTGGTGACCGCCTGCACACCCTGCACTCGCTGCAGGCCTGCAGCAGGCTTTTGCTGTGCAGTGTGCCAGGCCATTGCCCGTACTAGGCTACGTGACCCATCCTGGTGGCGGTGGCCCCTGCTGTGCCTGTGAGAGTGGCCCTGGGCCGGGCCATGGCTGTGCAGTGCTGAGAGAGTGAGAGAGTAACAGTCCGACGCAGGTGAGGACTGAGGTGCAGTGCCCACTACTGCCGACCAACACCATGGTGCATCATGCATGCAGTGCCACCACAACCCTCTCTGTCTTAATGAAATGTTATGCCTATGCCTGGCTGGTCCGCAATGGCTCAGGCTGCAGGCTCTAACAGTAAGAGCCCCTCAGGGGCCGGTGGCAGCCTCAACTCTGCCGCTGCGGCTTACGGCAATGATATGGAAAATAATGGAATCCGTTTTTTAGGAAATTTACTGATAATTTGTTATTGTTATAGTGCTTTAGCTGTATGAGTTGCTCACATCATTAGCCTAGACTGAATAATCCTTGTGCCCTGATGCAAGTGTGTACCTGGATACGACTCTACCCTTGGTCCCGCCAGGACACTCAACCTCTGCTCTCCTCTCTCAGTTTCACATCTCATGGTCCTCGCCGCTGCCGGCCGACCCTATTCTTGCATGCAGCATGCCGACTTTCCTGTCACTGCCTGGCTGCCCACTCTGTGCTCTGCTCCTGTGTTCTTGTCTCAGTCGCCTCCGCTCTTCTGTCACTTGCCCACTCCTCACCCGTTCTCTGCCGCCTGTGCATTTCCTTCTTTACTAGCACCCTCCCCCCCTTGCCCTTAGTACTCACTGCATTCCCCTATTTCATCTTTCTGTCCACGTGCCTTTGAGGCTTTGCCCTGTCTCTGCCTAACACCATCCGTCCTTCTGCCATGCTCCCTGGCCCCATCTTCGTTTACACAACACTGTGGCTGGGGTGCCATCTCCCTTTCTTTAGTCTATATGCCCTTCTGTCTCCACTCTTCATCCCTGTGTCCTTTAGTCCACCCCTCTGTCCAGCCCCTTCCTTCTGCCGCCACTCACCTGCCCGTATGCCCTCTCCACATATTACCATTGCTTTATGCTTAATGTGTGTGTGTGTCCCTGTCTGATCCCCTTGTGTTTCTATTGCCCCCCTTTCTCTTTCTCTTGCTTCCTGTTCTTGTCCTCCTGTCCCGTTCCCACTGTTTTCTTCCCATATCTCACAGCAATGTCCCCTCCTTGACTCATTGCCCTCTCACCTATTAATCCAATAATCCAATGCCCGGTAAATCTATTCTTCGCAATGGTCATGCTGGGCGGGCCGATTGGGTCCATCTGCCTGCATGGGACACGTGTGGCCATTTGAGCTTCCAGTGTCCCCTGCGATTGCTGCCCGGCTACAAGGAAGGAGACAGGTGGTTTAGCAATAAGCAAATCTTAGAGTTACCATGGTCCATGGCAACCCACAAGATTCCGTGCAGGGGTAATGCTGAGAAGATACCCACGTCTACAACCCCCCCATGCCCCACCATGCAAAGAGCCTGCCTGTGCCCATTTGCCCTTTTTTTCCAAGCCCCGGGCTTTCAGTCAACTGATACAATCTGGTAACTGTAGATTTGGTTACAATTCTTTTAAGAATAAAATGCAGTCGGGCCCAGGCCTGCCACAATGGTGTTGGAGGTGGCGAGCAGAAGGGGCAGTTGTCCTATAATACGAACTATTGCATCTGAGTGGGGAGCAATGGTGTATGAGGAGGGACACAAAGTTGTCTGTATTGTTTGTCGGTAGTGTTTGCTTATTGACCCACCCATTGATTACTCAAGGCCACGCTAATCCCTATGGCCATTCCAACCCACTTCCTGCCCAAAACGCATCCACAAAGTGCCTGCCAATGTTTTTTCAAAGCAGTCTTCTGAGTGTTATTCACTTAATTTAAGCTGTACATGTGCTACTGATATAATAAAAATGTCTTACCAGGCCTGCCTACAGCCACTCGATTTATAAGCACTATGCTCTCCTTCCCTGAAGTCCTGTTAAAAACAAGCATTGGCAAAGTCAACAGTTTTGACTTGTGTATAGGTGTTGGGCATTTGCCAGGCACTGCAGTAATATACCCAGGTATTCACACCATTTGCACCTGCTAAGTTCAATGGCCAGTGAATACCACTACTAAATGCCTTTCCCATGTCTACAAAAAGACCCAAACCTTTGGCATTGCCAATGCTTGTTTCTTTTGTTTTGGTGGTGTGCCACCAAATGTGGCAGCTGGAGCTGCTGTTTTGAGCTACCCCACATTCGTTTGTTGATTTCTTTTTATGCATACTGGCCTAGTGGTCAGCCCCTCCAGCAGGGCAATTCACACCTCATGAACGCAAGGCTGTGGAGGGTGTGGTTGGGCGGAAAGGGGGCAATTCACTGAGAGTGAAGTGCCAACAGCTGTCTTCAGCCCTTTAACCTGGGAGCATGCTTTGACTTGACTCAGCTCTTTAAAGAAAACTGAACAGTTAATCTTTTTTTAAATGTGGAGGTGGTGTTTGTTTCATCAAGTTTGTCTGCTTCTCAAATTTTAATTCTCAGCATGTGTCTTTCCTCGTTTTTGACATGCCACTTGCTAGAGTCATTTACGGGTAACGTTTGAAGATATACATTTTCTCCTGTGGTCATATCCCCTCTAAAAGCGAACTGGGCATGTTTTGCATACCCTTCTATATTGTATATTGCCAGATTCACATATGAGCCTCAGTTGTTCCCCAGAAAAGCCAACCAAATGTTTTGCTATGTTTCTTAGGGGAGATTTTCTGTAAAGTGGGTCTTCGAAAGACAATGCCTCCTATTTGAACGGGTCTATGGGATATTTGTGCCAAACTGTTGAAGGTGCATGCATGTAATTTGGCAACAGGAAAACTGGATCAGAAAACTGGATGACCCACTTTACCAAAAACTGTGTGATCCTGAGCAAATCACAGTTGCTCTCTGTCGCTCCGTCCACAATGCCTTCTGGGGCCTGGGCCCTCACTACCTCCAACTCTCTCTCCCTAAATAACTTCCTTCTTGAGCTCTTCGCTCATCTACCTCAAACTCCCTCAGGGTTAGTCGCTTCTCCAAGCAACGTTTTGGTGGTAGATCTCTTTCTTCGGCTGGGGCTTCCCTCTGGAACAGCCTCCCTGCCTCCCTGAAACTTGAGGAGAATCATCTTCGGTTCCGGAAGCACCTCAAAACCTTTCTCTTTGCGTCTGCTTTTTCTCGTCCTCTCCCTTGCTGACTTCCTGGCTGACACTGAATCTGCACTGGTTACCTGGCCACCCTCTGATCTCGGGCCCAGGTCTCCTCCCCCACCAGTCGCACTCCTGCACTGCCTTCCCGGCAACCCCCACTCTTGGGGATTGTTTTCTGTAACCCTACAGTCCCACTACCAGCACTTGACACCCGACGTCTGCACTTACCCTTGCACTTGCCACCTGCTGGCCGCACTTTTACTTATTGTTATTGTTATTTATTTTCTTATCCCATGTACCGCACTGTCCTCTCCCCCTTCCCCCCACACTTCTCCTCCTTCCCCTTCCCATGCACTTGCGCGATCTGAATGACACCTGGCCTAGTAGGATCGTTGCCTGTCTTCCCTCTGTTCCCCATCCCTTGCCTCGTCGCACGTACGAATGCCATATCATATCATATCATATCATATCAAGTGTCTAAATTGTGAGTGTCTAAACCTGAAACCTATATGAAACATATTTAGATACAATTATCACCCAACTAAAGCAGCTGGTACTCATTTATCATCCTCGGAAGGATGAAAGGCTGAGTTGGCCATGCCAGGATTCCAACATGCACCTGCAGATCACACACAGATCGCAGCAGTGAGCGCTCAACCCACTAGCTATTTTATGGCTTACTTTCCTATGTTTTAGTTGCATTTCTAGGAGGTTCTGTAGATGATCATCCAATCCCGTTCTCAAAAACCTTTTCCCCAACAGCCTACAGGATTAAACTAGAGGGGGTTTCAATGACCTTCACAGGAAATGTGCTAAGGTAACTTTTAAAATGTATTTATAAAATTGGTAGCTGCCACAAATCTGTTTTTTCTAAAGCTCATCTCATTGGATGGAATAGGACTTTACAGCACTGTTTCACTGAACCAAGCCCTCATGCACAAGTATATGATGGAGTAGAAGGGGGTTTGCAGCAATCAGTAACAAAATGAGGACGGTTGGTTGGGAACGGTTAGGTTGTGGAGTGGGGGGCGCCAATCTGACAGTTTGCCTAGGGTGTCAAAATTCCTTGTACCGGCCCTGCCCACCATGCCAGCTCATGAGAGCCCTTGAAAGACTCCCCGAGCTGGTGTGGCAGGTGGCGCCCTGGGCGGTCGCATGGATGACCCAGTCCTGAAGCCGGTGCTGGGCGCGGGCAGCTCGCCGGCGCCTGATATTGTGCCGTGTGTTTGGTTTGCCCAGCAAGCGCAGGCGTGAGCGAACCAAAGGGCCGCTTTGTCGCTTCCATTTGTGTGTTGGCACTGCCACTTCATTGGCGAAGAACTGTCTTCGCGCCCGCCTCGAGCGTTCAAGAAAAACAACCATGCCCGAAGAGTGGACTTTTAAGTAACTGGCCTTGGCGTCGAATTAAAGGTGCGCTCCATTTATATCCAGACACATGCATAACATTTCATTTGCGCACAATGATTAACCAGAGCAATATGCAACGAAGAAGCAATTTCATTTTGTGTAAGTTATATCGTTATGTTTTTTTTAAAAGTAAAACAAAAGCGGTGCTGTGGAGGTGTCCCCGTTCCAGCTCCAGGGTTAAGGGTCAGGGTTTGTTCTATTATGCTTACACACGGCCCGGCTTCCTCCTGTCTCAGCCGGCAGCCAGCTCCCCGGCTGGGCCTTCCGCTGTCGGGTGCCATTAGAGGGTTTTCCCGCGTGGAGCTGTAACTGCCTCTGACATCTACTTATTATGACTGGAGAGGAGGGGAGGTCCTCTCTGCGCAGCCTCACACTCTATACGTCTGAAAACCCCCAGGTGGCCGCCAAGATCTGCGCAGACAGCCCAGGAGCACGCAAGACGTAAAATATGCAAATGACGGCCAATATCTACTGGTGCATAATGGGATACCTCGGGCCCACGCCCACACGACGCACCATTGGATACCCTGGACCCACGCCTGCGGATGCACCCTGGCATATGTGGGTCCATGCCTCCTGAGGCTCCCTGGGATATGTGACTCCATGCCTGCAGATACACCCTGGCATATGTGGGTCCATGCCTGCTGGGGCTCCCTGGGATATGTGGGTCCATGCCTCCTGACACTCCCTGGGATATGTGGGTCCATGCCCCCTGAGGAACCCTGGGATATGTGACTCCATGCCTGCAGATACACCCTGGCATATGTGGGTCCATGCCTCCTGAGGTTCCCTGGCATATGTGGGTCCATGCCTCCTGAGGCTCCCTGGGATATGTGGGTCCATGCCTCCTGAGGCTCCCTGGGATATGTGACTCCATGCCTGCAGATACACCCTGGCATATGTGGGTCCATGCCTGCTGGGGCTCCCTCGGATATGTGGGTCCATGCCTCCTGAGGCTCCCTGGGATATGTGGGTCCATGCCCCCTGAGGAACCCTGGGATATGAGACTCTGTGCCTGCAGATACACCCTGGCATATGTGGGTCCATGCCTCCTGAGGCTCCCTGGGATATGTGACTCCATGCCTGCAGATACACCCTGGCATATGTGGGTCCATGCCTGCTGGGGCTCCCTGGGATATGTGGGTCCATGCCTCCTGACACTCCCTGGGATATGTGGGTCCATGCCCCCTGAGGAACCCTGGGATATGTGACTCCATGCCTGCAGATACACCCTGGCATATGTGGGTCCATGCCTCCTGAGGTTCCCTGGCATATGTGGGTCCATGCCTCCTGAGGCTCCCTGGGATATGTGGGTCCATGCCTCCTGAGGCTCCCTGGGATATGTGACTCCATGCCTGCAGATACACCCTGGCATATGTGGGTCCATGCCTGCTGGGGCTCCCTCGGATATGTGGGTCCATGCCTCCTGAGGCTCCCTGGGATATGTGGGTCCATGCCCCCTGAGGAACCCTGGGATATGAGACTCCGTGCCTGCAGATACACCCTGGCATATGTGGGTCCATGCCTCCTGAGGCTCCCTGGGATATGAGACTCCGTGCCTGCAGATACACCCTGGCATATGTGGGTCCATGCCTCCTGAGGCTCCCTGGGATATGTGGGTCCATGCCCCCTGAGGAACCCTGGGATATGTGACTCCATGCCTGCAGATACACTCTGGCATATGTGGGTCCATGCCTGCTGGGGCTCCCTGGGATATGTGGGTCCATGCCTCCTGAGGCTCCCTGGGATATGTGGGTCCATGCCCCCTGAGGAACCTGGGATATGTGACTCCATGCCTGCAGATACACCCTGGCATATGTGGGTCCATGCCTGCTGGGGCTCCCTGGGATATGTGGGTCCATGCCTCCTGACGCTCCCTGGGATATGTGGGTCCATGCCCCCTGAGGAACCCTGGGATATGTGACTCCATGCCTGCAGATACACCCTGGCATATGTGGGTCCATGCCTGCTGAGGCTCCCTGGGATATGTGGGTCCATGCCTCCTGAGGCTCCCTGGGATATGTGGGTCCATGCCTCCTGAGGCTCCCTGGGATGTGTGGGTCCATGCCTCCTGAGGCTCCCTGGGATATGTGGGTCCATGCCTCCTGAGGCTCCCTGGGATATGTGGGCCCATGCCTGCGGATGCACCCTGGAATACCTGGGCCCCAAGCCTGTTGATGCATCTGGGGCCCATGCCTGCTGATGCACCCTGGGATACATGGGCCCCACACCTGTTGATACACCCTTGGATACCTGGGACCCATATCTGCTGCTGCACCCTATGATGTCTGGGGCTCATGCCGGCTGGAGCAACCACGAATACCCCAGGCCCATGCCTACATGATGCACCCCTGATTAGCCGGGGCCCTTGCCTGCTGATGCACCCTGGGATTTGTGGATCCATGCCAGCTGAGGCGCCCTGGGGTTCCTCGGCCCATGCCAGCTGATGCACCCTGGGATATGCGGGCCCATGCCAGCTGATGCACCCTGGGATATGCGGGTCCATGACTGCTGAGGCTCCCTGGGATATGTGGGTCCATGCCTGCTGAGGCTCCATGGGATTCCTCCGCCCATGTCAGCGGAGGCACCCTGGTGTTCCTGGGTCCATGCAAGCGGAGGCACCCAGGGGTTTTTGGGGCCCATGCCAGCTGAGGGCCCCTCGGGTTCCTGGGCCCTTGTCAGCTGAGGCACCCTGGGGTTCCTGGGGCCTATGCCAGGTGGTGCACCCTGGGGTTTTTGGGGGGCCATGCCAGCTGAGGGACCCTAGGATTCCTGGGTCCATGCCAGGTGAGGCATCCTGGGGTTTCTGGAAACCATGCCAGCTGAGGCACCCCACGGTTCCTGGGGCCCATTCCAGCTGAGGGACCCTGGGTTTAATGGGCTCATGCCAGCAGATGTAAGCTGGGGTTCCTGGGGCCCATGCCAGCTGAGGCCCACTGTTGTTCCTGTTCCCGTGCCAGCTGAGGCACCCATGGATACCTGGAGCCCATGCCTACATAAGGCACTCGTGATTACGCGGGGCCCATGAACCAAAGGGGAAATTGTTGCTATGCCAGAGGATCTAGACTATGTCTATTTAAATAACCGCTCTATGTCAACCTCTATCTATCCAGAAAACAAACTTTTATTTTAAAGTTACATTATTTTCTATTTTATTGAAACCAATCACATTCAAACCTATTGACAAGAAGAAAGAAACAACACAAAGAGGAGAATTCTAAATCATTCTGTATTCAATCTATTAAGTAAAATAGATGAACATATGTATAGCTAAAAAGCAATTACAGTAAACCAAAAACAACATCAGACATTCAGACATTTTTTGAAAATATATTTTTAACATACAACTGATATGTTGAAATAAAATTCATGAATTGATTCAAAAACAAACAGACCTAAACATGTGTTATACAAAGAATCATCATGAAAAATTGGCCCAAAAGAAACACAAAAGGAGGAAAGAAAGAAGAGGGGAAGACAGACAGATAGGAGAAACAAAAATTGGCAATAATGTAAACCAAAGAGAACCTAAAATAAGGTAACATTAAGGGTGATGGGAAAGTGGCAGGAACATTCAATCCTTGCCGCCTAGTAAAAAAACACTAGGACTAAACAAAACACTTGGACATAGTGCTTAAAGTGTGGCTCATCTTAATGGTTGTCACTTATCAACTGTACACCTCGGGGTCAGCTCTGTTTCCCGAGGTTCAATCTGCCTGCTGATGCACCCTGGGATATGTGGATCCGTGCCAGCTGAGGCACCCTGGGGTTCCTTGGCCCATACCAGCTGAGGCACACTAGGCTATGTGGGTCCATGCCAGCAGAGACACCCTGGGGTTCCTGGGCCCATGCCAGCGGAGACACTTTGGGGTTCCTGGGCCGATGCCAGCTGAGGTTGTGACAAATCAACTGCAGGCCCCCAGTGGTCCAGGGATGAATATCAGTTTCTAAACCATCAATCAACCCCACACCTCTAGTACAACAGAAGGGATACAAACAGATTGGAATACAAGTGAATTATAAGACCTCCTTGTCCAATTTTGGTAACGTGGATGGAACTGCAGGCTTATCGCCGCAAGGTCGTGGATTGTTGGTTAGTTGCAACACAGCAAAAATACAATTATTACCCAATGATAAAAGGGATTGTCCAGTCAAGGCTGTATACAAATATCTGTTTTATTATTACTAAAACAGACAGTTCTAGCACACCACAGTTACAACCCATACAGTGAAGGAACACAGAGAACAGACAGTTCCACAAAGGAAAGGGATGCACTCTGGATACTGACAGTAGGGTAGTTGGTAAAGCAATCAGTCTTACTGTTCAAGGTTATTTGGTTTCAACACCAAAGGGGCAAAGGGTCGTAACTGTCTCTAGGGGCCTTCAGAGAAGGACCAGGGGGGCAGAACCACAATGTACCTGGTGCTGAAGAAGATATTGGTGCTCGACAGTGTCAAGGTGGTTTCAGGCTGCTTTGCAGCCAGTGAGACAGAGTTAGTGACGGGAGACAGCTGCGGGTACCAAGAGGCAGGCAGTTCGGCAAGAGAGATTGGACGGACGTCTGCAGGCTGTCCAGCGCAGCGGCTTTGGGCCAAGACTCATTGTCTCTGTGCTGGTTGGCGGATCTGGAATGCTGGTTGAGGTGTCTTGGACGGCTCTGGTGACTGCGGCATGACAACAGTCAGTGGTGCAGCCGGATGAGGTTCGAGGACTCGACCATCTCAAAATTGTCCTTAAAACGATGGATGCTGGATGATGCTTGTGTACCACTCTTCCTAGCTTCTTCGCAGGGCTTGTGTCCTTTCAAGGCGGATGGCCCAAAGCCCAGGAGGGTGTTAGCAGGCAACTGCCTTGCCCTTTGACCAGAAACTCTCCGGCACTTCCCACCTAAGAAGCTTGCTTTCAGAACCTAGCAGGGCACGCTGTGTGCTGACTTGGTACCAGTTCTGGAGCTGCTGGATGGGTCCACTGAGTCTGGTATCTCACTCTGTTCCCTAGGATATGTTTAGGAGAGGGATCATGCTTCCCTGTTGGAATTCCTGGCCTTCCTTCAATGTCGGAAGATGTAAGGTAGACTGTACCATCATCCTGTGTCCAAATGAGTCCTTCTTGTTACTCCTTACAAAGTCTTCAGATGATCTGATCAGTGAGGGACTCAACCCTCTTTTAAAGCCAGACCGGGGCCCAGGGATTGGTGTAGGCCACACCTAGCTTAAGTGAGCCAATCCTGTGTCTCTACCAACAATATTCAGTGATGCTTCGGGTCAGAACCAGGGCACTTGGCAACAGACAGGGGAATGATGACAACACATATATCTAAGTCCCATCCATCTTCCTGTCTGCTGTACATCAAAGTGTCTCCTTAATTAACTGAGCCCTATGCAGCGCTTGATCACCACATAGACCTCCCTTGTGGTAGGGGGTTGCAGGCAGACTTTCGACTCCTACAATTCACATAATTACCTGCTCTGAAAGGAGTGGTTCCAGGCAGGATATTCACTGCCCTTTCATACCAAGTAGGGGTGTCGGTACTAAGTTGACTCATGGCATTACAAAGAGGTGTTGGCGTTTGGTCTCCATTGTCACTTCCTGCACACAGGCCTTCCCTGAGGCCTGCTATTAACATTCTTCACTATTCACCACCACCAGCAATGTTTGACAATGGATATGCAAACCAATGGGGCCTTGAAATTCTAATCAGACTGCCCACAGCCCAAGGCTTTTAATAATCCCACAGCTGGCAGTTGTCAGCTACACATGACAGGGAAGGCGGTGCTGGTAAACTGTGTCCTCCCAGAGTAGATTACTATTTTTCTGCTGTGCAGTGAGCGATGAAATTATGTGCATGAATGCTCCCACATATTTTTGGAGGATGTTCTCCGATCATTCATTCTTTTAAATAAACAAAAATAAAAACAGGTGAGCGCACTGTTCCCGTGCGGATGGTCGAATCCCACAGAGAGGTGTCCTGGTGTTCCTGGGGCCATGCCAGCTGTGTCACCATGGGGTTCCTGGGCCCATGCCAGCTGAAGCACCCTGGGCTATCTAGGTCCATGCCAGCTGAGGTGCCCTGGGGTTTCTGGTGTCCATGCCAGCTGGGGTACATTGGGGTTCCTGGGCCCATTCCAGCTGAGACACCCTGGGTTCCTGGGGCCGATGCCTGCTGAGGCACCCTGGAGCTTCTGGGGCCTATGCCAACTAAGGCACCCTGGGGTTCCTGGGACCCATGCCAGCTGAGGCCCCCTGTGGTTCCTGAGCCCATGTCAGCAGAGGCACCCTGGGGTTCCTGGGCCTATGACAGCAGGGGCACCCTGGGGTTACTGGGCCCATACCAGCATAGGCACCCTGGTGTTCCTGGGGTGCATGCCAGTTGAGGCACCCTGGCTTTCCTGGGGCCTATGCCAGCTGAGGCACCCTGAGGTTCCTGGGATCCATGGCAACCGAGGGACCCTCGGTTTACCCAGCCCATGCCAGCTGGGGGAGCCTGGGGTTCCTGGGTCCATGCTAGCTGAGGCACCCTGGGATTCCTAGGGCCCATGTCAGCTGAGGGACCCTGGGTTTACTGGGCCCATGCCAGCCAAAGTGCCATGAGGTTCTGGGGCACATACCAGCAGATGTACCCTGAGGTTCCTGGGGCCCATGCCAGCTGAGGCACACTGGTGTTCCTGGGCCTATGCCAGCTGAGACACCCTGGGATTCCCGGGACCATACTAGTGGAGACACCCCTGGGTTCCTGGGCCCATGTCAACTAAGGCACACTGGTGTGCCTGGGCCCATGCCAGCTGAGGCACGATGGGTTGCCTGGAACCGATGCTAGCTGAGGGACCCTGGGTTTACTGGGCCCATTCCAGCTGAGGTGCCCTGGGGTCCCTGGGCCAATGCCAGCAGATGTACCCTGGGGTTCCTGGGGCCCATGCCAGGCGAGGCACATTGGTGTTCCTGGGCCCATGCCAGCTGAGGCACCCATGGATACCTGGAGCACAGGCCTGCTTAGGCACCCTTGGATACCCGGGTCTCATGCCTACATGAGGCACTCTTGACTACCCGGCGCCCATGCCTGCTAATGCACCCTGGGATATGTGGATTCATGCCAGCTGAGGCATGTTGGGGTTCCTGGGCCCATGCCAGCAGCTGCACCCTGGGATATGTGGGTCCATGCCAGCTGAGGCACCATGGGGTTCTTTGGCCCATGCCATCGGAGGCACCCTGGGGTCGCTGGGCCCATTCCAGCTGAGGCAGCCTGGAATTTCTGGGGCCTATACCAGCTAAGCAACCCTGAGGTTCCTGGGACCCATGCCAGCTGAGGCACCCTGGGGTTGCTGTTGCCCATGCCAGTAGAGGCACCCTGGGGTTCCTGGCCCATGCCAGCAGAGGCACCCTGGGGTCCCTGGGGCCCATGCCAGGTGAGGCACCCTGGAGTTCCTGGGGCCTATGCCAGCAGATGCACCCTGGGGATCCTCGGGCCATGGCAGCGGTGTCACCATGGGGTTCCTGGGGCCATGCCTGCGGAGGATCCTTGGGTTCCTCGGGCCATGCCAGCTGAGGCACCCTGGGATATGAAGGTCCATGCCAGCTAAGGTACCCTAGGGTTCTTGGGCCCATGCCATCGGAGGCACCCTGGGGTTGCTGGGGCCCATGCCAGCTGAGGAGCCCTGAGGGTTCTGGTGCCCAAGCCAGCTGAGGTACATTGGCGTTCCTGGGCCCATTCCAGCTGAGACACCCTGGGGTTCCTGTGGCCGATGCCTGCTGAGGCACCCTGGAGTTTCTGGGGCCTATACCAAATAAGGCACCTTGGGGTTCCTGGGACCCATGGCAAATGAGGGACCCTGGGGTTCCTGGGCCCATGCCAGCAGAGGCACACTGGGGTTCTTGGGCCATTGCCAGCGGGGGCACCATGTAGTTACTGGGCCCATGCCAGCAGAGGCACCCTTGAGTTCCTGGGGCCCCTGCCAGCAGAGACACCCTGGCGTTCCTGGGACAAATGCCAGCTGAGGCACCCTGTGGTTCCTGGGACCCATGCCAGCTGAGGGGTCCTGGGTTTCCTGGGCCCATGCCAGCAGATGCACACTGGGGTTCCTGGGGCCCACGCCAGCTGAGGCACACTGGTGTTCCTGGGGCCCATTCCAGCTGAGGCACACTGGTGTTCCTGTGGCCATGCCAGGGAAGGGACCCTGGGTTCATTGGGTCCGTGTCAGCTGAGGTGCCATGAGGTACCTGGGCCCATGTCAGCAGATGTATCCTGGGGTTCCTGGAGCTCATGCCAGCTGAGGCACACACTTGTTCCTGGGCCCCTGCCAGCGGAGGCACCTTGGGATTCCTGGGTCCATGCCAGTGGAGGCACTCTTGGGTTCCTAGGGCCCATGCCAGCTGAGGCACCCTGGGGTTCCTGGGGCCCGTGCTAGTTGAGGTGCCCTGGGGTTCCTGGGCCCATGCCAGCAGATGTACCCCAGGGTTCCTGGAGTCCATAACTGCTGAGGCTCCCTGGGATATGCGGGTGCATGCCAGCTGAGGCTCTGTGGGGTTCCTCCGCCCATGTCAGCTGAGGCACCCTGGTGTTCCTGGGTCCATGTAACCGTAGGTTTTTTGGGGGCCATGCCAGCTCGGGGCCCCTCGGGTTCCTGGGCCCATGCCAGCTGAGGTATCCTGGGGTTCCTGGGACCAATGTCAGCTGAGGCACCCTGGGTTTTTTGGGGCCCAATGCAGCTGAAGGACCCTGGGATTCCTGGGCCCATGCCAGCTGAGGCACACTGGTGTTCCTGGGCCTATGCCAGCTGAGACACCCTGGGATTCCCGGGACCATACTAGTGGAGGCACCCCTGGGTTCCTGGGCCCATGTCAACTAAGGCACACTGGTGTGCCTGGGCCCATGGCAGCTGAGGCACGATGGGTTGCCTGGAACCGATGCTAGCTGAGGGACCCTGGGTTTACTGGGCCCATTCCAGCTGAGGTGCCCTGGGGTCCCTGGGCCAATGCCAGCAGATGTACCCTGGGGTTCCTGGGGCCCATGCCAGGCGAGGCACATTGGTGTTCCTGGGCCCATGCCAGCTGAGGCACCCATGGATACCTGGAGCACAGGCCTGCTTAGGCACCCTTGGATACCCGGGTCTCATGCCTACATGAGGCACTCTTGACTACCCGGCGCCCATGCCTGCTGATGCACCCTGGGATATGTGGATTCATGCCAGCTGAGGCATGTTGGGGTTCCTGGGCCCATGCCAGCAGCTGCACCCTGGGATATGTGGGTCCATGCCAGCTGAGGCACCATGGGGTTCTTTGGCCCATGCCATCGGAGGCACCCTGGGGTCGCTGGGCCCATTCCAGCTGAGGCAGCCTGGAATTTCTGGGGCCTATACCAGCTAAGCAACCCTGAGGTTCCTGGGACCCATGCCAGCTGAGGCACCCTGGGGTTGCTGTTGCCCATGCCAGTAGAGGCACCCTGGGGTTCCTGGCCCATGCCAGCAGAGGCACCCTGGGGTCCCTGGGGCCCATGCCAGGTGAGGCACCCTGGAGTTCCTGGGGCCTATGCCAGCAGATGCACCCTGGGGATCCTCGGGCCATGGCAGCGGTGTCACCATGGGGTTCCTGGGGCCATGCCTGCGGAGGATCCTTGGGTTCCTCGGGCCATGCCAGCTGAGGCACCCTGGGATATGAAGGTCCATGCCAGCTAAGGTACCCTAGGGTTCTTGGGCCCATGCCATCGGAGGCACCCTGGGGTTGCTGGGGCCCATGCCAGCTGAGGAGCCCTGAGGGTTCTGGTGCCCAAGCCAGCTGAGGTACATTGGCGTTCCTGGGCCCATTCCAGCTGAGACACCCTGGGGTTCCTGTGGCCGATGCCTGAGAGGCACCCTGGAGTTTCTGGGGCCTATACCAAATAAGGCACCTTGGGGTTCCTGGGACCCATGGCAAATGAGGGACCCTGGGGTTCCTGGGCCCATGCCAGCAGAGGCACACTGGGGTTCTTGGGCCATTGCCAGCGGGGGCACCATGTAGTTACTGGGCCCATGCCAGCAGAGGCACCCTTGAGTTCCTGGGGCCCCTGCCAGCAGAGACACCCTGGCGTTCCTGGGACAAATGCCAGCTGAGGCACCCTGTGGTTCCTGGGACCCATGCCAGCTGAGGGGTCCTGGGTTTCCTGGGCCCATGCCAGCAGATGCACACTGGGGTTCCTGGGGCCCACGCCAGCTGAGGCACACTGGTGTTCCTGGGGCCCATTCCAGCTGAGGCACACTGGTGTTCCTGTGGCCATGCCAGGGAAGGGACCCTGGGTTCATTGGGTCCGTGTCAGCTGAGGTGCCATGAGGTACCTGGGCCCATGTCAGCAGATGTATCCTGGGGTTCCTGGAGCTCATGCCAGCTGAGGCACACACTTGTTCCTGGGCCCCTGCCAGCGGAGGCACCTTGGGATTCCTGGGTCCATGCCAGTGGAGGCACTCTTGGGTTCCTAGGGCCCATGCCAGCTGAGGCACCCTGGGGTTCCTGGGGCCCGTGCTAGTTGAGGTGCCCTGGGGTTCCTGGGCCCATGCCAGCAGATGTACCCCAGGGTTCCTGGAGTCCATAACTGCTGAGGCTCCCTGGGATATGCGGGTGCATGCCAGCTGAGGCTCTGTGGGGTTCCTCCGCCCATGTCAGCTGAGGCACCCTGGTGTTCCTGGGTCCATGTAACCGTAGGTTTTTTGGGGGCCATGCCAGCTCGGGGCCCCTCGGGTTCCTGGGCCCATGCCAGCTGAGGTATCCTGGGGTTCCTGGGACCAATGTCAGCTGAGGCACCCTGGGTTTTTTGGGGCCCAATGCAGCTGAAGGACCCTGGGATTCCTGGGCCCATGCCAGCTGAGGTATCCTGGGGTTCCTGGGGCCGATGCCAGCTGGTGCACCCTGGGGTTTTTGGTGCCCATGCCAGCTAGGGACCCTGGGATTCCTGGGCACATGCCAGCTGAGGCACGCTGGGGTTCCTGGAACCGATGCCAGCTGAGGCACGCTGGGGTTCCTAGGCCCATGCCAGCAGATGCACCCTGGGATTCCTGGGCCCATGCCAGCTGAGGCACCTCAGGGTTCCTTGGGCCCATTCCAGGTGAGGGACCCTGGGTTTACTGGGCCCATGCCAGCAGATGCACGCTGGAGTTCCTGGGGCCCATGACAGTTGAGGCACACTTTTGTTCCTGGGTCCATGCCAGCGGAGGCACCCTAGGGTCCCTGGGTCCATGCCAGGTGAGGCATCCTGGGGTTTCTGGAAACCATGCCAGCTGAGGCACCCCAGGGTTCCTGGGGCCCATGCCAGCTGAGGGACCCTGGGTTTACTGAGCCCATGCCAGCAGATGTACGCTGGGGTTTCTGGGGCCCATGCCAGCTGAGACACACTGTTGTTCCTGGTCCCATGCCAGCTGAGGCACCCATGGATACCTGGAGCCCGGGTCTGCATAGGCACCCTGGGATAGCTGGGGTTCATGCCTACATGAGCCACTCTTGATTACGTGGGGTACATGCCTGCTGATGCACCCTGGGATATGTGGATCCATGCCAGCTGAGGCACCCTGGTGTTCCTGGGCCCATGCCTGCTGAGGCACCCTAGGATATGTGGATCCATGCCAGCAGAGACACCCTGGGGTTCCTGGGCCCATGCCAGCGGAGACACTTTGGGGTTCCTGGGCCCATGCCAGCTGAGATTGTGACCAATCAACTTCCGGGGCACCAGTGGTCCAGGGAGGAATATTGGTTTCTAAACCATCAATCAGCCCCACACCTCTAGTACACCAGAAGGGATCAGAACAGATTGGAAACACAAGTCAATTATAAACCTCCTTGTCCAATTTCGGTAAAGTGGACGGATTGGCAGGCTTATCTCTGCAAGGTCTTTGATTGTTGGTTCGTTGCAACACAGCGAAAATACAATTATTAGCCAATGATAAAAGGGACTGTCCAGTCAAGGGTGTATACAAATATCTACTTTATTATTACTACAACAGACAGTTCTAGCACACTACAATTACAACCCATGCAGTAAAGGAACACAGAGGACAGACAGTTTCACAAAGGAAAGGGATGCACTCTGGATACTGACAGTAGGGTAGTTGGTAAAGCAATCAGTCTTACTGTTCAAGGTTATTTGGTTTCAACACCAAAGGGGCAAAGGGTCATAACTGTCTCTAGGGGCCTTCAGAGAAGGACCAGGGGGGCAGAACCACAATGTACCTGGTGCTGAAGAAGTTATTGGTGCTCGACAGTGTCAAGGTGGTTCCAGGCATCTTTGCAGCCGGTGAGACAGAGTTAGTGACGGGAGACAGCTGCGGGTACCAAGAAGCAGGCAGTTCGGGAAGAGAGGCGGATGGACGTCTGCAGGCTGTCCGGCGCGGCAGCTCGGGTCCAAGAATCATTGTCTCTCTGCTGGTTGGCAGATCTGGAATGCTGGTTGAGGTGTCTCGGACAGCTCTGGTGACTGCGGTGTGACAACAGTCAGCGGTGCAGCCAGATGCGGTTTGAGGACTCGACAGTCTCAAAATTGCCCTTAAAAAGATGGACGCTGGATGATGCTTGTGTGCCCCTCCTCCTAGCTTCTTTGCAGGGCTTGTGTCCTTTCAAGGCGGATGGCCCAAAGCTCAGGAGGGTGTTAGCAGGCAAAGACCTTGTGCTTTGACCAGAGACTCTCCAACGCTTCCCACCTAAGAAGCTTGCTTTCAGTTCCTAGCAGGCACGCTGTGTGCTGGATTGGCACCGGTTCTGGAGCTGCTGGATGGGTCCTCTGAGTCTGGAATCTCCCTCTGTTCCCTGGGACGTGTTTAGTGGAGGGATCTTGCTTCCCTCTTGGAACTCCTGGCCGTCCTTCACTGGCAGAAGATGTAAGGTAGACTGTACTTTCAGTCCAGGTCCAAATGAGTCCTTCTTGTTATTCCTTGCAAGGTCTTCAGATGATCTGATCAGTGAGGGGGCAGCCCTCTTTTAAAGCCAAACTGGGCCCAGGGTTGGTGTAGGCCAAACCTATCTTAAGTGAGGCAATCATGGGTCTCTACCAACAATATTCAGTGATGCTTTGGGTCAGAGCCAGGGCACTTGGCAACATACAGGGGAATGATGGCAACATATACATACAAGTCCCACCCATCTTCCTGTCTGCTGTACATCAAAGTGCCTCCTTAATTAACTGAGCCCTATGCACCGCTTGATCACAACATGGGCCTCCTTTGAGGTAGGGGGTTGCAGGCAGACTTTCTACTCCTACAATTCACATAATTCTCTTCTCTGAAAGGAGTGGTTACAGGCAGGAAATGCATTGCCCTTTCATACCAAGTAGAGGTGATGGTACCAAGTTGACACATTGCATTACAAAGAGGTGTTGGCGTCTGGTCTCCATTGTCACTTCCTGCCCCTAAGCCTTCCCTGAGGCCTGCTATTAACATTCTTTGGTATTCACCACCACCAGCATGGTTTGACAATGGATAGGCAAATCCATGGGGCCTTGAAAATCTAATCAGTCTGCCCACAGCCAAAGGCTTTTGATAATCCCACAGCTGGCAGGTGTCAGCTACACATGACAGCGGAGGGCAGCGCTGGTAAACTGTGTCCTCCCAGAGTAGATGACTATTTTTCTGCTGTTGGGTGAGCGTGGATAATATGTGCAGGAATGGCCCCATATATTTTTGGAGGATGTTCTCCCACCATTCATTCTTTTAAATAAACAAAACAAAAAAAACAGATGAGCACACTCTTCCCGTGCGGATGGTCGAATCCCTCAGAGAGGTGCCCTGGTGTTCCTGGGCCATGCCAGCTTTGTCACCATGGGGTTCCTGAGGCCCATGCCAGCTGAGGCACACTGGTGTTCCTGGGCCCATGCCAGCTGAGACACCTTGGGATTCCTGGGCCCATGCCAGTGGAGGCACCCTTGGGTTCCTGGGGCCCATGCCAATTAAAGCACACTGGTGTTCCTGGGCAAATGCGAGCAGAGGCACACTGGGTTTCCTGGGGCCCATTCCAGCTGATGTGCACTGGGGTTCCTGGGCCCATGCCAGTAGATGTACCCTGGGGTTCCTGAGGCCCATGACAGCTAAGGCACACTCGTGTTCCTGGGCCCATGCCAGCTGAGGCACCCATGGATACCTGGAGCCTCGGCATGCTGAGGCACCCTTGGATACCCGGGGCTCATGCCTACATGAGGCACTGTTGACTACCCAGCGCCCATGCCCGCTGTTGCACCCTGGGATATGTGGGTCCATGCCAGCTGAGGTACCCTGGGGATCTTGGGCCCATGCCAGCAGAGGCACCATGGGGTTCCTTGGCCCATGCCATCGGAGGCACCATGGGGTTCCTTGGCCCATGCCAGCTGAGGGACCCTGGGTTTATTGGGCCCATGCCAGCCGAAGTGCCATGAAGTGCTGGGGCGCATGCCAGCATATGTACCCTGGGTTCCTGGGGCCCATGCCAGCTGAGGCACACTGGTGTTCCTGGGCCCATGCCAGCAGAGACACCTTAGGATTCCTGGGCCTATGCCAGTGGAGGCACCCGTGGGTTCCTGGGGCCCGTACCAATTAAGGCACACTGGTGTTCGTGGGCCCATGCCAGCTGAGGCACACTGGGTTCCTGGGGCACATGCTAGCCGAGGGACCCTGTGTTTACTGGGCCCATTCCAGCTGAAGTGCTGTGGGGTTCCTGGGCCCATGCCAGCAGATGTACCCTGAGGTTCCTGGGGCCCATGCCAGCTGAAGCACACTGGTGTTCCTGGGCCCATGCCAGCTGAGGCACCCATGGATACCTGAAGCCCAGGTCTGCTGAGGCACCCTTAGACACCCGGGGCTCATGCCTACAGGAGGCACTCTTGACTACCCAACGCCCATGCCTGCTAATGCACCCTGGGATATGGGGATTCATGCCAGCTGAGGCAGGTTGGGGTTCCTGGCCCCATGCCAGCTGCTGCGCCCTGGGATATGTGGGTCCATGCCAGCTGAGGTACCCTGGGGATCTTAGGCCCATGCCAGCAGAGGCACCATGGGGTTCCTTAGCCCATGCCATCGGAGGCACCCTGGAGTTGCTGGGCTCCATGCCAGCTGAGGTGCCCTGGGGTTTCTGATGCCCATGCCAGATGAGGTACATTGGGGTTCCTGGGCCCATTCCAGCTGAAACACCCTGAGGTTCCTGGGGCCAACACCTGCTGAGGCACACTGGAGTTTCTGGGGCCTATGCCAGCTAAGGCACTCTGGGGTTCCTGTTGCCCATGCCAGTGGAGGCAACTTGTGGTGCCTGGCCCATGCCAGCAGAGGCACCCTGGGGTCCCTGGGGCCCATGTCAGCTGAGGCACCCTGGAGTTTCTGGGGTCTATGCCAGCTGAGGCACCATGGGGTTCCAGGGACCAATGCCAGATGAGGCACCATGGGGTTCCTGGCCCCATGCCAGCTGAGGTACCCTGGGCTTCCTGGGGCCTACGCCAGCTGAGGCACCATGGGGTTCCTGGGCCCATGCCAGCTGAGGCACCTTGGGGTTCCTGGGGCCTATGGCATCTGAGGGACCCTGGGGTTCCTGGCCCCAAGCCAGCTGAGGTGCACTGGGGCTCCTAGGCCCATGCAAGCAGATGCGCCCTGGGGTTCATGGGGCCATGTCAGCGGAGGCAACCTGGGATATGTAGGTCCATGCCAGCTAAGGCACCCTGGGGTTCCTGGGGCCTATGCCAGCGGAGGAACCCTGGGGTTCCTGGACCCATATCAGCAGAGGCACCCTGGGGTTCCTTGGCCTACGCCAGCGGGGGCACCCTGGGGTTACTGGGCCCATGCCAGCAGGCACACCCTTGGGTTCCTGGGACCCATGCCAGCTGAGGCACCCTGGCGTTCCTGGGGCCTATGCTAGCCGAGGCACTCTGGGGTTCCTGGGACCCATGGCAACTGAGGGACCCTCGGTTTACCGGGCCCATGCCTGCTGAAGGGCACTGGGGTTCCTGGGCCCATGCCAGCTGAGGAAACCTGGGTTTACTGGGCCCATGCCAGCCGAAGTGCCATGAGGTTCTGGGGCGCATGTCAGCAGATGTACCCCGGGGCTCCTGGGTCCCATGCCAGCTGAGGCACACTGGTGTTCCTGGGCCCAGGCCAGTAAAGACACCTTGGGATTCCTGGGCCCGTGCCAGTGGAGGCACCCTTGGGTGCCTGGGGCCCATGCCAATTAAGGCACACTGCTGTTCCTGGGCCCATGTCAGCGGAGGCACACTGGGTTTCCTGGGGCCCATGCTAGCTGAGGGATCCTGGGTTTACTGGGCCCATTCCAGCTGAGGTGCCCTGGGGTTCCTGGGCCCATGCCAGCAGATGTACCTTGGGGGTTCATGGGCCCCATGCCAGCTGAGGCACACTCGTGTTCCTGGGCCCATGCCAGCTGAGGCACCCTTGGATACCTGGGACTCATGCCTACATAAGGCGCTTTTGACTACCCAGTGCCCATGCCTGCTAATGCACCCTGAGATATGTGGATTCATGCCAGCGGAGGCACGTTGGGGTTCCTGGGCCCATGCCAGCTGCTTCACCCTGTGATATGTGGGTCCATGCCAGCTGAGGTACCCTTGGGATCTTGGGCCCATGCCAGAGGAGGCTCCATGGGGTTCCTTGGCCCATGCCATCGGAGGCACCCTGGGGTTGCTGGGCCCCATGCCAGCTGAGGTGCACTGGGGTATCTGGTGCCCATGCCAGCTGAGACACCCTGAGGCTCCTGGGGCCAACGCCTGTTGAGGGACCCTGGAGTTTCTGGGCCCTATGCCAGCTAAGGCACCCTGGGGTTCCTGGGATCCATGCCAGTTGAGGTACCCTGGGGTTCCTGGGGCCCATGGCAGCTGAGGCCCCCTACGATACCTGGGGCTCATGACTACATGATGCACCTTTGATTACACCTGGGCCCATGCCTGCTGATCCACCCTGGGATATGTGGATCCATGCCAGTGGAGGCACCCTGGAGTTCTTGGCCCATGCCAGCAGAGGCACCCTGGAGTCCCTGGGGCCCATGCCAGCTGAGGCACCCTGGGGTTCCAGGGACACATGCCAGTTGAGGCACCCTGGGGTTCCAGGGACACATGCCAGTTGAGGCACCCTGGGGTTCCAGGGACCCATGCCAGTTGAGGCACCTTGGGGTTCCTAGGCCCATGCCAGCTGATGCACCCTGGGGCTCTTGGGCCCATGCTAGCTGAGGCACCCTGGGATTCATGGGCCCTATGCCAGCTGAGGCCCCAAACGATACCTGGGGCTCATGACTACATGATGCACTCTTCATTGCCCCAGGGCCCATGCCTGTTGATCCACCCTGGGATATGTGGATCCATGCCAGCGGTGGCACCCTGGTATATGTGGATCCATGCCAGTGGAGGCACCCTGGGATTCCTGGGCCTTTGCCAGCGGAGGCACCCTGGGGTTCCTGGGCCCATGTCAGCTGAAGCACCCTGGGGTTCCTGGGCCGATGCCAGCCGAAGCACATTTGGGTTCCTGGGCCCATGCCAGCGGAGGCACACTGGCGTTCCTGGTTACTAATTAGCTGAGGCGACCTGGGGTTCCTGGGGCCCATGCCAGCAGAGGCACCCTGAGGTTCCTGGGCCCATGCGAGTGGAGGCACCCAGGGGTTTCTGGGGTCAATGCTAGCTGAGGCACACTGGGGTTCTTGGGCCCATGCCATTTCCACACAGTCCTCTTTTAAAGTCAAACGGGCCACAGTGATTGGTGCAGGCTAAGCCTACCTTAATGAACCAATCCTGGGTCCCCACCAACAATCTCCTGTATGAGGGCATAACCAGCGTGCTTTGCAACAGAAAAGGTAAATGGGTGAAAACATGTAATACTAAGTCCCACCGATCTTCCTGTCTGTTGTGGATCAAAGGGTCTCTCTATTTAAATGAGTCTCCCTAGAAGCTGTGGCGAGAACAGACTTTCTGTCTCCATCAAATCACATACTCCTACCCTTTGAATGGAATCCCCCTGTGGGGGCTGCCTACTGTAAACACATGTACCAGACATGAGAGCTCACTGTCATTGATACTTTAGGGCAGGTGCTGGCTTCAGGTTGACACAGTGCATATGCAAAGTGTGTTGGGGTTTGCTGTCTCCTTTGTTTTAGCCTCTGAAGCCAGACCCCATGTGGGCCTGTTTGAAGTATACTCTATTAGTATGTTAATTAGGTTAATTACCTCTACTGTCTGCAGAGGGTAAACAAACAGACAGGGTTGATCCATGGAGCCTTTGAAAATTAATTAGGCTGGCAATGGCAGGACGAAGGTTTTGGCCCCCCCCCTTCGGAGATGCATTGTGTACTCCACCTGTCAGATCCCAACTGAATATGGCAGCGAGGACTGCACCTTTAGGCTTTGTCCAACCAGAGTACACAGGTCTATGTGTATGTTGTCTGGTGAGCATAGGAAAATGTGTGTGGATTTCATATAAAAAATGTAAAAAGCCCAGATGAGCTCATATCCACCGTGCGGATGGTCGAATTCCTCACAGCTAGTACAAGCTTGCTGTATGCCTACTGCCCTGCTTGGGGTTCCACATGCCTAGTGTTCTTAGTGTCTGTCTGGCAGCTGAAGGGTCTGGAGTATTGGGGTCAAAGAAAGCGGAATCTCCCTGTAACTTGCAGCCAGAGAGGACATGCAGGAAACTCCCAGTAGCTGAAGGGTCTGAGCAGTGGATCCCATGCAGTTCTGTACAGATGGAGGATTGCATTTCCCGTTTGCATCACAGAGTGTGTGCACAAAAATCTACAGATGTCTCTCCTCTACAGTATCCTGAAACTGGAAGTGTTTTGGTGTTCACACTCACAATATTTCAAAGGATGGCATCACCCAGCATCTAACTGCGAGTCAAATGGGGACTGCTGCAGCAGATTGGCCTGCACCCATTCCTCGCTATCCCGGCTGGCCTATGTGGAGGGAGAGAGCAAGCTCAGGACTTCATGGCGACTTTCAGGAGTTGGCCAGACTTTCCTTTTTATGGACATTTTTTTTGCTTCCCTTTGTCCACTTTGAAAGAAACAGTGTGGCGATCTTCTATGTCCACGGGGACAATTTTTTGTGCTCTTTATTTATTTTTATATATTTTAATATATGCCTTTTAACATCTTTTCAATGTTCTTATTTTTTTAGCTTGTATTATTTTGGTTATTATTTGAGCTGTTTACTCTTTAGTCGTATTCTCACCTACATTATATGTTGCTTGTTTGGGATGAGTTACCGAGGAGGAGAGTCTGTCCTTCGCCTCATCGCCGAGCACGCGGTCGGAGGGCTCATTTCCTGGTCTTTAAGCCCTTGGTTGTCTTTGGCGCCTTAGATGCCACTGTGCGGCTTCACGCATTACCGTGATCCGTGTTTTTACCTTGATTTGGGTTTGCCTTGGCCAGGCCTTCTGTTATTTACAGTAGGCCCAGACGGCTGACTAGACGCCCTGTTTTCATGTGCATTTGTCTTATTATTTTGTTGCTTTATTGTTGGTTTAAATGCTCTTTTTCTTTATTTGATATGTTTTCCTTGTAGTCGTTCTATGGCACTGAGTTTGCCTGGACTCACAGGACGCTCAGCGACTCGCGCGAACAAACGATCCTGGTCTGTCTTTTATTTCACAGCTTGCACTCGCTCTCTCTGCTCACGCAGAGAGTCTTTCCTTGCTCTCATCACCGAACACGCACTCTGATTGGTCTCTGCAATACCTTGTGTCGGTATAACAGATGCCGTCTCTGGGAGCATAGCGACCAAGCGTGCCCCGAAGTTGCGCCTAAGTTCAGCCTGTCGGTGCCCGTCCGCGTTAAGTCGCTTGGACCAATGGATACTACTCTATTTCCTGCAGGTTAGATCTCCTCCAATGATACCCCTTTTCGAGGTTCGGCACTTCCTCATTACGTGCCTGCTTGCTTAATGCTTGCTCTTTAGTAGCACATACGTTTGAGATGTAGACATTTCTGCTGGAACATGACCCTGATTTGGTCTGTGTTACTGAGAACTGGTTTTCACCATGCTATGCTTCGGACATGGATCGGGATGCCGCTTATCCTGCGGGGAGCGTAGCACTCCTATTTAAAGCCAATCTAGCCTGCTCACTTCTGCCACTAACTTCTGAGGATAAGTGCGAAGCATTATGTTTCTCCCTCTTCTGTGTTTCATTTGCTTATGGTCTACCGTCCCCCAACAACGAGTACATCTGCATTTTAAACATCTTTTTTTTATTTGATCTCGGATTTGGTTCTCACTTATAGCAATTTGTGCAAAGTTGCTAATTTTTGTGTGCAGAAAATCTACGCTATTAGATCTAACGTTGGTTGTTTAGCTCCCTCTGAAGCAGGAGCATACCCTACTTATCTATTTTTATCAGAGGGTCCCGATTCACCCTCTTTCAATTATTTTCAGCCTATTAACTGTGCTGAAGTTGTGCCAGCCACCCTCTACATGAAATCGGCCTTACTTATGGAGGCCATTCCTCTTCACCTCTTTAAAGCTATTGACAACTTTATCGACAAGATTTTTGTTGAGGCTATTAATTGATCGCTTTTGTTTGGTCAGAACCCTGACTGCCTAAAGCATGCATTTGTAGAGAGGCAGATGTACACGTCATCTCTAGTGCCCGCCACCTCACCTTCGTCATATAGGAAGAAGAAGAAGACACTGTGCATAATCCCAATACTGCATCGAAGATATGAGAGACGTTACGCGCTTAGACAAACTTATAGAATGTACCCTCGCACAGATGTGGTAGAAGGATGCCTGCAGACACCATTGACACCAAGAGCTATAAGTGAAATTTTCGAGTGTAAAGTGACGTCATAAGGAGAAGACACAAGGACGCATGGAAACGATATGCGAACACTAAAGAATGAATATGTGACTGAATTAACAAAGTAAACATGTATACAAATACAAAGAAATTATATACACTAAGAAAATAATTGAGACGAGATGCAGAAGATGTGCTTACACAGAAACGCAAGGTTTATGAGATATGTAGAGGCTTGCGGCAGTAAAAAATATAACACAGGTAACACAGCCATGATCAGAAAATGGACATTGACTCTGTATAAGTAGTAAAGGAGAGGCCTGAAGGAGAGAGACCAAGGCTGCAGAGCTGGAAAACAGCTTCATGCAAAGAATAAATAATATTTTCTTGGCTCAGAATCAAGGATGCCGTAGCAAGAAGCAATTACAAATCACGAAAGGAGTTGAAGAGGATAAGCCACACATGCACAACATATTTCTCTTAGATTAAGCAGAGGAGTGAACATTTGCAAGTGCCAAGTATTGAGCAGTTAAAGTTGCAGATGCAAGATGGGGCAACCAAGTCTCCAGAGGCCAAGAGAAGTAATAGCACCCAGTATAATTGAATAAAATAGCACTAAATAGAAGGACAGGATGGACAAAATCATGATCCCCTCACAGGACTAGAAAACAAGGCCTATTCATTAAGCTCCAGGTGAAGATGGCAATGTACCTTCACTCCCTTCAAGTTTCTGAGGAAGGGAACAGTCAGCAAGGTCCACTACAAAGACAAAGCCTTGGCTTAGGGCCTAACTGATGAGAGATGGTAGGCTAATTGGCCAAGTGGGTAGTTGTCTGATGTTTTTTCCCCGCACCTGGGTTTCGTTTTGCTTACCTGCTGCTAACGAGCCAAATGTCCAAGGTTGCGAGGGAATGCCACTCAATCATGAGGGCCTATGCAATGATAGGTTATACATTGTTGCAGAAGCCGATCGGCTGTTGTTATTTCGCTATTATCTGTATTATACGTAGTTAGAAGTAGTTCAAGGCGTGCCTACCAGATAAGGTGCAGCCACTAATGTTAATAACACCTAAATAAGCTATAGGTATACATGTTCTCCTAAACAATCCCTCCGTCGGATAGGTTTTACTATTTGCCACATAGGATGATGTCATAGCTTTTGTTTAACCAAATGTATTTAAGAGTGTGTGAGCTGAAATCTGGTGTTCACCTGATTTCCCTACTTTATTGAGCTGATAATAAAGCAGTATTGTGCCATGTTTTTTTAGTCTGTCTGGTTATTTGGGTCTGAGATCATTTAGTGGTAATCCCATCTGGAACTTGGAACTCTCCAGGTGCTACTGCACACATTAGTGATACCGCTCCTAAAGAAACCATCGATCGATGCCTCTATTTTTTCTAATTATAGGCCTATTTCTTTACTTCCTTTTTTTAAGGAAGCTTTTGGAGACTGGGGTTAACCACAACTTAGGTCTTTCCTTGAAGTCTCAAATTATCTTAATCCTTTCCAGCTTGGTTTCCATTCCCTTATGGGAACACACTCTTCCCTGATTTCGGTGATCAGCGATCTGACACTCATTCGCGACCAGTGCCGTGAAGCAGGACTTATCTGTCATGATGCCTACCCCCGGGCATCCGGATCGAGTCCATCAGCCCCGGGAGCAGGCATCCAGATACTCATTAAAACCCCAACAGCCCCGGCTGGGGGCTGTTTGAATTCAGTCCTGGCGCCTTAGGGCCAGGCTCATCATAGAAATCAGCCTGGGCGCCATAGGCGCCAGGCTCATGGACTTTACTTACCTTATGCAGACCATGCTGCAAATGAGTCCAAGCCAACCTGAGGCCTGGATGGGACTATTTTATTACAGGCACTATTTTTTACTCGGGTGTGGTTCTGGGGAACTTCTTACCTGGGACTACTTTGCAGGCTATTTAAACCACGCCCGAACAGCAGCTCATGTTTCGTGTTATTCAGCATCCAGCAGCGTAACGCTCACCGTGTCTGCAAGTCAGCATCCAGTCTTCTGCCATGCCCTCCTCGAATCCGGAGCTCCTAGACAAAAGGAAAAGAAAGGACAAGAGGTTAGATCACGGACATTATTTGATTCCTTAACTGATTCCGGACCCAGCACATCTCTGAGCCTGTAAAGGACATTATTTCAGCACGCGTCGCTTCGCCAGCAGCAGCGCACCAGTCCAACGCAACTTTCGACTCGGCGCTGCCTCCATCATTTTCTTCGTCGAAACCCAGCACCTGGGGGGAAAACAAAAGGAATAACAAGGTGAGCTGAGAAAACCAACAAAGACAATCTCTTTGCCACCATAGGCTTACCTGCTTTACCACCGGAGGTATTATCCTCTAAATTTGCTGCATCTTTCTATGCCGCACCTATAAAGGAAGAGAAAACAGCAAGTTAAACTGATGCAACTTTTACCGGACAGTGTTTGGTAATACAGACTCTTACCTGAACGCCATCAGCTGCCTCCAGGCAATATTCTTTTGGACCCAGCTGCAACCTAACGAGGGAATGGAACAAGAGTGAACATCGGACATATTGAACTCTTTGAACTTTATAGACACTGGATCAATATTCCTCCGGAACTCCTCCAGTACCTTCAAACCAGTGAAGTAACTGGTATCTACGCGCCCCTGCATTCCATGCAGGATGGAGAGCTCATCATTTAGGTTGGCGGGGGCCATCACTAAAGTCCACGGGTGGCTAAATCCCTTTCTCCACTTGCAGGAGAATACTTCTACGAGTCCAGCAGACAAGATTAGGCAGGCCAGTCCAGACTGTCATCTCTTCACTACGCATCAAATTGGTGGAGACCGCAGCTGTCTGGGTCCGAACGACGCCCCTGTGGGAACCAGGTGAGCGTAACAGAACACAAAGCCTATCTACAAATCCCCACCCAGGCGTAATGGAGACCTCAGAAACCGACCAACTAGCCCAATTGTTAGGAGAACTTAGGGCAGAAGTGCACTCCGCGCGCCAAGAAACTAATGCCCTCAGGAGAGAACGGATTGTGTCAAAGGAGCGCACTGATGATCTTCCCAGACAACTGCTGAAAAACCAAGCTGGGCAAACACCACTACCTGGACTTGGGGGGAATTCAACCCCCGTTTCATCGAGCAGCCCTGTGCAAGTGGTTCTACCAGGGAGCATTCCTTTAGCTCCACCCGAACGCTTTGCTGGGGACCCGAAAAGGTTTGCTGTGTTCATGAACCAATGCTGCTTGCACTTTTTATGCAGTCCAGGAGCTTTTCCAAACGACCAAGCCAAAGTAGCCTTTGTACTGTCATACCTTAGTGGCAGCGCAGCGGATTGGTCAATTCCATTAGTCAACCAGGATGACCCTCTTCGTCGGAATTTTCAGGGTTTTCATTTGAGCATGGAAGGACTCTTTGCCAGACATTCACAGGGACAGGCCCTGGATAACAAACTTCTATCCCTACGACAAGGAAACCAGGACGTGCTAACTTATATCGCAACCTTCAATAGGTTGGTGGTGGAAACCGGATGGCCAGAGGTAAAGCGAATTACATTATTTCATCGTGGACTTCGGGGTGAACTCAAAGATGTTTTAGCCCAAGTTGTGAACCCACCTCAGGATTGCGCAGAATATATAGACTTAGTGGTCCAGCTAGACCACCGACTTCAGAATAGAAAAGCTGATCGAGCTAAGTTTGAGAATCGGGTATTGGTTAAACCCAATGTTACTCCCAAAGGAATGAAAAGAAGGACACTCAGACCTCGCACCTAATCATACCAATGGTCCTTATTGATCCAAGGCAGCCATCACGTATGCACGGAGTTAGGGCATACATTGATAGCGGGCCGTAGGAAACTATGTAGACCACGAATTGGCTTCTAGGATGAATCTACCTTTCTGCAAAAAGACCACTTCGGATGTTATCACCACAGTCGATGGAACTGAAATTGCCTCTGGGCCTGTAACTCATTCCACCACAGAGATGACGCTGTTGGGTCAAGATGGGCATCGAGAGACTATTGTGTTTGACTTAATCAAAGCCCCGCAGTTCCAAATAATACTGGGGATAGCTTGGTTGGAAACACATAATCCTTGTATTGATTGGCGAGAGAAGAGAGTAACCTTCCCGGAGTGTGCACACACTTGTTACCCGGAAAAAACCTTGAACAAAAGCCTGGCCGCAGTCGCTAATCCAGTCATGCAGTTACCTCAGGAATATCAAGAATTCCAGGATGTTTTCCAAAAAGAACAGACAAACACCTTACCACCTCATAGATCATACGATTGTCAAATCGACCACATATCCGTTGCGCAACCTCCATGCAGTAGGATCTACGCCCTTACGGAACCCAAAAACCGTCACCTACGACAATACTTGGACCAATACCTTGCTAATGGCTTCATTCGTCCATCTAAGTCCCCCGCGTCTTCAGCTTTATTCTTCGTGTCCAAAAAGAAAGGTGACCTCATAATGTGCATAGACTACCGCGCATTAAACCAGATCACGGCGAAGAACCGATATCCATTGCCTCTGATCCCCGAACTACTAGACCAAGTAAAGGATGCTTGCATCTACACTAAATTAGATCTCCGAGGGGCATATCATCTGGTACGTGTAAAGAAGGGCGACGAATGGAAGACCGCTTTTCGCACCAAGTACGGATTATTCGAACATCAGGTGATGACCTTCGGGTTGTGCAATGCACCAGCAGCCTTCCAGTATTTTATGAACGATGTCCTTCGTGAACTCATTGACGTCTGTGTTGTCGTATACATAGACGATATTCTAGTGTACTCCTCCTAAGAAACAGACCATGTTAAGTACGTTCGTGCAGTCCTTGCGAAACTACGCCAGCAGAAGTTATATGCAAAATTGGAAAAATGTGTTTTTCATGCTACAGAAGTTGAATTCCTTGGATTTATCCTGACTCCAAAAGGAGTCCGAATGGACTCTCGAAAGGTGGACGCAATTCTCAAGTGGCCATCACCCAGTTCAGTTAAAGGGGTGCAAAGCATGCTTGGATTTGCTAATTTCTACCACAGATTTATTCCTGACTTCTCATATGTTGTATACCCCATCACAGCACTTTTGCGAAAAAACAAACGCTTCTTGTGGACCGAAGAGGCTGAAAAAGCCTTCCAAGAACTGAAATTAAAATTCACGTCGGCACCTGTCTTAAAGCATCCACGCCCCGAGCTCCCATACATAGTTGAAACCGATGCATCCAGTTTAGCCATGGGGGCTGTCCTGTCCCAGAAGGATCTGGAAACCGGTCAACTTCATCCAGTAGCATTTTGGTCCAGAAAATTCTCGGCCCCCGAATTAAACTATGCGGTTACCGATAAAGAGTTGTTAGCCATCAAATCCGCCTTCAAGGCTTGGCGGCATTATCTTCTCGGTGCCAGGCATACCATTATTGTAATCACCGATCACAGGAACTTGCAGTATTTAAAAACAGCCAAGGCATAATCATCGCGTCAACTTCGATGGGCCTTATTCCTTGCCGAATTAGATTTCGTGATCACTTATCGACCAGGTTGTAAGAATGGTAAGGCAGACGCTTTATCCCGAATGGGGATGGGAGAAGCATATTCGAACCAGGAACCGGTGCCTATAATTTCTGAACAAAGAATTCTTGGGATAACTACTCTACAGACCTTAGAAGATATTCATTTAAATATCCAACAACTTTTCGATTCAGCAGCCCTGCAGGACTGGGTTAAAAAGGGCCCAGATTATTCAGTTGTCAATGACCTACCTTACTATCAAGGGCGTCTATTTCCCTGGCTGGGGGCTGTTTGGATTCAGTCCTGGCGCCATAGGCGCCAGGCTCATAGACTTTACTTACCTTATGCAGACCATGTTGCAAATGAGTCCAAGCCAACGTGAGGCCTGGATGGGACTATTTTATTACAGGGACTATTTTTTACTCGGGTGAGGTTCTGGGGAACTTCTTACCTGGGACTACTTTGCAGGCTATTTAAACCACGCCCGAACAGCAGCTCATGCTTCGTGTTATTCTGCATCCAGCAGCGTAACGCTCACCGTGTCTGCAAGTCAGCATCCAGTCTTCTGCCACGTCCGCCTCGAATCCGGAGGTCCTAGACAAAAGGAAAAGAAAGGAGAAGAGGTTAGATCACGGACATTATTTGATTCCTTACCTGATTCCGGACCCAGCACATCTACGTGCCTGGAAAGGACATTATTTCAGCACTCGTTGCTTCTCCAGCAGCAGCGCCGTGTTATACTCACCAGTCCACCGCATCTTTCAACTCGGCGTTGCCTCCATCATTTTCTTTGTCGAAACCCAGCACCTGGGGGGAAAACAAAAGGAATAACGAGGTGAGCCGAGAAAACCAACAAAGACAATCTCTTTGCCACCATAGGCTTACCTGCTTTACCACCGGAGGTATTATCCTTTAATTCGCCGCATCTTTCTATGCCGCACCTATAAAGGGAGAGAAAACAGCAAGTTAAACTCATGCAACTTTTACCGGACAGTTTTTGGTAATACAGACTCTTAACTGAACGCCATCAGCTGCCTCCAGGCAATATTCTTTTGGACCCAGCTGCAACCTAACGAGGGAATGGAACAAGAGTGAACATCGGACATATTGAACTCTTTGAACTTTATAGACACTGGAGTCAATATTCCTCCGGAACTCCTCCATTACCTTCAAACCAGTGAAGTAACTGGTATCTACACGCCCCTGCATGCCATGCAGGATGGAGAGCTCATCATTTAAAAACATAAGGTGAGATTACCAAGAGGGGATATCAGAGGTGATTAGTGGGGAGAACGAGAACAGTTGGGGGGGGCCATCACTAAAGTCCACGGGTGGCTAAATCCCTTTCTCCACTTGCAGGAGAATACGTCTACGAGTCCAGCAGACATGATTAGGCGGGCCAGTCCAGACTGTCATCTCTTCACTACGCATCACGTTGGTGGAGACCGCAGCTGTCCAGGCCCGAACAACACCCCTGTGGGAACCAGGTAAGCGTAACATTATCCTGCTAGATCTATCTGCCACGTTTGACACCATCGACCATGGCACTCTTCTGGCTCAGCTTTGAAGATGGTGGCATCTCAGGCCCTGTATTCGATTGGTTTTGATCCTTTTTATCATTGTGTCTTAAATCTGTCTCTCTGTTCCTGTTCAAATCTTCCCCAGTCCCGGTTGAGTGCAGGGTTCCTTAGGGTTCTGCTCTCTCCTTATTACTTTTCAACATTTATGTTCAGCCTTTAGATAGTCTCATCCATGCCCATGGCTTTCGCTTTTTCTCCTATGCAGATGATACCCAGCTAGTGTTTAGTCTCAACCTCAAACAGGAGGGTACAGCTGCCAGCCTGAGGTCCCGTCTTCTAACTGTAGTGGGTTGGATGAGTTGTAGTTGGCTGAAACTAAATTGGGACCAAACTGTAATTCTTGCGGTTGGCCCTCAATCCTCTGCGTCCTTGTGGATGTCTGACTTTTGGCCGTCGGTATTGGGACACCGACCGGTTCCAGCTAAAGTAGTGAAAAGTCTTGTAGTTAAAATGTCTACAACCCCTTTAGTTGCTTTATCAGTTGCAAGTGCTGGAAAATGCAGCTGTTCATTTAGCAGTGGGCCTGTCTCAGGGGAGTTGCTAGGTCTGGAAAAGACCCGGGGCTAAACTGATCTCGGAACTGTTGGGACTGGGGGCTAGCTAGTCTTTTGGCTGTAGCTCCTGAGATTCTATCCGGGGCTACAACCAAAAGATCAGAGGCTTTAGCCCCCTTAGCCTCCCACCCCTAGCAATGCCCCTGGCCTGTCTTAGGTCCAATCTGTCTGGTTTCCCACCAGAGTATAAATCCAGTTTAAATACGTCTGCATGATTCATCAGGCATATTACAAGAAAGGCTGCGTAGCCCTGTAAAAACAAATCATACCCTACTGTATGCATGCCACGTTCTGCTTCCTCCGTCTCTCTTTCGGTACCTTGATATCAGTTAGAATGCTCTTGCGGTCCCGCCTTTTTTGTGGCGGGCCCAAAAGTCTGGAACTCACTTCCTACTCCTCTTCGTGTACTCTCTGATTTCAATCATTTCATGGCCCACCTGAAAACATACCTGTTTTATTAGTTGTCCAGCCCTTCCTGCTGGTATCTATATTAGTGCCATGATGGCTCTTTTGGTGAAAGCCTGCACTATATAAATTGTGGATAGATTGATAACATATAAAATAAAGGCTTAGTGATGTCCTTATACAACATGATACAGTAATGTCCGAAATAAAAGACAGACTTTTAATGGTCATGGAAATGGTAGATACAGTATTACTGGAGACATAATAATATCAGAACTGAAAGACAGACTTTTTGTGTTAGTATAGATGAGAAATATTTAGGAAACAAATATCTAAATACATTTTAGAGGCTTTGGGGGAGTGAAAAGATCACATGTTATTTTTGCACAGTTTTTTTTAATCCTTCTTTTATCACAGTACACTATTATTTTCTGCCCTGGTGAAGTGACATAAGGTATGAAACATGTGCTGGGATCTCTTTGCAACAAACTCATATGAGTTTGCCAATTTTTTTTAGTTAAGAGTTGTTGTGGAGTTCACAGAGTCTAGACACAACACAAGCTGTTCAGAATTGTATTTACCAAAGAATAATGTTTTTCAGGTAGGGGCGGGTGAAGAGTATAACAGTAACTAGTATGGGCGGAAATAGTTAACTGAAGGTGGGCTTGAGTTCAGCAGAATCAACATTCCTTTGGGTGTTCATGACCTCACATAGGGATAGTGAAGACAATTCACTTGTAAGATGATTAGAAAATAGAGGGAGTGCAAAGACAAGTTTTCTCCAAAACGTTCTAAAGAAGCAAAAACAGAATCTGAAATCCAAGGAATTGTGAAAAAAGGAAGCAGTCTCTCTTGCAAAGTTCTAGGTTTGGGCTCATCTGATTCCTGGCCCCTCTGCAATGTCTAGTCGAACACCCAAGTCGATATTTTCATTTCAGGTTGCAGATTCTTGGGTTTCCCAACCCGCTTCTGGAGCGTATAGGTTAAGTTCCATCCAAGCCCAAAACATCACAGCCTGGAAGAGATACAAATTCTCTTCCAGATGTCTGAGACAGAGGTGGATCCCTCTAGCATTGGTTTGCTCTCATGGTTTCATGGATGAGGTTGTGACGTTTGCTCTCAGTTAACCATCTCCCTGTTTTAGGGTCATGGGCTCGGGATACTTCACTCCTTGCAACCACTGTCATAGGCTTCCTGTCACTCTCTCCCTATGAGATTACACCATCTCACACCTCCTTCCTCTTCTGAAGTCTGCCCTGGACTGGCCAGGTCTGCCAGAGGCCCCTTGTACTGTCTGGCTAGTGGTGGTGTCTGCTCTTCTTCTACCTCATCTAGTCTTGCAACCCAATTTCCCCCTCTAGCTTTTCTTCATCTTGCTACTGTGAGAAGCCTGAAGGTGTCTCACTCGCTAGTCCCCGGAGATCTGTCATCAAGGTGTCCAGGACATGGCCATCGCTATTGGTTCCAGTTCCTAGGGGTGGACCGGTGGTGGAGGATCATCTGGATGGGAGGTCTTCGGGGAGTGGAAGTGGGACACCGATGGGTGAGATGCGTTACCCCCTTCCCTCTAACCCCTTTTCTCCATCCTACCCTGTAGGATACTTAGAAGCTCTAACCCCCCTCCCCTTTTCCAACACAAACACTTTCAGACACTGCAACAGACAAAGGAGTAACACCAGAGCCGTTTACCTGACATGTCCTAAGACAAGGGTCAGGCAGAGTCAGGCAATTGACAATAACTACGTACACCTGATTCCCCTTTCCCTTCCCCACAGGGATAAAAGGCAGAGCACGAGAGCACACTTTGAGCAAGGCCGAACGCACGGGGAAACAGCTTCACCGGACCGGCAGTTCCAACAGAGGAGAAAGGTGGTGAGACCTGGAGGGACAACGAAGGGGGAACTGCCCTTGCCCTTTTCAACTCAGACCTGCAAAGTCTCCGAAAGGGAAATCATAAAACCGGGAAGCCCCGCTGACATGTGGTGTGACAGGTGTCACCGGCACACGGGGCACCCCTGCACTGATAGCAAAAGTGGAAGGAAGCGCTTGCCACCGTGGTGCTGTCCTTGACTCCAGAGACAAGAAAACTCTGACAGTTCAGCACAGCCGGTGCGTCGAAGAAGAAGATAGTAAATCGGAACTGTGCTGGGCCCAAGGTTGCAGGCGGTGAACCTGTTGAACAAAGAACTTGTGTAATTGGACTTTAAAGAAACCCCAGTTAAAGGTTCAGAAGCAGAGTGGTCCGGCGTCACGGGTGCACTCATTCGAAGGACTCTGACTGAGGCTTTTTGGTAGTGATCCTACGAGGGTCGAGCAAAACTCCTCGTACACTCAAATGTCCTTGACACATTGGAGAAAACTGATCGAACTGTGAATGTGTGAAGCCTGACTGGGGCTAAGAGAAAGCCTTACTGGGGGCTGGAAAATCAAGGGAAGTGAAATCCGCATAGTTGTTAACTGGCAAATATGAACCCGACAGAGGGATGCCTGCGAATCGAGGGTAAACAGGGATATACCCATGAACATTGTGAGGACAAGCGTGAACCGGCTGAGCTATATCCATAATGGATAGTTGTTCAAAAGGACATTGAGATAGTTTAAATGCTATGATTTTAAGTGAAAGGCCATAGTAAACCCAATTGAGGGAGGCTTACTTTTCAAGAAGGATCAGAGCCCGACAGAGGGGGATCCAAGGGGCAAAGAGCAATCGCCCAACGTGAAGGATTACCAAAGGAACATTTGTTTTGTTTATTGTTTATGGCTCAGCAGGCCTTCTAAGGCAAGATAATTTGCAGGAAAGGGACTTGGGCACAGAAGGTCCTGACCTCATTGAATGGAACGGTAACCTTGTGCTGGCGAAGCCCAGGAGTATGCTGTGCTCAAAGGTCCTGCCTTGTCCCGTGCTAAAAACGTGGGGAAGGGAGAACACAGCCCTTCCATCCTGACTTATCATTTGGTGAACACTTATTTATTTTCTTGTGAACATTATCCCACGCTAATTGTAATTTAGTTGTAAGGGTTGGCAATAGGCTTTTTTTTAGTATAGGCCCTTTTTATTTGACAAGTCACCACTAGGACTGCCTTATTGTTATTTGATGGTTGTAGCTTGCTCCCATCTTAGTTCTATGTTTAGATTAGGCGTTTTCCTCACCCATTATACAGTTTAATAAACACCTTTGAACCGTGATCACTTGTATCGGTCTTCCTTTACTGTTGCCACCAGAAGTTCCTTACACTACCCAGATGGTATTGTTTCTGTCCTTCACCAGCCTCCTTGGCTCCTCCTGTGCAGATAATTCTCCCCCTCCAATCTCTGCAGTAAATCTCTCCAGGTAGTAAGATTTCTCTTCCCAAACTCCTCAATATTCTCTTCTAACCTCCTCAGTAACTCTCTCTCCAGGTGTGCACAATTCTCCCTCCCGCCTCCTCAATACTCTCTATGTAGATGCTCTATCTGAAGATGGTATCAATTCTCCTTCTAACCTCCTCACTGATGCTCTCAGCAACCTCCACAATACCTCTTTTGAAAGATGATACCAATTCTTGTAACATCCTCAATGATTGTCCCTCTGATATATCCTCCTCACTTAAACCTCTATCACTTTCCTCCCAGCTATCCTCTCAATTAGATTCTAGCTCACCAGTCTCCCCCAAACACCTTTCACCTGCTCCTTCTCGAACACCCCACACTCTTTGACTGAGTGAGCTGGCATTTACAGTCTGATGCCTCCTCCCTTTGGTTGCTGCTATGGTTTAGTTTGGGCTCGGCTGGCCTATGATTGGGCCATGTGCTTATGGTCAGGTGGGCTAAAAGGGGGTGGGCTGAGCAAACCTCTAGTCCTGCTGCCATCTTAGATTTTAAAACTGTCTACGACATCTGTGGGGTCTCCTTCCCTCCACTTGATGAGATTGCCTGCTTTGAACTGGGTCCCTCTGTATTCCCATTGTGTAAACCAAAAGTCAGAAAAGCCTTTAGTAAGTGAAGCAAGCTGTTCAGTGTGAATGTAACATTTTCATTGAGGAGAAATTGTTACTTCATAATCGCTGTGATGCTCTGGAGAATGGGAGATCAGTGTTTGTTTTGTCCCTCACACGGACAATGCGTGTAACTTTCTTTTCATTCTGTTTGTATCTTGAGTGCAACATGGTACGCGTGAGTCTCCTGTGGCCTACGGTAGTCTGATTTATGCTCTCAGATGACTCCTTTGGTACTGGTGCCGAAGAAAGCAATCTGTTTCCTCATTCACCAGTGAATTCAGAATGTTGCAACTGTGTTCACATAAAGGGAAGGCAATCAATTCCTGCACTGGGTGTTTGGGTCTGGCTAGGTATTTGGAAGGGTTCTCTAGGAGTAGCAATACTAGGATTTAGTGTTTAGTATTTATTTGTATTTTATGTAGCGCCTTTAGCCAAGGTGCTGTACAGAGAATCAATCAGTTCAATGAAAATGAAGCACCAATAACAATAAGTTTACAAAAAGGTGTCAGCCTTTAAAGGCAGTGTTGGCGCCTACCATTGAAGATGTAAATGAAATAGAGGGAAGGCTGCGTCCGGGACTCACTCAGAGCCTGAACCGAGTAACGGAAAGATGTATAAAAAAATAGTTGAGTCTTTGGATTGTGCTCTTCCAAAATAATTGCATAAGACTGTAAAGTTGAAAAGTAATATAACTTTAATTATGTATTGTGAAAAAAATAATGAATGGTTAGTATATATATTCGCTAAGTCTCACATTCTAGCCAAACTACCTCCTGAGGAACCGCCTAGACCTTGGGGCGGGGAAACACATGTCAGGGTTCTTTCAAGGATTTTCAGTGACCAGTCCTACTAAAGGACAGACAAGTACAATCTTGAGAAAAGATAACAACAAGAAAGCCAACAGGAACCCTCAGCTGATTGGTGCACTTTAACCTAATTGTCTGACGTGGATGCCCAAGAACTGAATTAAAAGCAACCCCAAAAGGAACCTACTGACAATTAGTGAACTTTAACTTAATTGTCTGGTGTAACTTAATATAATGGTAACAGGGACTGAGGCTACTCCACCTGTATGGCTCTGGCCGGGTATGGATTCAACACACTTTATACAGATCCCTGTGGGTAATCTGTGTATCAGAGAACACCGAGGTTGCTTTTTCATACAATAACAATTTTATTCATGTGACTGATCATAAAATAGCATTACAGAGCTATCATCCGAAACCTTTTGTTTGCCCATAATTACTGGGTAATAATACACTGTTCAAGGCATGTCATCTTAACCCAACACAATTGAAATTGGCATACAGTTTATGCAGTGTGGGTTAGTACATCTGGTGACTTTCAAATGTGGTATGACTTTCTTCACATTTATCTAGTCGACACTCAGTGGTGTTTCTGGCAGCCTGTGGGTAGCTAGTCTTCAGGTGCCGTCTTCAGGACAAGTGTGGAGGACTTGGTAGTGTCCGCGAAGTGTCACAGTGGTGGGACATCTAAAGGTAAGGAGGTACAAATTAGAGACTGGGTGTATCTCTGCAGGGACCAAAGTGCCTGGAAGGTGTGCTGGGCTGTATCCTACCTGAGGAATTTCTTTGCAGAGTCACAGGTAGTGAAGAAACTGTGTGAGTCCTTCGCTTCAAGCGCCTTCTGTGCGCTTTAGTTGAATATGATCCTGTGCATCTAGGATTGGGTCCGCAGCATGCTGGTTGTGGGACAAGATAGTAAATATCTGGTGAAGTATTTTGTTAAAACAAGTGTCTTGCACTGGCATTTAGAGTGCTAGAGTCGCCAATGCTGGCTATGGTCTGTGTCTATTATGTGGGCTATGGCCCAGCTATAAACTCTGTTGCCAAGTACTTTGCTGGTGCTGGATGCCCAGTGAGTGGTAGGATGTAACATAACGTGATCCATGCGCTCTGTGACCCACTTGGAGATCAGTGTGGTTGGCGTGTGGGCAGGGGAGTGTCTTAACGTGTGCCCCTATGGTGCCAAATGCGATCGTGTGGGAGCCTGTAGGGGTGTTCTAGGCGGCGGATGGAGTCTTACTTACAGAAGCTATGAAGAAAATATTCTGAAATGTTTTCTTTTTTCTTTTTTCTATTTTCATTCTTTTGAGACTTCGCGAATACATCAACTAACCATTAATTTGTTTTTTCACAATACATAATTAAAGTTATATTACTTTTCAACCTTACAGTTTTATGCAATTATTTTGGAAGAGCACAATCCAAAAACTCAACTATTTTTTGTATCAATAACAATAACAATAAAAACCATTTATCATATTAGCCAGGGTGGAGAAGGTGGGACTTCAGCGACTTATGAAACAGAGGATAGAGCAAAGAGAATAAGGAAGAGCATTCCAATATGGAGGAGCCAAGAGGGAAAAAGACCGAAAGCGAGATTGGACATAGGGAGGCCATGGAGCTACAAGAAGAAATTGAGAAGAAGTACAAAGAGAACGGGAAGGAGTATAGAATTAAACCAAAGAGGAGAGATGGTCAGGTGCGAGAACATAGAGAGACTTGAAAACAAGACATAAAAAGTTATAGAGTAGAAGGAGAAGAAGAAATAGTCACAAAAAGAGAGAAGACGGAGAAGACGAATGGGGGCATTGAAAACTTCAGAGAAGCATGACGAGTAGATGGAAGCCCAAAGAGGGCGGAAGAACAAAAGAGCCGGGAGAAGATCAGAGAAGATATTAATAGTTTTGTGGCTTGAAAGGTCAGAAAGGCACTAGCTTTACATATATTATATAAGTGAAAGAGACAGGTGAGCGAGGACAGAGGAGTGTGATAAGTAAAAGATAGGTCAGAGTCAAGAGGGAACCCTAAATTTATGAGCAGTGGAGGAGATAAGAAGCTGGGATGGGGGAAATGAAACAAAGGAAGGACAAATAAGAGAAGAAAGCGTGTTAACAGGGACGAAGAGAACCTCCATTTTGGCAGCGTTAAGTGTGAGATAGTGAGTCATCATCCAAGATTTAATAGCTGATAAAAAACAGATAGTTTCTGGTGGTTATCTGATGAAAAAGAGGAAAAGGACAAAAAAAACAGAGTATCAACCATGTAAAAAGGATGTGATAGACCAAACAAAGAAATAACTGTACAAGGGGACAAGTGTTGTGGGAAAACAGAAAAGGACCCAGAGCAGACCCTTGTGGGACACCATGGACAAGCGAAAGAGTGTCTGAAGATTTTCTGGCACAGGAAACAGAAAAGGTTCTTTTGGCACAAGTATGACTGGAACCAAGAAAGGACAGAATCAGTAAAACAGACGGATGGGAGAGAAGCCAGTAAAAGGGAATCATCAACAGTGTCAAATTCAGTGGAAAGATTAAAAAAAATAAGAAGAGATTAGTGTTTATAATAGCGTTCAGTGAGTACAGAGTTCAGAACAGAAAGAAGAGCTGTTTCAGTGGAAAGACGGGGGAGAAAGCCCGACTGAAATCGGGGAAGAGTGTAGGAATTTGGAACAAAAATAGAGACATGAAAATACACCAACTGCTCCACTAGTTTATTATAGTTGGATTATAGGTTCCTTAAAGGGATTTGGCCACAACCTTCTTTCCATGGTGGAAATTGGTGCTGGTGCATGTGTCCATTTTTATTGCCCACTTTCCTAGACCTGGGGCACAGTGGGGTTGGACCTCAATCCCCTGAATAACTTTTCTGAATCCAGCACCCACTGCCTTGGAGTGGCCTCAGCCCATTTGAGCACCTCACTGTCGGTCTCCAAGGTTAGGTAGGAGACTCCATCATCGAGTGAATGGACTTCAACCAGACCTGATTTCAAGGCTAGGGCGGCAGGATGGCACTGTCCCAATAATAGGGTTGGAATATAACAAGGTTATGAAGAGTGGCATACAGATCTTCAGTGGGCAGTAGCTGGCATTAGGTTAATTGTGCTCATGCCCTTTGAGGGAAACACCAGAGACAGAGGTGAGGACACCGGCAGCTACACACAGGGCAGGGAGGGAAGCAAAAAGGAAATGGACGGGGGTGACATCTGTGAATTATGAGATGACAAAGCTTTTTTCTGTTGATTCGTTGAGATGGGGTTCCTATACCCTTCATGGAAACAGTGGTGCATATGTCTAAGCAGACAGAGACATTTGGCAAATGTGCTAACATGATAAAGGGGACAAACTACAATATTTGGAGAGAAGCCTGATTTCCTGGTGAAAGGAACATCATCAGAACTTGCAGATTTAAGAGCAACTTGGTAAATGGAGGAACAGGATCATCTCACCAGCCTAACCTAAGTGCGATCAGGATTTCCAGACTGGCAAAGAGACGGGTAGATTAGGCTAATTTGATAGGAGAGATGGTTAGGCAAAGAAGAGGGAGGCATAGGGATAGATAATGGGATTGTTATATCCAGAAGGATTGGGCTGTATGGTCAAGATGAAGAGGATGTTAGATCAAGAACGGTGTCGACCGTTAGATCCAGACGAATGGTAGGTACAAAAGGTAGATTTGTTCATATGGACACGAGGACTGCTATGTCCAGAGAGAGTGGCACCATTAGGTCTAAAGAAGGGGAATGTTCTCTCCAGAATTATGGGACCATTAGGTCCTGATGAAGACGACTGTTATGTCCAGAAGGATGAGGACTGTCAAGTCCATATTAAAATAATATTGTGTCTGGAATAATCCGGACCAACAGATCCAAAAGGTGTTTTTCTTTTTTAAGGAATGGGCGATTGTTATGTCCATGCAGATGGGGACCATTGGGACCAGATGAAGAGGATTGTTGTGTCCAGAATGATGTTGATTGTTAGGTCGAGATGCAGAAGATTGTTGTGTCTGGATGAGGACCAATAGATACAAAAAGTGGGGCTATTCATAAGGAACAGGGGGATTGTTGTCCAGAACGATGGCTGCCAGTTCACATGAAGCAGACCGTTATATCCAGAACGATGAGGACTATAAGGTCCAGATGAGGAAATTCATGAAATAAACAATAATGGGGACTGTTAGTCCCAGATGAAGAGGATGGTAGCTCCAGAATTACATTGGCCACCTGGTGCAGATGAAAAGAACCATTAGGTCAGGAATGATGGGGACCATTAGATTGAAAAGGTGGAGGAATTCATAAGATAAAAGTGGTGATTGCAATGTTTGGAATGATGGCGGAAGTTAGGTCCAGAATGATGGGGACCTTTGCCTTCAGATGGCAAGGAGTGTTATGTCCAGAATAATGTGGATCATTAGGTTCAGATGAAGGACACTGTTGTGTGCAGAATGATGGAGACTGTTAGTTGCTGGAGAAGAGGAGTGATAGGTCTGTATTGGTGGAGGCCATTATTTACTGATGAATGGGGCCTTTACGTCTAGGGTTGCTACCCATACGTCATAGAGGGGCACCTTTGGAAACATGTTGGTGGGTTGTTCTATGAGCTGTACAGTGCTCTGTTGTTCACGAGCTAGGTTTGCATTTTAAAACTATATGATGATAATAACATTAGTAGCTGAGAATGTTTAGAGGTTTGAGGAGTAGTTAAACCATACATTAGTTTGCCCTTTTAGGTTGGGTAGCTTGTACGGTGATGGGCTAGGATGCGATCACTGTGTCTTCAGATTTATGGTAATAAAGAACTATGAAAGATTTATCTAGGGTGGTGCGCGTGGCCTGACTTCACTGTGACGCAGCCCATGGAAGATTGAGGCATCACCCGCTTCTTCCAGTGTGCTTAGTGTGATATGTGGGAGCATCCAAAATGCTTGGGGAAGGAAGGGGATGGAGGCAAGCGTGAGTCAGAGATTAGGGATAGGTCTGAGAGGCCACTGCCCTTGGGTGTGGGTCTTAGGGCCCCCGTAATGATGGACTATGGAACCTATAAAAATGGCTGGGAGGATACCTCGGGTGCAAAGCGTTTGTCTAGGAAACAAAACAACGCAGAGCAGCACAGGTTTGAATCCAGGTCCCAAGCTTAGAGACTGGTCTCCGGTATTAAGCGCGTTACAAAAGATAAATGAATTAATTATAATGGGTGTAAGACCATGTCATATTTTATTTAACCCTTAATGATATTTGTGCTTCAGACCTAAGCTACACCTCACCGACGATGGCCAATGAGCTTGAAACATGTCTGGGGTTGCTTGAGGTCTCATGCAGAAGAGGTGTGACCTAGCAGTTGAGGCTGGACAGCCCCTTTTGGGGTGGGACCAAGTGTGATTTAAATTTGGGCTCACTGCTTATGTAATGGCTTGGAAGGTTAAAAACAATAGTCTGGAGGGTTTCCCAGAGCAATGCCTGTGCTTATGATTTATTCAAAACCTTCCAGCCATAACCCTTCATTTTTCATTTTTTATTCTAGAGTTAAAGAAATATTTTCTCAATTTGCCCAAAACAACGTTGACAAATCTGCAGCATTTTAGTCAAAGTAATATATGTTAAAGGGGAGATGCTGGCACCTAGGCTATTAAACCACTTGAAATCCCACTGGCTGCGATTTCATTCCATTGTTTTCATTTCATCTGGTGCATTACATACAGGGACCATTTGTGTGCAAATCACTTGTAGAGGAGCAGATGACTTCATCTCTAGTGCCCTCGCCCTCACCTCCGTTATACTGGAAGAATAGCAAGAGAGCACTGTGTGTGACGCCAGGTATCATCCCAATACCGCATCGAAGAATTGAAAGACGTTATGCACTCAGACAGCCGTATCGAATGCACCCTCGTACGGAAGTGGTGGAAGGATGTTGACATACACCATTGGACACAGAAGAGCTATACGTGCACACTAACACGAGTGAAGTGACGTCATAAAGGAAAGATACAGGGATGTACAGAAACAATAGGTAGATACTTAAAGATTAAAGGAGCAATAGAAGTAACAAAGTGAGTGCAAAGAGATGGAGAAATCATCTATGGTGAGAAGATGAGTGAGATGAAGCTCAACGAATGTACATATGCAAGGTAGATGAGACATATAGAAGCTTGCTGCAATAGAAACTATAACGTAAATAGAGCGGGCATAATGAAAAGATGGACGTCGGATCATGCTGAAACTGCCTCAGAGACAAACCAAGCCTGCAGAACTGGGAGGCGCTGCAGAAACAGCTTTCTGCAAAGAACCAAGAATATCTGTTTTACTAAGACCAAGGATGGCACATAATTGGAAAGTACAAATAGAGTTAACTAGGATAAGCCATGCACGTAGAACATATTTCTCTTAGATCACGCAAAGAAGAAAACATCTGCAAATACCAAGTAGTGGATAATTAAGGATGCAAAAAGCATATGTAAGGTGGAACAAGCAAGTCTCCAAAGGCCAAGAGGAGTAATAGCACCCGGCACAATTAAATCAAATAGCAGTAAATAAAAGGATGAAATTGACACATTCCTGGCCTACTAACACATGGTGCAAGAACAGAAGACAAGGGCTATTCATTAGGCCTCAGACGAAGATAGTGGTGTACCCTGACTGCCTTTAAAGTCCCAGAGCAGAAAAAAGTCAGCAAGGTCAACTATAAAGGAGAAACCTTGGCTTGGGGCCTGACCAACTATTTTGATGCAACTGGACGCAACGCCCACTGCTGGCCCCAGGTCTGCCAGTGCTCTGTGTGAGATGTGTGTGCCTCCCTGCCCACCACAAATGCACATGATCAGGGGGCTCAGTTCTGTTGTTCGGAAAACAACAGAACGGAGCCCCCTGCTGTTCCTGTAAAGTGTGTTTAAGGGCGCCTCCTTGGCTCCAGCTCAGTGTCATTTAAATAGCGCCTTTTGAAGAATCACGCTGTGAGGTTCTCATCCCTCCTTTCAATAATATCATGGGCAATAGTGCTGTGCGAACTTGTTTGGCGAATCACTGAATCCCCAGAATTTTGGGTGTTTTTTGGGTCCAGCAGAGTTCCCAAACTTTTCAAGAGTCTTCCAGGAAAGTGTGAGGTCGGTCAGTGGTCCAAAGTAGGGCTTTGCAAGGAAGGCGTGTTGCTGCCATCCCCCACAAAGCCTTTAGACATGCCCATTGCCATACTGCGCCAAGCATGCTTTTGGGATGGGCAACGGGCTAGTGTGCACCGCTACAAGTGGGTGGAAACCAGCATGGTCTAGTTACAGGCACTCACAGCTTCCTCCAAAGCCTTGGTAAATGGGGCTTTGTATTTTGAACCTGATTCTCCCTCGGAGTCAGTGGAGCTCTTTCAAAGCCAGAGTGAGGTGATCTGATTTCTTCAGATCCAGGCAGAGTCTGGCTGCTTGCTATTGGTTGCTATGGAGACTCTGTATCTCGTTTTTCAGTGTATGGCTTTTATGTAGAAATCAGTTGATGCCTGTACAAAATTGCTGTAAAATACAATGAGGAAAGGACAGGGAGAACAGGGGCATGAGGGCAGAAGTGCTATCAGGGAATGAGTGAGCCACAAGGTTTCCCTTAATGAGCAGGGTCATCAGTTCCTTACAGAAGTGATGGAGTGAGAGGGTCAATCTGATGTGACCCCCCGCCCCCAGTATATTATTCCAGAGTCCTGGTGTGCAACAGGAGGAGGCCTGGTGTCTAGTTTTGTTCTTCTTGCATCTCTGCTGGTCTGGTAATGGTGGGGCTTCTGCTGGGTCTGGAGAATCTATTAGTGCAAACTTGAAATCCACAGTTTCTCTGGAGACTGTGGGGTCTGCTCATGCAAACTTGAAATCCAGTTTTCTTGGAGACTGTGGGGTCTTTCGTGCAGTCTTGAATTCCATAGTTTCTTTGCGGACTGTAGACCAGAATTCCACAGTGTTCTTGGAGACTGTGCGGTCTGCTCATGCAAACTTGAATTCCACGGTTTCCTTGGAGACTGTGCAGTCTTTTATGCAGACTTGAGCTCCACAGTATGTTAGTGGAAATTTTAATTTATACAGATTCCCTGGAGACTGTGGTATTTTATGCAGACTTGAATTCCACAGTTTACCTGGAGACTGTGGGCTCTGCTCATGAAACTTGAAATCCACAGTTTTCTTGGAGTCTGTGCAGTCTTTATGTAGTCTTGAATTCCATCGTTTCTTTGCAGGCTGTATACCAGAATTCCACAGTGTTCTTGGAGACTGTGGGGTATTTTATGAAGACTTGAATTCCATAGTTTCCTTGGAGACTGCCGAATATGTTTGTGCAACCTTGAATTCCACAGTTTCTTTGGAGACTCTCCAGTCTTTTATGCAGACTTGAATTCCATAGTTTCCTTGGAGACTGCCGAGTCTGTTTGTGCAACCTTGAATTCCACAGTTTCCATGGAGACTGTGCAGTCTGCTAAAGCAAAGCTGAATGCCAGTTTCCTTGTAGATTGCAAAGTCTGTTTGTGTAAGCTTGAATACCAAAGTTTCCATGGAGACTGTGGAGGCTCTATGGGCTAACTTGAACATCGAATGCGATGGGTCCCTTGGGGACTGTAGAGCCTTTTCGTGCAGACTTGAATTCCACAGATTTTTTAGAGGCTGTGGGGTCTGCTCATGCAACCTTGAATTCCACAGCTTCCCTGGAGACTGAGCAGTCTTTTATGCAGTCTTGAGTGCCACAGTTTGCTTGTAGGCTGTAGGGTCTGTTTGTGCAACCTTGAATGCCACGGTTTCCATGGAGATCACCCAGTCTGCTAAAGCAAATCTGAATGCCAGTTTCCTTGTAGGCTGCAGAGTCTGTTTTCGCACATTTGAATGCCACAGTTTCTATGGAGAAGAAAGAGTCTGGTAACAGAAGCTTCGATTACAGTTTCCTTGGACACTGGAGTCTGTGCAAACCTGAATATCACAATTTTCGTGCAGCCTGCGGATTTTCTATGAGTTCATTTAGACTTCGAATTTGACAGGAACCTGGGAGACTGCAGAGCCTTTTCACGCAGACTTCAGCTCCACAGATTCCTTGGAGACCATGGCATTTGCTAGTGCAAACAGGAATTCTGCAGTTGACTTGCAGACTGGGCCGTCTTTTCATGAACTCTTGAATTCCACATTTTCTTTGTAGTCTGTCGAGTGTGCTTGTGTAAACTTAAATTCTGTAGTTTACTTACAGACTGCAGCGGTTCTTTGTACATACTTAATTTTCACAGTTTCTTTGGCAATTGGGGAGTATGCTTGTGCACTTCAATTCTGCAGTTTCCTTGTAGACTGCGTAGTCTATTGATACAGACTTGAATTCATAGGTTCCTTGTAGGCCGTGTAGTCTATTGATGCAGACTTGAATTCATAGGTTCCTTGTAGACTGTGTAGTCTATTGATGCAGACTTGAATTCATAGGTTCCTTGTAGACCGTGTAGTCTATTGATGCAGACTTGAATTCATAGGTTCCTTGTAGACCGTGTAGTCTATTGATGCAGACTTGAAGTCATAGGTTCCTTGTAGACCGTGTAGTCTACTGACACAGTCTTGAATTCATAGGTTCCTTGTATACTGTGTGGTCTATTGATGCAGACTTGAAGTCATACTTTTCTTGTAGACTGTGTAGTCTATTGACGCAGTCTTGAATTCTTAGGTTTCTTGGAGACTGTGTAGTCAATTGACGGAGACTTGAATTCATACTTTCCTTGGAGACTGTGGAGTCTATTGATGCAGACTTGAATTCATAGGTTCCTTGGGGACGGTAAAGTCTGTTCATGTAGACTTGAATTCCGCTGTTTATTTTCAGGCTACAGACGCTGTTTGTACAGACTTAAATTGGGCGCTTTCCTTGGTGACTTTGGAATCTGTTTGGGCAGACTTGAATCCACAGTTTCTTAAGAGACTGCTGACTGTGATCCAGCCGATTTCCATTCCACAATTCTCTTGGAGACTGCACAGTCTGTTTGTGGAATGGAGGTTTCACGGTTTATTTGTAGAGTGTGCATTCTGTCCAAACAGGCTTGAATTGTCTTTGGAACTGTGGACTCAGTTCACAATGAATTCAATTCCACACTTTCATTGGAGAATGTGATGCCTGTTTATGCTGACATGATTTTTTCTATGTCTTTGGAGACTGTGGAGTCTGTTCATGCCGACTTAAATATTTAAGTTTCTTTGGAGACTTTGAATTCCACAGTTCATTTGGAGATTTTGCAGTCTGTTCGCAGTGACTTGAAGACCGCAGTTTCGGTAGAGGCTGTGGAGTTTGTTCACCATGACTTGAATTCTGCAGTTTATTGGGACACTGTCTGTTTATGCTGAACTGAACTCTGCAGTTTCTTTGTAGTCTATGGAATCCTTTTATGGTGACTTGAATTCTACAGCTCCTTTGCAGAATATGGAGTCTGTTGGCGCTAACTTGAATTTGACAGTTTCTTTTGAGACTGTGGAGTCTGCTAAAGCTGACTTGAATTTTGCAATGACTTTGGAGTTTCTTAGTCTGATTTGAATCCTAGTGTCTTTGGAGGCTGTAAATCCTGTTCATGCTGATTCTCACTGTCCTCAGAGACTGTGGAGTATCTTCCGGCTGAACCGATTTCCTCACTGCCTTTGGAAACTATGGAGTTTCTTCACATAGACTTGAATTCTGTAGTTTCCATGAAGACTTTACAGTTTGTTCACAGTGACTTGATTTCTGCTGTTTCTTGGGAGACTGTGGTGTATGTTGACGCGGTCGTGAATTCTGCAGTTTCTTGTGGGACTGTGGAGTCTGTTCATGCTGATTTGAATTCCTCTGTTTTCTTGGAGATGGTGGAGTCTTTTGATGCAGACTTGTATCCCGCAGTTGCTTAGGACACCATGGAGTCCTTTCATGATTGACTTGAATTATGTAGTTTCTTTGAGAACTGTGGACTCTGCTTACTGACTGGAATTTTGCAGCTTGCATGGAGACATACGTCTGGTTCCACTGGCTTGATTTGCGAAGTTTATTTGGAGACTGTAGAGTATGCTAATGCATAAATCCACATTCTCCTTGCCTACTGGAGTCTGTTCTTGCTGATTTCAAATTTTCAGTTTCTTTGCAGACTGCAAAGTCTGTTTTTGCAAATATGAATTCCACAGTTTTTTTGGAGGCTCTGGGGCTGGCAATTTTATTATTTCTAAATGAATGGCTCTTATAATTTAGTATCTTCATCGGATTTAAAATATTTAAAAAAAGTCCCAGGCAAAATAGCTCTCTGGCATCACTACAAGGAGGTATCAAGCGGGTCAGACCTCAAGACGCCTTGAGTGATCCTTCAGAAAAGTTGTGTATCCTCTGTACCGCATGGCTGCATTCAAAGGTGCCAAACTCTGGTTCACAGGGCTTCTGGGCTCTACTGGCTAAAACAACCAGGCAGGCTTGTGACAAATCAACTTCCGGGGGAACAGAGGCCCAGGGTTGAATATCGGTTCCTAAACCATCAATCAGCCCCACACATCTAGTACACCTGAAGGGATCCGAGCAGATTGGAAACACAAGCATAAAACGTCCTTGTCCAATTTTGGTAAATTGGGCGGAATGGAAGGCTTATCTCTGCAAGGTCGTGGATCGTTGGTTATTTACAACACAGAAAATACAATTATTACCCACTGATAAAAGAGTCTGTGCAGTCAAGGTTGGATAAAAAAATCTTCTTTATTATTATTCAACAGACAGTTCTAGCAACACTACAAAATACAACCCACCCTGTAAAGGAATGTAGAGGACAAACAGCTTCAAGAAGGAAAGAGGATGCACTCTGGATACTGACAGGAGGGTAGTCAGTAAAGTAATGAATCGCAATAGTTAAAGGATACTTTCTTTCAGCACAAAGGGAGCAATGGGTCGTAAAATGTCACTAGTGGGCTTCGGAGAAGGGCCAGGGGGGCAGAACCACAGTGTACCTTGTGCTTGTAGAAGATCTTGGTGCTCGACAGTGTAGAGTCGGTTTCAGGGAGCTTTGCAGCTCCTGCAACAGAGTTCAAGATGGGAGACAGCCGCGGGTATCAGGCGGCAGGCAGTTCAGTGAGCAAGTCTGGCCTGGCGGCTACAGGCTGGCCTACACAGCAGTACAGGGTCAGTAATCGTCTCAGTGCTGGTTGGCGGGACTAAAGCACTGGTCGAGGCATCTAGGATGGCGATAGCGACTGCGGCATAACAACAGTCAGCAGTGCGGTCAGTTGCAGCTCGAGGGGCGACTGGTCGAAAATGTCCTTTCAGGCGGACGCTGCTTGATGCTTGTCAATTCACTTCTCCTAGCTTCTTCAGTGGGCTCCTGTCGTCCTTTAAGGCGGGCGGCCCAAAGCTGAGGAGAGTGTTGCAGGCAACGCCCTTGTCCTTGGTTTGGTTCAGTGACTCTCTGGCACTTCCCACCTAGAAAGCTGGCTTGCATAGCCTAGCAGGGCATGCTGTGTGCTGGCTAGAGACCAGTTCTGGAGCTGCTGGAGGGTCTTCTGGATTCAGTATCTCCCTCTTTTCCCTGGGAGATGTTAAGGGGAGGGATCTTGCTTCCCTATTTGGAAATCCTGGCCTTCTTTCACTGGCGGAAGCTGTAAGGCAGACTGTACCTTCAGCCAGAGTACAGATGAGTTCTTCTCATTACTCCTTGCAAAGTCTTCAGATGATCTGCCCAAAAGAGGGTCTCAGCCCTCTTTTAAAGCCAAATGGGCCCCAGTGATTGGTGTAGGCTAAGCCTACCTTGATGAACCAGTCCTCGGTCCCCACCAACAATCTCCTGTATGAGTGAGGTCATAACCAGAGTGCTTTGCAACAGAAAAGGTAAAGGGGTGAAAACATGTAATACTAAGCCCCACCCGTCTTCCTCTCTGTTGTGAATCAAAGGGTGTCTCTGGTTAATTGAGCTCTCTGTGGTTCCTGATTAAAGCAAGTCTCCCTTGAAGCTGCGGCGAGAACAGACTTTCTGTCTCCAACAATCCACATACTCTTACCTTCTGAATGGGGTCCCATTGCGGGGGTTACCTACCATAAACACATAGTCCCAGACATGGCAGGTCACTGCCCTTGATACTCAGAGACGGGAGCTGGCTTCAGGTGGACACAGTGCATATTAAAGGTTGTTGGGGTTTCCTGTCACTTTTGTTAAAACTCTGCTGCCAAGCCCCATGTGGGCCTGTTTAATTATGTTAATTGCTGCACCATCAATCAGCAGAGGGTGAACAAACCGACAGGGCAGATCCATGGAGCCTTTGATAGTTAATTAGGCTGGCCATAGCAGGAGGAAAATGTTGCCTTCCCCCTTCTGAGATGAATTGATGTACTCTTGGCTGTCATATTCCAACTAAATATGACAGGGGGATGGCGTATGTAGGGTCTGTCCACCCAGAGTACCCGGGTCTATGTGTATGTCATGCAGTGAGCATAGGAAAATGTGTGTGGATTAGCCTCTTATGCACTTTTCAGATACACCCTATCTAACTAACAGAGCACTTTGCCACTTACCGGCTGCACTACCACTGTTTATCACCTTTATTTATTTATTTGACTTATTATTTATTCTGCTCTCTCCTATGCTCTGCACTTTCCAATGTCTCCTGCCTTCCAGGCACTTTCCCCCTTTTCCCTTCCCCATGCACTTGCACGTTCTCGATGTCACTGGGCCTAGTAAGATCGTTGTTTTTGTTTCTCCCTTGTTCCCCTCCCTTCGCCTGGCCACGCTCTGAAACACCTGTGTATGAGCGCGATATAAATAAAATATCATATCATTCCTGCGCCGTCATCTATGCATCTAGGCGTGGGTGGGGGGTGGGGGTTCGGGTCTGTATGGGTGCATAGTGTATTGGTGTATGCTTGTGAGTTTGTGTGCTGAGTTGGGGGGCTCGGGTTTGTATGGGTGCATGGTATATGCTTGTGAGTTTGTGTGCTGAGTTGGGGGGTGGGAGTTCGGGTCTGTATGGGTGCATAGTGTATTGGTGTATGCTTGTGGGTTTGTGTGCTGAGTTGGGGGCTCGGGTTTGTATGGGTGCATGGTGTTTGCTTGTGAGTTTGTGTGCTGAGTTGGGGGTGGGGGATGCGGGTCTGTATGGGTGCATGGTGTATACTTGTGAGTTTGTGTGCTTAGTTGGGGCATAGTGTTTGCGTGAGGGGTGGGTGTCTTGGGGCATAGTGTTTGCATGAGGGGTGTGTGTCCTGGGGCATAGTGTTTGGTTGGGGGCCATGGGGCATAGTGTTTGGTTGAGGGGTGGGAGCCATGGGGCATAGTGTTTGCTTGAGGGGTGGGAGCCATGAGGCATAGTGTTTGGTTGAGGGGTGTGCGCCATGGGGCATAGTGTTTTGTTGGGGGTGTGGGTCATGGGGCATATTGTTTGGTTGAGGGGTGGGGGCCATGGGGCATAGTGTTTGGTTGAGGGGTGGGAGCCATGGGGCATAGTGTTTGGTTGAGGGGTGGGAGCCAGGAGGCGTAGTGTTTGGTTGAGGGGTGTGCGCCATGGGGCATAGTGTCTTGTTGGGGGTGTGGGTCATGGGCATATTGTTTGGTTGAGGGGTGGGTGCCATGGGGCATAGGGTTTGGTTGGGGGTGGGGGCCATGGGGCATAGTGTTTGGTTGAGGGGTGGGAGCCATGGGGCACAGTGTTTGGTTGAGGGGTGGGAGCCAGGAGGCATAGTGTTTGGTTTAGGGGTGTGCGCCATGGGGCATACTGTTTGGTTGAGGTGTGTGGGCCATGGGGCATAGTGTTTGGTTGGGGGTGTGGGTCATGGGGCATATTGTTTGGTTGAGGGGTGGGTGTCATGGGGCATAGGGTTTGGTTGGGGGTGGGGGCCATGGGGCATAGTGTTTGGTTGAGGGGTGGAAGCCATGGGGCATAGTGTTTGGTTGAGGGGTGGGAGCCAGGAGGCATAGTGTTTGGTTGAGGGGTGTGCGCCATGGGGCATACTGTTTGGTTGAGGTGTGTGGGCCATGGGGCATAGTGTTTGAGCGGTGGGCGCCATGGGGCATAGTATTTGGTTGGGGGGGTGTAATGGGCCATGGGGCATAGTGTTTGGTTGAGGGGTGGGGGCCATGGGGCATAGTGTTTGAGCGGTGGGCGCCATGGGGCATAGTATTTGGTTGAGGGGGTGTAATGGGCCATGGGGCATAGTGTTTGGTTGAGGTGTGTGGGCTATGGGGCATAGTGTTTGGTTAAGGGGTGGGGGCCATGGGGCATAGTGTTTGAGCGGTGGGCGCCATGGGGCATAGTATTTGGTTGGGGGGGTGTAATGGGCCATGGGGCATAGTGTTTGATTGAGGGGTGGGGGCCATGGGGCATAGTGTTTGGTTGGGGGTTGGGGGCCATGGGGTTTAGTGTCGCACTCCAAGAGTGAACCCAATAATAAAGCTAAAACAGGCACACTTTTTGTGGAAACCTGACTCAACAAGGGCCATACTCCTCTTGGACAACCCAAACTGCAAAGTATAGCAGACCAAAATAACGGAATGTCCAATCAAGGGTCAATAAAATATATATAATGTAATTAAACAGACAATATGCAATAGCTAAATAGGAATAAATGATAACAATGGAAAATGTGTAGTACAAAATGTAAGTTTGAAATACAAATAAAAATCGTTACACCTCAAAAACGTATTCTATTTCCATGTGTTTAATAAAAATTGGGGGTTGAAAAAGCCTGCCGCCACGCCACGCCTGCTGCGCCTACCGCCCCGCCCACATTTACTTTTCGGCCCACTATAGCCATCATGTAAGGTACTTTCGGCCCTCTGTCAAAATCAGTTGTGCACCCCTGGACTAGGGTATTGCTCCTTGTGTGGCTTCCGTTACGGGTAAAGTTCTTACGAACCGCCCTGCACCACCCTGCACCCGATTCACTGCTAAACACCTGCTGCAGGCCAGGCTGCTTTCATCTGGGTACCTCTTGCCAAACGCTGCCTCTCTGCAGGGGGCGGCCTTCCTCAAATGAGCTGCTTCAAAGAAAAGTGTGTTCCAGCCCCTTGCAAATACCCAACCCAAATCACATCACGTGGGCAACATGTGCTGGCGCCCTCACACCAGGGGTCTGCAACCTGTCAACCTTCAGCGTTGACTATCATCGCTAGGGCTGATGGGAGTTGTAGTCCTAAACATCCGGCGAGCCTAAGGTTGCAGACCCCTGGCTTAGACTCTCGTGGCCTTTTCCTAAAGACTAGTTTGCATCTGTGTGTGGGGAGCCTGACACCCCCACAATCACCTATCACAGTCACCAACTCTCCGACCTGTGCTTCTGATCAACAGTGGACGCACCTGTAGAGAATTGGGGAGACATCCCGGCGGGTCTGCCTCAGCCCCGATGACGTTTGAGAGGGTGGGGGGAGGGGGCGCTGTATCCACTCATTTATTTCCATGACACATTATCACCCCCTTGAACTATGGGCAGCGCCTCTTAAACGCGCCTCCAACCTTTAAGCACCCACATAGAAAGAAACACACAGGCAATACCGGATGCTCACAACCTGAAAACTTGCGTTTATTCTTTGGAAACGTCCCTGCAAATGCGACATGACTTTGGGCCTTTGATGTTGCCAGCGGAGCTGTTGCACCGTGCAATTAAATCTCTCTTTTTAAAGTGCATTCACTCAACAAACACTGCCTCGCGCGCCGAGCCGGCATAATGGATGTCATTATCTGGACAGAAAGCGGGGAATGTGGGGTGCAGTGCATTATGTTTCGCGAACAAATGAAGCCCCCCTCCCTCTTTTTCAAAGTCATCTCCTTATTAATGAGTCACGAGCTTCTTTTATGCTATGTAAATATGGTGTAATTATAGGGCCGGGCGGGAAGGATGCTCAGAGATGCAGCACTGCAGGTCCCTCTGCGCCGCCTGCATTATTCATCCAGCGGTGGAGGCGTCCATTATCCCGGCTAATCCCGGCTAATCCTTTTTAAATAGCACCATATCGTTAATCCCCCAAACATCTTCATAACAAATCAGTGGCATTTCTTTGCATTTTGTTTCCTTTCTCCTTGGAGATGAGGACAGGGCTGCTGTCCCCTGTTGCCAGTGACCATGCCTTGCGCAAGGCTGTGCCCGGGCTCCAGGAATGCACATTTTCTCCTGTCTGGTCTCTGCTGCATGGCACTGCCCCGACTGAGATATTCCCTCTAGTTAAGCGCCCGCCCTTCCCTATACATCTGGAATGCACCACTGTTGCATGTGATGTAGCCTCCTCCCTTACCTGTACATCTGGAATGCACCACTGTTACCTGTACGTAAGCTCCCTCCCTTCCCTATACATCTGTAATACACCACCATTCCCGTACTTACGCGCCCTCCCTTCCCTACACATCTGGAATGCACCACTGTTGCATGTGATGTAGCCCCTCCCTTCCCTGTACACCTGGAATGCACCACTGTTACCTGTACGTAAGATCCCTCCCTTCTCTATACATCTGTAATACACCACCATTCCCGTACTTACGCACCCTCCCTTCCCTACACATCTGGAATGCACCGCTGTTGCATGTGATGTAGCCCCTCCCTTCCCTGTACATCTGGAATGTCCCACTGCTACCTGTACTTAAGCTCCATCCCATCCCTTTACATCTGGAATGCCCCGCTGCTACCTGTACTTAAGCTCCCTCCCTTCCCTACACATCTGGAATGCACCACTGTTGCATGTGATGTAGCCCACTCCCTTCCATGTACATCTGGAATGCACCACTGTTACCTGTACTGAAGCTATCTTCCTTCCCTATACATTTGAAATGCACCATTGGTGCATGTGATGTAGCCCCCTCCCTTTCCTGTACATCTGGAATACACCACTGTTACATGTACTTAAGCTCTTGTACTTAAGCTCTCTTCCTTCCCTATACATCTGGAATGTCCCACTGCTACCTGTACTTCAGCTCCCTCCCTTCCGTACAAATCTGGAATGCACCACTGTTGCATGTGATGTAGCCCCCTCCCTTCCCTGTACATCTGGAATGCACCACTGTTACCTGTACTTAAGCTATCTTCCTTTCCTATACATCTGAAATGCACCACTGTTGCATATGATGTAACCCCCCCCTGTATATCTGGAATGCCCCACTGCTACCTGTACTTAAGCTCCTTCCCTTCCCTATGCACCTGGAATGCACCACTATTGCATTTCATGTAGCCCCCTCCCTTCCCTGTACATCTGGAATGTGCCACTGTTACCTGTACTTAAGCTCACTCCCTTCCATACGCATCTGGAATGCACCACTGTTGCATGTGATGTAGCCCCTCAATTCCCTGTAAATCTGGAATGCACCACGTTTACTTGTACCTAAGCTCCCTCCCTTCCCTATTCATCTGGAATTCACCACTGTTGCATGTGGTGTAGCCCCCTCCCTTACCTGTACATCTGGAATACCCCACTGCTACCTGTACTTAAGCTCCCTCCCCTATACATCTGGAATGCACCACTGTTGCATGTGATGTAGCCCCTTCCCTTGCCTGTACATCCGGAATGCACCGCTGTTACATGTACTTACGCTCTCTTCCTTCCCTATACATCTGGAATGCCCCACTGCTACCTGTACTTAAGCTCCCTCCCTTCGCTACACATCTGGAATGCACTGTTGTTGCATGTGATGTAGCCCCCTCCCTTCCCTGTGTATCTGGAATGCGCCACTGTTACCTGTACGTAAGCTCCCTTCCTTCCCTGTGCAGGTGGAGTGCCCCACTGTTACATGTACTTAAGCACTCTCCATTCCCTGTAGATCTGGAATGCACCACTGTTACCTGTACGTAAGCTCCCTCCCTTCCCAGTACAGCTGGAATGCACCACTGTTCCCTGTACTTAAGCGCTCTCCCTTCCCTATACATCTGGAATTCCCCACTGTTACCTGTACTTAACCCCCCTCCCTTCCCTACACATCTGGAATGCACCACTGTTGCATGTGATGTAGCCCCTCCCTTCCCTGTACACCTGGAATGCACCACTGTTACCTGTACGTAAGATCCCTCCCTTCTCTATACATCTGTAATACACCACCATTCCCGTACTTACGCACCCTCCCTTCCCTACACATCTGGAATGCACCGCTGTTGCATGTGATGTAGCCCCTCCCTTCCCTGTACATCTGGAATGTCCCACTGCTACCTGTACTTAAGCTCCATCCCATCCCTTTACATCTGGAATGCCCCGCTGCTACCTGTACTTAAGCTCCCTCCCTTCCCTACACATCTGGAATGCACCACTGTTGCATGTGATGTAGCCCACTCCCTTCCATGTACATCTGGAATGCACCACTGTTACCTGTACTGAAGCTATCTTCCTTCCCTATACATTTGAAATGCACCATTGGTGCATGTGATGTAGCCCCCTCCCTTTCCTGTACATCTGGAATACACCACTGTTACATGTACTTAAGCTCTTGTACTTAAGCTCTCTTCCTTCCCTATACATCTGGAATGTCCCACTGCTACCTGTACTTCAGCTCCCTCCCTTCCGTACAAATCTGGAATGCACCACTGTTGCATGTGATGTAGCCCCCTCCCTTCCCTGTACATCTGGAATGCACCACTGTTACCTGTACTTAAGCTATCTTCCTTTCCTATACATCTGAAATGCACCACTGTTGCATATGATGTAACCCCCCCCTTTATATCTGGAATGCCCCACTGCTACCTGTACTTAAGCTCCTTCCCTTCCCTATGCACCTGGAATGCACCACTATTGCATTTCATGTAGCCCCCTCCCTTCCCTGTACATCTGGAATGTGCCACTGTTACCTGTACTTAAGCTCACTCCCTTCCATACGCATCTGGAATGCACCACTGTTGCATGTGATGTAGCCCCTCAATTCCCTGTAAATCTGGAATGCACCACGTTTACTTGTACCTAAGCTCCCTCCCTTCCCTATTCATCTGGAATTCACCACTGTTGCATGTGGTGTAGCCCCCTCCCTTACCTGTACATCTGGAATACCCCACTGCTACCTGTACTTAAGCTCCCTCCCCTATACATCTGGAATGCACCACTGTTGCATGTGATGTAGCCCCTTCCCTTGCCTGTACATCCGGAATGCACCGCTGTTACATGTACTTACGCTCTCTTCCTTCCCTATACATCTGGAATGCCCCACTGCTACCTGTACTTAAGCTCCCTCCCTTCGCTACACATCTGGAATGCACTGTTGTTGCATGTGATGTAGCCCCCTCCCTTCCCTGTGTATCTGGAATGCGCCACTGTTACCTGTACGTAAGCTCCCTTCCTTCCCTGTGCAGGTGGAGTGCCCCACTGTTACATGTACTTAAGCACTCTCCATTCCCTGTAGATCTGGAATGCACCACTGTTACCTGTACGTAAGCTCCCTCCCTTCCCAGTACAGCTGGAATGCACCACTGTTCCCTGTACTTAAGCGCTCTCCCTTCCCTATACATCTGGAATTCCCCACTGTTACCTGTACTTAACCCCCCTCCCTTCCCTACACATCTGGAATGCACCACTGTTGCATTTGATGTAGCCCCTCCCTTCCCTGTACATCTGGAATGCACCACTTTTACCTGTACGTAAGCTCCCTCCCTTCCCCATGCAGGTGGAGTGCCCCACCGTTACATGTACTTAAGCAACCTCTGTTGCCTGTGCATCTCGAATGCACCACTGTTACCTATACGTAAGCTCCCTCCCTTCCCAGTGCAGCTGGAATGCACCCCCTGTTCCCTGAACTTAAGCGCCCTCCCTTCCCTATACATCTGGAATGCAACGCTGCTACCTGCACTTAAGCTCCCTACCTTCCCTATACGCCTGAAATGCACCACAGTTACCTGTACTTAAGCTACTTCCCTTGCCTATTCCACACTTCTGATTTGTCACTTCTCCATTCAGACACAGCACAGCTTTAAGCCTGCACATTTGGTTTATTTCATTTCCAAACTACAATGCATTTCCGTCAATCTGCACCAAGTTTACATAACCAGCATGGACTGGTTTGCACTAAATGTTAGTATGGGAATCTGTTATATGTTAAATGTATAAGGTAAATTAGTATGTTAGTTTCATATTAGTTTTTATTGTAGTGTAACCCAGTGCACAACCACTGTATCATGGTGCAAAGTGATTCTTTTTCTAGCATATGGTCTGTGCATTCCCAATATTGGCATCTTTTAGATTCAGCATGAGTCTCACACATGAAACTCACACCCCTGGCCCTAGTTAACATTCAGACCTTTGCTAAAATGTGGATGTTGAAATGAGGAGCTACCCTTGTTGAAATTCAGAATACATTTCCCTACAATCATAAACTTTATTTACAGTGGGACCACGGCCTAATAGTATAGACACACTATCATGAAAGTAATTTACAGTGGCAATGCTGTAACATGTAATTGATGCAGTAGCATGAACGTGATTTAGTTAACAGTGGCAATGCTTCTATATATTGTGGATGCAACATAAAATGATTTACAATATGAATGCTGGCGTATATTGTGGGTGCAGTGTCATTAATGTTTTTACAGTGCCAATGCTGGCATATATTGTGAAGGTGACTTCAAAGTGATTTTCAGTGTGAATGCTGGTGTATATTATGGGTGCAGTATCATGAAAGTGATTTACAGTGGCAATGTTGGCATATATTGCAAGCACAGCTTTATGAAAATGATTGACTATGGCGGCACATATTCTTGGAGCATCATCATAATAGTGATTTCCGGTCAAAATGAATGCATATATTTTGGATGCAGCATCAAGAAATTGATTTACAGAGACAATGCTGGCATATATTGTGTGCTCACCATCCTCCAAGTGATTAACAGTGGCAATGCCTGCATATTTTTCTATTTTGGCGTTTCCATTCAGGTGAGCTTGTGTGCCTAAGACCTCCCTGGGCCTCAATGCCTTTTGTTGTGGGCCCCTGCCCTACAGCGCGTCCCGCGCCTGTTGTCCTCTGTCCCTCCCTCCCCAGCATTGATTTCCTGGTTTCCCACCTCCCGCCTCCGAGCTCGCCTCCTCCTGCCTGATTGGCTGCTGTGTACTGCTGCCTGAGTCCCTAACGGCACCATGAGCTCTCTTCTCGCCACTTTTGGTGTTTCCATTCAGGTGAGCTTGTGTGCCTGAGACCTCCCTGGGCCTCATTGCATTTTGTTGCGGGCTCCTGCCCTACAGTGTGTCCCGCGCCTGTTGTCCTCAGTCCCTCCTTCCCCTCCCCAGCATTGATTTCCTGGTTTCCCACTTCCTGCCTCCTCCCACCTGATTGGTACTCCTCCGGTCATCACTGACCCTCCCTGGGCAGCCCCCTGCCCGGCAGCCCCTGTGGCTAAGGGCCCCTAGGCAAAGGGCGGCTTCAACAGTGGTGGCTCCATCTGTGTCTGCAGGCGTCTGCAGGGGACGCCAGCGGCCAGCCGTCAACCAGCAGCAACTTACAAGGTAGGAACAGCCCTGGTTGCCTACTGAATCTGTACTCTACCCTTTCAATCCTACCCCATTGCATTGTGAAAGTATTTTATTTAAGAAAAGTAGCATTGTGAAATCTAGGCCTTTCCCTCCCATTATAGGACTCTCAAACTAAGGTGTGTTTTTCTTGGTGTGTGCAAACTAAATTGCATTATGAAAGTATTAAAAAAAATGTGCATTGTGAAACCTAGGCCTTTTTTCCCATTTAGGTGTGTTCTTTTTCTCCTGTTCTTAAAAGGCAGTGTGATAGTCTTAACCTGAGTGTCTGTCATCTTGTCTAATTGTTCTAACTTATTTCGCCTCTCTCTGTCTTGTTTGCTAGCACGCTGCCCTTTGTCCTTCCTTAGTGTTCTTCCCTCTCCCTTCCTCTTCTCTCCTCTCCCTACCTACTCTATGGTGCTCTCTGTCTCTCCTATTTTCACTAATTGCTTCTCTTTTGACTATCCTGCTCTCCTCATTAAATCTGGTATGAAGAATGTTTAAAAAGGACATCCTGGTCTCCAACCCAGGTCTCCCTATCACTGACACCTATACCAGTGCCTCCTCCAGGCAAACCTTCCTCTTTGTCGTTCCCTCGCCAGACCTTTGGACCCTACATATGGTCTCTGTGCTCTCTCCCTTCTCCTCCTCTCCCATTAATGGTGGCACCCGGTGGGATGTCCTCATGTCCTCCTTCCACCCCTCTAAGGTCATCATTAATGTTTATTTAAATGGCACCTTCTTGGTCCAAGGCCCTCAGGCCAACCTTCTCCTCTTCGATAGATGCTTCCCGCGCCTCATCAATTTCCTTTCTTCTCCTGATGTCCCCTATTCCCCTTCCACAGCTTCTCTGCCCCCCCTGCTGCCTCCTCCTTGGCTACCTTGCCCTCTCCTCCTTCCCTTTCTGCCCCCCCCGGCTTCTTCTACACCTCTGCAGTGTGTACCTCTGATGTGTACCCCTCCCCGGAAGACTTCAAGGAAGGCAACCTTCTCCATATTGCCACTATTAACTCTTGCTCAGCTGTCAAACACTCCTCTGACATCTGCCACCTTCTGGAGGAACTTGACCGCGATGTGCTCGGTCTCACCGAGGCATGGTTCACAGACAGCTCTGTCACAAGCTTTGACACAAGTCTCCTCCCTGGTGGCTACAAGATCCTCTCCGCACCCAGGTCCAACCGTTCCGGAGGGGGTGTGGCCCTGATCTTCCCCGAGTGGATTCCTGCCTCTGTCATTCCTATGCAGGCCTACTCCTCTTTCGAATGCCTCATCTGCAGGCTTTCTCTCTCTCCTAGCCATTCCCTTACAATGGCTACTCTCTATCGGCCACCTGGTCAGACCTCCTCTTTCCTCTCTGAGTGGGCGGATCTCTCCTCTTCCCTCCTAGTCTTGACCACTCAACTCCTCCTTCTTGGGGACTTCAACATCCCCGGCTGTTCAACCAATACCTGGCACTTCTCGCCCACCGCATTGCTGCACTCTGCCCCAACTTCCAGCGCCATGCGGATGACACTGAGCTAATTTTCAGGCTACCCTCAGCCACCTCCTCTCCCTCTCTCATCTCCGACTGTCTGTCTGCTATCCAGGAGTGATGTACCGCCAATGATCTTTGCCTTAATGCCAGTAAGACTGAGATTCTCCTCATTGGCACACCCACTCCCTCCTTTCCTGTCACTCTCTAGCTGGCCTCTCTTGGCCCTCTCCATGCTCCCACTTGTGAGGCTAAAAACCTCGGTGTCATCTTCGACTCCACAATCTCCTTCTCTCCTAACATCTCTGAGGTCTCTAAGAAATCACACTACCAGCTGCACCTCCTCAGATGTATTCTTCCTTTCCTCTCCTTCCCCCAGAAGCTCACTGTCTCCAGAACTCTGGTTCTTTCTAGGCTAGACTTTTGCAACAGCCTCTTCCTCAATCTGCCTGCTTCTACTCTCCACCCTCTGTAACTCATCCAGAACAGGACAGCGAGACTTGTCCTTGTCCTCAAGCCCAGGGATCGTATCTCTCCAGGACTGAAATCTCTGCACTGGCTCCCTGTGGCAGTGAGGATTAAGTTCAAAACCCTCTGCATTGTGCACAAGGCCTTCAGGGGCCTCAATACCTTCAACTCTCTCTTCCTAAATATCTTCCTTCTCAAGCTCTTCGCTCATCCACCTCCAACTCCCTCAGGGTCAGTCGCTTCTCCAAGCAAAGAGTTGGTGGTAGATCTCTTTCTTTGGCTGGGGCCTCCCTCTGGAACATCTTGCCTTCCTCCCTGAAACTTGAGGAGAACCATCTCTGGTTCCGGAAAACACCTCAAAACCTTTCTCTTTGCTTCTGCTTTTTCTTCTCCTCTCCCCTGTTGACTTCCTGTCTAAAACTTAAACTGGACTGGTTACCTGGCCACCCTCTGATCTCCGGCCCAGGTTCTCTCCCCCTCCAGTCACACACCAGCTCTGCCGTCCTGGCAAACCCCCCTCTTGGGGACTGTTTTTTTGCATATCTACAGTCCCACTACCAGCACTTTACGAAGGTCTTCCTGTCACACAATAGTGGCACATGGGCACATGCAGGGCTGATGGTCCCCATATGAAGGTAGTCCTGGAGTACATTAAGTGTGCAGATACTTCTGGACACTCATTGAAAACTGAAAGCTTATGTCTTGGTAGCTGGCCAAACTGCCCCCTGATTGCACTGCCTGCTGCAATCCTTCCTGAAGTGTACGATGGAGGGGGCAGTCGTATCTGCATGGCTACCTTTTTCCAGAGACTGGATGTTTCCTGTCCCCCCAGTCTGCCGCCCCCCCCGGCCCGCTTGCAGTTCTTTGTTTCCTGCCTGGCGATGTTGGGGCTTCTGGGGGCGTGCTGGCCTCCGGGTTAGGTGAGATTCACAGGCAGCTAGATTGGTGTGTAGGTTGAGGGCTGCTTTGCAGGTGATGCTGGCCCTCTTGATGAGGATGAACCATTTAAGAGTCCGACAGTGTAGCTCCTTGATGACGTTGAATTCTCTAAGCGCTTTGTAGAAACATCCTCCGGTGCTTTGGACAACTTTCAGAGTGGCCTAAGTGGCTGAGGACCGGAGAAATATTGTGAAACTCAGGGCAGGGATGAAAGGCTTGACTTTGCAGAAGTGCACACACTGGGACCACGCTGCCTGGGCTTTCTTGGAGATGTGTGTTCAGAATGAGAGGTCACAGCCAAAAGATTTTGCACTGGGTAAGAGTTGAGGCGTGAATCCATCAAACGCCATCGTATGCAGCCTATCAGGGCTTGGGCATGCCGAATGGTATTACCTAGGAGAATGACTTGGACACATGCCAGGTTGAGCGTCAGGTAGGCACTTGGCATCCAGGCTTGGATGAGGGACAGGCATTGCCTGGGTATATGGATGTTGCTGATGCAAGTTATCTCTAGGTAAAGCTGCGTGCCATTTGCGTATATATATATGTCTTTATTTTAGTGATGGTGAGGCATCCTCCAGAGGTTCCACATAGAGGTTGAAGATGGCAGACGGCAGGATGAAGACTTGTGGAGTTCCGCAGGCTGCTGGGCAGGGACGGGGTCTGTTGTGGCCGACGTGGATGAGTTGGTTTCTGTTGGAGAGGTATGAGGCGAACCCCTGCAGGGCTCTTCTGTCCAAGCCCATGCGTGTGGCGAGGACGTTCATGAGAGCTTCATGGCCAAGAGTGTCGAAGGCGGTGCAGAATGGAGCTAGTGGCATGTTGGGCCATGTAGATAATAAGTAATGGGCTCTGTGATCATGACTAAATTTCCCCCGGAAGTGGCTCCCCCCCATCCTAGCACCACAGGAAAAGGACGGGAGAATTCATGCTCACGTGAAGAAAGCAAGTTAGGAGGAGGACTGGGTAGAACTTCATGATTTATAATGCAAATGAAGATGAAACTATTTTCCCTCCACACTTATGAGGTTATGCTTAGTAAGGCCCTGGGCTGTACTTGCACAGCTTCTTGAACACTGGTAACAATTCTGAAGAATCCGGGGGGGCTTGTGTACAAACCAGGTTATCACTTATGAGGGGGTTGTTTCATTTACTGCACTCTGAACATATACTACGTTTAACCACTTTATTTATCATTTTGAAAATAAAACATACAAGAGAAAAGTAACATGTACATGTCCATTACACCAGAGATATGCATTCAAGTTGTATAATACTTATAATAACAATTAAGTAAACCTAACCAAACCTGAATCCAAAACTTTAAAACCTGAACACACTACCACAAATCCCTATCTATGTAACTGTTTATACCAGCATCATGTGGATACCACGCTCAATGATGGCACCACCATTTTGAGAGTGAAAGATTTTTCTGAACCCTGATTAACAAAGAAGAACCACTTGGAGCTTTCCGTAGAACTTGGAAATAGCTCCCTAACAGAAAATCAATCGGGCGAGACACACAAAGCAGTGTTCACCAAAGCTCCCCAAGAGAATGGCAAAGTTGGAGAGGCCCATGCACCCCAAGGATGAAATGAGGGTTTCCCGCCCATATGCTAAGGGTGGTGCATGTGTGGCCCAAGTAGAGCAAAGTGGGTGGGGCGTGGGGGAAGGATATGTGCCTTCTGGTTTCCTTGACAGGGTTAGAGGCTGTCCTCCAGATTTTTTCCTTAGATCGAAGCAGCGTGTAGACAAGGAGCTAAGTACCCCCACATCAATCGTCCCGCCCATATTACCTGTCTGTTGGAAACCAGAGTATGAGACATACACGGAGCAGTTGAACAAAGAGCAGATTATGGCCTCTGTGCAGTACCAGTGAAAGTACCAATACCTAAGAGAATCTGGGAGGCAAGGTACCCATTGAGAAAACCGTACCTGCATACAAGAACATATGATGGCCATTTGAATGCGATTCCTGAAGAAGCAGAGCAGAGAAATGGCAAAGACACATGGTGACTTCACACAGAGTCAAGCTGATGTCTACAGAAGAGCTGCAGAGACCGGAGAATGCAGATATTCTATAAGGCGTCATGAAAGCACCAAGGATAAGTGACATCTTGGGATCAAGATGAAGAAGTTTATACCATGGGAACAGATGAAGATATGAAGCTAGTTTATATGTGTACAGATGCAAATTAAACGCAAGCAGACAAAATTATCATGAGGCTAGCTTTATAGTGAATAGATTGCGGCAAGCGCCAATATATATATATGCATATGGACAAGTAAAGGATGGATGTTTCCACTACGCATTATAGCAGTGCTGGACAGTAATAGGAAGGGCTCCTTTCAGTGTGCCGCAGTTAAAAAAACAGAATTCAATTACAAATGAATCTCAGCAGAAAGAGTTGGATGAGCCAAAGAAGCCAAGGTCTTATCAAACTGGGGTGAACTGACATTGGATACAAATCGTGTGAAAGAACAGAAACTCCTGTTCAGAAGGCAGGATCAAAACAAAAGACGTCAGAGGACTATTAGAAAATAGTATTTTAAATACACTAAAAGCTTGATTCCATGGTCTCCAGTCACGTGGAAGAATAAAGTTGGATGATCGAGGTGGTCACACCTACGCACGAGGACAGAGTGTGCCCACACTCCTTAAAAATTCTCAGAGCACAGTACAAACTCAAGGCCGAGCTTCAAAGCACTAATTGACATTAGACCAATGAGGTGATGATGGATTGATATGCTAATTGGTGGGAAGCTAGTGTTAAGACGAGCTCACCAGCACCTGGATGTTCAGCCTGCTGGCTGCTCGACGTAGGTGGAAAGGTGCTGACGGGGGTTAGAAGCCAACCAATTGTAGAGGACCACATAATTAAGGGTCCTATAGTTTGAGTAGCCAATGGGACATCGTGTATTTAGTGACGTTTATAGTGGTCATTTTTTAGGGGAGGGCTTAGTTGCCCCACCTGATGTTAAGTACCCTATCACTTTCCTCCACTGTCCCATACTGATATGGAACATATACTTAGATATTCACTTAGAGCCTATCACTTCCTTCAATAGGCGTTTGTAGTTTGCCACGGAGGATGACGTTGGTAATGACACAGGTCAAAATGTCACTGATGATGAATTTTCTGAATATAACCTCCATTTTTTGCAAGAGTCATTGAGTAAGCGGATCGAGTGAGTGCTGATGTTCGTTGTACTCCCTGTTTTAGATAAATGACATTAAAACAGCTTTCCTTTTGCCAAACTACCTGACTACTTTTGATTATTGATGTATGAATAAAATCTGCATTCCCATCCATCTCCAGGGTAATTGCTACTCATCAAACGGGCTGGGATATCCAGTTCAAAAGGAACTGGCAAGAACCTTCTTTTGGTGGTATTTTAGTAGCAATGCCCAGAGACGCTCGATTAAGCCCTTCTGCGGTGGTGGGAGAGCTACTTAGTTCCACACAGTATCATCCCTGGACATCCTCAGGGTTTACAGTATATCGATGAGCTGGTAAGTAGTCACCTCCAGTATTGGTGACACAGGCATGTTAGGGGTTGCATTAACAGAAAGGTTACTTTGGCCTCATATTAGTGAGCAACTCTATCCTATACCATTGTTTGCTTAATTCGGAACTAGCATGTGTAGCCTATGCCTTTGTTTGCCTGATTTGGAGGTAGCAAGGATGTCCTGTGCCATTGTTTGCCAGATTCCAATGTAGCAGGTATATGTTACGCCATTGTTTGCCTAATTCAGAAGTAGCCGGCATATTCGGTGCCATGGTTTGCCTGGTTCCGAGGTAGCATGTGCATACTGTATTGCTGTTTACCCCAGACCGAGCTATGAGAGCATCCTAAGCCATTGTTTGACTGGTTGTGAGGTAGAAGTATATCCATGGCATTGCTGGTCTTATTCTGAGGTAGCCACTGTATCCTATGCCATTGCACACCTGGTTTCGAGGTAACAAGTGTATCTTATGCCATTGCATACTGCATTCCGAGGTAGCCAGTGTATCCTATGCCATTGTTTGCCTGATTCTGAGGTAGCAAGTGCATCTTATGCCATTGTTTGTTTGCCTGATTCTGAAGTAGCCAGTGTATCCTATGCCATTGCATGCCTGGTTCAGAGGTAGCCAGTGTATCCTATGCCATTGTTTGCCTGATTCTGAGGTAGCAAGTGCATCTTATGCCATTGTTTGTTTGCCTGATTCTGAAGTAGCCAGTGTATCCTATGCCATTGCATGCCTGGTTCAGAGGTAGCCAGTGTATCCTATGCCATTGTTTGCCTGATTCTGAGGTAGCAAGTGTATCTTATGCCATTGTTTGTTTGCCTGATTCTGAAGTAGCCAGTGTATCCTATGCCATTGCATGCCTGGTTCAGAGGTAGCCAGTGTATCCTATGCCATTGTTTGCCTGATTCTGAGGTAGCAAGTGTATCTTATGCCATTGTTTGTTTGCCTGATTCTGAAGTAGCCAGTGTATCCTATGCCATTGCATGCCTGGTTCAGAGGTAGCCAGTGTATCCTATGCCATTGTTTGCCTGATTCTGAGGTAGCAAGTGTATCTTATGCCATTGTTTGTTTGCCTGATTCTGAAGTAGCCAGTGTATCCTATGCCATTGCATGCTTGATTCTGAGGTAGCCAGTGTATCTCATGTCCTTGCATGCCTTGTTCAGAGGTAACAAGTGTTCCCTATGCCACTGCTTGCCTGATTCTGAGGTAGCCAGTATATCCTATGTCGTTGTATGATATGATATGATAGTTTATTTACATTGCGCCTATACACAATGTGTTTCAAAGCGCTTCAAGGCAAGGGAGGGAACAGGGGAAAATACGACATTCTTACAGGCCATGAACAGTAAGGATGTGAAATTAACTATCGTACTCAGCCTGACGACATTTCAGATAGTGCAAGAGCTAAGACATGGATAAGGAAGGGAGGGGGAGAGTGGGAAGGAAATGGAAACAGACAGGCGACTACCGCACTAGGCCTGACGACATTTCTGGTAGAGCAGGAGAAAAACAAAATGTGAAGGAGAGAGGTGCAAAAAGGGAGGGGAGGAACAAAACAAGCGTCTATCGTACTAGGCCTGACAACGTTTCAGATAGTGCTGGAGGGGGGGCAGTAAGGGGATGGGGGAGCGACAGACGAGGTTGCTATCATACTAGGTCCAGGGACAATTCTGATAGAATAAGTGCATAGAAGAAAGTAAGGGGAGGAGGGGAGGAGATAGGAAAAGGGAGAGGGGAGGAGAGAAGAGAGAGTAAGCAGTCAAAAAGAGTGGAGAAGCAAGAGGGGAGAGCATTTACAATTGCAGAAGTCAATAGTAACACATAATGTTGCAAGCCAGGATACAAGGTGAAGATGGGAACAGCATGATTCAGGGCCACCATGAGTACAAGATGCAAAGGAAGTCCAGCATGAGAGTTGAGAAAGGGTGACGCACCGTGAATCAATGAAGTCCATAAAAGTAAAATCCAGCATTGGCCACAAGACGGAGATGGTGAAACTAGAATGTATCAGGACAGACTCTTGTCTGCGGGAAGGTGGGGGGCACAAGGGAACAACACAGGGGGACCAGAGAGGGTGGGGATGGCCTGTGGTATGCCTCGTTCTTAGATAGCCAGTGTATACTATGCCACTGTTTGCCTGATTCCGAGGTAGAAGTATATCCAGGACCATTGTTTAACTGATTCTGAGGTAACAAGTGTATCCTATGCCATTGCGTGCTTGATTCCGAGGTAGCCAATGTATTCTATGCCATTGTATACCTGGTTCGGAGGTAGCAAGTGTATCACATGCACTTGCATTCCCAGTTCAGAGGTAGCAAGTGTATCCTATCCGACTGTTTGCCTGATTCTGAGGTAGAAGTAAATCCATTGCCATTGTTTGCCTGATTCTGGGCTAGTACGGATATCCGATGCCATTGCATGCTTTATTCCAAGGTAGCCAGTGTATCCTATGACATTTCATACCTGGTTCTGAGGTAGCAAGTATATCCTATGCCACTGTTTACCTGATTCTGAGGTAGCCAATACATCCTATGCCTTTCATGCCTGGTTCTTAGGTAGCAAGTGCATCCTATTCTAGTGTTTGCCTGATTCCGAGGTAGCCAGTGTATCGTATGCCATTGCATGCCTGTTACTGAGGTAGAAGGCGTCTTCTATGCCACTGTTTGCATGATTCGGAGGGAGTGAGTGTATCATATACCATTGCATGCCTGCTTCGGAGGTAGCAAGTCTATCCTATGCTACTGTTTTCCTGATTCTGAGGTAGCAAGTGTATCGTTTGCCATTGCATACCTGGTTCGGAGGTAGCAAGTGTATCATATGACGCTGCTTGCCTGATTCTGAGGTAGCGAGTATATCACATGCACTTGCATTCCCAGTTCAGAGGTAGCAAGTGTATCCTATCCTACTGTTTGCCTGATTCTGAGGTAGAAGTAATTCCATTGCCATTGTTTGCCTGATTCTGGGCTAGTACGGATATCCAATGCCATTGCATGCTTTATTCCAAGGTAGCCAGTGTATCCTATGACATTTCATACCTGGTTCTGAGGTAGCAAGTGTATCCTATGCCACTGTTTACCTGATTCTGAGGTAGCCAATACATCCTATGCCTTTCATGCCTGGTTCTTAGGTAGCAAGTGCATCCTATTCTAGTGTTTGCCTGATTCCGAGGTAGCCAGTGTATCGTATGCCATTGCATGCCTGTTACTGAGGTAGAAGGCGTCTTCTATGCCACTGTTTGCATGATTCGGAGGGAGTGAGTGTATCATATACCATTGCATGCCTGCTTCGGAGGTAGCAAGTCTATCCTATGCTACTGTTTTCCTGATTCTGAGGTAGCAAGTGTATCGTTTGCCATTGCATACCTGGTTTCAAGGTAGCAAGTTTATCCAATGGCATTGTTTGCCTGATTCTGAGGTAGCCAGTGTATCCTATACCATTGTTTGCCTGATTCTGAGGTAGCAAGTGTATATTATGCCTTTGTTTGCCTGATTCTGAGGTAAAGATACACAAAATGGGGACTGCTGCCAATGTTGGTACTCATATAGCCGGTCAAGTGGCACAGCGAGTAGAGCGCCCGCTTTGACACCCGTGCAGAGCCTGTTAACGCAGGTTCGAATCCCGGCGGGGCCAAACTCAGCCTTTCATCCTTCCGAGGTCGATAAATGAGCACCACACACCGTGGGTAATAATAAGCAGCGCTCAGATACCTGAGGGTTTGTAGCGCTATATAAAAGCCTAATTATTATTATTATTATTATTATATGGTCATTCATTTTTTACCTTGTTTTATCAACATATAATCACCAATAATTCATTACAATAGTATTTGTATCCATAAAGTATCATACAAACCACTAGAGTGGATCAAATGGGTCATGCATTTTAATGTATTAACTGTTTAAACCAGAACATTTTGATTTAGGCTCAATGAGGAACATCAACATAAATAATACATTAAAAACCTACTTGTGAGTAACAGACATAATTTCAGTGAGAAGACAAAGAGTGGTATTGAAAGAAAGCAAAGACAAAGAAGAAGACCCAGTGATAGTGGTATGCTTACAGATCCAAAGCTGTGAGTGGGAGATATGGAAACTGAGAAACATAGAAAATATTCAAAACATTAATGTATCATAAAATATTGGACCTGAAATTGATTTAGCTATAAACAACTAGGAAGCGACCCTATGAAGCATATTCACCAACTAATCCTACCGATTCTAGAAGAAGCTAGTACAGAGGGACACATAAGTAATAACGAATACAAGTTCCTAAACCTGAAAACACCAAGAAAACCTGCATTCTACGCAATGCCCAAGATACACAAGGAAAAAAGACCTCCACCTGGAAGACCCATTGTGTCAGGAATAGGGTGTATCCTAGAACCTTTGTCCCAATGTGTTCACTATTTCCTCAGACCTGAAGTATGCAAGATGAAATCCTGTCTGAAGGACACAACCGCCGTACTCCACCTAATCAAGGACTGTGCATTCAATCAAGAATCCCAACTACTAGTCACTCTAGATATAGAGTCACTGTATACCAAAATACCACAGATGGAAATGCAGCAAGTAGTTGGAAGGGTTCTCGCGAACAAAACCCCATGGATCGACACGCCAGTGATTTTAGTCATGCAACTGGCGGAAATCGCTTTGACAAAAAACGTTTTCCTTTATGAAGACGCTTTCTTCAAACAGACGTCAAGCAGCGCGATGGGGGCCATGTTCGCACCAAGCCTCTCCAAACCTGTATGTAGCAGACTTCGAGGACAGAACCATCTATGGCACCCCCAAACTTTGGACAGAAAGAATAGAAATATGGCCCAGATACATTGATGACATTCTCGTGGTCTTTAATGGCAATGAAGATGACCTCAAAAACTTCATGATATGGGTGAATGAACAAAACAGATTTTTGACTTTTACTGAAACCCACAGTCAGGATTCAATACACTTCCTAGACTTACATCTACAGATAAAAAATGGAGCGATTACCAGCAAAGTGTTCAACAAACCCACTGATAAGAACTCAATGCTATTGTTTGACAGTTACCACCCGGCCAGTTTAAGGACAAATGTACCATGTGGACAGTTCCTCCGATATCGAAGGAACTGTTTCAGCACCATGGACTATCATAACCAATCTGGACATTTAGCTGCGAAACTAAAAGCCTGCGGCTACCCAAGACGTACCATCAAACAAGCCCGAAAAAGAGCCAAAAATATCCCAGGGGACATCACGTTGGAACAACAGGGGAGAAGGATTGAACTGAATGAAAAAATCACGGCAGTTCTTAGCTTTTCCCCCATGGCAAACAAATTAAGAAAAGAGATATTGAAACTATGGCCTAACTTGAATGTTGGAGACACGACACTTCCAAAACCAAGATTTGCGATGAAAAGAAGAAAGAACCTGCAAGATACACTCATAAAAACGTATAAGGAACCTAGAGAACAGATACCAACCACCATATGGAATCAAGCTCCTCCAACTGGACACACTCCATGTGGACAGTGCAGTGCATATCCTAGCACAACCAGGACAACAACTATTGATATTGGCTGGTATTTCCCATGGACACAAAAAACTCTAACGAATTGTAATAGCAGCAACGTAATCTATCTGATTACATGCCCATGTGGTTTACGCTATGTAGGGATGACCACACGCCCAATAAAAACTCGGATGGCGGAGCATAGATCGTGCATCCGCACCAAGGAATTGAATGTCCCCATGGTGGAACACTTAGTTTCCAAAAAGCATGGCCCAACTGAATTCACCTGGACCATCATTAAAAAGCTATCCATCCCTAGAAGAGGAGGGAACATACAAAATATTTTATACAAACGCGAGCAACTTTGAGTTTTTTGCTTAAAAACTGACAAGATCGCTTTGAATGAACAGAACAACTGGCAGACCCGGGCAACATTATAACCCTTAATGCACTACCACCACATGGGACCATTGATTATCATAGGCCCACTGAGGGGCTCGTTGAACACAGTAAATGTTTGGCACATACTAGTACCTTACCATCATACCACTGTAAGTATAAAGTGTCCCACAAAATCAAGTAGGTTCCTATATATGAAACCACCCCCTTCGGTTTCCTGTCTTTATACCAGCTACTGGGATAACAAATCGCCTCAACTTTGTTTGACCTGAGCATGTTTTGAACCCATTTGAATCCATTGACATCACATCATGAGCACACACTCAGCGTTGCAAGATGGTGCGCATGGTTTTGCCCCGTGTTTTTCCGTGTAGTCCGTCATCTAGTAGATGCCGCTCACCGCGCATGTACGCAGTCGAAATACATGAATAACAAACGAGAACTCAAGAAGGTCCCTCCTCCTTCCCTTTTCCCCGGTTTGTATGCCAGTTCCATACCAGTTAATGTGACAACAAAGCACCTCCTCTCTTTTGAACCCATTGACATCTGATTATAAGTATACATCCGCCTTTACAAGATGGCGCGCATGGGTGTGTCCCGTGTTGTCCAGTGCTGTCCAGTGTAGTCCAAAATCCAGTAGATGTCACCCACTGTGCACGTGCTCAGTTGAAATACACAGAAAAACAAACGAGAACTCACATACGAGAAACACGTGACAAAGAAAGTCAGGACTCCCGACACGGACGCGATCGGATCAAGCAGGTAAGATAGGTGCTATGGCTTCATACACCCTGTACCCTAGATGCCGTATCTAGCACTCGTAGCCTTCGGGACACGATGCTCCCAGCTTTATACACTAGATAATGAATAACATAGACACACTTGACGTGTGAGAGCAAGTCCTCAACTGCCGGTGTCCGCGAACGTCAAGGTAAAACATATTAAAAAACACAACATTGCACTTTTCAAACTTATCAAACAATCTCTGGGGAGGTAAGGGGTGATGAGGATGGGATGGGATATGGGTGTAAGAAGCCAAAAAATTGTGTTTTTAACCCCCGAAGTCATTGAACAGTCCGGATGTTCCGAATGTTCGGGTACAGTCCTGTGATGTTCGCGAACACTTCAGATGTTCGGGGACATCTATGCCTATTCCTGCATTACAGGGTTGTTGAAAAGCAGTTTTTGGATGGCTTATAACTTTGGCAGCAGTCAATGAAATTACATAACATGTTATTCTAGAATTATTCTGAATGGTTCTGGAAATTGTGGAGCTGTTTTGTCGAGAGGGAACAAAATTAGAGGTGGGGTCCCAAAATATTGCAAAGGCTTATAAATTTGGTGCCATTTGACGATTCTATACACAAGTTTGCAAAAAAAATGTTAGATATAGATATAAATGTTTTTGTAAAATTTGGTTTGATTTTGTCAAGAGGGGGCTAAATTAGAGGGTGTCTCAACATTTTTAGATGGCTTATAACTTTGTTGCCTTTTTTTTTTAACGAATGTGGACAAACGTTTTCTGACAGATTATAGACCCCACCTTGAATGTTTGGGTAAAGTCTGAATGGATTTGGTCAAGTGGGAGCAAAGTTATATGACTATTGTATTTATATACATTTTGACAATTTTGAAAATATTAAAACAAGGGCGGATTGCCAGCAAACTTGTTATGTTATGTTACTTGGCATTCATATAGCGCTCTATATATCATTGGTATGACCTCAAAGCGCTGGTAGGTTGAACGCCCTCGGGAATCGTAGTTCTGGTCAGTAGAGAGAGATAGTGTTGTAGGGTGTGTGGGTGCACCAGATATGTGTGCAGCTGACGTAATTGCCGAATGGTAGCTACATACTAGCGTTAGGTGTAGTGCTAAAGATATTAGTTGGATGTGAGCCCAGTCTGGTGGGTGGACACCCAGACTGGGCTCTGGCTGCGTTAGGCCTTCAGGACGCATATGTGAGCAACCAGGCCAGAATGTGCTCGGCTAGCTGCATTTTATTAGGGTGATGAGGTGTTCATGGGGTCGTATTCGTATGTGAACAGCTAGGCCGAATTAACCATGGGTTTAGCTGTGTTCTAGTTGAATGATGGTGTATAGTAGAGTAAGCGTAGTGATGTGATATGATGATTATCTTTAAAGCGCCCGAGACCAGGCACATGAACAGGATGGCAGGGAATAGGGCGAAACACTGATACAGAGAAATGGGACTGGGCTCACAGTGACATGAGGGGGGATACGGATATATAGCAACAGCATGGGAAGCAGGGAAGCAGGGTACACGTGATACACGTGTGGGGCATGTTCATATTTACATTTGCATTTCTGTCCATATGCGATTCAGGCTAGTGTTCACAGCTCCGCCCAAGTGTGGGACTTGGCAACATTTGCATTTCTATCTAGAGGCGACTCAGGCTAACGTTCACAATTCTGTCAGGGCCTGGCGCAGGCCAATGTTCACAACTCTGGTTAAGTGTGGTACTGCTAACATTCACAATCCAGTATGGGTCAGGGGTAGGTCAATGCTCACGATTCTAACCAAGTGTGGAAGTGGCATTGCTAACATTCAGAATCCTGCCTGGGTCCGGCGCAGGCCAACGTTCATAAATCTACTAAGTGGGGCCCTGCTACCAATCACAGTCCTATCCAGAAGCGACGCAGGATGCTGTCCACACATCTAACTGGGTGCGGCGTTGTTAACATTCACAGTCTGGTATGGGTCCGGGCAGGCCAGTGTTCCTGATTCTAACTAAGTGCGGAGGTGTGGCATTGCTACCTTCACAATCCTGTCAGGGTCTGGCATTGCTACCTTCACAATCTTGTCAGGGTCTGGGCATGGTAATGTTCAGATTCTAGCTAAGTGCGGAGGTGTGGCATTGCTACCTTCACAATCCTGTCAGGGTCTGGGCATGGTAATGTTCAGATTCTAGCTAAGTGCGGAGGTGTGGCATTGCTACCTTCACAATCCTGTCAGGGTCTGGGCATGGTAATGTTCAGATTCTAGCTAAGTGCGGAGGTGTGGCATTGCTACCTTCACAATCCTGTCAGGGTCTGGGCATGGTAATGTTCAGATTCTAGCTAAGTGCGGAGGTGTGGCATTGCTACCTTCACAATCCTGTCAGGGTCTGGGCATGGTAATGTTCAGATTCTAGCTAAGTGTAGAGGTGTGGCATTGCTACCTTCACAATCCTGTCAGAGTCTGGGCATGGTAATGTTCAGATTCTAGCTAAGTGCGGAGGTGTGGCATTGCTACCTTCACAATCTTGTCAGGGTCTGGGCATGGTAATGTTCAGATTCTAGCTAAGTGCAGAGGTGTGGCATTGCTACCTTCACAATCCTGTCAGGGTCTGGGCATGGTAATGTTCAGATTCTAGCTAAGTGCGGAGGTGTGGCATTGCTACCTTCACAATCCTGTCAGGGTCTGGGCATGGTAATGTTCAGATTCTAGCTAAGTGCGGAGGTGTGGCATTGCTACCTTCACAATCCTGTCAGGGTCTGGGCATGGTAATGTTCAGATTCTAGCTAAGTGCGGAGGTGTGGCATTGCTACCTTCACAATCCTGTCAGAGTCTGGGCATGCTACTGTTCAAGATTCTAACTAAGTGCAGAGGTGTGGCATTGCTACCTTCACAATCTTGTCAGGGTCTGGGCATGGTAATGTTCAGATTCTAGCTAAGTGCAGAGGTGTGGCATTGCTACCTTCACAATCTTGTCAGGGTCTGGGCATGGTAATGTTCAGATTCTAGCTAAGTGCAGAGGTGTGGCATTGCTACCTTCACAATCCTGTCAGGGTCTGGGCATGGTAATGTTCAGATTCTAGCTAAGTGCGGAGGTGTGGCATTGCTACCTTCACAATCCTGTCAGGGTCTGGGCATGGTAATGTTCAGATTCTAGCTAAGTGCGGAGGTGTGGCATTACTACCTTCACAATCCTGTCAGGGTCTGGGCATGGTAATGTTCAGATTCTAGCTAAGTGCGGAGGTGTGGCATTGCTACCTTCACAATCCTGTCAGAGTCTGGGCATGCTACTGTTCAAGATTCTAACTAAGTGCAGAGGTGTGGCATTGCTACCTTCACAATCTTGTCAGGGTCTGGGCATGGTAATGTTCAGATTCTAGCTAAGTGCAGAGGTGTGGCATTGCTACCTTCACAATCCTGTCAGGGTCTGGGCATGGTAATGTTCAGATTCTAGCTAAGTGCAGAGGTGTGGCATTGCTTCCTTCACAATCCTGTCAGGGTCTGGGCATGGTAATGTTCAGATTCTAGCTAAGTGCGGAGGTGTGGCATTGCTACCTTCACAATCCTGTCAGGGTCTGGGCATGGTAATGTTCAGATTCTAGCTAAGTGCGGAGGTGTGGCATTGCTACCTTCACAATCCTGTCAGAGTCTGGGCATGCTACTGTTCAAGATTCTAACTAAGTGCAGAGGTGTGGCATTGCTACCTTCACAATCTTGTCAGGGTCTGGGCATGGTAATGTTCAGATTCTAGCTAAGTGCAGAGGTGTGGCATTGCTACCTTCACAATCTTGTCAGGGTCTGGGCATGGTAATGTTCAGATTCTAGCTAAGTGCAGAGGTGTGGCATTGCTACCTTCACAATCCTGTCAGGGTCTGGGCATGGTAATGTTCAGATTCTAGCTAAGTGCGGAGGTGTGGCATTGCTACCTTCACAATCCTGTCAGGGTCTGGGCATGGTAATGTTCAGATTCTAGCTAAGTGCGGAGGTGTGGCATTGCTACCTTCACAATCCTGTCAGGGTCTGGGCATGGTAATGTTCAGATTCTAGCTAAATGCAGAGGTGTGGCATTGCTACCTTCACAATCCTGTCAGGGTCTGGGCATGGTAATGTTCAGATTCTAGCTAAGTGCGGAGGTGTGGCATTGCTACCTTCACAATCCTGTCAGGGTCTGGGCATGGTAATGTTCAGATTCTAGCTAAGTGCGGAGGTGTGGCATTGCTACCTTCACAATCCTGTCAGGGTCTGGGCATGGTAATGTTCAGATTCTAGCTAAGTGCGGAGGTGTGGCATTGCTACCTTCACAATCCTGTCAGGGTCTGGGCATGGTAATGTTCAGATTCTAGCTAAGTGCGGAGGTGTGGCATTGCTACCTTCACAATCCTGTCAGGGTCTGGGCATGGTAATGTTCAGATTCTAGCTAAGTGCGGAGGTGTGGCATTGCTACCTTCACAATCCTGTCAGGGTCTGGGCATGGTAATGTTCAGATTCTAGCTAAGTGCGGAGGTGTGGCATTGCTACCTTCACAATCCTGTCAGGGTCTGGGCATGGTAATGTTCAGATTCTAGCTAAGTGCGGAGGTGTGGAATTGCTACCTTCACAATCCTGTCAGAGTCTGGGCATGCTACTGTTCAGATTCTAGCTAAGTGCGGAGGTGTGGCATTGCTACCTTCACAATCCTGTCAGGGTCTGGGCATGGTACTGTTCAAGATTCTAAGTGCGGTATTGCTAACATTCACAATCTAGTATGGTCTGGGCAGGCTAATGTTCTCAGATCCAACTAAATGCGGAAGTGTGACATTGTTAGCATTCACAATCCTGTCCGGGACTGGCACAGGCTAATGTTCACAAATCGAATAGTGCGGCATTGTTGGCATTCACAATCCTATCAAGAAGTGATGCAGGCTACTGTTTACAAGTCTAAATAGGTGTGGCATTGCTAACATTCATGATCCTATCTATAAGTGATGCTGGTTACTGTTTATACATCTAAATAGTGCGGCATTGCTAACAATCACAATCCTATCTAGATGCAGGCTAATGATCATAATTCTAACTGAGTGTGGCATTGCTAACAATCACAATCCTATCTAGATGCAGGCTAATGATCATAATTCTAACTAAGTGCGGCATTGCTAACAATCACAATCCTATCTAGATGCAGGCTAATGATCATAGTTCTAACTGAGTGCGGCATTGCTAACAATCACAATCCTATCTAGATGCAGGCTAATGATCATAGTTCTAACTGAGTGCGGCATTGCTAACAATCACAATCCTATCTAGATGCAGGCTAATGATCATAGTTCTGAGTGCGGCATTGCTAACAATCACAATCCTATCTAGATGCAGGCTAATGATCATAGTTCTAACTGAGTGCGGCATTGCTAACAATCACAATCCTATCTAGATGCAGGCTAATGATCATAATTCTAACTGAGTGCGGCATTGCTAACAATCACAATCCTATCTAGATGCAGGCTAATGATCATAGTTCTAACTGAGTGCGGCATTGCTAACAATCACAATCCTATCTAGATGCAGGCTAATGATCATAGTTCTAACTGAGTGCGGCATTGCTAACAATCACAATCCTATCTAGATGCAGGCTAATGATCATAATTCTAACTGAGTGCGGCATTGCTAACAATCACAATCCTATCTAGATGCAGGCTAATGATCATAGTTCTAACTGAGTGCGGCATTGCTAACAATGATCATAGTTCTAACTGAGTGCGGCATCATAGTTCTAACTGAGTGCGGCATTGCTAACAATCACAATCCTATCTAGATGCAGGCTAATGATCATAGTTCTAACTGAGTGCGGCATTGCTAACAATCACAATCCTATCTAGATGCAGGCTAATGATCATAGTTCTGAGTGCGGCATTGCTAACAATCACAATCCTATCTAGATGCAGGCTAATGATCATAGTTCTAACTGAGTGCGGCATTGCTAACAATCACAATCCTATCTAGATGCAGGCTAATGATCATAGTTCTAACTGAGTGCGGCATTGCTAACAATCACAATCCTATCTAGATGCAGGCTAATGATCATAATTCTAACTGAGTGCGGCATTGCTAACAATCACAATCCTATCTAGATGCAGGCTAATGATCATAATTCTAACTGAGTGTGGCATTGCTAACAATCACAATCCTATCTAGATGCAGGCTAATGATCATAATTCTAACTGAGTGTGGCATTGCTAACAATCACAATCCTATCTAGATGCAGGCTAATGATCATAATTCTAACTGAGTGCGGCATTGCTAACAATCACAATCCTATCTAGATGCAGGCTAATGATCATAATTCTAACTGAGTGCGGCATTGCTAACAATCACAATCCTATCTAGATGCAGGCTAATGATCATAGTTCTAACTGAGTGCGGCATTGCTAACAATCACAATCCTATCTAGATGCAGGCTAATGATCATAGTTCTAACTGAGTGCGGCATTGCTAACAATCACAATCCTATCTAGATGCAGGCTAATGATCATAGTTCTAACTGAGTGCGGCATTGCTAACAATCACAATCCTATCTAGATGCAGGCTAATGATCATAGTTCTAACTGAGTGCGGCATTGCTAACAATCACAATCCTATCTAGATGCAGGCTAATGATCATAATTCTAACTGAGTGCGGCATTGCTAACAATCACAATCCTATCTAGATGCAGGCTAATGATCATAATTCTAACTGAGTGTGGCATTGCTAACAATCACAATCCTATCTAGATGCAGGCTAATGATCATAGTTCTAACTGAGTGCGGCATTGCTAACAATCACAATCCTATCTAGATGCAGGCTAATGATCATAGTTCTAACTGAGTGCGGCATTGCTAACAATCACAATACTATCTAGATGCAGGCTAATGATCATAGTTCTAACTGAGTGCGGCATTGCTAACAATCACAATCCTATCTAGATGCAGGCTAATGATCATAGTTCTAACTGAGTGCGGCATTGCTAACAATCACAATCCTATCTAGATGCAGGCTAATGATCATAGTTCTAACTGAGTGCGGCATTGCTAACAATCACAATCCTATCTAGATGCAGGCTAATGATCATAGTTCTAACTGAGTGAGGCATTGCTAACAATCACAAACCTATCGAGGTGCGACACAGGCTAGTTTTCCCATTTCTAAGTAGGTGAGGCATTTCTGACATTCACAATCCTGTCTATGTCTGGCGTAGGCTAGTGTTTACAAATCTAACCCGGTGTGGCATTGCTAACAATCACAATCCTATCTAGATGCAGGCTAATGATCATAGTTCTAACTGAGTGCGGCATTGCTAACAATCACAATCCTATCTAGATGCAGGCTAATGATCATAGTTCTAACTGAGTGCGGCATTGCTAACAATCACAATCCTATCTAGATGCAGGCTAATGATCATAGTTCTAACTGAGTGCGGCATTGCTAACAATCACAATCCTATCGAGATGCAGGCTAATGATCATAGTTCTAACTGAGTGCGGCATTGCTAACAATCACAATCCTATCTAGATGCAGGCTAATGATCATAGTTCTAACTGAGTGCGGCATTGCTAACAATCACAATCCTATCTAGATGCAGGCTAATGATCATAATTCTAACTGAGTGCGGCATTGCTAACAATCACAATCCTATCTAGATGCAGGCTAATGATCATAATTCTAACTGAGTGCGGCATTGCTAACAATCACAATCCTATCTAGATGCAGGCTAATGATCATAATTCTAACTGAGTGCGGCATTGCTAACAATCACAATCCTATCTAGATGCAGGCTAATGATCATAATTCTAACTGAGTGCGGCATTGCTAACAATCACAATCCAATCTAGATGCAGGCTAATGATCATAGTTCTAACTGAGTGCGGCATTGCTAACAATCACAATCCTATCTAGATGCAGGCTAATGATCATAGTTCTAACTGAGTGCGGCATTGCTAACAATCACAATCCTATCTAGATGCAGGCTAATGATCATAGTTATAACTGAGTGCGGCATTGCTAACAATCACAATCCTATCTAGATGCAGGCTAATGATCATAGTTCTAACTGAGTGCGGCATTGCTAACAATCACAATCCTATCTAGATGCAGGCTAATGATCATAATTCTAACTGAGTGCGGCATTGCTAACAATCACAATCCTATCTAGATGCAGGCTAATGATCATAGTTCTAACTGAGTGCGGCATTGCTAACAATCACAATCCTATCTAGATGCAGGCTAATGATCATAGTTCTAACTGAGTGCGGCATTGCTAACAATCACAATCCTATCTAGATGCAGGCTAATGATCATAGTTCTAACTGAGTGCGGCATTGCTAACAATCACAATCCTATCTAGATGCAGGCTAATGATCATAGTTCTAACTGAGTGCGGCATTGCTAACAATCACAATCCTATCTAGATGCAGGCTAATGATCATAATTCTAACTGAGTGCGGCATTGCTAACAATCACAATCCTATCTAGATGCAGGCTAATGATCATAGTTCTAACTGAGTGCGGCATTGCTAACAATCACAATCCTATCTAGATGCAGGCTAATGATCATAGTTCTAACTGAGTGCGGCATTGCTAACAATCACAATCCTATCTAGATGCAGGCTAATGATCATAATTCTAACTGAGTGCGGCATTGCTAACAATCACAATCCTATCTAGATGCAGGCTAATGATCATAGTTCTAACTGAGTGCGGCATTGCTAACAATGATCATAGTTCTAACTGAGTGCGGCATCATAGTTCTAACTGAGTGCGGCATTGCTAACAATCACAATCCTATCTAGATGCAGGCTAATGATCATAGTTCTAACTGAGTGCGGCATTGCTAACAATCACAATCCTATCTAGATGCAGGCTAATGATCATAGTTCTAACTGAGTGCGGCATTGCTAACAATCACAATCCTATCTAGATGCAGGCTAATGATCATAATTCTAACTGAGTGTGGCATTGCTAACAATCACAATCCTATCTAGATGCAGGCTAATGATCATAATTCTAACTGAGTGCGGCATTGCTAACAATCACAATCCTATCTAGATGCAGGCTAATGATCATAATTCTAACTGAGTGCGGCATTGCTAACAATCACAATCCTATCTAGATGCAGGCTAATGATCATAGTTCTAACTGAGTGCGGCATTGCTAACAATCACAATCCTATCTAGATGCAGGCTAATGATCATAATTCTAACTGAGTGCGGCATTGCTAACAATCACAATCCTATCTAGATGCAGGCTAATGATCATAGTTCTAACTGAGTGCGGCACTGCTAACAATCACAATCCTATCTAGATGCAGGCTAATCATCATAGTTCTAACTGAGTGCGGCACTGCTAACAATCACAATCCTATCTAGATGCAGGCTAATGATCATAGTTCTAACTGAGTGCGGCATTGCTAACAATCACAATCCTATCTAGATGCAGGCTAATGATCATAGTTCTAACTGAGTGCGGCATTGCTAACAATCACAATCCTATCGAGATGCAGGCTAATGATCATAGTTCTAACTGAGTGCGGCATTGCTAACAATCACAATCCAATCTAGATGCAGGCTAATGATCATAGTTCTAACTGAGTGCGGCATTGCTAACAATCACAATCCTATCTAGATGCAGGCTAATGATCATAGTTCTAACTGAGTGAGGCATTGCTAACAATCACAATCCTATCTAGATGCAGGCTAATGATCATAGTTCTAACTGAGTGCGGCATTGCTAACAATCACAATCCTATCTAGATGCAGGCTAATGATCATAATTCTAACTGAGTGCGGCATTGCTAACAATCACAATCCTATCTAGATGCAGGCTAATGATCATAGTTCTAACTGAGTGCGGCATTGCTAACAATCACAATCCTATCTAGATGCAGGCTAATGATCATAGTTCTAACTGAGTGCGGCATTGCTAACAATCACAATCCTATCTAGATGCAGGCTAATGATCATAGTTCTAACTGAGTGAGGCATTGCTAACAATCACAATCCTATCTAGATGCAGGCTAATGATCATAGTTCTAACTGAGTGCGGCATTGCTAACAATCACAATCCTATCTAGATGCAGGCTAATGATCATAATTCTAACTGAGTGCGGCATTGCTAACAATCACAATCCTATCTAGATGCAGGCTAATGATCATAGTTCTAACTGAGTGCGGCATTGCTAACAATCACAATCCTATCTAGATGCAGGCTAATGATCATAATTCTAACTGAGTGAGGCATTGCTAACAATCACAATCCTATCTAGGTGCAGGCTAATGATCATAGTTCTAACTGAGTGCGGCATTGCTAACAATCACAATCCTATCTAGATGCAGGCTAATGATCATAATTCTAACTGAGTGCGGCATTGCTAACAATCACAATCCTATCTAGATGCAGGCTAATGATCATAGTTCTAACTGAGTGCGGCATTGCTAACAATCACAATCCTATCTAGATGCAGGCTAATGATCATAGTTCTAACTGAGTGCGGCATTGCTAACAATCACAATCCTATCTAGATGCAGGCTAATGATCATAGTTCTAACTGAGTGCGGCATTGCTAACAATCACAATCCTATCTAGATGCAGGCTAATGATCATAGTTCTAACTGAGTGCGGCATTGCTAACAATCACAATCCTATCGAGATGCAGGCTAATGATCATAGTTCTAACTGAGTGCGGCATTGCTAACAATCACAATCCTATCGAGATGCAGGCTAATGATCATAGTTCTAACTGAGTGCGGCATTGCTAACAATCACAATCCTATCTAGATGCAGGCTAATGATCATAGTTCTAACTGAGTGCGGCATTGCTAACAATCACAATCCTATCTAGATGCAGGCTAATGATCATAATTCTAACTGAGTGCGGCATTGCTAACAATCACAATCCTATCTAGATGCAGGCTAATGATCATAGTTCTAACTGAGTGCGGCATTGCTAACAATCACAATCCTATCTAGATGCAGGCTAATGATCATAATTCTAACTAAGTGCGGCATTGCTAACAATCACAATCCTATCTAGATGCAGGCTAATGATCATAGTTCTAACTGAGTGCGGCATTGCTAACAATCACAATCCTATCTAGATGCAGGCTAATGATCATAGTTCTAACTGAGTGCGGCATTGCTAACAATCACAATCCTATCTAGATGCAGGCTAATGATCATAGTTCTAACTGAGTGCGGCATTGCTAACAATCACAATCCTATCTAGATGCAGGCTAATGATCATAGTTCTAACTGAGTGCGGCATTGCTAACAATCACAATCCTATCTAGATGCAGGCTAATGATCATAGTTCTAACTGAGTGCGGCACTGCTAACAATCACAATCCTATCGAGATGCAGGCTAATGATCATAGTTCTAACTGAGTGCGGCACTGCTAACAATCACAATCCTATCTAGATGCAGGCTAATGATCATAGTTATAACTGAGTGCGGCATTGCTAACAATCACAATCCTATCTAGATGCAGGCTAATGATCATAGTTCTAACTGAGTGAGGCATTGCTAACAATCACAAACCTATCTAGATGCAGGCTAATGATCATAGTTCTAACTGAGTGCGGCACTGCTAACAATCACAATCCTATCTAGATGCAGGCTAATGATCATAGTTCTAACTGAGTGCGGCATTGCTAACAATCACAATCCTATCGAGATGCAGGCTAATGATCATAGTTCTAACTGAGTGAGGCATTGCTAACAATCACAAACCTATCGAGGTGCGACACAGGCTAGTTTTCCCATTTCTAAGTAGGTGTGGCATTGTGTAAGGAGCATTGGCAATCCTATCTAGATGCAGGCTAATGATCATAGTTCTAACTGAGTGCGGCATTGCTAACAATCACAAACCTATCGAGGTGCGACGCAGGCTAGTTTTCCCATTTCTAAGTAGGTGTGGCATTGTGTAAGGAGCATTGGACCTTAAAGCATGGTTTTGCAAATGTGCCCGTGTTTTATTTTTGACAAGTGTCAAAATGTAAGTATAAAAGATAGTGACACACCTTTGGTGACTGAGGTATAGCCTGTGGCTGTGGGCAGTGGCCAGATTGTCTGGGTCATGGTATAAGGTCATGACCTGGACAATCTGGCTACTGGCCATGACCACGAGGGACAACAAATGGGGTTAAAGTGGCCATGTCCACCTGGGACAGGCTATGTGGGAAAGTTATTCGAAAGTGGGATAGGTTTGAAAGGGGACAAAAGGGGAAACAAATGTGTTTGTGGTAATATGGTCATAGGGTTCTGTTTGCCTTCTGCAGGCTGCCATGGAAAGGGAAGAGGTTCTCTGTACGGAGCCCCGCCTTCCCTTTCCATGGTGGCCATCTTGGAAAAGGATTTTCCTTCCTACAGCAGGACGCTGCAGGCGTCCCAGTTTAGGAAGAAAAATCTATTTTTTTTTCAGCACCCTGGGTTCCCCCCTTGGGAACCCGGGGTGCAAATGGCCATCCTCACTCATTGCAGGGCGGCTGGAACGGGGGATAATGGCCCAGAGCCCTCATTATCCGCCCTTGCTTCGCTTGGGCCGATAACTTGGGCTGCCAGGCCGTTATTCCCGTTCCCATATTCAGCTTGCAGTTACTTGCGGTTACAGCCTGAAGTGGTGGACTAGATTACAACAAATGTACGCGACGACCATCAGCAAGGACCTGGAAGCATGTTTTGGGAAATGTGTCTTGTGTTTTATTTTTCCAAAGTGTAAGAATGTAAGTACAAAAACTAGTGGTATAAATGTGGTGTCTGGGTCATGTTGGCAAAGATTCACCTGCCTGTGTGCTTTGACACACCTCAAAGACTTTGACCCAATCTTCTTAGGGGCCTCCCTGTTTCCCCCAAACCCCTGTATCTGAAATATCCTGACTGTGATTGGGCAGGTTGGCAAATTCCTTCTGAAAACTTGCTCACTCTTAGCTTTGAACCACAGGAGAGTTGCCTTTGAAAATGCGCAGCCACCTGCGACCCTGCCTGTTACCTGCAGGAGGGCATTTTAATGCATAGTGGATACATTCTTATCGCGTTTTTTTATAAATCCTCCTGCTAAGACTAGTCAGATGTTTCAAAGTTTTCACTGTATAGCAAACTTTGCCTGTGTATTACTGCAACCACACACACACGCCTGTGTCCTCCCTCCCCGGCAGCACTTCTGGCAGAGGTAAGCTTTTCAGCTCGGCCTGCGCTACCCTAAGGTGAGTGAAAGTGTGCTGGCCCGCTCCATCAAATGTCAAAGTTTACTTCAGCAAAGATTTGATTTGCTTCTATGAGCCCCAGGGTGGGACTTTATGGGAGTTATGCAAAAAACCTGCTATGTGTCATGCCAGTGTCTCACTCCTGCATTTGTGCTCAGAACTGCAACTAACACAGACATGCGCACTGCAGCTTGCTAGCTCGGCGATTTATATCACTGGAAAAAGTCACCTGTGAGTCTTACATTCAGTTATTTCTACAAAAAATACATTTCGGGGTGTGTAGCTGCACATAAGTGTGCTTTAGGACATGCTGTGTGGCAGAAGGAATTAAGTCGCCACTCACATGAAAGGCGGCACGCATAGGCCTTGCAAGCATAGTTGTTGTCTTTTCGTTGATCAGGAGTCACCTGAAATGCCTCAGACCTGACCGAGATTAAGATGAGTGCGTGAATTTTAGGAGGCACCGCCTTGCTTTCATCCGTTAAAGCGGCCCGTGCTCACCTGGAACCCCCAGCATGGCTGCCGTAACAAATCCCGGCTCAACGCGCTGACGCACAGTGTGATTTCAGGCAGATCTCCATTCTCCTCCCCTCAGGACCCTCCCCCCCCCCTACTCACATATGGCAGCCTCAGCAGCAGCTGCATCAAGGTAAGACACCATTTGCCTATGGCTCAGAAACTACATTTGAGCAGGGGTGGGGGCGAAGGGGGGGGGGGGCTGTTTGCTTGCCATCACCTCCGGGAAGCATTAGGCGGTCCTCTGCGCTGCTTGTCGTCTGAGCAAACACCACTTAAGCCCGGCTCTGCTTCCCAAACACGTATTTAATCTCCTCATTAATGATATATGAAACTGGCGATCGATAGGGCAGTGGTTGGAGGTTTTTAGCGACCCTAATAGCTACACCTTGTCTAACATTAGGGACTGCGCTTGCGGTTTTTAACGGCAGGCCGCACTCCGAGGGACCTGAGGTCACCGGGGGAGGCTACATGTGGAGGGGTTTGTACATCCAGTGCTGGTCTGGTGTTGGAGCCGGGGAAGTGCTGTTTGTGTGTGCACATATATTGTGAATGTGCGAATTCATGTTTGTAATTTCTACGTGCAATCTGTATGCGTGTATTATAGGTAAGTGCATAGCGCCAAAAGTCCAGGGGGGGGGCTCAGATGCAGCCAGAATTATCCCTAGCTGCTCTATTGTGCCACCAGTTACATCAGCTAGTCAATGCACCTGCTGCAGGAGTGAAGTGTAGTTATCATTTATTTCATTCATTTATAAAGCGCGCAGCAGCCCGTGGGCATCGAGGCGCTGTTACAGAGTTCATCATTTGTAATATCGGCCGCTATGAGATGCTCCCTTTGTCTCTGTGAGTGACCTCTAATTGATAGCTTTCTTCCCCCCAACCCCCATTGCGGATCCGCCTAAAGAGAAACGAACCCACCTCTCCACTCTCGCCACAGTGGAAACCGCGCCAACCATGCGCACGATTTTGGCGAAGGCAAGTTCGTAGTGACGCACAATAACGTCTTAACACTTATGCGCGAGTTTAGCCGCTTGTTAGTTACAGACTTTGGTTGAGGGGGGGTTTGGACGGTAGTCTCTAAAATGCTTGCAGCCACGGGAGTTGGTTGGAATCCTCCCTCCGCCAAAGCCTTTTCCAGTTGACCTCACTGTTGGGGCCACACTGGGACCCCAAGAGGGGATCAGATGAAAAATGTCACACCTGCCGAATATGTTCTAGAGCTGGGGTGGAGGAAACGGCGCCACCCATTCCCACCCCCTCTGAAGGATTGGAAACATGTACCGTAATCTATTATCTCGACTCGTCGATAGCCAGGGTCTCCAACCAGTAGATCGCGCGCTACTGGTAGCTCGCCTGAGGCTTCCCAGTAGCTCTTTGCATCAGACACCAAAATGAGCGCTCTGCACTTATTGGTGCCAGAAGTCCTTGGGCCTGTGCCCCCTCCCTCTCCTCTTCCGGCAAAGTAGACAGTCAAACGTTGCGTGCATGGGGGGAGGAGGGGCCACATCTGCGCGGAAGCGTTCAGGCAGTATCCTAACAAGGGGTTAACTACTAATAATACAAGCAGATGGGGATTTGTTTTGTGGCCATTGTCACCAAGAGGTGCATTGATGACTGATTGGAAAGGGAAGGGGTGCCTACATCTGCGTGCCATGTGAAACAGAGCCGGGGTGTGATTGTTTCAGTCTCCCTGTGTTGCTTAGATTTGCTTCGGTTAGCATTACTTTGCATGCTGGTAATTGTATGCTTTCAATCGAACTGGGAAAACAAAGCTACACCTTTAATCAATGAAGTGATTAGGTGAGAAAAGTGAGCAGTGGTTTCTATGTATATATTTTGATATTCATCTTTAATATAACAGAACAATGGGAGGTGCGCATGGAGGAGAGCAAGGGGATGGAAGAACAATTAATAGGGTCGATCCCCTTTGGCTATGAACACAAACCGTGAGATCTACAGAGATCTGTGAGGAATCTGTATGCATATCACAAACCCAGGAGATCTGCAGAGAACCTGTATGCATATCACACACCGGGAGATCTACAGAGATCTGTGGGGAACCTGTATGAATATCACAAACCAGGGAGATCTACAGAGATCTGCGGGGAACCTGTATGCATATCACACACCGGGAGATCTACAGAGATCTGTGGGGAACCTGTATGCAGATCACAAACCGTTGAGATCTACAGAGATCTGCGAGGAACCTATATGCATATCACAAACCGAGGAGATCTGTGGGGAACCTATATGCATATCACACACCGGGAGATCTACAGAGATCTGTGGGGAACCTGTATGCATATCATAAACCCGGGAGATCTACAGGGATCTGTGGGGAACCTGTATGCATATCACACCCTGGGAGATCTACAGAGATCTTTGGGGAACCTGTACGCAGAACACAAACCGAGGAGATCTACAGAGATCTGTGGGGAACTTGTATGCATATAGAAACTGGGAGATCTACAGAGATCTTTGGGGAACCTGTATGCAGATCACAAACCAGGGAGAACTACAGAGATCTTTGGGGAACCTGTATACATATCTTACAATTCTGGCAGGGAATTTTCAAACTTTCGATACTGGGTTGAACTCTTGTTGCTCAAAATGTTAATATATGAATGTTATTGTAGCCCTGTGATTTACAATTTTTTTTGCATATAACTTGATCACATTTTTTGAAATCTTGCCAATAATGTTGACATATACATTTTTTAGGGTAGTTAACAAAATAGGCTTTGGCTCACTTGTCCTTGGCTGAATTCTGTGACCTGTCATGTCAGAATTTGAATGAATTAGGGATATGCTAAACTGGCAGTGGATTTGATTTTTTGACAAAGTAGAATATGGCATATGCTGAATTTATTTAAAAATGTATAACAAATTGATTGAAATGCTCCTCGGATTGTTTTTGTACATGCGGCGCCAAAAGAAACAAACTAGCCTTGCTGAAACCCTGGATACAGACGCAGACGCACCATTTCAGGAGGATGGCTCGGGGAAACATGCTCGCCTTAGAAGCAAGACGACGCGGAGCAACACAGGTTCGATCCCCGGGTCCGTGCCTAGAAACCTCAGGGTATTAAGCACGTTATAAATAACCTGTCATATCATATCCAACATATGGAAAAAGATGTACCATTTCTACAGAGAGTGGGAACCCATATTTTTATCTTTACGCGTAAAAATAAAATGTGCATCTTTACCCAAGTTACAGGGGGACAAACAAGTAACGTTACAGGGGGACAAACAAGTAACGTTACAGGGGGACAAACAAGTAACGTTACAGAGGGACAAACAAGTAACGTTACAGGGGGACAAACAAGTAACGTTGAGAGGCATCTTGCACTCGTACACCCAAATTATGAAAATAATGTTGCCACTGGAAGCTGACTGCGATCTCATAAGGTAGGTAACTAAATGCAATGCAGCTGCTGGTACAGAGCCATCCGTCAGAGTTGCAAATGATATATATTGAAAAACAAACGTGTGTTTACTGATGGTGCAATGGTGAAGGGTGCAGTGACTCCTGTGGCTGAGTCTGTTGTAGGAGATTTTAAAAACGGTCGGGAATGTGTCTGTCATGTCAGGTGCAAACACTATGGGGCAAGGAGGGTCTCTGGCCTGTCAGCCAATGTGATTGCCTATCTCTGGAAATCGACTTTTTCTGACCGGATTCCTGAAATCAAAACTTTGATCCCATCTGACAGCATCTCAGTGCTGTTGCTGTTTTAAGCTACACACCAGATTACTGAGCCCCGGTGGGTGGCATGCAGCGCCAGGCTTCACAATGAATGCCCCGGTTAGTTTTCTGCATTCTGATATGCTTGGCAATTTATAGGAGACAGCTACCAATAAAACATAATTTAAAAAAAGGTGTTTTTGAAGTTATAAACAGCATGGTAAATGCATATAATATTCCTTTCTTATATATAAAGAGCGAATACATCTCCCCAAAAAAATCTTTTTACAAATGATCATACTCGTGGACATAACCACACCAGTAGCTCCCACACATTGGCCATTAACTGCGAGCCGCTCTTGCTAACGTAAAGGTTGGAAAGCCCTGGTCTACAGAATACAAGGAGTTCATGAAGGTCCGCTTTGGAAATATTGTATGAATTCGAGTAACCCCTCCATGATGATTCCTTTATATAATGCATGGATGATGGCAGCCGCAAAGCTTGAAGTTGGGGACCCCAGTGAAACGAGATGTACATTTTAATGAAATGATGGTTTTATAGATTGTTGACTTATTGTTTTGATAGAATATGTTTTTGTGGATATATTTATTGGAATATGAAATTGTCTTTTATAATGGACTGTTTTAGATTAATGAAATGTGAAATAGTTCCTAGAACTAATAAACATATTATATAAATACTGAAAGCAAATTTACGTTCTTGGATTTGAAAAAACATCCATCAGAACTATGGGGTCGAAGCTCATGTTCGCTTGAGGCAGGAATTTGCCACCTGGCTTGCTGATCAGGGGGGTCTCTTGCACCTTGTGAAACACCACGTGATCATCAGAAGTGCCCAGGGTTAGAGCTCCATGACCCCCAACGCTGCCATTAAGCTCTCTCCCTGCAGTTACGCGTTTTCATTACTAGAGAATTAAAAAAACACGCTGCTTTAATTAAATGTGCACTACTGTCTTTTGGGCAACCTTGTCTGGCGTTTGAATTTTGGGCTGGGGGTCATGGTAACCCCCTTACAACTTGCTTGTTACACTACAATGTGATTGTCACGTGTTATGCCAAGACTCCGTTTGTGCGACGAGCTCTGTGCATATTGTATCTCTCCCCATTAGTTACACTTCCCTCTAGTCGAAGGGTGTCTATTGCAAGGCCTGTTACTGTTTGCACTGCCTTTTTTATTTTGTTCATCTGAAGTTTGGGTTGGGTCGCTGTGAGGTGAGAGCATCCCAATGACGTGGAGATGTTGACCTCCTGCAGAGTGCCCAATGCCGCCACTGAGCGCTTGTATGGTATCACACATTTTCACATGCATGATTTCTGCCTAGCTAGGACGAAAAACATCAATAGTTGCCAGCTTAACGTGCCAAACATCCATGACTGTACTTGGGAGGATATTGCGTGAAACATTTCAAATCTAGACTTTTGCTAACCTTTTGTACCCTACCTCCCATTCTACCCCATTTAAAAGGTCCCTTTTGGAAGACTGCGGTTCAGTTATCTGTAGGGTGACCAGATAAAAAAAGAAAAACCTGGACAGGCCATAGACATAGAAGTAGGACGAAAGTAAACACAAATAAAACTGTAGTCCAACTTCTATGTTGCTGGCCTGTTGTGGGGGTAGGAGGGGTGCTGACAGGGAGCGTAGCCACCCACACTTCAAATCCCAGGACAGGGTTTAGAAAATTAAGAAACTCCCGGGACCCTGGGACGGAGGGTGATTTCCCGGGACTCTGCTGGGAATACTGGGACACCTGGTCACCCTAGTTATCTGTAATGCACTGCAGCCCATGAGCTCCATCACCTGCTTTAGCTGCTGAAGCTGCAATGGTGAAAATCATCAGGCCAGAGATGAGCACCAAGCTGCCGCATCTGTTTGATGCTGGGTATCCCGTTACAGGAGTCAAGCAATGGCTCGTCCCGCACCGGATATTCCTCACACGGTCTGCCATCCACTACCACACCAGTGAGAAAGCAGACCCCCCATTTATGAGCATAGACTCCCAATTTTTAAGGCCACAATGCTGGTATTTGACGTAGATTTTCACATCCTTCTGCATTTTTCCCTCCTAAAATATCACTCCGTCCCAAGCAAGTCATTGTGCCCATTCGTTTCTCTTAGTTTTCACCTCAAATTCTCTAAATAAAATGAAAATACATGTGAACACCGACATTCCTGTACATTCTTATTTTGTTGTTGCACTTTAAGTTGCTTACATCAGAACATTGACTCCCTGATTCAGGAACCCCCTGATTCAGGAAGATGATGAGCGGACTGGGACCCAGCTGAAATCTCTGCTCTTCTCTCATCATAGGATGATATATACCGACACAGCCATCTACTGTGTTCAGCCCTGAGCTGAGGGTGCTGCTGGTTGGCAGGATGTTCTGTGTTTATGTAAAGTGTTACTGCAGTGATCAGACTTGATAACTGGGGCCTCAATACCTTCAACCCTCTTTTCCTAAATATCTTCCTTCTCGAGCAGCTCTTCGCTCATCCGCCTCCAACTCCCTCAGGGCCAGTCGCTTCTCCAGGCAACGAGTTGGCGGTAGGTCTCTTTCTTCGGCTGAGTCCTCCCTCTGGAACAGCCTCCCTGAAACTTGAGGAGCATCCTCTCCGGTTTCGATAGCCCCCCCCCACCAAAACCTTTCTCTTTGCTTCTGCTTTTTCTCCTCCTCTCCCCTGCTGACTTCCTGGCTGAATCTGATACTTCACTGGTTACCTGGCCACCCTCTGATTTCGGGCCCAGGTCCCCTCCCCCGCCAGTCGCACTCCTGCACTGCCTTCCTGGCAACCCCCGCACTTGAGGACTGTTTTCTGTGTCCCTACAGTCCCACTACCAGCACTTGACACCTGATGTCTGCACTTACCCTTGCACTTGCTGGCCGTACTTTTACTCTTGTTATTTATTTGTTATCCCTTGTACTGCACTGTCCCCTCTCCCGTCTCCGCCCGCACTTCCCTCCTTCCCCTTGCCATGCACTTGCGCGATCTGAATGTAACCTGGCCTAGTAGGATCGTTGTCTGTCTTCCCTTTGTTCCCCCCCCCCTTGCTTTGTCGCGCCTTGAAACACTTGTGTATAGGCGCGTTATAAATGCCATATCATATCATATTCCATTCTGTAGCTGCTTATCCAGTCCTAGGTTTTGCTAAGCAATCTGGGACTCAAATTCATGGTATTATAATTGGGCTAGGGGCCACTGGGGTTCGGGTTGCCACAGCTCCTACCCGATGTGGGTGGACATTGTGGGTTCCTGTTCGCCACCTGTGGCCTCAGTAATGTTGTATTGCCTCTTTTAATATCCGTTAGTAGTAGGAATATATTGTCTAGGTTACCTTGCCCGCAACACCGACAATGCAAGGAACACAGAAATACACATACATTAGGGCAAGGAGCAACACCTGCAGAGTTCTGGAGCTCAACTAACAAAGGGCAGAGATTGCCTAAGGAATGGCCAAGAGCAGTGCGTCAATCTTTCCAGCATGACGCCAGCTTCCACATGAAGAAGGAGAGATCGGACAGCGTGGCTCCGCAGAACACGCAGAGATTTCAAAATGGCGCTGGCTGCTGCACACGTCTTTAACTCCTCTCCCGATTGCATTGGAACCAACTCAGCCTGTCAGACAATTTATGAACCTGTGAGATACATTAATGAGGGAGTTTGAGAGATCGTTGGGGAGTAACCAATAAGAAGGGAGAATTGACACATGAATGCAGCCTAGTCTATCTGAAGCAAAGCCCTGGCTTTAGAAGGGTGAAAGGGGCTGGCAAGAGCCAGAAGTAGGGAGTAGCAGAGAGAGGTCAAATAGGCGTAATCACGCTTCGAGGATGATGAAGGGGACTCCTGGGAGAGAACCGCTAGGCAGCAACAGTGCAGGGAAGAAGGCCGCACACCTCTGGAGTGACTATACCTCCCAGCAGTCCATGCCTGGAGACCTTGGAAAGAACAGTTGGACAGAGTCATTAGCAAGGCAATCCCACACCTTGAGCGTCTTGCAAGGCCCTGACTACATAGCCATTTGAAGGTGGACATGTTTCCTACAACCCTGATTCCTGAAGCCAAAATGTCTGGAAGAAAATTGTAAAAGCCTAAGGAACCAGCTCCAAGAAGGGCCCTTTGGAAAATCTGAAAACCTAACGCCCAGGATGGACTTCCCAAAGATCCTGAAGAACCAAGGTCTTCGGGGGACCACTCTTAAAGCCTAAGAACCACTAGTGCCACAGATGAACAGGTATGAAGTTTGAACTCTAAGGTCTGAGTCGGACTACGTGTGAATTTGAGAAGCCAATATCTTTGAAGGACCATTGTGTAAAGCTTGTATTCTAAGATTCAGGAAGCACCATTAATAGGACCTAAATCCAAGGTCCAAAGGGGGATCATTTATTGAATCCTGAAATCCTAGATCCAAGGTGTACCAGTAATATCCTTGAACTCACCAGGTCCAAGTGGGACCACTTGTGAAACCTTAAGTCCAGAGGGGACTAATTGAGAAAGCAGGGGACCCAAGTGGGATACGCCGATCAGAGCCCAGCACCGGGAGGGAGACGGCTGAAAAGCCCGTAGAACCCAGGGCCTGCTTGCTAAGAGCCAGAGTAGGGCCAGAAAATGCCAAAGCCTGCTGTGCAGCAAAACCTGCCCTGCAGCTCTGAGAGAGTGGAAGAAGGAGGCCACCTCTGAAGAAAGAAGGTAGAGGTGACCTGAAGGTTAAATGAGGTCTTCACCACCCGGTGAAAGCAGGGAGGCCCGGAACGATGACCAGGCTGGGAGTAGCCCAGGCAAGAGCCTACACAATTAACATGACGTTTGGAGATATTAGAACAGGGATGGACTTAAGAAGATTAAGCTGTGAACTCCCAGTTTGGCCAAATCCTGGATAATGTGTTTTTTACAGTAGAGTAGCCGAGAGGCTAAGGTCCTGTTAGGCTTAGGCTTTGAATATTTATTCGACCAGTTTCTGGCGAGACCTTGGTTTGTTTGATTAGCGTGTCTCAAGGGGAGACAAGTACTTGTGCAATCATATAGATAGTGAACTCCACAGATATTGAGGAAGACCCGCACTGAACACATGCAAAGAACCCCATTTTCATGATGAAACGTCCTGCTCACGGTTTTCCCCAGGAAAAGCCCTTTATCATGTGTAGTTTGCTCTCCTGGAGCCTCTAGATGTTCTTCCACTACCTGTCTGAAGTGATCTGTTGAACAAAGACCCTATTGGGTGTAACACTACAATTAAATGCCTTGTGTATCATTACCTGGCCTGCCACCACACTCTTCTTGATATTGTCGCATCCGAGACCAACATCATTGGCTGAGTACATACTATGTACCAAGTATAGGCTAGTGGAGAACCTCTGGCAGGGGCATTAAAAGACCCATCCAAGAATCAATGCCCCAGAAACTAAGAAGATTCCAAGAGTGAGTGTCTTCAAGATGACCCTTAGCAAGTAACTTCTTTCCTAGGTCGGAGCTCGAGAGGATTATCGGGCTATCAACCACCCTCCCGCCACCGACATGAATCTCAGGCAGTGTCCGCATTGGACTGCACATCTGCATTTAGCTATGCACACTTGCATTCAGGCTGCACTGAAAGTCTGTCTTGTGCTTGTTTCCAGGTCATGTCCCGCTAGCAGCTGGTTTAATATGTGCACTTTGATATCATGGCTGTGTAAATCGCCCAACAATGGGACTCATCAGCCACATCAGTAAGTCCCACGTATCGTGCTTTTTTTGGCAAAACACGTTTGATTTGCAGCAAACAAATGCAGATGAATAAAGACCAATGCTGCTTGTGCATTCAAGCATTGTTCCACAGCGGGATAGCAGGAAACCCTCAGGTATTTTTTATAGGATTCAAATATTCGTGCCTCAATAGAGGACAGCGGCTCTCTGGGAAATAGAAGGTATTCCTCCCGGAACCAGCTTGTGCACCACATTAGTTCTCCTAAAAACAAGTGGAATTATGTTGGAATGACAAAGTCTGCAGTTCAATAGAGGAGCTATGGACAGGAATCCATGATGATTTCTGCAATCTAGGAAATTGGCCCTATTTATTTATTTATTTATCTTTTATAATGCGCCGGAGTCCGCAGGCTATGGAATATAATTGTATTTCTCAAGGAGTTAAGGATTCATCTCCTAGATATAATCTAGAGGGTTCCTATGAAAAGCCAGCTGTATCTTCAGGGACCATTGATTTCTCAGAAGACAGAGGAGATATGGGACACATCTGAGGATACTGCGGCAGTAGAGGACACACTGGAACGATGGGCTATGTTATATTACGTTATATTGAACATCTGCCGCTGGTGTGGCCACGTGCTGCTCTTGGATCGTCCAGAGGTTGCATGCCAGGGCTTTGATGCGTAGGTGGGAGGGTGCATGGCCGGGATGCAACCTCGGCAGATCCTATTGGGTGTCGTCTGGGATGGCCAGAGAGGTGCTCCAATCAGGGTGCAGTGTTCCTCTCATCCCATCTAATGCTGCCAGGGTTGGTGTAAATGGTGTCAGGCAGGGGATAGGAAGAAGCTTCGCCAGTGGAGCTGGATGGGCGAAAGAGGCGTCGCTCCAGAACATTTGGTGTTTGAAAAATAGCGGCGCATCCTTTTTCATCTCTACACTGGTCTAGCACCAGAAACAACTTTATTTATTTATTTGTAGTTCTTGTGTAGCGCTACTTGCCCCTAGGCCTCAAAGGCCTTTAACTCTTAATTTCAATTGCGGGTCAGAAAAAGTGAATAAAGGTATGTTTAATGTTGACCTGGAGTGTGAATGATTGGGTGAGTGAGCACAAGAGTGAGGGTCAGCATTTGTGCAACATTAGTGTGCACTGTTCAGTGGAGAGAAATGTCACAGATTATTAAAATGACGCTGAGGAAGTCTAATTTCATCCCCCTCAATCCCTTTTACCCGAGGTCTTCCACCCTTTATGCAATGTGTGGGTCACACTAGTTTTTCCCCCAAGATCTTCCATCAAAGTCGCCTTTAGTGAGCTGAACAACTCAGATTTAGGTTCTTGTGGTAACACCCTTATACACATTGTGCAACAAATAATTGGAAATTAGCACAATTTCAAATAAACAGGGTATGTTGTTACATATGTGCAAAGTGGTTATTTCGATTGAATTACCTCTTATAAACCCATGCCATCTTGACTGTACAGCTACTTGGTCTCTTTACTTTGGCACTTTAAAATAAGAGGCTATTAGGGAATATGTTCTCACACAGCTAACACCGCAGCAGGATGGTTTAGTGTGTGTGAACCTTTCTCATGTCATTATATTATTAAATGTAAACTCGCTTCCTCTGGACGTTAGGTAACAAATGAGCCAATGCGACACATTGGATCACTGGGGGGGGATATCGGACGATGGGGGCATATTTGAAAGAGCTACAATTTACAGCACAATAAAGGAGATATTGGACAGATGAGTGAATATATGGGCTTAATGATACCTGTTAGTATATAATGTACGATACAGGATATATGATTTATTACGTGTTACGGCTTGAAATACAAACCTTTCACATTACAATGAAACGGACAAAAGACAGAACAACTCTAAAATATAGTAAAAGCACAACAACCCAAAAAATTGGTACATTTAGCATGTTAACATATTTACAGGAAACAAAAGCAAAAATGGAAATAAGAAAGAAATTCTATTAGGAACAATTTGCGATTAAAAACCTAATACCAGCTAAAGTAAGAAATTTGATTGCCTTTTTAAAATTCTAGACCATAATTTATCTTGGCTAAAATGCATAACAGTATCAAAACAGTGCACGAGTGTCAAGTGCCTCAAGCTATTTAGGCGTTGGCCTTCAACCACAGTATGCTTTAGTGTTCCTACCTTTGCGTCACATTTACGATATCGATACAGTCGCGTATGTTCTTGCGCCTTAGATCAGGGAGCCACAATCTCATTGGCTGCAAACAAATTCAAACGCATTCTTAGAAACAATTGCCTATAGTTATTATCTGGACATTTTTGCAAATATTTTGGTAGAGAATTTGCTGCCTTTTCTGGCCCCAATATGTATTTAAACAACTTATGTTTAGCGCCCTCATCTGTTGTTGATAACCAATCGTATTATCCTAACTTTTTCCTCAAGGAATGCGGTTGCGTAATAAGCAATTCTTCAGTAATGCTTCATTCAGATAGTAAGTCTTGTGGAGGGTTTTGACCCATGTGGAATCATTAGACGGGGTAAATGTGGGGATTAAGCTGTCGCTGCCCATCATTTTACCCCAGAACAAAAATAAATCATTGGAGTGGGTAAAGATGGGGATGCGCTGTCGCCGGCCATCATTTCATCCCAGAATCCAGGAGAGCTGCGCAGTTGTGCGCACACCAAAATGGGTTGCCAAAGGAAAAACAGTAGCGCCGGTTAGCTCAAAACAGCGCTTCAAAAACCACCCTGGTTTCCCTGAATGCAAGCTTCAAATGCCCATTTTAAACATTGCACATATGCAAAATGTTCACTGAACACCAGCAGACATTTGGCAGAAGGAAATTTTGTGTGCATACTAAATCTGGGAAGAGGAAGAGCCCAAAACAATGTTTATAACAAGACAGGCTGAGCTGTGGATTTCAGCAGTTTAAGTAAATGTGGACTGAAAGACACTAAAAATCTAAATGTTTAAAAGAAATGAGTGACCTATTTCTGAGTGTCACATAGGTTGCAATTGTTTAAATGTCATAGTTTTAAACTTAGAATCAGCATTCTAGCTGCATATGTAAAATTGTTAGTTGTATTTGAATGCAGAAAACTGGGGAACAGAAATGACATGTAGCTAAAAACTGGCTTAAAGAGATTCCAATTTTGCCTGGCAACTACCCCCCATCAGGAGTGAAACTTGAGTCACAGCTGTATTCCCAGGCCTATCTGCCTTTTGCTGGCCACACTAAGGATATGCCATCTCTCTGATAATTGAATTAAGGAGAGCCCCCACAGAATACAGGAGCTCTGAACAATGCAACCCCCTTCACCCAGGCAGATGGTTTATTGCAGATGTCGTAAAACAGCTTCCTCTTGGCAGAAGCTGGGAGGGGCAGGGTCTCTGAGCTTGGCAGAAACTGGAAAGACTGGTTTCTGTACCATGTGACCTGAAAAGACCCACCCCTGCCAGCCAGAATATGGTTTTAGAAAAAGATGAATAACTCATAGTACGGACTTGTGAAAATTATTTAAATGATACCATAATTCTTGTGATTTTTCTGCCCACATTTTAAGACGTGTTAGGACCCGGTGGTATGTTCAGGGGGGTTTTAGCGGAAAAGAGGATATTACTCTAAATGTATTCATGTTAAAAATCTGACACTTCATCAATTAATGTCCATACTCCTTGCGCACATGTGTGTAAATTTGGGTTAATGTCCGATATTGCAAAATCAGTTAAAAAGTGAAATATGTGCCATTTCTGAATGCAAGCCCCCAGGAAGAGCAGAGTTTGAACAGGGGATACCTCCTGTGATATGTGAGGGGTGCATGTAATTTTAAACAAATGTGTACCTGTACAAATATGTTTTTTTTTTATCAAATATAGATTATGTGCAATTTGACAGGGGAGTGTCCTCTCTGCAAGCCATAAAATGACATTGCTCTGACTCACAGTTCCTTCCCCAATCATGGGAGAGGGGAGAATTGGGCCAATGGCAAGTGGAGAGGGGTAGGGTCTAGTGATGCTGCACACACACCCATTTTAAAAACAGATAAAAGCAGACAGACAGGACAGATAGGGACATTCATTTCCATCTGCTGTGGGACGCTCTGCCGGAAAATCCATACTCTACCTCCATCAACCTCCAGAGAGCTAACATAGAGACTTCAATCTACCCACCTTCAGAGACCCAGACCAGACCAGCAGAGCAGAGCTGACCCAGACCGCTGTTAGCAGAACCAGAGAGCTGAACCGGAGTCCAGTCCAAAACCTGACCAGATCCGTGGCGAGGCATATTTTTAAATATATTGTGAGTACATAGTAGAACTGTGCAGAACCAATCTCTTAGTTAAAGTAATATAATTCAATCTATTTTAATCTAACCAGAACTGTCTCCTAGAAGTTGTACCTTGTCATTTTGCAAAACTGTCACTTGTCACTTTGAACTTTAAAATTTCAAATCTGAAAAACGACCGTTACAAAATCGCTCATATCTCCGCGACCGTTTGTCTTAGAGACTTGCAGTAACTTTCACCTGGAAGCTGATATCCTAGGCTGTCCTAGGACCCCAAAACGATAGTGATAGTCCTTGTAGTTCCTCTGTAATCGCGTCCGGCGCACTCGCAAATTTTACTGCGATTTGCAAATTTCTCCACGTGTAAAAATCTGCTGCTGCTTGCCTTCCGTTGCAAAAATTCGTTTGCAGCCTGACAACCATTATAGAGCATTGCTAAAGTGATCCTGAACTTATTCAAAGCATATACCACTCACCCTAAACCTCTAGAGGGAATTAAAAGCATTTTAGCATATTTTTTCACTTCATTGCCAGCACATGTAAAAGCATTTTGGGCCTGTGTTTAAAACTCCGATCTGTAGTCTAAGCTTGCTGGGGTGAACGGGATTACATTTGATTGCATTTCTGAGAACTGTGTGCCTTCCTTCCATTTCCTTGCATTGCATAAAGGGGGGAGGGGATTGCCAGAGAAAAGTGATTACATTGTTTTGTTGACATCATATTGAGTATTTTCTGTATTGCATTTTCATTCAACCTTACATCCATCTGAACTTATATAAAGCATTCTCTACCACCTTCTTCTTCTGTTCCTATTCACAAGTGTGCTAGTGCCAGATTCTCCGTTGTTAATCTTTATCATATCAGATTAAGTGTGATATCCAATTATTAATTTATTATCAAAGTGTGATATATCTATACATTGTTTAATTTTTTTCAAATAAATCTTTTAAATTTGCAAAACAAACCTACTTCTTGGCTCAGTGGGGTCAGGGGGATTCTAAGAGATGGGTGTTATATAGGGGTAGTCATCCAGAACGCATGAACTGGACATAAAGATATATCAATAAGGGTTTCCATTCAGTATCCCAGACTAGGCATTGACTTAGCTGTAGTGTTGAATTGAATCCTCTTACAGTCTGTGCATCCTTTTTTCCATGTAATAAGTTCTTGGCCAGAGTGCTGCATTTGAGCCGCTTTATGGGTTCCAAGAATGGAGACCCTACGCGTGTCAAGGACCTGCCAGTATGAAGACATCATTTTCCAGGTGACTGTGTATTCTGAAGACAACAGGCCAAGTTCATACCTGATAAAGAGCATATCAAGGATCTATTGGGAAGTTATCTTTGCCAGTGGAGGCCACACTGGGAAAATGGGGGAATGTATTGAATAGTGAAGGATTTAATGGTACGGTCAAAGGACGTATTTGGCAACTGACGATGTACTTGACACGCAAAGCATTAAATAGGGTGGACATTGGTTTACTGGACTGAAGAAAGCTGCATTGTATAGGTTGCGTAGCAGAGGGCATGTTGGAGAGATGGGAAGTTGTGTTGGGCTGTAGAGAACATATTGGACTCACCTGCACTTATTAGACACTCGTCTGCGCTTAACTCTTGCACTTGCCACCTGCTGGCCACATTACCTGTTTTGCTCACGTTTTCAGTACTTTCTACTCCTCCCCTGCCCTTTGCACTCCCCCCCCCCCTCCATCTCCCCTGCACTTGCACGTTCTCAATGTCACTGGGCCTAGTAAGATCAGTGTTTGTCCTCCTTTGTACTCCTCCCTTGCCTCGTCGCGCCTTGAAACACTTGTGTTTGGGCGCGATATAAATAAAATATATCATATGAGACTGGGCTATATTGGGCAGATGGGGATTGTATAGGACAGGGCAGATGGAAATATATATGTGACATTAGGCACCATATTGGACAGCTGGAAGACATATAACAACAGATGACGCTTCATGAGATCAAAGGGTGCACTGGATGATAGTACAATGCTAGAAGGAGGGAAGGATACATTGAATGCAAAAGGGTAGAGGTACATATAATAATAGTGGGTATAATTGCCAGATGGGGCCGGACATGTCCACCTTTCTCTTGTTTGCACCAGATGTTGCCTATTCTGCCATAGGCTCAGAGATGCTCAGCGATAACCGCCACTGCTTCTTTCAGGTTTGCCAATGGTAGCAGCCTCTGTCTAGGCTCTTTAATAAGGGCTGGCATGTGTGTAGAATGGCACACCCCTTTCCCCTCCCATAGCAAGAGATGATTTCCAACATGTATCCGAAAGCCATGTGGCTAGGGACACATGGCTTTGGGGTGCTCAATGAGATCCCGCGTTGCTGTCCCTCAAGAAACCCTGTGAATAGTCCTGTTGAGTCCTGTGCATTCCACGAGCCCTGGGGACAAAGGTTCACCCTGAGCCCGGCTCTTTTTGGAAGGGAAGGAGGGTTTCCCCTCAGGTTTTCTCAGGGTATCGTCCCTTGCGATGCTTCAAAGTACTAGCAGCCAGTATAGCATTAAGTCAGCACAGTTCAGCTCAGTGATTGCGGTAGCTACAAGCTTAGCCAAGTGGCTATCCAGTAATATTGTCCCCATATATATGGTCGCCATACATAATGTCGCCGGGAAATGATTGTGGCGACATTATATATGATGACTATATGTCCTCTGCTCCCCTTGAAAAAATACGTTTTTGGGGGCTGCAGGGGTGTCCCGTCCCTGCAAAAATCGGCCTTTTTTGGATTACTTTTTTGCCAGTGGTAGTGTGACCTTGTACTCTGGCATCCACCGGCCTTTTATCAGAGAGGGCTCCAGAAATTCTCAAACGAGTTGCTTGGAGATATGTGTGTTCATAGCCCCAGGTCCCGATGAGCTGAAGTGGAGATCGTCAGTCGTAAACGTATACATCAATGTGAGGCTTCTTGGGGTGATCAAAGGTGCAAGACACCAGCAGCAGGCACCCGGCTCTCCTCCTCTTCAACCCGAATACTTGACAACTGTACGATTACGTCTCCCCGGCTCAAAGCCGGCCCGCGACTGCCATTACCACACCACTGGACATGAGCTGGGGCCACTGGGTGGTCCTCATATAGAGTACTCACAGGTTCTTTGCTGGAAAATCCCCAGTCCACTCGAATGGACGGAGCACACTTGGGACTGACATAAAGATGTACGATGGCAACCTTGGCACATACACTGCTTTTTTAGAATACCTGGTAAAATCTATGTGGTACTACACTGTTTTAAACTAAGTAGTATGTGTGCTCTGATGTTGGTATCCTCATTTCCAGGCTTAAATTGGTAGGGCAGCACTCTCTGTCGACGCCACAGAGACCAGGAGCAGCTTGGCAGGTTGGGGAAGAGTTTGTGTAAGCCTCATACACAACACAACACAATGGGGCCATTTCGCAGTGCAGGCCGTGGAAGCATAAAAGCAAGTCTTAATGCTGTTACGCCTCGCTTTCCCACTCCAGCCTATTGCCATCTACTTCCAAGGTGGGGGAGGGGTGCAAAGCAGAGTTTACTTCTCTGCCGTGCTGTCCTCCTTCGTCCCGATAGAGCACTTCGTTTTATGCTTGCATGAGATTTTTTATAAACAAATGGATTCCTTTAGAATACACCTTGAATTAGCACCTGCTAAAGAGCAGGTGGATTCCATAGGCATCCATTTCTAAATGCCTTGTACAGTGTACTTTGCCAGCTGGGTTTACTTTTGTTGACAAGACGTAAAAGTGAAGAGTACCGTCGTTTTCACCTGGTTTTACTCTTCAGTTTCCCACTCCGCCTTGCAATTGTTTAAATTGCATGCAGGGACCCCACGGCAAGAAAGTGCTACGGTTGGTGGCCCCCTGCATGGAATGACTCCCATTGAAATCTCGGGAGGATAGCTCAGGGGCAACGTGCTCGCCTTGGAAGCTAAATGACACGGAGCAACACAGGTTTGATCCCCGGATCCGTGCTTAGAAACCTCTGGGTATTAAGCGCGTTATAAATAACCTATCATATTGTGACTGTGCACCACTGGTCACTGCTGTCCATCACTTCACAGTAGGAAAATTCCTGGTTAAATTGCAGCTCACCCCAGAGACTAGCGACACCCCTTGCAGTGTAACAGACAAGCAGCTGCATCTAGGGGCCTCCTTATGAGGAAGACGTTAATGGTGAAGCAGGAAGTATTAATGGAATACCACCTGTTTTACCAGTCCACATAATTATGGAGTTTGCAACCCATGGATGTAAAAACAGTGTCATATTGAGGTCTGGTGGTTCAGGGAGCGCGCTGACTGGGGTGTGTAGCCAGGAGTAGGTTAATTTCCTTAATCTGCCTGCCTCTACTCTCCGCCCTCTGCAACTCATCCAAAACAGGACTGCCAGACTGGTCCTTGGCCTTAGGCCCAGGGATCGTATCTCTCCAGGACTGAAATCTCTGCACTGGCTCCCAGTGGCAGCAAGGATCAAGTTCAAGACCCTTTGCATTGTCCACAAGGCCTTCTAGGACCTGGGGCCTCAATACCTTCAACTCTCGCTTCCTAAATATCTTCCTTCTCGAGCTCTTCGCTCCTCCACCTCCAACTGCCTCAGGGTCAGTCGCTTCTCCAAGCAGCGATTGCGTGGTAGATCTCTTTCTTCTGCTGGGGCCTACCTGTGGAACAGCCTCCCTGCCTCTCTGAAACTTGAGGAGAACCATCTCCGGTTCCGGAAGCACCTCAAGACCTTCCTCTTTGCTTCTGCTTTCTCTCCTCCTCTCCCCTGCTGATCTCTTTGCTGAATCTGAAAATGGTTAACTGGCTACCCTCTGATCCCAGGACCAAGTCCCCCTCCCCACCATTTGTACAGCTGCACTGCCCCCCTGGCAACACTTGCACTCTGGGACTGTTCTGTTTCCCTACAAGCACTTGACACCTGATGTCTGCACTTACCCATGCACCGCCACCAGCTGACCACACTTTTATTTATTATTTATAATCTGTGTTCTCTATTTTACTGTTATCCTATGCACTGCCCCTCCCCCTTAACCCAGCTCTTTTCCCCTTCTTCCCTCACCTGCACTTGCTCAATCTCCATCTCACCTGGCCTAGTAGGATCGTTGTCTCGGTCTTCCCTCTGTTTCCCCTCCCTTGCCTCGTCGTGTCTTGAAACACTTGTGTATAGGCGCGTTATACATGCCATATCATATAATTGGGAGACCAGGATAACAGGTATAGGGTTCCAGGTAGGTAGTACAGGTAAACACAAAAGGGGGTTGGACCAGTGGACCGGGATGACACAACTCATTATCTAAATCAATACAAAATGTATTAAATGACTCACTAATAAATCAACATCTATCTGTAAAAAAAAAAGACACATCTTTGACAGCTCAGGCAACTAGACTCTCAATCCCTCATTCATACTTCCATACATAAAACCATAATGGTCTACTATACATAGTGTAGTGACAATTAAATCCTACACCGCTATTCAGCAAACACTGTTCCGTATCCATTTTCCCTGACCTGGTCCTTATTACTAGTGTCACATGCAGTTTGTTTTATAATTTTCAAACAGTTTGTGTGGTCGTCGACACGTGTTTCGGTCTCTTTGGACAAATAAATGCTGTCCTTTCCTTCTTAGGACCTTCCTCAGGACGTAAGGCAAAATAAAGTTTTCTTGCCTCTCTCATGGACTGGAGTAAGCCATACCAAATCTAAAAGACATACAGAAAATAAAACCCATCAGGGTTTTGTGTCATTCCCATTTCTTCAGTCAATAACATTTATTGTCAGATATGCACTTCTAAACAGTAGGTGCATCAACATCATACTCACCCCGTGTGCCAACTCCGGGCATGTAGAAAGATGTACTGGAATCAATCCTTGGACAGAAACCTAGTATCCTAATAGACTAGGTCCTGAAAATGAAAAAATGAAAAGAAAAAATAATTATCTAACTGGCCAATTAGTACGAAGTGGTATTAGGCGTTGGTCACACAACCAAAGTACTCACAATTTATAACTCTGTCAATTTTTTATCTGGGACGTATATGTTTTCTTCACCGCCCGTAACAGACATGCAACCCTTTTTTTCCTTTTTTTTGGCTCCTATAGTTACAAAACAAATTTAAATGTAGTTACCTAACTCAGCAAAATGTAATAGCTGGAAGGTATGCATACTGATGTACTTCATATACACACTTACCCCCCTAATAGATGGCGGATGGGTAGCTAGTTCCTGTAGAGAGGCTTCCTGTAACTCCTCAGTACCGGTAATTATTTTTTCTTTTTCTCCTCAATTCTTTTTTGCTAGTTCTATATTCAAAAGTATCTCTGAAAATGGAAGACAAACAATCGTCAGAATCCATAGTACTGCTACCAATTGTTAAGACTCAATGTTGGTTACTATTCAGGAAACCGTACGCTCCCTCCACCTTATATAAGAGTGGCAAGGAAAAAAGATCTTTTATACACCAGACCTCCTAATGATTTACAACTACTACAAGGCATACATGTGCGGAATAACTGTCCCCCACCACGGCCAAACTACTAGTGTCAATGTTGAGGCAAGCATTAGGATACTGCAGCACCTTGTGATTCACTCGTATCACAGCGCGTCCATAAGCCGATTCTGGTCACACATGGTACGGCAAGCACAATGCGGCATCATAACTACACCTTACAGGGACCGAGCACATAGTCTAGGCGGTCAACAAAATCTATGCAAGCATCACATATGCTACGGCAAGTTTTTAGGGCCATGCACAATGCAGCATCATAACTTCACCTTACACGGACAGAGCACATAGTCTAAGCGGTCAATGAAATCTATGCAGGCAGTTCCCGTATAACTTTACTTACTCGTTTGGTCGGGTCGTTATGTCTGTACTTGATAATCTCAATTCAACTCAGGAACAAACATGGACATAGAAGATGGACTCCTCTTTATATTTGTGCAGTCGCCATCATGGAGATAGAAAGGGGACTGCGAATGCAGCATTACCAATGTACATGCATTCATTGTAGGAGGACTCCTCTTTATATTCGTACACTCACCATCATGGTGATGGAAGAAGGATTACGAGTGCGGTGCTACTCCTACATATCGATTTGTTATAGGTGGTATTACAACTGATCGAATATATCACATAAATAAGTGCCCAATCATAAGTACCAACAAAAAACATGTGCATAACACACAGCGCAAAAAATGCATGTAAATTAGTTATAGTTGGTATTAGTTTTGATCGAGTAGCGCGTATACATGCTCAGACATAAGTACCAATAGAAAGCCTGTGCCTAGCACCAAGCTGCAGCCATGGATAATGTGGGTGCCTTACAGAACCCGGTGTGTCCAGTGCACCAGAGTCCCTAACCATCTATGATTTGTCGCTAAGGTCCTTCCTAATGTGTAAATAAGGACAACATTTGTATTATTATTCATCTAGAATATATCAATATATACACAGTTATTCTGTAATGTGCAATGGTGTCTGAGGTCATTATATACACAGTTGAGTCATTTCCTAGTAACCAGGGCGTTCCACTCTACTAAAACGTTCAGACCTTGCTTCACTGTGTCTAGAGTGTGTATCCAACGTTGTTCAATACGGTGGAGTAAAGCTCCTATATCACTACCCCTCATGTTTATCTTGACATGTTGGAGAACAAACCACTTCAAGTCTGTGTCTTTATGATTATGCTTGCTAAAATGTTCAACCAGAGGTTTGTCTGCCACATTATTACGTATACAGCTTCTGTGTTCTGAGATACGCTGTCTTACCTCTCTAGTGGTTTTCCCTACATATAAGAGTTGACATGGACAACTAATCACGTAAATCACGTTCTTGGTAAGGCAGTTTGCGTGATCTTTCATTTTCCAAATTGTGGTACCATACCGAAACTCGCATTTCGTTTCCGTCAGTGGACAGGCCACACATCTGCCACATTTGTAGTGACCAAGGACGGGCGGCAATCCCCATTGGTTAAGAACCGATTGATCTTTTTTACATTCCTTATATGTGTGAACCAATTTCTGTCTTAAATTTTGGTTCCTTTGGAAGGCAAACATAGGTTGATTAGACAGGGTCCCGGGCTGTTTAACCAGGTTTCAGTGTTTGTTAATAATCTTCATAAGATCCCCCACTGATTGGGTTGAATGTAGTGACACAGACTAAACGATCATTCTCCCATTTTTCTCGGGTGGTCAGACATATATCCCTGGCAGTATTCTCTGCTCTTTTCAGATGCTCTTTAACTAATCTTCTCGGGTAACCTCTCTCACCCAACCTCCCTTTTAGATGTTCTGCGTGTGTTCTGAATTGATCTTTTTCTGTACAATTGCGCCTAATATGCAAGAATTGGCCATAAGGGAAATTCTGGCGTAGACTGGCCGCATGGAAGCTATTGAAATGCAAGAGGGAGTTTTTTTCAGTGGGCTTCTTGAAAAGTGTAGTAATCAATGTATCCCTGGATTTCTTAACCATTAGCTCAAGGAAACCTACCTACAGATGACTGTATTCAATTGTGAACTTGATATTAACATCACAAGTATTGAGCCATTTATGAAATTCCACCAGGGATGTTATAAAGCCCCTCCAGATGAGAAAAATATCATCAATGTACCTCCTCCACACCCGAAGGTGTGTGCCATGTACCAGATGACGTTCTAGGTGGTTGTTGGCCCCTAGTATGTATTTATTCTCATAGTCAGCCATGTATAAATTTGCTTCGCTGGGGGCAAAAGTTGCCCCCATACTTACCCCTTCTCTTGTTTATACAGGTGATTTTTAAAGAGAAAAAAGTTTTCCGTCATCGCTAAACGAATGCATTCCTGCACAAAACCAGTTGGAGGTAAATGCAGTCTAGTGCATTTGTCCAGGTACTCACCCAACACTTGTAGACACTTCGTTTGTGGATTCGCTTTGTACAGGGACTCCACGTCCATAGTGACTAGTATATCTTCCTCATTTATATGAATGTCGTGTACGATCTTAATCATGTCAGTTGAATCTTTTACGAAAGACGGCATCTTTAATACAAACGGTTTGAGAAAAACCGGGTTCAAGGAGTGAGTCGATGGCAGAGACTATTGGTATCCCTGTTTTTTTGGGTGGTTTTTATGGATTTTAGGCAGTATATAAAACGGGTAGTACAGGTAAGTATGGAGTAGCCAGAGGACCGGCATCTTACACCAAGCAAGGCTAGATGTAACTGCCCTAGCTGACAGACTAGGAACACAGACACCAACACTTCCCAGCATGTTGGGGGGCATCACCCTCTCAGTCACACGCCCAACATTATGTCCATGGCAAGACATATAGGTACTACAATCCAGTTGCAAGTCGAGGTACTAACCCTGCATATAATGACAGTAATGACCCATGTGGTCAATTACCATTGGCACATTGTTTGGGCGCATTACCAAGGGTAATGCCGCCAAACTCATAAGGAGGTCCTGGGTGTGATTGTCTATGGCCAGACTCAACCATGGTTGGTTTTACATCCATTATGGCTGTTTTCAAAGGGAGCTTTGCTGTGGCAATCAGCACCCAAGGGCGTGTGCATCCCAGCACCCATGCCTCTAAGCAGAGGTTGAAAAGGCGAGAAGCAATGTCGTGATAACTGGGATCTTGAAAGTAACTGGGGGCTCCTCAAGACGCACATTCTACTAATTCACAGAACTAGCACCCCATATCTCTATTCCCGTTTTCCCCCCCAGAAGGCTGACATTTTATGTGGGTAACCCCATGTTTTAGTTTGTTTCTCAGGGGTTTGCAACCTGTGACTTGCCTGCTGTTTTAGACTTCAACTTCCATGACCTTGCACCATTGACTATGCTGGATAGGGCTGATGAGAGTTGTGGTCCAAAGCATCCAGAGAGCCCAACATTACCGATCCCTTCTGGCCAATACTTGAACATTTAAGGCTAGGATGGTACCATATCGCAATTGGATCCACCAATGGGCTTTATGCACCTTAAACATGAGGCAGATACTTAGGAAAATGAGATCCTAGACTCTGGAAGGATCTTATTCCAAACATGAGATCAGAACTGAATAACCTGTTCTTCAAAAAAACTCCAATACAGAACTTATCAAAAGTGGCTTCTAATTGTGCACAAGACGCTAGCAGGTGAGCAACAGAGACCGATAGGGGGCACTCCTTTAATCAGGCTGGACTTCAACTTTCCCCACTCTCAACTTCGTATGATGGTGTACGAGCGCGATATAATTGAAATATCATAAGTGTTTCAGAGCGTGACCAGGGAAAGGGAGGGGAACAAGGGAGAACAAAAACAACGGTCTTACTGGGCCCAATGACATTAAGAACGCGCAAGTACATAGGAAAGGGAAAAGGTGGAAAGTGCATGGGAGGGGAGAGGTGGAAAGTGAAGAACAAAGGAGTGAACAGAATAAATAAATAAGGCTCCGTGCTGTCATTCTAGTGCTGTGAGTTTGCGGCTGTGTGACATGCAGCGCTTGGCAGAAATCATACTTCCTGATGGCGCATTGTGCTGCGCGGTGTAACACAGGGCCCAGAGCATGTCACAATGCGACTCATTCTGACATGGGTGTCCCCTGTATGGCGCAGTGTTCAGAAGGACAGGGACAGAGCATTCATTTATCACTCCACCCAACCATCTTGCCAGTCTCATGCATGAATCCATCCTAGCACACTCATTCATACACCCATTCATCTATTCGATCATCTTGACAGTCTCGTGCATTCATCCATCCTAGCACACTCATTCATTCACACACCCATTCATCCATCGCCACATTCTTGTTCATCCATTTATGATATCTATTCGATCATCTTGACACTCTTGTGCATTTATCCATCCTAGCACACTCATTCATTCACACACCCATTCATCCATCATCCCATTCTCATTCACCCACTTATGATCATCTATTCGTCACTTATGGCCATCATCAAGTAACGGTGCACTTAGACCTCTGATGTGGGACCCCACTATCCCAGACCTGATCTGTGGGAGCAGGATGCCCCATAATTGATCACCAATGTGTTAGGATGGCCATAACAGGATGCACCACTTAGAAGGACTCTTCCTGCAGTGGCCTTCATAGATGTGTGATGACCCACTGCCATCCAACCTTAAAGATTCGCTGCATTTCCAGCCAACCAGAGGGCCCAACCCTCCTCAGAGAGTCTCAGAAAGCCCAAACACTAACTGGCTGAAGGGCCACACCCTGAGCACAGTGTGCACTGGGCATGGCATGCGCAGTGTGGCAGTGTTAGCTATGCCCCAGACTCCTCATATATTGCCCATGACAGCGTGCCATGCACACTATATATTTCCGGTGTGAGCGCGGAGCCTGGGGCACAGCTGAACACTGCAGGTGTGTTTGCTGTCCTTGTAGCATGACCCAGGAGGATGCTCCAGGCACAGTTTCCTTGGATCATGGCAGCAGGCATGGTCCAGCATGCATTGCAGGGATGGCTGAAGTTCATGCTCCGTGCATACTGATCACTAGGCATCATGGCCAATGAGTACTGTGGGCATGTGTATGTCATCTGCAGTGTCATGTGTGACATCACGAGCAGTGTTGGGGTGGAAACTATGTTTGGTTTGCTAACCATAACTGGTGAATTTTAGGGCTGTTTGAATTCTCTCTCTCTCTCTCTCTCTCTCTCTCTCTCTCTCTCTCTCTCTCTCTCTCCATGGAAATTGATTGTTTGGAACTGGATTTCTCAGAATTGGGTGCTTTGATTTTCAGGATTTTGGACACACATAAATAAGCAGAACAATTGTAAACTGTAACTTGTAATACTATGAGCAGAAACATCTACATATGAATAAGCAGTAAACTCAAAATTCATAATTATGAACAAGCAGAAGCAAAGGCTATTATGCAAGTCTATGCAAAAAGGACGAGCATACTCGTCCTTGGCACTTAAGGGGTTAAAAAGCAGAACACTAGTAACCTGTAATATTATGAACAAGCAGAAGCATATTTATAAGAAGAACACTCTTAATTTGTAACATTCATAACAAGCCAAAGGATAATAATAAGCAGAACCCAATGTGTAATATTATGAACAAGCACAGACCTCTGAATAAGGAGGAAACTATTAGGAGATGGATGGATGGATGGATGGATGGATGGATAGATAGCTAGCTAGACATGCCCAAACACAGCTAGAGTACACAATTGTGATCAATTTAAGGTTACATAATGTGTAAAAATATGAACAGCATTTAGTAAACGATTAAGCAGAACACTTGCAATGTTTAATATTATAAACAAGCATATCATAGATAGATAGTATTCTAACACAAACACACACACATCACAATATAACATAAGGAACATTACCTATACGGAAATATTAGTGGATGTGTCAGGAATATAAATTACTAGGTGGAGCTCCAGCGGTCTTCACTGGTACCTAGTTCATAAGGCACCTGGATCATTTCTCTACTTCTGTGGAATTAGCACAAAGAAAACAGAGGAAGTAAAAACATGCTTCTTTTTTAAAAAAGTAATACAATTGAACAAAATCAAAATATTAAGTAATAAGAAATACATTTAACACTTACAAATATCAACAACCAATAAAAAAAGTAGGATGATTTAAGTTTACATCATGGTTGGTTTTAAAGTAGAATTTAATTTTTTGTTGCCCTCCTGTTATACTTCTTTTCTGGTGAGAAACCTCTGTAAACCTTATTGTTGATATTTCCAATGGTTGTATGTTTTCACTTCTTGTAGTTGGCAACCTTAACTGATTTTTACATTTCATCTTCTTCAGTGCGAGCTGAGTGCCATGTTTCCAGCATTGATCTCTGGCTTAAAAAGAAACATTGTGTTCTCCAAGAAATTTGCAGAACCTTCTTGTGATCAATTCCCAGGGTAAAATAGTGAAGCATTTTCCTGCAAGAACAAGTGGGGATCACAAAAAACATTTTCAAAATGTATACTAAAATGTGCCAAATATTGCATGCATTGTTGTGTTTTCTTATAGACACAAGCCATGGACAGTGTGCACTCCTAAGCATACACAATCAGCAACACTGTCCAACAGTCATCGATTAATGTATTGCGGATGGTTTTTCTTCAAGAATGTTATGACATTTTGCATTCCTGTTTGAACAAAGAGTGAACACTATGCACTTGAGTTAAGTTTCCAATGGCCACGGTAGGCACCACGAAGAAGATGTCCTGCAGCCACAAGGGCTGGTTGGCGATGCATAGGCTCAACAAGGAGGCATTGGAAAGAATTACTAAATCACAAGAAATTAAGATTTTCTCTTAAAACTGTTAATCAGTTCAGAGGCCACAAAGGAAAGTATCAGTTTGAGTCTTTGGTTGAAAAAATCCAGGGCAGAGCTATTGGCAAATAGCATCCCCAAGTTCAGGAAGTCCAGGTTATAGAAAGGGATGCCCCACTCATGGTTCAATGGAGGATGTAGAATCTTGAAAAGAAAATTCAACCACAATTTAATGAGTGGTGTGTACATGGCTGGTCAGAGGGATCATTTTCAAAATGGCATATAAATAGCGCCAAAAACAAAAAAAAAACATTTCTTGTTGAGAAACAATGAGAGCTTTTTCAATGGACGCCAATGGTTTTATGTTTACTTCAGTTGTCGGGACAGGCATTATGCCATCTCCTTGGACAAGTAGTCCTTTGGCCACCAGCCCCCCACGGTTACATACCAATTTCCACATTGTGCATTGCTAGTAAGATATTCTTCAAATGTTTGTTGCTCAGACTGGAGAAGTGGACTCAAAGTAACAATAACTTGAAGGCCTCCTGAACTGGTTTCAGGGGAGGGCTTAGTACAGTGGACCACTGCTTCACTCCGAGCACCATCATGCAGAAATCAAGTAAGGTTAAAGGGATGGAGAATACTTTTGGATTTTTTCAGATTTAGAGAAAACATTTGATTTGATGGATAGAAACATAGTGTGGCGTAATTTACATTTTATTAGGGTCCCTAATGTTTTATTCAATCTTATCCGGCTGTGATACGCAGACATCTCAGCGTCTGTCCGATATACAAGATCGGGTAAGTATTTAATATATTTCCCGACCAATAAAGGTGAAAAGCACGGATGTCAGTCGGCCCCAATGTATTCCTTTCACATATTGATTCTAGTACTTCTCTTCGGAAGGTTTATCCACCCTCTCTGAAGGGTACATTTTATAGCGTGCTTCTTTATGCCTAAAACACAGCTATTTTGGATTTAACCCCAGCAGGTCTCCAACAGGGCCTGCTAAACACAAATTACTAGTTTGGAATCTATAGTTTGAAATGAAATATGATAAAAACAAAGATGATGGTGTTGGGAAAAAGGGAGAAACCTTGTAGCTAGGTTTTAAATGAATGTAGAGATGGGGCGCTAGTCTCATTTTTATTTGAGCTTACTTTTCTCAAAGAGCAGTGCTTGGGTCAACCATTTTCAGAAGACAGTTGAAAGGGCATCATTACGAATACAAGGGCTTTTTACATTTGTATTTCAAGTTTGGGACATTCTGATTGGACAAGTGCCTGGAGGTATATAAGGCAAAGGTCTGTTCCATGATTTTGTATGATAGCAAAATGTAGTGTGGTTCAAACTGTCATGTCCTGGAGGGGTTGCAAAATAAATTCCTGTGCCAAATAGCAGGTCTCCCTGCAGATACACCTGGTAGCGCCGTATGAGGTGAATTGAGGGAGTTCAGTTTGATGGTACTGCCCAGTTAAGATTTTGTACTTCTTTTTTTAAAGCACATCTGGGATTTCCTGCTAATCATAAAATTAATTTCACTGCACATGCAATTGCAACTTTCCCTGGTAGAGATACATATTTATGGTATGGGGGGTTTGTAATGCACTGTCCATTTGGGTAGAGGGGTTGGATATAACTGTATTTGGCGCATTAAGTCAACTGTTGATGCAAGAGACGTAAGACCAAGGTCACGTCGAATTGCCGCCATGGGGGCTGACTTTGGGAGGCTCAGCACCATCTTCTACATAAAACCTTCCAATTTTAGCCACAGTTCTTCAGGGAGGTTAGATTTGCACTCATTCCGTAAACTAGAGCGGGAACTATTTTAGATTTGTAGAAGTGAAGGGCTGGTGTCCACGAAAACCTTCCAAATTTTTTATCTACAGCTTTTAGTTGGGCTGTCAGGCTTCTTGTTTTATCCCACAGGGCCTTCATAGTGGTGTTTTCTTTCAGGGAATTATCTATCCACACCCCAAGATATTTGTATTCGTTCACCACTTCCAATTTGTTGTTTTCCAGGAACCAGGCCGATGGGGTTTTGCGGTCGACTGTCGATTTGGTAAAGAGCAGAATATTTGTTTTCTGGGTGTTCATTTCTAAGTTGTTTCCTTTCATGTAGGCAGAGAGGTTTGATAATTGCCGTTGTAAACCTATTTTTGTCTGGTCCATCAGAATCAGGTCATCCGCGTACCATAACCTGGATACTTTTGACAGTCCCACTCTTGGCGGGAATGAGCAAATTTTCTCTTCAGTGTACTGGAAGTCGCCTATAAAGGCAATAAACAGAGCCGGTGCCAGGGGGCAACCTTGCTTGACCCCAGGTTTTGTGAGAATTTTGTTTGACAGGTGGCCTTGCTGGCTCAGACAGACACGCATGGAAGTTTGAGTGTGTAGGGCCATGATTGTATCCAATATTGGAGTCGGGCATTTCCAGGTTCTCAATTTTTCCCAGAGTTTCTCACGATCCACCATGTCAAAGGCCTTTGATAGGTCGACCAGAGCCAGTTGAACTTTAGGGGCACCTGATTTCATCCTTAATTTAATGATGTTTAGAATTAAGATGTTTATCGCCGTCCCTGTGCCCTTTTGGAAACCAGTCTGGAAAATATCAGCTGCAGGTGAAGCTCTTGCCCACTTCTGAAAGTGCGTGAGTAATAAAGTCGTGAATATTTTCCCCAAAAATTCCAACAGTGCAATGGGTCCATAGTTGGACGGGTTTTCTCTGGACCCTTTTTTAAAAATAGGGACCAGTACCGCTTCTGTCCGGGATGCCGGGATCTGTCTGGCTTTATGGCAATGATTGAAGATTTCCCTTAAGACTGCAGCCCATTCTTCCGGAGGTTTTTTGATGCCAATATTGGTTAGACCATCAGGGCCCGGGGCTCTTGAAGTTTTCAGTTGTGTTATTATTCTTAAAATATCTTCCACATCTGTCAGCGGGATCCAATGGGCACCGAGCTGCTGGATTTTCCGGTCTACGGATGTTGGTGGCGGCTGAAAAAGGATGCTGATGTACGACACCCAGTTTTGTTCCGAGACCGCCTTTGCGATAGGGGGTGCCCTTTGCCCATTGGTAGTTTTTAACAACTTCCAAAAGTCTCTTGTGTTTTTTAAAGCGAGGGACTTCTGCATGGCTTCTGCGTCATTCTGATACATACTTGCCGCGTGGTGTTTTATCCATGATTTATAGTGGGTTGCACCCTTTTGGTAATCAGACCATGCCTCTGCTGTTTGGTGCCTGATTGCGAAGTTGTTCAGATTTCTTGTTTCACGTCTCTTGATCACCACCAACCGATCGGAAGTATGATTGTGTGTGGGTTTCTTACCCTTTATTCCTGAAAAGGACACCCTATGCGGTAACAATAAGGGCGTATAATCTGGTCTTCTTGCAACTGGACTGGTTGTTCTGAACTCGGGATCCGTGCTCAACCTATCCTTTATGGCTCTTCTGTTCTCTGCCGTAAGGCGCAGACGGGATTGTTGCTTGTTTGGTTCTACTTCCGAAGCGTATAGGAGCCTTTCCGGTGCCTGTGCTCCCGAAGATAGTTGTAGCAAATTGTGATCGCTTTTCAGTGTTTTCACAACCTTGAAGGATTAAATAAAAGGGATCAGACCTTCAGTTACAAAGATATAATCCAGGGTAGCAAAGGATACATCTCTTTCCCACGTTGGAATCTGAGGTTCGGAGTCTTTTAACATTGCTGCATTGAAAAAGTTTCTTGATTTCATCAGCTTTGACCATGCAAAACCTCTTTTGTCTGCCAGGGAGCGGGTCGGTAACGGTTTTTCAGATGTTGTGTGTGCTTTACATTTAGCGTTGAAGTCACCGCAAATTATGATATTATCCATATCGAACTCTACATTGATGGTGTTGATGGCTTCAGCCACTGAGTTGCAAAAATGTTTTAATGATGTTCTCTCCGGGTTCCAATACACGTTTATTATCGCAAGGTCTGAAATGACCCATACATCCTGCACTGGGTCATAGCGCTGCCATGAAGTTAGGGTGCAGAGCATACTGTAAACTTCAATGATTTTGGTTTTTGGCATGATCCCTGAGCCTATGCGAATAGCCATTAGAAGGCCCGAGGATGGTCTTCCCATTAGTGACCTACAGGCTGGAGAGAGTTCTACTGCAAATCCATCTAATGTCGGTGGCTCTATTAACCAAGTTTCCTGTAAACACAGGATATCGAAACTCCCTAAATTTGTCACTTGGGCGGGTCAGGTGATTGAAGCCTCTTGTGTTCCATGATGCCATAACCAGATCTTTTTTGGCCGATTTAGGGGCCAGTTTCACTCTAGACGTTGGAAGCTCGAGAGGGCTTCGTGTTCGCTGCTATTTCTTGTGGGATCGACCAAACGTATCCGCCAACCACTTCCATGGTCCTTCTGAGACTTTTGGCTTCTTCTGACACATTTGATTTTTCGTAAGTTCGTCCGTTTGTCTAAAGAGTTGTTTCTATCTGTTGGGCTCCGCGTAGTTTTATAATGGTTTCGCTGATGCGGACTCCGCCCGGTATTTTCCCAATTTGATGAGGATTCGAACTTTAAGTCTTCTCTTCTCCAGTCGGAGTTCTCGTGGCCATTACTCGGCAACTGATGCCTGGTGATTCTGCTCTTCGTGGTGTCTTGCCAGCAATTTTGGTTATACAGTGCTTCAGTTCCTGAGATGTAATGGGCCCTTGCCGGAGTGACCCTCTTCTGAGTTTTTTTCTGGCTGTTTTTGTGCCTGTTTGGTTACTGAGAACAAATTAAATCCTAATTTGTGTAGATCTTTGGAAACTTCTGAAGGGATTTCTGCTAGAGCTTTGTTTCTTATATGGATGAATGATTTTGCTCTATGGTCCCGATGATAAGGTTCTACCAACTTAAAAAATCGTTTGTCAGATGTTGTAATTTCTTAATTTTTGCTAGGGTTTTAAGAACCGTTTTTCTGTTCAAGACCATATACCCTTCTTTAGATGACGTTTGTTCAAGTTTAAAGATTGTAGTTCCTGCAAGTTTTTCGTCAAGTTTCTTGGATCCTTTTGACGGCCATGAGTTTTCTACGTACTTCGACGACCTCTGGGCGACCTCACATTGATCGTTTTTCTTTTCTGAGATCGGAGGCCGATTTTGTCTTTGATCTCCAGGGCTCATTTTATGATATCTTTTAGGTTCCATTTGCCCCTCGAAGACCTCAACTCGCCCACGCCTCAGTATGGGCACTTCTTTATCATCCTCAACTTCTTCGGGGTTGTTCGATAAGATGGTTTTATTTACAGCAGCTGAAGCTGATTTGACTTCTGGTTGGGGTGATATGACTATGATTTGGGAATCTTCTAAATTGTCATAGTGCTGAGACATTCCTGAATCGTTTTTGGAGATGTAGGCAAGAGCTGATGATCTGGTTTAACAGGTGGAATAGTTTGGGAGCGTTCAGTCATCCTTAATTTAGCCTCTTCTTGCTTCTTTCCTTTTGTTCCGGCGCCTAGAACCAACAGTGGATGGGATGACTTTTCTTCTGTTTGCTTTGCTCCAGATATCGATGCATGTTTGATTTGTTAATTTGAGTTTTAGTCGGTTTAATTTTTAGCGACTCCAGCTCTGTTCGCTCTTTTAAGGTCCTAGACTTAGATATCGCAGACAGATTCCGCGATGGCTTTGCTCCAAAGATGGGTGCCAAGTCCTTGTGGAGAGGTCCTTCGCTAGTCTGGGACCCAATAGAGATTGAAGATGATGTAACTTGAGCGACATGGTGTCTTTTCGTAAGTTGGTCTTCCAATTTGGCAATTTTAGCCTCCTTGGTCGCTTGTGATAGCGTAGTTTTTGTGTCCAGGGCTGTTATGAAGCCTAGAATGAAGGTCAGCTTTGCCAGCATTGCAGATGACATAGAGGTGTTGTCTTTGAGAGCTTCATTGATGGACTTGTAGAGTTTGGCAAAGGGATTTAAGGCAATTGTCAGTGTTGACATTATTTGTAGCAGATCTATTTTGGTACTGGGGGAGTCCTTCTGAACCGGTGCTGATATTTCACTAAGTCTTCGACTAGAGACCGGCATCGGGAGACCCTTGTCGTGGGTATAGACAGGGACTCTGTCTATACTTCTTCTGTCTGTGGACAATAATGAGTCTTGTGCACAAAATTCTTCCTCTGCTTGGCGTCCTTTGGAGCGGTGCGAAGGTTCTTGTATATGGGCTTTAGTCCATGCGTGTCTGTCTTCTATTTGTCCCGCTACGGAGTTTGTAAAGCTCCGGTCTCCTAATGGAGTGTTTGACAGTGGAGGACTAGCTAACCCTTGGATCTGGGGTGCCACTACCGTTTTCTTTGCTTCGATCCTAGGTGGCCTCTCACTGCTACTATGAGGGCTTCAAGGAGCCGACGAATGTGGGGGCATCTCTGCACAAGGGCCCTGGACTGGTGTATTTGACATATCTTCGGCGATCATTTCCTTTAGGACTGGTGCATTCGCTTTAGAATTCGCCCTTGGGAAACTTTGTTCAGTCTTTCGGGCTTTGCTTGCAGGCAAGGGATCTTGTACCGCCTCCAAGATCTCCGCTTCGGAGAGCTCCGAATCTTGATCTAGTTTCCTTTTATGGTGGTTGAGAAAGTATTCTTTAAGGGAGGACGATATCAGGGGAGTTGGAAAACACTTTGCACTCCCTTGACTTTTGGGGCCCAATTTTCTTTGTTTTTTCGTGTATATTTTATTTGGTGTCGACTTTGTTTTTGCTGATCATTTTATGTTTGACTCCATTGTTGCAAGATCGGCGTGCTGGTTTACGGCTTGTTGGCAATTACCCTGAGCCTTTATCAAAGCCATTTCCAAGTTTGGGTTTTGATCTTTGGGGGTAGCCACATTCACCAAGTCTTCAATTACCTGGGCCTGATTCACAGTCCGTACTGGTACTGGAATTAGGTCCAGGGGCCTTTCTTTTTTTCCCGAACAAGCTTCTAAAGCTTCCTCACCAGAGCTCCTAAGATCATGAGTTATAGATAAGTCTTCTTGATCAGAGATCAAAGAATCGCTTGAGGCGATTCTGGTAAGTCGGTTTAGTGAAAAAGGCAGTATTTGATTTCCACTGGGTAGATTGAAACTTCTATGGATCAGTGCAGTCGTTTGGACATTGGCTCGGGGAAGTACCTGAGCCTGGCTGTCTCCAATTTATTTTTTCTCCACCCCATTTTCCACAGTAGGGGGGTTTTGTGATGGATGTGACAGGATGTCTTCTGATGCGAGGGGCGCATTTTCCATCCTCCGCCGTTAAGGCTCCTGCCGAAGCCGTCCTCCGACAGCCTCAGGCGAGAGACCACTCGTCGATACGGTGGAACAGTTGGGGGTCTGGAATTCTGTTTGCTAGATCGCTACCGCTGTTCCCTTGTTGGCCATTTGAGTTTTACCTTCGCCATCACCATCAGACGCCCAGGTTTCCACGGAGGGCGGAGCTCCCTCCTGGACCGATGTATCCACTCCAACCCTCGGTGCTTGGCCTGTTTCGTCACCATCACCTGGTTGAGTACAAAATAATAAAGTTGTTTTCCAGTGTTTTGTTGCCAATTTTTGATTTAATGAGGATTTTTGAGCCGCCGTGTTCATTAATGGGTCAGCCACAGTCGGGCTCATTTCCGAGTCATCCGCAGCAACGATCGGGAATACAGACGGCAAGAGACCCTCTCCCCCAAGTTCATTTAACACGGTGTCGCTTCGGAGCCACCGTTTCTCGAGGATTGCCTCGGACGGAGTAGGCGGCACCATCTCAGAGATAGCAAGTCCCGCAAAACAAGGACAAGAGATTCACAATGCCGGAGAAAATAGTAGGAGATGAGTCCAAGGTAAGAAGAGCTGGGACGTTGGGGTAATTTTCATACACGGCCTGAGCAGATTATTCTCGGGTGTGTGAGTAGAGTGATTTAAACAGTACTGTTGTGAATCGTAGCAACAGGGAAGAAGCCAAAGGGGGTAGGACCTGCTTACCGCTTCTCCCGACTCCGGACACCAGACACACTGCTCGCACACCGCGCATGTGCAGTGATTATGTAGATGGAGGCTGAAAACCTTCAGTAGCTGTAGAAAGCGGACTGCACAAACAATCCTTACGGAGCAAAAGCACAGTGGTCTGTCAACCAGTTCTCCACCAGACACACTGCTCGCACACCGCGCAGCACTCCGCGCATGCGTGGTGATTATGTAGATGGAGGCTGAAAACCTTCAGTAGCTGTAGAAAGCGGACTGCACAAACAATCCTCACGGAGCAAAAGCACAGCGGTCTGTCCACCAATTCTCCACCAGACACACTGCTTGCACACCTCGTTTAAAGATCACTTCACTTGGGCTTTGGAGGTTACCTCTTAAGAATTATTTTGGCATGTAATAGTAAACAGTGCACTGTAAAGCTCGTGTAGCCATTTACATTGGTGAAAAAGTGGTTAGAAATAACAATCATACTTTTCTGAAGGATTTAAAGACTTTTTTCTCTGCCCAAAGCGATTTTACACAAGACTTAGTGGCAAAGATTGGTCAAAACTTTGAGGATTTGATGACCACGTCATAGTGGGGTGTGGTGGTGTTAACTAAGTATTTTGATTAATGAATTGGCTTGCTAATTTAAATTAATTAAATGTAACTTGTTTGTCCATTATGCTCCTGCTAGCTGTACAAAGGAACAGAATATGACCATTTCCTCCAGGACACAAACATGGTTCAATTATTTTACTCATTAATTTGTCAGCTGGGCCAAGTATCTGAAGAGGAAACAGTTTTAACAATGACACAAATTACGCTGCTATAATAAGTATGGACGTTTACCAAAAAATAGTTTGCATGGTGGCAACAAACACAAATATTGCATGTATAAAAATAAACCAGCTGGAACCACAGCAGGCTCATTGGCCAACATTCTTGCACAGTCCAGGACTATGTCCTGGCTATATTGCGAATGGGGTTTCATTGCTTCAGCACCTCCTTCTAGGCCTCCACACCATGGCCCAGAGCAACTGCCGAGTAACAACGTATGGTGCCGCGAGCAACATGTTGCTCCCGAGCTACACGTTGGGGATCACTGCTCTACTTGATGCTGCTCCATCTCCTTTGTGCTGCCATCCACTCCTTGATGCTGCTCCGTCTCCTTTGTGTTGCCATCCTTTCCTTGATGCTGCTGCGTCTCCTTTGTGTCGCCATCCTCTCCTTGATGCTGTTCTGTCTCCTTTGTGTCGCCATCCTCTCCTTGATGCTGCTCCGCATCCTTTGTGTTGCCATCCTCTCCTTGATGCTGCTCCGTCACCTTTCTGTCGCATTCCTCTCCTTGATGCAGCTCTGTCTGCTTTGAGTTGCCAACCTCTCCATGATGCTGCTCCGTCTCCTTTGTGTCACCATCCTCTCCTTGATGCTGCTCCGTCTCCTTTGTGTCGCCATCCTCTCCTTTTTGCTGCTCTGTCTCCTTTGTGTCACCATCCTCTTCTTGATGCTGCTCCGTCTCCTTTGTGTCGCCATCTTCTCGTTGATGCTGCTATGTATCTATTGTGTTGCTTTCCTCTCCTTGATGCTGCTCCGTCTCTTTTGTGTCACCATCCTCTCCTTGATGCTGCTCCGTCTCTTTTGTGTCACCATCCTCTCCTTGATGCGGCTCCGTCTCCTATGTGTCGCCATCCTCTCCTTGATGCTGCTCCGTCTCCTTTGTGTCGCCATCTTCTCCTTGATGCTGCTATGTATCTATTGTGTTGCTTTCCTCTCCTTGATGCTGCTCCGTCTCCTTTCTGTCACCATCCTCTACTTGATTCTACACCATCTCCTTTGTGTTGCCATCCTTTCCTTGATGCTGCTGTGTCTCCTTTGTGCCGCCATCCTCTCCTTGATGCTGCTCGATCTCCTTTGTGTCGCCATGCTCTCCTTGATGCTGCTCGGTCTCCTTTGTGTCGCCATGCTCTCCTTGATGCTGCTCCGCATCCTTTGTGTTGCCATCCTCTCCTTGATGCTGCTCCACATCCTTTGTGTTGCCATCCTCTCCTTGATGCTGCTCAGTCACCTTTCTGTCACCTTCCTCTCCTTGATGCGGCTCCGTCTCCTATGTGTCGCCATCCTCTCCTTCATGCTGCTCCGTCTCCTTTCTGTCACCATCCTCTACTTGATTCTACACCATCTCCTTTGTGTTGCCATCCTTTCCTTGATGCTGCTGTGTCTCCTTTGTGCCGCCATCCTCTCCTTGATGCTGCTCGGTCTCCTTTGTGTCGCCATGCTCTCCTTGATGCTGCTCGGTCTCCTTTGTGTTGCCATCCTCTCCTTGATGCTGCTCCGCATCCTTTGTGTTGCCATCCTCTCCTTGATGCTGCTCAGTCACCTTTCTGTCGCCTTCCTCTCCTTGATGCAGCTCTGTCTGCTTTGAGTTGCCAACCTCTCCATGATGCTGCTCCGTCTCCTTTGTGTCACCGTCCTCTCCTTGATGCTGCTCCATCTCCTTTGTGTTGCCATCCCCTCCTTGATGCTGATCCGGCCCTTTTGTGTCACAATCTTCTCCTTGATGCTGCTCCATCTCCTTTGTGTTGCCATCCTCTCCTTGATGCTGCTCTGTCTCCTTTGTGTCAGCATCCTCTCCATTATGCTGCTCCGTCTCCTTTGTGTCACCGTCCTCTCCTTGATGCTGCTCCGTCTTCTTTGTGTCACCATCTTCTCCTTGATGCTGCTCCGTCTCCTTTGTGTCGCCATCCTCTCCTTGATGCTGCTCAGTCTCCTTTGTGTCGCCATCCTCTCCTTGATGCTGCTCAGTCTCCTTTGTTTCGCAATCCTCTCCTTGATGATTCTCCGTCTCCTTTGTGTCGCCATCCTCTCCTTGATGCTGCTCCATCTCCTTTGTGTCGCCATCACCTCCTTGATGCTGCTCCATCTCTTTTGTGTCACCATCCTCTCCTTGATGCGGCTCCGTCTCCTATGTGTCGCCATCCTCTCCTTGATGCTGCTCCGTCTCCTTTATGTCACCATCCTCTACTTGATTCTACTCCATCTCCTTTGTGTCGCCATCCTCTCCTTGTTGCTGCTCCATCTCCACTCCCTTTATGCTGCTCCATCTCCTTTGTGTCACCATTCCTCTCCTTGATGCTGCTCCATCTCCTTTGTGTCTCCATCCTCTTCTTGATGCTACTTCATCTCCTTTGTGTTGCCATCCTCTACTTGATGCTGCTCTGTCTCTTTTGTGTTGCCTTCCTCTCCTTAATGCTGCTCCGTCTCTTTTGTGTTACCATCCTCTCCTTGATGCTGCTCTGTCTCCATGTTGTCGCCATCCTCTCCTTGATGCGGCTCTGTCTCCTTTGTGTCGCCATTCCTCTCCTTGATGCTGCCCCACCTCCTTTGTCGCCATCCCCTCCTTTATGCTGCTCCGTCTCTTTTGTGTCTACATCCTCTCCTTTATGCTTCTCCATCTCGTTTGTGTCGCCATACTCTCATTGATGCTGCTCCGTCTCCTTTGTGGCGCCATCCTCTCCTTGATGCTGCTCTATCTCCTTTATGTTTCCATCCTCTCCTTGATGCTGCTCCTTTGATGCTGCTCCGTCTCCTTTGTGTCGCCATCCTCTCCTTGATGTTGCTCCATCTCCTTTGTGTCGCCATCCTCTCCTTGATGCTGCTCGTCTGCTTTGTGTTGCCATCCTCTCCTTGATGCTGCTCTGTCTCATTTGTGTTGCCATCCTCTCCTTGATGCTGCTCCATCTCCTTTGTGTCGCTATCCTCTCCTTGATGTGGCTCCGTCTCCTTTGTTTCGCCATTTTCTTCTTGATGCTGCTCCGTCTCCTTAATGTCACCATCCTCTCCTTTATGCTGTTCCATCTCCTTTGTGCCATCAATCCTCTTCTTTATGCTGCTCCATCTTCTTTATGTCGCCATCCTCTCCTTGATGCTGTTCCATCTCCTTTGTGCCGCCATCCTCTCCTTTATGTTGCTCCATCTCCTTTGTGTCGCCATCCTCTCCTTGATGCGTCTGTCTCCTTTGTGTCGCCATCCTCTCCTTGATGCTGCTCCGTCTCCTTTGTGTTTCCATCCTCTCCTTGATGCTGCTCCGTCTCCTTTGTGTCGCCATCCTCTCCTTGATGCTGCTCCATCTCCTTTGTGTCTCCATCGTCTCCTTGATGCTGCTCCATCTCCTTTCTGTCGCCATTCCTCTCCTTTATGATGCTCCAATTCCTTTGTGTCACCATTCCTCTCCTTGATGCTGCTCCATCTCCTTTGTGTCGCCATCCTCTCCTTTATGCTGCTCCATCTTCTTTGTGTTGCCATTCCTCTCGTTGATGCTGCTCTATCTGCTTTGTGTCGTCATGCTCTCCTTGATGCTGCTCCATCTCGTTTGTGCTGCCATCCTCTCCTTGATGCTGCTCCATCTCCTTTGTGTCGCCATCCTCTACTCGATGCTGCTCCATGTCCTTTGTGTTGCCATCCTCTCCTTTATGCTGCTCCATCTACTTTGTGTCGCCATCCTCTCCTTGATGCTGCTCCATCTCCTTTGTGTCTCCATCCTCTCCTTGATGCTGCTCCATCTCCTTTCTGTCGCCATTCCTCTCCTTTATGCTGCTCCATCTCCTTTGTGTCGCCGTTCCTCTCCTTTATGCTGCTCCATCTCCTTTGTGCCGCCATCCTCTCCTTGATGCTGCTACATCTCCTTTGTGCCGCCATCCTCTACTCGATGCTGCTCCATCTCCTGTGTGTAGCCATCCTCTCCTTTATGCAGCTCCATCTCATTTGTGTCGCCATCCTCTCCTTTGTGTCGGCATGCTCTCCTTGATGCTGCTCCGTCTTCTTTGTGTCGCCATCCTCTCCTTGATGCGGCTCTGTCTCCTTTGTGTCGCCATCCTCTCCTTGATGCTGCTCCGTCTCCTTTGTGTCGCCATCCTCTCCTTGATGCTGCTCCATCTCCTTTGTGTCGCCCTCCTCTCCTTGATGCTGCTCCATCTCCTTTGTGCCGCCATTCCTCTCCTTTATGCTGCTCCATCTCCTTGTGTTGCCTTTCCTCTCGTTGATGCTGCTCCATCTCCTTTGTGTCGCCATGCTCTCCTTGATGCTGCTCCATCTCCTTTGTGCCGCCATTCCTCTCCATTATGCTGCTCCATCTCCTTGTGTTGCCTTTCCTCTCGTTTGATGCTGCTCCATCTCCTTTGTGTCGCCATGCTCTCCTTGATGCTGCTCCATCTCCTTTGTGTCGTCTTTCTCTCCTTGATGCTGCTCTGTCTCCTTTATGTTGGCATCTTTTCTTTGATGCTGTTTCGTTCTTTGTGTCGCCATCCTCTCCTTGATGCTGCTCTGTCTCTTTTGTGTTACCTTCCTCTCCTTGATGGTGCGCCATCTTCTCTGTGTCGCCATCCTCTCCTTTATAGTGCTCTGTATCCATTGTGTCGCCATCCTCTCCTTGATGCTGCTCCATCTCCTCTCCCTTTATGTTGCTCCATCTCCTTTGTGTCACCATTCCTCTCCTTGATGCTGCTCCATCTCCTTTGTGTCGCCATCCTCTCCTTGTACGCTACTTCATCTCCTTTGTGTCACTATCCTCTCCTTTATAGTGCTCTGTATCCATTGTGTCGCCATCCTCACCTTGATGCGGCTTCGTCTCCTTTGTGTCACCATACTCTACATGATGCTTCCCCATCTCCTTTGTGTCGCCACCCTCTCCTTTATGCTGCTCCATCTCCTTTGTCTCACCATCCTCTTCTTGATGCTGCTCTGTCTCCTTTGTGTCGCCATCCTCTCCTTGATGCTGCTCTGTCTCTTTTGTGTTGCCATCCTCGCCTTGATGCGGCTCCGTCTCCTTTGTGTCGCCATCCTCTCCTTGATGCTGCTCCATCTCTTCTCCCTTTATGATGCTCCAATTCCTTTGTGTCACCATTCCTCTCCTTGATGCTGCTCCATCTCCTTTGTGTCGCCATCCTCTCCTTGATGCTGCTCCGTCTCCTTTGTGTCGCCATCCTCTCCTTTATGCTGCTCCATCTCCTTTGTGTTGTCATTCCTCTCGTTGATGCTGCTCCGTCTCCTTTGTGTCGCCATCCTCTCCTTTATGCTGCTCCATCTCCTTTGTGTTGTCATTCCTCTCGTTGATGCTGCTCTGTCTCCTTTGTGTCGCCATTCCTCTTCTTTATGCTGCTTCATCTTCTTTGTGTTGCCATTCCTCTCGTTGATGCTGCTCTATCTGCTTTGTGTCGTCATGCTCTCCTTGATGCTGCTCCATCTCGTTTGTGCTGCCATCCTCTCCTTGATGCTGCTCCATGTCCTTTGTGTTGCCATCCTCTCCTTTATGCTGCTCCATCTACTTTGTTTCGCCATCCTCTCCTTGATGCTGTTCCATCTCCTTTGTGCCGCCATCCTCTCATTGATGCTGCTCCATCTCCTTTGTGTCGCCATCCTCTCCTTGATGCTGCTCTGTCTCCTTTGTGTCGCCGTTCCTCTCCTTTATGCTGCTCCATCTCCTTTGTGTCGCCATTCCTCTCGTTGATGCTGCTCTAGCTCCTTTGTGTCGCCATGCTCTCCTTGATGCTGCTCCATCTCCTTTGTGCCGCCATCCTCTCCTTGATGCTGTTCCATCTCCTTTATGCCGCCATCCTCTCCATGATGCTGCTCCATCTCCTTTGTGTCACCATGCTCTCTTTGATGCTGCTCCATCTCCTTTGTGTCATCTTCCTCTCCTTGATGCTGCTCCATCTTCACTGTGTCGCCATCCTCTCCTTGATGCTGCTCCGTCTTGTTTGAGTCACGATCCTCTCCTTGATGCGGCTCCGTCTCCATTGTCGCTATCCTCTCCTTGATGCGGCTCAGTCTTCTTTGTGTCACCATCCTCTCCTTGATGCTGCTCCATCTTCTTTGTGTCGCCATCCTCTCCTTGATGCTGCTCAGTCTTCTTTGAGTCGCCATCCTCTCCTTGATGCTGCTCCATATTCTTTGTGTCGCCATACTCTCCTTCATGCGGCTCTGTGTCCTTTGTGTCGTCTTTCTCTCCTTGATGCTGCTCCATCTTCTTTGTGTCGCCATCCTCTCCTTGATGCTGCTCCATCTCCTTTGTGTTGCCTTTCCTCTCGTTGATGCTGCTCCATCTTCTTTGTGTCGCCATCCTCTCCTTTATGCTGCTCCATCTCCTTTGTGTCGCCATTCCTCTCCTTGATGCTGCTCCATCTTCTTTGTGTCGCCATCCTCTCCTTGATGGTGCTCCGTCTTCTTTGTGTCGCCATCCTCTCCTTGATGCTGCTCCGTATCCATTGTGTTGCCATCCTCGCCTTGATGCGGCTCTGTCTACTTTGTGTCGCCATCCTCTCCTTGATGCTGCTCCATCTCCTTTGTGTCGCCATCCTCTCCTTGATGCTGCTCCATCTCCTCTCCCTTTATGTTGCTCCATCTCCTTTGTTTCACCATTCCTCTCCTTGATGCTGCGCCATCTCCTTTGTGCCGCCATCCTCTCCTTGATGCTGCTCCATCTCGTTTGTGCCGCCATCCTCTCCTTGATGCTGCTCCATCTCCTTTGTGTCGCCATCCTCTCCTTTATGCAGCTCCATCTCATTTGTGTCGACATGCTCTCCTTGATGCTGTTCCATCTCCTTTGTGTCGCCATCCTCTCCTTTATGCTGCTCCATCTCCTTTGTGTCGCCATTCCTCTCCTTTATGCTGCTCCATCTCCTTTGTGTTGCCTTTCCTCTCGTTGATGCTGCTCCATCTTCTTTGTGTCGCCATCCTCTCCTTTATGCTGCTCCATCTCCTTTGTGTCGCCATTCCTCTCCTTTATGCTGCTCCATCTCCTTTGTGTTGCCTTTCCTCTCGTTGATGCTGCTCCATCTTCTTTGTGTCGCCATCCTCTCCTTTATGCTGCTCCATCTCCTTTGTGTCACCATCCTCTCCTTGATGCTGCTCTGTCTACTTTGTGTCTCTATCCTCCCCTTGATGCTGCTCTGTCTCCTTTGTTTTGCCATTATCTCCTTGATGCTGCTTCGCCTCCTTTGTGTCGCCATGCTCTCCTTGATACTGCTCCATCTTGTTTGTGCCGCCATCCTCTCCTTGATGCTGCTCCATCTCGTTTGTGCCGCCATCCTCTCCTTGATGCTGCTCCATCTCCTTTGTGTCGCCATCCTCTCCTTGATGCTGCTCCATCTCGTTTGTGCCGCCATCCTCTCCTTGATGCTGCTCTGTCTACTTTGTGTCTCCATCCTCTCCTTGATGCTGCTCCATCTGCTTTGTGCAGCCTTCTCTTTTGTGCTGTCATCCTCTTCTCTAGGCTGCTTCAACTCCTGTAGGCATCTTTTCTCTGTTATATGCTTGTTTCCCCTCTTTATACTTATTTCCTTTCATGCTTGCTTCCTCCTTTTTATGCTTGCTTACTCTTTTTTTAAGCGTGTTCCCTCTATTTGATGCTTACTCGCCCTGTTTCATGTTTATTTCCTTTCTTTTATACTTGTTTCCTCTATTTCCTGCTTGCTTCCTCTCTTTAGCCTTCTTCCCTCTATTTTATGCTTGCTTCCTTTCTTATGCATGTTCCCTCTCCTTTATACACGGCTGTCCTTGTTATACTTATTTCCTTTCTTGTATGCTTGTTCCCACCTTTGTATGCTTGCTTCCTCTTTTTGCTGTGTGTTCCCTCTGTTTGATGCCAGTTTCCCCTCTGTAGACTTATTTCCTTTCTTTTATGCTTGTTCCCTCCTTTTCATGCTTGCTTCCTCTCTTTTATGCTTGTTCCCTCTATTGTACGCTTAGCCGCCTCTTCTATGCTCGCTTCCTTTCTATTAGACTTGTTTCCTCTATTTCCTGCCTGCTTCCTCTCTTTTATGCTTGTTCCCTATATTTGATGCTTATTTCTCCTCTTTAGACTTATATCCTAGCTTCTTCCCTCCTTTTTATGCTTGCTTCCTCTCTATTATGCTTGTTCCCTCTATTGTACGCTTAGCCGCCTCTTCTATGCTTGTTTCCTGTCTTTTATACTTGGTTCCTCTCTTTTATGCCTGTTCCCTCTGTGTGATGCTTGATTCCTTCCTTATACCTGTTCCCTCACTTTCATACTTGCTTCCCCTCTTTATACTTATTTCCTTTCGTGTCTGCTTGTTACCGTATGGTATGGTCATGTTTATTTGTGAAGCGCCTATACACAAAAGTGTGTCAATGCACTCAAGGGGAAAAAATCAACAACCGCCCTTGAAATTCGGAGACGATAATAGTCTGCACAGGCAGAGAAAGTGCATATACTACTTTTAAGGATCTATGTGATCACCGTGCAGCCCGCAACTGCGACGTCGAAAATGCTGACAGCAGTTACGGCGCGGCGCAGTGATCATATGTGCCCCCTCCCACCCACTCCCAACCCCAAAACAAACACACTTACCTTTAGGGCGGCACACTTCTGCTTGGGTTGGAGCTGACTCCGCAGGGTGCTTTCCATTTTTTTTTTTAACGTGTCCGCTGCTTTCCGAAATGGTAAGCGGGGAACACCCCCCCCCCCCCCCCCCCTCGACCCCCATTACTGCGCCTAGGAATACCACATTTAACAGTAGAGGTAAAAGCGATTATGTGTGACGACAAGTCTGCAGTTTTTCCAAGTGCCTTTGTAGAGGAGGAGCCAAATGCCTCTACCGGAAGTCCCGCCCCCATTTTTCCTATGTTGGAAATCAGAAATTGCAACATGCACGACACCAATAATGGTCCACATACTGCGAAAATCCTTGAAACAAGATATCCATTCAGAAAGCCCTATATGATGTACCCACGGGAAAATACAATCTTTTAAAGGAAGTTCTGGAAGAAGTGTGAAGATGAATAAAAGAGAGGACTGGTGACATCACATGAAGCAGAAATTACGCACCCAGAGGAGATGCCCATGAAGAGAGTATATAGACCTTATAGAATCTGATGGCATTGGCAAAGTGAAGAATTGAACAACATTTCATGTGTGGAATGAAGATTGCACATGCAGAGAAGCTTTGAAGAAAATGCAAGCAGTTTTATAATTGTACAAGACTGAACAATCATAAGGCTGGCCATACGTAGTGAATAGACTGCAGGCGGTGCCGCCAATATATATATATGTATATAGAATCTGGATGTTCCATGTCATGTTCAAAGCAAAACTAGGACCCCATGAACAGAAGGACTGAAAGTGTGGCGCAGTGGAAGAAAACAGCTGACGATGAGGGAAGATTCGAGAAAGGTTGTCTGGCCAAGTGTCAAGGGTTGGGGCAGCCAAGAAACTGGTTATCTATTTGAGAAAGTACAATGAACATGAGAAGCGAGGCAAGCTCCTGTTGATGTGTAATGGAAAAACACTAGAAGTGCCCGGATGTATTCATTTAATAGTGTTAAATACGAAAGAAACAGCTCAAACACAGTCACCTGTCACATGGTGTAGGTGAAAATAGACTTTGGGCAAGCTACACTGAGACTTGAAGATAAGACCATGCTTGCACTACCTTTATTCTCAGGTGTAGTGATACTTTGCAAGGCCGAGTTCAAAGACAATTCAAATGGCAGACAGCAGGAGTGATGATGGATGATGGGCTAATTGGGTGGGGAGGTATGGTCAAGTCCAATCCACAAGCACCTGGGGTACCTGCTTGCGAATTGAATATTCCAGAAGGGTACAAGCGTGCCGACCGATCGTAGAGGGCCACATAGTAAAAAGCCCTAGAGTTTGAAAGCCAATGAAACGTGTGTTTCATGGCGGCGAAGATGACTTGCACTAGAGGTGGGCATAGCTGTCCACCTGACCTTAGAGACCCAATCACAATCCTGTCTCCGATAGAAAGTATACCTAGATGTTCCCCTTAAGCCTATCACAACTCCAAGTAGGTTTTCTTATTTTTCCATGTAGTATGATGTCACTGATGATGAATTTTTGTTATAAATATGTTTTTTCATGTGAAACATTGAGAATGCTTGTGCGACATCCGTTGATGTCCGTTGTAACTCCTTGTTTTAGACAATTGCAATTAAAACAGTTATGTTTTTGCCAACTTTCTGAGTCGGTCGTATTATTGGTGTAAGAGTAAAATCTGCATCCCCATCCATTCCATAGAGCTCTACCTTGATTAAAGGGTCCACGGGTTCACGTAAATGCGCCACCATGCAGGGAGTGAAGACAGGGGGAAAACAAGAATAGACTATCTTCAGGCATGGTACGTTTGGGTCGCGCATGTGCACAGATGGTTATCGGGGGTGGAGGCGGGGGAACAGTGCAGGGGGCAGGGATCTAAGTGTGCCCAGTCGGTAGTGAGTGCAGAGAGATGCCACTCTCATGGGTAATCGACCAAGTGCAGTAGCGATGAGGCAAGTGCAGGCCAGGAGGCAGTGCGAGAGGACTAATGAGGGTGCCAGGGACCTCTGAGACTCTGAGGTACACCAGTCAGTCAGCATGCTGTGTGGAAAAGGAGGGAGTGAGGGATAGAGCGGAGAGAGAGGTTAGCAGGGTAGAGGGAGAGAGAAGGAGGAGGAGAAGAGGAATGTCTTAAGGAGTTTCCAGAACTTAAGGAGATAAGGCTCAAGACGGAGGTCGGCGGGGAGGCTATACCAGAGGGAGGCCCCTGCTGAGGATAAAGGTCTCTCTCCAAATCTCTGCTTGGAGAACTGGCTCACTTGCAGAAGGTTGGAGGTAGATGAGTGGAGGGCATGGGAAGGACAGTATTTAGGTAGGCAATGTTGCAGGTAGGTTGGTCCCAGGCCCCAGAAAGCCTTGTGGACAATGCAGAGGGTCTTCAACTTGATCCTTGCAGCCACAGGGAGCCAGTGGAGGGATTTCAGCACCGGAGAGATGCGGTCCCTGGGCTTGAGGCCTAGGATAAGTCTTGCGGTTCTGTTCTGGATGAGTTGTAGAGGGCGCAGAGCGGAGGCAGGGAGGTTAAGAAAGAGGCTGTTGCAGTAGTCAAGCCTTGATAGAACCAGGGCTCTGAAGACAGTGAGCCGCTGGGGGAAGGTGAGAAAAGGAAGAGTACCTCTGAGTAAGTGCATCTGGTAGTTGGATTTTTTTAGAAATGTCCGAAATGTGAGTGGAGAAGGAGAGAGTGCAGTCGAAAATGAACCCAGGGTTTTTTGCCTCGCAGGTGGGTGCGGGCACAAGGCCAAGGTATGCCGGCCAGAGTGAGAGTGGGAAAGCAAGAGCAGGAGTCCCTATGCACACTATTTGTCTTACTGGCGTTGTGGCAGAGGTTATTTACAGCACACCATGACTGAATTGCAGACAGACAGACAGTCAGATATGAGCGAGGTAGAGGAGGTGGCTGAGGGTAGCCTGAAGGAGAGTTGGGTATCGTCCTTGTAACACTGGAAGTTAGAGATGAAAGTGGCTATCACACATGCGAAGGCAGCCATGTAGACGTTGAAGAACCAGGGGGATAGGTTAGAGCCCTGGGGAACCCCACAGGTTGATCGAGTGATAGAGGAGAGAAAGGCTCCGAGTTCCACCTGGGATGGGCGGTCGGAGAGGAAGGCGGTTAACCACGCCAGGGCCTGACCTCTGACTCCCTCCTTTTTGTCATTGCTTCCTCTCTTGTATGCTTATTCCCTCTATTTTATGCTTGGTCGCCCTCGTCTATGATTATTTTCTTTCTTTTATCCTTGTTTCCTCCCTTTTATCCTTGTTCCCCTTGTTATGCTTATTTCCTCTCTTGTATGCCTGTTACCTTTTATTTTATGCTTGTTTCCTTTCTTATGCTTGTTCCCCGTCTTGTATACTTGTTTACTTGTTTACTTGTTTATGCTTGTTCCCTCTTGTATTTGTGTTCCCTTTCTTGTATGCCTATTTCCTCTAAACTGGTCTTCTTCCCTCTGTTCTATACTGTCTTGGCACTTCTGTATTTGTGTTTTTTGGTGAAAGCAGAAAATGTGTTTTGAATGACTAGCAAAATAATTTCTAGGTACTGTAAAATGTGAAGAATGTTGGGAGAAGGGGAACAAGAAATAGTGGGCAGAATATGTCTGGATGAGTATACATTACAAGACTATTTTATTGGAAGTGTTGGAGGGGAAAGAGGAACCCATCAGGGGAACCAGCAACTAGGCTCAGTCAATGAGCAGGATAGAGGGGGGTGTGGGGGCAACTAGAATCAACCAGCAGTGGTGGAGGGAGGAGATATGGGGCACCTAGGGGAAGCAATGAAAGAAAGAGGGAAGAAGAAGCCAGGGCAACCAAGACCCATTATGGAAGTTTGGGGAAGGGGTTTGGGTTTAACCAGGTCCATCCATGGCAGAAGGAGAGGAGAGGTGGGCCCCCAGCATCAGCCAGGTGAGAATTGGGGTGGGGAGGTGGTGGCAAGGATGAGCCAGGGGAGGAGAGGAGATGTGGAGGGTGGGGCCAATCAGGACCGGTTGGAACAGCAAGTGGGAAGTCACTTACTGGAATAGGTAGCCCTGCACCAGCTTGCCAGGGGTCCTGCTTAAGGCACAGGGAGGTGGGGGTAGCCTGGTGAACAGGCTAGTAGGTGAAACCCTTGACCATGTGCTCTTCACTAGGACACCAGGTGAGGCTGCCAGGGATGCCATTTGGGGGTTGACAGGGGTAGCATTGGCTCCCCCCTCTGCTACCCCTAGACATACTCCTACCCCTAGACCTGTCCTTGCGATCCCTGTGCCACTGGACAAAGAGGCAGTGCCAAGAGCAGATATCTGCGTTGTACCTGGAAAAGGCGGTTGTAAATGCAGCTAAATGTGTTACCGCCTTTCTCACCTGGAATCTAGATCTCGTTAGCTGGAGAAATCCCAGGGATGCAGGAGAAACCATGAAGCCGCCATCACTAGCAGGTTGGCAGTCCATTCGTGAAGAATGCCTGAATGGTTGGGTTCAGAGGCGGGGCTGTCTGGGCAGCTCATACCCAGTACTGTCACAACAGGAAGGCTATGGGGGCTAGGTTTAGCTAACTGGGAACGGGTAAGGGCAGCCTGCAGTACTCAGTGACAGCACAGCAAGAACGCAAATCTCATCAGTGTTTCTCGTCTGCTTTGCACATCCAGTTCGCCACTGGGCCTGTCATGAGAGGGGTGTGCCCCAGTGGCTTCTGCCAGCAATCCTGCCTGGGCGCTGTGTGGCCTGACGCAGACCTGCCAGACCTGCATCGCAGCCACCCTGTAGAGAGACGCATGGTGAGATAATTAATTTACATAAAGTGCCCCTCCGCCTTTGAAGAAAATCATCTGTTGCTTCCTCAAGCAAAACAAACACATTTTTGGAAGGATGGCTCAGGGGCAACACACTTGTTTTGGGAACAGGAGGATGCATTGCACCAGGGGTCAGTTCATGTTCCAGTGCTTAGAAGCTGGATGGGGCTGGTTTTCAGCAACATCAAATGGACAAAATAAAATAATAAAATGTGCCTTTCCTAGGGATGATGTCATGGAGCTGCTGCTGCTGTTTACATTTTTAAATAAATTTTAAAAACCTGCAAATACTGGGACCTGCAACACATCCTTCCCTTCTATCTGCCATCTAACAAAGAAAACTGTGGGATACTTACGAAATAACGGTTTGAGGTGTGTGCTTGAGGCTCAGTGTTATGGAGGCTGGTACTGGAGACGGAAGACGTTGTGCTAGTGACTTACAGATGTTGGGAGAGAGTGTTTGACATGTAATGTGTTGCAAGAGAGTTGAAATGCTTTGAATGCAGATATAATGATTATAATGTATAAGGTGTTTGAGGAGGGTCATTGAGACTCATGCTGTTGGGGTGTTGCAGGGGGCACTGGAGACTTTAGTTGCTAGTTTGCATGAAGTTGGTGGTGCTGGAGAATAATGGAGACAAGTTGCTGGAGGGTGGCACTGTGTAAACGTGAAGGTGTTGGAGCAGGGCATTGGAGGTGTAAGGTGTTGGAGGCCGAAGGTGGGTGCCAGACATTTAAAGCTGTTGATGAAGGACTCTTAGCTACTCGCAGTGGATAGTGGGGTGAGCATGGTGACAATGGTTGGTGGATATTCAGCCTCTGGGTGACTGGTGGGAGTGGGTTGCTGTACAGTGGTTCAAAGTGCACTATTGACAAGAAAATCTCTGTGCATATTGTCCAAGTGTAAAAGCAGGAAGTGGTACAGCCGCTGATTGTCTTCTGGTTGGACTTGCGTTGATCAGTTGCTGTTTCCAGTCTGTGGCCAGGCACTAGATGTCTGTTCTTTGGGGTTTAAACCTCTTCGATATGCTCTGTCCATTTACAGTTTAGCCTGAGTGATGTACAATAATCCAGGTAGTTGTGTTAACGTCTGCTTACATTCACTGTAATTTGATAACATGGGCCCATACGCACTGATATTAATGCTACATATGGTGATCCATTCTTGTATGAAATGTATATCACAGTGATATTGTAACCATATTTTTATGAGTGTACTGAGGAACAATGCTATGTGATGGCACTTCCTGTTTTGTTAAGGGGTGAAAGGCTGTGTGTCATCACTTCCCGTGATGTCACACTGGGCAGGGCAAAATGACATCACTTCCTGTAATGTCATCTGAGACCAATGGTCGTGTGATGTCACTTCCGCCACTGCTGGAATTTTGGTGAAATGACGTCCCTGCAGGATGCCCTATTCTCTCTGGATATATGACGATGCAGTCCATGCACGTGGTCTGGTCAACCCAATCCCCATGATCCCTCGGCCCAATGGATTTTGGGGCAGCGCCCGGGGGTGCTGGAGAAGCAGCGAGCAGCAGCACGCACAACTGAGGACCCGGCAGTTGGGAGGGACCTCATAACGGGCTGCGTTCAGGAGAGGGAAGAAGCTCAGGGGCCCATTGACAAAGGTTTCTGTTATTGACCCCCTCGTAGATCTTATGCAGACCACACGCGTGGTCTGGGCCGACCAGTCGCCCTGGTCCCTGTGCCCCAATCGATTGTATTGTGATTCTGGGCTGCTGGAGAGGCAGCAGGTGCCAGTGGGCCACGCCAGTGGACCAAGCTGCTGGAATGTTCTAGTCATTCTCCGTAAGTGTGCTGAGCTAGAGCCTCTTGATGTGTTTTTTTCTCTTGTTTAAGCTTTGTTCTCTATGCTTTCTCGCTGCTTTGTTCTACGTTCCCTTCCTTTATGCTTAACTGCCACGTATGTTTTGATCCCATCTCATGTCCTTCTCTCTTCCTTTCTGATTTGTTGGGCCTCCTTCCGAGTTTGGTGCATATTCTGGAGTTTTTCTGTGGAATTACCACCAAACTAATTTCCATCTCTTGCTCTGGGTCATCTACTGCCAGATTTTTGGTGGCTGTATGGTGGTGTTAATCCCCATTTTAGGAGTAGCAGATCTGTGCCAAAGAATGACTATATGCTTCTGACTGTATCGCACTATTTCGTTTATGTGCCTTTTAGTCTTGAAGGTGCAGTGGTGAGACACAGGCGATTCTTCAGACTCACTTTACTTTGCATCATGGTACTTGTAGGCTTCCATTCAGGATGTGGAAAATGAAGCTACAATCATCTTCTTCTTGCTTAATGTGTATCTAGGGGGGGGGTTGCATATGGTCAAGTTGCTTTATTATGGGATTTGTGCCTATGCAAGCCATCTATATGAAGCAGTCTTTTTTGTGTATTTTGAAACACAATACTTATATCTCAAACAACTCAAGATTTGTTGACGTGCCTAAAATGTAGAGTGTGCTCAAATCACGGCTTTGCCACTTGACCAAAGTGTGTGATGCTAGGGGAAATTATTTAATCTTACTGTGGCTTGTCTGCAAACAATGGGAGTGCCTAGAAGTGGTTCAATTAAGAAACAGCACACTAATTGAAAATGGACGCGCTTGTGGTTTGATAGAGTATACTGTTGCCTTATTTACTTTAATTATAATAATAGTGACCATTTATCAAATGCAACACAGCTTGAGTGATTTGTCCTTTTTCTAACTGTAAACTGAAATGAATCACACCTTTATTTTCGGTGTGTGTACATTTGGAAATGTACACGGTGGGTACTCTCTGCCGTCCGTCCTTATTGGTTACTAGGCCCTATGTTTCTGTGCACCCTCTGTGCCCTCCCTCAGGAAGGTCATTGGTGGATGCGAGGCAGGGTTTTCCTGGACATTGGTTGGCGCAGAACAGGGTCTCTTCATTGGATGGAAGCCCCAGAGCCTGCTGTCTAAGGACGGTGGAGGGCGTCTCAGAGTTACCAGGGAAGGGCGCCTACCCTGAATAGAGTATGGATGGAGGGAGGGCTGAAGTATTATGCATGGAGTGTTGGGGGGGCAAAGGTCAAGTGATGTCACTTACGCTATTCTGTCGTTGATCCCCTCGGCCCCCCCAAGAAGATGTGCAAGGTTGACAGCTAAAAATTGGGCAATAATAACACCTGTCATTGTAGCTCTTAGAAGTGGGGGATTCTGGCGCACAACGCTATTATTACTAGCATTGAGTTGTGTACTCGTGCGTGGAGAAACTGGCGATTGTGTGGTCCTATATAAACCACAGGTTATTTTAATCATGTGTTACGCAGTGTGATCGTGGACCCTCCGTCCCCGTGCGTTTCCCACCCCCGGGGGGCTTTGGCGATGTCGCGCACTGCGTTACCAACATAGTGTCTACTTTTAAGCACACTCAGCAAACAGACCGCATTGGGGACAATTAATGATTACAGTTTAATGGTCCCTGGCCTCCTAACAGTTATGATAATTTATGCATGTTCATTTTCTTAACACGGATTACATATCATGGAAGGGCGGCTCTAATTTGAGAGCTCGGTGGCTCTGTCGCTCATCGCAGCTGATTTAGCGCCGTTTAGCGATGAGGGATTTATGGCGCTGAGGATGAGCCGAAGGGAACCACACTTCCGCAGTCTCACCAAGCATGAAGTCTCGAGTGTTGCTATGCAAGCGCTTTTGGGAGGGCGATTCCAGCACCAGCCAATGATGACAGAGCTAAGAACTGGACTCTTATTAAAAGGGTCGCCATTATCCGACCAGTCCTGGCTTTTTAGCTTCGAGCACTGTGAATGCTGGAACTTGTAGTCACACCTTTGACTTTATAACAGTGATTCCCCATATCCCACCATGCAAAGGGCTGTCGGCCGCTGTAGGCATGACTGGTTGGAATGAGGCCTGTTGCCAGCTCTGTTTTATCCCCCAAGGTTTAGAATACAATCGCATCTGCTGCTCACATATTGAGTGCACCCAAGCACCCTATGCTACCCTACTCTCTCGGCTGACCTGGACTATGGTCCCCGAAGGCGTTCGACCCACAAGCGCTTTGAGGTCATACCAATGATATATAGAGCGCTATATAAATGCCCAATAACATAACATAGCATATGCTTCAGAATAGAGGCATAGATGAAACCTGACCGATTAAAGCTATTGTGCCCAGTAGCAAAAAGCATAATGAAAGAAGGCATGGCTCACCCACCAGGGCCTCGAGGGAAGGGGCCCATCACGTGCACAGCGGGAATAATGATGCTGAGAAGTAGACAAGCAGTGCAATACTAACTTCACCCAGGTTCCCCGGGTATAGGCTGAACAACGACGTGATTGGGAGACGGGATTTACCCCTGAGCAGTGGCGCAACCCCATGGAGCTCACCGGGCTTCACCTCTCCTGACCCCGAAAATGTTGGTATGTGCTGACTTGATCTGGCTGCCAGACCTACAGAGCCGCGGCGGGACAGAACAGGACACACTTGTTCCCTCTACGCCAGTCCACCTCTGGTACCAACTGGCATTATTGATGAATAAGTACATAACTGCAACTCAGAATATTGGGTGTTCATCCAGCCGGATGAGTCCCCCAATATAGACCGATATGGGGGATAATGGAGGAATTTTTGATAGATTAGATTGGAGGGGCCCCACAATAGTTTGGAAAATGCAACTCCGTATCCCTACCAACACATTAGGTGGTGAAGGCAGAGGGGTGGGTTGCATGTATTTGACTTGATCCGTTTTTTTTTTTCTTCTCGTAAACCCCACTAAAAGGAGCCTGCCTGACACCAATTCACACTTGAGGCACTTTAAGCTATTTGAGCACTTTATGCTTGTAGAGGAGCAGGTGTACATGCCAGCTCTAGTTCCCACCCCCTCACTTCCGTCATACTGGAACAGTAGTAGGAGATCATTATGTGTGACACCAGGTATTGTCCCAATAGCGCATCGAAGATACGAGAGACGTTATGCACTCAGACAACCATATCGAATGTACCCTCGCACTGATGTGGTGGAAGGATGCCTGCATACACCATAGGACATCGAGGAGCTAGAAGTGAGTTCTGACAAGGGCAGAGTGAAGTCCTGAAGAGGAGACACAGGGCCGCACTGAAACGATATGCATATGCGTAAAAGAATAAAGGTGTAACTGGAATAACAAGAGAAACCTGTAATCAAATAAGAAATCATGTGCACCAAAGAAATAATTGAAAAGAGGCCAAGTGAATGTACATACGCAGAAACGCAAGGTAGATAAGACATATAGAAGCTAGCTGCAGAAGAAAATATAACATGATTAGAGCGGCCATGATGAAACGATGGATGCCGGTCTCATGTTGAAACCAATCAAGATACCTCAGAGACAGACCAGGGCTACAGAGCTAAGAGACGCTGTTAAAACAGCCATCCTAATTGAATTAAATAGCATTAAATAAAAGGTCAAAATTGACAAAATCGTAGTCTCCTCCCACGTGATTCAGAACCGGAAAACAAGGCCTATTCATTAAGCTCCAGGCAAAGGTAGTGGTGTACCTACACTCCCTTAAAAGTCCCAGAGAAGAGAACAGTCTGCAAGGTCAACTGCAAAGAAGAGGCCTTGGCTGAGGGTCTGATCAATGAGGGATGATGGACTAATTGGGGGAAGTAGATAGTAGTCTGATTGTCCTCTGCACTTGGGTTTGTTTTGCTTACGTTCGGCTGACGAGACAAAAGTCCAAGATTGGGAGAGAATGCCAACCAATCGTAAGGGTCTATGTAGCAGTACGCTTTACATTATTGCAGGGGCCAATCCGCTGTTGTTGTTCTGCTATGATCTGTATTATACGTATTTAGAGCTAGTTCAAGGCGTGCTTACCAGATAAGGGCATCCAATAATGTTACTAACACTTAAATGATATATAGGTACAAAAGTTTGTGTAGACTACGAACCATTGTTCGCAAGATTGCCCCGCTTTATTTGACCTGATAATGAAGTAGTATTTTGCCATATTCTTTGAGTCTGTCTGGTTATTTTGGTCTGAGATCGTTATTGGTAATTTCTTCCGGCACTTGGAACGCTCCAGGCGCTCCTGCGCATGCACTTTGTGTGCATTAAGATCTTAATATACTTTATGCCATTTGTGAACTTTTGATGCTGGGGCCGCTGACATATTTTGTTGGTGTTATCATCATCATGTATATTGGTGTTATCAAGATGGAGTAACGGTGGACATGTTTATATATTTATTTTTTATATATTGTATGCCTAGTCCTAAATTGTCATTGGAGCCCATGCTTACACCTGATGGGTTTGTTATTGCAGGAACCTACTTGCTTATAGTTGAAAGTTTAAGGGAACAGAAGGATTAATGCATATGTGCAACAAACATTGAAATTACTCTACATTTTCTGTAATTTTTGTAAGGTTTGAAATAGAGTAATAAAACAACAAAAAAAGGCATTTGAGCGTAGAAGTTGCACCTTCCTGCTCTGGACTCTACTGTGCACCCGGAACTCTGCATCCAGACTTCTGCTCTGTGTGGACACTAGGGACCACAGTATGCTGGCACAGGAGGTGTTCCAGTGGCTGCCTGTCACACGCTGCCTCCCCTTCAAAGCGCCTTGAAGCGCTCACCGAGCACATCAGCGTAATGGGCCCTGTTCAAACAAATGCAACTTTCCAGCTACTACTCTCCAAAACCCAAGTATGGATGCAGTAGGATTTGTAAAGCGTGTTAAAAGCCTGGAAAAGAACTGCAGAATTGATTCTCTTTAGACAATCGGAAGTGTGTCATTCAGGCTGTAACCACCAGTAGAAGCCTGCATTCTATGCTTTTCCTTTGTTCTTCTCACGGGTTACAACTCTCCAGCCAATCAGCGAGCTTGGAATGGAGGCTCTACCCACCTGTAAAGGCTGCATTTCAGCCTTCTGTCTGTGATGTCAACACACTGGTCACTGGCCAAGGAGATATTGCAAGCTGGCTCATTTGAACCCCCAGATCTTTTTCACCGTGAAAAGTTCCAGTAGCATTAGAACCCTTCCCATCCTGCCCTATTGTGTGGCAGGTTGTCCTTGTCCTCGATAGAGATCTTTACCTCCAGCTCACATTGCGAACTTGGGCAGCAGTCACCATTCACACAATTGTGAAGGCTCTATCGAATTCTAAGTTCCCAGTGGGAAAGTACAACTGGACCATGCATTTAATATGTCAAAATACACTTTTTAGTTTAGGCTATTAGGTGGTGCTGAAAGCGCTAGCTTTAAGCCGCAACTATTGTCATTAAAATAAGAGCTTTAACATAAGATCTTCGAAAAGGGGCATTGAATGAGGGTCTGTAATGCTTTTTTTCATAAGAAATTAAACGGAATATTATCATTGCAGTCATTTGCCTATGCCTTGGAAAACTGAAAAAAGTTTGGGCCTTCTCTTATTTCCAAAACAATCACCTTAGTCCAATTATGAAACATAAATGCATACAGTTAATGTGATACTAGTCATTGTGTAAGGTAAGAAAGCTTGGACGGGCCGCATATTGCATACAGAGGGATACCCCAAGACAAAAGCTTGGTGGTTTTTAATTGCTACACTTGGTTGGAAAAAAAAGTCCCCCACTGCGACACCGCAGCGCATCTTGAGAAACACAGATTACATGGGTTTGTTTTATTGTGGTCCTTCTGTTTCAAATAAAAAAGAACACCGGGGTTCCAGGCGATAAATGGGACGCCCCGCCTGCCGCTAAGCCAGCAATTTGCCACCGAGAGAACAAAATGGCGCAGCTCCCCGCGGCGCAGTCACGCCTGGATCCGGCAGCGGGTCACATGAGCAGCCATTTCCAGCTGACGCGCGTCTTCCCGCCTGGGCCTCCATTAGGCCGCGGCTGCCATTAGCCCACGCGGCCATTTTAATTCTTCCAGCCCTCCATGCCCCGCATCGCAGGCTGCGATAGGGGGGGGTTCAGTGGCTTCATACAGTGCCAGAGTCCACGATTCAGCTGGGAAAAGCGAAAGTGTTCAGTCGACTCCCCGCACAGCGCCCCATTAAAACATTTTAGGTAGAAATACAGCAGTCCTCCCTACATTTAAAAAAGAAAAACCCGGAGAGTAGGCAGGTCTGAGTTACAGATGTCGAAATACACACAAGCCAAGCCAACCAGATCCTAATTTCACACAACCTGCTAGTAATGTAATTACAGGTATTTTGCAAGCATACGAAGTATTATTTTTAAAGGTAGCTCAACAGAGGTTAAAATAACCCGGTAGCTTAATGCACACTACACGGATAAAGAAAGTGACTGTTTTAAGCCCACGCAGGGACGGCTCGACCTTTCATCCAATGAGTGCCATATCGACTTGAGCAAGAGTGACTTAGCAATGAGCCCGAATTAATTTTGTTTAGTGCAACACACAACAGGCACTTTCCTAACCACTACTAGAGAAAGGACTGTGAAGTGGCAGAAAACGAAAATTGTGAGATATATTGATGAAAAAGAAAAAAAGTGCTGCTCACAATAAAAAATAGCCAACGCCCGCCGTAAACTGAATAGTATTTCTGAGGCATTTGAACCAAACGTGTTCACCCAAGTGAGCACACTCATCAATCCAACCCCAGAAGGATGAAAGGCTGAGTCGGCGGCACAGCGCGCATTTAAACCTATGACATGGGTGTCTCTGGGGAGCCGCTCCAAGCACTAGCTCATGATGACATCATGAAAGGAGTGCCATCCCTTGCCATGCAGTGTGTGTATATATATATATATCTCCATAACAGCCCAACCAATTAAGCCCTCTATACCTGTCGGAATAACACGCACAGAGGTCTCTGCACATGTTGGGGTACACCTTTCATTGCCACGAAATTGTGCATATTTAGAGAAGAAAATCAGCTTTGGACCAAATGGAAAAGGGATCTGGGCTGCGTCCACTGTAGGGATCTCCAGCCTACTTCTAAGGGTCCTGCGCCCTAGTAGATCACCAGAGGCCCAGCAGGAAATATCCAGAAGTCCCTATAGGCCAGTCCACCCCTGCCCAGGTTGCAGACGCCCACCGGGAAATATCCAGAAGTCCCTATAGGCCAGTCCACCCCTGCCCAGGTTACAGAGGCCCACCAGAAAATATCCAGAAGTCCCTATAGGCCAGTCCACCCCTTCCCAGGTTGCAGAGGCCCAACGGAAATATCCAGAAGTCCCTATAGGCCAGTCCACCCCTGCCCAGGTTACAGAGGCCCACCGGAAAATATCCAGAAGTCCCGATAGGCCAGTCCACCCCTGCCCAGGTTACAGAGGCCCACCAGAAAATATCCAGAAGTCCCTATAGGCCAGTCCACCCCTTCCCAGGTTGCAGAGGCCCAACGAAAATATCCAGAAGTCCCGATAGGCCAGTCCACCCCTGCCCAGGTCGCAGAGGCCCACTGGGAAATATCCAGAAGTCCTTATACACCAGTCCACCCCTGCCCAGGTTGCAGAGGCCCACCGGGAAATATCCAGAAGTCCCCATAGGCCAGTCCACCCCTTCCCAGGTTGCAGAGGCCCAACGGGAAATATCCAGAAGTCCCTATAGGCCAGTCCACCCCTGCCCAGGTTAGAGGCCCACCGGAAAATATCCAGAAGTCCCTATAGGCCAGTCCACCCCTGCCCAGGTCGCAGAGGCCCACCGGGAAATATCCAGAAGTCCCTATAGGGCAGTCCACCCCTGCCCAAGTTACAGAGGCCCACTGGAAAATATCTAGAAGTCCCTATAGACCAGTCCACCCCTTCCCAGGTTGCAGGGGCCCAACGGGAAATATCCAGAAGTCCCCATAGGCCAGTCCACCCCTGCCCATGTTGCAGAGGCCCACTGGGAAATATCCAGAAGTCCTTATACAGCCGTCCACCCCTGCCCAGGTTGCAAAGGCCCACCAGGAAATATCCAGAATTCCCTATAGGCCAGTCCACCCCTGCCCAGTTGGCAGAGGCCCACCAGGAAATATCCAGAAGTCCCTATACACTAGTCTACCCCTGCCCAGGTTGCAGAGGCCCAGCAGGAAATATCCAGAAGTCCCTATAGGCCAGTCCACCCCTGCCCAGGTTGCAGAGGCCCAGCGGGAAATATCCAGAAGTGCCTATAGGCCAGTCCACCCCTGCCCAGGTTGCAGAGGCTCAGCAGGAAATATCCAGAAGTCCCTTTAGGCAGTCCACCCCTGCCCAGGGAGCAGAGGCCCCCCGGGAAATATCCAGAAGTCCCTATAGGCCAGTCCACCCCTGCCCAGGTTGCAGAGGACCACCCGGAAATATCCAGAAGTCCCTATACGCCAATCCACCCCTGCCCACGTTGCAGAGGCCCAGCGGGAAATATCCAGAAGTCCCTATAGGCCAGTCCACCCCTGCCCAGGTTGCAGAGGCCCCCCCGGGAAATATCCAGAAGTCCCTATAGGCCAGTCCGCCCATGACCACCAGTAGGTCTCTCCAGTTCTTCTTTTACCCGGCTTGCGATGAGTGTTGAAGTGGAAGTTGTGTTGCATCAAGGGCACTTCAAACTACTACCTGCTCTAAAATATTCACATAACATAAATAGAAAATACAGCCCTATTAACTGACACCTCGCAGGGGATCAGCGAGGTATAGTGGTGAACAGATTGTGATTCTGTGAAGTTCAAAATTCCCACTAAAGGCTGATAAACATGCTATAACATACATAGTGCATTGAACTCATTTATTTTTTATTTAATCATATTTTTATATAGCACCTTTAATAACTGAGTTCGGTTTCTAAGCGTGGATCTGGGATTCGAACCTCTTGCTCTGCGTGGTCTTGCTTCCAAGACCAGCACATTGCCCCTGTGCTATCCTCCATCCGCAAGGGCCTCCTTTTGAATACCATGGCATTCCCTCTGCATTATGAGTGGTAGCTTGGCAGTGTAAATCAGTAGGACTCGATGGGGGATTTGCCGGTGGGTTTACCGCGAACAGGAATGCCATGCAGTAAATCCGCTGCTTTTTGGAGGTAAATTGGAGGAGTTTTCTGCTGACAACCTTCCACTTGACCCCAAACCTCGGAATTCAGCGGCACAGTAAAAGGGAGAGAAGGACAAAAAAAGTGGGATTAATAGAATTATTTGCACTTTCTTACCGCACCGCCAAACTCGTAAGAAGGCCCTATAGGTTGCCATGTGTAGAGATCGAAAAGCAGTCACTTACTGTCTGTAAAGTATAGAGAGGCAGAAAAAGACCTTTAAAATACGATTTGATGAAATGTGAATTTGCTGAATTAACATGGAGGTGGATTTATTGGGAAAGAATATAAGAATTCATCCAAGCGGGTTTAGAGAAGCTACATTCTCACCCGGAACTTGATGCTGAATTTGAAAACACAAACCATACTCCCCTCACACATCTGGGCAGATGAAAATCCCATGAATGGCTCTCAATTACCCAGCTTCTGAACTGAACAGGACAAGTTATGTTATGTTACATGGCATTTCTATAGCGCCTAATGCCATTGGCATGGCCTCAAAGCGCTGTGGGTGTGAAAAAGATGCATCCATGCAACACTCTGCTGCAGAGGGAATGCTATCTTTGCCTGGGGTATCTCACCACTTTGGTGGTGACCTCAATGTGGCTCCTAAACCGGCTTCATCCATGCAGCGACCCTGGAATTACGGACAGTCGTAAAGACCAAAGACAGCAAAAGGGGCCCATGGCTAGGGAAGCACCCCCTTTTTAATTTTTGAGTTTGTGCTCCGTTCTGACTGTGTTGAGCTGCTAAATCGCGGTAACATTTTAGCCCTATTTATTGAAATACCGCCTAAGGCTAATTTCTACCAAAGATATTGGGCCTCATTCCGAGTTTGGAGGTAGTCAAGGCGGTATTAGCGCCATGACTACCTCCAACACCGGTACCGAGTCCGCCCTCGTTCAATGGGGACTTACCGGTCTATTCCAACCTTTGCGGGACCGGTAAGAGCCCATTGAAAAAGACATTCGTCATTCCCATTTGAGCCCCAATAGGGCTCAATGGGAAGGCGCTAATAACGGTACCACAAATTGTGGTACCGTTATTAGCTCTAAAGTCCCTCAACGGGTCCTGTCCTTAACGCCTGGTAAAACTAGGCCTTAAGGAAGGGACCCGCTAAGGGAACTCGGAAGAAGGCGCAAAGGGATTACCGGCACCGGTGTCCTTACCGGTGCCCGGTATCCCTTTGCACCCAACTCGTAATGGGGCCGATTGACTTGGTTGACTTTTTCATTGATGGTAGAACTGACACTGTAGCCATTAAGATTGCATCTTAAGCTGTCTATGCTATGTTAATGGGGGGAAGCTTTAAAAACCATGGGGTATGATCTTCGACCAAGTACACGGGGCCACTCATATGTGCCATCTCCAGACAGTGTTAACATACGGCGCGCTGGAAGGGAGGGGAGCCACAGTGAACTTGGTGCCCGGTTAAAAATCTCCGGTGCCCTGGCTAACAATGCCAGGAGAGTATGCTGTGTAAATCCCCCGCAGACAATGTCCTCGATAACTGAGGATTGCTCTTGGATGCCAGCAACCGCATCCTTACACAATGAGTTAAAAGCGGGGGTGGGGGAGGGCATTATCAAAATTGATAAGGAACCCATCTGAGAGCGAAGTCAGAGAATGACATTGATATTGCGGCATGTATTTATTTGTTTATTTATTTTTGCATTTGTTACAGCTCACGAAACCCCCGTGTGTCTAGGCACTAGTTAAATTAAGGTACAAAGTTACAAGTTACATTAGGGTAAAAAGAGAAGAAGGGAGGATGGGCGGGGAGATGAAGTAGTGGGATGGAAGAGCCTTAGGTAAGAGCGTACAGTAAGATGGCGACCAAAATAAAACGTGTGGGGGAAATTAAAACAGCACTGAGTTATCCTTCTTCAAGAAAGTTGTACTAGTAAGTCAATTGTGGGGGATGGATATGAAGTGTTTCAGCAGAAAGCTACTAGGGCGGAAGACCCCCAGGCGGCCCGCTGATATCCATTAATAATACAGGAAACACCTCTCAAGTAGCACGATGGGGTTGTTAGCGGTAACAATGAATTCACCCATTAGGAAACACATTTGTAGTTGTTGATGAATATTTACTAGTATCCCTTGCACTCCATGTTGGAGGATTGTATCTCTGCTCTTGTGCAACTCCTGTGAGAATACAAGGTTAAGTCTCCCGATGGAGATATTGTGTTAGTGGGAGACTGGGAGTCACCATGCATACCTCCTCAAAGAGGGGATAAGTTTACTTTCAGTAAAGAAAAGGGGTATTTTAATAGAGGACGGACATTTAGCGGGCAGTGGGCAAACGTCTGTAGAGAATGAGTTTTAATATTTCTCAATGGGGACGTAAAGGCGGGCATTCCCAGCAAGCCTGCTTGCCACAGGCAAGACTTTGCATCTTGGATTGACTACGTTTGTCTATCAGAACCCCTTTTTCGCAGATGTGCATTTTGTTGAGATTAAGCACAATAGCTAACTGCATGCCAGCTGCTGATCTTGACCAACGCTATGGGACAGCAGTGTCTGCAGGTCAATAGTAAAAAGTGTCGTGTCACCTGGAAGCCAACATTGATCGAGGAGTTCAATGAACACCTTATGGGGTTCATGAATAGGACCAGAGTGGCACAAAAGCTGGCAGCCTTCAGCCCAAATGTAGATTCCACTGCCATTGAAGTCTTCTCTAGAGTGGGGTCTGTGTCCCAACAACGCTCTACAGCCGGTAGTCATGATATTGGCATGACCTTTACAAATAAGAAAAGACTATTAAAACACGAGATAAGAAACACGACATCACTAAATATTGTATGAAGGTGGCCATGAGTAAGATCAGAAAGCAGAAACAACAATAAAGAAATTGGGTTAAGTCTCATCGCTGCTTACTTATGCAAAAAGATGGAGAATGCACGTTGGATCCTGTCCTGAAAAACAATGTGAAAAATGTTTGCACTTTAGTGCAAAACAAGGGACACTATAAATATTAGGTCCAAACTAATCCCATTCCAGAGGATTGCTGAGTACACTGCTTTGCTGAACATTATAAAGGAAACTCAGGAAAACTCAGTCTTATGGACTGGTTTTAGAGGATGGCCCTTGGAATTTAGTGCTTACATATAAAAGGCATCTTAGGTGTTATCAATGATGCTTAAAACTCACGTGCTCCTGGCCCCAAAACAACAATATTAAAGCGACCCCTGAGATCTGGGCCCTAATATTGCTTTTATTGTTTAATAGCATCATTAGTACAGAAAGCCTTCCAGAAAGTTGGGAAATCTCTTTTATTATTCAATGCATAAGAAATGTGTCTGTACCAATCCAACCAATCACAGGCCCATAGCTCTCCTTGATGCAGATTCCAAAATATTCGCCGTGCTTATTCTGAAAGAAATGGAGAAATGGATATTAGCAATGGGGTGGCCCTCTAAGTTCCAACCAGGCCTTCGGCGAGGATATGGCACAGGGATAAATGACGTCATCATTAATGCTGCGGTGGCAGAGGCGTGTGGAAAGAGCGGGCATCCGCTCTGCATTGCGGGTGTAGGTCTGACCCCAGCATTTGCCATGGTAGCAAGATCACAGTTATATGGTGGAAACTATAGAACTGGAGCATCCCTGACACTTTATTGTCTATGTTGGCTTTTCTTCATGAAGGCACCTCTTTACGAGTCAGTCTTGACATGAATGGGACTCTTTCAAAGGACATATGGTCAAGCTAGGGGCTTCAACACAGATGTGTCCTCGTCCCATGCCTGTTTAATGTCTATTTGTCTCAGGAGGATAGCTCAGGGGCAACGTGCTCACCTTAGACGCAAGACGACACAGAGCAACACAGGTTCGATCCCTGGGTCCATGCTTAGAAACCTCTGGGTATTAAGCACGTTATATATAACCAATCATATCATTGACCGACCTATGGGACTGGCTCGACAGCGTAGCTTTTGTCTCTTCTGCAAATTGCAAGTGAAAATATTCCTGGCTAAGCTACGCGGATGATGTAGTTCTGGACCGAACTTATGCAATAGCACCTGGAGCGTTCCAAGTGCCGAAGGGGATTACCACAAAAAATAATCTCAGGCCCAAATAACCGGACAGCCTCAAGGAATATGAAAAAATACTACTTTATTATCAGCGGAATAAAGCAGGGAAACCTGGCGAACAAACAGATGTAGCTCACACACTCTCAATGCAAGGTTGAAACAGGGCACACCCAACACATCTTTTTTCCATTCTCCAAATCTCCCTTGTAATGCACTCCAATTAATCCCATGCACATTAGAATGAAACCATCGATTCTACATCATAAACTCTAATGTCCATCTACTAGGACTGGCACGCACCCCACGCTATCCCCAAACAATCCTAGCACCGGTTCATCTCTCCCTTCCTTTTTCCATTTGCCCCCCATCTCTCCCAGCCTCTTATCTTCTCCTGCAGACTGGTGCAGACTCCCCTGCCGAGGGCCCAATACACTGACTTCTGGATACGCCTAGGTTCTTGAAACATTTACAGTGAGGATGTTCACTCGCGTGCTGTAGTACGGAGCCGCATGAGCGTAGGAAACAGGGTGGACAGAGGGGACAAATCCCTTCCAAAATTTTAAGTGGGGGGATATAATGTCATTTATCCCCCCCACAATGAGAAGCGAGGCGATGGAAAGGCAGGGGTTATTTTTCATTCCAACTGGGAAGGCTTTGCCTGTGCCAGGGGCCAGATTACAGAAACTGTACACCAGTGCAAGTGCAACAATTGTATGGTATTAGCACAAGGGCAAAGTTTGACCTATTTTGAAAAAAACACTGGGACATATTAGAAAACTATTGCACCATGACAAGTGCAATTTGGCATGCTATAAGAACCTGGGCAAGAATTGCCATAGTGCAAAAAAGATGCATTTTCAATGCTTTTTTTCAGCAGTGCAAAGCTTGCCATAGTGCTAATACCATTCCGTATTAGCACTGGGGCAAACTTTGACCCGTTGCAATAATGCAGTCAAAATGTATCTTTTTTGGCCTGGTGCTTACACCAATGCAAACTGCACTAGTTATGGTGCAATCATTTTCTAATATGTCCCTTTGTTTTAAAAAATAGGGCAAACTTTGCCCTAGTGCTAATACTGTGGCACTTTGCACTTGCACCGGTGAAAAGTTTCTGTAATCTGGCCCCAGATATTTCTTTTCTGCGTGCCCATTTGAGGGGCACGACATCACCCGGGCCGGGAAGTAAACCACAGGTGCACTCTGCTCCTGCGTTACTGCTGCTCCCTCCCCAAGTGCTCGCATCACATGATGGCAGGCAGCAACTTTTGTTGTTGTCCGCTCAGTGTCTGTCAGGGCTGAGCGGGATCCCTGTGTCCTCCATGGTTGTCGTCATGCAGTACTGAACAGACAAAAAGATGAGGGAGTGGGACAGGCTGCTGGGCCACTGCATACTCATCCTCGCCCGCTCCTTCTAAAAAAGGACCTGCCCAAGACACAGCCCCTCCTGATGGCCTGGCCCCTCTCTCTTCACCCAGGTATTACACTGCACAGGGCTGGAGTGTGTTCCCAGAACAGGACCCGACCGTTAGGACAGTGGCTACCAGTGCAGTATTTCCGTGGGATCACAGATGAATTTTAAAGCTGCATTCAGTGGGTGCACCGTGTCCATCTCAACCAAATGTCCTGTGCTGGGATTGCCTATTAAATGCATCTACGAAGCACTTTATTGGTATGCTAAACGAGACAAGTACTGACCAAATGAGTACAAAGGGTGCAAACAGCACCAGTGTGGCTTCTGGTGCATTTTCATGTGTAAAGCAGATTTATTTCCCTGTCTCTCCGTGGATAGGACTGTGGCAAAAAAAGGACCAGGTACCAAAAATATTGCCCGTAAACAAAAATTGTGATTTATTGCAACAAACTAGTGCTTGGATGTGGGTGAATTTGTTTCTGAAAAATGTGTGGTGAATGAAGGTTTTTAAATACCATTGGGCCAGCATTATGATCAAAACTACCAGGTGTGGCCCGCCAGGTGCACCAAGTCATAAAACTTCCTTGCGTTGGCCCACAAAACCGGTGCACACTAGTCGGTCAGGTCAGCACTGTTTCAGTTTTCCTGCGACAGGCACATGTTCTGAATACTCACAAGGCATAGTAGGTTCATCCCCTCCCTCTTCCCCCTCTGCTCTTAAATATTGTGTTGTAATTATTGTAATGTACTTCCCACTCTCCCTCCCTCCTTGCCCTGTGGGCGCTTTGAAAAAGTATATTCTTATTGTATAAGTGCCTTACAAGCAAACAATAAATAAAGAAATACATGTTGCTTCTATCTCCTGTTTACAGCATCTCCCAAAGCATGAGGAAGACCTTTGCTTCTGTGGTGTTTTAGTGGTGGGGTAGCACTGCCTGTCTCGGATACGATAAGAGCACCTAGCATTTGGCAATACCCTGTGTGTGGTGTGAGCGCCTGGGTATCCTCTGACAATGGCTTGCATGTGGGGCAAATACCTACCCTTTAATTGAAATGCTGAGCACACGCTGGCCATTTGATGATGCTACCTGCTGTATGATCTGAGAAGCTGGCATGTGATGGCACTATCTGGAATATGATTTGCTTACTTCAGCATATGAGTGCAATATCTAAGGCCGCTTACATTCCATTGGCATGCCTGCTAGATGATGTGAATTAGTGGAATACCTGGCTTCAGCTGCGGGCACTTGGCAATTAATGTAATTACCTGGCATCAGCATTGGTGGAATAATCTTCAGAGTGGGGTGTGCTGGCATCACCTGGCCAAACAAATAGCGTTTGCTAGCAATCGTGGTGCGAGTGTAGGTAATAAGTGAACGCATTCGACTGCCACATGTGTTTCAGGAAGTCTGCTTGAGGAAATGTTTGATAGACCACCACTCTTGTTGGTACCAGGAAACTATCAAATGTTTCTTTGTTCTGGCTGAAATGAGAAACAAATCACACTATTGGATAAGGTCAGTCACCAAATATGTTAGCAGGCCTCAACGTTTTCAGTAGGCATTGACTAGTGATAATGGACTCTTGGTGTGTTGTGTGTATTTAAAGAATTGAGGGGGCGAGTTACTATTAAGGCCTGGCTAATAGCTTGTAACTTGAAATGGTTAGCCATGATGGTAGTGCACTATAATGGGAGCTTCATTTGTGTCGTTCCCTTAAGAAGTGCAGCTCAGTGCTACACTGTGTGTTACAGGAATGGGACATATGTGGGAAGTACAGTTTTAAAAGCCATACATCATTACTCCTTATGTTCTGTGCTAAAACTCATAGGCAGATCACACAAAAATGGTAAATAAGCCCAGAATCTTTATCTAGCATAGTGGGTCAAACATATATCACTCATTCTCAATGCAACCCTGCAAGGCTAAAAACGAAACTGCAGCCCTATGCTGCGTAATATTAAATAGTTCTGTTATTAGTCTATGCAATGAGGGGACTGTGTGGTGTGGCATGTATGAATCACACCTGTTTAAACGGAAGTTCAGAGTCTTTGCACTTCAATCACGAGCTCACTTCTGAGACCCAAGGCAAGTGCTACAGCATTGAAAAAACAGCAACCGAGATGTGCTGTGACGGTGCCATTGCAAAGTTTAGCAGCAAAGGCTCTGCTCGACGTGGAGTGCCACGCCGTCTTATTAACACTGTACCAGTCGTGTTGAGAAAGTTGTCGATACTGTCCCAATGATAGTTTAGTTGCCTTACTGGCAGGTGATGCACAGTTCCATTAAACACACAGCATCCGGTGCCATGCTGCCTAAAACAATTAGCAGCAGCCAGTCTGAAAGGTTTTCTATAGAGCCAAGAAAAGAGCATTCAAAAAATGTTCTTCTCTGATCAAATGCTTATCAGCTCTGCTGAAAGGAGCAGTCATGTCAAGTATAAAGCTGTTTTTTCCGCTTTTAATGTATTGAAGCTCTTCCAAGAAAAGCCTGTACAGTGCCATTAAGTGGCTGCGAGGTGGCACTGAACGTTATGTAAAAATTGCATTGGCAGTATTCTTTTGAAAAATCTATCCAGTAGATGCAGACTAGGCAGCTCTGTTATATTACATACGGTGGCAATAATTTAAGGCCAGCCATAATAGCATATAAAATTCTAAAATAACACATACAATACTATGTGGGTCTGCAGTGTGGGCCTTATGAGGCCTTTTTGACACTAAACAAATTGAGGGAAATGCTGGAGAACTTTGTTGGGATTACCCCAGAGCATCCTTATGGAATTAATCTGGGGTGATTTTGGACTGGCAGCTACCAAGTTTCTAATTCAGGATCATGCTCTGGGTCTGTACGTTAAACTAATGATATCATGGGCGCATACTTCTAATTAATTGCTAAGCGAAGCATTGCTCAGAAACTCGGTTAGCTAGAAGGAGTGTTAAATTGCTGGTTAAACACGGCATAAGTGCTGCGGTACGCAAAGGCCTTAGCTGCATAATAGAGGAGGTACAAATCAAATTGAATCATCTTGATCGTTTTCCAACACCTGTGTACTAAAGTCACTTGAGTAGAATATGTAAAATAATGTCCTACAGTACTGCAGTAGGCATTAGACCATCTCACGTGGCACAGCGGCTTCCAACATGCAGAAGTACTGAAAATATTTTTAAGTACCCAGAAATCAATATTTCCTCCTCTCTGCACAATTAACAACATTATCAAGCGTCCATAAGTATTCTTCTATCCCAGAATTGGTAGACATCTTACAAAGGATGCCTCCCACAGAAAGAGCTTTATTTGCAGAGGTGGAGAAGCTACTGCAGATCCTTCTTACTGTTCCAGTATCTTCCTGTGAGGCTGAGAGGAGCTTTAGTGCTTTGCAATGACTGAAAACGTGGTTGTGTACAGCTATGACTCAGAAAAGACTAGATCATGTGTGTGTCTCCAATATACACAAAGATATAATGGATCTAGTTGACATACAAACAATAGCAACAGAATGTGTCATGCATACCGAACGCCACTAAAAATATTAGTTTTGTTGAACAAATGAGCATCATCATCACTCACTAAAAATAAATGGGCAGATTTTACTCTGTGGTTTGTGTCTGTAGCAAAGTCCTCAAGGTGTCCCCTGCCCCCCCCCAGATTTTATGTGTCTCCTAGGTCCCTGCGGAGCCGCTTGGAAGATAATGCTCAGGCCTGATTTGGGATCAGAGTCCACCCACGCTTGGAGCCATGAGGCTAGTGAGTGCCTCGGTATGTTTTCATGGAAACACGTTGAGGGCAAGAAAACCTGCCCTGGATCGATCCGGTCTCTCCTTTGGTCCTGCAGCTGCCCGGATCAAACCAAGCTTAATGCCCCATCGCCCGTCAGAGTCCAGTATCTTTCTCAGGTAGTAGGAACACAGGGCTCTATCCACTTCTCCAAAAGGGTGTCCCATCCAGAGGGAAGTTCTGATTTGCAAATATCTTTTATGACCATAGCTACACTTTCAGCCTCATTCTGAAGTATAAGCAGAATATTGCAAAAATGGTCCACCGCTGCTAGCGATTGGGCCACCGCTGGCTCATTCCAATGCATTTCTACAGGTGAGATAAGGCAGTTATGAAGCCACGGTTGCATTCATGGTCATTCTGAACGGTGTCCAGTCAAATGGCCGAAAATAAAGCATCGAATGACCATTTGATCGACAGTCAAATGGTCGGGAAAAAAAAGGTCGAATTATTTTATTTATATATATTTTAGTTTGGGTTGGTAGAAAAATGTTTGAAATAAAGAAAACGGGGGTCTGGGGGGGAACCCCCAATAAAAAAAATTGACCCTTTTTTTGATCATTTTAGTGTCGATCAAAAGGCATTCGATCCCTTTGTTTTCGACCATATGACCTACAACCATTCTGAACACCGCTCAAATGTGAGTGCAATGTTGCAGTGTCCAGCCCCTGGGTGGTGAGAATCTGCTAGTCACCCAAACCTTGGGGTGACAACCTGGACTGGTACCCACTATGTGCCATCATCCTCTACTGTGGTGGCTGCTGCGCTGCATGCTAGGGTGACTGCCACACTGTTGGCTGGCCAGGCTGCCATGACGGCTGCTGTTCTGCTGCTGCCCATGATGGCTGCTGCTCTGCTTGCTGACCATGCTGCCATGCCGGCTGCCGCTCTGCTTGCTGGCAGGACACCATGTGGCTGCTGTTCTTCATGCTGGTCATGCTGCCATGATGGCTGTGGCTCTGCTTGCTGCCTTAATGGCTGCTGCTCTGCTTGCTGGCCATGCTGCCATGATGGCTGCTGCTCTGCTTGCTGGGCAGGAGGCCATGATAGCTGCTGCTCTGCTTGCTAGCCATGCTGCCATGATGGCTGCTTCTCTGCTTGCTGGCCATGCTGCCATGATGGCTGCTTCTATGTCTGCTGTCTAGGCTGTCCTGATGGCTGCTTCTCTGCTTGCTGGCTAGGCTGCCATGATGGCTGCTTCTCTGCTTGCTAGCTATTCTGCCATGATGGCTGCTTTTCTGCTTGCTGAAAAGGCTACTATGATGGCTGCTGCTCTGCTTGATAGCTAGGCTGCAAAGATGACTGCTTCTTTGCTTGCTGGCCAAGCTGCCATAATGGCTGCTTCTATGCTTGCTCACCAGGCTGCCATGATGGCTGCTGCTCTGCTTGCTAGCTAGGCTGTCATGATGGCTGCTTCTCTGCTTGCGGCCAGGCTGCCATGATGGCTGCCCGCTCTGCTTGCCGGCCAGGCTTATATGATGGTTGCTGCTCTGCTTGCTAGTCAGGCTGCCATGATGGCTGTTTCTCTGGTTACTGACCAGGCTACTACGATAGCTGCTGTTCTGCTGGCTGGCTAGGCTGCCACGATGGCTGCTACTCAGCTTGCTGGCTAGGCTGTCATGATGGCTGCTTCTCTGCTTTCAGGCCAGGCTGACATGATGGCTGCTGCTCTGCTGGCTAGATAGGCTGCCATGGCGGCTGCTTCTCTGCTTGCTAGCTGGGCTGCCATGATGGCTGCTTCTCTGCTTGCTGGCTAGGCTGCCATTATGGCTACTTCTCTGCTTTCTGGCCAGGCTGCCACGATGGCTGCTGCTCTGCCTGCTAGCTAGGCTGCAATGATGGCTGCTTTTCTGATTGCAGACTACGTTGCCATGATGGCTGCTGCTCTGCTTGCTAGATAGGCTGCCATGGTGGCTGTTTCTCTGCCTGCTAGCTGGGATGCCATGATGGCTGGTGCCCTGCTTGTTAGCTAGGCTACCATGATGGTTGATTTTCTGCTTGTAAGCCAGGCAGCCATGATGGCTGCTTGTCTGCTTGCTAGCTGGGATGCCATGATGGCTGCTGCTCTTCTTGCTAGCTAGGCTACCACGATGGTTGCTTCTCTGCTTGTAAGCCAGGCAGCCATGATGGCTGCTTCTCTGCTTGCTAGCCAGGCTGCCATAATGGCTGCTTCTTTGCTTGCTAGCCATGCTGCCATGAGGGCTGCTTCTCTGCTTGCCGGCCAGGCTGCCACGATGGCTGCTGCTATGCTTGCTATCTAGGCTGCCAGAATGGCTGCTTCACTGCTTGCTGGACAAGCTGACATGATGGCTGTTTCTCTGCTTGTTAGCCATGCTGCCATGATGGCTGCTTCATTGCTTGCAGGCCAGACTGCCATGATGACTGCTGCTATGCTTGCCAGCTAGGCTGCCATGATGGCCGCTTCTCTGCTTGCTAGCTAGGCTGCATGATGGCTGCTTCTCTTCTTGCTGGCCAGGCTGCAATGATGGCTGCTGCTCTGATTGTTAGCTTGCCTGCCATGATGGCTGCTGCTCTGATTGTTAGCTGGGCTGCCACAAGGGCTGCTTCTCTGCTTGCTAGCTGGGCTGCCACAAGGGCTGCTTCTCTGCTTGCTAGCTGGGCTTCCATGATGGCTGCTTCTCTGCTTGCTAGCTAGGCTGCCATGATGGCTGCTTCTCTGCTTGCTGGTCAGGCTGCCATGATGGCCGCTTATCTACTTGCAGGTCAGGCTGCCATGATGGCTGATGCTATGCTTGGTAGCTAGGGTACCATGATGGCGGCTTCTCTGCCCACAGGCCAGGCTGCCATGATGGTTGCTGCTCTGCTTACTAACTAGGCTGCGATGATGGCTGCTTCTCTGCTTGCTAGCTAAGCTTCAATGATGGCTGCTTCTCTGCTTGCATGCCAGGCTCCCATGATGGCTGCTGCTCTGCTTGCTAGCTAAGCTGCCATGATGGCTGCTTCTCTGCTTCCTAGCTGGGCTACCATGATGGCTGCTTCTCTGCTTGCGATCTAGGATGCCATGATGGCTGCTTTTGTGCTTGCTGGCCAGGCTGCCATGATGGCTGCTGCTCTGCTTGCTTGCTAGGCTGCCACAATGGCTTCTTCTCTGCATGCTGGCCATGCTGCCATGATGGCTGCTTCTATGCTTGCTGGCCAGGCTGCTATTATGGCTGCTGCTCTGCTTGCTAGCTAGGCTGCCATGATGGCTGCTTCTCTGCTTGCTAGCTGGGCTGCCACCATGGCTGCTTCTCTGCTTGCTGACCAGGCTGCCATGATGACTGCTCTTCTGCTTTCTGGCCTCGCTGCCATAATGGCTGCTGCTTTGCTTGCTAGTTAGGCTGCCATGATGGCTGCTTCTCTGCTTTCAGGCAAGGCTGCTATTATGGCTGCTGCTCTGCTTGCTAGCTAGGCTGCCATGATGGCTGCTTCTCTGCTTGCTAGCTGGGCTGCCACAATGGCTGCTTCTCTGCTTGCTGACCAGTCTGCCATGATGACTGCTCCTCTGATTTCTGGCCAGGCTGCCATAATGGCTGCTGCTTTGCTTGCTAGTTAGGCTGCCATGATGGCTGCTTCTCTGCTTGCAGGCCAGGCTGCTATGGTGGCTGCTGCTCTGCTTGCTAGCTAGGCTGCCATGATGGCTGCTTCTATGCTTGCTAGCTGGTTTGCCACGATGGCTGCTTCTCTGCTTGCTAGCTAGGCTATCGTGATGGCTGCTTCTCTGCATGCTAGCTAGGCTGCCATGATGGCTGCTGCTCTGCCTGCTAGCTAGGCTGCAATGATGGCTGCTTCTCTGCTTGCTGGCCATGACGCCATGAAGGATGCTTCTCTGCTTGCTGATCAGGCTGTCATGATCACTGCTTCTCTGCTTCCTGGACTGGCTGCTTTGATGGCTGCTGCTCTGCTTGGTAGCTAGGCTGCCATGATGGCTGCTTCTCTGCTTGCTAGCTGGGCTGCCACGTTAGCTGCTTCTCTGCTTGCTAGCTCGGCTACCATGATGGCTGCTTCTCTGCTTGCAGGCCAGGCTGCCACGATGGATGCTGCTATGCTTGCTAGCTAGGCTGCCATGATGACCGCTTCTCTGCTTGCTGGCCAGGCTGCCATGATGGCTGCTTCTCTGCTCACTATCTAGGCTGCATGATGGCTGCTTCTCTGCTTGCTGGCCAGGCTGCTATGATGGCTGCTGCTCTGCTTGCTAGCTGGGCTGCCACGAGGGCTGCTTCTCTGCTTTCTAGCTGGGCTACCATGATGGCTGCTTCTATGCTTTCAAGCTGAGCTGCCACGATGGCTGCTTCTCTGCTTCCTGGCCAGGCAGCCATGAAGGCTGCTTCTCGGCTTGCAATGATGGCTGCTTCTCTGCTTGCTAGCTAGGCTGCCATTATGGCTGCTTCTCTGCTTGCTGGGCCGGATGCCATGATGGCTGCTGCTCCACTTGCTAGCTAGGCTGCCATGATGGCTGCTTCTCTGCTTGCAGGCCAGGCTGCTATGATGGTTGCTGCTCTGCTTGCTAACTAGGTTGCCATGATGCTGCTTCTCTGCTTGCTAGCTAGGCTACCATAATGGCTGCTTCTCTGTTTGCAGGCCAGGCTGCCATGATAGCTGCTGCTCTTCTTGCTAGCTAGGCTGCCATGATGCTGCTTCTCTGTCTCTGCTTGCTAGCTAGGCTACCATAATGGCTGCTTCTCTGTTTGCAGGCCAGGCTGCCATGATAGCTGCTGCTCTTCTTGCTAGCTAGGCTGCCATGACGACTGCTTCTCTGCTTCCTAGCTGGGCTGCCACGATGGCTGCTTCTCTGCTTGCGATCTAGGATGCCATAATGGCTGTGTTTGTGCTTGCTAGCCAAGCTGCCATGAGGGCTACTGCTCTGCCTGCTATCTAGGCTGCCACTATGGCTGCTTCTCTGCTTGCTGGCCAGGCTGCTGTGATGGCTGCTGCCCTGCTTGCTAGCTAGGCAGCCATGATGGCTGCTTCTCTGCTTGCTAGCCGGGCTGCCACAATGGCTGCTTCTCTGCTTGCTGATCAGGCTACCATGATGGCTGCTGCTTTGCTTGTTAGTTAGGCTGCCACAATGGCTGCTTTTCTGCTTGCTCACCAGGCTGCTATGATGACTGCTGCTCTGCTTGCTAGCTAGGCTGCCATGATGGCTGCTTCTCTGCTTGCTAGCCGGGCTGCCACAATTGCTGGTTTTCTGCTTGCTGATCAGGCTGCTATGATGGCTGCTGCTCTGCTTGCTAGCTAGGCTGCCATGATGGCTGTTACTCTGCGTGCTGGCCATGCTGCCACGAGGGCTGCTTCTATGCTTGCTGACAGGCTTCCATGATGACTGCTCCTCTGCTTTCTGGCCAGGCTTGCCTGCTAGTTAGGCTGCCATGATGGCTGCTTCCCGGCTTGCAGGCCAGGCTGCTATGATGGCTGCTGCTCTGCTTGCTAGTCAGGCTGCCATGATGGCAGCTTCTCTGCTTGCTGGCCAGGCTGGCACGATGGCTGCTGCTCTGCTTGCTAGCTAGGCTGCCATGATGGCTGCTGCTCTGCTTGCTAGCTAGGCTGTAATGACGGCTGCTGCTCTGCTTGCTGGCCATGCCACCATGATGGATGCTTCTCTGCTTGCTGATCAAGCTGCCATGATGACTGATTCTCTTCTTTCTGGCCAGGCTGCTTTGATGGCTGCTGCTCTCCTTGGTAGCTAGGCTGCCATGATGGCTGCTTCTCTGCTTGATAGCTGGTCTGCCACGATGGCTGCTTCTCTGCTTGCTAGCTAGGCTACCATGACGGCTGCTTCTCTGCATGTAGGCCAGAGTGCCATGATGGCTGCTGCTCTGCTTGCTAGCCATGCTGCCATGATGACTGCTTCACTGCTTGCAGGCCAGGCTGCCATGATGGCTGCTGCTGTGCTTGCTATCTAGGCTGCCATGATGGCCACCGCTCTGCTTGCTGGCCGGGCTGCCATGATGGCTGCTGCTCTGCTTGCTAGCTAGGCTGCCATGATGGCTGCTTCTCTGCTTCCTAGCTGGGCTGCCACGATGGCTGCTTCTCTGTTTGCGATCTAGGATGCCATAATGGCTGTGTTTGTGCTTGCTAGCCAAGCTGCCATGAGGGCTACTTCTCTGCCTGCTATCTAGGCTGCCACGATGGCTGCTTCTCTGCTTGCTGGCCAGGCTGCTATGATGGCTGCTGCCCTGCTTGCTTGCTAGGCTGCCGCAATGGCTGCTACTCTGCGTGCTGGCCATGCTGCCATGAGGGCTGCTTCTATACTTGCTGACCAGGCTACCATGATGACTGCTTCTCTGCTTGCTGGCCAGGCTGCTGTGATGGCTGCTGCCCTGCTTGCTAGCTAGGCTGCCATGATGGCTGCTTCTCTGCTTGCTAGCCGGGCTGCCACAATGGCTGCTTCTCTGCTTGCTGATCAGGCTGCTATGATGGCTGCTGCTCTGCTTGCTAGCTTGGCTGCCATGCTGGCTGTTACTCTGCGTGCTGACCATGCTGCCATGAGGGCTGCTTCTATGCTTGCTGACCAGGCTGCCATGATGACTGCTCCTCTGCTTTCTGGCCAGGCTTGCTTGCTAGTTAGGCTGCCATGATGGCTGCTTCCCGGCTTGCAGGCCAGGCTGCTATGATGGCTGCTGCTCTGCTTGCTAGTCAGGCTGGCACAATGGCTGCTGCTCTGCTTGCTAGCTAGGCTGGCACGATGGCTGCTGCTCTGCTTGCTAGCTAGGCTGGCACGATGGCTGCTGCTCTGCTTGCTAGCTAGGCTGCCATGATGGCTGCTGCTCTGCTTGCTAGCTAGGCTGTAATGGCTGCTGCTCTGCTTGCTGGCCATGCCACCATGATGGATGCTTCTCTGCTTGCTGATCAAGCTTCCATGATGACTGATTCTCTGCTTTCTGGCTAGGCTGCTTTGATGGCTGCTGCTCTCCTTGGTAGCTAGGCTGCCATGATGGCTGCTTCTCTGCTTGATAGCTGGTCTGCCACGATGGCTGCTTCTCTGCTTGCTAGCTAGGCTACCATGACGGCTGCTTCTCTGCATGTAGGCCAGAGTGCCATGATGGCTGCTGCTCTGCTTGCTAGCCATGCTGCCATGATGACTGCTTCACTGCTTGCAGGCCAGGCTGCCATGATGACTGCTGCTGTGCTTGCTATCTAGGCTGCCATGATGGCCACCTCTCTGCTTGCTGGCCAGGTTGCCATGGTGGCTGCTTCTCTGCTTGCAGGCCATGCTGCTATGATGGCTGCTGCTCTGCTTGCTAGCTAGGCTGCCATGATTGTGGCATCTCTGCTTGCTGGCCAGGCTGGCACGATGGCTGCTGCTCTGCTTGCTAGCTAGGCTGCCATGATGGCTGCTGCTCTGCTTGCTAGCTAGGTTGCAATGATGGCTGCTTCTCTGCTTGCTGGCCATGCTGCCATGATGGATGTTTCTCTGCTTGCTGATCAAGCTTCCATGATGACTGATTCTCTGCTTTCTGGCCAGGCTGCTTTGATGGCTGCTGCTCTCCTTGGTAGCTAGGCTGCCATGATGGCTGCTTCTCTGCTTGATAGCTGGTCTGCCACGATGGCTGCTTCTCTGCTTGCTAGCTAGGCTGCCATGATGGCTGCTGCTCTGCTTGCTAGCTAGGTTGCAATGATGGCTGCTTCTCTGCTTGCTGGCCATGCTGCCATGATGGATGTTTCTCTGCTTGCTGATCAGGCTGCCATGATGACCGCTTCTTTGCTTTCTGGCCAGGCTGCTTTGATGGCTGCTACTCTGCTTGGTAGCTAGGCTGCTATGATGGCTGCCTCTCTGCTTGCTAGCTGGGCTGCCACGATGGCTTCTTCTCTGCTTGCTAGCTAGGCTACCATGATGGGTGCTTCTCTGCTTGCAGGCCAAGCTGCCATGATGGCGGCTACTCTGCTTGCAGGCCAGGTTGCCATGGTGGCTGCTGCTCTACTTTCTAGCTAGGCTGCCATGATGGCTGCTTCTCTGCTTGCAGACCAGGCTGCCATGCTGGCTGCTGCTATGCTTTCTAGCTAGGCTACTATGATGGCTGCTACTCTGCTTGTAGGCCAGAGTGCCATGATGGCTGCTGCTCTGCTTGCTAGCCATGCTGCCATGATGACTGCGTCACTGCTTGCAGGCCAGGCTGCCATGATGGCTGCTGCTGTGCTTGCTATCTAGGCTGCCATGATGGCCACCTCTCTGCTTGCTGGCCAGGTTGCCATGGTGGCTGCTTCTCTGCTTGCAGGCCATGCTGCTATGATGGCTGCTGCTCTGCTTGCTAGCTAGGCTGCCATTATGGTGGCATCTCTGCTTGCTGGCCAGGCTGGCACGATGGCTGCTGCTCTGCTTGCTAGCTAGGCTGCCATGATGGCTGCTGCTCTGCTTGCTAGCTAGGTTGCAATGATGGCTGCTTCTCTGCTTGCTGGCCATGCTGCCATGATGGATGTTTCTCTGCTTGCTGATCAGGCTGCCATGATGGGTGCTTCTCTGCTTGCAGGCCAAGCTGCCATGATGGCGGCTACTCTGCTTGCAGGCCAGGTTGCCATGGTGGCTGCTGCTCTACTTGCTAGCTAGGCTGCCATGATGGCTGCTTCTCTGCTTGCAGACCAGGCTGCCATGCTGGCTGCTGCTATGCTTTCTAGCTAGGCTACTATGATGGCTGCTTCTCTGCCTGCTAGCTAGGCTGCTGTGATGGCTGCTTCGCTGCTTGCTAGCTAGGCTGCCATGATAGATGCTTCTCTGCTTGCTAGCTGGGTTGCCATGATGGTTGCATCTCTGCTTGATAGCTGGACTATCATGATGGCTGCTTCTCTGGTTGCTAGGTCGGCTGCCATGGTGGCTGCTTCTCTGCTTCTTGGCCAGGTTGCCATGATGGCTGCTTCTCCGCTTGCTAGCTAGGCTGCCATGATGGCTGCTTCTCTGCTTGCTTGCTGGATTTCCACAATGGCTGCTTTTCTGCTTCCTGGCCAGGCTGCCATGGTGGCTGCATCTCTGCTTGCTAGCTGGACTGCCACGATGGCTGCTTCTCTTCTTGCTAACTGGACTGCCACGATGGCTGCTCTCTGCTTGCTGGACAGGCTTCTGCAGTGCCTTTCTCTCCAACAGTGCCACTGTTAACACAATGGATATCTAAGTAAAAGTAGTGGCTGCTACCGCCTCCATGGTCACCTTCAGGCTGTTTGTGGATTATTTGTGGCCTCCTGGCATTATTTGTGCCTGGTTTCATGGTCATATTTCCTGGGACATTTATTCTGTATCGTGTATATATCACGATCTCCACGTGCGGATTCTTGGCGCATTTTATCAACAGCATTTGGCCAGAAAATATGCTTAAAGGCTAGGCATTTGGAATTCTCTGTGTTTCCCTTCGCTTCCAGGCGAATTTTGTGGATGCAGAGAAATCATTTAGAATTGTTTGGTCAAAATGTATACGGGGTTCCCCGCTCCCCTCTTTTGTTTAACATTCATATGCAACCGTTGAATTCCTTCTTTGATGAATTTGGGGTCCACAGTCATTCTTATGCAGATACCCAAGTTAATATCAAGGTCCGAACACCCTGCACTCCCCACTCTACCTGAGATTGAGGATCTGTTCCCCACTGTTTCCTCCCCTGGTTGCTTATAGATCCTTTGCTGCCAAATTGCTCCCCCTCCATGTTAGCCCACCCACCCCGTTCGCTTGCATCTCTGCTTCCGTCACTGTGCCCTTCCCCCTGTGACTTGTAAAGCACTCCATTACTTCCCGGAGCTAGGTCTGTGCTCAATAAATAATAATAATAATAATACAATCTTGTGAACGAGTGTTGAACTCTCCAACTCATCAAACTGTTTTTTCGTGGTGGACCCTCGGATTCTGAATATAAGCTTGCTATTGAATCCATCGAAGACAGAAGTTGTCCTACTTGCACATAAACATCTGGCCAGTGACTCCTTTGGTGTCCCTTCCCCCACTCACCTTTTTTGGGGTTCTTTCTACTTATTCTGTGAAGGTCAAGAATCTGGTCGTTTTTTGGTAGTACGACTCCCAGATTGGTAAGGCGTGGTTAAGACCCCCTTTTCTAGACTGCAACAACTTTGTTACCTTCATCTCAAGTAAGGAGCAGGCAGCTGTGGCCCGTTCCCTTATTAACTCACAGTTGGACCTGGCCAGGAGCCTGAAAGCTGCGGCACTCCAGACGTACTGGAATACAACTCCCATGGTTCCTCTTCATAGACTGTGCTGGCTAGCACTGGTGGGAAGTGTAGTCAAAATCATCTGGAGACCTAAAGCTTGCAGACCTGTGGACTATGCAGATGATTTTTACACAATTATCTCTGGTTGCCAACTTGGCCTTCTACCGTCTGTTCAGAATCTGAAGGTCTGCCTGTTTTTAAGACTTCCTGAATCCCATTCAGTATCTTTCTTTTCCTTCAGCTCTCCAGATGTTTTGGACTACGAGTCCCATGATCTCTCACCATTGACTAGGCTGGTAATGGTTAATGGGTGTTGTAGTTTAAAATATCTCAGGAGCCAAATGTTGCAGATCCCCGCCTCCTGTACAGCAGAGAATTCACTTTAAACAGCTGTGCCTGGTGGTTAAATTGATTCATTGTCTTGACCCTCAATATCTGTCTGGGAAGATGCATCTTCGCCCTACTAAGAGAACACTTTGCTCCCAAAATGCATTGTTGTTATCTATTTGCATAGCTAGATGCAAGACTAGTGGTGACCGGCGTCCTGTGGTTCTCGGCCCCCGTCTCTGGAACGCTTTGCTGATAAATCTCTGAAGACAGGAATTTTTGAAGTCTTTCAGAAAGACATGGAAACCCACCTCTTATGGAAACCCATATCTTACGGAAACCTGTCGCTTTATTGGAAGTGGGAATGAGGAAGTGGATAAGGTGGTGATCAGTGCATGGGGACGGAGTAGTCGAGCTGATGTCTACACTGCAGTTATGGTCTGCAACTCAGTCTAGGGTGCGCCTTTTACAGTGGGTAGGATTGTTTATTTTTTTGCTGGAAGCCCAATTCAAGTAAGCCCTTGGCTAAGGCCTTGCCATTTTTATCTTTTGGGTCATTGAAGCCCAAGTTGAAATCACCTAGAAGGATGGCCTTGGTGGAGGTTTTTAGGTTACCACCCAGGAGATGGATAAGGTTGTCATGAAAGTCTGCTAGAGGGCCTGGTGGCCGGTAGGCTAAGTGAATATCAATGGCGGTGTTGGGCGAGATGGAAAGCTTGACTGTGATGGAGTCAACGTTCTCACATGACAGTGGTAAGGTGTGTCTGGCTGTTAGGATTTCTTTGAGAATAAGGGCTACCCCTCTTCCTTTGGCAGTAGGACTATCTTTGCGGAGCATGGTATATCCTGGTGGGAGGTCCTGAGTCTTCGTGGAGCCAAGTTTCAGTGATGGCCAAAACATCTAAGTGCAAGTTAGGAATGAGGTCATGGATCTCAGTTGTGTGAGCTGCAAGTGATCTTGCATTGATGAGTGCACATTTTAGAGGACAAGGTTGATCTTTGAGGATAGTGGACTGCGGCGAATTTCCGGACCCTGGGGGTAGTCTGTGGTGGAGGTCCACTGGGGTGCGAGAAATTAAGATTGGTTTCGAGGACGAGGTGCTTTATGGGGTGTCTGGAGCGGTAACCGAGATGTGCATTTCTGTTGTGAGGAGATCTGGGGCGCTTGCAGATGTCAAGAGTTCTTGTTTGGTTTCGCAGCACATGACGTCTACGGGCAAGTGAGTTTGTACTGCCTGAAGTGGAACAAGTGAGCTTTGGGCTTGGGATGTTTTGGGTGTTGAGGAGAGGTGGCAAGAAACGTGTGGGTGGGATGTCATCAGGTTTGGGTGGTCTTGTGGTGGCCATGATGTGAGAGCAGGGGTGGAAGGTGCGGAGCAAATGGTGCTGTTAAGGCAATAGGGGTGTCGAGTGGCCCTTTGACACAATCAACTATGCTGAACCTGTACCCTAACTGGTAATGGAGAAGCAAGTAGTGGCGGACTGGTGATGTGGAGAAAATAGAAATACAGTACAATAAATGAATACAACAGATTCAATATAGTTAGTGTTATGTTATGCAGTCGAGCACTACAATACAGCAGGCAAATGCAAAATGACTCAGCATTCCATAAGAAACCCTTCTCTTATGGAAACCCTTCTCTTATGGAAACCCTTCTCTTATGGAAACCCTTCTCTTATGGAAACCCTTCTCTTATGGAAACCCGTCTTTTATGGAAACCCTTCTCTTATAAAAGCCCTTCTTTTATGGAAACCCATCTCTTATGGAAACCTGTCTCTTACAGAAACAAATGTCTTATGGAAACCCTTCTCTTATGGAAACCCATCTCCTATGGAAACCCTTCTCTTATAGAAACCCATCTCTTAAGGAAACCCGTCTTATGGAAACTCTGTCTCTTATGGAAACCCTGTCTCTTATGGAAACCCTGTCTCTTATGGAAACCCTTCTCTTATGGAAACCCATCACTTAGGCAAACCCTTCACTTTTTCTAGGCCCCAATCACTTTGTATCTCCTGGCCGTGCTTTCTCTTGTATACCCAACGCTTGGGCCTAGATTCAGTCGAGTCTGCTTACCGCGCAGTCTACATTTGAACACATATATTGCACAACAAAGGCCCTCAGCTCGAGGGACGTAGGCTAAAACTATGGAAAATGTGTAAACACGTGAGGGAACATTGTAGGGCCGAGCTGAACATATGTGCAAACTATGGTATGTTGAGGTTTCTTGTTTTAATGGGATTTTTCTTGGCAGTGGACATCTTCGTGGTCCTGCACTAGGCCGCAAAATAAATCCAGTACAGTGCTTCCAAGCTTCTTTTAATGCCAGCAGAGGGTTAGTTTTGTGCAGATGACTCTTCCTAACTTCCTGACTCTTGATTCAGGTCTTTTGTGAAAAATGCTTTAACCTTTTTGTACAGATTGTATTGATATTTTACTGCAAAGAATAAATGTGAACCCTACACAAGTGATAGGATTTACCAGTGTCTTTCAGCTCTTACCCAATAGAGAGTTAACATGAGAACACTACATAAGGTGTAAATTATAAACACAGTGTAGGCAGTGCCTTTGAGACATTTAAAATGACTTAACCCACTCTTAAACAGTATATATTTTCCTGCCGGGACAAACCTCACTTTACTTCTAGATCTATATACACCTGTCCCTGACAGAGTAGGGGCCAACCCTCTTGTTATTGAAACCACAATAAGACCACCAGAAAAGCATTATCAGTTCTCTCGTGCTACCAGAATAAGACTACCAGAACAGCGTCATCAGGTCTCTCGTGCTACCAGAATATGACTACCAGAACAACATTATCAGGTCTCTCGCGCTGCCACAATAAGGCTGCCAGAAAAGCATCATCAGGTCTCTTTGTCGAACTGGATTATTAAATTATGCCTCGTATTGTAACTATTGTATGTACATTGGCCTACGCTAAGTTGCTTAAAATTGTACGCAAATAACTCTCTACAGCAAGGTCTTGACCTTAGAAATTGATGTAAGCCGCCATCTTGAATCAAGCCTCCATTTTAGGTTAGAACCGCCATTTTGGGGTTTTGTACAAAGTCACCCTGTAATCTAAAATGGCCGTTTCGTGTGCTCTTGTTCTTGCCTTAACCTCTTCAACCTCTGTAGGAGAGTTAATGTCCAAACTGCCTTCAGGCTACATGTTAGGGTCATGTAGACCTTGTCCTTTGTTGACCTCGGGAGCAGGGGATTACTTGAATCAGCAATGTTAAACTACAAGTACAAAAGGACAGTAAAGCTATCCAAATACTATATGTGAAACATTTGTTTGATCTGTATTAAAACAATACGTAAAGAGTGTAACGTTAAATTAAAGAATAATGGAGTGTGTTAGTAAATGTATTCAAAAGTAAACCGCATGCACCCGATATGTAAATTAGGAAAGTGAACCTGGCGCGACCCTAGCCCAATGTATTATTAACTTGTAAGAGGCTGGATATCATTTTTACAAATTGTGTAAATGCGTCGATGTCCAGCTAGGAAATTCTGTTCACTGCCCACATTGAACCCTGCTGGTGGTCTCCGTGATGTATTGACGGCCAAATAGCTATTTGTGTATTTTGTTGAATACTGTTCAGTTTTGTAATACAGATTCTGGGAATCTTTACAAGCCCGTGTCTGTGTATTTTCCTTTGCCTGGTGTAACAGCCGTAATATTGTATTTTTTCTGATTCCACAGATGGTGCCCGAATAGGGACCCTCAAGATTGACTTCGTCTCATTGAAGTTTGGCTCGGCTATTGGTCCGGGATCGGACGGTGCCAACAGAAATGGCCACTCTAGACGAGAAGCGAATTCCTCGACGAAACTTCAACGATCAGATCCCTGGACGGTGAGCTGTAGCCCGAGACGGCGTTTTGACGAGGGTCCATATATTTGAGGTGGGTACATTTGCCGAAAATCACCAGACACGTGGGTCCTTAGCATTGTCCTTAGTAACCCGATCGGGCCTCCCAGTCCTTTGGTCAGGTGAATCGTGTCCCGATTCTTAATTTAACCCTGACAATTTGAATTTGTTAGCATTGTACTCGCGAGCACAATTATTTAACCAGGTAACATCAAAACTTTGATATGCCTGGGAAATTGTCTGCCTGCTTTAGGGCATTATTCCGCAGCAACAGACAATCTTTGGAAGATAGCCGTCCCGCACCACAGGAGGGGTCGCCGGCATGTACTATGTACTGTAAGAAAGGCTTTGGTAGTATAGCATTTAATGACCTTTGGCACAGACAGACCAGACATAATTCTAATCTTCGGTGGCCAACCAATGGTAGTTTTGAAATCCCTTGTATAGAATATTTAGAGTCTGTATTAGTAAAGAAAAAGGCTAGACCTGCAGCATTTGACGCATTGCACAGTTGGAAAACAGAAGCTTTGCAGCAACAAAAGAGTAGAGAGAAACATATGCGTAGACATATGACAAGTGTCGAGAAGGCACGGTTATATGATCAAAATAAACAATTGGAGTCAGTTAGGAACACGGACAGGGCGTTTCAATTAGGCATTCAGAAAATCTACACTTCAAAAGATTTTCATACGTCAGATGAACTGATTAATAAACTTTTGCATGAACGAAGGCCTGATGCCTCCATGCCACCTCCGTACGTCCCTCCTCCTGGCGCTTTGCCCCTTTCCGTTGTTGTTCCCCTCCTATAGTTCCTCCGGTCCTCCCTGCTGTTCTTCCTGTTGTTCTTCCAGCCGTCGCTCCTTTGCCTGCCCCCTTGCCTTCACCTGTTGATATTCAGCATGTGCCTACTCTTCTTTCTCCAAGTGATTCTGCATCGCTTGTAGTAGACCAGGGAGCGAGACCAAGGGTTGTGACTCGTAATACTGTGTCCCCAGACAAAAAGAGGGAATTGATTGCTTGGGCTAAACATTGTATGGAGAAGGGTGAACAAGCCAATGTTTTTTCCACACTCGAAAATTTAAAAAGTATTCCTAAGAAAAATGTTTTTATTGAAGGATTAGGGACTCATTTGAGTATAATGTGGAATAGACTAAATGATGTCGATTTCCCACAAGGTTTACAGGATTTGAACGCCTTAGCGTTGTCCAGAAATACTGCGGAGAAGGTATATGAGCATGTTGAGAGGATTTTTGAGTATAGGAAGGAGTTGGAAGAGTTACAGAATGAGGAATCAGATGGTGGTAGTTTAGGTATTATGTACTTACAGAAGCGGTTTTCTCCTCGCCGAGAATTAAAAGGAGAGGAAGCGCGAATTTGTATAAAGGATGCAATAAGATGGATTTCGGATATGTCGATAACTCCAGATGAAGTATATGACACATATAGTCAGTATACGTTAGAAATGCAAAAGAAAGTGATACAGGTGATGGTAGAGCACCTGCAGAATGAGTGTGTAAGAAAGATTTGTTGTCCCGCAGAATTGTTGAGTGTTTATAAGAGAGCCTTTTCGATTGATACTTCTTCAACTGCCTTAGCGCTTGATTTGGCTCTGTTGCTCAGTAAGCTTTCGGAGCTGCCTACTTCTCAGTTGCCTATGAGAGAGGTTCCTCTGACATTTGTCTCAAAGGTTGAGGTTGCGGCCGATGCTGCACAGGGTATCGTCGCTGTGAACATTTCCGCACATTATGTATCACAGTTTGTTCACATCCCGTTTTCAAGACAGGAAGTGAACACCATAAAGCAATCTATTCCCGATATAAGAAAGAATCCGACCGGATTCTATTGTTACGCTCACCTGGTTCCCACGGGGGCGTCGACCGGAACTGGGCCGCTGTTGTTTCCACCAGTGTGACGTGTAGCGCCGAGATGACTGACTGGACTGGCCCGCTCTGCCTGGTTTGTCTGGCTCGCAGGAATATTCTTCTGCAAAGGAGAAGGGGAATTAACCACCCGTGGAATTGAGTGTCAACCCACCTTCCCCACTCCCGTTGTCTTCCCACAAATCACTCTTGATGTCCCCTCCTTAGTCTCACCTGATGGTTTGGAAGGATGAGCTCTCCATCCTGCGTCGACCGCAGGGGCGCGTTGATGACCAGTTACTTCACTGGCGTAGAGGAATTGGTGAGTTCCAGTATTGACTCTAAAGTCCAATTGTTCATAAGAGTTCAAATGTCTGATCTTCACTCTGTCCGATTCCTTGCAGGTTGCCGATTAATCCACTCGAAGATTTCCAAATGGCAATTGGTAAGATTCAGGTAAGTCTATTGTGGTTTTCCCCTTAGGGGCCGGGGTACAGCGATGAAGCAGAGTTGACTGCGCTGACCCGAGATGAGGTGAGTACCCCTCGTGGTAAATCAGGTAAGTCCTTGGGGGTAGCTTGTATAGCCTTAGAGAGTCCCCTTGCTCACCTTGCTGTCTTTGTCTCATTAGGTGTCGGAGGGCGGCCGCGAGATGGAGAGAGCGTGATGGAATGCTGAAGTACCGCCAAGCAGGTGAGATCAGCGCGGCGCCGTAGGAATGCGAAGCGATGCTTCAAAGACTTCTGTCTTTCAGCTCCGTGGCGAAATGGATCAGGATTCAGGTAAGGATTTAAGTTAAAACTCCTGTTCTAACCTTTATCCTTCTTTTCTTCTTGTTTCAGGAGTCCCAGGACTGAAGCGGGCTTGGCTGAAGACTGGAGCTGCTGAAAACACGGTGAGCGTTACGCTGCAGCAAGCAGAATAACGCGAAGCACGTGTGGCTGCCCGGGCGTGGTTTAAATAGCCTTGGAAGAAGATCCAGGTAAGTATTCTTCCACAGCCCCACCCAAGTAACAAAATAGTCCCTTCAGTAAAATAGTCCCTCCTAAGCCTCATTTGGCTTGAGTCTTCATGCAGCATGGTCTGCCTCAGGTGAGTATGCAGCATGGTCTGCTTCAGGTAAGTTATCAATAATGAGCCTGGCGCCCATGGCGCCAGGACTGACTTTATCTTTATCTTTATGAGCCTGGCGCCATAGGCGCCAGGACTGTACCCAAACAGCCCCTAACTGGGGCTTTTGGGCATGTTCCAAGTGACATGATGCCTGCTTCCGGGGCTGCTGGGCCTGGTCTGGTCTTCCGGGGGCAGGCATCATGACATCTATAAAGAAATAGAGTCGGTCTTACAGTCGTCGGTATTCACCTTAAGTGATATTGACCTATTATTTCCGTTACTCCTGCCAGTTGATTTGTGGAAACAGATTAGGACTATAGATGACATACCTGGGTTAGGAGATACATGGGATAACATGGTTAGGCTAGATAGAGAAAGACCAGCTGGCGAACGACCACCTCAAGTGATATTAACCTTGCCTGATAGAATTATTGTAAACTTGAAAACTATGGTTCCTGAAAAAAGAATCATTTGGGACAAGTTTACGGCCTGTGTCCAAGGAAAGTCTGAGGGTGCTACCGATCTCTTCAATCGGTTAGAGCAGGTATTCTCAGATTTCAGTGGACAAGACTTAGGCACAGAGTCAGGGAAAAGGCTGTTTGTCGACAAATTTGTACGTGGATTGCTGCCTGACATCCAGTTACAAATTATGTCTTCTGAAAGCGCTTGGCAGGCGAAGTCTCATTCAGAAGTACTGCATATGGCTCAGTACTATGAACATTGTGTAAATACTGAAAAGGAAAAATTGAGAAAAAAAAGGGTGACCTGAAAACTAAAGTTTTATTACAGCAGATTGTTAGAAGCCCTAAAGGGGGTAATCAATTTAGAGGTCAGTACATTCCACAGGGAAGTGCACCCTTGGCTCCGGTAACCATTAACCAGTGTGCCTATTGCCGGCAGGAAGGCCACTGGTGCGCACAATGTCCGACCTTGCAGCAAAGCTCATTTGGGAACATGGGTAGATGATCCAGAGGTCGCCCAGGTGCAGGGGGCCCTGGCAGATGTCAGTTTGTACCAGAATCACAGTAACCTCCTTCACAAGATAAGCAAGTTTCGAATGTGGATAATAGAAACATTTTTGATCACCCTTCTGCCGCGTACCTCTCTGAAGAGGTTCCTTTTGATAATATTCTGTTTCGGTAGGATTGCCCGAAGCAGGATTTGGAACCTATGCCTATTCCCGTTCATCAGAAAGGCCCTCTATGTGGGAAATAGGAAGCATCTATTTTTAGTAGATACGGGAGCACAGAAATGTTCCATTGATCATTCACGGGTTCCAAATATTCCCCTGTCAGTGCAGTCCAACGTTTCCGTAGGGTTTTCAGGCACACCTGTAGTTTGTCCGGTCTCTTTGCCGGTACCGATAACACTGGGTCCCTTCACGGAACAGTGTCCATTTCTACTTACCACAAACTGTGGGGAGAACTTGTTGAAGGCATTGCATGCAGTAATACATTGTTCTCTGGACGAGGTTCGGTTAACAATTTCACCTCAGCAATCACTCGCCTCTCAGTTTTTGACTCGACCTTTACCGCCAGAATTTAGTAATGTTCCAGAATGCTTATGGGCAATTGATGATAATGATGTGGGCATTCTTCAAAATTGAACCTGTTAAAATTATTTTGAAACATGGAGTAAAATTGCCTCGCAACCCGCAATATAAGATCTCAGTTGAAGGCGAACAGGCTTTGAAATGTATAGTTTCTGATTTTGTACATCGTGGGATAATTGAGGAGATTACGGGTAGCATATGTAACAGCCCCATTTTGCCAGTATACAAAAAAGGTGATAATGCGATTCCCTTTCGGTTTTATAATTGATTTATGCGCTATTAACACAATTGTGGCTCCTCAATTTCCTATTGTACCTGATGTTACAACGATACTAACCATGATTCTGGCTTCTGCCACTCATTTTAGCGTTGTTGATCTTAAAAACGCGTTTTTCAGTATTCCCATACACAAGGATAGCAGGTATTTGTTTGCGTTTACCCTAGGTGGACGCTCGTTTACATTCACTCGTGCACCACAAGGGTACACTGAGAGTCCAAGTATTTATAGTAGGGCATTGAAAGAGCAGCTCGATACTCTTGAGTTGCCTACCACTTGCAGATTACTGCAGGATGTAGATGACCTCCTCTTGGCTGCTGATTCTGAGAGCGCCTGTAAAGAAGACACTGTGTTGTTGCTTTGTCATCTAGCAAAACATGGCCACAAAGCTTCACTTAAAAAATTCCAATATTGTTGTCAGAAGGTCGCCTATTTAGGCTACCTCCTGTCAAAGGAGGGAAGACGGTTGACACCTGAACAAATAAAGACTATTTCTGGCATGTCTGTCCCAAATACGCAGAAGGAAGTCAGAGCCTTGATAGGTATGGCTTCTTATTGTAGATTGCGGATCCCTAACTTTTCGTTAACGATTAAACCAATGCTGGCTTTGACAAAGATGGGCATTTCTTTGCCATTGCCATGGACTTTGGAACACCAGACAGCATTTGATTTGCTCAAATCCGCGCTGTGTTCAGCGCCGGTTTTAGGAACTCCTAATTATGACAAGGCCTTTGTATTGTTTGTGCATGAACGTGATGGATGTACTTTGGCTGTGTTAACGCAGGAACATGGAGGGAAGAATAGGCCATGCGGTTACTATACCTCCGCCCTTGATTTTGTAGTATGCGCTTTGCCAAGATGTTTGCACGCTGTTGCTGTTGCTGCTGCTGCTGCGTCTGTAAAACAGAGTGAGGGAATGGTCCTGGGTCATGCGTTAACCCTAATGGTACCTCATTCCGTAGATATTTTATTGAATAGAACTCAAACGCAACACCTCACTTCAGCACGATTGACAAGATACAAACTAATCTTGTTTGCCCCCCACATTCAAATTCAGAGGTGTTGTGTATTAAATCCGGCTGAGCTTTTACCTGTCTCACAAAATACTGTTGATGGTGACGATACGTCACACGATTGCCTTTGTATGACAGAACAAGAGACTAAAGGCAGAATCGATCTGAAGACATGCCTTTGAATAGCCCACAAGGAGAGCTATTTTGTGATGGCTCTTGTTTTAAACTTCCAGATGGTACATCCACGGCTGCTTATGCTGTTACTACTTTAAGCACGGTTGTGGAAACTAAAAGAATTATGCATAACTATGCGCACGCCGCAGAAATTACAGCATTAACTCGAGCTTGTGAACTTTTTGAAGGGCTTACAGTGAATGTATATACTGATAGTCAGTATGCTTTTGGGGTGGCCCACAATTTCTGTAGACTTTGGAAAGAACAAGGTTTCTTGACCTTGCACGGAACGAAAATCCAGCACGGCACTTAAATAGTGCGATTACTTTCAGCACTCGCACTCCCTGTTCAGTTAGCTATCATAAAAAGTTCAGCACATCAAAAGGTTACAGATGATGTAGGAAAAGGGAATGCTTTAGCTGATCAGATAGCTAAACAAACTGCCACTGATTTCAGTTCAGAAATGTATGCTGTTAAAGAAATTGTAAACGTTTGCACTTTGGGTGAAAGTATCAATGCTGTAAAAGATATTCAAGCAGATGCTACCATAGAGGAAACTAAGAGATGGATCCAGGGTGCAGGGAGATTGGATGACAATGGGTGTTGGGTAGAAGATATTGAAGGGAAATGGTTACTCCCTGACGCTTACATTACAATGATGGTTATTATGGCTCATGGTCTGACACATGTTTGTGCGCGAAAATTGACAAAAATGCTACACAGTGGATGGGCCAATGATAAGATTTTCAAAACTGCGGAGCGTTTTGTCCAAAACTGCATGGTTTGCTTGCAGCGCAATGTAGGAAAAGGTACCTCGACTCCTAGAGGAAGTTTCGCTCCACCTTCTGTCCCGTTTGAGGTTATTCACTTTGATTTTATTGAAATGGAACGTTGTAACAATCTTAAATATGTATTGATTGTTATTTGTGCCTTTAGTAAGTGGGTTGAGGCCTTCCCGGTAAGAGATGCAACGGCCATAACCACGGCAAAAACTCTGTTGAAAGAGTTTTTTCATAGGTTCGGGCTGCCGAGAGTCATCTGGTCAGATAATGGGCCACACTTTATTGCCACTGTAATCCTCCAAATTTGCAAAGGATTACAGATTGACAAGTGGTTCCATTCAGCTAGACATGCCCAAAGTGCCGGATTAGTGGAAAGGCACAACGGCATTATAAAGAACAAACTCGCTAAAACGTGTGCTGGCACCAAGCTAAAATGGCCGGACGCCTTACCGATCGTGTTACTGTCGATGAGAACAACCCCTCAAACTAAGACTGGGCTCTCTCCCTTTGAGGTGGTAATGGGGAGACCTGCTAATATTTGGGGTATGCCAAAAAGTCGCTCATTATGGGACATAGAAAATATGCTTCTTTCAGATTACTGTAACCAGTTGACTAAAAATCTGTTTTCAATTTATCACCAGGTGCGAGAGGCATTACCTGTGCGCTACGAGGGTCCTGGTCACAGTCTACGACCGGGGGACTGGATCCTCACGAAGGTTTTTGAGAGGTCGTCTTGCCTTGCACCTCGGTGGAGGGGTCCCTACCAAGTCCTGCTAGTCCCCCAGACTGCTGTGCGGGTAGCGAGTCGTAAGAATTGGATCCATGCGACGCACACCAAACGGATCCCTCAGCCCGTGCCATACGATACAGAAGACACAGAATCCCTTCCCACTGCTGTAACTAGCGTGCCTGAAAAAGCAACAACCAACAAGGGAGAATCGGAGACCGCTTCAGAATCCGCAAGGCTGGACAAAACGGCCATCTTGTCTCCACACTCCCCAACAGTGGAACTTCCAGATCAATCATTTTCTGATCCCATTTTGCCACTTTCAGGAGGAAGTGATGACACTTTGTCCTCACCAGAAACTGCGAAATATAATTTAAGCCCAAGGAAGTAAACATACAGTATGGTCTGACTGTGCAATTGAGAAAATCATTTGAGGGCTTGCCTTTTCGCCCAACTGTACGGGAAGATTCTGTTGGCTAAGGGTTGTGGGAAAGACATTAAGAAGACGCGCGACTGGAATCGCCAGCAAACGAACAATGGGTGTTTTTTCGGTTGAAGACAACAATGCCTGCACCCGCTACCGCTCGTACCGAACTTTTAGATAAACATTTGACTAGCAGAGACAATGATCAAGCATGTAAGGGGACCCCCAAAGTGTATTGTTGCCTTTTTGTGATAATTACTGCATTTTTAGTAACTGTTGGGTTTGGGTTATGGTATCTGGAGGAAGCATATCCGTTAGAGGACTTTTTACCTATTGAAAATGTATCTGTCATTCCCACTCCTTCTGTGCAATTGCATACTTTGTCGCCTAGAGATTCTTTGCATAGACGGAACTATCAGAATAACACTCTTTTGTTAATAATGAATGCCACCCATGCAATTTTTAATAAGACCAATTGCTGGATCTGCTCACATCTACCGCAACATGGGGATAAGGGGCTAGGGTGGTATATTTATCCCTTATCTTTGACAACTGCCTGTTACGCTTCTCTTAGAGCACTATTTTTTGGTCTATGACAGCACCTCAGGGAACTTTGATGGTACAAATTTAAATAGTTTTGAAAAGAATGTTTTGATGCCCCTGGGATGCTCGCTTTTTGCAAATAGAAGTAAGCCAAACGTTGCTTCTGTTAGGCCCTCTGATAGATTGTCTCGTCCTTTTCAGTCTTTAATCTCTTTCAAAATGGCTCCTATAGGCAATAAGGATGCCACGCCTCCATCTTATTCTGTTAATCATAGCCCCGATTCACAGGGTAATTCATGGAATTTCGCACAAAAGTGGCGCACGCGGCTGGCGTACAGTGTCCCCGTGCGATACACTGCGCCAGCCGCGTGCGATAAAATCCATTTCATCGCACAGCGTATTCATGGATTTTAGCCTCCAAAACTAGCCGTGGCGCAGAGTGGCGCAACGACCCTGCAGCAGCGCCAGTTACGCCCCCCTCGCGCAAGGAAAATCCATCAAAATCCCCAATTCATCGCAAATGTCTGCGCTAACCCTGGACCAGTTTACAGGGCTGCCAAACAGCAAACGCCAAGCGGGGAACGTGTATTTCAGGGGTTGGTGGGAAGTTTCACACGCAATCCCAACAGGATACATGTATTTCAGGGGTGCGCATGAAGTTCCACACGCGATTGGCCTGGGTACGTGTATTTCGGGGTGCGCGTGAATTTTCACACGCGAATCCTGCCGGGTACGTGTATTTCGGGGTGCGCTGGAAGTTTCACACGCAAATTCAGCAGGGTACGTGTATTTCAGGGGTGCGCGGGAAGTTCCACACGCGATTGGCCTGGGTACGTGTATTTCGGGGTGCGCGTGAAGTTTCACACGTGAATCCTGCCGGGTACGTGTATTTCGGGGTGCGCTGGAAGTTTCACACGCAAATTCAGCAGGGTACGTGTATTTCAGGGGTGCGCGGGAAGTTCCACACGCGATTGTCCTGGGTACATGTATTTCGGGGTGCGCGGGAAGTTCCACACGCGATTGTCCTGGGTACGTGTATTTCGGGGTGCGCGTGAAGTTTCACACGCGAATCCTGCCGGGTACGTGTATTTCGGGGTGCGCTGGAAGTTTCACACGCAAATTCAGCTGGGTACGTGTATTTCAGGGGTGCGCGTGAAGTTCCACACGCGATTGGCCTGGGTACGTGTATTTCGGTGTGCGCGTGAAGTTTCACACGCGAATCCTGCCGGGTATGTGTATTTCGGGGTGCGCTGGAAGTTTCACACGCAAATTCAGCAGGGTACGTGTATTTCAGGGGTGCGCGGGAAGTTCCACACGCGATTGTCCTGGGTACGTGTATTTCGGGGTGCGCGTGAAGTTTCACACGCGAATCCTGCCGGGTACGTGTATTTCGGGGTGCGCGGGAAGTTTGACACGCAAATTCAGCAGGGTACGTGTATTTCAGGGGTGCGCGGGAAGTTCCACACGCGATTGTACTGGGTATGTGTATTTCGGGGTGCGTGTGAAGTTTCACACGCGAATCCTGCCGGGTACGTGTATTTCGGGGTGCGCGTGAAGTTTCACACGCGAATCCTGCCGGGTACGTGTATTTCGGGGTGCGCAGGAAGTTTCACACTCAAATTCAGCAGGGTACGTGTATTTCAGGGGTGCGTGGGAAGTTCCACACGCGATTGTCCTGGGTACGTGTATTTCGGGGTGCGCGTGAAGTTTCACACGTGATTCCTGCCGGGTACGTGTATTTCAGGCTGCGCAGGAAGTTTCACACGCGAATTCAGCAGGGTACGTGTATTTCAGGGGTGCGCGCGAAGTTTCACACGCGATTGTCCTGGGTACGTGTATTTTGGGGTGCGCGCGAAGTTTCACACGCGATTGTCCTGGGTACGTGTATTTCGGGGTGCGCGTGAAGTTTCACACGCGATTCCTGCCGGGTACGTGTATTTCGGGGTGCGCGGGAAGTTTCGCACGCGAATTCAGCAGGGTACGTGTATTTCAGGGGTGCGCGGGAAGTTCCACACGCGATTGTCCTGGGTACGTGTATTCCAGGGGTGCGCGAGAAGTTTCACACGCGATTCCATCAGGGCACGTGTATTTCAGGGGTCCGCGGGAAGTTCCACACGCGATTGCCCTAGGTACGTGTATTTCGGGGTGCGCGGGAAGTCTTGCACGCGATTTCAGCAGGGTACGTGTATTTCAGGGGTTCCGAGGAGTACTACACGTGAATTGGCCGTGTGGGTCCTCCCAGGTGTTCCCTCTACACCCTCCACAGCCCCTGCAGGCAGCCCACACCACAGGGGACTACCCTGCACCCCTGCTCATGTCCCGCAGGCAGCCCATCCACCATGGGCATGCCCCCCAGCCAAGCCACATGTCACCTTGCACTACTGATCAACAACGCATGTCTCCCAGCACCCCCACCTCCCAGCACTGTGGGGAACCTGCCAGCTGGCCCCCACTCATGTCCAACTCATGTCCCCCTGCACCCCCACCCCCCAGTATCCAGGGGCACCCCCCACCAGGCCCCCACACATGTCCCCCTGCAGCCCCACCCCCCAGCAGTGCAGGGCACCTGCCAGCAGGCTCCCACTCATGTCTCCCAGCACCCCTACCCCCCAGCAGTCAGGGGCACCCTCCACCAGGCCCCCACACATGTCCAACTCATGTCCCCCTGCACCCCCACCCCCCAGCACTGTGGGGCACCTGCCAGCAGGCCCCCACTCATGTCCAACTCATGTCCCCCTGCACCCCCACCCCCCAGCACTGTGGGGCACCTGCCAGCAGGCCCCCACTCATGTCCCCCTGCATCCCCACCCCCCAGCAGTCAGGGGCACCCTCCACCAGGCCCCCACACATGTCTCCTAGCACCCCCACACCCCAGCAGTCAGGGGCACCCTCCACCAGGCCCCCACTCATGTCCCCCTGCACCCCCACCCCCCAGCAGTGCAGGGCACCTGCCAGCAGTCCCCCACTCATGTCTCCCAGCACCCCCACCCCCTAGCACTGTGGGGCACCCTCCACCAGGCCCCCACACATGTCCAACTCATGTCCCCCTGCACCCCCACCCCCCAGCACTGTGGGGCACCTGCCAGCAGGCCCCCACTCATGTCCAACTCATGTCCCCCTGCATCCCCACCCCCCAGCAGTCAGGGGCACCCTCCACCATCCCCCCACACATGTCTCCCAGCACCCCCACCCCCAGCATCCAGGGGCACCCTGCACCAGGCCCCCACTCATGTCCAACTCATGTCCCCCTGCATCCCCACCCCCCAGCAGTCAGGGGCACCCTCCACCAGGCCCCCACTCATGTCCCCCTGCACCCCCACCCCCACCAGTGCAGGGCACCTGCCAGCAGGCCCCCACTCATGTCTCCCAGCACCCCCACCCCCCAGCAGTGCAGGGCACCTGCCAGCAGGCCCCCATACATGTCCCCCCAACACCTCATGACGATCCATAATCATGGCCCCCATGCCCCCTCAATACACTGCCTACGCCACCCCAGTCCGAACACACCACCAGGTATGACATCCACCCCACAAAGAAATCACCAGCACATGATGGATCCTAAATGGCTAGACTGCACATCAACACATATCCGTCAAACCCACACAATGACAGCATGTGAATGATAAAACACACATTGTGACATGCATGAAACCAAAGAGAGAATACCACACATTGAAGTACCAAATAATAATGTATTAAACAGAAAAGCAAGGCAATGAAATGGAACAGAAGAAAATAGAAATAATAAATGAAACCCAGCATGTCCAATAAATGAAAAAGATGCATGAAATCCAAATGAAAGGCAATCCAAAAGCAAGTCTCCAAAGTGTCAGTCTGAGAAAATAAATCGAATGTTCCAAAATAAGAAAAAACCAGTGATCCATGTGAAAAAAAAAATCAAAAATCCAAATCCATTGTCAAAATATGTACAAGGTGAACATCCAGGGTCCATGTGCCCAATCCTTTAAATGAAACCTATAAAATAAAATACTACCTAATGAAGAACTATATACAAGAAGTTGGGGCATTGTCCAAGCGCCCCAAAACAAAACCGAAAGGAAACTTAACACTAAATAACTATTTACAAGGGCAGCGGGCTAGTCCGACGGCTCACTTCTGGATGTTCTGGGCCAGGGCATCATCGAACTCCTGCTCAATGTCCTTGAGGCGGGCCTCTTCCATGGCCCCGAGGGTCCGCAGGGATGACGACATGTTCTCCTCCAACTCCCTGTGGATTGCCTCGAGGCACTCGGCCCGCCTCAGGGCCCTCCGCATGGAGTTCTCCGCCCTGACCATCGTGAGCCGTGCCTCTTTCGCCCGCTGCCGCTCCGCATCTATGGCGTGGCCCAACCGCTGCCACACAGAAGACACTTCCCGTCCTGGGTCCTCCTGCCCTCCGGCCGATGCCTGCCCCTCCGATGTCAAAGGCCCTGAGCAATCATGGCTCCCACCTCGTTGCTGCTGCTGCTGTGCCTGTGCCCATGCCCTCGCTCCTGCTGCCTGCACATCCTCCACCGGCCGGGGTGCAGTCGTTGATGTGGCCACCCTTGCTGGACGTCCGACTCCCGACTGTGGCAGGCATGTGTCCTCCACCAGCCTGGCCGCACCGTCGGAGGCAGCTCCACAGGGCACCCAGGTGACAAATGGGTGGAAAGATGGCACGGAGGACGACTGGCGCATAGGGTGGTCAGTTGAGGAGGGGGTCAGAACAAACTCCAGCAAACGGAGGAATCCGGCCTGGGTGACCTGTCCCAGTAGGCCGACGCGGTCAACGAGCCATTCCAGATGACGTGTAGTCTCCTCATGAAAAGACTGCAGGTCACCTCGCATGGCCCTTTGACGCAACGCCACACCAGTCAGGATAGGCTCAACCCGTACCTGGATAGCCACGTCCTCAGGCAGAGGAAGGCCAGTTGTTGTAAGCTCATCCCCTGCCTGAAAACGGGTCTGGACGTAGGCATCCCTGCTGGTGCAAGATGATGCAGTAACAGGATCAGGGACAGGATTGCACACAGGCACGTCCGCGGCGGCCTGTGCTGCCTCCTGTCCCTGGTCCTGCACTGCACCACTAGCACCAGTGGAATCCCCACCTCCAGACCCCGTCTCTGTCGCTTGCACGGCCTCCTCCTCCACCAAACCCCCCACAAACCTGGATGACTCCGTGCCATCTTCCCCCGTTGGGCCCTGTGGGGTCCCAGCTGCCCCTTCTGCTGCAGAGGAGTCCAACTCCGACCTCCGCCTCTTGGACCTCCCCCAGCAGCTGCGGCCTGGGACGCGGCACCGGACTCCTCACTCCCCAACGAGATGACAACCTGGGAGGGGAGCCGGGCCTTGCGTCTCTGGCTGGCGGTGCGATCCCTGCCGCTGTGATCCACAGCACCTTCTCTGCCCTCTTCATCAGTTGACGCTGCAGACAGGGAGAAATAAAACACAGGCATCGGGGCACTGTACAATGGACACATACACACATGACAGTTGAACATGAGTGGCATTGGCAAACCTCAGACATGGCATCACAATCGCCAACACACATGTCATTTCAACTCGCACACATGAGCCATACCACAGCCATATCGCAACAGCCAGCACCATCCATACACATACAACAGCATGAGCAGGCAAAGGTGAGCCAGACATCACATGCAACACAGGGAGTGCACTACACATGCACACACACCACCACACTTGCATGCATGTGTACACCTCTGCCAACTATCGCAGTGTTGAGATCGGCATCCATGTCACATCTGCCAATCAGTCTTCCACATCCCGGTGTCACATGCATCCATGTTGAATCACTGTTGCACCCTTGTCAAATACACACACATGCACATGTACACAGTGCAGATACATGCAGCTGAAACCAACATCCATGTGTGACATCACGAGCATGCCTACTTACATACACATTCATTCAAACATGTGTGCCCACACCTCTGCATTTGGCATGCAAGCCTACACACACAAGCACCATCCATGTCTCACACATGAGAGCCCTCACATGTGTTAGCCTCACGGCCCTGTACACCCCCCATACTTGGCACCATAAAAACACATGTGCAACCCGCACACTACTGGCACACCACCACACGCACAGCTTACAATCAGGATGCATGTACACTTACCGCTCGACTCCAGACGGGTCTGCCTCCAAGGACCTGGACGTGGAGCGCTGGGGATATGCGTTCCAGGACCCTCATCTGATCTTCCGACAAGTGGCCCCGGCGCCCCTTAGCATCCGCTGCCTTCACGAGGCGCCGGGCCTTGTTGAGGGTCCTGGACCTGAAGTCCTCCCAGCGCTTCTTGACATGATGGAATAGTCGGACTGCCACCCCCTCTGCGTTGATGGAAGTCACGATGTCCGTCCAGATCCGAGTCTGTCCTTCCTTGTCGGCGCGCAAACTTCCGAAGAGGGCATCATACTGCCCCAGGACTTGCTCCACCAGGACACCAACTTTGGTGGCAGCGAAGCTGGTGCCCCTCTGCCTCTCTGGCCGGGGGTTGCCAGTGGTGCCAGATGTTGCAGTGCCCGACATGACAACCCCAGAGGCAGGAGTGGGTGGGCAACTGGGTCCTGGGGCTGGTCTGCGGAGCGATGTAATCCCAGTCGGGAGTCTTCGGTTCCAGCAGGGGTGGTCACAGCAACAGCACCCCTGGCTGATGTGCAGGCAGCAAATGGCAGGGCACGTGGGCAGCAGGCAGTCAGGCAGCAGCAGATGGCAGGTGGGAGCGTGCTCGGGGCTCTGGGGGGCAGTAATTCGGCCTTCTGGGCAGGAGCGTGGTCTTCCGTGTGCTTACGCGTGGCCAGCTTGATACGGAGTGATTTGGCACGTGAAAATCCAGCACGTCTGCATGTAATTCGAGGAAAGGGCCTTAGCGCGTAAGCGCGTCAGCACACGTACGCGATTTCATTGGCCCAAAGGCCCCCAGCGTGTAGGCGCGTCTATGACATTACGCGCACGTGCGTTTTCCATGGCGCGTAGAAAAAATAAGCACGTCAGAGTGTCATAGCGTGTAATTGGTGGAAAGGGCCACAGCGCATATGCGCGTCTGTGATGTGCGTGCACAGGCGTTTCCCTGTACACGAGTGCATGTTACACGTCCAATGACTGCACGTCAGAGTGTCAGCTTGTGTAATTGGAGGATAGGGCCTTAGCGCGTACACGCGGAAGTGACGCTGGACGTGTGGGCATGTTTATAAAAGGTACGTGTAGAACGCCATTTCCTTGTACGTGCTTTTCGTGGAGAGCGAGTGGGTGAAATCTGTACTTCTTGTCGGTTCACATGCGATTTACTTCACGGCGTTCCAAGTTCGTACTCCCTGTTACCTCTGACAGCTTTTTGTCTTTTTCTTAGGCCTGTTTCCTCAAACAGCGTTCACTTCTTCTGTTGTCCTGTCTCCTCAGACAGCGTACAATTCTTCTTTTGGCGGGGGTGTTGCCAACGCGCACACGCGCGTCTTTTTCACACTATTTTTCCAGGCAGACGGTGAGTCGTGCACGTATTTAACATCTGTGCTTGCCCTGTGTGTCGCGTACCCCTTCAGAGGTCATTCTAGGCTGCGTGTGACAAGCATATGTTCATTTTTGTGTTTCTGGGTGCCACAGAGTAGTGCAGGTTTATTTTTCCACGCACGTGGTCTAGGAGGGGTTGCGTGCACATTATCTCCCTTTTTTGGGGTGCCTGTACATTGCATGACCTGTCATCTTCCCTCAGGGGTCACATACAGCCTTGCTAGAGCACTAGGGTACGAATTCCATCTAGTACCCTACCGCTTTGACCCAAAATTGCCCAGGACAATAGTTTACTGCAACTCCCATACGCACAACAACATCAATGCCATGGTTGGGAGGCGAGCACGCGGTAAGGGTGGCAAAGGTGGCCGAGCCTCAAGAGGTGGGCGTGGTGGATACGGTAGGGGACGTGGCCGGGACTTGTAGGGTGCCCCTAGTCCCCCATGTGTGGATGACCAGTCAGGGACACCCATGCCCGCCCACCCCTGGTTGAGGGTAACGTGGCTGACACCATCCCTGCTCAGCCCTTGTTGGACCAGTCCATTGTGGCACCAGACCTGGCACAGGGTGACTCCATGGCTGACTTCCAGGTCAGCAGGTCTAGGCCACGTGTGGCGGTGCACGTTGGTGTCACCAGGCCACGTGGATCAGGGGCAGCTATGTCATCTGCTGCCCCAAGAAGGCAGGGTGGGGAGGCTGCAGGGGCAGCTGCGGCTCCATCCACCCCAGCTCTGAGTCTCCCAGCCAGGACAGTGTCGGTCCCAATCCATCCTGCTGACATTCCCCCCTGACTACATCACACTTCAGCTAATGCCTGCACCAAGTCCCATGGTGAGTGTTCATTCCCACTCTCCTAGTCCACAGTCCACCGGTGCTCCTGCCCCTAGTGCCCAGAGTGGCGTAGGACACTCAGGATCCCCACCACCTTTCAAGCGGAAGAGGAAGAGTGCTCGTCCAGTACAGGCTGATGCCCCAGACACGGCTACACAGTCCGGCACGCCAAGGAAGCCCAGCTTCAATCAGGCCGAGCTTGATGCACTTGTGGAGTATGTGTCCACACATGACAGCGAAATGGTGATTACTGCAGGATGCAAGACCACACCTGCACAACGTCTGGCACACTGGCAGACCATCGCGGACATCATAAGCGCCCTTGGATTCGTGAGGCGCACAGCTAATGATTGCTACAAGCGCTGGAATGACCTGAAGCGCAGGGCAAAGAAAAAGCTGGCCTCAAGTCATACCGCTACTCTAGTGACTGGAGGTGGGTCTCCAGCAGAGGACATTGAACTCACTCCACATGAGTATGTTGCTGGGACCTACGTCACGGAGGGACAGATCCAAGGCGTGGAAGACCTGCCAGATTACGAGGCATTGTCCGGTGAGTGCACATGCATGTGTGTGTCATCCATGTGCATGGTGTGTGTGTGAGGGCTTCTGATTGAGTGCCAGGTGAGGGTGTGTGTGCCTGAGTGGTTTGGGTCACCATGTGCTTCATCCAATACATTCTGCGCACCAGGATTTGGGTATTGCAGTATCCCTTCTGGCAACAGTAGACATTTAGCCCAAGCTCACGCCAGTTGCCCTTGAAGTGTCATCTTGCCACAACATTGTTGCGTATTATTCTGTGTTTATTCAGGCTGATTGTTTGCATTCCACCACTTTCACTAGGCATTTCTCAGTCCTATTGTCACATGTGTGACATGGCTATGGTACATGCCATCTGTGTGATGGCATGTGTCATGTATGTGTATTGGACATGCCAATCACAGGCCAATGTGTGATGGCACTGCTAGCCAGCATGCAGCAAATGTGTTGGTCTTCCATCTTGGTGTCATCAATGTGTGCCATTTGCCTCCCCTTCATACGCAGTGACGGTGCATGCATGGGAGGGTTATAGTCATGTGGGACATGGGTCAATGAAGTACTGGTTCTGTTGCTTCTCAGCCCTAATTGTGTGCCATGGTGCTAATGCCTGTTCCCATTTCTTTTCTTTCATGTCTTTGCAGGGGATGACGCACTTGATACTGCTGGGGTTGTGGAGATGGTGCAGACCCAGGAGGGGTCTCAGGCCCGACCGGGCACCAGTGAGGGACGTGGTGTGGTGGTGGGTGAGAACACACACTTGCTGCAGACCATTCTCTCAAAGGGTGTCTCTGTGTGCACCTTCCCCGAGCTCTATTCAGGTGTCGATTTGGATGCTGAGACCTATGTGCCGTCGCAGGTAAGTGTTTCTGGGAGGGATTCTGTACTGTCTAACCCACCTGCACCAGGGGTAGATCCCTCAATGGGGATGTCAGTGTTGGTAGGTCCGCCTTTGGTGGTTACGGATGCAGGGTCACACTCAGCAACATCTGATCCTGTTCCTGGGCCAGCAGATCAGAGGGGGAATGCAGTCCTGCAGCCTCAGACAGTGCCGGCACAGCAAGGCGCAGTTCGCCTTGCCCCAGACAGGTGTGGTGCCCGCTGACGCGGTGGCCGTACGCCACCTGCCAATACCGCATGGGAGCATCCATATACGGTATGGCAAACCAACAGGCAGCATCATCTGAGATGATGGCTCAGGCCATGGATAGGGTGGCCACTTCCATTGTCCCCCAAGAAAGGCTGATGGAACAACTACAGCAGGCAACAGACTCCATTTGCCAGTCACACAGGGAGGACATGTTGGCATCCAACAGAGACAGACGGGCGGCACTGGAGACTCTGCAGGAAGCCATTTCTATTTAGTCCCAGGGCCACTGGGAAGCCCTGAGGGTGGAACTCTGTCAGCTCAGGGTGACTCTTGTTGAGCTTGAGGCTTCAACTGACATGAGGACAGAACAGCAGCTGGAGCGGCTCACACGTATGCTCTCAGCTGATATGCAGGCAACTCGGGAGGAGGCCCGGGCATCCCGTGAGTTGTTGCATGGGGACCTCCGCATGATTATCCTCCAGAACCAGACCTTCCACACCCGCATGCTTGCTGCCATGGAGGACCAGACTAGGGCTTTGCGTGGGCTGCCTCCCATAGTACCACCACCTCCTGATGCAGCTGCAGAGGGTGAGGAGAGCGACCACAGCGATTCTCTCACAATAGGGTAGCCGTGCAGGCCATGAGCCCATGGAGGTGTTTTTTTTTCCCAAAATCCACACAGGTGGGTTTTGGTGTGCACCCTGTCCTCGGACCTCCTGGGTGGCCTCCCCCACTCCCCCTGGCCCATACATGGGCATTTTTGATTTTTGATTTTTTTAATTTTTTTAACAGTGTGTTGCCTTGTGTGGCTCCCGTGGGCATACGCTGTATTGTGGCTGGGCACATGCAGGCTTGTTCTGAATTTGGGTTAGATGCTTGGGTTTGTGTGACACACACCCCTCCTGCTTCCCGTTTCCATGGGCTTGCAAAGGGTGTGCCCAAGTGACATTGACTTACACAGTGACGTTGGACTCCATTTGCTGTGTGGGCAGTCTGTAGTCAATATTGTGTATACATTCCTAGTGCATATTGTTGTTGTATTGTATACTGCATGGTGTATTGATATGTGCCTCTGCATCCATCTCATCCTCCTAATTTGCAGGTCCATTCCTCATGTCTTCACAAGGCGGTCTACTTTGGAAATGGAGTCCATGTTGTAAGCAGTGCACATACACTTTTGCGTGGCGCTAACACTGTACAGTTGGAAGTGGTCGAAGTGCTGGCATTATCAGGTAGTGAGACTACCAATTTTTTAAATCCGTACTGTCATGTTTATGGTAGGTTTGAGGTTGTGTAGGTGATTTGTATTATTGCTAAATATTTGGTAATGTGTGTTGTTGGTCCTGCATTACTGTGAGCATTTCATGTGTGGCCAGTTTCCATTAGGGACACTGTACTTTGTGACACTTGTGTCATGTTGTGGGGATTACTTTGTTTGCTCTCACATAGCTTGACATGCCATGGTGTGTTGTGTGGCGTTGCCGGGGAGGGGTTGGGTGACATGGCACTGTTCTCATGTTGTATTTTGCAAGTGGGTATTCATTTTTGCTGCATAGAAGTGTCTTTTGATGACACTGCATTGGTGGTGTTTGTGTAGGTAGGGATGCACACATTGTGACACTTCTAGGTGAACAATCTCAGGCTGCTATGGTTCTGACAGTTGACTGTCCCTTCATTCATCATAATTGTCAGATTGAGTCATCATTGATTGTCAGATGGTATGTGCCAGGGCTGTGTGCACTCCACAGGGGTGTGATTTCTATGTGAAGTAATTGGCCACCAGATCCGTACGGGCTACCTCACCCCGTGCCCTTTCCCCTCCCATGCACAGTGGGCGTGCATGTGGTTGGGGATGTGGGTGCACCACTATGTCCACAGCCAGGCCCCGCGTGTTGCAACATTGTGCAAGACACATGCTGCCACTATGATCCTGCACTCTACAGGGGGAGCGTATAACAGCTGCCCGCCAGAACGGTCAAGGGAGCGAAAGCGTGACTTGAGCACTCCGAATGTGCGCTCCACTATGCCCCGGGTTGCAATATGGGCTGTGTTGTATCTTACCTCGGGAGGCGTGATGGGGTTCCGAATTGGCGTCATCATGTGGGTGCTCAGAGGGTAGGCACTGTCCCCTGGGTAGGTGGTGATGGGTATCATTAGTGGGGTAGTGACATTACTCTGTATCTGACATGCATGCGTTTGCAGTGGCATTTATACTCACCAAGCAGCCATGCATCGCCATGCCGCCCAGCTTCCATGTCCCGGTTTAGGGTTGACATCCTGTATATGAAGCTGTCGTGGGTGGGCCCTAGATATTTGGCATATACTGAGGTGATGATTCCCTTGGCATCACATACTACCTGGACGTTGATGGAATGCCATTGCTTGCGGTTTCTATAGATGTGCTCGGATGCCCTGGGGGGACGTAGAGCCACATGGGTGCAATCAATGGCACCTAGCACTTTGGGGAATTGTGCCACCCCGTAGAAATCCTGGCTGACAGCCTTCCTTTCTGCAGGTGTTCTGGGCAGGTATATGTGCCTGCGGACTGATGGGCGTGCAGTGATGATGGCCAACACCTGGTGTAGGCACTGTGACTGCGTGGCCTGTGACGCCCCCCCCCACTATGGCACTTGTCCGCTGAAATGATCCGGTAGCCCAGAAGTTGGGTACATTGAGGACCTTCTCCAGGGGGCTGAGTGCTTGGGAGCACAGAGTGGGTGATGTGAGGTCATCCTTCCACTCACTGACCAGGTCGAGTATTATGTGAGGTGGAAACCTGTAACTCCCATACACCTGGTCATCAGGCATACCAAAAAGGCTGGTTCTGGGTGTAAAGATTCTGGCCCTGACTATCCTCCTCCTCCTCCTGCGGTATCCCACGGCCACTGCTGCTAGGAACGGTATATTCATCCTGGCGTCTGGGCTTGTTTGTTGTTTGCGCACACTTTTATGCTGCGCGGGTCGACGTGCGCCTGCTTCATGCTGGCGTACGTGTTTCCAGATTGGACCGTCTTTTTTGCCGCGTTGTAGGCGACCGTGTAAATCTTCCCGGCCACCCCAGGAATACACGTACCCCACTCTCCCAGGCCCAGTCACGTGTGGAAGTTCACGTGAACCCCGTAATACACGTACCCTGCTGATATTGCGTGTGGAAGTTCACGCGGAACCGTAATACACATACCCTGCTGAAATCGCATTTAAAACTACCCGCGCACCCCTGAAATACACGCACCCAAGCCAATCGCACTGCTGGGGGGTGGGGGTGCTGGGAGACATGAGTGGGGGCCTGGTGGAGGGTGCCCCTGACTGCTGGGGGGTGGGGGTGCAGGGGGACATGAGTTGGACATGAGTGGGGGCCTGGTGGAGGGTGCCCCTGACTGCTGGGGGCGTGGGGGTGCTGGGAGACATGAGTGGGGGCCTGCTGGCAGGTGCCCTGCACTGCTGGGGGGTGGAGGTGCAGGGGGACATGAGTGGGGGCCTGGTGGAGGGGGCCCCTGACTGCTGGGGGGTGGGAGTGCTGGGAGACATGAGTGGGGGCCTGGTGGAGGGTGCCCCTGGATGCTGGGGGGGTGGGGGTGCAGGGGGACATGAGTTGGACATGTGGGGGCCTGCTGGCAGGTGCCCCACATTGCTGGGGGGTGGGGGTGCAGGGGGACATGAGTTGGACATGAGTGGGGGGCCTGCTGGCAGGTGCCCCACAGTGCTGGGGGGTTGAGCTGCAGGGGGACAGGAGTTGGACATGTGTGGGGGCCTGGTGGAGGGTGCCCCTGACTGCTGGGGGTGGGGGTGCTGGGAGACATGAGTGGGGGCCTGCTGGCAGGTGCCCCACAGTGCTGGGGGTGGGGGTCCCGGGGGGCATGAGTTGGACATGAGTGGGGGCCTGCTGGCAGGTGCCCTGCACTGCTGGGGGGTGGGGGTGCAGGGAGACATGAGTGGGGGCCTGGTGGAGGGTGCCCCTGGATGCTGGGGGTGCTGGGAGACATAAGTGGGGGCCTGGTGGAGGGTCCCCCTGACTGCTGGGGGGTGGGGGTGCAGGGGGACATGAGTTGGACATGAGTGGGGGCCTGCTGGCAGGTGCCCTGCACTGCTGGGGGTGGGGGTGCAGGGAGACATGAGTGGGGGCCTGGTGGAGGGTTCCCCTGGATGCTGTGGGTTGGGGGTGCAGGGGGACATGAGTTGGACATGAGTGGGGGCCTGCTGGCAGGTTCCCCTGGATGCTGGGGGTGGGGGTGCTGGGAGACATGAGTGGGGGCCTGGTGGAGGGTGCCCCTGACTGCTGGGGGGTGGGCTTGCTGGGAGACATGAGTTGGACATGTGTAGGGGCCTGGTGGAGGGTGCCCCTGACTGCTGGGGGGGTGGGGGTGATGGGAGACATGAGTGGGGGCCTGCTGACAGGTGCCCTGCACTGCTGGGGGGTGGGGGTACAGGGGGACATGAGTGGGGGCCTGGTGGAGGGTGCCCCTGACTGCTGGGGGGTGGGGGTGCTGGGAGACATGAGTGGGGGCCTGGTGGAGGGTGCCCCTGACTGCTGGGGGGTGGGGGTGCTGGGAGACCTGAAGTTGGACATGAGTGGGGGCCTGATGGAGGGTGTCCCTGGATGCGGGGGGGTGGGGGTGTTGGGAGACATGCGTTGGTGGGCAGTAGTGCAAGGTGACATGTGGGTTGGCTGGGGGGCATGGCCATGGTGGATGGGCTGCCTGCGGGACATGTGCAGGGGTGCAGGGTAGTCACCTGTGGTGTGGGCTGCCTGCAGGGGCCGTGGAGGGTGTAGAGGGAACATCTGGGAGGATCCACACGGCCAATTCACGTGTAGTACTCCCCGGCACCCCGAAATACACGTGGGCTGATGGATTCGCGTGTGGAACTTCCCCAGCACACTGAGTACACGTACCCTGCTGAAATCGCGAGTGGAACTTCACGCGCACCCCGAAATACACGTACCCTGCAAATTCACGTGTGAAACTTCCTGCGCACCTTGGAATACACGTACCCTGCTGAAATCGCGTGTGAAACTTCACGCGCACCCCGAAATACACATACCAAGGACAATCGCATGTGGAACTTCCCGCGCACCCCAAAATACACGTACCCAGGCCAATCGCGTGTGGAACTTCCCACACACCCTGAAATACACGCACACGCTATTTTTCACACAGCGGGTGTCCATGTTTGTTGCGTACCCCTTTGCACCTCATTTGTCCTAGAGGGCCACACTATGGATCATTCATCATAGCTGTATATAGGTGCTTTTTGTTAGAGCACTTTTTGGCCCACATTTATTTCAGGCGCGGGGACGCTTCCGCCTGCTTTCTTGTGGCGGACTTGTTTGGCCCTGTGCGCGTCTTTGCCCGTGCGCTGGTTTGCCCTATTCGATTCCATGAATACGAGTTGTAGGCGAGCGTGTGGGCGTTCCGCGCACTTGCCTCCTGTACTTCCCCGTGACGCCCATATTTTCACGCGTTGTTCCCCATTTCGAGTGTTACGCCCCGTGTTCCGCCTACTTTTGTTATGTGCGCCGCGCTATGTGCGATTTCGCTGTGGCCTTGGTGCACGCCATTGGAAGACCTGTGCGCCGGCGTGCGCCGCGCACTTTTTCAGCGCACATCCAATATTTTTCTCACGCACATACTTCCATGAATCGATGTCCACTGGTTTCCCTGCGATTTTCGCACCTGCAATGCTATTCACACGTTTTGGCACCTCTGCGCCAGAATTTTTGGCGCACATTAATTCCATGAATCGGCCTGTCAGTATCCTTCTGCATACAGAGGAATAGAACACGGTCAATGGGTAATTTTAGAAAGTGCGAACCTGTCTATTTTGTTTGCGGTAATGTGGCATTTCCATGGTTGCCCAGGAATTGGCAAGGAACCTGTTCTTTAGGGATTCTATTACCTGGGGTATTTATTGCCAGTATTGTAGAAATTTCGAAGACTCGTCCACAACGAGGTGTGAAAGGGGATACTCCAGCGCAAACTCTAGGAGATATTATGAAATCCTTTGTGCCATTTTTTGGCCAAATTACGAATTCAGAAGATATCAGGGGACTAGCAAGAGTATTGGAGAGAACCATCAACCGGACCACTGACATACTCTATAATATGACGTTAGAGCAGAGAGTGATAAGAATAGTGGCTCTTCAGAACCGGATGGCATTAGATGTCATCCTGGCAGAGCGAGGAGGAGTATGAAAATTAGTGGGGTCCGCTTGCTGCGTTTACGTACCAGACTCCTCTCTGACGATCTTTAGGGCTATCCAAAATCTACATGTTCTTAGTTCAGAAGTACATGTTCCTGAAGGAAACTGGGAACTTAGTACATGGTTTTGGGACCTCCTACGGTCATGGGGATGGAAGTTGTTCTCGGCCCTGCTGATTATCTTGGGAGGTTTTCTGTTTCTTTGCTGTTGTATACAGTGTCTCCCTGGTATATGCTCAGTATTAGGGGGATGTTGCGCGCAAGCAACAAGTGTACTAGGGCATAAAATATTCGCCCCAGAGAAGGTTTCCAAAGAAAAAAGAAAACTTTTAACAGTGTTAAAAGAAACTCTGTCTGACATATCTATTGCCATTAGATCTGACACCAATGATTCAGGGTGTATGGACGATGACGTATGGAGTTACTTGCAAGAAGATCAGAAGTAGTGTTAGCACTTGGCATAGGCCAAAAGGAGGGTTTTTCGAACTGGATATTAAATTATGCCTCCTATTGTAACGATTGTATGTACATTGGCCTACGCCAAGTTGCTTAAAATTGTACGCGAATAACTCTCTACGGCAAGGTCTTGACCTTAGAAATTGATGTAAGCTGCCATCTTGAATCAAGCCTCCATTTTAGGTTAGAACCGCCATTTTGGGGTTTTGTACAAAGTCACCCTGTAATCTAAAATGGCCGTCTCGTGTGCTCTTGTTCTTGCCTTAACCTCTTCAACCTCTGTAGGAGAGTTAATGTCCAACCTGCCTTCAGGCTACATGTTAGGGTCATGTAGACCTTGTCCTTCGTTGACCTCGGGAGCAGGGGATTACTTGAATCAGCAATGTTAAACTACAAGTATACAAGAACAGTAAAGCTATCCAAATACGATATGTGAAACATTGGTTTGATCTGTATTAAAACGATACGTAAAGAGTGTAACGTTAAATTAAAGAATAATGGAGTGTGTTAGTAAATGTATTCAAAAGTAAACCGCATGCACGAGATATGTAAATTAGGAAAGTGAACGTGGCGCGACCCTAGCCCAATGTATTATTAACTTGTAAGAGGCTGGACATCATTTTTACAAATTGTATAAATGCGTCGATGTCCAGCTAGGAAATTCTGTTCACTGCTCACATTGAACCCTGCTGGTGGTCTCTGTGATGTATTGACGGCCAAATGGCTATTTGTGTACTTTGTTGAATACGGTTCAGTTTTGTAATAAAGATTCTGGGAATCTTTACAAGCCCGTGTCAGTGTATTTTCCTTTGCCTGGTGTAACAGCCATAATATTGTATTTTTTCTGATTCCACATCTTGTGCTACCTCAATAAGGCTGCCAGAAAAGCATCATCAGGTCTCTTGTGCTACCTCAATAAGGCTACCAGAAAAGCATTATCAGGTATCTCGTGCTACCAGAATATGACTACCAGAACAACATTATCAGGTCTCTCGCGCTACCACTATAAGGCTGCCAGAAAAGCATCATCAGGTCTCTTGTGCTACCTCAATAAGGCTACCAGAAAAGCATCATCAGGTCTCTTGTGCTACCTCAATAAGGCTACCAGAAAAGCATCATCAGGTCTCTTGTGCTACCTCAATAAGGCTGTCCGAAAGCATCATCAGGCCTCTTGTGCTACCTCAATAAGGCTACCAGAAAAGCATCATCAGGTCTCTTGTGCTACCTCAATAAGGCTGCCAGAAAAGCATCATCAGGTCTCTTGTGCTACCTCAATAAGGCTACCAGAAAAGCATCATCAGGTCTCTTGTGCTACCTCAATAAGGCTACCAGAAAAGCATCATCAGGTCTCTTGTGCTACCTCAATAAGGCTGTCAGAAAGCATCATCAGGCCTCTTGTGCTACCTCAATAAGGCTACCAGAAAAGCATTATCAGGTATCTTGTGCTACCAGAATATGACTACCAGAACAACATTATCAGATCTCTCGCGCTACCACTATAAGGCTGCCAGAAAAGCATCATCAGGTCTCTTGTGCTCCCTCAATAAGGCTACCAGAAAAGCATCATCAGGTCTCTTGTGCTACCTCAATAAGGCTGTCAGAAAGCATCATCAGGCCTCTTGTGCTACCTCAATAAGGCTACCAGAAAAGCATCATCAGGTCTCTTGTGCTACCTCAATAAGGCTGCCAGAAAAGCATCATCGGGTCTCTTGTGCTACCTCAATAAGGCTACCAGAAAAGCATCATCAGGTCTCTTGTGCTACCTCAATAAGGCTACCAGAACAACAGTATCAGGTCTCTCGGGCTACCACAATAAGGCTACCAGAAAAGCATTATCAGTTATCTCCTACTACCACAACATGTCTACCAGAACAGCAAACTTTTCATAGACCTTCAACATTAGAAAACTGCGAATAAAACAAGAAAACCACCCCGGCCACTAACTCTGTCTAGCAAACACTTTGGGCATCGTTAGGCAATTGGCTACATTTCCAACAGCAATGCTGCCAAACTCAAATACTGTTACTGCATGCAGTAAGCGTGCAGAAACAGGAAGGGTCCACATGAGTCATACGGATACTTCAGTTAGTCCCCATTTTGGAGTCCCATTGAACCACATTGGGGAAATATGGAATTACTGCTCCTGCTAATACTGCAGGCTAAATACTGCACGGGGTAACGCATTTCTGCAGAGGAAATGTCCTCTGTGCAAAAGCAGTGGTGTTTCTAGACTTGTGAAAAACATGACTTGTTGGAGTGGTAATATATCTGTTTTTCAGACCTACCACAAGTTTTACCTCAAACCCGTAACGAAGCCTTTGGTATAGCTTCTCCCTTTACCACCACCCACAAGCTCGTAACAAAGCCTTTGTTATACCTTCGACTTTTACCACCACCCCAAACCTATAACAAAGCCTTTGGTAGATCTTCTACCTTTACCCCTACCCCAAAACCCGTAATGAAGCCTGAGGTATATCTTCTACCTTTACCAGTACCCCCAAACCCGTAATGAAGCCTGAGGTATATCTTCTACCTTTACCAGTACTCCTAAACCCGTAACGAAGCCTGTGGTATATCTTCTACCTTTACCAGTACCCCCAAACCCGTAATGAAGCCTGTGGTATATCTTCTACTTTTACCACCACCCCAAACCCGTAATGAAGCCTGTGGTATATCTTCTACCTTTACCAGTACTCCTAAACCCGTAACGAAGCCTGTGGTATATCTTCTACCTTTACCAGTACCCCCAAACCCGTAATGAAGCCTGTGGTATATCTTCTACTTTTACCACCACCCCAAACCCGTAATGAAGCCTGTGGTATATCTTCTACTTTTACCACTACCCCCAAACTTGTAATGAAGCCTGTGGTATTTCTTCTACTTTTACCACTACCCCCAAACCTGTAATGAAGCCTGTGGTATATCTTCTACTTTTACCACTACCCCCAAACTTGTAATGAAGCCTGTGGTATTTCTTCTACTTTTACCACTACCCCCAAACCCGTAATGAAGCCTGTGGTATATCTTCTACCTTTACCACTACCCACAAACCCGTAACGAAGCCTGTGGTATATCTTCTACGTTTACCACTACCCCCAAACCCGTAATGAAGCCTGTGGTATATCTTCTACTTTTACCACTACCCCCAAACCCGTAAGGAAGCCTTTGGTATACCACTACGCCAAGCCTATGTTATATTTTCTAGTGTGGGTACTGGGCCCCAGACCCTAAATACTTGAGACCGCTCCCATACACCACATCCTGACTAAGATCGCCGCCTGCAGGAGCTCTCTGTCCAACAACAATCCAAAAGTGTAGCGGCAAATCGATGCCTCTAACAAACACAAAAGTGTGGGGTAGCTGGCCAAGGGACCCTCGAAAGTTCAGGAGGGCAGTAAAGCAAGAGCTGCTTATTCCAGAAGCTTCCAAGTGACAAGTAACACCGGTCATCTTGGAAACATAATAAGTACTCAAACCTCTTTTGTGTTCCAATCAATGTAAATAGACACCTTCGTATCGGCTAAAATGCTCACACGCATTCTAATCTCCTCCAACAAATTTACCCTACTTTGAACTTCGGTCCCCCCAGGGTGTTCACCTACAGCGCTTTGAGGCAATAGCAATGGAAGGCGCTATACAAATGACATATTACATAACACATGCAGTGTTCAGCTGGAAAAAGTGACTGCCATCATGCTCTGCCTCCCTACCTTCTCCTACCCCGATCTCATCCAGCACCCTCTTGCATGCACCCCCTTCCCTGAAATCATCTCTAGCCCCCCTCTTCCACAACTGCTGGTCCTCTGGTGTGACCCCTGTACTGCTTTAATAAGCACCGGCCACTACTCCAGGGGTCTCCTCTGAACATTTAAAGAGAACTGCGCTTACATTTGGAGAAGTCCAAGTTGAGATGGGGACTGCTTGTTTTTTAAGAAACCAGGTAATTTTAATGTGTTTCCCTGTTTGAGTGCAGGAAAAGAGAGAGCGAGACAGGGGTCTGGAAAACAACTGTTGGTCAGGATAAAGTCACTGTGTGTAGGGAAACTACTTCTAAACATGTTCTGCACCAAGAGAGGACAGAAATCCCAAACTCTTTGGGGGTCGTTACGAGTTTGGAGGTAGCCATGGCGCTATTAGTGCCATGGCTACCCCCTTACCGCATACCGGGTCCGGGTTCCCTGAATGGGGAATTACCGGGCCATTCCAACCTTGGAGGACCCGGTATTTCCCCATTCAGGGACCCCATCCCCATTCCTATTCGAGCTCCCATAGGGCTCAATGGGAATGAGGACCATGCTAACAACGGGCCCGTTAATAACGGGCTCGTTGTTAGCATGCTGGTCCTTTAGCGGCTCCCACTAAGGGTGCCTGGTAAAACCAGCCGCCCTTAGAGGGACCAGCTAGAGGACCACGTAATGCAGCGGTAAGGGCTTAACGGCACCAGCACCTTTACCGGCGCCATTAACCCCTTACCGCCAACCTTGTAATGACCCTCTTAATCTCTTTAACGCAAGCCTACTACTGGCTACAATAGCCTCACAGAAAGGCTAGCTTTCCCTTGCCAGCCATCTTATCCTAGGGGGCGATGATGGGTCGCCTATCTAAAAGGGATAGCGTAAGGATGTCTGACCCTAAATTCTAAACCGAACCGTAACCTTGACCGCAAGTATATGCGACAAATACACTGTAATGGATGGGTGCTTTAACAGGTGCATGCATCAGTCGATAAAAATGCAAAGCATTAAAAACGTCTACTCTAAGTAGAGGGCTAGACACGTGGGGAGTTCCATCCCATTTTATTCCTCCCTCTCAGCTATCCAACAAAAAGGCCCAAACAAAATGTCCCTTGTTCTAAAACAACAAGAACAAATTCAAGTATGCACTGGGGTGTCCAGATCCCTGTAAGACAACCCCAAGTCTATATGGTCAACCGGTTTCAGCCCCTTTATCTATATCTTTCCTTGTCTCTTTCTTCAGGACCAAAACTACCTACAGATATATTTTAATATTTTAATAACGTTCTTTGTTCCACTAACACCCAGAAACATTTTTTGTTTCGTTTGGTTCGATTGTTTTGTGACGCTTCCTCATTCCACCCACTGATAGCCCTTCCCCAACCAAAACAAACCCTCTTGGGATCTCTTTGAGGTAGCTCTATATGTCAGAAACATCAAACATTGTGCTGTCTAGGGCCTGCCAGTGTTTTTTCTAAGCAGTCTTCTGAGAATGAATGACTCAATCACAGCTGTAAATGTGCTCATGGGGTAATACAAATGTCTTAAACAAGTGTGCCTTCATTCCCTTGATTTCTAGCAATATTTTTGTCCTTGCACTGACTCCCTGTTAAAAAAACCCAAGGAGTATCTGTAAGTCTTTTTAAGACAATGATAAGCATTTATAACAAGAGTGCACCTCTACACCCTACTGATAACCATTTGAGTTGAAACAGATTTCACCTTAGCTGTAACTCATATCCATGGTACTGTGGAGAAGTGTGCTTCAACTTCACAAAGAACATTTCCAGAATGGTGAAAATGGTTACTAAAAGTAGTGGAGCTGTTAACAGTGAAAAATAAAAGTAGTGGAACACCACTCCCAACCGTTCCCGCTCACTTAGACCACTGAGTGAACGCGGTCTGGCATACATTTGTTTTTGGCAATAGCAGCTGTCGAGCCGATAGGGAATACATTTTTAAATCACTCTTGGTTCCAAAGTTTTGGTACAATGTTAAGAGAAGCTGGCACTGCTCGTGGACAGCCCATCATGTACGCGCTTACCTCTGACGCGGGGTCAGCGTGCATCTTGCAAGTTAGAATCCCGCGCAGAGGGCCAGCTCTGCCTTTCATCCTTCTGTGGTCGATAAAGTGAGTAGCATGACATGGGGTCATGATACCACCAATAATGACAGCGCTTAGAAGCGGGAGGATTCCAACATGAAGCCCTGTATAAGAACACAAATTATTCAAAAACATTTGTATTTCTGTAGGGCTCCATAGTCTATGCCCGGCGTCAATGCGCTACAGTAATCTGAGAGCTGTAATAAGGTGGCACACGCAGGTGCTCTGGAAGCACCAACCAGAGGGCTGACAGGTGAGATGACGAGGTAGTGCCTCAAAAAATGAGACACGCTGGGGTGCAGGAGGGCACTCTGGCCCAAAAATCTGATCTGCTGCAGAATGTCCAGCTTGCGCCCTAGAGAGTCATCTGATAGTTTAGTTAGCTTTACGTTATGTTATGAAGGTGTGGGTGGTGAGCCTTCCCACACACAGGAGGGTGAAGACTGGAAAAGCAGGCGCGTTGGGAGGCTAGAGAGATACTCAAGCGAAAAAGAGACAACATCATGTAATATTGCTTGCTTGCATAGCACTTAATAACAGGGTCATAGCCCAGTGGGTTAATTCATCTTCTGCAGTAATCGGGGGCGCAACGAAACCTACATTTCAGGGGGGACTAACCCTTCAAATGTTGGGCGAGGAGCTAACTTCAGAGACGGCGGGGGAGGGGCAAACGTATTTGTGTGGTGGGGCATCTAACTTCTTTGTGCATTCTAATGAGACTATTCTAGTTCAGATTCAATGTTACAAGCAGTTAACTCTCTCCTTTAAGTCTGAAGGCACCCACTTGAGGACTGCTGTGAGAATGAGCGGTCTCCTGTCCCCTCTCTACCCTTCTAATCACTCACCTGGCATGCATGTACTAAACCCACATCAAGATTTAAATTGCCTGAAGGTGTAAGCATATGAATGCAGGTGGTAACCGTGAAATGCTTTACGTTAGTAAATGCAGGGCCCATTTAACAGGGAAGCCCAGGCGCCGCTTAACATCTGTGCTGTTGCGCCACTAGCAGTAATGTGTGTGCAAAGAGCAAGGTCACAAGTTCGAACATAAGATATTATGAAGTCAAGGAATTTGTGCTGGAAAATTACAATGGCCCTCATTACAACACCGGCGCTAAACCATGGAGCTATTAGCACCATGGTTGCTGCCGGTATTGTAACGAGTCCACCATGGTGAAATGAGGAAGTACCACCCCATTCCAAGGTTGGCGGGGCGGTACTTCCCCATTTCACCATGGCCCTTCCCCATTCCCATTTTTGCCCCATAGGGCATAATGGGAATGGGGAAAGGCGGTAATTATGGTACCGGAAATTGCGGTACCGTAATTATCGGTGGGCAGTCATAATTTCGAAAAAAAATGTCGACAGACAAAAATGTCGACAAAAAAAGTCAAAAAAAAAAAATGTCGACTTTCGTTTTTTTAATTATATATTTATTTTAGGGGTTCGGGAGTTAAAAAAAAGGGAAACATTTTTAAAAAAATTTAAAAAGGGGGGTTGGGGGAGAACCCCCCCTATTTCGGAAAATAAATGCATTGAAAAAAAAAGTCGACTTTTTTTTTCGACATTTTTGTTGTCGAAATTATCACTATGAACCGTAATTATCGCCAGGGTCCCTTTGCGGGTCCCTGCAATAACGGCTGGTTCCAGCCGACGTTATGGGAATTGGGTGCTAAGGGATTACCTTTACCGGTCCCCTTACGTTACCGGTAATCCCTTAGCGCCAGAGTCGTAATGACCCCCAATATCTGTTGTTTCCATTACCAGGAACTTGAGAAAGTTGTAAATAGCACCTAGGCTTCGTCTGGTGCCATTGTGCTTCTGGACTAGCAGCTTTTTCCTCCTGTTTCACCCTGCGATTTACATTCTCGATAAACAAATGTCACCGGGCTATGGAGCGCACCCTCACTGCCAGGAACCGAGCAGGTGCAGCCATCTGGCTCCTTAAATCTCCCCCCTCTGCACCGTGCAGCAGGCGCATCACTGCAAGAAGATGCCGCAGCGCCCAGGGTGCGTCTCTTTAGGGGGTTACATGTCTTTATATCGAAACATTATAGAAAGAATGAACAAACATATTTTTTGTGGGGGTCCCCCTCCAAACCCGTTTCCCACCCCTACAAACCCACTCCAACCGTTTCCCCACAAGAGGTAACCCTTTACTCCACCCCTAAGTGCATTCTTCAAAAAAATGTAGTTATAAAATATTCGGTATATGTTCATTGTTTATAAGATTTCCGATATAAAGACTGCATACCGTTTAGGCGAGTCAGCCTTTAATCAAGACGCCTCGGAAAGTCTGGCCCAAGTTTATTTTTAGAATTGATCCTATCGTTCATTTTGTTTGTCTTGGCTAAACTCTTTTCTTTTCCTTCATTTTTCTAATTTATGTTCATGTACGTTAAGCATTGTGTTTCGTCTGGAGTGTAAAAACCCTGTTCTTTTCCAAGACGTGTATAGAGAGACCCCTGACCAGTGCAATGCAAAACCTTTTAATAGTTATCGTTTAGGCAACACAACGGCTCGTCTGTCTTCTGGTGTTAAAATTAGTATTAAAACATGGAGGGCTACATTACAAGTTTGGCGGTATTAGCAGTGTTAATACCACCAAACTGCATACCCATTACCGCAGGTAGTAAAACTGGTTGGATTGGGGTTGGAAGCCCGTGACGGAAATGTTTGAGGGAGAGAAGACGGAAAGTAATTTTTCCGAAAACTTTCGGTCTTTTCTCCCCTGAACATTACAGCCACAGGCTTCCAACCCCACCCACACCACCACCCCCTTACATGCCTTGCAGCAGCACATTTCGCTGTGGGCTGCCGACTCGCTGTGTCCCTGCAACGCCTGTTACCTTTCACTTCCGTAATCGGGAACCGGCGTCGCAGGGTCCTTTCGTTTTTGTTTTTTTTACTTTGTACAAGCTTGGCTGTGGGAGACACCCCCATTCAATGTATAGTGAACAAGGTTGTGGGGGACCACCCGACAGCCCCGCAGCCATACAACCAAAGGGGGGATTTGGTCAAAATGTCACTTGTTCGGAATTTTTGAATGGCCGAAATTCGGCCAAATCTCCCATTCGTGCTTTATTATTAGGGCTTATTGGGCGTTTCCAAACTGGTTTACCGGATGATTAGAATTCATGGTTGGTCTCCAAAGGGCCACAAGTCTTTATAGGGGCACTGCAGTATTACAGCAACCAGTATACAGCCACAACCATTACTGCCATTGTGAGTGTGGTAACACCTTCACGCACAAGCAAGTGGAATTGTGTCCTGTTAGTTTTCAAACCATTAACAGGTGGAGCGATACAACAGGCAGTGATAATACTGCCACCGGTGTTCACCACTACCACCAAACTTATAATAAGGCCCCAACTGTAATTCAGTGTACACATAATTAGTATCACACAATGGGCCTCATTACGAGTTTGGCGATGTACCCGCAGTAAATCTGCCAGAAAAAAAAAACACCAAGTGGTGGTATAAATCCCCATTTTTGCAGTCCATAGGAATCCATGCAGATTTTGGCAGAATTGCCGTTGGCGGTAACTCAGCCGCAGTAATTCTTCTGATTTATGGCGGCAGGGAGGACATTTTATTTCCAACTTTTTGTTGGAGGTAATCCTACCTCCCTACCACAAAACACATAGGGCCTCATTACACGGTAGGCGGTAACCATGGCGCTATTAGCACCATGGTTGCCGCTGGTATTTTACCGTGTCCGCCTTGGCGGATGGCGGAATTACCGCCCTACTCCAAGGTGAGCGGGGGCGGTAATTCCCCATTCACCAAGGCACTTCCCCATTCCCATTTTTGCCCCCATAGGGCATAATGGGAATGGGGAAGGAGCTAATTACGGTACCGCAAATTGCGGTACCGTAATTAGCACCGAGGTCCCTTTGCGGCACCCTACTTTAACGGCTGGTAAAACCAGCCGTTAAGGTTGGGTCCCGCAAAGGGAACTCGTAGTAAGGCGGTAAGGGTTTACCAGTACCGGAGCCCTTACCGGTACCGGTAAACCCTTAGCGCCTACCGTGTAATGAGGCCCATAGTTCGGCGATGCGGTAATTTGGCAGTAATTACCACAGTTTGCACCGTACCGCCGTACTCCTAATGAGTCCCAATATCCTTATAATGTGCTGGCTGTGACATTGCAACCGGAGGAATATTGTTTTAACCTCCAGTTGCAACATCACTACTGGTGATATAATCCACTGGCTTTGATTACAGTGAACACTTGGTGACGGGAAGCACCGCTCAAGTGAACTGGCTGCAGCCTCCAGAGGCCCATCCTTACTTTTGATGGTGAGTGGCTGGGTGCCTGGAATAACAGACGTACCCTGAAGTAAAGAAACAATCGGGATCTTTTCCTGAGTACAAAGAAACAGTCTACATGGTCTGTGATCCTTGTAATAAAAACCTGTGGATTGTCTACAAGGCTTGGTGTGCTTCTCACAAACCAAAACCACCCTCACTGCAACTTCCATGCAAAGGTACCGGCACACTGCAAACGTGTCCTTCAGTTCTGCACTTATCCACACTTCGGTGTCCCCCTACCTTGCCTCTCTGCCCACTACTCTCCTCTCCCCCAATCTCTTACAGGACCACTATCTGCAAAAGGGCCCCAAAATGGCGGATGCTGCTGCGCCGTGCAAGACCGCCACAGGCAAGATGTTCGCAGCCTCCAGCGTCACCACCTGTACTCACTGCGTCACGCCAGTCCTGCCCAGCACACTCACCTCCAACAGTCATACCCTAGACATTTTCTGAATCGTTGAATACTGGCTCCCCTGCACAGTGCTCTGGGCTTCCTTGCTGCACTCAATACCAGGTAATTTGGTAAGATCACACCTGTTCACGTGGAGGAGTGCTGCGGTCATCTCTTGCAGGATATTGGCCGCTTCTAATCGGACCTACACAAGCTTCTTTAAGACTGAAACTGTCGGTTCAATATTGCAATTTGCCCTTGTGCTCAGCATCAATCTCCTGGGTCCTTACTGGCCCCTTGATTAGGACCTACTTACCGGTGTCACCTCATGAATGACAATTGCCTTGTCATTGTGGTGGGGGACTATAACACTTAGGTGGAGGGTAAATCACTCAACTCGTCCAAGGAGCCCCTCACTAATACAAAGATCCCGGGTTGAACCCGTTTAGTGGAAACTTCCCGCACTAGTACGAGTGCACGACAGAGCCTATCCCTGGAAAGTACAAGGGACCAGTGTCTAGATGCTCCCACTGGCCTTGCACGGACCGGCTTGACATTCCGTTGGAATGCTGATATATCTTTCCACCAACAATTGCCGGTCCATCACCTGTGCACGAACCATTCTCCAGGGATTGACTGCGCGCCTTGAGTCCCTTCTTCTTATCCCTGACCGATCTACTGCTCCCCCAAAATTCTCAGCTATTTCACTTCCTGGATGAGCCGCTATACGGATGTTCTAGTCCCGTAACATTGGCTGACATTCTCAACTGTTAGGATGGTTCTGGAAAACCCCAGTTTAAGCAGAGACTGGGAGACTGAGACATCCCGCACTCAATAACAAAAATAGCCAAATTGAAAGGCAAAATCCACTTTATTACGAATCCACATAAAGCAGGGAGAGCATACACGCATTACATCTCGTGGCTCTCTCGTTCTCCTGCAAAACAACAGGTTATAAACTAGAATGTCATCATCACTGACATCATACTGTAATCTTAGTTCCAAAAACCACCAGGGTATGGGGTTAGGGGAATTGACTACGTATACATTGTTTATGGGTTTGTTATTTAATTGGTTGGCACATATATGATGGCTCCTCCTAAGACCACCTCTAAATTGATAATAGCAAATACATGTCATCTCTAAAGTAGGTAATTGGTTAATACAACATGTACTGGGCGGCTTGATATTGGGGGTCCTAATTGGTTGGCAGTCTACTGATCAACCTTGCCCAACTGACAGGTCATCAACACATGAGCCAAAATAAGACTAGGGGGGTAAGGTCCACAGACTGGTTTCCTTTCAATTGAAAAAGATACTATCCCTTATTCCTCGGTCACGAGCCAGGGTGATTCCTCTGTAGCTGGTCTTGCACAGCACCTTTCTTCTGGGGAAATGCATTGGGAGAACAGCAGGTGCCATATATGTGTCTGGGGCTAATGAATAGACAGTGTTCTTGAAGTTGAGTCACGTGTGATGAGACTGCATTTGAATTTATTCCACCCTGCATTTATGGGGATTTTAGCAAATTGTATTATGAGTGTCATGTTTTTCACTACCACTGGAGACTTGCTTGATCTGTTCCCTATGAGGTCGTTGGCTTATAATATTCTGCACCTGGCCGTCTAAGGCTGTTTGTTCTTTTAATGAATCTATGGGTATATGACATGTACACTGGGAATTATTACCTTGTGTTCTCTCACCGTCGTCCAGATCCCAACCTAATTTCTCTGTAACCTTGGCTGGGTCGGCGTAGCTACTGCCTGTGCCCTGCATGAGTCCTTTTCAGTGAATTCAGCAGTTTTGGTTTTCATGAAGCGCTGAGGCCTCTCGTTTACTTCGATGCGTACTGCGACTTCCATTTTGGAAAAGATGGCTACTCAGTACTGTCGCGTTTCTATGTTAGTGAGCTTACACACGTGTGTTGTTTATGTTGCTTTCAGCTTATACGTTGCTCACGTTAGAATGCGTCATGTCTAGATTGATGCAACTGACATTCTTCATGTATAAATGCATATTTGACCTAGTGCTCGTGTTTCTTCATGGTGAGTGTATATTTGCTTTGTGTCTATTGCATGCACGTGTGTCATTTTGCTGTGAGTTTGCTTATTCTTGCCATCTTCAGTTACATTCGGTCCATTTCCTCCTGTATCTGTCTGGGATAGGGCTGGTATGGTCGTCTTAGTGAGTAGCGTTTTTCACCAGTACGATATTGGGTTGGGGAGGGGCAGTAGCTATGAATGACGTATTAATCTGCCTGTCAACACAATAACTAAAAGTTGAAAGCAAAACCCACGTTACAGAAGGCTCCAGGCAGGTAGCTATTTTTCTGAGTTTAAAGGGTGTTACCAAGCTCATCTTAATGTTTATAATATTTGTTGAGTAGAGATGCATTTTAAGGGCACCATCGAGCCACATTTTTTCTGATGTAGTTCTACATCCATGGGGTACCCTAAGGGGTACATTCATCTAACTGGTGTAACTGGACTGTCTCTATGAGTCTGGCTTTTGGGTGTAGGTGGCACCACAGAATAATTCATTACCATGACCATTGGGGGCTTTAGCCAACCCACAGAATTGTGGAAGGGACTAGGGCCTTTTCCTTGCGCATGGCCCCTGCAGATCCCAAAATCTCATTGGCTGAACACTTGTAGCACTTTAGGATCTGACAGACCTTCGAGTGGCATCACTGAATACCAGCATCGCCACTCTGCTGGATGTGAGCAAGGCCCATCCACATGACATGCCATGCTTTTGATGTTGCCCCCGCCGCTCCCTGGGCACTGTCAGGTATTAGATTTCCAGCCCACGGAGACGTCCTCTGCAGGGGCGGCGCCAGGCATGGGCTTGGGAGGGCTAAAGCCCCCCATCCCCCACTTTGACGCAGCAGGCATCACTCGCTGTTACGTCCAGCCCAGGGCTCAGACCTAGAACCTGTCGCATTCCTCACCTGGAGAGCAGTGTATTTACTTAAGCAAATACACCGCTCTCTGAGGTGAGAAAACGGGCATTGAAGTGAAGGTAGAGGCAGAGGACAAAAGCCTGCCATGGGGATATCAGTAGACAACCCCCCTCCCTCCCCCCAGCCCCACATGTTGCAGCTAAAGGCTTAACTGCTGGTGCAGCTTCTGCATGGCCCATGCTCTCAATAACTATCATTATACCATTAACTCAAAAAAGTGTATTTGTGTACATGCAAGGATTGTATGTATGCATGTATGAATGTGTGCGTGCATGTATGAGAGGGAGTGTGTAAGTGGGTGTATGTTTGTATGCTAGGAGATGTCTGCAAGCGCACACCTATGAATGAATGTAGTGTGAATGGTGTACACTGCGCGTGTTAATAAGCGCATAGTCTAAATGTTATGGGTGCTCCTGTGAATGACAGATCAGCTGTGTGGGTGCGTGACTGGTGGGTGAATGTTTCTGAATGTGTCTATATTGCTGTGTGTATGCACGCGGGGACCTGGGGAAGGGCGTTGGAGCATGAACATTTTATAACAAGAGCATGGCATGTTTTACTGCAGTTTTTGGGCAAAGGAAAGCCAACTTCAGTGTTTGTATGTGATGGTGGGGTTGGAGGGGGGCTTGGGGAAATACTACAGTGTTGTTGACACGTGGCTTGAAATGTTGTACTCGCATTAAGGGCAAAGCCAACTAAGGCGTTCTTACATGGGGAGGGCACATTTCCTTATTTTGACTTGGCTTTTTATTTTACTGGTGTTAAGGTCAAAGGCAACATAAATATTCTTACATGGGGGAATATAACATGAATGCAACATAAGTGTTCTTATATGGAGGGATTTGTGTAATGATATGTTATTTATATAGCGCTTGCGCCAAAGCGCTGGACAGAGAACATATTTACATACAATCCTGGCTATGCCTCTGGTGGGTTGGAGTGACAGATGGATCTAATGGGCCAAAGGAAAGCGTAATATCTACTCAGCCTTCTGGGCTTGGGGAGGGGGCAGTAGGACAGGGGATTAGGGTACGGGGGGAATCAGCGCAATAGGTTTAATGTCCCGTTTCACTAACAGTTTTCAAAACTGCCATCCAGTCCCCCCAAAACTTTGAGGCTGGCTCTGCCCCATGTCTTCTGTGGATATGCAGGTGGACCAGCTGCACCCCCTGTGCCATAGGTTAGAGTGGCAGCACGAGGGACACAATGAAACCTGCACTGGCCCTTGCCATGGGGGCTCCCTTCCCTTGCCACTCCTCTGCCAGCATCCAGCAGAAGGCACCAGAGGTGTTGGCGTGATCAAATTGTCACCTACCCTGTGCCCCTCTCCTGGTCCCAGCTGCCTCCTGCTAGGAGGAAAAGGGAGAACAGGAGGTGTGCTTTCCAGAGGAAGAGAGGACACACAGCATGCCAATCCCATGTGATGCCACAGCTGGCCACTCCATTCCTGGTGGGGCAATTCTGCATGGGAGGGGTCATCTCTGCTTTCTCCCCTCTGCTGGCGCCACCAGGCTCAGCAGCAGGCCCACTCATCCAGTCTCCCTGTTTGGCAAGGGCTGGCTGGAGGCCTGAAGGTTTGGGCAGGAGGCGGGTGGGCTCAATGGCCTCCAACTAGATGGCACGGTTGCTGTGGGTTTATCATGCATTTGATGACCTCAATAGAGAAATGTAGCACTAGGTGGCATAAGATGGTCTTTGGCATTCTCAATGCTCTGCTTGAACTATGATGGAAGTACCCACTCATGTGAGGCTGTGCCTTACATAGGTGACATACGAGGCATGTGAGTCGGTCTATAGCTTACTAAATATCTCTGCAGCAGGCACACAACCCAGCTATTTCACAAGAATTGGAACCAGCCAGCTGCAAGCGACACATGAACGTCTGCATCAGATACATTGACGCCTGACTTATCTGAGTGCGCCTGCACCTCATAGCTTGCAGAGAGCGCACATCTTTGCCGCATGCTCGACTCACTGGGCCTAATTCACAGAGCGTTTTTGCAATGTGGTTTTGCCATTATTAAACGTGTCTGTGAATTTGGCCCACTGTGTCCTCTTTATCCAGTTCTGTGCAGCCGTTCATTCCACCTATGACCTCATTTTGACGCGGTGTATCTCGGAACAGCCCAAGGAGTGACTTCCGTGTTCACCCTCTTCCGGGTTTTGATCATTTCCTGCTGCGGGTGGGAATGCGAGCACTCGCCGGTTTCCCGCACCGTTCATTGCCCCAGCCACAATATATGCTTGCTGACCACGCCTGAATGCAAAGGCAAGTCACCTTAGTAGCTCTGAACTTCAGGTAAACGAGCAGGGGTGGCTTTTGGGGCGGCAGAGCTGACATGGCTTATTCTGCTCTCACATTACGGGTGTACGGGGTTTCCATGACATTGATATCTTGGAGGAAGAGAGATGCAGGGCAGCAGGGGTACTTTGTTTTTTAGAGTAGAATGGGGGTGGCTGTGGGGAGCGGCTGGTTATTTGCAGACATATATTGTCATTGCATGTGTCCTGGAGAAAGGTTGTCATCGTGTCCATACGGGGAGTGGTATTGAGGGTGCAGGGTCTACCACTGTGTTTATTATTTTTTATTTTTTGTCATTTATTAGTGCATACTGGAAAAGTGTCAAGGTTAAGCAGCACTATCAACTAACCAACCAGTGGACAGCCACCCGATTATTCATCACCTTGGTGCTCACGGACAACACAGATAATTGGTTTTGACCTCAGCATGAGCCTTTTCAATATGGAAGAACATTTTGAGGGGTAAAACAGTGTGTATTCTTGGCAAAAGAAGCTATTAAAAAAGGAAATGATTTAATTTCACTAACATTGTGAACTGTCTTTATTTAAACTCTTACAGTGTTCATATCTAAGGATCACTTCCAGTACACACGGTAGTCCTGATAATAACGTTACACTTGTCTTACTGAGCAAAGCACATTATCAAAACCTAGAATAGCTATATACATTATTTTGTGATAGAAGGTTATCATTCAAAGATGGATAGTCTGGCGCATGGCTACTGTACACTTTCAAAATGCCCCTAGGAGAAAGGGTATACGGGACAAATAGCACAAATGAGAGTTCCTGGCTACTTTGCATAATATTAAAGAGCATGCTGGGAGCATACAAATGATCACAGAATGGTATATTTGCCAAATATGTCTGTGATGGGGTTTTATGCTTGAGTCACTGCATACAAAATGCACACTAGGCTTAGTATGCATTTTATTTTTCACAACTCTCATCCTTATATTAAAGTGTTTGATGAACCAGGTATACTCATTCAGCCATTGGTATGGCCTTAAAGTGCCGTGGTGAATGAACATCCTTTGGAAGACCGTAGTCTTGAGTAGACATGAAAATGGAAAGAGCTGTACAAAGCTTGTGTACATGTATTGCCAAGATGTTGATTAGCAGAGAATGACTAGGTCTAAAGCAATTGTTTTAGTCATGCAGCACATAATGCAAGGGTGTAAGGAAGAGTGCTGAGTCAGAAGGCTATGTTGAATTTTTCGTGGGACTCAGCTGTATTCGATGGTGTGCAGTGCCAGAGAGGGTGTGGGTGAAGTAAGAAGCTTCTGAATAGTCAAAGCACCTGTCTACAGTTGGGGCTCTGCTGCGCGTTGTACGCAGCACACCTGCCTCTATGGCAAACATGCAGTTGACATACAAATTACACGTCCAAATGTAGGGTGAGGCACGGACACCATCAGCATACCTGCATTTGTCTTTACTGTCTTCTTTGTTAAGTACTAAATACCAAGTTGGCTTCAATCGCGGTCGTGATAAGGCATAGTTACTTATCGAAGATCAATTAATAACCTTTAATTAGAAAGCAATCCATATATTGTTCTAGGTTTTGAAAATGTGCTTTGTGGAGTAATTCAAATGCTACTTTCTTATTATGGTAATATATACTGGAAGTGGTCACTAGAAGTAAGCGGCCAGATTCGCACAGCGTTTTCCTATGATATGATATGATATGTTATTTATAACGCGCTTAATACCCAGAGGTTTCTAAGCGCGGACCCGGGGATCGAACCCGTGTAACTCCGTGTCATCTTGTTTCCAAGACGGGCACGTTGCCCCTGAGCTATTCTCCCGGGTGATTATAAAGCGCTTCTCTGAATCAGGCCCAAGACGTTTCATTTTGTTTTGCTTGGGTCCTCCCTCACAAGGTCTGTCAGAAATGTTTTACTTTGATGTGTAGTTTCCCGTTATGTCCGTTGTGATGTAGGCAGTAATGTCATCTGTACGCTCTATTTTCCCAGCAATGTCTTCGGTAATGCAATAAGTAATGCCATAAGTGATGTCATCTGTGATGTCATCAGAGTGCTCTAGTTTCCACTGATGTCACTGATGATGCCATAAGTGAGAGAGGAAGAGGCAAAAGAAAAGAAAGCAAAATTGCGCACTGATCTTAGAGCGGTTCAAAACGCACCTCTGTTGAGTAGGAAAACTCTTGCCTCTAAATTGAAAATGGTATATAGAAATTGGGTTAGAGGTCAGCGCGCAATTCTGTTCCAAGAAGATGGTGTAAGCATGTTGAAAACTCTAGCCGGTAAGAATATAGCGAAAATGTGGGCAACTATAAATCGCTCCACTACAGGTTCTCAGATAAGTCTCCAGGTGAATGTAGTGCAAACTCCCAGCTTTATGCCTGCCCACCTCTCACGGCACGCTGTGAATACTCTAGACCTCTTGTGCCCTTCCATTTAGAATTCGATTTGGAAGATATTCCTTTCTTGATTAATTCTGCCTCTAATTCAAAGGCTAGGGGTCCTCATGGCCTGTCCAACTTCGAATTGAAAAAATTCCCTGAAGCATGGGCAGCTGTCCTTTATAAAATATTCTGGACAGTAAATGTAACCCAGTCACTCCCTTGCTCGTGGACGCAAGCGATCACTATCCCCATCTATAAAAAAGGTGATAGGCAAGACCCAAGCAGTTGCAGACCCATCTCTCTGCTTGATGTTCCAGGAAAGCTGTACTGCCGTTTAATACTGAGGGACTTAGAAGCCTGGGTGAAGGCCAAAAAATTGGTAGACCCGTTGCAATCCGGGTCTGTAAAGGGTTTAGGTACAATTCCAAACATAATGTTACTCAATCTGATCAAAGCACAGCAGGCAGAAAGATCTCAACCCCTGTATATGGGATTTATAGATTTCAAAGCAGCATTTGACTCGGTTGATCGTGATTTGCTGTTTTGAAAACTGGAGGCACACGAGTGTCTGTCTTCATTATTGTCTTTAATCATTCTGTTCCATTCTAAAACATCGAGGAGGGTTTGTATCACCTTAGATGGCAAGCTGTCATCAGAAATAGCAACCCAACGGGGTTTAAAACAAGGCTGCGCACTGGCAGCATTTTTGTTTAATTTTTTAATTATGGATCTGGGGCATGAATTTGCGGACTGTATGGGGGATCCCCCAGAATTGTTGAACAGCAGATCCCCTACTTACTGTACGCGGATGACCTGGTCTTATTGTCTCAGACTCCGCAAGGTCTTCAGCGTATGTTCGCAAGACTAGGGGGGTATGCTTCAGAAAACAGATTGATTATTAATGTTGGTAAAACGCAAGTAATATCATGCAGCCCCTGCTTGGCAATCAGGAGATATTTTCCCCTGCATTCGTGGTCGATCCAAGGCATTCATTTGGACAAGGTGTCCCACTACAAATATTTGGGGATTGAAATCACTAATAGACATAGTTTGGGGGATATGAGTTTAATGAGGCACACCAAGCTACTCCAATTAATTTCCAAGTCCAGAATTTTGATTAAAAAATTCGGCAAATTCTTCTTAAAACATGTAGTGGATTTTTATAAAATGAACGTGGTACCAATTTTATTGTATGGTATTGAGGGCATGGTCTTAGACAAATCTTACTCCTGGGAGGCCTTGGAATCAAAGTACTGGAAGGATATCTTAAGCTTGCCCAACGCAGTCCCGATTGCGTTGATACGATATGAACTGGGGCTATTGTCGCTGCAGGCACAGGCAAGTTGGAGACAATGCGCCCTGTTACGCAAGTGTATGCTAGGGGTAAACACTGGCACAGTTTTGGATGTTCTAGCCTCGGCCCTGCTAAAATCAAGAAATACATTCCCGAGGAAATGGTTGAAATATGTATTGAATCACATGGTGGATACAAATGTAAAAGTGAAGAGCTATCGAGCCGACTGGGCTGGGACTCTATCTAAGTGTATACACTATAAAGATTGTAACATCTGGGCTTTTGGAGTAAAACCTTATGGAGTGTTGGCCCCATACTTGGTGAAAGCTCCTTCGCCGGTTATCCGGGCTGAGTTCCTAAGGTTTAGGCTTAACATATGGGGTACGTGCGATATATTGTCTAGGCGCAAAGTGATTACTCTAGACCTGAATTATTGTAGATATTGTAAAGATGTACGGCAAAAGGAAACCCTCCAACACTTGTTAGTTGAATGCCCGTCCCTAAGGTTGGTACGGGAAAAATGCTTTCAGAATGTACTGGTATTCCACACTCATTGCTCTGGAGAGTTTAAATGGCAAGTCATGTTTTCAACGCCAAGAGAAAGAGTGTGGATTGCAATAGTACAGTTTTTGAGATTGATTCTTCCAAGGGGCGAAAACTCCCACCAGGATAAATAACCTGTAGGACACTGAGGTTAAAATGAAGCCCTGGTATTTAGTGAAGACCCGTGATTCAAAGCTAATGACAAAATTTCCTTTGGGTGTTTTTCTGTACCTTGTTATTTCTTTACCTTGTTTTATTCTGGTGTATGTTGCCTGTGATTGGGCTTATTTTAATCTAGCGGACCGGTTTATTATGGGAGTGTATCAATTTAAAGATCATTTGAGATGTAAGTGTAAATCGAAATTGTCCTTCTTATGTGTTTTTTAAGTGTTTTGTATAAGTTTTTGAATTTGTTTTGTATTTAGCCCATAATATTTGAAAAGTTGTGTATCAAATAAATCAAATTAATTTTTACAAAAAAATAATAAGTGAGAGAAGAGAGAGAGAGAGAGAAGGAGAGAGAAAGTCAAAGAAGAGTGAGAAACAGAGAGAGTATGGGGCCTCATTACGAGTTTGGAGGTAGCCATGCCATTTTTAGTGGCATGGCTACCTCCAAACTCGGGTCCGGGTCCCACAAAAGGGGATTTACCGGGCCATTCCGACCTAGGAGGGCCCGGTAAATCCCTTTCGCAGGACCTGGACCCGGTCCATCCCCATTCCCGTTTGAGCCCCCATAGGACCCAGTGGGAATGGGGGGGATGCTAACAACGGGCCCGTTAATGACAGGCCCATTGTTAGCACCCTCGTCTGCTAGCGGGTCCCGCTCTGCACGTCTGGTCTGACCAGGCGTGCAGAGCCGGACCCGCTGCAGACCTCGTAATGTGGCGGCCCGGAATGAACGGTGCCGGTCCCTTACCAGCACCGTTCATTCCATGGCCGCCTAAATTGTAATGAGGCCCTATGTGTATGAGAGGGACTGAGAGGGTCAGAGAGAGCGGGGCGTCTTGATATGCCAGCGATGGTTAATTTACAATCATTCCTACATTCTAAAACTCTTATTGTTAGGGGACACCCACTCGCACACAACCCCTCCCCCAAAAAGACCACAACGAGAGAAGTGCGACACAGAAAATCACGCACGGAGGAGTTAGTGCTGTGTAAAACATTGAGCCCTAAGTGACTAAATCAAGCGCAGCAGTCATTGAAGGAGGCCCAAATAAGTTCACAATCCTCATGAAGTTGCCTGCCCTGGGAAAGCACCTTTCCCTTGAAAGAGAAGCTTGCAATGTCTCGGCCCTAGTCCTCCCTAGCACACATTGCGTGCTGCGCCTAGCCTCATCACACTGAGTGATTCCGCTTTCGTTACTCGCAGGTGCTAAAGTGCTCATTTCGGGAATTGCCCTTGTCGCAGGGAGAACACACCTGATTTATGGGGCTTTTAGCTCATGTTGCTGATCATCACCATAAGTGCGGTACTTAAAGGACCCCCCCAGCCCCCACCCCTCTTCCTGGGCCCCTCCTCTGTGGCATCCCCCACCAAAGCTCCGGTGCTGCCATAGCGAGGGCGACCTTCCACTTCTGGGTGGTTAATAGGGTGATTTGTGGTGCGGCATCATCTTACGCCGCTTCTTTCAGGGTGCTTAGTGCGATGAGGGTGTCAATGTCCTGGTAGCCTTCACCCTGAATTCAGAGGTCTGAACAGGGGAGCAACCGCCTCCGAAATGCTGCCCACTGAGACACGTGGTCATATGGATGTGAGGTTTGTGACCGTGCGGCGGGACGTGCTTTTTTCCCCTTCAATATACTTAATAAATATCCTTTATATTAACTAATATATTCGTGAGTTAATCTTTCCGCTGAAAAAAAAAAGCCGCCCTGTACTAAAAGACTGAGTGCTTATAATCACTCCCTGCGTTCAGGGACTTCAAACACATCATCATTTCCTAGAAGAATGGGCCTGGATGACGTCATCTCACCCTGGACCCCTAAAGCTGCAGGCCCCTGGCCTAGATATTACTGGTGAAACTGACACATTATATCAAGTCCTGCTATAACCTATTGCTGGCACTGGCACTTTTGTGCGCGCCTTTGTGAAACTAACATTAATGTTGAACACTACTGGTGAAACTGACCAAGTCAATGGTGTATACTTTGTGAAAGTAACACATTTTCCAAACCCCAGCACTGTGCCCCTTGTGAAACAAGCACTTTGTTTCTAACCCAGTAATTACTCGAGTCAAGGACACATGTTTGACTCTTAAGGACACTGGTGAAACTGACTCATTGTTTCAAGCTTGATCAAGTAGCTAATGTGAAAGGACACATAGTATCAAGTAGTTAGAATTGGTGAAACGAACGCATTACTTCAAGCCCTGGTGCGCATTCTGGATGTATACGATTTGGCGGTGGCACAATTGTTCGTGGCACAATTGACCGGGGTCAATTCAGCCGTGAAGACAATTTTGCTCGGGGCAAATTTAAACCCCCCACAACTCCCAAAACACTCCCCCCACACACCCCCTATTTACCTTTTTGGCGTTCACTTTGTTTCAGACCCTGCAGCGTCAGATCCATCCTTCCTACACGGTCGGATCCGACCCCACAGGGTCCATTTTTCTTTTTTTTTTTCACCCCCCTGCCTCCATACCTAGCGGTGACACCGCCGCTAGCCCCAAAGGCGATCACTGCCAAACATGGGGAGCGGGGCACACCCCTGCAACCTCCGCTCCCCATGTTTGGTATAGATTTCGGCCAGTACTCTTCAATCGTTAGTAAACTATCAATTTGGATAATAGCCGCATTCTTAGTGAATGGACTCATGTCAAGGCCTAACAGGGAACCTCATGGAAATGTACACACCTTTCAAGGTCAGATATACACCACTGGGTAAATCGGAACAGATTGTGTCACATTTTGCTATAAATTCGTGGTAAAACAGAATCCAAAAGCTAAGCATTGTGACATTTGCACCGTTTTTCAATTACACAAGTGGTCAAAATTAAAAACTTCTTATGAACCCAGTACTATGTGTTTAAGTTTGAGCCAAAGTAGCGTGCACCGGGAAGAATGGGTGGTACTGTTAAGCAAGAGAATGAGGAAAGTAGCGGGAACAAAAAGACAATAAAATGTGGCATTTATGGTGACATTATGTGGTGCTGGCGAGAACCTTTGGCTGGCACAGGACTGCCTCTTTCCTTCTAGTTTTCTAAGCCCCAATAGCATGGCTGTGTGGGCCCCTCAGACTCACACCCTGTAGACCGAGTGCCAGTGAGGCAGAGAACTTTCCCTGGAACTAGTCTCAGACCACATACCCAAAAAAGAGCCTTGGCTCCCAGCACTACTCAGCATTGCCCAGGCCTTGACATCGTAACAATGGGTCTGTCCCAAAGTTGCATTTTCCCCGGTGCTGGTCATAGGCCTCGGTGTGGGGTTTACTGCAAGGGTTTATATCCCTGAGGCTACAGTGACACTTCTGGCCAGTGAGCCGGTAAATGGGCTATCTGTAGGGGCATTTCTGTATTCCTCTACTGGCAGCAGCCATAAAGCATTTCTGTGAAGTAGAGTAGTGCTGCAAATTAATCTGGCATTAAGTCATTATATTGCAAACAAAACAGAGTGGTACATAACAGGGCGGACAATAACACCGACATTCATTGAAAAGATTAAATAAATATATAAAGGGTAGTGGGGTAAGGGGTTAAAATGAGTTGCGGTGGGGTTTGGGTGGCTTTGAAAGGGTGGAAAAAAGGGGGGCTTGGGGAGGACACCACCAAATAAAAAAATAAGTTGTTGTTTTTCGATGTTATGACCATTAACTTGTATTGTTGCTCCAGGTGTCCGGAGCAAGGTAGGGCAGCAAAGCCCCCTCAACAATAAAGTGGTGCCAGGGCTGGTTGGTGCATGGAAAGTGAACAGCATTCTCGCTCACAAGAGGCAGCTCGTGCACATGAAGTGCTGGCCTGCAGTGTTTTGGCGTCTGTGTGGAGCTGCTTGCGGTGCTGCCGGATGCCCTGCACCTCATGTGTGGTGGCTGCAGAGGACATGCAAGACCGATGCTGTCACTGGGTCTTTCACAAGCACCACATCTACAGGCCAACTGCCCAGCCTCGCAGTAACACAAAGGTGTCTGTTTACTGTGTGAGCACTTGCTGTCGCAAGCATGTTCCTCAAAGCGCTGTACATCTTATGCTATGCAATCACACAACCCAAGAAGCTTCAGTCCATCCTACAAAAATAAAATCAACGGGTTAGAAATAAAAACCCAAGAAAAGCACAATAAAACAATCAGACAAGGGAGGGGAAGAGGACTTGCTGTAGGATCAGATCACTCTAGGCTGGACCTCCAGCTAAGCGCCGCACAGCGTGAGCGCCAAACCTCCCGGGCCACACTTGAAACACGCATCTACCACTTGCTGGCGGTGCTGCCATTTAGGGGTCACCAGGTATTGATATTGTAACCCTAGTGTGTCCAGTGAACCCCATATGGTCTCCAAGACCCCCAGCTCTCAGGGGGGCCTCTACCGGTGGGTTTGTGCACGGGCTGCATCCTACTGGCGCATCAAGGGACTGATACCCATCATTCTGTGGCACTGCAGCTGGGAGCAGGGGTGTCACTTAGTAGCACCAGAGGGTGGCATCTGTGATCCCTGGCCATGTCCCCTTAACCCCACCCCAGGTGACTCGAATGCCAGTGCTTCTGAAAGATTTTTGCGGGTTGGTTCATGGATGTATTGTGTCAGTTCTTATAAAATAGTCAGGGTCAAAGCTCACGTGATGTCACTTCCGGTGAGGCCATCAAGGGTAAAAAGCACGCTGACGTTACTTTTCATATCACTAGGATTTTGGTGTACTAAAACCAAGGCGGGCTGGATGCCACGCCCTATGCCTAAACAGACTGGCCCCTCTGGAGGCCTAAGGCTGCAGCGTGCAGCTGTGTTGTGCATCAGCCAAGGCTTCAAATAGTAAAGCTCAAGGCCCTACAGAAACGTTTAAAAACAAGGTAGCCATCTTGAAGCAGGCTCGAAGGATCGCTAAAAGGCAAATGGCACACATCGCAGAAGATGTGCTAGGAGTAAGTTATTCTTTGCCAGGTCTGAGCTGCCACCCGCCTTCATGTCGGAAAAAAGAAGTGCTTGGAATGTAGCCTTAACATTTAGTCTAGGCGCATTGACACAAACAAATGCGCAACACCAAACCTGCACTGATTAGAGAGATGTGCGCAGAATATCTGCCTCCCAAACCTCTTAGAATTGTACTTCAAAAGAAACTTTATTAGTGTTACAGGAGCAGAGCAAACACATCAGCCAACACAAAGCATAACAGCTCAAACAATGCAGTCAGTCTTAAGCATGATGCCAACATATGCTGTGTTAATTTGCTGTTATGCTGCGCACATCACCAGCGTAGTGGTCTTAAAGCACTGAGGCCTTGCCCGTATCGGTGAACTGTGTCCCCACCCAGGGCGTCAACCAGACCATATCTGTGGGGTAAAAAGGAAACGGGGAAAAGATAAGCGGGAAAAGGCAAAGAGGGAGAAAGCCGGGGAACAATAAGACAGACAAAGTTCCAGTGCCGAATTATCCATTAGACCAATGAAGCACCGGCCTATGGGCCCCGCTCCTTTTGGGGCCCTTGTGAAATAGTCATGGACGTCATTTAGGGGTTGCCATGGGTCACAACTGCAACCACTTAAGTCTCCCTTGCTATCCCTGTGGTGTCCCTTGCTACCTCTAAAAAAATGTTTTTAAAAAAAAGTAATTTTTAAAAAACATTTTTTACATTGAGGCTCATGGGCTGTGGCCAGCAGCATGTGGCTCTTTGTTTCTGGAGTGTCTGGTTTTCTGATGGCTATAGCCGGTAAAATAGCTCGGTAGTTTGAGCGCTGGCTGCTGCAACGTGTATGTGATCTGCAGGTTCGACTTCCAGCAAGGTCAACTCAGCCTTTCATCCCACTGAGGTTGATAAATGAGTACCAACACAGGTTGGGTGATATTGTACATATATTTGTTCTATATGAAGCTGTAGAGGAGGTCCCAAATAAAGCTTGCACTCCAATCGCCCATTTTGAAGTACAAGGAACGTTCACACCAAAATATGTGACGTATGATGACCAAATAAACCAGCAGAGAGCTGCAGTAGGGCTCTGCCCAGTACCTATCAGAAGAACAGCACCTATTGAAGTACCAAATCCCAGACAACCGTGGACAGTAAGTTATCCATTGAGAAAACCCTACCAACAAATGAGACAAAATTAAGATTGCCTAAGTACCGTCCCGGAAGAAACCAAAAAGGCCTTAATGGAAGACGAATGGTGACGTCACGAGAGCCCGGACAGACTCACAGATAGAAGTGACAACCAAAAAATGACACACAGAGACAAAACGCCATGAATAAAGATATCGTGAACCCAAAGGAAGAGAACAATGTTGAAATACAAAGAAGCTTAAGCTGTAAGCAGGATGAAGATATTCAACCAGCTAACACTTGTACATATGCTTGGAACCGCAAGAAAGCTAAGAAAACGATGCGGCTTGCAATGCTAAGTTGAAGAATAGCGCGGCAAGCACCATTATACATAATCTACCTCAAAACAAAGCACATTATTATAAGTGCGATTCCACTTTGCCGAAAAGCAGAATCAACTCAGGTTACTAGAGGCCAAACAAGACAAGATTCATATTCTAGCAAAAATGAGAAGAGACGGCTGAATCGAACTCAGCAGATGCAACTCGTGCCAGGAGAGCCAAGGTCATACCAATAGAAGGAATGAACAGTAGCCACATCTAATTGAAACTTATGAACGGAATATCCTGTCTTTGAAAGGAAGAGATAAAGAGGCGTAGGCAGGTGGCAAGCCGAATAAGAATTAAATGCACAAATTGAGAAAAACTAGACAAATTCACGGTGTGGGCAGCACGTGACCAGCCGAACGAGAAGGAGCACGGGTTCACACCTACGCTTGGCATCCGCCCAGACAGAAGATTCATTTTCGAGGCCAACCACAGTAAAATAATTGACACATAGTTGCTGAAGCGATGATTGATTGTAACCTTAATTGGAGGAAGGCCGGGTAGCTGAGGGGGCACCCTGCACCTAGCTGACCATTCTGCGTGGTGCTAAGTAAAGTGGAAATTTATGCATGGGGTTTGTGCCAACCCAATCACAAGGGACCAAATAATCTAGGGTCCTATAGTTAGTAGAACCAATGGGACATCGTACTTTTAGTGACGTCTACAGTAGTCATTTTTGAAGGGCTTAGATGCCCATGTGACAGTATTTACCCAATCCCCTCACTCCGTCACCATATACAGACATAGTACCTATACTAAAGTTACCTTTTCCTAGCCAATAGAATTGCATGTTAACTTTTAAGTGTAACATGTCAATTAAGACGAGTTTTGAGTATAAATGTCACTGTTTGTATGAAGTTCGTTGGATTTGAATTGGGACGGACTATCACATCACTGCTGATTGCCATGACTCGCCGTTTTTTGTACTTGTCATTAAACGTACTCCCTTTGCCAAACCATTGAGTTGTCCTAATTGATTGGTGTTGGAGTAATAAACCTGCACCCCCATCCATCTCAAGGTGCAGCTATCTCGTCTTAAAGTACTTTGGAGCAAACCTCGGCTCTATGGGCCGGCCGGGGGTCTCCTGAGTACAGAGCGCTTAAGCGCAAGTGCTATATAATAACACATCATTATCGTTTGCACTTGGACGTCTGCTTGCATTCACAGTGATTTGGTAATATGGGCCTATATGCACTGATATTAACGATACATGTGGTGATCCATTCTTGTATGACATGTATATCACTTTACAGTGATATCCTAACCATATTTTTTGTAGTGTACTCACAAACAATGCTGTGATGCCACTTCCTGTTTTGTCGTGGGGTGAAAGGTCACATTCTATCGCTTCCTGTGATGTCACTTCAGGGTGGGGTCAAATGACATCCCTTCCTGTGATGTCATCAGAGGTCAAGGGACGTGCGACATCACTTCCACTACCCCTGACATTTTGGTGAAATGACGTCCCTAGAAATAGGATTAAAATAAAAGCTGTGCAGAAAATTCAAAATGTATTAGATAATTTGCGAGAGCGGGGCCGACATTTCGACTGCAGAGGGGTCTCCACAGGGTTTAATCCGGCACTGCATAGGTCAAAACAAAACACAATGCATTTGTGAATGGAATTTATAAAGCGCAAGCCCAGCTCTGAAGCAACAGAGATCTTTACATAATGGACGTTCCTAAGGAGTTATAAGGAGGTCGTGGGTCTAGCATGGGACCTCAGATAGGAAAGGGGCGTCAGGGAGGGCGAGAACGGTAGAGGGCGGGACGTAGGGTTGAGTGGAGCGATCAACGATTGGCGAGATGTTCTTTGAAGAGTAGGGTCTTCCAGTCCTTTCATAAGCGGGCCAGGCTGTGTCTGTCGCTTGTTCCAGAGGCGGGGTCGCTGGGAAGGTCATGGGTTCTGGTGGTGTGAAGTCCTTTGCTTCCAGACTGGCAAGGTCATGGGTTCTGGTGGTGTGCTGGCGTCCGGAGACGGTGCGGGGGGTTCTCGGCCAGCACTCTGTTTGGCTAGTGTGAGGGAGTGGACATCAGAACCCTAATATGGCTGCCGCCTTCAATGAAATCTACATAATAAGCTTGCTGAGCCGGGAAGCCCCTCTACCACCGCCAACACCACACCCCCCTCCCCCGGCCCCCTGGCAGAAATGGCCATCATTTCACACACTTTCATACACGCAATATACTTCTCCGGTGACACATTTGTGTAGCAAAAGATCACAATGCCCCCATTTATGCATCAGAGAAAAATACTTCTAAAAAAAAAAAAAAGAAAAATCTGCTACTGGCAAAATAGCACCGCCTTCCAACATGATTATACGGAAGAAAAGAGCGGGAGGACACCGGAGAAGGGTGGATACGCTAAACCGCATCCTCCGGCCTGTTTTCTTCTGACTTTCACGCTCCGGTTTCATTTTAATGGGCCGTATCCCCCGCCCTCTCGCTACACGTGAGAAGCGCTGCGTCCCAGCGCGCCATGTCCTACGCGGATATTGGGCACGTCCAGACCGCAATGTGCGCCGTCAGCGCGCGCGAGTGAAACCCGCGGCCGCCTAGCGACCCCCCCCCCCCCCACCACAGCCCGCACCCCCCCCCCCCGCTCAGGCCCAGAGATCATCCCGTTTCCTGTCTTCCGATAGCCTGGCATTAGGCTCGGACGATCTGCTTCCCCCGTGAAAGAAAGCCCTCGCAGCCCCATCCATTATTAATGCCTCGCTCGCAGCTAATGTTTTCCCTGAATTATTTAAATACATCTTCATTTATCAATAAACATAAAATGTTAAACAAAGAGTGCGGATGAAGGGCATTATTTAGGCCGTAAGGTTTTACGAGCTTTTCTTTCCCTCCCTCCCAGGCGCCTTCGCTGATTTATCGGCACAATATATTTTTATAATTATTTTTCATTCTTTTGAGAGAAAAGAAAACGAAAATAAAAAAGCCAGGCTAAAGGGTTGGCTAGATGACAACTTAGAGGGTTTTCTTGGTGTGTATTCTCACACTGAAAATAGCAGCACAAAAAAAAAAAAAGAAATACATGCGCCGGTTGGGTGAGAAAGATTTCAATGGGGGTAGGAGACTTGTTTCTGCAGCTGTCAGTTATTGTTGAACACCTCTGAGACATGTCTATATTTTTCTGACAAAAAGTAACATTTTTTTCTAATGCCACTACCCTTGGATTTACAGATGAGCCTTGAAGAAAAAGACATCAGTGTTTCTTAGCGACCTACCCGGAGCTTCTTGTGCCTTGATGCCGCAGTGGCGTACCGCTAAACACGCTGACGCGCTGTGTGAATTATTCTGGTGACTGTAGCAGTTCTGTACTTTGCATTTATTCGGTCAGACAGCACAGCGCGTTGAGCGCTCGCCCCTGATATCTGGTAACCTGCGGTGGCAGGTTCGAACGCCAGCTAGGCCAATTCAGCCTTTCATCCTTCCGAGGTCAATAAATTGAGTACCACTCTGTGGGATAATAATGTCTTCTGTTATTTCAGCGCTCCGAGAACTATGGGTGTGTAGAGCTATATAAGAAATACATTATCATAGCGCTTTCATTGACGTTGTTGGGTCCATTTTATCTTCAAATTTACCCTCTAGACCAGGGGTGCACAACTGATTTTGACAGAGGGCCGAAAGTACCTTACATGAGGGCTATAGTGGGCCGAAAAGTAAAAGTGGGCGGGGCGGTAGGCGGGACATGTCAGGAGGCTTTTTCAACCCCCAATTTGTATTAAACACATGGAAAAAGATATGTTTTTGAGGGGTAACGATTTTTATTGCATTTCAAACTTACATTTTGTACTACACATTTTCCATTGCTATCATTTATTTCGATTTAGTTATTGTATATCGTCTGTTTAATTAAATTATATATATTTTATTGACCCTTGATTGGACATTACGTTATTTTGGACTGCTATAGTTTGCAGTTTGGGTTACCCAAGAGGAGTATGGCCTTCGTTGAGTCAGGTTTCCTCAAAAAAGCAAAGGATGTACATCTCCTAACTGTGCCTGTTTTAGCTTTATTATTGAGTTCACTCTTGGAGTGCAACACTATGCCCCATGGCTCCCATCCCCAACCAAACACTATGCCCCATGGTCCCCTCACCCCCAACCAAACACTATGCCCCATGGCTCCCATCCCCAACCAAACACTATGCCCCATGGCCCCCTCACCCCCAAACAAACACTATGCCCCATGGCCCCCTCACCCCCAAACAAACACTATGCCCCATGGCCCCCTCACCCCCAACCAAACACTATGCCCCATGGCCCCCTAACCCCCAACCAAACACTATGCCCCATGGCCCCCTCACCCCCAACCAAACACTATGCCCCATGGGCCCCTCACCCCCAACCAAACACTATGCCCCATGGCTCCCATCCCCAACCAAACACTATGCCCCATGGCCCCCTCACCCCCAAGCAAACACTATGCCCCCTGTCCCTCACCCCCCAAGCAAACACTATGCCCCATGGTCCCCTCACCCCCAACCAAACACTATGCCCCATGGCCCCCTCACCCCCAACCAAACACTATGCCCCATGGCCCCCTCACCCCCAACCAAACACTATGCCCCATGGCCCCCTCACCCCCAACCAAACACTATGCCCCATGGCCCCCTCACCCCCAACCAAACACTATGCCCCATGGCCCCCTCACCCCCAACCAAACACTATGCCCCCTGTCCCTCACCGCCAACCAAACACTATGCCCCATGGCCCCCTCACCCCCAACCAAACACTATGCCCCATGGCCCCCTCACCCCCCCTAACCCCCAACCAAACACTATGCCCCATGACTCCCACCTCCAAGCAAACACTATGCCCCCTCTCCCTCACCCCCCAAGCAAACACTATGCCCCCTGTCCCTCACCCCCAACCAAACGCTATGCCCCATGGCCCCCTCACCCCCAACCAAACACTATGCCCCATGGCCCCCTCACCCCCCTAACCCCCAACCAAACACTATGCCCCATGGCCCCCTCACCCCCAACCAAACACTATGCCCCAAACACACTCAAACATGCACCCATACAGACCCGAACCCCCCACCCCAACTCAGCACACACACAAACATGCACCCATACAGACCCAAACCCCCCACGCCCCCAAATCAGCAAACTCTCAAACAAGCATCCATACGGACCCGAACCCCCACCCCCCAACTCAGCACACACACAAACATGCACCCATACAGACCCGAACCCCCACCCCCCACCTCAGCACACACACAAACATGCACCCATACAGTCCCAAACCCCCCACCCCCCCAAATCAGCACACACACAAACATGCACCCATACAGTCCCAAACCCCCCACCCCCCCAAATCAGCACACAAAAAACATTCAAATCAAAACATTCATACACATCCGACACTCCCCCCACCCCCGCATCTCAACATACACTCAAAATACATTCAAACACTCAAAATACATTCAAACACAAACATTCATACACATCCGACACACCCCCCCACCCCCGCATCTCAACATACACTCAAAATACATTCAAACACTCAAAATACATTCAAACACAAACATTCATACACATCCGACACACCCCCCACCCCCGCATCTCAACATACACTCAAATACATTCAAACACAAACATTCATACACATCCGACACACCCCCCACCCCCGCATTTTAACATACACTCAAAATACATTCAAACACAAACATTCTTACACATCCGACACACCCTCCCACCCCCGCATCTCAACATACACTCAAATACATTCAAACACAAACATTCATACACATCCGACACACCCCCCCACCCCCGCATCTCAACATACACTCAAAATACATTCAAACACTCAAAATACATTCAAACACAAACATTCATACACATCCGACACACCCCCCCACTCCCGCATCTCAACATACACTCAAAATACATTCAAACACAAACATTCATACACATCCGACACACCCCCCCACCCCCGCATCTCAACATACACTCAAAATACATTCAAACACAAACATTCATACACATCCGACACACCCCCTCACCCCCGCATCTCAACATATACACAAAATACATTCAAACACAAACATTCATACACATCCGACACACCCTCCCACCCCCGCATTTCAACATACACTCAAAATACATTCAAACACAAACATTCATACACATCCGACACACCCCCCCACCCCCGCATCTCAACATACACACAAAAACATTCAAACACAAACATTCATACACACAAACATAAAGCAAAACAAACCCGACACACAAACACAAACAGACCACTTACCGGAGACGTGCTGGAAGGCAGGCAGGCAGGCAGGCAGGTAAGCTGGAAGTTGCTGGAATCGCACTACGGCTGGCGTGGTCCAAGGCTGAAATGCCTTCCGGCATCAAGCCTTATGGACCACGGCAGCCGTAGTGCTGGCCCTCCATTGGTGCAGCACACACGCATTACATGGCTCGTAGGAGCGACGTGATGCGTGTGTGTGCTGAGCCAATGAGGGCCAGTGTTTTCACCGGCCCGGAAGACAACAAAGACATTCCTAATGGAGGGCGGCCGCGGGCCGCCCTCCATTAGGAAAGTGTTTGTGCCTCGCGGGCCGGTCAAAAGGGCATGGCGGGCCGCAACTGGCCCGCGGGCCGTATGTTGTGCACCCATGCTCTAGACGTTGGCCTATGCAAATGAATGTACTCTTTTCTTCACGTGCAAGCTCTGATTCAGCGCATGGCCCGTTTGACAACACAACCCTCTGTTGACTGCATCGTTCTGTTTAAATTGTGTGACTGTTGAGAACATCTTTAATAGAAGGAACATTAAACGTTTTTAAGAGGTCTGCAACCTTTGGATCTGCAGATGTTTTGGTCTACTACTCCCATCATTCATTGCCACCATAGCTAATGGCTGAGGGACCTTAGGAGTCATAGTCCCAATACATCTGGAGAGCTAAAGGTTGCAGACCTGTCCTATGTAATAAACCTCCATGTTCAGCATCTACACAGAGTGGCAAATCCCTCTAGCAACTGCAACCCACTGACCTTCATCACAATCTAATGCCAAGTCATCCATCCCGGAGCGGAAGCACCAGAACCCTGAAATAAGTCATAAAATAAGTTTTACTAAAATGAAAAATCCACCCTGTAAACAAAACCTCCACCAAATGATGAATTCCTCACCTCGGTTAAATACGGGTAAGATCAGGGAGACACATTTGGGTTCAAAGGGCCTCCTGGTTGACACCATCAAATTGGACATCAGACTAAGCCATTGGTCCGAACTTTCCCCGGCCTGTGTTATGAGAGACAGCAATCTGTGGATGAAGGCCTGGCTTCCATCTGCCTATCCCTGGACTTACCACAACCACTGGCACCGCCATTCAGGAGGTCAAGCTGGTCTGGCTTCAGACCGTAGCACATGACTACAAAAGAACCAAGAGGCGGCTTTAATCCTCAACGCCAAGAAGTCAAAAGGTAGGACTGGGGACTGTCATCTTCGTGGGCCTAGCAGTGAACCCTGGGGTCCTCCACGGCTACTCTACATTTAAAATAAGTAACCTAAAGATCCTTTGCCTGTTCTTTGCCACTGCCGAGACACCTTCCTATAATTAGGATCACAGAATGATTTGTATAAGTAGATCACGCAAGTTGGTCAAGAGATTGATTTGAAGGTCTCATCATCAATGAAACATAAATTGGTGAGTCAGCATTTTTGTTATTGGGATATAGATTACCAGTTAAATCTTTGAACTATTATTAATGCTTTCTGTGAAACTCTCCTTTTGCCGCTTGAAAGGTTTACATTTTACCAGGCTCTCTCTATTAAAGACATTTTCGGAGGCACCTCTAATGACTATTAGAAATGTATCGTTCAAGTAGGGGATTCCCCAATTTTCAAATATGGTTATATTTGGGAGCATTTAAATAAAATATATAACCTTGAGCTGATGATGTAAATAAGTATGAACCAATCACGTGGTTTCCATTTTTTTGCCAAAAACATTGAAACACTGGTGCTGTTTCATCTTCAGCTCTGTATCGACCAACAGGAGCTCTTGCAATTTTATCCATTAGGTTTAAGACCTCGCTGCATCACTGAGATGTCCACTCTACTGGGAAGGAGGACCCCTGTTCTTTTAATGCGGTTTACCACTGCCTCCGTGCCCATGCTCAAGGACTGCTAAACTGTGTTTGACATGGTCAACCATGAGGTATTGGCTTTCATTTTAGAGCTGTTCATGAGTTTGGGGTATACAATTATCAAGTGTTTTTCATCCTCTCTTTGTGAGTGAAGCCAATTCGCCCAGATGGAGGTAGCCAGATTTCCGACTCGCCTTCACGTGTGGGGTGCGCTAAGAGTTTTTGGGATGGGGGTGTTCCTAGTAATCAGGGAGTCTATCACTCTCCCCTAGTATGAAGACAAAGCACAGTTATATCAAAGAGGGTTGTCTAGGGAGGATGTGCACTGCTTGCGGAGTGGTCTGTCCTGCCTGGAAGTTGGGTACTGGCCTCAAATTAAGTTCCACTGAAATAGAGTTTGCATTCCTTTCTGAGGCTGGGGGAACATCCCCAGAAATGACCCATGAATAATAATGCAGGCCTCAAAGCCAAAGCTTTATAGGTCATGTTTGGGTGCAACCTAACCCCTAATGCTCCTGAAAGCACCCAATTGGGCCCAATCAAACCACCTACTGCCCCTGAATGCCCCACCCAACACTTCAAGAAGAATGTAACATTATTTTCTATTTCCAGTGCAAGAGCGCTCCAGGTAGGGCCACGTTTAGGGAAGTGGGTATATCATAGGGTCCTGTGTGTGTGGGGTGGGGGTGTCAACCTGTCTCCCATCACCCTGTCTTGTGGGGTGCATTCAAAGGCCCAAAACAGAAGTCCCTTTCACTTGAAAAGCAGGATTTTTCAACACACACAAAAAATGCTTTGCTTGTGGCGGCAAGTGAAAACTGAAGGTCCCTTTCACCTGAAAAGCAGGATTCTTAAACACTGACCTAAAAGACGGCTTGACATGTGCATCTGCAGTTTAAATGTGAAAATATACCACTGCTAACAGGAAAAATGGCAGGGAAAAAGTCATGGTGCGTGTTGACAAAAAGTAATGCATATTATGTTTCACACACGAAATACCAGTGACATTTGAAAAGCCACTTTGTTTTCATGAAAATGTGTCTCTAGGCAATCCATTTTGTTGGCTGTTGGACACATGTCACCACAGACTCCCCCCACTGGAAAGCGACATCCCCATCTAATAACTGTGATAAAGTGCGTCCTGCTAATGGTGTGGAAAGCCCAGTGTTCCCCAGACTTGCTGGCTCTGAAGGCAGTGACAGCAGGACAAGTTTCCCTTGGCTGGAGCATGATTACAAGAGGTGAAGACTGGGGGCTGCAACTTCAAAGAGAAAACTACCAACTTCAGAGACACTCATAAAAAACCTCTGGTCACAGGCTGGTCCAGGGAGACAGATGGTTGTGCTGGATGAAGCAGATCTCCCATTTGCTGAACATACAGATTAACAATTAATTTAAAAGGACTATTATAACTTAGGCCTTTTTCCCAGCAACCATAAGGCAGATTTTCTTCATGTATGTACCATTTTGTAGGCAATTTCCAGGCGATGTTGGCGATATAAAATTCATGCACCTACGAGTGAAGGAAATGTAATGGCCAGTTAAGCTAAGTTTCTAGCTGATATGAAAATGTCCCAAATGTGAGAGGTGGTGAACTGGTGGAAGATACAATTAGGACTATTGGTAATAAGGTACATATTCATAACTATTGTACTTTTTGTGAAAAGGGCAGAAAAGTGCCACAGGGACGTCCAAAATGGTGCAGACCTGGCTGTCATCTTATTTAATTCCCCATGATTAGTGGAATCAGAAAATATGAATATTATGGCAGTTATTAGTAAAATTATAAAGTTTTGCCACATAACTAGATTTTTGCAAAAAATATGACACAAGAACAAATGGGGCTTGTAAATTAAGCTGCCATATATCTGCTCAGACCCCTAAACCAATCCTGACTGGCTGGCTGGGTTTGGGAGGAGAGAGAAGGGTAACTGTCCAATCCTAGGTGTGTGACTCTTGCAGGGTACCCCGCCTAGATTGTAAAATTGGTGGGGTCATTTCTGCTATATAAGGGAGACTATACTATGAGGAAGAGACAAAGCTGCTGAAATTTACCACCGAAGAGCGCTGATGAAACTTAACATCTGGCAGCTGTAAGGAAACAACAGAGGAGATTGCTGAGAGTGCATCTGGGTGGAGCTGTCTATTTCTAGGAAGGCCTAATAGCTGACTGGGTCGTATGGTGGAGAGCGGGAGGCCATCCTTCTTTCCAGTGGGTGCTGACATGCAGCTGGCTTTCCTGAACTTTAAACCGAGGCTTTCTATGTAAGTAGAACTGAGCCCTGGTAAACCAAAAGGTGGGAGTCTGCTTGCCTTAAATCCTTTCCCTTTATAGTGGATGGGGGGCAATACTGCATAGATCCTTAGTCTATTTACCTAAAATGATTAATTTAATCAATTCCTCATTTGGTGGAACAGTACAGTGATTTTGGTTAAAATTTGAAATGAACAAAGCTCACTTCCCAGTGTGCGCTGAAAAACGATAGCCTATAATTTAATTAGGTAATCCTTTTGCCTTGCTGACCCTGATTTTTTTAAGGACGAGGGGGGTCTTTGTTCTTAAATCAGTCCAATCTTTTTGTCCAGCTTCCCCTAACACAGGCTTTACAGTGGAAGGGGTTCTGAAATCCAAAATTCCCCAAATCATTCCAATTTTTATGTACGACTTCCCCATCACAGACCAAATTAGGGGGGTTCTAAAAAAACAAACCACTAAATCACCCTGTGTTTATTTTAAACCAAAAGTGTGGGTGAAATCATAATTGCCATATGTATTTGTACCAATCTTGAAACCCTACAGCTAGCCTTTTATGCCCGTGGGAAAATCAAAATTGCACAACACTAGATTAATAAATGTTTTGATTATTGATCAGTTTAATTATTTCTTGAAGGGAAATTTGTAGACAGTAAAGAACTGTGATTTGTGTTTTTTAACTAATTTGTGTAATTGATTTGAGTAACAAGAAGTTAATGGTGGGCCACAAAGATGGTGGCGCCTGTAGTCCAGTGTGATTCCTATTACTTTTAGTTTAAATAATAAACAAATGTATTTCATGTACACCGGCCTGGTTCTTGGCTCATTGGTAGCTCAGGGGGAGTGATCCAAGGGGCATGATAGGAGTCTGAAGTAGGGCTGAATAAAAGAATCAGTTAAACAGTTTGTTGCCTGACAGGTTGAGTGGGGAGGGTGGTCTCTCAATAAACCGTTACAGTCTTCCCTTCCAGTGCCTACAGTTTTACCACTGGGTCATCTTGAACATTTCCAAACGAAGCTCCGAAAAAGTTTGAAATGTTTGCTAGATGCCGATCCTTCCTAAAATCGGGTCGTTTGGTGCATTCCCAAACAAGTTTGCCCAGCATTACTCCTTTCTAATCGTAGTGCTGCAGTCCCTTGTGCAGTTAACTTTAGTGGTTCATTTTTTTCTTCAAATTTAGTCTCTCCACAAACTTTCTTCATGACTCGCAGTTGCCTCCAAAGACTCCTATTGAGAGGAGGTCTCAGACTACACAATCTGAGTGGAGACTTCCGGAAAAATAAAATGGTGTCTTTCAGTGACTCTTTTGGGGCCCCTTCCAACAGACGAAATACACACACATGTGCTGATACGGTGCTTTCATTTGAGGTGCCCTTTTTAGTCCAGCAATCAAAGCAAGGCCAACTGTAGCACAAAAGCAGACTGTGGACGGGATTCTCGCTCAGGTCTTGGTCAGGCAGTGCTGCATGTTTCCTCATTTTAGTAGGGTTAGATGGGCCTTCCCTCAGGGCATCCCCCTGATAATCTCGGGGCTCAGGTGGCAGTAATTATTGCTTGGTGCCTTCAGCCTCCTCAGTCTCTTCTTGGTGTAACAAAGTACTTTCAAGCTCATCCCCCTCAGTCACGCTCCCCTTCTACTAACCTGTCCAGACATTTATGCTCCCTTCTGTGCTCAGACCACCCTTCTGTTGTCCTCCGTTCCCCCTGGATCCTTTTCCTTTGCGTTACTTGTGCTGTGCTGCCTGCAGGAATGTATTGGTCTGGGATCTGCTGGCCCCTATTACGTCTCTGAATGGTCTCATACCTTGTCCCTGTGGCTTCTCCCCACTATCCTGCCACTCTGGCAGTGAACCCATGTGGGCCGCCATTGAAAATTAGAAGCTTCTGGCTGAATTCCATCAATGAAACCTGACCTCCTAACGAGACCAACCACGCATGCCTGATCCAACCTATCCTGTGATGCACCTGACTCTTGTCACACACACCAGGTGGGTTAATAAGACATTTTGATGTGCAAAGGGTTTGGCTGAGGAGGGGTCGATGTGCGGGAAATGACAGATGCTTATGCATCGCACGGTGGCAGGTTATGTGGTGTGAGAGCCGTTGCTCACGCTAGCGTGACTCGTCTTAGGAAGGAGGTTTTTTGACCATACATTGTTCACACATATTGGTGTCCCTCAACCATTTAAAATGTATTTGCTGTCATAGGAAGCATTGGTTTTAAAGGAACCTGGCTATTTGCCCAACACTTTACAACAGTAGAGGAGGTGGGGAGCAGGTGCGTAACTCAGAATAAATATTTGACTCGAACCCGGAATCAAGCCATTTCCATCCTATCAACTTCGAAGCATTATGCAGGCTTTTTAAAATAATTTAATATAGTTTATTAAACAAATTAGCTTAAAATACAGAGATACATGTTTAATAAGATTTGCATTAATCTAGAAATATTTTATCAATGTGGATATATTAAGCCAAAAAGCATTAAAAACTATAACAAATCAATTTACTTTACTTTACTTTACTTTATATATTTATAACGTGCCGAAGCTCGCAAGCATCAGGGCACGACAAGCACACGAAGGGACAAATCACGGGACAACATAGAAAAGAGAGGACAGAGGACTCAAGGGAGTCCATGTTGAATATGTAACGAATTATCTAAAAAGTAACGTTTTCAGCTGCTTCCTAAATAGCGAGTAGCTACTTTCCAATCTAAGATTGTCAGGAAGCTCATTCCAGAGCGCAATAGCTTTGGTGGGGAAAGCTCTCCCGAATCCAGTAGCTTTGACTCTAGTGTGGCTAACTTTGAGTAGCCCTTTTTTTGCTGATCGAAGACAGCGGCTTGGTTCATACCAAATAAATTCTTTCTTAAGGTATGAAGGAGCCGTGCCAAAAAGACATTGGTGAACAAGTGTCAGAGATTTGAATTCAATACGCTCCTCGATGGCGAGCCAGTGAAGGCCTATTCGGTCATGGGTGATGTGCTCGTGCTTGGACTTCCCGGTAATAGTTCTGACAGCGTTATTCTGGATAATCTGGCATTGTTTAATGCAAGAGATACTTGCACCGAGCATCAGCGCATTCCCGTAATCAATTTTCTGCAGCGATCCTCAAAATATAAGCCAGTGTTACCCAATTTTTACTTTTCCCTTAGATAATCCTAATATTAGGATATTATTTGAAAATAATCAAAATAGACTTCATTTCAACAAATAATTAATTTTCAAATGTCCATACGTCACTCTCAGTTATTTGTTGTTTTTCTGCTTGTCGTATCCTTAAAATTGATTATTGTATAATGCAATTTCATTTTGCACAGCTTATTATTTGTTTGTTTAAATACTGCTAATGAAATTAGTACTTTGAAACCATTCCTGTATCTTCTTTAGCTTGTACATATCATTAATTCCCCTGGGTTTGGCTTACCCTCTTTAGGTTTGAGAGTCTAATCTAGTGCCTGAAGGAGGCGGAAGTGGTAGGCGCTACATTAAAGTGTCAAAAATTGAACTAAAGTAATTCCCCATTTCGAACCAATATGGAAGTTTGAGTTTTGGGGCAATTGGGAAAAAACCCCAGATACGTAGTTGGGAGAGGCACAGCTGTAGATTTTGACTGTCTTCTCTTCTCCGCTTCCCATGAGAAATTCTCCATTATATCGGCTTGAAATGTATGAAAATTGGACCAGGCAAAAAACAAATATATATTCTTCCAAGAAAGTATAGTATGAAAATGAGGAAAAATCCTAAACTGCAACACAAAAATCTGGTTCCGCTCACTGTGAGGGTCACCAATGATCCTTCACTGGCGTTGCCCGTCAGTGAAGAAGTCCACGTCCAAGATTTCAGCATGGTCCTTAAAGCATTGTAAGGGACCACCCACTCTTACCTCGCCAGTCAAATTGAAAACCCACAGCTGGCTGCCATTTTGGATCTGCCAACCTCCACCTTCATCCACTAGATAAGCATGATCTGCAGGGGACAGTCGCTACTCACCGATAACCCAATTTATGCAATCCCTCTCAGAAGCAATGCGAATACCAACCCAACACTGTCTCTCTACAACACCCTGAAAACCTTTATTATCACCATAACATGCCAGATGCCAGATGAAGCCAGCCACGGATACACACAGCTGCACACTGGGCTTAGAAATTATTTTTTGATGAGCACAAGAGGAATTTCAATTCAATTGTCAATCGTAGGACTTCTTTCTAAGGTGCATACGTCATTAAAAGGTCCTATGCAGCTCTAAGAATATAAACTATAAATGTGGGTGGAATACATTGCATTGCTACATCATGCTGGAGAGTGTTGTAATGCCCTACACATTGCTGAGTCGACTTACGAGTGCAGTTTGGAGGGCAAAGGGTAACAACAGGGATTGTGAGTGTCAAGAGATTTGTGAGAGGTCTTTAGGGGTCTGCAATACATCTATATATGTTTATTGGTTTAAAGGGGGTACATGGATTTTCTCTTGTCTTCTGGCCATCTTCACCAAACATAGGATCTATATTGCCATACATGCACTATGTGCTCTGTGGTATACTTGTACCATGGACCATCAGCAAATCTAAATGGGGCTCAGAGGTTGACCTAAAATTGTATTTTCATGAATGCATACATTTTTTTAAAGTTTCCCATCCGTTCGATATTCCTTCAGTGACAGCATTCGCACTGCCACTGTGGTGTTTCCAGCATTCGTGTTACAGTCCAAGGGGGATATTGAATAGGATAAGTAGATCCCAGTTAGACCTCTGAAGAATGTCCAAACACATTCTGCAGTAGAGGACAGAAACATGTTGGGTAGAATGGGCCATAGCAGACCGCAGGCAATGAGCATAGACCTTACCGCGATTTATGTCTCTCTGAGCACATGTATACCAATGTATGTGGTCTATATTATACTTTGAAACAGCAGCAATGCAAATGTAATATAAGGAGTCAATTTCGGATAATTTTAGCTATGTTTGAAAGTAATGGCACCTTCAAACATAGATAAAATGATCCCAAATTGACAATTTCTATTACATTTGCCTTACTGCTGTTTCAAAATATTATAGAGTGTATGTAGCAAAGTTTTAGTCAGGAAGTAGTGTGACTTAAAGAGGGTGAGATCAGTGATTGCCGACCTTGTACTTACTGGAGGCAAATGAGCCGTTGAAAAGATTCCAAAAGTACATTTTTAATGTAATGATTGATAATCAGATTGTGAAATAAGTAATCACTGTGCACATATACAAGTGCATATTTTAGGTATTATCTGGCCTACCCTGTTTTTTCAATTTTGCAGTGCTAAAACACAAGTGGGGTGCAGAGGGGAGAGAATTTGTATTGTTTAACCTGGTGGTGTACAACACAACACAACACAACATAGTACCGCAATTCTACTGAACAACTCAGGTGCACAGAACCAATAGTTGGCTGAACAATGCAGATATCTCCAGCGAGCTTTAAACCTGGCGATGTGTGCCGTATAGTACCGTTACTTGGCACCGTTCGGACGATACGGGTTGGGCACCCAAAACCACAGCTTTTAATGGTCAGCACTGCCTGCTGCGTAAAAGAGAATACAGTGTGGCGGGAATGACGCGTTATATCAGGTTCAGAAACCTCAGGTTTGGTTAGATTGCTGTGTTTGGCAACGCGGTGCCGGTGGATTTGGTTGGGGGGTGACTTCATTCAGGTGAACTGTTTGCTTAGGGTTCGGTGCAGGCGACGTTGACTTAAATAATATGCACAAAGAGAATGAGCCACAAACAACCATCTTTTTGCAGAGCCATCGCCAATTGCGGGGTGCTGCTACTACTAGGCATCGCGCACGGATCTGGGACAGTTTGCATATCTATGTGTGAAAAGCAGGTCAGCTGTACATACCATTTGAACATGCAATGAACAGGTCATCTTCAGATTAGCGAGCATTGATGTTTATTCTTTCGAAAGTATCTGTGGTAGTGACATTTGTAAAATGACCTAGAAAATCAAAGTCCTCCTTTGTTCCATTGAGATCCGGAGGTGCAGTCGGCAAATCAATGACTTGACTCAAATCACACATCATCACACATTGAGCCTGCTGTAGGATGCTGGCAAACGCTACCTGGGGAGCGCCAGCAGCCAATGCCAAAGTGCCTTGAAACGAGCCAAGGGCACACAAGTGCAATAGGGACAGCACAGGGGCATTGACTTGTGTGCCTCCCTTCCCGTCTTTCCTCTTGTGTGTGTCATAGGTTAAGATGCGGCGCATGCGCGAGCCTACACAGTGGCCGGCCTTGAGCCTCCAACTAGAAGACACATTGGGCCTGATTTACAAAAGCGTTTTTCAATGTGAAAGTCCCATGGACCATGTTCGGAAACATTACCCATTTATCTTGCTATCCCCCGCCCCCCCCCCCTCAACCCTCCATTGCATGTAACCAGTGGATCCTCTTTGACAGGCATTTTGCACTGCACGGCGCGGTTCAGCCTCCCGAATCTGCTTCCATCTTACCTTTGCCTCCGTTATCCCTCTCATCTCCGCCCTTGGCCATGGGCGGCTGGATTGTTGCTCCAGCCCCCTGACTCCCCCCTCGGCCCCCATTACTCCACTTGAAAAGATACTTTGTTACCTGCGCTCTCTCCAACATCCCACAATCCCACCCACCTCTGGGCACTGCCACCATGTGGGTGGCTTTCCATGCGCAATCGCTCCCACTTTCTTGCCAATGGAGCTATGCATGCCCTAGTTCCCCCTCATTACCTCCTATCCATCTCTTGGTACACACACCCATAGCAGCCTGAGACTCCCCCCACATCTCTGTTCCCCATCCTACTTGCTCCCCACCACCGGACTCCCCGGCGCTAAGTCCATCCTCACTGTATCTGGCTTCAAGATTAGGTTGTCCTGAAGAAGCACCTCGGTTCCCTCGAAGGAACGCCGAAACTCTCTGCCGGTATCATATCCACTCCAAGCCCCCTAATGATCGTAATCCTGCCTAGCCACCTGCACACAGAAGTAAGTATTGCAAATTGATAATGTTCTAGAATATGAACTTACTGTAAATCTTTATTGAGTTATATGATTGTCTGTAATCATGGTTTGTCTGTCATCCCGTCTTTCCGTCTCATCGCCTCCCTGCTACCCCAGGTTAATGGACTGCCCTTGCTTCTCACTGACTATTGAGAGGCAGCAAGTCTTGGGAGTGCCCGGTCAGCCATACATGCACAGCGTTTCTTGTCAAAGTTATTCTCCATTCCCAAATAAATGCACGTCAAAATAAAAAACTAAATACAAGTAACTCGATAAAGAATGATCGGGGCATATGAAACCAGTGGACGCGGGTCATGTGGGACGCCGGGAGGTCTGTGAGCAAGAGGTTGCGGTGCACAAGGACACGGCTAACTAGGACACAGTCAAGCCTTTTAGGAAGCTTCTGGAATTCAAACACGGAGTAAAATATTCCCAAATCAATAGGCTGGTAGAATGTGGCTCCATCATTGATGCTTTGAGAATCTGGGATTTTCCATTCGGAAAGGCACAGGAGCCTATATGCCACCCGGCTGTAGGTCTCATGATATTCAAACTGTGCAGCGAGCTTGGTGGAAAACTTGTGGGACAGAACACGAAAAACATTTTTTTTAAATCAGTAAAATTGGCATGTGCTTAATTCTCTGCTGGTAGATATCTTGGGCAATTTGCATCAAAATGGTTTAGGTTTTTAGCCGGCAAAGGAGCTGAACGAGTTTAGCACTTAGCTCTGACATCTGTCTTGAGCTTGCAGGACATGGGTTTGAAAGTCGGCAGCAGCGCCGACTCACTTGGGGATCGAACCTGTGTTGCTCCGTGTAGTCTTGCTTCCAAGGCGAGCACATTGCCCCTGAGCTATCCCCCCGAAAGTCTTGTGAATGGAACAAGAGACACTTCAGTGTGCGGTGTGCACTGCGAGCCTGGTCACCTCAGGAAAGACGATGGAGGACACGGGGCCAGTTGAGTGTCAGTGGCCTACAAACCACTGGGCTTTGCTAAGCCAAGAACTAAGAACAGTAAAAGGCGGGGAGTAGTACAGCCGAGCGTTAATTATAGAACAGTCGGCTTCTCCTCAGGAAGGCAATAAGCGGCCGGCACCGAGGCTGCCGCGCGCCAAATCCTATTTGCCTTTATTAAGAAGCGCTTGGGGCGGCGGGAGCGGGGAGGCCGGGCCTCGCTCACGCTGCGGCTTCACCAGGGCTGCCTTTTGGGGCGCCGGAGGAAATGCTCCTCCATTGGTGGGGGAGGGGGTTGGTGCTTCCACGATGATTGTTTTCGATAACCCTTCTTAATTAGGTCACTCGGATAATAATACTGATAATGAGAAAAGCAGTAATTGCTTGATACCCCCACCATCCCTCATCGACTGTTATTCGACGGTAAAGCGGGTGCAATTTTGGCTGCTAAGGAAAACGCTGACCCAGTTGGCATCTCCACATACCGCCTTGAAACCCGACCAGCCGGAGCTTCTAGGAACCTGTCAAGATTGACTGACCCAGAAACAGTGAACTTTGAACCATTCATTTTGAATACTTCCTGTTGAGTTGCGCGTTGGCACTGAACTACGAAGTGGGCAGCACGCGCACAAATTGTGCATAGACACAGCTTCTGCTTGCGCCTTGATTCTGGGGTGTAACCCCTTAATTGCGGGTCGCAGAGGGTCACAGGGGATTGGTTGACCAAACCCAGGTAAATCCCAGCAAAAGAGAGGCCGCATTTGCCAGGCTCGGCCGCCTCAGGACTAGGGATCTGGGTAGGCCGCGGTTGTGAGCAGGAAGCCCAATTTCGAGTAGCCCCCACCCCCAGGACTTACCTCATGTAGGTTTCCAAACAATTGCCATAATACAGTTACTCAAACGGTGTGATCTTATGCGACCTGTACTTGAAAGTCTAAACGGTGACAACTTTTGGCAGGGCAGGCTACTGTGCTGTAGCACCTTGAAGCGTCTTTGTGCTAGATGGGGTTACCAATAACATGTCTCAGACCAAATAACAGTGATGAGGTGTGTAGACTCTTGTATGGAGTCCGAAGGTGTGGAGGCGACAGGTGAAGCGCGCGTGAGTGATGTCAGGCGGAGTGCTGCCGGACTCAGGGAGTGTCCTGAATGTGGCAGGTGGAGTGAGTTACATGGTGGAGAATAAACCGGTGGGTGGCTGTCTCCTGGTGTGTGCTTGTGAACTGTAACTTGCAAATAAGAATAACGAAGAGTAATGACGTATACTGACCTGCACACACACGAGGTTTGTGTGATCCTGCTCAACCAACACACCACTGCACAGCATTTGGAAACGAGTCTCTAAAGTGGTTTGTGTGGGGGGGAAGCTGGAGACCATCACCACTTCTCATGCTATTTGCCCACCGGCACCTGCAGGGCAAGGATTAAGGGAATCATGGCATTGGGAAGTTGAGCGCAAGCCTGACGTCACGGTTGAAAGTTTCAATGGTTCGTGCGATTGTGGCGTGAGGTGCATGACTGGGTGCACAGTTTGAGGTTTCGGTGGTTCATGCGATTGTGGAATGAGGTGCACGACTGGGTGCACAGTTTGAGGTTTCAGAGGTTAATGCGATTGTGGAATGAGGTGCACGACTGGGTCCACAGTTTGAGGTTTCAGAGGTTCATGCGATTGTGGAATGAGGTGCACGACTGGGTGCACAGTTTGAGGTTTCAGTGGTTCATGCGATTGTGGTGCACGTTTCAGTGGTTCATGTGATTGTGGAATGAGGTGCACGACTGGGTGCACAGTTTGAGGTTTCAGTGGTTCATGCAATTGTGGAGTGAGGTGCACGACTGGGTGCACAGTTTGAGGTTTCAGTGGTTCATGCGATTGTGGAGTGAGGTGCACGACTGGGTGCACAGTTTGAGGTTTCAGTGGTTCATGCGATTGTGGAGTGAGGTGCACGACTGGGTGCACAGTTTGAGGTTTCAGTGGTTCATGTGATTGTGGAATGAGGTGCACGACTGGGTGCACAGTTTGAGGTTTCAGTGGGTGCACGACTGAGTGCACAGTTGAGGTTTCAGTGGTTCATGTGATTGTGGAATGAGGTGCACGACTGGGTGCACAGTTTGAGGTTTCAGTGGGTGCACGACTGAGTGCACAGTTGAGGTTTCAGTGGTTCATGCGATTGTGGAATGAGGTGCACGTTTCAGTGGTTCATGTGATTGTGGAATGAGGTGCACGACTGGGTGCACAGTTTGATGTTTCAGTGGTTCATGTGATTGTGGAGTGAGGTGCACGACTGAGTGCACAGTTGAGGTTTCAGCACATGCTTTGAGGTTTCAGTGGTTCATGCACTGCAATGGCTAACCCCTTCGAGCACACACCATGTTCAAGATCGCCTGTATCACGTGCAAAGCATTGTCAGCCAAGACAGTACTGTACCTGGAAGAGAAATTCACAACCCCCAGGGGTCAGCAAACTAGCAGAATGCACAACATTGCCAGGCTGGAAAGAAAGACTGAGAGTTGGTGGGGAGGGGGGGCTATGCACAATGTCTCCGGAACAAGTTACCAATGCAGATAAAACGGACCCCAGTTATCCTACTTTTCAGGTGGACCTGAAGACCCTCCTCTTCAAAGAACATTTTGCCAATCGCTAATGGCTCCCCTTGACCCTTTCTCCCCTCCCTCGACCCCTCTAGGATCCATTGCAGCTTCTCTGGTACCCCTGCACGCTTACTTGTAACCCCCTGGGTGCATCCCCTATCTGGAGTGCTCGGTTGCGTCCCACCCAGGTTGACGCTTTCGAAAGCACCTACACACACGTACTCTGTCTGGGGTTGTGTGTCCTTTTCTTCATGTTTAAGGGGGCTTATCGGGAAAGGAATGCTTGTCGTGTCCATGGGCTTTTGCGAGAGGTAGGTCATTGAGGCGTGTATGACATGATAGGTTATTTATAACACGCTAAATACCCAGAAGTTTCTAAGTGTGGACCCGGGATCGAAGTGTATTGCTGCGTGTTGTCTTGCTTCCAAGGGTAGCATGTTGCCCCCGAGTTATCCTCCCAAGACGTAAAGAGCACTACTGTGTCTCTGCTTTCTCGCGTCCCATCTAACACTTTCCTCTTCTTGTCTTTTCTCCTCTCTTCTTTTGTTCGCTCTACGCTCTTCCTCTTCCCTTCATCTCTGCATCCTTTTATCCCTTAATTTCTGCGCTTCCTCCTCTTCTCTTTTCCTTTCTTGCCTATCTCATTCTTCGATAGCTCTCTGCCTCTTGTCATACTTTCTTTGCTCCTCTGTCCTTTCTTCCTTCCTTTGCTGCTCTTCCTGATACATCTGTTCTCGCCTATGCCGGCTCTTTCTCTTGCTTTCATCCTCTTTCAATCTCTCTTTTCGTTCTCTGGCCCTCATTCCGAGTAGGGCGGTAAGGGATACCGGGCACCGGTAAGGAGACCGGTGCTGGTAATCCCTTACCGCCCTACTACGAGGTCCCTTAGCGGGTCCCTTCCTTAACGCCTGGTCTGACAAGGCGTTATGGACTGGACCCGTTAAGGGACCAGGGCACAAATAACGGGCTTGGCATACGTCGGCCCATTATTTGCACCCCCCCCCATTTCCATTGAGCCCGATGGGGGCTCAAATGGGAATGGGGAATGGTTTGCTGAATGGGGATTTATCGGTCCGCCAGGTCGGACTGGACCGGTAAGTCCTCATCTCACCAAACCAGAGTCGGTACCGATATGGGAGGCAGTCAAATAGCGCCATGACTACCACCATACTCGGAATGAGGTTCTCTGACTTTTCTGTCCTGCTCGTCTTGATCTTCCCTTTGCCGTACTTCCTCGATACTTGTCCCATCGAGCTTGAGCAATATCTGTCCTCCCATCCATTCGTTCTGTACCAGGGTTACCTCGTCAGCTTTATCCTTCTCTCCTTTCCATCTCTTAATGTCTCGTTCTATGTTTGTTGCCACATTCGATCGCTCCCTTTTCTCATCCTTGTTCTGCACAATCTTAAAATCTCTTCCTTTCTCTTGGTCTCTTCTGGACTATCGTCACTGCTATAAGCAGACGGTTCATATATCGGATTACTATACCCTTTCGCCACTTCAGTTCCTTTTAACGGATACAATCCTACATCTTCTGTACTTTCGCCGTTCACTTCTGGTGAGGTAAGGGGAGTGGAAGGCTCAACGCCTTCCTCCCTGCACTGATTAATCATCCACTCCTCATGCGGTGGATCCTCTCTCTCCTCTTGGTACATCTTCCAAAGCTCTAAAATAGCTAACCTCTTTTCTAATTTCTTCCCCATGTACGTAGTGTGCAAGTATGTGGTCATGTGTTGCAATACCGCTTTTGACAGCGATCCCCCTTGCGGCCATGGCATAAACATTTTATCTGCTGTGCCCTTTACCCACTCTGCACTGTACTGTTTGAGCTTAGGCATATGTTTTGGCAGTTTCTTGCATAGTGCATCAGAGGAGTAATATCTCCCATTGTGCATAGTCTCAATTGCCTGTCAATAGTTACCAGTGTTTTACACAGATATGTTTATAAAAACAACAAATATGAGCTTGCTCCAACACTCGACGCTCAAACCCTCTGTTTCTCAATTACCTCAACCTACTTCTTGTTGGGCGCCGACAATTACCTTAAATAGGCAAAAACTTTTTATCTTTACTTCAACTTTACACCACTTACTCTTGTCGCTCTTTGACGCCTTTTTTCAATTACAAAACACACAAAGAGACAGACTAGTCGGCTCTTTTACATTTAAACCCTGGTGCTCATCTTCATCATCTGGCTGCTAAAATACTCTGACTAGAGTTTAAATCATTGCCTAACATCAACCTGTTTATGCGCCGCCCATTTTTTCGAGCTTTGGGTGTGAGATGACTTCTTCTAAAATTCATTGAGCTAGGAATCCCGGGCCTTATCTCTTTTCTCTCATTTTACACTTTAAAAATGCTCTTCGTTACTTTTATAATCAACCCTGTTACTTTTCTAGACTACCGCAATCCCATCCCCACAATTTGCCATTCCCCTCAGTCTACTCACCATTCGCTTGTTCAGCTCGAGGCCTTCGGTATCGTCTCCCCACTCCAATCGACCACTTTCGCCTTCCATCCGCGAAGCGCCCATAGAAACCAGGAAGGATTTCGTCAAAGAGGGACCTTTTCCACCGTTCTCGATTTTTCTTGCAAGAATTCTATGTTGGCCACTCTCCCCAGGAAACCCTGCGATCTTCCGGCTAGATGTCGAAGGGTGCTCAATCGTCCGAAATGCTGGAGTCCTACTTAATCGATGTGTCTTGAACCATCCGACATGCTACCACGTGAACCGGTAGACCCTTTTAAATGAGGTAGCACATCATTAGATGAATGGGGATGCAGAATAACTCTTACACCAATAATAAGACCGACTCAGGAAGTTGGCAAAAGTAAACTGCTTTATTCTCAATTGTCTAATACAGGGAGTACAACGGACATCAACGGACGTCGCACAGCATAATCTCAACGCATAACATAAATAAGAACACTTTTATAGTAAAACTCGTCATACATGATGTCATACTGCGTGGCAAACTAAGAAAACTTATTAAGGATTGTGGTTGGTCAATGGGGAACATCTAAGTATACTTTCTGTAGGGGATTGGATTGTGATTGGGTCTCTATAGTCAGGTGTACAACTTATGCCCACCCCTTGTGCAAGTCATCCTCAATATTTTTTAGATACACAACACACTATTGGCTCTTAAACTATAGGGCTCTTCAATACATGGCCCTCTATAATTGGTTGGCACGCTTGTACCCTTCTGGAATATTTGACTCTCTAGCAACACGAGCACGCAAGCTGGTACCCCTGGGTGATGCTGGGTGGACTTGACTATGCCTCTCCACCAAATTAGCCTATCATCCATCATCACTCATGCCTTCTGCCATTTGAATTGTCTTTGAACTTGGCCTTGCAAAGTATCACTGCTCCTGAGAATAGAAGGGAGTGCGAGCACGTTCTTATCTTCAAGTCTCTGTGCTGCTTGCCCATGTTTTATTTCCATCTACCCCATGTGACAGAAGACTGCGTTTTAGCTACTTCTTCTCATTTAATTATATTAAATTAATAAAACTTGACACTCATTGTGTCTTTCCATTGCACCTTAACAAGAGCTCGCCTTGCTTCTCACATTCTTTTTATCTCATTGAATAGATAACCAGTTCTTGACTGCCCCAACCCTTGACACTGGGCCAGACAGCCTTCTCGATCCTTCCTCGATTCCCAGCTGTTTTCTCTGCTGCGCTATACTTTCAGACCTTCTCTTTCACGGGTACTGGCTTACTAAAGTTGCAACAACGAATATCAAGATTCTATACGTGTGTATATATATATATATATATATATATATTAGCGGCACCGCCTGCAGTCTATTCACTACGTATAGCCAGCCTTCATGATTACTTAGTCTACTTGCGCTGCAGCATCTGTACAGTTATAAAACAACTTATATTCTCTTCAGTGCTCTTTGCACGTGCAATGTTCATTCCGCACATGAAAGGTTACTCCATTCTTAATTTCGTCATCAGAATCCATAAGGTTTATACATTCTCTTCTTTGACCATTCTTCTTAGTGTGTCGTCTTCACCTCTTGTGACGCCACCAGCCTCTCTTGTTCACATCTTCACACTTCTTCGGAGCACTCTCTCAGGAGACTGTCATCTCTTTTTTATGGGGCTTTCTCAGTGGATACCTTGTTTCAAAGATCTTTTGCGGTATGGGTATTATTACTGGCGTTGTGCATGTCGCAATTTCCGGCTTCCAAAATATAGGCGGGATAGGGGGAGGACTTCTGGTTGAGGCATTTGGCTCCTCGTCTACACGTTTGTGAAGATGAAAATGTCTCACGGATGAATAAAACAATGAAGAAAATGCCCCCCTCCCTCCCCCCCCCCCCCCCTGCCGCAGCACTTCAGGGTCAGGAGAGCAAAACCCTGGAACCAATAAAGTAGTTCTGCAGGTTGGGGTTGGTGGCTGGAGGTTTTCAGAGGTGGTTGCTTCACGAGTTGTTCAGTGGCCACCGCAGCGTCCAGTGTCGGCACGCAGATGCAGATGGGAGGCTCAGACCCTTGTGACGCATGATCATACTTGGTTTGGAGATCCACAGGTCAGGGGTCAGAGACAGAGGAGCAGAAATGTAAAATGGCTGCAGTCGGCAGTAGCCCAGGTTTCTATGTCGTCCTCAGAGACAGGATCCAGCTACTCGGGATGGGCAGGAGGGTCGCTGAAGTGCCTCAGGTGAGGGGAGGTGGAGCCCGAGTGGCTACCTGGCTCTCTGTGGGAAAGAGTCCCTGAGTGGTTTGGCATGGGGAATGTTCAGGATCCTGGCAGTGAAGGCACACCTACTTGTAGTTCTGGCAAGGGAGCTGTGGTCAGGAGCAGGAGTTGTGATCCAGTTGTCACCACCGGATCAGGAAAAAGGAGCACAGCTGTTGGTTCCTTTTTGTCTTCTTTGGAGAGGCAGAGCTTTGCCGTTGGATTCCTCCAGTCGCCGAAAGGAGCGCTTCAGAGCGTCAGGCCTTCTTCGAGCAGCATGCCTTTCCGAGTGCAGGTCCAAAGACCCAGCTGTAGAGAAGGAGGGTGGGCAAGGGGTTCTCCTTTTATCCCCCTCAGCAACCAGTGAGTGAACACGGCACACAATCACACACCAAGCATAATTCAAACAGAGGGGTGGCCAGTCAGCGGTAGACCACTCCTGAAAGCATACTGGAAGGGTCTCTCTCACACAGATCCAGACAGGATTCTGCACATGCCAGTGGCTGCGGTCCCCACTCCTGGGACACACACATCCAGTGGTCAAAGATGGCCACCTTCTCTAACATACAAAAGGGGGATTAATAGTAAAAAGTGGAACCACTCAGGTATTTGGGATGAACAATTACAACCTCCATTTTGATAAATGGAGGAGGGGTTCAAAAAAAGGACCCTACTAGGTGAAATGGAGTTCATCCGGTGCAACCCTTGTACAAAGGCAAAACAGCTACCACCAGCCTAGCCACATGACTATCGGACAGAGGGTTTCCCTCTGGGAAGCTAAGAGGTACATTTGGCATACCCCATTCTTAGGAGTCAAAAAGACGCCTAAGGCAGAGGACAAAAAACTCAGAGCTACACTAGACAGGTGAAGCATTCAACCGGGGGTAATTTAGAAGTGGATAGAAGTGTAAACTAGCTATGGAACACTAATGCTTTTCTCATGACCTTAGACTACTCCCTGTCAACCCTAAGACCCCAGGCCATCAAAGCTGCCCTTACTCTCCTTGCCAAAATAGAAAATCAGCCATGTCAACTTTTGAACTTACAGAAGCGTGGGGCTGTCTGAGAGAATTGTTAAGCAGATGGTTGTGCTTCTTACTAAGGAATCTTAAAAATGTCATGCAGAGAAGAAAGTACAGGCAAGTTTTGGACCTCCTGAAGGCACTTTAAGTGATAAGTCATAAGGCCCGAATAGCGACTGACACAAGTGTCTAGAGAGCCGCGTAAAAAGGCATTTACACCGGCGGCTCTGTTGAGGAATGCCACATGGGCGAAGTTTCTGCATTTAATGTGTTGTCGTAAGAAGACACAAACCGGCTATAGGCCCATTACAGGTGAGCACCACTTAAATCCAGGGGTGGTGGTTAGTGCTGGTTTTCCTAGGGTTCATTTTGAACCAATGTCATCTCTTCCAATTTTCGAGCGACGATGGAAAATGGCGTCCGAGCTTGGGGAAGAGTAATGTTGTGGTGAGGTCTTTCCTTGTAGACCCAAACTTTGCATGATCTCGACAGATCTCAAATGAACCAACGGCCTATCGGTGAACGGGATTACAAAAAGGGAGGAGCCTTTGGAGGCACCAATGTGCTCGGATCGTATGAGACCTGGAAGCAGGAAGAGAATTTGGTTTGGTCTGTCTGAAATAGGGTCATCTCATAGAGCAAGGAGCGCTGGTGGGTGCCGCAAGCTTCGGACTATTCAACTGAATGGAAAGCTGTAGAAGGCCGCAGTAGAGCCAAGGAGAGGACATCTTCAGCCTCACAAAGAGCTGGAGGCCAACAAAGAGGAGCGCTGAGCTACGCTGCGTCCCTTTGCCAGGGCTCCAACCTGCTGGGCTGGGTTTAACTCAATGCAGCATAGCAGGTTCTTTTTGGGCGAGTTAGTTCAGGTGAGTGAAATTGATTATCCCAGTTTTGTGGGGTGATATGGACGTAACCTATATCAGTTTGGTCCGCCGTCTTTCTTTCTGGACTCTTCCGCATGTGTGCATGTATGATACTGTGATTAGAGACACAATCCGAAAACCAAAAAATCCTCTCGGGCTATAGGTTTTTTGAACCAGAAAAAAAGCATACATAGAATCATTCCATCGATGTCACAATGTATCAAAAATATAATTTTATTCATATTAACTTTTCATTTATAAAACCTATATATTTAATCAAACACTGCATGCAATAAAACCAGCATTTCGCTAGAGCACAGCCACATATAATGCACAGTTGATATTTACATTATCCATTCCACTCTATAACTGGGTGTGGTGGTGTTATTTTTAGCAATGTGTATGACAATTGGCCTACAAACAACCACACATACAAATGTTTAAAAACACATCTCTGCGTCACTGTGGGTATTTTTCCTATTCACATTCCCTCAACCCCAACATGTTTCTGTTCTCTATCATTAGGTACATTCTTCAGGGGGAATAAATGGCGTGTTCGTTAAATGACTTTATTCACACATCTCATTCCCCTCTTGAATGTGGCGTGCTGCTTGAATAACCCTATAAAAAAAAGATTAATCATTACTACCTCGAAATTGCATTTCACAAAAACCTGCATCAAGTCTATAGTCTCAAGACAACATCCCAATGTTGACATATTACCTCGTCAAAAATGTCCCTTCTGGGATGTGTGTGACTGTGATTAGAGACCCTTCCAGGTGTGGCTGAAGATGCTTAGTAAGCAATTTCACAAGTTGTTTGAGGACAAATAGGAGTGAGACGTTTGACCCAAAATAGTCCAGGTCTGCAGCTGTGAGAGCTTCCTCGTTAACAGTTTATGAAGAAACAGCGATGAAAGCGTCGCCCTTACCATCCTGCCTGCACATCTGTCTCCTGTGCCCGCTTTAACTCTCCTTTGCCTTCGTTTTTTGTTTTTCCTTTTCCTTTTCCTCCAGAGATATCCCTGAGGGGAGCGGGACAGGCCAAACCCAAGGGAAGCTTATGCTCTGCACAACCACTACAGTGGTTCACGTTGTGCAGTACAAAGACTCATACCACACCATAACATAGCCAAGGTAGCCCCTAAGGCATATTGCATAGGGTTGGAGTCTGCAACCTGTGGCTAGCCAGATGTTTTGGACTATGACTCCTATGATCTCTACAGATCGAATTGGACTAGGATTCATGGGAGTTGTAGTCCACAACGTTTGGAGAGCCAAAAGTTGAAGACCCCTGGTATAGGATATCAAACCTTATATCTTGTTGGATTCTAATTTTCCTCTGACAAAGGAATTAGTATTCATTTTATTTTAATTGTTCATTTATAACGCGCTTAATACCAATGAGTGGTTTCTAAGCACAGGATTTGAACCTGTGTTGCGCTGTGCTGCTTTGTTTCCAAGACAAACACGTTGCCCCTGAGCTATCCTCAGAAGGGGCCATGAAGCGAGTTGAAATGTCATACAAACGCCTACATGAAATCTAAAAGTATCCAAATAGAGTTATAAAGCGGGGGGTGGGTTGCGATTTCAGAGCCGGGGGTGGCAAACCTTAGCTGAGGGGAGGGTTGACAATTATCAACAAACCTGGCGCAATAGTTGACCACATGGACTGAAGGATTTTTGGTGGACAGAGGTCAGAGAGAAGCAGCCAAGTTCATTTACCGTTTGCTATCAATTTGCCAAGTTCTTCTGGCGGTAACAGGAGACAGTAACATTTGTGTCTCGATTTTCTCTAACACTGCTTTAGATTATTTAGACCGCAATATTCAATTTATTTTTGGGAAACTTTAAATCTATGTATAAATATATAACGTATTTGCATACCCACAATGCATTGCCCTTCTGGCTCTGAACTGGAGGAGAACTTCCAGTGACGGCTACTGGGTGGCGCTGTGCTGTGTGCCACTTGGCTGATTCTTGCGTTTACCTCTCCTGTGGAAGGGTTTTTTGCACCCCTTTGAAAGCCACCATATCTTTGCTGGCGTTTTACATATATATATATATATATGTGTTGCTGGTTTACGTATTGTGGTAGGGAAGCTTACATTTCCCACTAAAGGCGCCGCCCGCAAAGAACAGAGCCTTTGCACGTCGCCAGAGGCGCAGTAATAATAACATGATTACAGCCCGTTCCGTGGCTGATGAAAGCGGCCATTTCAGCTCATTTTCTGTTTAAGCAAAGGTTTGGCTCTTTTTACAGGCCACTTACCCAGGCCCCACTCCAGGGTTGGCTCGGCTGGATGGCGGCCTGGGCCCGCCGCCTGGCCCAGGCTGCTGTTCCGAGCTGCCGGCTTCATCGCCTGCCAGGGAGCGGGCGACGCAGCGCTCCGGCCAATAAAGATATTTTATAACAGCAATAAGGCCGCTCCGGGGTGTGCGGTTATCGCGGGATAATGGCTCCCCGGAGGCCTGGCGGCCACTTGGCTCTGCCGCCTGACAGGCTCTGCGCGTGCGCACCGCGATAATGGCCCGTCTCCTGCAAGGCGCGCTGCTTAATTATTTTCTCCCCGCGTAAATGAGCAATGTGTCGCGCCCGGGGGCTGGAGCGGAGCTGCGCGGGGAGCAACGCGGCCGGGCCGGTCCCGGTGCGACCGTCAGCCAGCCGCGCTCCTGCTATCGGTATTGAATATCTCGCTGAATCTCTGCCTGCCTTCTACGCCCGTATAGGCGCGTTACAAATAAAATAAATAAATTAATGAATATATAGCAAACTGGATGGCTTCGTGGTTCCTAAATAATACGAGAGCCACCCCCAATTAATGGAGTTCTGGTGGGTGAGTGGCCGCACCCGGTAGGGGGCACTGCTTGAGTAGTGTCGTCAAGGTGTCTTCAGCACTCTCTTGGAGAGTGAGGCTTTTCTTAGGCTCCCAGAGGTGAGGTCAGTCAGGAGAGTTTTTTAGATGCTCTGGTGGGTCCTGGCTAACGTCCCTGTCTCGGGATCTGACCCTACGGCTCGACGCTCCCTTGTGCCCAGGAACCTGTCGCTGGTAGCACTTGCTTTGGCTGCAGTCTGACCTCCTTGAGGTTCTGCCACGTGCTCGCTCCTGCTCTCACTGCTCTCGGCAGAGGATAGACTCTCGGCAAAGGATAGGCTTGCGCTGTCTTGATTTCCGGCTGTGACTCTTCGTATTCCTCCGAAGGACTTTGCACCATTGTTCGTCCCGTCTCTCCGTCTTTCTCTGTAGATAGTTCACCTTTGTCACTCTTTCCACACTTCCTCCCCTCCTCAACCTCTCCTGCTTTCTCCCCTCCTCCTGTTTCTCCAATCCCACCTTCACCACCAACTGCACCTCCAACCAACTTCCCCTGCTCCTCCGCCTCCCCATACTGCTCCAATTCCTTCTGCACCTTTAACTCCTACCAAACCTTGCACGCCAGGAACTCCTCTCCGTGTTCGCTCGGCCGTCAGTGATGTGCGCTGTAGTGTCGGGAGTTAGTCTGGGGAGGGCAGGTGTGGGATAAGGGCGTGGGGAGGGAAGTGACGTGGATGGGGAGGGGAAGGGAGTCTGCAACCTGGAGGCGTAGAATAAAGACGTTGTGAACTTGGCTCCGTCTCCGCCTGGTTTGTTCCCGCGCGGCGAAGCGTGCACGGTTGTGCTCTGAAGACCGGATGCACGTCAGGAACACCTCTCCATGTTCACTCGGCTGTCAGTGATGTGCGCTGTAGTGTCGGGAGTTGTAGTCTGGGGAGGGCAGGGGTGTGATAAGGGTGTGGGCGGGGAAGTGACGTGGATGGGGAGGGGAAGGGAGTCTACAACCTGGAAGCGTAGAATAAAGACGTGGAGAACTTGGCTCTGTCTCCGCCTGGTTTGTTCCCGCGCAGCGAGGTGCGCGCGGGTGTGCCCTGAAGACCGGATGTCCTGGTCGAAGGAAGAGGGACCGACCCGACATACGCAGTGAACATCTTCGGCATCACTCTTCTTACATTGGGGTTTGCATGATAGCAGTCATAAGGCGGGTCCACATGGGGAGGGGCCTGCGGGATTGGTGAGACTATTTCTTAAGTCCCCCGTTAAAGGCTTAAAGGGGCCTCTCTGTTGAGATGACAATCCCCTGTCCCCTTCCAGCCCACCTATGTACTTTTGGGGAGAGCATGGGACCCACCTTACAGCTCCCTGGCAGATGTGGGCATCACATCGCAGGTGATGGGACCCAGCGCTCTGAGGTGCCCCAAAACATTTTTTACATTTTGTATTTAGTTTGTTATTTATTTATATACAGGAGCAACAACGCTCTTTTGATCATAGACGGGCGTACAATAGATAAGACATCCGATTTGACGGGAGGCAGTGACCTTCTTACAATGGGGGGAGCTGGAGGCAGGTTCTGGCCTTGTTGTGGAGTGACACCGAAGGGTCCAGCGGGCGTAGCATCTTGGCAGTGGGTATGCACAGTGTCAGCGACTATATGAAGAAATCGGGCCTTATCCTGGCGGGTTTACCGCCAGGATACCAGCAAATAAAACCGCTGTTTCCGGCACTCGGGCCGGCATCATTGCCGTTGGATTACAAGTGCTGGAGGGACGGTGTTAATCCCCATTCATGGAGTCTGAGGTGCCCCAAAACATTTTTTAAATTTTGTATAGGACTCATGAGGGGATTTTCCATCATTGCCGGTGTCTCTGAGTGGCATGTAGGTGCTGTAAAATACCAATTAAAAAACGTACAAATAAATGTCAATAATTATAGCTGGTTTTTATAGAGTGCACCACGCCGGACAACTCCTTCTTCTGAGCTGTGCAATAACAGCTGTTATTGTTCCCAAAATTAATGCTACTATATTTATCGAATCTATGGTGGACTAAGCTCCATCGGCATTTAAAACGAGCACAGTGCAGGCTTGCCTCATGTCAGAGGGAAGCGCTTAACCTGTGAGCTCTCCACCCAGGCAATAAATAATAAAATAAACATAAGAAAAATTAATTGAAATCGTCTGCAAATGGCATTGAGATCAAAACCCGAACTTTTGCACCAGCGGGCCAGCAACGCGCCGGCCTTTGCTTCACGGGCAAGAGACCGGCCTTCTTTACACGCGCATCCGCCCGGCCTTTGCTTCACGCACGCCTGTCAGTTTTAATTTAACGCCGCTGTTTAATATGGGATATGGAGATCAATGCTATTGATCGCAGAGCGTGCAGCAGTGCGCGCCAGAATATATGATATGCATTTTTAAATGCGACCAGACCAATAATTGGTTTAAATGCAAAAATAAATTGTGTCCTGAGATGTTCGGCCGCGCACTGGTGGATGCGTTTATCGGCTTTAGCAGTCCGCTAACTGATATGCCTTGGGAACTGATCAATAGCTGCCAGCCAGACTCATTTCCCTTTGTCGAGGGCAGGTTTTTAATTTTTTTTTTAACTGGGTCCTTAAGTATTATACCCGCTCTGTGTTAAAAATTCCAAAGGGGGCAGGAGAGTGAGGGGCAGGGAAACAGGGGGGGGGGGGCAAATCGGTGGGAGGCGAAGAAAAAAGAATTGCCAAGAAATTTAAAAAAAGGCCCTTTCTTCAAATGATGGTTGGATTGTATTGTTTCTTTATATAGCGCCTATACACAGGAAGTGTTTCAAAGGGCTCCTTATTCTTATGTCCTTATACAATAAAAAAGAAAGCTTACCTCCAGTTTGTAGTGGGTTACCTTTTTTTGCAATTAATTTCTCGTTCCATAGGATCAGGAGAAGGTGGAGTTGGTCAACCCAAAGCTAGGAACATTAAAAACAATCATTGACAAAGCCAATAGTTTTTACTTGTGTGGAGGTATGCGAAAGGTGCTGCCATAATAATAATGCTTGACAGTGAGAAGTTTGGAAAATGTTGCAAGTACCTGGGCATATAATGGCACAGCCCAGAAAATGCCTTTCTAAGACATATACGTAAGCCAAAACTGTTGGCTTTGCCAGTGATTGTTTTTAACAGGACTGCTGTGCAAGGGCACAGCTTCTGCTTATAAATCAAGTGCCTGAAGGCACGTTGGGTAAAGAGATGCTTTTTGCATCAGTAACACATTAACAGCTGTAATTAAACAATTAACTCTCAAAAGACTGCTTAGAAAGAACAATGGCAGGCCAGCGGTTGATGTTACTGCTTGATAAAGCTAGCTCAAAGAGATCCTAAGAGGATGTGTTTTGGCCGGTGCGGAGCAGGTGGAAACAGTCACAGGGATTAGCATCTCCATGGCAGTCAATGGGTTGGTCAATAACCAAGCAACACCCACGAGCTGGGTGTACCTCCGCATATGCCATTTTGCTTGTAGCTCTACTCCAATGCAATGGTTTGGCTCATTGGTGGTGCTTTTGTGCCACCTAACAGCCAAAAGTAAAAACATGAAGTTGAAAGACCCCAGACGAGGATTGGCCTGAATGGGGCAAAATGAAACATCTCCAGACAGACCGGTGCATTTTTCGAAAGACTACGGGCCTCGTTTAGAGTGGGTGGAATGGGGCAAAAATACAGAATCGGAATTGCTGCAGACCCTACAGCGTATGCCTTTCAAAACCGGGTTAAATAAAATAAAACACCAAATCTACCCTTTTCCCAGAATTCCATCTAACTCTTAATGCGGCTTCTAGGTAGGGTTGGGGCAGAGTCAGGCCATGCACCTCTGATAGGTAGCTGAAGTGTATTCAGAAGCAGATCCAATGCAGTAAGGGGCGAGTATGAGTGTGGCGGGACATATTACCTTTGGTAATGCCGCCAAACATATTACCTGTTACCGCATGCAGAAAAATGTGCTCATGATTGCATGATTCGGAATCATGTGGACCCTTCAGTTATTCACCATTTTGGAGTCCCATGCATGCCCCCGCATTTAGTAATGACTGAATGCAGTAATGCTTATGCGCGCGGGATGTTTCCTCCACACTGAAGCAGGAGAGACAAGAGGGGTTCAGAAACAAAACTCAAGACTTAACGGAGGGGTAAAACACCTGCTATTCTAAAATACTGGATCTTTTACCACAGTGATCAAAGTCATAATCAGACCCAACGTGTAGTGTGGGGTGAAATGAACAAGGACTCTTGGGGTGCAGCTGGGTCTTATTATGGACCAGTGGCAGGACATGGACATAGACCGATGAACGGCGAGTTGCAGAAGTCGAGCCGGGAGAAAATAAATGGTTGGTACTTCTGAAGAGGTCTGGGGGACTTTTTTGATGGGGGAAAAGGTGGAGATTTGGGAATCAGGCCACTTTTTGAAGTCACATCTACAGTCTTTGGGATGTTACCCAAGCTCTCGCCTACACCTGCTTTTGCGTGCCTCGAAACATACACCACTGTGACTAAGCACTGCTGTGTACTGCACATGAGCAAACCTTTGCCCTCTAGCCCTGCAGTGCCTCGTACCTTCATGGTTCCCTTTCTCCGAGGCCCCCTGCTGACATGTGCAGCCTATTGTGTGGGGGGTATCAGGTAATATTATCCCCATAAATAATGTTGCCATACATATAGCCGACGGGAAACAGCACAGGCAACATTATATATGCCGACAATATATGGGGTAAATAGGAGCAGGGGTTGCGGGGGTGTCCCCACATCCTTAAAAAAAATATAAAGGTGGCGGGGGTGTCCCCCACAGATTCCATATGGTAAAATCGCCGCAAAAAACGGCACCATTCTTATTGGTCACATTTCTGCGGGGATATTATCACATGGAACCATGTGGGGGGCCTGCTAGGGACATCCAGCGGGCCCCAGGGGGCTAGGGCACATCAGCACCATGGACTGTTGCCGTGGAACACCCGGTCTTTGTTCGGGGCAGGACGAGCCATACCCTAATCCATACGGCCCTCTGCCACCGTCCTGGCACGAGGGTCCCACGGCATCATGGCCTGCAGGCCCGTGCTCACACCGCGTGGGCCCGCAGGCCTAAATGAGTGAGAGAGGGACTGAGTCGTTCCTCTTTGGGAGTGTGCAGCCGTTCTGCTGCACGTGCCTGCAGGGACTCCTTTTACTAGCTTGGTCCATGACACAGTCATGGCCTATGTTAAAAGGGCAATACACAGGAGAGGGACACATTCCCTTAAAGGGGCAACACACTCGGGAGGGTCACACACCACACAGCCCAGCGGGGAGGGTGCGCCCACCTCTCTACCTTGCGCCTGAAGGGCACCTGAGGAGGACGGACTCTCTATCCGTGTATGCAGGATCCGTTATTGCGTGGTGGTGCCTTTGTCCTTTTCCTCTGTTGCGCTGCCGGCACATGCTTTGTCTGTGGTCGTGGATGGGTGGGGCCTGCCCATCTCACGGACGAGCACCTGAGCAGAGCTTCTGTGTGGGTGTGCTCCAGCGACCGAAACACTCACTGATCCCCCGGTCAGGCTCCATCTACCTGGCTGGGGGCAACACAGGTTGATTTGGCCGAGGCATCCGGGGTCTCCAGTTACCTGGTTGCCCAGAATGGCGACCACTTTTCCCTGTGCTTTCCCCCACCGCGTCTGGTCCCAGGGGGGCTGGATGCCTCCATGCCACCTCTTCTGGCTGTGCCACCCTACACATGCGGTGTGGGTTGACAAGATTTACTGATCTTCACAGTTCGCCACGGGGCAGGTTGGCTACCCTCACCAGCCACAACCTTCTTCCCAAGCTGCACCGCTCCAGTGGCCCTGGTTGCTTCAAACCGCTGACACCGCCCAGGCTTTTACCCCATGCCGGACGGCTCTTGGCATATGCAGCCAGGCATAATGGCCCCGGGGGGCTGCTGAAGGCCCCAGAACCCCAGCACAATCCTCCTGCTTATTCTGCTCCTCTCCATCCATCATAACTTTTTCCCTTCTTCAGCCCCTCAGCCCAGTCCATAGTCCCCTGGTCACTGCATGGTTGACCTATTCATTGTCCTTTTAACCTGAGCATTCCCAGGTCAGCACTAGGTACCAGTGACCTTGGTCCCACCAGCAACCTCCACGAAAGTGACACAGTAAACACATGCACACTTTAATTCAACTATATTTAAAAACCACTCCTCCTTGGTGTGTTTTTTAAATCCCTTCCCTATAGATGTTATTTTTATATTTAACCTCCATCTAGCCAGGCTCTATTTGGGCCAGGGGTTATAATTGCCACGACAGGTCTGCCACAATGTCTCACAATTACCCACCTCTACTGTCCTGTTATCAACTCGAGAGGCTAAAATGCTGTCAAGCCTACAGATATCCTGGTCCCTTACTTGCAGGTTACACACAGATCGCTGCAGCAAGCGCATTAACATATTTAGCTATCTTAGTGCAACTGCTCTAATGCTGTGTTATCTGGATCACATTCCCAGATGCACAAGACTCCAAACCCTAACCATTCTATCTTCCCCCACACTCCACCACCCCAAATATTGCGCGCCTTCTGCAACTGATAACAAAAAAAAAAAACAATTAAAATATATTCTCCGTAGAATAGACCATAGGCATCCAAAACCTCCCAGCTGAAATTTCCTAAAGATGTCTGACTCTTAAAGTAGCAAATTGGGAGGGGGGGTGGGGGTTATTGAACTGCAGAAACAATCAGTGTAAAACTGCCATGCGAGTCAAAATCTCACGTGGAGAGTTGCAGGGACTCGCAAACATCGTTTTATAGTTCACTTTGGGAATTGTACTCGTGGTTCACCTGACCCTAATCAGCAGATGAAGACAGAGACAGAACAAAACAGGCATCGGTGGTCACATCTGAATACAGGAAGGCAGAGTCAGCACAATCATGCAGTGGGCATGTCAGAGCACAGGAAGGCAGAGTCAGCACAAGCATCACTGATCAGATCTGAACACAGGAAGGCAGAGTCAGCACAGGCATCATTGATCACATCTGAACAGAGTCAGCACAGGCTTCAGTGGTCAGAGTTCAAAAAGTTGTATTGTATTTTCAACAGAGCAAACGGTGCACTTTAAAACGGGAATACACAGTTAGCCACTGACAGTGGCTCACAGCTGACTTTGCATGGACAATGACAACAGTTTAACACACAAAGGTGCGTACCTCATACATGGCAACCCTCCCGATTCAGGCGGGAGACTCCCGATTTTTCTTTCAATCAGAGCTCTCAACTCACACGCTTTTGGCGGGTGTCACCCGCCTTGTAAAAGGCTGACTCACCCGCCAAGCCTCCTGCACGCCCATTCATTCCAATGGGCGTCTCACCCGCCAAAAACAAAATCGGGTGATTTCACCCGCCTTTGCAGCACAAATGGTTGAGAGCTATGTTCAATAACATTGCTATTTTTCACAGTCTCCCGCCTAAAATCAATTTTCCCCCAAAGCATTTCTTTGGCTACATTTTTGTCTCCCGATTTATCAGACGAAATCTCCCTCTCAGTTGTGTCGGAATGCTGGCATGTGTGATACCTCTCCACCATTTGAATCACAAGAGTGGGTGAAAATAGAGGATTTTGAGGGTGAGATCCAATTGTAGTCGATAGGCACCTAAGGGGCTTGGTGGCTGAGTGAACTAACTGCATGGCGGGTCACACCTGCCAAAAGCGTGCTAGGTGAGAGTATAAAGGCGTGGACATCTCATCCAGCAGAAGTTTGGTTGCAACTCTGCCGATTTTCGTTGCAGTCTGACACTTTTTTGATAGCTCTTTCATATAGTGACTTTTCCAGCTCCTACATTTCATAAGTAATTTCCCATTTCCTCTGCACTCTAAATTGAAAATAAGGAAGTCCCCAGAATTGCAGTTTAATAGAACACGAGAGGGAAATGACCACTCTTTGAACTTGTGTAAATGTCATTAGTGGGGTTGGGTCCTGACGTGGAGATTTTGGTGATTCCTAGCGTGTTTACTTAGTTTTCAAGCATTGGTTTTGAATTCCTGGCCAGGTTCAGTCATCCTGCACTTCTTGGCTCTGATAGGACCGGACCACGTGACCGGAACACCCTTCTTTAAGGGTTGTCCCAGGGTAACCTTGCCCGGGCAGTCAGCTGAGGGCTCCAGCAAAGGACAGCACCCCTCAGGGCAGCTCCCATTCCCTGTTTGCCCTTGTTTGCCCGGGGACACCTGACGGAACACCCTACAGCTACAACTAAGGTAAGGTGGTACGGATGGGGAGCACAGCCATTACTGTGCTCTGGTAAAACCCGGCCACTCCTACATTACTACCAGCGTCACACTGCATGGCGTCGTGGCCGATGTACATTATCTAGTTAGCTAATGGGTTAAACCTATGGAGGAATATTAGGGCTACCTAAGTATTGCACTGTGAGGGATCATAGGGTGGCCATCATTTCAACAATGGAAGAAGTGTGAGAGTGGCTTGGATGTCTCACTCGGAGGAGTTATGTAAGCAGCCAGTGTGCTGCAGTGGGAGGAACCCTAGGGGTGGGCAATGTATTGCACTGGATGAGTCTGGGGGGGGCATGCATTGTGCTGCACATGGAGGAATTGTGAAGGTAGTCTTAGGAATGTAGAAGGCAGCCAATGTATTGAATCCCAGGTGATTGTTGAGGGTAGCCAATGTTTTAAATCTACGTGAATGTTTATTGTATTTAATGTATTGAATCTAGGTGAAAGTCGATTGTAGCCAATGTTTTAAATCTAGGTCAATGCCTAATGTATGCAATGCATTGAATCTAGGGGCCTCATTATGACCCTGGCACTCCTGTAATGAAGGGTGCCGGTACGGGAACGGCACCCTTCATTACGGGAGCGCCGATTACGAGGTTCCCTTTGCGGGACCCAGAACAGATGTCTGGTAAAACCAGACATCCTTTCCGGGTCCCGCGAGGGGAACAGGGAGCTAATAACGGGCCATTTGTAATGTGCCCATTATTACCTCCCTCCCCATTCCCATTGAGACATATGGGGATGGGTTCCTGCAAGGAGGAATTACCGGGTCCTCCAATGTCGGAATGACCCGGTAATTCCTCATTGCAGGAACCCGGTATTGGAGCCCGGTATGGAGGCAGCCATGGCGCTAATAGCACCATGGCTACCTCCATACTCGTAATGAGGCCAAAGGTGACTGTTGAGGATAGCCATTGTATTGAATCCAGGTGAAAGTAGATTGCAGCTAATGTTTTAATGCTAGGTGAATGTTTAGTGTAGCCAGTGTTTTGAATCTAGGTGACTGTTTAATGTAGCCATTGGCCCTCATTATTAGTTTGCCGGTATTCTGACAGTCGTAGCGCCAGAATACCGGAAAATGTTAATACCTTTACCGGCACCTAATCTGCTGGAATCTCTGACAGATTACAGGTGCCGGCAACAGTAGGTTAATCCCCATTCCATTGAGTCTATAGGACTCCATGGGGGGATTGCCGGTATTACCATCACCGGATATACTGGTGCCGGTAATACTGGCTGTTTTTTGCCGGTGGGGGGGCATAACCTGCCTCCAGCTCTTGGCTGGAGGTAAATCAGGCCACCGCACCGGCAAACTTGTAGTTTGCTGGTCCGGAAACGTGCAGGTAGATGGAATTACTGGCAAGTTAATTCCAGACTGACAAACTTCTAATAAGGCCCATTGTATTGAATCTAGCTGAAAGTAGATTGTAGCCAGTTTAAATCCATTTGAAGGTATATTTTAGCCAATCTACTGAATCTAAGTGAAGGTAGAATATAGGAAATTATACCGAATGAGACAATTAGAAAATGATGTTTGTTCGGAACTGAGGCATTTGTGAGTATAGCCAATATATTTAAAATTGTCGCACTCCATGCTTATGGATCTTCAGCCGCAGGCCCGGCCGTACTCCCGCACACAATGGCTCCCATACACCAGACTAAAACACAAAGCTGCATTCTAGTGGCAGAGATGTTGTGCTATGTCCTACGATAACCTCAGCGTAGCTGGATCCACAACGAGTCCCTTGCACTCGCACACTCTCCTGACAACCTCTCAGCGCCCATCCACATGCCTGTCCACCATGGGTAGCTTACTGGGGCTGGGCCAGCCCCCAACTCCCTACTTTGGCCAAATCGCACACACATTCTAATCCCTCTGACATGTTGCCATACCTTGGACTTTGTCCTCCGACTTCTTTCCCCCAAGGGCGTTCCTACCATAAGCGCGTTGAGGCTATAGTAATGGGATAAAGGCACTATATAAATGACAAACTACTACTGCTTGTGTCAGGGAGCCTGGATGTTGCATAATAATTAGCTACGCTCTACCGGTGACTCCATCAGCAGCTGTGAGATCTTTCTCTGCTCACAGCTGGATCTACTGGTCAACCCTGTATCCCCCTCCTGCACAGTGCTTACTACCCTACCAACCACCCCTTGAACAAAGTTGAGAAAGTTTGCCTGCCGCCCCATAGGCATGGATGTCAAAAGGAGCACTGGTCAGTGTTTTTCAATTTTAGCAGGGAATGCGGATAGACTTCAGTGTTGCGGTGTCAGCAGCCTCAGCAATCTTATTACAGAAGGACATCACCAAGGATATGTGTCTGTGATTTTGGCAATGGTTAACTATTGAAAAGAACAGATTGTAAATTGCTCGGGGATAACCATGGTATGAAGGAGACCAATGCATCATAGGCATTCTTGGGTTGTCTCTGATCCTGCACCGTTTCGATAACCAAGATTGAACATGGGGCCTGGGAGGACAGCTCAGGGGCAACGTGTTTGTCTTGGAAGCAAGACAACACAGAGCAACACATGTATGAATTCTAGTCCTGTGCTTAGAGACTAGTCTTCGGTATTTAGCGCATCATAATTAATTATTGGATAGTCATGAACCTTTAGTAGCCTGGCAAATTTACTTCTTCCTTTGTTTATGGATTTTCAATAATTGGTTCAAAATGAATGCCATATATGACCCCAGATGACCGTGTTTTGGAATATTTGCCACAGAACAGCACTGTTCCATGAATTATTGAGTGGCTGAAACATTTGTGAAGCACTCATGTGTGCCATGATAGTCCATGGTGGCAAGTTATGCCCCACTGCACCCACAACAACAAGCCACCATGGCAGTCCAACAGGCAATGTGCAAATTCATGCACGGTGTACACCCTTAGCAGGCACTACCAACACCTAGTAGTAGCAGTACTTATTGGACCCATACCACCTATGCATCCCTGGAACACACACAATGTCGCATGAGTGTCTTGCAAGATAACTGACAGCATGTCATTCTATTCCCAACAGGTACACAGTCCACGGACAGTAATGAGGCAGGACCCTCCACTGCAGGCACATCATCTGCCTCCACCCCTGCACAGGCCAGACCCCTTGCCAGTGGGAGCAAGCGACAGAGCAGCGCTTGAAGGCCGTCACCACCACCTCCACCTACCACCACATTGGATACACCAGGAAGTCTGGAGAATGCCATCATCCCCACCACAGCACTCAGTGGCCTCTCCACCGGCCAGGCAGATGACAGTCACTGAAGCCGCCACATGGACACCTGTCATGGCACACACTACTGCTGTCCCTGCTCAGACTGTAAGTCGTAACAAGCACACCCTCCTCACCATCGCGGGCAGTTCAGCCACTGGTCCATCACGGGGTAGGGGCACGTCGATACACCGACAAGGATGACGTGGATGAGGAGGACCATGACATGGTATTTGCATCACCATGCTTCAGCCCTGACCCTCCACAGAACCCACCACCTCTGCCCATCATGTCAGCTGTACGGGTCGAGGCTGGATGCAATAGAACAGGGGCAGGCATCCATCTGGCGGGTCAGCAGCTTCAAGAAATGCAGGTCATGCATGACTGCCTGAAGGGGTGCAGCTGCAGGATGTTCCGGTCACTCGGCTGTGCCACTGCTGTCATGACCTCAGTGGGACAGAGAGTGCGGGAGCACACGGAGGCATCCTCAGCCTCTACCGAGACCCTGCACCAATGCATGCAGCTTACCCTGCAGTTCATCTGGGGCTATGGGTCAGAGCCCCCACCTTTGTGACCCCCACAGAGGGCTCCCTATCTAGCACCCCAAGAAGCCACACAGTGTCTCCTCGATGGCAAGGAGCCAGAGAATGCCCCCACACCCAGGAGGTGCAGAAAGTGACTGTTGGACACTGAAGGGGTGTTTTTCGGGAGGGTGTTTTGGGCAGGGAGTTTTGAGAGGAATTTTGGGGAGGGTGTTCTGGGGAGGGTCTTTTGAGAGGGTTTTGGGGAGGGTGTTTTGGGGAGGGCCTTTTGAGAGGGTTTTTGGGGAGGATGTTTTTGGGGAGGGTGATTTTTGGGTAGGTGGATTGTGTTTTGGGAATGTCATTTCACGTTTCAACATTTAATTGTTTTTCAATTGAAGAATTGATAGGACATTCCTTATTGTTTAATAATTAATTAATAATGTGACTATGTACATAGGTGTGAGACAAGTGCATGACAATGTTGATAACAAATTGTCAATGAGTTCTTGGTGAATCAGGTGTCCAGCCCTGCCCTCTACCTGCTCAGTGCTTGACAGCACAGCACCCGCAGGTACTGAGTAATCCGCCTGATTCAAATATTGCGCAACATTGCACAGGTAAGTAAAATTTGGCCCACCTTATCTAGTCTGTACATGAGGGCCCCACCAGAGCAGTGTAGGCACCGGAAGCAAGACTTCAACAGGCCAACGGTCTGCTCAATACAGACCCTAGTCCAGACATGTGCCAGGTCGTAGGGCACCTCCTGTGGTGTCTGTGGATTCCTCAGTGGTGTCATGACCCATGGAAGCTGGGAATATCCAGAGTCACCTGCAAGGGCAAATGTCATAGGTGTCATTCACAGTGCATTGTGGATGTGTTGCCTATTACAAACGGCATGCTGATAGTCTGTGCATGCATTTCATAAGTATTGTCACACAATATGATTTCCCACTCCAGTCCTTGCACATGGAAACATCTACTCAGGGTGATGCCTTTGCTCTGTCGTGGTACATCATGCACACAGCCAGCACTCGTCGCTTTCAGGGTCTGTGATTGACAGAGCAGTATGTTCTATGATAATCAGTCAACTTCCTCCTTCTGCATTCAAAGCACAGTCACCTTGATCCTTTGTTATATGACCGACAGTCATCTTCATCTTTTGTAGTTGACTCTGGGGGTCCCCCTGGACATACTTTGGACACTCTCAGGGGGGCCAGCCCCCAGTTTGAAGGCCATAGATGTATTGTAATGTCTAATGTTGCATTGTGGTTGCTGTAGTCCAATGTGTGTGCAGGTAGCCTGTTGGTCAATTGTGCATCATGACTCATGTCCTAGTCCTTTGGGTTGTAATCTGTCATGTGTGGGGTGTGCTGGCAGATCGTGCATGTACAGGGCCTTGATGGGGCATGCAATCTACATTTGTGGGGACACCCACCCTTCACATAGCATGTCAATTGTGCTGCAAGAATAGTGTGGGATGGCACTTGTACCCAGCCAATATCCAGGTCCCTTGCCCTCTATGCCTCTCCATGTAGCCCAGCAGTTTGCTGTTCCGCAAGACCATGCTATCATGGCTGGAACCAGGGAAGTGGGCAAAGCAGTGCGTGATGAGGTCTGGATCACAGGTGACCTGGACATTGAGGGAGTGGTACTGCTTCCGGTTGTGTTAGACCTCTTCCGATGCCTGGGGTGCCACCAATTCCACATAGGTGCAGTCCAGAGCTGCAATGTCATTGGGCACGTGGGCTAAGGTGTAAAGGCGTGCATTCATGCCATTCACATGTGCCAGCGTGGTGGGTAGGGAGATGTACTGCGACACATGGGGCAGGGGTATTTCCAGCACCTGCATGAGCACGTGAGAACATGTGGGCTGGGACATGCCATGCAGTGCGCCCACGGTGTGTTGGAATGTGCCAGTTGCCAGGAAGTGCCGGACCAACACCAGCATCACCAGCGGTGGTATGGCGGTCCTTATCTTGCTCATGCTTCCAATATCATCCTGGATAAGGGTCAGCATCCCAGCGATTGTCTCCCTGCTCAGCCAGTGGGTAGCTGTCTGTCTGTCAGGGTCCCGGGTGAGTGCCCGACCTGGGGTATAGGCTCTCGCCTTGCATGGTGTCTCCTCCTTCTCATCTTCCTTCTCATCATCCACCACCTTCTCCTTTCCTCTGCCTGCTGTACTCTACGTTACTCTTCCAGCCCCTGTAGCGCAATGCGGAGCTGGAACAGCTGCATGCCCATGCACACAGAAACCAGTGGCAGCATGATGGCGTTGGAAAGTGTGTTTGGGGAAGGTGTGGCCCTTATGTGCCCTTCCTAAATGCATTGGGTGCACCAATGCCTTAGTTTCCATCACCTGTATGCACGCCAAATTCTGGCAGTATTACTGCCAATTTCCCACCTTGTCATACGTCGGTATTACTGTTGCCAGTAATACCGGTACCGGTGGTCCCGTTCAGCAGAAAATCCACCGACTATATTGCCGGATTTAGCAGTATGGTAAAAGTGGCAGTACTACTAGTTACTGCCACTTTTACTGTATAACGCCAAACTCGTAATTACCCAAGGCCACTTCCTGTCTGTGCCTGTCCATGTCGTACTGGCCGTACTGCGTGACATCATGCACCTTTGCCCTTGCGCTAGTATCCCTCGCCCTACCCCATACGCACTGGACTTCTTCAATCACCGCCAAGCCCCTCAGCCTAAAGCTCGATACTACGAACCTTCGAGTAATAATGAACTACTGTTCTTCTCTACAACCAACATGGTAAGTGTGCCATGCTAACGGACGCCGGTGCCATTACCTGTTACTAGCGTAATCAGGTCACCATACTTCTGTAGCTGATATCTCTACAACCACCTTATGACTTCACCATCCAAGGGCGCTTATCCACACACCATGTCCTAGGACCGTATGCTGTTTGTATTGTGTGCCCCAGTAGACCTGTGGGCTCTCGGCTACTAGTCGCCTCATCCGCTTGCCATTCAGTAATAACCAGATGATATATCTACTGTTGTCTCCATTGTCTCAACCACATATCCGTTTGCATAGCGTATCGTGTTATTATATTCTGAAAGCAATAATGAAGTAGGCCCCTCTTATTGTATGCATACATAGAACTCATGTTCGACTACTACTGTATACTTGAACTGCAGTGAGCTCTAAACGTATTTATCTGAGCCTGTGACTTACTGGGCCTCATTACGAGGTGGGCGGTAAGGGATTACCGGCACCGGTAAGGGCACCAGTGCCGGTAATCCCTTACCGCCCTGCTACGAGTTCCCTTTGCGGGTCCTCCCTTAACGCCTGGTTTTTCCAGGCGTTAAGGACAGGACCCGCAAAGGGACTCTGGAGCTAATAACTGTACTGCAATTTGCGGTACCGTTATTAGCGCCTTCCCCATTCCCATTGAGCCCTATGGGGGCTCAAATGGGAATGGGGAAGGGCCCTGGTGAATGGGGAATTACTGGCCCCGCCAACCTTGGAATGGGCCGGTAATAGCTCCATTCACCAGGGCGGAGTCGGTAAGGTTTTGGAGGCAGCCATGGCGCTAATAGTGCCATGGTTACCTCCTACCTCGTAATGAGGCCCACTGTCTCCTAACAACTCACAGATTGCGTACTCACCTGCATCCAATAATATCTCCTTGTTCAGCATTATTATCCTGTTGTTTACCTTCTACTTTTTACTACTTTCCATTAGGCACTGTTCATTGCCCACAAAAAAATTATTACTGCAATGCATTACCTGGTTATTATGCTTTGTGCACCTTATTACATATCTAAAACCGTTAGCGCTTACAACCCTTCATCGACTGTTCGCACCAACATGAATTATTTACAAATGACTAATGCTATAACTACTTCACCTTGCACCAAAGGTACTTACTGTTATCATGACTCAGGCCTCGCAAGGGTTTATTGCCCAAGACATTACCCCCTTCCCTGCCCCACACCATTTTTGCCCAAAATAGCTGCGTTCCCTCCTAAAGTAGTCCTATTCACTAGTACTACCCATAACTCCCCCATCACTTTTTGTAGTGAATGTTCTACCCCAGTAGAGCTACACCCTACCCCGTTGGCATCCCCACACGCCAGGTATCATCACAGTCCCTTGCCAAGGCTTGACACGCCAGATCCGATTAAGAGCAAGAACCATAGTCCATCTCCAGCCTTCTACCACTCCATCATTAGGAGCCAACAGAAGACTTAGGGGGTCATTACCGGGTACCGGGTCCGGGTTCCTCGAATGAGGAATTACCAGGCCATTCCGACCTTGGAGGGCCCGGTAATTCCTCATTCGAGGAACCCTTCCCCATTTCCATTAGAGCCCCCATAGAGCTCAATGGGAATGGGGAGGGTGCAAACAACGGGCCCGTTAATAACAGGCCCGTTGTTAGCACGCTGGTTGGCTTGCGGGACCCACTAAGGGCACCTGGTAAAACCAGGCGCCCTTAGCGGGTTCCCGCAAGCAGACTCGTAATGAGGCGGTAAGGGGTTGATGGCTCCAGCACCATTACCGGTGCCGTTAACCCCTTAGCGCCTCACTCGGAATGACCGCAAAATAAACTGACTCATAGCTCAGGATCAGGTCATCCCAATCCGCAGTGCAACTTCCCAAAGTACAGCCCCCCATTAACAAATCACATGCACACCAACCCACCATCACCTCTTCACAGATGCTCCTACCGCCATCTCATCTGAAAGGCGCCTTACTGAATGTGCGATCCCTAGGCGCACATGCTATTGAAATACATGACCTCATTCTGGAACATGAATTAGACTTAATAGCTCTAACTGAAACGTGGTTACACCCGGCCTCAGGTTCACTACTGACATTAGCTATCCCACCAGATTATACCACACTTACAACCGACCGCCAAGGTACCATGGGATGAGGAGTAGCCATTATCACCAAAACCTCTCTACAGTTTAGAGACTGTAACACTGACAGTATAGAAGGATACGAGCTTCTCACTCTGAAAATAACCACCGATCCTAAAACCACCATCAACTTCCTATTACTCTATAGATCACCTAGCTCGGTTAGTCACCCGGAGACTGACATCCCTTTACACATAAACCCGATGATTAAACCCAAGACTAAATTCATCCTACTCGGCGATATAAATCTTGGGGCCTCATTACACGGTAGGCGGTATGGTTTTAACGTTACCGGTAATGGAATACCGGCAACGTTAAATCCCCATGCGAATTATGACCCGGCTCACCGCTATTAGCGGCACCGCTAAGTACGGTGCCACTAATAGCGGGCAGTCCGCGTGCGCGCGACCCACCATCCCGTAAATTACGCCATGCCGCTATTAGCACAGCATCACAAGGCAAGCGGACATGCGAATTGCGGCATGGTAAAGCCCCCAAAACCCCTTACCGCCATGGCGCAAATACCGGCATCGCGAACCACATGTTAAGAGAACTAAGCAGTGTTCCCACCTGCCACAGGTGGACACAATCAGCACAGGTGGAGGCAATGGAGACTGTGGCAGCTCAAAAGGAGCACACCACACCCCTTCACACACCCCTTCCCACACCAAGATGGTTCCAATACTAGCAGCATTACATGGGCTGGAGGACATGATTGCAGCACAGCTGCAACAACAACAGGCAACCCAAAGGAGACACAGGGGGAGAAGGAGGAGGGCAAGACAGGCACAGCAAGCACCACCACGGCACCTAATCATACCACAGAGGCAGCCACCAATCCCCAGGATCAGAGCCAGTCCATTTAACCTAACCCCTGAGCAGATACACACCCTGTACCGTCTGGACCGGGATACCATCACCAGCATCGTGGACATGATACACAACGACATTGTGAGCCTCATAGACATCAGAACTGCCATCCCCCCTCTACTCAAGGTGGTGACTGTGCTCCACTTCCTGGCCACAGGCACCTACCAGCATACAGTGGGCCAGATGCATGGCATCTCCCAACCAGTATTTTCACGCACGCTGAACCAGGTACTCGATGCCCTCCTGAAGCATGCCCCTGAACACATATTCATGCCACGGACTGCCCAGGAGATTGCCAACACCAAAGTTGGCTTCTATTCACTGGCAGGCATCCCAAGTTGCATTGGGGCAATCGACTGTACACATGTGGAATTGGTGGTCCAACATCGCAATGAAGTGGTCTACCGAACAGGAAGCAATTCCACTCCATCAATGTCCAAATGCTATGGGATGCCAACAAGATAATCACACATTGCTGTACCCGATTTCCCGGATCAACCCATGATTCCATGGTCCTGCAGAACTCAACTATCCCACGCTACATGGAGCGACAAACCGCACAACGTTTGTGGCTACTTGGTGAGTAGCAGGGCAAGCACATGGCAGTGTGTTTGGGGGGGAGAGATACATACTCCAACTGGGTGTGATGGGGGGGAGAGACATGCTCCAACTGGGTGTGATGGGGGGGAGAGACATGCTCCAACTGGGTGTGATGGAGGGGAGAGACATGCTCCAACTGGGTGTTATGGGGGGAGAGACATGCTCCAACTGGGTGTGATGGGGGGAGAGACATGCTCCAACTGGGTGTGATTGGGGGGGGAGATACATACTCCAACTGGTTGTAGCTTGTTGTCTGTCTGCAAAATGCACATACAGATGTACGCCAATGTCCGTCTGGGAAGGCCGCAACGTACTTGAGTTGAACTGACATGCAAGTATGAGCCACACAGCACAGATGACATTTCTGGTCTAGTAACATCAAACGCCCATCCACATACACATTGCACAGCATTCCACGCCACAAAATACACAGATTTCATACGTGCCATCAGGATAGTCATCCGGAATCAGTCCAGCACAACATCAATAATGCAATGTGCCGTATGATGCATGCAAAGTGATCAGCCCTAGCCATAGACATAGCATTTCACCACGCACCTTTACCACCACTGAAGTGATGCCTCACTGCATGGCAACATCTATCAACATCGGGCAGTACAACAGCAGTGAGGAACCAAATCTGCCTGGGCCCAGGGACACCTACGCCCTCGCCTCACCCAGGACATGTCAATTACTGTTGAAGGCATCAATGGGGCATGTCTACTTGCAGGGTCGAGCTCACACTTGCACATTGCTGTCACACAGACCATCTGCATGTATGCTGTTGACTGTGTACTTGAATCACAATGCAATGTCAATTTGTGTGATGTGAACAGGGCGCTCTTGAGGTGAACAGTAACAGGACCCCATTCGTTCCCCTATACAGGTGATGCAGGCTATCCCCTGAAGAGTTGGCTCCTCACACCTGTACGGAACCCACACAACAGGCACGAAGAGGAATACAATCGAGCACATACCCGTACCTGCATCGTGATCGAGCAGACTTTTGGCCTTTTGAAGTCAGGGTTTAGGTGCATTAGCAGGTCTGGTGGTGCTCTCCTGTATGGACATGAGAAGGTGGGCAAGATCACCATGGCATGTGTCATGCTGCACAATATGTGTATCAGACCGAATGTGCCACTGCCCCGACGTTGAAATAGAAGCACCTGATGAGGATGATGATGGTGATGAGGACGGAGGTGAAGGGGATGCAGGTCTTGCAAGAGAGGATGGGCAGGAGGGACGTGCTGTAAGACAGCATCTGATCAACCAAATATTCTGAGGAACATGTTTTGGTACTGTCACATGGATATGGGTAGTAATGCACTGGTGTATGTTTAGAAGCACGCAATGGACCCTGTCGCCAAATAAAGTACACATACACAATGAAGATGTCCAAGCCTGTGTTTTGATCAGACACCAGTGTATTAAGTAACGGAAAGATGAAAAAGTGCATGTCCCCAAACATCCCACCACCCTTCCACCCACCCCCTACAACAGACCCATAACACCCTTCCACCCACCCCCCACAACAGACCCATAACACCCTTCCACCCACCCCCACAAGTGACCCATAACACCCTTCCACCCACCCCCCACAACAGTTCCTCATGTGTCTGCCATGTTTGCGTTGGCCCATGCACGCAGAAGAATCGCCATAAACCCCCTACTGGCCATTATCTACAGCAGCATTTGGAGGATGGGCAGACATGCGCCTGGTGGTGCGTGTCGAGCGGCGGAGGGAGCTTGTCTGCGTTGAACCCGCGGATGACGACGTGGCAGACTGTCCTGGTGGTGTGAAGTGGCGGTCCATTGTGTCAGCTATTCGAGTGAGGACCTCCCTTAGCCTAGTTATCTCCTCACAAAGCCTGTCAGTACAGGCCTCCATCCTCTCACTGGAGTGCCTTGCCGTCTCCACAATATCCTCCCTGAGATGGGCAGCCTCCTCAACATGCTGGCCAACTAGCACAGTAAGTTCCTGTTGACGCTGCCTGATGGTGGCCAGCTCGAGGGCAGTGCTGGGTGATGGTGTAGTGGCTGCTGTGCCCTCAGATGCATCCATGGCAGCAGGTGAAGCCACCATGGGGGACATTATGGCTGGAATGTTGTCCTCACCAGTGACATCAGACCCAGGTGTCTGGAATGGTGCTGGCTCAGGGGTTGTAGGGGGGCTTGGGGTGTGCATCTGCATTGTGCCAACTGTTGTGTCCTCAAGGTCAGATAGGGGGGCAGTGGCGGCTGCCTCTCCTGCGGAGCTTGGCGCAGCTGATGGTGGGCCCTCGGTGGCTGGTATTGGTGGTTGTGGGTTCACCTGCGGTGGTGGGGCTCTAGTTGGTGGTGTGGCTACTTCAATCCTGGCAGTGGCACTCCTCCGAACCTTCACACTCATCATGTGGAACCTTCCCCCCTTGCCCCTAGATGTCGTGGGGGTGTCCTCAGAGTCCTGTGCCCTTGGTCTCTTACTTGTAGGGGGTGCCTGGGATGCATTTGCGGCAGCCTCCCCATCTGTATGTGAGCCTGTCAGGGTCAAGAAGGGGGATGGCATTGGTTATGTTTCTATGTACTTCATGCAGGATACATCAATAATGCAGTTGTGGCCATTGGGACTTAATAGTTGTGGATGCAGGTGATGTGTCAGTTCAGTGCCTCATCCATGCATGGTTGTGTTTGGCACTTGTCTATGGTGATGTGTGAATGTGTGTGTGGTTGGGTCTGACACTGACATGGGCAGGGATGGATGCATGTGTGGATGTGTGTCCATGCATGAGAGGATTCCGGGCTCACATTTGGGGGGAGCAGTACATTCACATAGCATCCTGTCATGAGTACACTCACCTCCATCCGAAGTGGTTCCCACGCCTTGCTCCATAGTGCCTACTCCCTCAATGGATTCTACAGCGATTAGGTTTGCACAGGTCTCCTCCTATTCCTTTAGTCTGATGGGTGAACCGGCTCCATCTGCAGTGGCTATTCGGTGGTTTTTGGCAAGGATGCCCCTCACCCGCCGTCTGAGGTCGTCCCACCTTTTCCTGCATTCACGCACCATGTGGGTGCTGGTGCCCACTACACTGACTTTAACAGCAACTTCTTCCCAGATGGCCTTTTTTTTCAGTAGTGTCGGCCGCCGCATGTCGTTGGCAAAGACAACCTCAGCTTTGTCAGCCAGGGTCTGGGTCAACATGTTCAACTCCTCTGAGGTAAATTTTTCTTTGCGCTGCCTGTCAGTGCTTTTTTTAAATGCCTTGGGCATGTTGAAGGTGTCCCGGATGATTTGCAACTGCAACCTACTCCAAACAGGTCCAGGGGGCAGTGGATGGCAATGGATTGTGTTTTTAAAGATGGCCGCCGTGCTCTTTCCCGTTCCTGTACGATGACGCTATTTCCGGTTCCGCAATTTAACGGTCAACGCTAATTGCGGTGACTGCTCTTTGCATACAGCATGTGGGCGGAGGTGCTATCTGCACTTTCGTCGAGGGCGGTGACTTTTTTGGGTCTTTAACGGCATGGCGGTAGGGTCTTTACCGGCATGGCGCTATGCTCGTGTCCGCGTACTTGTAATGGTACGCTATTAACGCCCTCTTGCGAGGGCGGACACATTAAGAGCGCCATGCCGGTAATTTGAGGTTTTTACCGCACAACGTGTAATAAGGCTTTAGTGACCCCCTTGACCACAAAGCCTCAGCATTCTACAAAGCTCTCCAAGATATGCAATTCTCTCAAATTGTGAATGCACCTACCCATTCCAAAGGTAAAATCCTCGATTGGTTACTAACCCTTAACACTAAAGCATCTCTTGCTGACATTAGCAATATCTTTTGGTCAGACCATTTTCTCGTCCCCTTTAATGTCTCAACCAGCGCAGCCTCAGAAGTACCCCAAGTACCGCTCATCCGTAAACTAGCAAGAAATTCACATAAATGTACACATGACAATTTATCCCCTTTCCTCAATAAATTGCCAAAGGATCAACCAACTACCACCCTCAACCCAGGTAGTATAACCTGTTTTTACCACTCATATCGTAAAACAGCCATTGACGAAGTAGCCCCACTTAAAACCGAACTACCCAAATCTATACGCAGCAATTCCTGGTTCAACGACAAGCTTATAGAGCTCAGAAGAAACAAGAGAGCACTAGACCACCTCACTAGGAAAAACCCTACGAAGGAAGGAACTAAAGAACTCCAAATCCTCTCTCAGAATTATACACATGCTATCATCGCACACAAATCTAGCTGGCTTAATATACGCATCACCAATGCTGCTTCTAATAGCAATAAATACTTAGATAGTTGGAATCGCCCACCCCTGCCCCCTAGTCCAATCGCGGCTAGCAAAGTCTGGTGTGCCGCCATTCAGAACGCCCTGGCCACACAAATCAGCTCTCTCCAAGACAAAATTGTACTAAAAAGAAAACTGCTGGACAATAAGGTTAACATTAACCCTACTGTCCTATGGACAACCTCAACTTCTACTTCAATAACCCAATTCGATTTCACCATGGTCACCCAGGATCAAGTATTCAACACTATCGCTGCACTCAAACCCTCATACTGCAAAAGTCACAGATTTCCGGCTAAATTAGTTAAAATATGCGCCCCTACTTTAGTCCCCACCGGCACCAATTTCATTAATGCCTCCTTTAGCACCAACTCGGTCCCGTCAGACGTTAAAGAAGCTTGGGTTACGCCTCTGCTCTAAAAAAAATCTCTAGACCCCACCATCCCCACGAACTATAGGCCCATCACCACAGTACCTTTTCTCCTTAAGATAATAGACAAAATAGCTTGTAGCCAAGTACAATCCCATCTCAAAAATAACCATTTGTTAGGGACAGACAATCTGGATTTCGGCCTAAACATAGCACTGAGACAGCCCGCCTCAATTTAAAAAATCAAATGGATGTTCTCAGAGACTCGGGCAAACTTTGCATCTTGTTATTACTAGACCTCTCTGCTGCATGTGATTTGGTCGATCACGATAAATTATGCCTAGCCCTATCCAATAACTTTCACTTTTCACAAAATGCAACCGCCTGGATCAAGTCGTTCCTTTCAGATCGAACCTGCAGGGTAGCTATAGGCGATGAGGCAGCGGACCCTGTGCATGTCCCCATAGGTGTACCACAAGGATCTTGTCTCTCCCCTACATTATACAATGCTTACACTGAGCTGCTCTTTGCAGCTTTGGATGACATGGGAGTAATATACACCAATTTTGCAGACGACACGCAAATACTTATGTTATGTTACTTTGCATTTATATAGCGCCTTGTGTACCATTGGTATGGTCTGAAGGCGCTGGTAGGTTGAACGCCCTCGGGAACCGAAGTTCGGGTCAGTAGAGAGAGTAGACAGAGTCAAAGGTGCGTGTGAGCACCGGATATGTGTGCAGCTGGTGTGGCATTCGTGTAATAGCTGCTTCTTAGCGGTAGGTGTGTTGGTTGAGAGATCAAGAGTATGTGTTCGTTCTGGCAGGATTTATCCAGACTGATTGTGGCTGCGTATGGCCTGAGGAGAATGCCTGGCTGCGGGGGGGGGGTGTAACCAGCAGTGTTTAGTTAGAGTGATGGGGAGCATGAGGGAGATGTTGGTATGAGAACAGCTATACCGAATGGTGTCATAGTATCTCTGTGTTCTAGTTGAATGGTGGTGGAAAGAAGAGAGTACGCGTGGTGATGTGATTTGATGGGTTACATGCTCTTTCAAACGTTCCATGCACTCCAAACCATTCCATATAAGTCACGCAATTCTATGCGCTCCAATCCGTTCCATGCACTCCAGTCCGCTCCATGCACTCTAGTCCGCTCCATGCACTCTAGTCCGCTCCATGCACTCCAGTCTGCTCCAAGCACTTCAGTCTGCTCCATGCACTTCAGTCTGCACCACGCACTCCAGTACGCTCCACGCACTCCACACACTCCAGTCTGCATTCCAGTCCGCACTCATCTGCTATTAGGCACAATTCTAAAATCAACTTTGCACAGAGAGGCTATTGGCCACAGTTCTAAATTCAACCAGGGCATGCTATTAGGAACACGTCTAAATTCAATCAGGGCACGCTATTAGGCACAAGTCTATATTCAACCAGGGCACACTATTAGGCACACGTCTATATTCAACCAGGGCACGCTATTAGGCACACGTCTCTATTCAACCAGGGCACGCTATTAGGCACTCTTCTAAATTACACTTTACACATAGTGGCTATTATTATCCCAATCACAGGAAATAAAGATCTTGATACCATTATCATAAACAAAATCTACGCCCTCATCCAGAACTGGATGGCAATCAATAGCCTCGGTTTGAATGGTGAAAAGACGGAGATCCTCATTGTGGGTTCACCAGGTCAACTAAAAAAATTGCCCCAACACTACACCTCAATTAACATAGATGGTACCCTCATCCCTTTCTCCAACCAAGTAAAAACCCTGGGAGTTTATCTAGATTCAAGCCTCACTGTGAGCAAACATATCAATTCTCTCGCTTCCTTCACATTCTACACAACTAAACTTATCTCCCTCAGTACACAGAACTGCATCACACTCGCCAGAGCACTCATCATATCCAAGTTAGTCTATTGTAACATTCTCTTGCTAGGCACCACCACAAAAAAACATAACCAAATTACAACTGCTTCAAAACAATCATTGAGAGCAGCCCTAGGCATTAACAAAAGAGACCATGGGCCTCATTATGACTTTGGCGGTAGCCATGCCCTTAATAAGGGCATGGCTACCACCAAAACCGGGTCCGGGTTCCCTGAATGGGGAATTACCAGGCCATTCCGAGTTTGGAGGGCCTGGTAATTCCACCTACAGGAAATCCGGGCCCGGACCTTCCCCATTCCCATTTGAGCCCCCATAGGGCTCAATGGGAATGGGCGCGGGAGCTAACAACGGGCTGATTACGACCGGCCCGTTGTTAACTCCCTGGTCCCCTCGCGGGACCCAGTCCACATCGGGTCCCGCGAGGGAACCTCGTAATGAGGCGGAATGGGTTTAACGAGTCCGCAACCATTAGCGGCACCCGTTAACCCATTCCGCCAGGGTCGTAATGAGGCCCAATATCTCACAAGTCAAGAAAGATGCCCACTGGCTTCCTATCCAAGCAAGAATCCTACGAATCCTACGTAAAACTCTCACCACCAGGCACAAATGTATTACTCAAAATGCCCCTGTCTACCTCAACCAATGCCTTACCCGCAAAACCCCTACCAGACTCCTCCGATCCAACACCAGCACTCATCTACTTATCCCTCGCTTCAAGAATACGAGAACCGGTGACGCCAATTTCATGGTCGCCGCCCCCAGACTCTGGAACTCACTCCCGGCCAACATCAGCAACGAAACCTCCCACACCCATTTTAAAAAAACGGTTCAAAACCTGGCTTTTTAACAAATACTAAGTCTAAGACCGGCCTAATACACACCCCCAGGACTGTGTTACTATCTGTTGCCTATATTCCTATCACGTTTAACTGTTACCATGGCTCATGGCCCTGACCCTGACCTTCCCCATTATATTGTACCAATGTATGCTCTTCTAAGTTGATTTGTTTTCCCCTTATCCTGTCCTGTACTGTTTAAGCATTCCTTCTAATATGTAACCAGCTAGTAAACTCTAACCTACGCCGTGATACCTCCGGGTTTGGGCATATTAACAAATGTAATAAATAAATAAATCTCCTTAGTTCCTGAAGAAGGCTTAAAAAATAGACGATGGCACATATGGGCGGGATTTATGGCCATACTGTGTCTCCGCCCATGCCTCCTTTGGATTGGCCATTAGTGCTCTGTTTATAGCCAATTACACAAAGGCATGGGCAGGGCAGAGTTGCTGGGAGTACTGAAAACCCAGAGAAGGGCGTGGAAACCCGGAGTCTCCGGGCTAAACCCAGAGGCTAGGCAGGGCTGGCGAAAGCAGTTGGGCTCCATGCCTCTTTTCAGAGCAGGGAGTTCGTTTTTCTCAGTCATCTAATTTTTAGACTTGACCTCTGTTCCTTTGTTTTCTTTTCCATGTTGTTAACATCTGTTATTTTAATAAATCCATTTTAAAAAGTCTTACACCCGAGCCACTCTAACCCACCATCGGCAGCCATTTAGCGTAGAATACAGACCCACTCCCCCTCCCCCAATGCCTTTTTCCTGCGGGCCTACAGGCCAGACCGCCTCGCGGAAGCCCATTTTTTGATGAGTGGGCATAACTTTAATAGCTTCACGGCGGTGGCGGGGAAAAAACCCTACAACTTCCCGAGGACTCCCTAATCAGCCCATTAGAAGCACATCCTCAAGTCATGAAAACCTCATTACCGCGCCGTGCTGCCAACGCCGCCTATTAAAGCCCCATTTATGGGGCTGCCCCGAGTCCTAAGTGCAGCCTGCCTGTGCCAAGCCGCTGGCCCTGACTGCAACAGACCCCTCTGTGCACCCCTCCCCCTACAGTTACGTTACCCGCCCCCCTAGAAAGTCAAAGTGTGGGGGCCCACGGCATACACCCCAACAGCATGAGTGGCATATTCTACGCAAACCGTCCGGCAACTTAGTAATGTAACAATTATGCATCCATATAGCGTCTCAAACTACGCTCTGCCGGTGTCTAAGCGCTACGCAGCAGACAACGTTATTACTCCACTCATGTGGCACTCAGTGTATTATCCTCGGAAGGATGGCACGTCTGCTCTGCTGTGATTCCAGCCTGCGCCTGCAGGATGCACACAGACACAGTGGGTGCTCAACTTGCTCAGCTACCTTTATGGTACCTGGGGTCTCCTCATTTCCATAGAACTTCTCTGGTTGGTCGCACGCAGGGGAGTTGCTAGGTCTGGAAAAGACCCGGGGCTAAGCTGATGTCGGAACTGTTGGGACTGGGGGCTAGCTAGTCTTTTGGCTGTAGCTCCTGGGATTCTATCCGGGGCTACAACCAAAAGATCAGGGGCTATAGCCCCCTTAGCCCCCCCCTAGCAACGCCCCTGGTCGCACGCCTCTGGTGGAGATTGGTGCTACGCCTGCCTTTTTAGTAACATTTGGAGAAAGAAAGTCGAAATATGAGGTGCATTTTTGAAATGCTGAGCGCTTTGAAACACTTGCCTGTGTAGAGGCGCTATAAAAATAAAAAAGAAATACAATACATTTCAGGCTGAGATGTCAAGTCAGCCGGGGGAATCCATTACATACAGGGACACGTCAAGACTTGAAGCCTAAGCTCCCATTTAAAATGCACATTTCCTCTAGTTTCAGTTTGGGCTAAGCCAAAACAATTGCATTAGAGTGCAGCTAGGACGAGATGGCATATGAGGAGGGGCACAAAGCTTGAGGGTGCTGTTTCATTATTTGCCCACCCCTTGACTGCCCATGGCCATGCTAATCCCTACGGCCATCCCCACCCAGTCCCTGCCCCTCCCTGCCCCAAAGCATCCTCCTGGGATCTATTTGAGGTAGCTTTATCAAGCCTTAGCATCAAACTGTGCACTGTAAGTGCCTGCCAGGGTTTTTTTCAAAGCAGTCTTCCGATAGTTAATGACTTAGTTGGAGCTGTAAACGAGCTACTGGTGTAATAAAAATGTCTCAACCAGGTCTACCTTTGGCCACTCAATTTATAAGCGTGTCCTTCAATGAAGTCCTGTTAAAAACAAGCATTGGCACATTCAACAGTTTTGGCTTGAGTATAAGTATTGGGCATTTTCCAGGCACTGCTGTTAGATGCCCAGGTACAAGCGCCATTTTGCAGCTGCCAGTATTGATGGCCAGTTAATACCACTACGCAGTGCCTGGCAAGTGCCTTTGCCATACCTATACAAAAGCCCAAACTGTTGGCATTTCCAATGCTTGTTCTCTCTTCTTTTCGCTGATCATTTTTATTATTTCATTTGTCTACGGTTTCTTTTTCTGTAAAGAATAGGCTTTTGTATTTAATATTACAATTCCTACTGCATCCTCAACAATAACTTACATTGGATATTTTTGTATTACAGTCTTTTGGCCTCTATTATTTAATTTGTGTTTTTTGTGACCTCAGCACAGGTCAGTTCAAAGTTCACAGTACCGCACTGTGATTATACGTACGTATGTGAAAGGAAAAGTGGAAAGCAGAGATACAGTTTTGTAACATTTCCTAGTACTATGCCAGGGGTCTATAACCTGCAGCTCTCCAGGCGTGTTGGACTACAGTTCCTATGACCCTTCGTCATTGACTGTGCTTGCTAGGGCTGATGGGAGTTGCAGTCCTGAACATCTGGAGAGCCAGAGGTTACTAGGGCACGACAATACTAGGCAGCAGGTGCTACCAGGACACCCATACAAGCAGCAAATGTGGCTCCTTTACTGGGTAAGTTAGCCATTTATCACCAGTATTATGGTGGGTTTGAAAAAAAGCAAGAAAACACACACTTCTATTTCTAATGCGATAGAAGAATACACAATTGTAGCCAAAAAGCCACACATGCACAGTGCCACCTAGTAGCCATTACTGAACGTTCACCTCCAGATCAGAGCCACACAGCAATGCACTATGGGTATGCAAAATATCAGAAAACAGCATGTCACTTCACCTAGCCTTGCAAAAACCCTTGCACTTGGTCTTCAGTGGGCACTTAGCACCCTTGCACATCTACCTACTCCTTGCACCAAGGTGTCCCCCACAGTATCTACCCCCCCCCCCCATGCTGTGTATTTCTAACATCATTGGCACATTAGATGGAGAAAAAGGAAAAAGGAATGCAGCGCCATGACGCCAGCACTTCTCTGGTCCTCAAATACAACACCCAGCATGACCCACAAAGGTCACAGTCCAGCCATTGAGCATTCCATCAATGCACCCCGGCTCCGGCCTTCAACAGTCCAATGAGGCCACACCAGAGGCCTATGTACACTATGCAAATGGGAGCTAACGCAACATAACGAGCACATGAAAAATCTCATTAGGGCCATGGTCTACAGATATCATCTGAAATTATGCAGAAATCTACCGGCACCAGATAAGCGAGAGTGGAACCCTAAACTGCTGCCCGTCATCTCAGAGGCAGAGTGTACCCAATGATGGACTCCTAGCGATATGTTTGCATCCGATCAGCGGGTAAGCTGTCTTACACGTGATATCTGCTCCCAGTTGAATGCAAATCGACCGATAGGTAAATAGCATGCCTAGCAAGAATGCAAGGCTACACTGGGCATAGCGTTCTCCCTATGCTGCAAAATTATAGACTTTCTTTAACCAAACTCTGCTGTAGCACCTTGAAGCATTTGTTGTGCTAGATGGAATTACCAAGAAAATACTTCGGACCCAATAACCGGACAGACTCAAAGGAGATGGTAAAATAATGCTTTAGTCGTAAGAAGTGAAACAGGGCGAATAAACAGTTCGACTCATGCAGGATCACACTGTTTTTTCAGTCATGCGTAGTTTATATAATGCTAGATGCGTCATCTATGATGTCATCCTACGTGGCAAACTCCAAAAACCTTGTTGAGGGGTGGTATTGGATTAGGGGATTCTCTCTACAGATAGAAAACATGCGTTTAGTCCCTCATTGGTTGTCTATGTTCCGTGAGACACACCCTGAACTACTTCTAATCACATGGTATAAGGTATTCATCACAGCAGAACATGGGGCAGCAGGCTAATATTTTGCAACATTATAATATTTGGTTGGCGACCCAAATCCAACCTTGGACATTCGGCTCGCTAGCACGTACATAGAAACGAAACCCAGGTGCTTGGAGATACGCCAGCTCTCCCTTTGTTTCCCAATTAGACCACCCTCTCTCATCGGTGGGCCTACTGCCAGTGTCTTCTGTTTGAAGGTTGACCTTGCCAGTCTGCACAGTCTCGGGACATCCTAGGTCCACCGCTATCTTTACTCCAGGCCTAATGAGTAGCCCTTGTTTGCGAGCTCGTCATTACGTATTTGTATTTATTTTGCTTATATAGTGCCTTACACCAAAGCGCTGAACATTTTAACAACTTGATACATAAAACATTATAACAGTAAAAGCAAATTACAACTATGAATCAGTCCAACAAAACAGTAAGAATAGCAATTATACTGGACGGAAGAGGGAGAGCAGAGCAGTAGAACTGAGAGGGAGAGGGAGGGGTGAGGAGGAGAAGCGGGAGGGAAGGGACGGGGAAAGGCGTTGAGAGTCGGGAGAGGGGAGGGAGATGATCAAGGGGAAAGAGGAAGGAAGGAGGGGGAGCAGGGAGGGGGATGGAGAAAGATGGATGTACGGGATGTACGTGTTGCAAGACCACGAATTTGTCCATATCCACAGTGATTTTAACCTTATTTGAGTCAGCTGTCGCTGGGTGCAAATCCACTTTTGTCCTTTAGAGACTTGCTCATTCTATCCCATATTGACTTTATGCCTTTTAATCATCCAATATTTGGCATCAGTAAATGTTTTTGTTCATCCTTATCTTTAGAAAATATGTCCTTGTGCATGGTGTGCTCATAGACACCCCTTGTGCTTTTTCTTAATTTCTCGAAATAGCATCCTTGGTTCAAAGCCAATGTACTCCCCTATTTTGCAATGCAAACAGCTTCTGCATCGTCTCTCCATGTTTAAGATCCTGGGCTCGTATTTTTGAGGTAACTGGGTTGATTGACATGAGCTGTCCTTCATCTTGTTCTGATGATACCCTAAATGTTGAATATATACCTCTCATAAGCAAGCTTCTATGTATTCGTTCTACCTTACGTTTCAGCTTATTTACAGTTATTGACCAGTGAGTCACTTCATTCTTCTTTGTAGTCATAAATGACTGCATCATGGATTACATGTTTCTTTTACTGCTTCAGTTCCATCATTATTCTTAAGTATTTTCATATTGTTTCAGCATAAGGTCATATATCTTTCTTCGGACATTCTTTTGCTGTTATAACACTTTGTTTAACGTACATCCATGTCGCACACCATTTTAGTCATGACTGCTTTTCGACAACTCGGCGAGGGACATCCTTCTTGGTAAGTTTCCTTCACTGTTTCAACACAAGGGTATCTTCTCAATGCCTGCCATAGCGCATATCGTTTTTCATACAGCCGAAGTGGTATGGACATGTCGCATAAAATTGTAGATGGGTTCCAAATTGTAGCTCCTCGTCTGTTACGCCAATAGGGTGGGGGCGAGGGGGTGTCAACTAGGGAGAATGTGTTCACTTGCTCCTCTAAAAAAACTGAAGAGGGGGACATGAATGTAGCCCTCGCTGCACCTATCCCACCCTCGTCTCGAGAAGAGAAATGAAAGGTGTACGTCGTTCCTGGCTCCCTACTCCCCATCATCGATGTAGTGCAGATGTGAGAAACGCTATTCACGCAGACAGCCATTTAGACCCTATCCTGATGATGTCACTGAAGAGATAAGTTTGCAGTCGATGGAGGAGGTAGACTGACTGTGACCATGCAAAAGCTGATGACGTCATGACTGAGACTATGGCATAGATACGTTATACGCACTCCTGCATGAAGTTACGCAGACACTTAGATTAAATTGCTTGCAGACACGAAGAACATGCATATGACCCACTCGGATGAAGGACGGACACACCTTTGCTATGCAGTAACTGCAAGTTGCACAAGAATAGATTTGAAATGCTTGCTGATGCTAAATGCAACTAACATGAACAGTCATGTAAATCAAGATGGAAGCCACACCAGCATTGAAATGAATGAAAGGTACTGAAAGGACTCGAGAATATATAGAGAGAGACCTGACAGGCTGATTTCACAGAGACGCGCAGACCACTCTATCAGTGCAGCCATCGTGCACATTCCTGCCAAGGACAGAGAGAGAGAGAACGTTTCAAATTAGCAGATGACATAGGACACCTGTGTGTGTAAAAGCTGAAAATCCTCATAAATGCAGGCAGGGAAATAAAGTTTGTGGTCCCTACACACGTGATGTGAACCTGGAAGACGAAGCCTATTCAATCGAGCCAGACAAAGGCTGTTGTTCCCACCCAACTGAGGGCAAGATGATACAGAAGTAATGCCAGATTCAAAGCTTAATATTATGTATCAAGGCCTAGAGGATCAGAGATGGTAACTTGTTGGGTACAAGCAGCACCTTTGGGGCTGTTCTCACCACCTCTAATAGTTGCACATGGGCTGGTAACTTTCCAAAGCGTCAAGGCTGAGAAGACCCTCTCTGACCAATCCCTACTCAACGTTCATACTAGCCCACACTTTGTTGCATGCCCAATGGCAGCAAACTAACCTGACATACCTGAAGTTGCGACATTTAGGAGGTGGTCACAGGAGGATCCACCATATATGGTTTAACCAGTTAGGGTACTAACACCATATGGGTTCCATATGTAGCCTACTTCACAAACCAATCCCACCCCACCCTAGGTTTTTGTGATGTATCAATGGTTTTGTGACGTCATACCGCATTAAAAACTCCAGGACAAGCCTGTAACCGACGAGAAAGTATTGCAGAATGCTGCTTTGTCCATAACTTGACCCCCGTTATGAAAACTTTCAATAAACAGTCAAATGTGTCACATTTTGACTCTTCTGTTTTTGAGTGTGGGGGATCTCCCCAGGCCCAGTTCCTCTTGCTTGTAATTGGAGAGATTAAGAAACCCTTGATATGATATGATATATTATTAATAACGCGCTGAATACCGGGAGGTTTCTAAGCATGGACCTGGGGATGGAACCTGTGGTGCTCCGTGTCAGCTTGCTTCCAAGGCGAGCATGTTTCCCCTGAGCTATCCTCCCGAGACTTGCCTTACTTTAAAGCCGATAGGGTAGTGGAAAGGACATTACATGTCTTTTGATGCCCTCGTGGAGTCACGGGAGGTGGCCACGATAACTTTGGGCCTAATAAAATCACAGGAAGTGGATACAAAAGTTCAGAGTAAGTGTGGAAGGAATAAGCACCTGCTCTAAAGAAGCAGGCACATGTCAGGCAAAGAGGTTCCACTTGCAACTGGTGGTTGCCCCTAAATGGCTTTTGTGCCCCAGGCTGCCACAGAAAGCATGACCATTGGATTCTAGGGCAGGGAGAATGGACAGTGGTATCCCCACCCATGTGGGGGCTACAAGCTCTGAGAACGAGGGGCGTGTCCGAAATCTGTGTGCCTAAGGAACACCGTAGGGGTGGCATGGGTCACCTCTGATGACCCCACAGTGGTTCTTCTTCAAAGCCTTTTCATAAGTCTTATGCATTGCACCTGGAACTCGAATACTACCTCGGTTATCCTTAAGCAGACAGGGTTAGAATGGTGGAAATCTCGAATTTGAAATTTAGAATCTCAAATGATGGAATTGTAATTTATTACACTACAAGGTGCACCCAACATATCATTCAACAACCAAGCACTCTCTCTCTCTCTCTCTCTCTCTCTCTCTCTCTCTCTCCCTGTCTCTCTGTCTGTCTGTCTGTCTTTGTCTGTCTCTCTGTCTCTGTCTCTCTTTGCCTCTTTCGATTTCTCTCTATTTCTCGCTCTATGAGGTCATTACAAGTTTGGCGTGTGGGAAAACTGCTGGGAAAAGTGGCGGTAATTCCATTAGCAATATTTTTAACCGCACTGCCAAACTACAGGTTTGCCGGTGGGGGTCACTGATTTTATGAACCTTGTTAGTAGGCATCAGGCATGGGTAGAGCACCTGCTATACCCACAAACACTAATAGTACTGACACCAAGCAGGTGCTGTCAGACAGTCGGACTAGTGGGGCGCCCGGTGCAAGCCTGACCTTCCAAAGCCTATGATTTCCGGGGTGCCCACCCGAACTAAAGGTCACTGAGAGGTCACCAAGCACTGTCGGGGTGCTCCCTCTGCGAAGGCAGACCTCCTATGACCACCACACGGCCAACTCATCTGCGACACCACAGGAGCAAGGTTGAGTATGCCCCTCGCTGCCACTTGCGCTGCTCGGGCACTCACATGTAGGAGGGCGCCCTGGTGGGAGCTGTCTGTCACTCTTCCACTCTGAAGATCACACCCGAAGAAATGTCTATTGAGCTGGAATGCAGATTCTTGAAAGAAAACAGTGACACTAAATTCTGGTGAAAAACTGAAGCAACAAAATATACAGTCTTTAAGCAGAGAAAAACAATGAAATACGCCTGCAAGTGGGGAGAGGAGGACCTCAACATTTAAGCTCCACTACAAAGCTATTCAGGGAAGGAAGCCAGCCACAGTGAGCAGGGCCATTTTGAGCACTTTTGGGGCCTGCGGCACAGACTCCTTTGGGGCCCCCCTCACTGAACACAAGAAATTAAGAGGTGCAGAGTACCTGGTCGCGCCCCCAACATTGCAATGACAACACATAGGTTGATATGCTGCCTCGCAGCGATCAAAATAGGCAAGGGTACCCTTTCAGTCCTCTTACCCTCTTCATGCTGGCTGTAATCAGAATGATAACAAGTAGCATTTCAAGGCCAACATTAGCAGCCCATCGTGAGGGTACTTATGGAATAGACAAACGACTCAGATTAGCTGCCTCACAGAATGCAAAGGTGCTCAGGCATGGCTACAGGAGACACATTGGATGCAAGGAGTAAGCTACACATATCATATAGTAGATAGTGGATGGAGATTAGAAGCTACCACAGAGGTGTCCTTATCCAGACAGGACAGGTTGAGATTATAAGAGGGACATGATTTTCAAGCAGAATTACCATTATATAGCAAAGAAACAAGTGCATTTGATGTGCATTATATCAATGCCTACTATTTTTATAGGGGAAGCAGCACTATAGCCCGTGAAACCATGAGAACAAAATAACTACAAATGCCGACAATTTTGAAAGCTTTAAGAGACTGGCAATTTTGATAGGTTAGGCAATACTAGATTGAATGGGATGGCTAGCATCACACATTTTTACCTACTCTGCAACATATGCACTTCACCACTTTCTTTTTCAGCACTTACAATGAACTAAAATGATCACATTGTATAGAACTGACTTGGAAAGTAGACAAATTGTATAACCCAACATGTCAACTTTGAAAAACAAAATGATATAGAAGCGTATTTTGCAAAATGGTAATAAGTGTTGCTTCATTGTCTCCATCAACAAGGGAAGTAATTGACATGATCTTAAAATACTTTTTCTGGGTTTCTCTTTTCTATTTTAATGCTTTAAATTCACCGGAAACACAGGCTTGTGAAATTGTTATTCATAAATGAGCAGACACACCTTTGAGTTGTACAAAAAAGCCAACCGTTTTTATGTCAAAGAAGCAGACTTTAAAATATGCTTGCCAGAAACCTTCAATATCTGGTCCTCTCTCTTCTGTCTAGAAGCCCTTCCACACACGGGACCTAAATAAAAGAATAATGATCGGGCAATGGGCTAAACAATGCCAGCAGCATTTGAAAAGGCATTCATTTTCACAGAAGACACCACAGTAATGTCAGTGATATAAATGATTTGTCCCGGATCACTGTACCGTCTGCTGGCATAGCCAGGATACAAGCATGAACAATTAGGTTCGGCATTTTTGAATATGGATAGCTGATCACCTCTCGAAACTAACACTTTATGTTCATCATTTGGGGTTCCTGCCTAGGTTTTGCAAAACCCCATCTGAAGAAACCAATTTCTAGACCTTCACCATATCGATGCTTTGTTTGCTTTTACAGAAACCACTACATGGTGCAGGTACATTGCTACTAATAGCACCTGTTGTGTTAAAAAACAAACTACAAATAATACAGATGTAATCAGATTCAGATATTGGAAATGCTGAGTTGACCTTCTGTGATTTGTTACTCTAATCTTACATATGAACACAGACCTCTGCAATGAGTACTTAACACACTGAGCTATATTCTGAACTATTGGAGCACTCACATTTATCAATACGCATTTGAACTTTGGCTATTGCACATGATCAATATAATCACAACAGAAAGGTGAGAATGGTACAAGAGTTGTGATTTAGCGAACACACAAACTATGAATATCACAGTGAACACAAAGCAATACATGATTAAGGGATCGAAGCAGAATGTTCTTTTCAACAACAGGCAGGCAACAGGATTGGAGTCTCAGCAGCAAGCCTTTAAATATCCTGAAATGTGCTATTTAAGCCGGATAAACAATGCGAACTGATTCATTTAGAGTAGGCAGTCATGTGGGGCCCGCTCCAAGGTGGGGGACCTGGGCAAGTGCCCCTTTTGTCCTCCCATAAAGGCGTCTCTGACGGTGAGGTACCGCCACCTCAGCCGCCTTGAGGCAAAGCCCTCAGACTTGCAGAGCCTTACGTACTCCCTCATGTCCCTCCTGTGTGCGCGCCCATGGCCAGTAAGGGCCTGTGCTGGAGTGTGTGTGTGATAGGGCAGCGTTTCTGGCATGCGCATGTGTAATAGGGATGCACTGAATAGTGACATTACTATTCCGACGAACAACGAATAGTTGGCCAAAATATTCGGCGGAAGTCGACAGCGGCCCGAATAGTTGTTCACTTATTCAACTTATGAGGTCCCACATGTGTCCAAATGCAAAATCTAGCTCACAAGCAGATCTCCACTCACAGGCCGCACCCTTCTCCCCAATGGAAACAAATAAATAAATGGGGAGGTGGGGTGCATTTACAAGATCCTCCATCCGCTTCTACAGGAACATTAACAATGAGTCTCGGATATGCAGATTTAGATTTATTTATTTTTATTTATTTCTAACGCGCCGAAGCCCGTAGGCATCAGGGCATACCAGGCGTCACTCACCTGTAGCAGCTCATAGAACATTTTGGGAGAGTAGAGCAAATAGACATGCGTGATGGAGATACAAAACGCGGGCACCAGCTTTCCAATCCACTGAAAATAGTGGAACCCCTGCGGGTAGAAGCAGTGGGGTGTGAGTGTCTGGTCTCTTCCCCTTTGGAACTATCGGTGCCACCAGTACCAGGAGGAAGCGAGGTGGGTGGGTGTTCAAATGGTTGACTGTGTACAGGCTGCAGCGTACTCTTGCAAGGGGACACAGGAGTATGCAAAAGAAATATTGCATGCAGATACAAGCATGCAACCAGAGACACTGGGACCACAAGTGCCTTGAGACTATACTAATGGTAAAAGGCGCTAAATAAATGACTAGTACAATACAGTGCAATACAATGGCCACAATGTGGCGAACATACAGGGGGCAGCATGGATACATGTGCAAAGTGAACACCACAGGCAGCGTGCAGGTTTTCAACATGAAAACGACATGGAGGGCATTTATCATTGCCCAGCGGAGACCCAACTGTCGATGCCAAGGTACTGTTTTGCACTTGGTTATGGCTCCTGTGCTTGTCCCGCTGCAGCATCTAACCCTACTCTGCAGCAGGCTGAGCAGGGAGCCCTAAGAGCAGGTGGAGAGCATTGTTAGGACCAGGCTGTGAAGGGACTCACGGGGGCACTCCTGGGCAAGTTCATGTTGCCTGCATGCAAACGTTGTCTTGTCAAACTTATGGCATAATTGTCCGGTACATCATTTCATCAAAATGCCAGGGGTCGTGGAAGTGACATCACACGACCCTTGGCCTCTGATGACATCACAGGAAGTGATGTAATTTGACCCCACCCTGAAGTGACATCACAGGAAGTGATGGAACGCGACCTTTTACCCCTTGACAAAACAGGAAGTTGGATCGCATAGCATTGTTCCTATGTACACTACGAAAAATATGGTTACAATATCACAATGTGATGTACATTTCATACAAGAATGGATCGCCATACGTATCGCTAGGATCAGTGTATATAGGTCCATATTACCAAATTACTGTGAATGCAAGCAGACATCCATGGCCAAATGATAATGATGTGTTATTATATAGCACTTACGCTTAAGCGCTTTATATAGAAAAAAATATACATACAATACATTCCAACATGTGTTGGTACTCATTTATCAACCTCAGAAGGATGAAAGGCTGAGTTGAGGTGTTTAAGAACAGACTAAATCAGTGACTCACCCCCTGAAGTGTGCCTGAAATAAACCTTTAATGAGTTTAGCAATTATTGTACAGAATTCCAGAAAGACACATTATTTGTTATTCCTATTCTTTCCTATTTAGGGTCACTGCTGAAAGTTTTAGACTTGTGGAACCCCTGTTTTTTTAAGAGGCCTATACAAGAAATCCAGCCACTCCAGAAGCAAAGAGCCACTTGGCGCTAGCTGCAGCCCAAGCACATGCATTAAAAAAAAAGGTTTTTAGGGGTAGCAAGGGAGACCACAGGGGTCACAGTTGCGACCCCTGGCGAACCCTAAATGACGTCCCTGATAGTTGTGGGGACTACCCGGTCTGCAGCGTTTGAGGTGCCACATGTTACAGTGAGGTTGCAGTTTTCAGGAGCAGTGGGCTGGGGGCCACAGAGACAATGCTGTCTGCCGATTTGGGCACAAGAGGAAAATACTGAAAGAGCAGGGTCAAGGGGGTGAAAATCTTACTTAGTGCTGCTCCCCCACCCCCATGCCACTGTCTCCTAAAGCTAAGAGCGTCTTCTTCTGGTGAGGGTGAGTGCCTCAGGCTGATCCTGCGTAAGAAGTGGGGGAAGTGACTGGTTCCCACAATTCTTATTCCACCAATTCCGAATTCTTGTTTGTGCAGGCTGCAGCAGCCAATGAGCAAAAAGCTTGTTGGCTGCTGCAGCAGTCTCCCACCCACCTGTAGCTCCACTATCTAAGCTTGGTGGTCGTCACTCAGAGAGGCTAGCTAATCATAGAAGGTGGACTATGGCTTCAAGTGAGTGTACTGTTAGATACTCACTTGAAGATGAAATTTAGTACTCCAATATCCCTGGCAAGAGACCTACACAGAAAAAACTATCACACAGCCCAGCCTGGGCCAAAGTCATCCCGGTGTCTGAAGGACCTAAGCAGCAACTTCTTAAGGACCCAACTTCCATCAATGGACTTACGGCCTTGTCTCCGGTGTGCAGTGATTTTGTAGAATTGAAAACAAAGAGTGACATTTTGACAAATGAAAAAACAACAAACAAACATAGAATTAAAATATATATATCTATATATATATGTGCGGGTGGGGTAAGGGGTTAAAAAGGGTGGGGAGGTGTTGGGGTGCGGTTTTAAACATAGGGAAACAGGGCTAGGGGGACACCCCCAAATAAAAAATTAAAAAATAAATCGATATTTTTTAATTGTTTTGGGTTCATACAAAATCCATTCTTAGTTTATTTGTTCATTAAAATCACATGTAAACCCTTGTCTACCCTTCCAACATGTGATAGCCGAAGAGCTGAATTTCATGAGGGTATTCGAGGGACAGTGTGCCAAATTAGCCAAGGAAAGGCCCGAAATAAAATGTGTTTTCGATTTTAGCTTTCATTTGTTTCAAAATCTTCTGAATGAGCTCTGTATTCTAAGCTGATGACAAAATATTTGGAAATTCACTCAATGTTCATGAATGTAGTCTTCTGTTCACCAGAGTTCTCAGGTTCTCCGTCTCTCTATGTCTCTCTCTCAGTCTCTTGCTCTCTCTCTGTCTTTGTCTTCTCTCTTTTTCTCTGTCTCTCCCCCCCTCTCTCTCTTCTCTCTCTCTTTGTCTCTCCCTCTCTATCTCTCTTTAGCAGCATATGCCCTTGCTGACATCTTCAACCCGTCCCTTGACTCTGCTTGCTTTCCTTTCATTTTCAAAACTCCCACGGTCATCCCTCTCCTAAAAAAGCAAGGGATTGACCCGAAACTACCGGCTAACTTTCACCCTATGTCTCTCCTTCCACTCTACTGCTCGATAAGATTGTGTTCAATCATCTTACACATTTCCTAAACATCCACAACCTTCGAGAACCCCTACAAGCAGGTTCCTGCTCCTGTCACTCCACAGAAAATGCTCTCATGAATTTCTACAACTAGATCGCCTCTGATAAGCACTGTAACCTATCCTCTCCCCTTATACCCCCTTGACCTGTCCGCTGCCACTCTGTTCTCTTTAATACTCTCTTTCGTCTTGGGATTTGCGATCGAGCCCTTGCCTGGATTGAATCCTACCCCGCACCTCGCCAATTCCCAGTCTCCTGGAGCATCAACAACTCTCAACTCCTCTTTACACTCTAGACCTCTGCTCTTGGGGCACTAATCTCCTCCTTTGGGTTCTCGTACCAACTCTTCGCGGACAACACAAAACTATTCTTCTCTTTTCCTGAACTCTTTGATCTCTCCATAAACATTTCTAACCATCTCTCTGCCCTTAAATATTTGATGGCTTTGCACTCTCTGATTTTAAACTCTACCGAAACAGAGGTGCTCGTCTTCCCTGTCAAAAGCTTTCTCACCTCTTCCCCTGCTTATCCAGTGCCCACCTGACTCTCTCCTACTCTTCTTCATCTAGAAGCCTTGTTGTCATCTATGACCCTTCTCACACCTTCTCTACTTTCATTTCCAAAACTGCAAAAGCGGCTCACCTGGACCTCCTAAATATGAGGAAAATCAGGCACCTCCTACCTTTCAACATCGCTAAGCATCTCTTAACCACTCTTGTCTTCTGTAAATTGGACTACTGTGCCAGGATCCTCTTTGGTCTCCCCTACTATGCTTTCTGTCATCTCGACAAGATCATTAACTTGGCTACCAGGACTCTCTATGAACTCCCTCACTTCACACCTACTTCCTCGTGCCGTCACCAGGCTGGATGGCTGATGATGCAAACTGGGCCAGATTTACATGTCTTCTCCTGGTTCACAAATCTATCCAAGGTGATGCACCACTGTACCTATCCTCCTCGATCCAACTCTGCAAGCCTTCTCGTAATCCCTGCTCTGCCTCCTCGACTACCCTTGTGGCTCCTCGCCCTCTCTGTGCTTCCTCTCGCTTCCGCCCTTTCTCTCTTCTTGCTCCACTTGCCTGGAATTCCCTTCTGCCATACATCGGAGAAATAGTCCACACCGATTGGTTCAAAGACTGAAAGCTGACTTCCTCGCCTCTGAGTTACCCTGTTAACCTACCATCTGCCTTCAAGCTAACATGTTTCCATTGCCGCTAACCTGCCTCTTTCCCTCACTTTCCTCTGCCTCCGCTCTAGCACTTCACCCACCATGGTCACATCCCTAACATAGCTGCCGTACCGCCCACCTGCACTTACAAATGTCTAATGTTGGTTGTCCTCAATCTTTGTGTGTCTACCCATGTATTGTCCCCTGTGTCTGTTCCATTTGCTCCACAACCCGGTCAGAATGTCCCTCAAACTCACCCCATTGTAAGAAGCTCACGGCTTCCCGTCAAATCTGATTTCTTATCTATTGTGCGTTCTTTTGTGTTCAAAAGAGCATCGTGCCTCCTGTCTATAAATACATACAAATAAATGTATCTGCTACAAGGAACCCAGTAGATTCCCTTTGGGGGAGGACGGACTGTTCCCTCCTGGGACCTTTTAAAGTATTTCATACCGCATAGGCCGACCCTCCAAGTAGCAGCGGTGTTCTTTAGAGAGAGCATTTCCTGCAGCAGGGGGGCTCTCGATCATGTGGTGCTGTAACTATAACAGCAGGGTGGGGCCTGGTTGGCTCCTTATTTTTGAAACCAATATGGGATGAGTGGGGAGGGACGAGTTACATCTGACATATGTTTTGGACTACAACTCCCATGATACCTATTGACTATTTTGGGAATGGATCATGGGAGTTGTAGTCGAAATCAGTTGGTGGGTCAACGGTTGCAAATCTGTGTGATGCACAGTACGAGATGGCACACCCTAATGTGATTCCCACACTAAACATGTTTACAATTTGGGGGGTTCGGGAATAAGCCGAGTTGTATTTGTATCTATTGAGCGCTTTTGGCAAAGCACTTTAAGTGCACAACGAACAACAATAGATTGAGCAGAATCACACGTTTTGTGTCACGTGCTGAAGCCAGGATTGGAATCCATGTTTCCAGTTGCCATATGGTCAGCGGTCCAGGCACCAGGCGCTCTCGCCTCCCAGCTGAAGTCCAGTTGGACCCTGTCCACACTGCTTGGCCTCACTAGACACTGTGCTGGGTGGGTTAAGCACAGCAACATTGAGCATGATAAGAGAAGCTGGACTGGGTGCGGATGACACACACACCTGTTCACATACATAGAGCTTCAGAGCTGCCCACACATGGCAGTAACTGCCATGCAAATACTTGCTTCAGTCTGCAGCTTGCAAGGCCACCTGCTTTGAATGGGCCTCGGCGTCCACGTGATACGAATTAAGGCTGGGCTCCCCACGCCCCGGGCCACCGAACATAGCCCCCCTCGGGTTTTCCACCTATCCACAGGGAAGCGGTTCGAAACACAAATGGCAGCTAATGAACAGCACGGGGCTTCTCTTTGCTTCTTTGCCGGTCCCTCGGAAATCCGGACTGGATCTGAGCACGGGATGGCTGCTGGGAGGGGGGGGGGGGGTTCTGGCGCTCACAGGAATGCCGGGAGAGTCATGGCAGCTGTAAATAACGCCTGTGTTGTTTGGTTGCCATGGCCACCGCGGTAAACACACGCCGCAGGGACGGGCTGGAGGTTTAACAGGGCCGCTCTAAATCTACGCACTTGAAAGGGCCCGTCCAGGCGGCGTGGCACGTTCACTGCACGCGTAAATCACGCTCCCCGGTGCTCCTTTCTCATTCTAGAGACATTTTCCCCATGGAAAGGTAATATGGCACTTTTATTCTTTTTTCTTTATTAAGCTTTCCTCTTGCACTCTCACACCGAGATCCTGTGCTGTTTCCACAGTAAACACAGCTCGTAGGGCGGTTTCCCAGCAGGAAGGCCATCTCCCACATATATGTAGCTAGCTCCCAGAGTCATCTCACTGCAGCAAAGGCAGCCCCGCCTCCAGGGGTGTTGCTAGGTCTGGAAAAGATCAGGGGCTACGCTTAAGTCGTGACTTGGGGCTAGCTAGCCTTTTGGTTATAGCCCCTGAGCTTCTATACGGGGCTACAGCCAAAAGAATGGGGGCTATAGCCCCCTCAGCCCCCCCCCTCAGCAATGCCTCTGCCCGCCTCCCACTGTGATCTAACAGCCGTACTGTCATCCCCAGAGTGACATTACTGCAGTCCGTGCAGCTTCCAATGTGATCTCATTGCAGTAAGGGCAGTGTTGTGGGCCACAGGGCATCACAGAAATAACTTACGCGGAGACAGGTGACTGTGCTCCGGGGTCCCCCACGCGTAACAGCTTGACGCCCATTCATTGGGAAGCGATCATGACATTGGTTCTTAAAGGAACACCACCACACTCCTCCTTTTTCATAAAAGTATACGGAACACAACTTGCATCAACAAAGTTAAACGGCAAACACAGCAGTGGGTACATTCTAGTCCGTACCCACATCCACGCAACCGTCTAGGACATAGTCCTGCAGATACACTGGGGTCTTTGAGACTCTCTGATGGGATATCGTCTTTGATCTGCCATTTCCCTTGCACCATCCTTTTCCTCTCGATGATCCAGGACCAGCTCCTCAATCACCAAACCAGAGTCCTCGCTCAGGGCCTCTCTTGTGTTTTCTCTCCACTCGCCAAAGGGTAGGTCTTCCAATGAGCTCTCTGTTCATTCTTCCACAGGGGCACTATATCACTTTAAGTAACACAAGTTTCTCGTCACGGTATTGCACCCATTAGATGCTGTCACCATTGACCCCTTCATATGAACTATTTGTTGCGGGTCGGGCTCGTAGGATAGGGCCAACTTTCCTGTCGGGTTTCTCGCCTTCACTAGGACTGCGTCTCTGAGCACCAACGGATAATCACGTAGTCCCCTCCTCACATTCTCGTAATCATTAGCTCTTTGCCTCTCATAGTCTATCCTGGTATCTTCAACTACTCCAGGATTACGGTCTTCTCCGTCTTCGATGAAACCTCAAGGGCATCTCTGAAATAAGGCCTCCTCCGGGGGTACTCCAGTTGAACAGTGTGGCCTGGTGCAGTATTCCATGAGCAACTGGTACAGTGCCCTCTTGAAACGTGCCTTGGCCATGCATGTTCTAAACACTTTGTTCCGAGTTCTCATGAGTCTCTCAGTGTCACCATTGGTTCATGGCCACAGTGGCATGATCTTCCGGTGGTGGATCCCATAACCATGCATGAGCACCGCAAAGATATCGCTCTGAAACAGGGACTTGTTATCTGAGCATAACACTTCCGGAATACCATGAGTAGCAAAAACCTGTTCCATCACCGGAACACCATCAGACAGACCAGTGGAAGGTACCTGGACCACTGGTCGAACATAGCCAGAAAATGGTCGTCTCACCAGATGGAGCCAGAATCGACGTGCACAACTTGCCCAGGAGTGCAACCTCTCGGCATGGACTCAATGGTCGGTTCTTACTGTGCCGGGGCAGTTGCCTGGCACCATCTACAGCTTTAGCTGAATTCATCCACCTTCTCCTCTGTCTCCTGGTATACCGGGGGTGCTAGCGTAACTTTGGAGATGAGCTTCGATGGCATCACAGTTCGGGATCCTCTCAGTAATAGTCCTTCGCTCGTGAACGTCAATTCACTTATCACATGCCACCGTTGTTCCAATGACTTCTTGGCAACTTGAGTGCGTCTGTCCAGTTTGGCCTACACCCACCTCCATTATCTGGTAATGGCTTCCTGCATTTTCTCAAAAAATGTGTCATCTTTAGATGCAATTTGTATCTCTTCCATGGACATGGAGTTTGAAACATTGCCCTCAGACACCATCCTGACAAAGTCCTCTGTCATGCACTGTTCCCCCGTCGCTTGTTCCTCAAGAGGGATAGGGTGTCGAGAAAGGTAATCTGTGGGATTCTCATTCCCTGGTCAGTATGTTAGGTTGATGCTGTAATCTTGCAGGGCCAACATCCATCTTGGGTTGCAGGCTGGTGGCTTCGCTGGGGACCCTGCCAGGATCGGAATGAATGGCTTGTGGTCAGTCGCCACCGTCACCGCCTTCTCATAGATACACAGATGGAAGTGTTGGCAACACCACAGTACGGCCAGCACCTCCCTTTCAATTTGGGAGTACTGCTGTTCCATCGGCAAGAGTGCCCTGCTAGCATAAGCAATCAGTCTCACTTCCTCTTGGCTGTTATTCTGGCTGAGCACTGTGCCTAGTCCGAACGGGCTGGCATCAACGGTGAGCTCCAATGGCTCCCTGTACCTAGTCCGAACGGGCTGGCATCAACGATGAGCTCCAATGGCTCCCTGTACCTAGTCCGAACGGGCTGGCATCAACGATGAGCTCCAATGGCTCCCTGGGATCGAATAATGCCACAGTGCTGTCTGTCGTTAAGCTTCTTTCAAGTTGTCCAACATGGCCTGCTCTAAGGGCGTCCACTGCCACACTGTCTCTTTTTTTATTCCCACTGCAGTATGGTCAGCCCCCAGAGTGATATTACTGCAGTACGGTCAGCCCCCAGAGTGATATTACTGCAGAATGGGAAGCCCCCAATGTGATCTCACTGCAGTATGGCCAGCCCCCAGAGTGATATTACTGCAGTACGGTCAGCCTCCAGAGCGATATTACTACAGTATGGGAAGCCCCCAATGTGATCTCACTGCAGTACGGTGAGCCTCCAGAGTGATATTACTGCAGTATGGGAAGCCCCCAATGTGATCTCACTGCAGTACGGTCAGACTCCAGAGCGATATTACTACAGTATGGGAAGCCCCCAATGTGATCTCACTGCAGTACGGTCAGCCTCCAGAGTGATATTACTGCATTATGGGAAGCCCCCAATGTGATCTCACTGAAGTACGGTCAGCCTCCAGAGTGATATTACTGCAGTATGGGAAGCCCCCAATGTGATCTCACTGCAGTATGGCCAGCCCCCAGAGTGATATTACTGCAGTACGGTGAGCCTCCAGAGCGATATTACTGCAGTATGGGAAGCCCCCAATGTGATCTCACTGCAGTATGGCAAGCCCCCAGAGTGCTATTACTGCAGTAAGGTCAGCTCCCAGAGTGATCTCACTGCAGTATGGTCTGCCCCCAGAGTGCTATGACTGCACTGCAGAAAGGTCAGCTCCCAGAGTGATCTCACTACAGCATGGTCAGCCCCCAGAGTGATATCACTGCAGTAGCAGTATGGGAAGCCCCCAATGTGATCTCACTGCAGTATGGGAAGCCCCCAATATGATCTCATTGCAGTATGGTCAGCCCCCAGAGCGATATTATTGCAGTATGGGAAGCCCCCAATGTGATCTCACTGCACTGCAGTAAGTTCAGCTCCCAGCGTGATCTCACTGCAGTATGGTCAGCCCCCAGAGTGATATCGCTGCAGTATGGGAAGCCCCCAATGTGATCTCACTGCAGTATGGGAAGCCCCCCAATGTGATCTCACTGCAGTATGGTCAGCCCCCAGAGCGATATTACTGCAGTATGGGAAGCCCCATCTCACTGCAGTATGGGAAGCCCCCAATGTGATCTCACTGCAGTATGGGAAGCCCCCAATGTGATCTCAATGCAGTATGGCCAGCCCCCAGAGTGATATTACTGCACTGCAGTAAGTTCAGCTCCCAGAGGGATCTCACTGCAGTATGGTCTGCCCCCAGAGTGATATCACTGCACTGCAGTAAGTTCAGCTCCCAGAGTGATCTCACTGCAGTATGGTCAGCCCCCAGAGTGATATAACTGCAGTAAGGTCAGCTCCCAGAGTGATCTCACTGCAGTATGGACAGCCCCATGAGTGATATCACTGCAGTATGGTCTGCCCCCAGTGTGATCTCACTGCAGTTTGGTCTGCCCCCAGAGTGATCTCACTGCGGTAAGGTCAGCTCCCAATGTGATCTCACTGCAGTATGGTCAGCCCCCAGAGTGATATCACTGCAGTATGGTCTGCCCCCAGAGTGATCTCACTGCGGTAAGGTCAGCTCCCAATGTGATCTCACTGCAGTAAGGTCAGCTCCCAATGTGATCTCACTGCAGTATGGTCAGCCCCCAGAGTGATAGCACTGCAGTATGGTCTTCCCCCAGTGTGATCTCACTGCAGTATGGTCTGCCCCTAGTGTGATCTCACTGCAGTAAGGCCAGCTCCCAGAGTGATCTCACTGCAGTATGGTCAGCCCCAAGAGTGATGTCACTGCAGTATGGTCTGCCCACAGTGTGATCTCACTGCAGTATGGTCTGCCCCCAGAGTGATCTCACTGCGGTAAGGTCAGCTCCCAATGTGATCTCACTGCAGTATGGTCAGCCCCCAGAGGGATCTCACTGCAGTATGGTCTGCCCCCAGAGTGATCTCACTGCAGTTTGGTCTGCCCCCAGAGTGATCTCACTGCAATTTGGTCTGCCCCCAGAGTGATCTCACTGCAGTTTGGTCTTCCCCTACAGTGATCTCACTGCAGTATGGTCTGCCCCCAGTGTGATGTTAGGACACCCGCTTGGGCACCTACCTGTCAAAGGCCAGGGAGACCCACACATTGATTCCGGTCCTGGAGACTTTATCCCCATTTACGGTGGTGGGGTTCACGCTCTGCGTTGTCCTCCGTTGCTAGAGGCAACGCTGTTGTTGGTTTGCACTTGCGGGCGGCCACGCTTTTTTCTTCACGCATGCGTGGTGGGCCGTGGCACGTCAGCTTGCTTGTCAAGCCTCGTTTTCGCACCCGCTTGCGGGAGTGGATTGGCTGCCTTTGCGCATGCGTGGTGGAGCGGCAGCGCGTCGGCTTGCGAGTCAAGCCTCATTCTCGCGCGTGCTTGCCATATGCTGATTGGATAATAGGGCGTTGCGTTCCAGCCCTCGGTCTCCCACTGACACCTTATCAAGCGGGCTGAATTTGAACTTGTTGCTTCTCAACGCGGCTTGGTTCTCCATCCGCTACGCTCCTGTTCCGGTTTATCCCGCGTCTTGCTCCAGTTTCCTTCTGCTCCTTGTTACCCTCTGGTACTCCTTGGCTCCTTGTTCCTGGATCCTGAGGTCCTTGGACCTTCCTTGGGTTCCCTCTCTTGGGATTCCTCCCTTCCTTTCCTGAGTTCCCTTGCTCCTTGTCTTTTGCCTTTGCCTTTCCTTGTTATGGTTCTCCCCTCTCCTTTCTGGTCCTGGGTCCTTGCCTTGCCATTGTGACCCTGTTCCAGTTGGAGACCCTTTGCCTGAACTTGTGTGCCTCTGCCTCCAGCTTGGGTACTTGCCTTGTGGACTGCTACCATTCTTCAGAACCACTAGAAGCCACGTCTACCAACAGTTCTTCAATTCAGCTGGAAGCGGCCTTCCCTGTCAGTGCTTGCACTGTTCTGGCGCCACGTTGAAACACAGGGAAGCGCCCATCCGTGGCGTCAAGAGCCGGTTCCCCTTTCACCCTGTGCAGTTAGGGTGGAGGTGGGACTAGTTCTTTGCGCCATTCTTCATCGTGCCATCACTGCGCCATCAATCAATGTGACAGACTGGCTGCACCTCAACGGACGCCTCCAGGAAGCACAGGTACGCAGTGTCCCCGGGACGCATATCTTAACAGATTGAGATGCCTTACCACCAGTGCAGAATCAGAGATGGATGACGCCCAAGAACTTTGAGAGGAGATTCGGGCCATGCGATCTCAGATGGCCACCCTGCATCAAGAAAACATTGCCCTACGTCAGTTGGTGGCCCAGGTAGCTGGTTTGGGTACCCAAGCTGAAGCTTCCATGGCTCATACAGCTCCTTTGAAATTTGACGGAGACCCCAGACAGGTGGCCGAGTTTTGTAATTACTACAAGATTCATTTCCTCTATATAGTCACACATTTCAGCCAAGACAAAACAAAGATTGGTTACATATTGGGTAATCTATCCGGAAACGCTCTTGCCTGGGCAGCTCCTCTAGTCGCAGCTAACAGTCCCATTCTCAACGACTTCGGGGCCTTTGAGAAGGCCTTCCTGGACGTATTCCAGTCACCCAATATGGCTTCAACTGCACAGAACCTTTTGATGGACATTAAACAAGGAACAAGTGATTTCATAGCCTACATCAGTCGATTTCGCCAGTTGGCTTCCGACTCACAATGGCCAGAAATAACCCAAAAACCTTGTTTCGTCTGGGATTTAGGGAAGAGTACAAGGATGAACTATTACTTATTCCAGAACCCGACTCTTTGCAAGCTCTTCAGGAACAGGTGCTTAGAATTGATTATCGACTGCCAGAACGACGAGGCGAGAGGCAGCGGTTGGAACCGGCTTTCCTTAGATCACTACCTGCGCCAACAGGTGCAACGGGAACTGCCGAGACTGAAACGTCGAAGAGATCGACGTTGTGTCTGAATTGTGGAGCTGCTGGTCATTATCTGGGCACTTGTCCCTTGCGCCCCCCAAGGTATACGGAAAACTAAGGGGCCTGTCGTGTGTGGGGAAGGCAACGACGGGCCTCGCATCTCTAACAGTCCTTCCAGGTTCTTTACAGCCCATGCAACCTGTGGTCCTCATGGTTTTGAAAATTGGGGTATCTTGGCTGGATAAATTCACTGAAGCATATGGTCTCTTGGACTGCGGGGCATCTGGCAACTATTTAGATTCAGACTATGCTTCCAGAAATGGCATACCCCTTCTAGATAAGGATCATGCTACCCTAGTGGAAGTCATTGATGGAACACCATTGGCCTCCGGTCCGATACGACAACACTCCAGGGCACTCCAGCTTCAGATTAACGGTCATCAAAAGACGATATCCTTGCATGTGATCAAGTCACCTGCCTATCCGATTGTGCTCGGGCTTCCCTGGCTACTTCATCACAACCCCAACATTGACTGGGGGACCCGTACGTTGACATTCGATTCTGATCACTATGCCAAGAAGTGTTGTTCCACCAGAACAGTTCCTGCTATACCCATGACTACGATGAACAAAGAAGAGGACCCGGTCCCTAGGCTTTGCTCCTTGGGGGTGATTCCGTCTGAATATACAGAATACCAAGGTGTCTTTTCTGAACCCGGGGATATACCTCTGCCTCCTCACCGGGCTTCTGATTGTTCAATCGAACTGTTACCAAATGCTGTGATTCCTCACGGGAAGGTGTACTCCTTATCTCCCAATGAAAGAGTAACGCTTCAAGAATATCTAGAGGAGTGTTTACGGAAGGGATAATTCACTCCTTCCAAGTCCCCAGCAGGATTTCCTCTATTCTTTGTCAAAAGGAGAGAGGGTACCTTACGTCCCTGCATGGACTACTGACAATGGAATGACATCACACGGAAGGGCAGGTACCCATTACCTTTAATTCGTGATATCATGGAATCTCCACGCTCCGCCCATATATTCTCCAAGTTGGATCTTCGGGGAGCATACCAGTTGGTTCGGATGAAGCCCGGAAATGAATGGAAGACGGCCTTCAAGACACCATCAGGACATTACGAATATCGGGTCATGCCTTTCGGCCTATGTAATGCCCCTGCCGTCTTCCAGCACCTTATGGATGAGATCTTTTCGGATTTGATTGGGATCACAGTTTGGGTTTACCTCGATGATATTTTGGTGTATTCTTCTTGTCTGGAAGATCATGTATCCCATGTGAAGGAGGTTTACAGGTGATTATCCAGAAACCACCTTTTTGCCAAGGCTGAGAAATGTCTTTTTCACCAGACTAGTATCGAGTTCTTGGGCTATGTGGTCAGCGACTCCGGCATTCACATGGATCCCACTAAAGTACGTGCCATACAAGAATGGAAACAGCCTTATGATGTGAAATCTCTCCAACATTTTTAGGGGTTCGTTAACTTCTACCGTCGCTTTATACCTCATTTCTCACAGCTGTCTGCCCCTTTCTCACGTCTAACAAGTACCAAGACACCTTTTGTATGGGAAGCTGAAGCTGAGGCAGCCTTTAGTGGGCTTAAGGAAGCGTTTGGCACTTCTCCCATTTTACATCATCCTGACGATGAGAACCCGTTCATTGTGGAGGCCGATGCATCTGATTTTGCTTTTGGTTCAGTTCTCTTACAGAAGGACCCAGTCTCTGAAACTGAATTCCCTGTGGCCTGCTACTCTCAGAAACGGACACCTAGCGAGCGCAACTATGCGGTCATCGAGAAGGAACTACTAGCCATAAAGACAGCCTTCGAAGAGTGGCAGCATCATTTTTTGGGGGGACGCTTCCCTGTGGAGGTCCGTACCGACCATCGTACCCTGCAATATCGATGCTCCCTACAGTGTCGCACTTCTCGTCAAGCCAGATGGGCCTTTTTCTTTTACCAATATGATTTCGTCATTACCTACATACCCGGCGTCCAGAATCAGAAAGCAGATGCACTTTCCCGTTCCTTGGAAGACAACATTGAAAGAGACAAACAGAATCAACCTGTGGTCGCCCCAAAACATTTTTTGCTGCATCTCTCGCCTTTTTTGCGCTTAGTCACCCGAGATACCTCGACTGACCCCGACCGATTGGCATTGATGAAGCGGTCTCAAGTGAACGAAAGGAACGGCCTACTGTACTTCGGCAACAGACTGTACATTCCCACTGGCACACTTCGGACTGCGATACTACAAGGTTGTCATGACTCCAAGATCGGGGGACACCGTGACATTCGGAATACTCAAGAATTGGTCTCCAGGCAATGTTGGTGGCCAGGTTGGGCAGGCCAATGCAAACAATACGTGGAGAGTTGTCCTATTTGTGCCCAAACTAAGATACCTCAGAAGATGCCTTTGGGACTGTTACAACCAACTGAGGCACCACCTTATCCCTGGCATACCATCGCCACTGATTTTATTGTTGACCTCCCATTATCAGAGGGCTAAACCTGCATTATGGTTGTAATCGACTGCTTCACCAAGATGGCTCATTTTGTCCCTTTCTCCAGGATTCCCACAGAGGACCAGACAGCACACGTTTTCTTCCATGAGATATACCGTCTGCACGGGCTGCCTGAAAAGATCATATCTGATCGGGGATCTCAGTTCGTTTAATCCTTTTGGTGCCAGCTTTGCCGTCATCTTGATGTACATCGAGCCCTCAGTTCGGGCTATAATCCACAGACCAATGGCCAGACTGAGCGGACAAATCAGACATTGGAACACTACTTACGCTGCTACGCCAATGCCACCCAAACCAACTGGGCAGCTCATTTGGATCTGGCTGAAGTGGCATACAACAACGCGGTACACACAGCCATCGGGCTGAGTCCCTTTAAGTGTGCTTTTGGTTTTCATCCTAAACTCCTGCCATTCCATCCTGTACAACCCAGTACCGTACCTTCAGCTGACCATCTTGTGAATAAGATCCAGGAGCTGCATTCTTTGGCTGCAGGTACCCTCGCTGAGGCTTGTGAGCGCATGAGAACACAGGCAGACAAACAGCGGAGATGTGCACCTGTCCTACGGGTTGGGGATCGGGTATGGCTCTCCTCTAAGAACCTACCTGTTCGTAATTTGCCCTCCAAGTTGGCTCCACGTTATTTTGGGCCCTTTCGGATAACGAAACAAATATCTCCTGTAGCATTTCGGTTGCAGCTGCCCCAGTCTTGGTGGGTCCACCGCGTTTTCCACATCTCCTTACTGAAACCCTTCCTATCTGATCCCTATGGGTGCTCTTGTTCTTGTCCCTTGGCCATTGACGTAGAGGGCACGCCTGAATTTGAAGTACAGGAGATTTGTGATTCACGAATCCGGCGGGGGGTGCTCCAGTTCTTGATGGACTGGAAAGGTTATCCCACCTGCGATCACACCTGGGAACCTCGGGGTAACGTGCACGCTCCCCGTCTGATTCGTGACTTCTTTCTCCGGCATCCTTGGAAACCCAGGGGCCCTGGTCTTTCTGGGAGGGGGCATAGTGTTAGGACACCCACTAGGGCACCTACCTGTCAAAGGCCAGGGAGACCCACACATCGATTCCGGTCCTGGAGACTTTATCCCCATTTCTGGTGGTGGGGTTCACGCTCTGCATTGTCCTCCGTTGCTAGAGGCAATGCTGTTGTTGGTTTGCACTTGCGGGCGGCCACGCTGTTTTCTTCACGCATGCGTGGTGGGCCGTGGCACGTCAGCTTGCTTGTCAAGCCTCATTTTCGCGCCCGCTTGCGGGCGCGGATTGGCTGCCTTCGCGCATGTGCGGTGGAGCGGCAGCACGTCGACTTGCGAGTCAAACCTCATTCTCACGCACGCTTGCCATATGGTGATTGGGTAAGAGGGTGTTGCGTTCCAGCCCTCGATCTCCCGCTGACACCTTATCAAGCGGGCTGAATTTGAACTTGTTGCGTCTCAACATGGCTTGGTTCACCATCTGCTATGCTCCTGTTCCGGTTTATCCCGCGTCTTGTCTCCAGTGTCCTTCTGCTCCTTGTTACCCTCTGGTAATCCTTGGCTCCTTGTTCCTGGATCCTGAGGTCCTTGGACCTTGCTTGGGTTCCTTCTCTTGGGATTCCTTGCGTCCTCTCCTGAGTTCCTTTGCTCCTTGTCTTTTGCCTTTGCCTTTCCTTGTTCTGGGTCTCCCCTCTCCTTTCTGGTCCTGGGTCCTTACCTTGCCATTGTGCCCCTGTTCCAGTTGGAGACCCTTTGCCTGACCTTGTGTGCCTCTGCCTCCAGCTTGGGTACTTGCCTTGTGGACTGCTACCATTCTTCCGAACCACTAGAAGCCACATCTACCAACAGTTCTTCAATTCAGCTGGAAGCGGCTTCCCTGTCAGTGCCTGCACTGTTCTGGCGCCACGTTAAAACACAGGGAAGCGCCCATCCGTGGTGGCAGGAGCCGGTTCCCCTTTCACCCTGTGCAGTTAGGGTGGAGGTGGGACTAGTTCTTTGCACCATCCTTCGTCGTGCCATCACTGTGCCATCAATCAACGTGACAGACTGGCTGCACCTCAATGGACGCCTCCTGGACGATCAGGTACGCAGCATCCCCGGGACGCATATCTTAACATGTGATCTCACTGCAGTATGGTCTGCCTCCAGTGTGATCTCACTGCAGTAAGTTCAGCCCCCAGTGTGATCTCACTGCAGTATGGTCTGCCCCCAGAGTGATATTACTGGGGTATGGTCTGCCCCCAGTGTGATCTCACTGCAGTATGGTCTGCCCCCAGTGTGATCTCACTGCAGTATGGTCTGCCCCCAGAGTGATATTACTGCGGTATGGTCTGCCCCCAGTGTGCTCTCACTGCAGTATGGTCTGCCCCCAGTGTGATATTACTGCAGTATGGTCTGCCCCCAGTGTGAACTCACTGCAGTATGGTCTGCCCCCAGTGTGATCTCACTGCAGTATGGTCTGCCCCCAGTGTGATCTCACTGAAGTATGGTCTGCCCCCAGTGTGATATTACTGTGGTATGGTCTGCCCCCAGTGTGAACTCACTGCAGTATGGTCTGCCCCCAGTGTGATATTACTGCAGTATGGTCTGCCCCCAGTGTGAACTCACTGCAGTATGGTCTGCCCCCAGTGTGATCTCACTGCAGTATGGTCTGCCCCCAGAGTGATATTACTGCGGTATGGTCTGGCCCCAGTGTGATCTCACTGCAGTATGGTCTGCCCCCAGAGTGATATTACTGCAGTATGGTCTGCCCCAGTATGAACTCACTGGAGTATGGTCTGCCCCCAGTGTGATCTCACTGCAGTATGGTCTGCCCCTAGTGTGAACTCACTGCAGTATGGTCTGCCCCCAGTGTGATCTCACTGCAGTATGGTCTGCCCCCAGTGTGAACTCACTGCAGTATGGTCTATGGTCTGCCCCCAGTGTGATCTCACTGCAGTATGGTCTGCCCCCAGTGTGATCTCACTGCAGTATGGTCTGCCCCCAATGTGATCTCACCACAGTATGGTCTGCCCCCAGTGTGATCTCACTGCAGTATGGTCTGCCCCCAATGTGATCTCACTGTAGTACTGTCATTCCCCAGAGTGATATTACTGCAGTAGGATCCCCCCCCCATCCCCCCGCAGAGTGATGTCACTCCAATAAGGGCAGTTCCCAGAGTAATGGCCATAAACTCCTGCCTTCCATATGAGTACAGTCGTGAGGCCACACACTGGAACAAGCACTGACACAGCCAATGGGTTTGCCTTGTGTGTAGGCATTGTATGGCCATTTCCCTCCATGCGTGGGGGATAGCTCGCTCTCGGGTGTTGTGGATATATATGTGCTGTCACCCTTTCACAGAAGGCCTGCTGCCAGACCTCTTCAGCAGGGGACGTGCCACCTATACGGCCTTCTATGCAGGGTGGCCATCCTTTGGCAATGCAGAGGGACACACGCCCCTGCGCGGTTAGACTACTAAGGCGGTAACAGGGAGACTATCAGAAACACTTAACATAGCATAACACTTTCTCACTACAACACTTTGCGTACCATGACTGTGAGGTAGAAACCCTTGCACGTTAAACACCCTTTTCAAACGAAAATGTAGATGTGGGGGTTTGGGTTGGGGTATTCATTTAAATGGGGGGATAAAGGTGGGGCTGCGGGGGGTGTCCCCTAGCATTTTAAAAAGAAAAAACATTTGTTTGCATTCGAGGATTTCGACCTCGCAGTAAAAAGTGTGTTGTTTTACCGTAGATCCCATGACACAGCGCCGGATGCATGCAATGCAGCACTCAGCCTAGTGTACAACAGGTGCCAGATAGTGACTCAGCCTCCATGAGTCCAAGCTAAAAAAGGGGCCTACTGTGAGTTCATCATAAACTGCATATTTCCAAGAACCAAGTAAAGGACTGCAAGAAAAACAGAATCGATGAGTTTCTGAATAGACAGAGCTGTTGCATTCACTCGGTGGGCGACCTGAGCAGGTTCGACCATGCCCTGTTTTTTGGCCCGCTCCATTCTATCTGTGCCCCTGGACTCGTTTTTTGGCAATGTCTATGTGGCCTCTCCGGTTACAAACCCAATGCAACAATATCCCCAATCTCCTTGGGTGCTGATGTTCTGCACAAGAGTTTACTTCACGTAGCGGGTCACCCCCAAAAGTCCCCCTCCTGTAATATTGAACTAGTGAGAAGGTTAAGAGCAAATACAATGAAAATTGCCTTTACCCAGTGCTTCATTTGTAAAGAAATAAGTGCCAGGGCCCAAATATTTTCTAGCACTGCTGTGACACTGCTGGTGGGCAGTTGCCCACGACTGCTGCCACCACCCACAGCTGCTCCCCACACTGTCAACATATTTGGGGTTACACTGCAGCTCACACCTGCTCATTGGGGTGGATGGATGCTCTGACTAGCACCACTTCATAATTAAAGTGAGTCTGAAACAACAATAATAATAATAATTTGTTTTTTATATAGCGCTTTAATCTAAAGCGCTTTACATAGGACATGTTTACATGCATCACTGTTATAAGTGCAGGGACATGTGTTAGGTAGCAAGAGTAGTGTGTGTAGAGGGTGAACTCTGATTTTATGTCTCTGTTGATTAAAAACATGTAGGGCCACGGACGCCACTGCAACTAGATGTGAGGTCACAGCGATCAGAGGTCTCCCTCTACACACACTCCTCTTGCTATCTAACACACGCCTTGAAGAAGACCCCTGTTGGGTCGAAACACGTGTCGGCATAAGTGTTTAATTAAATCACCTTCAATATACCCAGTAACAAGACTCTGTTTTCTTTGCTCACTACTGCAATTGCACTCATGGATAGTAGCAACACCCCTGACCCAGCGCCCTGGTTCTAGTTCGGTTCTTCCACAATACCTACTCTAACTTCACCAAAACGGAGGGGCACCGTTTTATCGGAACCACTCACCGGCTGCAGGACCAACTATTCACCACACTTCATCAGCATAGTGCTCTGCATATGCTAGTGCTCTTCCCAGTCCGTGCTTACCCTCCTGGACACAATGGGCAAGCTTCTATGGAAAGAAGCTAAATGGGACTAAAGGCCCTTTCAAGTAGGTGGGCCGCTCTCTCTGGACCCTCTGAGTGCAATGCTCTGCATCTGGGTACCTGGTCCACACGAGTCCTCAGACTACTGGGCTCCTGCGAGTTACCCATATGCACAAGTCTCTCTGTGCTACCCTTCCTTGGCAGAACTTGCAATATTTGCTAAAGTAAGGCCCAAGGGAAAGCTTATATCCCATAACAAAGGTTTTAAATCAGTTTACCTGATGACCTATTCATCCTGGGGGGTGATGAGGTGAATGTTAATAAACCCTAGTGCCAAGAGGCAGTTCAGTTAGGCAGTGTGTGCTATACAAGTGGTCGCACTCGCTTGCTCACTCACTCACTCTATTACACAGCTCATGAGAAAAGAGAGGCCACTCCTCAAAACCACCCTCTGGTGTCCTCTTGCTCCCAAGGCGAGCACGTTGCCCCTGAGCTATCCTGCCGAGACATCAGCTCAGTAACTACAGCATGCAGCTTTGGCAGTGCTGGGAGGCTGCATGTGTTAGCCATGCACCCATCACACAATACCACATCGAGGATCTTTCTTTAACAGTGAGTAAGTACATACTATTAGGTTAGACTAGGGGATCATCAGAGGTTTCCGGCGGGTTACCGGGAAACTGCCCTTATCGTCGCCGCCACCTGATATCTCGGTATTACTGAGATATTACGGGCAGCAGAGACGTCGGTAAGTTCCCATTCCTTGGAGTGCCATTGGACTCCATGGGATGGTATTGCCGAAATCACCGGTACTGCTGGTAACAGTGATTCCGACATTCATTTGCCAGTAGCGGCCAGATCTGCTGGTAGATCTGTGCCCCCACCCACCAATATGTGTTTGCCCGGTCTGGAAAAAATGCTGGTGCCAGAATTCCAGGCATTTTTTCTAGCCCGACAAACTCCTAATGAGCCCATGAAGGCTTTTACGGCATAGGGCAGAGGGGTAAATGGGGGAAGAGAAGCAGAACAGCATGAAACATGAAGCTACACTGTATGCGGTAGCCTGCTAATATAGTGGTTGCCGCTGCTCCAAGGCCATTTGAAAGCGCCATCAGTGAAGAGGGGAAGAGAAAGTGTGTGCGAAGGAGCGAGTTAGGAGCAGAGGAAAAGAAGGGAGTATCAAGCTATATTAAGGAGGCTAGGCTGCTTATATAGTGCTTTATTCTATCCTGAAGCCACTTCAAAGCCCTATAGAGGAGTATCCACCATGGTACGACTGGGGGTGAACTAAGGAAAATGACATGTATTCTCTGTGAAATCTGGGTCCCCAATGCGTGTCAAAGAAGGTAAGAAGATCTAACCACCAAGGGTCTTGGGCTTCCATGTTCCACTCCAGCAGCACCACTGCAGTCTAGAACAGGCTTGGTCACCATGTTTTAATGTAAGGTCAGATTATGAACTTTTTGTGTCCCGCGTGGGCTAGCGAGCCACACACAAAGCATAATCATGTAAGTCCTTTGACATCAATGACATCACAGTGTGCAGTAGCACTTTTTGGGCGTGTTAATGCACAGCATGGAATTACCCTAACAAATGATCGTGGACCCAAATAACCAAACAGACTCAAAGAATATGGCAGAGTACGACTTTATTATCAGCTCAATAAAGTAGGGAAATCTGGCGAACAGCGAATTGTAGTCCACACACGCTCGGTTACATTTCCGGTACACAAAGGCTTTATACCTTGATGTACGTCCGCTATGACGTCTTCCTACGTGGCAAATAATAAAACCTATCGGAAAGAGGGATTGGTTAGGGGAACATATATAGATATAGCTTGTTAAGGTGTTTGTAACATGATTGGCTGCCTCTTATCTGGAAGGCACACCTTGAACTTCCCTCTAACTACGTATGATACAGTGATACAGATTATAGCAGCATAGCATCAGCGGATTGGCTTCTGCAACAATGTATGCTCACCACTGCATAGGCCCTTTGATTGGTTGACATTCTCGCCCAACCTTGGACACTTGTCTCGTTAGCAGCAGGTAAGCAAATCAAAACCCAGAAGCAGAGAACAACGTCGGATTACTGCCCACTTGCCCAATTAGTCTACCATCTCTCATCAGCCAAGGCTTCTCCTTTGTATTTGATCTTACTGGATGTTCTCTTCTCTGGAACTTTTACAGGAGTTAAGGTACATCGTTATCTTCACCTGAAGCTCATGAATAGGCCTTGTTTTCTGGTCCTACACCACGTGTGAAGGCCACGATTTTGTCCATCTCACCTTTTATTTAATGCTATTTGATTCAATTATCCTGGGTGTCATGACTCTCTTCGGCCTCTGGAGACTTGGTTGTTCTGTCTCACATATGCTTTTCTGCATCCTTAACCGTCAATACTTGGCATTCACAAATGTTTGCTCACTTAATCTACGAGAAATATGTCCTGCATACATTGCTTATCCTTGTTGACTCCCCGTGTACCCTGCACTAGCTTCTCGCTGTGGCATCCTTGATCACTGGCCAACAGCTATTCTTTGCATTGTACAGAATAGAATGAGGATGTCATTTGAATATCACAATTAATTTTATTCAAACATTATTTTTCTTTTTAAGAGCCGCCATAGCTGGCATCATTCCATCAGCAACACATTGTTCACACAGTAGAAAGGCAAAGATGTCATATTTTACCCCAAAATTTTGAGCAACCAGCTGCGGAGATCATACTGCAGGTGTTTCCAGCGTTCGAGATGAGGAATAGAGCATACCAGAGATAAATAAGACTTCTCCTGACCAAGGAAGAAGAAGCTGTCCTAGAGTTAGGTCTCTCCTTTGTACCCATTTTGAATGTACACAAAATGGGATTGGAGATGGAAATTCAGCAGTTTTTCTGGAAAATAAGACTGCAAGATTTTTTTGTGGGTGGTGAAGTTCAATCGTCCAAGTCGGGATATACTCCTTTCCGTCCCAAATTTCTTTTTACCCTCGCCAATAATATGGTTTCAAAAGAAGTCCTAATCTTTGAGAAAATCATTTTAAAGAGTTTCGAAGCATTGTTCAAGAAAGAGGTGCCTAGGCGTATATTAGGGAAGATTTCCCTTAGGTGCACTTTTCCCTCCATTTGTGAACCCCCCAAACCTTTTGCTTTTGTTTGGCTTACCAAACCTGACTTTTTACAGTGGAGCACAGCCTTCAACTGCAATCCTCTGGGCTTTCGCTCATTTGTTATGGGGAAACTGACACACTCTCCAGACTGTCAGTACAGGGAAACTATGTGTCCCTTAGTCTTCGACTATGTTGCCATCTCCTGGTAACTTTTTATCTGTGTGCCAAGTACTGTGCATTACCGTGCATTGGGGTCCTTTTGTTTTATGGCCCTAGGCACCCACTAATGATTGTTGGGTGTTTGTACAAGTGTGCCTAGGACGAATTGGTGGCAGTAGTTTACTTTTAAAGTATTTTTACTTTTTTTTATGGACCATACCACATTTACCGTGTTTGGCCCAAGACTATGGGCAGTACCGAAAATGGCAGTACCACACAGTCTTTTGTTGTGTCCTTTGGCGATTTTGTCCCTTTGCCGTCCCCCAAGTCGAGAGATTCAGGTATTCCTTATTTGGGCATGAAGCCTTCTGCGAAAACCGCAACTTTCGCAGGCTCCTGTATCTCATGAGTGCTAGTGTCCAGGAAGAGGGTTGGGACCTTCTGGACCCAATCCACATTACTGGTCCCATTATGTCTGGTAGGCCTGAATGACTAGAACCACTGTGGGACATGAATGGCACACGCCTGGCAGGCTTGCAATAGAGGAGATCTTCCATTGGTTATCTGAGATTTGAGCGCAAACCGAATCTTGGATAAGAGAAGGGGTTCTGCATCCATTCCAGGTCGATCTACTGAGGTTCACAACAAACCTCATAAGGAGCCAAGTATCCTTAAGAAGAAAGCAGGAAGGTTTGGCTGTTGTCCCATTGGACCCCTGTTTCTTCATCGAACCAAGAAGGCCTGCCAAGGCGCTTTGCTTCATTGGAGTAGTGGGAACAACTACTCCCGGCTTCTCCTACCTACCCTCGCAAAGAGCCTCTTCGGAAGTGTTCCCGGGCCATCCAGTGAACTGACCAGCTCAAACTGGTTTTGGGCCCTCTCCCACCAATGTGATGGTGCTGCATTACGTTATGCTTTCCCAATGTGCCGCAATATCATGTGACATTACCCTTAAATATGAGCCTTTCCAAGATGGCCCCCTTGCAGAGGTATGAGTGCTTTTCGTTTGGGGTAGGGAACCCCAGGAAATAAGGTAACACACATGCATCATTGTTAATTACACAGCGCCAGGGCCGTCATGGGAGGGGGGCAGGAGGGGCAATTTGCCCTGGGCCTCGAGCTTGGGGCGGTTCGTGAACCCCCTCCTCCCCGAGTAGAAGACAGCACAGTCCACCATGCCCTTTATTCTCACGGGGTGACTGTGCTGTCTGCTCTCTGCCCCTGTAATGATTTTGCAGCAGCAGGGCTCAGACCGGAGGCTAACCGGCCGACACCCCCACCCCACCCCCTCTGTTTATGGCTTTTTTTACAGGCTGAGCAAATAGATGAATGAGCCTGATAAACATTTGCTTCTGCATTGTTACAAGCACTGCAGATGAAGACTGACCGACACAAAAAGATCCCTAGCTGCCTGAGGCCTGGACTTGCTATTGCTGTGCGTGCAGCTCCAGGAGCAAGCAGCCTGTTGATTTTACATTTTCATGTTGCAGCCAAAGCCATGTTAAACACTAGTCTTTGAATTGCAGAAAGCTAATGTTTAGGTGATGCGTTCAGTCCCATTTTTCTACGAAGATAGTGTTTTCACATACAATAAACAAACATATGCGGGCAAAATACAAATGCTATTTACTAAGAAACATTTTCAAGGTGCACACCGAGTGCCGAGCTAAAATAGACACATTTGACTTGCCCTGGGCCAGAAGGTTCACTGGTGCTTTCGATATTGGTACACTTCTCTAGACTCTCTGGTGCCTGGAGGGAAGAGTAACTCGGAGCTGGGGGCCCGCGTAAAGTCTGTGCCGGTGCATTACTCCTGTCATGTCACACTGCGTAGCAGCCCCTTCACTAAGGTAAGGACCTCAGTCTCCTGCACACAAACAAAGCTGGGGACTTTCCTGGATGAATATTAGGCCAATGGTCAAACAAGTAAAACACTGCAGGTATGTGTTATGAGAATGGTGTTCCTTTAGAAATAACTCTGCTGCTCTACCGTAGATTGCCTATAAAAAAAGAGTCATGCAGGCCACTTTGGGAAGAAGTTGTTTACGGGTATTGTATAATCTGTCCCTTCTCATGCTCTAATTTTTCTAATTCTTTTCCCTTCTCGTTCTGTCAATCTGTTCATCTCTGCACTGCTCCCCTCTGGCAACGTCCCTGAACTGTGACAGCTAGCCCATTGCAGGACCCACACAGAGTGGATGCAGATGGACAAACGGCATTATCAAAAAATATGTTCTACTTTAAATGAAGCAGTGTGGAATTTTTCAAATGAATTATGCTTTCCTTCAATCATGAGTTTTAGCTGCTCTTTGCGAAACGCACAAATGGATCCCATCTTCTGTTTTGCACATTTAAATCGAAAGCACTGAAAAACGTACTTGTCCTGAAATAAACAACAATAGAAACACTTCTTCATTTCACTAAAAGCTGTTTGTAGTTTTATGAGCACACGTAGGTAGTGCTTCGATTAAAATATGATGGTACGCGATGCAGAAAGGGTTAATGGAGTAAGTTTCTGATTACATGAGCTGAATGCAAACATCTAAAGGAAGTTGCCTGTCAAAAGAACACACAAAAAATACAAGAACATTAGAGATGTAGTGGCCATCAGCTTCCTACAAGCAGCAGTCGCAGGGATAAACTGATCAGACAATGATTACAAACATGCAGGGTCACCATAGTCACAGTCACCTGACACAGACGCAAATACGTACTTTCTTTGCTCTTCACCAATAATAATCTATTAATTCTCTCTTTTTTGGTGTGTGCCTTTTATCTCACACACTCGCTCTCTCCACACGGTTTAAATAATGACTCATCTCTGGGTTTAGGGAACGATCTTTCAATAAGATGGCATTACTTGATATGATATGATATGGCATTTGTAACGCGCCTATACACAAGTGTTTCAAGGCGTGACGAGGCAAGGGGGGAACAAGGGGAGACAGACAACGATCCTACTAGACCAGGTGTCATTCAGATCGCGTAAGTGCAAGGGTAGGGGGACTGGGAAAAGTGCAAGGGGAAGGGGAGAGGGGAAAGTGCAGTACATGGTTAGTAGAATACAAGATAAATAATAGGGCCAGCTGGTGGCAAGTGCAAGGTAAGTGCCGGGAGAAGGGGCTGTAGGATACAGACACAGTCCCGTAGTGCAGGTAGGCAGTGCAGGGAAGAGTGGCTGGGCCAAGGACCGAGATCGGTGAGTGGCCCAGTTGCAGATTCAGTGCAGGTTCAGTGATTTTAGCAGGGGAGAGAGGGAGAGAAAGCGGAGGCAAAGAGGAAGGTTTTGAGGTGCTTCCGGAACCAGAGATGGTTCTCCTCAAGTTTCAGGGAGGCAGGAAGACTGTTCAAGAGGGAGGCCCTTGCTGCGGAGAGAGATCTACCCCCAGCTCATTGTTTGGAGAAGCGGCTGACCCTGAGGTAGTTGGAGGTGGATGAGCGAAGAGCTCGAGAAGGAAGATATTTAGGAAGAGAGAGTTGAAGGTATTTTGGCCCAAGGCCCCAGAAGGCCTTGTGGACAATGCAGAGGGTTTTGAACTTTATCCTCGCAGCCACTGGGAGCCTGTGTAGTGATTTCAGTCCTGGAGAGATACGGTCCCTGGGCTTGAGGCCAATGACAAGTCTCGCAGTCCTGTTCTGGATGAGTTGCAAAGGGCGGAGAGTAGAGGCAGGAAGATTTAGATAGAGGCTGTTACAGTAGTCCAGCTTCGAGAGAACCAGGGCTCTGGAGACAGTGAGCTTCTGGGGGAAGGAGAGGAAAGGAAGTATACCTCTGAGGAGGTGTAGCTGGTAGTGTGACTTCTTAGAGACATCAGATATGTGAGGAGAGAAAGAGAGTGTGGAGTCGAAGATGACCCCAAGGTTTTTTGCCTTGCAGGTAGGAGCAGGAAGAGGGCCAAGGGAGGCCGGCCAGAGAGCTGCAGGGAAGGAGGGAGTGGGTGTGCCGATAAGTAGAATCTCAGTCTTACTGGCATTAAGGCAGAGGTCGTTGTCGGCACACCATTCCTGGATAGCAGAAAGACAGTCAGAGATGAGGGAAGGGGAAGAGGAGGCCGAGGGTAGCCTGAAAATGAGCTGGATATCATCCACGTAGCACTGAAAGTTGGGACAGAGAGCGGCGATGCGGTGAGCAAGAAGTGCCAGATACTGGTTGAACAGCCAGGGGGAGAGGTTAGATCCCTGGGGGACACCACAGGTAAAGAAAAAGATGTCAGAGAGGAAGGAACCCAGTTGGACCTGGGAGGGTCGATTGGAGAGGAAGGAGGTCAGCCACGCCAGAGCTTGACCAGTGATACCCAGGTTATCACGGAGATGGTTGAGTAGGATGGTGTGGTTGACAGTGTCAAAGGCAGAAGAGAGGTCGAGCAAAATGAGAACACAAGGGGTGTTAGAGTCAAGGTTTGAGAGCAGGTCCTCACGGATGTTCAGGAGAGCAGTTTCTGTGGTACTGGCAGCTCTGAAGCCAGACTGATGGTCATGAAGACTACCAACAGATTCAGCATGGAGATTAAGCTGGGAGATGGCCGGTTTCTCCAGGAGCTTGCCCAGGAAGGGAGTGATAGAGATTGGATGATAGTTAGCTGGGCAGGAGGCGTCGGAGGAGGGTTTCTTAAGAAGGGGGTGCACAAGGAAGTGCTTGAGGGGGATGGGAAGACGCCAGAGGCGAAGGAGTGATTGCAGAAGTCAGCCAGGGTAGGCGCCAGGGAGTCGATATGGTCCTTGATAGTTGTGGAGGAACAGGGGTGAGCCTGTTTTGATGAGACTTTCATAGATCGGACTTGTCTCGAAACCTCGTCAGCAGAAAAAAGGGGAAAGGCAGAGAAGGAGGGAGGAGGGGTGGCTGCAGAAGGGCCAGAGGGAGAGCAGGGAATAGAGGAGGGGAGATGATAGGAGGAGAGTGAGGACAGGATGGCTTGAGTTTTTGAAATGAAGTGAGAGGCCAGTGCCATGCAGAGGGCCTGGGAGGGGACAGGAGAGGTGGAGACTGCAGCAGGGTTGGCCAGCTCCTTGCAGATTTTAAAGAGTTTGGCCGAATTGTTAGATGCCGGCTTGGATAAGGGCCCGCTTCTTAGTGAGAACAGAGAACCGGTATTGCCTTTGGAGCAGGCGGCAGGCCAGTTTGTCAGAGGATGAACATGAATCACGCCATTTCCTCTCTGCCACCCTGCACTTGCGTTTAAAGGTGACGAGATCCGAGTCATACCAGGAGTTACATTTGGCTTTGGGCTTCAGGCGGATTCTCATGACAGGGGCAAGGATATCAATGGTATCAGATATAGCAGAGCAGAGAGTGGAGAGGGCTGTGTCAGGGTGGGAGTCAGCCGAAGGAGGTGGGGGGGTGAGAAGGTGGTAGCGAAAGCCTGAACTGACACGCGCTTCATGGGTCGGATGACCACGAAGGTGGGTGGTAGGATGAGGGTGGCTTTGCCTCTGGGGTAGGGAAGGTGAGGTGGGGGGATAGGAGAAAGTGATCACTCCAGGAGAGAGGAGTGGAGAGAGGGACAGAGAGGGGAAGGTCAGAAGAGATCAGAGCATCAAGAGTGTGCCCTGCAGAATGGGTCGGCCCAGATGGGAGAATAGAGAGTTAGAGAGAGTCGCAGAGGTCGCGAAAGAGTCCAGAGGGAGGACAGGAGGCATCAAGGTGGATATTGAGGTCTCCAAGAAAGAGGAGTTGAGTGGTTGAGGACAGGAGTGAGGAGGAGAGGTCAGCCCACTCAGAGAGGAATGAGGAAATTTGACCAGGTGGCCGATAGATAGTAGCCACGGTAAGGGAATGGCTAGGAGAGAGAGAAAGTCGGCAGACAAGGCATTCAAAGGAGGAGTAGGTCTGCGTAGGAGTGACAGTGGCAGGAATCCACTCAGGGAAGATAAGGGCCACACCCCCCCCAGCACGGTTGGGCCTGGGCAAGGAGAGGATCTTGTAACCGTCAGGTAGGAGTGTGTCAAAGCTGGTGACAGAGCGGGCCGTGAACCATGTCTCAGTGAGACCGAGGATGTCAAGGTCCAGTTCCTCAAGAAGGCGGCAGATATCAGAGGAATGTTTGACGGTAGAGCGAGAGTTGAGAGTGGCAATGTGGAGAAGGTTGCCATCCTTGAAGGACTTCCGGGGAGGGGTACAGATCAGAGGTACGCCCTGTGGAGGTGAAGAAGAAGGAGCCAGAGAAAGGGCAGGGTGAGAGGGTGGGTGAGAGGGTGGAGGCAAGGTAGCTGAGGACAGAGAAGAGGGGACAGCAGAAGAGGAAAGGAAGTTGATGAGGCGCGAGAAGCGTCTATCAAAGAGGTGGAGGTTGGCCTGAGGGCCTTGGACCAAGACGGTCCCATTAGCGTAGACATTAATGATGCCCTTAGAGGAGCGGAAGGGGGCCAAGAGGACATCCCAGCGGGTGCCACCATTAATGGGAGAAGAGGAGAAGGGAGAGAGCACAGAGACCATATGAAGGGTCCATTGGTCAGGGGAAGGCACGAAAAAGAGGATGTCAGTAAGAGTTTCCTTGGAGGAGGCACTAATGTAGGTGTCAGCGATAGGGAGGCCGTGGTTGGAGACAAGGATATCCTTTTTAAACTTTTGCCTACCAGATGTAGTGAGGAGAGCAGGATAGTCAATGGAGAAGCAGTTAGAGAAGATAGGAGAGATAGAGAGCCCCATGGAATAAGGAGGGAGTGGGGGGGGAGACAGACGAGAGCAAGCGGACAGGAATGAAGCGGCAAGCCCTAGTTTACCACATTTCAGAGGGTGGGGAGTCATAATGTCGAAAAAAAAATGTCGACAGACAAAAATGTCGACAAAATAATGTCGAAAAAAAAAATGTCGACTTTCGTTTTTTTTAATTATATATTTATTTTAGGGGTTCGGTAGTAAAAAAAAAGGGAAAAATAAAAAAAAAATAAAAAAAAGGGGGGCTGGGGGGGGAACCCCCCCATTTCGGAAAAAAAATGCATTGAAAAAAAAAGTCGACATTTTTTTTTTCGACATTTTTTTTTCGACTTTTTGACTGTCGACATTTTTGTTGTCGACATTATGACTATAAACCATTTCAGAGCAACAGTAACACAGTAAATACGAATTAGGTACCCAGTGTAGAGGCCACTTAATGCAAATACTTCAAATTGTCCCGCGTGGTACATGAGCAGGGAATAAAATCATGATATTATCTACTAATAAATTGAGTGTTTATGGGGAGTGGTTTATTACCGCAATGCTATATAGTAGAATCTTGCTGCCATTGGGCAACACAATATGACTCATATCACCTGGCATCGTGAGTATGCAAGGCCTAATAAGCCCTTGAGGGATGCTGAACCTGTAACCGCAACCTGAAGTTTTGCTCTGTATTGTGCTGGCTTCAGTGAATGTACAGAATGGGTGCATTTGCACGTTGTTCAGGGAGGATGAGCTAACGCATGGAATTAGCATTGCGGATTCTGGGATTATGAAAGGTAAAGGGCATGCACCTGTCAAGGTGTTAAAAATTCAGTTTATCATTTAACTATATTAAAATGACTGTGTATGCATTCACATACTACTAATGTTTGTGTAGAGAATATGAGCTCAAAATCAATACAAGGTCATTCCAAATTTGGCTGTGCAGGAAAATAAAGGTGGTTCTCCCTGTCATCTGTTCACCCTTCTGAACTTAAGCCTGACTACTCTGCTACAGCTGCCATTGGAGAGTCTGGTCTTTCCTTTTGGGTGACAATGTTCTACCCTTAGGTTAGTTGATTAAACAGCCCCCACCAGAAGATTGTGCAAAAGCCTCCCTAACAGACAGCGAGTGATAAGTAAAAGTGAATGAGTTGTAAACGGGACCATATTGAATGTCGGACAGTCTAGCCAGTTATAACACTTATGGTGCACAGGCAGCCTGGACATACCTTCCGTGGGATGGTATTCTTACTGGCTGGGAGTCCTTATATGGTAGCACTGCCTTATATTGGTGCAACCTGCATGGACATACCTGGGAACAACCAGCATGAATATATTTTTATACTGGCATATGTTGTGAACAAAGGCGGCATGAAATGTATTGGAAAATGTTCCTGTGCACGGTTGGTGATTGCAACTATTGGGTTTTTCCATGTGCAAAACAATTCAAAACTGTATGACTTTCTACCCAATTTTGCAAATAAAGTGCTGTAAAATGCATCTTTTTAACACAATATTTCAAACATGTTCTTGGGGGTAAGAAACACCCTCAAGCACCGCTTGTTTGGTTTTGGCTCCCTCACTGTGCTCTGTTGATCCTGCATATTTGGCGCAAACATTTAGGGGCCGATTCATGGAACAAACGTGCGCCGAAAATCCATGCGCAAGCAGGCGCAAGGGAGCGCAAGCGTGAGAAACGCAGCACACGCGCACGCGTGCGATTCAAGGAAGACGCTGCGCGTGTTTCCCGCTGTCCCTGCGCCCAATACAGCCATGGCGCACGCAGGCATAAACGGCGTGCGCTACGCGCACAGCAAAAGTGCACATAGCGCGGCGCACACAACCAAAGTGGGCGGAACAGTGGGCGTAACACGCGGAATGGGGAACAACGCGTGAAAAAGAAGGCGTAACTGGGGAAGTACTGCAGGGAACTACACGGAACGCCCACACGCACGCGAACAACCCGTATTCATGGATCCGAATACGGGAAACCCGCGCACGTCAAAAGACGCACACAGGCGTCAACGCGTCCGCGACACGAAGGCAGGCGGAAGCGTCCCCGCGCACAGTACAAAAACAACAAACACGTATATACAGCTACGATGATTGCCCCATTTGTCGCACCACTGATCGTGGGACACCGCAGGAGGAGGAGAATAGCCAGGGCATGCATTTTCGCACCACGGACAAGCCTTTTTGGGATGCCTGACGACCAGGTCTATGGCAGGTATAGGTTTCCACCCCACATCATCCTAGACCTGGTCAGGGAGTGGGAAGATGACCTTACATCCCCACCCTTTGCTCCCAAGCATTGAGCCCCTTGGAGAAGGTGCTGCATTTCTTGGCCACTGGGTTATTTCAGCGGACTACTGCCATAGTGGGGGGGGTCTCACAGGCCACGCAGTCACGCTGCCTACACCAGGTACTGGCAATCATGACAGCGCGCCCCTCAGTCCGCAGGCACATATACATGCCCAGAACACCTGCAGAAAGGCAGGCCGTTGTCCTGGATTTTTTCAGGGTGGCACACTTCCCCAAAGTGCTCAGTGACATAGATTGCACCCATGTGGCCCTACGTCCACATAGGGCCCCTGAGCACATCTACCGAAACCGCAAGCACTGGCATTCCATCAATGTACAGGTGGTATGCGATGCAAAGGGAATCATCACCTCTGTCTATGCAAACTACCCTGGCTCCACCCATGACAGTTTCATATACAGAATGTCCGCCCTGAGCCGGGCCCTGGAAGCTGGGCAGCATGGCAACACCTGGCTCCTAGGTGAGTACAAATGCCCTTGCACATGCATGCAAGTCACACACAGACAAATACCCAAACCCTAATAATCTCAACTATTATCACCTCCCCAGGGGACAGTGCCTACCCACTGAGCAAGCACATGATGACGCCAATCCGGAACCCCACCACACCACCCCAGGTAAGATACAGCGCCGCCCATATTGCAACCAGGGCCATAGTGGAGCGCACATTCGGAGTGCTCAAGTCACGTTTCCGCTCCCTTGACCGCTCTGGCGGGCAACTACTCTATGCACCACCAGTAGTGTGCAGGATCATTGTGGCAGCATGTGTCCTGCAACACGGCAGGGCGTCCCGGTGGACATGGTGGTGCCCCCACATCCCCAACCACAGGCACAGGCGCTGCCCATGGGAGGGGACAGGGCATGTGGCGAGGAAGCCCGGACCCAGCTTGTGGCCACATTTTTCACCTAAACTCCCACCCCTGCGGAGTGCACACAGGCCTGGCACATACCAGGTGACAATCGATGATGACAAAGAGACAGTCAACTGTCACAACCCAACCACCCTGAGATAGTTGCCATGGAAGTGCCACATCGTCTGCATCCCTAGCTACTTAAACACAAGCTATCCTGTGTGACCAAAAGGCACACATATGACATATGACATGATATGGCCTATACACAAGTATTTCAAGGTGCGATGAGGCAGGGAGGGGGGAACAAGGGAAGACAGACAACGGTACTACTAGGCCAGGTGTCATTTAGATTGTGCAAGTGCAGGGGTAGGGGGAAGGGAAAAGTGCAAGGGGAAGGGGAGGGAGGGGAGGGGGGGAGTGCAGTACAGGGGAAGTAGACCAAAAAACAAATACATAGGTCAGCTGGTGGCAACTGCAAAGGTAAGTGCAGACAAGTGCTGGGAAGGGGGGGCTGTAGGGATAGAGAGACAGTACCGCAGTGCAGGGGTTGCCAGGGAGGCAGTGCAAGTGGAGAGTGGCTGGGCCAGGGACCGAGGTCAGTGAGAGTGCCCAGTTGCAGATCCAGTGCAGTCCCAGTGAAGAATTCCGCAAGGGAGAGGCAGAGAGTAAGCAGAAGCAAAGAGGAAGGTCTTGAGGTGCTTCCCGAACCGGAGATGGTTCCCCTCAGTTCAAGTGAGGCAGGAAGGCTGTTCCAGAGGGAGGGCCCTGCCGCGGAGAGAGATCTACCCCCAGCTAGTTGCTCTGAGAAGCGGGTGACCCTGACATGCAAGGTGTGCATCACACACACCTGCAAAACAGGCCATGGCCATCACTGTTATGTCACTCAATCCCTCCCAAACCACAACATGACAGGGCAAGCAATACCCACACACCAACACAGTAACAATAAGGTACACATTGCCATGTCCAAAATGTACAGTGGCATCAGACAACGATGCCTGACCTGGAATCAGATGAAATGACAGACCAACAACCTCCCACCCAAAATAAGTTATTTCCAAATGCATTACAAGAGTTGTAGACGTAACATAACAATGAATGCCTGTCTACATGCACATTGTGCATTGCAAAATCAACACTGCAGCTTCTGTGTGCTGTGTCCTACTCCCGCAACACACTGCTCAGCGCACAGCACAGTGAACAGCCATTGTGTGTGATACACACCCTGAGCATCACATCTAAGCGACAGACCACATCAAAAAGCAAATTAGGCATGTACAGGATCCATAATTGGTCACAGAACATGTGCTGCAGGGACACAGTGGCCACCAGAAGGCAAACAGTGTACACGTGGATATACCAGGGTGGGAGTACATGTAGTGCATCAGAGTGCAAGTGTGTGGGTCTGCAAGGACATGCACTCAACATATGCATGTGCACTCAAGTGACCATCAATGTTCTCTACACATCACATGTGAACATTCACCATGTGTACACCCCAGCATGTCAAACCACAACTATCCCCCCGCACCTGAAAGGTAAACACAACACATGAACAGGCATTGATCAGCAGAACACAACATGTACAAAGGATACCACCATTACAATGTCAGTGTTCCCATCACACTGCAGGGCAAAGCAACTATCAACAACAACCCCCCCCTCCCTCACAAATGACCATGACAAACTGAACAACTGCACCTGGGTCATGGAGCCTTCAACCCTCAATTCCACCTGGCCACAGGATCACCTTTACCCTTCGTCACCATCTCCCACCTTGTGTGTAAAAAGGTGCCTGCACCCTCAGAATCCACACTCATTTCCAAAATCACAAAATCCAAGGCATAAAAACGAACCAGAACACCCTCCAGTAGATGACTTGACGTAGCAGTACCTCACAAAGGCCAAATACTACCACAATGATGCAACAACCAAGGTAGCACAGTAAAACAATGTCACAACAGGATGTGAACCATGTGTGGTACATAACATAGGATGATGCACCATGAACGGATGTGTACTGTCACAGGTCCCGTGTACAGGCGCGGGAGTGTCACGAAACAACCACCCCCACCGTGTCCTGGTGCCTGCAAGGTCAAACTCACACAGGCCCCTGAGACCCTGGTGGGGAAGGAGGGTCAGGGATATGCAGTCGGGACAGGTGTTGGCACACTGGATAACTGGAATGAGTGGCAGGACAGGGGAGGAGGAATGACACATGAAAGTAGGGAATGCACGAAAATGTACTACCTGCATGAACACATACACAATCCAAACAAACTTGGACATCATTGTCATGGCCTTCTGTAGTCCAGGCTTAGGAGTGGTACGAACCAACCACCCCTTCTAGGGTTTTGGCGCCTGCAAGTTCGGGGCTTACACAGGCATCCGCAACCCCAGCGGGGAAAGAGGGTTAGGGAACGTTGCTTGGATAGGTACGGGAAGCAGGAACACCGGGTAGAGTGTACAGGGTTCAAAATTGCATAGGATTCCGGGTGATTAGGGGGAAAAAACATACCAAATTGAATAACACATACATCCATGCATTAGTGCACCCCCCAGCAAGCCTATGCAGAGCAGTTTGAAAGAAAAACAACAAGACACTTAGCTCTGGTTTTGAGTTCTGGCCTCCTGCCTGCGCACTTTCAGGTCCGGTTACAGGAGCACTGCAAAGCTGCAAAGAGAGCCACAGTCAACAACCTGTATGTGCCAATTACACAAAAACACACCACCAAACATGCCCCATAGCAACAAATTACTCTACAAACAGACAATCTGGTGTAGATGCTTCGTACCCATATATAACATTACCCCTGTGACGTGTCATACACAGTCAATGCAGTAAGTCAGCCGCCGGTGGGTGCGTGGCAAATGGAACACCAATGTGTCACAATTCACACAACATGCAATGTTCCCTGGGTAAGCAGACAGACCCATATAGCAAGCCATGACTTCAGAGCAAGTTGCGTACCGCCATGACCGAAACAAAGTTGGCAGTGCATTTATCATAAAGTAAATGGAAATGAAATGCACTGCACCTGAGTATGTCCCTTGTTGTATGTCCCTGTGAGCTGCCCCTTTCCATGTCTCGGAAGGCTACATGGTTGATACAAGTGCCTCAATGGACCTTGGTGTACCGGAGGGTATGTGCCACTGCAGGTGTCCCAGACAACCTTACAATCAACAGCCATCAGTCCACCAACACATCTGAGCTGCATTGTGTGCTTCAACACCAATATTCGTCCAAGCTCACCCTCAGTGCTGTGACTAAGCCTGCATGTGCAACTCGCCTGGTGCAAGCTTTGCTATGTTGTGGCCCCCCTGTGCTGCTCACCTTGCCTGGAATTCCTTGGAACACGTCAGCAGTTCTAGGATGTAGGTCCGCAATCTCTGTGCCTCTGCTTGTGCACACATGTGCATGTGGGCACCAACAAACGTGTCCAGAATTCCGTCGTCCAATGGGCCATGTCTGCTGGCAAAGGTGCTCTGGAGGCTCATCCCCCTGCAGAAAGGGCATGAAACACATGATTAATGCTTCAAAGTCATGTGTGTGTGTCTCTTCAGGCATCTCATTACTTGACCATGTCAGAGAGTAACATCATAAATCACACCATCAGTCCGTCTTTCACATCCAAAGTGTGGAACACTATCTACAGCATGAATTGCAACAAGCACGTGTACAGTAAAGATAAGAAACATACTACACAATGCATAGCAATTAATGTACACATTAACCATGAAACACCCCATCTAGCAAAAGCTGAACAGTGGACAATAACACCAAAATCATCCCCACTAGGGGTGTAAACACAAGTCACACAGCACCAGACATGCCACAGATATGACAGTCCAAAGCCCTTGTGTAAATGTTTGTGACACCAAACCATCCTTGCGAGCCCATGGATAAGGGAGGCAGGAGTGGCATATGTGAGTCAAGGACCCCAAGCAGCAAACACATACACAAGACAAGCCTGAAGGGCCCAGCTGGTACAGACAGTGGATGCCTTCAAAAGCCACAGAGCACCGCACCATCACATAAAAGCAGAATAGACAAGCAATTTTAAACTATATTAACTATTAACTAATTACACTAACTATGGAAAACCTACATTACCTAATTAAACTAACTATCAAACAGAAACTTAACTAACTAAACTAAAAGAAAAATTAAAAATGGCCACATACGACCCGGGGGAGAGGGGAGGCACCCAGGAGGGGGTAGGTACAGGGTGCTGCTCAACATCCACATGCAATGATGCTGAGCCAAAAAAAACCCTCCATGGGCTCAACGCCTGCACAGCCCGACCTATGTGGGAGATAGATGGTGGTCCGAGTCTGGCTCATCCTGGAAAGGAGGACGTGGCACAGTAGCCTGGCCATGCCTAGCCGCAGCTTGCCCCTCGTCGGCAGCAAGTCTGCCGGACGGGTGAGCCTAGTTCTGTGTGGCGATGTGACGTAGGTCTGCATGCAGAACCTCACATGATACACATGCTTCCTCTTGCAAGGTAGCACGTGTAACACGGAGTTCCTCCTGCAAGGCCTGGCTGGACAACCGCTGCACCTCCTGGCAAGCCTTTAGCTCAGCCGAGATGGTACGCTCAAGCTGTGCAAACCTCTCCTCTGCCTGCTGCCTCTGGGACATCATAAGGACACCCAGAGTGGATCTGAGGGAAGCATACTCCTCCCTCAGGGCATCCATGTGCGCCTCTGCGTGAGCAGCAATTGCTTGATGCAGAGACGACATTTCAGCCTGGCGTGCCCTGTCTGAGGCCGCCATGCCCAGCCTGAGCGAGCGGGCCGTGGACCGTGCCGCCTGCTGCTGGTGAAGCACCTGCCTAGCAGGGGGGAGCACAGATCGGGCCACACGCTCCATGCTCTCAGCGATGTTCTCCATTGCTGCCCCCTGCCGTTCTGAATTGGCAGTCATGTCTTGCTCCCACTCAGTATACTGCGGTTGCGCGCGGCGACCGCGTTGCCGGGCTTGACCCCTGCGGGACCCAAGGACCGGGGGTCCTCGCTGTGTTGGCACCACCCGCAGCTGCACGACTACATGCCCCCGTCGACGCGATGTCCCAGGCACATCAGTGACTGGTGTGGAGGGTGACCCTGCGTCCCGATCCACCACGGGCGGAGGAACCAAGACTGTCTGATCCCTCAGTGCAGTGTCGCAGACAGAGGAGTGTCCACATCAGAATCACTCACCCCTGACACATGGACTTGATGCTCATCCAACTCAACATGGACGTCAGAGTCGTCATCAAGGCTGGACTCATAGGCAGCCAGAGACAAGATGGACTGTAGCACTTGGGGTTTTTTCGTGGCCTACCACCCCACCACCCCCACTAGTGCCGGGTTGATGTAGTGGTAACAACCCTGTGTCTGGCATCACAACACCATCCTCCGCCTACATTGCGTCATCACCTGAAAAATAGAGAGAAAAAAGGTCACTACACATGTCAGAAGCACACAACACACACACACAGCGACAGCAAATGCATCAGGCAGACATGTGACACACAACATATAACCTGGCATGCATGCTGGGTCAACTTTGAATTGCTTCTGTGATCAGACCTGTTGAAAGGTGGCAGTTTCCATGGAAGTGGGTCTATGCAGTGCAGAAAATGTGTACGCCACTCACTACCTACATGTACAAGGACTCTATGGTGTGTGCCAGGAAATGTGAAGGCAGTGCAATGTCAAATTCAGACATCACGTGCATTGTGCATTCAATGTGTACCATATATAGAAGCCAAGCACCCCTCCACCCCAGTACCAAAGCAGGGATGCCTAGCATGGTATCAAAAGGCTGACCATACACCTGTGTATTGACAGGCAGTGTTGACTGGCATCAACAGCTTAATGTGATTCAAGTGACAACACTGCAAATGATGCTGGGACAGTAAGCAGGACACCTGATGAAAACTCTGGATTCCGCCCATGAACAGGCTGAGGCCCGTGAGCCACACAGATTGTCAGACACTAAACATGTGTGCAACGCAGGTCTGAGCCACAGTTGACATGGGAAGGCTGATGAGATGGCAGGGAATATATGTAACCAAGGACGTGTATTACAGTGATCATCCAGTCAAGGACACATAGGGGCATGCATGCAATGCACATGGAGCATGAATGGGCACTCATGTCCCGGTCGGACATCTGACCTATGCACAGTACAAGTGAGATACCCTGCATCAAGTACTAAGGCTGTACCACATGTCATATGTTTGGCAGATTCTACGCTGGAAGTTAGTATCTACACAGGACACATGAACAAGAAAGTACACATTGGCAAGATTGAAGAACACCAGTGCAAAGGTGGAACTGGGGTGCAGAGTGGCGGAGGAGGGGCAAGGGAGCATGCCTACATGGAGTCCCCGCATGCAGGCAGAGGAGACATGCATGACGGAAGCATTCCATTACTTACACATCAGAACCATGTACACGTCACATGTAGCGGCAATCATGCACAACACATCCCACAAGTGAAACACACACGTCCTCAACAAACACGCATCAACACTCACTGAACTGGGCATCAAAGTCCAGCATCTCTCCCACTCCTTCGACCAATTCAGGTGGTATGAACCCCGCAACGAGTGCCTCATGAGGAGTGAGCTCTTCCTCCTCTGGTGCAAGCCCACCGCCAGTCACCAGCGTCAAGTTGTAATTAGAGGCACACTTAGCCTTAGTGCTGCGTTTGATGTCATTCCAACGCTTTTTGCACTCTTGCGCCGTGCGCACCTCATGGCCGAATTAACTGACATGTTCCGCAACATGCTTCCAGTGGGTGTCACGTTGGGCATCCGTAGTCTGACTATTGGCACCCACTAGCATGTCACGGCTGTGGCCCCGCACGTAGTCCACGAGGAAGTCCAGTTCCTGCTTACAGAAAGTCTTCTTCCTCGACGTGCAGACGGTCGTGGCTGTGTGTGGGGTCCCAGCCTGTGCTGCAGGTGCAACCTTCCTCCTCTTGGACTGTGGCGCAGACCCTGGCTGGCTAATGCCGCCCTGACCAGTATGGCCAGTGGGTTTGGTGGATTGAGCCAAGGGAGTGGCAGGTGGAGGGATGACCAAAGGCCTGACTTGTGTCAGTGGCAGCTGGATGCCCACTAATGGACCCTGCGCAGCAACATCAGCTGTGGCAGGGTCATTGACCGCAATGGTCATGGTTGGCAGACTCACAACCGGGGTGCTGTTGGGTGCATCTGCCCCTGCACTTGCCAACACCCGGCTGTTCGGGGCAGCAGATGACATGACTGCCCCAGGGACACGTGTCTTGGTCTGAGCATCCCGGCATGCCCCTATGGTTTCCCCCCTGGCCTGTTGGAGATCTACCAAGGGCTCTTCAAGTGCCAATGCAGCCTGTGCTGGCAGACCCCAAGCCTGGGTGGCGGTGTCCACAGCTGCACCTGCAGCTACCACTACCCTTGGGCCCGTGGCAGTCGATGGAACGGACTGCCGGGTCACACGGGCGCCAGTGCCAGATGCAGAAGCTGCATCCCTCGGAACCACAGGGGGTGGTGGCATGACTGCGCCGACACATGGCACAACATTGTGCTCAAGTGGCGCACCCCTGCCTCTTCCCCCTCTGTGGCTGCCCTGGACACCCTGGAGTCCCCATACTCCCTGGTCACCACGGCCACGTCCCCGACCACGCCCGCCACGAGGAGTACGCCCAGCTGAGGCGCCCCTCACCTTTGGTGTCCTCCCAACCATGGCACAGATGTAGTAGTGCCGGCACAGATGGAGTGGTGCCAATGGGAGGTGTACACCACAATTGACCTGGGCAATTGGGGTGAAGGGGGTGGGAAGCAAGATGCACCTGCAAGGCTGTAGGTGACCCCGGTGATGTAGTGACGGGTCACGCAACGCTCAGGCACCCCAAAACTGCAGTAAAACCATGCACGCAACCCTGCAGCCTACGTGCATGGATTCAACCTCCCGCAGTACGCGGTGGCACCCAGTAACACGAATAACGCGTACGCGTGGGACACGCAGTCTACTATGACATCGAAAATGGGTGCGATACACAGGGGCACCCGCAGTGGGAAAAAGAGCGTGTGCGACTCACCGTCTGACTAGCGCGATGCAGAAAAACACGCGTAGCCAATACCCCCGCCAAAAGAAGAGATACGTCCTTGATAGCTGTGAAGTTGTGATGGCGCGCGAAACAACAGGAAGCAGCAACACAGGTCGGTCTCCACGAAAGGCACGTACAGCGAACTGCTGGGCTTGCTCACCTTTAACCCGTGCTGAGGGAAAAGCACGCGCGCGTCGCGTCACTTCCGCGCATGGGCCCTTTCCTCGTATTACACGCGGACGTGCAGTTTTTCACGCGCGCTGAAATGCCCATGCACGCCTGTGCACGTCACGTCACAGGGGCGCTTGCGCTTGAGGGGCCTTCTGTCCAATGAAATTGCGTATGCGTGCAGACGCGCTTACGCGCTAAGGGCCTTTCCTCGAATTACACGCTGGCGTGCTGAATTTTCACGTGCCAAATCACTCCGTATCAAGCTGGCCACGCGTAAGCACACGGAAGACCACGCTCCTGCCCAGAAGGCCGAACTACTGCCCCCCAGAGCCCCGAGCACGCTCCCACGTGCCATCTGCTGCTGCCTGACTGCCTGCTGCCTACGTGCCCTGCCATTTGCTGCCTGCACATCAGCCAGGGGTGCTGTTGCTGTGACCACCCCTGCTGGAACCGAAGACTCCCGACTGGGATTCCATCGCTCCACAGCCCAGCCCCAGGACCCAGTTGCCCACCCACTCCTGCCTCTGGGGTTGTCATGTCGGGCACTGCAACATCTGGCACCACTGACAACCCCCGGCCAGAGAGGCAGAGGGGCACCAGCTTCAGTGCCACCGAAGTTGGTGTCCTGGTGGAGCAAGTCCTGGGGCATTATGATACCCTCTTCGGAAGTTCCCGTGCCGACAAGGAAGGACGGACTCGGATCGGGACTGACATCGTGACTGCCATCAACGCGGAGGGGGTGGCAGTCCGCGACTTCCAACATGTCAAGAAGCGCTGGGAGGACTTCAGGTCCAGGACCCTGAACAAGGCCCGGAGCCTCTTGAAGGCAGCGGATGCCAAGGGGCGCCGGGGCCACTTGTCGGAAGATCAGATGAGGGTCCTGGAACGCATATCCCCAGCGTTCCACGTCCAGGTCCTTGAGAGGCAGACCCGTCTGGAGTCGAGCGGTAAGTGTACATGCATCCTGATTGTGAGCTGTGCGTGTGGTGATGTTTCAGTAGTGTGCAGGTTGCACATCTGTTTGTATGGGGTCGAGTATGGGTGGGGGTGTACAGGGCTGTGGGGCTAACACATGCGAGGGCTGTAATGTGTGAGACATGGATGGTGCTTGTGTGTAGGCTTGCATGCCAAATGCAGTTGTGTGGGCACACATGTTTGGATGAATGTGTATGTAAGTAGACATGCCCGTGATGTCACGCATGTATGTTGTTTTCAGCTGCATGTATCAGCACTGTGTACATGTGCATTTGTGTGTATTTGACAAGGGTACAACAGTGATGCAACATGGATGCAAGTGACAGCGGGATGTGGAAGCCTGATTGGCAGATGTGACATGGATGCCCATCTGAACACTGCGACACTTGGCAGAGGTGTACACATGCATGCAAGTGTGGTGGTGTGTGTACATGTGTGATGCACTTCCTGTGTTGCATGTGATGTCTGGTACAGCTTTGCCTGCTCATGCTGTTGTATGTGTATGGATGGTGGTGGCAGTTGCGATATGGCGGTGGTATGGCTCATGTGTGCGAGTTGAAATGACATGTGTGTTGGGGATTGTGATGGCATGTCTGAGGTTTGCCAATGCCACTTATGTACAACTGTCATGTGTGTATGTGTCCATTGTACAGTGCCCTGATGCCTGTGTTTTATTTCTCCCTGTCTGCAGCGTCAACTGATGAAGAGGGCGGAGAAGGTGCTGTGGAGCACAGCGGCGGGGATCCCACCGCCAGCCGGAGACGCAAGGCCCGGCTCCCCTCCCATGTTGTCATCTCGTCGGGGAGTGAGGAGTCCGGTGCCGCGTATCAGGCCGCAGCTACCGGTGGAAGGTCCAAGAGGCGGAGGTTGGAGTTGGACTCCTCGGCAGCAGAAGGGGCAGCTGGGACCCCACAGGGCCCAACGGGGGAAGATGGCATGGAGTCATCCAGGTTGGTGGGGGGTTTGGTGGAGGAGGAGGCCGTGCAAGCAACAGAGACGGGGGTCTGGAGGTGGGGATCCCACTGGTGCTAGTGGTGCAGTGCAGGACCAGGGACAGGAGGCAGCACAGGCCGCCGCGGAGGTGCCTGTGTGCAATCCTGTCCCTGATCCTGTCCCTGCATCATCTTGCACCAGCAGGGATGCCTACGTCCAGACCCGTTTTCAGGCAGGGGATGAGCAAACGACAACTGGCCTTCTTCTGCCTGCGGACGTGGCTATCCGGGTTTGGGTTGAGCCTGTCCTGACTGGTCTGGCGTTGCGTCAACGGGCCATGCGAGGTGACCTGCAGTCTTTTCATGAGGAGACTGCACGTCATCTCGAATGGCTCGTTGACCACGTCAGCCTGCTGGGACAGGTCACCCAGGCCGGATTCCTCCGTTTGATGGGGCTTGCTACGACCCCCTCCTCAACTGAACCCCCTACGCGCCAGTCGTCCTCTGTGCCATCTTCTCACCCATCAGTCACCTGGGTGCCCTGTGGAGCTGCCTCTGACGGTGCGGCCAGGCTGGTGGAGGAGGCATCCCTGCCACAGTCGGGAGTCGGACGTCCAGCAGGGGTGGCCACATCAACGACTGCACCCCAGCCGGCGGAGGATGTGCAGGCAGCAGGAGGCAGTGCACGGGCAGAGGCACAGCAGCAGCAGCAACGTGGTGGGAGCCATGAAGGCTCGGGGCCTTCAACATCGGAGGGGCAGGCAACGGCCGAAGGGCAGGAGGACCCAGGACAGAGAGTGTCTTCCGTGTGGCAGCGGTTGGGCCACGCCATAGATGCGGAGCGGCAGCGGGCGGAAGAGGCACGGCTCACAATGGTCAGGGCGGAGAACTCCATGCGGAGGGCCCTGAGGCGGGCCGAGTGCCTCGAGGCAATCCGCAGGGGGATGGAGGTGGACACGTCGACAGCCCTGCGGACCCTCGGGGCCATGGAGGAGGACCGCCTCCGGGACATTGAGCAGGAGTTCGATGATGCCCTGGCCCGGGACATCCAAAAGTGAGCCGTCAGACAAGCCCGCTGCCCTTGTACATAGTTATGTAGGTAGTGTTAGGTTTCCTTTGTTTTTTGATTTATTTTGGACCTTTTGGACATTGGCCACATTTTTGTATATATTTCATTTTATTAGTTAGTGTTGTTAGATAGGTTTCATTTCTTTTGTTGGGATAATGGACCCTGGCTTGTTCGTCTGTACATAGTTCACTGTTGGATTTTATTTTTCTTTCACAATTTACCCATGGAGCAATGGCTTTCAATTATTATTTCCCATTGGATTTTCTTTTGTGGACAGTGACTTTGGACACCATTACTTTGGATTATGATTTTTGGTTTTGCTTTTTTTCACGGACATGCTTCTTTTCATTTTTGTACATTCCAATTTCTGTTTCTTTATTTTTGAATCTATTTATGTTTCCTTTAATACATATTTTTTTATCGAACTTCAATGTGTAGTATCATCTCATTGATTTCATGCATATCATGATATGGGTTTTGAGATTCACTGACACCCATTGGGTGTATGTGAGGGACATGTGTTTGTTTCGAAACTTGCAATTGGTGTTCTGCCATGTAATTGCCAATTATGAGTGGGTGGATGCAATACTCGGGTGGGTGTTTTGCATTTGGAGGCTGACCATAGGGACCAGGGATCTAGATTGTGATGACATGTTGGCTGGGGAACATGAGTTGGGGCCTGCTGGCAGGTGCCCCACAGTGCTGGGGGGTGGGGGGGGGGGAGTGGGGAACATGAGTTGGACATGGGTGGGGGCCTGCTGGCAGGTGCCCCACAGTGCTGGGGGGTGGGGGTGGTGGGGAACATGAGTTGGACATGGGTGGGGGCCTGCTGGCAGGTGCCCCACAGTGCTGGGGGGTGGGGGTGGTGGGGAACATGAGTTGGACATGTGTGGGGGCCTGCTGGCAGATGCCCCACAGTGCTGGGGGGTGGGGGTGGTGGGGAACATGAGTTTGACATGGGTGGGGGCCTGCTGGCAGGTGCCCCACAGTGCTGGGGGGTGGGGGTGGTGGGGAACATGAGTTGGACATGGGTGGGGGCCTAGTGGCAGGTGCCCCACAGTGCTGGGGGGTGGGGGTGGTGGGAACATGAGTTAGACATGGGTGGGGGCCTGCTGGCAGGTGCCCCACAGTGCTGGGGGGTGGGGGTGGTGGGAGACATGGGTGGGGGCCTGGTGGAGGGTGCCCCTGCACTGCTGGGGGGTGGGAGACATGGGTAGGGGCCTGGTGGAGGGTGCCCCTGCACTGCTGGGGGGTGGGAGACATGGGTGGGGGCCTGGTGGAGGGTGCCCCTGCACTGCTGGGGAGTGGGGGTGGTGGGAGACATGGGTGGTGGCCTGGTGGAGGGTGCCCCTGCACTGCTGGGGGGTGGGAGACATGGGTGGGGGCCTGGTGGAGGGTGCCCCTGCACTGCTGGGGGGTGGGGTGGTGGGAGACATGGGTGGGGGCCTGGTGGAGGGTGCCCCTTCACTGCTGGGGGGTGGGGGTGGTGGGGGACATGGGTGGGGGCCTGGTGGAGGGTGCCCCTGCACTGCTAGGGGGTGGGGGTGGTGGGAGACATGGGTGGGGGCCTGGTGGAGGGTGCCCCTGGTGGCTGGGGGTGCAGGGGGACATGCATTGGTGGGCAGTAGTGCAAGTTGACATGTGGGTTGACTGGGGGCATGGCCATGGTGGATGGGGTGCCTGCAGGACATGTGCAGGGTAGGCCCCAGTGGTGTGAGCCACCTGCAGGGGCCGTGGAGGGTGTAGAGGGGACACCTGGGAGGACCCACACGTGCAATTCACGTGTGGTGCTCCCCGCGCACCCCTGTAATACACGTACTCTGATGGAATCGCGTGTGGAACTTCAAGCGCACCCCTGTGATACACGTACCCTGCTGAAATCGCGTGTGGAACTTCCCGCACACCCCGGAATACACGTACCCTGCTGACTTCGCGTGTGTGACTTCCCACGCACCCCTGGAATACACGTACCCTGCTGATATCGCGTGTGGAACTTCCCGCGCACCCCTGATATGCACGTACCCTGCTGATATCGCGTGTGAAACTTCCTGCGCACCCCGAAATACACGTAGCCAGCACATTCGCGTGTGGAACTTCCCGCGCACCCCTGATATACACGTACCCTGCTGAATTCACGTGTGAAAATTCCTGCGCACCCCTGATGTACACGTACCCTGATGGAATCGTGTGTGGAACTTCAAGCGCACCCCTGTAATACACGTACCCTGCTGAAATTGCGTGTGGAACTTCCTGCGCACCCCTGGAATACACGTACCCTGCTGATATCGCGTGTGAAATTTCCCGCGCACCCCGAAATACACGTGGCCTGGACATTCGCGTGTGGAACTTCCCGCGCACCCCTGGAATCCACGTACCCTGCTGATATCGCGTGTGAAACTTCCCGCGCACCCCGAAATACACGTAGCCAGCACATTCACGCGTGGAGCTTCCTGCGCACCCCTGAAATGCACGTACCCAGCTGAAATGACGTGAGGTACTTCCCGCGCACCCCAGTGATACACGTAGCCCGCTTGCCGTGCTGGTACAGGGTTAGCGCAGCCCTTTGCGCTGGATTGGGGATTTTGATGGCTTTTCCCTGCGCGAGAGGAGTTCTTGGGGGCGTAACTGGCGCTGCTGCCGGGTCGCTGCGCCACTGTGCGCCACAGCTGGCTTTGGTAGCTGGAATCCATGAATACGCTGTGCGCGGAAATGGGTTTTGGCGCACGCGGCTGGCGCAGGGATTCGCACGCGCACACTGTGCGCCAGCCGCGTGCGCCACTTGTGCGCTGAATTCTATGAATAACCCCTTTAAGCTTCTTCATTTTAGAAATTCACCAGCCTCCTCTGCACATCACTTCTGTCACTGTGTATGATGTGTGTTCAAAATGTAGTCTGGCATAAACCTTTCTTCAGTAGAGAAATCTAACTTTGCTGCAGTTGATTTGCAGTTGTATCAATAAACGAAACCATATTTGGGCCCTCCACACAAACAAACTCAAGGGGAGATTTCTCGTGGCTCCTGTTTGCGGTGGAGCCGCAGCTGGCCCAGTGCAGAAAATTGTAAAGTGGCCTCACCAGATTTTTTTCCCTGGGCCTCACCACACCTTGTGACAGCCCTGCACAGCGCAGCATCAGCCATGTCTTTATGTATGCATCTTACAATTTGTTTGGGGAAGGTTACCCCAGGCTATAAGGCAGCACTTACAATGAAATGTTTACATGCTTCTGTGGCTGCGACGTACGGCTTCACAACAATCAATCCTTTACACTGTCATTAATTCTGAAGAGGATAAATTCGGTGGACTGCATCTGACATGAATCCATATTTTATACTGTGGGTCCACGCATTATGCGTAAATTACTCCCCGAGTTGGTTATTGTTTCATGAGAATGTGGCTTGGGACGCCATTCCGACACTGACGCTGCACTATTGATGTATTCTTTGCTGTCTTTCGCTCTTTGTTTTTCAGCTGCTAAGATTTATTTTCGGCTTGAATACAATATTAGAAGAGTTATTGGCACTTGATTCTTTACAGGTCGGAAACTTTGCCAGTATATTTTGAGTATATCAAGCCAGAGGCAAGCAACAACTGAGAAGCTAGCAAAGAGTGAATAAAGATTGGCCTCGGGACATCTCTTAGGCGCTATCAATGGTTTTCCACCTTGATCTATATTCAGTATGGATTGGATTATGAGCTCCGCCTCCAGGGGAATGAACGTAGAAAAAAGGCCAAGGATCCTCTGCACAGACTGCATACGCACTCGCAGTCGCACTACGCGGTCCACTCCGCGGAAGAGCTTTAAGCAGTGTGGATTATGAGCTCCGCCTCCAGGGGAATGAACGTAGAAAAAAGGCCAAGGATCCTCTGCACAGACTGCATACGCACTCGCAGTCGCACTACGCGGTCCACTCCGCGGAAGAGCTTTAAGCAGTGTGGATTATGAGCTCCGCCTCCAGGGGAATGAACGTAGAAAAAAGACCAAGGATCCTCTGCACAGACTGCATACGCACTCGCAGTCGCACTACGCGGTCCACACCGCGGAAGAGCTTTAAGCAGTGTGGATTATGAGCTCCGCCTCCAGGGGAATGAACGTGGAAAAAAGACCAAGGATCCTCTGCACAGACTGCATACGCACTCGCAGTTGCACTACGCGGTCCACTCCGCGGAAGAGCTTTAAGCAGTATGGATTATGAGCTCCGCCTCCAGGCGAATGAACATAGAAAAAAGACCAAGGATCCTCTGCACAGACTGCATACGCACTCGCAGTCGCACTCCGCCTATTGCACTGTTAAGTGATTAGAATATGTTTCCTATTAGGTTTGAGGTGAACGACTGAGGTTTTGAAAGAAGGTTATTTAAATTAGCCAAGAACTGAGAATATGTTGGAAGGGAGAAACATGTATTCCTGCAAGAGGTATTAGTTGGCTCTTTTAATTTTTAATAGTATATGAAACAATACAGAGTAAGTTCTTTTGCGGCCATATGTCAAATTTAAATTAATATTGAGTCAACATCAGACGGGTAACCGAATACACAGATCGCTTTATATTTACTTTTTGCTAGTCATTTTGCTAACACCTGCAGATGTTTTTTGTAACTAAAACGTGTGACTAATCTATTCATTTGATATTTTTTTAACCAATGTATCTTTTTTTCTGATTTTATTACCCTTTGCTGAATTTGGTTCAAAATGTGTAATACAAATACATAGTCTGCAGTCACATCTGTTATTGACAGCACCTCTATTATGATTTGGCTTGAGAAAGCCCAGAGGGCGAAACTGATGGCCATACAGTTGGCATAATTTTTGTTAAAAAAAGGGAAACATTTTTGTAAACAAAGTCTCTTTTTACTAAGCACTTAAATCTTGTTGTTGAAAGCAATCCAATGTTGATGATAATACAAACTGGCTACATTTGAATCTACGAGTGACGTCTTCTACTTATTTTTTTTTAGTAGTGTTTGTATCTAGGGACCCCTATGAGTTTACCTGACGCAAGTCGTAAACTTCGCTGCATCACAACCACTGCCTGTAGCTTCATGGCCTTACAAATAGTCAACTATTTCCCGACTAAATGGTGCTCATTGTATCAAATGCATAAGAAGGCAGAGGTATCCGAGCCAGAATTGCTACATAAGGATTGCACACATATCTCTGAGATCTACGTACACGTGTACCTTGCCCCTTGGGGTAAACCCATATGTTTGCCGAAGTAGATGTTTGCTCTTTTGACACAACGTTAATCTAGAAGAAAATAACTGCTAATCAAACCCCCCTTTCATCCATGCTTCATGCCAAAATTATAGTGCACACACGTGTCTTTTCTGTAACTAGTCTCCTGACATCTACAACACCAGCTCTGCAGTGGCACAGAGCAGGTTCAAAAGTCACATCTGCATTCCCGACAATTGCAGTGACGCAAAGTTCCCGCAGGCAGAGGTGGCTTTTAACTATCTGCACCTGTGATCTAAATTATAGGAATAATATTAATTGAGTCATCTAGTCAGTCTGGTGGCACATAAACCTGGGAATTTAAGCAATGCCTGTGTTGGCATGGTGGCTGCTAGAATCACACCATCATAAAGCCACAGCAAGTTAGTATCACACTAGTGTTCGCTCTGTGAGGAGAGCCCAGCCATAACAGGACTGGTGTGGATTAGTTTCTGGTCTGGCTGTCTCCACTAGATCAATGTGGAACAATGGCCAGGATGCTGCCCCTTTGATACTGCTGCAGGAAGGTAAACACCTTCCTCCAGAGCAGAGGAGCGTCCCCCAGGAGGTCTCCTGGGAACCAGTGCCCCAAAGGGAGCAATGACAGGACACATCTGCTCTCACACAAGGGTGCTAACCACTGGAGTCACTTTGAAATCAACAGGCATGGGAAGGGGGCAGAGCTAGAATATCCAGAAGGGAGAGGTGGCCGAGAGAAGGGTCCCACCCCCTTGGTTTCTGTTAGGGCTCTCATCCTTTTCCTGTCCTCACTGTTTCTTGCAGGCAATTAACTCTAGGTTTAATGTCATAAGGCAAATGGCACTTGTTACAACAACAGGGATTAGACACCTCACAGCATTTTCCCTTTAAAAAGATTCATGTTTGGACTCTGCCAAGGACAAGAAGAAATCACTGGACCCCTAATGGAAGTACTGGCTACTTTCAAGTCCTCTTCTCTAGCGGTGAAGACAGAATCATCGAAGGCAGAGGACAACTCTGTAATCTACCCTCCCCAGGGAACAGTGGTGGTAAACAGCTGTGGACCAAGGCTTCTTTGGTGGTGGCACTGTGAGCATGACATTGTTTACCGCAGGTAAAGGATCCCCTGTAGGTACCGGCCAAGCACCCTCCAGTGGGAGTGTAGAAAAGAAGAACTCACCTTGTTCTGGAGCTCCCAGCAACCCAAAGGTCCAGAAGCAACTTGAAATATACTATTGACAAGCTTTGGGACATGTTTGAGCTGGATCGACCATATTTCATGATGCCCGCTCCCGGGGAGCCGGTTCAAGCCCTGCGTCCCCGAAAGCGGACATCCAGTCCCCAAGGAAAGACCCAGCAACCCCATATAGGGGTCCTTTGGACAGTGTCCTGGCGCCTATGGCGCCAGGCTCATAAAAGACATCAGTCCTGGCGCCATAGGCGCCAGGCTCATTATGGGAGTGCTTGGGTGCACTTACCTGATGCAGACCATGCTGCAGGATCCCGGCCTCCTTGAGGCCAGAAAGGAACTACTTTACCTTTGGGACTAATTTACCATCCGGGCGTGGTCGGGGAAGGATACATACCTGATTAGAGGAAGGATACATACTTGGAACTTCTTCCAAGGCTATTTAAATCCCACCCGAACAGCCACACGTGCTTCGCGTTGTTTTGCATCTAGCAGCTGGATGCTCACCGTGTCTGCTCCTGCATCCTGACTTCTGCCACGCCTGCCAGCATCCTGGATCACCTGCAAAGGAAGAGAAGAAGAGAACAGAAGAAGGACAAGTCCTTACCTGCTAAATCCGCATCCCGGAGACATCTCGCCGCCAATCCTAAAAAGGAAGACTTTTATTTAAAAGCTCATTGCGTCAATCGCTGCAGCGCCGCATTCCACTCACCTTTACAGGGCGCCTCCATGTTTAGCAGCGATCATCCGGATTCGCAGTCACGCCCCAGCGCCTAGGGAGAAAAAGATCAGAACAAAAGGTGAGAGAGAGAAGGGAATAAGGAAAGCTAAATCTCCATGTAAAGACCTACCTGTTGATTCATTCCCTCTTCATTTCGGGTCCGCGCAGCATTCTGGCATTTCCGGACCCCGGCCCCTAAGGGGAAAAAGAGACATTAGCGTTAATGAGCGAATGAAAAGACATTACCAAAAAACGCTCATTAAAGACTTACCTGATTTCTACAAGGATTTCACCTCTCATCTCGGGTCGGTGCCTGTTCCCCGGCATTCCGTACCCCAGGCCCCTATGGGGAAAAAGACACTAGCATTAGTACATTAATGCATGGACACAAGGGGAACCTCTTATCAAAAAACTTACCTGGAAGCCAAGCAAGTTTGGTTCTCACCAATCCGAAAATCCAGTGAAGTAACTGGATACCAACGCGCCCCTGCATCAGAAGCAGGATGGAGAGCTTGTCCTTCCAAACCCTAAGGTGAGACGCTACAGGGAATCACAGAAAGGTTTCGAGGAGGGTGAGAGGGGAAAGTGGGAGGCCGATTGCATTACCCCGCAGACAGGTTAATCCCCTATTTTCGCCTACAGAAAGATACTTCTGCGAGCCAGACAAGCCAGATTTGGGGGCCCGGTCCAGTCCTTCTTCCGAACCCTGCGCATCACCTTAAAAGAGGTCACAGCAGCGCGAACCAGGCCAGCGCCTCCGTGGGAGTCAGGTGAACGTTACACCATATTCAATGCCTATGGGCCACCACAGGACCTGTGGTGCTGCTTTTTGCACTCTAAGCTACTTTGTAACGCTTGCTGTACTTCGAGCCGGCTCGACCCAGTGGCAAGGACCATCTTGAGCTACCCGACTGCATATAGGCCCAATGTGAGAGAAACTGATTTAAGCTCCCTCTCCACCATTTTCTTCCAATACATGACCTTGAACAGTGCAAATATTGCCAATTAACTGCCTGAACACCTGCTCATCTACCCAGAGTGCACTCCTACACATGTCTGCATTCTGTGTCTTTGCTTGTACTAGGGTGGGTTTTTCTGGTATTTTCTAGGCAACTGTTTGCATTTTATGATTGAATTGAAATTCTATATTTTCATAGAACCTTGATTGTACATTCTTTTATTTTGGAGTCGTTGTACTCTTATTGTTATTAACTGTATCAGCTCACACCCCTCCAGAAAATGCAACCCGCCATCAGCCTGCATTTCCAGACAAGGTGAAGGAAACATACCTTTTGGGCTCTGCCTATTCCACCTTTCTGATTGGAATCATTGCTGGTTTCATAGTAGTGTGAGGCCCAGTAGGGGTTTAGCCACTACTCATACCTGTACTTCTGCAGAGCAATAGTCATTTTGTCACAGCACAGCTGTGAAATCATGTCTTGAAAGTCATGTTATTTGGCACGCATAACATTTTGCATTCCTGTACACCATGGGTCGGAACCTATGCCTCTCCAGATGTTTTGGACTACAACTCCCATCAGACCTACCCCCATAAGCAATGGTGAGCGATGATGGGAGTGAAAGTGCAAAACATCTGGAGAGCTGCAGTTTTCAGAGCCGAGTGGCACATTCCTGATTCACACATTATAAATGCATCACATTACGTTTCCTTTGCCTCTCCAAATGTTTTGGACTACAGCACCCATCAGCCCTAACCAGCATAGCCAATGGTGATTGATCAAGGGTGTCACAGAGCAAAACATCTGGCGTGCTGCTGGTCACAGACTCCTGAATGCACACATTATAAATGCATCGCATTACAATGCATTCGCCTCTCCAAATGTTTTGGACTACAGCACCCATCAGCCCTACCCAGCATAGCCAATGGAGATTGATCATGGGGGTGATAGAGCAAAACATTGAGGGGGGCTGGTTTCAGACCCATGCGGAGCACATCATGAGTACAGGACTGCTGAGTATTTCAATCCTGAAAGAAATAACTTGACAGATAAGTGTCACCTGTGCCTGAATGAGTTTTAGGCTGGAATAGAAGTATCGGATAAGGGCAAACAGAGGGCGGGCGCGCTGGTAGGCACTGAGGTGCATCAAAGAGCACACAGAGCTTGTGAGTTGGCATCATGGACTCGCAGTGGAAAACAGAGAGCCTCCTGCAGGGCAATTGCTGTTCAGCCTCTGAACCCTCTCCTGCCCCAGCAGGGGCATCATTCTGAGAGGTAATACGGTTTATAGTGATTGCATCGAATGCCAAAGCATCGAATGCCTTAGCATTAAAAAAAGCAACCCAAAAAAAGCATCGAAATGCATTTGTTTTCTTTTTTTTATGAGGGGGTCCCCCAGCCCCTGTTTTTTTACCCCTTAAAACCCATTATAATTAAAATTAAACCTTTTCCTTTGAAAAAAATGCATTCAATGCTTTTTTTCGATGCATTTTTTTCGATGCTTTGGCATTCAATGCTTTGCATTTGATGCAATGACTGGATACCGGTGATAACAACATATCTTTGTGGTGCTCGCAGACCTCTACATTAAAAGCTATGCTAGACAGTGAGAGTGCCGCGCAAGCTGAGCACTAACTTCCGGGCGCCCCTTTGGTGTGGGTCTTAACAGGGCTGACTCAAAGGCGATGAATTAAGTATCACAAAATAGGGTAATAGCAACACCTCTTATATGCAGCACGGGAGAATGGCAAAAACTGCATTAGCAAGCACAATGTAAAACATGTCATTATTGATCAGTTTAGTTTTCACAAGGGGACTTACACATCAAAGCAGCACATGGAGTAATGGGTACAGTGACAGGAGGGGGGTCTCTGAAAGGGGGTGTAAAGAGAGGGGATATGAAATTCAAAACCCCATCACCCGTTACTCCACTAAGGCCAGCTTGAGCAGTCATAAATGCAGAGTAATGTTAGTTTTAGACCCAGCTGTGGGTACAACCTCTGCAGATGAGGGATGGATGCCAATAGGATGGCAAAAACCCTCCTTTAAGGGGGCATAAACCGACAGGCCTGTTTCTGCCTGACCTGGGATTTCCCAGGCCCTGAGAGTCCGCTGATAATATTAAATGCAATTTCCCAGAATCTTCTATTAGTGTTAGGGCATGTATTGTTTGCAGACCTAGCTTTGGGACGCAATAGTAATATTAATAGGGTGCACTTACTAACACTGCCTAGGCCTAACACCCTGGATGGGACACTGTTGCAGCGGGCAAACCATGTTATTCAGCACTAATACTACTCAATCTCTCAGCAGCCTTTGACACAGGAAACCACGACACCCTCATCGAAAGACTAGAGGTATTGGAATCAGCAACACAGCTCTCCTCTGGCTAAAATCCTTCTTGACAGAAAGAACAGAAACAACTTGGGTAGCACCATTCAAGTCAGCACCTCGAAAAACAAAATGTGGAGTCCCGCAGGGTTCATCGCTATCACCACTGCTCTTCAACCTCTACATGACCCTCCTGATTACCCTCATCAAAGAACATGGTCTCACCTGCCACAACTATGCAAATGACACTCAAATCATCTACAGAATCAATGCCAGCGAAGAACAAAATCCAACACTCACAAACTGCATCACTGAACTAAACCAGTGGATGAGTACCAAGATCCTTAAACTCAACTCGGACAAAATTGAAATAGTTATTGCACCCAATGACCTGGTGAACAACACCACATCCCATGGACGATCGAGCTGGAAAACCCACCAGAACCACCCAAAGTGGTCAGAAATCTATCTTGGAATCCCAATGGACAACAAACTAGCACTAGAGCCACAAGCCAACGCAGTAGTCAAGAAATGCTTCTTTCACCTACACACAATCAAGAAGATACTTCCCTTCTTCACTTTCAATAGATTACGCCGACACCATTGTACTCCGGAGACCCCCGGCCAGACCATAGAGCCGAGGTTTGCTCCGAAAGTACTTTAAGACGAGATAGCTGCACCCTTGAGATGGATGGGGGTGCAGATTTATTACTCCAAAACCAATCAATAAGGACAACTAAATGGTTTGGCAAAAGGAGTCCGTTTAATCACAAGTACAAAAAACGGGGAGTCATGGAAATCAGCAGTGAACTTCAATGAACTTCATAAAAATCATAAATCATAAAATCATAAAAATCATAGAATTTATACTGAAAACTCGTCATAAATGACGTGTAACATTCAAAAGTTAACATGCAATCCTATTGGTTAGGAAAAGGTAACTTTAATATAGGTACTATATCTGTATATGGTAACAGAGTGAGGGGATTGGGTAAACACTGTCAGGTCGGCGTCTAAGCCCTTCCTTCAATGATGACTACTGTAGACGTCACTAAAAGTATGACATCCCATTGGTTCTACTAACTATAGGACCCTAGATTATTTGGTCCATTGTGATTCGGTTGGCACCAACCCCATGCATAAATTTCCACTTTGCTTAGAAGCACGCAGAATGGTCAGCCAGGTGCAGGGTGCCCCCCAGTTACCCGGCCCTTCTCCAATTAAGGTTACAATCAATCATCACTTCAACAACTATGTGTCAATTATGTTACTTTGGTTGGCCTCAAAACTGCATCTTCTGTTTGGGAAAGTTCTGATCTCTCTTTCTGCACAGATGCTAAGCGTAGGTGTGAACTCGTGCTTCTCCTCGCTCGCATGGTCACGTGATGCAGGCACCGTGAATTTGCCTAGTTTCTCTCAATTTGTGCATTTGATTCTTATTCGGCTTGCCACCTGCCTACGTTTATTTATCTTGACCTTTCAGAGACAGGATATTCTGTTCTTAAGTTTCAATTATATGTAGCTACTGTTTGTTCCTTCTATTGGTATGACCTTAGCTCTCCTGGCACGATTTGCATCTGCCGAGTTTCGATTCAGCCGTCTCTTCTCGTTTTGTTCTAATATGACTCTCTGTTCATTCGGCCTTTAGTAACCTGGGTTGATTCTGCTTCGTTTTCAAAGTGGAATTACACTTATAATACTGTGCTTCGCTTTGAGGTAGATTATGTATAATGGCACTTGCCGCACTATTCTTCTACTTAGCATTGCAAGCTGCATCGTTTTCCTAGCTTTCTTGCGGTTCCAAGCATATGTACAAGTGTTAGCTGGTTGAATATCTTCATCCTGTCTACAGCTTAAGCTTCTTGTATTTCAACATCGTTCTCCCCTTTAAGGTTCACGACATCCTTATTCATGGCGTTTCGTCTCAGGGTGTCATTCTCGGGTTGTCACTTCTTCTACTTGTACGTCAGTCCGGGTCCTCATGACGTCACCATTCATCTTTCATTAAGACCTTTTTTGTTTCTTCCAGGACTGTATTTAGGCAATCTTCATTTCGTCTCATTTGCTGGTAAGCTTTCCTTAATGGATACCTCACTGTCCATGGTTTTCTTGGTATCAGCACATCAATAGGTGCTGCTCTTCTGATAGGTATTGGGAAGAGCCGTACTGCGGCTCTCTGCTGATTTATCTGCTCATCATACGTCACATATTTTGGCGTGAACGTTCCTGGTACTCCAAAATGGGCGACTGAAGTGGAGGCTTTGTTTGGGACCTCCTCTACTGCATCTATCTCGGAGTGCCAGAATACCTTATGTGAAAACAACAACGTATACAGAACGCAGCAGCAAGACTACTCCTCAGACTCACTAAGAGAGAACTCATTAACGAAGATCTGAGAACATTACCTTGGTTACCAGTCAGAAAACAAATCTTCAAAACACTCTGCAAAACACACACAGCAACCCCTGGCCAAGGAGCGGATTCATACAGGAATAAATCGCCATCTACAAACCAACACGAACACTAAGTTTCAGCAATGGCATTTGCCTCTAACCGAAGCAATATGCAAAACACAAATTCGTGGATCAGCATTCTCCTGCATAGCAGTGAAACTTTGGAACTTGCTCCCAGAGCAAATACAAAGAACAGAAGATCACCTAAAACTCAGGAAGCTGTTAAAAACCTGGCTCTTTAGCGCACTAAGCTAAAGAAAGAACACCAGAGAAAGAAAAACCACCAATACAGTTCCCCAAACTACAGGCACTCTATCAACTCTCCACAACCCCCAGGATGCACATAAAACACCCACATACAACCATGCACCAAACACAACACAAATGTCAATCAAGTAAAAACATACCAGCACACAGTGCCCGTTTTTTCCGAACTGAAGCCACCAACAGCACATCAAACCTCTCTTGCGATTTTCCCTCTCAATCCGACAAACTAACCCATCCCAACCCCCTTCCTTTTCAGATCCGCCTGGTCACCTGGAGACCATGAAAATGGCAGCAGTGCATGGTACAAATCACAATAACATAACATAACATTATTAGCAGGCATCCGTGTCTTTACCTCATGGTGTTTTCTGCACAGCTTTAACCGTGCAGGTCTTTAGTGCGCTTTGCTTTTCAGCACTGTGCCTTGTTAGGTTTGCGGCTCCTGCACTGCACCGATTCTTTACCTCAAAGGGTGTTGTGAGAATCTATAGGGTGTCTCACCCACTAGTCCTCGGGGACTTGTCATCCAGGTGGCCAGGACATGGCCATCGCTTTTGGATCTAGTTCCTGGGGGTTGACCAGTGTGGGAGGTTCACGTGGGTGAGGGGTCTTCAGGAAATGGGTGTGAGGCACTGATGGTGAGATGCAGTATTCCTCCCTTTTTGTTCACCTAACCCATCCTATTTTTTAGGCTTCTCAGAGGGCCCAACCCCCCGCCCCCTTTTTACACAAACACTGGGCTGAGGAAGAGGGTGACTGAGAGTAACAAGACTAACATTCATACATCGTACTGGACATGTGCCGTTAATCGGGTCAGGCGAAGTCAGGCACTTAAAGTCAAGTGCATACACCTTATACCAATTAGCTCTCCTCACACGAATAAAAGGCAAAGCTGAAAGACAAACTCTGAGCAAGACGGAACACAAGAATGAGCAGAACATCTGGGGCAAAGGCAAACCTACCGGAGCAGAGCAATGGACCAAGGGACGAGAGCAGTGGGTCGAAAACCCGAAGAGTTTCCTACTGGAGGTCGTTGCCTCCGACAGGCTGCGAAAGACACGTGGAGAAGACCAGATCTGACAAGTGAAGGCTGCATTGTGTTTCAAGGACGCCAGCGACCCTTCCGGGTGAACGGCAGGGTTGGGGAGGTGAGACCCAGCCTCTGGTACTAACCTTGACTTGTGAATTGGAAATCGTAAAACCAAGAAAGAAATGCACACAGCCAGTAAGTTGGCAAACAACCTGAGAGTAAGTGTGTGTTAAAGAAAGTGTGAAGTGGCAACATTATATTGCAAGTGATTGCTGCACACGTGCAGATGAGATTCAAAGAAAGGCATACCTGTGAATGAACTTTGAAGCAAAAGACAGCTGTAGAATCAGTGATACTGAATAACCGAGTGGTCCAGCGAAAGGAAGTAGCCCACCCGAAAGTCTCTGTGAAAGGTGCATTGTATGTAACGATAAAGCAAATGATTTGCAAAAGCACAATGAGCAAAATGAAATCCTAGAGAAGGGGAGAGTCCAAGTTGAACCTTGAACTTTTATTCGATGTGGTCCTGCAGAGGTCTGTAAAGAAAGCCACACCCATTAAAAAGTCTTTGACATCCAAAAACTGACTGAGCCTGGCTGAGGGAGCCCTGTTCAAGTTTTGTTGAACTTTGTACTGAGGAGGTCTGCGCCCGACAGAGGGTGACCTATGTGAACTTTGAGTTTGAAAAGGTCTGAGTCTGACAGAGGAGGACCCACATAAACTGTGTATGAAGAGGTCTGTGCCTGACAGAGGGGGACCTACTTGAACTTTGTGTTGAAACATTAGTTGGAGGTCTAAAAGAGAGACTCAACATGGAAGGCTGTGTTTTGGAACTGTTTCTAGTACTGAAAACCCAAGGCAGAGTGTGTCATCCTGCCTACAAGGACCGCCTTACTCCATGTGGTCTAACGTGGAAAGGAGAGCTGATTCCGCTACATTTATTCTTTTGAACACTGATTTTTCCTTTACATACATTTCTCCTTTATACACTTTTTTGTACAAGATGTAGGGCAGGCGTTAGGTTTTGTTAGCATAGGCCATTTTGATTTCACAGACTCTACTAGGGCTGTTTTATTTATCGTTTGATGGTCGAGAATTCTCCCATCCTAGTTATAGGGCAAAGTAGGAGTTTTTCCAACCGCAGAAACTTCAATAAAGGTTTTGCAAATTGTACCTATTGTGTCAGTGTCATACTTGCGATACCATGCCTTCCCTAGACACGTGGAGAAGACCAGATCTGACAAGTGAAGGCTGCCTTGTGTTTCAAGGACGCCAGCGACCCTTCCGGGTGAACGGCAGTGTTGGAGAGGTGAGTCCCAGCCTGTGGTACTAACCTTGACTTGTGAATTGGAAATCGTAAAACCAAGAAAGAAACGCACACAGCCGGTGAGTTGGCAAACAACCTGAGAGTAAGTGTGTGTTAAAGAAAGTGTGAAGTGGCAATATTATATCGCAAGTGAAGGCTGCACATGTGCAGATGAGATTCAAAGAAAGGCATACCTGTGAATGAACTTTGAAGCAAAAGACAGCTGTGGAATCAGTGATACTGAATAACCAAGTGGTCCAGCGAAAGGAAGTAGCCCACTCGAAAGTCTCTGTGAAAGGTGCATTGTATGTAACGATAAAGCAAATGATTTGCAAAAGCACAATGAGCAAAATGAAATCCTAGAGAAGGGGAGAGTCCAAGTTGAACCTTGAACTTTTATTCGAAGTGGTCCTGCAGAGGTCTGTAAAGAAAGCCACACACATTAAAAAGTCTTTGACATCCAAAAACTGACTGAGCCTGGCTGAGGGAGCCCTGTTCAAGTTTTGTTGAACTTTGTACTGAGGAGGTCTGCACCCGACAGAGGGTGACCTATGTGAACTTTGTGTTTGAAAGGTCTGAGTCTGACAGAGGGGGACCCACATAAACTGTGTATGAAGAGGTCTGTGCCTGACAGAGGGGGACCTACTTGAACTTTGTGTTGAATCATTAGTTGGAGGTCTAAAAGAGAGACTTGACATGGAAGGCCGTGTTTTGGAACTGTTTCTAGTACTGAAAACCCAAGGCAGAGTGTGTCATCCTGCCTACAAGGACCGCCTTACTCCATGTGGTCTAACGTGGAGAGGAGAGCTGATTCCGCTACATTTATTCTTTTGAACACTGATTTTTCCTTTACATACATTTCTCCTTTGTACACTTTTTTGTACAAGATGTAGGGCAGGCGTTAGGTTTTGTTAGCATAGGCCATTTTGATTTCACAGACTCTACTAGGACTGTTTTATTTATCGTTTGATGGTCGAGAATTCTCCCATCCTAGTTATAGGGCAAAGTATGAGTTTTTCCAACCGCAGAAACTTCAATAAAGGTTTTGCAAATTGTACCTATTGTGTCAGTGTCATACTTGCGATACCATGCCTTCCCTAGACACGTGGAGAAGACCAGATCTGACAAGTGAAGGCTGCCTTGTGTTTCAAGGACGCCAGCGACCCTTTAGGGTGAACGGCAGTGTTGGAGAGGTGAGTCCCAGCCTGTGGTACTAACCTTGACTTGTGAATTGGAAATCGTAAAACCAAGAAAGAAACGCACACAGCCGGTGAGTTGGCAAACAACCTGAGAGTAAGTGTGTGTTAAAGAAAGTGTGAAGTGGCAATATTATATCGCAAGTGAAGGCTGCACATGTGCAGATGAGATTCAAAGAAAGGCATACCTGTGAATGAACTTTGAAGCAAAAGACAGCTGTGGAATCAGTGATACTGAATAACCAAGTGGTCCAGCGAAAGGAAGTAGCCCACTCGAAAGTCTCTGTGAAAGGTGCATTGTATGTAACGATAAAGCAAATGATTTGCAAAAGCACAAGGAGCAAAATGAAATCCTAGAGAAGGGGAGAGTCCAAGTTGAACCTTGAACTTTTATTCGAAGTGGTCCTGCAGAGGTCTGTAAAGAAAGCCACACACATTAAAAAGTCTTTGACATCCAAAAACTGACTGAGCCTGGCTGAGGGAGCCCTGTTCAAGTTTTGTTGAACTTTGTACTGAGGAGGTCTGCGCCCGACAGAGGGTGACCTATGTGAACTTTGAGTTTGAAAAGGTCTGAGTCTGACAGAGGAGGAGGACTCACATAAACTGTGTATGAAGAGGTCTGTGCCTGACAGAGGGGGACCTACTTGAACTTTGTGTTGAAACATTAGTTGGAGGTCTAAAAGAGAGACTCAACATGGAAGGCTGTGTTTTGGAACTGTTTCTAGTACTGAAAACCCAAGGCAGAGTGTGTCATCCTGCCTACAAGGACCGCCTTACTCCATGTGGTCTAACGTGGAAAGGTGAGCTGATTCCGCTACATTTATTCTTTTGAACACTGATTTTTCCTTTACATACATTTCTCCTTTATACACTTTTTTGTACAAGATGTAGGGCAGGCGTTAGGTTTTGTTAGCATAGGCCATTTTGATTTCACAGACTCTACTAGGGCTGTTTTATTTATCGTTTGATGGTCGAGAATTCTCCCATCCTAGTTATAGGGCAAAGTAGGAGTTTTTCCAACCGCAGAAACTTCAATAAAGGTTTTGCAAATTGTACCTATTGTGTCAGTGTCATACTTGCGATACCATGCCTTCCCTAGACACGTGGAGAAGACCAGATCTGACAAGTGAAGGCTGCCTTGTGTTTCAAGGACGCCAGCGACCCTTCCGGGTGAACGGCAGTGTTGGAGAGGTGAGTCCCAGCCTGTGGTACTAACCTTGACTTGTGAATTGGAAATCGTAAAACCAAGAAAGAAACGCACACAGCCGGTGAGTTGGCAAACAACCTGAGAGTAAGTGTGTGTTAAAGAAAGTGTGAAGAGGCAATATTATATCGCAAGTGAAGGCTGCACATGTGCAGATGAGCTTCAAAGAAAGGCATACCTGTGAATGAACTTTGAAGCAAAAGACAGCTGTGGAATCAGTGATACTGAATAACCAAGTAGTCCAGCGAAAGGAAGTAGCCCACTCGAAAGTCTCTGTGAAAGGTGCATTGTATGTAACGATAAAGCAAATGATTTGCAAAAGCACAATGAGCAAAATGAAATCCTAGAGAAGGGGAGAGTCCAAGTTGAACCTTGAACTTTTATTCGAAGTGGTCCTGCAGAGGTCTGTAAAGAAAGCCACACACATTAAAAAGTCTTTGACATCCAAAAACTGACTGAGCCTGGCTGAGGGAGCCCTGTTCAAGTTTTGTTGAACTTTGTACTGAGGAGGTCTGCGCCCGACAGAGGGTGACCTATGTGAACTTTGTGTTTGAAAAGGTCTGAGTCTGACAGAGGGGGACCCACATAAACTGTGTATGAAGAGGTCTGAGCCTGACAGAGGGGGACCTACTTGAACTTTGTGTTGAAACATTAGTTGGAGGTCTAAAAGAGAGACTTGACATGGAAGGCCGTGTTTTGGAACTGTTTCTAGTACTGTAAACCCAAGGCAGAGTGTGTCATCCTGCCTACAAGGACCACCTTACTCCATGTGGTCTAACGTGGAGAGGAGAGCTGATTCCGCTACATTTATTCTTTTGAACACTGATTTTTCCTTAACATACATTTCTCCTTTATACACTTTTTTGTACAAGATGTAGGGCAGGCGTTAGGTTTTGTTAGCATAGGCTATTTTGATTTCACAGACTCTACTAGGACTGTTTTATTTATCATTTGATGGTCGAGAATTCTACCATCCTAGTTACAGGGCAAAGTAGGAGTTTTTCCAACCGCAGAAACTTCAATAAAGGTTTTGCAAATTGTACCTATTGTGTCAGTGTCATACTTGCGATACCATGCCTTCCCTAGAGAGTCCCTTTTTCAGTCGCCCGCCACTCTGGATTCTTTTTTCTTTTGAAGGGGGTCTGCTCCTTTACCCCGTCAGGCTCCCTACCCCTACCCGTCTCGCCTTTTTTCCTGCTGTCCGCGCCCCATCCCCTTCTCCCTGTTACTTCGGCCCACTCCCTACTCCTTCCCACCCCTTTCCATTCTTCTCCCAACCCAGACTTATTAGCTCTGGGCACCTGGTGCCATTGTGGCACGGTAAGGACCCCCGGGCAAAGCTGTTGAGGTGAATACTCACGTAGCTAGCTAATGGGGGCACGTAAAAGGCATGTTTTTATGATTGGCAGATATTTCAAGTGTATGTATGTATTAAGCAGGGGGTGCGCGTACGCCGGTGCTCCGTGGCCCTGGCCTTCCGCCAGGAAACGCCATCTGCGTGAAAGTCCCTATACTTACAATGGGACGTCCTGAAATGTTGCCCAATGCCCCCACCCACCCATCGTCTGGAAAACCAAAAGTCTACTCCCCTGGTATTAAGGTCTGTACAGCGCTACATGCCAACGTGTGATGGTGCGGTGCTGGGGTGAAAGGCGGTGGCGGGTCACGTAGGCCACTTGCAGAACTGGTTTATGTGCTGAGCATTGAAGAAAGTGTAAGGGTAAGACTGCCAAACGGTGGTACTGTCCCCATATGCTGAGTGCCAGTCAAAATATGAGGACGTCTGCCTCAACTTGCAGATGTGGCTGGATGACTTCCAGAGGGTGGTTCCCTCTACAACTGAGGGCCTTCCCACCAAATCGTTCGTACCCGAGTAGGCGGATAGCTAGAGGAGTCTGGTCTGAGGGCCTCAAGCATCTGAAAGGTTGGGGTGGCTGCAAGGGTTTGGAGGGGTAGGGAGGGTGTGGCTAAGGAGAGACCTATGGGCCAGGCAGAGGTGCTTAAAAGGGGCCCTTACCTTCCCTGGGAGCCAGTGAAGTGTTTCTACAGCTGCTGGGAAATGGTTCCAACTACATGGGCAGCATCATTGGGCCCTCTCCCAGGTGGTGTACTGGCTTCTCCGGTTTTCCAAAACATACGTCAAGACCCCTATGTTCACCCAAGGGGGAGTTCATCCAGTTTGGGGTTTTAATTTGCTTTATGGCATTTTTAGTCCTGCAAAGGCACAACATACAAAGGGGGCTATTTGACAAGCACTGGTGTTAGGCATTTACACCCTAATTGTGCACCCTATGGCATTTTAGTGCCATGTCCTGGCGCAGAAGGCGCACAGGACTGAATTAACATATTGGCCGTGCATTCCTCCAACACAAAAAAGGGCACCTGCTTTCACGCCCGTATGAGAAACAGCAGGCCGATTCCATAGGGATCCAGTGTAAGTGCTGACTCCAAGGTGCTATTTGCACGCAGCATTTACATCTTTTACAAAATGCATAGTAGAAATAAAGAGTAAAGGCGATTTTTCCTGTTTTTCTACTTTACGTTTGCACATCATTTTTATAAAAGTTGAAAATTGCATCAGGGGACCTAACATCATGCACACGCTGAGGCTGGTGGTCCCGTGCATGCAGTTAACACTTTTTACAAAATTACCCTCAAAGCACCGTGCCGGGGACCCAGCAGCATACACACGCTGAGGCTGGTAGTCCCGTGCATGGAATTAAAACTTTTTACAAAATTACCCTCAAAGCACCGTGCAGGGGACCCAGCAGCATACACACGCTGAGGCTGGTAGTCCCGTGCATGCAATTAACACTTTTTACAAAATTACCCTCAAAGCACCGTGCCGGGGACCCAGCAGCATACACACGCTGAGGCTGGTAGTCCCGTGCATGCAATTAACACTTTTTACAAAATTACCCTCAAAGCACCGTGCCGGGGACCCAGCAGCATACACACGCTGAGGCTGGTAGTCCCGTGCATGCAATTAACACTTTTTGTACAAAATTACCCTCAAAGCACCGTGCCGGGGCCCAGCAGCATACACACGCTGAGGCTGGTAGTCCCGTGCATGTAATTAACACTTTTTTTACAAAATTAACCTCAAAGCACTGAGCACTGTGAGTGGACACAACAGCATGCATGTTCTAACATTGGTGGTCCCGTGCATGCAATTAACACTTTTTACAAAATTACCCTCAAAGCACTGTGAGGGGACCCAGCATCATGCACGTGGTCCCCTGCATGCAATTAACACTTTTTACAACATTACCCTCAAAGCATTGTGAGGGGACCCACCAGCATGCAGGTACTAACGTTGGAGGTCCTCTGCATGCAATGAACACTTTTTACAACATTGCCCTCAAAGCACCATGCCAGGGACCCAACAGTATGCACATGCCGATTCTGGTGGTCCCGTGCATGCAATTAACACTTTTTTACAAAATGACCCTCAAAGCACTGTGAAGGGACCCAACACCATGCAGGTACTAACATTGGTGGTCCCCTGCATGCAATTAACACTTTTTTACAAAATGAACCTCAAAGCACTGTGAGGGGATACAACAGCATGCAGGTTCTAACATTGGTGGTCCCCTACATGCAATTGACACTTCTTACAAAATTACCCTCAAAGCACCATGTAGAGAGACTCAACAGCATGCACATGCTAACATTGGTGGCCCCTGCATGCAATTAGCACGCTGTACAAAATGACCCTGAAAGCACCAAGAGACCACCAAAATCCCAGATGTGGCGCTACAATACACTGCCACTTTATATGACATTACAAGGAAAACCCCAGAAGCTGGGGATCTACCCGCTTCTTGCAGCTCCGCAGTAGTGACATTAACTGTAATGATCTAGTGCCCGACAATCCCCCACTGCCCACTTACCCCACTCCCTCACACCTGAATATCGAGGCCCTTATTCTACAACTGCTGCTACTCAGGAGACGTGATACCAAGGGCGCATCGACACCCCGAGGTCAGAGAGGGCAGCTTGCCCCTGCACAGGTGCCATCGTGGAGAGAACATGGGCACTTTTGATAGTTTGGGACTATTCCTAGCTGCTGGAGGGCCCTGTGGGTGGCAGAGAGTGTCCCAGATGCCCCCTCAATCAGGCGTCCTGGGCAGGGTCAGACTGGAGCATACAATTGTCTCGGGCACCAACGAAAAAGTGGCCCACAGTTGCAAATGCCAATTCATTGCTTTTGTGACGCTGGTTAAATAGTACCCAAGGAGGAGGTTTTTAATAAAATGTGATGCGATTGTACATTTTAAAGAATATTTATTCAGCAACATTGGTCAAAACTATTAGCCCATAGTGAAATAACTCATCAGACTGGCCCACATTGGCAAAAAACATGCACCACTTTGACCCAAAAACGGACTCACACAAGCATTTAGCGTTTTTGGTTCGGCCATGGGCCCATTGTCCTATAAGCCAGTCTGAGCCTGGTCCTGGGTGGCAAATTATTTGGTTTGCGACAATGGGTCACTAACTGGCAGCAGTTTAGTTAATAGCTACATCAGACTTGGCAAGCAAGATAGAGGGAGGCCCTTTGCTCTCAACATCTTTAGCTCTTGTTAAGTGCATAGCTTTGTGAAACATTGACTACAGGCAGATGGCTGTCTCACACAGGCTTTTCTGGTGGTGTCCAAGTCTTGGAACTAGTAAGGCAACTGGATGGTTGAAAGAGATATCATGTTTTTCAATATCAGGTGTGAAACAAAGAACTTATCCTGGCTTTTAGGCTCATATAAATAGAAACTTTGTGTGTTTAAACATTTTGTTTTGTTTTCCTGAGTGTGTGTGCGCGCGAGTGAGTGTGTGCGCGCGAGTGTGTGTGTGCGCGCACACGTGTGTGTGTGTGTGTGAGCGTGTCGCCAAAAGCAGGGTTCGTGGGCACTGAGAGCAAAATGATGAGGACCTGGGGCACAGTGGGCATATATTGAGATAGACTTCAGGATTTGATATGGGCACTAGCAGCATGAAAGTGGGCATGGGGGGCAGAATGGGAATATATTGTTGAGACACCCCTGATGTTTTTCCTTTGGGAGCATCCATCACCAACATGCTCCTGTGTACTGCTAGTGACGTCTTTTGGGGGTGCTTCATGTGTTTCCCTTCAGAACTGATTGTAAATTCTATGGTTTACCATTTTTTTCAAATGTGTGCTGCAAAATGCATGACTTGTACCCATTATTTTAAAAAATCTCTAAGGAGAAGAACTTCCCAAAACCTTATTGCAGGTGTGCTCCCTCCGGCTAATATAGATTAAACATTTACACCCCTCCTGTGATGAAATGAATACTGCTCTGCCGAAGCTGCAGTGACCCCAATCACAAAGGTGAAAGAGGCCCACCCTGACAAGTACACCTCTTTGGTAATATGGGTGCAGGGAGGTTATAGACTGCAGGAGGGGTGTGGCATGGCACAGATACAACACCAACCACAGTACTACGGTGGCACCAAAATAAAAGAATGTGCAACCAAGGATCTATAACATCGGATCTTTATCTAAACTAACAAAAATACACACAACTAATAAAAACACTACTAGGCCACCCTTGTAATGGAAAACCCATAGACAGCAGACTACCATAAAGTCTGCTTTCTGGTTTTGTAGACAGTGGTGCTCTAGAAAAGATTTCACCCAGAATACAACGGTTCATGAAGATGTCTAGAGAAGGGGGCTTCAAAATCTGTAGGGTTCCTCAAGGCAATGGGACAGGGTCTCTGTAAATACCTTATGCACTTGTCTTTGAGGCTCAACAACATTGACCCAGAATTTCCGGCTTCGAACCAGGAGCCTGGGTGCTTTGGGTGCTGAGCCGGTGTCAAGTAGAAGAGCGGCGGTGATGGCTTCCAACTATGCAGTGCTGTTCGGCAGTGGCGACAGCTCAGAGGTCAAAGATGCTGGGGGAGGCCAGCGATGTCAAGTTGGCAGCACTTGGTGCAGAGAAGCGGAGATTGGCCTTCGGTGGTAAGCAGGCTTGGCTGATACAAGATGCCATAGAGTATTGCAGTGAATGTGGTGACCAGACAATGGTGCTGAGTTGCGGATGCTAGAATGCTTGGAGGGTCTGGGATAAGGAGATGGCAGAGCTTTGGCGTCTGCGTCAAGTGAAACCTGGAGATGCAGAATTATTTGAGCATCAGGGTTGAGTATAACTCCGTCGGTTTCCCTTGCAGCAGCATGGACAGCCTCAAAGGTGCCCAATCCAACATCAAGGTAGTTCAGAGATGCAGGAAGAGCCAGGGGTTGCTCCCTCAGTTCTGTGGTTACAGTGAGACATAATCCAGGATCTCAGGAACATGGTGAATGTTTTATTCTGCCCTTCCATGCCAGAAAGCGTTATAGAATGCACTTGTAGAGCTTCTGTCACCTCCAGTGGCAGGATCTTGGGTACCAGGCCTGTTTCAGTAGGCCTTGTTCATAAAGCAGTTTCACCCAAAATGTGCTATTGGGTAGAGAGAGCTCCAGCAAAATCTAAGATGGAGGAACACCTCTCTGGACTAAAGATCTTCTCTGGGCTACTCTAATGGCACTCCCTTCCTCCGTCTGCCTACTACAAAAAGACTAGTAATCAGCACTGTGGTATGAACGAGTCATTGTCATGTCAGGACTGTCGTTAAAGAACTGGTTCCCAGGGGACCTCCCATTGTGGGTTCCTTTCTCCTGGAGAAAGGTATTGAGCCTCCTCAGAATAATGAAATGGAAGCTTCCTGGTCAGTGTCCCATATGGTTTTTGTGGGTACACCCTGGCCAGTTAGTTAATACAAAGCCAACTTTGTTATGAATTAGTCACCTCACAAAGCTGACAATAATAACCAAATGCTTGTTGCTTTATAACTGTGTAAACTCAGTAGCCACCATGGCATAACGAGACATGGCTTATATTTAGATATGAACGTGACACAAGGCTGCTGGGTTCCACAATTATACTAATATAAACCAGAGGTGCAGACAATTAGAAGGCCAATTCTGCATGTTGCAAGTTAGTGTTCCAGCAGCTGTTAAGGAATGCAAATATGAACATTGAACGGGTCCTGCTGCCACTGCAGAGCAGGTGCCAGAGATCTCAAAAGACGGTCACAGCAATGGTGCATAGGTGCACTGCGTTTTTGGCATGGACCATTATGAAAGGGGGTCTGATTAGCAAGCCTCAATTTCATAATCAGAATTACCCACAACATCTTATTGCTAAAAATTAAAAAAAGTGCAGGTGTTCCTGCCCTCACCAGATGGCATTCTGTCCCGCCTCCATATTACAAATTCACCAGCTGCTGCTTCTCTAGATTGGTGTGATGCTGTCAGAGGAAGCCCCAAGAGATGTCTGTTTAGGCCCTGCTTTCTTTTTTTAACACACATTGGGAGAATCCAACTCCCCAATCAAAAAAGGCGTATTTTTCCATAGTATGCCTCCACCACTCATGCCACGCTGGGTACTGCCCTGCTTGATAGTACTTTTAGTGACCCCTGAAGCATGCTCTCAAGTATCCAACCCACATAACTTGCATATGAATTCTAGAAATCTCTGCATTAGCTGCTCAACCCACTGAGCTATCTTCCAGTAAATGGGAACATGTGCCAGTACCAGGGCGTAGGAAGCACAAGGCAAAGTGAAGTCGGCGTCAGCATCAAATATGGCCGGAAGTGCTGCGCATGCGCAGCGGCCTCCAACACGCAGAAGACTATAATGGAGGGCCTTCTGGGAAATTAAGGGCCTGCCGCTGAAGCAGGGCCCTGAGAAACCTCTTGGATAAATTAACAACACAATTACATTACATGACATACAGCAAGATGGATGAGCGGACCTGGCTGGGAGTGTGTACCGCTCTCAAATTGCAATTTATTTGAGGCCTTTTACGGATGCCTTATTAAAAGATCTCGGCGTTGGTGGGGCTCGGGCAGGTGTCACCGGGGCGGGTGATTGATGACTCTCCAGGCTGCTTCCCTTGCACATTTATTGGGAATTTCAGCAAAGAGGGGAATCAGCAGTGGCCTCTGTTCCTATCGATCCGGGGTGGGGAAGGGGCACGGGAGGCCTGCTGATAACTGGCTCCTAGGGGAGGAAGGGAGAGACGGAGAGAGGTGTGGAGGATGAGGCCCTGTCTCTAGGAACCGGAAGAGTGTAGCTGAGGGACTCCTGGGAAGAGGCAGAGATGGGGGATGGGGGTGTGGTGACATGACTACAGGAGCCTGAGGCCTACTGATAACTGGCTCCTATGGGAAGGAAAGGAGAGATCGAGAGAGGGGGTGGATGGAGAGGGCCCTGTCTCCAGGAACCGGAAGGGTGTGAACAAGAGACTCCTGGGAGGAAGCAGAAATAGGAGGACGAGGGAGAGGGGCATTAACTACAGGAGCCAGAGGCCTACTGATAACTGGCTCCTATGGGAGGGAAGGGAGAGACCAAGAGAGAGGGGTGGAGGAAGAGGGCCCTGTCTCCAGGAACCGGAAGGGTGTGTACAAGAGACTCCTGGGAAGAAGCAGAGATAGGAGGACGAGGGAGAGGGGCATTAACTACAGGAGCCAGAGGCCTACTGATAACTGGCTCCTATGGGAGGGAAGGGAGAGACCAAGAGAGAGGGGTGGAGGAAGAGGGCCCTGTCTCCAGGAACCGGAAGGGTGTGTACAAGAAACTCCTGGGAAGAAGCAGAGATAGGAGGACGAGGGAGAGGGGCATTAACTACAGGAGCCGGAGGCCTGCTGATAAATGGCTCCTATGGGAGGAAAGGGAGAGACAGAGAGAGAGAGGGCCCTGTCTCCAGGAACCGGAAGGGCGTGGAGAAGAGACTGCTGAGAAGAAGCAGAGCTAGAGGACGAGGGAGAGGGGCACTGACTACAGCATCCAGATACCTGCTGATAACTGGCTCCCATAGGAGGTAAGGGAGAGAGAGAGAGATGGAGGAAGGGTGAAATAACGTAGTACCAGAAGTAACACCTGGACCAGCAGGTAGGTTATCTGTAGGTTTATTACTAAGTATATGCCAGGAAGACACCGGCACGTCCCTTCATGCCAGCTTAGATCTCCAACTGTAACTGCTAGAACAGTACTTCAGAACATAACACCTCAGCACTCCACACTCACTGACATGACCGCATTCCACCATCAGTGATGTCACCCACACTCAGAGACACACTACAACACTTCTCCCTCCTTACATTTCTTGAACAAGAGGAAACTTCCAACTAAAACCTTCACCCAAAACAGTCCCCCACCTGTACGTGTGGCCACCACGTGAATGCACCAACGAACCAGACTCCAAATGGGCGCCACAAAACCTGACCATCTGGAGCTCGCTCACAACCCCAACACCATACATTAAATTACCAGATGCCAACCAAACTGAAACCAACACTAATGGAAACGTCGCCTCAAATAGCAATAAAACCACGGCACAACCATAACCTACGTGGCACCCCAGGAATATGCACCCTAACTGTGCCTACAAACAAATGGACAACAAAGAACCATAACCGTGCCAGAAAATCCATACACTTTGCTAACTACGCGGAAGAATACTTCCAACTCCACTCCGTCCCCACAAAACAAAAACAATGAGGAACCCACTGAAGTAGAATAAGGGCTAACTCCTCCCTTAAAACCTGAACTGGAAGACACTCGAGGAACAAAAGGATAAACTAGCACACTCCACCTGTTTCAAGCTGCCCCCTGTAACCTAGAGCCTGCCCTCCACCCTAGTCTGCACCCTAGGGCACCAGGGCTGCCACCCCCGGGCACGAACCCAGCACAAAGAGAGCACAACAAGCACAACACCACTACATCAGTCCACTACAGCACTCATAAAGAGCACACCTAACACACAACAACGCCATAAGAAAACACAGTCAACCTAAACCACGCCAAATCACACTCCACAAGCACTACACCACGAGACCCCAGGTCCCTGCCTACTGCCCAAAGCAGTACACCAAACACACCCCTAGAACTCCTAGTCCAAAGCAGTACAACAAACACTACCACTCTGGACCCCTAGTCCTTGCCAAGTGCATCACTGCACACACCAACACTACAACTGTGGTCCCCAAGTCCTAGCCAAACTGCACTTGCAGCAGCACACCAACACTACAACTCTGGACCCCAAGTCTTGCCAAACTGTACTTGCAGTAGCACACCAACACTACAACTCTGGACCCGAAGTCCTAGCCAAACTGCACTTTCAGCGCCACAGCACTACAACCCAGGACCCCTAGTCCAAGCCAAAATGCACATTGCAAGCACCACATCACTAACCTATGGGCCCCTAGACCAACCTAGGCTACCATAAGGACACCCATTCCGCAACACACCAATTCATAGAAAACACCCTTTACACAACACACCGCAGCAACAGGACACCGCAGCAACTCACTTTGCCCCTATAATCATTGCCCCAAATTTCTTGACTCACCCGCCACAGCCTCCACACAGATGATGGGGAACAATACAAGAATAATTACAATGATGATGTCACTAAACATCGTCACTGAGCGACGAAAGTTCCAGTTCCCATGTTGGCAGTCAATTATGAACAATGCTGATAAAAACACAATGCAACAATTAGGAATTGAACCATCACCCAACAGGTCCAGCCCATCCGCAAGTCTTTTGTGGAATAACACCCACTAGTCCAAACCCACCCGCAAGTCCAGGTCGCCAGACCATTAAACACCCAGCTGAAAAAAAGAAAATCATGTTAGAACAACAGTACGCATTTTAAATTTCACAGATCCAGGTAATGCTTCCAGGAAATAGTAAACCCATCCTGAAAGAAAATTGTGTCACAACAGAATAATAATTTTTATTCCAATATATCGGGGCCACCACATAACATACACATTCACACCAGCCCCACAGACGCACCAACTGAAGTATCATACTTGCAGGCCTACAACACCAAGACAAGACACCACACACACAGGCCTTACACAACGACACACTAATACAGCGCAAGAATACAAAAAGTTCTCTGGCCGTGACTCCGCTGACTGCAATCGAACCCCGACGCCACCACGGCTCCAAACCTTATTCCGCAGCACCAAAGAGGGTCCGAGCACACAAGCAAATCTGCCAAACCAACAGACAGCACTGTCCTTGCTGCGTTTCTCATTGTGCACCTCCGATGAAAGTCCACACTCCTTCTCGGTGGCAGTTTTGAACAGGATCTGCTTGTGACGTGCTCCAAAACACAGTCCTTCACCGCGCACCGTAATGCCGCTTCCACTCCTCCACTATACATCACTAGCGAAGTACACACCTTTTTGTTCCGGCTAACTGATCCATCAACGAAATCTCAGTTGGCAGAGCAGCCCAATGTTGGGCAGCCCAAAGTTGTGCCTCCTCCCACGAGGAACAGGCACCCAACTCCTCCGCGCATTACGCACGGGGCACGTTCGATGATATGCCTGCATTCCAGTCACTTTTTTGCGTTCCAGCCATGCGCTCTGGAACGCCACGCGATGACCCCTCGACGTCATAATTTCGCTGGAGGAGCCGGAGTGCACTTCTCCAACATCCTGCCCTCTGGCGACCTACTCGCAATCCATGGCAATGGATAACTTTTCTGCTGGTGCCCGTCATAGCCATGGACACCCTCACCGAAGGCTCACTATCACATTGGCCACACCAGTGCACAAAGGACATCCACTCCTGTGTATCGCTGTCCGCGACTTGCCTCCTGCCCACTGGACCGCCCGGCCTCCAGCCAAAGCAGTGCACAATAACACAACTCCTCTCCTCTCCCACACTTCCAGATGGGAATAGTCCTGAGCGCCCCTGAAATAAAGGCCACGTGTAGACTCGGACGCTACAACTGCTCATGGCAGCACAACCTGGTGTGCCTCCTCATCCTCCGGACCACCTCCGGCCACGGGTCTCTTCCAACCCGCAAAACTCCTTGTCCTCCTGCTGCGCCGCCACAATGGACCAGTCCTAAGCCAACCGGTCGCTAGCTCAGCGCATCCTCAGGGCACCACCTCAGTGCTCCCGTCACCCTGGACTGATGGCTGTGCAGCTCTCAACACAACCCAGAGGTGAAGCTTGCTCCTTTCAGCACCACCCGGTCTGCTGAAGTTCAATAAAGCACCCAGATCTGAGCTGAAAGCAACAGCATGGGACGTGGACTCAACAGAGGGCGATGATCCTGGCTCTGCACTGTCCCCTCCTCGACAGGATCCCATCCTCGTCTCCAGTGAAATAACGTGGTACCAGAAGTAACACCCGGACCAGCAGGTAAGTTATCTGTAGGTTTATTAGTAAGTATATGCCAGGAAGACACCGGCACATCCTTTCATGCCAGCTTAGATCTCCAACTGTAACTGTTAGAACAGTACTTCAGAACATAACACCTCAGCACTCCACACTCACTGACATCACCGCATTCCACCATAAGTGATGTCACCCACACTCAGAGACACACTACAACAAAGGGCCTTGTCTCCAGGAACGGGAAGGGTGTAGACAGAAGAAGTAGAGATAGAGGACGAGGGAGAGGGGCACTGACTACAGGAGCCTGAGATCTGCTGATAACTGGCTCCTAGGGGAGAGAAGGGAGAGCCAGAGAGACAGAGGTGGAGGGAGGGCCCTGTCTCCAAGAACTGGAAGGGTGTGGACAAGAGACTCCTGGGAAGAATCAGAGATAGAGGACGAGGGAGAGGGGCACTGACTACAGGAGCCTGAGGCCTGCTGATAACTGCCTCCTAGGGGAAGGGCGAGATGGAAATACAGGTAGGGGTGCGGCCAGGGGAGGCACTGTCTCCAGGAACTGGAAGTGTGTTGAAAAGAGACTCCTGGGAAGAGGCAGAACTACAGTAAGGAGGAGTGGTGCACTGGCAGTATGGGAACCAGAGGCCTGCTGATAACTGTCTCCTAGGGGAGGAAGAAAGAGACTGCGAGAGGGCACTGTCTCAGCGAACCAGAAGAGTGTGGATAAGAAACCCCTGGGAAGAGTCAGAGATAGAGGAAGGGAGAGTGGTAGGCAGGCCTGCTGATAACTGGATCCTAGGGAAGTGGGTGGGTGGGAAGCAGGGAAGTGGGGTTTGCAAGGACCATTGGTGAGTTGATGAGTGACTCATAGTGGGGGGGTCGAGGAAGTGGGAAGTGTGCACAGACACTAAAGAAGCTAGAGGCCTGCTGGTAACTGGCTAATAGGGGAAGGGAAAGATAGAGAGGTATAAAAGGAAAACATGGGGAGGGTCAACTATCCACATGGGCCATTGGAGTGCTAATGAGCGGCCTCCGGGAGCGGAGGGTTAGAGAGGAGGAGGCCTGCTGATATACTAGGGAGAGTGGTGGGTGCACTGCCACTACAGGAGGAGGCCTGCTGATATACTAGGGAGAGTGGTGGGTGCACAACCACTGCAGGAGAAGCCCTGCTAATATACTAGGGAGAGGAGTGGGTGCAGTGCCACTGCAGGTTGAGGCCTGCTGATATAGTAGGGAGGGTGGTGGGTGCACCACCACTGCAGGAAGAGACGTGCTAATGTACTACAGAGAGTGGTGGGTGCACCACCACTGCAGGAGGAGGCCTGCTAATGTGCTAGGGAGAGGAGTGGGTGCACCGCCACTGCAGGAGGAGGCCTGCTAATGTACTAGGGAGAGGAGTGGGTGCACCGCCACTGCAGGAGGAGGCCTGCTGATATACTAGGGAGAGTGGTGGGTGCACCACCACTGCAGGAGGAGGACTGATAATATACTAGGGAGAGTGGTGGGTGCACCACCACTGCAGGAGGAGGACTGATAATATACTAGGGAGAGGGATGGGTGCACTGCCACTGCAGGAGGAGGTCTGCTGATATACTGGGGAGCACCACAACTATCAATGGGATAAGTTACTATTAATCGTTAAGTAAGTCGTCTGCACAAGCAGAGTTAAAATCACAGCTAATGACAATGGGCCTCATTATAAGTTTGCTGGTCCGGTAGCTTACCACCGCTGTTACTACAGGACCGGCAAACTACGAGTTCTGCTCGCGGGTGCCTTTTCGCCCGCCAGGTCTGACCTGGCAGGTAGACCGGCACCCGCGAGGGGAACATGTCGGATGCACCGGCACCATTCATGGTGCCTCTGCATCCGGCTTCCCGGATGCTTTTTCCAGCGCCGGCGAATGGGCAATTACCGGGTCCGCCAAGGCCGTAATGACCCGATAATTGCCCATTCACGGGCACCGGAAAAAAAAATGATACCGGCGGCAGGCTACCGCCAGTATCATGATGAGGCCCAATGTTATTTTCATGGCCATTACCTAACCATGTACCTATAATTTCTTTGATCTGAAAATAACAAGGTTGGCACTTGAAGGGATTCCAATATTAATTGATTAAGAGCTTAAGAGCATTTTCTGAATGGCGCTGGCATAAGACTCCAACCCTATAGCCAAAATGTCTTAATTCGGTGTTTGAATAAGGTAGAACCATGATTTAAGTTTTAGGCCAACGGCTATCGTCAGAACACCATGTGGCCGACCAGGGGTGCCTTTAGAGGCTTCCCGCATAAATGTTCGATAGCCATTAATAATAAGAGGAGTCATCGACATAGTCACCTGTAGAACCAGAATATTGTGTAAAAAAATAGATTTATAGTTAGCCACTTTTATGATATTCACAAAGCCACAGCTCTTCCAAGAAAGAATTTGGACAATGCTTTTGTTAAATTAGACACAAGGGATGGTAAATCCCCTTAACTCACTGACACCTGGGGAACTAAACATAGACAAAGAACTGCACGCTGGTGTCACAAGAGGACTGATGGACAAAAATTGCAATGAGTCAGCCATCAATCCTACTCCTAACCCACCGATGTACCGGCTCGAAGCTCATGAAGTCTGAAAACAATGTTTGGTCAACTCATTAGTTTAACAAAATAAAAAATAAATGTATTTTCTTTTTTCATGCCACACAATTAATATGTAAATGGCATGTTTTATTTATTTACCAAACAAGAAACCAAGTCCATATGTGCTAATATAATGACCTTTTCACTCCCACTATGATTCTAATATCCAACATCACTATCACTCATTCAGCTTCAATCACACTGGTAATCTCGCCTATAAAAGTGCTGGTGCTTTACTATAATATAGAACAAATATGAAGTGCTTAAAATTCATCAAACATTAATTTAAGCGATATGTGGATTATTTGTTCAACCTGTGTAGCTCAAACATGCAATCACTCTCTCTTTCCATTGGATCAATATATGCGGAAAGAGAGTGTGACTGCATGATCTTTAAAATTCAGTACATAGAAACCCATCCATCTAAAGGTGTCTACTTGCTCCAAAACTAGCCGGGCCACTAAGTGAGAGTAACCAACTCTCCAAAACTAGCCGGGCCACAAAGTGAGAGCAACCAACTTGTTCCCACCATTGTCCAGAATTTCCACCCAGTCTATGTCCCCTGAATGGAGGAGACGAAGTGCTGGTATTTTTGAAAACATATGGAGTAGTCTAAAACGATTACATTGTAATGAACTGTTTATTCCTATAATATTTTCTCAACCAATTACCCGATCGTCAAAACGACATTTCCCAGATGGATCATTCTGGGATGAACTAATGCATTGCAGATGAGGAGAGATCCCAATGTTTCTAGAAGAAAAAGTAGAAGACCGGTTAGAAGAAGTAATAGTAGATCTAGAAGTTGGAGGGTCTGTAGCCTTGCTCTTTTTAAGGATGCCATGAGGATGTTGCATTGGTAGGGCTTGTGGAGAGTCCTCCTCTTCTATATCCTGTTCACACACATCTTCACTTTGGTGCAGATCAGGAATTTAGTTATCTTTCCCTTTGAGGTTTCCTTATTGGTCTTTTTATTCTTCCTCCCTTTGTTTTTCTTTCTTGCAGTGGTGCTGGCCAAATCTTCAGTCTCTAATACGTCGTTGGGCTCAGAGTTTAGATCTATTATTTCCTGCTCCATAGTAGTGATCGTAAACATGTCCTGGAAGATTTTGTTTTGTATTGCCGTTCACGTTTGGGAGAATTTTAGTCTTCTTTTTTGTTTGATTAGCTTTTACTTTTTAACGTTTGGCATCAAAATGGCTGCATTGTCTCAGCTGGATCAATCCACTACAGAGGATTCAGAGTCTCTCAAGGATTGAAACAATTCTGGAGATCCACTCAATCTTGTCAAACTTGGTGAAGAAATCAGCATATCTTGAATTGAACCAACCGCTATGGACCATGAATTGGTAGTGTCCAAAACCAGGCCCCCCATAGGAGATTCAGTATAACACTATTCCCAGTGTTCCCCCTTCTCGGGCACTTATGTTTTTCCAAATAGTTGTTAAAAGGTTGGTTTTTGATGAACAGAGTCTTTAATGTTGTCCTATAGCCGCAATATTGATTCTAGCACCAAGTGTAATGCCAAAATAGACGACGGCCCAAGACTACCCTATGCTTGATTTTCAAGTGCATCCAAGGGGCTGCCCTGAGTTGGTTCTGCGTGATTTCGCCGACCTATTTTGGTCGTGGTACTTTTCATCGCCGCATTTTACATCGCCAGAAACCCTGTTTTTGTTTTTTTTTTTATTCTGGGGGGGTTCCCCCACCCAGACCACACCCCCCCTTACTATTATAATAATACCCCAACCCCAACAAAACATCCCCAAAATAAAAAAAATAAAAAACGGGGTTTCTGGCGATGTAAAATCCGGCGATGAAAAGTACCACGACCAAAAATAGGTCGGCGAAATGCGTGTATACCCCCGAGTAACCTTGTGTCAAAAATGTTCGGTCTATCAACCAGAATGCTGTCTTCAGTCATCACGACACCAGTTATTGGTGGTTCCCCCCTCATGTTCTGAGACATGGGGGGCGACAGACGTTTCTCTTGTGCAGGGCCAAGAGCCTGGAATGCTCTACCATATGATCTTCGGAAAATTGAGTCCCTATTGGAATTTAGGAAAAAACTAAAAACGTATCTTTTTAACTAAAAGTGTAGCCAATGCTGGCCTTCTGGTTCTAAACTGTTATTCCACCTGCGCCCAGTTGCAATCTTTTTTGCCCGGTTCCTTTTTCGGATATGCGCTTTACAAATGCAAAAATATAATACAATACAATACAGTATCAATATTAGGCAAGATGATAGGGACATTTGCAGAATGCAGGTTCGGGAGTGATAAAATCAGTTTGTGAGGCAAGTCTCTGATGCTGTTGGTTAACCGAGGTCTGATTAGGTGGTAAAGAACAGGGTATCACAGATTCGGGAAGTCATTTTTTAGAACTCATATTAAATGAGTCGTCACACAGCTCTGGGCACATGCATAAAAACGATTGGTCTAGTATGATTTTGTCAGCAGTGTTCTAAACCACACGTTGCTTTGAGTCAATATCTACTGTGAGAAACCTGAAGGTGTCTCACCCGCTAGTACCCGGGGATCTGTCGTCCAGCTGGCCAGGACACGGCCTTCGCTATTGGATCCAGTTCCTGGGGGTGGACCAGTGGGGAGGTAATAAAACAGTACTTTGCCCTCTTCCTGAGTTGATTTGGTGATTTGGACTTGGAGTTATTCTGTGTGATCCCATCCATTAAATGCACGTTCTTAAAGGGCCCTAAACTCAGTTTGTGACAGTGGATATAGGGCAATTAATGAGGAAATGGATTTGGCTCAAGCACTGGGTCAGTTTGATACCAGGAGGAGATAAATTATAACTGTTTGTGCAAGTGATGTGGGCATTTCGGCAGTCTTAACACAGAAGGATGGTGTTGGTGCAGGGCATGTCATAGCACATGCCTCAAGGGTTTCGCGTGATGCAGAGAGAAAATATCTGTGATAGAAAAAGAGGCGTTAGCTTGTGATTGGGCGGTGGAAAAGTTTAAAAGTTTTGTGTGGGGGGTTCATTCTGTCCTAAGGATGGACCATAGACTGCTTATGAATATATTTGAATTGAAAGGACTGGACAACATATTGAGGAGAGTGACAAGCTGGGTTGCGAGATTGCAAAATCATGCATTTAGTATGGAAGTGATTCCAGGAAAGGAGAACATCATGGCGGGTACGGGAGAAAATGGGAAAGAGGAAGTAACGGATTTGGTGTTTGTGACACATGAAGGTGTCAGTGAGAAGGAAGTATGGCTTCAGACCAGGAGAAATTGTGTGCTATGCAAGTAGAGAATGGATGGTCCCAGAAATGGACACTGGAGGGTGAAGAAGAGCATATTGGGAGGTGAAAAACGAGTTAAGTGTAGAGAGAGGATTGCTGGATAGGTGGAGCCCAAATCATAAAGGGAAACCTTAATTGATATTGCACATAAAGGGCTTATTGCTGTTTCAAGGACCAAAGTTGTGTGGAGAGATGATTATTGGTGACCAAATGTTGACAGGACAATAGAGAAGAGAGTAGATGGATGTAGTGATTGGGAGAAGGCAAAAAGGAGCGAGAGCGGCTACACAACCGATGTTGAAAATGTATGCTCTGGTTGCTTATAGATCCCTTGTTGTGAAATTGCCAGCCCTCTCGCTCCCTTGTATCTCCGCGTTGCTTACCATGTCCTTCCCTCTGTGATTTGTAATGTGCTCTGTTGCTTCCTGAAGCTAAGTTCACGCTCAATAGATACCATACCAAGAATGAGAATACGAAACAGAGCAAAAACTCACAGAACTAGAAACTTGCATTTCCTTCAGTTAGTTGATAAAAGAGGGGGAAAATATAGATGGGTGGAAAGGGTGATGTGGAAAAAGATGGGTCATTTGAGGTGGCGCATCCCTATAAGGGGAAGGAGAAGGGGAATTTGGTAAAAGAATGGATAAAAAAAAGTTTGAAGAAATGGGTTGACGATAGTCATAGTTCCAAAATTGTAAGGCTGTGCGTCGTCCACAAACCCCTACATGGCTGGTCCCCAGTCTCCCTACATACCATCCTAGGATCATCCTCCCATATCTTACCATCAGTTCGAGGAAATACACCAAACACACTGACAGATCCCTGCAGGAATCTACCCACTGGATCACGCTAAGAGGAAAATGTCCTGGAATTCTGCCAGAACCTTAAGACTCACCTCTTCCCTCGAACCTGTGGCCAGGAAGTCAAACTCAGCCTCACCACCCACACCTTCAGTCGTCCCCTAGAAGGGAGTCAGTCCTATGCCTATGCTGGACCATGGCACAATGACGGATTGGCAGAAGGCTACAAGACTACAGGACTCGTCCCTCTTGATGCTCACATAGCACATATCAATGGAAAGAATCACCATGACGTCCCACTACCTGCTACACTGCCTACTGCTATGGGTCGCTGGACCCCTCTACAAAATGCAATGAGGCTACTATCGCGGCAAGAAGTGCTTTGCAGAGGGAGGAGCATGCATTGGGTATGTAGGATGTAATCAGTTGAGGGAAATCAGAGGAAATTAACTTTCACCAGCGTAGTTAGGATGTTGGTTTAAGAGTTGTAACTTACTTTTGTGGGTGGATGGGAGGGAGGGGGATTTTACTTTTGGGTACCTACAACTATTATTATGACTAAGCACATGAAATGGGGTAACTACAAAGTTGTTTGGGACCTTTCTTAATAACTTTACATTTAAAAGAAAATAATCCCACCTACTTAAACTGCAGACATAGGCACATCCTGATTGGTTCAGTAAAGCACATTTCTGGAGAGGCTTCGATGAGCGAGAAATTGGAAACACGTTCTGACCTGCAGGAGTAAAATGTCGGCTTGCAGTGATACAAGCAAGACAACTGCCATTTTGTGGCGTCAGAGAGCAACCTTTGCACTTTGAGACTGGGCAGGAGAGTCAGCTGACCATGTCGGCTTTGCATAAACTTCACTGCACACATCTTTCTTAGGAAGATCTTTAAGACATTGCATTTCTGTGGTGGGAGAAAGAAACGACACACCGTGGAACGCATCAGAACCACAACTCACCCGCAGAAAGTAATGTTCAAAACCATCAAGGACAGGAGAAATCCTAACTCATGCAACAACATGCCAACACTCTCCCAGAAGCTAAGCAACAACATCACCAACCACTTCAAAAACCAGGTCGAGACCATCCAACAACCCATAAACCATGCACATGTCCATAGGAAAGATTAAATCCTTCACAATGAACCTGCAGCAACATCACTTAACCAATTCAAGCCGTCGCTCAAGAGGGTTTCTTCACACGGGTAAAAGAGTGCAACAAAGCACGCTCACTAACTCACCTCAAACAGTGGCAAAGACATCCACAGCAAGGAAACCTCAGCCTGTACCTACTACAAAATCATCAACTCATATCAAGCAAGAGGACCTGTGCCCTGATACTTCAGGATGACTCCCATTAAACCACACATCAAAAGAACTACCAAAAACCCAGAAGACCAGAGAAACTACAGACCCATCACCAAAGTACCATTCCCAGCTGAAATCCTGGGAAGCCATGTTTACACTCAGAAGCTGGAACACGTTGAGCCCAACAACATCTTGCACCATGATCAAGTAGGAATCAGTGCAAGGAGATGAGCACAATCAGCACGCCGATCTATTTGGGATGAACTCAAGATCAATACAGATACAGATGCCAACATAGTCTCAGTCTAACTCCTCCCAGACAATTCAGCAGCATTCAGAGCTGCAAGAGAAGCACTTCAAATAAAGAGACAAGTAGAAGCAGGACTGGGCAATTCTGTGCTGCATTGGGTCAGGTCCTTTCTTATGGGTGCAACAGAAATGACCTACCTAACACCTGTAAATCAAACCCATGAAACAAAGCCGGTGGCTTACTGCAAGGATCATGCTTATCACTGCTGCTCTACAACATATACATCGCCCTACTCATGAAGCTCATCAAAATGCACCCCCTTACTTGCTACAATTACATAGAGGACCCACAAATCTTTTTCAAAATGACTACCTGTAAAGACACAGGTGTCGCTTACGTCAAGCATGGATGATTAACAACCACCTAAAGCTAAGCCCGGCAAATATGGAGACCATCATCCCAGCAGCCGACGGCACAACACAGGTAGCAATCCCTGGGCCAGAAATAGTTCCTGCCCAGAAACTGGTCGAAAATGTAATTGGGCAGTGAACTATTCTTAAAAACCACAACTTAATGCAGCGGTAAAGAAAAGCTTCTACCATCTATGCTCAACCAGGCGAATAATGCTCACCCTCACCTTCCCATAGTGAACCCTTTCTGTCACATCACTTTTTAACATCAAGGAACAGCAGATCTCTCACGGGAGAACATATCGCACCAGCTCTAAGATCGATCGACTGGATACGAGTGAAGAAAATAATACATTTCAAAGCACTCTGCATCCCCAGCCATCCTCAGGGCCATGGAGCCCAATTCATCCATGGATGGTTTCTCCGATATTCACCAAGGAGAACGCTGTGATCCAGTAATGACGTACTCATCAGAAACACGCGCTACGCCAGAAAGAGACACGGAGGAGTAGTCTTTCCCCACATCACTGCCACACTGGGGAACTCTCTGCCCAAGGGAATTTGCACAACCAAAATCACGTTATTTTACAGAAAACTCTAAAGATAGAAAGATTTAACGAGGTTTTGGTACATTCCAGTCTGGACCATGGCAAGATATTATCAATCTGTAAGGGCGATCTAGGGGATTTTCGTCCCTTGTTCCATCCTGTTGACTTTACACATACCCTCCACTACAACAACAGGGGTAGACCTGGCAGGGCCTTTTATTGGGACATTTTGAAAAGGAAAAGGGAGCTTAATGGGATATTACGTAGGAAAAATAGAAACCATCTTCTCAAAGGGAGTTAGAAAGCTCAGCTCATCTCCTTGGCTACAAGCATTGGCTCAATGGACATAGGTTGTATATATCCAATGCAGACCGCCCGCTAAAGACCCATGACTCCAGAAAATGTTGGCACCTGATTCGGATGCCATGAGGCGGGTGTAGATGCCAAGGAAGTGGTGGGATTTTCAGAGGACCAGTGGACCCTTCACATAACAAAGCTGTATGACTGGGGAAGATACAGCCACAGAAGGAGAGTTAAGTGAGCTGATGGCAGACACTTTGGTAAGTACGTACATCAGGGAGACGGACTTAGTTCCCCTCATCATGAAGGCTAAGACGTCTAGGGCCTTGGGCCGGTTGGGCTCTCTAACTTGATATTAAAGGGAGACTCTAAATGGTGGGCACCATTTTTATCTGCCTAATTCACTCAGGTCTGTGATAAGGGGTTTATTCCCCCTTCATGGAAATCCTCTATCCTCATCCCAGTACCTAAAAAGTGTCTTCGTAATAACCCTTCCAATGTTAGGCTACTGGCAATGCAGGATTGTAGCTCCAAAATCTTTGTCAGTCTCCTGTTGGAGCTTCTCATGGCCTAGGTTAGTAAGAAGGGTCTGCTTAGTTGTCTTTAGACAGGTGTAGGAAGGGCAGTGGGACCACCCACCCTATATAGTCCTTGCTCACCCTTATTTCAGACATCAAATGCTACCTGGTAGTGCCTTTATACCTGTGTTTCATTGATTACACAGCTTCCTTCGACAGCATAATTAGAGCTAAACTCTGGGGAGAGGTGGAAGCATGGGGCATACACCCACCACTTCTTTACTTTATTAGGTCTCTCTATGGTGACACGAAGGTCAAGATCAGACTTTCTCAGGAGGGGCTCCTAACGAGCTCGGTCAATACGTCATGGGGTCTAAAACAGGAGTGCCCATTGGCCCCCCCTACTATATATTCTATCCACATCAGAACTCCCCACAATTCTGAGAAGAATTAAGAACCATCCCCCGAGATAAGGGAAGATCACCCTCCCCTGCTTATTGTATACAGCTGATACGGTAGTCTTAGACCGTACTCCACTAGGACTACAACAATCCCTTAATGCCCTACTTATTTCTGCCTCAGAACATGGCCTGGTACCCAATGCAGACAAAACTAAAATAATGAGCTGCGGAAAGGGAGCTTATGGAGCTCTGTCATTTGTTTTGAGACTGGGGGCGTTAAGCTAGAGCAGGTAGCTGATTACCGGTACTTGGGAGTATCCATTAGACCCTCCTTATCCTCCCCTTCCAGAATTTGGTAGGGGGTAACACATGCGGCGTGGTCCAAATGGCCGTCTCTCAAAAGAGTTACTGATTCCCAGGGAGGGGGTTCCTTGGAGGCCAAGATCATGGCTTATAGGGTCTCGGTCATTCCGAGTATTCTTTACACCCTTGAGGTGTTTCCTTTGAGGTTGCTGGGCTGGCTCCCTAGGTTAGAGGCTAAAATTCTTCGCTCACTACTTGGAGTGCCAGGGATTGTTCCGGTGGAGGCTATTCGGTTAGAGTGGGTCTCTCCTCCCTGCTAATGTTTTGGAAGTCAGCAGCCATTAAGCTCTGGGCCAAGATGTACTATAACATCCTGGAGGCTCTATCTCTGCTAGGACAAGTGGCGACACTTGCAGAGAGGTTCTCTAAGAGTACATGGTCCAGAGACTTGGACCTGCTGGCCAAACAATGCTTGAGGGAGTTCGGCCTTTCTAGGGTACCAGAGACGGGGTTGGATCTCTATCTTTGTATGGTTGAGGTGAAACTCAGCTGTTTGGACATGGGCTCGTCTTTAGATCATTTAGCCGGCCTCCAAACGTTTGAGGCCTACTCCCATTAGGCATCCCAAAACCATTGAGATTTATTGTGGTCTTGCGTCTTCAGACCCTCCCTGTTTTCGAAACACAGGAGCATGGATTGGTGTCCCCAGAATCAAAAGAATATGCAGACGGTGCGGCAAACAAATAGAGACCATTGGCACATTCTGACCCAGTGTGGGGCATTGATTCTAGAGTACAGTAAGGCCTACAATGAAATTTGCTCGCACACTTCTGATCAATTCTGGGCTACACTTTTTGGTATCTGTAGCACCAGCATTTTAGTCTGGCCGAGGACGATAACAAAGCTTGACCCGGCCTCCTAGGACATTGTGGTTGACGCCTGGCTAACAGGATTGCCGTAACTTCGATTCAAATGGCTTTGACTGGAGGCCTGGAGGGGCTGCATGATTTTAATGTTGGTTCAATTATGTTTCTTCTTATGTTATTCACGCAATGTCAATATATAATGAACTGTGGTTTGACTTTTTAAACATTATGATTTTAATTCAACTTGCTATTAATGTATTATTAATGTATTAGTGTAAAATGGTTTTAAATGCAACCAAAGGCACTTAATACATTTAAAAATAAAAACATTAACAAAAAAGGCCTGGCTTTTCAACACAACTTAACAGAAAAAGACATACCCTAAGTCAACAACCAGAAAACATTCCAAATCGCCCTCTACCACGTTCACGCCGAGGTGCTCAATTTGATTCATGCCTGTTGTGTATTGCTCCTTGGTGCCCCTTAAAATTGGTAAACCCCCACAAAAAACAAATCCTAAAACAACGAGGCCAAAAGCGCCACATTTTTTAAATTTATTTTTTTCTACTTTTTTTGCACTGCTTTTCGCTAAAAATAGATGAGGGGTTGGTTAAGAGAATAAATTATGCTAGGCGGAAAGCGGGGGGGGCTGTGGGAGTCTCCCCCCACATTCACAATTTTAAAAAGTGCAAAAATAGAAAAGTCATTTTGGAAATTTGAGAAAAGAAATGCTGTCTCCAGCACACCTGTGTGTTTTCTGCCAAGTACCAAATGTAATGTGTTTTGCTGTGATTTACCCACTGCTGCCCAATGCAGTTTTTGACCCCCTGGGATTTGCTCAATGTCATTCTTGTGACTGGCTCCTAGATATCGCATCTTACCCGCGTAGCATGCTGAGTTGTTCCAAGAGACCTCACCAGACTCTGCCATCTCTGCAACCTCTAGTCTAAACTCTCCTTTAGAACTACTCTCAACCCCGGCCTGCTTGGTACTCACACCTACGTGCTCCCCCTGTGTTTCCTTTCTTCCTCCCTGTCTTCCCTCGCATCCAGGACCAGTCATTGGGCACTGTCCACTGTCAGAGATACCAGCCCACACCAGGGTGCCTCAAGATGCCTGCTCACATGTACCATTCCCAAAGGATATGTCTAGGAGATGTCCCCCATAATGGACAACCCCACAAAGATGTGGTCAGATGCTGTAAGTCCCCACCGGGCCATCCACTAACAACCCCACCCTAACGCTCTCAACTTTCATGCTCAAGCGCCCTATGTACAGACCAACCAAGACACTCACACACTGCAATTTAATACCCTTCCCAGCAGGTGTCATACAACAGGACACCGCACCTCTGCAACCAGTTTAAATATCACAACTCCTGGCCAAAGCGTCCTAGCCCGACGGGCTAGGCTCTCCCGTCTGTGCTCTCGACGCGGAACACCTAGAAAGAGAATTGCATTCAGAGCTCCGTCTACCTCTTGACTGCATGCATCAACACAACAGCAAAACTGTCTTGCATGTTCCAGCTCTGCCCACTAACCTACCCAACCCCCCCCATCTATCCGATCTGCCAGTGCACCTGAACAGCATGAAAACGGCAGCGGGCTGCGATATGAACCCCAGAGATATAACCTTATTTGACTCACTGTTGAAATGGTGAAAGAAGACCTTTATATGTTATAGCGGGTACAACTCAAGTTAAAGAGTGAAGCACTTGCAAGCGTAAAAACCTCCTGTGCGCCAGTTGAAGCTCTATTCCTGCGAGTTTCACACAATCGGACATCCTTAAGAGCGCCACGTGACAAGGTTGCGTCAAGGAGACACCCATGGTAGAGGCACACTGCAGTGAGAGACAGAGGGCCTCATTCCAAGTCTGGCGGTCCGGAAAGGTTGCCGGTACGTTGCTACCGGCACCCTTATTTCCAGAGAAATAATTTCAGAGAATGCCTGCAGTGGCCGGTGCTCCGAGCCAGTCTGGCCTGCCGGGAGCACCGGCCCCTGCAGGCATGGTTTTCACAGAAGCACCGGCATTGTTAGCAACGGTGCTGGTTCCTCCGTGTCCCCAATCCCGTGGAGTGCTACGGGACTCCACGGGAATGGGGACTTACAGTTAACGCTGCCTGACATCCCGGGCCTCTGGGACTTGTAATGTCCCGGTGGTACCGGGATCCAGGCCCCTTTCTTGGCCCGGGCGAGGCGGGCAGCTGCCCGGGGCGCAATAGCTCTGGGGGGGCGCAATTGCCCTGGTCCCTGGAGCCTCTGGAAGGGATCAAATTCCCCAGTTTGTGGGGCGGCGCATTTCCGTGTGAAAAGTTCCGCAGGTCAGGTGCTGGCGCTGCCCTGACATTACATGAGTCAGAGGCTCACTCTGACGACTTTAGTGCAGGGAGGGGGGGCGTGGTGGCAGCTTAAGCACAACAATGAAAACACTTGAGGTCCCCCTGCAGGTAAGGGCAGCCCCTCCCATCACAATGCCGGCAGTAAACTGCTAATAGTGGGCCATTAATCACTGTATGGTTTCTTGCTGGCATCGTGATGGGAAGGGAGGTGCAGTGGGCTGTGGGGATTGGACGTGCCTTGTAGGCACGCACCGTGGGCCCCAACACGGTACAAACGGAGACCCGTTTCGGCCCATGGTGCGTCCCTGCAAGCCCAGAAAATGGCCAAAATAATAGTTTAAAGTGGTGCTATTTCTTTCATGCTGCTTCTTTGCCAAACTCTATATCAATTACACTTGAAACCACTTCCATGGCACTGGTGATGAGTAACTCCATTATGCTGATAATAGTTTTGACCAGTGTTGCTCAGTAAATATTCTTTAAGCCACGACCTGCTTTATTTATTTATTCATGCAATGTTTGTCGGGTACATGTACACAGAAAATTTATTTATTTATGCAATGTTTGTCGGATACCTGTATCCGACAAACATTGCATAAATAAATATACAGGTACCCGACAAACATTGCATGAATAAATAAATAATCCGGGTCCATAACAAGTCAGACTTTACTGTATCAAAGCATACACTTGATTCCCATTCAAAGAATTTTAAAGTGATTGTTTATTGGGTTCAGGTGTCTCCTTGTCATTGCCCTTTTGGCTTTGGTTGCCTCCAAACCCCCTTCAGCATCTTGTGTTCCTCTTGGTGCACCCAGTCCTCATTATCTGCAGCCTAAGTGTGACTGTGGCATACAATTGTCTTGGGCACCAATGAAAAAGTGGCCCACAGTTGCAAATGGCAATTCATTCTTTGTGTGACGGACTGTTTGACTTTGGGTAGGAGTTGCTGAACGGTGTAGTTTGGGAGTAGCACGCGGGGTGCGGTGGGAGTGGCGCGCGTGGTGCGGTAGGAGTGGCGCGCGGGATGAGGTGTGGGGTGGTTCATTCCTAGTGTTTCGCCCTGGGCACCAAATGGACTAGAAAGTGCCCTGCCGAGATCTCAGGATCTCAGGCGGCGGAACGGTATTACAAGGTCGGCAGCAACCCACAAGTAGCACCAGCGGGTTACCGCCGACCTTGTAATAAGGCCCAGAGAGTGGCTGGGGAAATGAGAGCTCTTTCTGGCCAGTGGAGACACAAAGGCCAATTCAATCATGGATTGAATGTCTGGCTCATAAATCAGAGACATCTCTTATCATTTCATCACTGAAGCCTGAGACCTCTGGCTGCCCTGTGAGGGAGTGCACATGTGTTCTCTGCACCAATCGCCCTAAAGCACTCTTCATGGAGGGACAGGGATCTCTGCTGCGTCACACGGGCCTAATCGATAAAAAGAGCCTCTTTTGGCACATATGAAATCTTACGACCTCCAGCATCCGGAGGGTCAAACGGCGGGACCGCAGGCGTTAACCTGCCTAAGTGGATGGGGTCCCGGCGAAGAGTCCCTGGTTACCCACAAGGGTCGTGCTCCTTGGGTAATAACTGGGAGCCATAAAAAATGACACCCCTGGCCCCCAATTAATCCAGGGAATGGCCACGTGTGACAGGTGGGCACTGGCCACTTGCAAGAGAAGGAGACCCCAGGGTCCCTCGATGTATTCATCTGATGAGTCACTATAGACTTAAATGTATATAGCAGTGTGGGGAGTGTGGATGGGGGGTACAGGTTCTTTGGCTATGTTTGCTTTTTTGTGCATAGCATGCGCATGTTATTGTTTGGCAGAGACCCGGGGTCCAGATTATCAAAGATTTGCACTGATGCTGAAAAGTGAGCAAATGCTTTAATAGTGCAAACAGATTGTGTCACAATCCATATTATCTAAAAACGTTTGCACGCGGGCACACATGAATCCGGCTTTTTGTGTACTATGTTTGCTGCATGACATACAACAAAAGGTGTCTACTACAGTTCTTTGTATGTCACACAGCACACATCCTAACTAAAACAGCCTGCTCGTATTTTACCCACGTGAAAACACTTTAGATGTTGCAGATTGGGGCTAAACCTTTTTGTCCCATTCTCTATTAACAAAGCAGCAAATTGGTGCTAACTTCATTTTCGCCGCTTTTTTGCACAAGTGCAAATCTTGATAATCTGGGCCCTGAGTCTGAAAATGGTAGAAAAGGTGCATAAAGTGGCGCAAGTAAAAAAAGCACAGAGGATGCGCTTTTTGCACTTGTGCCACTTTAACAAGTGCGCAGGTCACCTTATCAAAGAGGTGACCCGCGCATCTCTCAGCGGCTGTGCAAGGAGGCAAAAGATGCGCTGGCCAGCACACCTGCATAGATTAGTGTCGGCCGCAGACTCCCGGAATTAACATACGACAGCCTCAGTGCTTTTCCCTGTGAAGGGCCCTTAAAGGGACTGCCTTTTGAAATGTAAATGAAAAAAAACACATTTCTGTCCCTGCTTGAGGGATATAAATGCAAGTGTGACAGCATCAGTTCAAACCTCTGTTGACTCACTTGCAAAAAAAGCATGACTTGGTCACAAATGCCTGTCCAGCTTCAACACTCATCTGGGTCTGTTCCCAACAGGCGCTGGGAAAGGTGTCTAATTTCTGCGCATTTCAAAGCGTGCCCGTTTGTGAATTTGGGATGCACAGTGAAAGGCGCAGAAACTCCACATTGCTTGCGCAAATGCGCAAAGGGTCTGACCCTGCCGTGCACTGCGGCCACGGTAGGCAGACTTGCCACGGGAGCACCGGCACTGTTGTTAACGGCGCCGGTGCTTCCGTGTCCCCATTCCCGTAGAGTCCCATAGGAACTTGGGATGCACGGAGAAAGGCGCAGAAACTCCTCATTAGTTGCGCAAATACGCAAAGGGGATGGGAAAGGAAATCTGACTATGCACATCTATGATGCACACACTCAGATGCTTAATAACAACAGGGCACAACGTTTGTAGTGTGAGTGATGAGATGTGCTTACACTTCTCATCACTTGCTCCAAAGAAGGTTTGAGAATCTAGCCCTATGTTTTTAGGAGATAGTTCTTTCTGGAATGAGTGGGTGTTTGTTTATTCATTTATTATGCAAATGAAGACTTATTTGGATTGAACTGTGGGTTTTTAGAATGTATTGTATGCTTGGTATCTGTCGCGATATGATTTTTGTCACGTTGTCAAGCTTACATGTGTGCGGATCTCACTGGCCACCAGGTCGGGGGACAGAGAGACATTTTGCGAGGATCAGGGCATGGATGGGTGCAAGACGTCATCAGCAATTATAAAAGCATTACAATCCTTTGCTGATTCTCTCCTAAACCTTCACCTGTTTGATTTGATCATTGTTGCCCATTCCTCAATGCGTGGACATACCAAGAAGGGGATTATGTTAGAGACGCATGTGGCCAATCGCAAGATGGCTGACTTCAATGCATTCGAGACTGCCAACCACAAGATGGCAGGCAAATTTGCCAACACTGAATCCTAGGGCCTCATGAGTTCGCACCACTTACTATTGCCTTTGTAATCAATGAATTGTGTTGGTTGTAATTTCATTGAATGAAAAGGGACCACATGGCCGGCGGCTGCAATTATGCAAGGCCATCGTTAAACGCTTACTCCACTAATTTGTTAACATGGAAGTGGACCTGCGCCATGCACTGTGCACTTCTTAAGATTATAAATGCTGGTATTTGCTTAATAACAAACAAGAGAATTGTCATCTGTAAGGAATGGGCAGTGAGTTTGAAGGCAAAGGCATTAGTCCTGTAATGCAGGTGTGAACTGCTCTGCCAGTGGTCTACTTTTAAAAAAAACAAATGTATGCTATTATGGGACAAAATTATCTACAATTATAACACATTGATTTAAATGTGTGCTGCTATTTTTAAAACAGATTAGGTAAGTACAAATATAGATGTAAAATAAGGGGTCAATTATCAGGAAGAGCCAAAAGGAAGCTGCCATGTGAGCTGTGTTTGAACCTCCCCAACCGTGCTCCATTTTTTTATTTTAGTTTCCAGAATGCAAAATGGCTGCTGCTACGCACAGTCAGCGTTGAACTCTCACTGCACTGGCTAGTTGCTGTGGAGATGACTTCCTCCTGCTGCTTCTGGTAATCCTGACTCGGTTCATAAGCCTCGCCTACAACTTTAAAAACAATTCAGAAACAAGAAAATGAAAAATTTGAAAACAACAAAAGGAAAGGAGCATCTAGTGAGTGGGTGGGGGAAGGCGGGGGCTTTGAACTTTGGAAATGGCTGTGACCAATGGCAGAGCTATCTCCTGTGACCTCAAAGCAGATTCTCTTGGCTTCCAAAGCCACAGGGTCATATACAAATTATTTGTACCAATCGCCAGCATAAGTTGTACAAAATAGCATTTTACACCCTAGCCAAAATAAAGTCAAAAACTTAAGAGGCTGTAAACTTTGCTTCAGCTTCTTCTTAGGATGTGGGGCAGCCTTGCCTTAATCCATACATCAATTAAGTAGTGGAACCTTTATTCAGTAATTATGAAAGCTCTTTTATAACGGTAACCAGGAATGGAACACCAGCACACTGTGCGTGCTGACGTGACCAAGGTTCTATACGCTTGTTTGAGCGTCATACCTGGGGCACAGGTTGGAATGCGGAAGGGCCAGGACTTGGGGGGCAGAGGGATCTAGCTTGTGAGGGAGGTTCAGACCTCTCTTTCACTGCTAAACGTTTTTTGTTTGTTTTGCAAACGGCTGTAACTTAAAATGGGAGACAATCAAAGCACATTGACTGAAACACCTGCGGGGGCACATTCCTGTCTACTTGGGATGCAACATGTAACCTCTGGCAGGGGAAAAAAAAGAGAGAACAAATTAAACGATCCCGGCGCATAAAGCCGTGCAGGCATTGTAAAGGAATCTCACACATGATCACGCGAGGGGTTTTATACTGTAATTAATAAAATAAAAACATTGCAGGCGCGAGTAGAGTGCTGTTCTGAACAGTTTTCAAGCCTCTCCCAAGGGATGTAAGGCACTCTGCTCTGATATGATATGAGAGGTTATTTATAACGTGCTTAAATACCCAGAGGTTTGAAGCGCAGACCAGGGGATCGAACCTGTGTTGCTCCGTGTCGTCTTGCTTCAAGGTGAGCACGTTGCCACTGAGCTATCCTCCTGAGACTGCGCCGTGAACACTGCTGCTGTTTGGGCCTGTAGAGAGGCCCTCCCCTGACAGACAGAAGAGCGCCGACATTATTACCACCCCACCAAGCGGCCCCCAATCACTGCTGCAGCACCTACATTACGGGTGCTCCCCTCCGGCTGGGTGCGCCCAACGTTTCACATAGTTTTTAAAGGGACTGCCCCTAACAGTTGGCCCTCCTGGACTCACTGGGCCACACCTGGCAGACGGGGCTCAGGTTGAGTAGTGTTGTGGTGCCCGCCACTTCTGCATGCCCTGCTGCATCTAACATACACAGTCAGGCCAATTTAAAATAGGGAATGCCCCCACGCTGCTAGCACCTGCTGGGCTGCTCCTAGCATATGCAACCCAGCCAGAGAAAAGACTTTGCGGCCCCCACACACACTACTGCTGCTTTCTGCTGCCTACCCATAAATATGAACTGCTTGCTCAGACCATCACATGAGAGCTCAAGAAACAGAGCAGCAGCAAGGACCTTGAGACAGCCCGGCCCAGGCTAACTCTGAGGTAAGGCGGGTTTATGTATAGTCTTTGTACAGTGCACTGTATGGACTTTGTATATATATTAAGAAAAAAAGTGGGTGCACAGGCACTGAGAATTGATTACCCCTCTCTACATACACCTGCGAGTTGCGAGATGAGGAGTGTTTGTCACACATACATTAACATATACACAATATAGTACAGTGATATCCCATTGACCAGGATCTGCTAGAAGAACAGAAGAACATATGCAATTGTTTTTAGCACAAAAATAGATATTTTTAAATAATATAGTACCTAATTTTTAAAACAATATCTTCATACATAAATGCATTTTCATCATTAAAACAAAGGGGTATGTCAATCAATAAACAAAAAATCTATTTTTCAAGAAAACAAAATTAATTGATCAGACGGCTATTTTTAGACATCTTTTAAGAGATAAAGGGCCTCATTACACGGTAGGCGGTAAGGGTTTACCGGTACCAGTAAGGGCACCGGTACCAGTAAACCCTTACCGCTTTACTACGAGTTCCCTTTGTGGGACCCGACCTTAATAGCTGGTGTCGAGATAAATAACAACAGGTAACATCTTATTTTAGTGACAAACACTCCACAGTCATCTCTTACTTACTTCTCCAGGTGGAGTGAGAAATGAGTCGGCAAAAATTGCGACATACTGGAAGTTATTTCACTTTGAATTGTCACAGACTACTAGTGTTGATCGTAGCTCTTGTGGCAAAAGTTCACCTTATTCTACATGAGGGATACTGAATGGAAATCAGAACGGGCAAGGAATTACAGTCTGATTATTACTCTGACATTAGTTTATAGAAATATTAATGTTTTCTATACTCAGCACGTACATTTTAAATACAAGTAAATATACTTCACAGGACCAGTACTTAGGTAAATATTTCTTGTTTTTTTTAACAGAGGCTATAAAGAAAGCATATAGTCCATCGGTTCTAATTGCCAATATTCCAGCACAATTTTTCTTATTAAGAGTGTATCCTAGATAATTTAAAACGAAGGAAAGGTCTTCCAAATCTTACTTGCGTAATCATTTGACTACATACATACTGTGTGTCGCGTAGTCTAGTTGGTCACGGGTACAAGCTGGTCGTTTGGCTTAGATAGCTGGCAGTAACTCTTTAACGTGTGACACTAGAGGGATAGAAAAGCTAGTAAGTACTAGCATGTAGTCAGGGGCGTTGCTAGGGGGGGGCTAAGGGGGCTATAGCCCCTGATCTTTTGGTTGTAGCCCCGGATAGAATCTCAGGAGCTACAGCCAAAAGACTAGCTAGCCCCCAGTCCCAACAGTTCCGACATCAGCTTAGCCCCGGGTCTTTTCCAGACCTAGCAACTCCCCTGCATGTAGTAATAGCAACAAATTGCGGAATAAGAACCCGCCTTTCATATTTACCTTCTGCGATTCTCTGATAGATGGAAGTCTGGTTAGCACAAGGCATGTTCAGATTCCTTAAACATGTATCAAACTCGCAACTGTAAATAAAGACATAACTAGTTGAAAATACTCCAGCTGTGGTCACATCTGGCCTGTGCCTTTGGTGTAAGGGATGGGGCGGAAGCCCAGGCTGAAGTTTCAACTTCATTGAAAGCTTTTTAGGAATCATTTTTGCAAAATGGGTGTCTCCTTCGAAGCCTGTAAATGGAATATGTCTTTATATCAGCTGTTAGCGGGGCTGTAACATATTTCCTCCCTAGAGATTACATCTCACGTATCACACTTCACTGAATGGTGTCCGTATTGTCTATCTCGTTCAATGGCTATCTTGCACATTTTTGTTGTGATGCAGCGTGGGGTGAAGGGAAAGAGGAGCACCTTGGAGGTGAGGCATTCCTGCATTCCTGGAATGCAATGCAAGAGCAAAGTGCCTTTGATGTTGCTGCAAGAAAGGGGCAGAAGAACAGCATCTGGACAAGCTGCTGCTGCTGCTGTGCATCACTGGAGAGCAGGTGCTGGGTTAAAGATTGGAATATAATTAATGTATCAGCTGAGCTCCTGCACATCCTCCCATCACCTTGCAACTTGCAGTTACACAGTGTACATGTTAACCTGGTGCATTCTGGGGATGAATATCCAGAAACAAATGCAGTCAGGGTCCTGATTCCTCTATTATAAATGCAGGACTACATAACCCAGATGTAAATGTGTGAGTCACAACTCTTTAAATCAATGATCAGATGGGTTATAAAATAAAAGGAAAAGAGCATTAGTGTTATTGTGGGGGGGCACTTTTTGACACCTGGTGGCACTATGTTGCCTGTCTTTGCAAGTTCCGCTATGATCATTGGCACCCTAGAAGGGATTGAACTTGGCAAATGCACGAGTTTAGGCTGGTGTTAACTTGCTACAGCCTCAACCAATTCCCATTCATGTCTGCTTGGTCCATTCCATTCTGGAGAGGGCTGTCCAGCAGTACATAGTAGTACTCATGTTCCCATTATATGTCTTGAACTACAAGTCCCAGATTGGTTGTTGGGCGTTGGTGGATTGTCGATGACTACTGTCCTCTACATCAGGCCTTTTATTCTGATGAGCTCCCTTGTGCACCATCTTATTAAGAAACCCTCAGCCGATCCCTCCTGCCCGGATAACTATTGCCCGATCTCTATGACTCCTTTTCTGGGCAAACTTTTGGAAAAGCTGGCCATCTCCCAGCTTACTCTCCGCACTGAATCTGTTGGTTGTCTCCATGACCATCAGTCTGACTTCAGAGCGGCCAGATGCACGGAAACTGCTCTCCTGAACATCAGTGAAGACCTGCTCTCAAACCTGGACACTAACCATCCTTCTATCCTTATCCTCCTCAGGCTCTCTTCTGCTTTTGAAACTGTCAACCATGCCATCCTGCTTAACCAACTCCGTGATAAACTGGGTATCACTGATCAGGCCCTGGCCTGGCTGACCTCCTTTCATTCTGACCGACCACCCCAGGTCTAACTTGGTTCCTTCCTCTCCTCTATCTTTCTCTCTGCCTGTGGTATTCCCCAGGGGTCTAATCTTTCTCACTGGCTGCTCAACCAACACCTGGCACCTCTCGCCCACCACATAGCTGCCCTCTGCTCCAACTTTCAGTGCTGTGCGGATGATAGTCAGCTCTCTTTCAGGGTCCCCTCAGCCGCCTCCTCTCCCTCTTTCATCCCGGATTGTCGTGTGTCACCAATAATCTCTGCCTTAATGCCAGTAAGATGGAGATCCTCCTCATCAGACCACCAGCACCCTCCTTTCCTCTTACTCTCTGGCTGTCCAAGAACCTTGGGGTCATCTTCGGCCCTACACTCTCCTTCTCTCCTCACATCTCTGATGTCTCTAAGAAGTCAAACTACCAGCTGCACCTCCTCAGAGGTATTCTTCCTTTCCTCACTTTCCCCCAGAAGCTCACTGTCTCCAGAGCTCTGATTCTCTCAAGGCTGGACTACTGCAACAGCCTCTTTCTAAATCTGCCTTCCTCTACTCTCCGCCCTCTGCCACTCATCCAAAACAGGACCGTGAGACTTGTCCTTGGCCTCAAGCCCTAGTTCGTATCTCTCCAGCACTGAAATATCTTCATTGGCTCCCAGTGGCGGCAAGGATCAAGACCCTCTGCATCGTCCACAAGGCCTTCTGGGGCTAGCAACCACAATACCTCCAACTTTTTCTACTGAAATATCTTCATACTCGAGCTCTCCGCTCCTCCACCTCCAACTCCTTGAGGGTCAGTCGCTTCGCCAAGCACCGAGTTGGGGGCAGATCTCTTTCTTCGGCTGGTGCCTCCCTCTGGAACAGCCTCCCTGCCTCTCTGAAACTTGAGGAGAACCATCTCCGGTTCCGGAAGCACCTCAAGACCATCCTCTTTGCTTCTGCCCTCTCTCTTCCTCTCACCTGCTGATCTCCTGTCTGATGATTCTGCACTGGTCACCTGGCCACCCTCTGAACTCGGGCCCAGGTCCAGCTGCAAACCCATACTGCCTCTTGGCACCCCCTGCTCTTTGGTCTGTATCCGTATTCCTTTTCCTGCACTTGTTCATCGACACCACCCCCCTGCTACCCCTCTGGCACTTCTCTCCTCCCTGCTCCCCTTGCATGATCTGAATGTCACTAGGCCTAGTAAGATTGTTTTTTTGTTCTCCCTCTGTTGCCCCCCCTTGCCTTGCCACGCCTTGAAACACTTGTGTATAGGCACGTTATAAATGTCATATCATATCATATCACGGAAATCATTCTGCTTTCTGTCTGTATTTATTTATACAAATGGGAAAAAATGGAAAAACAGGTCTTTCTGTCTGGTTCTCTATGATGTCACTCATACATCGAAGGCCAATCACATTGGAGATTGACAGCATGGAGAGTGTAAAGGTTGTATAAAAATAGCATTAAAGTTCTTCAAATTGCTGACAGCATATATCTTAAAGCAGCAGCAGTCACAGGAGCAACCTTTTGTTATAGAAAAAATGGAGCTAGCATTTCTTTCCTATATGGCTACATGTGTGCTTTGGTAAATGCATTTTGTATGAGAATAAATGCAGAAATATACTGGTTACGAATTATCTTTTTATATGACCAAAAATAAATATGGATAAATACAGGAAAAAAGGCCCAAAAATAAATATGGATAAATACAGCAGAAATGGCAGGAAAATAAATACACCAAAACCGGGAGCCTTAATTATAGATCTACCTTGTGATAGGCGCGTTATAAATGCGATATCATATCATACCTTTGTCAATCCCCCTATGAGTTTTGGTTGCCTAAGAAAGATCAAAATGGGCAATGGAATGTGTTTCGGCTGGTGTTGCCATTGGACAGCCTCAGCCAGTTCCGCTAGACTATTGACGTACTGCGTGAATCTACACGCCCGCATCGAGAATTTACTGCATAGTCTCTATACTCCAAAAAAATTGCATTTAACATAAACTGCTTCACTGTAATGGATACAGGATTTTAAAAAGCTGAACTAGAAAAGTTCTACCTTGAAAATGATTTTCTTTATTCCAGTGACGACAAACGATGGTTGTTTTCATGTTTCCATGGCTAAGCATCACACTTTGAAAGAATTGGGGCATTGTGAAAAAGCAAGCAACTGTTTATATTGCACAAAGATTTGTGCATAAACAATAATTATGTGAGGAGAACTAATAATGTATTTATTTAGTATTATACGGTCATTGTATGGACTTTTAATACTAGCACCAATCACAAACCCAATGTCATCAATTACATTGAAACATCAATCATTACAGTCAAAACTAACAATATGAGATCAATGGTCAGGAGGATCAATCCCACGCACTGTGGGGGGAGCACGCATGTGCAGCACGCTGACACCCGGTGAATGACAAGGTGACACCTATCGGCAAAATGACAAGCTGCTCCTGAAAGGGCTTTACCGGCCGCATCTCAGGGAGATTTTCAGTGTAGGGATAGGCTGATGAATGGTTTGGGGAGAGAAAAAAGAGTGTTTTGTCCAAATGTCTCTCTCCGGTACAGTATTGTCAGCAAAGCTCAGTGATGGGGCAGGCTGTGCAAGAAATCGTTGTGATGTTTCCATAGGACAATGCTAACTACTGATGGATCTACGATAGGGTCCGGACGGCAAGACGTACAGCGGACGTAGCCAGCGATAGCCATAACTGCCTTTCATAATACTGTCTAAGCATCCCGGAGATGATGCAGATGAGCTTCCAGCCAATCAGGAAGATTGCAATGTCGGCCTTACCTCCAGGTATTGCCTCGCGTCTAAAGCCATGGGCAGTGGGAAGCCGCCATTTCAGCTCCTGGGATCCAGCACCGACCTACAGTCACCCCTGCTTGCTGCCAGATTTCCCCACTCCACCACCCCATTCCAGCCACTTACCTCCTTTTGCCCGCCAGTGGACCTGCCTAATCTCTTCTCTCCTCTTGCAATGGCCGCCATGAAAAGGAAGAAGGGAGTAGGAGTGGTTCCCTTCTCCCTTTTCCATGCCAGCCATTTTTATTCTTTGTTTTTTTTTTACTTGTGAAAAAGCCACTGTGCCGTTTCAGAATAAAATAAAATGCTATTACCACCCCGTAGACAGCCTTTTGGGGGTGCTAACAGCTATAACCCTGTCACCGATGGGACTTACCTCCTGGTAATGCTGTAGGGTCCCGCTTTAAGACTCTTGCTTCACTTGGGACTCTAACTTTGATCCCGTGCCATTACTAGCTGTTAATGCCCCCACCTTCGTTGGTCATTGCTTAAATAATAGGTTCCAAAGGAGTATGTGGACATGTCCATGCATCATTTTATCTGTAGATTTCTGGGTAATTGCTTTGGAGCTTTGCTGAACCCCATTACTTGTTCTTACAAACAATGCATGGCTGCCTTTAGTGCAAATAGTTGCTAATATTCATAGGTATCTAAATGGAAATCTCCATAAAACACTGTAATGCAATTTTTCATTTCCAAATATCACAAACCAAAATACATGGTATTACAAAAAGTGGTTACAAATATCCACTGTCTATAAAAAAATAAATTGCCAAAAAAAGCAAAAGGGTGAATATCTTCCTTGCTTATTTGCAAACACATGTAAATATGAACCTCCTTTGCAAATTAGACAATGAACCTACGTTAACCCACACTCCTTGTTAGCACTATCAATCAAGCTCTTTTTTAAACAATATTAAGCTTTTGCATGCTTCATGTTTGCATCTCTTTCATTTAACGTTGACATTTTGATTGGTCGTGGCAATTTTACAGGGTGTCTTTTGCGTGTAACGTCTGTGGAGTCCACGTGTGTGATCGGATTCCTGCCTGCCTAATTACATGTGAGAGGTTATGAAAGCCGGCGGCTCCTAACATGGCCCGGCAGCCACTGCGGTCACGTCGCCGAGCGTCACCCTGCGCGCGTCATGAATAATTCAGGCCTTCAGGCCTATCTATCCCTGGCTATGAGGTTACCAGCCCGCACCTTCCTCCGATCTGCTGCCCCCTCTGGGCACAGCTGGATCCGGAGACCCCAGGGCAGGGAAACCGGAGCAGGCCTCTCTAAACGCGAACCTGATCCCGGCCTTGAAGGCTCAGCTGGAGAGTGTTTAATAAGGGTCCTGGTTAATCGATAGACCGGCTGCTACAGACGCCTCGGCCCTATCTGTAATGTCTCTCCCGCCTACCCTTTCATGGCCTCTCATCCTTTCATTCAGTGGTCGAAGTGTACGAAAAGAAGTAGTGGAACTATGTTCCCGGCTGGCCTGCCCCTGCTCCCCACAAACCCCGTTGCCACAACCCCTCCCACACACAATACACTCCCCCAAACACTTGCTCCTGCTGTTTAGGGGAACGCTCAGTGCAGTGCATTGAAAGTGAAGGTTTCAACTTCTTCCTACATTTTATTTTAAAAGAAAACCATTCCGGAACGGTTTCTTTTTAAAATAAATGTATAGGAGCTGTTCAAGGTAATTAAAAAAAAGTATAGGAGCACCGCTCCCGACCGCTCCCACTCACTTCAACCACTGCTTTCATTCCTTCCCCACTTTTATTTCCATTTTCATTCCATTTTGCAATTTCTTTGCCTTGTGCCTAATTTCCTGGGTCTCTCTCTTCTGCTGTATTCCTATCATCTTTACATTTTAGTATTTTCTGCGTTCTCCTTTTTTCATCCATTTTAATTTCTTACCTTTTGTGCATTGTTTGTATTCTTTTTTTCACACTTGTCTCCCCATTTCCTTTTGCTTCTCCCCATCTACTCCCTTTCCTCTTTATTACTGTCTTTTCAACAATTTAGTATTTATTTTGCCTATTCTTTCTACATTTTCCTTTCCTGTTATAATTGTGTGCTTCTTTTATTTTAAAATGTTTGCTTTTAATTTCTCTTTGCATTCTTTGCTTTCTTCTCCTACTTTGTCTTGTATGTTTTTCTTCCTTTTTACAGCATTTCTGTCATAATTCTCGCGTTCGCTTTGTTTTCACCGGTATTGCGTTGCTTCACCGACAGTAGTAATTAGAAATTTCATAGAAAAGATATAGGTATTTGTGGTTAAGGGGTAAAAAGGGGGTTGGGAGGGTTTGGGGTATTTACAGTAATGAAGGGTGAGGAGCGGGCATTGGGGGGACCCCGATTAAAAAACAAATTGATGTAAAATTACTTTGTGGTGAATTACCACAAAGTAATTACTGTCGGCAAAATGACATGGAAGCATTTTTACCCATCCTCCTTTTTTTTTGCTTTTCATTTTTGTGCTGTGCATCATTTGCTTTGATCCATTCCTTTAGTTTTCTGTAAGACTTCACTATTTTTCCCTTCGACTCCTGCTTCTTTCTTTCTATTTTGCTGCTCTCATTGCATTTTTTTTTCTTCACTAACTAATCCCTATATGTTGGTTATTGTTTCATTTCCTGCTTCAATCTTTCTCACCCCCTTTTCTTTCCTTCTTAACGTGATAACTGCTCCGTGGCCTAAACTTTATCACATGTTCCGGACACAGGAACTCGGATAATGTTCTGATTGCTTACCTGAAATCTTCATTACTCGTCTCCTAATCTTCGGCATCACAGTACTTGCTTTTGAGCTATTAACCTCCATGCCAGAAACCCTGTTTTAATGTATTTTACCCCTTCCCTCCTCTTGAAGTGTAATACCCCGAGCACACTGTAATTCCTCAGTTTTGACTAACCAGGGCAAAAATGGGTGCACCCTTTTCTTTTAAGAAGGGAGACATGGATTGTAAGTACTGTGACAATGAAGAGTAGGACTTGGAGTAACAGGGATCATCCAGTAATCAACGCACTACCTACACGTCCCTCTTCCTCGTCCAAGTATTTACTTAGCTATGGATGGGCCTAAGAACACCCAAACAGACCACTATGTATGCTTCTTGAACACCCCATCACCATTTTTTTGTGATCAGGAAGTGGTTACTCACTCTCACCTGTGAACCCCCTTGCACAAAAGACGTATGCCAAAGGAACAAGAAGCTTGGCTGTCAATATTCAAGTGAGAGTACATCGTCAAAGTGTTTTGATCTGCCCAGGGCACAGCTCTGTAAATGTGACATTGCTAGGTACACCCCGGGAAATTGACCATGAGGTTGACATACCCTAGCATTGACTTGTTGACTGCTCTGCGCACTGGTCACTTTGTCACCCTTTGGAGTCGGGTCCAGGCTCCTGCATGTCCAGTTGCCCTTTCACTGACTCTGGGCTCCCCAGCACATAAGGGTCTGTATCTGCAACCCTACAGTCCCTTCTCTCTGCACTTATGAGCCACCCGCTGGCTGCACTTGTGAGTTCTCTGCACTTCCTCGTCCACTCCCCCCTGGCACTTCTCCCCTTCCCTCTTCCCTGCACTTCCGCGATCTGAATGACACAAGGCCTAGTAAGATCATTATTTTGTCCTCCCTTTGTTTCCCTGGTCCTTGTCTTGTCGCGCCTAGAAACACTTGTGTACAGGCGTGTTATAAATGCCACATCATATCATATTATAGCATCAGCACTTTTCTACCAGTTCCTGAGCAACCAAATGTAACAGATTGCCAACCGCCCCGTGCAAGTAGCCCAGGACTGCCCTTTTTACATCCCGAGTGTGTTATTGATCTTCCTATTCTCTGGAAAGGGGAGTTTTGGTAGGAAAAAGGCAGTAACATGTCCTCAGAGAGGTGTAGTCCTGCTGTTTTTTGCCCTGGCCTATTGGCTTTTGTGCACTCCTACCACCAGGGTGGGGAGGACAACTCAACACCACCCTCTCCACAGACCAGCTGCAAAGAAAGGGGTGCTAGGCAACCAGGGATGGACTGGCCTGTAGGGAACACTGGAGATTTCCCGGCAGGCCTCTGCACCCTTGGCCTGTTTTGTGTGGTATTCCCAAATGTTCCCTTAACAAAAGGTTTGAGATTGCTAAAAATGTGTAATATGGGGCCACTTTGAAAATTATTTCCAGGGCCTCTTTTGGTTCCCAGTCCACCCCTGTAGGCAACGCGCAACCAAAAGATGCCCATTGAGTTCCTTCACTTACTTTTGACAACAATAACCACAACACACGGGGCCCAAACAAGGACCTCCATTTTAATGAACAACATCAGAAGCATGAACTTTCCTAACCCACTTTTGTTTAACACTTCTAAGTTTTCCGCTCTCTAAAAATCCTCTGCCCCGACCCTTCTCCTGGAGATCTGCTCTATCAACCCACCCTCACTTAGAGGGGTAATGGAGGAACCCCCTGGGTGATCCGTTTGTCTCGGGGGGACAGCTCAGTGGCAACATGCTCGCCTTGGAAGCAAGACAACACGGAGCAACCCAGGTCGATCCCTGGGTCCACGCTTCGAAACCTCTGGGTATTAAGCACGTTATAAATAGCCTATCGTATCATATCATATACAGATCAGACCTCTCATGCCTGACCTGCATCCAGCATTCATAGAAGAGGCCAGAGGGCGGTCCTCATGGTCAGCCACTTCCCCTCCCCCAAGACAGCTAGACTAGCCCTCCCATGCAAGGGCATCATTACCCCACCCATAACTAACTCCCCCCCACTTTAATCCTAGCACCAATTGAAATAAAAACAAAAATCTTCTTGCAGATACTTAAATATATATTATGTTTACCTATATAAAATAGGCAGGTTTGTACACATATATGTGTCATTCGCTGTGGCGCTGTGTGGAGCAGTCCCAGCCCCCCCCCCTCCTGCTGTAGACTGCCTTCTTCTGCTGTTTCTGCAAGGGGAACATTTCCATATTGCTCTCTGCATTTCGCAATATTAATGTGAAGTGAGTACGGGTGATGAGTGGATCATGGGGAAGGGTACACCTCTATATGCGGTGACACAACAAACAACATATATATATATACATATATATATATATATATATGACGTACCAAGTGTCCAATTTTATTTGCTTATTGAAAGTTTGCTATTGCTCATGTTTTGAAGGTTCCATGTCTTAAAATCGCGGCAAAAATGGCTGTGTATACAAAAAATCGTGGCAAAAATGCAGTGGTTTTGGCACCACAATCATGTAAAGGATTCCCGGACCCATTATACAATTTAAGGGGAGAAGGGGACACCCCCGCAACCCCAGCTTCCCTTAAATGGTATAATGGGGTACACCTTTACCGGTCAAACCAGGCAACATTTTTACCGTGATTTTATTACCTGATACCGTTTTGAAAAAAAAAAAAGAAAAGAAAAAAAAAATATATATATATATATATATATATATATATATATTCAGTGAAAAACATTGTTAAAGGGACTTTATGGTTAAGTTGCACTGATAAAAACGTAACAAAATCTGTGGAAAAACTTTCTTAAAGGGTTTTTATGGTTAAAAGTAAAATCGAAAAAGCCCAGAAATTTGCCAGTTGTGGTAAGGTAAGTAACCATAACTCGCGCCACCAAAGTGCACTGCTAAGACTAACACCCACGACATCATGCTTTTTTTTAAAAGCCCAATTTGGAGTCTGCGGACAGCGCGACTGTCAGGGCTGTCTGTAACCAAAATGGAGGTGCCCCCGAACATCGCGCCTGTCTGAAGATGTACGCATGGTCGTGTTACACTTTTAAGTAGTTCAGGCCCCTGTCCTGCAGACACCAGGACACATGCATATCTGATCTTGCCGTGTCCCCGAACATCCCGCTTGTCTGGAGTTGTCGGCAAGTTCGTGTTGCAGTTTTAATTAGTTCAGGGACCCTGCACTTGTCCTACAGACAACCTGGACGCATGCGTACCTGATCTCGCTGTGCCTGTGAACATCATGCCTGTTTGGAGCTGTCCGCAAGGTCGTGTTGCACTTTTAATTAGTTCAGGGACCCCGCCCCTGCGGACACCTGGACGCATGCGCACCTGATGTCGCTGTGCCCCCAAACACTGCGCCTGTCCAGACATGTCAGCTCGCACATGTCGCACTTTTAATTAGATCAGGGGCTCCACCACTGTCCTACAGACACTGGCACGCATGCGCACACCGTATCCCTTGCAACAGGTGTCTGCAGGACAGCCTCCTATCCGCGGTCATCTGGGGACGTCATCATGTGACCGCACCCGTGCTGCACTTTGGGAGTATCCGCAGACACTGTCCGTTCCCTCAGACAGTTCAGAACTGTGTTTTTGATCAATCCAGGGTGTTTATAGCTGAAACATGACCCTTCCAGAGGTCCTAGACCATGTCCTGGTTGGTCTAGCGACTTTTTGTAACTTTTGGAACCCCATCTGTGGATCGAACTGTCCGCGGACAGTTACGCAGTCTGCAGACAGCCCATCTAAAGGGATTCACCCACTGCTACTCCCCATTGTGTTTCTGGCTGTTTAGGAGAGAGCACCTGCTGCTGATTTGTGATACTTGGCATCTGTACTTTGTAATTGGACAATGGCATCCATGGCTATTGCAGCTGCCCCACCACCATCTGGAGGGCCTGCAGAGGGGAACAGGCATGGTGATACAGAGGGGGACCAAGAGGAGGATGAGGTAGTGGAAATCCCTCTCACCACGTCCCAATGTGAATTGTGGGTGTGGAAGCTGTTTACCACCATCGGGGGTACCTAAGGCTCGTGCAGACAAGGTGAGATGCACTGAGTGCAAGGTTGTACTCCGTCATGGAAAGCCGCGGCTGTACAGTTATGGGACCACCTCCATGCGGCGCCACCTCAGGTCGAATCACAAGGGAGCAGTGCAAAAGGTCGTACCTTTCGAAGGGGCGAGTAGGTTGACATCCACTATCACACCCTCAACATCCGCTCCTGACACCAGACGAAACACTCCTGTGGGGCAGAGGATCCCTGTGGAAGCCTCGCAGGCCATACATGACTCAGTCGACCCATACCTTTCGAGGGTGACAGTGTTCTGTATATGCTATGACACCCCACTCTGTAGGGGGAGCAGTTTCGAAGTGCTTTCGAGGCTGCTGTCAGGTAGCACGAGAAAGACTGTCCCCTACCCAATTAAGGCCCACTCAACATCTTCCTCTATCCACCTACCCCCTTCGTCCCTGTGGTTGGTGGGTGCCCCTTCCCTACACTCCCTTACCTCCCCTCCCTAGTGTCTCCTGTGAAAAAAATCCCCAAAATATATAAAACACTAAAGAAAAGGTTCTTTTCAGAGCCATATTTCACGGTTCAAAAATAGAAATACAAAAAAAGGCTCAAGCCCCTACGCAGCCATCTAGATTCCACTCCCCTACTCTAACAAGGCCACTTGTAGTCTCCAAATAACCCCAAACGTGTTTCTCCAACTGCCCACCGAACACTTACTATTACAATGGTTGTGGCCAGATTCTTGGTTGCATGGCCATATTATGCTGTGGTGGTTGTGCCAGTGCCTAGATTCTCGGGTGCATGATGTATTTTTAACCTGTGCAAACATCCTCATATCATCTACATTCCACTCCCTTAGCCTAATAAAGCCTTTCTGCAGTCACCAAATAAGCTGCCCACCCAAGACTCTGCCCGTGGAATACTGCGGTGTCTGCGGACGGCTGCGCCCCGTACGCTCTTCTTCCACCTAAACAAATAGCCCCATATCATCTTTCTGTCACTCCCCTTCCCAACCCCTCTTTCCAACACCAAATGACCCAAAATATGTTTCCCAGCCCTGTGCCTCACCAACACGGCGGGCGTTTCGGAAAAATATGACGCACCTCACACTTTTCACCAACCAATCAGCGGGTGCGCCGGTTGTCCCTGGACATGACGCTGCCCTCCGGACCAATCGGAGGCCTGTCCGTGGAGCGTACAGGGAAGTGAGCCCGCAAACCAAACCCAGATATCACAAATTCTTTTTAACCTACTTTTAGCCTGTTTTAAAGAAAACTACTGGGCGGATTTACACCAAATTTACAAAAGCACCCTTTCAGGACCAAGCCGCCTCTCCCACCGCAAATTTGGTGAAAATCCATCCAGCGCATTGGGCTGTAGGCGGGTGCATATTTCTTTTTCACAGTGTCTATGGAAAAAAACGAATGTTGGGACCCCCCCTATAACTTTGCCCCCCTTAACGAAACCTCACCAAAATTGCCAAACAAATTCAGACCCGGCCATATACTTCATTTGCAAAGTTCGGTAAGGATTCGTCCAGGGGGAGCGAAATTATAAGCTGCCCAAAAAGTGCTCTTCCTATGAGTTGAGCAACTTAACCATAACTACAGGGCCGCTACTGCAGGCCCTGTAATATATATTTAGAGAACTGCCTCGGATTACTGCTGCAGTCAGCCACCGCATCTCAGCCCTCCATCTCTTCTCACGGCTTGGAGTAAAGTACCTTTTAAGATGATTAAGCTGGTGATGATGTCCCGGCCGGCCCCTCCCAGCTGCCCCGGAATGGATAGCCCTCTCCATGAGCTGTTCTCCACTAATGCAGCACTCTGTGCCCCTGCAGATCACCACAGTCACCACCGTGGAGCCAGGAGTCCTCCATTGTGCATTGTGATGCCCCATACCACGGGGAGCACCACCATCACCACTGCAGGCCTGGGTGCTTTCTTTGGCAATGGCGGCACAGTTTCATTGGTGGTGGTGAAGGGGTCTGCCGTTACGTCTTTGGCCTGAGCGGCGTTGACGTGCAGGTCCACCCTATTCCTTCCCCACATTCCGGAGCAGGTGTTCCCCTTCTCCCGAGCTGCCTCCTTTGCCAGCAGCAGTGCTCATAGTGTACAAAAAGAATTAGTGGAAATATGTTCCCTGCTGGCCTGTAGGATGTCTCTGCTCCCCACAAACCCCATCGCCAAACCCCCTTTCACGTGCAATACAATCCCCTATACAAATGGGCCTACTGTTTAAAGGAACGTTCCGTGCAGTGCACTGAAGGCCAAGTTTCAACTTCTTCCTACATTTTTATTTTAAACTGACATCATTCTGGAACAGTTTCTTTTTAAAATAAAAGTATAGGAACCAGAGGCCTAGACATATAGGGTCATTCATGAAAATAGCCTTTCCCGGCAGTTGCCTGTGCCCTGGAGCACTTGCGTACTCGGTGCCCCTGATAGGAACAGTAACACTTAATTAAAACAGAGGAGCATAGCTCCCAACTGCTGCCGCCCACTTTGACCACTGGCCAGCAGCAATGGCGGCACTCCTCCAGCACCCAGGTCGCCCGTTCACATGGCCTGACAGCATGAATCTTCTGGAGCCGCACTGACTGACCCCGGGATGGGCCATGTTAATCTTCGGGCTGCTTAAGTTCCCAGGCCACGCGCATATGGCACTCAGGACCGCGATCTACTGGGCCAGCCTAGTCCGACCCCCATGTGGGCCAACATACCATCAGGCCCTTGGATTCCCGGGGCTCACTGTTCACGCTGATATGCACACTGGTGTATGCGATCCAGCGGTCAGGGATTCTCATGCCCCGGCGGGACACTCGAGGCCATGGCCCCCAAGGGGTGCTTTAGCAGTTTTTGTTCTCCTCTGTTCTCTTCTTCTCCAACCATGCTTCTTAACAGTTTGTTCATCTTTTTCCTTTTAAACGTTCTCCCTCTCCAACATTTTCCCCTGTCAAGGCCATTCCTTGGATAGCAGTTGGGGGTCTGTCCACTGTTTCTGTTCCCCTACCTTCCATTCCATGTGGCTCCTAGGAGGGACTGAGTGGAGCAGTCCAATCCATTGATGGAGTGAACAGGTAAGTCCTACTATATAAAGCATACAAAGCCCTGGCAGGACAAGGCCACAGTATTGAGTGATGCAGCTGTGCAGGAGATTCTGCCTGATTACACGTAGCACGCAACGCTACATCTACTCTTCCGAGTCTTTCAGAACCGAGGTTCGGACCCTCTGTGGCAAAGCCCTCGCAGGTCAAGGCCGTGATGTTGAGCGACGCAGGGGCCCAGGAGACGTTGCCGGATTACAAATAGCACGCAACATTACGTCCACGCTTTAGAGCCTTGAAGAACCGAGGTTTGGACCCTCTGTGGCAAAGCCCTCGCAGGACAAGGCCACAGTGTTAAGCGTCACAAGTGTGCAAGGAGACACTGCCCGATTACATATAGCACGCAACGCTATGTCCATGCTTCTGTGCGTTTAAGAATCAACGTTCGGACCCTCTGCGGCAAAGCCCTGGCAAGAAAAGGCTGCAGTGTTGAGCCACGTAGGTGCGCCGGAGACGCTGCCCGATTACACATAGCACGCAATGCTACATCCACTCTTCTGAGCCTTTAAGAACCGAGGTTCGGACCCTCTGTGGCAAAGCCCTCGTAGGACAAGGCCGTGGTGTTGAGCGATGCAGGTGCGCCGGAGACGCTGCCTGATTACACGTAGCACGCAACTGTAAGTCTACGCTCCCTAGCCTTGAAGAACCAAGGTTCGGACCCTCTTCAGCAAAGCCCTCACAGGACAAGACCGTGGTGTTGAGCGATGCAGGTGTGCAGGAGATGCTGCCCGATTACACATAGCACGCAATGCTACATCCACGCTTTCGAGCCTTTAAGAACCGAGGTTCGGACCCTCTCTGGCAAAGCCCTTGCAGGAGAAGGCCACAATGTTGAGCGATGCAGGTGCGCAGGAGACACTGCTGATTACACATAGCACGAGGCACTAAGTCCACGCTTCATAGCCTTGAAGAACCGAGTTTCGGATGCTCTGCGATTAAGCCCTAGTAGGACAAGGCAGCAGTGTTCAGCGACACATGTGTGCAGGAGACACTGCCCGATTACACATAGCATGCAATGCTACGTCCATGCTTCTGAGCCTTTAAGAACCAAGGTTCGGACCCTCTGCGGCAAAGGCCTCGCAAGACAAGGCCACGGTGTTGAACGATGCAGGTGCGCAGGAGACGCTGCCCGATTACACGTGGCACGCAACGCTACGTCCATGCTTCTGAGTCTTTAAGAACCGAGGTTCGGACCCTTTGCAACAAAGCCCTCGCAGGACAAGGCTGCGGTGTTGAGCAACGCAGGTACACCGGAGACGCTGCTCGATTATACGTAGCACACAAAGCTACTTCCACGCTTCAGAGCCTTGAAGAACAGAGGTTCGGACCCTCTGCGGCAAAGCCCTCATAAGACAAGGCCAGGGTGTTGAGCAGCACAGGCGCACAGGAGATCCTGCCCGATTACACATAGCACACAGTGCTATGTCCACGCTTCGAAGCCTTTAAGAACCAAGGTTCGGACACACTTCAGCAAAGCCCTCACAGGACAAGGCCACGGTGTTGAGTGACGCAGGTGTGCAGGAGACTCTGCCCGATTACACATAGCATGCAATGCTGCGTCCACGGTTTTGAGCTTTTAAGAACCTAGAGAGTAGAGTGGAACACAGGCGACACCCATGGAGACGGAGTCAACAACCCCAGCCAATCCCAGCCAGCATCTTCACTCGCCCCATAGCTGCTACTAGGCACCACAGTGTTGTGGAATTGTCGAGATGTTACCAATCACCACATCAACTGAGTTGTCGACACTGGCAGGTGAACTGGCCATATAAGTGGGAAGGCAGGACAAGTGGGGTTGTGAGGGAGGCTGGTGGAGGTGGGAGCGAGATGTGAAAGGGACCTTGAATGCCGGACGGGCCCAGATCAGGCCAGAGGGACAGTGTGCCCCCACGCCCCATCTGGAGAGATTACGCAAGCACAACACGTCAATTCAGGATAGAGATGCCAACTACCCAATTCCACTAACAATTTCCCCCTCTGCATACACCTCTCAAACTCCAAACCAAACACAACCACAAACCTACAGCACAACAAACCGCACAAACTTCACTACACTGCAACAACAAAACAAAATACACACATAGACTCGCACAACAGTACACAACGACTACCAGCCGCAAACACCCCAGGCCCAGCCAACGGACCCACCTGGCTGAGGCCGCCAACAGCACATCACTGCATTCTTGCACTTTTCCAGCTTCCTCCCACTAACTCACCCTCCCTTCCTCTTTCCGAGCCACCAGAGCACCAGGGGACCACTCGGGTGGTGATAGTGCGCGGTACAAATGTCCTTTAACATTAACCTAGGTTTGGACCATCTTTGGCAAAGCCCTCGCAGGAGAAGGCTGCGGTGTTGAGCGACACAGGTGCGCAGGAGAAGCTGGCCAATTACACATAGCACGCAACACTACGTCCATGCTTCCGAGCCTTTAAGAACCAAGATTCGGATCCTCTGCAGCAAAGACCTCGCAAGAAAAGGGCACAGTGTTAAGCGATGCAGGTGCGCAGGAGACGCTGCCCGATTACACGTGGCATGCAACGCTACGTCCATGCTTCTGAGCCTTTAAGAAACGAGGTTCGGACACTTTGCAACAAAGCCCTCGCAGGACAAGGCTGCGGTGTTGAGCAACGCAGGTGCACCGGAGACGCTGCTCGATTATACGTAGCACACAAAGCTACTTCCATGCTTCAGAGCCTTGAAGAACGGAGGTTCGGACCCTCTGTGGCAAAGCCTTTGCAAGACAAGGCCACAGTGTTGAGCCACGCAGGTGCGCAGGAGATGCTGCCTGATTACACTTAGCATGCAACGCTATGTACATGCTTCTGAGCCTTTAAGAACCGAGGTTCAGACCCTCTGCGGCAAAGCCTCGCAGGACAAGGCCGCAGTGTTGAGTGATGCAGGTGCGCAGGAGTTGCTGCCCGATTACACATAGCACGCAATACTACGTCCACACTTTCGAGCCTTTAAGAACCGAGGTTCGGACCCTCTTGGCAAAGCCCTCGCAGGATAAGGCCGCAGTGTTGAGCGACGCAGGAGATGCTGCCCAATTACACATAGCATGCAACGCTATGTCCATGCTTCCAGCCTTGAGGAACCGAGGTTCGAACCCTCTGCGGCAAAGCCCTTGCAGGACAAGGCTACGGTGTTGAGCGATGCAGGTGCGCAGGAGACGCTGCCCAATTACACATTGCACGGAAGGCTACATCCATGCTTCTGAGCCTTTCAGAACCGAGGTTTGGACCCTCTGCGGCAAAGCCCTCACAAGACAAACCACAGGGTTGGGTGACGCAGGTGCGCAGGAAACGCTGCCCGATTACACGTGGCACACAATGCTACATCCATGCTTCCGAGCCTTTAAGAACCAATGTTCGGATCCTCTGCGGCAAAGCCCTCCCAGGACAAGGCTGCAGTGTTGAGTCATGCAGGTGTGCAAGAGACGCTGCCTGATTACACATGGCACGCAATGCTACATCCACGCTTCCAAGCCTTTAAGAACTGAGGTTCGGACCCTCTTTGGCAAAGCCCTCGCAGGAGAAGGCCATGGTGTTGAGCAACGCATGTGCGCAGGAGTGCTGCCCGATTACACATAGCATGCAAAGCTTCATCCACGCTTCCGAGCCTTGAAGAACCAAGGTTCTGACCCTTTCCGGCAAAGCCCTCACAGGACAAAGCCGTAGTGTTGAGCGATGCAGGCGCGCAGGAGATGCTTCCCGATTACAAATAGCACAGAATGCTACGTCCATGTTTCCGAGCCTTACAGAACCAAGGTTCAGACCCTCTGCGGCAAAGCCCTTGCAAGACAAGGCCACGGTGTTGAGCGATGCAGGTGCACAGGAGACGCTGCCAGATTACATGTAGCATGCGATGCTACATCCACACCTCCGAGCCTTTAAGAACCGAAGTTCCGATCCTCTCTAGCAAAGCCCTCGCAGGACAAGGCCGCAGTGTAGAGCGACACAGGTGCGCACAAGACGCTGCCCGATTACACATAGCACGCAATGCTACATCCATGCTTCCGAGCCTTTAAGAACCGAGGTTCAGACTCTCTGTGACAAAGCCCTTGCCGGACAAGGCTGCAGTGTTGAGCGGTGCAGGTGCGCTTGAGACGCTGCCCGATTACACATAGCACACAATCCTACGTCCATGCTTCAGTGCCTTTAAGAACCGAGGTTTGGACCCTCTGCGGCAAAGCCCTTGCAGGACAAGGCCGCAGTGTTGAGTTACGCAGGTACGCAGGAGATGCAGTCCAATTACACAAAGCACGCAATGCTACGTCCATGCTTCAGAGCCTTTAAGATCCAAAGTTCGGACCCTCTGTGGCAAAACCCTCGCAAGACAAGACTGCAGTGTTGAGCTGCGTATGTGCGCAGGTCACATTGCGTGATTACATGTAGCATGCAATGCTACGTCCACGCTACTGAGCCCTTAAGAACCGAGTTTCAGACCCTCAGCATCAAAGCCCTCGCAGGACAAGGCCGCTGTGTTGAGCAACACAGGTATTTGGCCACAATGGGGTAGCGGAGCAGACTGTGAGCGGGGAGGACTTTACCCTCCTTCTGCATCTGCAAGGTAAGAAGGTGCAGGGAGCACTAACATTGCTACACTCCACTCACCCCCCTGACCTTGTGCCCCTCTTCCTCCGCACACGCATTCCCCTGCTACCAGTCCTCCCACCCCCACTCACACTTGCTTCTCCCTGCCTGCGTGCGCTCCTTCACAATTTAGGCCACGTGCACTCCCTCGTTACTTAGGCCGTGTCGCTCGCTCCTTCTTAGGCCGGGTACGGTCCTTGGTAACTTTAGGCTGCGTGCGCCCCCTTGTTACTTAGGCCGCATGCGCTCCCTCATAACCTAAGCCACGTGTGATCCCTCATCAATGTAGGCCGCAAGCGCTCCCTCACATTGTAGGTCCTCGCATCCTGTCCACGCTTCCCCTCCCAGCGCTCCCTACCTCCCTCTCACATTTCCGCCCCTGCGCTCTTTGACCTATTGCTTCTCTGGCCATTCCAGTATTTTGTTTGCTTCACCTTTGCATTGTCTGCATTCCTCCGCTTCTAGGTTCTTCAGTGGTGTACCTTTGCATTGTCTGCATTCCTCCCCTTCTAGGTTCTTCAGTTTTGTACCTTTGCATTGTCTGCAGTCCTCCCCTTCTGGGTTCTTCAGTTGTGTACTGTGCTTGGGCGTAGGTTTCTGCACTGTACTTTGAAACTGCCGTTGTTCTACTCTACTGTCATTGTGTTGTTCTGTGTGGTTTGTGGCATTACTTTGCATTGCCTGCACACTTTACTTCTTGCTCCTTGTGTGTCGTGTGCTTTGCTGATGGTCATCGCCTGCACTTGTACACTTGGGTTCCATTTTGTGTAGTGTGCCATGTTGTTGGTTCTGTATTGCATCTAATTTCTTAGGCCCTGTGTTTCCTGTTCTGTGCTCTACAACCTTTGTCTCCCCCCTTTTTCCTCCCCTCCCTTCTCTGCCGCCAGGGATACTCCCCCTACCACTCCTTGGGCTCCCCCTCCCTTTCCACCCCTCCTCTTCCTCGCCTTGCACCCTTTCTGGTGCTCTCTGTCTCACCCATCTTCTCTAACTGCTATTCTATCGACTATCCTATCCCTCACTAATTCAGGCAGGACGAAGCTCAAAAGTGACATCCTGGTCTCCAACCCTGCCCTCCCTATCGCTGATACCTACACTAGTGCTTCCTCCAGACAGACCCTTACCGACATCCTCTTTGTCTTTACCCTCCAGGCCTATGTCTCTGTTCTCTCTCCTTTTTACTCTTCTCTCATTAATGGTGGCACTTGGTGGGAGGCCCTCCTGGCCCCCTTCCATTCCTCTAAAACCATCATTAATGTATACTTAAATTGCACTGTCTTGGTCCAGGGCCCTCAAGCAGGGGAGTTGCTAGGTCTGGAAAAGACCTGGGGCTAAGCTGATGTCTGAACTGTTGGGACTGGGGGCTAGATAGTCTTTTGGCTGTAGCTCCTGAGATTCTATCTGGGGCTACAACCAAAAGATCAGGGGCTATTGCCCCCTTAGCCCCCCCTAGCAACGCCCCTGCCCTCAAGCCAATGTCCTCCTTTTTGATAGATGCGTCCCGTGCCTTATCACCTTCCTTTCTTCTACTGCTATCCCTATTTAATCCCGTCTGGCTCATCTGATGCCGCCTTTCTCTGGCACTCTCTGCTGCTTCTTTAGCCACCCTGCTGCCTCCTTCCTCCACCATCTCTCTGGCACTCTCTTCATCTCTGACTACCCTGCCTCTTCCCTCCTCTTCTGCCCATCCTTGGGCACCTTCAACACTTCCGCAGGGCATCCCTCTGGCCTGTACGCCTCCACGGAAGTCCTTTAAAGGTGGCAACCTGTTCCACATTGCTACTCCCAATTCTCGCTCCGCTGTCAAACATTCCTCTGACATCTGCTGTCTCCTGCAAGAGCTTGATTTGGATGTATTCGGTCTCACAGAGACTTGATTCACTGCCAGCTCTGTCACAAGCTTTGACACTCTCCTTCCTGATGGCTACAAGATCCTCTCCGAACCCAGAACCCACTGTCCCGGTGGGGGTGCAGCCTTGATTTACTCAGAGTGGATCCCTGCTTCTGTCATTCCAATGCAGGACTACTCCTCTTTTGAATGCCTGGTCTGCAGGCAGTCTGTCTCCCTGGCCTCTCTTTCACTGTGGCTACTATCTACAGGCCGCCTGGCCAGGTCACCCTCTTCTTCACAGAGTGGGCTGACCTCTCCTCCTCCCTCCTTGCCTCTACCCTCTCACCTTCCCCTACATGGAGAGCCCAACATCCACATGCATGCTACTAGCCCCTCTTCTGGGTTCTTTCGCAACCTCTGCAACTCTCTTTCTTTCTCTATTCTTCCCTCTGGCCCAACTCACTCTGCAGGGCACAACCTGGATGTTCTGATCTCTTCGGACCTCCCCCTCTCTAACCCTCTCACCACACCTCTCTCTTGGAGTGACCACCTTCTCCTTTCCTGCCACCTCTCTCTCTACCCCTCAGGTCAATCTGACCCCAGCATTGCCACCTACCTTCTTGGTCATACGGCCCATGAAGCATGTGTCAGTTGAGGATTTCACTGCTACTTTCTCTCCTCCTCGTACACCTGTGGCTGACTCACACTCTGACCTTCACCTGTCTATCTCTAACACTCTTGAAGTCCTTGCCCCTGTCATGAGGATCTGTTTGAAGCCCACATCCAAGTGCAACGCTTGGTATGAATCCAACCTTGCCAGCCTTAAACGCAAGTTTAACTTCTCATCTGTTTGTCAATTGTAGACCTGTGAATCATGGGAAGGTATTGTCAAAGGTTTCCATCTCCAGGTGGCTCTTCATCTGCATCATGAACTGTCATCGGCTGGCTAACAGGCCTCTTCCAGGCCGGCTGAGAGCCCACTCCACCAGAACCATCGTACCGACAACAGAGTTTCTCTCTGGTGTGCCCCTGCTCGACATCTGCAGGGATGCTACATGGAGGTCCATGCACACCTTCACAAGGTCCTACTGCGTCGACATGGATTCTAGGGAGGAGTCCTGTGTTGGCCAAGCAGTGCTAAGCAACCTGTTCACTTGAGGTGAGTCTGTTCCAGAAGTGAGTGTGTTATTGCTTCTGTTAAGCCTTGCCACCTCCCGTGGTTGTGTATATGTACTGTTGTGTAATCGTTATTCAAGAGCATGTGAATCCATGCCAGACCCCATGCTGGAGAAGGTTTAGGTAACTTACCTGTTCTCCAGCATGGGTCTGGAATGGATTCACATGTGAACCCTCCCTCCAACCCCTCTGTGGCTTTTCTTGGTTATAATGCCACTTTACGTGCTTACCAAATTTGAAGATGACCACCAGGGGTGGAGCTTAGGGCGAGAACTGTCATTGGATGGGAGTAGTATGACCCAGAGGACAGTGATTGGTTTAGAAGAGAAATACAGTTTTAAAGCGAAAGTGGAACAGTTTTTTCTTTTACTGACGGATCTCAGCCTGACGATGGGGAATATTCATGAGCATGTGAATCCATGCCAGATCCATGCTGGAGAACAGGAGTTACAGGTAAGTAACTTAAACCGTATTTCCCTTTTCACCTGAGTTCAAGCATGGAGCCGTCCCCCGTCCTGGGACTGGCCCCTGTATTGCTATCTGCAACTTCTGCACTTAATACCATGATCAGTTGTTCGTTTCTCAGCTGGAGCTCCTCGCCCAGCAGGGGTCCCGAGAGGATTCTCCCACCTTCCAACACAACCGCACAAACAACAGGAATTGTTTGTGTAAGGAAGATTTGATTTCTGGTGCTCCTCGAAACCAAGCGCAGAGAAGGCATTTGTTGCAGCATGTAGACCAGTGACATAAGTAGGTCTCTCTCCTGGGTGGGAGGAACAATGTAGCTGAAGGACACTGTGTGGGGGGAGCTTCAGTGGTGGACCACAATACATTAAAAATGTGTTCCTTTCTTGGATGTTGGTACTTAAAAGTAAGTACTGAGTCAGGAAGAGGGATTTATTGATTGATTGATAGTTTGTTTGTATAGTGCCTATACACAATGTGTTTCAAAGCGCTTCAAGGAGGGAGGGAGCAAGCGAAAATACAGTGACATTCCTACAAGGCCTTGGGACATTAAACATGTGAAATTACTATTGTATTAGGCCTGACGACATTTCAGAGAGTGCAAGAGCTATGACAAAGATAAGAGGGGGGAGGGGGAGGTAGGAGATGAGACAGACAAGCCACTACTGTACTAGGCCTGACGACATTTCTGGTAGAGGCAGAGAGTTGGCACGAGGTGCAGGGGAGTGCGGGGGGTCGGAGGAGAGGAACAAAACAAGCGACTATCGTACAAGGCCAATGACATTTCAGAGAGTGCAAGAGCTATGACAAATATAAGAGGAGGGGGTGGGGGGTAGAAGATGAGACAGACAAGCAACTATCGTATTAGGCCTGGCAACATTTCAGAGAGTGCAAGAGCTATGACAAAGATAGGAGAGGGGGTGCAGGAGATGAGACAGACAAGCAACTACCGTACTAGGCCTGACGACATTTCTGGTAGAGACAGAGAGTTGGCACGAGGTGCATGGGGGTGGGGGGTCGGTGGAGAGGAACAAAACAAGCGACTATCGTACAAGGCCTGACGACATTTCAGGTAGTGCTGGAAGAGGAGGAAACAAACAAAGACGGAGGGGGAGGAAGACAAACAGCTACTATCGTACTAGGTCTGATGACAATTTCGGGTAGAGTAAGAGCTATGACTGGGATAAGGAAGGGGATTGGGGGGTGTAGGAGATGGGACAGACAAGCAACTATCGTACTAGGCCTGACGACATTTCTGGTAGAGGCAGAGAGTTGGCACGAGGTGCAAGGGGGTGGGGGGTCGGAGGAGAGGAACAAAACAAGCGACTATCGTACAAGGCCTGACGACATTTCAGGTAGTGCTGGAAGAGGAGGAAACAAACAAAGAGGGAGGGGAAGGAAGACAAACAGCTACTATCGTACTAGGTCTGATGACAATTTCGGGTAGAGTAAGAGCTATGACTGGGATAAGGAAGGGGGTTGGGGGGGTGTAGGAGATGGGACAGACAAGCAACTATCGTACTAGGCCTGACGACATTTCTGGTAGAGCCAGAGAGTTGGCACGAGGTGCAGAGGGTGTGGGGGGGGAGAAGAGGAACAAAACAAGTGACTATTGTACAAGGCCTAACGACATTTCAGGTAATGCTGGAAGGGGTGGAAACAAACAAGGAGGGAGGGGAGGAAAGGAAAAACAGCTACTATCGTACTAGGTCAGATGACAATTTCGGATAGAGTAAGAGCTATAACTGGGATAATGAAGGGGATTTGGGGGGTGTAGGAGATGGAACAGACAAGCAACTAACGTACTAAGCCTGATGACATTTCTGATAGATCCAGAGAGTTGGCACGAGGTGCAAGTGGCGCGCGGGGGCGGGAGAAGAGGAACAAGCGACTATCGTACTAGACCTGATGACATTTCAGAGAGTGCAAGAGCTATGACAAAGATAAGAGGAGGGGTGGGGGGTAGGAGATGAGACAGACAAGCATCTACTGTATTAGGCCTGACGACATTTCTGGTAGAGGCGGAGAGCTGACACGAGGTGCAGGGGGAGGGGGGTGGAGGAGAGGAACAAAACAAGCGACTATCGTACTGGGCCTGACAACATTTCAGGTAGTGCTGGAAGGGGAGGAAACAAACAAGGAGGGAGGGGGAGGAAGACAAACATCTATTATCGTTCTAGGTCAGATGACATTTCCGATAGAGTAAGCGCAATGAATATAGAAAGGGTGAAGTGTTAATACATCCGAACTTCAAAATTGCAATGTTCAGCCAGTGGGTCTGCATCATTGTTCTCATCTGAGGCTGTTCCTGGTATGGGAACTAAGGAAGAAGTGTTCGCCTTTTTATCCTGTGAATGACCCTCAAGGCACCAAACCACTAAGTAGCTCCTCACACATTTTTACCGCTCTTTTCTGAGCTTGCTTATTGAAGATTTTGAAAGATGCTTTTCTGCCGTGAAGGTATCATGCTGAAATGTAACATCGACCTTTCTTTTTAAGCTTCCCCTGGCTTGCTGTGATTCTAACCGTGTGACCTTCAAAATTGCCAATGTCCTGGGGCCATCAAATAAGCTTGGCGTAGATGTGACGGACATTTCCCCAACCCTAATGGCCTTTCAGAGGCACTGGCCTGCCAGGAGACTGGCATGCGTCTAGCACAAGCACAGATGACCTTTCCAAGACACAGGCATGTGACCAACAGTTCCCCAGGCCTACTGGCCTGTCAGCAGGCTGGCATGAGACTGGCACTTCCCCTTTCCCAGATCTACTCGCCTTTTTGTGGCCTGACATGTGGCTGAAACATCCCTAAACGCCCATGACATTTCAAAGCATGGGTCTGCACCCTACGACTGTCCAGATGTTTTGTACTATAACTCCCATGCTCCTAAACTATTCACTAAGCTGGGGAGCTCTAATGGTAATTGGAGTCCAAACATCTGGAGGGCCAAAGGTTGTAGGCCTCTTTTTAGAGGTACCAGTCTTGGGAGAGGCTGCCATGTAACTGTCACTGCCCTCAATGCCTTTATTTAAATCTCCCCATTTCTATCTGGGTCAGGCCACCTCAAGCGCAAGAGGTTTCTCAGTCGGTGATTGTTAAGTGAGCAGGTGCAGTCTAAACTTCTTGATCAGGTCAAATCATCTGCAGTGATTTTGAAAGTGATCACATTATTTCAAATATGTCAAGAGTTGATCAAATTCTCCCAAAACATCCTGGAATTAAGAGAAATGTCCAAATATTGCTTTGGAAATGCAAACTGACCCATAACCCCCTGAATTATTTGCAACTGTGTACATATGATAATGCTCTATTCCTTCCCAGTACTGTGTGCACAGCCATGTTCTGCAGGAGAGGCAGTACTCTGTGCACAGCCATGTTCTGCAGGAGAGGCAGTACTCTGTGCACAGCCATGTTCTGCAGGAGAGGCAGTACTCTGTGCACAGCCATGTTCTGCATGCGATGCAGTACTCTGTGCACAGCCATGTTCTGGAGAGTATGGGCAAAGCATTATTTCTTCCCGGCACTCTTCCGTTGCAATACTCTGTGCACAGCCATGTGCTGCTGAGGGTGGATAGTGCACTATTCCTTCCTGGTACTCTTTTTGCACAGGTCTGTTCTACGGTGGATGGATGATGCACTATTCCTTCCCAGTAACCTGTGCACATCCACGTTCTGCAGCAGATAGCGGTACTCTGTGCACAGATAATGCACTTTCTCTTCACTGTACTCTACGAACAGCCGCAGCCATGTACCACAGAGGATGGATAGTGAACTCTTCTGTTGCAGTACTCTGTGCACAGCCATGTATCACAGAGGATGGATAGTGCACTCTTCTGTTGCAGTACTCTGTGCACAGCCATGTATCACAGAGGGTGAATAGTGAACTCTTCTGTTGCAGTACTCTGTGCACAGCCATGTATCACGGAGGGTGGATGTTGCACTCTTCTGTTGCAGTACTCTGTGCACAGCCATGTATCACGGAGGGTGGATAGTGCACTCTTCTGTTGCAGTACTCTGTGCACATCCATGTATCACGGAGGATGGATAGTGCACTCTTCTGTTGCAGTACTCTGTGCACAGCCATGTATCACAGAGGGTGGATAGTGCATTCTTCTGTTGCAGTACTCTGTGCACAGCCATGTATCACAGAGGGTGGATAGTGCACTCTTCTGTTGCAGTACTCTGTGCACAGCCATGTATCACAGAGGATGGATAGTACTCCTCTATTGCAGTACTCTGTGTGTGCACAAGCATATATGGATAGTGCACTGTTCTGTTGCAGTACTCTGTGCACAGCCATGTATCACAGAGGGTGGATAGTGCATTCTTCTGTTGCAGTACTCTGTGCACAGCCATGTATCACAGAGGGTGGATAGTGCACTCTTCTGTTGCAGTACTCTGTGCACAGCCATGTATCACAGAGGGTGGATAGTGCACTCTTCTGTTGCAGTACTCTGTGCACAGCCATGTATTACAGAGGGTGGATAGTGCACTCTTCTGTTGCAGTACTCTGTGCACAGCCATGTATCACAGAGGGTGGATAGTGCACTCTTCTGTTGCAGTACTCTGTGAACAGCCATGTATCACAGAGGATGGATAGTGCCCTCTTCTGTTGCAGTACTCTGTGCACAGCCATGTATCACAGAGGGTGTATAGTGCATTCTTCTGTTGCAGTACTCTGTGCACAGCGATGTATCACAGAGGGTGGATAGTACTCCTTTATTGCAGTACTCTGTGTGTGCACAAGCATATATGGATAGTGCACTGTTCTGTTGCAGTACTCTGTGCACAGCCATGTATCACAGAGGGTGGATAGTGCATTCTTCTGTTGCAGTACTCTGTGCACAGCCATGTATCACAGAGGGTGGATAGTACTCCTCTATTGCAGTACTCTGTGCACAGCCATGTATCACAGAGGGTGGATAGTGCATTCTTCTGTTGCAGTACTCTGTGCACAGCCATGTATCACAGAGGGTGGATAGTGCACTCTTCTGTTGCAGTACTCTGTGCACAGCCATGTATCACAGAGGGTGGATAGTGCACTCTTCTGTTGCAGTACTCTGTGCACAGCCATGTATCACAGAGGGTGGATAGTGCACTCTTCTGTTGCAGTACTCTGTGCACAGCCATGTATCACAGAGGGTGGATAGTGCATTCTTCTGTTGCAGTACTCTGTGGACAGCCATGTATCACAGAGGATGGATAGTGCCCTCTTCTGTTGCAGTACTCTGTGCACAGCCATGTATCACAGAGGGTGGATAGTGCACTCTTCTGTTGCAGTACTCTGTGCACAGCCATGTATTACAGAGGGTGGATAGTGCACTCTTCTGTGGCAGTACTCTGTGCACAGCCATGTATCACAGAGGGTGGATAGTGCACTCTTCTGTTGCAGTACTCTGTGAACAGCCATGTATCACAGAGGATGGATAGTGCCCTCTTCTGTTGCAGTACTCTGTGCACAGCCATGTATCACAGAGGGTGTATAGTGCATTCTTCTGTTGCAGTACTCTGTGCACAGCGATGTATCACAGAGGGTGGATAGTACTCCTTTATTGCAGTACTCTGTGTGTGCACAAGCATATATGGATAGTGCACTGTTCTGTTGCAGTACTCTGTGCACAGCCATGTATCACAGAGGGTGGATAGTGCATTCTTCTGTTGCAGTACTCTGTGCACAGCCATGTATCACAGAGGGTGGATAGTACTCCTCTATTGCAGTACTCTGTGCACAGCCATGTATCACAGAGGGTGGATAGTGCATTCTTCTGTTGCAGTACTCTGTGCACAGCCATGTATCACAGAGGGTGGATAGTGCACTCTTCTGTTGCAGTACTCTGTGCACAGCCATGTATCACAGAGGGTGGATAGTGCACTCTTCTGTTGCAGTACTCTGTGCACAGCCATGTATCACAGAGGGTGGATAGTGCACTCTTCTGTTGCAGTACTCTGTGCACAGCCATGTATCACAGAGGGTGGATAGTGCACTCTTCTGTTGCAGTACTCTGTGGACAGCCATGTATCACAGAGGATGGATAGTGCCCTCTTCTGTTGCAGTACTCTGTGCACAGCCATGTATCACAGAGGGTGGATAGTACTCCTCTATTGCAGTACTCTGTGCACAGCCATGTATCACAGAGGGTGTATAGTGCATTCTTCTGTTGCAGTACTCTGTGCACAGCGATGTATCACAGAGGGTGGATAGTACTCCTCTATTGCAGTACTCTGTGTGTGCACAAGCATATATGGATAGTGCACTGTTCTGTTGCAGTACTCTGTGCACAGCCATGTATCACAGAGGGTGGATAGTGCATTCTTCTGTTGCAGTACTCTGTGCACAGCCATGTATCACAGAGGGTGGATAGTACTCCTCTATTGCAGTACTCTGTGCACAGCCATGTATCACAGAAGGTGGATAGTACTCCTCTATTGCAGTACTCTGTGTGTGCACAAGCATATATGGATAGTGCACTGTTCTGTTGCAGTACTCTGTGCACAGCCATGTATCACAGAGGATGGATAGTGCACTCTTCTGTTGCAGTACTCTGTGCACAGCCATGTATCACAGAGGGTGGATAGTGCATTCTTCTGTTGCAGTACTCTGTGCACAGCCATGTATCACAGAGGATGGATAGTGCACTCTTCTGTTGCAGTACTCTGTGCACAGCCATGTATCACAGAGGGTGGATAGTGCACTCTTCTGTTGCAGTAATCTGTGCACAGCCATGTATCACAGAGGGTGGATAGTGCATTCTTCTGTTGCAGTACTCTGTGCACAGCCATGTATCACAGAGGGTGGATAGTACTCCTCTATTGCAGTACTCTGTGTGTGCACAAGCATATATGGATAGTGCACTGTTCTGTTGCAGTACTCTGTGCACGGCCATGTATCACAGAGGGTGGATAGTGCATTCTTCTGTTGCAGTACTCTGTGCACAGCCATGTATCACAGAGGGTGGATAGTGCACTCTTCTGTTGCAGTACTCTGTGCACAGCCATGTATCACAGAGGGTGAATAGTACTCCTCTATTGCAGTACTCTGTGTGTGCACAAGCATATATGGATAGTGCACTGTTCTGTTGCAGTACTCTGTGCACAGGCCTGTATACAGAGGGTGGATAGTGCATTCTTCTGTTGCAGTACTCTGTGCACAGCCATGTATCACAGAGGGTGGATAGTGCACTCTTCTGTTGCAGTACTCTGTGCACAGCCATGTATCACAGAGGGTGGATAGTGCATTCTTCTGTTGCAGTACTCTGTGCACAGCCATGTATCACAGAGGGTGGATAGTACTCCTCTATTGCAGTACTCTGTGCACAGCCATGTATCACAGAGGGGGTATAGTGCATTCTTCTGTTGCAGTACTCTGTGCACAGCGATGTATCACAGAGGGTGGATAGTACTCCTCTATTGCAGTACTCTGTGTGTGCACAAGCATATATGGATAGTGCACTGTTCTGTTGCAGTACTCTGTGCACAGCCATGTATCACAGAGGGTGGATAGTGCATTCTTCTGTTGCAGTACTCTGTGCACAGCCATGTATCACACAGGGTGGATAGTACTCCTCTATTGCAGTACTCTGTGCACAGCCATGTATCACAGAGGGTGGATAGTACTCCTCTATTGCAGTACTCTGTGTGTGCACAAGCATATATGGATAGTGCACTGTTCTGTTGCAGTACTCTGTGCACAGCCATGTATCACAGAGGGTGGATAGTGCATTCTTCTGTTGCAGTACTCTGTGCACAGCCATGTATCACAGAGGATGGATAGTGCACTCTTCTGTTGCCGTACTCTGTGCACAGCCATGTATCACAGAGGGTGGATAGTGCACTCTTCTGTTGCAGTACTCTGTGCACAGCCATGTATCACAGAGGGTGGATAGTGCATTCTTCTGTTGCAGTACTCTGTGCACAGCCATGTATCACAGAGGGTGGATAGTACTCCTCTATTGCAGTACTCTGTGTGTGCACAAGCATATATGGATAGTGCACTGTTCTGTTGCAGTACTCTGTGCACAGCCATGTATCACAGAGGGTGGATAGTGCATTCTTCTGTTGCAGTACTCTCTGCACAGCCATGTATCACAGAGGGTGGATAGTGCACTCTTCTGTTGCAGTACTCTGTGCACAGCCATGTATCACAGAGGGTGGATAGTACTCCTCTATTGCAGTACTCTGTGTGTGCACAAGCATATATGGATAGTGCACTGTTCTGTTGCATTACTCTGTGCACAGCCATGTATCACAGAGGGTGGATAGTGCATTCTTCTGTTGCAGTACTCTGTGCACAGCCATGTATCACAGAGGGTGGATAGTGCACTCTTCTGTTGCAGTACTCTGTGCACAGCCATGTATCACAGAGGGTGGATAGTACTCCTCTATTGCAGTACTCTGTGTGTGCACAAGCATATATGGATAGTGCACTGTTCTGTTGCAGTACTCTGTGCACAGCCGTGTATCACAGAGGGTGGATAGTGCATTCTTCTGTTGCAGTACTCTGTGCACAGCCATGTATCACAGAGGGTGGATAGTGCACTCTTCTGTTGCAGTACTCTGTGTGTGCACAAGCATATATGGATAGTGCACTGTTCTGTTGCAGTACTCTGTGCACATCCATGTATCACAGAGGGTGGATAGTGCACTCTTCTGTTGCAGTACTCTGTGCACAGCCATGTATCACAGAGGGTGGATAGTGCACTGTTCTGTTGCAGTACTCTGTGCACAGCCATGTATCACAAAGGGTGGATAGTGCACTCTTCTGTTGCAGTACTCTGTGCACAGCCATGTATCACAGAGGATGGATAGTGCATTCTTCTGTTGCAGCAGTCTGTGCACAGCCATATATGGATAGTGCACTGTTCTGTTACAATACTCTGTGCACAGCCATGTGCTACTGAGGGTGGATAGTGCACTTTTCCTTCCTGTACTCTTTTTTGCACAGACATGGTCTACGATGTATGGATGATGCACTATTCTTTCCCAGTAATCTGTGCACAGCCATGTTTTGCAGCAGATAGCAGTACCCTGGTCATAGCCATGTACTGCTGTGGACAGATAATGCACTTGTCCTTCCCTGCACTCTATGAACATCCATGTTCTGAGGTGGATGGATAATGCATTATTCCTTCTCTACTTCTTCAAATTGGGAATGCTTCAACGCCCCTTCTTCCCGCCCCTCTGTATACACTACAGCCATGAACGGTACACAGGGGTATGGCTTGCTTAGCAAAAATGTGCAGGTTATGCCCAAGCACTATGTAGTAACATGAAAAAAGGAGGTTGGGGGGGGCAGGAAAGCCCAGGTGTACTCACACAGGCATATATAATGTTTGTGGAGTGATCTATGATTTCTCAGGAGGTGAGGGGAGATGAGAGCACTACTTCCCTATCACACTTGTAGAAATTACTACTGAATTGCTAGTAGTCTACACATACAGACAGGTTGCCTGGGCCTGTCATCAAGCATCAACATAACAAGGCAAAAAAAGACAGAGAAGGTTCTATCTGTCCCTACCTGTATTAGGTCCTATCCCTAGTCAGTGCTGGTGTGCGCCTGTCTAATAGTGGATAGAATAAGAAGAGAACAGTTTACTAATATTGTAACTCGTGTTTCTCTTTCGTTTGTTAGTGCTTGATTGACCAGTGGCCCAGACCCTCTTTTAATGATGAATACTCGTGGTGTGAGTAGGGTAAAAAGCACAGATCAAGACATTGCTTCCGAAGATAATTAAAATACGGCGTGAATCCAATTCCCGAACAGTATTGAGGCAGAAATATCACTTTATTGGCCACTATTGAGGGCGAATGAACCCCAATGAAAAGGTTATCTCTGGTTTGAAGAAACAAAACATCATGTGAAGACTATGCCACAGGGCTGGATACTAGAATGTCTTAGTAGCCCTCTGGTTCTAACGTGGTATGCGGCAGGACTTTCCTGTCGTCTCCATATGTATGTCAACCGGTTTCGGTGGTCTCGGTTGTTAATGCCACCTTCTTCAGGACTGTCTTCGTAATTAGCTTGCACGGCTAATCTGCTTCTAAAGTGTGGCTACACATTTGTAGACCTCTCATATTCTGTATCCAACATTCAATTGCAATAGTGGAACAGTCTCACCTCGGACTCGTTTGAGGAGACATTCAGACTGACCCTGTAAATAAACAATGGAGCAGTGTCAATACGAGTTATATTTGACTAGTATTCAATCAGTTGCTTCTTATAAGCTATTAATACAACATTTGGAGCATGTACATAAAGGGTGAGAATACTCAGTATTATGATTTTGGTGCAGAGTAACAGCTGTGTGGAGTACAAGGAGTCACACAGATTTCTCTGTTATAGAACACCGGAAGAGAATGCAGTACATTTTGTTTGGAACATTGTTCATGTCGGTATACACCCATTTCGCTGACCTATTTTTGGTCGTGGTACTTTTCATCGCTGGATTTTACATCGCCAGAAATCCCGTTTTTTTATTTTTTTATTTTGGGGGGTATTTTGTTGGGGTTGGGGTATTATTATAATAGTAAGGGGGAGTCTGGGGGGGAACCCCTCCCCCCTGAATAAAACAGGGTTTCTGGCGATGTAAAATCTGGCGATGAAAAGTACCACGACCAAAAATAGGTCGCCAAAATCACGGAGAACCGTTCATGTCATGGTATGTAGAACAGATTTCACAGATGGCGTAATGGGGGACAGGGAACAATCATAGGTATTTCCTCATTAAAGCGTACCAAAAGTGGTGTCAGGGGACATCTGATGTGGGAGCCCCTTATGCTGATATATTGGCTTGCTTCTCATTGTACCAGAAACCGCTCCAGATTGATGTGTTCTATCTAGTTGTTGTTACAATTAGAGCGGTCAAGTTAAACATGAGTAAAACCACTAATGCTTGTTTGGCTCTGGTTGGAACATGCCAATAATGGTTGGGACTGCATTTAAATTGCATAAAACGTGCTTGTCTATATATCGATACACTGATTGCCATTCAGTTGGGATCAGATAGTTACTGCAAAAGTTAAAGTAATAATAATGAATATAGAAATGCGGTGTAGGGGACCCGAGCCTGGCCAGTTATAGCCATGGCAAGTGTAATGTCCCATTTCTATTATTATTATTATTATGAGCAGCCGCGTCTCCTTTCTGTTATCATGCTTGAGTGGGCTACGACCCACGTGTTATGGTGTGGGCGAGGCTTCAACCCGCAAGGCAGTTCGCGCCTGATTGAATAAAGAGTTATACGCTGAATCGCTGGGTCCGTGCCTCATTATATCTCTGCTTTATTGCCTTATTAGCGTTGCATACCGGTATTCAACAGTGGTGACAAGGACACTTCAACGATGAACATTCGCTGTGAACCCTGCGTGCCACTCGCATATGCCTCCTCCGAAGCTCCTGCCTGGAGACACACGCAGTGGGCACCCAAATTGACACACGGCCTGAATTTACACGTGGCCGAACGCTCCACACGCCACAGAGGGTGGGAGCGCTGCATTCAGCCACCGAATTACATTGCCGAAAGGGACAGCTGATCACATACCGCTGTGCGACATCGCACATGGGCTGCACAGGCCACCTAATCACAACGCTGCTTGCGTATCACGGTGCACTGCCACATGCACACCGCAGAACGCTCCAGGCAGGGCTCATTTCTCCCCCGCGTCAAGCATACTGCCACAGAGTGAACGATCTGATGCAGATGCTGCGCATAAGCATTTCTACTACACCGCCATAGAGGAAACGATCAGCATAAATGTTACTTTGCCAGCAAAACCCACATGACAAAGGTGAACCACCAAAAGCAGATTAATTTCCAATTGACATCACACTACTACAACTTGCCATTGATCTATGTGCCCAGAGGAGAGGCTCCCAAGGTGACAATAGGGTTTTCTCCTCACAGAAACAGCGTGCACGGAGGACATCACACACCCAATCTTTAAGGTGAGAACCTGTGCACCTTGCACATGCCATCATGTCAAGTAATGAAGCAGACAGCAGTCTGCAGAGCCCCCAATCCAGCTCCACACCTCACAATTTGACATTTCAGACACCAGTCGCTTGGCACCTATTTGGGCCAGATGGCTTAAAGACCTCAGATATATATTGATGCATCTGGGGTTCACAGGGAACGCCACCTAAGGGGAATTTTAAGGCACTTGTTTGGCCCGGTGGTAAAGGATATTGTATTTGAACTGCCAGAAAGCAACACAGACACATTTCAAGGCGTAATTGATTCCCTGAACAATTATTTTGCACCATTAAGGAATGTAGACCACGAGAGACATATTTATCACACCAACACCCAAGAAAAGGGTGAAAACATGGACAATTTCAGAATGAGACTGAGAAAAAGGGCAAAATATTGTGATTTCGGTCAATACTCGACAGATGAAGCACTCAAATCACAGGGAATAGCAGGATGCGAATCTCCTTAATTTCGCAAAAGAAGCTACTCCAGAAAAGCAGAACACTGGAAGAAATGTTACAGCTAAGAGCTGATTCTGCTTTATCTCTGCAAACAGAGTCACTTGGCTGCATTAAAATAACACAGACCGCCGCAGCAGCAATGGTGTGCCCCATTCACACGCCAGGAGACAATGCTGAACAGAAAAATTGCTACAGATGAGGATTCAAATTCCCACTTGTTGGTCCATGCCCAGCCATAGGTCATCACTGCGATAAATGTGGAGGCGAGAACCACTTCCAGTCTGTCTGTAGGAACATACAATTCTATCAACCAGCAGAATCCGGTAGAGATTCCAGGAGACAAGATGGCCGCCACTCAAAGCAGGAAAGCCCACGACCCTACGCGCGACAATCGCCTACCGCCAGCAGGCGCTGCTCTCACAGCACATCACGGGAACCATCACGCACCGACAGATGGCATGAAGAGAAGAGAGACCACTCTAGTCGCTACAGGAGCAGGCACGACTCCCAAAGAAGGAAACCGTGCCAGAAAATCAGATATCTGGAAGAATCTCCACGACGGCAACAAGACTCACACTCATCCTCATCCAGCGGAGGCCGCAAGAGGGGATACGTCCATGCCATTGGAAACAGGATCGCTACAGAATACAGTCCAACATTATTGCTACAACTAAACGGCCAGAGTCAGGAATTCTTAATTGACACCGGAGCCACAACAAATGTGATTAATGCCGACACATATAAATCGCTCACCACAAAGAAGGAGCTACGTGAAGCAGACACCCTGATTTATCCCTATGGTCACCCCTCAATTGCCGAAGCATGCTCACCGCTTCATGCCAATACAAGGATAAAAGCCAAAGGGTCAAGAGCTACGTCATAAAAAGAGAAGTAGCAGGGTGAAGCATATTGAGCTTCGAGTCAGCCATCCAAATGGGCCTCATACATATTATGTATGCATACACCACCAGTCCGAAGGATATGATACAGAAAATGTTTCTGACGCTGTTCAAAGAACTGGGGAAGCTAAAAGACAAAATAATTAAGCTACTCATAAAACCGCACATTCCACCGATGGACCAACATTACAGCGGCATCCCCCTCAACATCCAGAGGCATGTGGAAGATGAAATTCAATCCCTGCTAAAACAAGACATCATTGAAACAGCGCCAGGACCCACACCCTGGGTGTCCCCTAACATGCCTGTGCCCAAAAATGAGAACAAGAGCAGCATCCGCATTTGCGTATACATGAGGGCCCCAAATGTAGCTATAGAAAGAGAACGTCATCTTGCCCCCACGATGACGGACATTATGCATCTACTTCATGGGGCAAAGGTATTCTCGATACTGGACTTAAACAAGGGTTACCACAAGTTTGAACTACATCCATCTTCTAGATACATCACCACATTCTCAACACACCTGGGATTATTTAGATACAAAAGACTCAGCTTTGGTGTGTCATCAGCGGCTGAAATCTTTCAAAATGAAATTCACCAAGTTATCACGCACATCCCAAATTGCTTAAATTATAGTGATGACATTGTAATTTTCTGCACCACCCAAGAAATACATGATGACACCCTAAGAAGAGTGTGAATGGCCCTTGAAAACGCTCCCCTTACACTCAACCCAGACAAGTGTGAAATCAGCAAATCAACGTTAAAATTCTTTGGACACATATTTTCAAGCAAAGGCCTATAACCTGACCATGAAAAGGTGCAAGCGCTGGTGGAGGCCCCCACGCCCACCTCGGTGTCAGCAGTTTGCTCATTCCTGGGAATGGCGAGTTACTGCACGCGCTACATGCAAGACTTTGCATCAGTAAGCACGCCTCTCAGATTACTCATGGGAAAACATCAAGAGTTCTACTGGTCAAATGAGTGCGAGTAGGCCTTCCAGGAAATTAAGAGGCGCATCGTTTCAGGATCCTGCATGGCATACTACGATCCGAATCGTGACACAGAACTGACAGTAAATGCCAGCCCAGTGGGGCTAGGAGTGATACTAGCACAATCCGAGCCAGGAGCATCAACAGACTCCCCAAGATGGATAGTAGCCTATGCAAGCCGCAGTCTTTCACCAACTGAATGTGCATACTCACAACCCGAGAAGGAAAGCCTACCGGTCGTATGGACATGCGAACACTACCAACTGTTCCTGTATGGACGCCCATTCACCATCATCACTGACCACCAGGCTCTCAGCCAGTCTGCCAAAGCGAACCAATATATAAACTACTTGATAAGCAACGCACTCCCCAAATCCATCTTGGTGGCCCAACTAACAGAATCCCTAAAGAAGGACCAACTACTCCAAAAAATACAGGAGTGCCTGAAGACTGATCAGCGGCATAGCAGACTCAAACATGGACAAATCCTATCTCCAAGTGCAGAGAGACATTTCCATACGTTCGAACTCATCAGATACACAGTATCGACGTCGCCGGAAGGTCTTCTGTTGAACGAAAACAGAATCGTGATCGCAGCAAGTCTGCAAAAACAAGTGCTAGCACTGGCACACTTGGGACATAGGGGAGTAGTGTCAACAAAACAGCAACTTAGAACCAAAGTGTGGTTCCTCCAGATGGGCGAAAAAGTGGAACTACTGGGCACGTGCATTGCATGCCAGGCAGTTGCCCCATGCACATTCCCAGAGCAGCTCAAAACGTTATCAATGCCTCTGCAACTATGGGATGAGGTGGCCATTGACATGTTTGGGCCCCTGGCAGATGGCAAGTATGTGCTAGTGATTGTTGATGAAATGTCCCAGTTCCCCGAAGGGCACCTCATCCACTCCACAAACGCCCAGGCAGTAATACCAGCTCTTGAAAAAACTTTTGCAGACTATGGGATTCCATCCATAGTAAAATCAGACAACGGCCTACCATTCAGCGGGCATGACTTTGCCATGTTCGCAGAACATCTTGGCTTCCAGCATCGCAAGATCACACCACTGTGGCCACAAGCAAATGGAATGGTAGAGAAATTCATGAGCAATCTAAAATGTGCTTTCCAAGTCTGCTCCATTACCAACGGATCGTTCATGCAGGCCATCTGCACACTATTACGAGAGTAGAGAAACAACCCTCACAGCTCATCTGGGGATGTTCATCCGCTTTGATGTTTGGACGAGTAGTAAGAACTATGCTGCACCACAATCCCTGTGCCACTATTCCCAACACCTACATTGGCACTGCAAGGGCAAAGGACAAGGAGAGCAAAACAAAGATGAAAGAATATGCGTACCTTCGGAGACATGCAAAACCAGGTTCCATCCAAATAAGGGACCAGGTCCTGGTCCGACAAGGTCAAAATACCAAAGATATCTCAGCATTCAATCCAGAGCCAATGACCGTGACTCATATACACGGGTCAATGATAACCGCTGCAAGCTCAAAGAGCACTACCACTCAGAACACCTCGTTCTTCCGGACTTTTGAAGGTGACCGAAACACCCCCAACACGGAGCTGACAAGGGCAGAGGATTCATCAGACTTAGGTTATGAATACAGAGAAGAAGACAGAGACACTGATGACAGTGACTGCATGATGAGCGAGAATCCACCTGCCCGCAGCCCATCCCAAAGAGCAACACGCATGCCATCAAGATGGATAGAGGAAACGAACGACGCTAGTTCACATGTTAAGGAGGGGGAGATGTAATGTCTCATTTCTATTATTAATATTATGAGGAGCCGCATCTCCTTTCTGTTATCATGCTTGAGTGGGCTGCGACCCACGTGTTATGGTGTGGGCGGGGCTTCCACCCGCAAGGCAATTTGCGCCTGATTGAATAAAGAGTGACACGCTGAATCGCCGGCAGCGTGCCTCATAATAGCTTTGCCTTATTGCCTTATTATCATTGCATGCCGGTATTTAACAGCAAGGTGTCTTCCTCTCACCCCTGCCTGTTCCTAACGCAGTGACCATGTGTGGTCGCTCGTAGGGGGGTTCTCGCAGTGTTCCCGTTTTGTGGAGACCTTGAGCTTTGCTCTTTAACGCTTACCTCTTGAATGCTGATTCACAGAGTCCTTGCAAGGCTCTCATGATCTGGCGTGCAATGTCAGAAAACCAGAGATGGACTTATCTTAATGTGTTATGCCATCGCCAAGGATACCGGTCATGCGCACTGTCATGTATGAGGAAACGATGGTACGAGTGCTATTGTGGGTGCCATCTTGGACGAGGTTTTAGAGTTAGCCTATTAAAAGCTCGGGCTGCTATCGTGCATGGCGTTTTTCCTGCATATGGGCCAATACTTAGTGTCTGATAGGGCTTATGCTGATGGTTGTGACTTATGAATTGCCAAGTTGGTATGCCGATGCCAGTAATCCTAATTCATATGTCAGGCTACAGCAGATCACCTTCCTGGGATGGGCTACAAGTCAAAGTGTTCTATATGACAATAAAATGCCAGAGTGGTATACTAGTGCCGGTAGTCCTGATTTATATATCAAGTTGCAGCCTGGACACCATTGTGGAGGGTGCTTTGATTAGAACTACTCTCTATGGCAGAGACTGCCTTGCAACAAGTTAATCATTAATTCTGTTGTTCAGCTTCAATTTCAAAGAGTTGGTGATTATTGTGTAGTAGTGTCTGACCCTGTAGGCAGTATATATACGCTCTGATCGTCTGGCCTATTTGTTATTTGGCCTCAAATTAGACACTAGCAATGGCAGGGATGTCAAGGGTGCTTGTTAACGCAGGACTGTATAGGAAAAGGGTCCTATTTCAGGCATACACATCTCATTATGAAGGATAGGCTATGGTAGTCTCTATTACAATCATGTGTCAGGTTTAGATGCTAGTGAGGATTTGCCAGTTTATTGGCTCATTTAGACCTTGCTGGTCTGTTTTGAGACGAAAAATCCACCTATGTTCCCTTTTTAGTAGCAGGGAGTGTATATCTCCACCCCGAGGTGGGACAATCACCCTTTCTACAATTGTCAAGGCCAGATCATTCTCATTGTGTCCTTTTAGTAAAACGTGTTCCACCAGAGGTGCATTCAGCCTTTTGGTACGTATACAGCATGGATGGTGCTGTATTTTTTTCTTTATGGGGCTGGCCATCATTGTGATGTTTTTGAGATTACATGGACATATAATGAGATAAATTACATTGCTAGAGTTGCAGTTTGTGAGTGTAAGTTGTCTCCAAGGGGTATGCAGGCCCAGGTCTAATGTGGTGGACATGAGAGTTAGAGAACATACTGAGCATAGACCACATGGCGAGTGGCCGACTGGTTATGTCATGTGCCAAAGGGTAGGTTGTACATTAGGCCCTGCCCCAGGCAGTAAGATCTCACAAGAGAATCTCTTATGTTTCTCCTTCGTTTGATGGCAAATCGACGAGGCAGTAAATGTGTGGTACCCACATTCAGAATCAGCCACAGCTTTAATATTTCTTTTTTAATTCTGTTCATTTGTGAGGAGTAACTTAAGACTGCTGTTATGCGATTCGCCTGTACTTGTCTCGTGTTTTGCCTCTGAGTGCTTTCTCGAGGAATGTTACGTGCACGCTTCGTGGCGTGTCTCAAGAGTTTCCTTGGATATCCTCTTTCTTTTAGTCCATTTGTGAGGGCTGTTGCCTGTCCATCATGTTCGGCAGTATAATAATTACGTCAAAATCTCAAAATCTCAAAAATTGCCCAAAGGGGAGATTTGCTGTGACTGATTTGGGATGGAAACTGTCAAACTGCAATAACGACCTCCTATCCGTAGGTTTTCTAAAAACAGTGATGTAAAGCCTATCATTGCGGGAGGGTGAATGTTGTTCATAAGGGAGGGGTAGTGTAAATAAACTGATGTAAAGCTTGCAGACCCCTTCCCTAGGACTATGATTTTGATGAAAACAGTGTCCATTGCCCTGCCCACTCAGCCCCATGGTCACGCCACTTGTGCAAACGATGGCACCCTGTGTGCCCTTTCTGTCTCAGCAAGCGGGGCCCTCTGCTGGGGGATGCAATCGCTCTAGTGCCTGAGCTTGCTGTGTGCAGATGAGGCGGAGGGCAGGGTGCCAACCAGGCTGCAGGCTTTGGTTTCACGTGAAATTATTTGTAATTCTGGATAATCGCTTAGGACAGGGCTGTGCAGCGCCTGATCTCAACATGACTCCAGGCGGTGATCAATACTCATATTAAAGTAATGAGGGGAGGCGATGGGCAGGCCTTCCACCAAGGGAACCTGACGCGTGGCTTCTAGGTGCAATGTGGCTCCACCTACCGTGTCAGCAGAGTACTGTTGGGTTGCCATTTTCGCATGCATGTGTCTGTGTGTGTGTGTGCGTTATATTGGCCGTTAAATGGTCTCAGCAAGAGAGTAGGGCTAGCCCCATCATCACCCCCCCCACCCCAGGAAGTGTCTCAAGGCAGACCTCTGGGAGCTACAGTGCGCCGGGTTCGATCAGCCTCAGCACCTAGAACAATGCTCTTCCCTGCTCTACAGCTGGACTCGTCCTGCTCTGCCCCCTTCCTCCTGTTTGGACACCCAGACCAGTCCCCATTAACAAGCCTGAAAACATTATTTAACGCAAGAGTTGTTGCCATCTAATAAATGTATATTTTATCCGCCTAGTCACATGAAATTCATTTATCCCTAGACGTGATCCATCCAAAAAGAAGAATAACTGGGCCAGCTTTGCAGCTCTAAGTCAGGGCACCCACGCAATAGCAGTTTAAGGTTAAACCCTCAGCCCCTGGACACCCAGAGTCAGGCCCGGCACAAGAACTGATGTGATGCCACCCCCAGGCGGAGGCCATTTTGGCATCACCCCTGCCTTACAATAGAGCCAGATTTTCTGTTGGTCAAAATGGCGGCACCGAACTCCCCTTTGCTGGCGGGGCTCCTGGAAGACACCTAGAAGTGCTGTAATACAGCCTCAGACCCCCTAACCCCCCCTGTACCTTGCACGCTATGCTCCTCGCTCTAAGTTGTGGGACCAACAAACTCCCCCTACCTCCATCGGCTTCCACCAATGGTAATCAGATACAAATATACACTATGTAACTCTTTCACCAGTCCACACTTTCCAATAGTACCCCTCATGCCACTTATTATCCCTGCCAACATGGGTCCACAGCCTTCTCACAGTTACCAAGTTATCTCACCCAAACCAGCTCAAGCAGCATGAAGCACCCCCAACAACATTGAAAGACAGTGGTTGCCCCCCCAAGGCCTAACCTCCACTCCCAAGTACATACTTTTAACTTACACCAGACCTTTCACATTCCACCAATCCCTATCACCCATCTTGACCTCCCCAAATGTAGCCCCACTCAATAATGTCGAACTAACCTCTCCCACGGGAAACCAACAGCAAGCGGCATCATACACTGCACCAACTATGCACCATTCAATGCTTCTCAGCTGTGAATTCTCAACTAGAATTAGTAACTTGTTACCACACCTAGCTGCACCCCCCACCTTTCTCACTGGGATCTGAGACATAGGAGGGTGTCTGGCTTCCAAAGCACCACTCGTAGAAGACTTCATAAGACGTCATCGCCTGCCTGGCTTGGCCAGCTGCACGGTCTTGCCTGCTTCACCGCGCCACATTTCAGCTAGATGATTCTGGAGGCAAATGATGAGAAAGAAGATACAGGCAAGACTGCACCTCTGCGCCCCATAGGCTGGCGTGCACCATCTCCATGTCAAGACACAGGACACTGTCTGATCATTGCAAGCCACTCCACCAGTAGAGCCCTGATGCCCCTGGGTTTAGGCGCTTTACAAATGTAATAAATAAATAAACAAAACAACCTTTTAAATCAAACTAAAAACAACTCGTAGGTCTGGTGCTACAACCAGTCCATCCCTCCTGGCTTTCCATCCAAGCGTGGCGTGGTGGAATCCGAATTCTACCACACAGCCCCTCCATCACCAACCTCGACCACCAGCTAAAAGAAGTGTGCAAATTCAATGCGCCCCCGGCCCCACAAATTCACTTCAGTAGAATTACAAATTTGATCACATAACTAGAAATGGAGACAGTGAAGTTATACCGCAGAGCAGAAAAGAGAGCAGTGACCCACTGCCATCTCACTCCTGCCAAGTCTGGACCAGTGGATCACTTCAAATGGCCAACAAGATCAAGGGAGCCCCCTAATCACTCCCGCCTACCACTGAAAATCCAGCCAATGGACCATGGGCAACCAAAATCTACGAAGCATAAGACACATGAGGAGCCAATCACCACCAACCTAACAGATAGCTCAGCCAGTCAACACAAAGTCACTGAATGGAAGCTTTGCTTACTTTGGAGCCTTTTTTTGCCCTGCAGATGTTCTGCTCCCATTCCATCATCAACCACCCTTCTCAAAAAAGCAAAGTCAGAGTCAGACTGAAAGAAGGATTGAGATCCCTTAGTTTTAGCGCCAAGAGGCCACTCGAGTGCCAGAGGTCATGCATGACATTGTCCGAAGGATCACCTGTAGGACCCTCAATACAGAGGTGAGGACCCTGCTATGGGTCTACCCTCTGCACCTTGGCAGGGATGATAGACAATTGGTCGAGGCATGATGCCTACGTATATAGAGCCTCTGAGCCAATCCAAAAGCACACTTCAATCAGGGGCCTTCCCCAACGCTCCCCTGCCATAGGTTTGGAAGTGGTTTGGGCCATTAGCGTCTTTGGATTCTTCACAACATACACTCTTTTAGGGGCAGAATTATGAGGCCTTTTCATTTTATTTTTATTTCTAATTTGGACTTTGCAAAGCAATCAGCCTGCCTGAAGACTGCTCCAGAGTGCGAACACGAGGAAGGTGAAGGGTTAAAGTGCAGAACAGAAGAATGTATGGCGAGCAGACTCAAAGAGGTTATTAAGTACGAAGGGGTTCCCTGTGCCTTGTGAAAGAGGTGACATTTCAACCCTTTCCGGTACCTCAATCAGTCCTACTTGAGATGGAGGTGAAGAAGGTTCCATGGACATCCACCTCTCCTGCCACACTCCTTGCATCACACCGTGCTGGGGTCATAGTCTGTTTCTAGGGGGCCGAATGTAACACAGATGATTGGTTGGTACGGGAACAGCAGCTTAGTCCGGTGCATAGTGTGGTGCTCAATTCAGTAGATCTTTGGGTATGTGCCAGAAAAAGAATGTCCTGTTATGGATCTGGAGCCGGAGTAACAAGCATAAATGCCACAAAGTTCCCAGGCTAATGGATCTGGCTTGTTTTACCGAAGTAGAAACAATCGCGGCGGAATAGACCGTAGTCAATTTCGCTGCAAATCGTTTTTTACTTCGGCAAAACAACCCAAATTTGACCCCAAAACCCCCTCATCCCACTTACTTTTCGTCGGCCGCCGCCGCTTCTCCTGTACCCCTTCAGCGTCAGTTCTGTTCCTATAACGCGGGTCGGATCTGACGCTGCAGGATCCCTTTTTCTTTCTTTTTTTTTGGGTCTCCTGCTACCAATGTAAAGGAAGCGGGGACACCCCTGCACCCCATGAAACCAATAATACCGAACATGGGGAGCGGGTGGACACCCCCACAACTCACGCTCCTCATTTCGGTATTTTTGGGCTTGATTTTTTTAGTGCAGGCCGAATTCGGCCAAATAGTCCATGCAACCATTTTCTTACGAGCAATTTTGGGGTTTCCCAGGGTAATATTCATGCATCCCCAGCATTCTCATCCCTCAGGGTAACCTAAACAACAAACATCAATTCCAATCTTTATACAATACACACTTCAATCACTGTTGCTAGATTCATCAATTGCCAAAGATCGCAATAAATATGTTGAACTTGCCCCTGGCAACAACACTTTCAAGTCTAATATTATGATTAGGGTTTAACATGAGCACGAGTCCACGAGACTCGTGTGACGTAGCAGGATTAAGAATCAAAGCGGAGGCTTTGAGGATTCATAAGAGATAGGGTCGCTTTTCCTCTTCACTTTCATAGATTGAATGTGGATTCTCCCCTAAGTGCCAAGGACGAGTATGCTGGTCCTTTCTGCATAGACTTGCATAATAGCCTGGCACTTGTATGGATCTGCAATAGTCAGGAGGAGGCTCCAAACCCTGCAACATCTCACATGAACGCTCAGCAGCTCCCTCAGCCAACATTACACCTCTGCAATAGACACGCCGAGGCTTCAGACCCCACAACATTCCGCATGAACGCTCAGCAGTTCCCTCAGCCGACATTACACCTCTGCAATAGTCACGCCGAGGCTCCAAACCCTGCAACATTTCACATGAACGCTCAGCAGCTCCCTCAGCCGACATTACACCTCTGCAATAGTCACGCCGAGGTTCCAGACCCCGCAACATTCCGCAAGAATGCTCAGCACTGCAGCTCCCTAAGCCAACATTACACCTCTACAATAAACACAGCGAGGATCCAGACCCCGCAACATTCTGCATGAACGCTCAGCAGTTCCCTCAGCTGACATTACACCTCTGCAATAGTCGCACCGAGGCTCCAGGCCCTGTAATATTACGTATGAATGCTCAGCAACTCCCTTAGCCAACATTACACCTCTCCCTCAGCCAACATTACACCTCTGCAATAGTCACGCCGAGGCTCCAGGCCAAGGCATTCTGCATGAATGCTCAGCAGGTCCCTCAGCCGACATTACACCTCTGCAATAGACACAGGCTCCAGACCCTGCAACATTCTGCATGAACTTTCAGCAGCTCCCTAAGCCAACATTACACCTCTGCAATAGTCAAGCCGAGGCTCCAAACCCTGCAACATCTCACATGAATGCTCAGCAGCTCCCTGAGCTGACATTACACTGCTGCAATATACACGCCGGGGCTCCAGACCCCACAACATTCCGCAAGAATGCTCAGCACTGCGGCTCCCTAAGCCAACATTACACCTCTGCAATAAACACAGCGAAGCTCCAGACCCCGCAACATTCTGCATGAACTCTCAGCAGCTCCCTCAGCCGACATTACACCTCTGCAATACACACAGGCTCCAGACCCTGCAACATTCTGCATGAACTCTCAGCAGCTCCCTCAGCCAACATGACACCTCTGCAATAGACACGCCGAGGCTCCAGACCCTGCAACATTCTGCATGAACTCTCAGCAGCTCCCTCAGCCGACATGACACCTCTGCAATAGTCAAGCCGAGGCTCCAGACCCTGCAACATCTCACATGAATGCTCAGCAGCTCCCTGAGCTGACATTACACTGCTGCAATATACACGCCGAGGCTCCAGACCCTGCAACATTCCGCAAGAATGCTCAGCACTGCGGCTCCCTAACCCAACATTACACCTCTGCAATAAACACAGCGACGCTCCAGACCCCGCAACATTCTGCATGAATGCTCAGCAGCTCCCTCGGCCGACATTACACCTCTGCAATAGACACTCTGAGGCTCCAGACCCCACAACATTCCTCATGAATGCTCAGCAGTTCCCTCAGCCAACATTACACCTCTGCAATAGTCACACTGTAGCTCCTGACCCCGCAACATTCGGCATAAACGCTCATCAGCTCCCTCAGCCGACATTACACCTCTCCCTCAGCCAACATTACACCTCTGCAATAGTCACACCGAGGCGCCAGACCCTGCAGCATTCTGCATGAACGCTCAACAGCTCCCTCAGCCAACATTAAACCTCTGCAATAGTCACGCCGAGGCTCCATACCCTGCAGCATTCCGCATGAACGCTCAGCATCGACCTGACAACATTACAGCTCTGCAATAGACATGCCAAGGCTCCAGACCCTGCAACATTCTGCATTAATGCTCAGCAGTTCTCTAAGCCAACATTACACCTCTGCAATAGTCACGCCGAGGCTCCAGACCCTGCAACATTCCACTTGAACGCTCAGCAGCTCCCTTAGCCAACATTACACCTCTCCCTCAGCCAACATTACACCTCTGCAATAGTCACGCCGAGGCTCCATACCCTGCAGCATTCTGCATGAACGCTCAGCATCGACCTGACAACATTACACCTCTGCAATAGACATGCCAAGGCTCCAGACCCTGCAACATTCCGCATTAATGCTCAGCAGTTCTCTAAGCCAACATTACACCTCTGCAATGGTCACGCCGAGGCTCCCGACCCTGCAACATTCCACTTGAACGCTCAGCAGCTCCCTTAGCCAACATTACACCTCTCCCTCAGCCAACATTACACCTCTGCAATAGTCACGCCGAGGCTCCAGACCCTGCAACATTCCACTTGAACGCTCAGCAGCTCCCTTAGCCAACATTACACCTCTCCCTCAGCCAACATTACACCTCTGCAATAGACACGCTGAGGCTCCAGACCCCACAACATTCCACTTGAACGCTTAGCAGCTCCCTTAGCCAACATTACACCTCTCGCTCAGCCAACATTACACCTCTCCCTCAGCCAACATTACACCTCTGCAATAGTCACACTGAGGCTCCATACCCCGCAACATTCCACTTGAACGCTTAGCAGCTCTCTTAGCCAACAATACACCTCTCGCTCAGCCAACATTACACCTCTCCCTCAGCCAACATTACACCTCTGCAATAGTCACGCCGAGGCTCCAGGCCCTGCAATATTACGTATGAATGCTCAGCAGCTCCCTAATCCAACTTTACACCTCTGCAATTGTCACGCCGATGCTCCAGGCCCTGCAATATTACGTATGAACGCTCAGCAGCTCCCTTAGCCAATATTACACCTCTGCAATAGACACGCCGAGGCTCCAGACCCTGCAACATTCCGCATTAATGCTCAGCAGTTCTCTAAGCCAACATTACACCTCTGCAATAGTCCTGCAGAGGCTCCAGGCCCTGCAATATTACGTATGAATGCTCAGCAGCTCCCTACGCCAACATTACACCTCTGCAATAGTCACACCGAGGCTCCAGGCCCTGCAATATTACGTATGAACGCTCAGCAGCTCCCTAAGCCAACTTTACACCTTTGCAATAGTCACGCCGATGCTCCAGGCCCTGCAATATTACGTATGAATGCTCAGCAGCTCCCTCAGCCGACATTACACCTCTGCAATAGTCACGCCGAGGCTCCAGACCCTGCAACATTCCGCCTGAACGCTCAGCAGCTCCCTCAGCCGACATTACACCTCTGCAATAGTCACGCCGAGGCTCCAGACCCTGCAACATTCTGCATGAATGCTCAGCAGCTCCCTCAGCCGACATTACACCTCTGCAATAGTCACGCCGAGGCTCCAGACCCTGCAACATTCCGCCTGAACGCTCAGCAGCTCCCTCAGCCGACATTACACCTCTGCAATAGAGACACCGAGGATCCAGAAGCCACAACATTCCGCATGAACGCTCAGCAGTTCCCTCAGCCAACATTACACCTCTGCAATAGACACAGGCTCCAGACCCTGCAACATTGTGCATGAACTCTCAGCAGCTGCCAAGCCAACATTACACCTCTGCAATAGACAGAGGCTCCAGACCCTGCAACATTCTGCATGAACTCTCAGCAGCTGCCTAAGCCAACATTACACCTCTGCAATAGACACAGGCTCCAGACCCTGCAACATTCTGCATGAACTCTCAGCAGTTCCCTCAGCCAACATTACACCTCTGCAATAGTCACGCCGAGGCTCCAAACCCTGCAACATCTCACATGAACGCTCAGCAGCTCCCTGAACCGACATTACACTACTGCAATATACAGGCCGAGGCTCCAGACCCCGCAACATTCCGCCAGAATGCTCAGCACTGCAGCTCCCTAAGCCAACATTACACCTCTACAAGAAACACAGCGAGGATCCAGACCCCGCAACATTCCGCATGAACGCTCAGCAGTTCCCTCAGCCAACATTACACCTCTGCAATAGTCACGCCGAGGCTCCAAACCCTGCAACATCTCACATGAACGCTCAGCAGCTCCCTCAGCCGACATTACACCTCTGCAATAGTCACGCCGAGGCTCCAAACCCTGCAACATCTCACATGAACGCTCAGCAGCTCCCTCAGCCGACATTACACCTCTGCAATAGTCACGCCGAGGTTCCAGACCCCGCAACATTCCGCAAGAATGCTCAGCACTGCAGCTCACTAAACCAACATTACACCTCTGCAATAAACACAGCGAGGATCCAGACCCCGCAACATTCTGCATGAACGCTCAGCAGTTCCCTCAGCTGACATTACACCTCTGCAATAGTCGCACCGAGGCTCCAGGCCCTGTAATATTACGTATGAACGCTCAGCAACTCCCTTAGCCAACATTACACCTCTCCCTCAGCCAACATTACACCTCTGCAATAGTCACGCCGAGGCTCCAGGCCAAGGCATTCTGCATGAATGCTCAGCAGGTCCCTCAGCCGACATTACACCTCTGCAATAGACACAGGCTCCAGACCCTGCAACATTCTGCATGAACTTTCAGCAGCTCCCTAAGCCAACATTACACCTCTGCAATAGTCAAGCCGAGGCTCCAGACCCTGCAACATCTCACATGAATGCTCAGCAGCTCCCTGAGCTGACATTACACTGCTGCAATATACACGCTGGGGCTCCAGACCCCACAACATTCCGCAAGAATGCTCAGCACTGCGGCTCCCTAAACCAACATTACACCTCTGCAATAGACACAGGCTCCAGACCCTGCAACATTGTGCATGAACTCTCAGCAGCTGCCAAGCCAACATTACACCTCTGCAATAGACAGAGGCTCCAGACCCTGCAACATTCTGCATGAACTCTCAGCAGCTGCCTAAGCCAACATTACACCTCTGCAACAGACACAGGCTCCAGACCCTGCAACATTCTGCATGAACTCTCAGCAGTTCCCTCAGCCAACATTACACCTCTGCAATAGTCACGCCGAGGCTCCAAACCCTGCAACATCTCACATGAACGCTCAGCAGCTCCCTGAACCGACATTACACTGCTGCAATATACAGGCCGAGGCTCCAGACCCCGCAACATTCCGCCAGAATGCTCAGCACTGCAGCTCCCTAAGCCAACATTACACCTCTACAATAAACACAGCGAGGATCCAGACCCGGCAACATTCCGCATGAACGCTCAGCAGTTCCCTCAGCCAACATTACACCTCTGCAATAGTCACGCCGAGGCTCCAAACCCTGCAACATCTCACATGAACGCTCAGCAGCTCCCTCAGCCGACATTACACCTCTGCAATAGTCACGCCGAGGCTCCAAACCCTGCAACATCTCACATGAACGCTCAGCAGCTCCCTCAGCCGACATTACACCTCTGCAATAGTCACGCCGAGGTTCCAGACCCCGCAACATTCCGCAAGAATGCTCAGCACTGCAGCTCCCTAAACCAACATTACACCTCTGCAATAAACACAGCGAGGATCCAGACCCCGCAACATTCTGCATGAACGCTCAGCAGTTCCCTCAGCTGACATTACACCTCTGCAATAGTCGCACCGAGGCTCCAGGCCCTGTAATATTACGTATGAACGCTCAGCAACTCCCTTAGCCAACATTACACCTCTCCCTCAGCCAACATTACACCTCTGCAATAGTCACGCCGAGGCTCCAGGCCAAGGCATTCTGCATGAATGCTCAGCAGGTCCCTCAGCCGACATTACACCTCTGCAATAGACACAGGCTCCAGACCCTGCAACATTCTGCATGAACTTTCAGCAGCTCCCTAAGCCAACATTACACCTCTGCAATAGTCAAGCCGAGGCTCCAGACCCTGCAACATCTCACATGAATGCTCAGCAGCTCCCTGAGCTGACATTACACTGCTGCAATATACACGCCGGGGCTCCAGACCCCACAACATTCCGCAAGAATGCTCAGCACTGCGGCTCCCTAAGCCAACATTACACCTCTGCAATAAACACAGCGAAGCTCCAGACCCCGCAACATTCTGCATGAACTCTCAGCAGCTCCCTCAGCCGACATTACACCTCTGCAATACACACAGGCTCCAGACCCTGCAACATTCTGCATGAACCCTCAGTAGCTCCCTAAACTGACATTACACCTCTGCAATAGACACGCCGAGGCTCCAGACCCTGCAACATTCTGCATGAACTCTCAGCAGCTCCCTCAGCCAACATGACACCTCTGCAATAGTCAAGCCGAGGCTCCAAACCCTGCAACATCTCACACGAACGCTCAGCAGCTCCCTGAGCTGACATTACACTGCTGCAATATACACGCCGAGGCTCCAGACCCTGCAACATTCCGCAAGTATGCTCAGCACTGCGGCTCCCTAAGCCAACATTACACCTCTGCAATAAACACAGCGACGCTCCAGACCCCGCAACATTCTGCATGAATGCTCAGCAGCTCCCTCGGCCGACATTACACCTCTGCAATAGACACTCTGAGGCTCCAGACCCCACAACATGCCTCATGAATGCTCAGCAGTTCCCTCAGCCAACATTACACCTCTGCAATAGTCACACTGTAGCTCCTGACCCCGCAACATTCGGCATAAACGCTCATCAGCTCCCTCAGCCAACATTAAACCTCTGCAATAGACACGCCGAGGCTCCACAGCCACCAACATTCCGCATGAACGCTCAGCAGCTCCCTCAGCCGACATTACACCACTGCAATAGTCACACCGAGGCGCCAGACCCTGCAGCATTCCGCATGAACGCTCAGCAGCTCCCTCAGCCAACATTACACCTCTGCAATAGTCACGCCGAGGCTCCAGACCCTGCAACATCTCACATGAATGCTCAGCAGCTCCCTGAGCTGACATTACACTGCTGCAATATACACGCCGGGGCTCCAGACCCCACAACATTCCGCAAGAATGCTCAGCACTGCGGCTCCCTAAGCCAACATTACACCTCTGCAATAAACACAGCGAAGCTCCAGACCCCGCAACATTCTGCATGAACTGTCAGCAGCTCCCTCAGCCGACATTACACCTCTGCAATACACACAGGCTCCAGACCCTGCAACATTCTGCATGAACCCTCAGTAGCTCCCTAAGCTGACATTACACCTCTGCAATAGACACGCCGAGGCTCCAGACCCTGCAACATTCTGCATGAACTCTCAGCAGCTCCCTCAGCCAACATGACACCTCTGCAATAGTCAAGCCGAGGCTCCAAACCCTGCAACATCTCACACGAACGCTCAGCAGCTCCCTGAGCTGACATTACACTGCTGCAATATACACGCCGAGGCTCCAGACCCTGCAACATTCCGCAAGAATGCTCAGCACTGCGGCTCCCTAAGCCAACATTACACCTCTGCAATAAACACAGCGACGCTCCAGACCCCGCATCATTCTGCATGAATGCTCAGCAGCTCCCTCGGCCGACATTACACCTCTGCAATAGACACTCTGAGGCTCCAGACCCCACAACATGCCTCATGAATGCTCAGCAGTTCCCTCAGCCAACATTACACCTCTGCAATAGTCACACTGTAGCTCCTGACCCCGCAACATTCGGCATAAACGCTCATCAGCTCCCTCAGCCAACATTAAACCTCTGCAATAGACACGCCGAGGCTCCACAGCCACCAACATTCCGCATGAACGCTCAGCAGCTCCCTCAGCCGACATTACACCACTGCAATAGTCACACCGAGGCGCCAGACCCTGCAGCATTCCGCATGAACGCTCAGCAGCTCCCTCAGCCAACATTAAACCTCTGCAATAGTCACGCCGAGGCTCCAGACCCTGCAACATTCTGCATTAATGCTCAGCAGTTCTCTAAGCCAACATTACACCTCTGCAATAGTCACGCCGAGGCTCCGGACCCTGCAACATTCCACTTGAACGCTCAGCAGCTCCCTTAGCCAACATTACACCTCTCCCTCAGCCAACATTACACCTCTGCAATAGTCACGCCGAGGCTCCGGACCCTGCAACATTCCACTTGAACGCTCAGCAGCTCCCTTAGCCAACATTACACCTCTCCCTCAGCCAACATTACACCTCTGCAATAGTCACACTGAGGCTCCATACCCCGAAACATTCCACTTGAACGCTTAGCAGCTCTCTTAGCCAACAATACACCTCTCGCTCAGCCAACATTACACCTCTCCCTCAGCCAACATTACACCTCTGCAATAGTCACGCCGAGGCTCCAGACCCTGCAACATTCCGCATTAATGCTCAGCAGTTCTCTAAGCCAATATTACACCTCTGCAATAGTCCCGCAGAGGTTCCAGGCCCTGCAATATTACGTATGAATTCTCAGCAGCTCCCTACGCCAACATTACACCTATGCAATAGTCACGCCGAGGCTACAGGCCCTGCAATATTATGTATGAATGCTCAGCAGCTCCCTAATCCAACTTTACACCTCTGCAATTGTCACGCCGATGCTCCAGGCCCTGCAATATTACGTATGAACGCTCAGCAGCTCCCTTAGCCAATATTACACCTCTGCAATAGACACGCCGAGGCTCCAGACCCTGCAACATTCCGCATTAATGCTCAGCAGTTCTCTAAGCCAACATTACACCTCTGCAATAGTCCTGCAGAGGCTCCAGGCCCTGCAATATTACGTATGAATGCTCAGCAGCTCCCTACGCCAACATTACACCTCTGCAATAGTCACACCGAGGCTCCAGGCCCTGCAATATTACGTATGAACGCTCAGCAGCTCCCTAAGCCAACTTTACACCTCTGCAATAGTCACACCGAGGCTCCAGGCCCTGCAATATTACGTATGAACGCTCAGCAGCTCCCTAAGACAACTTTACACCTTTGCAATTGTCACGCCGATGCTCCAGGCCCTGCAATATTACGTATGAACGCTCAGCAGCTCCCTAAGCCAACTTTACACCTTTGCAATAGTCACGCCGATGCTCCAGGCCCTGCAATATTACGTATGAATGCTCAGCAGCTCCCTTAGCCAATATTACACCTCTGCAATAGAGGCTCCAGACCATGCAACATTCCAGCTGAACGCTCAGCAGCTCCCTCAGCCGACATTACACCTCTGCAATAGTCACGCCGAGGCTCCAGACCCTGCAACATTCTGCAATAACGCTCAGCAGCTCCCTCAGCCGGCATTACACCTCTGCAATAGTCACGCCGAGGCTCCAGACCCTGCAACATTCTGCATGAACTCTCAGCAGCTCCCTCAGCCGACATTACATCTCTGCAAGAGTCACGCCGAGGCTCCAGACCCTGCAATATTCTGCAATAACGCTCAGCAACTCCCTCAGCCGGCATTACACCTCTGCAATAGTCACGCCGAGGTTCCAGACCCTGCAACATTCTGCAATAACGCTCAGCAGCTCCCTCAGCCGGTATTTCACCTCTGCAATAGTCACGCCGAGGTTCCAGACCCTGCAACATTCTGCAATAATGCTCAGCAGCTCCCTCAGCCGTCATTCCACCTCTGCAATAGACACGCCGAGGTTCCAGACCCTGCAACACTCTGCAATAACGCTCAGCAGCTCCCTCAGCCGACATTACACCTCTGCAATAGACGGAGGTGTAACACCCGCCCATGGGCCTTGATCTCCTTGCCCAACTAGTCGCTGCAGCTGCATGGGCAAAGGAAGGGCACTTCCCTGGCAGCGCCACCTGCTCTCCCTCCTTCTAACTATGCAAATGGGTCCACTCGAGAGAGGGACACACAAGATGGCGGGCCTTTCTGCTAACATATTGATGGCAGAGGGACAGAGCTACTGTCTTGGAATGTGTCCTAGTCACTATTTTACTGGGGTGCTTAAGTTCCTGTGACACCCTGAATTATCTCCTAGCCATACCCCCTACTTCGCCATTCTTCCTATTTCCCCCTCTGCCTCCTTTTCTCCTCTCCCCATAGCGCTTTGAAATGGCCTGGAGGTAGCGTTAAGTGCAATTAAAGAAACCTACATACAAAGAGCACATATACTCTCTTCAATGGCGGCTTGCCCTGGCCATCACCTTTTTTAGATCAGCAAACTGTATGCACGTGCACTGAGCACATCAAGGAGTTTTGAAAAATCTCATGCAAGCGCCATTGTATACTCTGTTTTTCACTTTCATTACCCAAAAACAATATCATATGTGTGTATCTAGCGCTTAATTTTATATTCCTCATACTTCTAATCGCTGTAACAATAGGTGTTAGTTATCATTACCAAATGTACTGATGCTAAATGTATCGCCCGACGAAGGGCTAGTTGGCCCTTTTGGGATGAACACCTGTGCTTTCACATTTAACACATTTGTCGGGAGCAAGCGCTTAACTCACTGAGCAAACTCACCGCTCTATATTGCATATAACATAGTCATAATGACACCTAACGGGCCCCACCAGCTGCTTAGTGCTTACGGTGCACAATCTCGCTATTTCCCTTTGGCCAGCCTGCCTCTGCATGTTTTTCCGAAACCCCTAGTTAGATATTTTGCATTTACTGAATAGAGCACTATATATTATTTGCACCAGGCAGCCAATCAGAAGGCAAGCAACGCAGGTTGAATCTCTCAATGCAAGCCTGCTTTCCAAGCTGCCTGATGGCCGCTTCCCCAGCCCACCATCTTCCCCCCACCATCTCTTCCCTTTTTTTCTCCCCCCCTCTCCCCACTTACCTGATTGCAGCTGCTGCTGCTTCCAGTCCTCGTCCATTGTGGCCACCATAGAAATGGAAGAGGGGCTCTGTATGGAGCCCATCTTCCAGATCCATGGTGGCGGCCATCTTACTGAAGTACTTTCATTCAATGAATGGGACGCTGCGAGGCGTCCCGTTCATTGAATGAAATTACAATGCTCTCAGTACCCGCGGTTTACCGGATTGGCAACCAGAGGTGCTAATAGCATTAAGACCCTCTCCGGGGTGCCAGATCGGGTGTTATCGGCCCAGGGGCCTGAGTTAAAGGCCAGAGCGAAGCTTCGCTAAGGCCTTTAACTCTGGTCCCCGGCCGATAACACCCCGCTTAATTATTAGAATTCTGAAACGTCAGCCTCCAATGCATATATAAAACCCTGAAAATAATGTTCCTATTACAGGCTAGCATAGCTCTCAACCATTTGTGTCACAAAGGCGGGTGAAAACACCCGAATTTGTTGTTGGCCGGTGAGAGCCCATTGAAATGAGTGGGCGTGCAGGAGGCTTGGCGGGTGAGTCAGCTCTTTACAATGCGGGTGACACCCGCCAAAAGCGTTTGAGTTGAGAGCTATAGGCTGGTTGTGATAGCACTACTGACCTGCAATGATAATACAATGACATCACTACTGTAGCCATCATCAGATATTGCAGGTCCGTGATGGCCTGCGCATCATCATTTGTTTTTAAGCACAACATGGATTTTACATGCATTTTATTAAACTATTTTTATGCACTACGAGCTGCCTAGTAGTGTTTTTATTTTATCCAAACAGATTCTACACTGGTGATGTGTCTCAGCAACTGGAAGATGCCATACATCAGATTAAGCAAGAATTCAGGTTTGAAAGGGGATCCCTCTTTTCTGTGTTTATTGCTCTTCACTCATAAATACAGGTGGAAATCACCCTGTTTCCTTCCAGTATTTATCTGTAAAAAATGGGGACAAAACAGAAATGCATGCCTCTTGGTTGCTTCTTTAAGTTGTCGTTCTTACATTTGTGGTCAATCGCTCTGCAAAGTAACAAGAAAAAGAGGTTGAAGGCATCGTATAATTGTGTAAGTTGTTAAATTGGTACAAATAGGCAGACGAAGGGGCCTCATTACAAGGTTGGAGGTACAGCCAAACTTCGCGAATGTTCAATTACGGTGGTATTCTGGACCCGCTGGACTTGTTCATTTTTTGGCCCTTTTGCAGGTGCCGGAATCAGGTGATCCCCATTCCCATTTGAGCCCCACAGGGGAAGGCACCAATCATAACGGTGCCTGTACTACAGGCATGCTGTGCTCGCGGGTGCCTTTCCTTCCGCCAGGCCAGACATGGTGGAATGAAAGGCACCCGTGAGCACAACTCAGAGTTTGCCGGTCCGGATACAACAGTGCCGGTAAGCTTACCCGTACCGTGGTATCTGGACCGGACTTATTGCGCAAGAACTCAGCTCGATGTGCTTTTCATGACAGACATCCAAGTGGTAGCCAATGGGATTTTGTTCATGTAAACAAATATGGGAAAATACTAGTTGAACTTTTTTTCACATAGCAAAGAATAGATGTGCATGAATAAAATGGGAATGATACAAAGGTAAATATCATAAAAGCAGGAGTCTTAATTATAATGAATAAAATACCCCCTAGTGTACATAAAATAGACACCAGATGCCACTTGGGAGTTTCATCATCTTATAAAGCAACTTGCTGCGCGGTCCTGTCCCTCTATTCCCTGAAAGGAACTCTTTTGTGACTAGCAATGTCCTTATAATGGGCGTCATTACGAGTTAGGCAGTGATTCCGCTTGAAATCCGCGCAAAATAAATTACTGTTACCTTCACTTGGTCAGGCGGAATTTCTGCCCGATTGCAAGTGGTGGTGTAATTCCCCATTTATTTTGGGTCCATTGGACCCAATGGGGCTTTTTTTGCATTACCGCTACGGAATTACTGCGGCTGTAATTCCGCCAATTCTGCCGATTTTTGGGCATTGAGTGGGAAGATTTACCTCCAGGGTTTTGGTGGAGGTAAATCCTCCACTCAACACCAAAACTCATAATTTGGTGTAGTGGTAAAATTGGAGGTAACTCTGTTCCCTCCAATGTTACCACTTACCGCTATACTCATAACGAAGCCCAATGTATGGTAGAGGGTAATGTATCCCATATATTATTATTAATATTATGATCATGGTGATGAGATGATATCAGTACTAACATTGACCTCCCTCCCCTAGAGCCTGCCCTTGCCCGGCTGCTTGACCCCACAGTAATCAGCTTTTGCATCTCCTATCACATCCTCCGGGCCCTGCTTTTCACATTCATCTGTACTTGAGCCCCGGCCTCTGCGAGTATTGATCACAGTGGCTGATTCCAGCTCCTGATTGCTGCCAGTCATCTCAGGCTCCAGCGGGAATCGAAGACATCCTATCTCACCGTCGCGCGGCCAGTCCCCCAGTGCACGGTGTGTAAGTGTGGGGAAGCCGATGGGATGATCACTGGTGGACGGAGGGGATGAGATTATTTGGTTATTTATGAACTTTGGAAAGTGCTGAACATTTCCCTTGTAGGCACTTTGGGGTACTGTTTGAGGCCGGCTCTATGTTTTCTGCAAATCAGCAAAGGACTCTGGGAGACTGTTTGAAGTGTTTCTTGTTGCGTTAAGAGTTAGGAGTTCCTAAGAGAAAAGATAAACGTACACCGCCCAACAATGCCACTCTGATCCAGCAGCGACATCCGTTTGGAACCAAAACCATACAACAAAAGAAAATTCGGAGGATCCTCCTTCTCTCACCTCACCCCAAAAACCTGGAACAAAGTATGAAAGAACATACGTAACACAAGAGACCATCCTCTATTCAGAAAACTCCTCAAATCTCAGCTCTTCACCCCATAACTAGAAAGAATGCCTATGGAGGCACATCCACAGCTGAAACAATGCTGAGAGATGAAACCGATCCTTCCTATCTCCCTAACCTATCGCCCATCAACAGAAGTAAGGAAGAACAATCTACGGGATATCAACTTGCCAAGTGAAAGATAGATAAGCTAGAATCATACCAAACAACGATCATGGAGAGGTCAGGATGGAAGGGTAAGGATGATATGTCAATAATACATTGTCCTACAGAGTAAACACAGGAAGCAATGGATCACAGACAGGAAATAGATAGGAAGGGAGCGGGTGAATGTAAAAATACAGCAGCAATATCAGAGTGGGGGACAATGCACGCCTCAACCTGTTACACAAAGGTCATTAATAATAACACAGCTGGGAACTTGCCACACCATCAATCTTAACAATTAGACAGACCGGGAAGAAAAAAAGAAAAAGAATATACCTACTCCATAGGACAACCAGATACATAGAACAAGAATTAGAAGGACTAAGAGACATAACCCACTAACCCAGAAGCTCACATTTCTGCATACTTCACTCACACAAAAATCCACACAACCACCTTCTCGTACAGCAAACCGCACCCACTTCACGGCACTGCAACAACAAACAAATAACATATAAGTCACACCAACAGCACACGAGGACTCACATCGATCTGATTTTCACACCCAAGCTCAGCGCACAGTGAAAAACAAACTGAAGCTGCCAGCAGGGCATCATCTTTCTCACTTTCCTACTCCCTCTTCACCCGACTTACCCCACCCCACCGTCCTGTTTGCAGATCCGCCTCAGAGCCTGGGCACCAATTCCGTTGGTGACGGTGCGCGGTACAAATACCTTTAACATTAAGCTAGACCGGAGTCATTACCTCCTTTGGCCATGATTTCTAGATGATCGTCTCTGCTCTTCCTTCTCTGACTCTCTTCACCAACCTTACTGCTTGTCTTCTGGCCATCCAGTCACTCTCATTTCCTCTAACTCAACGCCCCAAAAACTGAAATTCCATGTTTCCCTGCTTCAACTATTCCTGTTCCCCCTCCCTACCACCTCATTTCGTTCCCCCGCTAGCCCCTTTTCACCATCTGCATGCAACCTCTAAGTCACCTTGTACTCCTTCCTTTCTTTCTCACTTCTTAGCTATACTATTTCTCGCTCATACCTTTTTCAACTGTGTAATATCTGTAAATCTCAGCCTTTTCTGTCTTTTTCATGCTGTAAAATTACTGATCACTACACTTGTCTTTCCTCGACTCCATTACTTTTCAGCCCTGTTGATTGGCCTTCCAGTTTCTCTACTGGCTCCCCTGTGTCCAATCGTTAACTCCGCCATTCATCCTATTTTCTGTCTCTCACCCTGCACTTCTATTTTTCTTTCTCTCCACTCCAAAACTTGGCTTCCGTTTTGAATCTGCTTTTCTCTATCCTTTTCTTTATATTATCTTTAATCAATTAGCTCCCTCCTAGTTGTCCTCTCTCGTCTCCATGTATTTTCCTCCTTGCACTTTGCTCTCACAAACTCATTTTCTTCTGACAGTTCCCAAACCTCCCTGCATGCAATCCCGTCTCTGCAGTTTCTCTTTCCCACGCCGAAACATTGAAGCGTCTTCCCTGCTGCTACCAGATCCTCTCTTGCTCTTTCCTTATCCCGTTCCAGCACCAAATCTCATCTGCTTTGCTCTCCCCTGTAAATGAGATCTTCATGGGTTTATTGTTGTATTTTCCATAATATTGTACCATCCATATTTTGTGCAGCACTTTGGCAAAAGCGCTCTAAAAATCAAAAAGTACAATTAAATACACCACACAAATGAAATAACTTCCATATAACAGTATGTTGAAAAAATCGAACAAAATATTTTCTATTTTACAATCTCCCATTAGAGTAGTACAAAAGGAATAATCTAACTGCAAACGTCTGAAACTGATGATGTGCTTGTAAACATGGTTGATGGGGACATCTACTGGGCAAGAACAGTATTGTCAGTCATCAGCTTTTCATTGACTTTTAGCATGAAGAAATCTGTTTGGGGAGCACCTGTAAAGCCTACGCACAAGGGCACTTTTTGGAGACTGCATACATTGACGCCCTGGTCCACTTAAAGCCCTTGGGACACTACTGACTGTGGTTGTTTATCCTCAGTGGTACTTGGAAACTATAAGAAGTGGAAGCAGTGCAATCGCTGGGGGCGAGTGAATTTGTGCTTCACCCCATCCTTCTTGGTTGGAGTTCAGTATGGTGTGACTGTGAGTGCCGACAATGCAAGAACCTCTGTCTTGGAGAAATCATTGAGTTTTCACTATAGTAAGAAAACAGTGGTCACCCCAAATGTAGGATTAGAGGAGATTCCAACTTGTTTAATTGTCTTCTATAGTAACGTTGCTCATGACCTCACTAAGTTTAAGCCAGCTGTCCTTCATCCATCCACTCATACTACCCATTATAGAGATGGTGGCTTCTAGGCTCTGCACCATGGTCACTCAGTGTCATGAAGACTGTGACTAATGTATGGTTTTAGATCCACTGCATAGCGCTAAATGAGGTCGATCAGAGGGCTAACCCACAGTGTGAAAGGGCTGCTGACAATGGTGACCCCTGGGGGACTGCATAATCCCCTTCCAATGGACTGAGAAGGCCTCAGTTTAGCTGACCTGGTGTTTTTAGTGAGAGAAAAATAAGACAAGCTACTGTAAGTCCACTGAAGTTGCTTGCAACCCTGACTGTTGCGCTAGCGTGTTCCTTCACATCAAGATAGGTCAAGTAAGATTCAGTGGCCCATGTCTGGCAAACCCCAAGACATCATCCAGTGCTTTAAACGTGTTTCCTCGATTGCTGAATGCATGTATAGTGGTCCAGGTTTAGAAAGGAGAGAGAACGTAAGATTGAGTGATAGTGATTGCTGGATGCATGTATAGTGGTGTGGGTTTAGAAGGGAAAGATAACATGAGGTAGAGTGATAGTGGTTGCTGGATGCATGTATAGTGGTATGGGTTCAGAAGAGATAGATAACATATGGCTAAGTGATAGTGGTTGCTGGTTGCATCTATAGCGGTAGGGGTTTAGAAGGGAGAGATAACATAAGGTTGAGTGATAATGATTGCTGGATGCATGTATAGTGGCATGGGTTTAGAAGGGAGATATAACATAAGGTTGAGTGATAGTGATTGCTAGATGCATGTATGGTAGTATTGGTTTAGAAGGGAGAGATAACAAGGTTGAGTGATAGTGATTGCTGGATGCATGTATAGTGATATTGGTTTAGAAGGGAGAGATAACATGAGGTTGAGTGATAGTGATTGCTGGATGCATGTATAATCATATGGGTTTAGAAGGGAGAGATAACATAAGGATGAGTGATAGTAATTGCTGGTTGCATGTAGAGTGGCATGCGTTCAGAAGGGAGCGATAACATGAGGTTGAGTGGTAGTGATTGCTGGATGCATGTATAGTTGCATGGGTTTGAAAGGAGATATAACCCACGGTTGAGTGATAGTGATTGTTGGATGCATATATAGTGGTATGGGGTTAGAAGGGAGTGATAACATAAGGTTGAGTGATAGTGATTGCTGAATGCATGTATAGCTGTATGGGTTCAGAAGGGAGAGATAATATAAGATTGAGTGATAGTGATTGCTGGATGCATGTATAGTTGCATGGGTTTGAAAGGAGATATAACACACGGTTGAGTGATAGTGATTGTTGGATGCATATATAGTAGTATGGGGTTAGAAGGGAGAGATACCATAAGGTTGAGTGATAGTGATTGCTGGATGCATGTATAGTGGTATGGGTTCAGAAGGGAGCGATAACATAAGGTTGAGTGATAGTGGTTGCTGGATGCATGTATAGTGTATGGGTCCGAAAGGAAGAGATAACATAAGGATGAGTGATAGTGATTGCTGGATGCATCTACAGTGGTATGGTTTTAGATGGAAAAGGGTAATTAACAGAATCAGGAAATGCCCACTTCTAATGCTGGCAAGTATCCCTCTGTCGGGTATGAAGCCTACGGCCACTCCTGGCAATTAGCCAACCACACTGCATTGCAGTAAAGGTGCAGATTCACCACTGCCAAGAGTGGGGCGCACCTATTAATTATGTAACTGTTGGGGGTTCGCAGCGGGGAAGGGGATGAGGCCCTCCTGAGGATGAGGGCATAATTGATCGCTGTGCTGTGTAACTTATGCACAGGTGCAGCCGGAGAAGTCCGTGGGCGAGAGCGGGTTTGGGCGTGTAGAATGAGGCATGGGACGGAGGGGCATGCAGGGGATAGGGATAAGGGGCAGGGGTAGTGGGTAGTTGGTAGAAAAGGTAGTGTAGCCCAGTGTGAGCAAAACAACATCCATTCTAGAGGATAGGCATCAGCTAAGTAAAATATTTGCCTTGGTGCAGCCACAGGCCTCATGTCTTGGGTAAAGATGAATTTCCCGAGTGCACAGCTACAGCAGTGTGCTGGAGAAATGTTGCATGTTGGCAGTTCCCGGGAGAATGTGGCCACAGGGGAACGGGACCAGTGGATACTTGTGTAGCCAGCAAGCTAGGCACCTGGGTGCTCGCTGGGAATTTGTAGGGAATTAGAAATTAAATGCAGTCAGATAACATCCAGCCACGGTGGGGTAAGTGTTTTTAAATCACATCTTGGCAGATGATCATGGGAAGAGGTCTTTGGGGCGAGGGAATGAGCAACGGGGAACCAATAGCCAGGAGAGGTTTCAGTGTCCCTGGAGTGCAACAGTGTTTTGTGTCCTTGCTGATGTCCGCAGGGCACCACATTGGTTGGATGCCATGTGAATGTCTCCCCTTTGCCAAACTCAGGTTGTCTAGTGTGTTCAATGGGGGCTGACCAATGACAGATGAATAAAGATGAATAAAGTCCCAATGGTCGGCACAATCACCTAATTACTTGAAACGTTATTGTGGGGCGGTGTGGGTAGGTCTGTGACTTTGCGTTGGGTGGTGTTGGACAATGGGGGCCAGGATGGCATAAACCAATTACAATCATTCACTGTATGTCTGTATATAGGGGACATAGTCCCAACAATCAGCTCTTATAAGATGTTTCAACTGTGTGTATGCAAATTATGTTGTTTTTGCATAAAAATGTTGCCCACTGTGGGTGGCATCGACAGCTCACTTCACTCAGTTCAGTTCCACAGGGCTGTTTGACCGTGCTTTCCCAGCTGCGTTCTGGGCCTAAATAAATTGCCTTGCTTCCTGCTTGGTGTATGCTCCTTTTTGGATTACTTTGGTGCTCCAGTCGTTACTTGACCCCTGACAAATTTGTAGGCCCCAGCGGGATCCTCAGTTCCCTCAGCAGGCTGATGGTATTCCAGCCACCCTCCCTGCGGGCATGGGCCAGGCAAGCACAGACCAGTCCGAAGTGCACAACCGAGGAGGCCCTGCAGATGCCGAGTTCACAAAGGTCTGCCTGGTCCCACGCACCGCACGCGGGCCATGTGGAAGGCTTGGTGCCGGGAGGATCTGAGGTTCTCTGGGACACGTGAGTGTACCCTCGCATGAATGTGCAATACCGTGGTTGCATGCCCACGGAGAGGTGAGGGATTTTCTTATGGTGCTTAGGATGCATCCTACAGCGGCGAGGACGAACAGCCGTAGTAGTCGTAGATGTTAGTTCCAACCCCTCTGATCGGAAGTGGGTGTGACAGGCACATCTGCATTAGAGCAGAAGGGTGCCGAGATGGTGGCGGACATCATTAGATGGGAAAAGCGCGTAGTGCAGGTGATTGTATAGTTGCATAATTTTCTGGGGACGGGGTGTCGATGAATTGTTGATTTGTTCCAAAAGAGCACAGAGTTGGATAGTAGGTGTTGGGTACGTCTGTAATTTCTGTTTTGTGGTGTTCTGTCAGTGTATTGGTTATAGTATTCATTGCTTTATGTGGGCCCAGCCAACGTGGAAGGGTCAGCATCAGAGGCAGTGTGTACATAGCTGCGCTTGGCACAGTAGGGCCGAAAGCAAGGTCGGAGGAGGGTGTGGCCAGGCATTTGCATACTAACATAAAGTGTGCTAGGGAACAGGTGGAACTGTGGCAAAGGCAAGTAATATTGCAAGAGGGCTGGTGAGTTTTTGATAGGCATGAGTGGGCGGGATTGTGGAGAGGGCCGGTGAATGTGGGTAGGGTGTGAGCAGGAGGAAGGGTAAGTATGGATGTGTGAGGAGAAGGTATCGGTGTATAAGAGGTAAGAGTGAGAAGGGGGGAATGGGGAGGGGCGAAGGAAATAAGGGTAATTAGGACACTGTGGGATTTAAAGTAGGAAAAGGGAGGGAGCCCCAGACGATATTATAGTGGGAGCACAGAAGCGGGTGGGAATGGCTTTTAGGATGGACACGCCCTTTTATGATTTATGGAATAAGTTGCCCCAATATTGTGATAAAATACTCAAGTACCACTTTCAGTGGGTAGTGGATACTGTAGGACAGTGTTTACGTGAATGACCAGGAGAAGGAATGTTCGATAGTGGAACAATAGAAAGCATGTTTTCATATTAACGAGCAACCTACAAAGGATCCAAACTAAAGAAAAGGCAAAATATCCTAGGGCACTGGAAGCTCTATGAAAAGAAAAAGGAGAATGAGACGGGGGGGCCAGGACAAGGACATGGCGGTGCCACCTAGTGCGCTGCCCCCTCCCTACGGATTCTCTGAGTAGAGGGGGGACTAGTATGGGGAAGGAAAGTCTGAGGAGGGCGGTGCTAAGAAACAAAAGGAAAAGAGCAACAGAAAGTATTTGGCTGGCATAGAAATGAGCATGCAGCACCAGTTGGACACCATGTTCAAGGTGGCGGAAAGGGTGATAGAAAAGGAGGTGCATAGACAGGAGAAGGAGCAGGAGGCAGCCGGGAGGTAAAGAGGGGAGGACATCAGGGAAAGTACTGTTTAAGCTAGATAAAGGGGACCCTGACGAAAGAGAGCAGGACAGGTCTGATGAGGATTTTGTCACTTCGGATGGGGTGAGGGGACAGGCATGAGTACCAGGGAAAGGTGGGATGATGAACTCTGGGATGCGGATCAGGAGAAGGAGAGGGGGCAGAGGCAAGGAGAAAAGGGGGATAGTATGGGGAGAGCAGGGACTGGTCCCAGACCCTCCGCAGTGGGAAAAGTAGGATGCCGGTGGTGAAAAGGGTGGACTCTGGCCCCCAAAACCAATTACCCCTGCCGCAGAACAGTAGGGGAGACACACACTATGTACCCTGGCAGACAATGTACAGAGACAACCTAATAAACAGCTTGCCCTCCCTTATGGCAGGAGTGAGCAAGTGGATATTCCTCCTTGAGAGGGAGACAGCAGGGGCCACCCTAGAGATTGGGGATATAAAAAGCTTGTTTGCGACAATATTGGCGGAGCAAGGAGACAAAATATGGGAACAAGCGGGATACAACAGGGTAAAACTGAGCAGGAATATACATGATGGGGTGCCCTTTAATAACTGCTGTGCTCATTTGTGGAAAGTGCTAAGAAGTGTGTACCCCGATAGTTCAGACATGGGGGCCATACTGGCCCGTAAGATGAAACCAGACGAGGACCCTGCATAAAACGTACGACAAATAAGGAGATATGGACGCTAGAGACCTGACAATAGTGGGATGAATACAAACCCATGTTTGATCATATATTGGTCCCAGGGCTCCCCCAAGATGTGCAGACATCCCTAGATAAAATAGTAGCGATAGAAGCCAAGGGACTGCCAGAGATACAATCCACAATCATGCACTTTTGCAAACGGGAGCAAGAAAGATTCAGCAGATAATACTGCAAAGGCAGAAGCAAAGTTGGTTTAGAAGCAGCTAGCAAAGCTCTCAATGGAAGGGGTGGTGCTCACCCCAGGCCCGTTGAAGTGCCTCCCTCCCAACAAGGGGGATTTCCTAGTGGGAGAAGGGACACAGCAAGGGGGGTTCCCGCAACCACAGTACACCTAGTATTGGGGGGTCCAATAGCCGGGCTTCTATCCACAAGGGGGAATAACCCATCAATGGGATAGTACCAGCAGGCAGACAGTACTCACAGAGGGGCAGGGGATTTGGGTATGGAGGGGCAGGGCCCAGATCTTCAGAGCCATGTTTTCTTTGTGGGCAACAGGGCCATTCCGACACAGCATCAGGTGCAGCCCACACACCCACAGCCCCAGCAACACCCACCGCAGCAACTGCAGATACCCCTCCAAGCAGGGCCTATGGGGATACAAAGGCCACCAGTGAACACATTGCAAGCACCTGCACAGACACACCCACAAGGAGAAAGTACACTGCATATACTGGAGTAACAGTTCTGTGCGGGAACCCCTTCCTGTTTCTGCAGAGCATGACGCCCCAATAGGAGTGCCCACAGAAAGTGTGTTTGTTTCCAGTCCTTGCAGTAGTTATGGACACACAGAGCTTCTCTGGGGCTATTGTCACAGTTCCAATAACACAGGATTTACTATTAACGATAGACACACAACACGTTGTGGTGCCCCAATTGTATTCAAAAGATACTCCCATAAAAATACAAAGGCGGGACTTGCTCAGTAAACATTCATTCTCAGAAAAAGGTATGGTGTGCTCCACACCTGGCATGTACCCAGAAAGGGTGTCAGCCATCATACAGGCCTACTGTGCACATAGCACCTTGCGAGTACAACCAAAAAAAGGATATCCCCCAAGATGCCTACTTCAGTGATAAATCTAATATCACCCCCTTGATCCTGCCTAAGTTCGACATTTCACCCCCCCACCCCCTGCAGCAATAGTGCCACTTTGCCCAAGGCTGCCCTAACAAAGGATAAAATGGCCGCCGCCGTTTTGCTTGCCAAGATACCCACCAGGGCCTCTCAGAAGCTACATCGACTGCTGATTGGCTGGCAGACAGCCTCTCAGCCTCCAACCTCCAGTTGAAGAAAGGCACTGAAGCAAGGCTGCTGCCCGTTGGAGCCTGTCTGGGCCTGGAGGCCCTAACATCATCACCACACGTTCATGCTGCGCTACTGCCCACCAGCTCTCTCCTACCAGACTACGGTGGCCGACACGGGTAAGTGTAGTAGAGCCATATATTATCGTACCCCTAGCAAGCCTGACAGCGCATCTAACCTCCTAGCTATGCCACAAAGAGCACACATACCACCTCACTTGCTGTGCTCACCTGCCTCCTCTCATTGTGCAACACTTCAGCAACAACTCCCTCCCGGCCTGCCCCCACCATGTTTTGCTTGGGAACATCGACCACTTATTCCACTCTTACAACTACCAAAATATGCGCTGCACCCTACACTATACCCGTGCCACCCGGCCATTTCATTTGGTGCTCTGAACGCACCAGATGCAACTTCCATCCTGATGCATGTCCCACTAACTGATATGACCACCCACCAATAGGAACACATTATGTACTCACCACTTATCGACTCTACCGCCATGATTTGCACAATGACCAATAACAGTATGCCTGCTATCCTGACGATCACTCACCCCATCACTGGACGCACCATATCTTGCCTTTTACTACCACCAGGGGCATCCCACCTTTAAACAATGCAATGAATGTCCTATCAGGTACAACTGCAGAAAATGTGATGAATGTCCTACCAGGATTATGCGAACCATTTGAGAACAATGTAATGTCTGATTTGCCTGCCACATATGCCCAGCTGCACCCACCTCCAGGTGTGCCCCCCTTTACCTAAGGTATCCCACCTATTCACCCTGAATGCTGCCACCCATCTCCCAACCATCCGACTTGGAAACATACTTTCTGACCCTCATATCAAGCCATCACCCTTCCTGCCCCGCGCAATTCCTCCCTCATTGATCAATACCATGCCCACCTCCCCCCTACCTTGTACAATCTGTCCCAACCACCTGTGGCCTAATCTGCCAACAAACACAATCAGACACTTGGATTTCCTACCATCAGCAATATCCAAGCGCACAGATGCCTTGCCACCCACGCCACCGAAACTTACCAGTACCCTGTCACTTGCTCTACCCAAACCTATGAGTGCTCTGTCTCTGACACATTCCAAGCCCATAAGTACCTTCCCAGCGGGCACCACCCAAGCATACTAGTGCCCTGCTGCCAGCACTACCAAAGCCCCTGAATGCCATGCCATGCCATCTGCCACACCGAAGCATACAAGTGCCTTGCCTCCTGCAGTTCCTTACCCAAGAGTGTCATGTTACTGGTGATACCCAAGACTACATGTGCCTTGCAACTGACACCATCCATTAGTGCCATACCACCTGCTCCTAGCCATGCAAGTCTTATGTATCCAATGCCCAAATGTCCTAACTCTACCCTACCCTCCTTAGGAACTCGAAGACTACACCACTTTCATGTCAGAACATGTCTGCATTGCCCCGACTTCCAACACCTCTCTTACCCTACTACAATTAACTTCAGACAGGCCAAGGTATCCAGCCGAACCTCGCAACCCCCACCCTCTGAACACCCCTCCTCCACCATGAACCTTCATCTTCCTACCAACCCCATGCTCACAACCCAGAACAAACCCGTTAACTGTGCTCGTATCAACATTAGATCCTTGGGTGCCCATGAAGCGCATTACCTCATCATTGAAAACCAAATTGACCTACTAGCCATTACCGAATCCTGGCTATATAGCACCTCAGGCTCCATGCTCAGCCTAGCCATCCCTCCCAAATACCCGATCCACAGAACTGACTGTGCTAATGCCATTGGTGGTGGAGTAGCCGTCATCTACAAAGAAGAACTCCAGATCTGTTCCATCCCACTCCCCTCATGGCAGGATACAAAACATTACTACTCAAGCTCAACACCGACCCATAAATCTCTTAGACTATTCTCCTGATCTATCACTAGCCTAACGCCACCAACTCTCCTGATTCCGAAATCCCCCTCCTTATAACACCCTTCCTCAAACCATCTAGCAAATGCATAATCCTAGGTGACTTTAGTCCCGGATTCCATGATCCCTCTGATCATAAAGCTGGTACTGTGATCCAAGTCCTTGATTATATGAATTTCACACAACTTGTCTCGGCCCCCACTCAGAGGAAAGGACACACCCTTGATTGGATACTTACCATCAACTCTTCCATCAAAATATCTCACATAACTCCAGTCCCATGGACTGATCACCATCTGATTGAATTTAAACTACTCTCGAATTCTCCGAACAACCCCTGACCTCCACCCATTGAAATCTTAGCAAGAAGCACACCAAAGCTCACTCATGAATATCTCAAACCCAGCCTCCCATCTGTAAGAGCCTTACGGCCCTCGCTAACCACTACCATGCTAGCCTTCTAGCTATGCTAGACCAACACGCCCCACTGAAAAAAAATCTGTGAAACATTTGCAACCCACTAACATCTGGTTCTCAGATGATTTAGTCCTGCTCCGTAGGCAGAAAAGAGCCACTGAGCATCTTTACAAGAACCACCCTTCCCCCAAGAATGCCACTCTATTCGCTACCATCTCCAAAACGTATAAAGGCACAATTTTTGCAACCAAAACAACCTCCTATGGCAATAGAATCAACATGGCTAGCTCTAATACTAAGGAATGTTTCACCATCATACCCAAATTAGATAACCCGAGTGCTCCAACTACCGTTATCCCACCCAACAAAGCATGGTGAACCACCATACAAACCACACTCACCACCAAAACCAACCTACTTTGCAACAAAATAACAACCAAGAAAACTCTACTAGCCGCCAAACCCTCATTCTAACCCCTAACAACACAAACCTTTTTTTCAAAAAACAATCCTGCCTCAGCTCCATCACCACTCAGGGAACTGTCCCAAGCTTCTTCTTTCACCCTGTATCTGAAGAGACTGTTCTGAAGACCATCCACACCCTCAAATCATCAAACTCTCCAACTGCAAAGGAGACACTTGCTCAGCAAACATTATCAAACTCTGGCCACCTAGCTTCACCCCATCATAACCAAATTTGCTAACTCCAAATTCAACTCTGGCGAAATACCCGCAACCATCAAAGCAGCCTGGGTCACACCTTTACTAAAGAAATCTCACTCGATCCGACTACCCCCACTAACTACAGACCCATCACTACTGTACCCTTCCTGCTCAAAATCCTTGACTGCATAGCCTATACGCAATGCCAACAATTCCTTGAACAACACTCTCTCCTTAGCGTCAGACAATCTGGTTTTCAACCAAAACATGGTACGGAAATGGCCCTCATCGACCTCAAAATGCAACTTGAGAGCATTAGATATTGATATTGATATTTTATTTATATTGCGCTCATACACAATTGTTTCAGAGCACGACAAGGCAAGGGAGGGGAGCAGGGGAGAACAAAAACAACATTCTTACTAGGCCCAGTGGCATTGAGAACGCGCAAGTACACGGGAAGGGGGAAAGGGCAAAAGTGCATGGAGGGGGGGATAAATGGAGAGTGCGGAACAGAGGAGAAACAGATAAAAAAATAATAAATAAAGTAAATAAATAAAAAAGGCAATAAACAGTGGTAGTGCAGCCAGCAAGAGGCAAGTGCTGGGTTTAGCAATCAGGGTATGTCTGATAAGTGTAGAAGAAAAACAGGTGGGGGACTTTGTGGTACAGACCCCAGCGCAAGGGGTGGCCCGGAGGCAGTGCTGGCGGGTGGTAGGGTGATCTGGTGCCTGGGACCGGGGGACAGAGGATGGCCAGGTGCACCGTGTGAAGAGAGAAACAGATCAGCAGGGGAGAAGTGGGGCAAAGGCAGAAGCAAAGAGGAAGATCTTGAGGTGCTTCCAGAACCGGAGATGGTTCTCCTCAAGTTTCAGAGTGACAGGGAGGCTGTTCCAAAGGGAGGCCCCAGCTGAAGACAGAGATCTGCCCCAAGCTCGTTTCCTTGAAAAACGACTGACCTGGGAGAGTTAGAGGTAGCAGAGTAAAGAGCTCGAGAGGGGAGGTATTTACAGAGGATCTAGAGATTAGGATCTAGAGATCTAAGGATTAGAGACTCTGGCAAACTCCCATGTTACACTTCTTAGACCTCTCAGCTGCCTTTGAACTTGTGGATCACAACCTACTTAGCCAAAATCTTGCCAGCTCCTTCCACTTCTCACCCAAAGCAGTCCACTGGATTAAATCCTTCCTAAGTGACTGCACCTCTAGAATCTTCATTGAGAACCACGCTGCTGACCCTATCCCCAGCCCTCTTGGCATCCCGCACGGCTCCTGCCTGTACCCAACCATTTACAATACATACACCAAACCCCTATTCAATATCCTCGATACCTTAGGCATCACATACACCAACATTGCGGATTATATACAAATTCACATCTACAACACCAACGATTCAAACACAGTAAATACATTCTTTTGCACTGTTCAGTCCTGGATGGCAACACACAACCTCTGCCTTAATGACGAGAAGACTGAACTTCTCATTGTAGGCTCATCTGCCTGCCTCAAATCCCTTGACCCCTCCTATGCCGCCTTCACCCTTGACAGCTCTTTCATTCCCAATCTCAAACATGCTAAAACCCTTGGGGTCTATCTGGACGCAGAACTAACCATGCAGGACATGTGAATGGTCTGGCATCCTCCCCCTGCCACTCCGCCAAACTCATCTCTCTAAGCAGAAAATTCCTGAGCCCCACCAACTGTCTCACGCTATCCAGACCCATCCTTCTGAGTAAACTTGACTATCGCAATGTTCTCCTCAAGGGTATGTCTGCATCTAACCTAGCCAAGTAACAACTGCTCCAAAACAAAGCCCTGGGGGCGGCCCTGGGTATCCACAAATCAGACCACATCTCTGTCACCCATCGAGGTCCACCGGCTGCCTATCAAAGCCTGGATCACTGCTGCCTCTACAACAAAGCCCCCACCTACCTGAACCACTGCATCTCTAAGAAACAACATGGTCGCCCTCTCCGCTCATCCAATAACCTGACCTTAATGGTCCCATGATACAATCTTGCCAGAGTAGGGGTGGGTGAGCTTCAAGTCCACGGCCCCATCCTTGTGGAACTCACCACCTGATACAAGCCCACCTACCAAGCATTTTAAAAAAACTTGAAACGTGGCTGTTCAATAAGTATGATTAACACCTTACCATGAACTGGCACGTATGCCTCTGACCTATGTAATGTTATGCATCTATCGTATGTTGCTCAACTGTACAAATGCTATGATACCTTTGGGTCTGGGCATTACACAAAAGTTTAAAAAAACAAATTAAAAAAAGAAATAACACACCTCAAGGTGTTTCTGTACAGGGTCCAAATACTATTGGGTTGGGTGCCTGGGATGAAAGGAAAAACATTCTGACTGGCCACAGTATTTCTGTTTAAACCCTTGTTGCACAAGGAAGTTTCCCCCGGCACGCAGATACTGTTGCAGTTAGAGGGGGCAGTCACATGAAAAGACATGGTGATATTATGTGGGACAGATAAGGATAACATTGAATGGCATACAATTCTCTGTATTGACCCTACGTTGAAATTGACAGATATGACTGATGATCATCTTTTTGCAGAGGGCGAGGAAGAGGGAGAAATGGTGTTCCCGCTCCACATCCCATGCCCAATATGGGGTTTAGAAAGGCGAGTGCTGCAAATGACAGAGGTAGTGAAGAAGCATGCCGCCTACACTCGTGGAGACTCAAAGAAGGTCCAGAAAAATTTCTGGAACAAAGGGCCCCATTATGTAGGAGTTCTCAAAGGAGCTGGGGCTGTCTGCATAAAATAAAAAGAAGGGACGTTGCTGCCCGAGTGAAACAATACCTGCTTTCCCGTGAAGCAGATGAGGGCATCCATAGCACGCTTCTCGCGCAATGGCAGAAGGGCATAATACAGACATCAACGTTCTCATGCAAAACTGTGATATACCCGATCAAAAAGGCAAAAGGAGGGGCCTGCAGATTTATACAGGATCTCTGCCCGCTGAACAATGTGGTAGAGGTGGAGTTCCCACTCGTGCCGAGCCAGGCTACAAAATTGTGTAATATCCGAGCAAATGCAAAATACTTCACAGGGATTGATTTGAAAAATGCTTTCTTCTCCATCACATTGCATCCCGACTCCTGATTTCTCACTGTGCTTACATATCGCGGTGTCCGAGTTGAGCACTCAAGATTACCACGGGGGTATTGTAAATCTCCTAGTGTATTGAACAGAGTGATCCAGGTGGATTTAAGCAAAATGCAATTACCCAGTACTGTGATACAGTACATAGACAACCTCCTAGTGTGTAGTGTGGCGGAGGAGCAATACAGGAAAGATTTGATAATTAATTTGACCCTCTTAGAGGGAAAGTATACAAAGTAGACAAAGATAAGCTATACTACTGTCAGCCAGAGGTGGTGTACCTGGGGCAAATAATATCAGCAGAGAGTCGGAAGATTACACCAGAGAGAGTGGAAGCCATACACAGAACACCACCGCCCGCACAGTAAAAGAGATGCAACAATTCTTGGGATTGTGCAATTACTGCAGAGCCTGGGTGTTCAATTATTCAACGTTCACAAGGCCCCTCCTCCAAGCACTTAAAGAAGCACAAAAGGCTAAGAGCCCCATTAAATGGACCTCAGAGATGAATGAAAATGTCTCTGAACTCAAAGAGGCACTGACCCACTCCCCACAGTTGGCAACCCCAAACTATAAAGAGAAATTCTATTTGTTTTCACATTCTAATGGGACAGTGATGGTGGCTGTCATCGCCCAGGGGAAACCACATGGACACAAACCCCCGGCATATTACAGTGGTCTGTTGAACCCAGTAATGCAGGGGTATTTTCCATGCGAACAAGCGCTCGTGGCTGCAGTGTTTGCCATAGAGAAGGCAGCCACTTTAACAATGGGGTGTCAAGTGATTCTGGATGTGGAGCACTTGCTTTTTGCAACCCCTGAAAAATCAAAATCCACGGTAATGACTCAGAGGGCCTCAGGATGTGAGGTGATACTGACAAACCCAGCAATTGAGGTTGGTAAATGTCATTTAGTGAACCCAGCAACGTTCATAGCACAGCCAGCTTTGCAGGGAGAATAAGGTCACAAATGCACATCTTACATGGACAGGCTGGAAGGGAACCCCCAGGTCTAGGAGGAGCCCATAGAAGGGAGACATGCTCTTCTTTGATGGGTCTTCGATGATAGATTTGACCATGGGGTTCCGACATACTGGTGATGCAGTAGTGTACTATCATGAAGGGGAATTTTGCATTTAGTCCCAAATGTGGCTGCCAAATCATTATTTTGCAAAGGCAGCAGAATTAGTGACTATAATAACAGCACTTAACATCTCAGAAGTGCCCGTGGTCAACATTTTTTTCAGACTTGGCATATGACACCTCCACAGTGCACTCAGGCTGGCTCAATGGGAAAGCAGGGGGTTTAGAAGGAGTGATGGGTACCCCGTTCAGCATGCAGAATTACTGGCACGACTAATTGAGGTGTTACCCCTCCCAGCAGAAGTGGCCATGATAAAATATGCCATCCACACAGGCGGCCTAGATTTTATTTCACTGGGAAATGGTATGGCAGACAGAGCAGCCAAATAAGTCGCCTATTTGCCGCAGGGAACGACAAATTACTCCCAGGTAAAAAAGAAAAGGTACCCATGATGGCACTCGGATCTAAGCGACCAAGAGCACTAATACTACTGAGCCCTATAGCGCACTGCCCGTTGTACAGATAATAGAATTGCAAGGTGAACTGCCCCAAGAGGAAAAAGACCTATGGATCAAGAGAGGTTTTCCCTTTCCCCCACATATTTTGTGTGGAGACACAACAGCACAGGCAAGCCTGTAACGGCCAAATAATTACTTAATGAGGCATTGCAGCAGCTCCATTATTTGTTGCACGCGCTGAAAGAACATGTGACAGCAGACATTAATGAGAGTTGGTTTGTACCCAACCTCTATGAGTTAGTTGCTGAATTCACAAGTAACTGCATGACCTGTACAAAGTTATTGGTAGGACACACATTAGAAACTGTTAAGGCAACTTTGCCGCACCTGAAGGGTGCCTTTCTGGCACTTGCATATTGACCATGTCGACATGCAAGATCAATGTGCCCCTTATAGGTACATGATAGTAGTGGCATGTCCTTTTTGAAGTTGGCTTGAGGTGGGACCCTGTACCCACAATGATGCAAAATCAGCAATCAAATATTTTGTGCAAGAAGTATTTCCGAGGTGGGGAATATGTGGTGAATTGAGTTCAGACAGTGGGCAACACTTTGCCAATGACCTCTTTAAGGAGGTTACGACCTTGCACCAACTATGCTCAGTGTACACCCTCAAGCCAATGGTTTGGTTGAAGGCTTAAATGGCCTGCTTAAAGATTACTTGGCCAAGCTGTCAATGACACTTGTCAAGAATTGGCTGTACTGCTTGCCTTTCTCTTTATTTACTTTATGCAAGTCACCTGGCACAGATAACTACTTGACTCTGCACTAAATTGTTACTGGCAGGAATGTGCATGCGCCTCTCACCCCTGCTCAGATACTTGGGAAAGAATGTACTTCATACTTGAGGGAACTCACAAAGTCTCTCAAATACATATATCGTCAGGTGTGCCCACGCTCAAGCTGACCGGCCATTGAGACCTCACCAACAGACAGGAGAAGAGACTTTTGCACCTGCAGCCCCACCCCTCTACCCTGGGGACAGAGTATTCATCCGTGACTTCACAAGATCGTGGAAAGAGCTTTGCTTCACAGGTTCCCACACTGTTGTTTACTCCACACCAATGGCACACCAATGGCAGTAAATGTAGATGATCACCGAGCATGGATATACCATTCCGACGTCCGCAGAGACAACAGTGCCGGCTCCCTCGAAGGAGAGGAGATGAGAACCCCTTGATGAGGAGCATTGCTCAGTTATCATTGACCTTTTTCTCTGCTAGGTTATACAGAAGGCCTATGGAGGAGGTGGATGATATGCCTCGCAGTAGCACTGGTAATGGTAGAAAGCAGAAATATACTGTGGTGCGGTGTAGCATAGCAGTTTTGTGTGTCTCTTTCTCTTTTCTTTTTGGTTTCTGGTATATAGTGGACTAGGAAGCACTGTTACAAGTAATGATGACCGATTCAGGAATAAAAGAAGCTTATTCAATGCAGATGTGTTTCATGGTGGCATTGAGGGCAGGGCACATCATCTGGTAATGTGTGGTACGATGATATGAGGGGCGTGGGACAGAAGAGGGCAAATTACACTTGTTACATGTGCTCTCTCATTCCACATGTCACAGGCACACCCTAGCTTTTCCTTCCTCAAGAGGTCATGATGGGGGGAGGGGGGGTGCCTACTGCAGTTCTCACTTTGCAAAATAAGGTGCCTTTTTCAGGGGTCGTTCTGTGACCGTCCATTGGGTTGATGAGGAAGAAAGGGTGTACACCAACAATTATATGCAGATCGGGAGCATGGCAAAAATGTAGCTACTGAACATATAATATTGGGATATGTTACAGTGGGAGTAAGAATGGGGGGAAGAGCTGTTCACAATGCACAGCAGAATGCAATACCAATATGCAATAGGACATGGTATTCCATGGTGCCACACGAGGCCATTAATGAGGATAGAGGGATCTGTCCTTCATGACTGGCAATGAGAGGGGGAATGGTACAGTGTCAAGCAGAAGGGTTAGTGGGTTTTGAAGAGGAAGTAGTGGCAAAAATGAATGCCATTGGCAGGGCTGTGTGGAACAAATATGGGCATGCGTTAACATGGACAGATAAGAGACACCAACCAGTACACATAAAGCTTCTTACACGATTTTCCTTATGTTTCAGATCAATACATCTGGGGTCTAATGTCAGCTGCACCACGGTGATGAGCATTCCAGCACTGACGAGCGGGACAGTGGCAGTCATGGATTACTGGTGGGAATCTGGGATCCAGGGGTACGTCCAGCTCCCTCCCAACTTGGCAGAGGGCTATGCTCCTTTGTCACACTGCACAGCCCTGCCCTGGTAGTGCCCATTTGGAATTGACGCCCTTCTTCAGTGACCATCCTGAGGTGCTCAATAGGAAGATGCCAGGTGAAGAAAAGATACAAGGAGCTAGAGCACAAACACTGAAAAGAGACTGGCACAGCAGCAACTATTGGTGCAGGAAATCACCAGAAAGTTTGGCTGCAATCCCACCACATTTTTGCTTGTTCTCGAAGGCATCCATGTTTTTTGTGTCTCTTCTGCTTCCAGGGGTCCAAGCAACAGCTAATGCTAAATGTATTTGTATTTGTATCTATTTGTATTTATTTTATTTGTAGAGCGCACCTTACCTGAGGGCATCTGGGCGCATGACTTCAGATACAGTTTCACAAGTACAATGATACTTACAATATTTAAATAATATTTCATTTTTAACAGTAAGAACAAATGCAGAAATTATATTCAAGTTTACATATGAACAGTACAGACAGTTACCCTTATGCGTGGAGAGTAGATGTATCAGGAAGCTAGTGATCACAGGACACAAGCCATATCTTGGCTTTGTGTTTAAAGGATTGGAACGATGTCTCAGTCCTAATGAGGTAGGGCATAGAGTTCCAAAGTTTAGCGGCGAGGACAGGGAAACTCACACTGCCCGCTTTTTGCAGCTTACATCTAGGTATGTTGAGACTATGCACTTGGGCAGATCTCAATGGTCGTGCTGAGGAGCGGAAGGTAGATCGGTTTGCCAAATAGGCTGGGGCCTGATTGTTCACACATTTATGTGTGAGGGCGAATGTTTTGAGAGAAATTCTTTGGGAGACTGATAGCCCGTGTAGGCTTTGTCTAGTGTCCGAAATATGAAGAGATCTCAGAAAGCTGAGGACAGCCCTGATGGCATTGTTTTGGATGACCTGAAGTTTGTTTAAATTGCGTTGACTAGTCCCTAGGTATAGTGCATTGCAATAGTCTAGTTTGGACATGACCAAGGTCCTTGCAAGGGTAATGCAGTTGGTTGTGGTAAGAAAAGGACGGCAGGCTGAAATCAATTTACAGGTGTAAGCCGAGACTGCAATGACTGCATTAGTTTGTCTGTTAAGCGAAAGGATGCAGATCAATCTGGGGGATCGGGCGCAGAACAGGCCTTTTCAGCGAGGGCCTCATCTGATCGAGGGCCAGCTTCCGCCTGCCGGTTGGGGATTCTGGGCTATAAGCCCAGTGTTGCCAGGCAACGGACAGCACAGCCTCACTCTCAGGCCGAGTGATTGGCATCGGCCATCTTTAAGGCAGGCGCGCACATGGAACAACGGCAACCCGCAGCTGTTGAGGAGAGGGGCCTGAGGCGGGTAAGCACTGGGACTCACATAGATAAAGGTGGGTAATGAAAAGACGTTGGGGATGTTGCTGGAACCTCTGTGTCTTGATGCAGGGTATCGATGCAATGGCTGCAAGTGACCTGTTATAAGCTGATACAACTTGCAAACTTGACCAAGAAAGGACTAAACGCAGTAAGGAAAGAGCTTTGGGCAGTCAGATTGGTGGCACTGCAGAACAGATATGTGTTGGACATGATTACTGCAATGGAGGGTGGCATCTGCCCCAAAATAGGCCGTAGCTGCTGCACAATAATAACAACTAATGATGCAGCTCATGGAACTTTGTCAGAGGCCATAGAGGAAAGTCATACACTCCATGAGACTATGACAGGGGAAACAAATGCAGTATCGTAAGACAACTGGTTTGAGTGTCTTTTTGCTTTGGCCCCAAAATGGTTGGCAAACATTTTTAAAGTAACTGTGCTTGTTCTAGCGGTCATCACCTTCTGTGAGGGTCAGCTAATATTACGGCACTGCAAATGTAAAAAGGGGAGGAGGAGATATATAATATTTATGAATGTTAATGGGGCAGGGGATAAGGTAGACAGTAAAAACAGGGGCCCAACACAGCCCAGAGCAAATGAAAGTGATTTACAGGGGGTGATCACAATGTCACCTGCGAACGTGGGAGAGTATGATACCTTTTGGGTTGCTTGCTGAGAAGATGTGGAAGAGTGTGTGATAATAGAGTCTCCATTGGGGGAGTATGAGGACCAAGGGGGGTGTATGGATAGGGTAACTAGGCTGTGGATCCCCAAGGTGGAAAGTAAAAACCTGACAAGCAAGAATGTGTCCATCAATTGATGGGGGGAATGCAGTACGGGTGCAAATTCAGCACTGCCAAGGGGAGCGCACCTATCAATTATATAACTGATGGGGGATGCAGCAGTGAAGGGCAGGAGGCACACCGGGGGATGAGGACATCATTGAGCGCTGCTCTGTGTAGCTTATGCGCAGGTGCACCCTGAGAAGTCTGTAGGGAGAGCGGTTTGGGGTATAGAGTGGGGCATGGCAGAGAGGTGCACACAGCGGATAGGGATAAGGGGCAGGGGTAGTGAGAAGAAAAGGCAGTGTAGCACAGTCGGAGCAACATGACAGCCATTTTAGAGTATAGGCCTCAGGTAAGTAAAACATTTGCCTTGGTGTAGCCACAGGCTTCTTGTCCTGGCTAAACATGAATTTCTGGAGCCCTCAGCTACAGCAGTGTGCTGGAAAAATGTTGCAAGTTGGCTGTTTCCAGGAGAGCATGGTCGCAGGGGAACGGGACCAGCAGATACCTTCGTGGCCAGTGAGCTAAGCACCTCGGTGCTCACTGGGAATTTATAGGGAATTAGACTGTGACGTATGTGGTTTCAAATCGACCCTTGGCAGATGGTCATGGAAAGAGGCTGTGGGGCGAGGGAATGAGCAACTGGAAACCAATTACCAGGTTTTGGAGTTGCTAGGGTGCAACAGTGTTTTGTGTCCTTGCTGATGTCCGCACCTCATTTGTTGGATGCCATGTGACTGTCTCCCCTTTGCCAAACTCACGTTGTCCAGTGTGTTCGATGGGGGCTGACCAATGGCAGTTGTCAACACAGTCACATAATGCCTTGAAAGGTCATTGTGGGGCGGTGTGAGAAGGTACGTGACGTCACGATGGGTGGTGTTGGACAATGTGGGCCAGGATGGCATGAACCAATTGCAATCATTCAATCTATGTCTGGATATAGGGGACTGGCGTATTCCCACCAATCAGCTCTTGTAAGGCGTTTAAACAAAATTTCAACTGTGTTTATGCAAATTATGTCATTTGTGTTTAAATATTTTGCCCGCTGTGTGCAGCATGGACAGTTCACTTCACTGAGTTTGGTTCCAGAGGTCTGTTTGAATCGTGCTTTCCCAGCTGCATTCTGGGCCTGAATAAATTATGTTACTTCTTGCTTGGTGTATGCTTCTTTTAGGATTACTTTGGTGTTCCAGTCATTACTTGCCATGGAGGACCCCTGACACAGCATTCTGGCATGCATTTATAATAGGAAAAATGAAATGATATGTGTACAAATGAAAAGTGCTTTTGGCTAACAAGCTCAGGCTGGATGATGATCTCACACATTACATGGGACCGCGTGGCAGCGATGGTGATCCATCCTACATCCATCAGCTTAACCACATTGCTTTCTTTGGAAATGTTTTCTGCTGGCTGATAACGTAGCAGAACCAGGATGTCCAGATAAAACACTTTCCATAAACTAGCCCCCTCAACCTGACATCTATCAAAAAGGTGACATGTAATCCCCTCTGTAACTTGCATTTTGCATACTTTACTGTTCCTCTCAACAAATCAAAAAAATAGCATCTGTGTTGGTTGGTTCACCCATAGGATATGCACCTATGGCATGAATGGTCTCCTCCAGGACCGCATCATCCCTCTCTGGGTAATGTATAAAAGGGCGCTGACAAGTCCAACATTTAAAAGCCTGAAATGAAAACCATCCTTCGCCATGAGAAGGTCATCCGCCGAATGGAGGAATGACTCTGTCCAACCGGCTGTGGAGGGGCACCAGTTTGACGGTAATGCACAGTTTGCTGAAAGACTAATCTGCCTTTGATTGACTTTTAGGCAGAGCTATAAAGCAACAGGGCAATGCCTGACAGCCAAGTGTGGGCCAGTTTTGTGGGCCACTGTGCTCCTGTTAGAATGCTACACTGTGTAGCTGATAATTTGGGCTAATGCTACTGGACTGTGAGGAATTCAACCATCTGCATGGTGGGCGTGTGCTCACCTGGGTTTTTGACATTTTTCACTAAATGGAATGATGATAGGCCAACCTCAGCAAAACTTGTGGGGCTGATCCACACACATTTTCCTATGCTCACACCATGACAAACGCATACAACCGTGTACTCATAGCCTACAGGCACAGTCCACCCTGTCATATTTAGTTTGAATGTAACAGCCACTGGGGCACTATGGCATCTCCAGGATAGGGGTGGATGAAACTTCCCCCTGCCATGGCCAGCCTGATTAACTAGCAAAGGCTCCATTGATCTGCCATGCTCTTTTGTTAGGCCCTGCAGTTGGTGGGAGAAATTAACATACCAATAGAGGGTACTTCAGACAGGCCCACACACAGCCTGGCTGCAGAGGTTAACAAAGGAGACAGGAAACACAGCAAGTTTTCATATGTAGCTGCATCAACCTGAAGCCAGCTCCCGCCCTCAGTATCAATGACATTGAGCTGTCATGTCTGGGACTGCTGTTTACAGAACGCGACCGTGCTAGGGAGACCCATTCGTAAGGTATGAGAATGTGGTTTGCAGATGCCCTATAGTTTGGTCTCGCTGCAGCTTAAAGGGAGACCTGCCGCTTTAATCAGGAACCACAGAGAGATCCATTAACCATTGAGACTCTTTGATCAACAACAGACAGAAAGATGGATGGGAATTAGTTTCACATGGGAGTGTGGCCAGAGATCTTTCTGTTGAAAGAAGGTTTCTGCCATTTTACTTCTGGAGCGCACCTTGTTCCTGTTTTCACCCCTTTACCTTTCCTGTTTCAAAGCACTCTGGTTATGACCTCACGCATTGTTGGTAGGGACCCCAGGATTGGTTCATTAAGGTAGACTTAACCTACACCAATCACTGTGGCCCACTTGGCTTTAAAAGAGGGCTGGAGCCCCTCTTTTGGCAGATCATCAGAAGGCTTCACCAGAAGCAGTAAGGAGAACTCATCCTTGGACCCTGGCTGAAGGCACAGTCTGCCTTACATTTTCCACCAGTGAAGGAAGGCCAGATATCCAAATATGGAAGCAAGATCCCTCCCCTAAACTTCTCCCAGGGAACAGAGGGAGAACCAGAACACAGAACACCCTCCAGCCACTCCAGAACCGGTAACAAGCCAGCACAGAGCGTGCCCTGCTAGGCTCTGCAACAAGCTTCCTAAATATGAAGTGCAACAAGGTCTCTGAACCTGCAACCAAGGACAAGGCAGCTGCCTGCAACACACTCCTCAGCTTTGGGCCATCAACCTTAAAGGACGACACAAGTCCATTGAAGAAGCTGGGACACGTACCTTGATGAGCATCTACCGCAGTCCATCTTAAAGGACATTTTTGAGGCAGCCGAATTCCTCGATCCACAAGCGACGGCAACGCTCACTGTTGTCAAGCTGCCGTCGCTTAAAGACATCTAAGTTGTCTCGACCAGTGCTTCAGTACTGGCGATCAGCACTAAGACAACCATTCTTGTCCCCCAAGCTGCCACGTAGGCCAGCCTGCAGCAGTTCGTCCAGCTTCACTCGCCGAACCATCTTGCCGCCTCATGCCCGCAGCTGACTCCCATATTGAACTCTGTCACAGAAGCCTGCAAAGCGCTTTGAAGCCGACTCAACCCTGTCGAGCACCAAGAACACCTACAGCACAAGGTACGTTGTGGTTCAGTCCCCCTGGTAGTTCCCAGAAGGCCCCTAGAGACATAGTAAGGTCCATTGCTCCCTTTGTGCTGAAGCCAAGTAACCTTAAACTGTTGCGGTTATTAACCATACCGACAACCCTCCTGTCAGTATCCAGAGTGCATTGCTTTTCCTTCTTCGAAACTGTCTGCCCTCTGTGTTCCTACACAGGGTGGGTTGCATTTCATAGTGTTGTTAGAGTGCCTGTTGTGATGAATAAAGTAGATATTTTTAATACAACCTTAAATGGGCACTCCTTTTAACATTGGGTAATAATTGTATTTTCGCTGTATTGCAACTAACCAATGATCCAAAACCTTTCAGAGATAAGCCTGCCATTCCGTCCAAGTTACCAAAATTAGACGAGTAGATTTATAATTTACTTGCGTTTCCAATCTGTTCAGATCCCTTCTGGTGTACTAGAGGTGTGGGGCTGATTGATGGTTTAGAAACCGATATTCACCCCTGAACCACTGGTGCCCCGGAAGTTGATTCATTACATTATGTGCTTTCACTTTGTGAGTGCCCGCCTGCGGTTCCATAGTGGTGGCACAAGACAAAACCTTTGCCTGAGGGGTCTTTATAGGGCTTACTGCCCCCTTCCCCCCAAATGAGTGCATATATGCCTCGCAGCAAAAAGAGACAACTCTTTTAGTGCGTGTACATGAGTCCTAGGGGCCCTCGAAGGGTCTCGGTCCCCGTCTGATCCTGCTTGTAGCGCGCGCTGATGCCGTGCCTTCCCGCCTCTGGCTTGGCAGAAGAAGTCCCCTGGCCTGCAAGCTCTCACCCTTCTGTGTCCGGCTTGTCGGAAGCCCAGTGCCCTGAGCCCGGTGACCTGCAGATAACGTGTCGGATCGAAGTCCCGGCATCCACTTCTCGCCGTCCTCTTCCTTACCACTATCCCTCTCCTCCAGGCCATTCGGGGGCCGGCGAACGCAGAGCACTTTCCTGGAAGACGTAACACAAGTCAAGGAGAGCATTTCACACAATGAAATATTAATAAACAACATCTAATATTAAAGCTGTTACAACCCCTGCCTCCATCCAGAACCACCTCCCCAGAGCTCTCTTTGGAGCCACTCAGCTCAATTTCGAATGGACTTGAAGTCACACTGTGGGGCGTCTTCCAGGACAACGGCTGCTACTTTTCATAATACTCTTGACCATTGATGTAATGGACACCGTATTTTTTCTGGTTCCTTAAACATATGTGTTATCATATCACCTTAAAGGCATCCAGCTCTTGATCCTGAAATAGGAAGTGCCTACAGCTTCATTATTGATGTAACAGGAAGGGCCTAGCACTCTTTGTGTCTTGTACCAGGAAGTGTAAAGCACTTCTTGTTTGATGTAACAGGAAGTGGCCTCCCCCTACTTATTTCGTGTTGCAGGAAGTGCCTAGCATTCCTTGTTTGGTGTAACACATAGGGCCTCATTACGAGTTTGGAGGTAGCCATGGAGCTATTTGCTCCATGGCTGCCGCCAAACCGGGCTCCTTTACCAGGTTCCTGCAATGGGGACTTACCAGGCGATGCCCGTAAGTCCTCCTTGCAGGAACCATTCCCCATTCCCATAGGGCTCAATGGGAATGGGGATGGAGGTAACAACGGGCACATTACATGTGTCCCGTTGTTACCTCCCTCTTCCCCTTGCGGGACCCGGAAAAGACGTCTGGTTTTACCAGATGTCTGATCCGGATCCCGCAAAGGGAACCTCGTAATCGGCCCTGATGGAATGAAGCGAGCCGGTCCCGTACCGGCCCCCTTCATTATGTCAGCGTTAGGGTCGTAATGAGGCCCATAGTGTTTGGCATGTCTTGTTTGATGTAAGAGGAAGTGCCAATCACTCCTTGTTTGGTGTAACCGGAAGTGGCACTCCCTGGATACTTGATGTAACAGGAAGTGCCAACCACTCCTCCTTTTTTGGTGTAACAGGAAGTGCCTAGCATGCCTGGTTTGGTGTAACAGGAAGTGTATAGCATGTCTTGTTTGATGTGAGAGGAAGTACCAATCATTCCTTGTTTGGTGGAACAGGAAGTGCCTAGCATTCCTTGTTTGGTGGAACAGGAAGTGCCTAGCATTCCTTGTTCAGTGCTTGTAAGAACGACAGGAAGTGTCTGTGTCTTAGTGGAATAAGGCATCTATTACAGGGATCTGTGTTTGACTTCATGGCCATGAATTCAAATCCCACCAGTTCTACTGAGTCCTTCATCCTTCTGATGTCAATAAAACGGGTACCTCTGAGCTGGGTAACGTGCTCTCTGGAAATACATGTTATACTAATTATCTACATAGAAATACCTCTTTGGTAGACCAAGAAGTGCCCAATACTTTACATGTTGCCTCATTACTTTCAAAATAGGTTAATTTGATCAATTTCAGTAGGAAACAGAGATATGGAGCTCAAACTGCTAAACGCTTCCTGTGCATGTGTGCTGGTTTCCAATTCTCCAAACCCAAAAGTACAGAGAGCCTTCCCTCTCTGTTGCCTCGAAGCCCATCAGCCATATCCGGCCATGCACTGACACATGCGAATACCTTCCCCTGCCACATACATCACACGCTGGAGACTTTGGGTGCTGCCCACACCTTTCACATGAAGTAGACAGAGGTAGCAGCAGTCTCTACAGGGTGGTTGTGAAATTACTCCCAAGACACACCAAGACGGCAGAAGCTCCTGTGGTCCCCACATTGCAGCAGGCAAGATTTGAACTGGAGGACCAGTGCCAGGAAGGTTAGAAAAGTCATCAACGGGAAAGGGCGGGAAAATCACCCTCGCAGACAGGGGTGAACCGCTAGCAAGGACAGAGAATTCCTCAAAGCAGGACACAACCCGATGAGTGAAAAAAGCACCATCCACCATGAACGGAAAGTAAGGGATTTGGTACAACTAACACAACCATTCCTGACACCGCTTGGTCAGTGTGTCTTGTGCTGCAATTAAGAGCGGGTGGTTTGGCTGTGGCAAAAGTGTCTGCATGTCTTCCGAAGCACGGCCCCTGTGATCCCCATGTTGAACATTAGCAGTCCCTGTATGGTGACTGGTCAGCTTTCACAGGTACCCTGCACACTAAATCCAGGAGCTTGTGTGCACGGTGCAGAGGGCTTCAAAGCAATACACGTTCTCCACCACGGGCTAGTGAACTGTTCCTGAGGTGGACAGAAGTGGTTAAGAGATGCTTGGTGGTGCAGTTTTGCTGTACTCAGGCCACGCAGAGCGATCGTGCAAGGGAGGTACAATGAAGAAAACATTTTGGTTGAAAAGCAGACTAATTGCGCAAACAAAGGCTGCCGGAAAGAGGAGGTTTTCCTACCTGCATCTATTTCATTTAAACACACCTGCTACCTGATAAGAAGATACTATTAACAGAACAGCAGTTTGCCTCAACCTCCTAAACACTAGGAAAATCAGTCACCTCCTTCCTTTCAACACCGCCAAGCATCTCTTAACCACTCTTGTCTTCCCTAAACTGGACTACTTTGCCAGCATCCCCTTTGGTCTCCCCAACTATGCTTTCTGTCCTCTCGACAAGATCATTAACTTTGCTACCAGGACTCTCTTTGAACTCCCTCACTTCACATCTATTTCCTTGTACCGTCACCGGGCTGGATGGCTGACGATGCAAAACAGGCCCGATTAACATGTGTTCTTCTGGTTCACGAATCTATCCACGGTAAGGCACCACTGCATCTATCCTCCTCTAGCCAACTCTACAAGCCAATCTCTGCTCTGCCTCCTCGACTACCCCAGTTCCGCCCCCCTCTCCCTTTGCTTCCTCTTGCTTCTGCTCCTTCTATATCCTTGCTCCACTTGCATGTAATGATCTTCCCCTGGACATCCGAGAAACAGTCCACAGAGATTTGTTCAAAGCAAGACTGAAAGCCTCCCTCCTTGCCTCTGAGTTACCTTTTAACCTAAATCTCATCTGCCTGCAAGCTAACATATTTCCCTCACCTCTAACCTGCCTCTGTCTCTCACTTCCTCTGCCTGCACTCTAGCGCTTCACCCATCATGGTCACATCTCGAGCACAGCTGGCTGTACTCCCTACCTGCACTTAAAAATGTCAAATTTTCATTGTCCTGAATCTATGTATTTTTACTTATGTATTGTGCCAGGTGACTGTTCCATGTATTCCTCTCCACAACGGTTCCATGTAATAATGTCCTCGCAAAAATGTCCCCTGACAAAAAAGTTGCTGTTTTTTGCATAGACATTATTACATTGAACATGCGAAGGACAACCCTGCAACCCCTGTTTTTTTTTTTTAAATGGGAGCAGGGTACTTAGCCACAACCCGTCCTCATATTTAATGTCGCCAATGGTTTTTCCTGGTGACATTATGTATGGGTACATTATGTATGGGTACATTATGTATGGGGACATTATTTATGGGGACATTATGTATGGGGACATTATTACCCAATACCTGCACAACCTGGTCAGAATGTCCCTCAAACTCCCCCCATTGCAAGAAGCTCACGGCTTCCCGTCAAATCTGATTTCTTATCTATTTATGTTCTTTTGTGATCAGAAGAGCTTTGTTCCTCTTGTATGTAAAGAAATAAATATTGTCATCTTATTTTATGTAACAGGTTTTGTATTTTAAGTAGTATTCCATCTCTTCTTGCCAAAACGTGTTTCAAGGCTGAAGATTGAATGCATAGGAAAATAATTTTGTACTAAAAATGTACAAACAACAGAACACAAATATTTAAAATATTTTGAACATCATCTTATGGGTGCTATAATATTGTAACACTAATGGGAATTATTTTTTGCTTTGTTATGCACATTTCCAATTGCGCCTTTGACAATACATATTGTGATATTTCTTGATGACAAAGTCTGTTCATATTGGTTTATAATTCTTATGCTCAAATTGTAAGTTTCCTCCCCTTCAATGTTTCATGAATAATGTTGAGCTTCATGATTTTGCACAACTAATTAGTAGGTCATAGAAGCCTTACTCTTTCTGAAATCTAATCCCTAAATTACAAGGTGTAGAAAAAAATTGTGAAACCATGGCCTAATGGTTATTAGACTCTTATATAAGTGCTTGGGATCCTCTTGGTTTTCATGTTTTTGGTATTTTACAGTTTTCCAATTAATGACTATCCCGACCCGGCTCACTATAAACCAGCAAAAAACAATCGATGGATCAGTACTTAGATTATCAACTAGGAACTGCAATGGTGGATTTAAACCAAATCTAGTAGCAATATAACGAGAAAGATCATTAGTCTTCGCTAAACAGGATGCGTGTAAGCATTTATTAACGTATGATTGTCCCCCATATGTAGGGCAGCTACCATTTATTATCAATGCAATATCCGCGGATCGTCGACTATGTCACTGTTAAGGGATTTGTACATTATACAAGGTAACTAGCTAAGAGTTATTTGGTGCTTGATTGCAGGATAACTTTAGCAATAATCAAAAAATGATAGATTGATGATATTCAGCTGTACCATAAAGTATAGACTTAAGATTGTTTATTCAGATAACTATAATTTATTAACGCAAGACTGTGCTATTATTTGGGCAGCTCCTTTTAATAGCAACAGAATCATGCTAGAGAGCAAAGACTTGTAGCGATTAGTCAGTTGTTTTGAGGATATATATTGAGTCGGGGTAGTATAATTCCTGAATTGGTAAACGGCTGAATCTGGTTAAATATGAAAAACGTTAATCAATTTATCAATAGTCCCTGTTCCGCCACCGGAGTCAATATTCCAAAATCTTTTTAGGTGTCAAGGTAAACATATCATTAATGACATTTCTCAAACAGAATCCAAAAACCACATAAAGATACCAGGAACCCAAAAGAGCAACACAACACTTATGAAAAGAAATCATCAACATTTTTTCACAATCACAATGTTAATACACCTAGTAAATTTGTTGCGATAACACGCAAGCGCATTTAGCGCACCCTCAACCACGAATGGCATCCACCTAGTGCAATATGGTGCCACAAACAAGTAACAAGGTCCAGTTATTTAAAAACAACTAAGAAAACCCATGTGTTTAATAACATGATTTAAACATGACTGGGAGGATAGTTCTGGGGCAAGCGTTTGTCTTGGCAGCAAGGCAATGCAGAGCCACACAGGTTTAGAGACTTGTCTCCGGTATTAAGCACGTTATCAAAGATGATCAAATTAATTAAACCATCGGAGAGTGCAGGCAGGGGAGTGGGATGCCCCTGAGTTATTTCTTTTATTTTGGGCTTTTTTAACATGAAGCAAAAGTTATATCGAACATGGGTCATCCACAGTTAATTTCAGGACCAATACTGGAGATACAAATGTAAATGAAACTCACATTTATGAAGAAAGGGGAGCATTATTCTTTGTGAAACACCTGTCAGTCTCCCCCGCCCCGCACAACCCTATGTTCTCATGATAGGATAACATAATTCTAAAGAAATCAGAATACACGTTTTTGATGAATTTTTGATCCATTTTTAGAATTACAACCAAAATGTAAATTGAGGACCTGAGGGCCATCAGAAGGGTAAAAATGCTACAATTTCTAAGGTATCCTTGCACTAAGCAGAGGCGAGCCCCGAAGATCCGGCGAACATTTGCATCACAAAGTAATCAAGGGTTAGCCCCACATACCGCTCCATGCGACTAAATTAGAGAATTAGGAGCAAGGCCAAGGATACTTATGAAGGCCAAGCATTGCACCATGAAGGACACCCGGCCACGCTCTGGGTGGAAGCCCAGAGCAGGGGCCGGTTTGCTCTTAGCCAATGTGCCTCCCCACCTGCTTAGTGACGCCATCTTGGCACCCATTCCACACAGACATCATGTTTTGCCAAGGGGAAAAAACTCCCATGCTGGTCTTCAAATTCAATGAAGCCATTGGACATGTTTGGAAGTGTCTCTTTGGCAAAAGTTGGACGCCGCTAGAATGGACCAGTCAATTTCACAAATAGAATACAATGGTCTTTTGCTTTTTAAGTGCACACATGTGTGTGTATATTAAAGAGTTCAAGCACACACCCTGGGACCTGTTTCAGTTTTTAGTTTTTTCCATTAACTATAGGCGCCCATGTTAAAGCTCTAGAAAGTGAATCAGGGAGACTTTTCTCTCCCTTTCTCTTCCTTAGCTAGGCGGCCCATCCCCGCACACTAGGCGAAGCGTGCACCAGAAATGGGCAGCTACGCTCCTTTTCAGGTTGGGTTGGCGACTAGACCTCTAGTTGGTGAAAACATTTTTTTTCTCTCTCTTCGTTGTGTTGTGGTTATATTTCTGGGGGACCAGAGAGAAAGGCTATACCCTATCGACCCATTGCATTAACACGTCATCAACACACACCTGGGCTTTGAGTTTTTAAGAGTGCAGTCTGCTCCTCTGGCCAAGGGGAGGGTCTTCCTGTTCGGGCACTATTAACATCAGAATTTTCCCTTTCACATCTGTACGGCTCGAAAAACGTGTTTCCGTCACTTCTGCGCTCATTGTATGTTTTCCAATCACAGTAACCATCAAACTGGTTTATTTTGGTGCGTTCCTCTTTTTTCCTTTCGCTTTTATTTTTCTTTCATTTTTCTAATCCTTATTTTAAGGTTTAGCCACTCCCTGCCCTTTTATGGCTGTCAGCTGACGAATGAATGTTTTAATGTATGCATGCCTTTGCACAGCCCTGCTTCCACATGAGTTTAGGCGGCCTTTTGGCAAATTTAAAAATGCATAGGTAAAATGATTGGCCTTGGTTGAACTACCTCCGCCCCCCCCCCCGCACACCCCGCGTTGCACAACAGCAGCTGCAGGGAGCATTAGACCCATATTTGCCTCCTCAGGCCCTCATTATGAGGCTAACTGACATTTTTCCATGATTACCGCTTGTACTAATTACCATTAAAACTTGCAGTAATCCCCCTCCAGCACTATCTGAAATGTCGTCAGGCCTAGTATGATAGTACCAGAAATGTCGTCAGGCCTAGTATGATAGTACCAGAAATGTCGTCAGGCCTAGTACAACAGTCGCCTGTCTGTTTCCATTTCCTTCCCACTCTCCCCCTCCCTTCCTTATCTATGTCTTAGCTCTTGCACTATCTGAAATATCGCCAGGCCGAGTACGATAGTTAATTTCACATCCTTACTGTTCATGACCTGTAAGAATGTCATTGTATTTTCCCCTGTTCCCTCCCTTGCCTTGAAGCGCTTTGAAACACATTGTGTATAGGCGCTATATAAATAAACTATCATATCATATCAATTCTTATTATACGACAGTAACAGATGCAGAGTCTTAAAAATACCGCCCGCTGTACTTCAGGCCATCTGCACGATGTTATCATTTTAATGCTGCTTCGTTTCCAGCGTAGTTTTGAAATGGGTAGCTGGTAATCCTGCCAGTATACCATTGGTAATACTGCAGGCAAGGGTCATTTTTGACCCTCCTTTGCATTGCTTTGCGAAAGAGGTGATAAGGACTGCCCTCCCGTCTCCTGAATGGAAGCTGTATTGCTAGCCTGCGTGCAGGGGTGGGGGTTTTGGTGCCAGCCAAACACCACTTCAAATTTACGCTGATCACTGTACATCTGGGTAGATTTGAACCAGCAACCATGTGGTAATAATGGTATCAGGTAATATTATCCCCACCAAAAATAACGGCGTATATATGGTCGTTTGGAATGGCCATCGGCGATATTTTTGGGGGGGATCATTTTTGGGGTTTTTGGAAGCGGGGTTTGCAGGGATGTCCCCCGCTCCTTTAAAAATAATGCAGGGGTTGCAGGGGTGTCCCCTGCAGGTTCCATTCCTTAATATCGCCGCAAAAATATGGCAGCAATATTTTTTGGGGGGATAATTTTGGGGGTTTTTGGGAACAGGGTTTGCAGGGATGTCCCCCGCTCCTTTAAAAATAATGCAGGGGTTGCGGGGGTGTCCCCGCAGGTTCCATTCCTTAATATCGCCGCAAAAATATGGCGCTATTTTTGTATGGCGATATTTTAGCGGGGATACCGTAATAATTGCATGTCTGTTGTTGCTGAACTCTAAATAGCCGGTGTACATATTACCCAAAAATACCCTTTTTTATCAACTTTGAAAGGTTGAAAGACTGGTCATTGTTCCAGGCATAGTTTTTTTAAAAACGTAATATCTTTTCATATAGTGCTTCATACACGTTTCCACCCGCTTCTCAGCACTGAAGTATGTGTTGTTTTTTTAACCAACAAAGTGGGACACCAGTTATCGAAATGAGATGACTAAAAGGTTGAGCTCTAGTGGGGTATTGTGCCTTAGGGTGCAAGCTGTGCACACAGCTCTGGAGCAAGCGCTCAACCCAACGAGCTTCCATATAAGCTATCTCTCCCGAAGTGCAATGGAGAGAACCTTTCATTTGATTTCAGCTGCTTGTTTGTAACTGGTTATTCGTGTCTTTTGGCTTCAGTTGTTATTTTTATTCACCAAGTAGAATGTCGTTTTTTCCTTCTGTTTTTTCTCTCTAGACATGTATGGTCCAGTGTTCAAAATAACACATATGCAACAAATGGATCAGTAGAAAGCATGTGTTACACTCATTTTGATCATGTGGAGTATTTGTACTGAAATGTGGCTCACGCTACAGTATGACCTATGCAGTAAGTGTGTTAGCCCGCTGAGCTACCTTGCAGGGATTGTGCAGTGTGTCCTGCAGTAGACTCTTGAGCATCCCAGCCTTTTTGTTTCATTAATTCAAGCTCTCTGATTTATGCCGGAAGACTCGAAATACTGGCGGAAATTCATACCCCGCGTTACAGCCAATCAGGCTGCCCGGGAGTGGGTGACACACTCCATGCCGCTCGTAATGTGCCGTGTGTTGTTTTATTTCTCCTCCTGACACGCACGAGGCGCACCAAAAGCCGCGTCGATGCATCTCGAGGTGCGAGGACCCCTCTTGAATGATGCCCTTGAGACGGATCGAAGATGGCGTGTGGCGCCAAAAAGGGGAAATGGAGCTGTCATTTCACAGCTCTTCATAGTTCATCAAAAGGCAGACTTAAAGACCCACTCTTAGAGCCTCACAGCACCAGAAGAGGTATGCCAGAGGCCTAGCGACTGTATTAGGCGCATCAGTACACCACCCAGAGCTTTAAGTGGGCCGGGGCTCTTCTCTCTGTTGCCTCTTGCGCCCTATCTGGTTTCTCTCGTAGGCGATAGCGTTTGAGGCTTCAGAAAAAATGCAGTGCCTTGTACCTGCTTCTCCTTTTGCTCCTTAATTGTGGGGCCGACCCCGCCAGGCATCTCTTTAAAGAGATGCAGTGATCATCACCCTCGCTCCCTGGATGAGAGGGTGACATTCGCTGCAAAGAGATGCCTGGCCGGCGTTGGCGCCACAATTAAGGAGAACGATGAGAGTCAGAAGGTGGATCTTACCTTAAGCTGCAGGCTGCCTGTTAGGTTACACCCCATTTAGGCCACGTCCACTGTCAGAGCCCCCCTCGATTTGACATCCCACTGCAAGGCTGGGAGCATTTTGCTACGCAAGCCTTGCATAGCTCATTGGAAATGCTGGCTGGGGAACTGCATGTCTGTATGTGCGAGGGGGAGCCCCTGCACATCTTCGCACATACGGACAGAGCAGCCTGGAGCGCGGTGGAGCAAAGTGCTTGCTGTGTGAATGTGTGTGTGTTTGGGTTGGTCCGTGGAGCTGATTTTGGCGGGTGGGGGCTTAGGGGGAGGGTTGTACAACAGAGGAATTTTAAAAATGCCTTTGTTGCACACTCCACCTGCCTAAATCAGCTCTCTTTCTGAGGCGTCCATGAAAAAATACCATACCTACCCACCTGGCCCCCCAGCGCCTTGCATACACACATAATCATGTTGATTGTGTTAGGCACTGTGGGACCCAGGGGACAGGGATGGTATCTTTTTACTATCATATGTCCAGTAAAAAAATATCACGCCTGTCCCCTGGACCCTCCAGCGCCAATGCAAACTGTTTGGCTTTTTACTCAATTTTTAAAAAAAGTATTCTATCAAATGCAACATGTTAACACATTATTTAAATAACCCCCCCTCCCCGGGGGGAAAACCCACGAGCCACCCTTGATTGGTTTGGGTCCCCTGGCTGCGCTCGGTCGCAATGGCATATCTGGAGGAAATATTTATGCCCCTCCACTTAAAAAATTAACCAGCCGCCACTGGCCCTGGGACTGGGCTGGGAGCAGGGTGGGGCGAGCCCAGGGACTGTGGTGGGAGCAGGATGGGGGGAGCCATGAAATAGTGGTGCGAGCAGCGTGGGGAGAGCCCAGGGTCTGTGGTGGGAGCAGGATGGGGGAGCCATGAAATAGTGGTGCGAGCAGCGTGGGGAGAGCCCAAGGTCTGTGGTAGGAGCAGCCGCAGGACGGGAGGAGCACTGGAATAGTGGTGGTAGCAGGGTGGGGAGTGCCCCGTACTGTGGTGGGGTGGGGAGAGCCCAGGGACTGGGCAGGGAGTGGGGTGAGGGAGCCCAGAGACTGCGATGGGAGCAGATGGGGAGCCCAGGCACTATATTGGGAGTAGGGTGCAGTGACGGCGCACGATAGTTCATAGCCATTTGGACTTACTGTCCATTTGGCATTTTTGGGGGGGCGCGCGCTGCCCACATTTTGTTTGGCGGGGGCCACGCCTAAAAAGTTTGAAGACCCCTGTTCTAAGCAGTGCTTTTGAATTGGAGTATATTTTACTAGGGGACTGCAGCACACACCGCATGTGGCATGGTGTGTAGGTGTGACCATCGTGTGTGGCACGTTGTAGATTCCGTCAAGTGTTAATGTTTGGGGCAGAAGCCCAAGTTTGGGCATATTTGCACCCCTGTTCCACCAGAGCCCCCAGACAGTTTCTTTAGCTGTACCTACTCCAAAGTAACAGTGATCATTAGGGTAACTTTTTTTATTTTACAAAACACGCTAGTCCATGCCCTGTGCTTGCTGCCTATATGCAATGTACTAATACGGGGCTGTACTTTTATTCACATTATGCATAAAAAAATATGTCTTTTTCAAATGATGACTTAAAAGTGCTGTGACTCGAACACAACAGCTCTTATCCGTTATGTCTTTAAATCTTGTAATTAATAGAAGCCATAGAACAGGTGTAACTGTGGCAGGTGTAAACTAGACTGTCCTACCATTATGCAAGCATCAGTGTATTCTGGAACTTGTAGTCCTGCATTTATAATGTAAAAACCTGCCAGAACTACAAAACATGCAAAATAACGTGCCTTAAAAGAAAAAGGCAGGCCTGGCACAACTCTAGTTGAGAGCTCTGCTCCTAGACATTTTTTTAAAACAAGTTTACCAATAAAGCAGTGATGTTAGGTGACAAAATTGGGTACCTGTCAACATTACATTTTCTATGTTAGTAGACATAGTAAAAAGCCTCTCCATGCACCGCGATGTGCAGTATGGCGCCAGCAGCAGGGCTCGGTGGGGGAATCCCGCAAACAGTGCCACCATGGGGGAGTGAAGGCTACACAGGCAGCACTGGTTCTGTGAGAGAAGCTTGTAGTGCTGCTGTCTGTGCTGTATTCAGTCTCAGACTAGCCTAATGAGCAAGAGGGCAATGCCCAAAGTGCGGCCCACACATGCCAGTGTGGGCCAGACATTTTTGCTCAAAGTCGGACAGTTTGATGAGTTACTTCACTCTGCAGCTAGTAGTTTTGACCGGTAATGGCCCAAAATGTCGCCCTCACCATTACGATGGACGAAAATAGTGACTTTTTTTGGTTAGACCCCCCCTTACACCATATATATATGTGGGGGGGTATGTGATATAATGGTATTATGGAGGGCTGTGGGGGACCTCCAGCAGCATATGTATTTGGTGTAAAAAGGGTTTAAAAAAAGAAAAGTCAGCATTTTCATCCATCGTCATTATGGGCGTCGCAATAATCAGATAGGTCCGTTTTGACCAGTGTACGGAACAATATACTGTTTAGAATGCACAATTTGGGAGACGTTTTGCTTACATACGCCCCTCTCCTTGGGTTCTACTACTCTAGCAGTCTGTTACAAAAGGAATTCATTGCATTTGCGACGGTGGGGTGCTTTTTTATTGGTGCCTGTGCTGTACCTGATCAACGGGAGAGGCTTCAATTGGTGCTGCCTGTGCTGTACCTGTTCTGTGTGTGAGAGAAGCTTGTCCTGCAGCACCCTGTGCTCCAGCTGGTCTACAAGAAGGACGCCTGCACTGATCCTGCCTGTGCTGTACCTGTTCCGTGCGTGAGAAGGTTGCCCTGCTGCACCCTGGGCTCCAGCTGTTCTACAGGAGGGAAGCCTGCACTGATCCTGCCTGTGCTGTACCTGTTCCGTGCGTGAGAGAAGCTTGCCCTGAGGCACCCTGGGCTCCAGCTGTTCTACAGGAGGGAAGCCTGCACTGATCCTGCTTGTGCTGTACCTGTTCCGTGCGTGAGAGAAGCTTGCCCTGCAGCACCCTGGGCTCCAGCTGTTCTACAGGAGGGACGTCTGCACTGATCTTGCCCGCGCTGTACATGTTCTGTGTGTGAGAGAAGCTTGCCCTGCAGCACCCTGTGACCTAGCTGTTCTACAGGAGGGAAGCCTGCACTGATCCTGTCTGTGCTGTACCTGTCCCGTGCGTGAGAGAAGCTTGCCCTGCCGCATCCTGTGCTCTAGCTGTTCTACAGGAAGGAAGCCTGCACTGATCCTGCCTGTGCTGTACCTGTCCGTGCGTGAGAGAAGCTTGCCCTGCCGCATCCTGTGCTCTAGCTGTTCTACAGGAGGGAAGCCTGCACTGATCCTACCCGTGCTGTACCTGTTCCGTGCTTGAGAGAAGCTTGCCCTGCTGCACCCTGGGCTCTAGCTGTTCTACAGGAGGGAAGCCTACACTGATCCTGACTGTGATGTACCTGTTCCGTATGTGAGAGAAGCTTGCCCTGCAGCACCCTGGGCTCTAGCTGTTCTACAGGAAGGACGCCTGCACTTATCCTGTCTGTGCTGTACCTGTTCTGTGCGTGAGAAGCTTGCCCTGCAGCACCCTGTGACCTAGCTGTTCTACAGGAGAGAAGCCTGCACTGATCCTGTCTGTGCTGTACCTGTCCCGTGCGTGAGAGAAGCTTGCCCTGCCGCATCCTGTGCTCTAGCTGTTCTACAGGAGGGAAGCCTGCACTGATCCTACCCGTGCTGTACCAGTTCCGTGTGTGAGAGAAGCTTGCCTTGCAGCACCCCGTGATCTAGCTGTTCTACAGGAGGGAAGCCTGGACCGATCTTGCCTGTGCTGTACCTGTTCAGTGCGTGAGAGAAGCTTGACACGCTGCACCCTGTGCTCTAGCTGTTCTAAAGGAGGGAGGCATGTACTGATCCTGTCTGTGCTGTACCTATTCTGTGCATCAGAGAAGCTTTCCCTGCTGCACCCTGTGCTCTATCTGTTCTACAGAAGGGAAGCCTGCACTGATCCTGCCTGTGCTCTACCTGTTCCGTGCGTGAGAGAAGCTTGCCCTGCAGCACCTTGTGCTCTACCTGATCTACAAGAAGGACGCCTGCACTGATCCTGCCTGTGCTGTACCTGTTCCGTGTGAGGGAAGCTTGCCCTGCAGCAACCTGTGCTCTAGCTGTTCTACAGGAAGGACAACATCTACACTGATCCTGCCCGTGCTGTACCTGTTCCGTGCATGAGGGAAGCTTGCCCTGCAGCACCCTGTGCTCCAGCTGTTCTACAGGAGGGAAGCCTGCACTGATCCTGCCTGTGCTGTACCTGTTCAATGCGTGAGAGAAGCTTGCCCTGCAGCACCCTGTGCTCCAGCTGTTCTACAGGCGGGAAGCCTTCACTGATCCTGCCAGTGCTGTACCTGTTCCGTGCGTGAGAGAAGCTTGCCCTGCAGCACCCTGTGACCTAGCTGTTCTACAGGAGGGAAGCCTGCACTGATCCTGTCTGTGCTGTACCTGTCCCATGCGTGAGAGAAGCTTGCCCTGCCGCATCCTGTGCTCTAGCTGTTCTACAGGAAGGAAGCATGCACTGATCCTGCCTGTGCTGTACCTGTCTGTGCGTGAGAGAAGCTTGCCCTGCCGCATCCTGTGCTCTAGCTGTTCTACAGGAGGGAAGCCTGCACTGATCCTACCCGTGCTGTACCTGTTCCGTGTGTGAGAGAAGCTTGCCCTGCAGCACCCTGTGCTCTAGCTGTTCTAAAGGAGGGAAGCATGTACTGATCCTGTCTGTGCTGTACCTATTCGGTGCATCAGAGAAGCTTGCCCTGCAGCACCCTGTGCTCTATCTGTTCTACAGAAGGGAAGCCTGCACTGATCCTGCCTGTGCTCTACCTGTTCCGTGCGTGAGAGACGCTTGCCCTGCAGCACCTTGTGCTCTACCTGATCTACAAGAAGGACGCCTGCACTGATCCTGCCTGTGCTGTACCTGTTCCGTGTGAGGGAAGCTTGCCCTGCAGCCACCTGTGCTCTAGCTGTTCTACAGGAAGGACAACATCTACACTGATCCTGCCCGTGCTGTACCTGTTCCGTGCATGAGGGAAGCTTGCCCTGCAGCACGCTGGGCTCCAGCTGTTCTACAGGAGGGAAGCCTGCACTGATTCTGCCTGTGCCGTACCTGTTCTGTGCGTGAGAGAAGCTTGCCCTGCAGCACCCTGTGCTCTAGCTGTTCTCCAGGAAGGATGCCTGCACTGATCCTGCCTGTGCTGTACCTGTTCAATGCGTGAGAGAAGCTTGCCCTGCAGCACCCTGTGCTCCAGCTGTTCTACAGGAGGGAAGCCTGCACTGATCCTGCCTGTGCTGTACCTGTTCAATGCGTGAGAGAAGCTTGCCCTGCAGCACCCTGTGCTCCAGCTGTTCTACAGGAGGGAAGCCTTCACTGATCCTGCCAGTGCTGTACCTGTTCCGTGCGTGAGAGAAGCTTGCCCTGCAGCACCCTGGGCTCCAGCTGTTCTACAGGAGGGTAGCCTGCATTGATTCTGCCTGTGCTGTACCTGTTCCGTGTGTGTGAGATAAGCTTGCAAGAAAGAAAGAAAGAAAGAAAGAAAGAAAGAAAGAAAGAAAGAAAGAAAGAAAGAAAGAAAGAAAGAAAGAAAGAAAGAAAGAAAGAAAGAAAGAAAGAAAGGAGAAAGAAAAGTTTTGTAGGTGAAGACATTAACTTGTGTGAGAGAGAGAGAGAGGTGGGGAGAGTGAGAGAGAGGGAGAGAGCATGCGAGGGAACCATCTGATGGGAATATATACCTCCAGTACAAGCCCCTGTGTGTTGTGGCCTGTGACCGCAGCGCTCAGTGGGACAGGAGCTGTGCAGGAAACCACATTACCTCCACGTCCACTCTTCCTCGTCCCAGTACTTACTTCATCAGGCATCTGCCTCCGACATTGGACCTTCTTCTATTTCTTTAAATCCCTATAACTCCTCCCCCACAACCACGTCACTCGGTTTAATTTTTTCCTGCCTCCGGCAGGTTGGACTTTTTCTTCCCGGTGCGGGGCACCGGGGAGCACCGATTGCTGGCCTCCTGGGGGGGAGCTGTGTGGCGGGGCCCTCGGCTCCCTCAGGTGCGGTGCTGCTCCTGGGCCCCGTGCGGGGCTTGGGGTCACAGTTGAGCTGGATTGCCTCACTCCGTTCTTCGCTGGGCTCCGGAATGCAACATGAGCATTGTGTCCCGGGTCCTGCACGGCCTGGGGGAAGGTAAGGAGAGGGAAGGACTGGGCTTGATGTTTTTCCCCTCTCCTCCTGTTTTGGCCATCTTGATTGGACTTGGCAGTATGGGCTATCCTTCCCTTTTGTTGTGAGGCCTCTCTGCTTCTTGTCGTGGGGGGACTGTGACAGAGAGTATTTGAAAGTGTGGGGGCTCTGTTCTATCGCAGGCATGTCACATACACCCGCTCCTCAGAGACACACGGCCCAGGATGCACCGGATGTTAGCTGCATTATCTGGGGGAAGGTAAGGAGAGGGGAGGACTGTGCTTGATGTTTTCCCCTCTCTTGCGGGTATGGCCATCTTGACTCCATCGACAGGCCGTTTCCTCGTGCTTTGTGTACACATCTTTATTGGAAATGATGGCAAGCACTTGGCAGTATGGGCTAAGCCTTCCCTTTTGTTGTGAGGCCTCTCTGCTTCTTGTCATGGGGTGACTGTGACAGAGAGTATTTGAAAGTGTGGGGGCTCTGTACTGTCACAGGCATGTCACATACCACCCGCTCCTCGGACACACACAGCCCAGGATGCACCATATGTTGGCTGCATTCCGTGCGTGCTGCCTGTGAATACGGCGCAGATTTGGACACGTCTGCAAGCGGCCGGAGGGGGACCGGCCTGGCATAGTCTGCACTTCGGGTTCGAGTCTCAGCGGTGCTGACTCGGTCCTTCATCCTTCCTAGACCGATGCATTGGAACCATTGAGAGCATGGGGCTACCAGCTACTGGATACAGGGCTCAAGCCACCTCTAGGTCCTCCAGTGCGACGTGCTGCTTTCACGCCTCCTCTCAGACTTGTGGGAAGTGATAGGGCACATGGTGGCACATGTCTGGGCTTAGAGGGGTTCTCAGAGCCCCTGGTGCCGGTGGAGGGGGATGTCACTTCAGTGGGTTTTCCAGTATAGGCATACCCCAGGTGGGTGTTACCTTTGATGTCTGCTATCCGGGATGGGTTGCTTTGACCCGTTTTGTGACAATACTCTGCCCTTTTGATGCCAGCCTGGTGGCTCCTCTGTTGGCTGAGGGGGCCATAGTCTGCTGGACTTCTGGGCTGTCCTTTATCTTCCTTTTGATAGGTCGGATCTTTTTGTGGGCTGACAAGCATGCTGTTATATTGTGGCGCAGGCCTGTTTCAACGTCCTGTGATTTCCCCCTGATGCAAGTGCAGTGACTGGAGGTTTTCCCTGGCTCCTCTTCTCTATCTTATCGAAGGTGTATGGGACCGGTGGGTTTCGGCTTCCTGGGTAATGGGCTCTTTCCGGAGGGGGTATCAGTTGCCGTTCCTGTCCCCTCCTGTCCAGGTTTGCATGGTTAGGACTTTGGTATCCAGCTCACGGTCCAAGTAGTTTGCCATGGGATCCGTTCTATCCGAACGGTTGTTGTGGGTTACCGTCTTGCCCGTTCCTCTCCCTGTTCAGGGTCAAGTTTTCTACTTGCAGGTGTTCCTGGTCCCTATGCCTTCTAGGATGTGTCACCTGCTTATGGCTCTCAAGACCCTACACTGCTTGTCTGGACGTCTGGGGAGAGCGTACTCTGGATGTTGTGCAGGGGGGGCGCTTGCTGGCTGTTCTGGGCTGGGTTCTCAGAAGGCAGTATGTCTCGGCTCGCCTGTTGCTGAAGTTACGGGGCACGTGGCGTCTTGCGTGTTTTCCGGTTCCTTGAGCCTGTCTTCGGTTACGTCTCCTGGTGTCTTATACTCTCTCCCACTGGCTCCCTACCTATCGGCTTTCGTAGTTTTGTTTTCAGTGTCCCCAGCGCTGCGAGTCTCCCTGCTATGGTGGCGGGGGGGTTTCAGGTCTACAGGCTGAGGTGTGCATGGTCCTTCCTCCTGTGGCCTCTCTTACTACCAACACCAGCAGAAAGAGTCTACATTGTGGGTCCTCAAGGGTTGTGAGATCTGGGGAGAGCCGGCGATCATCCAATTGGCAAGAGTTGTGCCATTGTCCAAGCTCTGGTGTACTTCGAGGAGTTGCTGGACGGTTGGCGGTTTTTGGTCCGATCGGACAATACGATGGCCTTGGCATATGTCAACTGCGAAAGGGGTTACGCACGCTCCTTGAATGCTCTGGCAGCGCTGATAGGCACCTGGGAGGAATCTCATCTGGTGTCTCTGGTGTTCTCACGTATCAGAAGGGTGGACAATGTTCAAGCGGATCTTCTCGGACGTCGGTTTTTACTCCTCTGCGGAACTGGTCCTGTTGGCCCAGGTCTTTGCAGTGACCTGTGTCAGATTAGGGTTCCTGGTTCTAGACCTGTTTGCATCCCCGGCCTCAGCAGAAGTTCCCCTCTTCTGCTCTCGGTTTCAGGCCGAGGGGATTGGGGGATGGATGTCCTCTCTGTACAGTGGCCTTGGGGTTTTCCTTTATGCCTTTCCGCGTATTCCCCTTCTGCCCCGGGTGATTTGGCGCATTAGAGTGTCCAGGGTGACTGTGTTGTTGTTAGCTCCGTTCTGGTCCCGCCAGAGTTGGCTCCCCGCACTGTTGGAGCATCGGTTCTAGGAACCTTGGCTGGTTCCGAGGTGGCCGTGTCCCCTTCAAGGGGATCTGCGGTTGGAAGTCCACCGGATGCAATGGGCAGTGTGGCTATTGCTCAGTCTAGGTTGATATCTCAGGGGTTCTCAGATCCTGTATTTGAGTCCATAATGGATGCTCTTAGACCCTCCACTCTGAAGGTGTTCGGCAGACATTGGGGCCATTTCCGAGACTGGTATGGGCGGTCTGGGATCTCTCCCCTGTGTTCTGGCTTCTCTGCTATCCTTCGGTTCCTCCAGGAGGGATTTTGACAGGGGCCTGGCAGTTTTTCCAGGCTTCGCTCTCAGTGGGCCTCCATGAAATTCCTTTTGGGGACACTGATGGTCACTTGGATGGGGAGGTGTTGGTGGGGAAGTTGATCCAGGGTTTTTCTTCCCGTCCTTGTGCTGATGAAGGGCTTCCCCCTTGGGATCTCCCTCTTGTATTATGGTTCCTTCTCGGGCCTCCTTTTGAGCCCATTTCCGAGATTGATATCAAACATCTTACACTGAAATCTGCTTTTCTTATTGCCCTCACTTCTGCCCGTAGGCTCAGGGAGATTGGGGATCTCTTATGTCACGCTCCTTTCCTGAGGGTGCTGCCAGACTCGCTGGTGCTGAGGTGTGGTCTGAAGTTTCTCCGTTAAGTTGTCTCTCGTTTTTTACACCTCTCAGGGTCTGGTTCTCCCTGACTTCTTTCATGATCCAAGAACGCCTGAGGAGGTGGCTCGGCTTAACATTGATGTCCGGCGGGACGTGTTGGAGTATTTGGCTTGGTTTGCTTTTTCGACCAATCTGATAGTCTTCTGATTGTTTGTGGTCCGGCTGGGGCTGGGCATAACGCATCTGTGGTTTCCATTTTCCGGTGGTTCCGGGTTGTGATCTCCAGGGCCTATGTGGCTTCTGGCCTGCCTGTGCCTGCGCACAATCAGGGGCGGTCCGCCAGGGGATGGCAGCTTCCTGGGCCGATGCAAGGAGGGTTTTTCTCTGCAAGAGATTTGTATGGCTGCCGCCTTGGCTGGTCTAGGCATTTTCATCAACCACTATGGGTTGACTTGCTCCCACTCGGGGGTTGGTTCCTTCGTGGTTGGAGTTTTGTCTGTGGGGATGTGATTTAAGAGTTATTGTGGGTGTGTTTTGCCGCACTATTTTTGACTCTGTGTCTCATTGGGACCTTTTCCCCGTTGCTGCTTTGGTATACCTCATGAAGTAAGTACTGGGACGAGGATGAGTGGACGTGTAGGTAATGCTCTGATTACTTACCAGTAATCTTCATTACTCCTAGTCCTACTCTTCCTCGTCACCGTAATGATGACCCTCCTCACCCTCCCTGCGGGGAAGGTCCCATGCTCCGGCTTGGTAATATGAAACTGGGTGACATGGATGTGGGGGAGGAGTTATAGGGAGTTAAAGAAATAGAAGAAGGTCCTGTGTCGGAGGCAGGTGCCTCATGAAGTAAGTACTGTGACGAGGAAGAGTAGGACTAGGAGTAATGAAGACTACCAGTAAGTAATCAGAGCATTACCTTGTTAGTGGAGTCCTGTGCCTGGTGGCAGCCGCTGGCAGTTTGTAACAGCAGTCTCCTCGGGAGGAGGGCCACACACAGCAGAACTGACTGCCTGGATCAGGGGACCCTGGTAGACCAAAGGTCCAGAGAACCCGAACAGAGCCAACGCATAGTCAAGACGAGCGGTAGCAAGATAGCTCAGTGGGTTCGGGCATCTGCTGTAGAAACATAGGTGCAAACTGCTAGTTGCAGGTTTGAATCTCAACAGGACCGATTCGACGTATATATAAAATACACATTATTAATACTAGAGTTTACTTGGGTGTGCGCCTGATTATGTGTGATTATGTGTGCTAATCTTCCTTGACCCGAGTCTTGTGTCCTTTGCCGCAGCACTCAAAAGTTGAGGTCTCCTGACCTGCTGACAGAGCAGTTCTAAATAAAACACAGTTGGCGTGTACTCCCATCCTCGGGATCCACCCCCCTTTCCCATCATCCCCTGGGTTTGTGAGCAGAATGTTCTATACCTTTAGTGGCCAGGTAACGTTGGAGGGACCTGCCCTCCAGACGAAATGTGAGTGCTTTCAGGAGGCGGGCCGGTCTTTGGGCAGGGCAATGCCCCACCCACCCACCAGGGCGCCATTAGCCCCCTGCCGCACCAGCTCTGGGGAGTCTTTCAAGGGCTCCCCTGAGCTGGTGTAGTGGGAGAAGGCGTGGCAGGTGCCCTTTTGTTATTAAATGTGCCCACGTTCTGCCCAGGGTGCTGCTGCCGCTAAGGCCGGCCCAGTGAGGAGGGATACGTCAGCGCATTACATTTTCCGGTGCGCCCAGACTCCAGGCCCTCCAGCACCCCTCACCCGCCCCCGGGCTTCCTTTCCCAACTTTCTGATAGGACAGCACCTGTCGGGGCCTCACTGAATCCTGCCGTAGACTCCTCTCTGACTCAAAGGTGTGCTTGTTTGGCACCTAAACAAAAGGGCTGGCGAGTACTTTCGTTAAACCTATCTCTGCCTCAGCAGCCCATTTCATGAATGCATGGGCAACTAGAACTGCGATGGGGCATTTACAAATGAAAGCCCCACACAGTCCCAGTTACCTCCCAAATATGCACCTCATATGTCTATCAAGAACAAGTATCGGCCGAACAACAGAACTGAGCCCCCTGCTGTTCTTGTAAAGTGTGTTTAAGGGCCCTGCCCGGCGCTGCGCAGCGTGGCGTGATTCACTAATAGGCGCTGGGCCAGACCAAAACTTAAGTTTACATGACACTGAGCTGTATTTGTATTGTATTTATTGATTTATAAAGCGTCTTACGCCAAAGCGCTGTACAATGGAACAACATAATACATAAAACATAAACGATATAACGGTTGAAGCAATTACAATATGAATCAATCAAACAATAAAACAGTGAGAAGAGCAATTAACTGAAGGGGATAGGGAGGAAAGGGAGATGGGAGCTGGAGGAAGGTGCCCTTTATTTGCTGCACCGGGGCAGGGGCATCTGCGGCCGCGCCCTCTCAGTGCACCGTGACGCAGCGCTGGGATACGTAACCCAGAATGTTGAAGATTACCACCCGTAATCTGGCCTGTACCCCTCCAGCTCTTAACCTCATCACACTCCTCACAAGTTGAGGAGGTACCACAATAAACATAACGCCTTTTATCAGCAAAACAATTACCACATAAATGTGTGAACCTTCCAAACCCTATTCTTTCAACCATAAACAGCAGCGCGCTCAGGTACCATTAACAGAACTGACCATAGTGGCAGTCACGGGACATTCACTACTCAGAGCAGCGAGTCACACAGATACAGCTTCAGCGGCGACACTTGTCTTTTCTTGCTGACTGTCAGTTATGTCAAAAGTGAGTGTTTCCTACTTATTAAGTACAGTAAGTGATTCTTTGGTGGGTATTTTCTCTTGCTTATCTACAACAAAAGGTATTGAAAATGGAAAAAAACATATACAAATGGCTGCCACCTGGAAGAGAAACAGAGAAAGAAAAATGTTTGTTTTGTATCAGAAATCTGGCAGATATTGGCATGAAGCAACAGGCATTGAATGGAAGGGAACAATGTGAGAGGAGCTACTTAATGGTTTGCTGCTTCGAGGGATAAAACGGGAACATGCACATATAAGAAAACAGGCCTTCTCTGCCTAAGACTACGGAACCTCCTCCCCGTCAGCATCGGATTCCCCCCACCCTCCTACAATCCAGAAAAGAACTCAAGAACCACCTCTTCAAGGAGTCTTTCCTGCCCAACACCTAGGCCATCACGTCCCCCCTTCTCCACCTGACTTGCTTGACGCTGCCCGCCCCTCTTCTTCCTGCCACCCTGAACAGCTGTACCCTTCCTCTGTGCCCCTCTGTATCCTACCCCTGCTGTATATTTATGCATACAGCTCTTCCCCCGAAAGTGTACGTAGAACAGTTTTAAATGTGATATGATAGGTTATTTATAACGCGCTTAATACCCAGAGGTTTCTAAACACGGACCAGGGGATCGAACCTGTGGTGCTCCGTGTCGTCTTGCTTCCAATGCGCGCACGTTGCCCCTGAGCTATCTTCCCGAGACATACAGTTATTATTACCCAACTGAAGTTGGTTATCATGTATCTACCTTGGAAGGATGACAGGTGGAGTTGGCCGTGCAGGTATTTGAACCTGCGACCCGCAGATCTCTCTCTCTCACACACACACATATCTCAGCAGTGATTGCTAAACCTGCTGAGCTACTTACTCAGCATAGAGACATGGAGGGAATTTCTACAGAAGCCAGCTGGCCCATGGAAGCAGGAGGGCATCCACGCCCCTTCCCATGGGATCCACATTTCCGAAGGAATATTCACATGTGTAACTATTAAGCTGGCCAGTACTAGTCCACGTCCATGTTGGCACGTGCTCCACCCTGGCCTGCTTGTATCAAAGCTTGACTTTTGAAATGACTCCCCCAGAGCACACGAGGTGTGTCTGCACCCCAAGTTAGTCTCACCCCGCTTTAAGGCTCCTTCCCCTGTGTGGGTAACACACACTGATGTTAACCATGACCTTTGTTTCTATTCAGCGCAACTTAAAAGACCCCCGCCTATTGCTGCAAGAAGTCAGATTTAGACATAATGGGCCTGATTCAGAGAAGTGTTTTATAATGGCGCAATCCCATAGGAAACCGCTCTGCGAGTCAGCCCCAATGATTTGTTATTGATTTACCGCTCTCACCAAAGCGCGGGTCATAGAACACGTACATACAGTCATCACGCAACCCAAGTTGCTACTCCTTTATCAACCTCGAAAGGATGAAAGGCTGAGTTGACCTTATCGGCATTTGAACCTCCGACCTGCAGATCACGCACATCGTAGGAGCGAGTGCTCAACCCGCTGAGATATCCTACCGGCCAAATATGTATGTGAGTTCACGCAATGAATGTTATCTGTAGAACCCTATACACTTCAAGTATTTCTGTCAATAATGCACGGTCTAATCCATCAAAAATTCTTTGTTTTGTAATTAGCTTACCAAGGAGTGATTAATTGCCAAGTATCGGTTCGTTGTTTTCAAGAATACTTCACTGAAGTCACATTAATGCTTGTGTTATTGAAGAATATTTTATCTTTTCTCCACTTGCTTGTCATCACCACAGCTTTTGCATTTTCTGTTATTCAGTTGTGGTCTTGTCTGCTGCCTTTTTTGTTTCCCTTAAACCATTGATTTAGAAAATGGCCCTGAAAAAGCGCGAGGCAATACGCGAAACAAGTCTCGCCTCTGCGTCACTGTTTGCCTGTATGAATAAATGCAGGTCTACCAGACCTGATTTCTTTGGAATGTGAATAAGCGCATCTTAGACAATATTTCCACTAAGTAAACTCCTCCAACAGGTACACACTATTACAACCTTGCGTGCTCAAAGTGCACACCCTCATTTCAGGCTAAGGCGGGCAGCCTCATTCAGGCTCCAGTTGGGCGGCATCCAGCTACCTCCCAACCCCTTTCCCAACCAACTGTGCTTTTACTAAGGGGAGGCAAGGAAAACACTCCTTAAACTTTGATGACATTGTGGTGACTCTAGGTCATTTTTTCAAAATGTTTATATTTTATCTATGAAGAGAAATGCAAACAATGATAAAAAAGCAGTTCAAACAAAAAAGTGCAAAGATAATTTGAACAAAATAAAAATATCACTAACCGCAAAAAGAGCGAATCCCTTAGACAATAGTTTCTAAAATAGTAATATGTCAGAATTTAAATACATGGGCGCACTGGCCTAAACGTACATGGTTGTTAGCAAACAAAAACACTAAATACACAAGAGGACAGAAAAAGTGAACAAAAATGAACAAATAGTGCAAGCCATGAAAGTACCTCAATGTGGGTCAATGAGTTTATCCCATAGAATCTGAAAATTGTAAATGCTCCCAAGTGCACTGTAACATACTGTCCAGAAGCCATATAATTGCCCCCACCCCCTCAGTGCAGCAAAGGAAATGATATTTCACTTGTCATCAATGCACTTGCTTCAAACAGACACCATGCATTATGTAATTCCCATAAACATGTGATGAAATTGCCCTCATTTGGGGATAGCTGAAGTAACAGCTATTTGGTACTCATAGATTTCCACAATGGTAACTTGAATGTATTCAAGTTTCCGTTGTTCAAATTTCCGCACTGATGATATAACTCCTGATCAAGCAAAGTGAGACTGATCGGGAGCAAATATGGCTGCCATTGCTGCTCTCAGGTCAGGGCGCGGTGGTGTAAAGTGATTCATAGAATGTCCCTTGCGCAGAGGGGATGATTGCAAGGTTGCCTGGCAGTGTGATACATTGAGATTGTGTGTCTAGCAGACCAATGTTCGCTACACCATCGATTTGATACGAGTCACTCTAATGTAACTCGAGGTATGTCAATGACCCGCACTCTGCAAAGAGTGCTTTTCCATAAATACTACAGGACTAGGGAGGATGCGTCTAACTGTCCTCGGCACAGTCTGTGGCCTTAGCACAACCAGTGCTTTCTGTGTACAGGTTTTCTCTATGTGCAAAGTGCTCCGGTTACAGGGCATCTCCACTCACAGAACATTGGACCATCTTTGCTGACAGTCATCCTTCCTGAGTATCCATACAGCTCACACAAGCTCCCTTGGGAGGCCCAACCCTTCCTTGCACTTAACTCAGGACCCTGTTGCTCTGGGTGCACTTCCCCCGTACACTTCCCCTGCACTTCTTGTCTGCGCACTTGCACAATCTAAATGATACTAGGTCTAGCAAGATCCTTTGTTTTGTTTCTATTGTCCCCCACACCCCCTTGCCTGGTTGTGCTTTGAAACACTTTTGTAAAGGTTCATTATAAATAACAAATCAATCAATCACACAAGTTAAATTGTCTTTTAATGAGTTAATAATAGGTGTCATCACCCAACTCAGTGGTACTTATTTTGACAATCTCTGAATAATGGAATGACTGGGCTCTGACGACAGCACTTGATCTCATGACTAAATCAAACCTTTGTAGCAGCCCCCAGGCCCTGATTTATAATGAGATGTGACTCTTGCAGCGCCAGGAGACTCCCTTTACATTAGGTGTTGTCGGCTGCAGACTCCTAGCTTCAGTGGTGCAATATTCAAGTGCATTAATTCCCCCACAGGTTTTCCAGACTTTCAGTATTCACCAAGCACTTGCTAAATTCATTGGAAAACTTCGAGACAATGTACAAGCAACCACATGCATTCACTCAACATGGCTCAACACTCCATGCAGGCATTCACTTAACTCACACCTGGATTGCTGTGCCCATTTATTTGCAAGAGCTCGCCTGGATTTTGTGACTATTCATTATGGACACCTCACCTTCATTATTGTACCCACTCATGACTGAGCTCTTGCATTGATTATCATGCCCACTCATTAGTGCTACCTTACCTAAAGTATTGTCTCTAATCAATTGGGAGAGTGCATCTAGATTATTTGGACCACTCTTCACAGAGTTATTATTTTAATGTATGTGCCCACTTGTCCCTCAGTTAATAACTGGAGTATTGTGCCAACTGTTCCCTGAGCTATTAACTGGATTATGTTGCCTATTCTTCTCGGAATCATGTGGATTATGGTGCCCACTCTTCCCTGAATTATTATCTGGACTGTTGTGCCAACTGTTCACTGAGTTATTAACTGGATTATTGAGCCCACTCTTCCCTGAGTTATTATCTGGATTGTTGGGCCCACTCTTACCCGAGTTATTATCTGGATTGTTGGGCCCACTCTTACCCGAGTTATTATCTGGATGGTTGCACTCACTCTTCCATGAGTTATTATCTGGATTGTTTCACTCACTCTTCCCTGAATTAGCATCTGGATTATTGGGCCCACTCTTCCCTCATTTATCATCTGGATTGTTGCACTCCCTGTTCCCTGAGTTATTATCTGGATTATTGCACTCACTCTTCCCTGAGTTATTATCTGGATTATTGCGCCCACTCTTCCCTGAGTTATTATCTGGATTATTGCGCCCACTCTTCCCTGAGTTATTATCTGGATTATTGCGCCCACTCTTCCCTGAGTTATTATCTGGATTATTGCGCCCACTCTTCCCTGAGTTATTATATGGATTATTGCGCCCACTCTTCCCACAATTATCATCTGGATTATTGTGCCCACTTTTACCTGAAGAAAACAAATGTATTCACTCATCAGTTTAAACTCTTACAGAATGTAGTAAGCACTAATGTTGCAACTACACTTGAGTATTGTGGCAACTCGATAATGCAACTGCATCTTCATTATTTTACCCATTAATACATGAGTCATTATAATGTCAACTCAGTGCAGCGCCACCCGAATCAAGCCAATTATCAGTCACAGTACACTTGGAGTATTTGTGGTGACTTTGTCATACTGACTGCGGGTGCTTTTAATTCAAGAATGCTGTGCTTGTGTATGGACGGATTTCCAAAACAATGGTGTGATGCCCAACATACCACACACACAGGGGCGATAGCTTCCCCCACCAAACTCAAGCCCTGAAGTAAAGGTCCCGGATTGAGGGTCCACACCAGCACACATGCAATGTAAACTTGGCCCAGGGTCCCAGAACTCGTTGGAGACCTGCAGTAACCTCTGGTGGAACGCGCGGCGCGTCGTGTCACCTCGTAGCATAATGATTAAACCATGGAGATACATGATCACTTCACTATGGTTTGTCTTTGGTCCAGGTCAATATGTTGTGTGTGAAGGCCCCCGATTGATTTCATGACATTGATCAAGTGCATCAGTTGCAGTGGTGACTGCGGGGCGCGTGTGTCTGCATGGGCGAGTATCGCTTAGTTACAACATAGCATTACTGGATGACTGAAAATGTTCAGCAGCAAGCAAGATGGCCGCCTCAGTAGGACTGGAGGGGACTCTCCGGTCCCTCCGGTCCTACTAAGGCGGCCATCTTGCTAGGAGAAATATACATGTGTATGTTTTCTGACATGGTGCCAGAAGTCCAGCAGATGAATGTGTCACATCGCCCCGAATCTCTGATGATGAATAACCCGATTCCTCAGTACCAGGGACCCTCCCCACCCAGTAAGCTTCTGCAGACACCCATTAGAGTGGAACCACTCCTTGTTTTTCGATGTTACGTCTCTTGGTGCACTGGGACCCTTTCTCAGGCACCACATGGACACACAAGACACTCAGGCTTCTGCAAAGGTCCTCAGCTATGGTGGTGTTGATGCAGAAAATCATCTGGAGGAAATTAACACTACCACTGGAGCTAATCTGAGTAGTGAGACCCAATTACAGCACAATCCCTGGCACAGTGATAACAGTAATGGTTTTCCTGGAATACCACCAGTGGTATTCCTGAAAAAACAATTGGCATTTTGTTTTGATTTCATTTCTATCCACGTCTACCCTCATGTAAGGGCAGGAATAGATAGTGTGCCGAAGTGGTCAATGACATCATTGTACATTTTTTGTAATTCATAAAACAGTAAATTCATAGATTATATATGAAAGGTTGTGAGATGTCGTGCATCATAGAGGCCCACTTTTTCACCCAATACCAATGTAAAAAAAAAACGTTAAAATACTTCGGGGGACTTTTTTAAATGTTTACCGCCACATGGAGTTGAACATATGCAGATGGTCAATGTGAAATACCACCGTGTAATGTTTGTGTGGTACTGGTGATAAATACCGCCGTGCCTGTAATGCGGTGCGTGCAAACTTTTTTCACATCACCTCCAAGGCTGCAATGAGGTCCTAAGTCAGAGGTCTTCAATCTGTGGTGCGCGCCCCCCTTGGGGGGCACGCCACCATGCCTGGGGGGGCGCGTGATGCCTTCCAAAAGAAAAGAAAACGAGTAACGCTTTTTTTTTTTTTTTTTTTTGGCCGCACTGAACTGAGCATGTGCAGCATGTGCAATGGGGAGCCACTGGCTCCCATGCACATGCTCAGCCAGTGCGATGTGGTGGGGGCGTGGCCATGGAAACAGGAAATAAACGCAGCCTGGACGCGCGCTTTCCTGCATTTGGATCGCGCGTCCAGGCTGCGTTGTGGTGTCCTGTGTTCCCTGTTGTTGTTGCTGCTGCTGCCGCCGCTGCCGACGAGTCCGAGGTAAGTGACTCGTTCCGCTTTATGTTTAACACGGCTCCCCCGTGGCAATCTGCCATGGGGGAGCCGCGTTATTAATGCAGCACCGGTCCCCCTGCGCCCCTCTCTCCCTGCATCCCCCACATTGGGGGGCATGCATGGGGGAGAGGAGGCGAGCGGAGGACCGGAAATGCTCTGTTGGTGTTTTTTTTTTACAACGCGGCTCCCCCATGGCAGATTGCTGGAGCCCAGCAATCTGCCATGGGGGAGCCGCGTTGTTAATGCAGCACCGGTCCCCCTGCGCCCCTCTCTCCCTGCATCCCCCACATTGGGGGGCATGCATGGAGGAGAGGAGGCGAGCGGGGGACCGGAACTGCTCTGCTGGTGTTTTTTTTTACAACGCGGCTCCCCCATGGCAGATTGCTGGAGCCCAGCAATCTGCCATGGGGGAGCCGCGTTGTTAATGCAGCACCGGTCCTGCTTCATTTGCCCTGGCTGTGTTTCCAGTCATCCATTGGATCCCTAGCTTGCGCAATGCTCCTCGTTCTGGAAAAAATGTGTTGGTTAAACCAGGGCTCTCAACCTTCACCCGCCAATAGCGAGTGATCATGGGGAGTATATATATGGTGTGCATTTGGCGAATTGAAGTGGTGAGTGACTTCTCATGCCTGGTAGTAACTTGCAGCTTGAAATTTATTTCTCTGGATATGAAGTCAGGTTCGTTTTCAGTGTTGGTCCTGTTTGACAGATGATTTACTGACTTTTGGAGAATGTTTTTCAACTTTTGGTGTACCTTTTTTCTTTCCCAATTCTGAGGTTGATACTCCTTTCGGCAAAGCCTCTCCTACAAACTGATGGCACTTGGCCATAACTAAGGTTCTTGGCTCTAGGGAAAATCCCCAAATGGTATGTAATACCACATCTGTCACTACTGCAAATTCAACTACTACACTTCTGAGACTTGTACCAATGTATTTTATCCAACCAGTGTTTCGGACCCATTTTTGTGTGGGGTTTCCCTCCCCCACTCCCAAGCTTTTCAGAACGTTTTTTGTTGAATTTTTGTTTTTTTTAAAATCTCCCCTCCTTTTTTCCCCACCCCATATTTCTGACTCTTTTTTGCATGGGGTGTTTCCCACCAACCCCAACATTTTCACATGGCTCAGTTCAACTCTTTGCAAGTGGTGTTTGCCATGTTTATGCTTTTTTTGGGGTGCATTTCTACTTTTTTAAAACCGTTTGAAATGTTTCGACAGGTTCAGGCTCCTTTTCTCGATGGATCGTTTTCTAGTGCCCAAAGATGGTAGGGATCTGAAACGTAAAGCGGAATGAGAGGTGGGAACATACACAAGAAATGCAAAAACACGGAAATATGATCACTCTTATTTGGACTTTGGGTTCACATGCATCACAGTCGCTGGGGAAGTGAAGCCGCAGTGTGTGATTTGTGGTGCTACATTAGCAAATGACAGCCTGAAGCCAACAAAATTAAGGCGGCATTTGGAAACCAAAGCAACTGCACCCGAACTCTTTGAAATTTTAAACAACTTCCTAAATTCCAACTGCCTAAAGTGGGAGGCGTGTGTTGGTATTTGCACGGATGGTGCTCCTTCAATGTGTGGTGCTAGAGCTGGGCTAAAAGCAAAAGTATTGGCAGTAGCTCCACATATTTTGTGGACACATTGCATGATACACCAAGAAGCTTTGGCTGTGCGCAATATGGGGCATGAACTGACACAAGTTTTGACTTCTGTTGTAAAGATCGTAAATTTTATTAAGATGCACCCCACAAGAGCCCGTCTGTTTGCCACCTTATGTGCAGAAATGGGAGCTGACCATGATGCTTTGCTGTTTCACACAGAGGTCAGGTGGCTATCCAGGGGAAAGGTTTTAAATCGCATCTATGAACTCAGAAACGAAGTGAGACACTTTCTCCTGGAGTTAGACCAGACAAAAGCAGAGCCTCTGTGTGATCCACGCTGGCTCATACTGTTGGCTTACCTTGGCGACATCTTTGAAAAGCTAAATTTTCTAAACCTCTCCCTGCAAGGCACAGAAACCACATCATTTGCCATGAATGCAAAAATATCGGCATTCAAGAAGAAGCTGGAGCTTTGGAGGAGGAGGGTTGATATTGGCATAGCCGATGCGTTCCCATTATTAGAAGATGCTCTTGAGGAGACGGAGTATGATCTCTCATGTGTTTCTGAAGTAATTGGAAACCATTTAAATGCTCTCAGAACCAGTCTCGAAAAGTACTTTCCTGACGACAATTGCAACATGAATGACTGGGTGGTTCAGCCTTTCCTAGCTGACGTAGGAGCCCATCTCCCAATACAACTCCAGGAGGAACTAATGGAGCTCCAAAGTGACCGCCTAGTAGAGAGCCAATTCAGAAAATTGTCTTTGGGTGCATTTTGGCAACATGTGTCTGCAGAGTATCCAACTTTATCGAAATGTGCAGTCAATGTACTTTTACCTTTCAGCACCTCATACCTGTGCGAAATTGGGTTCTCTGCACTTGCAGCCCTAAAGACAAAATATCGGTCAAAGCTGGAGGTGGAAGAAAGCCTGCGGTTGGCTATTGGAAAAATTGAACCCAATATTGACAGGCTGGCTGGTGAAAGGCAGGCCCACCCTTCACACTAGTTCTCCAGTATGCCACTGTCCAACTTGCAAGTGACAGCATTGACAGTACGTTGTTGTACTTCAGAAACAAATTGTTACAGCACTTGCATAGCAAATGTTACTACAGGACAGCAATATTGGGTGTTTTCGTTTGTGTGAAATAAATACCCAACACTATTTTTAGTCGAGTCCTCTGTATTATAGCAAAATAATCGGAATGCTTTGTTCACAAATATTTGTCCTCATCTGATTTGCAAGCAATGATTTTGAAACAACGTGGTGTGTGGCACCATTATACTCCAGCGCGCGATAACCGTTCGCAACCGAGTAACATTTTGGAGTACATGTGTATAGGGGGGGCCTGGGCCGGAGAAATTTTTCTTAGGGGGGGCTCGGGGTCAAAAAGTTTGAAGACCACTGTCCTAAGTAGTCTGGGGGAGCACTTCACATTTCTGCCAGTAGGAGTCGCTGTGTCAGAAAAATATGGTCCTTGCCACAAATGTGCCCGCGAAACATAATGCTAACATATCCAACGACTCGCGAGACACAAACATTCCCACCCATGTTCCGTGGCCAGGATTAAAGCGTCTCTAGCGCCCGACGATGACTCCCTGGCTCCTGAAACATTCTAGACATCGTGAACCCCAGAACATATCGAAGCATGCATTGGTCTACTTTCTCCTTTATGGGCCACGTGACCAGGCCCGTGCCAATGAAGCCAACCATGAAAAGGCCAAGCAGTTAGGATGTGCAGACGACCATCAGCACATGCCCTGGGGGGCAGAGGACAGTCCTGATACAAGTCTGCTCCGAATGCGTTAACTCAACTGAAACAGAAAGGTCAAGTAACCCAACCCTCGCTTTCTCGCCGGTGATGCCACTGAGCTCCTCCTTTCTTCTTCAGGCTTTTCACGTCTGTTCTGCTGTTCTAGTCTTCGTCTTGACCTTCCTGCCCATCAGCTTGCCCCCCTTCGTTCTATCTATAGTGTTCTGTGTGTTCTTTCTCCTCGTGACTCTATCTCTGCCTCCTTGCCCCCTTTAGCTCTAGCTATCATGCCTCCCTACATGTTCTGTGTGTTCTTTCTCCTAGTGACTCTATCTCTGCCTCCTTGCCCCCCTTTGCTCTAGCTATCACGCTTCTCTACATGTTCGGTGTGTTCTTTCCCCTAGTGACTCTATCTCTGCATCCTTGCCCCCCTTTGCTCTAGCTATCACGCTTCTCTACATGTTCGGTGTGTTCTTTCCCCTAGTGACTCTATCTCTGCATCCTTGCCCCCCTTTGCTCTAGCTATCACGCTTCTCTACATGTTCGGTGTGTTCTTTCCCCTAGTGACTCTATCTCTGCATCCTTGCCCCCCTTTTCTCTAGCTATCACGCTTCTATACATGTTCTATGTGTTCTTTCTCCTAGTGACTCTATCTCTGCATCCTTGCCCCCTTTGCTCTAGCTATCACACGTCTCTACGTGTTCTGTGTGTTCTTTTTCCTAGTGATTCCATCTCTGCATCCTTGCCCCCCTTTTCTCTAGCTATCACGCTTCTATACGTGTTCTGTGTGTTCTTTCTCCTAGTGACTCTATCTCTGCATCCTTGCCCCCTTTTCTCTAGCTATCACACGTCTCTACGTGTTCTGTGTGTTCTTTTTCCTAGTGATTCCATCTCTGCATCCTTGCCCCCCTTTTCTCTAGCTATCACGCTTCTATACGTGTTCTGTGTGTTCTTTCTCCTAGTGACTCTATCTCTGCATCCTTGCCCCCTTTGCTCTAGCTATCACACGTCTCTACGTGTTCTGTGTGTTCTTTTTCCTAGTGACTCTATCTCTGCATCCTTGCAACCTATTCTTTGGCTCTCTTTTGAGACCTAACTTCTCTTCAAATGTCTCTACGGTCTCGCTCCTCCTCATCTTTCTTCTCATATCTTATTTTATGCTCCTTTCCGTTCTCTCTGATAACAATCACTCTTTCTTCTCCTGGTCCTTCGACCCCCCAACCCACACTCTGCGCTTCTTCTCGATTTAGTTCTTTGTCACATTTAGCGGCAAAACATGAGATTTCTCTCCCTCTGTCTTTCTGGCCGTTCGCCTCTTTTCCCGTCTTTAAATCTCAGCTCAAAGACCACCTTTGTGATCGTGTTTTGCATGTCCCTCAATTACCGTCCCCTGTTTTGTTCACCATGCAGCGCTTAGGCGTTAGCTGCTATATAAATAAAAATACAAATTCAAATGCAAATGCTTTGGACTTCGGACTCTCAGAGAAGACAGTATTCATCTGTGGGCCAATCCAAGAATTAGGCAAGCAGACGCACCAAACGCTCGATGATTTATTTATTTATTTTCGCATTTATATAGCGCATATAACCCATAGGCATCTAGGTGCTTTTTGCTTAAGAATTTGGTTACATTAGGAGCATGTAGCAACAGGTTACAGTCATAGAAAAATCACAGGCACTGGTAGCAGATTAATATGATTGCTTTGGGATCACAATCTCTGCTCATAAGTGGCAGGTACATAAGGATGATCCATGGGGAGAAGGAAACTACTTGGGGGTCAGGGGGCTCTATTCAGGAGCGAGCCAATCCACCCTTATAGAACTCCTCACAGAATACCCTTCAGCCACTTTGGGGAAACACTAATACATGCAACCCACCAAATCCATACACAAACCAACGGTCAACAAAGCCCTACCCTTTTTCCCGGGGAGCGTGCAGGGGCTAGGGGGATCTTCGAGACCTGTACCTATGTCAGTTTTTCTGTAATCTTTTAGGTAAATCGGGGTGCTCTTCACTCAAGATGTCGGCGTCATCTGGGGTGATAATCAATGTCCATACACAGACCAGCTGTGGAGCCATAGTAGTTAATCCAGGCTGCTTTATTGTACATAGCTACATTTATACATACAGTTACTTGCAGGTATTTACAGGATACATGGGTAGGTAGAAATAAGCATATATCAATGGCACGCGAGACACCCACCGGCCATCCTCCCACATCCAGCTCAGCTGCCCACTGACATTCATGGAACACTCACTCAACATTCCCCTGAGCTTCCATCATACATACGCCAACATTCTATCAGCATGCATTCATGGCTGGTGAGACTAAACAGGACTAACTCACATCATAATGTAGAGGAGGTCCCAGATATGGCCTGCACTCCAGCTACACATTTTGAATTACCAGGAACATTCACACGAGATATGTGATGTATGATGAACAAATAAACCAGCAGAGAGCTGCGTTAGGACTCTGCCCAGTGCCCATCAGAAGAGCAACACCTATTGAAGTGCCAATAACCAGACAACCATGGACAGTAAGGTATCCATTGAGACAACACTACCAGCAAATGACACGAAATAAAGATTGATTAAACACTGTCCCAGAAGAAACTCAAAAGGCCTTAATTGAAGACGAATGGTGAAGACACAAGGGCTCGGACAGACTCACAGATGAACGAACGACAACCAAAAGATGACACACAAAGACAAATATCATGAATAAGGATATCATGAACTTAGAAGGAAGCACGATGTTGAAACACATAGAAGCATAAAATGTCAAACAGGATGAAAATATTCAACCAGCTAACGCCTGCACATATGCTCGTAACGCAAGAAGCTAAGAAAACAGTGAGGTTTGCTATGCTTAGTAGAAGAATAGAGCGGCTAGTGCCAACAATATATCTACCTCAACGAAGCACACTATATAAGTGTGAGTCCAATTTATACAAAAGAAGAATTAACCCAGGTTACTGAGGGTCACACAGGACAGAACTCATATTCCAGCTAATACAAGAGGAAGACAGCAGAATCGAAACTCAGCAAGGAGCATTCCGTGCCTGGGAAAGCGAGGTCAAATCAAGAGAGGGAGGCGGGCAGTAACTTCGGAGAATCGAAACTTAAGAGCAGAGCAGCCGGCCCTGTGAAGGTCGAGATAAGGAGGCCCAGGCAGGTGGCAGGCCGAAATGAGAATTAAATGCACAAATAGAAGGGAAACGAAGCCGATCCACAGTGTACTAACACGTGACCAGCCAAGCGTGAAGAGGCACCAACGTCTGATGTCACCCAAAACAGGAGATACCATAACTTTTCCTGACAAGAAGTTACAGTTTTGAGGCCGACCACAGCCAACTAATTGACACATAGACATTCGAGTACTGATTGATGGAAGGGAGGCTGGGTGAATCTTGGGGCATCCTGCACCTGGTTGACCATTCTGCATGCTGCTAATTAAAGTGGAGATTTATGCTTAGGGTTATAGTCAACCCAATCACAATGGACCAAATAATCTAGGGTCCTATAGCTAGTAGAACCAATGAGACGTCATACTTTTAGTGATGTCTACATATGTAATGTTAGAGGGAAGGGCGTAGACACCCTCCTCATAAGGATTAGCCAATCCTCACACTCCGTTACCATATACGGATATAGCACCTATACTTAAGTTACCTTTTCCAACCAATAGAATTGCATGACAAACTTATGAGTGTTACACATCAATGATGACACATTTTGGGTATAACTGTTACTCTTTGAATGAAGATTGGTGGGAGTTGAAGCGAGACGGTCTATCGCGTCACTGTTGATTTCCATGTTTCCCCGTTTTCTGTACTTGTCATTAAATGGACTCCCCTTTGCCAAACCATTGAGTTGTCCTTATTGATTGGTGTTGGAGTAAGAAATCCTGCACCCCTTCCACCTCAAGGTGCAGCTATCTTGTCTTAAAGTACTCGAGGGTGAGCTCTGATTCTATGGGCCGGTCAGGGGTCACTCCCTCTCTTGTAGACTTGGTAGCAGAGGATGGTTGGAAACCATTGATTATTGATGATTGATTAAAATAAGACACCTATTGACCGTTGACACAAAGTAACTCTAGGTCCTCAGAAATATCACGAGTCCTTCGCCTTTCGGCTGAGTAGACTGTGAAGCTCCCCATGGACAAATAGTGTAAGTGACCCAAGACTGCAGTCGGGGCCTGAAGGGACCCGTTTTAGAAACATATCTCTTCCCATTCCTACGGGCAGCTGATCGGATGAAAAACATGAAGGAGGCGGTAACGGAGGAGGTGATCCCGAGAGTCCAGAGACGAACGGTGCGAACAGTGAGTGAAACAAAAAATTGAGTTCTTTGGAAAACGACATGCGCCTTAGAACAAGTAAAGGGAAAATGTAATAGAGGGAAGAGGAAAAAACAAAATAGTCAGAAGTAGAGAAGACTGTATATATATAAGGGGATAATGACTCGAGAATAATTGAACAAATAGAGAATACCGGGGTGGACACCCCAGAAGAGAGAGGTTACCAGGGCGGACACCTGAGAAGTGAGAGGATACGCCTTATTCCTGCGCTTTAATATAGCGGTCAGAAGAAACGTGAACCCAGAGTCCCACATAATGGTGAACAATTACGCTACCACAACGTTTAAAGACGTCGTGAACGGGGTTCGTTTAAACTCCATTTAGGGGTAATGATATGAAGCAGAGATATTTGTGTCCAGCTGGTGTCTGTCTAGTATGTTAAGTGTCTGCCCTATATGTTTTGTGTGGCATCATTTGTGAAATTGTTGTTACAAAAACGGGTTGAAAAATTGTTGAGCGATTCGATAGTTGAGACTGAATCGCACCTGAACTAAATGTTTTGTTGAGCAAAGTGGTGATATAAGAGATTTTTGTCTGGTGGAAATTTTGGTTTGGAGCTTGCAGTGTTTGGTGCTTGCTCAGATTGTTACAAGGTGTTTTTATCACACAAAGTATTGACAAGTGTTGTATAAGAGGAAAGAAAACAGATATCAACATGGAAGACATAACTCCATTAGCACACTTATGCAAACAGTTGCCGAAACATGCACCCAAGCTATAAAAGTATAGCACAGAGTGGGTTAAAGGTACTGCCCACAAAATGTTTATGCCATGGCCACAAAATGGGTCTTTATCCAAAGCCGTTTTACAACACATGACAACATATTTGCACGCCACATATACAGGCAAAAAAGCTAGAGAAACATCTTGCTGTTCTAGAGCTTTGGAAGATGTTTGAACGAGCAAAAGAGGAAGAACCGCCAGCCGATTGAATACTTAATGTATGCACAGAGGGGGGCGAGACGCCTACCGCGCCACCTGCTCCGTCTGAAACAGAAACCGAAGAGAGTAAGACTGAGGGACTCTACCCATTAAGAGAGCTGAAAGCAGCCACAGGGTACAGCAACCCTGCATATGAGTCACCTAGATATAGTAGTGACGAAAATCAAGGGACGGATAAGGACAAGAATCGTACCTCTGCAGTCCCAAGGGACAAGGGGAGGCGCGATGATGAAAGAAAGGATCAGGCACAGACAAGCGCATCTCTCGACAAGGAGAGAGAGGGAAAGAAATGGAAAGGACGTGAAGACAGAACTGATGAGATAGCATTCGCAAAGGATGAATGGATGGGAGGACAAATCTTATTGAAACTTGATGGGAAAGGAAGTGATGATGTGAGACCTAAAGAGAGGTTAGATGAGGCACAGAGAAAGGAGAAAGAGAAGGAGTTAAGGGACGAAAGGATAAGAAGGAAAGATAGGCTAAGGCGAGAACAGTTATATCGCAAAGAGCAAGAAAAACAGCTCGATCGCAAACCAAAAGCAGCCTTTGATCAAGACAGCAAAGGTTAGAAGAAGAGCAAAGGGTACACGAAAAAAGGATAAGGAGACGAAGAGATGAGGAAATTCGAAGGGCAGATGAACATAGATATGAAAAGAGAAGGGAAGAAGATAGGGTCAAAGAAGAGGCGAGGAAGCACAAAGAATTTGATGACGATATCGAACATAAGCGTAGGCAGAGAGCACGCGATCTCGAATATTTGGAGAGGGAAAGTAAAAAACCTGTTCCAGTTGTCGACTGGGAAGACATTGAAGAATTTTTTCCTGCGTACGATTCAGTACCAGGCACGTCTAGGGCAAATATTGAAGATGACTTTGCCATCAGAAGCATCAGAGAAACGATCGATAAAATATATGATGAAATGGGGCTAGAACAAATACCCCAAGGAGAGGGGGAGGACGAGAGCTTGGAAAGCACTCAGTTGTATGACACTGAGGATGTCACCCGAAGTAGTGGGAATAGGGAATTGTCCCTGGACAGATTAGAAATCAGTAGAAACATGATGATACAATGAGTTGCGTGAATTGGGAACAAACAATGTCCAACTCCGAAGAGGAGGAGCACGAGGCAAATGAAGAAGGGAGACGGCGCGAAAGACGACTCCCAAGGGAAAGAGGGGTACGATGGTCAGATACTAGCGAGTCCGCACTGAGGGCATCAGAGTCAGCCACGCAGTCTGACCGACATGAAGGAGTACCTCATGGTCCGAGGGGGGTGTTGTCACCGCCCTATGTAGACAGATTAAGGACATTGCCAGGTAGACGGCGATGCGGAAATATTAAACCTGCGATAGACAGGAGAGCTATGAGAGAAGAGAAAGAGGGCTGCGCATTCCAATTTCCGCTACTAGAAAAAGGGGGTGCAAGACCACAATATATTCCATGGCCACACATGGATCCAGAAATCCTGAAGAACAAGCTTCCAATACTGACATTGGGAGCCGGAAAAATGGATACATGAGCAACAAAAAATGACAGGCGGAAACACGCTAGCTATGGGGGGACATTAAAGGTCTCCTGATCGCCATACTTGGTGAGAGAGCAGACAATGGGAGGACACGGGCAGGTTAACCTGGTGTAACCACAATTAACACTGCACATGACCGAGTCCCATTAACAATTACAGAGCAGCAGTATGGAAAGCGCTACGAGTGCTTTACCCAGACACTTCCGATATGCAAGCTATAATGACTCGAAAAATGATGGAGTCGGAAGATCCGTTAATTTATATCCAGAATTTCCGAGACGCGTGGGTGCTGGAAACACATGAATCTTGGACGAAATCAATACCTGTGTTTTACCACATATTGTGCCAAGGGCTGCCAGAACCAGTGCAGAAACAGAAATTGATAGGAGTTGAGGCTAAACCTTGGGCTGAAATACAGTTGACTATCGCACATTACTGTAGACTATTGCAAGAAAAGAATCGGAAAAAAGAGGCGACTCAAAAGGGTGAGGAAGCGAAGCTGGTGCAAAAGAAATTATCAAAGTATGCTCTTGAAGGAGCCATGCTAACTAACGCAGCTGAACAAAACATGCAGCAGGTGGTTAACCCGCAACAGAATAACCAGGGTAACGTAGGATTTTACCCGAGGGGAAGAGGATTTAGGGGAAGAGGATGGCAGAGCAATCAAGGAAGCTTTCAAAATGTGCAGAATGGTAATCCAGATATGTCAAATGGACAATTAATCTGATCACCGCCAGTATGTTCGCTGTGTGGAATGACAGGGCATTTGGCGCGTACGCGCAGGAATGAAGGCATGTTGCAGAATGGCCAAGGAATGGGAGCAGGCACGGCGAATCCACCTGCAACCTCCCAACAGGGTGTTGCACAGAATCACACTGTGCAACAGCAAGTGACAGGTGTGCAGCAAGGTGTGCAACAAGGGGTGCAACCACAGAACATGCGGAATATTTCACAAGGATAATCCCAACATACACCGTCGCACGTGTCACACACGATGATCACAGGGCAGGTCCAAAACCCTGGAAGGGGAAGCAACACTGGGAATGGGGAAAATCCGAAAGTGCACAGTGGGCCAAACTTATATATAAACTAGGACAGCTCACTGGGAACCCTGATGTGCTCTATCCTATCAGTGATACGAGACCCTCATAGGGAACCTAGGGTGGATGTTGTGATAGGGGGTAAAGAATATTCCTTCCTAGTGGACACGGGTGCAACATGCTCGTGCATACGTGAAGGCAAATTTTCCTTGTCCGGCAAAGCCATAGATAATCAGAGTTTTACAGGAGCTCACAGTCAAGTTACCTTTACATACGCTCTCCCAGTTTCCATTGGAGAGTGCAAAATTAATGTACCTTTATTGTATTCGCGACAGACCCCAGTAAACATTTTGGGTTGAGACTTGATAACAAAATTGAACATGACAATTTTGTTCACAGAGGAGTGCATAGTATGCTCCACTCAAGGAATGCATTATTCAAATGTATGCAAAATGATTAGAGCATACTCAGGACACATAGCCATGAGGGCCATATCCTTGGAGCCAGATATTTCCGCATATGTCATGCATGTGTTTATGGTAGGATTGCTAGGCCTTGCAGATAGAACCATGAGAACCCCTGATGAGTTTCTATTCAGACCAAGGATACCTATGCATGATGAGGAGGGACAAGTATTTCCCTTGATGATACATAGTGCAGCGGTGCGAGGAAAAGTAGCATTGGTTGACGGATAAAGTGATGAAGGCAGACAATGGTGCTCAATCATCACCATCGAAGAAGGGTATCGAGTGACTGACGTCATCGATGATGATCTATTTGAAGAACAATCAGACACAGAAGAGACAAGGGTGGAAGTGAGTCTCGTATTTTGGGTAAAAATGATCAAAAGAGAAGTGCCCCAGAGAATGATGTTGGCACCGAAACGCCTGGAATATTTTGATGAGGATATGGCTAAAGTAGCTGTCTCAGTGTGGACTACAGGACCCTATGACGTAGGTGTCTTGAAGGGGGTGGGAGAGGTGAAAATTATACTAAAGCCAGGAGCAATTCTGCCGAGAGTCCGACAATACCCCATGTCCAGAGAGGCAGACAAAGGGATTTTTAAGACAATCTCTGCGATGATGGACCAGGGCATCTTAGTGACGTCAGAATGACCATGTAATACAGCGGTTTATCCTGTCAAGAAATCAAAGGGGGGGGTCTTGGCGTTTAACCCAGGATTTACGAGCATTAAACGATTTCCCTTTAGTCCCTAATCCATCTACATTCTATGTAATATACCCGTCGAGGCAAAATATTTCACAGTGATTGACTTGAAAAATGCCCTTTTCTCAATCCTGTTGCACCGTGACTCACAAAATCTGACGTCATTCACGTTCAGACAAATGCGTCTGAAAAGCACAAGACTGCCACAGGGGTACTGTAAGTCCCCATCCATTTTCAACAGAGTCCTGCAGATGGAACTAAGCAATATAGCATTAGACAGTGTTGTCTTGCAGTATGTGGATGACATCCTAATCTGCAGTACCACAGAAGAGCAATGCAGGCACGATTCTGTTCAGCTACTGACTATACTGGCTGAGAAAGGTTATATGGTTGACAAGGAAAAGTTACAATATTGTCAACAGGAAGGGCTGTACATAGGCCAGTTAATCTCACATGAAGGCAAGAAGGTGACCCCAGAAAGGGCTGAAGCAATACTGAACACGGCTAAGCCACACACGATAAAGCAAATGCAGAGCTTTCTAGGCCTGTGTAACTATGTTAGGGTATGGGTTTTCGATTATAGCTCTTATACTAAGCCTTTACTTCAGGCCCTAGAGAAGGCCCAGGTGACAAAGGAAAAAATTGAATGGTCTGAGGCGATGGAGAAAGGATTTACTGAACTCAAGAGAGCCATTTGTACGGCTCCAGTTCTCGGAATTCCTAATTATGCAGAGGAATTCTACCTTTTTTCACACACAGATGGTAACGTTATGATGGCAGTGTTCGCTTGAGGAACCTCGCTGGGGTACAAGCCCTTAGCATATTACAGCGGGAACCTGGACCCTGTTATGATGGGTCACTTCCCATGGGAACAAAGTTTAGCTGCCACAGCGTTCGCCATAGAGAAAGCGACAACCATTGTAATGGAATGTTCCATAACCTTATACGTCGAGCACTCATTATTTGCCATCTTAGAGAAACCAAAGGGCACACTGATATCGCAGAGAGCTTCTGCCTATGAAGTGATCATATCAAATCCATCGATTAAAATAGTCCGATGTAAGACAGTGAACCCAGCTATGTTTATAGCAGAACCGGTCACTGAAGGAGAGCCGATGCATGACTGCCACGAATTATGAAGAATTCTATGATGAAATCCCCAGGGTAAAAGAAAATGCCTTGGCTAGAGGAGAGATCGTCTTTATAAGATACACAGGCGTCGCTGTGATGAAACACACAGCGAATGGAGAATTTCGAGTAGTGCGCGAATACCACCTCACTACTCAGCACAGGCTGCAGAATTATTGGCGTTGATACTCGCCATTGAGAATCACGCAGACCAGGAAGTAACGGTGTACAGTGACTGTGCCTATGTGACATCAACAGTGCATTCAGGATTAGCACGCTGGAAAAGGAGGGGCTACCTCCGAGCTGACGGCACACCAGTGCAGCACGCAGCCTTTATTGGACAGGCTGATAAAGGCACTACAGCTCCCAGTTGGCATAGCGGTCGTGAAATGCGCCGCCCACACCAAGGGGACAGATTTTGTGTCACGCAGAAACCACGCAACAGACACGGAAGCCAAGCGTATGGCATCCAAAAGTGAGATGGTTATGGAAGCGGAAGTGGCGTGCACCCATGAAAGGATGATGGTAGCACGAACCACACCAGAAGCCTATAGCAATCCTGGGCATACACAACTAATGGAACTCCAAAGGGAGGCACCACAGGAAGAAAGAAACATGTAGAAATGTCAAGGGTGTTCTTTAAACCCCTCTGACAGCTTGTGGTGACAGGACAGCACTGGTAAAGCAGTAATGCATGTAGCCCTACTAAAAATGGCATTGGAACAGTTGCATTATCCGATGCACATGACAAAGGAGAATCTAGCAGCAACGCTTGCAGAAGACTGGTTTATACCAAATTTAGCTCAGCATGTTGCATTCTTTATGGTGAGCTGCATAATCTTACTAAATTTAGGAGGGAGTCCCATATATACCACCTAGGTGGAAGCTCTATCTTATGGTAGTAGAACTTTATATAAACAGGAGATAGAGAGCTCTATTCAACAGTTGTCAACATTAAACACGTAACTGTTCTGTAAATAATCAAATCGTAGTTTATTAAATCGTAAAAATACATATTATAAAAACTTCAACATTATAAAACACTGTATAAAAATACAATTCATAAGTTGTGAGCTGCATAATCTGCCAGCAATTCACCGCTGGCCACACATTCAAAGTTATGAGAGGAGTCATCCCCAGGCTAAATGGGCCTTTTCAGCACTTGCATGTCGATTATGTCGACATGATTAAAGTATGCAAAGGGTACAGGTACTTAATTGTCGTGGTGTGTCCATTCTCTAGATGGATAGAAGCCGGTCCATGTACACTCCCAATCTCTACCTGTGTGGCCAAATTCCTTGTGAGGGAAGTGTTCCCTAGGTGGGGTGGGGGGGCTATGAAGTAATGAGATCAGATAATGGGCCTCATTTTGTAAATGCAGTCTTTGAGCAGATCAGCTTGCTGCTTGGTATAAGGCACAAGTTCTCGTTGGCATATCATCCAGAAAGTAATGGGATCTATGAGAGGCTCAACGGCTTGTTAAAGGAAAGGATACCAAGTTGAAGCTCACTCTAAAGAGGGGATGGTTGCACTGCCTTCCACTGGCACTGTATGCTCTTTGGAACCAACCCGGCTCCGACCATCATCTTACGCCACACGAGATAGCCACAGGAAGACAAATGCGCACTCCCCTGACACCCCGAGATAGAGCTAGATGTGATGCCCAGTTGACCAGGGAGATTCTGGGAACTGAAATGCAAAACTATCTGAACTACATGACATCTTGCCCTGCTGTAATTTCAGACCAGCTTCAGCGACGACAAACTGAGTGCAAGGCAGCGCAGGACACAGAAAAGGACAACACATCAGTCACAGCTCAGGGTCTACGTACTCCACTCGTCTTCCCTGGAGATACAGTCTTGGTGAGAAATTTCACAAGGAAAAAGTGGGATGAGCCAAGATTCAACGGACCATTCACAGTTGAAGACGTTACACCATCCGCAGTCAAGTTACAAGGGAGAAGAGCGTGGATCTTCCTGGGTGATGTCAAGCCATACATCAGAGGAACCCCCCTGCCTGGATCCCACTGTGAAGAAACGACAGACAACGGAGAAGAACCACAGCACGTACAGACGAGATCCATGACAACAAAGAAGGACACACAACCTGCAAAGTAAAGACAAAGAACCCTTTTGCAAGTTGTGGCTTAACTTGGACACTTCCTCTAAGCAGAAAAGGGGATAAGGACATAAAAATGGACACTCTGTGCATCCTGGTTGCAGGATGAAGAAAAAAATTGCGCACATAAGCCACAACACGTTTTGGTGGCGCAAACTTTTGAACCAAGTCACACTTAAGCCTTAATGAGGAAAGGACTACAACAAACCTTTGATCAAAGATAGTTGTATTGTAAACAGATAGAGCATCCCGATTCACCCTGAACCGAGACTTTGTTTGACAGCACCTATGGTGTCCCACAGTAGAAATATCACAAAGGACGTGGTCACGTACTTCCACTTAGTGTTAAGATCCTACCCGTCACTGGTAGGGAGGCTCACCAGTGTCACAGACTTTCTTCAAGATCATGACAATGAAAAAATAATCAGACACCTGTTTACTGTCATTGTGGAAGCATTCATCGTACTCCCGGAGTACAGTGAGAAGAACACAAATGCTTCCACCACAGGCGACACTAGATTAACTCATCAATACAATTTTCTTTCGTATAATCGAAGAGTGCCCATCTATTGTCGGAAGAACAATGGACACATTGACCTTTCTTCGAGATCCAGCAAACACTGAACATTTGAGTCATCTGTTAAATAAAATTAGCATTTTGGTCGCACTCCACGCAACCAGAAAGTGCAAACATTGTTCATGTCAAGGAAAGAATACATAATCCTGAATCTCAACAAAGACTGGACGAATGTCCCTATCACCAGAAGACAACAGATTAGTGCACAGTGTCTTTTTTCACATAGTTGCTGACTTTCCGGAATTAGTGGGGAGACCTATTGAAGTTGACGTCCAAACATTCATCCGAGATCCAGCTAATATTACACAATTGGGAATGCTCTTGCATGGAATAAGCCTCCAAGTCGAACTCTCAAATCATCAGAGAGACTATCTGAGGAGATCCTGAAGAAACCTTCTGCAGAGGGACAGATCGAGGGAGCAGAGTCAAGAACCTTATTTGTTATATTTGTTGTCATTTTGCCCATATTTCTTCATACTGACCAGTGCCCAACATGCCCTCAGGACTGAAGCAGATTAAAGGAGTGGACTGGGAACCCGCACGCTTTGAACATGCACAGTGAAGGTGTCTCATCGAAATGTTATTCTAATATATTTTTCCCATAGTTTAGCAAAGGAACTGTTTCCTGTATCAAGAGACAATTACCTCCCGCAAGAGGGGGGACACCTGTGAAGCACTTGACACCTTTGACACAAAACTCGGAGAATGATAGTGAGTGGGGGAACAATAACATTGACATTTGGCGAATGATCGAGATGGGGGTCCAGAGCAGTAACCTGGTCCTCCCACATGTAGAGGGGCACCCTTGCTCCTCTGGAAGAAAATGCTGTCGCCTCACATATCGAACTATAATGTACTTATGCATTGTATTTATCATTATTTTACTGTCATGGACGATCAGAACTGCATTTTTTATTGGTGCACGAAGCGTTCTAATTTCAGTGCACCCACCTGATGATGTACGCATGAAACCCACAAAAACACCCAGACCTTATATAGTCATTCCAGTCCCGAGAAAATCTGATGCTAAAGTAAATGAACTGGAAATGAATGTAATTAGCAGTGATACACACACACTTGAGGTAATGAATGAAGAGAAAAGCTGGAGACAGGGTCCGCACGAGATGAATGAAAACAGAGCACTAACAACTACACGCACACACACACTGAATGCACACGAATCAGGCCAGATGGCAAGAACCACAGAACCTCAAACGAAAGCAGCAGAAAAGACAAGACTGCCTACCGAAAGAACGTTCACAGGAGATAGTGAGAAAAAACGAGAAGAATTAAAGGGAGAGCCAACAGAAGCAGTCCTGTCAGAAGCTCTAAAGGAAACAGAAGTGGCCACAGAAAGACTCTCCGCTAGGACACAAATGTTAGTAGACCTTCTATTTCCACACCTGAGCAGAGCGAGAAAACAACAAAAGGAACTGAAGAACAGAACAACAGAAACTGTATTACACAGCACGCATATTCCAACACAAGGGACAATTACCAGGCCTACAATACAACCATATACCGGACCAGTGCTAGGATGGTTGGCATGGGCACTTGCACGCAGCAGAGACAAAATGCACGAGGACCAGGAAAGAGCTGCCAGACTCTTGTCCACTCGAATGGCGCAGATGAAGAATCCTGCACCATGGACCAGGATACCTGAGAACCTTCCAGCAAGGAAAAGCCATACAGAGGCATTCAGAGATGTAGTTATAGCAAACTACAGGAAAACCTTAAAAATCAAAAGAAGCATGCATGAAGATAATAATGAACTCAACGATTATCTGGACAGCACAGCACATCTAGGGAACAGCAGTTGGTACCAACACATGAAAGAAGTTGGAAGTTGAACTTCAGAAGGAGAATGCTTCGTTTGTGCACTTCTACCGTACAGCATAGGGAAATCCAAGATCTTCGTGGCTGTAGAAATGTATGTCCCGACAGCACATTGTCTGTCACATGTAGCAATGTGCAACACCAGAGGCCAGTTCGTGGGAAGGGATGCCTCATTGATATGGGCAACTGAGACAGATTACCCTGATGAAGATGATTATGTTCAGGACATTAAGACGATAAATAGAGTACATACTAGGAACCATGTGATCAGGTATGAGAAGCCTGAAGTTAAAGGAGCAGGAATAAGATGGGAAATAAACCTGAGACTGAACGTCCAAGGAAAAACTCCAGAAGAGGCTCAAATTTGGAAAAACAGAGGGGGAACAGTGCTTTCACCAAACGGATGGGAAGAAGGAGTGGTGATCTGCCGAGCATGGATGGTCCTTGGAGCCTGCAAGGAAGCAATAGAAAACTCACAGAGATTGTGCAAACCTTTATGGCTGACACTCACAAGATTACTGACATGGGTCGAAGACAAAGGAGGACCCCTGCAGATAGTGCCACTGGAAAGCCCAAAATTGTGCTTCAGGAACAATGGCACAAGGAAGATGGGAGAGAATCAGAACTGCAGACACATTTTTGAAGCTCCAGGAATGACTCATGGAACTGCAGTAATTATGGATCATTATTGGGCGTGTGAATCCAAGGCATACATCAGACTGCCGAAAAACTGGGGAGGCATATGCACGAGATTGAATGTCCACGTTCCAGCACTAGTGATCCGGAGAGGTGACCTGAATATTGACAGTTTCCTGAAAGCAGATACTCACCTGAAGAAAAGGAGATCTGTGGAACTGACAACTAGAGTGAAGAGAGAAAATTATTTCTCTGCCAAATCAGAAGAAGCATTTCATACAATCCCATATGAGCACAGGCTATTCAGCCTCACCTCATCAGTGTTCGCGACAATCCTCATGAAAAGATTCCAAGTTGGAGCAAATACCAAATGGTTGCAGATAACCAGATGGGAATTACTGCAAACCATCAACTCAACAATAAAAGGATTCCACGCAATCAAGGAAGAGTTAAGAGCAATCCAACTGATGACTCTCCAGAACAGATATGTACTTGACATGATCACAGCTATGGATGGAGGTGTTTGTGCAAAAATCGGAGAATCATGTTGCACATTTATACCTTCTCACAATGAAGAAAACCAAACTTTAACAGAAGCCATAGGTATGCTGACAAACCTACAAAACCAGATGATCAATAAAACTGACGAAGTTGATGATGACAGCTGGTTTGGATCACTGTTTTCATGGGTTCCACAATGGATGGCAGACGCATTCAAGTTCCTAGGAGCCCTGCTAGTAATGATATTACTAGGATTTTGTGTCATCAAGATAATAATTTCGCAATGCCAGAAAACTGCGAAGAAAGACATAGGGATGAAGATCATGATTGATGTCAAACCAGGATGGAAGCCCAGAGATTTAACCGATGATGAAATAAGAGACTTTATGAAGGTTAGCGAACATGCACCAGAAGGTACGAAGTTTCTGTATCCCAGGAAACGCAGAAATTATGAAGGAAAATTGATCTATTGCAGCCCAAATGGACAATGCCAGCTAATGACATGGAACAAGGATGAACATGTAAAGACAGCAGGAAGCCTGAAAGGAGTGATAAAAATATGGACTCCAAAGAAACACTCCTTCAAACCATCATGTACAAACCCAGAAGAAGAAGAAGAAATGGATACAGAAGAACCAAGTAAGACGAATCCAAAGGAGGAAGCAGAAGTGGGTGATAAACCGACCAGAGGGGGGACTGTAGAGGAGGTCCCAAATATGGACTGCACTCCAGCCACCCATTTTGAAGTACCAGGAATGTTCACACCGAGATATGTGACGTATGATGAACAAATAAACCAGCAGAGAGTCACGTTAGGATGCTGCCCAGTGCCCATCAGAAGAGCAACACCTATTGAAGTGCCAATAACCAGACAACCATGGACAGTAAGGTATCCATTGAGACAACCCTACCACCAAATGACATGAAATAAAGATTGCTTAAACACTGTCCCAGAAGAAACTCAAAAGGCCTTAACAGAAGACAAATGGTGAAGACACAAGGGCCCGGACAGACTCTCAAATGAACGAACGACAACCAAAAGATGACACACAAAGACTAAATATCATGAATAAGGATATCATGAACAGGAAGCATGATGTTGAAACATATAGAAACTTAAACTGTCAAACAGGATGAAAATATTCAACCAGCTAACGCCTGTACATATGCTTGTAACGCAAGAAGCTAAGAAAACAGTGAGGCTTGCTATGCTTAGTAGAAGAATAGAGCAGCTAGCGCCAACAATATATCTGCCTCAACTAAGCACGCTATATAAATGCGAGTCCACTTTATATAAAAGCAGAATTAACCCAGGTTACTAAGGGTCACACAGGACAGAACTCATATTCCAGCTAATACAAGAGGAAGACAATGGAATCGAAACTCAGCAAGGAGCATTCCGTGCCTGGGAAATCGAGGTCAAATCAAGAGAGGGAGGCTAACAGTAACTTCGGAGAATCGAAACATAAGAGCAGAGCAGCCGGCCCTGTGAAGGTCGAGATAAGGAGGCCCAGGCAGGTGGCAGGGCGAAATGAGAATTAAATGCACAAATAGAAGGGAAATGAAGCCGATCCACAGTGTACTAACACGTGACCAGCCAAGTGCAAAGAGGCACCAACGTCTGATGTCACCCAAAACAGGAGATACCATAACTTTTCCTGACAAGAAGTTACAGTTTCGAGGCCTACCACAGCCAACTAATTGACACACAGCCATTCAAGTACTGATGGATGGAAGGGAGGCTGGGTGAATCTTGGGGCATCCTGCACCTGGTTGACCATTCTGCATGCTGCGAATTAAAGTGGAGATTTATGGTTAGGGTTATAGCCAACCCAATCACAATGGACCAAATAATCTAGGGTCCTATAGCTAGTAGAACCAATGAGACATTGTACTTTTAGTGATGTCTACATGTGTAATGTTAGAGGGAAGGGCGTAGACACCCTCCTCATAAGGATTAGCCAATCCTCACACTCCGTTACCATATACAGATATAGCACCTATACTTAAGTTACCTTTTCCAACCAATAGAATTGCATGACAAACTTATGAGTGTTACACGTCAATGATGACGAATTTTGGGTATAACTGTTACTGTTTGAATGAAGATTGGTGGGAGTTGAAGCGAGACGGGCTATCGCATCACTGTTGATTTCCATGTTTCCCCATTTTTTGTACTTGTCATTAAATGGACTCCCGTTTGCCAAACCATTGAGTTGTCCTTATTGATTGGTGTTGGAGTAAGAAATCCTGCACCCCTTCCACCTCAAGGTGCAGCTATCTTGTCTTAAAGTACTCGAGGGCGAGCTCTGACTCTATGGGCCGGTCAGGGGTCACTCCCTCTCTTGTACAATAACATCATCTCCGGAAGAGGGACAGGTAGGATCCTTACAGTGAGCTTCTATAGCGTATTGAGAAAGTCGTACTGAGAAGAAATGGTGCATCCTGGAACTTGAAGTTTAAGTTCCTAGTGCATATTGAGAAAGGCAGTGACGGGTCTTTACCTCAGTGCATTTACATCAGTATGCGTTTGAAGTGATGTAAATAAGGGAAGATGAGTACAGCTCCACTAAAAAAGAATTAGGGTACGAGGGCTTCTACTAATGGTGCATTAAAAGAAAGACACCTGAGGACAGAGGCTTTTTCATACTTGGTGAAAAGTGTACCAAAGTAAAAGCACTGAGGTAAAGCGCAGGGGCACACAGCTGTTCTGGGAAGAAAGACCACGCCGAGCAGCAGAGGTTCAAATCCCGGATCCGCGCTTAGAAGCCGAACTCAGGTACAGTACTTGCTGCGTTATAAAAAAACAATTAAAATAAAATAAATCAATAAAGACATGGAACAGGGAAAGCCTTACTGAGAAGAGACCAGACATGCTAGACTAGAGCACATTGATATTTATTCTTTATTCTCAAACTTGATGTTGACAACTAGGTGACAAGCCAAAGTACGCGTCCACCTGCGATGGTTTGGGTACTCGGAGTCTGCGAGGCCTACACCATCTAATGTTCCGATGGTTGGAGTACTCGGAGTCTGCGAGGCCTACACCATCTAATGTTCCGATGGTTGGAGTACTCGGAGTCTGCGAGGCCTACACCATCTAATGTTCCGATGGTTGGAGTACTCGGAGTCTGCGAGGCCTACACCATCTAATGTTCCGATGGTTGGAGTACTCGGAGTCTGCGAGGCCTACACCATCTAATGTTCCGATGGTTGGAGTACTCGGAGTCTGCGAGGCCTACACCATCTAATGTTCCGATGGTTGGAGTACTCGGAGTCTGCGAGGCCTACACCATCTAATGTTCCGATGGTTGGAGTACTCGGAGTCTGCGAGGCCTACACCATCTAATGTTCCGATGGTTGGAGTACTCGGAGTCTGCGAGGCCTACACCATCTAATGTTCCGATGGTTGGAGTACTCGGAGTCTGCGAGGCCTACACCATCTAATGTTCCGATGGTTGGAGTACTCGGAGTCTGCGAGGCCTACACCATCTAATGTTCCGATGGTTGGAGTACTCGGAGTCTGCGAGGCCTACACCATCTAATGTTCCGATGGTTTGGGTACTCGGAGTCTGCGAGGCCTACACCATCTAATGTTCGCAAGCTACACAATACCACAATGCACAGCTAGTTCTTGGTGTTGCTGCCGGGCCAGCCATTTAACAGTAGATGGCCATTACAGTGCTGTACATTCTAGGCGACATTGAAGGACTTCCGACCAAAATATGACGTGAGTCACAGGAGGATATGATATGATATGAGATTTATGATATGATTTGATATCACATTTATAACGCACCTATACACAAGTGTTTCAAGGCGCGAAGATAGCTCAGCGGCAACATGCTCGCCTCGGAAGCAAGACCATACGGAGCAACACAGGTTCGATCCCTGGGTCCGGGACCGTGCTTTGAAACCTCTGGTTATTAAGCGTGTTATAAATAGCATATCATGTCATCCATCAGCTCCTTGTTCAGACGTGTGACATTTCTTTCATCGTGGCCAATCGTATTATTCGATGTACTTATATACTGCAACTTAACAAAGAGAAAAGAACCAATGAACGAATTATGCGCTGCTGTTGAGTAGTGGGTAAGCATAGGGGATATCTTTATTTATTTTAATTGGTTATTTATAACACGCTTAATACCCAGAGGTTTCTAAGCAGAGGTTTCTAAGCGCGGATCCGTGGATCGAACCTGCTTTGATCCGTGTCGTTTTGCTTCCAAGGAGAGCACTTTGCCCCTGAGCTATCCTCTCGAGATTGTCTTATCCCAGTGTAAGTTTGGGTTGGTATATGAATTACTGGTGGGTTAAGGAGCTGATCTGTATTCATGATGCCATCAAGGAAACTCCCTCAGATGCCTGAGAATCTGTGTGATTCATCTTGCAGCCTGGATATGATGTGTTTATTTAATGCTATCTTGGTAGGATGACCAGATCTAAAAAGTAAAAAAACGGAACAGGGAAACTAACATAAAAGTAGGACTAACTCTTGAAAGTGCTTGTCAAGGCACTACACTTCAGTAGTATTTGGAGGAGAAGGGGGTTTGTGTTCCTGTTCAAAGAAACACATATTATAATTAATTTATCACAAGCTAACACTATCTTAAGTTGTACAATGCAGCATTTCTTGTGTGAGATTGTGCATTCATGCCTGTCAGCCATGAAGACCTAACAGGACCACTGCAGTTTCCAATGGGAACATAATCTCGAGAAAGGGGGGCAGAGCACAAATACCGTGACAGTCCCCGCAAAACCGCAACATCTGGTCACCCTATGTCTGGGTCATTCCTACCAGCCTTCCGTATAAGTGCAGTGCCCGCATGCTTCTGATTATCAAAGCTCCTAGCTTTAAACACCCACGCAGGCACACAGTTCATACACTATGCCCTCCGCCTATAACTGTGGCCCTGGCCCTCAGCCTGCGCAGCCGCCTTGCTTTCCTGCTGCCTCCCGACCTAAACGGGGCTCCATCGTCTACCGCCAACTTCCTCAGTGCCCACTGTGGTAAACACAGCGCCTGCCACAGGCGCTAACCCACTGCGCAGCAGCAGGAAGCTACCCTCAATGCAACTTTCCTGCAATTCCGATGTGCACGTTGCGACTTACCGCCACCATAAATAGGCAACTCGGCCTGCAGCCCTCCTGCCTGTCCCCTCACTCCCATGCACTAACCACTGCGCAAAGAAATGTGCAGCTTCGAAAGCACACTGGCGCCACACCCTGCCATGAAGTTAGTCAGTGGCTTGTGGGTGAATGAGTATGAATGGTGTTATGTGTGTGTTTGAATGTTCTGGGTGGGTGGGTGCCCGTGTGGAGAATGCCCTGTGGGTGGATGTGAGAGAATGTATATGGGTGAGTCTCTGGCGAGTGAATGTGTATGAATGTGTTTGTGTGTGAGTGTTCTGGGTGGGTGGGTGCCTGTGTGGAGAATGCACTGTGAGTGGATGTGAGAGAAGGTTTGAGTGAGTGTTGTGATGAATCCCCTGATGTCGTCACTTCTCCCCAGTAGGGGGGCCCTTCCCATGGGGGCAGCGAGGTGAGGCCGCTACCCGAGAGTCCCCCTGGGGGTGGTATGCAGCGGGATGATCCCATGGGTGGGGACCCATTCTATGGGAGAAGTGAAGACAGTCCAGGGAGAACGCAGTATCCACACTATCATGCGACCACACCACTATCACCCAAACATAGAAATAGGGCTCAGAAACCCTCATCCTATCCAGCTCCTCTTTCTTCTACTAATTTCCTTATACATATGTATCAGGCAGATAATACTGTGACGAGGAAGAGTGAGGGGAAGAGCGAATATGGATGACTCCAAAAGTACTTCCACGAGCAAGAGCAGGGTAAGGAAGAGCCCTGCTCGAAACGATATGAACATGCTAGCTATTGGAAGCTTGAAAGACAATCAGGCATAGAAACTGATGATGGACTCATTGTCAGTCCAGTCCCGCAACAGATTCATGCTGGGGAGTGGAGCAGCACAAAGAGGACATGCTGCAGGCCTGAATGCCTGGAACAGGAAGGCAGGGTTCGAGAAGGCGGAGAAGAGCCACGGCCTACCTGGTTGTTGGGAGATCCAGCATCCAGTGGCAGAATCCAAACCAGCCGAGTGGTCTAGGTGAGACCCAATGCACAGTGAGAAACCAGCATGGCACAACCATCGAAAGCTGCAAGAAGACTGCGAGAGCCGAGGGGGAGCTGCAGAAGCTTACCAGTGTTGCCGAGGACCAAAAGCAAAGGTACGCAGAGGGGGACCAGGAAGGTACAGGGAGACCCCAGAGGCTGTGGTTGGGAGGAAGTGGAGAGGGATCTTCTATGTCCCAGTGGGACCGAAGAGAGAGACCAGTTGAAAACAGCGGGGATGAAGGAGCATCCCAAAGAGATTCAAAGAGAGGCCTGGTAGGATACTGAACCAGGCCTAGTGAAGAGGCATTATAGAGCTGAAAGATGGGCCGGACCCGAATCTTGAGAAACCGAAAGACTTATACATACAAAATAATACCTGCCATGTTAGTTACAGAGCTGAGAAAAGGGTCTGGGGCCCACAAAATGGCACAAGAAGTCCAGGGAAAGCGATCGTTTGGCACAAGTCATAAGATGTACATGGTAAGAGATCCTTTGCCACAAGTTACGAGAAATCCAGGGGAAGAGATCCTTCAGCACAAGTCACAAGAAATCTCTAGGGGAGGAGATCCTTCAGCACAAGTCACGAGAAATCCAGGGGAAGAGATCCTTCAGCACAAGTCACGAGAAACCCAGGGGAAGAGATCCTTCAGCACAAGTCATGAGAAATCCAGGGGAAGAGATCCTTCAGCACAAGTCACGAGAAATCTCCAGGGCAGGAGATCCCCAACAGACCCTCTCCGTCAATACCTCTAAAGACAAGCACACCTCCAAATTTAATTTCTCTCCAATCACCGAATCAGATGCTCTCCACATCCTCAAACAGCTCAAACCATCTCAATGCAAATGCAATATATGCCCCCCCAACATCATTAAAGAGTGTGCGGCACCCCTCACACCGATCATCACAGCATTCATTAACGCCTCTTTCAAGACGGGCATAGTCCCTGACAACCTTAAAGAGGCATGGGTGGGCCCGCTCTTAAAGAAACCAACCCTGGACCCTGCCCAACCTAACAACTACCGGCCCATTACAACGGTTCCTTTTCTTCTAAAAATCTTAGATAAAGCTGCACACATGCAGATACAGTCCTACCTGGAAAACAACTCTATCTTAGGTAAAAGGCAGTCCGGATTCCGCAAAGGTCATGGCACTGAAACCGCAATACTAGATCTGAAGAACCAAATTACCCTAATTCTAGATAAAGGCAAGCCGGCCCTTCTGCTGCTCCTAGACCTCTCGGCGGCATTTGATTTAGTCGATCATGCCATCCTCACGAACCATCTCACTCAGGCCGCACATTTTTCCGAACAAGCCACAAACTGGATCACCTCCTTCCTCGAAGGAAGAGCAATGAAAGTGTTTTCCAATATAGCTAACGCAGAGCCTACCACCATCAGATATGGAGTCCCTCAGGGCTCACGTACAGCTCCTACCCTCTATAATCTCTTTACCAAACCTTTCTTCGATAAACTGGACGCACTTGGGATCACATACACCAACTACGCTGACGATACCCAAGTGCTCCTCCCGCTCACAGGACTCTACCATCAAGACGCAGCCACCCTCCAGAATATATACGCCACCATCCAAGCATGGATGGCCACGAACGGCCTATGTCTTAACGGAGATAAGACCGAAATTCTCATCCTTGGTCAAAAATCCACTCTCACGAACCTCGACCCACTCTACACCAACTTCTGCATAGACAATTGTGTCATCCCAGTTCTACCATCTGTTAAAACACTAGGAGTCCACATTGACGCCTCACTCTCCATGGACAAGCAAGTCAACTCCATTGTCTCTGCCTCCGCCCTGAGCACTAAGCTCATTAATGCCATCAAACCTTTCCTAACCAAAGATAACTGCCTTTCTATTGCCAGAGCCACCATTGGAGCCAAACTAGATTATTGTAATGCGCTATTGGCTGGCACCTCCAACTCCAATCTCAACAAACTCCAAACAACACAGAATAATGCACTAAGAGCAGCTCTCAATATACCAAAAAGGGACCACATCATGCAGGCCAGAAAGGCAGCACACTGGCTACCTGTCAAAGAGCGCATTACATTCAAAATACTTACCACCGCACACACATGTATCAACCTGTCTGCACCCTCATACCTGTCTGATACACTAGCCAGATCTCACTCCACCAGACCAACAAGGCAATGCCACACCAACCAACTTAGGGTCCCACGCATCAAACGAGCTAGAGCAGGTGGAATAAGTTTCTCCTACATTGCCCCTAAGCTATGGAACGCACTACCTAGCACGCTCAGAGCAGAAACCTCTCTCACTGCCTTTCGAAAAAAATTGAAAACCACCTTGTTTAACTAATTCCTCTTCCTTTGTGTCGTTTACTCTTTTCCCCTCCTCTCTTGTAGCTACTACTCTTCTCTTGCAACTAAGTAATGACGTCACTGTATGTACAACACGTCATTTTCATATCTGTAACAAGCGCCACGATGCCCTCCGGGCTGCCTGTGCGCTCAACAAATGCGAATTAATAAATAAATAAATAAAATCCTTTGGCTCAAGTCACGAGAAAACCAGGGGAAGAGATCCTTCAGCACAAGTCACGAGAAATCCAGGGAAAGAGATCCTTCAGCACAAGTCACGAGAAATCCAGGGGAAGAGATCCTTCAACACAAGTCACGAGAAATCTCCTGGGGAGGAGATCCTTTGGCCCAAGTCACGAGAAATCCAGGGGAGGAAATACCTTGGCCTAACTCATGAGAAGTCAAGAGGAAGAAATCCCTTGCCATCAGTCATGTAAAAGTCTAAGGGGGTGAGGGGTCCCATTGACACTAGTTACAAGAAGTACAAAAGGAGGGAAATAACTCCTTTGGCAGAAGATGGAATTTTGATAATTAACACTATTCAAAGGAGAGCCTGAGAAAGGCTAGGGAAAGGGAGACGCCTCCCCAATAGTGTTTTTTTTTTACTTAAACTTGGAACTTGGCCAGGAGAAGTCCAGGGAAGAGATCCTTTGGCACAGGTCACGAAATGGACTATTGGAACTGAGAGCCCAAGAAAGGCTTGGGGAAGGGAGAGGCCTTCCCACTGTTGTTTTGGAACTTCAATGTGGCACTTTTGCTGAGAAGGTCTTGAGAAAGACAGACCTCCTCTCCGACCACGGGGGAAAACACATTAAACCTAGTGATGGCTAAGGGGAGAAGAATATTCCCCCACCATTTATGAACTGCCTGAAATATCCCAAAGGAGGGAGTCATCCTGTTATACGAAGGATATATCTTAGTTATAGGTTTTCTGTTGAAGCGTAAGGGATGGAAATAGGTTTGGGACATGGGACAGTGGATTATTTAATTTGACGGACAATCTGACATTTTCCTTAGTTTTGTGTGAGGTATTGAAACCCCTCCTAGTTATAGTGACAGGCAGGAACTTTTTCCTTATGTTTAAGTTCAATAGAAGTGTATGCCAACAAGCATGCCACCTTTGTGTCCCACCTCTACTTCTGCACCCTTACAGTGGCTCGTGGTTGACTGTGCATGAATTTGATAATGTGGGTGTTTGAATGTTCTGGGTTGGTGGGTGCCTGCGTGGAGAATGCAGTGTAGTGGATGTCAGAGAAGGTGCATGGGTGAGTGACTGGTGGGTGAATGGGTATGGACAGATGATGTGGATGTTTGAATGTTCTGGGTGGTTGCACATGTGGAGAGTGTTGGTGGGTGGGTGGATGCCTGTGTGGAGAATGCAGTGTAATTGAATGTGTGAGAAGATATATGGGGTTTGAATGTTCTGAGCAGGTGGGTGCCCGTGTGGAGAATGCATTGTGAGTGAATGTTCGAAAAGATATATGGGTGAGTGACTGGTGGGGGAATGGGTATGAATGTTATTATGTGGGTGTTTGAATGTTCTGAGCAGGTGGGTGCCCGTGTGGAGAATGCATTGTGAGTGAATGTTAGAGAAGATATATGGGTGAGTGACTGGTGGGGGAATGGCTATGAATGTTATTATGTGGGTGTTTGAATGTTCTGAGCAGGTGGGTGCCCGTGTGGAGAATGCATTGTGAGTGAATGTTAGAGAAGATATATGGGTGAGTGACTGGTGGGGGAATGGGTATGAATGTGATTATGTGGGTGTTCGAATGTTCTGTGTGGGTGGGTGCTTGTGTGGATAATGCAGTGGGAGAGAAGATTTTTGGGTGAGTGACTGGTGGGTAAAAGGGGATGAATGTGATTATTTGTGTGTGCAAGGCTCTGAGAGGCTGGGGATCACTGGAGGATTTTTGACATTTTATTAAGTAACATGGCATGTTTTATTGGCAAAGCCAACTTCATGTGTGTTATTACGTGGCTAGACTACAATTTTGGTGCAGCCAGTCTAGCCATTGCTTACTGTGGCTTGACATTTTTGTTCTGGGCATCTACGATAAAGCAAGCGTGATAAATGGTATAACATGGCTAGACTGGCACTTTGGTGAGCCAGATTAGCCATTTCTTACTGTGGCATGGCATGTTTCACAGGGCACCTTGGTAAAGCAAGCATGATAACCCATATTGCATTGCTAGACTGGCATTTCAGTGCAGCCAGCCTAGCTATTTCTTACTGTGGCATGATTTCTTTTTAATGAGCATCTATGATACAGCAAGCGTGATAAGTGCTCTTACGAGTTTAGACTGGTCTACATTGGACCCTATTGGACATGTTTTCTTATTGTGGCATGGCACCTTTAATGGCCTCCAACAAAAGTATGGATTTACATAGGGGTAATGGCATATATTGGCAGAGATAGCTTTGACATTTGTTATAGTATCATTACTGGCATTATGTGCAAAGCAAACATGAGTATGTTCTTATATGGGAATTCTGGCATATTCGTGGAGCCAGCATGGAAATGTATAGCCAAAGCCAGCATGAAAATGTTTTTTTATATTGGCATATATTATGGGGAAAGGCATGAAAAGGGATCAGGAAATCCTCCTGTGAACCTTTGGTGACTTGCATCTATTGTATCTTTTCATGAGTTACCCTACAAAACCGATTGCAAACTGCCTTGCCTTTCACCCAATTTTACACAGAAAGAGCTCTGTATAATGCTCTATTTTAAGCCATTATTCCCAAAAAAAATATTGGGGGGAAGGGGCTCTGTGGGGTGGCATGGGGAAATCCCCCATACCTGTTTTAATTTATTTGGGCTCCCTCGCTATGCTCGCTCTAGCATACTTGTGGCAAATATTTACACCCTCCAATTAAACAACTCACCAGCCACCACTGGTGAATGGTATATTTGGGGTCAGGCACCACCCCCTTCTTTCTTCTCTAGGTGAAACATTTAAGCTGTGATTAAAAAACACTTATCTTTCACCTGGAGCAGTGCGTGCCCCTGCTGTGGTGTGATCATCATGGACATTGCACAAATGTGGCAGTCCAGGTCGGCCCGGAGTGTGGCATGCCCCGTGCTTTAAGGACCTTGAGGGGGCCTCAGCTTGGCTCGCATGGGGGCCCCCAAATCTTGTGCTAAGCCACTGTCTAGACTGGCCACTTTACATTTCTATAAGGCAGCCCATTTTAATACTTTATGTTGAAAGAACCCAGTAGATGTATCGCTCTAAGTTGGCCGGCCTCTTTGCTGTGTTTAAGGTCCTGCTGAACACTAGTCACCTTTCCATTTTACTTTAAATCAAGTAAATTGGATTTAAGGGCCAAATGGCTTCAAGTTAACCTAACTGATAACGGTTGCACCGTCTCGCTTCAGCTTCTCTTGTGGCTCCTCCGTTGAATCGCCAGCACCTCCCGCTGACGCCCTCACCTGTTCTCGCCGGAACCGTCAAGTAGGGCAGCACAGCAGCATCTCGTTGTCACTGTGCCCACCTCACAGTCCCCGCCCCCACCACCCCGAGCCTTACAGAAACACTGCCCCCCAGAAAATCAAATCTCCAGATTTCAAGGCAGACTGGTACACCCGAGAGGTGGCAGACTCTACCCAGCTCTACTGGACTTCCAGAGACACTAGCTGAATGTGCAGTTTCACAGTAGCGCAGTCTGGCTCGGGGCTTAGAGGCCAGTGTTCAGGTTTTTTGGCTACAATAGAAACAGCTAGCCATGCTTTGCCTACATACAAGCAATGGGGCAAGCATCGAATGAGAGTCTTCCAGAACTCATCAAATTGTCAGCATCCCATTATTATTGTACTTGGGAATGCCAGTATAATGCCAGCATAGCTAACACAAATGCAAATATATTTCTAAACCGCGTTCAGAATAATTGCCAATGTTGCCATCCCTCACCTGAGCGCCTGGAGACTGCCTCTGGGTGGTAGCGGTGCACAGTATAAACCAACATAACATAACCTATGACACCAGAGGCCACATATGGAATCAGGAGACACAAAGAAGAAGATAGCCAGTCTAAACTACCATCAAGAACCTTATCTCTCTCCACCAACTCTACGTCAACCCCCACTCAAGATCTCTCACCACTGGAATACTACCATTGCCTGATGCAGAAATAGGAGATGTTCTTTCAACTTTTAGAGATTTTGACGAAATGAGCCTGGAGACATAATCTATAACCACACAAAGTCCAAAAGACTTGGGACATGATAGATCCCAGCACACCTATGACAACTTTGACCTGTTCAGACACAACTTAAAGATGGCACTGGTAGAGCCAGCTGTTATGGCTTTTGTGAAGTCATGTAGAGGCCTTTGCCAGGCACTGCTATAATGGTACAGCCATAAAATGGCAACAGCTTGCAAATGGAAAATTATGTGAGTACCTCGATATACGATGGGAGTGCCTGGCAAATTCCAATCTAATGCTAAAAGAGCCAAAAATGCAGTGAAGGAACATATGCAAGGAAACACATTGCTTAAAAATGAAGTGGCTGCGGGCCACGTTAAGACACTTCTATTACACCGGAAGCTGACTTACAGCTGAAGCAAGCCCTTACCGTTCAAAAGACTGCTTGGAATACCAATTGAAGCCCCATGAAAGCCCATAGTTTGCTGCTACTGCACGACAGTACTAGCTCTGAGAGATCCCAGGAGGTCATGCTTTAGGCATGGAGGGGCCGATAGTGGGTGGGAATGGCCATAGGTATTAGCATAACCACGGGTAGTTTATAGGTGGGTAGAAATCTGAATACACACAGGTTGTGCACCTCGCCTCAGAACCCATCTCCCTCCTAACTGTACTCCTATTCCAATCGTTTTGGCTTCATAGGTAGTGCACAAGCACCACCTAATAGCCAAAACTATACGTAAGACATATCATCTTAAAAATTAATCAAATTCATAAAGCAAATTCTTAATCTTCAAATTCTCTGTCCAAACTCTTTCTATTGTGTTTTGGAGCTTATTGACTTCCTTGACCAAGAGTGGGTATTCATGAGCGCCTTGTGATCCTTCTGAGCATAAATGAATAATTGGCCTTTGCAGGATCAGCTTTGCTAAAATTAATCAATGGTTCATCATCGACTGGAAATATCCCAAAGATCGTCAAGCCGGGAGGGGTCCGTCCCTCAAAGAAGAATGGTCCAAGGAATCCATGCAACCACCAGCCACCAGTATACATGTCCGTCAGTTAAAGATTAGTTCTAGGCTTGTGCAGAGTCTGAGATGTTTCTAGAAGACTTTCGGGCAGATAATTTCCTTGATTGGGATGCTGAGCCTGTGATAGCAGTCTCGTTTGAGGCTTACGGTTATTAACATTGCTTCACTCGTAGTTATCATCTCCCTTTAATGTATTGGCCACCCCACGCAGCTAATCAGACTTTGGTCATTGGGTTGAATGGCAGAGCTCTAGCCTTGATAGACTGGTTTCTATCAGCGAGCGGACAAACTGAGGCACTTCCATTGCTTGAATTCCCTTGATCAAGAGGTGCCCAGAGGAGGTCACCCCAACTCACCCCACTACATGTTTTTAAAAACTATTGAGATGCATTTGGAAGATTTACTCATGAGGATAAACTCTACTTCTTTATGTATGTTGACGACGCCAAGGTCTCTGTGTAACACAATTCCATCCCTGAAATCCTGTGTTGCTGGGATTTAACACTAGTTGTCAAGCAATTCTGTCTAGCTAAATCTCAGCGACCCAAAAATGTTGATCAACGAAAAAATATGTTTTGGAATACTGATGTTTGCAAATATTTTTTATTTTTTAATTTTTTTATTTTGATGTAGCCGAGTTAATCAACTTTTCAAAAATATTGACATATAAAATAACAAATTCCTTTTAACATAGTAACAAAACATGATAAGATCAGGAATATATAAATCAAGGAATTACAAATTAAAACAGACAAAAAGAGATATAAAAGAGCAGTTAAATGAGAAACTAAAATAATTTGTAAGAAAATCTAAGGAGAAAGTGCTGATGGTGCTTTTACAATTGGCAATGGAGCTGCAAAGTATGTTAAGAAATTGCATCTATATTAGAAGCATATTTCAGCAGGTAGCACAGCTTCCAGAAAGTGCACCAAGGCCTTCATAACCGAAAATCGAACACTCTTAAATAAAACGCTCCATATCTCACTTTCGTCTCTTTCTATATACAAATTCAACAAATTGTTAAAATGTTTCTGTCGCAAAGCCTGCAGGGTAGGGCAGGAGACAATTATATGCGGCAAGGTTTCTTTTGCACATTAGTTCTCGCAAAAGCGACAGAAATTTAGATCAGCAGGAATAATTTTTCGCCTCACCAACACTTCACCCGTTAACCACAAGTTTAATCTCAACCGCAGTAACTTATTGCGGATGTTTGCAGATGGACATTTCAAAATGTAACCAGCCGGTTGACCCACGCATTTTGTCCCAAAACAATTGGCATCAAAGTCTCTGTATTTTACACATGATTCATAATTTTTGATCCGATCCCATTGATAGTACTTTTTCTTCGCTCGGATCGGATTTTCAATGAGAAATTGAAGCGAGATGTTAGCCTCGACCAGAATGTCCATAACATGATTTCGCCATTTTAAGGGAAAGTCAGAAGTGGAAACAGACAGATAGCGAGCTACCGTGCTCAAAATATTGTTATCGGTCACTCCAAGTAAGCATTTGCGAAAAAAAGAATACATTTTCCATTTAACTCTACTACATAAGGAGTTCAGCCCCAGTTCAAACCGGAAAATGGGTAGGGGTGAACAATTTGGGAGTAGCAAGACCTTTTTCCAAAAGGTGGCCTCCAGTTTGTTCCATAAACTATCATTTGAATGTAGATTCGATTCGATACCATAAAGTAAAATGGGAACCAACTTTTGCTCATAAACCATGATGAGATGTTTTAACGTAAATTTCCCAAACTTATGTACAATAATTTTACCCTGCGATATCAGAGACATTAATTTTGACTGTAAGGTGTACAAAAATTTACCATCACTGACAGTGTTTTGAATGTAGATGCCCAGATATTTATATTGGGACACTGTTTCAATTATTTCCTGATGCAAACACCAAACCCCCTTAAAAAGTTTGTGTTTACCAAGGGGTCTGCAGACCATGATCTTAGATTTGGACAGATTTACAGTTAAATAATTTGTCTCCGCATAATCTGATAGAGCAGTCAGCAAATTCTGGAGGCCTCTAGGAGTCTGTGATATTAAAACAAGGTCATCAGCATAAAGCATCCAAGGGATACGCTGGCCACCCAGCTCCGGAGCATCTGCTGTAATTCCAAGAAAAGAGACACTCGTATCAAGAATAAAAAGGTTGAACAAAATCAATGCCAAAATGCATCCCTGTTTTATGCCCACAAAGGTGGGAAAGGAGGCAGACAGAGGCCTTCGAGCGTTAGCCTAACTCTCATAGTGGTGTTAGAGTGTAGTTGAATAATTAGGGCCAAGAGAGAGGATGGACAACCCAATGTTTTTAGCTGAGAGAACAGTAGGTCAAGATTTATGGAGTCAAAGGCTGATTGGAAGTCAATGAACGCAAAATATAGAGTTTGCTTCCTAGATGCGTATTGTGACTTGAGCATCTTGATGGTGATAATATTAGGGATCGTGCAAAGCCCAGTGACAAACCCAGATTGAAGAGGGTCCCCTTTAAAGTGTTTTTTTGTCCAATTATTAAGTTCTCTAAGAATAATGCGGCAAAAACTCTTGCCCGAAACATTGAGCAAAGAGATCGGTCTGTAGCTGACCGTGTTGGCTCGATCACCCTTCTTGTAAATCGGAACGACAATTGATTGTTTCCATGAGCTTGGAATTTTTTGGGAGGTGTTGATAGTGTTAAACATAAGATATAGTATGTCTGCCCAAATTTCTGGAAATTGCTTCAATTGTACATTCGATAGGCCATCCGGGCCGGGAGCCCTGGAATTGCTTGCTTTTTTTTTATAAAATATAGTATGTCATCCCTGTCAAAGCGGAGTTGGAAGGGAAGCTCAGTATCCACCACAGGTACAAAAAGGGGAGTCAGAGGAAGAGTGAATAGCTCAGAGTAATGGCGTATCCACTTGTCCTCTGACACTTCATTTGCTTGTACAGCAACCTGGTGGCCTGCTATTGCTTGGTTTATAATATTCCAAGACTGGGCAGTGTTTTTTGATGCCAGGGATACCAACATATTGCTACCATCAGTTTGGTAGAGTTTAGCCTTCCTACTTCTTACCCAATTTCTATATTTTGTTTTTATACAGGAGAGAACAACCAAACGAGAGTGTAAGTGAAGTTTTAGGGCTTTCCTCTTTTCGGGCCTGGACCCAAGCTTTCTCAAGTCTGATTTCATGATCAGTGCAATGTAGATGCGTAGTTTGCTTTTGTTTATGGGCTATTGAGCTCGGCTGAAAGAGCTGCATTAAATTAGAGTACACAACATCTGACGGATAATCGCTCACAGCATTAATCTTTAGTTCTGCGTGATAGCATGTCTTAAAAGCTTTCAAGGAGGTTTCAGACCATATTAGGCGATTCCTAGCTGGATTTACCTTACAAGATCCCTTCAGGTATGTAGGTTTCATGTTAGATTTGATCACATTCAGGCACCATGTAGTGTGCAAAATATTGTGGTCACTCGCTTCAGATTGAATAATTTGAAACAAAGTGACCTGATTTAGCATATGAGCATTGACATAGGTGAAATCAATGATCCCCTTGCTACGTGCACGATGCCAAGTTGGTCTAGGTGGAATGTCTTGTGGAAAAGCGCCATTTAGCATGTAAAGATTGCTGGTATCTGTGAATGTTGACCACATTTTAAGGCGTTTTTGTTCTAATTGACATCGAGGGCCCAAGCAATGTAAATTTAAATCACCTGTTAAATAAATTAGATCTGTGTGCACATCTAAAATAACAATATCGATAGCCTTATTCACTGCATCCATAAAGCAGTCATCCGAAATGCCCATTGGGTTCCAATAGATGTTAATTGCAGCACATTCGAAGCTTTCTCCCACAATTCTCGACATCTGTACAAAATCATTCGGACAGTACCAAGCTTCAATTTTTAAACAAGATGACTGCTTGACAGCGGTTAACAAGCCAGAGGTTGGACGCCCTAAAGGGCGCTTTACAGCTGGAACTAAGCGAACATCATGATTGTTCCATGACGGTGTGCTAGTTAACCAAGATTCCTGAAGCAAAATTACATCATGTCCCAGCAGTTGTGAAGTGTCATTATTCAAAAGGTGCCGATTCCCTCTGGAATTCCAGCTGACAAAGGAAATATTCAGTATTGAGGGGATTGCATTGCTAACGTTGATTACTCTGGCACTGACAGTTGCAGGAGTTTACAGTTTGAATTTGAGGTTTCTTCATTTTTTGCCTCAGTTGTATGTCCTGCCGATGTATTGGTGTATTTACTGAGGCATCAGGCGTTGGCAGAAGGGTGAAGCCAAGGTCTACAAATTGGGACTTCACCACCCAGATAGCATTCACCACAACCCTCGAGTTAATCCAGAGATTTACAGAGGACCGTTTTACTGGATCTGGAAATTCGACAAGTTCAATGTCATCTAGCTCTGGAATCTCTCGGAAAATGGACAACACTGAGGCCCGATTAAGATTGTATTGTTTGATAGGCAGCGGTTGACAACTAAGGGTCAGTGAGTGCACTGCAGGACGTTTAAAGCGCACAGAGTCGGGTTTCTGTTTAAATGGCATGGGCAGATCAATGGGAATTGAGTGAGGGCCATTGCACACTATGGGAAGTTGAGGGGCAGTAGACGTCTCTAAGAACTTGGTCAGAGTGGTCTGGACCAGTCTTTCCATGTCACTAACAGTCACAAAATTAGGGACGTTGGCAATCTCTCCTTTATAAGGAGGAGCCAAAGGCTCAATTTTCCCTGCCTCAAATAAAGAAGGCATTCCTGTTTTTAACGAGTTCGAAGCCACTGCTGGGGATGGGACCTGGGGAGCAATAGATGTGCTATGCCCAAAAACTAGGTTTTTAGAAACAGATTTTGACGCCAGATAGTCATCAACTGCCTTTCTTAAATCTTTTCGACGGTTTTCTCCATTCAAAGTTTTCAGGACCGTCGGGGCGTTAAAAGTAAAGCCACTTGCTGGTAAATTACAGGTGGTGGGAACAGAGAGGGGGGGGCTGCTTGATGTTGGTTTTTCGACAACATTTTGAGACCTCTGGTCAGCCGCACCTATCAATTTGCTTAGGGGACTATATGCCATGACAGGATCAGTTGGCGCGGGCAGTAACTTTGCCTTTTTAGCCTGCATTTGTTGGAAATATTCTTTTGTTCTGGCTTTGGAGGCCGAAACCGTGGATGAAACTGGGCTTGAGAGTTTGTTAATGAAAGCTTTGGTTTGGGAGGTGCGATTGGAGACAGATTTTTTATTCTTACTTTTCTGTTTTTCTTTTGTTACGGGATTATTTTTGGGGCAAAATTTCACTGTATCAGAAACAGTGGGTTGAGTCCCAAAGAGTGAGTAAGATGTTTTTTTGTTGAGTTATTGTCTCTTGCATAGTTTCTGTAAGGTCAAATATAGGGTCAAGGATAAAGGGGATGGGCTGATATATTTGCACAGAAGGAACAGCATCAGCAGAGGTCTGGGACATTACGGACTTTTTGATGACTGTTACTTTTTCCGAGTGGCTCAGTTTCTCTAAACTGTTTGAAATTGTGAGTTGCTCGGCAAGTAACTGGTTAAGCTGATTTGAGTGGACTTCAGCCTTCATAACAAGCACTTCGAACAACTTCGCCAAAGCCAAAATGGCATTATTCATAGACGTAAGCGCAATGCCAGTGCTTACGTTCTGAGTGTCACCGCAACCAGCAACAAAAGAGCCTTTTTCGGCCAGTTTTCTCGGGGTAGGAGCACTAAATGACAAGTTATCCACAGAATTGGAAGCGCTAATATTTGTGAAAAGCGTAGGTGACTTGGATAAGTTGTCAGAGCCAATATGTGGTGAGAAAGCCGAAACATTTGCATCCAGATCAATTGTAGGTATGTCCTTAGAAGCAGGACTAGAGAATGTTTTAGCACTAGATGAATTGCTAACATTTAAGACAGACATATTGGCTGCTTCACTAGAGGGGGCAGCAACACCAGTTAGAACATTTGTTGGCAAAATGCTATCAGTAAGGGAAACATTCTCTTTTGCAAACGTAACTGTTAGGCCTAAAGCTGTTACAGATTTTACATTCTCACCATCAAGGTCCTTTACCATGGTGTTCGCGGGCATTATTTGTCCATTTGAACCTTCCCCAATGGCGATTTTATCCGTGGCAAGTCCTTGCGAAGAGTCCTTTGTGCCCATGGAAGGGGTAACCGTGGTGCATGGGATATTATCCCCACAGCTAGAGTCCCTGCAAAAGGAACGAATGTCCATACCCAATAGTTGCTCAGCTCTGCTCTTTGTGGATCTGATAGCACATCCACGAAGAGTCGAGCTTAAGCGAGGTTTTTATTTTGGACCTTCATGAGATGAAGTATGAGAGAAACTCGCACCGTTGGTGTTGTGTGCTGAAGTTACAACCGGCATTCCGGTTTTCAAGGAATGTATACCTCGTTTCATTTATTGAAGGTATTGAAAATCAAATTAGTGGCTGAAAGGGAGGACTAATACCAATAATAGCAGAGGCAGGACAGACCTTCACCGCTTAGCCACGACGAACGCGGCAAAGCGGCAAAGCGGGACTTCTGGGACTTGCTGGGTGCGCGCGCGCGGTGCGCGCGCAGCCTCCCTTATGTAGTCCCTCGTCCTCTGATTGAAATAAAGCCTAAGGAAAGGGGAAATATATGTCAATACTGAGTTCAAAAAAGTACTAAAGGTACTATAAATAAAGTCTGTGTTATCCTTCATCTTCTGGTTGTTGTAGTGAGGAGTAAATCCTTTTCGTTTGTAGGCAATCCAAAATGGTAAGCAGAGCAAAGAACAGAGCAGCAGAGTCTCCCGCGGCAAAGCGGGACTTCTGGGACTTGCTGGGTGCACGCGCGCGGTGCGCGCGCATCCTCCCTTATGTAGTCCCTCCTCCTCTGATTGAAGTAAAGCCTTCTGGTTGTTGTAGTGAGGAGTAAATCCTTTTCGTTTGTAGGCAATCCAAAATGGTAAGCAGAGCAAAGAACAGAGCAGCAGAGTCTCCCGCGGCAAAGCGGGACTTCTGGGACTTGCTGGGTGCCCAAATCCACCCTCACCCTACAAATATAAATCAGTCCAGTCCTAAACTATTGCCTATTTTTTGTCTCAGTGCTGAGGCTCATCCTGCATGTGTTTGCCTATCCGCAACATTACATGGTGATGAGCGCCTTCATGCCTCATATACTGACTTTGGGAACTCTATCTATCCAGGTGTTTCAAAGAAATTCACCACTGATTGCAGAGGGTCCTAAATGCTGTGGGTAGATCCTTCTATAGTCTAAGCACACCTGATCCTGCATTCCCTGTCCTGCATAACTTCTTAGTGCCAAGAAGGGAACATTGCAATGCCTGGTGTGCACATGCCTTTCCATAGAGATTAAGATTTTCTGTCTAAGAAACTGTCGAATTTCCTTCCAAACTGATCTGTTAGACAAGGAAATCTCTAGTGAATCCCTGATCTTTAGGAAATGAAGAAAGAACGGGTGTTCTTTCTCTGGCCAGACGCTAGACTATGGAACTCCAAGCCCACGTGTGGCCATGAACATCTCTGAGGACAAGGGTTGTTTACCCAGCAGGAATGGAACATCTATTCATCCGTTCAGTCCAATTGCCATATGGTCTCTAGCGTCAAGAGGCTTTTCAAAGGACACTACTCTACCCATTCATGTAAATAGAAAAATAGATGTAAAATAGGTTGGAAGGGCATTTTCAGCAGTGATCGACTGCTTGGCAGCAGGAAAACCATATGCATTCGCGTGATTGGTGGCTGGCATGAGATTGAGGTGGCTGGCATGCCATTGAGGTTCTTATGACCCTTGCCCGCTCAGAGACGGAGTGACATTAGATTGACTGGCACGGCAAGTACACAATGAAACATAACCTCTCTGGGTGCTCTGTCCTATACCAGCTCAGAACAAACAGGAGAGAGAGATATGGAGAAGGGATGAGGCTATGCCCACAAGCACCCACTCTGTTCTATCTTTCGTAAAATATCCCCTCATACACACACGCATAGACACACAACAGCCACAGCAGCAGAAACACACACATACACAACAGCCATAGCAGCAGAAACACGCGCCCATGCACACACACACACACACACAACCGCCATAGCAGCAGAAACACGCACCCATGCACAAACATGCACACACAACAGCCACAGCAGCAGAAACACACACACATGCGCACACACACACACAAACCACATAAACACAAACACCACAAGTCATAGCAGCAGAAACACACACATGCACACATACACGCACACACGCACACAGACAACCGCCATAGCAGCAGAAACACGCGCCCGTGCACAAACACGCACACACAACAGCCACAGCAGCAGAAACACACACACATGCGCACACACACACAAAACACATAAACACAAACACCACAAGTCATAGCAGCAGAAACACACACATGCACACATACACACTGCCACACACATACACACTGCAGCACACATACACACAGAGCAGCACGTGCACACACACAAACACACCTATATACATAGAAGTCCTGAGAAATAAACACAAAGAAGGTGACTTAATCGTAAACCATAGCAGATGATGAGAGTGATCAAATGTATGATTATAGCTTTCATTGGCACCAGTGCCACAGACTGGCAATGACCGCTTGGGAATTTACTATGCAATAAGGGAAGATACCTAAAAGAAGAGAGGCATCTTCACTTAAGCCAAAAAACATCCAAAGAAAAGAAAAAATTGCCAGGTAGAACCACAACGTTGGATGGACATCTGGCACCCACAGCAGTTTGGAGGTTGACGTTTGATCAATCAAAGGGATTAAGATGTGAGTGCATGGTCATATATTAAGTTCAACATTTAGCATTAATGTCAGTGGAGCAAGCTAATGCCCTTTTGGTCTTGGACCTCGAATTACTGTGCACTGCAGCAAGAAGCAGTCTTAAGAAAAAAAAGGAAGAGAATTCATGAAAAGAAAACATTATGAAAATGAGATAAGGTTTATCCTGAATTTTACCAATGCATTCAGACATTCAAGTTAATGGAAATGTCCTTTGAGCGACAATATTTGCATACAAAAAACAAAACAAAGCCTCATCCTGAAATATTACTGACGTAGATAGTGGTGAGAATCAATCTAGTGTTTCTTTGTCTTTCTCTCCATTCAGACATTAAAAGCCATGATGAGGCCCTGGATATGCAATGGCTCATTTTGACCCTCCAAAAATGGGCTATTTATGAAAACATTAGGCCCTGAAGAAGTCGACATGACTGACTTGGTTGCCGAAACCGGTCAAACACACCAAAATATCCTTTTATGAAATAGAGATATCTGCTTTCCTTAAAAGAGATAATTTGTTTTTAATTTCTTTAGATCGGACCCTGGATCTACGTACTCCTTTGTGGACACAATAAAAAAGAAAAAATCCCCATTTGAATGTAGCCCAGTATTCCGCTAACCCTGTCTTTAAGCAAAAATTGGTTTGTCCAGCTGCAGGTGAAACTGGAAGAGACCATTTGTGTCGAACTCTCTATGTTCTTTGGCAATCCCAGCAAACTAGAAATGAGTTCGAACAATCATGGCTAGGGAGAGAAATACACCTCTATATCCTTTTTAGACAGGCGGTGAACTACCGCATTCCAGGGATTATAATCTATACAAGTTTAGTGTTTCATGAGGGACAGAATTTGAGACAGATGCATTAGATAGAGATAATAACTATTTAATGCTGCATAAATATCACTAATGAGGTCAGATAGTGAGGGCAGATCAACCGTTTAGGTTAGAATGTATGAAGATGCTAACCCAGTGAGGTTAGAGGCGTGGGCTGACAAACCACATAGGGTAGAATTTAGGAAGATAATAACCCAGTGATGTTAGAAGGTGTGGGCTGATGAACCATATAGGGTAGAATGTAGGAAGATAATAACCCAATGTAGGAAGATAATAACCCAGAGAGGTTAGAAGGTGTGGGCTGATGAACCATATAGGGTAGAATGTAGGAAGATAATAACCCAATGTAGGAAGATAATAACCCAGTGAGATTAGAAGGTGTGGGCTGATGAACCATATAGGGTAGAATGTAGGAAGATGGTAACCCAGTGAGGTTAGAAGGTGTGGGCTGATGAACCATATAGGGTAGAATGTAGGAATATGGTAACCCAGTGAGGTTAGAAGGTGTGGGCTGATGAACCATATCGGGTAGAATGTAGGAAGATGGTAACCCAGTGATGTTAGAAGGTTTGGGCTGATGAACCATATCGGGTAGAATGTAGGAAGATGGTAACCCAGTGAGGTTAGAAGGTGTGCGATGATGAACCATATCGGGTAGAATGTAGGAAGATGGTAACCCAGTGATGTTAGAAGGTTTGGGCTGATGAACCATATCGGGTAGAATGTAGGAAGATGGTAACCCAGTGAGGTTAGAAGGTGTGGGCTGATGAACCATATAGGGTAGAATGTAGGAAGATGGTAACCCAGTGAGGTTAGAAGATGTGGTCTGATAAACCATATAGGGTAGAATGTAGGAAGATGGTAACCCAGTGAGGTTAGAAGGTGTGGGCTGATGAATCATATAGGGTAGAATGTAGGAAGATGGTAACCCAGTGAGGTTAGAAGGTTTGGGCTGATGAACCAAATCGGGTAGAATGTAGACCAGTGAGGTTAGAAGGTGTGGGCTGATAAACCATATAGGGTCGAATGTAGGAAGATGGTAACCCAGTGAGGTTAGAAGGTGTGGGCTGATGAACCATATCGGGTAGAATGTAAGAATATGGTAACTCAGTGAGGTTAGAAGGTGTGGGCTGATGAACCATATCGGGTAGAATGTAGGAAGATGGTAACCCAACCCAGTGGGGATAGAAGGTCTGGGGTGATGAACCATATAGGGTAGAATGTAGGAAGATGGTAACCCGGTGAGGTTAGAAGGTGTGAGGTGATTAACCATATAGGGCAGAATGTAGGAAGATGGTAACCCAGTGAGGTTAGAAGGTGCGGGGTGATGAACCATATAGGGTACAATGTAGGAAGATGGTAACCCACAGAGGTTAGAAGGTTTGGGCTCATGAACCATATAGGGTAGAATGTAGGAAGATGGTAACCCAGTGAGGTTAGAAGGTGTGGGCTGATGAACCATATAGGGTAGAATGTAGGAAGATGGTAACCCAGTGAGGTTAGAAGGTGTGGGCTGATAAACCATATAGGGTAGAATGTAGGAAGATGGTTACCTAATGGGGTTAGAAGGTGTGGAGTGATGAACCATATAGGGTAGAATGTAGGAAGATGGTAACCTGGTGGGGTTAGAAGGTGTGCTCTGATGAACCATAAAGGGTAGAATGTAGGAAGATGGTAACCCAGTGAGGTTAGAAGATGTGGGCTGATAAACCATATAGGGTGGAATGTAGGAAGATGGTAACCCAGTGAGGTTAGAAGGTGTGGGCTGATAAACCATATAGGGTAGAATGTAGGAAGATGGTAACACAGTGAGGTTAGAAGGCGTGGTCTGATAAACCATATAGGGTAGAATGTAGGAAGATGGTAACCCAGTGAGGTTAGGTGTGCGCTGATAAACCATATCGGGTAGAATGTAGGAAGATGGTAACCCGGTGAGGTTAGAAGGTGTGAGGTGATAAACCATATAGGGTAGAATGTAGGAAGATGGTAACCCGGTGAGGTTAGAAGGTGTGGGCTGATAAACCATATAGGGTACAATGTAGGAATATGGTAACCCAGTGGGGATAGAAGGTGTGGGGTGATAAACCATATAGGGTAGAATGTAGGAAGATGGTAACCCGGTGAGGTTAGAAGGTGTGGGCTGATAAACCATATAGGGTACAATGTAGGAAGATGGTAACCCAGTGGGGATAGAAGGTGTGGGGTGATGAACCATATAGGGTAGAATGTAGGAAGATGGTAACCCAGTGGGGATAGAAGGTGTGGGGTGATGAACCATATTGGGTAGAATGGAGGAAGATGGTAACCCGGTGAAGTTAGAAGGTGTGAGGTGATTAACCATATAGGGCAGAATGTAGGAAGATGGTAATCCGGTGAGGTTAGAAGGTGTGGGCTGATAAACCATATAGGGTAGAATGTAGGAAGATGGTAACCCGGTGAGGTTAGAAGGTGCGGGGTGATGAACCATATAGGGTACAATGTAGGAAGATGGTAACCCAGAGAGCTTAGAAGGTTTGGGCTGATGAACCATATAGGGTAGAATGTAGGAAGATGGTAACCCAGTGAGGTTAGAAGGTGTGGGCTGATGAACCATATAGGGTAGAATGTAGGAAGATGGTAACCCAGAGAGCTTAGAAGGTTTGGGCTGATGAACCATATAGGGTAGAATGTAGGAAGATGGTAACCCAGTGAGGTTAGAAGGTGCGGGGTGATGAACCATATAGGGTACAATGTAGGAAGATGGTAACCCAGAGAGCTTAGAAGGTTTGGGCTGATGAACCATATAGGGTACAATGTAGGAAGATGGTAACCCACAGAGGTTAGAAGGTTTGGGCTCATGAACCATATAGGGTAGAATGTAGGAAGATGGTAACCCAGTGAGGTTAGAAGGTGTGGGCTGATGAACCATATAGGGTAGAATGTAGGAAGATGGTAACCCAGTGAGGTTAGAAGGTGTGGGCTGATAAACCATATAGGGTAGAATGTAGGAAGATGGTTACCTAATGGGGTTAGAAGGTGTGGAGTGATGAACCATATAGGGTAGAATGTAGGAAGATGGTAACCTGGTGGGGTTAGAAGGTGTGCTCTGATGAACCATAAAGGGTAGAATGTAGGAAGATGGTAACCCAGTGAGGTTAGAAGATGTGGGCTGATAAACCATATAGGGTGGAATGTAGGAAGATGGTAACCCAGTGAGGTTAGAAGGTGTGGGCTGATAAACCATATAGGGTAGAATGTAGGAAGATGGTAACACAGTGAGGTTAGAAGGCGTGGTCTGATAAACCATATAGGGTAGAATGTAGGAAGATGGTAACCCAGTGAGGTTAGGTGTGCGCTGATAAACCATATCGGGTAGAATGTAGGAAGATGGTAACCCGGTGAGGTTAGAAGGTGTGAGGTGATAAACCATATAGGGTAGAATGTAGGAAGATGGTAACCCGGTGAGGTTAGAAGGTGTGGGCTGATAAACCATATAGGGTACAATGTAGGAATATGGTAACCCAGTGGGGATAGAAGGTGTGGGGTGATAAACCATATAGGGTAGAATGTAGGAAGATGGTAACCCGGTGAGGTTAGAAGGTGTGGGCTGATAAACCATATAGGGTACAATGTAGGAAGATGGTAACCCAGTGGGGATAGAAGGTGTGGGGTGATGAACCATATAGGGTAGAATGTAGGAAGATGGTAACCCAGTGGGGATAGAAGGTGTGGGGTGATGAACCATATTGGGTAGAATGGAGGAAGATGGTAACCCGGTGAAGTTAGAAGGTGTGAGGTGATTAACCATATAGGGCAGAATGTAGGAAGATGGTAATCCGGTGAGGTTAGAAGGTGTGGGCTGATAAACCATATAGGGTAGAATGTAGGAAGATGGTAACCCGGTGAGGTTAGAAGGTGCGGGGTGATGAACCATATAGGGTACAATGTAGGAAGATGGTAACCCAGAGAGCTTAGAAGGTTTGGGCTGATGAACCATATAGGGTAGAATGTAGGAAGATGGTAACCCAGTGAGGTTAGAAGGTGTGGGCTGATGAACCATATAGGGTAGAATGTAGGAAGATGGTAACCCAGTGAGGTTAGAAGGTGTGGGCTGATGAACCATATAGGGTAGAATGTAGGAAGATGGTAACCCAGTAAGGTTAGAAGGTGTGAGCTGATAAACCATATAGGGTAAAATGTAGGAAGATAGTAACCCAGTGAGGTTAGAAGGTGTGGGCTGATGAACCATATAGGGTAGAATGTAGGAAGATGGTAACCCAGTGAGGTTAGAAGGTGTGGGCTGATAAACCATATAGGGTAGAATGTAGGAAGATGGTTACCTAATGGGGTTAGAAGGTGTGGAGTGATGAACCATATAGGGTAGAATGTAGGAAGATGGTAACCTGGTGGGGTTAGAAGGTGTGCGCTGATGAACCATAAAGGGTAGAATGTAGGTAGATGGTAACCCAGTGAGGTTAGAAGATGTGGGCTGATAAACCATATAGGGTGGAATGTAGGAAGATGGTAACCCAGTGAGGTTAGAAGGTGTGGGCTGATAAACCATATAGGGTAGAATGTAGGAAGATGGTAACACAGTGAGGTTAGAAGGCGTGGTCTGATAGACCATATAGGGTAGAATGTAGGAAGATGGTAACCCAGTGAGGTTAGGTGTGCGCTGATAAACCATATCGGGTAGAATGTAGGAAGATGGTAACCCGGTGAGGTTAGAAGGTGTGAGGTGATAAACCATATAGGGTAGAATGTAGGAAGATGGTAACCCGGTGAGGTTAGAAGGTGTGGGCTGATAAACCATATAGGGTACAATGTAGGAATATGGTAACCCAGTGGGGATAGAAGGTGTGGGGTGATAAACCATATAGGGTAGAATGTAGGAAGATGGTAACCCGGTGAGGTTAGAAGGTGTGGGCTGATAAACCATATAGGGTACAATGTAGGAAGATGGTAACCCAGTGGGGATAGAAGGTGTGGGGTGATAAACCATATAGGGTAGAATGTAGGAAGATGGTAACCCGGTGAGGTTAGAAGGTGTGGGCTGATAAACCATATAGGGTACAATGTAGGAAGATGGTAACCCAGTGGGGATAGAAGGTGTGGGGTGATGAACCATATTGGGTAGAATGGAGGAAGATGGTAACCCGGTGAAGTTAGAAGGTGTGAGGTGATTAACCATATAGGGCAGAATGTAGGAAGATGGTAATCCGGTGAGGTTAGAAGGTGTGGGCTGATAAACCATATAGGGTAGAATGTAGGAAGATGGTAACCCGGTGAGGTTAGAAGGTGCGGGGTGATGAACCATATAGGGTACAATGTAGGAAGATGGTAACCCAGAGAGCTTAGAAGGTTTGGGCTGATGAACCATATAGGGTAGAATGTAGGAAGATGGTAACCCAGTGAGGTTAGAAGGTGTGGGCTGATGAACCATATAGGGTAGAATGTAGGAAGATGGTAACCCAGTGAGGTTAGAAGGTGTGGGCTGATGAACCATATAGGGTAGAATGTAGGAAGATGGTAACCCAGTGAGGTTAGAAGGTGTGAGCTGATAAACCATATAGGGTAAAATGTAGGAAGATAGTAACCCAGTGAGGTTAGAAGGTGTGGGCTGATGAACCATATAGGGTAGAATGTAGGAAGATGGTAACCCAGTGAGGTTAGAAGGTGTGGGCTGATGAACCATATAGGGTAGAATGTAGGAAGATGGTAACCCAGTGAGGTTAGAAGGTGTGGGCTGATAAACCATATAGGGTAGAATGTAGGAAGATAGTAACCTAGTGGGGTTAGAAGGTGTGGGGTGATGAACCATAGAGGGTAAAATGTATGAAGATGGTAACCTGGTGGGGTTAGAAGGTTCAGGGTGATGAACCATATAGGATAGAATGTAGGAAGATGGTAACACAGAGAGGTTAGAAGGTGTGGGGTGATGAACCATATAGGGTAAAATGTAGGAAGATGGTAACCTGGTGGGGTTAGAAGGTGCGGGGTGATGAACCATATAGGGTAGAATGTAGGAGGATGGTAACACAGAGAGGTTAGAAGGTGTGGGGTGATGAACCATATAGGGTAGAATGTAGGAAGATGGTAACCCAGTGAGATTAGAAGGTTTGGGCTGATAAACCATATAGGGTAGAATGTAGGAAGATGGTAACCCAGTGGGGTTAGAAGGTGTGGGCTGATGAACCATATAGGGTAGAATGTAGGAAGATGATAACCTGGTGGGGTTAGAAGGTGTGGGCTGATGAACCATATAGGGTACAATGTAGGAAGATGGTAACCCAGTGGGGTTAGAAGGTGTGGGCTGATGAATCATATAGGGTAGAATGTAGGAAGATGGTAACCCAGTGGGGATAGAAGTGTGGGCTGATGAACCATATAGGGTAGAATGTAGGAAGATGGTAACCCAGTGGGGTTAGAAGGTGTGGGCTGATGAACCATATAGGGTAGAATGTAGGAAGATGGTAACCCAGTGGGGATAGAAGTGTGGGCTGATGAACCATATAGGGTAGAATGTAGGAAGATGGTAACCCAGTGAGGTTAGAAGGTGTGGGCTGATGAACCATATAGGGTACAATGTAGGAAGATGGTAACCCAGTGGGGATAGAAGGTGTGGGGTGATGAACCATATAGGGTAGAATTGTTAGGCGACCCTCTGCACACCGATCCACTGCACACCAGAATACTGCTCACATTTCCCCAACACCTCCCTCCAGGGTTCGAGGCTCCTGCGATTCGGTTTACCCAAAGGACCGAAAGCTCCGTACCAGGTATGGTTTATGGGCTCGATTGCAACCCTTCCTGCACTGGCAGTTGCCATGGAGAACATACAGCAGAAGGGGCGGCGTTACATCTCCACGCCGATCACGTGATCCAGAGTGGCGTTCCTCATGTGACCTTGGTGGACGTCACATGACCCTGAAACGCACAGTATATAAGGCTTGAGACACGGAACACTCATTGCTTCTCAACTGTCTTCAGACCCTGTTTGGCGTTACGTTTTGGTTTTCTTTTCTGGTTCACCTTGATCTTGGAACTCTCTCTTGGACTCCTTCAGATTACCCCTTTGTACCTTTGCTTGGAACGGTTTACCTGTTGCTGAATTTCGGACACAAACCTGACTTGCCTTCGGATCATCCCTTGGTACCTTGTTGAACTTCTACACCATTTCCCTTTTTGGGATTCAAGTCACGCCTTCAGTCTTACAGGTGGTTTATCCTGCATCCACACTTGTCTGCGGTCCTCATGTTCTAGGGACCGCCTCATCTGAGTCTCGAACCTCCCTCCTAGGTTTCCTGGGTTTTCCAAACACCGGATAGGTAAGGCTATTCAGATTCTTTGGTTATTGTGATTATATACTGTAATTGCCTTGTACTTAACCTCGTTCTTTTTGACAGCAGCATTGGTGTTCCAGAGGTTCCGTGGATCCGGGAAGTAACATCTCCCACCTGTGGCCCCAAAGGTCGCACAGCGGGTTTCTTTTAGTTCCCCTGTGCGTCACTTGAGGACGGAGGTTTCAACGGTCTACAAGACACTCAAGTCAGAACAGACTGAGAAGCCATATAGTCGTGTTAGACAAAGCAGGGGTCCACGGAAGAACCCATAGCTGCTTTAGGGATGCTAGCACTTCAACCACACCGCCTCCGTTGGCAAGTACCCCAACTCCAGCTCCGGTGGTCCTCCCAACCCCTTCCCCTTTGGCTGCTCCTGAACGTTATCAAGGTGATCCCAAGAAGTTCAGGACTTTCATCAATCAGTGCAAGTTACATTTCTTGTGCAGACCTCTGGCATTTCCTAATACCACCGCCAAAGCCGCTTTTGCCCTTTCCCATCTGGCCGGGACAGCTGCCGCTTGGGCTAACCCTTTATTGGAGAACAATAGCCCGGTTCTCTATGATTTTGATTTGTTAGTTCTAGAGATGTCTCGAGTATTTGATACCAGACACAAGGCACAGTCTAGGGATTTGGAGTTGTTAGAACTAACCCAGGGCAGAGGGACTTTGATAGATTACATCACCCGGTTCAACCAATTGGTCGGCGAGACATCATGGCCAGAAAGCAAGCGGGCGGTTATATTTTATAGGGGGTTGAATAACGCAATGAAAAATGCCTTAGCAGTGATTCCTTCCATGCCCACTCAGTATCAGGAGTTAGTGGATCTTGCCCTGCAGATGGATGCACGGCGATCAGAGCGCAGAGCTGAGTTGGGGGTTTCTTCCCACCCTACAGTTGTCAGTACCCCAGCTTCCAGTACTGAAGAACCTATGCAAGTAGGAGGCTTACGTAGCCCTATCACAACATCTGAGAGAGAACATAGAAGGATGGATAATGCATGCTTTTATTGTGGCACCACGGGACATTATGTGAAGGAATGTCCTCGACGTCCCAAGAAGAGTCAGGTTTTTCGGACAGCTCGACCTTAGATCCGGAGACCAGGTCGAGTGTTCAGTCTTCATCTTCGGGTACCCCTCTTGCCTTTGCTCGTGTCCAGCCCATCTTTGTACAGGCCACTCTTTGTCCCTCTACAGGTATTTCTCATGCAGTCACGATCATCATTGACTCAGGCGCCACTGGGAACTACATAGACATTGCGTTAGCCCATTCCCTCAATCTACCTTTAGTGGTAAAAACTCGACCTGAACCTGTTCAGGCCGTAGATGGCACTGCACTAGTCTCTGGTCCCGTTAGACACCAAACTGCACCTCTATTATTGACCATACAAGACATTCACACAGAGACGTTAAGTTTTGACTTGATCACCACACCTCAATTCGGTATCATATTAGGAATACCATGGTTACGTGAACACAATCCTCTGATTAATTGGCAATCAGGCACGATGCTCTTCGAGTCTGAGATTTGTCAGAACTATTGTCTCCCAACCCATCAAGCAACCGATACTCCTTCTCGGGCCTTGGGAGCTATAGCTCAACTCACGCTGAATGATGATGGATCAGAGGTTGTGAATTCCCATACCGTTGGGGGGGTGGTGTCAGGGATTCCATCTGAGTATAAAGCATTTGAATCAGTTTTCGATCGCGGTTCTTCCGAGGTACTTCCTCCACACAGACCATATGACTGCCCAATTGAATTAATCCCTAATTCCACCATTCCTTCAGGCAGGATTTATTCTTTGTCTCCCTCGGAAGAACAAGCATTGAAACAGTATTTACAGAACGCCCTACGACTAGGACATATCTGCCCCTCTACTTCACCAGCTGCAAGTCCCATATTTTTTGTACCTAAGAAAGAGGGGGACTTACGTCCTTGTGTGGATTATCGGCGTCTTAACGCTATCACGAAAAAGGATAGATATCCAATTCCGTTAATCACACCTCTTCTGGACCACTTATCCCATGCTTCTGTTTTCACCAAGCTGGATCTTCGCGGCGCATACAATCTAGTGCGCGTTCGCGAAGGCGATGAGTGGAAAACTGCCTTTTGCACCTGTTACGGCTTGTATGAATATCTAGTCATGCCCTTCGGTCTATGCAACGCCCCGGCAACATTCCAGCGTTTTATGAATGACATCTTCAGGGACATTCTGGACGTATACATGGTTGTTTATTTGGACGACATCTTGATCTTTTCACGGAATCTTGATGACCATGTAAAGCATGTCTGGGAAGTATTATCCCGTCTGAGGGAACATTCCCTATTTGCCAAACCCGAGAAATGTCAGTTCCATAAAACGTCTGTTGAGTTTCTGGGCTTCCACATTAGCCCTGGGGCATTATCCATGAACGAATCCAAGGTTAAAGCAGTCCTAGATTGGCCAGTTCCTCAAACACTCAAGTCCTTACGGGCCTTTTTGGGCTTCGCCAACTTTTATAGACGCTTTATTTCCTCCTTTTCCACAATTGTAGCCCCACTCACGGCCCTGACCAGCCCTCAGGTACCCTATCGATGGCAGAAGGAACATCAAGAATCTTTTGAGGCTTTGAAAACCGCTTTCACTACCGCACCGGTGCTCCAGCACCCCAATCCCGATCTTCCATTCATAGTTGAGGCGGATGCCTCTTCTTTTGCTCTTGGTGCGGTATTGTCTCAGACATGTCCTACAACAGGCAAGTTGCACCCGGTGGCAAGGTGTGGGCTGAACCATTTAGGTCATAATGTTAGTAGGTGGGAACCCAGTGGGGTTACCGCTCCCGTAAATTTTCCAATACTGAGACCCATTATACTGTAACGGAGAGAAGGAACTCTTGGCTGTCCTGGACGCCTTTCGTGTCTGGTGCCATCATCTTCTGGGGGCTAAGCATCCAATCACTGTATACTCAGATCATCGAAATCTACAGGATCTGGCCTCCTTAAAGTGCATCAATAGCAGACAGGTCCGGTGGCATCTTTTCTTTTCCGCTTTTGATTTCCACATTATGCATCGTCCTGGAAACTCACATGGAAAAGCGGACGCCTTGTCACGTTCTCCGGGTGGGGTCGAATTGCCAACCATCCCTGACACTGTTCTTGGAAAGGGTCATGTGATTTGTCTCTGCACTCCCTCTTTGTCATTGTTAGATTCTGTACGAGCTTGGACGAGCAATCATTCCGACCAACTGCGGGATTGGGACCCCGTTTATTCTGATGGTTTGCCTTTCGTGCATGAACGTCTGTTTCTTCCCATGCCTGACACTCGTAACTTGGCCCTTGAGTGGTCTCATGATGCTCCCTTTGATGCCCATCCCGGTCAAGACGCACTTTGGATCTCCTAAAGCGCTGGTGCTGGTGGCCCTCTATGAAGCGCGATGTGGAATGCTATGTCAATTCATGACCTGTTTGTGCTCAGGCTAAACATCAAAGAGGACGACCAGTTGGGCTGCTGCTTCCGCTTCCGGTACCTCCAAGACCTTGGCATACACTGACAATGGATTTCGTGACCGATCTCCCCAAGATACGAGGTTTTGACACCATCTGGGTGGTGGTGGACACGTTCACAAAAATGGCTTGTTTTGTTCCTTGTAAGGGTATTCCTTCGGCCCCAATCTTGGCAGACTTGTTTTTTGAACATGTGTTTGTGTTATTTGGACTCCCTTCGGTCATTGTATCCGATCGAGGGTCACAATTCACCTCTCGTTTTTGGAGATCATTGACTAAATTACTTGGCATCGATACCAGGTATTCTTCAGCCTATCATCCTGAGACTGATGGGCAGACCGAAAGGACGAATCAATCTATGGAGCAGTATCTTCTGTGTCTTATATTGCAGCAACAGGCCTCCTGGTTGAGGGCTTTACGGCTTGCTGAGTTTGCATATAATAACGCGGCTCATTCTGCTACAGGTTTTTCTCCTTTCTACGCCCTCTATGGCCAACACCCCAAGGTCTTGCCTGTCCCTGATGCTTCTGTCTCTTTGAATCCTGCGGCCACGGCTTGTTTTAGGGATCTGTCTGCTGTTCATGCTAGTACTGTGGTCCATCTTACTGAAGCAAAGGCTTCTATGAAGGCTCGTGTTGACGGCAAGCGCCTGGCTGCTCCTCCCCTGGTGGTGGGTTCTAGGGTGTGGTTGTCTTCACGTCACCTTCGCCTGGTGGGTTGCCGGAAACTTCTGCCTCGTTTCATTGGCCCGTATGTTATCTCTCAGGTTGTGAATCCAGTGGCTTTTTGTCTGGTTCTCCCGAGTTCTTGGCGTATCCATCCTGTTTTTCATGTGTCTCTCCTCAAGCCTTGTCCTGATTTTTCCCGCCTCCGGGGCCCTGTAGCTCCGGTGTCCCTGGCCTCTAATGATGTTTTTGATGTGTCGGCCATTTTGGGTTCCCGTTGGTGTAGGGGTAGGCTCCATTATTTAGTGGATTGGAAGGGTTATGGACCGGAGGAGCGTTCTTGGGTTTCCGCTTTGGATCTTGACGCTCCTCGGTTGGTGGCTCGCTTCCATAGGGATCACCCGTCCTGCCCACGGGGTCGTGGGCCATTGGGGGGGGGCTATGTTAGGCGACCCTCTGCACACCGATCCACTGCACACCAGAATACTGCTCACATTTCCCCAACACCTCCCTCCAGGGTTCGAGGCTCATGTGATTCGGTTTACCCAAAGGACCGAAAGCTCCGTACCAGGTATGGTTTACGGGCTCGATTGCAACCCTTCCTGCACTGGCAGTTACCATGGAGAACATACAGCAGAAGGGGCGGCGTTACATCTCCACGCCGATCACGTGATCCAGAGTGGCGTTCCTCACGTGACCTTGGTGGACGTCACATGACCCTGAAACGCACAGTATATAAGGCTTGAGACACGGAACACTCATTGCTTCTCAGCTGTCTTGAGACCCTGTTTGGCGTTACGTTTTGGTTTGCTTTTCTGGTTCACCTTGATCTTGGAACTCTCTCTTGGACTCCTTCGGATTACCCCTTTGTACCTTTGCTTGGAACTGTTTACCTGTTGCTGAATTTCAGACACAAACCTAACTTGCCTTCGGATCATCCCTTGGTACCTTGTTGAACTTCTTCGCCATTTCCCTTTTTGGGATTCAAGTCACGCCTTCAGTCTTACAGGTGGTTTATCCTGCATCCACACTTGTCTGCGGTCCTCATGTTCTAGGGACCGCCTCATCTGAGTCTCGAACCTCCCTCCTAGGTTTCCTGGGTTTTCCAAACACCGGATAGGTAAGGCTATTCAGATTCTTTGGTTATTGTGATTATATACTGTAATTGCCTTGTACTTAACCTCGTTCTTTTTGACAGCAGCATTGGTGTTCCAGAGGTTCCGTGGATCCGGGAAGTAACATCTCCCACCTGTGGCCCCAAAGGTCGCACAGCGGGTTTCTTTTAGTTCCCCTGTGCGTCACTTGAGGACGGAGGTTTCAACGGTCTACACGACACTCAAGTCAGAACAAGAATGTAGGAAGATGGTAACCAAGTGAGGTTAGAAGGTGTGGGCTGATGAACCATATAGGGTACAATGTAGGAAGATGGTAACCCAGTGGAGTTAGAAGGTGTGGGCTGATGAACCACATAGGGTAGAATGTAGAAAGATGGTAACCCAGTGGGGATAGAAGGTGTGGGCTGATGAACCATATAGGGTAGAATATAGAAAGATGGTAACCCAGTGGGGTTAGAAGGTGTGGGCTGATGAACCATATAGGGTACAATGTAGGAAGATGGTAACCCAGTGTGGATAGAAGGTGTGGGCTGATGAACCATTTAGGTTATAATGTTAGTAGGTGGGAACCCAGTGGGGTTAAACATTTGAACCTTACATGGCATCCTGTGGAAGAAGAGTGTAATGTCTGAGGCATGAGAGTGCATGAAGCAGGTCTAGAAATTCAGGTAGAAAGGTAGCTTTTCATATTTACTTAAATTCCTTAGTTACATCAGTTCATTGTAGCATCAAGTAAGTGTGTCTATAAGGGAATAAGGAAAAAACAGCTCCAACAGCAGCTTCAGCCCAGGATCACTATCTCCAGTTGCCACTGGAGTCATACTCTCACTTCATATGTCAGGGACTCCCATCACTTACTCAACATTCTGCATTATACACTCACGTCACTCTATAATGTGCATTACATACTCACATCGCTCACTAAACAATCTGCATTATACACTCACAACATTCCTTCAACATTCTGCACTATGCACTTGAATCACTCATTGAACGTTATGCATTATGCACTCACATTACTCACTCAACATTCGTAATTATACGCTTGCATCGCTCACTCAACATTCTGCATTATACGCTCACATGACTCACTCGACATTCTGCATTATGAACCCACATGACTCACTCAGCATTCGGCATTATAAACTCCCATCACTAGCTCAAAATTCTGCATTATACAATGGTATCACTCACATGACTCACTCAACATTCTACATTATACACTTGCGTCACTCATTCACCATTCTGCATTATACACTGGTATCACTCATTCAACAGTCTGCCTCATACACTCGCATCACTAGCTCAACATTCAGCATTATTACACTCACATCACTCAATCTTCATTCTGCATTATACACTCACATCATTCATTCACCATTCTGCATCACACACTCACATCACTCAATCTCCGTTTTGCATTATGCACTCATATAATTCATTCAACATTCTGCATTATACAATCACATCACTCACTAACCATTCTGCATTATACACTTGCATCACTCATTCAACATTCTACATTATACACTCAAATCACTCCATCAGCATTCTGCATTATACACGCACATCATTCACTCAGGATTCTGCATTATATACTTGCACCAGTCACTCAACATTATGCAGTATACACTCACATCACTCACTCAATATTCTGCATTACGCACTCACATCATTCACTTATGATTCTGCATTATACACTCACACCAGTCACTCAACATTCTACATTATACACTCAAATCACTCCCTCAGCATTCCGCATTAAATACTTTCATCACTCGCTCAACATTCTGCATTATTACACTCACATCACTCACTCAGCATTCTGCATTATTGTCACGACCCGTGACCCAGAACCCCACTGGCATGGTCACATGCCAGGTAGGGTTAGGACTCGGGGTTCATTTGGGGCCCCAAGGGCCTTACATTATCACTGGTGACTCTCCTGGAGTCAGTCCTGGAGCCTTTGGCGCCAGGCTCATATTTGGAATGTGACTTGAAGGGACTACTTTTCATATGGAAGCCTGCAGCCAACATGGAGACACCCACACAGTCTAGTCCCTAAGAACCAGACTGTGCGGTGCAGTGTTTTCGGGTGTGGTAGCCCGGACTACTTTACCTGGACTACTTTACAGGGGTAGGCTATATAAACCACACCCAAGCTAAAGAACGTGCTTCGCGTTATTCTGCAGCCAGCAGCGTGACGCTCATCGTGTTCAGAGACCAGCACCCAGCGTTCCTGGAATCGCGGACTTGCAGAGGAGACAAAAGAATATCATTAGCGGTCCCAGCTTACCTGCAGCTTTCCATCCTTCGATCCCGGCTGCTCGCGGTCTTCCATCCCATTGGCAGCATCTTCTGGACATCACACACACACCAGAACGAAGCACCTGGATGGGAGAGAGAAAAAGGGAGAACGTTAAACAGGTTACTCACGGCAATCACAGCAGTAACTATAACCTGCTCACCTGGCTGGGCATATCTTGGCCGGTTCTGCTCCGGAAATCACTGCACGCCCAGAAAGGCCATTGCGACCTGAAAAGGAATAAAGAATACAGGTTAGCCCAAAAAGACATTAGCGTGCCGCACTTTGGGCTGAACCTACCTTTCTTCATACGCTCCGCGTCCATAAATCCCTGCAGGAGCCTGACCCAAGCAGCGCACCCAGCGAACCTCCGCACACCTAAGGGGGAAACAAGGGAAAGACATTAATAGCACAAAAAAAAGCAAAGGCCTTCAGAGACTGCTATAATCGAACTTACCTCCTTAAGGACACTTGAATGGGTTGGCACCAGTGAAGTTAACTCAGTCGCTTCAACCAGCAGAAAACTACGTGCCCCTGTGCAGAAAGCAGGACGGAGAGCACGCCAGACATCATAACAAGGTGAGGAGGGGGCCATCAGGTCGAGTCCAAGGGGCTGGTGGGAGGAAATGAAATCTGTGCCTAAGTCCAGTCCTCCTGTGTTTTCAGGCCCACCTGCCATAGAAGACATCATCCCGAATTGAGCACATCCGGGGGGAATCCGGCAACCAGGGCATACGGGCGTCCCGTGGATACCAGGTGAGCGTAACAATTATGTACTCATATCACTCTCTCAATACTCTGTATCATGCATTCACATCAGTCACTCAACATTCTGGATCATACACTTGCATCACTCACTCAACAGTCTGCATTACGTCACTCACTCTTCAATGTGCACTATAAACTCACATCACCAACTAAGCAATCTGCATTATACACTCACATCACTCACTTAACATTCTGCATTATGCACTTGCATCACTTAGTCAACATTCTGCGTTTTACACTCATCGCTCACTCAATAATCTGCATCATACGCAGGCAACAGTCACGGAACATTCTGCATCATACACTCACGTCACTCAATCAACAGTTTGAATTATATGCTTGCATCGCTCACCTAATATTCCGCATTATACGCTCATATCACTCATTCACCATTCTGCGATATAAACTCACATCACTCACTCAACATTCTTCATTATACACTTGCATCACTCACTTAACATTCTGCATCATACACTCACATCATTTGCTCGAAATTCTGAATTATAGACTCATATCACTCACTCAACATTCTGCATTATGCACTCACACCACTCAGTGCACATTCTGCATTATACACTCGCTGCTCGCATCACTCACTCAATATTCTGTATTAAACACTAACATCAGTAACTTAATATTCTGTATCATACGCTCGCATCACTCACTCAACGTTCTGCATTACACGCTCGCATCACTCACTCAACATTCTGCATTATACACTCACGTCACTCTACAATGTGCATTATATACTCACATCACTCACAAAACAATCTGCATTATACCATCACATCACTCCCTCAACATTCTGCATTATGCACTCACAACACTCACTGAACATTATGCATTATGCACTCACATTACTCACTCAACATTCTGCATTATAAACTCCTATCACTCGCTCAACATTCTGCATTATAGAATGGTATAACTCACATGACTCACTCAACATTCTGCATTTTTACACTCACATCACATCTCCTCTCGTTTCCACTCCTTCCAACTCCTTGCCCCCCTACATTGGAATTCTCTCCCTTTCTCGATCCGCTTCATCTCCACTTATTCCTCCTTCCGTTCCTTCTTCATCCCCCCCTGACTTCTCTACCCTTCCTCCTCTTCTTTCTCCTCCCCACTCTATCTTCATGTTCCTTTATCTCTTCCTGTCTCCCCCTTTGACTTCCACCCTCCCTTCTACTCCCTCTACTCTCTCTTCCCTTTCCCTTTCCTCCTTCCTTTACCTCTCCTCTTCCTTTCCAAATGCAAATTGTTCCACATGCTGTTTTTCTGGTTTGAATCATGTATATTGTATTGCTTCTTTGTTCCATGTTTAATGTTTTCTGGTTGTTATGCTGTAAAGCGCTTTGGTGTAAACCGCTATATAAATAATAAAATACAAATACAAATCACTCACTCAACATTTTTCATTATACACTCGCACCACTCACTCAACATTATGCATTCTACACTCATATCACTCGCTCAATATTTTGCATTATACACTGACATCACTGAATATTCTGCATTATACACTAGCATCACTCACTCAAAATTCTGCATTATACACTGACATCACTGAATATTCTGCATTATGCACTAGCATCACTCACTGAACATGCTGCATTCTACACTCATATCACTCGCTCAATATTTTGCATTATACACTAGCATGACTCACTCAAAATTCTGCATTATACACTGACATCACTGAATATTCTGCATTATGCACTAGCATCACTCACTCAACATTCTGCATTCTACACTCATATCACTCGCTCAATATTCTGCATTATACACTAGCATGACTCACTGAACATGCTGCATTACACACTCACATCAGTCACTCAAGATTCTGAATTCTGACCCAGCTTAATTCCTTTTCGCAAATCCTTCACTTGTGTTTTCTTGGACTCGGCGTCCCTTTCGCTCCCTTCCTGAGCTCAGCGCCTGGAGTCTGTGGGATTCGCTTTCCCGCCAGCGGGCCCCTCTCGGCTGCATGTTGGGATAGGCGGGATAGGCTGGGCAGGGAGGGCCCGCTGCTGTCTTGTCCTCCTGGGCTCCCAGCGGCATTGGCGTGACGCTTGCCTGGCGTTGGAGGACGGGTGCCCCTGCAGGTAAGAGGCGTCCGCTCATCCATAACCACACTGTCCTGGCTCACCTTGGAAGGCTGGGGCACCCTGGGGTTTAAGCATCCGGGGCTTGACCCCAGAAACTAGCTGGGGAATCTCACACTGTGATTGTCCAGATGCCTTTGAGGGCAGCTATTGCCAAGAATAGAGCATTTCCCATAGGGGGAGTGGGGAGGGGGGGGCGGGGGGTGGGAGGGAGTCTGTATTGGTGCGTGTGTGTTCCTTCAGCTGTGTGCTATGGGCTGATATCAGAAACCTCGGTTATTGTTTTAAAAGATAAAGGGTTCCTCTTGCGCGGGTCGCTGGAGCGGAAGAGGTTTCCTGCGTGCTTACTTCACGTGCTTCGTGTACAGGCGATCCATGGCGCCTTGCAAGTTCCTGCAGGGCTGGGGTAGAGTGTGGTTGGAAAGGATGTATGGCAACTTTTAACATGTAATGCAAGCCATCAGTGTACGGAGGCCCTTGGGAGAGACGTATTTTGCAGGATGTGTGGCATAGCGATATGCCTGCGTGTTTCCTTGCAGGTCCAGTCCTGATTGTCTCGCGCGAGGAAACCGATGGCTGAATCCAATCCAGCTGGAGTTATGAGCATGTACTAATGTGCTGTAAAGTTGCTCATCTCTTTCTGTTTCTCTCGGACTTCAGGTCCCACAACTCCAGAAACCTCTTTTTTGAAGACAGACATAAGGGCTCTCCACGCCTCAGGGAACCCCTGCGATATCCCCAATTGTATTGATTAATTTGTGAAAGCTAAAGTTTTCTAAGCAATTGCATAAAATGGACAAAATGCTGTCATGCAAATAATATTTCCTACAGAAAATTTAGGCCCATGCAGAAGTATGTGGTTGGGCTACTTTTGTGCTATTTCCTAACTGTATTTGGGCTATACACGTGTTTCCTTTTCTGGCACCCGTGCCGGGGATGCCCAAGGTAGTTCCGTGTCCCGTGCAAGAAGCGTTCAGTTGATCCTCCTGGACCCACATTTCCCCTCAGAGTTCTCGCCGTGTAGGTTCCCCCCAGAGTCCTCGCCCCGTAGGGTTCCCCCCCCCAAGTTCTCGACCCCCGTAGGTTTCCCCTGAGAGTTCTCACTCTGGAGAATTCCCCCCAGAGTTCTCACCCTGGAGGTTTCCCCTCAGAGTTCTCACCCTGGAGGTTCCCCCCCAGAGTTCTCACCCTGTAGGTTCCCCCAGAGTCCTCGTCCCGTAGGGTTCCCCCCCAGAGTTCTCACCTTGTAGGTTTCCCCCCAGAGTTCTCAACCCCCATAGGTTTCCCCTCAGAGTTCTTGCCATGGAGGTTTCCCCCAAGAGTTCTCACCCTGTAGGTTTCCCCCCAGAGTTCTCGCTCTGGCGGTAGGTTTCTCCTCATAGTTCTCACCCTGGAGGTTCCCCCCCAGAGTTCTCACCCTGTAGGTTTCCCCCCAGAGTTCTCGCCCCGTAGTATTCCCCCCAGAGTTCTCGCCCTGTAGGCTCAGGCCAGTCCAGTCATCCAAGCCAAGTGCGGGGAACCCTATTGTTCTTTTTCCCCAATGTTCTAGTTGGCCCCGGAGAGGGTCTTCTTTGTGCAATCCATTGGGAAACAAGTAAGTTATAAAGTATTTAATAGGAATACACATATATGTTAAACAAAATAGTGTACTCACCCTAGTGCCTGTGTCTTTATTTCTTAATTTTGCCCTCTAGGGTTGAGCCATGTAGCCCACCTAGCCTGGCCCGAGGCGGGCCAGGGTTGCGGTAGGCTGATGAGTGGACAGAGAGATGAAGCTAGACAGACAGAGTTTGGTTATGTTATGTTATGTTATGTTATTGGGGGTTGTACCGCGCACCGCTGCCCTTTTCATGGTCTCCAAGTGCTCACATGGATCTAAAATGGAAAAGGGGGCTGGGTGGGTAGGGGAGAAGAGGGAAAAGACCAGGTGTTGTGCTTACCTGTTGGTGCCTGCAGAACCAGAAGCAACTGGCGTCTGTCTGGGTGTGTTCTCCAGGTGGTTTGTGGTTTGTACTCCACAGGTGTTTGATTTCCAGGTGGGAAACCGAGGGGATCTGGGTGGTTTGGTCAGTGGACGGGGTTGCAAGTTGATTGGTGACTATCAAAGCGTTGTGACTATACGGGTGCGGGTTGAATTGTTTTGTTTGCCATTTTAGGCGGCGGCGAGTTGGTGAGCACTGATTAGGCGAGGATGGGTGAAACATGAAATTGTTAGTGGGCCCCCTGCTTAGTTTGACCTCTTTGGGGGTTTTATTAGTGCTCTCGGGTGTGCAATGTTTTCTGAGAGAGGGGTCTTGTTCCTGAGTGTTATTTCTGGGTCACGCTTCAAGGAACATAGGGAAAATAGTTCCCGTTGTAATGGGGTGATATGATATGATAGGTTCTTTATAACGCGCAAGCGTGGACCCGGCGATCGAACCTGTGGTGCTCCCTGTCATCTTGCTTCCAAGGCGAGCACGTTGCCCCTGAGCTATACTCCCTGGTGTGCCGGTTTGGGTTGTGTCAGATTAGTCCTCTTTGAGCACCTCTTGCAGGTTTCTTCCTGATACTTTTCTCCTTGTGTTCCTTCTGGTGGGAATGTTCCTGTTGGGTGGGGGTCAAGTCTTCGGATAGAGGCAAAGCCAGTAGGTTGCATCTGAATGGCAGCTTGTCTCGTAAAGATTGAGGTATAACCAATTGGGCTCTTTCGCCTGGTTTCTTTCTGGTTGAGTGTGATGTTCCTTTTGGTAATTCTGGGAGGACCTCTGATGAGCGGGCGCCGAGTGGTCCCGCGAGGATGCTGTATGCCTGCGGGTGTGGTTTGTGTTTCTCGCTCGCTTCCAAGTTATTCTTCGTCCTGGTGTCCTTGGGGTTTCCTGTTCCAAGGTTTTTGAGCGGTTGTCGTTAGTGTTTTGTTCCATGTGCGATTATCGGGGTATCCCATGGTGACGATGGCAAGGGAAGATGGACTGTGCCTGCGTGGCATGCTAGCCAGATGTGATTGGGTGGCTGCGATTTGTGTTTTTAGTCGGATTGTTACTCAGTATTTCGAAGCAGAATAGATTGGTTATAAAACAGGTGAGAAGTGGGATACTAATATCAACCGAGGCCTAGAGTGAGATAAGCACAGGTGCATGGATAGACAGGGAGATGCACAAGAAGCAGCCATGTGAATGGACAGAGAGAGAGGATAAACAGACAGGGTTCTAGTTGAATAGATGGGTTATAAAACAGGTGAGAAGTGGGATACTATTATCAACAGAGGCCTAGAGTGAGATAAGCACATGTGCATGGATAGACAGGGAGATGCACAAGAAGCAGCCATGTGAATGGACAGAGAGAGAGGATAAACAGACAGGGTTCTAGTTGAATAGATGGGTTATAAAACAGGTGAGAAGTGGGATACTATTATCAACAGAGGCCTAGAGTGAGATAAGCACAGGTGCATGGATAGACAGGGAGATGCACAAGAAGTAGGCAGATGAATGGACAGAGAGAGATGATAAACAGACAGGGTTCTAGCTGAATAGATGGGTTATAAAACAGGTGAGAGGCGGGATACTCATATCAACAGAGGCCTAGAGTGAGATAAGCACAGGTGCATGGATAGACAGGGAGATGCACAAGAAGTAGGCAGATGAATGGACAGAGAGAGATGATAAACAGACAGGGTTCTAGCTGAATAGATGGGTTATAAAACAGGTGAGAGGCGGGATACTCATATCAACAGAGGCCTAGAGTGAGATAAGCACAGGTGCATGGATAGACAGGGAGATGCACAAGAAGCAGGCATATGAATGGACAGAGAGAGAGGATAAACAGACAGGGTTCTAGCTGAATAGATGGGTTATAAAACAGGTGAGAGGCGGGATACTCATATCAACAGAGGCCTAGAGTGAGATAAGCACAGGTGCATGGATAGACAGGGAGATGCACAAGAAGCAGGCATATGAATGGACAGAGAGAGAGGATAAACAGACAGGGTTCTAGTTAAATAGATGGGTTATAAAACAGGTGAGAGGCGGGATACTCATATCAACAGAGGTCTAGAGTGAGATAAGCACAGGTGCATGGATAGACAGGGAGATGCACAAGAAGCAGGCATATGAATGGACAGAGAGAGAGGATAAACAGACAGGGTCTAGTTAAATAGATGGGTTATAAAACAGGTGAGAAGTGGGATACTAATATCAACAGAGGCCTACAGTGAGATAAGCACAGGTGCATGGATAAACAGAGAGATGCACAAGAAGTGGGCAGATGCATGGACGGAGAGAGAGGATAAACAGACAGGGTTCTATCTGAATAGATGAGAAGTGAAATACCAAAAACAACAGAGGCCTAGAGTGAGATAAGCACAGGTGCATGGATAGACAGGGTGATGCACAGGAAGTAGGCAGGTGAATGGACAGAGAGAGAGGATACACAGACAGGGTTCTAGTTAAATAGATGGGTTATAATACAGGTGAGAAGTGGGATATATAATAGACTGGACTGGAGAGAGGCATATATTTAGAAATGGGCCGATGGATGACAGACAGAGAAATGCACTCAAAGTAGGCAGATTTATGGACAGAGAGAGAAGCTAGACAGAATGGGTTATAGCGGAATAGAGGGGTTGCATTACAGATGAGAAGAGTGATGCAAAACATAATGGAGGCATTTAGTGATAGATGGACCGATGAGTGTACAGACATAGAGAAGCAGTTAGCAGGCAGATGGATGGACAGAGAGATTACGCTAGACAGAGGCATGTTGCAGAATAGCTGTATTATAAAAACAGATGGGAAAGGGGATATCAAATAGATAAAGTAGAGAGAGCCAGATAGTGAGAGATGGACAGGTGGCTGAGTGGACACAAGACAAGCAGATACATAGGGAGACAGACAGACCTGCAGGTAGACAGAGACAGACATAGGTGGATAGACAGATAGTTAGATAGCTGCACAGGGTTGGATGACAAACTGGTCCGAATTGACGCACAAAACGTACCCATACTACACTAACAGGCTGGCCCTTGGACATTGCCTATTACTTTAAAACCAGTGCAAGCCTGTGGATCCACAACATGACAAACAGACAGACAGACATACAGATAGATAGATAGATAGATAGATAGATAGATAGATAGATAGATAGATAGATAGATAGATTGATAGATAGACAGACAGACAGACAGACAAACAGACAGACAGACAGACAGACAGGTAGGTAGGTAGATATATGGGTAGATAGATAGATAGATAGATAGATAGATAGATAGATAGATAGATAGATAGATAGATAGATAGATAGATAGACAGACAGACAGACAGACAGACAGACAGACAGACAGACAAGATAGATAGATAGACAGACAGACAGACAGACAGACAGACAGACAGACAGACAGGTAGATAGATGGATAGATAGATAGATAGATAGATAGATAGATAGATAGATAGATAGATAGATAGATAGATAGATAGATAGATAGACAGACAGACATGAAGGCAGGCAGGCAGACAGAGAGACAGACAAGCAGACAGACAGACAGACAGACAGACAGACAGACAGACAGACAGACAGACAGATAGATAGATAGATAGATAGATAGATAGATAGATAGATAGATAGATAGATAGATAGATAGATAGACAGACAAGATAGATAGATAGACAGACAGACAGACAGACAGACAGACATGAAGGCAGGCAGGCAGGCAGACAGACAGAGAGACAGACAGACAGACAAGATAGATAGATAGATAGACAGACAGACAGACAGACAGACAGACATGAAGGCAGGCAGGCAGGTAGGCAGACAGACAGAGAGATAGATAGATAGATAGATAGATAGATAGATAGATAGATAGATAGATAGATAGATAGATAGATAGATAGATAGATAGATTCGACCACCAGAGGGTCTTTTCAGGCGGCAGGTGTTCCTTAGATCGCCCATGAAACTCTTGCTACCGCCTGTCGCGAGTCCCGCGCGTTGGATTCTCCTGCCTTAATGCCGCATGCGACTGTGAACAAAGCGCTGAGAGGAAGGGGCCTACTGTCAGGGGCCTACTGTCAGAAGCCCTTGAAGCCTGGCGCTCTACTCACAGACTACGGGCCTCGGGAAGGTTAGGACATGCTCCTTGACCCGCCCAGACAAGCTTCCCCAGAGGATTTCCACAGAAAGGAAGGAACGTTTGTTGCCAAGCGCAGTGAAATAGAAGAAAAAAGGGCATGAAAAAAGGAAAAAAAAGATACCCTTTGAAGCCAATGAGTTTGGACAAGCGGTTCAAGAGCTCTGCAAATCAATAAGTGCCCTCATAAGGACTCGCCTTCAGGGAACGGCGCAGCAGAATGTGGACATGGCAAGCTCGCGGGTGCCAGACGGGGCCTGCGGGTCACGACAGACAGGAGTCACATCATCACAGAGGTAGGCCGCAATAACAAAATGGCCGCCCTCTGCACCCGTGTCCCGCCCAGACCAGGGGGCATTTAGAATCTTGCCGGCTGCACGAGGCGCTCCGGGGGGAGGCACACTCAGGGCCATCTTGGAGGGGGCGGGGGGGGGCAGAGGAAGCGAGGCTCGCTGGGAAGACAGCCTGCTAACACTCCTGTTTAGCCGCTGAGGTTATACAAGGGAAAAGATTTCCTCGAACGAAAGACAAGGGCACTTCGCGCCCAAGGCGAGACCAGAGCGCGGAGCGGGCTCCCGGAGGAGCAGTGGCAACCTCCGCAGACATGTTGTGAGGAGAAATTACACGTGCCCCCAGAGCCCCACGGGCTTTGAGGCTACGCAGCGCCAGGAAATGGGAGGAGGCTGCTGATCCTGCAGCTGGGGCCAAGTCCTGCCGTCGCCTGGTGAGGAGACGAGGAGACGTCATTAATGCTATGTTTCTCGCAGGAGATTTAGACTAAATCTAGTAATTCTATGTTGCATGTTGCGGCAGTCGCCACCAGAAGAGAAAGTTGACGTGGCAGAAAAGCCACAACTGTGTTAGCAGCAAGCTACAGGTTCATGGAAAACCCTCTGCCAGGAGACCCTTTGAGGGTCCCCCTTGTCCTGTTACTTCTCCCTCCTCATCATGTATCCAGACCCTCATGCACCAGCTGACTTTTAGGAAACTGCTGGGAATTCCCCTCTTCACAAACTCTTTCAGGGTCATGAGCAAAGCATGATATTGGGGTTGGGGATATAACCCTCAACCACATAATGTACAATACAGTCTCTATGAATACCCTACCCTCGTGGAGTACACACAACTATCTGAGGATACACCACCCACCCTCACGATGTACACGAGTCTCCGTGTGTAGATATACCACCCACCCTCACGATGTACACGAGTCTCCGTGTGTAGATATACCACCCACCCTCACGATGTACACGAGTCTCCGTGTGTAGATATACCACCCACCCTCATGATGTACATGAGACTCACTCTGAGGGTACATCATTCATCCTCATGATGTACACGAGACTCAATCTGAGGGTACAACATCTCACCCTCATGATATACATGAGACTCAATCTGAGGGTACAACATCTCACCCTCATGATGTACACGAGACCCAATCTGAGGGTACAACATCTCACCCTCGTGATATACATGAGACTCAATCTGAGGGTACAACATCTCACCCTCATGATATACGTGAGTTGACATCTGAGGGTACAATAGCCCACTCACTTTCCAGAGGTACTTGAGAATCTAACTGAGGGTAAAATACCCATCCTTATGATGTGCATGAAGACTCCAGTTCAGGCTTTAACACCCACCCTCAAGATGTGCACACATATTAAATTTCTGGTTATAACCTTTTACCCTCAGGATGTACGGCTGACTCCACCCTCATGACATGCTGGCAGCTTCACAATCAGGCGATCAAAGCACAGTTGTTGCCCTCACTGTAACGGTGAAGAGCAGACTCTGTTACTTCCCTCTGTTCACTTTCACGGTGTAATGTTCAGTAAGCACTACCTGGGAACTGCTCTTTATAGAAAGTAACTAAATAATAGGCATTGCAAGGCCGCGCATACAGCTGCAGCAGAGTCACGTGACTCGCCCAGAGCCCACTGGCCGAAGTCTGTTCAAGACTGAAGGAGTTCGCAAACATAGTGGTGTGTGAACCTTCTACGCGATATGACCGGAAATGACGCAGAGAGCGCCTCCTCGCAGGTACACTATACAAACAGCTCAAAGAACAATTCAAACATGGCGGCTCCAAGCTTTATAGATTTGGATCCGCTTTCATAAGGCCAAATGAAACCACCTGAATAAATTAGTCATAACCAATCACATTCCGACCCCTCTTTACCAGCAGACCGGCGGGCTCTCAAACAAAATCCCACTGAGGATGAGGGCCCAGCACAATATAAAAACCCAAGAACTCATTGGGGGAGTGTGGGTTCTAGGAGCCCGCACCCCATGTTGGGGGGAGGCTGCAGACTGAGGAGCGGCGAAAGATGTACAGAGTGGAGAGGAAGAGGTGGGAGATGAGGTGGCAGCAGGGTGAGCAGGTGGTAAGAACTAAGAGGGTGAAAGAGGATGTGATAACATTGGAAGGTGAGAGAGAGAAGGAGGAGGTGGCCACATAAGGGATTGAGAGGATGCAGAAGGACGAGGTATGGGCCAAGAAAGTGGAGGAGAAGGTGGCGATATCAAGGGTTGAAGGCAGGCAGGAGGAGGTGGTGACATCGAGGGTTGAAGGCAGGCAGGAGGAGGTGGTGACATCGAGGGTTGAAGGCAGGCAGGAGGAGGTGGTGACATCGAGGGTTGAAGGCAGGAGGAGGTGGTGACATCGAGGGTTGAAGGCAGGCAGGAGGAGGTGGTGACATCGAGGGTTGAACGCAGGCAGGACGAGGTGGTGACATTGAGGGTTGAAGGCAGGCAGGAGGAGGTGGTGACATCAAGGGTTGAACGCAGGCAGGACGAGGTGGTGACATCGAGGGTTGAAGGCAGGCAGGAGGAGGTGGTGACATCGAGGGTTGAAGGCAGGCAGGAGGAGGTGGTGACATCGAGGGTTGAACGCAGGCAGGACGAGGTGGTGACATCGAGGGTTGAAGGCAGGCAGGAGGAGGTGGTGACATCGAGGGTTGAAGGCAGGCAGGAGGAGGTGGTGACATCGAGGGTTGAAGGCAGGAGGAGGTGGTGACATCGAGGCAGGAGGAGGTGGTGACATCGAGGGTTGAAGGCAGGCAGGAGGAGGTGGTGACATCGAGGGTTGAAGGCAGGAGGAGGTGGTGACATCGAGGGTTGAAGGCAGGCAGGAGGAGGTGGTGACATCGAGGGTTGAAGGCAGGCAGGAGGAGGTGGTGACATCGAGGGTTGAAGGCAGGAGGAGGTGGTGACATCGAGGCAGGAGGAGGTGGTGACATCGAGGGTTGAAGGCAGGCAGGAGGAGGTGGTGACATCGAGGGTTGAAGGCAGGAGGAGGTGGTGACATCGAGGGTTGAAGGCAGGCAGGAGGAGGTGGTGACATCGAGGGTTGAAGGCAGGAGGAGGTGGTGACATCGAGGGTTGAAGGCAGGCAGGAGGAGGTGGTGACATCGAGGGTTGAAAGCAGGATGGAGGCGGTGGAGGCAGGCAGGAGAAGCTGCCACTATGAAGGTATCTACAGCACCGGGCGTGTGAGGGGCCTTGATCAGATGCCACTATGCAGGTATCTACGGCACCAGATGTGCAGAGGGGGCCCTGACCCTGATCAGATGCCACTATGCAGGTATCTATGGCACTGGGTGTGCAGAGGGGGCCCTGATCAGACGCCACTATGCAGGTATCTACGGCACTGGGTGTGCAGAGGGGGCCCTGATCCTGATCAGACGCCACTATGCAGGTATCTACAGCACTGAGTGTGCAGAGGGGGCCCTGATCCTGATCAGACGCCACTATGCAGGTATCTGCGGCACTGGGTTTGCAGAGGGGGCCCTGATCCTGATCAGACGCCACTATGCAGGTATCTACAGCACTGGGTGTGCAGAGGGTGCCCTCGCCCTGATCAGATGCCACTATGCAGGTATCTACAGCACTGGGTGTGCAGAGGGGGCCCTGATCAGATGCCACTATGCAGGTATCTACGGCACTGAGTGTGCAGAGGGGGCCCTGATCAGATGCCACTATGCAGATATCTACAGCACTGGGTGTGCAGAGGGGGCCCTGATCAGATGCCACTATGCAGGTATCTACGGCACTGAGTGTGCAGAGGGGGCCCTGATCAGATGCCACTATGCAGGTATCTAAGGTACTGGGTGTGCAGAGGAGGCCATCGCCCTGATCAGATGCCACTATGCAGGTATCTACGGCACTGAGTGTGCAGAGGGGGCCCTGATCAGATGCCACTATGCAGGTATCTACAGCACTGGGTGTGCAGAGGGGGCCCTCGCCCTGATCAGATGCCACTATGCAGGTATCTACAGCACTGGGTGTGCAGAGGAGGCCCTGATCAGATGCCACTATGCGGGTACCTACAGCACTGGGTGTGCAAAGGGGGCCCTGATCAGATGCCACTATGCAGGTATCTACTGCACTGAGTGCACTGAGGGGGCCCTCGCCCTGATCAGATGCCACTATGCAGATATCTACAGCACTGGGTGTGCAGAGGGGTCCTGATCAGATGCCACTATGCAGGTATCTACGGCACCGGGTGTGCAGAGGGGGCCGTGATCAGATGCCACTATGCAGGTATCTACAGCACTGGGTGTGCAGATGGGCCCTCGCCCTGATGAGACGCCACTATGCAGGTATCTACAGCACTGGGTGTGCAGATGGGGCCCTCGCCCTGATCAGACGCCACTATGCAGGTATCTACATCACTGGGTGTGCAGATGGGGCCCTCGCCCTGATCAGACGCCACTATGCAGGTATCTACGGCACCGGGTGTGCAGAGGGGCCCTGATCAGATGTCACTATGCAAGTATTTGCGGCACTGGGGGTACAGAGGGGCCCCTCCTTGTTGGATTATTTTTGTCTTGAGCAGAGGGGTCTGCATTGCTAGGATAGATGTTCCCCACCGGCGGGAAGTTGCAGGGGCCTCGCTGGCCACTGCAGAGCGGGCCGGGCCCGTCTCCCGCGCTTCTGGGCCGGCCATCGGCTTGGTGCTGTGCCAGGCGAGGTGAGGGGACCAGATCAATGTTAACGACAGGCTGCTAAGCCTCCCCCATTGATCCGCAGGCCGGCTGCGGCTGGAGCGGACAGGGCCATTAATAAGGTGCCCCTGGGCCATCGAGCTGCATAAAATATAACTGGTGACTTTGGAGGGACATGGCCCGAGCAGGGATTTTTAATGTACGATTTAAACAACTATCAGTCATTAGCGAGCCGTCGGGGGCGCCATTAAACCGGGCACTTGCGTAGGGAAGTGCTTCCCAGCCTGGTCTCCCTCTGACTCCCTGCCCACGCAGGTGTCCATTGGGGTGGGGGTTGGGCAGGACGCAATATACAGCACAGCACCCTATAAATGCAGGCGATTGCACCTAGCACAGGGGAGCAATAGGGCAGGGATGGCCTCATCGCAGTCCAGTGTAAAAAAAAAACACGAATAAAGAACACCTTTCGACCGAGATGTCCTGACGACGAGTGCACAAATCTCATGATAAACTATCCTGACAAAATATAAATACTATTATAATAACATGTTGAATAAAAATATCATGATAGGGACTTTATGTTCCACTTATTGAATGGCAGTCCATAATTACCAGAATGAATTCTAGCCTTAAAAAAAGTGTAATGTAAGTTCAAATGCTCGATCAGACCGAAAGATACACTGGTCGGTCGATTTGCATATATCAGTGTGGAGGGGGGGGGGGTGCACTTCAAACACTGGTATATGACAGGCTTTGGAGACTTGCGGCGCTTTTTCCCATGATAGGGCATTACGGGCCTGTCATGCTGAGAAGCATTTCTATTCCTTGCTGATGGATAGAAATGCAAGTGGCACTGCTGCGGTTCACGTTGCTGCAATTTCACTTAAAAAAGTACTTTGCTGAAAGTCTTACAAATGACCCTTTCATGCATTATGCATCCCCGTGCGCCTGTTCCAGGCACGCTAAATATGTTTTTTAAAATTTTAAAAGACATACATTTTGTGAATTTGGGATGTGCTTTTAATTTGAGAAAACGCCCCCAAACGCCCTCCTGGTTTGCGTAGTGGGGCAGAGGGTTCTGGCGAAGGGCATCTGAATGGGCACCTATACAATCCGCATGTTCAGATCTCAGGGGCAATTCGGGGGCAGCCTTTTCTGGCAGAAAACAACAAGCCGGGGTTTGTGCGGGAAAGGTTTTGTGAACGGGCCCTTGTCTTTGACCCTCGTTATTCTCCTTTTCCCCATTCGTTATCCTTCCCTCCTAATCTTTGGGCTCGGTGCATTGGGGGCTGGGCCGGTTAGTAGAGTTTACCCGGTGAGTGGGTGTCTAGTGGACCTGGGAAGGGGAAGCAGTAGAGAGGTTTGTGTGTCTGTGTATGTGTGTGTGTGTGTGTGTCTGTCTGTATGTGTCTGTGTGTGTGTGTCTGAGCGTGTGTCTGTATGTGTCTGTGTGTGTGTGTCTTTGTGTGTGTCTGTGTGTCTGTGTGTGTGTGTGTGTGTCTGTGTCTGTGTGTGTGTGTGTGTGTGTCTGTCTGTATGTGTCTGTGTGTGTGTGTCTGAGCGTGTGTCTGTATGTGTCTGTGTGTGTCTGTGTCTGTGTGTGTGTGTCTTTGTGTGTGTCTGTGTGTGTGTGTCTGTCTGTGTGTGTGTGTGTGTGTGTGTGTGTGTGTGTGTGTGTCTGTGTCTGTGTGTGTGTGTCTGTCTATGTGTGGCTGTGTTTGTGTGTCTGTCTGTGTGTGTGTTTTGTGTGTGTGTGTTTCAAACACTTTTTGTGTGCAAAAACAATGCCCAGGGAGCCTAAACCACCCCAAAAAGGTAATGAGGTTCTCCCTCAAAGACGCTGCATAAAATAATGAGTTAAAATGTTATAATTTTACAGCACATTTAGTTCTAAGAAATGAGTAAAATAGCATACAATTGTGAATCAGTCTGTCGGGTGGTATATAATAGATGCCATGTCAGCAATAGTACAAAGGAGCATTTTACAACAAAGGTTCAGGATGCCTCTGGCCAGAACATATGCCACAACTTCCACTGTAAGGCGCATAGTCATAAAACCTGTGCACATAATATATGTCTTCATCGTCCACAAGGCTTTCTGAGGGCGGGGCCCGCACTATATCCAACTATGTCTTCCAAAATACTTTCCTTCTCGAGCCCTTCGCTCGGCTACCTAAGATGCTTCTCCAGGCAGAGAGTGGGGGTAGATCACTTTCCTCTGCACGTGCCTGTCTCTGGAAAGGCCTCCCAGACTCTCTCAAACTCGAGCCAGACCACCTGAAGTTTCGGAAGCTGCACAGGACTTCCCTTTTCTCCTCTGCTTTCTCATTCTCTCTCCCCTGCTGACCAACCTGCCTGCTGCGCTGACTGGTCGCTTGGCTACCCTCAGAGTCTCACTGGGTACCTGGCTCCTCCATGATCAACCTCCCCTGCACTATCTCCTGGCCTACCGCGCAGTTAGGGGCTGTAACTGTACCCTCTACAGCCCCCTGCCCACTTGCACTCACCCAGAGCAATGCTGCCCTGATTGCACTTCCCCTTCCCTTCTCCCTAGCACTTCGCCCCTCTCCCTCCCCACTGTACCTTTGCGCTGTTCCACTTGCACGATCTGAATGACACGCGGCCTAATAAGATCGTTTGTCTTGTCCTCACTTTGTCTCCCCCTTTTCTTGTCACGCCTAGAATCACTTGTGTACAGGTGCATTATAAATGACATATCATATCATATCATTTCCACTGTAAAACAAGTTCATGACACTGGTGTCCCTAATGTATGTAAACATTGCCCCTTTAAATCACATTTATGACACTGATGCCCCCCAGAATTGCTCATCATTGCCTCTTTAAGTTCATGAAACTGATGCCGTCAAGAAATCTTATCATTGACCCTTGAAATTATATTAATTATCATAGGTCATATGTCATTTTTGCCACACTAAATGAAATCCCTTATGCTGGTGACCTAATATATGTCAGCAGTGCCACCTTAAATAACATTCATGATACTGTTGACCCCAATATATGCCATTATTGACACTTTAAATCATACCGATGAAGCTGCTGCCTTCAGTACATTTCATCATTGCTGCACTAAATTATGCCTGTTATGCTAGTGCCCCCGATATCATCACTGAAACTTTAAAACAATTTCATGACGTTGGTGCCACCAATATAGTCAATATATGAATATAGCAGAGGGGCAACTTGGAAGCAAGACCACGCAGAGCAACAGAGGTTTGAATTCTGGATCCACGATTAGAAACCGAACTCAGGTACTGTATTAGGCACGTTATAAAAAAACAATTAAATATATAAATAAATCATTGCACCTTCAAATCACAGCAATGGGCCGTGCCTGGCTGGGAGATGCACGGCCCATTGGGCATGTGTTGGAATGAGGGATTCCTGCAGGGAGACTGAGCATTTCTGTGCACTCATCCCTCTCTGCTTGTCTCTGAGCTGCTGGTTCCTCCCTGGTGGGTGACTGGCCAGAACCCAGCTGCATATTATGGATGAGCCGCTCTAGCCACAGAGCTCGCAGCAGTGCTTTATTGGTGGCAATGCCAAGAGTCTCATCTTAAAGGTGGAGCCAGCATAGACATATATTCAGTGCACAGGTCCAAGGAACGTATTGTATCATTGAATTAAGGAGTCCTTGCCTGCAAGGAGCTATAAGAGCACGCTGAGGTTGATTGTCCTTTCAACTGCTTTCAAAGGTCGTAGTGAACGGTTAGTTTCTCGGTTTTGTGAAATGGAAGAGTTGGCTGGTGGATTAGTAACACAACACTGTGCTCACACTACTAGAGGAAAGGAAAGGGCATCCCATGACCTCCTTCACATGAGTGGGCCTTAGGAACCTTCCGGATTGGCGAGTGCGTGAACGAGGCCTTGGTTCCTGGCGGAAGCGCGACCTCCTGGACAGCACCCAGAGACATCTTGTCCTGATCTGGGCCGACCCAGGCGGATCTAGACCACCACAGGAATACCCGGGGAGGCCGTGGGGCCAGAGAGCGGGGAAGTTCTGGCCGCTGGCCTCCACGACCCGTCCTGGAAGTAGACAGCGCCCCCCCTGGCATTCAGGTGTCCGGAAGTCAAGGACTGTAGCCATTCTGGGAAAAGAACCGCAATTAGAGTCACCTTTGGAGAACTATGAGCAGTCCAGGATAAGCCGCGTGCCCTTCACGCGGCCCAGAACAATGGAGCGGGGCAGGCGCAGCGTCAGGGGACTTATGAAAACACCACAGAGAACAGAAAATAGGTCAGGAAGAGAAATAAATGGCGCAGAGTCACGAAAAAGGATAGAGAACTGCTGCCAGGGTCATTTTTAGAGCTGGCAAACCAACTGTGGGGAACGCAGGGTGTTCCAGGGAAAGCAGCACACAATCCCTTGCTTTGCAAGCCAAGGGAAAAATGTGCTCCTATGCAGAGGGAAAAATTGTATAGAATGCACCGTTTAAAAAAAAAGAATATATATATATTTATATCAATATAGGCAACTATCATATATATATGTGTGTGTGTGTATATATATACTATATATAAAATAGATAGATAGACAGATAGATAGATAGATAGATAGATAGATAGATAGATAGATAGATAGATAGATAGATAGATAGATAGATAGATAGATAGATAGATAGATAGATAGATAGATAGCAAATCCATAACATATAGGTCGCCACCGTACCCTGGATCCAATGGTGTGACGTTACATATGTGGCAATACTCTGGTTTTACACAAGGATGATGCCCTGCTATAAACATCTCGAGTGAGCCTTGTGCTCATGCACTATGCACCCTATTGCTCCAATCATGGCTGCTTGACATCATGCATTTATGCCGCTTTATCACTTATGCAGTAGTGAACATAGTATTTTATCATCATAATGCCAATTGCTCAGCACTATGCACTTTACTTGAGCATGCACATAATGAGGAACAACAACCTGTGATGCTCCACATTGTATTATTTTTTGATGCATCATGCTACTGTCGGATCCATAATGTCCCGTGTTGTTAACTATGCGGAAATGCGCCATGCACTTTATCACCGCATAGAAAGTTGCACAGCACCATGCACTTTAGATGCTCACGCACATAGAGAGCTACAGCAATTAGAGATGTTTTAGCTCTCGATGCATTATGCCACAGGGGGTTCCGCCATGCATACATATAGCCACACAGTCCACCGCAATGTTTTGATGCATCTGATGAAATTCAGAGTAAGCGTCCTACGCTTTTGGGTGACCCAATGGGGGGATTGAAACGTCCACCAATTATAACGAATTATACTTGATTTATGATTGGTGGGCCAGAACCAAACACTGTTGCATTCAGGCTGTAACCCACAGCGAATCAGGCTAACATACACCTAAAATGGCCGACACGGAAAACTTACAACATGAGTCCATCCACTATGTTTATTATGACATCCACCTGTTTCCCTTTCTTTTTCAAATGCGCACTGTTTGAATGGGTAGTTGATGTGATCAAGTGACGAGCAAGTCGCGAAACGCGTTATGCTGCCACACATTCAGGGTTTTAGATTTGTGGGAACACCATATGCTGATGGCTTGTAAAGTGTTTGTGATCGATTAAAGGAAGTTTTGTTTACTCATGGACTCCGACTACTGATGGTGTAAACCGAGTGCTTCAGAGAGTGCATCTCAACATTTGATGTTTTCATCAGCAGAAAGAACATATATATATTTATATACTTATATATCAGTGAAAAAAACGTTGCTAGAGGGACGTTATGGTTAAGTTGAACTAATAAAAACTTAGGAAATTCAGTATTAAAACGTTTTTAAAGGGACGTTAGGGTTAAGTTGCACTCATAAAAACCTATGAAAACGTTATGGTTACAAGCAAAACCGAAAACCCCCAGAAATTTGCCGGTTATGGTAAGCCAAGCAACCATAACTCGCACCACCACCGGGCACTGCTAAGAGTAGCAGACAGGACATGAAAGATGACATCACTAATGCACATGTGCACTGTGCTGGAAAAGAAGTGCATGAATGGAAAGAGGAGTAGGGATTACCAAGTGTTCATAGGAGCCCAGAAGGAAAGTACCAAGACATGCCAGACTGGGAGGCCATTAGCTACCTGCTTGGGGGCAGAGGAGTTCCAAGGGTCTGTTACACATCCGCCAGACGGTGGACCCACAAAGGCAGTGCTGAAGGGGGCGGGGGAGGGGGGGTGTGGACTGGTATCGACTAGATATGGGGCCTGGAAGCTGTGCGGTTCATGAGGGAGCAGGCCACCAGTCTCAGTGGCGGTGGTATGAGTTAGCAGGGAAGGGATTACGTAAAACAGGAACATTAAAGTTGAGTTTTCAGAAATGTCCAGAGCTTAAGGAAGTCCAGCACAAGTATAAGAGGAGCAGGGAGCCTGTTCTAAAGACAAGCACCGGCCAGAGACAGAGACACGCCTCCCGCTCTCTGTTTCAAAAAGCATTTCACAAGCACTGTATTGAATTGAATTGAATTGATATTTTATTTATATTGCGCTCGTACACAAGTGTTTCAGAGCGCGACAAGGCAAGGTAGGGGAACAAGGTAGAACAAAAAATGATCTTACTAGGCCCAGTGACATTGCGAACGTGCAAATGCATGGGAGAGGGGGAGGGGAAAAGTGCATGGAAGGGGGGAGAAGTAGAAAGTGCAGAACAGAGGAGAAAAACAGATAGATAATAATAAATAAGGTAGATAAATAAATAAAGACAATAAACAGTGGTAGGGGAGCCAGCAAGTGGCAAGTGCAGGGTTTAGCAGACAGGGTATGTCTGATAAGTGCACAAGAGAAACAGGTGGGGGACTGTATGGGTACAGATACAGACCCCAGTGCAAGGGGTGGCCCGGAGGCAGTGCAGGAGGGTGATAGGGTGAGCAGATACCTAGGCCCGGAGGACAGAGGGTGGCCAGATGCACGGTGCCAAGAGAGAAAACAGATCAGCACAGGAGAAGGGGGGCAAAGGCAGAAGCAAAGAGGAAGGTCTTGAGGTGCTTCCGGAACCCGAAATGGTTCTCCTCAAGTTTTAGAGTGGCAGGGAGGCTGTTCCAGAGGGAGGCACCAGCCGAAGGCAGAGATCTAACCCCATCTTCTTTCTTTGAAAAACGACTGACCCTGAGGGAGTTAGAGGTAGAGGAGCGAAGAGCTCGGGAGGTGAGGTATTTACGGAGGGATAGTGGAAGGTATTTTGGACCCAGCCCCCAGAAAGCCTTGTGGACAATGCAGAGGGTTTTTAATTTAATCCTTGCATCCACTGGGTGCTAATGAAGCGATTTCAGAGCTAGAGAGATACTATCCCAGGGCTTGAGGCGAAAGACAAGTCTCACAGTCCTGTTCTGGATTAGTTGTAAAGGGCATAGAGTGGAGGCAGGTATATTTAAAAAGAGGCTGTTACAGTAGTCCAACTTAGAGAGAACCAGAGCTTGGGAGACAGTGAGCTTCTGGCGGAAGGAGAAGAAAGGCAGAGTACCTCTGAGCAGGTGCAATAGGAAGTTTGACTTTTTAGAGACGTCAGAGATGTGGGCGGAGAAGGAAAGTGTGGAGTCAAAGATGACCCTGAGGTTCTTAGCCTCGCAGGTAGGGGTAGGAGGAGGGCCAAGGGAGACTGGCCAGAGAGTGAGGGGAAAGGATGGTGAAGGTGTGCCAATGAGGAGGATCTCCGTCTTGTTGGCATTTAGACAAATATCGCTGGTGGCACACCAATCATGAATGGCAGTTAGGCAATCAGAGATGAGAGAAGGAGAGGAGGTGGCTGAGAGCAGCCTGAAAATGAGTTGAATGTCACCAGCAAAGGACTGGAAATTTGAACAGAAAATGGCAATGCAGTGGGCGAGAGTTGCAAGGTATTGGTTGAAAAGCCAGGACGAAAGGTTAGACTCCTGGGGAACACCACAGGTAGAAAGGGAGATAGAGGATAGGAAGGACCCAAGTTGTACCTGTGAGGGTCGATCCGAAGGCAAAGAGGTCAGCCAGGCCAGAGCCTGATCGGTGATACCTAGTTTATCGCGGAGACGGTTGAGCAGGGTGATATGGTTGACTGTGTCGAAGGCAGAGGAGAGATCGAGTGGGATGAGGACAGAGCGAATGTTAGAGTCAAGGTTGGAGAGCAGATCTTCGCAGATGTTCAGGAGAGCAGTTTCCATGCTTCTGGCAGCTCTGAAGCCAGATTGGTGGCCATGGAGGGAGCCAACAGAATTGGAGGGAAGGTTAAGATGAGAGATGGCCAGCTTTTCCAGGAGCTTACCCAAAAAGGGAGTAATGGAAATTGGGCGATAGTTAGCCGGACAAGAATGATGGGCTGTGTGTTTCTTGAGGAGAGGATGCAAAAGTGAGTGCTTCAGAGGGGAGGGGAAGGATCCAGAGGCAAAGAGAGGTTGCAAAAATCAGCAAGGGTCGGAACGAGGGTGTCAATGTGGTCCTTGATGGGTTTAGAGGAACAGGGATGAATCTGTTTTGAGTTAAAGCAACAGAGGGCTCTAGCAGAGCAGCATTTAGGGAAACAAAGTTGGACATATTGTGGTCCTTGCAATTAGCAGGAGCCAATGTACACATTTTAGGGCTGCAGCGATACGATCCCTGGGCTTGAGGCCAAAGAAAAGTCTTGCATCCCTATTCTAGATTAGCCATAGGGGGCATAGACAACAAAGGTTAAAGGAGAGGCTGTTGCAGTAGTCCAGCCTACAAAGTAGCAGGGCTCTACAGATGTTGAGCATCTGGGTGAAGGTGAGGAACGGTACAATGCCTGTAAAGAGGTCAAGCTGAAAGCATGGGCTTCCTTTGCAAGCACCAACATGTAAGGAGTAAAGGAGAGAGAGGACTTAAGATAACCCCAAGGTGTCTGGCCTCACAGGGTAGTGAGAGTAGAGGGCCCAAAGACAGCAGCCAGAGGGTGGAAGATAAACAGGGCAGAGGTGTCACAGTAAAAAAAGATCTCTATCTTACTGGCACACAATGCCTCGATGGCGGTCCGACAATTAGAGATTAAAAACAAGGACAACAAATTAGTTCAGGGAAGTTTAACGAAACCTGTGTGTCATTAACATGACACTGGCAAAAAGAAAAGAAGAAGGACATCAAGTGAGCCAGAGGGACGAGATAGACATGGGAGGCTCACAATTATAGGATAAAACCCTGGGGTACGCTGCAGGTACACAATGAGGCAGTGGAGTAGAAACAGCCCAGTTGCAGCTGGTAAGGGCTGTTAGTGAGGAAAACAAAGCAGCCAGTCCAGCGCCTGCTCCATGATGCCAAATGTATCATGTAACCGTTTAATGAGAATACAATTGTTAACCATGTGAAAGGCGGAGGACCCATCAAGAAGCACTGTTCTCAAATGTGCTACAATCCGTGGTCGAAGTGAGCGGGGGTGGTTGGGAGCAGTGCTCCTCTACTTTTTAAAATTATGTTTTACTGTCCCTATACTTTTATTTTAAAAACAAACCGTTCCAGAATGGTTTTGTTTTCAAATGAATGTGTAGGAAGAAGTTGAAACTGACACTAAACGTTCTGTTAAACAGCAGGTGCATGTGTTTGGGGGGTTGTATTGTGTGTGAGAGGGGGCGTGGTGAAGGGGTTTGTGGGGATTGGGTGCAGGCCAGCAGGTAACACAGTTCCACTACTTGCTTTCGTACCCTTCAATCACTGACTATAATCATAAATACGGTATACACTTTAATTATATCATTCCACCATATTACAAATGCTGTATACTCCCACTGTATTACCTATAATTACAATACACACATTGTTTGTAATTGTAATTGTAATTGTTTATTCATTTATAGTGCGCGCCGGGCCCGGAGGCATCAGGGCGCACATTACTATTGTGGTGGGTGTGGCCAGTGGCCAGATTCTTGGGGCCATGCCCCCAAGAATCTGGCCACTGGCCACAACCACCACAATAACATTAAAATATAACAAGTATAATAATGTAGCAGGGAAGGCCATATTAGGAAGACTCCATGTCATTTCATCGCGGGATGAAACAACAATGGGGTTTTCTCCGTGGATATTTCAACGCGAAAACTTGTTTAAAAAATAATAATAATTCTGGGGGGTTCCCTCCCAACCCCATCCCCTTTATTATTTAACTATTCCCTAACACCCACCCCCTATCTATATTTTTTTATCCCCCCTACAAAATTCGATGAGTTTTCTCATTGAAATAACAACAGAGAAAAACCCAGCGTCCTTTCATCCCACGATGAAAGGACGTTGTACCATTAGGAAAATGGATGCTGGCTCAAATAGAATTTAAGTAAGCTACCTAGAGACAGGCCGAGGCTGTAAGTATCAGGAGACGCGGAAAAACCTCCCTATGAGCGTACCCAACGATGAGCCATGATTGGCCCAGAGCGAGGATGCTGTTTTGGGGGATAAGTGGAAAGCACAAAGGGAGCACATTGATACGCTCTGAATATAGGACATACTTTATAAATAAAGGAAGACAAAAACATCTGTGAGAGCCAAACTGCTGGTTAATTAAATATGTATAAAGTTCATATGAGATAGGGTGAGTAAGTCTCTAGAGGCCAAGAGGAGCAACAGCACCCCACATAATTAAAAGAAATAGCAGTAAATGGAAGGCTGAAATGTACAAATTCGTGGTCTCTTCACACATGACTCAGAAGTTGAAAACAAAGGCTATTCATTAGAGCCTCAAGTTAAGATAGTGGTGCGCTCACACTCCCTTGAATGTTCCAGGACAGTGAGCATCAGCAAGGTCAACTACAAACAGAAGACTTTGGCTGGTGGCCTACCGATGACAGATGATAGACTTATTGAGAAAATGGGGAGTAGTCTGGCAGGATTCAAACACCTGGGGGTTCATTGCATGTACATGCTGCTAAGGAGCGGAAAGTCGAAGGCTGGTATTGTATGCCAACCAATCAGTGGGTTTGGGGAACAACCTAACATACAACATTGCAGGAACCAATACACTCTTGTTATGTCCATTCTAATCAGACTTTTTGTGCACCAAAGCTGTTGAGGAAAATTGAAGGTAAATGCTGAAAGCCTGTTTGGGGGTCACCTCTGTGGCTACTTTAGCTAAGCAGAGGGCAATAGATCTGTATATGAACATAATGGTAGCGCCTAAGAGCCCTCTTAATTCCTGTATAAAATATGAGTATTTAATTGCTGAATCGAGAGGATCCTACTACAAGAAAGTATCAGTTGAAAAGAATTGCACTGAAATATCAAGGACTCTTGAAGCTGAATCTACAAATATGGACGACATGTAATCTTGAAAACAGCACATAAAGCTTAAAAATACTGAGCTGGGTTATCATTGTAACATCAGGCAATTGAAATGTAGGGCAATGCCAGGAGTTCCTCAGAAATGCTCCTGAGAGTACTAGAGTCCCAGTATGTATTGCACAATGTCCATGTCCCCGTAAAATGAAGGGATTATATGAGGCTTTGCTTCAAATTTGGAATTGCCGGCTGCATGGGATGGAGTCCCCAGAATCAGTAGAATGTGTAGATTCTGTCAGTGAGACAATCCGTTTGAAATCATTAAACATTTGGGTGAATTCTGAAGCATTCAATGAAGAGTGCTGGACATGCATTGCAAGCACTACAGGCTACATGCATTACAAGGAGCTAGGGGCTACATGCATTACAAGGAGCTAGGGGCTACATGCATTACAAGGAGATATGGGCTACATGCATTACAAGGAGCTACTGGCTACATGCATTACAAGGAGCTAGGGGCTACATGCATTATAAGGAGCTACGGGCTACACGAATTACAAGGAGCTACTGGCTACATGCATTACAAGGAGCTACAGGCTACATGAATTACAAGGAGCTACTGGCTACATGCATTGCGAGGAGCTATAGGCTACATGCATTACAAGGCACTACGGGCTACATGCATTACAAGGAGCTGTGGGCTACATGAATTACAAGGAGCTACTGGTTACATGCATTACAAGGAGCTACTGTCTACATGCATTACAAGGAGCTATGGACTACATGCATTGCAAGGAGCTACGGGCTACATGCATTACAAGGAGCTACTGGCTACATGAATTGCAAGGAGCTATAGGCTACATGCATTACAAGGAGCTACGGGCTGCATGCATTACAAGGAGCTACTGGCTACATGCATTACAAGGAACTAGGGCTACATGCATTACAATGAGCTATTGGCTACATGCATTACATGGAGCTACGGGCTGCATGCATTACAAGGGCCTACGGGCTACATGCATTACAAGGAGCTACGGGCTACATGCATTACAAAGAGCTACGGGCTACATGCATTACAAGGAGCTACCGGCTACATGCATTGCAAGGAGCTACTGGCTACATGCATTACAAGGAGCTATCGGCTACATGCATTGCAAGGGGCTACGGGCTACATGAATTACAAGGAGCTACGGGCTACATGAATTACATGGAGCTACCGGCTACATGCATTGCAAGGAGCTACTGGCTACATGCATTGTAAGAAGCTACGGACTACATGCATTACAAGGATCTATGGGCTACATGCATTGCAAGGAGCTATGGGCTACATGCATTACAAGGAGCTACCGGCTACATGCATTGCAAGGAGCTATTGGCTACATACATTACAAGGAGCTATGGGCCACATGCATTGCAAGGAGCTACAGACTACATGCATTAAATATATCTTTGAGCTACATGCATTAGAAGGATCTACTGGCTACATGCATTGCAAGGAGCTACGGGCTACATGCATTACAAGGAGCTACTGGCTGCATGCTTTGTAAGGAGCTACTGGCTACATGCATTACAAGGAGCTAAGGGTTACATGCATTGCAAGGCGCTATTGGTTACATGCATTGCAAGGAGCTATGGATTACATGCATTACAAGGATCTACTGGCTACATGCATTGCAAGGAGCCATGGGCTACATGCATTACAAGGAGCTACTGGCTACATGAATTGCAAGGAGCTACTGGCTACATGCATTGCAAGGAGCTATGGGCTACATGTATTGCAAGGAACTACTGGCTACATGCATTGCAAGGAGCGCTGTCCAGACAAGTGGTTGACTGTAAATTGGTCGAAAGACAAATGGTCGACATAATTTGGTCGAAAACCAAATGGTCGAATTTTTTTTTTATTTATATATGTATATTTTAGGTTTTCGTTTAGGGAAAAAAAGGGTTTTTTAGAAAAAAAGGGGGTTGGGGGAGGGACCCCCCGGGAGGGACCCCCCAAAAATAAAAAATAAAAGGGGGTGAAAATAAAAAATAAAAAATTCGACCATTTGGCTTTCGATCAAATTGGATTACAAGGAGCTACCGGCTACATGCATTGCAAGGTGCTACTGGCTACATGCATTACAAGGAGCTATGGGCCACATGCATTGCAAGGAGCTACAGACTACATGCATTAAATGGATCTATGAGCTACATGCATTAGAAGGATCTACTGGCTACATGCATTGCAAGGAGCTACGGGATACATGCATTTCAAGGAGCTACTGGCTACATGCTTTGTAAGGAGCTACTGGCTACATGCATTACAAGGAGCTATGGGTTACATGCATTGCAAGGAGCTATTGGTTACATGCATTGCAAGGAGCTATGGATTACATGCATTACAAGGAGCTACCGGCTACATGCATTGCAAGGAGCTACTGGCTACATGCATTACCAGGAGCTATGGGCCACATGCATTGCAAGGAGCTACAGACTACATGCATTAAATGGATCTATGAGCTACATGCATTAGAAGGATCTATTGGCTACATGCATTGCAAGGAGCCATGGGCTACATGCATTACAAGGAGCTACTGGCTACATGAATTGCAAGGAGCTACTGGCTACATGCATTGCAAGGAGCTATGGGCTACATGTATTGCAAGGAACTACTGGCTACATGCATTGCAAGGAGCGCTGTCCAGACAAGTGGTTGACTGTAAATTGGTCGAAAGACAAATGGTCGACATAATTTGGTCGAAAACCAAATGGTCGAATTGTTTTTTTATTTATATATGTATTTTTTAGGTTTTCGTTTAGGGAAAAAAGGGTTTTTTAGAAAAAAAAGGGGGTTGGGGGGGGAATAATAAGGGGGTGAAAATAAAAAATAAAAAATTCGACCATTTGGCTTTCGACCAAATTGGTTCGACCATTTGTCCAGTCGACCAAATTTTTTCGACCAAATCTCTGGTAACCGCAAGGAGCTATGGGCTACATGCATTACAAGGAGCTACGGGCTACATAATAATATGGATTGTGTTTGGAATGTGATTATGCTGGCACAGATCAATCATCTAAAAATGTCTAAGTTGTGGAAATTCACTGGGGAGAAAATGTTATTATTGATAAAGTGTAACTAGGCTTAAGAATGGAATGTTGGCACTCTAGAAATTGTATTGCAATGGATTTTGTATTTAAAATACAGTTTGATCCCACATTGATACTGAAAAAGGTAACCACTTTTCTCAAACATGCATAGCATATCTTTATTGAAGTTCAGCAAGTAGAGGACACTTGCTCGCCACTTCGGGGTGCATTACGGGCACTGCATTCAGTAACATAAAGGGGTCCGTCCGCCTGTGGCAAGGGCTGGCTGCGGCTGGAGTGGTAAAACGGTCCCAGACCTATACTAGATCAGAAAAGAAGGAGCATGAACGTCATCCCTGTTTGAGCCTTGCAAATGCCTATGACCAGCAGGCATGCAGACCGCTGCTGATAATGCACAGAAGGGTCAGTGACCACCCATCTGCACATGGAGTAGATTTCACGTCTGGCAGCTCTGGGCCCATTCTGATGGCTTTTGGGGTTACAGCTGTGGTGCAGGACTACATTCCTTCACTTGTGGGGAAAAATATTATTTTTTAAGACCCCCCCAATGCTTTCCCCTAAAAATGTGTTTACTTCAGCCTTTGGGATGGGGGTGAAACTATGGGCTATTTCTAAGCGGTGTTACGGCTTCTAATCATGTACTAGTTTCTGCATGTGGTATTAAATAAATACTGCACAGGGTGAACATCTCAACTCGCATAGCGAGTGTTATTTGTAAATATAGGTGTTATTTGAAATATGGGCCTCATTCCGAGTAGGGTGGTAAGGGATACCGGGCACCGGTAAGGAGACCGGTGCCGGTAATCCCTTACCGCCCTACTACAAGGACCCTTAGCGGGTCCCTCCAGTAACGTCTGGTCTGACCAGGCTTTATGGACGGGACCCGCAAAGGGACCAGGGCGCAAATAACGGACTTGACATGCGCGAGCCCGTTATTTGCGCCCTCCCCATTCCCATTGAGCCCTATGGGGGCTCAAATGATAATGGGGAATGGTATTTTCAATGGGGACCTACCAGTCCCGCAAAGGTCGGACTACACCGGTAAGTCCCCATTGAACTAGACCGGTGCCAGACCCGTTATTGGTGGCAGTCATGGTGCAAATAGCGCCATGACTACCACCAATCTCGGAATGAGGCCCACTGTCTCTTTTGGCTGTTTCCACCATTCCCATAGTGGGTGCCACCCAGTATTAATAGGTACTCGGCGCTAACAAACCGACTGCGTTCGGTATGGAAAGGTTGCAACATTGCAGAACTTTCAAAAACTGACCACACCCCTACTCTGGCGTTCTTCCACGACTGGTGGTCGTGCGACAGAAGAAAGATTGGCAAGGCCCAGCCATACCCCCTGGTGCACAGGCACACTCTGTGCAGCCCGCACAGGATTACATTCTGCAATTGCGAGGGCCCTATTGGCTGGGCCTCATGCCTATGTAATTCTTGCTGAGAGTGTGATACCAGTTTCCCCCATGCCAGTTTGTTGTTCTGGCATGGGATTTAACTGTAGTGTTGGCATTTCGTGTGGGTGCCCCATTTGAGCCCATGCGTTCTTGTTCTTTAAATTTGCTCACCCTTAAGATGGTTTTCCTGGATGCCATCACTTCTGCTAACCGGGTTAGTAAGCTCCCGGTGCTATCTGTGTAATCGCGTTAGGCCGTGTCACGGATCGCCTATACCATCTATTCCTGAGGACCATCGTCTGCAGCTGGACCGGCGTGGCCCCAGTGCTCTGGGTCTCCTGAATCTGTCTGCAGCATCCGATACAGTCCACCCCAGACTAGGGGCCTTTGGTTGCAGGGCTTGGCACTGAAATGACTTGAGTCTGTTCTCTTGCAAAGAGGGCAAGCGGTCTATCTTCCACCTTTGACCTCTAGACCTTCAGGAACTCCCAAAGGGCTCGGCCCTGTCCCCCCTGCTTTTTAATCAATATATTAGTAAACTAATAAAACTCATTAGGTACTTTGGGGTCAAAGCATATATCTAAGTAGGTGACACCCAAATGATTTTTGAATTCCCCGAACACAGGCCCTACTACCTTTTCCGATCGGCCGCTAGCCATCCAGAGTTGGATGCAACCAAACATTTTGACAATGAATCCATGTATCCACGATCGGCCAAGTCAGATCATAGCACCTGTACGCTGACTTGCTGATTGATGTTAGACCAGTCGGAACCTGCCCAGAATATTGAACTGGTCACCCAGTAGATCATGGCGATCAAGGGTGATGAGGCTAAGACTGAATTTGATTCACACAAACGACATTTTGGGGTGCCTGGAATAAATTTCCGAGAGACTTGAGAATATGTCGCTTTTGCTCTGTGCCCGGAGAGGTGGAGACGCTTCGCCACATATTGCTGCATTGTAGATCTTTAGAGGCGAGGCGAATGGCATATGTTGAACGTCTTCTCCACCCCATGCCCAGATTCACACCGGAAAAGTATGGCATTTTATCATGAACTCTTATGGCCATAACCAATGGATGGTTGCTGCGATTCATTTCCTAAAAGACATTTTAGACACAGGTAAAGGGGTAATATGATTCATGTGGTATGCATTTTAATTATGTTTTTTCTCTGTCATGGTTTAGTATTTTCATATACTTTTTCCTTTTTTTTCTTTTATGTTTTTTTTTCTGTACCTAGTGCTAAACCTTTTTAAATGAATCATTACCTTGTAACTTGTATTTTACATGAAATATTGTATGGTCTCTTTCTTATGTTTGTTAAAAGTTACTTGTTAATCAAATAACAATAACAACAACAAAAAAATGTGGGGTTTGGTTGTGGGTTATCCAGTTGGCACACCGCCCCCAGATCTTTGGCCCCCATTCCTAGCTACCTGTCAAAACCAAAAATATTGAACTTGTGAATTCTTGTGGCTGCAGAGATCTTTTCTGGAATCCCAAATCAGTGCGGACATATTTTTTTTTTCTTTTTGTCCTAAAAAGTTTGAAATAATGTCCCCATTTCTTGGCTTCCCTGAAAAGGCCCCAAGTCACCACTTCTCTGATTCTGCCTGTCCCTGAATATTGAGACAGCCCTTATTTGGGTCTCTCCACATTTCTGTTGAACCGGCTTCAGAGGTTACAAAAGGAGGCAGCACGGCTGTTGACGAAGATGTCCTCTGAGGCTCATTTTAGTCCTTTAGTCCCTTGCCGGCACTGGCTTCCAGTGGAACACAGACCCCACTTGGATATGGCGCATAGAGCTTGGCATGGTACTGGCCCTATGTTTTTGCAAAACAAATTCCAGAAATAGGTTTCTTCTCGCCTTCTGAGATCCGTCTCCATTGTAGTAACTCCCAAACAAGTCTATAACCGTCTTGGTGAGCGCTCCTTCCAAGTGGTTGCAGCCCCCACGTGGAATATGTTGGGGTTCATTACGGGTACTAAGGTGCAGCAAAACGGGCTGTAATGCTGTTGCTGCCACTTCATTGCCAAAGTACCGTGCCGCCATACTGCAAGTTTTGGCAGTAAAATGGAGAATGCATCATCATCAAAAAGCTGGTGGTATATCGCCCACCTTACCATCAAATATCGTCGGAATTGCCACATCTAAATTACTGCTCACTGTAACTTGCAACATTTCCTATAGATACCTATTGGGGCTAACACCACCGGGCCGCCACTCGTCATCCCGTGGTAAGGTCACTGGGCACAGTAGCGGCAATGATAATCGATTGTGGTGGTAAATTGGAAATTTCTGTGCCGATTCGACACCAAACTTGTAATGAACTGGGAGGATAGCTCAGCGGTAACGTGCTCGCCTTGGAAGCAAGAGACACGGGGCAACTGAGGTTCAATCCCCGGGTCCGTGCTTGGAAACCTCAGGGTATTAAGCGCATTATAAATACGCTATCATATCATATCAATGAAGCCCATTGTCTCTTAAAGTAAAGTGGGAAATCTGGATGGACATTCTCCATATCAGAAAGCTCTGAAGACATATTTCTTTTTGATTTAAAGATTTCTCTCTCTTCTCGTCCTTGTCCCATATCTATACATCTCTTCCCTGGGTCCCATAGCGCCATGAAGCCACCTCAGTGGTATCAATGCGCGTTACAAATTTATAACCTACCAAAAAAAGATAGAGTGGCAGCCTAAAGACAGCAATATGCCCGGAGGTGGGAAACAGGCTGCTTGGGATGGCTGAGGTTTCTTACATGCTGGGAGTCTCTAGTATCTGCTGTGGATTGGCTTTTGGTGACTGTATCAAAAGGTTTCCCTGCAAGCACTGCCCCTGGAGATACTTCCTGCATTGCTTCAATGTAGCGCTTTCTTTCAGAGCCTGTTTGCTAAATAATGCAGTGGGACAAGGCAAGAACGCAGCAGTGACACAGCTGTTGGCAGCTGGACCGTCGGTGAATTCGGCAAGGTACTTCACCTTTGTTATTTAATTGACTAAAGGTTTGTGAACCTGGCTGGATGCGGGAACCTCCAGTTACATGTGCCGATATTTCCTTCCAATTTTTCCATCTATAGAACCTGGCCGCTCGGGGTTCAGGGGATTGAAAATAGTGGCTTTGCACGCTGTGTATTCTTGGGCATGTAGGTTGTCTCAGCATGACACTGTGGAAGGCCCAGAGGTCTGACCAGGGCTGAGCCACAGACAGGCTAGGTGTTCTTAGGCACTTTGCGCACAAGCCTAGGCTGGGTTTTGGTAACCATGACATAAATAAATGAAGAAACCAAAACATTTGTGGGTTTTTTTGTCTGCTTTTCAGGGAGCTGTTGCAAAATTAGCAAATTGGGATTTCTCTTACAACCCCTGCCAAATGCTGTTGGGGGCCCTGAGGTAGCAAGTAGAAGGGCTTTGCTGCCTGTGCTGTCTTGGGCATGGCTACAACATGCCATGGGGCAGCATGCAGTGAGTACATCATTCCAGGCAAGCACCTCTCTCCAGCTATCTTTACTTTCAACGCTGCTCACCATAGAATACAGTTCAGTCTCATGATGATAAATCCAGTCCAATTGTGCACATAGCTCTTGCACCTTTTCCTTCTCATGCCTTCCTGAGCACCTTATCTATCCCTCGCCCGCATGCCAACTACTTGGACTTTCTCCTCCCTACCACTACAGAATTTTCTGTCATACTCCTCCTTTGCCTCTCTGACAGGGGCAAACGCGCTTTGAAGCCATGAACTATAGCATTAGGCACTATACAAATGCAAAATGACATAACATGCCTTCAATTGCAAGGCACTGCACTCAGCCAGCTATCGCTCAACTTGCAGAGATGGCACACTGGCCCCATGCCATCAAGATGGTCTATATCTAGCTCTGTGTTTTTAGACAGCAGTATTTTCTATGCCAGGCCCTGGTATTCAGCTCTTTGAGCACTTCAATGCCTCAGGGTTGTTTGTGCGCTTTACAAATTAAATAAATAAATAAACCATCAGTATGTAACTGCAAGCACCGGCGCCCAAAAGGCCAGGAATGCTTGAAAGTGACTGATGCCCAGGGGGCAGTTGGCAAGTCTGAGCTTGGCAATCCTCACCAGGAACTCCTGCGTCATTCAGTGGAACACTGCTGGTCCTCCAATGCGCGCGCCTCAGGCATCAGGGTGCCCTTCATGCTCTTCCGCCAATGCCGAGCGCTGACGAGATGATTCTGGGCTCCCCCCACCCCCAGACAGATTCTTCTTTCCAGGTAATTAGTTCACCTGACGAGTCCCTGATCCGTGGCTTCATCAGCTGTTGGCGGCACATTGGGTTATCCGCTTACCTAGGAAGGGATGAGGCCCCAGCCTGGGGCTCTCCACCCTCTGCTGCGCTGAACCGCAGGGGTGTGGCAGGGGGCGGGGGGTTTGCTGGGTGTTGCTTAAGGCATGCTGCGCTTTTGTCCTTAAAAGATAACTTCACCTTGCCAGTTTCTGAGCAACTGGCACAGATTGCAAAGACTCTCGTGTTCCTAGCATGCCACCAGCAGGCAGAGACATGGATGAGTGTGGCCCCTTGCTGACCTGGTGGTCATTCCAAAATAGGTGGCACATTGCACGTCCTTTATGCTTTGAATTATTTCTGCAATATCTCAGGTTTTTTGGCTTGTCTTTTTTGGGTCCCTATTTATTTATTTATTTCGCATTTGTAAAGCGCGCCTAACCCGTGTGTATCTGGGCACTGGAAAGCAGGTAATACAATTATTAATTTATTTTGTATTAGCTTTGAATGCACTCATGTTCTTGCACCTCCTTACCTTGCTGAGCTCATTTCCCTTTACCACATAGATGCCAACATTATCTATTCCATTCGGGAGACAGTAGTCCAGCCCTGGGTTTAACGTTGCATTTTGGGACGTGTAGTCCTGTATGTCCCCATTGTAAATCTAGTACCACAACTCCTGAATGTCTGGAGTGTGTTAGGCTGTCTGGTCCGGGCCTACGCACAATGACCCTTTTGTGTCAGGCCCAGGAAGCCTTCTCTCTGACCCCGCACTAAGAAAGGTTGTCACCGTCTTCCAGGGAACAGGAACGCTCTCATGGTGGTACCCTAGGAACCGGGGCCTCAAAGAAAGTCCTGTCATTGCAGTGGCCACCTCTCACCCAGGCGCTGATTACTGGAGACCCTTACTGAGCAGAGGTAGAATAGCGCAGGCAAGAGGTTCAGTCCACAGAGGGGTCTGACCATTTGGGATTTTTCTAGGGATCCCTCACTTCCTGTCCCCTTACCCACTTCCTGCAGACGAGGCAATCTATGAATGATATCAGCAGGGAAAGGACACTTGTTACAGCAGCCAAGATTGGACCCTTAACAATGGGGTTGCTGTGGACCAATCCGCAGTCGCGTTGCGCCTCTATAAGGGGGATACCTCCCCTTAGCTGATTCATCTTTGGATGCCGCTTGAAGAAGGACTCATAGACACCTGATTGGGAGTATGGTCTACTCCGACGTCCTCTGCCACAGTGGTGAAGAAGACAACCCCTTCCCAAGAGCCTATTTGGAATGACCCGCTGAATGGACAAGGCCTACGTCAACGGAGACACTGGTACTCAGGACCCCTCTCACTGCAGGTGAACAGAACTCTGGCAGTTCTTTCTATAGACCTTCGCGGTTGGGGAGTGCAGAGAAGGACTCACCTTGCCACTGAGACCCTGGACTGGGTCTCCTAGCACCCAAAGCAACCAAAGAACCAAGGGTATGAGCCCTTTCTCCCCCTGCATCTTAAAGGACGCTAGTGACCTTTAAGCCCACCTTTGAAAGATATATTCCTTAACTTTGACACTTTGCTGCTGAAATCTTTGCCTGAGCGCCCTGTCTCCCAACCCAGAGTGCCCCTTTAACTAAAAGTGTGGTTTCTCTGTGTTTTCCATTACAGGGGTGGCCCAGTAGTGTTTATATTAGTTATTTATTTATAGTTGTTGCTATTGTAGTGTTTGGGGTGTGGACTGACTCAAATCAGATCATAGTTATTGGTTAGATAATACAAGCTGCATAGGTAATACGATGACGTTCATACCCTAAACGTCTACTTGAACCAATGGAGAGTACAACAATTGTCTTATCTCCCAGGGTGCTTGCTTATTAAGAACCTAAATGAAGAACCATAGATTTTTGTTTTGCTTGAAAGAGTTAGCTTTAATTTATGCTTCCAAACTGTTCATGCATCGCCCACGCGTGTTTTGCTCAGAGATCACCGTCAGGGCCAAAACAATGATCCGGGCCTCACAAACTTAGTGCTTAAATGCCCCCCTTTGGAACCTTTTCATATTTCAAATTATTCCCAAATTTTGTCATATTGAGAGTTTAGTAACTTTCTTATGTTGAGCTATGATCTAAGCTTATCAGATTTATGAAGTAATATAAATTATGGAACAGTCGCAGCATTTACAGATGTACGCGGCACGATTACACTCGCATCAGAAGAACCAGTTACAAACAGCACAATCAACAAGTCCACCCTGTGAACCTAGTCTTGGACCGTTCAATACATTAAATTAGATTACTTCATGCAACTAATCTGATACATTTCAACCATAGCTCGACAAAGAGAAAGTTACGAAACTTCAAATTGACAAAACTTCGGATAAATTGAAATACCAAAAGGGTACCTTTAAGCACTACATTTAGGAGGCGAGGATCATTACTTTGGTCCTGATGAGGCTCTCTGAGCGAAACATGCATAGGCCAAGTATGAAAGTGTTGCAAGCTTAAATTAAAGCTAACCCTTAACCCTCTCACCAAAAACTAAAAACTATGATTCTCCATTAAGGTACTTAATAAGCAAGTGCACTTGGACATAAGACAATAATTGTTTGCTCCATTGTTTATTTACAGTTTTGTCCATGTATGTTAGTATAATTAAAAATCATATTTTGATAGAATCTTGGTTGAACATTGTTTTAATTTGATACCACAGTACCTTTGTTGTTTGGATTGCTTCTGTACCAGCCCATACCATTGCTGAAGAGTGTCGTCTGCCTTGGCCTGCGCTACCCTAAAAAGAAAAGGAGGTGTACCTTTCTGGCTGTCCCTGTTTCACCTTTACGATTGGGATCATTGCTGGTTTAGTAGTAGTGTGAGGCTAAGAGTTAGAAGTATCCAGTAGTCATCCCTCTACTCCTGCAGAGCAGTAGTCATTTTGTTCAAGCTCAGTTCACTACTCTACACAAATACCAGCTGAACAGACTTATGATATGATATGATAAGTCATTTATAACGCACATGTACACATGTGTTTCTAGGCACGACAAGACAATGAAGGGTAGACAGAGGAAGGACAAAACAAATGATCTTACTAGGCCTTGTGTCATTTAGATTGTGCAAGTGCGAGGGAGAGGGACGAGGAGAAGTACTGTGGGGGAGGGGAGCAGAGAGTGCAATGGCAAGATATGGTAAGTGCTGCCAGGGTGGTGGCTCAAGTAAGTGCAGAGGGGCAGGGGACTGTAGGGTTGCAGATACAGTCCCTAAGTGGGTAGGAGGCCGGAGGCAGTGCAAGGGGTTACTGGTCATGCAGGAGCCTGGTGCCCGTGGAATGCAGTGGGTGGGCAGGTAACCAGTTAGCATAGCAGACAGGAGCATCAGCAGGAGAGAGACAGAGAGAAAGCAGAAGCAAAAAAGGAAGGTCTTGAGTTGCTTCCGGAACCTTAGGTGGTCCTGCTCAAGTTTTAGAGAGGCTTGGTGGCTGTTCCTGAGGGAAGCCCCAGCCGAGGAGAGAGATCTGCCCACCACTCTCTGCTTGGAGAAGCGTCTGATCCTCATAGAGTTGAAGGTGTGTGATTGGAGAGCTCGAGAAAGGTGATGTTTAGGAAGAGGGAGTTGGATGTAGTGTGGTCCCGGGCCCCAGAAAGCCTTGTGGACGATGCAAAGGGTCTTGAACTTGATCATTGCAGTCCCCGGGAGCCAGTGAAGAGATTTCAGGGCTGGAGAGATAAGATTTCTGGGCTTCAGGCCAAGGCCAAGTCTCCCAGTCCTGTTCTGGATTAGTTGCAAAGGGCGAAGAATAGAGGCAGGCAGAATTAGAAAGAGGCTGTTGCAATAGCCCAACCTACAGAGATCCAGATCCTGGAGACAGTGAGCTTTTGGGGAACATGAGGAAAGTAAGAATACCTCTGAAGAGGTGCAGCTGGTAGTGTGAATTCCTGGAGATGTCCGCGATGTGAGGAGAGAAGGAGAGGGTGGAGTTGAAGATGACACCAAGGTTCTTTGCCCCACAGGAAGGTGTGGGTGGAGGGCCCAGGGTGGGCGGCCAGAGAGAAAGAGGGAAAGTGGGAACAGGGATCCCAATGAGAAAGATCTCAGTCTTACTGGCATTAAGGCAGAGATCATTGTAGTCACACCATTTCTGAATCACTGATAGACAGTCAGGAATGAGCGAGATATCAGAGGGGGTTGAGGGGAGCCTGAAGGAGAGCTGAGTTTTTTCCGCGTAACACTGAAAGTTAGAACAGAAGGTAGAGATGAGGTGGGCCAGAGGAGCCAAGTAATGGCTGAAGAGCCAGGTTGAGAGGTTAGAACCTTGGGGATCACCACAAATAGAGAGAAAGGTGGGAGAGAGTTAAGACCCAAGTTGGACCTGCAAGGGTTCGATCAGATAGAAAGGAGGTCAACCATGCTAGGGCCTGACCCGTGATTCCCAGGTTGTCAGAGAGAGGATTGATCAGGATGGCGTGATTGACTGTATTGAAAGCAGAGGATAGATCAAGAAGAATGAGGACAGAAGGAAAGTTAGAGTTGAGATTAGAGAGAAGGTCTTCACAGGTGTTCATGAGAGCAGTTTCCATGTGTCTGGCTGCTCTAAAGCCAGACTGGTGTTCATGGAGACAACCAACAGATTCAGTATGGAGAGTAAACTGGGAGATGGTCAACTTTACCAAAGGTTTGCCCTGGAAAGGAGGGATAGAGATTGGGCGGTAGTTTGCCGGAGAGGAGGGATCGGCAGAGGAATTCTTGAGGGGGGAAAGGAAGATTCCGGTGGCAAAAGAGTAAATGCAGAAATCAAACACAGCTGGAGCAAGGGTGGCGATGTAGTCCTTGATGGTTTTAGAGGAGCAAGGGAGCACCTGCTTTGATGAGACTTTCATAGATCGGACTTGTCTAGAAACATTGTCTGGAGTGAACACGGGAAAGGAGGAGAAAGGAGGAGGAGGGGTGGCTGGAGAGGGGCCAGGAGTGTTGGAGGGAGAGGAAAAGGAGAGCGTGGACATTATGTCCTGAGTTTTAGTGGGGAAGTGTGAATCCAGTGCCGTGCAAAGCGCCTGGGAGGGGACAGGAGAGGTGGAGACTGGGGCAGGATTGTCCAGTTCCTTGCAGATTTTGAAGAGTTCGGCTGAGTTGTTAGAGGCCACAGAGATGTGGGATTGGATGTAGGCTCTCTTCTTGGACAGGACAGAGAGTCTATATTGCCTTTGGAGCAGACGGCAGGCCAGTTTGTCGGAGGATGAGCCTGATGAACCTCCACTTCCTCTCGGCCACACTACACTTGCATTTAAGAATCATACCAAGAATTGCACTTGAATGTGAGCTACAGACGGATCCTCCTGACAGGGGCAGAACATCAAGAGCATTAGAGATTGGGAGATGAGGTTGGAGAGGGCTGTGTCAGAGTGTGAGTCAGCTGCAGGTGAAGGACGAGGAGAGAAAGTAGCAGTGAAGTGCTCCACTGACACATGCTTCATGGACCGGATGAACGAGAATGTGGGTGGCAGTGCTGGTGTTGGCTATGCCCGGCTGACAGAGAGTGACAGGTGAGGGGAGAGAAGAAAGTGGTCAGTCCAAGAGAGAGGAGTGGTTAGAAGGTTAGAGAGGGGGGTGTCTGATGTGATGAGAACTTCCAGGGTGTGTCCAGCAGGGTGTGTTAGGGAAGAATAGAGAGAGAGAGAGGGAGGGAGAGAGAGAGAGAGAAAGAGAGAGAGAGTCACAGAGATTGCAAAAGAGCCCAGAGGAGGGGCTAGAGGCATCCAAGTGGATGTTGAGATCTCAGAGGATAAGAATTCTCGAGGTAGAGGCAAGGAGGGAGGAGGAGAGGTCAGCACACTCGGAGTGGAAGAGGGCAACCTGGCCAGGTGGCCTGTAGATGGTGGCCACAGTGAAAGAGAGGCCAGGAGAGATAGAGAGCCTGCAGACCAGGCATTCAAAGGAGTAGGCCTGTGTGGGAATGACAGAAGCAGGGATCCACTCCGGGAAGATCAGGGCTACTCCACCTCCTGGAGGTTTGGTTCTGGGTTTGGAGAGGATTTTGTAACAATCATGGAGGAGAGTGTCAAAACTCGTGACAGAGGTGGCCGTCAACCACATCTCGTGAGACCGAGGACATCCAGATCAGGTTCTTTGAGCAGTCGGCAGATTTCAGATGAGTGTTTGACAGCAAAGCAAGAGTTAAGGGTAGTGACGTTGAGCAGATTGACACATTTGAGAGACTTCCGTGGAGGGGCACAGGCATGAGGTATGCCCTGTGGAGGTGTTAGAGGTGCCCAAGAGTGGGTAGGGGAGGAAGAAGGAGATGGCAGAGTAGTCAAAGAGGAAGAAGAGGGTGCCAGAGAGGTGGTAGAGGGAGGAGGAGCAGACAAGCTGGAGAAGCGGAGGAGGGTGCCAGAGGGGTGGTGGAAGAAGAAGGTGGCGGAGGAGCCAGAGAGGTATATGTAGGAGTAACAGGAGAAGGAAGGAAGTTGATAAGCCACAGGAAGCATCTATCGAAAAGGAGGAGATTGGGCTGAGGGCCCTGGACCAATGCTGTACCATTCCGATAGACATTAATGGTGGTCTTGGAAGAGTGGAAGGGAACCGGGAGGACCTCCCACCGAGTGCCATCAATAATGGGAGAGGAGAAGAAAGGAGAGAGAACAGAGACCACACGTGGGGTCCATAGGCCTGGAGAGGGAATGACAAAGAGGATGTCAGTGGGGGTCTATCTCAAAGAAGCACCGGTGTATCAGTGATAGGGAGTCCATCACAATGTGGAAATGTCTATAGTTTTGTGCGAAGTAGCACATGGAGATGCACAATTCTTAGAAGTCCACAATAGTTGAATTTCCTCCCACCACTGATCGATCTTTAGGACAACCATTAAACTCTTCCTCTTCCAGACACCCTCCTCTGTCGGACAGCCTCTAGGTCCTTATTCCTCATGTAAGTGCTCCTGCATGCAAGTGTTGGCAACTTCCAACCCCAATCTGTCGGAAAGCCTCTAGGTCCTCATTCCTCATGCAAGTGCTCCTGCATGCTCGTGTTGGCATCTACCAACCCTGCTCAGTTGGACAGTCTCTAGGCTAGGTCCTTACTCCTCATCTCAGTGCTCCTGTGTGCAGGTGTTGACATCTACCAAACCCTCTCTGTCGGACAGCCTCTATGTCCTTATTCCTCATGCAAGTGCTCCTGCATGCAGGTATTGGCATCTACCAACCCCACTCTGTCGGACAGTCTCTAGGTCCCTATTCCTCATGCAAGTGCTCCTGCATTCTTGTGTTGGCATCTACCAACCCTGCTCAGTCGTACAGCTTCTAGTTCCTTATTCCTCATGTAAGTGCTCCTGTACGCAGTTGTTGGCAACTACAACCCCCACTCTGTTGGACAGTCTCTAGGCTAGGTACTTACTCCTCATCTAAGTGCTCCTGTGTGCAGGTGTTGACATCTACCAAACCCTCTCTGTCGGACAGCCTCTATGTCCTTATTCCTCATGCAAAGGCTCCTGCATACAGGTATTGGCAATTACCAACCCCACTCTGTCAGACAGCCTCTAGGTCCTTATTCCTCATGCAAGTGCTCCTGCATGCTCGTGTTGGCATCTACCAACCCTGCTCAGTTGGACAGCTTCTAGTTCCTTATAGCTCATGTAAGTGCTCCTGTACGCAGTCGTTGGCAACTACAACCCCCACTCTGTTGGACAGTCTCTAGGCTAGGTACTTACTCCTCATCTAAGTGCTCCTGTGTGCAGGTGTTGACATCTACCAACCCCACTCTGTCAGACAGCCTCTATGTTCTTATTCCTCATGTAAGTGCTCCTGCATGCAGGTGTTGGCAATTACCAACCCCGCTCTGTCGGACAGTCTCTAGGTTGTTACTCCTCATGTAAGTGCTCCTGCATGCAGTTATTGGCAATTACCAACGCCGCTCTGTCGGACAGTCTCTAGGTTGTTACTCCTCATGTAAGTGCTCCTGCATGCAGTTATTGGCAATTACCAACGCCGCTCTGTCGGACAGTCTCTAGGTTGTTACTCCTCATGTAAGTGCTCCTGCATGCAGTTATTGGCAATTACCAACCCCGCTCTGTCGGACAGTCTCTAGGTTGTTACTCCTCATGTAAGTGCTCCTGCATGCAGTTATTGGCAATTACCAACCCCGCTCTGTCGGACAGTCTCTAGGTTGTTACTCCTCATGTAAGTGCTCCTGCATGCAGTTATTGGCAATTACCAACCCCGCTCTGTCGGACAGTCTCTAGGTTGTTACTCCTCATGTAAATGCTCCTGCATGCAGGTATTGGCAATTACCAACGCCGCTCTGTCGGACAGTCTCCAGCCCCATATTCCTCATGAATGTGCTGTGTGTGAGTGTGGTGTGTGTGTGTGTGTTGACATAGCGAAAGGAAATCATTCCTTTTGTTTCAAGCAACCTCATATTGACTTGCGATTTCACACCAGGGGGGCAGTGTAAGTCGTTGTGTATAAGCTTTGCTGGTATAATCGGTTCTGCCCCCCAACACTTTTTGCCTTAACAGGAAATGTACATTCCTTCAAGAGGCACCAACCGATAGGAACATGGCAGGCGACCTCTGGTACTCTGTTCACCTGAGATCAGACACAAGTGCTTTTTGGCAGTCGCCGGGCCCCATACTTCGTCATCAGCCTCCAGGCTTCACGGGGGCTGGGGCTGTGGTGGGATCACAGGCGATTGGCTCATCAGCCGGGGTCATCACATGTATTCGGGTCTCCCAGACCGCACCTTTGCTTTTACAAATCATCAGCAGCCGCTGCTTAATTTTCCTGACTCCCAAAATACATCAGCTCATAAAAATCAAAAAGCAGGGATGAATATGCGCGCCCCTGTGACATGGCGTCGTCTGGTCAACCAATCCAAGCTCTAAACCCGATGCTCATGCCAGGCGGGCCTGCCACCCTGCAGACTGTGCTAGAAACTCGTGTTTTAGTGCCCCGTGAACGCAATCACACCCTGCGCCTTGAATACCAATTAGATGATAAGCAAGCGCGCGACACACAAATGCAAAGAGGCTTTTTTTTTATTATTTTTTTTTAAAGGGAAATTATTTGTTTGCAAAGCGTGCGTGTGTATCGCATTCCTGCCACTCCCGCCCCCGAAACAAATTAGATGTAAGTTAAGAGCCGGGCCGCGGGGTCACCTGCGCGGAGGGGGCGGTGGAGTGACAGGTGCCTGGGGGGCTCTGCCTTACAACCCCCCCGCCCCCTCGCTCGGAGCATGTCTTCCCGAGCAGATGTTCGGGGGAGGCAGCGATTACTATTGAACTCTTAATAAAAACACATCCGTTTATAGGCCGGCGCAAAGGAGGTGGGTAATTACGAGAGGCTCTCCCGGGATCCGGAGACACCAGGCCCGGCTCGGCCCGGCGCTGGGGCTTAATTAAAGCGCCCGCTAACATCCTTAATGGGGGGCCAGAAAAGGCGGGCGAAAAGCGCGCCGACGACGCCGCCGCCTTGTTTATCAGGTCACGGCGCGCTGCGGCCGACGTGTGGGGGCGGCGAGGGCTGGCACTGCCCATGTGCCGCAACAACGAAATCAACACCCAGGGGCAGCTTGTCAAACAGGGGCGCAGGGGATGCGCCCGTTTCATTGGCGCTGTTTCCAGAAATGCTCAGCTCACCTAATTCTCAAAGGTGGCCTGACTGAGCATTTCAGGGGGGGCTAGACAGTGGCGCGGAGACGCGCTGTCCAGCCCCCGGGCGGACATGAGTAGAAATGGCTCCCAGAAACGGCGTGTTATGTTAGGGTACTGTGATTTGGGTGCGCAATTATTTTTTTATTTTTATTTTTTTTGATGCTGTAGTTTATTTGAAAACTTTTTCATCATTTGGTTAAGTTGGATTGGCTTTTTTTTTTTTTTTTTAAATTTTGTTTGTCTAGTTCGAGTATAGAAGATAAAAAGAGAGCAATTGTGTAAGTGTACTTGTTGTTGTGGCCGCTGAGGAGAGCGGTCATCTTTCTTGCGTACACATTTGTATCGATGAGAGTTGGTAAAAGGCACCAAATTCTTTGCGTTGTGACGCGAGTTTGTTACATTCCATGACGAGGTGGAATATGGTTTCCTCGATTTTTTGGTCTTTGCAGAACCTGCAATAGTTGTCTGCCTGCTTGATCTGTCTTTTTGTAGCTAGGTATGCTTTTGTAGGGAGAATGTTTAGGCGAATTTTTAGAAATGTTGTTCGAATGGTTTGGTCTGGAAAGGTTTGCAGGTAGGCTGGTGGTTCGTGGATTCTCCTGTTGTCTTTTGTGCAGTGTAGATTCTGTTTGTAGGTATTTTTTTGTTGAATGGTCTTTATCCAGTCATTGTGCAGCAGTTTTGTTTTTGCGTGTTGTGGGCGAAGTATGAGTAGTTCTTCTGTGATATTTTCACTAACCATTTCTTTTCTGATTGTGTCTTTCCATTTTTGCAATATTGTCGTGTTGAAGGTGTTTTCTTTATGTCGCAGTATTTGAATTGCTGGAGTTTTCCCGTCTGTCAATATTTTGCGAAAAATGTCTAGTCTTTTCCATTGTACGACTGATTCAATTGATTGAGTTGCCAATTCGTAGCGTATTCTTGGCATTGGAAATGTTTGCGGGAGGCGAAGGACTTTGCGCCAGAAAGCCGCTTCATATTTTGTCCAGTTGACTCTCTGAGCGTTCAGCATTGCTTCAGTACCATAGGTGAGAATCGGAATGTACTTGTGTCTGTAGTAGGAGATAATTGGCTTGAAGGAGAATTTGCCGTATTTTCTGTGAAGGAGGCAGCCTTGTCTTGATAGCGTTTGGGATGTTTGTTCGATTTTGTCTAGCCACTGCTCTTCTGATTTAGACTGGTTTATTGTGATCCCAAGGTATTTAAACGCAGTAACATTTTCTATTTCAACATTGTCGATCGTAAAGATACGCTGGTTTATTCTTTTTTTTAGTGGTTTGGCGAGAGTCATTGTCTTTGTTTTTTCCGTATTGATCGTTAATTCATTTTTTTTCATGTACTGGCTTAGGTCTGCCAGTATTGATTGTAACCCAGTCGGTGTTTTGTCTAGTAACACGATGTCATCGGCGTATGCCATGACTGGGACTGGGATCGAGTTGATTTTAGGGGGATTGGTTTTGTGTGATTTTAGATGGTCTTCAATATCAGCAGTGAACAAGTTGTAGAGTGTCGCTGCGAGTGGACAGCCTTGTTTGAGTCCGTTTTCTGTTGGTATGGCAGGTGTTGTAGTTCCTTGTCTCGACAATCTAACTTTTATCGTGGTTTTTGAATACAGTAGAATAATCGGTTCTAGGATGTCAGATGGACAGTTCCATGTTCTAAGTTTCGACCATAGTTTTTCGCGCGAGATTGCGTCAAAAGCCATTTTTAGGTCAATGAATGCTGCGTAAATTGTCGAGTTGGAGTTGATAGCTTCATGTTTAATTACTTGTAGTAATATCAGGTTGAGGTTTGTTCCAACATTGGCCGTAAATCCTGTTTGTCTGGTCGAGAATTTGTTGTTTTTTATGGCCCACGCAGTGAGTTGGTTTAGAAGTACTGTTGCGAATAGTTTTCCTAGCGGATCGAGCAGGGCAATCGGACGGAAGTTTTGGGGGTCTTCTCTAGGGCCTTGTTTATGGATTGGTACGATTACTGCTGTTCTCCAGGAGTTAGGTATTCTATGCAGTTTATTGATCAGGTTTGTAATGTGGCATAGGAGGCTTGCCCAAGCGTTTGGATCTTCTTTGATTACGGCATTAGAAAGTCCATCTGGGCCTGGTGCTCTAGAAGTATTGAGTTTGTTAATCAGGAAGATGAAATCTTCAAATTCTGCGTGTACTTTCCATGTTGGGTCTGCTGTAGTCTGTGTATTCTGTTGAGCTGTTTCTCGTGGTGCGTAAATGGTGGTAAAGTGCGTTATCCATTTTTCTTGGGTTACATTAGCTGTAAGCTTATGCTGTTTTTGTTGATTGTCATTGAGTAGGTTCCAAAGTTCTTTTGTATTGTGGGATTTGTGACTTTTCAGTATTTGTTCAGCATCTGCTTGTTGAATGAGACTTTTTTGTGATTTAGTCCAGTTTCGATGGTTGTTTTTCAGAATTTTGATCTGGTATGAAGTATCGAGAGCTGGAGTTTTCTTTAACTGTCTTATTGTTCGGTTTAGGGCTTTTTTCCTTTCGGCAATTTCTTGGTTGTAGGAATGTCGATGGTCTTTCTGCGGGCAATTTTTGCTGGTTTGTTGGAATGGAATTAGGATCCATTCGTAGTCGATTTTTATAGCATTTGACAGTCTTGCCTGTTGGAATTTTTCCGGTAGTGAGGATAAGGATGCTTGTGGGATTCTCAGTCTTGTTGTTGTTCCGTTTAGTTCTAATGGAGGAGGTGGTAGTGCTGTCACTGTTTTTTCTAGTGTCGCTTCAGAGTGTGCGGTAAGTTGGCTGTGGTCGCTCCTGTCCGTTAATATCGTCTGTACGTTTGTGACTGATTGGTGAAGTTTTTCAGATAGAAATATATAATCGATGATTGCATGGGACGAACCTCTGCTCCATGTTGGTGTGTAGGATTTCGAAGTGTTCCCTTGACTTAGAAGGAGTAGGTTGCGTGTCGTGGTTTCTTTTATCCATCTCTTTGCATTTGGCGATAATTCTGAGTGCTTTAAGAGGCCACCGTTTTTATCGTATAACTTGATGTTCAGATCGCCACAGATTATTATTTCCGATAACGGGTATTTAGTTGTGGCCTCATCAATTGAGATGAAAACTCCGTCTAGGAACGTGTTTGTTGATATTGCTAGAGGGTTCCAATAGAGGTTTAGGATTAGGATTGTTGAGTTGTTTTTGTCTTCTCGATTTTGCTGGTTTTTTGTAGATGTTATTATGGTCAGTTGCGTCCAAGGGTTTATATTCTCGGAGAGTATTGCTGTGCTGTGAGGGTTTATCTTGATTAGGGTGAGTAAGCCTGAAGCAGGTCTTCCTTGTTTTTGTACGATAGCTGGGTTTAGGAATGTGATAAAACCATCGCATGCCGGTGGGTCGCTGAGCCAGGTTTCTTGGAGACATATGAAATGGTATTGCTCTAGTTCAGCGGCTGTGTCCGTGAATAGATGTAGATTACCTCTGGTGTTCCACGAGCACAATGACCAATTAAATCCATAGTTCATTAATTGTTATGAGTTTGAGTTCATTGAGTATTCTGTAGATTCTGTTTCTAAAAAGGTGTTTTCGAAGTCATAGATTCTTCTGATTGCATGGGCATCTCTGTCTGGACGTTGGCTTCTTATTGAGTCTTCTGTAGATGCAATATCTGATGAGGGAGTTTCAAAGCTAGTTCTGTTGGGTTTGTTAATTCTGTTTGAGTCTGCTTCTTCTGAGGCACGATTTGAGTATCTATCGTCAGTTGCCAGTTTTTGATTCCTTTGTTCGATGTATTTTCCTTCGTAACTTGTGGTTGCTTTATATTTTGGTTTGCTTGGTATTCTTGAGGATGTTGATGCCCAGCATGAGAAACCTAATTTGTGTAATTGTCTTCTTGTTGATATGATGAGTTCTTGGTTATTTGGGTCTGGGAGCTCTATGACGATCTTGTCCAGGTTCCGGTCGTCTTTAAAGGTTATCAGAGCAATATCTTTTGTTGTGAGTTTGTTCAGGCGAGGTATTACGCCAAAAAGGCGTAATAGGTTTGTTCTATTTAGAATTACCGGTTCCTGGTTTTTATTTGCATTTTCAATGTGGATTTCATATGTTTCATTTTGTCGTAATGGATTGACGAATGTTGGTCGGATCTGGCTGTGTTGACTGTGGTCTTGTGGTGTTGTTGTTATCGAGATCGACGAGATGGGGTCATAGGGCTCATCTCTGGTTGTGGGTGTTGAGATGTTTTCCATTGAGATCATTGAGATTTCTTCTAGGGAGATTTCAGTAGAGTTGTCTTGATTTTGATTCGATTGTTGGTCGAGTATTGAGGCGTATTCGTCGATTATTATGTAGCTCGTCTGGATTAATGGTTGTGGAGAGTGTTGATTGTTTTCTAATGGTTGTTCTTCATGGGTGGTCACGTCGAGCAATTCCTCGTCGATCGGCGATTGTGGCAGGGTAGGTTGCGCTAGTTTGGGTTTTGTCTGGGCTAGCTGAACTTGAATGCTTTGTGTGTTGGCAGCTGTTAGTTTCTTCTTTGATTGTTGAGCAGTTTGGGTGTTCTGGGTTATATTTCTTAGAAACGCTCGCGAGCCCGTTTGTCGTTTTTTGTTATTTTTCTGTTGGGTGCCTTTTATTTCGTTTGTTGTTTTTTCTTTTTCGAAAATCTGAAAGTTTTCCTTTGGATTCTTTGTTATGTTGCTTGAGATAATGGTTTCTGTTTTTTTGTTGGTAATATTTTGACTTGGTTCTTTCAGTGTGTGTTGGGCGAGATCTGTGATTGTTTCAGGTAGTGGTTGTATCTGAATTGGGCATTGTGGTGATTTTGGAAACGGAGAGGTTTGTAGCCGTTGGTCGTTTGGTCTGGTTGCTTGTTGCTGATGGTGTTCTTTGAGCATCTGTAGTAGTTCTCCTGTAAGTTTTGTTTTCTCTTGTCGGTCTCCTCTTGCGATCTCGGCTAATCTTTGTTGCCACCGGTGTGTCTCGTCTGCTTCTATTGTCAGTCTTGATTCCACTGTCGAGACAAAATGTTCGATGTGTATCTGTTTTGAATGGATTAGTGCTAGAAGGGTCGCTTGATCTTTTATTGAATCTTTCAAGTCTTCTTGTAGTTTCAAGAAGGGGATCATTGACTGGGAGAGTGTTGCGATGAGCATATTTTGCAAGTCTAACATTGTTGTTGGGATTCTTGGGTGTGTATCTTCTTCATCTTGTTCATGGTTGTCGTTTTTCTGTTGGGGGTCTTTTGGTTTTTGGTTCTTGATTATTGGGTCTGGGGTATAGTAGGATTCATCCGAGTCATAGTTGAATCGTGATGGGACAGTTTTACGTTCATCCAGTTCTGGTTGTCGTTCCTTTTTCATCTGCTTGTTTTGGTTTCCATAGGGGATACATGGGGTTGAGGTTGATTGCATTTGATTTGTTTCTGTTCGTTCTCCAAATACTTCTTTTCTTTTTTCTGCAGTAGTCATGATTGATTCGATTTCAGTAATGTCCAGTGATAGTTTTGCCAATTTGTTTCTTGTTTTGGATGTTGTTGGTTCCACTGTGCTGGTGGATTTAACGGAGTTGTGGGTTTTAAGCGATGCAAGCCGTGCTAATCTTGCTTTTTCTTTTTGCTTCAGTTGGTCTGGTGTTGGAACTGCTAGTTTTGTAGTTAGGTCTTGTGTTCGTTCAATTTGTTGGCAGGTTGCGGTTAGCTTGAAGACGACAGGGTCAGCTGTGAGTTTTGGTTCTTGATTATTAGCCATTTCCTGAGGATTGCTATCTATTTTGTGTAGTTTCTTCGATTTCATGGATTGCTGGTTTCGGATTTGTTTGTCCGGTGTTAAGTCCTGTTTTGTGGTCGTCTGCAGCTGTTTGGTTGTAAGTTCCATGGGTTCTTTGTTGCTGATTGTAAGGTTTGTCAAGGTGTCTTGTATCACGTTGTTTAGAGGATCTTGTTTTGTGGGCTGGTGGTTTGTGTTCAGAGCAATTAAAGGACTGATCAGTTGTTGTTCAAATTCGAGTTGGAGAGGCGGTAATGATGGCACGGACATAATGGGTTGTCCAGGTTTTGTATTTGGTTTCTGAGGTTTGGTGTCCGGGCTGTTTACCTCAGATGAGATTATTTGCTGGTTTTCTACTGTGCTGTGTGAGTCCACTGATAGTTGGGGGGATGTTACAGTGGAATTAACAGTTTCTAGAATTTGGACTCTGGCGTCTTCTGAGTTCTGTTTAGAATCTGAACACTGTGTCAGGGACTTTGGAATTTCTTTGTACAGTGTCACTTTCTTGAAGGATTGTTCCAATGTTAGCTGTAGTGGATCTTGCTCCGTGGTGTTATCGATCACGGTCTTGGTTGTTTGTCTTGTTTTTGGACGTTGAGTTGGGTTTTGTTTATTGGTGCGACTTGTAGCCATTGTTTCCCGATTGTAGATTGCTAAACTTAGGTTTTGCGAGGTTTCTGTTTGGTTTCTCAGAGTACTGGCCCCCTGGTTAGGGCTTGCTGCTGTTGTCTTTGTCTGATTCGAACGTTTTGGTATTTGATGGGGTCAAGTTGTTTCAGGGCCGAGAGTAAGGTTGTAGGCAGCTTACTGTACTAGATTGAGCTGGGTTAGATGGTGTGTCGTTTGGGAATCAAGGGTCTCCCGCTCGATGAAGGTACGCAGATGTATGTTCGTTGCGGTCTTCCGTGTTGTTTTTTTTTTGTTTTTTATAAAGTTCGCTTTTAGGATCCAAGGGTCGAACACTTTCGGTCTCCTGGTCAGCGGTGGCTGCGTAGGTGTATCTTTGTTTCGCTTTTCTGTAGTGGATCAGGTTGCGCTTTCAGGATCCAAGGGTCGAACCCTTTCGGTCTCCTGATCAGCTAGTTTGCGCAGGTGTATCTTCGTTTCGCTCTTCTGTAGTGGCTCGAGTTGCGCTTTCAGGATCCAAGGGCCGGACCCTTTCGGTCTCCTGGTCAGCGAGGCTGCACTGGTGTATCTTCGTTTCAGTCTTCTGTAGAGGATCAAGTGTGCTTTCAGGATCCAAGGGCGGGCCTCTTTCGGTTTCCTGATCAGCGAATGATACGAGGTTGTATGATTGTTTTGTTTCTCTGGAGCGGTTGGGGTTGAGGTTTCAGGATCCAAGGGGCAAGCCCTTTCGGTCTCCTGATCAACAAGGGTAGCTGGGGATGCCGGGAGTTAGCACGTTAAGTGGCAGGGGCGAGGCCGCAAAAGCACGAGCAGCAGAGGATTCTGTTCGGTGTCAGGTGGAGTGGAGGCGCGTGTACGCTAGGCACAGGCAGGCTCCGGCGTCAGAGGTGAGTCGCTCGGCTCCAGGCCAGCCGATGCAAGCACACGAGGGGACAGCGCAGCTGTCAGCAGTCGCGACTGGGCTCAAGTCAATCAGCAAGTTCGGCGTCAGTGATGCAGAGCGTGGGTAGGTGGGAGGCGAGGAGCCTGTCACGGGTTGGAGATCCCGCGGGGCGGGCAGCGGTGCTTTGGGTGTATGTAACGTGATGAGAAGCAGGTCACCTGCGCGGTTTTGATTGTCTTTGAGTGATTCAGAGGGTGGATTTTCTGGGGGGGCGCCGCGGAGCCTGCAGAGCCTAAAGACCAAAAGACTCTGCAGCAGACTCCGCGGTCTTCTGGGTATTTTAAAGTCACCAGGTGGAAGCAGGTGAAACAAAGGTAGGACAAGAAGCAGGTCCTCACAGGGTTCAGGAGCAAAAGCTGTAGAGTCCTCTCGCAACCGCAACCAAAAGACTCTGCAGCAGACTCCGCGGCCGCTCCGCGGTCTTCTGGGTATTTTAAAGTCACCAGGTGGAAGCAGGTGAAACAAAGGTAGGACAAGAAGCAGGTCCTCACAGGGTTCAGGAGCAAAAGCTGTAGAGTCCTCTCGCAACCGCAACCAAAAGACTCTGCAGCAGACTCCGCGGCCGCTCCGCGGTCTTCTGGTTATTTTAAAGTCACCAGGTGGAAGCAGGTGAAACAAAGGTAGGACAAGAAGCAGGTCCTCACAGGGTTCAGGAGCAAAAGCTGTAGAGTCCTCTCGCAACCGCAACCAAAAGACTCTGCAGCAGACTCCGCGCAATTATACTGCGCACTGCTGCCATTTTCGTGGTTTCCAGGTGCCCTGGCGGATCGGAAAAGGAAGGGGGTTGGGATGGGTTAGTGGGACTGAGAGGGAGAAGCGCAAGAGAGCTTTGATGTGCTGTCGGTAACTTCAGTTTGGAAAAACCGGTCACTGCGTGCTCTATGCTTTCCGTTGAATGACATTCGTGTGGTGTTTGGTGGGTGGCTGTATGTGGGTGTTTTCTGTGCATCTTGGGTGTTGTGGAGAGCTAGTAGAGTGCCTGTGGTTTGGGGTGTATTTGCGGCAAAGGTATCTGTCTTGTTTCTTCAGTGTTGGGTGGAGGGTATGCAGAGAACTGGAGAGTTTTAAGTAGAGTTAGTCGGGGTCGTCTGGCTCTTTTTCTGTGCTATCCGTTGATCCTTTCGGCTAGTCTTGTTCTATTAAGTTTGGGGTCGAGTTTTCTTTGGGTGATCCGGTCTCATAGATTCTTATTGTGCTGCGTTGGCAGTTTTTCTCTCTCCCGTTTTCTTTCTTTAGCTTGGTGTGTTAAAGAGCCATGTTTTTACCAGTTTTCTAATTTCAGATGACCTTCTGTTATTCATAATTCCTTTGGGAGCGAGTTCCACAGTCTCACCGCTATGCAGGAGCATGCTGATCCCCCGAATGTGTGTTTTGCGTATTGTTTCGGCTCGATGCGAATGTCGTTACTGGACCTTAGTGTTCGTGTTGGTTTATAGATGGAGATTTTTCCCTGTATGACTTCTGCTCCTTGGCCGTGGATTGCTCTGTGTGTTACGCAGAGTATTTGAAGATTCTTTTTTTCACTAGTCACCAATGTAGGATTCTCAGCGCTGGTGCAATGCGTTCTCTCTTAGTGAGCCTGAGGCGTAGTCTTGCTGTTGCGTTCGATATTCTCTATATTTTCCCAACAGGTATTCTGGCATTCCCATGTAGATGCTGTTGGCGTAGTCTATTCTTGACATGACGGTGAAGGAGGGAAGTATCTGCTCTATTGTGGTTGCTGGGAGCACATTTCACAGAGACCGGCCCTTAACGTCCTGGTGAAATGCTCGACAAAAAGAAAAGCATTTACAAATCTGCATCACACTTAAAAAAAACATCAAGACAGAGGGCCTGATCACGACCTCGGCGGTAACCCTTAAATCTGGTGGTAGCGCTATTACCGCCGGATTTAAGGGTCTGCCGAATCAGGGCTTCGGCGGATTTCGCCCCAGCTCTTGGCTGGGGGGAAATCCACCGAAAATGTGCGCTATTACCGCCGGCGGGAAATCCGCCGGTGGTAAGAGCGCAAATTTTCCCCATTGAGCCCAATGGGGAATGGGGCATTCCCGAATGGGCTCAATGGGGAATGGGGACTTCCAAGTCCGCCCAACTCGTGATCCCGCGCTATTAGTGCCTGGGGCTATGGCGGTCGCGCTAATAGCCCCCGCGCTAATAGCGTTAGCGTTACCGCCGAGGTCGTGATTAGGCCAAGAGTCAGAAATGACCCGGTCATGATTCACACCTCAACAGGTGCAGGAGGTGACCCTCCTTTCTGGGCATTTTAAAGCGCATCCGGTTTGTGAATTTGGGATGTGCTTTTAAATGCCTGAATCGTCCCCTGGTGTGCACAAATGCCCAAAGCGGTGGAAAGGGGCACCCGAATATGAGCTTCTGAAAAGCGCTCATTCAGAGCCCCTTGGGGGGGCTGGACTGCTCCTTTTTAATGGCAATCTGTTCCACAGTCTTCACTGCACAGGTAACTAGGTTATTTTTAAGAAGAGGGGAGGCAAGTGTCAGGGTGTGCAAAGACCCCTCTGCAACTCATACCGTCCAATGTTTGAAAACAGCTTTTGCAGAACGCGGAGGGAAGTTTGATTTTCCCCGTTGGCTTTAATTAGAGGGAAGTCAATTTATGGCAGGAGATAAGTAAACATTGGAATATAGTAATATTTTGTGGTACAAAATTGCCATTCTCCCGAGAAAATCATCTGGAGAGTTGGTTGGCATCCTGCAACCCATGAACCTTAGGAGGCTGCCAGGTGTGGGAAGGGGTTGGGGCACCCAGATTGCCCGTGGATGTCCCTGTGTGGCGGAAATATCAAGGGTGGGGCTTATGTAGTGTCAGGCCAAGAGAAAGGGGGGTCAAGGCAGAAGAGGAGGACCATTCACCTGCCCCTGAAGGGTAGGCCATGGGAGCTGCAACTGCAATGGGAAATTGCAAGGGGGGGCTGGTGATTTGATTTCCTTACAAGGGTGTTAATATTCCCCACGACATGCGCCCCAAACAAAAAAGGTTTTGCAGATGGAATTCTCCACTTCCCCCGGGATAGTTTAGTGGGTTAAATGGTGCATAATACACCACACTTTTAGTGACAGGTTGAGGAAAACGCTATACAATTTACAATCGGTTTTGTAGAGTAACACACAAACAAATCAAATAGATGCCAGGTCACCGAGTACACATAGGAACGTTTTATAACAGACCTTCCTGATGCCTTTGCCTACAATATATGACAGTATTTCACGGTTGTAGGAATACTTTTTTTTATATTGGCTGTCCCACAGAACAGGCAAGTATCAGAAGATATTCTCATGCTGGCTCTGCCCATTATTATCTGTATTGCCACTGTAGGATAATAGACCATGCTGGCTGTGCCAATACATGCCGATATTGACACATACAAACACTTTATTGGGCACTTTGCCCATAATGGCAATAATTCCACAGTGATAAAAAAAACATCTTCATGATGGCTGTTCCAAGTCCCATTTATGAACATACTCATGCTGGCTTTGCCCATAATGCCAATAATGCCTGCCATTGTTAGAAATCATGCCCATAACGTCTGTGCCAATATATGCTACCATTCCCATGTAAGAACACATTTATTTTGCCTCTGATTCTAATGCCCGTATTGCCATTTTAAGAAACATGTTCATGTTGGCTGTGCAAGTATATGCGAGAACCTCAATGACACACCTTTGCCTTCCTCTTATGCTTCACCCTGTTGCTATAACTGGTCCTCTTACCCTGGCCTGCATGCACACTGCACTCAAACACACCTGCAGACACATACACAGCACACACACAACCTCACAAGCATCCATGCATACATACATAAGTTCACACAGAAATACACACACACAGCTTTTTGTCCTCACTTACCTGTGCCGCCCGGGTATTCCTCCAGTGTGTGTATTTCCTTGGGGAGGGAGTTCAAGAGTTTCACTGAAATGTTTGCAAAAGCTGATCTCTCAATTTCATTTTTGAATAATGTTTGCGTTCAAGGTCTATGTCATTGCTAGACCTCAGGGTTCTATTTGGTCTCAAGACAGATGTCTTTCTTGCAGGAATTCTGCTCCTTGAATTGCTCTGTAGACAATGCACAGTGTTTTGAAACTGCACCTTTTCTTGACTGACAGCCAGTGTAGGGCTCTTAGTGCTGGTGTGATGTGTTCTCTCTTGTTGAGTCTGAGAAGGAGTCTTGCTGCTGCATTCTGGATTCCTTGTAGTTTTGTGGTGAGGTAGTCGGGCGTGCCTAGGATGATGTTATTGGCATAGCCTATTCTTGACATGACAAAGGAGATAATGGCAAGTGTTGTGTGTGGAAAAGTAAGAAAGGGTAATATTTGCCAGATAGTGCGTAGGTGATAGGTGATAGAGGCATTTCTTCACTACTTCGTTAACTTGAGGTTCCAGTCTTAGCCCATTAGGATACTGATTTTGTTAACAGGTTTGGAGGCTTCCGGTCTCACTTCCATTTCCATAGGCCATGGTATAGGCAGGTGGATAGAAGGATTTTTTGACATGATCATGAGTTCATTTTCATCCGGGTTGAGTTTAAGGTTGCTGTTGCTCACCCATGCATTGATTTGTGAGACAATTGTTGAGGGTTTAGTCCATGTCCCAATACTACATACCTCCCTCACCTGTACCACGCTGCAGCCCGGCCTTGGTTATGGCCATGCAGTGCCGCTACAGTGATGCTCGTTCTCGTCACTCCAACAAGGACCACAGGTGTGGGAGTAGGGATATTGACTGAAAGGTATAGCCGTCATGATATGGCACGGCCTTCACAGGGCGACTCCGCACACTGTGAGGTGACAGGCGGCACGCCTATGACACATACATCTCTGCATGAGTCTCTGCTTCCACAACCCTTCCTAGAATCGAACAAGCATGTGCTGTGAAAAGAGAAGATGCTGAAGGAGGCGGGGGCGCATATTAACAGGGCCCCCTTCGAGTGCCTTAAACAGACACTGTACTCCAAAGTATCCTTAACATGGACTGGATGCCTTTGTGTTGTTCTATACATCCCAAAAGGTTCATGGGTTTTTACATTCAAAGAAGTCAATGGGTGCTTTGAACTTCAGAAAAGTGCAGTGCTTAGAAGTTGGGGTGCCCACCCCTTAGAACTTTCCCAGCAAATGAAAGATTTGTTATAAAATCTACTCACACTAGATGAAAGAGGCTAGGCCTGGTATCCACGGTTTCACCAGCCATCGGACAGACCACACTCCATCAGACATCCCCCAGTCACCGCAGCAGCAACCTGGGTCCCCATACCATTGATCCAAAAATGCCCCTCTCAAGGGAGGGCAAGATGATCTCATTTTGATGGCATCCACTCCCAACCACTCAGCCTTCTACTCAATGGGCCTCATTACGAGGCTGGCGGTAGCCTGCCGCCGGTATTTTATTTTTTCCGGCACCCAGAAATGGGCGATAACTGGGTCATTACGGCATTGTTTGGGCATACAGTATTTGCCCATTCCTGAGCGCCGGAAAAAATTCTTCCCCATTCCCATTTGAGTCCATGGGCTCAATGGGAATGGTGAGGTCAGATGCACCGGCACCAATCAGAATGGTGCCGGTGCATCCGACATGCTGTGCTCGCGGGTGCCGCTCTGCCCGCATGGTCCGACCTGGCAGGCAGAAAGGCACCCGCAAGCGCAACTCGTAGTACGCCGGTGCGGGAACCACAGTACCAGCAAGCTTACAGGTACCGTAGTTCCCGGACCGGCAAACATATAACGAGGCCCAATGCCATCTACAGACCCCTTACTCACACTCTCAATACCCACCTACCACTGAAACCCTAAGTCAATAACTCGCAGTGCACAGAACTCGCCGACACACACACATTCATCGACAGCGAACACATCCTGTGCCGACACAGAAAAGAACTGGAAAGGGCTCACTTTGGAAATGCAGTGATCAGCCAGAAGGAACCTCATCACCTAAACGAACACTAAACACAATACCTTGAACATAGCAGAAGCAACTAGCAAGAACATATCCCCCTTCAAGGCCACCAACCACTGTGCCAAATCTTCTTGAACTGGTATACCTCAATCTGCGGACAAGTGCAACACCATCAATGCGTTCTTCACGGATCAAATCCACAAGACAAGACACTCCATCAACAGTGCCAGGCAACCCCCACAGACCTCCCCCATTACACCACATGATACCCCAGGATGGACGAGCTCAGAACCATAGCTCTGGGAAACCTCACTACCATCCTGGCAGCCATCAAAGCTACCCCATATGAAGACGATATCTCACCAGCCCCCTATCATGATGACCACCGTAGGGAAAGCATTCACACCGCCCCCCCACCTCAGCAACACTTCCCTCGCCCAGTGCATCTTCCTGGATGCATTGAAGATGGGTCGGATCCTCACTCTGAACGAAGAAGCCCGACCACTGCATCACACTCTCTTATTGGGAAGGTAATCGAGAAAACACCAACCCTTCAACTACACCACGAGTCTACAGTCTTCGACTTTCCAGATGTTTCAGACTACAACTCCCACTGTGACGATTCAGGCGAAAAGAACAGCTGTTATTTGATGAAGAGACATTTGTGGTATTGATGGTAGTATGCTTACTTTGTGCACTGTCTTGGGAGGATAGCTCAGGGGGCAACATGCTCGCCTTGGAAGAAAGACGACACGGAGCACCACAGGTTCGATCTCCCCGCGTCGTGCTTAGAAACCTCTGGGTATTAAGCACGTTATAAATAACCTATCATATCACTGCTGGAGTTAGTGATGTAGAGTTGTCAACTATCTCCAAGTTATCACATATTTTAAACCACAGAAGGGCTTCTAAGCGCATTTTATTAAACCTAGTTCATATATTTGTTTCTAACACATTATATAACATGTGTTTTGAGTTTCTTTTGCCAATCTTAGCAAATTCTACATTAATTCTGCGTTTGAACAATCGCACGATTTCTTGCATTAGCTTAAGTACGAGACCAAGGCCCTCATTCCAACCCAGGTGGTAAGTTCCCTACTTTACCACCATGGTGTAAACTCCGTTTACACCATGGTGGATGGCAGATTTACCGCCCCATTCCAAGTTGAATGGGGCGGTAAATCCCCAATCCCCATTTACCCTTCCCCATTCCCATTTTTGCCCCATAGGGCATAATGGGAGTGGGGAAGGCGCTAATTACAGCACCGTAAATTACGGTGCCGTAATAAGCACCAAGGACGCTTAGCGCCTTGGTACTTAACGCCTGCTAAAAGCAGGCGTTAAGGTGGAAATCAGGCGTTAAGGGTTAACGGCGCTGACGGCGCCGTTAAACCCTTAACGCCTGGGTTGGAATGAGGGCCCAAGTGTTTTCAGACATGGCGGAGTGACCATCTATTATAAGGAATAAAATACCCCCTACCATACATAAAAAGAATATTGCAAGTCACCTCGGAGTTCCGTGACCTTAATAAGTGAGTGCGTGAATAGGATTGGGTGCTGCGTTGGCTTTGGGATTCAACCACCTGCAAGCGATTGACGCAGGTAGACTGGGGCGATGCGCTTTGGGTATACGGATCCCTGTAGACAGTGCTGTGTGTCTATACATATAATGATTGCTGTTATATTCTGCGATCTTCAGTTAAATTAATGATGCTGCCTAGTGTGTGTGCCGGGTATGCCTCAGGAGACACCGCTGCCCCCCTCCCATCCCATACACGTAGGGGCCCCTCCCTTACCTGTGCTCCCCTGTAAAGGAGGCTGCTAAGTATGGGGGATTACGTTTCTCGTCCCTTGATGGCTTTTTTTTGACAAGTGCTATATAAATATCCATAACTCACGCGTAAGCCTCCCCATATAGATGGACAGCTCCGCGTGCTAGACTTGCAAACAAATATTTTATTTATAGGCACTGCGGGTACAATAGTTGAAATGCACTTTTACGTCCTTCCCTCTCATCTCGTTACGCTATAGTGTGTGCTTATGCGCCTGCCCTCTCCTTGCCTGTAAATCACTCGGTATACAGGCTGTGGAAGGCGCTGCGGTAGTGTCGGGCAGCTCTCTTGCCCTAGGAATGGCGCGAGTACGCGGGTGCTCTGCTCTGCCCCCCCCTAGGAAAGGCCAATTGCGTGAAAGTCCCTATACATTGCAATGGGACTTTTTTTGCCCCTGCTGGCAAAACCAAAAGCCAAAGCCCCTGATGGTAGTGTGTGCTGGATATCCCTACAAAATATCCCCACCAAAAATATTGCTGTACATATGGCCGTTTGTCCTGCCATAGGCAATATTTTTTGGGGGGGGGGGTAATTTGTGGGATGCAGGGATTGCGGGGGTGTCCCCCGCAGGGTCCATAGGTCAATATCGCCGCAAAAATATGGCGATATTTTTGTATCTCGATATTTTTGCGGGGATATTAACACATGGAACCGTGTGCTGGAATTAGAGACCGACCAGGAACGACCCCGATGGAGGGAGGGGGTGCCGACATATCTTTGGGAAAGATCCTGACTGTGATGCACAGGATAGCCTGAGGCAAAGAAGTAGCCCTTTAACACGGGTTATAACAATATCAAATTCCTATTGCTTCTAGGGGCTGCAATAAGATGGACTTAGAGACCGAGGGAGGGGTCATTATCATGGCATAATGAGGCCATAATTTGGGAAAGGGCCATTATCCCAAGCAATAGCCACCGCTCACTCGGTCTATAAGGCACTTAGCCCATAGTAACACGAGCAACACATGCTTTGGAGTTTTCGTGGTAGAGAAAAACACCTTAATTTAATAGTAATTAAAGTGAATAGCAAAGTCTATCAGTAAATGAAATGTGTTTTTTGTAGCTTTTATGCAACAAGGTTTTTGTACAGAGGTGTAGTATTTTGATTGCAAACCTCGCTGAACTGGAAAGAGTTTAACAAGAGCATGCATGAGCTGTCATGCAGAAGTAGCCTGTTTCTCTAAGAGCATGCATGAGCTGTCGTGCAGAAGTAGGCTGTTTCTCTAAGAGCATGCATGAGCTGTCAATCGGAAGTAGGCTGTTTCTCTAAGAGCATGCATGAGCTGTCGTGCAGAAGTACACTGTTTCTCTAAGAGCATGCATGAGCTGTCGTTTAGAAGTAGACTGTTTCTCTAAGAGCATGCATGAGCTGACATGTAGAAGTAGACTGTTTCTTTACAAGCAAATGAAAGCCTTTCTCCATGTTTTAGTTTTCTCTTCTGGGAGCTTCATTGGATGCTGCTGTGAAAACAAGGTTCTCCCACAGAGGGAGTGTCTTGTTGAAAGAAAACCAGCCCGGAAATTGCATTGTTGTTATCCTGTGCACTTTTGAAGTCGGATTGTTGAGGACCCAGTCAATACCAGTAGTAACTGACTACACTCCAAACATTCTGATTGGCTGTGAGAAGGTCAATAATGGTCTCTGTGTGCTGATAGGCGTTATTATGACCCAAATGAATGGCAATCATTTATTAACCTCAGAAACATGAAGGGCTGCCTATGCCGTGCCGGTATGCTAATAGGTGTAGGCTGCACACACTTGGGTCTGGAGCATGCAACTTGCTGAGCTGTCCTCCTGCATTTAAGGTTTCTGAGATTAATTCCTTTTTGTATAGTGCTGAAACATTACTGCAATGTTGAAATGCTGCAAAAACATGTTACCATCCCCCAACACATTGGTGTTCCTTTAATTTGCTGCAGACTGATTAAAATCTGTACAAGTTGCTCAGAGATGTCTGCAGCAGGTGCACTAACCCAATGAGCTGCTTTGGCATAGGACGAGCGCGAATGCCCCTAACTTTTATTGCTATTTTATTTTTGGTGATTTGTAAGGCGCATCATATCAGAGAATCCTCAAGGCGCTACTTTTGCCCAGCAGTGCTTTATTTGCACTGTTCCACGCATGGTTCATTCTTGGATCACAGCGCATGCAGACGTGTGGTGGGCATCCATCCCTGCATGGGCTCTACTCTGCCTGTCCCTCTGGGGCCTCAGCAGTCATGTGTGCAGTGGTTGGTAACACACCCTCCCTCTCCCTGCTGCTTCTAGCCCTACCTGTGACCCCCGCCATTGTCATTACTCCCCCTCCTGGCCGTGCCCCACTATTAAGTCACTTTGAGATCAGCGCCTTGTCAATCTCACACCTGCTGGTTGGCCTAAAAGAAGGCGTGTGCCTTTGTTGTAGGATATCCAGCTCCCCATGATAGAGTGCAGGACCTGTGTTCAGCAATATTCGTGGCCACACTCGCCTGCTAGCCACGCTCTCTATTGGGGGCCCGGACTACCACCTGTCTGCCTCTTTCCAGCCATTCTGATCCAATGATCCGCGCGGCGATGCCACACACAGGCTCAGTGAATCCAATGTTTCCGGGTCCTTCAGTACATGCTTGCAGCGTGCTCTCCAACACACTCACATACGCACAGCGGACATAAGTAATGGCGGCCGCCTGTTACGTCTTTAAGTTAACAGTGTGCATGCGCGAGCCTCGTTCTGGCCGCGCATGCGCGTTTGGAATAAAGACGGTCCGTGCGGCAGTTGCTGTGCCGCCGGGACCCTGGAATGTACGGACGTGTGGCTCATTGTGTCAGTGTGTGCATGAGTGCTTGTATCAGTACAGGGCGGCCCGAGGCACGAGTGCGCCCATCACATTGGTGACAAGGCAGGACACGGAGAGAGAAGCGCTCGGCACGTGTGAACGTGTCGTTTGTGGGCATTTTTATTCGAATGTGTTACGAACTCGACACGAGTGATGGCGGCCATTTTGTTTTCGGTATGAGAGGCAGTAGCGGCCCGTGAGGGCGCTCGTGCGCTGCCCACATACTGAGGAGAACAATACCTCAATTTTTGGACACTCTGCAGCCCTTCAGCTGGGAGGACTGCATTTCAGACTTGAATATACAGGTTGTAGGTGATTAGGTGCCAGAGGACATCATCACAGTGCCACAGCCCAAGGGTCCAAGTACATCAGTGCCAGTTTCAGCCAGGTTTACGGCCTCTACTACCGACTGAGGTGCCTGTGCGACCTGTGAAGATGGCGGACAGCGATGGAGAAGCCCCTCCAGCGGCAAGAGTGGTGAGGAGGCAGCATGATCCTTACAACCCATTCAAGAATTCGACACATCAGGCCCACCTTCGAAAATTGGGCCCAAGATGGCTCCTATGCATCAAAAAACTAGACATGTTCTTCGCTGCGACGGGAGAAACCGATGATGATGCGAAGGTGGCGACACTGCTATACTCAGCAGGTACAGAAGTACTGCGTATTTACGAATCTCTCAACTTACCAGCAGCGACCTATACAGCCGTTAAGACAGCACTTCACGATCACTTTATTCCTTTGTCGAACGTTGACTTTGACAGGTTTGTCATGTGCGGAGAGAAGCAGCACGACGACGAGTCATTAGACAAGTTTTGCGCACGCCTAAGAAAGCTGGCAAGTACCTGCAGGTGGGCAGACGCCGATGTAATTGTTTGCAATCAACTAATCCAGGGCTGCAGCTCAAGCAAGCTGCGGAGACAGATTCTGAGGGAGCCCGGCATGACTCTGACGCAAATATTGGACAATGGAAGGGTGTACGAGCTCGCAGAAAGTAGAGGGGCGAAAATGGACGCCGCAGTACGCCCGAGCAAATGTGAGGAGGCCTTTGCAGTGGGAAGACAAGCTCAGCCGAAACCACGCTGGACTCAAAAGCGACAGGAAGCGACAACCCCGCAGGGTGCCTCTGGCATATGCCAGTATTGTGGATATGACCTGCCACACTCAGAAGACTGTCCAGCAAAAACCAGAGTTTGCGGGAGATGCAACACGCCGGGACACTATGCCAGAATGTGTCGGGCTGCTGCTCCGGTTACCACACAGAGAGGGCCAGCCAGAGCAGGTGGTGGTTTCAGGAGACAATGCAGTGTTGCCGCGCTGGAACAGGACACCCAAAGGCTCAACATTGCAGAGGAGGAAGGGGAAGACGAAGAAGTCTTTTTCATTTCGAACTTGGCTACGGGGACAAAGAAACACAGACAACCGACGTGCGTTGTAGACATTCAAGGGACCCCCACACAAGTGCTAATAGATACAGGGGCGTCGGTGTGAGTGCTAGCCACAGAACACTATGAAGCCATCCCGGGCCCACCTTCCCTGGACAAGTCGAGAGCCAGAATCTTCACGTTTGGAGGTGACACCCCATTGCCCATCAGAGGGGGGTTTGTGGCCCCTGTGGCCCATGGAGCCAAAGTCATTAAAGCCAGGTTTTTCGTCACCGACGTCAGCCCACATTCCCTGTTAAGCTGTGCCGCCTCAGAGGCTTTGGACCTTGTACACTTGCACTGGAGGTCTACCAAGGAGACATTGACTCACTTCTGGAGAAATTCACTAGTACCTTTCAAGGGATAGGCAAGCTGAGGGCAGAACCAGTGCGACTTCACATTGATGAGACCATCCAGCCTACGGCACTGAAACACTGTTGCATCCCGTTCCACCTCCGATCCCAGGTTGAAGAAGAACTTAAATCACTCATCAGAATGGACATCATTGGCTTCCAAACGTGGCCATTAAGCGTGAACGTCACATAACTCCCACGCTAGATGATATAATTGGTGAACTGCAGGGGGCCAAGATATTCTCTAATCTGGACCTGAGAGCAGGGTACCACCAGCTCGAACTGCATACAGACTCGCACAAGGGTCTGTACCAGTTCAAGCGCCCCAGCTTTGGTGTATCCTCTGCCGCAGAGGTTTTCCAAAATACCATCAGGGGTGCTCTGGTGGGACTCAAGGGGGTAATAAATATGAGTGATGACATTCTCGTTTTCGCCACATCCTATGCTGAGCACATGAAGAGGTTGGAGGCAACCCTACAGAGACTGAAAGACCTTGGCCTCACCCTGCATCGGGAAAAATGCAAGTTCTTCAAGGACCGTATTGGGTTCTTTGGGTTCGTATTCCACGCGAGCGGGGTGTTTCCAGACCCGGAAAAGATCAAGGACATCCGTGAGGTTGCGGCGCCCCTGTCGCCTACTGAGGTACGCAGTTTTCTGGGAATGGTTAATTATTGCGGCAGATTCGTCAAAGGGTTGGCATCGCTCTCTGAACCCCTGCAGGCCCTAACAAAGAATGACGCTGTTTGGGTCTGGGACAAGCGTGAACAGGAGGCATTTGTGGCAATCAAGAGAGCACTCTCCGACCAGGACACAATGGCATATTTTAATCCAACTGCGGAGTCGGAGATCGTCGTGGATGCCAGCCCCATGGGCCTAGGGGCAGTTCTCATGCAGGCGGACGCCAGAGGTGACATGCTACCCATCGCGTATGCGAGTAAGGCCCTCACAGAGACTGAGAGACGCTACTCGCAGATTCAGAGGGAGGCACTGGCGATCCTGTGGGGATGCAAGCATTTCCGGTTATACATCCTCGAAAAGCCAGTTACTGTCGTAACAGACCACAAACCTCTACTGCCCATCCTGGCGGGCGTGTCCTCGAAGCCTCCTCCACAGATAGAGTGTTGGATGCTCGCCCTCATTGAATATGGCATCAAATTGGTGTACCGACCGGGAATTAACAATCCTGCAGATTACCTGTCCCGCCACTCCAACAAGGACAGTACGATAAGCCAAGGGGGGCTGGTGGCGTGCCAGGAATTCATCCACAACATCGTAGAAGGGGCAATGCCGGTGCGCTGGCCAGGGATGTCGTGGCATGAGAGTCATCCAATGATGAGGTGTTTAGGATCATCCAGGCTGCGATTCGTAGCGGGGAATGGAGAGATGTGCTGCAAAACAACACTAGGCGGGAAGAACGAGCCCAAAAAGACCTTCAGGCGCTATGGAAAGTCTGTGATGCATTGTCAATTTCAGATGATGGACTGTTGCTGCATGGGCGGCAAATAGTCATACCTCGGTCGCTAAGGACCAGAGTCCTAGAGCTGGCCCATACAGTCCATCAAGGTGTAGCGAAAACGAAAACAAGACTACGACCGAAAGTATGGTTCCCAGACCTGGAGGGCCTAGTGGAATCACATGTTAAGGGATGCCTGCCGTGCCAAGCAGCGAGTCCCCTTGAAAGAGCGCCACCGATCAACTCCATGGAGAGGAGTGAGAGGCCATGAGGCATGGTCCTCGCTGATTTCGGGTCAACCGGGAGGGGCATGTACTTTTTAGCAGTGGTTGACCAGTAGTCGAGGTATCCGGAAGTGGAGCTAGTCAATTCAACAGCAAGCGACCACACGATCTTAGCCCTGGAAAAGATGTTTGCCACGCACGGCTTTCCGGAAGTCCTGTGTTCGGACAATGGGCCGCCGTTCACCGGAAGCCAGTTTGCGCAATATCTGAAGGAAAAGGGGATTCAGCACAGAAAGGTTTCACCGCTTTGGCCCAGTGCTAATGGAGAAGTGGAGAGGCTCATGAGGACGCTCAATAAGGTCTTCCGCATAGCGGCTAATGGGGGAGGGGAACTGAGGAGAAACCTCTTTGAATTCCTCAGGGAGTACAGGACAACCCCCCACCAGTTGACAGGGGTTGCACCAGCCGAAGCTTTGTTTGGGCGCTGCCCGAGAGGACTCCTCCCGGAAGTTGAAGGCCGTGAGCCAGGGGTCATAGACAACGACCGAGTGAGACAGGAGCGAGAGGCCCACAATGAAAAGGAGAGCGGAAGGAGAGGACTACAAGACAAGGAGGTAGCTGTGGGAGACTCTGTGCTGGTCCGGAACCGCAGACCCGATGGGAAGCTATCGCTGCCGTACGAACCACAACCATGGACCATCACCCATGTGAAGGGGTCAATGGTAACGGCGGCGAGCGAAAGGGGAACCGTCACCCGCAATAAGTCATTCTTCAAAAAGTTTGACATCCAATCCCGAGAGGCTGGAGTGACGGAATCTGCAGCACCAGAGAACAACGTCAAGATCCCCGAAGAGGACACCGCAATGGACCCGCCACCAGTGGCAGGGGCCTCGCCACCAACCCCGACGAGCGGTAGGCGTTACCCGATGCGGCAGAGTCGCAACCCACCTGTTCGGCTCAAGGACTGCGTCCTGGACTCGGGAGACTGAACGGTAGTCTGGCTCAGGTCAGCAACCCACCGGTGGGTCAGTTAGAACTGTTATTGATTGCATTGTTTTGTTTAAAGAAAAAAAGGGATGTTACGTCGTAAAGTTAACAGTGCGCATGCGCGAGCCTCGTTCTGGCCGCGCATGCGCGTTTGGAATAAAGACGGTCCGTGTGGCAGTTGCCGCCGGGACCCTGGAACGTACGGACGTGTGGCTCATTGTGTCAGTGTGTGCATGCATGCTTGTATCAGTACAGGGCGGCCCGAGGCACGGGTGCGCCCATCACACCGCCGTTGCAATAAAGGACGCTGCCATTACGCCATTCAATTTAACGGATCACGCATGGCGTTAGTGGCAGTGTCAATCAGCGACAATGTGTCAGACCATTCACTTCCGGGACTCTGACTGTCTATACCCCTCATGGCATGGAGTGTTTCTGCATACACTTCCGGGACCCTGAATGTCTATGCCCCTGATGGCATGGGGTGTTTCTGCATACACTTCCGGGACTCTGAATGTCTATGCCCCTCATGGCATGGGGTGTTTCTGCATACACTTCCGGGACTCTTAATGTCTATGCCCCTCATGGCATGGGGTGTTTCTGCATACACTTCCGGGACTCTGAATGTCTCTGCCACTAATGACATGGAGTGTTTCTGCATACATTTCCGGGACCCTGAATGTCTATGCCCCTCATGGCATGGAGTGTTTCTGCATATACTTCCGGGACCCTGAATGTCTATGCCCCTCATGGCATGGAGTGTTTCGGCATAAACTTCCAGGACCCTGAATGTCTATGCCTCTCATGGCCTGGAGTGTTTCTGCATAAAAGTCGGGGTCCTGCCGAGCCAAGCATTTTCCGGGCAAAGATGTGTTGCCCGTAAATTACCTGCGCCATCCAACGTCAGGATGACGCTGTTATGGAGCTTGAAGCTATCCCGCCTTGCCTCGTAGCCCTCACAAGGGTGTGGCATTGAGTCACTATGCCAGGGGTCTGCAACCTGTGGCTCTCTATATGTTTTAGACTACGACTTCCATAATCCCTCACCATTGATTGTGGCAACTCCCACCAGCCACGGCTGATGAGAGTTGCAGTCCATAGCATAACCCTGTGCTAAGTCATAGCTTGACGACGAAAGCACCTTTGCTGGGTTTCCCTTGGTTTAACGTCTTTAAGTCCTTTCTTGACATGAGGGGCTCATGACCACAATTAACTTTCCAACAGTGGATTGTGCACTGTAGAGGTCAGGGGTCTACAGCCACAGCCCTTGAAGGCACAATGTATTCCCTGGTTCTCCCCCTCTCCGCACTTTTCTTTCCCCCTTCCATTGCACTTGCGCGATCTGAATGACACCTGGCCAAGTAGGATCGTTGTCTCCTCCCTCTGTTCCCCTCCCTTGCCTCGTAGCGCCTTGAAACACTTGTGTATAGGCACGTTATAAATGCCATATCATATCATGTCATGTCCACAGAACATACATTTGCACCTTTTAAGTAAGAAGGAATAGCTATTAGTTCCTTACTTAGTGTTTATCTAGAAAACTTGTCCAGATCACAGCCCTCAAAGACCACGATTTGGACTGCCCGGCAATTTAAATGCACCTTGGCCAGTGTAACTTTTCTTGGATTCCTTTTGTCTCATAACTTTAAGAAAAATAAAAATGGTCACATAATCTCTGAGGTTGGATCCGAATGGGAAAACCTCTCTGTTTGTTCCCTTCCCGCAACAAGGGCATAGTTAGACCGTGCTCCTGGTGGTTGCTATGACATCGGGGCCTACTGCAGAAGTCAATTTCCAGCAATAGAAGAGATTCACAGATGAAAAACAAAAATAAAATAAAACTGTCCAAAAGCGTTGGATTGTTTTCATTAAAGGTCTGGACTTCCTGCGCGTAGACGTTTGACAGCTCTGACATTCCCAGCCATACATATTCAGAGAGGCATTGGATGGCCCCTCGCTGCGCGCACCCGTCCGTTTAGCGCTGGCAGGAAATCATTTCTGTTGCTGTATGCGGGTGCTCCCCAAGGACTGGGGAAGGTCCTCCTTAATTGGAAGAGCTGGTGCCAAGATCTGTGCTTGATCTTTGAAATGCAATCTACACGGCTCGTTATCGCCCCTGGAAACCCATAGGGGTGGATATTTTCAATGAGGCTCAAAGAGTTTTGTCAGGCTCCGCCGTGTGTTTACCGGTAGCCGACGTTCTCCACAACGTGTTGATACCCCACTAATCATCGTTGTGGGTTAATGAGCATGGCACTTGTGAGAACAAGTGCCTGTAGGTTATCGGAGCGATCCAATGGTCAGAAAGGATGGCTGCTGAGTAGGATGACTTGACCTTCTTAGAAAATTTCATCAAAACCTAGGATGAAAATGCTGGACCCAAAAAGAAGATGAACAGAAAAGAGTCCATCTAACGCCTAGACCAGAACTATTGTGGATGGAAGACCCGATGCACCAATGGAACAAGTCCCTCAATTCTTGGATCTGACTAACCTGGTTTTCTTCAACTGTATCCCTTCTTTGATGACCCCAGGATGGGCAGTGTCCTATCTTTCCAGCCAATGATCTCAACGCACCTATAAGGCTGCTTGTCAGAGCTCTTCATGGTCCCACGTAGAGGCCCTCATGGTTCAACCTCATGCACGCTGCTCTTGGCCGCATGTGTTAAGGTCTTGAACAATATGATACTTGGTCACCCAATGATCTCCGGCTGAAACTTCAGTAAGAACCCAATCAGGTACAACTGCCGGATCATCAATTCAGAATATTGAAGTATATAGAAGAGAAATGGTTATGATTTGACGTCACAAAAGCCCAATAATAATAAAAAATAATAATTTGGCATTTATATCGCGCTACGAACCCTCAGGTATCTGAGCGCTGCATATTATCACCCACGGTGTGTGGTGCTCATTTATCAACCTCGGAAGGATGAAAGGCTGAGTTTGGCCCCGCCGTTAGCAGGCTCTGCACAGATGTCAAAGCGAGTGCTCTACTCCTGTGCCACTTGACCGGCAGAATGCTTCTGAGCTGCAATCGTCCCATTGCATTTCTCTAGGACTGTAATAAGGAATAGGTCATACTGAACACAACCACAATCAAGATTCAAGGTTTTTAGTTTCAGCAGAACATGAAATAGGAAGCTCCAGCAACTAAGGCAGTAGACTATATCGACGATTGCATCCCCTCCCCGGGGAGTAGCGATGATCTCCACGGCGAAAGCCACCATAGGGGCGAGTGGGAACGATTGCATCATGCTCTTCATTGCTCAGCCCAAGAAACTGGTCTCCAGACCCCAGCTAGCAGAAACAGGCCAATAATGGGGGTAAAAGCAGCCAGTTCCAACAAACATCACGACCGCAAGCCTCAATACGAATAAGATTCAAATTATTTACAATAATGTGAAAAACTCCCATTATGAGTAATTGGGAGACCTTATTTGAAGAAATAACCATGACAAAAAGTTAAGTTGAGAAAAATGTGATTCAGAAAAGTTAAATGTTAAACAGGCTGTATGAACAGTATTGAAAAAGCTTTCTAAATCATTAAAAAGTGCGTTTCATGATTTAATAATTGCAACCTTAAATTGGTTTTATTTTTAATAACGGTAAGCTACTGATGGGGACCTTCAAAGGCCTCTTATATAGTGAACAATTAAAATTAAAGTCATCAAAAGCATGAAACTTATTTTGAAATGTTCGCCTAAGTAAAAACTCTTTTGCAAAGACGAATTGTTTGGAAATAGCTTAATTTAGCTAAAATATAGTGTCGGCTGCCATTTACATCTGTCACCTGCCTGGAGCTGATATTGGACGATGGGAGCAAGCTCGCGGATTATGGAGGAGTGTTCCGGGTTCTGTTTTTTTCTACAAAAAAAGGTATGTGAATGAGGTGCGGGAACGGGGGACGTCTGATGAAGGTGCGGTGCATTTGGAAAAAGGGGTAAGGTGGGCACGAGAGGGGTTTTGGAAACAGCAGAACGGGGCATGGCCTTAAGGTCAAGAAGACCTCCAGTTAAAAATGTACGCAGTGGTCTTGTTTTCTTGACACATGTTTTGTTTAATGTAATGACATAGCTATTTGTGCCATTCATCACTTTCACCATTTGTTATTCATTTTTAATCTTGCCATTTTTGTAATTGTTACTGAACCCCTCCTCAAAAACAGCATTGCGCGCATGGGCTTTGCCGCAACAGTCCTGCAGTGGTTCATCTCATACCCTTACCACAGAGTTCAGCTTGTCCAGATCGGCCGGCACAGATCCCTGTGTCGCCCAACAACCAGTCAGTATTTCACAAGGCTCCATCTTGTCCCCTTCATCCGTACCCTCTACCTGGAACTACCGGGGGAACTCCTCGCCAACATCAACATACGGGAATATGTAGACGACCCAGAGCTTTACCTAAGGATCAATTGCATCAGGAGCGTCCATCAACTGAAGCACTGTCTGTCCACCAACCACGCCTGGATACCAAGAGTCTACCTGAAGTTCAACCCAACAAAGACCAAATTCATTCTCCTAGGAAACCCCACCAAGCAGAATTATCTGACTGACATGAGGCTCGATGGGTTCACACCTCAACTCGCACCCAGTGCAAAATCTCTCCGCTCTCTATTGACTGTGAGCATTCATTCCAACCACACATCACCAAGAAGACCCAAGGATGGTACCAGCTTGCGCTCCCCTGCAAAGTCAAGCCTTTCACCCATGCCCCGAGTTTCAGAACAGCTGTCCAAGACCTACTCGCAGGAGTGGGAGTGACAGGTGCCCTCGTGGCCCCTCTGAAAGCCTTCCCCGCATGCTGCAGCACGTCTCATCAGATGACTGAGATCATGCAACCACATTGCCCCCTCGCCAAGGAGCTGCACTGGCTACTCATTCAAGCATGCATCATGTCCAAGGCAGCCTGCATCACCTACAAAGACGTCACAACCAAAGCATTGCTCTACTTGCCTGGGAAACTCACCATCTCCAGATGCCAGAACATCGCCAGGCTGGAAACAAAGACCTGTGAGAGGAAGATAAAACAGGAAGCATGCTTTTCCTGCTCTGCACCCTCTCTGGAACAAGTTACCAGTGCAGATAAGACTGCCCCCCTCCATCCGACACTTCAGGAAGGATATGGAGACCCCACTCTTCAAAGACCATCAGGCCCATCATTGCTCAAGCCACTGAACCCCATTCTCTGCCTCCGGAGTTCCCCTCTCCCCTGACCCCTCTATCCATCCCGGCTGCATTGCTAGCCCTGCACCCTACTTGTAACCCCTGGGTGCATCCCGTTTGCACAGCACTCCGTTGCTTCCTAGCGACGTTTGCGATTTATAACTCTCGTACATACTTACATGAGTGGATCTGCTCCTTAATATAGAGTGCTACCTTTAATACAGAGACATATGTCAAGAAATCTGCCAAAGTTATCAAGCAAGGAGGCCAATCACCCAATCTCACCAGATTTAAGGATGCCCCCTGTAAAATACCCCCTGCTCTGCTTTCCTTTGGTATTTTGGGTATGTCTTTTGGCATCTAGGTTCTAGATTGGACACCCAGAGACATGGTCATGAGTCCATTCCGTGCTAGCGGTCTTAACCTAATTATGGCTTGGGCTCCTTGATGAGGGGTAGGCAGGCCAGTGGCATCTTGGACAACAATGTCTTTTCCATCCATCAATCATGTGACTGAATGGCTTGAGTATAGATGTGCTGTGGGTAACTGAACTTCACCTTAGGGAAAGATTTGTCCATTTTAAATGCTCATTGTGTCTGCATCCGGGTCAACTGCTAAGACTACAACCGTGCGGCTGTCCCTTTTCCTGAGTTTGGCTTTGCAGCTTCCTCTGCCCTTCTAGGAAGCCTATGTAATAATTGCTCACTTTTTGGGGGATGCTCCTGTTTCTCCCAGATGATTACCCCACTTTTCACAGCACCTGTGATGCTTACAGAGGCAAGAACCCGCTGTGGTCGGCTAACTCAGGACCTAGGCAGCCTTTTTTCACTATAAGCTATTTCTTATAAAGGCATTGGTTCTGGGCTGTTTGGGTTCCACCAGCATATTCTCTGTTTGTTCTGCACCAAGGGCCGGGAAAAAGGTGTAAAACCTTGGTGGGTATCTTGGTTGTTGGCCATGCTACTGAGATGGTAAGGTGCCTCATCCTTTAAATGCCAGAAGACATGCCCAAGGTTTCAGCTTCATTCGGTTTCTCTTGTGACCCTCTACCCAAAGTCCACTCCCAAAGATCCTGAAGCTATTAGATTCCCTCTGCTCTCTGCTACCACAGCAGTCTTCGCCGCCACTCATGGAACATCTCTCCATAGTCTAAGATAACCAAGCTGCATCACTCCTCCGCTGTTACCACAGCACCTATCCACAGCTTCTTGGAGTGCCGCCCCAAGGCATCATACTGCTTGAGCCATTACCTTCAAGGGCTCACCACCAAGAGCCCACCACTGCCCAACAATGCTGCACCTGCACTTGAATGGCCACCCCATGGTGCTGCGCGGTCACGCTCTCTTAGGAAAGTCGGCCAATGGCCCTACCAACACTTCCCTTTCTCTTTCTTTGTGACCTGCAAGTTTAACCTCTGAAGTTTACAAAAGAAGACTGGATTGGTGAAAACCCAGAGAGTCAATACAGCTCATACTTCACAACTAGAACCACAGATAAAACCGTGCCCGAGAGTCACAATGTCAAATTATACCCAGAAGGTGCCGGGTGCCACCACAAAGTATTAGATTGTAACCCCAGGTGAGTCAACGTTTAGCAAATCAGATCTCCGGAAGGACAATGGCAGCGAAAGTAAGAATCAAACTCCCGGAAAGTATTCATCTAGTAGGAAAATCATGAGGATTTGTCATTGAATGATTGGAAGTTCAGAGAATTTGGGAAACACAGGCCATGGACGGATCTCTAACAGACTCGTATGGGCAGCGACCCCATGAGAGGGGATTGTTAAATCCAGTAAGCTTCTAAATTTCAGACCTAAGCAGGCTCGAAAGTGTATTCGCACCCGGGAAAGGGTGTTTAACCAATCAGGCGTCTGGAACAGACAGCGTATGAGAATACAGACTCTCCACCTGCTGATTCCAGACACCCAAGGTCACTTCCCCAGCTGGGGCCATATTTCTTTCTTTGTATGGGGAGGCAACAGCGAGCCTTTCCCTGCGGCCTGAAAAAACAATCCTTAGCCCTTCCCCACCCCACTCACCTGCTGGAACAGAGCTTTTTGGTCTGGTCCCAGTGCTCCTGGTGGTCCTGGCAATCTCCAGAGGGGAAAAAAAAAACATTTTTACCCCGGATAAACCTCAGAAACATACACATACCGTGACTTATTAATGTCGCCTATACCGAATCCTTTGCGCCGCACTAAAATCCTGACACCAATTACTCCGACTAATGGAAGTAGGGGTTACAGAGATGTCCCCCACTCTTGTTAGCCGGAGTAATGGGGGTGGGGGGTTGCAGGGAAGTCCCCTGCACCCATTACATGGTAGCGGGGGACAATAGAAAGAAAAGGAAAAAAAAGACAAAAGAAAAGGAAAAAAGAACCCTGAATCACCAGTTCAGACCCACGTTCGTGGGACTGAACTGATGCGCAGGGATACAGATGAGACGGTGGCACACTTCTGTGTGTGCTGCCGAAAAGGTAAGTGGGTAAAAGGGGAGGCAGGTAGTGGGATGCGAGGCACAGTGACGTATGTGATCACTGGGCTGCGCCATAATGGTAGTCGGCATTTTGAAAGTCGACATTATGGGCGGCGCAGTGATCCCATAGAGCCTAAAACTCGGGGTGCGAATGATATGAGATGATATTTTATTTGTATCACGGTCGTACACAAGTGTTTCAGAATGGCTTTCACCCCCGCTTTGGAGCCCCCAACGGCCCAGAGCCCTCACAGCGGACCTTGCAAGCTGGCGGGCCCTTAAAGGCCCTCTCTGCCCCCCCACAGTGGGGAGTAAAGCCATAATATATGCCTCCAGTATACTTAATGTGGACAAGGAGGACAACCTTAGGCTTGCCATGGGATGACTTCAAAGCACAAACTGGTGGAAAATAGGCATACGGTGATTTGAAAATATAGGGCATCAGTTTCTGTCGGCTGGATGGCTCACAGCTTAAGAGCTCGTCTCTGACATGGGCAAGCCTGACCTTTGGATGTGCAAGGCCAGTTCTGCCTTTTATCCTTCTCAAGTCGAAGAAATGAATATCATCAAATTGGGTAATAACAGATTTGATTACAGTGCAGAGAAGGGGCAGAAACTCTGCACGGAGTACCATATAAGAACCTAATATTATTTTTATATTTTCACGTCAGTAAACAATGCAGAAAACCTCAAACTAACGCTCTTAGCGACAGGCCAACAATGCGCGGCTAGCAGCTGGGGACAGATGTGTCCTCTCCGACAGGATCTTATGAGCAAAATGGTGGCCACGTTGCAACCTTGTTGAAGTCTAAGAACTCGAAAATTGAAAAGGGCAAGGAAGAGGCTGTTCGGCTTTTCATGCTGAGGAGACCATTTCTACCCATGGTCGATTAAGAGCGAAGCGGCATGGCAGCCCTTTCCCGAAGGAACATTGCCATTTTTTCAGAAAGCCTCCTGTGCTTCCATACAGGGGTATACATTTTCAACTGAAACCCTAATACAATCGGTGCATTTTTCTATAGAAGCCTTCATAGATTACCAAAAGCAGCAAGTTCTATTTTTGCTTTTATTAAAAACCAGCAAAACTCATCTGTAGAATATCAGTGCCTCTCTCCACTGTAGGATTTCGGCAGGCCGATTAACTCCAGCTCCTACAAAGCTATGTAGCATGACATGAGTAAAATGGCTGCCGCCACAGAGAGCGCTGTGATGACATCAAGGCACTGGCTGTCAGAAGCGGCTGTCTCTGGCGGTGCAGCTTGACGGCCTCCTGTACATCCATAGGTTCATTCCTCTAATCCTCTGCGGTGTTGAGCCCAGACGCTAGGACAGTGCTGCTGATTATGGCTGCGAGGGGCTGATGTGTATCGCTGCCCGTGCTTGTCCTGGGGTTAAGAGTTTAGATCGGGACTGGTACTCAGCTGATGGCGGTGTCTCTCCATGTTGGTGCCATGTGGTGAAAACTGGGCTGAGACATGAAGTGAGATTGCTTGTCCTGTGTTTTGTGAAGTTGATATCTATGCTGCCTGTTGAGTGAGGGAATGAGCCATGGCAACGCAAGTAATACGGACACATAGGATCTACTTTATTTTTCCTCATTTTTGCTTCTATAGTTTCTTGTTACCCTATAACCTATCCTTTGGATTGAATCGTTAAAGAATATTGCTCTGTATATCACATACTGTGTGGTAGCATGATACTCAACCATGCCCGTTACGAGAACTGTTTCCTCCAAAATGGCGCCTGCACATTCAGTGGAATCACTCTGTTGTCACCCTAAGTCTTCGATCTGAGTGACAGCAAAAACATGCCCATCTGAAGATTCTACCACCAGGGTTTCAGCTCCCTGTAAGGATCGATTGTCCGAGGTGATTGCGTTGAGTGACCAGAGAAGACAAAGACTCCATAAGACTAGAACTGATGTCCTCGGTGGTGATGGGGCTGAGACTGGTGAGAGAACTTCTGGACCATCTTCGAGTCCCGTCCTGAAGGATGTGATATTGAACGCTGGTGGTTCCACCAGCCCAGTAAATCATGAGTGTCCTCTTGGTGAAGTGGCCACTGGAACGCAAAATGGAGGTTCTAATGGGCTAAACTCCATTGACCTACACCGGCTTGTGCTCCCTTGGAGAGAGTGGTGACGGTTGCCTTCAGTTCTGCTATTGCCCCAACTGGCTCCGGATCCACTGGAGTCGCCGGTTGAGCAACTGGATGATTATAGACATCTTGGCACAGATCAGAGGCTGCCAGTTAAGACGAATATTACTCACAAACTTAATCTGTGCTAAAACCTTTCGGATTTCTGTCCTTGGGTGGAGCTTATTGATAAGCCTGCATTGTAATTTCGACCTGATTGCTTCCAAAATTCCCAAGAGCCTGCAAGGATACAGCCTGCCAGACCATCTCAAATGATCCTCTTGGAAAGGATCTGGCATGTCCGACGGACCCAAATGCAGTTTATCCAGTCCAATGTCCGAAGGATAGCCTTGTGAAACTAGAGACTGCCACTTGTGATCCTTTAATGGGGACACTCACTTTTCGGGAAGAAGTAGGCGAGTTGTCACAAAATCTGATACCAACATTAGTTCCTGAATTGGGAGAGTATGTGCAACAGCCATTATCTGTCGACTTGTCTGGTAACCCTAAAATAACAGTTGGTCTCATAAAGAGAGCACGTGTGGGCAAAGTAAATAAGCCAGTGATTGTTGATGACAATTTAAGAGAATTTGTCATGAATCATAGAAACATTGTTATCACGGAGGTGGAGAAGTTTGCCGGGCCTGAACCAAGGGAGGCCCTCCGAAAAAAAGTTCTGTTTTGGTTACGGCAGAGGACTGGACCTGGGACTATTAGATCTTCTGATTGGAGAATCTTCCGGAGAATTAAACTAGACAATTGGTGTTCACACAGTGACAGAGAATGTGTATGTGTGTTGGTGGGTTGTGGGCACAGTAATTTTCCTTTTTTGGAGTGTTTGTAAACGTTTTCATCAGGGCTCTTCTAATCTAACATTCATAGTGGATTATAAATGATTGTCTCGTTTATTATGTATGCCTTTTAGTCAGCTAGCTTAGCTTTCTTTTGGAACCTTTTTGTGGATTGAAAACCGTTCTGTTTTATTAAGTATAGTGTACTCCTCTTGCTCGATTCCTCTCTTTGTATGATACCATCTATTTGTTCTCTGTTGTCTTGTCTTGTTTAAGCGCCTACGGGCTATCGTCTGGCACTATACAAATAAAAAATGTTTAAAAAAGAAATCACAGCAGAGCTTAGGGCACTGTTCTAGCCCTCAAAAAAGCACCCCGGGGCAAGCGATTGTGGCTGCATGGTCACAGCCTACGCCAGAGAGCAGGAGGAATAATGGGGAGCATACAGAGCGGTGTGGCCTGGAGGAAAGGGGGCTCCACTTTGCATGCAGTGCTCTAGGCCCTGTCTGTGCATTTTGTCTAGTTCTGGAAGTCTCATTTTGGAGTGCAGTTCCCAGGGATAGATATTGTGCCAAGTCTTGCGGCCCTCCTCTGGAAATTGGCTGGGGATTTGGTCAGCCTTATCTGGAGTATTGGCTCCGGTACTAGATGCTTCATCATGAGTATTGTATCCAGGTCTGCAGGCCTTTTGAGGAGTGTTCCGTTTAGCTCTGGAGGCCTTGCTTAAACTATGGGATCCAATTGTTAAGGCCTTCTCTAGGGCACTGCCTGCAGTTCTGTAGAAATTACCTAGAGTAGTGTGTGCAGTAACAGATACATCATTTTCAGTAATTCTGTCCGGGTCTGTACGCCTTGTGTAGAGTATTTCATCCTGCACTTCATCTGGAGTATTGTAGCCAGTTCCGTGGGCCTTATCTAGAGTATCATGTCAATTTCCGGATATTTCCGGATATTTCATTTGAGGTATTGTGTCGAATTCTGCACGACTCCTCTGGGTATCATACCCAGTTCTCAAGGCATTATCTGTAGTATTATATCCAGTACTATATATTTGATCTGGAGTATTGCATCCAGTTCTTGATCCTTTACCTACATTATACAACATATAGTTGTGTATGTCATTTGTAGAATTCTCATCCGGTAATTCATTTGGAGCATTATAGCCAGTTCTGTAGGCCTTATATGGAGTATTGTGTCCAGTTCTGGATACTTCATGTGAAGTATTGTGTCAAATTATGTTTGACTCATCTGGAGTACCGTATCCATTCATCGAGACATTATCTGGACTATTGTGTTGTGTTTGGGATGCATCATTTGCAGTATTTTGCGCCCGGCCCTTTAGTCATTATCTCGAGGAGTGTGTCAAATTCTGTATGAGTCATCTGGAGTATTGTGCCAAGCATGGATGCTTCATCTACACCATTTAAATCCAGTTCCATAGGCATCATCTGGAGTACTGCGCCCAGCATGGATGCTTTATCTACACCATTTAATCCAGTTCCATAGGCATCATCTGGAGTACTGCGCCCAGCATGGATGCTTTATCTACACCATTTAATACAGTTCCATAGGCATCATCTGGAGTACTGTGCCCAGCATGGATGCTTTATCTACACCATTTAATCCAGTTCCATAGGCATTATCTAGAGTACTGTGCCCAGCATGGATGCTTTATCCACACCATTTAATCCAGTTCCATAGGCATTATCTAGAGTACTGTGCCCAGCATGGATGCTTTATCTACACCATTTAATCCACCATTTAATCCAGTTCCATAGGCATCATCTGGAGTATTGTGCCCAGTCATGGATGCTTTATCTACACCATTTAATCCAGTTCCATAGGCATCATCTGGAGTACTGTGCCCAGTCATGGATGCTTTATCTACACAATTTAATCCAGTTCCATAGGCATCATCTAGAGTACTGTGCCCAGCATGGATGCTTTATCTACACCATTTAATCCAGTTCCATAGGCATTATCTAGAGTACTGTGCCCAGCATGGATGCTTTATCCACACCATTTAATCCAGTTCCATAGGCATTATCTAGAGTACTGTGCCCAGCATGGATGCTTTATCTACACCATTTAATCCACCATTTAATCCAGTTCCATATGCATCATCTGGAGTATTGTGCCCAGTCATGGATGCTTTATCTGCACCATTTAATTCAGTTCCATAGGCATCATCTGGAGTACTGTGCCCAGTCATGGATGCTTTATCTACACCATTTAATCCAGTTCCATAGGCATTATCTAGAGTACTGTGCCCAGCATGGATGCTTTACCTACACCATTTAATCCAGTTCCATAGGCATTATCTAGAGTACTGTGCCCAGCATGGATGCTTTATCTACACCATTTAATCCAGTTCCATAGGCATTATTTAGAGTACTGTGCCCAGCATGGATGCTTTATCCACACCATTTAATCCAGTTCCATAGGCATTATCTAGAGTACTGTGCCCAGCATGGATGCTTTATCTACACCATTTAATCCACCATTTAATCCAGTTCCATAGGCATCATCTGGAGTATTGTGTTCAGTCATGGATGCTTTATCTACACCATTTAATCCAGTTCCATAGGCATCATCTGGAGTACTGTGCCCAGTCATGGATGCTTTATCTACACCATTTAATCCAGTTCCATATGCATCATCTGGAGTATTGTGCCCAGTCATGGATGCTTTATCTACACCATTTAATCCAGTTCCACGGGCATCATATGGAGTATTGTGCCCAGTCATGGATGCTTTATCTGCACCATTTAATCCAGTTCCACGGGCATCATCTGGAGTACTGTGCCCAGTCATGGATGCTTTATCTACACCATTTAATCCAGTTCCATGGGCATCATCTGGAGTACTGTGCCCAGTCATGGATGCTTTATCTACACCATTTAATCCAGTTCCATGGGCATCATCTGGAGTATTTTGCCCAGTCATGGATGCTTTATCTACACCATTTAATCCAGTTCCATGGGCATCATCTGGAGTACTGTGCCCAGTCATGGATGCTTTATCTACACCATTTAATCCAGTTCCATAGGCATCATCTGGAGTATTGTGCCCAGTCATGGATGCTTTATCTACACCATTTAATCCAGTTCCATAGGCATCATCTGGAGTACTGTGCCCAGTCATGGATGCTTTATCTACATCATTTAATCCAGTTCCATAGGCATCATCTGAAGCACTGTGCACAGTCATGGATGCTTTACCTACACCATTTAATCCAGTTACATAGGCATCATCTGGAGTACTGTGCCCAGTCATGGATGCTTTATCTACACCATTTAATCCAGTTCCATAGGCATCATCTGCAGTACTGTGTCCAGTCATGGATGCTTTATCTACACCATTTAATCCAGTTCCATAGGCATCATCTGGAGTATTTTGCCCAGTCATGGATGCTTTATCTACATCATTTAATCCAGTTCCATGGGCATCATCTGGAGTACTGTGCCCAGTCATTGATGCTGTATCTACACCATTTAATCCAGTTCCATAGGCATCATCTGGAGTATTGTGCCCAGTCATGGATGCTTTATCTACACCATTTAATCCAGTTCCATAGGCATCATCTGGAGTACTGTGCCCAGTCATGGATGCTTTATCTACACCATTTAATCCAGTTCCATAGGCATCATCTGGAGTACTGTGCCCAGTCATGGATGCTTTATCTACACCATTTAATCCAGTTCCATAGGCATCATCTGGAGTATTGTGCCCAGTCATGGATGTTTTATCTAAACCATTTAATCCAGTTCCATAGGCATTATCCAGAGTATTGTACCCAGTCCTGGATGTGTTATCTAACCCATTTAATCCAGTTCCATAGGCATCATCTGGAGTACTGTGCTCAGCATGGATATTTCATCTACACACTTTTAATCCATTTTCATAGGCATCATCTGGAGTCCTGTGCCCAGCATGGATGCTTTATCTACACCATTTAATCCAGTTCCATAGGCATCATCTGGAGTACTGCGCCCAGCATGGATGCTTTATCTACACCATTTAATACAGTTCCATATGCATCATCTGGAGTATTGTGCCCAGTCATGGATGCTTTATCTACACCATTTAATCCAGTTCCATAGGCATCATCTGGAGTATTGTGCCCAGTCATGGATGTTTTATCTAAACCATTTAATCCAGTTCCATAGGCATTATCCAGAGTATTGTACCCAGTCCTGGATGTGTTATCTAACCCATTTAATCCAGTTCCATAGGCATCATCTGGAGTACTGTGCTCAGCATGGATATTTCATCTACACACTTTTAATCCATTTTCATAGGCATCATCTGGAGTCCTGTGCCCAGCATGGATGCTTTATCTACACCATTTAATCCAGTTCCATAGGCATCATCTGGAGTACTGTGCCCAGCATGGATGCTTTATCTACACCATTTAATTCAGTTCCATGGGCATCATCTGGAGTACTGTGCCCAGCATGGATGCTTTATCTACACCATTTAATCCAGTTCCATAGGCATCATCTGGAGTACTGTGCCCAGCATGGATGCTTTATCTACACCATTTAATCCAGTTCCATAGGCATCATCTGGAGTACTGTGCCCAGTCATTGATGCTTTATCTACACCATTTAATCCAGTTCCATAGGAATCATCTGGAGTACTGTGCCCAGCATGGATGCTTTATCTACACCATTTAATTCAGTTCCATGGGCATCATCGGGAGTACTGTGGCCAGCATGGATGGTTTATCTACACCATTTAATCCAGGTCCATAGGCATCATCTGGAGTACTGTGCCCAGTCATGGATGCTTTATCTACACCATTTAATCCAGTTCCATAGGCATCATCAGGAGTACTGTGCCCAGTCATGGATGCTTTATCTACACCATTTAATCCAGTTCCATAAGCATCATCTGGAGTACTGTGCCCAATCATGGATGCTTTATCTACACCATTTAATCCAGTTCCATAGGCATCATCTGCAGTACTGTGCCCAGTCATGGATGCTTTATCTACACCATTTAATCCAGTTCCATAGGCATCATCTGGAGTATTTTGCGCAGGCATGGATGCTTTATCTACATCATTTAATCCAGTTCCATGGGCATCATCTGGAGTACTGTGCCCAGTCATGGATGCTGTATCTACACCATTTAATCCAGTTCCATAGGCATCATCTGGAGTATTGTGCCCAGTCATGGATACTTTAGCTACACCATTTAATCCAGTTCCATAGGCATCATCTGGAGTACTGTGACCAGTCATGGATGCTTTATCTACACCATTTAATCCAGTTCCATAGGCATCATCTGGAGTACTGTGCCCAGTCATGGATGCTTTATCTACACCATTTAATCCAGTTCCATAGGCATCATCTGGAGTATTGTGCCCAGTCATGGATGTTTTATCTAAACCATTTAATCCAGTTCCATAGGCATTATCCAGAGTATTGTACCCAGTCCTGGATGTGTTATCTAACCCATTTAATCCAGTTCCATAGGCATCATCTGGAGTACTGTGCTCAGCATGGATATTTCATCTACACACTTTTAATCCATTTTCATAGGCATCATCTGGAGTCCTGTGCCCAGCATGGATGCTTTATCTACACCATTTAATCCAGTTCCATAGGCATCATCTGGAGTACTGTGCCCAGCATGGATGCTTTATCTACACCATTTAATTCAGTTCCATGGGCATCATCTGGAGTACTGTGCCCAGCATGGATGCTTTATCTACACCATTTAATCCAGTTCCATAGGCATCATCTGGAGTACTGTGCCCAGCATGGATGCTTTATCTACACCATTTAATCCAGTTCCATAGGCATCATCTGGAGTACTGTGCCCAGTCATTGATGCTTTATCTACACCATTTAATCCAGTTCCATAGGAATCATCTGGAGTACTGTGCCCAGCATGGATGCTTTATCTACACCATTTAATTCAGTTCCATGGGCATCATCGGGAGTACTGTGGCCAGCATGGATGGTTTATCTACACCATTTAATCCAGGTCCATAGGCATCATCTGGAGTACTGTGCCCAGTCATGGATGCTTTATCTACACCATTTAATCCAGTTCCATAGGCATCATCTGGAGTACTGTGCCCAGTCATGGATGCTTTATCTACACCATTTAATCCAGTTCCATAAGCATCATCTGGAGTACTGTGCCCAATCATGGATGCTTTATCTACACCATTTAATCCAGTTCCATAGGCATCATCTGCAGTACTGTGCCCAGTCATGGATGCTTTATCTACACCATTTAATCCAGTTCCATAGGCATCATCTGGAGTATTTTGCGCAGGCATGGATGCTTTATCTACATCATTTAATCCAGTTCCATGGGCATCATCTGGAGTACTGTGCCCAGTCATGGATGCTGTAACTACACCATTTAATCCAGTTCCATAGGCATCATCTGGAGTATTGTGCCCAGTCATGGATACTTTAGCTACACCATTTAATCCAGTTCCATAGGCATCATCTGGAGTACTGTGCCCAGTCATGGATGCTTTATCTACACCATTTAATCCTGTTCCATAGGCATCATCTGGAGTACTGTGCCCAGTCATGGATGCTTTATCTACACCATTTAATCCAGTTCCATAGGCATCATCTGGAGTACTGTGCCCAGTCATGGATGTGTTATCTAAACCCTTTAATCCAGTTCCATAGGCATTATCCAGAGTATTGTACCCAGTCCTGGATGTGTTATCTAACCCACTTAATCCAGTTCCATAGGCATCATCCGGAGTACTGTGTCCAGCATGGATACTTCATCTACACACTTTTAATCCATTTTCATAGGCATCATCTGGAGTACTGTGCCCAGCATGGATGCTTTATCTACAAAATTTAATCCAGTTCCATGGGCATCAACTGGAGTACTATGCCCAGCATGGATGCTTTATATACACCACTTAATTCAGTTCCATGGGCATCATCTGGAGTACTGTGCCCAGCATGGATGCTTTATCTACACCATTTAATCCGGTTCCATAGGCATCATCTGGAGTACTGTGCCCAGCATGGATGCTTTATCTACACCATTTAATCCAGTTCCATAGGCATTATCTGGAGTACTGTGCCCAGTCATTGATGCTTTATCTACACCATTTCATCCAGTTCCATAGGCATCATCTGGAGTACTGTGCCCATTCATGGATGCTTTATCTACACCATTTAATCCAGTTCCATAGGCATCATATGGAGTACTGTGCCCAGTCATGGATGCTTTATATACACCATTTATTCCAGTTCCATAGGCATCATCTGGAGTACTGTGCCCAGTCATGGATGCTTTATCTACACCATTTAATCCAGTTCCATAGGCATCATCTGGAGAACTGTGCCGAGTCATGGATGCTTTATCTACATCATTTAATCCAGTTCCATAGGCATCATCTGGAGTACTGTGCCCAGTCATGGATGCTTTATCTACACCATTTAATCCTGTTCCATAGGCATCATCTGGAGTACTGTGCCCAGTCATGGATGCTTTATCTACACCATTTAATCCAGTTCCATAGGCATCATCTGGAGTACTGTGCCCAGTCATGGATGTGTTATCTAAACCATTTAATCCAGTTCCATAGGCATTATCCAGAGTATTGTACCCAGTCCTGGATGTGTTATCTAACCCACTTAATCCAGTTCCATAGGCATCATCTGGAGTACTGTGTCCAGCATGGATACTTCATCTACACACTTTTAATCCATTTTCATAGGCATCATCTGGAGTACTGTGCCCAGCATGGATGCTTTATCTACACCATTTAATCCAGTTCCATGGGCATCATCTGGAGTACTGTGCCCAGCATGGATGCTTTATCTACACCACTTAATTCAGTTCCATGGGCATCATCTGGAGTACTGTGCCCAGCATGGATGCTTTATCTACACCATTTAATCCGGTTCCATAGGCATCATCTGGAGTACTGTGCCCAGCATGGATGCTTTATCTACACCATGTAATCCAGTTCCATATGCATCATCTGGAGTACTGTGCCCAGTCATTGATGCTTTATCTACACCATTTAATCCAGTTCCATAGGCATCATCTGGAGTACTGTGCCCAGTCATGGATGCTTTATCTACACCATTTAATCCAGTTCCATAGGCATCATATGGAGTACTGTGCCCAGTCATGGATGCTTTATATACACCATTTAATCCAGTTCCATAGGCATCATCTGGAGTACTGTGCCCAGTCATGGATGCTTTATCTACACCATTTAATCCAGTTCCATAGGCATCATCTGGAGAACTGTGCCCAGTCATGGATGCTTTATCTACATCATTTAATCCAGTTCCATAGGCATCATCTGGAGTACTGTGCCCAGTCATGGATGCTTTATCTACACCATTTAATCCAGTTCCATAGGCATCATCTGGAGTACTGTGCCCAGTCATGGATTCTTTATCTACACCATTTAATCCAGTTCCATAGGCATCATCTGGAGTATTGTGCCCAGCATGGATGCTTTATCTACACCATTTAATCCAGTTCCATAGGCATTATCTAGAGTACTGTGCCCAGCATGGATGCTTTATCTACACCATTTAATCCAGTTCCATAGGCATTATCTAGAGTACTGTGGATGCTTTATCTACACAATTTAATCCACCATTTAATCCAGTTCCATAGGCATCATCTGGAGTATTGTGCCCAGTCATGGATGCTTTATCTACACCATTTAATCCAGTTCATAGGCATTATCTGGAGTACTGTGCCCAGTCATGGATGCTTTATCTACACCATTTCATCCAGTTCCATAGGCATCATCTGGAGTACTGTGCCCAGTCATGGATGTGTTATCTAAACCACTTAATCCAGTTCCATAGGCATTATCCAGAGTATTGTACCCAGTCCTGGATGTGTTATCTAACCCACTTAATCCAGTTCCATAGGCATTATCTAGAGTACTGTGCCCAGCATGGATGCTTTATCTACACCATTTAATCCAGTTCCATAGGCATTATCTAGAGTACTGTGCCCAGCATGGATGCTTTATCTACACCATTTAATCCAGTTCCATAGGCATTATCTGGAGTACTGTGCCCAGTCATGGATGCTTTATCTACACCATTTAATCCAGTTCCATAGGCATCATCTGGAGTACTGTGCCCAGTCATGGATGCTTTATCTACACCATTTAATCCAGTTCCATAGGCATCATCTGGAGTATTGTGCCCAGTCATGGATGCTTTACCTACACCATTTAATCCAGTTCCATAGGCATCATCTGGAGTACTGTGGCCAGTCATGGATGCTTTATCTACACCATTTAATCCAGTTCCATAGGCATTATCTGGAGTACTGTGGCCAGTCATGGATGCTTTATCTACACCATTTAATCCAGTTCCATAGGCATTATCTAGAGTACTGTGCCCAGCATGGATGCTTTATCTACACCATTTAATCCAGTTCCATAGGAATTATCTAGAGTACTGTGCCCAGCATGGATGCTTTATCTACACCATTTAATCCAGTTCCATAGGCATTATCTAGAGTACTGTGCCCAGCATGGATGCTTTATCCACACCATTTAATCCAGTTCCATAGGCATTATCTAGAGTACTGTGCCCAGCATGGATGCTTTATCTACACCATTTAATCCACCATTTAATCCAGTTCCATAGGCATCATCTGGAGTACTGTGCCCAGTCATGGATGCTTTATCTACACCATTTAATCCAGTTCCATAGGCATTATCTAGAGTACTGTGCCCAGCATGGATGCTTTATCCACACCATTTAATCCAGTTCCATAGGCATTTTCTAGAGTACTGTGCCCAGCATGGATGCTTTAACTACACCATTTAATCCACCATTTAATCCAGTTCCATAGGCATCATCTGGAGTATTGTGCTCAGTCATGGATGCTTTATCTACACCATTTAATCCAGTTCCATAGGCATCATCTGGAGTACTGTGCCCAGTCATGGGTGCTTTATCTACACCATTTAATCCAGTTCCATAGGCATCATCTGGAGTACTGTGCCTAGTCATGGATGCTTTATCTACACCATTTAAATCCAGTTCCATGGGCATCATCTGCAGTACTGTGCCCAGTCATGGATGCTTTATCTACACCATTTAATCCAGTTCCATAGGCATCATCTGGAGTATTGTGCCCAGTCATGGATGCTTTGTCTACACCATTTAATCCAGTTCCATGGGCATCATGTGGAGTACTGTGTCCAGTCATGGATGCTTTATCTACACCATTTAATCCAGTTCCATGGGCATCATCTGGAGTACTGTGCCCAGTCATGGATGCTTTATCTACACCATTTAATCCAGTTCCATGGGCATCATCTGGAGTACTGTGCCCAGTCATGGATGCTTTATCTACACCATTTAATCCAGTTCCATAGGCATCATCTGGAGTGTTGTGCCCAGTCATGGATGCTTTATCTACACCATTTAAATCCAGTTCCATAGGCATCATCTGCAGTACTGTGCCCAGTCATGGATGCTTTATCTACACCATTTAATCCAGTTCCATAGGCATCATCTGGAGTATTGTGCCCAGTCATGGATGCTTTATCTCCACCATTTAATCCAGTTCCATAGACATCATCTGGAGTACTGTGCCCAGTCATGGATGCTTTATCTACACCATTTAATCCAGTTCGGCGGGCATCATCTGGAGTACTGTGCCCAGTCATGGATGCTTTATCTACACCATTTAATCCAGTTCCATGGGCATCATCTGGAGTACTGTGCCCAGTCATGGATGCTTTATCTACACCATTTAATCCAATTCCATGGGCATCATCTGGAGTATTTCGCCCAGTCATGGATGCTTTATCTACACCATTTAATCCCGTTCCATGGGCATCATCTGGAGTACTGTGCTCAGTCATGGATGCTTTATCTACACCATTTAATCCAGTTCCATAGGCATCATCTGGAGTACTGTGCCCAGTCATGGATGCTTTATCTACACCATTTAATCCAGTTCCATAGGCATCATCTGGAGTACTGTGCCCAGTCATGGATGCTTTATCTACACAATTTAATCCAGTTCCATAGGCATCATCTGGAGTACTGTGCCCAGTCATGGGTGCTTTATCTACACCATTTAATCCAGTTAAATAGGCATCATCTGCAGTACTGTGCCCAGTCATGGATGCTTTATCTACACCATTTAATCCAGTTCCATAGGCATCATCTAGAGTACTGTGCCCAACATGGATGCTTTATCTGCACCATTTAATCCAGTTCCATAGGCATCATCTGGAGTATTTTGCCCAGTCATGGATGCTTTATCTACACAATTTAATCCAGTTCCATGGGCATCATCTGGAGTACTGTGCCCAGTCATGGATGATTTATCTACACCATTTAATCCAGTTCCATAGGCATCATCTGGAGTACTGTGCCCAGTCATGGATGCTTTATCTACACCATTTAATCCAGTTCCATAGGCATCATCTGGAGTACTGTGCCCAGTCATGGATGCTTTATCTACACCATTTAATCCAGTTCCATAGGAATTATCTAGAGTACTGTGCCCAGCATGGATGCTTTATCTACACCATTTAATCCAGTTCCATAGGCATTATCTAGAGTACTGTGCCCAGCATGGATGCTTTATCTACACCATTTAATCCAGTTCCATAGGCATTATCTAGAGTACTGTGCCCAGCATGGATGCTTTATCTACACCATTTAATCCACCATTTAATCCAGTTCCATAGGCATCATCTGGAGTATTGTGCCCAGTCATGGATGCTTTATCTACACCATTTAATCCAGTTCCATAGGCATCATCTGGAGTACTGTGCCCAGTCCTGGATGCTTTATCTACACCATTTAATCCAGTTCCATAGGCATTATCTAGAGTACTGTGCCCAACAGGGATGCTTTATCTACACGATTTAATCCAGTTCCATAGGCATTATCTAGAGTACTGAGGCCAGCATGGATGCTTTATCTACACCATTTAATCCAGTTCCATAGGCATTATCTAGAGTACTGTGCCCAGCATGGATGCTTTATCCACACCATTTAATCCAGTTCCATAGGCATAATCTAGAGTACTGTGCCCAGCATGGATGCTTTATCTACACCATTTAATCCACCATTTAATCCAGTTCCATAGGCATCATCTGGAGTATTGTGCTCAGTCATGGATGCTTTATCTACACCATTTAATCCAGTTCCATAGGCATCATCTGGAGTACTGTGCCCAGTCATGGGTGCTTTATCTACACCATTTAATCCAGTTCCATAGGCATCATCTGGAGTACTGTGCCCAGTCATGGATGCTTTATCTACACCATTTAATCCAGTTCCATAGGCATTTTCTAGAGTACTGTGCCAAACATGGATGCTTTATCTACACCATTTAATCAAGTTCCCTAGGCATTATCTAGAGTACTGTGCCCAGCATGGATGCTTTATCTACACCATTTAATCCAGTTCCATAGGCATTATCTAGAGTACTGTGCCCAACATGGATGCTTTATCTACACCATTTAATCCAGTTCCATAGGCATTATCTAGAGTACTGTGCCCAGCATGGATGCTTTATCTACACCATTTAATCCAGTTCCATAGGCATTATCTAGAGTACTGTGCCCACCATGGATGCTTTATCCACACCATTTAATCCAGATCCATAGGCATTATCTAGAGTACTGTGCCCAGCATGGATGCTTTATCTACACCATTTAATCCAGTTCCATAGGCATCTTCTGGAGTACTGTGCCCAGTCATGGATGCTTTATCCACACCATTTAATCCAGTTCCATGGGCATCATATGGAGTACTGTGCCCAGTCATGGATGCTTTATCTACACCATTTAATCCAGTTCCATAGGCATCATCTGGAGTATTGTGCCCAGTCATGGATGCTTTATCTACACCATTTAAATCCAGTTCCATAGGCATCATCTGGAGTATTGTGCCCAGTCATGGATGCTTTATCTACACCATTTACTCCAGTTCCATAGGCATCATCTGGAGTACTGTGCCCAGTCATGGATGCTTTATCTACACCATTTAATCCAGTTCCATGGGCATCATCTGGAGTACTGTGCCCAGTCATGGATGTTTTATCTACACCATTTAATCCAGTTCCATGACATCATCTGGAGTACTGTGCCCAGTCATGGATGCTTTATCTACACCATTTAATCCAGTTCCATGGGCATCATCTGGAGTATTTTGCCCAGTCATGGATGCTTTATCTACACCATTTAATCAAGTTCCATAGGCATTATCTAGAGTACTGTGCCAGCATGGATGCTTTATCTACACCATTTAATCCAGTTCCATAGGCATTATCTAGAGTACTGTGCCCAACATGGATGCTTTATCTACACCATTTAATCCAGTTCCATAGGCATTATCTAGAGTACTGTGCCCAGCATGGATGCTTTATCTACACCATTTAATCCAGTTCCATAGGCATCATCTGGAGTACTGTGCCCAGTCATGGATGCTTTATCTACACCATTTAATCCAGTTCCATAGGCATCATCTGGAGTACTATGCCCAGTCATGGATGCTTTATCTACACCATTTAATCCAGTTCCCTAGGCATCATCTGGAGTATGGTGCCCAGTCATGGATGTGTTATCTAAACCATTTAATCCAGTTCCATAGGCATTATCCAGAGTATTGTACCCAGTCCTGGATGTGTTATCTAAACCATTTAATCCAGTTCCATAGGCATCATCTGGAGTACTGTGCCAAGCATGGATGCTTTATCTACACCATTTAATCCAGTTCCATAGGCATCATCTGGAGTACTGTGCCCAGTCATGGATGCTTTATCTACACCATTTAATCCAGTTCCATAGGCATCATCTGGAGTATTGTGCCCAGTCATGGATGCTTTATCTACACCATTTAAATCCAGTTCCATAGGCATCATCTGGAGTACTGTGCCCAGTCATGGATGCTTTATCTACACCATTTAATCCAGTTCCATAGGCATCATCTGGAGTATTGTGCCCGGTCATGGATGCTTTATCTACACCATTTAATCCAGTTCCATGGGCATCATCTGGAGTACTGTGCCCGGTCATGGATGCTTTATCTACACCATTTAATCCAGTTCATGGGCATCATCTGGAGTACTGTGCACAGTCATGGATGCTTTATCTACACCATTTAATCCAGTGCCATGGGCATCATCTGGAGTACTGTGCCCAGTCATGGATGCTTTATCTACACCATTTAATCCAGTTCCATAGGCATCATCTGGAGTATTGTGCCCAGTCATGGATGCTTTATCTACACCATTTAAATCCAGTTCCATGGGCATCATCTGGAGTATTGTGCCCAGTCATGGATGTGTTATCTAAACCATTTAATCCAGTTCCATAGGCATTATCCAGAGTATTGTACCCAGTCCTGGATGTGTTATCTAACCCACTTAATCCAGTTCCATAGGCATCATCTGCAGTACTGTGTCCAGCATGGATACTTTATCTACACCATTTAATCCAGTTCCATGGGCATCATCTGGAGTACTATGCCCAGCATGGATGCTTTATATACACCACTTAATTCAGTTCCATGGGCATCATCTGGAGTACTGTGCCCAGCATGGGTGCTTTATCTACACCATTTAATCCGGTTCCATAGGCATCATCTGGAGTACTGTGCCCAGCATGGATGCTTTATCTACACCATTTAATCCAGTTCCATAGGCATCATATGGAGTACTGTGCCCAGTCATGGATGCTTTATCTACACCATTTAATCCAGTTCCATAGGCATCATATGGAGTACTGTGCCCAGTCATGGATGCTTTATATACACCATTTAATCCAGTTCCATAGGCATCATCTGGAGTACTGTGCCCAGTCATGGATGCTTTATCTACACCATTTAATCCAGTTCCATAAGCATCATCTGGAGAACTGTGCCGAGTCATGGATGCTTTATCTACATCATTTAATCCAGTTCCATAGGCATCATCTGGAGTACTGTGCCCAGTCATGGATGCTTTATCTACACCATTTAATCCTGTTCCATAGGCATCATCTGGAGTACTGTGCCCAGTCATGGAGGCTTTATCTACACCATTTAATCCAGTTCCATAGGCATCATCTGGAGTACTGTGCCCAGTCATGGATGTGTTATCTAAACCACTTAATCCAGTTCCATAGGCATTATCCAGAGTATTGTACCCAGTCCTGGATGTGTTATCTAACCCACTTAATCCAGTTCCATAGGCATCATCTGGAGTACTGTGTCCAGTATGGATACTTCATCTACACACTTTTAATCCATTTTCATAGGCATCATCTGGAGTACTGTGCCCAGCATGGATGCTTTATCTACACCATTTAATCCAGTTCCATGGGCATCATCTGGAGTACTGTGCCCAGCATGGATGCTTTATCTACACCACTTAATTCAGTTCCATGGGCATCATCTGGAGTACTGTGCCCAGCATGGATGCTTTATGTACACCATTTAATCCAGTTCCATAGGCATTATCTAGAGTACTGTGCCCACCATGGATGCTTTATCCACACCATTTAATCCAGATCCATAGGCATTATCTAGAGTACTGTGCCCAGCATGGATGCTTTATCTACACCATTTAATCCAGTTCCATAGGCATCATCTGGAGTACTGTGCCCAGTCATGGATGCTTTATCTACACCATTTAATCCAGTTCCATAGGAATTATCTAGAGTACTGTGCCCAGCATGGATGCTTTATCTACACCATTTAATCCAGTTCCATAGGCATTATCTAGAGTACTGTGCCCAGCATGGATGCTTTATCTACACCATTTAATCCAGTTCCATAGGCATTATCTAGAGTACTGTGCCCAGCATGGATGCTTTATCTACACCATTTAATCCACCATTTAATCCAGTTCCATAGGCATCATCTGGAGTATTGTGCCCAGTCATGGATGCTTTATCTACACCATTTAATCCAGTTCCATAGGCATCATCTGGAGTACTGTGCCCAGTCCTGGATGCTTTATCTACACCATTTAATCCAGTTCCATAGGCATTATCTAGAGTACTGTGCCCAACAGGGATGCTTTATCTACACCATTTAATCCAGTTCCATAGGCATTATCTAGAGTACTGTGCCCAGCATGGATGCTTTATCTACACCATTTAATCCAGTTCCATAGGCATTATCTAGAGTACTGTGCCCAGCATGGATGCTTTATCCACACCATTTAATCCAGTTCCATAGGCATTATCTAGAGTACTGTGCCCAGCATGGATGCTTTATCTACACCATTTAATCCACCATTTAATCCAGTTCCATAGGCATCATCTGGAGTATTGTGCTCAGTCATGGATGCTTTATCTACACCATTTAATCCAGTTCCATAGGCATCATCTGGAGTACTGTGCCCAGTCATGGGTGCTTTATCTACACCATTTAATCCAGTTCCATAGGCATCATCTGGAGTACTGTGCCCAGTCATGGATGCTTTATCTACACCATTTAATCCAGTTCCATAGGCATTTTCTAGAGTACTGTGCCAAACATGGATGCTTTATCTACACCATTTAATCAAGTTCCCTAGGCATTATCTAGAGTACTGTGCCCAGCATGGATGCTTTATCTACACCATTTAATCCAGTTCCATAGGCATTATCTAGAGTACTGTGCCCAACATGGATGCTTTATCTACACCATTTAATCAAGTTCCATAGGCATTATCTAGAGTACTGTGCCCAGCATGGATGCTTTATCTACACCATTTAATCCACCATTTAATCCAGTTCCATAGGCATCATCTGGAGTATTGTGCCCAGTCATGGATGCTTTATCTACACCATTTAATCCAGTTCCATAGGCATCATCTGGAGTACTGTGCCCAGTCCTGGATGCTTTATCTACACCATTTAATCCAGTTCCATAGGCATTATCTAGAGTACTGTGCCCAACAGGGATGCTTTATCTACACCATTTAATCCAGTTCCATAGGCATTATCTAGAGTACTGTGCCCAGCATGGATGCTTTATCTACACCATTTAATCCAGTTCCATAGGCATTATCTAGAGTACTGTGCCCAGCATGGATGCTTTATCCACACCATTTAATCCAGTTCCATAGGCATTATCTAGAGTACTGTGCCCAGCATGGATGCTTTATCTACACCATTTAATCCACCATTTAATCCAGTTCCATAGGCATCATCTGGAGTATTGTGCTCAGTCATGGATGCTTTATCTACACCATTTAATCCAGTTCCATAGGCATCATCTGGAGTACTGTGCCCAGTCATGGGTGCTTTATCTACACCATTTAATCCAGTTCCATAGGCATCATCTGGAGTATTGTGCCCAGTCATGGATGCTTTATCTACACCATTTAATCCAGTTCCATAGGCATTTTCTAGAGTACTGTGCCAAACATGGATGCTTTATCTACACCATTTAATCAAGTTCCCTAGGCATTATCTAGAGTACTGTGCCCAGCATGGATGCTTTATCTACACCATTTAATCCAGTTCCATAGGCATTATCTAGAGTACTGTGCCCAACATGGATGCTTTATCTACACCATTTAATCAAGTTCCATAGGCATTATCTAGAGTACTGTGCCCAGCATGGATGCTTTATCTACACCATTTAATCCAGTTCCATAGGCATTATCTAGAGTACTGTGCCCACCATGGATGCTTTATCCACACCATTTAATCCAGATCCATAGGCATTATCTAGAGTACTGTGCCCAGCATGGATGCTTTATCTACACCATTTAATCCAGTTCCATAGGCATCTTCTGGAGTACTGTGCCCAGTCATGGATGCTTTATCCACACCATTTAATCCAGTTCCATGGGCATCATATGGAGTACTGTGCCCAGTCATGGATGCTTTATCTACACCATTTAATCCAGTTCCATAGGCATCATCTGGAGTATTGTGCCCAGTCATGGATGCTTTATCTACACCATTTAAATCCAGTTCCATAGGCATCATCTGGAGTATTGTGCCCAGTCATGGATGCTTTATCTACACCATTTACTCCAGTTCCATAGGCATCATCTGGAGTACTGTGCCCAGTCATGGATGCTTTATCTACACCATTTAATCCAGTTCCATGGGCATCATCTGGAGTACTGTGCCCAGTCATGGATGTTTTATCTACACCATTTAATCCAGTTCCATGACATCATCTGGAGTACTGTGCCCAGTCATGGATGCTTTATCTACACCATTTAATCCAGTTCCATGGGCATCATCTGGAGTATTTTGCCCAGTCATGGATGCTTTATCTACACCATTTAATCAAGTTCCATAGGCATTATCTAGAGTACTGTGCCAGCATGGATGCTTTATCTACACCATTTAATCCAGTTCCATAGGCATTATCTAGAGTACTGTGCCCAACATGGATGCTTTATCTACACCATTTAATCCAGTTCCATAGGCATTATCTAGAGTACTGTGCCCAGCATGGATGCTTTATCTACACCATTTAATCCAGTTCCATAGGCATCATCTGGAGTACTGTGCCCAGTCATGGATGCTTTATCTACACCATTTAATCCAGTTCCATAGGCATCATCTGGAGTACTATGCCCAGTCATGGATGCTTTATCTACACCATTTAATCCAGTTCCCTAGGCATCATCTGGAGTATGGTGCCCAGTCATGGATGAGTTATCTAAACCATTTAATCCAGTTCCATAGGCATTATCCAGAGTATTGTACCCAGTCCTGGATGTGTTATCTAAACCATTTAATCCAGTTCCATAGGCATCATCTGGAGTACTGTGCCAAGCATTGATGCTTTATCTACACCATTTAATCCAGTTCCATAGGCATCATCTGGAGTACTGTGCCCAGTCATGGATGCTTTATCTACACCATTTAATCCAGTTCCATAGGCATCATCTGGAGTATTGTGCCCAGTCATGGATGCTTTATCTACACCATTTAAATCCAGTTCCATAGGCATCATCTGGAGTACTGTGCCCAGTCATGGATGCTTTATCTACACCATTTAATCCAGTTCCATAGGCATCATCTGGAGTATTGTGCCCGGTCATGGATGCTTTATCTACACCATTTAATCCAGTTCCATGGGCATCATCTGGAGTACTGTGCCCGGTCATGGATGCTTTATCTACACCATTTAATCCAGTTCCATGGGCATCATCTGGAGTACTGTGCACAGTCATGGATGCTTTATCTACACCATTTAATCCAGTTCCATGGGCATCATCTGGAGTACTGTGCCCAGTCATGGATGCTTTATCTACACCATTTAATCCAGTTCCATAGGCATCATCTGGAGTATTGTGCCCAGTCATGGATGCTTTATCTACACCATTTAAATCCAGTTCCATAGGCATCATCTGGAGTATTGTGCCCAGTCATGGATGTGTTATCTAAACCATTTAATCCAGTTCCATAGGCATTATCCAGAGTATTGTACCCAGTCCTGGATGTGTTATCTAACCCACTTAATCCATTTCCATAGGCATCATCTGGAGTACTGTGTCCAGCATGGATACTTCATCTACACACTTTTAATCCATTTTCATAGGCATCATCTGGAGTACTGTGCCCAGCATGGATGCTTTATCTACACCATTTAATCCAGTTCCATGGGCATCATCTGGAGTACTATGCCCAGCATGGATGCTTTATCTACACCATTTAATCAAGTTCCATAGGCATTATCTAGAGTACTGTGCCAGCATGGATGCTTTATCTACACCATTTAATCCAGTTCCATAGGCATTATCTAGAGTACTGTGCCCAACATGGATGCTTTATCTACACCATTTAATCCAGTTCCATAGGCATTATCTAGAGTACTGTGCCCAGCATGGATGCTTTATCTACACCATTTAATCCAGTTCCATAGGCATCATCTGGAGTACTGTGCCCAGTCATGGATGCTTTATCTACACCATTTAATCCAGTTCCATAGGCATCATCTGGAGTACTATGCCCAGTCATGGATGCTTTATCTACACCATTTAATCCAGTTCCCTAGGCATCATCTGGAGTATGGTGCCCAGTCATGGATGTGTTATCTAAACCATTTAATCCAGTTCCATAGGCATTATCCAGAGTATTGTACCCAGTCCTGGATGTGTTATCTAAACCATTTAATCCAGTTCCATAGGCATCATCTGGAGTACTGTGCCAAGCATGGATGCTTCATCTACACCATTTAATCCAGTTCCATAGGCATCATCTGGAGTACTGTGCCCAGTCATGGATGCTTTATCTACACCATTTAATCCAGTTCCATAGGCATCATCTGGAGTATTGTGCCCAGTCATGGATGCTTTATCTACACCATTTAAATCCAGTTCCATAGGCATCATCTGGAGTACTGTGCCCAGTCATGGATGCTTTATCTACACCATTTAATCCAGTTCCATAGGCATCATCTGGAGTATTGTGCCCGGTCATGGATGCTTTATCTACACCATTTAATCCAGTTCCATGGGCATCATCTGGAGTACTGTGCCCGGTCATGGATGCTTTATCTACACCATTTAATCCAGTTCATGGGCATCATCTGGAGTACTGTGCACAGTCATGGATGCTTTATCTACACCATTTAATCCAGTGCCATGGGCATCATCTGGAGTACTGTGCCCAGTCATGGATGCTTTATCTACACCATTTAATCCAGTTCCATAGGCATCATCTGGAGTATTGTGCCCAGTCATGGATGCTTTATCTACACCATTTAAATCCAGTTCCATGGGCATCATCTGGAGTATTGTGCCCAGTCATGGATGTGTTATCTAAACCATTTAATCCAGTTCCATAGGCATTATCCAGAGTATTGTACCCAGTCCTGGATGTGTTATCTAACCCACTTAATCCAGTTCCATAGGCATCATCTGGAGTACTGTGTCCAGCATGGATACTTTATCTACACCATTTAATCCAGTTCCATGGGCATCATCTGGAGTACTATGCCCAGCATGGATGCTTTATATACACCACTTAATTCAGTTCCATGGGCATCATCTGGAGTACTGTGCCCAGCATGGGTGCTTTATCTACACCATTTAATCCGGTTCCATAGGCATCATCTGGAGTACTGTGCCCAGCATGGATGCTTTATCTACACCATTTAATCCAGTTCCATAGGCATCATATGGAGTACTGTGCCCAGTCATGGATGCTTTATCTACACCATTTAATCCAGTTCCATAGGCATCATATGGAGTACTGTGCCCAGTCATGGATGCTTTATCTACACCATTTAATCCAGTTCCATAGGCATCATCTGGAGTACTGTGCCCAGTCATGGATGCTTTATCTACACCATTTAATCCAGTTCCATAAGCATCATCTGGAGAACTGTGCCGAGTCATGGATGCTTTATCTACATCATTTAATCCAGTTCCATAGGCATCATCTGGAGTACTGTGCCCAGTCATGGATGCTTTATCTACACCATTTAATCCTGTTCCATAGGCATCATCTGGAGTACTGTGCCCAGTCATGGAGGCTTTATCTACACCATTTAATCCAGTTCCATAGGCATCATCTGGAGTACTGTGCCCAGTCATGGATGTGTTATCTAAACCACTTAATCCAGTTCCATAGGCATTATCCAGAGTATTGTACCCAGTCCTGGATGTGTTATCTAACCCACTTAATCCAGTTCCATAGGCATCATCTGGAGTACTGTGTCCAGTATGGATACTTCATCTACACACTTTTAATCCATTTTCATAGGCATCATCTGGAGTACTGTGCCCAGCATGGATGCTTTATCTACACCATTTAATCCAGTTCCATGGGCATCATCTGGAGTACTGTGCCCAGCATGGATGCTTTATCTACACCACTTAATTCAGTTCCATGGGCATCATCTGGAGTACTGTGCCCAGCATGGATGCTTTATGTACACCATTTAATCCAGTTCCATAGGCATTATCTAGAGTACTGTGCCCACCATGGATGCTTTATCCACACCATTTAATCCAGATCCATAGGCATTATCTAGAGTACTGTGCCCAGCATGGATGCTTTATCTACACCATTTAATCCAGTTCCATAGGCATCATCTGGAGTACTGTGCCCAGTCATGGATGCTTTATCTACACCATTTAATCCAGTTCCATAGGAATTATCTAGAGTACTGTGCCCAGCATGGATGCTTTATCTACACCATTTAATCCAGTTCCATAGGCATTATCTAGAGTACTGTGCCCAGCATGGATGCTTTATCTACACCATTTAATCCAGTTCCATAGGCATTATCTAGAGTACTGTGCCCAGCATGGATGCTTTATCTACACCATTTAATCCACCATTTAATCCAGTTCCATAGGCATCATCTGGAGTATTGTGCCCAGTCATGGATGCTTTATCTACACCATTTAATCCAGTTCCATAGGCATCATCTGGAGTACTGTGCCCAGTCCTGGATGCTTTATCTACACCATTTAATCCAGTTCCATAGGCATTATCTAGAGTACTGTGCCCAACAGGGATGCTTTATCTACACCATTTAATCCAGTTCCATAGGCATTATCTAGAGTACTGTGCCCAGCATGGATGCTTTATCTACACCATTTAATCCAGTTCCATAGGCATTATCTAGAGTACTGTGCCCAGCATGGATGCTTTATCCACACCATTTAATCCAGTTCCATAGGCATTATCTAGAGTACTGTGCCCAGCATGGATGCTTTATCTACACCATTTAATCCACCATTTAATCCAGTTCCATAGGCATCATCTGGAGTACTGTGCCCAGTCATGGGTGCTTTATCTACACCATTTAATCCAGTTCCATAGGCATCATCTGGAGTACTGTGCCCAGTCATGGATGCTTTATCTACACCATTTAATCCAGTTCCATAGGCATTTTCTAGAGTACTGTGCCAAACATGGATGCTTTATCTACACCATTTAATCAAGTTCCCTAGGCATTATCTAGAGTACTGTGCCCAGCATGGATGCTTTATCTACACCATTTAATCCAGTTCCATAGGCATTATCTAGAGTACTGTGCCCAACATGGATGCTTTATCTACACCATTTAATCAAGTTCCATAGGCATTATCTAGAGTACTGTGCCCAGCATGGATGCTTTATCTACACCATTTAATCCACCATTTAATCCAGTTCCATAGGCATCATCTGGAGTATTGTGCCCAGTCATGGATGCTTTATCTACACCATTTAATCCAGTTCCATAGGCATCATCTGGAGTACTGTGCCCAGTCCTGGATGCTTTATCTACACCATTTAATCCAGTTCCATAGGCATTATCTAGAGTACTGTGCCCAACAGGGATGCTTTATCTACACCATTTAATCCAGTTCCATAGGCATTATCTAGAGTACTGTGCCCAGCATGGATGCTTTATCTACACCATTTAATCCAGTTCCATAGGCATTATCTAGAGTACTGTGCCCAGCATGGATGCTTTATCCACACCATTTAATCCAGTTCCATAGGCATTATCTAGAGTACTGTGCCCAGCATGGATGCTTTATCTACACCATTTAATCCACCATTTAATCCAGTTCCATAGGCATCATCTGGAGTATTGTGCTCGGTCATGGATGCTTTATCTACACCATTTAATCCAGTTCCATAGGCATCATCTGGAGTACTGTGCCCAGTCATGGGTGCTTTATCTACACCATTTAATCCAGTTCCATAGGCATCATCTGGAGTATTGTGCCCAGTCATGGATGCTTTATCTACACCATTTAATCCAGTTCCATAGGCATTTTCTAGAGTACTGTGCCAAACATGGATGCTTTATCTACACCATTTAATCAAGTTCCCTAGGCATTATCTAGAGTACTGTGCCCAGCATGGATGCTTTATCTACACCATTTAATCCAGTTCCATAGGCATTATCTAGAGTACTGTGCCCAACATGGATGCTTTATCTACACCATTTAATCAAGTTCCATAGGCATTATCTAGAGTACTGTGCCCAGCATGGATGCTTTATCTACACCATTTAATCCAGTTCCATAGGCATTATCTAGAGTACTGTGCCCACCATGGATGCTTTATCCACACCATTTAATCCAGATCCATAGGCATTATCTAGAGTACTGTGCCCAGCATGGATGCTTTATCTACACCATTTAATCCAGTTCCATAGGCATCTTCTGGAGTACTGTGCCCAGTCATGGATGCTTTATCCACACCATTTAATCCAGTTCCATGGGCATCATATGGAGTACTGTGCCCAGTCATGGATGCTTTATCTACACCATTTAATCCAGTTCCATAGGCATCATCTGGAGTATTGTGCCCAGTCATGGATGCTTTATCTACACCATTTAAATCCAGTTCCATAGGCATCATCTGGAGTATTGTGCCCAGTCATGGATGCTTTATCTACACCATTTACTCCAGTTCCATAGGCATCATCTGGAGTACTGTGCCCAGTCATGGATGCTTTATCTACACCATTTAATCCAGTTCCATGGGCATCATCTGGAGTACTGTGCCCAGTCATGGATGTTTTATCTACACCATTTAATCCAGTTCCATGACATCATCTGGAGTACTGTGCCCAGTCATGGATGCTTTATCTACACCATTTAATCCAGTTCCATGGGCATCATCTGGAGTATTTTGCCCAGTCATGGATGCTTTATCTACACCATTTAATCAAGTTCCATAGGCATTATCTAGAGTACTGTGCCAGCATGGATGCTTTATCTACACCATTTAATCCAGTTCCATAGGCATTATCTAGAGTACTGTGCCCAACATGGATGCTTTATCTACACCATTTAATCCAGTTCCATAGGCATTATCTAGAGTACTGTGCCCAGCATGGATGCTTTATCTACACCATTTAATCCAGTTCCATAGGCATCATCTGGAGTACTGTGCCCAGTCATGGATGCTTTATCTACACCATTTAATCCAGTTCCATAGGCATCATCTGGAGTACTATGCCCAGTCATGGATGCTTTATCTACACCATTTAATCCAGTTCCCTAGGCATCATCTGGAGTATGGTGCCCAGTCATGGATGAGTTATCTAAACCATTTAATCCAGTTCCATAGGCATTATCCAGAGTATTGTACCCAGTCCTGGATGTGTTATCTAAACCATTTAATCCAGTTCCATAGGCATCATCTGGAGTACTGTGCCAAGCATTGATGCTTTATCTACACCATTTAATCCAGTTCCATAGGCATCATCTGGAGTACTGTGCCCAGTCATGGATGCTTTATCTACACCATTTAATCCAGTTCCATAGGCATCATCTGGAGTATTGTGCCCAGTCATGGATGCTTTATCTACACCATTTAAATCCAGTTCCATAGGCATCATCTGGAGTACTGTGCCCAGTCATGGATGCTTTATCTACACCATTTAATCCAGTTCCATAGGCATCATCTGGAGTATTGTGCCCGGTCATGGATGCTTTATCTACACCATTTAATCCAGTTCCATGGGCATCATCTGGAGTACTGTGCCCGGTCATGGATGCTTTATCTACACCATTTAATCCAGTTCCATGGGCATCATCTGGAGTACTGTGCACAGTCATGGATGCTTTATCTACACCATTTAATCCAGTTCCATGGGCATCATCTGGAGTACTGTGCCCAGTCATGGATGCTTTATCTACACCATTTAATCCAGTTCCATAGGCATCATCTGGAGTATTGTGCCCAGTCATGGATGCTTTATCTACACCATTTAAATCCAGTTCCATAGGCATCATCTGGAGTATTGTGCCCAGTCATGGATGTGTTATCTAAACCATTTAATCCAGTTCCATAGGCATTATCCAGAGTATTGTACCCAGTCCTGGATGTGTTATCTAACCCACTTAATCCATTTCCATAGGCATCATCTGGAGTACTGTGTCCAGCATGGATACTTCATCTACACACTTTTAATCCATTTTCATAGGCATCATCTGGAGTACTGTGCCCAGCATGGATGCTTTATCTACACCATTTAATCCAGTTCCATGGGCATCATCTGGAGTACTATGCCCAGCATGGATGCTTTATATACACCACTTAATTCAGTTCCATGGGCATCATCTGGAGTACTGTGCCCAGCATGGATGCTTTATCTACACCATTTAATCCGGTTCCATAGGCATCATCTGGAGTACTGTGCCCAGCATGGATGCTTTATCTACACCATTTAATCCAGTTCCATAGGCATCATCTGGAGTACTGTGCCCAGTCATTAATGCTTTATCTACACCATTTAATCCAGTTCCATAGGCATCATCTGGAGTACTGTGCCCAGTCATGGATGCTTTATCTACACCATTTAATCCAGTTCCATAGGCATCATATGGAGTACTGTGCCCAGTCATGGATGCTTTATATACACCATTTAATCCAGTTCCATAGGCATCATCTGGAGTACTGTGCCCAGTCATGGATGCTTTATCATTTAATCCAGTTCCATAGGCATCATCTGGAGAACTGTGCCGAGTCATGGATGCTTTATCTACATCATTTAATCCAGTTCCATAGGCATCATCTGGAGTACTGTGCCCAGTCATGGATGCTTTATCTACACCATTTAATCCTGTTCCATAGGCATCATCTGGAGTACTGTGCCCAGTCATGGATGCTTTATCTACACCATTTAATCCAGTTCCATAGGCATCATCTGGAGTACTGTGCCCAGTCATGGATGTGTTAGCTAAACCATTTAATCCAGTTCCATAGGCATTATCCAGAGTATTGTACCCAGTCCTGGATGTGTTATCTAACCCACTTAATCCAGTTCCATAGGCATCATCTGGAGTACTGTGTCCAGCATGGATACTTCATCTACACACTTTTAATCCATTTTCATAGGCATCATCTAGAGTACTGTGCCCAGCATGGATGCTTTATCTACACCATTTAATCCAGTTCCATGGGCATCATCTGGAGTACTGTGCCCAGCATGGATGCTTTATCTACACCACTTAATTCAGTTCCATGGGCATCATATGGAGTACTGTGCCCAGCATGGATGCTTTATCTACACCATTTAATCCGGTTCCATAGGCATCATCTGGAGTACTGTGCCCAGTCATGGATGCTTTATCTACACCATTTAATCCAGTTCCATAGGCATCATCTGGAGTATTGTGCCCGGTCATGGATGCTTTATCTACACCATTTAATCCAGTTCCATGGGCATCATCTGGAGTACTGTGCCCGGTCATGGATGCTTTATCTACACCATTTAATCCAGTTCCATGGGCATCATCTGGAGTACTGTGCACAGTCATGGATGCTTTATCTACACCATTTAATCCAGTTCCATGGGCATCATCTGGAGTACTGTGCCCAGTCATGGATGCTTTATCTACACCATTTAATCCAGTTCCATAGGCATCATCTGGAGTATTGTGCCCAGTCATGGATGCTTTATCTACACCATTTAAATCCAGTTCCATAGGCATCATCTGGAGTATTGTGCCCAGTCATGGATGTGTTATCTAAACCATTTAATCCAGTTCCATAGGCATTATCCAGAGTATTGTACCCAGTCCTGGATGTGTTATCTAACCCACTTAATCCAGTTCCATAGGCATCATCTGGAGTACTGTGTCCAGCATGGATACTTCATCTACACACTTTTAATCCATTTTCATAGGCATCATCTGGAGTACTGTGCCCAGCATGGATGCTTTATCTACACCATTTAATCCAGTTCCATGGGCATCATCTGGAGTACTATGCCCAGCATGGATGCTTTATATACACCACTTAATTCAGTTCCATGGGCATCATCTGGAGTACTGTGCCCAGCATGGATGCTTTATCTACACCATTTAATCCGGTTCCATAGGCATCATCTGGAGTACTGTGCCCAGCATGGATGCTTTATCTACACCATTTAATCCAGTTCCATAGGCATCATCTGGAGTACTGTGCCCAGTCATTAATGCTTTATCTACACCATTTAATCCAGTTCCATAGGCATCATCTGGAGTACTGTGCCCAGTCATGGATGCTTTATCTACACCATTTAATCCAGTTCCATAGGCATCATATGGAGTACTGTGCCCAGTCATGGATGCTTTATATACACCATTTAATCCAGTTCCATAGGCATCATCTGGAGTACTGTGCCCAGTCATGGATGCTTTATCTACACCATTTAATCCAGTTCCATAGGCATCATCTGGAGAACTGTGCCGAGTCATGGATGCTTTATCTACATCATTTAATCCAGTTCCATAGGCATCATCTGGAGTACTGTGCCCAGTCATGGATGCTTTATCTACACCATTTAATCCTGTTCCATAGGCATCATCTGGAGTACTGTGCCCAGTCATGGATGCTTTATCTACACCATTTAATCCAGTTCCATAGGCATCATCTGGAGTACTGTGCCCAGTCATGGATGTGTTATCTAAACCATTTAATCCAGTTCCATAGGCATTATCCAGAGTATTGTACCCAGTCCTGGATGTGTTATCTAACCCACTTAATCCAGTTCCATAGGCATCATCTGGAGTACTGTGTCCAGCATGGATACTTCATCTACACACTTTTAATCCATTTTCATAGGCATCATCTGGAGTACTGTGCCCAGCATGGATGCTTTATCTACACCATTTAATCCAGTTCCATGGGCATCATCTGGAGTACTGTGCCCAGCATGGATGCTTTATCTACACCACTTAATTCAGTTCCATGGGCATCATCTGGAGTACTGTGCCCAGCATGGATGCTTTATCTACACCATTTAATCCGATTCCATAGGCATCATCTGGAGTACTGTGCCCAGCATGGATGCTTTATCTACACCATTTAATCCAGTTCCATAGGCATCATCTGGAGTACTGTGCCCAGTCATTGATGCTTTATCTACACCATTTAATCCATTTCCATAGGCATCATCTGGAGTACTGTGCCCAGTCATGGATGCTTTATCTACACCATTTAATCCAGTTCCATAGGCATCATATGGAGTACTGTGCCCAGTCATGGATGCTTTATATACACCATTTAATCCAGTTCCACAGGCATCATCTGGAGTACTGTGCCCAGTCATGGATGCTTTATCTACACCATTTAATCCAGTTCCATAGGCATCATCTGGAGAACTGTGCCCAGTCATGGATGCTTTATCTACATCATTTAATCCAGTTCCATAGGCATCATCTGGAGTACTGTGCCCAGTCATGGATGCTTTATCTACACCATTTAATCCAGTTCCATAGGCATCATCTGGAGTACTGTGCCCAGTCATGGATTCTTTATCTACACCATTTAATCCAGTTCCATAGGCATCATCTGGAGTATTGTGCCCAGCATGGATGCTTTATCTACACCATTTAATCCAGTTCCATAGGCATTATCTAGAGTACTGTGCCCAGCATGGATGCTTTATCTACACCATTTAATCCAGTTCCATAGGCATTATCTAGAGTACTGTGGATGCTTTATCTACACAATTTAATCCACCATTTAATCCAGTTCCATAGGCATCATCTGGAGTATTGTGCCCAGTCATGGATGCTTTATCTACACCATTTAATCCAGTTCATAGGCATTATCTGGAGTACTGTGCCCAGTCATGGATGCTTTATCTACACCATTTCATCCAGTTCCATAGGCATCATCTGGAGTACTGTGCCCAGTCATGGATGCTTTATCTACACCATATAATCCAGTTCCATTGGCATCATCTGGAGTACTGTGCCCAGTCATGGATGCTTTATCTACACCATTTAATCCAGTTCCATAGGCATTATCTAGAGTACTTTGCCCAGCATGGATGCTTTATCTACACCATTTAATCCAGTTCCATAGGCATTATCTAGAGTACTGTGCCCAGCATGGATGCTTTATCTACACCATTTAATCCAGTTCCATAGGCATTATCTGGAGTACTGTGCCCAGTCATGGATGCTTTATCTACACCATTTAATCCAGTTCCATAGGCATCATCTGGAGTACTGTGCCCAGTCATGGATGCTTTATCTACACCATTTAATCCAGTTCCATAGGCATCATCTGGAGTATTGTGCCCAGTCATGGATGCTTTATCTACACCATTTAATCCAGTTCCATAGGCATCATCTGGAGTACTGTGGCCAGTCATGGATGCTTTATCTACACCATTTAATCCAGTTCCATAGGCATTATCTAGAGTACTGTGCCCAGCATGGATGCTTTATCTACACCATTTAATCCAGTTCCATAGGAATTATCTAGAGTACTGTGCCCAGCATGGATGCTTTATCTACACCATTTAATCCAGTTCCATAGGCATTATCTAGAGTACTGTGCCCAGCATGGATGCTTTATCCACACCATTTAATCCAGTTCCATAGGCATTATCTAGAGTACTGTGCCCAGCATGGATGCTTTATCTACACCATTTAATCCACCATTTAATCCAGTTCCATAGGCATCATCTGGAGTATTGTGCCCAGTCATGGATGCTTTATCTACACCATTTAATCCAGTTCCATAGGCATTATCTAGAGTACTGTGCCCAGCATGGATGCTTTATCCACACCATTTAAACAAGTTCCATAGGCATTTTCTAGAGTACTGTGCCCAGCATGGATGCTTTATCTACACCATTTAATCCACCATTTAATCCAGTTCCATAGGCATCATCTGGAGTATTGTGCTCAGTCATGGATGCTTTATCTACACCATTTAATCCAGTTCCATAGGCATCATCTGGAGTACTGTGCCCAGTCATGGGTGCTTTATCTACACCATTTAATCCAGTTCCATAGGCATCATCTGGAGTACTGTGCCTAGTCATGGATGCTTTATCTACACCATTTAAAACCAGTTCCATGGGCATCATCTGCAGTACTGTGCCCAGTCATGGATGCTTTATCTACACCATTTAATCCAGTTCCATAGGCATCATCTGGAGTATTGTGCCCAGTCATGGATGCTTTGTCTACACCATTTAATCCAGTTCCATGGGCATCATGTGGAGTACTGTGTCCAGTCATGGATGCTTTATCTACACCATTTAATCCAGTTCCATGGGCATCATCTGGAGTACTGTGCCCAGTCATGGATGCTTTATCTACACCATTTAATCCAGTTCCATGGGCATCATCTGGAGTACTGTGCCCAGTCATGGATGCTTTATCTACACCATTTAATCCAGTTCCATAGGCATCATCTGGAGTGTTGTGCCCAGTCATGGATGCTTTATCTACACCATTTAAATCCAGTTCCATAGGCATCATCTGCAGTACTGTGACCAGTCATGGATGCTTTATCTACACCATTTAATCCAGTTCCATAGGCATCATCTGGAGTATTGTGCCCAGTCATGGATGCTTTATCTCCACCATTTAATCCAGTTCCATAGACATCATCTGGAGTACTGTGCCCAGTCATGGATGCTTTATCTACACCATTTAATCCAGTTCCATGGGCATCATCTGGAGTACTGTGCCCAGTCATGGATGCTTTATCTACACCATTTAATCCAATTCCATGGGCATCATCTGGAGTATTTCGCCCAGTCATGGATGCTTTATCTACATCATTTAATCCAGTTCCATGGGCATCATCTGGAGTACTGTGCTCAGTCATGGATGCTTTATCTACACCATTTAATCCAGTTCCATAGGCATCATCTGGAGTACTGTGCCCAGTCATGGATGCTTTATCTACACCATTTAATCCAGTTCCATAGGCATCATCTGGAGTACTGTGCCCAGTCATGGATGCTTTATCTACACAATTTAATCCAGTTCCATAGGCATCATCTGGAGTACTGTGCCCAGTCATGGGTGCTTTATCTACACCATTTAATCCAGTTAAATAGGCATCATCTGCAGTACTGTGCCCAGTCATGGATGCTTTATCTACACCATTTAATCCAGTTCCATAGGCATCATCTAGAGTACTGTGCCCAACATGGATGCTTTATCTGCACCATTTAATCCAGTTCCATAGGCATCATCTGGAGTATTTTGCCCAGTCATGGATGCTTTATCTACACCATTTAATCCAGTTCCATGGGCATCATCTGGAGTACTGTGCCCAGTCATGGATGATTTATCTACACCATTTAATCCAGTTCCATAGGCATCATCTGGAGTACTGTGCCCAGTCATGGATGCTTTATCTACACCATTTAATCCAGTTCCATAGGCATCATCTGGAGTACTGTGCCCAGTCATGGATGCTTTATCTACACCATTTAATCCAGTTCCATAGGAATTATCTAGAGTACTGTGCCCAGCATGGATGCTTTATCTACACCATTTAATCCAGTTCCATAGGAATTATCTAGAGTACTGTGCCCAGCATGGATGCTTTATCTACACCATTTAATCCAGTTCCATAGGCATTATCTAGAGTACTGTGCCCAGCATGGATGCTTTATCCACACCATTTAATCCAGTTCCATAGGCATTATCTAGAGTACTGTGCCCAGCATGGATGCTTTATCTACACGATTTAATCCACCATTTAATCCAGTTCCATAGGCATCATCTGGAGTATTGTGCCCAGTCATGGATGCTTTATCTACACCATTTAATCCAGTTCCATAGGCATTATCTAGAGTACTGTGCCCAGCATGGATGCTTTATCCACACCATTTAAACAAGTTCCATAGGCATTTTCTAGAGTACTGTGCCCAGCATGGATGCTTTATCTACACCATTTAATCCACCATTTAATCCAGTTCCATAGGCATCATCTGGAGTATTGTGCTCAGTCATGGATGCTTTATCTACACCATTTAATCCAGTTCCATAGGCATCATCTGGAGTACTGTGCCCAGTCATGGGTGCTTTATCTACACCATTTAATCCAGTTCCATAGGCATCATCTGGAGTACTGTGCCTAGTCATGGATGCTTTATCTACACCATTTAAAACCAGTTCCATGGGCATCATCTGCAGTACTGTGCCCAGTCATGGATGCTTTATCTACACCATTTAATCCAGTTCCATAGGCATCATCTGGAGTATTGTGCCCAGTCATGGATGCTTTGTCTACACCATTTAATCCAGTTCCATGGGCATCATGTGGAGTACTGTGTCCAGTCATGGATGCTTTATCTACACCATTTAATCCAGTTCCATGGGCATCATCTGGAGTACTGTGCCCAGTCATGGATGCTTTATCTACACCATTTAATCCAGTTCCATGGGCATCATCTGGAGTACTGTGCCCAGTCATGGATGCTTTATCTACACCATTTAATCCAGTTCCATAGGCATCATCTGGAGTGTTGTGCCCAGTCATGGATGCTTTATCTACACCATTTAAATCCAGTTCCATAGGCATCATCTGCAGTACTGTGCCCAGTCATGGATGCTTTATCTACACCATTTAATCCAGTTCCATAGGCATCATCTGGAGTATTGTGCCCAGTCATGGATGCTTTATCTCCACCATTTAATCCAGTTCCATAGACATCATCTGGAGTACTGTGCCCAGTCATGGATGCTTTATCTACACCATTTAATCCAGTTCGGCGGGCATCATCTGGAGTACTGTGCCCAGTCATGGATGCTTTATATACACCATTTAATCCAGTTCCATGGGCATCATCTGGAGTACTGTGCCCAGTCATGGATGCTTTATCTACACCATTTAATCCAATTCCATGGGCATCATCTGGAGTATTTCGCCCAGTCATGGATGCTTTATCTACACCATTTAATCCAGTTCCATGGGCATCATCTGGAGTACTGTGCTCAGTCATGGATGCTTTATCTACACCATTTAATCCAGTTCCATAGGCATCATCTGGAGTACTGTGCCCAGTCATGGATGCTTTATCTACACCATTTAATCCAGTTCCATAGGCATCATCTGGAGTACTGTGCCCAGTCATGGATGCTTTATCTACACAATTTAATCCAGTTCCATAGGCATCATCTGGAGTACTGTGCCCAGTCATGGGTGCTTTATCTACACCATTTAATCCAGTTAAATAGGCATCATCTGCAGTACTGTGCCCAGTCATGGATGCTTTATCTACACCATTTAATCCAGTTCCATAGGCATCATCTAGAGTACTGTGCCCAACATGGATGCTTTATCTGCACCATTTAATCCAGTTCCATAGGCATCATCTGGAGTATTTTGCCCAGTCATGGATGCTTTATCTACACCATTTAATCCAGTTCCATGGGCATCATCTGGAGTACTGTGCCCAGTCATGGATGATTTATCTACACCATTTAATCCAGTTCCATAGGCATCATCTGGAGTACTGTGCCCAGTCATGGATGCTTTATCTACACCATTTAATCCAATTCCATAGGCATCATCTGGAGTACTGTGCCCAGTCATGGATGCTTTATCTACACCATTTAATCCAGTTCCATAGGAATTATCTAGAGTACTGTGCCCAGCATGGATGCTTTATCTACACCATTTAATCCAGTTCCATAGGCATTATCTAGAGTACTGTGCCCAGCATGGATGCTTTATCTACACCATTTAATCCAGTTCCATAGGCATTATCTAGAGTACTGTGCCCAGCATGGATGCTTTATCTACACCATTTAATCCACCATTTAATCCAGTTCCATAGGCATCATCTGGAGTATTGTGCCCAGTCATGGATGCTTTATCTACACCATTTAATCCAGTTCCATAGGCATCATCTGGAGTACTGTGCCCAGTCCTGGATGCTTTATCTACACCATTTAATCCAGTTCCATAGGCATCATCTGGAGTACTGTGCCCAGTCATGGGTGCTTTATCTACACCATTTAATCCAGTTCCATAGGCATCATCTGGAGTACTGTGCCTAGTCATGGATGCTTTATCTACACCATTTAAAACCAGTTCCATGGGCATCATCTGCAGTACTGTGCCCAGTCATGGATGCTTTATCTACACCATTTAATCCAGTTCCATAGGCATCATCTGGAGTATTGTGCCCAGTCATGGATGCTTTGTCTACACCATTTAATCCAGTTCCATGGGCATCATGTGGAGTACTGTGTCCAGTCATGGATGCTTTATCTACACCATTTAATCCAGTTCCATGGGCATCATCTGGAGTACTGTGCCCAGTCATGGATGCTTTATCTACACCATTTAATCCAGTTCCATGGGCATCATCTGGAGTACTGTGCCCAGTCATGGATGCTTTATCTACACCATTTAATCCAGTTCCATAGGCATCATCTGGAGTGTTGTGCCCAGTCATGGATGCTTTATCTACACCATTTAAATCCAGTTCCATAGGCATCATCTGCAGTACTGTGCCCAGTCATGGATGCTTTATCTACACCATTTAATCCAGTTCCATAGGCATCATCTGGAGTATTGTGCCCAGTCATGGATGCTTTATCTCCACCATTTAATCCAGTTCCATAGACATCATCTGGAGTACTGTGCCCAGTCATGGATGCTTTATCTACACCATTTAATCCAGTTCGGCGGGCATCATCTGGAGTACTGTGCCCAGTCATGGATGCTTTATCTACACCATTTAATCCAGTTCCATGGGCATCATCTGGAGTACTGTGCCCAGTCATGGATGCTTTATCTACACCATTTAATCCAATTCCATGGGCATCATCTGGAGTATTTCGCCCAGTCATGGATGCTTTATCTACACCATTTAATCCAGTTCCATGGGCATCATCTGGAGTACTGTGCTCAGTCATGGATGCTTTATCTACACCATTTAATCCAGTTCCATAGGCATCATCTGGAGTACTGTGCCCAGTCATGGATGCTTTATCTACACCATTTAATCCAGTTCCATAGGCATCATCTGGAGTACTGTGCCCAGTCATGGGTGCTTTATCTACACCATTTAATCCAGTTAAATAGGCATCATCTGGAGTACTGTGCCCAGTCATGGGTGCTTTATCTACACCATTTAATCCAGTTAAATAGGCATCATCTGCAGTACTGTGCCCAGTCATGGATGCTTTATCTACACCATTTAATCCAGTTCCATAGGCATCATCTAGAGTACTGTGCCCAACATGGATGCTTTATCTGCACCATTTAATCCAGTTCCATAGGCATCATCTGGAGTATTTTGCCCAGTCATGGATGCTTTATCTACACCATTTAATCCAGTTCCATGGGCATCATCTGGAGTACTGTGCCCAGTCATGGATGATTTATCTACACCATTTAATCCAGTTCCATAGGCATCATCTGGAGTACTGTGCCCAGTCATGGATGCTTTATCTACACCATTTAATCCAGTTCCATAGGCATCATCTGGAGTACTGTGCCCAGTCATGGATGCTTTATCTACACCATTTAATCCAGTTCCATAGGAATTATCTAGAGTACTGTGCCCAGCATGGATGCTTTATCTACACCATTTAATCCAGTTCCATAGGCATTATCTAGAGTACTGTGCCCAGCATGGATGCTTTATCTACACCATTTAATCCAGTTCCATAGGCATTATCTAGAGTACTGTGCCCAGCATGGATGCTTTATCTACACCATTTAATCCACCATTTAATCCAGTTCCATAGGCATCATCTGGAGTATTGTGCCCAGTCATGGATGCTTTATCTACACCATTTAATCCAGTTCCATAGGCATCATCTGGAGTACTGTGCCCAGTCCTGGATGCTTTATCTACACCATTTAATCCAGTTCCATAGGCATTATCTAGAGTACTGTGCCCAACAGGGATGCTTTATCTACACCATTTAATCCAGTTCCATAGGCATTATCTAGAGTACTGTGCCCAGCATGGATGCTTTATCTACACCATTTAATCCAGTTCCATAGGCATTATCTAGAGTACTGTGCCCAGCATGGATGCTTTATCCACACCATTTAATCCAGTTCCATAGGCATTATCTAGAGTACTGTGCCCAGCATGGATGCTTTATCTACACCATTTAATCCACCATTTAATCCAGTTCCATAGGCATCATCTGGAGTATTGTGCTCAGTCATGGATGCTTTATCTACACCATTTAATCCAGTTCCATAGGCATCATCTGGAGTACTGTGCCCAGTCATGGGTGCTTTATCTACACCATTTAATCAAGTTCCATAGGCATCATCTGGAGTACTGTGCCCAGTCATGGATGCTTTATCTACACCATTTAATCCAGTTCCATAGGCATTTTCTAGAGTACTGTGCCAAACATGGATGCTTTATCTACACCATTTAATCAAGTTCCCTAGGCATTATCTAGAGTACTGTGCCCAGCATGGATGCTTTACACCATTTAATCCAGTTCCATAGGCATTATCTAGAGTACTGTGCCCAACATGGATGCTTTATCTACACCATTTAATCCAGTTCCATAGGCATTATCTAGAGTACTGTGCCCAGCATGGATGCTTTATCTACACCATTTAATCCAGTTCCATAGGCATTATCTAGAGTACTGTGCCCACCATGGATGCTTTATCCACACCATTTAATCCAGATCCATAGGCATTATCTAGAGTACTGTGCCCAGCATGGATGCTTTATCTACACCATTTAATCCAGTTCCATAGGCATCTTCTGGAGTACTGTGCCCAGTCATGGATGCTTTATCCACACCATTTAATCCAGTTCCATGGGCATCATATGGAGTACTGTGCCCAGTCATGGATGCTTTATCTACACCATTTAATCCAGTTCCATAGGCATCATCTGGAGTATTGTGCCCAGTCATGGATGCTTTATCTACACCATTTAAATCCAGTTCCATAGGCATCATCTGGAGTATTGTGCCCAGTCATGGATGCTTTATCTACATAATTTACTCCAGTTCCATAGGCATCATCTGGAGTACTGTGCCCAGTCATGGATGCTTTATCTACACCATTTAATCCAGTTCCATGGGCATCATCTGGAGTACTGTGCCCAGTCATGGATGTTTTATCTACACCATTTAATCCAGTTCCATGACATCATCTGGAGTACTGTGCCCAGTCATGGATGCTTTATCTACACCATTTAATCCAGTTCCATGGGCATCATCTGGAGTATTTTGCCCAGTCATGGATGCTTTATCTACACCATTTAATCAAGTTCCATAGGCATTATCTAGAGTACTGTGCCAGCATGGATGCTTTATCTACACCATTTAATTCAGTTCCATAGGCATTATCTAGAGTACTGTGCCCAACATGGATGCTTTATCTACACCATTTAATCCAGTTCCATAGGCATTATCTAGAGTACTGTGCCCAGCATGGATGCTTTATCTACACCATTTAATCCAGTTCCATAGGCATCATCTGGAGTACTGTGCCCAGTCATGGATGCTTTATCTACACCATTTAATCCAGTTCCATAGGCATCATCTGGAGTACTATGCCCAGTCATGGATGCTTTATCTACACCATTTAATCCAGTTCCCTAGGCATCATCTGGAGTATGGTGCCCAGTCATGGATGTGTTATCTAAACCATTTAATCCAGTTCCATAGGCATTATCCAGAGTATTGTACCCAGTCCTGGATGTGTTATCTAAACCATTTAATCCAGTTCCATAGGCATCATCTGGAGTACTGTGCCAAGCATGGATGCTTTATCTACACCATTTAATCCAGTTCCATAGGCATCATCTGGAGTACTGTGCCCAGTCATGGATGCTTTATCTACACCATTTAATCCAGTTCCATAGGCATCATCTGGAGTATTGTGCCCAGTCATGGATGCTTTATCTACACCATTTAAATCCAGTTCCATAGGCATCATCTGGAGTACTGTGCCCAGTCATGGATGCTTTATCTACACCATTTAATCCAGTTCCATAGGCATCATCTGGAGTATTGTGCCCGGTCATGGATGCTTTATCTACACCATTTAATCCAGTTCCATGGGCATCATCTGGAGTACTGTGCCCGGTCATGGATGCTTTATCTACATCATTTAATCCAGTTCCATGGGCATCATCTGGAGTACTGTGCACAGTCATGGATGCTTTATCTACACCATTTAATCCAGTTCCATAGGCATCATCTGGAGTATTGTGCCCAGTCATGGATGCTTTATCTACACCATTTAAATCCAGTTCCATAGGCATCATCTGGAGTATTGTGCCCAGTCATGGATGCTTTATCTACACCATTTACTCCAGTTCCATAGGCATCATCTGGAGTACTGTGCCCAGTCATGGATGCTTTATCTACACCATTTAATCCAGTTCCATGGGCATCATCTGGAGTACTGTGCCCAGTCATGGATGCTTTATCTACACCATTTAATCCAGTTCCATGGGCATCATCTGGAGTATTTTTCCTAGTCATGGATGCTTTATCTACACCATTTAATCCAGTTCCATGGGCATCATCTGGAGTACTGTGCCCAGTCATGGATGCTCTATCTACACCATTTAATCCAGTTCCATAGGCATCATCTGGAGTACTGTGCCCAGTCATGGATGCTTTATCTACACCATTTAATCCAGTTCCATAGGCATCATCTGGAGTACTGTGCCCAGTCATGGATGCTTTATCTACACCATTTAATCCAGTCCATAGGCATCATCTGGAGTACTGTGCCCAGTCATGGGTGCTTTATCTAAAGCATTTAATCCAGTTACATAGGCATCATCTGGAGTACTGTGCCCAGTCATGGATGCTTTATCTACACCATTTAATCCAGTTCCATAGGCATCATCTGGAGTACTGTGCCCAGTCATGGATGCTTTATCTACACCATTTAATCCAGTTCCATAGGAATTATCTAGAGTACTGTGCCCAGCATGGATGCTTTATCTACACCATTTAATCCAGTTCCATAGGCATTATCTAGAGTACTGTGCCCAGCATGGATGCTTTATCTACACCATTTAATCCAGTTCCATAGGCATCATCTGCAGTACTGTGCCCAGTCATGGATGCTTTATCTACACCATTTAATCCAGTTCCATAGGCATCATCTAGAGTACTGTGCCCAACATGGATGCTTTATCTGCACCATTTAATCCAGTTCCATAGGCATCATCTGGAGTATTTTGCCCAGTCATGGATGCTTTATCTACACCATTTAATCCAGTTCCATGGGCATCATCTGGAGTACTGTGCCCAGTCATGGATGATTTATCTCCACCATTTAATCCAGTTCCATAGGCATCATCTGGAGTACTGTGCCCAGTCATGGATGCTTTATCTACACCATTTAATCCAGTTCCATAGGCATCATCTGGAGTACTGTGCCCAGTCATGGATGCTTTATCTACACCATTTAATCCAGTTCCATAGGAATTATCTAGAGTACTGTGCCCAGCATGGATGCTTTATCTACACCATTTAATCCAGTTCCATAGGAATTATCTAGAGTACTGTGCCCAGCATGGATGCTTTATCTACACCATTTAATCCAGTTCCATAGGCATTATCTAGAGTACTGTGCCCAGCATGGATGCTTTATCCACACCATTTAATCCAGTTCCATAGGCATTATCTAGAGTACTGTGCCCAGCATGGATGCTTTATCTACACGATTTAATCCACCATTTAATCCAGTTCCATAGGCATCATCTGGAGTATTGTGCCCAGTCATGGATGCTTTATCTACACCATTTAATCCAGTTCCATAGGCATTATCTAGAGTACTGTGCCCAGCATGGATGCTTTATCCACACCATTTAAACAAGTTCCATAGGCATTTTCTAGAGTAGTGTGCCCAGCATGGATGCTTTATCTACACCATTTAATCCACCATTTAATCCAGTTCCATAGGCATCATCTGGAGTATTGTGCTCAGTCATGGATGCTTTATCTACACCATTTAATCCAGTTCCATAGGCATCATCTGGAGTACTGTGCCCAGTCATGGGTGCTTTATCTACACCATTTAATCCAGTTCCATAGGCATCATCTGGAGTACTGTGCCTAGTCATGGATGCTTTATCTACACCATTTAAAACCAGTTCCATGGGCATCATCTGCAGTACTGTGCCCAGTCATGGATGCTTTATCTACACCATTTAATCCAGTTCCATAGGCATCATCTGGAGTATTGTGCCCAGTCATGGATGCTTTGTCTACACCATTTAATCCAGTTCCATGGGCATCATGTGGAGTACTGTGTCCAGTCATGGATGCTTTATCTACACCATTTAATCCAGTTCCATGGGCATCATCTGGAGTACTGTGCCCAGTCATGGATGCTTTATCTACACCATTTAATCCAGTTCCATGGGCATCATCTGGAGTACTGTGCCCAGTCATGGATGCTTTATCTACACCATTTAATCCAGTTCCATAGGCATCATCTGGAGTGTTGTGCCCAGTCATGGATGCTTTATCTACACCATTTAAATCCAGTTCCATAGGCATCATCTGCAGTACTGTGCCCAGTCATGGATGCTTTATCTACACCATTTAATCCAGTTCCATAGGCATCATCTGGAGTATTGTGCCCAGTCATGGATGCTTTATCTCCACCATTTAATCCAGTTCCATAGACATCATCTGGAGTACTGTGCCCAGTCATGGATGCTTTATCTACACCATTTAATCCAGTTCGGCGGGCATCATCTGGAGTACTGTGCCCAGTCATGGATGCTTTATCTACACCATTTAATCCAGTTCCATGGGCATCATCTGGAGTACTGTGCCCAGTCATGGATGCTTTATCTACACCATTTAATCCAATTCCATGGGCATCATCTGGAGTATTTCGCCCAGTCATGGATGCTTTATCTACACCATTTAATCCAGTTCCATGGGCATCATCTGGAGTACTGTGCTCAGTCATGGATGCTTTATCTACACCATTTAATCCAGTTCCATAGGCATCATCTGGAGTACTGTGCCCAGTCATGGATGCTTTATCTACACCATTTAATCCAGTTCCATAGGCATCATCTGGAGTACTGTGCCCAGTCATGGATGCTTTATCTACACAATTTAATCCAGTTCCATAGGCATCATCTGGAGTACTGTGCCCAGTCATGGGTGCTTTATCTACACCATTTAATCCAGTTAAATAGGCATCATCTGCAGTACTGTGCCCAGTCATGGATGCTTTATCTACACCATTTAATCCAGTTCCATAGGCATCATCTAGAGTACTGTGCCCAACATGGATGCTTTATCTGCACCATTTAATCCAGTTCCATAGGCATCATCTGGAGTATTTTGCCCAGTCATGGATGCTTTATCTACACCATTTAATCCAGTTCCATGGGCATCATCTGGAGTACTGTGCCCAGTCACGGATGATTTATCTACACCATTTAATCCAGTTCCATAGGCATCATCTGGAGTACTGTGCCCAGTCATGGATGCTTTATCTACACCATTTAATCCAGTTTCATAGGCATCATCTGGAGTACTGTGCCCAGTCATGGATGCTTTATCTACACCATTTAATCCAGTTCCATAGGAATTATCTAGAGTACTGTGCCCAGCATGGATGCTTTATCTACACCATTTAATCCAGTTCCATAGGCATTATCTAGAGTACTGTGCCCATCATGGATGCTTTATCTACACCATTTAATCCAGTTCCATAGGCATTATCTAGAGTACTGTGCCCAGCATGGATGCTTTATCTACACCATTTAATCCACCATTTAATCCAGTTCCATAGGCATCATCTGGAGTATTGTGCCCAGTCATGGATGCTTTATCTACACCATTTAATCCAGTTCCATAGGCATCATCTGGAGTACTGTGCCCAGTCCTGGATGCTTTATCTACACCATTTAATCCAGTTCCATAGGCATTATCTAGAGTACTGTGCCCAACAGGGATGCTTTATCTACACCATTTAATCCAGTTCCATAGGCATTATCTAGAGTACTGTGCCCAGCATGGATGCTTTATCTACACCATTTAATCCAGTTCCATAGGCATTATCTAGATTACTGTGCCCAGCATGGATGCTTTATCCACACCATTTAATCCAGTTCCATAGGCATTATCTAGAGTACTGTGCCCAGCATGGATGCTTTATCTACACCATTTAATCCACCATTTAATCCAGTTCCATAGGCATCATCTGGAGTATTGTGCTCAGTCATGGATGCTTTATCTACACCATTTAATCCAGTTCCATAGGCATCATCTGGAGTACTGTGCCCAGTCATGGGTGCTTTATCTACACCATTTAATCCAGTTCCATAGGCATCATCTGGAGTACTGTGCCCAGTCATGGATGCTTTATCTACACCATTTAATCCAGTTCCATAGGCATTATCTAGAGTACTGTGCCAAACATGGATGCTTTATCTACACCATTTAATCAAGTTCCCTAGGCATTATCTAGAGTACTGTGCCCAGCATGGATGCTTTATCTACACCATTTAATCCAGTTCCATAGGCATTATCTAGAGTACTGTGCCCAACATGGATGCTTTATCTACACCATTTAATCCAGTTCCATAGGCATTATCTAGAGTACTGTGCCCAGCATGGATGCTTTATCTACACCATTTAATCCAGTTCCATAGGCATTATCTAGAGTACTGTGCCCACCATGGATGCTTTATCCACACCATTTAATCCAGATCCATAGGCATTATCTAGAGTACTGTGCCCAGCATGGATGCTTTATCTACACCATTTAATCCAGTTCCATAGGCATCTTCTGGAGTACTGTGCCCAGTCATGGATGCTTTATCCACACCATTTAATCCAGTTCCATGGGCATCATATGGAGTACTGTGCCCAGTCATGGATGCTTTATCTACACCATTTAATCCAGTTCCATAGGCATCATCTGGAGTATTGTGCCCAGTCATGGATGCTTTATCTACACCATTTAAATCCAGTTCCATAGGCATCATCTGGAGTATTGTGCCCAGTCATGGATGCTTTATCTACATAATTTACTCCAGTTCCATAGGCATCATCTGGAGTACTGTGCCCAGTCATGGATGCTTTATCTACACCATTTAATCCAGTTCCATGGGCATCATCTGGAGTACTGTGCCCAGTCATGGATGTTTTATCTACACCATTTAATCCAGTTCCATGACATCATCTGGAGTACTGTGCCCAGTCATGGATGCTTTATCTACACCATTTAATCCAGTTCCATGGGCATCATCTGGAGTATTTTGCCCAGTCATGGATGCTTTATCTACACCATTTAATCAAGTTCCATAGGCATTATCTAGAGTACTGTGCCAGCATGGATGCTTTATCTACACCATTTAATCCAGTTCCATAGGCATTATCTAGAGTACTGTGCCCAACATGGATGCTTTATCTACACCATTTAATCCAGTTCCATAGGCATTATCTAGAGTACTGTGCCCAGCATGGATGCTTTATCTACACCATTTAATCCAGTTCCATAGGCATCATCTGGAGTACTGTGCCCAGTCATGGATGCTTTTTATCTACACCATTTAATCCAGTTCCATAGGCATCATCTGGAGTACTATGCCCAGTCATGGATGCTTTATCTACACCATTTAATCCAGTTCCCTAGGCATCATCTGGAGTATGGTGCCCAGTCATGGATGTGTTATCTAAACCATTTAATCCAGTTCCATAGGCATTATCCAGAGTATTGTACCCAGTCCTGGATGTGTTATCTAAACCATTTAATCCAGTTCCATAGGCATCATCTGGAGTACTGTGCCAAGCATGGATGCTTTATCTACACCATTTAATCCAGTTCCATAGGCATCATCTGGAGTACTGTGCCCAGTCATGGATGCTTTATCTACACCATTTAATCCAGTTCCATAGGCATCATCTGGAGTATTGTGCCCAGTCATGGATGCTTTATCTACACCATTTAAATCCAGTTCCATAGGCATCATCTGGAGTACTGTGCCCAGTCATGGATGCTTTATCTACACCATTTAATCCAGTTCCATAGGCATCATCTGGAGTATTGTGCCCGGTCATGGATGCTTTATCTACACCATTTAATCCAGTTCCATGGGCATCATCTGGAGTACTGTGCCCGGTCATGGATGCTTTATCTACACCATTTAATCCAGTTCCATGGGCATCATCTGGAGTACTGTGCACAGTCATGGATGCTTTATCTACACCATTTAATCCAGTTCCATGGGCATCATCTGGAGTACTGTGCCCAGTCATGGATGCTTTATCTACACCATTTAATCCAGTTCCATAGGCATCATCTGGAGTATTGTGCCCAGTCATGGATGCTTTATCTACACCATTTAAATCCAGTTCCATAGGCATCATCTGGAGTATTGTGCCCAGTCATGGATGCTTTATCTACACCATTTACTCCAGTTCCATAGGCATCATCTGGAGTACTGTGCCCAGTCATGGATGCTTTATCTACACCATTTAATCCAGTTCCATGGGCATCATCTGGAGTACTGTGCCCAGTCATGGATGCTTTATCTACACCATTTAATCCAGTTCCATGGGCATCATCTGGAGTATTTTTCCTAGTCATGGATGCTTTATCTACACCATTTAATCCAGTTCCATGGGCATCATCTGGAGTACTGTGCCCAGTCATGGATGCTCTATCTACACCATTTAATCCAGTTCCATAGGCATCATCTGGAGTACTGTGCCCAGTCATGGATGCTTTATCTACACCATTTAATCCAGTTCCATAGGCATCATCTGGAGTACTGTGCCCAGTCATGGATGCTTTATCTACACCATTTAATCCAGTCCATAGGCATCATCTGGAGTACTGTGCCCAGTCATGGGTGCTTTATCTAAAGCATTTAATCCAGTTACATAGGCATCATCTGGAGTACTGTGCCCAGTCATGGATGCTTTATCTACACCATTTAATCCAGTTCCATAGGCATCATCTGGAGTACTGTGCCCAGTCATGGATGCTTTATCTACACCATTTAATCCAGTTCCATAGGAATTATCTAGAGTACTGTGCCCAGCATGGATGCTTTATCTACACCATTTAATCCAGTTCCATAGGCATTATCTAGAGTACTGTGCCCAGCATGGATGCTTTATCTACACCATTTAATCCAGTTCCATAGGCATCATCTGGAGTACTGTGCCCAGTCATGGATGCTTTATCTGCACCATTTAATACAGTTCCATAGGCATCATCTGGAGTATTTTGCCCAGTCATGGATGCTTTATCTACACCATTAAATCCAGGTCCATGGGCATCATCTGGAGTACTGTGCCCAGTCATGGATGATTTATCTACACCATTTAATCCAGTTCCATAGGCATCATCTGGAGTATTGTGCCCAGTCATGGATGCTTTATCTACACCATTTAATCCAGTTCCATAGGCATCATCTGGAGTACTGTGCCCAGTCATGGATGCTTTATCTACACCATTTAATCCAGTTCCATAGGAATTATCTAGAGTACTGTGCCCAGCATGGATGCTTTATCTACACCATTTAATCCAGTTCCATAGGCATTATCTAGAGTACTGTGCCCAGCATGGATGCTTTATCTACACCATTTAATCCAGTTCCATAGGCATTATCTAGAGTACTGTGCCCAGCATGGATGCTTTATCTACACCATTTAATACACCATTTAATCCAGTTCCATAGGCATCATCTGGAGTATTGTGCCCAGTCATGGATGCTTTATCTACACCATTTAATCCAGTTCCATAGGCATCATCTGGAGTAATGTGCCCAGTCATGGATGCTTTATCTACACCATTTAATCCAGTTCCATAGGCATTATCTAGAGTACTGTGCCCAGCATGGATGCTTTATCTACACCATTTAATCCGGTTCCATAGGAATTATCTAGAGTACTGTGCCCAGCATGGATGCTTTATCTACACCATTTAATACAGTTCCATAGGCATTATCTAGAGTACTGTGCCCAGCATGGATGCTTTATCTGCAGCATTTAATCCAGTTCCATAGGCATTACCTAGAGTACTGTGCCCAGCATGGATGCTTTATCTACACCATTTAATCCACCATTTAATCCAGTTCCATAGGCATCATCTGGAGTATTGTGCCCAGTCATGGATGCTTTATCTACACCATTTAATCCAGTTCCATAGGCATCATCTGGAGTACTGTGCCCAGTCATGGATGCTTTATCTACACCATTTAATCCAGTTCCATAGGCATTATCTAGAGTACTGTGCCCAATATGGATGCTTTATCTACGCCATTTAATCCAGTTCCATAGGCATTATCTAGAGTACTGTGCCCAGCATGGATGCTTTATCTACACCATTTAATCCAGTTCCATGGGCATCATCTGGAGTACTGTGCCCAGTCATGGATGCTTTATCTTCACCATTTAATCCAGTTCCATAGGCATCATCTGGAGTATTGTGCCCAGTCATGGATGCTTTGTCTACACCATTTAATCCAGTTCCATAGGCATCATCTGGAGTACTGTGCCCAGTCATGGATGCTTTATCTACACCATTTAATCCAGTTCCATAGGCATCATCTGGAGTACTGTGCCCAGTCATGGGTGCTTTATCTACACCATTTAATCCAGTTCCATAGGCATCATCTGGAGTACTGTGACCAGTCATGGATGCTTTATCTACACCATTTAATCCTGTTCCATAGGCATCATCTGGAGTACTGTGCCCAGTCATGGATGCTTTATCTACACCATTTAATCTAGTTCCATAGGAATCATCTGGAGTACTGTGCCCAGCATGGATGCTTTATCTACACCATTTAATCCACTTCCATGGGCATCATCAGGAGTACTGTGCCCAGCATGGATGCTTTATCTACACCATTTAATCCAGTTCCATAGGCATCATCTGGATTACTGTGCCCAGCATGGATGCTTTATCTACACCTTTTAATCCAGGTCCATAGGCATCATCTGGAGTACTGTGCCCAGCATGGATGCTTCATCTACACTGTTTAATCCAGTTCCATAGGCATCATCTGGAGTACTGTGCCCAGCATGGATGCTTTATCTACACCATTTAATCCAGTTCCATAGGCATCATCTGGACTACTGTGCCCAGTCATGGATGCTTTATCTACACCATTTAATCCAGTTCCATAGGCATCATCTGGAGTACTGTGCCCAGTCATGGATGTTTTATCTACACCATTTAATCCAGTTCCAAAGGCATCATCTGGAGTACTGTGCCCAGTCATGGATGCTTTATCTACAACATTTAATCCAGTTCCATAGGCAACATCTGGAGTACTGTGCCCAGTCATGGATGTGTTATCTAAACCATTTAATCCAGTTCCACAGGCATTATCCAGAGTATTGTACCCAGTCCTGGATGTGTTATCTAAACCATTTAATCCAGTTCCATAGGCATCATCTGGATTACTGTGCCCAGCATGGATGCTTTATCTACTCCATTTAATCCAGTTCCATAGTCATCATCTGGAGTACTGTGTCCAGCATGGATGCTTTATCTACACCATTTAATCCAGTTCCATGGGCATCATCTGGAGTACTGTGCCCAGCATGGATGCTTTATCTACACCATTTATTCCAGTTCCATAGGCATCATCTGGAGTACTGTGCCCAGCATGGATGCTTTATCTACACCCTTTAATCCAGTTCCATAGGCATCATCTGGAGTACTGTGCCCAGCATGGATGCTTTATCTACACCATTTAATCCAGTTCCACAGGCATCATCTGGAGTACTGCACCCAGTCATGGAGCTTTATCTACACCATTTAATCCAGTTCCATAGGCATCATCTGGAGTACTGTGCCCACAATGGATGCTTCATCTACACCATTTAAATCCAGTTCCATAGGCATCATCTGGAGTACTGTGCCTTGCATGGATGCTTTATCTACACCCTTTAATCCAGTTCCATAGGCATCATCTGGAGTACTGTGCCCAGTCATGGAGCTTTATCTACACCATTTAATCCAGTTCCATAGGCATCATCTGGAGTATTGTGCCCAGCATGGATGCTTCATCTCCACCATTTAAATCCAGTTCCATAGGCAGCATCTGGAGTACTGCGCCCAGCATGGATGATTTATCTACACCATTTAATCCATTTCCATAGGCATCATCTGGAGTACTGTGCCCAGCATGGATGCTTTACCTACACCATTTAATCCAGTTCCATAGGCATGATCTGGAGTACTGTGCCCAGCATGGATGCTTTATCTACACCATTTAATCCAGTTCCATAGGCATCATCTGGAGTACTGTGCCCAGCATGGATGTTTTATCTACACCATTTAATCCAGTTCCCTAGGCATCATCTGGAGTTCTGTGCCCAGCATGGATGCTTTATCTACACCATTTAATCCAGTTCCATAGGCATCATCTGAAGTACTGTGCCCAGTCATGGATGCTTTATCTACACCATTTAATCCAGTTAATCCAGTTCCATAGGCATCATCTGAAGTACTGTGCCCAGTCATGAATGCTTTATCTACACCATTTAATCCAGTTCCATAGGCATCATCTGGAGTACTGTGCCCAGTCATGGATGTGTTATCTAAACCATTTAATCCAGTTCCATAGGCATCATCTGGAGTACAGTGCCCAGCATGGATGCTTTATCTACACCATTTAATCCAGTTCCATAGGCATCATCTGGAGTACGTACTGTGCCCAGCATGGATGCTTTATCTACACCATTTAATCCTTATCTACACCATTTAATCCAGTTTCATAGGCATCTTCTGGAGTACTGTACACAGCATGGATGCTTTATCTACACCATTTAATCCAGTTCCATAGGCATCATCTGGAGTACTGTGCCCAGCATGGATGCTTCATCTACACCATTTAATCCAGTTCTATTGGCATCATCTGGAGTACTGTGCCCAGTCATGGATGCTTTATCTACACCATTTAATCCAGTTCCATAGGCATCATCTGGAGTACTGTGCCCAGTCATGGATGCTTTATCTACACCATTTAATCCAGTTCCATAGGCATCATCTGGAGTATTGTGCCCAGTCATGGATGTGTTATCTAAACCATTTAATCCAGTTCCATAGGCATTATCCAGAGTATTGTACCCAGTCCTGGATGTGTTATCTAAACCATTTAATCCAGTTCCATAGGCATCATCTGGAGTACTGTGCCCAGCATGGATGCTTCATCTACACACTTTTAATCCATTTTCATAGGCATCATCTGGAGTACTGTTCCCAGCATGGATGCTTTATCTACACCATTTAATCCAGTTCCATAGGCATCATCTGGAGTACTGTGCCCAGCATGGATGCTTTATCTACACCATTTAATCCAGTTCCATATGCATCATCTGGAGTTTTGTGCCCAGTCACGGATGCTTTATCTACACCATTTAATCCAGTTCCATAGGCATCATCTGGAGTACTGTGCCCAGCATAGATGCTTTATCTACACCATTTTATCCAGTTCCATAGGCATCATCTGGAGTACTGTGCCCAGCATGGATGCTTTATCTACACCATTTAATCCAGTTCCATAGGCATCATCTGGAGTACTGAGCCCAGTCATGGATGCTTTATCTACACCATTTAATCCAGTTCCAAAGGCATCATCTGGAGTACTGGGCCCAGTCATGGCTGCTTTATCTACAACATTTAATCCAGTTCCATAGGCATCATCTGGAGTACTGTGCCCAGTCGTGGATGTGTTATCTAAACCATTTAATCCAGTTCCATAGGCATTATCCAGAGTATTGTACCCAGTCCTGGATGTGTTATCTAAACCATTTAAACCAGTTCCATAGGCATCATCTGGAGTACTGTGCCCAGCATGGATGCTTTACCTACACGATTTAATCCAGTTCCATAGGCATCATCTGGAGTACTGTGCCCAGTATGGATGTTTTATCTACACCATTTAATCCAGTTCCATGGGCATCATCTGGAGTGCTGTGCCCAGCATGGATGCTTTATCTACACCATTTAATCCTGTTCCATAGGCATCATCTGGAGTACTGTGCCCAGTCATGGATGCTTTATCTACACCATTGAATCCAGTTCCATAGGCATCATCTGGAGTACTGTGCCCAGTCATGGATGCTTTATCTACACCATTTAATCCAGTTCCATAGGCATCATCTGGAGTATTGTGCCCAGTCATGGATGTGTTATCTAAACCATTTAATCCAGTTCCATAGGCATTATCCAGAGTATTGTACCCAGTCCTGGATGTGTTATCTAAACCATTTAATCCAGTTCCATAGGCATCATCTGGAGTACTGTGCCCAGCATGGATGCTTTTTCTAAACCATTTAATCCAGTTCCATAGGCATCATCTGGAGTACTGTGCCCAGCATGGATGCTTTATCTACACCATTTAATCCAGTTCCATAGGCATCATCTGGAGTACGTACTGTGCCCAGTATGGATGCTTTATCTACACCATTTAATCCAGTTCCATAGGCATTATCTGGAGTACTGTGTCCAGCATGGATGCTTTATCTACACCATTTAATCCAGTTCCATAGGCATCATCTGGAGTACTGTGCACAGCTTGGATGCTTTATCTACACCATTTAATCCAGTTCCATAGGCATCATCTGGAGTACTGTGTCCAGCATGGATGCTTCATCTACACCATTTAATCCAGTTCCATCTACACAATTTAATCCAGTCCCATGGGCATTATCTGGAGTACTGTGCCCAGCATGGATGCTTTATCTACACCATTTAATCCAGTTCCATGGGCATCATCTGGAGTACTGTGCCCAGTCATTGATGCTTTATCTACACCATTTAATCCAGTTCCATAGGCATCATCTGGAGTACTGTGCCCAGTCATGGATGCTTTATCTACACCATTTAATCCAGTTCCATAGGCATCATCTGGCGTATTGTGCCCAGTCATGGATGCTTTATCTACACCATTTAATCCTGTTTCATAGGCATCATCTGGAGTTCTGTGCCCAGTCATGGATGCTTTATCTACACAATTTAATCCAGTTCCATAGGCATTATCTAGAGTATTGTGCCCAGTCCTGGATGTGTTATCTAAACCATTTAATCCAGTTCCATAGGCATCACCTGGAGTATTGTGCCCAGTCATGGATGCTTTATCACACCATTTACTCCAGTTCCATAGGCATTGTCTAGAGTATTGTGCCCAGTCCTGGATGTGTTATCTAAACCATTTAATCCAGTTCCATAGGAATCATCTGGAGTATTGTGCCCAGTCATGGATGCTTTATCTACACCATTTAATCCAGTTCCATATGCATTATCTAGAGTATTGTGCCCAGTCCTGGATATGTTAGCTAAACCATTTAATCCAGTTCCATAGGCATTATCCAGAGTATTGTGCCCAGTCCTGGATGCTTTATCTACACCATTTAATCCTGTTTCATAGGCATTATCTAGAGTATTGTGCCCAGTCCTGGATGTATTACCTAAACCATTTAATCCAGTTCCATAGGCATCATCTGGAGTATTGTGCCAAGTCATGGATGCTTCATCTACACCATTTAATCCAGTTCCATAGGCATTATCTCGAGTATTGTGCCCAGTCCTGGATGTGTTATCTAAACCATTGAATCCAGTTCCATAGGCATCATCTTGAGTATTGCGGCCAGTCATGGATGCTTTATCTCAACCATTTAATCCAGTTCCATAGGCATTATCTAGAGTATTTTGCCAAGTCCTGGATGTGTTATCTAAACCATTTAATCCAGTTCCATAGGAATCATCTGGAGTATTGTGCCCAGTCATGGATGCTTTATCTACACCATTTAAACTAGTTCCATAGGAATTATCTAGAGTATTGTGCCCAGTCCTGGATGTGTTATCTAAACCATTTAATCCATTTCCATAAGCATTATCCAGAGTATTGTGCCCAGTCCTGGATGTGTTATCTAAACATTTTAATCCAGTTCCATAGGCATTATCTAGAGTATTGTGCCCAGTCCTGGATGTGTTATCTAAACCATTTAATCCAGTTCCATAGGCATTATCCAGAGTATTGTACCCAGTCCTGGATGTGTTATCTAAACCATTTAATCCAGTTCCATAGTCATCATCTGGAGTACTGTGCCCAGCATGGATGCTTTTTCTAAACCATTTAATCCAGTTCCATAGGCATCATCTGGAGTACTGTGCCCAGCATGGATGCTTTATCTACACCATTTAATCCAGTTCCATAGGCATCATCTGGAGTACGTACTGTGCCCAGTATGGATGCTTTATCTACACCATTTAATCCAGTTCCATAGGCATCATCTGGAGTACTGTGCCCAGTCATGGATGCTTTATCTACACCATTGAATCCAGTTCCATGGGCATCATCTGGAGTACTGTGCCCAGTCATGGATGCTTTATCTACACCATTTAATCCAGTTCCATAGGCATCATCTGGAGTATTGTGCCCAGTCATGGATGTGTTATCTAAACCATTTAATCCAGTTCCATAGGCATTATCCAGAGTATTGTACCCAGTCCTGGATGTGTTATCTAAACCATTTAATCCAGTTCCATAGGCATCATCTGGAGTACTGTGCCCAGCATGGATGCTTTTTCTAAACCATTTAATCCAGTTCCATAGGCATCATCTGGAGTACTGTGCCCAGCATGGATGCTTTATCTACACCATTTAATCCAGTTCCATAGGCATCATCTGGAGTACGTACTGTGCCCAGTATGGATGCTTTATCTACACCATTTAATCCAGTTCCATAGGCATAATCTGGAGTACTGTGCCCAGTCATGGATGCTTTATCTACACCATTTAATCCAGTTCCAAAGGCATCATCTGGAGTACTGGGCCCAGTCATGGCTGCTTTATCTACAACATTTAATCCAGTTCCATAGGCATCATCTGGAGTACTGTGCCCAGTCGTGGATGTGTTATCTAAACCATTTAATCCAGTTCCATAGGCATTATCCAGAGTATTGTACCCAGTCCTGGATGTGTTATCTAAACCATTTAAACCAGTTCCATAGGCATCATCTGGAGTACTGTGCCCAGCATGGATGCTTTACCTACACGATTTAATCCAGTTCCATAGGCATCATCTGGAGTACTGTGCCCAGTATGGATGTTTTATCTACACCATTTAATCCAGTTCCATGGGCATCATCTGGAGTGCTGTGCCCAGCATGGATGCTTTATCTACACCATTTAATCCTGTTCCATAGGCATCATCTGGAGTACTGTGCCCAGTCATGGATGCTTTATCTACACCATTGAATCCAGTTCCATAGGCATCATCTGGAGTACTGTGCCCAGTCATGGATGCTTTATCTACACCATTTAATCCAGTTCCATAGGCATCATCTGGAGTATTGTGCCCAGTCATGGATGTGTTATCTAAACCATTTAATCCAGTTCCATAGGCATTATCCAGAGTATTGTACCCAGTCCTGGATGTGTTATCTAAACCATTTAATCCAGTTCCATAGGCATCATCTGGAGTACTGTGCCCAGCATGGATGCTTTTTCTAAACCATTTAATCCAGTTCCATAGGCATCATCTGGAGTACTGTGCCCAGCATGGATGCTTTATCTACACCATTTAATCCAGTTCCATAGGCATCATCTGGAGTACGTACTGTGCCCAGTATGGATGCTTTATCTACACCATTTAATCCAGTTCCATAGGCATTATCTGGAGTACTGTGTCCAGCATGGATGCTTTATCTACACCATTTAATCCAGTTCCATAGGCATCATCTGGAGTACTGTGCACAGCTTGGATGCTTTATCTACACCATTTAATCCAGTTCCATAGGCATCATCTGGAGTACTGTGTCCAGCATGGATGCTTCATCTACACCATTTAATCCAGTTCCATCTACACAATTTAATCCAGTCCCATGGGCATTATCTGGAGTACTGTGCCCAGCATGGATGCTTTATCTACACCATTTAATCCAGTTCCATAGGCATCATCTGGAGTACTGTGCCCAGTCATGGATGCTTTATCTACACCATTTAATCCAGTTCCATAGGCATCATCTGGAGTATTGTGCCCAGCATGGATGCTTTATCTACACCATTTAATCCAGTTCCATAGGCATCATCTGGAGTACTGTGCCCAGTCATGGATGCTTTATCTACACTATTTAATCCAGTTCCATGGGCATCATCTGGAGTACTGAGCCCAGTCATGGATGCTTTATCTACACCATTTAATCCAGTTCCATGGGCATCATCTGGAGTACTGTGCCCAGTCATTGATGCTTTATCTACACCATTTAATCCAGTTCCATAGGCATCATCTGGAGTACTGTGCCCAGTCATGGATGCTTTATCTACACCATTTAATCCAGTTCCATAGGCATCATCTGGCGTATTGTGCCCAGTCATGGATGCTTTATCTACACCATTTAATCCTGTTTCATAGGCATCATCTGGAGTACTGTGCCCAGTCATGGATGCTTTATCTACACAATTTAATCCAGTTCCATAGGCATTATCTAGAGTATTGTGCCCAGTCCTGGGTGTGTTATCTAAACCATTTAATCCAGTTCCATAGGCATCACCTGGAGTATTGTGCCCAGTCATGGATGCTTTATCACACCATTTACTCCAGTTCCATAGGCATTGTCTAGAGTATTGTGCCCAGTCCTGGATGTGTTATCTAAACCATTTAATCCAGTTCCATAGGAATCATCTGGAGTATTGTGCCCAGTCATGGATGCTTTATCTACACCATTTAATCCAGTTCCATATGCATTATCTAGAGTATTGTGCCCAGTCCTGGATGTGTTAGCTAAACCATTTAATCCAGTTCCATAGGCATTATCCAGAGTATTGTGCCCAGTCCTGGATGCTTTATCTACACCATTTAATCCTGTTCCATAGGCATTATCTAGAGTATTGTGCCCAGTCCTGGATGTATTACCTAAACCATTTAATCCAGTTCCATAGGCATCATCTGGAGTATTGTGCCAAGTCATGGATGCTTCATCTACACCATTTAATCCAGTTCCATAGGCATTATCTCGAGTATTGTGCCCAGTCCTGGATGTGTTATCTAAACCATTGAATCCAGTTCCATAGGCATCATCTTGAGTATTGCGGCCAGTCATGGATGCTTTATCTCAACCATTTAATCCAGTTCCATAGGCATTATCTAGAGTATTTTGCCAAGTCCTGGATGTGTTATCTAAACCATTTAATCCAGTTCCATAGGAATCATCTGGAGTATTGTGCCCAGTCATGGATGCTTTATCTACACCATTTAAACTAGTTCCATAGGCATTATCTAGAGTATTGTGCCCAGTCCTGGATGTGTTATCTAAACCATTTAATCCATTTCCATAAGCATTATCCAGAGTATTGTGCCCAGTCCTGGATGTGTTATCTAAACATTTTAATCCAGTTCCATAGGCATTATCTAGAGTATTGTGCCCAGTCCTGGATGTGTTATCTAAACCATTTAATCCAGTTCCATAGGCATTATCCAGAGTATTGTACCCAGTCCTGGATGTGTTATCTAAACCATTTAATCCAGTTCCATAGTCATCATCTGGAGTACTGTGCCCAGCATGGATGCTTTTTCTAAACCATTTAATCCAGTTCCATAGGCATCATCTGGAGTACTGTGCCCAGCATGGATGCTTTATCTACACCATTTAATCCAGTTCCATAGGCATCATCTGGAGTACGTACTGTGCCCAGTATGGATGCTTTATCTACACCATTTAATCCAGTTCCATAGGCATCATCTGGAGTACTGTGCCCAGTCATGGATGCTTTATCTACACCATTGAATCCAGTTCCATGGGCATCATCTGGAGTACTGTGCCCAGTCATGGATGCTTTATCTACACCATTTAATCCAGTTCCATAGGCATCATCTGGAGTATTGTGCCCAGTCATGGATGTGTTATCTAAACCATTTAATCCAGTTCCATAGGCATTATCCAGAGTATTGTACCCAGTCCTGGATGTGTTATCTAAACCATTTAATCCAGTTCCATAGGCATCATCTGGAGTACTGTGCCCAGCATGGATGCTTTTTCTAAACCATTTAATCCAGTTCCATAGGCATCATCTGGAGTACTGTGCCCAGCATGGATGCTTTATCTACACCATTTAATCCAGTTCCATAGGCATCATCTGGAGTACGTACTGTGCCCAGTATGGATGCTTTATCTACACCATTTAATCCAGTTCCATAGGCATTATCTGGAGTACTGTGTCCAGCATGGATGCTTTATCTACACCATTTAATCCAGTTCCATAGGCATCATCTGGAGTACTGTGCACAGCTTGGATGCTTTATCTACACCATTTAATCCAGTTCCATAGGCATCATCTGGAGTACTGTGTCCAGCATGGATGCTTCATCTACACCATTTAATCCAGTTCCATCTACACAATTTAATCCAGTCCCATGGGCATTATCTGGAGTACTGTGCCCAGCATGGATGCTTTATCTACACCATTTAATCCAGTTCCATAGGCATCATCTGGAGTACTGTGCCCAGTCATGGATGCTTTATCTACACCATTTAATCCAGTTCCATAGGCATCATCTGGAGTATTGTGCCCAGCATGGATGCTTTATCTACACCATTTAATCCAGTTCCATAGGCATCATCTGGAGTACTGTGCCCAGTCATGGATGCTTTATCTACACTATTTAATCCAGTTCCATGGGCATCATCTGGAGTACTGTGCCCAGTCATGGATGCTTTATCTACACCATTTAATCCAGTTCCATGGGCATCATCTGGAGTACTGTGCCCAGTCATTGATGCTTTATCTACACCATTTAATCCAGTTCCATAGGCATCATCTGGAGTACTGTGCCCAGTCATGGATGCTTTATCTACACCATTTAATCCAGTTCCATAGGCATCATCTGGCGTATTGTGCCCAGTCATGGATGCTTTATCTACACCATTTAATCCTATTCCATAGGCATCATCTGGAGTACTGTGCCCAGTCATGGATGCTTTATCTACACAATTTAATCCAGTTCCATAGGCATTATCTAGAGTATTGTGCCCAGTCCTGGATGTGTTATCTAAACCATTTAATCCAGTTCCATAGGCATCATCTGGAGTATTGTGCCCAGTCATGGATGCTTTATCACACCATTTACTCCAGTTCCATAGGCATTGTCTAGAGTATTGTGCCCAGTCCTGGATGTGTTATCTAAACCATTTAATCCAGTTCCATAGGAATCATCTGGAGTATTGTGCCCAGTCATGGATGCTTTATCTACACCATTTAATCCAGTTCCATATGCATTATCTAGAGGATTGTGCCCAGTCCTGGATGTGTTAGCTAAACCATTTAATCCAGTTCCATAGGCATTATCCAGAGTATTGTGCCCAGTCCTGGATGCTTTATCTACACCATTTAATCCTGTTCCATAGGCATTATCTAGAGTATTGTGCCCAGTCCTGGATGTATTACCTAAACCATTTAATCCAGTTCCATAGGCATCATCTGGAGTATTGTGCCAAGTCATGGATGCTTCATCTACACCATTTAATCCAGTTCCATAGGCATTATCTCGAGTATTGTGCCCAGTCCTGGATGTGTTATCTAAACCATTGAATCCAGTTCCATAGGCATCATCTTGAGTATTGTGCCCAGTCATGGATGCTTTATCTTAACCATTTAATCCAGTTCCATAGGCATTATCTAGAGTATTTTGCCAAGTCCTGGATGTGTTATCTAAACCATTTAATCCAGTTCCATAGGAATCATCTGGAGTATTGTGCCCACTCATGGATGCTTTATCTACACCATTTAAACTAGTTCCATAGGCATTATCTAGAGTATTGTGCCCAGTCCTGGATGTGTTATCTAAACCATTTAATCCATTTCCATAAGCATTATCCAGAGTATTGTGCCCAGTCCTGGATGTGTTATCTAAACATTTTAATCCAGTTCCATAGGCATTATCTGGAGTATTGTGCCCAGTCCTGGATGTGTTATCTAAACCATTTAATCCAGTTCCTTAGGAATTATCCAGAGTATTGTGCCCAGTCCTGGATGTGTTATCTAAACCATATAATCCAGTTCCATAGGCATTATGTAGTGTATTGTGCCCAGTCCTGGATGTGTTATCTAAACCATTTAATCCAGTTCCATAGGCATTATCTAGCGTATTGTGCCCAGTCCTGGATGCTTTATCTAAACCATTTAATCCAGTTCCATAGGCATTATCTAGCGTATTGTGCCCAGTCCTGGATGTGTTATCTAAACCATTTAATCCAGTTCCATAGGCATTATCTAGCGTATTGTGCCCAGTCATGGATGCTTCATCTACACCATTTAATCCAGTTCCATAGGCATTATCTAGCATATTGTGCCCAGTCCTGGATGTGTTATCTAAACCATTTAATCCTGTTCCATAGGCATTATCTAGCGTATTGTGCCCAGTCCTGGATGTGTTATCTAAACCATTTAATCCAGTTCCATAGGCATTATCTAGATTATTGTGCCCAGTCCTGGATGTGTTATCTAAATCATTTAATCCAGTTCCATAGGCATCATCTGGAGTACTGTGCCCAGTCATGGATGCTTCATCTACACCATTTAATCCAGCCAGTTCCATAGGCATTATCTAGAGTATTGTACCCAGTCCTGGATGTGTTATCTAAACCATTTAATCCAGTTCCATAGGCACTATCTAGCATATTGTGCCCAGTCCTGGATGTGTTATCTAAACCATTGAATCCAGTTCCATAGGCATTATCTAGCATATTGTGCCCAGTCCTGGATGTGTTATCTAAACCATTGAATCCAGTTCCATAGCATTATCTAGCATATTGTGCCCAGTCCTGGATGTGTTATCTAAACCATTTAATCCAGTTCCATAGGCATTATCTAGCGTATTGTGCCCAGTCATGGATGCTTCATCTACACCATTTAATCCAGTTCCATAGGCATTATCTAGAGTATTGTGCCCAGTCCTGGATGTGTTATCTAAATCATTTAATCCAGTTTCATAGGCATTATCCAGAGTATTGTGCCCAGTCCTGGATGTGTTATCTAAACCATTTAATCCAGTTCCATAGGCATTATCTAGCGTATTGTGCCCAGTCCTGGATGTGTTATCTAAACCATTTAATCCAGTTCCATAGGCATTATCTAGCGTATTTTGCCCAGTCCGGGATGTGTTATCTAAACCATTTTCCAGTTCCATAGGCATTATCTAGCGTGTTGTGCCCAGTCCTGGATGTGTTATCTAAACCATTTAATCCAGTTCCATAGGCATTATCTGGAGTATTGTGCCCAGTCCTGGATGTGTTATCAAAACCAATCAATTAATCCAGTTCCATGATGTATCTAAACCATTTAATTCCATTCCATGGGCTTTATCTGGAGTATTTTTCCCAGTCCCGGGTGCTTTATCTAAACCATTTAATCCAGCTTCATAGGTTTTATCTAGAGAATTGTGCCCAGTCTGGGATGCTTTATCTAAACCATTGAATCCAGTTCCATATGTTTTATCAGGAGTGTTTTGTCCAGTCCTGAATGCTTTATCTAAACCATTTAATCCCGTCCTGTAGGCCTTATTGTGAGTATTGTTGCCAGTCCTGGACTCTTTATCTAAACCAATTAATCCAATTCCATTGGCCTTATCTAGAGTATTTTGGACAGTCCTGGATGCTTTATCTAAACCATGTAGTCCTGTTCCATAGGCTTTATCTGGAGTATTGTCCCCAGTCCTGGATGCTTTATCCAAACCATTGAATCCAGTTGCATAGGCTTAATCTAGAGTAGTGTGCCAAGTCATGGATGCTTTATCTTCTAAACCATTAAATCCAGTCCCACAGGCTTTGTCTTGAGTATTCTACACAGTCCTGGATGCTTTATCTAAACCATTTGATCCAGTCCAATGGGCCTTATCTGGAGTATTGTGTCCGGTCCGGGATGCTTTATCAAAGGCCATTTAATCCAGTCCCACAGGCCTTATCCGGAGTATTGTGCCCAGTCATGGATACTTGATCTAAAGTCATTTAATCTAGTCCTATATGCCATATCTGGGGTATTGTGCCCAGCCCTGGATTCTTTATCTAAGCCATTTAATCCAGTTCCATGGGCCTTATCTGGAGTATTGTGCCCAGTTCCGGATGCTTTATCTAAACCATTTAATCTGGAGTATTGTGCCCAGTTCTGTATTTTTTATCTAAACCATTTAATCCCATTCCATAGGCCTCATCTGGAGTATTGTGCTCAGTCCTGGAAGCTTTATCTAAACCATTTAATGCAGTTCCATGGGCCATGTCTCGAGTAGTTTGCCCAGTCCTGGATAATTTACACTATTTAATCCAGCCCCATAGGCTTTAGCTAGAGTATTGCGTTCAGGCCTGGACGCTTTATCTGAACCAATTAATCCAGTTCCATGGGCTTTATCTAGAGTATTGTGGCCAGTCCTGGATGCTTTATCTAAACGATTTAATCCCATTCCATAGGCCTCATCTGGGGTATTGTGCCCAGTCCTGGAAGCTTTATCTAAATCATTTAATGTAGTTCCATGAGCTTTATCTAGAGTATTGTGCCCAGTCCTGGATGCTTTACCTAAACCATTTAACTCAGTTCCAGAGGCCTTATCTGGAGTATTGTGCCCAGTCCTGGAAGATTTATCTAAACCAATTAATGCAGCTCCATGGGCCTTATCTCAATGAGTGTTCCCAGTCCTGGATACTTTATCCAGCCCCATAGGCCTTAGCTAGAGTATTGTGCCCAGTCCTGGAAGCTTTATCTAAACCAATTAATCCAGTTACATGGGCCTTATCTAGAGTATTGTGCCCGTACTTGAGTCTTTATTTAAACTATTTAATCCAGTTCCATAGGCCTTATCTGGAGTATTGTGCCCAGTCCTGTTACCTTTATCTAAAACAAGTAATGCAGTTCCATGTGCCTTGTCTGGAGTATTGTGCCCAGTCCTGGATGTTTTACCTAAATCATTGAATCCAGTCGCACAGGCCTTATCTAGAGTATTATGTCCAGTCCTGGATGCTTTATCCAAACCATTTAATCCAGTTCCATGGGCCTTATCTGGAGTATTGTGCCCAGTTCCGGATGCTTTATCTAAACCATTTAATCTGGAGTATTGTGCCCAGTTCTGTATGTTTTATCTAAACCATTTAATCCCATTCCATAGGCCTCACCTGGAGTACTGTGCCCAGTCCTGGAAGCTTTATCTAAACCATTTAATGCAGCTCCGTGGGCCTTGTCTCGAGTAGTTTGCCCAGTCCTGGATAATTTACACTATTTAATCCAGCCCCATAGGCTTTAGCTAGAGTATTGCGTTCAGGTCTGGACGCTTTATCTGAACCAATAAATCCAGTTCCATGGGCTTTATCTAGAGTATTGTGGCCAGTCCTGGATGCTTTATCTAAACAATTTAATCCCATTCCATAGGCCTCATCTGGGGTATTGTGTCCAGTCCCGAATGCTTTATCTAAACCATTTAATCCCGTCCTGTAGGCCTTATTGTGAGTATTGTGGCCAGTCCTGGACACTTTATCTAAACCAATTAATCCAATTCCATTGGCCTTATCTAGAGTATTGTGGACAGTCCTGGATGCTTTATCTAAACCATGTAATCCCGTTCCATAGGCTTTATCTGGAGTATTGTCACCAGTCCTGGATGCTTTATCTAAACCATTGAATCCAGTTGCATAGGCTTAATCTAGAGTAGTGTGCCAAGTCATGGATGCTTTATCTTCTAAACCATTAAATCCAGTCCCACAGGCTTTGTCTGGAGTATTCTACACAGTCCTGGATGCTTTATCTAAACCATTTGATCCAGTCCAATGGGCCTCATCTAGAGTATTGTGTCCGGTCTGGGTTGCTTTATCAAAGGCCATTTAATCCAGTCCCACAGGCCTTATCCGGAGTATTGTGCCCAGTCATGGATACTTGATCTAAAGTCATTTAATCTAGTCCTATAGGCCATATCTGGAGTATTGTGCCCAGCCCTGGATTCCTTATCTAAGCCATTTAATCCAGTTCCATGGGCCTTATCTGGAGTATTGTGCCCAGTCCCGGATGCTTTATCTAAACCATTTAATCTGGAGTATTGTGCCCAGTTCTGTATTTTTTATCTAAACCATTTAATCCCATTCCATAGGCCTCATCTGGAGTATTGTGCTCAGTCCTGGAAGCTTTATCTAAACCATTTAATGCAGTTCCATGGGCCTTGTCTCGAGTAGTTTGCCCAGTCCTGGATACTTTACACTATTTAATCCAGCCCCATTGGCTTTAGCTAGAGTATTGCGTTCAGGCCTGGACGCTTTATCTGAACCAATTAATCCAGTTCCATGGGCTTTATCTAGAGTATTGTGGCCAGTCCTGGATGCTTTATCTAAACGATTTAATCCCATTCCATAGGCCTCATCTGGGGTATTGTGCCCAGTCCTGGATGCTTTATCTAAATGATTTAATCCCATTCCATTGGCCTCATCTGGGGTATTGTGCCCAGTCCTGGAAGCTTTATCTAAATCATTTAATGTAGTTCCATGGGCTTTAACTAGAGTAGTGTGCCCAGTCCTGGATGCTTAACCTAAACCATTTAACTCAGTTCCAGAAGCCTCACCTGGAGTATTGTGCCCAGTCCTGGAAGATTTATCTAAACCAATTAATGCAGCTCCATGGGCCTTATCTCAATGAGTGTGACCAGTTCTGGATACTTTACACCATTTAATCCAGCCCCATAGGCCTTAGCTAGAGTATTGTGCCCAGTCCTGGAAGCTTTATCTAAACCAATTAATCCAGTTACATGGGCCTTATCTAGAGTATTGTGCCCATACTTGAGTCTTTATTTAAACTATTTAATCCAGTTCCATAGGCCTTATCTGGAGTATTGTGCCCAGTCCTGGAACCTTTATCTAAAACAATTAATGCAGTTCCATGTGCCTTGTCTGGAGTATTGTGCCCAGTCCTGGATGTTTCATCTAAATCACTGAATCCAGTCCCACAGGCCTTACCTAGAGTATTATGTCCATTCCTGGATGCTTTATCCAAACCATTTCATCCAGTTCCATGGGCTTTATCTGGAGTATTGTGCCCAGTCCCGGATGCTTTATCTAAACCATTTAATCTGGAGTATTGTGCCCAGTTCTGTATGTTTTATCTAAACCATTTAATCCCATTCCATAGGCCTCATCTGGAGTACTGTGCCCAGTCCTGGAAGCTTTATCTAAACCATTTAATGCAGTTCCATGGGCCTTGTCTCGAGTAGTTTGCCCAGTCCTGGATAATTTACACTATTTAATCCAGCCCCATAAGCTTTAGCTAGAGTATTGCGTTCAGGCCTGGACGCTTTATCTGAACCAATTAATACAGTTCCATGGGCTTTATCTAGAGTATTGTGTCCAGTCCTGGATGCTTTACCTAAACCATTTAACTCAGTTCCAGAGACCTTATCTGGAGTATTGTGCCCAGTCCTGGAAGATTTATCTAAACCAATTAATGCAGCTCCATGGGCCTTATCTCAATGAGTGTGCCCAGTCCTGGATCCTTTACACCATTTAATCCAGCCCCGTAGGCCTTAGCTAGAGTATTGTGCCCAGTCCTGGAAGCTTTAGCTAAACCAATTAATCCAGTTACATGGGCCTTATCTAGAGTATTGTGCCCGTACTTGAGTCTTTATTTAAACTATTTAATCCAGTTCCATAGGCCTTATCTGGAGTATTGTGCCCAGTCCTGGAACCTTTATCTAAAACAATTAATGCAGTTCCATGTGCCTTGTCTGGAGTATTGTGCCCAGTCCTGGATGTTTTATCTAAATCATTTAATCCGGTTCCATAGGCCTTATCTGGAGTATTGTGCCCAGTCCTGGATGATTTATCCAAACCATTTAAATAAGTCCCATGGGCCTTATTTGGATTAGTGTGCCCAGTCCCGGATGCTTTGTCTAAACCATTTAATCCTTTCCCATAGGCCTTATGTGGAGAATTGTGCCCAGTTTTGTAGACCTTATATTAAGTATTGTGTCAATTCCTGGACACTCAATCCAACGTATGGTGTCAAATTATGTCAAAATTATGTGGAGTATTGTGCCCAGTTCCTTAGCCATAACAATAGGTATACTTCATCTGACGCCTCGTAGCCAGTTCTGTGGGCCTCATCCAGAGTATTAAGTTCAGTTTTGAGGATTGTATCTCTAGTACTGTGTCAATGTCTGTATAGTTCATCCAAAGTATTGTGCCAAATTCTCTATGACTCATCTAGTACTGTGTCCAGTTGCATAGCCATTAACGGTAGCATTGTGCCAGTCCTGGATACACCACCTGGAATATTCTATCTGGTTCCATAGGCCGTATATGAAGTACTGCATCCTGTTCTGAGGCCTTATCTGGACATGTCCAATCAGCAAGTCGAAAAGAAATGTATGAAAGAAAACTATGAAAAGTTCTGTGCATTACTCCAATGCAGATTGAAATTAAAGTTTTTAGAAAATAAAGAACTCCCACCTTAGTGGACAGGCTGGAAGCAAGGTAGCGGTGTGGAGACCAGCAGTGACGGGAAACCGATAACTTTGCGCGCAACAAAGACTTTGTTGCTGTAGTGGGGTAGGGATTGCACAACTGTAGTAGTGGTGCAGGGACCGAACGACTGCAGTGTTGGTTCAGCATATCCACGAAATTTGAAACAGCACTCTACGACGTATGATACATACATCGTTGATGCAAAGCAGCAGGGATTGCACAACTGTAGTGTTGGTTCATCGTATCCACAAAATTTGATACAGCACGCTACGACGTACGATGCAGACATCGTTGATGCGGCGGAGCAGGGATTGCACAACTTTAGTGTTGGTTCATCGTATCCACAAAATTTGATACAGCCCGCTACAACGTATGATACAGACATCGTTCATGCAGCGGATCAGGGATTGCACAACTGTAGTGTTGGTTCAGCGTATCCACGACATTTGATACGGCACGCTACGACGTATGATACAAACATCTTTGATGTGGCGGATCAGGTATTGCACAACTTTAGTGTTGGTTCAGCGTATCTACGACATTTCATACGGCACGCTACAACGTATGATACAGACATTGTTGATGCAGCGGAGCACGGATTGCACAACTGTAGTGTTGGTTCAGTGTATCCACGACATTTGATACGGCACGCTACAACGTATGATACAGACATTGTTGATATGGCGGAGCAGGGATTGCACAACTATAGTGTTGGTGCAGCAGTGCTATATGATACAGCACATATATTAGAACTGTGCGCAGTTCTAGTGGCTTCATCCGGGTAGTCAAAGGTGTACACCTAAAAGGAGGAAAAGAGGGAGTCTGGATGTGAGGGAAGCAGACAATCCCGGAACTAAACAGAACAGCTTGTGTAGGGAGCTTGCAATGGTCAATCCACTTCAGAGTCAGAGGTCATAACCAGAGACTTTTAAAGAATGGGGGCGAGGGAGGGGGGCAGAAGTAGCATTAGAAGATATTTTGCTCCTTAGGGAGTGGCAGAGGGACAGGACCACCTTCCAGTAGTAAGGGCAATAACAGCAACGATAATAAGGAGGCAAAGACAGGTACAGAAAGGCAACAATAGCAAGTAAGCTCAGTGGGTGCAGCGCAGATAAGGAGTGAGCAGGCGGGTGGCCCTGGCTGTGCGTCACTAACATGGCCATTCCTTGCAGTCAGGTGGTTCCATCTTTCATGCCCCTGTAGAAGATCCTGTATGGACTTAATGAGATATCAGGCAATATTTGAGTCCATGCTTTCTGGCATCAATAGTGTGGGCCTAATAAAATAAAGATGAACACTCCTGCAGAGATTTTGCATATTTCTGCCAGTCCACCTTGCTGAAATTCTAAGTTCAGCTTTTTGAATTAAATATAATATGACTTTTATACGTCTTTTATATGACATTAAATAAATTAAACATAAACAATTAAATAGAACAAAGTATTTATTTAGGAATATATAAATACTTTTTTTTACTCCCTATGTGTTTGTTTTGACATTACGCCATTTGCATGTTGTTATTCTTTTTTCTTTTTTTTTAAGCAAATAATCACCCCGGGATCTTGCAGAGATGATGCTTGTATGAGGCGGGCTCCATAGTGTTGCCTTCAGCTCTCAAGGCCAGGTGTGTCCCTTCCTGGGGCAGCCATATTGCCCCACCAATCAGAGACCGCAGAGCCATGTGTGACACATATGGACAGTTTCCATAAAATGTAACTCAATGTCAGTGGTAGTCCTGCTCAAACGAAAACTGCAATGTTGCATTCAGTTTTCAGCAACTTTCAAATGATCTCTGCGCTGCCCAGCTTTTGCTGAGGAACAGCCTCTGCAGATTTTCCTTTGGAAGGGACCCCTAAATCCTCACACTCCCTACTGATGCATATTTCTGATTTGTTGGCCATGCATTTTTTCTACAGACAACTCCATGGATCATGAAGACTGCATTTTTATGGACCCTCTTAAGCAATCAAGTCATATAGGGTGCATTGTCCAAGCTGCTGTGAGGTGCAAATCAGACTTCTGCCTGGGAAAAGTCATAGTTAAGCACAATAATATTTTTTTTAAAGTAGGGGGTCGAGTGGCGCACTCTAGTTCCCAGCTCAGTAACCTCCCACAGTCCAGGTGATCTTCTCCTCCAAGTGCTTTCATGCCTCTTGCACTCATCAGGGAGGCAGTCTGTTCAGGTGTTACTTGTTAGTACCAATTATGGCCTCAGAGGTTTCTGGTTGCTGTAGTGAACGCAGGTAGCTAGGAAGAGGCACAATAATAATAATGTTTGTTCATATGTAGTGCTTCATGCCATAATTGTTCCACTTCTAAGCACCGTAAGAATAATTTAAAAAGTATACATCTTTGGCACATATGACAATGCAAGAGAAGCCTCTACACTCAATTCCTGGATACATAATGAAGTTTCCTAGCGCTCAGTGGAGACAACATTTTTGAGATTACGTTTAAATTTACACCCCAACCAATGAAGTTCTAGGCGCCAGGAACAGTATTCCACGTCAAAATCGCATGTGTCGTTTCTGTATAGGGCTGAGTAAAGTGAAAACTCTGTATCATTTGATTTTAGAATGTGAAGCTGTGAGGGCTCACCGCTCGCAACTCTTCCGCTCTCTGATGAAAGGTTACAGAGCTCTATCCAACTCTACAAGCTCTCGTAATCTCCACTTTGCCTCCTCGACTACCCTTTTGGCTCCTCGCCCTTCCTGTGCTTCCTCTCGCTTCCGTTGTTTCTCTCTTCTTCCTCCACTTGCATGGAATTCTCTTTCCTCTTGCGTCCGAGAAACAGACCACATGGATTTGTTCAAAACCAAACTGAAAGCCTACCTCCTCGCCTTTGAGTTAGCCTCTTAACCTACCTCTCATCTGCCTGCTAGCTAACATTTCTCCCTCGCCTCTAATCTGCCTCTGTCCCTCACTTGAACTGCCTCCATTCTAGCACTTCACCCACCATGGTCACATCCTGAGCACAGCTGGCTGTACCGCCTACCTGCACTTAAAAATGTCCAGTGTTGGTTGTCCTTAATCTATGTGTCTCCACCCATGTACTCTACCCGGTGACTGATCCGTTTATTCCCCACACAACCTGGTCAGAATGTCCCTCAAGGTCACCCCATTGTACGAAGATCACTGCTTCCCGTCAAGTCTGATTTCTTATCTGTTGTACATTCTTATGTGATCAAAAAAGCATTGTTCCTCCTGTGTATAAATAAATAAATAAATAAATAGCTATCGACAAAGCTTGGGATACAATAATGCGATGCCACCCAAAATCGTGGGGTCTAACTGCCCTGCCTCTGACTTTCCCTTAAGGTAGCAGCTGATGTAATCAGGCTATGGCAGTAAGGAGAGGACCATATTGCAGAGTCTGTGGGCCTGATTTACAAAAAGGTTTTCAATGGGACTGTCCCATGTTAAAACATGTTTGTAAATCAGGCCCTATGGGCCTCATTCCAACTCCGGCCGTAGCTGTGCCGGTAAAACCGGCAGGCTGTCACCAGAGTTGTGATTTTTATCTGGCGCCTAGCTCCATGGAAACACCGGGGGATTACAACCCCGGCGTTCCGGGATGTGAGGCGCCGGAAAAATGTAAATCCCCATCCCCCTTTGAGTCTTATGGGACTCAATGGGAATGGAGATGACGGAAGCACCAGCACCGTTAATAACGGTGACTGTACTTCCCGGAAATTCAGCGGGCGGGTGCGGGCCCGTCCTCCAGGTCAGACATGGTGGGCGGGACGGCAGCCGCCCGCAGCTTCGGAGTGTGCCGGTCCGGTAACAATGGTGCCGGTAGGCTGACTGGCACTGTTGTTACCGGACCGGCATGCTCGTCTTTCAATGCAATTTGAAATGCTGTGAATGTTATAGCTGCTTAATTATTCCGATTTAATTATTAATTTTGTTGTTAATTTTTAGTTTTTATGTAGGTTTGTTGTAAAGTTTTGTTTGGGTACTGTGTAAAAAAATTATTTTTGAACGAATGCACATTAACTTAAAAAAATGTTAAAAACAATAGGTGTTATTAGTCTCTGATGTAATGTGACTCCATTTATGGAACTCACATGGTGAGGGGCTACATGCCCGCTGCAGCAGGAAGCAAACTCACAGGGTGCAGGTCTGAAGCGCGCAGTTCATTCGTTAGCTCGCCACCTGGCGTGCGCAAATTACATGCGATTCACCAAAGTGAAAAGTGCAGGCATTTAGCAATGAAAATGTAAATGATGTGTCTAGAATGTGCGCAATGAATGCATAGCTCACGAGTAAAGTGGCAGAGCAGTTTGCACTTTGTACGTTTGAACCGTGCAGCAGGGCTGACTTTTAGGGCCTGTTTCAGGGAATTTTTTGCACGGTTGAAAGTGACTTTGCACTGCCAACACAAACTCTGATTCATGGAACTGTGCAAAGTGTATTTTTGCAGTGCAAAGTCAGTGCATAGTCATTTTTGCAGCTCCATAATATGCAATAACAATAATCATTACAACACTTAGAAACAGGAGGAATCTGCATGAAGCACTATGCAAGCACACACATTATGATATATGTCATTTATAACGCACTTAATACCCAGAGGTTCCTAAGCGCGGACCCAGGGATCGAACCTGTGGTGCTCTGTGTCGTCTTGCTTCGAAGGTGAGCATGTTGCCCCTGAGCTATCCTCCCGAGAAGAAGCATAAGCCTGTGCATTTTACCATAACTATTTGATCATTTCTGTGACAAAAGATCCGAGGGGAAGAGGAGGAAACATAAAACGAGGAGGAGAGAGTCAAAAAAAGAATGAACATAAAATAAAAAAGGGGCTTGACGAGGCATACTTCCTGCTTGCCTCTTCGGCCCTCTGGGCTACCTCTGAATGCTCTCAAGGCCTAGTAGTATTGTCTTCTATCCCATGTTCCCTTCCTGTTGCCCTGTGGATGCTCTGAAACGCAATTTATTTGTTGTATAAGCGCCTAACAAATAAATAAATCTGCATGCAGGCTTGTTGCAAGCAGTGTCCCTGCGAGGGCCACGGGCACATGCAATGCACAGGGGGTGCACTCATGCGCATTCGTGGCTTGGGGCATATTCGCCAATACGTTGCGGAGCATTCCCCACACTTGATGGTCTGATAATGCGCAGAGTGAACCAGGGCCGCTTGGGGGGTGCCCCTCCCCAAATATTATGGCAGTGGCATTGAAAGGGTATTAACATTGTTAGATATTGGTTTTCCTGGGGCGTGCCCACGAACCCAGAGCACCCGCGTGCTTCTGCATCAAAGCGCCTAGAGTGTAGAGGAGCTACAGAGCGGCGGCATGCAGAGACTCGAAGCAGCAGTGTGCGTTTGTGTGCATGCACAAAAGGGAGTCATTCACCAGGAACATCTGTTTACTGAAGAAGGAAAAAAAAACCTTTGAGAAAAAGATGTCTAAATGACATACTTTTCCAACCCCTGCAAATGCATACTGCTGCCAAAGCATGCACTGTGCAGAGGTGGGCTCAGGATACTGCTGCCATGGCATGCACTGTGCAGAGGTGGGCTCAGGATACTGCTGCCAAAGCATGCACTGTGCAGAGGTGGGCTCAGGATACTGCTGCCATGGCATGCACTGTGCAGAGGTGGGCTCAGGATACTGCTGCCAAAGCATGCACTGTGCTGAGGTGGGCTCAGGATACTGCTGCCAAAGCATGCACTGTGCAGAGGTGGGCTCAGGATACTGCTGCCATGGCATGCACTGTGCAGAGGTGGGCTCAGGATACTGCTGCCAAAGCATGCACTGTGCAGAGGTGGGCTCAGGATACTGCTGCCAAGGCATGCACTGTGCAGAGGTGGGCTCAGGATACTGCTGCCATGGCATGCACTGTGCAGAGGTGGGCTCAGGATACTGCTGCCAAAGCATGCACTGTGCAGAGGTGGGCTCAGGATACTGCTGCCAAGGCATGCACTGTGCAGAGGTGGGCTCAGGATACTGCTGCCAAAGCATGCACTGTGCAGAGGTGGGCTCAGGATACTGCTGCCATGGCATGCACTGTGCAGAGGTGGGCTCAGGATACTGCTGCCATGGCATGCACTGTGCAGAGGTGGGCTCAGGATACTGCTGCCATGGCATGCACTGTGCAGAGGTGGGCTCAGGATACTGCTGCCAAAGCATGCACTGTGCAGAGGTGGGCTCAGGATACTGCTGCCATGGCATGCACTGTGCAGAGGTGGGCTCAGGATACTGCTGCCATGGCATGCACTGTGCAGAGGTGGGCTCAGGATACTGCTGCCAAGGCATGCACTGTGCAGAGGTGGGCTCAGGATACTGCTGCCATGGCATGCACTGTGCAGAGGTGGGCTCAGGATACTGCTGCCATGGCATGCACTGTGCAGAGGTGGGCTCAGGATACTGCTGCCATGGCATGCACTGTGCAGAGGTGGGCTCAGGATACTGCTGCCATGGCATGCACTGTGCAGAGGTGGGCTCAGGATACTGCTGCCAAAGCATGCACTGTGCAGAGGTGGGCTCAGGATACTGCTGCCAAAGCATGCACTGTGCAGAGGTGGGCTCAGGATACTGCTGCCATGGCATGCACTGTGCAGAGGTGGGCTCAGGATACTGCTGCCATGGCATGCACTGTGCAGAGGTGGGCTCAGGATACTGCTGCCATGGCATGCACTGTGCAGAGGTGGGCTCAGGATACTGCTGCCAAAGCATGCACTGTGCAGAGGTGGGCTCAGGATACTGCTGCCATGGCATGCACTGTGCAGAGGTGGGCTCAGGATACTGCTGCCAAAGCATGCACTGTGCAGAGGTGGGCTCAGGATACTGCTGCCATGGCATGCACTGTGCAGAGGTGGGCTCAGGATACTGCTGCCATGGCATGCACTGTGCAGAGGTGGGCTCAGGATACTGCTGCCATGGCATGCACTGTGCAGAGGTGGGCTCAGGATACTGCTGCCATGGCATGCACTGTGCAGAGGTGGGCTCAGGATACTGCTGCCAAAGCATGCACTGTGCAGAGGTGGGCTCAGGATACTGCTGCCAAAGCATGCACTGTGCAGAGGTGGGCTCAGGATACTGCTGCCATGGCATGCACTGTGCAGAGGTGGGCTCAGGATACTGCTGCCAAAGCATGCACTGTGCAGAGGTGGGCTCAGGATACTGCTGCCAAAGCATGCACTGTGCAGAGGTGGGCTCAGGATACTGCTGCCAAAGCATGCACTGTGCAGAGGTGGGCTCAGGATACTGCTGCCAAGGCATGCACTGTGCAGAGGTGGGCTCAGGATACTGCTGCCAAAGCATGCACTGTGCAGAGGTGGGCTCAGGATACTGCTGCCATGGCATGCACTGTGCAGAGGTGGGCTCAGGATACTGCTGCCATGGCATGCACTGTGCAGAGGTGGGCTCAGGATACTGCTGCCATGGCATGCACTGTGCAGAGGTGGGCTCAGGATACTGCTGCCAAGGCATGCACTGTGCAGAGGTGGGCTCAGGATACTGCTGCCATGGCATGCACTGTGCAGAGGTGGGCTCAGGATACTGCTGCCAAGGCATGCACTGTGCAGAGGTGGGCTCAGGATACTGCTGCCAAGGCATGCACTGTGCAGAGGTGGGCTCAGGATACTGCTGCCATGGCATGCACTGTGCAGAGGTGGGCTCAGGATACTGCTGCCAAAGCATGCACTGTGCAGAGGTGGGCTCAGGATACTGCTGCCATGGCATGCACTGTGCAGAGGTGGGCTCAGGATACTGCTGCCATGGCATGCACTGTGCAGAGGTGGGCTCAGGATACTGCTGCCATGGCATGCACTGTGCAGAGGTGGGCTCAGGATACTGCTGCCAAAGCATGCACTGTGCAGAGGTGGGCTCAGGATACTGCTGCCATGGCATGCACTGTGCAGAGGTGGGCTCAGGATACTGCTGCCATGGCATGCACTGTGCAGAGGTGGGCTCAGGATACTGCTGCCAAAGCATGCACTGTGCAGAGGTGGGCTCAGGATACTGCTGCCATGGCATGCACTGTGCAGAGGTGGGCTCAGGATACTGCTGCCATGGCATGCACTGTGCAGAGGTGGGCTCAGGATACTGCTGCCATGGCATGCACTGTGCAGAGGTGGGCTCAGGATACTGCTGCCATGGCATGCACTGTGCAGAGGTGGGCTCAGGATACTGCTGCCAAAGCATGCACTGTGCTGAGGTGGGCTCAGGATACTGCTGCCAAAGCATGCACTGTGCAGAGGTGGGCTCAGGATACTGCTGCCAAGGCATGCACTGTGCAGAGGTGCGCTCAGGATACTGCTGCCAAAGCATGCACTGTGCAGAGGTGGGCTCAGGAGCTCAGGCTCACTTCAGCAAGGAACAGGCGCTCTACACACTCAAGACCTCCCTTCAAGGCCACAAGGTTGGGGCAAAGCATGAAAAAGTGTCGCAAATGTCGCAGAAATACAACCTTTCATTTTAAAAAAAGAAATGCATATAGTCAGCATTGCAGTGCTCACCTGTGCAGTCATCCCCCGTGTGCTCCCACTTCCCGCCTGTCTCTCAGATTTTTTTTATGTATTGTTTCTGCTTTTCTTTTTTTTTGCTAGTTAGCGGGGTTCTTTCTTTCTCTCCCCGCCCCAGTCCTGCATCTGTTCTACTCTACTTTCCAACCCCTTTTCCTTTCCTTTCTTTCGCCTAATCCGATCCCTCTTCATTCCACCCCATCTTCTCACCCCCTCTTTGTCCCCCTTTCACTCTTTTTCAGCTTTGTGTCCCTTTCTCCTCCTTCCCAATTCCTACAGCCCCCCTCCCTCGCTGGTTATTTACCCGTTCCTGTTTTCCAGTGTATTTCGGGCATCTTTCTGGCAATTCGTCCAAATTTGTGTTTCTGTTTTTCGTCTCTGAAGTTGACATGGGACCAGATTACAGAAACTTTGCACCGGTGCCAGTGCAAAGTTTGCACGGTATTAGCATTAGGGCAAAGTTTGCCCAATTTTTCAAAACACTGGGACACATAAAAAACCCATTGCGCCTCGACAAGTGCAGTTTGGCATAGTAAAAGCACTGGGGCTAAAATTGCCATAGTTCTAAAAAAAAGATATATTTTTGAACCATTTTTGCATCAGGGCAAACTTTGCCCTGGTGCAAAAATTTTGTGAAAATACATCTTTTTTGCACTAGGGCAATTTTAGCCCTGGTGCTTTTACTATGCCAAACTGCACTTGTCGAGGCGCAATGGTTTTTTAATGTGTCCCAGTGTTTTGAAAAATTGGGCAAACTTTGCCCTAGTGCTAATCCGTGCAAACTTTGCACTGACACCGTTGCAAAGTTTCTTTAATCTGGTCCCCAGGCGACAGAACCCCCATTCCGCCGACCCCTAAAATGAGGCCTAGTCGTGAACAGGAAGGTCCGTGGAAGATGTGGAAACATGTGTCATAAATGCTTGTGAAAATGTGAAAGCAGCCGAGAAAAGCACGTGCGCACCACCCATCCATGGAGTTTATGAGGGGACTCTGGATGCCCCCCCCCCCCACTCCTCACTATTTATGTTTTTAATAAAGGGTCCAAACAGTGTTTTTTACAGCACATTTTCCAAGGAAATTGGAAAAAGACATAACTTGTACTGTTACCGTTCTGAACACATGACATCTCAGCAACAGTCACTGAACCTGCCGGGCTACCTTTCCACCTTTGCACCTCACGGCTGACAGCTTAAATTGCACAGATTTCAGCGTCAAGGGCCTGATTTGCAAAGCGTTTTCCAGTGGGATTGCGCCATTGAAAAACGCTTTTGTAAATGAGGCCCTCGTGTGAATTCCCTGACACTATCACTGGTGCCACCGAGAGTGCCCTTGCTGGTGATTAACAAAGTGTGGTGTTAAATCGCCAGCAACGCTGAGCACTGACTCATTTGGGATATATGGCCAGGAGCCAGAAAATGTAAACATCTCTTTAACAGCAAAGATGAAGATGTGGTGCCCACCCTCACCGCCCCCCATAAGAACAAGGGGGGTACCGGCCCAGTTCTAGTCGTGTGCTTGGCACCTATACCTACAATCGCAGGCACTATATTATGAATATATGAACAGCCGGGCGTAACTTGCGTGTGTCCTAGGACGTGACTTGTATGATACGATATGATGGGTTATTTATAACACGCTTAATACCCAGAGGTTTCTAAACGCGGACCCGGGGATCGAGCCTGTGCTGCTTCGTGTCGTCTTGTTTCCAATGCGAGCACGTCGCCGCTGAGCTATCCCCCCTTGTAGGGGCACGCTTTTGTGAATCGGGTTCTGTATTTCCAGAAATGTCTCAGAAATAAGGAATACATGCAGTTAACACGGCGGCCATTAGCCGAAGTCATCGGAGCCGAAGGGGAAATAGCTCAGCGGGTGCAGCGCCTGCTGCACAAAGATGTGCGGGGTCGCAGGTTTGAATCCCAGCAGTGCAGGCTCAACTCTTCATCTTCGTGAAACTGGTAAAAGGAGTACCATCATTATCATCTGCTGTCACGGCTCCTCAAAACCCGAGCCTTTCTGCGGAATTCTCTTCATTAAAAGAGACATGATGATTTGGGCGAGTCCTTGTTGCTTTGTTTTTCAGGCCCCTGTTGTGACAGGTTGAAAGAAAGAAAAAAAAAATCAACCTGGAAGCTTCAAGCACATGACAAGGTTGCCCCCTGCCGGACGCAAGCAGCAAACTCTTTCATTTCAAACTAATCCGGCTGTTGTATTGAAGAAAGTTAAGCGTGACAAGCAGACGCGTCGAGCAAGAGACACTACCCGCGGCTGCAGGGGGCCTTCTCGAAGTGCCTTACACAAGTGCATATTGAAGTGTGGTCCCGCATAAGTGCACCAGAGAGCTTAACATTGCAGTCACCAACAACCAGTCTATGTCCCAGTGACTTACATCAATACAGGTGACCAGGAAGGCGAGCAAATTGGGCACAAGTGAACTGTTATTGAAAAGGTCCGCTGCAAAGAGAGATAAGAATTCACTCTGCCTTCCAGCTGGGGCATTAACACAGCTGTCACATTGCCTCATATCTGATGGGATACAGAAATTTCATAACACCCTGGCAACTCAATCCTAGTGCCACGATGCCTGTATTTCAGAACATAGCGCTGCACGGGGGCCCCATGGCTTCTGTGATCTTCGCTTTGCCCGCTGGGATTGTAAAACCTCAATGAATGAGAAAAGCGAACATACAATGGAATGTGAAAGGCAGTGTGGACTGAAGGACAGGAGTGGCGGAAGGAGTCACGGCCGAGAGAGCGCCGCCTAGCGGCTGAGCAGTGGCAATAGACCAGGCTCGGATAACGCCGGTGGCTTTTAGACACCACCACGTATGAAATATCCCAAATGTAGTGGAGACCAAAGGATGCCAAGAAAACGCGTTAAAGGAATCTGGATGAGGTGGGCTGATGCGGTCGCTGGAAACGACATAAAACCTCCCAAAATAGTGTATTGCGAGGTTTAATTTTCAAAAGAGAGGCGCGAGGGGAGATGGTCGTGGTGGTCGTGGAACTGAACCCTGCGCACAAGGCCGCCCCTCTTGCTGCCACATTCTGCTGCACCACCAGCCTGTTTAAGCTTTTAGGCACTCCTTGGCGCTTGCTTCTCACACATCTGTTATGTTGCTACTCTTTTCTACTGCGCACAGCACCACCGCAGTGGTCTCAAAGCGCCGAGCCGTGTCCGCGCAGAAGTAGATTGAGGGCCCCACTCAACAGGACACCCGGACCTTGGTCTGTCGGGTGAAACATTGTCTAAAATGGGCGGGAGTGCCCTTGGGAGCAAGCATTCCCTTTGTGAATTACACATCTAAAGTGGGCGGGAGTGCTCTCGGGAGCAGGCATACCCTTTGTGAATTACACATCTAAAGTGGGCGGGAGTGCTCTCGGGAGCAGGCATTCCCATCGTGAATTACACATCTAAAGTGGGCGGGAGTGCTCTCGGGAGCAGGCATACCCTTTGTGAATTACACATCTAAAGTGGGCGGGAGTGCTCTCGGGAGCAGGCATACCATTTGTGAATTACACATCTAAAGTGGGCGGGAGTGCTCTCGGGAGCAAGCATACCCTTTGTGAATTACACATCTAAAGTGGGCGGGAGTGCTCTCGGGACCAGGCATTCCCATCGTGAATTACACATCTAAAGTGGGCCGGGAGTGCTCTCGGGAGCAGGCATACCCTTTGTGAATTACACATCTAAAGTGGGCGGGAGTGCTCTCGGGAGCAGGCATTCCTATCGTGAATTACACATCTAAAGTGGGCGGGAGTGCTCTCGGGACCAGGCATTCCCATCGTGAATTACACATCTAAAGTGGGCTGGGAGTGCTCTCGGGAGCAGGCATACCCTTTGTGAATTACACATCTAAAGTGGGCGGGAGTGCTCTCGGGAGCAGGCATACCCTTTGTGAATTACACATCTAAAGTGGGCGGGAGTGCCCTTGGGAGCAGGCATTCCCTTTGTGAATTACACATCTAAAGTGGGCGGGAGTGCTCTCGGGAGCAGGCATACCCTTTGTGAATTACACATCTAAAGTGGGCGGGAGTGCTCTCGGGAGCAGGCATACCCTTTGTGAATTACACATCTAAAGTGGGCGGGAGTGCTCTCGGGAGCAGGCATTCCCATCGTGAATTACACATCTAAAGTGGGCCGGGAGTGCTCTCGGGAGCAGGCATACCCTTTGTGAATTACACATCCAAAATGGGCGGGAGCGCTCTCGGGAGCAGGCATTCCCTTCGTGAATTACACATCCAAAATGGGCGGGAGTGCTATTGGGAGCAGACATTCCCTCTGTGAAATACACATCTAAAGTGGGTGGAAGTGCTCTCGGGAGCAGGCATTCCCTCTGTGAATTAGACATCTGAAGTGGGCAGGAGTTCTCTCAGGAGCAGACACTCCCTTCGTGAATTACACATCTAAAGTGGGCGGGAGTGCTCTTGGGAGCAGACATTCACTTTGTGAATTATACATCTAAAGTGGGTGGAAGTGCCATTGGGAGCAAGCATTCCCTTTGTGAATTACGCATCTAAAGTGGCCTAGAGTGCTCTTGCGAGCAGGCATTCCCTTCGTGAATTAGGTGCCTTCTGCTCATGCGTAAATTATACATCTAAAAAGTGGGTGTAAGTGCTCTTGGGTGCAAGCATTCCTTTTGTGAATTGAGTGCCTTTTTCTCATGTGTATATTACACACCTTGGTTGGGTGTAAGTGCTCTTGGGAGCAATCATTCTGTGGGTGAATTGAGTGTGTTTTGGTCCTGTGTAAATTACACATCTAGAGTGGATGTGAGTGCTCTTGTGAGAAGGCATTCCTTTTGTGAAATGAGTGCCTTTCATCCATGTGTAAATTGCAAATCTAAAGTTGGTGTAAGTGCTCTTGGGAGCAATCATTCCATTTCTGAATTGAGCGTATTTTGCTTATGTATAAATTACAAATCTGTAGTCAGTGTACCTTCTATTGGGAGCAAGCATTCCTTTTGTGACCTGACTGCCTTTTATTCATCTATAAATTACACTTCTATAGTGGGTGTAAGTTCTCTTGGGAGCAAGCTGTACCGGTTTACTGAGAAGCCACCTTCAACATGGTGAGTTCCTTCCCTCCCCACTCAAGTGGTTATTCAACAAACTGTTTAAAAGATTCTTTTTTTAGCCCTATCTCATACACATATCATGCCCCTTGGGTCCCTCTCGTCCGAGCTAACAATGAGCCAAGAACCAGGCCGGTGTACGGGAAATACATTGAAACACAATAATGTCAAAAACCACTTGACCCGTGGCAAAACACAATCAACTTCTCTCAGCATAACTAAATAACAAAAGTGATTTAAAAAGAACACAATCACAATTCTTAACTTTCTGCAAATTTCACTTCACAAAATAAGTAAACTGATCGATAACAAAGGCACTTATGTAATGTGTAATTTTGATTTTCCTGCAGGCTTAAAACGGGTGAAGTCGGATTTCAAGATTGGTAAAAATACATATGGTAATTATAATTTCGCCCACACTTTTGATTTAAAATAAACACAAGGTGATTTATCGCTTTGGTCTTTTAGATCACCCCTACCCCCTTGCTTTGGTCTATGTTGGGAAGTCAGACAGAAACATTGGAATGCTTTGGTGAATTTTGGATTTCAGACCCCCCCTTATTGAAAGGCTGTTGTTGGGGAAGCTGGATAAAAAGGCTGGACTGATTTAAGACCAAAGACACCCCTCTTCCTTAAAGAAGTCGTGGTCAGCTGGACAACACGGATTACTCAATTAATTTATAGGCTATAGTTTTCACCACACCTTGGAAAGTGAGCAATGTTAATTTCGAATTTTAACAAAATTCATGCCGTAGTGCTCTGCCAAATGGTGAATTAATTAAATTAATATTTCAGTCAAATAGAATAAGGGTCCATACAGTTTTGCCCCACTCCCGACCGCCACCCACTATAAAGGGAAAGGATTCAAGGCCTGCAGACTGCCCCCGCCTTTTGTTTTCCCAGGACTCAGTTCTACTTACATAGCAAACCTCGGTTTAAGGTTCAGAAAAGCCAGCTGCATCTCAGAACACTCTGTAAAGAGAAGGAAGGGGTCTTTTCACTCCACTCTCAAAGATGGCCTCCCGCTCTCCACCAATAGGACCCAGTTAACTTTGATGCCTTCCTAGAGATGGACAGCTCCACCCAGATGCACTCTCAGCAATCTCCTTTGGTGTCTCCTTACAGCTGTCAGATGGTAAGCTTCAGCAACCTCCCTGTTGGCCTGTCTCTTCTCTCTCTCCTCCTGTCTTTCTCCTTGTTCTGTCTTTCTCCTTTTTGTGTGTGTGTCTCCTGTCCTAGTGTAGTCTCCCTTATAATGCAGCAATGACACCACCAATTTTACAATCTTGGGGAGGTACCTTGCAATAATTCCTGCCAGTAGGATTGGACAGTTACCCTTCTCTCTCCTCCCAACCCAGCCTCCAAGTCAGGATTGGCTTAGGGGTCTGGAGCAACATATGGCAATTGCCATGTGTAATCGCCCCTTTGTTCTCCTTTCAACATTTTGGCAAAAACTAGTTATGTATCACAACTTCATAATTTTACTAGCAACTGCCATACTAAACATATTTTCTGTTTCCTCTAATCAGGAAGAATTAGATAAGCCGACCACCAAATACATATCATGTAGCACGGCCAGGTGGCATCTTTCTGCTATTTCCATAAAAAGTGTAACAGTTATGAATATGTAAGTTATTATGCATATCACTCATTTCATTTTCCACCCGCTCACAAACTCTCACATTTGGAACATGGTCAGACCAGCCAGAAGCACATCTTAGATAGCCATTAACGTTCCATGAGCTGCACTTGGATGCATTTTATATCCCCAAAATGGCCTGGAAATTACATAAAAAATGGTACATAGATGAATTCCATCTGCCTTATGATGGCTGAGAAAAAGGCCTGAATGAATAGTCCTTTTAAGTAAATTGTGAATCTTCATGTGGGACAAATGGTCCTGCTTCTGCTTCCGGCCATTTGTTTTCACTGGGTCAACCTGAGCCCACAGTTTTTTTTTTTTTTTAAATCTCCTTTGTGTTGGAAACTTGTTCTTTGAAGTGAGTGTCCGCATTATCACACATTTTAGTCATGCTGCAGCCAAGCGGTAACTTTTCTTGGAGTCAATGCTTTCAGAGTGAGCAGGTCTGGAGAACATTGAATTTCGACACCTTTTATCAGGATATTTTATTGCAGTTTATCACTAGATGGTAGATGTGACATCCAGGCTGGGAGTGGGAGTTTTCTTTGTGAAGTTTTGCCCACAGCCAGCAAAAGGGTCTGTCTTGGGCTGACATGTTTTTCTCATGAAGACAAAGTGGCTCTTAAATGTCACTGGAGCTTTGTAGGTGAAACATAATATACATTGCTCTTTGTCAACCCAAACATCATGTTTTCCTTTTCCGTGAGAAGTGATCTTTTTTCACTTTTACTTTTCCAACCTGTTTTTATTTGCACACACATAGGCACGCCGTTTTTGTTTTCAATGTGTAAAAATGCTGTTTTCCATGTGACGGGATCTTTAATTCCTCCTTCTTTTGTACATTAAAATGCTGCCTATCCATTGGTAATGACAGGTAGGCCCCTTTCCACAGGGCTCAGTGTTTAAAATGCCTGCCATTCATGTGGAAGGGACTTCTGTTTGGGGCCTTTAAATGCACGCCACAAAGCATTCCTTTTGTGTACTGACTGTCTTTTACAGACGTGTAAATTACACTTCTTAGGTGGGTGTACGTGCCTTTGGGAGCAAGCATTCCCTTTTTGAATTCAGTGCATTTTGCTCATGCGTAAATTACACATCTGTAGTGGCTGTAAGTGCTCTGGGGAGCAAGTATTCCTTTGTGAATTCAGTGTATTTTACTCATGTGTAAATTACACATCTGTAGTGGCTGTAAGTGCTCTTGGGAGCAAGCATTCCTTTGTGATTTTTTATTCAGTGTATTTTGCTTATGGGTAAATTGCACATCTGTAATGGGTGTAAGTGCTCTTGGGAGCAAGCATTCCTTTGTGAATTCAGTGCATTTTTCTCATGTGTAAATTACACATCTGTAGTGTGTGTAGGTGCTATTGGGAGCAGGCATTTCTTTTGTGAATTCAGTGCATTTTGCTTATGTGTAAATTACACATCTGTAATGGGTGTAAGTTCTCTTGGGAGCAGGCATTCCTTTTGCGAATTCAGTGCATTTTGCTTATGGGCAAATTGCACATCTGTAATGGGTGTAAGTTCTCTTGGGAGCAGGCATTCCTTTTGCGAATTCAGTGCATTTTGCTTATGTGTAAATTACACATCTGTAATGTGTGTAAGTTCTCTTGGGAGCAGGCATTCCTTTTGCGAATTCAGTGCATTTTGCTTATGTGTAAATTACACATCTGTAGTGTGTGTAAGTTCTCTTGGGAGCAGGCATTCCTTTGGCGAATTCAGTGCATTTTGCTTATGTGTAAATTACACATCTGTAGTGTGTGTAAGTTCTCTTGGGAGCAGGCATCCCTTTTGCGAATTCAGTGCATTTTGCTTATGTGTAAATTACACATCTGTAGTGTGTGTAAGTTCTCTTGGGAGCAGGCATTCCTTTTGCGAATTCAGTGCATTTTGCTTATGTGTAAATTGCACATCTGTAGTGTGTGTAAGTTCTCTTGAGAGCAGGCATTCCTTTTGCGAATTCAGTGCATTTTGCTTATGGGTAAATTGCACATCTGTAATGGGTGTAAGTTCTCTTGGGAGCAGGCATTCCTTTTGCGAATTCAGTGCATTTTGCTTATGTGTAAATTACACATCTGTAATGTGTGTAAGTTCTCTTGGGAGCAGGCATTCCTTTTGCGAATTCAGTGCATTTTGCTTATGTGTAAATTACACATCTGTAGTGTGTGTAAGTTCTCTTGGGAGCAGGCATTCCTTTTGCGAATTCAGTGCATTTTGCTTATGTGTAAATTACACATCTGTAGTGTGTGTAAGTTCTCTTGGGAGCAGGCATTCCTTTGGCGAATTCAGTGCATTTTGCTTATGTGTAAATTACACATCTGTAGTGTGTGTAAGTTCTCTTGGGAGCAGGCATCCCTTTTGTGAATTCAGTGCATTTTGCTTATGTGTAAATTACACATCTGTAGTGTGTGTAAGTTCTCTTGGGAGCAGGCATTCCTTTTGCGAATTCAGTGCATTTTGCTTATGTGTAAATTGCACATCTGTAGTGTGTGTAAGTTCTCTTGAGAGCAGGCATTCCTTTTGCGAATTCAGTGCATTTTGCTTATGGGTAAATTGCACATCTGTAATGGGTGTAAGTTCTCTTGGGAGCAGGCATTCCTTTTGCGAATTCAGTGCATTTTGCTTATGTGTAAATTGCACATCTGTAATGGGTGTAAGTTCTCTTGGGAGCAGGCATTCCTTTTGCGAATTCAGTGCATTTTGCTTATGGGTAAATTGCACATCTGTAATGGGTGTAAGTTCTCTTGGGAGCAGGCATTCCTTTGTGAATTCAGTGCATTTTTCTCATGTGTAAATTACACATCTGTAGTGTGTGTAAGTGCTCTTGGAAGCAGGCATTCCTTTGTGAATTGAGTGCATTTTGCTTATGGGTAAATTGCACATCTGTAGTGTGTGTAAGTGCTCTTGGAAGCAGGCATTCCTTTGTGAATTCAGTGCATTTGGCTTATGTGTAAATTGCACATCTGTCGTGGGTGTAAGTGCCCTTGGGAGCAAGCATTCCTTTGTGAATTCAGTGCATTTTGCTTATGTGTACATTGCACATCTGTCGTGGGTGTAGGTGCCCTTGGAAGCAGGCATTCCTTTGTGAATTCAGTGCATTTCGCTTATGGGTAAATTGCACATCTGTAGTGGGTGTAGGTGCTCTTGGAAGCAGGCATTCCTTTGTGAATTCAGTGCATTTGGCTTATGTGTAAATTGCACATCTGTCGTGGGTGTAAGTGCCCTTGGGAGCAGGCATTCCTTTGTGAATTCAGTGCTTTTTGCTTATTTGTACATTGCACATCTGTAGTGGGTGTAGGTGCTCTTGGGAGCAAGCATTCCTTTGTGAATTCAGTGCTTTTTGCTTATGTGTACATTGCACATCTGTAGTGGGTGTAGGTGCTCTTGGAAGCAGGCATTCCTTTGTGAATTCAGTGCATTTCGCTTATGTGTAAATTGCACATCTGTAGTGGGTGTAGGTGCTCTTGGAAGCAGGCATTCCTTTGTGAATTCAGTGCATTTGGCTTATGTGTAAATTGCACATCTGTCGTGGGTGTAAGTGCCCTTGGGAGCAGGCATTCCTTTGTGAATTCAGTGCTTTTTGCTTATGTGTACATTGCACATCTGTAGTGGGTGTAAGTGCTCTTGGGAGCAAGCATTCCTTTGTGAATTTAGTGCATTTTGCTTAGAGCCGTGCCAGTTAAGGCCAGTTACAGGCTGGTGTGTGTGCCAGAAGACCACCTCACACTTATAAAGCATTGAAAACATGCCCACTTTCCAGCCTGGCAGGACAGGACCTAGACAGGTCTGTACCAGTGGCAGCTGCGAACCTTTAACATAACGTGGAGAAAATGAAATGCTCCCCATGAAACAACTTGAAATAGAGACAAGTGGGTGCGTGCAGTCAAACCGCAGAAACTCTGTCGCGCATGGTTGTGTCCGGGGACCCCCACCCCTAAGAAAATACGGAAACATGGGGTTCAACGCAAATGCTTTAAAAGGTCGTTTTGAAGATTAAGTGATTTTTTGCAATACTCCAGGATCTACTGGATGCTTTCAGTAAATGCGTTCATGTGCTCAAATGTCCAGCTTTTTATTTTTATGATATGAACTCTTTTTTTTGCAACAAACATCAGCTAATTATTTTCTGATCGAAATTATTCTCCAAGGATGTTTTTTTTCAACACACACTCCTATTATCCTTTAAGATCGGCTTCAGATTTTCTGACAATACATCATTTTTAGCCCCAAATACCACCATTTTTATTTTTTAGAATGGTCACTAATGATCCTTCGGGACAGTAGCCTGTCATTTTCTGAAAATGTTCTCTTTTGTCCCCAAATGCCAGGCAGGCCCAGCTTCATGTATGTGCCTCTAGCCTTGCATGGATGTGTACACACACACATCATACGCAAGCTTGCGCTGCGCACACCCCGGTGGGTCGTAATATGCCTGCATCGGCTACATCTGAACAGGCTCGCTCTCAGATGCCTTAGGAACCCCATCGTATGCCTGGGTTCAGCTTTGCATGCCCTTTGCCGATGTCCTGCCACCCTATATGCGCAGCATCGGCCTCACATGCCCATGTATTGCCATGATCTGCTAAGAGCACCTTCCTATGCCCAGGTTTAGAGTTGCATGCCAATCTGGAGCCATTGTACTTCAAGAAGAGGCTCTTACATGCCCAGGTATCACCAGTATATGCCATGGGGTGACTTCCATACACCAAGAGCACCTTCCTATGCCCAGGTTTAGAGTTGCATGCCAATCTACAGCCATTGTACTTCAAGAAGAGGCTCTTACATGCCCAGGTATCACCAGTATATGCCATGGGGTGACTCTCATATACCAAGAGCACCTCCCTATGCCCAAGTTTAGAGTTGCATGCTAATCTACAGCCATTGTACTTCAGGAAGAGGCTCTTACATGCCCAGGTATCCACAGTATATGCCATGGTGTGACTCTCATACACCAAGAGCACCTTCCTATGCCCAGGTTTAGAGTTGCATGCCAATCTACAGCTATTGTACTTCAGGAAGAAGCTTCTACATGCCGAGGTGTCACCAGTATATGCCATGGTGTGACTCTCATACACCAAGAGCACCTTCCTATGCCCAGGTTTAGAGTTGCATACCAATCTACAGCCATTGTACTTCAGGAAGAAGCTTCTACATGCCGAGGTGTCACCAGTATATGCCATGGGGTGACTCTCATACACCAAGAGCACCTTCCTATGCCCAGGTTTAGAGTTGCATGCCAATCTACAGCCATTGTACTTCAGGAAGAAGCTTCTACATGCCGAGGTATCACCAGTATATGCCATGGTGTGACTCTTATACACCAAGAGCACCTTCCTATGCACAGGTGTAGAGTTGCATGCCAATCTACAGCCATTGTACTTCAGGAAGAAGCTTCTACATGCCGAGGCATCACCAGTATATGCCATGGTGTGACTCTCATACACCAAGAGCACCTTCCTATTTCCAGGTGTAGAGTTGCATGCCAATCTACAGCCATGTACTTCAGGAAGAAGCTTCTACATGCCGAGGTATCACCAGTATATGCCATGGTGTGACTCTTATACACCAAGCGCACCTTCCTATTCCCAGGTGTAGAGTTGCATGCCAATCTACAGCCATGTACTTCAGGAAGAAGCTTCTACATGCCGAGGTATCACCAGTATATGCCATGGTGTGACTCTCATACACCAAGAGCACCTTCCTATTCCCAGGTGTAGAGTTGCATGCCAATCTACAGCCATGTACTTCAGGAAGAAGCTTCTACATGCCGAGGTATCACCAGTATATGCCATGGTGTGACTCTTATACACCAAGAGCACCTTCCTATGCACAGGTGTAGAGTTGCATGCCAATCTACAGCCATTGTACTTCAGGAAGAAGCTTCTACATGCCGAGGTGTCACCAGTATATGCCATGGTGTGACTCTCGTACACCAAGAGCACCTTCCTATGCCCAGGTGCATGCCAATCTACAGCCATTGTACTTCAAGAAGAGGCTCTTACATGCCCAGGTATCACCAGTATATGCCATGGGGTGACTCTCATATACCAAGAGCACCTCCCTATGCCCAGGTTTAGAGTTGCATGCTAATCTACAGCCATTGTACTTCAGGAAGAGGCTCTTACATGCCCAGGTATCCACAGTATATGCCATGGTGTGACTCTCATACACCAAGAGCACCTTCCTATGCCCAGGTTTAGAGTTGCATGCCAATCTACAGCCATTGTACTTCAGGAAGAAGCTTCTACATGCCGAGGTGTCACCAGTATATGCCATGGTGTGACTCTCATACACCAAGAGCACCTTCCTATGCCCAGGTTTAGAGTTGCATACCAATCTACAGCCATTGTACTTCAGGAAGAAGCTTCTACATGCCGAGGTGTCACCAGTATATGCCATGGGGTGACTCTCATACACCAAGAGCACCTTCCTATGCCCAGGTTTAGAGTTGCATGCCAATCTACAGCCATTGTACTTCAGGAAGAAGCTTCTACATGCCGAGGTATCACCAGTATATGCCATGGTGTGACTCTTATACACCAAGAGCACCTTCCTATGCACAGGTGTAGAGTTGCATGCCAATCTACAGCCATTGTACTTCAGGAAGAAGCTTCTACATGCCGAGGCATCACCAGTATATGCCATGGTGTGACTCTCATACACCAAGAGCACCTTCCTATTCCCAGGTGTAGAGTTGCATGCCAATCTACAGCCATGTACTTCAGGAAGAAGCTTCTACATGCCGAGGTATCACCAGTATATGCCATGGTGTGACTCTTATACACCAAGAGCACCTTCCTATTCCCAGGTGTAGAGTTGCATGCCAATCTACAGCCATGTACTTCAGGAAGAAGCTTCTACATGCCGAGGTATCACCAGTATATGCCATGGTGTGACTCTTATACACCAAGAGCACCTTCCTATGCACAGGTGTAGAGTTGCATGCCAATCTACAGCCATTGTACTTCAGGAAGAAGCTTCTACATGCCGAGGTGTCACCAGTATATGCCATGGTGTGACTCTCGTACACCAAGAGCACCTTCCTATGCCCAGGTGCATGCCAATCTACAGCCATTGTACTTCAAGAAGAGGCTCTTACATGCCCAGGTATCACCAGTATATGCCATGGGGTGACTCTCATACACCAAGAGCACCTTCCTATGCCCAGGTTTAGAGTTGCATGCCAATCTACAGCCATTGTACTCCAGGAAGAAGCTTCTCCATGCCGAGGTATCACCAGTATGTGCCCAGGGGTGCCTCTCATATACCAGGAACAACTTCATATGCCCGGGTTCACTCATATATACCCATTCACACTTATAACATACCAGGAAATCCTTTCTATGCCCTGGTTCAACTTTGCATACCCGTGTAGAGTCCCCATATGCCACAATGGGCCTCTCAAACCTTGTGCGCTCATGTTCACCCAAACACATGCACCCATCGGCCATTGCAGTAAAGGGTTAGTATCCCCACATGCAGTATCTTAAAACAGGAACACGCCCGCATTCCGCCTTCCATTGCCATGTACTACCATTACATACCAGGCACAACATAGCATGCCACCACACTGACCCATATGCCCATGTATTCCTCATATGCCGATGCTTAGCCTCCGATATCCATGCCCACCGCCTAATAAACACACACACATGCACTCACGAGGAAGCTACCTGGTGTGAGGGGCGCTCTCTTACTGGCAGCTAGCAGAATCTGTTGAACCAGAGCTGCAGCACACACAATGCCTTAGCAGACACCATACTTCACCGCATAGCCTAGTGGACTGGTACCCAACACATGTAAGAGAAAGACTATGGACCGGTGGTAGGACCACTGTCCTTCCAGGAGATAGGTGACAATAGCCTGCATCTGATAACACCACGCATTGGTAGCAAATATGCGTTTGAGAGGTAGAGGTTACACGCTAGAAGTGAATGCATTCATTTTGGATCCTAAGACTTTCCATGTGACCATCAGAGCGACTTGATGGCACAATGATTCAGTGTGTGCAGCACATATGGACAGAGAAGGCTTGGATATGATTATCCAGGATTTCTAGACAAAGAGTGGGAGTGTGGAGATGGCCACCAAGGCCGGTGTTGCAAACTCCCCTACCGCTTCCTTTCGTCATGTGGTCCGTTTAAGACATGGCTGAGGTAATGGTGCGGAAAGCGATGGAGCAATTGCTGAACACGCACCTAGCGCTTCACGCGCACCAGTTCATGGTGGCCCACCAGGCTACCATCAGTATTTTCCCTCACTTGTCCACAAAGGAACACCGTGGGTGGAAGTGGAGCACGTCAGTGCTGATCACATAAAGCAAGTAGGCAAGGAGGGCAGGAACAACAACCTTTTGGTGGTGCTGCTGCCATCATTATACCATCTCAATGTGGCCAGTAAGAGTAGGGACGGGGGATTTGTGCCCACCTGTTGCCTATGCCTCACAATTGCCACGTTCGCCGCCCGTTCTCCTGGTCCTAAGGGTAAAAAGGAGAGGGGAGTTCCCAAAGTCAGGTCCATTCTCTGGTTGAGTGTTGAGGCAGGCGGCGGAAACGAGGGGTTTCAGAGTGCAATGAAGTCCCAAGAGAACTGATGTGTGCAAATTGAGCTTGAAATCTAAGTTATTGACAGCTTGAGTATGCAGGAGTGTGGCACATGGGGCCAGCAGCCTGAGATGGCCTGGGCTACAGCACTGCGAAAGCTCAGGGGAACACCAAGTGATCAGGCGATACATCTGATCCCAGGGACCACCGCTTACCCTGCGGGAAGGGCGAGGAGCAGTGGGTAGGCAAGTGAGGTAGGGATCACAGGAGAGCTTGGAGGAGGGTTGTAGCCTCCCGCATGAAGAGCCTACCCTGAAACCTTCCCTCCCGCCACTAACCTCTGACCCTCCTCAGAATCTCACTTGTCGCCCTGAAACTTTGAGAATCCTCTCAGAATCTTTTCATTCCCTTCCTGAAACTGCTGCTCTCTCCTCTTTCCTAGAATTGTTGAACCCACCTACTGGAAACTGCCCGCCCTTAGCGAAGCTGTCAGGTCATCTACAGGAACTGGCACCCCCGACCACTGGCACTGTCACCCCCACCCTCCTACAGGAACTGTTGCCCCCATTCTTGGTGGAACTGTCGCCACCCTACTACGATCATTGCTCCAGGTTGGAACTGTTAGGGCTGCTGGAACGGACTATTTCCCCCTGGCTGGATGCATCGTCCCTGCAACAAAATGGCTGCCACCTTATTGGAAATGGCTTCCGCTCCACTGTTTGAGCTTGTGTGTGGTATCCCGGCCAAATATTGGTGTTGATCCCCCTGACCCTGTGTGCAGCCACACTCTGAGCCTGAATGCAGCAGTACCCGAAGCCAACCCCAGTATACTGTCCCCCATTTGACGCCTCTTTTGTTGACCATCCCTCCAAATCTGTGCACTGCCCCTCATATTTCTCTTCAGTTGTCTCCACGTTTCAGAACCTCTATGCTGTCATCATTCGGAGCGCATTCACGATGCGCCCCTCCGGTGATCCGTCCTCCTCCCTGAGGCTTTGCTCCGTCACGCCTCTTGGGACGGTGGGCCATCGTCAATTACCATGCTCTTTCCTGGATTAACGGGACTAGGTTGTAGGCTCCCATTTCTTATGTACTCCCCCATCCTTTATGGCAGCAAAGGCCCAAGGACCGAAATGTGTACAAATGTCACAAAGTGATACATAGTAGCTGAGGTTTATAGTCATTTTTTCGAATACAAAAATGCTGAAAGCCGAATTTTTTTTTTATTACGTTTTTTATTCGAAAAAAAACATAACCCCCCTTTTTTTATTTATTTTTGTTTTACCCATTTTTTTTTTATTCCCGGACCCCAAAATAAATATATAATAAAAAAAAGAGAATTTGACTTTTTTTTCGATATTTTTTCGACATTATTATCTTTCGACATTTTTTTTTCAAAATTATGACTGACCGCCAGTAGCTGAGGAGAGGGTTGGTTGCTCCCCTGTAGCAGCAAAGAACACCGATCCAGCGGCCTTCTAACATCCACACAGTGGTGATGCTTGCACCAGTGTGATAGGGTAACATGATGATTCCAGAGGTCTTAGTACGCAACTAGAGTAATAGATCGCCCGCCACAACCGGAACATGGACAGGAGGATCCACCGGGTCCTAGAGAAGGCGTTAAATCTCTACAAGGCATGCAGCAAACAGGAGTAAGAGCCATTTTACTCTCCAGGAAAGGTGGGAAGGCAGGTCTCCCTTGCGTCTGCGGAACCAAGGATTTTTCTTTAGGGAGAGGGGATAAAAGTAGCACTTGAAATAGTATAACGATTGTTGGGACCATACTAACACCCCCAGAAGAGGGGTCAAACCAGGACTCAAGGAAAACAAGAGAGGTGTGTTCCTCAAGAAGCTCAGCTAACCCTGAACGTTCTCAGCTTGCAACATCTAAAGTCAACCAAAACCGTGAATGGGTACCATGGCCACGAGGCTCGGCTTTCAAGCTGCTTTGTATGTGCAATCAAGCACTCAACTTGAAATGAGTACTGGGGGGGGGGGCTGATCACCCCTCCTTTCCTGCTGATGCTGTGACGATCTTGCAATTGGCAATCTTCTGGATTGATCTGGCATGGTGCCATCTCTTGTTTTAATGTTGTGATGTTCCTAAAGCCGGCTGCAATGGGTTCTTTGCTGAATTGCACCTTGGATACAGAGAGGCTTGGTGGGATGTATTGTGTTATGTTTTAAGACTCACATGTGACAACCAAGATTAGAATTTAGCAGTATGATTCACGCGGCCCTCAATAATGACGGCCCTTCCTTTCTAGCCAATAGTCTGTAGTCTCCATCACATCCACTGTGGTTCTCCTCAGTCAGACTTGCATAGACACTGAGATTCAGGCTAAGCAGGCAATGATGTCGCTCCTTCTCAGTGTTTACCCCTAACCTGCGGAGCGTTCTACCTGTCCAACTCATAACAATCCATGATCACCTAGCCTTCAGGAATAACCTGAACATGTATCTATAACCCTACCATTCACTGTACCATCTCGTCTTGCCATGCGCCTGGTTCTTCAGTGTCAAGGGGCCACATTGGTGGTGATGGATTATGCTGTCCAAGAGTTGGTATTGTGACATAACATACCAAGAATAGCACAATAAAATTTCCCTAACATAGCTCTGCCCAAATGGATACACAAAAAATAACCCGAACCAAGCAATCCATCCTCTTTCTCGCTTGTCAAAGTTTCAGAGTAATATAAAACACATGTAGTTATAATCAACAGTGCATTGGGCAGACTGAAAACATCAATCAAACATTTAAATAATATTTGCATTTGCCATACCAAGTCTAGGTAATGGGATTTAAATTAACTTCTCTGTACTGCCGATTTCGTATATGATATATAATAAGCTTGGCCACAACGAAGGATAGCACAGGGGCAAGGCTGGTCTTAGAAGCAAAACCATGCAGCGCAACAGAGGTTTGAATCCTGCATCCACGCTTAGAAACCAAACTCAGGTATGGTGTAAGGCGCATTATAGAACACCAATTCAATAAATAAACAGATCCACCCTATTGTAATTTAGAATGTCCTCCTCACATGATTTGTTGATGGTCAGCCTCTAGTAGTGTCACTTCAGTTCCAAAATCTACTGTTTGACTACTATAGTTTCACACTGTTCTGCTCCTCAATCATCTTGCTATATTTTACAAAATTCGATCCACCTGATCGGCCAGCTCTACTAAAATTCTGATCGATCAGACAGAAGCATTGTAAGTTACAAAATTTGTAAGGTCCACACATTACAAGTTCAACATTGTTTCCATGTGTTTTATCTTTCTGTGCCATGACAGTATATCAGTATGCATAACACAGAAAACAAGCATTGGCAAAGCCAACAGATTTAACTTTGGTAACGGAAATCTGCTTCGGTCAAGCAGGCCTCCTGCCAGGTCCTAAGTGGTCTGTATGATAATCGTTGATCATTGGCAACAGTCATCTACAGTCAGCCATGGTTGTTGATGGGGACCATGATCAGCAGTTGCTGTCCAAGGCTGGAAACTGTTGCCAATATTTAGGAGGTTGGCCATGGTTGGCAATTGTCCACCATCTCCATTGTCAACCATGGATGAAGATGGTCAACCATGGTTGCCATTGTTCTACCATAGTCGTCCATGATTGTCAATGATCATCTATGGTTGGCAATGCTTGACCATGGAAGTTGACAATGGCTGCCAGTGTTCATGAATGGTCGACTATCATTGTCAATGCTCAACAATGATTGATGATGATGGTCAGCGATGGTAGGCAAAGGCCAACTGTGCTTGGTGATGTTTGCCAATTTTTGGCGATTGAGTCGTTCAGAGAGCATGCCCATTGCCTGACCCTAGAAAACGTATGGTAACAGGAATAATACCAAATGCCTGACCTTAAAATGGCTCCTATTCGAGAAACAAGGCGGTGCTGCCAAACAACATCCAGGATCTATGTCTGCCTCCCTAATGCCAACTCACAGCACTACACACCTGGAGCATAAATAATTAGGTTTGTGGTTGTTCAGAAATTAAGTCAGCCCAAACCGGATTCCCTTATTCTGCCTGTGAATCTGAAGCAAAGCCCGGACATACAACACAAGTGTTGCTTCTGTAGCGCCTCGCCGTGTGTAATTCTACACACACACACGAATACCTAAAAACAGCAACACCTCTAATCCCTGCCTCCCCCGTTAGCTCCCCCCTCCTTAGTTTCTCTGCTCCATAGCCTTATTGTTCCTCCTATGATTGTAAAGCGCTGTGTTGCTGCCCGAAGCCAGATCCATGCTCAATAAATACCATAATAGGGCTTTCAGGGCCTAACAAACAAATAAATAAATAAATAATATTAATAATAATCTAAGTAGACAACATGGAGGATCATTGGGATTGATGACGCAAGCCTGAGATGCCCAAGGCATTGCAGCATGTTGCCAAAAAGCATATTTTCATCATGTTTACATCTGAAACTCTGCTTAAGCATCAAGCACAGCAAACTGCACATTAACTTAAAAGGACAGAAAGAACACACGTGAGCTTATCAAATCTTACATCTGCCAGGATGTCAAGTGTGGCTTTGGAGAGAAAACCGATCCCAAGGCGAGACCAAAATTACTTGTAAGGCCCATGCACACAGGTAAGGCACGACATGGTCTTTAGAGTGGCCATTCTAGTGCTTCTAAGAGAATCATGTTGGTCCAACAGGATCTCTTGATGGCAGCAGGTGCCAGGATGCATGCCACCGCAGAAGAAGTGACTTTGTTGCCCTTTTACCCCACCCCCTTGTGTGCAATGTGGCCATATTTGATATTGTAATGTGCAAACTCGGCTCCCCTCTGGCCCCCGCCTGCTGCAGGAGCCCCCTGCAGCTGCCTAGAGTTGCCTTCCTTTAGATCTTGCTCTGACTTGGAGAACCGACAAACCTTTGAGTTTGGAAAGTCGGCCTAAGCATCATCACCCTACATGTCTGTCTATGTTTCTCTGTGTATAGATTTCAGCATCTATACAGCTTGGCTAAGTCTCGAGGCCCCAAAGCTGCAGAGCCACAGATGGGAGGGGACTACAGTGACAGGTAGGACGTCTAAGGCAGAATCCCGGCATAGCTTGTGGGCAGCGAGAACGACCCGTGTCAGACATCTTAACAGTGCACAACTCCTCCTCCTTTTTTTACTGCTCCCAATATCTGCAAAGACAGATATAGGTCTGAAGGAAATCTCCTCAACGCCTCCAAACCCCAATACCAACAGTATAATGTCGCTGCTCCCCCATACCCACAATGCTGCTCCTATTCACTGGTGTTCCAAAGGTTGATGGGTCTTGCTGCTACCCCAACACTCTACGGAACCAGTTCTTTTTCTCTCATGCATTCCCCTTTTCCCCCGAGCATTTTGTGGGCTGGCATTCAGCAGGCGGCCTTTACACCCATTAGGCCAAACACAGGGCCAAAAACATCAAGCGAACCTACTAGCAAGCTAGCAGCCCATGAGCAGAAAGAAACTCCTCATGCTGAAGCCCCACAATACCATGATGGACCCAACCCCCAGCATGCTCCTCACGTAGAGTCTTGTACCCGACGCCACAATATAGGAACTGCACCAAGCTTCGCCATGGTGGCCCTAGAACCGCCTAGCTCCTGTGTTTATCATAAAGCTTGCAACATTCAGACACACCAGCTGGGAGATCTAGGATCTAGGGCACTAAGATCTTCTCTGCAACATGCATGCATAACTGTGGGGAGATCTAGGATCTAGGGCACTAAGTTCTTCTCTGCAACATCCAGGCATAGCTGCTGGGAGATCTAGGATCTAGGGCAGTAAGATCTTCTCTGCAACATCCAGGCATAGCCGCTGGGAGATCTAGGATCTAGGGCAGTAAGATATTTTCTGCAACATCCAGGAATAACTGCTGGGAGATCCAGGATCCAGGCATAGCTGCTGGGAGATCTAGGATCTAGGGCAGTAAGATCTTCTCTGCAACATCCAGGCATAGCCGCTGGGAGATCTAGGATCTAGGGCAGTAAGATCTTCTCTGCAACATCCAGGCATAACTGCTGGGAAATCTGGGATCTAGGGCAGTAAGATCTTCTCTGCAACCTCTAGGCATAACTTCTGGGAGATCTAGGATCGAGGGCACTAAGATCTCCACTTAGCCTGAGTTATTTGACTTTAATTTCTCTTTGCTTAGTAACTTACGTTACTTTCCTAGTGCCACGCGTTTACTGCGTCAGTGGTTGCCTGGCCTCCTCAGTTGCTTCAATGATGTGGTATTGCTTGTTTCATTCTTGTAGGATCCAGGTGGTGCCTGAATGGTTCCCAGTCTCCATTTTAATCCATACTCGCTGCATCTTAGCTGCACTGACATCACTTAGGGCAAGAGTGCTTACACTGATATTCCCAACCTCCTGTTTGGCCGACAGGATTACTCAAGGCAGCCTAACAGGCAAGTTCATCTGCCCATACATGTACACATTCATGTCCTCTGAGACCTCGCGGAACACCTCCACAGTTAAGACGATCACGGTAAGTGATCCTGATGTGGTAAGTTTGAGTCCTCCTCTCCATAATATGTTTGCAGACCACAAGCAACACTCACACAAACTAAAAATGCAGGTCCCTTATCACCAACCAAAATCTTGAACTTATTTTCCTCTGTCTACTAAAAAGGTTTTGGTGAAAGAGAATTGATCTCACATGAAGCAGGCCAAGGGCATGCCCACATTCCAGCATTATACGCTGTACTATTTGTCTCTTTAAGGGATATTTCGACGGCAGCATCTATAAACACGGTCACTTTGGAGCACCGTCTGCATGCTGTTACTCTCGCCCTTATGAATCCTCCTTACACACCTGGACCTGCCGGGTTCCTCGCAGCATGGAACTCCCACTAATCTCTTTCAATCTTTGCATGATCCCTTCTGCTCGCTCGATTGAGTTGTGCGGCGGGTTTTTCTTCATGCAAGCCAACTATCTTGTTTATCTCAATGTCAACCGATATATAATGGCCGCCAACTTAAAAACCTGGGTAACTGCTGTTCACAAATTACCTGTGCCGCCCTCCCCCCACATTTTCGACCCAAAAAACGACGGAAAAAAATAGGTTAAATTGGAAAAGGTGAAATATTTTCGACCAAGCAGACCCAAACCGACATATCTAGGTGCTTAGAGGCCAGCACTCCACAGACTGGAAGACGTCGTTTTGGAAGGTCCCACATCTTTGATAGCACGGTTCATGAAAAGGAGGTGGCTCTAAGGAAAACTCTTAGAGCGATTACATTTGAATGTTCTGCAATGGAAAATGCAACATTTGTATAAATTAAACCTTTTAAGCAACAATATTGAAATTGTATAAAAAACACATAGATTCCACTTTGATATAACAGACAGTCAAAATATGCTGATAATAGGGAATGCATTTAACTCACAAATATTTTGGAAATGTGTTCATAGTAACTTTATATGTTTAATAAAACTCTGCTTCAATGTTGGACAATTCTACACCAGAATCTACCTGGAAAGCACATCGAGCGATAAAGTTTGGTAGTCCCAGTACACCATATCTGCATTTTGATCTTGATTCGCTAGGACCATGGAATGGCTCCTTTACATGTGAGGATGTTGAAATAAATATTAACAAGTGTACATCAAGAGCAATTAGGCCAGATGGCTGTGAGGAATTCAACCATCCCAACAGAGAGAGGGCGCTCGCCAGGGCTTTTTTTGTTTGTTTAAAAGAATGAATGATGGGCCATTCCCGTGCACATTTTCCGCACCCCCCACGCAGCAGAAAAATTGTCATGTGCTCTGGGAGGACACAACTTACCTGCGCCGCCCTCCCTTTCATGTGTAGCTGACACCTGACAGCTGTGGGTACATCAAAAGCCTTTGGTCATGGGCAGCCTGATTATAATTTCAAGGCCCCATGGATTTGCATCTCCATTGTCAAATCTTGCTGGTGGTGGTGAACCCAGAAGAATGTTAATTAGCAGGACCCAGGGAAGGCCAGAGTGCAGAGAGTGACAATGGAGACCAGACGACAACACTTTTTTAAATGCAATGTGTCAACCTGGTACTAACACCCCTCCTTGGTATGAAAGGGCAGTGAATGTCCTGTCCGGAACCACTCCTTTCAGAGCAGGGAAGTATTTGAATTGTAGGAGACGAAAGCTACAACCCCCTACTTCAAAGGAGACACATGTTGTGATCAAGCACCGCATAGGGCTTAGTTAATTAAGGAGACTCTTTGATGTACAGCAAACAGGACGATGGGTGGGACTTAGAAGTATATGTTTTCATCCTTCGCCTGTCTGTTGCCAAGCGCCCTGGTTCTGACCTGAAGCATCACTGAAGATTGTTGGTGGAGACCCGAGATTGGCTCACTTAAGTTAGGCTTGACCTGCACAAATCCCTGGGCACCGGTTGGCTTTAAAAGAGGCCAGAGCCCCTCGCTGATCAGATCATCTGAAGACTTTGCAAGGAGTAAGAAAAAGGACTCATTTGGACCTGAGCTGAAGATCAGTCTACCTTACATCTTCCACCAGTGAAGGAAGGCCAGGAGTTCCAGGAGGGAAGCAAGATCCCTCCCCTAAACATCTCCCAGGGAATAGAGGGAGATACCAGACTCAGAGGACCCGTCCAGCTGCTCCAGAACTGGTACCCTGCCAGCACACAGCATGCCCTGCAAGATTCTGACAGCAAGCTTCCTAGGTGTGAAGTGCCGGAGAGTCTCTGGACAAAGGACAAGGCTGTTGCCTGCTAACACCGTCCTGACCTTTGGGCCGTCCACCTTGAAAGGACACGAACCCTGCAAAGAAGCTTGGAGGAGTGCCTCACAAGCATTATCCATCCATCTTTTTAAGGACAATTTCGAGACAGTTGAGTCCTCGAACCGCATCCAGCTGCACTACTGACTGTTGTCATGCCACAGTTGCCAGAGCCATCCGTGACGCCTCGGCCAGCATTCCAGATCCTGCATCCAGCACATAGACACCGATTCTTGGCCCTGAGCCGCCACGCCAGACAACCTGCAGATGTCCATTCAGCCTTGCTTGCCTAACTCTGTCTCATGGGATGCGAAGTGCCCTGGAACCGCCTCGAACCGCTGCTGAGCACCAAGAACTTTGTGGTTCTTCCACCATGTTCCTTCTCTGAAGGCCCCTGGATACAGTTACGACCCTTTGCCCCTTTGGAGTTGAAACCAAATAACCTTGAACTATACGACTGATTATTTTACCAACTACCCTCCTGTCAGTATCCAGAATGAATCCCTTTCCTTCATGAAACTGTCTGTTTTGTGTTCCTTTACTTTGTGGGTTGTAATTGTAGTGTGCTAGAACTGTCTGTTGTGATAATAATAAAGTAGAAATTTGTATACAACATTGACTGGACAGTCCCTTTTATCACTGGCTAATAATTGAACTTCTGCTGTGTTGCAACTAACCAACAATCCACGACCTTACGAAGATAAGCCTGCCGTTCCGGCCACGTTACTAAAATTGAACAAGGAGGTCTTATGATTCACTTGTATTCCAATCTGTTTGGATCCATTCTGGTGTACTAGAGGTGTGGGGGTGATTGATGGTTTAGAAACCGATATTCATCCCTGGACCACTGGTGCCCCGGAAGTTGATTCATCACAATGGCTTACCAAACTTAGTTATGAAGGGAGCCCTAACCTCTGGCCCAATATTCTACATACATTATTTTCTTACTTTGCATGTAGTGGAAATATTCACAGTTCATGGCGAGCATGTGTTAGTGTCCCAATATTTAAGAAAGGAAACCATAACAAGCCTTCAAATTATCGACCCATTGCTCTTTTGGACACCAATTCAAAAATCTTTGCATTACTATTATTATACGAATTCTAAAATTGGTCCAAATCAGTAGGTGGACCTTCAATATTGCAAACAGTCTTTCGTAAACATGCAGAGACATCGTTGAAGGTGGTGATAATCAATTTGTTACAGGAGCAAGCACGCGCCAGAAATAAGACGCCATTTTTACTGGCGTGTGTATAGCTTTCTTGTTCTTTTAAATGCATAGATTGCTCAACGGTGTGGAAGAAATTATATAATTGCGGCATTCCAGAGGGGATGGTAAAAGTATTGTGATACTCCAAATGATCAGTACAGATAAGGTTGGACAGTAATGGACATCTGGGTGCAGCGATACAGAACTTTGTTGGTATTCGCTAGGGCTGTGTGCTTGATCCCTGGTTGTTTAATCTGTAGGGTAGATGCAATTTATTTTCCCCCAAAATCGGCCATATTAAAACCACAGGCTACCATTTACGGACAATATTATCCTGTTGTATAGAACCAAGATTGACATGCACCGTGCCCTTGATTGTCTAAACAAGTACTTAAGGAGAAATCATTTGTCAGAACTGCTGTTGATCCCCAAAGAGAAGGGTGACCAGAAGAAAAAAAAACGGTACAGGCCATAGACATAGAGGTAGGACTAAAGTAAACATAAATAAAACTGTAGTTCTAGTTCTATGTCGCTGGCCTGTTGTGGGGGGAGAGCGGCCGGAGAGGAGAAGGAGGAGGAAATGGGGGGCGTGAAAAGCATTTCACACCCCCATTCGCGCAGGAAGAGTCGCATTGGGCCTGATTTTGGGATTTCAAAATCCCAAAATCAGGCCCAATCACGCGACAGTGTTTATAAAATTAAAAAAACTTCTGGGGCCATGGTGGCTGCGAGTGGCAACCCGGGGGACATCTCACAGTCTCCTCCGACTCACAGACAGGAGGAGCTCGTATGCGGAAACATGAAACTTAGAAAAGCCGTGGTTAAGAGGTGTGCCGCAGCCAGGAAGAGAGGGTCTTGCTCAGGAAGATAGGGTCTTGCTTCCATTTGCAGAGGGGTTCAGGGTATACAGAAGAGGCAGTTGCATATTTTGAGGAAGGACGTTCAGCCAGTAAAGGTGATGTCTCTAGTTGAGAAAGGTTGCGTTCAAATAGACAGGTGGTGTTCGAGACAAGGAGAAGTGAGTTCTAATACGATGAGGGTCTGAGGGTTAGATAAGGAGGACCTGGAAATGGGGGTGTCCTGCTTCCGGATCCAGTAAAGGGTGATCTGTGGGCATTGATCATTGACTGTGATTGGTGGGCTGGCAGGCAGGCAAGGTTTATTCCTTAAGGGTTGGGGTGGAAAGGTGGCCTGGAGAGCAGGGCGAGAGAGCTTGGAGGCCAGCTGAAAGTGGACCCTTGTGTGAATGGCTTTGCAGTTGTATAGGGACTATGCTGGTTGTTATGAGGATGCTTCAGTCTGTAGGGTAGTGTGCCAAAGGGAACATGATGTTTACCAGCTCCATGGAGTGTGGGTGGGTCTTTTTCAGTATATGCCCCAATGAAGGTAGTAAGCACAATAGGGGCAGCTCAGCACAGTTGGCATCAAAATGAATAATGGATTCAGCGGAAGAAGGCAGAGCTGGCGAGAGTTGCTTGATGGGGGTAACTGGGAGGTGTTTTAAGGAGAGGAAGGGGGGCTTCTTTGGATTTGAGGAACGGCTTTAATTCTCTGGAAAAGTGAGCCTTCTCTGCCACTGTTCCTTGGCTGGCCCTAAACCGAGTTGAACTTATGAACAGAGCGTAAGTGGGCAGGAGGGCGAGGGCCAAATTCTGATGAGGAATAGTATGCCAAAATCTTTTTGTGGGGAACTCCAGCATACTTGCCAACATGACGCATTCCAATCTGTAGGTGTTTATCCACTCCTGTTTTTTTTCTTTGCATTCTGGGACCTGTAGTTCCACATTTCCCATTATAAAAGTCCCAGAGTGCAAAGAAAAATCCAGGACTGGATAAGCACCTACAGATTGAAATGGGTAATGTTGGCAATGCTCCTGAGTGGCAAATGTGATGGAGAATCTAGGCATTGAGGTGGGCCACCATGGCACCTGTAGTGTCTAAGCCAGGGGGTCCACAGTGGCAAGCAGCTTCTCCTTCCAGGGCTGGGTTCAGTAAACCACAGAGACTGGATCAGGGCACGCGTGTCCTCACATGAGAGGCTAAATGAAAGAGGTGCCCTGTGGGGCACGCACGCCACTGGGCGCACGAACACGCGCCATCTCTTGGGTGAGGGTCTCTCAGTTCCCAAGGGCTGAATCTTCCCTTCCCATCTTTCTGTGTACTGAATCTGTGAGACAGAGCTTGGCCTCCTCCTTGCCAGCCTTTAGCACAGGTCCTGGGCAGGAGCAGGCTTCATACCTTGGCACCAGAGGTGGCACCTGAGATGGCGCCTTCAACCATAAGCTCTGTGGTGCCTTGCATTGGATGCTGATGGACTTCTAGGGCCTTGCACGCATTTCCAAAGCTGAACATTCCCTTCCTGTAGTTTGCAGAAGACACTGACAGGATGTCCTGGCACTGCATTATGGGTATGCAAATGATCACCCTCATGGAGCCTTCAGATTGGTGGTAGCATTGGTAGGCATTAGTAGGAAACCCCTGGGGCGCGGGAGGGGTAGATTTCAGCAGTAGCTGAAAGCACGCCCCTTCCCACATGCCTGAAGCAAGACTCCAGAGTCTCTGCGGTGTGCATTTATTTTGAGCATTCAATGTGGCATCGGGAAAGACCATGGGGGTGGCGCGGGAGGAGCCAGGTACGTTACCAAAATTAAGGGGGTCACTGGAAGGTTTTAAATTAATAATAGCCATGGACCAGCTCTTTGATGCCTCTGTCGCGGCTGTTCTCATTCTATGTTTAATCATTAAAAAAAAGCAATGGCTGGGGTGGCTCTCACAAACATGCTCAGGACAACAAGAGAGAGACAAAGAGAGAGAAACAGAGCGGAGAAAGAGAGAGAAGCAGAGCGGAGAAAGAGAGAGAAACAGAGGGGAGAAAGAGAGGGAAACAGAGCGGAGAAAGAGAGGGAAACAGAGCGGAGAAAGAGAGGGAAACAGAGCGGAGAAAGAGAGGGAAACAGAGCGGAGAAAGAGAGAGAAACAGAGCGGAGAAAGAGAGGGAAACAGAGCGGAGAGGGAGAGAGCAAGCAAGGGATAAAGTTCTAGCTCAGAGTAAAATGATTCAGGTAAAGCTACTTAAATATAAAATAAGTACCTTACATTGTCATACTTTAACAAAAGCAAAGGTATGCTGTACAAGGTATTTTTTTACCATATTGGATTTGTTTTACTTTTTTTTGTGTTGTGTGCATTTGTGTTCATTTATAGGCAAAGCATTTTCAGTGAGAAGAATTCTTGGATCACTGGTTGGAGGGAATTGACTGTACACGTGCAGTATTTGGAATCTATTTGTCGACTCTATTACGACTTTCCTAGTAAACTCCCGAAATTAGCCAGAGCTCTCTTTATTGAAAACATGTGCACAGAAACCACAAAACCACCTGCCTCCTTGACGGTGGAAACTAGTGCAGGGTTATCGCAGACCGCAGAACACAGGGCTGACAATCCACTTGACCTTAAATCATCTTGGACAGGAACTTCAGGGGATTTAAAAAATAATTCTGTTTGACATGTCCAAACATAAAAAGTTAGCAACAAACAAGAAAAGCCCTACATGTGCTCTTATTAAAGTGTAAATTAGACACTTTTGATCATGAAAATATCAAATTTTTCATTTGGCCTGCTTGCAAGAAATTGATCAAAACATGTATTGCCCCCAAAACCAGTCCCACCGGCTCCCAATAGTGGAACTAAGATTGGAAACCCTGCTCTTTCTGCCGCAGCCCAATTATTGGACCCCACCTACTGCATTTACTCAGACGGCGGGAGCGAGTCCTAGATTAACACCGCTATTAAAGAACTTGGCTGAATTTACATTCCCATAATCAGGGCACTGATGTAAATACAACAGGACGGTCCTAAGGGGGGAATGAATTTCCAAATATTTCCATATCTGCCACTGTATATATTACGCCGCCTCGTTCCACGGCGGACAGATCGAGAGAATATACTGTAGCCGGAGAGCTATATGCCTACTGATATATCGTCGCCTGGATATTCAAAACCTCCGCCGCCAAGTTGTAAATTATGTTTGCAAATGAGGCCGCAAACAAAATTTTGCTCAAGGCGTGATTCGTAAATTCCAACAGTAATCGCCCCCTCTCCGCTCCAGCGCCCCACGCGCAGGCCCAACGGGACGCACGACTGTATCGCTCGCTTGTTTCCTTCTCGCTTTAAGTTGGAAATGTAGGTTGGAAGAACTCGGTCCCGTCTTCCTTGGGGGTCTTCTATAATAGCAGGCAGTGGAGTGATTTTAGACCTGCGCGCAATGCAGACTATTTTCGCAGAATGAGCGCATTATAATGCGTGGCAACCTGCAATATCTGTATAAGTGCCTGGAAATAATGAACTTATTAAAGGCTATTAATGACATCGCAACTGAACTGTAATAATAAAATGGCATCACAACTGCTCTGTAATCAGTTATTATGCTTCTATCGTGACGTGACACAATTGCTGCAGCCAGAAAAGCTCAGAATTGCAGCTGTCACTGCAGCAGTTTAATTAAAGCCGTTACAAGCTTTTCAATTTCCTTGCTTGTTAAATATTTTTTTGTCACACTTTACAGCAACGAATTTCCAAGGAACTGTTTATCGTAGAATGTTTAATTTGTGCACTGCTGAACTTTAACACGGGTGAGCAAGAAGCTGAATGTTTTTAATTATTTTACGATACAAAATAAAAACGTTTAATCAATTCATTTTATTAAAATGTTTAAACTATTTTTCTGCAACACAGTCAACGGTGCATATTATTTAGATCAAGATTCTGTAGTGATTATATGGACCAGCAAATGGACGACCTCTTACATTAGATTAAGCAAGAGTCCAGCTATTAAAGGGGATCCCAGTGTGTGGCCATGTATTATGAGCAATAAAACCCCCCCTATCATATATAATCTTGTTCCTCTATTTGGTCGCAGAACTCCTCAATGACTTGCAATATCCTTATAGCACAGGGTTGGGGTTACCTTATCCCATATATTATAATAATGAAGCAGTTGACCATTTATATGGGGCCGACCTCATATGGAATGACCCTTTAGTGCACTACCATTCCCCAAAACAGGTCGGCTTGTTATATCCAGCTTGGAGGGGACGAGGGGGAGTCTGGCGAAATGTAGACTTTTGACCCCCATCTTCCTTCAGCCAGTTGAACTTCTGGGCTTTTGTACTCATTGTCCTCGTGCGGATACACACCAGACCCTCTAGATTTGCAAAATAGTACACCAAATATTTTCAACCTTTGCAGAAAATATGCACACAATATTTAGGAGTGTCAGGATGAAAAGAAATTCTGAATTTTAGACAGCGTCCAGCAAATCTTCAGTCACATTCCTGCACATTTTAAAAAACATGAATTAAAAAGAAAAATGTCCGAATTACTTAAGAAAAATGGGCAGAATTCCAGGAAGAGTATCAATTATAGAACCCATAGACAAACTGGCGGGTCGGGAATTTGGGAATGCTCACAAAAGACTGCTTCGTCTAGTTAGCACCAGGCCTCTCTGTGTGACACATCACATGTTTGCAGACAGGGCCCTTGCTTATCTCTGAGTTTTGTGGAACTTCACACAGCTAAAAACAAGGGGCATGTTTGCGCATACGTAGATGACCTAATCAAACAGGTTCTTTCCTCGGTGTGTTTAAATCATTAAAGTATGGTAGATGAGATTCTTAAGACTCAAATTAATTTGCATTCTGACATTCTAGACTTCCATTTAAGATATGAAAAATGAAGTGTGGTGAAGTGCTATATACGCATTTGAAAAACGTATGAAACTATAGTCTTTCTTCCATGACTATAGTCATGGGACAGTTCCTACCGTACTGCTGGAAAAACAAAATGGCGGGGAAGTCAATGTAGAAGGGAGGAATTGTAGTTTGAGGTAGAATCTGAAGCTCACCAGCACACTGCTGATGCACTCTGTGTAGATAGATGAGCTGTGTGCATGAAAGGAGGATGGTTGGGAGAGAATCTGTCGGTGCTAAAATCTGACTTCTTCTTGCCGGCATCTCAGTGCTGAGTGAAAACCCTATCGATTTCCAGGATCGTTCTCGACCTCCACGTAAAGCGCTCTGGAACCTTTCGGAAAAGTATTCTACTTTAAACGCTCTTATGAATAAACATCAACCAGAAAAAAGGCTGCCTTGTCTACCAGTGTTTACCACATCAAAATGCGTGTGCATAAGACGCCCAGGAGTAAGAATTGCTGGTGTCATATAGAAGCCATTGTTATACTGTGTCCAGGTGGTCACTCCACAAGCCACGAACATCATGTTATCACTCACCCAGCCTTTATCACACACCCTGTCCTTCTCTCCATCATTGGTGCTCGCCCTGATTCTGATTGCATTTAACCCAGAGTGCACCTGGTACCAGGTTGAGAAGCACCGCCCTATCTCACTAATGTTGCTGATGTTGGACACCCTAATGACTGTCGCCAGCTTGTTAAGGTGGTCTCCAATCAATAATCGATAATCAAATAAAAACCAAGCTCAAGAAAATCGAGTAAACACAAGTGCACGAGAACACCCAGCTTTATTCAAACAAGAGTCGGCCAGGAAAAAGAAAAACATCATTCTCAATGTTTCCACTTTAAAACAAGCTTTTAAATCAAATAATATATCCCATATGATGTCATAGTTAGTAATAATAAAACCTCCTTTAACATTGGCTAACAGTATATGGTACATAGATGTTACATATAATGAATGATATTATTGCATGTTCTTAACTGATGGCTACTCCCAAGGTTAGCCTACTAAACGTGTTGCGCTATTTCCTGCTACCTTATTCGTTGGCACCATGCTCTGGTGGCCAACCTGATGAACACAGTGCTGATTGGCTGGCGAGTTGCTCTTCCGACCTTGGACACTTTAATGTGATGTCAGGATGCGTGGTAGCGAAGGAGAGATGGGCAGACTGCTCTTGATTCAGTTTGAGGAAGTCTACTCCCTTCCTATTCTCAAGCCTGAGACCCTCATCTTGCCAATTTGCTTGTGGCCTTGACCCTGCCGCCGAGTCTTGCTGCACCCTGGAAATAGCGGGTGCACTGTCCGATCAAGCCAGGAATTAATGGTTATTGTTCCGATCACGTGGAAGGGGACCACTACTTCAGACCTAATTTTCATCTTTTTATTGAGTTTTCTACTATTCTAACCCAAATTTGATGCTCTGTGTGTTTATTTGTTTGGAGGCTGTTTTGCACGTAAGACTCCTGCACCTGGAGATCAAAAGCTATCTGTATCTTCTCACTGCTACCATTAGAAACACATTGGGCCTCATTACGACTTTGGAGGCAGCCATGCCCTTAAAAAGGGCATGGCTGCCTCCAAAACCGTGTCCGGGTTCCCTGAATGGGGAATTACTGGGCCATTCCGAGTTTGGAGGGCCCGGTAATTCCTCCTTCATGGAACCCGGGCCCGGACCTTCCCCATTCTCATTTGAGCCCTCATAGGGCTCAATGGGAATGGGTGCAGGAGCAAACAACGGGCCGATTACGACCGTCCCGTTGTTAGCTCCCTGGTCTCCCTGGTCCCCTTTGGTAAAACCAGACGTCCAGAGCGGGTCCCGCGAAGGAACCTCGTAATATTGTGGAATGCTTTTAACGGCGCCGGCACCGTTACCGGCGCCGTTAAACGCATTCCGCAATAGTTGTAATGAGGCCCATTAACTTTTGGAGTTGCATGCTGGGCAATTCTAGGAAATGTTATCTTAGTGGTTTCGATTCCCTGTTGGGGCGCCCGGTTTCAAAGAGTCTGACTGAATGTTGCATGGTTAAAGATTATGGGCCACATTATGAGTTTGCCGGTATTCTGGCAGTAATACCGCCAGGATACCGGCAAACTGTATTAGCACTCAGTCCAGCTGTATTACCGCCAGATTACGAGTGCTGGCAACGATAGTAAATTCCCATTCCATGTAGTCCAGTTGGGCATCTTGGGGGGATTTGCTGGTATTACCATTACCTTTTGCCGGCAGGGCACCTGACTTACCTCCAGCTCTTAGCTGGAGGAAACTCGGGTGCCCCACTGGCAAACCTATAGTTTGCCGGTGCAGTAACGTGCTGATAAACGGAATTACCAGCACGTTATTACTGCACCTGCAAAGTTATGAGGCCCTATGTGGGTAAAACAGTTTCAGTGTCAGAACTCAGTATTTCCGAATGAAGGCCTTGCACAGTTTATCGAAAATGGCCGGACATTGGTTCACTCTCCGCCATATTAATGTTCTTCATGTCTAGTATATGTTCATGTGTTATGCACTGCATTCTGGCCTAGGTTTAATCCCTGCCCATTTATGCTGTCATCTACTTCTCCCTATATTCGAGACTATGGTACTTTGTGTAACCTTATCTGGGTCTGCTCCCTCCTTTTTTAGCTTGTATAAGCTCTCTACTTAGGCCCTACGTTGTGTGACGCAACCTATTCTATTCTTTATGGCGACCGAGTTGTCCCCAGTGTTTAAACTAATTGTTTACAGGTCACTTGTCACATATGTCAACTTATACGTTGGTTCACCTCTGCGAATGTCTGGGGGAGGGGCCACACCTGGTGTTGATTTTATCTGCATCATAACAAGCTCTAGACGTCATCTACTTGTATCTCACCTTTTAACATAAGGTTATTGCAGATGACTCTGCTCTTTTACACACTCTTCATTGGATCGTATAACACATTTCTTCGGGATCTTTTCCCAAAATTGGACCTCAGAAGTTAAGCAAGCACATATTTTAGCTGTTTTAGATCTTTGAAAGTGTCACTTTGTCATTTTTAGCCGAGCCACTTCTATCTCGGCCACTTGAGTTGCAGAGTTGGATGACCCAGAAGGAAACATTGCTTCTCTTAGTAGTGCCATCTGATCCATTCTCACCCAATTAGACAACTTCAAAAAAATTTCTTCAAAATCCTAAATGCAAGGACACATTGGAAGAAACCTGAAAAATAAAAAGAGGAGAACATTCCTGAAGACCTCCCATGGACCAACGGATAAATAGAGTTATGAGATATAAACATAATAAAATAAAAAAAGGATATTTCTTTGGGAAATGTATAATTTTATCCCAGAACTCGGAAGTACTGTTTGCTGTTTGTTGTCACACTGCCGGATCGGTGATCAGCGTTGTGATTTTCAGGACTTAACACGGATTGAATATCCCAGCCGGAGGAACATTTTCGCAGTGACACCAGGAGGTGGATGTCCCTTTAAATGTAATTATACACATGCTCTCTAGGAAGTTTTATTTTATCCGAGTGGATTTGAAATCTGACGGAGCTCAGTGGGGTGGATTGAGGAGCCCGCCTGATTGTGGATTGTGGCTCGTGTCCACTTAGTAAGAGAACTTAAGTCCTCCTTTTGTTTCCTCCCTATTTTTTGTCTCTCCCATAGTTGGCCTGCTGAGCGGTCACGTGGGTGTGGTCCCGCCCACGGAGCCCAGGAGGAAAGCTACATTTACCCAGGTCCCAGCGCACCCTGCGCACGCACCGCAAAGTACTTGGAAGTATTGTTCGCTGTTTGCGGAGCGCGGGCGGGGAGCGCTGAGACCTGTTTTCAGCCTAAAAGGGAGGAGAGATCCATACGTAAGGTCAAGAAGGCAAAATTCGAAGAATTTCAGGCTACGGCCTGGAATATAGCCTGATTGTTAGAGCAGTACTGGGGTGAATGATACGGTGAGCTGGCTCTCCATAGCCTGTTGTGCGACCAGATTGTGTTAAGGTGTGAAAGGCTATGGAACTACAGTCAAATAATTGTAAAGGCAACGTAAAGAAGAGGATGTTTGAGGGAACGCAGAGGCCTAATAGATCTTGTAAACGCAAGATCATATGTAAACAAGGTTTATTACCAGAGTCCAAGTTAGGCAAAATTACAAACATTTCGACAAAATTGATACGCTAAAGTCGAGCAAGGCAACACTGTGAGATAGCTTAACAAAGGAAATTAGATCTCAATTGGTAGAAGATCTTAGGATGAGATTACCGTGTATTGGTGCTAAACTGCTCACCACAATGTTTGCTGTCCCAAGTAGTGTTCATATGAGGAATGAGTCAAAGATGACCAGTACCAATGACACACATAATGAGTGCACTGATATTGCTATCTGGGGAGGAAAAGAGTCAATCCATCCCTATATAGTAGTTTACAGCAATAGGATAAATAAAAGGTGCACATTTATAGAGGAGGAAGGCAACATGTTAAACTGGCATGAGGCAGAGTCCACAGAGCCTCAAATAGCAAGTGAAACCACGTATAATGAAGGTGTGGGTGCATATGATTATAGCCCCAGCATAGAACAGCATAGAAAAACAGATAACGAAACCAATGAAAGGGTCAGAGTTGACCCGGTCTCTGGGTTAATAATCTATACAGATGAGGCCAACACCGAGAAGAATACACAAGAGTTTGTGCTAAACCCAAGATTGAACATTAGCAGTATCACAATCAAAAGTGCACAGTTGTTGGAAAATTAGAGCTTTGCCCCCCTAAAAAATGAAGATCTATGGGAAGCATTGGAGAGAGCGCTAACTGAGTTAGTGGACAGATATGAAACCATAGAACGAAAGTTGGACGTTCATTCTGTCCTGCTACATAGGAGCATAAATAAAGGACGTAAGATCTGCAGGGAAGTAGGAACTAATACTGAAGTGACACAATATGGAGTTGACGCAGTGGATTTAGAATCAGAGTCTCCAATGGTTAATACGGACTACACTCAAAATGATAAGGCAGTAGGGTACACAATTGAAAGTTAAGCTGAAGTATGAAGACATAGGAAAATGCAGAGAAAGGGGAAAAGGACTAGGAAACTGGGAAACAAAAAAGTGTTTCAAAGAGTACTACTTAAAGAGATAATTGGGGGAGAGAGTAAAAATGGGTGTATAATAAGAGGAGAAGCTGCGTCTAACATAGTAGAAGAATCTGTACCCATGCGAGTAATAGAAGCAAGGGCAAAAACTGTTAGATCTAAATCAATCCACATGACTAAAGAACCTAATTACTCAGGAACACATATAGTGGCAATCCACACCCCAGTAGAAAAGTCGAGAACTAAAATTCAGCCAAAGAAGTTGACAAAGTGCTAAAGGAGATGAAGACAATTGACCTACCACATAAATCAGCAGTCCTGACTCTCGATGAGTGGGTAGTACCTATTAGGAAAAAGGGGAAGAATGAAAAGAGGACGAACAAAGGACAAGGAATTACCACTAAGGTGTCAAAAGCCATAAAGACCCTATTTAATGAAGAGAGCTCTGTGAATGAATACGAGCAAGTTCCCCTGATTGAGCCGGGCGTGCCCCTGGGTGGCGAGAAGCAGGGGCCACTTGATATAAAAGCAGTACGATTTAGAGAAAACTCCAGAGAAGAGGATAATGAGGTCACCTATAAGAAAGACTTGCTAAATTTGGTTAGAGCACTTCAGTTTCAAGCAATGAATAAATCAGACAAAGTTGAGGTCCTAAATAGACAACGGATAGTTGAGTTATGTGTGAATCTGGTCCCATTGCGGATGGTGAGATCGAGTGATTTTAAGATTGTTGATCAATTAGTAACCCCTAAACTGGTGACCACTAATGTGTGGTGCATGGGCGACACAATTCTTGGTTTTATATTGTCACCATGATCTCTTTAACAAATTAGGATACACATGCACAGCAACCTCCATGCGAAAGGTGAAGAATCAGAGGTTAGCAATAGGGCTCAATAGGAATGATAATCAAAGAACAGTAAGCACAGGCGGAAGGCAAACCGAAATTGAACTACCGTCACAGAGAAGTGGCGAAAGAGAGAACACGGGACAATCTTCCGCTAACAATAGAATGAAAACTCCGAAGAACTCTAATACTGGCCAGCAAGCTGAGATAAATAGTGAACCTAAGAAGGTAGGCTACTGGCAGTGGCTACCAATAGAATTCAAATCAAGACTAAAACAATGTTCCTCATGATGTAAACATGATGATATCATGAATACCCATAGTAACCTGCACTATGAAAAAGAAGAGGGGTTGCTAGCGAATATTGATAGTTTCTGCATGGTCACATTGCAGGAGACCTGGTTATATGAATCATGTGATATAGATGGATTGGTCTAAAGGACCAAGAGGGCGCCCTAAAGGTGGCCTATTAACAGCTATTAAATATCCATGGACTGCGGTGTTAAATCTAGCTGCTCCAATGAGATGATGTTAGTGGTGACGGTAAAAACCACCACAACCCGATTCCTGAGTCTAATGTTAATAAATATATATAATCCCCCAAACGGAATTCAAAACAAAGAAAATGTAGAGAGAATAGCTAAAATATTGGAAGAATGTAATGTAGAGCTCCTGATTATAAAAGCTGGAGACATCAATGCAAAGATAGTTCTCCCAGATGACAACATGTTCGAGGAGACAGGCTCGGGACCAACTGGAGGGATTTTCTAACAAATATGGCAAACCTTGGAGTAAGCTGATTTTGAGTCACCAACTGACGATGCTAAAGGGCTATACCAGAGGTGATGCTAAGCGTGGTGTAACACGAGTGGGAGGGGGTAGTTTAACAACGATAGACTACATCATTGTAAATGAAAAGGCCAATAGTTTCATTATTGACATGGCGATAGGCTGTCGAGAGGAAAGTGACCATCTACCACTATATGTGAGGCTGGAATACTCGCAAGTGGAGGCCGCATATCACATGGGTGGTAACATAGAGGTAAATAATGCCGCAAATCGGATTATTTGGAATCTTACTAAATTGGAAAAAGTAAATGCAATCGCGGTAAAAGAACTAAAAATGTTCAGGTCCCTGATTGATAATAGACAAGATGTAACCTATTGTGATATCATTGGGAATTATGAAAATGTAGTGAATAAGATCAAAGAAACCTCTACTCAGAAACGGAAGTATTGCAGCAATGGTGAAAGATGGAAACTTTTGCACGGCAAGCACAATTCCTATGACGCAGAAATTAATAAAGCCAAAAGTGCACATACTAAAGCAATTAAACAAATAGTAAATTCCAAGAGGAATGATGTCACGAACAGATTCCATTGTTAAAAAAACAATATAGGATGTGGCTACGAACTCACAAAAAAAATAAAGCAAGGGAAACATGGTTAAATATTGCTGCACAGGCCAGAAGCAATAACCATCAGGGCATATGAAAGGCAACAAATGAGGTAAAAAAAGAACTCTACCAATTAATAGTGTGGCTGAAAAGGATTGGATTTCATATATAAAAAACATCCTGGGGTCAGATGCAGTCAAAAAGGAAGGACTGAAAATCTGTCAGGCCCAATGGCTAGGGAACCTTTTCGAGACCTCCTTAGAAAGCATGATTGAGAAACTACCCACCTCGAGGGCCACCGGCCCTGATGGGACATGCAATGCTCTGCTATGTCTGGCACCTGAAGCATGGGCACAAGCCCTCAATATCCTATTCGCATGGATAGGGAAAAAGGGATGATTCCGGAAACGTGGTGCGACAGCATCATTTTGCCGATTCATAAAAAAGGTGAATGGAAAGATCCCAAAAATTATAGATTGCTGGCAATGCTGGACATTCCGGCAAAAATATTTGCGAAAGTCTTATTGGAAGACCTGAATGTATGGCTAGAGGAGAATAAGATCTTGCCAATTTACCAAGCTGGGTTTCGTGCGAAATCATCGACCATTCATAATATAATAAATCTAGTGTCAGCTGTGGTGTATACCTGGGAGGTTGGAAATGTACCAGTGTATGCAGTGTTTATTGATTACTCCGTGGCGTTTGACACTGTGGTAAGAGAGAAACTATGGCGCAGACTTATGAATTGGGGGATAACGCCAGGGTTACTACACATGATTCAATTGTTGTATACAGGTACCTTTGTCAGAGTTCGTTTGGATGTAGAAGGACGACTATCGGAGGCAATTCCCACAGTATGTGGGGTGAAACAAGGCTGTAGCCTAGCAGCCACGTTATTTAATCTGTATTTGGCCGACTGCATGAATGAGATGGATAAGAGTGTGGCTGATGAAGTGAAGATGGGCAACATAGATCTCCCATGGCTAGGATATGCAGATGACCTGGTCCTGTTCGGATTATACGCCAACAGGGCTACAAAACAGGCTAAATTGTCTGACCCAAATCTCTGAAAAGAATGGGCTAGTAATAAATATAGCAAAAACAAAGGGGATGGCCTTTTTAGGCACCACGAAGCAATCCCGGTCTAACAGATTTAAATAAATGGTGAACACAGAGGTGATTGAAAAGGTTGAATGCTATAGATGCCTGGGAGTTATAATCGATCCGAAGCTGTCGTGGAAACTGCATTGGTGTTCGATTAAACTTAAGTGTTTTTAAAAACGCAGGTTCTGTTAGTCAGTTTATTGGCAGACAAGGTGGATTTTCTGTGAACACAATCATGTTGCTATATTCCAGTAAAATAATGTATTTCAAGTCTACTTCATGGAGCAGAGATATGGGCGAGTAGGTTTGTAAATGAAATATGTAAGTTGGAAGGAACATTTTTTAAATGGCTATTTAGATTACCGACGGCAGTTTCTTGTGAATACATTTTATTGGAATGCGATTTTAGATATGCTAAATATTTATTAGAGTATAAATCTGCAATGTTATACGTGAAGTTGAGCACGCTGACTACCAACACATTTGTGATGGAACTGATGAAAATTTTTAATAATGGAGAACATAATAAGCACTTTAAAACATTGAATGCGCTGTACATGGAATATGTGAAATGGGCCAAGGGTAACGCCAAGAGTTGGTTACTTTTTACGCATGCAAAGATTAAAAAGCTGTTACAAGGTTTGATATACAGCTCTGCTGTGGAACGTGACAGATTTCTCTGGCCACAAAATCTACAAGTGGCTTATTTTGAGAATATTGGACCCCGGAAACTGTCAAACCTAAATACTCGTATGCCTTTCCTAATCAGTCCTTAGTAAGATTGTACCTGATGTTCAAGTTTAATAGATGTGATACTATGGATATTTTAGGTGCAAAAATGGACATAGAGAAAATCTTAAGGCTATGCAGACTATGTGTCACGGAACAAATTGAGACTGCCAAACATTTGATATGTCACTGTGAACGTCTTTGGAAACTGCGTGCTAAATACTGCCTAAGATATATGAATTCATGTCTATCTGAGGAGATAGAAAAAATATGGCAAAGACTGACGGAAGTGAATGATATGAATTTGATTTTCCATATGATGAAATTTTACGAGGTGATTTTAATAATTTTAAAGGAGCTATCTGATGGTATAATTGTATGTAAATTTTAAATTGATGAAGGAAGAGTGTAAAATGATTTTTTTGTAAAAGTGTGTCTGTATATGTAAAGCCAGTGATGGCTGTGAACATATTATTGATAACAATACGTTTAACCCATTCAATACACCATCATTACCAAAAGGACTCAGTGAACTCGCCTGACATCCCAGAACTTCAACCTGTACCTTTAAAACAATCACGATGCCAACTAGCTTCGAACTGAGATTTGGAAACATAAAATAAATGATTGTATTCACTAAGCTCACTCTCTCCCAGAGCCAGGTTACGATACATGCCATCAATCCTTCTCCAGTTAACTCAGGTCTGTCCCACTTTTTGCCTATCTTGGCAACCTGCTACTTCTGTACGGCCCTGGATGATCCACGTTTCACAAAAACCCCAGATGCTTCATGTAGTAAGTTCATGCTTTCGATCTGGAGAAAAGAGTGAAGTCTGTTCCCCACCCTTCAACAAAACACCCTGAACCCACAAACATTCACCCTCAAATTTCTTGCGTGGCTGGGCTCAATGAAGGGGGCTTCTACAAGACACAAAGGAAAGCAATCATGTTCCCCTTTTGTTTCTTTGTATTGGATTTTGTTAGGGGCAGAGAGCAATCCTAGGCAGTGGTGCAATGGCCCCCAGGGAGCCAGATATTCCCTCGCGGGCCTCTGCACCATGGGCCTCTCTTGAGTGGCATACAGTAATGCACAGGTCATCAATCTTTCAGCACGATAGTCCTCACTCTTAACAAATCTTATATGTCAATTTTTTCATGGTCAACTATTTTGAATGTTTACTAAGGGACAAGTGTGTCTTCAAATTCAACATTTGAGATAGTTTTTTCTACATTGGGCCTCATTACGGCCCTGGCGGAGGACCATGGTGCTAATAGCACCATGGTCCATGCCGGTAATTTACCGACTCCGCCATGGAGAAAGGGGGAATTACCACCCCATTACAAGGTTGGCGGGGCGGTAATTCCCCCTTCCTCCATGGCCCTTCCCCATTCCCATTTTTGCCCTATAGGGCTCAATGGGAATGGGGAAGGCGCTAAGCACGATACCGCAAATTGCGGTACCGTACTTAGCACCAAGGTCCCTTTGCGGGTCCCTACTTTAACGGCTGGTGTAGACCAGCCGTTAAGGTCGGGTCCCGCAAAGGGACCTCGTAATCAGGCGCTAATGGGTTAACGGCGCCACAGCCTTTTACGGCGCCGTTAACCCATTAGCGCCAGGGTCGTAATAAGGCCCATTGACTTAAGTGCAGAACCCCACCACTCTAAACCATACCTAGAAGGGTTAGTCTTGCTTGCTACGTTCGGTCCCATGGTGTAATTTGGGGCCACTTTGATAAACAATTTTAGGGTCACTTTTGAATTTCCAGCCCACCACAGAACCTAGGTTCAGGAATCTGCAAAGTGCTGTGCATATAGAGCAGGAGTCTGTAAACTGTGGCTCTCTCGATGTGTGACTCCCATGATCGCTCACAATTGACTATGATGGCTAGGGCTGCTGGGAGATGTAGTCCAAAATATCTGGAGAGCCAAAGGCTACAGACCCCTGGAGGAAGGAGAGATTCCTGGGGCATGTGTAGAACCCCAGACTGAGAGCAGATACGGCTCTGAAAGCATTTACATGGTTTCCTGTTACGGCAAGGTGCACAAGGAGCTATGGAGTGAGGCCGTTTCTGCTAGGGATGGTGTCGGGAACTGGGCATTTGGGAAGATCTTATGGCCTGCAATACATAGATTGATTTCAAGATATTGGTTAATAGATTCTTTGTTGTAGTGGGAATGAGAATGAGGTTCTATGTTTTCATTGGTTTGATTTGGTATCGAGTCAAAATTTCTGAAACAAAACAGAGTGGTAAATTTCAGAGTGGACAGAAACAGCGAAAAACACTGCGACCATTAATTAAATAAATAAAGGGTAGTGGTGTAAAGGGGTTGAAATGGGTCGTAATGGGGTTGGGGTGGCATTGTAAGTGTTACAAAACAGGTGGCTTAGGAAGGGGACACCCCAAATAAAAAAAACAAATCTGTGTTTTTTTCGGTATTGTTTCCACAATGAAATTTACCACTCTGGAATTGTGGTTGGTAAGATCACATAGGTGTGAGTGCACGTCTCAGTTGTTGGAGGCATTGCTGCACATCTTCCAGCGCTTAGTTGGCTGGGTTCCTTGTGTACCAGGACTTGCTATAGGTAGGTGGCTTCTTGGAGATGTAGGAGGTCTTGTTCTTAAATGTGGCTTTGTAAATGCCGGTGCCAAACCTACGTAGTATGCAGGCTCGCCAGCGGTGCATAATCAAGAAGCAGCGGAGCAGTTGCATATCCGTTCACCCTTCACTAGTCGGGCTGGACTGCGTAAAGCTTCTTTCAGAGGTGTGATTGCAGTCAATAGGTGAATTCGCACCAGCGCGCTGTGCGTTAATGAGAGCAGATGCACAGGAAGTAAGTGTTTTTTCTATTAATTTGTATATGTATGTATTTGTAGGACAGGGACATCGATTTCGATCAGAAACGACATACAATAACATATTTACAGATGATGGAGGCATTCCCTGAAAGGGGACCTGTGCAATAGTGCAAAGATGTTGGTGAGACAGTTTATGAGCGAGTGAACAAAGTGGGACATAGACCATGGAGGAAACAAAACAAAAACAATAGAAATGTATGAAACAGGTGACTTACAAAGATAACATTAACAGAGGGGAGCAATGGCTTCAAACTAAAGAGGAGCACTGTAGAAATATAGAAAACTGCATTATCATACTGCACTGGAGGCAGTGGTGGGATCAGGTCAGGAGGGTGGGGGAAGGGGAGAGGAGCTTCCTTGTTGGCAACTAAGTGAAGTTTAAGCTGAGTTTTGAAGAGATCCACAGTACGGCTGGTTTTGATTCGGATGGGCTGCGGGTTCCAATGGAGCGTGGTGTGACGGGAGAAAGAGTGGAAGTGAGAAGAGGCACAAGGGGACATGGGACAGTGAGGTTGAGTGCAGAGGAGGAGTGGAAGGAATGAGATAGTGAGTAGACAGAGCTACAGTCAGGCAAGTTATAAGGAACACTGCAATTGATAGCTTTGAAGATTAGGAGAAGGAACCTGAAAAGGGAGCAGTTCTACATGAAGAGCCAACTAGCATGTCGATGGGTAGAAGTTGGGGGATCTGGGTAGCTTGTAGAGAGTGCAGGCAGTGAAGTTGAGGACTTTGGGGCTCATTTGGTGGTATCCTGCTCGTAAATCTGGTGGGATACCACCAAACATAATTACCGTTACTGGCAGTTGGTCTGCAGGAATTACCAGCAGATTACAAGTGCCGGTCAGGGTACTTACTCCCCATTCCATGGAGTCAAAAAGGACTCCATAGGGGGATTTGTTGTTATTACCAGCAGCCGGTAATACCAGCAATTTCTGCTGGTGGGTTTGCAGAATTACCTCCAGCTCTTGGCTGGAGTTAATTCCGGCCACCCCACTCGCACACCTGGAGTTTGCCAGTGTGGAAACGTGCCAGTAAACACAAAATTACTGGTACGTTAATTCTATACCGGCAAACCTCTAATGAGGCCCTTTGTCTAGAAGTTGAAAGGAGTAGAGAGGAAGGCCAATGAGAAGCAATGCTCAAGTTTGATGAGCACGAGCGCAGAGATTGGAGTTTTCATAAAGTAGTAAGAAATAGACACATTTTCCAAATGTTGAGAAAGTTAATACAGGCAGCAGAGGCGGCTGTAGTGATGAGTTGTTGCAGTCCGGGGTCACTATCAAAGAGGACCACAAGGATGCCGGTCTTGGGCGAGGGAGCAAGAAGGTGAGATACAACAGAGATATGAGAGGATAGGGATGAGGTTGGAAGACGGGAGAAAGAGGACCGCCATTTTTTAAGAGTTCTGCATGAGACAGCAGAGAGCTCTCCAGTGAGACAGTTGGCAATCGATTCTGAGATGGCTGCAGTGACGGAGAGAAAGGAGAAAGATGTTGGTGTTGTCAGAAAAGAGGTGACATTCAAAGCCAAAGGACAATATAAATCTTCCTAGAATAGATGTATAGAGGGTGAAGAGCAAATGTCCTTGGACTGATCCACGGGGGATGCCCAAATGGCTAGGGTTGAGGTCAGACATTTGTGAGTTTCAGGAGATTTTAAAGGGGAAAACTCCCAACTAGGAGGCAATCCAGGAGTGCAGACCCAAGGTCTTGGAGAATGAGGTGTGAGGAATTGTCGACAATGTCTAAAGTGGCAAAGAGGCGGAGTATAATCATTATAATTATAATTGTTTTTTATAACACACTTAATACCGGAGAGGTTTCTAAGTGCGGCCCATCATCTTGCTTCCAAGACGAGGGTGTTGCCACTGAGCTATACTACCCATACCTATAGCAGAGAGTTTGTAGTGGTGAGTATCAGAGAGGAAGTTGGAGGCATCCATGGGTGCAGTCTCGGTGGAGTATTTACTACGGAAGCCAGATTGTAAATAATGATCAAGTTAAAGACCACCTGCTCAAGCACCTTTGAATATGGGGAGGAGGGAAATTGGCCGATAATTTGCTGGAATATTTGAGTCAGCAGAGGGTTTCTTCAAAAGGGTTTGGACAGTTGCAGATTTGAAGGATGCAGGAAAGAGTCTACTGGAGAGAGAGAGAGAGAGATTAAGGAGCTCAGATAATGAAATACAGGAAATAATGAAATAGTGAAAGACTTTGACCATTTGAGGAGCAAGAAGGTCGATAGAAGTGCAAGATGGGTTGGCGATAGGAAGGGTGGGTAGATATTTGATACGAGAAGTAGGGGACAAGTAAATGAGAGTAGAAGGGAGTGATGGTGGGCAGAAGGAGGGTGGGAGAAGGAAAGAGAGTATAGCTGGGAGAGTGTCACACATTTTAGGTATTTTAGAGGAAAAGTGGTGAGTAAAGTCATTAGCCGAGAGGGAAAATGCACTGTATATTGGCTTAGGAGTTGTGAGCAAAGCTTTTAGGATAGGTGAAAGTTTGTGAGGGTGAGTGCAAAGGGGGGAGATTAGGTTTTTGATGAAGGAGGATGTGGCGGAGTTCCGTGGAGAGGAGAGAGTAATGAGGGAACTTTTGTAGGCTTAGAGTAGGGTGGAGACAATGATTTTTGACAGCGAAGCAGGTTATAACGCATGTTTTTTTTCTCTCCCTTTTTTCCTCTGAGGTGTACCTTTGCTGTTCTTCCCCCCATCTTGAGTTACTCTTGCTTTCTTCCCCTTACTTATTTATTGTGTTTTTATTGTGTCTCACTCTCCTTGTCTCCCCTTCTTCTTTTACTCCTTCTTTATCCCCCTTCCTCATTGTTATTGTTCTCTCTCCCACCTCTTCCTCTCTGGTGCTCCTTCGCTGTTCTTTCCTTCTCCTCTTCGTTGGATCTTCATTTCTCCTCCTTTCCTCCTTGTTCTGTCTCCCTCGTCTTCCTCTGTGGGGTTCTCTTGCTTTTCTTTCCTCCTTTTCTTCAGTAACTCTTCCTTTCACTTTGTTTGTGCCTTGTTCTTGTTATCTGTCGTTCTTTCATTTTTCCTTCCTTCTATCCTTTACTTTCTCTTCCATTTTTCCTATTACATCACCGTTGCGACTCTCACCCTCTCTTTATTTCACATTCCTCCTTTCACCCGGTCAAATGTTAATCTAGCTCAGTTTCTTGGTTTTTCTGATTCATGACTGCTTGTCGTTTTTCTTTTTTCTTTCCGCATTTATTTTCTATAACATTGTATTGTCACATTTCTTGGAACTTTTCTTTACTTTTTGTACTTTCTTTCCTTTATTAATTTTCTTGCTCTTCCTTCCCTCTTTGTTGTTCTTTCTTCACTTTCTTAATTTCATTTTTTTATATTTCTCATGAATCTCATTTTTCATTCTCTTCCTTTGTTCTTTTATGTTACCGTTAGCATTAATTTTGGATCTTCTTTTAAATTCTTCTGTTTCTATGGGATTCTTTAATATTTCATATTCTTTTCCCTCATTCTTCCTACTTCTTTACTCTTGTCGTTCCCCTTGTTATTGTTGTCCTTGTTTTCGTTTCTCCTTTCTTTTAATTAATCTCACATTGTTAGATATTTTCCTTTCTTCTCCTCCTTTAAACTGTTTCCTCATTCTCCATTAGTTGTATCCTTACTTTATTCTATTCTGTCTCTTTGGTCAGTCTACTGTGTGATTTTTTCCTATGCCCAGTCTTTCCCTTTCTCAATTTTTGTGAATTAATCTATCCTCTTATTATTATTCAATATCTGCATGTTTCCTTCTTTAATGTTGTATTTCCTCTTTTCTTCTGTATCGTACCTTTACAACCCGTCATTATATTTTGTTATTCTCTGTGGTCTATGTCAATCTTCACAATTGTTCTCCCTCTTTACTTTCGTAGCATCCTTTAATCTCATCTTGTTTTCCTACCTCTCATTTCTGTTCATTTGTTCTCTTTCTTTACTTTAGTAAAGTCCATTAATCTCATCTTCGTTTCCACGTCCATTAATCTCATCTTCGTTTCCTATCCCTCCATTCTGTTTATTTGGTCTCTTTCTTTACTTGTGTAGCATTCTTTAATATCATCTGTTTCTACTCCTCAGTTCATTTGCTCTCTTTCTTTGCTCTAGTAGCATCCTTTAATCTCATTTTATCTACCTGTCGTACTGTTCATTCTTCTCTTTCTCTACTCTTGTAGCATACTTTAAACTAATCTTGTTCTACATCTCAGTTCTGTTCATTTGTTCCCTTGCTTTTACATTTGCATCATCCTTCAATCTCATCTTATTTTTCTACCTCTCCAATCATTTGTTCTCTTTCTTTACTCTTGTAGCATCCTTTAATCTCATCTTTTCCTACCTCTCCGTTCTGTTAATTTCTTATCTTTCTTTACTGGTGTAGCATCTTTTAATCTCATATTTTTCTACCTCTCTGTTGCGTCCATTTGTTCTCATTCTTTACTTTTGTAGCATCCTTTCATCTAATCTTTTTCTACCTCTCCATTGTGTCCATTTGTTCTCCTTCTTTACTTTTGTAGTGTCCTTTAATCTCATCTTTTTTTCTACCTCTTGATTCTGTTAATTTGTTCTTTCTATAATCAACATTTCCTTCTATTTTCCTTCTTTGTTCTCCTTGTTATCGTGTCTTCATTAATAATTTTCTTCTTCTTCTTTAGTTATAACTTTCTTATTTCCTTTCTACTGTGTGTCTTGTCTTTTTTCTTCAATCTGTTTTATTATCTCTTTATGTGCCTCTTCTTATTCTTTCTTCTGTTTCTTCCTCTTTTGCTCTTCTCTTGTTTCTTTCAACTTTAATGTTTAATTTATGATTCCCCCTCTTATTGTTCTTTGTGTACTTCATTAATTCTCAGCCCATTTCTTCTGTTTGTGCATGTATTCAAGCTCTTTCTTTTACATTGACTTTTTTCTTCTTCAATGTTTGTTTCCTGTTATGCTTCTATATCTTCCTTCTTCAGGGGCCAAGAAAAGTGTGGGAGAGGGATTTAGAAGGCAAAACCTTTGCCTAACTACCAAATTATGACATGTAATGCTGCATGGAACAAAGTACCCCTAGAGCATGCTATAAGGGCAGTACAAGTCACAGAGACCGGATGTGACATGCAATATCCCTTTTTACATAATTTAGGGAGTACTTTATTTTCCTATAGAGACCCCTTCACCTAACTTTTGTACGTACAACCGCACCACTGTTTTCCATGGTATCATGCTCACTTGGATGTGAACGTTTGCCGTGAAGCACACATGCTGAAGAAATGTAGATCGTGTTTCCCTGTACTCCAGAAGTGCACTAAACGAATATAGGACAATAAACGCGTTGGTCATCTATTGACTAGGGATGGTCAGGGAAAGATAACATGAACGGAATCTGTAAAGGGAGCCCACTGTTCCATTGACTGTTCAAAAGTAGTTGTACCTGTTCTCAGGGAGATGCTACTAGCACTCTTTGGCAGCACATTTAGTAGACTTGCAAGGGACTGTGCGGTTGCACTGCCCATATTTCAACATAAGTGTGGAACTATCTGTAAGAACCTTCGGAGTGAGTCATTGGTACTCTGCACTGCCCTGCACTAGATGATTCTGTGCAAATCTTCTGTGAAAGCTACAAACCTCAAATGTACTTGGTATTTAGCGCAAACAGACCTGAATAGTCTCTATGACTAAATTACAAATACAAATTTAAATGACTAAAATGCTGCCAAAATTAAATGTATTCATATATTAAGATGAATGCTTTGCTTACACATTTTAGACACCTGAAGAAGGTTCTTCATATCTGAAACACGTTCAGCTTTTCAATCTTGTTGTCCTCGAAATATATTTACAGGCGTTCAAATGAACGATATATAATACAATGGATTAAATAAATTAACAAAGTGGACAGGATATTGTTTGAAAATATGTTTCCTTTCGTTGATAATTATTTTAAGAGCACATGTTAAGGTTTTTTTCAACCCACATTTTCAGATGGCGCTGTGATGTCAAATCTCAACTGTAAAAAACGACTGCAATCTTCTTCTGACTGCATAATCAATTGTAATAGTTTGTTACAGTCGGATTCTGACTTGAGGACTCAACCGTAATACATTCCCAAATGCTTCTTCTGATGTCGCAAATAGGCTGATCTAATGACATTATGGTGAGAACATGTGTTAGTGTAGGGTATTACCCCATATATTGTTTTTTTGTGGTCTGCGCTATAGAAATGGTCATTCAAAGGATACGGGATGAAGCACCTGATAGGAAACGTTCTAAGTATACTGCGGTGACTGAGCTCATTGAAACTAAGGATTCTGGGGGGCCTGCAGAACAGCAACAAAAGCCTCTCAATAGAACACCCTGGAACGTTCCCCCTCGGTGCTGTTGGGGCTCAGACCCTCTCTAGTGCTCTTTCTACACAATGAAAGACAACAATTACTCCTATATCACACGCCATGCTTATGGATGATAGCCAAAGGTAAGGTCACCCTCCTGCAGGCATCTGATAGCATACACTACTCTAAGACACATTGCACAACACCCCTGCCATTGGAATACAGCTATCCCCCATGTCTAGCGGGACACATAACTAGTATCGTGCACTCACATACTCTCCTGATGACTCCATGTGTGTAGCTAGCAGACACTTGGCCACTCCTAGCCTCCTTTGTACTGGCTAAAATGCACACACTCCTTTAAAAACCTCGGACACATTTCCCATACCTTGGACTTCGGTCCTCCGAGGGCGTTCAACCTACATCGCTTCGAGACCATGCCAATGGGAATAGGCACTATTTAAATGACAATAACATTACATACATGTGCTGCAAAGTGTTCAGCTAGTTGCAGGTACATAAGACCTAGTTTCCCAAGAGAAAACCTGCAGTAATTGTAAGAAGATGTTTTGAACCTACACTGCCAGTGGATTTCATGACCTGGTAGATTGGTACAGGGGCATAGCTGACACCCTTGATGCCCCCATTAGTCCGATGCTGTGTATGTGAACTGCTGCTGGGAACATATGGAGACTCTTGCAACATTTTGCAGGTCCCCCTTCCCCAAACGTTCTGTTAGACCACTGGTCTGACAGCCATCAGCTTTACAAGCCTCTGGGCTGGCCCTAAAACTAAATGTACTTTCACATTACTTTTCCAAAGGAAGCAGGCTTCCTACTCCTCAAAATGCCAAAGTATCAGTGTAGCATCCCACGTGGTCCTATGAGGACAAGCGGATTATCAGCGCAGCAGCAGGTACTAGCTATGCTGAAAGGGAAATGTTTAGAGGCAGGACTTCTCCATTTGAAGTTCATGACCTGGAAGTACTTCATAAGGATCAGTGTCTGAGCTCTGAGCATGCTCTTTTCTATGCGTCTATACTGAGCATGCTCAAGTCAATAATGACATTATCAGAAAATGCTCAAAGCTTGACTTTCAGTGGCCTTCTGAGGAACCACGAGTTCTACAAATGTTTTTATGCAAAGATCTGGGAGCCCCTCTAACGAGAACAAACACGGTCAAATAACCTTTTCTCTGGGAAGGTGCCCACTCGGGAGGGTCTACAATCATGTTTTAGCTGTACCTTTCACAAAGAAGAAATATCCATTCGCATATCAGTCTGGTGCCACCGACTGGGCAGTCCAGCACCAAAATGCTAGGCAATTCGCCTCTGAACAAGAGTACCAACAGCAACCCCAGACACGTGTGTTGGCCTTGTCAGACCTCATCAGTGAGGTGGAGCAGTGCCTCTCTAAGGCACAGTGAGCAAGGGGTCCACGTCTGAATTACCCTGGGTAACCTAGGGTGAAACCCCGAGTCTATAAACATTTATGCAAAATTCTGTGAGCCTCTCCAGAAAGAATGAACACAGCCAAATATCCTGTTCTATAGGTAGGTGGTTGTAGACCCCTCCTGAGTGAGGAACAGCCCATAGCACATGTCATTTGAAACATGTAGGGTCTCCCATACCTCTAATTTATTCCAAATGTCGTTTGAGGCAAAGCAGTTAAGTATTTCCAGCACACATGTGCTGATCCAAACCAGCATCTGTTGCAGATCCCACTCAATGATAGGGTGACCAGACGTCCTGGTTTTCCCGGGACAGCCTGGGGAAATTGCCCTATGTCGCGGGGTCCCGGGAGTTTTTTCTTTTTAAAAAACCCGTTCCAGGATCGGAAGAGTGAGTGGCTACGGTCCCAGTTTTTGCCAGGACCCGATTTCGAAATTCCGAAATCGGGTCCCGCTGCAACTCCTCCTGCGCATGAATGGGGCGTGAATGCTTTTCACGCCCCCATTTCCTCCCTGTTCCCCTCCCCGGCGCTCTCCTTCAATGAGAGGAGTGTGCCTGTGGGCACACCCCCTTCACCCCCCGTGCAACAGGCCAGTGACATAGAAGTAGGACTACTGTTTTATGTTATTCCTACTTGTATGTCTGTGGCCTGTCCCGTTTTATTTTTTTTATCTGGTCACTCTACTTAATGAGTGTGTGCTCCCTTCAACTGTGCACAGCGGCTACTCATACATATGAAGCCTGGTGGAGTTTCAGGTGGGGTTGTGCACTCAGCCATTATGGTGCTCCGATGAACATTCTTGACCGGCACTACAATGGAACGGCATCAACTCAACGCTACTCTCCAAGGGCACATGTTGGTGCTGCAAGAGTAACCTCTCCAACGGGCCTTAAAAAACGCACTTTCCTGGACCATAGTCTCCGACAAGGGTACTGTCTCGGTCAACTGCCAGCCCCGCCCACCCGGGCAGCACGTCATTGAGGGCTTCCGCCCGGCATAAAGGAGGCACTAGACGAAGGCCAAGTTCCTTGATGAGCCTAGGGTGGCGGAGCCGCCTGCAATATCCAAGCTACCTATGGAAGGAGGTGTTTCATTTTCATAATCCATAGGGACCTCGACCTCCCCCTCCTCTTTGCACCATCATTATGTCATCATCAATGCTTGGCGCCGTGCACCTTTTGACACCCCAGATCTGCTGCGTGAAGTGGCATAGGTGGAAAACAATTGGAATGGGCACTGCGGTATCAATAGAAACCAAAATGCTGGCCATGGTTTTGGAGCCCGCATGTGAGTCACTGTCAAAGCTGGCTGGCGGCCTATGTTAACATTTGTGGAAACATGCAAACAGATTCCAGCTTTCCTGCCTTGAACTCCGGCAGTGCACTGAGAAAACAGAGGGCTGACAGCACATGTCTTATTCTTCATGAATGACAAAGAAAGCTCACATGAGAGAATAAGAACAAACCAGTTTCAAGAATTGTTACGGGGCATTTGCTTTGTGCTCAGGGAGCTGCTTTTAACACTTTCTTTTCTGCCTCTGGTGAATAGTGATGTCATTTTCTTCTTACAGGTGGGTAATGCATGGCAGCCTGCAATATAAGCATAAAAGCCTGGAAAGCTAGTTGTGACATCGCAACTGACCTGTAATAAAAAAATGACATCACAACTGATCTGTAATCAGTTATTATACTTCAGTTGTGATATCACAATGCTTCCTGCTTGACCCAGCAGAGAGAATTTAAGCTGTCACTGCAACACTTAATTAAAGCCGTGAAAAGCCTTACAAATTCCTTGCTTGCAGAGTAGTTTCATTGCAGCCGGTAATTGACAAAGAACTGTTTTTGGTACAATGTCTAATTTGTGCCCTGATGGAGTTTAACTCATATGAGCAAGAATCTTCAGGTTATGACTTGCAAAAATGGAGAATATTTTCTTGCACGCTTCTACTATTCCCCCTCCTCTTCCTTCTCCTTCTATCTCCTTTCCTCAGTCCTTTAATGTACCATACCCTACCTACTGCCCGCAATCTGGGTTTTATCTTTGATTCTTCTTTAACTTGCTCTGCTCTCTTCTATATTTTTCTCGCTCCTGTCGCTTTTAACTTTATAATTTTCGAACATCTCGTCTGTTTCTCACCACTCATGCTACTAAATCCTTACTCCATTCTTTCGTCTTCTCCCGCCTTGTCAATTGTTCTGCTGTTCTTCTCAACCTCCTTGCTTATCTCCGGGCTCCTCTTTGCTCAATCTATAACTCTTCTCTTCGTCTAAGTCTTCATTGATCCTCCCGCGACTCCATTTCTTCTGCCCTACTTTCACTCCGCTGGCTTTCTTTTGACTCTCGCTTGCTCTATAATTTTCTCTGCATCACCCTCAAATGCCTCCATGGTCTCGCTCCACTCTACCTCTCCTCCCTTGTTTGTTTTTATTCCCCATATCGTTCTCTCAGGTCTCAGCCCCAATTTCTCCTAGTCACTCCTCATCCCCTCTGTGCTTCTTCTCGCTTGCGCTCCTTTTCTCTCTTAGCCCCTAAATCCTGGAAAGCTCTCCCTTTTTCTATCCGTTCTTTTCCTTCTTTCCCCACTTCTAAGACTCGACTCAAGGAACATCTGCTTTCTGCCTGATCCCGTTGCCTTGATGCGTTTGCAATATGGTGTACTGTTTTTATACTTGTTCAGTCCTTTGGCATAAAGGGCTATACAAATAAGAAGAAATACAAATATTACTTATTTTAAAGCACAAAATGAACTTTTTCCCCCCATAAATTGAATTCAAGTGTTTGAACTATTTTTCTGCAATACATTAGGAGCTGCATTTTGGCTTTTTTGAATGGAAACATATTCTATATTGATTATATGACTCAGCAAATGCGTTATATTAAGCAAGAGACGTGGTAATAAAGGGAATGACAATGTGTGCCCACATTGTCTCGGGATGATAGCTCAAGGGCAACGTGCTCGCCCTGGAAGCAAGACACCACGGAGCACCACAGGTTTGATCTTCGGGTCCGCACTTAGAAACCTCTGGTTATTAAGCGCATTATAAATAACCTATCATATCATGTATTATAAGGAATAAAATACCCCCTAACAAAAACCCTAGAAAGAGACCCCAGGGAGGTGTGCACTCGGGTACCCCTGGTACTACTATCAGTAATAACGCAACAACCTGTATCCACCAATAAGTACAACTGCTAAATCAGTAATGCATTTGTTCAGTAATTGACATGTAACGTGTACAAAGGAATGTCAAAAATGTAATTGATCAATTCAGCAGCTTGAACTCATCATATAAACAATGTCATCATGTAAACAAAGCTTATCTAGTGCTAGCAGCATTCCTGTGTCTGATATAATACAAACGAACTGCGACAATTATGAAAACAGTCTAAAAATTACACTCTCAATTTTTCACCACACTTCATCCACTCTCATTTATCCCTAAAGCGTTTAGTGCAAATATTTCATGTGCTATACCATAGTCATATACTATCACAATTTTAACAAGAACCTCTCATTGACACACTGTTCTTACAATAGTTCACCAATATGGATCTCTACCTTATTCTATACAATTATAACAAAGACATCCAAAATCAACCTGCCCAACATGTTTCGTTCCTGATCGATTGGGTGATGAGCCACAGGAGCTTCTGCAGGGGTGTATTTGTTTTATTTGATACACAGTTAGGTACTAAGTTATTTACAATCCTAATGACGTTCCGCTACCAACAATGTATGGTGCCGAAAATGTAACTAAAAATTACTATTAATACTCCCTAGTCCAGCACCACTAATGATACCTTGCCTTCTCATAGGACAGTCGTTTTCAATTACCAAGATATTTCAGTAAATAACCTGTAAATAATGACATCCCTTTGTTCCTCTCAGCTTATGAATCACTCACTGCATGTCAAACATTCTTGTGTGCCAGTCAACTACCATCAGTATATGTTGGCGGCATAGCAGAGGCCCCTGCAGTCCCTTTTTGGAATCACACTGACTTCATAAAGTATCCTGAGAGGATAGCTCAGCAGCAACATGCTTGCCTTTGATACAAAACGATGTGGGGCAATCCAGGTTCAATCCCCGGGTCGTGCTTAGAAACCTCTGGGTATTAAGTGTGTTATCAATAACCTATCATATCATATATTAAAGAAATTATTTCCATTATGTAAAGGAAATCATGTCTTTATGAAGATACAGTGACTTCAAAAGAAATGATTACTTTTGAAGTCACAGGGCTCCCTTGCACACCATGACATGGAGGTCTCCAGCTCCATGACGGGAACAAGTGTTCCTGCTGCATGGTTCTGAGGTCTTGTTCCCTGTCCTGGATCAACGGATTGAAAGGTAAGAAAATGTATTTTGTGTAAATGTGTGTGTGTGCATGTAAGTGTTTATATGTATGTAATGTAATGTGTCTGACTGAGTGAGAGCATAATGTATGGGTGGCTGCCTGGGAGTGCGTGTGTGTGAGTGTGTGTGTATGGTGAAAGGATGCACATGTAAATCTATGCATGACTGGGTGTGCATGTGTAAGTGTATGGTGAATGCTCTTTTTAATTACCGGTAATCTTCATTGCTCCTAGTCCTACTCTTCCTCATCACATTACCTGTGTATGGGCACCTTGCCTCATACATAAGTACTGGGACGAGGTAGAGGGATGTGGATGTAATGCCTGGCTTAGTTACCTGTAATCTTTATTATTACTAATCCCACTCTTCCTCGTACCAATGCTTACCTGTGAGGAAAGTGCCTCATAGGTAAGTAGTGGGACGAGGAAGAAGGATGTGGAGGTCATTCTGGACAGAGAAGCTGATATTGGTGGTTGGGGTGGTAGTCTAGACCAGCACAGAGTGTGGTGCAACCTGTGATTTGTTGCCGGCCCCCAAATTTTGTGCTACACCACTCATATTAAATAATATATTTACTGAAAAAATGTTGTTAAAGGGATGTTATGGTTAAATTGCACTAATAAAAACCTATATAATTCATTGAAAAAATGTTGTTAAAGGGACGTTATGGTTGCAAGTAAAACCAAAAACCTCTGAAATTTGCCTAGTTATGGTAAGTTAAGCAAACATAACTCGCACCACCACCGGGCACTGCTAAGACTAACGCCCAGGACATCAAAGATGACATCACAAATGTGGTTGATGACATCACTGATGACGTCACATATCTGGGCCACTTGTTTTTGTTCACTCACATATCGAGGCCAGGTGGTTTTGTTCACTGACAGTCTGAACATTTAAATGTAAAAGGTGCTATACATCTAGACGTTAACCTTGTTGTATGTTCTTAAAGTACTTTCCTTAGGGTTTGGTCTCAGCTTATGGTGCACATACATGGGTCAGCAAGCAGGCCTCAAACACACAATTTACTTGTATACAAGAAGATAAACATGAATGTTATTAACATGTTCTGATGATGCTGTTTCTTTCTTCCTTACTATTCTCTGTATGTGCCTCTGATTTGTTTACTGCAACTTAACCATAATGTCCCTTTAACAAAGTTTTTTCAGTGAATTTCATAGGTTTTTACCAGTGCACCCTTAATTTCATACAACTTAATAATATCATACTTACCCCAATATAGCAACATTTGTGTCCAATTTACAAAGTTTCACCTTAAAACTCTGCCATTTCCCACCTTCTAGAATCATTTCTAACACTTCTATACACTTTTTGCAACTTTTTCCACAGTTTTTTTGTGTTTGTCGACGTTTGCGAATGTCTGACATCATTGCAGACTTTCCGGACAGTGTCACGTGACCACGCCATCATGCACGGCATGATGACGTGTCCACGAACGTGTCTGCACTTCGTGATCAGATCCGCTCTACATGGACAGTTCGGAACTGCATTTTCTACTGATCTAGGAACTTTCAAGCTCAAGATGTTCCCCTTGCACAACTCCCACACCTATTCTTAATCATTATCCATTCACAATCTAGTACAGCGCACATACTTAGAAGAATATTAGCAAAACTGCTATTTATCTTAAAAATGGCATCAGCTATTGCCATCCCTCCTCCCCAAGAGCCACCATCACCACCAGCTGGAGGACCTACACAACATAAAAGCACAGTACTTCCAAAGACAATGAAGAGGACCAGGAAGATGATGTAAAGGAAGTGCCTACCTCTAGCGCCCAGAGAGAATCATGGGTGTGGCAGTTCTTTACCACTGTTGGGAATGTACCAAAGTGAAATGCACTGAGTGCAGTTGCGTCCTACCTGGACAGTGCACCTACGGGTCCACCTCCATGTGCCACCATACCAAATCCAACCACTGCAATGCTATCAGAAAGGCTGTTCCTTTCAGTGCAAGTAGTAGTCTGTCTTCCTCCACCTCGTCTTCCTCAACCAGTACTGTAACCACACATCCTACTTCTGCGGGACACAAAATCCCACCAGCTACCTTGCAAGTGATAAAAGATGTTGTTGATCCATATCTTTGGAAGACAACAGTCCACTGCATATAATGCAGCACACCACACTGCATGGTGGGAGCAATTTCAAAGTGAGTTTGAAGCTGTAATCAAGGAGCATGAGAGCCACAGCCCTTTACCTTAGATGTAACACACGCGCAACATCTTCCCATGTCCACCTGCCCCTCCATATTGGTGCTTAGTGCCTTTTCCCTCATTTCCCTCTCCATCTTACGTTCTAACCTCTCCTGCAAAATAAATAATCAAAAAACAACAAAAAAGCTTCCTTTAGGAACCACCTTTCACGGTTAAAAAATAGAACAAAAAAAAAATCTTATAGATTCCATCTACTTTACATTTCTCAATAAAGTATGTAGACTCAATAAGATTTTCCAACATTTCCATTACCATTTTGTGTTCTGCCAATCTGAATAATGTGGCGTTCATCCCCCATTCCAGGCACTGGAACAGGGGATAACGGCTGCCAGCCCAAGTTATCAGCCCAAGCAAAGCGAGGATGGATAACGAGGGCTCCGGACTGTTATTCCCTGTTACAGCCCCTGCAATGGGGGATGAAGGCATTAGGACTAGGGCTGTGCCAAATAGCATATTTAGCATTCGGCCGAATACCGACTAGTTTGTGAACTATTCGGCTGAAGCCAAATATGAAGCCAAATTGTTGCTTTATTTAATAAATCATGTTCCAAACTTGAAAAAACACTCTTATTAAACAAAAATAAAGCACCATTTTAAAAGCATTCCATATTTTCATTTCTTTTCATTGTAATCAATGCAGCATCTTTATTTAAAGTATAAAAGGCAGAAAAAAGCTGATTTATCCTTCATTGTCTGATTGCTCCAAGTAGGTGTAGGGTGTTGTCTCTCTGTGTGGTCTGGGGAGGTGGGAGGCCATGCAGGGATTTATGCTTAGTAGGGATGGGCAAGCGAAATTCCAGGTAGGGGATTTGTGATGTTGGGGTGGGATGTGGAATGCCATGTATGGTATTTGTGTTAGGGGGTGGCAGGCCCCAAGCAGGAAGTTTGTGGGCTGTTGGGGAGGCAGAATGCCAGTAATGGGGGCTTGCACTGTATGCCTGCAGAGTGCCAGCAATGGTGTCATTGGTTCCAAGACTTACATGCTCATTCTGCCGGTTTAGCCCACATTTGCCACCTGGAGCCAAGCCGTACTCCAAGGCTTGGTGCTGACTTGACCCATCCCAGGAATTCTCTGGCTCTCCCAATCTCGACATCCTACAAATTCCACCAACAGAGCATAGCTCTCTGATTGTCTCATACAGTGTCCTCACACCTATCTTTACCCGCTGTCACACACTGGCCCACTTTGATACTGTAGAGATTACCCAAAATAAATTCCTCTGAGAAGCCCGTTATTTGGGGACATATTACTCTGCCTGACAGAACCGAGCCCTGCTAGTTTCCACTACCTAATGTGGTTTCTTAATGTTTCTTCTTGGGTATAGCCCATAGGAACACATGCTCACATTTCACTTATCCTCGCCACTCCTTCTCGCCAATACAGAAACATATGCACCTTATCATTCATGATAAAATATCCGAAGATGTTAAACTCAGTACTCAAGTCCTTAAAAAAAGAAAAGGGGGGACTATGACATACGCAATGGGAAGTGACATGACGGGAACTGAATTTATCTTTCAGTTTGTCTTGTCCAACTGAAGAAAGTGCACATTGCATATAAACATTCGCCAAAAGAAAGGATGTTCTTGTATTGTTGCTGGCTAAGTATAAAAGGTGAGTACCTTTTATGCCTAAGAATCTGTAACAAAACATGCCGTAAAGAGCAGATTACAATATAAGATGTTTTACAGCTGTGTGATAACAATTTGTCTGGTCTTGTGGCTTAGTGTCTGGCCTAATTCTATTCAGTTCTACAAACTGAAGTCTATATTTGCCTTTCGGAGTTCTTCTTGCATTGCATTCAAATGAGAATGACAAAGTATTCGGCAAGAGCCGAATAGGAAGAAACTATTTGGCCGGAGCCGAATACCTTTTTTTCAGCCGGAATTCGGCCGAATACTTACTCGAAGCCGAAGTTCGGTACACCCCTAATTAGGACCCCGGGTTGCCAAAGCGGTAGCCTGGGGTTCTAAAAAAAAAAATTATTTTTCTTCCTACAATGGGAGGCGCACGGCATCCCACTGTAGGAAGGAAAATCCTTTTCCGAGATGGCCACCATGGAAAGGGAAGGTGGGGCTCCGTACAGAGCCCCTCTTCGGCTTTCCATGGAAGCCTGCAGAAGGCGAAGAGAGAACCCTATGACCATATTACCACAAGCACATTTTGTTTTCCCTTTCAAACATATACCAATTTTGAAAAACTTTACCACATAGCTGGTCCCTAGTGGACATGGCTACTTTATCCCCATTGGTTGTCCCTGGTGGTCATGGCCGGTAGCCAGATTGTCCAGCTAATGACCTTATGCCATGACCCAGACAATCTGGCCACTGCCCATGGCCACAGCCTATACCTCAGTCACCAAATGTTTATCACTATTTTTTGTAAGTACAAACTTGTCAAAAAATAAAACACGGACACATTTGCAAAATCACGTTTTCAGGTCTTTGCCAATGCTCCTTACATGAGTTTGCTGGAATTCCGCCGATGTTTTATTTTTTCAAAGTGTCCAAATGTACATAAATACAATAGTCATAGAACTTATCCCACACTTGACAACATCCATTCATACTTTGCACAGACATTCATGGTTGGGTCTCTGATCTTTCTGAAAACATTTGTCGACATTTGTCAAACAGCAATAAAGTTATAAGCCATCTAAAAATGTTGAGACCCCCCTCTAATTTAGCCCCCTCTTGACGAAATCCCACCAAACTTTGCAAAAATATTTATATCTAGATCTAATATATTTTCGCAAGGTTTTGTGAATATTCGTCAAATGGTACCACATGTATAAGCCTTTACAATATTTTGCACCCCCCCTCTAATTTTGGTCCTGTTTAGCAAAATAGCACCACACTCTCCAAAACCATTCAGAATCAGGTCTAGAATGCAATTCCAACATTTCATGCAGTTTCATTGAGTGGTGCGACGTTATGAGCCATCCAAAAACTGCTTTTCACCAACCCTGTAATGCACAAATAAGCATAAATGCCTCGGAAAATCTAAGATGTTTGCGGACATCGCAGGAGTGCCCTCGACTGTTCACGGACAACAGAGAAGAAAAACACCAGTTTTGGGCTTTTTAATACCCTATCCCATCCTCATCACCCCTCAGCGCCCCGTAGATTGTTTCATTTGTTTGACAAGTGCAATGTTGTTTTTTTTAATATGTTTTCACCGCAATGTCCACAGACTATGAGCTCTGTCCATGAATCCAATATGGCGGGTGTTTCCAAACACATCTGATGTCTGCGGTTCTCACGTCGTCCTACGGACCAATCGGAGGGCCATCCGCGGACCGAACTTCCGACTGAGCGCAGATATCGCTAATTTTTTTTACCTAAATTTTGGTCATTAAAAAAAAACTACTGGATGGATTTACATCAAATCTACAAAAGTACGCTTTCGGGAACAAGCCACCGCTCCTGCCGTGAATTTGGTGAAAATCCATCCAGCGGTTTGGGCTGTAGGCGTGAGCACATTTTTTTTCCATTGCGTCTATGGAAAAAACCACATATTTTGGGACCCCCATATAACTTTGCACCCCCCCCTGACAAAGCCTCACCAAACTTCGCAGGATTGATCTGACTGGGCCTTGATATGTTTTGTGAGGATTCATCCAGGGGGGCCAAGTTATAAGCCGCCTAAAAAGTGCTCTTCCTATGGGTTGAGCAACTTAACCATAACTGCAGGGCCGCTACTGTTGGCCCTGTAATATGTTTTATATATATATATATATATATATATATTTAGTGAAAAACTTTGTTAAAGGGACGTTATGGTTCAAAGTAAAACCGAAAAACCCCTGAAATTCGGCAGTTATGGTAACATAAGCAACCATAACTCGCGCCACCATCCACTGCTAACACTAACACCCAGGACATCAAAAATGACATCACAAATGTCATTGATGACATCACTGATGACATCACATGTGCATTTACTTTTCATAAAAACTCTGTACAAGGGATTCTTATAATGCTGACCAAAAACTGTCAAGGATCATTGGGATAAATATCATGAGCTAATTAGTGCATTAAGCAATGCATTGATATAAATAGCATTCTATTATGAAGTTCTATCCAGTATAGTAAGCTACTCATGCAGAAACATAGGCAGTGTGTGCAGCATACATGATGAAGGTGCAATATTCATAATCTTGCCATGTTGAATACTGAAATGATAACTGCTTTCTTATTAGAATTTTGCGTTCTGTGAAACATGTAATAAGTAGATAATAAAACCCACTTAATACATAATTATTACATACAAAACACAAAGAGACAACAACACATACAAATATGAGTATATACAGGGTCAGTGAAGTAAACAAAAAAGCAGAAATAGTAGCAGAAAGAGTTCATAACCTAACTCATTGTCTTTATGCAGAGAAACTATTGCTCTGTTTCAAAGCTGCTACTTACCATATGTATGTGTATCACATGATGTGACTGCACCCAAAGGAAAGGAGAGTGAGTATAATGTATACAAATAAGAGCATATACAGGGAAGGTAGAGTAATAAAAATAAAACTATGAGAAAGTGCTGATAACCCTAATGATTATCTTCATGCACAGAAAGGATTGCTCTCTTTCAAGCCTGTGTCTTCCGCTATGTATATGTTTCATATAATGTGACTTGACCCTAAGTCTACAAATATAGTACCTTTTCAATTTTTACTTCCTGACTGTTACTGAAGAAAACTATGTGGCTTCGATATGTCAGTAAAGGATAAAAAGGGAGAGCCAGCCATGTGATGTCATCAGTGATGTCATCAATGACATTTATGATGTCATCTTTGATGTCCTGGGTGTTAGTGTTAGCAGTGCACGGTGGCGCGAGTTATGGTTGCTTATGTTACCATAACTGCCGAATTTCAGGGGGTTTTCGGTTTTACTTTGAACCATAACATCCCTTTAACAAAGTTTTTTCACTGAATTTCATAGGTTTTTAGTAGCGCAACTTAACCATAACGTCCCTTTAACAAAGTTTTTTTACTGAATTTCATAGGTTTTTAGTAGCGCAACTTAACCATAACGTCCCTTTAACAAAGTTTTTTCACTGAATTTCATAGGTTTTTAGTAGCACAACTAAACCATAATATCCCTGACTTCATATACATGTAACATAGAACATACTAACCCCCTCGTAGTGATTTTCATGTCCGCGGACTACCGCCATGTCCGCGGACATATCGAAAATCTGAGCGCGGTGAATGTAAATTTAAATAGTGTGCCCCATTTCCCCTTTGAAGTTGGCTCTGAAAAGAGCCGTTCTTTTGGTTTTTTTTACAGATGCTTGACAGACACCTGTTATTTTGTATTTTTTTCTTGGTTTTTTTTCTTACTTTACTCCTAAAATCTTCACATAACCTTCTCCAAAGCAACCCTTACATTCCAAAACAGAAAGGCATTTCCCGTAAAAGATAAAGAAATGCCATCTTCTTTAAAATTAACAGCATTACTGGCATCAATATTCTCATTGTTACAGAAGAACATACCAGCTCTAAGCATGAAGGCACACATGCCTCGGTTGATGACACACCTAGCAATGTTTTGCTGAGGACAAAAAACTGAACTATTGTCCCATATTGCCCTAGGTAGTAATCCAGAAAAAATTACTTTCGCATTTGGAAGGATCTTCATTACGGCTTGAACCAAGCGTTCCAAATCAGCCAACAAAGTAGGGGCACTGACGTTGCCCAAATGGAAAGCACCATAGTGCAAAACTACCACATGCGGACTGTTCATCGTGGCCATATCCTCACAAACTTGTACAATTCCCTGTACATTGCAATCAGGCACAGTGCTCCACACCACCTCCACTCCTTTCACATCAAAGTTCTTTGCAACATGCCTGCATTCAGCGTACTGTTGTAAACCATGTACAAACATATCTCCGAGCACCAACACCCTGACTTTCTCCACTTCTGCCATCTTCACTACACACAGTCTCTTTCAACACAAATCCACAACCTCAACATCTGATTGGCTGATCCGTACAGTCTTCTTTCCATGTTGGATTTCCTGGAAAAACCCGGATGTAGCACGCCCTGTCCACGAACAGCCGCGGTGTCCGCGGACGGCGTCCACTTTACTCTCTGTGCCATTCCCTTATTGCATACAGCTAAGCAATCACACAATACCAATAACGTCCTCAGAACACACCCATTTTGTGAATTTTCGAACATTTCAGGACAATTATCATTTCATTATTCAACATATTAACATTACAAATATTATACTTTCATCTTGTACTCTGCACACAATGCTATGTTTCTCCATTAGTAGCTCAGTATACTAGATAGAATCCCATAATACAATGCTATTTATATCAATGCATCGTTCAAAGCACTAATAACGGTATGATATTTATTGCAATATCCTTGCCACTTTTTTCGCAACATTATAATAAAAATCCCTAGTACACAAATTCCATGAAAAGTACCTACACATGTGATGTCATCAGTGATTTCATCAATGACATTTGCGATGTCATCTTTGATGTCCTGGGTGGTAGTCTTAGCAGTGCACGGTGGTGGCACGAGTTATTTTTCATAGTTTACCATAACTTGCGATTGTCAGGGGTCTTTCGGCTGTACTTAGAACCATAACGTCCCTTAAACAAACTTTTTTTAATATCACGCAAACAATATACAAACATGGCGTGCAAAAACCAACTTCTCACAGATGGCTTTACACAGAATGTTGCAAAGTAAGAATTTATGCTCGTTCACAGTGAAGGTCAGCTGCTTCCATTATTTTCTCGGGCCCCGGAGAGGCTCACGAAGCGGACTATAAGGTTGTATTGTGTTTTGACATTGACAGACAGAGATTGTGATGAAAGACTTCTCTTGAAGGAGTGTTGCTAAAACGTAAGAGAAGATAAGGATGAAATTTCTGAAATGAAACCACTTTTATATATTATATCACTATGCGAAAGATCGTTCGCACATGCAGAGTCGTATTTTGGGACTGCACTACTCGTAGACAATGGAAATTGCAATTGTACTGTAAGTAACCCTTTTGATTATTTTATACCAAATATAATTACAATAGCGTAGCATTAAAGACCGCTCAAGTTGAACTTGTTCGTTGAAAGTGGCATAATGTTTTCTACCGCGCACTATCACCGCCGAATTGATCCCCTGTCGTTTAGAGGGCTCTGAAAAAGGCAGACGACACAGGGTGGGTTAATAGAAATAATTTAACCGGTCTATAGGCGGTCAAGCGCTCTACTCGCTGTGCCACTTCACTGTAGCCTGTCAAGTGGCACAGCGAGTACAACGCTCGCTTTGACATCCGTGCACAGCTTGCTAACACAAGTTCGAATCCCGGCAAGGCAAAAATCAGCCTTTCATCCTTCCGTGGTCGATAAATGAGCACCACACACCGTGGTTAATAATAAGCACCGCTTAGATACCTCACGGTTCTTAGCGCTATATGAATGGGAAAATATTATTATTTTATTATTAACATACTCTGTTGCACTATCTTCGATAGCAAATAGTTTCACGCCCTAATAAATAAAATGATGATTTTTAATGAAGATCGGCTGGTGAGACTAATTTATGTTTTTTAAAACAGGTACGTGGCCCCATTTTGTCTATGTCACGATTTACAGACTCCAGCGGATGGGGTCTTCAACTGCCAGGTGTAAGTCCAAATATGCAACTTTATGACCCTCACCATTTTATGGGACAATCGCCAAGGACCAATATGCCCTTAAGCAGTACTAGCGGCTACAAACAACATACCAACCAATAGGGTGCTCTAATGGCTCGTTGTTGGAGCAACCTTCCAATTATCAGAGCGACCATTTACTGCTTTTATCATAAACCAACAGCCTATCTACCGCAAAGGAACAACGCGTGGCTCCAAATAAACTTTTGCTGATCGACAGCAGAGACAATAGCAAATCGCTGAATATTCACTAAACATTTCATGTGAAATAAATGTACTTTACCAAATGTACAATCCTGCTGTTTACTTTTAAACCACAGTTTCATATTCCGAATTGTGGCGCACTGAGTTGTAAGCTGATCTAACACTCTCTGTACCGCAAAGGAACATCGCGTGTCTCAACATGAACTTTTGCGGATCGACAACAAAGACAAATGCAAATTGCTGAATATTCTCTAAACATTTGATGTCAAATAAATGTACTTTACAACATTTACAATCTTGCTCTTTGCTTTTAAATCACAGTTTCATATTCCGAATTGTGGCGCGCTGTGTTGTGCCATAATGTGTGTTGTCTTCCGGGTTCTGTGTAAAGTCGCGTAGTACTGGAGACGACTGGGCGCGTTTCATTACGCACCCTGTAACGTCACGGAGAAAGGCAGGGAATATGAATGCTTTGATAATATCAGGCTTAGGGGCGGGAGATATGATTTAGTGTCGCAAAAGCAAGTCAGCCAGGTCAATAGCGCCAGTCATAGGATTATCACATAATGTCGGCGCACACCAGCCGGATTTATCGTTTCTTTAGTGGACAAAAAGTCAGTTGACGCCCATAGGAAATTGTACTATTAGCGGACAAAAGGAGTGGTCTTAAAACACTTTCACCCTGACAATGAACAATAACGTTCTCAGAACACCCCCATTTTTTGTAATTGCAACCATTTCGGGACACTGCGAGTGTTCTTAGAACACATTCAACTAGACAGATTACAATACGGACAGTGTCCTGAGGACACCCCCAGTTTGTGTATTTACAAACAATTAAGTACACCGCGAGTGTTCATAGCTCATTTTTACCTTCCTTGCGAACAAAAATGGCACGTACTCCGTCCTCTAAACACCCCACCATTTAGTTTATTTACAAAATGTCAGAACAGCCGTGTTCTCCGCGGACAAATCGAACGCAACAAAAACGTCTAGCACATAAAAAAACAAAACATTGAACCTATCTCATACTCCCCCACCCTCCCCAAACACTGTTACACACCAACACACGGCACTAAATACAATTTTTTATCCACGTTTCACTGCGCTGTACGCGGTCGATGGCGAATACATGATAGCGGGCGCCACAGAAAATCTGACGCGTTCCACGCCCCTCGCCGTCCAATCAGCGAACACGTCGCATGTCTGCGGACGTGACGCAAGGCCATGGGCCAATCGGGGTGCTGTCCGCGGAGCGAACAAGGAAGTCCGTCCACGAAGCGAACACAGATATCACTAATTTTTTTGCCTTACGTTTTGGTCATTTTATTAAAAAAACTACTGGACGGATTTACACCAAATTTGCAAAAGCACGCTTTCGGGCCAAGCCCCCTCTCCTGCCACAAATTTGGTGTAAATTCGTCCAGCGGTTTGGCCTGTTTTTTCCCATTATGTCTATAGGAAAAAAAAAAAGTTTTGGGACCCAACCTATAACTTTCCCCCCCCTGGGCGAATCTTCACCAAACTTTGCAAAACAATTCAGAGTGGGCCATATACTTTTTTTGCAAAGTTTGGTGAGGATTCGTCCAGAGGGAGCGAAGTTATAAGCCACCCAAAAAATGCTCTTCCTATGGAAACACCAACTTAACCATAACTACATGGACGCTACCGCGTCCATTATATATATATATATATATATTTGTGGAAGACAATTTGGGGGACAGATGGACATGTCCAGAAGGTCCGGGTACCACGTTCTCCTGGCCCAATCCGGAGCAAATAGGATCATGGATTTCCTGAACCTCCTTATTACATGAGGAATGACAGGGACATATATATATATATATATATATATATATATATATATATATATATATATATATATATATATATATATATATATATATATATATTGCCATACTTTTTTTGAGTTTCCCAAATGTTCACACTGCACTCTTCATGGCACTTGGCTACACCAAACACCAAAGATGACCAGATTATCATTTCAATTTCTTTAATGTTCCGTCATAAACAAATGAGCACATACATATTGCAACCATGACTATGCTGCGGAGGCAGCAAAACATTGGTCACCTTGTTCCTTATGGATTTTATGGATGGAACCACTAAAGAACTGCTTATCCAATACATTCGACTGGTATGAGTTGGCATTTTCTACCTTAATGCCTTAAACTATTAGGATCGGGAGCCTGTACGCGACTGCCCCCCACTTCAACCAGATGCATACTACCGGTTTATATCCATCTGTGTTAGATACATTGTAACCCATGTGCAATAAAGCTCTGGGGAGATATGGTCAGGTGAAGGAAGGGGGCAGTTGAGATATCACCATAGACTAAGTGCTAAGAGTTATCTGAGGCAAGAAGATTTGCTAAACAGAAAGGTCTGCTTGAAATATGAGGACTCCAGGCACCCATTTCACTTACTTGAGTATGTTAGTTGTCAGGCTGAGCACCACCTCCAACCTCCTTCCGACTTGCTAAATTGCTGGGACTTTTGACTATAGGGTCAAAGGGGCACAGGATCAGAATATTTGTCTTTGTATAGTGTATGAAGAAAAGGGATGTCAATTTCGATCAAATGTTATTTGCAACAAAACATTTACAGCCGGTGTAGGCATTTCCACAAAAGGTGCCTGTACAATCGCACAAAGACTAGAACAGGTAGTGAGCCAGTTTATGAGGGTGGATGTGAGGAATTCGACCATCCGCACGGTGGGCGTGCGCTCGCCTGGGCTTTTTTTGGCATTTTTAATTAAATGGAATGATGGTAATCCAACCTCAGGAAAATGTGTGGGGCTTATCCACACACAGCTTCCTATGCTGACACCATGACAAACGCATAGACCCATGTACTCTGGGTGGAGACAGCCTACAGGCACAGTTTGCCCTGTCATATTTAGTTGGGATGTGACAGCAGGGGTACACTATGTCCTTTCCAGGAAGGGGGAGGACCAGGCTTCCGCCTACCATGGCCAGCCTGATTAACTAAGAAAGACTCCATGGATCTGCCCTGCTCTTTTGTTCAGCCCTGCAGCAGGGGGCAGTGATTAACATACAAATAGAGTGTATGTCAAACAGGCCCTCATGGGGCCTGGCTGCAAAGGTTGAGAAAGGAGACAGGAAACCCCAACAACCTTTCATATGTAACTGTGTCAACTTGAAGGCAGTTCCCATCCTCAGTATCATTGACAGGATTGAGGGAACGAGATAGTGAGTAAACTGAAATATATTCAGACGGATACTGAGGAGTAAGACCACTGGTAGCTTTGTAGACTTGCAGAAGGAACATGAAAAGAGAGCAGTTGTGCATGGAGATCCAACCAGCATGTTGTCGGTAGGTAGAAGTGAGGGCGGATCTGGGTAGGTTGTAGAAAGGGCAAGTAGCAAAGTTGAGGCCTTTATCTCGAGGTAGGAAGGAGTACAATGGAAGGCCAAGGAGTACGTTTGACAAGTAATTACATTTTATGAGTACAAGCGTGAAGATTTGAGTTTTTGTAGAGGGGTTTGTAAGAAAGGGAGACATTTTCAGAATGTTGTGGAGGTTAATATGAGCAGCTGAGGAAGTGAGACTGATGAAATGTTGCAGTCGTAGGCCCCTATCAAAGAGGACCCCAAGATTGAGAGCCTTGGGTGGGGCAGCATGAAAGTCAGGCAGGAAGGAGGTCTGAGAGAAGAGGGTAGAGAAGGCATTGGAAGCCGGGAGAAACAGGACCTCAATTTCTGAAGAGTTCAGCATGAGGCAGCGGAGAGCCATCCAGTGACAAATGGCAATGAGACAGTTTGTAATCTGTTCCGAGACGGCCGAGGTGAAGGTGGGAAATGAGAGAAAGCTTTGAGTGTCATCAGCAAAAAGGTGATAGTGAAAGCCAAAGGACGAGAGACGTCTTCCGAGGGCAGAGGTATAGAGGGTGAAGAGCAGAGGTCCTAGGACTGGTCCTTGGGGGACGCTGACAAGGAGAGGGTGGGGTCAGAGGCTTGTGAGTTCCAAGAAATGTTAAAGGGTCGATCCAGGCAACAGTAGGTTTGCTAAACCCAGGTTCCTGGAGATTGAGGAGGAGAGAGGAGTGGTTCGCCCTGTCGAAAGTGGCAGAAATGTCAAAAAGGGTTAGGAGAGAGTTTGGAGTAATGAGCATTAGAGAGACAGTTGGAGACATGCATGAGTGCAGTCTCGGTGGAGGGTTTACTATGGAAGCCAGACTGAAGTGGATCACCAAGGCCATTTATCCTCAAGGAACTTAGTGATCCAGTTGAAGACCACCGGCACAAGGACTTTTTTATAATGTGGAAGGAGAGAAACTGGGCGATAGTTTGCTGGGACTTTTGGGTCAGCAGAGGCGTTCCTCTAAGGAGGCATGGAAGAGTCCAGTAGCTAGAGAGTTTAAAGAGCTCAGAGACATAAGGGCAAGTGATTGAGACTAAGTATTTGACCATTTGGGGAGCAAAGCAGTCAATAGGAGGGCAGGATGGGTGGGTCCTGCGAAGGATCGGTTGCGCTGGTCTTTCTCCCAATAGTCTATGTGAGTGTTCCACAAGCCCCTACACAGTGCCCACAGCCAGAGGCCAACATAAAATGAAATTCCCAGACCCCACTCATCTGGTCTTGCAGCTGCTCCACAACTTCATTTTCAGAATGATGCTGAAACCCTGCCGGGGGTTCTTCACGATGAGATTAGGAGCAGAAAAGAGAAAAGGTGGAGTCTGGATTCCTCAACATGCCACACAAAGCTAGGTGCACCATTCCTTGGTCTATAGAGGGTGCTGTGGCTGCCGGAAAGTGAAAAGAAGCATGCCGACAGTAAAAGAGAGGGGTTGGTGAACAGGGGATAGGATGGGAATTCCAGTAATATTGCAATATCGAATTTTCAGTATCTATGGCCCCTTACTAGGTACTGCTCTCTGCCACAGCTTCCTGGAAGGATATGTATGTGTGCATATTCATGTTAGAAACCGGATTGTGGTTGCTAGACTGTTGCTCAAATGTTCGAGGGAGAAAAGACCCGAAAGTAATTTTTCTGAAAAATAACTTTCGGTCATCTCACCCCTGAACATTTCAGACTTTGCCCTTGCCCCCACGCCCCTACTTACCTGTGGGGGGCACACCTCCTTGTGTGCCGCCGTCCCCAACATCCCTGTGCGATGCCGGTTCCCTTCACTTATGTGCTTGGGAACCAGCGCTGCTGGGTCCTTTTTTTTATTTATTTTTTTTGTTTTTTACATATACACCACTGCAACCCCCAAATCTGAAAATGCTGAACATGGGGAGCGAGCAGGGGACACCCCTGAAACTCCTGCTACTCATGTTCAGTATTTTCCCATTAGTACGAATGGTACGGGCCTTTTTCGGTCTTTTGTACCATTCGTATGAACGGATTCAGTCTTTTTGGACATTTCCTTAGAAACCTATTGTGCTTCAAAATCAGAATGTGAGTTTGCGTAATGTGTATGCACATTATTTATTTTAAAATAATCTTTTCTGGAGCCTTGTTTTTTATCAAGTCCGGGCTTTCGCTCAACATTGGGCCTCATTTAGAGCTCCCGTCAAGCACAAATACATGGCCGCGTGCGGCAAGGATGCAGCAAGTGGAAGGATCTGCATGACTCAGAGTTAAGGGGGGCCTTCAGTCTCTCCCCATCTTGGAGACCCATTGCCAAGGGGGGAGCCAGACACTGGCTGGAGGGCGTGGGGGCAACGCCCTCATGAATTGAGGAAGTTGAAGGCAGAAGGCAGCCATCTTTGTTGACGCTCAGCCCAGGGCACCAATCGGAAAGGAGGGCATAGGAAGAGCCAGTCAGTAGCGTCGCCCGTGAGAGCCGAAAGTGTTCAAGCAGTCACTAGTGGCAGAGGATAGAAGCCGACCCCGCCCATATCAATATACCCCCTACGATGACGCCAACGGCTTAACTGCTCCGCTCAGCTTTCAGGTGGCTCACACCTCCCAAGGATTAGCCTTTCTTGGTGAAACTGAATATCCTCAAAATAGGGGTGGCAAAAAATGAAATAATGAGGCAAAGGAAGGCAGAATAGTTGAAGGAAGGGATTAACAGTCACGATATTCAGCTTCTGGCAGTGGCCGAAGTGTATGAAAAGAAATAGTGGAACTATGTTCCCTGCTGGCTGCCCCTGATCCCCACAAACCCCATCACCACGCCCCCACCCGCGCACAATCAAAACCCCAAACAAACACACCTGCTGTTTAAGGGAACATTCAGTGCCGTGCAAGTTTCAACTCCTTCCTACACTGATTTTAAAACGAAACCATTCCAGAATGGTTTATTTTTAAAATAAAAGTATAGCAACAGTCAAGCTTATTTTTGACTGGCTCCTGCCCACTTCGACCACTGGCCTCTGGTCTTGGAAAAACACCGGGAGGTGGGTTTGATGGCATGTGGGGGTCGCGGGGTGTGTGTGTATTTTCTTTGTGTACGCTGCAAGCCACACATCCAGTTGTTGGGACCTTCCGCAGCCTCAGGTCACCTCGAGAAGACGCCCTCTTTTAGTCCCAGCACAAGTAACTTATCCACACTGCCCCGCGTTACTTCACTTTTACCCCGAGGTCTGTTGAGGGCAGAGAGACATCTTATGCATACAGGGGGTTACCGAGGCCAAAGTGAACCAAACAAAGGCACAATTGCTAGTGAGCCTGCGGGCAGGGGTGGACTGGGAACTAAAAGAGGCCCTGGAAATAATTACTGGGGACCAAAAGAGGCCCTGGAAATAATTTTCAAAGTGGCCCCATATGACACATTTCCAGCAAGCCCAATCCTTTTACTATGCAAAAATTTGAAATACCACACAAAAGAGGCCCAGGGTGCAGAGGCCCACCGGGAAATCTCCAGAGATCCCTATAGGCCAGTCCACCCCTGCCTGCGGGCACATGTAGGGAGATTTCTTTCTTTATTTTATTGTTTTTTTTTATAACACACTTAATACCTGAGTTTGGATTCTAAGCGCAAATCCAGGATTCAAACCTCTGTTGCTCTGCGTGGTATTGCGTCCACGACCAGCACGTTGCCCCTGTGCTATCCTGCGTTCAGATTTGGTGATTATGGTGCCGCCTGAGAGTAAGCTTTTTAAAACAGTCCTTTAGTGCCTCCCCCCCTACCCCAACATTTTAAGGTTGCCTCCCCCCATAACCATTGGACCTCATTGGGGAATGGGGAATGCATAGCACCGCTTGCAGAATTTACCTCATGCGGTAATGCCTTAGTGTGAAGGGAATTTCCTCCACAGAAACCAGGACATTTGGGCGAGTTCCAATTTTGAAGCTCGGGATTTGGTGGTGCAGCCAAAACACCAGCACTTGTTTACCACAAACGCCAAACACGAAATGAGGTCCTATGCGTTCAGATTAACTAATAAATAGTGTTACATTGAAAATACTTTAGGAAAATATTGTTAAAGTAAAACAAAAAATGTGATTCACTTGTTCTTTTGTTGGTGTTTTACCTGGTGTACAGAATATCTAGAAACATGAATTCTCCTACTCTTAGACACACAATCTCCGCAATTCACACTCTTCTTTCTCTCTCTCCCTTCTGCCTAGCTCCTGCTCCCCTCTTGGCGCTTTGGGTAGCCAGCAGCTGGCTCTGTGTCCAGGCGTTGCCTTTTCATTATCAAATCTAGCTTCTGATTCTGATTCTGATTTCGCGCTCTGAAACACTTGTGTATGAGCGCGATATAAATAAAATATCATATCATTATCATATCATTCGTGAGACGTCAGGGGCTTGAACAACAACACGCCAGTGATAGTGGAAGACACATCACACACCTGATGGCCCCCCAGGATGCGACTCATTCGAACTTGTATCCTGCTGTCATCACCAGAACTCGAAGGTCTTGGCCATGGCCAGTGGACACCAAAGAAACTGTAGTTTAACAAAACCCTTGAAATTCAGAGAATTTCTTTTAGTTAAGGGCCAGTTAAGGTGATCCGATTTAATGCCACAAAACCCTTGAAATTCAGCAGATGTGGTTAGCGATGGCCATCATAACTCGGAGGCCCCCCTGTTGCAAAGCCCATGAGCACATCCATGATATTGCAGAGGGGATTCACACTGACATGCAAAATGACATCATCAGGGTGAGCTACTGGGAGGACGCGAGTTAAGAGCGTGCCCCCATCCACACATATCCTGAATTTCAAGGGTTGTGTTAAACCTCATCACATTGACTCCCTGTTAAATTAGGTTTTTCCACTGATATAAACCAAGTCACACACAGCACAGCGCCACCCAGTATCCATCGCTGGAAGTTCATCTCCAGTTCAGAGCCGTATGAGCAATGCATTGTGGGTATGCAGTTTAGCACAAAAGTCACGACTGATCTATATACGCGCACGCACACATGCGCAGCTTTTTTCTCTGCCTGTTTGCACTCTTTCTTTCTCTTCATTTCTTTGTTTCTGTCTTCCTTTCATTCCTCTTTTTCTGTTTTTCTTTCCCCTTTTCTTCTCGTTCTTTCTCTTTCTTTTTTTGTTCCTTCCATTTTTTTTCCTTTTCTCTTTTTCTCTTTCTTGCTTTGCATTTTTTTCTTCCTTGCTTTATTTTTAGTTTCCATTTTTACTCTCTATTTTGCCTTTCTCTTACTTTCTGTACACTTTTCTGTATGTCTTTATTTCTTTCTCTATTTTCTTTATTCCCTTCTTTTTCTTTTTTCGCTTTTCTCTTTTTCTTACTGTCCTTTTCACTGTTATTTTCTATTCTATTTTCTCTTTCTTTCGCCTTTTATTTTCTCTTTTTCCTTCTCTCTCTTGTTCTCTCCTTTTTTTATTTCTTTTTTCTCTTTCTTCCCTATAGTTCTTACATCACCATTCTCAGTCTTTCCTTCTCGCTCCCCCTTGTTTCTCTTCTCCTCGTTTCCTTGCCCCCTCCATCCCTTCTGTCTCCCTCTTTAGCTCTCACTCTTCCTCTCCTTCGTCTCTCGGCGCCTCCCGCCTTTCCCACCCGTCCGCCCGGTCCCCTTCCACCACGCGCGCAATTGACACGCATCCCCGGCTGCCAATTACCAAACACCCAGACGCGGCAGCCCTATTTTACACAAACTGTGGTGCGACCCAGCCATCACACACAAATAAGGGCCTGTGCGCGCCGTGTGAAGCGCCCGGCTCCCCCTGCACACATAAATAAACAGAATTGTGTCTGTGTATCTGGTAGTTTTTTTTTTTTTTTTTGCTTGGGTCTTTCTAATCAGGGGTCATTACAGCAATAGATCTTATCTGCAGACTGTTAGTCCCCGAGCACCTTCAATTCGCATTTTTGTTCATGCTTGACTGCGGTTGTGGCTGTTTCTGATAGTTGTAGGTCAGCCATGACAGACTATAGGTGACATTAAATAAACAAGCTGGGGGTCTGGGCGCAGCCAGGAAGCAGCGCTGCCGGAGCCTTGCAGTGTGATTGGCTGTGATTAATCACTATTGTTATTCGTGGGGACTGGCTGTGAGCAAGGCCTGCCTGTCTGGGCCGCTCCACGTTGCTCCAGGCCAGGCTCTCAGGACGTGCTTTGGAAATCTGTATGAAAAATAGAGGCAAGGGGTCCTCAGGGGTTGGAGAGAGGAGGGGAGAGGGTGGGAGACAGGAGAGTGAAGTGTTCTGTCTGGAGCCCATAGCGTTTAGAAGGCAACATGAGCCTAAGACTTGGGGGGTTTCTGGCCGCTTTTTATGAATTCATGGCCTTATAGTCTGGTAGTGTTGTGCCGACAGTTTATTTAGGTTGTTTATGCCGCTTATTTTCCGAGGACTTTTAAATGCCTGCATGGCCTGGGGCAGGAAGAACATCTGTGGGGGGGTTGGAAGAAAGTCCATGCGCCTGAAACTGGGCAGTGGTCTCATTCTTTTATCCCGTGCCTGGGGTCTTAATCACATTCCTCTATCGTCCTATCCTACAGGCCATCACATTCCTCTATCTGTGTGTCCTATCCAGGATGCCGTCACATTGCTCTATCCGTGTGTCCTATCCTGGAGGCCATCACATTCCTCTATCTGTGTGTCCTATCCTGGAGGCCATCACATTCCTCTATCCGTGTGTCCTATCCTGGAGGCCGTCACATTCCTCTATCCGTGTGTCCTATCTAGGAGGCCATCACATTCCTCTATCCATGTGTCCTATCCTGGAGGCCATCACATTCCTCTATCTGTGTGTCCTATCCTGGAGGCCATCACATTCCTCTATCTGTGTGTCCTATCCTGGAGGCCGTCAGATTCCTCTATCTGTGTGTCCTATCCAGGAGGCCATCACATTCCTCTATCCATGTGTCCTATCCAGGAGGCCATCACATTCCTCTATCCATGTGTCCTATCCTGGAGGCCATCACATTCCTCTATCCATGTGTCCTATCCAGGAGGCCATCACATTGCTCTATCCATGTGTCCTATCCTGGAGGCCGTCACATTCCTCTATCTGTGTGTCCTATCCAGGAAGCCATCACATTCCTCTATCCGTGTCCTGTCCTGGAGACCGTCACATTCCTCGATCAGTTTGTCCTAACCTGGAGGCCATCACATTCCTCTATCTGTGTGTCCTATCCAGGAGGCCATCACATTCCTCTCTGTGTTCTTTCATGGAGGCCGTCAGATTCCTCTATCCGTTTGTCCTATCCAGGAGGCCATCACATTCCTCTATCTGTGTGTCCTATCCTGGAGGCCATCACATTCCTCTATCCGTGTGTCCTATCCTGGAGGCCGTCAGATTCCTCTATCTGTGTGTCCTATCCTGGAGGCCATCACATTCCTCTATCCATGTGCCCTATCCTGGAGGCCATCACATTCCTCTATCCATGTGTCCTATCCTGGAGACCGTCACATTCCTCTATCTGTGTGTCCTATCCAGGAGGCCATCACATTCCTCTCTGTGTCCTTTCCTGGAGGCTGTCACATTCCTCTATCTGTGTGTCCTAACCTGGAGGCCGTCACATTCCTCTATCTGTGTGTCCTATCCTGGAGGCCGTCACATTCCTCTATCTGTGTGTCCTAACCTGGAGGCCGTCACATTCCTCTATCTGTGTGTCCTATCCTGGAGGCCGTCACATTCCTCTATCTGTGTGTCCTAACCTGGAGGCCGTCACACTCCTCTATCTGTGTGTCCTATCCTGGAGGCTGTCACATTCCTCTATCCGTGTGTCCTATCCTGGAGGCGTCACATTCCTCTATCCGTGTGTCCTATCCTGGAGGCCGTCACATTCCTCTATCCGTGTGTCCTAACCTGGAGACCGTCACATTCCTCTATCTGTGTGTCCTAACCTGGAGGCCGTCACATTCCTCTATCTGTGTGTCCTATCCTGGAGGTCGTCACATTCCTCTATCTGTGTGTCCTAACCTGGAGGCCGTCACATTCCTCTATCTGTGTGTCCTATCCTGGAGACCGTCACATTCCTCTATCTGTGTGTCCTATCCTGGAGGCCGTCACATTCTTCTATCTGTGTGTCCTATCCTGGAGGCCATCACATTCCTCTATCCTTGTGTCCTATCCTGGAGGCCATCACATTCCTCTATCCGTGTGTCCTATCCTGGAGGCCATCACATTCCTATATCCGTGTGTCTTATCCTGGAGGCCGTCACATTCCTCTATCTGTGTGTCCTATTCAGGAGGCCATCACATTCATCTCTGTGTCCTTTCCTGGAGGCTGTCAGATTCCTCTATCCGGGTGTCCTATCCTGGAGGCCATCACATTCCTCTATATGTGTGTCCTGGAGGCCATCACATTCCTCTATCCGTGTGTCCTATCCTGGAGGCCATCACATTCCTCTATCCATGTGTCCTATCCTGGTGGTCGTCACATTGCTCTATCCGTGTGTCCTATCCTGGAGGCCGTCACATTCCTCTATCGGTGTATCCTATTCAGGAGGCCATCACATTCCTCTCTGTGTCCTTTCCTGGAGGCCGTCAGATTCCTCTATCCGGGTGTCCTATCCTGGAGGCCATCACATTCCTCTATCTGTGTGTCCTGGAGGCCATCACATTCCTCTATCTGTGTGTCCTATCCTGGAGGCCATCACATTCCTCTATCCGTGTGTCCTATCCTGGTGGTCGTCACATTCCTCTATCAGTGTGTCCTATCCTGGAGGCCGTCACATTCCTCTATCTATGTGTCCTATTCAGGAGGCCATCACATTCCTCTCTGTGTCCTTTCCTGGAGGCCGTCAGATTTCTCTATCCGGGTGTCCTATGCTGGAGGCCATCACATTCCTCTATCTGTGTGTCCTATCCTGGAGGTCATCACATTCCTCTATCCGTGTGTCCTATCCTGGAGGCCATCACATTCCTCTCTCTGTGTGTCCTATCCTGGAGGCCATCACATTCCTCTATCCTTGGGTCCTATCCTGGAGACCGTCACATTCCTCTATCTGTGTGTCCTATGCTGGAGGCGTCACATTCCTCTATCCGTGTGTCCTATCCTGGAAGCCGTCACATTCCTCTATCCATGTGTCCTAACCTGGAGGCCGTCACATTCCTCTATCCGTGTGTCCTATCCTGGAGGCCATCACATTCCTATATCCGTGTGTCCTAACCTGGAGGCCGTAACAGTCCTCTATCTGTGTGTCCTATCCTGGAGGCCATCACATTCCTCTATCCGTGTGTCCCATCCTGGAGGCCATCATATTCCTCTATCCATGTGTCCTAACCTGGAGGCGGTCACATTCCTCTATCCGTGTGTCCTATCCTGGAGGCCATCACATTTCTCTATCCATGTGTCTTAACCTGGAGGCCATCAGATTCCTCTATCCGTGTGTCCTATCCTGGAAGCCGTCACATTCCTCTATCCATGTGTCCTAACCTGGAGGTCGTCACATTCCTCTATCCGGGTGTCCTATCCTGGAGGCCGTCACATTCCTCTATCCATGTGTCCTAACCTGGAGGCCGTCACATTCCTCTATCCGGGTGTCCTATCCTGGAGGCCGTCACATTCCTCTATCCGTGTGTCCGATCCTGGGGGCCATCACATTCCTCTATCCGTGTGTCCTATCCTGGAGGCCATCACATTCCTCTATCTGTGTGTCCTTTCCTGGAGGCTGTCAGATTCCTCTATCCGGGTGTCCTATCCTGGAGGCCATCACATTCCTCTATCTGTGTGTCCTATCCTGGAGGCCATCACATTCCGCTATACGTGTGTCCTATCCTGGAGGCCATCACATTCCTCTATCCGTGTGTCCTATCCTGGAGGCCATCACATTCCTCTATCCTTGGGTCCTATCCTGGAGGCCGTCACATTCCTCTATCTGTGTGTCCTATGCTGGAGCGTCACATTCCTCTATCCGTGTGTCCTATCCTGGAGGCCGACATTCCTCTATCCATGTGTCCTAACCTGGAGGCCGTCACATTCCTCTATCTGTGTGCCCTATCCTGGAGGCCATCACATTCCTCTATCTGTGTGTCCTAACCTGGAGGCCGTCACATTCCTATATCTGTGTGTCCTATCCTGGAGGCCATCACATTCCTCTATCCATGTGTCCCATCCTGGAGGCCATCATATTCCTCTATCCATGTGTCCTAACCTGGAGGCCGTCACATTCCTCTATCCGTGTGTCCTATCCTGGAGGCCATGACATTCCTCTATCCATGTGTCCTAACCTGGAGGCCGTCACATTCCTCTATCCGGGTGTCCTATCCTGGAGGCCGTCACATTCCTCTATCCGTGTGTCCGATCCTGGGGGCCATCACATTCCTCTATCCGTGTGTCCTATCCTGGAGGCCATCACATTCCTCTATCTGTGTGTCCTTTCCTGGAGGCTGTCAGATTCCTCTATCCGGGTGTCCTATCCTGGAGGCCATCACATTCCTCTATCTGTGTGTCCTATCCTGGAGGCCATCACATTCCGCTATACGTGTGTCCTATCCTGGAGGCCATCACATTCCTCTATCCGTGTGTCCTATCCTGGAGGCCATCACATTCCTCTATCCTTGGGTCCTATCCTGGAGGCCGTCACATTCCTCTATCTGTGTGTCCTATGCTGGAGCGTCACATTCCTCTATCCGTGTGTCCTATCCTGGAGGCCGACATTCCTCTATCCATGTGTCCTAACCTGGAGGCCGTCACATTCCTCTATCTGTGTGCCCTATCCTGGAGGCCATCACATTCCTCTATCTGTGTGTCCTAACCTGGAGGCCGTCACATTCCTATATCTGTGTGTCCTATCCTGGAGGCCATCACATTCCTCTATCCATGTGTCCCATCCTGGAGGCCATCATATTCCTCTATCCATGTGTCCTATCCAGGAGGCCGTCACATTCCTCTATCCGTGTGTCCTATCCTGGAGGCCATGACATTCCTCTATCCATGTGTCTTAACCTGGAGGCCGTCACATTCCTCTATCCGTGTGTCCTATCCTGGAGGCCGTCACATTCCTCTATCCGTGTGTCCTATCCTGGAGACCGTCACATTCCTCTATCTGTGTGTCCTATTCAGGAGGCCATCACATTCCTCTCTGTGTCCTTTCCTGGAGGCCGTCAGATTCCTCTATCCGGGTGTCCTATCCTGGAGGCCATCACATTCCTCTATCTGTGTGTCCTGGAGGCCATCACATTCCTCTATCTGTGTGTCCTATCCTGGAGGCCATCACATTCCTCTATCCGTGTGTCCTATCCTGGTGGTCGTCACATTCCTCTATCAGTGTGTCCTATCCTGGAGGCCGTCACATTCCTCTATCTATGTGTCCTATTCAGGAGGCCATCACATTCCTCTCTGTGTCCTTTCCTGGAGGCCGTCAGATTTCTCTATCCGGGTGTCCTATGCTGGAGGCCATCACATTCCTCTATCTGTGTGTCCTATCCTGGAGGTCATCACATTCCTCTATCCGTGTGTCCTATCCTGGAGGCCATCACATTCCTCTCTCTGTGTGTCCTATCCTGGAGGCCATCACATTCCTCTATCCTTGGGTCCTATCCTGGAGACCGTCACATTCCTCTATCTGTGTGTCCTATGCTGGAGGCGTCACATTCCTCTATCCGTGTGTCCTATCCTGGAAGCCGTCACATTCCTCTATCCATGTGTCCTAACCTGGAGGCCGTCACATTCCTCTATCCGTGTGTCCTATCCTGGAGGCCATCACATTCCTCTATCCGTGTGTCCTAACCTGGAGGCCGTAACAGTCCTCTATCTGTGTGTCCTATCCTGGAGGCCATCACATTCCTCTATCCGTGTGTCCCATCCTGGAGGCCATCATATTCCTCTATCCATGTGTCCTAACCTGGAGGCGGTCACATTCCTCTATCCGTGTGTCCTATCCTGGAGGCCATCACATTTCTCTATCCATGTGTCTTAACCTGGAGGCCATCAGATTCCTCTATCCGTGTGTCCTATCCTGGAAGCCGTCACATTCCTCTATCCATGTGTCCTAACCTGGAGGTCGTCACATTCCTCTATCCGGGTGTCCTATCCTGGAGGCCGTCACATTCCTCTATCCATGTGTCCTAACCTGGAGGCCGTCACATTCCTCTATCCGGGTGTCCTATCCTGGAGGCCGTCACATTCCTCTATCCGTGTGTCCGATCCTGGGGGCCATCACATTCCTCTATCCGTGTGTCCTATCCTGGAGGCCATCACATTCCTCTATCTGTGTGTCCTTTCCTGGAGGCTGTCAGATTCCTCTATCCGGGTGTCCTATCCTGGAGGCCATCACATTCCTCTATCTGTGTGTCCTATCCTGGAGGCCATCACATTCCGCTATACGTGTGTCCTATCCTGGAGGCCATCACATTCCTCTATCCGTGTGTCCTATCCTGGAGGCCATCACATTCCTCTATCCTTGGGTCCTATCCTGGAGGCCGTCACATTCCTCTATCTGTGTGTCCTATGCTGGAGCGTCACATTCCTCTATCCGTGTGTCCTATCCTGGAGGCCGACATTCCTCTATCCCTGTCTCCTATCCTGGAGGCCGTCACATTCCTCTATCCATGTGTCCTAACCTGGAGGCCGTCACATTCCTCTATCTGTGTGTCCTATCCTGGAGGCCATCACATTCCTCTATCTGTGTGTCCTAACCTGGAGGCCGTCACATTCCTATATCTGTGTGTCCTATCCTGGAGGCCATCACATTCCTCTATCCATGTGTCCCATCCTGGAGGCCATCATATTCCTCTATCCATGTGTCCTAACCTGGAGGCCGTCACATTCCTCTATCCGTGTGTCCTATCCTGGAGGCCATGACATTCCTCTATCCATGTGTCTTAACCTGGAGGCCGTCACATTCCTCTATCCGTGTGTCCTATCCTGGAGGCCATCACATTCCTCTATCCGTGTGTCCTATCCTGGAGACCGTCACATTCCTCTATCTGTGTGTCCTATCCTGGAGACTGTTATATTCCTCTATCTGTGTGTCCTATCCTGGAGGCCGTCACATTCCTCTATCTGTGTGTCCTATCCTGAAGGCCGTCACATTCCTCTATCTGTGTGTCCTATCCTGGAGGCCATCACATTCCTCTATCCGTGTGTCCTATCCAGGAGGCCATCACATTCCTCTATCTTTGTGTCCTATCCTGGAGGCTGTCACATTCCTCTATCTGTGTGTCCTATCCTGGAGGCCATCACATTCCTCTATCTGTGTGTCCTATCCTGGAGGCCGTCACATTCTTCTATCCATGCGTCCTGTCCTACAGGCCATCACATTCTTCTATCCATGCGTCCTATCCTACAGGCCATCACATTCTTCTATTCATGCGTCCTATCCTAGAGGCCATCACATTCTTCTATCCATGCGTCCTATCCTACAGGCCATCACATTCTTCTATCCATGCGTCCTATCCTACAGGCCATCACATTCTGCTATCTGTGTGTCCTACCCAGGAGGCCATCACATTCCTCTCTGTGTTCTTTCATGGAGGCCGTCAGATTCCTCTATCCGTTTGTCGTAACCTGGAGGCCATCACATTCCTCTATCTGTGTGTCCTATCCAGGAGGCCATCACATTCCTCTCTGTGTTCTTTCATGGAGGCCGTCAGATTCCTCTATCCGTTTGTCCTATCCAGGAGGCCATCACATTCTTCTATCTGTGTGTCCTATCCTGGAGGCCATCACATTCCTCTATCCATGTGTCCTATCCTGGAGGCCATCACATTCCTCTATCCATGTGTCCTATCCTGGAGGCCATCACATTCCTCTATCCGTGTGTCCTATCCTGGAGACCGTCACATTCCTCTATCTGTGTGTCTTATCCTGGAGGCCATCACATTCCTCTCTGTGTCCTTTCCTGGAGGCTGTCACATTCCTCTATCTGTGTGTCCTAACCTGGAGGCCGTCACATTCCTCTATCCGGGTGTCCTATCCTGGAGGCCATCACATTCCTCTATCTGTGTGTCCTATCCTGGAGGCCATCACATTCCGCTATACGTGTGTCCTATCCTGGAGGCCATCACATTCCTCTATCCGTGTGTCCTATCCTGTAGGCCATCACATTCCTCTATCCTTGGGTCCTATCCTGGAGGCCGTCACATTCCTCTATCTGTGTGTCCTATGCTGGAGCGTCACATTCCTCTATCCGTGTGTCCTATCCTGGAGGCCGACATTCCTCTATCCATGTGTCCTATCCTGGAGGCCGTCACATTCCTCTATCCATGTGTCCTAACCTGGAGGCCGTCACATTCCTCTATCTGTGTGTCCTAACCTGGAGGCCATCACATTCCTCTATCTGTGTGTCCTAACCTGGAGGCCGTCACATTCCTATATCTGTGTGTCCTATCCTGGAGGCCATCACATTCCTCTATCCATGTGTCCCATCCTGGAGGCCATCATATTCCTCTATCCATGTGTCCTAACCTGGAGGCCGTCACATTCCTCTATCCGTGTGTCCTATCCTGGAGGCCATGACATTCCTCTATCCATGTGTCTTAACCTGGAGGCCGTCACATTCCTCTATCCGTGTGTCCTATCCTGGAGGCCGTCACATTCCTCTATCCGTGTGTCCTATCCTGGAGGCCGTCACATTCCTCTATCTGTGTGTCCTATCCTGAAGGCCGTCACATTCCTCTATCTGTGTGTCCTATCCTGGAGGCCATCACATTCCTCTATCCGTGTGTCCTATCCAGGAGGCCTCACATTCCTCTATCTTTGTGTCCTATCCTGGAGGCTGTCACATTCCTCTATCTGTGTGTCCTATCCTGGAGGCCATCACATTCCTCTATCTGTGTGTCCTATCCTGGAGGCCGTCACATTCTTCTATCCATGCGTCCTGTCCTACAGGCCATCACATTCTTCTATCCATGCGTCCTATCCTACAGGCCATCACATTCTTCTATTCATGCGTCCTATCCTAGAGGCCATCACATTCTTCTATCCATGCGTCCTATCCTACAGGCCATCACATTCTTCTATCCATGCGTCCTATCCTACAGGCCATCACATTCCTCTATCTGTGTGTCCTACCCTGGAGGCCGTCACATTCTTCTCTCCATGCGTCCTATCCTACAGGCCATCACATTCCTCTATCTGTGTGTCCTATCCGGGATGCCATCACATTCTTGTATCCATGCGTCCTATCATACAGGCCATCACATTCTTTTATCCCTGTGTCCTCTCAGAAAGATCATCACCTTCTTGTATCCCTTTGCCTTATCCCGGACACGTTCACTCTTTTCTATCTTTGTGTCCTAGCCTGTATGCCATCACACATTTCTTTATGTGTGTCCTAGCCTGTGGGTCATCACAGCTTTTGTTCACTGTGATCTATCCTGGAGTTCATCAAATCCTTCTACCCATGTGTCTTTTCCTGAAAGTTATGTTTGTATTTTTTTAAATTTGTATTTGTTTATTTATATTGTGCACCCTGCCCTGGGGCATCTGGGCGCATAATTTAAGTAACAAATGGGTACATACATGAATAAAACGTTTCCCCCATGGGAGAAATTAAGCCAAACAGCAAGAGTTACAAAGAAAATAATATTGTTACAACAAGTACAATCAACAAGAGTTACAAGGAAAGTACAAATGTTACAAAGAGTACAATCAGCAAATCTGAGGTCAGAGCAAGAGTTACACGGAGCTAGTGTCGATACATATCGCATATTCAGTCAATCACATACGTGATAGCCAAGTACGAGGTAGACTGGTGTACAAGATATCTATGTATAGTAAGTGAGGTAGGTGGCAGAAGAGAAGGTCAAAGGCACCTTAACCTACTTAGTAAGTCGGTTGGGAAGTGGAGGCAGCGACATCAAGCTCGTGGAGCCAAAGTTTGGTTTTATTCTAGAAAGATAGAAAGGAGGGTTCGGCTCTGAGTGACGAGGGTAGTGTGTTCCAAAGTTTGGCCGCAAGGACAGGGAAGCTTGATCCCCCGGCAGTCTGAAGCTTATATCTAGGTACAGAGAGTGAGTTAGAGTGGGCAGACCTCAAGGGTCTGTTGGCCATGTGCCGTGTGAAGCGATTGGTTAGGTAGGCAGGGGCTGAGTTGTACAGGGCCTTGTGTGTTAACACAAGGGTTTTGAGGGAGATTCAGTAAGTAACTGGCAGCCAATGGAAGTTACGTCTTGTATCTGAGATGTGGCATCTCCTGGGGAGATTAAGGGCTGCCCTAATGGCATTATTCTGTGTGACTTGTAACTTATCGATATTTTTTTGGCTAGTTCCTAAGTAAAGTGCATTGCAATAATCAACTTTAGCCAAGATGAGTGTTCTCGCAAGGATAATGCAGTTGTCAGTGGTCAGGAAGGGTCTACAGGCGGTGGTCAGTTTGCATGTGTATGCAGAGGCAGAGACAACAGCATTAGTTTGTCTGGTGAGGGAGAGTGTTGAGTCCAGGTAAATGCCAAGTGTTTTAGTGTCATTAGACACTTTAATGTTGTTCCCGTGAATAATGAAGGTTTTATAAGCAGAGTCTAGTTTAGAGAGTTTGATGTGAGAGCCTAGGATGAGTAGCTCGGTTTTTCCATCATTAAGGCAGAGCCCATTATGTGCCATCCAGGCCTGGATGACAAGGTAGACATCATTAAGTGCTTTGGAATCAATGGCGTAGTCACCTGTAATGGGGATGAGTATCTGGGTGTCATCCACATAGTTAGTATATGAGACACCCAGATAATCAAGAATGTCGAAGAGTGGCTTTGTGAATACATTGTACAATGTGGGGGGGACGCAGGAGCCTTGTGGGACTCCACATGGACAGGTGCTGGCTCGGCTGAGGCTGAGGGTGAGAAGACCCTCATGGTTCTATTGGCCAAGAAGGATGTGATCCATGAATTAGCAGCATCTGAGAAGTGGGCAGTTGTTTTGAGGTGGTGACAAAGGATTTGATGATCTACCATGTCAACAGCTGCTAAGAGGTCCAGTAGGAGTAATAAAGCCAGCTTGCCCTTGTCTTTTAGGTTTTCAATTTGTGTTTTTAAATCAATCAAGGCGGTTTCAGTTCCGTGTCTGGGGCGGTAGCCAGACTGCCTGACGCCTAAGAGGTTGTTGGTTTCAAGGTACTATGTTTATCCAGAAAGTCCCTACAGTCCTTCATGCCCGTTTCCTGTGGTGGAAAGGGACTGAATCCTTGCACCCCTGCATGCTATCCTCAAGGCGCTCCATTTAACCAAGAAGTCATTGCATTTCTCAATCCCTTGGGTCAAATTCTACTCAGATATCGCTGTCTTGTATCCCTATACCAGAAAAGTCAATTAATTATCCAGGAAATCCTCCCATTCTTCGATCCTTCTGTCCTAACCTGGAAGGGATCTGGTTCTTCAATCCTTCTGTCCTAACCTGGAAGGGATCTGGTTCTTCTATCCTTCTGGCCTAACCTGGAAGGGATCTGGTTCTTCTATCCTTCTGTCCTAACCCGGAAGGGATCTGGTTCTTTTATCCTTCTGTCCTACCTACAAAGTCACACACTTCTTCTGGCTTTATTTCTAATCCTAATCTAATCTCATTCTGCCAGCTCTGTGTCCAATCCTGCAAATTATCATATCACCCCAGAGTTGTTGTGTTATTCTATCATTGTGCCCTTTCCTGGGTAGTGATTGCAGGCAGTGATCACATTATCCTACACCTCTCCCACATCACAGAAGCCATCCCACTTTTCCAAGTAATTCCATCTCCCCACACCTGTGTCACATCCTGGAAGTCCTTCCACTGCTCAAAGGTTCTATGCTATCTTGGAAGTTACTTCATTATGCAGAAAGACCTGGGTACATGTGCGTTATAAATGTCTTATCATATGATATCATGCTATCATTTTGTCCTAACCCTAGAAGGGATTCTATTCGATAATCCTGGTGTTATATCCTGGGAGTGATGAATTCCTCAATTCTTCTGTGCTCTTTTAAAAGGCACCCCACTGTTCTCGGCCATAATCCCCTTTGAAGCCCCACCATTCTTCTACCCTGGATTGTGATCCCATTGTTTAATCTCTGTGTCCTTTCTTTGAAGCCCCACCATTCTTCTACCCTGGATTGTGATCCCATTGTTTAATCTCTGTGTCCTTTCTTTGAAGCCCCACCATTCTTCTAACCTGCATTGTGATTCCAACCTTTCAACCCCAGGTCCTATCTTGGAAATCCTTTAAATCTCTGTCCTGGGCTGTGACTCCCATGCGCTGATGCTATGTTCTATCTTGTAAGACTTTGTGTTCCTTTATGCAGGGATGTGATCCCAATCGTTCACCCTGGTGTCCGATCCTGAAAGCCCTCCCATTCCTTTATCCCTTATGAACAATATTTTCTTTATTGAATTATTAGATCTCTAATACAATTGTAATACACACATACAATAACTAAAGAAAACTTGCATCAAAAAGCTGAAAGCAATACCCCTTCATCTCAAGAGAAAAAGCAGCAAAGCTACTGCGCGTGCCCGGCCACATCCGCCTCTGTGTCTATTGTCCTACTCCTTGCACTCTTCCAGACACAACACAACCCTGTTTTCAGACCCGCCTGACATACTGCACAGCTGCAACTGTCACCAGGTGATCCTCTGGGGATATTAGGGAGAACATAGCATCCATGCAATGCTACAATGAAGTGGACACGTCACACTCGCAGACTCGGTGACCCTGACGTGGGTCTGTGTAAGCAAACTGTGCTGGTCTGGTGCTAGACCCCTTCTGCCCACAGATTGCCATCTTTCAGGAAGAGTATCAGGCCTTTCCACTTGCCCTGTCCCCATATGTTACCCCTCTGCCCTTGGACCTACCTTGTCTTGGCCCCCAATCCATCCAGTTTCAGGGACAATAGGGAGTGGTCTGCTCCAACCCATACGAGGCTGCGTCAACATGTAGATATCGCAACTAGGCCACCCTTGCCTGGGTGGCCTTGTAAAGAGCGCATGGATGAGGGCATCGCCTGTTAGCCTGTTTTCCAGGCTTGTCCTTTGCCAGGATCCTTGGTAAGATGTCACCATGTTACCTCCTATGGTAATTGACTACACACTTGTTTCTCCGGCTGGTCCTGGGTGCCTCACCACACTCCACCTGCTGGATCTAATTGCCCCATCTCCCTTCTCCCCTTGCCCTTCCTGAGTGTCCACACCCACTTCCTCCCAGGCTGGTGTGAGGCTCCCCAATCCCTTTCCTTTGTGAGTCTTCCTTTGTATTCTGGCAAATTCAGTTTGTGAGTTCTTTTACCTATTGATCTTGATATTGATATTTTATTTCTATCGCGCTCATACACAAGTGTTTCAGAGCGCGACAAGGCAAGGGAGGTGAACAAGGGAGAAACAAAGCAACGATCTTACTAGGCCCAGTGACATTGAGAACGCGCAAGTGCAGGAAGAGTCCCCTCCTCTCATTTGCTGAATTCCTTGGTTGTTTACTCCCCTTTTTATCGGAGCCAGATTTAATATCAAGCCTGCCTTTGAGTGTATCCCTGTGTTTGTGCTCGGCCCTAAGAGTTCTTATAGCGCCCAAAGTAGGGCTACCCCAACGTTACCCTATGGTGTTGCAGGTCACGAGAGGATAGCTCAAGGGCATAGTGCTCGCCTTGGAAGCAAGACGACACGGAGCAACACAGGTTTGATCCCTGGGTCTGCGCTTAGAAACCTCTGGGTATTAAGTGCGTTATAAATAGCAATCATATCAGGTAGAGTTCTCTCTCCCTGTTAGGAATGTCACTATATTGGTGGTGTTCTTTCCAACTCTGTAAAATGGCACCACTGAATGGAATACATTTTACCTGGTTGGGTCCTGTTTGACCCCCTTCTCCATTCCTCAAAACAGAGGTTGTAGTTCTTTGACACAAAGTCCTGAGGGAGATAAGACTATGCGCGGCGCCTCTTTCTTTACGTAAGAGCAGGTCGCCAGATTTGTCCACTGGATGTGTGCAGCCCAGTACTGAGGGTCTGTAGTTAAACCAAAACCAGTTCCGACTGGCATACGCCGATGTCTGTCTGGGACATTGTGGATTGCTTCCTTTGTGTGAGTGACCTTTTGAGAATGCGTGGGTGTGCTTGGAGAGATGATCTGCCATTGGTGTGATTGGGAGCAGTCTTCAGTGATTGCTGAGGGGGGTAAAAGCAGACCCCCTTGTCTAAAGCTGGATTTTCAAGCATGCCCTCTGGAAGGACCGCTGCTCGAGGAATGAATGAATCTCTACTTCAGCACCCTCAGACATCCCGAACAAACCGACAACGAAGCACTGCCTCTCCAAAGGAGACCAGAGGGACCCCGCAGCAGTGCTCCTAACCCGTGATCCCGTAGCGATAAATGGATCATGGCTCCTGCTTGAAGGCCTCACCTCCCTGAAGCTCCTGACCGGACTTTGACTCTAAAAGAGCTCTTATTGAAAAAGTGATACGTGTGGAAATGGCAGTCTCCACGTCCCTTGCTGTCTACTGTGGGTGTCTTGTACTTTTTCATTTTCAATGTGTTACATTCCATGTCTGTTGCTGTTTACTTTTGGTTTCCTGTATTTCTTTCATTTTCAATAAATCACAGGACTTTTCATTTGCCCTCTGTATTTTTCAGTTTCAACATATTGCACAAATTAATTTTTCCCAAATGTATTTTCCACCTTGCACTGCGTGACTGCACTGAATAAGCCCGTCCAAGGCCTGGCCCACCCCCGGAGAACCCCCAAGCCCATGTGGCAGCTGTGACAGCTGTGGGCTTTTACTGCAGCCTGGGGGAGGCAGGCCCTTCCCTCTCCTTCCTTAGCTGTTGTCCCTGAATCCTGGGAACAATGTCCTCCCCTCCCAAGGGGGCCTGTCTATGTCTTCCCACCTGCCTCCTCTTTCTGTCGCTAGCCCCTCTGGACCATGGAACAGCTGTGTGGCAACCATTGTGTCCATCACAGGGTATGTTCGCCCACCTGCCTCCCCTTCCAGTGTACAATCTGCACCCTGGGAGGCTAGCCCCTCCATCCCCTTCCTGGTAACAATTCCCTATGTTTGCCCACCTTTCATGTCCCTGCCTCCTTCCTGTACCAAGCTACAGCCTTAGGCAGCCAAGGCTCCTTGGGGGAGATGAGAGCTGTGGAGTGGAGGGGGGGGGCACACCTGTCCCTGCATGTGTCATCCTACATCCTGTGACCCTGTCCCCTTCCTTCTTGGACCCTGTGGGCAGGCTCTGGAAGGGTGGAGCCTTATAAGTGGACAGAGGGCTGTGTATCGCTCTTTTCTATTGGTTGCTGGTGGGGGGTAGAGGAGCTCAGGAGGCCCTTTCAACAGGTACTCCGTCTTCCCTTCTCCATCCCCCTCTCTTTCCTCCCCCAACATGCCCTACTATGCCACCAGTAGGGCTCCTGGCCTCTCTGCCCTGCTCCCCCTGCCTCTCTTGCTCTCTCTCTCTCTCTCTCTCTCTCTCTCTGTATCTGTGCCTGCCTGACTCTGTCTCTGTTTCCCTGTGCTTGCCTCTCTCTCTCTCTCTCTCTCTCTCTCTCTCTCTCTCTCTCTCTCTTTTTCTTTCTCTCTCTCTCTCTCTCTCTCTCTCTCTCTCTGCCTCTGTGCCTGCCTGCCTGCCTGCCTCTCTCTCTATCCCTGTGACTGCCTCTCTCGCTCTCTCTGTCTCTGTGCCTGCCTCTCCTGCTTTCTGTGCCTGTGCCTGCCCGCCTCCCTCTCTCACTGTGTGCCTCTTTCACCGTGTGCTTCTCTGATTGTGCACCTCTCACCCACTGTGCCTCTCACTCACTGTGCCTCTTTCTATATGTCCATCTCCCTAACACTGTCTCCCTCTCTATCACTGTGTGCCTCTCTTTCACTGTGCAACCCTCTCTCACTGTGCTCCTCTCTGTCTGTGCGCCTCTCTCACTGTGCGTTTCTCTCACTATGCGTCTCTCTCTTTCACTGTATGCTGCTCTCACTGTGCACCTCTCACTATGCACCTCTCTGTGCGTCTCTCTTACTGTGTGCCTCTCTCTAGCTGTGCACCTCTCTAGCACTGTGCACCTCTTTATCACTGTGTGGCTCTCTTTCACTGTGTAACCCTTTCTCACTGTGCTCCTCTCTCATTGTGCACCTCTCTCACTGTGCGCCGCTCTCACTGTGCACCTCTCCCTATGCACCTCTCAGTGTGCCTCTCTCACTGTATGCGTCTCACTCACTGTATGCGTCTCACTCACTGTGCACCTCTCTCTCTGTGCCTCTCTCTCAGTGCCTTTCTCCCACTGTGCCTCACCCACTGTTGCACTGTGTCTCTCTCATTTTCTCTCTCTCTCCCTCTCTCCTCCTTTCTCTCTTCCTTTCTCCCATTCTTTCCCTTCCCTCAGCCTTCACCGTCTCTACCAGCCCTCTCCAACTCCCTCCCCAACCCTTCCCTTCCGAGCTTGGAGTCCCACCCCTGCATCCAAGGGTACCCCCCAGGAATTTGGGCCCCATGCCAGTGGGTGTGCTTAGCTAGTATGCCTGCCACCCATGCCCCGCTTTGTGCCCGCCGCCCAGTGAAAACAATCATCTCTGTCCAGTGAGCCTAAGGTACTCGAACGGCAATGAGTCCTGTAATACATCTGCTCCTGATTTCTGCAAAGACTTTGGTGCCTTCGTTTGTGTTCCCACTTTTGGTGCAGCCTGCCTGTTATTGCCAGAGGGGGGACCCAGCTGTCTGCATAACACAATGCACCCTCACGAGGCCTGTCAATTCCCTGACCCTAAACTGTGGTCCTGCCTGGAGTCTCCCACATGGCCTGGCCCATCTTGGCCTTTCTCCCACGTCCACATGTTTATCGACTACATTGTGACCTCTCTGCTTTATAAAGTTTTACTTACCTTTTAGCGTTTTTTTCATTAGACTACAGAGAGGGAGAAATGCCATATGAGGAGGGAAACAAAGCCTGCAGGTGTTGTTTGGTTTTTTTCCCACCCATTGACTGCCCATGGCCATGCTAATCCATATGGTAATTCCCACCCAATTCCTTCCCCTGCCCTTCTAAAGCACTGCCTGAGAAGAACTCTTTGAGCTTGCTTTAATAAGACTTGCCATCAAGCTCTGCACTCAAAGTGCTTACCAGCATTCTTCAGAGACGTTGGAGCTGTTATCACATTACTGAAGTAATAAAAACATCTTAACCAGGTCTGCCTTCTACCACTCTATTTATAAGTACTCTGTGTGTCCTTTACTGAAGTCCATTTTGGCTTGTGTATACGTATTATGCCTTTGCCAGGCAGTGTCTGCTATGAGATGCCCAAGTACTCACACCATTTCCTCACCAGCTGCTATCAATGGCCAGTTTAATACCCCAAGGCTGGGATTCCCAGAGAAAAATCAATGGTTATGGTTGATTTGAAAGCTTCCAGCCATAATCCTTCAGTTTTGCACCCGCTTGTACGAAAGGAATCATTTGAGGTCTGTGCGGAGTGTTCCCTTGTTTACCTGCCCTGATGACAATAGTTGCATGATTCTGATAGTAAACCTTAGATGTGCTGTAATTCTGGAGGGCAAAAACGGCTTGGCATACTTGGTAACTGCTGCTCAGCAAGAAGAGGGAAGCCAACATCGAATACTTGTGTGTGTACTTATTGTGTGAAGACCGGACAGGCGTTCGGGGGATTAGGGCGCAGGGTCTGTGTCTGATAATTGTGCACATTTGGGTGCACCTGTGATATGTGAGGTGGCTGGGCTGACCTGGGCTGAGGGCTGAATTTGGTGCGTGCAGAGCGCCAACCATACAGCCAGATGGTTTCCCTGAAAGCCTTAACCCTTAAATATTTAATGAAATGATGAACACACGTGGCAGGTGTTATATCCTGCTCTGCCTCGCTTTCCCTCTGCATGAATGGCTGTGAGTCTGTGGGCCTGCTGGAATGCTTCCCTATGGAATGTTGAGTTGTGGATGCACCTGGAGACTCTGTGTATGTCAGGTCGGGTGAGCCTGGCCTGGAGTGAGGGGGCTGATGGACGTTTTCCCTCTATGTGGCTTACCTTCCCTTATTCCTGTTATCCTGTCCCAGAGCAGATATTATCAATGGCGACGAGGGTGGGATACAGCACATCTCGCTCAGTAGATGGATGTTTCTACAAACAGGTTCTCATAATGGTGAACCTGCTTCAGGGGTCCACCTTTCGTAATTGGTTATTGATACCCAGAGGTTTCTAAGCGTGGACCCGGGGATCGGACCTGTGTTACTCTGCGTCGTCTTGCTTCCAAGGCGAGCGCGTTGCCCCTGAGCTATCCTTCCGAGACCTTTCCATCCTTTTAACAATCTTCACACGGTCATATGCCCTACCCACCCAGATGAAATCTCCAGCCATCAGCTGGAGCACAATGAACTTGCTACTGGGTGTACTGAGCAGGCTGGCTCAACGCGGGTCCTGCAGGCACCTGCATAAGACATAGGCCGAAAGGTGGTTCCCTAATGAAGAACCTTGAAAAAGCTATCCGGAAATTGCTAGCGTGGTGTAATAACTAGAACAATGAAAGAAGTAGCAAAGATGGGAACCTGCCCACAGGCAGCGGATTTGGCGGAGACCCTAAGAATCAAGAATCCCATCAGCGAGTGCAGAACCCGCATTCACCACTGTGCAGAGAACGCTTAACTCTGCTTGAGGCCATCGGCCGCCTCACGATGCACACCCCACTCGCCTAATAAGGGATTGCAAGGGTGTCGCTGAAGCTCAATTAGGCCAAGTGGGATTGTGTACCGTTCATGAAAACTGCTGCCTGCTCACACATCAACATCACTGCTCTGAGTACTTAGCACGCACACCGTCGACCAGATGCACTGAATTGCTTGCCCTTTGCCCGGACAGCCAACGATGGCAAAGCTGGCATATATATATATATATGCCCCCGCTTACAGAATGTGTTTACACGCTGAGGGAGGAAGAGCAGCGCTAAAGTGGGACACAAGTGTTGGCAAATCTGAAGTTCTTTCATATTTGTTATTTACAAAATAAATATAGACAATACTGGAATAGCAGTGTGGAAAAAAACATTCTTATAAACAAGCATCAATAATGAATGAAACCTGAAGATATTGTTTATTTCTTGACTAAATAAATCACGGGGTATCGAGCAGCACAGGTTCATACATCTTGGCGTTCTTATTATTATTATTATTTATTTCTTATAAATCGCAACTCGCCCAGGGGCCTGTTGGCCAACAGTTACCCTGGTGGCTGCATGCAGAGATTTCACCACGACTCACCGGAGGATAGACCCAATTATTTATTCATTTACATTTTTTATAAAGCGCCAACTCACCCGCAGGTCTCAAAGCGCTACCACAACACAAGCAATGTGTAACTCTGCACGCTGCGGGGAGACGGAGTGACTCGTTGGTAACCGTATGGACAAACTAGTCACTGCTTCCTGAGGTGGAAGATTTACCAGCACTGGACAGAACCATCAAGCCCCGTGCCGGTCCAGTATGTTGAGGAAAGCTCCGCGATCAATGTCATCGAAGGTGAAGAGGTGGACTTGTGGTCCCCTTTGTCAACGATGTGCACCGCGGTGTCAGTGACCTGATGGTGGAAGTGTTGGTGCTGCGTATTGAATGGTTGTTGGTGTTCATGAAAGAGGTCATGTTGGGATATCTTTCCCTAGCTGGAGGAGGGCTCTTCTTCTCAGTTCCTTCCTGATCACTAGAAGGTGTATTATAGTATGGTGGTTACCCACATTTTCAAGGTTGAGTTGGGATTTTCAGGTGGGCGAGGATCTGGCCAGTCTCCGGCACATCCGGGAAGCTGTCTTGCTGGAGCGATTGCTGATGGCATGTAGGGATGTAGGGTCAGCCTGAGGACTTCCCCTGTGGTGGGTTTGGCCTGGCAAGCAGGAGGATTTTGTCCTCGTAGGAGGTTGCTTGGAAGACTGTGAGAATGTGCGTCAGTGCTTCCTAGGAGGGATGGCTCTCAATCGGATCATATTTGTATGCTTTGCATAGGGGTCAACCTGATGTCTGAGGTGAGGTTGCAGCTGTCCATAGGCGGCCTGGCCTTCAGCATTTTGTGTCTGAAGAACTTGTTGGTCCACTAGTTGGTCGATTGAGGAATTGACGGTTCCGGGGGTGGGAGGGACGCAGTACAAGCCCAATCTGAGAGCACCACTGGGTTCCATCATGGATAGCACTAGTCGACGACGACATAAGTATGCATTTGTGAACTAATACCTGCAATTAACCTCATCTGCAATGTAAATGAGCTCTAATTACAAGTAAAGACTTCAGTTGCCCAGGAGGGAAAGCAAGCAGCCATTATCGAGCGTGCGTGGCGACGCAGCGAGGGGACGTTCTGAAGCGCTCGCCGCCACCGGTTCCAAACCCTGCTGACTTGCAGCGCTTGATTTTTTGATGTTCGCTGCTTGACTCAAGGGGGGTTTGGATATGAACACTTGTTTTTTTCTTGTTAAGAACTACGCCGCAGCCACAGGCACTAAGTCTTGAAATAGCGCGCTTCGGAGATGGCGAGGCTTCTGGAAAAATCTATCACATTTCCATGCAGAGCTGTCCCCATGGAATTACGCCGCTCAATGCACATTTCCATTGGGATTTTTGGAGCTGCATATGTTTTCTATGAATTAAAACCCCAGAATCCCCAATATTCTCTATAAAGGTACGCACAAAGCATGTAGTGGTCTAAACTGATGTGTAGGCACTCCAGCATTTTGTATTATCTGTAGAATAGTGAATGTTTCCAATAGAAACAAGCACTAGCAAAGCCAATAGGCTTTGGATGTCACTCGCCAAATGCAGCCTCGGATGCCCTAAGAACCTCCAGACACAACTAAAGAACAGCAATAAACTGCACATCATTACAAGGGATGGCAACCATTGAACTACTTAACACAAAATGTACCATTTGTTCTTATATCTGTTATTCATGTTAAAATTATAATAAAATATGTTTAAAAAAATAAAATTAAATCAACAAAATAGGCACGCATTTCAAAAGAAAAAAGTAGAGCAAACGAAACACTGTTTTGTCAAGCCTCAGACATCTGGGTCTATTTCTGTTAAATTGACAGCAGAGGCAGCCAATTCCAACCAAGGCACATCCACAGTGTTCACTTTTCAGCAAACCACAATGCCTAGACACATGAAAAGGGAGGTAATAATGACACTTCACAGAGACAGATTTGTTTTCAGGCCGATAAAAAGGCTCAGCGGGCTAAGCGCTCGTTGCTGTGATCTATGTTTGATCTACAGGTCACAAATCCCGACAAGGTCGACTCAGCCTTTCATCCATCTGAAGTCGATAAAGTGAGTACCAATTTCGATTGGGTAATACTGTATTTAAATAGTAAATATGTGCTATGTAAAGTGCTTTGGATCAAAGCACTATATAAATATCGAATTGTTATTTGCCATCTAGTACTAACCATAGTAAACGGGTTCTTCTCCACTGGGTTTCACATTGAGCCCTAGTCTAAAACGGAGGGCTGGACATCCCTTTGCTAGCAGTAGATAGCAGACCATGACCCCCCACTTCTGCCTCGCCGCAGCATAGTTGCCAACATTCCCCATCCCAATCTGTAGGTTCTTATCTAGTCCTGTTTTTTTCTTTGCATTCTGGGACTTGTAGTCTGAGTTTTATAATGGGAAAAGTGGAACTACAAGTCCCAGAATGCAAAGAAAAAGAAACAGGACTGGATGAGCACCGACAGATTGGAATGGGTCATATTGGAAAGAATGCAGCGGGCCGCCCAGGACACACAGGCCACCACAACGTTTACCTCAGAACTAAAGTTCTGACCTCATGGGTTCCACACCCAGCAGACACCCCTTTCCCTTGAAAGGCTGAGCTTACCAATGACACCTCTTTCCACCGCAAGATCCACCAATGGCGGCCAGCTGCCATTCTAATGCATGTAGTGTAGGCCGGCCAGACATAGGGCGAGCACATGTCTCCAGGTCAGCAGCAAACAGCTTTTCCAGTCCTAGGCTTTTATTTAACCAAGCATTGGATTCTGATATCAGGGGCCTGCCACCTGAGGCTCTTGAGATGTTTTGGACTACAATTCCCATGATCCATCAGCATTGACTTTGCTGAACATGGCTGATGGGAGTTGTAGTCCAAAACACCTGGAAAGCCAAAGGTTGCAGAACCCTGTGATAGATGTTCTTGCTTGATTCAATTGAACTAAAGCATCAAATATGAAGTATGTGCAAAGCAAATAGGGTTCTTTGTCTTTCCTGCGTCCCTTTCGTGGCGTGCGTCTTTAGCGTGCCTGCTTGTCCAAGATGTCTCTTTTATAAATGGGGGGACCTGCCCTGTGTCTTTACCATACACTGAAAATGGTGTTCCCACCCTCCACACCCTACCTCCCCGACCTCCTTCGTCCTGTTTCTTTGAAGGAGGTCCCCCCCTCCACCCACATCGATCGACTGCCCCTAGCCCTGCCCACCTCACTGGCAGTGTCGCCACTTGCCCTGTGCCTCTCTGTCCTGTGGTCTGCCTTCATCCCCTGGGAATGCAGTGTCCAGACCTCATCCAGGACTGGACCATGGGCTCCCATGTGAAAACAGTGGCTCCATTTCACCAAAATAATAGGTTGAGCAAAAGTGGCATTTAGGGGTGGACTGGCCTTTAGGGAACTCTCGAAATTTCCTGATAGGCATCTGCCCCCTAGGCAGCGGTGGACTGGCCTATTGGGAACTCTGGAAATTTCCTGGTAGGCATCGGTACCCTGGGCAGCGGTGGACTGGCCTATTGGGAACTCTGGACATTTCCTGGTAGGCATCTGCACCCCCATACAGACTGCTGATGATATCCTGGGAATGACATCACAAGACCTTTAACCTAATGACTCTGCAAGAAGTGATGACATCTTGACACTAATGAAAACACAGCAAATGGATTACATATGTTTCTACATTAAAGGTAAAATTAATAAATAACTTTACAGTAAAATGCAGGCAGAGGGAATGGGGCACCGTTGCAACCACTGGTGTCCTCTAGAGGACTGCCCTGCTATAAGTTACTGTGTATGTCAGGTCGGGTGAGCCTGGCCTGGAGTGAGGGGGCTGATGGACGGGGTTGCCACAGAAGGCCTGGTCGTGGCTGACTTGGAGCTTTCAGCTGGTTGGGCGGTGCAACGTTGCCTACCTCTCTGTTCCCATTGCGCTGATAACTCCAGTGTCGTTTTGTTCAATTATTTGATCGTGTGCTGTTCATTTTCATTGTAAATTGGTTTGAAACCTGGTACATGCAGATCACCATAAATTCCTCAAAAGAGGATTTAAAAGTTATTTAGACAGGGGAGAAGAAGGGCAACCCAAATCCCTTAGGCCTGTGTTGGGGTAAACGTACATCAAATGCTCAATTACGAACGGAGGGCGGAGGCAGGTGTGTTTTGGAGATGGCACACCCAAATGGAGTTGGTTCTGGTGGCCAGCCTCCTTCCCCAGAACAACAGGCTATATAGACTTGGGTTTGAATAGTAAAAACGGTAGGGTTCCGCGTTGGAACTCGAGGGGTCATAGCCGCGTTTTACGTTTTCAAATGAGTGAAAAGGTCAACTTGTATGATATCATTTTACTTCAAGAGTCTTGGTTAAGCAAAAGTCTTGAAATAGACGGCTATGGCGTATTTGTATTTTATTTATTTGTAAAGTGTGCCGGGCCCGGAGGCATCTGGACGTATAATCTTTGAGAACACAGTTTCAGTTAAATACAATAGCAACGAAGAATGGCTCTACCAGTTTACAGACACATACAGGTAGGACCAGCTTACAGTAAGAAAGCAATAAGTTAGGTACAGGCGAAATATACAATAAGACATACAGGCATTATGGTCACATGCTCAGTGATAAGGAGCAAGAGTGAGAAACAGTGAGGCATTATCAGAGGTAGCACGGCGAGTATTTCAGATGTTTTGTGCAAAAAGCCATAATTTGGTTTTACTCTTGAATGATTGGAAGGAAGGCTCAGCTCTAATAGCGTTAGGGAGAGAGTTCCAGAGCTTAGCGGCCAGGACAGGGAAGCTCACACCACCTGCTTTTTGTAGTTTGAATCTAGGAAGGGATAGGCTGTGAGTTTGGGCCGCTCTTATGGGTCGGGTGGAGGTGTGGAGTGTGAGGTGGTTGGATAAGTAGGTAGGGGCCTGGTTAGACAGGCACTTGTGAGTCAAGGCAAGAGTTTTCAGTGAGATTCTGTGCTTGACAGGAAGCCAATGTAGAATACTTCTGTGGTAGGAGATATGGTGGTTTCTTGCTATATTTAATGCCGCTCTAATGGCATTGTTCTGGGTAATTTGCAGTTTGTTAAGGTTGGACAGACTGGTCCCTAGATAGAGGGTGCTGCAATAGTCTAACCTGGACATGATGAGAGTTCTGGCCAGGATGATACAATTGGGAGTGGTCAGAAATGGTCTACAGGCCGTGATAAGTTTGCAGGCATAGTCAGAAGCTGACCTGACTACATTGGTTTGTCTGGTCAGTGATAGTGTGGAGTCGAGATAGATTCCTAAAGTTTTTGTATCCTTAGAAACCTTGATGACGTTGCCGTCAATGTTGAATGACTTGAAGGAATGGTTACGTTTGTTGAGACGTTGATTGGAACCCAGATTGAGGAGTTCCGTTTTGTCATAATTGAGGCAAAATTCATGTTGCGCCATCCATGCCTGAATGACCATGTAGACGTCGTTCAAGGATTTAGTGTCCACTGTGTAATCACCCGTGATGGGGATGAGTATCTGGGTGTCATCAGCACAATTAGTGTATGAGACACCCAGATAGTCAAGAACATCAAAAAGTGGTTTAGTAAACACATTATAAAGTGTAGGAGACACATGAGAACCTTGAAGAACACCACAGTAAATGGGAGCAGGGTCTGCGGATGCTGACGGGGAAAATACCTGCATGGATCTGTTGCTTAAGAAGGAACTGATCCAAGCAGTGGCAGAACCAGAAAAGTGGCCGGCAGATATGAGGTGCTGGCACAGGATTTGGTGATTAACCAAATCAAAAGCCGCCGAGAGATCTAGTAGTGATAGCAAGGCTAATTTCCCGTTGTCTTTCAAAACCTTGATTTGTGCTTTGAGGTCAATCAGGGCAGTTTCAGTCCCCTGCCTGGGGCGGAAACCAGATTGTCTCAAACCAAGGAGATTGTTAACTTCGAGTCCTGGATCTGAAGGTAAGCCGCTCGATCTAATATTTTGAGCATGAATGGGACAATAGTGATGGGTCTATAATTGGTTGGTATGCTAGGGTCCAGGGAAGGTGTTTTGAGCAGGGGGATAACCCAAGCGTCCTTTAGATTGTCCGGGACAATACCTGTTTTGAAGGATGAAGGCAGTGATAAATGGGGCTAGATCGTAAGAGGCTTCCTTAATAATAGGAGCAGGGCACGAGTCACCTTGACAGTTGGATGGGTTAATTTTGTTGAGGATAGATTCCACTTCAGCAATAGTGAGTGGGGAAAAGGTGAAAGGTTTAATGTTAGGGGTGGCCAGGGGGGTGCACTCGAAGGAGTGGTACGAGGCTTATCCGACTGTAGGCAATTTTGCTTATATTTGATTTTAGTTTGGAGGGTGGCAATTTTGTCCAGAAGTGCTGTCTGTATGTTTGCACATCATTTGCTATCTTAAGTACAAGTATCAGGAGGCGTAGCAGGTGATTCAAGTTCCTTCAGAATCTTAAATAATTCCTTAGTGTTTGAATTTGCTTGCGTAATGCGATTGTTAAAAATCTCTTTTTTAGCCTGGAAGATAGCTTCTTTATAGTTGAGGGAAGCTAAATTGAGACCGTCCTTGTGGGTATCGGAGGGACGACTTTTACACTGGGTTTCAGCATTCCGTTTTGCTTTTCGGAACACTCTGAGCTGTGGTGTGAACCGCGAGTTAAGATGCACGCGCGGTTTAGATTTCCTAAGTTTAATAGGGGCGATTGAATTTATAGTAGTGAGCATGGCGTGATTATATGTATCCGATAGGATCGATGGGTCAGAGCAAGAATCTGTGACTTTATTAAGAGTGGGAAGGATAAGAGGAAGTAATTTGTCTCTTGTTATGTCCCTTTTGTTTTCTAGTGGGCAGGGCAGGTGCAATCGTTGGTATAGGACGGTGGACAACTGAAGCCTTAGCCATGAAGAGTGCTAAAAAGAGAGAGAGAAGTAGACCCTTTGGAGGTAAGGTCACTGCCATAAAAAGCGTGCATGGTAGACCCATTAATAAAAGCAAAACTAGTATGGAGGCGCTCTAAGTGACAAGTGTTCTCGATAAACACACTAAAGGAGAGACACAAACTCTAATTTGTATCATCTATTACTACCCAATCGAATGTGTCTTGAGGACGTAATCACCGAGATTGAAAATATCTTGGTCACATGGTTGTGTGAGGAGGCTGTAACTCTACCTGCCCTGTGAAGGAACATGGCTTTGAGGGATTTGAGGAAGACTATAACGACCTCAAAGTAGGTTTCATAGCGATCTGGGACAAAACATTTCGTGATGGTCTAATCTGGCCAACCTTCCCCGCCAGGTGGTTTTTTTCCGTTGAATTCGCGTAAGAAAGGATTACCTTCTGGCCCAATCTGGTTCAGAAGATTTTCTGCCTCAGTGATAAAACTATATATATCTGTCAAATCTGGCACAAAAACGTGCAAAATCATTTGAGGTTATTAAGTCTACGGCCAGTGACCATGCTATGTTGGACTTAGTGCTTGCGTGTTTTCAAGGACCTGATGAAACACTCAAACAGGGGTGCAGTAATTGGATACTAATACAGTAGGAAATAGAGTGTCACGGGTGTCGAAAAACAGGGGAAAAGTTAATTTGAACTTGCCAAAATGGTGGATCGGCCTGTCAGAGAGTGAGAAGGCTACATGAAGGCTACCTATATACGTCTACTGTGGCTTTCCACTCTCTTTTAGGTAAGTTAATCACTATTCCCTTATGACTAAGGGCAGGAAGCGCTGAGTCTTTGTTGATGATAAAGAACATGAGTACGATTCCGTAATTAATCTAAGGAAGCGACCACATTGCTTGGACTTCAGAAAAATTCACAGAGATACATTTTTGACCTCGTGACAAAAAAATGAAAGCAAAAGAATTAAATAGAAATGTAAAATTTGGCTTATACATCATAGATTGAAAATGTATATTGAGGCTAGCCAGAAACTTCTAGAGTATATTACGAAAAGGGGTGTGAGGCGAATTTCTAAACGACAAAGACACTGAACAATCTCACACTCAGTCAACATGTGTTCCGGAAGATCACTGGATAAAACACTGTTCCGAAATATTCAGTCCATACACTACAAATGAGTCACGTACATTTTCTTCCTGACAAAAGCAAAAATTGGTCTTACAGGTTTGAGACTAATGACAAAATAATCTCGGAGCTGCGGACCTGATGATCTCACTGACGGGTTACTGCGAGATGAGAGCAAGCTATGTGCTGATATTCTGGTTAGACTCGTTAAGCAAGTAGCCCAAGAAGAGGTCAATCCACCCTATAGAACCAAACCATAACTGTGCCCATCTTCAAAAGAGGTATAGGGAGTGATCTAATAAGCTGTCACCCAATCTCTCTGATAGATGTCCCGTCAAACATTTTTGCAACTATTAGAGTTGATTAAATGGGCAGAGAGCGCTAAGTTATTTAGTCCATTTCAAACTGGTTACAGGAGGGGAGTTGTCACCACCGAGAGTGGACTGGCACTGGCCACAAGAATATCACACCCTAATGACTGTATGGGTAGAACCATTTACGTGGCAGTCCTTGACCTATCCTCAGCGTTTGACAGCGTTGATCTTATATTCCTGTGGTATAAAGGTATGGAGTGGGGAGTAGAGCCGGGACTGCTGCGCATGAGTCAGGTATTGTACACACATAACAAGGCTAGGGCCAGCTTAAACACCTCAGGGAATTTGTCTAGTCCTATCTCTTTGGGTCGAGGAATCCGCCAAGGTTGCTTAATTGCACCTACATTCCTTTATCTTTACTAGGCAAACCTATAGACCGAATGCAAACAGCGGGGAGGTTATCCCCCCAAGGTCTGGAAGTGAGCGTATGACCTGTTTAGACTGCGCGGATGACCTAATCCTGATGGATTACACCCCAGAAGGATTGCAACGATCCTTGAATCGATCTACACTTTTTCTAAAAACCAACCACCTGGAGATAAGTTTCACCACATCTTTTGTGATGACAGTAACCTTAAAGAAAAAGCTGAAGAGGCACAAATGGTTAATTAACGAGGCAGTAGTAAGTGAGGTTAATTCCTTTACTTAACTAGGCCTTGAGTTTTCAGCTAAAGGTGCTCTTCTTCAGTGCAAAGAGAAAATGGAAGAGAAAGTGAGATCTTGGATCTCTTTGCTAAAGGTAGTTAATCAGAGGTTTTGTGATTTTTCATTGACTTCCTTGTTAGAAATGTATTGTTTCAAAGTGACTCTTATGTGGCTGTATGGTTCGGAACTCACCTTGCTCTCAGCCAGAAGGAACTTTGAACGTCTTGAAGGTCGTATTTTAAAGGAGGTTCTGGCATTGCCTAAATCAGTACCTATTAGTGTAGTTTGGTTAGTGATGGGTCTGTTGTCTTGGTGGGCATTGTATTTGAAAAAGGACATTCTTCTGTACAGAAAAGTCTTACATTCTGAGGAACATTGTTTAGTGTTCCATCTTCGTCAAATGTTTGAAAATGGATCCAATGTAATTCTTGTCCAAATTTTATAAACAGTGTTTATGGAACTTTCTGATATTTAAATTCTTGAATCACAAATAGTTATTAAAATGAAAATTAAAAGGTGGGACAGAATTCTTGATCTTACTGATTTGTAAAGATACAAATTGTACAGAAATAATGGTCTTTAAAATGCTACAACAGCCAGTCTCAGACCCTACATTTGTTAATTTCCCTCAAAAACATTATTTATTTATTTATTTATTTATGTTTTGCCTTTTTGAAGCGCTCACACAGCCCAGGGGCATCAAGGCGCTGTTATAGGAATATGTCTCTAAATTGCGTATTTATAACGTACTTAATACCCGGAGGTTTCTAAGCGTGGACCCGGGGATCGACCCTGTGTTGCTTCGTGTTGTCTTGTTTCCAAGGTGTGCACGTTGCCGCTGAGCTATCCTCCCGGGATTATGCAGGTGGCTTTAAATTTCAGGTTAAACTGTCTTCCAACGCTCGAGGAGATTGAACTGAAATTAGGTATCCAGAAAGAGTTAAGAATCTGTAGACTTTGCAAGAATGATTCCCTGGAGTCTCTCTACCATGTTGTATTAGAATGTCCTTGCCTTAGTAAACTTAGGCTTCGATTCTTGGGCCTTACGTGCATTCTACATCGGAGGTTTTGCTTACCAGTCTCTGGAGTGGGCTAATGATCGGCGCTCATATATCGATAACCTTGGCTTTGTCAAACTTTATGGTATTAATTTTCGAAGATTTGCTGGCAGTTATAGATCAAGAGCATTCTCTTTTAGTTTTGTAAAACTTAAATGTATGCTGTTCCGGTGTTAATACACTATGGATTGTGTATTGTTATGTGAACTTTTTTCTGATAATCTGACATTTTAAATTTAGTTTTCTTTATTTAATTATTTACTTGGAAAACAGAATGAAATTGCTGCTTAGATCAACTTTTTTCCCTTTTTTTCTCTTGTGTACCTATTTGTGTAAGGTACTTTGTGTACCAAAAACGCAATAATAAAAATAAATATATATAACTCCAGAGCGTTCATGTTTTCCCATTCAATGCCTGAGAAAGGCACCCAGCGTTGTTTTGTTCTTGGAAATAATTTTAGAACTACAAATCCCAGAATTCCAAGGACAGCAGCATAACTGGATGGCTCTTAGACATGGATCAGTGACATTTACGGGTTCTATAACTCGTGTTAAAAGTGGGGGTCTCGAAGCACAGGGTTTGATAAGGAAACTAAAGTGTCCTGCACACATGACATACATGCCAACACACCCCATCTCATTTGGGATATCCTCTGTCAGTTCTGGCGTTTATATGCATTCTGGAACTTGGAAGTTTTGCTTACAAGCATGCATGCCAATATTATCCATTCCAGTCTCAGTTTTAACTTTGCATTCTGGGAGTTGTAGTCCATCAGTTTATAATGGGACACAGTGCAAAGGAAATAACAGGACTGGACGAGAATGTACTCAATGGCTTAGTGCATACGACATTCATGGGTATGGGTGATATGGAGCCAACTTCCAAACCTAACATGGCAGCCAGTGTCATGGCACGAATGCCAACAATTATGGCTTCTACAGAGCTCTCAAGTTTCCCGTGGCAATGCGTGAGAAAGCCATCCAGTTCTGTTTTTACTTTAAAATGGGGCTTCTAGTTTTCCTAAATTTCAAATGGGAAAGAAAAAAACGACAAGCCCCAGAATACAAATGGAAAAAATAGGACGGGATGGACTGCACACACATGGGCACAGGAAACTTGAGCGCTCTGCTTCTCATCCAGCAGCACTTCCTCCCTCCCCTCCGCCCCACTCCCCAAAGCTTATAGCTTAATTTGACCCCGCAGAGGTTTGCAGTGAGCATACACGATTCTCAGGGTTGAGTGTGGCGCATCATCCAACATTTGGCTGTATAGCCAAGATTGGCTTAATGCATAGTTGCCAACATGGCCCATTCCAATCTATAAGTGCCTATCAAGTCCTGGTGTTTATCTTTGCATTCTGGGACTTGTAGTTCCACTGTTCCCATTATAAAACTCAGACTACAAGTCCCAGAATGCAAAGAAAAAAAACAGGACTAGATAAGCAACTACAGATTGGAATGAGTCTTGTGGGCAACTGCGTTAATGCGTCATACGTTGCACCACTGGCTGCTAACAGTGCTATATAAAAATAAATAAATATATGCCTTGAATATCTCGCGAGACACCCGCCCCTGCCGCTTCCTCTCATCCACTCGATAACGGCTGTGTGTTTTGCCTTTCAGGCAACTAAAGTGTTTAATTGCAATTAAGCTCATTTACATATCAGATGAGCCTAATTGCTGGTATTAGTTACAAAATCGTCAAAAGGGTAGAAAGAAAATGGCCTGCAGACAGGCACGTGGCTGCTGTTAATTACCGGCAGATCACGTGAGCCTCTTTCTCTGCTGAGCGCGTTTCCCAGGCCCAGAAGTGGGGTTGGGAAACGCACATCTCGCCTGGAGACTGGTCTGTAGGGAAATTGCAGGTTTCTCAAGCAGATCGGCACTTATTCCAACTGTATCCATTCCATTTAGGAGACTATAGTCCAGATCTGGTTTTAACTTTGCATTCGGCTTCTTGTAGTTCTGGATTTCTCCATTATGAACGCAGACCTTCAAGTTCCACAATGGAAAGTTAAAACCAGGACTGGACTCGTGGAATGGATAATGTTGGCATGCATGCATGCATCAGTGCTTCTGAAAGGCCAGTAGCTTGTCCAACTCCAGGCCGTGCGGGGCGGATCCATGTCGAATTTCAGGATACTCCTCATTAATATTCATGAGATAAATTTGCATACAATGATTCAAAACATATGCACATTTTTGCTTATGAATAATAATGTGGGGTATCCTGAAAACCGGTCAGGTTTCCAGGCCCTGGAGTGCTGGAGTTAGACTTCTTGCCAACATGCTCCATTCCAGAGAGTGAAATCTAGTTCTTTTTTCCTTTGTATTCTGGTACTTTCAGTCCTGGATTTCCCTTAAGAATTCATGATTAAAAGTCCAAAAATGTAAATAAAAAACCTGGGTTGGATCATCATCTCTCAAACTGGAATGGGACATTTTGAAATGTTGGTCTGGGCACATGCATTGAAATATTGTTACGCTCACCTGGTATCCACAGGGACGCCACCCAGCCGGGTTACTCGCTGGTATGCTTCTCAGCTTTGCCCTGATGTGGTCTGCGGGGAAGGTTCTGCCTTGTGGTAGAATTAGGCGTGCTCTCCGTTCTGCCTTCTTTGCAGGAGCACGTTGTCTTTCATGGGCGAGTGCGGTCCAGTTACTTCACTGACGCCGACCCGTTTGATATTGTTCAGGTAGGTCTTATTGCTGTTCTTTAGTTTTGTTGCTATCCTGCATGCCTTTCATTGTTTAAAATGTCTCTTTTTTCTCCCTTAGGTATGCGAAGCTTCAGCGCGGCGAACTGGCTTGGTTGAGCCTCGCTGGTAAATGATGGTGCATTAAGAGCGCTATGATGTGGTAAGTAAGCGCTATGCACAGCGCTGCGAAGTCTTGCCTTTGCTAACCTGTGTTTTCCTTCCTTGTAGGTCGCGGCTGAGAGGCGACCAGCCAGGTAAGCCTTTTGAGCAGTTTGTAATTTGTTAATTTCTCTACTGCTTTCTTTAATGTTGCCTCTATCTTCCTCTTTCAGGTCGTTCTGTCCGGCAGGCGTGCAGATTCGAGGAAGCTGTTCTCAGGAGCTGCGAGTGGCTAAAGATGAAGACTGCAGGTAAGATGCTGCTGCTAATGATGTTCCTTTTGTCTCCTTGCAGGTTCTGCTTCTCCGAGGTTCGAGGGAATAGCTGGACACGGTGAGTGTCACGTTGCAAGCTGCAAAGTAACACAAAGCATGTTGTCTTGCTCGGGTGTGGTTTAAATAGCCCCAACAAAATAGTCCAGGTAAAGTAGTCCCTAGACTACCACACCCAAAACACTAGACTGCATAGCTTGGTTCTTAGGAACCAAGCTATGTGGATGCCTCCATGTTGGCTGACAATACAATAAAGTAGTTCCCAAGCACATTGTTTTTCATGGTGTATGAGCCTGGCGCCATAGGTGCCAGGACTGGCCCCATGAGGGCTTTTGAAGAGGATGCCAGGCTCTAGAGGACCGAGTCCTGACTCCACCTGGCCAATGGATTTGCCAGAGGGGGTTTTGGGAGAGGGTCGTGACAGCATTCCCCCCTAAGGCCCCTCTCATGGTGTTCCTTCTGTCTCGCCGAGGTTTGGTTGGGAAGTTCCGATGGAATTTCCTGATTAGACGTGGTGCGTGGATATTCTCACTGGGCTCCCAGGATCTATCTTGTAGTCCAAATCCTTTCCAATTGACGAGATAATATAGCTTGTTCCTAGAGTATTTAGAGTCCAAGATATCTTTGACTTCGAATTCTGGTTCTCCGTCAAGAAGTATGGGCTTAGGTGGTGTCCCAATCCATGTGCCGGGTTGCATTGGCTTCAGGAGGGACACATGGAATACCGGGTGGATGTGTAGATTAGGTGGTAAATCCAGTTTCACGGCTGCTGGGTTGATAATTGCCTTAATGGTATAGAGTCCTAAGAATCTGGGATGAAAGGCCCGGGTTCCCTTGATGGGTACGAATTTAGCGGTTTACCAAACTTTGTCTCCTACTTGATAATCAGGGGCCTTTTTCCGGTGTTGGTTGGCGAATCTCTTTTGTTTTTCTTTGGCATGAATAAGATGTTCCTTTGCCCTTTTGAAGGCCTGAGTAATGGTTGTGTGTAGAGTCTTTACCGCTGGCATTTCCAAGCTGGCTGGAAGGTCTAGTTCAATAGGTACGTGGATGTCTGCCATAAAGGGTGTAGAAGGGCGTTTGTCCCGTGCTTGAATGCAAAGAATTGTTATATGCATATTCGTCTATCCATAGTAGGTCTTTCTAATTCCTTTGTTCGTGGTGCAGCATGCACTGTAAATACTGCTCGAGTGTCTGATTGGTTCTCTCGGTTTGGCCGTCCATTTGGGGATGGTGACTGGTAGATAGCTGAATGTCGATCTACGCCATTGCACAACATTTTTTCCAGAAGTTTGAAAAAAACTGGCTTCCTCGATCAGAGACCAGAACCGAAGGGAAGCCATGTAGCTTAACCACACCCTCCAGGAACACCTTTGCTAAAGTGGCTGCGTGTGGGAGGCCTTTGAGAGGAATAAAATGGGCCATCTTCGAGAATAAGTCCACAACTACAAGGATGGTGTTGAACCCTTGGCTTGGAGGTAGAAAAGTGATGCAGTCAAGGGAAAGAGTGTGCCATGGAACTGGAGGAATGTCCAATGGTTGTAGGAGACCAGATGGTTTTTGTTTCTGTGATTTATTTTGTGCGCAGACACCGCAGGACTGAATATACTGAAAGATGTCCTTACGCCAGGTAGGCCACAACAAGTTCTCTTTCACCTTAGCTAGGGTTTTGGCAATCCCAGGATGCCCTTCGATCAGTGAATCGTGATAGTTTGAAATAATATGCCGTTGTAATTCCTTCTTGGGTACATATAGGTGATCCCTAAAAAAGGGTAGATGGTCCTTGATGGTATATTGTTCTCCTTGAGTTTGCCATGCGAGGTAGCCATCAGGATTCATTGTCCGTTGGATTTCTTTTCGTAGTTCTGCTTGTGTTAAGGCTGTCGTGATACCCAAGAGTTTGTCTTCAGGTATAATAGGTACTGGGTCTGGAGTTGTATATACTATTTCATCTGTGCCCATGCGAGATAAGGCATCCGCCTTTCCGTTTCTGACTCCTGGTCGAAATGTCGTTACATAATCATATTCGGCGAAGAAAAGGGCCCACCGTAATTGGCGCGAGTACTGGGCCTTGGCTGTTTTGAGATATTGCAGGTTTCGGTGGTCTATGATGACTGTAATGGTGTGTCTGGCCCCCAGAAGGTAGTGCCTCCAGGCTTTAAAGGTGGATTTGATAGCCAGGAGTTCCTTGTCCGTGATGGCATAATTAATCTCTGGAGGTGATAACTTTTTCGACCAGAAGGCCACAGGATATAGCTGGCCAGTTTCCGGGTCTCTCTGTGAAAGGACAGCCACCATTGCGAGACTGGACGCATCAGTTTCAACAACATAAGGGAGGTCTGGACGAGGATGTCGCAGGATTGGAGCAGAGGTAAACCTTTGTTTAAGTTCCTGAAAGGCTTCTTTTGCTTCTTCGGTCCAAGCAAACTTTATATTGTTTTTTCGTAATAGCACTGTGATTGGGTGCACAACCTGAGAGAAGTCTGGGATGAACCGGCGGTAGAAGTTCGCAAAGCCCAGCATGCTTTGTACCCCTTTCAGAGACGTCGGTGAAGGCCATTTCAGAATGGCATCTACCTTGTGCACGTCCATTCTGATACCTCCTGGAGTAAGGATAAAACCAAGAAATTCTACTTCGGTGACGTGAAAAAAGCATTTTTCAAGCTTTGCAAACAAGCGATGTTGACGGAGCTTGGTGAGGACTGAACGAACACGCCTGACATGATCTTGTTCCGAGGCTGAGTATACTAAGATGTCGTCTATGTACACTAAGGCGCACACATCAATTAACTCCCTTAAGACGTCATTCATGAAATATTGGAATGCCGCAGGAATGTTGCATAACCCGAAGGGCATGACTTGATATTCAACCAAGCCTTACTTAGTACGGAAGGCGGTTTTCCATTCATCTCCTTTTCTGACTGGGACCAGGTGGTACGCTCCTCGAAGGTCCAATTTGGTATAAATCTGGGCATCTTTAACTTGGTCTAGCACCTCAGGGATAAGTGGCAAGGGCTAGCGGTTCTTCACAGTGATCTGGTTCAATGCGCGGTAGTCAATACAGGTTCTCAAGTCTCCTTCCTTTTTCGGTACGAAGAACAAAGGACTGGCTGCGGGGGACTTCGAAGGACGGATAAATCTGTTTGCAAAGTACTGGTCTAAATAGGATTTCAAATGAAGGTTTTCTGGTTCTGTGAGAGTGTAGATCCTGCCGCAAGGGATTTGTGCACCAGGAACAAGGTCGATCTGACAGTTATAGGGCCTGTGCGGCGGCAATGTATTGGCTTGGTCCTTTCAGAAAACATCCTGGAAATCATGGTATTCACTTGGCAAGATATTAGTTGCTCCCAGGGTTGATACTGTCGCTTCAGGAGTCATGGGGATACAGACGTCGGGTTTCTCCTCTTGGTAATAGCAGGCAGGGGAGCAGTCACCGGGGAAGGTTAATTTTCGTGCCCGCCAGTCTATCAAAGGGTTGTGAGCAACCAACCATGGCATCCCTAGTATTAGCCTGAACTGAGATGTCTTGATGAGATTGAATGAAATAGACTCCCAATGTCCGTCCTGGCACAGCAAGGTTACCCTGGCTGTGCACTGGGTTACTGGTCCAGAAGCGATTTCTGTCCCATCCACGGTGGTTACCTTGTCCATAGTTGGCTTAGAACACAAAGGAAGCCCCATCTCTGCTGCCAATTCTTGATCAATATAATTTCCAACTGCTCCGCTATCGATGTATGCTTCAACGGCATGCATTCTAGACGACTGTTGGTGGTTAATTAAGATCACTGGTATTGCAAAGTGCGAGGTCAGCAACTCTTTCTTCTCACTCGACAAACTGACCTCTACGTTTGTCGAGCTTGGTAGTTTTCCGATTCCTTAGCTTCATCCTTCTCTGTGGCCCCGACTGTTCTTCTTGGGGGTTTTACTGGACAGTCCTTCAGGAAATGTCCTGGTTTCCCACAATACAAACAAAGCTGTTGTTGTCTTCTTATGTCCCGCTCTTGTTTTGTTAATGGAGGCCATATCCCTCCAATCTGCATGGGTTCTACAGCATTTTCAGGTACATGGGGTGTGTTTTCCCTTGGTCGAACATACACGGTCCGAGGATCCGTCTGTCTTTCGGTCCTGCAACCGGTGGTCTAGCTGCATGACCAGATTTATGAATTCTGCACAGTCTCTGGGTGGATCAACCACCTGGGCTAAGACGTCCTTTAATTCGCCTCGTAAGCCTCGATGGAATAACGTGGTTCTTTTGTTTTCTGGCCACCTAGCTTCGGCAACCAGTCTGTTGAAGGTAGCAATGTACGTTAACAAGTCCTGATTCCCCTGTCGGAGGGACAAGAGTTCATTGTCCACTGCTTGTTCCTGGGTATGGCGAGCAAAAAGTGTTTCCATTTCTCTGTGGAACCCCCCAAAGTCATGTAATAGAGGATCGTCATGGGTTACCAACGACACCGACCAATCTGCTGCACTACCACTCAGGTATGACAAGATAAAAGCTACCCGAGCTTGGTCGTTTGGAAATGCTCCAGGCCTACAAAGAAAATGAAGGCGGCACTGATTGATGAATGCCGCATACTTCCGTGGGTCGCCTGAGAACCTTTCTGGTGGTGCCAGGGGCACTGTTCCAGGTAACGTGATCTGTACCAAAGTGGGTGGTATGGTGGGGTTTTGCATCGTTGGATTGCTTCCAGGTAGAGGCGTCTGTCCTGCCTGTGATTGCAAGTATTGCCTGCTAATCTCTTCAGTGAGTTCTTTGGTCACTATTAGGTCTCTCCAAAGGGCATTAGTCTCTTTTCGGGCAGAATGAACCTCAGCACGAAGCTCTCCTAGTAATTGGGCCAATTGGTCCATTTCTGATGTCTCCATGGCGCCCAGGTGGATTTGTTATGGTAGGCTTCGCGTTCTGTTACGCTCACCTGGTATCCACAGGGACGCCACCCATCCGGGTTACTCGCTGGTATGCTTCTCAGCTTTGCGCTGATGTGGTCTGCGGGGAAGGTTCTGCCTTGTGGTAGAATTAGGCGTGCTTTCCGTCCTGCCTTCTTTGCAGGGGCGCGTTGTCTTTCATGGGCGAGTGCGGTCCAGTTACTTCACTGACGCCGGCCCGTTTGATATTGTTCAGGTAGGTCTTATTGCTGTTCTTTAGTTTTGTTGCTATCCTGCATGCCTTTCTTTGTTTAAAATGTCTCTTTTTTCTCCCTTAGGTATGCGGAGCTTCAGCGCGGCGAACTGGCTTGGTTGAGCCCCGCTGGTAAATGATGGCTCATTAAGAGCGCTATGATGCGGTAAGTAAACGCTATGCGCAGCGCTGCGAAGTCTTGCCTTTGCTAACCTATGTTTTCCTTCCTTGTAGGTCGCGGTGTTCTTCAGCGCGAGTGGAATGTCCGGAGTGGTGCCAGCCGAGAGGCGACCAGCCAGGTAAGCCTTTTGAGCAGTTCGTAATTTGTAAATGTCTCTACTGCTTTCTTTAATGTTGCCTCTATCTTCCTCTTTCAGGTCGTTCTGTCCAGGAGGCGTGCAGATTCGAGGAAGCTGTTCTCAGTAGCTGCGAGTGGCTAAAGATGAAGACTGCAGGTAAGATGCTGCTGCTAATGATGTTCTTTTTGTCTCCTTGCAGGTTCTGATTCTCCGAGGTTCGAGGGAATAGCTGGACACGGCAAGCTGCAAAGTAACGCGAAGCGTGTTGTCTTGCTGGGGTGCGGTTTAAATAGCCCCAACAAAATAGTCCAGTTAAAGTAGTCCCTAGGCTACCACACCCAAAACACTAGACTGCATAGCTTGGTTCTTAGGAACCAAGCTATGTGGATGCCTCAATGTTGGCTGACAATACAATAAAGTAGTTCCCAAGCACATTGTTTTTCATGGTGTATGAGCCTGGCGCCATAGGCGCCAAGACTGGCCCCATGAGGGCTTGTGAAGAGGATGCCAGGCTCTAGAGGCCCGAGTCCTGACTCCACCTGGCCAATGGGTTTGCCAGAGGGGGTTTGGGCGAGGGTCGTGACAAATATGCTCATCAAGTCCAGTTTCTTCCTTTGCAGTCTGGGACTTGGGGTTTTGAATTCCCCATTAAAAATTCCCTTTCACAAGTCTGAGAAAGCACATTTAAAAAAAAAAACAGGGCCTGATGAGAATCCCTGTAATGTCATTGGGCATGTTGGCATGTACGGCAGGGCAATATGGTTACCGGCTCACTCTGTAGCATCAGGAACATCATCGTTGCTCCAGTCCTGGCCTTTCATTTCTCCATCAATTGAATGGTGGTGTTGTAAAGTTGGGACAGTTCAATCGAATAATATGGACTTAATTAAAGTAAAAACAAACATGCCAGCATGCCCTATTCCATTCGGGAGATGCTAGTCCAGTCCTATTATATTTTGTGCATTCTGGGACATGTAGTTCCAGATTTCTAATGAATTTAACCCAGGACTAAAGGTCCCAGAACGTAAAGGAAAAAAAAAGAACTGACTACCTTCGGAACATGTTGGCATGTATGTAAAAGCAGAGCCCAGGACTTGACTACATCTGTTACCTTAAATGTTCTGATTTAAGTGCACCCCTGCCTGCCTTAGTTCTGTTCACAGAATAGAGGCTTGATCTTTTAATTAAATGATGAAGTTATTAGTGAGGTCTTAAAGGAGAGTTCCGGGACTTTTTTTTTATTGTCCCTACGGTTCGGCCATGTGTTTTTAAGCATAACTCGGTAGATCGTAGAAAACTTTCCTATGGACCTTACCCGACTTTTCGTCCATTAACGCACTCGAAATCAGCCGCCATTTTCTGATAATCCTATCACTTGCCGCATCGCCCTGGCTCACCTGCTTTTGCGGCACTAAATCAAATCCCCCGCCCCTGAAACAGACTTTATCAAAACATTCATATTCCCCGCCTCTATCCGTGACGTGACTGTGCTGCGTAGGCAAACGCGCCCAGGCGTCTTCTACGCGACTCCACACAGAACCCGGAAATCAACACAGATCAACTCACACAACACGCCACAATTCGCAATATGAAACTGTACTTTTAAATCAAACCGCAAGATTGTAAATTTGGTAAAGTACATTTATTTGACATCAAATGTTTAGAGAATATTCAGCGATTTTCTTTTTTATTTGCTCACGTTCCAAAAAGTTCGTTTTGAGGCACGCGATGTTCCTTTGCTGTACACAGGGTCTTAGATCATCTCACAATACAGCGCCACAATTCGGAATATGAAACTGTGGTTTAAAAGCAAACTGCAAGATTGTACATTTGGCAAAGTACATTTATTGGACATCAAATGTTTAGAGAATATTCAGCGATTTTCATTTTTATTTGCTCTCGATCCAAAATAGTTCGTCTTGAGGCAAGCGATGTTCGTGTGCAGTAAACAGGGTGTTGGTTTACGATAAAATAAGCTCTTCGGTCGCACTGATAATCGCATGGCTGTTCCAACAACGAGGCACTAGGCCACCACAACGGTCTGTATGTTGCATCTAGCCGTTAGTACCGCGTAAGGGCATACTTGTACTTGGCGATCGTCCCATAAAATGGTCAGGGTGGTAACGTTGTTCACGCGGAGAAGCAACTGGCGGTTAAAAAAGCCGTCCGCCGGTGTCTGGTAATCGTGACACATGCAGTAATGCATGATGTACCTGTTTGAAAAACATAAACAATGAAATTAGTCTCACCATCAGATCTTTATTAAAATTATTCATTTTATATATTCGGTCGGGAAATTATTTCATAGCTAGGACAGTGCAACTGGGTTTTAAACGTCAAGGGGGGGCTGTAGGATACTGAGACAGTCCCTCAGTGCAGGGGTTGACAGGGAGTGCAGGTGGAGAGTGGAAGGGCCCAGGACCGAGATCGCAGACAGTGGACCAGTTGTAGCAGGGGAGAGGGAGAGAGAAAGCAGAAGCAAAGGTTTTGAGGTGCTTCCGTAAAAGTAGACGGTTCTCCCCAAGATAGTGCGCGGTACAAAACAATATGCCACATAGAACGAACAAGTACAACTTAACCCGTCTTTAAAGCTACTGTATAGTAATTAAATTGCGGTATAAACTCATCTAAAGAGTTACTTACATTATATTTGCATTTTCCATTGTGTCTGTGCGTAGGGCAGCCCCGAAATACCACTCCTTCTATGCCGACGTTATTTCTTCTAATGAACGAACATGAAATGGCTTTCGTTTCTGAAATTATATTCATTATCGTTTCTTACGTGGTCCCGGCCTGTCAAGGTCAAAATACAATAGAACCTTATACTGAGTCGTGGGCCATTCTGGCACCCGAGAAAAAATCAAAGCAGCTGACCTTCACTTTGAACGAGCACACATTCCTAGTTAGCTACATTCAGTGTAAGGCATTCTCACAGGACTTGAAATTTACACTCCATCTTTGCATTTTGTCTGCATGCTTTGCAGCCCCACAGAACCATAAATACGGAGACATTCTATATTTTTTGAAAAATGATTTATATTACTGTTTGGTTTCATTTAATGCGCAAATGAACAAGGTTGGATAGATACACATATTCAATGGGCCTGCGACATGAGGAGACTCGAGAGAACAGACAATCAAATTACAATCATTTAAACTGTGATGTGTATTTCTCAATGAGCTCTGCTTTAGGTGGACATGGAACAGAGGCAATGTTGGGTGGCAATGCAGTTGTCCCCTGCACAGGTTCGTTCACAACTCCATTTATGTGCCTATCTAGGACGTCAACAATAAGTTTCTCAATAAACTCATATTGCATATCCTCAAATACTGGTTTGATCACCCATTGTTTACTTCTTTTAGTGAAGGCCTTATTGTAGCGAAGCGTCCCTAAAGTTCCGGTCGTCCTACTTTGTTGACGGCCAACATTATGGTTATGTGCCAAGACCGCTAAAAGAGTCCGATTTATCATGCCCTCCATGCCAAAATGCAATCGTTTTGGCCTGTACTTGAGGCACATATTGTGGAACACCTCCAAATCTCCTGTGTGGCAGAATTCCGTGAGTCCCCTCAAAGCTTTTGTTATAGTTTTATCAAATACAATCTTTTCAATGGCTTTGTGAGTGGGTGATGAAGGAATCAACCACTTCTTCTTCCGTGCCTCCTCTGTGGACAAATGGCCATGTTCACAATTGTGGAAATGTTGGTTCGTGTTCCATCGGTGAACGTTTGTACAGTGTGGCATTACTGACCGCCATTTTTCCAGTAGAATTTCCAACGACCCTCCACATGTTTTTGAGCTCCACCAAAGATGGTTGCTGATTGACTTGGACCACTGTGAAATACCTTGCAATTCTTTTTTTTTACCTGCAGCCGACAATTTTTTATTGATTGATTTTGCAAGATGCCAAACGTCAAATTGGTGATTTATATTTTTGTACTGTTCTCTCATTGTCTTGGCAATTGAAACGTGTCTGTCCGTGGCTATCAGGTCGATCACCATTCCCCGCGATTGTAGTTCTTGCAATGATTCTACAAAGCCAACTTTCTCCATGGCCACTGAGGATGTACTTTGTGACACCTGCACGACCACCGAACTCACAATTTTCTTACTTTCCATGTCCTGAAAGTGGTAGGTGCAGTACTTGGCTGAAAATCCTGGGCTGTCGCACTGTCCATCACCGGCTAGCCTGAACCGTTTGCCCGCGAATGTACTATCAATAGACATTTTTTCCATTCTCCAAGCTTCGCTAATGGCTGGAAATAGATAATCGGTTTGGTATTTGTAGAACTGAGTTTTCGCAATGAAATGGATTCCCACAAACTGAAAGAAAGACTCTAATTTTTTAAAACTTGAACCACTAAAAAGTGCAGCCGCTGCACAAAGTAGATTGCCTGCTGGCAGTTGTCCCAGCATAGGTTGTGCAGACCATGTGAAAGGATGATATTTTGTACAGGTGGCATGTATTTTAAGGTTAGTGCCTCGAATTGCACGAGTCACATTAATCAATGGCTCCCCACATACTTCCCCACCTACCAAATGCCCACATTTAATCCGAATAATAATATCAATCAAACAACTATCGAATACAATGAATTTGGCCTCTTTCCTTATACTGTCACTCTGCATCCCAGCTGGTTCGGCCTGTAACGTTGAGGACATGTCACTCACATGAAAGGTAGAATCTCTGATATCGTCTTCCGCTATGTTCAGTGATATTGATGGTGTTTCATTGTCGTCTACTTCATTCTCTTCCATTGCAACATCTGTTCCTTCTCCGGCGATGGGTGAATAAAACAATTTCTTCAACTTTCTCGCGGTCTTAGTTTTTGCGGGTGTGGATTCTGTGAATTGATCTCCGACTGCATCCGAACTACCAGGAGGACATTCACTATCAATGGCTGGTGGTGGTATAGCTCCGTTGTCAATCACTTCATATTCTTCCCATTGGCACGATGCTTCTCCAGTCTCAAGTCCCTGCCAAAAGGTTTGACAAGCAACATCTCTCGTTCGCTTCACTGTCTGTGTAGATCTAGTTCGTACACCCACTCGCAACTAGAGGACAGATTGGAAAAGGGGTGTTCAGTTTAAACACAACTTACAGTATTGAACTATTAACAGTGAAAAACAACATAATATAGTGACCAGGACACTAACCTTCTTTTGCTTTCTTTTCTTTGAAACTTTCTTGCCTCGAACTTCAACATCAGGACGCTGTTGCTCCGACTCGTGTGTGCATGTCTCCACTTCCTCTTGCGCTGCAACGACTATGTTTTCCTGATAAGCACATCCATCACGCACTGACGCTCCATGGACTCCCTGAAACATAGAATTTTCATTAGTATGTATAATAATATCGAAAACACAAAATGTACTTGGGGACCAATACCCACATACATCTCAATAGCAAAACACGAATGAACGCTTTGTGTAGAACATTCAAACGACAATTATTCACGCATTGTTGATCTAGTTAGATGGAACTGTCAAGATCCATACCTCGTGCTCCTCATAGACTTCCATTGATGATATTATTGAAGATGATGCTTCAGTGACTCCCTGAAACACAGTAATTGCATTAGTATGGTTTTCTATTTTGATAAAAAGAACAGAAAGTTTGTGCAGGCGTGAACGGCTCATCTAAATAGACCTGCACAAATGATCAGTTGTCTAAAATAAATAATGGATATCTAAATATGATTCGATTTGCTCGATCGTTGGAAGTGTCACCACCCAGAAATCTGCATCAACTACTAGGGGTGATGTTCTTGTAGAAGAAGCTCCGTCATCTCCCTGAAACATAGTACTTGCGTTAATAAAGAAGGAAGTATAGCGGATGTAATCACGTCATATGATTTCGCTTCATCGAACTGTCAGTATCCATACCTCGAAATGCATAAGAACATCAAGGGACGATGTAACTGCGGTGCACACTTCTGCAAGCTGTTGCGCCGACCCGTAACTGCACGCTCCCCCTTCTTCTTGGACTAATGCTCCATCGACTCCCTGAAACATAGGACTTTCATTAGTAATGAACACAATATTGAAAAAAGAAGACACATAGGAGGGCGACGACAGAAGGACATATCAATGGCTAAAAACGAAAGAAACATTGTGTGTAACAATCACGCTACAAGAATGCAAGATCTGATGATCTCCATCGATGGAACTGTCCTGAAACGTACCTCGAGCATCTGAGTGACATCAACGGTAGTCGTCAATATGTTGGACTCCTCAGCATCTCCCTGAAAGACAGTACTTGAATTATTTTGGATAACAATAATTATAACTGAAAACAAAGACTAGAGGACGAGTACAAGGGTGTACCATTAGGTAAAATAATTACACGATAAATTAAAACTATTGATTTACATGCCTAAAACAAGTCAGTGGCAGAATAGCCAAGTAAGATTACCCGATAGGCGCTTGAAGTGGCTGATGACTGCAATAACGACACGGATGGAGAATCTTCCGCCTTCATATTGAGTGGATACATAAATGGGGAAATTATTGTTAGCTAATGCTACACACTACCGCAAGGCCGAGAGATAAATACGTAAACTTGACTCACCAGTGGAGGGATGTGGACGAATAGAGTGGGAATAGCGGTTGAGAGCAATTTTCGCCTCGCTCGCGGTGTGTTCTTCTTTATTAGCAATGATGTGGAGTACATGTCAGAGGTAAAGTGCCTGCTGCAGATGCGGTATCGATCACCCCTCTTGTCCGCAAAGACTTCTAGGACTCTACTTTCAAGCTCAGAGGGTGGATATCCGCAATATCGGACCCATTCTCTTATCTGATCTATTGTTTTAGGGAAAACATGCATTATAGTACCTTCAGATTTATTATGGGTCTTCGAAGGGCAACCGCCAATGGAACAGGCAGGCATTGTGGAAAGTTCTGAAAAGTAAAGATCAACAATTCTCTATGAATACCAATGTGTTAAAAAATTAAATGACACATAAAAGGTTCAATGCAAGGTATGTTTTGGTTCTTGGAACTATACACGTTATTCACATGCGGATAAATATTTGAATAACTTTAAAAAAATAGAAAAATAATTTGACTAAACTCAGAACATGTGACTAGTTCCTTGCATGTACTGTCTTGAACGAAAAGAAATTGGACGCAAAATGAGTATGGTACATGGCCTTACCTTGACGAGCAAACAGTTAGATGCAGGGATCAGAGTAGTTTCTTGTCGTTCACAGGTTGCAAACTGACGAGTTTCCTCGAAGTGGTCACGGAAGTTCACAGAGACGAAGAGCAGATAACCAGCACCTTCACGGGTTGACTAGCAAAGTGCAAAGAAGTTCTCATTAGAAATATGAAGTGGGTTATAAAGAATTCGAAACAGGGGTGTGTTTGTGAATGAATGACGTGTATATGTCGTGGCATTATGCGGTTTGCAGGGGGCCGTCCAGCGTGAGGGGGGATGCTTGGCAGGAGACACGGGGTCTGGCGGTAGACATGGGAACAACAACCCATGCTCTATAGACCACTTTGAAGTGTACATGGTCTTTGGCACCTCTTGGCCTTTATCGCTCCCTGACAGCTCCACTTGCCAGCACAAGTACCCCGGTGCGAACTGCCTTTGATAGGGCGGGGGGTGGATTGGGGCGGTGGTCGTGCAGACAAGACACAGGAAGACTCGTGAATGGAGACACACTTATGTGGATTGCAGGGGGCCGTCCAGCGTGAGGGGGGATGCTTGGCAGGAGACACGGGGTCTGGCGGTAGACATGGGAACAACAACCCATGCTCTATAGACCACTTTGAAGTGTACATGGTCTTTGGCACCTCTTGGCCTTTATCGCTCCCTGACAGCTCCACTTGCCAGCACAAGTACCCCGGTGCGAACTGCCTTTGATAGGGCTGGCGGTGGATTTGGGCGGTGGTCGTGCAGACAAGACACAGGAAGACTCGTGAATGGAGACACACTTATGTGGATTGCAGGGGGCCGTCCAGCGTGAGGGAGGATGCTGGCCGGAGACATGTGGTGTGACAAGACAAGGCACAGGAAGACTATTCAATGGAGACACACTAGATTCATTTAAAAAATCAAAACAACCATTGTTAAAATATATGTTGGGTTTTATTTTAGATCTTAATTTCAATTGAACATAAATAATAAACATTACACATTGTAAAGTTGCGGTTGCAGCACATCCAGGGAAAATCCGCGGTATTGTCCACTGTCGCTGGGGAAATGTTGTCTAATGGCAAGTACCGCACAGGCAGGTATTACTCTCCGAACGCGGTGTCCGAGCCTCCCGTGAAGCCACCAAGTGAAGCAACGATAGGCCACCAGCCTGTACCACCTGTGAAAATGAAAGATGCAAACTGTATTAAAATGACAACTTTCTTATCACTGTCGATTCAGGTAAAAAATGTCATTTTGCTTTGAAAAAAATTCTATCTAGAAAATGCACAACATGGAACCAATTTACATGCATTCGAATGATGAGACGACCATGAAATAGTAGTGGCATCACTGACATCACAACCAGAGTATACTTACTCGTTACTCGGATTACGCGGACGAACAGTGCCGCAAAGTTCGTGCATAAGCACCATCATCATCCTCAACACGGTCCGTGAGAGGCAGGCTTCCCTGAACTCTGGCAGCTCGGTGATGCATTGCGGACTTGGCTCGCCTTCCGAAATGTAGGCCAAGCACCCGGAATTTTCACGGCAGCAGCAGTTCTCCTCCTCAGTTGGCATTAGCTCGCACCGATTGCACGTGCACCAGGTGGAGACGCCGTCCATGCGACATGGTCCAGGCTCTTCATCCGTTGACTGGTCCTCCCAACTGCCGTCCGAATCCCCATCGTTTTCGCGTGCTTGCCTTTCCAGTAGTTCTTCCTCGGTGTACTCGGGCTCGTACATATACGGCATTATTGTAGCCATTGTGTGGTAAAGAAAGTAAAATAATTTATAGCGGTGGTACTGGTATCTGTTCACACGGGCTACAATCAACGAAGGTAGCTGACCAGAGCACAGAAACGAGTCACAGAATACTCAAAGTAACACACAGAGAGTAATGGAATCGAAAATCTGCTGCTGTGTGTTGTGAAACGGTGTGTTTATACTTATTGAGGAAAGAGGCGTCCTGCCATTTCCATGGCGACAGTTCATTAGCTGAGGCGCAGCGATTGTTGACACGAAACGTGCTTTGGCGTTGGGAAATGGGCGGTACGCGTCTGCTGATGTCAGGCTCAGGGGCGGGGGATTTGATTTAGTGCCGCAAAAGCAGGTGAGCCAGGGCGATGGGGGGAAATGATAGGATAATCAGAAAATGGCGGCTGATTTCGAGTGCGTTAATGGACGAAAAGTCGGGTAAGGTCCATAGGAAAGTTTTCTACGATCTACCGATTTATGCTTAAAAACACATGGCCGAACCGTAGGGACAATAAAAAAAAAGTCCCGGAACTCTCCTTTAATGAACAGGATGACCTCTACAGTACATGCTTGTGTAACTGACTGACAATTTGCGCCATGGCTTGAGGGTCAGCTTCCGCCAGTCCACCCTTCTAGGCCAACAACAGCATTTGTAGTTCTAAAATGTACATTATGTGTGGACCTACAAGTCCCAGCATGCACCGCCTTGGCTGAAATACAGGGTGGAGGCAGGTGACTGTCATGTCACGACCAAGTTGGCACCTTGCTGGAAGGACCATCAAGTTCCGTTTTTTTCTAATTGACAGCCTACGGCCAATATCCTTCCGAGGTGACCTACAGGGAGGCAAAAATAGGCCTTTTCAGAAATTCTGCCAACCAGGAGGGAGTGACACATTGCTTCCTGTAAGCAGACATCTCACACAGCAATTTCCTGGATTATTCCGTTCTTATATTTCTAGAAAAAACTTAGAATCGATCCATGCCATACCCCTCTAAACCTCAACGATCATGCAGTGTAAGACCGATATATTGGCTTCTTCATGTCAGCTCTGTTTACCACGTCCAGGCTTGATTTTGAGTTTGGGCTATCTGGCCAAAACTATTGCATTAGAGCACAGATAGGGAGAAATGACATATGACGAGGGATACACAGCCTGTAGGTGTTGTTTGGTTATTTGCCCACCCGATGACTGCCAATGGCCACTGCTAATCCCTATGGCCCTTCCCACCCAGTTTCTACCCCTCGACGCCCAAAAATGGGAGCTCTTTGAGCTCGCTTTAATTAAGCCTTACCATCAAACGTTGCACTCAAACTGCTTCCATTGTTTGTGCCTTGCAAGTGCATTTCCCATGCCTACATGTGTATTGTGTTGTAAGCTAGGACTGGGTTAAGTGCAATTGTTGTTGCTGTGTGACTCCAATCAGGTGTATATTACAGTTTTTCTATTGTCTTTCACATGTACCTGAGTGTTGGAGGACATTTAAACTCCAGCATTCAGCGAGACATTCCTTGTATATTGTGAGACTTACTTGCATTAAGTTACACTTGCACTAAGCCACTTGATCTGGTCTCTGTTACAGCATAAACCATCGAGGATATTAGGACTTTACTCAAGCTAGAACGCTTGAAACGTCATACAACCTTTGGGAACCACAGTTCCCAGAAGCACCAGCGTCGCTCCAAAGGAAACGTCGGGCGCTTCAGCACCGGCGCTTCCGCGACAAGCCAGTCTACGCCGGTCCCGGTGGATCATTATTTAACATCTTTTGTTCTCCTGCCCCCTTCAAGGTCAGTTAGAGCATTAGTAGGACGCTGCCACACGGCGCGCCATTTTTAAATCACTTAATTGGGAACTGAAAGTGCGTGAAATTGTATTGTAAGCTAGAACTGGGTTGAGTGCAATTGTTGTTGCTGTGTGACTTCAATCTGGTGTATATTACAGTTTTTCTATTGTCTTTCACGTGTACCTGAGTGTTGGAGGACATTTAAACTCCAGCATTCAGCGAGACATTCCTTGCATATTGTGAGACTTACTTGCATTAAGTTACACTTGCACTAAGCCTCTTGCTCTGGTCTCTTCTACTGCATAAACCATCGAGGATATTAGGACTTTACTCAAGCTAGAACGCTTGAAACGTCATACAACCTTTGGGAACTAAAGTTCTCACCGGCGTCGTTCTAAAGGAAACATCAGGCACTTCAGCGCCGGTGCTTCAGCCACAAGACTGTTTACGCTGGTCCACGGCAGCAGACACCGGCGCTCGGCGAGCTACTCTCTCTTGTTCTACGCCGCTCTCCAGGAAAACACCAAGTAAGAAATGGGCTATCTTAAAACCTGGCATCTACTGGCTCAAGCCAATCAGCTGCATAATCAGCGCTCAGTGCAGCATTATTTAGACGCCAAAAATGATTCACTCAGTCCACTTACACCTGAACCCACCCTTCTCCCTGCTGCCAAATTACAGTTAACATCAACTTCCCCTACGATAGCTAACATAGAAATACCAAATCACCATAAATCAGAAGCAGTAGGACAATTATGAAATGTAACAACTATGTCTCCAACCACTGAAAGAAAGTCAGAGAATCGAAGAGAGGACACGACAATCGAAATAACCCTAGAATCTTCAACCAACCACTCAGATTGAAATCGCCCTGTTAAACACAAGGTCCCTTAACAAACATGTCCAAGATATCCACGACTATATCATTGACGAAGATATAGAAATTATTTTCCTTACGGAGACGTGGTTACAAGATCCCACAGGACCCACCGTTGACATTGCGGTTCCCCTAGATTACAATATCTATTTTGAAAATAGAGAGACAGGCAAAGGAGGGGGAGTGGCTATAATAGCCAGACAAGTTCTCAAACGATTCCCATCACCCATCCAATGCACAGGATGTGAAATCCTACTCCTTAAAATGACTCCTAACCCTAACAACTGCATTAACCCCATTAATATCTACAGGCCGCCCTTGCTGATTTCGGACTTCAACGACGACCTATGCCTCATATTGAATAATCTAAAAGACCCTAACAGAGACACTCTCCGCCTTGGTGACCTTAACAGATGGAGAGGGAACACTACAGACAAAGACGCCATTAATCTCGAAAGGGACTTGCAAAATATTGATTTCTCAGTGATCAACAAAGACCCTACTTCCAAATCAGGTAACCAACTAGACTGGATCATAACGAACAACGTGGACATGTCAGTGCTAAAAACCCTTCCCTGCATATGGTCAAATCACTTTAAAGTCGAAGCCAGACTTATACTTAAAAACAAAATTACAAAACATAATAACACACCTAAAAGTATTCAAGGCAGAAATCTAAAATAAATTACATCGTTTATCCTATCACAAGGAATTAACCATATTATGAACATCATATCTGATGATGATTCATGCGACGAAATAGTGTCTACCTATAATAGCCACTTCCAGAAGTTCCTTAACAAACATACACCTATCAAGAACAAACAAGTCCACTCTAATCCCAACCATCAAAGCTGGTTTAATACGGAATCTATCACACTTAAAAAAGACAAAAGAAAACTGGAAAGAAAGTGGCGCAAAGATCCAACTGTGACAAACAAAGAGAATTGGAAAATTATGGATTACACTTACAGGACAAAGTTGCCAGAACTAAAAAACAAATTACAACAATCAGATATCTGCTGCAGCCAATTCAACCGGAAAACTATTCCAAATCTTAATGTCGATTGAAAAACCCACAACTCTTTGAACCCTGACGAAGCCATGGTCTAAGCCGGACCTATTGTAAATCCTGAGAAAGCCAAGGTCAAAAATTGACCTATTGTGAATTCAGAAAGCCAAGGTCCATGAGTGACCTATTGTGTATCCTGATAAAGCCAAGGTTCAGGAGGGACCTATTGTGAACCCTGAAAAGGCCATAGTGTAGGAGGGACCTATTGTGAATTCTGATAAAGCCAAGGTTCAGGATGGACCAATTGTGAATCCTGAGAAAGCCAAGATCCAGGAGGGACCTATTGTGAACCCTGATAAAACCAAGGTCCAGAGCATCCTATTGTGAATCCTGATAAAGACATCCTGGAGGGACCTATTGTAAATCCCGAGAAAGCCAAGATCAAAAAGGGACCTATTGTGAATTTTGAGAAAGCCAAGGTCCAGGAGCGACCCATTGTGAATCATGAGAAAGCCAAGGTCCAGGAGGGATTTATTGTAAATCCTGAGAAAGCCAAGATCAAAAAGGGACCTTTTGTGAATTTAGAAATCCGAGGTCCATGAGCGACCTATTGTGGATCCTAATAAAGCCAAGGTTCAGGAGAGACATATTGTGAACCTTGAGAAAGCCAATGTCCAGGAGGGACCTATTGTGAACCCTGAGAAAGCCCAGGTACAGGAGGGACCTATTGTGAATCTTCAAAAAGCCAAGGTGCACGAGGAACCTATTGTGAATCATAAATCCAAGGTCCAGGAGGGGACTATTGTGAATCCTGAGAAAACCAAGGTCTTGGAGGGACCTATTGTGAACCCTGAGAAAGCCAACATCCAGGAGGGACCTCTTGTGAATTTTCAGAAAGCCAAGGTGCACAAGGGACCTATTATGAATCCTGAGAAATCCAAGGTCCAGGACGACCTATTGCGATTTTTTCTAAGAAAGCCAAGGTCCAGGAGAACTGATAAATCTGAGGTCCAGGAGTGACCTAGTGTGGATCCTGATAAAGCCAAGGTGCAAGAGGGACCTATTGTGAACCCTGAGAAAGCCAATGTCCAGGAGGGACCTCTTGTGAATTTTCAAAAAGCCAAGGTGCACAAGGGACCTATTATGAATCCTGAGAAAGCCAAGGTCCAGGACGACCTATTGCGATTTTTCTAAGAAAGCCAAGGTCCAGGAGAACTGATAAATCTGAGGTCCAGGAGTGACCTATTGTGGATCCTGATAAAGCCAAGGTGCAGCAGGGACCTATTGTGAACCCTGAGAAAGCCAAGGTCCAGGAGAACCGATTGTGAATCCTGATAAAGCCGAGGTCCACGAGGGACCTATTGTGGATCTTCAAAAAGCCAAGGTGTATGAGGGACCTATTGGGAATTCTAAGAAAGCCAAGGTCCAGGAGGGACCTATTGTGAACCCTGAGAAAGCCAAGGTCCAGGAGGGACCTATTGTGGATCTTCAAAAAGCCAAGGTGTATGAGGGACCTATTGGGAATTCTAAGAAAGCCAAGGTCCAGGAGAACCGATTGTGAATCCTGATAAAGCCGAGGTCCACGAGGGACCTATTGTGAATCCTGAGAAAGTCAAGGTCCAGGGAGGACCTGCTGTTTAGGCGAAGCAGCCAAGATCAAGTGGCGATCAGGGATGACTCCTGAAATCAGCAAGTTGGGGTGAGCCCACTAGTAGAGGTGGCCACGTCCTACCAAGCAGACGCAGTGAAGCTGTATTCATAGGAACAGTTCTGAAATCCGACAGTGAAAGCAGTGAGAAAGAGTGGGTTGCACCTGCTTACACCTGCTGCCATGATGACGTCCAGGAGTGTTGCTAGGACCGAAAAAGATCTGGGACTACGCTAATGTCGGGTCTCGGGGCTAGCTAGCCTTTTGGTTGTAGCCCCTCAGCTTCTATCCGGGGCTATAACCAAAAGAGCCTGGGTTATAGCCCCCTGAGATCCCCCCTAACAACGCCTGTGATGACATCTACCTAATAATATACCTGGACCTTTTAAAACTTCTGGTGCAAACCCCCATTTATTCTTACATCAGCATTCTCTGCGCCCCCGCCCCTCCCAGACCTACATCCTTTTAAGTCTCCATTACATTATAAATTGATTGTGGTTTACTCAGCGCGATCATTTGTGATGTAATCATAGCTTACGGACCTATGTCTCTTCTGTTTAACTCAGCCACAAGACTATTGTCGGTGGCAAAATAAGATTACAGATATTATGTGTTACGTGTTAGGCGTTACTGGGCCTCCTCTCCTGGTTCCATTAGGTCAATGTCTCTACCATGGATGGTGGCCAAATTAGAGCCTAAGACTCCGGAGACCTTGGTGTCAACAGGTGCCTCCACTGGCACTGCCCCTTCCCCTGTCTGGTTTCCACAATAGAACTCACCGCTGAGCAATACCTCCTTCTATGGGTCGTAAGTGGGAAAACACAGTCTTTGCCATGTACCGCCATCTTAAAGATCCTGGCGGCATGCAGCAGCCCCATAAGTATCCCGACGGGAGACAATGGTATCATCACGGCAGGCCCACCTAACGTAGGCTACCCTGAGTGGGGTCTAGGCACATGACTGTTTGTTGCCTCTTCCGCCCACGATTCCACCTGGCCTAGAGGCGCATTGGGGGGGTTGTCAGTGAGGCCCTATGGCCAGGGTGTCCCTCCTCCTTCTGTACCGGCCACATACAGCCTACACAGACAGAAACCTAGATGCAGAAACAATGAGACTTATAAGCAAAGAAAGACACTTCAACTTCGCATGGACTCAAAATAGGCTGCAATATTAACATTGGAGGGTAAAATTAATAAGGGGAAAAAAAACACTTAGAAAAGGGACCCCTTTAAACCTGCTGCCAAGATGGCGACAACCTAAAGAGAGGTACCGGACAATTAACATTTCTGGGGTCAATCCACACTCCTTCCTGAGTCGAGCACCTTGCCCCCAAGTCTACCAATGGTTCGGTTATAAATTGGCTGTGGTTTGCTCAACGGTTCAATTTCTGGAACAATAAGAGCTTAAACAACTATCTTTCACTGAACGGCCAGACCGCGGTAGGCGGCACAATAAGAGTTTATAGATAGAGAATAATAGTGGTGCTTGACTTCTCAGCTCCAGCAGCTTAATGTGCCTTACCTGGTAGTTGGCCGAAAAAGAGTCCACCAACTCTGCAGAAGTTGGTCCTCAAATGGTACCAGCAAAGCAGCCACACCATGAAATATTCCCTGCCGGGGCAGCACTCATATCAACTGCCCGAACAAAGCGCACTACTGTCACTGAACACTAGGAGCACACATACACCAGACATGCAAGATTGCGATGGTGAGACCTACACTTTCACAAGAGGTGGAAATACTATTGGTGCAATGCTTCAAAAGCCCGCTCAGGAAGTGGGAAATATTGTGTTTGAAAAACATTTTGGCCCTTACGGCTCCCTGTACAACTCTATTGCCACCAATTCCCCTTAAGCCATCTCCTTCCAAGGGGCAAACCCCCACATATTAAAAACCCTCGTAAAAGTGGGTGTGGGAGAATCCCACCGGGGACCGGCTGGTGGTGACTGGCTGCCCAAGGAGACAGCAGAGTTACTTGGACACTGGTAGAGGAATTGTGTGTGGTGGTGAGGCCGAGGGTGTGCATAGCCTTACCCCAAACAGAGTGCCAACATTCTACTTTGCAAATGCTCCCCACCGCGGTGGCCTGATGCTGAGTCAATGTGTTGTTTAACTGTCTGAGTCCAATTCATTGCAACCCAGCCCCCATTTCAGCACATTGCTAGCTTGCTCCAGCTGACCCCATGAACATCAGGTTGGTGTGGCCAAGCCACCACCTTCTTTTGGCAGGAGACCTGTCCCCATGTACCTTTGCTTGGCACAGCTGTATCAACTCTCCAAACTCAAAGTCACGTGGTGTGCTACCACTGCAGCATTATTTTCTTTGTCCCATCCTGGGATTTTAACCTGTGACTGCGGGTTAGACACCGACCTGTGAAGCAAGTGGGGATCCCGCAGAACTGCTGGCGTAGATGACAGAGGCATAAAGCTGAGGTCTGGTGACAGGGATAGGTGAGATCTGTAAACTGGCGGGAGTTCTGTGTCCAAGATCTGGATATCCATAGAGTTCCCTCTCCACTAGATTGCGATAGCAATCATGCATAGGTTGGACTCGCCTCATTCCTGATCTCCCGGCTTCAATTGCTTCCAAATGCCGTAGCTCAAATGCCGCCGCAGAAACTCTGCAACCAGGGCCTTGTCCTCACTACATTGCCTGCCGGGGATTAAAGAACAAATAATCTTCAAATCTCTGTCTACGGCCACATAACCGCTCATGACTCCAACTCAATGTTCAGGTGAGAAGAATTCCAGCACTACTCAGATTGGTGTAGTGTGCAATCCCAGGTGGCTTTTCTGCCACAACCACAGAAATATAAAAAGGAACACATGAGTGGCAGGGGTTCACTACACAGGCCTCAAGACTATGGAACAAGATTTCCCTAAACCTAAAAGGGATCAGCAATAACTTAGCCTTCAGACAGGCTGTGCAGGCATTCTGTTTCTCCACATGAACCAGTGTAGACCGCACGAGCTATGCGTTTTGTCTGAGGAATTAGCACAGAGAAGCAGACGGGCTCTTGTAGTGCTTGAGAAAGGCCAAATAACATGGCATCTACTGGTCCTCACTTTAGGATGATCTACAGAGACATTCCCCAAGTGTTGTTTGCACCCATCCAATGCATGCTTGATTAGCCCGTATCACGTAAACTGCTCTCCTAGTCATAATTCTTCTATCTTCAAAGAACTGTTGCTGTACTTCTCTTGCGTGGCTATAGCGTTTGGGAGGATGTATCAAACCTTTCTACCCAAGCTATATCTTTCTCTTACAATCCAAGATGGATCTTAAGCTTTGTTTGGGCCAAAATAGCGATAAAGGTGTTTCTCATGAACGCCTTAATGTTGTCCCAACTATTGAGCAAACTAGCATCCAATGTTGAGTTAAAAGTGAATATCTTCTTCATAGCTTCCGTCATGGTCCTCGTGATCTTCTGATTGAGGACTTCTTCAGCACGAATCACGTGTCTGGAGATTCTCACCCTCGATATATGCCTTTGGTGCTCACTGCATCATCAGCTACGCAGAGTGGCTCTAGCAAGTTGCCCTCAATGTTGGTGGTGAGGTTTGTGGAGACAATGAGGTCGCTGATCCTCAAATGGGACGTGTGTGTGTTTTCCGGGGACAAAGGAGAATTGTTTAGCAGTTGGTTTTGAAGATGCCAAGGATCTGTACATTTTGAACTTTTCAGAAGGGCTCGGAGTGCAGCCTGGAGATAAGGGGCACCGGATTTATAGGAGGAGGTTTTTATCCCATACTCTGCTCAAAATCCTATTCCGAAATTTCAGATCATCGTTTGCAGGGCCATATGCACCGACCCCATTTAAACACATTCCTCAGATCTCTAGTTTGACATGAATACATTTATCCTCCATCCCTGCTTTAATGGACAAGATGCTTGCATTTAGGGATTGGCTGGTCAAGATGGAACGCCATCCCTTCTGCCAAGAGTTGGAGACGAGAGCAAGTGCTCAACAGAATTGTCTTTTATTCTAAACGTGGCCCGTTGATTCAAATGAGTTTCTTGAACAAACACAATCTTGGCTTTTAATTATTTAAAGTTATCCAGTATTTTCTTCCCCTTGATTGGATGTCTCAAGCCGTTGGTGTCCAGAGATGCTAACTACATTGCACAGGGATTGCAGAAAAACTGCGACGGCAGTGTGAGTTGAAGACAAGTCGGTGAAAGACGTTTGGCAACCCGCGGACTACAAGGACTATCATTATATTCTGGTATAGAGGATGCGCTGTGACAGCTAAGAATATTTCTAAGGCGGCACGTGACTCGTTTAGAGTTGATTCGAAAGAGTATAACTGATATTAATCAATATACAAGAAGATGATGGCCCTGTGTTAAATGCCGAGATTCAAGTAGGCTATGGAGAACCCCTCTCAACTTGTCAACGATAATTTGGAGTGACAAGATAGAGACAGTGAAAACGCTGTGATTTATGTCTATTAGTGGTGTAACTCACCCTACTTGGTTAAATGGGAATGATCTTATTCCCATATGTGGTCCTGAAAAAGGTTGCTTTATCGAGAGGACGAATTTATGGCAGTCCAAATAGTCAACCGAAACATATGTAGACTTTTTTGAATCTGTGCAATTGAATAAACACAGATAGTACCATCGGCTATTGAGGCGAAGGACATTTGTACTGTGAATTGAATTGTAGGTTGACCAAAGAGTCAGCACACCAAGTATGATTGGTACATGTTTTAAGATTTTGAATGGATGGTAGGAGTGAATGATTGTGTGTGAGTTGAATTGTGATAAAGTATTGCGTTGATTTTTAGAATTGAAATTTTATGTGTTTCTATGAAATAAACTAATTTTGAATTCAATGAGTTACATTTATTGTTATTTATGAAAAGATAAATGTTTTGATATACCATTCCCTATCCCACTGGTCCCTTTCTCTGATTTTCTTATTGTTACTAGCCTGAAGGACTAAGGTTTTTTGATCAGGCACCCCTTTGTTTATAAAAGAAAAGTGACATACGTAGAGACTGGAAGATGTTAGGGCAGTGTCCTTCCAGAAAAACAATCTTCCCTTTTGTCAACAATTGCCCGTGGAGCAAGAAAATGGTCTTACAAAGGTAACAACCAGTCGTAACGCATCTGTAAAATGTCAATACATTAAACATTTTGCTAGAAGTTTGCATGGGAGAAGGGGGTGATCTTGATTATCATGTGAAAATGTGTCACAATCATAACAGTGTAGCAAACATAGTGCAAGTAGATACGCTCATGTAATGAAACGTAACATGGTTTTATATGGACAACTTGTGTTATTTCGGCTGTCTCTTGGTGCCTCAAATTGGAAAATCAAGCAATCAGGACAGTTACCCTCTCTATGGTTCTGAAGAGATTTGGAATCAGGAAGGAATTTCTGGGACTTTTTATGAAGATTCTCATAATAGCTGGATCTAACACGCGATGCTTGAATCCCAAGTCCCTTAGTCGGGGTGTGAATTCCTGCAGCTTCCTCTGAATTTCTAGTGTCTCCTGCAAATAACGTTCAGTAACGATAGTGGTATTACACACATGCAAGCTTTTGAATGTCTTTGAAGGCTTCTCCTATCTGCTTTAGTTTGCTCTGATGTAATACCATAAATAATACATAATAATTGGTGTGGTTTGGTTAGCCGTGGCTTGGGTTTAAATTAATTGTGTGACAATTGTATACTTCAAAAGAAGACGAAACCCTTGATTTGTAGTAAGTAGATTTGGTATCAACTTCAACATAGGTTTTACAGTTCTCTTCTTACACTTGTTCTGGTAGTTCCAAGATATGCAAGTTGTGTTAGCGTTCACGGTTCTCAAGATCGTTGAAGGCTTTAAGTAAAGGAGTCACAGGGGTGTCAATGCTCTTCAGTCGGCCAACTTTTATCTCTGCATCACAGATCCTCATAGATTACAAAAACTGGAATCAACAATCGTTGGGTAGGTTGAGTAGAGAAACAATAAAGGAATCTAAGGTAAAATATACAGGATCACCTTCTGTGATGTATTGACTTCTCTAGTCGTAGCTGCATGCAGCATGCTCACCCAATATGGCCTCCAAATAGTGATGTTGGTGGCAGGACATTGGTGCCGGGACAGTTCTATTGTAGATGAATTGCTAAGTTCAGAATCTGCTCTTGTTCAAAGATAAAGGTACACTGTGCTACAAGTAATATACAGTATTTTCATTGGAGAGCACTGAAGCAGTTCACAGCTTAAAGATGCAAGTTCTCTGACCCATCCGCAGTACCCCCACACCCTCAAAATTGAGTTTACATGTGTGCTGTGGAATGATGCGTGAACGTCACTGTTGATATGAGCAGGGGCAACCATATTCCTTTGTCATCAGCAGCACAGCTCTGCACTGGCTCTTAACCTTGCTTTGGCCGCTGGTACTCCTTTGGATGACATGACGGGTTCGGGATAAGTCTTGGTCGTCGTCGATTTGGTCGTAGGTCTAGAACTTAGCAATTTCCCAGCTGCTTCAATGTAGGCCACATGTGCCTGGTTCATCCATCCACTGAACGCTTCAAGAGGTCATGCTGGGGTTGGTTTTGACTAAAGAAAAAGAGTAACTGTGAGAGGAACCCAAAGGAGAAGCAGCCGTTTGCTAGCCGCACCCATAACACATCATTTGAGGGAGAGGAATAGAAGAAGGACAAGCATCTTTACACCAGCCAATCCGATCCACGGAAGTAGTAGTAGGACAAACATGTCCGAATCCACCAACCTGAGCCAAAGTAATACATGAAGAAAAAGAGCATCAGAACTCGCATGTTTGAGCCATGGAAGCAAAAGCAAGAAGTGCATCAGCACTCTTCAGTTTCAGCAACTAAAGTAGTCTGTAGAATCGCAGGGCAGCCACTGCCTACCATGTAGTGGACTCCTACCCAGCCCTACTTACCGTTTTTGGAAATATTTTCTACTTCCTCAACAATAACAAAAAAGTGGCTTTTGAATATTTGGTGGTGGGTGTTTGGAACTGTCTGTCTGGCAACAATTGTATTCAGATTTCTCCATTCAAAATAAATATTAGCAAAGGGAATGTACAGGATCAAGATACAATCATAAAACTAGTCTAAAGTCAGAATAAAAAACATGCATGAAATAGGAAAAGGATTTACACAACACCCCGTCATCTCAGATGATCAACTTTTTCAAATTCTTGAATATCATGCATAAAATGCAAGTCTTTACAATTCGGTAACAAGGACATAGCTTCGGCGCAGGCCCTGGTTATTGGGTAACAAAATGGGGCCTTAGCCATTTTTCTTGTCAATATTTTGGACTACAACTTTCAACAGCTCCTATCATGAAAGTCAATGGTGGGGGATTATGGGAGCTGTAGTCTAAAAGATCTGGAGAGCGACAGGTTGCAGACTCTCTTCCTCAATGGATTTAAATGAATAGATAACATTGATCTCCCGGGAGTTGTTTTTACACATATTGCCTCTTATTTCGGAGTGGGCCGGCGTCTTGGCGTAAAGTGGCAACGAGGGTAAACTATTTACGCGTCCCACTCAGCCAAATTCTCTGACTGTAGTGCTCTAGAAGGAAGCATTAACTTATAATTACTACGCGTATACTGTTCCTGAAAGGTATTCCATGAAAAGCCCAACTTGGGCAGTAAAGTACAACCTCTAGAGTACCAAAGACCCCTGTCACCTGCCATTAAATAATTAACTATATCTACCTGTCTTGTACACGTATGATAAGCAAACTATTTCATGCCCTGTGTGGTATCAGCCAAGGCCCTTGGCTCGGTGGGGCCGGGCCTGGCTGAGAGCACACGGGGACTAAGAAATGACACAGGCTCACTGGTGCAGTGCTCACTCCTGACTGTCCCGTTTTGGCGGACAGTCGGCTCCTTTATTACTTTCCTTGGGTCCTGAGGTGGCAACGCCAAGGCGCTTCTCGGACATTTCCTCTACATACCACATCCTGCTCTCTATAACCATTGCTTATCCACCTCCCCTAATACTTCAGCGAACCTTTCACTCTACCCCTCTCGCCAAGTAGGACAGAATCCCATACATTCCAAGAGAAACAAGCACTAGCCCATCCCCCATCTATTGCCCTGCTCTTTCACAGTTGCCACATTTTTAGGCGCCTCCCATTACACCAGCCCTCGATCTCCACCTTCCCCTCCTTGCCTCCCTGTTGTTGCCTCGGGCTGCCCCTTTAAGGCTGCCTGCGGCCTCAGATGTCACACGGGAAGTGACGTAGGGGTGTGAGGGAGGCTGGGAAAGAAAAGGGAGTTAATAATTGTACGCTGTGAATAAAAGACGTGCATTCCACGCCGGCTCCTGTCTTCTGTCAATCCAGGGCCGAGGACGCAACAACTGGCGACGAAGGTTCGTCCCAGCCGGCGGTCCTCCTCCTCCTTCTTCCGTGGCTTCAGTGTTCCCACGCCGGAGCCGCCGTCTCGTAGAGCGAATCCATCGCTCTGCGGTCCTCCGTGCGCGCATGTTATGCGACGTACCCAGCTGACAGCGATCCCGCTGCTCAGCTCCTCCACGCTCCAGTGCCGGCACCTTTCACCGCGGCCCCGCCTGTCCACGGAATGGGGTTGCCAAAAAACCCCCCCCAAAAAAAACATTCTTTTTCTTTCTCACTCAAAGAAATTTCATAAGTAAAAGGAGAAAGAACGTTCTTCTGTCCTCAGCTCTTCCCGCACGTGCACGCACCCGCGAAAAGCACGTGGCAGTAAGAAAGGAAGCAGATTTACTGGCTGTGACCCTCCAATACAGCCATTTTACGCCACAAGCAGCAGCAGGAGGGGCAGCTGACCACGAGTGGACTCCCAGACGCGACAGTTAAGACTACCCACGACATAAACTGCACGCTGAACATCTCCCTGAGTCCACCATGAGCACAGCGGCTGACCAAGCGGCCCAGAATGTGCCACCAGCGGCGCCCGTCACAAGATCAACGGCTACAGCATGGCGAATGCCCCCACCCTTCTCGATGACACCCCAAGCTGATAAAGAGGCAAGGTGGGTGGAATGGCTAGAGGACTTTAACAACTTTATTGATGCGGCAGGAGAAGAAACCTCCCCTCGGTTGCGCAGTATGTTCATCAACACGGCAGGGAATTAAATAAAAACGCTGATCAAGACCATTCCCCCATCGGAACGCACTAATTTTGCAAGTTTAATAACGGCCCTAAACAAACGGCTTGTCATTGCCCCCAACAGGGACTATGAGCGATACATTTTTAACCAGTGCATGGAACGCATAGAGGAAACTGTTGATGAGTTCATCATACGACTCCGAATTAAGGGTGCGCACTGCCAGTTTGACGCGTTCTCACTGGACGAAGCGATCCGTCTGAGAGTAATTGAAGGGTGTGTTTCGCCAGCATTGAAGAAACAGTTGCTCAAAAAGCCCATCACCATCGAGGAAGTAAGTGAGATGGCACGTATACTTGAGAGAGTGGACAAGCTAGCCTCGCACATGTCCAGCACGGTACCTACGAAACAGGACAAAAGTGACCTTGTTGCAGCATTCCAGGTGTCTAATAGCAGGAGCAGTGACAAAAACATGGGGCCGAACGCCACGATGAGTCCTAAAATGCAGAGACAATGCTACAGGTGCGGAATGTCGTTCCCGTACGCAGGCGCATGCCCTGCCCTCACACAAAAATGCAGCAATTGTGGCAGGGAAGGGCACTTTCAGATAGTGTGCAGAGAAGGGAGGCCTTTTCCGACGCCTCGCTTGGCCAACACCTCGTCCTATAGAGCATCACAACGGCCCATGGCTCATCAACCTTACCAAGCTCGCCCATACCAACAGGGTCCACGCAGGTATGTTTGAGTGGTGGAGGAAGTGTATCCAGAAGAGGACTACCCGCAATATGAGTCGGTAGAACCGGCGACTCAACTGCAAGATGAATATGATGGTCCACCGCCGTCAAGACAGGTCTCATACATAGCCTCACAGGGATACACTGAGTATGACGGGAGTCAATATGACCCTCACAACTAGGATGAGTTTGTGAACCTCATTATGGACGAAGATGTGGCGCAAGAGGCTCCCAGGATTCAAGTTGAAATTTGCAACCAACAACTCTGCTTCTTAATAGACTCCGGAGCAACAGTAAATATCATGTGTGAAAAAGAATTCCAGCGTTTACACGACAAACCGACACTAGCTGAAACGGCGTCCAAAATTTACCAATGGAGTGCCGACACACCTTTATGCACCATAGGGTCTTTCAAGAGACGGCTTACGTTTAGCGGCAAATCTATCACCACTGTCATACATGTTGTCAAAAGTCCTACTAAGGGGCATTGCCTACTAAGCTACAGAACGGCGTCACAATTGGGCTTGATCAACGTACTTGTACGAGAAGGGGATGTGGTGAACTCGGCTCCCCCACAAAGTTCATATCAAGCTCGAATATGCACCATCATCCAAGGACCTTCAATAAGCGACACCCTCACAAAAGTAGACATCACCAGAGAGTACCCGGACATTTGTTGCGGCCTGGGCAAATTGAAAGGCCTGCCAGTCAAACTACATATAGACCCGAACGTTCGCCCCGTGCCGCAACACCCACGGAGAGTGGGTTTTCATCTGCAGGAAGCAGTGTCCAGGGAACTGAAACAACTCCTGAATGATGACATCATTGAACCCGCAACGGGCCCCACCCCTTGGGTGTCCCCACTGGTAATTGTCCCAAAGGAAGGCGGACGACTCAGGTTGTGTGTAGACATGAGGGTGGCTAACACAGCCATACAGCGTGAACGTCATCCCGGCCCGAAGATCGAAGATATGATCGTACAACTGAACAAAGCTGTCTTGTTCTCAAAGCTGGACCTCAACCAGGGGTACCACCAGCTTATGCTCCATCCGGACTCACGACCAATCACTACGTTTGCATCGCATGAGGGGCTTTTCCGATACAAAAGACTCAATTTCAGGATATCCTCTGCCGCTGAAATATTCCATGAAACGATTCGACAAATCATTCGGCCCATCAAAGGGACGCTAAATTACAGCAATGATATTCTTGTCTTCGGCAAGACCCGTCGTGACCACGATGAAGCCCTCAGGGCTGCCTGTAGAACTATACAAAACGCTGGTTTGACTCTCAATGTAGAGAAATGTAAGTTCAGTAAAACTAAACTCAAGTTCTTCGGTCACATTTTTTCGGCTGACGGCATGACTCCTGACACGGACAAGGTCTCTACCATCCTTCACCTCGAGAGACCCTGCCAAGTGGCAGATGTGAGATCGTTCCTGGGCATGGTGTGATACTGCGCTCGCTACATACCACAATTTGCCACGATTACCGACCCATTAAGATGCCTCCTACAGAAAGACGTTTCGTTCCAATGGACGGAGGAGTGCCAGGCCGCATTTGACGACATCAAGCACTCCCTGGCGGAAGCAAGGAAACTGGCTTACTTTGACCCGGAATGGCACACTGAAATCATCGTTGACGCTAGCCCAGTGGGGTTAGGCGCCATTCTCGCCCAGACCAGTGGCCAAGACACGTATCCCAGACACGTGGTTGCCTATGCCAGCAGAGCTTTGGCCCCACCAGAATCCGCTTATTCCCAAGCGGAGAAGGAGAGCTTGGCGGCCGTGTGGGCTTGCAAGCACTTTCACCATTTCATCATTGGCAAGAAGTTTACACTCATTACTGACCAATAAGCTCTCCTATCTCTTTTCGGTAACCCACGGACCAAAATGCCTCCCAGGATCGAGCGGTGGGGTATCCGCTAGCAGGAATACAACTTTGAAATCATCCACAGACCGGGAGGTGAGAACAACCCAGCGGACTACTTGCCGCGCCACCCGGTTGGTGTCCCGACTCAAAGGATAGGAGATTCAGAATACATTAACTACGTCACAGCCAACGCCCTGCCCCCAGCCATCTCCATCGAAACCGTAGCTGCAGCCTCAGCGGCAGACCCGTCAATGGCTCTAGCCATTAGTTTGACAAGTAATAACAAGTGGAAAGACTTCAGAAGAGCTGTCCAAACTCATCCAGGGGCAAGTCGGGACAAGCTCGAAAGGCTAGCCAGAATGCACTCGGAACTAGCGGTTCAGGATAATGCCATTCTGCTGAGAGGGTGCAAAATAGTCGTCCCCAGCACCTTACGAGCAGAAATCATCAAGACGGCACATGAAGGCCACAGAGGCGCAGAAAACACCAAGAGACAATTAAAGTGCCACGTTTGGTTCCCCTTCATGGACGACATGGTCGACCGGTAGGTGCGGAACTGCACGGCCTGCCAATGTACCACCAAACCAGAACCTCTGCCTCCGCTCCAACCAACATCCATTCCGGATCACCCGTGGGAACAAGTCGCAACAGACTTCTATGGCCCCATGGAATCGGGAGATTATCTATTACTGTTGATAGATGAGCACTCACGATTCCCCATTGTGAAACGGGTAAAATCCACAGCATTCCCACATGTGGCGGAACATTTGACTAGATCATCAGTGAATGGGGGATCCCGGACGCTATCAAATCAGACAATGGTCCGCCGTTCAGTGGGCATGAATTTGGCGTATTCGCCAAGCACATGGGGTTTCGGCACCAGAAAGTAACACCAAGATGGCCCCAGGCAAATGGCATGGCAGAAAGGTTCATGGCCTCCATCAAAAAGACAATGCAAAGAGCACGCCTCGAAGGAGCTGACCCCCATCAAGCACTATGCAGAATGCTGCCAGACTATCGAAACACGCCCCATGAAGCGACCAACAAAACCCCAGAAGAACTAATGGTACAATACAGAGTCAGGACCAGGGTCGTAAATAATCTGGCGTTGAGACCAATACCAGACCAGGAAGTCATCAGCAGAGATGAGGCGAGGAAAGAGAAGGCACGAGAACAAACTGACAAAAGGAGAAGAGCCCAACCAAAAGACTTCCAAGTAGGAGACGAAGTGTGGGTACAACAAGCGACACACAAAAAGTCAGACCTGTTGTTTTCACCAAACCCGCTGCAAGTGATAGCAGTAAAGGGGACCATGATAACAGCCGCGAATGACGAAAAGGTGGTGACAAAGAATAGCTCACTCTTCAAGCATGCCACAAAAGGAGTGGAAGACACGACACCACCTGTTGACCCAGACCCGGAAGAGGTCGACAATCGAGATGAAGAGTGGGTCCCCCTCAAGCCGCGAGGTCTTCGTCAACCAAGCGTTATTCCAGAGGTTGACGGCGACCCCAATCTAGGGTCGCAAGGTTGGCCCCAAAGAACGATCAATAAACCTCTGAAGTTAGTGGAGGAGTGTTAAGAGTTAACCTGTTCCGACGTTAATGTGAGAAAGACAGTTTTTGTTATGGTTGTAAGGACATTCGTCCGGGGATGTTGTTGCCTCGGGCTGCCCCTTTAAGGCTGCCCGCGGCCTCAGACGTCACACGGGAAGTGACGTAGGGGAGTGAGGGAGGCTGGGAAAGAAAAGGGAGTTAATAATTGTACGCTGTGAATAAAAGACATACATTCCACACCGGCTCCTGTCTTCTGTCAATCCAGGGCCCAGGGCGCAAAACCTACCTCAGGCTAAAGTCTGAAAAGGCGTAGCAGGGCCACGATAAACCTCTGTTCTAGGCAAGCCTCGGCAGCAGCTGAGCCCACTACAGCAGCAGCTGACGCAGAATATAAATGGTTATTTCCTTAACTGGAAGTTTAAAACGGTCAAAATCGTGAATACATGTAGTTGGTGACACTGTTAAAGTTGGTGCCCCCAAGATTAAAAAAAAACTCTGAGGAGGAAATAAAAAGCACCGCTTGGAATGGACTCTGTGCTAGAGGGCCGCCATTTTGTCCAGCTGGAGCATGTATAACTACATGGGTGTGGAGCGCCCCTTTCAGCTGAACAACGTCCTGCCCTTTCAGCACAGGCCCTTCCTGGCAGCCCGGGCCCCAGCTGCCGGGTACAGTTTACATTTGTAGAGCGGTTCCCTCCTCCCTGGGGACTTTCTGAGTGGCCTGGGCTGCGAGGTGTAGATTTGTTCCTCGCTGCCAGGAAGGACATTGTCAGGCGGAAAGAGGATATGAGCCGGTTTGCATGCAAGGGTCAGTTTATTTGCTCTTTGGATATTTCCGCTCAGTCCACACGACAAGAAAACCCTCGGTTTCCTGAGCTGGACAAACAGCAGGAAGGGTGTGAAAATGATCGAAAGGTCGTGGTCTCTGATGGCTGCGACACGATGAGAAAGTGCACCCACGCCAGGCAGCACTCACGAAGGGCCTCGAGTTGCAGGCCTGGGAAAGTTTATTTATTTATTTATTTATTTATTTGAACCTTTGTTTAGCTTTCGCCCCAACCAGAGAGTCTCGGAGCGCCTTGCATTGTTTAAATATTATTGAAAAGGTTGGAATTGAAAAAAAGAAGTTCCAAAATGTTTTCAGGAAAGGGATAGGAAGATTAGGATAGACAAGTGATAGCAGTGGTGTGGGGCAGGGTTATGTGAGGGGAAACGGGCGTGCATTGTGGCTCTTTCTGAAAGCAGTGATGGAGGATGCCGTGCAGATGTGAAGAGGTAGGGTGTTCCATGCCGTGGGTGCCCAGTGGGTAAATGCTTGCTTTTGTTTGCATGTGAGTTTGCAGAGGGGGGTGTGCAGAAGGTGTTGGTTTTTGTGTGGGTGATGGGTTTGAGTTTGTCATGAAGGTAAGATGGAGTTTGAGGTGGATGGCTTTGAATGAAATGCAGAGTGCTTTGAAGGCAATTCTCTGAGGTATGGGGAGCCAGTGGAGCTGTGCAAGAGCGGGTGTGATGAATGAACGTTTGGGTTGGTGGAGGATGAGTCTGGCTGCTGCCTCTGTACATTTAATGCTGCTGTTTCAATGCACATCTGCTCTCTCAAGTGAGCACTTTGCCAAGCTCTTGCGATACGACCCCTTCCCATCAGAGCCCCGTGCTGAGCATCACGGCAGAGTGCTGCCTTCTGACTGCAACCTCCTCAAAAGAAGGGCTTAAGCCCTCCCAAGCCAGGGGCAGACACTGCCCCCGGCGTTTGGGAACAAAGCAGGTGTGTCCATGAGAGACCAGTACCACGCAGGATTGCTAGGGCTGAGACCTACCCAGGCACATGAAAACCAATAGATTTCTCGAGAGGTAGAAATGGAAGCAGGCCGCAGGACCCCACCGAAACCCCTGGTGCTGAAAACAGGAAGAACTTTTAATATGTGGAATCATGCAAAATGTTGCGCACAAAAAAGAAGTGAACACGTGTTTTAATGGTCTTTAATCAGCATAGTGGTTGGACATCCGCGCGCGGCTTCCTTGGCCCTATACCAGGTGGTGTAGCAAGGGCGAGCGTTTGAAAGGGTCACTTTTCCCGACGGCTATGTAGCGGCGGATTCACAAGCTTAGACATACCTCCGCATAAAAGCATTACCGCATGCTTTAATACCACTTGTGGTAAGTTCCGGACCCCATGGAGTCCTACGTGAGTCTAAATGGGAAATTTCGGAAAGGTCTGAGGTAAGCAAACATTTCCAGGCACCCGGTAATCACTGCAAGGGGCAAGTAACAGTAAACAGCTATCGCCTTTGGTAAAACCGCAAACTTGTAATCGGGCCCTTGGTCTTTGCGAGTGTTTAGGCAGGCAATGCATAAGGATGGGGTGACTGATGAAGAAACGGAAACAGACATTTGTAGGAGTTATGATTCTGTCTGCTGTGTGTTTTTTTTTCAAATCACAGGTTTGTGTATCTTCGTGTGTCACGTTATTTGTGTGTCCTGCGCCATGGAAGTCACAAGTCATTCCGCGACTGTCCCTGCTGTGTACTGTCTATGCAGTCTCTGTAAAGAAGACATAACTTTCGCAGAGAAGGTTCTGGAAGAGAGGCGGGACTATGGCAGAAAGGTGCCAGACCAATCAGCAAGAGACGGCCTAATCCACTGAATATTGTCTGCTTGGTCCTGTCTAAAAACAACAACAAAAAACTGAACTTTTAAAGAAAGCCCCTGCGGGGAAGAGGGCGGTAAATGAAAAAGAATTCCATTCATGGGAGAGGATTTTATTTAAAGAGACACTTGCTTATTTCTTACCCCTGAGTAGCCTCCAGGGACGCTTAAGATATGATAGAATCAGGGAACAGGCTCGATTTGAACCAGAAAAATCACTGCTTATTACTTCAGCAAGAGAATGCGCGCAAGCAGCAAATATGCGGGAATCGCACTGTCCAGACACAGCCGGCCACAGAGGAGTCCCCTCTCGTTGTTTAATGTGAGCACCAGCCACAGTCTTCGGTTCTAGTGTCCTCATAGGTCTTGCGATAAACTCAGAGCAGAGGAAAGACAATAGGAAAAAGGGGGCTCAAGTACAAAAAGATAAAGCGCCTTCTTAAATTTGGGGTGTATGTTTCAGCCATTTTGCTTACCAAAGAGCCCGCACGCTTTACTCTCGGTGAAGGGTAGTTGTGCCACAATGCAACCTGTTAACCAGGCCACACGGTAGAGGACATCACCACCTTGACCGTAGATCATAACCTCAGCATGGCATACGATCCCCCAGTGCTTGGTCTACACACCAGGCTTCTATCCTGGTAGATAGCTCAAAGGTTAAGCGCTCACCTCTGACAAGGTGGCCAGTGTGCACTTTGCAAGTCCGAATCCCAGCTCCTTCAGCGCAGCTATTACCCATTCAAGTTGATAAATTGAGTGCCATTAAATTGGATAAAATAACACCAATTATTACTGCACACATATAGAAGTGGGAGGAATCCGGCATGAAGTGCTGTGCTATACAGCCATTCCTTTCACTAAAATCCATCTACAAAGACCACAGACACTGCACACAACTGTGAAGCAGAACACTTGTCAGTCTATCGAACTCGGCTCTCCCGGTCACTAGACATAACAGAGCAAGTATATTTGTAGAGCGCCTACTCCTCCCCAGAGGGGTTTCTTGGTGCCATTGGCAGATATCAGATATTTGTTGTTACCCAACCCAAAGATATCACAATACAGGTAGAAGTTATTTGAGATTTTATTAGTTACTTTTATATCTATGGTGGCCTACAGCTCACTACGTTTCCCTCTCGGAAAGTCTAAATGCCCCTCGGTGGTGGTAACTCTCCTTAGTTGGAGCTGGAGTGCCACCTATCTAAGAAAGGGGATAGAGAAGAGAATCTCCCTTGCCTAGATCACTACTTTCCGATTTCTAAAAAAAACTTCCGGAATTGTTTACTTTTATCACTTCCTTCTCGTGTAAAATAATGATAAAGATATATCAAAAATAAAATAAAACTTATCAGGCAGAACAAATCTGCTGCTTAAAAAGGATTTTCTTCTCCTAAGCTCTCAATTCGTCTGAGTGTCTTGGGGGTTCAGGACATCACCCTGAATTTCTAGTCAACCAGTTTCGGCGGGAATTGCTTCAGTCTAACTGCCTTCTTCAGGACTGTGTCCCAGCTCTGTGGTTGGGATCACTTTTTAGAGATGTGGTGTAATTATTCTTATGGCCGACGACTCCATCATTTTTCTTTAAGGAGGTTTTGTTCTCTTCTTTATTCTTTTATCTTGTGTTACAACCCCTCTATTGCAATCTTGTGGGTTCTCTGTCGTTGACCTGCTCTCTCCGGTCTATCAACCAGCTTTCTTTTCTTTCATATGTGCAACTGCTCTCTCATTCTTCTCCTTTGTTTTGTACTTTTTCCTTATTGTATTTCATTGAATGGAAGAAAAATAAAACAGCCTAGGAATGGGCAGACAAGCGGAACTATACGCCACCGCGGAACACGCTGGAATTGACATATTACGGTCCTGAATAAACGAAATACAATAAGGAAAAAGTACAAAACAAAGGAGAAGAATGAGAGAGCAGTTGCACATATGAAAGAAAAGAAAGCTCATTGATAGACTGCAGAGAGCAGACTACTAACTCACTCTGCTACATCCTCAGGCCTCCCACTACACTCATGGCGCGTGCCCCGCTTGCGCACTACCTGCCTCAGCAAGTGATCCTCAAGGCGCCGCGAGGTAGCACCTCCCGGCCTCGGTAGCCTCATGTCAATGGCAGCTTTTTGTCAGAAGCGCTAGATCTGCAAAGCAACTCCACTGGGTTCTCAGACCAAGTCATTTCCTGACCTCTGGCCGTTGGTGACACTAGGCAGCCCGTATCTTCTCAAACCTACTTCCGCCTTGCCTTGATCACCACTTCTCTGCCTGCTCCTCTCTCCTCCCTAATTCTGCGAGTAAGTATCCCCCCACCCTATCGCACTACCTATGCCAGGTCCATCCCTCCCACCTCTTGTAGTTAGGTAGCTCCTATTCCTCCTTGCGCAAACCCCTACCACTTCGCTGCCCGTTGACCCCATGGCTGGGCAAGCGAACTACACTGCACCACTTTTCTTGTTTCAACAGGCGGCCCCTTCCCATGTCCTTACCCCTGGTTTCCTGCAGCGTTACACACCTGATACAAACTTCCACTCTCCATGTTACTGCGGGGCTGCGGCCCATCTACACTACGCTCCTCCCTCCTCAACTTTTGCTACCTGATGTCCGGTCACCCTACACCTTTTCTTAGCAGGCCCTACAGTGCTCTTCCCCCCTTTTGACTACCCTCTACAAGACCCACCCAAGTACTCTAGCCCCCGTGACCCTTTGACTGTAGCCTGGAGGTTTTGTAACATATCTGCACAAATAAACCAATTCTGGGACCCTACCTGGAATAACCAAGATTGCCCCATCCATCTTGATCCAGAGCCTCCGGGCAGGACACAAGGGACGTTCTCCTGCCTCAGCACCGGACATAGTTGCCCTGTCGCCCGCCCCACTCAGGATACAGACAAATAAGCAACCATAACTCGCGCCACCACTGTGCACTACTAAGACTAACACACAGGACATGAAAGATGACATCTCAAATGTCCTTGATGCATCACTGATGACATCACATATCTGATCCACTTTTTTTTATTACTGACATGATTAGGCTAGTTTTTGGTTTCAACAGGCAATGTGAATTTCAAAAATTTAAATGGTGCTATATATGTACACATTAACCTTTTTATATGTTCTTAAAGTACTTTCATTACAGTTTAATCTGAGCTCATACTGCACATACACGGGGCAATAAACAGGCCTCAGAACACACAATTAATTTGTGTACATGATGATTAACTCTAATGTTATTGTCCTTTTTGGTGCTGTTGTTTCTTTCTTCCTCACTTTAGTTTCCCTGTATGTGCCTGTAATTTGTATGCATTGTGCATTTTTATATGTATTTATTCTACTAATACAAGTGTGTGGTAAGTTTTCAATTATTACCTATTTATTGCATGGATAATGTTACTCAAAACACCCATAAGGTAGTATTTATTATTTTACTATCAGAAGTTACCAGATTTAGAATATTGTACTTCTATGGTGCATGCTGCAACCATTGCCTACATGTATGTATGATTAGGATGCTCTACTAACAACAACACTAGAATATAATGATTTATAGAAACACTTCTACAAATGACCAGAATCATTAACTATGTCATTTCTTTATGGTTCTTGTTTTATTCAAAGTCTGTAAATTGTTGACATCTGTATCATACTCAATATTTAAACAATAAAAATCATTAAAATAAAAAAAAAGAATATAATGATTTGTTTACATAAGTACATTATTTAATACATTAAGTAGCTCATGACAGGTCTCCCAATCACCCCTAACATCTTGTTTCCAACATTATAAACTCAACCCCTTGTAGGGACTGTTTATTAAAATTAATTTTAATATGTGATGTCATCGGTGATGTCATCTTTCATGTCCTGGGTGTTAGTTTCAGCAGTGCACGGTGGTGGCGCGAGTTATGGTTGCTTAACTTACCATAATGGGTGAATTTCTGGGTTTTTTTGGTTTTACTTGTAAGCATAACGTCATTTAACAACGTTTTTTCAGTGAATTTCATGGGTATTTACTAGTGCACGCTAATTTCCTGAAACTTATTAATATCACACTTATCCCAATATAGCAAACTGTTTGTCCAATTTACAAAGTTTCACCTTGAAACTCCGCCATTTCCCACCTTCTAACATCATTTATAACACTTCTATACCCTTTTTGTAACCTTCTCCACTGTTTTTGTGTTCACCAACGTCTGAGAATGTCTGACGTTATCGCAGACTTTTTGATCAATGTCACATGACAACGCGCTCGCCTGCGGCATGATGACGTGTCTGCGAACGCATTGCAATTCATGAACGGGTCGATGCTTCGTGAACAGTTCGGAACTGCATTTACAGCTGATCTAGGAACTTTGAAGCTCAAACTTTACCCTTGCACAGCTCCTACACCTATTCTTACTCATTATCCATTAACAATCTAACACACAGAACATACTTGGAAGAATGTTAGCAAATCTGCTATTTATCTTTAAAATGACAACAGCTAATGCCATCCCTCCTCCCCAAGAGCCACCACCACCACCACCCCAGCTGGAGGACCTACACCGCAAAAAAGCATAGTACTTCAAAAGACAATGAAGAGGACCAAGAAGATGAGGTAGAGGAAGTGCCTACCTCTAGCACCCTGAGAGAATCATGGGTGTGGCAGTTCTTTACCACAGTTGAGAATGTACCAAAGGCTAAAGCTACCGCAGTGAAATGCACTGAGTGCAATGTTGTACTCAGGAGCGGACTATGTGGGCATTACTTCTATGGGACCGCACCCATACGCTCCCACACCAAATCCAACCACCGCAATAAATCTCTCAGAAAGGTTGTTCTTTTCTTAGCAAGGCTGTCTTCCTCCACCTCATCTTCCTCAACCAATAAATGCACGAAATGCAAAGTTTGCACATTTGCACAAGACACCACATCTTATACCCATCCTGTTTTGGGACATAAAGTGAGAATAAGCTTGAAAGTAACATGTAACACCCAATTTGTGGTATATGCTTTTATATGCCCATGTATGAAGTGGTATATTGGCAGCAGGATCTGCAAATTAAAGATTTGTATTCTTCAACACATTAGATCAATCAAAAACAATGACCAGGCATACCCTATACTGAAACTCTATCATGAAAAATATAAAGGCCAAGTAGAGGGTTTAAAATTCTTTGGGGTAAAGAGTATAAAGTCATCCCCTAGAGGTGGCGATAGGCAGTTGCTTTTGAGACAATGCAAAACCAAATGCATTATAGATTTTGAGACACAATATCCAAAAGGTCATAACATCGATGAAGAGTTGTATACTTTCTTAGGAACATCATTTCCATTAGCTTGGATGTTTCCCTCTGTTTTTGGTTTTCTTTACAGGGGCATATGGATGACAAGTATATTTGTCCAATGGCATTTTCTTTTCCCCCATTTATGGTATATATCTTGTCTTGTTCTTTTTCTTGTACTTTTTCTTTTCTGGTTCTTTTTCCCTTTTATTTCGTGCTGTCTGTTTCGTTCTTTCCTCTTGCATTTTTATGGGGTATATAATATTTAGCTTTTTTTAGGTTTTCATTGTATAATCTTTTTTATACTTTAATTCTACCATACATATATGTTTTCTGTCTGGGGTTTCTATAGAACTCATATTGTTTCGAGCATTGTCTGATGTGTCTTCTCTTGTGTACATTTCAACACATTGTTTCCCCGTTTGGTCTGCCGGATGAAGTGCTTTATTAGAAGTGTACTTGCATCTGCTTTCATTTACGTAACATGCATCTGGCAAACAAAAACAAGTGCTATTATAAGTAGAAAGAATGGCCCCATAACCTCCGATAGGACATGACAATGTCATGTGACCATAAGCAAGCTAATAAAAAGATTTTGTTATAATTAATATCTGTGTATGATGTCCATGGTACCATAAGGCCTTGGTGTAAACCTGCAGTTTTTTTTAGGAATTCATTGCGGGCACCAAGGTATTTTGGGGAACAGTCTATATGTGTATTTACACCTATAGTTTTATGCATTCAGCATTACATCCTACTGTGAAACTGCTGCTGTTTCAGGCATTCATGCTGAACACTCGGGTACATTGGGCAAGATTCCACATGTGCATTTGCATAATTAGTTCTTGGCATCTAGCATTATGCTAGAGGTGTTTGCATGCATCTTTACACGGCACAGTCACGTTTATAAAACTCTGGGCATTAGGAGAAGGGTTTTGTTGAGTTGTGGCCAGCGGTACATTCTCCAACCAAGTATTGCCTGTGTGTTTCTCATTAGAAACATTATGAACAAATAGTGATGATCACTGTATTACCACATTAAACAAGTGAGATTGAGATTGTTTTAGGCATTTCTGCCGGCACGCAGACACTTTGGATTACAGTTTACTTACTCGTGTGTACATCTAGCCACTTTATACACACTTTGATGCTAAATGCGTTTACATGCAACTTTGCACAGCACATAGTCACTTTATTACAATTTGTTTTTTTAACAATATGTTTGAATTTATCTCTGGTTGTGGATTGGGGGGTGATATTTGGAATGTTTAAACTATATGTGCCCTTGAGATGTAGACATTTCTCATTGTATATTGCTATTTTAATTGCTATTTTACAAAATGGCAGCCACCAAAACCAAGAAACAATGTGAAGGACAATGGGTGCAAACATGAAAAAAGGACAAGTCTGTTCAAACCATAGAGTTCTATTGCGTATATATGACTAGCCGAAAACAGCAAAACCTCTGTGTGATCAAGCCACCAGCAGGTGGCGAAGGGCGTTATGTGCAGCCTTTTCTGCTTTTTTTTTACTGTGTAAATTGAGCAAAACTGTGCTTTTACACTACGTGTGAGTTTTGGGATTTATATGTTGGACCAAGAGTGCGGTCCAGGACATTCGTCAGTGTCTGTACTTTTGAAAATATATATAAATGTATAGCGAGAGAGCGAATGGGGGCATACCCTCCCAAACTTTAGATAATCGGACCTGTTTATGGAGAGGACCTCAGTACCTGTGTATAATCATGTCTATTTATCAGGGGTATATCCCCTAAACCTGTGTATCATCACTCCTATATGATATGATATGATATGGCATTTGTAACGCGCCTATACACAAGTGTTTCAAGGCGCGATGAGGCGGGGGGGAACAAGGGGAGACAGACAATGATCCTACTAGGCCAGGTGTCATTCAGATCGTGCAAGTGCAAAGGGGAGGTGGAAAGGGGAGAGTGCAGTACAGGGTTAAGAGCATACAGGATAAATAACAAGGGCCAGCTAGTGGCAAGTGCGAGATAAGTGCAGAAAAGTGCTGGGAAGGGGGGCTGTAGGGATACAGACACAGTCCCGCAGTGCAGGGGTTGCCGGTGAGGCAGTGCAGGGGAGAGTGGCTGAGCCAAGGACCGAGAGCGGTAAGTGGCCCAGTTGCAGATTCAGTGCAGTTTCAGTAAGTTTAGCAGGGGAGAGGGGGAGAGAAGGCAGAGGCAAAGAGGAAGGTTTTGAGGTTCTTCCGGAACCGGAGATGGTTCTCCTCGAGTTTCAGGGAGGCAGGAAGGCTGTTCCAGAGGAAGGCCCCTGCAGCGGAGAGAGATCTGCCCCCACCTCGTTGTTTGGAGAAGCGGCTGACCCTGAGGGAGTTGGAGGCGGATGAGCGAAGAGCTCGAGAAGGAAGATATTTAGGAAGAGAGAGTTGAAGGTATTTTGGCCCAAGGCCCCAGAAGGCCTTGTGGACAATGCAGAGGGTTTTGAACTTGATCCTCGCAGTCACCGGGAGCCAGTGTAGTGATTTCAGTCCTGGAGAGATACGGTCCCTGGGCATGAGGCCAAGGACAAGTCTCGCAGTCCTGTTCTGGATGAGTTGCAAAGGGCGGAGAGTAGAGGCGGACAGATTTAGATAGAGGCTGTTACAGTAGTTTAGCTTAGAGAGAACCAGGGCTCTAGAGACAGTGAGCTTCTGGGGGAAGGAGAGGAAAGGAAGGATACCTCGGAGGAGGTGGAGCTGGTAGTTTTACTTCTTAGAGACGTCAGATATGTGAGGAGAGAAGGAGAGTGTGGAGTCGAAGATGAAACCGAGGTTTTTTGCCTTGCAGGTAGGAGCAGGAAGAGGGCCAAGAGAGGCCGGCCAGAGAACTATACATAGGGAGCATATCTTTCCTACCTGTGGATAATCACCCCCATTTATACAGGACATTACTTTATACCTGTTATGGTTCCTAGTTATAGTTTCGACAGTCAAAGTTTCGAATGGCAATAGTTCCAACACAAAAGTGCAGAAAAAAAAAGTTTTGATATTTATTTTTTGGGGGGGGTTCCCCCAAAAACCCCATTTTAAAAAAAGAAAAACACTTCTTTTACAATACGAAATAAAAAAAACACTTTCATATAAAAAAAAAATACATTCGAAACTTTTTTTCCGGCACTTTTGTGTCGAAACGTTTGGTATTCGAAACTATTGTTTCAAAACTTTGACTGGACACCCCTGTAACTAATATGTCCTATATGTTATGTTATGTTGATTGGTTTATATACTGCACACATTACCACTATAGTGGTTTTAAAGTGCCGAGACAATTTGTGGGCGAACTGTGACCCTGCCCAGGGTGTAAATCAGACCATGGTCTGTAGGGTGAAAAGGAAAAAGGGAAAGGGTGAGTGAGAAATTACAAAGAGGGAGAAAGTTAGAGAATAAAACAGACAGATGTGGCTCGCAACAAAAAGGGAAAGAGAACATACAGTTGGGGTTAGAAGGGAGAGATAACATAAGGTTGAGTGATTGCTTGATGCATGTATAGCGGTATGGGTTCAGAAGGGAGAGATAGCATAAGGTTGAGTTTAGTTCAGTTTCTTTATTTGTACCGCGCAACGAACCCTCAGGTAACTGGGTGCCAAAACGTATGCAAGAGTTACAAACAGTTCATAACCACAAAAAAACCAACAACAACAATAAGTGCAGGTCGACCATGGTTACATAGGGGTCGAGACTTGAGAGAATCAGTTACAATACCAGGCTACTAGTGCTGCAAAAGACATAAAGAGATTAAGCAGGCAAAGTATTTTGAAGGGTGAGATAATCGATCACTCATGTTTATTACCAAAATAGTGATAGTGATTGGTGAACGCATGTATGGTGGTATGGATGAAGAAGGGAGATATAGCATAAGGTTGAGTGATAGTGATTGCTGGATGCATGTATAGTGGCATGGGTTCAGAAGGGACAGGTAATATAAGTTTGAGTGACAGTGATTGCTGGGATGCACGTATAGTGTATGGGCGAAGAAGGGAGAGATAACATAAGGTTGAGTGATAGTGATTGATGGATGCATGCATAGTGTATGGGTGAAGAAGGGAGAGATACCATAAGGTTGAGTGATAGTGATTGCTGGATGCATGTATTGTGGTATGGGTTCAGAAGGGAGAGATAACATAAGGTTGAGTGATAGTGATTGCTGGATGCATGTAGGGTGGTATGGGTTTAGAAGGGAGAGATAACATAAGGTTGAGTGATACTGGTTGTGGAATGCGTGTATAGTGTATGGGTTCAGAAGGGAGAGATAACATAATGTTGAGTGATAGTGGTTGCTGGATGCATGTATAGTGCATGGGTTCTTTGGCCTTTTTGAAAGCCTGAGTGATGGTGGTGTGACGAGTTTTCACTGCTAACTTTTCCAAACTGGCTGGGAGATCCAGTTCAGAGGTACGTGGGTGTCTACCATCAAGGGTATAACAGGGTGTTTGTCCCGTACTTGAATGCAAGGAATTGTTATATGCATACTTGGCTATCCATAGTAAGTCTTTCCAGTTTCTTTGTTCATGGTGCAACATGCACCGTAAATACTGCTCGAGAGTCTGATTGGTCCTCTCGGTTTGACCGTCCATTTGGGGATGATGACTGGTAGATAGCCGGACGTCAATCTGCGCCATTGCACAACACTTTCTCCAGAAGTTGGAGACGAACTGACTACCTCGATCAGAGATCAGGACTGATGGGAAGCCGTCTAGTTTAACAATACCTTCCAGGAATACTTTGGCTAAAGTGGATGCGTCTGGGAGGCCTTTGAGCGAAAGTGTGCCATCTTTGAGAATAAGTCCACGACTACAAGAATGGTGTTAAACCCTTGACTGGGAGGTAGATCAGTGATGAAGTAGAGGGAAAGAGTGTGCCATGGAGTGGGAGGAATGTCTAAAGGTTGTAGAAGACCGGATGGTTTTTGTTTTTGCGACTTATTTTGTGCGCAGACTCCGCAGGACTGAATATATTGGCTGATGTCTTTACGCCAGGCAGGCCACTAGAAGTTCTGTTTTACCTTAGCTAGAGTCTTGGTGATCCCAGGGTGTCCTTCGATCAGTGAATCGTGATGACCTGAAATTATATGTTGTTGTAACTCCTTGGTGGGTACATACAGACAATCCTTAAAAAAGGGTAAGTGGTCTTTGATGGAATATTGTTCCCCTTGCGCTTGCCATGCAAGGAGAGCATCAGGATTCATGGTCCGTTGAATCTCGTTTCTCAGTTCTACTTGAGTTAAGGCTGTCGTGAGGCCCAAGAGTTTGTCTTCAGGTATAATGGGTACTGGGTCTGGAGTCGTATATACTATGTCATCAGTGCCCATACGAGATAGTTCATCAGCTTTTCCATTCTTGACCCCTGGTCGAAACGTGATGACATAATCATATTCGGCGAAGAAAAGGGCCCACCACAATTGGCATGAGGACTGGGCTTTAGCTGTTTTAAGATATTGCAGGTTTCGGTGGTCCGTGATAACTGTAATGGTATGTCTGGCCCCCAGAAGGTAGTGCCACCAGGCCTTAAAGGCAGATTTGATGGCCAGGAGTTCTTTGTCACTGATGCCATAATTAATCTCTGGAGGTGAGAATTCTTTCGACCAGAAGGCCACTGGGTGTAGCTGGCCGGTTTCTGGATCTCTCTGTGAGAGGATAGCTCCCATTGCCATACTGGAAGCATCAGTTTCCACAATATAAGGGAGATCTGGGCGAGGATGTCGTAGGATTGGCGCAGAGGTGAACCTTTTCTTGAGTTCCTGAAAAGCTTTTTCTGCTTCTTCGGTCCAGGCAAATTTTTTATTGTTTTTTCGTAACAATACGGTGATCGGGTGTACAACCTGAGAGAAGTCTGTTATGAACCGGCGATAGAAGTTCGCAAAGCCCAACATGCTTTGTACCCCTTTCAATGACGTTGGTGATGGCCATTTCAAAATGGCGTCTACTTTATGCACGTCCATCCTGATGCCTCCTGGAGTAAGGATAAAACCAAGAAACTCAACTTCAGTGACATGAAAAAAACACTTTTCAAGCTTTGCATATAAACGATGTTCACGGAGCTTGGTGAGGACTGAACGAAAGTGCTTGATATGATCTTGTTTCGAGGTTGAGTACACTAAGATATCATCTATGTACACTAGGGAGCAGACATCAATTAATTCTCTCAAGAAGTCATTCATGAAATATTGAAATGCTGCAGGAGCGTTGCATAACCCAAAGGGCATGACTTGATATTCGTACAAACCGTATTTGGTATGGAAAGCAGTTTTCCATTCGTCTCCGCTTCTGACTCGGACCAGGTGGTATGCTCCTCAAAGGTCCAATTTGGTGTAAATCTGGGCATCTTTGACCTGGTCCAGCATTTCAGGGATAAGTGGCAAGGGGTAATGGTTCTTCACGATGATCTGGTTTAATGCGCGGTAGTCAATACAGGTTCTTAAATCCCCTTCTTTTTTCGGTACGAAGAACAAAGGACTGGCTGCAGGGGAATTCGATGGACGGATGAATCCGTTTGCAAGGTACTGGTCTAAATAAGACTTCCGATGAAGGTTTTCAGGTTCTGTAAGAGCATAGATTCTGCTGGAAGGGACTTGTGCACCTGGAACAAGGTCAATCTGACAGTCATAGGGCCTGTGCGGCAGCAGCGTATTTGCTTCATCCTTCTGGAATACATCCTAGAAAACGTGGTATTCCTTAGGCAAGGTATTAGTTACTCCCAGGGTTGATGCCGTCGCTCCGGGAGTCGTAGAGATACTGAAGGCAGGTTTCTGTTCTTGATAATAACAGGCTGGGGAGCAGTCGCTGGGGAAGGTTAATTTCCGTGTCCGCCTGTCAATCAAAGGGTTGTGAGCAACTAACCATGGCATCCCTAGTATTAGCCGGAATTGAGGTGCCTTGATGATTTCGAACGAAATAAGTTCCCGATGTCCGTCCTAGCACAGCAAGATTACCTCGGCTGTGCATTGGGTTACAGGTCCGGAAGCGATTTCTGTCGCATCCACTGTGGTTACCTTGTCCGTAGTTGGCTTGGAACATAGGGGAAGCCCCATCTCTGCTGCCAGGTCTTGATCTATATAATTCCCAACTGCTCCGCTGTCGATGTATGCTTCAACGGCATGCATTCTTGACGACCGTTGGTTGTTAATTAAGATCACTGGTATTGCAAAGTGTGAGGTCAGTGACTCTTTCCTCTCACTCGACAAACTGACCTCTACGTTTGCCGAGCTGGGTGGTTTTCCGATTTCGATTCCTTCTCTTCATCTTTTTCTGTGGCCCCGACGATCTTCCTTGGGGGTTTTACTGGGCAGTCCTTCAGGAAATGTCCTGGTTTTCCGAAATACAGATATAGTTGTTGTTGTCTTCTTTTATCTCGCTCTTGTTTCGTTAGTGGAGGTCGTACCCCTCCGATTTGCATGGGCTCCACAGTGTTTTCTTGCACTGGAGTTGCGTTGTCTCTTGGTCGAACATACACGGCCCGAGGGTCCATTTTGGAGCGGTCTGCTTTTCGGTCTTGCAACTGGTGGTCTAGTTGCACGACCAAATTTATGAATTCAGAACAGTCTCTGGGAGGATCAACCACTTGGGCTAGAAAGTCTTTGAATTAACTTCGTAAGCCCCGATGAAACAACGTGGTTCTTTTGTTTTCAGGCCACCTAGCTTCGGCAACCAATCTATTGAAAGTAGCAATGTACGTTAACAAGTCCTGATTCCCCTGTCGGAGGGAAAGGAGTTAATTGTCTACTGCTTGTTCTCGGGTATGGCGAGCAAAAAGCTTTTCCATTTCCCTCTGAAACCCACCAAAGTCATGTAACAAAGGATCATCATGGGTCACCAATGGCACCGACCAATCTGCTGCGCTACCACTCAGGTATGATAAGACAAAGGCTACCCGAGCTTGGTCATTTGGGAATGCTCCAAGCCTGCAAAGAAAGTGAAGGCGACACTGATTCATGAAAGCTGCGTACTTCCGTGGGTCGCGTGCAAACCTCTCCGGTGGTGCCAGAGGAACTGTTCCCAGTAACATGATCTGTACCAGAGTGGAGTTAGTGGATGGTATGGTGGGGTTTTGCATCATCGGATTGCTTCCAGGTAGTGGCGTCTGTCCTGCCTGTGATTGCAAGTATTGCCTGCTAATCTCTTCAGTGCGCTCTTTGGTCACTAATAGGACTCTCCGGAGGGCATTAGTCTCTTTTCGAGCAGAATGAACCTCAGCACGAAGTTCCCCTAACAATTGGGCCAATTAGTCTAATTCTGATGTCTCCATGGTGCCCAGGTGGATTGGTTTGGCAGGCTTTGTGTTCTGTTACACTCACCTGGTATCCACGGGGATGCCACCCAGCTGCATGGACAATGGTATCCTTCTCTGCGGTTCCCAGATGTGGCCAGTGGGGGAGGTTCTGCCTTATTGTTGATTCAGGTGTGCTCTCCGTCCTGCCTTCTTGACAGTGGCGCGTTGTCCTTTGTGGGCGGATGCGATCTAGTTACTTCACTGATGCCGGCCCGTTTGAAGTCTTTCAGGTAGGTCTTATTGCTGTTGTATATTGTTGTTATTCCTGCATGCCTTTCTTGGTTTAATTATGTCTCTTTCTCTTCCTTAGATGTGCGGAAGTCCAGTGTGGTGCATTGGCTGAATTGGGGCTCGCCGGTAAATGATGGCGTGTAATGAGTGCTATGATGCGGTAAGTAGGCGCTATGTGCAGCGCAGTGATGCCTTGCCTTTGCTAACCTGTTTTCTTTTCTTTTCCCATAGATCGCGGTGTTCACCCAGGGTGTGGAATTCCGAGGCGATGCTGGTCGAGGGGCAACCCGCTAGGTAAGCTTTTTGGCACAGTTCGTTATGTTGTAATGTCTCTAATACCTTGTTTCTTTCCTATTTTCAGATCCGTCGGTCCGGGAGACGTGCTGATCCTAGGAAGCTGTTCGCAGGAGCTGTGGGCAGCTAAAGATGAAAGTTGCAGGTAAGATGCTGCTGCTAACAATGTTCCTTTTGTATCCTTACAGGTGCTGTTTCTCCGAGGTTCGCAGGTATAGCTGGACACGGTGAACGTCACGTTTCAGGAATGCAAAGTAACGCGAAGCGTGTTATCCAAGTCGGGTGTGGTTTAAATAGTTTCAAGAAAGTAGTCCAGGTAAAGCAGTTCGTAGGCTACCACACCCAAAATACTATACCGCATAGCTTGGTTCACAGGAACCAAGCTATGTGGATGCCTCCATGTTTGCTGGCAGCTTCAAAATAAAGTAGTTCCCCAAACACATGTCTTCACTGTGCATGAGCCTGGCGCCATAGGCGCCAGGACTGGCTCCAAGAGGGTCTAGGCAGTGGATGCCTAGATTTATTGGAGACCCGAACCAAGACCTCTCCTGGCCCATGGGCTTGCCAGAGGGGTTTTTGGATGTGGGTCGTGACAGATAGAGGATTGGGAAGATCACCTATGTTCAAGGGACACCATCTCATGGCGTGTCCATGCCCTTTACAAGAGTAGCACTTCCGATAGGGATTGAGAAGTGGATTCCTCACTGAAGAGTAACCCCCTCAGGTTTCAGTTCTTTTGGTTTCTTGTTCTAAGGTTGTCATTATCTGGGGAAAGTGTATGCCAGCTAACTCTGAAGAGGAAGATAGAATATTAGATGATGACATATTGAGGTTCTCTTATACCTTGTCATAGGTTCTTTCCAAGACTGAATTCCTTCACTCTTTTTTCCCCAATTTCATGGATTCCTCAACTTTCAGGGGGAGTGACTGATTCAGGTAACATAGGCTTCCCAAGGGTGCATCGTCTTTTCGTTTCTGAAGGACGAAAGGCAAAACTTTGATTCCCCACCTTCCCAGATATTTCCTCCTGATAATATTCTCTCAAAGATGGATAGGTACGAGGTTCCCATAAGATTTCATACCTTAAATTTCACACCCACTGGCCCCGTTGGATCTCAATGGGGTTATCAGAGAAATTAAAAAGAACAAACTTCAATTCCTCTCCCCATGAGAGTATAGGCTGTAATCCATTTCCTCCAGGGAGTAGCACATAAATGCCCACGCTGTAAGGGGAATGTAGCTGTAAACCTAAAGAGCTGATTACTTTGTGCCTCTCCAGTACTGGACAATCGTATTGACAGAAAAGATGAAAATCATTCCCCTCTATGGACTTTCTGATGGGGAGAATGGCCTGTGAGTTCAAAGCATGCAATATACCTCTAAATGATGGTTTACCTGGTTGGGAAAGTTAGGGGTTTCCCATGAACTCTTACTTTGTAGGTTTAACCCAACTAAAGCAATTTAGGTCAGCCTCTTCTTCTTGGGATTTGAGTACATTGGTGGCACAGGTAGATAATGTAGGGATGCTAGTTTTCTGAAAATTATACATGCCTACATCATAGTTTCAATATCATCATCCATTCCAAACCAGAGAAATGTGTGTTAAATAGGCTTGAGATTTCAAGTGTTCTGGGCGATCTCCCGCTAAATGTGATCTAGCTCTCTCTATAATCACCTGTTTATGACTTTCCGGGATCACCAACTGTAGTTTGACCTTACCCTCCAGAGTGGTGTCTCCCTATATAGAAACCTGTGTTTCATAAGGAAGAAAGGTTCCCTTCTCTCACGTCTCTCTGTCTCTGAAACCACTTGTGAAAATGCTAAAGCCAAAAAGGGGTTATTTCTCTGAGCAAAAGCTAAATCGGGAAGTGTCTCAGGCTCTTCCTCTGTATGTTTTTTAGGTTCAGTTTTGGGAAGGCCACCCGTTGTCTCGTCAGCCCCCCCCAAAGTCTTCCTGTCTGTATTTTTCTTCCCAGATTTTTCCTCAAACCTAGGAAATACTGCTTTTTCCAGCACCCCTTTAGCAATATTATCCCCTTGGTGAATGTGGAATGGATCCTTTCCATGATTTTGTAACAAGATCTTACCATCACCTCTAAAGCCTGGGTCTATCACTCCTGCTAAGACATCAATCCCAAATATCCATGCTAACCCTGACTTGGACACCAGTCTAATGCATGTACCAGAGGTTGGAATCAATATCAAAGCAGTGGGTACCAGTCTTCTTTCACCTCGGGGAAATTGTCTCATCTTTGCTATTACAGATATGAAACCCGACAGAGCCTTTCGTGGCTACTGAGGGTTCTCATGCTCAGGCACTTCATTTCTCCAATTTTAGGGTCCCCCATCTTATATCGGTTGAGCAGCATCCCACGCTGACACCATTTGTGAAGGCATCATGAAGCAAGACACAGGCAACAGATTCAGAATTAAAATAAAACACTTTATTAACTTAAAGGATAGGATGGAGAAAAGCCTAACTTGCCCTATGCTAAGGTGGGATTTCCCTACCTAAACAAAATTAAGGAAAGTCTGAGTCAAATAGTTCAGTTTAGGAATCTGTCTGTGTCCAAAACCTATACTTGCCCTTACACCTAAATCTGTACAAATATGAAATGATATGGCATTTATAACGCGCCTATACACATGTGTTTCAAGGCGCGACGAGGCAAGGGAGGGGAACAAAGGGATGACGGACAGCGATCCTACTAGGCCAGGTGTCATTCAGATCGCGCAAGTGCGTGGGAGGGGGCAGGGACAGTGCAGTACAAGGGAATAAATAATAACAATAAGTGCCAGCATGTGGCAAGTGCATGGGTAATTGCAGACATCAGGGGTCAAGAGCTGGAAGGGGGACTGTAGGGATACAGAAACAGTCTCCAAGGGCGGGGGTTGCCAGGTGGACAGTGCAGGTGTGTGCCGCATGGCAGGGGAGGGACCTGGGCACGCGATCAGAGGGTGTCCAGGTAGTCAGTGTAGTACCGGTTACAGCCAGAAGGTCAGCAGAGGAGTGGGGGAGAAAAAGCAGAAGCAAAGAGAAAGGTTTTGAGGTGCTTCCGGAACTGGAGATGGTTCTCCTCAAGTTTAAGGGAAGCAGGGAGGCTGTTCCAGAGGAAGGCACCAGCCGACGAAAGAGATCTACCACCAACTTGTTGCTTGGAGAGGCGACTGACCCTGAGGGAGTTGGAGTTGGATGAGCGAAGAGCTCGAGAAGGAAGATATTTGGGAAGAGAGAGTTGAAGGTATTCAGGCCCAAGGCCACAGAAGGCCTTGTGGACGATGCAGAGGGTTTTGAACTTAATCCTCACAGCCACTGGTAGCCAGTGCAGAGATTTCAGTCCTGGAGAGATACGATTCCTGGGCTTGAGGCCAAGGACAAGTCTTGCAGTCCTGTTCTGGATGAGTTGCAGAGGGCGGAGAGTAGAAGCAGGCAGATTTAGAAAGAGGCTGTTGCAATAGTCTAGCCTGGAGAGAACCAGAGCTCTGGAGACAGTGAGTGTCTGGGGGAAGGAGAGGAAAGGACAAATACCTCTGAGGAGGTGCAGCTGGTAGTGTGACTTCTTAGAGACGTCAGAGATGTGGGGAGAGAAGGAGAGTGTGGAGTCGAAGATGACCCCAAGTTTTTAGCCTTGCAGGTGGGAGCAGGCAGAGGACCAAGAGAGGCCGGCCAGAGAGCTACAGGAAAGGAGGGAATGGGTGTGCCGATGAGGAGAATCTCAATCTTACTGGCATTAAGGCAGAGGTCATTGGTGGCACACCACTCCTGGATAGCAGGCAGACAGTCAGAGATGAGGGAAGGAGAGGAGGAGGCCGAGGGTAGCCTGAAAATGAGTTGGTGGTCATCGCATAGCACTGCAAGTTGGGGCAGAGAGCAGTGATGCAACGGGCAAGGAGTGCCAGGTATTGGTTGAACAGTCAGGGAGAGAGGTTAGACCCCTGGGGGGACACCACAGGTAGAGAAAAAGATATTGGAGAGGAAGGACCAAAGTTGTACCTGAGAGAGTCGGCCAGAGAGGAAAGAGGTCAGCCATGCCAGAGCCTGACCAGTGATACCGAGTTTATCATGGAGACAGTTAAGCAGGATGGCATGGTTGACAGTGTCAAAGGCAGAAGAGAGATCAAGCAGGATGAGGACGCAAGGGGTGTTAGAGTCAAGGTTGGAGAGCATGTCTTCATGGATGTTCAGGATAGCAGTTTCCGTGCTTCTGGCAGCTCTGAAGCCAGACTGATGGTCATGAAGACAACCAACACATTCAGTGTGGAGATTCAGCTGGGAGATGGCCAGTTTCTCCAGGAGCTTGCCCATGAAGGGGGTGATAGAGATTGGGTGATGGTTAGTTGGGCAGGAGGGGTCAGCAGAGGGTTTCTTAAGAAGAGGGCGCACAAGGGAGTGCTTCAGGGGGGATGGGAAGACTCCAGTGGAGAAGGAGGGATTGCAGAAATCAGCCAGGGCAGGAGCCAGGGAGTCGATATGGTCCTTGATAGTTTTGGAAGAACAGGGGTGAACCTGTTTCGACGAGACTTTCATAGATCGGACTTATCTAGAAACCTAGTCAGCGGAGAACAGTGGAAAGGCAGAGAAGGAGGGAGGAGAGGTGGATGCAGAAATGCAGAAGAGCCAGAGGAAGAGCAGGGAGTAGGGAGAGGGAGGGGATAGGAGGAGGGATGTCAGCAACGAAAAGAAAACAATGTTCATCAAAAAGTTCCGAGCTTCTTCCAGCTCACAGCTTCTTTTCAGCTCCCTTCCCCAAGTGTAAAATAGTTCTACAAAAAGTCTCAGAGTTACTTTCCTTGGACTCAATTTGAAATAGTCTTAATCAAGACTTGGGGTTTCAAGTAACATAATTCAAATACAAGGGACCTTAAGCCTCCGTTCTCAGTTCAGCAAATGTCTCGACACTCAAGGGTTCCCTTCCCCAAGATTTAGTTTTGGTAAGCAACAAAGTTCAAAAGAAAATATTCTTGTCTTCGTAATTTTAATTTCCAAAGTGCAGTCATTGTTGCTTTCAAATATTAGTTTCTATAATTTGTAACTTTCGCACAAGTTGGTATCAATATTTTTATCTGTGATTTCATTTTTAAAGTTCCACTGTAAATCAAGCTTCAGCATCTTTTGTTTTGGCTTTATTCTGTAAAATTATATTCACTTCAGAATTCAGCATACTGTGGCATGTATATTCTTTAAAGTTATATTAATTTCAAAACTCAGTATGAAGTTGTTTGCTTACTGTTGAGGTTCCATTCTCTTTTTGTATTCAAAATATCTTAGTTCTAACAAAGTTTTGATTCAGTTTAGTATTCAATAATTATTGGTTTTGCTTGTGATTCATTTTGCTTTAATTGAATTGCCTGATGTTCGAAGACCTTCGGCAAACTGTTTCTTGGCACACGTGACCACTCTGATACAAAGTATTCTCAGCAGTTCTGTAATTGACAAGTAAAGGATAGGAGACTTTCGAAAACATGGTCATTTGAGACACACGACAACTCCGATACAAAGTATTCCTGAATAACAGAGTTCACACACTCACGTACTGGGTTTCACATTCATTAGAAACTCACTGGTTGCATGAACAGTTTGGGCTGCAGCGCGGATCCCACAGCCTTCTGTATTTGGTGTTGGGGTTCCAGCTCCTGCCCCTCAGACACTACTGTGTTGATCCTTCAACACCGGGGAACAAGCATCTCGAACATAAGGGAAAGGGACCGACTTCCCACACTGCTCCCTTCTCACCCTTCAGTCTCTCTCCAGGGAGTCCCTACTCCCTCACCATTCTTCCATGAACTGCCTCTTTCTGTAGTTCCCGGCATCTCATTGTCCTGCTCCAACATGATTCCCTTCTGCTTGCACCAACCTCCTTGCTGCTTCTCCTGTCGTTCCTGTCGCTTCTGTTGCTCCTGCTGCTCTCGTTGCTCTCTTTTGTACCCCTGCAGCCCCTTGACAGGCTGCAGGTGTGACTGCTCAGTTAGTTCTGCCTGACCACAATAAAAAGGGACATGCCTGACCTTGACAATTCTTAGCAGGCATCTTCCTCGTCCCAGTACCAGAGTGGTAAAAGAGTCTAGTCTTCATTGCTCTTAGTCGCCTCTTCTTCGTCCCAGTACTGCCAAGTGTCAATTGTGGAGAAATAAGGGAACTGGGTTATAACAGCCCATGAAGGTTGGGGAAGGGTTTGGCTAGTTGTAAATAGGGAAAGTGGGATGCCATGTATGTCTCAACGAAGTGTGACCACAAAAGTGATGGGTGGAAGGTTTTGAATGAATCTGAACCACTGGCAATTGCTCTGGGCAACCTTCCACACCACCGTTTTTAGCCAGTCTGCACCATTGCAAAAGGGGTCCAGCCATATGCAAATCAGTCAGCTGCCGCCACCCATGGTAGCAGCCCAGCCCGAACTGCTAGGCCAGGTCCCCTCTGCACAGAAAACCAACCAACCCCAGGCATGTTTCGGCCTTGTTGGACCTCCTCAGTGAGGTGCAGCCTGGTTCCCTATGGCGCAGCGAGCAAGGGACCCACGTCTGGGCATACCCTCTCTCACATGGAGAGACAAACTGTGACCACAAAAGTGATGGGTGGAAGGTTTCGAAAGAATCTGAACCACTGGCAATTGCTCTGGGCAACCTTCCACACCACCGTTTTTTAGCCCGTCTGCGCCATTGCAAAAGGGGTCCAGCCATGTGCAAATCAGTCAGCTGCCGCCACCCATGGTAGCAGCCCAGCCCGAACTGCTAGGCCAGGTCCCCTCTGCACAGAAAACCAAGCAACCCCAGACATGTTTCGGCCTTGTTGGACCTCCTCAGTGAGGTGCAGCCTGGTTCCCTATGGCGCAGCGAGCAAGGGACCCACGCCTGGCAGGCGAAGAACGATGGTCTGGAGGGTTGCCCATAGCAATGCCAGAGGTCAAGATTTATTCTAAACCTTCCAGCCATCAACTCTTTTGTTTTGCTATTGTCACCCCGAGTGGGCAGGGTATGCCCAGACGTGGGTCCCTTGCCTGCTGGGCCTAGAGACCCAAGCTACTCCTCACTGATGACGCCCAACAAGGCTGAAACATGTCTGGGGATGCTTGTGGTCTCGTGCAAAAGGGATGTGATCTAGCAGTTCGGGCTGGACTACCCCTTTGGGGGTGGGACCAAGCCTGATTTGCATATGGTTTTTCCCCTTTTGTAATGGCTTGGCAGGCGAAGAACGATGGTCTGGAGGGTTGCCCAGAGCAATGCCAGAGGTAAAGATTTATTCTAAACCTTCCAGCCATCAACTCTTTTGTTTTGCTATTGTCACCCCGAGTGGGAAGGGTATGCCCAGACGTGGGTCCCTTGCCTGCTGGGCCTAGAGACCCAAGCTACTCCTCACTGATGACGCCCAACAAGGCTGAAACATGTCTGGGGATGCTTGTGGTCTCGTGCAAAAGGGATGTGACCTAGCAGTTCGGGCTGGGCTACCCCTTTGTGGGTGAGGCCAAGCCTGATTTGCATATGGTTTTTCCCTTTTTGTAATGGCTTGGCAGGCGAAGAACGATGGTCTGGAGGTTTGCCCAGAGCAATGCCAGAGGTCAAGATTTATTCTAAACTTTCCAGCCATCAACTCTTTTGTTTTGCTCTTGTCACCCCGAGTGGGAAGGGTATGCCCAGACGTGGGTCCCTTGCCTGCTGGGCCTAGAGACCCAAGCTACTCCTCACTGATGACGCCCAACAAGGCTGAAACATGTCTGGGGATGCTTGTGGTCTCATGCAAAAGGGATGTGACCTAGCAGTTCGGGCGTGACTACCCCTTTGGGGGTGGGACCAAGCCTGATTTGCATATGGTTTTTCCCCTTTTTGTAATGGCTTGGCAGGCGAAGAACAATGGTCTGGAGGGTTGCCCAGAGCAATGCCAGAGGTCAAGATTTATTCTAAACCTTCCAGCCATCAACTCTTTTGTTTTGCTAATGTCTCAACGAGGGGCATCCCACTTCCAGTCCCCAAGAACCCTCCACCCAGGAGATCCTCCCTCACTTCTCTGCCCCCAAGGTTCGGACCCAATAGGGATGGCCTTTCCCTGCCCACCTCCGCAGAGGATCTAAGGGGTCTAGGAGTGAAAATAACCTCAGGTTTCTCACAGTAGCCAGCAGTTAACCAGAAGCCAAGTATAGCAATTATGCAAGTAAAGACTAGCAACAAAGTAAGGAAAAGACTAATAAACTGTGTCCTTAGTTGGTGCTTAATGGTCATAATAAATCAAAGTTACAATTGTTAAATCTGAGGATGTATTTCTAGAAAGCAAGATTGCGATTAATTTAGTTGCTGTGTGAACAACATATTCAATTAATAGAGTTAGCAAGGGGTTCCTCATTTAGAGAATACATGTGAAATCTAAGATAGCAATGTTATGAAAATGCGATTATTCACAATATTGTTTTGTGTATTTGTATTTGTATTTATTTATTTGTGTAGCGCACCAAGCCCTCAGGCATCTGGACGCATCACTTATGTTACACAGGTACATAGTTACATTGTCATTGTACATATGTAGAAGGGAGCATACAGAACAATACAAAACAATAGTATACAGTCAAGATTATGTACATATGTTACAAATTCCAGCACTCAGTATTAAACATTAATCAATCATCATAACATAGAACCGTACTGGGTTTAAACCGGAATAAATAAGTGAGAAAAAAACAAGACAGCAACATTAAATGCTTTGATCTGTATGGTCCTGCTTTGCGCATCCAAGTAGCACAATTGGTCAGATGTGAGGTAGAAGCGGTCAAATGTGCACAGAATTGTCTTTAAAAAGTAAAATGATAGATGTTGCCAACCGGTCGTGAGACGCGAGCATATGATTTGAAGATTATCAAGTGCTTGATAAATGTGACCAGATAGAACTCACTATATAGTCATCAATACGGTGAGAGTTAAAAAATGATCTTGATTGTGGGAAGTGACCTAGATATTGCAGACAAACCGGAGATTTGTGACAGTTTGCAACGCCGAACACACACCAGTATGGCGACCCCCGAGCAGATCCAGGAATTGGTCGCCGCAGTCCAATCACTGAATGTAGAAGTTCGGAACCTGAACCAGGAATTGCAGAATTTAAAGATTGAGAACAATGTACTCCGTCAATTGGCGGCTAATAGGGAGCCACGTAACTCCGACCTACCAACCCTGCCATTGGCTTCAGGGAAATTCGATGGTACGCCGAAGGCTCTTAAGGAATTTATTGAAGCCTGCAATGTGCACTTTGCCTTCCGTCCCAACACCTTTGCTACTGGTCTTAGCAAGGTGGGCTATGTAATTTCCAACCTCACAGGTAATGCCCTGGCATGGGCCAACCCCCTAGTTACTACAGATGATCCTGTCTTACGAGATTGGGATGCCTTTCTCACTCAACTTAAGCAAACCTTTGAAAGGCCAGAAACAAAATACATGGCGTGCGAAGAGATGTTAGAAGTAAACCAAGGTCAGATGGACCTCTTGACCTACATTACCAGATTCAAACGATTGGCCACAGAATCCACCTGGTCTGAACAAGCCAAATTCACTCTCTTCCGCAGGGGGCTTAAAGAGGAACTGATGGATGAATTGGCCCGGGTTCCCCGCCCGGTCTCTTTCTCAGAACTTGTGTCTGTTACTCTGCAGATTGAACACCGCATTAATGAACGCAGACAAGAGAAGAAGAAGGGAAGAGGTTCATTAGGTCTCTCTAACCCCTCTCAGACTCTGGCACCTTCTTCCGGAACCAACGTAAAGGAGGAACCCATGCAGATCGGTTCCATGAGGTCTCCGCTAACTCCAGAGGAGCGGAAGAGACGCCATGAAGCGGGTCTCTGCATGTACTGCGGATCGTCTACACATCTCCTGCGGAGTTGTCTTGATGTCCCACCCAGGTGTTCGGGAAACGGACCGCCTCGAACCTAGGGGGGACCATGGTTCGAGGAGTCTCAGAAAGTCCCTACGTATCTCTCTCGATAACACCCTCCAGTCAGACAGAAGACACACGCCTGATGGTACTTACCCTACAGTTGTCCTGGAGAGAGCGATCTGTGGAAACCATGGCCCTGATTGATTGTGGGGCTGCGGGGAAGTTTGTGGACACTATGTGGGCTGAAAGAATGGGCCTCAGTCGTTTACCCAACAAAGAAAACATGAAGGTGGAAGGGGTTAATGGTACCCAACTATGCTCCAGTCCAATTACTCACTCCACAGAACCCCTCCATGTTACCATTCAACATCATAAGGAGAAGATCTCCTTTACGATCATCAGGGCTGCTCACTTTCCCATTATTTTGGGCATACCTTGGCTGCGTCTTCACAACCCTACGATTGACTGGACCAAGAACTCTCTCAGCTTCCTTTCCACACATTGCCACCAATTCTGTCTGGAATCCTTCGATTACCAGACAGCAGCGGTACAGTCAGCGGATTTGCAATCCCGGACGATCCATTAGATTCCACCTCAATTCCAAAGGTATCACCAAGTCTTCCTGGAAAAGACGGAACACGATCTGCCTCCCCATCGCCCCGAGGACTGCGCCATAGATCTGATCCCAGAAGCTTTAGTACCATTTGGCAGAATGTTTTCCCTTTCAGCCAGAGAGAAGATAGTACTTCGGGAATACTTGGACACCAATCTAAAGAACGGCCTGATTCAACCCTCGAAATCTCCTGCAGGGGCCTCTCTGTTTTTCATAGCCAAAAGGGATTCCACAGAACTTCGGCCCTGCATAGATTACCGGGGTCTCAACAAAGTGACAATTCGGGACCGGTATCCCATGCCACTCATATCCAACATCCTGGAAGCGGTAAGAGGGGCTACCATATTTTCAAAACTTGATCTGCAAAATGCGTACCATCTCCTGCGCATCAAGTCAGGGGATGAGTGGAAGACCGCATTTAGGACACCCTACGGTCTCTATGAGTACAAGGTAATGCCTTTCGGGCTGGTGAATGCCCCCGCTGTGTTCCAGAGATTTATGGATCGTACTTTCTCGGATTTGCTGTTTCACTCAGTGATCATCTATTTAGATGACATCTTGGTCTTCTCCAAATCACTACAAGATCATTCAGTTCATCTCCACGAGGTACTTGATCAACTTCAGAAAAACCAACTACTTGTGAAACCCAGTAAATGTGAGTTTCAGACCTCTTTGATCCCCTATTTGGGGTTTATTCTATCCCAAGATGGCATCAGTATGGATCCCAAGAAAGTTTCAGCCATTATGGATTGGCCGTCTCCCACTAACATAAAGGAGGTTCCGAGATTCCTGGGATTTACCAACTATTACCGGAAATTCATCCGAAACTTCTCTTCTACTGTGGTTCCCTTAACTTCTCTTCTTAAGAAAGAGAACCAACCCTTCTCCTGGACCGTGAAGGCGGAAGCGGCTTTCCAAAGATTAAAGGGAAGTTTTTGTTCGGCTCCTGTTCTCATCCAGCCCGACCAAACCAAAACGTTTATTTTGGAAACGGACGCCTCGGCCTCTGCAGTGGGAGCTGTGCTCCTGCAAGAGAGCAAAGGAGAAGAACTCCCCATTGCATATCTCTCTAAAACTCTCACCGTTAGCCAAAGGAATTACTCGGTTATTGAGAGGGAGTTGTTGGCTATCAAGCTTGCATGTGAAGAGTGGAGACATCTACTGTAGGGTGGGGGTAATCCATTTCTCATCAAGACGGATCATAAAAATCTCAAGGCTTTGCAGAACATGGAATGCGCCAATTCTCGCCAGGCAAGATGGGCGTACTTCTTTGCCCAATTTGACTTTGAGATAACGTACATTCCAGGCAGTCAGAATATCATCGCTGATGCCCCGTCCCGTCGCTATACTGCCACTGATTCTTCCATTCTCAACAAGGAAAGACTGTTTCCTCAACAGGTGTTTATTGCCTCCGCCGCATCCTTTCTCTCGCAAGTTAAGTCGGCCACAGCCCGAGTTTCCCTACCTGATTTTTCTTCACCCCGCTATCAGATGGAAATGAAAGAAGGGTTATGTTTTGTCAACAAAAAACTGTTTGTGTCTCATCTCGATTTACAGCACAAGGTCATGTCTTGGTGTCACAATCATTTAACCGCGGGACATAGGGGAAGGAAGACCACAGAGGAACTGGTTCGGAGGTCTTTCTTTTGGCCCAACATGTCCTCTGACATTAAGAAATACATTCAAGAATGCATCCAGTGTGCCCGCTGTAAGAATCAAAATCTAAAGCCCATTGGCCTTTTGGAGCAAATTCCTTTGCCCAAGACCCCCTGGGAACAGATCTCCACAGACTTCATTGTAGACCTTCCCGCTTCACGGGGACACACTTGTATCATGGTTTTGGTGGGCTCGTTTACCAAATTGGCTCATTTCTCTTCCTTCCCAGGATTACCGTCGGGCTCTCAGATGGCCGAAGTGTTCGTGCGTGAGATATTTCGCTTGCACGGATTACCCTTGAAAATCATCTCTGATCGGGGTAGTCAGTTCACCTCAAAGTTTTGGACCGCCTTGTGTCAGAGACTGGGTATTGAAAGGGCATTGTCCTCAGGTTTCCATCCACAGACAAATGGATAGAAGGATAGATTGAACGGGACCCTTGAGCAATATCTTCCTTGCTACATCAAGTATACCCAGACAACTGGTACAAATTACTACCCACAGCTGAGTTTGCCTATAATAATGCTACTCATTCTGCCACGGGTCTAAGTCCTTTGTTTTGTACGTTCAGGCTACATCCTAGGACCATCTTACCTGTCTCGGCATCCGATACAGCCTGCCCTACCATCAATGATCGACTACAACAAATAGTGGCAGCTCATCACACTGCCAAGGAAGCTTTGACTCAGGCTTGCAGTCACTACAAGCGGTATGCCGATCGGAAACGCACTGATGGACCTTTGATCGAAGTGGGTTCACGAGTTTGGTTGTCAACCAAGTACTTACCCAGATGGGTCCACCCGACCAAATTATCTCCCAGATTCGTGGGTCCTTATACCGTGATCTCCAGGATTAATCCGGTGTCTTTTCGCCTCAAGTTGCCTGAGAGTTTAAAAAGGGTTCATCCGGTGTTCCATTCTTCTTTGCTACGTTTGGCTCAGGACAAGGTACCCGCCTCCTCACTGGTTCGCCCCCTGGAGCGGAACGTTCGGAGGAGGAGGTATATGAGGTTGAGAAGATCAAGGACTCTCGTTGTCGCAGAGGGAGATTGGAATTCCTGTTGTCCTGGAAGGGCTATCCGTCCTCTGAAGATTAGTGGGAGGCCAGCTCTGATGTACACGCTCCACGCCTGGTGAAGTCGTTCTTTCGAGCTCATCCTGGCAAGCCAGGCTTTGCCCGTATTGGGGGGGGGCATACTGTCATGCGCCCCTTTTTCACGAGGCATTGGTTTCGATGGAGGCTTGGCCGCCATTGAAATGTTCCGCCACGTTGCAGCCGCAACGCCTGGCTGCGCGCTAGTCTTTCTCAAGATGGCCGACACCAGGGTTATCAGGGCTCTCACTCCTCGAGCAACTCGCATTGCAATTTAGCTCCTCACTGCTGGTTAATACGCTAGTGCTCTCTCTTGGCTCTGCTGAGCCCCCCTGTCCGGCCTTGGGCTCCTGCCCATCCCTCTCGTGCCTTCTGTTTCTCTCGTCCGTTCCCCTCTGGCGGACGGTCCTTCTTTCTTTGGCTCCCGTCTCGTTTCTCTCTGGCTTTCTATTTCCGTATTGTTTACGGATTCCGGCATTCTCTTGTCATTCTGCCTTCCTCCCCCCTCGTTACTTACCTTAGACTTCTCACTGGATGCTCGGACCTCATTCCTTCTCTTTCATTGGTCCGCCTCGCCTGCAGACAACTTCGATTCCATTGCGGGTGAAGTCCGCACCTACTACCCGGTTCTCGTGGATACTCGAAGACCAACCTCTTCCGCTGATAGTTATCGGGACTCCATCCTCTGGCATCAAGGAGTCTCGGGTTTTTTTGCCTACCTGGTTTTTTCCCCTCTGGTTATCGCGGATCCGGGCCACTGGTTTCCGGTACTTTTCGGAAACCATTGTGGCATCGTTTTGCGGTAGACCATGTCTAATAAAAAAGAGGACCTCCGGCAAAGAAAGAAAGAAGAAGATTAAGAAGGTCCTTTCTTCAGCTGAGGACGAGGGGGGAGATACCGATTTGGGAAGTGACCTAGATATTGCAGACAAACCGGAGATTTGTGACACCCCGAGTGGGAAGGGTATGCCCAGACGTGGGTCCCTTGCCTGCTGGGCCTAGAGACCCAAGCTACTCCTCACTGATGACGCCCAACATGGCTGAAACATGTCTGGGGATGCTTGTGGTCTCGTGCAAAAGGGATGTGACCTAGCAGTTTGGGCTGGGCTACCCCTTTGGGGGTGGGACCAAGCCTGATTTGCATATGGTTTTTCCCCTTTTTGTAATGGCTTGGAAGGCGAAGAACGATGGTCTGGAGGGTTGCTCAGAGCAATGCCAGAGGTCAAGATTTATTCTAAACCTTCCAGCCATCAACTCTTTTGTTTTGCTAATGTCTCAACGAAGGGCATCCCACTTCCAGTCCCCAAGGACCCTCCACCCAGGAGATCCTCCCTCACTTCTCTGCCCCCAAGGTTGGGATCCAATAGGGATGGCCTTTCCCTGCCCACCTCCACAGAGGATCTAAGGGGTCTAGGAGTGAAAATAACCTCAGGTTTCTCACAGTAGCCAGCAGTTAACCAGAAGCAAAGTATAGCAATTATGCAAGTAAAGATTAGCAACAAAGTAAGGAAAAGGCTAATAAACTGTGTCCTTAGTTGGTGCTTAATGGTCATAATAAATCAAAGTTACAATTGTTAAATCTGAGGATGTATTTCTAGAAAGCAAGATTGCGATCAATTTAGTTGCTGTGTGAACAACATATTCAATTAATAGAGTTAGCAAGGGGTTCCTCATTTAGAGAATACATGTGAAATCTAAGATAGCAATGTTATGAAAATGCGATTATTCACAATATTGTTTTGTGTATTTGTATTTGTATTTATTTATTTGTGTAGCGCACCAAGCCCTCAGGCATCTGGACGCATCACTTATGTTACAGAGGTACATAGTTACATTGTCATTGTACATATGTAGAAGGGAGCATACAGAACAATACAAAACAATAGTATACAGTCAAGATTATGTACATATGTTACAAATTCCAGCACCCAGTATTAAACATTAATCAATCATCATAACAAAGAACCGTACTGGGTTTAAACCGGAATAAATAAGTGAGAAAAAAACAAGACAGCAACATTAAATGCATTGATCTGTATGGTCCTGCTTTGCGCATCCAAGTAGCACAATTGGGTCAGATGCGAGGTAGAAGCGGTCAAATGTGCACAGAATTGTCTTTAAAAAGTAAAATGATAGATGCTGCCAACCGGTCGTGAGACACGAGCATATCATTTGTAGATTATCAAGTGCTTGATAGATGTGACCAGATAGAGCTCACTATGTAGTCATCAATACGGTGAGAGTTAATAAATGATCTTGATTGTGGGTAAGCCTCTGTGTGTCTCTGTAAGAGGAATTTTCCAATACAGTGCAAGGAGTTAAATAGAAACAGACTCCTGTTAGTGTAGTTCACACTGAAATAAATGCCTTTTGGAATGTTCAATTTGTAGGAGTCAGCATGAAGGAAGTGGGTCTACCTAGCTAACATGGATATGCGCAGTCGACATGTGATTTAGCATTGGAATTGATGACAGAATGCAGTACGGTGCGGTCGATGCAATACTTGGATGGAGAAGGGGTGACATTTCCACATGTAGCATTGCCAGGTAATATGGGCATTTAGCCTCACCCCCTCAGTGCTCCCACAGCAGACGTCTATATGCAAGATCTGTCTGAGCTGAAAAGCCCTCTGCAGACATACCAAAATGACTCCAACTGTACCTTAGCCAGAGCCCCTCTGAGACATGGCCAGACTTGGCTGAGAAAAAAAGCCTGTTGCAGGGGTGCATCTAATTGGGCAAGCTAGCCTTCTTTGTCGATTGAGAATTTGGGCAAGTCAAGCAAGTGATCCCTGAACTCTCCACCAGGAGACAGTGAAAATGATACAGTCATGAATATTAGCTGTATTTATCAATATTTGCCACACTCTACCCTATCTGTACTAGCACCATTGTATTGTGGATGTTGTGAAAATGATAGTGTCATATTCAGAGTGTGCTTCTCTAGATCTGGGTGGGGGAGGGGAAAACTGGCATGGAACAGGAGCACTAACCAGCCTCTGGGAAGCTTCTGGGGCGGGTCTTTAAAGGGGTGGTAGGGCTTGGGCAGGAAGAAGTACATCAACATAACATTGCATCAGAGAAGCAGATGGGGATGGGGTTGTGTCAGTCAAGTGTCAGTAAAGAGCCATTGAAAATGTTATAGAAAAAAACAACTATCTGTTGTTGGCCTCTGGTTCTGTATGGATGCAAAGAATGGGAATTTGCTATTCGAGATGGTGGCTCATGAAGCCGCAATGGCTATTTAAACTATTTTTAAGTGCATGGAAAGTCTGCAGGGTGCGGGTTGGTTCCAAAAAGTGCAGAATGATGGGTGGGTCCTTACTCCGTCACTCAAAGTTTTGTCTGCGTAGATTCATCCACTTATGTAGTTGCTGGCCAGTTTCCCCAACATTGTAGACCCCCAAGGGGCATGTCATACACATAATCGGATACACAGCATTGCTGGACGCACATGTGTAACTTCCCGGGATTTTTTCATCCTGCCCCATGTGGGGTATCTTGATTGTATCGGAACTGTAGATATGTGGACAGGTCAGGCATCTGTTGTCATTGCATGGCTTTCTTCCCTATCCTTTTCACGCTAGCCTTCAAAAGCCAAAGGGCCAACACATGACTAATGGTTGCCACTCCTTATTGGGCTTCGGGAAGGACAATACTGAACAAGTGACCAACAGCCTGAATACTTTTCTAAATGTCATTGTCCAACAAGTGACTGGATGTGTTCCCTATCCCAAGCTTAAGCCTAGGTGGGCATGGTGGGCAACAAGCTTAGTGGAAATGGACACGCAAATGACTATGTCAAAAACATACCGGCCTTCGGTAGGCTTGCACATGCTATGACTGGCACTACCCCATCCCTTCATGCCTCCTTGAAAGCAGCCCAGCACTGTTCTTTTCTCTTGCTGGCTTGCATGTCGTTTTCAGTTCCCCACTTAAGTCTTTGTGACTGGAATGAGTGTGGGGGGGAACTTCTAAAGTCTAAGGCTCCTTGTGAAGGAAACCAATCACAAGCAGACACAAACAGATAAGATATTCCAGCGGTGAATCCTTGGGCTGTTCTGCTATTCCAAAAGTCTCATTCTCTTCCTACGCCTCATGAAGTAATTTTGACACTTACGAAAGCTTGAAAATAAATTACCATGTTAGCCTAACTAATGTATCATCTTCTTGTCTTTATATATATGCTAGCAAAAAGTACCCGTACTCAGCATGGGTTCTGTAGACAGACAAGGTAAGACTCTCAATTATTGAAAATCAATGATCCTGTAGGTTGCTGTCCCGAGTCGCTTATCGCTTGATGTGCTTTTGCCCTCTGAAGTAAACTGAACTAAGAATGGGCGTGTGTGGCTGGCTGACATACCCCGTAGCAGATGTGGAGAGAAGGTGAGAGTTGGGTGCTGCAGTATACTGGGACCTCTGTGCGCTCTCCCCACCTGTCGCCTCACCCTGCCATGGTGCGCTGCGTTGTGGTGCAAATATCTCTGAAACGGTGCGTCCTAGGTCCTTGAAACGTGATTTTCCTTTGAGGTTTGTTTCCCACGTCAGGGCGCTTAAAATGAGCTTTGTGCAGTCATTCTACGACCACATTGATGTTTCGCCAATTTCAGGCAACTGTCTCATGTGTGAAGGTGCTGAAATCCAGGGTAAAGGGTGGGGTGTCCACATGTCATGTAGTCAGTAATGTCCAGAGGGTCCTAACAGGGAACTATGCAAAATGTTGTGCAGATTGGTGGAAAGGTGTGGAATTGTATAAGGAACAAACTAACAGATTTTCTGTGTTATTTATATATGTGTAAATATATATACATATATATATATATATATATAAGAAAACAATGTGTCAATACCTTAATTGGGCTAACAAAGTTATTTATTTTGCATATTTACAAGCTTTTGTGTACACACACACAGGGCATATCCTCTAGTACAGAACATCACAACATACTATATAGGACAGCCTTCCTATCTGTGGTTTAATAACTCCTATATATACAAAGGACATAATCTTCCCCTTGCATATAATCTAATCTACATATAGAGGACACATTTATTAAATTTAAATTTATTTTATTTATTACATGTTTCATATCCTTCCTACCTGTGGATAATCACTTCCATGTTTACAGGGCACTACTCCCCTACCTGTAGCCAATACGTCCTATATATATTTACACACAGAGGACACATCCTCCCTGTAGAAAAAAATTATAGATGCTATATAGGACAATGTCCCTATCTGTATGTAATCAGTCTAATATATACAGGGGACATACCCTGCTCCCTGTAGATAATCACATCTACTTATACAGGACATATCCTCCCGCCCTGCGGATAATGTTATAGATGCTGTATAGGACAATGTCCCTATCTGTATGTAATCAGTCTAATATATACAGGGGACATACCCTGCTCCCTGTAGATAATCACATCTACTTATACAGGACATATCCTCCCGCCCTGTGGATAATGTTATAGATGCTGTATAGGACAATGTCCCTATCTGTATGTAATCAGTCTAATATATACAGGGGACATACCCTGCTCCCTGTAGATAATCACATCTACTTATACAGGACATATCCTCCCGAACTGTGGATAATGTTATAGATGCTATATAGGACAATGTCCCTATCTGTATGTAATCAGTCTAATATATACAGAGGACATACCCTGCCCCCTGTAGATAATCACATCTACTTATACAGGACATATCCTCCCGCCCTGCGGATAATGTTATAGATGCTGTATAGGACAATGTCCCTATCTGTATGTAATCAGTCTAATATATACAGGGGACATACCCTGCTCCCTGTAGATAATCACATCTACTTATACAGGACATATCCTCCCGCCCTGTGGATAATGTTATAGATGCTATATAGGACAATGTCCCTATCTGTATGTAATCAGTCTAATATATACAGAGGACATACCCTGCCCCCTGTAGATAATCACATCTACTTATACAGGACATATCCTCCCGCCCTGCGGATAATGTTAATTATGGGCAGTAATTTAGGACAGAGGGCCGATGTTCTATTAATGGCACAGATGCAAGTTTTATTCATTGTCTTTTCACTTTATGTTCCAATAGCAGGAAGAAAAATAATAAACAACTACTGCTGCCTTTATACCAGCTCTAGTGTCCATGGCATCTCGACCAATCCCAGTCCATTACCGCCTTTATCCATATTGTCTGAACCCAGGACATTCTCTTTTCCACTGCGAACGACGTTCTTCAACCTGGCGCTCCATTATTTATTTATTTGTTTATTTATTGTGTATTTATAAAGTGCCTATACAGTAAATGGTGTTTCAAGGCGCCACAAAACAAAAATGGGGGCGGGGGGTAGGGAAGAACACAGCAATAACGGTCCTACTAGAGCATGTGTAATTCGGATCTTGTAGATGCAGTAACAAGAAGTGCAGGGGGACGGGAGTGGGGGGGGAGTGCCAGTAAGGGCAGAGGGGATAATGCTAAGGTGGGAGGGAGTGTGATGCTTGAGCTAAAACATGGCGCTGGTGCGCAGTGCATTCTGGGGGCACTCAGAGCCATAATGGATATTTATTCCATGCCTCAGTGGAAGCTGCACTTGCTGAAAAACATGTTTTCAACGTTATTCGTTGCTGAGACTGGTATGTATGCCTCAGCCAATGACACAGCGCTGGGAAAGCTAGGATCCACATGTGCCGGCTGGTACCCAATAAGAAGGTATGTTATTCCCGTGCCAAGGTTGAAGATGAGTTATGGAATTGTTTTCCATGGTGCTTTAGGAGAGGGAAGCACTTTGCTCCTTGGGGTTACTGTCGGTTGACCCGGCCGGCAACCAGCAGTCACTCATCAATGCGCAAGCGCCAATGCCAGAAGGTTCGAGAAATTGCCACCCCTTTTGAGGAGGGCATATATGCAGAGCTCTGGAACGGTCAGGTGGGAAAAGCACAAAGACCTCAGTCGGAGGGGGGGCGCCTTGTTCCAAAATCCCTGTGGGTTGTTGTGCTTTTGGCCTGGCTGTTACCGGGGTCTTTCAGCCGCTTCTGGCGAGATTAAGAATTCAGTTACGCCCATGGCTATGTATTCTTGCTAACTTACTATCCTTTCTGTGATTTATTTCTGTGTTATCACTTATTGCTTATGTATGTTTAACTATTAATAAATGGCCGTATAAGTGCTACTTATCCTCTAATTGTGCGTGTGGGTGTAAGTCATTGCTTCGTCTACCTGCGTTCAAAGTATTGCTCTGCAAATGTACTGGTGATATATAACGGTTCGTGCACTCTAGGCGAGCAATACAGGGAGGTGCAGGGCAAGTGGAGGTATGCAAGTGCGAGGGAAAGAAGAGGGCCGCTGGGGCTAGGCAAGTGCTAAGGGGAGGCCCGGTGGGCAAGTGCCCGGGATGCAGGGAGTGCAGGGAATGAGGATCACATGCTAAGTGTGAGGATGGGGTGGACCAGGTTTGGTAGGGATGCACATCCTGCCAGGTTAGTCAGGGGAAAGGGCCCGGAAGGGCAGGTGCAAGTTAGGGGGGTGGTCAGGAAGACAGGGTGCTGGGGTAGACTGGGCGAGGAGGGCCTGGTGCCCTGCAAGACTCAGTAGGGACCAGGAAGCCAGTCAATGTGGCAGAGGAGGGCATTAGCAGGGGAGGGAAAGAAAGAAGAGAAAAGGAGGGCATTGAGAATATTCCGGAACTTAAGGAGGTCACACCCAAGCCTGAGAGAGGCAGGGAGGCCATTCCAGAAGGAGGTGAGAGATCTACCCCTGACTCTCTGCTTGGAAAAGCATCTGATCTGCAGAGAATTGGAGCCAGAACACCTGCAGAGCTCTAGCAGGGTGGTATTTAGTGAGAGGGGTTTGGATGTAGCTGGGTCCCATGCCTCAGAAAGCCTTGTGGATGATGCAGAGGGTCTTGAACTTGATCACTGCATCCACCAGGAGCCACTGGAGAGAGTTAGGTCTGGAGAGATGTGGTCCCTGGGCTTGAGGCCAAGGATACGTCTTGAAGACCTATTTTGGATTAGTTGAGTGGGCGAAGGGAGGACAAAGACACATTGAGGAAGAGGCTGTTGCAATAATTCAGCCTGGAGATGACCAGAGCTCTGGAGACATTGAGTTTCTGGGGGAAGGAGGGGAAAGGGAGAATGCCTCTGAGGAGATGCAGCTGAAAGTGGACCTTCTTGGCAAGGTCCCCGATGTGAGTAGAGGAGAGAGAGGAGTCGAAGATGACGCCAAAGGTTTTTAGCCTCACAAGAGGGTGAGGGGACGGGACCCATGAAGGACGACCAGAGAGAAGGAGGGGAGGAGGGAGCAGGAGTCGCAATGAGAAGGATCTCAATCTTACTGGCATTAAGTCAGAGACCGTTGGCAGCGCACCATGCCTGAATGGCATTCAAACAGTCAGGAATGAGAGAGGAAGCAGAGAAAGCCGAGGAGGGAAGATTGAAGGAGAGCTGCGTGTCATCCGCATAACACTGGACATGAGGAGAGACGGGGAGATCAAGTGGGACAGAGGGGAATGATAGATGTTGAAGAACCACAGCGACAGGATAGAGCCCTGAGGAACGCTGCAGGTGGAGAGTGTAATAGGGGAGAGAAAAGGGCTCAGTTGAACCTGGGAAGGTCAGTTAGAAAGGAAGGAAGGAGGTCAATCAGTCCAGTGCCTGGTCTGTGATGCCAAGCGCATCCTAGAGCCCATTTATAAGACAGAAAGAGTGGACCAACCAAAATCAAGCAAATCCAATGCAAAAACATGGAAACATCTTGCAACATTTGAAGACAGCATGTGGAAATATCAGAATGACGTCTGGCCAGCGTTGAATCTCTCTGCTGCTGCAAGAGAAACATCAGAATCAGGGTGGGTGACAACATGCCTGGATGATACTTACCTCTGTGTCATTCATGGAATCTTGACTCTTAGTCATGAATTGCTGGGAATAATTGACATTCTTTGACAAGACACAGAGGTTTCCTGCTATGCACGCTCAAAGCCCTTTTAAGACAGACCACCCGCGTGTACAAAAGCCATGCAATAGAACTTATGAAAAGTCTTTTCGTTAAACCAGGCGGACGACCTAAGAATGACCTCTGGCCACACCAAAATGCTTAGATGTCCTGGCTCCCCACAAAAAATGAACCCCAAAGAGAGGGCTATCAATGCCCATTTTAGAGAAGAGCCTGCAAACTCTCTTAGCCAGGGGAGAGGACACCGGATGAAAGGGCCTGAGGAAAGAGATTAACAACTGTTTAGCAGGCCTTCATTGGTTAGCTGTGCAGTATTCATACACCCCCAGACAACGAACAACAAAATGCTTAGGAAAATCTACAAAGCAAGGAAAAACAATAACTGTAGAGCCTCAGTAACAGAACAGAAACCTAATGTACACCATAGAAGAAAGCACCAGCAAGCCCCAGATGCCGAGGTCCCTGATTGGCCGCACTCCGAGGTAAACATGAGCTCAGGCGAAGCCGGCCCCCAGCAAATGTCCACATAATATCCCTCAAGGCGTTTCTTAGCCATTCTCCCTTCGACGACCGCATCAACCACCATGCTATGCCCTGTCAGAGTCAGCACAGCTGTGCCCCTGATCCTCCCAATGTCTCGGAGCACCAGATGCAACACAAGATGGCCAACCCCTCTAAAACCGAGCCACAGCAGACCAGCATTGCAGCAGGCCCAGACAGTGAGCTCCCTGATTGGCCACACTCTAAGGTAAACACAACCTCTGACCCAAGCCTACAAGCGAAGCCAGCTCCAACAAAGACCCACAAAAAATGCCCTTGATGCCTGTCGTGGTCATTCTCCTTTCAACAACTGCCTGACCGCTTCGACCACCATCGGAGACAGCACACACTCCAGTGCCCCTGATCCTCCGAACGTCTCGGAGCACCCGAAGCAATACAAGATGGCCACCGCTGCTTCGACCCCTCTCGAACTGAGCTGCACCAGACCAGCATTGTACCAAGCCACGGATGCTGAGCTACCTGATTGGCTGCACTCCTGTGCATTAGCACTGGAGCATACCAAGCAGCAGATGGAATTACCAATAAAGATCTCAGACTCAAAGAATTTGGCAAAATACTAATTTATTGTCAGCTCAAATAAAGTAGGGAAACCTGGTGAACAGACAAATTGCAGCTCACACACTCTTAATGATATTTCGATTATACGAAGGCTTTATACCTCGATGTATGTCAGCTACGACATCATCCTATGTGGCAAACAGTAAAAAACATATTGGGTGGAGGGATTGGTTAAGGGAACATATATACCTATGTATTGTTTGGATGTTAGCAACATAATTGGCTGCTTCTTGTCTGGTAAACATGCCTCAAACTACCTCTTAATAGATATAACAGAGATTAATAGCAGAATAACAGCAGCACATTGGTTTCTGCAACCTTGCTACATAGGCTCTCATGATTGGTTGGATTCTCACCCAACCTTGGACTTTTGGCTCATTAGCAGCACATGAGCAAAATGAATCCTAAGTGCAGAGAACAACGTTAGACTACAACCCACTTGGTCAAAAGCCTACCATCTCTCATCAGTTTAGCGCCAAGCCAAGGCTTCTTCTTTGCAGTTGACCTTGCTGACTGTTCTCTTCTCTGGGACTTTTAAGTTAGAGCCCATTGAATAGGCCTTGTTTTCGAGTCTTGAATCATGTGTGAGGAGACCACGATTAATTTCGACCTTTTATTTGATGCTATTTAATTCAATCATGCTAGGTTTTACTACTCCTCTTGGCCTCTGGAGACTTGGCTGTTCCATTTCACATACACTTTCTTCATCTTTAATTGTTCAATACTTGGCACTTGCAAATGTTTTCTTCTACACTTAATCCAAGAGAAACATGTCATGCATACGTAGCCTATCCTCTTTGACTGCCCTTGTGCCTTACAATTATTCGTTGATGTGGCATCCCTGACCCCAGGCTAATAGACCTTTGTTCTTCTCACAAAACTGTTTTCCTCCGCCTTTCAGCTCTGCATCCTTGGTCCGTCTCTGAGGAAGTTTGGACATTCTCAACACGAGTCCGACGTCCATGTTTTTCTCCATGGCCGCTCTAATTATGTTATGTTTTCGTCTGCTGCAAGCTTCTATATTTTGTATCAACCTTGCGTTTCTGCATATGTGCATTTATTGATCCTCTTCTCACTTATCTTCTTAACAAATATGATTTCTTCGCCTCTGCATACATGTTTCTCTTATTACTTCAATTACATCCTAATTTGTCAGGTTTTTGCATATCGTTTCAGTGCGTCCTTGTGTTTTGTTTTTATAATGTTACTTCTCTCTGGTCTGATTTCTCTTATGCATCTTCTATGTCCAATGGTGTATAGAGACATCCTTCCACCACATCAGTGTGAGGGTGCATTCGATATGGTTGTCTAAGTGCATAACTTCTCTCGTATCTTTTATACGGTATAGGGACGATACCTGGTGTCACACATAGTGCTCTCCTGTTTCTATTCCAGTATGATGTAGGTGAGGAGGCGGGCACTAGAGATGACATATACATCTGCCTCTCTACAATCTGAGGAAAACATGACCTCAGACCCAAGCCAGCAGGCAGAGCCTGTCCCCCAAAAAAAGGCCCACATAAAAGGCCTTTGACACCTGTCTTGGCCTGTGTGGCCCTGGATGGCCTCCCATTCCTGATGGTCCCCAACAGACCACTGATCATCCTAAGTCCCACCCTCAATGGACAACACCCCTCACGCCCTATAACAGGTAAACTTACTGCAGCGACTAGCAGCCTGCGCACTGTGATCACCCTATCATGTACTACCAACATACCCACCCCTCTCCCCACACCCTTCCTCCTCTCTTTTCACCAGTCCTCTCCTAGACACCTCCAGCCAGTACCCATTCCCATTATCCCCACTCCACCCAAACCCACTAATTTCATACCACCAGCCTGGACGTTTTCACAGCCAGCTACCCTTCTAGCCACTGACAATCACATCCAGCTGAGATCCACCAAACCCTGCACAGGCTCTCCCAGAAACACCTGTCTCTGAGCTCACACCTACCTCATGACCAACCCTCCTCCACCTAGCGACACATGCCCACCTAGCACCTCTTCACCCAACACCAAGCACAACTCCCACCTGAACTACACACTCATTAATGCACGCTCACTATGTGTTCACGCCCTTGACATCCACAAACTCATTGAGGAAAAAGACCTGGATATCTTTGTTGTCACCGAAACCTGGCTACATGTGCTGTGGACCCACCCTTTCCTTAGCTATACCTAATGGCTTCATCATCAGGTAGGCTCTTCAAAGCAGGAGGTAGAGAACCACTCATTTTCAAATTTAGCCTACCCATCAGAGCCTTCCCCTCGCCTACTTTTCCTGGCTGCGAAATCCTCATCACCAAACTCCCCCTCAACCCACAAACCAACCTCAACCTCATCGTCCTCTAAAGACACAGTAACAATTCAGTCTCCCCGGAATCAGAAATACCCTCACTCCTCACCCACCTACTCAACCCCTCCACCAGACTTGTCCACTGCGATACCAATCTGGGCTACAACGACCCCTCTGACCATAAAGCCACTGCCCTTGTCACTGCCTTATGAGAAATGAATCTTTGCCAAAAGGTCATCTCACCCACACCAAAGGCACCCTGTATTGGATCATCAACTACATTACCAACCTGCCCATCACTTCCATTATCCAGCTCCTATGGACCGTTAGCTCCGTCATTGAGCTCAACATCACACTCGTCCCCAACACCACCACTTCACCAAGAACCTTGATACCCATCTTGGGCCGTAACACTCGTAAATTCACTAAAGGAACACTCAAACTATCCATTTCCAACTCTCTCTCACACCTGCAAACTGCAATGACCTACAGACCATTGTCTCCACATAGAAGTACGCCTTACCTCAATCCCTTGACTTACATCAGCCCCTGAAAAACACTACTCCTAAGAAATGTACCAGCAAAAAATGGTTCTCTGAAGAACTACACTCCCTCCGAGGGTGGAAACGCTCACTCAAGCACAAATGGAGAGAAAACACCACTCTGCAGCAACCAAAAACACCTTCCTATCCGCCGCCAAAAATGACGAATCCACTACTATCAGCACTCAATCCAATATATACAACTCTAGAATCTCAGAAGCGAGCTCCCACTCCAGAGAACTCTTCACAATCATCAGGGAATTTGAGACCCCAGGCCCCACCACTGATCTCTTCCCTAAAGACAAATCCTGCTGCTATACCATTCAATCTGCTCTCACCGACAAAACTCACAAACTGAGGGAAAAGGCATCCTCAAGAAAACACTGCTGGCCTCCAAAGATCCTCCCACCCATCACACTTCCCTTTCTGCCACCACTCGCCACAACATACCACCCTTGCAATATAGCCTAGTTACCCCCACTGGTGTCTTCAAAACCATTCAACTTCTCAAATCTTCAAACAGTAAAGGTTACATCTGCCCAGCTCACATTGTCAAACTCTGCTCTGAAGCACTTGCACCTTACCATCGCCAAGCTCATCAATGCCTCATTCACCTCCGACTCTAATGATCCACTTATCAAAAACAATTGGAATGCTCCCCATGTAGATCTGTCCAGGGGAACTTGAATAAAAACACTTACGCTGGATAAATACATCTCTACTGCTGGCACTCCTAGATCTGCCACCAGTGGGATATTTGTATAGATATGGATTACACTTGTCCATCGGGGGCAGGTTGGTAATCGAATTGCCACTCACTGCACATGCCTGAGAAGCGTGCATTGCGGTTGGCTGAAAGATCTTTCTATGGTTGGCCTTGAAAGAGCAACAGGGAGTAAAGCTCTTGCGTAGGGAAGGCTAGACTCTGCCCAATGAGGCGAAAGTGCTAACATGTTTGTCAAGAGGCCCACCATCCTCCAGTCCCCTAGATTCTGCAAAGCCTCTCGGTTCTGGGCTGATTTTAATCGAAATACCCTTTCACTTCTCCTGTACCATAAAGGTACTAGCATCCACCTAGAAGTAAAGAGGACTTTACGCCCGGCACTAATCTTCTTGGACAACAAGGCTGTTCCCAGGGCTTTCGCCTCCTCTGCAAGATCTAGAATTTTAACCCGAGGCCTTCAGATGTTGAGAAACCTATCCTGGAAAGACTGCCAACCCCTGCCAACCCCATTGGTAGCAACACAGCTATATTTGGTCAAGAATGTGGATACTTTATGGTCTGTGGAAAGGGGGATAGATGGCCACAGGCATCCTGCCTTTATTTTATTTCTTGGTGCTGTGGCCATCATGTAATACAGGAAATCACCTGCATATACAAAATCCGTCTGGGTTGGACTCCACTCCATGGAATTAGGATGAGATTTACAATCGAACAGAACATTGATTTACCCAGACTGTCTTGGAGACACTTGATAGACCATCACCCGGATCCATCATGGGATCAGTGTCCAGGTCTAGGGGACTCCTGTTCATCTGTACCGTGGAGTCTTGATCCGGCACCCTGGGCCAGAGGTCCAGAGCCACCAAGGCCCTGGAGCTAGTGGACATTTTGTGTCCATTCTCAATGCATGCGGATCTCGTGAGCATCCGCAGCAGCACTTTCATTGATGGATCCAGGGACCTCAGCCTCCTGTTGCATTTACCAGCCCTCGATTGCTAAACAGAGTTAGCTTTGCTGTGGGGTTTCCTTTGTGTCAATGTAGGCTTGACAATTTCATGCAAAGAATGAGAGATGACTAACGTTTTTGCATCCAAAGCTGTGTCCACATGGGAAGGGAATCGCTCATGAAGGATGCACATTGCCCCTGTGAAGCAGCCTCCTCAAGCTCACAGTCTTCCATCTCTGTATCGAGGTCCTTTATGCACTCCCGCTCCTGTTCTGCCATCATGAAATGAAAAGAATGGCCCCCGTTGACCAAGTCACCAGCCACCTAGAGAAAACCATCTGCTAAATTCTTTCCCCGATCAATAGATTCTGCCAGCCTTCACCAGCTGCTGCTCCTAAACCCTCACTCCAGGAAAAACAGGTCATGGCGTGCACAACTCGGTAGGCCCTTTCATCTATCTGAGCAACAGTGTGGGGTACGGAGCTTTACACCCGTAGAGAAAGCAGAATCCAACATTCCCCAGAGAGCCTCCAGCACCGCCTAGTCCCAAAACTCTGTGGACACTCTGAGCATGCCTGCATGCCTAGATCTGCAACCTGTGCTGTTCTCAACGAGCACCACTAAGCAAGTGTCCCCTGTGGTGGTGTAGAAGAAGGAGAATGACAACAAGGGGTCCTTTTGTGGGCTATAAGCATTTATTGTGTAACTCAAGAAAATCCTATCCCTCCCTACTTCTAAGGGGCTTGCCCTGCATCAACCTAGGAAAACTTTAGGGAGATGTATGTAAAAGTTAAAAACTCTCCGTCCTCCGTCAGAAACCAACGGATCCAACCCTAACACTATAAACATAAGTCTTTAACTAAAGGGAGATTTGTGTTTCCTTCACTTGGAGAATGACTCCTTCTCCTGGTTGCTTCAGTCTTATAGTAGAAGTAACTAATTCAATGTCCCATCACAAGGGACCCGGCAATGACTCCCTTCTCCTGATCCTTCTATACATGCTCTCCACAGTGGTCTTCAAGCAATCTTGCAAAAAACTTGGATTAGTCTCTTTAACTCATCCCAAGAAGTAGAAAAACTCATATAGGCCTCATTAGGAGTTTGTCGGTATCCCTCTAGTAATTCTGGCGGGATGCCGGAAACTGCCCTTACAGTCTCCGCCACACGATACCCCAGTATTACTGGGGTATTATGGCCAGAGGATTGCCAGTAAGTTCCCATGGAGTCCTTTAGGACTCCATGGGATGGGAGTTCCTGAATCACTGCTACCGTTAGTAATGGTGCTTGTGATTCGGGCATTTATTTGCTGGTGGAGGCCTGAACTCCTGGCAGGCCCCTATCTGTGGCCCCTACTGGCAGCCTTGAAGTGTACCAGTCCGGAAAAATTGCCAAAGCTGGAATTACTGGCATTTTTATTTTCGAGACTGGCACACTCATAATGAGCCCCATAGCCTTATTTTGCTTCAATTTAACAATGATGGATATCTTTTTTAGGGTCCTCTATATCTTTTTTGTATGTCTCTCTACTGGTTTCTATATCGTATTGAGGGGATTGTTTCCCAAAGCTCTAGGGCTTTCCAATGACATGTGTTGCGTCACAGCGATGAGGGAAACAACTCCTTATGCCCTCTGTTTTAACAGCTATATTAGGTGAATCAATGTGATGAGGGAGACGGCCCCCATTCTACTCTGATTGAGCAGTGGTAATGGGTGGACCACTGCAGTGAGGGAGATGACTCCTGACACAGTCTGCTTGATCAGTGGTATTGGATGAACCACTATCATGAGGGAGATGACTCCCGAAGCACTCTGCTTGGGCAGCGGTATTGGGATGATCACTGTGCTGAGGGAGATAGCTCCTGATGCACTCTGCTTCACCAGTGGTATCGGATTGGCCACTGCAATGAGGGAGATGATTTCTGATGCACTCTGCTTGAGCAGTGGTATTGGGCTGACCACTGCGACGAGGGAGATGATTCCTGATGCACTCTGCTTGAGCAGTGGTATTGGACTGGCCACTGTGACAAGGGAGATGACTCCCGAAGCACTCTGCTTGGGCAGTGGGATTGAGCTGACTAATGGGACAAGGAGATAACTCCCAATGCACTCTGCTTGCTTTGGGCCTCTTCCTGGACTCCACCCGGTCTTCCCACCATTCCAGTTACCTGCGGTACTTTGGGGCATGGCACCGGTTCTTCACTGGGTCGCGGGTGGCTCTCCTCCTCTTTCTTGCTTCCTGTGTGGCTCCACGGTAGGTGGGTAGTCTCAGGGTCATTTCCGGACTCAGCGGCCCACCTTTCTGCGGTCACGGAACCACCAAGTGAGTTGGTTCCCTGTCGGTTGCCAGGACACTCCAGCAACATCCTGTTCTTCTTGTCTCCCTCCCCGAAAGACGGGCCTGCTTCTGCTGCAGCATTACAAGATTGAACTTCCTGGGTCTCGTTTGCGTACTCCTGTCTTCCGCAGTGAGATCTCCTTAGTCCGTTCTTGCATTCTGCTTTATACTGTTGACTCCACCCTGGCGTAACATTAACACCATCTTGGAAAGTCTCTTTGGCACTTTTCATGCCTCCAGTAAGTCACATTGTTACAGTACTTGGCTGGCTTTGCATATCGTTATTCCATATGCTTCTCCTGTTATTCTTCGTCCCAGTATGTTTTACATCTGTCACAGTCATGGCTTTACATTAACACATGGTTCCACTATCAATGGTGGGAGGAAAGGGTGACCATGAGTGTAGGGGGTTATGTGACAGAGTTTTAGGGAGGCATTTCCCCAGGTGGATGTCCTTTTCCCCAGGAGGGGAGTCCCTCCTGCATATTATCACTCCTAGGGGCACTATCAGGTAACAGCCTCACCTCCATAGTCTCATAGGAAAGGGCTCCCCCAGGAGAAGGGACGAGAAATGTCGAGTGCAAAACAGACGAAGATGAAGTCATTTCCCAAGATGCCTAGATTGAATGCAGGAACAGTAAGAAAAGAGCATGTCTTGGGTTCATTCTGTATAGATAAAGGATTTATAGGACTTGAATGCATTGATATGCCTTGGACATTAGAGATGGAATTGTAGGAGTCATCGTTTTTTAATTCTTTATTTGCTTTTGGGTACTAATTGGAAATTATGGTGCACAATAGGAAGCCTAATACCTTCACCAGCCTAGAATGTCGATTATTGCTAGAAATGTACAACCGAATCAAGATTCTATTAATGGCACAGAGGTATTATCACATCCCTTGTCATGCACCATAACTCTGATTTTTCTTGAACAGCTGCAGAGGGATTTAAAATTGGCCAGACATTCTTCTGGGTCCAAGATGTTTCCAGATGTGCACATTGTATGTGGTTGATTTTGATTGGTCGCCTCTTTCTGACTAAAGGAGCGTCAGGTTGAAGAAGGCTGTTCGTAGGGGAAATGAGGATATCCTGAGTTCAGGCAATGTGAAAGCACCTAATGGACCGGGATTGATCAATATGCCAGGGACACCAGGGGTGGAATTTTGAGAGCAGTATTTGTTGATATGTTTTTCTTACTGTCATTGAAAAAGTGAAACAATGATGCATAATAGGGAGCTGCCATGCCATAGAACCTGTTCTATTTATACAGGGCCTGCCCACCCGGCCTGTAGACAAGCATTTCTGTTCATAAAGGGCATGTGCTCGCTAATCGCATATAGTCACTTCTTCTTATATACAGGGCATGTCCTGTGTACCTGTTGCTAATCACTTCTCCTTATATAGAGGGCATGGCTACCCTACCAGTAAACAAGCACTTCTATTTATAGAGGGTATGTCCTCCATACCTGGAGATAATCACTTCTACTTATGTAGAGGGCATTTCCTCCTTTCCTGTTGTTAATCACTTCTACTTATTTAGAGGGCATGTACACACTGCCTTCTGACAAGCATTTCTATTTGTAGAGGGCATGTCCTCCTACCTTGTGATAATCACTTCTACTTTTATAAAGGACATGCCCTCCATTCCGGTAGATCCATACTTATATTTAAAAGCGCATGTACTCTACTCCTTTAGATAATCACTTCCACTTATATAGTGGGCATAACCTTCCTACCTGTAGACAAATTGTTCTATTTATCGAGTGCATGTCCTCCGTGCCTGAAGATAATCAATTATACTTATATAAATGGCATATTCTGTCTACCTATTGATAATCCTTTTAACATGTAAAAGAAACATGTCCTCCATACCTGTAGATAATCACTTCTATTTACTTAGAGGGCATATCCTCCCTACCTGTTGACAATAATTCCTAGTTATATAGAAGGCATGTGTTTCCCACCTGTAGATAATCACTTCTAATGAAATAGGGGGCATGACCACCCTACCTGTAGGCCAACACTTCTATTTATTGAATTTCCTCCATACCTGCAGATAATCAATTCTACTTATATAGAGGGCATATACACCCTACCTGTTTTTATTAACTTCTAGTTATAGATGGCATGGCCTCCATTCCTGGAGATAATCACTTATACTTATGTAGAGGGCGTGTACATGCTACCTATAGACATGCACTTCTATTTATAGAGGTCATATCCTCCCACTTGTAGATAATCACGTCTTTTATATAGAGAGCATGCTCTCCCTACTGGCAGACAAGTACTTTTATGCATAGAGAGCATGTCCTCTCTACCTGTAGATAATCCCATCTACTTACATAGAGGGCATGTACACGCTACCTATAAACAAGCACTTCTATGTATAGAGGGCACGTCCTCCCTACCTGATAATCACATCTTCTTATATAGACAACATGCTCTCCCTACTGGTAGACAAACACTTCTATTTAAAGAGGGCATGTCATCCCTTCTTGTGGATAATCAATTCTACTTATAAAGAGGGCATGTGCTCCCTACCTGTTGACAATCAATTCTAGTTATATAGAGGGGATCTCCATCCTACCTTTTCTTAAGCACTTCTACTTATGTGGTAGGTATGTACAAACTACCAGTGGGCAAATACTTCTATTTATAGAGGGCATGTCCTCCCTATCTGTTGATAATCGATTCTAAATATATAGAAAGTATGTCCTTCCTACCTGTAGATAATCAGTTCTACTTATATAGAGGGCATGTATTCCCATCTGTTGATAATTACTTCTACTTAAATAGAGTACATGTCCACTCCTCCTGTACATAATCACTTCTACTTATTAATAGGGCATGTCCTCCCTAGCTATTGATAATCATTTCTACTTATATAGAGGGCATGTGCACCCCACCTGTAGATTATAACTTCTACCTATATAGAGGGCATGTCATCCATACCTGTTGATAATCACTTCTTCTTATAGAGTGGATATGACCTCTCTACCTGCAGACAAACACTTCTATTTATAGAGGGCATGTCCTCCATTTCTGTAGATAATCACTTATACTTATGTAAAGGGATTGCACATGCTACCAGTAGACAAGCAGTTCTATTTCTAGAGGCCATGTCCTCTCTACCTCTACGTAATAATTTCTACCTATATAGAGGGCATCTCCTCCATACCTGTAGATAATCACTTCTACGTATATACAGGACATGTGTTACCACCTGTTGATAGTCACTTCTACTTATATAGAGCGCAGGTCCATTCTACCTGTAGGCAAACACTTCTTTTTATAGCAGACATGTCTTTCATACCTGTAGATAATCACTTCCACTTATTTATAGAGGTTATGTCCTCCCTACGTATGGATAATTACTTCTACTTATGCAGAGGGCATGTACACGTTACCTGTAGACACACACTCCAACAACACATCGACACCAACAATCACCTCCAAACCTACCAATCCAGGTTCAGACCCAGATGCAGCACGGAGACGGCAACCATACACGTGGTCAATAGCACCATCAACATGCTTGACGCCAGCCATCCTGCCTCCTGGTTCTACTAGACCTCTCAGCCACTTTCAAAACAGTAGACCACCAGGCGCACGTGGACGCCCTACATTGGAGCATGGGGAGCAACCTTGTCCTCCGTTGGTTCAAGTCCTACCTTGCCAACCACCAGCAGGTTGTTCATATTGATTCCTCTAGATCACCATTGCTAGCAGTCACCTGTGGAGTTCTGCACGGTTCCATCATCTCCCCAGTAATCTTCAATCTATACATGGAGCCACTGGGAGCTCTCCTAGCCACACACTACATACACATCCAGCAATACGCTGACAACACACAGCTATACCTCAAAATCGTCTCGATAATGGACACGCAGAGGCTCAAAACCTGCCTCTTGCTGATCCTGTCTTGGATGTCCAGTGCATACTTCAAGCTCAACCCCTTCAAGACCGAATTCCTACTCCTCATCAACAACACCGAACACCCAGACATACAGACCTGGCTATCAACCATGAACACTGAGGGCTTCACAGCCGAGCTCACCTCCTGAGCCAAGTCCCTCGGGTTCCACATCAACAAACGTCTCTCCTTCAAGACACACACAACTAAGAAAACTCAGACAGCTTGGTATCAGCTCTACCGCCTGCAGAAAGTCAAGCCCTTCCTCCGTCCAGACAGCTTCAGATCTACCATTGAAGTACTGGTCCTGTCCCACCTGGAGGGGGTCAATGCCCTCCTCAAATGCCTGTGGTCGTCCTCCCTTGTGCCCCTGAGAAGTGTCCTACAGGCGGCTGCATTCCGCATCAAGGATCTACGCAGATACAACCACATCACCCAGGCCCTCATAGACCTTCACTGGCTCCCAATGCATGCACAAATCACTAGAGCTGGGTGAGCCCGGCAGGGCTCGGGCTCTGGCCTGACCCCACTCTCGGGCCATTGCCTGCCCAAAGTAGGGGCCCGGCCACAAGCCCCACAAGATGCTCGCCCACTCTGATTAAAATAAATACAAAATAAAGACGCACTCACGCCTGCCTGTATTCCGGCCGCCTGACGAGAGGCAGATGTCGCACACGACCTGGCACAGTGTCCTGCCCATCACCGTGTACATGGTGCTGATCGGCAGGGCTGGCCTTAGGGCATAGTTCTTTCTAAAATGCCTCATGATTGAGATGCACATACCTAAAATGGTTTATAGTCATAATCTCGAATTTACAAATCTCGAAAAAAAAAATGTTGAAAAAAAAGTCTGAAAAAAAATGTCGAATTTTTTTTATGACGTTTTTTTTTCGAAATGGGGGGGTCCCCCCCAATCCTCCTTTTTTTTTTTTGGTTTTTACCTATTTTATTTATATATACTAGAGCCCAAAAAAAAATATAGAAAAAAAAAATTCGACATCTTTTTTTTTTGGCCTTTTTTTTCCACATTTTTTTTCTTCGAGATTTGTAAATTCGAGATTATGACTGACCACCACCTAAAATATGAGCGCCAGAGGTGAGCAGGTTCTGGTGGGTCGCCTGGTTATGACTTCCCATGACAATAACTAAAGTTTAAAAGGCTTGTCGTTGTTAAAACCTCTGAGAATTCCATAGTACTTCTGAAAGAGTTGATGAGAGCACGCCTCACCTAGAAACAAAACAACATGTCTTTAAATCTCTAAGTGAGATTTCAAAAGTAGGGTTTTGTTCGAGCTGAGGGTATATGCTGGCTAGACTGTGCGAGGCTAGTTCCCGCTTGCCACCTCTCCTATTATTCGTTTTGACTTGCTCAGGTGGATACTCGCAAAGGGCTCATTTTTTGTGTTGCTTTTGTTGTTCAACCAGTACGGTCTTGATGGCCTGGCCTGTATGTTGTTGAGTCACATGCCTGGGCTGCTCCTGCTGTGCCCTGCATCAGCTCCCCCCACCACGCCAGCTCGAGGGAGTCTTTCAAGGTATCCCCCCGGACTGGGGTGTGGGCGAGAAGGCGTGGCAGTCACCCTATTGAAATTAAATGTGCATTTAAGGGAACATTTAACAATAGGGCGCTGAAGCTTTTGCATCAGCGCCCTATTGAAAAAAGCCTGGCCCTGCAAATGGGCAGACCAGGATAGACACCAGCATGTCTGTGAAGGCCAGCGAGGCGATCAGATAGTTGGCCGGGATGTGCAGTTTCCGGGTCTGGTAGACAGTCGCGGTGGCAAAGCCGTTGAATAGGATAGTTGCCAGCACGATAGTGAGGATGCCGTGCCCGGAAGATAGCCCCTCGTCTACTGGAAAGCCGCCCTCCCACCCTCCGGCGTAGTACGCAGTTCCTCTCATGGGAGGAGTCGTTGGTGTGGAAAACATTCAGGGCGGTTGGGTGCCAGAAGTTCACAGTTCCTGTGCTGCTCCATCACTCCCGGGCTGGGCGTTCATAGGCCCGGGGTTCAAATGGCATTTGCTTTGCACATGAGAGACGTTGTAACCCCCATGCCCCACACGTGGCCAAGCTGCTCCTTGTGCTGCCACTCCATATCAAAGTGGGGCACATCTCAAAAGAAGGAGGTGATCACCTTAGAAAGTTAAAAATGGTTTAACTTTTCACCACCAAACCTTCATCATGAAGGAGGGGAGAAGCATCCCAGAGTTTCCAGTGATTTCGCTGAGCGAGGGAGCGCGGATGCACGTGCTGCGTTATCACCTGTAGGACTTTTCCTTTTTTTCTGTTTTTACAAATCCTAGGATGCCCATGCTGGACTTTTTTAAATAAACTTTACCTGACACAGTTTGCAGCAAAATAGATTAACAAGAGTGAAACTGAAAATGTTCACTTTAAAGCTCATCCTTTTCATTTTAGTCTCTGGCCATACTATTGCTCCATGGTATTATTCATGGTTTGTCACCTTCTTTTTTGACCCTGACACAGCATCCCCCCCTCATTCTGTGAAGCCATTCCCGGGCTCAGCCGGTGGTGGCTTCCTGGAGCCATGCCTCAACCCCAGGCTCGGCCCTGGTTCGGCCCTACCCATGAAATCTCTGGCTCCCCGACATCTACAAATCACCTTCAGGTCTTGCTGCATCATTTATAAGGCAGTCACCCTCAAGTCACCCAAGTACCTCGGGGAGAAACTCTGCATCGCCGGCAGAGAGCGCACCACCAGAAGCCAGGACATATGCAGACTTGAAATCTGCCACTGCATAATGGAAAGGACCAGAAAACAAGCCTTCTCCGCCTACGCCCCAAGATCATGGAACCTCTTCCCCATCAGCATCAGACCTGCCCCCACGCTCCTACAATTCAGAAAAGAACTCCAGACCCACCTCTTCAAGGAGTGCCTTTTCCTCAACAACTAGGCCATCATGTTGCCCCGCCGCGCCACCTGACTCACTAGACGCCGCCCACCCCTCTCATCCCTGCCACCCTGTACAGCTGTATCCCTCCTCTGTCGCCCTCTGTATCATACACCCCCGCTGTAGATCTGTTCTGTTGTTACCTCGGAAAAGTGCTCTGTTGCTTCTCGAAGCCAGGTCTGTGGTCAATAAATACAATAATAATAAATATAGAAGGCATGTCCTCCCTACCTGTACATAATTACTTCTACTTATATAGATGGCATGTCCTCCCTACCTGTACATAATTACTTCTACTTATATAGATGGCATGTCCTCCCTACCTGTACATAATTACTTCTACTTATATAGATGGCATGTCCTCCCTACCTGTACATAATTACTTCTACTTATATAGATGGCATGTCCTCCCTACCTGTACATAATTACTTCTACTTATATAGATGGCATGTCCTCCCTACCTGTACATAATTACTTCTACTTATATAGATGGCATGTCCTCCCTACCTGTACATAATTACTTCTACTTATATAGATGGCATGTGTTCCCCACAAGTAGATGACCACTTCTACTTATATAGCCAGCATGACCTCCCTACCAGTAAACAAGCATTTCTATTTAAAGAGAACATGTCCTCCCTAACTGTTGATAATCACTTCTACTTATAATTATAAATTATAATTGTTTTTTTATAACATGCTTAATACCGAAGAGGTTTCTAAGCATGGACCCGGGATTCAAACCTGTGTTGCTCTGCGTCAGCTTGCTTCCAAGACGAGCACGTTGCCACTTGGTTATACTACTCGTATATAGAGGGCATGCGTTCCCCACCTGTAGATAATCACTTCTACCTTTATAGAAGGCATAACCTCACTACCTGTATACAAACACTTATTTTTATAGATAGCATGTCCTCCCTACCTGTTGATAATGTATTCATGTTTACATGTATTACGCACACAAAACCTGTGTGTGTCAAGGCGCTGTTAAAACCAGGTACTCTTACAATATGAACAGGCAGGGGGGCCGAAGCTACATAACAAGAATAGAAGTGCCAGTGCTGCTATGTGAAAAGCCATGTTTTTAAAGCTTTTCTGAAGGTCCAATAAGTGTTCTGCTCTCAGATGTGGTGGGACAGAGTTCCATTGATGGGCGGCCCCAGAGGGGAAGCTTCTACCCCCACCCCTGGCTAGCTTGAATTTAGGCAGGACGAGTCTGTGGTTGTAAGCTCTTCTGATGGGTCTGGAGGACTGGGTTTTGGCATAGCTTTGGGCGAGGTATGGTGGTGCCGAGTTCGACAGGCATTAGTGTGTGAATGACAGGGTTTTGAAGATAATCCTTTCATTAACCGGCAGCCAGTGGGAATTCCTTCTTGCTTCCGAGATCACTTTAACTTATATAGAGGGAGGGTCCACCCTACCTGTAATCGCTTTCTATTTATAAAGGGAGGATCCACCCTGCCTGTAGATAATCACTTTCTATTTATAGAGGCGGGTCCACCTTACATGTATATAATCACTTTCTATTTATAGAGAGAGTGTCCAGCCTACCTGTAGATAATCACTTCCCCCTACCTGTAGATAATCACTTTCTATTAATAGAGGGCGGGTCCACCCTACCTGTAGATAATCACTTTCTATTAATAGAGGGCGGGTCCACCCTACCTGTAGATAATCACTTTCTATTTATAGTGGGCGGGTCCACCCTGCCTGTAGATAATCACTTTCTATTTAAAGTGGACGGGTCCACCCTACCTGTAGATAATCACTTTCTATTTATAGAGGGTGGGTCAACCCTAGCTGTAGAAAATCACTTTCCTCTACCTGTAGATAATCACTTTCTATTAATAAAGGGCAGGTCCACCCTACCTGTAGATAATCACTTTCTATATATAGAGGACGGGTCCACCCTACCTGTAGATAATCACTTTCTATTTATAGTGGGCGGGTCCACCCTGCCTGCAGATAATCACTTTCTATTTAAAGTGGGCGGGTTCACCCTACCTGTAGATAATCACTTTCTATTTATAGAGGGTGGGTCAACCGTAGCTGTAGAAAATCACTTTCCTCTACCTGTAGATAATCACTTTCTATTAATAAAGGGCAGGTCCACCCTACCTGTAGATAATCACTTTCTATTAATAGAGGGCGGTCCACCCTACCTGTAGATAATCACTTTCTATTTATAGAGGACGGGTCCACCCTACCTGTAGATAATCACTTTCTATTAATAGAGGGAAGGTCCACCATACCTCTAGATAATCACTTTCCCCTACCTTTAGATAATCACTTTCTATTTATAGAGGGCGTGTCCACCCTACCTGTAGATAATCACTTTCTATTTAGAGAGGGCAGGTCCACCCTGTCTGCAGATAATCACTTACTATTTATAGATGGTGGGTCCACCCTGCCTGTAGATAATCGCTTTCCCCTACCTGTAGATAATCACTTTCTATTAATAGAGGGTGGTTCCACCCTGCCTGTAGATAATCACTTTCTATTTATAGAGGCGGGTCCACCCTACCTGTAGATAAGATGATCACTTTCCCCTACCTGTAGATAATCACTTTCTATGTATGGAGGACAGTGCTGGTCATTGCACCAGATGTGTAGCCGGATCTCGGGATCCGGCCAGAGTCAGCCGCCCAAGCCCATGAAACGCGCTGTAAAATAGAAAAAGAAAAAAAAAAGTGTCCGAGACGGCAGCATTTGCCGTTTACCGCGGCTTTGGCACTGATGTGTAATGCACAATGCTCACTACATGTACGACTGAAAATTATCAGTTGTACATGTAGCGAGCATTGTGCTTTACACAACAGTGCCAGAGCCGAGTAAAAGGCAATGCTGCCCTCGCTGGCGTTTTTTTTTTCTTTTTCTTTTTTTCGCACAACAAAATGAGCCAGGGCTCATCAAGGGGGTCTGGCCTAACTGCAGGGGTCCTGCGGGCCGGTCATGCCACGCCCCCTGAAGAGCCCCGGCTCAATGGGCTACTGGCACCCCTGCCAGGCAAACTTTTGTAGTGATCAACACCCTCTCCCCCTTGGGGAGAGGGTGTTGATCTCTGCATTTATATTCTATAGGCTTGCCTGGCAGGGGACAGGGCCTCGCCTATTCAGCCTTAATGGTGGCACTGCCCCTTGCCAGCTGGTAGGGGCAGCGTCACCATTAAGGCTGAAAGGGTGAGGCCTCTGGAAGCTGAGGCCGTTTTCGTGAAAACTGAAACTCCACGAGTTTCAGTCTCCAGGAAAACGGCCTCAGCTTCCAGCGGCCTCACATTTTCTCCATAATGGCGGCACCCCACAGGCTTCTCCTGCTTAAAGGGATGCCTCGCAGGTGCGGCGCCACCATTATGGATGAAAGGCATTTTTTTCTGGAGCCTGAAGCTTTTGCACACGAGCGAGAGCTTCAGGCTTCAGAAAAAAATCCTTTTGTGTAGTGGCCGGGGCTGGCAGGGGAGATTAGTGGGCCCCACAGGGCCCCACCAGGCCCCATCCCACTTAAAGCCCTGGCCTGCGGTAAAAGGCAATGTTACTGTTGTGGGCGCTTATTTTTCTTTCTTTTTTTTAAAGTATTCATCTGATCGGATGGCCAATACCAGCCCCGCTCCCTCTAGACCACGCCCCCTCTGCCCCCCAACTCCTCCCCCACCCCGGCACTTGTGGGATCCCCCACCACATTTTTTCCATTTCCACCACTGATGGAGGACATGCACTCCCTACCTGTAGATGACCCCTCCTCTCTATAGAGCAAAGCACCCCTACACCCCCAGAGCAACCCCAACTATAAACCATCCCTACCTATAAGGGTTGCCTCCCATGTATACCGCACCTTGACTCCAGTGGTAAGCCACAATTTCGAACACCCTTACGGAAAACACTCCCTCTCTACACAACAATCACATAGTTCCTGAAGTCAAAGATAAAGCTGTCTTTGCGTGCTCTGAGCCCCACTTCTGCTCTTTGCCGCGCCAGTGCTGCGCGCGTTCTGTGTGCAAGGGACGCTTACACTACTGCTGCCCGTGCTGTGCCTGGTGTGCGCATGTGTGCGATCTGCGGTTCCTGGGCTGGGTTAGTAACGTTTGCAGTTCTGCTGTCCTTGTGCAAGTAGTAAATGGCTTTTAAACCAGTATAAACTATCGTCTGTGTGCACAGCTGCCCTACCCCACTGCCTGCTACACCCACAGGCTCAAATAATGAACAACGCATTAATGAGCGTCTTATTACTTCTCATTTTTCATTCAAATTAGATATTTTCTTTTTAATTTCATACCCTGACATCTAAGGGAGAGACTGATGACCACAGAGTTGAAATATGGCCTAGAGGCGGTTGAGGGTACACCCAGAACCAATCACCCCACGCACAGCACGAGATGGAGTGTTTGGATGAGTCATTGAATAAACGAGGGGGGCACGCTTTTAAAGCGCCTTCTGGTAGTAGCCCGGGCCTTCTTTCAAAGACCCTCCAGCCCCGTAAACCAGCCTGCCCGTCACACACCCAGTCCCAGGGACGTCGTACATCAAACGCCTTCCCAAAAAGGGTTCGGCGCTGGCAAAGATGGATGGGGCGCCGGCACCCCCCTCGTTAGCAGTCCGCGGCCACCAAGATGCCGTCAAATTAACAAGCTGCACGGCTGCTCGGGAGCGCATCTCCATACATTACCGCTGACGGCTCCGCCGCTCGGCTGCCTGCCGTCTTTAATTGTTCCCCGCCTGCGCCGCCCACCGTTCATCAAACTTGGCACCGGGGCGGGGGCTTCTGCTGAGATGTAAACAGTGTGCCTGCCGGTGGAGGGCGCAGATTCGCGGACTTGTCGCGTGTGGTCTGGTGCGTGTCCGCGGACTCTCGTCTAATAGCTAGTGGTCTGTACTGTATTGTGTTGTCCCAAGTTTATTCTTTTATTTTTTTCATTCTGCCTCACATGCCATCGGAGGCCCGCTACCAAGCATGGCTGCTTTTCTTTTTAATTGTATTTGCGCATTGATTTATAGTTGTATAATGCTATTGGCAAATACTGATGTTGCTACCCTCTACAAAGTAAAAGGGGGTGCACAGTTCGACCATAACAGTAAGCCGAGGTATAAGCGGGCTCATTTTGGAGTCTCCCCTAAATTGCACCGAAGGAATCTACATTTGCGCTTTGGTGCAAACAGGTCCCCCCCCCCCCCTGTGTAATTTTCCTCATTTGCACCTCCGAGTATAAAAGGGAGCTGTAAAGTGGGGGTGAAACCCCTTTGCACATCCCTTTTGCCTCCCTCTGTGCAAATTGAGTAAACACTGCCTACCATTTACACGTGGCAGGCAGAGTTTGCAATGGATTCCTATGGAATCCGCCTGCTTTGGCTGGTGTAAAAAGCAGGCGGATTCCATAGGAAAACAAAGGGGGGTCTGGGAATCTCTCTACCCGCACTAACACAGCCCAATGACCTGTTCTTGGGTGAAAAACCCCTGGGAGAGACTCTACCAAGTCTTTAGCTCACTGTCCCTTTCACAGAGAAGAAATATCCCCGCATATCAGTCTTTGTCCTGCCCAGGGGCAGTCCAGCACCGACATGCCAGGCAATTCTCCTCTGAACAAGAGTACCAACAGCAACCCCAGACATGTGTTTCAGCCTTTTTGGGCCTCATCAGTGAGGTAGAGCTGAGCCTCTCTAAGAACAGTGAGCAAGGGGTCCACGACTGGATCCAGCATTTCGTTGCTGCACTGCCCCTGGGCAGGACAGAGACTGATATGTGGGGAAATTTCTTCTCTGTGAAAGGGACAGTGAGCTAAAGAATTGGTCGAGACTCTCCCAGGGGCCACCCACCCAAGAACAAGTCCATGGGCTGTGTTCCTGCTGGTAGACAGTTTCCCAGACCCCTCTCTGTTTTGGATTCCATAGGAATACACTGCATTTATGCCAGCATGAAAATATCATGCTGGTGTAAATGCGGGAGAATTTGTATGGCGAAGGAGGGAGGCAGAAACACATGTAACAATCCGTGCCCCCTCTCCGCTATATCAATGCATGAAAACTAGGAGTGACGTAAAATTAATGCATGCAGCTTGATCCGCCAACACATCAGCGCTACAACTGACAGCACACTATAATCCCACCTTGCAAAATAACAACTACCTGTACAGCTTTCAAGAACTCACTATGGAAAATCTCACTGCCACCCTAGCATCCCTCAAGGCCACATCTTACACGGATAACACCCTCCCTGCCTCTTTACTCAAAACCCTTCCGACTGAAGCACTCTTTCCTTAACATACAATCATCAATTGCTCCCTAACTCAAGGCACCTTCCCCACGACCCTCAAGACCAGACAAATCCTCCCTATTCTCAAAAAACCAACACTGGACCTTGACACCCTTGGCAACTACCGCACCACCACTCATCTTCCCTTCCTAGGTAAGGTCCTTGAGAAAGCAGTAGCCACACAACCCCTCCAACACATCGAAGCCAAAAACCTCCTTCAGTCCTAGCAATCTGGCATCAGCCCCAATTTGAGCACAGAAACGGCCACCATCAAGGTGATCGACGATTCCCTTAAAATCCTTGATGATGGCCCTCCTTGCCTCCTGGTTCTTCTTGACCTCTCAGCAGCATTTCACACAGTAGACCAATAAACACTCACCCACAAGACAATATATATCGCTGCATGGGGATCCCCGACATCGTCCTCAGCTGGTTCAAATCTTACCGTGCTAATCGCCACCCAGTGCACAAATTGATTCCTCCAGATCACCAACTCTACCCATCACATGTGGAGTCCCGCAAGGATCCATCCTCTCCCCCTGTGATTTTCAATCTTTTCTTGGAACCGCTTGGAACTCACCTTGTTCTACAGAACATCCACATTCACCAATACACCAATGACAACACAGCTGTACCTCAAGAAATCCCCCATCAAAGACATTCACAGACACAAGGTCTGCCTGTCTTTGATCCAGTCGTGGATGTCTAGTGCCTAGCTAAAGCTCAACCCCTCCAAGACTCAATTCCTACTGGTGACCAACACTGAACACCCTGACATCTAGACCTGGCTTTGTGCTGCGAACCTTGAGGTCTTCACATCTTAGCTGGCCACTTGCGCCAGGTCCCTTGGGTTCGACATTGGCAGGCACCTCTCTTTCTCTCCTGTGGAAAATCAAGCCCTTCATCCCAGAAAACAACTTCAGATCTGATGTCCAATCCTTGATCCTCTCTCACCTGGATGGTGGCAATACACTTTTGGAAGGCCTATTACCCTCGCTCCTCCAAGATGTGTCCTTCATGCGGCAGCACGACATATCAAAGGACCCTGCAAATTCGACCACATCACCACGACCCTCATCAAACTGTACGGGCTTCCGCTGCAAGCCCGTATCACAAGCTGCATAATTTACAAGTCTGTCACCCTGAAGCCCCAAAGCTACCTCACTGAGAAACTCAGCATCTCTGGAACCCTGAAATCCATCGGAAGAAAGGACATGAGCAGACTTGAACTCTGCCAGTGCAGGAAGGAACAAACCAGAAGACAGACCTTCTCTGTCTACGCCCCAAGACTCTAGAACCTCCTCCCAGTCAATATCAGACTCACCCCTCGCTTCTACAATTAAGGAAGGAGTTCAAGACCCTCGTCGCCAAGGAATGGCTCATCCCTAACACCTAGGTCCACACACCCTCCGCTCCCCACCCTATCTGTGAATGGGTGATCTGTTTCCTCCCCTGGTTGCTTCTAGGCCCCTTGCTGACAAATTGCCCGCTCCCCCCTCCCCTGTTGTTAGCTCCTCGCTCCCTTGTTTCTCTTTTTCCCTCACCATGTTCTTCCCCCTATGATTTTGAAGCACTCTGTTGCTTCCTGAATCTAGCTCGGTGCTCAATAAATACCCAAATGAATAATAGTTCATAAAAGTTTTACACCTTACTTTTTTGCATTATTTCTACTCTGTGCCTCCTTCAACATGAGTCACAAGGTGTTTACCCGTGTTTTATCGCTTCCGGGACATTTTCATTCCCTTCGAAGACAGATGTGCTCATTTTAAATGAACCGTAATGGAAATCTAATGCGTAAAATTTGTGCCTAAGACTTTTATGCATTAGATATATTATGACTCATTTTTATGGCAGAGAGGAGGGGCGGAACGTGAGTCACAATGCTATCTCCCCTTCCTCTGTGCCACCCAAATACTCAACACATTTGCACCAGCATGTATTTTTATGCTGGTGGAAATGCTCTGGATGAAGGCTGCCTGCATTTTATCTACCTTGCAGTGTCAGGATTCACAGCCCCTGGTTGCCATGGTCTGCCTGGTGCTTACTGTCATCTCTACAGCACCCTCTGCTCCTCTCTAACATGGTAGCTTGCTCTAAGGAGTATCGCTCTAGTGTTTTGGGTTCCAGCTGCCACTGCATTCTTGCTTCTGGTGTACGCCCTATACAGCCCGCGCTGCCTTTCCTTCCGTGTGTCTCATCGTAAGGAATTGTTCCTTAGCTCAGCGCAAGCCCCTTATCCTCCCTCCTGTTTGGCTCCTGGCTCCCTCTGCGCTCCCTCCTTTTCTGTTTTCCCCATTTCCATTTGGATCACCATTCTTTGGCGCTGTCTTGGTTACCTTTGTGCCATCAATATTTACCTCCTTTCTTGTGGCCCGCTTGGATCCTCCATTCATTCCTGCCTTTTCCTTTCTCTTTCTCTTTCTTCTGTCCAAGCATTATGCAGTTCCAAAGAGTGTTACCACCTCTTCTTATTCATCCAGGGACTGCCTCACTGCCTCCAAGAACTCCTCCTTCTTCTCAGGACTTCTCTGGTGCAGTGGGCCCTCTGGATGCAGCCACAGCAGAACCCAGGTTTTTTTCCCTCTGATGGAGGGTTGTTCCTGGAATATTTGGCAGGCTTCTCCTGGGGCCACCCGGTCTGTGCTCTCACTACACGGGCAGGGTGTCCTCGGGAGAGTATTGTCCATACCTTCAGGATTCCAGAACAAGAAGAAAACCCTGAAAATCCACACCACCATCTCCATCCCCACAATGAAGACCTCAGGTGAGTTCTCCAACCACTAAGTCTGACACGCAGAGAAACACAGCCTCTCAGGCATACAGCACACCACCAGAAGTCAGGGCACATGCAGAATTGTAATCTGCTGCTGCAAAAAGGAAAGGACCAGCAAACAAGCCTTCTCCGCCTACGCCCCAAGACTATGAAACCTCCTCCCCCTCAGCAACAGACTCGCCCCCACGCTCCTACAAATCAGAAAAGCACTCAAGGTCCACCTCTTCAAAGAGTTTCTCATCCTCAACACCTAGACCATCAGGTCCCCTCGCACCACCTGACTCGCTAGACGCCATCTGCCGCTCTCCTCTCTGCCACCCTGTACAGCTGTACCCTTCCTTTGTGCCCCTCTGTAGCCTACCCCCTGTTGTACATGTGTTTGGTTGTTACCTCTGAACAGCTGTCTGTTATGCGCCTGTATTGGTGAGTACTGGACATGGGGGTAGAGCATTAGAATATACAGATCACTGCGCTGCGATTCTGGAATGCAGGCAGCAGAGGCAGCAGCATAATCCTGTTGCTCCCGACCCTCTCCCTTTTATGATTGTTGGTGATTATGAACTCAAAAAAGAAAATTGATTCAGCTGATAACCCTGTGCCTAAGAAACCGAAATCCACTTCAGGGATGGAGGAAACACCTAGTACACAGGATATATATTCCTTGCTACCGAAGATGGCCCAGGATCAAGAAAGGTGGTACAGGATGTGAGTGATGTCAAGTCCACTATGGAGGATGTTTCCTTAAAGGGGTCACAGTTGGATTGCCGGGTTACAGCCTTGGAAAGTGGTTCTGCATCCATTTCATCTGAGATGGCTGGGAGTTTTAGAGCCTATAACAGCCTGAAGGATGAGGTACAGAGAGGAAAGGACAAAAGCCTTGAACTGGATTTGAAAGTCAGAGCCAGGAATCTGAGGCTGGTTGGTGTGGAGGAAGATGCTTCGGAGGATTTGTTTAAGCTGGTATTGGGCATTTTGAAAACTTCCTGTGGACCCAGCAAACAGATTACCAATAAAATCCAGATCCTACAGAACAATGCTCTTAGAGCAGCGCTTAGCTTCCCTAAAAGAGAACACATCTCGAATACTAGGAGAACTCACAACTGGCTCACTACCTCGGTCAAAATCCTGCTTAAGGTAGCCTCCCTCACCCACAAATGCCTTAACAACGCAGCTCCCCGTTATCTATCAGACAGAAGAACCAGATACACGCCCAACAGATACACCAGAAATAGCAATGCTAACCTGCTCGTTGTTCCCAGATTCAAGCGCACGAAAATGGCCGGCAACAGCTTCCAGATGAAAGCAGCCCAACACTGGAACACACTACCACCCTCCATCAGAGCACCTCAAACCTACCACCAATTTAGGCGTAACTACATCCAGTGGCTTAAGAACAAAGACCAATAAATGACACCCTGCAACTACCTCAAAATTGTTCAACCTGTAACTCTGTCGTAATTTTACTCTGTATCCTTGTAACTGCTTCTACTCACTGCACCCTTGTATAATAATGTAAATAATATACAGTATTATAACTAAGATGAGAATATACCTGTAATGCTTGCACCCTCATACCTTCTGGTCCGGTGCGCCATATAATTAAATAAACAAACAAACAACAAACTATGATCTGGCTGTACTGGGAGACTTGGATAATGCTTATAGGGTTGGCAGAAAAGATGGGTCTAAATCCAGGCAGATTCTCATCTCCTTCACATACACAAGGATCAAGGAGGAAATGCCTAGGCTGGCAAGGCTGAAGGGCAAAGCCTAGTATAAAGGGAAACAGATTTTCCTCTATCCTGATTTTCCTAAAGAAACTCTGGCCATACGGAAATTGCTCGGCCCGGGTAATTCAATGGAGACTTTTCAGAGAAATGGACCTTACTGATCGTGGGAGTCACGTGGATTGCTGCACGTTGCGTGTGTACGTTTGTGACTGGAATTGTGATACGCAGCCACTAGCGTTGGAATGGCCGATGTCTATGTAGCTCCCGCGGTCATATCATATCGTGGCTCGCATGCTTTTTATGGGAGAGGCAGAGCTGCCATTGGTAGCACCGGATCCAGGTGGGGGGCCCACTCAGCAAGTAAGTGCTCACTTGCCTCTTTACCATCTCGGGGTCTGTGTGTGGCTCCTATCCTCCAGCCCTCCCCCGGCACTGGGGGCCGCCTATGTGTTCCATGGGCTTCTGTCCTCCAGCCCTTCCCCATCGCTGAGGGACTGCCTATGTGCAAACGGTCCACTAAGATAAATGTGCGTGGCGGTCCTGGGAACGTGATCTTTTGATCTGGTTGGTATCTGTCCGGGGACGGGTCTCTGTGCATTGCGCACTTAGCTATACCAGCTGTACCCGCATGCCAGCCTTTCATTAGATACCTCTGATGCGCACCCAATCATTTATGGCATTGCATTTATTTTGTTTGAAAACGGAAATGTGACTAATTTTGGAGTTTATGTACAAGTCTGCGCACAACATTATGGATGCTGCATGGGGTCACGTAGTCGTTGGAGGACTCGCCTTTCGTCCTATTCCAGTGCATGGCTATGGTGGCAGGGTCTTTTGCTCATACTCTTGTCTTCTGGACAACACTTCTGGACTAATTGGACTGTTCGCTAACATGCTGCAGCTGCGGTTCCCCCGAGGGATGGCTCTGCGTGGGCAGGCTAATGGATTATGGCAGGATGTGGCCCTTTTGTGGTGACTATGTTGGTTCAACCCTCGATTGGGATCAGGTGATCTCTGGAGGATCTCCGATTGAGAATTTGGATTGATTTCATTCCGTCTTGAACACTTCCCATGCCCCCCCCCCTAAAAAAAATGTTCGGTCCTGTGACATGGGGCTAAATGCAAAAGCTAATTATATGTGAATATGGTGGGTTTGAATAGTTTTTGTTGTGTGGGACTGGGCATGTGTCTTACATGGGTGTTTGTTTCTTACAAGGAATATTCGTATTATTCGCATGGGTAGTGTGGTTTTGTGAGGCTCTTGATCTTGCCATTAACATTGCCTTTGATATTTCTGGAGCTCTGGGGAGTATTTCAAGTGTGAGGGTTCGATGTCCATTCAATGCCAATGTCGATCCTTAGATGGTCTGGATTTGGGGTCCCTGGGGCAATATGTACGTTCTCTTTCATCCTCTATACATTCTTTGTGGGGGGGGGGGGTCGAGGGGTATTATGGCGGATTTGTATTATTTTGTGATGGATATTACATTGGGCTTGGTTTGATGGCCCTCTATTTGGAAATGTATGGGCGGAGTGAGATAGGGTTTATACTGTTTATTTATAGGTGTCTTATGGTCAAGGGGGTGTGGCTGGGTGGTATGTGGTGGGATTTATATTCATATGGGTGATGCTTGGGTTCATGTTTGAAGGGGAGGGGGTTGGGACTTAGGGACTTTAGTATGTACTTTGTGTATTGTTACTTGGGTTTGTGAATGCTGCTAGCGTACTGCATCTGTTTCAGCGGGGGTGGGTTGGGTGCTCGGGGTGTGGGTGTGTGTATTTTGCCCTGTTCTTTGCAGTTGTTTATATTGGATTTGGTTGTCGAGTGGGAAGATTGTACAGTTAAAATGGTGGGTGAGGAATTGAGGTTGGTGACTTGGAATGTTAATGGATTGAATAATGTCAAAAAAAGAATGAAGATTTTACGATTCTGATGAACTCAAAGGTGATGTCTGTCTCCTGCAGGAGACTCATTTGGCAAAAGATGAGATAGAGAATTTGAAGAAAGGTTGGGTGGGGCAGGTCTGCGGCGCCTCCTTTAGTACCAGTTCAAGGGGTGTTGTGGTTTTGATCAGGAAAAATGTCCCGATCAGGGTTCTGAGGGAGGTGTCGGATAAAGAGGGGAGGATAATTGCTCTGCTGCTTGATGTACAGGGTCTTGAGGTATCCTTGTGTAATGTTTACGCGCCCTCTGTGGATGATGGATCCTTCTTCAGGAAGGTGGCGCAAATACTGCAGGTTTTGGGATCCAGAAATGTTGTGTTGGGTGGAGATTTTAATATTGTTTTGGATGAGTCAATGGACAGGAGTGGGAGTCATTCAAGGGGTATTGCGGACCGTCAACATTTGGCCTTGGTGGATTTGTTGATGGAACACAATTTACAAGACTGTTGGAGGCTGGAACATCCCTTGACCAGAGAGTACAGCTTTTACTCAGGTGCGCATTCTGTATATTCTAGAATAGCTATGTTTTTAACGGCTGGTCGGATGACGGAGTTGTGTGAAACATGTGTGATTGGTAACATACTTATAACTGATCATGCGCATGTGGTTTTGAAATTACAGCTGCGCTTTGCCCGGAATATACATAAATCTTGGAGGATGAAGGTTTCATTGCTGCAGAAGGATGATGTGTTGGAGGCATTCAGGAAAGAAAGTGGACTATTTTGCGGAGTGTAATCATGATGGAGTGATGCGTCCAAGTGTGGTATGGGAAGCGTTGAAATGTACGATACGTGGCCACTTGATTGCTGTGTTGAGTGGGCTGAGGAAAAAAAGCATGGACAGGGAGGCTTTGTTGGAGAATAAACTCACCGTATTGTCGAAGAGAGTGATGATGGATCCCATTAATGGGGAGGACGTGAATGAACTTAAGAGGGTGAGGAGAGAGCTGAATTTGCTCATTGATGAACGTAATGATCGGTGTAACTTCTATTTGAAATGCGCCTATTATGAGAAGGGTGAAAAGTGTGATAGGTGGCTGGCGTATAGGTTGAGGAAGCGAGAGGCAGAGCGTTCTATTCCTTCGATTCGGACTCAGGACGGCAGTATAAGTTATGATCCGGGTGAGATAAACAAAATCTTCAGGGACTTTCATGCGGACCTTTACAAAAATGAACCAGAGGTGTCGGGTAATGGTGTGGAATTTCTAGGGAAAGTAGGCCTGCCCAAGATTGGCGTGAATGATTCGGAATTGTTGGATGAGGTTAAATTGGCGATTGGTAAGCTGAACTCTGGGAAAGCCCCAGGGCCAGACGGGTTCCCGGCAGAGTTTTATAAAGTGCTGCCGGAATCGGCTCTCCAGTTGTTGTTGGATGTATTTGTGGAGTCGTTATCCATAGGATTGCTTCCTGAATCTACCAGGCATGCACTGATTTCGGTTTTCTTGAAGGGAGGGAGGGATGATATTCTGCCATTGAGTTATAGGCCCATTAGTCTGGTTAATGTTGATAATAAGATTCTGGCGAAGATGTTGGCTTGCAGGTTGGAGCGTCTGCTCCCAGCCGTGATACATGTGGACCAATCTGGTTTTGTGAAGGGTAGGAAAACCTCCAGTAACATTAGGAAGATTCTGAATATTGTATCAAAGGCGGGTGGTCAGGAAGGGGATAGTGCGGTTTTATCTTTGGATGCAGAGAAAGCATTTGATAGGGTGAATTGGAATTTCCTCTACACAGTGCTGGACAAGGTGGGTTTTGGAGTGAGGTTTATTTCCTGGATTAAGCTGTTATATAGCGAGCTGACTGCGGAGGTTGTCACCAATGGGGTGAGGTCGGGGAGGATTTGTATGGAGAGAGGAACGAGGCAAGGGTGCCCCCTTTCGCCTCTTTTATTTATGTTGGCTTTGGAAACACTGGCCGAGTTTATTAGGAAGGCTGAGGATGTGATTGGTCATTCATGTTGGGGGATAGCACAGAAGGTTTGGCTGTTTGCAGATGATGTGCTCATGGTCCTATACCGGCACTGATGGATGTTATGGCTGAATTCCATCTTTGTTCTGGATACAAAATTAATTGGTTGAAATCAGAGATTATGCCTTTGACATTTTCGGTTGATAGAAAGTTTGTGGAGGATTTGGGTTTCAAATGGTATCCGGATAAATTGCTATACTTGGGTGTTTGGCTAACTCCGGGGATTGGTGACATGGTTAAGGAAAATGCACGGGTGATGAGTAGTGGTTTACGGACGGAGCTTGTGGGGAAAGGTGAATGCCTTAAAGATGATATCTGCCCCGAGGATTAATTATGTTTTAAGTACGGTTCCTTTGATGTTCCCTATGACATTTTGGAGAGACTTGGACAGGATGATTCAGGAGTTTTTGTGGGATAGAAAGCCCCCGAGGCTGAAATTGTGGAAATTACAATTGCCATTGAATAAGGGGGGGTCTTGGAGTGCCGAATTTCAGGGCATATCATCTGGCTTTCTTTTTGGAATTCTTGGTTCCCTTTGTGGAAGAATTACAGGATGTTTGGGTGGAGGCAGAAACTAGCTTCACTGGGCCGCTTACATCGAGAGCTGTGTTGACTTCGGTCTCCAGGCAGAGTTGTGGTAATGATCTTTTGATGGGTAGCTTGAGGAGCGCCTGGAAGAGTTTGTGTCGCTCTTTGGATGTGGATTCTTTGAGGGAGCCTGGCGAGGGAGATGGTATGGCTGAATCCAGCTATCAAAATAGATGGCAAGGTGATCTTTTGGGCGGATTGGTTTTTAGGAGGGGTAAGGTGGGTTGCTGATCTGTTTAATAACGATCGTTGGATGAACGCAAGGGAATTGCAACAACATTATGGTATTGAAAACTTTAGAGCCTCTGACTTTGTGAAGCTTAAATGTGCGATTGGTGTTGTGGTTTTTGAGAAGAAACTTGCTCTGAGTCTGTTTGCAGTGAATTTGGAGGGATCGAGTGGGGGACTGGCCAGTCGCCTGTATAAAGTATTTGTGTCTTGTTTTTAAGGAAATGATTCTCTACGAGAGGAATGGGGCAGAGACTGGGCTTGAATGTCACTGAGGATTTGTGGCAAAACACGTGCATGAATGTGAAGTTGTGTTCGCTGGGACTCACGGAGCGATCGAGACAGATAAACATTCTGAATCGAGTCTATTGGTCGCCTGAGAGACTGTATCAAAGGGGGTTGTTGGAGAATGCAGAATGCTGGAGATGTTCAAGTGAGACTGGGACGTTAGAAACATGCGTCGGCTTTAAGTGTGTAATAAATCACTGTTATACCCTAAAAACAAATGAAAAGACTCCTCATTTAATGCATGACAATTTAAGTCAAGTCATGACCAATATTACCAGTATTCTAGCGCCCAGGTAAACGGGGTTCTTACCAAAACCCACATCTGCATTGATGTTCCTCTGTAAAGTGATCCATTGCTTCTCGAAGCTAGGTCCGCGCTCAATAAATACAATAATAACAATAATAATTATAATTTGACACCAACAAAAGGCAGGCAGACTCCACAGGGATCCATTGCAAACGCTGCCTGACATGCATGCAAGCATCACCTCTCCTCTATCCCACACATCCTTCTGTCAATATCATTCGCACCAGGATTATTGTCGTCGCCCGAGGCCAAGTTAAGAAATTCACAGCAAATGTCCAAACAACTAAGGTCAGCACCTTGAAGCCTATCAACCAGACGCTTGCACTGTGCTATTCTTACAATTGCTGTAAGCGAAAGCCAATCCTTTATCTTGGGTATCAATGGTCTTGCCCACACATGGAATGTGTAACCTTTGCCCCACGAGATCGGGCATCACCTATCTACGTCTACGATTTGAAAGTCCCACTGTAGCAGAAGATATACTTCCGGTCCACGTTGTGTAATGTTTTTGGAATGTTAATCTACAGCTTTCCAGTATGGATGGAATATCGGCAGGCCCTCAGAAATGATGGGATGTCTGCTTATTGCCCACCACGTCGCCAGCATTAAATCTGACCAGGCTCCCCAGAAATGTGCAGCTTATAAGACGTCCAATGGTGTCATATTTTGAACTGCATGAATTTTAATCCAACATCGCTAAGGCCTTCATTGTGGCCAATGAGAATACGGCCCCATTGTTTTCCCACAAAGGTACATTGGGCCTTATTATGAGTTTGCCGATAGTCCGGTGGTAAATCTGCAGGATTACAAGTAGTGGTAGGTGGTTTAAGTCAGCTTTGTTATGATCAAAACCCATGATCCCTTTGAATTTCGTACTGAGTTTTTTGCATTTATGCGTAAAGTACGCCTTAATGAATATTTCAGTGAACACGAGGGTTACAATAGTAATAACTGCAGTGGTCTGCGTAATGCGTCGACCTTCTGTGCACCCAGCTACTCTCACACCGCCGAATCCACGGTATTTGAAAGACAAGTGTTGGCTGAAGTTCTAAAGTTAGAATCCTGTGAGAAATCTCATAATTCGAACTTCAGTAAACCCCAGAGAGATTCTGTTCTAAAACTTGCAAAAGATAAGAATCTCATTATCAGACAAGCAGATAAAGGGGGAGCTATTGTCTTGATGAATCGCAGTGATTATGTTAAAGAATGTGAGAGACTTCTTTCTGACAGTGTGAGCTATTTGAAACTTACTTGTGACCCTACTGCTCGGCTGATGAAGATCATAAAAGAAAAAGTTACTTTGGCATATGACTCAGAGATGATTAGCAAACAAGAATTTGAATTTCTAATAAGGGAACAAGGCAGGGTACCTGTGTTCTATATTTTGCCTAAGGTGCATAAGAGATTGGTAGACCCTCCGGGACGTCCCATAGTCTCTGGGGTCAATTCCATTTTAGAACCATTGTCTAAGTTCGCAGATTTTTATCTGCACCCATTTGTGATGAAAATGCAGAGTTATTTGAGGGATACTACCGATGCCATCAATAAAATAGAGAACATAGATTTTGTTCAAGGCAACTCTTTATTGATAGGTTTGGATATTCAATCCCTCTATACTATGATACCACAAAGGGCGGCATTAGAGGTTGTTGAAGAAATTTTGCTGGGCAGAGAGGATGGACACCCTGTGAGCAGTGCCTTTATTTTGTGGTGTACTGAGTTTGCCCTTACCCAAAACCTTTTCCAGTTCCAAGGAACTTTTTTCCAACAGATAGAGGGCACTGCCATGGGTGCGGCCATGGCCCCTAATTTAGCCAACCTCTCTGTTGAATATTTTGAAAAAATTGTGATATACCCAGCCACTAATCCTTTTATCCATCAGTTGAGGAAGTGGCTGAGGTATATAGACGATATACTCATTGTATGGGATGGTACGAGAGAAGAAGCTGAGTGCTTTATGACCTGGTTGAACCAACAGAATCTTTTTCTGAAATTTACGGGATCCATATGTGACTTTGAGACTCATTTTCTGGATATTACCATCTTTCATGAGAATGGAGTGTTAAAAGTGAAGCCCTACACAAAGACTACTGACAAGAATTCTCTTCTGTACTTTAACAGCCATCATGCTAAGCATTTGAAAAACAACTTACCTTTTGGGCAGTTTTTAAGGTTAAAAAGGAATAGTAGTAGAAAAGAGGATTTCCGTCTAAGTGCGGACGCACTTACTCAGAAACTGCGAAACAAAGGCTATCCACCCAGAGTGATTAAGACTGCTTCAAAAAGAGCATACAATAATAATCGGGAGGCTCTATTGGAGAAAAATGTGAAAATAAAGAGAAAGATTGGTACTGTTTTTGTTAATACTTTTTCAAATTTATCGTACAAAATTAAATCTATTGTGATGAAAACTTGGAAAAAGGTATACAGAGGAAAAGAAGCCTTGCCCCCTTTGGTGGCCTTTAGAAAAAGTCAAAACCTAAGGAACATTTTGATCAGGAATGATGTAACTGAGAAAAGTACACCACTGGTGAGACAAACCAGGTTATGGGGTTTACCGGAAATAAAAGGGCATTTTCCTTGCGGTAAATGTAGTATGTGTGCCCAAACTAAAGAGATTAGATATATACAAATTTTACCTAATCTGAAATGGGTGTGTAATGAAATGACCAACTGTAACACATCCAATGTTGTGTATTTAATCACATTCCCCTCTGGCCTATATTATGTAGGCAAGACTAACAGACAATGTAAAGTCCGTATGGTGGAACATCGGAGCTGCATCAGAAATCAAGTGATTGCAGCTCCTTTAGTGAAACATTTTCTTGATATGAAACATGGCTGCAATGATTTTACGTGGTTTATTTTGAAAAAGGTGCATGGCCATAGGAAAGCCGAGACAGACCAGAAATTATTGAACCTGGAACAAAAAATTATTTTTAAATTGCAAAGTAATGTTCTGGGGCTCAATGAGAGTATTGATTGGCATCTGGTCAGCCAAACATAAATGTTTTCTGCTATCTGACTATTGTTTGCAATTTTGGCTGTGTTTTGAATTTTTTTGAATTTTCCTTATTTTGTGCCATCTATATTTGCAAAAATGTGCATATGTCTGTTGCTTGATTTTTGCAATGCTGTGTCGATTTCTTTTGAATGGTTTTGTGCCCCCCAGTGCACTTTCTTCTCAATACTGCTTCCCCTTGTTGTTGGGTGGTTTGATGCAAAGATGGCCGCTAGTTTTTTCTTACCGGCTAGTACCTAACTGAAGAGTGTAGTCCTTCCTTAGTTTTCACTAGGAAGATTGCATGTAAAAGATGGCCGCTGTATTTTCTTGCCGGCTAATATTTAATCGAAAAGTATAGTCCTTTCTTAGTGTTTACCAGGAAGTGGTGAGCGTTTTGCTGCACTTGGTGAAAACACATGCTGGTGCTGCACGGTCTTCTTTCAAACCCCGCGAGTCATTAGCGAGGAGTTTGTTTCTCCTAATCTAGAGGTGAGCATGTTGTTCTTGAACTTTAGTAGCTACATTACTTTTAGTGATGTTGGTGGCTATTATCCCTTTTCCGCAGTTTTTTACTTACTGAACGTTGAGGTGTTGTGTACTATCTCTCACTACTTGGTCACGTTCAGCATGTTCTTACACATTTAATGGCTGTGAAGACCGCTGGTGTATGACACTACTGTTTGGAAGCATGAGCTCTAATGCACGACCTAGGCTGGGCTTGAAAATGTTTTTTTTTTCTCCCCTTTTTTTACACATTTGGGAGCCGTGGTGTATCGGTGCATTTTAATGCTCTTTGAGATGGTTGGTGACCGCCCTTCTTATATTACAGATTGGTTCTGCGTCCTCTTTTGTAATCATCTGCAGACTTGGTTGTCATTACAAGGGATTTCCTCCCCTTGCCCCACGTTGTGGGTGGCTTCACTTGCGTGAAGGTAATTTTTATTTAATATATCCTGAACAATTCATGACTGTTGTCCTGTAGTGATCTGTGGCTCATTGGTAGTGTGATGTGTCCTTTCTAGGTGTGACGATATTTTCGGCGGATTGAGACGCCTTTTGAAGTATCTTGGTTTTTCAATGAAGAAAAATTAGCCTATCTGTCATTTACAGACGTGCGTTGAAGATTCACCACATTAAGGTAAATCTAATTGGTTTAATTTCTAAACCTTTTTGTGGAATTGTTCTCTTGACTGAGTCAACTCCACTTTTACATTTGGTAATACCCCCTCCCCTGGGGATCTGATTAGTTTCCTCTGTTTCCCTTCTTTGCAGGCTGGTTGCCTGAAACTACCCATTCAACACGGTGTTGAGAAGAATAGTGGATGTTTTAAGGTTCCCCTGAAGAATGTTCGCCCGAAAGGGGCTTTAAAGAACAGAAACATGTTGGGATTATATGTTGTTTTAGTGACACATTTAGGTTTTTTCTATGTACTGTGATATGTGTTTTCGTCTGTGTCCATTTGTAAGTGGTTTATTTGAAATTTAGCTTTTTAGATTTTGTAGGTTTTAGTGGTAGTTTTGTACACTGTGTTAGGTGTAGGTAGTATCTTATGTTTTAATTTAAATATTCTGTATTAAACAAAAATGTTTTTTGAAATTTGGAATGTTGCACGCAGTCTATGTTGTCAAGACCTGTAGTGCCGGAGAATCTGTCAGAGGTGTCTAATCGTTGGGGGAGAAGGAGGGATGGAAGTAGAGAAAGATCTTATCCTTCTTTTATAATATAATCTATGTTCCTATTGGTGGAGTAAGATGTGGTACATATAAATAGGATCCTGTGTACCTATTTGATTACAGGTGGTTTAAGTCCCCATGTTTTGGAGTCCATAAGACTCCATAGGGATTTTGGTGGAAATACAGCTGGTGGTAATTCCACCAATTTTGCCAATATTTGGTGGTAAGGTGGCATATTTTCATCCAGTTTTTTCCTAGAGGAAAATCCTCCACCTCACAGCTAAACCTGTAGTGCAGTGCTGCAGTAATGCAGCAGTAACGGAATTACCACCACATTACCATCCGGGAGGGGTTTAGGGGCAACGCTTATGTCTTGAAAGCAAGACAGCACAGAGCAACAAAGGTTTGAATCGCAGTCTCGCGCTTAGAAACTGGTCTCTGGTATTAGGTGCGGCATAAAAGAAAAATTATAATGATAAATTATATTACCATTATAGGTTATTGCTGTTTTTTAATGCACCGCCGTACTCATAATGAGGCCCAATTGTAATTCCTTCCCCCAAGTTGTCTTCAAAGAGGAGGTGATGGGTTCATGATGTATTCTTTGTGGGAGAGCCTTATAACAGACTATTGCAATACCCTTTCTGTCGCCCCAACAAACTAACAATGCTGATATGGGTGAGCCAAGAAAACGTCTTAAAGGCATTAGCAGCTAAATATCGACTGCCCATGAAGCAATGTGTTTGTTAAGTGTCTTGGGGAGTTTGGTTCTGACTAGGGAGACCCTCATGCTGTCTCAGTTGGGGAGGGCATTCAGTTAAGTTTGTACCATAACTATCCCCTGCAGATGATGGTGACCAAGGGTCATGACTGGGGGTTCCTCCCCATGCTGCCCCTGGGTCCATCCTCCACTGGTTCGGTGAGGCACCTGCCCCCCCGATCCTCCGAGTCACCTTCTTGGCTGGCCCAAGAACGCTGCAGAGGAGTTCGTTAGAGGCTACACAATATTAGAGTTCAGATTATTTATGTTAGTTACACCTGTGTGTACCTGTACATATATGCACGAGCGAACTGTGCCTCAAACACACATTTAAGTTCTAAGGTTTCACGCTCAGATGTGGAGAGTCTGACCGAACCCATGGAAAGATTGGGTGCATTGGCTACACCGGGGCTAGACCCCCAGCCTTCAGGCCCGGAAGGACACCTCCTGCTCTGGGCCTCCTTTCCTGCGATAGCTGCATATACTGGCGCAACGGGGCCGCCGCACCTTACGCGGTGAGTGGGGCCCCACCCCCACATGTCCTGGGAGGCGGGAGCCCCCTGGACAAAAAAAATAACCAATGTTTTAAAAAAAATACTTTTTGCCTTCAGAAATAGTTTCTTTATGAAGGCAGAGTGACTAAAACAAATGCGGTGGGGGAGCTCTATGACTTCAAAAAGAAATAGGTGCTTTTTGAAGTCACTCTGCTTTCATAAAGAAATTATTTCCATTTTGGTTTGTTCCTTAATGGAAATATTTCTTAATGAAGTCGGAGTGACTTAAAAAAGAAACCATTTCTTTTTGTAGTAATAGTGCTCCCCTCAAACCCATAATGTGTGCGTGTGTAAGTGTATGGTGAAACGGTGCACACTTGAATGTATGTGTGGCTCGGTGTACGTGTCCAGTGTATGGTGAAAGGGTGCACATTTAAATGTATGGGTGGCTGTCTGGTGTTCCTGAATGATGAAATGGTGCACACTTAAATGTATAGGTGGCTGCCTGTGTGAGTGTATGGTGAAAGGGTGCAGACTTAAACGTATAGGTGTCTGCCTGTGTAAGTGTATGGTGAAAGGGTGCACACTTAAATGTATGGGTGGCTGCCTAGGTGTGTGTGCCAGTATGGCGAAAGGTTGCACACATAAATGTATCAGTGGCTGCCTGGGTGTGCCTGTACGGAGAAAGGGTGCACACTTAAATGCATGGGTGGCTGGGTGTGCATGTGTGTGTATGGTGAATGGTGTGTGTGTTTGTTTTCAGGGGTGCAACAAAACCTACATTTCGGGGGGGTGCAAACACTTCAAATGTTGGAAAAGGTGCTAACTTCATGGGTGGTGGGGGAGGGGCAGAAATCTTTCTGTGGGACATCTAACTTCTTTATGCATTCTAATGAGACTAATCTAGTGCAGCTTCAATGTTTCCAGCAGTTAACTCTCTTCTTTAAGTCTGAAGCACCCACTTATGGACTACAGTGAGAATAAGCGATCTCCTGTCCCCACTTCCCTGGCATGCAAGTAATAAATCCACATCAAGATTTCAATTGCCTAACGAATTATGCTTTTGAATGCAGCTACTAACAGTGAAATGCTTTACTTTAGTAATTGCTGGGCCTTTGTTAACAGCGAAACGCAGGTGCCATTTAACATCTGTGTCCTGTTCTGTCCGGCACCGGCTCTGTAGGTCAGCTAGGTCGAGTCAACATAGCCAAAAATATTGTGTGTGGAGGTGAGGGGGCGGGGTGCTGAAGCCGTGCCAGGTCAAAGGTGTTGCGCCACTACTTGTGTTTAATCCCTTGGTTACTTATTGGTAATCTTCATTACTCATAGTGCTATTCTTTCTCGTCCCAACACTTGTGTATGAGGCACTTTGACTCATAAACAAGTACTGGGATTAGGTAGAGGGTGATGGAGGTAAAACCTGGCTTAGTTACTTGTAATTGTCATTACTCCTAGTCCCACTCTTCCTCATCCCAGTACTTACCTATGAGGTAAGGAGCCTCATACGTAAGCACTAGGACAAGGAAAGGGGATTTGGAGGTAATTCTGGGCCAAAAAGTTGATTGTGGGGGCTGGGAAGGGGGTGGGAGGGAGAGATGATAGGTACGTGGGTAGGACGTGCATGATATGTGGTATTGGTGGCTAGAGAGGCATTTTGGTGCAGCCATTCTAGTCATTTCATAGTTTGGCTTGACTTAATTTTTAACTGGGCATCTCTGATAAAGCAGTCCTGCTAAGTGTAATTACCTGGCTAGACTGCCATTTGGGTGCTGTCAGTCTAGCCATTTCATACTGCAGCATGTATATTTTTCTGGACATCTGTGATAAAATAACCATGATAAGTGTTATTGGTTCGACTGGCATTTTGGTGCAACTAGTCTAGGTATGTCTAAATGTGTCCTGGCATGCTTTACTGTAATATGTTATTACGTGCTAGACTGGTCTACATTGTGCAGCCAGTTGGACATGTTTTCATTGTGGAATGGTATTTTAATAGCAAAGCATTATATCAATTAAAGCATTAATGTTCCTGTGGACTGTTGGTGACTTGCATGTATTGGATTTTTGGATTGGTGTTACCCTACAAAACAATTGCGAACGCTCTGGCCTTTTAGTCAGTTTTTCTCAGAAAGTGTGTTGTATAATGCATTAAAACACATATTTATATCTTCCTCCTAGTGCAGTGTGTGGCATACCACTGCAGCTGCACGTTTGTGTGTATTGCCGCAAGTGTGGTAATCTAGGCCAGCCCAGAGTGTGGCGCGACCCGTGATTTGTTACCGAGTTAGGGGGGCCTCCTCAGAATGGCTCATAAGGGGGCCCCAGATTTTGTGTTATGCCACTGGTTGCATAACAATCTAGTGAGGTCAAGTGAGACATGCAGGCTTCGTGAAGGGCTGCCCGTGCTGCTGAAAAGGCCTAGGAGCAAAGGCCATGGCTGTTCTATTTATGGAACAAGGACAGGGCCAAGTAGCAGTCATGCTCATCACTAGCCCATGTCAGAGAGCTGGAGATGCTGCAGTAGCCTGCCCCCACTGTCAATGGACCATAAACCCGCACAAACTGCGATCAGGCACCGCACTTCTCATTGTCACCCCCACCTTCGAATCAACAAGAATACGGGGTTCCTCCTTCTCCGTCCAAGCTCCTACAATCTGGAAAGTAATTCCCATCAGCATCCACCGCTTAGAGGATCACCATGCCTTCTGGAAGGCACTCAAGATCTGGCTTCCCACTCCCGCACCTTAAAGAACCCATTCTGCACCCAGGGCTGCCTAAGCCCCCGTTCAGATAGGCTGAGGAAGAATTTGAACCCCTCATAGAACCTACTGCACGACAGAGAGAATAAACTCCAGCAGACCGCAGGACGGAATCCGCACCACATCAACGAAACCAAGAAGCCAACCCGGGACACACGGATACGTATCTCACTCCATCAAAAAACAGTCCATAGGCGCCCCTCTTCGAGAACTAACATGGCTAAATGACCTGTTCTTTGGGAAGGTACCCACTCTAGAGTCTGAAGCCACACTCTAGCTCACTGTACCTTTCACAGAAGGGAAATATCTATTTGCATATCAGTCTTTGTCCCGCCCATATGGGCAGTCCAGCACCGAAATGCTATGGCAATTTGCTTCTGAACAAGAGTACCAACAGCAACCCCATACACGTGTTTCAGCCTTGTTGGGCATCATCAGTGAGGTGAAGCTGTGCCTCTCTGAGCACAGTGAGCAGGGAGTCCACGTCTGGATGACCCCAGGAAACGTAGGTTGAGTAAACCTAAGTCCCTTAAACAATGAAAAAATAGTCCATAGGCGCCCCTCTTTGAGAACGAACACGGCTAAATGACCTGTTCTTTGGGAAGGTACCCACTCAAGAGTCACAGTTTAGCTCACTGTACCTTTCACAGAAGGGAAATATCCATTTGCATATCAGTCTTTGTCCCGCCCATATGGGCAGTCCAGCACCGAAATGCTATGGCAATTCTCCTCTGAACAAAAGTACCAACTTTGTGAGAACGAACAAAGACATGGGCAGTCCAGCACCGAAATGCAATTCCCTTCTGAACAAGAGTACCACCAGCAACCCCAGACACGTATCTCATAGCATGTCAATGGAAGATAGCCGCAGGCACTGCCACCCACCTGCATGCATCTGCTATCATACGCTACTTGAAGACACATCGCACAACATCTCTGCCGTTAGAAAGCAGCTGCGTCCCACAACAAAAATTCAGTCTAACTGGATACATCAGTCTCCTGCACTCGCATACTCTCCCCACAACCTCATAGCCCCCATACACATGTCAGCTCGACATGGGTCGCTAGTAGGGACCTTGCCACCCCTACCTACCTACGTATTAGATAAAATGCACACACACATTCTAAACTCCTCTGACAAAGCTCCAATACCTTGGACTTTGGTCCCCCGAGGGTGTTCACCTACAGCGCTTTGAGGCCATACCAATGGGAAAAGGGGCTATACAAATGACAAATGACAAATTACATTACATTACAAACATCCCAGTGTTCCCCCTTCCAGTGGCAGGACAAGGCCACTAAGGTAGGGAGTGTGAAATGAATGCGACAGGCATGTGGAGCTGGTTATGTCTGTTACTGGGCATGCCACCACTGCCCTACCACTAACCGGGCATCTGGAAAGTAGCTACACCTATTACAAGGCATATCACAGATGGTCAGATGCACTTCTGAAGGAGTGACAACTAATCCCATCTATAACTGGGATGCCAGCGTCTCAGCCGGCCAGTAACTGAGCATAATGCTTAACCACCATCTACCTTACTGGGCATACTGGAAACAGTCATTTCTATTAGTGTGCCTGTGAGGGTGTTACACACCTGTTAATGTGAATTTGAAGGAGAGCTATGCCTGTCGGTGGATTATGGACTGGCATATATCAGAGATCTCAAATAGAATGGTCATTCTTAAAGCTATGCTGGCTGCACCATGCACTCCAACATACTGGGAAGGGTGACTCTTTGCTCCAAGCCACCGCCCTCAAGCATGGCTGCGCACCCGCCCACAAAACCAGGAGCACTTTCACAGAGCCGCCACCACCAGCATGTCAGGGGCCAATCTGACACAATCCAGCGACTGATAACCCACCCTGGATCGCAGGTTACTCAACCTGCCCGGTCAGCAACCATATTGCCAGTGGCGCAACACCCTTGAGCATATCGGGCTCTACCCCCGCCCCCTGAAATTTGGGGCTATGTTGACTCAACCCATTTTATTTATTTATTTTTATTTTAGTATTTGTATAGCGCGCTGCAACCCAAGGGCATAGAGGTGCTGAGAAGAATATGTATGTAGGCTTGCTTAAGGGTTACAGGATAGCGGCCCAGTACAATGGATAATACAGTTACACCGATTACAGTAGGTTACAGGTCAGGTGCAGTAAGAGAGTCAACAAATGAGGCGATAGGGGGAGGCAAGTCAGACAAAAAGCTTAGTCTTCAAGGCTTTACGGAATGTTGTGTGTGATTCGATCATCCTGAGCTGGGCAGGGAGGGTGTTCCAGTGAGTTGCAGCCAAGGTAGGGAAACTGGAGCCACTGGCTCTAACTCTTTGTGTAAGAGGAATAATGGGCGATTGGCATATGCAGACCTGGACGGCCTAGAGGGTGTTTTTTTTGTGATCCTCTGAGCTAAGTAGGTAGGTGCCAGTCCATGGATGCATTTGTGTGCAATGGCCAGGGATTTGAAAAGGATCCTTTCTTTGACGGGCAGCCAATGGACCTGCCTTCTCACCCCAGAGATGTGGTCCCTGCGATCTGTACCAGTTGCGGCCCTCAAGGCATTATTCTGAGCCACTTGAAGTTTTGACAAGTTCTTTTGGGAGGTACCGGCATAGGGTAAGTTACAGTAGTCTAGCATTTATTAGTTTGGAGTGGTAGGCAGCTGAGGAAGTGATGGCATTAACCTGTCTGTCCATGGTCATGCTAGGTTCCAGGTATACACCTAGAGTCTTGATGGCTTGGGACATGGTAATGGGGATGTTATCTATTGTGAATGCGCTGTACAGCGCACCGAGTTTACTGAGTGTAGCTGTGGATCCAATTAGCAAGAGTTCTATTTTCTCGCTGTTTAGGCACAGCCAGTTTTCAGCCATCCAGGACTGGATTGTGGAATAGATGCGATTGAGAGTATTCGTGTCTGTAGGGTAGTCACCAGTCAGAGGGATGAGCACCTGTGTGTCATCAGCATAGTTAGTATATGAGATGCCCATGGCGTCAAGAAGTTGGAATAGTGGCCTAGTGAAGAGGTTGTAGAGAGTTGGTGATATGCAGGACCCTTGAGGGACACCGCATTTGATAGGGCTGGGGGCAGCATTCAAGGAGTCAGAGAACACCTTCATCACTCTCTCTTTGAGGAAGGACGATATCCATTTGCGGGCTTTCGGGGAGAAGTTGGCAGTGGAGGACAGATGATGACATAGGGTCTTGTGATCTACCAAATCGAACGCGGCAGACAGGTCTAGCAGGAGAAGGAGAGCAGGCCTGCCGGCATCTCTTAGGTCATCGATTTGATTTTTGAGATTCAGTAGGGCGGTTTCTGTGCCATGCCGTGGCCTGAAGCCAGATTGGCGCAGCCCTATGAGTTGGTTTTCTTCCAGGAATTTTTGAACCTGCAGGTAGGCTGCTTTATCAAGAATCTTTAGCAGGAAGGGGACAGTAGTGATCGGTCTGTAGTTCCCTGGAACCAATGGGTCAAGGGATGTTTTCTTTGGGAGTGGGCGGACCCATGCTTCCTTCAGGGAGGTAGGTACCTGGGCTGAGCGGAAGGATGAGTTAATGAAGGCGGTAATGAAGGGAGCCGGGAAGTGGGCACATTCTTTACAATCAATGAATCAATGTGTGCTGGGCAAGCATCCCCTTTGCAGTTGGATGGTTTGATGGATTTGATAAGGTCTATAACTTCTGCTTCAGTCAGGTCAGAGAAGTCAAAAGTGGGAACCTCCTCGGCTGCGGCGGGTGGAGGGGAAGGGGGCTGTGTTTTAAGATGGATAGTAAAGCTTTCTGGTGCACTAAAAGTTTAGTGTGCAGCGTGTCAACCTTACTAGCATTGCAGTTTGAATAGTGTTGCACCAAGACTCATCCTTGATGATGGTGGATGGAGAGGTGGTAGGAGTCTCAAGTTCCCTGAAAATTGCAAAGGTCTCTTGGTCCCAGATTTGGCATTGTCGATCCTAGTGTTGAAGGATGCAGCTTTAGCCTGAGTGATGGCTGTTTTGTATTGTTTAGAACAGTTTTTGAAAGCTATTTTGGTTGTTTTGTTGGGGTTTTTTCTCCAGGTTGCAAGCAGGTGCCTTTTAGAGGACGGTAATTCCATAAGTTCTTGGGTGAACCAGGCGTTGGAGTGCTTTGTTTTCTTCGCTTTCTTAAGTGTGAGCGGTGCTATGGTGTCTACAGCGCAGGTGAGGACTTGCTTAAAGGCTTTAGCAAGGAGGTTTCTATCATTCAGGAAGGGAAGCTGGGGGGCAGGAGATAGGAGGTGAGGAAGGAGGTTTTCACTAGTGAGTTTGCGCAAGCTTCTAGAGAGGGCTGCTGGCAGTGTTGGGTTGGGTCTTGTGGGCCCCAGCTGACCTACAGAGCCGTAGCCAGACATAACAAGATAAAATGTAAAACAGTGCCTGTGGCTTCTGTTAACAAAGGCCCTGCAATTACTAACATAAAGCATTTGACTAATAGCACCTGCATTCCTATGCATACATTGGGCCTCATCACGACTTTGGCGGTAATGCGGCAGATTATCCGTCGGACGTAATTAGCGCTAACGCCAAGGCCCCTGCCGGATAATCCGCCAGATCACGAGTTATCGTGCACGCGCCCCTGTCCATGGCGTTAGCGCGAATAGCGCAAACCTTTAAATCCTGCGCACCGTGCGCTACCGCCATGTCGCGCTCATAGCGAGCGGGAAACGCATCACCGCAGGAACAGGAAATAAAGTGGTGGCCATCTTGGAAATCACAATCCGTCAGATATCACAGCCCCTGGAAGCCATCCACGTGATCCAAGCCCAAAACATGTCTCAGGAGCGCACTAGGGGCAAGTTCACCCTGGACAGGGTGAGAAAGCCCAAATTCAGTGACCAGGAGCTAGCAGTACTGGTCGAGGAGGCTGAGATACACCACGAGGAGCTGCAGCAGCGCAAAACAAGTGGCCAGCGTAGAGCCCAAATATGGCGAACCATCAGTCAAAGGGTCAGTGCTGTGGGCGTGTGCCCTGGGAGGGGGAGGATTGCCGCGAGCGCCTGGAACGACCTGCACGTGCGAGTCCGTGGCATCCTGTCACAGCACAGGAGTGCAAGCAGGGCCACTGGAGGAGGCCCACCCCCACTCGAACTCACACCTTGGGAGGAGAAAATGACAGCCCTGATAGATGTTGGCACCATCGAGGGCATTGGCGGAGCGGAGGCAGGCACTGGCATCGACCCAAACGGCAGGTGAGTCCCATCCCCAAATACATGCAGCTGAAAGTGCCTCACAAGCAGACCCTGAGTGAATGAATGCGAAGACATGTGTCTGAGGTACTGCATACACCCATAAGTGAGGCCTACAGCCATAGAACGGTAGTGCTGCCTAGACGACCCTGTATGTGCAGTGCATGAATGACAGGGGCAGGGGATAGACTTCCATAGCCATAGGAGAGCTACGTAGAGTTGGAGTGTGCATGAATACACCCCCAAAACCCAGAGCGCAGTGCAGCCCAACCACACATGCAATCTTGTCACTCTGACATTCCCATGCAGTGTACCTCCATACACATTCACAACAAGCACCACATGGCGACTGAACAGAATGCAAGTAGAATGCGTGATTGGCACTGTCTTCAATCACACTTGTTGGCATGACCTGCATCACACAAATATATGTAGCATTGAACTCAAACCACACCCTATGTACCCCACAGGCACACGTCGATCCCAACGGGACAAAGATGATGGGGAGGAGGCCACACCAACACAGCGGCCACGGCAGCGCACCTCCACCAGCACCAGCACCCCACAAAGAGGCCGCACCGAAGGGAGACGACCCAGGCCAACACCCACTTCACCCCAACGCAGCCCCACCAGACAGCAGCAGCAGCCACATGGCTGCAGGGAGGCGACCGCCAGCTCGCACCAAGCCACCAGTCACAGCCCCGATGCTGAGGGAGAGAGGTCTGCATCAGAGCCCGACTTTGGAGCAACAACTCCACGTGGCCATCATGCCGTAGGACAACACTCTCCCGGAAGCAGTGAGGCTAAAGGGATGATCACACCGCATGGAAGCCCAAGCCCAGGCACACAGCATGCAGGAAGTCGACATGTGCCTGTGCGTCGTGTCCGCACACCACAGCCGGACGTGGACACGCCATCATATGGGAGCCCAGAAGACCAGCACTCTGAGCCAGGCAGCCCAGTCCAAGCTGGCGCCATGTCGCCATGCAGCCCCCCCCCCCGACAGCACACAAGTCGCAGGCCACCACGTGACACACCAGGGGAGCACTTCGTCACTGGGGCAGCAGTGATGGGCCGACTCGACATCATTGAGGCCAAACAGGCCAGGGTGGAATCGATGGCCAAAGTGCACAGCCGGCACATCAAGGCTGTCAGTGCATCAATAAGGCATGGGTGCAAGTACATAGCGCGGGACAATGCTCGTACACGCTGAGTCGTTGAACAATGTACCGCTGCCCTGACAGGCTTCGGCCAACGAGTGAGGGAGTTGACGGAGGCAGTCTCAGCACTTGCTGAACAAACACGGGAGGGAAACAACCTCATGCGACAGCACATGATGGCCACCGCTTCAGTCCCTTCGACATCGACCACACCCACGGAGGGTTCCCTAGAGCCATCTCCTAGGCGCCGGTCTATGCACCACCTCAGGGCACGCACACCAGACAGGCCCGGAAAAGGGAAGCGCCCGCGACCATCCTAGTGGTGCATGGCATCGTTGTTGGTGCCCTGATGAGACACATGTGCCTTTCTGCACAGTTGGGGGTAGTTTACTGGGGGGAGGGTGGTTAGTGTGCTGGGTGTTTACTGGGGAGAGGGGTGTTAGTGTGCTGGGTGTTCACTGGTGGGAGGGGGGTTTGTTGGATGGTAAATAAATCACGTTAGAAAATTCACAATGCATGGACAGTAGTGATTGTTATTGATGCAATTCAATGTTGAAGTGACATATTTCCAATTTACCCATTACCCATTTCTAAAAGAATCGATCAATCAAACTCTGTCTGGCCAACCTCCCCTTCCTCAGCCCAATCCTCTGTGCATGTGCAACACCTTCTGGCACTTCATCGCTCTCACTCCCATCCTCAGGTGGCTGAACATGAGCATCAGGGGGCAGTGTCACATTTCTGCGACAGCAGATGTTGTGCAGCATGGCACATGTCAGTACAATTTTGCCAACTTTTTCTGGTGCATACATCAATGCCCCTCCCGTGCGGTCGAGGCACCGGAAGCGTGTCTTCAGCAGTCCAAATGCCCTCTCCACGCAGATCCGTGTACGGGCATGGGCAAGGTTGTATGCCCGCTCCGCCGCCGTGTGTGGGTGATACACAGGGGTCATGGGCCACGTGTACTGGGGATATCCAGAATCAACTGCAGGGGACAGAAAGCTGGTATGGGGACAAGGTAAGTCCAGTGGGTGTACAGAGCTCTGTAATCAGTGTCATTTTGCCATTTTTAGCATTTGGCCTATAACATTGTGGAGTGTGTTGTCCTACGGGCACAATTGAATCAATGGGGTACTCTCCACTTGGTACGCCTATGTTTCTGTATGTAACAGTACTCATTCACTTGTCGCAGGATAAGGGGGCCCTTCCATCTACTTCTGCAGGACAGAAGTGGCTGCCTCATGTGTTATTGCAAATCCATTTGGCTAATGTTGCATTTGCTGGTCGTCACTATTCTGTATTGTTCTCCATGCATTTCTCTGGCCATTTGGGGGACAGTGTTTGTGGGATGTACATTGTCATTACTCGGCCTACTTATGTGTGGTGCATTTGTGGATGTGCCAGTTTATGGTTTGGAATTCCATTACTGTAGGGTGGGCAGGGTGGGATTTCTGTACTGTGTCAGTGTTGGGAGCCATGGTGCCACTCACACAGCAGGCTTAATTGTGGTGGGGCTTCCATATGTCACTGTGCTGCCACATGTCTTACATCCTGCATGGGTGTGCTCTGCTGTGTTGGACATGTCCAAGGTTTATCGTGCAAGGTGCTTGAATGTGAATGCTGCAGTAATGATGCTGCCTATTGGGAATAATGGATTCTGTGACAGGCACCATCAGTTGTGGATTGACATGCTTTATGGTATATGTTTGTACTCACCCAGTAGCCATGTGTTTTGGCCTCGATGCCTTTTCATGTATGCCGGCAGGGTACTGTTGCGTAGGACCATGGAGTCGTGGGTGGATCCTGGGTAGCGGGCACAGCAGTGGCTGAAGGTGAGGTCAGGGCCACATGTCATCTGCACGTTGAGGGAATGGTACTGTTTACGGTTCCTGTAGGCAGCCTCATGTGCCTGGGGTGGTACGAGTGCCACATATGTGCAGTCCAGGGCTGATATTACATTCGGGACTTGGGCAATGGCATAGAATTGACCCTTAAGCTGGTGCACCTGTGCCTGTGTGGCTGGCAATGCAATGTGTTCATTCACATGATTCAACAGTGCATCAAGCACCTGTCCCAGCATGGCGCTGAATGTGGACTGGGCCATTCCATGCATCATGGCAACGGTATGTTGGTAGCTGCCAGTCCCAAGAAATTGAAGCACAGACACGAGCTTCACTAGGGGAGGTACTGCCGTGCTGGTGGCTATGCAGCTGCATACGTCACCCTGGATTGTGTCCAGCAACTGGGTGATGGTTGCCCTGTCCAGCCGATATTCTGTCACCAACTGACCATCAGTTAGGGCCCAGGGTGTTGGCCTGACCCTGGGGATGGCTGGCCGCCTTGCTTGTGCTGCTCTCCTCCTCCTTCTCCTCGTCCCCACTGCCCCCTGCACCCCCAGGGCCCTGGCCTGGTTGGCTGGATCTGTAGCTGCAGGCGCAGCAGGTAGAAGTCAACATCAAGGCTCCCGGCTCCAAATGGCAGCATGGTGTTGGTGAGGGTGTGTTGTGCAGGGGTGGGTCCTTTGTAGGCCTCTGATTTGCATTGTTTTCACCTGGGCCCTTATTGCTGTCTCCTCCCTGCTCCTGCTGGTGTAATGGTGTTAGGGAGGGTGTGTTGTGCATGGGTGGCTCCTTTATAGGCCTCTGATTTGCATTGGTTCAACCTGGGCCCTGATTGCTGTCTCCTCCCTGCTCCTGCTGGTGTAATGGTGTTGGGGAGGGTGTGTTGTGCATGGGTAGCTCCTTTGTAGGCCTCTGATTTGCAGTGGTTCCACCTGGGCCCTTATTGCTGTCTCCTCGCTGCTCCTGCTGGTGTAATGGTGTTGGGGAGGGTGTGTTGTGCATGGGTAGCTCCTTTGTAGGCCTCTGATTTGCAGTGGTTCCACCTGGGCCCTTATTGCTGTCTCCTCGCTGCTCCTGCTGGTGTAATGGTGTTGGGGAGGGTGTGTTGTGCATGGGTGGCTCCTTTGTAGGCCTCTGATTTGCAGTGGTTCCACCTGGGCCCTTATTGCTGTGGCCTGTGTTCTGCTACCTCCAGCTTTTTGCTGGAGGTATTTTCGGCGGATTGTCCGCCGCTTTTCTGACGCTAATAGCGCCTACGCCGGACTCGTGATTGCTGATGTTTTAGCGCGAATGGTTCCTGGAGCTGTTATGGCCGGCGCTTGTACAGCCGGCTGTACTTGCGCCGGTTGTAATGGCGCCGGCGGTATTTGGACTCGTGATCGACAGACCCTTAAAATCGGCGCTAATAGCGTTACCGCCGATTTTAAGGGTTACCGCCGAAGTCGTGATGAGGCCCATTGTTAGGCAAATGAATTTGTGATGTGGCGTTAGAACTTGCATGCCATGGGGAGTGATCAGAAGGATAGTGGAGACAGGAGACAGCTCATTCTCGCAGCATTTCTTATGTGCGACGTTTCAGAAATGAAGGAGAGAGTGAACTGTTTGCAACATTGAATCTTCACCAGAATAGTCTCATTACAATGATTAAAGAAGTTAGATGTCCCCACACAAGTACATTTGCCCCTCCCCAACAGTCTCTAAAGTTAGCGCCTCTCCCAACATTTGAAGGGTTAGCCCCCCCAATAAAATATTAGCCTAGGTGCACCCCTGCATACCGCTATGCATATGCAATCCCTGAGGTCAGGGAGGCTGCACCGGCTGGGCAGGAAGGGAGAATTGGAGTCACCGGAGAGAGGGCAGGTGTAATATTATAAGAGGGTCAGACAGAAGAATGCATCACACCTCTCTCCAGCTGGAGTGCCGTTGCCAGAGCTGACCTGCAGATTATGATGCTCTGTTCCTTCTCACGTCATTGACCAGCGCATCCCACCTGCACCCTAAAGGCATCTGAATATTGTTAGGTAGGCTATACTAGGACGATGGTAACGGGAGCCTGGGCATTACGCGACCATCTCCGTAACTCGATTGCCATGCCTCTCCCTGTGTAAACTTTCTAACCTCTCCCATATTAATCTCTGCTCATCCTCAAGTAATCTATCTAACCACTTCTATGATAATCACCTGCTATCCCCATTCAATTTGTGTAACCTCTTCGATAGTAACTTCCTGATATCCCAAAGTAATCTCTGTAATCTCTTCAATAGTAACTCTGACTATTCCCATGAAATCTCTGTAACCTCTTCTATAATAACCCCCAGGTATCCCCATGCAATCTTTGTAACCTCTTCTATAACAAATCCTTGCTATCCCAAACTAATCTCTATTACCTCTTTAATATTAACCCCATTGCTATCCCGATGCAATCTATGTATCCTCTTCTATAATAAATCCCTACTCCTCCCAATAAATCTCTGTAACCTGTTATAAATTAACCCCCTGCTATCCCCATCCAATCTATGTAACCTCTTCTACAGGAACTCTTTGCTAATCCCAAGTAATCTCTGTAAACTCATCTATGATAACACCCTGCTATCCCCATTAAATCTATGTAACCTCTTCTGTAGTAACTCATTGCTAATCCCAAGTAATCTCTGCAACCTCTTCTATGATAACCCCCTGCTATCCCCATCAAAACTATGTAACCTCTTCTATAGTAACTCCCTGCTAATCCCAGGCAATCTCTCTAACCTCTTCAGTGATAACCCCCTGCTATCCCCATCCATCCAATCCATGTAACTTCTTCTATAGTAACTCCCTGATAATCCCAGGAAATCTCTATAACCTCTTCTGTGATAACCCCCTGCTATCCCCATCCATCCAATCTATGTAACCTCTTTTGTAGTACCTCCCTGCTATTTCCAAGTAATCTCTGTAACCTGTAAGGGGTCAAGAGTAAGATTCTGACACAGTAACTAGTTTGGATACAATTCTGATATTTTATTGATAAAAAAATAAGAAGAAGGGTTGGGGGGAAATCTACCCGTCCCTAAATCTAGGAGGAGTTTCCCTGCCGCAACAAAACTAAGGAACGCCTGTGTCAGGATGATAAACAAAATAGCGTCCTCCATCCTGTGTCCACAAATCCTAATCTGACCCTTACCTCTAAACTCAATATAATATGTACAATATATAATCTGCTAAACTATATACTCACAGCTTGCTTCAGAAGTCCTCAGCACAAACAAATGTTTAAGGTGCAGAACAGAAAAAGGACATACATGTTTTGACAAAGAAAGGGATCTTCCCTTCCATATGTTTTCTCTGGTAATTAGAAGTTTATCCAGCATCTTTGTATCCTCTGTAATAAATCCTTGCTAGTCCCAAAAAATCGCTGTAACCTCTTCTATGATAACCCCATTCTACCCCCATTCAATCTAAGTAACCTCTTCTATAGTAACTCCCTGCTGTTCCTAAATAATCTCTGCAACCTCTTTAATAATAAACCCATTGCTATCCCCATTCAATCTTTGTTTCCTCTTCTATAATAATTCCCTGCTAGCCCCAAGAAATCTCTGTAACCTCTTCCCGGATAGCGGCAGTGAGGTAGTCAGTTGCAGGTAGTGTGCCTTCCATGTGTTCCTTGATATTAGTATTATTATTATTATTCTTATTTTTTATTATTTGTTGTAGTTGTGATTAGAACTTTACAAATATAAAAATACTTGTCGTAACAGCATATATGATTTCAAGTGAACTAAAATGCACATTTTCACATAAAATAAATATACATTTTCACATAATTTAATTCATGTACACGAATTTGAGTTGATATATTTCTATCACATGCAATTGAATGTGCAATTCCGCTTCATTAAGATATTAGCACAGGGTGCATCCAAGTTCACATGCCAGAAAGGATTCTTTCAAATCTCTTGCTTTTTTCTTCATCTGCCAGTTTGGATGACTTGGGAAGCACTCCTTATTTTTATCATAGTTGAACTTTTAAAAGCAAATTGATTGTAGCTATCCCCAGGGACACATATTCTGCACTCACAATCTTTACCCACATTGTATCAAGAGTTAAGGTGCGATAAGTGTGAAAAAACATATGAAAGTGTTCTTTCCTTAGTTACGAGAGAGCTTGGCTTTGTACAATCAGATGTTCTAGAGTTTCTGCTGCGTTATTTGTGCCACAGAATTTGCATATAATTATATTGTTGCCTACTTTATGTCTCAACGCTGTTATGGCTCTCGTCGGCCATCGGTTGAAGCGTAATCTCATTATTTGTGATCGATAGGCAGCGTTTGGAATTTTTGTAAATATTTCGGTATCTGATTGATCATTTTAGGGATAAAAATCCGATGTTTATATATTTTGTATTTTTTGCATATCTCTTCGGTATTAACCCAATCCATGTACCACAATTTTCTCGTGTTGAGGATTTGATATTAGTGTATACTCATCTATATTGGCTTTCTCCATATTTTCCATGCATAGGTTTTTCTAGGTGTTTATCTCGTTCTTTGGGTTATTTTCAAGGGCTTATGATAATGGTTGTATGATGGTTGTTTTGAATTCTTCTTTCATTAGGCATTTCCTGTAGAGAGGCAGTGAGTTCCAATGAACAACAGCCTTCAAAGAGATCAACACTAGTTCATATCTTATAACTGGGATTGGAAAACCTTTGGGCAATGATAATATTCTTTTCCAAACAAAACCTTCTAGGTAGTCCCAATTTGGCTGATTGTTCAAGAATTTGGACTTTCCATATTTGCGATGGACCAGGGATGCTTGAGAGCGTAGTGTTGTCATGTTAAGTTTCATTTCCGCTTTATACGGGGCATCTATTTTGTTGTCGTTTACATTTACTCCGAGATATTTGTATTCATGTGTAATTGGTAGAAGAATGTTGCCAATGACCCATTTAAATCTAGTTTTTTTAATTCTGTTTGATGTTTCAATCTTTGGTTTATTTTCAAAGGCATACTTTTCCAAAGCACCAAGTAATCTTTGAAAGCCAATAGGAGTTTGGTCCAGCAAAAGGAGATTGTTGGTATAGAGAAGTCATGGTATCACATGGTTACCCAACTTTGGTGGAATATTCCTGACCACATCGAGGTTTTTCCCAATATCTTTTATGTAGAAATTGAACATGGTGGACGCAAGAGTGCATCCTTCCTTCAGTCCGTGATGTGTCCTGATAGCGGTGGAACGGAGCTCTTTTTTGTACATTTTTATCAGAATGGACGTTTCGCTGTAGAATTGTTGTAGCAAGTTCAAAATGTAGGGCGGGCCCTCAATTAATTCTAGTTTCTTCCATAATAAAGATTGTGATATCGAGTCAAACGCTTACCTGATATCAATGAATGCAAGATATAGGGGTAGCTTCTTGGCTGTTGCTTCTTTTTTCAGTACAGATATGATTAGTAGAGTAGGTGCTGTGCCTATTGCACCAATAAATCCCAATTGACAGAGGTCAAGCATATTCTTTGCCTTTAGCCAACTTGTCAGATCTCTTAATAGCAGTCTAGTGTATGTCTTCCCAGTCGTATCAAGTAGTGCTAGGGGTCGGTAGTTAGTTGGTAGCGAACGGTCTCCCTTTTTGTAAATAGGTATGAGTATAGATTGTTTCCATCATGTTGGTATAATACCTATTCTGGCTATATTACGATAGATTGCAGGCTGGATTTCAGACCATAGTTCTGGGTGGGCTTTGCTGGTCACATTTGATATTCCATCTGGGCCTGGAGCTCTTGACTTGCTTAATTTTTTGATTTGTAGTCAAATATTTGTGATGTCAATAGATAGTTTATCTGCACTGTTTTTGCTCAGGGGTAGAGTGGAGAGAGATGCACTATAATCAGCGAAAAGTGCAATGTAGTGGGATACACATTTCCAACTCGCTTAGGGTGTTCAATAAGTGTGATGGTGTTCCTGTTTTGGCTCCATCTTTTAGTAGACTCCATATTTGAGCACCGGATTTCGATGTTAGGAATCAAAGCATTTCTTCATTTTCCCTTTGAGTTTTTAGATGTTTGTATTGAGTTATGTAGTTTTTATATCTTGTGCATATATTAGTAGTCTTTTTGATGTACTCTTCAATCGTATCAGCTCTTATATTCTTATAATCTTGTCTTTTCTTTGACTTTCTGTTCTTGATGACTGGATCCTATGTATATGTTGCAGAGAATACCGGTCTATGGATGGGGGCATATTTTTGGGGAAAAAAAGAATAAGCTATTAGTATTCACTTAGCTGTGTTGCCTGGCAGCGGAACTTAGTGTTGACTGATACCCACTAGTCAATCGATTTGTAAAGATTAAAAAATGGGGTTTGCTGAGTTCAGATGCGCCTGAGCTTCTAAGTTGAGTAAACAATTTCAATGCGATTTAATCTTGTGTTTTATATTTTTAGAAATGTATTGGATATCTTAAAGTATTATATACATGGTGCCAACACTACTCCTTTTTGGAGGCACATGCTACTGGTTCGCCCTTCTTGGGCTTTTTCAAGGCACTGTATACAAGGCAAATCTTCATTGACAGATTTATTTACAGACAATTGGCTATATTTTTATTTGATAATGCCAGTTGAGGACATGGGGTAAGCACATTTGATTCCTTTTGTAAGTGTATTATCACAACCTTTCTTTAGCATACATATTTAATCAGAATGTATTGCGATTTACATGCAATATCATACAGTTGCATACAGGATCAATCTAATGGGCTCTTTCCTATGAAGTCATGAAGTCTTTGTTTATATCGATCTTTCAAGTTTCTAGGTGCAACCTAATTAGGTTTTATAGGTTTCCTTCCAATGTTTGGTCTTTCAGGATAGCGGCGCTCCGCGTTGTGTCACGCTTCCCTGATAGCCTCTACAGTCCCAATTCAATTTCTGTGACCTCTTCAATAGAAACACCCTGCTATTCCCCAGAAACCTCTGGAACCTCACCTATAATGACCCCACCACTATCCCCATGCAATCGGTGTAACCTTGTCTATGGTAACTCACTTCTATCCCCAAGTAATCACTGTAACCTCCTCTATAACATCTCCTTGCCAAGCTTCTAACCTCTAATAATTGTGATTTTGCTATGTTACGATAAAAAGTAGGGAATTTTTCTATGCATTAGCGAGAGGATTATGCTGTCTCTAATCATTTATATTTTAACAGCAGTAAAAACAAAATGAAATTTACAGAGCACAACTGGACTACAAATTCCATAAATCCATAGCCGGTCACCAATCGCCACTGCTTTAGTACATTGCACTATCATCACTCAAAGCTGAAAGCACAATGTAGAGTGTGTCACAGCGGGTCCAAAGCACATACACTGTTAATGTTAATGTTAAAGGTATTTATATAGCGCGCTGTCAGCAACGGAGTTGGTCTCCAGTCGCTCGTACCACTGGTGGGATAATCCTTACCTATGTGCGTTAATAAAATGCTGAATGCACTTTGTTACCTAGCAAATTTACCATTTGATGGTAGGCACAGAGGTATTGTATTGTACTGGTTCAAAGCTAAGCAAGAGCAGCACACGAGGCATGTTCCCCAGGTTTACAATAAAATATACCAAATACACTCTGAGACCAGTTTGCAGATCTGAGGATATCTTCCAGTCGAGCCCTTGCCCAGAAAGCTTTGGAAGAATAGCTTTGGTATTCATCCCCCACCTGACACCTAACCCAGCACACCCAAAGAGGCAAAGTGGCAGAAGAAACAGGGAGCAAAGGCCGTGGAAAGGTAAGGAGGATCTGAGAGCAAGAAGTCCTCGGGTCATTGGTACTGACCTCATAAAACTTGAGATAACACACAGCTTGGGAAAATCAGGAAGGGGAGGATTCTCAACAAATCTGGAAAGTGTCTTCGTGTTTTTCTAAATCAAAATCTGAACCCCAAGAGGAAAGAAGGAATTACTCTTAAGGTCCAAAGACCTGATGTATGACACCTTCAGAAAGGATATCAAACAAAAAAGGGCAGCCATCTTGACTGAAGGGGCTTTCGGACATGTCAATGTTCTGCCAATCCAAAAGCATGGACAGCATGAAATTGATGTCCCAGAAAGAGGAGTAATGAGCCCTTGGTGGCTTCTTAACCTGGATGCCCCACATTAGGAGCGTTATCAAGGGATGGTCTCAATTGGTTTACAATCCACCAGGACATGACAAGATGCAACCACAGCACTGACCGAGGCATGAGAGAATCGAAGCAAAATGTTGACCAGTTGCACATCAGGGGCCGCTGAAGGACCCAGCACCCTTTGTACAGTCCAGCATACCAAGGCCCTCCAAGCAGACCCATAGGCATGGCTGGCCCCAAGCCCCCAAGATTAGCAAGTAGGCCGGCAGATGTCTCCAAAAGGCATGGGGTCTATGAGAAACCTTGAAAATCTTCCAATAAAAAGTCTCAGAAAGTTCTGTTCATTACCAGCAGATGAGAGTACACTGCTGGACCTGACAAAAGCTCTGGAAAGAGCGTGAGTGTCCAAGGCAGGGTCACCGAAATCTGAAGAACCAGTGAGAATGAGGCTGGTGCCTGCCCAAGACAAGTCACCAACATAATTTGAAGCCCTTCTGTTGACACTCCACATGAATCTTTGTCATAAGGAAAAAGCGTGGGAAAGCGTAACGATACGATCTTTTCCCAAGGATGACACAAGTCACCCGATTCCATGGCATCTGGAACTGGCCTCAAACTGGAGACTCGTGGCAGGTGTGGTTAGCCTGGATGCAAAAAGGCCATAAGCATGGGACCAGACACCCACCAGAGCGACCTGAAACACAGAGATATGAAAGCAACCATCACTGAAACCGCTGAGCTCCCTTGAGCATCCATCCACAACCAAGTCCCAATATTCTGGAAGGACCTCTACTCTTGCATGAATCCACGGGGCCAGACAGAGCTCCCAAAAGGACCTGGTCAGGTCTGCCAGGGATCTTAATTCTAACATTAGATCTGGAGAGGAACTGAAAATGCCCCCAACCCATGTTCCAGGCCTCCATGTGAAGCAACCACCAGCAGAGTTCCTCCCTGATGTCTGGCGAAAAGACAGTCTTCTCCAGGTAACACTTCACTTGCAGGAAGGGCTGGAATCTTTAAGTCCTGAAGGGGTCAGTAACAAAGAGGCCCTGGAAATATTACCTGAATTGAAGAGAATTCCAGGCATTTTACGCTGGCCAAGAAATGAGCAGTGGCTCGGGGAAGCCTCAAGCTTTTCTTTATGAAAAGTATGTAAATGAAGGGGCCCCTTCTAGGAGCAAAGCTGGAAACCCAGAAAGTCCATGAACTGTGAAGGAGAAGTGTCAATCAATTATAGATAAATCTTAAACAGATCTTTACAACAAAAATGAACATTTGGTATTGCATTTACGCCTTTACCTTTAAACCAAGTTTTATTGGGGATTTCTCAGTTGTTCAATAACAACAGAAAAGCACATCCGTCAAAACAACTATTAAAGAAAGCAATGTTTGTAAAATACATATTGCTATTTTTTTTAAATATCTTGATCCAGTGGTCAGTTCCTCCAGTGCCTTCAGCTTTACTTTATATATTAATCTGAAAACATTGATTCTCGAAGAAATTTGCTGCAGTATAATTTATTCTAAAATCCGCTCTTTAAATAGGACAGGGCACTTCCTCATCCAAAATCTGTATTCCACTTATTTTTAAAGAGATTTCTGCCAGTGCTGCTTCTCAGTCCAGTCCAGTTTACAAACCAGTAAAGAGTGACCCATATAAACCTTTTATTCCAGAGCACAGTTATATACCTTAGGTTTAAAGTAACCAGCTTTCCACTTGCAACATCTCAGCTGGTTTAGACATCCTTTTATAAACAAGGTCTTGAAACTCGGGCTTCGACTATCTGGCAAATAGGGTTCCCAACCCGAGGCAGGTTTTAGGACCAAGTGCCCTCTACGAGAAGTATGAGTCCCTAGAGTCTACTATGTTTTCAGCTTTTAGGGACTCCCCAAATCTGTCCTCTAAGGAGCTAAATGGAGCACATGCAGCTTTTTAAAGCCCTCGAAGATGCCCGACAACTGTGAGGGGTCAGAAATCAGAGGCGGACACAAAGTTGTAAAGTTTTCCCTGTCAGACATCTTTATTAAAACAAAAGGGTTGAATAAAGACCTTCTGGCCCTATCCTAAAGAGAGTTTCCCTACCTAGGAAACCAAAACTAAAGATCAGTCTGTAGAGGAGGTCCCAGACATGGCCTGCAGCCCTGCCCCCTATTTCGAGGTACTCGCCAAGGTACGTGATGTATGAAGAGCAGATGAACCAACAGAGAGCGGCACGTGGACTCTGCCCAGTGTACATCAGAAGAGCCATACCTGTTGAAACGCCCATAACCAGCCAATCCTGGGCTGCACGGTACCCTCTTAGACAACCGTACCAGCAGCTTACACAAAATGAAGAGTACCTGCAGACAGTCCACGAAGAAACCCAAAGAGCCTTAATGGATGGCCAGTGGAAATGACACTAGGGTCCGGACAGACTCACAGATGAATGAAAACGACAATCAAAGATAACACGCCAGTGCAAGCAGCTATGAAAATAGATGTAATGGACGCAGAAGAAGAGACGATGTTGAAACGTAAGGAAACATCGCTGTAAAACAAGATGGAAGTATCCAACCAGCTAACACGTGTAAATAGGCTTGGAATGCAAGAAGCTAAGAAAACAGTACTGCTTGCAATGCTTAGTAGAAGAATGGAGTGGCAGGCGCCAAATATATATCTACCTCAATAAAGCACATTATATAAGTGCAACTCCATTTTGTAAGCAGAAGTATGCCCAGGCGGCCAGAGGCCTACCAGGCCAGGTTTCATATTCCTGCTAGAGCCAGAAGGAAGAGCGGAATCGAAACTCAGCAAAGAAGCAGCTCACGCCTGGGAATTCGAGGTCAACCTAAGGAAGGGAGGAGAGCGGCAACTCTGAAGAATCGAAACTTCAGAGCATAACCAGCTTTCCCCGTGAAGGTCAAGATAAGGGGGGCCCAGGCAGGTGGCGAGGCTAAGGAAGAATCAAATACACGAAATGCTGGAAACTGAAGCAGATTTACGGTGAACAGACATGTGACCAGCCAGGCGCGAAGAGTTACCAACGTCTAATGTCACCCAGAACCAAGGATGCCATAACCTCTCCAGATAAGAGGCTACAGTTTCAAGGCCATACCCAGCCAACTAACTGACACATAGCCCAAAAGCACTGATTGATAGAAGGGAGGCAGGGTGAATCTTGGGGCACTAGGCACCTGGGTGTCCAGTCTGCATGCTGCTAATTAAAGTGGAGATTTATGTCTAGGGGTGTAACCTACCCAATCATAATGGACCAAGTAATCTAGGATCCTATAGATATTAGAATCAATAGGACGTTGTACTGGTAGGGACGTCTATCACGTGTGATGTAGAGGGATGGGCGTAGACGCCCACCCGATAAAAGTTATCAAATCTGCATGCTCTGTTACCATATACAGATATAGCACCTATACTTAAGTTACCTTTTCCAACCAATAATATTGCATGACGAACGTGTGGATTAGACGTCAATGATGACGAGTTTTGAGTATAAATGTTACTGTTTGTATGAAGTTCGAGGAGGTTGAAGCGAGACAGGCGATCGCATCACTGCTGATTCCCATTTGTTTCCCCGTTTTCTGTACTTGTCATTAAACAGACTTCCCTTTGTCAAACTATTGAGTTGTCCTTATTGAATTGTGTTGGAGTAAGTGAATCCTGCACCCCCATTCCTCACTTGGTGCAGCTATCTTGTCTTACAGGTACTAGAGGGCGAGCACTGACCTATGGACCCGTCAGAGGACGCTCCACCTCTCTTGTACACTTGGTAGCGTGAGGATGGTTTCGACCATCAACTATTGATTATTAATACTAAGACACCCATAGACCGACGGCACAAAGTAACTCTAGGCCTTCGGCAATATCACAAATCCTTTTGCCATTTGGCTGAGTATACTGAGAAGCTTCCTGTGGACAATGATAGTGTAAGTCCATGAAATCTGCAGTGGGTCTGAAGGAACCTGCCTTTCAAAGCATAACCCTTCTCATTCCCACAGGCAGCGGATAGGACGAAAAGACCGCAAGAGGCTGGAAAGGAGGGGCGGTGATCCCGAGGTTCCAGAGAGGAAAAGATGCGACCGGTGAGTGAAACAATAAACTCATTACTTTGGTAAATGTCTTGTAAGCATTAGAACAAGTAAGGGAAAGGTAACGGAGGGTGGCGGAGAAAAATAAAATAGTCAGAAGTAGAGAAGACTGTATATATATAAGGGGTTAATGACTCGAGTATAATAGAGAAAAAGTGGTTACCGAGAGGACACCAGAGAGAAAAAGTGGTTACGGGAGGACACCCAAGAGAAAAAGTAGGCTACCGGGAGGACACCCGAGAGAAAAAGTAGGCTACCGGGAGGACACCTGAGAGAAAAAGTAGGTTACCAGGAGGGCACCCGAGAGAAAAAGTAAGAGGATTCGCCTTGTTCCTGCGCTTTAATACAGCGGTCAGAAGAAACGTGAACTCAGAGCCCACATAATGGGGGACGATTAGACTACGGTGACGATTAAAGACGGCACTAATGGGGTTCGTTTCAACCCCCTGTCGGGGTAGTGATTAGAAGGCAGATATATGTATGTCTAGCTGGTGTCCGTCTAGTCTGTCGAATGTCTGTCATACGTGTCCTGTTATATGTCAAATGTAAAGAACTGTATCATTGATTGTGTGAAATGAAGTTTGGGCTTTACGCAATTCTGTAACTAAGAGGGAATCGCCAATGGATTGTTGTTCTTAAGTGAATTGATGATATAGAATTTTGGCGGAAAGGATTGGAGCTTGCGTATTTGGTGCTCCCTCATACTGTTGGACATGTGAAAAGTGCATAAAATATTGTTGATAACAGAATTCAAGTATGGATGAGATAACCCCACTTGCCCATTTGTGCAAGCAATTGTCCAAGCACGCACCCAAGCTTAAGAAGTATAGTACGGTATGGGTTAAGGGTACCGCCCACAAAATGTTTATGCCGTGGCCACAGAACGGGTCTTTATCTAAAGCCGTCTTATAGCATATGATGACTTACCTACATGCCACATATACAGGCAAGAAACTTGAGAAACGTCTTGCTGTTCTAGAACTTTCGAAGATGTTTGAACAGCCAAAGGAGGAAGAGCCTCCTACAGACTGGATATTAAATGTATGCACAGAGGGGGGTGAGATGCCTACCGCGCCACCAGCCCCGCCTGAGCCAGAGATCGAGGGGAGTAAGTCAGAGGGACTCTACCTGTTAAGGGAGCTTAAGGCAGCCACCGGGTATAGCAACCCCGAGTATGAGTCACCCGCGTACAGTAGTGACGAAATGAAGGGGAAGGAGCAGGAATTTATCTTACCTCTGCAGTCCCAAGGGACAAGGAGAAACGGGATGATGAAAGGAAGGACCAGGCACAGAGTTGTGCACCTCTCATTAAGGAGAGAGAGGGAAAGAAGTGGAAAGGAAGTGGAGACAGAACTGATGAGATATCATTCGCAAAAGACGAATGGATGGGAGGACAGATATTGTTGAAACTCGATGGAAAAGGAAGTGATGATGTGAGATCGAGAGAGAAGTCTGATGAGACACAAAGAAGGGAGAAAGAAAAGGATAAGGAAATAAGGGATGAGAGAACGAAAAGAAAGGATAGGCTGAGGAGAGAACAACTTAATCGCGAAGAGCAAGGAATACCGCTGAGTCGCACACAATACACAGCCGATGAGAAGTACAGGCAGAACATGCTGACGTTGGAAGAAGAGCAAATAGTACATGAAAGAAAAGTAAAGAGACGGGAAGATGAGGAAGTTAGAAGGGCAAAGGAACGTAGAAATGAAAGAAGAAGATAAGACTAGAGATGAAGCGAGGAAGCGCAAGGAAGTCGATGATGATATAGAATGCAAATGTAGACAGAGGGCACGGGATCTTGCATATTTGGAGCGGGAAGTTACAAAACCCAATCCTGTTGTAGAATGGGAAGACATCAAAGAATTCTTTCCTGCGTATGACTCAGTACAAGGCACAAGTGGGGCAAATATTGACGATGACTTCGACACCAGAAGCATCGGGGAAACAATTGATAAAATATACAGTGAAATGGGGCTGGAACAAATTTCCCAAGAGGGAAGGGAAGACGAGCGCTTGGAAAGCACTCAACTGTATGACACTGAGGATGTCACCCGAAGTAGTGGGAGCAGGGGACTGTCCCTAGATAGGCTGGAGATTGGTAAGAATGAAGAAGATGCAAGGAGTTGCGTAAACTGGGAACAGGCAGAGTCCTACTCCGGTGGGGAGATAGAGGACAAGGCACACAAAGAGGGGAGATGGCGCGAAAAGCGGCTCCCAAGGGGCCAAAGGGTACGATGGTCAGACGCTGGCGAATCCGCACCTAGGGCATCGAAGTCCGCCACGCAGCCTGGCCAACATGAGGGAACTCCCCACGGTCAGAGGGGGGTGTCAGCACCTGCCTATGTAAACAGACTAAGGACACTGCCAGGTAGACGGCGATGCGGAAAGGCTACCCCAGCGATAGACAGGAGAGCTACGGAGAAAGAGAAGGAAGATTGCGCATTTCAATTCGCGCTGCTAGAAAAGGGGGGAGCAAGACCACAATATATTCCATGGCCACACATGGATCGAGAGAACCTGAAAAACAGGCTTCCAATGCTGACTTCGGGAGCTGGGAAGTGGATACATGAGTTAGAGAAAATGACAGGGGGTGTCACCTTAGCTATAGGGGACATTAAGGGCCTCCTGATCGCCATACTTGGTGAAAGGGCAGACGATGTATGGAAATGAGCTGGATACCCTGGGGTCACCATAATTAACACTACCCATGACAGAGCACCATTTAATAATTGTAGGGCAGCAGTGTGGAAAGTGCTACGAGTACTGTACCCAGACACTTCCAATATGGGAGCTATTATGACTCAAAAAATGAAAGAGTCAGAGGATCCGTTGATTTATATCCAGAATTTTCAAGACGCATGGGTGCTCAAAACACATGAATCTTGGACGAAATCTATCCCTGTATTCTACCGTATATTATGTCAAGGGTTGCCTGAACCGGTGCAAAAACAGCTCAAAAAATTGGTAGATGTAGAAGCTAAACCATGTACTGAAATACAGTTGACAATTGCACACTACTGTAGATTGTTGCAAGAAAAGAACCGAAAAAAGGAGGCAACTCGTAAGGGTGAGGAAGCGAAGCTGGTGCAAAAGAAACTCCCAAAGTATGCTCTCGAGGGAGCCATGTTGACAAGCCCAGCTGAACCAAGTGCACAACAAACGACTAACCCATCGCAGAATAACCTGGGTAGCGCGGTATTTTACCCGAGGGGAAGGGGATTTAGAGGAAGAGGATGACAGAGTAATCAGGGAGGGTTTCAGAGTAACCAGGGAGGTTTTCAGAATAATCAAGGTGGCTTTCAAAATGCGCAGATGGGCAGTCCAGATACGCCAAATGGACAGAAGGCCCGACCACCGCCAGTGTGTTGGCTGTGTGGAATGACAGGGCACGTGGCGCGCGCATGCAGAAGCCAAGGCATGTGGCAAAATGGCCAAGGAATGGGAACAGGCATGGTGAATCAGCCTGCCGTCCCACAACAAGGCGGTGCACAGAATCACACAGTGCAGCAGCAAGCACCAGGCTTGCAGCAGGGTACGCCACAAGGGGTCCAACCCCCGAACCCGGGGAACACGCCACAAGGGCATACCCAACAGGCACCTCTGAAAATACCTCAGGGAACTAACTCCGGAGGGGGAGTCAACCCTAGAAATGGAGGAAATCCACAAGTGTACAGCGGACCGAATTTATATGTACAATAGGACAGCTCACGGGGAACTCTGATGTACTCTATCCTATCAGTGACACCAGACCCTAACAGGGAACCAAGGGTAAATGTCGTCATAGGCGGGAAAGAATATTCCTTCTTAGTTGACACGGGTGCAACGCGCTCATGCATACGAGAAGGCAAGTTTTCCTTGTCTGGCCAGGCCATAGATGCTCAGAGTTTCACAGGGGCTCACAGTAGAGTTCCCTTTACGGACAATCTCCCAGTCTCTGTAGGGGATTGTGAGATGAATGTACCCTTATTATATTCACGCCAGACCCCAGTAAACATTTTGGGTCGGGACTTAATGACAAAGTTGAATATGACAATTTCGTTTACGGAGGATGGCATAGTATGCTCCACTCCAGGAATGCATTATTCAAACGTGTGCGAAGCAATCAGAGCATACTCCGGACGCATAGCAATGAGAGCTATACCATTAGAGCCACAAGTCTTCGCGTTGGTGTGCGTGTGCTCATGGCGGGATTGCCAGGCCTCACAGATAAAACTATGAGAACCCCTGGTGAGTTCCTATTCAGACCAAGAATACCCATGCACGAAGAGGAGGGACAAGTATTTCCCCTAATGATACATACTGCCGCAGTGTGAGGGAAAGTAGCACTGGTCGAAGGGTATGATGACGAAGGCAGACAATGGTGCGCGATTATCGCCATTGAAGAAGGGTATCGAGTGACTAACGTCACTAATGATGATCTGTTCGAAGAACACCCTGAACTAGAAGAGACCAGGGTGGAAGTGAGTCTCATATTTTGGGTCAAAATGATCAAACGAGAGGTGCCACAGAGAATGATGTTGGCGCTGATACATCAAGAATACTTTGATGATGACATGGTCCAAGTACCTGTCACAGTATGGACTACAGGACCCTATGACATAGGCCTCCTGAAGGGGGCAGGAGAAGTGAAAATTAAACTGAAACCAGGAGCCATTTTACCAAGAGCACGACAATATCCCATGTCCAGAGAAGCGGATGAAGGGATTGCAAAGACAATTTCCGCCATGATGGAGCAGGGCATCCTAGTGACCTCAGAATCGCCCTGTAACACAGTGATTTACCCTGTCAAGAAATCAAAGGGAGGGTCTTGGCATTTAATCCAAGATTTAAGAGCATTAAACGACATAGTTGAAGCCAAGTTCCCTCTAGTCCCTAATCCATCTACAATCCTATGCAACATACCCACTGAGGCAAAATACTTCACATTGATTGACTTGAAAAATGCTTTTTTTCTCAATCCCATTGCACCGTGGCTCGCAAGATCTGACGTTGTTCACTTTCAGACAAATGCATCTGAAGAGCATGAGATTGCCACAGGGATATTGTGAGTCTCTGTCCATTTTCAATAGAGTCCTGCAAATGGACCTAAGCAATATTGTGGTAGACAGTGTTGTTTTGCAGTGTGTAGATGGCATTCTAATCTGCAGCACCACTGAAGAGCAATGCAGGCGCAACTCTATCCAGCTACTGACTATACTGGCTGAGAAGGGATATAAGGTTGACAAGGAAAAGTTACAATACTGTCAACAAGAGGTGCTGTACATAGGCCAGCTGATCTCACACGAGAGAAAAAAGGTAACCCCAGAAATGGCTGAAGCTATCATGAACACGGCTAAGCCACTCACGATAAAGCAAATGCAAAGCTTCCTAGGCCTGTGCAACTATGTCAGAGCATGGGTCTTCGATTACAGCTCGTATACCAAGCCCTTGCTTCAGGCCCTAAAGAAGGCCCAGGCGACCAAAGAAATGATTGAATGAACTGAGGCAATGGAGAAGGGGTTTGCAGAACTCAAGGGGGCGATTTGTAAGGCCCCAGTTCTCGGGATTCCTAACTATGCAGAGGAATTCTACCTGTTTTTACACACAGATGGCAATGTTATGACGGCAGTACTCGCTCAGCGAACCCCGCTGGGGTATAAGCCCTTAGCGTAATACAGTGGGAGTCTGGACCCGGTTATGAGAGGCCACTTCCCATGCGAGCAAAATTTAGCTGCTGCCGCGTTCGCCATAGAGAAGGCGTCATCCATTGTAATGGGATGATCCATGACGTTATACGTCGAGCACTCATTATTCGCCATTCTAGAAAAACCAAAAGGCACACTGACATCTCAGAGAGCGTCTGCCTATGAGGTGATTATCTCAAACCCGTCGATCAAGGTAGTTCGATGTAAAACAGTAAACCCCGCTACGTTAATAGCTGAGCCAGTCACAGAGGGAGAACCTATACACGACTGTTGAAACTATGAGGAATTCTATGATGAAATCCCCAGAGTAAAGGAAAATGCCCTGGCAGGTGGTGAGATCGTGTTTATTGATAGTTCTTCAAGAATCGACCAAGAAGATGGACAAAGATACACAGGCGTGGCCGTGGTAAAACACCTAGCGAATGGCGAGTTTCAAGTACTCATCAGTGCACGAATACCATCTCACTATTCAGCACAAGCTGCAGAACCATTGGTGTTCATACTCGCCATTGAGAAATATGCAGACCAGGAAGTAACGGTGTACAGTGACTTTGCCTATGTGACGTCAACCGTGCATGCAGGCTTAGCACGCTGGAAAAGGAGGGGCTACCTCCGAGCAGACGGCACGCCAGTGCATCATGCAGCCTTATTGGACAGGCTGATAAAGGCACTACAGCTCCAAGTGGGCATAGCAGTCGTGAAATGCGCCGCCCACACCAAAGGGACAGATTTTGTGTCATGTGGAAACCATGAAGCCGACACGGAAGCCAAGCGTATGGCATCCAAGAGTGAAACAACCATAGACGTGGAGGTGGCACGCACCCATGAGCGTATAATGGTAGCACGAGCCACACGAGAGGCGTATAGCAATATGGGGCAGACACAACTAATGAAGCTCCAAGGGGAGGCACCTCATGAAGAGAAGAATCTCTGGAAGCATCGAGGGTGTTCTTTAAACCCCTCTGACGGATTGTGGAGGCAAGACAGCACTGGTAAACCAGTAATGCCTGTCGCCCTACTAAAGATAGCATTGGAGCAATTACATTACCCATTTCATATGTCAAAAGAAAATCTAGCTGCAACGCTCGCAGAAGACTGGTTTACACCGAATTTAGCAGAGCATGTTGCATTCTTTATGGTGAATTGCATAATCTGCCAGCAATTCACCGCTGGGCACACATTAAAAGTAGTGAGAGGAGTCATCCCCCGGTCAAATGGGCCTTTCAGCACTTACATATCGACATGATGCAAGTGTGCAACGGGTACAGGTACTTAATAGTAGTGGTGTGTCCATTCTCTAGATGGATAGAAGCAGGTCCCTGTACACACCCAGACTCAACCTGTGCTGCCAAATTCCGGGTGAGGGAAGTGTTCCCTAGATGGGGGGTGTGCGAGGTAAGGAGTTCAGATAACGGGGCTCAATTTGTCAATGCAATATTTGAGCAGATCAGCTTGTTGCTTGGTATAAAGCACAAGTTCTCGTTGGCGTATCATCCTGAGGGTAATGGTAAATGTGAGAGGCTCAACGGCTTGTTAAAGGAGAGGATAGCCAAGTTGAAACTCTAAAAAAGGTATGGCTGCATTGTCTACCACTGGCATTGTATGCACTTCGGAACCAGCCAGACTCCGACCATCATTTTACGCCGCACGAGACAGTCACGGGCAGGAGAATGAGGACCCTCCTTACCCCCCCCCCCCCGAGAAAGAGCTAGATGTGATGCCCAGCCAACTAGAGAAGTCTTGGGGACTGAAATGCAGGAGTATTTGAACTGCATGACGTCGAGCCTCTCTGTTGTTTCAGGCCAACTGCAGCGACGGCGAAAACGGTGCAGCACAGCACAAAACACAACAGGAGGTGCTGAAACAGACACAGTTCAAACTCTATGTGCGCCCCTCGTCTTCCCTGGTGATGCAGTATTAATAAGGAACCATACGAGGAAAAGGTGGGATGAGCCAAGATTCAATGGCCCTTTCATTGTAGAGGACTACACACCGTCTGCCGTCAAGTTGCAGGGCAGAAGGGCTTGGATTTTCCTAAATGACATTAAACCCTACATCGGAGAAATCCCTCAAGCTGCATTTCACCGCGAAGAAAACACAGACAACGGGGAAGAACCTCAGCACATGCAGACAAGATCCATGACGAGGAAGAAGGACGCATGAGCAGCAAAGCCAAGACAAAGGAACTCTGGTTTTGAAAAAATTGTGGCTTTTAACTAGACATTCCCTCCAAGCATAAAAAGGTGATAAAAGACAATAATATGGACACTCTGTGCATCACAGTTGCAGGGTGAAGAAGAGAAAAGTGCATCTAAGCCACAACAAACTTTTAAATCAAGTCACTCAAGCATTATGAAAAACCAATACTCTGATAAACTACAGACAGACTTTATCTCTGAAAGCGTAACAACAGTATCCTGAAGCAGCCCACACCAAGACTTTGGTTTTCAGAATTTATGGTATCCCCCAGCAGAATATCACAAGGGATGTGCTGTCCTGCTTTCGATTAGTATTAGAGACATATCCGGCACTTGTAGGGAGAGACACCAATATCCCAGACTTCATTCAAGATCCTGCTAACAGGAAGGTAATACGGCAACTACTGACTGTCCTCACGGAGGCCTTCGCCGAGTTACCTAAGTACGGTGATTAAGGACACAGATGCTTCTACCACAAGAGGTCATCGATGAACTGACATACACGCTTTTCTTTCGCATCATAGAGGAGTGCCCAGACTCATCGGGAGAACCACGGATACCCTAACGTACATCAGAGATCCAAGAAACAATGAATATCTGAACCAACTGTGGATCAAGCTAAACTACGTGGTTGCACTCCACGCAGCAGGAAAGTGTAGAGACGATTGACGTCGAAAGAAAGGCCTGTGATCCAGAACCCAGCAAGGCAGGGCAAATGTCCCTGTCACCCGAGGACAGCCGGCTGGCACATAACGTGCTATTTTGTTTAGTCACTGACTTTCCAGAAATGGTGGAGAGACCTGCCGATGTTGACGTCATCACCTTCATCAGAGATCCAGCCAATTTCGCACATATGGGCACACTCCTCCACAGAATCATGCTCTAGGTGGAGCTATCCAACTTCCAGCGAGAATACCTGAGAAGATTCCAGTGAAACTTTCCTCCGAAGGACAGATCAAGGAGACAGAGACACAGTTCTTCATCTTTCCGCCGAGGGACAGATCGAGGAGACAGAGACACAGTTCTTCATCTTACCGCCGTGGGACAGATTGAGAAGAATAGAAATGAGAACTTCACCATCCTGTTTTTTCATTTTTTCACTTTTATTGTTCACGTTATTTTTATTTTTCCTTATTTTTCTCCTTAATTTTTGGTTTTTGAGTTCCTATTGGTACCAAGTTTTCCCTTTCACATTTAACAGGTCCCAGCATATCATCAGGACTGAAGCAGGTTCGCGAGGTGAACTGGGAACTTACCTATTTTAGATATGCATAATTAATGTAATTTACCAAAGGCATTAGTCTAAACTTTTTTCCATAGTCTAGCAAGGGAACTGTATCCCATAACTAGAGACTACCGTCGTCGCCCGCAAGAGGAGGGACACTTGAGAAGCACTTCACACTTTACGATAAAATTTTGAGTGACAAGATTGGAGTAAGTGAAAATAAATAAACACTGTCAACAGACTCATGTTCGAAATGGGGACCCAGAACAGTAACCTAGTACTCCCACAGGTGGAGGGGCGTCCCCACTTCCCTGGAAGAAAATGCTGCAAATTGTCCTATCGAACGATAATGTGCATATGTATAGTGATTATTATTGTTTTTCTCTCACTAACAATCAGAACTGCATTCTTTATTGGTGCACAAAGCGTTCCAATTTCAGTGCACCCACCAGATAACGTACGCATAAGTCCCACGAAAGCACCCAGACCCTACATAGTTATTCCAGTTCCAAGAAAACCTGATGGTAAAGTAAATTAACTAAAACCGAATGTAATTAGCAGTGATTCATACACATTTGAGGTGGCGAATGAAGAGAAAAGCTGGAGACAGGGTCAGCACGGAATGAATGAAAACGTAGCACTGACCACTGCACGCACCCATACACAGGATGCACACAAACCAGGGCAAGTGTCAATGGCTACAGAACCTCGAACAAAAACAACAGACTGTGCAAGACTGCCTACCAAACAACCAGTCCCAGAAAACAGTGGAAGTGACCAAGAAGAAACAAGCAAAAGGCCGATTAAAGAAGATATAACAAAGGCACTCAAGAGGACTGAAGCAGCCACAAGAGAATTCACAGGAAAAACACAAATGTTGATAGCTCATTTATTCCCGTTTATAGTTAGAGCAAAGAAACTGCATGAGGAGCTGGAAAATAAAGCCACAGCGACTGCAATAACAAGCACACCAGTTCCAACGCGAGAAACAAGCACCAGGCCCACAACGCAGCCACACGTTGGGCAGATGGTAAACCAATGGTGGTTAAAGGAGATCTACGAAAGATTACAAAAAGAGAGGAAAAGAAACGCAAGACCTTCTCCTACCACAGAAATACAGATAATGAAACCTGCTCCACTGAAAAGCATGCCAGAAAAACCCCCAGAGTGGAAAAGCAGCACGGATGCATTTAAAGATATAGTTATAGCAAACTACAGAAGGACACTGAGAATCAGGAGAAGCCCACATGAAGACGGCAATGAACTGAACGATTACCTGGACAGCACAGCACATCTAGGAAAAAACATTTGGTACCAGCACATGAAGGAAGTGGGAAGAAGACAATCAGAAGGAGAATGCTTTGTCTGTGCACTTCTACCGTATAGCATGGGAAAATCCAAGATCTTTGTGGCTGTAGAAATTGATGTCCCTACAGCACACTGTATGTCACATGTAGCAATGTGCAACACTAGAGGGCAATTTATGGGGAGAGACGCCTCATTGATATGGGCCAATGAAAAGGATTACCCATATGAAGACGGCTACGTCCAGGACATTAAAACAAGAAACAGAGCACATACTAGGAATCACGTGATCAGATATAAGAACCCTGAAGTTAAAGGATCAGGAACGAGATGGGAAATAAACTTGAGACTGAACGTCCAAGGAAAAACTGCAGAAGAGGCTCAAATTTGGAAGAACAGAAGCCAAATGCAGATTTGGGGAACAGTGGTTTCCCCAGATGGATGGGAAGAAGGAGTAGTAATCTGCCGAGCTTGGATGGTCCTTGGAGCGTGCCAAGAAGCAATAGAGAACTCACAGAGGTTATGCAAACCTCTATGGCCGAAATTGGTAAAGCTACTGATAAGGGTCGAAGACAGAGGAGGACCCTTGCAAATAGTACCACTGGAAAGCCCGAAACTATGCTTCAGAAACAAGGGCACGAGGAAGATGAGAGAGAATCAAAACTGTGGACGAATCTTTGAAGCCCCAGGAATGGCGCAAGGGACCGCAGTTATAATGGACCATTACTGGGCGTGTGGATCCAAGGCATATATAAGACTACCGAAAAACTGGGGAGGCATATGCACACTAGTGAACGTCCACGTTCCTGCACTAGTGATCCCAAAAAGTGACTTGAGTATTGACAGTTTCCCGAAAGCAGATGCTCATCTAAAGAAGAGGAGATCTGTGGAACTGGTATCCCGGATGAAGAGAGAGAATTACTTTTCTGCCAAATCAGAAGAAGCATTCCATGCAATCCCATACGAACACAGGCTGTTTGGCCTCACCACAACAGTATTCACAACACTACTACTGCCACACATCCCAGTCGGAGTGAATGCTAAATGGTTGCAGATAACCAGATGGGAGTTATTGCAGACCATCAACACCACCACAAAAGGATTTAACGCGATCAAAGAAGAACTGAGAGCAATCCGATTGATGACCCTCCAGAACAGATATGTACTTGACATGCTCACAGCGATGGATGGAGGTGTTTGCACAAAAATCGGAGAATCATGTTGCACATTTATACCTTTGCATGACGAAGAAAATGGCATGTTAACAGAAGCCATAGGTATGCTGACAACCTTAAAAAAACAGATGATCGACAAAACAGACGAAGTGGATGATGACAGCTGGTTTGGAGCACTGTTCTCATGGGTCCCGCAATGGAGGGCAGACATATCAGGAGGAAGCAGAAGTGGTCGATGAACCGACCAGAGGGGGGAGTGTAGAGACATGGCCTGCACCCCTGACCCCCGTTTCGAGGTACCAGGAACATACTCGCCAAGGTACGTGACGTATGAAGAGCAGATGAACCAACAGAGAGCGGCGCGTGGACTCTGCCAGGTGTACATCAGAAGAGCCATACCTGTTGAACGCCCATAACCAGAAAATCCTGGGCTGCACGGTACCCTCTTAGACAACCGTACCAGCAGCTGATACGAAATGAAGAGTACCTGCAGACGGTCCACGAAGAAACCCAAAGAGCCTTAATGGATGGCCGGTGGAAATGACACGAGGGCCCGGACAGAATCACGGATGAACGAAAACGACAATCAAAGATAACACGCCAGTGCGAGCAGCTATGAAAATAGATGTAATGGATGCAGAAGAAGAGACGATGTTGAAACGTAAGGAAACATCGCTGTAAAACAAGATGGAAGTGTCCAACCAGCTAACACGTGTAAATAGGCTTGGAATGCAAGAAGCTAAGAAAACAGTACTGCTTGCAATGCTTAGTAGAAGAATAGAGCGGCAGGCGCCAACCATATATCTACCTCAATAAAGCACATTATACAAGTGCGACTTCATTTTGTAAGCAGAAGTATGCCCAGGCGGCCAGAGGCCTACCAGGCCAGGTTTCATATTCCTGCTAGAGCCAGAAGGAAGAGTGGAATCGAAACTCAGCAAAGAATCAGCTCACGCCTGGGAATTCGAGGTCAACCTAAGGAAGGGAGGAGAGCGGCAACTCTGAAGAATCGAAACTTAAGCAGATTCACGGTGAACAGACATGTGACCAGCCAGGCACGAAGGGTTACCAACGTCTGATGTCACCCAGAACCAAGGATGCCATAACTTCTCCAGATAAGAGGCTACAGTTTCAAGGCCATACCCAGCCAACTAATTGACACATAGCCCAAAAGCACTGATTGATGGAAGGGAGGCAGGGCGAATCTTGGGGCACTAGGCACCTGAGTGTCCAGTCTGCATGCTGCTAATTAAAGTGGAGATTTATGTCTAGTAGTGTAACCTACCCAATCACAATGGACCAAGTAATCTAGGATCCTATAGATATTAGAATCAATAGGACGTTGTACTGGTAGGGACGTCTATCACGTGTGATGTAGAGGGATGGGCGTAGACGCCCACCCGATAAGAGTTATTCAATCTGCATGCTCTGTTACCATATACAGATATAGCACCTATACTTAAGTTACCTTTTCCAACCAATAATATTGCATGACGAACATGTAGAGTTAGATGTCAATGATGACGAGTTTTGAGTATAAATGTTACTGTTTGTATGAAGTTCGAGGAAGTTGAAGCGAGACAGGTGATTGCATCACTGCTGATTCCCATTTGTTTCCCCATTTTCTGTACTTGTCATTAAATGGACTTCCCTTTGCCAAACCATTGAGTTGTCCTTATTGAATTGTGTTGGAGTAAGTGAATCCTGCACCCTCATTCCTCACTTAGTGCAGCTATCTTGTTTTACAGGTACTAGAGGGCGAGCACTGACCTATGGGCCCGTCAGAGGACGCTCCGCCTCTCTTGTACAAGTCTATGTCTCGCCGTCAAAATTATATAAACTGTCCTTGTGTCCAAACCATACTAATCTGACCCTCAAACTAAAAGTGAAAAACTAAGAGCGTATGGAAATGTCACTGACTTAGGCTTGCCAAAAAGTGTTCACGATTAAAGCTAATAAATGAATCCAACAAAATTGTTGTTTCCAAGGAGAAATGCTTGGATCTAGAGGGTGGTTCCATTCCCCTGGATATCTAAGGTAGCATGGCAAAAGGGTATTTTCCAAACAATAGTTGCTTCAGGATGCCTAAAGGGTCTTTTTCAAACAACAATTTCCCAAGAATAGCAAAGTGTCTTTTTCAAACAATAGCCTCTTTGATTCCTTATTCCTCGTTCAGGAAGTTTCTGTGCAAACAATATGTCCACCATTCAGCTTTTTCTAGGTTTCTTGGCTCTGAGTGCACAAACCAAAGATCCCCTGGTATACTCTCCTGCCAGGTATCTTCCCACAATGTTTCATTCCTCTGTGTATTTCAAATGGATTGCCTGGTATACTCCCTTGCCAGGAATCCCCTTTGGGGGTCTTGCAGATCCCCTGGTATATTTCTCTGCCAGGCATTTCCCCCCCACCCCCAAGCGCTCACTGCCTGATGTGCTTCTTTCACCAGGACTTCTCTGAGTTTACTGTCCTCTAGTTTAGCACAGTTGTATTCCTTCACTGTGTCTATACTTCGTTGGCTTGAGGCACTTGTGAAAAACCAGAGGGTGTTTCACAACCTAGTCCCCTGGGATCCCGTACACAGGTGGCCAGGGAAAGGCCATCGATTTTGGTTCCCAACCCTTGGGGTGGACAAGCAAGGGAGGATCACCTGGGTAGGGGGTCCTCAAGAAGTGGGGGAGAAGTACCCAATGGTGAGACATGGTATCCCCCTTTTTTCACAACCCATCTAACCCCTATCCCTGCTTTTTTTATGGGAAACTACAGCTCCCATAATTCATCCCCACTTTATATTGAGAACAGTACTTAGCCGAGGAAGATGAGGAATGAGGTCAGAAAGATTACCTCCACTGACTTGCATTGGCTCTGTCCCTGTATTGAGGCCAGGCAGAGTCAGGCACGTAGTCCTAACAATGCACACCTGCCACTTGTTAACACTCCTTGAGAGAACAAAAGATGGTGCGCACAGGCACACTTTGAGCGAGGCTGGGCACTTTCGGGGCTGATGCAAACCAGGCTGTGGAAGTGGGAAGGCCAATGGGCTGATCGGCAGTTGTATGGATCAGGAGAGAGCCAGGCGAGAAATCCACACTTTCGGGAAGCCGTAAGCGTTCCAGGGCTGCAGTCGAGTGAGTGTAGTAAAGAGACCTTCAAGGTGCATGAAAGCAGCCCACGACCCTCCTGGGTGAACGGCAGAGTTGGGGAGGAGCAGAGGAGGCGTTGGCAACGGCCTTGGCAGCTGCATGAATAAGAAGAAAGGAAACTGATTAACATAACCAGTGAGTTATCGAAGGCAACAAAAGTCTGGTTTGTGACAAAGCGAGTAACTGTTATCCAAAAATTGAAGGTTGCACGTGTGCCCATAAAACGCGAATGCAAAGGAGTGTTGAATTATAAAAGGAAAGGATACAAAGTACAGAGTGGCACTGCGAGGCAAAGTCGCACATTCAAGAGTCTCTGTGAAATGTTATGAGAGTTGAAAGATATTATAGCGGGAACCAAAGGAATGAAAGTAACCGCGATAAGGAGAGAAAGTTGAATAAGAGGAAAGTGAAGTATGTGAACTCAGAATATGCCAAGAGGGCAAAATATATGAACTTTGAAAAAGGCAAACTAAAGAGAATAAGAACTATAAGTACCAGAAGGCCTTGGTGAAAAAGAAATGGCAAGAAGTATTAGTGTTGACGAACTTTGAAAAGGGCCAAGAGGGCAAAATAAAGAGAATAAGAACTACAAGTACCAAGAGGCATTGGTGTTACAAAATGAGGAAGTGTGTGAATTGCAGAATTGTTGAAAGAGAAGTCGAAGTGGTCATGCAGATGTCTATGTAAAATCCGTGCAGTCTTGAAAGTCTTCGACAGTGAAAAGATACCTAAGATAAAACGTGGGGCAGGGAACCCCCACAAAGAAGACAGGCTCGAGTCTGACAGAGGGAAGCCTGTGCAGAACTGTGTTATAAAGTGAAAGATGAATGGACAGGCTCGAGCCCAGCAGAGGGAAGCCTGTGCAGAAATGTGTGATAAAGTGAGAAGAGACAGGCTCGAGCGCAGCAGAGGGAAGCCTGTGCAGACATGTGTGATAAAGTGACAAGAGACAGGCTCGAGCTCAGCAGAGGGAAGCCTGTGCAGAAATGTGTGATAAAGTGACAAGAGACGGGCTCGAGCCCAGCAGCGGGAAGCCTGTGCAGAAATGTGTGATAAAGTGACAAGAGACAAGCTCGAGTCCGGCATAGGGAAGCCTGTGCAGAACTGTGTTATAAAATGAAAAATGAATGGAAAGACTCGAGCCCGGCAGAGGGAATCCTGTGCAGAACTGTGAGAAATTGAGAATCTGTGCTTTGAACAGAGTATTGATGTCCAGGCGGACAAAGCCTAAGGAAGTGATTGAACAACCAGAAGTTTGAAGCCCACGACTGAACTGTTGATTTGCGCCAGTAAGTCTAAGTGTGCAAGACTGATAGAAGTGTGCCATCCAACTATCCTTTTTAAGAAACTCTCTAGACCCCGTGGGCCTGAATGTGGGGGAGTTGTTACTTAAGTCATTCTGACATTTCTTTTGAAACATTATTTTCCTTTTGTATTCCCTTAACACATTTGTCACTTTGGGAAGGAGAGCAAGGTTAGGTTTTCTTAGTATAGGCCTTTTTATTTTGACTAGACTGACTTGGACTTGTTTGTTATTTATTTAATGGTCGAGACTACTGCCATCCTAGAGTACGGGCGGCAGTAAGGGCCAGTTAGGAGTTCTACCAATGCAACCAAAATAATAAATAAAGGTTTTCAAAACGTGTATCCATTGTGTCTGTGTCTACTGCTCGATACCATGCCTTCCTTACACACTACTTTTTCCAACTTTCCCCACATTGATATCTCATATATGAAGACTTGTTCAAGTTCTATCTTTTAAGTTCTCCATTAGCATTCATTGGCTTGTGGCAATACTTGTCTCGGGAGGATAGCTCAGGGGTAACGTGCTCGCCTTGGATGCAAGACGACACTGAGCAACACAGGTTCGATCCCCGGGTCCGCACTTAGAAACCTCTAGGTATTAAGCGCGTTATAAATAACCTATCATATCATATCTAACTTTCCCCATACTGACATCTCATACACAAGGATTTGTGCAAATTCTGTCTTTGTTTTCTACTTGGTCGGTATTCAAAACTAGTTCTTAATTACTCATATGCCTGTCGATACACCCCAGGGTGCCCAATATGTCTGGGTAGACTCATCAGTGTCTGGTAGTGTCCCTGACCTATGGCACATTGATGCAGTGAAGCGTCTGTGGTGGCATTTCACACTCTGTAGACCTTCTTCCAGCTCTCCTGCCAGTTCTGTATTAACCCGCAAGTATACTGCTGCTACTCGGCACAACTGCGTTCCCTGTAGCTTTGCTGTTGCTGCTTGCTCCCCAGCGGTTCTCCCACTGTGCCTGCTGTGTCTTCTTTGGCCCCGCACCATGCTGATTGGTAATGCTTGCGAGCCGCAATCTGGAAGTGTCTGCCTTCTCCAGCACGGTCTGTTCCCGTGCTGCTGCCCTCTCCCCCAGTGCTACTTCCTTCTTCTTTCTTGCATTGTGGACACCATTTTCAAATGTCCCGTGCACTCAGACTTCATTGTAACAGGTAGTCTGCATGTTTAGCGTAGTGTTTCCTTCAATTCATATTAACTCCTTACTCTTCCTCATCTAAGTACTTGAGGCTTTATGGGAGTTGGAGTCCATAAGATTGCTGAGGCTTCTAGAATGATTTTATTTAGGATTTTTGGTTAGAACAAAAACATCAGAGACAGGAGATGTTAAGTGTGTGTTATGTGCATATGAGGTATGAATGGTATTCTGCCTAGAGCGCTTTGCAGAAAGGGGTTTGGGGGTTTTACAACAGGGGTAACTTGGATAGTGATAACATGCCATCAAGAATGTAGGGATTATGGGGTCCTCCTCTCTGGGAAGGGAAGAATACTTTGCCTCTCCTGATGGGGTCAGCACCTTCCCCCGACAGCCGTCTCCTCCCAAGTGATCCTCTCTCGTAATACCACCCTCAGGGTCAGGATCAGGTAGCGGCTGCCATGCCCTGACCACATGGGAGGAGATCTCTGGGTGGGGATCAGAGATGACTCAACAGGATTCGCCACACAACTGAGATCCGTATTTCAAGCTCGGATGTCACGATTTCTCTCATCACCAGCCCAAGGTGGGGGTCTGCCGGATACAGAAGAGGACAGAAGCTAAGGGAGTCACTGGCAATCTCATGAATCCTCAGTATTAGGCTCCCCTGGGACATGCTTGTGGTAGATTCACTGCAGAAGGCAGTAGAGCCCATTCGACCACATCTAGGGCCTAAAAGATATGCACTCCCCCACATGGCGTCGCCATACAGCGTTCCGGCTGCTGCTTACCCTTTGCATACGCTCAGGGTACTGGGCGGTGACCTGCCTCCACGCATCCTTGCTAAGTGAATAATGCCCGCCCCGCCATGTTCATCTTATTTGCAGCTTCTTCCAGGTAAACAGGCCCTGCATCCTTCCACTCCTGCATGGGATATCCCAATAGACACTGACCTGCTGATGCTATTCCCGAATGCAGAGGTGTCTGACACTGAAGACTCACTGGTGACGTTCTACCCCGCTTCAATGGCTGAGACTCACTGGTGACGTTCTACCCCGCTTCAATGGCTGAGATGCAGAGGTGTCTGACACTGAAGGCTCACTGGTGACGTTCTACCCCGATTCAATGGCTGAGATGCAGAGGTGTCTGACACTGAAGGCTCACTGGTGACCTTCTACCCCGCTTCAATGGCTGAGATGCAGAGGTGTCTGACACTGAAGGCTCACTGGTGACCTTCTACCCCGCTTCAATGGCTGAGATGCAGAGGTGTCTGACACTGAAGGCTCACTGGTGACGTTCTACCCCGCTTCAATGGCTGAGATGCAGAGGTGTCTGACACTGAAGGCTCACTGGTGACGTTCTACCCCGCTTCAATGGCTGAGATGCAGAGGTGTCTGACACTGAAGGCTCACTGGTGACGTTCTACCCCGCTTCAATGGCTGAGATGCATTGTCTGACACTGAAGGCTCACTGGTGACGTTCTACCCCGCTTCAATGGCTGAGATGCAGAGGTGTCTGACACTGACACTGAAGGCTCACTGGTGACGTTCTGCGATCTGAAATGGGAACAACGCATTGAGACAGGCATCATTGGAAGAATAAAAACACTCATACATGCCACAGTGACAAAATATATAAGACGAAGAAGCAGGTGCAGGAGCAGTGCAGGCACAGTGCAGTAGATGAAGCAGAAGATGCAGATGCACTGCAGGCAGAGTGCAGTGCAGAATCTAGAAGATGCCGGTGCTGTGTAGAAGATGATGCAGGAGAGCTGCAGATGCACTGCAGGTGAATGAAGCAGATGCAGGCGCAGTGCAGTAGATGAAGCAGAAGATGCAGGTGCAGATGCACTGCAGGCAGAGTGCAGTGCAGAATCTAGAAGATGCAGGTGCTGTGTAGAACATGATGCAGGTGCAGATGCACTGCAGGTGCAGTGCCACAGATGATGAAGAAGATGCAGTTGCAGTGTAGAAGAAGGTGCAGAAGATGCAGGTGCAGATGCACTGCAGGTGCAGTGTAGTGCATAATGTAGAAGATGCAGGTGCTGTGTAGAAGATGATGCAGAAGAGGTGCAGATGCACTGCAGGCGCATGAAGCAGATGCAGGCCCAGTGCAGTAGATGATGCAGAAGATGCATATGTAGTGTACACAATGATGCAGAAGATGCAGGTGCAGATGCACTGCAGGCAGAGTGCAGTGCAGAATCTAGAAGATGCAGGTGCTGTGTAGAACATGATGCAGGTGCAGATGCGCTGCAGGTGCAGTGCCACAGATGATGAAGAAGATGCAGTTGCAGTGTAGAAGAAGATGCAGGTGCAGATGCACTGCAGGTGCAGTGTAGTGCATAATGTAGAAGATGCAGGTGCTGTGTAGAAGATGATGCAGAAGAGATGCAGATGCACTGCAGGCGCATGAAGCAGATGCAGGCGCAGTGCAGTAGATGATGCAGAAGATGCATATGTAGTGTAGACAATGATGCAGAAGATGCAGGTGCAGATGCACTGCAGGCAGAGTGCAGTGCAGAATCTAGAAGATGCAGGTGCTGTGTAGAACATGATGCAGGTGCAGTGCCACAGATGATGAAGAAGATGCAGTTGCAGTGTAGAAGAAGATGCAGGTGCAGATGCACTGCAGGTGCAGTGTAGTGCATAATGTAGAAGATGCAGGTGCTGTGTAGAAGATGATGCAGAAGAGATGCAGATGCACTGCAGGCGCATGAAGCAGATGCAGGCGCAGTGCAGAAGATGATGCAGAAGATGCATATGTAGTGTAGACAATGATGCAGAAGATGCAGGTGCAGATGCACTGCAGGTGCAGTGCAGTAGATGAAGAAGAGGCGGCTGCAGATGCAGTACAGGCGCAGTACATAATGTAGAAGATTCCGGTGCAGCGTAGAAGATGATGCAGTAGATGCAGGTGCAGATTCACTGCATGCACAGTGCAGAAAAGGATGCAGAAGATGCAGGTGCAGGTGCAGTACAGGTGCAGTGCAATAGATGAAGCAGAAGATGCAGATGCAGTGTAGAAGATGATGCAGAAAATGCAGGTGCAGATGCAGTGCAGTAGATGATGCAGGAGATGCAGAAGCAGTGTAGATGATGATGCAGACTATACAAGTGCATATGCACTGCAGGTGCAGTGAAGTAGATGAAGCAGAAGGTGCAGATGCAGTGTAGTAGATGATGCAGGTGCAGTGTAGAAGATGATGCAGAAGATGCAGGTGCAGTGTAGATGATGATGTAGATGATGCAGGTGCAGATGCACTGCAGGTGCATTGAAGTAGATGATGCAGAAGATGCAGATGCAGTGTAGATGACGATGTAGACGATGCAGGTGCAGATGCACTGCAGGTGCATTGAAGTAGATGATGCACAAGACGCAGGTGCAGATTGTACAGGTGCAGTACATGATGCAGATGCAGTGTAGCAGATGATGCAAAGATGCAAGTGCAGTGTAGAAGATGATGTAGACGATGCAGATGCACTGCAGGTGCATTGAAGTAGATGATGCACAAGACGCAGGTGCAGATTGTACAGGTGCAGTACATGATGCAGATGCAGTGTAGCAGATGATGCAAAGATGCAGGTGCAGTGTAGATGAGGATGTAGACGATGCAGGTGCAGATGCACTGCAGGTGCATTGAAGTAGATGATGCACAAGATGCAGGTGCAGATTGTACAGGTGCAGTACATGATGCAGATGCAGTGTAGCAGATTGGCCTTATTGGGAGGATTCGGGAGAGAAATGATTGCTTCCAGAGACATGGGGGCTGATTCATGGAATTTGGGCGCCGAAAAACGGGGATTTGTGCGCCAGTCTGCCCGCAAATCCCTGTTTAACAAATGGGGATTTTCGGGCAGAATGGCGCACAAATCCCGGTTTTTCGGTGCACAACTTAAATTAATCAGCCCCATAATCAGGGGTTTAACTTGCAAAAAACCTAAGCTAGCCTTTGGCGGTCTGACAAGGGACTAGAGCCTGTGGCCTCTTGAGGGGAGTAAATAGGATGTAGTAGAAAGCGACACATATCTAGGCAGCACCTTGAAGGAGAATGGGGCCTGAGAACCATTGCACTTAAAGCTTCGAATGACAGGTGATGCAACACGGTAGTGTTAGAGAGAGCGGGCTTCTCCCAGCTGTAGCCAGTGCACGTGTGATCTTGTGCAAATTGTACATTCTGGGCTCTTGTGGTCATGGGAAGGAAAGCAAAGTAATCAGCACTTAAAAATAGAAGGGATTCTGCTTAGTGCAGCCTTATGATCCTGAGCAAATACCACATACACACAGCTCTCGGGTTACATAATGGAAAAAGGAGACAAACGACATTGGGAGTATTTTGACATGGAGACGCTGCTAAAGGTTTGTCGTGTTCTCTTTCATAAGGAGATTAATGTGAACAACTGTGTTCCACGGAGAGGAAATAAAAGCAATCGCTACTGAAGGATGCACTTCAGTGCAGCCTTGTGCTCAAGGTCAAGCAGTGTATTGAAAAGGCATGGTTTTTTTTTCGTGGGGATAAAATAAAAACAATAAGTGCGTGGTCATGAAGGGATTCGAGTCAGTGCAGCCTTGCAAACTTAAGCAAATAGTATATTCTGGGCCCTTGCGTTCCAACCATGGTGAACAAAGCAATCAGAAGGGCAGTCAGTGCGGGAGTTGGATACATTTGTTATAGTGCAGCCTTGTGATCTTGGGCAAAGAGTATATCAGATTTCCTGTGCTGCAAACAATGGGAGAAGTGGAAGTAATCAGCCTTGGAGAGTGACTATATTAGTGCAGAGTGGACTTGTGATCTTGTACAAACAGTATATTCTGAGCTCTTATGCTCCATCATGAAACATGGCACTCACCATTGTGCAAAAGTCTTTTTAATTTATGGTGTTTTTGCTTCTTCAATGTCATCCTCCATATTCAATAACTCATTCTGCAAATGGGGCCCAGTTTCTCCATGTTTCCTTCGGGAACTCTGTTCTTGAGACTCAGGGGCTGTCACTCAGTATGCCTCTGACCTCTCCTCAGTCTGTAACTCAAAATGTCCCACAACGCTCCCGAGCTGTATTTGCAACCTTTCTGGTTTCTGAAACCTGTCAAAATCAGATTTTGAACGTACAGGTACCTATTTGCAAGTGGTAAAATCTAGGAATCACTCCTTATTTTTTTCAGAATATGTTCCATGTTAGTAACATTTCATGTTAAAGTTAAAATAGAGCAATAAAGTGAATAAGTACAGTTCAAAATACCTCTTTTCTCTAGTTTTTACAATAATGTTTCCAAAGCAAAAGACCCACTGAGCCACCCACTGGAATGCTTGTAAGGTGCATTCAACCCTCCAGAAAAAAAAAACACACGCGCCCCCTTCTTCAATTGTTCCATGAAGCTTTACAAAGCTGCTGTACGTGGGCGGGATTTGGGCTCGGGTGCCGTGTGCACCCTTTTTGTTAAAGCTTCGAGGATCAAAATTGCCAGATGCTGAGAGCTATTTAGCTCCTGTTTATAGCCAAGGGGAACCTCGAAACCAACAGACACCGGGAGCTACTTTTGACTCTTGTGGCAAGTGGCCCACGACAGACCCATGCAATATTAACTGTGTATCTTTGGGAATATATATATATGTGTGTGTGAATAAAGAACACACCTAAGGGACATTTACAGCATATTAGATAGTATAAAATGGACAAGAAGTTAGAGTTTGCATCTGCCGCAAAGTGCTAGCTCCTGGTTCTCCAGAGATAGCGCCTAACTGGCTATGCCCGATACCTAGGAGCTGCTTTTTACTCCTGGTCAACAAATTCCAATTTCGACCCCCTCGGACAGCATGGGCTATGTATGTATTCGTAAAGCAGAATACAATGGAATGCATGGCATTATTATTGAAAGTGTTCAAGCTCGGGGTAACCATGTTTAATTTGGTATCCAGTCATTTTAACGAAAAAAATTCAAAGTGGTAAATATTACCAAAGTGAAAAATACCGAAAAAATACCAAAAATGTTAAATAAATATATATATGGTAGAGGGGTAAGGGGTTAAAATGGGTGGGGTCGGGTTAAAAGGGTAGGAAAACGGGGGGCTTTTGCAGGGCACCCCCAAAATGAAGGAAAAAAATGGGTATTTTTTCTGTATTTTTTACCTCGGTAAAAATTGCCACTCGGAGTTTTACTTCGGTTCAATCGCATAAATCCGTTTATTTTCAGCGCATTCCCATGCGCTCAACTCAGGGATCCTTATGCAAATGAGGCTTTGCTGACTGCTGGAGCCTGCTTCACAGGAGGGCTGAGGCGTTCACTCACTGTCCGCTTTTGCAGTCTGCTAGGCAGCCCATGCTTCCCAAATGTGTATATGATGATGGTTGGCTTAAGAGGGAGGAATTCTGGTACAGAATCTTTAGTGGGAGTAAGGCAGCACTTCTGATTGCGACAGGGTTTGTAGCTAAGTTGAAATGAATTGATGATTCGTAGAAGGAATCGATATCTGTAATTATTGTTTGAGAAGTTACACAACCACACTGGAGTCAAATGTGATGCAGTTGAATACAATTAATACAATGAATTGAATACAATGCAGTTGAGTACAGAGTATTCCTCTACATTAAATGTGACTCCAGTGTTTGACTCCAATTTCATAGACTGGAATTGTGCAGTGTGGTTCTGTAACTTCTCAAATTTCTAACCTTTTTTGGATTCCTTGTATTCCTTGGGCAGAGGATCCAGCCTGACGCACCTACCCGCAGCGGCTGAAGACAGGGATCTACCCCCAGTTCGCCCTACATGGAGACTCAACAGGTCACGACGAACAACCTCTGCTCTTAAGATCTCCTCTTGGGGGCTGCCCTAAAGACACCCCCATTTTTAGAGAGTTTAGAGCTGGCAAGGAACTCACCCCCAACACTGTCCTGTAGTAGCGAAACCAAAGACCATCTGGCATTCCCACGTATCCCTTTGCTCAATTTTCATATAAACCCTGATGACGTGTGACACTGCACCTTTAACCTTTACCCACTGCTCAATAACGTTGCCTCTGCTGCTAAGGGTTCCAATGCCTAGTGTGATTCTGCCAGCGTATTCTGGCCATGCTTGCCACCTGTGAACCTGCCATTTTGATCCTTATCCTGCCACACCACTCTGGGGTCTTTTGCTCCATTGTTGGGTGTTTGCCTGTGGATGTCGCTGTTTTGCCTGCCTGTTAATGAATTGTTGCCGTAGCCCCTTTCACCTCTTGGTGTGGCTTCCCCCAATCTGTGTACCCACTCCAACTGTTCCTGGCTCCAGCCTTGTGCCATGTTGCACCTGTTTGCCTGCACTTAATGTACCGTTCTCCTCCCTCCCTTTGCCTGCACCTCGCCTCCTCCCCGTTCATTTCATGTTGCAGCACTTTCACGATCCGAAATGTCTCAAGGCCTAGTAGGACGGCTTTGTGTTCTTGTCTTTTTTGTTTCCTCATCCTTGTTCGTCCCCTACCCCTCCTCCCCTTGCATTTAATGCACGTCCCGAATGTCTCAAGGCCTAGTAGGACGGCTTTGTGTTCTTGTCTTTTTTGTTTCCTCATCCTTGTTCGTCCCCTACCCCTCCTCCCCTTGCATTTAATGCACGTCCCGAATGTCTCAAGGCCTAGTAGGACGGCTTTGTGTTCTTGTCTTTTTTGTTTCCTCATCCTTGTTCGTCCCCTACCCCTCCTCCCCTTGCATTTAATGCACGTCCCGAATGTCTCAAGGCCTAGTAGGACGGCTTTGTGTTCTTGTCTTTTTTGTTTCCTCATCCTTGTTCGTCCCCTACCCCTCCTCCCCTTGCATTTAATGCACGTCCCGAATGTCTCAAGGCCTAGTAGGACGGCTTTGTGTTCTTGTCTTTTTTGTTTCCTCATCCTTGTTCGTCCCCTACCCCTCCTCCCCTTGCATTTAATGCACGTCCCGAATGTCTCAAGGCCTAGTAGGACGGCTTTGTGTTCTTGTCTTTTTTGTTTCCTCATCCTTGTTCGTCCCCTACCCCTCCTCCCCTTGCATTTAATGCACGTCCCGAATGTCTCAAGGCCTAGTAGGACGGCTTTGTGTTCTTGTCTTTTTTGTTTCCTCATGCTTGTTCGTCCCCTACCCCTCCTCCCCTTGCATTTAATGCACGTCCCGAATGTCTCAAGGCCTAGTAGGACGGCTTTGTGTTCTTGTCTTTTTTGTTTCCTCATCCTTGTTCGTCCCCTACCCCTCCTCCCCTTGCATTTAATGCACGTCCCGAATGTCTCAAGGCCTAGTAGGACGGCTTTGTGTTCTTGTCTTTTTTGTTTCCTCATCCTTGTTCGTCCCCTACCCCTCCTCCCCTTGCATTTAATGCACGTCCCGAATGTCTCAAGGCCTAGTAGGACGGCTTTGTGTTCTTGTCTTTTTTGTTTCCTCATCCTTGTTCGTCCCCTGCCCCTCCTCCCCTTGCATTTAATGCACGTCCCGAATGTCTCAAGGCCTAGTAGGACGGCTTTGTGTTCTTGTCTTTTTTGTTTCCTCATCCTTGTTCGTCCCCTACCCCTCCTCCCCTTGCATTTAATGCACGTCCCGAATGTCTCAAGGCCTAGTAGGACGGCTTTGTGTTCTTGTCTTTTTTGTTTCCTCATCCTTGTTCGTCCCCTACCCCTCCTCCCCTTGCATTTAATGCACGTCCCGAATGTCTCAAGGCCTAGTAGGACGGCTTTGTGTTCTTGTCTTTTTTGTTTCCTCATGCTTGTTCGTCCCCTACCCCTCCTCCCCTTGCATTTAATGCACGTCCCGAATGTCTCAAGGCCTAGTAGGACGGCTTTGTGTTCTTGTCTTTTTTGTTTCCTCATCCTTGTTCGTCCCCTACCCCTCCTCCCCTTGCATTTAATGCACGTCCCGAATGTCTCAAGGCCTAGTAGGACGGCTTTGTGTTCTTGTCTTTTTTGTTTCCTCATCCTTGTTCGTCCCCTACCCCTCCTCCCCTTGCATTTAATGCACGTCCCGAATGTCTCAAGGCCTAGTAGGACGGCTTTGTGTTCTTGTCTTTTTTGTTTCCTCATCCTTGTTCGTCCCCTGCCCCTCCTCCCCTTGCATTTAATGCACGTCCCGAATGTCTCAAGGCCTAGTAGGACGGCTTTGTGTTCTTGTCTTTTTTGTTTCCTCATCCTTGTTCGTCCCCTACCCCTCCTCCCCTTGCATTTAATGCACGTCCCGAATGTCTCAAGGCCTAGTAGGACGGCTTTGTGTTTTGTTCTTCATTCTGTTTCCCCTTCCTCCTCTTGATGCGCCTTGGTACACCATTTTGTTGTATAGGCCCATTACAAATAACCAATAAATAAACGTGTGTGAAATGCATAACAATGGGTAAAGAAATGACAATCAACGGCCCCCTTTTATAGACAAACCTTTAGTGTCACATTTCTTTCTACAGACCTTATTATCTTCACAGACCATGCGCGCCGCGACTTGGCAGTACTCGCCACTTTCCAAAGCCATCTCTGAAACACTTGTGTAGGAGCGCGATACAAATAAAATATGATATCATGTCATAAATCATATCCTGGGACGTAGGCTGCAGGCCGTGCTTCATCACTGGGTGTCAGTCCTGTTGCCAAGATCCACCTTTGCACCCGCAAGGCCTGGTCCTTCTCAATGTTATCGGCCTAGTGAGCCTTCCTGGCCTTCTGGCTTTGGCCCCAGGACTGGGGTCTTCCAGTGGAGTCTTGGGTACTGCCAGCAGTCCCGCTCCTTACTCCCCCTGGCTGGGGCCTTGCTCCACTCTGCAACCAGTCTTCCCCGGGCTGGTGATCATGGAACCAGGGCCTGGAGTCATCTGATGGTGGCCTGGACCCATGCAGAACGGAGAGTTGCTTCTCCTGGAGCTTGCATGCAAGACTGGTCAATCATATTCAGGTGTCACTATGGCCATGGGCCGACTGTTGGGTTCCTCCTCTCCATTTCCGCTGACACCACTTTCCAACCTCTTTGAAGCAGCCTCAAAGTAAACCTGCCCATTACTTACCTGTGGTATTGTGCTGCACACTTTTTTGGTGTTGCTGTAGGATGTGTGTGGTCACTGTACCAGATATTAATAACTTATTTATTTATGATGGCATTTGTAAAGCGCACCTAAGCTTTGTATTTCCAAGCATACTTGCATCACAGTAGATAAAGCAGCTAAATTAAACTGTGATACTTTTGTTGTAAAGTGTACTTTGTGTGCCTCTAGAACGCTTCTACTGTTTTAATATCTATTCCTGAGTTCGAGTACTGGGCATTCTGTGAAAGATTCTCCAATCCACACCATTTCGCTTAAGAGTGTATATCTAACAGCGACTCTGCTGGTTGGACTCTCCTGTATCGTGATGCTGGTGTGCGTGCGTGCGTGCGTGCGTGCGTGCGTGCGTGCGATCTGCCCCTCACGTCAGCCCTCTCCTCTCCTTAGAGTGAAGGTGGACTGTTCTGCTATATTTACCACTGTCAGAGTTTGACCAAACTTGGCAGAAACTCTGCACAAGCCATAAAGGTTGGTCTTTCTCAAAGCCTTGCCAGAAAAACCTCTTAATAATAATGTTTTTCCTATATAGCACTACGCACCCATAGGTCTCAGAGCGCTCAAATAACAGAAGACATTATTATCCCACAGAGTGGTACTCCTTTTGTCGACCTCGGAAGAATGAAAGGCTGAGTTGACCCTGCCAGGATTCAAACCTGCCACAGCAGGCTGCACACAGATATCAGCGGCGAGCGCTTAGCTTCATGTGCTATCTGACCAGATGACACTCAAGGCTCAAGGTTCGAGAATTTGCTGTCTGCCCCAGAAGGTGGACATTAGGTTTACCCTAACATCTACCAAGCAGCCATTAAATGGAAGTACACCCACCACACATAGAAAAGAACCTTTCCTGAAACCTGGAATATTTCTTCTCAAATTCCTGGTCGAAGATTTCAGGAATAAAACGAAGCCATCCTTGGAAGTAGATATTTTCACAATTCCATCCACATGTGTTGTGTTTCTTCTTCTTTGTAACTAGGAGTGCTTTTCTGGCATTGAGTTTTCATCAGTTGTTGTTGGGGTTCTCCACGTGATCACAACTCCATTATAGTCTATGATTTTTGATGGTGTATTTATTTATTTATTTATAATGATCCCAGTGGTTATCCGATATGCACACCCTATCTGGTGTTGTGTGATATGCAGTTAGAAAAAAGTTGAGTATTATTAATTCTCTCCAATTTCAATGTTAATCAATGATTTCCTTGAATCACTACTTCGTCTGGGGAAATGATTGCTAGTATAAATGGTATGGCGTAGGCGGGCTAGACAGTTCTACAGGTGCAATGCAATGGATCCCCAAGGACAATACAGCTGTCAGATCGTGTTACCATCGCACACCCTCCGCCATAGCATAGGACAGTATGTACATTGTTGTTTTGTGATTTGCTCTTTGAAGTCTTTTTGCTGCTGAATACCACTCCCACGGAATTTGCTAATGGAGAGCAAACATTTGAAACTCATGGGCCTCATTACAAGTTTGGCAGTGCGGGAAAAAGTGGTGGTGACTTCCGTTACCGCCATTTATTGTGCACCGCCACATTATCATTTTTGGGAGGTGTACTGCCGGCCGAATCGCGGCACGGTCATCCGCGGATTTGCAGTGGAAAAGTGGCAGATTCCCCTGCAGCTTGTTACTGGAGGTGAATCCTCCACGTTACCTAACGAAAAGGCAGATGTACAACGCGGTAATTCTACAGCTGATAAATCCACCAAAAGTCCCTCTGGAGTCCTAAGGACTCAAAAAAGGGGAATTTCCGGCACTTGTAATCCCATGGTAACTCCACAGGACCAAGTGGTGGTAATGGTAATTGCGTCTGGTGGTATTTCTGCAGATTTACCACCGGAATACCACCAAGCGCGTAATGAGGGCCATGGTTTTACATCGGAATCACAGACCCTGATGTTGCCCTTGAATTGCTGCGCACACTGTTGTGGGGAACACATACCTTTCATATTTTAGAGGATAAACTACGGGTGGGGAGGGGGCTAGATTAGGGAAGGGGGTGCAGGTGGTAAAATATACAGGGGAAGTTCCGGTAGCTGAGGCAGGATGTGATGTTGGAGTGAGTGTAAGACTTGTCAGGGGGCACTGGTCAGTACAGTTTTACTTGTTTGCTGGCGGCTTTGGGGTAATGGTAATTGGTTATTTATAACGCACTTAATACCAAGAGGTTTCTAAGCGCGGACCCGGGGATCGAACCCTGTTTCTCCGCATCGTATTGCTTCCAAGGCGAGCACGTTGCCCCTGAGCTATCCTCCCGAGACTCTGAGGGGATTATATTGGGATCTGAAGGTGGTCCCGGGGGCGTAACTGTCCTCGCCCCTAACTCAGATAAGCGGTAACATTGGCTGATCTGAGACGTACATCAGAGGCTTCCAGGGGTTTGCAGTATCACCCCCCCCCCCCACCCCTCGACATGCAATAAAATAAATAAACACAAGGAAATGGCAAATACAACAAGGACACCAAAAACGAGATTTTTCAATATACATAAAGATTTATTTCTGTGGCAACATTTTCACAAGCGAAACATGTGAGACGGGATATTTAATAATAAAGGGAACGATACATGGCGAAGCCCTGTATCACTTGCAGGTGTTCTTGTAGGGGTAGCATGGTTCTCTTTCCGGATGTGGATGAATTGTCAGACCGGAAGGTTCCCGATGATGGAAAGGGCGACATGCCCCTTAATGTTCGACAAGCATCTTACACCAGCGGCTTAATAGGCAACGTGAGCGATGCCCCCTTGTCAATTCTGGTGCGATCGCCAATAAATATGCACGCTACGGACAATTAACACTCTGTAAAATTAAACATGAGGATGTCATTTTAAGAGTTTAATTAAGAGCCGCGGGTAATTGATTGAAATGGCTCACTCATGTCTCGAGGCCATTCCTCTCTTTCAGGACTCGAGTACACAAGGGCGGCCATTTTCTGCCATTAAAACACAGAAGGTTAGATTCTTAGGGGCCCTGCCACTCACATCGCCGTTAGCCACCCCGCCTTAAACTCACATCTGTACTCATTTTGCTCTGCTGACGTTTATGATATACTTAAGGAAAAGCTTCCCGCCCGATGTCAGCATATCAATAGCACTGCACACTAAAATCAGTGACATGGAGATGGTACTTCTAAATGTCATTGGGCCTCATTACGAGGTTTGCCGGTATGGCAAAAACGATGCCGGTATGATAATACCGGCATCGTTTACCGTCCCGTCCCATTCCGACCCGGTATTAGCGGCACCCTAAATAACGGAATAACGGTGCCGCTAATAGCGGCATAGGCGCGTACACGGGCCCCTTCAGGGAGCAAATACCGGCATGCCGGTAATAGGGGGTAATTCCAACCCACGCATACATGCAAATACCGGCATCGCGAAGCCGGTAATCACGGACTGCACGATGCCGGCCATACAGGCATCGCGGACCACCCACAAACAGCAAGCAGGATACAAGGCAGCTGCCACAGGTGCACACAATCCCCACAGGTGGAGTCAATGGATGCTGTGCCAGTATAAACTGAGCACACCCACACACCACAACCCCCCCCCCCCACAGGTGTAGCAATGTAGAGTGGCCCAGTACAAAAGGAGCACGCCTACACACCACCCCCCTTCCTACACCAAAATGCTACCACTAGCAGTTGCAATCATGGCGCTGGAGGACATGCCTATACTGCTACAACTACAGCAACAGAAACAACAGCAACAACAGCAACTACAGCAGCAACAACAGGCAGCACAGATGAGACGCACGAGGAGAAGGAGGGTGAGACAGGCCCAGCAATTACCACCAGCGCAGCCACCAGTGCCTCGCAGGCAGCCAACAATCCCTCGCACCAGACCCAGCCCATTCAACCTAACCACACCCTGTACCAGTTGGACCGTGACACCATCACCACCATAGTGGACATGATACAGAACGACATTGCCAGCCACATAGAAATACGCACTGCCATCCCCTCACTACTAAAGGTGCTGTCTGTGCTACACTTCCTGACCACAGGCACCTACCAACACACAGTGGGCCAGCTGCATGGCATTTCACAACCACTATTCTCACGCATGCTGGACCACGTGCCTGGCTGCTCAGTGAGTTGCACAACAGGCCCATGGCCATGCTGTGGGGTACTGATGTGTGCGGATGCAGAGGGGGGGGGGGGCTACTGTTCCCGGGTGGGAAAGGGGGGGAATAGTGCACCTGGGTGGCAATAGGCAGTGATTGGAGAATGCATGCAGATCTAAACACACCTCACCTGAACCAGCCAAATGGAACATGACACATCACTGGGCCACATATCACAAATAATGCATATGGATGACAACAAGTAAGAGGCAAAACCAGGGCACCATGGTGATGGCAAGCAATGCATGACTAAATCGGATGGCAACTGTGGCAATGCGGCTAGTGTGACCATGCATAGTAAAGAACATACAGCATGAATTGGAGGCTAAACATTGTTGCACTACCACTGCACATCTGCCAGAGCATGCATGATTACACCCTGCATCATCTATTCAACCCCATCCAGTGTACCGCATCTCTTTACAGTATACATTGCATATAGGTGACTATTTTGTACACGTACTGGGACATGTGCATGCCCACACCAAATAGCTGCTGCCATGACTGTGCTCCCTGAAGGTGGCAGTTCAGAGTGACACACACCTATTTGTATCTGCTTGCAGGTGATGGAGGATATCCCTTGAGGCCGTGGCTACTTACCCCTGTGCGGAACCCGCAGAACAGCCATGAAGAGGAGTACAATCTTGTGCACACTCATACCCGTGTTGTGAATGAGCAGACCTTTGGCCTGTTGAAGGCGCGGTTCCGCTGCCTAAGCAGGTCTGGTGGGGCACTCCTACATAGGCCTGAGAAGGTGGCGAAGATCACCATGGCCTGTGTCATGCTGCACAACATGTGCGTTCAAAGGAATGTACCACTGCCACCTGACATTGACATGCATGGGCCGGGTGAGGATGAAGGGGATGGAGACGGAGGCGAAGGAGCCCCCCGCCAGTACGTGATGCATGGGATGGCCATGCTGTACGCCAAGCACTAATTGATGAATACTTTTGAAACGCAGGGACCATGAAAGTAATGTGCCTGTGACACACTGGCTGCATGGGGACATGCACACTTGTTTTGTCAGAAGTGCGCCCCACTGTACACCATCACACATCAAATGTACATGCACAAAAAGAAGTATGTCCAGCCAATGATTTTCTTGCACACAACGGGTGTATTTTCCAGACACGTGATAATGTGAACATAATCCCCTCACAACCCCCAGTGAACTCCCTCACCCACCCTACAAACCCCAATAATACCTAAGTAAACTCCCTCACCCACCCTACAAACCCCAAAAATACCCAAGTAAACTCCCTCACCCACCCTACAAACCCCAAATGTCCCCATATGTACAACAAACACCGGTCCCTTGACCAACGTACATTTTCCAAATGTCATTGTCTGCCGACTCTATTTCTTTGCTATTTTGGGATCTGGGGGTGCCATGGTCAAGCACCGTGCACTCCTCTGTGTCAACAGCACGGGGCTCAATTGGGCCGAGGTAGAAGGGGTTGTGGCAGTGGAGGTGTCGATGGTCAGTCCCATGCCTGCCCCAAGGTGTGGGCGCTGCATATGAGGCAGGTTTGCAAGCAGGGCCTGCGTAAGTGCCCCCAGACACTCCCTCATGGCACTTGTGGATGCCTCAACAGCAGCAGTGTTGGCTGCGATGGCTGTGGCAATGGCCCTCATGGAGTAATTTCCATCTGATATTTGTTGCCACATCAGTTGGAGCATCGACTCCTGTCGTGCCTCAACCCTTGCCAGGCGAGCCTCGAAGGAGTCGTTGGCTGCAGGAGTGCTGGTGACCGGGGTGGTGGTAGGCAGGGTGGTGGTAGGCAGGTTGGTGGTCGGCAGGGTGGTGGTCGGCAGGGTGGTGGATGGCACCTGCGTGGGGCCCACGTCCAGTGCACAGTCCTCCTCAAAGAGGCCTATGTCTGAGTCTCCAAGGTCCGAGTCGTGGAGGCAGGGATCGCCGATGCTCTCGGCCTCTGTAGGGGGGGTAGGTTGGTAATGGGGCTTGGGGTGGGTGTGCCGGACATGATGTCACCCTCATTCTCCACCTCTGTATCCACAACGTCCGCGGTGGCTGGCGGAGCGGGAATGGAAACGCCTCCCACTGTTGTGGGTGGCTGCTGCTGGACTGTGGCTGCAGGTGTTTCCTGCAGGGTTATTGCCCGGTGTGGCACACTGCCTGTTGCTCTGGGCAGTTTCTTGGGCTGGGGGGTGGCGGTGGCCCTGGTCCCTTGCTGTGCAGTGGATGAACTTGCACCCCTGTCCTGCATTCCATCTTCCTCATCGGTGCCTGGGGGATAGAAGAGATGCAGGTCCTCAGTGATGGTGTCACATGGCAGCTATAACGTATTGCGCTGTGATATGTTCATACATTCATGCATCAATTTATTTCAGGGGTGTGGCATTTGGTGTTCTGAGGGGGCATGTGGGCAATCAATGCATGGCTGGTGGCATGGCATTGGTATGGTGTCTGTGTGGTGAGTTCCATAGGCACGGTTGGGTCATGTTGCACTTGTGTTGGGATTGGCACTCAGCATGCGTGTGTTGCAGGATGTGGCACACATTCTTGACTGGATATGTTGATGTGGGCCTGGGACATGCATTGCCTTGCCTAGTCTCACTTCCACATCACTTGTGCCACATCATGTTTTGGCCTACATGGATGTGATGGGTCACTCACCTTCTTCTGTGGATGATGCGGCGCCCACCTCCTGGTCTCCGATTCCCTCTATGGATTCAGGATCTATAAAGGTACTGGCGGTCTCCTCCCATGCCGTTAACTTCACTGGGGAGTGTGGGCCCCCGCCTGTCGCCATTGCGGCCCTCCTGTTCTCCGCCAGGTTCTTTCACACCCTGAGGCGGAGGTCATCCCACTGCTTCCGACAGTCGCGCACACTCCATGGGGTGGTTCCCACTGCCGACACCCTCTGTGCAACCTCCTGCCAGACTTCTTTTTTCTTGGTTTGGGCCGCATGCTTCATGTCGGTGCTCCTGATCGTGTCTGCATGCTGGGCCAGGGTGTCAGTGAGCATACTTAGCTCAGCGTCTGAAAAACGCTGTTTTTGCTTCCTGGGGGTCGCCTTCCTGGTAGCCTTGGACATCCTGCTTCTAATCTGCCACAGAACAACACAAATTAACTGGTGGTTGTGGAGGATAGCAATGGATTGTGTTTTTAAAGATGTCCGCTGGCCCATTTCTCGTTCCTGCGCGATGACGTAATTTCCGGGTCCGTTTTTTGCGAACACGGTAATACCGTGCTGGTATTACCGTGCCCGTATTTAGGGGTTGGTATGAGGTGGTAACGCTAAGGGCGGGCCCCGCAATGCCGGTATAGGGGAGTTGGTGGCCCTTTACCGGCATGGCGGTATTGCCACTACCGGGATGGGGGAACGCGCGTGCTTGCGCACTCGTAATCACCGGCTGTTAGCGGGTTCATATGAGCATGGACCCGCTCAATCCGGCATGCTGGTAATGAACCCACTTTTACCGGGCAACTCGTAATGAGGGCCATTGTATTCTAAGGTAACCAGACGTCCCGGTTTTCCCGGGACAGTCTGGGGAAATCGCCCTGCGTCCTGGGGTCCTGGGAGTTTTTTAATTTTAAAAAAACCATCCAGGGTTTCAAGGGTGGGTGGCTACGTACAGTCCCGGTTTTTGCTGAGACCCGATTTCGAAATCCCAAAATCGGGTCCCGGCGCAAATCTTCCTGCTCGAATGGGGGTGTAAAATGCTTTTCATGCCCCCATTTCCTCCACATCCCCGGCGCTATCCTCCAATGAGAGGATTGTGCCTATGAGCACACCCCCTCCCTGCCACCCGTAAAAAAGTCCAGCGACATAGAAGTAGGACTACAATTTTATTTGTATTTACAGTAGTCCTACTTCTATGTCTATTGCCTGTCACTTTTTTTAATCTGGTCACTCTACCGTATTCTAAACTGGTACTTTACGAGTTAATAAAGGCCTGGGAATAGTGTTAAGGAATTGTTGACTGGCCCAGCATTCCTTCAACACAAGCTCACCCCTTAGCATCCCAACAGAAACCTGTGATCAGGCACCGCACTTCTCCTTGTCATTGCCCCCTGCGTATTGGCTAAAATGCACACACACATTTTAAACTCCTCTGACGAATTTCCCATATCCCGGACTTCGGTCCCCCGAGGGTGTTCACCTACAGCGCTTTGAGGCCATACCAATGGGTAAAGGTGCTATACAAATGACAAATGACATTACATTACTAGAGGTACAATCAGGTCCCTTCGTCTTCGTCGAAAATTGCATTGGTACGGCCCCTTGCTAGCTGGTAACATGGGGCGTCCACCATTCCACCCACTGGCACTTGTTGAAATGTTCATTTCACTACAAAACTTGGTACATTATCCGTGGTCTGATTGATTCTAAAGGCCCTGATTTCAACCAATGGGATGGCTAGAAACATCAGGACACACTCATTGAAGTTTGAATGAGCCTTTCATCCCTGATAGGTCGATAAATTGAGTACCAGTACTATGGTCAGACTGGGACATACAATTGGGTCTGGACAGATGCGTCACTAGCGAGGGGCTGCAAGGTCTCATGGTTGCCGCCCCAGATAGAAGCTCAGGGGTTACAACCAAAAGGCTAGCAAGCGCTGTGTCCTGAGATTAGCGTAGCCCCAGATCTTTTACAAACCTAGCAACACCGCTGGCTCTAGCACCAAAGAAAAAGTGGCCTATATTAACAAATGACAATCCATTACTTTAGGGACTGTTTGAGAAGTACTCACGGAGGAGTTCTTGGGTAAAATGTGTTGCGAGTTGTGCATTTTAAAGACTAACTGTTCAGTAAAGCTGATCAATACTACTAGCTGGACAGTGAAGCCATTCATGAAACTGGGCCCACCCTGGACAGAAACTGTCCCACCTTGTCCAGAAAGGCTGACACACACTAGCATGTTGGGCCTGCACTTCGAGCATTGCCCTATAGGCCCGTAGGAGCCCGGCTATTAGTTAGGGTAATAATATCTCCAATTAGTACAGAGCTTAGAAGCAGTGAGAATACAGCATGAAGAGCTTTAAAAATAACATGCTATAATTATATATTTTCAATGGGAATACAAGAGTTGTGACCAATCCACATCCCTACTTGGCCAGAATGATTGCACAGAAAAAAGTATGGGGATTGAAGCACTTTGCGTTTGTGGTGTGAGCATAAAACCGAGAAACTCGACCTTGGTTACATGGAAAAAACATTTTTCCAACTTGGCATACAATTGGTGTTGTCGAAGCTTCTCTAAGACTGCCCGGACATGGCCTACATGTTCTTCCATGGAATTTGAGTAGATAAGAATGTCGTCAATGTAAACAAGAGCACAAACGTCCAGTAGTTCACAGAGTACATCATTCATAAAGAATTGGAACGCCGCAGGGGCATTGCATAGCCCGAAGGGCATGACCTGGTATTCAAAGAGGCCGTACTTAGTGCGAGGCCGTACTTAGTGCGGAAGGCCGTTTTCCACTTTTCTCCCTCTTTTACTCTTACAAGATGGTATGCTCCTCTTAAATCCAGTTTTGTGTAGATTTGAGCATGTTTCACTTGGTCCAGGAGCTCTGGTATAAGTGGTAAAGGATATCGATTTTTTACTGTGATCTGATTGATGGCTCTATAGTCGATGCAAGTTCTTAAGTCCCCTCCTTTTTAGGCACGAAGAATAAGGGCGAGGAGGCAGGTGACTTGGTCGGGCGAATGAAACCGTTCGCCAGGTACTGATCCAGGTAAGCTCTAAAATGCTGATTTTCCTGTTCTGTCAGAGCGTAAATTCGGCTGCGAGGGATCTGGGCTCCGGGTACAAGATGTATTTGACAATTGTAGGGTCTGTGCGGGGGCAGAACGTTGGCTTGCTCTTTTTTGATGGCATCCTGGTAATCTTGGTATTCAAGCGGTAAGGAGCTGATGAGGCCCAACACGATTCCTTTCTTCGATTTCAGTTTGGTGCCATCTTTTTTGTAACATGTGTCGGCACAATCATGAGGAAATGTCAGAACTCGTTTTCGCCAGTCGATCCTAGGATTGTGAGTCTCCAGCTAGGGCATTCCCAATATCATCTGGAACTGAGGAGCACCGATGCGATCGAAAGTAATGTCCTCTTGATGCCCGTCCTGACACAGTAGCTTGACTTTCTCAGTGTATTGTGTCACCGGGCCGCATGATAGCTGAGAACCATCCACAGCAGTGACATTTTCCGATTTCTGCTTCTGTCGGAGAGGAAGGCCTATTCGGAAAGCCAAATCTTGGTCAATGTAGTTACCCACAGCGCCACAATCAATATATGCCTCAAAGGCATGTGTTTTTGATGGTTGCTTGTGATTCACCAAAAGCACTGGAAGGACTAGATGTGAGGTCTGTACGGATTCCTTTATCATGCTCGACAAGCGTACCCCTACACCTGCCGGGCATTGGCGTTTCCCCGAATTCTGTTCTTCTTTTTCATCAGTTTTGTCTGTTGCCCCAATCGTTTTCTTGCGTGGTTTTACCGGGCTGTCACGGTGGAAGTGACCTGCTTGTCCACAATATAAGCAAAGCTGCTGTTGTCTTCTTTTTTCCCTTTCTGCTTTGGTAAGGGGACTTCATAATCCACCAATTTGCATTGGCTCAGACTGTTCATGTGGTTTAGTCTGATTCTCACGAGGTCATACGTAAACTGACCGTCCCTCTGATCTAGCTCGATCCATTTTCCGATTCTGCAACCTATGATCGAGTTGCACCGTCAGGTCTATGTAGTCCACACACCTCTCAGGGGGATTCACCACTTGCGCCAACACATCCTTAAGTTCTCCACGTAACCCTCAGTAAAAGAGTGTAGTCCTCTTCTCTTCTGACCAGTTGGTCTGGGCTATGAGACGATTGAAGGTTGCAATATAGGTTAATAGATCTTGACTCCCTTGTCTGAGTGACAACAACCCATTGTCCAGAGCTTATCCTGGAGTATGACGGGCAAACAATTTCTCCATCTCATATTGGAAATTCCCAAAGTTCCGGAGTAAAGGGTCATCTTGATTTACCAAAAGGTATAGACCAGTCCGCCGCACTACCTCCTAAATACGAGAGTACACACACCACTTTGGCTTGGTCATTAGGAAAGGCTCTTGGTCTGCACAAGAAATGAAGGCAACATTGGTTCATAAATACAGCGAACTTGTTTGGGTCGCCGATGAAGCGTTCGGGAGGGGCTAGAGGCACTGCTCCTCGAAGAACCACCTGAACCAGTGTTGATTGTTGTGGTGTGGAAGAATGAGAAGAATGGGTCACTCCAGGCAGTGGAACCAGTCCTGCTTGTGCTTGCATTTGTCTTGCCAATTTGTCAGTTCTTTCTCGAGTTACAATAAGATCCCTCCATAATGCATTGGTTTCCTGTCTTTGAAGCATGTACTTCAGCCCGTAATTCCCCTAGTAAGAAGGCTAACTGCTCTGTTTCTGAAGTTTCCATAACACCCAGACAGAGAGTATTAGAGGCTTCGCGTTCTGTTACGCTCACCTGGTCTCTGCACAGGCATTGGGGCACGGTTGCAGCCCTTCCTGAACTTGAATCATCCCCTTCAGGCCTCTCCCTCAGTAGAAAAGCTGTGAGCGGTGGTACGTGGTGATACTGCTCCTGCATGGAGATAACAGTGTGTGTGCGCCAATCGGTGATTGTTGTACCTCTTGAACCCTTCACCCCAAAGTACGGTTTCTGTGAGCATACGCTGGCCCATAAAGCTCACCTGTGAATTATGGAAGATAAGCTCTCCGTCCTGCTACTTCTTGCAGGGGTGCATCGAATGGGATCTAGATCCTTCACTGATCTCTGATGAGGATTAGTCCAGTCCAGCTGCGACTATGCTTCTCCTTATGTTTGCTAAGTCTTTCTTGAGCTCTTGCGATGCTGTTCGTTCTGTTTAATGTCTTTATATGTTGCTCCTGTTTATGCCCTCAATAATGTCTCTCTTCTGTTTTCTTCCCTTAGATGGAAATGTGGGCTCAATGCAGCTGTGAGATGCGAGACGCGGCCGGATGGAAGATGGATGCTACCGCAATGTTCGACAGCAGGTAAGTGATGGTTTAAGGAAAAGTGCGAAGTATGGCGAAGCGCAACCTTAAACTGACTGTTTTTTCGATATCTAACCTTGTCTTCTGTTTTTCCTTGCAGGCGCTGCTGTTGACAACTGGAGCGTGCCGTGCTGCGGTGCCAAGATGTAGATTTTGGCATTCCAGAAAGTGTAAAGATGAATACTTGGTTCGCCGAAGCGACGTACAGGTAAGAACAGCTTCCCCCAGTTGGTAAGTATGCTGGCAGGAAGCAGGATGTCCAGGAAGCAGGATCTTCAAAGGTAAGTCTGACCTCAGGCGACGGTGAGCGTTTTGCTGCTTGCAAGTGCAGAATAATACAAACTTCTGTCTTGAGGATCGAAGCAGCATATATTGTTGAGATCGTGGGCACGCCCTTTAGGGCCGGCTTACCAGCCACACCCTGGCGCTCCTAGAGAGTGAGCATGTGCGAAGGCAATCCATTAGCAGCCACACCCAAGAATACACTTGGAACTGCTTAATGGATAGAATGTTCAAGGTTAATGCATCTGAAGTGCTATGTCCATAATAAAAGCTTTTTGGTGTTAAATGGATGATCTTGTTTACTTTTCTTCATGAGCCTGGTGCCAAAGGCGCCAGGACAGTGTCCACCCAGGCCTCCTGTGCATGCGACCCCTGCATGCCTGTGTATTAGGGCCCAAGGACTTAATCCAGCAGTGGTGGCTTGACACGTTGTGATGCAATTCTTTCTGACAATATACCCCTCAAGAGTACGAAAGGACAGATTGAGGTGAGTATTGCCCGAAAATATTGGTACACCCTGGTACCTAGACAGCTGGCTGCAAGAGAAAGTAACCAAGTATTAAATATGACTCAAGACAACAAAATAACTAAGCAAGGTGATGAGCAGATACTCACAAGCAAGAAATGGAGACGGGGACTGATAAGTTCCAAGCTAGATTAGTGAGTATCCTGAAACAAGAGAGGTAGCTATTACCATTAGTACAAGATAGTAAGAAAAGGAAGAACCAAGAAAAGGAAGAACCAGGCAGTTGTGTGCTTACCAATGATTGTCCTGGAGGAATTCTGAAGAGGAAATTGCTGTAATTAAGTAGTAGTCCTGGGTACACAAAGTCTTGTTTCCTATTCCCGCCGGCACGAGGACGCCTAAAGAAGTCTTTGATCCTTGCACCGTTGCGCTGATGTCCTTGGATCCTTGCGCCGTTGCGCTAATGTCCTTTAAGTTCCTTAGAGTCTTTGGGCCGAAATAGAAGGAAGACGTGACGATGGTTCGGAGATGAATGCAGTCCAATAGACGTTCCGGTTTGGCAACAAGCAGGTAAGACGTGAGGGATGAGACGAATGCAGTCCAATAGACGTTCCGGTTGGGCAGCAGGCAGGTAAGACGTGAGGGATGAGACGAATGCAGTCCAATAGACATTCCAGTTTGGCAACAAGCAGGTAAGACATGAGGGATGAGACAAATGCAGTCCAATAGATGTTCCGGTTTGGCAGCAGGCAGGTAAGACGTGAGGGATGAGACAAATGCAGTCCAATAGACGTTCCGGTTTGGCAACAGGCAGGTAAGACATCAAGGGATGAGGCGAATGCAGTCCGTGGACGTTCCGAGTCAACAACAGATACCAAGTAAACAATGACAAAGAACGAGGCAAGGGAGGTCAAAGAGCAGACCAGGGGATCGAAGAACTGGATAACAAGGCAACAAAATACGAAGCTTGGAATTACAAATTCAGAAGCAGCGCCGTGCAGTGGGGACGGGGTTAATATACAGATCAGCTGACCGCACGCACAACGTGCCGCCGTAGGCTTGAACGCCAACGTGAATGCAAAGGGCACCAGCGTTTCCAGGGCAACCCATAGCGTTCTCTAAAGGAACGCGTAAACAGGGACAAACAAGGGTTCTGAGGGTTTAATGAGAATCCCAAATTCAAATGTCTACTGTTAAACCTATTGGGGAGTCGGGAATGTTTCTTCCTGTGTGTACTAGACCTATGACAAGAAAAAGAGGAATCAAACGGAACCCTGAGTTTCCTCCCCCAAAGAAAGATCCCCGGAGCGAGAGGACAAGAACCTGGACATGAGGAGAGGAGCATGCACATTTGACTCAGGTTCCCATGTACGCTCTTCCGGACCGTATCCTTTCCGGTCAATGAGAAAATGACGAACCCCACGTACCTTCTTCGTATCTTGAATAGCTTTAAACTCATACTTCTCCACACCCTGGACCATTACCGTTGCCGGACGAGAAGGGAGGCGGGTGCCTGCAGGGCATGGTTTCAAAAGGGAAACATGAAAGACTGGATGTATCTTCCACTGGGAAGGCAACTCTAAACGGACTACCAAAGGATTGAGCACTTCCTAAATAGGAAAAGGACCCACAAAACGAGGTACCAAACATCAACGACCAGGCAAATGGAGGTTCTTAGAAGCCAACCAGACAAGCATTCCGGGTTGATAATCGGGAGCAGGAGTCCGGTGCTTGTCAGCATAGAGTTTAGCTTGCCGTTGCGCAGCCTCCAAGTGATCAGAGACCGTCTCCCTCAGGGAAATGAAATCACTGATGCAGTCCTGAGCTGCCGGATTGTCAGTGGTAGGAATAACATCCCCAGGAATTGACGTGGGATGTAGACACTAAAGGGCAAAGAATTGAGTGGTGCCAGTAGACGAATGGACTGAATTAGTGTACGTATATGCTGCTGCTCCCAAAACATTTAACCATGACTCTTGATGTTGAGCGATTAGACAGCGTAAGAATTGTTCCATAGTGGCATTCGCCCTTTCTGTCTGCCCATCAGTTTCAGGGTGATAGGCCGTGGAGTAACGTCCATCAATACCCAAGACAGTGACGAGATGACGTCAGAAACGGGAGGTAAACTGTGAACCTCGATCAGTGATTATGATTTCTGGCAGACCAAAACGACGAAACACATGCTGCAAGAACAATTCCGCTAGGACCGGAGGAGAAGGCATGCCTTGGCAAGGTACGAACAAGGCCATTTTAGAAAAATAGTCTATGACCACCCATATGGTATCACAGCCTCTGACAAGAGGTAATTCTACCACAAAGTCCATCGAAATCATTAGCCAAGGTTTCTTTGGGACATGCATGGGATGAATCAATCCCATTGGTTTGGACGCCATACCTTTGCACTGAGCACAAATAGCGCAATTCTTGATGTAATCCGACACATCCTTAGTCATAGTAGGCCAGAATGCCCAACGTTTTAGTAACTCAAGAGTCTTGTGTCTACCCGGATGTGCGGCCATTAAGGCATCATGACACCACTGGAGAGCGAACACACGGGTTTCAGGTGTAGGAAGATAACTCCGCCCTTGTACATATGGCATTGAGTGGGTGATTTCCATCTCATAGTCATGGAGTTCTGGAGGATTAGTCGCCATCCAGGATTGAATCAAACGCTTCAAAGAGGAATCAACAGTACAAGAACAAATGACAAACGACAGCTGTAATACCTTCCCTTCCCAGACAGGCGTCTGTCCACCTTCATTCAATCTGGATAATGCATCTGCCTTAGAATGCAAACTGCTGGAACGGTAAGTGATTTGGAAGTTGTACATTGAAAAGAATTCATGCCAACGTGTGTGGCGGGCGGTGGTACAGCGTACTGATTTAAGAGCAAGACGATTACGGTGGTCGGTGAAGACCTGTACCGGAGCAATTGTACCCAATAGATGGTATCTCCACACCAGGAATGCATCCCGTATTGCGAGTAGTTCACGTTCAGTGATCGTATAATTCATCTCATACTTAGTATGCTTTCTGGAATGATAGGCCACTGGATGTAGAAGACCTGTGTCCTCACATCTCTGGGAAAGAATAGCCCCAATAGCTTGATCAGAGGCATCAGTCTCGGCAACAAATGGACGCTTTTGGTCCGGATGCTGGAGCACCGGGGCTGAAGTAAACGTGGACTTAAGCATGTCAAATGCTTCTTGGGCTTGCTCAGTCAATACAAAGCGATTGTTGGAGCTGGTTAGTGCAGTCAAGGGAGCTGCCATAGCAGAAAAGGAATGGATGAACCGCCTGTAAAAGTTTGCAAACCCTAAAAAGGACTGGAGGGATTTTACATTAGTTGGGACAGGCCAGTCCAATATCGCTTTAACCTTATTATTGCTCATCTTAACACCCTCCCTGGTGATGTTGTATCCTAAGAATTCCACCTGATCAGCATGAAAGACACACTTATCCAATTTAGCATACAGACTATTTTCACGCAGTCTCTGTAAAACAGTGGAGACGTGTTGAACATGTTCTTTGTAGGTAGAGGAATAAATGAGAATATCATCAATATAGACAACTATGAACAGGTCCAGTAAATCTTTGAAAACATCATTGATGAAATACTGGAACGTAGCTGGGGCATTACATAAGCCGAATGGCATGACCAAATATTCAAAAAGACCGTACTTTGTCTTAAAGGCTGTTTTCCATTTGTCACCTTCTCTGATTCTCACCAGATTATAAGCTCCCCTTAAATCTAGTTTGGTAAAAAAAACTTGGAAGAACCCAGTTGAGCCAACAGAACTGAAATCAGAAGAACTGGATACTGATTCTGGACTGTGATTGCATTCAGTTCTCTGTAATCGATACAGGGGCGTAGGTCTCCCACTTTTTTGAGAACAAAAAAAAGAGGTGATGCTGCTGGAGACCTAGAGGGATGAATGAATCCCATACTGAGTGCTTGGTCTAAGTACTCTTTTAGCACTACGTCCTCCTTTTGCGTGAGTGAATAAATTCTACCAGAAGGAATATGGGCCTCTGCCAGTAGTTCAATCGGGCAATCATAGGGACGATGCGGAGGTAGCTTTTCTGCCGCCTTTTAATCAAAAACACCCTTGAAAGAATCATATTCTTTAGGAAGGGGCACTGTAGTGATAGCCCCGATAGTGAATCCTGCATCCAGGAGCATGGAACTAGGATTTCCTGATTCAACTGTAGATACATGAGAAGACTCCTGACATTGGTCCGAGGTAAATTCAACAGAACGTGACACCCAGTCGATGATGAGATTGTGTTTAGTTAACCAGGGCAGTCCCAGAATCAGCTTGAGTTGTGGAGCTGAAATGACATCAAAATGGATGACCTCTGAATGTGTGTTACTAATTGATAAAACAAGGTCAATGGTTTGTTCCGTCACCAGACCAGAGATCAGGGATGTACCGTTCGCTGCATTAACTAACTCTGGTGTTTTCTTTGAAAGCAACGGAATGGAATGATCACGAACATATTGAGCGTCCACATAATTTCCGGTTGCACCTGAATCAAGAATGGGTTCAACAGACCAGGGTTTCTCAGATGGACAAGACAAGGTAGCCAATACCGAGAAAGGAACCGAGGATCTGGGGTCCATGACAACTTGACTCGACAAAGGGACCCCGTCTATTGTCGAGTTTTGGTGTTTCCCGCCTTCTTAGGTTTCTTGGAACAAAGCTTCAAGAAGTGTTCTGATGAGCCACAGTAGAAGCATAAATGATTGGCCCTACAAAGCTCTCTTTCTGTGGGAGTAAGTGGGCCTTGAATGGCACCAATCTGCATTGGCTCAGATGTTTAAACAGGTGTCAACACAGGAGGGATGGCTAGGGTGGTTTTTTGTTCGCCCTTACGTTCTGCCTTGCGAGCATCAATTTGCAACACAAGTTCAACCAGTTCTGGGAAACCACTAGGCACAACCAGTACCGTTGCTAAAACGTCCTTCAAGCCTTCCGAAAGACCTTTATAGAACAAAGCAGCTTTCTTTTCATCTGGCCAATCTGTTTCTGCAACTAATTGGTTGAACTTAGCCAAATAATCCATAAGGGAACTGTTTTTCTGTTGCAAAGAAAGCAATTCCAGGTCCATAGCCTGTGATTTATATCTGGTATCAAAGACACGGGTCATTGCCGTAATCAGTGCCTCACAATCATAAAGTAGCGGGCTACTTTGTTCGAGCAGGGGAATGGCCCATACTGCAGCAGTACCCCCAAGGTTAGACAAAACAAAGGTTGTCTTTGTAGTAGCATTCGAAAGGAGGCAGGCCTACACAAGAAATGTAAGCAGCACTGATTAATGAACGTTTGAAAGGTCTTAGGATGCCCTAGGAACCTTTCTGGAGGAGCCAACGGAAACTGTGCTGCCATGTAGACAGGGCCTGCCTCAGCTCTCGATTGAGCCCTTCTTGCAGCAGAATTCGCACTAGAACTAGATGCTCCAGCCCCTGACTGCAAGCCAGCATGTAACTCATTGATACAACGTTGAGTAGCATCATGTGCTGCTGTCATGTCGGCCCTGGGGTCAGCCACCACCTTGGACAAAGCCACCAAATAATCAGCGGCTTCTTTCATTTTATAGGCTTCTGAATATGTTAGGGCCCAAGGACTAAATCCAGCAGTGGTGGCTTGACACGTTGTGATGCAATTGAGTCTTTCTGACAATATACCCCTCAGGAGTACGAAAGGACAGATTGAGGTGAGTATTGCCCGAAAATATTGGTACACCCTGGTTCCTAGACAGCTGGCTGCAAGAGAAAGTAACCAAGTATTAAATACGACTCAAGACAACGAAATAACTAAGCAAGGTGATGAGCAGATACTCACAAGCAAGAAATGGAGACTGGGACTGATAGGTTCCAAGCTAGATTAGTGAGTATCCTGAAATAAGAGAGGTAGTTATTACCATTAGTACAGGATAGTAAGAAAAGGAAGAACCAGGCAGTTGTGTTCTTACCAATGATTGTCCTGGAGGAATTCTGAAGAGGAAGTTGCTGTAATTAAGTAGTAGTCCTGGGTACACAAAGTCTTGTTTCCTATTCCCGCCGGCACGAGGACGCCTAAAGAAGTCTTTGATCCTTGTGCCGTTGTGCTAATGTCCTTGGATCCTTGCATCGTTGCGCTAATGTCCTTTAAGTTCCTGAGAGTCTTTTGGCTGAAAAAGAAGGAAGACGTGACGATGGTTTGGAGATGAAGCAGTCCAATAGACGTTCCAGTTTGGCAGCACGCAGGTAAAACGTGAGGGATGAGACGAATGCAGTCCAATGGACGTTCCGGTTTAGCAACAAACAGGTAGGACGTGAGGGATGAGACAAATTGTAAGAGGATTCAATTCAACACTACAGCTAAGTCAATGCCTAGTCTGGGATACTGAATGGAAACCCTTATTGATATATCTTTATGTCCAGTTCATGAGTTCTGGATGACTACCCCTATATAACACCCCTCTCTTAGAATCCCCCTGACCCCATTGAGCCAAGAAGTAGTTCTGTTTTGCAAGTTTAAAAGGTTTATTTGAGAAATAAAACAAAATATAGATACCACGCTTTTATAACAAATTAATAATCGATATCGCCCTTATAAATATAATGTTAATCAACAATGGGTAATCTGACACTAGCACGCTTCTTTACAATCAATGAGGAGTTGGTGGAGGATGGATAAGGCAGCGAAAATATTTTCATGGTTTCAAATGGATGCAATGTTGAATGAAAATGCAGTACAGAACTAACTAATATGGTTTCACAAGATATCATATGTTCTCTTTTCCCCTGGTGGCAATTCACCCCCCCCCTATATGCAATGCAAGGAGATGGAAGTAACACACACAGTTCTCAGGAATGCAATCAAATACAATACAAAATTCAATTCCCATCCCAGCAGGCTTAGAGAAAACAGGTATGAGTTTTAAAACACAGCCCCAAGTGCTTTGAATGGGGTGGCAATGAAGTGAGAAATATGCTGAAAATGCTTTTAATTCCCTTTAGGAGGTTCAGGGTGAGTGAGAGATACTTGGGATGAGCTCAGGCTCACTTTAGCAATGATTCAGGGATGGTTATTAAGAGGCAAAATGACAGTGGACAGCTTGCAGCTTCAGAATTGACAGGTGACAGTTGTGCAGCTTTACAAATGACAGATGACACGATTTCTAGGAGACAGTTCTAATCAGATTAAAATAGTTGGATTAAATGATTTTAACTAAGAGCTTATTTCTGTCGCAATCTGATCTAAGTACTCACTCCTAGCTTTAAAAGGACTGGACCTCGCCACGGATAGGGTCAGGATTGGCTGCGGTTCCTTCGCCACGGACGGTCTCTGCACGCAGCGCCTGGGTCAGCTCCGCTCTGCTGGGTCTGTCAGGCACCGGTTCTGCTCACAGCGTCTGGGTCAGCTCCCCGGATACAGCGGCCTGTGGTTCTCTGGATCTCTGGTCTGCTTTGTGGGTGTCTCTGCTTTCTCTGGGTACAGCACTGCTTCTGGATCTTTCTGGCGCAGGGTTTCAGGCCAGAATCAACAGCTCAGCCCGGCTGTGAATAGTCTGCAAATGATTTGGAGGCCTGCTGAAGAGAACTCAGCTTGTGGGTTAGGCCTGTTCTTTACAAATTCTGAAGTAAAGTCTTGGTCTCTGAAGATTGATGGATTAAAGTCTGAAGTCTCCCGGCAGAGCGTCCCGCGGAAAGTGAAAAAGGGATCTCCACTTGTCCTGCACTGTCTGCTTTTATGTGTTTAGAAAGTGGGTGTGTGCGCAGCATCACTAAGCCAGCCCCTCTCTCAATTTATCATTGGCCAAGCTTTCCGTTCTCCCTTGATTGGGGAAAGGATAGTGTGTCAGAGTGATGTCATTTTATGGCCTGCAGAAAGGACACTCCCCTGTCAAATTGCACACAAATCTATATTTGATCCAAATACATATTCTCCCAAATACACAATTGTTTTTACATCACCTACACACATCATATATCACATGAGGTAGGCACTGTTCCGACTCTGGCGTTTCTAGGAACATGGGTAAAGAAATGGCAACTTATTTTTGATTTTAGTGGGTTATGCAACATTGGTTTTTCATTAAAAATTATACACATATACACGGCCTGTCCATACATACTCCAGTAAATTCCCATGTCTCTAGCTTAAACACAGAGTCTGTAGTATCAATAAATAGCGGGGTTTTGCCCCAGAACATCACACAAATTGGAGTTTGGGCTTGAATTGTGGGCAAAGTTTTCATTTTAAGGATCCCCAAATTTCACATTTCTGTCATCTGGTTACCAAGAGTTATCATTATTTCTGTAAAATATATATTTGCTTTCAATTCAAAGTACTGCAGTGTTTGAGTCCGCCCCCAAAGTTTGGGGATGACAGTGATCACATGTCTCTCCTGGCTGGCAGATCTTTGTTGACAGGAAACAGTCAAAATCACCATATCCTATTCAAGGGAAAAGGTCTTTTGTGTGGGCTCCAGCAAGCTGAGGTCAACAGACCACGGGGCCACTTTGCATTTGGTTAGCATGACCATGTGATATCCTGGGCTTTCTGAGGTGAGAAGGTTTCTCAGCCTTTTGGCCTGTTAATCAAATCAGATTGTCTCTGGGAACAGCAGGTGGTTAGATCTTCCATTACCTAACAAGCTTTGAAGTCCCAATTGTCACAGAAGGCTGATTAGCTTCTGAAGTAGCAGTTCTCCTGTCAGAGTTTAGACCGCTAGCGCCGCCTTGAGTCCAAAGCGGGTACTGCATGCATTTTTTTGAGTTGTCTTGAACTACTGCATTTCAATAGAGTGGTCTTTTGCTTGATAGTATAGGACCCTTTCTTAACATTGTTTTGATGGCATCCTCACAGTAGAGTGGTGATGTGGAACCCCCCACAAGAAGGTTGTATCTTTGGAGTGGTCTCGTGCCAACTGCGCAGTTCTCCTATTCTGGCGTGAATGTGGGCGGCGATAGGTCATCCCCACATCTACCCAGTCTATTGATTCAGCATGGGTCAAAACCCATGACAAATCCCCCCGCCCGACTGCGCTTTGATTCAAGTCGAGGGGAAGTCGGGTGCAAAGGAGGTTTTGAGCCCTTGCGCTGGTATGTCCCCATTATCTTCTTCCAATTCTGTAGGTGGCACAGTTCAGCATCTTTTCCTCCCTCCAGTCGATCAATCAGTTCTCCTTGCTGGTCCTGATGGGAGGATTGGGCGGTACCCTGGGCCCCTCGGGTCTCTGCTCCCGGTCCCCGGTCGTCCTCCTTGGTCAGTCTCCATGGTTTCATCTCTCCTAGGATGATAAAGCAAAAGCGGCAATACCTATTCGTAGACATTTTTCCATCACTACTAATGGTGTGGCAGACATATACATTTTATACTTTAACATACCTAACATTTTACTTTTGAGATACAAGTTATCATTCAAAGACAGTGGCTTACAAGAGTATAATATTTTAGAGACTATATGTGGGATATTTTAGGGTTGGAACTGAATTACACTGGAGCGGCCCCCTCTGGGATTCCAGTGGATTCCTCCAGTTGTTGCAGAGTGTGCCTGGGATGGCAACACTTTAGCTGATTTATTTGTACCCACTTGTCTTCCCCCTCTGCCAAACCGCCTTTGGGGATGCGGATCTTGTAGGCCACAGGGGAGATTTTGTCTATAATTTCAAACGGTCCCTTCCATGTAGGCAAACCTTTTCGCTGTTTGGCCTGGTTCCTTTGGAAATTGTATAGATAGACCCGATCACCCACCTTATATTCCTTTCGGGTAGTTTTTAAATCATAGTGGGTCTTCATGCTCTCGGCTGATCTTTCTAGATTCCGCTGAGCATAGGCAAAAGCATGTTGAAGGTGTTTCCTTAAATTCTCCACATACTCATGAGTTGTGGAGACATTTATCAGTGTCTGCTCTTGAGTCCTGTAGAGCAAATGCTGGGGAAGCACCATCTTGCGTCCAGTCATCAACTCAAATGGTGACATTTTGGTTGCAGATGAAGGGGTAGATCTGATGGCCATTAGGACCAGAGATAGTCGGATATCCCAACTTGGCCCAGAATCTGCCACAAACTTTTTTAAGATGCTCACAATGGTTCGGTTGTATCTCTCTACTGCCCCAGAAGAAGCTGGCCAGTAAGCAATATGTAGCTTTCTTTTGACCCCCAGTATCTCCCACATCTTTGTCATTACTTCACTGGTGAAGTGGCTACCTCTGTCTGACTCAATCCTTTGAGGTAGACCAAAACGGGAAAAGATGTGGTTAATCATCAGGGCAGCTGCTGTTTCTGCCTTGCAGTTTGGTGCCGGGAGACATTCCACCCACTTGGTAAACAAGCATGTAACGGTCAACATGTACTTGTTTCCTCTAGACAAGCGAATCACAGGGCCTACAAAGTCGATTTGCAAATCTGACCATGGCAGTGTCATCCCCCTCTTTTGGAGAGGCGCACGGTGTGTGAGGGATGATGGCTGAAATTGTGCACGCACAAGACACCCCTTCAAGTATTGGTCGAGGTCCTGCCCCATGTGTGGCCAGTATGCAACCTCTCTTAAGATTTCCAGTGTTGTGTGAAACCCCCTATGACCGGCGGTGGCCGCATCATGGGTGTGACTTAACATCAGGCTTCGGAATGAGGTAGGAACCACCCACTGATCATGGCCAGCTTGGGATTTCCTTACCAACAAACCGTCTTGGATTCGGAACATTTTTGGACATTTCATCAACACTCTTAGGTCCTCTTTCCCAATGTAATCTGTGTCAGCCAGGGGAAAGTTCTCAGGGTCCTCAAGGTGTTGGTAAAACTTACCAATGATTGGATCCCCCTTCTGAGCTGTAATTAAATCAGCATCAGGCGTCTCCTTACTCCATTGTGCAATTGAAAGATCATTGTGAGCATTTGCCTGGGACCTAGTGATAGCGGTGACCTGGATTTCCCCCAACAGGGACTCTATTTCGATTAGATCCCCTTGGATGGCCCCAGTTTTGGCCAGCTGATCAGCTAAGTCATTTCCAGTTTTGTCTGGTCCCTCTACTTTGGAATGACCCTTGATCTTCTTCCAGTAGATGGTCATCCCATTCGATGTGACCAGATCATCAATATTTTGGATTAACTTCCCATGTTTCAAGGGTTTGTTATTAGCACATAACATGCCTCTGGTTTTCCAATTAACCAGGTGCTCCACAAACCCGTTCCGTACATAATCCGAATCTGTGATTATGACCAGTTCGTGGAGTTGATGCTGGACAGCAGTGAGGATGGCCTGATGCACAGCCATCAATTCTGCCACCTGACTACTTCGGGGACCAATTTTGTATCCAGCGGAGGGTTCTGGAAACTCCTTCACCCAGGCATTCCCTACGCCGGCCACCAGTTCTTTCTCCCCGTTGTTGTCAACATGGTACGAGCATCCATCCACATAGACAGTGGGCATTCCCTCACACTTGTCTTCTTCAAAGACTTTGTGTGGGGAATTAAGGTATGCCTCCATGTTGTCCTTGATTTTTAGACTTTCGTCCTCGAGACAGTTTTCTCTGGCACAATCATGCAAGTCAGCCAGACCTTGCGCGAGGGGACTCTTCTTGTTTTGGCCATATCTGATCTCCACAGGAAAGCCTTGCATTGACAGAATCCAGGAAGTAATTCGGGAATTACTCACATTTCCGGCCCGGATTCTGTCACTTTGGAGATATTGCAGAGGCTGGTGTGGAGTCTCCACTATGATGTGTTCCCCCTGGATAAACGGGCGGTAATTCTTCAATGCCCACACCGTTGCCAGGAGTGCCTTCTCACAATCGTTGAAATTTTCCTCCACAGAGGATAAAGTTTTGCTCGCATAGGAGATTACTTTATTGACCTTGTCATGCTTTTGGTATAATACTGCCGTCAAGCACGTATTAGAGAACCCCGTCTCCAGGAAGAACTCCTTGTTTCTGACAGGGTAAGCTAGGCAAGGCACTTGTGAGAGGCTTCTTTTGAGTTGTCTTACTGCCTCGGATTGTTCTGGACCCCATTCCCACTAGACCCCCCCGTTAAAGAGATGAATCAGGGGTCTAGTGATCTCTGCGTAGCCTTCAATGAACTTTCTGCTGTAATTAGTCAGTCCAAGGAGGCTCCTTAGTTCCCGCAGAGTTGTGGGGTCTTTCAGTTTCTGGAGTGCTTCCACTTTCTTTTCTTGGGGACAGAGACCCTGAGGAGTAATCTCATGCCCCAAGAAATTAACACGGGTTCTACACCACTGTGCTTTCTGAAAGGAAGATTTTGCTCCGGCGGCCCTCAACTGTGTCAGAGCATAACGGATCTCCGCTATGTGTTCCTCCACAGATTAACTTTTGATGAGGACATCATCTACATAAGCCAGGTTACCTCTCGCACCCAGGTCGGGCATGGCCTTATGTAGGAAAATGTTGAATTAATTGCCGGAGTTGAGATATCCGAATGGAGTCCGGGTCCAGTTGTACTGCTGGCCCCAAAGGTAAAAGCCAGTTTGTATTGGTCCTCCCTACTGACAGGCACGGTCCAGTATCCATTGGTCAGGTCTATTGCAGTGAATACCTGTGACCCCTGAATCTGGGCCAGCCCTTGGTCAATGTAGGGCAGAGGCCATCGGGAAGTATGGACCCGTTTGTTGAGCTCCCTAAGGTCGGCGCAGAGTCTCCACTGGCCGTTTGGCTTCAATATTCCCAGCACCGGATTATTGAAGGTGCTGTGTACTGGACGTATTATTCCCCGGGACTCAAGGTTCTTAATTATTTCAGTAAGGGACTCCATGGATGCGAGAGGCAAACGATATTGCTTCACAAACACTGGAGTCATTCCAGGGTCTGTGGGAATTGTTGTGGTGTGGATGTCGGTGCGACCACAGTCATATGAGTCTACTGCAAAGAGATCTTGGAAATGCAAGAAAACTTGTTTCAACTTTTGCTTCTGTTCCAAAGTCACACAGGCATCAGCTAGGTTGACTCTCTCTTCCACCATCTGCCTGAAACCTGGAAAGACTTCTGGTTTGGCTATCTCAGTGGCCTCCTCCAGCTGGGTGGAGAAGTCCCTGGTCAGAGTGCTGATTTGGACTGGAGGCTTCAGGTGGGAAAGGCAGCCCTCATGGACCTGGAAAATCACCTCATCCCTCCTGAAGTCACAAGTCACATCTTCCTTACCATAAGGGCAAGAAGTGTACACCAGGAAGTTCCCCCCATGCCGGTAGAAAATCCTGTCTGGTGTTGTCCTGTCCTCGCTGTCACTGTCAAAACAGTCTTTGGGGATTGGTCCTAACAGTTCATTTCCTAAATCAATGGAGAAATGTCGGTCATCAATCGCCATTCCAATAATGGTGCCTGTGGCTAGAGTAATACTCTTTAAGTCGCTGTTATCCCCCTCTATTGGAATGGTGTCATGTTCTATGTTGACTAATGGTGTTGGGTTTACCCCTAACCCTTGCTGTTGGAGAGAAGCATTTAGATGTATATAAGCATCAGGGTTTTGCAATTTTTGTCCTCTTTTAACTTTCACTTCCAGGGAGAATTGTCGGGCCCTTTCTGGGATGGTGACTTCCTCTTTGATCTGAATTTCAACTGCATAAGGTAGCTATTGAGCTGACCTAAATGCTTTTTCTGGATCATCAAATCCCATGGGATTATCCGCTAATCGGGACCAAGCTTTGAAGTTTATTAGGTCCAAACTAATGGCAAAGCGATTGAGAATGTCACTGCCTAAGTAAAAGGCGGCAGTGACGTTTCACACGACCCAACAATTATGGACTATGCTCTTGTTGCCAATGGAGATTTTGAGCATACACCTGCTTGGCAGGAGATGTTTGGAATTAGGTGCTTCCAGGTCCATTTCCCATTTGTCCATCAGTTTGAATGTGGGAATGGCTGGATCTTTTGGGAGTTGGCGGAACATGGCTTCGCTGATGAAACTCTTACCGTTGTTCACACACACTCGAGCGAGAACAGAGTCCTTCCCATCATTTAACTGAACAGGGATGAACAACTGCTCTCCAATTTGCTGAATATCAGCCAGGCTCTGAGCTGATTTCACATCTTTCTGGACTATAGGATTGGGAGTTTCTGATTGTGGATTAGTAAAGAATTTCAGGGTGTTTCCTTCCAGTATGGAATACCACCTTAAACTGGAAGGAAGGTTGATTTTCAGAAATAGAGAGGACCCCCCATCACCAGTCTGTTGTCCTACTGCTATTACTGTCACGTCTGGAGTTTGGTTGTTCTGGAAGTGAAATTCTACTTGGTCAGATTTTTGTTCAACCATGTGGCAGGTGCCGTTTAAACTAACATGGTTGACACTCTGTTTTAATTTTATGGATCGGCTAGTCTGGGTCCAGAGGACCTTGTTTACACAATCTATTAGGGGTGACAACCTTCTCAGGAGGTCATTCCCTAGTAAACAAGGGGTGCCCTCTGGAGTCACTACTATGACCGGGTGTTTCAACTTATGTCGCCCAATTTTAATGTCCAAGTCTGCAGTCCCCTCAACGGGAATTTCCTTCCCGTCAAAGTTCTGCAGTTGTCCAGGAAGAGAGGTGAGAGGAATTCGGTAATTCTCCCCCCTTCCTGCATTTAGTTCCTCAAAGGCCCTTTTGGACAGAAGGGTAGCTTGGGATCCAGTGTCCACCAGTGCCAAAATTGTACCCTGCCCCTGTACTTGTACCGGGGCATAGTATCTTCCCTCTTTCTCCTCAAGGGGGCACAGATAATGCACATTTTTGGACAACTGGTGGGCTAACTTTCTGGTTTTGGACATGGCGAGAGAAGAGATTTGGGCAGAATTCTGTGGAGAGTCTTGGGAATCTGAAAGAAAAAGTTAGCAACTGGAGATCAGAGCCATTGTGGGTTCCCCTGGTTCCGGTTGTGGGCCACCTCCCCCCCCCTTTTTAGAGGCAGTCACCAGGATGGGTTTGAACCAGGGGATTTCGGTATTGTGGGTTCTGGGATGAGATGATGGGCGGCGGTAGCTCAGTCTCCACATCTCCCCAGTCTGAATTGGCGTCCCTTGGGACCCATTTTCCCTTGGGAGGAGTTCCCCCATCTCTAAAGGAGAAGATCCTTTCCCCAGGATCCTCTGAGGATCCCTCTCCCTCAAATTGGAAGATCTGTACCTCCTCCACAAACTGGGTCTGTTTGGGTACTTTGTTTCTCCTACCCCCCCTCTGCTCCTTGGGAGGGAGGCTTTCAGGGACAGGAGATTTTGTTTCCGGTTCCTGGTCTTCCAGGGGCTGTTTACAAGTTGGGAAGGAAGCTTCCTCCAAGGCTTTACACCCCCCTTCCCCTTGTGCCTCCTCCCTGGGAACCGGTGGGTTATCGGGCTGCTGCCCCCGTCATTGTTCTGGAGCACCAGGTCCAGAGTTTGGGGAATTTTGCGGTGGCATGCTCATCTGAGGGTTCTGTTGAGCCCTCAGTATGTAACCCAGATCCCGTGCCATATTTTGGACCTGGCGCTCAAGTTGTGAAACCCGCTCAGGCTGATACGGGGCTCTATTTTCTCCCCTGGGCTGATCCCGGGAAGGGTAGCTATCCCTTCTCTGGTAATACCCCGGATTGGGAAGATTTGGGTACCCCTCCACCCTTGGCCTCCCCTCTCCTGGATTAGGTTGTCTGGGCTCAGGGAATTGGGGAAAGAAGGATGGATGGTTTTGGGGTTGGAAATTGGGTGGATACCTGGGAAAAAAGTTCTGCCCAGGATTTGGTGAATTTCTGCCCTCCTGGGGGAAGTTAGGAGGGAAGTTCCCCGGGGTAGGCGCTTTTCCTGGATCCCCCCCCTTGGGCTGGAGGAGTCCACACATAACCCATGATGGGTCGGTTTTCCTTGTAGCGGGGACTTACATGGACAGGGGAGCGGGGGACCCCATTTGTGGGACTACCTCCTCGACTCCCTGTCTGTGACTGGCCCGAGGGCCTTCTGAGCTGTGAATTATTTGGTTCAGGCAGGTTTTTAGGCCCCCCATCTCCAAATCTAAAACGGGGGCAACCTTTACCTCTGCCACCTTGGCAGCAGCAGGGGTGCTGTTGGTTTTGGGGTTTTTCGGCGCATTATTTTTATTTTCGCTGGGCTTCTGCACCTCATAGATCCGGGTAGCCTGTTCAATGACCCAGTCTAAAGATCTTTTCTCATGAAAATCTCTCACGAGCTGGGTCATTATGTATTTGGGTAAGGCATGGAAAAACTTATTGATAAATTCTCTGCTATCCGTGCGCACCCTTCTGGTGGTCTGCGCAAAAGCACGCTTTAATTCTTGCACAAACTCTTGTGGGGCCTGATCCTCCCCACATTGCAAATTGTAGGCTGCCTTGCGAGCCTCTTGAGGATTTCTGTGCACAGAAAAATGTTTCAAGATGGCCGCTCTGTATGTGGACCAACTTGAATGGTTTTGATCCTCCAGCCCCGCAAAGAAACTGGAGTATTCTGGTGAGAAGGCCCACTTTACATATTGAATACAGCTTTGGCTGTCCTTCAAATGGAAAGTCTCCATCATTTGCTCATAGAGCTCCAAGTGTTCCCAAACAGAATACTTGGCGTTCTTATGATAAGGCGTGATGACACTCCTTATTGCCTTTATTTGTTTCAATGGGTCCTTAAGCAAGGCCCTTTTTGCCTTATTGGCCTTTTTGGTTCGGGTAACCCTGGTCCATTCATCCTCTGACTCAGAAGCGCTGCTCCCAGAGGTGCCCGTCTGATCTTCCAGGTTTTCCCGGATTCTGCGGGCCTGGGAATGGCTGGCAGAATGTGGAGACCTGGTCTCCTGTGTCCTGTGACACTCAGAGGAGTCTTCAGATCCCTCCTTGCTACCAGGATTTGCTGGGTATCCCCCCCACTGACCTAACTGGGCAGAGGTTTTCAGGATGCCCTTAATGGGCCTACTCTCCTGGGGTTCCCCACTAAATTGCACTGTGCTTGGGTGCCCATACCCGGATACCCGCCCATCCATTCCTGGGAAGTACTGGCCTATGAGCCCCATACTTCTTGCTGGATAGTAATCTGCCATCCCCGTGGCCCTGGGCTCATGTGCGCGAGGGGACATGGGGGTGGCAGAGTCCAGGGACTGGGAGAGATGAAGGCCTCTGGTACTAGGGCTCCTGAGGTTATGCTCAGGAGTTTCTCTTTCCCAGCGAACCTCATCTCTATCCGCCCCTGCTTCCTGTTGCAATGCAAGAGCCTGCGCTTTCAGTTCCACAGTTAAGGCCTTGCTAGACTCTATCAGTCTCTCCTGCATCGCTACCTGTTGCTGGAGCCTATCATTGTGCTGATAGAGAGCCTCATTTTCTCTCTGTGCCTCCTGATTGGTCCTGGAGTACTGGGCCAGTCTCTGCTGCAGGAGGGTTACCTCCTGAGCTGTGTCCCTATTGGCCTGCTCCTTTCTTGCCAGAGCATCCTCCACCCTCCTGGTGTGCTCTAACAAGTTCTGGTGTTCTTTTTGGAGGTCACCCAGTCCCTGGAGGGCCAGGTGATTTTCTTCCAATTTCCTTTTTAAGTGGAAGACTTCCTGGCCTAAGGTATCCCTTTCCTGACTAAGAGCCTGCATCTGTGCCGCCAGGTCGTCCCTTTGCCTTTGGAAGGCACCAGCTTTCTGGTGCTCCTGATCAAACTCTGCCTGGGTATCCAGGTCTTTCAGAATCAATTTATTGCTTTCCTCTTTCTCTCTGTCTAATCGAATTTGCAGGGTGGCTACCTGCTCTGTGCATGCCCTGTTGAAGTCCAGTTGTTGCTCCAGCTTTTTCTGGCTCTGCAGAAGGGAGTCCAAACCTTCTTGGTACTCCTTCTGCAAGGCCAGAAATCTGGTATCCTGGTCAGCCTTTTCCTGTTGCAGTCTATCCATGTCCTCTTTTATTTTAATGATATACTGCCTGCTATCATTTTCTGACTCCTGGCTCCTCTGCAGCCTCTGCTCAGAAGAGACCAGGTCAGATTGGGCCTTTTCTAACGCCAGCTGTTGCCTACTTGCCAGATCTTGGCCTTCAGCACATTTGTCCTGCATGGCTCCCATATATAGATACAAATATGCCGCTATCCTGGCAATCTTATTATGTTCATCTTTGGCTTTAGGGACCATATATAGTTCACTCAGGGCCACATGTAGGGGACCCTGATCTCCCCATATATCTGACCCTGTTTCAGTGACCTGTTGCGCGATTGCCTGAAACCAGACCGTTTTGTCCTGATGAGTCCACTCACCTCTCACAAATAGCTTATGTAAGAAGTGCTCTCTGGCTATTTTGATGTCTACCAGTGTCGTCATTCTGGAATTTGAGTTCCTTCCTGACTTACAGAAGTTTGTATTTTATTTTTGCAAAACAGACCGTTTCATTAGAGCGTTCCTTTGAGGAGTGCTTTACAGCGTAACACAGCGTGGTGATCCGACCAGATATGTGTATCTGGTCAGCTGGCACACTGTATTAATCTGCACAAATGGTAAATCTAACCCAGAATATCCCGACTCGAGCCCCCACTTTGTAAGAGGATTCAATTCAACACTACAGCTAAGTGAATGCCTAGTCTGGGATACTGAATGGAAACCCTTATTGATATATCTTTATGTCCAGTTCATGAGTTCTGGATGACTTCCCCTATATAACACCCCTCTCTTAGAATCCCCCTGACCCCACTGAGCCAAGATGTAGTTCTGTTTTTCAAGTTTAAAAGGTTTATTTGAGAAATAAAACAAAATATAGATACCACGCTTTTATAATAAATTAATAATCGATATCGCCCTTATAAATATAATGTTAATCAACAATGGGTAATCTGACACTAGCACACTTCTTTACAATCAATGAGGAGTTGGTGGAGGATGGATAAGGCAGCGAAAATAATTTTATGGTTTCAAATGGATGCAATGTTGAATGAAAATGCAGTACAGAACTAACTAATATGGTTTCACAAGATATCATATGTTCACTTTTCCCCTGGTGGCAATTCACCCCCCCCCCCCCCCTATATGCAATGCAAGGAGATGGAAGTAACACACACAGTTCTCAGGAATGCAATCAAATACAATATGAAATTCAATTCCCACCCCAGCAAGCTTAGAGAAAACAGGTATGAGTTTTAAAACACAGGCCCAAGTGCTTTGAATGGGGTGGCAATGAAGTGAGAAATATGCTGAAAATGCTTTTAATTCCCTTTAGGAGGTTCAGGGTGAGTGAGAGATACTTGGGATGAGCTCAGGCTCACTTTAGCAATGATTCAGGGATGGTTATTAAGAGGCAAACAAATTTTTAGCAAAGGAAAGCAAAAAGCTGCTATCTTTTTACAGGTAAAGAAATCAGGCCAAATCGCAAATCGCGGCAAAATTCGCGAGTGCGTGAATCGCGATTACGGCAAAAGTATAAGGAGTAAATTTCGTTCCTATCCCAAACGGTTCCAGAGATACGGACGATTAAATAAAGGTAGATTTTCGGATTTAAAGTAAAACTCAAAATGACAGGTGACAGCTTGCAGCTTCAGAATTGACAGGTGACAGTTGTGCAGCTTTACAAATGACAGATGACACGATTTCTAGGAGACAGTTCTAATCAGATTAAAATAGTTGGATTAAATTATTTTAACTAAGAGCTTATTTCTGTCACAATCTGATCTAAGTACTCACTCCTAGCTTTGAAAGGACTGGACCTCGCCACGGATCGGGTCAGGATTGGCTGCGGTTCCCTCGCCACGGACGGTCTCTGCGCGCAGCGCCTGGGTCAGCTCCGCTCTGCTGGGTCTGTCAGGCACCGGTTCTGCTCACAGCGTCTGGGTCAGCTCCCCGGATACAGCGGCCTGTGGTTCTCTGGATCTCTGGTCTGCTTTCTGGGTGTCTCTGCTTTCTCTGGGTACAGCACTGCTTCTGGATCTTTCTGGCGCAGGGTTTCAGGCCAGAATCAACAGCTCAGCCCGGCTGTGAATAGTCTGCAAATGAGTTGGAGGCCTGCTGAAGAGAACTCAGCTTGTGGGTTAGGCCTGTTCTTTACAAATTCTGAAGTAAAGTCTTGGTCTCTGAAGATTGATGGATTAAAGTCTGAAGTCTCCCGGCAGAGCGTCTCCCAAATACACAGTTGTTTTTACATCACCTACACACATCATATATCACATGAGGTAGGCACTGTTCCGACTCTGGCGTTTCTAGGAGCTTGGGTAAAGAAATGGCAACTTATTTTCGATTTTAGTGGGTTATGCAACATTGGTTTTTCATTAAAAATTATACACATATACACGGCCTGTCCATACATACTCCAGTAAATTCCCATATCTCTAGCTTAAACACAGAGTCTGTAGTATCAATAAATAGCGGGGTTATGCCCCAGAACCTCACACAAATTAGAGTTTGGGCTTGAATTGTGGGCAAAGTTTTCATTTTAAGGATCCCCAAATTTCACATTTCTGTCATCTGGTTACCAAGAGTTATCATTATTTCTGTAAAATATATATTTGTTTTCAATTCAAAGTACTGCAGTGTTTGAGTCCGCCCCCAAAGTTTGGGGATGACAGTGATCACATGTCTCTCCTGGCTGGCAGATCTTTGTTGACAGGAAACAGTCAAAATCACCATATCCTATTCAAGGGAAAAGGTCTTTTGTGTGGGCTTCAGCAAGCTGAGGTCAACAGACCAGGGGGCCACTTTGCATTTGGTTAGCATGACCATGTGATATCCTGGGCTTTCTGAGGTGAGAAGGTTTCCCAGCCTTTTGGCCTATTAATCAAATCAGATTGTCTCTGGGAACAGCAGGTGGTTAGATCTTCCATTACCTAACAAGCTTTGAAGTCCCAATTGTCACAGAAGGCTGATTAGCTTCTGAAGTAGCAGTTCTCCTGTCAGAGTTCAGACCGCTAGCGCCGCCTTGAGCCCAAAGCGGGTACTGCATGCATTTTTTTGAGTTGTCTTGAACTACTGCATTTCAATAGAGTGGTCTTTTGCTTGATAGTGTAGGACCCTTGCTTAACATTGTTTTGATGGCATCCTCACAGTAGAGTGGTGATGTGGAACCCCCCCACAAGAAGGTTGTATCTTTGGAGTGGTCTCGTGCCAACTGCGCAGTTCTCCTATTCTCACGTGAATGTGGGCGGCGATAGCTCATCCCCACATCCACCCAGTCTATTGATTTAGTTTGTTCTGGGATAGAATAATGGGCGGCGATAGCTCATCCCCACATCTACCCAGTCTATTGATTCAACATGGGTCAAAACCCATGACAAAATGCAGTCCAATAGACGTTCCGGTTTGGCAACAAGCAGGTAAAACGTGAGGGATGAGACGAATGCAGTCCAACAGACGTTCCCGTTTGGCAGCAGGCAGGTAAGACATGAATGATGAGACGAATGCAGTCCAATAGACTTTCCGGTTTGGCAACAAGCAGGTAAGACGTGAGGGATGAGACGAATGCAGTCCAATAGATGTTCCGGTTTGGCAACAGGCAGGTAAGACGTCAAGGGATGAGGCAAATGCAGCCCATGGACGTTCTGAGTCAAAAACAGACACCAAGTAAGCAATGACAAAGAACGAGGCAAGGGAGGTCAAAGAGCAGACCAGGGGATCGAAGAACTGGATAACAAGGCAACAAAATACAAAGCTTGGAATTACAAATTCAGAAGCAGCGCCTTGCAGCGGGGTTAATATACAGATCAGCTGACCGCACGCACAAGGCGCCGCCGTAGGCTTGAATGCCTACGCGAATGCAAAGGGCGCCAGCGTTTCCAGGGCAACCCATAGCGTTCTCTGAAGGAACGCGTAAACAGGGACAAACAAGGGTTCCGAGGGTTTAATGAGAATCCCGAATTCAAATGTCTACTGTTAAACCTACTGTGGAGTCAGGAATGTTTCTTCCTGTGTGTACCAGACCTATGGCAAGAAAAAGAGGAATCAAACGGAACCCTGACATTGTGCCCCTGACTTCGTGACCATGACACCTGGGGTGTCCGGAAGGGACACACATGGGGGTTGTGGGGCTGTCGCTGCTGTGGACACATATGTTGGGTTAGTGTAGCCTACAGCGGGATGAGCTGTCAGTGGGTATATCCCTCCATGTTCTGCTGCACCCTCTCATTCCTGGGAAATCGCCCTTGCTACCATCCTGTCCGTCCTCCCCTTACACTCTACTGTGTCTTCGAACCTCTTCCAAAGGTCTAATATTTCCTTCCTTCTTTGTAATGGTTTTCCCTTATATTTGGCTGTTAGGAATATGGGCATATGCTCTAGCGTACCCTTATTATGGGAGCCCTGCGCTGGCCACAAGTGGGGCATCCCCCATCCTCTTGTTTCTGTCACCCACTGCTTATGGTACTTTCTGAGTCTGTCGCTGTACAGCGGTAGAGCATTACACATGTACTCTATTGGGGCCTCTCCTCCCATGGTAGGGGTGGTCGTGCCCTTGCTGTCCTTATGCTTGGACTAACCGGCTGCACACAGTGTTACAGGTTGTCAAAAAACACAATCAATGGTCACCCCCTCCCTTCTGACAAACATTTTTTAAAATGTTTTTCCCCCTCTTTTTCTTCTTCCACGCTGTCACTCACACAATCTACATATTCAAAATATACTACAAATCTCACAGTGCCCCTCCTCGGAATTCACCTTTTACAATAAAAACACAAATAAAACAAGCTAAAATAACAAGCTAAAATAACTACTATTCCCGAGTCCTCTACTTATACAGGGCTCCTATGTATTTCCTTTTCCTCCGTTACACAGCTTGAGTGGTGCCACCTTCTTCCCACACTCGGGGAGGCTTCCTACCATTCCATTTTCCTTTCCTTAATATTCTCCTAAAAAAATGTATAATAACACAAATCAAAACAAACCACATACATGCCACACTCACAATTTCAATATCTGCATGTTCATACCGTTCACACTCTCCCATACATGTATTCCCTATTTGTTATCCCTGGCAGGGCTATACTCACGTGCGCGTGTTCCCCTGAACTCCTCCGTCACGGAGTTCCAGCAACATTGGCATGCACTTGTCCTCAGAGCCACGCCCCACTTCAAAGAGCAGACAGGAATTCTGCAAAAACAGCCACTGTGAAATATGAGTTTTTGGGACTGGTCGCTGTAGGTGGCCGTGGCCCCTTCGGAGAGGCTGCCTGGACACCGGCGGAGGTACGGGGGCGCTGGGATCATGTTTGGGTCACCAAATGAAGGCATGCCCACAAACGCTCATGCCAGAAAAAATGCAACCCCCTAAGGCCAAGAGATTCTTTCAAGGATAACAAGTTTTAATTACATTAAAAAAAGGTAGGACAGGAAAGAACTCTGCTGCTCAAGAACGTTCTGCTGAAAAATAGTACAAGCAGAATGTTATAAGCAAACAAATCGTTATCGGTGACGTAAACATATACAGTAAAAACCCATGTGGCTGGTTGGTTAGACCTTATACATGGTCCGCCTGCCCGGGTATGCCAGGCCATTGGCCCCATCTCGACCAGCCTTCTTCCATCATGTGGGATCTGCTGGGCTCATCATCTCCAGGGAACCGAGGTCGATTTTGCAAATTAGTTACTATGTAAGACAATGCTGCTCTATCATTATGCCGTGCACCTGGGATGCTCGGGGACTGGCATGGGGAGGGGGTTTAAGAGCAAGCTGACCCACACATTCTTCACTCATTCTGCATCACACTATCCACACCCAAAGCTTCCACCCTCACTTTGGACTATGATTTATTCCACCCTGTACCTCGCATTACAAATCTTGTAATTGTGTGATAAGGCGGAATGGTCGTGTTCTTTCAGATCTTTTATGGCCAGTGGGTTTATGGTTGGTGGTCTGGGGTAATCTACTCTTGTGGAATTCAGGGGTCTAGGGACTGGGACAGATGTGGGTGCAATAACTCATGGTTGGTTGGGTGGGGGTCGGGGGCCTGCTTTGGCCTGGCTATCATGAACGTGCACTGTGAGGCACCTGGTACTGTCTCGTGGCCTTGCAGGGCACATTCCTTCTTGAGATAACACATATTGGGAACAGTTGTAGAACAGAGGAGATTTTCTATGGGAAGTAACCATGTGGGTCTCTCTATCATCAGCACTTGGGACTATTCAGGTTTCTTCGTTAGGTCTGTGTGAATGTTTCTACAATAGCTACAAAAATTGCACCTACTTATATGCGCGCACTAAGTCTAAGCATCAACATTTTGCATACTATTGTGTCCATGCAGGGTCTCTTAGCATGCCCTTCACCCAAACTGTTGCAAGTGTATTTATGGGATTCGCCTTTCTCTAAAGCGCCTAGGGGGTGGGAGAGGTTCATTTCCTTCCCAACATTATCCCACCATACCTCGCTGCAAGCCGTCCTCAGTGCAAAGACGGGAGAGCTACACCTCCTAACTCTGAGAGAAGCTCCCTCTTCGTCCGAGGACCAGCAACGCAGCAATGGCAGCAGACTCGAGGCAGGATGAAGACAGGGAGGCGATGCAGGTTCACAGCAATCAAAAATGAAATCCTTCCAGCGGTCAAGGGTCGGTGCGAGTGCGGTGTTGACAATCCACAGCAGGATGAGGCAGAGATCTGTGATCTCCTCATCCCCAAGGGCTTCTTTTAAGTGCTCAGATTGGTGCCACAGCCCCCCCCCCACTGAGACCCACACCAGCGAAACCATCCCAGCCTCTCTCCACCCGCCCAACCCTGCAACCCTGTAATGGCAGGTTTTTGCCTTTGGAAGAAGTGATCTACTATGTGGGCACGATGAAAGCATATTACAACCAGAAGGCATTGCTCAGAAGACCAGTGAGATCCAGCTGCAAAGAATTGAAGGTGGTGCACCAAATAATACCGGGCATGTGAAAATGGCATGGTGAAATTTCTCAGAACAAAGATTTGGAATGGCAATGTGCTCAACTGGAGAAATGTGAAACTGGCATGCTAATTATTGATGGGAGGCAATGTAGAAACTTCCATAACAATGTGTTTTAGGTGTCAATGTAAAACTGGCATGACATTGTGGAGATGGCATGGCACTGTGGAGCATGACAGGTTGGCACAATGAGTGAAACACTGCCTTGTTTAAGAGCACTGTAGCAGATTCAAGCAGCACTCACTCCTGGTGTGTTTGAACACTGGGGGCCTGATTCACAGAAGCGTTTTACAATGGCACAATCCCATAGGAAAACGCTCTGTGAATCACGGCCTCAGTCTCCTATTATTAGTAGCGCCATGCAATGTTTGATTCACGGCATGACATTGACTGCACCATCGATTATTTCATCAACACTCAGATATACTTGGGAAGTTTACCTGGCATATAAGAAATGTTCTTAGTATCTGGCTATTCCGATTGTATTTTATTAGCTACCACAGAACGTTGTGCATTGTGGGCCTCATTACGAGTTTGGTGGTATGTCAGAGGTAAATCCGCCGAGATACCACCAAACAGAATTACCAATAGAGCTATTTGGTCCAGAGGTATTACCGCTAGACTACAAAGGGTGGCGGGCGGTGTCAGTGCTCAGTAATTCGAGTCCATAGGATTCCATGGGGATTTTGGCAGATTTACCGCTGGAGGTAATTCAGCCGAAGTTGCCGTTTTTTGGCAGAAGGGTTGCAGATTTACCTCCAGGCTGGAGGTGGATCCTCCACCAGAGCGGTAAGTCCATTACCACTGATTTTTTACAACACATAATGAGGCTGATCTTCTGGCACAGTACTTAAAATTGATGCCTATATTATGGGACAATATTTAAAAGGTGTGTCATTTATTCTGGAACACGATTTGTGCTTGTTCCCCTGACACTGCTATGATAAAAGCCATTGTACCAAGCAATGCCTCAGTGATGCGGCGTGACAATGTGTCTGTTACGCACCAACTTCTTCCATAGGGTCCACAATGTTCTGAAGGGCACCTACATGATTTGACGCTGTGCCGGGGCGGCCCATCATGGCACACGCCCCAATCCCTTAAGAACGGTCCGTATATTCATGGCTTCCTATGCAATTAGTTTGGGAACAGTCCCATAAAATGCTCCACTTCCGCCCCCAGGCCAAGAATAAATCACCACAAACGAACGCTCATTTGCCATTTTTATCTAAATTAAGTTTGCTGTAAATTTCATGATAAAAACGCTCAATAAACATAGCATGTATCAACGAGAAAATTATTTCGGTGCATAGAAGCCGCATTTGCATCGTTCAAACAAAGTCGGGCCCTGCTGCACAGAACCCCTCTGAGAAAACAGCGTGTCCACCAGCCTTCCTCTTCGGGCAGGTGACAACAGATGCCATTAAAAATAAAATCCTCCAAAAACATCGCCCCCGCGCCCTGCCTTCCCAACCTGTTGGCGCGAGAGACCGGCAGTTCCATTCACGAAGGACAGAAAAATGCGCTTCTCTGTGTCTGCCTTTCCCACACACCCGAAAGGATAACAATAGCAAAGGGAACATCTCGTGTCAGGCTGCCGGGGCAGAAGCCTGCCAGCCTGGCAGAGGGCAACGAGGCGCCTGCAGCAGACAGACGCCACGCAAACATGGCCGCCGCCTGAGGCCTGCTGGAAAACATGGCGGTGTCGGGCTAGGGCGGGGCCCGAGGCCACAGTGCAAAAGGTTCATACAGCCAAACCCCTCTGCGTCTCAACACAGCCCCCCTGTGTCTCAACACAGCTCTACCTTGTTTTTCCGGGGAACCTGAGTAACGCTGGGCCTGGCAGCCAGAGATAAAGGCTCTGGATGACAAACAGTGCCCTTTCAGCTCAGGAACAGGTGTTGCTTCTGATTAGAGGCAAATTAGATCATTCAATGGAGTGGGGGATTGTGCAGGGGGGTAGAAAGACAGGAGAAGACAAAAAACAAGACAGCCAGACAAATCTGTGTGTAGATAGGAAGCTGCTTTGATGACAGGTGCAATGATTTGCTAACCAGGTGCTGTTTGGAGCCAAGAAACGCAAATGGCTCGGCTGCCATGGCTGTGGCATGGGCTGTTACGCCTTATTGTGCTGACGATATGGAGACGGGGAAGTAGGATAACCCAAGGGGGTGATACACAGCCTCCCTGCCAAGTTTCCCACTTCCATGCGTGACACCTCAAGCCAGTCCTGCTTTTTGCTTCCAATTGCAACTTGGAACTTGTAGTTTTGTTTTTCCCATTGCCAGGGTGGGCCTACAAGTCCCAGCATGCAGAGTGAAAGAAAGAAAAAAAACAGGACCCGCTCAAAGATTCCGCTTGGAACTGGGCAGCTATGACACAATGTGGTCAGAGTCAGTCTGGAGTAATGGAAGGTGGGTTCACTGACTGGCTGGCTCATTTGGGGTGCATGCACCAATTGTCTCCCACTTGATGTCCAGACAGAATGCAGGCTTTCGTGTTGCCCCAATTCCACTCTCAGGATGTGTTTGGTAAAAGCAGAGGTCGATAATGGCATATTTAGTGTGCAGAAATCTGCCCTTTCTGCCTAAATGCATGGTGTCATTTTGACGTAGCAGTCACTACTTCACTGTTGACTGCTTTGCAGGGCTTGCACCTAAACGATTAACCTCCTGGGCAATATATTAAAGGTCTGCATGCTAGTGATTTGGGGGAGTGGGCACTCAATAACAGCCGTCAACCAGCATAGGATTTGGGGGGAGGTGACTGAAGAAAGCCTGGAAAGGAGAAGGAGCTGAGAAACAGCCCAGGAGAGGAAGGGAACCAATCAAAGGGCACGATTTGGTATCTCTTCTACTGAAGTGGCATTTCGGTGTTTGGGTGCAGCACACATCGACATCCTGGCAGTGGTCACAAGGGGATGCCTTTTTCCATGAGCTCTTCCCCTGGCAGTCTGGCGATGGACGCCCAAGACCCTAAATGAATCAAGGAGAGGCCTAAACATGTGCTCCTGGGGCCATTGCCATTTACGGCTGGTATTCTCCTTCAGGGTGTGAGCTGGTGCAGGGCTTTGGGGGCAGCGCACGAGGCTGTCGGGCAGATGGCATGACCAGACTCTCGCTTGACCATGAAGTGCAGAAGGGGCAGTGTGGAGTAAGGCGGGAACAAAGGTGTGACATACCTAGGCCCGATTGTGGTGGTCATCTGGTCGGGATTTTTGGTCATTCCAGGCCATGTTCTCCTGCGGAAGGTGGGCTGCTGGGGGGACCAGAGAGTGGGTGGTGGAAGCCTGACAGATGTCATGGCTAGGCACCCCCATTGGACAATGGAGGGAGGATGGGGAAATGAGTAGCGAAGCTCAGAGCAACAGGGTAAGCGGTCAATGGGCCTGTCGGCAGGTTACTGTCTTGGGTCCTAGGCCAATCATGGCCTTCTTCCAAATACTGGTCAATTGATTGGCTGTCTAGCGGGCAGATCGGGGGCCCACACTGTTCATAACCAAGTTATGACCCAAGCAATAATTACCCCTCAATAGGCCAACACACCTACTAGCAGGCTGAGGTTATGGGAGTGCTTTGAATTGTCAGAAAGCAGCACTGAGTGCAGTGGCTTACTATACTGCTACGCTGGGCAGTGCCATGGGTGAAACTCATGAAGGTATCGCCCAATTTCTAAGACACACAATCCATCCAGCAAATTTACCTGTGACAGCGCCACGATGCCTTAGGGCTGCTGTGCGCTTTATAGATGTTAATAAATAAATAAATCTTGCCACAACCGAGTAAGGGACCGAATGCCAAAGAGTTAGAGAGGCCACAGCAGAGAGTAATGCCATGGGTACTGTCTGCCTCTTGCCAGACCTAACAGTATAATGCCAGCCCGCCATGGAAAGAGAAATGCAGCCCTAGCCCTTTAACTGTACCAATGTTTCTCAGCCCATAGACTTAGTGTGTAGTTCACCTGCTCTTCTACCCACAGTCCTGTGGCACTACCCAGGAAGTACCACACCAGTCAAAGACACATCACACAGTCCAATTGGATCAAGGGATCGAGGGCTTGGACGAGGAAGAGAAGGGCGTGTAGTGAAGATCACTGTTAGGTCATCAGGGCACTACTACTTTGTCCCACCCTCACGTGCCAGTCCTAAAAGTATGAGGATAAAACAAGCAGTCCTAAGAAACAGGAATACGCCCTGGCCCATCTAGAATGCTAGCTCAGACGGAAACCGAGGAATACGGACCAGCAGAGTGCAGTGGCGCGCGGTACAACTGCCATCAGAAGCTGCACCCCAACCATGACACAGCGTGCATGCAGTGAACTGACCCTGCCACTAGGTGGCAGTACCCGTGGCTGCGTATAGGCGAGGCACCTCAGAATAGGCCCAACTAACTGAACTGAACAGTGGTCGAAGTGAGCGGGAGCGGTCGGGAGCGGTGCTCCTCTACTTTTTTTAATTACCTTTTACAGCTCCTATACTTTTATTTTAAAAAGAAACCGTTCCGGAATGGTTTCATTTTAAAATAAAAATGTAGAAAGAAGTTGAAACTTGCTCTTTCAGTGCACTGCACTGAACATTCCCTTTAACAGCAGATGCAAGTGTTTGGTGGTGTGTATTGTGTGTGGGGGGGACGTGATGATAGGGTTTGTGGGAAGTGGGTGCAGGCCAGCAGGAAACATAGTTTCTACTTCTTTTCGTACACTTCGACCACTGGAACTAAAGCACGCCCGTCCTCTCGCGAGAACATCACGTCGCATGGGCGTAATTTTCATAGCTCTCAACCATTTGTGTTGCAAGGGCGGGTGAAATCACCCGATTTTGTTTTTGGCGGGTGAGACGCCCATTGGGATGAATGGGCGTGTAGGAGGCTTGGCGGGTGAGTCAGCCCTTTACAAGGCGGGTGACACCCGCCAAAAGCGGGTGAGTTGAGAGCTATGAATTTTAGGGGGGGCAGGGGTGTTGGTCCCCCCCCAACTTTAATGGCACACCATTTTGTCCCCATTCATTTGGCTGGGGCACCGACCTTGTCTTCAGATGTCATGTCCCCTCCAAAATTTTCAGCAAAGTTACTCCACTGATCACGTGATGTCACAGACCAGCAATGTAGGCACACATCCCCAGTTCAGGAGAGTAAAAACACAGATGAGTGCAAAACCAACAAGAGCCAGAGCAAGGAAGACACAGTGAATTACGCAGGATACACACAGACACTCGGATGCTCACACATACCCACAGGCGCGCCACCACTCAGAAGAGTGCAGCACTACAGCAAGTTAGCACATCGTAAACCCAGGCTTCAATTGAATGCCCCTGCAGAAAGCAAATCCTCTATAGTGCTTCAAAAACAACGGAAACAGAGAGGACACTCACACATCACAATCTGCAAGAAGATATTGTCACTTATGTTGTAAGGCTGGAAAGAGGAATCTCCAACTTCGAGGAGTCGTCCTTCCAAAGACCCAGCCAGGGTATTTACCCAGGTGCCAGAACATCAACCAGGGTATTTACCCAAATGGGAGAACATCAACCAGGGATGCAGACATGGAAATAGAAGGGAAGCAGATATGGAAATAGAAGGGAAGCAGACAAGGAAATTGCAGGGAAGCAGACATGGACATAGAAGGGACGCAGATATGTAAATAGAAGGGAAGCAAATATAGAAATAGATGTGAAGCAGATATGGAAATAGAAGGGAAGCAGACATGGAAATAGAAGGGAAGCAGATATGGAAATAGAAGGGAAACAGATATAGAAAAAGAAGGGAAGCAGATATGGAAATGGAAGGGAAGCAGATATGGAAATAGAAGGGACGCAGATATGGAAATAGAAGGGACGCAGATATGGAAATAGAAGGGAAGCAGACATGGAAATAGAAGGGAAGCAGACATGGAAATAGAAGGGAAGCAGATATGTAAATAGAAGGGACGCAGATAGGAAATAGAGGGGAAGCAGACATGGAAATAGAAGGGAAGCAGACATGGAAATAGAAGGGACGCAGATATGGAAATAGAAGGGAAGCAGATATAGAAATAGAAGGGAAGCAGATATGGAAATAGAAGGGAAGCAGACATGGAAATAGAAGGGAAGCAGATATGGAAATAGTAGCGAGCGGGTCAGAAATGTGACTCGCTGGAGAGAAACACAGTGGAATTCCATTCAGAGTTGCTTTCTAAAGCGGATACATATTGAAATGGAGAAAATGCATACACATGTGTAGAGAGGTGCCTGGTGACTTTTTGCATTGGAGGTGATCTGTCGCATTAAAAGGGAAAAGCGTTGCTTGTTCGCTCAAAGCAGAAGGTGGCAGCGGAATGAATGGCTGATGGAGACCCAGGGACGCAACCAAGCAGTTCGGGAGGGCAGAGTGTGCAAAAGTCACAGAAGTATATTGGGGAGGTCAGAGTGTGCAAAGGTCACGGGGGCATAGCTTCAAGAGGAGCACAGCTGCAGATCCACTCACAAATGCACCAGGACTGGTCCTGCCTTCCCGTTCCTAACCTGTATCTCCCGCCCGTAACCCTCTGTATTTATTTATTTATTTATTAACCCCGCTATACCCGGGGGCCTTAAGGTGCTGGAAGCCTTCTGTCTCCTTGCAGGGGCTCACTTACTACTCTATCATTCAGACTGCGTCCACTTCATTGTGAGCCATAGCAGTGTCCCCCAGGGGTTAAACCCAGCACACACACATGCATACAGATGCTGGGTATGTCTTCTGTAGAGCCTCATTGACCTGCCACCTGCAGGCTGTGGTGTGATGTTCATGATGCTGAAATACTAGGAACGGTTGTTTCCTGAGGCCCTGGCCTTTGGGCGTGTGGTGCTATATAAATAATAAATAAATAAATGACCGTGCAGGCCACACAAACTACACGCCACACACTCCTTGGGGTTTAACAAACAACCCGGATGGACAGCACCTTACCTCTCCTAGTGAGGCTAAAACAATGAACAGTCTCAGGGCTTCTATAATCCTGTGAAGGAAATGAAACGCGCAGATCCAGAAAGCAAACAGATCCGAGTCTATAATTTACACAACGAAGTGACTTATTCATGTGAAGGTAGCATCGTCGTTTTTTGTTTTATTTTGGCCACGTGTGGTTATTGAATCCTTGCTGGTGGTTTGGTAGCCTGGCTTGGTGCTTGAAGGCACAGCTGTGAAGGGCAGAATGCAAAGCTTTACCTAGTGAGCTAAACAGACTCAAGTGTCCTCTTGGGAGTTTCCCGCGCCACCCAGTGCCACTGTGCCAGGCTGCCTGACACATTAGTAAAGCAGTGCAGAAAAGCAAAATTGTAATTCCAACAAGCGGGAACCTAATGAGAAAATGCCAGATGGCTCCTCAATCATTAGAGTTATTTTTTTGCGCTTGGGAAACAAAAGCTTCTGACAACAGCTGGTTCTTTAAACAGGATCAATGTGTTTTGTCCCAAATTCGTGGTGACTGAGGATGTCTACCCGAAATTCACTGCTTCGAATGTACACCTTCTCTTTGCTTTGTAGCCCTTTTGGGCTGCGGCCTAGCCACCCTTTCCCTGTCACCTAACTCTGATCCCCTCTGGGCTTTCTGACTGGAAGATAAAAAGAGAAGACAGACTCGGCAGCGGCAGAGCTAGGGCCGTAAGCGGGGCAGTCTTCCAATGGCCCCCGTCCACGCGTCCCTCCCAGCATGCTCTTCCTGCCTCGCGATGGCCATTGCAGTTTGTAAACATGTGACGCCCTCATTCAATTTTGCAAACTATAATGTATCCAAGCCCAGCCTTATCTGGGCCCTGTGCTTTCCGAGATAATCGATCTGACTGGTGCCAGAGGCCCCTTGGCGCCTTACTTACTGTGTGGCAAGTGCATATGTTTGTAAATGGCCGGGGGCTACATGGCATCAGGAATGTTCGGGCCAGCACTGGCACCATGAAGGGGAGAGCCTGCATTGGCACCATCATTGCAATTTGCAGTGACGCGCTGGCCTACACTGTGCCCACCATCATGGCAGACTTTTACACTGGTGATATATTTTAGCACATTCAGCATGACAAAGAGTTTTGCATGGCAATGCTGGCATACATTTTAGACACAGGCATTATGAACATGTACTTTACAGTGGCAATGGTGTCATATATTCTGGGCACCATCCTAAAAGTGGTTTATAATGGCAATAGTGGTATGTTTGGGTACAGGTAGAGTGAAAGTATTTTACAGGGCCATGCAGGCATATATTGTGGACAGAGGTCTGAGGAACATGTACTTCCCAATGGCAATTCTGGCCTATATTGCATGAACAATCATAAAAGAGTTTTAAAATGCCAACAACACAAGCATATATTTCGGCACTAGCAGCATTACATTATTCCAGAGGGCAATGCTGGCATATATTGCAGAAACAGCCATCATGAAAATGGAAGTGCTGGCACATCTTGTGGGCACCATCACGTAAGTTCTTAACCGTAACAATGCTATAATATACTGTGGGTGCGGTCATCATGAAAACGTTGTACAATGCTTAAGTGCATTGTTGGTTACCTGGCATTCATCTACTGGATTTTTTTCATGCGATACCCTAGAGAACCGATTGTAAATTGGCAGATTTTTAGCCAGTTTTGCTTGAAAATTGAGCTGTCAAATGCACCACTTCAAACCATTATTTTAGAGAAATGTCTCTGCGAAAGAACACCCCTAGAACCTTCTATATTGGTTTGGGCTGCTGCGCAGCGCTCGTACATTATTCTTATTATTAGAAAATCTATAGAGCGTAAACTAAGGCCCAGACACATCTAGGCCCTAAATCTAGCCTGCAATATCTTTCAATAGTGTCTCATTCTTCAGTGCTTTAAAGGATATGAAACATCATCCCAACCGAGATTGGTACTCATTTATCGACCTCGAAAGAATGAAAGGCTGAATTGGCTGAGCCAGGATTCAAACCAGCGACCTGCAGATCACATGTAGATCGCAGCAGCGAGCGCTCAACCCGCTGAGCTATCTTACTGGTAATTTGCCTTCTTTCCTGGATCTCGCGAATAGCAAGCAAGAGTATGCCGTTTTCTGGACTCTTTGTCACTGGCACAGCACCTAGCAGCTGCAGCAGAATTGGCACAGCTTGTTCATAGGGTACAGCGTCCTTTCGTCGTGGGATGTTTTTTCGCGGGGTTTTTTACTGCAAATTTATTTTTCGAAAAAACCCATCACATTTTTTAGAAAATGGTGCGGTTGAGGGGGGGAACCCGGGAGGAACCCATCTCAAAAAAAAAAAAATATATGGGATTTTTGGAAAAAAAATCACGGTAAAAAACCCAGCGAAAAAACATCCCGCAATGAAATGACATGGAACCGTCACAGTACGACGTCTAATCATCGACAGTAGTTTTATCGACGGGTGTTTTTCCGAAGAATTGTTGCCAAAAAAACACATTGACTTTTTGGGGGGGCGGATGGAAAGGGTATATAAAGGGCTGGGGGGCGGGAACAGTAACAAATAAAAAATAAAAAATTTGATGAGTTTTGTCGGCAAAATATTTTCAGAAAAACACCCGTCGAAAAAACAGTCGTCGATGATTTGACATAGAAAACTCTGGGAGTCTGAGGAAGTCGCCAGTTACATGATGCAACCCCGATCTTCACCATTTGGTGCTACGGCAACATCCTCTCAGATGAGCTAACAAGCCAAGATCCAACACCTTATCCAGGGGTTGTTCGCCACACGCTTCATCGCAAGCCCATATTACTACCAATTGCCTTGAGAAAGACTTAGGTTGAAACACACGTCGGCTGTGTGTTTTATCACCCAGGTACAATGTGCCGTAAGTGTTATGTTGCACCTGAACTAATAAATATAATTGCACAACTACAACTCAAGACTGATCTGAATAACTACCGACAGTACTGGAGCACCAACTCCCTGCCAGCGCCCGCAACCAACAGGGTTCTGTCAAGCTTCACTGAACTTCTACATGATGCAACCCCGTGAGTTGGCTGCACCCAGGATCCCAATGGGCACTCCAATCCATGCCATGCTGCCCCATGCCACCAGGAAATGGATCTGCTGCAGAATGTAGGATAATGCCCAGAGCTGGAATCATCTACATGGAATAATACTGGGAGAAAGAAACCCACACAATGAATGCAGGGTCTTTGCCTCTTTCTTCGGGCTTGCAGGTTTGGTGCAGTACGTATCGAAGACAAGCACAACTTGAGTGCGCAAGACCTGAAGTAGATCGCAGTATAGACTCCAACGTGAATCCTATTGCAGCAAGTAAAGGGCACACCACACAAGTACACTATCAGAGAGCAAACAAACTTACTAACAGGCTCATTGGCTGGAATATGGGCTCGGCCGGCGGCCTCCACGCTAGTGTCTGATCCCAAGATGGATGACAGGCTACTTTCACCCTCAGGCATCCGGGACTGAATTCAGTCATTAGATAACCTTCACAGCCTGTACAGAATGGTCAAGCAAGGACACACACATGGTGAAGAGGTGGAAAGCATTAGGCCCCAGCCAATACATGACCAATTGGTGCGCAACCCAATATATAAAAGAAGGAAAGCCAGTAGTGCGGGTTTAAGGACGGTGTTCCAGAGAGCTGCTGTTGTAGCAGCGAGGGGACTAGAAAAGACAGACGGGAAGAACCACAGGTGGCGAAGCCAAATATGCAATATTATAGGAGAGGTGAAGAACAGGAGACGGTTAAATCAAATCAGGGGTTAAGGCTTAGAGGAGGGGCTAGACTAAGGAACCTGGGAGTTGGCTTCAATTAAAGGCGGACAGCAGATCTGCATTAATAAAGCAGCAAGTGAGTAGCCTGATGGGGGCTCTAGCCCGGGTACTGGTGGTAGCTGGAGAGCCACCATGGCCAATTAAACAAGTTTGCAAAGACTTGAGAACCTAACTTGAGCTTGTAGTGGGCTTCACCCAAGACTGCAACCCTTGGCTGAAGAGGTTGTAATTACTGCAGCCTGAGAAAGAACCACGCGGGGAAATAAAGTCCTACCAAGGGGAGGCAGTTTAAGGGTTTGTTCTGCTAAGAGGTCAAAGGGATCCATAGTGCAAGAGTGGGAAAGCTACAAGGGGGGGGCGGGTCAGCATATATAAGTAGAACAGAAAAGTGGGCCCTAGGATTGGAACCTGCCTTGCTTAGCTCCAGTTTTGTATAATAAAATTCTGATCAATGTTGTTTGCAAGGTCACAGGTTGGTGTTGAGGTGAAGCCCACACCTCATTTGTTTGATTAGTACAGGGTTTTTTTTACCTGGATACCTTGTGTTTTGTTATTGAGTTTTTGTTCCTTATGATAAAGAAAAAGTAATAGATTTTCTACACGGTTTCCTTTTTTGATTTCTCAGTGCTAGGTGCACTTATCGTGTTGTATTTATTTCTATCTCATAGAGTTGCATGAATGAGGTCAGCTGACACGTGTTTCGACCCGAAGGCCCTTTTCAAGGCTAAATTGATGTGTCCGGGTCCCCCAGTGGGGTTCTGTTTCATTTAGTCAAAGGTTTGTTTGTCATTACAGCTGGGCTCCTGTTGGCTCTGTATCTGATTCTCTGTGAACGTCGTTCCGTATAAGTAGAGTCTGCGCCCAATTATCTGCAGGAAAGGAAGGCCCTGTGAAAGAAAGAAAGAAAGGAAGGAAGGAAGGAAGGAAGGAAGGAAGGAAGGAAGGAAGGAAGGAAGGAAGGAAGGAAGGAAGGAAGGAAGGAAGGAAGGAAGGAAGGAAGGAAGGAAGGAAGGAAGGAAGGAAGGAAGGAAGGAAGGAAGGAAGGAAGGAAGGAAGGAAGGAAGGAAGGAAGGAAGGAAGGAAGGAAGGAAGGAAGGAAGGAAGGAAGGAAGGAAAAGGAAGGAAGGAAGGAAGGAAGGACACAGCTTCAGATACAGAGCAGTATTGAGCAACTAGCACGGGGTCTGGATTACAGGAAACAGAGTAACAGGATAGTGGCTTGGATCATTTGGTTTATACCCTCAAACCACGGGGAAAGCTGAGCAACGTTGGTAAGGTTAATGGGATAGCACTGTTTGTCTGTTTCCATGATAGACCAAACTCATACTACTAGGACCAGGACGAGGAAGAGGGACACAGTGGAAGTGGAAATATAACACAAAAGAGGAACAAGTCACAATGAATGCGCAGCCACGTTAAGATATGTGATCAAAGCATGTGATTTTTTTTAAAGAAAGATAAGGGGTAAATGATCAGACATTAGGACAGCAAATAAGCATATCCAATCGTCTGTCCAACACCCCAAAGCCTTTGACAGACCTATGCAATTCTACAGGGCACACTCGTTCACAAACCTTTACCAATAAATGAAACTATTGAAGTAGCTGTTAAACTAGATTACATCAGGTTGATGGCAAGCTGATGGAATTTGATGTAAGAATAGTGGAGCTTCCTGGAAGACTGATGGAGCTTGATGGAAGACTGGTGCAGCTTGATGGAAGGCTAGTGGTGCTTGCTGGAAGGATGGTGGAGCTTGATGGAAGGCTGGTGGTGCTTGAACTTGATGGAAGGCTGGTAGAGCTTGATGGAAGAGTGACAGAGCTTGATGGAAGGCGATGGAGCTTGCTGGAAGGCAGATGGAATTCCATTGAAGACTGGTGGAGCTTGATGGATGGCTGGTGGTGCTTGACGGAAGGCTGGTCGAGCTTCATGGAAGGCAAATGGATCTTGATGGAAGACTGGTGGAGCTTGATGGAAGTCTGGTGGAACTTGATGGACGGCTGATGGAGCTTCATGGAAGACGGATGGAGCTTGATGGAGGACTGGTGGAGCTTGATGGAAGGCAAATGCAACTTGATGGAAGACGGATGTAGCTTGATGGAAGACTGGTGGAGCTTGATGAAGGGTGATGGAGCTTGATGGGAGGCTGGTTGAGCTTGATGGAAGGCTGTTGGAGCTTGATGGAAGGGTGATGGAGCTTGATGGAAGGTGATGGAGCTTCATGAAAGACGGATGTAGCTTGATGGAGGACTGGTCGAGCTTGATGGGAGGCTGGTTGAGCTGGATGGAAGACTGGTGGAGCTTGGAGCTTGACGGAAGGCTGGTGAAGCTTGATGGAAGGGTAATGGAGCTTGATGGAAGGTGATGGAGCTTGTTGGAAAGCAGATGGAACTTGATTGAAGACTGGTGGAGCTTAATGGAAGGCTGATAGAGGCTGATGAAAGGCAGGCTGATTCCAGAGGATCGGTACTTGCACTGTAGCTCTAAATGGCTCTTTAAATGCATGAAACATGACAGTGGAGGCGTGCAGGCTGGTCCACAGAACCAGGCACAAATACAGAAAACAACCTAACACTACCGCTGCCCAGCGAAGGAGACAGATTACACAGAGTAATGGTACGATGGTAAGTGTCGGCTATACCATTGTTGTTCTGCACGACAAGAATATAAAGAAAACAACATTTTGATTCCAATGCGTGGACTTTAATTGTTACCAAACAGAATACTATGGATGTGGACTATTAGTTCCAAGGGCGGTGATAGCTTTGCAACATACAAAAAACCATTGTCATTATAGGATGAATCTTTTGTGGAGGATTCTCAGGTTGTGAGACTCCCACAGCTGGATGCTTTAAATTTGCTAATTATAATAATTCAGGCCGGGTGAATAGCGCACGGGACCAAGTATCTATCCACTACAAGTCAATTAGACTCAAACAAGTTGTAGAAACCACCACCACCAAACTGATGACAACATTTTCATGAATGCAGACAGAATCCAGAAAGCACTGGACTTGTCACTGCTTTTGTTTGGTGGCAGGATTGAAAGGACTGCTTTAGTTGGTTTTGGTCCTTTCTTAAAAGCAGAAAGCAATGGATGGAATTGAGTGTCGACATATGGTGTCCTAGGGTGCATCTTTGTCTGTAGCCTTGTTTAATGTCTACATGTATCCCTTCACCCACCTCGTCAAACTACATGAGGTAAACAAACAAATGTATGCTGGGTGAGAAACCTGAGGGTATCCTCACTCCTAACCACCTTGGATAATCTGTGCCAGGGAAAGGCCATCACTATTGGATTCCGATCCTGAGTGGAGAAGCGGGTGCGTATCACCTGGGTGAAGGGTCCTTGGGGACTGTGAGTGGGGTACCCTTGGGTGAGACATGGTATCCCCCTTTCCCTATTGATAACCAACCCAGCCCTTCCCCCAACCTTCATGGGCTGTTATAAGCCAGTTCCCCTTATTCCTCCACAATTGACACTTGACATTACTGGAACGAAGAAGAGGCAACTAAGAGCAATGAAGACTATGCTCTTTTACCACTCTGGTACAGGGGCAAGGAAGATGCCTGTTAAGGTCAGGCATGTCCCTTTAATTGTGGTCAGACAGGGCTGATTGGACATCCACACCTACAACCTGTCAAAGGGCTGAAGGTGTGAAGGTGTATAGAAGGAGACCAGCCCAGCAACAAACAGAGTGACTGGGGTGACAGACACGCAGCAGGAAAGCCGGTGCAAGCAGCAGGGAACTTTATTTGTAAAACACCCCAAGACGCTGAGGTCTGAGAGAGAGGCAGTCCATGGAAGAGTGGCATAGGAGCTGGGGCTCCGTGGAACATAACGAACATTGTGAAGGGAGCCGTGTGGAGAGGCTGTCCCTTTTTCTTGTGGTGAAGATGCTCATTCCCCTGTGTCAGGAGGTCACCACAGGAGTGCCTGAGGGGCAGGAGTTGGACCCCTGGCGTGAAGAACGGAAGGGCGCATGATCCATGCCGTTGGGTGCATGCTGTGAACATGACCAGTGAGTTTCTAGTAATAGAGAAACCCGGTGTGCGAGCGTTTAGACTTTCTGTTCAAGGAATACTTTGTATCACAGTAGTTGCATGTGTGAGGAAACACGTTTTTGAAGGTCTCTGATTCAATCCATTGTCAAATATTGAAATACTAGGATTACTTTATATAGGAGTGGTCGCTTGTTGGAGGAAACACATTTTCGAAAGTCTCTGAATGGTGGACATTTCGTTTGAAGTGAATTAAAGAAATATTACACAGCGGGTTGAATGGAAAGTGTTTTCAGAGCACAACCTGTCCCTATTGAATACCGAACTGAACGAAAACCTTAACAAATGCAACCAATGTCTATTGAATACCAAACTGAGTGAAAACTTTCCAAAAGAGCAGAACTGTTACATATTAAGTTCATAGGTAAAACAGAATGTTAAATCTAAGTGAAAACAGTGTTTACAGTATTCTAAAATGAATAAAACTTTAAATCTAAGAAAAACTTTGGTATGCTGAATTCTAAAGTGAATGAAACTTTAACATTGCAACAAGGAAAGGCATATTGGATACCAAATTACGTGAAAACTGCACATAACAGAAAATTACATTGAAAGCAGAATGAATTAAAACATTCAAGTTTATTCCAACACAGTTACAATTCGTACATGAAAAACCAACCATAAAAAGAAGGCACAAGAGTGATAAAGAACTTTAAAAAGACAAAGGATATTTTGTGCTGCTGAAATTAAGTCTAGGAGTCTCAAGGTTCTTTGGTGGTTGGAACTATGTTACTGCAAACTTGGGGAAGGGAACCCTGAGTATTGGTTAAAACTGTATCATCCTGAACTCAAGAGAGGTAACTTTAAGACTTTTAGCTGGAACTGTTTTATACTTGGGAAAGGGATCTGAAAGGAAGCTGCGAGCTGGAAGAGGCTCAGAACTTACTGCCGGACATTGTTTCTTTTGGTTGCTGACATCCCTACACATTGCATAGATTAGTTGTGAGGGCAAGTATAGGTTTTGGACACAGACAGATTCTTCAGTTTAAATCTTTTCTTAGTTTTATTAACATAGGGCACGTTAGGCCTTTTTTCATGCTGACATTTACGTTAATAAAAGTGTTTGTTTTGAATTCGGAATCTGTTCTGTGTCTTGCTTCATTATGCCTTCACAGCTGATACACAGCCCTATATCATATATCGGACACAACGAGGATATAACTTTAAAATGTCACCTTTGCTTGGATCAAATTCAGATATGAATGCAGGAGGGTTGGCTCCAATGAAATAAATAAATGAATAAGTTAGGCCATTATCTGTATTCCTGGATCCTCTCATTCCATAAAGACTGCTCCCACCCGCATCTCCTGCCCACAAGACATGATCACAATCCTAGGTATAATTGTGGCTAGGTAAAGCAAGCCCTTAAGACCTGTTTCCTTACACTGAACGGAAAAGGAGTACTCCATAGATACTAAATGTATACAGACCTTTGAAGGGGGGCAATGAATGTCCACCCGGGCTACTGTAACTTCCTAAATGCCATTACAACCAAACGACTAGTGACTAAATTAAAAAGAGTTTAGAAGGCAGCTGTTAGGTGGCCACTTGGATTGAAATGATTTGTTGACAACACAGAGTTCAGAAGAAATGGAGCATACCCTTACTCAGTGGCCATAATTTGGTCTTCACATGCCAAGTAAAGGGGTATGCAGTGATAAAATTGCTGCAAAAATGTCGCCTGTACAAAAAAATCACTGCAAAAATGCTGTGGTTTGACCCGTTAAAGGTGTACGCCATTGATCCATTTAAGGGGAGCAGGGTTATGGGGGTGTCCCCGGCTCCCCTTAAATGGTATAATGGGTCAGGGATTGCGGGGGTCTCCCCCGCATCCTTTACATGGATTGCGGTGGCAAAACCACTGCCTGTTTGCCGCAATATTTTGTGTCCATGGCCATTTTTGCTGCGATTTTAACACATCGAACCAGTAAAGGGTGCCAAAAAATATCTGGTTGACATGTTTTCACTGACATTATGGGTAGACAACTAATATCTACAGAAAAGTAACTCTGCGTATTCACAATCTATTAGAGGGTTGGGTGGGGGGAGTAGAGGCTTTGCACCTGGAGCCCCTAGCTTAGAATTAACTTCCTCTCGAAATGTGAGAAACCGCTTCTCTCACAAACTTCCAGAAAAAACAAAGCTTACAGATTTAGGGAAACCATGCCAGAAAATGGCCTTTTGGATCTTCCCTATGTCCCATCAGCCTTAGTTCTCCACCCAACCTCCTGCATTTTTTCCTTTAACCCAAGTGCTAGCGCTGTGTAGATGCTGAGTGCAGCAAACAGAGCTGGCCATATCAGGGATCACACATAGAAACATACATACCCACCAGGGTGCTTGATTACTATTCAAGGCACTAAATTGAATCCATGTCATCCTGGAAATTAACGGCTTACTCCATGTTTTCTTACTAGCAAAAAGGGTTCCATGTGTTTAAAACGACACAATAAATAACATTTTTAGTGACACTTAAATAACAAAATAATGTCGCATTTTCTTTTTTTATTTGGGGGGTTGCCCTCTAACCCCCCATTTCCTCTGCTTTATTAACCCGCCGCCAAGCCCCCCTTGCTTTTTTATCCCTTACCCACCCCCCACGTATACTTTTATTAGAAATGTTGAATTTTCTTTCGTTATTTGGGTTTCACTGAAAAGGTTTGTTATGTATTTTTCGTTATTAATACTGTATAACGCAAAAAGTACCTGTACTCCGCACGGGTTCTGTAGACAGACATGATAATACTCTCATCAATTGTTGAAAATCAATGATCCTGTAGGTCGCTGTTCCGAGTCGCTTATCACTCGATGTGCTTTGCACTCCGAAGTAAACTGCACTAAGAATGGGAGCGTGTGGCTGGCTGACATACCCCTGAGCAGACGTGGAGGGGAGGCAACAGTTGGCATGCTGCAGCATACTGGGACGGCGGGACCTTCGGTGCAGTGTGTTGCGGTGCAAATATCTCAGAAACTGTGCGTTCTAGGGCCTTGCAATTAGATTTTTGAGGGCACCTTCAAGCTTTGTTCCTTGTGTCGAGACACTTAAAATGAGCTTTGTCTGGTCCTCCTATAAACACATTGATGGTTTGACGATTTCAGGCAACCGTCTCATGTGTGAAGAGGCTGAAATCCAGGGAATGGGGTGGGGTGCCCAAATGTCATGCAGCCAGTAATGTCCAGAGGGTCCTAACTGGTAACTATGCAAGATTTGGTGCAGATTGGTGAAACGGGGTGGAATTGCATAAGGAACAAACTGACAGATGTTCTGCTTTATATAAATAGAGATAGATATCTCTCACTCCTATTGCCTGTCAAATGACAGCTACAAAATGCCAATTGTATCCATATTATTAGTTTACCCTCAACAGTATTCAGGGACGACATTTACGAGTCACTAAGGGTCTGTTTGTTTATTTGTTTCTTTCTTTATTTGTAGCGCGCGCCAGACCCGAAGGTATCAGGGCCTTGATACCTTTGCACCTGCGACCCCTGAGGTCTCCCTTGCTACCCCTTTGGTCGCCATTGCTAACCCTAAAAGAAATGTAAAACAAAATCTTTATTGTTTTCTTTTTTAAATAGAAGCACGTGGGCTGGGGCCAGCACCTAGTGGCTCTTTGTTTCTGGAGTGGCTGATTTTCTTGTTCAGGCCTCTTAAAAACAACAGGGGGTTCCACAAGTGTACCACTTTGAGCCGTGACCTTAAATAAGAAAGAATAGGAGTAACAAATAATTTGTCTTTCTGGAATTCTATACAATAATTGCTCATTAAACATTTATTTCAGGCACACTTCAGGGCGTGTGTTACTGATTTGGTCTGTTATTAAACACCTCAAATTCACAATGCAGACAAACCCTTCCAAAAAGCATTTAGAGTAGAATAAGCATCCATTTTGGACTATGTATTTTGCTTTTTGCAGGTTGCAATTATAGCATGTTTTTTCTGCTGTTGTCTCTGTTATGATCATCACAAGACATTCCATCTCGGTGTTCTCTGTCACTTGAAAAAATCCTTGTGCCTAAAAGCTTGTGTACAGTGTAGAAATGTTTGACCATAGCACATAAAGTGGTCCTTGATTTCATTGTGCCACAATGAATGCCTTGTTGTAATGTGTCTATCTTTCCTATCTGCATGGCATGCTGTTCAGGATGTTTGTTTGCAGGTATGAGGTAACGAGTGCCCAGAGTACGGGATGCCATGTGAGGCCAACCTCTGAATCCTGAAAAGAAGATCCACGAAGGCTTGACATGTGGCCAACTTTGCACCAGACCTGCAGATGAACTGGCCTGCTGTTAAATCTGTTACCAGTTTAATGGTCTCTACTACAGAGTGTAATTTTCTTTCTGACTTTGAGAACATTCCGACATTGCTCATTTTACTATAGCTGGTAAGATAGCTGTAGCTGGTAAAATAGCTCAGTGGGTTGAGCGCTCACTGAAGCAATGTGTGTGTGTGATCGGCAGGTTGCAGGTTTGAATCCCGGCAAGGCCAACTCAGCCTTTCATCCATCTGAGGTTGATAATTGAGTGCCAACACAGGTTGGGCGATATTACTTGTATATTTGTTGTATATTTGTTCTATATTAAGCGCGTAAGTGTAAGTGCCATATAATAACACATCCTTATCATTTGGCCTTGGACATCTGCTTGCATTCAGAGTAATTTGGTAATATGGGCCTATACACACTGATTTTAACGATACATATGGTGCCCCATCCTTGTATGAAATGTGTATCACATTACAGTAACATTGTAATCATATTTTTCGTAGTGTACTTATCGTGCCTAGAAACACTTGTTTTGCGCCTAGGAACACTTGTGTACAGGTGCGTTATAAATGCCACATCTGGCGAAGTGAGGAGCAAAGTGTTTGGTGGCAACCCTCCCTGAAAGCTGCTCTCCGGTCTCCGCTTTGGATTTATGTGCCGTCTGAAAACTTTTGCTGAAACTAACATTCAGTAAAGATTCAAAGGATTACTGCCCCTTTAACAAGAGGACCAGCCTACATAAGCACACTCCCGCGCAAAGCACATGCGCAAAGTTAGGAGCAAAGTGTTTGGTGTGCAGCAGCGGAGAGAACACCCGACAAAGTCTAAAAGGTGACTGTTGAACATCCCCCTCTCTCACCATTTAAGCCTGGCTCTGCTATATACCCTTTAACCTGTCCTTGAATAACTTACAATACCTCTAACAACATTCATGTTTGGTGCCTTGCTTAACAACTAACCATTTGACTACTACCAAAGGCTTCCTTGTTTGTTCCACGATTGTGGTCCTGAAACTCCCGAATTCTGTTAAATCTGAGGACACGATCGGTTGGCGACTGCTGGCTCTGGCCTTTGAATCAACATGTGTGTATGCATGGAAACAACTCAAAGCAGCTGTCGATTATTTTAAGCTCCTAGCCATGAAATCAGAAAGTGACTGTGGTCTAGTTCTGTGACACTAATAAACTCATACAGAGATTGAATCACAAAACGACTTTCCTTCTGTTTTGCATGAGGTCAAGTAATAACTAGATGGCTGGTGACTACGGGTCCCGACCTTTGAACCACCATTCACTATACCCGATTTAACAAACTGTGTTTCCAACTATTATGGTTCCATGTACATAGACACAGCCGCTATCTCCATTTGGTACCTCGGTGACTGCGGGCTTCGCCTTGGAGACCAGTGCCTTGGAGACCAGTGCTGAAATTTACCATCGTTCCAAGACCTTTGCATATTCATTATCTAAACTCTGTGCTGCACGCCACACTTTTGAGCCGAGACCTGCACGCTGCTACAACTACAACCTGTTTCCCTTCCAGAGTTGGAACATTTGTTCCTTTAGACCCAACACAGTTTATGTGTTGCGGTAGATCGCAATATCAACTGATTCTTAATCTAAATTGATTGAATTGTAAAGCAGAAGCTAATGAGTGTTTTATTCTGATTGATATTCAAAGCCATTCACTTATCTGAATTTGCGATTAGCTTGGGAATGACCAGAATGACGAAATGATTGCTTGTTTCTTTGAAATGTTGTCAACAGATGTTAAGTGACTCTTTTACAACTGTTCCTAAATCAGAAAAGAAGCTGCCGATAATTAAAGAAGATTTAAATATCTACCTGAACTATCACTATTCAGACTATTCAATCCCTTCCATCGGGGAATACATCATGAGTTACTCATACACATTAAAAACCGTGATGCCGAAAAATCAATGTGTAATTAACCTACCAGACCTTTCAGCATACCACTTGCAGATATCTGCAAGTAATGACATAATATCCTCAAAGAATGAAAAACGTAATAGAGACAAATCACTAACAAATGACATTAGACACTTTTGTAGCATTAACAAAACACATAAGTGGAAAGCGTCTATGAATGCTCCTTACGCATCTTAAAGGCAAAGAATTAATAGATCTTAACGAGATCTCAGACACCTTGATGTCCGATGCGTTAACAGCTATAATACTGCCTACAAACATCAAAGGTAATCAGGACATCTGCAATCCCCCTGTGTTAACTAATAAGCTCACTGTTAACTATCCATTAATAGAGGTAGCTAATACAGATGGTGACAATTCTGTAGAAACTCGAACTCCAATTACTACGAAAGTCCAGGTGCATTCCTCAGACCAAGTTATTCTGGAGTTTCCACCCAGAGAAATGACTGAGACCTGCCCTATAACAACTGAAATACAATCACAATTGATGTCGAGGAAAGAAGCACCTGCAACACTCCCTAATATTGCAGTTCCAGACCAAAGAGGCTCAGAAGTTATTTTAGTCCCAGATACCCAAAGGTCTACTTCACAAAACCAGTCTTTGTCCCTTCCTCACCTAAACGTGTCGCAATCGCCTATACTATTCAGGAATGCATCAGAGTCTTCGAGCTGCTCTTCAGCTTCTTTTGTCAATCCCACGCCCTGTCAACCAGGAAACTATCCTAAGGAACCCTCCCACTTGGTAGAAGTGTCATTGTCTGTTATGAACACTGCCCTAATGGCTCAAACTAGGCTATATGAGACACTAGATACCAATTTGATTGACCCGTTGGAATTTTTAACAAAATTATGGGAGCATCAGTCTAAGAATCAAAACTTCAATGCTGTTAAAGTACTCCGTCCCAACACTGGTCTAAACACATTGGCCAAACACCTGCCTGTGCCCTGTCCTATAACGGCATTTTCTACTCTAACCTCAAAGACCAGGATCCTTGTGTTAGATGCAGTGAATGAAGTTCTTCTAGTTGAAATTATTTGTTTAGTATCAGACAGTGTTGCTCAAAATCAGGGGACAAAAATGAAGCCAGTTCAGATGAAAAAAAAAAGGAAAATCAAAAACCAATCTCCAAGGGCTTACAAGTGGTCTCAAGAAAATGTATGCGCTTCTTAACAATCCCAGATAATAACAAACACAATTCAAATGCCTGGCGGATAAAAACAAATAACTCACTCACCTAGGTCAGTGTCCTGTTTCTCAAAACAAGTCACTTATCTAGGTGCTTATCAACAAGTCACTTATCTACAGACATGCCAACATTCCGACTCACCTGGGCAGGAGATTTCATCAGAGAAATGGGGAGTCGCACATTTTCCCACACGGATGCATTGGGGTTAGTTGTATTTTGGGCAGGAGAACGTGAAAAATAGCAATATTTTGTCAAGAAAAGTCGGGAGTCTCCCACCTAACTCAGGAGGGTTGGAATGTATTTATCTAGGTGCTCATCAGGAAATACATACATGCCAATCCTCCCGATTTAGGCGGGAGACTGCCGATTTTTTTATTAAAAAACGTGCAGTTTTTTTACCGTTTCCCGACTAAAATAATTATAACTCTAATGAAATCCTACGTGAAAAATACATTCTCCTGATTTCTGCAAAGAAATCTCCCTCTCGGGTGCTCACGAATGTTGGCATATCTGGGAAATGCCAGAGTTCACTGTTGGTTAGCCGTAAACTCTAATATTTCCATAGGGTGCTGCTAGGAGACATCGCGTGGGAAGTAGACGTGTGTGTTTATCCACAGTCGGAGTATAAATAGTGTGGAGATAGCAGCATGAAAGAAACTGCGCCGTTTTAAAACTATTATTTTGAACATTTCCTTTGACATACATGCCAACATTCCGATGCCCCTGGTAGGGTTATTTCGTCAGGGAAATCGGGAGATGTACATTTCTCCATGGCAATACATTGGGGATAGAATGATTACAGGCGGGAGAACGAGAAAAATAGATAGATTTTTTACCTTAAAGTCAGGAGTCTCCCACCTAAATCGGGAGGGTTGGCATGTATGCTTTGATGGAGGTCAACTGCCAGCTCCACCCCCTCTGAACTTTGCCTCTTCGGAACTCCGCCCCATCCTTGAAACTCTGCCCCTACCCCGGTCCTTGTGGGATCCCCCACCATATTTTTCCATTTCCACCACTGTTCACATGTAGACTTGCACTGTATGCATATAAAACGCAGCATTATGCACAAGCTCTATATTTGATCTACAAAATCTCCCTCGATCGTTAAACTTAGGTGAGTTTAGCCTCGTGGTAGAATGGAGGAAAACATCTTTAACATCTGGGAAATCTCTAGTAAGTGAGCAGGCACAGCTGTGCACCGGCCCTGCAGTACCGCCAGGAGCCATGCAGAGTCGCTGTTGGTGACTCAGCTTCTCTGAGGAGTGTCCCGTACTCTACGCCCTCCGGTTGTAGTTTCCTTCGAAGAAACAAACGAAGGACAAAGATGACTACTTCAAAATCCACACATAAAGGTGCTGGCTATTCTTGGCTACTGCAGTCGGTACATACTGTGACCGATGGTACCAAATAGGCTTTGAAATAATTATATATATATATATATATATATATATATATATATATATATATATATATATATATATATATATATATATATATATATATATATATATATATATATATATATTAAAAAAATGCAGAGTTTAAAGGTATTTTAACTACACGTACATGTTAATTAATTTTAATAAAAGTTGAGTGCTTGAATGTTATAGCACGTATATAATTGACAATCACAATTTTAAAAGTCAGATTCTAGATGTTATTATTATTTTTGTTTGATATTTGTATGAGGCAGTGTGTTGTACGCTCCTCTCTGAGATGGCCGCCGTGTTCGAGCGTTTTGGTCTTTCGTCTTTTGCCTTGGTATGTGTTGAAGCAGACATGGCCGGCGAGTGTGTTGTGTTCCTTCGCTTCCGGGTCTAGTGTAACAGTGATTGCACGTGTTGTTGGACAATAACAACAACACAGCAAGCATGAGAGTCGTGGCTCTTATCAGGTAAGAGACGGCAGTGCAGTCCCACAGCCGGCTTCTGCTGTGGCAGTTGCTTCCGACAACCAGGACCATGCTGTGCAATTTAGGGCATGGTACAATTGCATGCTCCAGTCAGGCCATATTGCAATTGTTCCAGTGCATGTTGTAGCGCGTGTACCTAACACACGTTCAGTGAAACCCTGAAACATTCCTGTAAGTGCTTAACATCCTGTCCAAGCTCATGCAACTGCTCGCCAAGTGCCTCTATAATTTCATATGTGACTTACAGAGCGATGCTCATAGCTGCAGAGAGGATCCCATAATAGAACCTTCTATTGGCTAGGGAGCCTGGACTGGCTAACACGTCACGTGGCAGCGGGGGGCGCGGTTCTTGTCATCCACCCCTTGCTTGGCTTTTATTGTATTTTGAAAGCAGTGCTTCCTGCATTGGAGTAGGCAGCGTGTTACAAAAACGACTGCAATCAAACCATTAAGCATAGCTCTTAACTCACACGCTTTTGGCGGATGTCACCTTGCAAACAGCTGACTCACCCACCAAGCCTCCTGCACGCCCATTCGTTTCAATGGGCCTCTCACCACCAAAAATAAAATGGGGTGTTTTCACCCGCCTTTGCAACATAAATGGTTGACAGCTATGCATTAAGTGCATGTTCCCCTAACACCTACCGTTCCCCCCCACAAGTCTGCCCCTCCCCACTTCCTCCTCACCTCTGCAATATTGTAAATTGTTCCTTATACTGTTTCTTCGAGTTGTGATTCAATTGCCATCTTATCCTTGTTGTATTTTGCTTGTTGTCATGTAAAGCACTTTGGATTAAAGGGCTATATAAATTCAATAAAATACAAATACAAAATGTTATGTCTACAGTGCATTCTGGGTTGGGGCAACATTCAGTACAAAGTAAACCGGTTAAGACATTTATGCAGTGAAATATATATATGTTTATTTTGCGAAAAACGCAGGAATTCTAAAGCCAGGAACACGCCTAGGGACTAGGGAACATAGACAAGTGACATACGATTAAAGCATGCTGCACACTGGCAAATAATGCATGTTAAAAAGCAATGATTCTAGTAAGTGGCTCGCCCGAACAAGAATGCATGCAGAAGCCAGTGTGTTTAGAGTACATTCCACTTTAGTGAAGTGATGTCTGTTGTAACCTTTGCGTTTAGAGACAGACTTCATGCAGGGGACAGGAGCATCTAGCATTGAAAGGTGGGGAGCATGAAAAAAGTCCTGCTTCTTTTCCCCACCAAATGTGCTGCATTGTGCTCAATTCCATACAGTCTCATTCATGCCCCAAAACCGCCCACCCCTACCATAATCTACTTTTTTGGTAACATTAGTGGCAGATGGCATTTTAACACATATCAAAAAAAATAAAACTGCAGGCTCATTACAGATGTAGGAAACTCATCTATTGGAGCTCCGGCCAGGCGCGCTTGGGCAAAATACATGCAAACCTCCTATTTTGCATATGGATTGCACCAACAGAAGTGACTTCACAAAAAAGGACGTTGCAAGGAGCATCATCAGTCTTTGATACTTGGGGGCACCATTGAAGGGACTTTAGAATAGGTTCCCATAAGTAAGCCAAGTGGCAACTTTGTGGTGCAAAATACCTAAATTGAACTATTATTATATACTAGCTGGGGTACCCGGAGTTGCCCGTGTCCTGGTTGAGTGGTGTCTCATGTGCCCTGAAAGATGTTGCTCTTGTCGGCAGTCTTGCTTCAGTTTGCACTGGCATCTCATTTGCCCTGGAGAAAGTTGCTCTTGTCCTCTGGTCGGCAAGTCGTGCTGCTGTTTGTTGTTGTGGTTCAAAAGCTCTTGATATTGATTTTCGCTTTGCATCAGATGGAGCTTTTCCAAGTGATGTTCGTTTTTTGTGCAGCATGTTTCAGTCACTCAATGGCTTCAGCACATTTGAGAAAATGTCAAAGAAAGATTGATTGTGCTCTCTCTTCTCGTGAATGAATGTAAGTAAACTGTAACCTTGCCATTTACCATATTTGGAGTGGTGTGATAAAAACATTTTTTTATTCCCTTTTTAAAATGCTTTAATAAACACTTTCGAACTGTATACAGTAGTAATACATTTCAAAGGAATAACCAACACATCAGACATTTTGCTTCAGAAACTTTTCAAAATGTTGCCCCCTTCTAATACCTACTGTAGAGGAACTGGGTGCGCATCAGTAAATGAGGGTGTCTACGGAGTGCATTTTTTGTATCCAAACATAGGCTACAATCTTGCCCCAGTCAAATGAGGAATCCATGCAAAATTTGGTAGCAGTGGGCTCAACGGTGTGGATTTGTATAGCCGGACACACATACACACATGCATGTATTCCACTTTATATATAAAGATGGAGCAACTCTATAGTCAGGCTTTAAAAAAAATATTAGCATGTTATATTAACATAAGCTATGACAGGAATCAAAATCACGTACAGAGCTGCAGATAAGACGCAGTGCAATAAAATGTTTTGCCCAGGAACACACAGTTTGGTTACACGGTGAAACCGGGACGTGGACAATTTAAGCAACTGAGCACATCTTTCCAGGTTTAGTTGATATAGATATTTATTAAGGTTTTGCTTTGCATTTCATGTCCTTAAATAATACTTTATTTATAGAAATGCTGAATGCCTTGGAATTAAACCACTACATAATGAACAAGCCTTTCATGGTAAACTAACTATAGACTATATACATTGTCATTGAAATATGCTGAGCAATAAGAGTATGGCTTTAGTTTTATTTTCCAATCCTGTATGCAAAGGCACAATAGCATCATGCAGATTAATGTGAGCCTAACAAATCCTCCTTGGGCTTTAAAGCCATAGACATTATTTCATAAAGCATTAAGTATTATGCACCCTTCTCACTTCCGATCACTCCATCAGAGCCACATTTCTAAAAGGACAAAAGTCCTTGCTAATAGTCTCTCCCCCCTCCGATCAGTGCCTAATGGCTCACATTGTAAGGCTATGTTGACACAGAGCAACGTGAGATCCCCTCTGCTGTCTGCAGCTCTTTGGGACATTGTCCTGGCAGCAGGACACCTCTCAGGTTCAGAAAGGGTAAGGTGTCCTGCTGCCAGGACAATGATTGTGTTGAGTGAGAATAGCTCGGCACACATTTGCTTGCAGCGCGACCTCTTTCCCGTGGGGCACCCTCATTTAGGTGCCGAACGGGAGAGGTGTCCCACTGACAAATCTCCCGGTCTTGCTCTTAAAAGAGCAACAGGAAGGGCAGCTTGTCCCCCTCAACCCACTTGGTACGCCACTGACTGCATGCTTTAATACCTTCTTACACACTGCTTCCAGGTTGTGGTTCCACGCAATATTCTCTTCAGTGCTTTTTGTTTGCTTTGCACTCAGTGCAATGTTCCAGTTGGGCACCACATACATGTTGTAATCAATACATTTATTGCAGTCTACACACAAGCCGAAAAAGTCACCCTCAAACAAGTCATCAATTCCCAGCTTCACCCAGACAGCAGATTCATCCTGTTTCTAGAGCATGCTAAAAGCAAACAGGAGATGTGTGCTTAAAGCAATGCATAACAGTTCTCATGCATTAGTGTGTATTGCACCCAACAGCAAATTAATGCTGCAAACAGTGCTTCATGCATTCGGCTCATATTGAAGTATGCATATCACTTGGCTTTGAATATCTCAGCTTGCAATATACTTTTCAGGAACATGCTCAAACAGCTAGTACAGCAAAACAATGGGCAATCCCAGAAGAGCATAAACAAACCCTCTTTGGATTTCTGTAACTGTCCATGTTAGACTATACACTCAGGAACAACATTGGTGGTATGGTTTCCCAAGAAAACACATTCTTTCCACAGCAAAACAAGGGAACTGGCACCACACAAGAAGCCCACCTTTGTTTGCCTACAAAGTAATCACTAATATATAATGATGATTGCCCATGCTTACAGCGCAGGGTAGTCTTGATTCTATTAAAGACACAGAGGCAAGCATTATGCTTTCCTTTTTTATTACTGCTCTCACGGCATTTCACATTTTCAAAATTCTAAATCTTTTGTTGCCCCCGAAGCTCCTCTGGAGGTTCAAACAAAAAAGGGCCATAGAGTTTTAACCACAAAAGTAAAATGTCTTAAGAACTACAAATCCCCATAATCCTCGGGTTCTGAGTAGTCCTGGGCTGCTCCTTCTGCCCTATCAGGATCTGCCCTTGCCTATAAGTAAGCCTCCTCAGATGCCTACACCTCTTTCTTTGGCAGCAAACTCTGGCTTAATCCGAACATCAGCAGGCAACTGAAATCAACCGAACTACTGGAACAGTCTCTTGTACTGTAACCTAGTCCTCTCGACGATGAAGAGGTTTCCTCACAATTTTCACTCGTGATCCTTGTCCTGTTCATCGCTCAGGTGGCCTTCTGCTCATCTCCTGAAACAAATGGAGACGCTATCATAAGGGCGAGCAATACGCAGACACAAATTCATCAATACAATTTGTATAGACCCACCTGTGTGCTCGGGGTAGAATCAAGACTACCTTGCGCTGTAAGCATGGGAAATCTTCATTCTATGTCAAGACAGGAGGCAAGCTTAATGCTTGTTCAAAGCTGTCTATCACCCTAGTCGCTATTTGAGAAATAGGCTTAAAATAAAAGGTCTTAAATGTTGACTCTTTAGACCAATCAGCTGATTTCATGATATCCTGTAATAGTACCCCTGCCGTAAAGGCTCTAGATGCCATAGCGCCCCTTGCAAAATGCGCACCAAACTTCGATAAGTCAATACCTGCCCAATGCATACCCTCTCCGACCCATCTCGCAATCGTGGCTGTTGCTACTGCATGAAAGGGCTTTCTGCACGCGATTAGAAGCTGGGTGACCTCTCTTGGCCTCAACTCTGCTGCAGCTAACTCATAGTCTTTGATACACTGCGCCACGCATAGCTTGCTATTACTCTGGAAGTACGGGTATGAAATAATTGTAGTGTTTGACCTTGTCCTGCTCGCTACGTTGAAGTCTACCCCTTCCGGATAGAACATTTTTCTGTCTATTTCTAGCGCTTTCACATCCAACAATCTCCTACACGTTATGAAGCAGAGAAGCATGGCCATCTTCTCTGAAAGCTGAGACTGCAAAAGGTTCCTATTATCCGGCCATGCTGCGAATAGCTGAAGCACTACTTGCAAGTCTCACAGCACGGAATAGCTAGGTTCTGGTGGCTGCCGTAGCTTTAGCCCTTTAAGTAAGCGCAGAACTGCTGGATGCTCTCCTACCGGTTTCCCTTCCAACTTATTGTGCCCTGCCAATATAGCAGACCTGTAAACTCCAACTGTCCTGTAGTCGCAGCCATCGTTGAACCTCTCTGCCAAGAAGTTCAGTACGTGTACTAAAGTGGCTGAAACGGGATCAATAACAAAGCTTGCACAGTAGACGGACCAGCGTTGCCACCCGGCCCCATAGCTCCTAATGGTGGAAGGCGCCCAGGAGTCTCTAATACAATCGGCAGCGAGTTGCGAAATGCCTGGCAGTTCCCATCGCTGCGTGAAACCCTGCATGCCATCAGGCGCAGGGTGTTCTCCTCTACTAGAGGGTGAAGTTGCACGCTCAGACCCCGTAGGATGTCTCTCCTGTGAGGAAGTATCCTCTGCAAATCTGTGGAAGTTCAAGCACTACTCGAAACCACGGCTGGGACTTCCGTACTGCTACTACCAACACCAACTCTGCCTGGTCCCTGCAGACTTTCGCTAGCACTCTCGTCAGCATGAGGAAGGGTGGGAACGCGTAGTGAACTGCTCCCGTCCACTGTGCAAGAATGCGTCTGTCCCCGCTTCTCCCGGAACTATCCTCCAGCTGAAGTACCTGGGAGTTTGGGGGTGGAGCCTGGATGCAAATAGGTCGATGTCCAGCGGGCCCCAGATCTCCTGAATTTGTGCAAAGATGTCTGGCAGTAGCCTCCAGTCGCTGGAGTCTACCAGATATCGAGAATTCCAGTCTGCCACTATATTTTGTACCTCTGGCAAATATTCTGGAGACACTGATATCTGCTGTCGCAGGCAGTGATGCCAAGAATCCTTTGCTAATTCTGCTAACATCCTGGAGTAGGTCCCTCCCAGCTTGTTTATACATCGGACGGCCAAAATATTGTCCATCTTGAGAAGGACGCAGCAATTGACTCAGTCTTTGGTAAAGGCGCATAAGGCGTAGGAACCCGCCAAGAGCGCTGAACAATTTATGCTAAGGCGAAGCTCCTCTTCGGACCATTTCCCTCCTGTTTCTAAACTTCCTCACCACGTTCCCCAGCGGCTCTGCTTGTGTCTGATTCTATGACTAGGTCCGGGGTGTCTCCGAAGATCGCCCGGCCATTCCAGGCTTCCATATTCTGCAACCAACAATGCAGTAGCGTAAGAGCTTCTTGAGCTAGAGTAACAAACTGGTAATAGCTTAGGCCCCCAGAGAGATGCCTGATTAACCTTTGAAGAGCTCTGTAATAAAGCGGCCCAAGAAAGATTGCTTGAATTGAGGCTGCGAGAAGACCCACTATCCGAGCTAGATTGCGAAGCGAAATAACTTTTTTCGGTATCACCATGCTTAGCTCTTTTTTTATAGCCTTCACTTTGTGCGTTGGCAACTTGAGAGAGGCTTTTCTGGTGTCTATGATGAACCCCAGAATCTCTATTCTCTGAGTGGGTCGAAGGTCCGATTGTTCTGCCTATGATAAAACCGAGGGAGGATACTAGGTTGCATACCCATGTGGCCTGTTCTCGCAGGATGGCATCAGTCTGGCCTAGAATAAGAATATCACCCAGGTAGTAGATGATCCTGATCCCTCTCTCTCGAATGGCTGCTGCCACTGGTCGCATAATCTTGATAAATGCCCACAGTGGTGATGCTAGCCCGAAGGACCACCAGATCTCTGTGCCCCACCGGAAACTAAGGTATCTCTGATGTTCTAATGCTATCAGAATGGTACGATACGCGTCTTTAAGATCTAACTGGATGAGCCAGTCTCCCGTCCTGAGGAGGTCACGTAGAAGGTGGATCCCTTCCTTCTTGAAGTGTCTGTACCTAATCCATTCGTTCAGACTCTTCAGGTTGATCATTGGTCTGACCTGCTCCCCCCAGCGCACGAGGAAGGAACATATTGCTGAGGAAACCCTGGTCCTCCTGCACCTCTCGCTGTATCGCTGCTTTGGCTGCTAGGCTGTGCAATTTGCTGAAAAGCTGTTCCTGCTCCCTTAGGGGCATGCACAGTGCTGGGGGTTCTTACACTTGAGAGGGAATGCCTACGAATTCTAGTTGCATGCCTGATTATTGCTTGTAACAACTATGCTCCACTGAATAGCTTGCGCCAAGCATGCAAAAACAAGAGCATCCTGCCCCCCACTTCCGGGACAGCTGCCCCTTGGGTACTCACCGCTGTTGTCTGTAGGCCCCTCTCCCCCTACGATTCCTGGGGGAAAAGGGCTCTGGCTGGGAAAAAGGTATCTTGTTGCCTACTCTTCTGGTACTGCGCCCTGGGTCCTTGGGGTCTGCGAGGCATGCCAAAGTGATCGGATGCCCGACCCCGCTGCCGTCCGGTCCCTGCGAAAACCCGTCCTGGGAATATTCTTCGAATGGAGCTCTGTGCCTTCTCTAGGGCTGAGTAAGCTCCCATGAACTGCGCTATTTCCTTGGCAAAAGCTTCCCTGAAGAGGAATCCCTTTGCGCCCTCTCGTGTCTTGTACAAGGCCAAGTCACTGAGCTTGTTGTCTATTTTCAATAACACTCCTCTACTCTCTGATGAGAGGGAGTAGTTAGCATTGCCCAAAAGGGAGACTGCTCACTGTGCCCAGCTGGCTACGGCTCGAGCATCCACTGGTGCTCCTGTATCTGTGGCTTTCTCGGCCAGGTCCATAATCCTTGTGAGCGGGCCCGCAAGATCTATGAGTTTGTCATGGCATCCAAGCCAAGCTCAGTCCACCCCCTTCCTAATGTCTTGGGTTGATTTGGTGACAAAGGTCACCATCTTCGGATCTAAGTCCGGGGTGTCCGTCACCTTACCTGGAAGGTTTGGTCTAGGGTATTCTGCCATAATTTTGGACCGTACTTCTCTGTCCAACTGTCTCCTCATATGTTGTGCAATATACTGCGCCACTCTGGGCGATGGCACCCACTCGCTGTATTTAGTATGTCTAATTGCCTCTGGATCAAACATGTTGGCTAGACTCTCTTCTTCCTCCGGAGGCTGTTTGCCAACAATGGGGTCTTGAGGAGCTTCTTCTTCCCCCCCCTTCATCATCCGGTGAGTAACCAGCATCCTCTGCCTCCCCCTCATTATTTCCCCCTGGGGCAGGGAGTCGAGAGCGTGGCACGGTCGCCTTCAGTCGAAAGGCTTTCTTTAGCCTACTGACCGGGTCGATCGGCTCTTGTGGTCCCATGTCTACCCCTTCCGCTGCTCGGGGGCATCAAAGAGGTGGTCCTGTTGCAAGCCTTCTTACAGCATTCTTGTTCAACCCCTGACTCGTGTCGTGCTGAGGTTCCCTCTCCGGGGCTATCTGCCATTCTTTTTCTGGAATTTTCCTGGTCCGTTTTCTGCTTGTTAAGCATGGCTTCCAGCAGATCCAGTCTTTGTGCTAAGGGCTGCATCCCTTCTGACATTGCTTGTGACAATGAGTCACCTAGCACCCTCTTAAAACAAAGGGAGAGGTCTTCACCTCCTCATGTGGGCTCCTCGACCCATTCCTCTGAGCTCCACTCAGGGGAGGTGCTTTGCGACACCCTGGGCCCTTGATAATGTGCCATTTTCAAATGCTTGAACAAACGAGCTGCCAGGGAACCCAGCTGCTTTAGAGGCCAGAGGGATGTCTTGCAAGCGTTCTGGTTTGATATTCTTTTTCTTTTGTTAGGATATAATCTCTTGTCGCACCATGCACTTAGGAGAACATGTATTCCGTAAAAGACTGTTGTTTGAATGTGGTGCAGTGCCTGCTGGGATGGGGAGGCACCAATTGTAGTTCAGCTGGTTCCTAGAGCCCCGTGGTACTATGTCTAGGCGTGCCGCTCTGAGGCGGCAAAGGGCTCTCGCAGGGTCCTAGTGCTCCGAGCTCACTGAGCCTTACACTCTTAATGTCGATGTAAGGAGGCGGGTCCGGCTGCCTAATGCAGGCACGTTCGCCCGCTACTCCGGCCCAACCTCCTGATGAGAGAAAATGAGAAATAGGCGCGAATACTCGCAAATGAAAAAACAAAGCTTTTATTTCTCGGGCCAGCACTTAAGAACGCGTTCCCTACGGTAATGCTATTTATCGCATGCACGTTGTTACAACAGTTATTATATATGTAACTACACTATACACAAACAGTAATTATATATGTATCTACGCTATACACATTGCAAGCGTGACAAAAAGTTCACTTATCTGTGGAAACAGCAACAAAGAAAGAGGAGTGGGCTTCTGGGGAGGCTTACTTAAAGGAAAGGGCAGAAGGAGCAGCTCAGGACTACTCAGAACCCAAGGATTATGTGGATTTGTAGTTCTTAAGACATTTGACTTTTGTGGTTAAAACTCTACGGCTCTTTTTGTTTGAACCTCCAGAGGAGCTTCGGGCAACAAAAATGTGTTTTCAAGTAAGAAAAGTTTAAAATGTTGAGAAATTTGAAATGCTGTGAGAGCAGTAATAAAGAAGGAAAGCATAATGCTTGCATCCTGTCTTGACGTAGAATCACAGGACAGTCTGTTAATCATTCAACTGAAAAACCAAAAGAATTGAAGGATCTTGCTATACGGGACACCAGAGAGGTGATGCTCCTAATATCATTCCCCGGTTGCAATCTATGTAGACCAAACACCAAGACCTACTAAACTCTTGTGGTAGTTACACAAATCCAAAAGATGGACAAAGGATGCATGCCCTACAGTGGAAGGACACATAGTGGAGTAATGGTACGTTTCACAAATGATGTTCAAGATACTTGACTTGGTATTTCAGTTTCCATGCAGTGGAGACTAAGAAAGAAAACAGAAGGTATTCTGGATCTTCTGTCTGAATATGGTAACTCCCAACAGATTCAATGAGGACCTTGACCTTAACTGCTTCATCCAGACATAGGTATTAGGGATTTCTTTGGTAAAAGAAGGTTCTGTATTGGCCCAACCATTTAAGGAGAAATAAGAAATTCTTGTAGCCGCAGGGAACTAGACTCTCTTATTTATTTTGTTTAGTTTAGTGTATTTTATTTTGTTATTTGCTCTCTTGCACTCCCTCCACTCCATTTCCCCACACGCCAACCCTAGCGCTGAGTGGTTCACACCACTAGCCTATATATAACACATGAAAGACTCAGGGGAAACTTCACTTGGCCCCGAGACTGGTCCCCCTACCAAGGCTTACAACCGTTTCTAAACTAGAGAGCCTCGTGGCACCCATGAGGGCCCCCCTTAGAATGAAAATCACCAAACTTAGGACCACCTCAGTAAACAAATCAGAAAAACCTCTGGGTAATACTTATGATTATAATATTTTATTAAATTGACATTTATATAAACATATTCAATTGATTATAAAATTCAGTGTATGACACTGAACTGTTAAAAACACACATTTAATTTCATTTTCATTTCATACATTAACAAAATTTTTAATAAACCCAAAAATAATGGACTCTAAAAACCTATACCACAACCTACTGTCATCTATACCGGTTGTGTGTGCAAAATGTGAAGACTCTGTACAGTGACAAATACTCCCAAAATAAACCACAAGACAGTCCCTATTACCTAGGATACTATCTTTTACACAATGTGTCCCAATTTAATAAATCCGCATGGAACCTGGTATGCGTTACTCAATAATTCAATACTTAATTATCAGATGTTGGCTATTGTTCAACACACTGATGAACCCGACATGTTTCTTTCTCTAGCAGAAGTAGGTAAAATGCGAGAACTTCTTCAGGGGGAGAACATGGTGATTTATCAAACAATCATAGGTCCTGGTCTTTAAAACACCATACATAAAACAGGTTTTATTATCTTCGTGGTGAACTTCATATAACCTAAGGGGGGACGACATGGAAAAAACAGCTATGAGTTTAAGCTGCACACCTATTACAAAAAAGGCCAAAATCAGAAGGGGGTTAGACTACCCTACTGAGAGCTTACCGTAAACACGTTCACATTTAATGTGTATGGACGGGTCGGTAAACTCGTCTTCTTAGTAGACACTAGCAGATCTGAAAACAACAAACAAATACACCGATTGAGGACAAACGTGCCGCGTAATACACCTTTCACTTTATCACCAAAGCGAATCTGATTAGGCGCAACTACCGCCTAAACCTTAGTGGGCATCGCCCTGGGTAGCACTACCTTAGTGCCTTACTCTCGCTTTAAACTAGCATTGCCTTATTCTACAACATCCGTGACTTACTGCTAAATACACACATGTCTGCGCACTGCTAAACATGGCCTGCCAATATGCACCGAGTTGATAACTCACTGGTGTAGAGCCATCTACTGCAAAAACTCATCTCAGCCGACATAAGCACAACCTATGGTTTCTATGACCGTGCTTCCAACAAAGTGTCTCTCGTAGTATAAATGCACATTTCTGTAACATAGTGCATATACATGGCTTACCATCAAAAAAGCCGCAGGTCTATGTCAGCAAAACCTTCAATAGGCACTCTCCTCGTATTGAACGGAACGTTCCAGGAAATGCGCGTAGCCGGCTGGAGCTGCTGCTCGAGACCGTTGATCCCATTCGCGCTTGGTCTAGAGGCTGCATTCCTGTAAAAGAGACACAGGTCACAACATGTACGCCTCCGAGACCGAAGAAAGCTGCTCGTCTTGTTACAAGGTAACACTGTGAGCAGGGCATTCGCCTCGGACACAGTCGCCGGCTACACCGCACAGAGCGAACGCGCTTCGTCACTTCTATCAAAGAGGAAACGCCGTCTCTCTCTCTCGCCGTCCCGAATCACGTGATCGGTCACCTGATCAATGTGTACTTGGTCGAGCCATCTTTTGAGGGCTAACGTTGGTAATCGGTGGATTACGATTCACACCTGGTAATGGGTGTTAGCTCGATGTTAAGCCCGCATTTGGCCAATGCTACGTTTTAGCCCGCCGGCTGACACGTGGCTTGCACCCAAGCAAAGAAGCATCAAAAACATCAAAGCTCCTGCTGTTAAAAATAAGGTACCGGAAGCAATTTGTTGTGCTAAATTCTTCATGTACAATGCTAAAAGAGTAAATTATACCACTGTGTCTTTGTAGCCCTATCAGCCTTGCACAGCAACCCCAAGGGGCGCGTAACAGGGTTTTCAACCTTCACTATTCCAATCAATAGCTTCATTAAGCCCTGACTCGGTTGTCTTGCACAGAAAGATAAGCCAAGTTTCCTTCATTTGTAATCTTTTCACTACTGATTCCCCATCTGCACCTGGATCAATATGCAGAAGTACAGTCCACCTGAAATCAGTTTCTTTATGGTCCAACATTAAAAAATGGTTGACCATGGGAGCTGTGATCACTTTATTTTTTATACAGCTTTTGTGTTCCGAAATTCTCACTTTTATTTTGCGTTTAGTCATCCCTATGTACATTTTACCGCAAGGACACCACATTGCATATGACATTACTTGTATTGCAATTGGTACATTTCTTTTGGGACCATAATTCATGAAGTCCTATGTCGACTTGCACTGTCCTGCACTGTCCTGCTGGTAAGATGCATGCCCTACCAACTTCGGTAAGCCCCACATCTCGGTAACGCTCCTCTGTTGGGGGCAACTTTTAGTGATATCATTTTTAGTCAGGAGATCTTTCAGATTAGGTCCTCTTTTAAACACGCACATTGGTTGTTCAAGAGGGCATTCACCTCCTAAGAGAATGTGCCAGTTCTTTCTGATGATTTTGACCACTTGGTTAGCTAAGGGATTGAAGGTGCTAACAAACACTAAATTTCTCTTATATGTGGCCCTGCCGCGGTATTCAAGAAGTGCCCCGCGATTGTTGTTCGTCAATCTTTTGTATGCATGTTTAATTATTTTTTTAGGATATCGTCTAGCTTCTGATTTCGAGCCTAGTGCTTGGGCCTCTAAACGAAAGATCTCTCTTGTAGAGCTATTCCTTTTCAAGTGCAAAAATTGCCCGAATGGTAGATTTTCCCTCGTGTGGCTAGAATGGCAACTATCGAATGCAAGGAGAGAATTGCGATTGGTGAGTTTATGAAATGGTCTCACTTTAAGGGTGTTAGACCCTAAATCAACCAAGATTGTAACATCTAGACAATTAATTTCTATATTGCTTTGTACTGAGGTGAACTTCAAAAACCGATTCTGCTCATGAATCCATTCCATGAAATCAACAAAAAGGGCCTAGGACCCATTCCATACAATCAAAATATCATCAACATAGCGTTGCCACAGGTCCAAATTGGTGAAAAACGGGTTTGTGGGGCTATAAATGATTCCTCTTTCAAATCTTTCGACATATAGATTAGCTGCCGAAGGGGCAACTGAAGACCCCATTGCTGTTCCGTGTATTTGATGGTATAGCTGGCCATTAAACCCGAAATAGTCAATGCCATTTCGGCACACCATAAAATGAAACTGTTGGGTGTATTGTCTTATGTTCTTTTAGACAGCAACGTCTCTTCTAACACTTGCAGCGTTTCCTGTTGGGGGATGCAAGTGTAAAGAGACACTATATCCAAACTCACTAGAAGTTGATGCCTTGGGTTAAACTGCATATCTTCCACCATATTAATAACTTCGGCGGTATCTTATACGAAAGAGTACATTGTTGACACGTACCTATCTGCAAAACGTGATAGTGGTTCAAGGAGTGCTCCTGTCCCTGAAACTATAGGACGTCCTGGAGGGTTCACCAATGCTTTATGGATTTTCGGGAGGATGTAAAATTTCGGTATAATGGGTTCCCTCACTTGTAAGTAGTTGCTTTCCTGCTGGCATAACCAACCTCTTGCTAGTGCCTTTTCTACTTTGGTGGTAATTAGTAAGGCCAATCTTTTTGTGGGATCTTCATCAATTGGTTGATAAAAATCTCTGTTGTCTAGTTGGCAGAGGCACTCAGTGATGTAATCTTGTCTATTCAACATCACGATTACTCCTCCTTTGTCCGCCTTACGTAAAATAATTCCAGGATTTGTGGCTAGACTATTAACAGCCAGCCTCTCGGAATTACTTATATTTTGAAAAGGGCGTTTTTGTTGTTGCCCTTCTAGACGTTTGTGATCTTGCCAAACTCTTTTAGTAAAGACTACCGCTTCTGGGGTATAGCTGGCAACTGGGGGATTAAACGTGGATTTATTCCTAAACCCACTTTCGCTACTTTGGTCACCACCAGCCTATCATACTTAGCAGGAAGACCGAGGGCAGCCTGTGAAGGGCCAGAGGCAAAGGGCACCCCGTGACAGTTCCCATTCCCTGTTTGCCCCTATTCGTACATGGACACCGGACGGAACAACCTACAGCTACAACGAGGTAAGGTGGTATGGGCGGGGAGTACAACCATTACTGTGCTTGGGTAAAAGCCTACCACTCCTATATTACTACCACCTACTCTTAACCTTATGCTGTCTTGCACTGTGCTTCTTGTTTTACCATTGTAGCACCTGTGGGGGGTGCAAAAGCGGTCGGAAAGAGAGACCTCCAAGGAAAAGGGGAAGAGAGGGAAGCTTGGAAAAGGGAAGCATGACGAGGGGAAAGGAGAAGTATTGGAAGGATCCTAAGAAAGGAGAACATGAAACAAGGGAAACGAATATTGAAAAGGAAAATGCACTTAAATAGAAAATGGGAAAGAAATGAAAATGAAAAATGAAAAATAAAAGAAAAATGGCCAAAGGGTAGCGAGGGACAGATAAGGAGGGACGGGGCCCGTGTGGTGCGCTTAGATGAATTGTGCAGGTTAGCCTATGTACTACATATAGAAGAACTGTGAAGGTCAGCCTGTGTATTGTGGTTAGCTTATGTACTGCATCTAGAAGAACTGTGAAGGTCAGCCTGTGTATTGTGGTTAGTACAGGTCAGCCTGGGTATTGTGGTTAGTCTATGTACTACATCTTGAAGAACTGTGAAGGTCAGCCTGTGTATTGTGGTTAGCCTATGTGCTGCATCTAGAAGAGCTGTGAAGGTCATCCTGTGTATTGCGGTTAGCCTATGTACTGCATCTAGAAGAACTGTGAAGGTCAGTCTTAGATAAACTGCAAAGGATAGTCCTCTACTGCTCCTGATGAGGTTTGTAGGTTAGCCATTCTTTTTCACTCTGAAAACGTAAAGGGTAGCCATGCACTGCACGTAGAAGATGGTGAAGCTAGCTTAGGCGTAGAACAAATAGGTCTAGGAGGATAGCAAACACACCACACTTAGATGAAATACAGAGATAGCCAATGCATTGCACTTGGAAGATTTTGAGGGGAGCCATTGTGTTGCATTGTTTATTAATTACTCTAACTTCCTAACACTCAGCATATCCGCCACCCATTACATAACTAACTTGACACAAACCTCTGACATAAGACCCCGAAACTACAAACACTGTCCTATCTCTCCACAACACCCAACACACACTGAAAACGCCTGCATACAACATACAAATGGCAATCAACCAAAATCATACCAGCATTCAGTGACTGTTTATTTCCGAACTGAAGTTACCAACAACACATCACAGCTGTCTTGCACTTTTTCCTCTCATCCCAACTAACCTTCACAACCCCCTTCCTTTTCAAATCTGTCTAAGCACCTGGAGACCATGAACAATGGCAGCGCTGCGCTGTACAAGTCCCAATAACATAGCATAACACGGTGAAACTGCCACGGTGCATTATGCACTGGTTGCATTGTGCATTATGTGCTTGGGGGTAGCATGGATTCACAGTTTGCTAACTTGCTTCCCACCGGTTTTTTGATTGGTCAGAATGTGAACAAAAGGAGTCCTACATCACTAGTTACTGAACAACTGACCATATAAACAGTTGCTGGGCAGATAATGTCACGCCATTTTCTTGCATTGGCTTCAAAGCATCAGAATAACAGTGAATTGAGTCAGCAAGCTCGTGTTGACGGGATTGTTTGAAAGAGAAATTAGATAATTATGAATTCAGCATGCTACTGAGTATCAGAGCCATACTTGGAGAGTACAGTGTTTATCGACTGCTCCGTTTGTACTGGCTTCAGGCTGTAGTCTCAGAGGTTTGCAGCTGAATGTCCATCCCCTTTGTCGCACATTGTCATCCTTTTTTTCTCTCTCTCTCTCTCATAGTGGTGGCAAGGACAGCACTTACAACATGATGCAGTGTGTCGCAGCCGGGCACCAGGTTGTTGCGCTGGCCAACCTGAGGCCTGCTGACAAAGAAGGTGAGGGCCAAAGGGCTTAATCGCTGTATGTTTGCTTATTGCATTCTAGTTTTGGTTTGGCTCGGTTGTGTGGTCCTTATCTGATGATTTATTAATGCAGTGTCCTAGTTTTTGGGGACACATTTTGGACACATTGGAGCTTCTGTTCTAAAAATTCGTAATTTGACGGTGGGGAGCAGTTACATTTGCACTGAAATGTAAATGGCTCTCTATCGCCACATTTTCATCGTTTGCACAACAGAGTACAAAAGTACAGGGCACAAGGCGGCGCACACGTGTTTACGTCGCCTTTTGCCCTGCACTTTTTCACTCCATCGTGCAAAGGGAGTAAACGCTGGCTGCCATCCTGGCATTCCAGGCAGCATTTATATTTAATTGTAATTGTACATGCTCCCTGCCATGATTGCATGCAGTGTGTACAATGGATCCCGATGGGGTCCGCCAGCTTTATGCTGTTGCATAAAGCTGGCGGACCCCATAGGGATGTCCCGCATTCGCGCCGGGATGAAAATCCATGCCGGTGCAAATGCTGGATTATTTGTATGGTGGAGAGGAAAGGAGGCAGCAGAAACTCAAGTTGTGTTCCGCCCTCCACTCCTCCATACAAATGATTGAAAATGAACCATGGCGTGAATGGAGTAATGTATAATTCCTGCAACCTACTTATTACGACTTGTGCAGCCTTGTGCTGCAAATGTTTCATTCCCGTAACCTACCTATCAGGACTTGTGCCACAAATGTATCATTTCTGCAATCTACTTATTATGACTGGTGCAGACTTGTGCTGCCTATGCAAATTACCTGTAACACCTAACAACAACTTGTGAAACCATACCCATTGTAACTAGCGCCTAGATGCCTCTGGCCTTTGTGCGCTGATATAAATGCAAAAAATAAAAATAAGGTGACAAGGGCAATGTCTTTTTGCCTTAGAAGGTGCACAAATGTTCAACAGTTCCAAGAGAATGAAGTTCACAATTCTAGTGGGTGATTCCTTTCCCCTGGATTTCTCTCCACTCCGATTTATACTGGTTCCTTAAGTTCTTTTAGATCAAATATACTTAATATACAAAGTAGCTTGGCTGACAGTCTGTTTCTTGATATACTACCTGGTGTACTCTCCTGCCAGGTTTCTTCTTACTCATTGATATTTCTCAATCCCACTCTTTGATTACTTTCTGATGTATCCTTACCAGGATTTTCTCATGTAGTGCATTTTACAGATTGTCCAATTTCTTTTTTCCCAGTGTACTCTCCTCTGGGATTCTCGCATATGCAAACACTTCTTTTCATCAAACACAAACACTTATGACTTGCAATGCCTGGTATACTCTCCTGCCAAGGCTTTTCTTATATGCAAACTCCTGTTCTCATACACAAAACGCTTTTGATTTGAAATATTCTCCTGCCAGGGCTTTCTCATATGCGTATTGCATGACTTGGCTGTTCCTTGGATGTATTTCTTGTTTGTTTCTTTAAGAAATGCAGCACTTTTCATTCCTTCTCATTCGCTTTATTTACTTCTGTTCACTTTTGGTCCCATTTCTGAAATGCTCCGGTGTCCCCTCTTCCCTCAGGCAGACACACGCGTTTGCTGTAGCAGGAATGGCCTCTCGCTCGTCTATTCCGCGCTCCCCAACAGCGCAGAGGCTTCCCTTCGGTATAGCTGCATGCAGGAAGCTGTCCTTCCTCTTTGGCGTTCCTGCGACATACCAAACTCTGCAGTGTGCCTCCTTCGGTTTCTCCCGTGAGTCAGTTGGCTCCACGGACATTGCTTTTTCCCCAGCAGTCCCTCAATCAGTACCGAGAGAACTGGACCACTCCAGCAAGCTCCTCCCTGTTAGCTGGCTTTGCTGTTCAAATGTCCTGCCGGCCAATATGCGCTTGCAACAACCTGTGTGTGCTTAAGTTCTGGACCTTCACTGAACTTCATAACTCGGTTCAGCTTCCTCTTGGCAGGACTTTTTTCTTTAGAAGAAGGGAAGTCAATTTGTGATATCTTGTGGACAGAGTCTGGGAAGGTGTTCTCGGTAGTTTTAAATGGCAAGTTAAATTACTTGTATGCAGAGTTTGAAGGAGTATTTTCAATCATGTTGGAGGGAAAGTTAGGTTGTAGATCACTTGAAGGAAATGGATATCGAACTGCCTGGGGAGTGATCTTCACCACTCTATGCCTCTTCCTCGTTGCAGTGGGCCGCATATTCTCATTTGAAGTTTGGACACACCAACTTTACATAGAGGTGGGGAGTAAGGACAACAATGTGCCATTAAGGCATGGGGGACTGAGGAAGCATTGTTTAAGGAGAAAGGAGGATATATGATTTCCTCTACTGATGCCATAGAGTCTCCCTGAGAGTCACCTCCCCCGAAGTGGTCCTCCCTCATAAAGACACACCAGGGTCAAGATCAGGTAGCGGCTGCCGTCCCCTGGCCACATGGGGGAAGGGGGTTATCCCAGGCAGAGAAGGGATGATGTCCATGGATTCATCACAGTACTAACTCTTAGTTCTCCAGCGTTAGCTCCTGCTTACGGATTAACTCCAGATACTGTGAGGGGTCAGAACTGTGGGGCAGATAACTTTGTAATGGTTTTCCATAAGATGTCATTTGATTAATTTAAAAGAGTTTGATAAACACCTCACCATCCCTAACCTAAAGAGAATTTCCCAGCCTATCAAAATAACTAAAGGAAACACTCTAACATAAGGAATCTGTCCCTCACCCTTATACATACAACAAACATATGAAGGAAATGTATGGCAATTCAAAATATAACAAAACTACAGTTATATCAAACATTTACGTAAAACCTTTATCTCCTTGTGACCCGAGTAAGGTTCCTTTCCCCAGATTCAAAGCAGGAATTTTGCATCCACAGTTCAAAATAGGAAAGTTCACTTTTATAACACAGTTCTGGAAAACAGTGTTCTTCTTGCTCCAACAAGTCTCTCAACAGGACTTCCTCACAGCTCCAACAGAAATAACAAATCTGTGTTTCTCTACTGGTAACAAAAAAAAGTTCAAGACCACTTCTTCAGAACCAAGAGCACTTTCACAGTTCCTTATTGGCAATAGAAATACCTTGTCAGGATGATTCCACAATGATTCAAAATATAAGGTAGTTGCTTTGGCACTCATTCTTCTCCACAGTCTTTAACCACAGTACAGTACAATTTGACAATTTGACAATTTGTTATTTATAATGCGCTTAATACCCAGAGGTTTCTAAGTGCAGACCCAGGGATCGAACTTGTGTTGCTCTGTGTCGTCTTGCTCCCAAGGTAACCACGTTACCCCTGAGATATCCTCCCGAGACGAGTACTTTAGTATCTTCCACCTGGTCCACTCACTTGCCAGGTCTAACACTACAAGGCCTCTTGTCCTGGTATATTCGCCTGCCAGAACCATACACTACTGCACATCCTTCTGTGGTAAAGTTTACTTGGCAACTTCAGTAACAAACACTTCTTCCGTAAACGCATGAACCACATTGGTGCTGTTTATGCCACTTGTATTGCAGACTATTCTTCTCTCCCCCTGAGTGCTAGGTATCAGGAGGGCAGCTACCCTGCTACAACAAGGTCTTTTGGTTTCAACAAAATCCGTATCAACAACTTCAGTATGGGCTTCTTCTGATGGGTTAATCTAAAACACATTGATGTTACTGGTGCTACCCTTGGGATTGCCACCTGAGATGCAGATTCTATTCTTCTCCTCTTGAATACTGACTATCAGGAGTTAGGGATGTAATGGTATAACGGTATACCGTTAAAGATACCGTGAACCACTTAATTGAACAATAATATCCGTCACATTGTTTATACCGTTATACCGTTCATACCGTAAAGTGTGCTTTTCAATCTGATTTGGAAAGGCTGCAGTAAGCAAGTGCTGCGCAGTCTTGGTCTTGCACTGTTGGATGTGGCGTCTGCCAAGTAGTTTCAGTTGGAGCAGTTTTTAATGCCATTCCATAAACCACACGTGCCTGACACAAAATCAATATGTTAGCAATAGGAAGAATAGATACAGTGCCAAGAAGGAAAAGGGTTTACTTTGGGTTGGCGGCTTTGGGGTTTATATATTTATAATGGATAATGTTCTCTAAACATATGGCAATGGGGGATTTCCCTGGTTCTATCATTGAATTTACATATAATAAGTCACACTGCGAAATTCACTCATCTCTGTGGGTATTCCCTGCTGCCATACCAAAGGGTAACATGTCCGTGATTACTGAACACCTTTTGGCCCGCAAGTAAACTAAAGGCTGTAACGTAAAGTGTGTGTGTGTGTGTGTGTCTGTGTGTCTGTGTGTCTGTGTATGTATATGCGCACAATCGTATACTACCATCAGTCTCCATTGATCGGTGGCATGCAGGTTATCAAGATGGCAACATGTTCATCTTCACCAGTAGCCAGTGGGGGAGCATAAAGCCTAAATGACCACTTAAGAAAAGCTATTCAGTTTGCTTTGCCAGTTGCAGCAGGGCTCCCCCCCTCCTCCTCTCCACACGTGTGTTTGTGTTTGGTGGAAGCAAGGCATTTCAGTGGAAAGTATGTTGAAAAGCCCAATTCTGGCCCTGGGTGCCTGGTTTTGTTTGTGATGATAAATCTGTCAATTTATCACCTTTTTAGAAAATATTTGTCAAGATTAGTTAACTCCACCTGCTATACCGCGATAACCATGATATACCGTCATTTGGCAAGAAGGTTATGGTACCGTCATAAATCTAATACCGTGACACCCCTATCAGGAGGGCAATTGTTCTGCGACACTTGCTTCCCCACTTTTGCGTCAATCAAATGCTGACAAAGGCCTTTTATCACCCATGCTCTGCTTGGGTCTGGGTAATGTTTGTTTGGGTCTTTCTTAATGTTTGTCTCTTCCTTTTGGTGATAATATATTTTACAATTAATCTTCCTAACTGCCCTGTTTGGGTTGGGGCAATATTGGGTGCTGTAAATGTCTTTTACTGTTGCCCTCCTTTGGCTTTGGCAATGGTGGTTTTTATCATCTTTAGAATTCCAATTTCCCCCAATGTTCTGATTATGTTACCATAGCTGATAAGCATTATTTTGGTATGCAAAGTTGCGCCCAATCCTCCACCTCTGCCTCTTAACATTAGTTTGGTATTCAAAATTAGCAACACGGGCCAGCCGGCGATCAGAGTGTTCAGGCGTTCTCATTCAACAAGTGAACTCACCAAGTGCAGTCCACGCCGGTCAGGGAACGAGCGGGCCTCGCTTCAGAAGTGCTCTGGTGCTCGCCTGCCACCGGAACACACTTCACTTTGGGAAAAGCATTCAAAATTAACACCTCCTGCCGCGCCGCCTATGCACACAAGATCTTCATGAGGAAAGCCTTCAGAAATAACGCTTCCCGGTCATGCAATCTCAGCAGACACAGGGATTGAGCGCAGAGACCCTCACAAAACTGGCATCCGCTTCCCAGTCCGTGGTGGCTCTGGCGTCTCAGCTGACCCTTAATCTCGGCTGCTGCTGCAACGTGGAGTCACGCACAGTACTCCACCCACTGCTTCTCCTGCTGCTGCTACTGCTACTCCAGGCATGCTCCTGGGGGGGGACTTTCTACTCCTTAGTCCCTCTCAGGTGTGGGTCATTGAAATCATTGGAATGCACCTTGCAGACTAATGCCTCCAAATCCCTCTTCCTCGTCCCAGTACTTTGGTCATTGTGGCGCTTGAAGTCCCTAATGTTACAATTAGCTTTTTCTCCCTGCATATCATGTTTAAATGAATTAACTTCACTTCCATTATTAATCATGTTTTCAGGAGGACTTTTAAAATGAGTCAATTATTGTTTTGAAATCAAGGAGTGCTAGCTCTATCAGAACCTAGAATAGTAATGTTCTGATGTAACCTCCTCTTGTTGACTACAGGAGTTCTTGCCCTTATAGATGTGGACACCTTTATGAGGGGGAGTTTTGTGTCTAATAAATGATTAAGAAAGCTTTGCCACCCTCCATGTGAATAACTTTAGAAGAAGAAATCTTACTCTGACAACAAGCTATAACATATTCTGCCAATCACTGACATCTCTTCTAAGGGAGACAATACTGTGTCTCACCCAAGGGAGTTCTCCCATTCCCTTGGGGCCCTTCTCCTACCATGTGATCCTCCTGGCTAATACCACCCCCAGGGTCAGGATCAGGTAGCGGCTGCCTTCCCCTGGCCACCTGGGCGGAGACTTTAGGTAGGGTTTCTGTGAGATTCATCACATAACCCAGCTGCTGCTATCCAATCTTAATTTCGATTCCTGTGCTGTGTGGGAGTTCTTCAAACAAATGACATTAGAGCAGGATAACATTTACATTTTCTATTAAATACAAGGTTTGTCATGTGGCCTTAGTCCCGCCCCACTCCCCAGATGTGCCCAATCTAAAACCACAGGTCATGTAGTCTTTTGCTCAAGTTGTTCTGGAAGCGTGCATATCAGTTTCCAACAAGTACTGGTTCTTTTCAGTCTCTTTCTTAGCCTATTCTGAGAAACCAGGATTTCAGTTACATGTTATAATCCTGTTATCCCAATCATCATTCTCAGAGGCTTCTGGAAAACTTTGTCCCATTTAGTTTGATGATTTGCATGTCAATTCCCAACACATACTGGTTTTTGAGTCCCCTTCTTGTCATATTCTGAGAACTTTTCCAGTGGGTGATCTTTTTACTGTCAGTTTCTTCTCTGAACTTGGATTTCAATTCTGAGTATTTGTATTTTCTATTTTATTGGCACTTATATCGCAATTGTTTGCCCAAGTGCTGCTCAAAAGAACATCAACGGTACAATATAGTGCACAATGCTAGTAAGGAGATAACTAGCTAGATATCGGAGAGGTGGGGTGGTGCGAGTCCATTAAGCACTTTTCTAGAAAATGCAGATAATGTGAAAAAGAGGCAGAAAAACAAAAGAGAGCCAGAAGCTGGAAAGAAGAAAAACGGAAACCGAGCCGCAGGCAGGAAAATCAAAAAGAAGCCGAATGACTGAATTGAAATGTGTACGAGTTGAGCGACAGGAAGTTCAATTAAAATGGCAGAATAAGGCATGAGAAAATGAACAATGCGTTGTTGCAATGAAAGCAAGAAAGGGGCAGGCTTTGCAGATATTATAGTGGTGAAAGTGACATGTGTGGGTGGTGGTGCAGGTGTGAGAAGAAAATGAAAGTGAAGAATTAAACAGGTCACCAAGATTCTGGGGGGAGGTAAAAGTAGGAAGCAGGGTGAAGAAATTAGATACAGGACTGCAGAGGAGTGGGATTAGAAAGAGAAGCAGGAAACTAAAATACCTCCGTATTTGTAGGATTATTGCAAAGAAAGTGAGTTTTCCAGACCTGCAATTCAAGGAGGCATTTGGAGAGGATAGAATGAATCTCCTCAGAGAAGGAAGAGAAAGATAGAGAGATCTGTAAATCACCTGTGTAAACGTGGCAGGAGAGATAAGAAGAGATAAGAGCCAGGGAGGATAGCTCCGGGGCAAAGCTCCTGTCTTGGAAGCAAGTCAACACTGAGCAACATGGGTTCAATACCCCGCCCCGTGCTTCGAGGCAGGACTCGTGCATGAAGCGCAACATGAAAAAAGCTCAATAAGAGAGGAGAAAGGGATAGTTTAGAAAGAGAAAAGAAGAGGACCAAGAACAAAACATAGAGGGACACCAAATTCCAAAAAAGGAGAGATTTTCCTGGGCCAGGAGACCCTGTAGCTTCATTCACTTGTATACGCCGGGAACCACAGGTGTACATAGCCAGAAGACATAAGAGAAGGAAGAGTAGGGTGATCCATAGTATCAAAAGCACAGGAATTGGTCAAATCATGTTTTACTGTAATTAGATAGAATTGGTTAGAGTGAATTACTTTTATTATCTCTTTTCAGTCATGGTTAATCACTATATTGCTATATGCATTTCCTTTATACTGGTTCTGATATTTGAATGTTGTTATGTAAATTGTTATTATACTGGTTATGACATCTGTTGTACAAAAGAAGGTATAAATGAAACTGGAAAGGGGGAAAAAAGCACCAGACAGAATGCTGGAAGACACAACTAGAAGAACATTTGTTATGGCGAGCAGAAATGAGTGAGCTATCCACATAAAGTAAAGCAGTTTCAGTGGAGTGGACAGGTCAAATGCCAGATTGATTGAGGGAAAGTTTCAAGTGTTAGTCCAGATAACAGGAGCATAAACCACCCATTCCACAGCTTTTGGGAGAAGAAAAATAGGACGAACGTTAGCAGGAAGCGAGGGGTCAAATGAGGCTGCTTTTAGGATAGAAAAATAATAGCATGTTTAAAGGCGGGAAATATGAAGGAAGCAAGAGATAAGTTCAAGTGAGAGGTCAAAAAGGGAAGCAAGCAGGATAGATGTTGCATAAGAAGAGGGAGGGGTTAGGGTCTCGGGGAGAAGCTGTGGGGTGAGCTTAAGAGAGAAAGAAGCTGTGCCAATGGGGCACAAGAAGAGGGTGATGATGAGGGCCCAAAAGAAGGAGACGGTAGGGAGTCAGAGTGAAAAGAGGAGGGGAAGGTTGAGTGTAACAGAGTGACTTTAGTAGGAAAAGTAGGTCATAGTGTTGATGTTATTTTCTTTCTTTAATTATTCTCGGTACTTGGATTTCAATTCCCAGTAAGTGATCTTGTTACACTCAGTGTCCTTCTGAGATGAGTTCCGGCACTCAGACTTTGGTTCCCAGTATTTGATGTTTCTCTTAAACCTGTGAGTTGCATGTCAATTTGAAACCAGCCTAAATTCTCTACAGAGTCACTTTCTTAACAAATGTTGTGAACTTGGCACTTTAGTTCCCAATGTACAATTTCACTAAACTCAAATTATTTTTCTCCCAAGAGGGAGCATCATAGTGATTTGGAAAATGTAGACTTCCATAATGCAAAATTGTTTTACTTCGATATTCCTATGTGCGGCCTCTTCATCTTAGGTCCTTGGTAATTTAGGCTTCAATTCCCCACAGAGTCTTGATGCCTGATTTTAGCGCTTCGTCATACAGCCTCTTCCTCAGAAGGTTGTGGGAGTTTGTGCCATGATTCCTAACATGCACAGTGTTTCTTGAATTTACTGTTTCACAACAGAGTATCATCGCTCGAGGGATTTGAGAATGATTGCTAGTTTGGTTAACCCTGGACACTGAGGTATTGCTGACGCCCAAAACAATAAGCAACACGTGCATAGGCTATCCCTGATGGACCTGATTATGAAAATGACATTGGCAAAGAGCTGACTGTCAGAGGCCAGCTTGATACAGCATGTCAGATGGTGAAACATCTTTGAGCAATTATAATGAAAAGATTTTCAGGTAATTACATCAAAAGGGTATTAGTGGCCAGAACCGGCTCTAAAGCACTAATTGGAAAAAAAAGCGCCACACAAGGAGAAAAAATGAAGAGTTTATGAATACCAATAACCAAAAGGGCTTTCAGAAGTTAATTGTGCTTGCTGTGGCGGGGAGCACTGTGGCTGTTGCCCTTCCTGGTATCATTGGAAGAGATGTGTGGCTTCAACACAACTCAGCTTTGTTTAGCAGTAATTCTGTAACAGCGCAGTGTGAAGCAAGGGGTGTTAGAATTTAAAGTGACCTCTCCATTAATACTGTCTTCCATGCAGAGGTTTGAAAGGCAATGAATAGTGCCACAAACATCCCTAAATCCTTGAAGATCCAGGGCTCAGTCGAATCTGGGGAGACTTGCAGAAGTCTGATCTGGAGTTCTGGGCCCAATTTTTCCATTGTATATTAGAGGCTGTGAATTGCCGCATAAAGACACCATACTCTTATGAAACAGCAGTAGTGGCCCCAATATGTAAAGAACTGTTAATCTAATCCCCATTTCTTTGTTAGGCTCTTTGGGGAAAAATATTTCGGAATCTGCTCTTTGCACGGTTCAAGCTGGTAACTCGGGAGACGGGCCGCCTGTCGGCAGCTCAGGATTAATTTAGAGCTGACCGGGGGCTATCGACCTGGTGACTGACCTGGGGACCACCGACCAGGTATTCAGTTCTTAATTTGTGCAAAAATATGTGGTACTTAAGGTTGTCCCTCTCTCAATGTTGCTTTTATGGATCTTTCATTGGTCTTTTATTGATCTTTTATTGATCTCAGGGCTGCGATTGAATCAGTGAACAGATGCAAGACTTGGGAGGTTCTGTATGAATTGAGGCTCGACTCTGAAATCTTGGATGCAAGAAAGATGTATTACGGGTGGCTTGTTAAATTTGGCACTATTGGAGCGGGAGACAAAAATAATGTTTGGGCATTTTGAGGGCAGTCTGCCAGGGCTGCCTGTTGCACCACCACTGTCAATTCTCTTCCTGAATGGGGATAATCCCTGAAATGGAGGGGGTGGATATGGATGTACCATCTATTAGGGGTGCACTTGTTGGCCCGCCTCTACACAGGAGATGTTGTAATAGTTGCAAAGAACGGGTTCTCCATTTTGAAGGAAGCCGTTGAGGCCTTTTGAGGTTACCTGTACCGAAAGGAACCAAGTGATACATATTGACAAAAGCAAAATCAAGATAATTGATTCAGTGCCCAATTAGGAACAGCTCTCGAAGGTCATTTTTGACGACTGTCTAGGAGCCTGATTTGCTGCAAATTGGAAGTGGTTACGTAGTACAGGTCGGCCGTGCTAAAACCTTGACACCTCACATTTTGAATGCCTACAAAAGACTCTAAAAGGCTGGGGAAGCAGATGGTCCCTTTTTAACTACTCGTCTTTAAATCAAAGGCTACCACCATGGCTATATATAGGGCAGAAACATGGGAGTATATCTGGTTAATTTCACCCTTCACTTTCGAAAACCAATTCCTCAAGCATTTGATTTCTATGTCCCTAGACCCCACCAGCCCAATTGCAATGGGAACTAGGGATTAGATGTCAGGCATTTGACTTGGTGATAAGGCACAGGAATGATGTGAGCTGGTACCGACCCTCTAACCTTCCAAACAGTCCCCCAGGAGATATTGAGGTGTATGGGGAAGAGAAGCATGTCGGCACTATCTGGGCTGAATAGGAGCAGGGGGCGTCTTCTCTCGAGCGTATGCTAAAGATGCATGAAGAGCTATGTAGATAGATGTAGAAAAGTGACGTGAAGGCGTATGCCGGTTGCGTTTTTTTGAGAATTCGAGTGCATGAATATATTTACTCAGATTGATGAGATCCAACTAAATAGGAAGTCTATATTGGTGAAGCATCTAACACAAGATTGAGAGGCACTTTGTGGCACTGATTGACAGTAAATATGAGTCTATGATGCGCATAGGTATCTTATACCTTGTTAAAGAAATTCTCCATTGGACTAATGACTATAATGTGATGACAAGTATTTGTGTACCCTGTAAACCGAAGTGGTGTGGCTCACTCTACAGTGTGTGGAAGGATCAATTTAGTTTCCTGCCTTTGTCCTGATGAAGGTTGCATGATCGAATGGACACTACTTATGAAGTCCAATATTGACAACCGAAACACGTGTCGACCAAGAATCTGCAGAGATATTTACAGACCGGTTGAGTCACCTGAAAATGGACATAGGGAACCAAAAATGTGTTGAATAGTTTTGTTTGGAGTGACCTATTGTAGAGGGTAATCTGTGGATGTAATGAAGAAAGTGTGTGGAGATTGAATGAGAGTGAATGCAAAGTGGGAAGAGATATGTGAGTCCAAGATAGGTTGTGATCATTTTGTGTAGATAATGTTTTTTGTAATTTGTTGTTGTTTTTAAACATTGAATATTTATTCATAATAAAATGAAAATTGTTTTGAAAAAGCGCTTATCGATATATGTGAAACGGTAAATGAGAGTGATCTGCAATCCTCCATCCATTGGTCCATATTGCTGTCTTTTGATCTGCAAGAAAGAGGACATGGTTGGTTAGTGAGGGTAGAGTGATAGGATAGGTCCACAACCAGGAGAAACTGGCATCCGTGTGTGTTGGGTTGCAGATGGGTTGATTGTGCACTCGCTTGTTTTATCTAAGGGTGAGGCCCAATGCCTGGGGTTTTTGTGAATGTCTGTTATGTTAGTGTGTGTTTTATGTGTTACATTGGCTGGTATTTAAGGTTATGGTTGTGTGCACTGGCTTGTTTTGTCCGTAGGGTTAAAGTCCAGTGCCTGGGGTGGTTGTTGTATGCGAGTGTTGGTTATGTTGGGTGTGTGATTGTGTGTAATTTGGCTAGCTGATGGCATGTATAGTACAATCAAGTTGTGTAGGAGGGTAGCAGGAAAGGGGTGGTTAATACATTGGGTACTTTCAAAGTTCTTCTAGGTGGCTAAATTGTGACGCTTCGCTCATTTCAAAATTCTGTCTAAATGTGATGCATGGCTAATCTTTTATAATTAATTTTATAATTATATTTTTTTAACATTTCATTTATAATTGTTTATTTATAACGCACTTAATACCCAGAGGTTTCTAAGTGCGGAAACGGGGATCGAACCTGTGTTGCTCCGCCTCGTCTTGCTTCCAAGGCGAGTGCATTGCCCCTGAGCTATCCTCAAATGTGACTCATGGCTAATTTTCACAATTCTATCTAGATGTGATGTGTAGCTATTTCCAAATTCTATATAAATGTAACACATGGCTAATTTTCACAATTCTATCTAAATGGTACACGCAGCTAATTTTCACAATTCTATCTCAATGTTATGCACGGCTATATTTCAAAATTGTATCTAAATGTAACACATGGCTAATTTTCACAAGGTGTGGGTTGTGTCAATTCGTCAGCTTGTTTCCACATGGGCTTTTGATTGTGAGTCGGGATGGTGATTGATTGTGAATGGCCCAGCTTGCTTCTATTTGGTCTTTCTCGTTATGTGTGTTACGGTAGTATGAACATTGTGGTCATGAGAGACGCCAGTTTTTCAGGTATTTTCTCAAGGTGATCTTCCTCTGTGCCCAGATGCCTCAGGATTGAGTTCCATTGCACCGTGGACAGAAATGAGAAGGGAGATCCTCTATGACAGTTCTGGTTGCTAAAAGTGTCAGGAATATGTGTAAGGCATGACCTTTACCTGAATGCTGATCTTCTTCGTGCAAGAAGAGCTGCTTGTGACACTCTCCACACTGCAATAGCCCCCCTTGGGTAAAACAAGAAGCAGTACAATAAAGGGCGAATGCCCAGGGAAAAAAACCTGATGGGAAAACCCAATGAACTGTAGACCAGACAAATATAGGAGGCACAAGATGGGCTAGTTGTATACACAGGAAAGTGCAGCCGAGGAATACAGATAAGGGAACGAGTAAAAGCTGTGACGGTAAGGAGAGTAAAAGGAGGGATCATGGGAAGCGGCGGCAAAAACAAAGAGGACAAACAGGAACACTGAAGGGCTGCATCTCCTTAGGTGACCTCCTGATTAGATAAAGCCGGCTCCGACAGCATCGTTTGCACTTTGCGTACGTGAGCGCTCCATCTTGTGCAGGGTATGTAAACCACGTTCCCCACAATCCTGGAAAGGGCGCAGTGTTGAATGACCGATTGCTTCCTGTTTCCATCGCAGCCATGTGCCAGGTGCTAGCATGATTAAAGGCTCAAGAAACGTGGCATGAAATGCATGAAGACAATTTAGGGCCTTGTTTCTGGATCTAACCACTCTGGTTGGCTTGTAATAGGTGAATGTTCTCTTGGTGGATTCAGACCCCCTGCTCTGGGAGGTGCGGTGGGCGATAAAATAGAGGATTTCAAATTCTGTCCTACCTTTTGACCGGGAGCCAGTGAAGTGGTTGGTGAGCCAGGATGCATTTTTCCTGTCTTCGGAGTCTCAGGAGGTGTCTGGCTGCACCAGGTTGGGCTCTTTGTAATTGGTTTAGTACATTTTCTGGGAAGCCCACATAAAGGCTGTTGACATATTCTAACCAGGATTATACACGTTTGCTGACTGCAATGGTTCGGTTTCGTAAAATCAAATATGGCGTGATGCGGCAGATAGTTCGAAATTAGAAGAAGATGCTTCTTATGCTTGCTTTTGCCTGCGTTACTGTGTGCGATCGCTATCTATGAAATGTTTGAGGTTTTTGATAGGCTGAATCCTTTAAAGGCTTGTTCCCGTCTTCAGGCCAGGAGATTGACGTGGGATCAGTCCTGCTGCAAATCACCATTCTAGTTTTGGTTGCATTAATTTAATTCCTAGTCAATTTGTGGTCAATCATTTGTCGACCTGCTCAAGGCAAGTTTCCCAATTCAGTTTATTTGAGAATGAGCTGTTGGTCAGTTTGTAATTCGTGTTTCGTCTGAATATTTGAAGCATGTGAGGACTGAGTTGTTAGTGAGCTCTAAAAGGCGAGACATGTAAATGTTGAAGAGAAGTGATGTAAGACTGGATACTTGGCAGACTCCACAGGTGAGGATGCGTGGGCCTGACCTGAATGGGACTATGTTTGTGGACATGGTCTTGCCAGTGTAAGCTGCATCTCTGGAGGAGTTGGTGTTTTGATAGGCCAGTTGTATTCAGCTATCAAAATTGGATAGTAAAATGATCTCCACCTTTTTTTGGGCTCTCTTTCGATGTCAACAAAGAATGCAGGGGATTTGAGGCTTTAGAAGAAGTTTGGAGGACCTTAGCGGGAACAACTTCTCTCAGTTGGCTTATGGCTAGCTAATGACTTTCTTGGGACATGTTATACCTTGCCCCCTTGATCTTTAAGGCACCTTGTAACTGTTTTTGTCCTTAAACCAAGATTAGTTTGAGGGCCCCCACAGTGGTTAAAATTACAGACAGTCGCTCGCTGGACTTAGTTGGAAGGAGAGTAGCACTTAGGACTTCACCTTGGTCAGATTCCGGCATATTAATTTAGAGAATTTGTAAAGTGCCCTTATTGCAAGAAAGCCTCAAAGTGCCAGGTGAGGGAGCAGACTTATTAGTGGCAACAGTCTTGAAAAGCCTGAGTGAAAAGCCAGGTCTTCAAGATGCATTGGCACTGACCGTGAATGGATATGGACGGAGATACTGAGTAAACATGTTCCAAAGGTGAATAACGAGGACAGAAATCTTCTGCCACACCAATTTCAGGTGAATGATTTGAAAGGGGGGGGGGGCGGCTCTTGTTGGATAAATTTAAAAGTCTGGCCGGTTTGTGAGAGGAGATTGATTTGGCTAACTAATCCGGAGCTGTTCCGAGAAGTGATAAAATGCATCTTTCTCTGACTAAGGGCCAGTAAAATAATTGCTGGGTAGGGCAGATGTGATCATGACGGCTAATATTAATGATGAGTCTAGCTGCCGAATCTTGTATGATTCGCAATTTCTTTTAGAGTTGACATGTCAGTTTTCAATATGGCATTGAAAAGCTCCAATTTCGGAGTAATGAGAGGTTATGTAGAATGTACATTTTTCCAAAGGGTACATGAGCACCAGGCAGTAGCTCAATCAAACAACCGGCTGCCGGCTGGGAGATGGAGAGGTAATTGGTTTTCTGTAGTTTCCATGAACACCTCATGAAATTCTCGGTATTGCCTTGGGATGACCTGTAGGTGGTTGACTGGTGTGAAGGGTCAGAAATGCGAGGCGGACAACTTGGTAAATGTTTTCCACGAGTAGCCATTTTATTAACTGAAAAGGGTGTGATAAACGCCTCACCATCCCTACCCTTAAGACGATTTCCCTGCCTAAAATAATGAAACTAAAGGAAACAACATTAATCAAAAGAAGCTGTCCATCACACTTGTACATACATTAAACTCATAAAAGTTAAATATGGCAATTCAAGTGTAACATAAACAATAGTTATACTCAACTTGAACCTGATACTAATATATCCTTGTAGCTTGGGTTGGATCCTCTTCCCCAGCTTTACAGCAGGATTTCCAATAAAAGTTCCAAATAATAAAGTTCCTTTATATAGCAAAGTATTAATCATAAAGTTCTTCTCACTCCAAAAGTCGTTCACTTTGCATTTGACAAAGTTGTCACAAAACGAAAGAAAAGTCTTTATCTTCAAGCTGCAATCTTAATGTCACTTCTTCTTGGAAAACAAATACTTCCACAATTCTTCTGGATTCACGCCAATAGTTTGTCAGAATGGCCTTCTCGTCGAAAAACAAAACACTGCCATAATTCTTCTGGTTTCACAACAATGGTTTTTGTCAAAATGGTTTTTACCACAATTCATCAAAAGACAGCAGTTTTGCCACTCTCTTTCCTTTGCAACCTTTAACCACAATGTAGTACTTCAATGTCTTTTTCCTGGTTCACTAACTTGCCAGGACTACCACTAACAATCCCTCTGTGGTAAGGCTTTCGTTAGAAAAGTTCCTGACTTTCAACCACATCAAGATTCACAATTTCTACTGTGAGAACACAATACACATTGAAGCTGTTTGCTCCACTGATTTATGTGCCCTAGGAAATGCAGGTTGCATTCCTCCCCTCCTTGACACTTCTTACAAGGATGGTTTCTCTCCTTCCACTCTTTATTTCGTAACTCCACATCAAACAACTGTTGACATTGTCTCTTGATCTCATTTGCCCTTCCTTAGCTTAGGCAATATTTGCTGGTGCATGGCTTAACTATTGCCTCCTTCTCAGTTATAATTTCTCTGCGATATTGTTCTCTTGTTATTTTGCCAATGCAGGCTATGGGTTTTCTGGAGTATTGCCCCTTCTTTGCTTTGGCAATGGTGGTTATTGCTCTCCTTCAATATTGCCCCCTCTTTACTTTGGCAATGCAGTTTTTTATCATGTTTCAACATTGCCCCTCTGTATCTTGGCAATAACAATTGTAACATTTCTTTTATGGCTTTCCTTTAAAGTGTGTATATTGCCCATATAGCTTCCTTGCATTCGTTCGGTATTCAAAACATTGTTCAGCGGGCAGCTCTCGACTTCAGAGCTTTTCGGGGTTTCCTACCATATGCCAACTCACCGGCTTTTCCACATGCGTCCGCTCGAACTCCTGCCCCTGCTTCTTCTGTGCTTTCCTGACCATCCGACAACTTCGGTCGCATTCCTGCAGTCTGCAATGCTTGGGAAAGGAGCCTGCCTTGCTCCTCCTGCACTCCGGTGCTCGCCAGCCATCGGATCCAGGTACCATATGAATGGAGCTTCTCTCTCTCACGGGGCAGCTTGTCAGTTTACTGATTCCTGCTGTGCGGCCTCTGCAGTTTAGGTTTTCTACACCAAAGACCCTATCAGGACCGGACTGTGCATCGAAGACCGCAGCGGTTCTGGCATCTTCATTCCTCTGCTTCTACTTCTGCTGTTGCAACTGCATCTGGTAACGCCTACTACTGCTCCACCTTCTTGTTCTAATGGCCTGCACCTGAGGAGGCTTATATATTCAAGGGTCCTGTGGAGAGTTGCTATTGCTTATAGCCTCGTGCTGTCACGCGAGCCTTGTGATGGTTCGAGCGAGTGGCATCGCGTGACAGCAGAGGCGGTTGGCAGGCGGCTGGAAGAGAGCTTGTGTCCTTCGTGCGGGCTCACAGAAATGGCCTTGTAGAAAGAGTCAATAGATATCTGAAAGGAGGTTTGCAAATGGCTATGAGGATGAAACAGCCGTGGAGACATGGAACTATATAACTACGCCACATTTAGTGACAGGGGTTTCTCTGTTCGTGTCCATGAAAGGCAGAGAACCGGGGACAAGGCTTTGTCCAGGATGGCTAGGGATGGCCAGAGTTGCTCAAGTAGATAGGGATCAGATTATGAAACTCATCACGGTGAGTCAGGAGAAGAATAAAGAGTGGTTTGATGCCAGAGAAAGAGTGAAAGTTAGGAACTTGAAGGTTGGAGAGATGGTATATGTGAAGAATCCCAGGTTGGTGAATAAATGTGTAGAGAGTAGGTTTTTGGGTCCGAAGATATGTGCGGTGAAAAATAGCGTGGTGATTTTGGAAGGAGGAGAAGTATGGTCAAAGGGGAGGATTGCAAGAGCGTGCGATTCGAATGAGAACAAGGAGAAGGGAAGCTTGTTGGAGGAAAATGCCAGTACGAAGACGAGTGCTGGAGAGGATAACACAGTTGTCAATTCCCCAAGGACAAGGTTAAGGCCTGTCTGGTTGACTGACTATGTGTATTAAGATTTATTGGGAAAAGAATTTAAGGCGAACTAACTTACTACTATTGTTTATTTCATAGGTTGTATATTTTTTTTTTGCCTATTGTTTTGATGTGGGGTCTCATCATAATTGTTCCCACTATTTCTCTATTTGTGTTTTTGTTTGTTTGGAGATTATGTTTAGTATATTTAGTTTTGTAGTGTACAGTTTATTTCTCCTAAGGGGGAAGATATGTGGAGAGTTGCTATTTCTTATATCCTTGTGCTGTCATGCAAGCCTTGTGATGGTTTGAGCGAGTGGTGTCGCGTGACAGCAGAGGCGGTTGGCAGGCGGCTGGAAGAGAGCTTGTGTCCTTCGTGCAGGCTCACAGAAATAAACTGATTGAACTCACTAAACCTTGTTGTCATCCCTACAGGTCCCACTCAGGTGTGGGTCAAGTGAGAAACCTGAAGGTGTCTCACTTACTAGTATCTGGGGATCTGTCATCCAGGTGGCCAGGACACGGCCATCGCTATTGGATCCAGGTCCTGGGGGTGGACCAGCGCGGTAGGATCACCTGGATGGGGGGGGTCCTCAGGGAGTGGAAGTGGGACACAGACGGGTGAGATGCAGTATCCTCCTTATTATAACACCTTTTCCCCCTCCTACCACATAGGATACTATTTCTGCCCCACCCCCCTTTTCCGACACAAACACTTTTGCACACCACGAAAGACAACAGACTAACACCAGAGCCGTTTACCTGACATGTCCCAACACAGTGGTCAGGCTAAGTGAGGCAATTGACCAGAATCACACACACCCGATTGCCCTTTCCCTTCCCTACAAGGATAAAAGGTGGCGAATGAGAGCACATTACAAGCAAGGCAGACCGCACAACGAGATGGCTATCCCAGTACGGCAGTTCAAGAGGAAGAGAAAGGCGGCGAGAACCAAAGGGGTGACAAGAAGCGGTCTTGTCCTTTCCGACCCAGACCCGCAAAGCCTCTGTGGAAGGAATCATAAGACAGCAAACAATAGCCAGCGTGTGTTGCAACAGATGTCAACAGTACACAGAGCACGCCTACACTGATAATCAGGACAGGGAAAGACGCTTGCTACCGTGGTACCGTCCTTGACTCCAGATACAAGAAAAGCCAAGCAGGTTCATCACAGCTAGTGAGTCGAGGGGAGAACCGATAAGAAACCGAACTGTGTTGAACGAAAGTTGCAAATTGCAGATTAAAGGGAAATTAAGAGAAGTTCAAAGAACAACATTTTTCGGGAAGACTAGCTCCAGAGGGGTCTGGCACCACGTGGGTGCTCACCCTAGAGAGACTGGTTGATTCCCCTTGTTTCGTTGAAACTACCAGTACCAGGAGCCTTAGGAGAACTGCAAAGAAAGGGTCAAAGTGGTCATACAGGGGTGTAACCAAACCCCCTGTAAGGTTGAAAGTTGTTCACCGGCACGTCGTTGGAAAACTAAGGGAGACGAATACCACATAGTAAAAAAGGAGAAGGAACAGTAGGGTTGGAAGAGTGAGCCTGACAGAGGGATGCCGACAAAATGGGACAAAGCCTGAGGCCTCAATGAACATTGTATTAACAAGAGTGAACCCAACAGAGGGATGTCCGCAATGAACTGTTTAAAAAGACATTAACTCTTGTGAATGTGAAAGGTGAAATTGTTTTGGACACCAAGCCTAGTGAACCCCCCCTTTTCCCTACACAAACACCTTCGCACAATATGAAAGACAACAGACTAACACCAGAGCCGTTTACCTGACATGTCCCAATACAAGGGTCACACAAAGTCAGGCAATTGACTAGAATCCCACACACCTGAGGGCCCTTTCCCTTCCCCACAGAGATAAAAGGTGGAGCACAAGAGCACAAGACGAGTAAGGCAATTCACACAATATGAGAGCTAACTCAGCACGGCAGTTCAAGAGAAGGACAAAGATGGCGCAGACCGAGAGGGTGACAAGGAGAGAGACGACCTTGCCCTTTCTGACCAAGGCCTTTGAAACCTCGGCCGAAGGAATCATATTTCCGCGAACAATAGCCAGTGGGTATTGCAACAGATGTCAACGGTACATGAGACCCTCCTCTGCTGATTTCCAAGCCGGGTAGAGACGCATGTCTCTGTGGTACCAACCTTGACTCCAAGGAGAAAGATAGCCAAGCGGTTCATCACAGCTGGTGAGTTAAGGGGAGTGTCTATAGGAAACCGAACTGTGATGAAACGTAAGCAGCCAACGGCTAATTTGAACTTTGAAAGCATAAAGATCTATTGATGAATGAGGGGGAAAACCAGCAACAGAGAAGTCCTGCACCATGTGGGTGCTCATGCAGGAAACTCTGGCCAATTACCCGACGGTAGAAACTTCTGTAACCAGCAGACCTTGGGAAAAGGCGAGACGAGGTCAAAGTGCTCATACAGGTGTCTTGTAAAATCCTCTGACCCATCGAAAGTCTTTGAACGACAGATTATTGAGAAACTAAGGGAAAGGAATCCCAATTGGTGAAATTAATGCATGAACCGTGTATCATAATGGGTGGCAAGAGTGAACCGGGTGGATGGATGCTAATGAGAAGGGGGTGAAGTCCTAACGACTCATAGTGACCTGGTTCGTAAAGGTTGGCAAGAGTAAAAATGGCAGAGGGATGCTAACGGAAAGGCATGAAGCCTGAAGTCCCTATGAACAATATGTTGACAGGAGTGAACCTTACCGAGGGATGTCCAGAGTGAACTGTTGTGCAAAAGGTGGCCAGAGTGAACCCGGTAGAGGGAGGCCAACAAACAGGGGTGTACCCTGAGGAATTGGTTAAAAAGACCTTAAGATTCATGAAAGCAAGAAGTAGTGCAAGATAAGGGAAAGTGAAGTGTCCCCCTTGTCATTCGGGGTCCCAGCCCAGCCGAGAGAGATCCAGGGGTGGAAAGTCATCACCCAAAGTTCACTGAGAAAGCAACTGTTTTGATTTATTGAATACAACTTGTGAGGGGTCTGCACCTAGAATAGGGGGGCCCAGGGGTGAAGCCATCACCCAAAATATTTGTGGAATAGAACTTTGTTTGTTTGTTGAAACATCAGGCCCGAAGGCAAGAGACTTTTGTTAAAAGTAACTCAACCATCGAAGAACCTGATCGCTGCTGCAGAACTGTCGGTTCGTGCTGGGAAAACTCTAGTGTGTGCTGTGCTCAGGAGACCCGCCCTGTCTGTGCTCAAAACATGGGGAAGGGAGAACCCTGGCAATCAGATCCTGAATTATTATTTGTGAACTCTTTTTTTTCTTTATTGAAACCCTATCCCACACCCTTTTTGTAAGTAGCTTTAAGGAATAGGCAATATTTATTTTTTAGTATAGGCCTTTTACTTTGACAAGACGCTACACAGAGTGCTTTTTCATTTGATGGTCGACTCTTGCTCCCATCTTAGATTTAGGTTTAAATTATGCGTTTTTCCACCCTACATTTACAGTTTATTAAACACCCTTGAACTGTGATCACTTGTGTCTGTCTTTACTGTTGCCACGATGAGTTCCTTACAAAGGGACAGGTCCAACCTATGAACAAGCTCGGAGGCAGGGTTTAACGCAGTATTCGAACCCCAAAGACAAAGTACCGGAAGTCCAGTTAATGTAAGGGTAATGAACCCTAAACCAAGGAAGTCCCAAAATTATGGGGAAATGGGCTGCCTTTGTGAGGTCAAACCCGATCCGTTCCTGATGATTACAAATCAATAAGGTCAAAATTGTGGTTTCCGTGGTAATAGGCCCGGATATCAGGGGGGAGGTGATCATACCATGAACTCCTTCTACCGGTAGGCTGGTTTCCTTTTGGAGCTGGGGTACCATATGGGAACTTGCCCACTGATCGTCCATAAAGATGCCAGCGGCAGCACAGTCTACCATGGTTGGTGTCTCCAGCCTTGAAGATGTTGAGATTTGAAGGGTAACTTTAAGAACAACTAGTCCAAGAGTTGTATTGGTATTTTGTAAATGGATGGAAGGTATAGGACGTAACAGACTCTCTTACCGGTCGGACGTCCCGATCATGACCAGGGGCTGACTTTTCCCGAACGCCTAGAAGGTGCAATGGGACAATCTCTGACCACAAGTTCTCGAGACCCACAATACATGCTTAAGCCTTTGGTCCCCCTTCTTCATCTTCATCTGTGAGCAGGCCTCTAGCGGCCCCAATCTGCATTGGTTCGGGCTTGTCGTTGCTTTTGACCGGCAAGGGTAGTATAGGCGTTCTGGATAGTGATTCCCTGCCCTTTGCCTTAATACCAGTCTTTCTTGAAGGCAGTAGTCCAACTTGAGTACTAGAGTGATCAGCCAGACACTGTGGCCTAGGAACAAGAGCCAGTCCATCCTTTAGCGTTTCATTGTATCCTTGACGAAAGACTGTGATTTGAGCCTCTTCCGGCCAGGCTGTTTCTGAAGCTAATTACTTGAACCATTTCACATACACAAGGATGTCCTGGTTTCCTTGACAGAGGTCCAATGCGTTTTCTTGGGCTGAATAAGTCTATTCTGGTCATGCAAACATGACCTGTAGGCTTTTCAAAAATACAGGATAGCCATCTAGAATAGGATTACCGGTGGTAACCAATGGGATAGCCCAGACCAGGGCACCAATAAACATATATTGTAAATCATGCAGCCGGTCTTGGAATGGTCAGCTGGGAATGAAGCAGCCTTGAAGGTAAACTGAACAGTGCAGGAGTTTATGAATTCCTGTAATTTCCTGGAGTGACCGTCAAATTTACCACAAGGAGTTCGCACATGGCCTTCAGGTGCTCGAGGGTGTCCATGGGCAACTGCTTGCTTCAGTGTGGTGTTTTCAGTCTTCAAGTTCTGTCTCTCTATGGTAAGAGCTTGAACTGTGGCCACCAACAGTTGAGTTCATCCATCTTTTGGGCGCTGCATACTGTTAGGTATGGTACCCTTCTCGTACCTCAGAGTGGACAGGATATCTGTGATGATGGAGGCCAGACTCCGGCGTGGTTCTCCATTGTGCTTCCGAATGGAAAAGAGGGACAGGTGAACCCCCCCACAGCGACTGCTAAGGCAGACCCAATGGGGAAAAAAATGTCTACCTCAAGGATGGAACCAGATAGGCAAATGGTGGATGCTGGAAGGAAGGTCCAAGGCTGAAGAGCAGGAGCATAGCTGTGTGTCAAGCTGAAGACTTGGTGCGCAATGCCCAACTGCAGAGCAGGGCAGTAGAGAGTGCGAGGCAAGAAGAGCAGCAGAAACAGGGAGCAGCAGAAACAGGGAGCAGCAGGAAGGTATACTGCCGCAGGAAACAAGAAGAGAAGGGGACTGAGTGTGATGCTGGAAATGCATCGGAGGGACAGGGCCTTCGTATCCATGTCCTTTACTGCTTTTTATCGTGTGTTCTGTCGTGTTTTCCGCGCAGGGGTTCATGTGGGACTCCTGGCGGTGCAGCTCTCTCCTTTGGTTTTGGTGAACAGACCCATTGGAACCCTGTGCCCCCAGTGTATGTTGTGGGGCACCTGTGTGTGACCCACAGAGCAGGGTACGTGCTCATGGCAGCTACGTGCTGAATTGACTGGTGCCCTGAGCGTCCTCCATTTTGGGATGCCCAGGCCCTGTCATTGGAATCGGTAGATTCCTGATGGAGACAAAATGGCCCCCATGGCCTCTTGCCTTCCATCGCCTGTTAACCTTGATCTTCCCGAAGTCCCAGGAAGCCCTGACTCTGTCCCTTCCCCCTGACTGGCTGTTGGGTGGAAGTTCCATATATAGTAGTGTGGGGAAGTGCCGACCAGACTGGCTGGAGCCTTCCCAGCGACCGTATGTTGTGGGTACGCCTGTGGGTGGGACCTGGGTGAATGGAGTGTGTGACGAAAACGCATTCTATGTTGTGGGTGTCTAGTATCTAGTGGTTGACACAATGACTGAGACAGCCCTGTCCGAAACCGGTATGAATGCAGTGTGGAGTGTTGAATGGCTCGGTACTTGTCCCAATACACATAACTTGTACTGAGTGTCTGGAGAGAAGTGAATGGCCTGAATGCACCGTGTGCCTGATTGGCTGCCTGCCTGCCTGAATGCCCTTAGTCGTGATTGGATGCTTGAGTGTAACCCAGCGGAATGAATGGGAGATCAACAGTATATCTGGGGACCTCTCACTGCTAGGAATCGTGTTCAGAAGCTGAAGTCCACTACGACTGGAGTAACTGAAGCTTGACCTTGAAACCCTGCTGGACGAGAAGAAGTGCTGTTGCTCTCGTTCACAATCTGAAAGCTGCTGTGCCTCCAAGGACTGACCCAGGTAAGGCGCCCTCTTCCCGAGCCATGAGGGACCATCGTGCACCAGCAGATCTTTGCCAAAGCTCCCTGGTAGACAGACCTACGACAGGCTGCCGACAGGAGACGGGGACCGCTGCGGAATCACAAAGAGAAGTGCCTGGACTGTTGTCCGCCACTGTCGACTACCGCCGTCAGCGACTGGAGCCGCCGTGCTCCCGTTTGCCTAAGAATTTACGAATCTAAGGATGCTCTCGTCCGCATCGTCGTCGCTGTATCCTGCTGGAGAAGGCCTGACCGTCGACGCGCCGAGGAGCATCCACCGGTGGGTTTCCCGCCACCCAAAGACCAGAGAGACGCTGACGACTCAACGCCCTTGCTGGGCCACAGTTGTTCAAACTCTTTGCGGTCCAGAACTATCGACACTGAGGTGCCCCGCACGCCTCTTCCTTGCAGGACGTTTATGCTTCCCCGTCAACGAGCACCGCTAGGAACGACGTGGCCACTTTACCGTCGTAGCTCGACCTGTTCTCCGTCGGACATTCGACGACCCGTGACTCCTGCCTTAAAGGGAGCGCACCCAAGAAGGGCCATTGATTCCCCGACGAGGAACGCTACAATGCCAGGTACTTTGGGGTTTCAGAACTATTGGGAAGTCTAGTGTGAACAATATATGGATGGGCTTGTATCTTTATTCTACAGGTTACCCAGGTGGGGGGGATCTCCACACAGAACTGTGTCTAGGTAGCGGGACCAGTATTCTACCAATTGTTCAACCATCTTGCTTTCCTTCTCTCTCTACTGCTGGTTTCCTCTTTATTGATCTGTGCGCCATTTTGACCATAGAGTTGATGCACTTTAATGAGATATAATAATCGTTGTGGTACCACTTTAGAACTGTATATATTTACCATTGTTGATTTTCTGAGCACACAGTGCGTTATCGTGATATTGTATATACCTTTTGAATATTAATTATATAAAGACTGTGTTTTAACAGACACAGTGTGCGGACATTCCTTTGTGGGTGCTTGGGGACTACACTGTACTTAAGAACCAGCCTGCATCACCTCCTGAGAAGCTAGGCCTTGATTGCTCGAACACAATACCAATAATAGAGAATCTTGGCTGGGGTCCTCTGTGCCTCTCCTCTACCATATAGAGAGCAGAAGTACAGACACCCCCAACCGGGCGTCTTCACACTGAGCAGCGGAGGCAGGAGCAGGTACAGGGGCAGGGCAGAGCGCTGGAGAGCAGGAGCAAGATCTGGGGCAGTGCAGAGCACAGATGAGCAGGACTGCAGAAGGGAGAATAACAAGGAAGCGTCCACACAATGAACAAACGTGTGTTGCGACGCAATGTTCGATGGTGTAGGCCGCTATATATGGAGCTCCGTTGCTGTTGAATAGATCCCCTAGATGGCGCTATCTTGAAGTCTTTTGGGAAGGGCAAGGATGTCCAGAGCGGTGGCCATCTTGGAATGGCCCATAGGTTGAACCAACCTTAATGGGTTCCTAGCTTTTATCGCCACCAGACAGACCATCAGGAGGGACGGCAAACCATGACACTGGGGATACCATCCGTATCGTGCAGAGCTTCCTGTTCAGGTCATTTATGAATAGGGAGAACAGATTTGGAGCCATCGGACATTCTGGTCTCAAGCCAGGCTCATTGGTAATGCACTGGTGATCTTCCGAGTTGACCCATAGCGCACCCGCATGTATTTGTAGCATCGAAGAGGTGCGCTGCTTCATGTTAAGCCTGGATCCAATCCGTTGGCACTTAAATCATCCACGAACAAGGGTTTGTTCACCAAATCAAGCATAGTCTCCATATCTTTTATGGGTAAAACTGATCATGCGGAACAGTGGCAACTTCAGACAATGGCCCACTGTCCCTATCCCTTCCCTAAACCCAGCCTTGATGGGGGAGGTGGTCATACCTGTATTTAACCAATCTCAGAGTTGCCAAAATATCAGCTTTGCATAAATCTGTGCCCCATACATCAATTAAGCAGAGCACTCAATTCTCTGGGCAGCTGCGTTCCTCCTTCACATTAATCTGAATGATCGCTTTACCTCTCCAGGGTCAAAGGGCAACTGCGTTTTCCACGCGTATCTGGACTGGTATCTAGATAATTTGGTCTTTCTCGAACAATCTGCCAGGAGCGGGTCTAGCCCTGGGGCATGTGGGCGTTCTCTGCTGCAATGGCCACATCCACATCCGGGTTATTCACACCTCTGCCAATACTACTGAGGGTCCTAATCTCTGTTGGGAATTGAGTCCTCCACATTTGCACAGAGGCCTCTGACACGTCATTCATTCCAGGATTCGAGACAGCTGGGAGCTGTTTACCTCCTGCTACTAGCCCTGGAGAGCCTGCTTAGCTTGACACCAACAGCTACCAAGAGCTGCTTTTTGCTCTTGATGACATCTGGTGCCATAACAGCATACCTATGTCACATTAGCTGTCTGCATTTGGGCATGTGTGTAAAAAAAATAAAAAGCATTAGAGATACCTGGAACACTTTTCTGTAGCACAATGGATTGTATTTAATGGACAACAGGTTAAATTTTGCATCTCACGTAAACGTTCGATTTGCGGCACGCTGTGTACCATCTCCTGATTCTCTAGGGGTAGCCCATGCCTACAAGGTGATACCCAATACTCAGGAGCTACCTTTCTAGCCTGCTCATGAAATCTTAGTTTCGACCCCTGCATTCTCACTTTTGGGGGTGCTGTTGCATTCTATTGTGCTCTTTCTGATATTGCAGTAAAGGTAATCCACATTCTATCCACTGAGTAGCAAAACGGAGCAGTTAAGCTTTGGGGGGCTTGCGGGGAGAAGCTCGTGGGCAAGCACTGTTAACACAGATTACATGCAAGATACACTGCACAGGAATGCTGATAAGTAGACATTCTCTATTATATAGGTACACATCAAGCAACATACATTTGAATAGGTGCCATGGATCCAATGCACAGTGAAGCAGTGCATTATAAAAAACAGTCTGGCCTTAGGTCAGACCCGTCCCACTCTACCAAAGCCATTGTAATGCGGGTGGAGGGCAGAGTAAAGGGGGATCCTAAACATGGGAAATGTACATATACATATTAAAGAATCATCATGCCAGTACATGGGTTGGAGCAGTGTTGCCCACAGCCTCTAGCGAACAGTAAAATAGATACACCTCACACAGATTAATCCTTTACATTTAGTGTAATGCCTAAAGGGAGCGAAGGGGTTAAGAACAGTCAAAAGAATCCCCTGAGAGTCCCCAAAAATAAGATGCAAGTTGCGCTCTTCGAGGGGCTTCTTTCAGTGGGTTGGTTGCTTCTTTGGCCGCCACTTCCAGGCAGAGAGGGTTTTAATGCAAGTCAAGGGCAACATGCGGTATAAGGTGCAGCCTTGAAAACCCCACTTCCCAGGAGCGTTGCTAGGGGGGGCTAAGGAGGCTATAGCCCCTGATCTTTTGGTTGTAGCTCCGGATAGAATCTCAGGAGCTACAGCCAAAAGACTAGCTAGCCCCCAACCCTAACTGTTCCGACATCAGCGTAGCCCCGGGTCTTTTCCAGACCTAGCAACTCCCCTGCCACTTCCCCAATACTCCTGGGCCCATGGGACCCCTGAAGAAGAATCCAAAGACTAGACCAGGGCCCTAGCACCCTGGGACGTCTCTGGATTAGGATGATTCGGCCAAAGGGCGGCAGGAGACTGGAGAATTTAAGTGGGGCTAGTCGTGGCTGGGCCATCGACTTTAAGGAACTCAAACTCGTGACCCGGTGAAGACCCCAGCAACCCAAAACTGTGATTAATGGGAGGGATACCATGTGAGTTTCTTTTGATACTTTTACAGTAAAATGGCGGCCACCGGCAGTGAAGTCAGAATTAAATGTAGCTGTTGCCAGCCTACACCAGAGCACACATTCAATATGGCTGCAACCGGCGGTGAAGTCAGAATTAAATGAAGCTGCTGCCAGCCTACACCAAAGCACGCATTAAAAAACAGTCATCCTGGCACTAAAAGGGACTCCTTAAAAAGCACTCAGATCTGGGAGCCATCTGAATCACCACAGGCTGCAGATCAGGGAAGGGGTCATGCTGCAGTGACAGAGGGACTTCAGTAGAGTTCCCATGATCACAAAAATAGTCGAAAATCCAAGGGTGCCTGTAAAAAGGTTTAGGGTCAGCACAAAGTGGGACTACAGACCCCCAACAATAGATTTTTGCCCAAACACCTGTGCTTGTAATTGTTCTAATGCCAATCCCTCTTAGTATCCTAGTCCCATCAGAGGAACCAGTGCCTACCTTTGCGCTGTACAGCTCCAAGCGCTTCCTTCACGCCGCCTCCCTGCTGCTGCTTCAGCCTCCATTTCAGCCATCAACCTGCAGTTGTTTTTTCCTGTGCCAAGCAGCTCTGGGTAGGGCACCACAAAATGCGCACTTATCTGCACTCCTAAATACAAACTGGGGAGGCAAAAAGGTCCCCCAGTCCAGAAATACACCGGTATTTATTTATTTATTTATTTGTTGGATATGTGTAAGGCACATATACAACAAATGGTGTTTCAAGGCACCACAAGACAAAAGGGGGATGGACAAGGGAGGAAGATACAGTAACGGTCCCACAAGGACTTGTGACATTCGGATCATGCAAGTGCAGAACAAGAAGTGTGAGGGAGTGGGGTCAAGGGGAGAGTGCAGATCAGCAACAAAAAAAAAACAAGTGCTAAGGTTAGAAGGGAAAAGGTTGAAGAGGTGCAAGTGCTAAGGGTAGGCATGAGGGCAGGGAAACCAGGTAAGCGCAGGGAAGGGGGCATAGGGGTGGGCTGGAGCCCTGTAGTACTCGCAGGGAACCAGACAGCCAATCAATTTGGCAGAATAATGTGTTAGCAGGGGAAGGGGAGGGTGAAGGAAGAGGAGAAAATAAGGGTCTTGAGGAACTTCCGGAACTTAAGAAGATCCAGCTCAAGCCTGAGAGTGGCGGGTAGACCATTCCAGAGGGAGGCACCTGCGGAGTAGAGAGATACCCCCCCACTCTTTGCTTAGAGAAGCACCTGATTCACAGAGAGTTGGAGCTAGCAGACTTAAGGGCTCTAGTGGGGAGTTATTTAGGGAGAGAGAGTTGGATGTAACGGGGTCCCAGGCCCCATAAAGCCTTGTGGATGGTGCAGAGGGTCTTGAATCTGATCCTGGGAGCAACCAGGAGCCAGTGGAGGGAAATTAGGGCTAGAGAGATGAAGTCCCTGGGCTTAGGGCCAAGAATAAGTATTGCAGTCCTATTATGGATTTGTTGAAGGGGTTGAAGGGAGGAAGAAAGAAGATTGAGGAAGAGGCTGTTATATTAGTCAAGCCTAGAGAGGACCAGAGCTCTGGAGACATTGAGCTTCTGGGGGAAGGGGAGAAAAGTAGAATACCTCTGAGGAGGTGTAGCGATGCGAGAAGAGAAGTAGAGAGAGGAATCCAAGATGACGCCAAGGTTTTTTTGCCTCACAGGTGGGTGAGGGGAGGGGCCCCATAGAGGGCAGCTAGAGGGTAGGAGGGAGAAGGGGTCCAAATAAGAAGGATCTCAGTCTCACTGGCATTAAGGCAAAGATCATTGGAAGAACACCATCGTAGAGAAGGAGCCAAGTACCCCCACCTCAACCAACTCGCACATATTGCTTATATGTTGGGAACCAGAGTTTGAGACATGTGCAGTACCAGTGAAAATACTGATACCAAGGAGAATCCTGGAAGCAAGATTTCCCCTTAAGAAAGCCATACTTGCATACAGGACAGTATGATGGTCATTTGAATGAAACCCCAGAAGAAGCAGGACCAATAAATGAGAGAGCAGATTGGTGACATCACACGAAGCCAGACTAACGTACTTGGAAAATATGCAGAAATGAGAGAGTGAAGATCTTCTATAAGGCATCAAGAAAGTATCAAAGGTAAGTGACATCTCGGGCTCGAGATGAAGAAACGTATGCTACAGAAACGATGAAGATATCAAGTTATTTTATACGTGTACAGATGCAAGGAAACGCAAGCAGACAAAGTATTCATGAGGCTAGCTATGTAGTTAATATATTGCAGCATGCACCAACATATAGATATATAGGAGTAAGTAAAGAATTAATGTTTCCATGACGTGTTATAGCAGAGCTGGACCAGAGAAGGAAGGCCTTTTCCAGTGTGTCGCAGTTGAAAAACAATGAAATTACAGAAGTGAATCTCAGAAAGGCGATGCTGTATTAGCCCGAAGAAGCCAAGATTTTATCGGACTGGGATGAGCAGACATTAGTTACAATCGTGTGAAAGAATGAAACTCCTGTTCAGAAGGCATGGACGAAAACAAGGAAGATGTCAGAGTTTCATTAAATACTATTTTAAATGCACCAGAGCTCAAATTTGTGGTCTTCAGTCACGTGAAGGGATGAACTTGGTCACACATGACGAACCACACCCACACAGAGAGGCAGAGCGTGCCTCTAATCCCCTGTATTCTCCAGAGCAAAGAACGTTTCAAAGGCCAAGGCCAGATTCAAAGCCTTAATTGACGTGCAGACTATTGAGGTGATGATAGATGATATCCCGGGAGGATAGCTCAGCGGCAGCGTGCGCGTCTTGGAAGCAAGATGACACGAAGCAACAACAGGTTCGATCCCCGGGTCCGCGCTTAGAAACCTCTAGGTGTTTATGCGCGTTATAAATACGTAACTAAGACAAAAAAAAATAAAAAATAACACAATTACGCAACTAAGAAAAACAAACCATTCCTGTAACAGTGCCTCGATGCCTGCGGGCTGTGTGAGCGCTTTATAAACGTAAAATTAAAATAAATTTAAAAAATATGCTAATTGGTGGGAAGCTATGGCCATGACCAGCTCACCAGCACCTTGAAGTCCAGCCTGCGTGCTGTTAACGTGGGTGGAAAAGTACTGACGCATGTAAGAGTGCCAACCAATTGTAGGGTGCCGCGTAATTAAGAGCCCTATAGTTTGTATATCCAAAAGGACGTTGTGTATTTAGTGACGTTCATAGTGACTTGTTTGAAGGATGGGCTTAGTAGTCCCACCTGATGTTGAAGGACCTATCGCATTTAGACTAGTATGGATCATGCACCTATATGTTCCCTCTCAGCCTATCACATTTGCCACTAGGTTTTTGTAGTTTGCCACGTAGGTTGACGTCACCAATGATGAGTTTTTACTATAAGTATGATGTTTTTTGTTAAAAGCATTGAAAGACCATGCTATGAGACGTCCGTTGTACTCCCTGTTTTACATAATTGATAATAAAACAGTCAACTTTGCCAACTTCCTGAGTTGTTTTGATTATTGATGTTTGACTAACGTCTGCATCCCCATTCATCTCAAAGTATTGCTACCTCGTTTTAAAGGGCTGGGCCGCTGTCCCTGTTCACGTGGTAGCAGAGAGAATGGTTAAAGAACCATCGACCTAAGTAAACTTTGGGGTCCCGGCAATATTGAATGTCCTCTGCCATTCGGCTGAAAGGGAGTGAAGCTTCCTGTAGATAGCGGAAATAGTTTTTAAACTAAGGTTTGTAAGTGTAGGTGAGACATGTCCCTCGGTTTGTACGAAATCCCTTTCCGACTTCTACAGGAAGCTGAACGTACGGAAGGTTGAAGCGGCCGATAAAGAGGCATCGATCCCGAGAGCCGGAAGTTGAAAAAGCGAATGGTGAGTAAAGCTGAATGAGGTGGCAAAATTGTGAATGGGCAGTGAGTAGAGAAAGTGTTAAGGGAAACAAGTAACGGAGGGAGGTTGGGGTAAAAGACCACTCGAGACGATGAGCGTCGAGTTATCAAGTAATTGACTTGAGGAGATGAGCCAAGCAATTAAGAAACTGTGAGATGAGGAACGTCACAGTAGAGTAATACCAGTGTCCTGTGTCATAGCACGTAACGGAAGGAGCCATATCTAGATTCCCATTAGCGGATGACATGGGCCACAGACTTGTTTAAAGACTTGTCTAAAGACAACGATTCACATCCCAATCTGTATTTTTTAGGGGCAGGGATAACTCTCGAGGATCGCAGACTGAAATATGTGGCCAGTCCAGTATGCCAGTTTGTTTGTGTGTTTTATGTATTGAATAGATATTTATGTGGTTAAGAAATATTAGACGAATTAAGAGACGTGAAAAGGAAAACACAAGATTTAAGAGTTAATTATTTTTTGTTGAAATTGAATTAATGTTGTTTAGTGAATAAATAGATTGGAGGAAAACATGATACAAAGGGTTTGGAGCTGCGACGATTGGTGAACGCTCATATTGTATTATTTTTCTAAAAATGTATAATTGAAAAAGTGCAAAGTGTAAAGCTGAGTATTGCCAGTCAAGTGTGACGAGTCAAAATGGAGGATGTTACTCCACATATACATCTATGCAAGCAGTTGCTGAACCAGGCACCTAAGCTTAAACAGTACATTGCAGACTCGTTTAAGGGCACGGCAGACAAGATGTTCATGCCATGGCCACAAGGGGGATCACTTTCAAAGGCAGTTTTGCAACACATGACATATTTGCACGCAGAATACACAGGAAAAAAGTTAGACAAAAGGATAGCGAGCTTAGAGCTCTGGAAAATGTTCCAGGAAGAAAGAGAAGCACCACCTCCTGAAGACTGGATACTTAACATATGCAAAGAGGGGGGTGAGGAGACTTCTGCTCCCCCGCTGCGTCTAAAGTAAAAGGTGATAGTTTAAAAGATGATGGAGTGTAACCATTAAGAGAACTCAAGGCAGCGGCAGGGTACAGCAATCCGGTGTATGAGTCGCCTGCGCATAGTAGCGACAAGGGTGCACAGAAAATTCCTGAAAGAGATGTGATCTCTAAAGTCCCGAGGGGCAAAGAGAGAAAGGACAAGGAGAGCAGTGACCGACCAAGTGCATCCTTAGATATAGGAAGGGGATGATCCTCTTGTGTACATTCAAAATGTCCAAGAGCAGTGGTCTTTGGAAACTCGTTAGCCTTGGGGAAATCTATACCTGTACTTTATCACATATTATGCCATGGGCTTCCAGAAACAGTACAGAAGCAGCTCAAAAGCTCAAAGAAATTGGTGGGCATGGAAGGGAAGCCATGCTCAGAAATTCAGCTGGCCTTTCCGCATTATTGCAGACTGTTGCAGGAGAAGAATCGAAAGAAAGATGATGCTAGGAAAGTGAAATTAGTGCAGAAATAATTGTCAAAATACGGCATAGAAGGGGTCGATGTTGACTAGTGGAGAAGGGTCGAGTTCACAGCAAACGGCAGGCATGCCACAGGTGAAAAGCCCAAGTCAGTTCGATCAAGGTAATAATGGATTTATGCCACAGGGAAGGGAAGGCTTCCGAGGTAGAGTCTTCCATAATAATCAGGGAAATTTCCAGAATAACCAGGGTGGGTTTCAAAACATGCAGAATGATAATAAAGGTATGCAGGAAGGGCAAATTAGGAGACCTCCTTTATGTTGGACAAGCGGTATGTCAGGGCACCTTGCACGCATGTGTAGAAGCCAAGGGTTCGCGCAAAATGGGCAATCTCAAGAGGGGGGGACTACATGCCTGCCTGCATACACTCCACAGAATGGAGAGGGGTTCGCCCAAAATCAGATGGTGCAGCAAACACAAGTGCCGAGAATGCAACAAGGTTTACAAACACAGCCGATAGCAACGAATCTGCCGCAAGGGCAGTCGCAGCATTCACCCATGCATATACAGCAGGGCACAAGCACAGGATAGTTAATGACTCCTTGGATAGGGGGTGTCACTGTCGAAGGAGGAAACCTTTCACAGGTACGGGAATAAGCATATACCCACAATAGGACCGCTCACTGGGAGACTTAATGTGTTAAATACTATCAGTGACGCCCAATCCTCAAGAGGAACCGAGGGTTGACGTCAATATAGGAGGCAAATCTTTTTCTTTTTTTAGTAGACACGGGGGCAACACACTCATGTATAAAAGAGGGAACATTTACATTATCTGGGAATGCCATGAATGCTCAAGCTTTCCCAGGTGCTACAAGTAGAGTTCAGCCATCGTGCAGGGAGAAATGGCTTTGCTTTATGGAACTGATTATGAAGGAAGACGATGGTGCACAGTGATTGTCATTGGGGAAGGTTATAGATTGGCTGACGTCACTGATGAAGATATATTTCGAGACCATCCGTCAGATGACGAATTAATATTTGAAATGAGTATTACTTATTGGGTAAGAGCAATTACACGTGAGGTTCCTTGAAAAAAATGATGCTCGCATTGAAACGTCCCGAGTTTTTCGATGAAGACATGGCAAAGTCGCCAGCTTCATTATGGACAACAGGCGCCTATGACATAGGCCTATATAAAGGAGCTGGTGAAGTTAAGATTAAATTGAAACTAGGACTAATTTTACCTCGAGCACAACAGTTCCCATGTCTTGAGGGGCAGACAAAAGTATTTTCAAGACAATATCCGCCATGATGGAACCAAGTATTTTAATGACGTCAGAGTCACCATGTAATACGTCAGCATAGTCTATCAAAAAATCTAAGGGGGGTTGTGGCATTTAATTCAGGCTTTACGCCCGATTAACCAGATTGTAGAGGCTGAGTTCTCTCTAGTTCCTAATCATACGACAATCTTATATAGTATCCCTGTGGAGGCATTATATTTCACCGTGATTGACTTGAAAAATGTGTTTTTCTCAATCCCATTGCATAAAGATTCTCAAGATCTGACGTAATTTACGTTTCGTCTGATTAAGTTGAAAAGCACGAGATTACCTCGGGTACTGTGAGTCTGCATCAATTTTCAATAGAGTCGTACAAATGGACTTAAGCAATATGGATTTGCAAAGTGTTTTGTTGCAATATGTAGATGACATATTGGTCTCTAATATCTCAGAGGAAGAGCGCAGACGTGACTCAGTTCAACTGATGATTATTCTTGCACAGAAAGGATATAAAGTAGGTAAGGAGAAATTGCAGAATTGCCAAGAGGAAGTATTGTACATAGGTAAGTTAATTTCGCATGAAGGAAAGAAAGTTACTCCTGAGAGAGGTGAGGCTATTTTGAAAACAGCAAAGCCACACACGATAAAGCATATACAAAGATTTTTGGTACTAAGCAATTATGTGAGAGCATGGGTCTTTGATTTATAGTTCATATATAAGGCCCATGTTGCAGGCTCTGAAAAAACACAGGCAACTCTGGAAATAATTGTCTGGGCTGAGGAAATGAAAGAAGGGTTTGATGATTTGAAAAAGGCAATTTGCACAGCTACAGTCCTAGGGATTCCCAATTATGTTGAGAAATTCTTCTTATTTTCGCATATGAATGGCATAGTTATGACGGCAGTACTCACACAGAAAACCACGTTGGGGTACAAGCCTCTAGCATATTATAGTGGGATCCTGGGCCCAGTAATGAGGGGTCACTTGCCCTCGAACAATCTTTGGCAACCGCCGCGTTTGCCATTGAGAAGGCTGCAAGCATAGTAATGGGATGTTCCATGACATTATTTGTTGAACATGCTTTGTTTGCCATTTTGTAGAAAAACCAAAAGGTACGTTGACTTCTCAAAGGGCTTCAACCAATGAGGTGGTCATATCAAATCCAGCGATTAAAATAGTCAGATGTAGAATAGTGAACCCAGCCATGTTTATAGCAGAACCACTGGCAGAAGACAAGCATCCACATGATCGCTCGAACTATGAGAAATTCTATGATGAGATCCTGAGAGTGAAAGAAAATGTGTTGGCAGCTGGGGAGATTCTCTTTATTGATGGTTCTTCTAGAATCGATCAAAATGATGGACAAAGATATACAGGTGCCGCTGTGGTGAAGCACAAGGCCAATGAGGAGTTTGAAGTCTTGGTAAGTACACAACTACAATCTCACTTTTCAGCATAGGCAGAATTAGTGGTGCTGATTGTCGCCCTCGAGAATCACGCAGACCAGGAAGTAACCATGTACAGTCACTCCGCCTACGTGGCGTCGACGGTACACACAGGGCTAGCACGTTGGAAAAGGAGGGGCTACCACCGAGTAGACAGCACTCCAGTGCAGCATGCCACTTTATTGGACAGACTTATTAAAGCACCACAACTCCCAGTAGCCATTGCAGTTGTCAAAAGCGCAGCTCAGGCTAAAAGGGAAGACTTTATCTCACGTGGAAATCAGGCTTCAGACTAGGAAGCGAAACGTGTTGCATGTTCAGGCATATCAAACTTCATAATATTGTCCGATGTGAGTGACAGTATGGTGGTAATGATGAGTGTGCCTGATTGTTATAACAATTTGTCTAAAACTCAGTTAATGGAAATTCATGGGGAAGCGGAGCAGGATGAGAAAGACCTGTGGACGCGGAGTGAGTGTTCTTTAACTCCTTCCGAATCATTATGGCGACAGGAGAGCACTGGTAAACCAGTGATGCCTGTAGCCTTATTAAGGGTAGCATTGGAACAGCTACACCACCCTGCACATGTTACTAGAGAGAGCCTTGCTGCAATAATTGCAGAGGATTAGTTTGTTCCAAATTTGTTAGAACACGTTGCATTTCTTGTAGTGAACTGCATGTCAAATGTTTACTCCTGGGCACACGCTGCAGTTCGAGGAGTTATCCCGAGTACTAATGGTCCCTTTCAGCATTTACATATTGACTATGTCAACATGCTGTAAGTCTGTAAAGGATACAGATATATGATTGTAGTAGTGTGTCCCTTTTCAAGGTGGCTTGAAGCTGGTCCACGTACACATCCTGATTCCACCTGCGCAGTGAAATATTTAGTACAAGAAGTATTTCCTAGAGGGGGAATATGTGAAGTATTAAGATCATATAATGGCCCTCATTTTGTTAATGAAGTCTTTACAGATAAGCTTGTTGCTCAGTATAAAGCACATGTTTTCATCGGCTTATCACCTGCAAGCAAATGGGGTCTGTGAGAGACTCAATGGCAGCCGTCTTACGCCCCATGAAATAGTGACAGGGAAGCAGATGAGGACACCCCTCACACCTCCATCTAGAACTAGAAGTGATGCCCAGACGACAGCAGAATTTTTAGTAAAGGAGTTACGTGATTACTTAACCTGTATGACTACAAGTATCTCTGTCATTTCAGATCAGCTCAAAGGAAGGGGTGTGGGGCTCAGAACACAGATGGAGACAATCCAACAACCGGATCTGAAGAATTACACCTTACCAGACGTTTCCTTGCTGATCAGGAACTTTACACGCCAATGGCATGAGCCACGTATTAATGGCCCATTTGTCGTGGAGGACATAACGCCATCAGCAGTGAGTGCTAGGAAGACATGCGTGGATATTTCTTGGAGACGTAAAGATCTACGCTGGAGGACCCCCTCCATCCCCACCTTCATCGGAAGCAAGCATCGGGGAAGAACCTCAGGACATGCAGATGAGATCAATGACGAGGAAGAAGGACTCAGAAATGGTAAAATAAACAGATACATAATACTTTGGACTATGGCTTGTTTCGGGACAATGTTTTAAGCTGCTACAAATGGAGTGAAAGAAGGCTATTTGTTCTTGAGCCACAGGAGCTTGCTAAACATTGAACTGAGACATGTTAAGTCTTGATCGGGAAGCAAAGAATGCCAGATTTGTTTCCTTTTTGACGACTGGAAGAGGGAATAGTTCCCAGATTCCTTTCTCACTGAGTTTCTCTTTGGAGGCGCCCATAGTGGTTCCCAATGAAAACGTTAATCGGATCATCCCTGCTATTTTTCTCTACATTCTTTGTTCATGTCCTTCGTTGGTGGGGAGAACTACTGACGTTCGTAATTTCCTGCAAGATCCTAAGAACAGTCCAATTGTGAGGAGATTGCTCGCAGCCATAATAGAGCAAGTTCTCCAGCTTCCTGAGTTCAGTGGTGAAAAAACAAATGCCCCTATCTGATGAAAATGCTCATAGACTAGTAGGGTTGGTTTTCGACTACCTGATTGAGGAATGTCCACATCTTGTTGGAAGACAAACTGATGTTTGCACCTTCTTGAGAGATCCAAGGAATACAGTGGCACTTAACGAATTGCTATGTGACATAATGGAGCAAGTTAATCTATATTCTGAGCGGTCACTGAGAACGTCCTGAATGAGACTTTTGGAGGAAGCGATCCAGAGCCTACTATCTGTAGTGTTCTACTTCTTGCTGGAAAGGCATCCACATTTTGTTTGGCGAAAGGACAGCTCTTTTCTATACATGAACCCTGTTAATTGTCCTGCAATCAGCCAGCTGTTTAAGGAGCATGTTGCGGAGATTAAGATATTGCCAAAGTATTGCATGATGTTGCCCGAATAAAAGTTGTTTTTTCCTTCCTTAAAATAGATCAAGAATGGGCAGCATCAACGGTAATAATGTCATGGCCGACAACGAGAGACCTCCTCTATGTGCAAGAAGCTACTGCTGCATGAAGGGGCCTACCTATACATAATTTATACATGCATCTTGTTTATTGTGATCCTTATTTCGCTTACAGTACGCACTGCTTACTATTTGGATTCAAATAAGGCAAGGATTCCTGTGTATCTTCCTATACAGAAGGAGGGTACAGATGTGGCAACTACAAGGTAGCCGAGACCTTATTTATTTGTCCCTACTCTAGAGGTACATTCAAAAGCACCTAGTCTGATGATAGATAAATCTAGGCTTCCTTTTGGGGGGAAGGTCACGTATGGAGATTATACAAGACACCTTTTTTCCTCCATATTATGTTAGTAGGGTGCGGCTTCTGGAACTTTCTCCTACACAGGTAGTACATGTAAAAACACCAAGTCCACTGACAAATGTTTCTGTAGTTGGTCCAGTAAGAAGGAATTATGCTGACATACTTCATGAGATGATTATAGAAACTCGTAAGAAAAGAATGAGACCTAAGAGAAGTGCTAGGGAGGATGATCATGAGTTAAATGATTACCTGGATAGTATAGCACACTTGAGGAATAGCAATTGGTATCAGCGTATGAAAGAAGTGGGAAGGAGGACCTGGAAGGAGGAATGCTTTGTATGTGCACTCCCGCCTTATAGCATGGGGAAGTCTAAAATCTTCATATCTATTGAAATAGATATCCAGACATCACATGGTCTATCACACATAGCACTATGCCGTACAAGAGGTCAGTTCATGGGCCGAACAGCCTATCTCAAATGGCCAACTGAATGGACAGATCCAGAAGAAGATGATTATGTCCGAGATACGAAGACAAGGCTAAGAGCTCATACTAGGAAGCACGTGATCAGATATGAAAAGCCTGGAGTGAAAGGAGCTGTATTCAGATGGAAAGTAAACAGAAGACTGGAGAGTCCAGGAAAATCTGCAGAAGACATTTGTAGATGGAAGAACAGAGGACGGATGTAGATTTGGGGATCAGTGCTTTCACCGGATGGATGGGAAGAAGGAGTGTTTATTTGCAGAGCCTGGTGGTCATCGGTTTCTATCAGCTAACCATTGACGTAGTGCAGAATGGATGCAAGCCCAAATGGCCAAAACTGGCAAAATTGCTGACATGGGTCTAAGATAAAGGAGGACCTTTGCAGATAGTGCCTTTGGAAAGTGCAAAACTGTGCTTTAGAAACAATGGCACAAGAAAAGTTGGAGATAACCAGAACTGTGGTCGAATCTGTGATGTACCAGGAATGAGCATTGGAACAGCAGTGATAATGGATCAATACTGGGTGTGTGGATCCCAAGCTTATAGGAAGCTGGCCAAGGACTCGGGAGGACGATGTTCCATAGTAAATGTTCATGTTTCAGGGTTGGTGGTTACTAAAAGTGACTTCAACATTGACGGCTTTCCAAAAGCAGATGCTCACCTAAGGAAGAAGAGATCTATGGAACTGATAAGTAGAATGAAGAGAGAAGAGAACTATTTCTCAGCTAAATCAATAGAAGCTTTTGATGTCATTCCATATGAACACAGACTGTTCAGCCAGGCTTCATTGATATTTACGTTGCTCTTTATGCCGAGTATCAGCAAATACTAAATGGTCATTGCAAACCACATTGATGACAAACCAAGGATAATTTTTAAACGGGCAGAAACACTTAAAAACAAATTGAGCCCGTCAAAGCTACCAGACTTGGACATAGATCAACCAACAAATTGGTTAAAATCTCCCACCAATGGATTTAGAAAATGTGGAGAATGCACAATGTGCAAGTACGCACACACTAAAACTGACACCTTCAGAGACATCAACAACAAGGAATGAAAAATTGTACAACCAATCAATTGCAAAACAAAGTATGTTGTATATGGCATCATTTGTGTCTGTAATTTGATATACATAGGCAGTACAATAAGAGAATTGCAGATCTGTGTACAAGAACACTTATTCAAGATTGAGAGCCAAGATCCTAGACTACCACTTGCCTGCCATTGGCAGGAAAAACATCAAATGGACAATAAGCCGGACATTAGATTTTCATTAGGTAAAAGTTGGGGCAATAGAGAAAATAAATTACGCCAGGCAGAGGCAAGAACAATCTGTAAACTGAACACAACTGTCCTCGGACTCAACACGGATAACAAAATGGTGTCCTTTCTATAATTGAATCGACTGTTGACACTGCTGAACCATTCTCTTTCTCTGTTCGTCTGACCAATTCACCATATGTGTAATTTACAACTATATTAAGTATGTATTGCCAAATTTCATCGTAGTTGTTTATCGGTCTCTAATGACAACTTTTAGACCTTGTATTTCTAATTGGGACTGAAAGGAAGCGCGTGATCTAACGCGTATAGACAGAGCGCAACAGGGGATCCAACCAGGTTATTGATGAGCTGACACGCTAATTAAAGTATTAGGGGTATCCAAGACTACGAGTTTATACTAATAATTTAGTTGAGTAGCCCTGATCTGAAAAAGGCTTTAAGAAAGGCCGAAGCACGTGTCATCAAGAAGGGCATTTTTTGTAAATAATAAATCACCTTGCAACTTTTTCTTGGGCGCCGTCTTCATTCTGGGTCTTTACCCTAAACTTAATGCTTGGTCTTTTTTGGCTTGACCACAACCCAGGAAGATGCGACTTACCTATATAGAACAAATTTGAAAAGGAATATAAACAGTTTATGAATTAACATGTCGCCATGTTAGACCAGACCTTGGAAGCCAATAACCCTTGAATCTGTGATTTTTGGTTGTGGTCTACGGCAGACACAGTAACTCATTATGGCCGAATACCTCAAAAATAGGCACGAAGAAACTGCCAATCTATTTACACAGAAGGGCAACATGTTGCATGCTTTTTCTAATCCAATACAGAAACAAGATGATCTAAGAGCATTATTCTTTAAATTGGAGAGACTCTCGAAAAAGGAAATCGATAACTACTGGGAAATAGTATCCCTTGAATACTAAGCCAGAAATGAACAGATTCCTACAGGACTACGTATTGTGACCTTCCCGAAATTCAATAATGACTTGGACAATGATTTAGCGGACCTGTGGGAGAAGAATTGAAATGGTGGCTCGAAGAAAAGGATTGAGTTTCTGATAGAACACGCAACGAGAGAACATAAAAGAACCATTGAACTGATTGATAAGACTAAGAAGGATATTGCCGATAAAAACTCACAAGAGGCTACTAAAGAAAAGAACAATAATACAATGTATGATATTTTGAAGAATTATCAGGACAAAGTTAAACTAAGAAAACTAAGGAACCACTACAGAGATGAAAGAGACTATAAAGAGGATAGAGTTTATACGTTCCAGGCAAAATATAACCAAAACACAAGAATGGGATCCAAAACAAGCACACCAAATACATCTTGAGCGAGTTCTGATGCAGAATCTAAAGGAGAAACTTCAACTACAGACAAAAAAAGTACGGAAGAATCAACTACTGAAAAGACGATGTCAGGATATATGAACCAAATTAAACGGTACAAAAAAGGAAACGGGAACTCAATACCGAAGCAGGTCCGTTTTCAACTACCTTCGAACACAGGATCATCAACCAATACACCAGGAGGAGAAGGAGGGGGGCACAAGACCTAACAAATCAAGGACCACAGGAAAACTCAAACAAAAGATTCACCAGAGCGAGCACCAAAGAATTCAACAGGACCAAATAGGCCAAAATCTTGTCTTGAACCTTTCTAGAATCCTAACAGAGGATGAAGTCAAGCTATTAAACAAGGGGCTCTCGTTTGCCCCAACTACCAGATTGAATGAAATTGACATACAAATAGACCTATTCAAATTTATACGCAAACTGAAACTCAAAAAGTTATTTTCTACGAAAGCACCAACTGACTACCATCAGGTAGCAAAGATACAGCATAGTGACCTCAGTATCAAAGAAATAGAGGAGATACACCTGCTCAGATCCATTGCAGAAGCAGAGGAGTATGACATTACCCAGGTTTTACGAGACCTTAATGTAGAATTCGACATGCTACCAAATAAGGAGTTGAAACCAACGTCCAAGTTTGTACCGCAACTACCACCAGACAATATTATTGACACTTTCTATAAGGCAGTATCACAGGATTTTTACAGATTGAACCAAAAGAAACACCAGAGGAGATCAACACAAAATCTGAGTGCCAAGGAACCGGAAGCCCTCCAGAACCTAGCAACAGACCGTTCCATAGTAATAAAGGAAGCGGATAAAGAAGGGAATATTGTTCTCATGGAAAGAACTGATTATCTTGAGATGGCTAGAAGACATTTGGAAACACCTGGCTGCTATGAAACATTGCCCTCCAATCCAACCAAGCGAATAGTGCAAACATTGGAACAGCAAATAGAAAATTGGCATCGTAAAGGTCTCCTTACAGATGATGAGAAAAGCTTTTTGTATATTAAGGAACCCGTTACCCCAATAATGTATTTTCTGCCAAAGGTGCATAAAGAGTATGACAAAATACTTGAAGGACGACCTATCCTAAGCGTGATCGGTTGTGCAACTGCGAACATCTCCCAGTACTTCGATAATATCCTGAGACCACGAGCCACTAAACTGAAAGCCTATTTAAAAGATACAACTGATGTCATTGTGAAACTAAAATCTATAGAATGGAAAAGTAACTACCTTTTAGCAAGTCTTGATGTAAAAGCACTGTATACATCTATCCAACACACATGGGTGATTAAAACAATTGACCATACATTCAAAGAAGGCTTGCATCAATGTACCATCAGATACAAATGATTAATGAAATGTTGCAAATAACATTTGATTGTAACATTTTTAACTTTAACAACTGTTACTATAGACAAACTAAAGGCGTAGCCATGGGCACCAAATATGCCCCGGCTCTAGCCAACATCTTTATGGGCTTATTCGAAGATACCATCATCTACCAGGACAGATCATACCAAAAGGAACTTTTTAAATGGATGAGATATATAGATGATGTTTTGATTATATGGAGAGGCACCAATCTAGAATGTGTAGAATTCACGAACAGGATCAATGATAATCAACTGGGAATTCAATTCACTGGTATCTGTGATGAGAAAACACTAAACTTCTTGATTTAACGATATTTGTAGAACAAAATAAACTCAGAACCTGTACTTTCAGAAAACCGACTAACGCGAACTCGACACTACATGCAGAAAGCTGCCACCATAGACCAACTATTTTGAACATACCCACCGGAGAATGTATCCGTGCAAGAAGGAACTGTCAAACAATGGATGCTTTTGAAAAAGATTGTTTATTACTAAAGTCAAGATTTTTAGCCAGAGGATATTCAGAGAAATGCGTGAAAAAAGCCATGAATAAAAGTCTAACAATCACACAGGAACAGACCCTAGTACAAGCCACCAAATCGACTGAACAGCTTAGAGTTGGGTTCATTACTAAATTCAGCAGTGATCACAAATCTTTGAACAGAATCCTTTCCAAACACTGGCATCTCCTTAAACTGGATGAGAATATTGCAAACCACGTTGATGACAAACCAAGGATCATTTTTAAACGGGCAGAAACACTTAAAAACAAATTGAGCCCGTCCAAGCTACCAGACTTAGACATAGATCAACCAACAAATGGGTTAAAATCTCCCACCAATGGATTTAGAAAATGTGGAGAATGCACAATGTGCAAGTACGCACACACTAAAGCTGACACCTTCAGAGACAACAACAAGGAATTAAAAGTTGTACAACCAATCAATTGCAAAACAAAGTATGCTGTATACGGCATCATTTGTGTCTGTGATTTGGTATACATAGGCAGTACAATAAGAGAATTCCGGATCCGTGTACGAGAACACCTAGCCAAGATTGGGAGCCAAGATCCTAGACTACCACTTGCCTGCCATTGGCAGGAAAAACATCAAATGGACAATAAGGCGGACATTAGATTTATAGGCCTCAAGAGACTCTCACTAGGCAAAACAGGCGGCAATAGAGAAAAGAAATTACGTCAGGCCGAGGCAAGAACAATCTGTAAACTGAACACAACTGTCCTCAGCCACAGCATGGATAACGAAATGGTGTCCTTTCTATAATTGTATCGACTTTTGACACTGCTGAACCATTCTCTTTCTCTGCTTGTCTGACCAATTCATCATATGTGTAATTTACAACTATATTAATTATGTATTGCTAAATGTCGTCATAGTTGTCTATCAGTCTCTAATGACAACTTTTAGACCTTGTATTTCTAAATGGGACTGAAAGGAAGCACGCGATCTAACGCGTATAGACAGAGCGCAACAGGGGATCCAACCCGGTTATTGATGAGCTGACACGCTAATTAAAGTATTAGGGGCATCCAAGACTACGAGTTTATACTTATAATTTGGTTGAGTAGCCCTGATTTGAAAAAGGCTTTAAGAAAAGCCGAAACACGTGTCATCAAGAAGGGCATTTTTTGTAAATAATAAATCACCTTGCAACTTATTCTTGGGCACAGTCTTCATTCTGGGTCTTTACCCTAAACGTACTTAATGCGTGGTCTTTTTTGGCTTGACCACAACCCAGGAAGACGCCACTTACCTATACAGAACAAATTTGAAAAGGAATATAAACAGTTTATGAATTAACCTGTCGCCATGTTAGACCAGACCTTGGAAGCCAATAACCCTTGGATCTATTTCTAAAACATGCTTGAGAAAGGCGGATGGGCAAGGATTTCAGATGGTATCCTGGATAAGGGCTATATTTTGTATTTGCTTTCTTGGTACCTGCTGTTGGTTACACTTGTTGCTGATGCTATAGGCTATTGTTGGGGGAAGTGAAACAGTTGGTTTTCTGTAGTCTGGTTGTTCATTTTAAGTGGTTGTAATTTTTCTGTCTGTTTTGTCGTCTTTTTGTAGGGCTTACGGATGAGCTGGATAGCTATATGTACCAGACAGTGGGCCACCAGGCGATAGACCTGTATGCCGAGGCGATGGGTCTTCCACTGTATCGTCGCACTATCGAAGGAAGCAGCATGGACACGGGAAGAGTGTACACCGAGTGCGAAGGGGATGAGGTGGAGGATCTGCATAAGCTGTTGAAACTTGTTAAGGTAAGGCGATGGACGAGAAGGCCTCTCGGGTACAATGGGATTTGAAGGCATTGTTGGGATGGGCCTTTAATCACTGTAACCAAAACAGGCCCACCACTTAAGAAGCGACTACACGGTTGTACATAAAGCTAGATTGTTGTACAAAAGATCTGTGGAGCGGTTAGATGGTGTTGCAGGACCAAATTAACCCAAGTCTTAACAATACAACATCAGTTGGCAGCTTATATACATTTTGCAACAATTTAAAAACACTCCCAGATACTTTATTACCATCCACCCCCCAAATATGATTGGACAAAACTTCTTCAAAGAAATTCCATCTTTTCCCAATTCTTCCATTTTCGCTGTCCAGGCTTATCTTCGTTATCATATTCAAAACCCAACTCTTCCTGGGATTCGTTATAGTAGGTCCTGACATCAACACATGGTTAAACATTGGCATTGAAAACATAATTAATTGCGAGCAATAACTGGCCTAATGCCTTTAACTTTAAGTATGATTGCACATGGTCCTGCTGATGTATTTTGGCAAATAGAGGAAGGTCTGCATAAACAGGATTTTCCTTGAACCACAGGTTGTGATCTCCATTCCACAGACTCCTAGTGCCTAAAAATAGACCTTCTAATATATGCAGCCCCATACAGCCTCTGATGACCTGGGAAAACCCATAGGCACTGGACCCTGGTCTCGGGGCTCATGTTTATTACCACCAAACAAATGACTAACCCCCTCTAATGATTTTAATACAAAGGGCAGGATAACATCTGTTCCCTTGCGAGGCCTGTAAACCTTGCCCTGTTCGTACGACCTTCTAACCTGGTAACTAATTATCTTTTGCATCAGGAATGTCCCTGCTGCTTAGAATGCATGGGTAACTGCGAACCGTTGGGGAAAGCGCCCCATTGTGTGGATTTGTGTTTGTGTTGCATTTGCATTTTTAATATTGTATCTTTCTACATGCATGAAGATCTAATATGTAAAATTCTAAATGATTGTAACACTAGAAGTAACCTATAATGAACTCCATTCGATTCATAGGGGTTTGCAATACTACCCAGTTTACTGCCATCCCCGTCATCAATATGGTGTGTGTAACATTAATCCTCGCAATAAAGGGGACCCTCCTTGACCACCCCAACAGAATTTTTTTTACAAAGTGTTTCTGGAGCAGACTTGTCAAGGTGCAGCTTGTGATGGGAAGGTCGCTGTAATTCCAGCATGTAGTGTCATGATTCTTGAGGTACAGTGTGCGCTGATTAGCCCTGTTGTCAGACGTCTTGCAATGAGCAGGTGTCTGGATGTGGATAGTGTGGTGAGAAGACCTCTCCCGGCACATAGGTCTTCTCACAGTCTACAGCAAGAGGCTATCATGATAGTGCACAGTGAGAAGGCCCCTTGAGGTGAGATTCAGCGTTTGGTTTAAACCTATCCTTTATCAAGACCAGCCTAGTAGGGCTGAGGGGTAATTCTGTCTGATCGCATTAGTAGCAAAAGCTATTGGCCTCTTGCAAATTACTATGTGCGTTGGCAAAAGTGAAGAGTGCGTGATGGATGGGAGGGAGGATTGATAAAAGCCTAAGCACTGCTATTGCTCTTGGCAACCCCCAGACCTTCCCCTTTCAGTCTGCCATACCACTATAGAAGGGGAAAGACCATATGTAAACCCGTCTTGTTCCCACACTAAAAGGAGGGTTCCATGTCATTCCATCGGCCGTTTTTATTTTGTGGCATTTTTCGCCAGCAATATTTTTTCAGCATTTTTTTGCTTTAATGTTTTTTTGGGGGGCGGTACGCCAACCCCCCCCCCTTCCCACCTATTTACAATCTCGTCCCCACACCCCCTACACCTTATATCCCTCTGCCAAACCCCCCATATTTGTCGATGTTTTTTTGCTGTAAAAAATTGGCAGCAAAAAATGCTGCGAAAAAAATAAACGGCGATGAATGGACGTTGTACCAAAAGGAGCAGTCCAACCCCACGGCTGGATCACATCTCTTTGTTACAAGGCCATAAGATGTCATTAGGTGTCATGAGTGAGGTGTAGTTTGAGAGTTGAGTCACAGCAGGCTTGTGACTCATCTCTGGGTGTACACGTCCCGGATAGGGTGGCTAAACTGTTCGGTTTTGTATAGTTAACGATGGCACCACCTTTGCATTTCTATGGCGTAACGGTTCACGATGCTAGCACGTGTCTAGAATTCATGCAGTGTCTTGCATGAAAGTGAATCCTGGGGGAGATGCAGGACTATTCCGGCCATAGGGTAGTGTACTACTTCATCAGAAGACACAGGATGCTGGTAAGAAACTGGAGCCAGCAGGTACAAAAGGTAGAAGTGCTTTATTTAAGTTTCAGGGCATGGAGTACAAGAAGCGGGAGAGCATAGATAACCACCTCCTCTCATTAGTATCTCCCATCCTGAATCCTCATTGTCATCAATGGAACCCTTAAGACTTTCCTCTTTTGCTCCTCCTTCCCTCCTCTGCTAATCCCACAGTTGCTGAATTGGTGTCTTTGGCCCTTATGCATCTTCGGGGCCCTGACCTCCCACACCAATTTTTCCCAGCTCCTGTCTATCCACAGCACTTTGCATCGGCACACCCTCCGCTCTGGAGACTCGCACTTCCTCCTCCCGAGGCCCAAGCCGTGTAGCACTCAACATTCCTAACACTTCATCTATGGCTGACCCACGAGCTCCGACTCCCCAGCACCCTTTTCTGTCTTCCTTTTTGCACTTGCATGTTCTGAATACTCACAAGGCATAGTAGGTTCGTCCCTCTCCCGCTTCTGCTCTTTAATGTATTTCCCACCCTCGCTCCCTCCCTGCCCTGTGGGCACTTTGAAACAGTATATTCTTATTGTATACGCGCCTAACAAGCAAACAATAAATAAATTAAACCCTGAAGGAACCCAGGGTTCCACCACTAGTCAACATTCTGTGGCTTCATTTCATATGGCAACACAAGCCCCACACTACATATAGCTAGGGCTGAGCTTAAAAGCCTGAGCATGTGAAATGGTGCATCGCTGCATAAGTGGCCTTTTAGCTCACCCTTTAAAAAACACAACCTGAATCCCCCCTTCTGCCCATGCCAACCTTTTCTGATGGCATTAGTAGAACTCCTCTCCAACTTTTCCATTGCATGTAAATGTTAGAGACTGGGTCTGGGATTTTCTGTCCCGGTTAAAAAGCACGCTTGGACAGGATGTCTGGAAACATATGCACATGGTTGTTTGTTTTTGGACATGTTTGGTATAAATCATAGGTCAATCCAGTTTTGCTTTGGCGTACACCAAATATTCCTATAAAAAATGAAATGGGAAATGCAACCCTTTGCATTATGCAAAAAACAGCAACAGTCGACAATTCAAAGGTGTGTGACATCATTCCTGTTAATTATGGATTTTAACCAATGAGAAACACGTGCGAGAACCAAAGACTTTTACAGAACAAAATGCTTTCATAACCTGTAGTTTGAAAAGTTAAACCCTTCTTCTGTAAAGTCCTGCCTACTGATCGAGCATAATGAAGGATTGCTTTCATGTTTCCACCGCATAGTCAACCACAGAGGATACAACATTTCAGTGTCCTGCTTTTAAAGTTATCTTTCCTGTTTGGAACATAGTATCCAGACTAAACCATGTACTCTTAAAAAAATATTAATAATAAAATAAAATAAAGAAATCAATGTCACGCTCTTGTGAATGATAACCTTGAGGTTTTCAGTAGTAAACTATCAATTGATGCATCAATGTCACTATTTGGACTCAGTTTAACAGGGCATTCCTGTGAATGTATTTATTTGTATTTATTGTGCATTGGTAAAGTACTTGTACATCAAGTAAGAAGCCGTTAAGTGACTTGGTGAGAGTGGTCAACTGCCAATAAATAAGTGCGTGCAGGGCTGTGGTGGCCAGTGGGTGCCAAGGCAAGTGCTGGGAGCGGGCGGAGGCTGAAGGTGATTGGGTGTGAGGGAGGCCAGGACCCAGGTGGACACAAAGGACCTGGTCACCAATCTCAGCAACTGTGTACTTTAGCAGGGGAGGAAGGAGGGGGTAAAAAGGAAGGTTGTGGGGAGATTCCGGAATTTGAGTAGATCCGGCTCAAGACGAAGAGGAAGGGGGAAGGCTGTTCCATGGGAGGGAGCCTGTTGAGGAAAGGGATTGGCCACCAGCACGCTGTTGAGCGAAGCGCTTGACACGCAGAGAGCCATAGGCAGGTAAAGATCTGAAGGTAGTGTATTTAGGGAGAGCCAATTATCGATAGCATGGTCGCCAGCCCCAGACAACCTTATGGATGATGCAGAGGGATTTGAATGTGATCCTTGCAGCAACCGGGAGCCAGTAGAGAGATTTTAGGGCTGGAGAGATGCAGTCCCTGGGCTTGCGGCCAAGGATAAGTCTTGCAGCCCTATTCTGGATTAGCTGGAGGAGTCGTAGAGAAGAAGAGGGTATATATTGCAGTAGTCCAGCCTAGAGAGACCCAGAGCTCTAGAGACAATGAGCCTCTGGGGGAAAGTGAGGAAAGGAAGGATTCCTTTGAGCAGGTGGAGTTGATAGTGGGCCTTCTTGGTAAGATCCTGAATACGAGGGAGAAAGGAAAGAGAGGAGTAAATGATGACTCCCAGGTTTCTGGCTTCAGATGACGGAGAGAGGGAGATCACATAGAAGGTGGCCAGAGTGTTGGGAAGGAAGAGGGAGCAGGAGTCCCAATGGGAAGGATCTCAGTCCTGCTGTCATTGAGGCAGCGATCATTGGAGTTACACCAAGACTGGATGGCAGATAGGCAGTCAGGAATGATGGAGGAAGTAAGGAGAGGATCAGAGGGAAGTTTGAAGAAGAGTTGTGTGTCATCTGCATACCACTGGAAGTTGGGGGAGAAGGTGGAAATGAGGTGTGCAAGCAGAGCAAGGTAGGTGTTAAAGAGCTGGAGAGAAAGGTTGGAGCCCTGGCAGACGCCGCAGGTGGAGATAGACGTGGGGGAGGAGAAAGAGCCCATCATAACCTTGGATGGACAATCATTGAGGAAGGAGGTCAGCCAGTCCATTGCCTGCTCGGTGAAACCTAGGGTATCGTAGGGCAGTTTTATGAGGAGGGAGTGGTTGACTGTGTAAAATGCAGAGGAGAGAGTTGAAGGAGAACAGCTGGAGAGCTGGAGTCAAGAGATGCGAGCAGTTCCTCGCGGGTGTTCAGGAGAACAGTGTATGTGCCTCTGGATGCTCAGAATCTGGATTGATGGTCGTGGAGACCACCACCAAGTTCAGTGTGCTGTGTCAGTTGGGGGGGGGGTGGGGAGGCCAGCTTCTCCAAGTATTTCCCAAGGAAGGGGCTGGTAGAGATGGTGTGGTAGTTGGCTGGACAAGACTGGTCTGCAGAAGGTTTTTTTCAGGAGGAGGTGCGCAAGGGAGTGCTTGAGGGAAGAGGGGAAGATCCAGTAGCAAAAGAGTGGTTGCAGAAATCAGCAAGTGCAGGGACAAGAGAGCCATTATTGTCCTTATTTGAGATTTTGGACCGCAGTGAAGCCTGGGCATTCTTTAACTTGTAATATAACTTATTCATAACATTCATATGTATTATGGTTCAATAATGCCATCTCCACCCTCGGGTGATATTCACAAACCACTCTGCCTTAGGGCTTGTGGTTTATCATGTAATCAAGTCCCTTGAGGGCATTATAGGACCATAGTATACAGTTGACTGGTATCTTTTATATATCCTCTCTCTCTCTCTCTTCTTGTCTCACACGCTAGCAGGTGTTACTACAATCTAAACCAAAGCTGCACCTTTCAGTTCCACAGGAAAAGAAAACATAGTCCTTCTTAGCATAATTTGATTTGATTTATTTGTTGCGCGCATACCTGAAAAACTTAATCGTATTTGGGTGCAGGTGACATGTCAACTAGTGATGGGGGGAAAAAAAACAAGGGCACCAGAATTCAACTAATAGGCAACAAGTAGGAACCAGTGGAGTCAACACCCCCTTAGCTAGCACAGGTATTCATTTGAATAAGTGAGTCTTTACTGCTTTTCAAAAAGGGACTAAGTAATTTAACATAAGACGTAAGAGAAACTTTGCCAGCGCTGCTCGCTAGCAGTGCTCTCATTCAGTCGCACTCCCATCCTCTTCTTCACTCACTTATCCATTCGCTCACTTACTTTCCTTCGAGTCATTCACATACACATTCATTCACTTCTTAGCCATCGTTTCACGATCAGTCCACATTGGCAGGTGAGCACCCATTTAAGTAAAGGTCTTGGTGTGTGCCAGAGGCGTAGCCAAGATGGTCTAACAAGTGGGGCCTGAAGCTAATGTAGTTGGGCCCACTGCAGTGACATTAACATCTGTAAATTCACACAAAGCGCTGCTATGTGGGCATTTACAGATTTTGGGTGGGCCTTGCCCGCTCAGGCCCTACCCTGTCTATGCCTCTGGTGTGTGCGTGACGAAGTTCCATGGCCAGGGCACCAGCTTGTGCCCTAGGCTGATACCCAGGAACTGCTTTGATCCCTGCACAGGGATCTGAAGGCGCATTTTTCATGTCTCCTCTGCTATTCGCTCATTCATGAAGTTTGGTGCCCCGAGTTCCCTGGGACTAGGAACCGTGGGGAAAGTCCGGTAGCGTGCCTTCCAGGAAGCTTCGTGCACAGGGCTCCTGCCGCAGCTTGATAAACACACACTTCCTTTCTTTATCAGCTTGACCTGGCACTGCATTCGCCTTCCAACCCTTTCCTGTCGCAGAAAATCAACAAACAACGAGGAAAATGAAAAGAAAAGGCTTAGTGGAAAAGCCCCCAGAGGTTGGGCCTTGGATTGGGTTCTGTCCCTATTTTGCGCTGTTCCATCTTCAAAGATATTGTGTTTTATTTTAGGTTGGCGGCGAGTTTGTATCAGGACGTAGGGCGTGGGGGGCACCGAGTGTGGAGGACCGCCAAGGTGTTGTGAGAATTCAATGAAATGTAAACGCTGTTTGGAGGTAGGTTGGCGCTCCAGTAGCCCTCAACTGGTCCCGCGTACATGGATTTACACAAACCCCCTCAGAAGGGACTGAATGGCGCGCATGCCTGCACTTGTCTTGCACTCAGTAAGAGTAGAGTGACCTGCATCCTGGATTACATGAGCCGAGGGATAATTGTGTGAAGGCACACAAGTGCAGGCCTCATGTGTTCAGGACATCACCCAACAAAGTGGAAAGAACTTCAGAGGCCAACCCGTAGCTCTCCTGAATCGGAGGTAAAGGCGTAAAGGATATGCACAATGAATACTAGATGAACTTATATACTGCTCACTAGCCCTTACAAAGGGCTTAGGCATATAACAAAGTTTGTTAGCTTGCATTTGTATAGCACTTCATGCCATAGGTTATGGTCTCAAAGCGCTTTGCCCATACGATATGATGGAGCTACTGCTTCCCAGCAAACCTAGTACTTGTAGGAAGTCAGAGCCAAAGATACATGGGTGGCACACCGATCTCCCCAGCAGATGCATGAACTCATTGATGTATCTCCCAGCTTCATCGTGTACCCTAGCTAGACCTCTGGTAATGTCCTTGAACATTCCTTAAGCACAAAAAGAGTCCACTCCCTCGATAGACTTATGCTGTTCACCCAGAATGCTCTTCACTCAAAATAAGCCCTTGACTAGGGTTCCTTTCTTTTAGCTTTTTCCTAATGTATGCTTGTCTGTATCCCGCTGAGTGTTTTGGTTTAGTTGATACTGAGCGCCTCGCTTATGTCTGGACCGAGCTATACTCCACCGATGTACTGGGAGTTGCTTGTACTACATTACAGGCTGGCTTTCTTGCAATTGTAATCCTTCAAGAGCTGTAACAAATCTCCTGGAATGGTTAATGATTATGCAGTGCCCAGGTTAGACTTGGGGAACACTGCACATATCCAAAGTTTAAAGATATCTTTCTTTGGAAATGCCCTCTGGCTAAGATGGATGCTTACCCATAATTCCCACCCCTTCTTCTATGACTCTGACATTCATTTTGCCGGCATATAAATCATCAAACCTGCCCCCAGCACAATAACCACTGCAGCATCCTTCCTCTGGGACACCTGTGCGGAAAGCTAGTGCCAGCAGGCTACAATCTCTGGACTGTACGCCCCACACAAGGAACACCCTCAGGAGAGTTCTTCTCAGAACTGGTGCTGGGAGAATTGTAGAAAGGCTAATAATAAAATCAAAAGCCTCTCGTGCTCCGGGGCCGGATGGCATTCCAAATCTGGTTTTTAAGGCCAACCCAAGCTTTTGGGCAAGAATACTGGTATTGTACTATAGGGAAATTTTCAAGAGCAGCCAACTACCAAAAAGTTGGTGCTAATCCATTTTGGTGCCTATTTTAAAGAAAGGGGACAGACTCATCACAACAAACTACCGCCAGGGACGAAGGAGCAAGAAGGTAAGTGGGGTGGGGAGGACAGGGAGGAGGGAGGAAAGGGGACATTGTTTTTTTTTTTAAAAAGTCTTACCCGAGTGCCCGGTGGGGGGCAAAGGCAGCCTCTCAGCCGTGGGAAGGCTCGAAGCGGGGATGGCCCCGCTTTGAGCCTCCTCATTGGCTGAGGGGCTGCCACGCCCCCCGCCGAGGACAAGGTGGCTGGAATCCTGGCCGAGAATCGAAGGATTCTCGGCCGGGTAAAAGCCCAGCGAGAGCCAATCTGAATACATGTTGAATTCTAGTCGACTCTCGCCAGGTACTAATAAAGGTTATGGGGGCTCTATGAGATCAATAGAGTATATAAGCAGTGATCAATTTTGGGCAAACCTGATAGGGGCTGAATCCATAGTATTCAATGCACCAGCCTTTTACATATGGAAACTGGCAATCTCTTAGACAGTCACTAATATGATATGATTACATTTACAATGTAATTTAGATATAGTATGTTATCTGTTTTATCGTGTTTTTAATGTTATTTTGTAAATATGAAATTGTTTTCTTTTGGTTTTTAAATGTGCAAAGGTTTGTTCTTGATTGAATATAAACTAAATGCATAATATAAAAATGTAAAAAATAAAACACTATTGTAGCCAATCAGAAGCAAAACAGGCCATTATTGGAGCTAAAGTGGCTCTACGGGGATTTGGAAACCAAATCCTTATGGTCATTGGCTAGTATGGGGTTTATTTGCCATTCTTTGCTCACATGTGTGATTCTATATTTAACTTTTGACCCACTGTTTAATGATTATGTATAGAAATCCTCATTTGCGTTCATTGTGCAAAGGCAAGTCGATTCATGAATAGGGATTTGTTGTCCGTTTCTGAAACCAGAATGCTCTTTTGTGTTATTGGGATAACCTATTAAAAACAGTAGACAATACTTGAATTGCCATTTGCCCTTTCCTTGCCATAAAGTCTGTCTAGGACAGACCTTACTTGGTCCCAATATAGATGGGCAATATGGGATAACCTCACACAGCCTTACTCTACCTAATCTGAATTCCTCCACGTTCCCTGAAGAGCAAGGTGTGGGGGCGGTACAACAACTCCCTAATATTTTCTTATTTCACTGCTAATCATATATGGTTACAGATGGACTCAAGAAATGCACATCTCATTCAGATAAGTTCAAGAATGTATTGTTAATGATTGAAACTGGACTGCATGGGGGCCTGAATAATGTGAGTCCCTGGGCTAATCCTCAACCGTGTGAAAGACAGTAGAGAGATCCCAATTGTCCACTTGAAGCGGATTCCTACCTTGATTTTGGGGACAAAGAATTTTCAGTACATAGAAAGGTAGGACTCAGGTTAATTGTCAACAGCTATTTGCTCTTAAAGGACTACATCAGTTTAGTCAAAAATACAAATTTTAATATTCTCGAGATACACTATACATATAAAATATATAATCAGACACTCTAAAATGTAACAATGTACAATGTAGTTTCTATGTACTGCTAATCCTCAAGCCCCTGTGGGATCCCTCCACCATAGCCCAGTTCAGTCTGTTTCCTGTGTTGTTCTTAAGATTATTCGGGTATATGAGTGCGTGCCTAGCTTCGGGAAGCAATGGAGCACTTTACAAGTCATAGGGAAAGTACACAGTGAGGGAAGCCAAGATGCAAGGGAGGGGGGAGGTAACAAAGGGGACCGAAACACGTGTGTGGGGTTGCTGCTGGTACTCTTGTTCAGAGGAGAATTGATTAGCATTTCGGTGCTGGACTGCCCCAGGGCAGGACAAAGACTGATATGTTTAGGATACTTCTCCTCTGTGAAGAATAGTGAGCTAAATACTCTGGGTAAGTCTCTCGTAACCAGGACTAATGTCCGGCAGAGGGACTCCAAGGACCCCACCTTGTTTTTTTACTCTTTGTTGCGGGCCAGCCCCTCTAGGGGTGCATGGTCAGTGATGAAATTGCATTTTCGGCCCACTAGGTAGTATCTCGCACTGTGTACTGCCGACTTTACTGCCAGAGCCTCTAATTGATGAGTCTGGCATGGCATAATAAGCACATGGATATTACAGAGGCTTTCCTTCAGTTGTTCAAACACCTTCTGGGCTGTGATTTGCCAGGATGGGCTTTTGTTGCGCTTTCTTGATTTTGTCTCTTACTGGTGCTGCAATGGTGTAGAACTTTAGAACAAAGCGACTGTCATATCCCACTAATCCAAGAAAAGTCTTGATGTATTTCTTGATCTTTGTGAGATGTTCAGATCAGCTTAGTCTAAAGTCAATGCAGAATCGCCAACTTGGATTAGGTTTATCACTATTGGGGATAACTAGTTATTATATGATCTTTTGATGAACCCTGGATCCAACATTGCCTTTACCACTTGTACAATTTTCTTCTTTGCTTCTTGTTGTCAGTAGGGCTGGAGTTGTACTACCCTTCTGGGTGGTGTTTTGATCTCATGGAAGAAATCTTGGACTTTTCTGGATTTTCCCGGTAAGACATCAGGCTATAAATGTATACATTTTGCCAGGTCTATGTGGTCCTACAAAGGTAGGCCCGGACAGACTGGCACCCCATATAACGTTCCAGCTAGTGGGGTTTCTCTGGTGTTATTTTCATAAAAGGCTTGTATGAGGGATTGGGGTGGGAAGCCTGCGGCTGAAATGTTCGAGGGAGAAAAGACCGAAAACTATTTTTCCGAACATAACTTTCGGTTTTCTCTCCCCTGAACATTTCAGCCTTTGCTCTTGCCCCCATCCCCCTACCTACCTTGTGGTGGCACACTTCGCTTTGTGACGCTGACTTGCTGTGTCCCTGCAACGCCTGTTCCCTTTCACTTCCATGATCGGAAACCGGTGCTGCAGGGTCCTTTCCTTTTTTTTTGTTTTGTTCACTTTTTACGGACCGGCTGCGGGCGACACCCCACAACCTCCACTCACAGTATAGTGAACAAGGGTGCGGGGGACACTCCCCAGCCCTTGCCACTGAATGGGGGATTTGGTCAAACTTTCGGCCGTTCGGAATTTTCAAATGGCTGAAATTCGGCTAAATCTCCCATTCAGACTTTTTTGATGTTTCCTTGTAGGAGAAGGTTACTATTCTCCTTCCAGAATTTAACCTTATTAATATGGTGAAGTTGGGATGGTTTGCTCCGGTCAGCATTCCGGACTCTATAGGTTAGTCGGGTTATCACCTCAGTAATGATCTATATATCTTGCCAACATTTTGTTCTGGGTTGTGGCGAGAAGGACCATCACCTTGTCTCCCATGTTGAAACTTCCAAGTTTTGCCCTCTGATTATAAGATTTTTGCTATCTTGTTTGGGCGGCCTAAAGATGTAATTTTGCCAGCACTCTCACATCGTTCATATTTTCTTTTGTGTTCAGTATCAATGGGTAGTCTGTGTGGCTATTTTCGGTGTCTTCTCTCTTCATCCTGTCTAACACATCTCGTGGATTCCAGATATATACCAGCTCGAAGGGTGAAAATCTGGTGGACGTTTCAGGGGTCTTATGGACAGCGAAGAGGGACAGGGATATTATGTCATCCCAATTCTTTCCTTCATCGACTAGTTTTCACCTGATCTTTTTCAAGGTCTGATTAAACCTTTCCACTAGTCCGTCTGTCTGGGACAGTACCCTGACGTACTTATGATCTTGATGCTCATGAACTTTTTCATATCCTTCGCCTGCAAGCTCTCTTCAGATCCATAGGATGTGGAAGCCATGACCTGCTGTATCAGGATTTCCTGCCACTACTGCCAAACCTATTGCAAGGACTGACTATGCTGCAGAGTGGCTTACACAGACAACACATAAATTACCTGTTTGTGGAGCTGTGCCTTACTGTCCCTGTGCGATTGAGTTCCCTACTGCCTCACCTGCCTATGCCGATGGATCCCCTGGTGTCTGCTCTGAATGGGTCTCAGACTCTTGTCAGCCAAGGACTAAGAACCCTGGAACTGAGTGCGGACAATCTGCAACCAGATTTTTTATAAGATCATATTCAACCAGTGGGGCTGAGCTTATTCAAGTAAATAATGTCTGTAATTAATGATTGCTAATGCCAGACATTCATCTGAATTGTTTCACTTTTAAATATTAGATTAATTATTTGTTTGCGTTTGCCCCTTTGTTTTAATATGGGATGCGTACTGTATAATAATGTGAAGCTCTTACAAATCTGTGCAAAATGGCAGGCGAGTCAGTTTCATGCTGGGATTGCTTTGGGGATTAGTTAGATGCCCATGTTTATCTGTCTGGATTACCTAAATTAAACATTTAAATTAAAATTAAACATAGGTCTGTATTTTGAGTCTAGCTGTATTTTGAATCTAGCTACTGTTTTCTGCCACTACCTTTCATCTCTTTCCACAGGGATAGTGTTGTAGGCTTGCACTTTGAATCTCGCTGCTGTTTTGTGGCCCTTGGCCTTCATCTTTTCCCACAGGGATAGTGCTGTAGGCTTGCATTTCGAAGCCTACATGGACTCTTCCACCTATAGCACTCCATCTCAATGGAATATAGCCACATCCTGCCCGGGACAAGGCAACTCTCCTGCATACATCTGCAGCAATTCACTTCTCGACTTCATAACGCACATCACATCTGCCATTATAATGCAGCTGAGTCCCACAGCAAAAAATCAATCTGGCTGGCCACATAATCAGTCTCCTTGACTCGCCTACTCTCCTGTCAGTCTATCACAGCACCCATCCACTTTCCAGATCGCCATGGGTCACTTTCAGGGACCCTTCCTTTGTGCTGGCTAAAATGCACATACGCATTCTAGAAATCTACAACTTGAGTAGGACCCATATATCCCTTGGGCGAGTTTCGGGTGGTTGCATATGTGCCCATTGCTCTTCCCTATCGTTAGCCCATAGCACATCCCTTAGCCAATGGGTCTTGTTGGGGACGTGCACACTCATCCATCTCAGTAGGAGACAGACCAACACTGCTTTCTAAAAGGGTTTTTGGACCAGTAGCTGGTAGTAATTGACCGATCCCCTTGTTGGATTTACATCAACCACATAGAGGAGTATTCTCTGTTCTATGAAATGCTGGGATTTTGCTCTCTTCCTTGGACACCAGCGTCTTCCGGCCCTGGGCTAACAGTGTATCCAATTGTTAGGCTTTGGTGAATTTGAGAGACTCTGGGCCTGGACCCTCCCTTTATTGTTTGCTTTGCGGTGTGGTCATCTCTCCAAAGCCAGTTTCTGCCCTCTACTTATTGTCTTGATCCTTCGCCTTCTGTAATCCAGGGACTAAAGCCTTCTTGCATACTAGCTGTGCATTTGATTGACCTGGTTTAATTGCATAGGCATTATTCCCTGAATTAAAGGGCAGAACATTAACTTCTCTCCGTTAGTTGCTGTCTTTGACTCCAAACCCACATCCAGCACGTTTGTGTGCTTGACCGCGTTTTGGAGCAGTTCTTTCATAGGTGCCATTGGGGACTTCAACATGAAGACCAGTCTTTACAAGGGATTTCCATCTTAGTAGAACCATTACTTCCTCATCCTCATATAGATTGCATCCTGCAGCTCTAGAGGTAGTACTTGTTGGTAGTCTGGCAGTCTTAGTAATGGGGCGATTCTCAACATTATTCTAGGCCGTTGGGCGATCTCTGTTTTAGGACCTCAAATATCCCACTTCTGACCCCAGTTGTCAAAGGTAGCCTCAAGGAAAGCATAACTTGCTCATATAAATTCACAGATTTATTGATAATGATCGTAACTGGATTGAAACCGCACTGCAGGTGGGCCAGAGTAATGGGTGTGACAGGGCTAATCCTCAATCTCCTGTGGGCTCTCTACCCTAGCCCGGTCTTCTTTGCTTCCTATTTGTAGAGACCGTACTAGTGCCAGGTATTCCCTTCTAATATCCGACTGGACTAACAGTGATAGCCTAAATGTTGTAGTACTCTCCGTCTGATTACCTCCAATAATTACTAGTGGCACTCTACTCTGTTCTTCCCCAAAACCCTTGAATGTTGTGTTGTGCCTTGTTGCAATCTCTCTCACTCTCCCTTTCTCTTCGCCCTACCTATTCTTCTCCTCTTGGCCACCTACTCCTCCTCATGTTCCTCTCCCCATACTACTCCCATCTCACCTTCTCATCGCTTCCCCTTTTTCTCTCCCCTCTCTCTCCCTCTCCCCTGACTTCTCCTTCGTCCTCTCCTTTTCCTATCTGTCCTTCCAATGTTTTGCACTCTTCTATGTTCCCTCCAGCCCCTCCTATTCCTGCTCCCTCCTATCCTCCACCCTTCACTCCTCTCACCCACACTTTTACACTCTTTTACTCACTCAGTCTCACCTTCTAAAGCCACACCAGACTCTTGTTCTGTTTCCTAGTCTTCCCCTCTCCTCACTATATCACCCTCTACAACACACCCACTGGCAACAATCTCTCTGCTCTCTTACACTTCGTACCACCTCCCTTAAACGCCATACCTCACCTGCACTCTGTTTTACTATCTTCTGCCAGTCCTCTGCCTGGTCTCTCGGTCTGCCATTTATCCTCCTGCCCTCACCCGAACACTCTTCATTCACTTCTGTCCATCAGTTCTCATATTCCTGGGCCTTCCTGTTTCCTCCCCCTTCCCATTGGTCCTTGCTCCCACCTGGCCTCCAGGCCAATCTCCCTCCTATATTCCCCCTGGGGCTGGGTTACAGAGTCTCACATCTTTCAAAGTCTGCTCTAGCTCTGCCCCTTTTTGTACAGCAACATTCATTGCATTGTTGTAAACCGTGTCCTGGCTTTTCGGGCCGATCTATTCTCTGTCCTGCTACTTGAGGAAGTCTGTGTTCTGGCCAGTACCCTAGAGGTGATGATGGAAGCGAGTATTGAGATGCAGCGTCAGTGTTCTTGTTTTTGGAGCTGCAGTAGAGAATAAAGGACTTTTGTGAGACATGAAGATGCAAGGTATGGTTTAACAGATAGCGGTACGGAGCCCAGGTATTCTAGGCACCAAGAGGGTGTCCAGGCATTGTGGTTTTTCCAACTCCCTCACCCCACCTCTGGGTTGGACCGGCTCTGGCAGACACTTTTCCAGACTGCCTTCCCCTGGTTTGGCAGAGTTCCTGTCAACCCACTCCTCTCCTCGATAGGGTCAAGTCTCTGAGCCTGTGACAATATTTAGATAATACCTGGTTGCCTTAGGATGTAGCGACTGTGCCTGTTCCCCTTGCTCTCCCATACCAGTGCCTGCCTCTTTCTATAATATTGCTCTTTGTTGTATGATGCTCTGTTGCGTATTAGTTTGTTTTCGCCTGTATGTAATGTTGTGTTAAGCTTTTGTACTACACCCATCATCACCACAGTGGTCTTAACTGCACTGAGGCTTGTCCTGATTGGGGCATGTTGTGCCCTGTGACAGGTTCAGCAGCCTGACCCTGTCAAGAAGGGATAAGGACTCCTCTCAGCCTGGCGGTGAGAAACCTATCAGGCTAGAAACCAGTGCCAGACCTACCTTTGAGGAACCAGGAAAGAGACACAGACACACAGAGTTTCCATTTTGTGGCTGTAGACTTTTATTGAAACAAAATAAGGGGTGGGAAAATGCCTTACTATCCTGTGCTAGGGGGTATTTCACTTTAAACTTTTAAGGATATGCTTTTTCCTTGGGTTTCTTTTGGTCAGGAAAACAACTTGTATGCAAAACAACTTGGTTGTTAGTCTTAATTTTGGTAGGATACCTGATGTGCTCTCCTGCCAGGTGTCTTCTGCGCTTCAGTATAATTTCTACACAGTCTTTGGCTATACCTGATGTATCCTTATCAGGACAAGTTCAACTTCCAGGCAAACAGAATGTGTATTTCATCAATGATGACACACACTTAGTTGCAGAAAAGGCCCAAGACAAGGATACCACTTTGACAGCATACTTCAAGTTGCATACACTAAGAAAATATATACATTAAAAAAATACATATATAAACAGAAATTCATTTGATAAAGCAACTCAATGGGAATTTTACAAAAACTATAATGGGGAACCTCCACCCAACACAACTTTGGCTGTTTACCAGGGTTGGACTGGGGAATAACATTGTCTCGGGCACCAATGAAAAAGTGGCCGACACTTGCAAATGGCACGTCATTCTTTTTGTGACAGACTGTTTGAATAGTACCCAAGGGGGAGTTTTTGATAAAATATGATGCAAATTGTGCATTTTAAAGAATATTTATTCAGAAACACTTGTCAAAACTACTAGCCACATGGGGAAGTAACGCATCAAGTGGCCCACTTTGACCAAAAAAACTGGCCCACACTAGCATTTTGTGTTTTTGGTTCGTGCATTGCCCTGTTGCCCTATAGGCCAGTCTGAGTCTGAGCCTGCCGTGTACACAGACTTTTGCACTAATCATAAAATCAATATAAATAAAAAATAGTGTATTCCATCCACTCGTGGAGGCAGGGGAGGTCGAACAGTCCTGATGCTTTTCTAGTTTTGGCCCATAAAGGGGCTAGTAGCCACCTGCTTGGTAAAGAAGCATTGCCTTAGAAAATACATGTGAGCTTTGCACTTTTCTTGGCATATGTGAAGGGACATGCGGTAGCATGCCCAGTGTCTCATTGCCACTCGTATCTAATGTATTGTCACATTAAGGTGATAGAAACCTATTTCGGTCTGCTCCAATAGCTGCCTGGAAGGTAATGGGCCAATTGCAGCTGTGAAGCAGTTGCATGTGTAATAAGACTTCTACGCGAAGTGTGCCTTCAGCCATTAGCTTTATATAAGCAGTGCAGCATCCCAGCTGGCCGCCCTGCCCTGAATTAGTGCCCACATTGTATTCTTTTTTTTTTCTCCTTTTGGATAAAAAGAGTAGAAGCGAATGGTGACTTGATCATTTTATCAGGGTGATTTGTCGACACACGTAATAAATATATCAGAGTTGAATTGGTAACAATATATGAATAGGAGGAGTGTGCCCGTCTACAGAACAGGCCAAACCGCTGGCTTTGGCAATGCTCTTTCCTTGTGGTTCCCCACTGGGGTACCGGACTGTCCTTCTGTGTCAATGTATCGCTTCTCATTATAGAGCATTCGCTTCTGATGTCATGTTTAGTTATATAGCAAACTGTATTGCCGCGCCTGTTATCACTGCCTATTACCCTGCCCCCCCACCCCCCACCCCGCCATTCATTTTATGACCCTGCTTTTCACGTCCACAGTGGGACACACAGCAGATTAGAATTCTGCATCATGGTCCTATGTTGACTTGGACGGCCACAGCTGGAGGTTCCTACACAAGCCTCGCCACTTGAAAGGCTGGCAGGGCTGGGTCAGAGTCAATCCAAAGGGACCTTCCGACAAGTCTGCGGCTGGCTGTGTGTTGGCGCTCAGCGCCCCCTGGAGGCCAGTCAGCGCCTGCTCGAGGATAGCTCGCAGTGGAGGTGTTGTGGGGCGGGAATAACGTTGCCGTTCATTGCTAGCAGGCGAGGTTCGCTGCATGAATGTATAATGAGCGCTAATTGGCCGTAATGAGCGCTAATCACTTTGTGTTTATACCCCTAATGGGGCGCACTTATTATCCAATGAGATTAAGTGAAATGCTGGCACGCAGATCAGCTGTGCCAAGAGGCCCGGGGTCGCTGCTTGGAGTAACCCTGGCCTGAGACAGTAACAGAGCGACGTTTACTCCTAGGTCTAGGTGCAGGGCAGGAGGAGGGGCGCCTAAGGGTAAGTCTGCGATTGCATCCGGATGCAGGCCAGCCTGGGGGGAGCCTGGCAGGGAAAGAGAGATGGCACGCTGCCAGGTGTTTGTGAGTCAGGCGCCGCTCTCGTGACAGTAGAGCGGCGCACCTGCAAAGCTCGGCCCAGCTGCTGACGCTCGTGTGATCTTGGGCACACCAGTCCAGCGCCCTCTATGGTAAACGAAGAGCGCTTCGAATCTCTCTCGAGTTCCCAATGGTGCTTAACGCAGCTGATACTCCAGGGTCTGGTGCGCATTATAAATAAATAAAACAAACACAAGGGGTTCACCATGGGATCAGTCCTACTTCCTGTGGGGAACTGGTGCATTCTGGGAGATGAGTAAGTCCCTTACAGAAGACATTGTAAGGAACGGCAAGGCAAGACCTGGTTTTGCATTGCGGCAATATTAGTCAAAGTACCAACGTGTCTCAATGGCAGTGAGAAAGAAATAGAGAGCAAGAGGGTCTGGCACTGAATAGTAAAAGTATCACTCTCCACAAGACATTGTGAAGCAGAATGTGTGAACCAAGCCTCATGCCATATGGCTCGATTTAAAAGATCCTAACTATTACATTCACATCCAGGCAGGACATTCTGAAAGAAGAGCAATGCATTCACCCTGGGCATTGGAGTATTATTACTATTATTGTTGGCGATATATAGAGCTCCAAGCCAGAGTCCTCCAGCTTCTAAGCGCTGGACCGCAGATCGAACCCATGTTGAATGGACAGCCTTGTATCCAAGGCGAGCACCCTTTTCGTGCTTGTGGCCGTTTCTAGAGAGCGCGAAAGAGACGTGTTCGAAGAATCCGGCTGCTGGTTTTACGTGTATTTGTTTTGGCCATAGATATCCCTGAGCATGTCCGAAGGACTCTGGCTGGTGATTGTACTTGTGTGTTTTTGCCCATTTGCCATCAGTATCTATGCACAGCATTCCGGTGCCTGGTGGTGCATGTGTGTGTGTGTGTGTGTGTGTGTGTTTTATGCATACATGTGAGAAAAGGCTTATCTGGCCAGATGTGGTACAAGGGAGAGCAAGGAAGGATTATGTCGTAAAGTTTGCAGGACAGAAAGAGGCCCTGGAAATAATTTTAAAAGTGGACCGATATTATACATTTTGAGGACGCCAAACCCCTTTTCCTTTTGAAAATGTGGAAATGAAGGCCCATGCTGCAGAGGCCCACCGGGAAATCTCCAGGGTTCCCTGTAGGCCAGTCCACCCCTGGCTTGCAGTCAGCGCTTTAAGTGGGTTTAGAAATCAAGGGAGGCTCTCGTTAGGGTGTGTGGTCTAAGTACGGGTGTGCTTAGGCCAAGCCCCCTATCGAGACCCCCCCCTTGCCTAAGGGGTGGGGGCTGCTAAAAGAAGTAGAGCTGAGGCGCACTGGCATGATTACCTTTGATGCACCCAGCCCGTCCTTTTAAACAAAAGAAGGGGCTGGGCGCACCAAAGGTGTAACACCAGTGTGCCCCAGCTCACACCCAGCAGGCAGCCTTGTCATTCAAGGATCCACGTGGTGCAATGCTTTACCACCTGCTCCTTGAATGAAAGTGCTGCCTGTTGCTGATGGCTCTGTACTCTGGAACAGGAGGGGGGCTGGACTGCCCAGATCTCCTTTTGTTTCTGAGTAAATAGCCATCAGCCAGCGTGAGGAGCCCAGGTAGTCGGCAGGGTTATGTTCTTTGCCCGGGCGATGCGCTATTTCAAACTTATAGTCCTGAAGCTGCAGTCCCCATCTGTCTATTCTGGGGGGCATTCTCGCCTTGGGCTCGCCGAATATCGTCGGGGGGCCTGATGGTCAGGGATGACTGTGAACGCCTTCCCATATAGGAAGAGGTGAAAGTACTCACAGGCCCACACAATTGTCAGGCTCTCTTTCTCCACTTGGGAGTACACCTGTTCAGTGGTCGTGAGGCTCCTGCTTGCATATGCCGCGATAAACCTGCTGTTCAGGTCCGAGGGGACCCGTTGCATCAAGATGGCACCGAGGCTGATGGGGCTGGCGTCAACGATGACTTCGGTCTTCCTGTTTGCGTCATGTCCGCTGCCTTGGAGATGTTGCTCCGAATGGTTTCAAAAGCGTGTTGGCAGTCCGACGACCACTCTAAGGGCTGATCTTTCCGCATTAGGAGGCGGAGGGGGTTGCTGACAGTGGCATAGTCTTGCAAGTACCTCGAGCAGTAGATCACCACTCCCAAAAATGAATGCCGTTGGGAGATGTTTTGGGGCAGCTGGACGGGTGTTCAGTGCTGCTACTTTGTCGGGGTCTGGCCTCATGCCCTTCTCCGAGAATATGTGGCGCGAAAATCTGAGCGAGCCCTTTCTAAATTCACATTTTGCTCTTTTGAGCATCCGTCCTGCGTCCTCCAGTGCTGAGCAGACCTTATGGGATGCATTGTGTTCTTCTTTCGACTTGCCAAAGACCATCATGTCGTCCTCTATTCTCGGGAGCAGTGATACTTTGCAAGGCCGAGTTCAAAGACAATTTTAATGGCAGACAGCATGAGTGATGATGGATGAAGGGCTAATTGGGTGGGGAGACGTGGTCATCTCCACCCACCAGCACCTGGGGTACCAGCTTGCGTGCTGCTAGCGAGTGGAATATTCCAGAAGGGTACAAGCATGCCAACCAATTATAGAGGGCCACGTACTAAAGAGCCCTACAGTTTGAGAGCCAATGAAACATGTATTTTATGACAATGAAGATGACTTGCACTAGGGGTGGGAATAGTTGTCCACCTGACTATAGAGAACCAATCACAATCTTACCCCCCATAGAAAGTATACCTAGATGTTCCCCGTAGACCTATCACAATCCCAAGTAAGATTTCTTAGTTTGCCATGTAGTATGAAGTCAATGATGATGAGTTTTTACTATAAAAATGTTTTTTTTCATTTCATACGTTGAGAGTTTATGCTGTGAGACGTCCATTGATGTCTGTTGTTTTAGCCAATTGATGATAAAACAGTTACGTTTTGCCAACTTCCTGAGTCGGTCTTATTGTTGGTGTAAGAGTAAATTCTGCATCCCCATCGATCTAATAAAGAGCTATCTCACTTAAAAGGGCCATAATGGTTCACTGTGCTGTTGTTTAGGGCCCACACATATGCTTTTTTCCTCTTGTCTTCGCTTGAAGATGGCAATTCACTGCTGGAACGGGACTTCCTTTCAATGTAGCGGACGTAGCATTTGCGACCACCGCGTCTGGGGCCTTCGGATGGTCTATATTCCTTCCATGCGTACAATTTTATGTGGTCGCGCTCGTTGCATCGCTGCCATCTTGGTGCATTGTTGGGTCCGCCCTCGCGGGGGCTAGGCGGTGCCGCCCTCCTGCGTTCCCTTATGCTTCTCCGGCTAACTGGGTGAGCAGGCGTGTTTTTGCACATGGCCTTGAAGTGGTTGTCACCGCCACATGCATTCGCCTGTGTGAGGGTATTCGTAACCACACATGACTTTGCCCAGGCTGTCTAGCTGGGATTCAATGGCTGCTTCCATGCATGCAAAGGCTAGAATCTCTTCTAGCGACCTCTGTTTCTGCAGGAGTTTCTTTTGAAATGACTGGGAGTCACAGCTGGCTATGACCTGCGAATGTAGGCCTTCCTCGTTTGAATATCAATGGAATTTGCAGTGTTTTAATTTGGTTCGCACTCTCATGACCAAATTGTCCGGGGATTCTCCCTTGTCCTGTCGTGTCGTGTGAAAGACGTGTCTTTCATAGTCGACATTAGTATGGGGTGTGAAATATTTATATAGTTTGGTGTGTAGCTCCTGATAAGATGCAGTGTCAAGGTTGATTAACTCTCCTGCGATGTCGCTAACCTGTCACGGATTTAAAGATCCGGCACACTCCAGACCGGGACTCTTTCCACTGGCCAGGGATGAGGCGTACAATAAAAATGCTTTCAAGTTTATTTGTTTCAGATTCAGCTTTGAGAAGGCAGCCAACCCGCCACACACCACCACCCCCCCCCCTTGATTTACTCCCCATGAACCAGGCCGGTGTGTAATAATGAAATATTTATTTATTTTCAAATGAAAATCAAACAGATTCAATATAGGGCAGCTAACACCAGAGTGGGGATAATTACACAGTAAAATGATGGGATGCACTTAATTTAACTTTCTAACATCAGACACATCAATGCGCAAATGAATGAAAGCAAGATGAATTTTTGAGTAATACTTTTAAATGTCACCACGCTTGTGCATTCCCCTTGCAACACTCCCTCAAACCTCTGTTAACCAAGCTTTGTGTGGGTGGAGAGGAGTAGCAAGGAGACAGGTATACTAGGCAAAAATTAGATTGAAAATCCGACCTACCATCCGTGAATGGGAGGCCAAAATCGGATTGAACTCCCTTGAAAAATTAGCAAAATGGCACTCCGAATTAATGAATAATTATTTTACATGTGCGGTTGCATGGATAAGACAAGAATTTGTGTGGCTGTACCAAAGAAGCAAGAAGACCTAAAAGCTACAAGGCCAGGTACTAAACAACATACATACAAGTGAGAATGAAAAACAGCGCAGCAAGAATCACACATGGCAAAATTGCAATTTCTTAGTTTTCACGGGTTTAAAATAAGCAAACTTTATTTTTTTCTCTGTTATTTGGAAAGCCATTGTTAGATGTTAGTGATTTGGATTCATTTTTTGCTTCAAATGTGCTATTGCTTTTTATTCTGATCGTTATTTACTTACAAGGATGGTTTTATTCTGCTGAATTGCATATGTTACTTGTGTGTGTTGTTTGTGTGGTGTTACCTTTTAAAAAAAATGTAAATAAAGAGATTAAAATAAATAAATAAGCAAACTAATTCAGAAAGGAGCTAAACAGACCGAATCGAAAATCGGTTTTGCTGATGAGGTACTAAGGCGCATAATAGGTACGATACTAAAGTAAAAGGGTGACTCTTGATGGGTGACAGTATGGGATTCCTTATAGGGAAAGAAATCTGTTTCTAAAAGGGAAACACTTTCACGGGCAAAATGATGTGTTTTACTGCAACTGTATTTTAGTGGCTATATTATTAAAGAAACACACAGTACACAAGGAGGTTAATTTGCAAGGTTAACCTATTCACGCCACGTTCATCTCTATAGGAAATTAATTAATTTATTCAAAATAATACTAAGGACTTACAGAAAGGACTGAAATGATTTGAAAAGAATTACGCTACACATGGAGACTAACACAGATTTTTCTAAGGACAGGATGCACAGAGGATTCTGACAATTTAAGAAGTTACTATGGTACTTATAGGATTTCTTATAGGATTGGACAGAATGAAAGGTAACAGATCAGTGTATGCAACGTTTTGGTTACTGGGGAGGGGTTATACTTACAAAATGTTCTTGAATTTGGTAGTTTGGACAGCTAACCTGGTCTCTGGACAGCGGGACAAGGATCTGGGTACTGCGCAGCATCGGGCAATCCTTTTAAGGAACAGCGGGGCAACCGGAGTCTGGTCACGGTGGACAGCGGGGTGCATCAGCTGGGCAAGGACAGGTCTGGCCAGTGGATTCTCCCAACGGGTCAGCAGCCTTTCCCCCCTTTCTCCCTGAATTATTGGGATTTTTGTAGGGTTTAATTCTGGATAGGAGGTTCTGCCTGGATCTGGAGGTTCTGCCTGGATCTGGATGTTCTGCTGGATAGGAGGTTCAGCCTGGAGTCTGGAGTCTTGCAGGGTGAATGTGAAAGGTTGAATGTCTGGATCTCTGGATTTTGAAGGTTGGAATTTTGAATGTCCAGCCTCTCCCCATGCCTCGCCCTTATATAGGCAGGATGACATCAGAGGATTTTTACTATGTGGGAGTAAATAACTGGGACATGCCTCTAAGATAGGATAGGCCAGGCTGTGGATGTCACCGCCTCCATGTAAGCAGAAAAGGCTACACACAAGCCTATCAATGTCGGGCATATTTCCATAAAATTTTACATCTGTGTCATATACGCTTTCCTCAGAAATGCCTATTTAATGCCATTCACTTCCCCCCACATGCTAGGATAACCCACATAGTCTCATTTTAATTGTGCAAAAATTACATTAAAAACCATCATCATTTCACATTACTGCATTTTCAGAATACTGAAATAAATGTCTTAATATAAAAGGTCTCTTAAATCAAATGGGCTGGCTTTGTTCCCAAAAGTGGGCAGTCTTTCCAACCCCCCAGCCAAATGTCTTTCACTGGTCAACCTTATACAGAGGTTGCCATAGCTTCTCCTTTGAAGTCCTTCAGTTTGAATGGAGGGGATTTCACACTTCTGAGGCAAACACATGGGTTGGCTTCCTCCTTTGTTCTTGGGAGCATCTCTGCCATGTAGTCCGAGACACCCTGTAATTATCACACCTAACAGTCCATAGAACAGGAACCCTGTGTAACGCTTACCCGAGCTGTGCAGGGACACCTACTCCTGTCTGCTGAACTTTGGGTTGTTTCTCTTGTCAAGATTCTTCACAATACTGCACAGTGACCCTGCATAATACACAGGAATTCTCTTTTAAGCCTTTTAGGAACAACTGAGCTAAGTAACTCTTCCACACTGGCCTTCAGATTATCAACTCTCTCTCCAGTTATTACCTTGAGTTTTTATTTTATGGGCTCTCCATCCTGCTACAGCGCAGAGGCGCAAGTTCTGAAGAGTGGAGTTCTGCTGTGGACAGTCACTGGGAGGAATGGAACTCCTTCCTAACCTACGGATGACTAACTGACGTGATTCTGAAGGGAATGCAGAGATAGAGGATAACCCCTCCCCGAATGACCCAATGACTAATGGGTGGAGGAATGCTATTCTAACTGTGCGCTACCACACCGTAAAGCACTGAGCCTAGCCAAGGTAATCGCCAAAGTGACTTGGAGCTAAGTGTGTGGGAAAAGGATATGGAACATGAACATGGGAAAAAAGTGGAACCAGCCTGTCTCTGTAATGCTGCTTACAACGTGTGCCCTCACAGAACCAAATACATTCAATTGCAAGCAGCTACAGCTAACGTGACTTGAAGTAGCCAACGTAACGCAGGAGACTTATAATGGCTTTTGACCTACGGCATGCGAAGGCATTTTACTGCAGTAAGCGCAAAGAAACAATATGCTGGCAACAAAAATGACAAACGTTTTTTGGGGCATGCAAAAGTACTTGCGTGAGGAAACTAGAAGCCGAAGAGCTTGGACCGGTGAGGCGCCTCACTACGAGCGCACGGCTTCTCAGAAGTTGCTGTGACAGAAATATCAAATATGCCAGAAAACCTAGCGGAACCTTCCCTAGGTGAATACATATAAAGCGCTGGAGGGAACTATGGCTAATAACCCATGGGAAGTGACTGACAACAGTAGAAACGAACGCGAAGCGCGGAGCCGCAGATGGGAGGAGATTAAATAGCTAAGGGAGTGCATCCACTAGAATGCAAGGCCGCTTCTTGGAAGGCAAACTAAGCGGCCATGTTGGGCAAGGAGGAAGTTACTGAAACCCCTTACCCAAGATCCAAGAATGAAATGCTGCAGTCCATGAGCATCTGGAGGTTCTTTTAGGGGCATGACAGGGAACACAACCAGTGATCATGACACCCTGCCCTGGCAGTATCAACATCACAGGAAGGTGCGCAATTTGGCCTTTAAGCCAAACTGGTCTAACAGCAATGCCTGCCTCAGCTAAGATCTTTTTGTAAATTAAATAAAAGACACAGAGTTAAATATACCTATATTTTTGCAGCTTTTGTTCCCCAAATGTACAGTTGTGTTTCTGGGCATTTTACAGTATCCTTTCACATTTAGCTTCCCTCATGTCATTTCATTTCTCTGCAAGGCAAAGTAATATGGGTTCATTTTATTTTTATGTCCATTTAACAAAAATGCGCTTTTCCTTGCATTTTGCTCTTTGAAAGTTTTCAGAGCTTGGGTCAATTTCTGTACACAGGGATATGTCCAAGAAATGGGTTCTTTGAAACTGACACCAGGCAAAGGGGGAGAGAGAGCTTCTTGTGAAGAGCTTTGCCTGCATTAATTTGTTGCAAGAGTAAACGCTTGTCATACGGCCTGAAATGAATTTCTCCGCTCTTCACAGATTTTACTTGACACAACAATGCCTTTCAGGGAGGAATGGCCCTCACTTGATGGTGTTCATCCTGAATACAGATGGGCATGGCTGTGTTTTACTGCAACCAAACTGTGTAATGTTGAAAGATGGAAATAGCACCAGTGCAAGGTCATTTTAAACACAGAACATTTTCTTTTTCACTTTGAAGTTTTGAGTTGGCAGCATAGCAGCGATGAGCCTGGCTGCCTTTGAATTCTTCTCTTTGGTGCACATGAAGAAATAAATGCAGATTTTCGGGGTGTTCTATGTTTCCATCTCACCCCATATGTGCTCATCAGAAATGGTGCAGCCTTTATTTTTGTAACTGCAAAAACGCAGTTTTGTGATGCAGGGGAATATGTGCTCAGCAGACACAGCTCAGTCATTATTTTTGTAACTGCTAACATGCAGTTTTGTGATGCAGGGATTTCTGTTCAGCTGGTAAATGTACCCCACACACCGCCGGTCCCACTGCTATCAACCGTGTGTTTTTAAGCTGTGCATCATCGCTGCGTCCTCTGGCCCCCCACATAGAACTTGAAATCGCGTAGCCAGGTCTTCCACATGGGGCCCAGGTTGCTGGTGTCGCGTATGTCGAAAGCGTGGGGCTGGTGCAGTACCTGAGAGCCTCAGCGTGTGGGTCGGGGGACATGGCCTTATGGTCCCCCACCTGATGTGGATGAGATTTCCTCGTCTGACATGTGTGGCTTGGTTGTTCTGGGTGGGTTGGGGGGCACCAGTGGTTAATTGGGTGTTGGTGGGTGCCTCCTGGCGTAGCCTGTCTGATGGGTCAGTCGTGAAGCCTGTATCCAGTGTCATTGGGGTGGGGAGATGAGGGTATGGTCCCTGTAGCCAGTCTCAGGGCTCTTTGCTTTAGTTTTGCCTGTCCCTCCTGGCCTCTGGAATAAACGTGGTCTGTGTTGGGCTCTCCAACGTGCCCCGTGCTTTGTCTTCACAGGTCGTGCTGTGCCTTGTGGGGGCGGGGGGAAGCTCGAGGTCGTGTGGTAAGTTAACAGTGCCAGGCTTCCAGTGCAGACCTCCCCCTTTTCCCGTGCCTGGCCCAGCTGGAGGAGTGGAGCGCTCCGCAAGAGCATGGGGGATTTGGGGGGGTGTCTTAACGGTGCCGGGCCTCTGGCAACCTCCTTCCCCTGTCCTCCGGAACCTGGCGGCCCCGTGGGGTGGAGCGCACTACTTGTGATCGGAGGTGCGCCAACACGTGTGCCGCATGCCCGGTGGCACCCTCAGAGGCAGCGCCTGGTTGGAAGCACGTCCTGGACCACGTGCAAGTCTTCTGGCTTGTAACCGCCTGTGGCAGTGCAGGATGAGATGTGCGGTCATTGCAGACCCTCGTTGCCATTGTCAATATGAGCGGACCATGATCCTGTGCATGCAGGGCATCCCCTGCCCAGCAAACGCTGGCCTTCAACAATGCGACACACACCGTTCTTAACAGAGAACCTTGCTTTATTTGGATCTACGGACAATGCAAAAGTCCCTTCTTCCCATCCCGCCCCTTCCCTAGCCCAACATCACTTCCCCCAACATTTGAGCCCGCACATGGGCCATCCCACATAACGATGCGGGAGGGCGCAGGGCTTGCCATGTCACAACGTGACAATAGCGCTTATGCCTAAGCGCTGTACATACAATATATTTACATACATCATCCCAACCGAGGTTGGCCTTGCCGGGATTCGAACCTGCGACCTGTAGATCACACAGCAGCGAGCACCCAACCCGATGAGCTATCTCACTCGTACTTGGACGGAGGGGACAGGCTTATTCTTGGGACATCTAGTGAGGCACTTAGCCGCAATCAATGGGTAGGAGACTGTCACATGGCAGATAAAAATACATCTGACCCTTTAAAGTCCTTATCAAAGGACCCACAATCTTGCGTGGTGCATGGCACCCTGTCCTCAAGTCAGGCTCATTGAGATATGGGGTCCCACCCCACGTCCCAGAAGTTTTGGTAACAACTCTGAAGCAGTTGCAACACTCTCCACATGTCCCGCTTCAGACATGACAGGCTGCATTCGGCAGATGGCAGCACGCATGTGCAAACCTAAACTAGGAATCCAAGATGGTGGACCAGCAGATAAAAGCTGCTGGTAGCAGTTGCACGAAGACATAGGCAACACCCGAGTGGGGAAGCAATTCTGTAGAAACCAATGACCCACCATCAACATTAATGATACACGTGCATAGTCCTTTATGCCCTGATCGACCGTAGGCAAGGAGTTGCTAGAGTATAAAAGGGAGATCCCAGCAAGGGGTAGGTGTGTGGGTTTGGAGAAGGAGGTTGCCACAGGAGTTTGGGATTGAGGAAGAAGACTGTTTGGGGCGACTGTAAAGAGTAGAGGATGCTCGAGGCAAGAGTGACGGAAGAGACATCCATAGGCGGTCGGAGGAGGACATCCGGAAGTGGTAGAAAGGAAGGATCATCAGGTGGTTGGATGGCAGGAGAAAGAGCAAAGCGCCTGGGAGGTGGCAGCTAGCAAGAGAAAGAAGGAACACGCGGGTATGCTTAACCCAAGTCAGTGGTGGGAGTTACACCCAGATTAGAAGAGGTGAAACCCACAGCAGTAGGAGGACGAGCATGTGTTGTGGTGTTGAGAAGGAATAATTGTGAGGCCCCTAGGTAAGGCCGGTTATACCTTTTTAAGCTCCTCTGTGGAAACCGGGACAGGCAACCCAAGCTGGCCCTGTCGTAAAGTGTAAAAGAAACTCCACTTGTATTTGAAACTCGTGACTGAGACACAGTGATGTGTGCAGGACACACATGAGGATTGGAGCGGGTCGTATCCCACCATAAACCAGAGTCAAATCCGCGAGCGATCCCTGGATACTGTGAATGCCCGGGAGATATCCCAAACTCTCATGAACTTTATAAGGAGACATCCGAAAGAGTGAACCCTTTTTGTTTTGGAACTAGAACTTTGTGACTGGAGCAGCGTTCTCTGGGGGAGAGATAGAGATGTAATTGTTTATATACCAAGAGATTAGGGCAGAGAAACCACGCTGACCATTCGAAGAAGGGCTTCTTATTGGGGACAGTTAATAATGTCTGCGTAAAATGACCTCAGTGGGGGGGATGCAGGATAGAATAATGCCAAGATCACTGATTTATTTGGTTTCTGTCCAAAGATAGCTAAGAATAAACATAAAGCAATTTAGGACCATGCACCAGGCTTGGTCATGTGGGTTCATTCACGTCCATGATATGACAACAGGTTTGTGTCCTGGTGAAAGTGTCCCCAAAGCAGCTGTTATACATTCTTCCAGGTGGTGGCCATTCTGCGCCTCAGGTATACAGAGGGAATAGCCTCCCTCTGTCCTCTGATCAATGTCTTCACCCCTATGGAAGTGGCATTTAGCTGTCCAGCATAGGGCTGGTGATCCCACACCATACTAATATTAGCCGGGGAGTAGTGCATGTCAAGCCCTCCACTAGAATCTAGTAAGGAGGACTTTATTTAATTTATTAATTCATTTAATTGATATTTTAAAATGCGCCTGATACCGCACCCGCATTTGGTTTCTAAGCATGGATCTGGGATTCAAACCTCTGTTGCTCTGCATGGTCTTGCTTCCAAGACCACCTTCTTTTCTAGCAGTTCCCTGAACCCTCAGCTCCCAGTGGGGTCATTTTGGGACACAACAAACCATGTGCAGGAAGTTAGGAAAATGGTTGAGTAATCTTCCTTGCTGCCCTAGCTCCCTCCTGTCCATTCTAATGGAGAACAAAGGGCATCTGTCTGTAATGACCTCCCTGTGCCTGGTTATAACCTTCTAGAGCAGGCTCCATTAGTCTATTTATGGTTTCAGCTCAGCCTTTAGAACAAGCCTCCCGGCATGGGCTGTGACGGTGTCACTTCACTAGTGACATGGCAGAAGAATTGCTAGCTGGGACCAAGACCCGTCATCATCTGCTCAGAAGGTGGAAGGGTTCCCACTAACTGATGATTTTATCTCATGAACCTGTGAGAAAAAGTTCATTTTGGCAAATTAAATATTTAGTAAAATTGGAATTTGCTATAACTTAATTTCTCTCCACGACACAATATTCTCCTTTGGCAGAATATTGATTTCTTCTTGGAACACTTTAGAGGGCCCTTGGACACTGCCACCAGGTTGAGAAAGCATTGCCACGCCAATGGAATTGAACATGGGACTTGAGGAATTGAAATAAAAGCACATTGATTCCTGGTGAATTCACGCCATAGTAGAATTTCTGAATTGATAACATACTTTCCGCAACTCTCTCTTTTTTAATAGTGATAGGTTTAGAGATACCATACACAGCTGCATGATATTAGTCCATATACCTAGGGCGTTAACATGAAAAACTGCTTCAAAGTTTTCCATGTGCACATGTATTGTTATAAAGCTGTATTATTGGTTAAATAAAATAACCTTTAACAATACACTACAAACACTTTAGTACTAGAAGCAAAAAAATTTAAATTAACACCAGAAATACAGCAATTAGCTAAGAAAAGAAGTAAAAGCAAAAGAAAAAAAGGAAAGAGAAATAAAAAAATAAAAAATAAGGCATAATACATAAAATACAAAAACACCTCAGGTAAAATGAACATTCTCTATCCAACCGCTGTTTTTTAGTCCCTATCATTTTGGCATACAGATTCTCATAAGTTCAAGAACTTTCGAAAATTCACAGCCGCCATCACAATGGAGGTAGTACGGCCAGCCAGATATAATTCCCACAAGTGCTCAGTACCTGTTCTCTGGATTCCTCAAGGCCTTGGCCCGTTTTCCTGACAGCGCTGCACATTATGTCCATAGGTGTTTTAGTGTTTCCCTCTGCAATCTAATTTGACAGAATCTACAATAGAGGTGCTCAGTGTTCTCGAGGCCATAACATAGTAACATTTCTTCTGTGTGCAAGACGTTCCAGCAAAATCTTAAAAACTGGTTCTGCACTCCCCAATCGGAATAAATCCCCCAAAACAGGGCCAAGATGCCCCTTTTCTTATGGTCACCACAGAGATGCATCATCAAAGGATACCCATGGAAGGCCTCAGTTGTTTGAATCCAAAGCATGGAACTGAAACTGCACTTATAGATCTGAAGGCACAAATAGACGAGCTGAGAGACCAGGGTAAGGCAGCACTTTTGCTACTCCTTGATCTCTCTGCGGCCTTCGATCTGGTCGACCATGAGATCTTGTGCAACCACCTACAAAAAGCTGCCCACTTCTCTCAAGAAGCAACCAATTGGATCCAATCCTTCCTTAATAACCGCAAAATGAGAGTCTTCTCATTGTCAGCAGCAGCCGACCCTACACCTATCACTTGCGGCGTGCCTCAAGGATCTTGCGTCTCCCCTACACTTTATAACATCTTCACGAAGCCTCCTTTTGATGATCTAGACGATCTGGGTATCACCTACACTAATTACGCCGATGATACCCAGATCCTCATCCCGTTGTCGGGGGATTATGACAAGGATTTGGCCTTCGTTAATAAAGTGTACTTCATCATCCAGGCATGGATGGCCTCACACGGTCTATGCCTGAATGATGACAAGACGGAACTCCTTATTCTAGGCTCGACACACTACCTCAACAAGCTGGGCCACAAATACTCATTGTTCATAATTGACGATAACAAGATCAAGGTAGCTAAGGAGGTTAAAACCCTCGGCTTCTATCTAGATTCCTCCCTCACCTTCAACAAACAAGTGAATGCAATGGCCTCCGCCACCGCGTACACTTGCAAACTCATTAGGGCAGCCAAGCCCTTTCTCTCCCCTACCAACTGCACCACCTTGGCCAGGGCGCTGATCCTGTCCAAGTTGGACTATTGCAACGCTCTATATGTAGATTGTAACAAATATATCTCAAACAAAATCCAAATCCTCCAAAATAATGCCCTTAGAGCAGCCCTCAGTATCCCGAAGAAAGCCCACATCTCTGATTCCAGAAGATCTGTCAACTGGCTATCCACGAAGGACAAGATATTCCTTAAATTGGTGTCTCTGATTCATGAATGCCTCCACCAAGCAGCCCCTCAATACCTCATCTCCAGATTTACTAGACCCACCTTCTCTCGCCCCGCGAGAACGGCCAATTCCAACCTTCTTCTGGTGCCCAGGTTCAAATGTACTATGTCTGGAGGCAACAGCTTTCCAGTAAAAGCAGCGCAATTCTGGAACTCCCTTCCTCCTACCTGCAGGGAGGACCTACCCTACCACCAGTTCAGAGCCAGAACTATCCACTGGCTTAAAACACTCGACTCATAACGACCTTCCGATGACCGGATGCGCCACTACCATGTGGCTTTTTACCTCATTGAATGTAAATATGTATATAGTATTTCTTATAGTGTATATGTTCCACCCTTCCTATTCGGAGTGATACGTCCAGCATTGTAACCGCAGCTGGACCTCACCCTACTGTATGTAACTAAGTTTTTGCAACCCTATTGCTTGCTTTGCGTCTGGCTACCCCTGGTTTAGGAGCGCATTATAAATAAATACAATACAATACAATCCAATCCCAATCGAACACGGCTTTCTTGGCCCTGCATGGGTTTCCCACCAGCTCTTGAAGAGGAGCCGGCTACAATAGTCTGCCCCTTCTGTCAGGACCTGCTGAATAACCAGTTTGAGATTAGGGTAGAGTGAGACACCTTTCATAACAAAGATCTTCCGATATAGTGTCTGGAATTTCCATTGGGCTCTTGCCAACAGGGAGATGAAGCTCAGATCGTACCGGACCGGACCACGGCCAGGGGAAAGGAAGGCGGCAGTCGGGAAATGTCCCCCTACATCTGTCCCTCCAAGACGGGCAAGTAACGAAAAACTGATAATCCCATAAAGGATTTTCAGGGCCAATTTTTGAGTCGTAAAAATGAATGTAAGGTACACTAGAGAATTTCCAGAATGTTTTGTCTGTTCTCTGTTATTGATTAGCCAGCCCTGCAGCTTTAGTTTGAGGCCATTTCTTGGTGGTTAGACTCGACTATTTCGAGTTTATCAGGAACCCCAGGTATAGACGGGTGTCCACCCTCTACACCCTTTACCCTCGAACTTGCCAAAAGAATGAAGATCTTTTCCTAGTATTGGAAAACTGGATCACTTTGGTCTTTGAAGGATTGATAGTTAAGGCATGTGCCTCCACAAAATCAAGAAAACCATTGAGTAGGTGTTGCAAGCCTACGGGTGTATTGTCGAATATTAAGAAATTATCAGCATAAGACAGCCACAGGGGGCGAAGGTGATGCAGTTTCAGACTTACCTTACCTCTAGGTTGCAGATGTGAGTTAATGTTTGCCATATATAGGTTCTAAAGACACAGAGCCAAAACGCAACATTTGCCCAACGCCCCTGGCCGTTCGGATAGGCCTGGACAGTTTACTTTGACGGTCTAAACACACCTGAATTGTTGATTTTTCATGCAAGCCTACAAGTAGTCTCAGTAATCCCTCTGGTAAACCACACAACTGCAGTTTTTGCCAAAGAAAAGAGCGATCAACTGTGTCAAAGGTAGTGGTCGAGTCAATTGAGGCTACATAAATTGGATTGCCATCTTTAGCCCATGCTGAATATTGAATGCATTTTAAGATTGCCTTGTTAAGGGAGGTTCCCATTCCTCGAAGAATCCTGTTCGCCACTTACTAAGGATCCCTTTGTGTGTGGCCCACTTTTCCAAGTGCCCTAGCAAGACGGAAGCAAATACTTTAGAGTCAGCGTCAATCAGCACTATTGGGCGATAATTACAAGGAGACGATCTTGCACCCTTTTTGTATATTGGGATCACGTGAGCCTGACTCCAGGTCACTGGAAACCTTTCCCTCTTTGTAATATCCAAAAACCTGGCTGTAAGTACCTCAGACCACAGCCTTGGATTGGATTTGAAGAGAAGGTTCGACAGTTTGGTGGGCCCCAGAGACTGGGAGGAGCTGAAACCCAAAATGACCTTCTGGATGACTTCAAAATTGATTTCTTTTACCCCCCCTCTTTTGGGGGACGTTTACCGAGACTGGAAGTTGACATGGGGGGATTGACACGAGCGTACAGGCTTCAAAATGGTTGAGCCAGCATCGATTCTGCATCTAGTTGTACAATTTGTGCTTTTGATGCTTGCTGCCAGTTTTTTTTATGCCTGTCCAAGCTTTTTTTTTTCTAGGGTGATCTTCTCACTGAACCTGGTGTTAGGGTCGCACTTTATCCTGTGGACTAAGATTCTCAGTCTTTTCCTCCGGGCAACAAGCTCTGAGTAATACGCATGTCTGTGGATCTTAGGGGCTGGGTTTAAGTTCCCTGCACTGGGAAGTGGCCCTAATAGCATATTTTAAGTTATCAGAAGCAACAAACTCCGACCTACACGCAAACGATTTGTCCACCAGGAGATCCACAAAGAACTTGCTCACAAACCTAGCACGATTGCTGGTCCACACAATGCGATTGCCCTGAAAATTCAGGGCTAAGGACTCTCTGGCCAAGCTTCTTCATGCTGGCATATTGAACCAGTTCACTGTATCAAAGTGTACTGATATTAGAGCATGGTCACTCAAGGTCGTTTGGCTCACCAAGAACTGACTACATAGATCGTGCAGCCCCTTGTTTACATAAACGTAATCTAAGGTTGAACTAGTGACTCCGTTAGTCCAGGTGGATGGTGGAGGGATATCCCACCTGACTGTACCCTTCACAACCATCAACCCTAGGCTCGAGAGAGTGCTGTCCACATCTGCCCATGCTTTAATTTAGCCTCCAGGTTGATGCAGCCCTGACCATTGAGACAGTCAGAGTTTAAGCCCCCCCACCACAAAAACGTGGCCCATGGCTCTCGGCCACACCAATCTAGAACAAAGGTGGTAAAAAGTTCCATTGTATCAGTTAACGGAAACATGCCCTGGTGCCAGTAGATGTTCAGGATAAGGATGCTAACAACGTTCTTCCGACTAATTCTGATGTGGGTCGCCATTGTTCCAAAAAGGATGGTTGAATTACGCACCACCCATAAGTTCAGGTCTGATCTAATCAATGTTTGTAAACTCCCAAAAGGATGTCCACGGTCACCTTGGTTTGCATCTTGAAATAGGGTAAAGTAACCATCAAAAGAGGGTAGAGCTGTTAGCCACGTTTCCTGAAAAATAATGAATGTGTGTTGCCTGCAAATTCGAGAGAGGTCATTGTTATTGAAGAGATGGGTGTTGCCCCTAGAATTGAAAAGCAAGAATGCCAGGCAATTGTAGTTCTCGAGCGGAGACACCGGAGGGCTTGCCCCCGGCGATCTAGTTTGGGGCCAACCCTTAAAGCCACGACCGGTCTAGTTTTTCTCCAGGATCTTCTTCTGTAACTTCAAAACCTGTTCCCCCATAGATTCTTCCATCTCCTGGTTAAGGCACTGGTACCCTTTATGGGCACACATTCCCCCTCCAGCATTCTGCTCAGCACAGGGGGATAAGTCAAAACCCAAACTTTTTCCTTTAGCAAGATGTACCTCGCCATGTTAGAATTTAGGGAAATCACTGCTCGGTCATGAATCTGATGATCAAACAGGAACACCCTCGCTAGATCGCTGGAAGTAATGCTTGTCAAAGCTGGACTCTCCTGAAGGAGGTGCAGGATGTTCGCTCTGTTCATAGTTATCTGGAACGTTTAAGGTAGCACGCTTTCAATTAGGATGATGTAGTGGTGCTCTTTCTCTTTCACCTCTTGGTGGATCTGCTGGTTAGAGGAGTTTGAGATGGCCACTAGAGCTGGCCCCAAGGGATATTGTTCTTGAGGTCTTTCATTGACTTTTGTATTGTCTTAAGCGCTCCACAAACAAGCCAATTGTTGTGGCACAGGTCTCCAAAACAGCAAAGTAGTGGAAGGTTTCCCAGATGATTGTTTAGGATTGTCAAGCCTTGGCAGCTGCAATGCGGCAAATTCACTTTGACTAGAGCCATGGGTATTGGTTGCCACCGGATCTAGCACTCTCTCGGCAGCACACAGGTGCAGGCCACTAGCTGCAAAGTTGACTGTGGAGCCCCATCTGCACTGCTCTGAGGACGACTATTCGAGGGGATTGGGTCCTCCGACGTATTCCATATCTATGACATGTAATCACCACAGCTGTGCTGATTACATGTCATAGATATGGAATACGTCGTCGGACCATCCCATCGAAAGAACGTTACCAGGTAAGAAAGTAACTTGTTCTTCTCTACTGCCATTCCTCGAGATGTTCTAGTGATCGTTGTAAGATTTAGGCGATCCAAGTTCTGTGCAGGCTTACTTGTGATTCCTGTAGCACCCAGGACAATGTTGTCTTTGGGGCATACTGCCACGTCTTTGGTTTGTGACAGTGATGCCTGGACCATGGGTTGAGCAAACAGTGCATGTATAAATTGTTGTACTATTTGCTTTTTAACTGGCTTCTGTACTGTGTTTTTTGCCTTTTTCGTTTGGGGGCCCAGGTTTTTTTAAGCGACCCTCGAGATTGCTCTTTTCCCCTTTTGATTGAACAGCAGGCGATTTGTTGATTGATATAATGGAGTCTTCCTCCCCAAAAGAACAACAAACTGGGGGGGGGTTCTGCTGTATCCCGCTGTGTGGGGAGTCCAATCTGCGCTGCTTGAGAGTGGGGGTGATTTTCAGCAAAGGTCACGCGCGTCTCTTCATGGTGAAGCAGGTATCCATGAGCGAACCCCGAGGTTCAGAGTTCGCCTTCTTTGAAGTCATTAAATGATTTGTTGGAGCGAAATTGTTTACCTGACATACTTTCACTTGACTCCCAAGTGCAGGAGTTGCCGTCGGGGGGTTCGCTATCTAATGTTTTTTACTCGGGAGCGCCCTCCTCTTCGACCTCTCCAGTTTTAGCCTTTCCAGTATGTGTTAATGTTAATATTAATGTTAAAGGACATTTGTACCGTGCACTATCATCACCGGAGTGGTCCCCTGGTGCTCTGGCGGCTCTGAAAGAGGAAGGGAGGGTGAGTTAGAAGAAGGAAGCTGGAAAAGTGCAAGAGAGCAGTGATGTGCTGTTGGCGGCCTCAGTCCGGTGGGTCCGTTGGCTGGTCCTGGGGTGTTTGCGGCCGGTAGTCGTTGTGCACTGTTGTGCGAGTCTGTGTGTTTTTGTTGTGTTGTTGCAATGTTGTGAAGTTTGTGCGGTTTGTTGTGCTGTAGGTTTGTGGCTGTGTTTAGTTTGGAGTTTCAGAGGTGTATGCAAAGGGGGAAATTGTTAGTGGAATTGGTTAGTTGGCATCTCTTTCCTAAATTGAGGCGCTGGGCTTGCGTAATCTCTCTAGATGAGGTGCGGGAGTTCCCCTGCGCCTCTGTCCTGATCTGGGCCCGTCCTGCATTCAAGGTCCCTTTCACATGTGGCCCCCACCTCTACCAGCCTCCCTCACAACCCCGCCTGACCTCCCTTCCTACTCATATGGCCAGTGCCCCTTCCAATGTCCACAACTCAGCTATTGTGGTGATTGCCCATATCCTGATAATTCCACAACACTGTGGTACCTGGTAGCAACTAAGGGGCGAATGAGGATGTTGGGTGGGATTGGCTGGGGTTGTTGACTCGTGCCTGTGTTCCAGATTGTGCAAGATTGTGTCAAAACAAGAACTCTTGGCCACTATGTGCAATTTTACATTGTCAAATTTAAATTGTAATGGCTCCAAAAGTGCCGTATTTGCCTTAGTTTCTCGCTGTAGGCCCTCATACAGGGAAACGAATATGCAGAGTACTTCATTTATTTCAGTCAGGCAACCCTCTCCATCATATTTCGTGACGTCATCCATCTTGCGCATTACTACCGATAGTCTTGGCAGGAGAGGGGTAGGCAAAGGGGCCGGAGATGAAGCAAAAAAAATCAGTTCCAGATAAATAGTGGTCACTGTGTGTTGGCATTTTTGGTGAAAGGCTCAAGTCGGGGGGTGTATCATGCATTTGCATATCCATAGAGCCATTGTCTGGGGCCATTTGGGGGGACGCGCTGGTATGCTCAATTGAGAGGCTGCTTAAGTCTTTTATCACACCCCCCCCCTCCCTCGGCCAACGATTCAATTGTTGCCACAGGGTAGTGGTGAAAAAAAAAAGAGTTAAGCAGGTTTTCGACTTCGGTGCCGTTGGTTTAGGGTCTGAGATACTGGAGGCGCTACAAGAAAGAACGTATATGGCAGCCTGCTCGGTGGGAGAGGGCGGGAGCATTAAGCTTGCCGCTGCCAACAGCTCTGCGTCAGATAGAGGAGCTAAAGGCACAGCTGACCTGAAGCCTTCGCTATGAAGATCGTACATGTTGTGTCGCGGGTATGAAGGAAACAGGCGAGCAACATAACAACTGCACTCGCCGCAGACGTCCTGATGTCTCGATGGATTATTGGTTGTCTGGAGATGGAAGTGCTGCAAATTTTCCAGCCAAACTCCCTCCACTCCAAACACTCCCAACACACTGTTAGGCTGCAAAACTGCTCCTTCACTGGACAAACATTGAAAGCAGACTCTGCAAACGAAATGGTCCTCCCAGTGCTGCCACTCCCAACATACTGCGCACAGCGTGCACGCTCCGTGCTGGAAAGCTGTATTAGACTGCAAAACCCCTCCTTCTCTGGGCAAACACTGAAAGCAGACTCTGCAAACAAAATGGTACTGCCACTCCCAACACACTGCACACTGTGCACATTTCAAGCTGCATACAACTTTGGTATCTTCAATGGGACGAATTCAGCTTCCAGCTGTTGGGTGTGCCTTACATGTGTATGTATGTAGCCACTATATATGGATGCCATTGATTTTGTTACCCACTGAGCATGACGTCAGCTCGGATGTAACCACAGGCTTCACTTTTCTAGGCCATAGAGCGAAAGTGGAAAGTTTATCTGGTCAGCAGAACACATGTTTCAGCTCAGAACCCACCTGCACTTTGCCTCTCAAAATCAAAAATGGTTCAGGAAAGTGTCCCTTGTCACAGTATCCTTTGCCTAGTTCAGAAAAAAAAAATCTGGTTGTCGGTGGTAAGCGTGTGTGCTTTTCCCATCTGTCATATGTATGTTTGCATAAGGGACAAAGTATATGTACATAAGGGTGTTGGCATGTGATTGCGCAGTGTATATTCCGTGGAGCATATTCCGGAACTTGTACAGGGGACACATTTTGTCTGTGTTGGGGTGTGTGCAGATTTTGTATGTTAATGTTCACTAAAACACAAATTCTCTAAAAAGGAGCAGAAGGAGTAATCTTGTTTATCGCACAAAAACATATAACATTAAATGGGATAGGGCGGTTCCATCAGTGGATTTTCCATCGAAGGAGAATTCATTGCATTTTTGTCATTGTGCTTTGCTGCAAATGTATGTGGGGTTGGGTTAAGGAAATACAAAAGGTAGCAGGGGTTGGGATTGGGATTGGGATTTGGGCTATGGGTGCTCTTTCCCTGCAGCAAAATATCATAAAAGAAAAAGAAATAGATGAATTCTCCTGTGATGTAAAAAACTTGATGGACTCATGTGGGAGTGGAACTTTAATCACCTTAAGCAAAACCAGGGCCACCACTTAAGAAGCGCGTACACATTGTTTACAGCAAGTTTATTGTACAAAATCTCTGGGGAGCGGTTAGATGGTGTTGCAGGACCAACCTAACCCAAGTCTCAACAAAACATCAGTTGGCAGTTTATATACTTTTTTGCAACAATTTGAAACTCTTCCAGATACATTTATTACTCTCCACCCACCAAATAGCCCCTCTTTCCCTAATTCTTCCATTTTCATTGGCCAGGCTTATCTTCAGATCCTATTTGAAAACTCACCTCTTCTTGGGATTGGTTGTAGTAGGTCCTGACGTTTGTGCATGGTTTAAACATTAGTATTGAAAACATAATTCATTGCTAGCAATAACTGGCCTAAAACCTTTAACTTTAAGTATGATTGCGCATGGTCTCAGTGTCTTATTTTAGCAAATAAAGGAAGGTCTGCTTAATCATTATTTCCCTTTAATTATAGATCGACATCTCGATTCCACAGACCTCTGGTGCCTTTAAAAAACCTTCTCAGTTATGCGGCTACATACAACCTCTGAACAAATGACTAATCCTGTCTAATGATTTGAATACAAAGGGCAGGATAACATCTGTTCCCTTGCAACTTTTCCAATGTACAAGGCTCCCGCTTTATCACACAATTAAAACTTGTAAATAGATTTAGGCATTTATCATGTGTTTTACTACTGACCAGAATAAACTAAACGCTTTTGGTCACGCTCTCAAACATCAGGAGATTATATCTACTTTATACAAGACTTATCAGACAATAAACTCAAGGCTATTTCTGCAGATGCTGACTGCAAAAGGTTGACATTACTCATTTACCTGCCTTTTGTCATCTGAAATCCTGTTTAGATGTCAAAGTGCATTTTGCAAGAGAGCCCTAACTACTATGTTCTGATATATTGTAAAAAGGGCATTTATTTTGAGATTCACTCATTTCTCATGTATTTACATTAAGGTACATGTATGTTTTTACATTTGGTAGATTTGATCCGTTATCTTTTTGTGTGCGTGCGTGCAAGCTAATATTGTATCAGTACTTTAACTAACAAATCATAATCCTCCTCTTGGGGAACATCTCTACAACATCTCTCACCCCGATCTCAATATGGGCATACTCCTCTAATGAATCAACTTGACTTGTCTCCGCATAATTTCCGCAATCTACCCCCCCTTCACACATGCATGCCAATTTGGTGGAGGAAACAAACCAGCTTCAGTTTGAGTGCTCATATGGGATGAAGTAGTGGTGGCCTTAGTCTTGGCCAGAGTTATGATCATCATGGCCGCACCTGTTGGTACCTGGGCAGAGCAACAATGTAAAACTAACTGGCAGGAACAAAGAAAATAAGTAAAAGGAAAATAGGCATCACAATCTTCAACCACGGAGGTACCCATGCAAACAAAGAGTCTATCCATGAGTCGTTGGTGATCCCAGCCTCAGTTTCCATGACCTCTTTCAGTTTATGTAGAGCAGCAATAGTTCTGGTGATCATGCCATTCTCTGTGTCATTTGGAGGCTCAAATGTACAGCAGGTACTCCCTATTTTCCGGTATACTCAGCTCTCCATTGCTGGGCTCAATTATGAGATCTTGTGGAGTGCGCTTATTTAACCAATAGGTATATACTTTACAGTAGGTGGGCAGCACATATTGTTTGAGTTTCACTTCAAATTGGCCTTTGGCTGTCCTCACAATTGGGTCACTCCCACACGTGACCCATTTTATTGCAGGCAGTGCAGATATTAGGCTTTTCTCCCCCAAGATGGCTATGCCATCTGTTTGAACCCTGCTTTGCATCATGTGATCTTGCGTGTGTCATTTTTTAAAATAAAGTTGGGGGTACACCTTGTGCCTTCACATTGAACTGTTTTTTTTTGTTCCCACAAAAGGGTCACTTTCGGACATGACTCTATCCATTTCTGACGTGACTTTGCGTCACTGCAGGCAGTTCAGGCATGAGGTCACCCACTCCAAGATGGCCTGCCACCTCCGCCGGTTTCTTTGCATCATGTGACTGTGTGCGTCAACTTATCTTCACATCTCAAGCATTATACATTTAGGATTTAGCAAGAGGGAGACTTTTGTTGTACCTATCTTGCATCTTTGCTACTTCTCGGGCACCCGCCAGGCCAATCCAGGTAGGGATACTCTGTATTTTTCAGGCACTCAGCCACCAAGTGGATGCCTTGATGCGACCCGAACCTCCTGCGTGGGCAAGGTTGTGTATAGGTGCCATTGGCGTCTTTCTCAACCAGGCAGTTTCCAGCGCATGTATGACAATGCTGGGTTGTAGGTCATATGGTCGAAGACAAAAGGATTGAATGCCTTTTGATCGACAGTAAAATGATCGAAAAAAATGGTTGATTTTTTTTAATTTGTTTATTTTATTATTTTTTTTATGGGGGGGTTCCCCATTCCCCCGTTTTCTTTGATTAAAAACATTTTTCTACCAACCCAAACTAAAAAATATATATAAATAAATAAAAAAATCGACCTTTTCTTTCCGACCATTTGACTGTCGATCAAATGGTCATTCTATCCTTTGTTTTCGACCTTTGTTTTCGACACCACAATGCTGTTTTATGTATTTTTTAGACAGCAGCCGAGTGCACACACACCGGCTTGTGGATGTCTGCTGCATAGTGAATGCAACGAGCAGAGAATAATGATCGCTTTCAGAAGTTGTGAATGCCACAACCTACATCAGACCTTTTCCACTGCGGTTATAGAGGTACCAATACCCATTTGTCCTTGGCATTTGAGGATTCCACCACCATGCCCCTATTTCTTTAAATGTCTGATGCTGTGTTTGGATTGTTTACATATACTCTAGGACTCACTTGTAAGACCTTTGCTTTAATTTGTTGTAGATCACTCCATGAAGAGAGTTGGGGACTCAGTCGCGGTTCAGATGCGTGGCTGTTTTTCTTCTACTATCTTTTTGAAAGGAAAAAATGTAATTTGGTATGTCTATATTTATTCGTGCTTGATTGTCAGCATACCAGTGTATGATTTAAACATATATATGTTTTGTTTGCAGTCTCTGGTAAGAGTCCAGCGCCTGCCTAATTTGTCATTGAATCTTTTTTTTCTTTACTGAGCCCTTTGAAATAAGTTTGGCCTATTTCTAGCCGAAACTCAAGTTGGCATTTGACATTTACATAATTTTGTGGCTTGTCTTTTTATTTGTCGGCCTTGTGGCATAATTAATTTTAGACACCTGTTATGTGATGGGTCAACACACAAGTGTGGCCTAAGGTGTATTTTCTGTTAGGCATTTGTGTTTTTACTTTAATTTAAATTTTGTTTGCTCATTGCACATGTGTTGGTTGGCACATGGTGGTGGAGACTTTTTTCAACTGCTCCTGGTTTTCTCTCTCTTGGCGGGGTCCTGGGTGGTTGTGTTCTGCACCTTGTTTGGTGCATGCCTTCATTGCATATCCATTACATATTAATGTCAATTCGTTTTTTGTACACCATTGAGATTGTGCTTTTGTGTATTTCTAACATGAATTTAAACATTTGGTTTTGTTTGCATTTAATACAAAATTAAAATAAATCCAATTAAGCTTCATTACATTGTGTCTAAATCTGGACCTGTTCATAACCCTTCTGTGCCCCGCTTCTCTGAGGGCCTTCGTCTCCTTTGGTGGGTAAGGAATTTGTTTCCTGCACACCCGCTCAAAGTGATGACTCCTCTCGCATCTGGCACATTGATGACCTATCGTCAGGCATTGCCCGCTATGGGGAAACCGCGACCCTCACCAATAGCACATACTCTCTTCCCCGCCCAGCTGAGGTGTGGGGTGGGCGTTGCAGTATTCTCTCGAAACTTTATTGCCCTCGGGCCTCCCTTGCGTGACGCGTGTTAATGGCCGCTACCTGCCTACTCTCCTTTGGCTTTTCTATTTCTGTAGCTTGGATAACCACGCTTTCATAGACGCGGGCCAGCTCCAAGATCTCTGCCAGCGGTACGGGCTCCTACAGGAGATGCTTCCTAAATAAAGGTGAGGTGCAAGTACCATTTAATACGTAGACTAATTGCCTCCTCATCAGTGAGGTTTGCGAAATCGCAGTGCAAACTCATTCTTTGCGATCTGATGACAAAGTCTCCTATAGTCCCTTAAGGTAGCTGCTGACATTAATTGAACAAATAGCTTCGAAATCTTTGTTCGGTCTGGTCAGTAACTTCTTATTGAGTGCAGTAACTGCAATTCCATACGTCGCCCTCGTCTCTGGCGGGATCATCTTCAGAACCCCTTTGACCTCTCTCCCCACAATGTTTGTAATTGCCACCAGGAGCGTTGTTGGATCAACATCCCGAAGCGCTTTCACTTAGTCTGTAAACTCTTGCTTCCTTTCCTCCCATCTGGGCCCCTGTCCTGCTGAGGCTGCAGTTGAAATCGTTGCGCTCTTCTGAGAAATGCCGACCTTGCTGTACTGGCTGTGCTGTCTATCCTCGGGATCACCTGTTCTTCAACCATTCTGTACTACCAGTCAACCTCCCTGCCTGCCTGCACAGTGTGTCCTCTGTGTAAACACCCCTTTTTGCTTCCGATCACTTACGGGCACTATCCCTGCAGTCTTCTGTTAATGCTTTCCCCTGTCCTTGACAGAGCAGATGCAGCCTCCTTTTCACTGTGCTCCCTCGTTGTGCTGTTGACGTCGCTGCAGGCCCCACCACTCTGCACCCGGTATGTGCGCAGTGTTCCTCTCCAGTGGCCATGCACGTATGCTTGCCAGCTTTCCAGTGTCGCCGCACCCCTAACACAGATGGAGCCAGAGACTACAGCCTTTCTCTTTATTTCCCTCTAGCTCTGTCTCCCGGACTCTAGCAGCCCATCCTCTTCCTCAGACTGTCCCTCTTGTCCTCAGCACTTTTGCACTCCCCCTAAGGTAATTCCTGTAAAGGTGGCCCCATACAATTGTCTCCACAACAGTTACTTAACCATGCGGCTAGTAGTAGTGTTACTGAATAAATATTCTTCAAATGCACAATTTGTACCACATTTTAACAGAAAACCTCCACCTTGGGTACTACAAGACTGTCACAAAAGGAATGAATTGCCATTTGCTACTGTGGGCCAGCTTAGAGGGGTTCAGCATCACCTCACTGTGGATGCCCAACAAGGGCGAAACACGTGTCTGGGGTTGTTGATCGTACTCTTGTTCAGAGGAGTTTGCCTAGCATTTAGGTGATGGACTGCCCTTGTGGGTGGGACAAAGACTCCTATGCAAATGGATATTTCTCATCTGTGAAAGGTGCAGTGAGCTTAAATGTGCTTGTAGGCCCTCCTAAGTGGAAGACATTCCATAGAACAGGTTCTTTGACCCATGTTTGATCCGAGTAGAGGGACTCCCACACTCCTTTTCACTTTTTCATTGGTGCCTAAGACAATTGTATGCACCAGTCTGACCCTGGTACTAGGAGATTTCCTGGCTGTTTTGAAGGTGCGTCCTATCACCCCCAGTGCACCTTCCCTCAGTCCCGCTGTGGTCCCTCTCCTTCACTCGTGTGCGTGAGCCCCATTCCGGTGGGTGAGGGTGAAGATCTGCCTACTGGGTTGTGTGGGGTCCTGTGTGCGCTCAATGAGTGTAGATAAGGAGTTTGCACAGTCATTCTTAGCCTTTTATATAAAGGATACAATGTTACTTGTAATTGTTTATTTGTAAAGCGCTTATACACAAGTGAAGTGCTTCAGAGTGCTTCAAGGCGGGAAGGGAACAGGGGAATACAATTGTCATTCTAGGCCTTGAAGTTTCTGAATGATCTAATAAAAATAATTAGCATACTAGGCCAGAGGTATTTCTACTAGTGCAAGTACATGACAGGAAGGAAGTGAGTGGAGGGGGAAAGAAAAACGAGCATACAATTAGTAAACTGAAGGGGGAGGGGCATACAGAATAATAAACTACCGTACTAGGCCTGGCTACATTCAGATTGATTGGTGGTTGGTCATCACGAATGCGCCTATGCACAAGTAATTCAGGCGCAACCCAGCCTTGGAGGGAGACAGAGGGAGGACAGGACAAACATTCTTGGAAGGCCTAGTACATTCAAGGTTGTGCAAGTGCACAGACAGGAAGTGTGAGTGGGGGTCAAGTGCAGGGTGGTTGCTCCTCTCATGGAACGTATTCCGAGTGCAGTAGTGCCAAGCAGAGTGCAGAGGCCAGGAAGCAAGTGGCGAACTAGCAGGGGTGCCTGGCACATATCTACTTCACAGATAAGTGCAGGATAGAGTAGTGTAATAGGACACAGCTTTGTGTTTTAAGTTGTAACCGTGTAGGGGAGTGGAATATTTTATCTATTTGCTTGTCTGCACCGTATGGCACATGTAGTGCAGTGTTTACAGTATATGTGTATGTCTGCATCCACTGATCTCCAGGATAGCAAGTGCTTACGTCTGTCTACACCAGAGTCTGCAGCCTTAGCCAGACTATAACTCTCATGATCCCCCACCATTCACTAGGCTGGGTAGGGCTGATGGGAGTTATAGTCTAAAACATCTGTGGAGGCAGAGGTTGCAGAATCCTCGTTGACAACCTTTCTCTGTACCTAGCGACAACTTCCCCCTCAGTTCTTTGGCAGTGGGCGCAGACACCTCCCTTGGCACCCATTGAGATGTTTCCGTTTTTTGTTTCCAACTCTACTCCAGAAGGAGACTATGGGCCTCATCACGGGTTGGCCCATGCTAATAGCGCTACCGCCAATGGATCCGGCGCTATTAGCGTTTCATCGCGGGTTTGGCAGAACAGGAATTCCCCATTCCCTATTGTGCCCATTCGGGAATTTCCCATTCCCCATTGTGCCCAATGGGGAATTTTCGGTGCGACTACTGTCGGCGGTGTTACCGCACGGTATTAGTGCCAAAAACCAGCAAATTTACTGCGGATTTACCCCCAGCAGAGACCTGGGGGTAAATCCTGCCAAACCTGTGATTTGGCAGACCCTTAAATGCGGTGGTAATAGAGTTACTGCCGCCTTTAAGGGTTACTGCCAAACTCGTGATGAGCGTCAATGGTGCTGGAGATGATTGGCCTTGAAATCATGAACATGAACTGCACTGTTGGCAGTGCAGTGCTTTTGTGCTGTATCTGGGATACAAAACCCATGCTGAATTCCTTTTAAAGTTGAGTGACCAGTCCTAAAGTAGAAAGCTGCAAAGGTAACTCAGCAGGTTGAGTGACTGTTGCTCAGATGAAATATTTGTATAGCATCCTGTAAAACTCAGGGCTTCTTACAGTTCTGTCTGAAGAAGTATGGTTTGAAATGCATCCAGGGTTTTAGACTCGGGAGGGGATCGGGCTCTGTTGTCTGTTTATATTCAGTGCGTGCGGGGAGGAAGGGGAATTTGTGCCCAAGTAGTGATGATCAAAACTGCCACCCAAGCTTAGCGGGACTATGCTGGCAAGTCTACAGTGTAGGCCCTCCTCTTTCTGCGACTTCCAAGTGTCCTTCCCCCCCTATTACCTTACTCGAAGCTGTCTGGCTTGTCACGCTTGGCTTCTAATTGCCCAAAACCTTGGAGGACATGTCTACTCGTGCAGTTATAGGACCCATCTGTGTGGAGTTGTGTATTGAGCCGTCGGCAGATCCCACTGCAGCCCCCAGCGAAGCTCTTGCGTTATATTTCTGCAGATTAAATACTGTCCACCTTTTGCTTTTCCCTCTATTGCCCACTTCGCAAAATAATAAAAAATGACAGCTCGCTTTTGAGAAAATTAAACTTTCTTTGAACTGTTAAGCGCTACAGTAGTATTTCAGTCGGAACTTGAAAAGCCACGAGCTGCTGGATAGAGGGGGGAAGTTGTATTGAGCACGCGCCGCCTCCGCAGCCGGGTCATTAGAAGGGCCGCGCGCGCAGCTAAATGGCTTCCTTTTATGGAGGGCTCGCGTTAATGGCAGTGTTGGACACAGCCTTAATGCACTTCCTGCGATTGATGCTCATAAGTCACGGCGCTGGAATTGCCTTTAATGATGTGACCGCTGATGGGCGCGCGGAAAACATGCCCGCCGCCCCTGATGGATGGCGAGGAGCACGTGGCTTCCCGCTTCCCTGGGCCCGCGCGCGCGCGCGGACGGGAGGGAGGGAGGGAGGCAGGCAGGGCGCGGCGCAGATTGATGAGCGCGCGCGCGCGCGCTTTTGCGGCCTTGCAGGACTATCGTCCTCCCACCCTTCCCCCTCGGCCTCCATTTATTGATGTCATGCCGCAACAGGCTACTGTCTGACTTCTTTGAAGCCACAATATTAGCGTGACCAGATCAGGGAGGTCATTTCACCAAAATGCCAGCGGAAGTGACATCACACTACCCTTGAACCCTGATGACATCACAGGAAGTGATGTCATTTGACCCCACCCCTAAGTGATATTGCGAAGCAATGGAACATGACCGACAGTTCACCCTTGACAAAACAGGAAGTGGCCTCACATATCATTGTACACTACAAAAAAAATGGTTACGTACAAGAATGGATCGCCATATGTATTGTTAAGATCAGTGTGTATAGGCCCATATTACCAAATTACTGTGAATGCAAGCAGACGTCCATGCCCAAATGATAGTGATGTGTTATTATCTAGCACTTACGCTTAAGCGCTTTATATTATATAGAAAAAATATACATACAATATCACCCAACCTGTGTTGGTACTCATTTATCGACCTCAGAAGAATAAAAGGCTGAGTTGAGGCGTTTAAGGACACACTAAATCAGTGACTCACCCCCTGAAGTGTGCCTGAAATAAACCTTTAATGAGTCTAGCAATTATTGTATAGCATTCCAGAAAGACACATTATAGGTATTCCTATTCTTTCTTATTTAGGGTCAGTGCTGGAAGTGTTAGACTTGTGGCACTCCTGATCTTATGTTTCATCTTTTTCTTTGAGGGGTCAGAACAAGAAAGCCAGCTACTCCAGAAGTAAAGCTCCACATGGTGCTGGCCACCGCCCAGGAGCTTGCATTACAAAAAAAATGAATAATAGTAGGGTCGCACAGGAGTTGCGACCTCTGGCGACCCCTAAATGACGTCCCTGGACCAGATTTTCTATACGAAAAATGTGCACAGATATCGACATAAAAGAAAGATTACAAACCTCACAGCCCGTCCCTGCATTCCCCCTTCATCCCACAGTATTCCCAGCACTGCTCCTACAAATAACTTGCCGGTTTTAACCATGGATACAAGCATAAATCAGAGCCTTTGCTCTGATACATATTACCGGCCTTGCTGTCCATTTGTTTAGCCAACTGGTCTGGTGCATACCTGCCTAGTCTCCGGGTTTATCCCAGAGACTTCAGATGTTTACTCTTTTCTGGACCTCCGTGGAAGAGCGTGCAGTCTCCATGATTTCTGGCCCTTTCAGTAACTTTGCCGACACCTTGATGTGATTAGCTACAAACAGACCGATAGTGGCCAATCACATCAAGGTATGCAGAGATGAGTGTAAATCTCGCTCAGATTGGTGTCATTTGACGTAAAAAAATAAATATATGGGCAGCATGGGGGTGCGGAGTCTCGGGAAAAGGGGGCAGGGCATCCAATGACGTCATCCACCAGGTTCCTATGGGAAAATTAATTTCTCCTGATGTCTCTAATGAAATCTCCCTCCTAGGTGCTTCGTTTTGTTGGCATGCATGGTTAATGGGTGAGGCTGGTAGCTGATATACCACTCAACGTACACCCACCTTGGAGTTCACCATAGCGCACAACGTTTTGTGAAAACTAGCGATTTTTGGCGGGTGAAAGGCCATTGACCTTTATAGGCATTTACAGAGCTTGGCGGGTGAGACCGCTGCTTGCAGGGTGGGTGACATCCGCGAAAAGCGTGTGAGTGGACAGATATGAGTTCACTCACCAGCCAATTCCCACATCCGCCCATGGGGTTAAATGGGCTGAAACCCTCCAAACGAAGGGCCTTTTTACAAGTTTCGTGGTAATTCGGTGGTAAATCTGCTTAGTGACCACCAAAAGTCTCTTACAGTTACCCCCACTTGGTCCTGTGAGTTTTCCACAGGATTTCAAGTGGTGGTTTGGCTGTGCAAATCCTTGTTTCTGGAGCCCATAGGACCACATAGTGATTTCTGCAGAATTATAGTGAGCAGTATTTCTGCTGCTGAAATTCTGCCGCTTTTTGTCCCTAAAGTGGCAGATTTACCTCTGCCATGATGCTGGAGGAACATTCTCCAGTACAAGTTCAAAATTGTAGTTCAGCAGTGCCGTAAATACAGCAGTTATTCCGTTACCACCATAAAAAGGGGCGGTAACCAGTGCTTAATTTGTGGGGGTGTTTGCAAGGGCAGAGCCCCAGCACTCTTCTCTGAGCCCCGGCACTTATTGTCTCAAACTCAGATCAATTAGGATGTTGTGTTTTAACTCTTAGTTGCACAACAAGCAACACCAGTGTGAGCCACACCAGTGCTGCTGTGCTACTAGGTGTCCAGTTTCATGTATAATAAGCTGGAATGTAACAGCTCTGGCTGCTCATGCCAGAAAACGACCCCTGCCAGACCAACCAACTAGCAGCACAGATGCAGCCGATGAGTCGCTTGGGTATGTAGTGTGGGCAGAAGCCTGGCAGCTATGGTACCTGCTGCAGCTTACTAGTTCAGTAGGTATGCTAGCACTCTTATGCATATGTGCCAGTGTGTGAATGACTCTGGGTGTGCTACGCCTCTGCAGTCGGGTGCACTAAGCGGGCACATTCATGGGCTGGAAAATATATGGGTCCTGGCACTTAGTTATTTACAAATTAAGCACTGGTGGTAACAAAATTACTGCCACTTTTTTCCTGCACCGCTGAACTTCTAATGAGTTTCAGGATCCTTTATTTTGCACTCGACTTGGTGCTTCTGTACTTGAAACACGTCAGCAAATTGCCCTCGTTTGCATGCCTCTCAACTCCCAAGCTTGTGGCAGGTAACACCTACCATGTAATGGCACCACTCACTCGCCACGCCCGTTAACTGTCCATACAGTTCAGTGGGCTCTCACTGGCCGAAAACAAAATGGTCAGTTTTTGTCCAGAGGACTCAAAAGGTGGCGAGGAATGTATTTGATGCTTCACCAGCCCCACTTCTCAACAAGCTGCATGCCATCCATAGACTGAAATGGGCTCATCCTACCAGAAAACATTCTTCTCCTTTAAAAAACAAAAAACTGTTGATCTCCATTGACTTTAATGCACTCAGACCAGAGTTTCAGCAGAAATTAGTGATATTTTTGGGTGCACGACGAGGGAGGTTTGTTTTTTTCCCCATTGACTTGCATCGGAGAAAAGTACATTTTGCGCTGAAAGTTACAAAATATCAACATTGAGGGACCAAACACTGGAGAGAGTTGGTCAGTATGCTTCAATGGGATCAGTTGCCAAACACATCAAATTTGTACCTGCCTTGAAGACTAAACGGTTTGGAAGCAATAGTGGAAATGAAAAGATCCTTGCCATTACCCCCTCCCTGTTTTTCGGTTGCCCCTGTAGTTGTAAGATAGCGTAAAATACTAAGCACCTGCCGCTGAGATTGAGGACGCAGATCCATGTCACTTGTTTGAATCCCAGGGCATCCTCGCAGGCTATCATTATTACTGAGGCAGTGGAGTTTTTGGTAATAAGAACATCCAGTCATACCCCATTCCATTCACGAGATGCTAGTCCATTTCTGGTTTTAACTTGTAGTCCTGGGTAATGGGGAAATCCGGGACCACAAGTCCCAGAGTGCAAAGTTCAAAACATAATGAGCTAGCATCTCCTAAATAGAATTTGCCATGTATGGAACATCTGTTCTTTGTGTACAGTGCTACAAGGCCACTCACTGTTGGTGCAGAATGTTACTATTAAGATTCGTGCATTTACACATGGACGTTATGTTTATTTACAAATACATGTACACATTGGAACATAGAAAACGAGCCAACTATGGCCCATGAAACTAACTGTAAGCAGTAGTGGTGTGTTTCTAGAAGAGAGGTTTGCAATATTTGGATGGCCAGATATTTTGGACTACAGCTCCCATCAGTCCTAGCCAGCATGGTCAATGGTTAGGGATCATGGGATACAAAGTCGAAAGCCTTTGGACAGCCGCCGGTTGCAGATGCCTTTTTATAGAGCATCATACATGTCTCTTGGCAGAGAGGGCGAGGAGGGGTCGGCAGGAGGAGGATGGGTCTTTGAAGACATGTGGGCGTTCTGTTTTTAGAGCAAGGGCGACAATTACATGGATCTCCGATCCAGCACGGAGTGGAAAGGGCAACATGAGTTTGCATATTAGGGGGACAAACAGAGGTGGGAATTATTATTTCTCCTTTCTATTTTAAATGTATAACTACAAGTCCTACAATTCTAAGGATAATAAGGACTCTCTGAAGCATTCATGGCCAAACTTGAGAGCTCTCAAAAATCCTAGGGCAGAAAGGGGAAATTGTTTAGTGCTTACTCTTTTCGACGTTCAACCAGGAAACCAACGTTTTTCCATCTTTCCTTCTTGAAAAAACGTTGTTGTTCTGGGCAAATAGCTTGCTCTTTTAGTGTACTGCCCAGATTGGGAGTTGACAGAAATGGGCTGCGTGCTGGTGTTCGTGCCTGTAACACGATGACATTTTTATTTTTATTTATTTTTATTTTTTTTTAGTATACTTTGAGCCTTATGGTTTTGTATGTACAACATGTAATACATACATAAACAATACACAAATCCAAGTTAAATTGTCCACAAATCCAAATGAAAAATTTAGGTTAAAGTCCACAAATACACATAACAAGCCTAAATTAAAACATATTACAATCAATACAATTACAGGCATTAATACATAATTCAACTATGGACATCTTGAGTTAAACAATTTAAAATGTCAGTAACTTTCTGATAAAATGTAACCATAAAAAAGGATAGAATTTATAGAATTGCCTTGCATAAAGTTGGACCATAAAAATGAGAAATCGCTGGGATTAAAAAGATTATTAAAGGATTTAAGAAAACGTGATCGAATTGATGTTAAACTATCGCAATCTACAAAAAGATGCTCAAGAGATTCCAACTCAGAGCCCCCACATAGGCAACACGTTCTTTCCGGATGCCTCGTGCCGAGTCTGGCTCCTATGTCTAGTATCTTAGTTATTACATTTTAACATTCGATAGTGTCCAAAGATCTGTGGGTTCGGCTATGCGGTGATAAAAGGAGGCAACAATAAGCACTCCATCCTATATTGGCAGTAACGTCCGCTGCGGCTCTTTGTGGCCAGTTCAACAAGGTGGCAATCCTGGCTGTTCCTATTCAACCAGCCCCTAAACCGTTGGAGATGACTAGATAAGAGATTACACACAAAACCTATAGACCACTTATTGTGTAAGGACTTAATTTGACCCATCGTTCCCATGGTGTCACAGTGGTCAGTCTTTAAAAATGCTTGCATGTAAGATACAATAATTGTGTTGTTATCAATCTCAGATTTTCATAGCACATTACTATTTTCCATAGATACTCTACCACAATGCCTTTTAGGTCAAATTCTAAATCCAGAAATTCTATTGTTACATTCTGAATAGTTTGCGATGGATGAGGGCTTAAAACTTTTTTTTAATTCCGTGAGATAATCATGGCCCCATATCTCAATGCCATAGAGTAAAAGTGGGAGGATTTTTGCTGCATACAATATCAAGATAGCATATACCAAAAAGCCGATATTTTTGCCAATAAATAGACTAATTACATTCACAGATTTCATGCACTTGGCTGCGATTGCTGCATAATGCTTATCCCATTTTAATTTGTCATTGACAAGCACACCCAAATATTTGTATTCTTTTACCTGCTGAAGTCTTGTGTTTCCAAAGGACCAAATAATCTGTTTGGGAGATTGTTTTACCGAAAAGACCATTTTGTCGCTATTTACTTTCAGGCCATTTATTTTAGTGTATTCTCCCAACGCATTTAGCATATTCTGCAAACCCCTTGGAGTATGGTCTAGTAGCAACAAATCGTCGGCATATGCGAGTCGACCCAACTTTAACTGGGCAGGTGCCAAGTTCATAAAGTGCAAGTTCAGATCTGCTAAACCTAAATTGAACAAGGTCGCTGCAACAATGCATCCCTGTTTCGCCCCACAACAGGTAGGGATAGGAGCGGAAAGTTTCCCCATACCATCCAATGGGATACATTGTTATCCTGACAGAACGTTCCAAGATCTCAATTTCTTAGATCACCTGTTCCAAAGGACGGAGTCAAAAGCGGCACTAAAATCAATATCTGCGCAGTACACAGAAGACTCACGCCTCTTCCATGCATACGCAACAGTAGAATTTAAAACTAAAAGAGTATGTAACGTGTTGGATTTGAACCTTAATCCAGTTTGATTCAGTGGAAATGTATTATTAGAGGCGATCCATGTATTCAGCTCTGCCAACAAGACCTGTGCAAAACATTTTTACAAGATGTCTAGCAGAGCTAGCATGCAGTAATTGGCTGGGTTGTCCCATGTCCCATGCACCCTTCTTGTACACTGTCAGGAGATGACTCACACACCACATGTCTGGGATCTGCCCTGTTTTTCCAATTTCTTGAATGGAGAGCATGTGCCCATACATCTGGTGAAAGTTTTAACAAATTGGACGCCATCTGCCCCAGCTGCCCATAAATTGTTCAGGCGCTACAATAATGATAATAACATCAAGTACGGACGTCTTACATATCCAAATATTTCACGGAGGGAGTACCAGAATATCATTGTCATCTTTAGACGCCAAAGTCCATTTTATGTGGTTTGACCACTGTTCTTCAGATACACAATATATGGTCACTTCACTTTGTTTCGTCCCACGGAATATCTCCCATATTGTGGTATTATTGGACTGAGAAGCATCATTTGCTTTCTTCCTCCATCTTTCTATTTTGCGGCTCATTTTGTAATCCCTTAACCACCTACGGTACATGTTTTTGATGGATTCTATGTGTGCAATGGTCAAAGGTCTCTACTGCCAAAAGAAGGATACATCACTGCTGCTATTTCTTTACGAAGCTTCTTCTTTGCTTCAGTGATTTTCTTATCACAATAGTGTCTTTTAATAATTACTTGATTTGATCTTTCCAGGGCTGTTTAAAGGATCTTGTAGAACAAGTGTGAACACCTATACTAGCCATCACAAACATGGGAATTATCTCAACTTCATTGTTGGCCCTATCATTCTCACATTGCTTTGTGACGTCTGGCACAATACAAGCAACTGGCTGGTTGGCTACATGTAAATTCTTCCCATTACAATGTATCCTATTTTGCGCTTCCTTAAGATAGATTTGTCCGTTTTGGGCGTATTCAGAGGGTACGCTAAGAGCCAAAAGCGGTTTGAGGAGTACACATAAAGGGAAATTATCGCTCTCATCACGGGCACGATTGCCATATCCACAATCAATGGGAGACCTATAGAGTTGGTAAACACATAATCAATTGTGGAGGCGGACATCCCATCCACCCGTGTAATAGCCATATTCGCATCACCAGAACAACTTCCATTGAGTCTAACAAACCCATGTTCATCTAAAGTTTCCGCCCAAGGTTTCCCTTGCCAAATAGTAAAGGCTATTTTTGCTGGTGCGGATTCAAGCTGCCTCCCTGAGTTATTGCCAAACAAACATTCCCCAATCTGGGCATTGAAATCCCAGACTAACCATACAGGATGTCTGTAGGAATAGATGTTCAAAATGTCAACTACTGGTTTTACTTTTTCTGAGGTTGCCACTAAATTGGAGGCGTTGTAAATGTTTATTAGTATGATAACATACTGCGAGTAAGATAGTTTAACCGCTAGGATAGTGTTTGTAGGTTCTTTTAAGGCTGTCGCTTTCCAAGGCAGCTTGACAGAAATCAGGAGACCACTCTTCGTCCTCCCTCTTGTACCTTTAATAGCTAACTGCTCGACTGTGCTGCGGCCCTGAAAATGAACAATTTCGGCCAATCAGGTTTCCTGAAGTGCGATAATCATAAATATGTCAAACTGGGCCACTAGACCATCCTCACTAAACAGTTGGGTGAACCCCTGTGTGTTCCAAGAGCACAATAAATGTACATCGTTGACAGACCGAAGCAAAATGTTGCTTGAAGACAGCTGCCAGTATCCATCACTAGAATTAATGACAGCGCTACTCCCTATCTTATTTTCCACACTACCCATGGATGCCACTTTAATGTTAGCAGACCTACTAGTGGTAGTACCACCTTGCTTTGTGGTATCAACGTACCTCTCCTGAATTTTATGTCAACCTGTGCTCTGATTAGAAGGGCAAAAAAAGTTTACAACATGAGCCGGCCCTACGTTATCCCCCAGAGGCTTAATAGCTGGTATCCATATAGGCTTACACGTATAGCTCAGTCTGTAAAGTTCCTCCTCATAGCGGAGGTTATAATCAAGAGTTGCAACAGACTCAAACCATACATTGGTCACAAATTCAGCAGTATGTTCGGTCTGATCTACAATCTTGATGTCCTCGGTAGTGATACTGCATGGAAGATACACAACACTGCGGATCTGTTCAAAGGTGGCAAGTTTACAACAGATGATACTGGCTGCAATTGGAGAGCCCAAGTAGCCCACCCTTATCAGAACTAATCTTAGCGGGTATAACAAGAGCAGGATTCTTTGGATTGGCGGACCATATTACTGGCAGCGTACTTTGTTTCTGCACTTTCTCTGGCATTGCGTCAGAGCAACTAGATGCAGGGCCACCACCTTTGCAGGACAAACACCCCCCCACCCTGTTTAATGGACTGCCCACTATCAACTGTGCATTGGATATGACACCGTGCACCCTCATTCTCAGACATTGCCAGCGTGGGTGGCAAAGTATCAGTTGGTACAGGTGAAGGGGCTGACACTGCGCCTTGGGCAAACTCAATAGATGAACCTGCTACATCCTTCACCACACATGCATTGTTACGTAATTTAACGCAGTTAATATACATAAAGGCATGGGAGGTGGATGTAGTCTTACGTTTTACTACGCCTGCTTTTCTTCATTTTCTGGTACTTGCTCCCACTTCTAAAGAGGGTATGATTATGCCTAGCAAATTCTGGAGGGGAGTCGAATTTGGGGCAACTATCTCTATAAATTCTGTGCTTGTACTTTGGTCTCGGACTGTCTTACAGCCACGATTGATGCTCTTATGTAAGAGAATAGACTGGATATCTAATTTATTCTCTAAACACTCACATTTTGCAACCAGGAGGTTTTCAAAGGCATCACACATTTCGCTAGAGCTCATACTATAAATTTAAACTTATATTACGTTTTCATTGGGTTAATTGATCACCTTTGTTCTCCCAACACCCCCAGCTATGCCATTGCCCAGAAAGGAGTCACTACATTGTCGATCTCTGTTCAGTTTTGCATCACACCCAAGAGGGGTAAAGATGTCGCTCAAAGGGTCGTCTTAGAACTGTTGGGGACCCTTATCTGCATGACTAGACATGATATTTCCCAAATACTCAACATCCAACTCTTCGCACACCACTTCCAGGTCATGGCACCAAATGTTGAGGCAAATACTTTGTGGCTAACCAAACTTTGCCACCAACGTAGAATGTAGGCACGTTGGAACTTTTCCTGCCTGCAAGAGCCTTTATCCTACGCTGCGTGTCAATATGATTACGTGCTGTGCTGCAAGACGTTGGACTTCCTGCAGAACACAAATACTCTAATTTTCAGCCAGTGTCAGAATATCAGAAGGAATCGTCAGAGGAAAGGCCTTAGGATGGCGACCGTAACAGCAAAAGAATGCACTCATGCCATACTGGAGTGTAGACTGTTATAGCAACATTCAGCTAAGGGAAACATCTGTTCCCAATTATTATGTGCAGCAGAGGAAAAACACTGTAAATACTGTTCCAAACCCTGGTTTATTAAGCGTCTGTCTATTGGTGTGAGGATGTTAACCCGAAGACAGAGCACATTTGATATGAAGGGTTTTACATATTGGACTCCAAAACTGAGAGATATATTGTGATCCCCGGTCCGTCACAATCCATGAAGTCGGAAAAAGTCATTTAGAAAGACATTTGCATTTCTTTGGCTGGAGGAACCTTTGGGAGAACCCTAAAGTAGGCTATCTTAGTGTAATAGTTGATAGACAGTGACCTTAATGGACCGTTGGACAAAGGTAGGTCCACAATGAAATCGGAAGAAATTACTTCTCAAGGAGCTTGTAGAGGTGATATGCACCCCTGCTTTCCATACGGTCCATGACGAGGTGCCTTGGACTTGGCACAAGTAACACAGGATGAGATGTACATCCTGACATCATTGGTTATAGTAGGCCACCAGAAGTGTTCTTCTAGCATATCTCTAGTTGTCGACATGCCCCTATGCCCTTCAAACGGAGTACCATGGCATATTCTAAGAAAGAGTTGTCGTAATTCCCGAATGGTTATGAAAAATCAAGAATCTCGGAATATCAGTTTCTGTATATTTTCGAGATCGTGAAATAAAGGAGTACCGAGGGCGACATGACGTACTTTGTCTAAAAATGATGACACCTGAGCAATAATACGGGAGTACCGTATCGTGCTCAGGAGCCTCTTTGGGTTCTGAATCAGAAATCTAGTGCGACAAGGCGCCCGCCACCTCATTGTGTTTTCCGGGTAAATGGGTGATTCTTCAGTTGAATTCAATACTAAAATAAGCCCAAGGGCTTGTCGACTGTTGCAACATTCCATGTTTTGTAATGCTTGAAGGTTACAATGATCAGTCCGCGCTTCCACTTCATGTTGAGCTCCCAGCAAAAGGTGTCTCCAGACCATAAAGGCATGTTTCATGGCCAGCAGCTTTTTCCCAAGAACTGAATAGTTCCGCTCATATGATGTTAACTTGCGAGACAAGTATGCCACGGTTTGTTCCTTATCGTACTTTGAGTTGATGAAGAACTGCCTCTATGGCAGTATCGGAAGCATCGGTCTCAGTACAAAAGGTCAGCGCTGTATCAGGATTCTGAAGAATAAGTGCAAAGAAAAAACATGACTTCAAAGAATCAAAGTCCTCTTGGGCCTGTTCTGTCCACATGAAAGGTTTTTGACCACAAAGAAGGTCACTAATTGGAGCAGTTATCGTAGAGAACCATTGAATGAACCTGAGGTACAAACTGGACAAACCCAGGAAACTCTGGGCATTCTTAGTACTACGTGGAATCGGCCAATCCATTTTGGCTGTAATTTTCTTTGGATCAATGGAAATGCCATCTTGAGACAAAATATATCCTGCATATGAGATAGAATCCTGATAGAATTGGCACTTCTCGAGTTTAGCTTGCAGTTGTTGTTCATGTAACCTTTGGAGCCACTCTCTTACATGTTTGGTGTAATCGACTTCTGTAAATGAGAAAAACAGAATAATGTCTAGGTAGACAATTGCACTCAAAAAGCAGGTCCTCAAATACATTGTCCATGCATCTCTACAGCTGGGGCATTTGCCAGACCAAACAGCAATACTTTGTACTCAAAATGTCCAAAAACAGTGTGAAAGGCAGTCTTCCATTCGCCTTCCTCATGTATGCGAATCAAGTGATAAGCACATCTCAAGTCTAATTTGGTAAAGACTATGGCAACTCTCACTGCCTCCAAGATGTTGGGGGATAACAGACAGCCAGTACTGTTTCCTTGGTTGTGATGTTGTTCAATCCCGATAGTCCAAGCAGAGTCGGAGCTCGGTAGTATCTTTCTTTGGTACAAAGAGGAGACGCTCCTGCAGGCGACTTAGATTCCGTAATAAGGACGTTGGCAATTTTTAGCCTCAAGTATTCTTTAAGTGCCTTCTTCTCGGATTCAGGCAGAATAAACATTAGTCCAAAGGGAACCACAGACTGAGGGAGTAAATTGATGGCAAAATTGTACTGGTGATGTGGTGGAAGACATCGGAACATACTTGGTACTTATCAGGTATCAAACTCAAATGAGAAACCACAAGTAAGGACATAGTGGACGGCTGAAAAAGGGTGAACAGGAATGTGCCCCCTTCCAGTCGGACAATGAGTAACACAAAACTCAGATTCCAGTAACAGGGTATTAGTGGCCCAGTTGATAGAAGGGCTATGTTTGCCTAACCGAGGCATACCCAAAATGACAGGAAAATTAGCAGTTTGAATACATTTTAAAGATATATGCTCAAAGTGGTGCTCTTGGATACAGGTCCTGACATCAGTGTGCATCCAGCAACACCTTTGATAGGAAATGTGTCACAATGAAGTCTAGGAATGGCATGGGTCTGGGCCTAGGAGTAATCCACGAAATATACTGCAGCATCTGAGTCGATCAAGGCAGGGGTCATGTCAATTTCAGTGGAATTCCAGTGCAAGGTAATGTTTATCACCAGAAGTGAAGATTTAGAAGAATCTTTAGGATCAGAATCTAAACTTGATTGGGAACAGTTCTCGTTCTCCACAGGCGTGGTCCCCCATCACGACTAGGAGGTGTTTCCCCGATTTCTTCTTTGGAATTAAGGTAGCCCCACAGTACATACATAAGCCGCAGGTTCATCTGTACATCGTTCCTCTGCTGACAAAGGGCCCTTAGCCTTTCCCAGTTGCATAGGTTGCCGTGGGTCATCTCTACTGCTGCTTGGAGGGGTGAAATGGGGGTAATAGCCATAATCTTTTCTGTATCAAATTACATACTTAAAGCGTGGAATTTCAGAGCCACATTTTTGGGAACTGGCATCCTACTCAAACTGGTTCGGATATGAAAATCTGCTACTTCAGGCAGTTTGATGTTTACGTTTTTATCATTATAATGTTTTTACCGTCAACATTCTCGTTTTGCCATAATGTATCTGAAATGGGCTATTTGTATAAGATGAAGTGCTTAATTGCTTAATGGCTTTACGGGTGCTAAAAATGCACTGCACGATGATGAAGGGGACTGTCTTTATCCTGCTACAATGCTTTTAAATCAGTGCAACCAGGCCCTGGGGAAGGGGACTGGCAAGTAAACGACAGATTCCAGGAATTTAGGGCAAACCTTCAGAGGGTGTTGGGAAGGAACAAGGGTCCTCCCGCACACCCAACCACTTTAGAATTAGGCAAGACTTCTTTTGACTTCTTCCGGAGCTATAATGGGGGTGAGGAGGGGCACTGGGAAGGCTTTTTCATGCAAACTTAATCACATACACAGACATGGGCAGGCGCTGAAAATAAGTTAGTTATTGTGTAAAATATAAAGCACAATTAACGATCAGCTGAATAGATTTGTAATGTCAAATCCTAAATCTTAGTACGGATTGAGTCAAAAACTCCCCCTTTCTTCCCAGAAAGAATGCAGCCTGTGCTAAAATTGGACTTCAGGCTATGCAGTGGTCATGCTAGCACAAAGTCACTCACCAGCTGTCTGCTGTCTGTCAAGAGCCCATGCAAGCTAAAATGAGATTTACTCGCAAAATGCAGAATGATGAAAACAAGGTTTAAAGGAGATTATAGGACCAGATAAAAATGAGTAGAATGAGTGAAATATGGATAAAATGTAAAAATGGTGTATAGAATATTGTTTAGTTTTTCTTGGGGTTAAGTATCATGGTTTGTAAAAGTCTGCAGGGCTCTGGTGTGTTTCTATGTAATGTAGCAATATTTAGAGTAGCATGTCCTGACGGAAATCACTGACAATGAAGAAAGGAAGACTTTGGAACATCCCTTGTATGGAAGCAGGATGGTTTGGGGTGGAGGCATGGCCCTTATCCAATGACACAACTGCATCAAGCCAGGAGTATATAAACCCCTGTCTGGCATCAGTGTAGGAGGGGAAACGAATGGGTGGGGACAGAAGAACACCGTTCAGGGAGCAGAGTTCTTTGCTCCCATCCTCATTTCTGTAAAATTAAATTTGTTATCCTTACAAGATAGACTCTTGGCCTTATTTCTATAGAGGGGTGTATTTATTATGGTGTGAGTGTTATTATGGACACCCTTACAATTAGGCATACCCTTAAAAGGACAGGGCCCTCCCTCCGAAGACACGGTGGTCCACTGAGGTCCTGCAAGCTCTTATCAAGCGGTAGCGCTGGGTCTCACTTGGAACCAGCATTAGCTCAAAGGTGCCAAGGTGAGGGGGTTTACAAACACGTAAAAAACATAGCCATCAGAGAATCCACCTAGTCCTGGATCTACACAGCAATAGAACTGGTCTCTAAATTTGCTACACCAAAAAGCCTTCATTCTCCTTTATTTGATTCCATGGGACGGGTTGCTGAACTTTAATTTGAACCTAAGTTAACATTTTAATTTCGTTTTTCTCCGGCTATTTAGAAATCAAAACATATAGGGGATGAGGATTTCAGTGACAACTAAAATAATAATAATAGCAAATATTTATATAGTGCTGCATACTGGAAATTCCAGTTTCAGAGAGCTTGCTAACAGAGGTTGCTTATTGCAACCATTATCACACACATTTGTGGTACTCAATTTGCGTCGCAGGAATGATGAAATCATACTTGGCCCGGAGTGTCAAACCCTTGTCCGAGCGGTAGCGCCTCGGCATTGAAGACACGTGCACTATGTGTACTCCTAAAATATGCCTATGACTGGGGAGGTTTTCAGGGGAAAAAATTGAAAATGTGAAGAAAACATTGGTAAGACTAGGAAACCATGGTGGCTGTCGGACCCAAACTTGCAATGCCTTAAGGAAGAAGAATTGTTAAAACGGAGGTCGTAGAATAGAGTAATGCATTAGGATAACTCATAATTAATTACTTTATTTCCCAAACATGCTTTTTTCAAGCACCCAGACCGTTTCCCCATCCTCTGTCATTCCCTTTGAGCTGTCGAGCTCGGGAACTAATGGATGTCCTGCTAAAAAGCCCCTGAGTGACGGGCAGGCGCTGATCTCTGCATGTTAGTGTGCTCTCAGGCCTGTGTTCATGTCAACAGGTGATGAGGGACTTGCATTGTATGTCACCCTTCTAGGTAAGGAAACGCAGAGGACGTTTGCTATGAAATGCTTTCTTCGCTGCATTTATCTGAATACATATCTTAACTTACCTTTTCCCTGTGTCTGCAGACTTGTCTATTAGGTGTATTGCCATTAGCTCGTGTGCAGCACTTTGAAATACAGTGTACATTTTCTGCCTACAAGGAATTGAATGGATGGTGGTTTGGGATCACAAGTGTCTCTCTTCAAAGCCCCAGTGCAATTTACACCTTACCTCCTGGCCCAGTGAATTCAGAAACCTTTAATCAGCACAATCTGAAATATTCTCCTTTTGCAATACAAGTCTCCTTGCTCTACCCAAACCAAGGAAGAAACAGGGAAGCGTGAGGGAGAGGGTGGTCAAATCCTTCCAAAAGCCACAGAGAATCACCTCAGCTTTTAACGAGCGGTCAAGACCCACCTACTCAAGATGGCCTTTTCAGATAGCCTCCAAGGCCATGTGCACTGAGCAGCTAACCACTCAACCCCCTTCCTCAGACACCCTTTCCCTGCAGCCCCTCTCACGCCTCTCCTGCGATAGTCTGTCCCTTCCTTCCTCCTAACCTGCAGCTGGTGCAGGTTTCTTAACCTTACAGCAGGAGGCTGGCTGAATACACTAGTGCACTGCCCCACCTATAGCCTGACCTTCCTTGGTTTGCTGCCAGGTTCTGTTGAGTGAAGATTTCTGAAGGGCCCCACCCTTGTTCATTCTGCCTTCTGTGAGGAGTCGGACATTAAGAGACAGACACAAAGTTGTTTCTTTGCCCAATTACCTTTATTCAAATATTGAAATATAAAGGGTTAAGAAAATGCCTCACTAGACCTAACTCTATGAGTGGTTTCCGCGCCTCACCAACAAAAACGAATCAGACAGTCTTTGTCAGGATGTCCAAATTAAAGTTCTCTGTCCAAAACCTAATCTGACCCTCACACCCTGAATGCTACAAAACATACTACACAGGAAAAATAAAGTGTCTCTTTGCTAGTCTCCTGTAGACTAGCCTTAATACTTCCCAAGTGAAATTCCAAAATAATGTCAAGATGCTCCTTAAAGAAATGTTCAAATGGTTTGTTTCTCTTTCTTCTCATCCCATTGGGTATTTACACCAATACTGATCCAATTCAATATAAGCAAGACGCAATCTCCACTTGAGGTTTTATTTTGCCATCTTGAGGCCAAGGAAATGCCCCCTTTCTTGGGCCACTTCCGGCTTCTATGTATCTGTCGGGCTCATGGTTCTCTTCTTTTGCAATCTCAATGTAATCTCTCTTTTCTCAATTTAAAGCCAGTTGATTCCATATTCTGTCAAGTGTTAGTTTCTTCTACTTCTGTCTCGAAACTACTGGGACGAGGAAGAGTAGTAACAATGATGAGTGTCTCAGGCCATGCCACACCTGTTTACTATTTGGGCTCCTTGAAGGTAGGTTGGGTTTACCTCCCGGCCCAACACTACCCGATTGTTCTTTTACCTGCAATGCAAGCTGTGGGGTTTGGTGGGAGCACATTCCTTGGGGGTTATACTCGCCCCTACCTGGTCTGTGTTTATTTACGTAAACAGTCTCAGCCCACGCTCTGCATGCAGTACCTTTTTATATTTTCCTGCAACATGGTCTGTCTCGCACCTGCTTGCTTGGCCCTGGCATCATTTAGAGGGAGGGTTACTGCCTCTTTCCAGCTGTTTGGTGGTGTTGGCACCAGCTGAAGAAGTCCTCGTTCTCCGGGTGGTTCACACTTCCTTTTACATTAATTGCAGGCAGCTTCAAACACATGGGTGGTGAAATGTTCTCAGTTTGCTGGCAGCTTGTCTCAGCTGTGGCGGAAGATGGCAGCCATCTCTGTTCATGAACGCCCCTGGCGTTCAGACACCGCTCCTGAGTCTTAGTGCAAGTCCGCTTTGCGCTTTGTTTGCGAGCACAGCCTGTGCTCAAACACTGGCGCTCCACATCCCAAATAGGCCGCGGGTTGCCGTGACTTTTCCAGGTTCGGGTAAAATGGTGCCTGCAACCCTCGGCGAAGCCCTCCCTGCGGGAAAGACCGTGCCTGCCGCACCCGGCAATGCCCTCCCTGCGTCTCCTTCTTGGGTTCCTGTGCTCGATTCCTGCCAACCTTGCCTGCCTGGCGTCGGTCTGCAATTTCTCATTCTCTTTCTTTAGTCTGTCCTTTATTTTCCTTCTTCCATTATGTCCTCGACTTCCAGTTCTCGTCCAACTCCTTCCTTTCTGTCTAGGCTCACTGCTTCCTTCTCTATCACCACCACTACTAGGACTGCGGCTACTGCTGTTTTTTGTTCTTGTCCTTTGTTTCCTTTTATTCTCAGGCCAGTTTCCCCGATCGCAAAACAATTAAAACGTTGGAGCTTCTATTTTGCATTCGTGTATGGCCTCCTCGTCACAGTAGACATGTATTTATTATCCATTGTAGGACTTTCAGAGTTCTTCCTCATTGCAGCATTATATGTCCTGGTAATGAATTCCCTTTTACACATACACCCTGGTTGTTCTGGTATGTTAATCTCCTTAATAGGTAAAGTTGTAAGACGTGTTTGGCTTCAAGGGGATTTAGTTACTGGAGCAGTGTTTACTTGGGGTTAAAAAGCCCTGGGTTTGTCACACTTCCCCTGTGCTGTGTAAGGAACTCTTGGCAACAATCAAGACAGACACAAGTGATCACAGTTCAAGGGTGTTTATTAAACTGCAAAGGTAGGTTGGAAAAACGCCTGATCTAAATCTAAGATGGGAGCAAGCTTCGACCATCAAATAATAATAAGGCAGTCCTAGTGGTGTTGTGTCAAAATAAAAAGGGCCTATACCAAGAAAAACGTATTGCCAATCCTTACGCTAAATACAAAAAGAAGTGAGGGGTAATGTTCTTAAGAAAAAAGGAAGACAAATGATAGGTCAGGATGCGGTACTTGAGGTCTCCCTTTCCTACGTTTTCAGCACTGGACAAGGGTGGGTTTTGGAGCACAGCACAAGCTCGAGCTTTCCCAGCACAAGCTAATAGTTCGTTATCATACAAAAATGTTGCCCTCGTTTGTGCGCCCCCACAGTCACTGCGACTTTTGAGGCGCACAAACTGAGGGTGACATTAACTGCGCCCAAGCAGAGCGAGGGTTGCGGGTGTGTCCCCGCTCTTCCTGGCCACAGCAATGGGGGGCCCCGCTTACCATTTCGGAAAGCAGGAGACACGTAAAAAAAATAAAATAAAAAAAAAGCACCCTGCAGCGTCAGCTCTAACCCACGCTAGTGGGAAGAGCTGACACCGCAGGGATCACAGAGTGCGGGCGGCACACGCAGTAGTGTGCCGCCCTAAAGGTAAGTGGGGCGGGCGGTTGGGAGGGGTAATGCAGGCCAGGGGAAGCGGGCACAGTGATCCATATGATCACTGCGCTGTGTCGTAACTGCCATCGGCATTTTCGGTGTCGCAGTTGCGGGCGGCACAGTGATCACATAGATGCAATAGTTCTGCTTTCAGCAATCAGGGCATTCGGTGGTCAAGTTTCTTTCAATCAAAAAGTCTCTTGCCACCGTGGGCTTGATGTATTCAACTAATCAACAAAGATTTCCTTTACACATAAACCTTGGGTGATGTCTTTTCCACCCCTGAGTTGCCCTGTTCGGGGCTCAGACCCTTCACGAATCCTTTTAACAAAAAGTTCAACACAAAGTTCTTCTCTGTATTAGGATGATAGTTCTTCACCCCTAGGTTCCTCCCCCTTCGGGATTCAAACCTGTCTCAAATATCACTTCGGGTTCACTATGGTGTTCTTCACAAGTCTTAATATCTTTTGTACAGTTCACTGTGGACATCCCTCGTTTGGGTTCACTCTTGTCAACACAATTTCAGAACTTTAGACTTCACCTCCTCTTTACCGAAATCCCTCGTTCTGGTTCACTGCCAATCTTGTCAATCATGCCTTTTCCATTCAACTCTTACAATGCGGGATTCACTTCCCTTGGCTTCACAATCATCTGTCGGTCAAAGACTTTCGACTGTACAGAGGATTTTACAAGACCGCTGTATGGCCACTTTGACCCCTTTTCTCTTTGCATTTCCCACAGCCTTTTGGTACTAGTAGTTTTAACAATTGGGTAATCCCCCAAAGTTTCCTGATTGAACACCCATGTGGTGCCGGACTCCTCTGTTGCTGGTTTTCCCCCTTTTTCATCAATGTTATGCTTTCAATGTTCAATTAGCCATTTGCTACTTTTCCTTCAACACAGTTCGGTTTCTTATCGACTCTCTGGCTGTGATGATCCGCTTGGCTTTCTTCCTCTTTGGAGTCAATGTTGGTACCAATGAGAACAGCGTCTCCCCCCGGCTTGGTTATCAGTAGAGGTCTTGTGTACCGTTGACATCTGCTGCAACGCACGCTGGCTATTGTTCACGGTCTTACGATTCCTTCTGCGGAAGTCTCATGGGCCTGGTCGGAAAGGGCAACTTCGCTTGTCTCCTTGTCACCCTCTCAGTATGCTCCGTCTTTCTCCTCCTCTTGAACTGCCGTGCTAAGTTAGCTCTTACACTGTGCGGTCTGTCATGCTCGTATTGTGCTCCACCTTTTATCCCTGTGGGGAAGGGAAAGGGCCGTCAGGTGTGTGTGTGGTTTGGGTAAACTGCTTGACTTTGCCTGACCCTGGTGTTGGGTACATGTCCGATAAATAGCTTGAGTGTTGGTCCGTCGCCCTTTGTAATGTGCGAAAGTGTTCACGTCGGAAAAGGTTTGGGGTAAAGTGCTTGTGTATCCTACGTGGTAGGTTGGAAAGAAGGTGAATACTGCTTCTCACCTGTCGGTGTCCCACATCCACTCCCTGAGGACCCCCCTATACAGGTGATCCTCCCTCACTTGTCCACCCCCAAGAACTGGATCCAATAGCGATGGCTGTGTCCTGGCCACCTGGATGACATACCTCCGGGGACTAGTTAGGGAGACACCTTCAGGTTTCTCACAGCTGCAATTGCTGACCACTTCACTGGGAACTTGCGGTATGTGGAAACAGCCATTGGTTAACTGCACTCCCTTGCACTCTTTCACACAGTAGCCCAGTTTTGGCAATCCCTTTTCCTTAACCTGTGCTGCAAAAAGAGTTGTTTGTACTTCTGCGCTTTACAAAACATCAGTAAAATAAACTTTTTGAAAAGTATACTGCACATACAGAGAGTAGAAGTTGTGGAGAGTGGGAACTATCGGGAACACATTTCCACTATAGTTATTTATGGCTGTTAAAAGTTATAATTCTTTTTAATGAGCACTTTTACAGTCCTAGAGCCGCTTTTGTGTGGATAAAGCATACCTCTCATTTTTTCTGGACTTTGAAGCTAATGACGTCACTTGGGCTGCCCCGCAGCAATGAATGCAATCATTTTTTAGAAATGTGGTCTTGACACAATAACATTAACAATTCCACATACAAACTAAACTGAGAGAAAAGATGAAGAAAAGGAAGAAAAGGAAAAAACAAGAGAAAAATAAATAAATAAAAAAATCACTGCAGCTCCTCTGGATACATGCCAGCCCTGAGTCATTACAATTCCTTGTCAAGGAATCTGCCCCAAATATCCTCAACCACACTGCTTTTCTTCTGATTTTGCAGGGCAACTCTCTCGATATTTGAAAGGGAGTACATCTCCTGAAGCCACATACCTTTGGTTGAGAAGATAGTCGATTTTCAATTCCACAGGATAATGTTTTTGGCCACAACAGAGGCCCTAAAGAGCTAGGTCACATGCGGATATGACAAGCCCTCCAAAGTGGTGTCTTCTCCCAAGATCAAAGACACAAAGTCATATTCTTTGTCCACACCAAGGACTGTGTTCATTGTGCTTGTGATTTCGCTCCAGAAGACCTTCACTTTATACAGTCCCATAGCATATGCTCATACGACCCTGCATTTTGGTTGCAACCGCAACAGACATCAGATGCACTTAGGCCATGCTTGCACATCCGCTCAGGTGTCCAGAAGACCCTGTTCAGTGAATTGACTTGCCTTTCCCTCTTTCCAGTGTTAATAGATATTCGTGGAATTTTTCTGCAAAGAGCTTCCCATCTTGATAATGACATCTCAGATGTGAGTCGGCTCGACCTGGTATCCAAGAGTTTACCATTCCATTCTGATGATCCACACTGAGGCCACATGTTCTTGTTCACCCAGACTACTGAAGGGTTCATTCAGGTCATCCCCGGCAGCTCACTCAATGGAATAGGGGACTTGAGTATTCTGTACTCTCCATATGTGCAATCTTTGCGGTCGTATTTAACTTGCAGTGTTTGGTAGGAGAGCCACAACCCTCCATTAAATAGATCGCCAATTCGTCAAACCCCTCCCAGGTACCAGTTTGGCCAGAACAGCAACTTATTATTAATCTTAATTGAGGGATTTAGCCATATAGATGCTGAACTCCCAAGTAGTGCATCTACTTTCAATTACTGAGCTGTCTCTCGCCAGCACCTATGTAGAAATTCAGTAATAACCAAGGTGTTTCTTCTTTTGTCGTTTTCAGAAGTCAACAAAGCTGACGATCCAATGGACCTGTTACACTTGCCTCTGCAACCAACCACTTTTCAAAGGGTTCTCGCAAAAAAGGAAGAATGCGTCGGGATATAAAAGCCAGATGGTGATACTGATATCTCATTAAATTAGGTACACTCAGACCCCCTTTATCACTTGGAAGCTGCAGTTTCCAAAGCTTTAAAGGCATTCACTTTTCCCCCCCAATAAGAGGTTGAAGGATTCCCATCTTAGCCGGTCTGCTGATACTCTACTGACATTTTCAGGTCAGTCTTCATCATGACTTTTATCGCCTTAGTCTGCAAACTCCCAGTTGCAACATCTTAAAAGGACACCGTTTGAAGCCAAAGTTTGTCAAATAAGGCCTATTGCAAAACTCATAACAAGGCAAAGCCTCTGATTTGAGCCAGTTTATCTTGTAATTCGACAACTGGCCGAATCTTTCTACGTGATCCATTAAGAAGGTTATCGAAGACGGCACGTCCTGTAGTACCAAGAGGAGGTCATCTGCATATAACCATCAATTTTGCATTACACTCTGAAAGTTGACCCCCACAATTCTGCTCTGTGATCTAATGGCATGGGCCAAAGGTTCCAACGATGGAACGAAAAGCAGGGGAGAAAGTGGACAGCCTTGTCGAGTGCCTCGATGTAGTTCAAATTTGGTGGAAAGAATTACATTGGTCATCACCTCTGCAGTCGGACCCTTGTATAAAGGTCTCACTGGGGCGATAAAATATGGCCCAAAATTCATACTTTCTAGTGTCAAAAATAGGAAGTCCCAGTGGACGCGATCAGAAGCTTTTTCCTCATCTGCAGCACCTATCTTCAATTTGTTGGCTTCAGATATTGTTAACAACAGCTTCTGCTTATTTGTCACCAAGTCTCCTTGAAGAAACTGGTTTAATTTGGATTCCCCATATTTGGTAAGACCACTTCCAATCTCCATGCTAGGGCCTTTGATAAAATCTTGCTGTCCGAATTTATGATGCTTATAGGTCTCTAGCTCCAAGGATTCAAAGGAGGCTTCCACTGTTTTAGAAGGACCGATATTGTGGCATGCCTAAGTGTAGTTGGAAGTGTGCCTTGCTCTTACATAATCTCAGCATATCCCTCCTCAGTCTAAAGAGCCCATTTGGTGTTACCCTGTACAATTCTGCTGGCAGACCATCTGTGTTTGGACACTTCCCCAAGTTGCTTTATTTACCTCTCCAAGTATCAAAAAGGCTCCTAGTGTGTACCCCTCCTCCGCTGTCAAATCTGGCAAAGCCTGTTCTTTTAGATAGTGTGCAGTCAGATCAACATTGATAAATTGTGGCTTGTGATATAGGTTATCACAAAAGGTTTGAAACTCTCCATTTATCTCAGTAGGATTGTATGCAACTCCTCCACAGCTCAGTTCAATTGCAACGATTGCCCTGCTCCCTGAGAGAACCTTCAATCAGTGCGCAAGCAAACAACTACATTTCTCACCTCCCTCATAATAGTTGCATTTAGTCTGAAAGAGCAATCGCTATGACATGTCACTTAAATGTTTATTTAACTCGTACTTTAACATGATGAGTTTCCTTTTTTTTATCCTCACTGGTATGCCTCAATAGATCTTTCTCCAGATCTTTAACCGAGGCACTTCAATTTTCCAATTCAAGTTTCCATTCCTTACGTTTGATAAGAGAGTTTCATCAGGACACCCTGCATCACACATTTGAAAGCCTCCCATACCGTATCCATCTCCACCTAACCATTCATATTCAGTCTTAGAAATTCCTCTGCCTCTTGTACCAACAGGTCTCTCAATCCCTCATCCTCTAAAATGTTTGTGTTCATCTTCCATGTGTAGGACCTTTTTGACAAGTAGTCTATAGACATCTCTGTTCTAATTGGGGCATGGTCAGATATAAAAATATTCTCCATCTCAATCCCTGTGAAGTGCTGGGAGACCAAGCAGAGGTCAATATATTGCAATTCTAGAGTAAACATCACGTGCATCAGAATGGAAGGTATAATCATCCGAGATGGGTGTTCAAGACTCCATATATCTAAAGGATTGAAGTCCCCCATAAGCAGATTCATTGCATCCCTGTGCTTCTTTTTGCCATCACGGTATCTATTACTACCCCTGTCTAACAAGGGATCTAAAACCACATTCCACTCCCCCCTCCCAACCAGCATGTTTTGTTCACCTGCATTTTCAAATGATGCCCTACCTCACCAAAAAAGATGCCACCATTCATTGTTGGGACATAAATGCTGCACAACATAATTGTCATATCCTGGATCCTCAAAGTCAATGAAACTATTCGTCCTTCCTTTTCTTTATGCAAGGAGATTATCACTCCTGCACATTTATTTTGGATAAGTATCAGTACCCCCCTAGAGTTTTAGGAACAAGAGGAGTGAAATAATTGCCCAACCCATTCCTTGCACATTTTTACAGCCTCCACTTGATGTGTCTCCTTTAACAGAGCAATGTCTGCCTTCAAGTGATGCAGGTGGGATAAGACTTTCATCCTTTTGACAGGACTATTGTTATGATTCACATTCCAAAAGACAATCATTAACCCTTCTTTGTCAATCTATGTAGAACTCCTTACGTCTACACTCCCCTTTGTACCTACTGGTTTGAATGTATACTCAGCAATGTCCGGATCATCAAACCTAAAGAAATAATAAAAACACACAAAAACTAAACAAGAATAAAAAACAAAAACTCTTAACAAAGTAACAGAGTTGCAACTGAGTGCCGGCACCACACAACTATTTTAAAAATAAGCACTCTAAGAGCAGTCCCCCCCCCAGTCCAACCGAACGGCCACCCATATGTAACGATGAAATGACTCACCTTAGTTTTCACAAGCTGCATCTTGAAAAAATGCCAAACTGCAAATCCAAGCCCCCACCAGCAGTACTAGCATCCACGACAGTTGTCAAGACATATAAATAAGTGACAGCAGGCAACAAGTATTTATAATCCTGTAGGATAACCCACCCCCCATACCGAGGTTCGAGCATTAAATTGGCTTGCAAATGAAACAGTAACTATATGCCCAGCCTTTTATGTGCAACATTAAAAGCCTTTGCCTGCGTAAAGAAAGTTATGCTCTTAAGAGGGTTTCGTTAATACCGAAATGAGCAGTTCTATGTAAAAAATTCAATGGACAATTGCAAGATTAAAAAAGCAAGTGCCGACTGTTGGACTTAAAGTTGCTCACTGTGCTCCGTAGCAGTGTGTGTTGATATGTATAGAGACTACTGCTTCCTAACATATATATCCACTTTCCAGTTTTGTAAGTGTAGTGTTACATTTGATATGCATGGGTGAACACCAAATTTACTTCTGAAACATCAATCGTTGGTACTTACAAAAACGAGTCTTTCAGAATTTTGTTCTTAGGTGTATGTTCTAAAAGTGCCTCCCTATTATTATTTAGCGCCCCCTTTTCCATGCTTTGTTTATTATCCATTTTGGGAACCCTCGTTGTACTCGTTTTTTCTTTACGATAGTAGCCTCTTCCTGATCTTCATCCTTGATGGAGCTATTCCATCTTAGTCTTAGAAACTGGCCTACAGGCCCATTGTCTCTCACGTGGTTCGGATGGAAGCTGTCGTATTTCAGTAGAGCATTCTTATATGTTTGCTTGTTGTAAGGTTTTACCAGTAACGTTTTAGTTGTTTAGACTAATTTTTGTAAGATCATTTGCAAACCTTTTCAACAATATAAAAAAAGTGATCTTTAAAAACTGGAAAGTGCTCCAGGCCAAATAGAAGAGCCTTGATTTACCAATGTATGCCTTTTAAAATGAGCAGAAATTTGAAAGAAATTCTCATTAAAAATGACACGAGAATACCAGTAGAGAAAGAAAAGAGTTTGCCAGGAATATGGGGATTGAAAAAAATTGTTGAATGTAACCAAGGTTGAAATTCCCTAGCATTTACCAATTGCAACACAGATAAGCATCTACAAATCTGCCCTCACAACAGCCATTGACTCTGTGGCACCCCTAGTCCAACGCAAAGCCAAAACATCAGCACACTGCAATACCTGGTTCACCACTGACATCAAAACCATCCGTGCAAATAAATGAACACCCGGAACACACTGGAAGAATAACCACTCATCCTCCAACAAAGCTAACTTTACCTCACTAGCGACAGGCTAGAAACGAGTAATGCTCCCAGCCAAAAGCTCCACATACAACTCTAGAATCACCGAAGCCAACTCAAACACACAAGAGCTCTTTGCCATTTCACAGGAGTTGGAATCCGCTGTACTGCCAATCACCAACTGCACCAAGTATAGCATGTGGTGCTCTAACATAGAGAATACCCTCTTAGACAAAATTACCTCTCAAGATACAAATTCACATGAGGAATGACACTCTGAACAGCCACACTCACAGCCACTTAGAGCCGGCAGCTCCCATGCAAAACCATCCGCTATTCAACTTCAAGACAGTCTGTACACCCAATTTCATCCGAATCATCAACGGTCTTAAACCCTCAAAATGCCAAAGGGATGTGTGCCCTGCCACCGTTATCAAAGACTGCGCTGAACCGTTGGCCCCCTTCATATCCTCATTTATCAACGCATCATTCGCCTCCGGTTCGGTGCCCACTAGCCCAAAGGACATCTGGGTCCTACCACTACTAAAAAAAAACACCCTAGACACTGTCATTCCTACCAACTACGGCCCCATTCCTACTTAAAACATTGGACCGCGCAGCATACATCCAGATTCAGTCACACCTAGAATCAACCAACCTCCTAGGCATTCGACAATCTAGATTCAGACCAGTTCACAGAACTGAGACTGCTTTACTAGACCTAAACAAATCAAATGGACGATCTTAAAGATGTAGTGAAGGCAGCGCTCCTCCTCCTCCTTGACCTTTCAGCCACCTTTGATTTCGTGGACCATCAAATGTTATGTCAACACCTCAGTTCAGCAGCCCACTTTTCTACTGAAGCCATTACCTGGATCTCCTCTTTTAGCTCCAACCGATCCATGAGAGGTTTCTCACCTACCGCTTCAGTCCCCAGCCCAGGTTACCTGCAGAGTCCCCCAAGGCTCGTGCGTATCACCCACCTTGTACAACATCTTCACAAAGCGCCTTTCCAATCTTCTAGGCTCTGAAGGCATCTCATACACCAGGGGTCGAAATTAGGATTTGTTAATCAGGAGTAAAAAGCAGCTCCTGGGTATCGGGCATAATCAGTTGGGCAGGAGCTACCTGTGGGGAACCAGGAGCTGGTATGTAGCTCACAGCAAATATAACCTTGCGCAAGATACAAACTATGTTTTATCCATTTCATATTATCCAATATGCTCTGAAAGTCCCTTAGGTGAGTTCTTTTTTCTCCCCGATATACATTCTCAAACATATACAGTTAATATCACATAGCTATGTTTGTATGGCCCCAGTTGCCACAGGAGTCAAAAGTAGCTCCTGGTAGTTGTTGGTTTCAAGCTAACCAGGCTCTGCTTGGCTATAACCAGGAGCAAAATAGCTTCCAGCTCCTGGCGATTTCGAACCCTGTACACCAACTACGCTAATGATACACAGGCACTCCTTCCTATCACAGGGGACTACGCCTCCGACTCAAACACCCTTCTTGCAGCATGACAATCCAAGCCTGGATGGCCTCAATGACGATAAGACCGAGGACCTCCTGGTCTGCACGCCAACCATGTTAAACAAACTGGACAAAGCATACAAATCCTTTGACATTGATGGCATCACCATCAGTCTCAAGCGAGGCCAAGACGCTGGGAGTCTACCCAGACTGTACACTCTCACGCATGAGGCAGGTCAATGCTATCTCATCCTTGGCAGCTTACACCACCAAACTAATTCACGCTTGCAAACCCTTCCCTTCCTTTCCACTGACAGCCGCCTCACCATTGCCAGGGCCCTCATTGGCTCGAGGCTTGACTATTGCAATGCCCTATTTGCAGCCACTTCTGGTCGTAACCTTAGCACGCCACAGGTGACCCAGAACAATGACCTTAGGGCCCCTCTGAACATCCCCAAACGTGAACACATCTCGGCTCCGAGAAGGAGCACACTCTGCCTGCCAATCAGAGAGCGCATACTCTTCAAAACACTGGCCATCACAAATAGATGCCTCTCAAATTTGCCACCAACGTACGTGTTGCAGAAGTTCAAAAAAGCACAGACGGCAAGGCCCACCTGCACCACCAACATGCACCGTCTTATCATCCCAAGATTCAGGCACCAGAGATCCGGGGGACTAAGCTTCCCAGTCATTGCCTCAAGAAACTGGAACGTGCTACCACTACCGCTGACATCTCAACAATCACATTGGACACTACGCAAGCACCTGAAGACCCTGCTGTTCTCACAAGAGGTATCCAGGCCCCCCCCTTTCCCAAAACTGTATCTCCTGCTCACATGAGTACCTCCAAAATCTACAACTGAATGGACCCGAGCTCCCTTTTTCCCCCAGGGCTGGGAGGATAGCTTGGGGGCAATGCGCTCACCTTGGAATCAAGACGACACGGGGCAACACAGGTTCGATCCCCGGGTCCACACTTAGAAACCTCTGGGTATTAAGCATGTTATAAATAACAAATTATAATTACAGCGTTTGCCCACTCAACACTGACTCTCACAAGCCACTATGCCTAAATATTGTACCCTTACTGCATTATATTTTACTCTATAACATGAATGCCTGTAACCAGCTCCTTGATGCCTCCGGGCTTAGTGCGCTATACAAATTAAATAAATAAATACAGATATGGTAGTTGACGCTGTATGGTGTCGTCAGCTGCTATATATAAGTAAAACTGAGAAAAAAGTAAAAACTAGGATAACGGAGCACAAGAGATGCATTAAAAATAGGATTAGTACAGCACCACTAGTCAATCATTGTCTGCTATGTAAACACAATGCTGAAGAGATTCGTTGGACTGTCGAGAAGCAGAGATGGCACAATGGACAAAAAAGGCTATCTAGGAAAGAACAGGAATTGCTATTCTTCACCCGGAGTGACAGGAAGGGTCTCAATGAAAATGTTCAGTGTTTTACGGAGAAGGTTGAATTCTCTCTTACTGCACCCAAGACATCTGCAAGTTGTAAATAAAGGGTATTAGTATAAGGCCAGGAGGATGGTATCCCTACGGTCGATTTGTATTTTTATTCAAAGTAAAATTGCCATATAACTTCTCATATTTAGCAGTCAGACAGGGTGTGCTGACTTTTTATGTAGCCGGAATGAGTGTTGAACAGGTAGTTTTCTCTTTCCTCGATACATAACGCTATGATGTATTTAAAGGAAAGCACCCTCAAACATCTGTACGCCAGCACGTTGGTACAGTCCTATGAAAGACGGCATGCTAACACACGCAACTAGCGTTGTGTGAAGACGACTGCAGGTGAGGAGATGGGCGCTATACAAGATTCAGAACCGAGTAAATTGTGATTTAGAATTACGAGGAGGCAACAATTTGAATTCGCCAGTGCAGCAATTAATACTGCATGATGCGTTTCAGATATTGGTGAGCACGAAATGCTGCATGGGTTCGATGCATGGCGACTGATAGTGAGCACTGGAGGCTCGAGTGTACAATGATGCTGAAACAGCCAAAAGTAAGTGGCGCCTTCCCTCCTCCCCTCTGCATAGCTCTCAACCATTGGTGTTGCAAAGGCGGGTTCAATCACCCGATTTTGTTTTTGGCGGGTGAGACGCCCATTAGAATGAATGGGCGTGCAGGAGGCTTGGCGGGTGAGTCAGCCCTTTACAGGGCGGGTGACACCCGCCAAAAGCGGGTGAGTTGAGAGCTATGCCTCTGTCTTCATCACACTGAAGTAGCAGTTCTCTGACAAAATGATGTAATACTGTTTGACAAAACGATTGTTTCCTTTCTGCAGCCACAAGAGAGCTGCAACTTGTTTCCCCAGTGTAAGAGAAAATTAACTAAGTGTCGAGTTCTAATGTGGCGTTAATTATAGTTAAACACATACATATTGTTTGATATTGATTACAAACAGATGTCGAATTGTCATCATATGGGTTGCTCGTAGAGGCCTGCACCTGCTAGTCTAAGCACATATTGATGTGGGACAGATGAAAAGAGAAAAATGTGCGGTCCTATACACAAAGTCGACGCCAGAACTAGTGTGTGAAAGGGGAAAAAAAGGAAAGCATAATCGGCGCAGTAGAGAGCCAGTACACATTGACACTGTTGTTGGGAACATTGGACTTTGAATGGAAATGTGTTGATCCGCTAGCCTGGAACTAAATGCTCTCACCATTACTCTGGTGGTAATCAAATTAGCCCCTGATGAAGTTCTGGTGACGTACCACTATGCCTTGCAGAACGAAACATGTTGGGCAGGCATATAACTGATCCAAAGCACACCTCAGTAATAAGTTGGGGGTGATATGTTTATTGGAAATGTAAACAAATGTCTTTGTATTGTGTAGCACTGTTGCATTTGATGGATTGTGAGGATATAAGCACTTCAGCTATGATTGTGGTGTGGAACTGCCATGATTAGTGGGCACTTTTTGATGTATTCTCAAACATTTTATATGTTGATTGATTGTTAATCTAGGATGTATTAGTTAAAGCTGACCAGGGTAATTCTAAGAGATGTTCCCATATATAGAGCAATTATATGATGATTTGCTAACTGAGCATGAATAAAATATGGTTAACAATTAGACTAAAGGTATTGTTGAGGGAGTTCTGTTGTTGTTGGGTATGTTGAGGCAGGGCTAACCCACCCAAATGTTGTCCCTGGCGTCTCCCCTTATATTTTTTGGGTAAAGTAAAACTCACCTGAATCTCTTGTTTTCATTTTTGGAAAATGTAGCAGTCACTGTGTCACTGATAAGATACTATACACACACTGTGGAATTAGGCTGCATTTCTGGCCAATTGTCTTATGTAGCCACATCATGATCCCGATGATAAAGAGCGATTAAACACCTGCCATTTATTTCCCACTGGTGTGAGCGAACTTGGCATGTCTCGATGGACCCACCCCAGACAGTGCATTGCATCATGGGATCAGATTTCCATTGGTTTGTCCTGAAGAAACACCCAATCTATGTTCATGATTTTCCCTGATCCTTCTCGACCATGACCAAGATGCTTCCCTACAGTATTCATTAAATCCAAAACGGAGTATCCATGGTCCTGTAAATCTGCGGCACTCCCCAGTCTTGTCCAATACAATAACCTGTTCAGCCTGGCTTTGTAAATAATCGCTGCATGTCCAAGCTCCAGACTTGGAATTACATTGGGAGTTCTTTAGGGATATGCAAGCTGTTTCTTTAGCCCAGAGGTCTTCAAACTGTGGGGCTTGCCACGCTAGGGGGCGCGGCCGCCTCCCGTGGGGGGCGGGGGGAATGGGCCGAGAGCCCAGCATGAAATGTGTAAAAAAAATAGTGTGCAGGATATGGGCAGGGGCGGCTCACATGGTCGGACTGGAACATAAAACAGCTCAGGCACCAATGAAAAAGTGTCCCGCAGTTGCAAATGGATATTCATTCCTTTAGGCACAGAATGTTTGAATAGTACCTAAGGTTTTTGTTTGTTAAAATGTAAGCACATTGTGATATTAAAGAATATTTATTCAGCAACCATGGTCAAAACTACTAGCTGCATAGTGAAGTAACTCATCAAACTGGGCCACATTGGCCAAAAAGCGTGACCCATTTTGACTGGCCTACACCAGCATTTTGCATTTTTGTTACGTGTGTTGCTCTATTACCCTATAGGCCAGTCGGAGCCTGGCGGCTCATCCATAATGGGCTAGGGGGTGTCCATCCAGTGGCCCCCTCACCCATTATAGAGGAGCCAGCCCAGTGAAACACTGAGTACTCTCTCAGCTGCTTTTTCCAGCTGAGGGAGTGCTCCTGGGCTGGCTGAACTGTCAAAGGGAAACACTGTTCCCATTTGACAGTTCAGTACCCCAGCCGCACATGCTCACTGAGCAATGCAAGGCTGGGGGCGTTTTGCTTCGCCAGCCTTACATAGCTCATTGGAAATGCTGGCTGGGGCACTGCGTGTCTGTATGTGTGAAGGGGAGCTCCTGCACCTCCTCGCACATACGGACAGAGCAACCTGGAGTGGGGCATTTCAGCATACACATGCATGCCCCTGCAGATGGTATGTTCATGTTAATTATTTTTTTTATTTAAATATGTGTATGGATGCATGTATGCTTGTGTTATGAGTGAGTGTATGGTGATGGATGCTCGGATGAATGATAGTGATTGCTGTGTGAAGGTGTGTGTGTTTACTTTGGTCATTTGAGCTGATTTTGGCGAGTGGGGGGTAAGGGGAGAAGGAGGGTTGTACAACAAAGGCATTTTTGTTGCATAATGCCCCTACCCACCTGCCAAAATCCGCTCTCCTTCTGAGGCGCTGTGTAGCCCAGGGGACAGGGATGCTATTTATCTATCATAGATGTCCAGTCAAAAATACTATGCTTTCCCCCTTGACTCCCCAGCGCCAATTGTAAACTGTTTGGCTTTTTACCCATTTTTTTTTTAAACATATGGTAAAAAATGCAGCATTTTAACCCATTATTTAAAAAAAATTCACGGGGCAAACCCCCCCCCGAACACCTCTTGATTGGTTCGGGCTCCCTCACTGCGCTGGTCGTTATAGCATTTTTGTGGGAAATATTTATGCCCCTCCACTTAAAAAATTCACCAGCTCCCACTGACCCTCGGACTGTGTTGGCAGCGGGGTGGAGGGAGCCCAGGGACTTTGGTGGGAGTAGGATGGGCGGGAGCACAGGGATAGTGGTGGGGGCAGGGTGGGGGGAGCACAAGGTCTGTGATGGGGTGGAGAGAGCCCAGGAACTGTGCTAGGAGTGGGATGAGGGAGCCCAGCGTCTGTAATGGGAACAGATGGGGGAGCCCAGGGACTATACTGGGAGTACGTTGCAGTGACAGCGCACAATAGTTCCTAGCCATTTGTACATACTATCCATTTGGCATTTTTGGGGGGGCCCGGCCTGCCCAAATTTTGCTCAGGCAAAAAGGTTTGAAGACCACTGCTTTAGCCTCATAACTAGATCACATACTTAGCTGTCTGCTTTGCTTGGGCACCGTATGTTTCCAGGCTCCAAGAAACATCATGGTTGTGGCGGAAATGCAAGTAGTCATAGGATTTGACTAGTTCAGACTTTCCTGTTCCTGGCCTTAAAATTAATCTTACTGTCTTATTGAAGTGGAATACCTTGGACTTTGTTTTAGGAGCAAACACTAGTCAGCCTTTTCTATTGTAGATCTCGTTGGATTTATTCAACTATTTTCGTAAACCTGCAGGAGTTGTGGGCAACATCGCACAGCAATCTTCAAATCAAAAGAGGGGCGCAGCAGAACTCTTTCATTTCAGGCTTCAGCTTTGAGTGAAGTGTCCAAATGCCAGAATTGTTATCAAAAATATAGTGCAAAGAAAGGTTTGGTGCAACGTTAGTCGAGTTTTCAAATCACACAAGATGCAGGTTTTGATTGGACTAACTGAAAATCTCATGCAGAGATGGAAATCGCGTCGTTCTGCTCCATCTAAGGAAGACGTCTCTGGGACCTCGAAAGCGAATGCATTATTCCATCTCTGCTTCCTGCTTAATGTTTTCAGTTAGTCCAATAACCGGTATCAACACCTGTAAAAAAATAAGAAACGCAGAGTGGCTAAGATGCACCCTTGCCTTGCTCCCTTTTGGACAGAGCAAGTGTGTGGTCTTGCCCCTTAGGCCTGCGGCTTCGCCAAAACTGTACAGTATTCTGGTTGCTTCCAGTGTGTCTTCTGGGACAGAGCCTCCTAAAGCGACAATCGAACACTGCGCACTGGCTGGCCCATGAACATCGCCTTGATCTTCTCCGTTTTCATTGCCACAAACCTCTGCAGGAAAAAATACAACCCAAATACCTGAGCGAGGGTCTAAATCCCAGTATGGAGAGCCGCCTGCAAAATGCACCGAATCCGATTCTACATGCCTCCCGAACAGCCTTCCCAACACATCCATACGGGGTAGGGATGCAGGGAGGCGACGAAATGATTGCGGCACACATCTGGCCCTTTTAATGCATTCATGTCTAAGTAAAATAGCTAATACTTACAGGGGTAACTAAACTTGGAGGAGCAAGTTTTCTGCAACAGATGCGCGTGCGGCCAAATGCTACACAAATCGCGGCTCCCATAACCTGCGCCGGATTTGGCAGCCATTTGTGACCCGTCGCAAGAAAAAATGGGGACTGACTGGGCGGGTGCTGGCTGTCTCCCCAGGCACACTCTATGGCATATGCAAATGAATGTTGCTCAGGCAATTTAAAGTAGGGTGCCCCGGCACTAGCTAGGTACTCTTATTCCAAATTGCCACGTGCAAATCGCCAGGAATAATTTGCCATTTTTAAACAAGAGTTTATTTTTAAACATTTTTATTCTTTTACCATATTACGGTCCTCTTTTTTTCTTTCTTTTGTTGTTGTTAAACGAATCGGGCCCATTTGCATGCGCAGCAAGTGAAGCTGGTGCAAATTCCTCCTGGCGCCCACGGAATTCTGTGCGCACTTTGCGGGTTGCCGCAGTCTTGATCTGCACCTGGTACAATCTGCAAATGCAAATGGACTTCTTTGGGGACTGGCCTCGCAGAGTTCCATTGTTTACGTGCTCGTGGCCCTTCACTGATGGAACACTTGCCCTTGTGGGGTCGGTGAGTTGCTTTGCCTGTCTCGGGATAGGCCTGTGCTGTGGCGGCCAGAAATGGGTCCTTCTGACTCCTTTCCTGCCCGGCAGATGGGTACATTACTGTATTTTGCTGTAAGCTGGATGATTATCAAGTCAAATATATGCTCCCCTCCATGGAAGCAGTTTGCTCCTTTATCAATGCAAAAAGGATGGCAAATCAATATGGTACGTTGTTCATCCATATGTTATGTAGCTTATATATTGTGCCAGTCACCCCAGAAATGGTCTTAAGGTGCCATTACCGTGTCTGAGAAAATAGCGTATTGTGCCCGGCCAGGGGTAACCAGACCGTAGTCTGTTGAAGCAGAAGAAAGGAAAACTGGGCAAATGGAGGTTGGTGAGGAGAAGCAGGAAGAGGATACAGCTGCAGAGAACCAACAAAAAGGGAAGATTTGATGGGATGGAGGTGGACGGCGACCCAATGTGATTGTATAAGTAGGGGGCATGTGTAATGGTAGGCAGTGTCCTATCTTGACACCTACATCTACAGTGACGGCTAATCAAAAGTCTGTTTATAACCTCCGCAGAGACAATACTTCAATTGACGGCGCTAACTGGCACTATGTCCTGCAAGGCAGAACTTAAGCAATGATGTCTTACTCCAGTCATGCACCCAGATGAGACGCCGACCTGCTGTAGGTTCACTGGGAATTGCGCCTTCACCGGAAGTCTAGCCTTGATATAGAATCAGGGGTCTGTAACCTTTGGCTCTCCCAATGTTTTGGACTACAATTCCCACCAGCATAGCCAATAGTGAGGGATCACAGGAATTGTAGTCCAAAACATCTGGAGAGCCACAGGTTGCAGACCCCCGATATAGATAGTGGCAAGTGGCATGTCTATCTCCAAGGGGCCTAAACTGAGGAAGGGCCACTGGAAGAGGGCTCAGGAGCAGCCCCACCCACATACATCATTTGAGTAGCCGTTTTGACCCAGCGCTCCAAGCTCCCCACTCTTTTTGTGACTGTCCAGTTGCCCAATGGTTGAAGGTTAGCAGTGGGTCCGGTCCTAAGCAGGCAGACTGAGTGACACCCAGAACCTATGATGCATGTGACCATGCACTAGGGTAGATCTAGAGTGGGCGACACCCACTATGTCCGGAAAGCCAATTGTTTTTGGGTAACAGCATTTTCTCAATGAAGGGCTTATATTTGGAAACTGCTTTTCAGTTGCCGGGTCCGTGGCTCAGTGGACTGATGTGTCCACTACATATGTGTTTATTGGAGATTTTGTGGCCAGAGGTATTTCGACAAGGAACGGGTATGAAAGCAATAACAGACAGGGGGGCACACCTGAGCCAGGTGCTGCACAATGTAGGACGCGATAGATGGTAGTTGGCCAGTGGATAATAGGGTAAAATGTTGCAGAGACTGGGGATAGGAACAAAAGACACGAATAGGTTCAAATATGCATTATAGTGAGAACATTGAGGTCAGGGAGGAAGAGTAATGTGGGAGTAGTTGGAAGGAGCATCCTCTGGATTCAGGAGGCCTTGAGTTAGTGCATAGTATTAGCCTGTGTAGCGTGTAGGGGAAAGGATATCCAGCACAAGGGGGCAAAAGAGGGAGAAGGAATGGAAGTGAGTGGGAGCCCTGTGAGGAAGGGTATAGCGACATTAGGGACATGACTTCCTTACAGCAGAGGATGCTGTAAATTAGACATGGTATCACAAGTGACCACAGTTCAAGGGTGTTTATTGAAGGAAAACGCCTATCTAATCCTAAATCTAAAGATGGGAGCAAGCTACGACCATCAAATAATAATAACACAGTCCTAGTGGTGTCTTGCCAAAATAAAAAGGTCTATACTAAGAGACCTATTGCCAATCCTTACCTCTAAATACAAATGGTGTGGGAAACGATGTTCTGTAAAAGAAAAAGTGTTTAAGAAATCATATATGTCAGTATATTCAAGCCGTAGGCTTCCCTTCCCCACGTTTTTAGCATGGGACAAGGCAGTACACTCGACCTTAGCACAGTCTGTCTTCTCTAGCACGAGGGTGCAGTTCAAAACTTCAACATCATGACCAGGGCCTGATGCAACAAACAAACAATAAAGTTCCTTACCTTCTGTATTTCACATATATGCAATCTTCTTAGGTGTTTTACTATCCACCTCAGATCCCCCTGTGCCGGGATCAGATCCACTTTGACATCAAATCTTCAATCGGTCTCCCTCCGCCAGGCTCGGACGAATAACACACACTTGCTTTAATCCAAAGCTTTCAATTGATCTCCCTCTGCCGGGCTCGGACCAACTTGATCTACTTTGCCATAAACCTTTATCAACATCGAAGACTTTCGACTATGTGCAGGATTTTGCTTGTCCCTTCGCAGGACCACTTCACAATCCTTTGCCACTCTTTCACTTCTGTTAACTCTCAGCTGGATACCTTATAGAGACCTTCGATTGAGCATCCATGCAGTGCCCGACCACTCTGTCAAGGTATTGTATCTTGGTTTCATAGTTCAATCACTCATCTGCCGTTCAACTTCACTTGCGTTGGTTATCACACCCGTTTCAAACAATGTTAGTTTCAGCACTTGCCATACAATGTTGCCGCTTGCAACCTTGGCTTCAACACAGACCGGTCCTGTTTCGGTCTCCGTAACTCACTGGCTGTGTTGATTTCACTAATGCTGCTTTGTTGTTGGAGCCAAGGACAGTAGCACAGCAGCTGGCGATTCTCCCCGCCTTGATTATCGACGCAGAAGAGCCCCAGGTACCTCTGACACACAATACAGGACTCCTCAACTGGGTTTCCTGGTCTTACACTTTCTATTCTCGAGGTTTCCTGGAAGTAACAGTTCCTAGTCGAAAAGGTCAAGGGAACTTCCCTCCTTGAAATCCCCTACTGTTTTGCTGTTTTTTGCCTTTTGTTAAACTGCCATCTTGGAACTGCTGTTTCCTCGCGTGCCATGCCTTGCTCAGAGTGTACTGTGGTGCTCCGCCTTTTATGCGTGTGGGGAAGTGTAATGGAAGTCATGTGTGTGTGATGGTCAGTAATTGCTTGACCTCGCCTGACACGTCATGTATACTGCTCGGTTAGTCTGTTTTCTCTTTTAGCGGGGTGTCCGTGACAAAGTGTTTGTGTTATAAAAGGGGGGAGGGTTGAGTTCCTAAATATCATACCTGGTAGGATGGGGCAAAGGTGTTACAAGGAAGGGGATACTGCGTCTTGCCATCCAGTGCCCCACTCCCTGAAGACCCCTCACCCAGGTGATCCTCCCGCACTGTTACCCCCAGGAACTGGATCCAAAAGCGATGACCTTGTCCTGGCCACCTGGATGAAAGATCCCCGGGGACTAGTGTGTGAGACACCTTCTGGTTTCTCACAGTGCGCAGGGGAGAGTTTCAAGAGATATTGACATGGGTGTTGGAGGCGGGGGTGAAGTCCATGCAAGTATTTGAAGACAAGCAGTAGAAGCTTTAAAAAAAAAAACAAGTTTCCTCTGGAGCACCAACCAGCATCAAGGCAATGTCTGGAGGTGGGAGAAAAGTAGGGAAGAGTGCAAAGGATCTGGGTGGCAAGTTGAGTACCTTATCAAGCAGAGAAAAGGAGTAGCGGTGGAGGTCGAGAAGGATGCTGTCACAATAGTATAGGTTGTCAAGTACTGAGGTTAGAATAAGTGTTTTAGTGGAGTTGTCTGTAAGGAGGGGGCTAATTTGTCCAATGTTAATTAGATTGATCTTGACTGCAATCGTGCTGGAGGTGATAAAGTGATGCAGTTTAAGGTTGCTGTCATAAAGGACAACATGATCCTGAGTCTTGGGGGAGGGAGGGAGTGAGTAAGTCTGGTGGAAAAGGGATAGCAGTATGACAAAGAAGGGGGCATTAGAGGCTGGAAGGCAGATTACTTCGGTCTTCAAGGAGTTCAGCATAAGACAGCAGTTCCACCCACTTGAAAATAGTAGATAGACAATTCAGTAGATTTACAATTAGGTAAATGGGCAGGTAGGTCAAGAGTAAAAGAAGGGAAGGAGAACCCAAAGGAGGAGATCAGTTGTCCAATGATGGAGGTGTAAAGGGTGAACAGCATTGGGCCAACGACAGAGCCTTGTAAGTCATTAACAAGGAAAAGCGTTGGGTCAGGGGCATTCATGCTCCAGAAGATAGAGAAGGAACGATCGATGTCTGAGGTAAGAGACAGTCCATTCAAGAGTGGGTTCTGGGGTGTGGGGACTGCGCATGCGCGCCTGACGCATGCAGACCTAACTGCCTCGGCTCCCGGCGGCCGCTACAATTATCCTGCAAGAACTCCCGTTAAAGTGTACTATTTCCACCCCGGCTGCGCCCCGGGGGGTAGCGGATGCAGTAGAGAACCAGTGCCCGCAACCCTGAAGAAAATCGGAGTAGGAGACGCGAGATCCTCCCCGAAGTCGGCAGACGGACGAGGCGCGGCCGTTGAGGCCCTGACGCAGCGCCCGCCCCCTCCACGACGGCGTGCGTGGGGAACCCTCCTAGAGAAGGCATACAGAGACAACCCGACTCCCAAGAACCGGCGCCCTACAGATACCGCTGGAGACCCACGGCGATCTCCTCTGTCGACCCGACACTGGCATTGGGCGAATCCTCAAGGCGCTTCTCCTGGCCCGTCGGCGAGGGGAGCAGGTGAGGCTCCGCGGCTCAAAGGCCCGCACAACTGACTACCTGCTGCTCGGGCCTACGCTGCCTGTCTTTTCCCCCCTCCCCCCAATCAGCAGGACAGCGGCACTGGGGTCGAGCTGCAGCAGGACAAGGAGAACCGGGGGCCGCGCTCCACCGTGGACCGGAGATACGTTGCCAACTAACTATATTAAGGCGCAGCCAGCACACAGACACACGACCAGCCCCTGCGCTGCCTGGGCACACCCGCTTGGCATACGCTAGCCTTTTTCCAAACCCTACATCCGCCCTTTGGGTGAACACTTGAAGCGGCTGTGCCCACACTGCACGGGGCTGATCAACCGCGACATGGGGAAGGAAAAGACCAGGCGACAAACACTGCAAAGCAAAATGGACCTCTACACCGTGGAGGCCCCTCCACGCCGCTGACCTCAGCCCCCAGAAGACAAAGGGGCCAGCGACGAGCCTCAGGACCCCCCAATTTCCTTGACGGACCTCATGAGAGCGATTGGGGAATCGAGGACATCACTGGAACTTAAAATAGGTGGCATATCCACCGAGGTGTCCCTTATACGCCAAGACCTCCGCAATCTATCGGCCACGGTTGGTGAGGCGGAACAGAGAGTGTCGGACACAGAAGACACGGTGCACCGCTTGGAGCAACAACTGGCCACGATCACCCAAAAAATTGCCCAACTGGAATACCGTGCTGAGGACAGCGAAGGGAGAGCACGGCGCAATAACCTCAGGACCCTCTGAATACTGGAGAAGGAGGAGGGCCCCAGCGCTGAACTGTTCCTGGAGGATTGGCTAACTCATGTCTTCGCCCCCAAAAAACGATCCAAATTCTTCTCCATAGAAAGGGCGCAAATAGTCCCCACTTACCCACCTACCCCGCGCGCCCCGCCTAGAACGATAATCGCACGCCTGCTGAACTACCGTGATCGAGATGCGATCCTACAAATGGCAAGGGCCTCCGGCCCGGTTACATACAACGGCTATAGGGTCGGGTTCTACCCCGACTACACTAAGGAAGTCCAAAAGGCATCGCTCAAAGTCCACTATGAGGGCACCACTCATCTATTTTACACTCCCAAAGAAGCATGGGACTGGCTGGAAACCCAAGTTCTCACGGATTCCAGAACGAGGCGCACACCATCGGGCCCACCCACACAGAGGCCCAGGCCCGAGCGGCTCTCGCCCCCTCGATCTCCGGCCAATGCAGACAACGACATGACGGGGACCCCCGCGGAAAAGGGGTAAGGCCCACGCAGTGGGGGGACTAATCTGCAACGTATTAACATGGACGTGCTCACCTAGCGGCCGCCCCTCCTAATGCGGTGCTGGCGTTATCGCAGTCTGGGTTATCCCGAGGAAGTTTACCAAGTTATAAGTTTAATGTTTGGGCGACAGGTGCTCCCAGTTGGGGGGGGGGGAGTACAGGGTGGGGGGCGTTTTGGGGACCTAAGGAACCATGGGACAAGAAGGCTTGAAGCCAACAAACGTAGGCAAGGAAAGCATACACTGTCTTTGGCCAGGACCGTGGACGCCATTATCAGCCAGTCAGCAGGCACCTCAATGCGAGGCAATCCTCAGATGTCTCCCTTGGAAGGAAACCGCCATGTGTCCCCAGAAAAAGCGCAATTGCCGCTGATCCTTCCAGATGTCCCAACAAGAAGACTCGCGCAGATTGATTGAATTCCAACAAGGTAACCATACTGTCCTAGAACGTCAATGGCCTCGGCTCCAGCATAAAGCAAAGATTGGTGCTCCAGTACCTAAACCGACACTCGCCAGACATTGCCCTTCTAAACGAAGCGCACTTGATAGGCACAAACGCCAATTTTTTCAAAAGATCCAATTATTCGCATACCTACCATGCCGGATTCACGAAAGGTGCCAGGGGCACGATGATACTCGTTCACAAACGAGTTCCTCTCCAGGTAAGGAAGATCAGGACTGACCCCTGAGGCCGATATGTACTGTTGCTAGCTGATATCTGGGGCGAGAAATGGGGCCTGGCAGCAATCTATGCCCCCCCCCCACGCTGGCGAAAGAACTACTCTCCGAACTACAGAGCTTGCTCCTGGAAGAAGAGGCTGATACTTGGGTGATTGGGGGGGACTTTAATGAAGTAATGGACACCACAGTCGATAGACCCTTTAGGAGATCTGGAACCCGCCCCACCTCCACACCGCTCGCCGCGTTCGCCGAGGCCTTGGGACTGACGGACACATGGCGTTCGCTTCATAACAACGAGGCTGGCTTTTCCTTCTACTTGGGCGTCCACAAATCGTTCTCCAGGATCGATTATGCCTTTATCCCCCGCAACATAAATCACAGGCTTCTCGACGCTGTATTCCTTGCAAGAGGTATTTCGGACCACTCTCCGCTCCTCCAAACCATGAAAAACTCCTGCCGCCACCCAGACCGTAACTGGTGCCTAAACGTATACCATCTCTGCATCCCTGAAATCGCTGAGGAGCTTGAAAAAAAGACAACGGAATATTTCGAACTCAATGAAGGCTCCGTGGACTGCCCGATCTCGATCTGGGTGGCGTACAAGACGGTCATCCGGGGGGAAGCTATCTCAGCGGTTTCCGCCTATTAACAACATCAAGTCCAGAAGGTCAGAGAAGCAGAAGCACGAGTCCTGGAGTGCGAACGACAAGTCCTAATACACGACACCCAAGAAGCAAAAGAGGTGATGCTCACGGCGCAAGCCGCCCTTAGCAACCTATCTCTAGACAATGCACAAACTGCCCACCAATTAGTCCGAAGCCAAATATATGAACGTGGCGACAAAGCTAACAAGACTCTGGCCTGGTTAGAGAGATGCGAACAAGGCAGGGGACATGTACGGGCCATTAGATCTCCAGATGGAACACTCCTGACAGAAGACTCTGACATTGTCGAGGCATTCGCCGACTACTACAAAAATCTCTACACCCCACCCACTGAGAACCCGCCAGTTGAACCCTCACGCTACCTCAACCGAATCGAGATTACAATACTCCCACAGCACCAATCAGATCTCCTGAATGCTGACATCACCGACACCGAGGTGCAAGAGGCGCTGGCACAGCTCCAGTCCGGGAAAACTCCGGGCCCCAACGGGTTCCCAACGGAAACGTGGAAATGCCTCGGTGGCTCACTATCTACCCACATGCACCGCATGTTCCTACGCAGCAGAGAGCTGGGAGCACTCCCCCCAGACCTCAGGAAGGCATGCATAGTAGTCATACACAAGCCTGGAAAACCCCCGGAAGAATGTGCATCCTACCGCCCGATATCCCTGATCAACGGCGAGGCCAAGGTCCTCGCCAGAACACTTGCCAATAGACTAATGCAGATGATTGAGACCCTCGTCCACCCGGACCAATGTGGATTCATGTCCAATAAATCAACTCAAATGAACTTACGTAGAGTCCAATTGGCGCTGAGCAGAGCGAAAGAAATACCAGCCCCACTCGCCCTCCTGGCGGTGGACTTTGAAAAGGCGTTTGACTCTGTGGGATGGGAAGCTCTGTGGGCGATCATGGCTAGGATGAACCTGGGGCAGACATTTATATCATGGGTAAAACTTCTTAATGCATCCCCGGAGGTCACGGTGAGGGTGAATGGCAGGTCTTCCAAATCATTTCCCTTGGGTAGGGGCACGAGGCAGGGGTGCCCGCTATCCCCACTCCTCTTCCTCCTGGCCATTGAACCGCTAGCAATTGAGCTTAGAGCCAATACCAACTGGACCGGTTTCGTTTGGCCGGAAGGGGGAGAAGACCACCTTTCGATCTATGCGGAAGACCTTCTCATATACCTCATTAACCCGTGCATCAAATGCCCGGCTGTCTCCCTCATTCTCAGGGAATATCAGAATTTTGCGGGCCTAAAGGTTAATGAGGCCAAAAACCATATTCTTCCTGATTCAGGGGGGCGAGTCTGCGATCCCGGTGACCTGCCCATACCATGTCTCTATTAAGGAATTTAAATACCTGGGTATACGGCTTGACCCGACGCTCGAGGAGTATCCCCGACTTAATCTACAACCAGCAATTGAGCGGTTCACCAGAGACACCACCCATTGGCAATCACTTCCCCTATCGCTAATGGGTAGAGCCGCGCTATTCAAAATGATGACCCTCCCCAGGCTGTTGTATGTTCTTCAGAAAACCCCATTCCTCATCCCACCAGAAACTTACGCACTCATTGACAAGTACCTACGCACACTGCTAAGGGGCGGGAAACAATCCCGGATTGCCCTTGATACGCTCCAGAGATCAGTATGGGAGGGAGGCATCGGTTTACCCTGCATACGCACCTTTTACCTTGCGACACAGATAGGAGTGGTAAACGACTGGATGCACGCGGACCCCACATTGCCACACATCCGTATCGAACTGGAGATCATGGCCCCTGAATACCGCTGCAAATCCTGTACGCCACCCATGACCAACTCCCGGCGCTGCCCAAAATGACCCACCATATACATCGCGCCTGGCGAGACGCACACAAACTAATCGGCTGGAAAGGACAGCCAACGCTATCACAACCCATATGACACAATGCGCTCCTCCCGGAAATAGTGAGAATGGGCTCCTTTGGTCACTGGCATGCAAAAGGAATACACACACTAGCACAGGTGATACAAGGGGGTCGCCTCCTGAGCTTTGAGACCATCCGAGAACAATTCAACCTGGCACCCATTGACCGGTTTCGGCACGCACAACTAGCCCACGCTATCCGCACCCAATTCCCTGACATGACAATCATACCCCCCTGCTCCCCCATCAAGACCAATATCCTCCCGCAACGCATCTCCTCTAAGGTCACCTCCACTCTTTACCAGGCCCTTAACTCCTTCGGGGCTACACAGCTAGAGGGGCTCAAAGCAAAGTGGGAAAGGGACGTAGGTCACCTTGAACCTGAAGATTGGGTTGATGCATTAATGTCTCCTACAGAAATTGGTATAGAATCCAAGCTTAGGCTAGTACAGTTGAGAATCCTCCATCGCTCATACCACTCTTGTGCTGTAATGGCCAGATGGGGTGGACTAGAAGACGGGACATGCGTTTGATGCAAAAATGAACCGCCCACCTTCTACCATATGATATGGGACTGTCGAGTGTTACAGGCCTTCTGGGAGGACAGTATTAGTACAATTTCTGCCGCCCTGGCGACACCAATCCCCAGGGATCCCAAAATGGTACTCTTGGGCATCTGCGGTGAAGTAGACAAAATATGAGAAAATGTTTCTGGCAATTGCGATGGGGGCAGGCAAAAGACTTATTGCAGCTAATTGGGGATCTGCCGACCCACTGTGCCTGAACCGTTGGAGTAACGAGCTGGATAGGTGCGCAGCTTCAGAGCGCCGGATTTATAATGCACGGGGCTGCCCCCGTAAATTTGAAAAAATATGGGGTAAATGGGTAGATGCTCACTGAAATCTGCTGGTGGGGATGGATCAATACCACTGTTACCATTGGTTACCTGCCTTGTTTTGTTATTGTCTTACGGTCCTCGGCCTTATGGGCCTCTTCTAACTGTTATTAATGGTATGCTGCCTTTATCCTATGTATGCCGATGATCCATGTTTGTTTTTTTATGTTGTGTTGTTCAAACTCAATAAACAGAGTTATAAAAAGAAAGTGGGTTCTGGATGCCATAAGAAGAGAAGAGTGGTGCTTTGTACTGAAGGCATTGAGAGGTTGAGTATGATTAGGATGGAAGATAGTTTGGAGTGGTAAACAGAAGTAAAGATGTTTGAGACATGGTGGAAGGCATGTTCTATGGAATGCCGGCTACCAAAGCCAGATTGGAAAGGTCCCTGAGAGTCCAGATAGGTGGATTTCCTGTTGATAACAAGATGTTCAAGGACTTTTGAGAAGGGAGCGTTGGAGAGATACAGGCCTGCAGTTGGCAGATCATCCGGGTCAGCTGAGGGATTTCTAAGGATAGGTAGAAAGATTGACCCCTTGGAGGAAGCAAGAAAGACACCAAGGGCCAAGGAGAGGTGGCAGCAGGTGAGAAGTGAAAGTGCATTTTCAGAGTGGGGCAAATGGGTCAACAGGGGTACAGGAGGGGTTGGTGGCAGTCCTAAGCATGTGTGTAATGTCAACTGCCAGGAATGAGACACGGACACAGAGAGCTCATAGTTTTGCCAATAAACTTTCATTCAAAATAAAAGGGGTTGGAAAAAGGCCTCACTAAATTTGCTCTGAGGCATTTCCTTACCTCAACCAAAACTAAGGGTCTGTCCAATGTCAAGATGTCCAGAGCAGAAACTGTCCTGTGTCCCAAGCCCTATCCTAGCCCTCACATTCTAAAAGTACCATTAAGGTGAAAAGGGTAATGTCTTTGGTCCTGAAAAGTGCACCCATGTTCAAGTTCAATGAAAGGGATAACTCCAACAAATAGGCTCTCGCTGTGATAGTGTTCACAGTTCCTGGGAATGTCTCCCTTCGCCATGTTTCTTTTCAGCAAAACAAAGTTCAACATCATAAATGAATGTCGTACAACTCCGGAAGATTACTCCCTCCTCTTGATGTTTGCAGATTACTTTATAGATTTGACTTTGCCTAGTATACTTCCCTGCCACGCCTTTCTTAACCAGTTCACTGAATTTGTAATCCACTTACATTGTGTTCGTAGTTCCTGGGAATGTCTACCTTCCCTTGGTTTCTCTTCAAGACACTTCATAGGATACTTGGGATACTTCCCTGCCAAGGTTTTTTTCAACTTAGTATGTTTTTGCTCAGAAACTCTAGTTTGACTGACGTATTCTTCTGCCAGGTCTTCCTTATGTGTTCTGCATTGAACACTTGTAACGTGACTGTGTTTGGTATACTCTCCTGCCAGGACTTTTCATGTGACTTGCTTTACACAGTGATAATCTTGTCTGTACCCGGTATACCCTCCTGCCAGGACTTTTCTTGTGATTCCCTTTACACACTTGTCTGTGCCTGGTATACTCTCCTGTCAGGACTTTTCATGTGATTTACTTCTCACACTTGCACACTTGTGTATTTTCGCATTAATTCTATTTCTCTTTTTCTGATAATATTGGGTCTCATATTCCCTGTAATTTATTCCAGTCTCTTTTAGACTTCTTTGGCAGCGTTGCCGAAGCACCCCGGTGTCCTAGTTTCCCACTGTAGGGCTCACCGTCTTCAGTTCCTCTGCGGTAAACGGGAAGCAGCGTGGTGTTCCATCTTCACCTCGCAGGCTCGCCGGCTTTGTCTGATGTTTTCAACGTCCTTTGCCCCACCCGCTTGCCTTCTAGAGAGCTACATCTTTGGGAGGCGTCGAGGCTACTCCCAGGTTACCGTGGCCAAAGTGTCTTCTTTCTTTCCTCCCGTGGTCTCCCCATGGTGAACCGACTCTCTCAGTCCTCCGTCATCTGCATTCTCCCAGAGCCGGCTGGCTCCATGTACTTCTTGGCTTGGCGGTCCCTCGGTCAGCACAGAGAGGGCAAAACTTCCCTAAGCAGCTTCTCTCTACATTTTGCTGGGTAAGGATTTTAAATATCCAAGCACCTATTACATGCTTGCAACCACATTCAGTCTCCTCGTCCCAGTATTTCTACATTTATGGGAATTATAGGCAGTTCTTGGTATGCTATTTGCAGAAAATTTAAAGGTGTCACCAGTAGGTCTCAGCACAATATTCCATCAAGGCATGAGGAATAAAAGGAATATCGCTAAAATGGAAAGGGGAATACCATGTCTCATCTGTTAATGTCGACTCCCCCTATGAGGGTCGCCTTCCCCATGTGATCCTCCCTCGTATGGCTGCCCCCAGGGTCAGGAAGCATCCCCCGTCCCTCAGCCACACAAGGTGAGGCTTTCCCCGGGACAGAAGTGATGGCATCCTCAGATTCATCACAGCAAGTTCTATAGGAGATGTTAGGGGGGAAATGAGTGTTGGGAGGAGGTGGCACAGATAGGCGTAGGGGTGAGAATGAATCGGGGGGGGGAGGCATTGCAGAGTTATGAGGGTTTGTAGCAGCTAAAGTCATTAGCGGAGAGGGAAGAATGGGCTGGTCTGGGGCAAGGAAGATTCAGCATGATTTGCATTGTGGAGGAGAGTTTGCATGCCTGGGACCGTATGGTGGTAATTAGATTGTTGACATAGGATGGATTTGCTGAGTCAAGGAGTGGAGTAAAGGAAAGGAGGGAATTATCAAAGTTGAGAAGAGAAGGGGTGTGTTTTGTTATACAATTTATGATTGCAGCATTCCATTTTGCTGAGACAGTTCTGAGGGATAATCCAACGCTGGGGGACTGGGGTAGAAGGAGTGATGGTACGAGAGGGATAGTTGAGGTCATAGTGTTGGCCGAGAGAAGGCCTGTGAAATGGACAAGGACATAGGAGAGGAGCAAGAGGAAGCAGGGAGGACCTAATATTGACATGGTGGGGAGAATGAGTCATGTTTTCTTTTTTAGATTGTAGAAATATGAGGTGGAGCAAGTGAGGGGTAGACATAGAAAAGAAAGTGGGCGATAGAGTACTCAGAGGGGTTGATAGGCTGGAAGTAGGTAGAGAAGAAGACAAGGGCAAGAGAGTTTCCCTGGAGGTGTGCAAGTAGTTTGTGAATGGAGGTGAGAAAGTGCTTGGAGAAGAAAGTTCTCCAGCATGGGGTCTGGCATGGATTCACATGCTCATGAATATTCCCCGTCATCAGGCTGGGAATCCTCGGTAAAGAAAAAATCAGTTTCAGTTTTGTTTCTGAACTGTCTTTCTACTAATAACCAATAACTGGTCTCTGGGTCATACTGCCCCCAGCCAATGACTGCCCTATACCTAAGCCCCTCCTCTGGTAGCCATCTTCAGACTTTTACAGCACGTTCAAGTGTTGGGAGTCCTTGTGCTTAGCTCTCGAGCTTTTACTGCGTATTGCGTTTTTTAAAGAGTTTACTATTATTTTTTCAGTCAAATCGAGTCTCAAACTCTACCGATTCATCTTCCGATTAACGGGGACACGTTTTGGAAATCTCTACGCCCCTCAAGGGCAGAAGTTCGTTGAATTTCACTTCTTGGATGGATGATTCCAGAAGATCTTTGAGGCCTACCCTACTTCCGTCAGGACGTACAGACCAGGGTACTGGATATGCCCTTCGACGGGAACAACCTGTTCGGCAAGGCAGTGTGACGAGTCACTGCAGGCCATCAAGGCAGACACCGAGATGCCTGATGCTCTGGGCACGCTACATCAGCGACGGCCGTCCTTTCGGACCTCCAGAGGCAAGTCCGAAGGTGCCTCCAAAGGATTTGGCGGCAGCTCTTCGTAGTACCGATCTTTGTCGCTAGAAGCCTACAGAGGCCACAACAAGGCCGGTGGACATCGTCGCCAAGGGGCCCAAGGAGGCAAGGCTTCAGCGAAGCAGTACTGAACCGGCCGTTAAATCAGGCCCCCACCCGAGCACCCCGGTGGGAGGCCGGGTGGCGAATTTCGTCAGCATGTGGGAATCCATATCCACCAACCGTTGGGTGCTGAATGCCCTGGCCCACAGGCACACTCTGGAGTTCCAAAGGAAGTGCCCAGACTTTCCACCGGTGGCCAGGAAAGAAGACCACATCCCACAACTACTTCTGGAGGTACGAGCGATGCTGGCAAAGGGCGTGATAGAACTCGTCCCGAAGAGGCTCCTGGGCTCTGGAGTATACTCGCGGTACTTCCTCGTCTGAAAGAAGACTGGCGGCTTGCGGCCTATCCTGGACCTCCGTCGCCTCAACAAATACATAAAATCCCAAAAATTCCGGATGGTCACTCTTCAGCACGTTCTGGGACAGCTGGAAGAAGGGGACTTCCTGTTGTCGCTGGACCTGGAGGATGCATACTTCCACATCCCCATACACAAAGGACATCGAAGGTTTCTACGCTGCGTGGTCCAGGGGCGGCACTATCAGTTCAAGGCACTGCCCTTCGGTTCAAAGTCAGCACCAAGGGTCTTCACCAAGTGCTTGGCACCGGTGGCGGCGCGGCTGCTCCTGCAGGGGATCCACGTCTACCCCTATCTGGATGATTGGCTTATTCGAGCGAAGTCAAGGGAACTCGCTGTCGACCACACAGCGAGGACCGTCCGCCTGCTCACGGAACTGGGGTTATCGTTCAACTTTGCGAAGTCCTGCTTGGTGCCATCGCAGGACACTCTGTTCCTGGGAGCCAGGCTCAACACAGCAGCGTGGCTGGCTTCACCGTCGGAGGAGAGGATAAAGGCCATCCTGGGCAAGGTACAACAGCTGTTGACCATGGAAGTAGCCAGGGTGAGGTCCATCAAGTCCCTGCTCGGCATGATGTCGTCGTGCATCTAACTCGTGCGACTGTGCAGGTTGCGGATGCCCGTTGGATACAAGTGGCGGGAAGTTTCAAAGACAAGATCTCCCTCAATGGGACTTTCCGTCAAGCGATCCAGTGGTGGGGCACCCGCACGCATCTCACAGCGGGCATGGACTTCCAGACCCCAGCCCATCAGGAGACGGTGACGACGGACGCCTCCCTGGAGGGATGGGGCGCGCACACTGGCGATCTCCACGCAAGAGGCCTTTGGCTCCCGGAGGAGAGTTCACTGCACATCAACGTCCTGGAGTTTCGGGCCGTGTTCTGGGCCCTCAGGTCCTTACTTCCGTCCCTCAAGGACAAAGTGGTAAGGGTCTTCACCGACAACACCCCCACGATGTTCTACATCCGGAAGCAGGGGGGCACCAGATCCCCAGCTCTCTCCAAGGAAGCACAGGATCTGTGGCACTGGGCCGTCACCCAAGGGATGTTCCTGGTACCCTTTCACCTGGCAGGAGTAAAGAACACAGTTGCCGACTCACTCAGCAGGTAGCTGCGCTCTTGCCACGAATGGGAGCTTTGTCAAGATCAAGTAGATCTCCTATTCCGATGATGGGGCAATCCCCAGATCGATCTGTTCGCGTTGGCGACGAACACCAAGTGCCGGAGGTTCACCAGCAGGTTTCCCCAGCCAGGGAGCATGGGGGATGCATTCTCCTCCCCCTGGGTCGGCCTGTTCCTCTATGCGTTCCCACCTTTGCCGTTGCTCCTGCGACTCATCAGTCAACTCAGATGGTCCCGGTGCAGGATGATCCTCGTTGCACTGGCATAGCCGAGGCAGATATGGTTCCCGGACCTTCTGGACATGTCAGCGTCCCCTCCAGTCAAGCTACTGACGGACGCGGATTTTCTCGCCAGGGAAGGAGGCGCAATCCTGCATCACGACCCAGGATCTCTGAACCTGCAGGCCTGGCTCCTGCAGCACTAGAGTTCGGAGGCTATGACATCCCGCCAGACTGCAAGGGATTCCTCGACTCTTAAGTGCTATGGACATAAATGGAAGAGGTTCTCTGTTAGGTGCTGTGCACAGAAGATCAACCCTATGCAGATTACGGCCCCTCAAGTGCTGCCATACTTGCTGTCGCGGGCCAAGGCGGGGCTGGCGCATGCCTCATCTGGCGGCTATCTCCTGCTACACCAGAACTCTGGGGCGGTCGTCGCTGTGGTCTCACCGCCTGGTGAAGGAGTTCATGAAAGGACTGTTTTGCTCGTTCCCACCGGTGAAGGCTCCGGCCCAGGCGTGGGAGCTCAATGTGGTGCTCACCAGGCTCATGGGCCCGCCATTGGAGCCTTTGCATTTGGCGCCGCTGAAATTCCTCTCAGACGGCATTTCTTGTGGCCATCAACTCTGCACAACGAGTGGGAGAGATCCAGGCCCTCTCCTGTAAGCCTCCGTACCTGACATTCCACCAGACGAGAGTAGTGCTGAGGACGCACCCCTCCTTCATGCCCAAGGTGCTGTCGGACTTCCATCTCAACGAGCCCTTGGTGTTGCCTGTTTTCTTCCTGTCGCCTTCATCTCCGGCTGAGAGGACTCTGCACTCGCTGGATGTGGCTAGAGCACTGAAGTTCTACGTGGACCTCACGAAGAGTTTTCGGAAGACATCACAGCTGTTTGTGAACTTTAGCCCTGTGAATCAAGGGAAGGCCCTCTCCAAGGCTTCCATTTCCAGATGGCTCTCCGGCTGCATCATGCACTGTCACTGGTTGGCAAACCGACCGTAGACCGACCATCTGAGAGCCCATTCGACCAGAGCGACCGCTGCTACTACGGCATTCCTGTCTGGTGTGCCCCTGCTGGACAACTGCAGGGCAGCTATGTGGAGGTCGACGCACACCTCCACAAAATTCTACTGCGTCGTCCGGGATTCCAGGGAGAAGTCCAGAGTCGGCCAAGCAGTGCTGCGCAACCTGTTCGAAACTGAAAGTGAGCCCGGTGAGGAGGTAAGAGATGCCTAATGTTGAGTTGTTGAAATGCTTAATGTTGAGCCTTGCCACCCCTGTGGTGTGCATGTGTGTACTGCTATGTATTCTTGTATTCATGAGCATGTGAATCCATGCCAGACCCCATGCTGGAGAAGGAACAAGTTACTTACCTGTAACTGTTGTTCTCCAGCATGGGTCTGGCATGGATTCACATGCGAATCCTCCCTCCAACCCCTCTGCGGCTCTTCTCTTGGTCCTACTGCCACTTTACGTGCTACCAAATTTGAAGATGGCTACCAGAGGAGGGGCTTAGGTAGAGGGCAGTCATTGACTGGGGGCAGTATGACCCAGAGACCAGTCTTTGGTTATTAGTAGAAAGACAGTTCAGAAACGAAACTGAAACAGATTTTTTCTTTACCGAGCATTCCCAGCCTGATGACTGGGAATATTCATGAACATGTGAATCCATGCCTGACCACAACAGTTACAGGTAAGTAACTTCTTCCTTATGTCAGATTGATGGTGAGAGATTTTGGTACGGTTGAAGTAGACCACGAAGATCATAGGGATTCCAGTGGGCAGGGATTCAAGATGGAGGTCAGGTTCCAGGAGTTTAGAGGGCCAATAGCAGAGGAGGATGGTGACAGGGTAGGGGAGTTGAATGGCAGTGGTTTCAAATGTCAGAGGGTAGTATGAGGATGACCATTGTTGACCATAAGACAAATCCCCGTACCTCTTTTGAGCAAGTGGGGGAGGTGTGTTGGAATGTAGCAGAATTAGTGAGATGGGCAGCCGGGGTTGCAGGTCAATAACATGAGTACCATTGAGTTGGGTAAGACATTATTATGGTGTGTTAAATATTGTTTTGGTAGGGGGCAAATACTGTTTTTAAAGCTGCTTCCTTTCATGCTCTGATTAGGTGAATTATTTTTTTTCCTCTGCAATCCAGAGATATAAAGCAATACAGAAGAAAACTGATGTGTATCTGATGGTTGCGTATTTCGAGCAAGGAAAGCAAAAACATACACAATATATTCTGGCACCAACCAACCGAGCGATGCAGCTTCGGTAGCTGCCATTTGTATTGTCTGCCTTTTAATTACCTTTCCTTGTTAATGACCTGCATTTTTGGTGTTCGACAGCGTTTAATTACAAGGTCCATCACCTTTGCTTTCGCCTGTTTCGTTCGCTATCTGCAGTATCACTGCGCGTATCATGCTTGCATTCCCAGTCGATCCATCAATTTCAGCAGATCCCTTAATCTTGTTTGATAGGATGCTGTCCTGGATTATCCCCTTCGCATGCAGCTGCCACCATGCCTGGCATCTGTGTGTGAACATGTACCATGTGTGTTTCATGGTATTGGATTTTCTGTTTTAGCTAGCCAAGTGCCACTGCTTAATAGATCCTGGGGAGCATTTGCACTCTGGTCCAACCAGAGCCACTAGTCTTGGTACCTTGGCTAGTCATCTTTGCCCCTGTGGGGTGCAGTCTTGTGGCCTTGGAAACCATCAGGGGGTTAGTGGAAAGCTTTGATCATATCCACTGGGATTTCCTCTGGGTAGGAGCCATTCCATTTTTTTTAAATCCCTCTGTGCTATTATAGCATAAAACCACCCACACACAAGACTTTATGGACCCTATATCCAAAGAGTCAATCATTCTCAGGAAGAAATTATTCGTATTAGTTTAGCAAGTACTTGTGTTCCCTTTCGCTCTGGTAGCTCGTCAAGTGTTAGTTGCGTGCTTTCTCGCTCTGTTAGTCTGTTAATTGTCCATGTGCCTTTTCGCTATGTTAGTTTGGCAAGTGTTTGCCTGCCCTTTCGCTATGTTAGTTTTGCAAGTGTTTGCATGCCTTTTCGCTCTTAGTTTAGCAAGTTTTTGCATGCTCTTTCGCTATGTTAGTTTGGCAAGTGTTTGCATGCCCTTTCGCTGTGTTAGTTTGGCAAGTTTTTGCCTGCCCTTTCGCTATGTTAGTTTGGCAATTTTTTGCATGCTCTTTCGCTATGTTCGTTTGGCAAGTGTTTGCCTGCCCTTTCGCTATATTAGTTTGCCAAGTTTTTGCATGCTCTTTCACTATGTTAGTTTGGCAAGTGTTTGCCTGCCCTTTCGCTATGTTAGTTTGGCTAATGTTTGCCTGCCCTTTCGCTATGTTAGTTTGGCAATTGTTTGCATGCTCTTTCGCTATGTTAGTTTGGCAAGTGTTCGCCTGCCCTTTCGCTATGTTAGTTTGGCAATTGTTTGCATGCTCTTTCGCTATGTTAGTTTGGCAAGTGTTCGCCTGCCCTTTCGCTATGTTAGTTTGGCAAGTGTTTGCATGCCCTTTCGCTATGTTAGTTTGGCAAGTGTTTGCATGCCCTTTCGCTATTTTGTGCCTAGGTTTTATATATGAGTTGCAAAGTTACCATAATGCTCCTGAAAAAGGATCTAAGACCCAAAACGTGCATCTGACAAATTGATGGCTAAATATTACATGTTAGAAACGAACCACGGCAGTCGTCAGAATCTATCTAAGCATAACGGTGAACATGAATTCTGGTTCATTTTGTTCTCATTAACATTGTACAGTTTGAGGAAACAATTCTACCCAACTAATAGTCGTATGTGGCGTGACATTTTTTGTATGGTGTCTACATAGCTGTGTCTGGCTTACAATTTGATTTAGTATATGGATCCTTCTTTAATTGCAATCTCTCCAGACTTGGTTCTAAAAGGTAACTTAATGGGTCTTGATGTAATTCACTGGGCTCGGGAAATCAATTCAGTGTCTTGTCTAAAAGATACAGATACCATCAAATTCATACCTGCGTTTTTTTTACTTGATAAAGTTTCACGGTTTAGCTCTGTTATGCATGTCATATGTTGTGTTCTTATAGTGTGTGGTCTAAATTGATTTGGGTTTGATATTTGGTTATTGCTACTGAAAAATTAAAAATGAAAGTAAGACAAGCACCTGTCTAAGCTAATAATTCAAGTGTTATCATGAATATTTGATAAAAGCTGGTTTACCATAATTTTACAAATTTGTGGCATACACATTACCATTTTGTTAGGTCAGCTTGATATCCACGTGTAAGCGATAATTCACTGTTGAAACTTTTTTTAATATAAAATAATAGAAACCCAATGATATTAATACCATTTTGATGCCTGTTACCTTTTGATTATTGGTATATGATAATGATGAGGTTTTATTCCCGTTTTAATTCCTATGTTGTTGGTCTTGTAAGAAATGAATTCATTAGTCACTTGATATTATTAGTAGAGGGCCGTTACCCATGAGTGCAGTTACCATAGCTTTTGTTCAGCTTGTTGAGGCAGGAAGAAAGAAAGTGCACCGCTGTACGGTTTGTTTTGCTCACCGGTGTGGAACTGGTTAGTTACATCTTCTGTTTGGATGTCGCCGGGATACATGCTGTTTGGCATTTGTATCTATCCACCATTTTGTAGCAATGTCGTGCAATGACGTTATTGCATGATGACTTCATCACACAAGTTGTTACGAAAAATGTTCTATTTGTTTATAGTTTTGCTTCTTGTAAAGAATATGAAAATTAACCAAAGGTAAATGTTAACTAAGTATGATTGTTAATTGTGGCAAATGCTGTTGTCATTTAGTTATAGTAGGCTTTTTCAAGAACATTATTTGAGAAATTGAAAGCTTAAACGTTGTGGTATGTTCTTAACCTTTCTCTCTCCTGTATCCTCCCATCAACTCCCTTCTGTCCTCGCCCAAAACTTCCCACTCCCAACACTACCACTACCTCTACTCTCCACTAGTCCCCAGCCTCTTAACTTCTCTCTCTCTCTCTCTCTCTCTCTCTCTCTCTCTCTCTCTCTCTCTCTCTCTCTCTCTCTCTCTCTCTCTCTCTCTCTCTCTCTCTCTCTCTCTCTCTCTCTCTCTCGCACACCTACTTCAGCCTTCCCTGTTCTACTCTTCCTCGAAAACCCATAGCCAAATTGGTACCACCCTCTCAGTCCAAACGCCTTGCTTTCACTCTCTCAAAGCACTTTAACAGTCTCTGCCAAATCCTCCTCCACCAGCTATACCCTCCTAGCCGGTCTCTTGGTCCACCCCCTCCTATTCTGACCTCACCTGTACACCATTCATTCTCAACTGAATCTGTTGGCTTATTGTAGCCCCCTCCTTCCTGCCTAGGAGTTCTCTTTGGCTCCCACTAGTTCCCCGAGTCAGCTGCTCCCCTGGGTCAATCTTTATCTGAGCTATACCCTTCATGGCCAGGGATTCCATGTGAGCCTTCAAAAAGCTCTCTATCCATGCCCTACTTTCGGTCTCCATGTTCCTCCAGCCAGCATCGTGGTCAGATGGGTCGTTTTCTCTCTGGTTCTCTCCAATTCTTGTGTCGTCATTCCAACAGGATTTCGGGGGTGATTCTGGGTCTTCTCTTATTCCTATGCAGTCCCTTGCCAGTTCCAGTTTCGATGCTGCTGCCCCACTACTCCCCTGTACCCTGTCTGGGGGTTGTGGGTGGGTGTTTGGTCTCCCATTCCATTTCTGAAGAGGAAAACCCAGTCCTTTCCCACTTGGGCGAGTCAGTTCCTCCTGCTCCTGGCTGGGTCTTATGCATTGTGGTAATTGTAGTCTAGGTTTTTCTTCAAATGTTACTGCTTCTTGGCTTGCATGTGAGGTTACTGAGCAATCTGATGCATGCTGGTCATTGTACTCTCTCAGGGAATAGAAAAAGAGACCTGACCAGGAGAGTGGTTGAGAGGCCACGTGTTCAGAGAAAAGGACAAAAATGTGCAGGATTACTCCAGGCATGCCGGGGACTGGAGTATCCTCAACAACCCCCTTTCCCTTGACAGGTTCCAAGCCATGACGCTGTTACACCCACTACCGACCCTCGGGAAGCTGGATGGCTCGCTGTGCAAAATTGCTCTCTATAAATGACTGCTATTAAATTGTAAAACCATCCCTGGTCTTGCCCCCACTTCCCCGTCAAGCACATCTCACTGGAGTCTCGCTCTTGATCTTTGAAGTCTTTGTTTCTGCACTACGTGTTAGCCTCCTGTCCTCCTGTGCCTCCTCCTGGTTTTGCTTCTTTCCCCTACTTACCCCACTCAAATGGAATGATCCCTCTACTCCACTGACATGCTCTCTCCACAGCCATCAAAGGCCTGTCTTTAGTGGAACTCGGCAAAAACGTGGCACAAGTGCCACCTGCTTGCAATGGCAGGAACCCCATAATCCCTTCCACCCTCCTATCCAAACTATCCCATCTCTCCTGCATTCTGCCCTCAGGACCACTCTATGCAATTTGTAAATAGTGGCCTGATGCTATCAACGTTGATAAATATTTGTATGTCCTTCCCTGTTCCCAGGTATATGTTATTTTACCCCGCCACCACTCTGTGTACGTCAGTCAATCAAACAATGCTCTTTTGGAAAGGCACTGTACCCTCGGACTGCCTATGCTCTCCGTTATTGCCTATTGCCTACAAGTGCCACCTGCTTGCAATGGCAGGAACCCCATAATCCCTTCCACCCTCCTATCCAAACTATCCCATCTCTCCTGCATTCTGCCCTCAGGACCACTCTATGCAATTTGTAAATAGTGGCCTGATGCTATCAACGTTGATAAATATTTGTATGTCCTTCCCTGTTCCCAGGTATATGTTATTTTACCCCGCCACCACTCTGTGTACGTCAGTCAATCAAACAATGCTCTTTTGGAAAGGCACTGTACCCTCGGACTGCCTATGCTCTCCGTTATTGCCTACTTTGTAAGTCACTTCTGTTCAAAATGTCACCATATTCTTCAATACATACAAATGCCCCCTCTGTTTTCCACTAATTCCCATATTCCCCACTCTCATCTGGGACCAGTCTCTGCCCACTCTCCACTGCCAGAAACAGCAGCCCACTGCAGGGTGGCTCAGGACATCTAATAAGTACCTTACCCGAACGGCACCACTACTTAGATATCGCCCAAGGGGTCCCCCTATCAAGATGTCCCCACGGCCAACTCTCCTCTGCATGCATCAACACAAAATCAATGCATCTTGCATTTTCCTACTCTCCCAATTAACATAACCGACCATCTTCCCTTCTAGATCTAACAGAGTGCTGGAGACTATGCAAATGGCAGCGGTGCACGATACGAATCCCAGTAACATATAACATAGCATAGCATATACATGACAGCATTCACACAGCATAAGTCCAAAAATACCTGGAAGAGAACAGTCTCCTAGGCCTGCGGCAATCTGGCTTCCGCCCACGACATGGCACCGAAACGGCTCTCCTTGACCTAAAGCACCAAATGGACGACCTTAGAGACATAGGAAAACCGGCCCTGCTCCTGCTTCTTGACTTATCTGCTGCGTTCGACTTGGTCGATCACAACACCCTCTGCCACCATCTCGCAACTGCTGCCAACTTCTCCCCTAAAGCCTGTGATTGGATTACCTTCTTTCTCCAAGAAAGGGCCGTGAAAGTCTTCTCTGACTCAGCCTCCGCCACCCCTAGCCTCATCAAATGTGGAGTCCCACAAGGGTCATGTATAGCACCTACGCTATATAACCTCTTTACTAGACCTCTGTTTAGCATCCTGGATTCCATGGGCATTTCATACACCAATTATGCAGATGACACACAGGTGCTAATCCCACTCACGGGTGACTACAAGACAGACATGTCTAATCTCACTACCATCTATTCGACCATCCAATCTTGGATGGCGGACAACTGCCTATGCCTCAATAGCGAAAAAACAGAAATCCTACTCATCGGCTCACCCACCACCTTGAGTAACCTTGGTCAAGACTACTCCTCCTTCACTATTGACAACACACCTGTTAAGGTATCCAACAACGTCAAAACACTTGGTGTCCACCTAGACTCGGTCCTCACCATGGACAGACAAATTAATTCCATTGCCACCTCATCAGCTCCTACGCCAAAATTATCAACAAAGCCAGACCCTTCCTATCACGTCAGAATTGTCTTACCATTGCCAGGGCCATAATTGGCTCCAGACTCGACTATTGCAACGCCCTCTTATCAGGGACTTCCTGCAAAAACCAGGCCAAACTCCAACTGGCTCAAAACAACGCCCTGAGGGCAGCCACTGGAACCTCAAGGAAAGAGCACATCTCTGAAATTAGGAGGCAGGTCCACTGGCTCCCTGTCAAACAGAGAATCATCTTCAAAACACTTTCCCTCGCACACAAATGCCTTCATGATCTTGCTCCCCCATACCTTGTCCAGAGAATTGTCAAGCACACCGCCACAAGACCTCTTAGGGAGGGGTACTCTAACAAGATCCTTGTGCCTAAGACCAAAAGGGCCCATGCAGGGGGATCCAGCTTTCCCATGATAGCCGCCTCACAATGGAATGCCCTTCCACCCCACCTAAGAATGATTGAGTCCCACCAAGCCTTCCGCAAAGCAATCAAAACCATGACCTTCATATGAATACCAGTTGAATGCTGTCTGCTGTCCGTTGTAATCCGTGTATGTCTTACTTATGTATCTGCAACGTAGAGACGTCACGGTCACATGTAGCCAACCTTAAGCAAAACTCTGCGACACTTTCATGTAACAGCGCCACGATGCCTCTGGGCTGCATGTGCACTATACAAATGCAAATAAATAAATAAATAAATAAATAAATAAATATGTGTTTTATTAAACTTCCCTCCTATTGAAGATTGATTCTTCATGTAGTCCCTCAGCTTCGCTCCACTTCTTGGGTCGGAGCTGCAGAAAAGAGGGAGGTTAATTGACACTGCCCTCCCTGAGTCCAGCCTCCAGCGTAGCTCATAGAATAACATGAGAAGAGAGTCCAAATAAACACCCTGGATGGCTCTCTATGACATGTGCATCATCAACTAGCTGCAGGGACAGGGGCTTTCTAGCCCTCCACTAGGGAAAGTTCACCAAATCAATGGCTGCTAGGCTTCTTCCCTGCAGAGTATAGCAAATCATTCTATCATGCACAACAGGCTTGAAATTGAGTACTCTACGAGAAAGAGGAAATGACAGCCGACATCTTTGTCCTTAACCTCTCACCAATGTATTCACTGGCCACAACTGCCTATTAATAAGTTAGGAATAATACAGTGTCCTTGGACAAAGTCTTGGTTTCAAAGGCAATAGTGTTGATTCCATTTTGATTTATCTTGCTTCCTTGCTTAGTGGTATTAGATCAGTAGTCTTGTTCCCTTGGAACATTGTGTTGTTCTCTTGAATTGCATTGTTTGACCGTTGGCTCCTAGTCTTTGGCCTTTGATCGTTAGTTTTAGCACATTGAATAGTGGTATTTCTTCCTTTGCAGTCTCGTTTCTTTAGCAGTGTTATTGGTACTGTTAGTATTAATTCCTTAGCAGAAGTCTTTGGTCCTTATAATAGTCTTGGTTGCTTGGACAGTAGTCTTGGCACTTTGGAAAGGAGACGTTTTAGGTTGGGTAGTAGTATGGATTCCTTGGGCAGTATTCTTAGTACATTTGACAGGGACCTTTCTTCCTAAATTCATTTGACAGGAGTCTTTGTTTCTCGGTGTGATTAAGTCACATGCATGACACCAGGGGATCGAGTACGGGAAACCCTGGACTGGCTCAATGATGCTGGCCCTGGAGGAGGTATACAGAACATTCCCTACTCCATCCCTAGCTCCTCTGTAAAGGCAACCAGGCCCTCAAACCCTCTTAGTGGCCCAAGTAAAATAGCCAGCAGTTTGGGGAACAAAGCCTGGAGAACTTAGGCAGTTGTGTTTGCTGGCCTGCAGTCACATGACTTCATGTACAGCCTCGTAACTGTATCTAGAATCACCTAGTAGAACAGAAATGGTGCGCAAGTGGCACTCATGGAAGCCACTGCAAACCTAGCCCCCTGCAAACCACAGGACGACGCTGTCGGATAAGAGAAGCACTCTAGCATATCTCAGGGCACTGGGTAGAGCAAACATAACGGAGATCATGCCTGATGATTTAGTTACTACTTACCTCTTCCCTTTTGTGACCAGCATACATACCTACAGGAACATATGTTAGTCTTGAGAAGTATGTTGATCCCTTGTCTGTGATGTGTGATAGCAGAAACTAGAGAGGGCAGGCTCTTACCCAATCTCCACACACTATAGTAGTGAAAAGACCCTGAATCAGACAGCCGGGTCAGTCCAAGTCACCTGCCTCCCCAACAACCTGCGTTCAGTCTAGCCTCCTCTTCGGAGTCCGAGGAGGAAGCGTTAGCACAAAGTGTGGATGAAGAGTAGGGGGGAGGAGGAGCCAGTAAAGGATCCCACACACCCGGTGACTCAACCTCACTGGGAAGCCCTACTCCTCCAAGGTTCCAAGCCATCTCTTAGGCCAGATATTCTGCTTGTTTCCTGCCTACGTCTCTGAAACCAAGTCCGGAGAACCAGCAAGTTTGTTTGTTTGTTTGTTTGTTTTATTTATTTATAATGCGCTCCAGACCCTTAGGTTACCGGGCGCAGCAGCAAGTATATGCGAGACTTACAATGTTACATGAATGAATTTACAATATTACAAAATTACATGAATGTACAATTAGCGGTTGCAGTATTTACATGAATGTACAGTTAGCAATATACAGAGTTAGCAGTTATAAACATAAGGGTTACTAACGCATCTGAGTGCATTAAGTAGGGCACTCAGAGTGAACCTATGCAATACTGCACCCAATTCTTCACCCATGTTCAATTGAAACTGTTGGATCAAGAAAGGGGAAGGATTCGACCGAAACCCAACGCACGAGAGAACAAACAAGAGAACAAATGAGATGATGTAAAAGAGAGCGAATGACAGAACTGCAGTCCTAAAAGAGGTTAAAGTTCATGTTGGATGAACCTTTATTTGTTGCATCAATACAAACCCCACCACTGATGATTCAATTGCTCCTTACCCTTCCTTTTGTGACAATAATAGAAGACCTAAAGAAACATATATTAGTCCTGAGTCATCGCTTCATACGCCAGCAATGAGAATGGGGAAGCAGTTTTTCGTTCCATGGAAAGTAGTCATAGTTCATTGTCGCATAGTATTGGAACGTTGGGCAGTAATCTTGGTGAGTTTGGCAGTGGTAAGTCACAGCCTAGGTTCCATGAAAAGGCTTTCAACGTTGGGCTATAGTTTTAGTTCCATTGTCAGGTATGGTGAGCAGTCTGTGTTACGTGGACAGTAGTTTCAGCTACCTGGACAGTAATCTGGGTTCCTTGTACAGTTTTATTGGCTCTTTGGCAATAGCCTTGTTCCCTTGGCCATTATGCTAGTTTCCTGGGCTGTTGAGTTGCCCCTTTAGGACTTAGGCGTGGTTCATTGGCCAATAACCTTGATTCATTAAGCACTTGCCTTGGTTCATGAGACACTAGTCTTAGTCCCTTGTTCAGTTTCCATTGACTCTTATTAGGTTGTCTTGGTTCCTTGGCCATTATTCCTAGTAGCTGTCCCTTGTTCAATACATTTTGTAGCTTGAGCTGTTGTTTTGGGCGCTTAGGCCTTAGGCTTAGTTCTTTGCTCATTAGGCTTGGTGTTTTGGGGAGCAATTATTGGTTCCCATGTCTGTAGCAATGACACATAGAGTGGGAGCCTTTGTTCTATTGGCAGTAGCCTTGGTTCCTTGGAAAGAGGTATTTTATCCATGAAAGCCTTTGGTGTATTTGGATGTGGTCTTGTTCTCTAAGCCATTACCCTTTGTTCCGTACCTTTATGGCCACTTTCTCCAGGCTGCCTTTAATAGCTAATATGTCGGGGAACAGCACATGCACTTACCGCGCATATGGAGGAGCAGACCCGAAAGTGGTGGCTGATGATGACAGCGGTAAGGAGGGGACGGGAGTCACGTACGTGTGTGTTTGTGCGTATGTGGTGTGGGGGTGAAACAGGTTGGGAGGGATGGTACTGGAAGGGGGCAGTCTAGTATACATAGGTTGTGGGGGGGTCCCCCGCAGAATAAAGGGCAGAGGTTGGTTGGAGTAGGGATGGGGAGGGTATGAGGGTTGCAGGTGTGTCCCTCACATTGGGAGAGGACAGGGAAAGGTGCACTCGGAGAAGATGTTTCCCTGCAGCAATGTAAATAGGCTTGGAGAACCAGGCTTTGGCAAAAAAAAGTCCCTCAGGGTTTCTTCCTGGCTCTGTAATGTTATTTTAACATGTTCACCTCAAAGTGACATCTTAGCTCCAGAAAATGGCAGAGCAAACAAAGGGAAACTTGGATACGCTACTGATGACGTGCAGGGTGAACATGATTGTTTTCAGGACATTCTGAATCCTGAAATGATCTTCAATGTGGTGAAGATGAGGATGGAGAGAATTCACTGAATTTAGGGTTGCACAACAGAAGATTGAGGATGCCCAACAGATATATAGATCATCAATTTGTCAAGTAAAACAATGTGTTTGGGTTGAAACATTGCCTATGCCAGGGGTCTGCTGCATTTGGCTCGTCAGATGTTTTGGACTACAACTACGGTCAGCCTACCCAACACTGTCAATAGTGAGCAATCAATGACAGCCACACTTTATTGGCTGCCACATTTTGAATTGACTGCAGTTGGATAGGAACATATTGTGGCAATGTATAAGCTACATTGAAATAATGCAATCGCTATTAAATAAACATGCTCATCAGCATAGGACACAACAGCCACAGATCAGAATCCATTGGCTAACTGCAGTCATGCAGAAAGCAAATTGTTCTTTGGCTGTCTCATCTATGGGACCATCTGCATCAATAAATAGCCTGGCTGCATAGTGTGAGAAACCTGAAGACGTCTCATCCGCTAGTCCCCAGGGATCTGCCACCCAAGTGGCCAGGACACGGCCATCGCTATTGGATCCAGTTCCTGGGAGTGGACCAGTGCTCAGGATCACCTGGATGAGGGGTCTTCGGGGAGTGGAAGTGGGACACGGAAGGGTGAGACACGCTGTCCCTTTCCCTGTAACACCTTTTCCCCATCCTACTAGGTAGGATACCGAGTAGCTCAACCCCCCACCCCCTTTCCTGACACAAACACTTTTCCACGGACAGTTCATCGTGAGCGACAACGGACTAGCACCAGAGCTCTATACCTGACATGTCCCAACACAAGGGTCAGGCAATTGCTGATAATTACACACACCTGACTTCCATCACACTTCCCCACACGGATAAAAGGTGGAGCACGTAAAGACACCCCGAGCAAGGCAAAACACACGAGGAAGCAGCAGTTCTGAGATGGCAGTTTAATACGAGGAGAAAGACAGCAAGACCAGAAAGGGTTACAAGGGGGGAATTGCACTTGGCCTTTTCATAGGAAGCAACCCGTTATTTCACGAGCCCTCGAGGATAAGAAACATAAGACCAGAAATTAAAGCTGAAGAAAGGTGCATTGTGTGTCAAAGCTACCCTAGGCTTTTCTACATCTATGGCTGAGGTTGGGAGGAGCGATTGCCGCTGTGGTACTGTCCTTGGCTCTGACAACAAAGCCACTTCAATGAAGCCAACACAGCCGGTGAGTCAGGGAAACTGATTGCAGATCGTCTGTGTTAGAACCAAGGTTGCAAGCGGCAACATTGTATGAAGAAATCTGCAAAGAACAAAGTTTAAGGCGCATGTGATGAGTGACGCGAATATAATTGAATATCCAAGGAGTGACTGAACTTTTGAATCTAACGTGGATACCATACAGAGTGGTCCGGCACCCCGTGGGTGCTCATTCGAAAGGTCTCTGTTATGTATTAAACTGAGAGTGTAAAATTGTGAACTGTAATTACAAAGGCAAGTGTGAACTCAAGGGATGCCGAGAAAAAGCTAGGGAAGGGAACCCCTGCTTTCTGATTAATGTAAAATAGTGAACTGGGAAATCGAAGTGGTCCTACAATGGGTCAAGCCAAACCCTGTGCACGTTCTAAAGTCTTTGATAGCAAAATTGTGAACTGTAATTGTGAAAAGGAGATCTGAGCCCGGAAGATGGGGACCCGGGGTGAACGTTAGTCACCTGTGAAAAGACATTGCTGTGGCAAATGTGAACCTGACTGAGGGATGCCAACTAATTGAATTGAGACTGGCCCGAGCCCGGCTAAGGGAGACTAGTTGTATAAAAGCGGATCCTGGAAGAGGGGGATCCCGGGGTGAAGTGACTCACCTAAATTGTTTATTTTTGAACAAACCTTTTGTTTGTTTTTGGTACATCAGGCCCTCTGAATCAAGAGACTTTGATAACACAAGAGACTTGGGCACAGAAGGCCATGATGTTGGCAATGGAACTGTGTCCTCGTGCCGAAGAAGCCCAAGAGTGTGCTATGCTCGAGTGAATCACCTTGTCCGGTGCAGAAAACATGGGGAAGGGAGGCCAATGGCCTGAACATCCCGACTTATCATTTTGTGAATACCTCAATTTTTTATTCATGAAAATTACCCCACACTATTTGTAATTTAGCAGTAAGGATTGACAATAGGTTTTGTATAGGCCCTTTTATTTTGATTAGACTCCACTAGGACTGCATTATTATTATTTTGATGGCCGTAGCTTACTCCCATCGTAAATTTAGGTTTAGATAGGCGTTTATCACACCCTTGATAAATTTCAATAAACACCCGTGAACTATGGTCACTTGTGTCTGTCCTACTTTGATAGCATGCCTTCCTTACAATAGCTATGCAGGAGTTTTGCCAATGGCTGGAGATCTAGATTAAAGAAGGTGGGAAACCGTGCTGATCCCTGCAACACTCCACATCTGATCCATATTGGATCAAGGCAAGTGTAAAAGCATGTGGCATTATAAAGAAATGTAATCACTTACGTACAGAACCCAAAAAAACAATTGGATACAGGTGGCCTAGGGAGATGGCCTGGTCAACAATGTTGAAGGCCATTGAAAGACCAAATAAGATCAGCTCCCTAACGCTGCTGCCATCATTTAGACTCCATATGTCATCCATCATGGAGATAATTACAGTCTCTGCACTGGATCCGAATCCTAAACCTTGTGTACAAGTGCCATATAAACAAAATATCAATATCACTAACCAACTTGATTTATGTCGAGGAGTCTATGGGTCTTCAGGTTGAACTTAACTTGGTTGTGAACTATTTATTCCAGAATGTTACCCCAATACGGGAGCCTAGCTATTGAACTAAAGTCAGCTCGGTCTTGAGATGCAAGCATCCTTTTTTTCAGGATTGGTAATATTGAATGTCCTCTTGAAGTGAGCGGTTGAAAATGGAGAAAAGATCTTTTTTGCGATAACTGGGCTGATAAACGTAAGCACCTTCGCTGGGCTCATAGCTGGAGAGCCAGATATTTTGGTCTTTGAGAGGACAGTTTGCAGCTCTTTTCGGGAAGGTAGGTTACAATTTGTTAATGGTGTGTGGGTAAGAGTCATTCTCTCAAGGTGATAAGCTATGATGGTTGTCAAGTAGCGGGGCTGCAGAATAGAGATCTTATTGAAATTTGTGGACTTTCATATTCAAATAGTAAGCAATGTCCTTCTACATCTTTAGAGAAGCTTCAGGAATGGTCACAATGGTCAAAGCTGATCTTAAATCATCTCTAGAACAAAACCTGTCTTTTATGGTATTCTTAGATGATAACATTTTATTAGTATAGTTGGCTTTTTTACCCTTTATGATTTGTGTTCTTTGGATGCAAAGACATGTTGGACTGTTTTGTTGCTCTCTCGAGCTTTGTATTTGGTTCCGTGGACAGCAGCATTGGTTCCTAAAACCAATGTCATGCTTGGTAGTCTTGCATACATTGGGCAGTGTCTTGCTCCGTTGGACACAAGTCTTCAATGTCATGCTTGGTAGTCTTGGGTACGTTGGGTAGTGTGTTGACTGTTCTTTAGTCTTTGTCCTTTGGCCTGTTGTTATTGTTCCTGTGGCATAAAATATGCTTCCTTGGCCAGAACCCCTCCTTCTATAGACAGGGGTCCTTGTAGCTGGAAGTGGTTCCAAACGCACACCACTGTTAATGCGAATAAACTATATCTCTTCCTCATTGTCATCTTTACCTCACCACACTTTTAGTTTAAAACTGATGAAACTCTTATTGAAACATTGGTACATCTCATGACGCAATGTGAGGGCCTGCGTTCGATCAGGATAAGCTATATTAAAGCCTATGATCATTGTCTTGATTGCTCAAATATATGTCTGCTCTGGCACACGCTTTTAGATGGACCAGAATGTAATCTTCTATATGGTTACATTTGATTGGAAATGCGTGGACATTTTAAAATTACTCTGTAACTCAGGGGTGTTGCTAGGTCTATAAAAGATCTGGGGCTTTGCTAATGTTGGGACTCGGGGCTAGCTAGCATTTTGGTTGTAGCCCATGGGATTCTATCCGGGGCTATGATCAAAAGACCAGGGGCTATAGCCCCCTCAGCCCCCCCTAGCAATGCCTCTGCTTGTAACTGATTGCTAGTCCATTATTTTTAACATGTATTTGAATATGAATGATGAGATCCTGTGAAGTATCAATTTAGCTCATGCTGCTCTGAGTTTTTATGAATTATCAGTTTTATACTTGTATTCTTGTGTTTCTTGATGGATACTCATGCTTCTGGAATAATCTGAGGATTGTGCGCATGCGCGATCGCAGTATGAAGAGCAGACAATAGTTTTTAGTGGCACCCCTCCGAGATGTACCGGGTTTGGGCATGAAACCGGAGTGGTCAGGAGGCTGTCTGCAAAAAATAAATAAGTGACTGAGGGCCTTGCCTTCCCCGGGAATGAAGCTGGCAAATTACAGCACGGCTTAATTAAAAGAGTGATGAATGTAGATTACGTTGGAGGGAGCCGATGAGTAACAGCCTGGCTGCCTAGTGTGGACCTGCATTAATTCATCAGGAGAGACGGAGGTGGGGAGGAGCGGGGTGATGGAGAGCCAGCGACCGGGAGCCTGTCTTGTTTATTCCAATACTTTCCATATAAATGACCAGCCAAATCTCCTTTCTTTACAGTTAAATGGGCTATGTCCTTATTTCTTCTGTAATTTACTGTGTGTTTTTAATGTTGCATTTTAACGTTTACTCTTTTTTATTTTCCTGTTAGACGTGTAGGTTTGTTTGATAATTAAGGATGCCCCGGTTCCTATCCACGTGAGGGCTCTCTGTATTTCCTGGGGGCAAAGATAACCTTTCATAAGGCATATCTCACATATATTTGTGCACACTATTGAACTCCCTCCCCAGAGAAATGCGAATCATGAAGGACCATCTAAAATTCAGAAAACTTCTAAAAACCTGCCTCTTCAAATCAGAACGGGACGAAAACGAATGAACAACACTCACACCTGCTGAAATGAACACACCTGACAAGGAATGGGGAGTAGTCTGGAGCAGAGAAAGGAAGTAGCGAGGCATCTGAATGGGAAGGATGCTCGGATGTACCCATCCCCATAGAGGGTCAAGCCAGAAACATGGGGGTCAAAGGGGCCTGACTTAATTGAACCCCAGATAGAAGGCTTTAGATGAAAAAGGGGAGAGAGAGGTGTCCCAACTCGGAACTAATGGACCACTGGGGACAGGGAGCAATGAGGCACAGGGGTGCCTCAAATTTGGGTATGTTATCACTCACTGCTTTATCTCAAATCTAGTTAATGCATTCACTGTTGAGTCCCAATTTGAGATTTTCTCAATATATTGAGTTACCTCACATTCAGGCATTTTATCATTTTCTGCTGTGTCCCAGATCTGGGTGTCACTGCATCTGCTGTTGAGCTTCACATTTAGCCGTTCGTCCCATAAGAAGAACTGAGAAGTAAGCCAGACCAGAGTGGAGTGCAGAGAAGAACAGAGCCGCCCAAATGGGAGGGAGACTTGGGTGTACCCTTTCCTATAAGGGTCAAACGGGAAACAGGGGAAAGAGATGGGTCCGACCGAAGTGGACCACTGACTGAGTGCCTTACAGGAATACATGTGGAGTCAGAGGCATCCCGATCTCAGAACTGATGGACTGCAAGGCAAACGGGGAGCGCACCCCCCTGGAAGAACTGGTGGGGGTTGCTGCTAAGGGAGAAGGGATCTGGGCAGCACGCTGGGGGTGTAAAGGTACCGCCACTGAATAGCCCATTTAGCACCCACTTCTCTACACTCCACACAGGAGTGGTAAGTGTAGCACACCAGAATATACCACAGGGGAAGGGACACGGGCCACAGTCAATGAAAACAGTGGGCGTAGGATAGGGTAACCCCAATAACCTACTCTACTAAAAAACACATCCCTCTGCATCAAACTGAATAAAACACAACCACATCTCACCAGCAAAACAAACTACACATAGCCTTGCACAACAGCACATGACGGCTACCATCCGAAAAACACACCTACACTCTGCGAACAGTGTAAACCGAACTGAAGCTGCCAACAGCACATGAAAGCTCCCTTGCTCTTTTCTCCCGCTCAGTCCTACTAACTTACACACCCCTTACCCTATTGCCTGACAGATACGCCAGAGAGCCAAGGGACCATGCAGGTGGTGACAGTGCATGGTATAAGAACCTTAAACATAACATAACACACCCACACAACCTGGCGATATAGCTTTGATGTCTGAGCGTGGGCTGCAGAGATCCCAGAGGTCTACACATTGAGGACTGTGTATTCAGTGGGTAACAGCACTTCCTATTGAAGCTCATGGGTATGGGCTCGTCATAGGTTCTCCGCATTACCCAAGTGAACTGATGTGTCCCAGTTTAACCCTAGCCCACATCCATGATGACAGCAACTTGCTATCTTATCGAAACACAACCATGCGCTTAATAGAAGCAAAATCGAAAAGCAAAAAAAGCAGTAAGTGTGATTGTGCAATGCAGATTTTAAGCACACCTGAAGGCTGCATTGATCCTTAAGGGAGAATAAGTATGAAGAAAAGTAGAATTTGACAATAAATATGGACTCCCAGGCGAGATTAACGCGTAATGCGTGACACAGGTTCAAGGTGTCTGGGTTTCCCAGGCACGTGCCGGACTGGCAAAGGGGGCAGACAGTAGAAACATGAATACACTACTCGTCTTCAAAGGCTTGTGTTATTCTAAATGTGCCTTCCCTGCAGCACTTCCTGTTAGGGTTTTTCCCCATGTTACTGAATGAGTGAAGTGGGTATTATTAACTGTGCCCCGCCCCGCCCTCCATAAACATTTCCATTGCAGGAGATTAATTAATAAATGATTAACAAGTGGAAAATAACCCAAGAAAGGAGGAGCGTTTCCAATAAGGTTGCAAGCAAATTGTAAATGGAGCACATCTTTTAAACGTACAAAGCTGTATTTCAATAATTTCTGCAGAGTACAAACCTAAGGCATAATGCCAAGTTTCCTAACCTTTCAGTGGCCTAGTGGGTAAGTCTCCCGACTACTAGTTCTGCAACAAAAACAGGTCAATTACATTATGCAGGTCAATTACTTTGCAGATGGGGAGCAGGTGCAAGTGGATCCAGGTCACCTGGCCTGAGCACCACCCACCTTCTTTAGACCTGCCTCTTCCTTCATGCTCCTAACTCTTAGATCAAGGGCGTCTCTCGCCCGGGCGTCCGAATCGAAGGGCTGACAAAGAAGGGCAGTTCCTGTTCAGACCAGGAGCAGCCAGGGCCCAAACCCCTGCTCAGACAGCAGGTAAGCATGCAACAACATGCTCTGTCCCCACAGGCCATCCCCATCCCCTCTAGTCCCCCTGTGATGTTCCCTCGTGACCCCCTCCCTTCTCTCACACTGGTGTTGCCTGTGTTGCTTGATTCTTCTACCCTGCTGCCCCCCCACCACCTCCCCCCTTCCAGCCTACTTCTGCTGGAGTCTGTCCTGATACATTCTGGTTTCACCATCACCGTCTTGTGGCCAATGCTGGATTTGACTTTTATGGACTTCATTGATTCACGATGCGTCACCCTTTCTCAACTCTCATGCTGGACGTCCTTTGCATCTTGTGCTCATGGTGGCCCTGAATCATGTTGTTCCCATCTTCATCTTGGATCCTGGCTTGCAACATTATGTGTTACTACTGACTTCTGCAATTGTATTCACTCTCCCCTCTTGCTTCTCCACTCTTTTTGACTGCTTACTCTCTGTTCTGTCCTCCTGTCCCTTTCTCCCTTTTCCTATCTCCTCCCCTTACTTTCTTCTATGCACTTACTCTATCAGAATTGTCCCCGGACCTAGTATGACAGCAACCTCGTCTGTCTCCTCCCCCTCCCCTTACTTCTTCCCCCTAACTCCCAGCACTATCTGAAATGTCGTCTGGCCTAGTACGATAGTCGCTTGTTTTGTTCCTCCCCTCCCTATCTGCACCCCTCACCCTCACCTTTTGTTTTTCTCCGGCTCTACCAGAAATGTCGTCAGGCCTAGTACTGTAGTCGCCTGTCTGTTTCCATTTCCTTCCCACTCTCCTCCTCCTTTCCTTATCTATGTCTTAGCTCTTGCACTATCTGAAATGTCGTCAGGCCGAGTACGATAGTTAATTTCACATCCTTACTGTTCATGGCCTGTAAAAATGTCATTGTATTTTCCCTTGTTCCCTCCCTTGCCTTGAAGCGCTTTGAAATACATTGTGTATAGGCGCTATGTAAATAGACTATCATATCATATCATTAAAGGGCACACATCTATTACCTGGGTCCAAGATCATTTTTTGCCGGATCCGGCAGAATCCGGCCCACTGAGCAGCACAGATGTTACTTGAGCTTCAGGCTTTCCTGAGCACCAGGCTATCTAGCAGCTCTTTACTGGCTGAGGGATGTGAGCAAAGGAGCGGGTGGCGAAATACTAATCTGCAATAATACTGTCATATATACATCTATTTTATCCTTGTATTTGCCATTGCAGAAAATTCTTTTTCATAGTTTTGCTAAACAAGGAACCATAAGGGACCTAGTACAACCCTCACCCCATCGCCGGAGTCGGCAGCTTCTTGGGGATGGCAGATTACTGTAGACATTTCCTTCCAGGAACCAACATGCTTTGGGGTGCACCAATCGACACCAACAAGTCTTTCATAACGCTTTGAGTAAATAAATGTCAGCAGAATTACTGGTGGACAGCAGTCAGTGCGGTCAAGGTGCTGTCCTGACACAGCTGGAGGCAAAGGGACAGCCACAAGCTGCGACGTTCACCAGCAGAGCCTTTCCTGAGACAGAGCAGCACTACTTCCAGGTCGAGAAGAAAGAAATGGCCACCTCATTGGGCGAAACACCCAAATACGCTTCCCCCACACGTTGCTCCTCTACTGTTACCCCACACTGCACTGCCTCTCCAAATTCATTAAATCATTGCAATTTAAATTTGGTTTTATTGTCTTGTACTTGAAATTAATAAGTTCACAGCAGTATTTTAAACGGGAGTTTGTTTGCTATGTCATATTTTTGTTTGTTTGTCTACATTAAGAGCACACTCCTAGATGATGCCACCAAAAAAGCGTCTATTGCTGCTGCTTGATCTATTTTCACAACAATTTCACTATCATTTGTAAATGTAGCACGTGCCAGTGGCTGATTGGCTATCACAGCGCTTAGAGGCCGTTTCAAATGCTCCGGCAGAAGAATGGTAGATGGGTGTGAAATAAAGGGAAAGAGTGAGGCGGTGGTGGTGAGGGAGGGCATTGCCAGCTATATTAAATAAGGTTAGGTTACAAAGAGTGCTTTGAAGCTACTTAAAGCCCTACTCGGGAAGACCACCGATAGGCTTTGATGTGCAGCAGTTATGTTGTCATATGATCTGCGAACCTAGACAAAGTATAACAATACCTGCCAAATGGTGCGAGCGCACAAGCATCCAATGTGAAAGCCTGGCGTATGGTTACAGTGCCCGAGTACAGGATGGCCCAATCTGGAAAGTGGCCTGAGTACTGAGGCATGTGATGGCAATAGCTGCCTAATGGTGCAGGTTCCTGGGCCTATAATGCGATCTTCTGGCAAATAGTTGCACACCAGATGCAAAGCTCATGTGCAATCTGCTGGGCTTTGGAACGAGACCCCACCCTGCGACAAGTGTGAAATCCTGGTTCCTCGAGTACCATCAATGGGTAATAATAACGCTGATACATGCGTAGCCTAGAAGTGGTCATTTACATGACGCTCTATACAGGCCACACATTATAAATATAGGTTTCAAGTGCAAAGCCAACATCTTGAAATGCCTAGAAAAGTGTGCCCCTTGCTGCTGTCTGAGGGCAAACGCTGGCCATCTGTGGGAATATCTGGCAGTGATGGGAGTTGCTTACGGTATGATGGCAATACCTGTAATAGGTTGTATGTTAACATAGACTGGCACAATCTATCAAGCGATGGCAACTTGGATGGGCAATTGCAACACTAGACGAATAAGGTACATGGGCATGTGATCGCAAAACCTACACTAGCAAAAAAGAAAACCCTTGCACTCCACACAAGTCAAAACTCTTGGCTTTCTCATTGTTGCTACAATCCCTTTTTTTGTACCTTTGCACATACATTTTTTCACAGTAAATAAAACACCCATACCACTCCCCCTCAGCACCAAATGCGGAGGCTCCCTGCTGACCCAGGAGGGAGATCAAAAGGCTGCCTGCTGTGCCTCTTGCCCCCAACTGTGCCCCAGGCCAATGCCCAGTTTTCCCGCCCCTAGAAATGGGCCTGCTCCTGGGTATCCGGCACTTCCACTGCTACACATATGGGCACGTTTTCCAATAATCACTGACCAAAAGGCGCTAATACCCATTCTCCAAGGATTGGCCTAAAGGCCTGCACCCTGAATACAAAAATGGTTTCTCCAACTGCGAAGTTAAGATTTCTCACTGACTTTTCGATCAGTTGTCAATACCTCAGATGATTTTCTTTCAAGGCCTCCCTGCGCCATCGCCAACCAAGGAGCCGCTTTGTGGAGTATGTGTGGAGGATCTCTGAGGCAGCAGCACCTCAGGTCAACCCATAGACCAGAACCTCTGGAATAAGTGCTGCAAGCAGCCATAAGGGCGGCCCATTCAGGTCAATGGAAGCCTGTACTCTGAGAATGCACTCACAGGACACGGGACTTCAAGGGCGTGTGATGTTGACCTTCAACCGAGAGCTCTCCAAATCCTCAGAAAGATTACTACTTCGAGGCACTCGAATAGTGGCATCTGACTCCCTAGCTGACCGCACAATCCATCTAGCCCATCTGACATAGAGAATCTGGTTCCCAGAAGCAGATAAGAAGGTGGAAATGACCATCTCCACATTTTAGATGTGCCAAGTCTCTGGAAAGGGCTACTCTCCACCGTCTATTTGATTACGTGTATGAGGTGGTTGACTATGGAGTAAGGCTAGCTAGAGTTGGAAATTGAAAATATGTACTATAGGAACCCCCTCCTGCTTGATGGGGGCTGGAGGCGGGGCCATGATGCATGGCCCCAGGTCAGATCACATAACAAAGTACTCTTCATTGAACCCAAGTTTGGGGATTTGCATAATAGCAAAGAGCATTTTGGGAATTTAAGAATGGCCACCATTTTAAATTTAAAACATATCTGTGATAGTGATTCAGCGAGAAACTCTTTTGAGCGAGTAATGGAAGTTGGACTCTTCTCTTGTCATACTCATTTGGACAGCTTCTCAACAGGATGTTGGGACTTGCTGACACACTTGTGTGTGAGAGCTTGGCTCAGAACAGGTTTGGGAGTTTCTTGGGCTAGTCCTGGGCCTCGGGAGGAGGAGCACTCTGGCAAGACAAGCCTTGCTCCATCTTGTTCCAGCCCATTTCCTAACCTGACGATAGGAAAAATGTGTACCCTGTTGGGTAGCAGTTACCTGCTTGCACTTCTTGATGACTTCTGTTTATACCCTGGGGGTTGAAATGCTGCACCCCACTGAGGCCAGGCAGATTCCCAAGCTCGAGAGGATTATAGATTCCCATGGGGTCCCCTTTTGAACTGGAAACCGACAATGGCCTGCCATTTCAAGGTGCAGAGATCTGCGAATATCCAAACCCAAGATCACGCCAAACGTGATGGTGAACACTCCTTGGATAAGTTAACCCGCATTGCCACGGAAAGCCTCGTGGACCTGGAATGTGAGTTGTCCTGTTTCCTACGGCACTATTGCCGTTCTCTACATCGCTCAGAACTGGTTGTTATGAACTCTTCATTTGATCAATATTGTTACAGTGTTTTCCCTGTTCTTCTTTCCCTTTTCCCATCCCTGCCTTCCTTTCCTCTTCCGTTTCCTCGTAAGGGAGATAGTATGTATGTACACACTGACCCACGTCAGTGTGCAATGTTAGATTTGAACGCTCTCACGCGCAGTGTTCAACTCCTTCCGTTCCTGGCAGCCCAACCTCCTCCGGGGGGCGGGGGGGGGCGCTCATATTTGTTCACACTGGTGCAGCCTGGTCTCTCTGCCGCCTGTTAATACCACCATCCATACGCATGTCACATGATCGCTCCCCTTGCCCCCCCGACTCGATACAGTCGAAGGGGGGGGGGCACAGAGGAAACGAGTCAATGTCCACATGAGCTGCACTTGCAGAATGATGGACCCATGCTTGATGGTTACTGACGTCCTCCTGGTGCGAAACACACATCCCAAAGTCGACATGCCTTTCGAGGCAACCCCCCTTATGGTGGTCCACTGACAAGGTACTCCTGCAGCAGCGTAAAACACCTCTGTGTGTTGCCACACCGCACAACACAGAAACCCCCCAGTGCTCGAGCAGGAATTCTCCAGCGCAGCACAATTGGCAACCTGTCAAATGTGTCACTCATTCCCTGACGGGGACAACACAGCAAGAACTAGGACCCTTTGGGCAGGCCAGGACTTTTTGGAGCCATTCGTGGCTCTGACGGTCGACCACATGCAGCAGGGCCTCGTACTGGGCTGCACATCCCTTCTTGGGTTTTAGCTCATAGATGTGCACATCTAGTGGAGCAAAGCTATTCATAAGGATAAAGTGCTAGACAGTGATCGAAGTGAGCAGGAACGGTCGGGAGCTGTGTTCCACAACTTTTCTGTTTACCATTCCTCTACTTTTTACGACCATATTCACCATTCTATACAGAGAGTTTGTCCATTCATGTCCTTGTACAAGTGTAAAGTTGTAATAGGAGCCTTAGTTACTTGTCACTGCAATGCCCTGGCCACACAACCTTGCCACATGTTGCACTATGCTTCCACCTACCCACTCCCCTACAGAGACTACAGTTCCACTACTTTTTTCAGTACACTTCTACCACTGGTGCTCGATGGACAATGAATGCAATTCCGCCTCATTGGTGTGCCCACAATCCTTGCTTTCGTATGTTTCCTGTGTTTTCACAAAGGAGCCTTAGTTGCAATTGATTTTATCTGCTGGAAAGAGTTCCAGATTTCTATGCCTGGCAAAACAGTGTTGGTTTTGCTGTCATTATTTTGTGGTTTGAAGTCTGTGCCTGTTTTCTAACAGTGTGAACTTATTTGATGTCCGTAATGCATAGCATAGCGTTTGTTGGGCCATTTGAGGCAGCACTGTTATGGCAGCCCAATGCTGTTGGATTTGCCAATGCTTGTTTCAAACTGGGCCCCCACAGTTCCTCACACCTTTTCCGTCTTTAGAAGCTGGCCATTTGTGGTCTAGGCAGTGAGTCGATGTGCGTTTGTGTTTGCTCTCCTGGTCCCTTTAGCAATGCCACCCAGGCATTGCCGAATCCTCAGAAGCTCACCACCCCTGAGCCAAGGACATCCTTACATCACTAGGACATTTCACAGACAAGGGTGCCAGACGTTCACTGCATACAGAAGAATGGGCATCTCGCCCGTTCCTCGCCACTCGCGCCGTTTGCCTTTGTCCACATCCGCCTTTCACGCAGTCTGTTCTTGACTTGCCCACTCGGTTTGGCAGTTCCAGGATTACTACCCTGATGCTTGTTTCATGGGAGAAAGTGAATGTACTCCCAGGTAATAAAACCCAACACACTTCAATGCTGCGCTTGAGCACATCTCAAGTTCATCACACAGCTGCGCTCTACTTTAAGAAATATCCCCTTCTCATTCAGATACCTCAGAATTGACCATCCTAGTTACTGCAATCCTGATCTGTGATCTGGATGGGGTGGATAGACATGCCCCTAAGCTGTCGCAAACAATAGCCTTTATCCCACACCACGGCCCTTTGACCCACCCCCCCGTTTGTTTTATCTGTACCCTCTTTACCCCAATAAGGCCCTTTCCTGCACAGGCTATACAATCTGATAAATACGCTAAGTTCAGGCACGCCTCAGCGCTTTGTGTGCACTACTGTGGTGAGAAGATTGCTAACATAGAATAACATAACTGCCAATATGTTATATTGTGCATTTAAATAGGTAGTAATTTTGTTAGTGGCTGCAGCAGACATCTGAAAGAGTGTAGGAGTGGTCTTTTCCTGACCATCTCCACTCCTGTTGATTGTCAGTGTTGGTAACATTGGATGTATAAGGTTATTGCCTCTCCGAAGATGTCGAATCGGAAAATTACAAATTCGAAATTTACGGTGCGCAATAATAACATAGATTGTAGTAACGAAGACCTGCGGTTCTCCAGGTAAGTTCTTAGGGTCTTTATTGTCCTTGTCCTGTACTCCTCCACAAGACACGGGGATGGTAGGGGACACAGATGACACAAGATCACAAGGGAAACACCGGGCTCACCCCCACACCCATCTCAGCTTGCTCTCTCACTGTCACCCAGTAGAACACTCCAACACCAACCTTCCACAGCTCATGACATCACACACACACACACAGCTGCTCTGTAAGCAAAATTACTACACCTCTCCCTCCCTAGGGAAACACAAAAGAATGACTAAGGTAACGTGACCAGCACCAAACCTTAAACATCCAAACACAACACAGTACCAGAAATTCCGCAACACAGCGGCTGCCTATGCACAGAACCCCTGGCAACTTCAATTAATAGGAACCACACAAAAGGAAACCATTCAAAGGGCAAACCGGACCAAGTAGAAAATGCCAACGGCACGCAACCGCACAACACAACTCACCAATCCCTCGGTTAACACCTCGAGGCCTCAGAAATAATAAACAGAGCACTTTCACCTGTCCTGAGCAGCCCCTCAGGACCTAGGGCTGCCACGCCTAGCCACGCTATTGTTAGATAACACTAACACAACTACCTAACCAACTTACCCTCCAACGCACTTAACACCTTCCACTCCGGACTGCCACCCCGAAGTATCAGAGCTGCCCCTCTGAGCACAAACAAACCGCCCCCTATCAGAGCAACAACAAATGCCCAACAGCAACCGAGGGACCCACGCAGCACAACCCTTACCGCAGTAATAAGAAGAACCGCATCCACAATACTGCTCCACTACCACAAAATCGTTGGCCATTTCCTCTTACTAACATGACGCCATTTCTAAACAACTAGTGACAACCTGATTTACCAAACTCGGAATCAGGAGGTACACTGGCAAAGTTAAAACCCTAACCCCATAGTGACCTACTTCGGCCCTTAGACCAAGCACTATGGACGACATGAATATTCAACACAACTCAGGCATAGCGACCAGACTGAAGTTAAAACAAATGCTATGAAATACAATGCAACAAAAACAGCTGCCCGAGAACAACACCCACGCCAAAAGTGACCTACCCTGATGACACATCAGGCACTTATGACCACAACACCAATGCCAAAAGTGACCTACCCTGACTACACAACAGGCACTAATGATCATAACACCACACCATAACCACTATATCAACCCCAACCACACACTCAGGAATAGTGCACAACTGGGACCAAAACACCATAGCGACCTACCCTGGGACCCAAACCAGGCACTATGAAACCACCGGCGCTAGACCAGACACTACAATAGAACACGGAATGAGAACAGGCACATCAAACACTCTACACACACACATGGACAATGAATCCAACCCATGACCATACCCACGGTGACCTATCCCAGTGTCAAAGCTGGACACCATGGAAAAACAATCACCTGCTGTCAACTAGCTCACGCACACTCCCACACACAGACATGGCGAAAATGCCAAATACCAGGAAGAATGCGACCTCACGTGCACAAACTACTTGCACGCACACACTGCACTCACACTAAGAACACTGATAACATTAACATGCAACAATATGACATGGCGATAACATATCATAATAACATGGAAGTTGATCGCAAACACCATGAAAAGCACTTTTCAAAGCTGAAACATTGCATAATACATGTGAAGAAATTAGATGATGACCCCCAGCACAGCCCACAAATGCAAACCGGCATGAACTCCTGGGTACCAAACAATGCAAATGTTGCATGAAAGTCAGTGTTCGAAATGACGAAGGTCACATTCATGCATTTTCATATTTTCTTCCATAAATAAGTTCAAACCCCAATTCACACTCCTTGGGGTTAACACTACCCAGAAACTACGTTCCACCCCCCCAGATGAAACACAGATGGCATTGGACATTTGCATTTGCAGTATTCATTACATTACCAATTTGCAGAATATTAAATTACAACCCCCACCTCACCAACCTGGGAGTTGCAAAGGGACAAACACCAGACCCCTATACTCAAGGTACTACTTTCCCATGAAAGACCACAACAATAGACACCACAGGGAACAAACAACTGCCTTCTACACCTAACTCAGGACACCCCCCCGGGACTTAACTAAGGCCCTTGATACCTCTAGGACAAATGGGCCACAACACGTAATATGCACCCATCCTCATGCACACGGCCCGATACACTAACCTGACCGGACCAAAGTCCCATGTTCACGCCGTACACCAGGCAGATTCAAAACGAATTCTTGCCCAGTACGGAATCAGCGAAGGCTGTAAAAAGATGCTCCAACTACTCCAGCTCCAACGGAATGACAGGTGTGTACTCGCCACCTCGCGAACAGTCCAAATCCAGTGGAACGTTCTCCAGGCGTGTCCAAAACGCAGCATTAAGATACTCCACCTGCGAGTTCCTGCCTTCTACCGACCAGCTGGAAAAACGAGGCTTGAAACGCGGGCAACGATTTATGCCACGTGACCCAGTGGAACGCCTTCCCCAAGAGTGACGCAACCAGTAGGCATGGAGCCTCTGTCGTGTAAATATCCGCCGGAGCCTCTCATAACTCGTTGAAAACTCCCCTCAAAGGCAGAACGCGGAGGCATTGGCGAGCAATGGAACTAAGGAAGCCGGAACTCTCCCACAACGCACCGCGAGAGCGTGCAGAAAAACACTCCCCAACGGCCACGCACCTCTCCACCAGCCGCATGGGAAAGAGCCAAATTCATTAACAGCGAAACGGAAAGGGAACGGCAAAACGCATCCAGCCCGCCAAGTTAACACATGTCGTCCTCTCCAAACGGAATTGTGGCGTAAGCTCCTCCACGGCGGGCGGCACAAAGCAGCAGTTTACCCAGACTCATCAACTGCTATGACTGCCACGCCTACCAGCAGCGCTGTGCGGACATCTTGGCGCACATCTGTAACAGCTCCAAGGCCTCCAGGACTGCAGCCCAGAGGAGCGCCGGCCAGTTGGTCGACTTTGCAGCACGGCCACTAACAATAAACGGTCTTCTCCTTCTCTGCCTCCTAGACTCCAACAGGCCACATAGGTCCAACGCTGCCCCTCCAACACGGTGAGGAATTAAAGGCACAACCTCACATGGGGCAACAAACTTAATGCGACGGGCCAACAGGACACAGGCCCGCCTGGGTGTGGGGGGGACTTCACTGGGGGCGGTGTTCCAGGAGTGCTGCACCCCCCCAGCAGCGCCATTGGAAGGGCAATCCACCTACCATCCCATCCTCATCGCCAGTGTAGTAATGAAGACCTCTGGTACTCCAGGTAAGCTCTTAGGATCTTTATTGTCCTTGTCCTGTACTCCTCAACAAGACACGGGATGGTAGGGGACACAAGATCACAAGGGAAACACCGGGCTCACCGCCACACCCATCTTCTCAGCTCACAGCTTGCTCTCTCACTGTCACCCAGTAGAACACTCCAACACCAACCTTCCACAGCTCATGACATCACACACACACACACAGCTGCTCTGTAAGCCAGATTACTACATAGATCTCCCCTGGCAACTATCCCCCTACCCTCCACCCCGTACCCCTAAATCTTAACCTGCGGTGCCATACTTACCTTATGCCCACTGTGCTTTCCCTGCGACGCAAGTTACTCCTCCCCATTATGGGGCAGATCTTCTGCTGCAGGGTCCGTTTTTAAAAAAGTTTTTTTTGTTAAACTTACATTTTCCCCCGCTTTCCTTTTAATGGAAGCGGGGTTAACCCACCCACAACCCCTGAATTCACATAATGTCGATCAAGGTGAGCGGGGGACACCCCCTCAAACCCTACTCCCCTTATTCGGCATGTTAAGAATTCGTTCTTTTTTCATAATGCCGAATGCGCATAAAACATTCAGCATTTTTCTTTCTTAGAAATGTTCGGCCGATTCGGTTTAAATTAGCCTTCCCTTCTGATGGGCCCTCTGCATTTCAAATCCTCCTGGTGTCGTCTCAATCTGTGCCTACAGCCAAGCACCCTTCATTATATCGTTGAAAAAAATATATATATATATATAAACATGCTGAATTATGTCTGCACTTTGGATGAGCAAGAAAAGTCTTTAGATTTGTGTTTACATTTTTGTGTAACCTCAAATTGTATGCACAACAAGCTGCATGCTGTGTCACAAATGAGTACACGCATGTGACTTTATCACAGTGTCTTGTGAGTGTGTCTGCATCTTGTTGGTAGTATAACCCTATGACAGTTTGCAGAGAACTCACATTGTCCCATGTAGAGCATGGAATCCTGCATCTAAGGCTCATATAATATTGGCAATTTATAATATTGGCAACAAGCGAAAGTATCAGTTCCTGTGATTGCAAGTACCAGTATGTATGCAAATGTCATGCCACCATCTTCTGCCGATTCTGCTTGGTGGGGGAAGAGACTGATCCAGTTCAAGAGGAATACATGTTGTAAAGATTTATTCACGCTGGCTGCAGGACTTTCATAACCCTCTATGACTGTAAACAACCTCTGGGGAAAGGAACTAGTGTGTCATGAGCAATCCATGTACATCATTTGGAAAGATTGCCTGTAGGAAGGTGAAGCACATAAAGAGAAGATGTTTCTCAGGATAAAAGGGGGATGTTTATTGCAATGGAGAACATCATGTCCGGAGGCAAACTGATTCACATCTTCTCCCAAGGTACCTGTTTACCTGATGAATACTTCTTGGATGCCCTGGTAGCAAACCACACGCTTCCCCTAGAAGGCCCTCTTAGGGGTCAGAGAAACACACACTTCCTTGAAGCCTATTATGAGTTCTGTGCAGGGACTAACCTCATCCAGGCTTCTACCAAATCCTGAGTCAGAGACTGAACATCCACCTGGGTTTCATTGTATCCTGAAAGGGAGTCTAAATCTGGACCTGCTCGCCATTATATCCCGAATAATGGAAAGAACTTGCATCTTATCTCCAGTGAATCCTGAAAGGGAGTCTAAACCTGGACCTGCTCGCCATTATATCCCGAATAATGGAAAGAACTTGCATCTTATCTCCAGTGAATCCTGGATGGGAGTCTAAACCTGGACCTGCTCGCCATTATATCCCGAATAATGGAAAGAACTTGCATCTTATCTCCAGTGAATCCTGGATGGGAGTCTGAACCTGGACCTGCTCGCCATTATATCCCGAATAATGGAAAGAACTTGCATCTTATCTCCAGTGAATCCTGGATGGGAGACTGAACCTGGACCTGCTCGCCATTATATCCCGAATAATGGAAAGAACTTGCATCTTATCTCCAGTGAATCCTGGATGGGAGACTGAACCTGGACCTGCTCGCCATTATATCCCGAATAATGGAAAGAACTTGCATCTTATCTCCAGTGAATCCTGGATGGGAGACTGAACCTGGACCTGCTCGCCATTATATCCCGAATAATGGAAAGAACTTGCATCTTATCTCCAGTGAATCCTGGATGGGAGACTGAACCTGGACCTGCTCGCCATTATATCCCGAATAATGGAAAGAACTTGCATCTTATCTCCAGTGAATCCTGGATGGGAGACTGAACCTGGACCTGCTCGCCATTATATCCCGAATAATGGAAAGAACTTGCATCTTATCTCCAGTGAATCCTGGATGGGAGACTGAACCTGGACCTGCTCGCCATTATATCCCGAATAATGGAAAGAACTTGCATCTTATCTCCAGTGAATCCTGGATGGGAGACTGAACCTGGACCTGCTCGCCATTATATCCCGAATAATGGAAAGAACTTGCATCTTATCTCCAGTGAATCCTGGATGGGAGACTGAACCTGGACCGGCTCGCCATTATATCCCGAATAATGGAAAGAACTTGCATCTTATCTCCAGTGAATCCTGGATGGGAGTCTAAACCTGGACCTGCTCGCCATTATATCCCGAATAATGGAAAGAACTTGCATCTTATCTCCAGTGAATCCTGGATGGGAGTCTAAACCTGGACCTGCTCGCCATTATATCCCGAATAATGGAAAGAACTTGCATCTTATCTCCAGTGAATCCTGGATGGGAGTCTAAACCTGGACCTGCTCGCCATTATATCCCGAATAATGGAAAGAACTTGCATCTTATCTCCAGTGAATCCTGGATGGGAGTCTAAACCTGGACCTGCTCGCCATTATATCCCGAATAATGGAAAGAACTTGCATCTTATCTCCATTGAATCCTGAATAGGCGACTGAACCTGGGACTAATTACCCTTGAAATCTTTTTTTTGTTTTTGTTTATAAGATTTTATTATATTGTAGATATACATTTCAAATCAACAATCTCAATGACAATAAAAGGGAAATAAATACTGTGGCTAGAAAGTATGAATCAACCGTGATAATCCATGACTATTAAATGGCGAAAAATAAGTTAATTGAGATTGATCATAAAAGAGAAAGGGGGGAAAAAAAGGTTTTCATGAAGTGAAGCCATAAGGAAAAGCGTACTCACATCGATTCACAAGGATAACGTTATTAATGTAATATAACTTGGTTAAAGATACAATTTAAATAGTTAATAAAGTATTTCCACTTCTTATCATGTTTAAAAGAGAGCGAGAGTGAATTGCATTACATTTCTCAATTCTATGAACATCGCATATGTTATTCTACCACCCTTTGATAGAGATCTTTGTAAAATCTTTCCAATTTTATGTAATTAAACTGTTACCAAGAAGTATAAATAGATCAAAAATAATAAAGGATGTTTTCATTTTCCCCGCGTTAACTGCTAAAGTTCCAGACATAATATTAGTTCAACTCAAAGGAATATTAACTTTAAAAATGTGTTGGAGAAAATTCCAGACTTGGTTCCAAGAGTAATTTACAAACGAACAATCAAAGAACATATGATTAAAGGATCCAGTGGCTGATTTACAGGACCAACATAGATCATCATTAGGAATATGGAGTTTTTTGGGTGTAATAAAGGCTCTACGAGTGAAGAATTATAACGTTTGGGTTAGGTTTTCAGAAACAGATATACACTTAATTTTAGTCTAAATCTTAGACCACAGTTCATCGTCAAAATGTTTACCACAGTCGTCTTCCCATTGCAGTTCAGATGCCCACTTCGTATTAGGCGATCTTGCTCCTCTTAATATTTTGTTGCGGGAGGAGGCTTTGACAGTATCGAGAGTTTCCATGAGACCTACTCTAGTAGGATCAGCAACCAATTCCTTCAACTCATTTCTACTTCTAGCATCAAGACGAGCATTAATTAAAATGAGATATTGATTGAGAGGACATCTTGGAAATGAAAATTTAATTTAAAATTCTTCTACTGTAAGGATACAAAAAGAGGTAAGGATATTGCCTCCCATAATTATTTGATTGATACATTTCAGATCTTTATCAAAAATAGGTTTTTCAAAAAATAGGTTTATTATTTATAGTTATATTTTTATTACACCAAATAAAAGGAGAAAAGGCCTTCGCAGGTTTATTAAGTGCACACAGCATGCATATGTCCGAATACTGGCAAGGCACTTTCTGCCTATACCGTCAGTTATTTACCACACTGAAGCTACAGTCGTTCACTGTGATGTAATAAACTGTACCTCTTGTAGCATGTAGTCTCTTGGTCAAGCTACAAAAGTTGCACTTGCCACTGGTGAGTAAGAATGACATAAGACGTGTAAGAACTATTGTGCAGGTGGAGAGGTGACTAACGACGTGCGCAGCCTCGCCATAAGCAGTCTGTGCGTACATGTCCCTACAAGGCCAATTGCTGGCACGTTTCTGGGATCAGGCTGGATACTTGTCATCTGTTAGCTTCAGTCAGTCCCAGCACCCTGAGGGTTTTGAGGTGTCTGTGCCACTGGACAGTCATCATTGGCTGAGGATGCTCCGGAAGTGGACTTGGAATAACAAACATCTGTCCAGAATAATTGTGAGTCAAATCCCTGACATTTTAAGGCTTCTCTTTCTGTTCTTGTGAGCCCCAGTTGATGCCACCCCTGCTGTGAGGCCCTTCACTGACTGTCTGGGCCTCTGTCTGGATTTGGCAATGGGTGGGGCATGGTCAAGTTATGGCCAGGTACAAACTTTCCAGAGGAGGTGTCTGGGGGGAGGCACATAGAGCAGTGTACCAAAATCTAATGTTTTTTCCCAGTCCCTTTTTTATGTTTGTTTCCCAATGGCTTGACAGGCATTCCTTGCAGGTTGCACTTGCAAAAAACATAAATGTGTGTATTTTTAGTATTGGCTTTTAGGTGGCGCTGTGGCGTGTGAGGAAGGTCACACAGCTTGTAGGTGTTCTTTGTTTATTAACCCATCCCTTGACTGTCCTTGGCCATACTAATCCGTATGGTCATTCCCACTCACTTCCTGCCGCTCCCCGCCCAAAACGCATCCTCCTAGGATCTCTTTGTGGTAGCTTTTTCAAACCTTACCATCAAACACTGTGCTCTAAATGCTTGCCAGTGTTTTTTTAAGGCAGTCTCCTGCGAGTTAATGACTCGATTGGAGCTGTAAACTTGCTACTGGTGTAAAATGGAGGCAGACCTCAGCCAATCAATTTATAAGCACTATGTGTTTCCTTCATTGAAGTCCTGTTAAAAACAAGCATTGGCAAAGCCAACAGGTGGCTTGTGTATATGTATTAGGTATCTGCAAGGCACTGCTAGTGTATGCCCTGGCACTCGCACCATTTTGTAGCTGCTACCATTGATGGCCAGTTAATACCACTACGGCAGTGCCTGGCAAGTGCCTTTCCTATGCCTACACAAAAACACACACTGTTAGCATTGCCAATGCTTGGTTAATTTAGTGTTTGCTTAGCAAAGTCCCCCCACAAAATAATGGCAGGCTTGTTTCAAAGTGTCTGAATAGTACTTTACGTGGTATGAAAAATGCAGGGGTCTCTAAGCTACACCATCACATTATTGTTGACATTTTGGTGTGAATGTGATGGCACTGAGCACCTACTTTCATTTTACAAATAAGCATGAGTGACTTTTATTTGTGGCTAGTAGCTTACAACTTGAAATGCTTCACCTTTCTAAGGGCACCGTACTGAAGTGGGGAGGCTCCTACATCTCTCACTGTTCCTTCTACTTCTCAAGGAACTCCAACCCCCTCCCCTGCCCACTGCCTTCTATTCCAGGATCAGTCCTCTGGCCACTTCTCTTCACCCTTTATCCTGCCTCCCTTGGTAACTCATCTCATCCTTTTGGTTTCAGTGCAACCCCTTTTCCGACAACACTTAGATTTTTTTATGATTTCCCCTCTTCATCCCTCCCATCCTGGAAGGCATCCCCAGCGGTCTCACAGCTCTCTGACATTTGGCAGCTATTCACTCCCCGATGGTAAACTCCTCCAAGATGGAGGTAATTGTTCTCCCTGTCTCCCATGCCAGCCCCACTGTGCTGTCGCCCATCTCCTTTCCTACGCACTGCCGTAATCTGTCACCCAATGCTCCCAACCTCTTTGACATTGACCTTAGACTCCAGCAGTACATCCCGGCTGATGCACCTGCTGCTAGGAGGAGCCTTCTCAACATGAGGTAGATCCATCCCCACCACTCTGCTAAGACTATGATCTCTACTCTTGTGCTCAGCAAACTGCATTACAGCGAGAGCCTACCCCTTGATCCTCCCCTCTATTCCTCTACACATAGACAGGTCTCCACCCTGCCGCTCTGCGATGCTCTGACAACCACCCTCAATCTCCATCCACACTAACCATCCTAGGAGATTTGAACATCAGGTTTGACTCACCCTCATACCCCATAACCCGATCTCTCACAGACAACCTAGAAGCATTCTACTTGACGCAACGCATCGCCACACGGACCCACACTGGGGGTCACACCCCTGATGCGATCTTCACAAGTGCAAACATATCCACACTGCCCCCACACTCCCTATTGTTAGGCAGAATCCTGTGCAGTTCCCTTGGTGAACACTGCAAAAAGATTAAGACTACAGGAGTAAGAAGTAAACCCAATTGGTAGCAGTCTGCACCACCCAGATTTACCTGGTAGCTGTGGCTGAGCAGTCGGACCTCTCTCAAGAAGAGTAGGGCAGTATATAGAGTATACACAAAAGGGCTAAAAACACAGTAGAGCAAACAAACACTGACCAGAGCTTTGTATCAAAAGTATATAATTATTTAAAACACACTTTAGGCAATACACTAGCACTCTTAATCAAAAGCAAGTTAAACACAGTCAGGTAAAGTATAAACACCACCCTTGATAACTATTAGACAAGTCAGAGTTAAAACACCACTATTTGTTAAAACAGATGTGAGCGTGTAACCTAGATGGCACTCCAATAGTTAGGTTAAAGGGAGAGAAAAAGGCAGGGCATAGACATAAAACAGTTCCCAACACTTTTAGAAGTTCAAAGCAATGGAGTAAAGGCAGTATACACTATAGAGCCAAAGTTCATAGGCCAGGCCCACTTTAAATGGAGCAAAGCGAAATGTGCCCAAGATCACCCAATTTAAAATGCACTAAAAGTCTTTGCAGAATGTTCAAAAGAGGTTGGGGCGATTCAAGAAGTAAAGTTAGAAGGTCTGGAGCCAACCCAGTTGGAAAGCCAAGGATTTAAGGGTCACCTTTAGCAATCCGTGGAAAGGGAGGCCAGGCAGAACACAGTACCTTAAAGAGAGAGTAAGCTCCAGCGGTGGCAGTTGTTCCTGGCAGTGGTTGCAGATTGTTGTTTCGACCAGGGGAAGAGAGGATCTCGTCGAGGAGGAAACCTGGAGTCGATGCAATGCACAGGGATGAAACCAGCCGCAGAGTTCGTCGGTTAAAAGGTGCGATCCTTTTATTCGCGGTCAAAGTGGTGAAGCTTGGCTATCCGGCCGCCGGGGTGCTTGGCATGGGCGATTCGACCAAGAGACGTCTTTGGAAGGCGAAAGGGGCAAACTGGTTGATCCCAACAGCTTAAAGGAAGAAGACTCGTCCAGCAGAAGATCTTCTCTTGTCGTTGGGAAAGTGGTGAGTTCATTGCAGCAGGGCTCCACCGGTGGTGTCGTCGTTGCAGATGGCTCAGCTTCTTCCCTCTTCGAATTCTTAGGTCCTGTGGCGACTTCTGAAGTTCCAGTCCCAAAAGCCCTGCTTTTAGTCAGAAAAACCCCCATTAAACAGCCTAGCTGTCACTCAAACATGCTAAGTGGTGAGCCGGGCAGCTCACCACTGGGCCAATCAGAAAAGAGTGTGATTTGAGTTGCTAAGGCAACGCAGTCCAGGGTGCCAATTCCCCTCCCCACACATCCCGTGGAACCCAGACAGAGTGGCACTATTTGGAGGGCTTCTGTGGAGAAGCCCGCCAAAAAGTGGAACAAAGGGCCCGACTTTGGTTGGAGTTACAGAGACGGACACGAACGCCATTTTAGAAAAGAGTTCTGGCGAAAAGACCCAACCGTTGATTTAATATTAAATAAATAAACTGGTGGTATCTTTAACATTGCACCAAAAAGTGGTGCGTTGAAAATCAATAAGAAAATCCCATAGGAAATATTCTGATGGAATATTTTTGCGTGGTAACCACTGCCACCAGCCAAAACAGACCCAGGGGCAATCGAATTAACCCCTTCCAGTACTTCCACAATATGATGGTTTGTACTGGTTCTGTTCACAATTTTGGACTAGTAAAGTCAATGGTGACTTTACATGCCCTGGGAGACAGTAGTCAGTCCCAAGGTATGGAGTCTATGTTTGGGGGTCACTATGACACCCCTGTGTTACTGCACTGAGGGTGCTGTGTAATACACATGAAAAACAGATGATACCCTATGGAGTAAAAGACCCCATGGCCCATAAGCACACAAAAAGTCAAAGACATACCTCAAATAAGAGTGGGAGGAAAAAGTGTCTCGCTCTTAGCAGGAGAAAAAAACAAACCCCACAAATCCAGCAAAGCTGTTGGGGGACTCACTAGGTTTGGGAAATTAGCCTTATAAGAGAATTCTCCCTAACACCTATCATGGACTGATCACTCGGCAATCTTCTTCTCTGTACCAGTGACCACCGTGGCTCGCACCCAAGGTCACTGCCAACCTCCAGCAACACCCACACCTCTCATTCCGCTTTGGAATAAAGTAGTTATCAGCCCAGATCTAGCCAACTCCTTCCTCTCCTCTCTCCCAACACTTTCCCTCCAGGAAGGGACACCCCCCATCAGAATCGTCAACCTCTGGCTCTTGAATGCCCTTACATCCTCACCCCAACAAAACGGTCCTCCCGGAGATCAGGACTCAAACCCAGGTGGTACACCACCAACCTCCCAGAGATCAGGACACACACCCAGGTGGTACACCACCAACCTCAAATCACTAAAAACCCTCAAGCACCGGCTGGTACGGACCTGGAGAACCATCCCTACGGCCCAGAACAAAACCAACTTAGTAAGACTAACAAGAGTTTACACACTAGAAATCAGAAAAACCAAGAAAGCATTCTGTGGGAGCCGAATCTTTAACTCTCGGAACCCGAGCAAGGAACTGCATACAATCATTTCCGAATTCAACTCCCCGGCCTGCTCTAACCCCCTCTCCCCCCATCCATGTCTCCAATCCCTATGTGACACCTTATCAGAACACTTCCACAATGTTGCTATCAACAGACAGTCCACCATCATCTCTAAATTAAAACGCATGCTCCCACCCACAGCCCAACCCCTGTTGAACCCCCCTTTCGATACAAACTTTCACCTCTTTCATTCCAATCACACACCGGCAGTTTCTCTCGCTCCTAGCACAAAGCCGCACATCAGGCTCCCCCGAGGACCCCTGGCCACCCACCCTCCTCAAAAACATTGTAGCCTCAACTTAGGCAAGCAGTATTGTATTCTTAATCCTCAACCACTCCCTAACATCGCGAACATTCCCAGAAGCCCTAAAAATCGCCTGCATCAAACCCCTCCTCAAAAAAGCTACACTCTTCCCCCAGAACTACTGGCCTATCTCAAACACCCGCTTCATGGCTAAACTCATGGACCGCACATCATACATGCAGCTTGGCCTGTTCACTGAGGCCAACAACCTCCTGGACCCTGCACAATCTGGCTTAAGACTGCTCTGAGGAACAGAATCCTCCCTAGTGTTCGTGTGGGACAACCTAAAAAAAACAGCTGAGGCAGAAGGTTGCATTGTACTTTGATACCATCAATCACACCATCCTCCTAAACAGGCTACTCTCTTTAGGAATCAAAGACACAACCCTCTCTTGATATGATATGATAGTTTATTTATATTGCGCTCGTACACAAGTGTTTCAGAGCGCGACAAGGCAAGGGAGGGGAACAGGTGAGAACAAAACAACAATCTTACTAGGCCCAGTGACATTGAGAACGCGCAAGTGCATGGGAAAGGGGAGAAGTGCAAGGAAGGGGGAGAGTGGAAAGTGCGTAAGCAGAGGAGAAAAGATAAATAATAATAAATACAAATAAATAGATAATAGAGGCAATAAACAGTGGTAGTGCAGCCAGCAAATGGCAAGTTCTATGTTTAAGGCAGCAGGCTGGGTAAGTCTGAAAAGTGCAGAGAGAGAAGACAAAGGGGGCTTTGGGGGACTGTATGGATACAGATACAGTCCCCAGTACGAGGGGTGGCCAGGAGGCAGTGCAGGAGGGTGGCAGGGTGAGCAGGTACCTGGGCCCAGGGGACAGAGGGTGGCCAGGTGCACGGTGCCAAAGGAGAACAGATCAGCGGGGGAACGAAGGCAGAAGCAAAGAGAAAGGTCTTGAGGTGCTTCCGGAGATGGTTCTCCTCAGGTTTTAGAGTGGCAGGGAGGCTGTTCCAGAGGGATGCCCCAGCCGAAGACAGAGATCTACCCCTAATAAATTTCTTTGAAAAATGACAGACCCTGATGGAGTTTGAGGTAGAGGAGCGAAGAGCTCGAGAGGGGAGGTGTTAGCGGAGGGATAGCTGAAGGTAGTGTGGACCCAGCCCCCAGAAAGCCTTGTGGACAATGCAGAGGGTTTTGAATGTAATCCTTACATCCACTGGGAGCCAATTGAGAGATTTCAGAGCTGGAGATATGATCCCAGGGATTGAGGACAAGACAAGTCTTGCAGTCCTGTTCTGGATTAGTTGCAGAGGGCGGAGAGTAGAGGCGGGTAGATTTAGAAAGAGGCTGTTACAATAGTCCAACCTAGAGAGAACCAGAGCTTGGCAGACAGTGAACTTCTGGGAGAAGGATAGGAAAGGCAGAGTACCTCTGAGGAGGTACAGTAGGAAGTTAGACTTTTAAGAGACATAGGAGATGTGGGCAGAGAAAGAAAGTGTGGAGTCAAAGATGACTCAGAGGTTCTTAGCCTCGCAGGAGGGGGTAGGAGGAGGGCCAAGGGAGGCCGGCCAGAGAGGGAGGGGAAAGGAAGGTGAAGGTGTGCCAATGAGGAGGATCTCCATCTTTTTGGCATTTAGACAAAGATCATTGGCGGCACACCAATCATGAATGGCAGTTAGGCAATCAGAGATGAGAGAGGGAGAGGAGGTGGCCGAGGGCAGCCTGAAAATTAGTTGTGTCGTCAGCAAAACAATGGAAATTTGAGCAGAAAATGGCAATGCAGTGTGCGAGAGTTGCCAGGTATTGGTTGAAAAGCCAGGCCGAGAGGTTAGACCCCTGGGGAACACCACAGGTGGAGAGGAAGATAGATGATAGGAAACACCCAAGTAGCACCTTGGATGGTCGATCAGAGAGGAAAGAGGTCAGCCAGGCCAGAGCCTGATCAGCGATACCCAGATTATCACAGAGACGGCTGAGCAGGATGGTATGGTTGACCGTGTCGAAGGCAGGAGATCAAGTAGGATGAGGATAGAGGGAATGTTAGAGTTAAGGTTGGAGAACAGATCTTCACGGATTTTGAGGAGAGCAGTTTCCTTGCTTCTGGCAGCTCTGAAGCCAGACTGGTGGTCATGGAGACAGCCAATCAGATTGAAGGTTAAGCTGAAAGATGGCCAGCTTTTCCAGGAGTTTGCGCAGAGAGGGAGTAATGGAAATTGGGCAATAGTTAGCCGGACATGAAGGATCAGCTGTGGGTTTCTTGAGAAGAGGATGCACAAGGGAGTGCGTCAGAGGGGAGGCAAAGGAGTGGTTGCAAAAATCGGCAAGGGCCGGAGCGAGGTTGTCAATGTGGTCCTTGATGGTTTTAGAGGAACAGGGATGAACCTGTTTTGATGAGGCTTTCACAGATCGCACTTGTCTAGCGACCTCATCAGGGGAGAAAAGAGGAAAGGACGAGAAGGAGGGTGGGGGGTTGGTAGAAGTAGGGTCAGCAAGCACAGACTGAGAGGGAATAGGAGGGGAGGGGAAGGGAAGGAGAGGGTGGACAGGATGTCCTGGGTTTTTGAGATAACGTGAAAGGCAGGGGCATTGCAGAGAGCTTGGGAGGCAAGAGGGGGGTAGAGACTGCAGCAGGGTTGGCAAGCTCTTTGCAGATTTTAAAAAGTTCAGCTGAGTTATTAGATGCCGCAGAGTCACAGGCTTGAATGTGGACTCTCTTCTTGGTGCAGGCAGGGAGTCTGGATTGCCTTTGGACCAGGCGACAGGCCAGTTTGTCAGAGGATGAACAGGAAGCCCTCCATTTCCTCTCAGCCGCCCCCTACACATAGGTTTAAGTATAGCAAGGTCGGAGTCTTACCAGGAATTGCACTTGGCTTTGGACTTCAAGCAGATTCTCATGACCGGGGCAAGGGCATCAAGAGTATCAGAAATAGAAGAGTAGAGAAGGGACAGTGTTGTGTCTGGATGTGAGTCAGCCTGAGGAGGAGGGGGTTGGGGTTAGAAGGTGGCAGCAAAAGCCACAACTGACACACGATTCATGGGCCGGATGTCCGAGAAGGCAGGTGGCAGTGTTGGGGTAGGCTTGGCTTGGGGGGAAGAGAGTGAGAGATGAGAGGAGAGGAGGCAGTGGTCACTCCAGGAGAGAGGAGTGGTCAGAGGGATAGAGAGGGGGAGGCCAGAGGAGAGCAAGATCAAGTGTGTGTCCTGCAGAGTGCGTGCGGCTAGAGGGGAGGATAGAGGGGGAGAGGGAATTGCAGAGGTCATGAAAGAGCAAAGAGGAGGGACAGGGAGAGTCAAGGTGGATGCTGAGGTCACCAAGGAGGAGGAGTTGAGTGGTTGAGGCCTGGAGGGAGGAGGAGAGGTCTGCCCACTCGGAGAGAAAAGAGGTGATTTGACCAGGGGGCCGGTAGAGAGTGGCAACAGTAAGAGAGTGGCTAGGAGAGACTGAGAGCCTGCAGACAAGGCATTCGAAAGAGAGGTAGATCTGAGTGGGAATGATAGTGGCAGGAATCCACTCAGGAAAGATCAGGGCCTCTCCCCCTCTGGGCCGGGTGGATCTCTGTGCGGAGAGGATCTTGTAGCCATCAGGGAAAAGAGTGTCAAAGCTCGTGACAGAGCTGGCCGTGAACCAGGTCTCAGTAAGACCGAGGACATCAAGGTCCAGATCTTCCAAGAGGTGGCAGATGTCAGAGGCGTGTTTGACGGCAGAGCGAGAGTTGAGAGTGGCAAGGTGAAGAAGGTTGCCAGCTTTAAAGACCTTCTGGGGAGGGGTACAAATCAGAGGTACGCCCTGCGGGGGTGTGGAGGGAGACTCAAGAGCGGCAGAGGGGGAGAAAAGAGTGGGCAAGGTAGCCAAGGAACGAGAGGAGGGGCCAGCCGGAGATTAAAGGAAGTTGATGAGGCGAGGAAACAGCCTATCGAAGCGGAGGAGAAGGATAGTTGATAGAGAAGCAGTTGGAATAGATGGGAGAAACAGAAAGCGCCACGAGTGTGAAGAGAGAGGAGGCAGAGGGAGGAGTAAGCAAGTGCAGCGGTATGGTACAGTCACTGGGCTAGCGGTATATATGGTCAGTACTGCTGATACTGAGTAACCACTGTTTCTGCCGATAAATATGCTCGCATGTTTTGCTTGCATCCCAAAAAAGAGCAAGGCCGATGCATTTTTTTTTGTGGGGGCAAGCTCCCACCAACTCCTTCCTTTTTACTTTTTTTTTTTTTTGCTATAACGTTACCTTTCTTTTTTACACCTGTTTTGTTTGTTCCCTGAAATACGAGCAAAACCAATGATAATGCACTGTTTCAAATCCATGGTGGTGCAATTGCACCAAAATAAACACATGTCAACGAGTCCAGCTCCCCCTCCACTCTAGAATCACGGCCAATGATATATTTTATGATATGATATTTTATTTATATCGCGCCAACACACCTAAGTGTTTTAGAGCGCGAATGAGGGAGGAGCTAAGCAATCTGGGGTTGTTGTTCCCATAGAGAGAACTCCACCTACAGCTCCGGTCCGACTCCATTCATGGTGTGTGTTTGTCTTTAGTGGTATATGCACAGTCTTCTCCTTCTAGCTTATACTTTAATACCCCAGGTGCCCCACTGTGGTTGTGCCTGCTGGGATTTGCCCCCATGTTTGCCACTGCCACTTTCCCTCCCTGAGGTTTTGTCCCATTGTGATTTGGCCCCGTGATTCCCAATGCAATTAGTGCCCGCCGTGTTTTTACTCTCCGATGTCCAAGGTAATTCATGTGACAGGTTTATATATACTGCAACTTGTTCCTAGAGACCCCAGTGCAATTCTGCCCTCTGTGGAATACCTACCCACTGGCCACTTGGCACCGAGACCTGCCTGCTCCGCTCCCTATGCTTTCCACTCTTCCCTGTACCATCCCACCTCATCCAGGACAAGCCGCTGCCCACTGTCCACTGCCAGAGATACCAGTCCTCTCAAGTGTGCCTCAAGACATTGCCTCGCAAGGACCTTACAGAAAGCTCACAATAACTGAGACGCCACCCAAGGGGCGCATCCCTACCAAGACGCCATCATGGCCACACCGAGTGGATGCTCCGAGTTTCCCAACGGGCCCTCTACTAACTCCCTGCAAAACATGTGCGACTTCTACGCTCAAACACACTATATGCATACCAACTATGACGCTCTCCCACAGCAATTGCATTGATGTGTTTATAGAAAATGTACGAGGCGCTTCCTGATAAACTCGGTTGCTTTGAGGCGCTACGATAACCCTTCCAAAGGACATCAAAGAGAATACTAAAACTGTATAATCAATTTACATGTAACAATCCCGGCCATTGCATCCTAGCACCACAAGCACGGAAGGCCACCCCCTCCAATGTATCCTAGCATCAGGAGAATACAATGCCACCCTCACCCGTAGCACCACGGGCATGCAATGCCACCACCACCAATGCATCCTAGCACCACAGGCACGCAAGGCCACCCCCACCAATGCATCCTAGCATCAGGAGCTTGCTAGGCCAACCCCTCCAATGCATCCTAGCATCAGGAGAATGCAATGCCACCCCCACCCCTAGCACCACGGGCATGCAATGCCACCATCACCAGTGCATCCTAGCACCATGGGCATGCCATGCCACCCTCACCAATGCATCCCAGCATCAGGAGCTTGCAAGGCCACCCCCACCAATGCATCCCAGCATCAGAAGCTTGCAAGGCCACCCCCACCAATGCATCCCAGCATCAGAAGCTTGCAAGCCCAACCCCTCCAATGCATCCTAGCATCAGGAGAATGCAATGCCACCCCCACCGTCATGCAATGCCACCATCACCAATGCATCCTAGCACCACGGGCATGCAATGCCACCCTCACCAATGCATCCTAGCACCATGGGCATGCAATGCCACCCTCACCAATGCATCCTAGCATCAGGAGAATACAATGCCACCCTCACTCGTAGCACCATGGGCATGCAATGCCACCATCACCAATGCATCCTAGCACCACGGGCATGCAATGCCACCCCCACCAATGCATCCCAGCATCAGGAGCTTGGAAGGCCAACCCCTCCAATGCATCCTAGCATCAGGAGAATGCAATGCCACCCCCACCCCTAGCACCACAGGCATGCAATGCCACCCTCACCAATGCATCCTAGCACCACAGGCACACAAGGCCACCCCCACCAATGCATCCCAGCATCAGGAGCTTGCAAGGCCAACCCCTCCAATGCATCCCAGCATCAGGAGAATGCAATGCCACCCCACCCCTAGCACCACGGGCATGCAATGCCACCCTCACCAATGCATCCTAACACCACAGGCACACAAGGCCACCCCCACCAATGCATCCCAGCATCAGGAGCTTGCAAGGCCAACCCCTCCAATGCATCCCAGCATCAGGAGAATGCAATGCCACCCCACCCCTAGCACCACGGGCATGCAATGCCACCACCACCAATTCATCCCAGCACCATGGGCACACAATGCCACCCTCACCAATGCATCCTAGCACCACAGGCACACAAGGCCAACCCGACCAATGCATCCTAGCATCAGGAGCTTGCAAGGCCAACGCCTCCAATGCATCCTAGCATCAGGAGAATGCAATGCCACCCTCACCCCTAGCACCACGGGCATGCAATGCCACCATCACCAATGCATCCTAGCACCACAGGCACACAAGGACACCCCCACCAATGCACCCCAGCATCAGGAGCTTGCAAGGCCAACCCCTCCAATGCATCCTAGCATCAGGAGAATGCAATGCCACCCTCACCCCTAGCACCACAGGCATGCAATGCCACCATCACCAATGCATCCTAGCACCACGGGCATGCAATGACACCCTCACCAATGCATCCTAGCACCATGGGCATGCAATGCCACCCTCACCAATCCATCCCAGCATCAGGAGCTTGCAAGGCCACCCCCACCAATGCATCCCAGCATCAGGAGCTTGCAAGGCCAACCCCTCCAATGCATCCTAGCATCAGGAGAATGCAATGCCACCCCCACCCCTAGCACCACGGGCATGCAATGCCACCCTCACCAATGCATCCTAGCACCACAGGCACACAAGGCCACCCCCACCAATGCATCCCAGCATCAGGAGCTTGCAAGGCCAACCCCTCCAATGCATCCCAGCATCAGGAGCTTGCAAGGCCAACCCCTCCAATGTATCCTAGCATCAGGAGAATGCAATGCCACCCTCACCCCTAGCACCACGGGCATGCAATGCCACCCTCACCAATGCATCCCAGCACCATGGGCACACAATGCCACCCTCACCAATGCATCCCAGCACCACAGGCACACAAGGCCAACCCCACCAATGCATCCTAGCATCAAGAGCTTGCAAGGCCAACCATCCTAGCATCAGGAGAATGCAATGCCACCTCACCCCTAGCACCACGGGCATGCAATGCCACCATCACCAATGCATCCTAGCACCACAGGCACACAAGGCCACCCCCACCAATGCATCCCAGCATCAGGAGCTTGCAAGGCCAACCCCTCCAATGCATCCTAGCATCAGGAGAATGCAATGCCACCCTCACCCCTAGCACCACGGGCATGCAATGCCACCATCACCAATGCATCCCAGCACCATGGGCATGCAATGCCACCCTCACCAATGCATCCTAGCACCACAGACACACAAGGCCAACCCCACCAATGCATCCTAGCATCAGGAGCTTGCAAGGCCAACGCCTCCAATGCATCCTAGCATCAGGAGAATGCAATGCCACCCTCACCCCTAGCACCACGGGCATGCAATGCCACCATCACCAATGCATCCTAGCACCATGGGCATGCAATGCCACTCTCACCAATGCATCCTAGCACCACAGGCACACAAGGCCACCCCCACCAATGCATCCTAGCATCAGGAGCTTGCAAGGCCAACTCCTCCAATGCATCCTAGCATCAGGAGAATGCAATGCCACCCTCACTCCTAGCACCACGGGCATGCAATGCCACCCTCACCAATGCATCCTAGCACCACAGGCACACAAGGCCACCCCCACCAATGCATTCTAGCATCCGAAGCTCACAAGGCCAATACCACCAATGCATCCTAGCATCAGGAGAATGCAACGTCCACCACCACCAATGCATCCTGCCACCACAGGCATGCATGGCCACGCACACCAATGCAACCTAGCACCGTGGGCATGCAGGGGCACACCCATCAATGCATCCTAGCACCACATGTACGCAATGCCACCACCACCAATGCATCCTAGCACCACAGGCATGCATGGCCACGCCCACCAATGCAACCTAGCACCATGGGCATGCAGGGGCACACCCATCAATGCATCCTAGCACCACATGTACGCAATGCCACCACCACCAATGCATCCTAGCACCACAGGCATGCAAGGCCACCCCCACCAATGCAGCTCTCGGGAGGATAGCTCAGGGGCATCGCGATAGTGTTGGAAGCAAGACGACGCGGAGCAACACTGGTTCGATCTCCGGGTCCGCGCGTAGAAACCTCTGGATATTAAGCGCGTTATAAATAAACCATTACTATTTGCACCCCAGCACCACGGGCACACAAGGCTCCCCTATGGACACATATGCTATGCACTCATCACATGACGCCTGGAAACAGACGTGAAGGCAGAGCTCATTGTGCTTCCAGTCAGCACTCCTCAATGCAACAGCAAAGCTACCTTGCAGGTTCTTTTTCTCTTCACTAAGCCTCCCGGGCGCCTTCTTTTTCAGATCTGCAACAGTGCCTGGTGACCATGCAAACCCTAATAACATAACATGGCTACTATGCCCTCGAGTTGTTTTGAACTACAATTCACACGATACTTCACCACTGACTGTGCAGGCTATGGGAGTTGTAGTCCAAAAATCTGGAGGACCACACATTGAGCGGTCACTGTTCTGGCATTGTAGCATTCTGTAGTGTTTCACAGCGCTGGAAAGTAACCAGGCACTGCAGCAGCACCTTCGAGTCATGCATAAAACAGACGTTTAATATCGAGGCTTATCCGCGCCCCAGGCATTCTGACGCTATGGGAGCTGAGAATCAAGAGGATAAGGCGACTTGCCGAGGAGAGCACGGTGTCTGTGTCCAGCAGGGAAGCCGCCGGGATTAGATTGAATTCTGCTCGCCTGGCGCCACATGCAATAGCCCACCTCAGGAGGGCGAGCACTGTTTCTGCGAGCATACCCACGGCGGATCCTCCGCGCCCCACCCCCGCCGGGACCCAGACCCCGCATAGATGGCTCCCTGCGCCGCCGTCTGCGGAGAGGCCCCCGGTGCACTCATCGCAGGTTCATCACATAATTAACCTTCCCTTCAGGCCCCTAATGAGACGCACACATCCAAAATAAAATTCATTACGAATTAAAAATGAATTCGTCCCTCTCATTAATGGGTACATGAAAGTAATTGCTTTAAACCCCGCTCGCTGGAGCGCGAAAAAGCAATTGTTAAGAAGCAATGGTGGGGCGATGGCACGCGAGGCTCTCCGGCGGGGAGGGTGGCACGTGAATGTGGTTTGCCCCCCAGGCGACAACCGTGCAAATGTACTTGTAAATTGAGAGGGGGGGGCATGGGGGCGATGGGTGTACTGCCCCATTGCTCACTTTGGATGCGGGAGGCGGGGGTTCTAATCCCAGCGGTGTTACTTTTCCTACAAACATCTGTGCTGATTCTGGGCAAAACCATTTATTTTCCTTTGACTAATAATGTAAATATGTAATAAATAAAAATAAACACCTGTACAGGGTCCCGCCACCTGCTGCCCCCTGTATCGCACCCCGATCCGAATCGACCGTCGGCCTGATGGGCAGTGCCCTTACGTTCTGGTGGTTCCATCCCTACCCTCACTGGTACCTCCCGAGACCTGCGCTCTCCGCCTGGGTGCTCTGAAGTGTGGCGCATACCTGCTGCGCGTCGCAGAACACCACAGGAATAAACACAGACGGAAGTGTTCCTTCTGCCACTTCCGGTGCCCTGTCTGTGGCCAGTTATGTTAAGAAAAAGAGAACTGGTCCTTAGTGGCACTGCAGGAGAGGCAGAAGTGAAACCTGTGGTGTTGGTGGGTGCAGGACGGAAGTACCCGGTCCTGCGTGCTGATCTGCTTTCTAGGGGCTGTGGTGGTGGTGGGTGCAGGATGGAAGTACCCGGTCCTGAGTGCTGATTTGCTTTCTATGGGATGTGGTGTTGGTGGGTGCAGGACGGAAGTACCCGGTCCTGAGTGCTGATCTGCTTTCTATGGGCTGTGGTGGTGGTGGGTGCAGGACGGAAGTACCCGGCCCTGAGTGCTGATCTGCTTTCTATGGGCTGTGGTGTGAGTGGGTGCAGGGTGGAAGTACCCGGTCCTGAGTGCTGATCTGCTTTCTATGGGCTGTGGTGTCGGTGGGTGCAGGACGGAAGTACCCGGTCCTGACTGCTGATCTGCTTTCTAGGGGCTGTGGTGTCGGTAGGTGCAGGATGGAAGTACCCTGTCCTGAGTGCTGATCTGCTTTCTAGGGGCTGTGGTGTCGGTGGGTGCAGGATGGAAGCACCCTGTCCTGAGTGCTGATCTGCTTTCTATGGGCTGTGGTGGTGGTGGGTGCAGGACGGAAGTACCCGGTCCTGAGTGCTGATCTGCTTTCTATGGGCTGTGGTGTGAGTGGGTGCAGGGTGGAAGTACTCGGTCCTGAGTGCTGATCTGCTTTCTATGGGCTGTGGTGTCGGTGGGTGCAGGACGGAAGTACCCGGTCCTGACTGCTGATCTGCTTTCTAGGGGCTGTGGTGTCGGTGGGTGCAGGACGGAAGTACCCTGTCCTGAGTGCTGATCTGCTTTCTAGGGGCTGTGGTGGTGGTGGGTGCAGGACAGAAGTACCCTGTCCTGAGTGCTGATCTGCTTTCTAGGGGCTGTGGTGTCGGTGGGTGCAGGACGGAAGCACCCTGTCCTGAGTGCTGATCTGCTTTCTATGGGCTGTGGTGGTGGTGGGTGCAGGACGGAAGTACCCGGTCCTGAGTGCTGATCTGCTTTCTATGGGCTGTGGTGTGAGTGGGTGCAGGGTGGAAGTACTCGGTCCTGAGTGCTGATCTGCTTTCTATGGGCTGTGGTGTCGGTGGGTGCAGGACGGAAGTAACCGGTCCTGAGTGCTTATCTGCTTTCTATGGACTGTGGTGTCGGTGGGTCCAGGACGGAAGTACCCGGTCCTGCGAGCTGATCTGCTTTCTAGGGGCTGTGGTGGTGGTGGGTGCAGGACAGAAGTACCCGGTCCTGAGTGCTGACTTGCTTTCTATGGGCTGTGGTGTCGGTGGGGGCAGGGTGGAAGTACCCTGTCCTGAGTGCTGATCTGCTGTCTATGGGATGTGGTTTTGGTGCGTGCAGGACAGAAGTACCCGGTCCTGAGTGCCAATCTGCTTTCTAGGGGCTGTGGTGGTGATGGGTGCGGTTCCATGTAATAATGTTGCCACAAAAATCTCGCCATGCAAAAATATTGCTGAAAAATGGCCGTTTTTTGTGGCGACATTATTGCATGGAACATGCGGGGGACACCCCCGCAACCCCTGACCTTTTGTTTTTTTCTTTTTAAAATTTCTTTTTTTTTTTTGCCCCTGTCCCCATATATATGGTCACCCAAATAATATCGCCACAACATTTCCCGGCGATATTATTTACGGCGACCATGACAATATGTATGGCGATATTATTACCTGATACCGTGGGTGCAGGGTGGAAGTACCCGGTCCTGAGTGCTGATCTGCTTTCTAGGGGTTGTGGTGTTGGTGGGTGCAGGACGGAAGTACCCGGTCCTGAGTGCTGATCTGCTTTCTATGGGCTGTGGTGTTGGTAGGTGCAGGACGGAAGTAGTACCCGGTCCTGAGTGCTGACCTGCTTTCTATGGGATGTGGTTTTGGTGCGTGCAGGACGGAAGTACCCGGTCCTGAGTGCCGATCTGCTTTCTAGGGGCTGTGGTGTCGGTGGGTGCAGGATGGAAGTACCCTGTCCTGAGTGCTGATCTGCTTTTTATGGGATGTGGTTTTGGTGGGTGCAGGACGGAAGTACCCGGTACTGAGTGCTGATCTGCTTTTTATGGGATGTGGTTTTGGTGCGTGCAGGACGGAAGTACCCGGTCCCGAGTGCTTATCTGCTTTTTATGTGCTGTGGTGGTGGTGGGTGCAGGACGGAATTACCCGGTCCTGCGTGCTGATCTGCTTTCTATGGGCTGTGGTGTCGGTGGATGCAGGACGGAAGTACCTGGTCCTGAGTGCTGATCTGCTTTCTATGGGCTGTGGTGTTGGTGGGTGCAGGACGGAAGTAGTACCCGGTCCTGAGTGCTGACCTGCTTTCTATGGGCTGTGGTGTCGGTGGGTGCAGGATGGAAGTACCCGGTCCTGAGTGCTGATCTGCTTTTTATGGGATGTGGTTTTGGTGCGTGCAGGACGGAAGTACCCGGTCCCGAGTGCTTATCTGCTTTTTATGTGCTGTGGTGGTGGTGGGTGCAGGACGGAATTACCCGGTCCTGCGTGCTGATCTGCTTTCTATGGGCTGTGGTGTCGGTGGATGCAGGACGGAAGTACCTGGTCCTGAGTGCTGATCTGCTTTCTATGGGCTGTGGTGTTGGTGGGTGCAGGACGGAAGTAGTACCCGGTCCTGAGTGCTGACCTGCTTTCTATGGGCTGTGGTGTCGGTGGGTGCAGGATGGAAGTACCCGGTCCTGAGTGCCGATCTGCTTTTTATGGGATGTGGTTTTGGTGCGTGCAGGACGGAAGTACCTGGTCCAAAGTGCTGATCTGCTTGCCTATGGGCTGTGGTGTTGGTAGGTGCAGGGCGGAAGTACCCGGACCTAAATGCTGCTTTCTATGGGCTGGCGGATAAACTTGGGGAGTATGTTATCCACAGGGAAGAGCCCAAGATCTGATGGACTACAGCGCTTTGGGCCTGGATACCTGTTGATGTGGGAGAGAGTGAGACAGGGCTAAAGAGGACAGCTTGGTTGTGGCCCGGTTAGTGTTGATGTGGTAATGGCCAGGCCTGGGGTGGCCCTCTGTGGGCTGGTTTGTGTGCATAGTGTAAGGTGGTAGGAGATCTTACAGGGGAGTCAATTAGTTTGGGGAATGGGGGAGTAGGTTTTAAAAGTAAAAAAAAGAACCGAGCACTCCCACCAATGGCCCATTGCAGGCAGGTGCAATTTCAGTAGCTCACCTATTCAACACAAACATCATCCCAGATAATAATGTTTTCTTTGATTCAGTCTCAACAATACCCGTTCAATACAGAACAATACCCGTTCTGTGTACAGCACCGAATACTCAAAGTCCTTCAATGCTCTCTGCAAAACGTGTCCTGCTTTTCGAGCCTAGGGCACACTACATCAAAGGCCTTTTATACAAGGGTTTAGAAGGCTCACTGATGGTAGAGTGGTCAGTTGCCTTGGAGTTGGGCCCTCTGTGCACCAGTCCTGATGGTGATATTTCTTCATTGAGAAACCCCTTCCCAATTTTGGAGAGGGAGTCGGATGACCTTGCAGAATTACCAACAAACAATGCAGCATAATACTTCTAAACCAAATAAATTAAATTGTTAGTCATATTAAACGACTATTTAAGCCGGGCCCACTGGCTGGGCTGGAACCAGAAACCTTTCAGTTGGTATCCACTGTAACAGTTTATTGAGAAGCCACCATCAACAGGGGGAGTTCTTCCTTCCCCACTCAAGTGGTTATTCAACAAAATGTTTAACAAATTCTTTTTTTAGCCCCATCTCAGACACACGTCATGCCCCTTGGATCCCATCAGAATTATTTATACTTTTGTCTGTAAAATTGATCAGCTAGATGTATGACCATTATAACTCTCTAGGCACTTGAATAATTCATGATGTACTATGTAATTTAACTAAAATGTATGCACCAGATACTTGTAATCTGGACACAAAACACAATAACCTTAGGTGCAAAACTATATATGTTATTCGTTCAGTTTATGTTGTGAATTTGTTTTTCCCTTCAACTGCACTAGTCTTCTGACTAGGATATGGTTTATGTTGTCCCTCAGTCTATGACATCTATATATGTTTTCTTTTACAGTCTAGTAATGTGTTTTACATGCAGGTGTTTATAAGGAAATTGCATTTTTTGTCAAAATACAATTAAGCATATTTTATGAAACAGGTGTGTGTGTGTGTGTGTGTGTGTGTGTGTGTGTGTGTTTTCTTCCTTGACAATTTCACGGGCAACTAACTTTGGGATATATTCCTTGAGTTTAAGTAGAAAGGCTCCCCTATGTAATAAAAAGGTTTTTATCCCCCTGAGGAAGAAGTTGGGTTGAGCCTACTAGTAGCAGTAATACCCCTTTGTGTTTTTCTTACTTTTTATGCCTGAGTCTGCTACTTCTCACCACTGGCATTCCGAAAATATTCTTTGACCTTGGATCTCCCTTCCCTGAGCTATCAATGAGACAAGATCCAGTCTGGTGTAGGGGAAATATATTGGTATTTATTTAAATTAACAGTCATAGAAATTAGCACGAAAATATCGAACACACCACTTTATCGGTGGTACACAACAATCAACTTCTCTCAGCATAAATAAATCACAAAAGTGAGTTAAAAAGAACACAGACACAATTCTTACTTTCTCCAAATGTCACTTCACAAAATAATTACACTGATCAATCGTATAATTTCGCCCAAGCTTTTGATTGAAAGCAAACACACAGTGATTTATCGCTTTGTTTTTCTTTTGGATTTTAGCCTTCCCCCCGTTACTGAAAGGCCTGTGTTGGGGAAGCTGGATAATAAGGTATGACTTGTTTGAGAACAAAGACACCCATCTGCCTTATAGAAGTCAGGGTCAGCTGGACAACAAGGATTACCTAATTAAATTATAGGCTATAGTTTTCAGCGCACACTGGGAAGTGCGCTTTGTTAATTTCACATTTTAACCAAATTCATCCGGAAAGCCAGCTGCATCTCAGGACGCTCTGGAATGATGGGGCATGGGTCTGATCACTCCACTCTCAAAGGTGGCCTCCCACTCTCCACCACAGGACCCAGTCAGCTTTGAGGCCTTCCTAGAAATAGACAGCTCCACCAGATGCATTCTCATCAATCTCCTCTGGTGTGTCCTTACAGATGTCAGATGGTAAGTTCCAGCAACCTTCCTGGTGGTCTGTCTCTTCTCTATGTCCTCCTGTCTTTCTCCTTTTTCTGTTCCCCCAGTTTTTGTGTGTACCCCGTCCTAGTGCAGTCCCCCTTATATAGCAGCAATGACATCACCAATTTTACAATATTGGGGAAGTACCCTGCAATATTCCCTGCCACTAGGATTGGACAGTTACCCTTCTCTCTCCTCCATACCCCGCCTCCAAGTCAGGATTGGTTTAGGGGACTGGAGCAACATATGTCAATTGCCATTTGTCATAATCATTTTGTTCTCCTTTCAACTTTTTGGCAAAAACTAGTTATGTATCACAACTTCATAATTTTACTAGCCACTGCCATACTAAACATACTTTCTGATTTAGCTAATCATGGAGAATTAGATAAGCCAACCACCAAATCTGTACGATGTAGCATGACCTTGTGGCTTGTTTCTGCTGTTTCTATAAAAAGCACAACAGTTATGAAGATGTAAGTTATTAAGCATATCCCTAATTTATTTTTCCACCCGCTCACCAACTGTCACATTTGGAACATGTTCAGATCAGCCAGAAACATAATCTAACTGGCCATTACAGTTCCCAGATGCACAGGTAGATGCATTTTATGTCCCCAAAATCGCGTGGAAATTATATAAAAATGGTACAAAAATGAAATCAATCCACATTATGGTTGCTGAGAAAAAGGCCTAAATGATAATAGTCCTTTTGAATTAATTGTGAATGTTCATGTGGGACAAATAGCAGTTTCTGCCCTCCGGCTATTTGTTTTCACTGGGTCAGCCTCTGACTAGAGGTTTTTTTGAGTCTCTCTGAAGTTGGTAGTTTGCTCTTTGAAGTGGGTCCCCCCATTTTCACAAATTAGTCATGCTCCAGCCAAGGGTGATTTTCCTTGAAGTCCTTGCTTTCATATCCAGCAGGTCTGGGGAACATAGAATGTTTGACGCCTTTAGCAGCACATTTTTATTGCAGGTGGGCATTAGATGGGGGATGTGACATCCAGGCTGGAAGTGGGAGTTTTCCTTTGTGATGTTTTGACCACAGCCAGAAACACAGTCTGCCTTGGGCTGACATTTTCCTTGAAGACAAAGTGGCTCTTCAAATGTCACTGGAGTTTTGTAGGTGAAACATAACATACATTGTTTTTGTCAACACGCACATCATGTTTCGTTTTCCTGACATTGTTCTGTGAGCAGTGATATTTTTTTTCACTTTTGCTTTTAAAAGCCGTTTTTATTTGCACACACATGTTCAGGCCATTTTTATTTTCAATGTTTACAAATCCTGTTTCCCATGCGAGAGGGTTATTTGCTTCCTCCTTCTTTTGTAAATTAAAATGATGCCGGTCCATTGGTAATGACAGGTAGGCCCATTTCCACATGTCTCTTTAACTTTACTTTATTAAAAAAAAAGCCAAGTCGTTTTTGTTTGTGTTTAAAATCTTGCTGTTCATGTTAAAGGGACTTCTGTTTGGGGCCTTTAAATGCACCCCACACCACATGCACCAACTGATTGCGCCACAGAGGCTGCTTTGGAAGCATGTTCATAGTCGGGCATAAACATGGCAACGACAGGGCATGCTCCTTTGTGTTTTACACACCCAAATATGAGAGGGCACATATCCAGGGGCATGCCACAAATCACCCCCCTCTCCTCCTGTCCCCAGTACTGAATTGTAGTCCTGGCAGCCACTGTCAAATTGTAGTTCTCCCTTTATATTGGTGACCTGTACCTTTTTTTAATTTTGAAAATCTGGCCACTGTCCCTGCTGGTAATGTACAGCAGTTGCTTGAAAGAAAGTGCGCTTTATCTTGGAGGCGTTCACACGGGGCACCCCTTCTGGTTTCCCCCATGTGACCCCTCATTTTGTGCGGGGCCAGGACACCCATACCTGCTGACGACATATGTTAAGCTGGTCAATTTCTCCATATTTGGGGCTTCTGCTCTGTGTGAACCTGTATGGACTTGACTCACATTTCACCCCTCCTCCATGTTACCACTAGGAGTGCAGTTGAGTGGGGCCAAGACACGCTTCAGTTTATGATGTGCACTATATAAACCGTCAATATTCATTATCTAATGCCTGACCATGCCTGCGATGCGTTCAGTGTCCACCTCTGCTGCACGCAATAAGGCAAACCCCTGGTTGCAGCGGTGATATCCAGGAGTGTATGTATACTAAGCATCCGCGTCAAACGTTCTATAATGATGCAAGGGCGGCCCTGCATACATAAAAAGCATAATGTTTGTGTTCCTCCAGATCTTACTTTTGTATAGCAGAGCAGGGGCGGGGACTAAACTCTGCTTCTGCCACCCCCATCTGATCCCCCATAAAAATCCGAATGCATTAACGCCAGCAGCTCATTTTCATGCTGGCGGTAATGCATTCGAATCCGCCTCCTTTTTTCTCCTTCTAATTGCAGGCCGTTTCCATAGGAATCCATTGTAAAACGCTGCCTGTCATGCGTAAAAGGCAGGTGGCACTTGCCCAAAAGGACGTTTTGAATTGAAGTAGAGCTGGAAGAGATACCCTCTGTGTAATTTACAAGCTCATAGAAAATGACGTCCGAGCATGTCATAACACGTCCCAGTGCGAGGTGTGAAGGACTCTTTTAATAGTCGCAGGAATTTACTTGTGCAAGGCTTTGCTGCACATCTGTGCCGTTTGAAACGCCGGAACCCAAGGCAGCAGCACTGTTCCAGCTCGCCTGCGGGTCACTGATCTCTTTAGGTCCCAATCTGAAATATATACTTTTCTCATCTAAATAGTGACTTGCATTTTTTGGGTATGTACGTTATTTAGTCCCAGAAGTTTAATGACCTCAACTCGAGACCCACCTCTTCAAGGAGTCTCTCCTCCTCAACACTTAGGCCATCACGTTGCCCTTCGCGCCACCTGACGCGCTAGACGCCGCCCGCCCCTCTCCTCCCTGCCACCCGGTACAGCCGTACCCCTCCTCTGTGCTTCTCTGTATCCTAGCCCCCGCTGTAGATCTGTTCTGCGGTTACCTCTGTAAAGCGCTCTGCTGCTTCTCGAAGCTAGGTCTGCGCTCAATAAATACCATCAAAATAATGGAAGTGTTTTGTGAAATATACATCCCACTTTTCTGACTTTGCCTTGCAGAAAGGGCAACTGAAGCGCTGTGTGTCCATGGATTTTTCCAGCTCACATACATGGAGGTTTAAAAGTCTGGAAGAACAGGGTGAGGCAGGAGACCATTAGCAAGGACCAACCAAGGAGGAGGTGGAGGCTGGCGGAGACAAACTAGGAGAGAAATGCAGCCTCTATAGGACCATTAATAACAGTAATGATCTCCACGCCTCCTTCCCGGGCAAGCGCCATCACTCACTGTGCAGCCCAACAGGTCCAGTGACGGAACAGTGATTTGGAGAGGAATAACTATGCTAATAGCATAGATTTTTACACAGTGCTTGCTGCCGCAGTACTTCAGGTTCGTAGCACTGTAAATAACCATTGCCATTATTCCCCAAAGAAGTAAAAGTAATGTATGGATCTTGGAAGGATGAAAGGCAGAGTGGGTGCTGACCAGGTTCGATCCTGTGCCCGGCAGACTGCACATAGACTTCGACGTGAACTGCTGCTGGCCAAATGGTCTTCTCTGAGAACCCTTTGGGCCAGACTGTGCTACTTGATGACATTAAGAAACATGTTTTCAAGTACAGCACTGACTGTTCCTCTATTGGCCCTATTTTTGTAGGTCTGGCTAGAAAGAGCTTCAGCTCCCTCAAACTATCCAGTGATAAGGTGATAAGGTAGAGACACACAGGACGTGCGTTGCCATAATACAGGAAGCCCTGAAAGGCAACGTTTCACATAATAGGAAGTAAGATTGGTTTGTTGATTATGCATGCATCTAATGTGGATATCTATGTGCATTCTACAGGTCACAGGTTTTAAATCCGATTAGGACCACTATGATATTTCAGAGGTCAATGAAACGAGTAGCATTGCGTAAATCAATACTACATTTTATTTAAAGGGTCGGGAAGACAGCAAAATCAGTCATAGGGCCACCAATATAGAAACAATTGTATATTGTTTGATGGATTTTAAGGTGGGAGGGCCTTTTCCCGTCTGTCTTTGTGGCCGACTGCACTGCGCACATGGGTGGCCCTTTCCAGTGCAGTGTTTACACTCTGTGTCTGCCATACACACAGGTAACTGTTCAGAAGAGGGCAATGCTGATAGTCTGGCTGATGATCGGCTGTGCCATGGAGGTGGATAACGTGCAGCATTTGGGTCTGGCTGTGCCACTGCTCCACACTCATGGTAACCCCTAAGTCCCTTTCCCATCTAAGCTTGTGCATGTCTATGCCAAGCCCCTGGGCCACTAGCAGGGCCTGGTACAACTTCGAGATCAGGCCCTTCGAGAAAACGTCCCTGCTCAGTATCAACTCAGTGGCTGTCAACTCCCTCTGCAAAGCCTCCTTCCGTTCCGGTGACAAAAATGCACCTTTAAGTTAAAGGTATTTAAACACTGATAGCCTCCCCATACCCAGGCCCCCCTCCAGCTCGCGAAAGGCCCACACCCCCAACCGCCTTTACGAACTGCCCCACTCTTTCCAGCCCTGCCAAAAAGCAATCTTGAAACCGGGCATGATCCGGGATACTGTCGCGGATCGGGGCTGCTCATAAATAGCTCAGTGGGGGCGGCCATGTCTTAACTCCCGCCATGTCCCTTTTAGTCCTCCACAGTGGGCTCAGGACGCGATGCCCATAGACTGTCCTTGGAATCGCTTTCTGGGGCGCCCATATCCACTCTCCCATCGTAACTGTCCTGAACAAATGGTTCTCTACCGGCACCCTTTGTTTCTGCGTGTCTACTCACAAATGCGGGAACAGAGCCCTAAATTGTGCAGCTCTATCATACAGGTGCATGCCTGGCAGCCCACCCCCGCTCCTTTGGTTGAATAAGCACCCTGTATGGCACCCTTTGATTCTGCCCCTGCCATATAAATGTATCAAGCCGACGCTTTATCTCCGTGAAGTGTGCGTTTGGCATCGCAATGCATAGCGCCTGGTAATAGTATAACACTTTGGGCAGGAACGTAATTTTTACTGCATTCAATCTGCCGATCCACGACAGAGTGAGCCTAGACCACCTCTCTAAGTCCTCAAGAGCATACCCAACAACGGGGGGTAGTCGATCGTATACAGATCACTGAGGTCTTTCGGTATCCGTATTCCCAGGTACTTTACACCGTTCTGCTCAATCGGCATACTGTAGTCACTCCAGTCTTCACCCTAATCCTTCATCTCCCAGCCTATGGGAAAGAGGACTTGTTTACCCATATTAACTTTGAACCCCAATACCTGCCTCTAATCAGTTAACAACCAAAGCACCCCCCGGACTGATGTGGCCACGTTGGAGAGATGAAGGAATATACCATCCACATATAGACTGAGCCTATACTCCATCGCCCCTACTCTAATGCCAGATATCTGCTCATCCCGTTTCATCTTTATACTGAGCGGTTCCATGGAGAGAGAGCGAAGAGCAGGAGGGATAGGGGGCACCCCTGCCTCGTACCCCTACTGAGACGAAAAGGCTTGGGACGTCTTCCCATTAACCCCCATCCGCGCATTCGGCGTGGCATAGATGGCACCGATCACGGGCCGCATTCGTGCCCCATCTTGCTAAGCACCGCAAATAAAAACTCCCACTCAACGGGATCTAATCACTTTTTGTCATCAAGGCTGAGCAATGCGTCACCTTCCGAGTCTGCAGAGACATGCCCCATGAGATCTGCTTTCCTTATGGCATCCGTACCTTGTCCCACAATAAGCCTACGTGATCTGAGTGTATCAGCCGTGGCATTGGGCCCTCCAGCCGGGAGGCCAATATGAGCAACAATATCGGATGATAGTAGGGGCAGTGAGTTGGATTCCTCCCTTCCTTGGGTATCACCGTTATGAGCACATTCCTAAAGGATGCCCGGGCGATCCCTGTCTATTATACACCCTGGTAATGTGCTTCAGAAAGACCCCCCTAAACGGTTTATAGAAACCCATCATGTATTCGTCCTTGTCCGGGGCCTAACCATTGGGGAGCCGCCGGATCACTGTCAACACTTCGTCTACAGTTATGGGGCTCTCTAAGAACTCGACCTCTGGCCCAGTGGGCCTCTCCATTTCCACACCCCAGAATTATTCCTCTGAGGCAGTACCTGACCCTGAAAACACTGTTGCACACAGGCCTTCATAATATAACGCAAATCTTTCTGCAATCTCCTTGGGTGTGCCACGTCAAGCCCCCTCTCTTCCTTCAGTGCTACGGTCCACCTCTCGGCCTTCTGTGCTCTAAGTTACGCGGCCAGCAATGCATCTTCTCTGTCCCCTTTTTCAAAAAAATCTTAGCCCAAGGTACTTTAGCTTGCATAGGGTATCCCCCAGCCGGCGCGCCTTCAGTTCTGCCCTCTTCTTCCGTATTCCTTCTAACACCTCCTCGTCGTACTGCCCCTCTGCAATTCCTCATCCAAAATGTCTGCTATAAGCACCTCGTCTCACAGTCCGCGTGGGGATGAGGATAGAGGAGGTTGCTAAAATCCCTTGTAGCCTGGATGAAAGCTCTGAGCTGATTGGGCGGCTATGGCTGAGGATTCGAGGAACAGAGCCTCTGAAATGGAGAGGTATAAAGTATGGTATATCAGGTCAGTTGCTCCAGGCACCATGAAAATGGTGTGAACAGTACTTAGTTCTCGCTACCTGGTATACACTGTGCTGGATTGAAACTGCACTCCAAATCATGCTACTTATGTAACTGCCCAACATAAACGAAACTAAACTGTGCCAAATACTTCAACTGTGAACAGCAACTGGAAGCGAATGTTATAGAGACGCCCTCCTTCCCACTGAGGGCTACTTTGGAAGGGAATCGTACACCCCCCTTCTCCGTTGCTCTCGTAAGAACCAAACTATCTTTGTCCTGCGGAGCTCCGTTCCGGCAACAGCGCTTACCCTTATTCTCGGCTCCACCGGGGCTGTCACGGGTTCCCACGTGGAGACGGGCCATTAATACGTATATCTTTGCGCCCCCTCTCCTTCCTGGGGAGGCTCGGTTTCAGCTCCCACTTTCCTCTTTTCTTTGCCGGGCTTTCCTGCTGATCTGAGACCATCTCAGTATCCGAGGTCAGGTGGCTTGGTGCCTGTTCTGCTTCTTCCACAAGTGTCATTCTATAGCCTATCCTGTCCACCTCAAACTGTAAAGCGAACAGGAATGCCCATCTGTACCTGATCCTTTTGTCATTTAACCACTTTGTGAGCAGTCGATAATATAATCTCGTCTCTGGGACAGTGTTAGATTGGACAAGTCTTTGTAAACAGTTATGCAGGAACCCTCATACTCCAGATCTTGCTGCGATCGTGCCCTTGCAAGCACCTTGTGTGACGAATCAACGTACGGCCCACCATTGGTCCAGGGATGAAAATCTGTTTGTAAACCATCAATCAGCCCATTCCTCTAGCACACCAGAAGGGATCAGAACAGATTCGAAACACAAGCAAATTATAACCTCCTGTCCAATTTTGGTAACGTGGACGGAACGGCAGGCTTATCTCAGTAAAGTTGTGCATCGTTGGTTAGTTGCAATACAGCGAAATTACAATTATTACCCAATGACTGTCAATGTGTATAAAAATATCTACTTTATTATTATCACAACAGACAGTTTGAGCACACTACAGGATACAACCCATCCTGTAAAGGAATGCAGAGGACAGAGTGTTTCAAGAAGGAAAGGGGATGCACTCTGGATACTGACAGGAGGGTAGTCAGTAAAGTAATTAATCGCAATAGTCCAAGGATACTTGGTTTCACAAAGGGAGCAATGGGTCGTAAAATGTCGCTTCTAGTGGCCTTCAGAGAAGGACCAGGAGGACAGAACCACAATGTACCTTGTGCTTGTAGAAGTTCTTGATGCTCGAAAGGGCTGAGTCGGTTTCAGGGTGCTTTGCAGCTTTTGCGAAAGGGTTCAAGATGGGAGACAGCGGTAGGCTTCAGGCAGTAGGCAGTTGGATGAGTGAGGCTGGATAAACGTCTGCAGGCTGGCCTACATGGTGGCTCGGGCCAGGAATCATTGCCTCAGTGCTGGTTGGCGGGCCTGAAGCATTGGTCGAGGTGTCTTGGACAACATTAGCGACTGCAGTTTGACAACAGTCAGTGGTGCAGTAGGTTGCAGCTTGTGGGGCTCGACTGGCTTGAAAATGTCCTTTAATGAAGAGGCTGGTTGATGCTTGTCGATGCACTCCTCCTAGCTTCTTCATTGGGCTTGTGTCGTCCTTTAAGGCGGATGGCCAAAGCTAAGGAGAGTGTTGCAGCCTACGGCCTTGTCCTTGGTTTGGTTCAGAGAATCTCTGGCATTTCCCACCTAGGATGCTTGCTTGTAGAGCCTAGCAGGGCATGCTGTGTGCTGGCTGGGTACCGGTTCTGGAGATGCTAGGAGGGTCCTCTGGATTCAGTATCTCCCTCTGTTCCCTGGGAGATGTTTAGGGGAGGGATTTTGCTTCCCTCTTTGGAAATCTGGGTCTTCCTTCACTGGCAGAAGCTGTAAGACAGACTGTACCTTCAGCCAGGGTCCAAATGAGTTCTTCCTGTTATTCCTTGCAAAGTCTTCAGATGATCTGGCAAAAAAGGACTCAACCCTCTTTTAAAGCCAAATGGGCCCAAGTGGTTGGTGTAGGCTAAGCCTACCACAATGAACCAATCCTGGGTCCCCGGGGGACCCAGGAGGAAAATGGGTGGGACTTAGTAGTACATGTTTTCACCCCTTTACATTTCCTGTTGCAAAGCACTCCTGTTATGACCTTAAGTATAACAGAAGATTGATGGTGGGGACTCCCCACCATCAATCTTCTGTTATACTTAAGGTCATAACAGGAGTGCTTTGCAACAGGAAATGTAAAGGGGTGAAAACATGTACTACTAAGTCCCACCCATTTTCCTGTCTGTTGTGGATCAAAGAATCTCTCTGGTTAATTGAGCTCACTGTGGTTCCTGATTAAAGCGCAAGGTTTCCTTTGAAGATGTGTTGAGACCAGACTTTCTGTGTCCATCAAATCACATACTACTACCATTTGAATGGGGTCCCCCTGCGGGCGTTTCCCTTCTGTAAACACATATACAAGACATGCCACTTCTGCTTGATACTGAGGGGCGGGAGCTGGCTTCAGGTAGACACAGTGTATTTCAAAGGTTGTTGGGGGTTTCCCTGTCTTTTGTTAGCCTCTGCAGATAGGCCCCATGTGGGCCGGTTTGAAGTATACTCTATTATTATGCTAATTATGTTTAATTGCTGCCACCACCTTGCAGGGCCAAAAAAGGATAGGGTGGATCCATTGAGCCTTTGTTATTTGATTAGGCCTGCCATGGCAGGGGGAATGTTTTGCCCTCCGCCGTCTGAGATGCCTTGATGTATTCTTGGGTGTCACATTCCAACTAAATGTGACAGGGAGGACTGTGCCTGTAGGCTGTGTCCGCCCATATTACACAGGTCTGTGTATGTTGTGTGGTGAGCATAGGAATATTTGTGCAGATTAGTCCCACATATTTTCCAGTGGTTGACCTACCCTCATTCAATTTCATATACAATTTCAAAAAAGCCCAAGCGAGTGCACACCCACTGTGTGGATCATCAAATTCCTCACACCTAGGCCTTGTCCTTGTACCTCGATAATCTGGCAACGATGGAACGTGGCCTATTACCATATGGCTTACCACCTCTGTGCGCACTCTCCAAATGTATCTCCTTGCCCCCTTCTGGCTCAAACAACAGGTTGACAATGCCTTGTACTTTACACTCCACTTGCGAGGGGGTTTCCCCATGGGCCTCTGACTGCCCCAATATCCGGATGCTGTTCCTCCTCTCCCTGTTTTCAAGATCGTCCATTTTTAGGGTCACTTCCTCCTCACGTAGCTCCAGTTCAGTCATTCAGGCGTCCAGGTTCATTTAAACCATACCAGCATTAAGTTGGTCATTTTCCAGGCTCTCTACCTTACTTTCCACAGTGCCCACTCTTCCTGTGAGGTCTGCCAGGGACGCTCGCAAGTGTCCTCTCCAAAAGAGTGCCAATGTCATCCTTCGTGGCGAAGTTTGATACGTCCACTCCCGCTAACAGCCGTCCTCCTGTCGCAACCCCTGTGGCACCACCAAGCCTCCCATATGCATTATCTTTGGCTTTGCCATCTTGAAACTTATATGTGTTTCCCATCACCGTCTCCTGGGGTGTCGCCCGACAGTGGCTTCTCCTCTGAGATCACTCAGTAAGTCCTCTAGGGGCTTTTCCCTCTAGACCTCCGTGCCGTGGGGTCCTGGTCCCTCTGGCCTCTGTGCTCCTCACTTCATCTAATGCGTCCCTCTGCCCTCTCCCGCCTCATGGACAGTGGTCATCATCGTATAAACCCCCCACTGTATGCTGGTGGCTCACCTGAGGTCGCATCCACTTCAGTTGTCCCTTGGCGCACTGGCGTAGGAGGCAGCACCTGTTTGCATTAGGCAGGGTTCGTGGAAGTCCGGGGCCCCATCTATCCTTCTCCCAAATGTTTAATAAGGCCAGAGCCCAAGAGGCCTGTTGCAATGTTGGCAGGCAGCGTGTGACCCTAGATAGGGTGAGGCCCATGTATGGGTGGGCTACTACTGGCCCTCTGTGGTCAGAGGCCCCAGTCTTGGTCTGTTACCCCTGGTCTCCACGTGAAAACACTCACCGCCGGGCCCGGGGACTGCTGCCTCTCCCTGTACAGCTACCGGTCTTCTCTGTCCTTCCAACAGGATGTGGGGCGCTGCACTCCAGATAGGCCCTTACAGTGCCGATCCGTGCCCTCGCCAGTGCAGGGGCCTGCTGCACCTCTGGGAGGCACCTGTGTGGCAGGGGGTCTCATAGCCGCACTTCCACAAGCAGGCTGCCATTCTGGGACCCTACTGATCTCTGGGTGTGGGCTCCTACTCCGTCCGCTCCGCTGCAGCGAGCTGGGACCTAGCGAAGCCTGCAGGGGGATAGCTGCTGCTCTTTGCTTTGGCTCTGCGCGGCCTGAGTGGGTGGTTGCATTTTGTGCTTACGCACCCTCCTGCCTTCGTACCACGCCTGGGGGCTCAGCACCCCTTCCCTTGTGTTTTTTTCGGCCCACTGATCGTGCCGGGCCCAATCGGTTTAGCACAATTCCGTCTCTTAGATTCCGGGGAAGGCGGAGCTGTGAGTTAGGCGGCCATGTTTCCCGCACCCCCTGGTGGTCTCCCAAACACTCCCTTTTAAAAGAAGAGAAGTGTGACATTGCATTTTGGAAATAATTTCCCATTAATTGCCAAGGCCTTTTTTATTACCACAAGTTCCATCTTGACAATATTTGAAAGACCCATTCTGGCAACTGCCACAATAAACCTGGAATCAGGAAGGATGCCAAGACCAAGTCCTGCTGGTTTAGTTTTAAATTTATTTGTGAACTATGTATAAATAGGGACAAATAATAATGGGGTATTCCTCCCAAAAAATAAAAGCTAGAGTGGGCTTCATCCTCAAAGAAATGTCCTTCCTGCCGGCGGGTCACACGATTGGGCCTTTCAGCCACTGGGTTTGTTTGAGTCTGCCCAGTTCCAAGGAGGGGCTTTGCTTCATCCCCCCGCCGTCCATCTCTGATGTTGCAGGCTTATGGGTGTCCCACACCACCCTCCTTCGTTTAGATAGTTGCAGGCTTTCTGGGGTCCTGTACCCCTGGACTAAATCATGTACATAGAGGCAGTCCATTTGTGGTTGGCAGGGAGAGCTAGAGAGGGGTCATTGGGCTGTGCTGAATCTACCCTATACTTCATCTTTGCGTCTTGGAGCTGACTGTAAACCTTCATGTCCTGTCTCACTCCACCTCCCACCGTCTAGGGATGACCTGGCCCGCTGGAATCTCCTGAACTTGAGGTCTCTCCTCTTGAAGCCGCAGGGAGCAACCCAACATGGGAATTACCCGTACACAGAGCCCAACAGGAGCCAGACTGCCTTAAGGACAGCCACTAATAACACAACAAGGACCCCACCTGGGGATCGCAGCATGACTTACCTGCCTTGAGAAACACTAACCATTGTATTAAGTAGAATCGCTCAAAATAACATTAATAAAAGCGAACCTGTATCGCACTAACTACCGTGTTAGAAGGGTTATTTATCCCGAAAATCGAAGCAAGATAACCAGGAGCAAACCCACTTCTCCTACGCACCAAATTGGGGTCCAGGCTAAACCCCAAACCACTCCTGTGATCTTGCAACACCAAAACAACCCGCCAACCCATAAGTGGCGCTCAGCACGGGCAGGTTCCATTCCTAGAGCCAACACAGACCCTCCTCTCTCCTGGCCTTCCTGGCTTTCATCTTCATCTCTTAAGTTACCTTTTTTCTCCTAACGCTTCCGTGCCTCCCCCCTTGCCTGAGGTGACAGGTTCAGTGTTACTCCTGGGCTCTTGTGTCTACGCCCCTTCCGGTCCCCTGGGGCCACTTTGTTCTCCTTGACTCAGTCTTCCGCCACCACTTCCTACCCACTCTCTGTTTCCTATGTTGCCACCTCCTTCCTTATCCTGTCCCCACCCAGATGTCGCTACTTCATCCTTGGTTTCCACTGCCTTCTTACTGTCCACCCTGGATATTAACACCTCTTCCTAGGTCTCTGTTACATCCACCCCCCCTCTTTTTGCTAACTCTAATCTCTTTATATTATCACCCCTCCTGCCCTCCACTGCTACCACCACTCCAGCCTTATCCGTCTCCCCAGCCTCTGTTCTTTCTGCCACTTGCCAGACACCCCTAAAACTCTGTTTCTCCAGCATGTAATCTAGTAGCAGGGGAACGCGGGTGTTGGGATGATCTGGTCCTCCACTCTGACCAAGGCCAGCTTTCTTTAATGGTCATTCTAGGTCTGACCACTGCTTTTGGTACATATGATTCATTCCCTGAATGCAGATTGCCCCACATCGCCGGAGTTCACTGCACCGGTTCCGCAGCTTCCTCTCCAGAAGAGCACAATCTGTGAAATGTGACCCTGCCCAAATTACCTATGGTGTCCCCCAGTGTTCCCTCCCCTTTCCCCAATCCTTTTAATATTTACATAGTCCCAGCTAAGCTATCATTCGCAGTGTTACTGTCCATTTTCACTCCTATGCGAATGATATACAAAACTACTGGTCCAACAGACAACTTCAATCAAATACAGTTTGTCTCAATCAAATGAAATCATGGCTAGCAAATAATAAACTTCAACTCAATCCATCAAAAATAGAAGTGTTCTAATCAGGCCCCAAACATCTGCTTCATAACTTAATTCAACAATCTCTGCCTCCAACGCAGTTTGGCATTTAAATCACACCAAAAAACGAAGTAAAACATCTCGGGGTCATATTGGGCTCTGAATTGACCTTTTCCAATCAAATGAATGAATGTGTCAAACAAGTCTTTGATCATCTGTCTGCTCTGGAGGGTTCTCCCTTATATTTCAATCTCTGATCACGCTTCTGTAGTCGGCACACTAGTACACTCTATCTAGAGTATGTGAATGCTCTTTATAGCAGCCGCCCCAAATATCTGATTCACTGCCTCCAAATTGCTTGCTCAAAATGCTGCAGTTCAATTCACGCTGAAATTACCAAAGGATTTCGTAGTCACCTGGCCCAGATGCAGTCTTCCCTGGCTACCTCTGCATTCATAAATCTTATTCAAGATTCTATGTCTTACCTTCAAGGGATTTACGGCCTGGCCACACCCTACCTTGCCTAGAGAATTCAACTCTATGTGCCCCCTGCTCGTCCGAACACTCCACGCCCCTCTGCTTGTGTTTCCCAAAAGCTGTTGCTCAACAAGAGGTGACCACCGCTTCTCAGCTCTGGGCTCAAGGTCATGGAACAACCTCCCTCTGTCCCTCCCTCCACGTTTATTCAGAAGCAACTAAAAACCCTTTTCTCCTCACAATCTGTATAGCCACTACACATATCTGATCAAACATCTTGATAGCTGTCCCAATTTGATCAATCCCTGTAGCCAGATGCAGTTTATTCTGCTTGGTACTTCTAGTGATGCATGCTTTTAAATGCAACTGAAATAAAAAATGAATACAAAATGCTATCCACTTTATTTTCTATGCGTTCTGGTTTTTGTGGACTGTAAACAAGGTATATGCAAAACCATGGTGTTCGTAGTGGGATCTATCTGGGATGACCTTAAAATGTAAGCTTGTGAAAACACCACATCCACCCTTAAACCTCTGGATATCTCATTGGGCTTTGACACCATCGGCGACAGTACACAAATCAAACAAATGGACCAAACAAGACTCCAGAACACCACTGTAGATGAGGTCCCTACCATCAGCAGAATGAATGAATGGACCAAACAAGACTCCAGAACACCACTGTGGATGAGGTCCCTACCATCAGCAGAATGGAAATAACCTGGCTTTTACCATTTTGCTTGAGCTCACAAATATTCACCTGCGGGTTCGCTCAATGATCAAGTCTTTCTCCTCTCCTTTTCAACATCCACCTGGCCCCACTTATGAAGATCATGAAATCATATGGACTTGCCTTTCACAACTATGAGGATGACACTGAAGTCATCTGTTAAATGATTGCTGGGGAAGAACATAGTTCTGAACCAAAGCAGTTGCCTTGAACAAGTAAACACTTGGATGACCTCAATAGCCCTCAACAAAGGCAACACTTAAATAATGATAGTCTAGCCAAATTATGCCCTAGAGCGACCGATTCCATGGCCACTGAAAATGGGCAACCACCCTAGAACTTCTAAAACGATCAGGAATCCCAATAGACTAATGGGAAATGGCCTCATGCTGAAAGAACAACCACTCAGACTTGACATTAGGTAACACATAACCCGGATTCTAAGAGCTCTGCACTGACTACACATCAAGACAGGGATCCACATAAAAGCACTATGTATCACCCACAGAGTACTGCAAGGTGAAGGAGTTGAATTAGTCAAGTCCAGAATATCACAATACCAACCAACCGCAGAACTGAGATTAACGACCTATGAATTGAAATTCGATATTGCCCCTGAGAAAGAGATGGAGGGAACTGCCTTCGCCATCACGGGAGCCTTACTTTGGACCATGCTTCCTAGGGAAAGATCCTCTATACAGGAGAACCGTAGACTTAGATAGAGGTCTTAAGACATGGCTGTTAAATACATAATTGACAGAGAAGCCAACAAGCCAATAGTAAATAAAGTAAGCCAAAAACACCACATATTGCACTTGTGAACAACACATTAGCTCCTACTGCTTACTTGAAAACCACTACAGGATAAATGGAGAACCCCTACTGACCACCACCCAAAGAAAACCACCATGTGTGACAGGGCAATGGATATGGCCCTGTAAGAGGTGCCCCGTGACCCCTTACAACCTGGGATAGGCAGTGTATCGGAGCCACTGCTGAGCCAAACCTACCCCATATTTGGTATGGGGAGTTGAGGGGAACCCCCGTTCTTGGCACTCCGATATCTGAGCAGCCCTGTATGTGTATTGGTACGCCTTTTATAAACCAGTGCCTAGGACCCCTTGTCCCTCTTGCCATACTTCTCTTCCCTTTGCAGAGTCTGCCTGAGAAGGCCAGTGGCCAGACCCCGAGAACAGAAGGTCCTCACAGAATCTAAAGCTGAAAGTGGAGACTACAGGTCTCAGCATGCAACACTTCTCCCAACTACATTGTCGGTGGCATTATGGAAGAGAAGGGAAAGCACCTGCACCTGCAGCAGGCCCAGACTACAGGGCCAGCATCTGTCAATGTGCTCCAGTCCCACAGATAGATCGACAGATGGCAGTGGAGCCCAGCCACTTCTGGTTGGTCGTCGGAGAAAACCACTTCCTCCAATCCGACTAGCTAGGAGAAAGGACACACCTGGGTCCTCCCAGAAGTGGAAGGAACAGGCACAGCAAATAGAATGTGAGTGGGCACCGCTATATTTACAATCGTTATAATGAATGAGAATGGTTCATAATCCTGAATGAGGTGCAAACCCTCAAAGATTGACCCGCACAGGACCCTCAATTGACAATCTGGGCAAATACCTGGACAACAAGCCTGTGGTGAGGATTGCGGATTGCATTCCATATAACCTCCTGGTTAAATAATTGTCAAAGTCAATGCAAACATAATCGTAGGTGCTATTTTACAGAAACTGTGACACAACTCCATAAATAAGAGAATGACCAATTTTAATAATTATTGCTAGTAGATGCCAAAGGCCAATACGTTTCGGACCAGAGGGTTTCTTCATCAGGGCAAACAAAATATGTTGCAATGATACACTCAAGAAATAGATATGTGCAATAGCAAGCATATGCACCAGTTATACACTGACACATGATCGCGATAGGCAAAGATCCAAGTCAAAGTGCCCAAACGCTGCAGCGATAACAGCATAAAAACATAAGGGAGAGCAAAAAGAAAAACAGTCGTCAATTGCAAAATCCTGCATGCTAGAAGAACAATTCAAAAGTGTATAGTTGTTTACTAAAACAAGAAGTGACCAGACAACACCACGTGTTGACCATCAATTCTCATGGATATCTCAGAGGAGATGGATATGATTTGGTAAGACAGTAAAAGGCTGTGGCGTAGACTGATATTCACCCATTGTGAAAGAATATTACTCAATGTGGGACAGAATACATGATTAAGAGCAGATAGTTACATTAAAGAGAATAAGAGGAAAGGGGTAAAGCAATCCAAAACCTAACCTGCTCCAGCACAAAATTGTTGAAATGGCCACACTACAGAAATTGCTGCAAGATCTATACAACGAAGACAGAGAAATGATCAACCAGAAACTGTAATGTACAAAGGAACAAACTAAAGTAAATGACTGACAAAAATACCTTCCGCTGAGTAGCAGTCAATCACTGGCTATAATTAGTACTTTGAGGAAAGTACAACTTACTCCTAGAACATAAAAAATAACTGAACAAAACTCTTTAATGTTCAATGTAGAGTGTGATGCCAATGCAGAAGTTAAACAGAAACACACAACCAAAAAGGATCCACAAACGGCATGGAGCTACCGAGCTGGTAACGTAACATTGCTACTATACCTCGAGTATCAAGAAAGTTTCCACTCAGGAAAAAGACCAATTTGTACTGTGCTGGGAGAATCCAACCTGGTAATAAGTGAGGACTGGGGACACATGATGGGCGTAGCCCTAAGCAAATCATGTGACTAACGTGCCAGCTTGACGCATGTAGCGTGCTGTGTATGTACTGGTGTGTTTCAAAACGAAAAATAGCACCCACGGGATAGCAGGACGGACACAATTGGGTACAAAGGTAGTGAATATGTACAATAACAAATGCTGAGAACTGGTGACTGCCTCTAGAGAAAAACACCTGACGAGTTATATAGAGAGATGTTTATTGACTCATCAAGTAGATTGCAAATCGATAGTACAAGGGCCGTAAAAGCTCTAAATGTCCAAATCATACCAGGGAGTACCAGAAGTGTGCACCAAGTTCCAAGTAGATCAAACAATACCCATATGTGCCAGAAACGTGTAGTTCAATACTCATAAAGTACAGTACCTATGAAGCTAGAGCCAGGCAGATATAGGGATACAAAACCTTCTAGTGAGAAGAAGAAAAGAGACCAACAGTAGAAAAAGAATCGAGAAAAATCATGATTAGTATCTCCTGAAAGCAAATTAGATGTGAGTCAAGCAAACAAAAACAAAGAAAGATACATACAATGTTGCAATTAGATGTTGATGCAATACATAAATAGCTTGCAGCTTACGTATAATTGCTTACAACGGTTACTCATGATTGATAAAGCCAACAGTGTCAATTTCTTTACAAGAAACAATGTAAGTTTAACTCTTCATTCATGCCGCCAGGTGCCAATGAATCCAGTCAGTGCACCCAAAATCCTTCTCTTTGTTCTATCCTCCTGCTGATATTTCTTCTGATTACTTTGGTGTTGAGTACTTCCAGAACTTGGAACTTCATGTGGTGGAATGCCCATGTTCTCTGCCGTATCTAGCAACTGCCAGATTCATATTGCCTATGGGTACACATGATTTGTGCTTGTTCCAGCAAATTCTCACTTTCCTCGTGGTTTGCCCGACATAATATATGTCACACTGGCATCTAATACAGTATACAACATATTCAGACTCACAAGTGACATAGCAATTGTGCTTCTCTCGCCAGTTATGGGATGGAAAACAAAGGGCTCCATCGTAATGCTATTACAGTTCCCACAGCTGTTACAGGGATAAGTGCCTTTTCTTTTATAAGATCCACCAGTGGTCGCAGACCTATCCTTTTGCACAAGTAGGTCACGTGAATTGTGACCTCGTTAATGTGCGAAAACTGGGGGAATCGGATAAAAGATCCTTAGTTCTGGCATCACTAGTGAGAATCGTCCAATGTTTTTAAATACTTTTTTTGATGTTGAGACTTTGCAGTGAGAACTTGGAGACAAAAACTAAAGATGGCGCTACCCTCTGGTTTTTATCCTGCAGAAGGGATGCTCTGGTCCTTGTGGATGCTTTCTCAACTGTGAACGAAACATCATGTTCTGGATATCCCCTTTCTCTGAACTTAACACACAATTTTTCAAACTCATCTCTACACTGATCAGAGCAACTCATGATCCTTTTAATCCTCAACATTTGGCCATATGGTATGTTTTTAAGCGTGTTGTATGGATGAAATCTCAACCGCTGAGGGAAATTATTCCTATCAGTCTCTTTCACTGAGAGAGCTGTCAAAATGATGTTATTGTGTACTCGCACTTGTACATCTAGAAAGTGGACAATGGGAGTACCAATATCAGCGGTGAACTGAATGCGTGAATCAATGCAAGAAGTCTTGTAACATGTTTAGTCTACCATGCCATATCAATGTATCTTACCCAAACTTTCAGATATGTGTGCCAAACTGTGTGGTTTCGAACCTGTGCTTAAAGCAATTGGCGTATGCCAGGGCCATGGTCAGCCCCACGGATGTCCCAGATGCCTGTAAATAGTGTTTACTCCTATACATAAAGTAGGAGTGCTGTGCAATGAGGTCTAAAAGAATTATGATAAATTATTTGGCTGCTCATATGGGACCTGCCTGTAATAGGATCCACTCAACCGCCTCTTGGCCTAGATCTTGCGCTATGCTGGTGTACAGGTTATTTACATCTACTGTGAATAGATTGTCTTCCTCTTTCAAGTTTATGGTCTCTAAGAGCTGCATAGAAGGGGTAGTGTTCTCACATAAATTGGTGTATCCTGTATCAAAGGTTGTAAAAAATAGTCGATATATGTATTGTGATGAATCTGGGGATGTTGTCCCTTCTCCCCTAGGGGAGACCTTTCCCAAGGGACCAGGGCGGTGCGTCCACAGTACAATATTCCCCCTGGGGGTGGTGCAGTGAGGGAGTATCACATGGGGAGGGAATCACCTTATAGGATTGGGGACGACCATCACCAGAGAACGCTGTATCACCCCGCTTTAATACCTCTAACCCCTTCTCCAACTATACATCCTCCATTCCCTGTGGATAGAACTGATATATTTTGTTGTCAACTCAGCCCACCTAACCTACATGACAATACTGAAAAGCCAGAAAATACAAGTATCATCCATATGGCTTTCAGGCTGGTACTGGGTGAAAGAAGATGTTCTGAGTCCAAGGATCACTCGTGAGAAGCAGAGCGAGCTGTCTAGCTTCCTAATGTCAGTGATTGGCGCAAAGCAGAACATCAATCCCACATGGGAGTTTCGAAGGAGCAGCTCAAGCTCAAATTCAGGCGCAGCTGGGACGCGAGAGAGAGAGAGAGAGCGGTCCCCCTAAGAGGAACAGTGGGAGCCATACAGGGACGGAGCTGATGCAAGCTGCAAGGGAATCCCAAACCGGTGGAAAGAGAGAACCTGAGTGTGGTATGTTAGGAGAGGACAACTCGGGTTGCTGCGAGATAAATCCTCTCTGCGTCCCAGGGCCCGGTGAAGCGTGGAAGAGACAGACTGTGCCGCCAGACTTAAAGAAGAAACTGAGATGGAAAGCATAAAAGGGGGAAGTCAGGGTTTTGGAGAGGCTGGGGAGACACTTGGTGGCCCTTACAACCCTGAATCCCAAAAGGATTGTGAGGGAGAACCAACTACACGTCTAGATTTAGCTGCAGCCCCATGAAATGAAACCTTTTTAACAAAGACCTTTTCACAAGTTGTTTCAGAGGTGGAGGGTCGTGAAACAGGGGAGCCTTTCTTCGTTTTGAGGCAAGGGTTTCTCTATAGGAGAGATACTTCTCCAGAGGGTAGGGTAAAACTAGGTGATCCTGGAGAGAGCTTGGTCACACTTGACGTGAGCTCACCCACAACCTTTGGAAGGTTTTTCTGGTCTGGAATGGACGCTGACATTAACACTATAATGCAGGCATGTATGATTTACCCGAACATTAACACTTCTATATTATCAACCTGTTCCACCAATGAACCTGCCTCTCCGGAAACAGAGGCTAGCCAAAAAAAAAAATGTGTGAGCCAACTCCACAGCGTAGAAGTACTTGGGGAAAATACCAACTTTTCCAATCAGGGGAATCAACATGTAGGCATCACTTTTCAAGCTATACATTCACAGGCTAATCTCCCCATTATGAAATCCGTAGAGGGGAACAACTTCCATCTTTTTTGTCCCCATGACTGTTGAGTACCAGAGAGCGATAAAATAATAATCTCTTTGGATTTACAGTTTAAATTTCCTTATGGTTTGGGCATTTATAGATTACCAACGAAAGGAAATGATTAAGAATACAGCTAATACTCTAATGGGGAGAGGAGTTAAGATGTGTTATTTAAAACTTTTCTGTTGACTCCATTGAAATCAAACTGGGCCAATTGGTAGGGATTTTGAGGTATGACATTTTATGGAAACCTTCCTCCTATCCAGCTTCGAGAGAGAGAGTTATCAGAAGAAAATCTCAGGTGAGGATTGGAAGAAAATCTCAGGTGAGGAGAGTAGTCAAAGTCTTATCTCTGAACTTTTAGAAACGAAAGGACAATGCTCCTGTGGGGAAGATAGGTAATTAAAACCAGTTACTCCCCAGAAAATATCAAAGTCCAAAAGGTTAGGGGAAAAGAGGGAGAGAATTTAATTTCAGTCAGTACTTCTGAAGATATCCCAGAGAGCCCCAACTTGTCATCTTGTAATCTACCTTCCTCAACAGAGTTACTAGACATTCATCTTCCCCAGATAACAGCTTTAAAAGCAGGGGCTGCAATATCGGAATCGCTAAGGGAACAAGCCTAGGAAGGGGGTTACCCTTCAGTCATAAAACCCTCTATCAATCCCTATTGGCAGTGTTACTCTTGTAAAGGGTATGTACAGGTTACCAGATGTTGTCCATTAAACCTAGTTCACCCTCCCAATCTTTTATTATCCAAAGAACCCGGCCAGACTCAGAGAAAGTCTTATGCCTTTTTATATGCTGAAGGGAAAACTCATACAAGATCCCCTGTTACCTTAGAAGAAATATTGGTATGGGCCAAATTGGGCACTGGAACTAATGAAAGTGCCATAAGAACAGAGTTACTTTCCCCGGGGTGGAAAGAAGTCAAAAAGGAAAGAGTGACATGTATATGTTCATACGAAAAGATACCCATTAACTCAAATCTCTTTTACAATTTTGGTAAAGAAAGTAGTCCTAACTGTAGTAGTAATTTCTAACTTGCCAATACAGTTAGTCCTAAGAAGGGATATGCCCCAGATTGATCAATGGGTTTCATGGGTGGCCCTAATAAATTCCAAGACTCTTTTGGTTAGACCTCCACGCAGAACAAAACTAGAACTTCCCAAAGTTGAAAGAAAAGCTAGTGGAGTGAAAAATATCACTGGTGCGGAAAAGAACATAATACCCCAGGGAAGAGAAATAAGCTCAAGAGATATGCAGGGTGTTTTGGGCTGTCAGTATAGTTGTTCCACAGTGGAATCCCGGAAGGACCGAGAGCAAGGTACTGTGGACTTCGTCTCCGGGGTTCCATGTGAAACAACACAGTCCAACCCGCATTGGGGATGAGTATGTGAGAAACCTGAGGGTATTCTCACTCCCAAGCCCCTTGGATCCTCTACGCAGATTGCCAGGGAAAGGCCATCACCATTGGATCCCGTCCCTGGGGTCGGAGAAGCGAGGGAGGATCACCTCGGTAGAAGGTCTTTCGGGATTTCGAGTCGGGTGCCCTTGGGTGAGAGATGGTATCCCCCTTTCCCTATTGATAATCAGTCCAATCCTTCCTCAGTCCTCCTGGAAAGTTATAAGCCAGGTCTTCTTATTCCTTCACAGATTACAATTGACAGTACTGGGACGAAGAAGAAGCAACTAAGAGCAATGAAGACTATGCTCTTTTACCACTCTGGTATGCACCTTTGATTGTGGTCAGGCAGGGCTAATTGACCATTCACACCGGCAGCCTGTTAAAGAGCTTCTGGTTTATAAAAGGAGCCCTGTTAAAGGTGTGAAGAGGAAGGTGGAAGCCGAGGTGGAGTCGTAGTGTCTGCAGCAGAGAGGCCAAAAAAGCAACAGGGAGCCATGCCGAAGGGGCACGCTGAGACACTGAGGTCTGCCGAGGGAAACGCCTGTAAAAGTGCAGCGATGCGAGCTGCAGCCCAGTGGACTAGATTAAGTGCTGGGAAGGGAGCTGTGCGGATTGGGTGTCCCTTTTCATAGTATTGGAAGTGCTCATTCCCCTGTGTTCAGAAGGTGACACGGTAGTGCCTGAGGGGCAGGAATTTGGACCCTGATTTGGAAATCTGAGAGCCAAGCGATCTACACTGCCGGGAGGTCCTTAAACACAACCAGTGAGTTTCTAGCGAAGGAGAAACCAGTATGCAAGTGTTTGAACTTCCCGAGAGGAATACAATGTATCAGAGTGGTTGCATTTGAAAGAGAACACGTTTTTGAAAGTCTTCTAGCATTGGGTATTCCATTCTGAAGTAAATAAAGTATTCACTTTCTGAGAGGACTACATTGTATCGGAGTGGTTTTGTGTGAGAGATGACACGTTCTCGAGGATTGGACATTCCACTTTGTAAAGAATAAAGAAGTATTATACAGCAGGCTCAACAACAAGTGTGTTGTGAATGCAACTTGCGCTTAATGAACCACTTTGAGGAAGTGTTGCACAGTGGGCTGTATAACAAATGTGTTTTGAGTGCAACCCTCACCTATTGAACACCGAATTTACAACCCGTGTCCAGTGAATCCTAAACTGAACAAAACCATAACCAGTACAATTACACATTTATTGAATACTGAACTGAGTGAAATCTTTGCAAATGAAGTTAAAAACTGCATATTACAAAGAATTACCTTGTTAATACTTTGAAGTTACTTTTGGACATAATCACAATTTATACCTGATCCATCGACCATAAAGAGAGAACTCACAAGTGGCAAAGACCTTCACAGAAACAAAAGACAATTTCGGTGTTGCTGAACTTAAGTCTTGACTAAGGGAACCCTGAGGCTGGAACTATTTCTTTGGTACTTGGATTTGTGTTATTTGGTGAACACTACGTTATTCTACGTTCAAGAGAGGCAACTTTGAGACTTTTGCTAAAACTGTTCCTTATTTGGGTAAGGGATTGTATAGATTAGTTGTTAGGGCAAGTATAGGTTTTGGACGCAGACAGATTCTTCAGTTGAACTCTTTGACTCAGACTTTCCTTAGTTTTGGTTTGCTAGGGAAATCCCACCTTAGCAAAGGGCAAGTTAGGCCTTTTTCCATCCTCAAATTTACGTTAATAAAACTTGTTTTGAATTCTCAATCTGTTGTCTGGGTCCTTCTTCATGATGCCTTCACATGTCCTAAAGAAAGCCTGATTCATTTGTGAGACTCTGAACCAATTTCGTGGGCTTAGTCAAAATCTCATCCCTGTTTTGTTGGTACAAAAATGTATAAGTCTCTCGTTCTTTGAATCCTTGGCTGTGACAATATACAATATACTGATTCCTGCCACTGATGTAAAGCCATGCACTGCTTTCCTTTCCTAAGCCTTCTATGCCCCCATGTGTTTTAGGCCTTTATGCATTCATAGGAGGAGGGTTTGTGGGTCTGGGTCAGAAAGGACAAGGTCGCTTCTCTCCTTGTCACCATTTTGGTTCTCGCCGCTTATCTCCTCATCTTGAACTGCCGTCCTTGGATAGCTCTCATCATGCAGTCTGCCTTGCTCATAGTGTGCTCTCGTGTTCCGCCTTTTATCCCTGTGGGGAAGGGAAAGGGCTGTCAGGTTTATGTGATCCTGGTCAGTTGCCTGACCTTTGTGTTGGGACATGTCAGGTAAATGGCTCTGGTTTTTGTCTGTCGTCTTTTGTGGTGTGCGAAAGTGTTCGTATCGGAAAAGGGGGGGGGGTAGAGTGTTTGAGTAGGATGGGGAAAAGGTGTTATAAGAAGGGGGATACCGCGTCTCACCCGTCAATGTCCCACTTGCACTCCCCGAAGACCCCCGTCCAGGTGATCCTCCCTAACTGGTCCACCCCCAGGAATTGGATCCAATAGCGATGACCATGTCCTGGCCACCTGGATGACAGATCCCTGTGGACCAGTAAGTGAGACACCTTCAGGTTTCTCACACCATCTTTCAATCTCTCAACTGCTTACTGACTCCAACCGTTTCCAGGGCCTTCGTCTCGTTGTATACCATATCAGTCTGCCATGTATTTATTACGTGCCATTTGTTGTCTAGTACCGGAAATTGCAGTACATTTTTTGGTGCTTTAGATACTTGGCTTGCAGTCTAATCCACTGGATGGGGTCATCTGTACCGTCATCCTACGTCCACATATTTGCGCAAACCGCCGCAACGTCCAATTCAATTCTTTATGCTCAGCAGAGGCATAGACAGGCAAGGGCCGTAGCGGGCAAGGCCCACCCAAAATCTGTAAATAACCACTCAGCAGCGCTGTGTGGGCATTTACAGATGTTAGTGTACGTGCAGTGGACCCAAATACATTAGCTTCAAGCCCCACTTGTTAGACAATCCTGGCTACACCTCTGCTGCTCAGCTCTCCCTTTCACCTCTCAAATCCACCCCCTCTCGCCTCCATCTCACTTTCCTCACCTGTATTTCCCCAATTGCACATTCTCCTTCCCTCATCGCTCTCTGGTGACAGGCCATTTTATTCAGACTCTTAGTATAGTGACACTAAATATATATCCTAGTATATCGTTTGTCTTAGGAACAATATAGTTTGCGGGTTGCAGGGGCAGTTGATGGGTCAGGACATGGGAGAGAAGGGGGTTTAAGGAGGGAATGAGGAGCACGAGGTCTCCCCTGTAAAAGAAAGTGTGGTTGCGTTGCATTGATAAACAGGAACTCATATTAGAGCTGCAATATGACTTATAGTCCCAGTATTGTGACATGGACTGCCTCTATCTCTACCAGCAGCGCTCAGCTCTTGATCTACCAGTGTCGCCATCATTTCACCTAACTTTTGCAAGATCCACTCTCTCGCTCCCTGTTTTCTTGTCACCTCAAGAGGTCGAAGTGAGAGGGGACGTTTGGGAACAGAGTGCCACTAGTTTTATTCCACTGCTTTTTGTAACATTCTGTAACTGTTCTCTATGAAGATGAAGCATACTGCTTCATTTTACTTCCAGATAGCAGTTACAGCTCAGCTGAAATATGTTTAATCGTTCAATCATGAAGGCTAGATGACCGCTCAGCCTGGATGGGCTCTAGCTGGCTTCATTCTAGCCAAGGGAAGATGGAGGAGGTCCTCCCAACAGTTCTGTCCTCCCAGCCCATTTCGGTTTTTGGAAAACTTGTCAAATTGTCATCTCTGGTTAAATGCTCAGAAATCATGTTAAATAAGGTCCAGGCTGAACAGAGCAGGCAAATACAAGCGACTGCTCCCACAAAACTTAAAGCCAAGGGTGGTACTGAACCTTTTTCTTAATTCAGGGTCGATAGATGCTTTAAGTTGGGGGTGAGAGGGGAGTATGAGGTGGAGGGTGTTAAAGGGTTATTGTTGTATTGGTATGTTTTACAGGGCAGGCTTGCTGACATAGGGGGTGGGGGGGGGGGTCGCACATGACACCACCGACCCGTGGCACAGAGATTTAGTTGATGCAACCAGCCTTGAGAGAACATTGCACAGCAACTACGACCACGCGGGAAAATAGAAGAGAATTGAAATGTCTCACCTGGAACGTAAATGAGTTGAACGATGAGATTAAACAGGGGTTGGTCACAGATACCTCAACAGATAAAATAGTGGATGTAGCACTCCTACAGGAGACCCATTTGATGGGCTCAGCGTATATATTCCTTGGTAGGGGACAGCACAAGGTCGCGGAGCACACAGGGTTCTATAAAGTCTCCAGGGGTTTGGCAATATAAGTTAGACATACCATTTCTATCAGTGTAACACATGTGAAAAGGGACATGAAACGAAGATGCATTCTGTTGACGGGTGACCTGGGGCAGACGTTTAACATAGTCCATGTATATGCACCACCACCCCTACAGAGTTGCTGACGGCGGCACAGGCATTATTGGCTACGCGCGAGCAGATCTGATGATAGTGGGAGAGGACTTTAACAATGTCATCCAGAGAGATCTAGATAGGAGCTCACACGGGGCCGGGCCAATACGAAATACGCCACACACCAAATTAACCAAATTTATCGATGCAACTGGTCTAAAGGATGTTTGGAGGGGAATGCATCCCAGGATCCCAAGAACAACACTCCTCATTCTACTTAGGGTTACATGTGCCACTATCCCGTCTAGACTACATTTTCATACCATGCACCACAGCGGGGCAGGGGGGCGGACGCGTAATACTTGTCGAGAGGTATAGCGGATCATGCCTTGTTGTATGTTAGGATCTCTGTAAAGGAGCTGAAGGGGCAGGGGGAATGGAGACTGAATGCTTATTATTGTGGCATTGAGGAGAAAAGGGAGGAGCTAGAAGAAGGATCAAAATAATGTTTTGAATTAAATCTAGGAACAGTTGAAAGTAAGTGCACCTTTTGGGAGTTGTACAAAGTGGTTCTGAGGCAGAGGGCGATGGTGGCAAGTATCCACCACTGGAAATAAAGGAGAGGGAAGCTGGGGGCTCTAGAAAAAAAATAGGGGAGAAGGAAAGGAAATACAAAGAGGACCGAACGATTAAAGCCAAGATGGAGATGCTATAGACCATAGTTCAGTACAAATCAGTGGTCTTGGATGAGCCTAAACAGGCATGGGAGCTATGAAATAGGGGATAAAGGTGGGAAAATGCTGGTATGATAACAGAGAGAGGAGGAAGAGTCCCGATGGCTGGAGGAGATGCGGTCGGATGGGGGCGACCAATACATGAAAGGCAGTCAAATCGCTGATGAATTTTCAAACTTTTATCAGAGGTTGTACGGAGAAGTTGCTGGCTTGGACAAACAGAGTATCCTGACTTGTTTGGAGGGGGTTAGTTTATCTACCGTCAGAGAATAAGCTCAACAAGCGACGGATGGGGTCATCACGATGGAGGAGGTAGACAAAGCAATTAACCTTCAATCTGGGAAGACTCCGGGCCTGAATGGGATCCCTCTCAAATACTAGAAATGATTGGGGGGGAACAGTGGTGATACCGATGTTGGACATGTTCATTGAAAGTCATGAAAAGGGGTGCTCCCGAGAGATCTGGGGACTGCCACGATAGTGGTTTACATTAAAAAGGGAAACTAACAGAAAAGTGTGTGTCGTATTGAGCTGTTTCATTGAAGGGAGGGGCCAACATTCTCTCAAAGGTCCTAGCAAATAGGTTCATAAGGGTAATCAATAAACTGGTACACTCGGCCAATGTGGCTTTGTTCCTGGCAGAGCCACAAGAATGAACCTGCGGAGGAACCATAATGCATTGGCATTGCCGAAAAATCGAAAGGGCCCCTAGGTGATAATGTCTTTAGACTCAGAAAAGGCATTTGATTTGGTAATGTGGGAATTCTTATGGGCGGCCATGGGGAAAGCCGGTCTTGGGCCCAACTTTGTCTCATGGGTGAAATTGTTGTATGCAAACCCACTGGCAAGGGTGCGGGTCAGCGGTTTCACCTTCCGAATCTTCCCACTTCAGAGGGGTACCCGACAGGGGTGCCCGCTCTCCGCATGACAATGTTCTCTGTATTGGTATACTTCCCTGCCAGCACAGATCAAAGTACCATGACACTTCCTTACCTGGTGTACTTTCCTGCCAGGCCAGAACAAAATACTACTTGTAGGCACTTCAGTGGGAGAGGTTACACAGGTTAGCAATGTCATGTGCTTCACAATTTTCAGTGTAAGAAATGTTTTACTGGAAAAAGGAACCACACTGGTGCTGTTTATTACCCCTGTGCATCTGCCACACTCTCTGCAGGTTATGCTCGTCTCCCTCTGAATATTCTCTTTCAGAAGGGCAGCCGGCCTGCCATTCTTGATTCTCCCCCTTTCTGTTAACCAACTGCTGATAAGAATTCTGCTCCACTGTCGCACGTTTTTGGCTTTGGCAAAGTGGGCTTAAACCATACTCATTTTCTAGAGGGGCAACAGTCTTTATCATTGCTCAATATCCTAACCACCTTCTTTTGGCTTGGGCAATTCAGGTTCTTTTATAATTGCCTAGGTTTATTTCCATTGTGGCGTTGGCAATGATGGTTTCTCTTTTCTTCTAGGTGTATTGCTTTCTGTTGTTGTTGGCTCTCATGAGGCCTCACAATGTCCCTTGTTTGCCATTCACGTATTGCCCCCACAATGCCACAATCACACTTCTCTGGTATGATTATCCAGTTCTTTATTCGCCCTCGGCACCTTCTTAAATTAGCGTGATTCACATTAGTAGTATAAATCTGCTTTGTGTTAGTTCGATATTCGAAAGATAACTTCTTCCACTTTAGTGGTACTTGTTGATCTCAATTTGGGGATTCAATTGCCTGGACTTGGCAAGCGGGTGGTTACGGAGCACTTCCGGGGTCACAATGAAACAGTGAACTCACCGGGTCTGGCGTGCGCATCCGTTTGCCTCCCTGCCTCCAGGTCTTTTGCTTAGGTTTCCCTCTGCGGCCCGGCAATCTCCTCTGCATAGCTTCCTGTGGCCCGCATTTGTCTGTTTCAGAGCACTCCCGGCTCCCACAGCAACGCGGGACTCTTCAGGTTCCTGTACTAGTCTGACAGTGGGAAAAGCTGAGAGATGGTACGCCTTCCGCTGCGCGACCTCTGCAACTGAAACATGAGCCTCCGAGACCCCATCTGGACCAGCATCACAATTACACACATCTGAGGTCCCGGCGTCTCAACCAATGTTTGCTTTCGTCTTCTGCTGCCTTGTGGAGAATACACAACTGCTCCACCTGCTACCGCTTCTGTCTCTTCCTCCTTCTCTTATAGCCTGCACCTGAGGGGCCTTTATATGTCTCCCAGTGCTCTTCGGGTGTGGGTCATTCCTACTGATTGACTGCAACCTGCAGTCTTGTGCCTCTGCAGTCCTCTTCCTTGTCCCTGTATTGTGGGAATTATGGGAATTGAAGTCCCCCAACATGAAGTTTTGTTTTTACAGCGAAATTAACCTTGTTAAATTCCCTATTCTTCTCACATATAGGAACACATGGAATCCCATAATGGTTACACAAACTTTGTGGTGATATTAAAGAATGGGATTTCTCTGGATTTAAATTGGTGGCTATTGCAGACTCTTCTTCATTATTTCTATGAGACGTATAACACCTCATACTTCTATAATTGTCAGTAACCCTTAAAGGATGTTTCTTATTTCTAAAACCCGACTGATGGCCAGGTTCTTCACCCTCAGTTTGACGGTTAGACTTTGAGAATAAAGGTTCTTGCTTCAACAAGCCATTACATGTTCTGTTATTATAGATGTTTCCTTCTTTGAGGAAGACAAATACTGTGTCTCATCCCACAAAGTTATCTGACTCCCCTGGGGTCCTTCTCCTCCCAGGTGATCCACCTGGCTAATGCCACCCCCAGGGTCAGGATCAGGTAGCGGCTGCCTTCCCCCTAGCCACCTGGGAGGAGACTTTAGGTCGGGTTTCTGTGAAAACTCTGCAGGGGTCATCACAGTATGCTATAAGTGCGCCCATCGGATTTGTCCCTTCATACCACTGTACAAGTATATGCAGTTGTAGTAGGAGCTTTAGTGACTAATTGCTTGGACTGGTGTAATGTACTCCTATGAAACTAATCCGCAGACTCCAGGTGGCTCAAAACTGATTGGTTTCTGGGCATAGGAAGGGAGATCATGTCCAAGCTCCTCCCAGGGAACGTGCTGTGGCTTCCTTCAAATGCATCCACAAGGGTTACTCGTGCCCACGTTAAGAACGCCACATGTTTAATCCCAGGATGGAAAAGAGAAGGTTCAAATAATTAAATTCCACAAATCACTCATCTATATTGATAAGGTGATGTATGACCTCCTATAACCATTAGTCCTGAAAAAATGGACTAGGTACACAAATCATCTGCATAATTTTGACAATTTAATTTTCCAATCAGTAAAAAAAAACATATAAAATATTCTAAAAATACATGACCCAAAATAGAACCCGCATGGTGGGTATAAAATGAACCTATTCAATGACACAACATACAATTTACCACATTTAACAATTTCATACACATAAATGTGACAAACTATGCACTCTAAAAGTGTTGTTATTCAAAACACATATCCCGACGTGTGTCCGTTCTTCTTGGCTATAGATGCATGAACTTTCTTCAGGGGAATCTTGATTTTTACAAATGTCTTTATCACCACCATGCAATCCAGGGTCAAAAGAAGTTTCCAAATTCAATGAAGAGGTTACCTCCAAATATGACTTTAGTAGTGCTTGTGTCCATGTACACCAGATACAGCTTCAAACTCCATATATCAAGTTTGATATTCCAATTCATACACTGCTAATTATTAGCCACGCAGATCCACAGCTCTCTCTATTAGTCGTCTGCTCCATGATGTAAAAATAAACTCTTAGTGTCATCAACCGTTTTAATAAGGTCACAAAATGCTGCTCAACCTCCAACCAAAGCGAGTGCTCTGCGTGTTGGATAAGATCGATACTGTTCGGCTCTTGGCAGGTTCTTAGCATCCAACACCACAGAACGCTGTCCTCTATACGCGCGTCCTATTCAAACACAACACTCGTTCGTTGGAACCGACGCGCGTACAGACGTTTCTCACTCTCTTTCAATTCCCCTATTTCTAAGCAATATTTTACATCTACACACCCACTTTATTTTCATCTTCTCATTCTCTTTCCTATACACCTTTACTGTACCTTGGTATGGTGCAACGCTTGTTAAGCGCAGACATTCACCTCCAAAGAGGTATCACGGCGCTGAAACAGGGGGTGCAAAGAGCCCCAAACCAAGATGCTAAACCAGAAAATAGAAACCTGCTCCCACCACCAAAACACTCCTGTTGAAGGTGGAAACCAAGACGTTTAGGAGATTTTCATTTCCCCGCATAACTGCGTGAAGCGAGTTCCAGAGCGGAGCGGCTTGAATTGAGAAAGACCGACCACCCCATTTCACAATACTGCACTTGGGCTTTGACAGTACGTTAGCAGAGGCGAACGCAGACATCTCAATAAATAAATAATCAATCATTCAATCTTCAGGGGACATATCGACAAAGTGTGGCACTAATAAAATCAGGAGTCCGTTGATACAGAGCTCTGTGTACCATACAGTGTGCCTTACATTGTATGCCTGTTCCACCAGGAGCCAGTGTAGTGCTCTAAGAACTGGAGTGATCTTCTCTCTCCTTCCTGCCTTCAGAAGCCCCCTTGATGCAGCATTCTGAATTCTTTGCAGTCTGCCCAGCGCCATTATGGGCAGACCTAGATATAGAGCGTTGTAGAAAAGAATCCAGAAGACGTCTTAAAGACCGAATAAACAGGAGCTGAAGACTTGCAAGATTTTGCTCTCTAAGAGCATAGATGAGTCGTGCCAGGCTCCCAGGTTCTCTGAGTCGTGCCAGACTCCCAGGTTCTCTGAGTCGTGCCAGACTCCCAGGTTCTCTGAGTCGTGCCAGGCTCCCAGGTTCTCTGAGTCGTGCCAGACTCCCAGGTTCTCTGAGTCATGCCAGACTCCCAGGTTCTCTGAGTCGTGCCAGACTCCCAGGTTCTCTGAGTCGTGCCGGGCTCCCAGGTTCTCTGAGTCGTGCCAGGCTCCCAGGTTCTCTGAGTCGTGCCAGGCTCCCAGGTTCTCTGAGTCATGCCAGACTCCCAGGTTCTCTGAGTCGTGCCGGGCTCCCAGGTTCTCTGAGTCATGCCAGACTCCCAGGTTCTCTGAGTCATGCCAGACTCCCAGGTTCTCTGAGTCATGCCAGACTGCCAGGTTCTCTGGGTCGTGCCGGGCTCCCAGGTTCTGGGTCGTGCCAGGCTCCCAGGTTCTCTGAGTCATGCCAGGCTCCTAGTTCTGGGTCGTGCTAGATTCCCAGGCTCTGAAGCGTGCTAGATTCCCATGTTCTCTAAGTCGTGCCAGACTTCCAGGTTCTTGGCATATGGCACCTGCCCAGAGAGGAGGGCCAAAAAGGGGTCATCCAAACAGCAGCCTCCTAATGCCAGTGGTTGCTGGGCCCAGGGCTGGCAGGAGGCGCGGGGCAAATCAACATCTCTACCTTCTGGATACATCCACAGGCTGACCTGCTCCAGACACAAGTTCACCCCAACCCCAAGGAGATGGGCCCCCTCCCCTACTTGAACTATCGTCTGCGTGTCGTCCACACAGGCATGAAACCTTCAGTTCGCTTTTCTTTTTGTCTCTTCTTGAGCACTCTTAGTTTCAGGCTCTCTTTTCTTGTAATCCTCCTCTTCACGCCCGTTTCCCCATCCCTGCATCTTCCCATCCCTGCCTCTTCCCATCCCTGCCTCTTCCCACCCCTGCCTCTTCCCACCCCTGCTTCTTCCAATCCCTGCCTCTTGCCACCCCTGCCTCTTGCCACCCCTGCATCTTCTCATCCATGCCTCTTCCCACCCCTGCCTCTTATCATCCCTGCATCTTCTCGTGCTTCCATTCTGTCGGCACTATTGTCCCGTTTTTATTGCTAGCCATGATTTGCAGTTTATTCGTTACCCTGCCTTTTCTTTTCCGTCATGTTTTTTCCCTCTCGCCCCTGATGCTTTGTCTCGGCCTCTCCCTTCCTTTCCCGTGGCCCTGCCCTTTCCTGTTCCCACCCTGGCAGATAAGGGGGCCGCTCTCTGCTTCATTCCTCCCATGTAAGCCCCCTCGTGGGCCCCCGTCCTGCAGTGTTGCTGTGTGCAGCCTGTAGGCCTCGGCCTCGGCCGTGGCGCGTGGCACACAGCAGAGCTGCACTATTGCCTTATCCTTGCCTGGGCTGTCTTTACCTTTCTTGTCATCATCTCTTGCTCTTTATTTCTGGACTACGAGGATCATTTTGCGTGTTTGTCTCTGTCCCTGTGAGCGCCCTGATGCCTCCAGGCTTGTTCTGTGTTTCGCGCTATATAAGTAATACAAAAATAAACATCTTATCTGAAGATGGCTTAGATCAAAAACATCTTTTCATTTCTGTTAATTAATATTCACAAAGAAAGTATGTGTTTCAATGAGAGGAGCGTTGTATATTTCTATTTGCCTAAAAATACCCCATTTGGCAATGAACTACTTTTTACGTGCTGAAAAATCACTTTGCTCCCAACTTCCAAAAATAGTGTGCAAATTGGGCCCGGGATCCTGCCTGATCGTCTTATGTCCCGCCCACCCCCCCATGTCATTTGCCATCCTGAAATCCTAGGATGGGGGTGGTGTGAAGCACACACAACATCCATATAGCGTTGCCCTGGTGTGCAAATAGTGCAGTGCCTGTATTCCCGTCTGGACCAAGCAAGTGACAGAAATAGTGCAGTGTTTGCAGAGTCTGTATTCCCGTCTGGAGTAAGCAAGTGATAGAAATAGTGCAGTGTTTGCAGAGTCTGTATTCCCGTCTGGAGTAAGCAAGTGATAGAAATAGTGCAGTGTTTGCAGAGTCTGTATTCCCATCTGGAGTAAGCAAGTGATAGAAATAGTGCAGTAGCAAGTGATAGAAATAGTGAAGTGTTTGCAGAGTCTGTATTCCCGTCTGGAGTAAGCAAGTGATAGAAATAGTGCCGTGTTTGCAGAGTCTGTATTCCCGTCTGGAGTAAGCAAGTGATAGAAATAGTGCCGTGTTTGCAGAGTCTGTATTCCCGTCTGGAGTAAGCAAGTGATAGAAATAGTGCCGTGTTTGCAGAGTCTGTATTCCCGTCTGGAGTAAGCAAGTGATAGAAATAGTGCCGTGTTTGCAGAGTCTGTATTCCCGTCTGGAGTAAGCACGTGATAGAAATAGTGCCGTGTTTGCAGAGTCTGTATTCCCGTCTGGAGTAAGCAAGTGATAGAAATAGTGCCGTTTTTGCAGAGTCTGTATTCCCGTCTGGAGTAAGCAAATTATACAAATAGTGCTGCGTTTGCAGAGTCAGTATTCCCGGATGCAGTAAGCAAATTATACAAATAGTGCCGTGTTTGCAGAGTCTGTATTCCCGGCTGCAGTAAGCAAATTATACAAATAGTGCCGTGTTTACAGAGTCAGTATTCCCGGCTGCAGTAAGCAAATTATACAAATAGTGCCGTGTTTGCAGAGTCAGTATTCCCGGCTGCAGTAAGCAAATTATACAAATAGTGCCGTGTTTGCAGAGTCTGTATTGCTGGCTGCAATGGGTAAATTATACAAATAGTGCTGGGTTTACAATCTGTGTTCCCAAGTGATAAAAATAGTGCCGTGTTTGCAGGGTCTGTATTCCTGGCTGCAGTAAGCAAGTGATGCAAATAGTGCCGTGTTTGCAGGGTCTGTATTCCCGGCTGCAGTAAGGAAGTGATGCAAATAGTGCCGTGTTTGCAGAGTCTGTATTCCCGGCTGCAGTAAGCAAGTGATGCAAATAGTGCCGTGTTTGCAGAGTCACTATTCCCGGCTGCAGTAAGCAAATTATACAAATAGTGCTGTGTTTGCAGAGTCTGTATTCCCGGCTGCAGTAAGCAATTTATACAAATAGTGCCTTGTTGCAGAGTCTGTATTCCCGGCTGCAATGGGTAAATTATACAAATAGTGCTGGGTTTACAGTCTGTGTTCCCAAGTGATAAAAATAGTGCCGTGTTTGCAGAGTCTGTATTCCCGGCTGCAGTAAGCAAGTGATGCAAATAGTCTTGTGTTTGCAGAGTCTGTATTCCCGGCTGCAGTAAGCAAGTGATGCAAATAGTGCCGTGTTTGCAGAGTCTGTATTCCCGGCTGCAGTAAGCAAGTGATGCAAATAGTGCCGTGTTTGCAGAGTCTGTAGTCCCGGCTGCAGTAAGCAAGTGATGCAAATAGTGCCGTGTTTGCAGAGTCACTATTCCCGACTGCAGTAAGCAAATTATACAAATAGTGCTGTGTTTACAGAGTCTGTATTCCCGGCTGCAGTAAGCAAATTATACAAATAGTGGCGTGTTTGCAGAGTCTGTATTCCCTGCTGCAATAGGTAAATTATACAAATAGTGCTGGGTTTACAGTCTGTATTCCCGGCTGCAGTAAGCAAGTGATGCAAATAGTGCCGTGTTTGTAGAGTCTGTATTCCCGGCTGCAGTAAGCAAGTGATGCAAATAGTGCCGTGTTTGCAGAGTCAGTATTCCCGGCTGCAGTAAGCAAGTGATGCAAATAGTGCCGTGTTTGCAGAGTCAGTATTCCCGGCTGCAGTAAGCAAGTGATGCAAATAGTGCCGTGTTTGCAGAGTCTGTTTTCCCGGCTGCAGTAAGCAAGTGATGCAAATAGTGCCGTGTTTGCAGAGTCAGTATTCCCGGCTGCAGTAAGCACGTGATGCAAATAGTGCCGTGTTTGCAGAGTCAGTATTCCCGGCTGCAATAAGCAAGTGATGCAAATAGTGCAGTGCAGAGTCTGCGTTCCTGGCTTTAGTATTGTGCTGGTTTGGCGCTCAGGCAGTAAAAAGGTATGTTGCCCAAGCCAGGCCTATTGGTGTTGCCAATGCTGTGCGTGCCTGTGCAGGCATGCAGTTTGGGGGCAGCCGCGAGCCTGCAGTAAAGTTTTCCCTCCCGCGTCTCCAGACTGAATCTGAACGCCGCTGCCGTGTCCTGATGAAGCCTCGGGCCGCAGATGCGGGTTGCAAGGCCCTGATCATTTCCTATCTGATTATCTGACACATTTGTTTGGCATCAGACACAGCCTCGAGGCTCGGCTTGGATTTAATTTAGAACAAGTATCAAAGGGCCGCCAGCACGCGGCTGTTTAATCGCCATGTTTATCAGGCAAAGAAAAATTACCGGAAGGGCCGGGGGACAAGGGAAGGCCGAACTCGAGCAGAGTCGCCCGTGGACACACCCCTACCCCCCAACCACACATTCATGAATACCTTTTTATCGGCAATAATTGCAGGGCATTCCATGAATGCAAGTTATCACACATTGTTCTGGTGTTTACTGGCGATGGGGAAGTGAGGAAGAAGTGGGAAGTCTGATTTTGTGGGAGCATTAGATGTCCTCTTATTACTCCTTAGTGGCAGGGCTCCGCCTCCATCTGTCGCCCCGCCCCATGGGACCTAGTGTCACATATGGGTGGCCATCTCAACCAATCAGGATGCTTGAAAAATGGCCGTTATTGAATCATGCCTGCGTCCTGACTGCATGTATTATGCTCCCTTTTCCTATCTCCTCCCCTTACTTTCTTCTATGCACTTACTCTATCAGAATTGTCCCTGGACCTAGTATGACAGCAACCTCGTCTGTCTCCTCCCCCTCCCCTTACTTGTGCCCCCACCCCCACTCCCCCTGCAGCACTCTCCGAAATGTTGTCAGGCCTAGTACATAGTAATTTCACATCCTTGCTGTTCATGGCCTCTAAGAATGTCATTGTATTTTCCCTTGTTCCCTCCCTTGCCTTGAAGCACTTTGAAACACATTGTGTATAGGCGCTATAAAAATAAACTCTCATATCATACCATAAGAATGATCAAATGAGCCCCTAATTTTCACTCCTAGTAAAATGGATTTGTGGGAGTAAAACAATCAAGTTTGCTTCTGTACGAACTTTTCTGTAGGCCTGGGAATGATGTGGAGCTATCACGTCGGTGTATTTAGAATCCTGGCACTTCTGATTTGCTTTGTCTGAGGGTTTTGGTGGAAAGTGCCTAAGGGATCCAATTCTTCTGGGATATCGCTTCTCGAGCGAGGAGGCCTTCCCATCTGTCTTCGAGGCATCCTATTGCAGAAGCTGTAGTGTTTTTGGTACAGTACTGGGGGAGTGGGTCTTTGTAAGGTACGGGACAGTTATTTGGAATTCATGTCAGTGTCTCTGATATGTCTTTCCCCTTCTCTTTTCAGGAGGCCGAAGATGTGGAGGGAGTCTCCGTTGGGGCCATTCTTTCCGACTACCAGCGAGTCCGAGTTGAAAATGTGTAAGGAAATATTTACTTTGTGATTCTTGTTCCCATTAAAGAAATACGTTGACTTTTGGAAGATCTTTTCCAAGGATGGCTCTACCTTTCCGTCCAGGATTGAGAGGTTCATCTTTCCGCCTTTTTAAGATTTTTCCCTGTTGGTTAATTTTGCCGTCTACAAAAGCAGTGTGGAATTTTCTTTATATCCATACTCTTTTTCTTAAGATATTGTGTAGCTGCCCTTACTACACACATGATGCTCAGCCTGGACCTTCCTGCTGTGACATCACACCAAGAGCTGCTGTTGCTGCTGCGACATCAAACTGGGTAGCTCACTGTGTGATGTCACAGCTTGCTTTACTGATGTGACTGCACACTGTGAGAAACTCCTCGTCTGACCTTGCAGGTGGATGGTGAGGTCGCCATTGGTGCCTGGTGCCCCCGCAACCCAGATGAGGATGGGCCTGTGGCCGGCATGGGGAGAATCCCTGGTCTTCACCCACCATGCCTAATGTGGGAAGCAGGGTTTTGCCCTTATGCCTCCTTCGAAGCCCATTCCTCTGTACAGTGCTGCCCTTAAGGGCAGCAGCGCCCTGGGTAAATTGGCGCCCCACCTCCCCCTGCACGCCTTTGGTTAACAGGGGGCGTGCGGAAGGGGGTGGGGGCAGGATGGGCCACTTTTTTTTTTTTGCCCTCGTCGCTCCGGGGAGGAGGTAATGATATTAACAGAGCGCGTCAGCAGCCCATTGTCATTAAACGAGCCCTCCGCAGCGGGTGCATTCAATGACAACTAGGCGCCTGCCACACCTTCTGCCACTACGCCAGCTCGGGGGAGCCTTTGAAAGACTCCCCTGAGCTGGCGTGGTGCGGGGCTAATTGTACCTTTGTCATTAGGGGGGCCCGCGGAGGAGGGGTGCATTTGACAGCAAAAAACCAGCCTGCCACGCCGCCTCCCACTATGCCAGCTCGGAGGAGCCCTTGAAAGACTCCCCCGAGTTGGCGTGGAAGGGGCTAATGGCGCCCGGGGGGTGTGTTGCACTGGGCGGTCGCCCGGCTCGCCCCCCCTAAGGCCGGCTCTGCCTCTATAAGGGAATTGGTTAGGGCAGGCCATTCCTGCCCACTTGTCTTCTCTCGCACAGATGCTGAAATTATATCAGAAACCGCAGGAGGCCACACACTAAGACAGAAAACTCGAGCAGTCAACCAGTCACCTCACAAGCTCTTACTACCCATACGCCTATGGTTAGCTTAAAGGTGCCCTCCTTGATGGTCGGGCAGGTTGTGGCAAGCAGAGAGAGGCACGCCCATTGGGTGGGACTAACCAACCCCAAATCACAAGTGTAAGCAATCACCCACTGTGAGGCCCTTCTCCTCATCCCCATTCCAGCTGCAGACATACCTTGATTCCCTTAAGCCAGAGAAAGGCTCAGATGTGGGGGACCCTATAAAAGGAAGGGCCTTTGGCAGAAGGTTGTGGGAGTTGGGTAAAGCAGCACATTTGGCGAAAGCCTGCAAAGAGTGCAGAAGGAGCTGGAGCAGCACAAGTCTAGAAGAGAGACCTACCAGGCTGGGGAGAGAAGGTGTCAGAAGCTGCAAGAGAGAAACAGGTGTTTGGGGAGAATATGATACGGAAGGCAGGGGTGAGGGGGACCCAGGCTACTCAGGTGGGAATGACACGGATACCCACGGTGAAGAGAGACCCAGGAAGCTGGGGAGAGAAAGGGAGAAGTTTGGGGCTAGAGAGAGACCCAGGAATTATGCAGAGGGGCCCTGCAGGCTGGGAAGAGAGAGGGGGCAATAGGAAGATGGAAACCGAAAGATCCAGGAAGTTGGAAGAGGGAGATGGCAAAATGAGCTTCAGCGAAGCTAAGAAGGAAGTGGTGTAAAAAGCGAAAGAGGAGCTGGTGAGAGAATTTACACAGGAGGGGTGGAAGAGCCCAACCCCTAGTATAGAGGTGCCTAAAGAGAAACTGCTGAAAAGTGAGGAGGCCATTAAAGAGAAGACTGATAAACGTGGAGAGGGGAAGCAGAGGCTCACAAGAAGTGTGCCAGAGGATGAGGGAAGTGATTTCACATTGAAAAGCTGAACTGACATCACGCCTACTGCAGTGTCTTTTACTGCAGTGATATTGCACTGGAAATGTCTCTCACTGCAGTGACATCTGCTAATATTGCTGCATTGACATCACGCTGAGAGCTTCTCTTACTGCAGTGCCCTTGCCCCCCACAAGACGTAAGTCATTGCTATTCTCCCATCAGTAGTAGCACCCCTGTAGCCCGCTCCCAGGGTTTACTCTGCTGCTATTTATGGCGATGGTCCGGGGAGATGGGTGAGAAACGGGCCAATCTCTGGGATCACGGCCCAAAAGGGCAACATGTCCTTATTACACACTTTTCTGCAAATGCATCAAGTGCTTGTTATATGCGTCGCGCCAAAAGGGGGGCAGCACTGTCTTGCCTTGGATTGTGGTATTGTGACTGGTTCCACCAGGAGGCCTTTAAATGAGCTTGTGGCACTTCCAGGGGGAAATCTGCATTCTTTGTTGCATCACCACAGTCGGGTGTCACAAGGTGGCCCGCCACAAAGAACCACGCTGACTCCAATAGCAAGTCCATTTTTACTGATTGGATATGCGATCAATCCTGCAGAGTCCTCTCTCATTCCTGTGGTGACCTCCTCCCACATTGCCAGGGAGAGGCAGCCGGCAGAGGCGTTGCTGGGGTTGGGGGGGTGTAAGAGGACTATAACCCCTGGTCTTTAGGTTGTAGCCACGGATAGAACCTCAGGAGCTACAACCAAAAGACTAGCTAGCCCCCAGTCCCGACAGTTAGGACATTAGCGTAGCCCTGGGTCTTTTCCAGACCTAGCAACACCCCTGGCAGCCGCTACCTGATCCTGAACCTGAGGGTGGTAGTAGAAGAGAGGATCATATGGGGTGAGAGAACTGTTGCAGGGAGGTGATGGCTCCGACAGGAGACATGCGCTAGTCTTCCCTTATCTGTGAAGAAGAACCCCTTATCCCAGAGTTTCTCTCGACCTGTTGTCATTATGTAATACCCTATAATTGTAAGGGTACAACCTACTTCTTTTTAACATCTTAAGCAGAACTTTATTCATCCTTCACATGTACATAACCCCTCTAAAACGAATTTGACGATTGTTATGTAGACAAAAATGTTCAACAAAAGAACTTAAAACACTATGGCAATCCTTTGCACTCCATTTCCCAGAAATCTTAAGTACTGAGATGAAGAAGAGGAGTAAAGAGTCAATGAGAATGATTGGTAAGGCCAAAGTAAAGTGCAGTCTAGTTGTTATTCATTCAATCAAGCGTGCAGGACCTTTAAATCCGAGAATCACCTGCAGGCGAGAGAAGGTGAAGGAGAAGTTGGATCAGGCTGCGGAGCGGGAAGCAGAGCTGCAGAAAGAAGCAGACGCACAGGAGTGAACCTGGTTGATGGAAGGAGGTGCTCCCAGTGTGCTGCTTGTTACTCCGACGTACCGGAGTTGTGGGAGAGCCAATGGAAACTGAAGGACTCCATTGAAGTACCGCAGAGGCACAGACAGCCACAGAAAGGTTGTCCACAGCACTGTCAAACTAAAATACAGCAACCCTACCAGCGAGGCACTACAAGGCTGACAGAAGAGCTGAGAGAGGGTCTGACAAGCTACTGAAGCCATTCTAGACGCAAAACTGTGCCGCTGCCACGAGTCAGCGATGCCAGGAGATACCAGTGAGTTGGCCCATTGGAAGTGGTAACCCTGGGGCATTTCTGAAAGGCACATGGACAATTAAGTGAATGTTTTTGAATACTGACCAAATAGATTTAAAGTAGAAGAGTAAAAGTGGTACAATGCCTCTCATATGGGATACCAATTTGGGGAAACTTAGAAATCACATTAACAAAAGCCAAAAGACTTTGAAGAAGAAACGAAAGGGAAAAAGCTGTACTATTTCTTTATGTGAAGTATCAATTTCGCGAAACCTTAAACAAGCATTGCCAGGAGCCAATATATATGTAGGCAGAAGTTTATAAATAGAACAAAACGCTATGCATGGAATGCCAGTATGGGGGAAGTTGGAACACGTTTTACTGAAGATAAACATACCCATTGAAGAAGTGCAAGTGTGTGATACTTTTAAAAGTAAAGCGAACATTGCAGGGAAACCTACTACAAGAGATACATCAGGTAGTAAACCTTTTTGGGAAGAGATACCTGGCAGGCGTATACCAGAGGATCTGCAAAGATCAAGAGGGAGATATTCCTTGCAGGAAAGTAAACCAGGATATATATTTAGTTAAGGAATTATTGGCAGGAGAGTATACCAGGAAATCCAGTATTGTGCTGAAAAGGAATTCTATATCTTGTCTTTGTTGAAATTGAAAATGTTGCTTTGCCATCCTAAAGACCATAAACTACTTTCTTTCAGTATGTTTCAACCTGTATTATAGAAAGAATGTTTACTACACAATCTTGAGGAGAATACCAGCGGGAGAGACCTTTTCATTGCCTTTGATGGAACTTTAGTGAAACTGAGTATTTCAAATACTTTTTTCTGAAACAGTTCAGGGGAAGGGAAGCTAAAGTGCAGAGACAAGAATTGCTTTGCTGAAAATATTTATATAATATATATATTCAAAATGTCAAGTGGAAATGCAAGTCAGATGACAAGACTAACTTCAACATCAGCCAAAAAATGCCCAAGCACTCACAACCATTACTGAGTTCTAAAATTACTTTATTATATTAACAAAATTGTGCAAAACATCATAAAAAGCATACATTACAGTTCCTGGGCAGACCAGGTGTTATGCAGCACTCACCCCAATGGGTGGAAGAATGCCACACGTTTCGACTCGCGAGCTTCCTCAGGCTTGTTGTGATTCCAAACTAACGTTTTCTCGTGTGTTTATTTCCTCACGGGCGGAGTAATAGGCCCCTCCCTCCTGTAAAACGCGCATCACATGATTGCCAGCCAGTGTTAACTTGAAGGAACTCTATGGTTCCATTGGCAGTTGTGGAGAATTGTTCTCACACAACGTGACAACAAATATCTTAAAAGCGCACTGGCACCAGAACTCGTGAATATCCTTGTACATTCTATACTCATTGCGGCATGGGGTGGTTGGTCCTCTTCCAATCTGTTATATGCGCGCATATGCCTATTAATCATTTGGCCAACTGCTGCTTCAATTTTAGCATATATTCATGTGATTTTAACACATACACACTTCAATATGGCGGATTTACTGCCAATGTAACCATAGAGTTCTTTCAAGTTAACACTGACAGCCAATCATGTGACGCGCGTGAAGTTACTCTTATCATCTGACTTGCATTTCCACTTGACATTTTGAATACTTAGAGCCTATCCCGCTCCAGCCCTGAAGCACCAGCTCAATAATGAGGCAGAGCGCATTCAACTGGCTAAAAATTGTTTTTGTATGATATATATATATATATATATTTCTGAGGCTTGTGGAATCTGCTTAGATCACATGCTGTGCATAGGCCGACATCTAGTGGAAGCTGCGGAGTATTACAGTTTGTTTTTCGAAACTCGAAAATGGGCGTCGACACAGGCGTGCCAGTAATACTATCCCTAGTGTGACGTCCACTGTACCCAAGATCCCTCACGCGTCTAGGATCCTCAGATTGTTTTTTTCCGCCATACTGGTCGGAAGCATCTTGCGGAGTCCCCTGGCCTTAGCCATACTTTTGCTAATTATTGAAGTTTAAAATTATTTATTGACATCCTTCCCCACCCCAACGTCGACCCTCGACACTCGACGACGGCTGGAGAAGACATCGACCGTCGGCTGCTGCACGACGGATCTGGGCCTCGGAAGGCCGCTGGCCTCGGCCCGGGCCTAGTAGGCCGCTGGCCTCGGCCCTGCAAGTAGGGAGAGTGGGGGGTGGTACATACTCTTCACTCTTGGTATATAGGTACACCTTATATATTTCCTACACTTACCAGCCCGCTGCCTCAAGGTGCGTATGGAGGGTACCCCTTTCCAATTCTGCCCCAAGTGCAACTGCAAATACCCTTGGGTCGACAGGCACGCCACGTGCAATCTCTGCTTGCCAAGGGACCACCCCGAAGCGAACTGCAGAGCATGTAGTAGGTTTAAGCCTAAGACACTTAAGGACCGTTCGACAAAGCGTTGGGCCCACCACGCCAGGCAGGCGGCCATGGCAGCGGAGGGCACCTTCAGCGATGGCAGCGACGCCGTACTTTCGGACGGCGAGGGCATTACGGCGTCGAATGACTGCCGAGCGCAGGTCCCCGACCTCGGAAGGTTGTCCGGCAGGGCGGCTATGGGGAAGACCCCCGGCGACGCAAGCGCTACACACCCTATACACACTAAACACACTAAGCCCAACCGAACCTCGACGACGTCGATTTCTCGGAAAGAGGCACAGATAGAACGGTCCGACTCGGTGTCCTCTGGGCGCTCTCGATCGAGATCGCCTCATGACGCAAGGCAATCATCCACTCTTGCCAAGAGTGCCTCGCTCCCTAGATTAACGGAAGTTCGATCGTCGGAAGACGAAGACGACTTCCACCCCCAGGCCGCGCTCCAGGAGACTGAGGCCGCAGTTAACACCAGCGAGGCCCCACGCTCGAAACAAGATACCTCTCCCGACCCTCGACGCCAGGCGTCGAAAGTCTCTGGGGCCTCCAAGGGGCAGGGAAAACATTTTTCCACGCACGGGGAGGGGGGGAAACAGCGGAAAGCACAGCCTTCCACTCCTGTAAGACCATCCTTCCACCCTAAGCAGACAGACACACATAAATCTACTGGGACATCAACATCCAGCAAGGGTACCCTTGATAAGTCCTCTAAGTTGCCTACTAAAGTCATACCCTGTTCCAAAGAATGGTCCAGTGAAGACATAGACAGGGTCATGTCAAGGATGTCTTCCTTAGCTGATTTTTATGACAAAAACCCAGAACATTTCCTTTCGTATGACCCTCAAGGGGCCACACCCTCAGGCTCCTCTGATCCTATCCCCCTAAGTAAAAAGGCCCGGTTCGAAAGACCTGAACCCTTCGAGGTGCAGCCTTACTCTACTCCATACTCTACTCCAAACCCCAGATACCAAGGACAGCCTTTCCCTGAAGGGGACCAGGAGTTTACAATTATGGAGGAGCAAACCGGGACTGAATACTATGCGGATGATGAGGACCTGGAGGAGGTAGAAGATGAGCAGGAAATTTACAGAGTAGATTCCCCGGTAGAGAGCGAAGCCCCAGTTACCGACTCGCCAGTTGATAACCAGCCCCTCCTTAATGAAGTTCTCGCTCGCGCAGCAGAACATTTTCACATCGACACCCACGGTGTACAGGAGGAAAGGGACTTCGCAGAAGAGTTGGTGGGAGAGAGGAGGCCGGTCGCTCAGACCATCCCTATCCTTAAATCCATCCAACGTAGAATAGATCCATCCCTGGTGATTCCTAACCTCACCAGAGCCGTCAACCCCAGAGTCGAAAAACTTTTTCGGGCAGCCCAGTCTGACCCTCTTCATAGAAGAGGACATCTTAAACCAGACTCCCTAGTGGTTACCAACACTCGGAAGAGGGCTGGGACACCCTTATCGTCGTCAGAAGCTCCTCCCGACAAGGAGAGCAAAAGACTGTACGGGTTTGGCAGGAAGGTAGCCTCAACGTCCGCCTACCAAGCAAGGATCGCAAACTCCACCACCCTGTTGGCAAGTTACAACTGCCATCAATGGGAAGAGGTCGCGGCGCTCATAGCCTCTGCTCCTGAACCGTTAAAGGGCCAGTTGGCTCGGATCTCGGCAGAAGGGAGAGCCGTGTCTGGTTGCATATTAAAAGCAACTTTCGACGCCGCGGACAACGCAGGAAGATTGATAGCAGAAGGTACGGTTATCAAGAGACATGCGTGGTTACGGCAGTCGGGGTTCAAAACAGAAACCCAGGCTTCATTAATAGACAAGCCGGTGGAACCCGATCTATTGTTTGGGAAAGCGTTCGAAGACGCACTTAAGAATGCCAAGGACAAGTACGAGACTCTCAAATCCCTTGGCCAGCTTACCAACAAACCCCCTAACCAGAGGGGGAACAAAAATTTTCGTCGCCCACGCGGCCAAAATTCACAAAGAGGCAACTATGCCCAAGGACAGGGTACACAATGGAACAACAACCAGCAGTCTACCCAAAGTTACGGCAGGGGTAACAAGAGAGGTCGTGGAAGAGGCAGAGGCAGCCCCAACAAGGGAGGGGGCACGCCTCCACCAAAGCAGTGACGCTCAGTTCAGGGTCCCTTCTCACGCAACCCCAGTAGGGGGACGCATTTCCAACTTCACCCAGGCTTGGGAAGGGATCACCTCAGACAGATGGGTGCTGTCAACAGTGTCCACAGGATATTGTATAGAATTACTGCAGCGTCCCCGGAACCACCCTCCACGACAAAGAATACACTCCTTAGAACATCAGAAGATCCTTCTCGAGGAGATCGCCATTCTGCTAGAAAAGGACACGATAGAACTCGTCCCAGGACACCAGGTAAACAAGGGTATCTATTCAACTTACTTCCTTGTGCCAAAGAAAGATTTGACAATGCGCCCAGTATTGGACTTACGGCCTGCCAACAAGTATGTCAAGCCCCAAAAATTCCGTATGACCACGCTACAAGAGGTAATCCCCCTCCTAAAAAAGGGGGAGTACATGGCAACCTTGGATATGAAAGATGCTTATTTTCATATTTCCATGCTCCCAGCCCACAGAAAATACTTGCGCTTCAAGGTAGACAGTCGCCACTACCAATTCAAGGTACTGCCCTTCGGGATAGCTTCAGCACCAAGGGTATTCACCAAGGTACTGGCGGTGGCAGCTGCACACCTACGCAGGGAGGCAATCCCAGTGTACCCTTATCTGGACGACTGGCTCATAACGGGGGAAACCCCAGGAATTTGCAGGTCAAACATTCAGAGGACTATCGACCTCCTCCACGAATTAGGCTTCTCTATCAACGAGAAGAAGTCAAGTCTGGTGCCAAGCACCTCAAAACAGTTCCTAGGAGCAATCCTAGATACTCAGAAAGGGTTGACCTTCCCTTCGGAAGAGAGAATTCGGAATATACTACTGCAGATTCCACATTATCAGTCAGGTCAACAAATAACGGTACGCAATGCGGTTACTGGGCATGATGGCGTCATGCATTTACCTGGTCCCCCACGCGCGTCTGCGCGTGCGTCCCATGCAGGAATGGTTGGCGAAACAGTGGTCTCAGGCAAGTGGTCAGTGGGACGATCTAGTGGTCGTTTCGCCAACACTCGTACAGAGCTTACACTGGTGGACAAGAGAGAATCTCGCAAGGGGAAAACCCTTTTACGATCCCGAAGTACAAGCAGTGGTGACTACAGATGCATGCCTGACTGGGTGGGGAGCTCACCATCTCCACCACACAGCTCAGGGTCTCTGGTCTCACTCAGTAGCCAAGAACCACATCAACCTGCTGGAGCTTCTGGCAGTATTCCGAGCGCTTCGGGCGTTCGAGCCCCATCTGCTAAACTTGTCGGTGCAGATCCGGACGGACAGCACGACAGCCATGTTCTATCTGAACAAACAAGGAGGGACTCGTTCGCCAAATCTGTCCAAGCTTGCCCAGAAAATATGGATATGGGCACTCAGACGGAACATCTTCCTGTCATCACAACATGTTCCAGGGGAGCTCAATTCCCTAGCGGATGCCCTAAGCAGAGACTCCCTCCCAGAAGAACACGAATGGGTCCTTCACAGAGATATCGTAGAGGATCTCTTCTCTCAGTGGGGTTTCCCCACTATAGACCTATTCGCCACAAGCGAAAACAAACAATGCCCAGGATTTGCATCCAGGTTCCCCCAGCCAGACTCCCAAGGGAACGCCCTGTGGATGAACTGGTCAGGGATGTTTGCGTACGCTTTTCCACCAACTCCTCTCATCAGGAAGGTGGTGTACAAGATGAACAAGGAATCGATGACGCTCATCCTAGTTGCTCCCATGTGGGCGAGACAACCATGGTTTCCACACCTACGCAGGATGGCGGTGTGCGAGCCCATCAAACTCCCAGCCTGGTACAACCTACTGTCCCAGCAACAAGGTCAAACAGTGCACCAGGAACCCAACTCAATGAACCTGGCACCATGGCTCCTGAAGTCATAGAGTTTGGGCATCTCAATTTACCACAGAGGTGTATGGACATCCTAAAAGAATCCAGGAAACCAAACACAAGGCACTGTTACTTTGACAAGTGGAAGAGATTCGTTATTTGGTGCCAGAATAAACAAATCAACCCAGTTGATTGCACTCCTTCCAACGTTGTAACATACATGCTCCACCTGCTGGACGCAGGTTTGGTTTTTAACTCTCTGAAAGTACACCTGGCAGCCCTCTCGGCTTACACCACATCCCATAACAAGGTATCGTGGTGGAAAGTACCAGTAGTTAAAGCCTTCATGGAAGGAGTAAAGAGACTTCACCCTCCTATTTCGAACCCACCGCCAGGATGGGACCTCAATGTGGTGCTAGCTAAGCTCATGGGCCCCCCTTTCGAACCCATGCATAAAAGTAGTCTCAAACACCTGACTTATAAAACGGCCTTCTTAGTAGCCATTACCTCTATAAGAAGGGTCAGTGAAATTCAGGCTCTGTCAGTGCAGGATCCTTTCTTTACTATCCACAAAGACAAACTGGTTTTACGCACACACCCTAGGTTCTCACCTAAATTTATATCTAAATTCCATGTAAACCAGTCCATCGAGCTTCCGGCTTTCTTCCAGAACCCGCAAAGCTCGGCTGAGGTGAAACTACACACCCTAGATGTGCGTAGGGCGGTCCTCTACTATGTAAACAAAACCAGACCGCTAAGGAAAACATATCAACTGTTTGTCTCCATAGCTACAGGCAGAGAGGGAGATCGCGTCTCTAAGGGCGCTATCTCGAAGTGGATTATCAACTGTATACAGCTGTGTTACTCTCTTTCTGAAAAAACTCTGCCTTTTTTACGCCAAGAGCCCCCTCTACTAGAGGCATTGGGGCCACTCTGGCTTTCATTGCAAATGTTCCCCTCGACACCATTTGCAAAGCAGCTACTTGGAGCTCTATTCACACTTTTACTCAGCATTACTGCATTGACACTCATTCCAAGACAGATACACAAGTTGGACAAGCGGTTCTGAGACACCTGTTTGCTCATGACTCTTCTCACATCCCACCTCCTTCTTCTGGTACTGCTTGCTAATCTATGCACAGCATGTGATCTAAGCAGATTCCACAAGCCTCAGAAGGGATACATTACTCACCGTAATCGTATTTCTGATGCTTGTATCTGCTTAGATTCACATGCGACCCACCCTTCCTCCCCTCCGAGAGAAGGCGCATGATTGCTGGTAGTCTTACCTTTCTGTCTATCTGCTTGGATTATCAGTACTCACGCTACTCCTCATGCTTCCTCATGTCAGAAAAAATACAATCTGAGGATCCTAGACGCGTGAGGGATCTTGGGTACAGTGGACGTCACACTAGGGATAGTATTACTGGCACGCCTGTGTCGACGCCCATTTTCGAGTTTCGAAAAACAAACTGTAATACTCCGCAGCTTCCACTAGATGTCGGCCTATGCACAGCATGTGAATCTAAGCAGATACAAGCATCAGAAATACGATTACGGTGAGTAATGTATCCCATATCATGTATATATAATATATATATATATAGATATACACAAAAGAAAGGAAGGAAAACAAGCCGCACTCCAGGTGAGAAATGATCTCCACTGTGAAGAGTCAGAAAAGTAAAAAGATCTGACTCTGCTCGTAGTAAATTACGTGCTTTTTATTGTTTTAAAAAAAACATATTGTCAAGCAATAGGTCAGTAACAGAATATCAACAGAGGCAGGATGCCATGGGGTAAATCCTGCTAGACACAACATGTTTCGCTCACCACTCGGCGCTTGTTCACACGTGAGGAATCGAAGCAGACAGCAGTAATAAAAGGACCGACAGTCCTACTGCTATGTCTACTACTAACAACATTAAGGAGGTCTTAGTACAGACAGGTCAGCAGACATCTTGGAACGTGGAACAACAGTGCGGTAAAATACCATTTGAGCTCACAATGCAGAATGGCATACAAACAATGAAATGTTCCATTTAAATAATATTGAATTTAACATAAGGAAAATTAATTTGTTAGCACTGCGTTCACTTGCTAAACTGCCACATTTGTTTTGTTCCATTAGTCCAATGTAAAAGCCGTAAGTATTCACAAAACGTTATTGAATTGATAGAAATTATCCACAGACGTCCAAAACATTTGGTTGGTTCTGAGAGAAAATAATCCAAAAAATGAAGTGGAAGTAAATCACCTCATTGTTAGACTGGCAACATACATAAGAAAAATACAACCTAATTCATTATTACATACCAGAATACAATTTTTCAAAGTAAGACACAAATATGTTCACCCAATTTTGGGGCTTCGAGCAAGTATTGTTTTAGACGAGCGCTAAATATTATTTCAAGCTCGAAAACGAAGCAATAAGGTGCATAGTGCAGATTTGCTAGCAGCATACGTAGCAATGTGCAGTGCGATCACACCTTACATTTCGGGCACTTGGTAAAGCCTGACGGAGCACCGGACAGCCAGCTAGAAAAAGAATTCTTTTGTAAGGGAGGTCAAACACTTCATCTGTCTTTAAGTGAAGGAACTCGCTTATAAGTGTCGGACGTGCTGAAAGCAAGGGGCACAAGTCTTTGTCCAAAGCGAGTACACGCCAATGCTTCTGAATAATTCTGCGAACTTTGGAAGAGGCATTATCATAAGTCACAATAAACAAAGATCATCATTGTTTGTTTATTTATCAGAGCTTGTGCCGTATAGAAGTTTATCTCTAGAAAGGCCACGTGCCCTTGTGTAGAGAGATTAAATCATTTTCTTATCATAGCCTTGTATTACAAAATCCATTGCGGCCAGAGAGCATCATCTGTCATATTGTTTAATGTCCGTACAGTTGCGACAAAAAAAAACCAAATACATTTGCCGTATGGAATGCTCTTTTTACAAGATGGTGGGATGCAGCTACTGGCGTCTACTATATATATATAGTGTTGCACAATTTGTTTGAAGTGAAAACAGAAATTCTATTGTACCATTTTATTTTGTATGTTCGTTGTGAGGGTCAGATTTATTTTGGACACAGGGTCCACTTGCTTTAGTTCTAGTTTAATAGGCAGGGCCATTCTCTTTTGGTTAGGGCAAGATGGGCCTTTTTCCATCCCCATTTTCGTTTGTTAAACATGGCTAATGTTGAGAACATTGCAACTTTGTGTCCGTCTCTCATTGCTGTCCCCTAACAGATGGCTGTATCGCTTGTGGTAGATATCTGGGCTCTAGCGTTGGGCCTCTTTCTCTGGTCTACCCTGTTCTTCTTCCCGCCTCCCTAACCCAGATGTCCCTATAACACTGGGATCAGTAACCTCTATCTGGCTTTTCACTTCCTGAGCTTTTCGTGTTTTCCATGCTTGCCATACCACTGTCAGTAGGCAGAAAGATGTTCTCATCATATCTTGTCATCTCTCATCAGGTGTAAGCGGCTCAACCTGCAGCCCTTGGCCTTCTTATGGCGCCGGCACCAGGAAGAACTTCTGAGCGAGATGATATTGGCTGGCGTCGACGCCATAGTTATCAAGGTCGCTGCTTTTGGTGAGTTTCATTGCTATTTTTCTTTTGGAACATTTGCTTTTCCCCAGCCCCAGCCCATAACTTGTGGATGTTGGAGGGCTGGTTCGCTGTGCCCTCAAAACCATGATGGTGGCCACACTGCTCACAGATTGTTCTAAAGCTCGGATTGGCTGTGACGTGCAGATTTGCACATTCCACCAATGGGAAGCGGGTTCACAAACCGGATTATTTTTTTTTAAACCAAAGAGATATATTGTACTGTGCAGATTTTATGCAATAATGGTATCTATCAGACAGTGGTACGCAGTTTAGTGGGCTGTCGCGATAAAACAAAGGTTCAGTCCGATCGGGGGTATACGTTTTAAGAATGTGCTATCTGTTGGCCAGGCATATGCTCCTGTGCTGTTGTGTGTGTGTGTGTCCCCGTGAATTCAATTATAAGTCATAACTCCTGAGTGTGACGCCACCGCAGGGAATTAAGAAGGCCATAATCACCTGCGGACACGTCACACAGTGCAAACGCGTATCCCCGCGTCATTATGCAGCCTAACAAGGTACACACTCACCCACTCCACAAAAAACATGTATGTAAGTTGCCTCATGATTAGAGTTTTAAAGAATTTGCATAAGTCTTATTTTGAGTCTATATTTTGAATTTATTACATTTTAGTTATCGTTAAAATATACTTTGAGGGGATTGGGTCCTCCGACGTATTCCATATCTTTGACAGTAATCACCACAGCTGTGCTGCTTCGGAAAATTTTCGGCGTCTGCATCCTGCGTCGATGCGCCGTCCCCGAGGACCTCCTCCGACGGCCGACGTCACCCGATGTGATAAGTAGGATGCACGACGCCCGTAGCCTCAGTTCCGTTTTTTCCGTGAACGTGTTCGCTTCGTGAATCTCGGTACGCCTCGACTCTTTAGAGTTTCTGTTGTATTGTTTTCGGTTCTTTGAACCGGTTTGGTTTTTGTGAAAAGCCTGTTCGTGACGATGTCTACCTCGTCTTCAACCCCGCGTCTGGGCTGCAAGAAATGCGGGGACTGTGGGTCCAAGATGTCGTTAACGGACTCGCACGACGCCTGCCTCTGGTGCCTCGGGGAGGCCCATGACACGGACGACTGTGTCGACTGTCAGTCGCTCACGGCTTAGGCCCTGCGAGAGCGCAAGAAGAAGTTGTCGGTAGGTAGGGTGTCTAAGCCCCAGAAGTCGAGGTCTGCGGGGCTTTCGACGGATGATTTGAGAGGCGACTCTCCGCGTCATCGTCGGAGGTCCAGTGGGTCTCCTTCCAGGAGTCGGTCTCGCCACTCTTCTGCTGCTTGGAGGCATTCCCAGAAGCGCCGGCATCGGTCGCCTTCCCCGTCCTCTTCCGAGGACTCCGCCAGTCGGCGTGTCACTTATCCCACCATGCAAGCGACACCAGAGGAATGGGCTTCCTTTGGGAAGAAGATGTTAGCGATTCTCGAATCGCAGGGCACCGGTACGTCCACACCTCCTAGTGGGGTCGGTCGTGATCGGTCGAGAGACACCGCCCGCACGCCTTCGGGCTCGGGTGGTCAGCACGGTTCTGGGGAGAGGTCCCGCTTGGACAAGGGTAACCGTTCTTGCCATGACCGTTCCAGGTCCCGGTCCTCGATGCGCTCGAGACCGCGTGATCCTGTGCAGTCTTCGAGGAAGACGTCGACGCCTGTGGCGCCGAGATCGTTGACGACCTCTCTCGAGGCTCCGCCTCCGAGGGGGTCATCGACGCTGTCGGCGCCTAGGTCGTCAAAGGACACACTCGGAGCTCTGGCTTCGAGGCCTGTGTCGACGCCGCCGATGCTGGCGGCGCTGAGGCTGACGTCGACGCCGATTCGCTTGACGCCGATTTGCTCGACGTCGACGCCGATTCTCTCGATGCCAGCGCCGACTCGTTCGGAGCCCTCGACGTTTTTCGAGGCGGTGGTGTCAGAGGGGCCACGTGGCACGGGGGTAGCCCCGAGAAAGGCTCTGCCTAAGGTCAGGCATAGCTTTGGTCCCCAGGTGTCTTCCTCTCACCGCCTGGAGTACATTTCAGAGGGTGATGAGGGCTCTGATGAGGGCTTGGTTTCCGGTTACGGTGCCAGATGAGCTTCTCTCGGGCCATAGCCAATTTGATGACCTGAGGCAGTCACTGCATGATGCCAGTGGACTGGACACCTCTCCGGAGGTGGAGTTTTGTAGGCCTGAGCCTGGCACTCATGCCGATTCTTCGTACCAGCACCTTATGTCTCGGGTCACCGAGTACTTGGGATGGTCGGCTCCCCCAGGGGAGTTTGTTCAGGATGATCTCACGGACATCCTCGATCTTGGTCCCCCCACTGACCCGGTACTGCCATTTCATATGGCTGTGCAGAGAAGGGTGGCGGTGGCTTGGACTGCTCCGGAGAGTCTCCCGGCAGTGGGCAAGTCTTTGTCGCGAAAATGCCATCCAGCCAGTAGCGACCCCTGCTACTTGTCCAGGCACGCCACTCCGGAGAGTTTGGTGGTGTAGGCGGCTACGGCCCCGGCAAAGCAGGCGTCGTATCCTACCATGCCTCCGGATAGGGACGACAAACGTTTTGATCAGTGGTCGAAGTGTACGAAAAGAAGTAGTGGAGCTTTGTTCCCTGCTGGCCTGCCCCTGCTCCCCACAAACCCCATTGCCACAACCCCTCCCACACACAATACACCCCCCAAACACTTGCACCTGCTGTTTAAGGGAACGTTCAGTGCAGTGCACTGAAAGTGAAGGTTTCAACTTCTTCCTACACTTTTATTTTAAAACAAAACCATTCCGGAACGGTTTCTTTTTAAAATAAAAGTATAGGAGCTGTACAAGGAAAATTAAAAAAGTATAGGAGCACTGCTCCCGCTCACTTCGACCACTGATTTTGATGGCTGGGCGAAGAAAGTGGTTTCTTCAGGGGGTATGGCGCTTCAGGCGGCCAACTCCGTATGTGCCTTGTCTCGTTTCACACACTCTCTGTGGAACTGTGTTGCATTAGCGGTTGAACATATTCCCGAAGGGGACGAACGGGATGGTTTCCTTGCTATGGTTCAGGATGGCAAGGATGCCATGTGTGAGGCCGTTCAGTCGGGTTTGGACATGGCAGATTGTGTCAGCCGGTCCATGGCGGCGAGCACCGTAATATGCAAGTTTGCGTGGTTGCGGAAGTCGGGGTTCGCTCCTGATGTGCAGTCCCGGCTCCTCAACATGCCCTTTGACGGTGAACCTCTTTTTGGCAGCAAGGCTGACGAGAGCCATGAGAGGTTGCAGACCTCCAAAGCTGCAGCAAAGTCGTTGGCCGCTGCAGTTTGACAACCTCTGCCTTTTCGTCCTAGGGGACAACAATAGAGGGGAGGTTCCTTTCACTGTTACTCGTCCTTCAGTAAAGCGAGAGGAGCTGTCAGTCAAAGAGGCCACTGTAAGAGTGCCAGAGGTAGAAAACAGGGTACTCGAGGTGCCAAGGCGGCTCGGGCAGTTGCCTCTTTGCCCTCAGGCAACGCCGCAGCCGCTACCAGTCAGTCATGAGGCCAGGTCCCATGGTTCGGCGGTTGGGGGAAGGCTGGCGCAGCATCTTGTAGAGTGGTGTGCCATTACTTCAGATGTGTGGGTTTTGGAGATCATAACCCACAGCTACTGTCTTCCCTTTCGGCAGAGGCCTCACGACAATCCACCTGGGAACCTCTCTTTGAAGAGTCCGGATCCGCTCCTTGCGCAGGAAATTCAAGCCCTGCTGGAGAAAGGCACCATAGAACTGGTGCCTCTAGCGGAGAGGAACAAGGGATGGTATTCCCCTTATTTTTTGGTTTTGAAGAAAGACGGGGGATTGAGACCCATCATGGACTTGCGCGTTTTGAACAAACTCCTCAGGAAGGACAAGTTCAAGATGGTTACTCTCTCTCAAGTCCTCCAGGCCCTTCAACTTCAGGACTGGTTGGTGTCTCTCAACCTCAAGGACGCTTACTTCCATGTGCCGATCCATCCCAAGCACAAGAAGTACCTGAGGTTCGCGGTTGGCGACTGGCACTTTCAGTTTCGGATCCTGCCGTTCGGATTCACCTCCGTCCGAGGGTTTTCACCAAGCTCATGGTGGTGGTGGCAGCGCATCTCAGGAAAGGGGGGATTCACTTCTACCTCTACCTGGACGATTGGTTGATCAGGGGGAGCTCTCCCGAGCAAGTCGTGGATCATCTGTCCGTCACCTGCCACTCCCTTCACAAGCTGGGCTTCTCCCTCAATTTAAAGAAGTGCCATTTGATGCCAACACAGCGGCTCCAGTACATCGGAGTAGTGCTCGACACATCCCTGGTGTTGTGTTTTCCTCCCGAGGTGAGGGCTCTTCACATTCTGCAGATGGTGCACAAGTTTCAACTTGCCCAGACGCTCCCGGCGTTGAGGTTGCTGGGCCTCATGGCATCCTGCATTCTTCTGGTGCCAGAGGCTCGTCTGCGGATGAAATCTTTGCAGTGGGCACTCAAGATGCAGTGGTCGCACTCTTCCAGCAGGATGTCGGACCCTGTTCAGGTGCTGCCCTCGGTCGCCCAGGACCTTCTGTGGTGGGACGTCGAAGGCAATCTGATGAAGGGGGCCCCATTTTGGCTGCCCTGGCCGGAGGTGACGATCGTGAGAGATGCATCCCTCACGGGATGGGGAGCTCATGCCAATGAGTTGACAGTCAGCGGTCGTTGGTCTCCGTCGGAGTCCAGACTCCATATCAATCTGTTGGAGCTGAGGGCCGTCAGGCTAGCCCTGAAGGCTTTTCTGCCGACTGTGCGAGGAAAGAGTGTCCTGATTCTAACGGACAACACGGTGGCCATGCACTACCTCAACAAAAAGGGGGAGGGGGGGCAGGGTCACTTCCTCTGTGCAGGGAGGCGATGCAGCTCGAGTTCTGGGCCACCCAGCAGGAAGTTTCGATCTCGGCAGTTCATCTGGCCGGAGACGACAACGAGACGGCGGACGCTCTGAGCAGGCAGAGCACGTTCTCTCACGAGTGGGAGCTGGCTCAGGAGATTCTCCTGGAGATCTTCGCCCTTTGGGGGACCCCTCAAGTGGATCTGTTCGCCTCCAGTGTCAACCAGAAGTGTGTCTGCTTGCGGGAATTTCTTCCAAAAGGAGCCTTAGGAGATAAGTTCGTGGTGGAGTGGTCATTCCCACTGCTGTACGCATTTCCTCCAGTCCCCGTCATCCTGCAAGTACTGCGGAGGTTACGGAGGTTCGGTTCCTGGATGATCCTCATTGCTCCGGCGTGGGTCCGGAGGACGTGGTACCCGGACCTTCTCGACTTGTCCATCTGCCCTCCACGTCGTCTTCCCTACCGAGACGATCTGCTCTCACGGGAGGGGGGTCAAGTTCTCCATCCAGAGGTCAGATCCCTCAACCTTCACGCTTGGCTTCTGAAAGGTTGAGGTATAAGGATTGGGACCTCCCTGAAGACGTGTTGGAGGTGTTGCTCTCGGCCAGACGGCCGGCAACAAAGTCTCTGTACCGTTGCCGTTGGCGTAAATTCTGCGACTGGTGCAGAGCTAAGAATGTGGATCCTTTTGAGTGTGATATTCCCATGGTTCTGTCTTTTTTGCTGTCCTTGGCCCACAGGGGCTTGCAAGTGGGTACCATTAAAGGTTACCTGGTGGCGCTGTCCATATTTAAGCGCTCGTCTGAAGAATGTTCCTATTTTAAGATTCCTTTAATTTCTCAGTTTTTGAAAGGGCTCACTAATGTGTTCCCTCCGTCACCTTTTCTGGTGCCCGGTTGGGATTTGAAACTTGTTCTTAAGTTTCTTATGGGGGCTCCGTTTGAGCCTTTGCATTCTTGCTCCTTGAGACTGTTAACTCTTAAAACTGTGTTTTTGGTTGCCGTCACTTCCGCTCGCAGAGTGAGTGAGTTACAGGCACTTTCAGTTAAGCCACCCTTCACTGTGTTTCATAAGGACAGGGTTGTCCTTCGAGTTCGTCCTTCCTTTCTTCCGAAGGTGGTTTCGGAATTTCATTTGGGCCAGAAGGTTGTTCTTCCGGCATTCTATCCTCCTCCGCATCCTGGTAAGGAAGAGGAGAGGCTCCATAGGCTTGATCCTAGGAGAGCGTTGAGCTTTTATATTTCACGCATGTCCCGGGTCAGAGTGGACGATCAACTCTTCATTGGTTACGCTGGAAAGCGTTTGGGACAAGCTGTGACGAAACAGACTTTGTCTCGTTGGATTATTTTGGCTATCTCCGAGTGTTACCGCTTGGCGGGTAAGGACCCACCGGCTGGCTTGCGGGCCCATTCTACCAGGGATATGGCTGCATCTACTGCCCTACAGAGGGGTGTTCCTATTCGTAACATCTGTGATGCAGCCACCTGGGCTTCTGTACATACTTTTGTACGTCACTACTCCCTCGATTCCATCCGAGGACAGGATCTGGCCTTTGGCAAGGCAGTCCTTTATTCCGCAATTTGATTGGGCATGCTAAATTTTTGTTATAGATTCTTTTCCCACATCCTTGATTTGGTACTGCTTTGGGAGTCTGTCAAAGATATGGAATACGTCAGAGGACCCAATCCCCCCGAAGAACAAGTTACTCTCTTACCTGGTAACGTTCTTTCGATGGGATGGTCCTACGACGTATTCTATATCGCTCCCTCCCTACCTTCCCCGCTGCAGAATTTTTTATGCGATTGCAGCTTACGTTTCCGCAAGCCCTTGTGTGTCTGACTGGCAGAAGACTAGTGTCACACGTTCTGGGGGAAAAAACTACAACTGAAGCTACGGGCGTTGTGCGTCCTACTTATCACATCGGGTGACGTCGGCCGTCGGAGGAGGTTCTCGGGGACGGCGCATCGATGTCATCGACGCAGGACGCAGATGGCGAAAATTTTCCAAAGCAGCACAGCTGTGGTGATTACTGTCAAAGATATGGAATACGTCGTCGGACCATCCCATCGAAAGAACGTTACCAGGTAAGAGAGTAACTTGTTCAACTTTTCTATAACCCTAAAACTATTGTTTATTTCAAACATTTCTTTTTTCTTTTGGTTTTTGCAAGGATGTATGTCTGCCCTGTATACATAATAATTGAAGTAAAAGTCCATTCATGCTCTTTGAATATTAATGTATGTTTAAATTAAATCATTTTGTATGGAAACAGTTCAATTGCAAGCAAATTGTCTAAATAATCATTGTTCAGGCTATTGAATTTTGATTATAATGATGCCATTGTCGACTGCCATATTTAATTAGTCATTCGACGATGAAGGGCTTTAGTTGAAAATAACCCTGTCATTGAATTTTAGATTTGAAATCTAATTATAAGAATTGCCCCTCTCCAACAGCAACGCCGTTTATGTGTATTCGATCATATTTTAACCGTGGTCAAGGGTGCAGCACGGGATTCCCTTTTGGAATATGTTTCTCAACAAATCTGCAAATGCCCAAAAGACTGCCGTGACGTGTTAATTACACCTCCCCAGGCCGGGGGTACAAACACCAACCCTCCCACCCCCCTCACGCCTGCTGAATGTATGTTCAAGCTACGTGGCGTCCTTTCATTCTGCACTGAGCAAGCCGGCCAGAACCCTTCTCCAGCCCGCCCATATTACCCTTCTCCAGCCCGCCCATATTACCCAGAACCCTTCTCCAGCCCGCCCATATTACTCTTCTCCAGCCCGCCCATATTACCCAGAACCCTTCTCCAGCCCGCCCATATTACCCTTCTCCAGCCCGCCCATATTATTCAGATCCTTCTCCAGCCCGCCCATATTACCCTTCTCCAGCCCACCCATATTACCCTTCTTCAGCCCGCCCATATTATTCAGAACCCTTCTCCAGCCCGCCCATATTACCCTTCTCCAGCCCGCCCATATTACCCAGAACCCTTCTTCAGCCCGCCCATATTATTCAGATCCTTCTCCAGCCCGCCCATATTACCCTTCTCCAGCCCGCCCATATTATTCGGAACCCTTCTCCAGCCCGCCCATATTACCCTTCTCCAGCCCGCCCATATTACCCAGAACCCTTCTCCAGCCCGCCCATATTATTCGGAACCCTTCTCCAGCCCGCCCATATTACCCTTCTCCAGCCCGCCCATATTACCCAGAACCCTTCTCCAGCCCGCCCATATTACCCAGAACCCTTCTCCAGCCCGCCTATATTACTCTTCTGCAGCCCGCCCATATTACCCAGAACCCTTCTCCAGCCCGCCCATATTACCCTTCTCCAGCCCGCCCATATTATTCAGAACCCTTCTCCAGCCCGCCCATATTACCCTTCTCCAGCCCACCCATCTTACCCTTCTTCAGCCCGCCCATATTATTCAGAACCCTTCTCCAGCCCGCCCATATTACCCTTCTCCAGCCCGCCCATATTACCCAGAACCCTTCTCCAGCCCGCCCATATTACCCTTCTCCAGCCCGCCCATATTATTCGGAACCCTTCTCCAGCCCGCCCATATTACCCTTCTCCAGCCTGCTCATATTACCCATATTACCCTTCTCCAGCCCGCCCATATTACCCTTCTCCAGCCCGCCCATGTTACCCTTCTCCAGCCCGCCCATATTACCCAGAACCCTTCTCCAGCCCGCCCATGTTACCCTTCTCCAGCCTGCCCATATTACCCTTCTTCAGCCCGCCCATATTACCCATCTTCAGCCCGCCCATATTATTCAGAACCCTTCTCCAGCCCGCCCATATTACCCTTCTTCAGCCCGCCCATATTACCCATCTTCAGCCCGCCCATATTACCCATCTTCAGCCCGCCCATATTATTCAGAACCCTTCTCCAGCCCGCCCATATTACCCTTCTCCAGCCCACCCATATTACCCTTCTTCAGCCCGCCCATATTATTCAGATCCTTCTCCAGCCCGCCCATATTACCCTTCTCCAGCCCGCCCATATTACCCAGAACCCTTCTCCAGCCCGCCCATATTACCCTTCTCCAGCCCGCCCATGTTACCCTTCTCCAGCCCGCCCATATTACCCAGAACCCTTCTCCAGCCCGCCCATGTTACCCTTCTCCAGCCCGCCCATGTTACCCTTCTCCAGCCCGCCCATGTTATCCTTCTCCAGCCCGCCCATGTTACCCTTCTCCAGCCCGCCCATATTACCCAGAACCCTTCTCCAGCCCGCCCATGTTACCCTTCTCCAGCCTGCCCATATTACCCTTCTCCAGCCCACCCATATTACCCTTCTTCAGCCCGCCCATATTACCCTTCTCCAGCCCGTCCATATTACCCAGAACCCTTCTCCAGCCCGCCCATATTACCCTTCTCCAGCCCGCCCATGTTACCCTTCTCCAGCCCGCCCATGTTACCCTTCTCCAGCCCGCCCATGTTACCCTTCTCCAGCCCGCCCATATTACCCAGAACCCTTCTCCAGCCCGCCCATATTACCCTTCTCCAGCCCGCCCATATTACCCTTCTCCAGCCCGCCCATATTACCCTTCTCCAGCCCACCCATATTACCCTTCGTCAGCCCGCCCATATTACCCATCTTCAGCCCGCCCATATTATTCAGAACCCTTCTCCAGCCCGCCCATATTACCCTTCTCCAGCCCACCCATATTACCCTTCTTCAGCCCGCCCATATTATTCAGAACCCTTCTCCAGCCCGCCCATATTACCCTTCTCCAGCCCGCCCATATTACCCTTCTCCAGCCCGCCCATATTATTCGGAACCCTTCTCCAGCCCGCCCATGTTACCCTTCTCCAGCCCGCCCATTTTACCCAGAACCCTTCTCCAGCCCGCCCATATTACCCTTCTCCAGACTGCCCATTTTGGCCAGAACCCTTCTCCAGCCCACCCATTTTACCCTGAACCCTTCTCCAGCTGGCCCATATTACCCATCTCCAGCCCACCGATTTTACCTTGAAACCTTTTCCAGCCCGCCCATATTACCCTTCTCCAGCCTGCCCATTTTACCCAAACCTTTCTCCAGCCCCCATATTATTCGGAACCCTTCTCCAGCCCACCCATATTGCCCTTCTCCAGCCTGCCCAATTCACCCAGAACCTTTCTCCAGCCCCCCATATTATTCTGAAACCCTCTCCAGCCCGCCCATATTACCCTTCTCCAGCCCACCCATATTACCCTTCTTCAGCCCGCCCATATTATTCAGAACCCTTCTCCAGCCCGCCCATATTACCCTTCTCCAGCCCGCCCATATTACCCTTCTCCAGCCCGCCCATATTATTCGGAACCCTTCTCCAGCCCGCCCATGTTACCCTTCTCCAGCCCGCCCATTTTACCCAGAACCCTTCTCCAGCCCGCCCATATTACCCTTCTCCAGACTGCCCATTTTGGCCAGAACCCTTCTCCAGCCCACCCATTTTACCCTGAACCCTTCTCCAGCTGGCCCATATTACCCATCTCCAGCCCACCGATTTTACCTTGAAACCTTTTCCAGCCCGCCCATATTACCCTTCTCCAGCCTGCCCATTTTACCCAAACCTTTCTCCAGCCCCCATATTATTCGGAACCCTTCTCCAGCCCACCCATATTGCCCTTCTCCAGCCTGCCCAATTTACCCAGAACCTTTCTCCAGCCCCCCATATTATTCTGAAACCCTCTCCAGCCCTCTCATATTACCCAGAACCCTTCTCCAGTCCGCCCATATTGCCCTTCTCCAGCACGCCCATTTTAACCAGAACCTTTCTCCAGCATGCCCTTTTTACCCAGAACCCTTCTCCAGCCCATCCATTTACCCAGAACCTTTCTCCAGCCAGCCCATATTACCCAGAACCCTTCTCCAGCCCGCCCTTATTACCCTTCTCCAGCCTGCCTAGATTACCCAAAACCCTTTTCTAGCCCTTCCATATTACACATCTCTATCCCGCCCGTTTTGCTCAGAACTTTCTACATCCCCCATATTACCAGAAAACCGTTTACCAGCCAGCCCATATTACCCAAAACCCTTCTCCAGCCCGACCATATTACCCTTCTCCAGCCTGCTTAGATTACCCAAAACCCTTCTCTAGCCCGCCCATATTACACATCTCTATCACGCCCGTTTTGCTCAGAACCTTTCTACAGCCCCCTTATTACCAGAAAGTCGTTCACCAGGCTTCCCATATTACCGAGAGCCCTTCTCCAGCTCGTCCCATATTACCCTTTTCCTGTTCACCAATATTACCCAGACCTCTTCTCCAGCACACCCATATCACCCTTCTCCAGCCTGCTCCTGTTAACCGGAACCCTTCTCCAACCCATCCATATTACCCTGAACCCTTCTCCAGCCCGCCCACATTACCCATCACCAGCCCGCCCATTTTACCTAGAACCCTTCTCCAGCCGCCCATATTACTCGGAACCCTTCTCCAGCCTGTCCATATGATCGTTCTCCAGCTCACCGATATTATCCAGGGAGGCCTTGGTTCACAAAGCAAACAAGGCCTCGTTTGGAAAGAGGACCTTTCCTCGCTTCTGGAATCAATATTAAACAGTCTTTTTAGTTTTGGCTTCATTCACAATTATGAAAAAAGGAGAGGACTTAATGTTCCACAATATATTGAGTAATTGGATCCTGTGAAATATCCACATTATACATGGCTATCAATTATGGGAAAATATTCGGCCTGGGGGTTCTGAGTCGCTTCATGGTCAACTCAAGCTGTTATCGTTGTCTATCGGATGTCCCTGCCTGCTGCAATGTTTCAGTTTGATAATTCCCTTTGTAGTAGCCCATATTTTGTAATGGGAAGGTACACATTGTCAGTAGCTCTGCCCTTCTTTGTCAGTGGGAATACAGTGTTTTAGCAGAGGATTCGCCGAAGTTGCAGTAGGAATGCTGTATGGCTAGCAACAATGAGTATAGAGTCCTTTAGTAGTGGTGTCATGCGCTCATCTGCAGTATGCCGATCCTCTCTTTTGCTGTCGGGGGTCCCACGCCTTTAGCAGCTACACTCGCCCTCATTCCCCGGTTCTCGCCGGTGGCGAGCCCCCCAGCAGCAGTATTGGAGACTGCCATTGCGCCGTGGTGACGCGACATACGCACCAACGACAGCAAAGAATCGAAGCAGTCACGTGGCAACGACGCGTCACGTGATCAAATGTCCTGTTCTGGACTTCCTTGCTTCTCAGATGTTTTGCAGGTGGCTTCTTTTACTTCTGTAATTATTGATCCACTGGATTTTGTCAGCCAGGGATCCCTAGGATCATGCCAAATTGGGGAGCTGCGATTAGATCGAGAGTAAGTTGTTCAGAGTGTTTAGCTTGTATGTTAAGTATTAAAGGCAGGGTTTGTTGCCGGATTGGACCAGAGACAAGGTTGGTACTCCCGACGGCTTGTACGTACATACAGCAGGTGAGCGCATGATAGGTGTATACTGCCATCCCAGCCTGCAGAACAAGGACACTGACTCCGGCCCTGGCACAAGGCAACACCGGAGGAGGCAAGATCCTTGGCCAAAGCCTTCCATGCCCTCGTTAGAATGAAGGGGCATGTTTCCCCAAGGAGCTCCTCCATTATTCTCTGACGTTTTCGACTGGCCTTGGGCTAAAACAGGCAGAGAAGACATACCTGTTCAACCTCACATATTCTCTATAGCACAAGGAATATGGGAAAAACACCATGCTGCCCTGCCCTTCAACCAGAAACACGAGTTACGAAAGGAGAAAGGGTATCTTTTCTTAACAACTCTGACACCCACTCAGTCCGGCGTAGTGACAGCAGCACTGAAAATGGCCAAATCCTCTGCGAGCTTCATTGCCACATCTCTGAACAAGGAATTGTGATGAATCCTATAGAGTCCTCACTGTACCCGTCCCTAAAGTCTCCTCGCAGGTGTCCAGGGAAAGGCAGACGATTTCTGATCCTGACCTTGGGGTGGTGTTCTGCAGCAGTATCACCTGGGAGGAGAAAGGGCCCAGGGGAATACGAGGACTCCGTTGGGTGAGTTGCAGTATTTGTCTTCGTCTAATGAAGACGTCTCCTCAATGCCAAAGCATGTAATGGCTTGTTGTCATAACCATCGTTTTGCTCCCCTATTATAATATGGGTGTAAAAAATCATAAACTCTTAGGCATTGAGAGAAATTAAAACCCTTCTAAAACCATGGAGGCTTGTAGAGCTTGAAGATCTCCTGACTCCCAAAGGTACAGTCAAAAGAAGTCTGTGAATAATAATTAAAATTCTAAACATCTTTATTCTTCTATACAATCCAGTCTTGTGATTGATCCTTATGATATTCCTGTAAAGGATATTTTTGGGAACAGAAATGAGTTAGAAATCAAAAATCAAGTTAGAAAAACTAACTTTCGCATTAGGGACTTCAAGTCCCATAATCCTGAAGTACTGGGACGAAGAAGAGGACTGAAGAGGAACAAAACTGCAAAGTGCAGATTGTTAATGGGAATCATTAATTTCAAAGTGCAAGATATCTGGGTAAACACAAATACTAAGCCCTACAAGAGGTGTGGGCAACGCCTCCACGACTCATGATCTCTCAGCACACCAGCTCATACTAATTCGACAGCAGCAAAAATGTGCAGAGTGCAGCACAAGTAAACAAGTGGATTTATAACCCGATAGTGCCCAAAAACGACTTTATTTTTAATGGGAATGACCCACACCGGAGGGAGACTGAGAAATTCAGAGGCTGAAAAGGCCCCCTCGGGTGTGCAGGCCATTAGTGAGCAGAGAAAGCAGAAGGAGCAGAGCAGTAGTTGTAGGTGGAGGAGTTGTGAACTCTACACGTTGGCAGCAGAAGCCGAGACTGAAGGAAGGACAAGACACCGGGACCACTGTCGAATGGCGAACAGTAGCCGGTCCTAAGAGGGTCTTAGCCTCCAGAAGCCTTAATTGCAGAGGTCGCACAGAGGGAAGCGTGAGAGAGGGAAGCTTGCCCCCTGAAGACCTGCTTTGCAGAGGCTGCGCATCAGGGAGCGAAAGTGTGGAAAACGTTCCTCCCCTCAAGGCTGTTTCCAGTGGTAGGCGAGCACCAGATAACCTCTGAAGCAAAGGAAGCTCTGTGTGCAGGTGGCACGGCCAGCGGCAGACTGAAACCAGCAGATTGCCGGATCACGATGAGCCACTGAAGCGAAGTACCTGTGAGCAGCGAGCGAAACGGACCTGCACGCTTTACACAGTGAGTTCACCAACTGATAGTGACACCGGAGCGCTCCATGATCGTTCGCATGCTCAATACAGGTGTTTTCATATTAGAAAATTATCGTGTATGTGTAAAATTGGGACCGAAGACAATTTGAAATGCCGAACTGTCAGAAAACCGAGATAACATTATTATACAAACCCAAATGACTGTGTCTTTAATCTTGTAAGTTTATTTAAAACCCATCAACAAGATGGGGCAATATCTCTAGTACTTAATGCAAGCAGCCATTACTCAAGCCAAAAGAAAGTAAAAGCACGGCAATTTAAAACCCACAGATATTGCCAAAGTCAGGAAGGGGCAAATGACATTCCCAAAGGTTGTGAAGCTTATTGTCCATGTTCGAAGAAGTAGATAACAAAAGTTGGTATAAACCCACATTGCCAAAGCTAAGGAAGAAGCAGAATAAAACCACATCCATGTCAGTGTTTGGTTAATAAAGCAGGGGGGAAACCAGAGTGGCAAGAAGGCTGCCCTTCTGGAAAAGGTTGTTCAGAAGGAGAGGATGAGAACTTGCACAGGTTTTGGAAGGCACAAAAGTGTAGAGCACACCAATGTGAATCTTGCATTCCCTGAATAATTGAGTAAAGCCTGATGTTGTAAATTAATAAACACTGCAAAGTTCTTTCTTAACCACAGAGGCATGTGTTGAAACTTTGAAGTAGTAGGCCTGGCATGGTAGTAAACCAGGTGTAATTGAAGTAATAGGCCTGGCATGGATGTAAACCAGATAGAAGTTGATGAAGTGCTGTGAAGTGGTGTTAACAAATGATCTTGACAGATTTGAATTACTGAAGCAAGAACTGTATAAAACTTCTGCAGAAGTGTTCTATATCTTCAGAAATAATAGGTTGTTGCAAAAGCATCCTAAAAAGACAATTTGTTAATACTGATGAACTAAAGAAATATTCTTGGTTTATGTGAAGATTACTTTGTGTCTCACTATTACAAGGGGAAGAGAACAAACCTTTGTTGAACCACTGAAGTGTTGGAACTTTTGTTAAGTAGGAGTTACAAAGAGCTGTGTTAGAACTTTGTTACAAACCAGGATTTCCTTATTTCTTTTTGGAACTGTGGAACATAATCCTGCTTGAATCTGGGGAAGGGGAATTCACACAGATTATCAGGAGATGCTACTATCATATTGTGAACTTAACTGTTACATTTTTGTTGACTTTGAACTGCCATGCATTAGCTTGTCGAGTTACTGTATGTATAAGTGTGAGGGACAGAGACCTTTTGTTAGAGTGTTTCCTTTTGTTATTTTATGCATCGAAATCCTCATCAGGGTAGCGATAGTGAGGCCTTTATCCAGCATTTTGAGTTAATAAAATGGCATCTTTTGAAAACCCTTAAGAAAGTTGTCCGCCTCTCGTTTCTGAACCCTCACATGTGATGTTAGGAGTGGGATGTAGCTAAGTTGATAAAAACTAGGATTCACAAGAGAGTAGTACAAGATTTCCATATGAAATTGCTAATACGTACTACAGAGGCAGAGGACCTTGTTCTACATGTCAAACCACAAGTTCCCATTTTCCAATAACCAAAACTGCCTCCCCCCTTGACAAAAAAAAAGTTTCATTCCGCCAGAAACCATTAGAGATATCTTATAGCAAATTTACTCTCTTAACACAGGCATTAGCAATGCATCTTCAAACTCAAAAGAACTCTTCACAATTCTTAGAGAATTGGAAAATCCCATCCCATCAAATACTCAAGTGAACTCCAGCAAAGACTGGTGTACCACTATACAAAATGCTCTAGTGAGCAAAATAAAACTACTTCAAGGGAAAATACTACTCAAAAGAAACCTTTTGGCCAATAAAAATACACCCTCAATGACTGACACTCCATTCAAAAACCCAACTATCAATTTAAATTCACCCCAGTATCTCAAGAACAAGTATTAGACACTATCTCCAAACTTAAGCCTTCTATCTGCAAAGGAGACCGTTTCCCAGCGCACCTAGTAAAATTGTGTGCCCCTTCCCTCACTCCAATCATCACCAACTTTGTCAATGCATCATTTAGCACCAACACAGTCCCACCAAGTATCAAAGAAGCCTGGGTAAAACCACTCCTCACAAAACCCTCCCTGGACCCTGCTACCCCCACCAACTACTGCCCAATAACTACAGTTCCCTTCTTACTCAAAAGTATCGATAAAGTAGCCTACACACAAATACAAACCCACTTTGAAGAAAATAATCTCCAAGGAGCAAGACAATCAGGCTTCAGGCCTAACCATAGCACAGAAACAACTCTCATTGATCTTAAAATACAGATGGATTCCATAAAAGACACTGGTAAACTATGCATGCTTCTTCTATTAGATCTATCCACTGTATTTGATCTTGTGGACCACGACAAACGATGCGCCACCCTGTCCAACGACTTCCAGTTCTCAAAAGATGCCACTCTCTGGATTAAATCCTTCCTGGCAGAACGCACTTCCAGAGTCTCCATTGGTAGGGAAGCTGCAGACCGTATACCAGTACCATTAGGAGTCCCACAAGGTTCTTTTCTATCGCCTACTTTGTATAACGCCTATACTAAGCTGTTATTCGCTGCCCTGGATGCCATGGGTGTCATCTACACCATCTTTGCCGATGACACCCAGATCCTAATACCCTTAACTGGGAATTATGATCAGGACACTATCACGATCAACAACATCTATGCCATTATCCAGAACTGGATGGCAATAAACAGCCTCTGTCTTAACGATGAGAAGACGAAGATCCTCATCGTGGGCTCCTGCCAAAATCAATGCCCTCCATTCTGACTACTCCACACACCATTGACAGGACTTAGATTCCAGTAACCAAACATGTTAAAACACTAGGTGTTTACATAGATGCTACTCTTAACAATGGCCAAACATATCAATGCCCTATCCTCCACCACCACTTACATGTCTAAACTCATTGCACTAAGCCGCAAATATCTAACACCGCAAAACTGTACGACTCTCGCAAGGGCCCTCATACTATCAAAGTTAGACTATTGTAATGTGCTATTGCTAGGAACCTTCCAGGCCAACCTTTCCAAACTACAACTATTACAAAATAAAGTGCTGAGAGCAGCCATTGGTCTAAATAAATTCCGATCACATCTCTGCCAGTAGAAGTGAAGCACATCGGCTCCCTATCAAAGCCAGAATAAACTTCAAAACACCCTGTGTCACGCACAAATGTCTCGCCAAAAAAACCATTACACATCAACAATGCTGTCAACATGAACTTAACCACCAGATCCTTAAGATCAAACAACAAGGCTAACCTTAATATCCCACGATTCAAATGCTCCAGAGCTGGAGGTAGTAGTTTCCCTGTTATGGCTCCTAAACTTTGGAACACACTCCCATTACATGTCAACTCTGAGCCCTCATTACAACGTTTCAAGAAGATACGCAAAACCTGGCTGTTCAATAAATTCGAGCCCAATACCCCATATCCACCAGGCCAAATTTCGCTAGGCAACCCTTCTGAAGAACATCCTCTCTACACCTAGCTGACTGCCTACAACTTGGATGGTACTGAATAATCACAAGAAATGCTTCATTGCTCAATGTATTATGTTTATGTATTATATCTCTATATAACTGTATGCTCATATGTCTGTAGCTACACTGTGGTACCTAAGGGTTTGGGCGATTTATAAATGCAATAAATGAAATAAAATACTGTGACACTCGTACCTAGACCAAAAGTCTCATTCATGTTCTTACCAACTCTATCTGATCATGTTGAAAGGGAAGCTAAATTAGTTAATTCAGCAGGATTAACAGAAATAGAAGATCTTATAGAAATAAACATAATATCTGAAGACAGTACCCCTGCTGATAAGCAAGAGGGGAGTTCTACCAGACAAGTAAACATACAATCAGAAGGAGTTAGAATGGCTACGCTAGACGACCTTCTAATAAAACTGACGGAACATCAAATACAGGCTGAAGCCAGGTTTCAGGAAACGTTAGAAAGGATAGCATCCTCACAAAGACCAGTAATCCCACAAGGGTACGCCAGAGAGCCTCTGAAGCAAAGGAAGCTCCATGTGCAAGTTTCACGACCGGCAGCAGACTGAAACCAGCAGATTGCTGGATCACGAGGAGCCACTAGAGCAAAGTACCTGTGAGCAGCGAGAGAAACTGATGCGCACGCCTTGCCCAGTGAGTTCACCAACTGATAGTGACACCGGAGCGCTCCGTGACCGTGCTCGATACAGGTGTTTTCATATTTTAAAATGATTTTGTATGTGTAAAATTAAGACCGAAGGCAATTTTGAATACTGAACTGTCAGAAAACAGAGAAAACATTATTATGCAAACTGTGATGAATTCTACGGATCCCTTACTAAACCCCTGCCTGAAGTCTCCTATTAGGTGGCCAGGGAAAGGCAGGCGCTTCTTGATCCTGACCTTGGGGTTGGTGTACTGAAGGAGGATCACCTGGGAGGACCTCAGACCCAGGGTGGTGAGGAGATCCCGTGTGATGAGACACAGTATTTGTCCTTTAGAAGGAAGAACCTTTTAAAGTTGCCAGAACAGGTAATGGGTTATTGTCATTATACTATATCTGAAACACATATAAGATCTGTGGCTCTGGGCACAAATGCCATACAAACTGAACAAGCCTTGACAGTAGAAAGACCATTCAAGGTATTTCGGGATAAAAATCCTCCTTACTCTAAAAGGCAGAATGTCAAGGAATCTAGAAATATTGCAGTAAGTAAACTGTCTTCCTCTGTAACAACGGATTCTAACGGTTCATTTTTAAATGATTCTAAGAGAAATTAATGTACCCTTAAAATCAAGAAATTACTTAAAAGAACACATTTTATTGTTGAGGACTACAAGTCCCATAATATCATAAGTACTGGGACTAGGAAGAAGGCTGAAGAGGTATGTTGTAGCAGTAGCCATTAAGCCTAACAGTCCAAACCTGAAGGAACCTGTGAGGCATAAAAGGCCCCCTCAGGTGCAGGCAATCAGAAGGATTTGGAGCTGTGACTGGAGTGTGTGCTCTCGTAGCTGTCACGCCACTTTTGGGGAGACCGGTGTCTGTTGCACCCGCTCCCTCTCCCACCTCCTGGCGGATCTACCCGCGCTTTCGCGCTTGGGCGTTCGCCGGGGGAAGAGGTGCTAGGGCCGGTGCTAGAGGGCTGCGGCGCATGCGCGGGAAACCACTGTCTCGGTTCTGCGCATGCGCCGTAGATTGGGCCTCTGCGCTGGGAAGGGCTTGCCTTCCAAGCCTCGTTCTGGGTCCGCCGGCGCTCGGAGACAAAACGGCTTGCGTTCCAGGCCTCGCGAGTGCCGGCGGCCCATAAGAGGAACCGCGAGCAGTAGCAAATCGCGTCTCAACGCGGTTGCTACGGTCGTGTTGCTCGCTCCTGCTTCTTATGGTTCCTGTTCCCTGTGCCTGGTCTTGCTTCAGCTCCAGCCTTCTCTTTGGTCTCCCTGCCTTGCTGGTCCCCAGCCTGCCTGGTTCCCAGTCTCCTGTTACCTGCTTGGGTTCTCCTTGGCTCCTGTCTGTTCCACGAGCCTCCCTGGGGTCCAGTTCCCAGTCCCCTTCTTTTCCCTGGGGACCCCTGCTCCTTGTCCTGGGTTCTCCCTGGGTCTTTCTGGGCTTAGCCTCTCCTCCAGCTTTCCTGGGGCCCTCGTTCACTGTCCTTGGATTTACCTTAGGGATCCCATCTCGTGGTGGTCTCCCCTCCCAATCTGGTTCCCTCTTCCTGTCTGGACCTGCCTGGTGCCTCATCCTTTGGACCTACTGTACCTCGAGCAGATCAGTCATTCCAGACCAGTTACGTGAAGCTGCTTGAACTTGTCTCCCTGTGGACTGGGGGCCTTACCTTGTATTCATCTGAGAGGTTCCTGGACTATCTTGCTTCATCACCGGATCACGTACCTTTGGAATAAACTCTTTTGGACTTCACCCGTATCCAGTAACTTTCCATCAGACTGTGGCCTCTCCTGCCTGTGCTTGCGCAGTCCCTTCGTCACGTTAATCAGGAGAGTGCTTTCCGTGAAGCTGGGAGTTGGTCCATTCGCCACCCTGTGTCATTAGGGTGGTGGAGAGGCTGGTTCCCCGAGTCACATGTTCGTCATTTCACTGGATGCAGCCTGGCGGTCCCAACTAGATCCACTGTCAAGAAAACAGGTACACAGTTCTCACGCACTTCTCTGCTTGACAGATTGAGACGCCTGCCTTCAGACCCAGAGATGGAGGATTCGCAAGAGATGCGGAACGAATTACAAGCACTCAGGGCGGAGATGACCGCCTTACGCCAGGAAAATCAGACTCTACGCCAAATGATAACCCAAGGGGCTATGAGTACCTCGCAGGTTGAAGGATCCTTGGCACATACAACACCAATCAAGTTCAATGGAGATCCACGTCGAGTGGCTGAATTTTGTAACCACTGTCGAATCCATTTTCTTTTCAGGTCGACACATTTCAACAACGATAAAGCCAAGATTGGCTACATCTTGGGGAATTTAACCGGGAATGCTATGGCCTGGGCGACTCCGTTTGTAGTAACAAACAGTCTGATTCTGAATGACTTTGCAGCCTTTGAAAAAGCATTCCTCGAGGTTTTCCAGACGCCAAACCTGGCCTCCGCTGCGCAGAATCAACTGATGGATTTAAAACAGGGGAGTGCCGACATGATAACATACATCAGTCGCTTCCGCCTATTGGCAACCGATTCCCAATGGCCTGAAATCACACAAAAAACTCTGTTTCGTCGTGGGCTGAGAGAGGAGTACAAGGATGAGCTACTCCACATTCCTGAACCAGAGTCTCTTCAACATCTAATCGATCAGGTGCTCCGAATTGATCAGAGACTGGCAGAACGAAAGGCCGAGAGACGTCGGCTTGAGAGAAGTTCTCCCAGAACGACCAGTTTACCTGCCGGATCGTTTGGTTCTACCGAGTCTGGGCCAGAGCCAATGCAATTGGGTGCCATGAGGGGTCCGTTATCTGAGGAAGAGAGAAGACGGAGAAGAACGTTTCGGTTATGTCTCTATTGTGGAGCTGCCGGGCATTATCTGGGTACGTGCCCCTTACGACCCCAGAAGAAGAAAGCGGGAAACTAGAGGACCTGTCGCGTATTGGGAAGCCAGCGACAGGTCCCATTTCCTCCTCAGACCTTTCCCCGTTTTGCTCAGAACTTTACCCCATGAAACCCGCAGAGTTACAGACTTTGAAGATTCAGATCAAGTTGCCTGACAGAACCGTGGAAGTGTTTGGCCTGTTGGATAGCGGGGCTTCCGGCAATTACATTGATGAGACCTTTGCTTCTGTAAACCGGATTCCACTCCTGCCCAGACCCACTGCTCTGCCCATGGAAGTCATCGACGGAACCCCTTTGTCTTCCGGACCCGTCCGTCAATGTACAGTGGGCCTACTTCTTCAGATTGCCGACCATTTTGAAAACCTCGCTTTGGATGTTAAGTCCCCTACCTACAAGGTGGTTTTGGGGTTACCCTGGCTGCAACATCATAATCCGGCAATTGATTGGAGAATGCAAACTTTGACCTTCTCCTCCGCAGTTTGTACCCAGAAGTGCGGTTTGTCCGCTCCGATCCGAGCTTCTTCGACTCCCTTGGAATCTATTGGCAAAGGGGTCAGTGTGTGTTCCACCTCTCAAGTTCCACTGGTATATGCTGATTTTGGACAAGTGTTTTCTGAACCAGGCGATATACCTCTACCACCACATCGCTCGTTTGATTGTTCAATCGAGTTGTTACCGGACTGCGTGATTCCTCATGGGAAACTGTACGCTTTGACACGGGACGAGAGACAAGTGCTTCAAGACTACTTGTCGGATTGTTTACAGAAAGGATACATAGTTCCGTCCAAGTCGCCCGCAGGGTTTCCCCTGTTTTTTGTGAAAAAGAAAGAGGGCACTTTGAGACCTTGTATGGACTATCGACTACTAAACGACATAACTATCAAAGACCGGTACCCACTTCCATTGATTCGCAGTATCCTGGAAACTCTACACACAGCCCGGATCTTTACCAAACTAGACTTACGTGGAGCCTATCACCGTGTGCGCATCAAGAGTGGAGATGAATGGAAGACTGCATTTAAGACACCTTTTGGGCATTTCGAGTATAGAGTCATGCCATTCGGTCTGTGTAACGCCCCAGCTATCTTTCAACGGTTCATGGACAACATCTTTGGTGATCTTATTGGCTTGTCAGTCTGGGTATATCTGGACGATATCCTGGTTTTTTCCAGAACCATCGAAGAACATGTGGGACATGTACGTGAGGTCCTTCGCCGTCTGTCTCTCAATCATTTATTCGCAAAGGAGGAGAAATGCTGCTTTCACCTGCCCAGTGTAGAATTCTTGGGGTTTGTGATCAATCAGGACGGGGTAGAGATGGATCCCAAGAAAGTTCGAGCTATTCAGGAGTGGAAACAACCCCATGACATAAAATCTTTACAACGCTTCTTGGGATTCGCTAATTTCTATAAGCGCTTTATTCCACGGTTTTCTCAAATCTCAGCGTCCCTCACCAGGCTGACCAGCAGTAAGATCATTTTCAAGTGGGATTCCCTTGCGTCTCAGGCATTCGACACCTTGAAGTCGGCCTTCATGGCCGCCCCGATTTTGCGTCACCCACAGGATGACTTACCTTATATTGTGGAAGCAGACGCTTCGAATTTCGCAGTTGGGGCGGTTCTCCTGCAAAGAGATCCGGTTACGTCTGTTGAACATCCAGTGGCCTACTTCTCACGCAAGTTGAATCCCAGCGAAAGAAATTATGCGGTCATCGAGAAGGAGCTGTTGGCCATCAAAACCGCATTTGAGGAATGGAGGCATCACCTACTTGGAGCCCGTTTTTCGGTAGAGGTTCGTACCGATCATCGTAACCTGCAGTACCTGCGCTCCCTGCAATGTCGAACGCCCCGTCAGGCTAGGTGGGCCTTCTTTTTCTCCCCATTCGTGTTTCATGTCACATATGTCCCAGGAGCCTCCAACTTGAAGGCGGATGCCCTCTCCCGATCACTGGAAAAAGTGGAAGAAACGTCCAGTTCGGATCAGCCGCTGATTTCCCCTCACCATTTCCTGTTGACGTTGTCTCCTCATCTACAGTCAATTGCGGATGCCACCCGGACGGATCCTGAAAGATCAGCCCTTCTTCGGCGAATGTCAGTATCTGAGCATGACGGGCTCCTGTTTTGCCGGAAGAGGCTTTACATCCCCAAGGGTACGATTCGAGATGGCATATTGCATGGGTTTCATGATTCACCTATTGGGGGTCATCGAGGGGTGAGAGCTACACGAGAGCTGATATCCCGACAGTTTTGGTGGCCTAGGTGGGCTACCGACGTCCAGACATACATCGAGAGTTGTCCCGTCTGTGCCCAATGTAAGGTTTCTAGAAGACGACCTTTGGGACTGCTAGTACCCACAGAATTAGCACCATACCCATGGCTTACCATCGCTACGGATTTTGTGGTTGATCTACCTCCTTCTAACGGGTTTACTTGTATAATGGTCGTGGTGGATAGCTTCACTAAATATGCTAATTTCATCCCGTTTAACAGGATCCCTACAGCTACTCAGATGGCTTCAGCTTTTTTCCATGAGATCTATCGACTACATGGTCTTCCTGAAAAGATTATCTCGGATCGTGGTTCTCAATTTCTCTCTGCTTTCTGGAACAAGGTGTGTGGTCATCTGGGAATTCGTAAAGCTTTGAGCTCTGGCTATCACCCGCAGACCAACGGGCTCACCGAAAGGACAAATCAGACTCTGGAGGAGTATCTCCGTTGTTTTGCTAACGCAACTCAGTCCAACTGGAAGGCGTACCTAGATCTTGCAGAAGTATCCTACAACAATACTGTCCACGCTTCTATTGGAGTTAGTCCGTTCTTCTGCTCAGCGGGTCAACATCCCAAGTTGGTGCCATTTCATCCTGTGCCCACCAGTACAGTTCCATCTGCTGATGTCCTGGTCTCTACCATTCAACGACAACAGGAATTGGCTTGCAGGATCCTGAAGGAAGCCAAGGAGCGGATGAAGGCCCAGCTGACAGGAAAAGGAGTGTGGAACCAGACTTTCGGGTTGGGGATAGGGTTTGGTTGTCGTCCAAGAACCTGCCACTTCGCAATTTACCGGTCAAATTAGCTCCCCGGTATTTTGGTCCGTTCAAAATCACCAAACGGTTGTCTTCTGTGGCCTTTCGCCTTCAGCTACCTCCTTCTTGGCATGTACACCCTGTTTTCCATGTCTCCCTATTGAAGCCCTATGTGGTCGATCCCTATGGCCGATCCTGTCCTCGCCCAGCCTCTGTCCTTGTGCAAGGGGTCCCAGAATTCGAGGTTCAGGAGATTTGCAATGCCCGCTATCGCAGGGGGGTACTTCATTTTTTGGTTGATTGGAAGGGGTACCCGGCTTGTGATCGTACTTGGGAACCACGTCGGCATGTGCATGCTCCCCGCTTGGTTTGCGAGTTCTATGATCGATTTCCTTGGAAGCCTGGGGCCCCGGGCCTTTCTGGGAGGGGGCATAGTGTCACGCCACTTTTGGGGAGACCGGGGTCTGTTGCACCCGCTCCCTCTCCCACCTCCTGGCGGATCTACCCGCGCTTTCGCGCTTGGGCGTTCGCCGGGGAAAGAGGTGCTCGGGCCGGTGCTAGAGGGCTGCGGCGCATGCATGGGAAACCACTGTCTCGGTTCCGCGCATGCGCCGTAGATTGGGCCTCCGCGCTGGGAAGGGCTTGCCTTCCAAGCCTCGTTCTGGGTCCGCCGGCGCTCGGAGACGAAACGGCTTGCGTTCCAGGCCTCGCGAGTGCCGGCGGCCCATAAGAGGAACCGCGAGCAGTAGCAAATCGCGTCTCAACGCGGTTGCTACGGTTGTGTTGCTCGCTCCTGCTTCTTATGGTTCCTGTTCCCTGTGCCTGGTCTTGCTTCAGCTCCAGCCTTCTCTTTGGTCTCCCTGCCTTGCTGGTCCCCAGCCTGCCTGGTTCCCAGTCTCCTGTTACCTGCTTGGGTTCTCCTTGGCTCCTGTCTGTTACACAAGCCTCCCTGGGGTCCAGTTCCCAGTCCCCTTCTTTTCCCTGGGGACCCCTGCTCCTTGTCCTGGGTTCTCCCTGGGTCTTTCTGGGCTTAGCCTCTCCTCCAGCTTTCCTGGGGCCCTTGTTCACTGTCCTTGGATTTACCTTAGGGATCCCATCTCGTGGTTGTCTCCCCTCCCAATCTGGTTCCCTCTTCCTGTCTGGACCTGCCTGGTGCCTCATCCTTTGGACCTACTGTACCTCGAGCAGATCAGTCATTCCAGACCAGTTACGTGAAGCTGCTTGAACTTGTCTCCCTGTGGACTTGGGGGCCTTACCTTGTATTCATCTGAGAGGTTCCTGGACTATCTTGCTTCATCACCGGATCACGTACCTTTGGAATAAACTCTTTTGGACTTCACCCGTATCCAGTAACTATCCATCAGACTGTGGCCTCTGCCGCCTGTGCTTGCACAGTCCCTTCGTCACGTTAATCAGGAGAGTGCTTTTCGTGACGCTGGGAGTTGGTCCATTCACCACCCTGTGTCATTAGGGTGGTGGAGAGGCTGGTTCCCCGAGTCACATGCTCGTCATTTCACTGGATGCAGCCTGGCGGTCCCAACTAGATCCACTGTCAAGAAAACAGGTACACAGTTCTCACGCACTTCTCTGCTTGACAGTAGCAGAAGCAGAAAGAAGAAAGCACGGCACTGGCAAACCAAGCAGAAGTGGGAGAAACAGAGGAGCGCTGGAAAAGGGATGCCGCCGATTTCACCTGCTTGCTCTGAGATGGTCCTGTCGGCGGGTAGCTTGTCCCAACATGCATTCCACTCCTGCGGAATGGGATTAATTTCGGCAGGAGATGTTGGCGATTTTTCAGTCGCAGGGCTCCGGTCTGTCCGTGCCGTCGAAAGACGCTGGCCGTGACCGTGCTAGAGACACCACTCGCACGTCTTCGGGCACGAGCAGTCGTCACAATCACCGGGCACCTTCGAGGTCCCGGTTGGACAAGGATGGTTGCTCTAGACATGCCCGTTCCAGGTCCCGGCCCTCGACGCCCTCGAGACCGTCGGAGCCTGTGAAGACATTGACGCCTTCGGCGCCAATGTCATCGAGGGACTCTCTCGAGGCTCTGCCTCCGACGAAGCTGTCAACGCCATCAGCGCCCAGGCTGTCGAAGGACACGCTCGGGGCTCTGCCCTCGAGGACTGTGTCGAAGCGGTCGGTGCCACGCTCGATGTCGACGCTGATTCCATCAACGCCTTCCGAGGCTGCTTTGTCGGAGGTACCCCATGGCATGGTGGAACCACCTAGAAAGGCTATGGCCAAGGCTAAAAATGTCCTTGTCCCTTTTTCTGTGCCCTCATTCCGGCCTCTGGATTATATTTCTGAGGTGGATGAGGGGTCTGAGGAAGGTATGGTTCCTGAGGAGGTACCTGATGAGATTTTGTCTGGTCATAGCCAGATTGAAGACCTGCGTCAGTCGTTGCACGACGCCAGTGATCTGGACACCTCTCCGGAGGTGGAGTTCTGTAGGCCTGAGCCGGGCACCCATGCCGAGTCCTCGTACCGGCACCTTATGTCAAGGGTCACGGAATACTTGGGGTGGTCAGCGCCACCAATGGATTTTCTGCAGGATGACCTGATGGATATCCTCGACCAAGGTCCACCAACTGACCCGGTACTGCCCTTCCATATGGCCATACAGAGTCTTCCAGCAGTGAGCAAGTCTTTGCTGCGAAAATACCACTCAGCCAGTAGCGACCCCTGCTACTTGATCACGCACCCCACTCCGGAGAGTTTGGTGGTGCAGGCGGCCACGGCCCCAGCAAAGCAGGCGTCGTACCCTACCATCCCTCCTTATAGGGACGACAAGCGTTTTGATGGCTGGGCGAAGAAAATGTTTTCTTCAGGGGCTATGGCTTTACAGGCAGCCAACTCCGTGTGTGCCTTGTCACATTTCACACACACTCTGTGGAACTGTATTTCGTTAGCGGCTGAACATATTCCCGAAGGGGAGGAACGGAATGGTTTTCTTACTATTGTGCAGGATGGCAAGGATGCCATGTGCGAGTCCGTTCAGTTGGGTCTGGACATGGCAGATTGTGTCAGCTGGTCCATAGCGGCGAGCACCGTAATACGCAGGTTTGCGTGGTCGCGGAAGTCGGGGTTTGCTCCGGATGCGCAAGCCCGGCTCCTCAACATGCCCTTTGATGGTGAACATCTTTTTGGCAGCAAGGCTGACGAGAGCCTTGAGAGGTTGCAGACCTCCAAAGCTGCAGCAAAGTCGTTGAGCTCTGTAGTTCGCCAACCTATGCCTTTTCGTCCTAGGGGACAGCAATGGAGGGGAGGTTCCTTTCGATATTACTCATCTTTGGTAAATCGAGAGGAGCTGCAAGTCAAAGTGGCCACCGTAGGCGTGCCAGAGGTGGAAAACAGGGTACTCGAGGTGCCAAAGCCGCTCTGGGCAGTTGCCTCTTTGCCCTCAGGCACTGCCGCAGCCGCTTCAGCTCAGTCATGAAGCCATGTCCCATGGTTCGCTGGTTGGGGGGGAAGGCTGGCGCAGCATCTTGTAGAGTGGCGTGCCATTACTTCAGATGTGTGGCTTCTGGAGATCATAGCCCATGGCTACTGTCTTCCTTTCCGTCAGAGGCCTCACGACAATCCACCAGGGAATCTCTCTATGAAGAGTCCTGATCCGCTCCTTGCGCAGGAAATACAATCCCTGCTGGAGAAAGGCGCTATAGAACTGGTGCCTGTAGCTGAGAGGAACAAGGGATGGTATTCCCCTTATTTTTTTATTTCAAAGAAAGACGGGGGATTGAGACCCATCATGGACTTGAGCGGTTTGAACAAGCTCCTCAGGAAGGACAAGTTCAAGATGGTTACTCTTTCTCAAGTCCTTCAGGCCCTTCAACTTCAGGACTGGTTGGTGTCTCTCGACCTCAGGGATGCTTACTTTCATGTGCCGATCCATCCCAAGCACAAGAAGTACCTGAGGTTCGCGGTTGGCGACTCGCACTTTCAGTTTCGGGTCCTGCCTTTCGGATTCACCTCCGCCCGAGGGTCTTAACCAAGCTCATGGTGGTGGTGGCAGCATATCTCAGGAAAGGGGGGGATTCACGTCTACCCGTACCTGGACAATTGGTTGATCAGGGCGAGCACTCCCAAGCAAGTACTGGATCATCTGTCCGTCACCTGCCACTCCCTTCACAAGCTGGGCTTCTCGCTCAATTTAAAGAAGTCCCACTTGATGTCAACTCAGCAGCTCCAGTACATCGGAGCAGTGCTCGACACATCCCTGGGGCAGTGTTTTCCTCCCGAGGTGAGGGCTCATCACATTCAGCAAATGGTGCACAAGTTTCAGCATGCCCAGAGTCTCCCGGTGTTCGAGTTCTTGAGGTTGCTCGGCCTCATGGCATCCTGCATTCTTCTGGTACCAGAGGCCAGGTTGCGGATGAGATCTCTGCAATGGGCTCTCAAGATGCAGTGGTCACAGTCCTCCGGCAGGATGTCGGACCCCGTTCAGGTGCCGCCCTCGGTCGCCCAGGACCTTCTGTGGTGGGCCGTCAATGGCAATCTGATGAGGGGGGCTCCATTTTGGCTACCCTGGCTGGAGGCAACGATCGTGACGGACGCATCCCTCACGGGTTGGGGAGCTCATGCCAACGAGTTGACAGTCAGCAGTCGTTGGTCTCTGTCGGAGTCCAGACTCCATATCAATCTGTTGGAGCTGAGGGCCGTCAGGCTTGCCCTGATGGCTTTTCTGCCGACTGTGCGAGGAAAGAATGTCCTGATTCTGACAGACAACACAGTGGCCATGCACTACCTCAACAAAAATGGGGGGCAGGGTCACTTCCTCTGTGCAGGGAGGCGATGCAGCTCTGGTTCTGGGCCATCCAGCAGGAAATTTCGATCTCGGCAGTTCATCTGGCCGGAGACGAAAATGAGACGGTGGACGCTCTGAGCAGGCAGAGCGCCATCTCTCACGAGTGGGAGCTGGCTCAGGAGATTCTCCTGGAGATCTTTGCCCTTTGAGGGACCCCTCAAGTAGATCTCTTCGCCTACAGTGTCAACCGGAAGTGCGAAAGGTTCTGCTCGCGGGAATTTCCTCCGAAAGGAGCCTTAGGAGGTTACGGATGTTCGGTTCCCGGATGATCCTCATTGCTCCGGCATGGGCCCGGAGAACGTGGTACCCGGACCTTCTTAACTTGTCCATCTGCCTTCCACGTCATCTTCCCTACCGAGACGATCTGCTCTCACGGGAGGGGGGGGTCAGGTTCTCCATACAGAGGTCCGATCACTCAACCTTCACGCTTGGCTTCTGAAAGGTTGAGGTAGAAGGATTGGGACCTCCCTGAAGACGTGATGGAGGTTTTGCTTTCGGCCAGACGGCCTGCAACCAAGTCCATGTACTGTTGCCGTTGGAGAAATTTCTGCGACTGGTGCAGGGTTAAGAATGTGGATCCTTTTTCATGTGACATTCCTTTGGTTCTGTCTTTTTTGCTTTCGTTAGCCCACAAGGGCCTGCAAGTGGGTACCATTAGAGGTTACCTGGTGGCGCTGTCCATATTTAAGCGCTCGTCGGAGGAGTGTTCTTATTTCAAAATTCCTTTAATTTCTCAGTTTCTCAAAGGGCTTACTAATGTGTTTCCGCCATCACCTTTCCAGGTGCCTGGTTGGGATTTGAACCTTGTTCTAAAATTCCTAATGGGTGCTCCATTCAAGCCTTTACATTCTTGTCCTCTGAGACTGTTAACCCTTAAAAGTGTATTTATAGTTGCGGTCCCTTCCGCTCGCAGAGTGAGTGAGTTGCAGGCACTTTCAGTTAAGCCACCCTTCACTGTGTTTCATAAGGACAGGGTTGTCCTTAGAGTTCGTCCTTCCTTTCTTCCGAAAGTTGTCTCGGAATTTCATATATGCCAGAATCTTCCTCCGCATCCTGGTAAGGAAGAGGAGAGGCTCCATAGGTTGGATCCTAGGAGAGCTTTAAGTTTCTACATTTCACGCATGTCCCGGGTCAGAGTGGACGATAACTCTTTATAGGTTACGCTGGAAGGCGTTTGGGACAAGCTGTTACTAAGCAGACTTTGTCTAGAAGGATTATCTTGGCAATTTCTGAATGTTACCACTTGGCGGGTAAGGACCCTCTGGTTGGTTTACGGGCCCATTCTACTAGGGGTATGGTTGCCTCTACTGCCCTGCAGAGGGGTGTTCCTATTCAAAACATTTGTGAAGCAGCCACTTGGGCTTCGGTCCATACTTTTGTACAACACTACTCCCTAGATTCCATCCATGGGCAGGATCTGGCCTTTGGCAAGGCGGTCCTTTACTCTGCAATTTGATTTTAAATTCTAAATTTCTATATTCTAAATTCTTTTTCGCTCCTCCATGCGTTGGTACTGCTTTGGGAGTCTGTCATAGATATGCAATATGTCGGAGGACCCAATCCCCTCGAAGAACAAGTTACTCTCTTACCTGGTAACGTTCTTTCGATGGGATGGTCCGACGACGTATTCCATATCGCCCCCTCCCTACCTGTAATGCTACAGAATTTCTTATGCGATTGAAGCTTATGTTTCCGCAGGCTTTCTGTGGTCATACTGGTAGTAGTTTGGTGCCACACGTTCTGGGGGAAAAACAACAACTGAGGCTACGGGTGTCGTGCGTCCTACTTATAACATCCGGTGACGTCGGCTCGACGGAGGCCCTCGAGGACAGCATATTGACGTCATCAACGCAGGACGCAGACGCTGAAAATTTTCCGAAGCAGCACAGCTGTGGTGATTACTGTCATAGATATGGAATACGTCGTCGGACCATCCCATCGAAAGAACGTTACCAGGTAAGAGAGTAACTTGTTCATCTACAATTGAAGAGAAGAGCAAGCATTGCCCAAGCCAAGAGTCTCCCCATACTAAGATTGAAAGCAGCCTTTCTCAGAGCCAAAAAGCAATCTATATATTAGTGTGAGCCCAATAACAGTTCAACCTTGGCTAATATACCATGTGCAAGCATTACCTGAAGCCAATAGAGGGCACCAAGGCTCATGGGTAATTACTTGGGCTAACAGTTGGCAGATAGGTGAGGGCAAAGTTGGGGAAGGAGAACTTGCTGCTTGTAAAGATTACACAACCTATATTGCCAAAGAATGTGAAAGAAAGAGAAAAGTGGGTCATCAAGGCAAACCCAGGTTGTTATTTTGGCAGACAGACAAGAAAGCAAAGAGGCTGCCCCTTTTGAAGAGAGATATTCAGAGGAAGAGTGCCTTGCCTATTTGAAGGTCTTGAAGTACTTTAAAGTGAATCTTGTCAAAACATGTATTGAATTGCAAATTACTAAAGCTGTGGTGGTATATATGGTTGTCAGTAGGTGCAACATTTCAGTAGCCTAAACAAAGTGAGTACTGTGATGTAAAGGAGACTGTTCTCATAGTAACCCTGAGTAGAAGTGAAGTTGTTGAAGTAGAAGCAGCAGCACTGTGAAGTCATCCTGACAAATACACCCATTGTGAATCCTAATCCTGTAACTAATGACATACTGACTGTTAACCAAGATATATGTTTAACTGACAGTGGTAGAAGTTGTATTTCTTTTTTAACTTGTGGCACGCGCCTTGGATTACTGAAAGTGGTGGCAAAGCATTGTGGCGGGAGTACCATTGGCTCTGTTCTGTGGAAGTGGAAAGTCCATTCTTTACCAAGAAGAAGAGACTTGCTATTGTTGGAACTTTGGTTAACACAACTTTACCTTGACATTGAAACATCAAAAACAGTTTTGAGACTATTCTATCGTCAAGAATTTCCTTTTTTTTGTTTTTGGAACATTGGAGTGGAGTTCACTTTGAATCCTGGGGAAGGGAACTCACCCAGGGTATTGAGAGGTTATCAAGAAACTGTGAATGTTTTTGATGGTATTGGAATTACCATATATTTTCTTTGTATTTAATGTTTAGTGTGAGGGCCAGCCAACTTGTGTTAGTGTTTCCCTTTAGTTTTGGTTAGGCAGAGATATCCTCAGCAGAGTAGGGCTAGTGAGGTATTTAATATTATTTATACTTTGATAAAATGGCATGTTTTGAACAATCATCAAACAGTTGTCCGCCTCACATTGCAGACCCCTCACAAAACCAGGATAGCTCTCTCGTTGTGCGGTCTGCCTTGCTCGTACTGTGCTCTTTTGGTTCACCTTTTATCCCTGTGGGGAAAGGAAAGGGCTGTTGGGTGTGTGTGATTTCGGTGACTTGCCTGGCTTTGACTGACCCCGGTAGTGGGACACGTCAGGTAAAGAGCTTTGGTGTTAGTCCGTGTCTTTTGTGTTGTGCGAAAGTGCTTGTGTAAGAAAAGGGGGCAGGGCAGTGTTTTTGAATGTCCTACGGAAGAGGATTTGGGATAAGGTGTGCAAAGAAGGGGGATACCGCGTCTCACAGTCAGTGTCCCACTCCCACTCCCCAAGGACACCCCTATCCGGGTGATCCTCCCACACTGGTCCACCCCCAGGAACTGGATCCAAAAACAATGGCCGTTTCCTGGCCACCTGGAGGACAGATCCCCGGGGACTAGACAGGGGGACACTTTCAGGTTTCTCAGACCACCCAGCACAAAGGGGAGAGAGGGCCTGGAGAGAAGGACGTGGCATGGAGAAGCGGAGCGGGATGGAGAGGGACCGGTTTGAGAGAAGTCTTGCAGAGCAGGATTGAGAGGGAGACGCCGGGGCCACGACTGGCATGAGAGGGTCTGAGATCCTGCTGTCATCCCTGCCCGGTGCTCCAGCCTCCCGATTGCTGCAAGTCTCGGAGAGAGCGAGTGGTGCTCTCAGTAGCTTCCACTGGGGAAGAACGAAGCTACGCTCTACAGCATTCCAGGACGGCGAGCGCTGCTCGTTGTGGCTCCCATGACAGGAAGGCGGAGCAAATCGAAACTGGGAAATGAAGCCGAGAAACCCAAAGGAGCCGATGCATAATACCAGTGACTGAAAAGAAGGGAACACTCATTCGGGGGCGCTGCAGGGACTGGAAACGAACGTGTCTGAATGCTGAACAAGCCAAGAACTGTTATAAGTACTATGGAAGGCTAAAGCCAGTATATTTGAATACCAAGCAAGCTATTTACAAGTGCTTTAGAAAGGTGAAATATGTAACATTGAATAACAAAGTGACTAAAAGACATTAAGAGTATATTTGAATACTGTATAGAACAAAAGCAAGTGATGAGCACTTATGAAGGAGATAACAGCAAGGTGGCACTAATGGGAATTATCACGGATTGTGATGTGTGATCCACAAGTGGTGGCAAAGCCAGAAAGCTATAACAAAGGATATGAAATCAGAGTGGAAACCACAAATGGCGGCCAAGTTAAAAGATTGCTAAGAAAAATATAAGATGTGAAACTGAGCACTGGCCAAATATAAAATAATTCAAGGAACTACAGGTTAAGAGAAACATAACCTGTTTTGGCAAAAGCCCAAAGGAATACAGAAAGCATACTGAAGTGCATAAGGGTGTCAGTTATGGGACCTGTAATGCGTGGACCGTGTGGTCAGACAACTGTGCCTAGACCGCATGACCTCTACTTGAAAAAAGCCAAGGAAAGCAAATGTCAAGAAGTTTGTGTTTGGCAACAGTTGTTTAAGTGAGTTGTAAATGAAGAAACAACGCCATTTATGTAAACTATTGAAAAGCCTGGATGAGCAAAGATTTGAACTGATATTGGTTTTGAAAGCTGGAAGAGTTAATCTCTTAGAGAAGGGAACCCCAAGACTTTGTGAACTATGTTGAACTCTTGGGGAAGGAAACTACAAGGTCTTTTTGGAACTATAAGACAGACTGGGGGTCATAAGTAGCCAGTGCGCTGGTTGATACCAAAATTAATGCAAGTAAGATGGCCTGCTGCTCGGATAACCTTCCACTGATGTCCCCTCGTAAACACCAGTACAGGTAAACATGAGATTGAGTACGGAAGGTAAAATCAGTGCGCAGATCCCAAAGTTCTTTTTAAGGAATCCATTAAACAAAATGCAAATTAGGCTTCAAATCCAATTTATTTTTCACTAAACAGCCGACACGTGTTTCGACCTTTCAGGTCGTTCTCAAGGCTGTAAATTAGTCCACAAATAAAATAATCGTGTATAAAGATAATCGGACCATAAATAATAAATTCAGGCATGGTGACACACATAGCAAAAGAAAATGACATACCAGTGTTTCAATGTATGGATGTAGCCAATGAAAACAAAAGAATGACCCAAAGTCAAACAAAAGAGAAATATAAATTAGAATATGCTAATTTAGCATAAGACAAAACATATTACGTTTTAGTAAACAATATGTATGTGGGAAGTTGCAACATACCATGATTCCAATGAAATAATGGACAGGGTAGTGTTTTAAGCAACACAGTTGCTACCTAAAGTGATGGTAAAGTAACCTTATTAAAAAGAAATCTCTGATGTCGGTAGAGTAGCAATGAGTAAATGTCCAGTATAAGCAACGATGCTTTTTAAAAAAGGGATGAAGATAACTTACCCTCCAATGGGTATAAGTCTCAGTGAGAAAACGATGTGTCTACAAGGTAAACCGATTACAGATATAATCTCTGCTCAGCGTATTAATTCAATCAATGCGTGGCGGCCCAATGTTAAAAAAAAAAAAAGTTAATAAACTGTACCTGATGCAGGTAGCTCCAAAGTTGTAATGGGGTCAAATCCCTGTTACAACTTTGGAGCTACCTGCATCAGGTACAGTTTATTAACGTATTATTATTTTTTTTGGACATTGGGCCACCACACATTGAATTAATACGCAGAGCAGAGATTATATCTGTTATCTGTTTACCTTGTAGACACATCGTTTTCTCACCGAGACTTATACCCATTGGAGGGTAAGTTATCTTCATCCCTTTTTTAAAAAGCATCGTTGCTTATACTGGACATTTACTCATTGCTACTCTACTGACATCAAAGATTTCTTTTTAATAAGGTTCCTTTATCATCACTTTAGGTAGCAACTGTGTTGCTTAACACACTACCCTGTCCATTATTTCATTGGAATCACGGTATGTTGCAACTTCCCGCATACATATTGTTTACTAAAAACGTAATATGTTTTTTCTTACGCTAAATTAGCATATTCTAATTTATATTTCTCTTTTGTTTTACTTTGGGTCATTCTTTTGTTTTCATTGGCTACATCCATACATTGAAACACTGGTATGTCATTTTCTTTTGCTATGTGTGTCACCATGCCTGAATTTATTATTTATGGTCTGATTATCTTTATACATGATTATTTTATTTGTGGACTAATTTACAGCCTTGAGAACGACCTGAAAGGTCGAAACACGTGTCGGCTGTTTAGTGAATAATAAATTGGATTTGAAGCCTAATTTGCATTTTGTTTCATGGATTCCATAATAAGAACTTTGGGATCTGCGCACTGATTTTACCTTCCGCACTCAATCTCGTCTTTGTGGAATTGTTCTGAACTTGGGGAAGGGGAATCTGAGTTTAAGCCAAGAGCTGGAAGAAGCTCGGAACTTTTTTTTTAACACTATTTCTTTTGCTGCTGACATCCCTACACATTGTATATAGTTAGTTGTGAGGCCAAGTATTGGTTTTGGACAGAGACAGACTTTTGATTGGAATTTACGGACGCAGATAATGCTTAGTTCTCTTTAGGTAGGGAACTCCCACCTTAGTAGAGGGTAAGTTAGGCCTTACTCATCCGGACATTTAAGAAAAATAAAGTTTTCGATTAGAAAGTTGAATCTGTTGCCAGTGTCTTACGTCATGTCGTCTTCACACTATCTACCTAGACCAACAGGACTCTATGTCCCTTCCCTATCTTTTCATAAGGACCTAAGCTATCTACCCCTAAATCCGTCCATGGTCTTTTAGGCACAGGAAGCGGATTAAGTGGCAAATTGTTTGTCATCAGAAATTTATCACAGTTTGCACCAGGTGCACACAGCTTCACTATTTTTTCTATTTGTGTGTCCATTGCTGGCCACGAGTATATCTCTCTTATCTTCCTCTTGGTTATAGTGATGCCAGGATGACCCTCATGTGCCAACCAAATGATCTGCACTCTCAATGGCTCAGGAAGTATCAACTTACAACCTCGCATGATGCATCCACCTTCAATAGATAATTCTTTCTTAACCACAAAATATCCTTTATACTTTTCTTCTATGGTACTCTTCTCTGGACATCCTTGTCCAACCCATTGTTCCACCTTGTTAAGTAATTCATCCTTTTTATTTTATTCTCATGTTCTCCCAATTCTCTACACTTCTATTAGTATGCCACACTCATGTTCCTCAATTTCTTCCACTCCTTCTTAGATCCTATTAGAATTTAGCAAAGGCATCTTTGACAAAAAATCAGCCAGACAGTTTCATTTACCTGGTACGTAGTCCACCTTACAATTGTATTTCATTAGGCTTTGTCCAAATCTAGCAATGCTAGGCAAACTACTATCAATGGTTTGTGATCCATTCTCATAATAAATTCCTCTACCCAGATATATTGTCGAAAATGTTCTGCCCGCCAACAATTCTCTTTTCACTACCGAATACCGTACTTCGGTATCCGTCTCTGCTCTGGGCGTAAACATTGTTATCTTCTCACGGTCTCCATCTTTCTGAGATAATACTGCATCTATACCCTTACAACTTGCATCAACCGTATGGATTTCCTCCCAGGTATAAGCCCACCTAATAATGGTGCTTCTATTATGCCCTTTTTGATTTCTTTTATCTTTCGATCTCGATCTTCCGCTCATTCAAATTTGGTATTTTCTTTCATGGGTCTCAATGGTTGATTAATTACCACAAATCCCTATATACATTTATTATATTCCGCTAAACCCAAAATGGAATTTAGTTCTTGCTTGGAACTAGGTGGGGGGACTTTTTCCGCTGCTCACATGGCCTTCTCTATAGGTCTGTATCCCCACCCTGTCAATGTGTGACCCAAATAATCCACCTCACTCTTACCAAATTTGCATTTACAATGTTCTACTGTAAGTCCCTTTTCTTCAAGCTTATTTAATACCTTGTACACTCTCTCATCATGTCGTTCTTTCCCTTAAATATCGTCTTGGAAAACTTGTACTCCAGTCATCTCTCCAAACATGTAAAACATTGTACCCTGAAATACTGCTGTTGCAGATGCTAACCCAAACGGCATCCTTACATCCTTACCCAAACGTACATTCCAAATGGGGTAATGAATGTTGTGTATTTTATTTTCTGGATTCTTGGTGCAACTGTATTTGGTGCAGAAAGATCAATTGTGGAAAATGTATCGGCTTTACCTACCAAATGTAACATTTCTGATATCACTGATAAACGCTACTTTTCTACAACTAAAGCTTTATTTAAATCTCTTACCTCCAAAAAATATCCTAACTTTACTGTTATCGTTCCTGGCTACTACAATAGGGAAAAAATTCACTCGGACACTTCCACTTCTTCAATTACCCCTTCCTCTTTAAGTCTGTCTAGTTCTTTTTTTTATTTCTCTTAAAGATATGAAAAGGTTTCTGACTGAATGTGTTATGGGCTTTACGTCTGCCTTTAGCTCTATTTTTAGACAATACCCCTTATGTTTCCCTATGTCTTCCTTAAACACATCAGGGAACAATTACTTTTCCATCTCTTCAGGATTTCTTTTAACCTTCACTTCATTCTCACTACTATTGAAATTGGCTCATCACTTCCTCGGTTGAGTTTAAAAGTAGGTTGTGTTTGATTCTCTGTGAGGAGTCAGAAATGCGAGGCGGATACAAAAGTATTGTTTTCTCAAAATGTGCCATTTATTAAATAAAAAGGGTTGAGATAAACTCCTATCTTTTCCTATCCTAACGATGATGTCCCTACCTAGCAAACTAAACTAAAGAAGGATGACCTAGTGTCCAAAAAGTCTCTGACCTTCACACTAATACATACAACAAAATAACTCAAGGAATATTTGGCGGTCTTTAATTCCACACTACAGTGTAAAGGTGCAAACGTATATGTTTCAGAGAGGACTTCTTGTGACCAGGGATGTGTTTCCTTCCCCAGCTCAATGCAGGAACACTCATGGAAATGTTCTGTTTCAACACAGTTCTATTCAGTTCAACACCAAAGTTCTTTCCTTTCCAATACGACCTTCCCTTGGATAAAGTAAATGCCCTTTCATAAAAACTTGTTCCAAAAGCAAAGCACTTGTGATTGACATTATTCTTCTTGGTAAGAAAAATGTCTTTCTCACAACACACTTGTTCAAATTCAGAGCAATTGAAATCTTCCACGATATCCTTCTTGGTGAGGCCAATGTCTTCCTCACAAAACAAAGGTTCATAAACCAAGGAAATTATTCTCTTCATGATATAAAGCAATTATTAGCATGTCACACTTTTTGTTCCAACAGAATACTTTTGTCAGGATGGCATAACAATTTCTTCTTGTAAAGCGACAGTCTGTCAACATTATAATAGTGGTAACACCTTCTTTCCACAACACCTTTTGCCACCAACACATTGTTTCAAAACATCTTCTTCTTTCCTGGTCCACTCGCCTGCCAGTACTAACTACTATTGATCCCTTTCCAGATCTACTTGCCTGCCAGGATAAAAACTCCTACAACTACAATTGTTCTTAGTGGCGATATTTGTTCCAATTTTCTGCACACCAGTATCCCATGTGAGGATTGTTGAACAATGGCTGCTTCTTGTTATTGTCTCTTGACTTTTGACAATATGGGTTAAAGACTTCCCCCAATTGATATCCCACAAAAGAGGAATTGCACCCTTGTTGCTTCTGTGCGGTTTCTTTACAGGCTCATGACTGTTGACAACGTGGGCTATACATTTCCCCCATTTGGTATCCCATGGAAGTGGAATTACGCCCTGGTCGCCTTTTTATTACTTTCTTTATTCGGTATTCAAAATAGTCATTTGTTATCAAATGGTTTTCTCGGAGCTTCCTGCGGTCACCTTTGGGTTTAGGCCAACTCGCCAGTCTTGTTTAATGTCTCTGCTTCTTGTTTAGCTGATGCAGCAGACCTCCTGTGTCCAGGCCGCTCTGCTGACAGCATTCGTGTAACTTCAGCTGACTGCTTCTTCCTTCTCTGGAGCTCCGACGGCTCTGTTGATCCTTTGCTTCTTCTGGCACACCGCAGCGTCCCTCACCTAAACCGGAGCACGTCTCCCCTTCAGCTGGACTTCCCTCTTCGATGCTGCTTCCCGCTGCGCACCCTCTACACTGTTGCACGGCTTCCGTTGCATCAGCTTCAGCTGGGCTTACTGTTGCTTTCACACTAACATCAGCACTCTGGTCTGCTTCAGCTACACCATCCACACCTCTCAGCTGCAGTACATTCTTCAATTAAATTGTCCTGCTCAGGTGTTTTCTTTCATAACAACTAGACGGCACATTGGATCCTTACTAACTATGAGGCCCTTTTCCTGATCCCAGTACCACAGGCATTCTGGATCTTGAAGTCCCTAAAGGATTGCACAGGGCTCTGCTTTACAATATACAATCGATGTTTTTGGGAGAATGGGGGACTAATACGTACCCCTGGGTCAGGATCAGGTAGCAGCTGCCATGAGAGGAGGCCCATAACGCGTTGCCAGTGATGGTCTCACTAGATTCATCACACCTCCCAACCTAAAACATTCACTCCTCGTTTGGCCACATATCCCTTCACTTCTGCCATCCTCCCTTTGAATTCCATTGAGGCTATTCTGTAACCAATCATTTTAATCACTGAACCTTCGATTGCTCCTGGATCTCTTATATCGGAGCTCTTCAATTATGGTTTGTAATCCCTTTTGCATAGTTTGTTTCATTTGTCCTTTGTTATTATAGTATATGAAGATGCTGAATCCCCCATAAGTTCAGCCAAAATTCCATCTATTTTAAATATACTTTTAGGAACTTTCTTCCCATCGCCTTCCACAATAGTTACCACTTCCAATTCTTGGTCTTATTCTTCCTTTTCTTTCTGCACCTATTTTACTCTACTATAATTTAATTGACGTACTTGCTTTTTGTTCCTGCATACTATCCGAAAGTGGCCTTTCGACCAGCAATTTGAGCACTTTTGATTCAAAGTTGGACACGTTTTTGAGTTTGTGCAATGGCCTTTCTTGCACATGGTAACACTTCCCGCTTTGAAAATTTGCCTTTGGTTCTCCTGGATCATACTTTTGAGAATGTTTCCATTCGACTCTTGTTATATTTACATTTTCCTTTGTTTCTTTTTGTTTGATTGCAGCAATCTGCACAGTGTTTGTCAAATCTTTTTGTTTGGCTTTGGGACGTATTGTGGTGTATTGCACCTTTTGTGCCGTAGCTATTATTTCTTCCAGAGAATGATCAACACACATCCAGACCCTTTACTAAATAATATTACTATTCATGTGAATTATAATTTGATCTCTTCTTAAGGGCACTTATGTATTCATCCGCACTTACTTCCATTTCTTGTTTTCTAGAGTGAAAGTAATATTTACTGCAATGTTAGTCTTTGAGTAATAATATAAATCTAATTGTTTCAACGTTAGATCATAGTATTTTCTCCCTTCTCCTTCTCCGGATCTCAACGGTGGTAAGTCCCTCAACACACAGTGTCCTTCAGGGCCTACTGAATGCAACAGCAACGTTTTCTTTTTTGTCGGTGTCAAATGTTCTTTTTCAATTGTACTGACGTGTTGCCCCAGTATTCTTTCCATTCCATCCAAGGTATGGATAAGTCACCTGGTACTGCCAAAGACGGTTGTGGTGGATGCAGAGTTATACCCTGCATTTTGGTTCCCTTCCTTTTGACACAGGATTATTTAATTAAGTGTTGTAATACAAGTGAAAAGAGCGTGGCTGCAGGACTCTAACCCTACACCTGGAAGAACAGGACAAAGTATTTGATCTGCCATTAGATGCAAAAACAGATATTCAGCCCATCCAGGGACAAGCAGTTCATCAAATGTCAAATAAGTGCTGAGCAGCTAAATCCTTTCAATAATTTCCATCCCTCCATCCAACCTGTATTGTTAATTCTTTCACAAGCGACAAGGCCCAGAGCATTCCGAGATTTTGTGAATTTAAGGACCATCTGCTGTGTTGGTACCATGTCCACCCAGTCTAACAAGGAAACCATAAAATCAGACGAAGGAATCCTTGCATTGCTTTTACAGAGGGTATCGGGATTCAATTTCATTTACAGGCTGTTGTAAGTCAGAAGGAGAGGCCGCACAAAGGTGTGGCATTCTACACAAAGTTTTTATTGAAATAATAAGAAAAATACCTACCTTTCCTTATACTACAGGGGTTTGCTCTACCTAAAAGAAATCTAACTAGGGTGCCTGTCGTCAGGATGGTTTGTCCAAAGCAAAGAGTCCGTCCTCTGTCAAAAAAAACGATCCTACTCTGACCCTACCACTAATCAAAAGAATGATTCAGCAAACAAAAAAGAGGCTCAAGAGAATGAGTCCCTTCTGGCCTGGATGGCTCAGTCTCAGTGATTGATCTTGTTATAGTCTCTTGTAATAAGTCTGATTAGCCCCTGCAATTCCTCAAGGGTGCTTCTTGGGTCTTTCTCAAGTGTCCAATGACAATTGACTCTCAATGTCCAGAAGGGTTCCTTTCTTAACTGTTGTTAATGTATTCTCTCTCTTCTGCTTTATAGATTCTGGTTCAGCAAGCTGTTCTTGCTGCTATTAAGACAGGGGAGGCTATTCCTGTTAATACTCTGGGCTTTCCTTAGGGTTTCCCCACTTATTGTAATGGGGTTGATCACACCTGTAGCTATCTTGGTTTTTCTCATGTCTTTCAAAATTACTGTGACGAGGGAGATTACTCCCGTACCACTCTTGGCTTTTCTTATAGTCTTCCTTGTGTCGCGGGCTGGCTTCTCTCTTGTAGACGCCGTCTGTATTTTTCTTGCCAGCTTCTCGTCTCATTCTGCAGCTCTGCTAAGCCCATGCTTTGGCGGTCCCGGCTCTGTCTGTGGATCACACGATCCACCTCTTTGACGTCACGCCACCATTACTTCTTTCATTCTTTTTCTTCCCAGTACTATTGGGATCCAACCTATTGCCATTCTTCATGACTCTTTCACTCTTCCTATTCTCAGTGGTTTCCAGTCTTGATTGAGGAAAAGAAGGGATCTTACAATAGTTAACCGTAGTTTCTTCAGGTTGGATTTCTTGTAACATTGCGGGCCTCAGGGTTTCGTAGAAAAGAGGATTAGGGAGTTCCTGCACGGAACAGGAGTCCCTTTCCCCAAGGGGGGAGGTTGTGCCCGTGAGGTCTTGCTTACTGTCACCCCTACGGGGAGTGGCCTGTAGTGGGCTCATCTCCCTAGCCTCACAGGCAAGAGCTCCCCTCTGGAGAGAGGTGACGAGATCCCATGAATCATCACAAGGCCAAAAAAGTGATTACTGGAGACCCCTGCAACATATTTGTTGTCAAGGATTTCCATGTACCTGTTCCATTCCCTCTCTGCCTCCCTGCCCTCCACCCCTCCCATCCGATTTCAGCACAACTATTGGAGCTGCAGAAACTCTTGGGTAAGAGTGATAGATCCCACCTCTCCCACTCAAACATTGCCAGGTTTCTTCTCAGGCTTTTTTGCTTATGAAAATGGGCAAAGCAGAACTGGAGCCCATATTGAACCTTTTCCACTTCAACCTCACCCTTCCAAGCCAGAGATTCAAAATGCTGACTCCTGTCTGCTGTTAGCTTCTTGGTCTGATCTTCCAGGATGGCAGTTAGTCTTTCCTCCAAATGCTTTGGCAGAAAGCTGGGGAGTACACCTCGGCCAAGGCATTAGGCGAAAATGCAGGATAGCACACAAATACGCTTTGTCCCAAGCAGGAGAAGCAAACCAACACAAGAAAAGTCTGTACAACATCCAAGCAAAACAGATATGCAAGGTTAGCGCAACCGATTATATCCCAATGCTTGACTCACCTGTAGTTATATGGATTCCAGTGTCATCAAGGAGCCGATGGTAGTTCTTCTAGAGACATCAGCATTGTCCATAGTTTAGAGACCTGCCTGACACAGGTAAATAACTGACGAAACCCAGCACAAACAGTCCATACACAGTTTGCAAGGAACACAACACCTGTATAGCATGAGGACACAATTAGATGGAGATAATCCAGGGATCCTTACGTCTCAACTCCAAGGTCAGGGTGTGAGAGAGTGCAGGTCAGAAACAAATAAACAAAGCAAAAATAGTCCAACTTTCCACTTGCAGTCTGGAAAGTATCCCCTGGAAAATCCAGGGGCACACATCTGAGACACAAAAGCTGAGTTTAGTTAACCAGGAAGAACAGTTTGTCAGCATAGACTAGGAAAAAACTGTTTCACCAACCTGACCGCAGTCGTCACCATAATAATCCAATCATGAAAAGTAATCGATAGAGTGTAGGGAGCAAGTGCTCCCCAAATGCTACTCATGGAATAGAATGTTATTGAGAAGCACTCCACTGCTTTTCTCGTAATATGGAAGCAGAGTGGGTATCCCATTGTCCATGCCGATGGTAGCATGAGGACCTTGCACGTTGGCTGGTCTGATGGTAGTTGTAGTGTCTGCGTGAACCACACTAGCACAGCCTCCAAGGGAAACGCCTCTCTCTGGGTACAGTGGTAATGAAGAGACCATCTGGGGCCTCACATCCACATCTTGTCCGCATTCTAGAGAGGTAGTCACTTTCAGCCTCATAGAATGGCAAGGTGCCCACATCCCCATAGCCATCTGGGAACTTCTTCAGAAATGTCCTTATATTCGTAGCAGGCGAGCACAATTCCAGTAGTAGGCCCTCCCATTTGGGCTCTGCTGCATATATCAAGTTTTCACTAGGTCATGGCCTCTGTCACTACATTTCTGAAGACTATTTGCATACATATCTACTCCTACCTGACAGCTGTCTCCTCCAGGTGTTATCTCCTACTGTAGCTCGGGAATGCTTGTAAAGGCTCCTTGCTCCCCCTTTAACCCTAGACCTTTCAGAAAACCTCTTGAAGTCAACTCCCATTCCCATGCAGAGTATTTGGATGTCGGCATATAGTGGGACATCTTGCAGTACACAGTGTTCACTGCACAGGAGAGCAGTATGGCACTGGTGGCTCCCTGTTCTCATCTTCTATCAATCAGCAGCGCATCCTCCCTCAAGTTCTGATGGAATCTGAGCCATCCTTCTGCCTGCATAATGGTCGTGCTCAGTATCAGGGCCGCCTGAGACTTTGCAAGCTGACGCTGGTGGGTAAGTCTGATCAGGCACTTCTCCCGCAGTTGCACAGGATATCCATGCCAGAGGAGGTCAAAACCAGTCTTTATTGGTGTCTTCAGCGGTGACGTCCCTCTCAGGGAGTCTCCTCTCCCCCTGGAACCTTCCAAAGCAATCACAGCAGATTCCTATGAATTGGGGTGGGTGCAAAATCTCTTTGGACCGCAGGAACCACATAAACTTCCTTGAACAGATATTGGTGAGTTTGACACTGAAGGTTTGCCTCAACATCATCCCAGGTTTCAGGTTAGGGATATTCAATGATAACACTATGGCAGTGTGTTGTGTGAGGGGGTACAGCAGCACCAGTTCGCCTTCACTTAGTCCTCTTGCAGTTGACACTTGGACTTGTTGCCTCGCCTCACCCTTATCTTGAACTCTTGTGGTCCCGAAGTGGACATCATGCAGGCTGACTCATTGCGCAACCTGACCCGACTCCCTCTCTCCCAGTTGGGAATGAAAACATCAGGTGGCTCATCAGACTTTCTCACTGTGGGGGTTTCACAAGTTGATCCATTTCTTCCTCTCTTCGTGTGACATGCGCATTATCCAGGCAGCTTGGAAGCCATCCACCAGGCTCCATTCAAGAGCAAGTGGCTACATTTCGTCCACTGGTTACTGGAGAGATATTGACCTTTGATATTGATTGGCCCCTTCTTGTAGATCAGATTTATCAAACTCTGATTTGTAAGTGAAATCTGGTAAATTCTATCTGGCAGCAATGTGAGCTTACCAGAGCTTGAAGAGATCTCCTTTTCCCTTTCTAACCCGTTGGACTGTAGGCTTTTCTCACAAGGAAGGTGCCTGTATATCTCATGATATCTCAGCATAGTTCTTGTCTTCTGTAGCCCACAAAACATGGTAGCTGTTGATTTCAACAGTCCTTAAGCAGGTCATTTTGAAGAAAGTATTTCTATTGGCCGTCACTTCAGCCAGAAGGTTCAGCGGGCTTCAAGTCCTAGAGCCGCAAGGCCATTCAATTTTCCACAAAGATATGGTAGTTCTAAGAACACACTCTTATTCCTTGCTAAATTAGGGTCCGAATTCTATCTGAAACCAGAAATGTCTTCTTGCCATCTTCTCCAACTCTTGGTTAACTCCATACAGGGGCTCTTTTACAGCTCTTGGTTAGATCCATAGAGGGGTTTTTCTCCAGCTCTTGGTTAGATCCATAGAGGGTCTCTTCTCCAGCTCTTGGTTAGATCCATAGAGGGTTATTCTCCAACTCTTGGTTAGATCTATAGGGGGTTCTTTTCAGGGTACTGAAATGTTTTTTTTGCAGGACCGTGCAGTTTTGGTGGTGCTTTTGAGGTGACCGGCATTCAGAGCATCTCTGCTCAGATGGAGGGTCCCCTGAAATGGCAGCAGGCACAATATTGTCCCTAGATTTGCAAGGACTGGTGGTTTCAGCAAAGAGGATTGTTCAGATAGGGACTTACCAGGACGGGTGCGAGTGGCGCACAGTGCTTTGCATTGACCTTAGGAAGTAACTGATGCAGATTTGGTCAAAGACATGCCAGATGACAGAGAGATTCTACTAGCAATATGTATACACTGTGACATAATGGTACAGTACAGACACATTCAGTGCCCCATGATGGCCCTTATGGCCCCACGCCAGGTCATTCAGGCAGGTTTGGAGCAAGTGCATGAGAGACTATGGATGAGAAACCCCCATGGCATAGGGCTCCTACAGGGAATGACCCCAATACACATCACAATGAAACCAGGAGCAGTATTACCCCGAGTGAAACAATACCCACTTTCTAGGGAGGCTGGGGAGGCAATTAAGGACTCCATTAATGCGCTACTGGACTACTGAACACATTCAGCACAGCTATATACCAAGTGAAAAAGGCAACAGGGGGCATTTGGAGGATGATTCGGGATTTGGGCCCCCTGAATGATGCTGTGCAGCAAGTTTCCGCTGCTTTCTAACCCTGACACAATTTTGTGTAGCATTCCCAAGGAGGTGATGCATTTTTCATTGGCTAGTCTTAAGAATGCCTTCTTTTCCATACCATTGCACCCAGACTCACAGTACCTCACCGCCCTTACTCATGGGGGGATGAGGTTCGAACATACAAGATTACCTCAGTGGTACTATAAAAACCCAGTATCTTCAACAAAATATTAAATGCAGATTTAGGCAATGTTCAAGTATCCAGCACGATCATCCAGTACTTAGATGATCTCTGGTATGTAGTGACACTGAGCAACAGTTCAGACACGACTCAATCACACTGCTCCAGCTTCTGACTCGCAAGGAGTAAAAGGTTGACAAGGCAAAACTGCAATACTTTCTGTAAGATGTTTTATACCTAGGACTGTTAATATCAGCACACAGCAAACAAATAATACCTTACCGAGCTACTTCTGTGCGCTCCACTCCCCAATCCACGAGAGTGAAGGAAATGCAAATGTTCCTAGGGTTGTGCATTTACTGCAGGACATGGACCCTTGATTACCTTGATTATGCAGCGTACATCAGGCCGCTTTTACAGGGTCTCAAAGAGGCACAAATGACAACAAAATTGCATGGACTGAAGAGATGCTACATTTTGATGAACTCAAAAAGATGATCTCAACTGCACACGTGTGGGCGACCCCAGACTATACACAGGAATTGTACTTGTTCTCACACTCCAACGGACTGCTCATGATTGCTGTGCTGGCACAAAAAAGTACAACGGGCCACACGCTGTTGGCCTATTACAGCGGCACGTTAGACTCTGTAATGCAAGGGCAGTTCCTTTGGGAACAAGCACTTGCAGCTGCGGCCTTGGCTATTGAGAAGAGCTCCACAATTGTCATGGGCTGTTCAATCATGCTCTACATGGAACATGCTGTCTTTGCCACCCTAGAGAGGTTGAAATACACCGAGCATCTGCATACGAGATCATTCTTTCCAGCCCAAATATCTACATTGTAAGATGTAAGACTGTGAACCCTGCAACTTTCATAACAGAAATGTTCACTGATGAGGACTTAGCCAGACACGACTGCGTCACATATAAAATGGGGGAGGATGACATTCCCAAAGCAAAGAACTGACCACTGAAGAGGGGTGTCTTCTTCGTTGATGGGTCAGCGACAATTGACCAAGACACAGGGATCAGGCATATTGGTGCAGTGGTGGTGCACCTAGTGGATCTTGACTACGAGACATTAATTTTAAAAAGACTACCCATGCATTTCTCGGTACAGGCAGAAAACTCATTGCACTCATTGAAGCATTGCAATCATCCCAGGGTTGCCATGTGACCATTTATTCAGATTCAGCATATGTCACTACAAGGGTGCATGCTGATCTTTCAAGGTGGAAAAGCAGGGGCTTCAGGAGGGCGGATTGGTCCCCAATACAACATGCTGCATTATTAGATGAGCTAATATTCGCACTGTCCCAGCCTTCTGTAGTGGCAGTCGTTAAATGTGCCACCCATACAAACACCACAGATGAAGTGTCACTCAGGAATGCCACCACAGACACTGCGGTCAAATTAGCAGCATATCTCCCAGTACCATCTGTGGCAGGGTAAGCTATCACAACCTCTGACCAGCCCCCCTTCTCGCACAGTGCCCTGCCCATATCACAAATTATTGAGCTACAAGGAAGGGCCCTAAAAAATGAAAAACAATTGTGGATCAAAATGGGGTGCACGCAAACCCCACGGATTTGTTAAGGACACATGCACAGGAAAAGCGGTAATGCCGCACAAACAGTTGATAATAGCATTCGATCAGCTCCATCACCCCTGCCACATCACTCCTCCCACAGCTCTAAGCACCACATTGTTGCTGACATTCAAGAGGATTGGTTTATGCCAAACATCCAGGAACACTTGACAAGGTTAGTGATTAGATGTACCATGTTTCAAAGTTTCAGCACAGGCATGACCTTGCTCACACTGCTATGCACTCTTCCCTGCCCCATTGAGACGTTCTGTGAGTTGCACATTGACTCAGCGGATATGGGTGAGAGATGCAGCGGCTCACGGTATCTGATCGTTGTCGTCTGCCCCTTCTTGCCTTGGGTGAAGGCATTTCCTTGTGCACATCTGTTTGTCACATGCTCGGCCAAATTTCTAGTCTGCGAAGTGTTCCCCCGATGGGGCATGTGTGATGTGTTAAGGTCAGATAATGGCACACACTTTTTCAATGAGTTGTTTAAGGAGGTTACTAGACAGCTTGGCATTACATACTGGATGTGTACGATTTATCACCCTCTGGCCAACTGGGTTCTGGAGAGGATCAACTGACTCAGCAAAAGTAAACTATCCAAGCTTTGCACCACGTTGACGAAAAACTGGGTGCATTGCTTGCCCCTGGCACTGTTTAGTTTGCGAACATATCCTAGCAAGGATCACCACTTGTCACCCCATGAGGTGGTAACTGGTCACTGCATGCACACACCAATATCCCCTACTATGAGAGTATCAGATGCACACAGGACTGCAGCTCTAGGTGACGAGTTCAAAGACTATTTAATGACACTAACACAAGCCCTCAAATCTATTTCCCGACATATTACACCACCACCATCAGAAGACTACCAGGCGCAACAGCTGACTTCAGGACTGATTCCCCACCCCCTCAACCACTGCTGCCAGGAGAACTTGTCTACATGTGGTCCTTTGTACGCAGGTGCAATAGCCCCAGATTCAATGGACCGTTCAAAGTTGTCCTTTCCACTCCTCTCGCAGTGAAGGTAGAGGGTCTCCGATATTGTATCCACTTATCAGACATCCAGAAAGCACTGCTGGGCGCTGCACCAGCACTTTAGAAAACTGCTAGTGTGCATCTACCTCATTTCCTTTTCCACTGCCAGTAGACAGTTCAATTATCCCCCAACACCACAAACAAGTGCAAGAGCACAGCTGCTACAAACCCTACGTTTACAAAGGGAGACACTATTCTGCATTCTCTCTCTCTCTATCTCTTTTTGTGTGCATACATTTTGTCTTTCAGGTTGTCAAGAAGATGAACCAGTGCACCCAACTCACTCATTATTTGTTAGAAAAGATAATAGTTATAGTATTAGGTCTTGATGTTCGTATTCTTATATGTGTGCAATGCATTATATAGCGGGTATGTTTGCTATATCGATGTTTGGTTTAGGGATTTATTTAGGGCCATCTTTTATTTTAATGGGACACATAAAAGACGGGTTTGGGGGTAGGGAAGGACATTTTAATATCACTGTAAATAATAGGTCAAATATTTACTTAAACAAAACTGAATACCACTCAAATGAAAATGAATATGTATTATCCACAAGGCCCAACTTTATGCATCAACAGGTCAACAATTCTGAGAATAGTAAGACTCAAACCCCTCGCACTGGATTGTCAGAATATGTTGCTAGGTCCCTGCTGTTTTCCATAACCCACACTGCCTTTCACAAAACAACTACTATGGAGGTGAATACCAATGCTGATGTTTTTAATGGGTATATAGGGCCCCCAAATGCACAAAAAGACAAGCACAAAAGGCAAAGTATGATGCTTATCGTGGGCTTGGTCTTGACACCATAGAATATGTGCGTCACCCAGAAATGTCGTAATAGTCGGTGTACGAACATGAGCTCAGTGGGGAGAAATAAAGTGAATGGTAGCTGTTATGTGTGTTTGTTGATACTGCATGTGCCAGGGGCACCCATGGTCCTAGTGCCACAGGAAGTACCAATTCTAGAGGCACAATGCCTAGTACATCTTCTGCTATGTAGGCTTAGAGGCACTTTCCAGGCACACAATGTAGGGCTACCTGGTAATATAAGGACTAAAATATTCAAGCAACAAATGACAAGAAACAACAGTGAGCTGCATGGCAGAAGACCTCATAGAGTATGAAGAACTGGTTCGGCATCTCAGGACACTCTGGAAAGCTAGTGAAGGGATCTGGTCACTCCACTGTCAAGGATGGCCTCCCGCTATAGGACCCAGTCAGCTTTGAGCCCTTCCTAGAGATGGACAGCTCCACCCAGATGCACTCTCAGCAATCTCCTCTGGTGTCTCCTTACAGCTGTCAGGTGGTAGGTTTCAGCAGCCTTCCTGATGTTCTGTCTCTCCTCTCTTTCCTCCTGTCTTTCTCCTTTTTCTGCTCCTCTTTCCCAGTGCATCCCCCTGATATAGCAGCGATGACACCACCAATTTTACAACCTTGGGGAAGTACCCTGCAATAATCCCTGCCACTAGGATTGGACAGTTACCCTTCTCTCTCCTCTCAAACCCAGCCTCCAAGTCAGGATTGGTTTAGGGGTCTGGCGCAACATATGGCAATTCCCATTTGTCATCATCCTTTGTTCTCCTTTCAGCTTTTTGGCAAAAATGAGTTATGTATCAGAACCTCATAATTTTACTAGCACTGCCATACTAAACATAGTTTCTGTTTCAGCTAATCATGGGGAATTAGATAAGCCGACCACCAAATCTGTATCATGGAGCACGGCCAGGTGGCATCTTTCTGCCATTTCCAAAAAAAGCACAACAGTTATGAATATGTAAGTTCTTAAGCCACCCCCTCACCAACTCTCACATTTGGAACATGTTCAGATCAGCCAGAAACACATCTTAGATAGCCATTACAATTCCATGAGTCACACGTGGATGAATTGTATATCCCTAAAATCGCCTGGGAATTACATGAATTATGGTACATAGATGAAATCCATCTGCCTTATGGTGGCTGAGAAAAAAGCCTAAATGATATTCCTTTTAAATTAATTGTGAATCTTCATGTGGGACACATGGCGTGACTCCTGCCGCCCACTTGTTTTTACTGGGTCAGCCTGTGCCCCCAGTTATTTTTTTATCAATCTCGTTTGTGTTGGAATCTTGCTCTTTGAAGTGGGTGTCCCCATTTTCACAGATATTAGTTGTGCTCCAGACAAGGATTACTTTTTCTGTAAGTCAATGCTTTCAGAGCCAGCAGGTCTGGGGAACACTGAATTGTGACACCGTGAGCAGGACATTTTATTGCGGTTGGTCATTAGATGGGAGATGTGACAGCCAGGCTGAGAGTGGGAGTTTTCCCTGTGAAGTTTTGCCCACAGCCAGCAAAAGGGTCTGCCTTGGGCCGACATTTTCCATTAAGACAAAGTGTCTCTTCAAATGTCACTGGAGTGTTGTGGGTGAAACATAATATACATTGCTCTTTTGGTCAACCCACAAATCATGTTTTGTTTTCCCGACATTTTTCTGTGAGCAGTGATATTTTTTTCACTTTTATTTTTTAAAGCAGTTTCTATTTGGACACACATGTGCAGGCCGTTTTTGTTTTCAATATTTAAAAATCCTGTTTTCCATGTGACAGGGATCTTTGTTTCCTCCTTCTTTTGTAAATTAAAATGCTGCTTATCCATTTGTAATTACAGCTAGACTCCTTTCCACATGGTTCTTAATTTTACTTGAAAGCAAAAACAAAAGCCAGGCCGTTTTTGTTTGTGTGTAAAATCCTGCCATTCATGTGAAAGGGAATTCTGTATGAGCTGGAGGTAACTCCAACAGTTTTCTGCCAAATTCTGCAGCGGAATTACCGCTGCAGTAATTCTGGAAAAATACCCCATTGAGTCCTATGGACTGAGATACAATGGAGATTTACCCCCCACCGCCACTTGTAATCCGACGGTAATACCACCAGACTAAGTGATGGTGACGGTAATACAGTTTGGTGGCATCTTGGTGGATACCACCAAACTCGTAATGAGCTCCATTAACTCTCAGAAGACCGCTTCAAACATACACTGGCAGGCACTTTAAATGCAAAGCCTGATGGTAAGGCTTGATTAAAGTGAGATCAAAGAGTTCCGATCAGGAGGGGTTTTGGGTGGGGAGACGCAGGAATGGTTGGGAATGGCCATAGGGATTAGCATGGCCATGGCCAGTCAAGAGGTGGGCTCACAACCAAACAACACCTATAGACTGTCTCTCATATGCCATTCCTCTCTATCTGTACTCTGGTGCTATAGTTCTGTCTTAAAAGGCCAAACTGATAAGCACACCTGTGTGCATTTTTTTTAATTTGCTGTCGTTTTTGAGAAGCTGTTCCTTGGAAGAGACACAGCATGTAATTGAGAAACACTGTGGATCCTATACATTAGAGTTCCAGGATCTGTGGCAGCACTTCCCAGGGTCAGGACGCATCTGCAGTGACCTTTCTGTTCACTTCTGCAGGTGGGATCCGCAGACAATCAGGCCTCGCTGCTGCCATCTGCAGGCCGCTCGTGGTAAAGTTCTCCATCAGGACCCAGCACACGGTGGCATCAAGTGGCTGCTGAAGAATGGCGCTGAGTGGAAGCTTGCAAACCACTTCCGGGCTGGACGAGATTTAAGAGCAGAATAAGCGCGCAGTGCTGGTTTATAAAAGAGACAGATTGCTAATCGGCCAATCATTCGTTTTCGCAAGCAATAGGCTTTTGAGGACATTTTTGTTCCCTCCAAGGGACGCAGCACAGGCAAGGCTCAGGGCACTGCCAGTGATTGCTGTTGTAGCAGATATGCCCATTGTGTGCCAGTTTTGCATTCTTAGATGCAATTTGTATTTCCCTCCCTTTCAATCGCAGTCCGCAGCCACCGGCGCACCATCCAACAAAGTGCGCATGCTCAGAAGGCCCTCCTTAATGGGCCCATTCATCATCTGGAAATGAGTGCATGTGTGATGGGAGAAGGGCCATGATGTGGGAGGTAGGCCGGTCCCCTCATTCCGCTTCCCCCCCTGGGGTCAAGAACCCGTCGTGGCCCATTAGACCAAAGAATGACCAGCGTAATAGGAAAGTAGTGCTTGGCTGCAGGTGGCTGCAAACAATGCAATTCGTCTTGCAGATGTTCAGTGTGACCTTGGACGTCGGGCATGTTTAGTGGAAGTTCTGCACCAGGATCTACGGAGGGTGGCACCGGTATTGGTGGGAGCAGCACACTGTTTTTGTATTGTTTAGAACGCGGACCTAGCTCGAGAGTGTGGCTAGCCGGCTTTTAGGCTGGCATCTTTCGACAGTAGTGCAGTACTGTGAAGTCTGTGTGTCGCTATGTGCGTCCTTTGGCATTAGTCCAAGGTCAGGTGTTGTTGAAAGAGTGTTGTTTTGCAAAATTGGAGCATTGTGGAGGCATTCAGAGCCGACAACGGAATCAAGTCCCAGAGGGTGGGTGCATGCAGGACAACTCTGCAGTGGCATAACATGTAATGCCATGCCCCCTGTAACTTATGTACCCACTAACTATCCTGTTCCAGCAAAATCTTGAAGACCTTGCTTTTTACCACACTGGGCCCTGGCACCAAGCTGGCAATCTGCAACCAGTGTATCTGACATGGGCTTCAAACGGGAGGATAGCGCAGGGGCAACGTGCTCGCCTTGGAAGCTAAATGACACGGTGCAACACAGGTTCGATCCCCGGGTCCGTGCTTAGAAACCTCTGGGTATTTAGGGCGTTATAAACGACCAATCATATTAAGCCATCTGCTGCACACGCTTTTAATACCTGCTGACATTGTCAGCTTACACACATGCCAACTACACCGCCTGCACGTGGCAATACCCTTCAACACGCGCCCTTTTGGAGGGTCTCACCTGCCATGCAGTCAGTTCACTGGCATAGCAAGCCCCTTGCGGGTCCATAGGCTTCAATGGGCCTTCACCCACCCAGAAAATGTGTCTCACTCATAGCCCCAGGATTCAACAGGTTGCGATGTATACGCTCCCACCCGTCACACTTCAAACAACACTACACATTGGCAGCCAACTAAACTCACACCCCCTCTGCTTCCCCCCCTTCCTTGCCCCCACCCGGGACAATGCATCCTAGCCTCACGGGCCCACGAGGGCCCCCTGTAGAAAACACACCTCTGTACCTTACAACACATTCGCACGCAGAGCTCAGGCTGCATCCCGCCTGCGCTCAGCAACAGAACAGCAACGCAATCTGGCATTTTCCTTCTCTTCCCTCTCACCCAACTCCGCTGCCCCATTGTTTCAGACGCGCCGAAGCGCCTGGAGGCCATGCCCAGGGCCGCAGTGCGCTGTACAACTCATACTGATGCATGCATGCTCTTACCTTGCTCCCAGGTGACCTCGTTAGTTTCTCACTCACTCGGGTGCACACTGTCTCGCAGGCTAAACCCAGCTGTTCACCAGTCGTGTCTTTCCCTTGCTCTCTGTTTTATCCACTCACCTGTCAAGCCCAGGTGCTATTCCTACACCTCCTCTGCTGGAGTGGGGGGCGTGTGTCTCACCTGGGAAGGCAGTGCCGCGGGCGTGCGTGGCTGTGCAGGACTTCAGGGTCAGGGCACTGAATGCAGCGAATTCCTCCAACACAACACATAATCTCAGAATCTGTTCAAGTACCTGGAAGTCATTCTGCAGAGCCCCCTGCCCCATCCTAGACCCTCAAACATGGGACTACCTCACAATATGCGTCGCATTGAAAGACGGTGGGCGCTGCAAGATATTATGGAGAAAAGTGTTAGGCGGAGGTTTGGTTAACCTTTTGTAACACAATCATTAGAAATTCTCTTTAAAACCCTCAGATCATGGGATTACTGTATTGCAAGTTCAACGCAGACATTCGCCAGTTATGGTCCATTGGTCCCCAAAGCAAGGACAACTCGCCCCCTCCAGCCACTGCTCGTGGCATCACGCGCTGTGCTCATTAACACGAGCCTCTTGGGCACAATCTCTACAGGGCATTTGGACATAGTTTCCTGCTGGCCCTCAAACTCCACGTAGACCTGCTGGGAGGTTACTGTTGTGTCCTTGGCTGGCTCTGTTGCTGCACGCATGTCTTCTATGACATTGTGTCCTGAGCAGGGCACGGCGGGGGCGCTAGGGGGAAGGGGGAGGGGGCGTGGAGGGGGGCGGTCTTTGGCTGCTTCGGAACTTTGACTAGACATTCTGTGATTTTTAGAATCGGAGCTGGAGTGAATTTCTGCTTTTTCAGTGTGTACACTCCCATACCAACAGTGGCCGTGCCCATCGGACACTGTTCTTCAAGGCATGGCCTATCGCCCGACGCTGGATTCCGTCATGTAGCCCCGCTGTGCCCACTGGACAAAGCAGACCCAATACTGTGTGACAGTAGTCATGGGGGGAGAGGGGCTAAACATAACTCCAAAGACTGAAAAACAGACACCAAACCGATAAATGATCCAAAACCTCACCTATGCCCTTACCATCCATGCACCCCTTAAAAACATCACAGCACCTATGCCCGATACCATGCATGCACCCATTAAAACATCACAGCACCTATGCCAGATACCATGCAAGCACTACTCAAAAACACCACAGCACCTATGCCCGATACCATGCAAGCACTACTCAAAAACATCACAGCACCTATGCCCGATACCATCCATGCATCCCTCAAAAACATCACAGCACCTATGCCTGGTACCATCCATGCACCCCTTAAAAACATCACATCACCTTTGCCCGATACCATCCATGCACCCCTCAAAAACATCACAGCACCTATGCCTGGTACCATCCATGCACCCCTTAAAAACATCACATCACCTTTGCCCGATGCCATCCATGCACACCTTAAAAACATCACAGCACCTATGCCCGATACATGCATGCACCCCTTAAAAACATCACAGCACCTATGCCTGATACCATGCATGCACCCCTTAAAAACATCACCTATGCCTGATACCATGCATGCACCCCTTAAAAACATCACCTAGGCCCAATACCATCCATGCATCCTTTAAAAACATCACAGCACCTATGCCCGATACATGCATGCACCCCTTAAAAACATCACAGCACCTACGCCTGATACCATGCATGCACCCCTTAAAAACATCACCTATGCCCGATACCATGCATGCACCCCTTAAAACATCACTGCACCTATGCCCGATACCATACATGCACCCCTTAAAAACATCACCTATGCCTGATACTATCCATGCACCCTTTAAAAACATCACAGCACCTATGCCCGATACCATGCATGCACCCCTTAAAAACATCACATCACCTATGCCCGATACCATGCATGCACCCCTTAAAAACATCACAGCACCTATGCCCAATACCATGCATGCACCCCTTAAAAGCATCAAAGCACCTATGCCCGATACCATGCATGCACCCCTTAAAAACATCACAGCACCTATGCCCAATACCATGCATGCACCCCTTAAAAATATCACATCCCTTATGTCCGATACCATGCGTGCACCCCTTAAAAAAGATCACATCACCTATGCCCGATAACATGCATGCACCACTTAAAAACATCACATCACCTATGCCCGATATCATGCATGCACCCCTTAAAAACATCACCTATGCCCGATACCATGCCTGCACCCCTTAAAAACATCACGGCACCTATGCCCGATACATGCATGCACCCCTTAAAAACATCCCTGCACATATACCGATACCAACCGTGCACCCCTCAAAAACATCACAGCACCTATGCCGGTACCATGCATGCACCCCTTAAAAACACCACAGCACCTATGCCCGATATGCATGCATCTCTTAAAAACATCACAGCACCTATGCCCAATACCATGCATGCACCCCTTAAAAACATCACAGCACCTATGCCCGATACCATGCATGCACCCCTTAAAAACATCACAGCAGCTATGCCCAATACCATGCATGCACCCCTTAAAAATATCACATCCCCTATGCCCGATACCATGCGCGTACCCCTTAAAAAAGATCACATCACCTACGCCCGATAACATGCGTGCACCCCTTAAAACATCACCTATGCCCGATACCATACGTGCACCCCTTAAAACATCCCAGCACATATGCCTGATACCATGCATGCACCCCTTAAAAACATCACAGCACCTATGCCCGATACCATGCATGCACCCGTTAAAAACATCACATCACCTATGCCCAATACCATCCATGCACCCCTTAAAAACATCACCTATGCCCGGGACCATCCATGCACCCCTTAAAAACATCACAGCACCTTACTAGGATGGGGTCTGGCAAGGATTCACATGCTCATGAATATTCCCCGTCGTCAGGCCGGGAATCCTCAGTAAAGAAAAAATCAGTATCAGTTTCGTTTCTGATCTGTCTTTCTCAGTAGTAACCGATCACTGGTCACTGGGTCATACTGCCCCCATCCAATGACTGCCCTCTCCCTAAGCCCCGCCTCTGGCAGCCATCCTCAGATTTTTACCGCACGCTCAAGTTTTGGGAGTCCTCGTGTTTAGCTCTCAAGCTTTTGCTGCGTTTTCGCGCTTTTTCAAAGAGAATTTCTCATTTTTCGGTCAATTAGAGCCTCAAGCTCCACCGTCTCTACATCCGATTAACAGGGATCCATGTCGGATTTTTTTCTACGCCCCTCAAGGGTGAAGATTTCGATGATTTACGCTTCTTGGAGGATTTCAGAAGTTTCTGCGGCCTACCCGAACATGGCCCAGGAGAAAGGAAGCTCGACGCCCGGAAAGCTGTTCAGGGTTTGTCCTGGATGCCAGCTGCAGAATGTGTTCAAGGAGGACGAGCACTCGAAATGTCTCTACTGCCTTCATGAGGACAAAACGCACGTGGAGAAGGACTGTGCATTTTGCAGGAACATGTCGGAACGGACCATCAGGGACCGACACCTTCGTCTCTCCAACTGGCTGGATGGAAAGAGCCCGTCAGGTGAGAAGAAGAAGAAGTCTCAGCGGTCTTCTAAGTCCTGTGAGGGCGCCCCGGCAACGGGGGCCCAACAGAAGGCAAAGCACAGCGAGTTCGCGGGCACCGGGAGCGCCGAACAGTCAGGCTCCTTGGCTGCCATGCAGGGCGCACCCTCTCCAGCGCCATCAACCACGAGCCAATGCTCTGGCTCAAGGAAGAGGAAGGCAGAGAACCCGGCGAAGCTTCTGGAGAGGCCCCGGTCAAGCTCGAAGGATCCGGCCAAGGGGGAGCGAGGCGGTGACCCTCCCCCCAAGGTGAACGCCACAGGCCCACACAAGGTGGTAAAGGCCTTGATTCACCCGGCCAAGGCCTCTATAGAGGAAGTCGCTGCAGCCCTGGCGCAGCCTGTGGAGGCTACACCAGTGGAGGCGACCTCCGGGCCCAGAGTCTCCCTGCCTCTGCGGAGGGAAGCCTCTTTCAGACCCATCGAAAAGACCCCGTGAAGACCCCGGCGGAAAAAGAGGGGGGGGGCCGTGGCCATTGTGGACACGGACACAGCATCCGAGGAGGAGCTGATAGAAGTCTTAGAGGGCCTCGACGAGGGCGTCGAAGAGGCCCGTCCCCACGGGAGGGATCCCGACGAAGGTGATGACGAGAGTGACGGCGGCACCGGCGAGGGTCCTAGTCACCCATCGCTTCCGGAGCCGCAGGATAACTCGGCGGCCATTTTGTTGGCGATACAATCCTTATGTTCGGAGATGAGGACGAGATTGCCCTTACCACCGACGGAGGATCCGGAACCAGGCTCGACGGAGGAGCCAGAGCCAGAACCAGGCCCGTGGGGAAGCCCCCCAAACAAGAGAAGACGGATCCGTCCAGCCCCCCCTTTTCAGCCCTCGCGGCCTGCACAGCCTTTACCCACGTCCCCCGTCCCTGGGGATGACACGGGTACGGACATGGCCACGACAGGTACCGACGACGGCGGTGACGACGGACGGAGCTCCCATCGCCCCCAGCCCGGGCCTTCCCGCCCGACGAGATCGGATCTTTCCATGCAATGATTGCCAGGGCATCTGAGCTTTTTCAGCTCTGTCTCGAAGAGAAGAAGGAGGAAGGTTTCCTTTACCAACGGCGCAAGGCCAAGAGGAAGACCGTCCTCGCCGTGCCTCTGCTGGATGACATCTGGGACGAGGGTCTCAACCTTCTCAAGAACCCGTCTACGACGCCTGCCAAGAGGGATCGTTACGAGAAGAAGAACCGGGTCCCCGACACGGCCCCTTTGTGCCTTAGGGCACAACCGACCCCTGACTCGGTCGTCTCAGCGGCGGCCAAGAAGAAAGCGGGAGGGGCATCGGCCTCAACGTCAACTTCCCCTCCGGACGGCGAAGGAAAGAAGCTGGACGCGATGGGACGATGAGTTATCTCGTTGGCGGCAACAACGATTAAGGCGGGCAACGCCCTCACGATCGTGGTCCGCTACGACAGGGAGTTATGGTATAAGATCGCCCCCCTGTTGGACTTCCTACCGGATGACAAGAGGGCCGAGGCCCTGGAGATCTTGCAAGAAGGCGAGGTGGCGTAGGAGAACGCCATTACAGTGGCTAAGGGCATTGCCGACACTGGTTTCCGACAGCTAGGCAATGGCGTTTGCCTTAGAAGACGAGGGTGGCTCAAGGCGACGGATTTCCGCCAGGACGTACAAGCCAAGGTTTTGGACATGCCATTCGACGGGAACAATCTGATTGGGAAAACAGCGGATGTGTCCCTCCAAGCCCTCAAGGCGGACACAGAGACAGCTAAGGCCCTAGGCGTTCTCCGGCAACGAAGGCCGTCCTTTCGGAGCACCGGAGGCAAGCAGGGTGCCTCCAAGGGATTCGGCGGTGGCTGCTCTACGTACCGCCAAGCGGCCCGCTCCTCGTCTCAGGAAGTCTATAGAGGATGAGGCAAGTCGGGTGGACCCCGCCATCGTCGCCAGGGAGGCCAAGGCGGCAGGGCGTCCTCCAAGCAAGATTGAACCGACAGCGGTGCCCGGCCCCCACCAAAGCACCCCGGTGGGAGGCCTGCTGGCGAAGTTCGTCAGTGTGTGGGAGTCCATCTCCACCGACCGTTGGGTGCTGGACGCCCTGGCCCAGGGGCACGCCCTCGAATTTCTAAAAAAGTGCCCCCGCATTCCACCCGTGGCTGGGAAAGAAAATCACGTCCCTCAACTGCTTTTGGAGGTAAGGGCGATTCTCAAAAAAGGTGCCATCGAGCTCGTCCCGAAGAGGCTCCGGGGCTCCGGAGTATACTCAAGGTACTTCCTCGTGAAAAGAAGACAGGAGGATGGCGCCCCATCCTGGACCTGCGACGACTGAACAAGTACATCAAGGTACAGAAGTTCCAGATGGTCACCCTCCAGCACGTGCTGAGGCAGCTGGAGGAGGGCGATTTCCTGTCGTCGTTCGATTTGGAGGATGTGTACTTCCACATCCCCATTCTAAAAGGACACCGAAAGTTCCTCAGGTTCGTGGTCCAAGGACGGCACTACCAGTTCAAGGCCTTTCCGTTTCGGATTGAAGTCGTCACCTAGGGTGTTCACCAAGTGCCTCGCACCGGTGGTGGCACGGCTGCGCCTACAGGGGATCCACATCTACCCCTACCTGGACGACTGGCTCATCCGAGCAAGGACAAGGGAGCTCGCCGTAGATCACACAGCGAAGACCGTCCAGCTGCTCACGGACCTGGGATTCTCCATCAACTTTCCCAAATCCCACCTGGTCCCGTCGCAAGTCGCACTGTTTCTGGGAGCCAAGCTCGACACAATGGCGCGTCTGGCCTCGCCGTTGGAGGAAAGGACGAAGGTCATCCTGGGCAAGGTGCAGCGTCTGCTGGCCACGGACGTGGCCAGGGTGAGGTCCATCAAGTCCCTCCCCGGGATGATGTCCTCCTGCATATATCTCGTGCGCCTGTGCAGGCTTTGGATGCGCCCTCTGCAAGAGTTCCTCGACGCCCGCTGGGTCCAAGCGACGGGCAGCTATGAGGACAGGATCCCACTCAAAGAGACCTTCCGACGAGCGATCCGGTGGTGGGGCACCCACGCTCATTTGACGGCGGGCACAGACTTTCAGACCCCATCCCACCAGCTAACAGTGACGACAGATGCCTCCCTGGAAGGGTGAGGAGCGCACACCGGAGAACTTCACGCGAGAGGCCTTTGGCTCCCGGAGGAGAAACCGCTTCACATCACCATCCTGGAGCTCCGTGCAGTGTTCTGGGCCCTCAGGTCGTTTCTCCCGTCCCTCAAGGGCAAGGTGGTGAGAATCTTCACCGACAACACCACTACGATGTTCTACATCCGGAAGCAGGGAGGAACCAGATCCCCAGCCCTCTCCAAGGAAGCCCAGGATCTGTGGCATTGGGCCGTCGCCCAAGGGATGTTTCTAGTGCCCTTTCATCTGGCAGGGATAAAGAACACCATCGCCGACTCACTCAGCAGGGAGCTGCGCTCGTGCCACGAGTGGGAACTATGTCAGGATCAAGTGGATCGACACTTCCGACGATGGGGAAGATCGATCGACCTGTTCGCGACGGCGACGAACTCCAAGTGCCAGAGGTTCGCCAGCAGGTTTCCCCAGCCGAGGAGTATGGGTGATGCCTTCTCGTTCCCCTGGGACGGCCTGTTCCTATATGCGTTCCCTCCGTTGCCGTTGCTGCTCCGACTCGTCAACCAGCTCAAGAGGTCCCGGTGGAGGATTATCCTTGTCGCACCGGTGTGGCCGAGGCAGATCTGGTTCCCGGACCTTCTGGACTTGTCAGCGTCCCCACCAGTCAAGCTGCCGACGGACGCGGATCTCCTCTCCAGAGAAGGAGGCGCCATACTTCATCATGACCCGGAGTCGCTGAACTTGCAGGCCTGGCCCCTGCAGTACTAGAATTTGGAGGGTACGATATCCCGGCTGACTGCAGAGAGATCCTTGCAAAGGCCAGGGCGTCCTCAACTCTCAAGTGCTACGGACATAAGTGGAAGAGGTTCTCTGTCTGGTGCCGTGCACAGAAGATTAACCGTCTACGGATTACGGCCCCTCAAGTGCTGCCGTACCTACTGTCGCTGGCCAAAGCTGGACTGGCTCACGCCTCCATCAAGATACATCTGGCTGCGATCTCCCGATACACCAGAACCACAGGCCGGGCGTCCTTGTGGTCCCATCGCCTGGTGAAGGAATTTATGAAGGGACTGTTCCGATCGTTCCCGCCGGTGAAGGCCCCTGCCCCGGCGTGGGAGCTCAACGTGGTGCTGACCAGGCTCATGGGGGCGCCATTCGAGCCCCTGCATTCGGCACTGTTGAAGTTCCTGTCGTGGAAGACTGCGTTTCTTGTGGCCATCACCTCCGCACGATGAGTGGGAGAGATCCAGGCCCTATCCTGCAAGCCTCCATACTTGACTTTTCACGACACGAGGGTGGTGCTGAGGACGCACCCCTCCTTTATGCCCAGGGTGCAGTCGGACTTCCACCTCAATGAGCCCTTGGTGTTACCTGTTTTCTTCCCGTCGCCTTCGTCACCGGCCGAGAGGACTTTGCACTCGCTGGATGTGGCTGGAGCGCTGAAGTTCTACGTGCACCGCACAAAGAGTTTTCGGAAGACATCACAGCTATTTGTGAACTTTGGACCTGTGAACCAAGGGAAGGCTCTCTCAAAGGCTTCCATTTCCAGATGGCTCTCCGGCTGCATCATGCACTGGTATCGGTTGGCAAACCGACCGTTGCCTGGCCATCCGAGAGCCCATTCGACCAGAGCTATCGCTGCTACCACGGCGTTCTTGTCTGTTGTGCCTCTGCTGGACATCTGCAGGGCTGCTACGTGGAGGTCGACGCACACCTTCACGAGATTCTACTGCGTCGACCGGGATTCCAGGGAGGAGTCCACGGTCAGCCTCCAGCATGGGTCTGGCATGGATTCACATGCGAACCCTCCCTCCTACCCCTCTGCGGCTCTTCACTTGGTCATACTGCCACTTAGCGTGCTACCAAATCTGAGGATGGCTGCCAGAGGCGGGGCGTAGGGAGAGGGCAGTCATTGGCTGGGGGCAGTATGACCCAGAGACCAGTGATTGGTTACTACTGAGAAAGACAGATCAGAAACGAAACTGATAATGATTTTTTCTTTACCGAGGATTCCCGGCCTGACGACGGGGAATATTCATGAGCATGTGAATCCATGCCAGACCCATGCTGGAGAACAACAGTTACAGGTAAGTAACTTGTTCCATGCCCGATACCATGCATGCACCCCTTAAAACATCACATCACCTATGCCCGATACCATGCATGCACCCCTTAAAAACATCACAACACTTAAGCCCGATACCATGCATGAACCCCCTTAAAAACATCACAGCACCTATGCCCAATACCATGCATGCACCCCTTAGTAACATCACAGCACCTATGCCCGATACCATGCATGCACCCCTTAAAAACATCACAGCACCTATGCCCGATAACATCCATGCACCCCTCAAAAACATCACAGCACCTATGCCCGATACCATGCATGCACCCCTCAAAAACATCACAGCACCTATGCCCGAGACCATCCATGCACCCCTTACAAACATCACAGCACCTATGCCCGATACCATGCATGCACCCCTTAAAACATCACATCACATATGCCCGATACCATGCATGCAAACTTTAAAAACATCACAGCACCTGTGCCCAATACCATGCATGCACCCCTTAAAAACATCACAGCACCTATGCCCGATAACATGCATGCACCCCTTAAACACATCACCTATGCCTGATACTTTCCATGCAGCACCTGTGCCCGATACATCCATGCACTCCTTAAAAACATCACATCACCTATGTCTGATACCATGCATGCACCCCTTAAAAACATCACAGCACCTACGCCTGATACCATGCATGCACCCCTTAAAAACATCACCTATGCCCGATACCATACGTGCACCATTTAAAAACATCACATATGTCCGGTACCATGCATGCACCCCTCAAAAACATCACAGCACCTATGCCCGATACCATCCATGCACCCCTCAGAAACATCACAGCACCTATGCCCGGTACCATGCATGCACCCCCATAAAAACATCACAGCACCTATGCCCGATACCATGCATGCACCCCTTAAAAACATCACCTATGCCCGATACCATGCATGCACCCATTAAAACATCCCAGCACATATGCCCGATACCATGCATGCACCCCTTAAAACATCACATCACCTATGTCCGATAACATGCATGCACCCCTTAAAAACATCACGGCACCTATGCCTGATACCATGCATGCACCCCTTAAAACTTCACCTATGCCGATACCATGCATGCACCCATTAAAACATCCCAGCACATATGCCCGATACCATGCATGCACCCCTAAAAACATCACAGCACCTATGCCCGATTCCATCCATGCACCCCTTAAACACATCACAGCACCTATGCCAGATACCATGCATGCACCCCTTAAAAACATCACAGCATCTATGCCTGATACCATCCATGCACCCCATAAAACATCACAGCACCTATGCCCGATACCATGCATGCACCCCCATAAAAACATCACAGCACCTATGCCCGATACAATGCATGCACCCCTTAAAAACATCACCTATGCCCGGTACCATGCATGCACCCCTCAAAAACATCACAGAACCTCTGCCCGATACCATGCATGCACCCCTTAAAAACATCACATCACCTATGTCCGATAACGTGCATGCACCCCTTAAAAACATCACGGCACCCATGCCTGATACCATGCATGCACCCCTTAAAACATCCCAGCACATATGCCCGATACCATGCATGCACCCCTTAAAAACATCACAGCACCTATGCTCGATTCCATCCATGCACCCCTTAAAAACATCACAGCACCTATGCCCAATACCATGCATGCACCCCTTAACAAAATCACATCACCTATGCCTGATATTATGCATGCACCCCTTAAAACAGCACATCACCTATGCCTGATAACATCCATGTACCCCTTAAAAACATCACTTATGCCCGAGACATCCATGCATACCTTAAAAACATCATCAGCTATGCCTGATACCATGCATGCACCCCTTAAAAACATCACAGCATCTATGCCTGATACCATGCATGCACCCCTTAAAAACATCACAGCTTCTATGCCTGATACCATCCATGCACCCCATGAAACATCACAGCACCTATGCCCGATACCATGCATGCACCCCCATAAAAACATCACAGCACCTATGCCCGATACCATGCATGCACCCCTTAAAAACATCACCTATGCCCGATACCATGCATGCACCCATTAAAACATCCCAGCACATATGCCCGATACCATGCATGCACCCCTTAAAACATCACATCACCTATGTCCGATAACATGCATGCACCCCTTAAAAACATCACGGCACCTATGCCTGATACCATGCATGCACCCCTTAAAACTTCACCTATGCCGATACCATGCATGCACCCATTAAAACATCCCAGCACATATGCCCGATACCATGCATGCACCCCTAAAAACATCACAGCACCTATGCCCGATTCCATCCATGCACCCCTTAAACACATCACAGCACCTATGCCAGATACCATGCATGCACCCCTTAAAAACATCACAGCATCTATGCCTGATACCATCCATGCACCCCATAAAACATCACAGCACCTATGCCCGATACCATGCATGCACCCCCATAAAAACATCACAGCACCTATGCCCGATACCATGCATGCACCCCTTAAAAACATTACCTATGCCCGATACCATCCATGCACACCTTAAAAACATCACATCACCTATGCCCGATACCATGCATGCACCCCTTAAACACATCACCTATGCCCGGTACCATGCATGCACCCCTCAAAAACATCACAGAACCCCTGCCCGATACCATGCATGCACCCCTTAAAAACATCACATCACCTATGTCCGATAACGTGCATGCACCCCTTAAAAACATCACGGCACCCATGCTTGATACCATGCATGCACCCCTTAAAACATCCCAGCACATATGCCCGATACCATGCATGCACCCCTTAAAAACATCACAGCACCTATGCTCGATTCCATCCATGCACCCCTTAAAAACATCACAGCACCTATGCCAGATACCATGCATGCACCCCTTAAAAACATCACAGCATCTATGCCTGATACCATCCATGCACCCCATAAAACATCACAGCACCTATGCCCGATACCATGCATGCACCGCCATAAAAACATCACAGCACATATGCCCGATACCATGCATGCACCCCTTAAAAATATCACAGCACCTATGCCCGATACCATCCATACACCCCTCAAAAAGATCACAGCACCTTTGCCCGATACCATGCATGCACTCCTTAAAAACTCAACATAACTCACATACAAATTAGTCAATACTTTCTTTAAAGAAAACAATGGCATCCATGGGGATTTACTACATTTTAAAAGTTAAAATGTAAAAACCTTGGGTATCCCATTGTGAAGGTTTAATCTTTCATTAAAAAAGAAAGTTTATCATAGAAAACTAAAAATGTTGGAACCTTATCGCATCCTTAAAAGTAATGTAATGTAAGCGGTCTTGTATAGTGCCCGTCTGCCACTATTGTTGGCTTCACTGTGCTTGGCTCTGTAGGAAACATGCATTGACAATGCCAACAGTTTGGCCTTTTGTGTAGGCATGGGAAAGGCACTTGTCAGGCACTGCTGTAGTTGTATAAAGTGGCTATCAATGGTAACAGGGGACAGTGCAAGTTCCTGGGTATCTACTAGTAGTGCCTGGCCAATGCCTAATACTTATACATGAGCCAAAACTGTTGGCTTAGCTAATACTTGTTTTCAACAGGACTTCAGTGAAGGACACACCTAGTCCTTATAAATAGAGTGGCTGAAGGCAGACCTGGTTAAGACAGTTTTATTACAACTCCAATTAAGTCATTAACTTTCAGAAAACTACTTTGAAAAAACACTGGCAGTGCATCGTTTGATGGTTAAGCTTGTTAAAGGGAGCTCAAAGAGTTCCCATGAGAAGGTGTTTTGGGCGGGGAGGGGCAGGAATTGAGAGGGAATGGCCATAGGGGTTAGCATGGCCATGGGCAGGCAATGGGTGGCCAAATAACCAAACAACCTCTATACGTTTTGTGTCCCTCCTCATATGCCATTTCTCCCAATCTGAACTCTAATAGAATATTTTTGGCGCAAAGGTGGCACTAAAGCGCCACCTAATAGTCCAAACTGAAAAGGGGGAAGGGTTTCATTAGTGGGACAGTGGGAGAGGCAGATGTGAAACCTTGGGTGTTGATGGGTTCAGGTTGGAATTACCCAGTTCCTGAGTGCCAATCTCCTTTCTTTGTGTTTGGTGGAGAATCTTGGGAGCATGTAAACTTGGGGGCATAAGGAAGAGCCAGAGATTTGATAGACTTTAGCGCTTTGTATCTGGTTAGTTGTGGATGTGGGAGAGTGTGATAAGGCTAAAGAGTAGAGCTTAGTTGTGGCTTAGTTAGTGTTGATGTGCTAATATGTAAGCCTGTGGTCGCTGTCTGTGGGGGATTTGGGTGTGTTTTGTAAGGTGGTAGGAGATCGTAGAGGGGAGTCGATTAGTCGGGGGAAGGCGGGAGTAGACCAAAAGAGCAAAACAACCTGCAACCTTGCATTCCTACCCCTGGCTATTTGCAGATGGTCCCATTTTCTAGGTCCTAGTTTTTCTCTTAGTAGGAATGATTTCTCTTTAGGCAACTTTCCCTCCATAGTTCATCAGTCTACATTTCTTGTGACTTTTTAACATTGCACACAGCATTTTAGGAATGCTTTTGTATCACCCTAGCTTTTTGCACTTGGGATTTTTGGTTACTTTTACATGTGGCTGACGACAAGCTTGGGGCAGCAGATACATTTGCCCCATTGCTGCGTTCGTTCTAGTGTGCACGTTAGCGTTTACCGGGTATGGCCACTAAATGTGGCTAGTGCCCTATAATGGCAGTGCAATGCGATTTTTGCTTTTTCTTTGGCCGTATTGTAGTTTGGCCTTCCGCCTCCCTTGCCAAGTCAGGAAATTCCATATAAGGTCATGCACATGACCGAGAAAGCTGCTACATTCGCGGTCTAGTCATGCCTTTGTTTGTATGTGGCCCAGGAAGGGGGTGCGACTGGCTGGTCCCATTCCACATCTATGGTGCCAGAGAGTCTAGATGTGGGGCATAAGTGAAATCAGTAGTTTCCATTTCAATTCAATTTCTTTATTTGTAAAGCGCGCCTTGCCCTTGGGCATCTGGGCGCTTGTTTTTTTGGTTACAACAGACATATAAGTGACGGCATTGAGTACGTCATATAAATGGATGTATAATCTCTATTTACAATATTTACAGAGGTAAGTAGATACACGTCATATGCAGGGTGGCTAAGCTAGCCGTGCAGAGAGGGAACAGGAAGTGGTGCTAGTTGTCACTGTTCTGGAGCCACAATTTAGTATTGCGTTTGAAGGCATACTGGGAGGGTTCGGACCTGAGTGTGAGAGGCAGCATGTTCCAGAGTTTGGTTGCTAGTACAGGGAAGCTGCAGCCGCCCGCTTTCTGTCGCTTGAATTTGGGGAGGGTCAGACAATTGGCTTGTGCAGATCTCTGCAGTCGAATGGAGGTGCGAGGTGCAAATCGATTGGAGAGATATGGATTGGACAACTACTGGCTGTTTGAAAGGTGTAGATCCTTACCATTGTTGGGCTTGGGCTTGCTACCAGGCTGGATATTGGATAAGAAGAGGACTCCTGCAGCCATTTTTTCAGATCAGCGTTGGAGTCAAGAATCCCTTGTACAAGAACAGCCAACTGAAGATCCGAAGAGGACTCCTGAAGAGACCGAGCATCCCTTCCTGCATCGGCACAGTGAATCGCTGTTGTACTACCTGATCTCTGAAGACCTAGACGGTGCTTCAACCCCTGGATGAGTAGGACCAACTAGTCTTGACATGTTATTGAGGATCCAGCCATCCTGTCCCTTGGGAAAAGTCACTGGACCATCCACTGGACTGACCAGCTCTCTCGTGGGATACCTCGCCAGAACCGTCGCCATTCCCCGGTACACCCGGAACTTCGGTGGTCGCCAGCTTGTAGTACAAGTTTCCTTTCTGGTGAATTTCAGCATCCCAGCAGCAAGGGATCCTTTCCTAGGGAGGCTTCAGCAATCGCGAATGGAAGGATACCTGTCGTTGCCTGTGTGCAGAGACTGTCGCTGGAACACACCTTCCCCAGTCCTGTGAATTGTCCTGAAGAGGCCTGCATTGGTGAATCTTGCATATCCTCATCGCCAGGAGTTGCACCTGGACCGGCCTAGAAGAATCCCTGCAGCCGCAACTCCTGTGCATTTCCAACTGGAACCAATGGCGTGAAAAAACAACCTCCAGCAAACCCCCCCACCCCCGCTTCTCCCTTCAGTCGACCCATCGAGTCATCTGGAAAAATCGGAGTCAGGGGGTGTAAGTAACCGGAAACCATTTCCCACCCCCTGTCTTCCATAGGATAACATTGGGAATACGTCTATTTGTTTCTTACACCTTCTATTCCACTGCCTTTTGGTCAGCGAACCTGGGTAGCATTTTCTGAACGATAAGAATACAATTACTTACCTTATTGAATATCTTCTTTGAACAATCACGGACACAAGTACATTGTAACTTGCCTGTAAATGACTCATTCTGGGGAAAAGCATGACGGCTCTGTTTACTTTTTGGGCCCCATACTTCTTAAGGGGTGGACTGTTTAAGCTAGGGAAATCACTTTTGAATTGGTTCTATCATATACTGCATTATTTCCTTACCTCCTGCGTTGATTGTCATTTGAATGCATTTTATGAACTTCTGCTGAATGTACATATGTTTATTATGGAGCACTGTCCGATAGTATCAGCTGCTAGTTTCATTTTACAGTGTGTTGAAGGCCTTGTATAAAATCGGTCTTTTTATACTTACCTGCCTAAATTGAGTGATTGTTTATTATATTTTGTGGACTCATAGAGGGGCCCTGACCCCACTCACACCCTCCCGAGAATAGCCTTGACTGCTCTCCACGTTTACCTTGATTGGGTTTGGTAATTGTAATTGTTAGATATATCGCGCTTTTCTACTATTACTATAGTCTCAATGCACTTGCGGTGGGAACGTCCTCAGGGACTGTAGTACAGAGTGTGGGAAATTCTCAAAGAGGTTTTACAGTGCGTGTGTACATATGAACCACATTATGGATTGCTTGGGTTGGCTAGGCTCCGGAAAGCAACCAAAGTGGTCAGGCATGTGGGTGGCTGCTGAGGAAGGTCACGATTGCATGCGAGTGCAATAGACTTGTTATGCGTCCCTCTGAACCGGAATTTTGCTGTAGGTTGTCGCTGTATTCCAATGGCAGAGGTGTGAGGCAAGTCTGGGGTGAGTAAGCTTAAAAACATTGTGTCCAGCTAGACCAAATATTTTCATAGGTTGTAGCTGCATTCTAATGTGCGTGGATGGATAGCCGTGCTTGCAGCAAATGTGCACCAGAGTGGTGCATTTATACGTACCTGGAGGTCCGATGTGGCTTATCTTTGATGTCGCTGTGTCATTACCAGGGTTGGAGTGGCACCTCTGCCTTTCGGCCCGTTGCCGTGCCGAAATCGTCCCTGGGGATTGGGGGCGGCCGGTTTCTGGCCATGCCTGGGCCGGTTTGAAGAAGATAAAATATGAAAAAAATATATATTTTTTTCATTTTTTTAAAAAAAGCCTTTCATCTTTCTTAGGTCGATACATGAGTACCAACACAGGTTGGGTGATATTCTATGCATATTTGTTCTTTAAAAAAGAGCTTAAGCCTAAGTGCTATACAGTAACATATTATTTGGCCTTGTACGTTTGCTTGGATTTACAGTAATTTAGTGTACTTCGGTCCAATGCTATTTGATGCCACTTCCTGTTTTGTCAAGGGGTGAAAGGTTGTGTTTCATCGCTTCCCGGGATGTCACTTTGGGGTGGGGGTCTGTCATCAGAGGTCGACCGTGAGGCTAGGGGTGGGCCATTTTTTAAGGCGAGGGGTCGGCCACTTTTTTTTGGGTGACCGGGCCTATTTCTTGTCCTAGTCTGACCCTGATTAGATCATCTGTGGGGACAAAAAATCTGCTACCGTTCCTAGACTCTTCTATGCATTATTGGTAGACTGCCCTCAAGTCTTCTAAGTGCAAGCAGACTACCATGGGAACTATGGCATAGGATCCTGAAAGCAGAAGACGCTACCTTGAAAGCCTTACTGAAACGATCTTCTCAGTTGTAAAGGCGCTAATTGGCAGTCCTCTGCTAACTGCAGGATCATGGTGCCAAAGCTTATTGAGGATCTATAAGTGCGATGAAGGTTACCAGTGTAGATCTTGAGAGTAAAGGCGGGCTAAACATTACATGCTGTCTTACCAGACTCTTCTAAGGGTCACGCGAGTGCTATTCTTATCAATTGCAGTGCGTGTTGTAACTTGCACCGTTTGCTCCGGGTGCAGCATACGTGCTGGCTTACATGTGCAGTCTTTTTAAGTCGCAATGTCCTTCCCTACCCCCAAAACCATCCAAGCATGACTATCTTTTACCTCTGCAAGTTCTATCCATGGGCGATCCATTCAGGTGCGACACATCGCCTGTCCCTCACAAAGCATTCTGAGTTTAGTGCACTTCCTAACCTGAGCAATCCATCTACGTATAAAACCTTTCCTATCCTTCGCAGAACATGGTGTAGTACATTTCCTAGCCTCAATTCTCCTTTTCAGTCTTAACATGTTTCCTATCCCGCACAACCCATTGAAGTGTAATACGTTTCCTACCCCCTGCAAACCAAGTGATGCATTTCATCCCTATGGCCGATGCGAATTAGCTGCGTCGGCCACAGCTTTGCGTGACCGTAGTCGACGTAGGAGTGCATAGTGTTGATGGTGGTTTGTGCGTACCAATTAGATTGGCCGGCCGCCATGATAATGGCCTGCACCGCCTGAGGTTACCAGTTTGCGAGATGTGGCGCCGCGACAACGGCCGGCGATGGCTGGGGTTTCAGGTCATGACCCTGGGTGGTTTGCCCTGTCGTCGTAGGGGGATGGCTGTTCCGTGTTGTGCTGCATCTTGCCGAGCGGACACCTTTTGGCTAACCTCTCAGAGTTCCCTGTTCACTATGACTAGGGTGGCCTCCTAAACTCTGTCAACTAGGCCATATTCTAGAAATCCATCTCTCTCCCCCTCCCCCTCCTCTCTCTCACCCTCCCTCTCTCTTTCTCTCCCTCTGTGTTACCACATTTCACACCAAACTACTAACTTTCACATTCAAGGTCAGTATACAAACATAACACAGAATACTATGGGCACAATGTTGATTTTCCTTGATCTTTTTCCATTGTTCATTAACAAGCTAAACCTTAATGTTTGCATTCACAATAACTGTAGATTTTAACAATGTATAGGTTGTAACCGTAACTTTAAAAGAAAAGAAGAAAGTTCTCAGGAACGTATATATGCAAATCACATAAACCGGACAATTTTGCTACGATACTGCAATATATAGATTTGTTTATTTCACGGTGACGTGATAGAAATTTGGTTTCACAGCAGGAAGATAGACACTTGCTGCAGGCTGGGCCGGGCACGGCCGCAGCACATGGTTTGCAAGCACAGAAGCTGCACAGCGTGGCCACAGGCTGTATGGCCAGTTGGTTTTGCTGGTAGCAGTGCTGGGAGGAGTTCATAGCTTGTAGCTATTCCCAGGAAGAGTGGCTGCTCGGAATGGTCACATGGACCCTCCTAACTGTGGTACACTCAATATACCAGATTATTTTAACCCTGTTCGTCCTCTGTAAAGGGGCTCCCACGCTTTGGTACATTTTGTAAAACGTAGGGTGTTATGCCAAATGACACAGGGTAATCCAGACGTGGACCCCTTGCTCACTGTGCCTCAAGAGGCTCAGCTTCACCTCAATGATGGGGCCCAACAAGGCTGGGGGTGCTGATGATACGCTTGCTCAGAGGAGACTGGCCTAGCATTTTGGTACTGGACTGCCCTTGTAGGTGAGACCAGACAGAATTGCAAATATTTCTGTTCTGTGAAGGCTCATTGAGCTATAATGAGGCTGTAGAGCCTTCTGAGGGGAAGAAATTCCATAGAATAGTGTATTTGAACCATGTTCTTTCTCAGTAGAGGGGCTGTCACGCTTGTAAATTGTGTAATACTTGGGGTCTCACCCTAATTCACCCAGTTTGATCCAGACGTTGAGCCCTCGCTCAATGTGCCTTAGAGAGGCTCAGCCTCACCTCACTGAGGAAGCCCAGTAAGCCCGAAACACGTGCCTGGGATTGCTGTTGGTACTCTTGTTCAGAGATTTGACTAGCATTTTGGGCCTGGACTGCCCTTGCGGGTGAGACCAGACTGATATGCAAATGGATATTTCTCTTCTGGGAAGGGTGCTGTGTGCTAACACGCGGCTGTACACCTTCCTTAGTGGAATTTATCTCATAGAACGTGTTAATTGAACCATTTTCGCTCTCTGTAGAGGGACTGGCACACTTTGTAAAGTATGGTCACTCGCCAGGCTTACCGGCACTCACTGAGAGTAGGGTCAATGTGCCTGAGACGAGGCAGAATTAAGTCCATGTCTAGTTATCACAGTGAGCCTTGGGCACTCTAGCCATGGAGACTGTGTGCAGTGACAAGGGCACTGGCTACACGCTAGCCACCAATCATACCATGCATGGAAGGATTCCATCCCCTGTTGGGGGTCCCTGCCTCCTGGGCATGGTGTGTGGGTATTCCAAGGATACCCCTTCTTGCATATGGTATGACAGTGGAGCACGACCTCGGAAAAGCACCCGGGGAAGCGCTGACCTCCTACCCAAATTATACCCAATAAACACTGCTTGAGTATTGTGGGCATGGTTTAAGCATGTGTATGGGGAAGGTGGCACAGTGCGTGTCTTTTCCTGGCATTCATGATGTCATTGGTGATGTCTTCGATGATTCCATTTGTGATGTGTTGTGCTTAGCAAGGGCAGGGTGTGTGAAGGTTGCGCTAGTAACTAACGTTGCTCCCGTGCCTGCTGGTCCTAGAGACCAAAGCTGCTACTCACTTGTGACGCCCAACGAGGCCGAAACATGTCTGGGGATGCTTGTAGTCTCGTGCAGAAGGGATGTGATTTAGCAGCTCGGGCTGGACTGCCCCTTCTGTCGTGGGATCAAGCCTGATTTGCATATGGTCTTTCCCCTTTTGTAATGACTTGGCAGGAGAAGAACGATGGTCTGGAGGGTTGCCCAGAGCAACCTTCCAGCCATCACCTGTTTTGTTGGGCTAGCAACTAAACCTGGCAAGTTTAATTGCTTTTTTAGATATGTTACCGTAATCTTACTTTGGAACTAATGTTTTTTCTGAGAGATGGAACATTTTTCTAAACATAGTTTATTATAATGGCAGAGAAGCATAACTTCCCTTAATGGGTTGTTTAAACTGATTTTAAAATATCTATATCCATATATAAATATACATAGTCGCAGGAAAGGTGTTTATTTCTAGACATTCATGGAAAAAGGCGCAGAGATCCTGCAAAGCCTGTGCGCCGAGTACGACTCTGCACGAGCCTGCGCGCAGAAGTTATTCTGTGCGCTCCATGTAGTTATGGAATTGATCATGCAAAGTAACCGTATAAGCAAGTCGCAGCCGAACGCCCCATCACACCCCCACGCAAAGCCAGAACAGCGATCTTTACGTGTTCCTCCAGGGCGAATACATTCACCCTTCAAACAGTGTTTGGGGTCCCCCGCAAGCAGGCCTGCACCTCGAGCACCCTGCGCTGGGTCCCCTGTAACTGTTACGGGCACCCGACAACATGCGTATGGTTTACCATAACTCGGGTAAGCCCAGGAATACCTGCTTGCGAACCCTGTAAACGTTCCAGCACTGTGCTACACTGCGCACGGGCACCCCTAAAGCTGACACCTGATCTTAACCTCTGCGCGGTGAACCCTATGACCAAGTGTCTGTACGCCTGCCTTCAGGTGACGGTTAGTATGAGGACTTTGCGTGGCCATTGCCCTGCTCGGACCCATGAATATGTATCGTTCCATGCAATAGTGGGCGTGCAATGGCCTGCTTGCGGGCTGTCCCTCGTAACACCCACATTTTCCCTTGCTCTCCCTCATTTTCCGAGTTCCACCCTCTTCCCTGCCCTCTGCGCAAGCCACGCCCATGCTCTGCGTGGTGTCTCGCGCAACGCACACGGCCTCTCGCAGTGATGTGCCAAGCCGTGCAAAGTCCAGAAAAGTACTGCGCAGTCAATTCCATTAATCTACAAACTGAATTTCGCACACGATTTTGGCGTGCACAGTCCCTATTTTCCGCACAGATATTTCCATGAATAGTCTACAGAAAAAAAAGCGCTTTTTGTAGGAATGTCTTCCACAGGAAGGGATTCACTCAGATAAAGGAACCGTCCTTTCTAGTTTTGGCTGCAAGTGCTGGTTCGAAGCCCAGTCCGTTGGCGTGGGAAGTAAAGATAGTGGCTAGATGGGGGGTGCGAGGAGCCACACACAGCCTGTGGGTGGTGTTTGCATTTTTATCCAGCTATTGCCCGCCCATGGCCATCTTTCTGCCCATTGCCACCCAATACTTGCCCCTCCCCATCCCCCATGAGTTGGGTATGCGTTTAAGAAGATGCCATTGTTATTTCTAAACAGTTTTCCGTAAGGTCATGGCTTAACTGCAAATGTAAACCAGCTTCAGCTTCATTGTAATAACAATATTTAAGCAAGTGGTCCTGCAGCAGCTTGATTTATACGCAACATGTGTGCTGTTGCATGTGTTCAGTGCACTGAATTCCTGTTATAAAGAAACATTGACAAAGCCAACAGATTTCGCTCTCGTGTAGGCAGTAAATACATATGTCACACAAAAATTGGGTAAACCCACAAGTCGAATCAAGGCGTGAACTCAGTGGGAAACAGGGAAAATAACGTGGGTCCAGGCCAAAATGGCATATATATATATATATATATATATATATATATATATATATATATATATATATATATATATATATATATATATATACATACACACATACATATACACGCACACACACAAAAACAAAACAAATTCAGCATGGAACAATACATAAGTCATGGGCATTTAACAACATTGTATAATAAAGGCAAATGTATTAATTGTGCACCCATATTAAAAAAGCAGAAAGAACTTGTCTGCAAAGCAAACACACCTAACCAACCAACACACAACCAAATAGGCATGGAAACCTCAATCAAACCCCAATTAAATCAACGACAGTCTCACTATATCGCCACATGTAGAAATTGGAAAACAAACCCATTAACAGGGAAGAGGGTGGAAAAAATAATCCCTCCCGCCTCCAATTTTACTAACACTGTGTGTGCCATTACTCTGTACCACCTATGTGCAATTAATACATTTGAAGAAAAGATCACAACAAATATACATATTCTGTGGTATATTTTGCAATAAACAATCGCCAACTCGAGTTTCGGCTCTTTAGTTCAGTTGTTGATTTAAAACGACCCCATCATTCTTCAGGGCACAAAACCATCAAGGAGGTTGGGTGAATTAATATTCTCCGTCCTCCAGTATAAGACACAGCCATGGAGGCTCCATACTGGTTCTTATCATTTCTAACACCCAGTTAGTCAACTATTAGCCAACTAGCTTCACGGTGTGTAGTTAAGCAACCAGACACCATTGTCTATATCTTCATTCTGAACACGCATTCAAAGACGGGAACATTAAATTATCTCTGTGCTTCTCATTGTTAAGTCAATTCTGTGCACGTCGACCTCAATCTGTATACACTGGAATGACTGCGCTGCGTTTGTTGGCAACCCTTACTCCCGACTGCCAGTAGATAATACGCTATGTTAATACCATGCTGTAGCTCAGGGGCAACGCGTTTGTCTTGGAAGCGAGACAACATTGCAGCAAGACAGGTTCGAATCCCGATCCCGCGCGTTTTAAATGAACAATAAAATAAAAATAAATCTCATTACAGCAGTGCCTGGAATATGCCAATGCCAGGTCTACACAAAACAAGCCAAAGCTGGTGGCTTTGCCAATGCTTGCTTAAAGGAATGTTGTCGGTGCATTATAAGGAGTGTCAGCTGTGGCCGAGGAGCGTCTCCTCACACAGGGAATGTTCTTGCGATGGTGGAGTGGCACGTTGGAGTTGTGGGGAGTTTCTGTTATCCGGGCTCCCCCAGACTTGTGAAAAGTTCTCTTGACTTTCGGAAATAGTACTTTTAAAATGGATTTTATTATGATCACAGAGGAGGGAGGGATTCACATCCCTTTCAGCCTGAAAAGCTATCTTTTCATCTGCAATGCTTCAAAAAAAAAAGCAAAGGCTGGAAGCAGCCCAGTCTACAAAGAAGGCTTTTGTGGCGGGCGCATCTAAAGAGCTGATGGCCGGCCCAGCCGAAGATAGTAATTAGAGGAAAAATCGCTTGCTGTTTTTTTTGGCGACAGGTAAAAAGAAAGATCTTATCGCTGCGAGGTTCTCACCTGCCCAGGGCAGGATTAATTAGATGGGAGCACCTTTAATGGGGCCTTGTGCTCCAGGGGACGTTTGGCAGGGGCCTAACAGGCTCAGCCTTTATTAAAGGAGATTGGAGATATGAGGGCTCTTGTAGGAGAGATCAGGTAACCGGGCAGGGAAAGCCTGACTTACCTGCTTGGGGGTGGGAGCGTGGCGGGCAAGGCGCGGCTCAAGTCTCCGGAGCTAGACTGGCAGGTGGCTTTGTTTCGAGCAATGGGCGGCCTGTGCATTTCAGCTTCAAAAGATTCTGTCATTTTGTGTACAATTCATTAGAGGTGTAGGTGTGTGTGTATGTGTGTGTATTTATATATATCTTGCTTAACACATCATTTGTGTGGTGGCTGCTGGAGTGCTGTGTCCACTTCTGGAGGCCTCGCGTGGAGTGTTGGGTCTAGTTCTATGGGCTTTACATGGAGTGCTGTGTCCACTTCTGGAGGCCTCGCGTGGAGTGTTGCGTCTAGTTCTGTCGGCTTTACAAGGAGTGCTGTGTCTGCTTCTGGAGACTTTGCATGGAGTGTTGCGCCTAGTTCTGTCGGCTTTACATGGAGTGCTGTGTCCACTTCTGGAGGCCTCGCGTGGAGTGTTGCGTCTAGTTCTGTCGGCTTTACAAGGAGTGCTGTGTCTGCTTCTGGAGGCTTTGCATGGAGTGTTGCGCCTAGTTCTGTCGGCTTTCCATGGAGTGCTGTGTCCACTTCTGGAGGCCTCACGTGGAGTGTTGGGTCTAGTTCTGTGGGCTTTACATGGAGTGCTGTGTCCACTTCTGGAGGCCTCGCGTGGAGTGTTCCGTCTAGTTCTGTCGGCTTTTCATGGAGTGCTGTGTCCACTTCTGGAGGCTTTGCGTGGAGTGTTGCATCTAGCTCTGTCGGCTTTACATGGAGTGCTGTGTCCACTTCTTCAGGCCTCACATCAATTGCTTTGTTCATTTTATGAGTCCTCACATGCAGTATTGTATCCCGTTTTGGAGACCTCACATGCACTATTGCGTCGATTATTTTAAAGTCATCAGATGGCTTGTTACGTCCACTTCTGGAGGCCACAAATGGTGTGTTGCATCTAGTACTGGGGGCCTCACATGGGGTGCTGTGCACTGTTTTGAAGGCCTCATAATTAAGTATTGTGTCCATTTCTGAAGTCCTCACTTGCAGTATTCTGTCTTGTTCTGGAGATCTCATGTGTAGTGTTGTCCTGTTCTAGATACCTCACTTGCAGTGTTGCGTCCAGTTCTGCAGATCTCACATGTTGTATTGCATCCAGTTCCGGAGACTCTGCAGTTAGCATTGCGTCCAGTTTTGAAGATCTCACATGCAGCATTGCTTCAAATTCTGGAGGCCTCACATGCAGTATTGTGTCCAGCTCTGGAGAGCTCACATACAGTATTATGTCAATTTCTGGAGATCTTACATGCAGTACTGCTTCAAGTTCTGGAGGCCTAACACGCAGTATTGTCCCATTCAATAGACCTCATTTGCAATGTTTTGTCCAGTTCTTGAGATCTCCCATGCTGTATACATCACATCCAATATTTAGTCCAGCTATGGCGACCTCACATGCAGTATTGCATCAGGTTCTGGAGACAACACGTTGAATATTACATCCAGTTCTGGAGTCCTCACAAGGAATTTTGCGTCCATTTCATGAGCCTGACATGGAGCGTTGTGTCAATTTCTGGAAATCTCACCTGAAGCAATGTCATGCCTGAGTGTCAGGATCAATGTGGAGATCTGGGGCAGTGGGTCCTGCATGCATGCCCGTGGCATCCTTGCATGAGGACCATTAGAGCATTGTGTCCAGTGCATGCCCTGTGTCCAGTGCATGCCCGTGGTATCCTGGCAGCATGAGGACCATTAGAGCATTGTGTCCAGTGCATGCCCGTGGCATCCTTGCAGCATGAGGACCATTAGAGCATTGTGTCCAGTGCATGCCGGTGGCATCCTGGCAGCATGAGGACCATTAGAGCATTGTGTCCAGTGCATGCCGGTGGCATCCTGGCAGCATGAGGACCCTTAGAGCATTGTGTCCAGTGCATGCCCGTGGCATCCTGGCAGCATGAGGACCCTTAGAGCATTGTGTCCAGTGCATGCCCGTGGTATCCTGGCAGCATGAGGACCCTCAGAGCATTGTGTCCAGTGCATGCCCGTGGCATCCTGGCAGCATGAGGACCCTCAGAGCATTGTGTCCAGTGCATGCCCGTGGCATCCTGGCAGCATGAGGACCATTAGAGCATTGTGTCCAGTGCATGCCCGTGGGATCCTGGCAGCATGAGGACCATTAGAGCATTGTGTCCAGTGCATGCCCGTGGCATCCTGGCAGCATGAGGACCATTAGAGCATTGTGTCCAGTGCATGCCCGTGGCATCCTGGCAGCATGAGGACCCTCAGAGCATTGTGTCCAGTGCATGCCCGTGGCATCCTGGCAGCATGAGGATCATTAGAGCATTGTGTCCAGTGCATGCCCATGGCATCCTGGCAGCATGAGGACCATTAGAGCATTGTGTCCAGTGCATGCCCATGGCATCCTGGCAGCATGAGGACCATTAGAGCATTGTGTCCAGTGCATGCCCATGGGATCCTGGCAGCATGAGGACCATTAGAGCATTGTGTCCAGTGCATGCCCATGGGATCCTGGCAGCATGAGGTCCATTAGAGGACCATTAGAGCATTGTGTCCAGTGCATGCCCATGGCATCCTGGCAGCACGGGGACCATTAGAGCATTGTGTCCAGTGCATGCCCATGGCATCCTGGCAGCATGAGGACCATTAGAGCATTGTGTCCAGTGCATGCCCATGGGATCCTGGCAGCATGAGGACCATTAGAGCACTGTGTCCAGTGCATGCCCATGGGATCCTGCCCATTAGAGCATTGTGTCCAGTTTCACGGCTTAGGCTAGAGACTGGTTTGCCTAATGTGGTGTTGGCTGGCATCGGCAGCCCTGTGTGGGGTTTTTGCCTAATAGACTGATTGGTTATTCAACTTTAGAAAGTCTGCCAACTTTGATTTCTTACCACTGTTCCAATATGGCCGACTATGCATCATTGGCTGAGTTTCTCCTATTCCAATATAGCTAGTCAATTGAGTATGCTGCCTTCTTTTCAAATGTTTGTGGCAGACTATTGGGCTGGTGACTGTTGCTGCTGGATAGCTTCCCATGTGCCCAGGGGTGTTTCGTCTCTAAAGCTCGTGTCTTTAGTCCAATGGTTACCCTCCCAGAAGAGCTTCTGGTATCTTTCTTTGTAATCAGAAAATATACTGTAGCTACAAATAAGGATTGTCCTTTTATCTGCACGTAAAAGAATAAAGTGGGACGTGTGTGTCAATTTAATTGTGCCTTGTAGAGTATTCAGCCCTGTCTACACGAGTACTGTCTGCTGGCTGCCATTCCTGGGTGTGGACCTAGGGTACCTCATAGAATACCCAGCCCTGTCTCCAGGAGTACTCTCTCTGGCTGCCTGTCCCAGGCATGATCCTAGGGTGCCTCATAGAATACCCAGCCTTGTCTACACGAGTACTCTCGGATGGCTGCCTTTCCTGTGCGTGGACCTAGGGTGCCTCATAGAATACCCAGCCCTGTCTACACAAGTACTCTCTGATGGCTGCCTTTCGTGGACGTGGACCTAGGGTGCCTGATAGAATACCCAGCCCTGTCTACACGAGTACTCTCTGATGGCTGCCTTTCCCGGGCATGATCCTAGGGTGCCTCATAGAATACCCAGCCATGCCTACACGAGTACTCTGATGACTGCCTTTCCATGGCGTGGACCTAGGGTGCCTGATAGAATACCCAGCCCTGTCTACACGACTACTCTCTCTGGCTGCCTTTCCTGGGCGTGGACCTAGGGTGCCTCATAGAATACCCAGCCCTGTCTACAAAAGTACTCTCTCTGGCTGCCTTTCCTGGGCGTGGACCTAGGGTGCCTCATAGAATACCCAGCCCTGTCTACCCGAGTGCTTTCTGATGACTGCCTTTCCTGGGCATGATCCTAGGGTGCCTCATAGAATACCCAGCCATGTCTACACGAGTACTCTCTGATGGCTGCCTTTCCTGGGCGTGGCCTGAGGGTGCCTCATAGAATACCCAGCCCTGTCTACATGAGTACTCTCTGATGGCTGCCTTTCCTGGGCATGGACCTAGGGTGCCTCATAGAATACCCAGCCCTGTCTACACGCGTACTCTCTGATGGCTGCCTTTCCCGGGCATGATCCTAGGGTGCCTGATAGAATACCCAGCCCTGTCTCCAGAAGTACTCTCTGATGGCTGCCTTTCCCGGGCGTGGACCTAGGGTGCCTGATAGAATACACAGCCCTGTCTCCAGGAGTACTCTCTGATGGCTGCCTTTCCCGGGCGTGGACCTAGGGTGCCTGATAGAATACCCAGCCCTGTCTCCAGGAGTACTCTCTGATGGCTGCCTTTCCCGGGCATGATCCTAGGGTGCCTCATAGAATACCCAGCCCTGTCTACACAAGTACTCTCTGATGGCTGCCTTTCCTGGGCGTGGACCGAGGGTGCCTCATAGAATACCCAGCCCTGTCTACACGAGTACTCTCTGATGGCTGCCTTTCCCGGGCATGATACTAGGGTGGCTCATAGAATACCCAGCCCTGTCTCCAGGAGTACTCTCTGATGGCTGCCTTTCCTGGGCGTGGACCTAGGGTGCCTCATAGAATACCCAGCCCTGTCTACACAAGTACTCTCTGATGGCTGCCTTTCCTGGGCGTGGACCGAGGGTGCCTCATAGAATACCCAGCCCTGTCTACACGAGTACTCTCTGATGGCTGCCTTTCCCGGGCATGATCCTAGGGTGCCTCATAGAATACCCAGCCCTGTCTCCAGGAGTACTCTCTGATGGCTGCCTTTCCTGGGCGTGGACCTAGGGTGCCTCATAGAATACCCAGCCCTGTCTACACAAGTACTCTCTGATGGCTGCCTTTCCTGGGCGTGGACCGAGGGTGCCTCATAGAATACCCAGCCCTGTCTACACGAGTACTCTGATGGCTGCCTTTCCCGGGCATGATCCTAGGGTGCCTCATAGAATACCCAGCCCTGTCTCCAGGAGTACTCTCTGATGGCTGCCTTTCCTGGGCGTAGACCTAGGGTGCCTTATAGAATACCCAGCCCTGTCTACACGAGTACTCTCTGATGGCTGCCTTTCCTGGGCGTGGACCGAGGGTGCCTCATAGAATACCCAGCCCTGTCTACACGAGTACTCTCTGATGGCTGCCTTTCCTGGGCGTGGACCTAGGGTGCCTCATAGAATACCCAGCCCTGTCTCCAGGAGTACTCTCTGATGGCTGCCTTTCCTGGGCGTGGACCTAGGGTGCCTGATAGAATACCCAGCCCTGTCTCCAGGAGTACTCTCTGATGGCTGCCTTTCCTGGGCGTGGACCTAGGGTGCCTGATAGAATACGCAGTTTAATCGGAAACACACGTACATAGTTTCACCTGTTGGCGTCTCCCAGGCTAGAGGGTATTTCATCATTCCACGTGTGCACCCTGGTTGCCTCGCCCACTGGTCGCGGGATCCGGTGCCAGCTGCGGGGTGGGGCGGGTCGGTGTAATGAACCTCCAACAGGTCCTCTTGGGCGCAGAATTAGGCACCGGCTCGGACTGGCCTATAGGGCAGCAGGGCAATGACCGCAGTGCCAGCCATTCTTGAGGGGCCTCTTTTTTTGGCCCGAGCGTGCCAGTTTCATAAGTTACTACACTAGTTTTAACCAAAGTAACTTAGCAAATATGTTTTCTCAAATGCATTATTTGAAATATATTTGAGCATAGTACTCGGTTCTGGATAGGAATGAGGGTAATGTGCGAGTGGGGGCCACTTCTTCATTGGTGCCTGGACGGATTTTATGCCCCAGCCCCACCCTGCTAGGAAATGAATCAGGGAGCGGGGCCATAACTCCTGCCCTGACACTGCTGTAACTTTCCCTGCGTGTATCAACTCGTGCAGGCAATTAGGATTCAATTAAAATATTCCCTTTTATGAGTTTAACGACTGACCTTGAAGTTAATGCTGCCTTTATTTCATTGCAGCTCTCTGGATAAATGTTAACCCTGCTCGGGTGGGGAGGGCTGGCATGCCGCCCTCACTGCCCCCAAGAGGAGCGTGCCCCCCCTTCCCCCGGCCTTGCCAACTGGAATGATGCAGCCCAGGGTGGACTGGCCTGTAGGGAACTCTGCTTTTATTTCCAAATGTTTTTTTTGTTTTTTTTTTATTTCTTGTGCATTTAGTTCCATACAAAGAAACTTTAAGCACACTTAACAGTACAATAAACAAAGTAAATGACATTTTAAATAGCATAAAAATAAAAACAGTTACTCAGTGATCAATTAAAAAACAATCCGTATAAAAATCTCCTCCCCTTGTAAATAGTTCTACTTATTGTTCTAATGACCTGTTCATGTTTGTTAATATGCTTCTCTCACTTTTGTACCTGTTGTTATATTGTAAAGTGCTTTGGCTTAAAGCGCTATATACATTCAATAAACATAAACAAACATAAACATAAAGCAAAATGATTACAGATCACTTCATACACTGATCATTCTGGTGTTTTTCATCGTAACAGTCGCCTTACACTGCTTTTTGATCATCCAGTATTCATCTATTGTAATACCAGCGCTTCTTCTTTAACCTTTGTCACCATTGCTTTCTGTGTGTGGTGTGTGGTTTGCTGCTACCACTGCAGCTAAGGGTGTTGCACCAGACAAGTTAGACCAAAATTTGTCACCTGAGCAGTCTTCTAAGTTGGTGACAAAATGAGCATATCCACGTATGCAATAAGATTTCAAAAACCTACAACTTGTAAGACCAGGACGACAGGTTTCTAGTTCCATATGGCACATACGACAAAGCCTTTCCTTATAGGGAAGTTTTGACCAAGACCAGACAAACTCCAGAGTAGGCAATACGTAGGGCAAAACGTTTAAGATCAGTAGGACAGTGTTTAAGTAAGTAGTGGCTAGTTGACCACTAAAGTCTTGTCGAGACAGATCGTAGTATCGGGGCTCACTATGTAGTTTATCAACATTGTTTGATAAATACCATCTTCTTGCTTTTGTTTTTATTTTCACCTCGTAATTGGGGTCAGATATTAGCATGTCCGGTGCCAGATTTAACTGGTCTATAAAAGTTCAACAACTAAACTATTTTCCCCCAGGTTGTCAGTGCTTTTCCTCCATTAGTAGTAGTAACAAATAATTCCACTCATAGCTACCGCTCATGAACTTTGCGTTCCACAATGTGATTATTTCCAAATATTCTCATAGGGAAAGGGGCTGGTCTTGCTGAAAATGTGTAATGTTGGGCGGGCCACTTTGAAACATTTTCCAGGGCCTCTTTTGGTTCCCAGTGCACCCCTGCATCTCCCCGGCGCTAATAACACCTGTGAGTACACCACAAGTCAGCAGTGGTCATTCTCATTAAACTCTGAGGGATGGATGGCTCTGACGGGCTCTCCCGGTTTCCACCCTGCAGCAGGCACATTAACCCACTGCACTACTTGGCCAGCCTTTCGTGGATTTGAGGGACACTTGACGCAGGAAGGGGTTGTAAAGCGGCACGAATGAACAACATGTTGCTCGTTTATGTAAAGGTTGAAGAACTTTCTGCAAAGGACCTGCCCCCACAGTGACCAGACTGTTGGTCAGCAAGGAGGAGTGAGGGGAGCAAACGGATGGCATGGATGCGGGTCCTGAGGGTGAGCGGAAGTCCAGGGTCCTCATGAAAATGTATTCAGTGAGTAAAAGCCTCGCGTGAGAGATTCATTTGGTACACAACTCTCATCAATATTCCATAAACCCCATCGGTATTGAAGCACACATTCCCATATTCCAATAGAATTCAAGGGTCTGCAACCTTTGGCTATCCAGATGTTTCAGACTACAATACCCATGAAACCCGGCTATTGACTATGCTTGTTAGGGCTGCTGGGAATTGTAGTCCAAAATATCTGAAGAGCCAAAGTTTGCAGATCATCCAATATTCCAGAATATGATCTATTACACTCGCGATTATTCTAGAACATCGTCACTTTTCAGAAATCGCGAATACACCACTGTATTTGTATTTATTTTATTTGTATAGCGCTGCCAAAACCCTGGGACATGTGGGCACTGAAACTTACATGAAAATGCATACATAAAGAATTAAATAGTAGCAGTACAAATAGATACAATAAATGGTGTGATACAAAAAAAGAAAAAGCATGTTACTCAGTCATATATATACAAATGGTGGCAGATAATATACAGTAATAACATTAAGGGACATAGTCTATTGTAGAGCTAAATTCTGTAGTAGGTTTTATGAAGTGGGGCGGTTATGGTCCTGTAATCCAGAGCAGCCTTGAATATTCCAGAACACTCTCCAAATGCTTGGGAGTACACTGAAATGTTTGACAGATCCAGAACACCTCCAAATGTGATCGACCTTATATTTCAGATAAGCACATTCTAGAACTCCCTGCAATAATCCAGACCACGCCACAAAATCACTCTGGAGCACCTGCTGGTGTTCTAGAACCCCCAATATTTGAAAGCACCTTCCAATTTTTGGGAACACCAATTTTGGATAACACCCACAGGATTTCAGAACGTGGTCGGTTTTTCGGCGCCCCCAGTATTTGAGAATGCCCTGCAGAATGTGAAGACCTCTTCCAGTATTCCTGAGCCAAAGTGCCCATTCTTAAACACTCTCTAATATGCCACAATGACTCCAGTATTACCGCACCCTGCGTATTAAGCACACTCGATGCAAAAACGTCCTCTTATTTTGGGGAAAAACGATATTTACAAAACGAAAAAAAACGCCGCCCACTATTCTCCAAGGCCCTGCCCCGGGCGCCCACGTGGACCCTTCAGAATTCCAGGCCATGATGCCAAATGTTTAGATCACCCCTTAACTCCCTATGGCGCCCTTGGGGTGAGGTGGGGTCTCTGCACCCTCAAAGCTGCCTCTTCACCTGCTTCGGTCGCCCTCTGCCCGGGGAGGCGCGCCTCTGACACATTTCAGCAAATGCGTCCCTGTTTATAGCTAGTAAGAGGTAGCTCAGCGGGTTGTGCGCCTTTTCTCTACAACTTTTTTATTTTATTTTGTATTACAGTTTAAAGAAAACGTTTTTACATTTTCAATTCGTAAAATGAGTGCATAACATTCTATTTAATCGACAGTGTTATTGGTATTCATAACCTTTAGCTTCCAATATATACTTCTCCAGCCTTATGGTCAGCTTAACCCCCTTTTAAGGTTATCCGCCCTCTTCGGAGTTTTTCCCTTAAGATCTAGGGGGTTCAAGTACTTTGTCCAAAAAGTCCGTTCCGGCCCACAGCCATGCTACCTGCTGCTCTGTGGGTACGAGCTCCGCTATTCACCCGCTGATAACCAAGACGCTTTATATGTGTATTGGGCCTTTACAGCTGCTCATGAGATGTTTGACTGCCTCGGTCCTGTTCAGGCTTTTTGCAGAACCTGCATTGGTTCTCTAGGCCTCCATGTTGCTGTCTTCTAGACGGCATTTCTTTAGTTTGGTAGGAATAGATTCCGAGGGTGGGTGCTGGGGCATTTCATGGGGCAAGCTTGACATTTATTTCAGGGTCTCGGTTACCGACAACTTTTGTGAGACTTCTGTCAGCCTTTTCTCGCGTGTGAACTTGTTAAAAAAAAAGTGTATCAACAAAAGTGCAAAAGTGTGTCTTGGAAATGAGAAACGCCGGGGTCCGGTATAATGCAATGGAGGGAGGGGGGGGGGTCAGTCTAGTCGGCGGTGCAGTGTGTGGCGAGGCCGTCTCTGAAGTGGCGTCTCTTTTCATCTCTCGACAGGCCTGGATCCCGATAAGCATCTGGGGAGGAGGCTGTCTCAGGTGCGGCCGCATCTCCGGGAGGTAAGCCGACGGGAACGCGAGCAGCGCCCCCCACCAAGCCCCGCCACGCGCCTTTCCTTATCACGACATGGCGCGCTGCAGGAGAAGATGCCCCGGCAACCAGAGCCGTCCATGCTTCACCCCCTGGGTCCATGCTGGCATCCGCGGGGAGCGCTCTAGCAGTCGGGAGTGGGTTACTCTCGCTGGAGGGATTACACAGGCGATCTCGGCACACACTTCCCTGTATGGCAAATAGATATTGGGAGGCGAAATCTGAGCTTCCCTCTCCCATACCTCAGGCACCTGGTAATATATGGCTCAAGGGGGCCTGGGGGTGGCAGAAGTCCCAGATCTGCTGGGGCCTTATGGTTTGGGGCACCAAAGCTACTACCCCTTTGCTCACAATGCTCTACAAGTCTGAAGGGAGAAACGCACAAATGCAGCCTTCTAAAAATCCTGCTCCCTGAAAGAGCGTTTCGGCTTCTCGGAGCTAGGAATGCCAGAAGGAGCCCAGAAAACGCCAGGGTAGTGATAGCCAGGGATGAAGGGTGGAGATTTGGGTTTTGGTAACACAAGGAGGATGGGGACGGACTGTCGCGCTCTAAGTTCAGAGGTGCAATTACATTTGCAAAACTACAAATGGCAATGGAACAAAATTAACTCTTAACCAAAATATAATTAAGGAAAACGTATATTTTTACCTGCCACTGACAGCCTAATGTCTTTTGATTGCTGGGTTATCCACGAGGGGCCTGGTTAGCCCAGGATGGTGTACTGGGGTCGGACCCAGGAGTGATCCTTGATGGGAATGAGTTTAGCTGCATAAGGACTGTCTGATGGGCCCGACCCCATGGATCATCCATGGTCGGGTCTGCTTAGAGGCATAAGGACTGTCTGATGGGGCCCGACCCCATGGATCATCCATGGTGGGGTCTGCTTAGAGGCATAAGGACTGTCTGATGGGGCCCGACCCCATGGCTCATCCATGGTGGGGTCTGCTTAGAGGCATAAGGACTGTCTGATGGGGCCCGACCCCATGGCTCATCCATGGTGGGGTCTGCTTAGAGGCATAAGGACTGTCTGATGGGGCCCGACCCCATGGATCATCCATGGTGGAGTCTGCTTAGAGGCATAAGGACTGTCTGATGGGCCCGACCCCATGGATTATCCATGGTGGGGTCTGCTTAGAGGCATAAGGACTGTCTGATGGGGCCCGACCCCATGGATCATCCATGGTGGGGTCTGCTTAGAGGCATAAGGACTGATGGGCCCGACCCCATGGATCATCCATGGTGGGGTCTGCTTAGAGGCATAAGGACTGTCTGATGGGGCCCGACCCCATGGATCATCCATGGTGGGGTCTGCTTAGAGGCATAAGGACTGTCTGATGGGGCCCGACCCCTGGATTATCCATGGTCGGGTCTGCTTAGAGGCATAAGGACTGTCTGATGGTTCAGGCTTCTAGGATTATATCTGATGGGGTGTGTTCAGTGAGACAAGGACTGTATGTTGCACATACTTGGACTCTATGGGTATTTCTAGCCCTTTGCACCAACAAATGGCATGAAGGTACGAACAATCATGGCTCCAAACTTGCAGGAAAACCTGAACCACAACAAATATCCAGAAGGAGTAAATGGTGCATACACAGGTGTTCAAAAGAAAACCAACCACCCCAGAGTCCTGGCCACAGCGCGTCGATTGTGCATTGATCCCACCAGCTTAGACTTTTTTTGGTATGTTTATTTGTGCATACGTCCAAATTAACTTTAGTATGATAATATGAGGGTGTGGGCGTCTGTACTTGTCCTGTGCACTTATTCTGAGGGCTGCTTACCCTATATTGCTACCGAGGTTGCCCTCCCTAGCCAATGAGGGTGGTTGCTGATGGCGCATGTCCTACGCTCACCCGCCTTTCACTCGTTGTCTTTTCAGCTGTCCCGAAAGTACGGCGTGCACGTGTGCGGCGAAGGCGGCGAGTTTGAAACCTTCACCTTGGACTGCCCTCTCTTCAGGAAGAGGATTGTGGTGTAAGTTGCTGCAGTTGCCTTTGGTACTCTGTTTGTGAAGGAGTAACAGCCCGGCCTGGTTCTTGGCGATGGTCGCTGACCAGGAGCGGCCCTTTCTAGATAGCGAGCAGTCTTCCTGATGACGTTCAAACCACCAGGATTACTGGTCCGGTGTTTTCAAATCTCCCTGAAATAGGTACAGGTTATCTCACATCTTTCTAAAATAGACTGACATTGCATACTTTCCCTGTAATCTTATATGTTATAATACTCAGATCTGTAGCGCTGCCATTTGCATGGCTTCCATCAGTTCTAGCAAATCTGAAAGCAAAGGAGGCGGGTTTGGTTGGTGGGGAGTCGAGGACATACTAGATAGCTTTGCTACTGTGTTGATGTGTTGAGTTCTGCAATAGGGACACCGGCTACCTCATTTACCCCCCGAAAAAGATGCAGGTTACCCAAATCTCTCTATCAAGTGTAGGAGAAACGGATGCAGATTATTGATGGTCTCCTTGAGCGAGATCCAGATAATGGCAAGTCAATCTCGAGCAGGGTCCAGATGACAGCAGGCTGATCTCGAGCAGGGTCCAGATGACAGCAGGCCGATCTCGAGCAGGGTCCAGATGACAGCAGGCCGATCTCGAGCAGGGTCCAGATGACAGTAGGCTGATCTCGAGCAGGTCCAGATGACAGCAGGCCGATCTCGAGCAGGGTCCAGATGACAGTAGGCTGATCTCGAGCAGGTCCAGATGACAGCAGGCCGATCTTGAGCAGGGTCCAGATGACAGCAGGCCGATCTCGAGCAGGGTCCAGATGACAGCAGGCCGATCTTGAGCAGGGTCCAGATGACAGCAAGCCGATCATGAGCAGGGTCCAGATGACAGCAGGCTGATCTCGAGCAGGGTCCAGATGACAGCAGGCCGATCTCGAGCAGGGTCCAGATGACAGCAGGCCGATCTCGAGCAGGGTCCAGATGACAGCAGCCCGATCTCGAGCAGGGTCCAGATGACAGCAGGCCGATCTTGAGCAGGGTCCAGATGACAGCAGGCCGATCTCGAGCAGGGTCCAGATGACAGCAGCCCGATCTTGAGCAGGGTCCAGATGACAGCAGGCCGATCTCGAGTAGGGTCCAGATGACAGCAGCCCGATCTCGAGCAGGGTCAGGTGATGGCACATCATTCTCAAGCAAGGTCCATGTGATGGCTGGTCATTCTCAAGTGGACAACAATTATATTTATTCCCAAGGAAATCGAGCCAAGTCGGTGCACCCAAGCTTCCATTTATGCAGTATTTGGTGCCCGTTGCTGCAAATCCTTCTGGGAGTGACCAACTCACACACAATCTGAGAGCAACCCATGCTCACTACTGTACTTAGTTTGAAATTGATTCACATTGTACCAAACCTGCCTGAAATGTTCATGGCACTCTGGGTTTCTAAAATGGATACCATGTTACCCCATCACTCTCTGAAATTGGTAGAAATGTCAAAGGGAGAGATAGACAAACAACATTTGTGTTACCTTAGCTGTCTGTACGCTATACAACATATTCGATGGTGAAGCAGTATTTTACCAAAAGAAAGTTTGTTGAATTTTGTGTGCATGTAACTTAAAAACAGTTTCTGCAGCAGTATCGCACGTATGGATACTCCCACGAAGAATGACTGACTAAATCCAAGATGGCCAACTTGATTTAGATCACGCGACTTTCCAGAACGTAGAGCATGGTGGAAAAGTAAACCCATTTAAAACTCCCAGGGCCAACAGAATTCAAAGAAGCGGGAGGGAAGAGCCCTATTGGTTGTGGCTCAAGAGGAGGGGTATAAGAAGATTGGAGGAAGGCAGGGAGTCCGCATCTTGAGCTGGTGGCAGGAGCATTGAGCTACTGTACCGAGACACTGATGGGGATGGCGTTGGACTCCTGTTATCTGACTGCCACGTGTTATGTTATTTTACTGACATTTGTAGCGCACACGTTCACCCAGAGGGCATCTTGGCACGAGGATTCCAAAATCACAGCCAACAGCAACTACAACAGAACAGTCTTCACAGCCCGCTGGAAGAGATGATTTTCCATCCCTCTCAAAAGCGCAGGCAGTTCATTCCATAATTTGGCAGCCGCTTTAGAAAAAGCTTGAATTCCCACTCGGGACAGTTGGATTTTAGGAATGGGCAATAGATTGGCCCCACTAGAGCAAAGCAGTCTACCCGGGATGTAGCAATGGAATTTTTCCTACGGTATTCGCCCACCCTGTCCATTAAAGGCCTGGTGAACCAGACATAGCGATTTTATTCTCTGAGCTACCGGCAGCCAATGCAGAACCCGTAGCACAGGACCAATGTGGGCTCCATGTGGTGAATTGGTGGCCACTCGTGCTGCCATTTTGCAGTAGCTGTAACGAATGCAACCCAAAGATTGGGCCAGATAAAAATTATTACAGTAGTCTATACGACTAGTAATCAGAGAGGCCACTACCAGCAGCCACAGGTGAGAAGGGAGGAAGGGGGAGCACCTTCCGAAAAACTCTCAGCAGAAAGGGCCCTACTTACATACTGCACTTACCTGCAGAGACATGGAAAGCGAAGATGAAAGAAGCGCCCCCACATTTTTTACCACCGTCACGGGAAAAGGAAGATCTCCAAGCGTGGAAGGCCAAAGTGAAGGAGTCCAAAGAACAGAACTAGAAGGAGAACCCACCACCAGGACTTCCGTCTTGTCCCTGTTCAGTTTAAGCTAGTTCTCACTCATCCATTCTCCCACTGCAGAAAGACATTCGCGCAGCACAGGCGACCGCTCTGCCCGGTCCAATTGGACCAGAACCTAGATGTCGTCGGCATAAGAGTAACAATGAAACCCATGGGAGCGGATGAGGAGAACTAACGGCTGAACATAGATATTGAAAAGCATGGGGGCAAGGCAGAGCCTTGAGGAACAACCCAAGTGAGAGCCTGTGCCAAAGATAGAAAAGGTGAAAGTAACAGTGATTTGCTTCTCTCAGAAAGAAAAGAAGTGAACCTCGCCAGGATGGTCTCAGAGAGACCCGCCGTTAATAGCTTTGAGAGCAGGTTGGACTGATCGATGGTGTCGAAGGCCGTTGACAGATCTAACAAAATCAGAGCCCGCACTCCACCCTGATCCACCAGGATAATCAGATCAGACACCAGGGCAGTCTCTGTGTCCTGTCCCAGGCGAAATCCAGACTGAAAGGAGTCAAAGAAGAGAGGTTTCCAGGAAAGAAGCGAGAAGAGGTGAGACAAGTGGTTCAAGTAATTTCATACAGAACGGAAGAAGAGAAATAGGACGGAAATTAGCTGACACTGATGCGTCCAGAGATGTTTTCTTCAATAAGGGAATAACTGTTGCTTGCTTCAGTTACGCTGGAATCAAACCTGGCTGACAGGCATAGTTCACAGCATCCGCGACCAAAGGCAACATGCCAAGTACAAATGCTTTAAGCATAGCCAACAGAATCGGATCAGAAGGAGTGGCCGATTTGAAGCTTAAGACCATTCTGTGTGACCTCATCTGCAGAGTAGATAGGGAGGTGTGCCCACACCTGTACGGTGGTCTCAGAGGCCCCCGAAGGGAGAGAGGTCACTCTACATGGCCTCCTCATAGAGAGAGTTTCCTGATTATTTTCCACTTTGGAGATTAAAAAAAACAGAAAGGGAATCGCATATTGCCTGAGAAGATCGAACCCCTGATGAGAGATGGGAGGTGGAAGAGTGATTTCACCACTGAGAAGAGTTCCTTGGACTGATTCAAGGCACGCTCAACTCTCTGAGTGAAAAATGCTTGTTTGGCAGACTGGATGCCTTGGTGATAGCATTTGGTAGTAAGTCGCAGCGTAGCTTTCCCATCCAGACTATAAGAGCGTTGCCATTTACGCTCAGTTTACGAGCATACGAGAGGCTTTCAATTGGTCGCTAAGCAATGGCTCAAAAGAAGCCCTCCGTGCTTGTACCAGTTTCAGAGGAGCTACCTGATGGGCTACCTCAGTAAAGGTGAGCGAGAGGGAGGACAAGTTCATATTAGTGGGGATCCTACATGTGTCCAAGATGAACGACAATAAGCCTTGAGTCTACCGAGCGCCAGTTACGTTCGAGGACAGTACCGGGGATACTTAAGTGGGCACTGCTAACCCCCTTACCTTAAAGGCAATAAGGCTGTGGTCAGACCAAATCACTCGCTTAACTGAGGTGACAGCCATACTGTCTGCCACCGAGAAGACCACGCCCAATATCCCGCCCTGAACGTGCGTAGGCTCAGCTATAACTTGGTAGAGAGAGGCCCAAATCCAACAGTGCCTCACAAAGCTGGGCTACAGTAGTTAGAAGAGGGAAATTGAGCCTTATGTTAAAATATCCCAGCACCACCAGGTTTGCAAACTTGGCCTGAAGGGCTGCCACCAGCTCTACAAATGGATTAAAATAGTTACGTAAGGAACAGGTGGCTGGTAGATCACTAACAAATGCCAGACAATAGATGCTGGCACCGTGTGGCGAACTAATAATGCTTCCATCTTCAATTCATGATCCAGTGGAATTGCTGAGAACTGGAAAGCAGTTCTTAAAATGACTGCACCCCCACCATCCCCACCAGGGTGGTGGGGAAACACGGTCCAAACGAATAAAATTATAATCAACGGGGAGAGCCTGCGCGAGTGCTGGGCCAGATGCTTCCTATGACCACATTTCCATCATGAACCCTGTATCCCATGGTCCTTTAGACAGAAGGTCATGGACGAACATATTATGAGCAGGCAGAGAATGCAGGTTAACTAGAAAAGTATGCAATAAACTATCCTCAACACGCAGCAATGCCATATCCTGACAGCGCTGTAGGAAAGTTATTAGGTAGGGTCGGGTTTATAGGTTGAAGTTCAAGCAAGGTTTCCCTAGAAGCGAACTTACCAGTTGAACAATTTCAGCCTGTTGGACCGTCTGTGAGCCGGACGGGCCCAGACCAGCTTAACTTTGGCACAAATGATGGCGCGACAGGCTCTCTTGATGCGTTTCACTGCTGCGCAGTCTGCCAAAACGACGTATAAGCTAAAAGCTGTATTACCGGAGCCAATCTGCTCCCACTGCGGCTAGACAGTGAAGACAGCCTCCACTTGCTTGCGTGTTAGGCAGAAAGCAAAGAAAGACCTATACACCCGAGCAGAGCTTCGGTGTAGGATGGAGGCCAGGCACCCTCTGCCAATAACTGACATACAAGGAAAGGAACATTTTAAAAAGTCAGAAATAATTAAAATAATATCAAAGGGTAAAATATAATCGCTACATAGCATGAGTGCAGGAAGGTGACGCCCAGGCACATGCCGCAGCCTGGGATAAGACCCAGGGCTTTGAAAGAAAAGTAAATTTGTGAGCGAGTATAAGATAAAACAGAAAACCAAAGAATAGCGTACTGCCACAAGCCGTACCTCGTAATCCAAAGTTTGCCAGTACTGAGGAGCCTTATAGTTCCACTAATGGCAATCCACTTCCACTGCGGCTAGACAGTGAAGACAGACCGACCCCACTTGCTTTCGTGTTAGTCAGAAAGCAAAGAAAGGCCTGTACACCCGAGCCGATACTCAATGTAGGATGGAGGCCAGGCATCCTCTGCCAATAACTGACATATACTTGGAGGGGCTAATCTCAAATCTAATGCTTAGCGTGACCTCTGAGTCCCAGAAAGAACCTATAACTTGAAGAGGCCGCACGACCCTGAAAATGGGATTGCATGAAAAGATTGTATCTACAATGCCAAATGCACGTTTAGAGCTTATTCGGAATAGTAGATAAGATCTAATCCCATAATACCGAACAGGGATGCGGGGAGTGTCTCACATACCTCCAGTTTGGTATTATGGGCTGCGGGGATGTCCCCTGCATACATTATAGGCAGTGCGGGGGACAAACTGGCAACATCCCAAAATACTGAATTACAAAATGCAGACTAATGGGCTCCGTGATGTTGTAATTCGGTCTTTTGGGATACGATATGACAATGTAGACGCCCTGAAAAGCACTCAAAACCTGAGAGCTGCTGCCTACAACCTGAAGGGCACCAGCAACCCTAAAAAGTAGTTAGCCTCTGAGGAGTGCTGTGAACACCGAAAGTGCCTACTTTCTTGAGAACTGTAAACTGTTCTACTTTCTTGAGAACTGTTGAGAGGGTCTTGAGAACTGTAAAAAGTGCAGAGGACCTAATGAGTGCAAAAAACCCTGAATAGCACCTAGAGCCAAAGAGGGCTAAAGAACCATGAGATGGGCCTCAAACCTGAGTAGTGTTGGAAGTTTAAGAAAGTGCCTAGAGTCTGAGAGGTGTGCCGAGAAGCCTGAATTAGTGCTTTGCCACGCAAAGAGTGCTAAAAAGAGTCTGGCAGGTGCGCCGACAATGCAAAGATCATGGAGAAACTTTAGAAAATGCTTGGAGCCTCATAGGAATGTAAGATGTCTGAAGGACACCTCAAATGTGAGACTGGCTTTGAGAAGTTTTCACAAGCACCAAGAGTTTTAAAGGGGCAGTAAGTCTAAAAAACACCCAGAATGTGAGCGGTGCATCAAGAAGTATTAAAAAGATCCTAGAACCTGAGCGGGGCACTGAGGAGTTTAAAAAGCACCTGGATCCTGAGAGAAGTGAAGACAAACCGGAAGGTATGTTCCCCTGAGAATTGTGAAAGACTTGAGAAGATATTGAGAAACATGTCTGGATCACACCTGTGGCCTGTAGATTGTGTGCATACCTTTGCAGTGAGTGCAAAACTAAGCCAGAAGCTTACTGGCTTTAGATCCTGACAGACTGCCACAAACAAGCGCTTCCGACAAGGGGCATGCGCTCCTTACGCGCTCTCATTATGCCCCGCAGAAATATTGGTTCTTGTCTAATGATCCTTTCATCCCTGTGCCAACTACCAATTGCTCATGCAGTTTACCTTTCCAGCTGGATTTGAATACCTGCCACATCCTGGCCTCGGGCAGCACTTACTTGGCCCTATATCCAGTGCACACCTTCCATAAGGCTTTGCGCAAGCCATTCCATTCACAATAAGATATCTCAGTGAGCGGTGCCCCACAGAGCTCTGTCCACGCAGTTCACAGGTTCAAATCCTGGATGGGCCGACTCATCATTTCACCCTCCTGTGGTTGATGAAGAGTACCATTAAGTTGGCCAGTTTGGCAGCAAGAGACAATTCAGCATGTGTGCTCCATAACTATTAATAATATTACTATGGTATGTATTGAGTGCAGAGCCAGCTTGTGGAAGCAATGGAGCGCTTTACGAGTCATAAGGGGGACGGAGACGCGAGGGGATGCAGAGACGCGAGGGTGGACGGGCCAACCACAGATGAGTGAGAGGGTGGGCAATTAGGCAGCAAGGGATCTACAAGCAACCAGGGGAGAACACCAGCCAGTGTCCGGTTAGGGAGGGAGTGGAGGGTGTTTGGGTCTAGGTGGCATGGAAGAGCCATTCCTTGAAGAGGATGGTCCTGAGCTCCTTCCTGAAATTTACACGTGAGGGGGCGAGCCTGGTGTTGGCGGGGAGGAGGTTCCAGAGTCTGGGGGTCTAGATAGTTATGGGCTGAAGAATAGCTGCACAATGTATGGCTGCACTCCAATGACCCCCAAGATTAACCATGTACAAACCCTACTGTATATATGTATATTATTTAACTGATTTACCGTGATGTAATGCATATGCTTATACTGTGCCTGTAACCAAGTTTTTAAGTAATCTTCTTTTCCTGTTCTCTGTAGAACCCTGTTACCTCTGGGTTTGGCACGCCATACAAAATCGACAAACAAACAAACAAACGTTTACATAATTCCTTTGTATGTAGGTGTCAAAGCTCTTCACAGACCAGATCTTATGAGTAGCCTCAATGATTCTGTTTCTCTGTAGACATCCGGGCCCCTGACACACCGTATCTACGGAGTCACCATATACTCCAATTTCTTCAACTACAGACCCCAGGCCTCTGCACAGACTGTATCTTCTGACTTACCCTATTCACCTGTTTCTTTAAATAAAGAGCACAGGGCCCCTCTCCACTCGCTTATAAGCGGAGTCTCCCTATTGAATCTATTCCTTTAAATGGCCACCATCCACTCCGTGTCTGCCGAGTGACTCTTCTCACCCTTTTCTTTAAATGCAGACCCCAGTCTAATACAGAGTTCCCAATCCTGAAAGATTTAGAATGGAACAGATGAGATGGTTCTGGGCATCGTGGAACTGCACCCTTAAAAGCCAAAAACTGGAGCACGTCTGGCCCTGCCGAGAGTATCTTGGAGATATCCATGAGCACATGTGGTTCCCAAGAGGCTGCTCAGTGGCACCCAGGCATCCCCAGATCTGCTCCAGACCCCACACATACAGATCCCAGCTGCCTCCACAGAGAGGGTCTGCTTGCCCTTTCCTATATATCCCTCACCCTCTCCACCGACACTGTCTTCCAAGTTTCTCTATTCCGCCATCATTCAATTACAGACCTCAGCTGCCCCCCCCAACCCGCAGACAGTAGCAGCTGGGTGACTCGTTCATCCTTGAGATTAAATACAGGTCTCATTCTCCCCAGCAGACCGGATCTACTGAATCACTATATTCATATATTCCCTTTAATCAAGAGCCAGAGCCAATCCACAGCCCCTATTCTATGTATCGCCCTTTTGCGTATATTCCTGGTACTACAAACCTCAGTCCCCTTCACAGCCAGCCTCTGCCGAGTCGCCCTTTGAATCAATTATTTTAAATGTTGACCTCAGTCCCCTTCACAGCCAGCCTCTGCTGAGTCACCCTATTTATTTTTAAATAAATGCAGCCATCACTCCCCTTCACAGACAGTATCTGCTGAATCACCCTGTTAAGTGTAATCCTGTGAAGGCAGTCCCGAGTCCTCTCTGCAGCTGCTGAGTCACTATTTAAGTTTGACACCCTACGGAGTCTATTTCTCTAAATTCAAATCTAAGGAACTCCTCACAGATGATATCCGCTGAGCCACACCCTATTGAGCCTATTCTTGTAAATACCAACCTCCGGGCTCTCCACAGACTGTATCCGCTGAGACATCCTATTGGGTCTATTCCTGTAACTTAAACCTTAGGAACTCTCACCAAACAGTAAACGCGGAGTCACCCAATTGAGTCTATTCCTCTAAATGCCAAACCTCAGGACTCTCCACAGACAGTATCCGCTAAATCACCCTATTGAGTCAATCCTTTAAATGCAAACCTCAGGAACCTTCCAGAGACAGATGTCTATTCCTGTAAATACAAACCGCAGGGCTCTCGACACACAGTGCCGCTTAGTGACCTTATTGAGTCTATTCTTGTTAAATGATGCCTCAGGAATTCCCCCAAGACAGTGCCGCTGAGACACCCTATTGAGTCTATTGTTGTTAAATGATGCCTCAGGAATTCCCCCAAGACAGTGCCGCTGAGACACCCTATTGAGTCTATTCTTGTTAAATGATGCCTCAGGAATTCCCCCAAGACAGTGCCGCTGAGACACCCTATTGAGTCTATTCTTGTTAAATGATGCCTCAGGAATTCCCCCAAGACAGTGCCGCTGAGACACCCTATTGAGTCTTTTCTTGTTAAATGATGCCTCAGGAATTCCCCCAAGACAGTGGCGCTGAGACACCCTATTGAGTCTATTCTTGTTAAATTATGCCCCAAGAACTCCCCCAAGACAGTGCCCCTGAGTGACCCTATTGAGTCTTTTCCTGAATGCACACCTCAGAACTCTTCGCACACTATCCACTGAGTGACCCTATTGAGTCTTTTTCTGTGAATGCACACGTCAGAACTCTTCGCACGCATTATCCACTGAGTGACCCTATTGAGTCTTTTCCTGAATGCACACCTCAGAACTCTTCGCACACATTATCCACTGAGTGACCCTATTGAGTCTTTTCCTGTGAATGCACACCTCAGAACTCTTTGCACGCATTATCCACTGAGTGACCCTATTGAGTCTTTTCCTGAATGCACACCTCAGAACTCTTCGCACACATTATCCACTGAGTGACCCTATTGAGTCTTTTCCTGTGAATGCACACCTCAGAACTCTTCGCACGCATTATCCACTGAGTGACCCTATTGAGTCTTTTCCTGTGAATGCACACCTCAGAACTCTTTGCACGCATTATCCACTGAGTGACCCTATTGAGTCTTTTCCTGTGAATGCACACCTCAGAACTCTTTGCACGCATTATCCACTGAGTGACCCTATTGAGTTTTTTCCTGTGAATGCACACCTCAGAACTCTTCGCACGCATTATCCAGAGTGACCCTATTGAGTCTTTTCCTGTGAATGCACACCTCAGCACTCTTCGCACGCATTATCCACTGAGTGACCCTATTGAGTCTTTTCCTGTGAATGCACACCTCAGAACTCTTTGCACGCATTATCCACTGAGTGACCCTATTGAGTCTTTTCCTGTGAATGCACATCTCAGAACTCTTCGCACGCATTATCCACTGAGTGACCCTATTGAGTCTTTTCCTGTGAATGCACACCTCAGAACTCTTCGCACGCATTATCCACTGAGTGACCCTATTGAGTCTTTTCCTGTGAATGCACACCTCAGAACTCTTCGCACGCATTATCCACTGAGTGACCCTATTGAGTCTTTTCCTGTGAATGCACACCTCAGAACTCTTCGCACGCATTATCCAGAGTGACCCTATTGAGTCTTTTCCTGTGAATGCACACCTCAGAACTCTTCGCACGCATTATCCACTGAGTGACCCTATTGAGTCTTTTCCTGTGAATGCACACCTCAGCACTCTTCGCACGCATTATCCACTGAGTGACCCTATTGAGTCTTTTCCTGTGAATGCACACCTCAGAACTCTTCGCACGCATTATCCAGAGTGACCCTATTGAGTCTTTTCCTGTGAATGCACACCTCAGCACTCTTCGCACGCATTATCCACTGAGTGACCCTATTGAGTCTTTTCCTGAATGCACACCTCAGAACTCTTCGCACACATTATCCACTGAGTGACCCTATTGAGTCTTTTCCTGAATGCACACCTCAGAACTCTCCGCACGCATTATCCACTGAGTGACCCTATTGAGTCTTTTCCTGAATGCACACCTCAGAACTCTTCGCACGCATTATCCACTGAGTGACCCTATTGAGTCTTTTCTTGAATGTACACCTCAGAACTCTTCGCACGCATTATCCACTGAGTGACCCTATTGAGTCTTTTCCTGAATGCACACCTCAGAACTCTTCGCACGCATTATCCACTGAGTGACCCTACTGAGTCTTTTCTTGAATGTACACCTCAGAACTCTTCGCACGCATTATCCACTGAGTGACCCTATTGAGTCTTTTCCTGTGAATGCACACCTCAGAACTCTTCGCACGCATTATCCAGAGTGACCCTATTGAGTCTTTTCCTGTGAATGCACACCTCAGAACTCTTTGCACGCATTATCCACTGAGTGACCCTATTGAGTCTTTTCCTGAATGCACACCTCAGAACTCTTCGCACGCATTATCCACTGAGTGACCCTATTGAGTCTTTTCCTGAATGCACACCTCAGAACTCTTCGCACGCATTATCCACTGAGTGACCCTATTGAGTCTTTTCTTGAATGTACACCTCAGAACTCTTCGCACGCATTATCCACTGAGTGACCCTATTGAGTCTTTTCCTGTGAATGCACACCTCAGAACTCTTCGCACACATTATCCACTGAGTGACCCTATTGAGTCTTTTCCTGAATGCACACCTCAGAACTCTTCGCACACATTATCCACTGAGTGACCCTATTGGGTCTATCCTTCTACATGCAACCCTCTAGACCCTGTGCAGACACTATTTCTGCACGGTCTCCCTATTTCTATAGATCCTGTTCTCATTCCCCATACCCAGTGTTTCCACAGAGGTGCCCTCTTCCTGTATATCTGCCCGCGTGCCCCTTATTTGCCCAGTTCCTGGTATTCTGGGTCTCCTGTGCCTCCGGAGCCAGCTTTTTTGCTGATTTTCCCCCTTTGCCCCATTCCCCAGCACACAGTCACTGCACAGACAGTGGGCCTCAATACCAGTTTGGAATACCTCCAAACTTGTAATACATGTGGTAACCATAGTAGTAAGCGTCCTACTTATTCCCCATGCTGGAGTCCCATTCGCACTCACTGGGGACATGCAGTATTTCCGCATGCAGTTATACCACATGGGCCAATGCCGCTATTGTAAGTGGAGCCAATATCTCCACTTAAAACCTGGTGGTTTTTTGTTAATGAGGCCCAGTTCTTCTGTGTTCTCCCTGAAGGAGATTTGTGTCTGACTCGGAGTCATGTGCTGTCCTATGTCTTGCGTGCACAGCATTTTGCGCCACTCTTGGTTTGATACCGCCTTCGCCCCTTTAAAGGCATGCTGTTACTGGCTGTTGGCCTGGGCCATGAGGATGCCATTTTGTTTTAGGGGGCGGGGCTACGGGAATTGGAAGCTCAATCGTCGACTGACTGGTCCTTGTTTCCTGATTTCCAGGGACTCGTCGGAGACTGTGGTGCACTCCGCCGATGCCTTCGCCCCAGTTGCCTATCTCCGCTTCCAGCAGCTGCACCTGGAAGACAAGGAGGCCGTAAGATCTAAAGTTTCTGTACCAACATGTTTTACTCAGCAGATAAATACAGGCCAACGTTGCCCATTCTATTCGGGAGACAGTAGTCCAGTCCTGGGTTTCACTTTGATTGCTGGGACCACCAGTACAAATCCTAGACTGCAAAGTTAAAACTAGGTCTGAGCTACTGTGTCCCGAATAGAACGGGTAATGTTGGCCCACATGCAGATTTGCAAGCCGCACTACACAGCTGCTGTGGTGCTTGGCAAGTGTCCGGGCGGAGTGTAATACCGGATCATGTGACCATGGTTCAGGCCTCTGTGTACCCTAGAAATCCCATATGCTTTATTAGAGGGGGAAAGCTGCTAGCCTATTGGAGGAGGGGGAGGGGTGTCATGTATATGCATATACTGCTCAAAGCCTTTGCAACTCTTTTCTCCAGTGCTACAGGCTTGTACAGAATGCTCCGGGCTCCCTTGGTCACCCACTCCTTCACGCCGAGCACTGCCATTCCGAGATCTGGGAGGTGCTTTCCCCCCATCTCCCTTGCATTTCGTACCTGTTTTTTCTTTCTTTGGTAACGTACTGTGTTGTCTAATGCAGGTTGGATCCTCTGACGCACTTCCGGCCTCCCGCTGTCCATGCCAAGCTTCATTCGAGACCGAGGGCCTTTGCGATCCCCCTGAGGACCACCACGAGGCGGAAACTCCATCGACCGGCTGGGAGCCATCGGAGCGGGAGTCGCCTTCATTCCGTGAGTACCATTGGTCCAGTTCAGGAGAGTGAATCGGATTCTAGCCGGTGTGTTATTTTATCACTTGGTGCATCAATTAAACGGAAACCCGCTGTTGGGGATATCCGTGTATGTCACAGAAGATGGGGGTTGCCCAAAGTTCCCGCAGAGAAGCAGTTGCCGTCACCCTGGGCTGTTTCCAAGTGTCTCATAAAGATGACATCATCCATCTCCAATCCATTGGCTGCTGCTACTTTTCACCTGATTAAAGGACATACAGGAGTGTGGGCGGTCCTCATCTCCATAAACTCAGGAGTTAGGGGGCCATATCTTCTGCTGTCTGCCTAAGTAGTAAAACACTGAAACCATAATTAAATAACGTACAGATAACTTTGCTGGAAGAAAGCTTCTGTTCAGCATGCAACCTAAATGAGCTCTCATAGATCACGTTTCAAGAAACTGCCGAATTAGGAGAAAGCAGCATTTTCACTGTCCAAAGAAGTTCAGTTTTGCAACCTCCAGAGCCACTGATGGTGAATTTCATTAGAGAGAAAGTCCCATCCTCCCTCCTTGCAGACTTCTAAATCCAGGGTGTGTATGTGCTGGGTTTTATATTGCAGAAGCTGGCAAGAAACACAGCAGTAAACGAAAAGGCTACAGAGTAATAGTGTGCAATAAGCAAGTCCCCAGCGTACTGCGGCAAGAGCAAGGCAATATCGCTGCACAGACCTTTTTATTTATGCCTAATGAAAATAGTTCTAGGTAGCTACTAAACTTCTGGCGTTCCATTCCTAATGTCCTCATCGTTCCTCTGGGGAAAAGAAGAAGCTCTCATAAGGGGAGTTTCTTGGTATTAAGGATGTTTGGTGCTGTGGCATCGACATGGACTTGCCCATCCGACAAGTGGCCGCTGGGCAAAATACTATGGGCCTCATTACGACCCAGGCGGAGGACCATGGTGCTAATAGCACCTTGATCCATGTCGGTAACTTACCGACTCCGCCATGAGAAAGGGGGAATTACCACCCCATTACGAGGTTGGCGAGGCGGTAATTCCCCCTTCTTCCTTGGCCCTTCCCCATTTCCTTTTTTGCCCCATAGGGCTCAATGGGAATGGGGAAGGCGCTAAGTACGGTACCACAAATTGCGGTACCGTACTTAGCACCAAGGTCCCTTTGCGGGTCCCTACTTTAACAGCTGGTAAAACCAGCCGTTAAGGTCGGGTCCCGCAAAGGGACCTCGTAATCGGGCGCTAAGTGCCTTTTACGGCGCCTTTAAACACTTAGCGCCAGGGTCGTAATGAGGCCCTATGTGTTGTTCCTTTCTAGCGGCATCTCAGAAGTCTAGTGTCTCGTTTGAGAATGAAACGTGTTGCCCTTTTTGTTGCGAGTGCAAATTCGAAGACGCTGGATGTCTGAATAATGTGGATCCAGTCAGAAGGACGAGAATAAAGGCATCTTCAGGTGTCTGCTGATTTAATCTTTTGGGCATTTAGAGCGTGGAAGGTTGCAAAGAAACTCATTTTAAAATGTTGGAAGAGTGATGCTAGACTCCCATGGATGCCTGGCTACATGACCTTTGTACTCTTTCAGGTCGGGAGAAGGGAACGAACCAGAGGTTGAGAATAATGGATCAATACGTTGCCCTATGGGATGTGTGCAATGATCTAGATTCCTGAATAGTTCTTTTTCTTTTTCCTCGTCCTCCTTCTCCCTCTCATTTCCCACTCTCTATTGATTCTTTTGTTTCCTTTCGACATCTCTTCTGCTGTAGACATCCACACCAAAAAAGTTTAAAGAAACCAGAAGGGGAGGAGGAAAAAAATAAATAAAGGAAAATATATGTATTTTTTGATATTGGTTTATTGGTATTATTGTATTCATACTTTATCGAGACTTTTATTGTATTTGCTTCTCCTTGAACATTTAAAAAGAAAGATTTACAAAAAAACAAAAAAAGAAGAAATGCAATCTGCGACAGCCTCTCTATTCCCAGTGAAACTTACACGCTTCCTAATAAAATGGAGAGCCCCAGTTTCCATTTAATGCAAGTAGCCCCCCCCCACGCCCCACCGCCTTATGTGTCTTCAGTGGGGTGCAGCGCCATGCGGCCTGGCTCTTTGTAAGTGGACGTTAATTCCTGTTTTGCTTTTCTCAAAGTTTTACAAATCAAATGTTAATCTCCAAAAAGACACAAGAAGGCAGCCAAGGCTCATCCTCTCCCCTCCCTGATTAAGGAGGCCCTGCCATGTTCACGTGGAGAGTGGGGTGGGCTGGGGGAGAGGACAGGTTTGCGCCCCTTATTCCATCCCTGCTTCATGCATCGTTGGGCTGCCGCTATCAGGACCCTCGAGTCTGATTTCATGCCCCCTTCCCAGGCGAGAGTCGCTTCATGGTCATGCTGCCTGCACTCCTTGGAGGCCAGCGGCTATTGGTTTTGACAAGTCCTGGGCTTTGGGCAAAGTCCTGTAGACTAACCCCATTGAGGCTCTGAAGTCGCACACACTGCACTCACATCTTGCAACATCCATAAAATAGCAAAAGTGTTTGTCTGTCCTCAATACAATCCACATGGCAAGTTTGATGTCACAGGTCATGCGCACAAACCTGTGTCGGGAGAAGACATGAGTAACGCCCCAACTCACTGATCAAAGTCACACAACTTCAGGCAGTGGTGGTTGTGAAGAAAATCCTTCAGAACCCTCACCCTGGCTCAGATACTATCGCAGCGCTTCTAGCAACAAAAATGGATCCACCTCTAACCCCGGGTTGGTCTGCGATGGTTGCACTGAACATGTAGCTTCAGAACCTTTCTTGTTTTTGGGCCTAGGTGATTTGGTCGAGTTTATTTTCTCAAAGTATATTTTTTAAATTAGTGATTTTGCTGCAAATATAGGCGGAGAGATCCCCGTTGCCTCCCTCCCTCCTTCAATGATATATGATATGTCATTTATAACGCGCGTGCACTCATGTGTTTCTAGGCGCGACAAGTCAATGGAGGGTACGGAGGGCGGACAAGACAAACGATCTTACTAGGCCTTGTGTCATTCAGATCGTGCAAGTGCAGTGATGCAAAGTGCAGGAGTAGGGACGGGGGAAATGCAATCAGGGAAGCATTGCTGTGAGTAAGTGCAGCCCGGACATTGCGGCTCAGGGTAAGTGCAAGGAGGTGGGTGACTGTAGAGGTACAGTTTCATCCCGCAGTGCGCGACTGGCCTGGAGGCAGTGCGGGGGAGACTGATCAGGAGGATCCAGGTACCTAGTGAGAGTCTGAGGGTAACCAAGCAACCAGTCGGCGCAGCAGACAGGTAGGTCAGCAGGGGATGGAGGGAGAGAAAGCAGAGGAGAAAAGGAAGGGTTTGAGCTCCCTCTGGAACTTCAGGTGGTCCGGCTCAAGTTTGAGAGTGGCAGGGAGGCCGTTCCAGAGGGAGGCACCTGCAGAGGAAAGTGATCCACCCCCTACTATCTGCCTGGAGAAACGTCTGACACTCAGAGAGTTGGAGGCAGCAGAACGAAGGGCTTGAGAAGGGAAGTATTTAGGAAGAGACTGTTGACTGTAGTGCGGGCCCCGGCTCCAGAAAGCCCTGTGAACGATACAGAGGGTCTTGTACTTGATCCCTGCAGCCACCGGGAGCCAATAGAGAGATTTCAGGGCTGGAGAGATATGGTCCCTGGGTTCGAAGCCAAGGATAAGTCTCAGCAGTCCAGTTCTGGATTAGTTGCAGAGAGTAGTGGAAGGCCGATTGAGAAAGAGGCGGTTACAGTAGTCCAGCCTAGAGAGAACCATGGCTCTGGAGACAGTGAGCTTTGAGGGGAAAATAAGAAAGGGAAGAGTACCTCTGAGTAGGTGCAGCTGGTAGAGGGTCTTCTTGGAAAGGTCTGTGATGTGGGGAGAGAAGGAGAGAGTGGATTCAAAGATGACCCCAAGTCTTTTAGCCACACGGCAAGGCAATGGAAGAGGGCCCATGGAGGGTGGCCAGAGAGAGAGGGAAAGCGGGAGCAGGGGTCCCGATGAGAAGGATCTCCATCTTACTGACATTTAAGGCAGAGATCGTTGGAGGTGCACCAATCCTGAATCGCGGATAGACAGTCTGGAATGTGTAAGAGAGGAGAGGAGGCTGTACGGAGCTGTGTGTCATCTGCATAACACGGACAGTTAGAGCAGAAAGTGGACATTAGGTGGGCCAGAGGGGCCACATAGAGATTGAAGACCCCCTACACTCAATATTAACCTAAACCCTACCCCCACAAATATTTGCAACAAAATCAGGTAAAAAACACTTGATGAAATCTACTTCGAACAAATATGCTGCAACCAAATCTCCCATTCCCCTTGGTTATTTCTGTGGCTCAAGTCAGTTTAACTCTTTTGATGCTTTTGCGACAGGAGACAGAGAGCAAAGTCACTAGGGCCACTGCGCTAGTAGATACTCCAAGCATGTGTTGAATAAAAAGAGCTGATGCTAGGGTACTTAAAGTTCAGGGCCTTATTACGGCACACACCGGTGCAATAAGGGTCTTCTATCCCATGTATGCCCGTGTGCAAAAACACACCCACTTAGAAGTATAAAGAAATCCTTGTTTAGCTAATTTGCATACCCATACTGCATCACTGCGTGGCTCTGATCTGCAGGTGAACTCCAGTGATGGCTGCTATGTGGCCCTGTGCATGTGTGTAACTGGAGCTGAAATGACCTTTTCTACTGTGACATTTGCTGGGAGAAGGAATAGGTCTTGTTTTTCCAAATCCACCATAATATTGACAGTGAAGGTTAAACATGCACCAGTGCTGTAATGTAAAGGATGTCAACCTACACTGCACTGAGATGTGGTTGGTTGTTGCACAGCCTTGATAGCTGCCAGTCTTGAGGTGACAAAACGATACATAAAATAGCATGTCCTATAAGACAATGCGCCTCATTACGACCCTGCCGGTCCAGAAACAACGGTGGCGGTAAATCCACCGCCACTGTTGTTTCCGGACTGGCTGTCTCCGAATTATGCAGGTGGGAGGTGTCACTCCCGCCAGGTCTGACCTTGCGGGAGTAACGCCCCCCGGCTGCAGGCAGAAATGGAAACACCGGCTCCGTCATAGACGGGACCAGTGTTTCCATTGCCCCCATCCCTATCCTATGGGAATGGGGATTTATGGAATTCCGCCTCTGGAATTACCGGGTCACTGGTGTTGTAATGTCCTGGTGATTCCGGCAATCACGGAGGCGGTTACCACCGGACTCGGAATGAGGCCCAATGTCCTTACCTGGAGATAAAAGCTTTTAACCTAATTTGCATACCCACAAAGCATTGCTCTGCAGCTCTGATTTGCAGGTAAACTTCCAGTGACACTAGGAGGCGCTCTGCTTGTGTGGAATTTTAGCAGAGATGTGCCTTTTCTCATAGCACATTATGTAAAAGCCAAGGAACCCGAATTTGTTACCATACAAAAAGATGGATAAGCACGCAGCTGTCCTTGAGTGACCTTCTTGACTAAAGGAGAAAAGGGCAGTTTCCTATTGTGCAATAGTAGGTAAAGAAAGGAGTGGACTGGTTCCCTCTACCAGCCCTAAGCTAAGGCTGTAATTGACCTTTTCACAATTGACCTCGGGAGAATTTACCTAATTTAGAAGGTTCAATTAGGAAATATATGCGGGGCGCAACACCCCGCAACCCTCCCCTCCCAATCCAAAACCCCCTGAAATGCCCCACCCAATCCTCTTATATTATTTATAATACAAAACCAACCCAATATATAAAATAACTAAAATAATATAAAGGTCAATTGTGCAGAAGGTCAATTAGGTCCACTAAAATTAAGTCAATTGTGCAAAAGGTCAATTTGGGTAATACCTAAGCTAAGTTCATTTATGCATTTTGGGTCGTACCCCTGGATCCTGGCCAATGGCAAAGAGTCTTGCTTGGGATACCAAACTCCTAAGCCTTTAGGAGGTGCAACAGCGATTTGTGGACACGGCTTGCCACCTGGAGCGTTCCAGCCTCTATTAGATCCCCATTTCCTTCTGCTCATTCCCTCCTCTTCTTTCTTGCAGGCGGCAGTCCAGAATGTTCTGCGAGATCTCCGCAAGGTCACCAGTGGATCAGTGGGATTTCTGGGCGCGTTGCTCCACCTGAACTTGAGAGTCCTGCTGAAGCCGCTGAGCAGGCCTTCGGCGCACTGCGAGGTACTTGCTCATCATCGCTGCATGGTGAGGGCCGGGGGGCACATATCTGCTGGCCGGTGGGCCGAGGCTGGCGTGAGGGGGAATTGGAAGCTTTCCCTGCTGGATGATTACGCTAAATGGAGGCTGAGGGGAGGGTCCAAGTTTCACATGTTTTAGGGGGGAGTTCTTCTGGATGAAACCGCGTTTGGTCCCTGGCCGCGATTCAGGGATGTGAAATGGTGCCTTTATTAACTTGTGTAGTGGGTTGACGGTGGTCAGCGGCTGGGCAGCTTTAAAGCACCTGGATAGAAATTTCCAGCAGAAATTGCAGTGATAATTCAGCAATTAAAGGCAGCCTGCGTTTCTCTTCACAGCAATACTGGGCGCGCGCGGCCTGCGACTGGAGGACGTCGTGCTGGTGCATCTGTACGTCAAGAGCATGGCCGACTTTGCTGCCATCAATGGGGTCTACGGGAAAGAGTTCCACGTGTGCCCCCCTGCCAGGTACGCACGAGTCCATGGCTCAATTCCGCATTGGCAAATCCCCCCGCTGGTGAAAATTCACAGGCCGTAGTGTTTACCTTAATGTAAATGGGAAGGGCGGAAAGTGCGCCAGACAAGGAATGAAAATAGAGGTTGAAGTGCATCGCTGGAGGAAGCAGGACTGGAATAATGAGGCTCTTCAGGCTGGGATTGAGGCGTTGCAAGCACTCTGCAGGGCTGGGGAAATGAGGGTCGAATGCAAGAGCACAGGGAATTTAGGTTGCTGCAAGATAGTCTGCCGCTCTAAGGAGTATGCCATCTTGCACTGCCATGGCACATGTGCGACGTATGCTTTTAGTAAGGCCAATTTACCTGACCCCCTTTTTCTGGTCACACTCTAAATACATGCCAACATGTCCCATTCCATTCGGGAGACGTTAGTCTAGTCCTGGTTTTAACTTTCACTTCTGGGACGTCTAGTCCTGGGTTTGAAATGGGGGAATCCAGGACCGCAAGTGACAGAATGCAAAGGTAAAACCACCTCTCGAATGACAGGGCGTGGGGCAATATTGGAATGCTGACAATAGGTGGCTGCCTAGATGCAGGGCCGGCACTGGTGGGTCGGTCAAGCTATTGGCACATTGAAGCTGTCTAGCGGGCACTGCAACGCCAGCGCTGAGGTGCATTGATACAGCCATGCGAGTGGGAAGCATTGAATTCCTATTGGTACATCGGTCTGGGGCATGGATCGGAAACACGAAGGCACTATATTGTAGACGCGGGCTACGTTGCAGGGGCGCTCTGGGAATTTCTGGATGGGAAGGGGGTGAGCTCAGCAGACAGATGCATTGAGGGAGCTTGATGGCTGTTTTGCATTGAAATAATGTGAAACAGTAGGTTAGGATTGAGGTTTATGTGGGGGCAAAGAGTAGCCACATTGGGCAATATTGAGGTAGATTTGAGGAGAATTGGTAGTGCCATGCAGGAGCAGGGCACATTAGGATTGGGGTTCCGCGGTTGTACATTGGCAGAGCTATGTTGATCACCTAACATTTGTTTCCCGGCTTGGGTTTGGTGCTAGAGAGGTGCCTCCGGTCACCTGGATTTGCAGGGCTCTGCGGCCATAATTCCAGCAGTGTCCAGCACTCGCCCCATGAGTGGAGAGCAGAGGCTGCTTGGATTTATGGAGGGGGTTTGCAATGGGGTCTCATTGTCAGATTGTTCTGAGATGGGGTTTGCGCCCTCTTCTCCTGGAAGATCTGAGACACTGGTGTGTGTGTTGCAACCTCTTTGCCTGGTAGGAAGTGGGCAACAAAGTCCTTCGTGGTTGGTGGGTCTTGCGGAGACAAGGGCAACCGCATCCTATGCAATTAGGTGATTCATTCAGGTAACACAACTTGGGCTACTCTTGGTAACCCATTGAATAGTCAGATCTGATCAGGTTCTGGGAATATACAACATCATTATGCATATTAAATAGTTACATGACAAGTAATTAAGTGGAGATTATGTCGGTCTGTTTTGTCATTATGAAAGCTGAACTGGATTTGATTTAATCAGCGAGTGGAAGCACACATCCCTCAACAAACTTTGCATGGGAAAAAGAGTGAGGGAGTGGAAGAAGCCTAGACTGAAAGTTGAGGTGAAGGAGAGGCATAGCTGGAAGATGGCGGGTGGGTGAGGGGGTTACCGCAGAGAAGATGGATAACGATATCAGGCATAGTCAAAAGACTAAAGATCTTGGCTCCCTTTCTCTCCCCTTTCTGATGCCAGGGTGTGTGTTGAAGTCCCTTTGCCGGAAGGCATTGTCCTGTGGATGGACTGCCTTGTACACCAGGCACCGCAGATTCCTGAGGGGGCACCGCATTCAGGGCGGCACACGATGCACGTGCAGAGCATTTCCCACTGGGCACCGGCGAACATCGGCCCTTACAGCCAGGCCATCCAGGTAAGAGACACTGGCGGCTTCTTAGATTTTTGGAAGCTGATTTTGTATAGCAAAGGTATCTTTGGATTTAAGTGCTGGTGATGTCCGTGGCGATGAAAAGTCTTCTGAATTCTGACGTGTGTGCCGCTAGTTAACATTGTACCAGGTTCTGCCCTTCTCGGAGGCTCATGGGATCTTTTGGAGTTGAGTATTGCTTGCAAATGTCTTTTTGTGATTACTTGTGTGAGGTTGTTGTCTCTGTGAGACAGCCTCATCTTTTCTTACAGATTCGTCTCTTTAATGAATGCTTTTTCAAGACTCTTGATCTTCATCGGGCTTGGGTTTTTGTGTAGGACGAGCTTGTTTTTGGTTCTTTGGTCACTGTATCATTAATAATGCTTTAAAGAGCTGTAGGAAAGATGTGTAACTGAGCCATTGACTAAACACCATGAACCAAAGTCTAGTTTGACACTTTTTTCCTTATCCTGCATTTGTTAGCCATGTCACATCCACCGGTCTGTTGCATGGAGGCCACCACGTCTTCCTTTGGGTATTGCCGCTTATGAAGGTGCAGTTTAACTCTTGCAGGTTTAGTCATGGTGGTTCAATATTGACTGTTATTCAGGTCTTCCATGTGAGGGGAGTACCAAGTAGAGAAATGCAATGCCACCTCGCGGGTTTAATCATGGTTGTTTCTCTATTGACTCTTATTCAGGTCTGCCATGTGAGGGGGCACCGAATGGAGAAATGCAATGCCACCTCACGGGTTTAGTCATGGTTGTTTCTCTATTGACTCTTAGTCAGGTCTGCCATGTGAGGGAAGTACCAAGTAGAGAAATGCAATGCCACCTCGCGGGTTTAGTCATGGTTGTTTCACTACTGGCTTATTCAGGTCTGCCATGTGAGGGGGGTACCGAGTAGAGAAATGCAATGCCACCTTGCGGGTTTAGTCATGGTTGTTTCTCTATTGACTCTTAGTCAGGTCTGCCATGTGAAGGGAGTACCGAGTAGAGAAATGCAAGGCCACCTCTTGTGTCCTCTCACTCAATTTATAACAACGCAACCATAGCTTTCATAAGTCCCCCTACTCCTTTTGGAAGGTTCTGTCTGGATAGTATGAGAATTACCAAAGCTGAAGTGAGTGACATTTTCAAGCAGGCCAATAGTGTGGCATTTCTACCTCCAGACCCTACTTTTTCCTGGCCTACAGAGGGTTTCCCAGATGTGCATCCATGACCGCAGCTTCCCTGCGTGCAAACTGGGCAGGCCCCCCGCGTACGTATTGGTACAGAGATGGAGGACGTTACGAGTCTTGGTTAATGTTTGGTCCCATCCAGGACCAAACCACAGAAGGCGTCCAGAGCAGAGGTGACATGTTAAATGACAGTTCACGGCAACATAAAGTTTGATAGCACCACCAGATTCATGATATGTGCTTGACCAATCAAAGGTATTGCATACAATTGCATATAAGGCCTGCAAATAGCCTCACATAATTATGCTGAAGGTTTCCCTATGGGTGATACGATCATCCAACCTCATGCCAGGACAGACTATCTCAGGCGTGGACCCCTTTCCCCGCGGCGTGAATGAACTCCTTAGTGTGGCCTCATTCTCCTGAGCATGCTTCCTTTTTCTCTGCTGGGTGCGTTCTCCACACAGTGATTGCTTGGTCATAGGTGCAGTCTCATTCTCCTGTTTGTATCCCATTCACTTGTGTGTGTGTTCTCATCAATCACCTGGGTCTGGTGTTATTGTAATAGGTGTGGTTGCTCTGCTCACTACTCTCCCCCAGTAGTAGTGCCATTGAACCCTGTGCTGGCTCTATTCTCCTGCCTGTGATTCAATACCTTTGTGTCAGTTTCATTTACCATTACTCTGTTTTCCTTCTCCTTGTTTTGTATACATTCCCCTGAGTGTGTTGCAATTCTCCTGAGTGTGTTGCAATTCTCCTGAGTGTGTTGCAATTCTCTTGAGTATTGCATTTCTTCTGTGTTCTGCATTTCTCCTACGTGTGTTGGAATTCTCCTGCGTTTCTTGCAATTCTCCCGCATTTTGCAATTCTCCTATGTGTGTTGCATTCTCCTGCGTGTGTTTGCAATTTGCCCACGTGGGTTGCAATTTGCCCAGGGGTGCTCCAATTTTCCCACCGGTGCTCCATTTTTTTCCACAAGCTCCAATTTTCCCACGGATGCTCCAGGTCGCCCACGAGTGCTTCCATACTCCAGAGCATGGTTGTTTTCTTCAGTGTGTGGTTCACCTCTTTAGGATGGGTTTCTGTGGAATTCCTATAATTGTGCCGCATTCTCCCAGGCATGTTTACTTAGTCATCTAAGTGACGTTATATTCTTCAGTAAGTGATTCCATTCCTCTGTGTGCGGTCCCATCCCTCTGGGTATAGTCCCATTCTTCTTTGTACGTTCCCATTCTGCTGGGGGCGTTCCCATTCTGCTGGGGGCGTTCCCATTCTGCTGGGTGCCGCCCCAGTCCATTGGGTGCCGCCCCAGTCCATTGGGTGCGGTCCCATTCTTCTGGGTGTGCTGTCCCATTCTTCTGGGTCCTGACCCATTCCTCTGCATGGGAGTCAATGAGTCAATTCCTCTGGGTGTCGTCCCATTCCTATCAGTGTGGTTCTATTCCTCTGGTTTTAGTCCCATTCCTGTGGGTGCCTTCCCATTCCTGTGGGCGCCGTCCCATTCCTTCCTCTAGGTGCCTTCCCATTTTGACCCGTTAAACTGACCCACACCAGCATTTTGTATTTTTGGTTCGGCCATGGGCCTATTGCCCTATAGACGAGTCCGAGCCTGTATAGGCGCCAACACGCATTGGCAGCCTGTAACTTGCGCGCTGTAAAGCACACATTAAATGTCCTAATATAAGGGTTTTGTTGCTGCGCCAACACTGTCAGCATGGGGACAGCTGCTGTGGACCCCCCCCGAGACTCGGGGCCCGTTTTAAACGAAAAGTTTGAAAGGCCCCAACGCTGTCTCTACCCATCCCTGTGTATGAGCTGGTACTCCCTCCGATATGTAGTTGGGGTAATTCGCAAGCTGGCAGACTTCCCCAGCATGCAGTCTTGGTCGCGGCCAGCGCTGTCACACTTCAAGCAGTGAGGTCAGTCACCTGTGGTTTATCCCTTACATTGCGGACAGTCCCCTGGCTTTTTGAAAGGCACAATCAGTCTCTTGTGCTTCCTTTTAGTATCTAGAGTGTGGTGACAGTCTCCAGGGCTGCCTGGCAGGCCTTTTACGTCCTAGAAATGTCTAATCGAAGCACCTCAGGCTCCCAATCTCTCCGGAGGCGGAAGCCGTCGCCTAAGGCCCGTGAGCCAAAGGCCCCTTCCTGTCTGCCCCTGTCCGCACCTGCGCTATGGCGCTGGATTCTGCTCCGCAACTGCCTCGCCTACTTCGGCACCACCTTCTGTGAAGCCTTCCTCATTGGCGCTATTCTGGTAAGCCATCCAACAGTATTAACGTTGCTGAACTGAGCACTGCACGCCGTTATGAACGTGCACTCTTAATTGCACCGACCATAACAAAGCCTATTGAACTTACTTTTGGGGCCAACTACCACTTCACGCGCCCATTCCTGTCGCTGTGACTGTACTCCATCGTTATGCTCACATGCCGATCATCTGGTTACCTTTACTGCACATGCGCATGTATGCTTTTTTGTCTGCTGATACTCTGGTGAACAAACACACTTAATACCTGGTATGTTCATCAACCCTATTGATTCTCTCCACTTGCCTGTTGTGCTCTTTCCCATACTGCCCACATTGCCACGCTGGGCCTTATTCACTAGTTATTTGGCATGCCCAGTTAACTACACTTAGCCACGCCTTCACCATACCAATCGTGACTTTGCACATGTACCTGTCCGGTTGATACTCTAGCCTTGCTATTGACCACACTGATTGTGATTTGGGAGTACACCCTAGATGCTGCCTACCTGCATTTTAGTCATTTGTGCCTATTTCAAACTTAGATGATGCCCACCTGCATTTTAGTCATTTGTGCCTATTTCGAACTTAGCTGCTGCCTACCTGCATTCTAGTCATTTGTGCCTATCTCCAACTTAGATGATGCCCACCTGCATTTTAGTCATTTGTGCCTATTTCAAACTTAGCCGCTGCCTACCTGTATCTTAGTCATTAGTGCCTATTTCAAACTTAGCTTCTGCCTACCTGCATTTTAGTAATTTGTGCCTATTTCAAACTTAGCCGCTGCCTACCTGTATCTTAGTCATTAGTGCCTATTGCAAACTTAGATGCTGCCTACCTGCATTTTAGTCATCTGTGCCCATTCCAAACTTGCATAATAGCATATCTTGCATATATCCTACCTAATATGACATCTGTTCGGCTATTGAGGTAGTATACTTACCACCAATGTGCCACGCTACGTCAGATATCCTACATTTGAATTGCCAGAAATCTAGGTGTTACTAGGTAGCAACATTATCCTATCCCAACCTGAGGTGCTTCTCAATGTGTCGCAGCTAACTAGGTCAGCCCTACTCAGGTGTTACCGTAATGTACCTTAGCCTTATTGTGGTATGCCAACCTAGATGCCATACCAACGTACATCAGTCTAACCAGTGTTAACCAAGCCTTCTCCCTGGTCACCTAACACTATTGCCACTACTACTGAGCATGTGTCCATTAATTACCAACTTGCTTGCCTGCATCTTGATCCTACTCAACACTGCACTACAGCCGAGCATGGCTCCTCAGCTACCTAAGATGCTATACCCAGCTATGCCTAATACCAAGTCCTCATACCCAAATATAAATGACCCTCAAACACTGCAATTTACCAGTCTCCCTCGTTCTACTATCAATCGGAACCTAGGACTCAGAGCCAGACTAGCCAAAATCTATGAGCCCCTCGCCCGCTCACTACCAACCTCACAGAACGCTAAAACTCTACCCAGCTCTTCTACTAAAAAATCTAACTTGCCCCAAAACTCCAACCCTAGACCTGCACTCAGCCCCCCTACTCAGGCTACCCCTGATTCAACACAGAACAAATGCCACACCACTACTGCTAAAAATACAACCAGCCCCAAAATAAAGGGAGCCTTGATCAATGCCAGATCATTAGTAGCTCCCGCTACTGAAATCGCTGATTTGATCCTCAAAGAAGACCTTGATCTTCTTGCTATCACGGAGACCTGGCTACACCCAGCAGCAGGCCCCATGCTTATGCTGGCAATCCCAGACAATTACTCTATCCTGAGACAAGACCGTCCCAATTCCAGAGGAGGAGGTATTGCCATCATTCACAAATGTAATCTTACCATGAGACTAGCAACACCCACTAATGTCCCATCATGTGAAACACTCTCAGTCAAAGTCCCACTTACAAACACCCAAACTCTCAACATCCATTTGATCTACCGCCCGCCAGGCCCCATTGGCACCTTTGATGAAGATATTAACACTATCCTCACAAGCTCTACCCAAGTTCTCACCCTGGGCGACTTTAACATGGGCTACAATGGCCCCAAAGACCATTCCGCCAGCACTATAGTTAATACTCTTTCGGAACTAGGTTTCACACAAAGAAGTATGTCACCCACACATTCCAAAGGCAGAACACTCGATTCGGTGGTCGATTACAACTGTCTAGCGAACATTACAAACATCTCACCATTAGCCTGGACCGGCCACCACTTGGTCTCGTTCCTGCTGTGTACCGACAGACCCCCGCCCATTATCAGGGCCCCGCCTACCCTCACAAGAAACAAGAAGAATATGACAGCTGAAAGACTCATCCCGAACTTACTCCCTACACTCAATACACTCCCAGACAAACTCGACCCAGAGACCTTAGGTGAAGAATATGATAAGATCATGGCCACCTCGCTGTACCTAATTGCCCCCCTTGAACTGAGACCAAGCAAACCGAATACACATCTAAACAAATGGTATACACCTTTCCTTAAAAATTTAAGGCAGCAAAAAAGGAACTGTGAGGCCACTTGGAAAAAATCCCCCTCAGCCGCAAATAAACTCAAACTTTCCAAACCAGCCACACTTTATAAAAAAGAAATTTACCTGGCTAAACGACCCACCTATGACTCTCGTATATCCCACGCGAAATCAAACATGAAGGGATTATTCTCCATCCTTAAAGAAGTAGAAACCCCATAGTATCTCCTGACACCTGTATCAAAGACTAAAACTGGTGCTCAGAAATCCAAAGCGCCCTAGCAAACAAAATTGCGACCCTCCAAAGTAAAATTGCCCGCAAAAAAGTATCCCTTAATGACACCCTCCCCTCTAAAACACTAGATAAGCCCACGCCTACAGATCTTACTCGCTTCAACTTCTCTAAAGTCACGATTCTTGAAGTAGAAAAAATGATCCTGTCTCTGAAACCTTCCAACTGTCAGGGAGACCAGTGCCCGGCACAGCTTATCAAAGACGCCGCCCGTGACCTCTCCCCTTTCATCACAAAACTAATCAATGCCTCCTTCACCACTGGCTCCATCCCCACCAATCTGAAACAATCCTGGGTACTCCCACTATTAAAAAAACCCACACTTGACCCAGCTACGCCCACAAACTACAGACCCATTACGACTGTTCCCTTTTTACTAAAAATCCTGGACAAGGTGGCCTATGTACAAATTCAGAAGTACCTGGAAGAACACCATCTATTAGGTTCCAGACAATCAGGGTTCCGCCCTCAACATGGGACTGAAACTGCTCTCATTGACTTGAAAGCTTCGATCGATACGCTCAGAGACAATGGCCAAGTTGCCCTACTCCTCCTCCTAGATCTGTCTGCAGCCTTTGACCTGGTCGATCACTCTGTCATCTGCACACACCTCCACACACAAGCTCATTTCTCCACTGAGGCCATCACCTGGATTACCTCTTTTCTTAATGGCAGAACCATGAGGGTCTTCTCACCCACTGCGGCGGCAGACCCCAAACCAATCACTTGTGGCGTCCCACAGGGCTATTGTGTCTCCCCCACCCTGTACAACATATTTACCAAGCCGCTTTTTGATGATCTCGATCATCTCGGTATGACCTACACTAACTCTGCAGATGATACCCAGATCCTCCTCCCGCTTTCCGGAGATTATGGAAAGGATTTGGCCTTGCTAAATAGGGTGTACATCATCATCCAGGCATGGATGGCCACACATGGACTATGCCTGAATGATGATAAAACGGAACTCATCATCCTAGGCACCACGGCCAGCATAAAGAAACTTGGCCCTGCCTACAACTCTTTCACGATCGATGGTAACAACATCAAGGTTGGACAAGAGGTCAAAACTTTGGGTTTTTACCTGGACTCTAATTTCTCCTTCAAAAGACAGATGAGCTCCCTGGCTTCCTCCACGGCCTATACGTGTAAATTAATCCGCACAGCTAAACCATTTCTATCTGACACTAGTTGCCTTACCTTAGCTAGAGCCCTTATACTATCCCACCTGGACTACTGCAACGCCCTCTTTCTGGGATCCTCTAAAGCTACCACTAGCAAACTACAAACTCTGCAGAATAATGCTCTTAGAGCGGCTTTGGGCTTTTCCAGAAGAGAGCACATCTCAGGACTTAGTCAACAGAACAACTGGCTCTCCATCAACGACAAAATTCTCTTAAAAACTGCATCGCTCACTCACAAATCTCTAAACAACGCTGCCCCTACTTACCTGATCAACAGATTCCATAGACCGACCTCCCTGAGACCTACCAGAACTGCATACAAAGACTGCCTCTTTGTCCCTAACTTTAAACTTGCCACCATAGGCGGCAATAGCTTCCCAGTAAAAGCGCCCAAACTGTGGAACTCCATACCGCCTAATCTCAGAATGGACCTGCCCTACCAGAACTTCTGATCCAAGGTAATCTCATGGCTGAAAAAACGTAGGCCTTCAAGGATATTCCACTGCCAGGCCGTCCCTTTCTATGCTACCCACACGCAATGTAACCATGTGTGCCCCATTGCTCATTTGTATATAACATCTATGTACCTTATTGTTGATATGTATATAATTTCGGTGTACCTTTTCTCGCTCAATGTATACACTATGACCTGTAACCAAGCTTCGCATATTCTTGTAAAGGCTACGCCCTGATACCCTCGGGTACGCTCGCGCACTATAAATAATAAAACAAACAAACAAACATAAAGAACCCATGCACTGAAAGCTCTGGTGCCTGAAGCAGCGGGTGAGCCAGCCACAACATTTTGGGGGGGTAGAAGGCAATTTTGAAAGCTGGTAGTGAGTGGGGCCATTAAAGCCATTGCGCTGTTGATCCCCACCCCCAGCCCAGGAGGCTGAATAGATATTGCACCTTCCTTTGGCCCATTAGATGCATCTTTCATCCCAACCCACCAGAGGCATAGCCAGCTGGGGCCTCGAGCAAATGTAGCAGGGCTAACTTTGAGGGGAGCTTGAAGAGGGAACTGGACTTGTTCTGCATCCTGCGACGCTCTCTCCCCTCCTGTCCCCCCGAACTCTCGACATTCAGGGTGGGTGGGATGGAATAGTACTCCAATGCAGGCAGGACAATGAAGTGGCCCGGACGGCAGCAACACAGCGGCACAAAATCCTCCCAGGATAAGGCAGAGAACTGTGCTCCTTTGCACTCTTGCCCCTCTTTTATGGGGATTTTCACGTCACGGCGCTCTCCCGCCTGGCCCAAGCCCGCGAAACCTGCCTGGACCCGTACAGTGGAACTGGCTCCACCTGGCACCTCCTTGCCTTCAGTCGGCCCACCCCCTCCCATGCCCGCAGGCCGCCGCACAGCCCGGGATCGACACAAGAGCGAGTCATTTGCCTTTTGTGGACTCTGCAGGGAGGACAGGAGAGACATGCCGGGACATGAGAAACACACTTGACACCTTCTCTTTTTGGATGCTAGATAGGCCACATATGTATTCCTTACATCACACATTATAACCAAAAATGCAACTTAAAAACCACACATCACAAATAATAAATCTCCTAATACGTCCAGGTGGACCACGCCCAGCGTCCTTCAAAGTCTGCAGTAAAAGTTTGGTTCCCCGTGGAGACAGGTGCACCCTGTCATGATGACAAGTCTCTGGTCCTCTTAATAGTCCATTCTCAATGATCCCTAGTGGCCCGTTGCATCTGGCAAGCCGGGCCATCTCCCTGTTCATTTTCCATGCTGCACTGTTCAAAGGGCACGAAGGCACTGCGGACCCCCAGTTCAACTGTGGTATAATTTGTGACCACGCAAGCAATACCTTCGGGCAAAATTGTCCAAACCGACCAACCCGTGACAATAGGTCCATGATCAGAGCCCTTCTCCCTCGCTGTACCAGATCATTGCCCCCTACGTGCAAGATCACCAATTCTGGATCTGACAACCCTCTCTTTCTTTTCTTCTCCTCCAACACCTAACCAACTTGGTGTACCCACAAACCCCCTGCACCAATCCAGTGTATGTCAAACTCTGCCACGCCTGACAACAAATACAACTGTTGTGCCACTCCCTGGTCCATTCTCCTTACGAACGAGTGCCCCACGACCCACACCAATGGCTTTACCATCTGCTCTACGCAGGTAGACCCAAGAGAGTATGTTAGACGTGTCAGTAATATCACAGCCGGTGGAGACCCTTGTCTCCTCAGCACTACACATAATGTTGCAGTCCTTGCCCCTGCCGCCACCTTTTCCTTCCCTCACCAGCCTCATGTCAACATTCCAAGTGGGGCCTGATGTACCCTTTGTAAGCACTGGACTTCCACCACCCAATATCCTTAATTTTGCATTCCTTGCACCCAAACCTGGCTGCGGTGGTGGCTGCTCCAATCCAGAAGGAATGAGGGCCGAACCCTATCCCCTCGAGCCCTTACTCCCACCAGGGCTTCCTCAAAGACATTCGTGAATTGAAATCTAGTGGGCTTAGAAGGGAGGCATTGCCAGTCAGACCTGAGTGAAGGAAACCACACACTTTACTTTTTGGAAATATCCTGCCATGTTTAATCCTTTAACATTATTAACGCAATCCAATCAATGCGTTACTGACATAAACACGACACTGGTAACCATGAATATCACATCATCTTGTACAGCAATTTTTAAAAGATAAATCATAACTCATATTTACAATACTTCTTTCATGTGACAGTCAGTTCCCAGTGGAACTGTTAACTCCGCCCCCTGGCATTTGTACAGTGGTGAGGTCCCCCTACACCGTCGCGGATCTCCCCGCCATACCCTATGTTGAGGGGTGATCCCAGGAGGCACCCTTCTCTTGTCCGACAGCTTGCGCCTCCTGCACCCACCTCCCTCCCTTTTCTCGTCCACCTTCCGATCGGATCCCCTTTGCTGGGCCGAAGCCATCCCAGTGGTAGGCAGACCGTTCCCTCCCCCACTGCACCTAACCAGCCCCCTGGGAGTGGCAAATCACTGACCGCATGGTCCCCCACCTGCCACAGGACCTTCGACTAACCGTTCGGGGGTACTCCCCCCCTCCTCCCATCCCCCCTCGCCTGAGCTATGTTCATCACTGCCAGAAAATTCTCAAACAATAAGTCAGTTCCGTGGTACAATAAATGCACTCCATCGTGGTGCACACTGTCCGTTCTCCGCACCAAACAGTTGGCTACCACACACAGTCGCCCTCTGGCTAGACGTGGCAGTTCATTGTTCCAATTTCCTAGCTGAGGTGTTCAGAGGCCCAGCTGACCCTGCAACCTTCCACTGTGTCTTTGGGATGATCTCCAACCATGCGATCTCCGCCTTCGGGTAGAAGTTGCCTAACTATCCGAATAGTGAAACCAGTGCCAATCTCAGCTCCTTTCGGCCTATTGGAACAAAGTAATTTCCCCCACGTGGAGGATCACCAGATCTGGATCAGGCAAATGTTGTTTTGTCTTGCATTCTGTCACGAGGCTGCGCTCCTGCCCCGTTCTTAGGCCACCCCTTCATATCCAGTGTATCTCAGCCTCCATTCGCACGCTACCCCGGCAAGGGCTCTCCTGCCTCCCTCTCTTCACCATTCGCCTTATGAACGAGTGCCCCATTACCCACACCATGAGCGTCAGAGCCATCCTCTATGGATAACAAAAGAAAAAAGGCATGTTATGCACTATCGATATAGGCTGCTGCTTTTGCCCACAGTGTTGCTGTATGTTTGTATCCCTCTTTCCCACTCTTGCTTTCACCCCCCCCACCCCCCACCAGAGCCCCTGCTCCCCCAGCATTTTAGCAAGCCAGGTGATGCCTGATGTAACCTTTGTAGGCTCCAGATTTCCATCTCCCCAGCCTCATGATGGCCTCCTCGCTCATGCCATGCCCTGCTGCGGTAGTGGCTGCTCCGATGCGGAAGGAATGGGAAGTGAACCCCAGTCCCGCCAGACCCGCCGTGCAGATGCATTTGTGAAAAACTGCCCTGAATTGAAATTTGGAGGTATATGAACCGTCCTGGTGTTTGAACAGGGGTCCACTACCCCCCTGAAAAGCGATAAAATCCATCAGAGCTCCTACTGGGCAGATTAACCTGTTTCCATTCCCGGCTATCTAGACCACCGCCCCTTTACCGTCTTGGTCCGTTTTATACTTTCTAATGTATACCCGTACCACCAGATCCCCCTCCAAGCTAATGTCTGAAAAGGCCAACCCTCCCGATGCGTCTGTCTTGGCCGTGTCCACCATCTCTCCTAGTCTAAAAGCACCCAAAAAGGCCAAGACGAAAGCGGCCCTAAATAGAGTGCCCTTGTATTGATTCCAGCAGACCCTCCCCAGTGCCAGCACTACTTTTTCCCGTTTTTGGGGTTAAGGGGGTATCTAGAGTCAGTGTGATCGCCCCCAATCTCCTCCATCCTACTAAGGCTTTCTTCACCGCAAAGTCATATGTTTGGCTCACCACCCCATGTAACCCCGCCATAAACCGAATGGCGGCCATCTTTCCCTTAGCCTACCCAGCTGTTGCCCCATTTCATATAAGTGCCCCAAAAAAGCAATCACTGAGTCACTATGACACAACTCCCTCCTCTGTTGCCCCCACAGAAGTCCCCATACTCCCGGAAGGCTTTCTCATATGCTGCCCTGGTCTTCCCAGACAGAGATCCTGCAATCAGTGGTGCTACCCCAGGGCACCAAAACTCCAGAGTGTGTCGGGAAATGGAGTCATCTCTACTTACGCCTGTGGCAACCATCCTCGAAATTGAGGACAATGTATCAGCAGCTTTATTCAGAACCCCAGGAACATGCTTTGCCTGGAAAAGCACCCCCTTCTTTAAGCAGACCAGCACTAGATGTTTCAAAAGCATGAGTACCAGGGGGCATGATGCCCTTTGTTTGTTAATAGCCATCAATGCTGTCCAACCAAAATATCATATGCTTGCCCCCGAGTCCATCCGCCCAAATTGTCAATGCCACGATGATCGGGAATAGCTCCAAAAAGGTAATGTTACTAGTCAGCCTGCTGCCGGCCCATTCTCTCTGCCACTCTTTCCTGTTCCACTTGTTACCCCAAATGGCCCCGCACCCCACACTTCCTGCTGCATCTGTGTACTGTGTGTGGGTTGTGCTTTTGCTGGCCATACTTGTATCCCATTGAAGTTCGCCAAGAAACTACCACACACCCTGAGGTCCTCCTTCACTGAAGCCGGACAGTCTAGACGATGATGTTTTTCTGTGAGCCCTGACATTGCCCTGCAATTATGCGTTAGAATGGGCACCCCATTGGTATAATCCGTAGTGCAAAATTGAGCTGTCCCACTAAACGCTGGAGTTGAGCCAAGGTCACTTTCTTAGCCCGTAAACATGTACATATGGATTCCCTAAATTCCGCCACATTTTTGTGAGGGAGGCGGCATGTCCCTGGACCTGAATTGATTTCAGTGCCCAGAAATGTAAGAGCGGACACCCGGCCCTCTGTCTTTTCTTTCGTCAGAGGTTCTCCCAATTCTTTTGTTGTTCTCTCAAATGCCTCCAAAGCCCTTGCACACTGACCTGACAGCGGCGGGCCCAAGAACAGGAAATCGTCCAAATAGTGAACCACCTTTGCTCCCTTCTGCTCCTTCCTTGTGGCCCATTCCAAAAATGAGCTAAATGCTTCAAAATACCTACATGAAATAGAACAACCCATTGGCATTCATTAATTGTAATAAAAGCCCTCTACTGTTTGGAAGCGCAGCAGCCGGTAGTCCGCTAGGGGCACTGGTAGTAACCTAAATGCCGACTTGATGTCTGCTTTTGCCACTAGAGCCCCCTGTCCCAGTTCCCGAAGCTGTCCCAGGGCATCATCGAAGGATGCGTACCTCACAGGGCACACTTCCGCGCTGATCGCATCATTTACTGAGGCCCCCTTTGGAAAGGATAAATTGTGGATCATCCTGAACTTCCCCTCCTCTTTCTTGGGTATGATGCCCACCGGGGAACAGAAAAACAAAGGGAATGGGAGGGCACGCAAAAATTGCCCTCCACCCTCCCCAAATGTATTTTCTTAGCGACTTTTTGCATCAATATGGACTCATGGGTAGTCACTGACGCCTAGTTCTTTGGCACTGCAGGTGGCACCAGTCCCTCCACCAGGATGCAGAACCCTTCTGAAATACCCTCCACCAGTAATTGTGCCTTCCTCTTTCTGGGGTAACTGTTTGCCCACAGACGCAGGACGTCCACCCTGATACGGGTGGGCAGTGGGGGCCGGTTCCCTGTCTCCCTATTCGTTCCTTTTGTATTCCCTGTCATTTCCCTGTTTCTTGCACCTGTGTTCCGGATGCTCAGGCAACCCGCAGCGGGAGCAAGGGTGTTTGAACCTGCACACTGTTCTGGTGCATGTCTTTGTTTTGAATGCTCCCTTCTCTGACTTTTTCCATCACAGTGTCAATTCCTCTGTCCTCTTGCCCTGATCTGATCCCACCAGGCCCATAAATAAGAACTCATTCAAGTAATGAAGCACCAGGGCTCCCTTGCATCCATCAGTGTGCACTTGTCAAAGTAGAATTCCCCCCTCCCCCTACTTGGAAACCCAGCAAATTGTAATCGTCTGGGTGCAATGGCAATAATTGGAATGCCGATTTGATGTCAGATTTGGCCATTAAGGCTCCTCTCACCAGTGTATGTAACACAGACCGTGCCCCATCAAATGACGCATACCTGACTGAACAGAGCTCCTCATCAATCATATTGTTCACTGACGCACCCTTAGGAAATTATAAGTTGTGAATCAGTCTGAATTTCCCACGCTCTTTTTTTGCGGATGATACCCACTAGTGAACAGACAAACTTTGGCAGGGGCGGGGACGAGAAGGGGCCTGCCATCCTGCCCAGCTTCCTCTCTTTATCCCCCTTGTCTAGTACCAATCCTGCTTGGCTTTTTTACCTCCCCCACCCCCGGATGCCCTGCTTTGGGACTGGTGGCGTTGTAAATTCTTGCACTGGAATCCTGAAACCTTGTGAGAAACCCTCTACTAGTATTTGTGCCTACTTATGCCTATGGTACCCATTTGCCCAATTCCTTAGTACGTCCACCCACACTGGCAAGGGTAAGCCCGCCGGTGGCTCTCTCAGCGCCAACCCTTTACCTATGCTCTTTGTTTCTTTTTGCGTACTTGGCCTCCCCGTGCTCCTCGAGCATCCCACAAAATGAACAGATCTGCTTAAATGTGCACACTGGTCTTGCACAGGTTGTTTTATTAAAGGCCCAACAGGGCCTGTGTTGCTCCGAAAGGGCTGCGTCTGTCTCCTTGTCCCAAAGCTTCTGCTGGACGTATTGCGAACCACTGTGCAGCTTGCCCACAAGTCCATTGCTCTGGTTCCCCAGTCCATTTGTGCATTGCCTGCCTTGACGCTCCTGAACATCTCATTATACACTAACCAAGCCACAAAAGCACAGTCATGGTGTAGCTCAACTAGTGGCCCAATTGATTGGAGACTTTTCGACAAAGATGTCCTTCTCCCTTTGAGTCCTTGCGCTCTTCTACTCTCCTGTAATCCAACAATGAGAATATATCAATGTATTTGTCCTTGCAAATGTTTTCTTTTATGTCCAGCAACAGGTGCCATGTACGTATACCTGGTGTTATTGCCTGCCCTGGGGCAGGGTCCATCCCAGCTGCCCTGTCCCCCAAAGATAACCCTGCTGCCATTGTTGGTGCCACTTTTTTGACACCCCCATACCGTTTGTATTGCCCCTACCTGCACCAGGCGTTGCCCCTGTTGCTGCTGGAAGTGGGTTTCCAGTGGCTGGTTCGGTTAATTGGAGCCCCAGTTGGCCTGCCTTTTGCCCTTCTGTTGAGGTGGCACTAGCCCCCCTCTGTTGTTCGCCCCCTCCTGGGTAGGTGGTGCTGTTGAGCCCTCCTCCTGAGATGGGGCTCTGCCCATGGCTGCTGTTGTGGCTCTCCTTGCCATAACCCATTATCACTGCCTGCTTGCCATCCGGATCCCCCACCCGAATTTCCATGCCCTAGGGCCCCCAGCCATATCAAGGCTTCTGCCAGTTGCCCATTCCCCATGAGATATATTCTGGGTGTTGCTCATTGTCCATGGGTTTTTTCCCTGTTGCCACTGCACACACTCGCTGGAGGGTATCCTCGTCCTTGTGGGGGGCCTGCTGGTGGCCCCCCTGCCACAGTGAATTTATCCCTTGCTGACCAGTGCCTGTTGCCCCCCTGCCCGCAGGATCACTGGGGACTGGTACAGCAGATGCTGTTGGGGTCACTACCACCTCTACTGGTGAACGAGCTGTAGGAGCCCCTCTTTCTGCTACTTTTTAACTTTTCTTTGCTGGGGGGCGAACGCCACCCTTGGTGCCACATTGAACCTCCTTCGCCTTTCTTCCACTCTTGCCTCACCCCTTATAGACTCTCCACCACCCACCCCTGGTGCTGGATTCCCTGCAAGGGAAGAGATGGCGTCCAGATCCTTGCCCTGCATCATTGTGATCAGGGCTGCTAATGTACCTGACTCCATATTCCTTGCCCACAACCCCGTTTGTGCAGTACTTTAAGTGTGTCAAAACACACTCTTTATTAATAGTTATGTTTTATTTGTACCCCAATTAGCCACCTTACTCCCCTCCACCCCCAGGCTTGGAAAACATCAGCAATCCCTTTCTTATAACACAAGTGGTCACTGTGTTTCCTCTATAATAATATGCCAGAGGTTCAGTTTCGGCGTTTTTGTAAAATGCCCCCTAATTTACCCTGTAGCAAGTTCACAGAGTATACAAAGTATGCAACTTCTCCTCGCCTGTGTTTCTCGTATTGTCAACCAGAGGCGTTGCTGGTGGGGGTGGGTAAGGGGGCTATAGCCCCTGGTCATTTGGTTGTAGCCCCAGATAGAATCTCAGGAGCTACAACCAAAAGGCAAGTTAGCCCCTTGTCCCGACAGTTCCAACATTAGCGAAGCACCAGGTATTTTCCAGACCTAGCAACACCCAACAAATGCAACATCTCCCAGTTCGGTGCCCGTGTTTTTACTTTGTAATTAAGGTGCGACCTCTCTCCGCCTGGCGCAAGCGTTTATTATCCCTTGCCACTCAGAATGCAACCTCTCCCTGCCTGTTGTAACCGCTTTTTTTCCCTCTTTAATTCGCTGTGACTTCTCCCCACCCCCTTTTTTGTATTTCAGTATGGCTGCGACCCCTCCCCGCTTTATTTCACGGAATGTCAGCGAGCCCGTCGAACATTGAATGTATGTGACCTCTCCCCTGCTCAGTCTTTTCCGGTCTCTGCTATGAGGATACTTTGCATCTGTCGAAAGCACTCTCGAAGCCGACTTCCTCGACTGTATCAAAGGCTCCTACGACGTTGTTGAATCCAGTGACGATGACATTGACGCCATTGTCGAGGCCAACTTTAATTCCAGTGCCAAAATCAACACCTTTGTCGAAGCCGAGGTCGATGCCTATTGAGTCACCCAGAAAGATATACCAACCACAACCTAGACAAGACTTTTTCAGGTCTATGTCGTCCATTTATGAGGAGTATTCCTCTGAAGAGGATATTGCTCCTGCTGGAGTGAAATTTGGGACTAGAGATGTCCCTGAAGAATTAATAGACCATAGATCTAAGATGGCTGACTTGTATGAATGCCTACAAACAGCCAGTGGCCTGGATACTTCTCCTGAAGTAGATTTTGATAGACCCGACCCTGCAGACCATGCAGACTCTGGGTACAGAAATGTGATGAACAGAGTCATTGAGTTTATGGGATGGAAATCTAGTTCCCCTAATTTTGATCAAGATGACATGACGGACATCCTTAATGAGGGCCCTCAAAAGGACACTGTGCTCCCCTTTCATAGAGCATTACAAAAAAGGGTCATGGCCACATGGGAAACTCCAGATTCTGGCCCAGCTGTAAATAAAAAATGTGTAGGGAAGTACAGGCCTTCCTCTTCTGACCCCGAATACCTAGCAAAACATCCCTCGCCTGAGAGCTTAGTGGAGCAGGCGCCCACATCTACTAGGCATTCGGCCTACCCTTCGATCCCCCCGGATAGGGACAACAAAAGGATTGATGCCTGGGCCAGGAAGGTTTTTTCTTCGGGCAGTATGGCCTTAAAATCAGCAAATGTGATTTGCACCCTTCCAAGGTTCACTCTCACTCTGTGGGATTGTATGACAGCAGCGGCTGAACACATTCCTGAAGGCGAGGAATGTGAAGATTTCCTTGCAATAGTCAGAGATGGAAAGGAGGCTATGGGGGAATGCCTCCAGTCAGGATTGGACAATGCTGACAGCATAAGCAGGTCCATGACGTCTAGCACAGTCCTGCGCAGATTTGCATGGCTGAGGAAGCCGGGTTTTGCACCGGATGTGCAATCCAGATTACTCAATATGCCTTTTGATGGCTTGAGGTTGTTTGGCAGCAAGGCAGACAAAAGTTTAGAAAAGCTGCAGACCTCGCAAGCAGCGGCTAAATCACTTGGAACCTCTATAAGACAACCTCAACAACACTCGTACTCAGGGTCATCTTCCTGGAGGAACCGTCCTTTTCGATTCTACTCATTTGGGAGAAGGAAAGGACAGGCCAATCAAAAAGGACAACAAAGAAAATGTCCCTGTGGTGGAAGAGGAAAGAGTGTTAGATCAGCCCCAGCAGTGGCAACTGTCCCCTCAGCTGCTACTGCAGCCGCTGCAAAGCCACTCTGATGCCTTGTCCCACAAGACCCCGGCGGGAGGCAGGATCACTCAGTATCTGAACGAATAGCGGGGCATTACTTAATATGCCTGGGCACTAGAAACATTGGCCCATGGTTACTGTCTTCCATTTCAACAAAGGCCTCAGGACCATCCACCGGGAGCCAGCTCTATCAAAATTCCAGACCTGCTCCTTGTGCAGTAGATTGTAACCCTGCTAGAGAAAGGTGCAATAGAACATGTACCTGTAGGGGAGAGGAACAAAGGTTGGCACGCCCCTTATTTTCTCATTCCCAAGAAGGACAGAGATCCATTTTGGACTTAAGAAATTTGAACAAATTCCTCAGGAAGGACAAGTTCAAGATGGCGCCCCTTTCTCAGATCCTTCAGGCTCTCCAACTCCAAGACTGGTTGGTTTCATTGGACCTTCGGGATGCTTACTTTCATGTGCCGATCCATCTCAAGCATAGAAAGTACCTGAGGTGCGCGATTGGCGGTTCTCATTATCAGTTTCGAGTTCTGCCATTTGGGCTGACCCCTGCTCCGAGGGTTTTCACCAAGCTGATGGCTGTGGTGGCAGTGTCTCAGGAGAGGGGGGATTCACCTCTACACTTACCTGGACGATTGGCTAATCAGGGCAAGTTCACCAGAACGAGCCCAGGAACATCTGACCATGACCTGCCACTTCTTGCACAGACTGGGCTTCTCCATCAATTACAAGAAGTCACAAATGATTCCACTCCAAAAGCTCCAATTCATCGGAGCAGTCCTGGATACTTCCTCGGGCAAAGCCTCTGCTCCCGAAGAGAGAGCACACCACATTCTGCAGGTGGTAACAAAGTTCCAGAATGCCCAGCATCTGCCGGCCTTCGATTTTCCGATGTTTCTCGGCCTCAGGGCATCCTGCATTTTTCTGGTGCCAGAGGCCAGATTGAGAATGGATCCCTTCAATGGGCCCTCAGGACTCAATGGTCCCAATTTTCGGGGGATATGTCGGATCTTCTGCAAGTCCCGGCCAGAGTAGCTCAAGATCTTCTATGGTGGGCTTGCAAGGAAAATATCCTTAAGGGAGAATCTTTTTGGCAACCATGGCCAGAGATAACAGTAGTGACGGACGCCTCCCTCACAGGGTGGGGAGCTCATGCCAACGATCTGACAATCAGCAGTCGTTGGTCACCATCGGAGTCCAAACTACAGATCAACCTTTTGGAGCTGAGGGCAATCAGACTGGCACTGGAGGCCTTTCTGCCCTCTGTACAGGGAAAGAATGTCCTGATAATGACGGACAACACAGTGGCCATGTACTACCTCAACAAGAGAGGGGGCGTAGGGTCACTACCACTGTGCAGAGAGGCAATGCAGCTCTGGTTCTGGCCAATGCAAGAAGGAATCTCTCTATCGGCAGTTCACCTAGCCGGGGAGGAGAACACAGCGGCGAATGCTCTGAGCAGGCAGAGGACAGTCTACCACGAGTGGGAACTAGCTCAGGAAGTCCTTCAGGAGATCTTCCTTTGGGGAACCCCTCAAGTGGATCTGTTCACGACCAGTGTCAACAGGAAGTGGGAACTGTACTGCGCTGCTCAAGGGAATTTCCTCTGAGAGGAGCTCTAGGGGACACGTTCGTAGTGGACTGGGAGATCCAGTCTTATACATGTTTCCTCCAGTCCACGTGATTCCTTATGTAGTCAGGAGGTTGAGAAAGTTCAGGAAATCCATGATCCTAATTGCCCCGGATTGGGCCAGGAGGACGTGTACCCACACCTTTTGGACATGTCCATCTGCCCTCCAAACGTCTTCCACAAAGAGAGGATCTTCTCCCGCAAGAGGAAGATCGGGTTCTCCATCGAGGTCAAGACACTCAGCCTTCACGCATGGTTTCTGAGAGACTGAGATATAAGGATCGGGACCTCTCGGATGACGTAATGGAGATTTTGCTTTCGGCCAGAAGGCCAGCAACAAAATCCTTGTACCGTTGTCGTTGGAACAAGTTCAGTAACTGGTGCAAGGCTAAGAATGTGGATCCATTATTATGTAATACTCCTACAGTACTTTCTTTCCTTTTACACTTGGAAAATTTGGGGCTCCAAGTTGTTACAATAAAAGGATATTTAGCAGCGCTATCTATTTTTAAGCGCTCCTCAGAAGAAGTGTCTTACTTCAAAATGCCCTTGATTATTCAGTTCCTAAAAGGACTCATAAATGTGTACCCTCCAACCTCTTTTCAGGTACCTGCCTGGGATTTAAATTTAGTTCTAAAATTTCTCACAGGTATCCCTTTTGAGCCATTACATTCTTGCCCTTAAGGCTCCTCACTTTAAAGACAATTCTGCTAGTGGCAATTACATCAGCCCGCAGGGTGAGTGAGTGGCATGCACTCTCTTGTAACCCCCTCACACCATTTTCCTTAGGGACAAAGTTACTCTTAGGGTCAAACCTTCTTTTTTTTTTACCAGAAATAGTCTGACTTCCACCTGTCACAGAAAATTACCTTGCCTTCTTTCTTTCATTTTCCGCATGCAAGTAAGGAGGAAGAAAGGCTACACAGACTGGACCCGAAAAGGGCTCTCAGTTTCTACATCTCCAGATTGGCTAATTTTCGACAAAGTGACCAACTCTTTGTCGGGTATACTGGACACAAATTGGGTTTAAAGGTAACAAAGCAGACGCTGTCCAGATGGATAATCTTGGCAATTACTGAATGCTATAAATTGGCTGGTAAATAGCCTCCAGATGGACTAAGGGCCCATTCAACTAGGGGCATGATGACTTCAATGGGTCTTCAGAAGGGTGTCCTGGTGCAAGATATTTGTGCAGCGGCCACCTGGTCATCAATGCACAACTTCGTGAAGCAGGACTGCTTGGACTCAACATCATCTCAGGGTGGTCTTTTTGCAAAGGCCGTCCTTCACACGGTTCATGAATAATATTGCTGTTACTCCCTCCTCCGAATTCATACTGCTTTGGGAGCCTATCTAAGATGAGGAATACGTGGGAGGACACAATCCATTCGAAGTAGAAGGCACTTAAACTGTAACGTTCTTTTGATTGGATGTTCCTCCCACGTATTCCTCATCGACCCTCCTAGCCTACCCCGTGGTACAGTTTACGCTAGTTGCTCTCTACGGATGATGTCCACGCTCGACGGCAGCCCTCAAGGGAAATCAACGCTGCGGCCTCGAGCACAGCGCCCTCTGGTGAAAACAAAATTCTGAATCAGCAAAGCTGGAAGATACGAATATCGAAGATGAGGAGTACGTGAGAGGAACATCCAATCGAAAGAAGGTTACAATTGGTAAGTAACGTGCTTGTCTGCCTGCCGTGGCCGCTGTGCCCTACAGGTCTGTCCCTGCCGGGTGCAGTGGCCATGGTAGGCAGACCGTTCATGGAAGTGCCGGCACCGTTGCGGTGCCAGCGCTTCCGTGTCCCCACTCCCATAGAGTCCTAAGGGGCACTATGGGAATGGGGACTTAGATTTTACTGGTGCTGGACTTTCCGGGCCGCCGGACTTGGAATCTCCCAGTGGTATCGGGAAGTCAGGCGCCGGTAGCATTTCTCAAGTCTGGCGGCAACCTGCCGGTAGCACCGGCAGCGTTACCGCCAGACTTGTAATGATGCCCATAGACTGCACAGGGTAGTGCACATTAAGATTATTGTGCTAAATTGCCTTTCATTTGGTGCCTGGATGTTTCATATTCTGTTAACAGGTATTTTTATAGCACCCACCTGCCACAGCCTCGTAACACTTTTGGCAGGGCCCGCAGGTTGCTTTACAGTGCAGTCAGGGCCGGCCTTAGGGCAAGATGGGCCGGGCGACGACCCGGGATGCCATTAGCCCCCCGCCACGCCAGCTCGGTTGAGTCTTTCAACAGCTCCCCCTAGCTGGCGTAGTGGGAGAAGACACGGCGGTTCCCTATTGTTTTTAAAAGCACCCGATGGCAGGGTGCATTTAATAACAATAGGGTGCTGATGCGAAAGCCTCGGCACCCTATTGAGATGATTGCCTCCCCACTCCAACGCGGGAGCGAGGCGGTTTTCATTAGAATTTCCAGTGATTAACTGCCTGCTCAGGCGCCGGTGCGGGAAGTTAAAAAAAAAAATGCCCCCCACCCCGGCATTGACCAGGGGTGGAGGGGCACCAAATTCTTCTTGAACTGGCCGGGGTGCTGCCGCCGCTAAGGCCGGCACCGAGTGCATTGATAGATGGGTGCATGTGTGAGGGCAGAGTGGTGGTCCGATGGTGGCACTGCATTCTTTTCACACCTCGTTCATGGCAGTTCCCATTGTGGTGCTAAATTGCTGTATATGTGCTTGCATTACACTTGCACCGGCATGGACTGCAAATTACTCACGTGACGAGTGGAACATGTCACATGCCTCACATGTGTTACAGTATGTTGGACATTGCAATTTAATATTAGTGTAGAAAACGAATATAGCCTTATAGACTGAGGGAGTGGTCCTTATTGCGGGATAATGACCCGCCAACAAGTACGCCTATGCCCTTAAGTTGGAGAAGGGTCATTATGACATGCAAATCATGCGTTGGAGGTTTGGTGGTGAAGCAAAAAACGTCACTTTAATGGTGAGTAAGTAGACACATTTAGTACATTCAATGTGGTTACATTTTGTAGTATTTAAGGTTGTCTTCATAAGTTAAGCATTTAAGTTGCAAATTCGGTTAAACCGGAGAGGGTTTAACATGAGCAGGCATTAGGGGTTGTGTAACATCAAACTGTTTTTCTAGAAGAAAGTGAAAGTAGTTTCCCATGTTTTAGTTTTCTCTTTGGTTTCTTAAATAGGCAATTGCAGCGTAAAAACAGGTCCTCCTAGAGAGGAAGTGTCTTGTTGAAGGGCTTCTTGTCTGGAAATTGCATTATTGTTCCCCTGTCCGCTTTTGAAGTCTGAATGTTAAGAATGCAGTCAATACCAGTTGTGATTGACTGCTCTATGAACATTCCGATTGGCTGAGAGGGGTTCATTAGCAATCTCCATGTGCTAATACGGGAAACCCGACTGGGTCCTGGCATGCATGTGACTTTTTGAACATGGTAGCTCACTTGACAAGAGCTTGAAAGGCATTGGCAAAGACAACAGGTTGGGCTTTTGTGTAGGAATGGTGTAGGCGTTTGCCAGGCACTGCCATAATTCTACCGCCTGGCAAAAAATGGCAACAGCTTCCAAAACTGTGTGAAAAATGTGGGCTTCTTGTTGCAGTGCCCGGGGAATGCCTAATACCAATTCACAAGCCAAAACTGTTGGCTTGCAGGAAGTGGATGACGGCACATTCAGTTGAGACATATTGATTACGCCAGTAATCCATTTAAAACTGCAATTAAGCCATTAATTTGGGTTGGGAATTGGTCAAAGGGATTAGCATGGCCATGGATGTCAATAGATGGGTAAATAGCCAAAGAACACCCCCAAGCAGTGGGTCCCACTCCCTCCTCATAAGTCATCTGTCTCCTAGCTGCATTTCAATGCAATGGTGTCAGTTTATCTGTGGCGCTTCAGTGCAATCTAATAGCCAAAACTAAAACGGAGGGATGGGAATTCTGATGGTTTAATAAAATTGCCACCTGAAACCATTTGACACCAGTGACCAGTTCCGCGATGCTGCTGGACTTAATAGGCGATGCATACATGTCTGATAACCCATAGGCCAGCGTCTGGATCCAGTGCAAGTCATTTAGAATTGGTGGCCTGGATTTGCAGCATGGCAGCCAATAGCTGGAACATGTTATGCTGTGTCTGGCAGGCTCCCTGCTCCATCATCTGTGTAGATGCACGTCTTGTCGCGCCGTGCCATATTTTATGCTTTTTTTTCCTTAAACACTTCCTATATCGCCTAAATGTCTCAATTTTCTAGTCTATTAACAGTACTCGGAGAGCAGTTGCTAAAAGGCCGGGGCACGCTTGAAATAATCCGGCTATAATGCGAAGTGCTGCAGGCGCGAGAGCACTGGGCGAGCCTGGCACAGCGGGAGAGCTGCCAATCTATGCGAACCCATCAGGGCACAGATCACCCTATCGTTTATGATAGTGGGAGGGAGGCGGCACAAGGAATGCCCTTTAATTGGACTGATGAAAAATGTGCTACGCTCGGAACAATGACACGTTTATCCGATGTGAATGGTTTAAGAAAGGGGTGTCTTTCCATGCAAGCTCTTCCTCTCACCGTCGGTGTTAACCTCATTCTCGTTCAGTGCCACGGGGAAGGCCGCGCGGAGGTTACCTGTGATGCGGTTCGGGGCATGGTTTCTTCACCCTGGTGCTGGGTCAGTGCCAGTAGACTTTGAAGTCCTTGAGGCCCGCAAGTCTGGGCGAGGGCTGCTGCTGGGACGTGGAGCGAGGAACACGTCGCATTCGATGCGCCGTTGGACGCCATCAGTTTGCACGCTTTCTTTAAAAAAAACATGTTTTGGGGGAGGAGAGGTGGTGGTTTTAATTCAGGACGCTTCATTTCAGATTACAATAAAAAGCAGCGCACTTTCACTGCTCTTGCGTAAATGTGGATTGTCTCAGGCCTCTCAGTGTGGTGGGTTGTCACAGGCCTGTCAATGTGGTGGGTTGTCACACGCCTCTGTGTGGTGGGTTCTGACATGCCTCTGTGTGGTGGGTTCTGACATGCCTCTGTGTGGTGGGTTCTGACATGCCTCTGTGTGGTGGGTTGCCTCTGTGTGGTGGGTTGTGACACGCCTCTGTGTGGTGGGTTGTGACACGCCTCTGTGTGGTGGGTTGTGACACGCCTCTCAGTGGGGTGGGTTGTGACACGCCTCTCATTGTGGTGGGTTGACACACGCCTGTCAATGTGGTGGGTTGTGACACGCCTGTCAATGTGGTGGGTTGTCACAGGCCTGTCGGTGTGCTTGGTTGTCACACCCCTCTGTGTGGTGGGTTCTGACATGCCTCTGTGTGGTGGGTTGTGACATGCCTCTGTGTGGTGGGTTGTGACACGCCTCTGTGTGGTGGGTTGTGACACGCCTCTCAGTGGGGTGGGTTTTGACACGCCTGTCAATGTGGTGGGTTGTCGCAGGCATATTGGTGTTGTGTGTTGTCATAGGCCTGTCGGTGTGCTAGGCTGTCGCACGCCACTGTGTGGTGGGTTGTAACATGCCTCTGTGTGGTGGGTGGTCACACGCCTCTCAGTGCAGTGGGTTGTGACACACCTGTGTGGTGGGTTGTCACATGCCTGTCAGTGTGGTGGGTTGTCACACGCCTCTCACTGTGGTGGATTGTCACATGCCTGTCAGTGTGGTGGGTTGTCACACGCCTCTCACTGTGGTGGATTGTCACATGCCTGTCAGTGTGGTGGGTTGTGTAAGGAAGGCATGGTATCAAACAGTGAAGACATACACAAGTGATACAGTTCAGGAGTGTTTATTGAACTTCAGTGGGTTGGTAAACGCCTATCTAAACCTAAATCTAAGGATGGGAGCAAGCTACGCCTAGCAAATAATAACAAAGTCCTAGTGGAGTCTGTCAAAATAAAAGGGCCTATACTAATAAACCTATTGCCAATCCTTACTTCTAAATACAAAATGGTGTGGGGTAACAATGTACGCAAAAGAAGTGTTCAAGAAATGATGTGTCAGGATAGTTGAGCAGTTAGCTTCCCTTCACGTGTTTTCAGTACGGGCAAGGAGGCACATGCGTGCTTCACACAAACTCTAGCTTCTTGGCCTAGAGGTAACAGTTCAACATCTAGGCACCAGGGCCTTCTGCAAAAGTGTTTCTCGCAATTAGTCTCTTAATGCCGAGGGCCTGATGCCGCAAACAAAACACAAAAGTTCCTTTCCTTTGTCAAGGTTTCACTTTCACAAGCTCAAGATTGGTCTCCCTCGTTCGGGCTCGGACCATGGATTCCCCTCGTCCCTGCTCAGATCCCCTTCCGATACTAGAATCGAAGACTTTTGAATGTGCGATGGGTTTTCCTTAAACCGTCACAGGACCACTTTGATTCACTTTACACAATTTACACTTCACATCGATCTTCTGCTTTCATTTCCTTTCATCAAGATACCGACTAGAGACCTTTGATTGAGCACATTCACAGTGCCAGACCACTCTGTCAACAGTATCGTATCTTTTCTTCTAATGTTCAAATATTCATCAGCAATTTAGCTTCACTCGTGTCTTTCATCACATGCGTTTAACAATGTTCCTTCCAGCGCTCACTTTACAATGTTGCTGCTTGCAACCTTGACTTCAACACAGACTGGTCTCCCCAACTCAACGGCTGTGTTGTTCTCTCTTGCTTCTTTGTTCTTGGAGCCAAGGATGATACCACAACGTCTGATGCTCCTCCCTGCCTTGGTTAGTTAAGCGGGAGGACCCTCGATATCTCCGCACAATGCTGGATTCTTTAGCCTTGTTTCTTGGTCTTAAGTTTTCTGCCTTGAAGGTTTCTTGAAAGTAACGGCTTCCTGTCAACGAGGTCAAGGGTGTTGCCCCTCTCACAAACCTCTTGACTGGCCATCTTTCTCCCCTCGTTCAACTGCCAACTCAAAACCGCTGTACCTTTGTGTGTTTTGCCACGCTCAGTGTGTGCTTTCCTGCTACGCCTTTTATCCGTGTGCGGAAGTGTATTGGAAGTCAGGTGTGAGTGATTGTCGATAATTGCTTGACCTTGCCTGACCATAGTATTGGGACAGGTCATGTACACAGCTCTGTTTGAGTGTGTTTTCTCCAAGAGCGGGCTGTCCATGAGAAAGAGTTTGTGCAGGAACAGGGGTGGAGGGGGTTTAGTTTCTAAATATCCCATTGGGTAATATGGGATAAAGGTGTTACAAGGAAGAGGGATACCTCGTCTCACCATCTGGTGTCCCACTCCCAGAGGACCCCTCACCCAGGTGATCCTCCCATACTGGTCCACTCCCAGTGTCTGGATCCAAAGGCGATGGACTAGTGGGAGAGGCACCTTCGGTTTCTCACACACCCTTCCCCTATGTGATGCAGCCGTATCTGTGTCACAGGAAAAGTGGGAAAGAAAATCAACGTTCCCTTGTTCTTTGCCTTTTCGGTGTTCCACAGTGAAACGGTAGGGTTGCAGGTCTAAGAACAATCGCATGACTCGATGGTTACAGTCCTTTCATTGGCTTATCCATACTAACAGTGAATGGTTTGTGACAAGGGTGAACTTCCTCCCCAAAAGGTAGTATCTTAGATAAGTGATTGCCCATTTGATGGCAATGATCTCTAACTCCAATATGGAGTAGTTCTTTTCCGAGGGGAGCGTTTTCATCTAGTAAATAGGATAGGATGTTCTAATCCATCACAAATTTGTGATAAAACTGCTCCTAACCCTGTGAGAGCGGCATCGGTTTGGAACTCGAACACCTTTGAATAATCTACCACCTTTAGGATTGGGTTCTGGCACAAGGTTTGTTTTGAGTGATTGTAGCATATGTCATCCTCATCAGTCCAATGAAGCTTCTGGGGTTGAGCTTTCTTTAATTTGTCAGTTAATCTAGCTGTTTTATCTGAAAAATTAGGAATGAACCTACAGTAATAACCAATCCTAGAACACCCTGAGGTCTCTCTTAGTCTTAGATGTGTGGTTACCTAGGATGGCTTCACTTTTTCTCATTGGGGCTGCACACTGTCAATCCCTACAAAGAAGCAGAGGTATTTCACGGATGATTGGGCCAGCTTACATTTGGATGGATTGGCAGTTAAGATGGCTTCTCTGAGGGTTCTCATGATGGTATACAGGTGGAAGAGATGGTCTTCCCAAGTCGTGTGGTAAATGACTATGTCGTCAAGATAAACCCCACCGAAATCAGAATAGGGCTGTTATATCCTGTCCATAAGCCATAGGAAAATGGGTTGGACCCCATGCAGGCGAAAAGGGAGGACCTTAAACTGGAATATTCCTAGGGGCGTTGAGAGGCTTTCTTTTCTTTATCAGGTCCATGTACGGGGACCTGCCAGTATCCCTTGGTTAAGTCTAGGGTTGATAAAAAGACGGCACTTCCTAGTTTATAAATTTATAAATGAATTCATCGCTGTCCAGCATGGGATAGGCATTGAAGGTGGAGATGGTGTTAACCTGCCTGAAGTCAATGCAAAACCGCCAAGCATGATCTGGCTTGGTTACCAATACAATAGGGGAGGACCATGGGCTAGAAGAAGGTTCGATAATATTTGCCCTCAGCATCTTTTTAACTTCCTCTACAGCTATTTGTTTTCGGGCTTCTGTGAGTCTGTAAGGTTTTAAATGGGCCACTTTTCCCTTTGGAGTTATGATATAATGATAAGTACTTTGCACTCTCCCTGATTATTCGCAGAATCCATCGGGGAAGGTCATGACTACGTCATTTAAGTCTTCTAGCTTCTGTCTAGATCACTCTTTGGGAATACGGTCTGGTTGTCTATCTCCCCCGGTATTAAACAGGACAATATCAAGGTGGAGGCAGTGGAAGGATTTTCTTTCCACTCCTTTAAGAGATTTACATGGTAAAGGTGGGTCTTTTGATTTTTATCAGGTTGGGCTATTTTATAGGTGCAGTTTCCTGTTTGCTCTAGTACTTCATATGGTCCATACCACTTTGAGACAAGTTTCTTTTCAGAGGTAGGTAAGAGGACTAATACCTCTTGTCCTACTGAAAAGATACTTAAATTTACTTTCTTGTCATATGTGGACTTTTGTTGGGTCAGAACTTTTTCCATGTGAATGTGAACTAAATTTCGAACAAGGTTCATATGCCTCGTAATCAGGTAAGATTTTTCTGAAGGGGGAATAGGTGCCTCTTCCCTTTCTTCCCAGGTCTCTCAGAGCATGTTTAGGACATCTTTTGGTTCTCTACCATAAAGTAGTTTAAAGGGAGAAAAACCGGGGGATGCCTGAGGGGTTTTTCTCAGTGCAAATAGGGACCAGGGGATGATACTATCCCAGTCCTTTCCATCCTGATCTACCAACTTTATGAAAATCATTTAAAGTTTGAATCTCTCAACCAGCCCGTCCATTTGGGGGTGGTAAACTGAGGTTCTCAAAGTGGAGATGCTCATAAAATTAGATCCCTGATCCGTTAGAATTTCGTTGGGGAAACCAACCCTAGAAAATAATTTTAAAAGGTGTTTTAAGATTTGTTGGGTTGTATTTTTCCGCATAGGGAATGCCTCTGGGTATCGCGTAGTGTAAGCAACGATTACGAGGGCGTATTTATTACCGAGTCTAGAGGTTTCCAACGGCCCAATGATGATCATCCCAATTCGGGAGAAAGGGACTTAGATTATGGGCAAGGGATTCAGAGGGGTAGGTAAGGGAATGGTTTTCTGGCATATCTTTCAAGTCTGGATAAAGTTCTTTATGTCCGCATGAATACCAGGTCAGTAGAACTTCCCACTAATGTGAGCCTGGGTCTTGTATTGTCCTTAATGTCCCCCTGTCAAATGAGAATGTGCAGTCTCTAACACGATTTTACGATGGGTCTTGGGCATTACTAATTACACCTTATTTAGACCTTCTCTGGATGTTTCCTTTCGAGGGGATTGGGTCCTCCGACGTATTCCATATCTATGACATGTAATCACCACAGCTGTGCTGCTTCGGAAACTTTTTTCGGGGTCTGCGTCGATGCGCCGTCGTCGAGGACCTCCTCCGACGTCCGACGTCATCCGGTGTGATAAGTAGGATGCACAACACCCGTAGCCTCAGTTCCGTTTTTTCCGCGAACGTGTTGCTTCGTGAATCTCGGTTAACGCCTCGACTCTTTGGAGTTCTGTTCTTCTCGGTTCCTCGAACCTGTTCGTTTTTGTGAGAAAATCCTTCGTGTGAAGATGCCTTCTACTTCGCCTTCGACCCCGCGTCCGGGCTTCAAGAAGTGCGGGGAGTTTGGGTCCAAGATGTCGGTGACGGACTCGCACGACGCCTGCCTCTGGTGACACGGATGACTGTATCGACTGCCAGTCGCTCACGTCCAAAGCCTTACGTGATCGTAAGAAGAAGTTGTCGGTAGGTCGGGTGTCCAAGCCCCGGAAGTCGAAGTCTGCGGGGCTTTCGACGGATGATTTGAGAGGAGTCGGTCTCACCACTCCTCGGCCTCTAAGAGGCATTCTCGGAAGCACCGACAGCGGTCGTCTTCCAGGTCCTCTTCGGAGGACTCTGCCCGGCACGTCGCTTACCCCACCAGCCGTGCGACGCCAGAAGAATGGGCTTCTTTCGGGAAGAAAATGCTGGCGATTCTCGAGTCGCAGGGTACTAAGCCCCCCGCGCCCCCCGAGTGGGGTCGGTCGTGAGAGGTCGAGAGACACCGCTCGCAAGAGTGGTCGGCACGAGTCACGGGAGAGGTCCAGTTCGGACAAGGGGACTCGTTCTCGACATACCCGTTCCAGTTCCCGGTCCTCGACGCCTTCGAGACCGTGCGCGCACCTGTGATGTCTTCGAGGAAGACATCGACGTCTGAGGCGTCGAGGGCGTCGACAGGCTTTCTCGAGGCTCTGGCTCCGAGGAAGTCGTCGAAGCTGTCGACGCTCAGGTCGTCGAAGGACACGCTCGGAGCTCCGGCTTCGAGGACTGTGTTGACGCCGTCGATGCTGGCGGCTCTGCATCTGACGTCGACGCCGATTTACTCGACGTCGACGCTGATCCTCTCGGCGCCGATGCCTGTTCTCTCGACGCCGGCACCGATTCACTCGACGCCCTCGACGCCTTTCGAGGCCGGGGTGTCGGAGGTACCCCGTGGCACGGGGGAACCCCCTAGGAAGGCTCTGGTTAAGAGCAAGCACTCTCGGGTGCCTTCTTTTCGCCACCTGGAATATATTTCGGAGGTGGATGTGGATTCTGATGGCCTGGTTCGTAGTCAGGTTCCAGATGAAATTGTCTCGGGCCATAGTCAGTTTGACGATTTGAGGCAGTCAATGCATGATGCCAGTGGACTGGACACCTCTCCGGAGGTGGAGTTTTGTAGGCCTGAGCCTGGCTCTCATGCTGATTCCTCGTACCGATGCCTTATGGCTAGGGTTTCTGAGTACTTGGGATGGTCTGCTCCCCCAGGGGAGTTTGTGCAGGATGATCTCACGGACATCCTTGATGTTGGTCCCCCAACTGACCCGGTACTGCCGTTCCATATGGCTTTACAGAGAAGGGTGGCGGCGGCTTGGACTGCTCCGGAGAGTCTCCCGGCGGTGGGCAGGTCCTTGTCGCGAAAATACCGTCCAGCCAGTAGCGACCCCTGCTACTTGACCAGGCACCCCACTCCGGAGAGTTTGGTGGTGCAGGCGGCCACGACCCCGGCAAAGCAGGCGTCGTACCCTACCATCCCTCCTGATAGGGACGACAAACGTTTTGATGGCTGGGCGAAGAAAGTGTGTTTCTTCTGGTGGTATGGCGCTTCAGGCAGCCAACTCCATGTGTGCCTTGTCTCGTTTCACACACACTCTGTGGAACTGTGTTGTGTTAGCGGCTGAACATATTCCCGAAGGGGACGAACGGGATAGTTTCCTTGCTATGGTCCAGGATGGTAAGGATGCCATGTGCGAGTCCGTTCAGTCGGGTTTGGACTTGGCTGAATGCGTCAGCAGGTCCATGGCGGCGAGCACCGTGATACGCAGGTTTGCATGGTTGCGGAAGTCGGGGTTTGCTCCTGATGTGCAGTCCCGGCTCCTCAACATGCCCTTTGACGGTGAACACCTTTTTGGCAGCAAGGCTGACGAGAGCCTTGAGAGGTTGCAGACCTCAAAAGCTGCAGCGAAGTCGTTGGGCGCTGCAGTTCGCCAACCTCCGCCTTTTCGTGCTAGGGGACAGCAATGGAGGGGTGGTTCCTTTCGCTATTACTCGTCCTTCAGTGAAGCGAGAGGAGCTGGCAGTCAAAGAGGCCAACGCAGGGGTACCAGAGGTGGACGACAGGGTACCCGTGGTGCCAAGGCCGCTCGGGCAGTTGCCTCTTTGCCCTCAGGTAATGCCGCAGCCGCTACCACTCAGTCATGAGGCCATGTCCCATGGTTCGCCGGTTGGGGGAAGGCTGGCGCAGCATCTTGTAGAGTGGCGTGCCATTACTTCAGATGTGTGGGTTCTGGAGATCATAACCCACGGCTACTGTCTTCCCTTTCGGCACAGGCCTCGCGACAATCCACCGAGGAACCTCTCTTTGCAGAGTCCGGATCCGCTCCTTGCGCAGGAAATTCAAGCCCTGCTGGAGAAAGGCGCCATAGAACTTGTGCCTGTAGCGGAGAGGAACAAGGGATGGTATTCCCCTTATTTTTTGATTTCGAAGAAAGACGGGGGATTGAGACCCATCATGGACTTGAGCGGTTTGAACAAACTCCTACTCTCTCTGAAGTCCTCCAGGCCCTTCAGCTTCAGGACTGGTTGGTGTCTCTCGACCTCAAGGATGCTTACTTCCATGTGCCGATCCATCCCAATCCATCCCAAGCACAAGAAGTACCTGAGGTTCGCGGTTGGCGACTCGCACTTTCAGTTTCGGGTCCTGCCGTTCTGATTGACCTCTGCCCCGAGGGTTTTCACCAAGCTCATGGTGGTGGCGGCAGCGCATCTCAGGCAAGGGGGGATTCACGTCTACCCCTACCTGGACGATTGGTTGATCAGGGGGAGCTCTCCCGAGCAAGTCCTGGATCATCTGTCCGTCACCTGCCACTCCCTTCACAGGCTGGGCTTCTCCCTCAATTTAAAGAAGTCCCATTTGACGCCAACACAGCGGCTCCAGTACATCGGAGCAGTGCTCGACACTTCCCTGGGGCAGTGTTTTCCTCCCCAGGTGAGGGCTCTTCACATTCAGCAGATGGTGCACAAGTTTCAGCATGCCCAGACGCTCCCAGCGTTCGAGTTCTTGAGGTTGCTCGGCCTCATGGCATCCTGCATTCTTCTGGTGCCAGAGGCTCGCCTGCAGATGAGATCTTTGCAGTGGGCACTCAAGATGCAATGGTCGCAGTCCTCCGGCAGGATGTCAGACCCGGTTCAGGTGCCGCCCTCGGTCGCCCGGGACCTTCTGTGGTGGGCCGTCGAAGGCAACTTGATGAAGGGGGCTCCATTTTGGCTTCCCTGGCCGGAGGTGACGAACGTGTCGGATGCATCCCTCACGGGATGGGGAGCTCATGCCAACGGGCTGACAGTCAGCGGTCGTTGGTCTCCGTCGGAGTCCAAACTCCATATCAATCTGTTGGAGCTGAGGGCCGTCAGGTTAGCCCTGAAGGCTTTTCTGGCGACTGTGCGAGGAAAGTATGAACTGATCCTGACGGACAACACAGTGGCCATGCACTACCTCAACAAAAAGGGGGGGGCAGTGTCACTTCCTCTATGCAGGGAGGCGATGCAGCTCGAGTTCTGGGCCATCCAGCAGGAAGTTTCGATCTCGGCAGGTCATCTGGCCGGAGACGAAAACGTGTCGGCGGACGCTCTGAGCAGGCAGAGCACGATCTCTCACGAGTGGGAGTTGGCTCAGGAGATTCTCCTGGAGATCTTCGCCCTTTGGGGGACCCCTCAAGTGGATCTCTTCGCCTCCAGTGTCAACCGGAAGTGCGAGAGGTTCTGCTCGCGGGAATTTCCTCCAAAAGGAGCCTTAGGAGACGCGTTCATGGTGGAGAGGTCATTCCGCTGCTGTACGCATTTCCTCCAGTCCCCGTCATCCCGCAAGTGCTGCGGAGGTTACGGAAGTTCGGTTCCCGGATGATCCTCATTGCTCCGGCGTGGGCTCGGAGGACGTGGTACCCGGACCTTCTCGACTTGTCCATCTGCCCTCCACGTCGTCTTCCCTACCGAGACGAGCTGCTCTCACAGGAGGGGGGTCAGGTTCTCCATCCAGAGGTCAGATCCCTCAACCTTCACGCTTGGCTTCTGAAAGGTTGAGGTACAAGGATTGGGACCTCCCTGAAGACGTGATGGAGGTGTTGCTCTCGGCCCGAAGGCCAGCAACAAAGTCTTTGTACCGTTGCCGTTGGCGTACGTTCTGCGACTGGGGCAGAGTTCAGAATGTGGATCCTTTTGCATGTGACATCCCCATGGTTCTGTCCTTTTTTACTTTCTTTGGCCCACAGGGGCTTGCAAGTGGGTACCATTAAAGGTTACCTGGCGGCGCTGTCCATCTTTAAGCGCTCGTCTGAAGAGTGTTCCTACTTTAAAATCCCTTTAATTTCACAGTTTCTGAAAGGGCTCACTAATGTGTTCCCTCCTTCACCTTTCCTGGTGCCCGGTTGGGATTTAAACCTTGTTCTTAAATTTCTTATGGGTGCTCCGTTTGAGCCTTTACATTCTTGCCCTTTGAGGCTGTTAACTCTGAAAACTCTGTTTTTAGTTGCGGTTACTTCCGCTCGCAGAGTGAGTGAGTTACAGGCTTTTTCAGTTAAGCCACCCTTCACTGTATTTCACAAGGACAGGGTTGTCCTTAGAGTTCGTCCTTCTTTTCTTCCGAAGGTATTGACGGAATTTCATTTGGCCCAGAAGGTTGTTCTTCCGGCATTCTATCCTCCTCCGCATCCTGGTAAGGAAGAGGAGAGGCTCCATAGGCTTGATCCTAGGAGAGCTTTAAGCTTTTATGTTTCACGCATGTCCCGGGTCAGAGTGGACGATCAACTCTTTATTAGTTACGCTGGAAAGCGTTTGGGACAAGCTGTGACTAAACAGACTTTGTCTCGCTGGATTATTTTGGCCATCTCGGAGTGTTACTGCTTGGTGGGTAAGGACCCACCGGCTGGCTTGCGGGCCCATTCTACCAGGGGTATGGCTGCATCTACTGCCCTGCAGAGGGGTGATCCTATTCGCAACATCTGTGATGCAGCCACCTGGGCTTCAGTACATACATTTGTAGGTCACTATTCCCTCGATTCCATCCGAGGACAGGATCTGGCCTTTGGCAAGGCGGTCCTTTGCTCTGCTATTTGATTGGCAATTCTAAATTTTGATTCTAAATTCTTTCCCTCCTCCTTGCTCTGGGACTACTTTGGGAGTCTGTCATAGATATGGAATACGTCGGAGAACCCAATCCCCTCGAAGAACAAGTTTCTTTCTTACCTGGTAACGTTCTTTGGATGGGATGGTCCGACGACGTATTCCATATCGCTCCCTCCCTGCCTTCCCCGCTGCAGAATTTCTTTTGTGATTGCAGCTTACGTTCCGCAAGGCTTGGTGTCTGACTGGCAGTTGACTAATGTCACACGTTCTGGGGGAAAAAACTACAACTGAGGCTACGGGTGTCGTGCGTCCTACTTATCACATCGGATGACGTCGGAGGAGGTCCTCGACGACGGCACATCGACGTCATCGACGCATCGATGGGGAAATAGAGCCTTCTCAAATATTCCCTGTGCTATTTTGTCCCCACAACGTATTTCAAATGGAGTGTCGCCATGATTCTGTAGGAGGACCTTTATGTCTCCCCGGAAGTCAGGATCTATGACGCCTGCTAAAACACCCAGACCAAACCTCCAGGCTAGCCCAGATTTTGGGGCCAGTCTTATATAACAATCCTTAGGGGGTATTAGGAGTAAGTCTGTGGCAACCATCCCTCTTTTTCCTGGAGGGCTAGTAGTATCTCTGTTATTACAAATGTCAAAGACTATGGATTCTTTGTGGCAATGGAGGGATCTGAGGCTCTGTGACTAAGATTCTCGAATTTTAGGGTCACCCAAAGTGTTTCAATTGAGTCACATCCCATTCCTAACACCACATTAAGGAAGGCATGGTATCAAACAGTGAAGACGGACACAAGTGATCACAGTTTAAGGATGTTTATTGAACTTCATTGGGTTGGTAAAACGCCTATCTAAACTTAAATCTAAGGATGGGAGCAAGCTACGACCATCAAATAATAACGTGGTCCTAGTGGAGACTTTCATAATAAAAGGGCCTATACTAATACATCTATTGCCAATCCTACTTCTAAATACAAAATGGTGTGGGATAACAATGTACGCAAAAGAAAAGTGTTCAAGAAAAGATATGTCAGGATAGTTGAGCAGTTAGCTTCCCTTCTCCACGTTGTCAGCATGGGGCAAAGCGGCATGTGCTTCGCACACTCTAGCTCCTTGACCACGAGGTAACAGTTTAACACATAGGCATCAGTGCCTTTTGCAAAAGTTTCTCGCGCATTGACAGTCTCTTAATGCAGAGGGCCTGATGCAGCAAACAAAACACAAAAGTTCCTTTCCTATGTCATGGTTTCACTTTGACAAGTTCAAGACTGGTCTCCCCCTAGGGGCTCGGGTCAGCCTTGTTTGGGCTCGGACCCCTTTTCTACAATGTTCATAATTTGGTCTCCCCCATTCGGGCTCGGACCATGGATCCCCTTGTCCGGGCTCCGTTCCCCTTTCGATACCAGAATCCAAGACTTTCGAATGTGCGATGGATTTTGCTTGAACCGTCGCAGGACCACTTTGATTCACTTCACACAATTTACACTTCACATCGATCTTCTGCTCTCATTTCCTTTCATCAGGATACCGTACAGAGACCTTCGACTGAGCACATTCACAGTGCCGGACCACTCTGTCAAAAGTATTGTATATTTTCTTCTAATGTTCAAATATTCACCAGCAGTTTAGCTTCACTCGCGTCTTTCATCACACGTGTTTAACAATATTTCTTCTAGCGCTCACCTTACAATGTTGCCTGTTGCAACCTTAACTTCAACACAGATCGGTCTCCCCAACTCGCTGCCTGTGTTGTTCTCTGTCGCTACCACAGCATATGTTGCTCTTCCCCGCCTTGGTTAGTTATGCAGGAGGACCCTCGATATCTCTGACACAGAAAGCAGGATTCTTTAGCCTTGTTTCCTGGTCTTACATGTTCTGCCTTGAAGATTTCTTGAAAGTAGCAGCTTTCGGTCTACACGGTCAAGGGTGTTGCCACTCTCATGAACCTCTCGTCCCTGGCCGTCTTTCTCCCCTCGTTCATCTGCCAACTCGAAACTGCTGTACCTTTGTGTGTTGTGCCTCGCTCAGATTGTGCTCTCGCGCTCAGCCTTTTATCCGGGTATGTGTAATGGAAGTCAGGTGTGAGTGATTGTCGATAGTTGCCTGACCTTGCCTGACCATAGTATTGGGACAGGTCATGTACACAGATCGGTGTGAGTCTGTTTTCTCCCACAGCAGGCTGTCCATGAGAAAGTGTTCCTGCAGGAAAAAGGGGTACAGGGTTCAGTTTCTTAATATCCCATCGGGTAAGATGGGATAAAGGTGTTACAGGGAAGAGAAGGACACCGCATCTCACCATCTGTTGTCCCACTCCCACTCCCCAAGGACCCCTCACCCAGGTGAACCTCCCGCACTGGTCCAACCCCAGGGTCTGGATCCAAAAACGATGGCGGTGGCGTGGCCACCTGAGATTGAGATCCACAGGGACAAGCGGGTGGGATTCCTTCGGGTTTCTCACAGTTGTGACACCCCTCAGTGTGGTGGGTTGTCACACACCTTTCAGTCCGGTGGGCTGTCACACACCCCTCAGTGTGGTGGGTTGTCACACGCCTCTCAGTGTGGTGGGTTCCATCACGCCTCTCAGTGTGGTGGGTTCTGACACCCCCCTTTCTATGTCGTTTATGCAGACACTCCCTTTGATGATGTGGTTTCTGACACTCCCCTTAATGTTGTGGATTTTGATATTCTTCTGTAAACTGTTAATTCTTACATTCATTTCATTGTTGTGCATTTTTACATTACATGCAATGTTGTGCATTTTGACAATCCTCTCAGCGTTATGGATTGTAGCACTTCTCCAACTTTGTGGTTTCTAACAGTGTGATATCTTCTGAAACCCCCCTCAGGTTCCAGAGGACTAAACATGCAAAGAAATCACCCTCTGTGTTTCCTCTGTGGCATAGTAACCCATGAAAAGTCAAGTGTAAAATACCACAAAATAAACCTGATTGTGCCTGAGCTGCACACATTGTAATGTGCTGCAGGCATGCACCTTGCCCTACATTGTAATGTACAGTGATCTTGTATAGCTTCCTAATGTCCTGCAGGCATGCACCTTGCCCTACACTGTAATGTACAGACAGTGATACTGTATGCCCTGCAGACATGCACCTTGCCCTTTATTGTAATGTAAAGTGATCTTTTGCACCTTGCCCTACATTGTATAGCTTGCTAATGCTCTGCAGGCATGCACCTTGCCCTACACTGTAATGTACAGACAGTGATACTGTATGCCCTGCAGACATGCACCTTGCCCTTTATTGTAATGTAAAGTGATCTTTTATAGCTTGCTAATGCCCTGCAGGCATGCACCTTGCCCTTTATTGTAATGTAAAGTGATCTTTTACAGCCTGCTAATGCCCTGCTGGCATGCATCATGCCCTACATAATCGTCAGTAATCGTGTATGGCTCGCTAATGCCCTGCAGGCATGCACCTTGCCCTACATTGTGATGTACCGTGATCTTTTATAGCTTCCTATTGCCCTGCAGGCATGCGCCCCGCCCTACATTGGAATGTTCAGTGATTTTGTATGGCTTGCTAATCCCTTGCAAGCATGCACCTTGCCCTACACTGTAATGTGCAGTGATCTTGTATAGCTTCCTAATGCCCTGCAGGCATGCACCTTACCCTACATTGTAATGTAAAGTGATCTTTTACAGCTTGATAATGCCCTGCAGGCATGCACCTTGCCCTTTATTGTAATGTAAAGTGATCTTTTATAGCCTGCTAATGCCCTGCATGCATGCACCTTGCCCTTTATTGTAATGTAAAGTGATCTTTTATAGCCTGCTAATGCCCTGCAGGCCTGAACCTTACCTTACATTGTAACGTGTGGTGATCTTGTATAGCTTCCTAATGCCCTGCAGGCATGCACCTTGCCCTACATTGTAACGTGTGGTGATCTTGTATAGCTTCCTAATGCCCTGCAGGCATGCACCTTGCCCTACACTGTAATGTGCAGTGATCTTGTATAGCTTCCTAACGCCCTGCAGGCATGCACCTTGCCCTACACTGTAATGTGCAGTGATCTTGTATAGCTTCCTAACGCCATGCAGGCATGCACCTTGCCCTAATGTGCAGTGATCTTGTATAGCTTCCTAATGCCCTGCAGGCATGCATCTTGCCCTACAATGTAATGTAGTGTTATCCTGTATAGCTTCCTAATGCCCTGCAGGCATGCACCTTGCCCTACACTATAATGTGCAGTGATCTTGTATAGCTTCCTAACGCCCTGCAGGCATGCACCTTGCCCTACACTGTAATGTGCAGTGATCTTGTATAGCTTCCTAACGCCATGCAGGCATGCACCTTGCCCTACATTGTAATGCGCAGTGATCTTGTATAGCTTCCTAACGCCCTGCAGGCATGCACCTTGCTCTACATTGTAACGTGTGGTGATCTTGTATAGCTTCCTAATGCCCTGCAGGCATGCAGCTTGCCCTACACTTTAATGTGCAGTGATCTTGTATAGCTTCCCAATGCCCTGCAGGCATGCACCTTGCCCTATATTGTAATGCAAAGTGCTCTTGTATAGCTTCCTAATGCCCTGCAGGCATGCATCTTGCCCTACAATGTAATGTACAGTTATCCTGTATAGCTTCATAACGCCCTGCAGGCATGCACCTTGCCCTACGCTGTAATGTGCAGTGATCTTGTATATCTTGCTAATCCCCTGCAGGCATGCACCTTGCCCTACATTGTATAGCTTGCTAATCCCCTGCAGGCATGCACCTTGCCCTACACTGGAATGTGCAGTGATCTTGTATAGCTTCATAACGCCCTGCATGCATGCACCTTGCCCTACACTGTAATGTGCAGTGATCTTTTATAGCTTGCTAATGCCCTGCAGGCATGCACCTTGCCCTACATTGTATAGCTTGCTAATGCCCTGCAGGCATGCACCTTGCCCTACACTGAAATGTGCAGTGATCTCGTATAGCTTCATAACGCCCTGCAGGCATGCACCTTGCCCTACACTGTAATGTGCAGTGATCTTGTATAGCTTCCCAATGCCCTGCAGGCATGCACCTTGCCCTATATTGTAATGTAAAGTGATCTTGTATAGCTTCCTAATGCCCTGCAGGCATGCATCTTGCCCTACAATGTAATGTACAGTTATCCTGTATAGCTTCATAACGCCCTGCACGCATGCACCTTGCCCTATGCTGTAATGTGCAGTGATCTTGTATATCTTGCTAATCCCCTGCAGGCATGCACCTTGCCCTACATTGTATAGCTTGCTAATCCCCTGCAGGCATGCACCTTGCCCTACACTGGAATGCGCAGTGATCTTGTATAGCTTCCTAACGCCCTGCAGGCATGCACCTTGCCCTACACTGTAATGTGCAGTGATCTTGTATAGCTTGCTAATGCCCTGCAGGCATGCACCTTGCTCTACATTGTAATGTGTGGTGATCTTGTATAGCTTCCTAATGCCCTGCAGGCATGCAGCTTGCCCTACATTGTATAGCTTGCTAATGCCCTGCAGGCATGCACCTTGCCCTACACTGAAATGTGCAGTGATCTCGTATAGCTTCATAACGCCCTGCAGGCATGCACCTTGCCCTACACTGTAATGTGCAGTGATCTTTTATAGCTTGATAATGCCCTGCAGGCATGCACCTTGCCCTACATTGTATAGCTTGCTAATGCCCTGCAGGCATGCACCTTGCCCTACACTGTAATGTGCAGTGATCTTGTATAGCTTGCTAATGCCCTGCAGGCATGCACCTTGCCCTTCACTGTAATGTGCAGTGATCTTGTATAGCTTGCTAACGCCCTGCAGGCATGCACCTTGCCCTACACTGTAATGTGCAGTGATCTTTTATAGCTTGCTAATGCCCTGCAGGCATGCACCTTGCCCTACACTGTAATGTGCAGTGATCTTGTATAGCTTCATAATGCCCTGAAAGCAGTGTTTTAAGTGGGATAAGAAATCGAGAGGGGGCTCTAACGCGTCATGATGCAATATTTGGGGGCAGGTCCTAAAACAGCTTCCCAAGTAGATAATAAACCTTTGAAAGAGGTGGGACCTATGTAATAAAGGTGTGACCCAGCAGCACCAATCAGGTTTTCCTATGTGCAATGAAAGGGAGCACATTTTACTTTAAAGGATGTATTACAATATAATGAGTGTGTGTTCAAATAGTGACTAAAATATATATATATATATATTCAAATATAAAATAGAACATCAACTCAAAGTACGTCAGTGGCCAATTAAATCCACATTTGTTTTGGAAGAAATCCATGATTCTTATAAATGAAAATCATTCTAATGACAATTCTTTAATACGTGCTGTAAACAAAAAATCAAACCATGTACTCTGGTATAATTCCATTCCGTTTTTGAAAACAACACATTTCTTTAACCTGTATTCTGATTCTAAACGGGTCTGAAAGGGACACCACCAGAACTGAATCGGTGTCCCTACTCGCAAGCACATCCCGAAATATCTTCACGGTTGTTGTCATTTGACAAACCTTCTATGTGAGGATTCTGGCAGCCGGAGTCCATTTCTGGACTGGGGTTCACTTCCCCAGACGTGTTTCTTAATGCAGCACTAGCGACATCAATGAGGAACTGGACCCCGTATAGAAAGACGTTCTGGAACCTTGCCACTCCTCATGGAGCACTCATGATGTACAATTGAACACATGATGAAGAAAAATAGGCACAGCAAATGGACTACGGCTGCCAGACTCCTCACATTTAAGGTTTGTCAAAAGACAGCACTCATGAAAGTATGTCGAAGTCCTAACTTGGACAAGTGACGGAAGAAAGAAAGGATATTACTCGTAAAACTGACTATCATATATGAGAACCTACTATCCTAGTCCGAAAAGGCAGTAGAAATTCCTTGCATGTAAATCTAAATGGATTGGAGACCATTGCCTTGAAAAAGCCCAAAGGGCGAAACCTATGGCCTTAGAGTTGGCATATCAATGTTTTTTCTTTGTTATTTAAGTCACATTTACTAACGCGCCCAGTTTATGACTGTAAATATTTTGAAATGTATAAATATACAAACTGAAGAACAAAACTATTGGATGGTCTTGTTTCTATATGTTTTGTAAACTCTAGGATTTTGGGATGCGCTTAAGTAGGGATACCGATTCAGTTTACTTAACTTTGAGGCTTTTGTGTGTGAGCCGTCCCTTAGCTGAGCAGTACCCAGTCACTACTTATGATTCTAAGGTCTCAATGGCGCAGCCTTAAACTGACTGACAGGCACCTTGCCCTACATTGTAAAGTACAGTGATCTTTTATAGCTTCCTAATGCCCGTTTTGGTGCCTTTTCCGCAAGTGGAGATGTGAAGAGAGGTGTGCAATAGTACCTGGAGCGTTCCAAGTGCCGAATGGGATTACCACAATAAATGATCTCGGGCCCAAATAACCGGACAGACTCAAGGAATATGGCAAAATACTACTTTATTATCAGCTGAATAAAGTAGGGAAACCCGGCGAACAAACAGATTGCAGCTCACACACTCTCAATGCATTTCCATTACACAAAAGGCTTTACACTTCGATGTACATCAGCTATGACATCATCTTACGTGGCAAACAAAACCTATTGTTTGGAGGGGTTGGTTAAGGGAACATTTATACCTATATTCTGTATAAGTGTTAGTAACCTCATTGGCTGCCCTTTAGCTGGTAGGCACGTCTTAAACACCCTTTAACTACGTAAAATCCAGATAATGGCATAATGCCAGCAGCGGATAGGCTTCGGCAACAATACGTGGTGCATCATTACTTAGACACTCGTGATTGGTACGGACTCTCTTCCAGCCTTGGACATTCGGCTCGTTAGCAGCACGTAAGCAAAAAAAAACAGGTGCAGGGGAACAACGTCAGACAACTGCAATTCTTAGCTAATTAGCCTACCATCTCTCATCAGGTAGGCCCTAAACCAAGACTTCTTGTTTCTAGTTGACCTTACTGGCTGTTCTCTTCTTCAGAACCTTTAAGGGACCGAAGGCACATTGCTATCTTCATCTGGAGTGTTATGAATAGGCCTTGTTTTCCGGTCTTGCACCACGTGTACGGAGACCATGATTTTGTCCATTCTGTCCTTTTATTTAATGCTATTTGATTCAATTATATTAGGTGCTACTTCTCCTTTTGGCCTCTGGAGACTTGGTTGCTCTGTCTTGCATGCACTTTCTGCATCTTGAATTGTCCACTACTTAGCACTCATAATTATTCACTCCTTTACTTAATCTGAGAGAAATATGTCTTACGTACATGGCTTATCCTCTTTGACTCCTTTTGTTCCTTACAGTTGCTGCTTGCTGTGGCATCCTTGGTCCTAATCCGAGTAAATTCCTGTTGTTCTCGCACAAAGCTGTATTCCAGCATCTGCCAGCCCTTCAGCCTTGGTCTCTCTCCTCGAGATTTCTTGCTTACTATTTTACACTGCCAACGTCCATTTTCTCAACATGGCTGCTTTAGTCACGTTATATTTCCCACTTTATCAAGCTTCTACGTTGTCTTATCTACCTTGCGTTTGTGCCTATATATATCTACTGCATCTCTTGTCGCTCATCTTCTACGTGTATATGGTTTTCTTCATATTCACATATATGTATACTTCGTTGCTTCAGTTACAACCTTAACTCTTTGGACATCCATTCATCAGATTCAGTGCGTCTATGCATCTTCTCTCTGTGCGACGTCACTTCTCTTCAGTCTAACTTTACTTCTAGTTCTTCTATATCCAGTGGTGTCTGCAGACTCAGGTCTACCATCTCAGTTCGTGGATAAATTCGATACGGTTGTCTAAGCGCATCTGAAGAAGTCACAATACTCATCCAATGTCAGAATACTGAGGTGATTTCACAATGCTCAAGTGAAGTCACTGTGCTCGGTTAATGTCACAATACTGAGGTGATGTTAAAACGTGGACGTGAAGTCACAATACTCAGTTGATGTCACAATACTGAGCTGATGTTAAAATGCAGAAGTGAAGTCACAATACTGAGATGACGTTACAATGGAGAAGGGAAGTGATAACAATCAGTTGATGTCCAAAAACTAAAGTGATGTTGCAATGCTGAAGTGAAAACATACTGCTCAGGTGATGTCACAATACAGAGGTGAAATTATAATGCTGAAGTGAAGTGATAACGCTCAGATCACATCATAATGCTGAAGTGGAGTCATGATGCTTAGATGATGCCGTAATACTGAGGTGACGTTGCAATGCTGAAGTGAAGCCATAATGCTCAGATGATGTCACAATACTCGGGTGATGTTACAATGTTAAAGTGCTGTCGCATGAAGGTACTGCCCTCGCTTATCAGTGAAAGAAGATGGCTTGTGGTACATATCCCGTCGCCTTCCTGTGTCTATTACCTCAAAGCATTTGTAATGCACGCACCACTGCACCGGTCGATCATCAGGTCACTAAATCTTATTATATGGCACCTAAATAATACCAGCTGTTGCTATGATCCAATGTAATGGAACCTCATTTACCGACCATGAAAGGATAAATGGCTGAATCGCCAGGATGAACTCTGAGATCTGGTGCAAGCACGCGACTCACCGCTCTATATTACCAGTTTACAAGGCAACCCTTTGAACTGAGACATTTCAAAAAGTAAAAACCACTCGGAAAAAGAATATATGTATGGAGTCCAGATGATATGATATGGCATTTATAACGCGCCTATACACAAGTGTTTCCAGGCGCGACGAGGCAAGGGAGGGAGAACAGAGGGAAGACGGAGACAACGATCCTACTAGGCCAGGTGTCATTGAGCAGATGATCTGGAAGTGGCCGCCCAACACTCACCCGCTATGTTGCCACTGCGCTCCGGTCTTTACTGGGCTATGGCACCTGGGCAGCCACTGCTATGGGGTCTCTCTGAAAGTCAGGGTTTCCTGGCTGCAGTCCCCCTCTATACCCGGGAAACCTAAGCCCTGTGTGCCCCACATCTAGAGCAGCCATGTTATTGCCCGTCGGCAGGCGGCATGCTCTTAGTGCGCACACTTGAGTGCATGGACAAAAACATGGCGCCTCCCTTGCAAGATCCTGCAAACGCCCCGCACACCCATTTGCAACACAGGGATCAGAACTGCAGGAACCAGGAGATGTACATCTCCCGGCCGTACCCTAGAGGGGTCTGCTTGGCTTTAGACCAAATCTAACGGGGGCTACTCATGACGAGCCGGAGGAGCCTGAGAAACTTAGAAAGAAAAACCGCAGTGTTTTCAAACACAATAACGTTGTATTTATGTTTGCGGATGCTTCAAAAGCTACTGCAAACATAAATACAACGTTTTTAAAGCTGCAGTTTTATTTCTAAGTTTTCCGTGCTCCTCCAGCCCGGAAAACTTAGAAAAAACCCACAGCTATTGTTTATTTTTATTTAAAAAATAGCACTTACTGAGATGCAGCTGCAGCTTTTCTGCCTGTAGTCTCCGGTCCCCGTCCTCCGCGTACAGCACCAATCAAGGAAAAGCCACCCAGTGGTAGCTTTTGTTTACTACAACTGGCTGGGTTTTCCTTCATTAGTGCCGCAAAAGCCAAAGCGAGCACAGCGGCGGGCATCCATTTCACAAAATGGATGCCTCCATGTGCTATCTTTGAGCTTGAATTGCTCAAAATTTTACATAGGGACTTCGAAAAAAAAATGCCATCGTTTTTTTTATATTGCCTATCTATTTTTGAAATTAAAAAATGTTGGGCGAACCATTCCTTTAGATATACTCATCTGTGCAAAATCGTTTTGGAGGCAAAATAAAATAGCTCCAAAAACTTGATAGCTGCCTTCGGATCTCTCCCCCTGAATTCTAGCAATCTACATACAGATACCCTCCTGGGCATATCATGACTCCGCCAGGCGCCCTTTACATACTCTTGAACTAGCACAACCTCAGTAGTGTGACATCAAGTGAGCATTATGACAGCATTTCATCATTGTAATATCACCTCACTATTGTGTCATCAGCTGAGAATTGTGAAGGCCTTATGAAGCAAGACACGGTCAACGGATTCAAAGTTCAAAACAATCTGATTTATTCAAGTATGTGTCAGGATGGTAGAAGGCCTAACTTGCCCTATGCTAAGGTGGGATTTCCCTACCTGAACGAAACTAAGGAAAGTCTGAGTCAAAGAGTTCAACTTGAAGGTCTGTCTGTGTCCAAAACATATCCTTGTCCTCACAACTAAAGCTAAACAACATGTAGGGATGTCAATAACCAATGAAGTAGTGATCAGCACAAAGTTCTGAGCATCTTCCAGCTCTAGCTTCTTCTTCAGCTCCCCTTCCCCGAGTTCAAAACAGTTCCACAAAGGTCTTAAGATTACCTTTCTCCAGTTCAGGGCAATACAGGTCTGCACAATACTCGGGGTTCCCTTCCCCAAGTTCCAAGCAACACAATTCGAAGCACACAAGCCTTGAGGCTCTGTCCTCAAGACAGTACTTGCAGCTCCTCAAGTCTCAGGGTTCCCTTCCACAAGGCTTTAATGTAACAACTAGTATTTGCTTCTCAAAGTTCAACCTGGCCCTCCTTCTGAATGGCACTACCAGTTTGCTTACAGTGCTTCATCTTGGTTGCATTTCACACTGTCTTTGGTTTTTACAATCTGAGGCTCACTGGTCGTGGCGCAGTTGTCAGACCACACGGTCCTCCCATCACACGTCCCGAGGCTCCTCAGCTGGCACAGGTTCTTCTGCACCTGTCCTGTGCACAGGTTTATATTCACTTACTTTCTCTTTGTCGTCCTCTTGGCTTTTGTTGGTGGTTTCACACTTTCTTGGCTTCTCCGGTTCGTCTCTTGGTCTTGCCATACCGTGTCTCACACCTCTCGCCAGACTTTGGCCTTGACGCACTGTATTCATTCATGAAAGTTCACTTTATGGTGGTCCAATTCATGCCCCATCTTTCTGTTACACTCTTTCACACTTGCACTCTTTGTCGTAGGCTACTTTCACTTGGGTACTTTCCAGTTTTCGCTTTCATCAGTTACTTGCTTTGCCCATTACGCTTTGTTTCCATTTAATGTTCAAAATGCTTAATTTCAGGTTTTGTTCAGTTTGATATTAAATATGCATAATCCAGCTTAGTTGCTCATTTTCAGTTAGTTCGGTATGCAATATGTATAATTCAACATAGTTTCAAGTTTGTATGCGGGTCTGTATTCAATATGCATAGTTCATTTTAAATTCAAGTCTATATTCGGTTTGGCATTCAGTATTCATAGTTCAGCTTAATTTCAAGTTTGTATTTGGTTCGGTATAACTTTACCTACAAGCAGTCAGCTAGGAGCATTCCGGTTTATGAGTGTCTTTCTCTGACATCTGCCAGTCCTCTGCGTTCCTTTCCGGTGGCCGGCGCAGCTTTCTGCTTCTCTCCGAGTCCCGCTTGCATGCCAGGCGATGTCTTCTGCACACCGGAAATTCCAGTGCTGCTGCACACACGGACAGCGTCCTCTCTCTTCTTATCCGCTTGCAGCTCTGGCTGCTCACTTTCCAATCCAGAGGCTCCCACACATGTGGCAACTGCACGGCCCACTTCCCTTGGGCTCCACAAGTTCTCTGGGATGTCGGCTGATGTCCTGGCTCCTTCACAGGTCCCACCATGGCTGCCTCTTCGCAATACAGGTCCCATGCTCGTCTCCCTGCTGCTCTCTTTGCTTGTTTCACTGGCCTCCCTTTATACACCTGCAACACCTTGGCAGGGTGCAGGTGTGGATTCCTAATTGTATCTGCCTGACTGTGGTTAAAGGGACATGCCTGACCTTGCAAGTACTCTGCAGGCATCTTCTTCGTTCCAGTACTAGAGTGGTAAAAGGAAGGTTTAGTGTTTATTACTCGTAGTTGCCTCTTCCTCATCCATGTGCTGTTAAAAATTGAATGAGAGGAAATGAGGGGATAGATTCTACAACAGCCCATAGAGGCCAGGGAGGGTTATTTTGGTCTTGCATAGGGAAAGGGGATACCATGTCTCGCCTGTGGGCATCCCAATCCTCAAGGACCTTCCACCCAGGTGATCCTCCCTCGCATCTCCACCCCCAAGGTCAGTATCCAAAAGTGATGGCCTTTCCCTGCCCACCTGCGGAGACGATCCTGGGGGGATAGGAGTGAGGACGCCCTCAGGTTTCTCACAGTATTATGACTTCACTTCTGCATTTTAAAATCACCTCAGTACAAAGACATGAACTGAACATTGTGACTGCACTTCGGCATTGTAATGTCACCACAGTATCAGGACATCAACTGAGCATTGTGACTTCACTTCAGCATTGTAGCATCACATCTGCATTGTGAAATCAACTGAACATTTTGGCAGCACTTAATTGTAGTAGTAGTGTGACAGCAACTGAGCACTATGACAGCACTTCGTTATATTATTGCCTCAGTAGTATGACATAGACTGAGTGTTAGGCGGAAACCTGTGCAGTTCCCTCTGGGACCACTGCAAAAGATTTAGGACTACAGGCGTTTGGCGGTGAACCCACTTGGTAGCAGTCTGTACCACACAGATTCACTTGTAGCTGTGGCTGAGCAGTCAGACTTCCCTCAAGAAGAGTTGAGCAGTATGTGGAGTATACAAAATAGGGCAATTCTTCACAGCAAGACAAGTAAACACGCAACGAGGCTTAGTGTAAAGATATTAAGGTATTTATTTATAACAGAACATCTAAGAAAAACACTATCGCACTATCACGGCAAACAAATCAAACACAATTACTCTACGAAGCAGAAAACGATCAATCCCCCTAGCAATATGTCGACAACTCTAGGTTCTACCGGCACCACTTATTTTCAGACAGAGGTGTATACCTCAACCTAGATGACACTCGAATATTAGTTAGGACGGGAGAGAAAAAGATAGGCAGGTTACGAAATCAACACAGTTCAATCCTACGCGGATAAAATGCAAGGCAAGAAGGCAAGAATCACAATAGGTCATAAAGTTCAGAGGCCAGGCCCACTCGGTGAGAGGCAAGGCGCGATGTCCCAAAAGTCTCTAGCGGAGATGCATTCAAGTCTTATAGCAAATTGTTATCGGCAGGTTGAACCAGTTCAGAACAAAGAATGAGAAAAGCTTGGAGGCAACCCAACGGAAAGGAGAGGATTAAGACACCTCACTCAACCCGATCGAAAGGGAAGCCAGGCGGACACGGTACCTTGTTGTGGAGGGCAGCTCCGGCGGGGGCAGTTGTTCCTGGTGGTGGATGCACGTCGGGTCTTTGCCAAGAGTAGAGATGATCTCGTCGTCGAAGAAAAGTGAAGTCCGGTGCACCACCAGGGAAGAGACCAGCCGCGGAGTGCTCCGTCACAAGGCACCACCTTTTGGTCGCGGTTTCAGGGGTAGTGGCTATCCGGTTGCCGGGGTGCGCTGCACGGGCAATTCGACCACTGCGTCCTGAGGCGAATAAAAAGCAAAGGGGACTGGTTGTTCCCACCAGTCAGGGGAAGAGACTCTCCGGCAGGGAGATCTCCTCTGTCGTCGGGAAGTGGTGAGTCGGTTCCGCAGGGCTCCACCAGAGGTGTCGTCGTGCAGGTCGGCTCAGCGTTACCCTCGTCGGATTCTTAGGTCCTGTGGCGACTTCTGAAGATCCAGTCCCAAAAGCCCTGCTTTTATGCAGAAAACCCCCATTCATTCAGCCTAGCTGTCAATCAACACATGCTAAGTGGTGAGCGGGAAGGCTCACCACTTGGGCCAATCACTCCAGAGTGCGACCGGAGTTGGCAAGGCAACTCGGTCCAGGGTGCCTAAATCCCCTCCCACACCCCTGTGGTAACCCAGACAGAATGGCACCACTTTGGAGGGTCTCTGTACAGAGGCCCGCCAAAAGTGGAACAAAGGGCTCAACCTTTGGTTTAGGAGTCACAGAGACGAACACAGACGCCATTTTACAAACCGAGTTCTGGCAGAAAATACCATCCGATAAACTTATTTAAGATAAGTAGACCGGGGGTACGTTAGAGATTAACGAGAAAAAGTATTAATCTCCAACAACGGGACGAATCCCATAGGGTTATGTCCGGGGTCGAACATAACAAGTAGTTTCCACTGCCACCAGCCAAAACTCGACGAGGGGGGACGGGACAGTGCCCCCTCGAGTAACAGGTCCAGGAGTAATCGAATTACCCCTACTAGTACGTCCACAATAAGATGGTTTGTACTAGTCCTGTTAGTAAATTTAGGTCTAGTAAAGCCAATGGTGACTTTACATGCCCGGGGAGACAGTAGTCAGTCCCCGGGTATGGAGTCTATGGCGGAGGTCCGCTAGGACGCCCCAGTGTTACGGCACGTAGGGTGCAGTGTAACACACATAGAAAAACATATGAGACCCTATGGAGTAAAAGACCCCATAGCCCATCAAACACATTAACATTTGAAGGAATTACACACATACATGTCCAAGAGTGGGAGAAAAGAGTCTCACTCTTGGCAGGATGGAAAAAAACAAACTCCCGAAATCCAGCAAAGCTGCTGGGGGACTCACTAGGTTAGGAAATTCAGCCTAAACGGAGAATTCTCCCTAACACTGAGCATTATGACAGCACTTCCTCATGGTAATGTCACCACAGTTTTGGGACATCAACTGAGCATTGTGACTCCACCTATTTGTGGCAGTGTTTGCCAGGGCACTTCCCTAGCACTTATTTCTGAGCCCAGTTTGATTAAGTTGTCGTATGTTAGCAACTTTATTAGTTTAACTGTCGGGCAGTCATAGTAACACAAAAAGCAACAACAGTGGCAGTTTGGTAGTTCATGGCTAATTATCCATTGTTTAACAATGCTTTGAAAGGTTTCCATGCTGGTGACTCATGCTCGCCATGCCTGCAGACAGCACTCGGCCTCAATGACATTGGTGCCAATGATCTGCCTTAATAACCAGTAGCACTGCCACAGCAGGTGGGTTGGCAACAACAGGACAGTAACCAGTGAGCAGCCGCAACTGAGGGACCAAGGTCAGTGAAACGGCCAGTGTCGAAGAGGAGGGCCTGTCACAGGGGACAACCTATAAAATAAGACCTTGGTGCAGTGTTTCATAGGAAATTGCATTAGTTCAGTAATGAGTTTACCTGTATTTGTCCATTACTTTGCCATTGGAGGAAAGCATGTTTGCTGTTTTGTCTCTGGTTCGATGGTCAATGTGTTCCACTTGCCACTGATGGCGTTAGAGCAACATGTTACCCATAATGTGTTTTAAAGAAACACTTAAACATTTATGTAATTTCGAGCCACAACTAATATGTTGTGTCGACACTGCGGGAGTCAGATCATTCATCACCTTCAAGGAACCGGTGGGAGTTGCCCCAAGTATGTTGACGGTGCATTGAGCAGATGCTGGGGGTGTCCACCCCGGTGTGGCACAGGCATGCTAGAAAATGTTTGGGCCCGGGCACTTATTTCCTTACAAATTAAGCACTGACTTCAACATTGTAACATCAACTGAGCAGTGTGACTTCACTTCATTGTAATACCACTCAGTAGTGTGACATCAGTTGAGCATTGTGACTTCACTTCATTGCAATACCACCTCAGTAGTGTGACATCAGTTGAGCATTGTGACTTCACTTCATTGTAATACCACTCAGTAGTGTGACATCAGTTGAGCATTGTGACTTCACTTCATTGCAATACCACCTCAGTAGTGTAATATCAATTGAGCATTGTGACTTCACTTCAGTATTGTAGCATCACATTCTGATTGTGACATCAAATAAGTATCACGACAGCACTTCATTGTAAGGTCACCTCCGTAGTGTGACATCAACTGAGCATTGTGACTTCACTTCTTCAATGTAAAGGCACCTCAGTAGTGTGACCATGACTTTGAATATGATTTTGAAGTGAAGGGGTTCTATGCCGCCTTCTCATTCTAACTGGTGATATTTTTCATGTTAGTCAATGTAATTGTGCACTTTCACGGGTGTATCTCTGTAGTCCATACTTCTTGGCACCTAGTAGTTAGTGTGAATTAGAAGATGCAGGTTTCCCTAAAGCGCTCTTCAGATTAGGCAGTAATAATATTAGAGGCCCTTCCTCCCCGGCAGTGCTCTGCAGCACTATCTGTGCAAGGAAAAGCAGGGGGGCAGGCTCTTCTGTCCCCGCTTTGCCATATTTTTGTTTAGCGTATTTTTACTCCTCATTTTTATGTCGGGAGTATTGGTATGCTACTTATCCGTAGGGCTGATTGTGACGTCAGCAGAGCATTGCGAATTAACTGCAGCATTGTGACGTCACCTCTGCGCTGGGTCTCGCCGTCTGTGCTGTGACATCACTTCCCATGGCATAGTCATGCTGAGCGGTGGAAGCCCTTCTAGGAAGGCCATGCATCTGTGTTGGGGGTGGGGGCTGGGGTAGAGTTCACTGCCTTCACTTCTGCACAACCACTCACACATATAGCCCCACTCCCTCTTGGGATGCCACTCAGCGCTTTGGGTGGGTGGGTCTGTGCTCTATCAGGTAAAGACATTATGGCGTATCCACGTTCCCCGAAGCAGACAAGCTTGCAGTGCCTCACACAAAGCAGGGCAATTATCCAGTCCACATGAACTGCTGTGCGGCATTGGCGTATCCTTTGCAAAAAAATCGTGGCAAAACCATGCCACAGACTTGCAAGCAATGCCATTCCTTCTGGCCTTGTGGAGGCAGAGGAAGCGCGAGCTGCGGCCAGTGGAGAGGTAGGAATGGTTGAATTGACCCTCTTGCAGACCACTCTTGACCCTGTGTCCAGGCATTCCATTTTTGGGAATGTTCAAGCATCCACTTGCAAACTTGCAGTTGCGGAGGTGCTCTGTAATGGTGGAAAAGTCCAGGGCCTCTGCGTGGTGGTCTCATAGCACCAGGTAGCGTAGCGTGTTGGCCATGCAAAAGCCAAGGCCAACTCGGAGGCCACCAAGACGTGCCACATGTGCATACGTTGATTCTTCTAACACAGACAGCTGTGCGTAGTCTAAATGCTGCATTCCCATTGGCTGGCACCTGGTTAATTACTACCAGAGGAAGGCACAGAGATTCTAAAAAGAAGCCTCAACGATCGCCTGAGGAAACTGAAGAAGGTTGACAAGGAGCACTGGCCTGACAAGGAAACCTGTAATTGTCTAGATGGCAAATGAATTATTTTGCATAGACCATGAATAAATTACAAATTCCACCCAGCGTGACATCTTTCAGTATTTTCAGAGCTACATCAATAAATGCATGGGTGAACAATCTTATTTCAGTGGATCCAGAGACCACCAAGCAGGTTAGTAACCCCATCAAACAGCCTCCAAGCTCATACTCCCGAGACAAAGCACATTTATATGTTTTCTGTTATTCTTTAAACAAAATAAGGCCACCACGCCACTGCCTGAGAAGCTAACAAATGGAGCCCTTTGTTTGCAAGCGATTCTGATGGAAACCAAAATGTGAAAGGACTAATTGACCATCGCAGTATTCTGGGAGGGCATTTTAACATAGTTATTGACCGATGGTGGAGAGTGGAACTTCTCTTTGCGTCGGAGCCCTCTAATTCCACTTCCAGCTTTTGATGGGAAGGCTGCCGCACCCCGCGATCCAAGCATTTTCTGGGTTTGGGGAACTTGGCTTCGATTACCGTCAAAATGTCTTCTCTTCCTATCTGGATCTAAACAAGCCAGAAGCTGGCCCATATATTGCGCCTGAGGGTATCCTGTGCTACCCTCTTCACCCACTGTGTTTCGATGGATGTTGGTGCGAGGCATCCAGCTTTTTTTCAGCCGAATGAGCGGGTGCAGAGTTGGACTGCATGGGTTTAAACCAACCCGAATTTTGGTGTGGCGGGTTCTATATTTTCTGCAGATTTATCTGGACTGGTAAGACCAAATGGGGCCTGTCATGTGGTTGAGTGCTCTCCACAAAGGATTCAAGGCCCCTACATAGTGCAAAACCAGTGGCTGACTGCGGTGCTTCGGAAAGCAGTGGGAAAACTGATAACTCAAGCAGAAAGGGGTCAGCATTGCAGTATGTCTGGTTAGGCCAACTTCTCGGGTCAAAATGAAAAGTCTCTTCGCTCTGTCCCCAGCCTCCTTCTTGTAGCCATAGCTTGAAACTTGGTCAGCATGGCCTGATGGGTAGTTGCATGGCTCCCAGCTCTGCTTTTTGCTGGGCCAGTACGTCCACACGCCCAACATTCCTAGCACAGGTGAGAGTAGCTTAGAGGCTTCACATGCTGGGGTCTAGGCTCCTGAGTATGCGTGGGACCTATCCAAGGGTCCTAGTTCCACAGCCCACCTGCCCAGTTTCACTTTCTTCCTCGACGCCCCGACCTGATCCCCTTCCCTTGGGACCTTTCCTTGGCGTGTCTTCCATCCTCACGGGCCTCCTCGATGCTTCACCGTGCACTCATTCCTCCTCCCACCTCACTCCTACTCCCTTCTTCTCTCCTTGCCTCCTGTGGTCTTCCTCTCTTCAGTTCCTTCTTTCCTCACCTTCTCAGTTGGTCTTTTTACTCCATCTCCTCCTTTCTTCTCCACCTCCTATGCGCCTCGCTTCACAACTTCTGGGCCGTGTGGGACCTCCCTCCCTTTCTCCTCGTGTTGGCTCTCTCTGTCCCACCGCTTCTTGGTGTCTGAGCGACAGATCCCTCTTCAGTAGGAGGAGGAAGGGTGGACTTCTCCTCATTGGCCTTTTAATGTTACAGATTACATTGCATGGGGACCAGTGCTTGCTGCACACATCTGTTTGGATTGATCTCATGATGTGCCACGGCCTGATTGAGGTCCCGCATGTGGCCCCCTTGTTCCCAATGGCCAATATGCATGTACTTAGAGGAGTCGCAGGTTCGTGAAATGGCGGTTGTCTATCTGGACAAGACTGGTCGATTGTCCAACCATAGGTAGACAACAAGGCTGGGGAAACATTGATCACATATATTGTATTGTATTGTATTTGGTAATTTTTATAGCGCTCTTTTCCCATTTGTATGGCCTCAATGCGCTTTGTGGTTGGAAAGCCCTCGGTGACCGTAGTCAATGTGCTGGAGGTTCTAAGAGTTTTAGATTAGGAGATGCATTTGTGCATTTTCGCCGGCCTACGACTTAGGTGGCTGGGTAGGCTCGACTAAGTGGCCCAAAAAGGTCAGGCACGTGGGTGGGTGCTGTTGGTGGTTTGCGATAGTGCTATTGTTGAGAGAGTCGATGTGTGGCCAGCAATTCCGAATTTCTTTTCGTTGGTATTCGCTGTATGCTAGTGGCAGAGGTGTTGAGGTACGTTGGGTGTTTTAGTGTGGACGGCTATATGCGCTGCTAGACCAGATGAGCATAGCCATAGCTGCATTCTACGATGCATGGATGTTTGGCCGTGCCTGCGGCCTGTGTCCACAGGGGTGGTGTAAGGTATACGTACCATAGGGTTCGATGTTGTACGGCTTCAACTGTCCTGTATAGTGGGAGATGGCCTCACAATATAATCGGAGAGAGGCCTAGGTTTCACAGTTCTGTATAGTGGGAGAGAGGCCTAGGTTTCATAGTCCGTATAGTGGGAGAGAGGCCTAGGTTTCACAGTTCTGTATAGTGGGAGAGAGGCCTAGGTTTCATAGTCCGTATAGTGGGAGAGAGGCCTAGGTTTCACAGTTCTTTATAGTGGGAGAGGGCCTAGGTTTCGCAAAAATTATGGTCAGGTTGACCTCTTCCTTTTCCTGTCCGGATTGCGGTGGAGAGATCGTGGCGGGCAGGTTGCTGGATCTCTGAGGTTCTGGGTCTGTGTGCTCAGTGGTGTTTGGGTGGGCTACGACATGCCGAGCGGTACTCGGCAAGAGGGGGGGGCTATGTTTTGATAATGAGGGGTGAAGCGTTGTTCCTTTAGATCTTAAGAATGTGATGCACCATCCTGCCACCCGCATTCGAGGCCTCTATGGGCAGAAATGGGGGCATTGGGTTTGGGGGGGTGGTGTGCACAGTCCTTAAGCCTTTGGGGAGGCTTTCAAGGCAAATCTCTGATTAGTTATTTGTTTGGGAGGCCCAGCATTGTACTTTTGCAGCCCATGGTGACCCCTGGGCCCCTCGCCTCCCCCGCTTGAGTTCTATTCCCACATCTCGCCATCTTGGAATGATCTCGGCTCCTCCCTTACCCGTTGAAGCTCGCATATCTACTATTTCGCGGAACTGCTGCTTCCATGTATTTATTTCTCTGCCTCCTGTCTCATTTCTCTGCCTCCCGTCTCATTTCTCTGCCTCCCGTCTCATTTCTCTGCCTCCCGTCTCATTTCTCTGCCTCCTGTCTCCGCCTCCTATCTCATTTCTCCGCCTCCTATCTCATTTCTCCGCCTCCTATCTCATTTCTCCGCCTCCTATCTCATTTCTCCACCTCCTATCTCATTTCTCCACCTCCTATCTCATTTCTCCGCCTCCTATCTCATTTCTCTGCCTCTTCTAATTTCTCTGCCTCCTCTTAAACAGTCGCTTCTTTATTATTGTACCTTTGTCCTCATTTTGTCTAGCGCTTAGGCATAAGCGTTTTATAAATAAAACATAAATCCATTTGTTTGGAGCTCCTGGATCTGTTGACCAGCAAAGTGCCAGCCCCTTTTTGCCCCACGTTCGGATCGGTGCGTTCCGGGTGATCCCAGTGGCTCACATATTTACCCCCACCACACCGATCAGGAGCAGCCCTGCCCCACTTACATCCTGTTCATGTAAGCAAGAGGCTTCCAGCTCTGATCTTAAGAGGCGTGCACCATAACAGACCCCTCCCATTTGGGTTTGCTCCTGACATTTATGGCTGCTGTCTATTGGCACCTGGGCATGGTGACCGACCCACACACTGGAGTGCATCCCCCTCAACACGTACGCTATTGGCGCGCGTCACCCGCCCTGCCACCAGTTCACTCGCCCGCCAAGCCTATACACTACAATAGGTTCGTAGCCGCCAAAATCAAAATAGGGTGTTTTCACCCACCTTGGTGGCACACAGGGTTAAGAGCTCGGGAGCGTGGCCAGGAAGGTCTGGCACTCGGTTGCCTGGTCCCCCAACGTTAGCCTACCGTCCACCAGCGACCCTCTGAGTCTGCTCTGCCAGACGGCGTAAGCCTTGGCATATCCCAGTACCTTGCAGCTGGGTATGGAGCAGGAATGTAAAGCCCGTGCCAAGTGAATGGTGCAGCTATGCCACGTCGGACTGCTTGAGCACCTCTCGAGTCCATCGCGTGGACACTAACCCCTCCCAAAAAGTGCTACAAGTCCAAAACACTAAGAAATACCAATAGTTCAGCACCCAGCCTGCAGCTCCCCCCACCTCTGGCGTGAATATCGGGAGGATAGCTCAGCGGCAACGTGCTCGCATTGGAAGCAAGATGACACTGAGCAACGCAGGTTCCATCCCCGGGTCCGCGCTTAGAAACCTCTGGGTATTAAGCGCGTTTTAAATAACCTATCATATCATATCAATCCTTAACCTGCACTGCAAACACCGTCCACCCTTCTTCTGGTTACGCCCTCCTCAGGTCTTGGCTTTCCCGCACCTTCCCACTCAGCACCTAATTCCCGCACCTTCCCACTCAGCACCTAAGCCTTCCCACTCAGTAGATATGGGCCTCCAAGACAGGCCTCTTGCTTGAAGGACCACACCGGTGGCAAGTGCAGCAGTGTGAGTGAGTGCATATATTATGCGGGGGGGGGAGGGCACGGCGTACTTTCTGCTGCAGCCACAGCCAACACTGGCTTCCCGCGCTTCATCTTTGACTCTCCATATCACATCACTGGAATTGTTGAAGTTTTTGCAATTAATTACGCCGCCGCTGCTGGAAGCCCGCCTGCTCCAGAGACTGGCGAGGGGAAGGAAGCTGGACCGTAAACTCTTCCCTGAAGCCACAGCGCCATCTTCTGAGGCAACGCAGAACTTCTCTCGCATAATGTATTCCGCCTTGTAGTCCAGGAAGACATTTCCGCCCTATTGGAACACCTCTCTGCGGTTATATATACATCCGGCAAATTCAGTTTTGGAAAAACAACAGGCCCCCTCATTTGTGGAGTTCAGGACGGAAATAAATCAAGACCTTAGTTTTCAAAGAACTCACCAGCCACTAGTCCTAGGACATACCTCTCAACCATTTGTGTCGCAAAGGCGAGTGAAAAAAACTCGATTTTATTTTTGGCGGGTGAGAGGCCCATTGAAACGAATGGGCGTGAGTCAGCTGTATACAAGGCGAGTCACACCCGCCAAAAGCGTGTGAGTTGAGAGCTATGCCTAGGACCACGGTCAGGCACCCTTCTCGGGCCTCTTACGCACCATGTTCGTGCCAACCCTCCGTTCTGTGCAGCACTCGCTTACTTCTCGGCTAGGCTTGGCCTCCATCATGGATGCAATTCTGCTTTTTGCTGTTCGTCAGATGTGATGACTGCTGGTAGCATTGTCTGACCTCTGCGTCTTGCATCAACCTCTCCCTTCCTCTCCGCAGTCAGAAGAGGTTTGACGATGCTTGACCATGGCAGTCTCACCCAGAGGTGCTGCACGGGAGAACATGGGCCTCTCTGTTCAGAGAGGAAGGGCTGCTCACACGTGGCAGCAGTGCAGGCCGAGCAAAGTCTGCAGCAAGATTCTGTGATCTGCTGGCTGCACTTAGAATAGGTCTGCATACTATGCCCGCACGTGGACACTCGGGGGACGGATCAGTGCCCTGGATCGCCGGCACCGTGAGAACTGGTAGTCTTAAAATGCAGGAGAGAGAGAGAGAGCATAGAGAGGGCTTGACACGAGTGTGTGGGTCAGCGTAACGCAGTGGTCGTGGATCTGTTATCCCGTTTTAGCCTGCAGTGGTCTCCAATTACATTTCGGCAGAAAATGTTATTGTAGACGAGTCTGGAGTATCCTCTTGCCAGCGTTTGGTCAGAAAGAGAGCCCTCCTGTAGCAGGGCAGCCCCTCCTGTGCCCTGCCCCCCCTACGCCCCCAGCAGCTGGAATCGGGACAGAGCATAACGCGTGTTGATGGAACATGTCCTCTCTGGCATGGCAGAGGCAGAAGACGCGCCCTGATCGAGCCGGGCAAGCATTATGTCCCACGGGCATGCGCGCGGGTGGGGGATTCTGAACAGGAATACCTCTGGGATCAGCACGAGGCTCGGAGAAGGTCTCGTATCCAATCTGTCAAAGAACGAGCGCAGACAGACTAAGGTTGGTAATAGGGGGGGGGGGTGGTCGAAGGACATTGGAAGATCCCACGACACAGGGGACGGAGGCTTTTGCGATCGAATATGGACCAGTGTTGACACCCAACAGGTGACTGGGCAGCGGAGGTTGTGTTGCGCTTTTGGTTTCTGCAAATACTCCCAGTGCAGTTTATTTTACATGGCATCCTTGCCAATGCGTGTGCCGCAAGCAGCAGGGAGCATTGGGCTAAGGAGGGTGAGGCCAACAGGTTCCAGCACTTGGAGCGCTGCCGCGTACTATGCAAGACCATGACTTGCTTATCACCAGTGGTGCCAGCCCGCCAGAATCTTTGGTGGTTTGTGGATGGTTATCACCCACCCTATTGTCCTGCCCTCATGCCCATGCAAGGCATTTTGAGGGTCTCCAGACCAACGGCCATGCAACTTCCAGGGGTTCTGCATCACCGCAGACAGTCTTTCTTTCTAGGCATGTCATGTACTCCATGGATGTTTGCAGGGAGGTCCTGGAATCTGTCCAAGCCTAGCGTCCAAAAATCTTTGGGAAATTGAAGGCACTTTCTAGAGAGATGGTGAGTTTATTTAATGGTCCTCATTTGTGATTGATCACATACCTAGTCGTATCCCATCCACTGTAGACTGTAACACTGTTGACAGTGAGATGTTGAGGGTCATATCTATTTAGCTATACATTCTGTGATTAATCGAGGGAATTTGCACTTTCTTCCGAAGGGGTGCCCTTATTGTGAGGCTAGGGAGGTGAGCACGCTCCGCAATATCTTCTCTAGGGGTCGAGGCAGGTGGGACCTCAATGGGAGAGACTCCACCTTTGGGGACAAGGACTCCTGTTCCCGCGAGGAACTCCCTAGAGATGTCCACATTAGGGCTTACCTAGAGACTTTTAACTATAATGACTGGGATGAAGAAACTGAGTAGAGACCTAAGTCTGAATGAAAAGAAACATGTCCCTTTAAATCCTAATATCCAATCTACCGAGACAAGTAGCTTAAATAACGGATACCCCAAATCGCAATATGAGAGGCAGGGTCAGAACAAGCCGACCAAAGCCTGCAAGTTTGAAACTAGCCTGAAGCGGCAGGGCAGGACACTGAGAAGAGACTGAGAGAGACGCTGGTATGCCAGAGTCACTGTAACAAGCTAGCACGAGTAATCTGCATAGGTGAAACCCATAGAAAGAACACACAGAGAGACAGACACTGGTACACCAGCGGTATAGCACCAAACCACCATGAGACATCCCCAAAAAAGAAACCTGGAGAGTGAGACTGATATGCCAAGAGTGCCTTGTCAACCAAGTGCACGCAGTACACTGGGCAGAAGCCAGAGTGAAGGTGGTGGCGAGACCACAGAAGCGCTGTGGTGGCCAACCGGTCCCTCCAACATGGCCGATACTACCAGGGGTCGAAGGAAGCTGGGTGTCAGATGTGCAGTCAAAGGTCACAGATACTGAAGAGTAGAGAGGGAGTGACAGTACAGAGAAGTAAGATACCGTAGTGCAGAGTACAGTGGTCGGGGGTCTGGGAAGAGGCACCAAAAAAACAGGGCCCCCAGAAGCATTACCGAGGTAACAGAAAGTAACTGGAGAACGGGCATAACAGGTGGCATGGAAAGAATCAATAATTCAAATGACTAAATCGTCTCACTAGAAGTTACGAGATAAAGTTCCCCTTTGAGAAAATTACCTTAAACTATGGGAATGTCAGAGAAGAGAATAATATACAGAGAAAAGACCCTGGGAACTGTGGAGAGTCACAAGACAATGTATACTAGAAGAAGAGAATATCAACAAGAGATATTATTGTGAACCCAACTTTAGAGAATAAGGAGAATTGAAGACAAACGAGTCAAGTAGACCAATGTAAAGCAAGCCATAATTGCCCAAGAGAGACAGACGACGCAATTTCTTTTCCAGACATCCTGGAGGCAATACCAGAAACCTATAACTAAGCAAAGAACCCACTAGGGAACTTTAAAAGAGAAGGGAAAACTACAAATTGCACTTGAAGAGTTACTAAGATTGATGCAAGACATAACAAGAGACTATTTGGGGATTACTCATTAGTGACAAATCCTACAGCCCGGTACTAGAAGTTTCCATCGGAAAAGGGAGTGCTTCTACATTTAAAAGTTCGTTTTCATAGTGGTAGGGTCAGTGAGGGTAGATTTTGGACAGCAGACCTTTTCCTTTTGGACACTCTCGACTGACGGACGAGCAGCTTAGTTAGAAATATTGTCAGGGACCACCCTTCGAGAAAGGGAACGATAGGCCTTATCTTACTTTAATAAAAAATATAGTGAACCATGTCCTTGACGTGTCTGCGTCCTTCTTCAGACCCGCCACAATTCCCACTCCCTTAGCAATTTCGAGTCAGCGAAGTCAAGAGGATAGGCGTGGAAGTTGGCCTGAATTTGCATGTGATTTTTCCCTTTCAGGAATGGACCATCGGGCTGAAAATCAATGGTGTGGAGAGTGTCACAGAGCAATGTCAGTGGGTGTGATTATACCATCAATTCATCAGAATAAGTCGCCCAATATGGGACATGTAAGCCCAGACATGGGACCCAAGCTTGCTGTGTCGAGTCCCAGCTGCATCAGTTGGATCTGATTACAGCAAATGAGGCTGAGACATTCGTAAGGTTGCTTGTGGTCTTGTGCAGAAGGGGTGTGACCTTGCAATTCGGGCTGAACTGCCCCATTAGGGTGGATAAGCTTGTTGCCTTTAGCTTCCCAGGATGTTATGTTATATATATTCATATAGCGCACGCTCACCACAGAGGTATCTTGGCACTGCTCAGCAGATCAGGGGGAAAGAACCTCATTTAAAACAGATAGGTTGTCGGGGCCCAACAAAAGTTGAGATGGTTGGGCATCGATCACAGAGAATGGGCAAAGGAATTTCATAATATGCAGCAGCTGCAAACAAATAGGCACAGCCCCCAGTCCGGCAGAGCCTATCCCTCGGCACAGAGTGGAGGCAGGCGTCCGCAGATTGAAGTGCTCGACCCAGCACATAACAGGCGACCAAAAAAAGCCTGATGTTCCATACAGGCTGCTTTGAATTGAACGCACTACTTAACTGGTAGCCAGTGATGCTGGCGTAACAAGGGAGATCAGGGCACAACGCTGTGTGGAGGTGGCAAGTCGCGCTGCCGAATTCTGGAGTGTCTCAAGGTTGCCGTAAAACATGTAAAGGCTGGGCTAGAAATAAGGAATTACAATAATCGATGGAGGAGGTGACCAAATCTGCTACCTCCGGTGCCTGGAACCGAGCCGGGATGGTAGGAAGGACTTTCAACAGTTTCAGCTGGGAATAGCCACGTTGGCAAACTGCGCTGCCCCAGTTCTCCATAGAAAGTGTAGAAGATATTTTAATACCCACATCTTTCACTACAGGACTGGGAACAGGAAGAGAACCCAAAGAAAGTGGCCAAAAGTCAGATGTCCACAGAGAAGCGACAGAAGGAGGACCCACCACCAACACCTTCGTTTTCTCACTGTTCAATTTGAGGCAGTTATTACACATCCATTCCCCAACATCCTCCAGACACAACGTGACCTGGCTGCCAACTCTGGTTGAATACGGTCAAGGTGAACCAGGATCTGGGTGTCGTCAACATAGGAATAACAAAGGCAGCCATGGCAGGAAATGAGTTTGGTCAGAGGTTGAACTTATACTTTATTATTATTATTAAACAGAATAGGTGAGATGGCGGCGTATGAGGAACACCACATGTCGTAGCCGTTGCCTGTGTGAGGCTGTGCCTCACTTCTGATGCCAAGGCACGTGTGGGATGGTTAATGGTCTTGTGCTGGAATGTTTGTGGTCTTGTGCAGATGGGACACGTTCCAGCAGTTTGACTTCACTGCCCTTTTTATTGCGGGACCAGTCCTGATTTGCATATAGTTTTCCCCATTCTTTAATACCACAGCAGGCTGAAAAACAATGGTCTGGAAGGTTGCCCACAGCAATTCCAGTGTTTGTGTTTGATCCAAAATGTTCATCCACCCCTCTTCATTTTTGCATAGACATGTACACGGCTCTTACATCAGCTTTAAGGTCAATGCCTAAAAAGGATTCCTTTCACACAATAGGGCCCAGCCAACTCCTATTATATTGGCTGTCCTTTTTAACCCAATCCCTCACAGATGTACCCCAAGGTCCAGGCAGCAAGTGGTAATGGCCATCCTCCACCATGGGTCAATAGGATTGAGGTCCAGCTTTACAAGACACAACTGCAACAAAGAAGGTTGGATGGTGGTAGGTTATTTACTAAGGTTGTGTCAAATTTAGAGCTGTCATTGTATCAAGGCCAAGGAGGTTGCACAGGCATGACTCAAATGTACTAAGGTCCATAGTGGAGCTTCTGCTTGCTAGGACCCTGAACAGATCTCAGCTGAAGGAACTTAAGAGAGCGAAGGAGATGGTGCAAGATGTCTCCAACACTATGATGTCAGAAGAAAGGGTTCTTTGCATGTGTCTTATAAAGTGTAGCCAGCATTGGGGTACCAACCGGGGCTGGCACCCGCAACATGGAAAAGGGGACCTAGATTTCTGAGCCAGGGCCGCTGACCTCGATGATGATTTCACACTGAAAGAGACGAGGAAAGGGGGGCAACCGAGAGGAGGAGAAAAAAATAGCCAGTGTCTGTCTGACAAAACAGAGATGACAGGTTATCTGCGGAGGCATCTCTGGGGATGGGCATGCAGAATTCAGACAGGCAGGCCAAACGCGCTTATTTACAGTAGCATGGCAAGAAGAAAAGGACCAGCGTCGTGAAGCAATTGGATCCGGGGGGCTTTTGGGATGGGGACCACCTGATGACAAACCGTACAACTGTCTTTCACATTTAACACACACACTAAAAAAAACAATGACCATCATGCCACCTGCGCAATGAAGAGGCAAATGGGCCAAGCATCTATTTTTTTCTACAAAGGTTAGATTATTTTCTGCTCCCAAGCTTGCCGCTCCTACCCCAAAATGACATTTCGAGACGTCACCTCTGTTTATATTTATGCCGATGGTCTACGAGTCTCCGGCCCACTGTCCTAAGCTGTTTTTGTCACACAGAGCTTGCGGGCATTGCAGCAAGGCTTGATAGCTTGTGACAGTTGAGCATTTGCAAGTTGTGGAGTCCGATCAGTGAAATAGGAGGAGGGACCTTGACTAACAGGAGAGAGAACATCTACACACCTCCTTGCCAGGTAGTGGTGGGTGAGAGGGGTCAGAAATGAGAGCCCGACACAAAATTGGCATGTTTGTACACAAAGACATTTTATTAAAAGAAACATGGATTGGGAAAATACCTAACTGGCCTTATCTTAGGTGTGATTTTACCTACCTCAAAGGAAACTCGGGAAGTGTCAGTGTCCAAATAATAAGGTCTGCCTGTGTCCAAACCTATTCTTGCCCTCAAATGCTAATTCTTCAAAATTTGTGTAGGACGCCAAGAAAATGTCTTTAACTTGATATTGCGAAAAGTGTTAAAAACCAAAAAGTATAAGAATGACTCCAACAAAAATGTTCTCCAAGGTAAAAACCCTTGGATCTAGAGGGTGGTCGCTTTCCCATGGATTCTTGACTAGAATAGCAAAAATGTCTCTTTAGCCAACAGTTCCTTTGTGTCTTCACTGTACTCACAAAGTTCTTGTTTAAACAATACGTTCTGCACCACTCTTTCTGTGGTATTCCTAGTAACTTTGCATATCACCTGGTATACTCCCTTGCCAGGAATATTGATACAATTTCAGCTGCCAGGTGTACTAGCTTGCCTGGACAATTTGCTATGGTTTCTCAGATCACCTGGTATACTCTCCTGACAGCAATCCTTACACAATTTCAGCTACCTGGTGTACTCGCCTGCCAGGACTTCTTATATGTTTCACAGTTCTTTGGCTATGCCACAATTGCATATACCGTGAGGTGCTTGGTATATCTGTCTAAGGTAACACTTGTACAATCTTCTCCCTCACACTGGCAGCTCATGCATCTTTACTCGATTGGAGTTTGCCTTTGCACTTTACCTTGTCTGCATTCAAACATTTGTCTTATTGGGTGTTGAATATGCACTTTGCCTTGACTGCATTCAAACATTCTTTGAATGTGTCCTGATCTTCAATCTTGTACCATCCAAACACTTGCTGGCGCGCTTGTCGGCACACCCCAGGGTCCCCAGATGCTTTGGACAGACATGCTTTTTCCTTCCAGCGTCTCTGATCCTGCTCGTGCTTCTGCAACTTGACTCCTTCACTTTGGAGTGTGCGACCGTTCTGCCAGCATCTTGTGCGGCTCTGTGGTCACACGCCAGCTTTTCTCTTCAGCCCAGGCTGGGAAACACTGTTTCTCTGAGCGGATGAACTTCTAGGAGCTCCAGCGTGGGGTCCAGCATCTCCACGGGCCTTCTTGCTCGTACGCTGCATTCCTCCTCCGGTCTCAGTGGCCTTCTCTGTTCTGCCACCGCTGTCCGTGTCTGTTGCGCTCATGTGCCTCTGCATGGCCTGGGGTTCAGCGTCTTCGCCTGCATTGCTCGATTCAACAATACGTTTGCCATTTTTAAATGTCCAGTGCACTGAAGACTTGGTAAAACAACTAGCCTGCATGTTGTGCTTTGAGTTCCTGTCACTTTCTGCAAACTCTCTTATCTTCCTAGTCTCAGTACCTGGGTGGTTATGTGAGTTGAAGTTCATGAATTTCATTGGGCTTTTAATGCTAAACTGGTTCACAAAAAGGCATGTCAGAAACAAAAGGTGGTATGTGTGAGTTGTGGGGGTTGGTTCATAGGTGGGGGCCTGACCAGAGTGACAATAGGCCATTAAGAACTCCGGTATTATTAGGGTCTTCCTCAGTGGAAAGGGAGGAGGAAGTCAATACATCCCCAGTAGCTGTCTCCTCCCATCTGATCCTCCCTCATATAAGCCCCCAACCCCAGGGTCAGAATCAGGTAGCAGCTGCTGTCACCTGGCTACATGGGAGGAGGTGACCTCTGGGGAATCCGTGAGGACTCCATGGGATTCATCACACGGGAGATGGCTCCTGCTGCTGTGCCAGGCCCAAGTGTGTCCACTTCATAAGAAAAGTTATTACTGTTTCAATTTTACTTGCTCCTATTTACAGCCCACGCAACCACAATATACAACACAAAATCTCTGCACATGCGTCACTGCATGCATCACCTCCTGAAATAGAGCACCACTGTAGTTTGACGTGCAATCACTGCAATGAAACTGATGAAGCAGTATGAAGGCAAAGAAAGAGAGAGGGAAGTATTGTTTTCCAAAGTACATTGACTTCTCGCTGTATTCAGAGAAGTTCCCCTCTTTTCTTCTTTCTTTAAGTGAGGTTCCATCCTATGTGCACTTGGATCAATAAAACAACTGAACAGCTCTAATATCACATGGAAATGGGTAGATCATTCAGAATTTATGCAAGCAAATGTATGATTCAATACCATCATTTATAAAGAGCTATTTGTTGCCTGGCACCCTCAAAGCGCTACTGACATCCAGCCAAATTGGGGTGCGTGGAAGCAAGGCCAGTGCACCTGGAGTTTCACTATTTTGGGTTTGGCTGAAAGCAAAGGATGTTCAGAAATGGTAGACAATTTGTACCATCTTTTTCGGTCCTGATCAGCAAAGCCTCTTCATCTTTGGTTGACCAGTGTAAGGGCGGGCCCGTTAATCGCCTCAGTCCAAGCGGGCTCACCACTTGAAGAACAAGTGCACGTTTTGTACATAAAGCAAGTTTATTGTCCAATTATCCGGGGAGTAGTTAGATGGTGCTGTAGGACCAAACTAATCCAAGTCTCAACAAACCACATCAGTTGACATCTTATATACAGTTTTGCAACAGTTATAACACTCCCAGATACTTTTACAATCCACCCCCCACATGTGATTGGACAAAAACCTCTTCAGAGAAATCCCAGCTTTCTCCACTTCATACATTTTCTTTGGTAGCCCTTATCGTAACCATCATCTTCAGCTCATGTGTAGAACACACCACTTCTTAGGATTTGTTTGTGGTAGGTCATGACATCATCATTCAGTTCAACATTTGTATGCAAACCTAATTCATTACTAGTAATAAGTGGCCTAAGTTAAGCCCTTTTAGCCTTTGTTTTTCATTGCATATGGTTTGCATAAATATTTCAAGCGATTTGAAGAAGGCTTGGTAAATAAGTTCTCTTTGCGGTAGCAATATTCATTCCCCAGGTCACTGGTTCCATTGTAATGTAAATAACTGCCACACCTGAAAATACAATTGAAACTCCTGGCTTCCAATTACATTAGACTTGGGCATTGACTCACCCTGTGTTTTACTGCTGGCCAAAACAAATAGTGAAACCCCTTCTGTCAGGCTCCCACGCATCAGGAGATTACATCTGTCTGCGAAACATATCAGTCCATAAAGCTCATGGCCAGTTTCTTCAGCTGAGCTGACGATGAAGGTTGTGAAGTTACTTATTCACCCGTTCTTTGGCCTCTAAAATATCACAGAATCAGTTTCTCAAATGTCAAAGTTCACATTGCAGACAGCCCCAACTACTGTGTTTTGATTAATTTGTAAAAAAAGCCCACTATATTTAGATTCATGAATTACCCATGTACTTGTATCAATTTGCATGCATGTTTAATACCTGTTTTCTATAATGGCTCCTCTTCCTTGCCTGTGCACTAAAACCCTTCCCCGTCTTAGTTTCCATGTACTTCAAAGCACCCCATGTTTGAATCGTGTTTGTTACATTTGGTGGTTTTAACATTTTACCTTTCTGCGCACGTGTAAACCAATATGAATCAGTTCTAAACAAAAAATAACACTAAAAAGTAACATCTCATCCACAATTAACTACACTCGATTTATATAAAATTGCAACATCGCATTCAGTTCGCCGCACCACCAGTCATCAATACAGCATGTGCCAAATGAACCCCTTGCTCATGGGGACCTTTCCTGACCACCCCAACATTCCCCCTTTAGTTAATACTTTAACATATCATAATCATCTTCTTGGAGAACAACCCTACAACCATCTCTCACACTGGTCCCAATATGGGCATACTCCTCTGTGGAACACACCCAACTCGTCTCCCTACCATATCCACAGTCTACCTGCGGCTCCACACATTCATGCCAATTTGGTGGAGTGCACAAGACAACTTCAGTCTGTGTACCCATATGAGATGAAGTGGTAGTTGCACTAGCCCTAGACAGGGTCACAGACATCATGGCAGTTGCCTTTTGTACCTGGGCAGAAAAACATCATAAGAGCAATTGAAAGGATCAGAAAAGAATTAAAAAAAAGACAGAAATAGGCAACATGATCTTCACAGCGAGGCTCATCCACGATGGTATGCAAGAAAATAAATATTCAAACCATAAATTGTTGGTATCTTCTGCCTCAATTTCCATGATCACTTTAAGCTTATGCATGGCAGCGATAGTCTAGGTCAGCGTACCATTCTGAGTGTCACTGGGAGGCGCAAATGTGCAGCAGGTACTCCCAATATTTGCACACACCCCGTCCTCCATTACTGTTAGGAGGTAGAGTATCTACCGGTTCTGTAAAGCCATTAGCCTTAGTGCCTGCAACTCTTCCCTAATGGCACTAAACAGAAGTGTTCACAAATAGCAAATATTAGTACCTGATCACCTGGAGCCATTTGGCATTTGCTGCTGCTTGGACGCCAGGTGGCAGGAGAGAGGCGAGAAAGGTCTTGGTGTGGCTAAACAGCCAATATCAATCAGGAATGTCTGTTAGCGCCTTGGATGATGCTGCTGAAAGGTAGTTGAATGGTCTCCTAGGTTGCAATTGTTCCTGATTTTTGCCGTCAAACATAGTCTTTGGTTTATCCATATAAGATGATGAAAGGGGCACAAGGGACAAAGGTAGCACAGATGTAACTCCAGCATTGGTCGAGCCAAAACTAAATGTTCCTCAGGGATTACGAGAACGGGCACGTGAAGAGTACAGAAACTGCACACACTTCTCCAGACTGGAGGCAATTGCCTGTATGTGTTTTGTCCACAGGTCCAGAAGTTATTTAGAAGAGCAGCCGTACTTCCAACCAGATCAGTGATGCAAAGCATACAGCTGTAGTTCGAGGGGATTGGGTCCTCCGACGTATTCCATATCTATGATAGGTAATCACAGCTGTGCTGCTTCAGAAACTTTTTTCGGCGTCTGCGTCCTGCATTGATGTCGTTGATGCGCCGCCGTCGAGGACCTCCTCCGACGTCCGACGTCATCCGATGTGATAAGTAGGACGCACGACGCCTGTAGCCTCAGTTCCGTTTTTTCAGCGAACGTGTTGCTTCGTGAATCTCGGTTACGCATCGACTCTTTGGAGTTCTGTTCTTCTCGCTTCTTCGAACCTGTTTGTATTTTGTGTGAAAATTCTTCGTAAGAAGATGTCTTCTACTTCGTCTTCGACCCCGCGTCCGGGCTTCAAGAACTGCGGGGAGTGTGGGTCCAAGATGTCGGTGACGGACTTGCACGACGCCTGCCTCTGGTGCCTCGGGGAGGCCCACGACACGGATGACTGTATCGACTGCCAGTCGCTCACGTCCAAAGCCTTACGGGAACGTAAGAAGAAGTTGTCGGTAGGTCGGGGGTCCAAGCTCCGGAAGTCGAAGTCTGCGGGGCTTTCGACAGATGATTCGAGAGGTGACTCTCCACGTCGTCGTCGGAAGTCTCGTGGGTCTCCTTCTAGGAGTCGGTCTCGCTACTCCTCGGCCTCTTCGAGGCATTCTCGGAAGCGCCGACAGTGGTCGTCTTCCAGGTCCTCTTCTGAGGACTCTGCCCGGCACGTCGCTTACCCCACAAGCCGTGCGACGCCGGAGGAATGGGCTTCCTTCGGGAAGAAAATGCTGGCGATTCTCGAGTCGCAGGGTACTAAGCCGTCCGTGCCCCCGAGTGGGGACGGCCGTGAGAGGTCGAGAGACACCGCTCACAAGAGTGGCCGGCACGAGTCACGGGAGAGGTCCCGTTCGGACAAGGGGACTCGTTCTCGACGTACCCGGTCCAGGTCCCGGTCCTCGACACATTCGAGACCATGTGCACCTGTGATGTCCTCGAGGAAGACATTGATGCCTGAGGCGTCAAGGGCGTCGACCGGCTTTCTCGAGGCTCTGGCTCCGAGGAAGTCGTCGAAGCCGTCGACGCTCAGGTCGTCGAAGGGCACGCTCAGAGCTCCGGCTTCGAGGACTGTGTCGACGCCGTCGATGCTGGCGGCGCTGCATCTGACGTTGACACCGATTTACTCGACGTTGACGCCGATCCTCTCGGCGCCGATGCCTGTTCTCTCGACGCTGGCGCCGATTCACTCGACTTCCTCGACGCCTTTCGAGGCTGGGGTGTCGGAGGTACCCTGTGGCAAAGGGGAACCCCCTAGAAAGGCTCTGGTTAAGAGCAAGCACTCTCGGTTGCCTTCTTTTCACCACCTGGAATATATTTCGGAGGTGGATGAGGATTCTGATGGCCTGGTTCCTAGTCAGGTTCCAGATGAGATGGTCTCGGGCCATAGTCAATTTGACGATTTGAGGCAGTCACTGCATGATGCCAGTGGACTGGACACCTCTCCGGAGGTGGAGGTTTGTAGGCCTGAGCCTGGCTCTCATGCAGATTCCTCGTACCGGCGCCTTGTGGCTAGGGTCTCTGAGTACTTGGGATGGTCTGCTCCCCCAGGGGAGTTTGTGCAGGATGATCTCACGGACATCCTTGATGTTGGTCCCCCAACTGACCCGGTATTGCCGTTTCATATGGCTCTACAGAGAAGGGTGGCGGCGGATTGGACTGCTCCGGAGAGTCTCCCGACGGTAGGCAGGTCCTTGTCGCGAAAATACCGTCCAGCCAGTAGCGACCCCTGCTACTTGACTAGGCACCCCACTCCGGAGAGTTTGGTGGTGCAGGCGGCCACGGCCCCGGCAAAGCAGGCGTCGTACCCTACCATCCCTCCTGATAGGGACGACAAACGTTTTGATGGCTGGGCGAAGAAAGTGTTTTCTTCTGGGGGTATGGCTCTTCAGGCGGCCAACTCCATATGTGCCTTGTCGTTTCACACACACTCTGTGGAACTGTGTTGCGTTAGCGGCTGAACATATTCCCGAAGGGGACGAACGGGATGGTTTCCTTGCTATGGTCCAGGATGGTAAGGATGCCATGTGTGAGTCCGTTCAGTCGGGTTTGGACATGGCTGAATGCGTCAGCAGGTCCATGGCGGCGAGCACCGTGATACGCAGGTTTGCGTGGTTGCGGAAGTCGGGGTATGCTCCTGATGTGCAGTCCCGGCTCCTCAACATGCCCTTTGACGGTGAACACCTTTTTGGCAGCAAGGCTGACGAGAGCCTTGAGAGGTTGCAGACCTCCAAAGCTGCAGCGAAGTCGTTGGGAGCTGCAGTTCGCCAACCTCCGCCTTTTCGTCCTAGGGGACAGCAATGGAGGGGTGGTTCCTTTTGCTATTACTCGTCCTTCAGTAAAGCGAGAGGAGCTAGCAGTCAAAGAGGCCAACGCAGGGGTACCAGAGGTGGACGACATGGTACCCGTGGTGCCAAGGCCGCTCGGGCAGTTGCCTCTTTGCCCTCAGGCAACGCCGCAGCCGCTACCACTCAGTCATGAGGCCAGGTCCCATGGTTCGCTGGTTGGGGGAAGGCTGGCACAGCATCTTGTAGAGTGGCGTGCCATTACTGTTATGAAGAGGCTGGCGCAGACAGGTAAGATATATTAAGGTTTTAATATGTATTTAACAAAGGAAGAAGACCCCCAACATGAAGAGACTCCTCTCCTTCAGCTCTTTCTCCAACTGACAACATTAGAACCCATAGGTAATCCCAACCAGGAACAGTGTCACCAACATTCCATGACATCATACTTGGGATTCAGCACACAGGAGAGAAACACAATGAAGGGCATTCTCCACTTACATCTAATGAGTCACTACAACACATCTCCCCCTTTTTTTTTTTAACTTTCACTTATATAATCCAACATCCGATCACTCTAAATAACTTAAGGGTGTCATGTAGATGACCGCAATAACTCACATAAATTGGTCCAGTTCTCGACACATATATTACATATGCCCTCTCTTTACCGCAGCAATCCTGTCTTTATTCCACACTTGCCCTCCAGTCACACGTACGGCCCCTTTCATGACCGCCACTACTCTGACTGGATCCGAGTAAAGAGACTCTCCTTTCTTCTTCACAACTCCCTTCTTGATCCTAACCCAATCTCCACACTCTACGCGCAACACCTTCTTACCTCTCTTCAGGTTTTCACGCGCCACCCATTCAGACTTCTTCCTCACCAATGACTTTCTTACTTCATCAACAACCAGATCCGTTTCCCTACTCCTGCCCAGCCACGGCGGACACGCCATGGAATATGGCTTTCTGCCTCTCATAAGCTCAAACGGGCACAGACCTGTCGTAGAATGGGGCGCCATCCTTAGTGCCCAGATCCTATTCTGTATCACAGCCAACTTATCCAATCCGCACTCTTCCCCCATGCGAATACTCTCCATCACACACCTGTTCATCCTTTCAACTACACCGTTGGATTCAGGATGATATAATGAAGTCCTTTTGTGACGCACTCCACACTTCTTTAAATAGCTGGTGAAGTTCCCCCCTACAAATTGGGGACCATTGTCCGTCAACAAACTCTCCGGCAGACCTTCATTTGAAAATATCTCCTGCAAAGTCTTTATCATGCTTTCTCCTGTTACATCTCTCACAATTTTAAAATTCACCCACCTGGAGAACAGATCCACCACCAGAACTATGAATTTTCCACGTCCATACCCCAATTCCACAGGACCAAGGATATCCATGGCGAGAACCCTCCATATCCTGGACGGAAGTCCCACGTCCACAAACGGTTGCTTCTTAGCTACAGATCCCTTTCCACTCCTGACACAGAATTGACAATTCTCCAAACAATTTTCTATTTCCCTGTCAAAACCCGGCCACCAATAGTCTTCTCTTAATACACCTTTGGTTTTGGTAACTCCTATGTGGCCACTGTGTGCCAACTCTATCACTCTCTTCCTCAATGAAACTGGAACCACCGCCCTTCCCCATCTGAACAATACTCCACCGATGACCGACAATTCATCCTTCACTTCCCAATACGGCTTCGCGCCTTCCGCTAATTCCACCTTCCTTGGCCATACAGCAGAAACAACATATGGAACTATTTTATTCATGTTCTCATCGCTCCTCATCCCTTCCAACCACTCCCGTTTGGACACTGTACCATCCGTGTTGACAAACACTAATTCCATTTCTTCATCTTCCACAACACCAGAATCATTTACTCTCACCCTCGACAGATTGTCAGCCAATACATTTTCCTTCCCAGGAATGACCTCCATCTTGAAACAATGAGTTTGCATTCTGGTGACCCATCCTGCCACCCTGCGGGAAACCTTATCAAGGCCCTTGTTCTCAAATATGGCTTTAAGTGGTTTGTGATCAGTCCGAATTACGAACTCTACACCCCACACGAAGTTTTTGAATCGTTCCACTGCCCAGAAACATGCCAACGCCTCCTTCTCGAGAACGGAAAACCTCAATTCCGCTCCCTTGAGGCCCCTTGATGCATGGGTAATCACCTCCTCAGACCCATCGTCTTTTTTCTGGGATAAAACCGCACCTAAGCCACATTCACTAGCATCCACTGTGATGATGGATGGCTTTCTTGTGTCAAAGCAACCTAAGGGTTGAGCTAAGTCTATCTCTTCTTTTATACCATTGAATTCCGCCTCACATTGACTATCCCACACAAACTCAGCACCTTTCTTCAGAATCTTTCTCATCTCATGTACTTTGTCAGCATAATTTACAACAAACTTCTGATAAAATTCTGTCATTCCCAAAAAAAAGCGTAATTCACTTTTATCAATCGGTCTTTCTATCCTCTTTATGGCATTCACCATTTCTTCCTTGGGTTTGATACCATTCCCCGACACTTCATGTCCCAAATAGTCCACTTTTGTCACAGCAAATTTGCACTTCTCTTCCTTAAGTGTGATCCCTCTTTCCTCGAATATCTTCAACACCTTGCACAAATTCCTGTCATGCTCCTCCTATGAATGCCTCGTCTAAACAGGTTCACCCCTGTTCCTCCAAAACCATCAAGGACCACATCGACTCCCTGGCTCCTGCCCTGGCTGACTTTTGCAACCACTCATTCGCCTCTGGAGTCTTCCCATCCCCCCTCAAGCACTCCCTTGTGCACCCCCTCCTCAAGAAACCCTCTTCCGACCCCTCCTGCCCGGCCAACTATCGCCCAATCTCCATTACTCCCTTCCTGGGCAAGCTCCTGGAGAAACTGGCCATCTCCCAGCTTAACCTCCATGCTGAATATGTTGGTAACCTTCATGACCATCAATCCGGCTTCAGAGCGGCCAGAAGCACGGAAACTGCTCTCCTGAACATCCGTGAGGACCTGCTCCTGAACCTCGATTCCAACACTCCCTGTGTTCTCATTCTGCTCGATCTCTCCTCTGCCTTTGACACTGTCAACCATTCCATCCTGCTCAACCGTCTCCGTGATAACCTGGGTATCACTGGTCAGGCTCTGGCATGGCTGACCTCTTTCCTTTCCGGTCGACCCTCCCAGGTCCAAATGGGCTCCTTCCTCTCCGACATCTTTTTCTCCACCTGTGGTGTCCCCCAGGGATCCAACCTCTCTCCCTGGCTTTTCAACCAGTATCTGGCACTCCTTGCCCACCGCATCGCCGCTCTCTGCCCCCACTTCCAGTGCTATGCGGACGATACCCAGCTCATTTTCAGGCTACCCTCGGCCTCCTCTTCTTCCCTCATCTCCGACTGTCTGTCTGCTATCCAGGAATGGTGTGCCGCCAATGACCTCTGCCTTAATGCCAGTAAGACTGAGATTCTACTCATCGGCACACCCACTCCCTCCTTCCCTGCAGCTCTCTGGCCGGCCTCCCTTGGCCCCCTTCCTGCCCCTACCTGCAATGCTAAAAACCTTGGGGTCATCTTCGACTCCACACTCTCCTTCTCTCCTCATATATCTGACGTCTCTAAGAAGTCACACTACCAGCTGCACCTCCTCAGAGGTATTCTTCCCTTCCTCTCCTTCCCCCAGAAGCTCACTGTCTCCCGAGCCCTGGTTCTCTCAAGGCTGGATTACTGTAACAGCCTCTATCTTAATCTGCCTGCCTCCACTCTCCGCCCTCTGCAACTTATCCAGAACAGAACTGCGAGACTTGTCCTTGGCCTCAAGCCCAGGGACCGTATCTCTCCAGGACTGAAATCTCTTCACTGGCTCCCAGTGGCTGCGAGGATTAAGTTCAAAACCCTCTGCATTGTCCACAAGGCCTTCTGGGGCCTGGGGCCTAAATACCTTCAACTCTCTCTTCCTAAATATCTTCCTTCACGAGCCCTTCGCTCATCCGTCTCCAACTCCCTCATGGTCAGCCGCTTCTCGAAGCAACGAGCTGGGGGTAGATCTCTCTCCGCAGCAGGGGCCTCCCTCTGGAACAGCCTTCCTGCCTCCCTGAAACTTGAGGAGAACCATCTCCGGTTCCGGAAGCACCTCAAAACCTTCCTCTTCGCTTCTGCCTTCTCTCTCCCTCTCCCCTGCTAAACCTGCTTAACTCCCCACTGAAATTCTGCACTAAACCTGCATCTTGGCCACTCTCAGCGACCTCGGTCCAGGGCCCAGCCACTCTCCACTTGCACTGCCTCCCTGGCTCCCCCTGCACTGTGGGACTGTCACTGTATCCCTACAGCCCCCTTCCTAGCACTTGCTCTGCACTTACCTCGCACTTGCCACCAGCTGGCCCTTTTATTTAATATTTATTATTTTATTACGCTACTTACCGTGTACTGCACTTTCCCCCCCACCTCCTCCCCCTGCACTTTCTCCTTTTCCCCTTACCTCTGCACTTGCCCGATCTGAATGACACCTGGCCTAGTAGGATCGTTTGACTGTCTTCCCCTTGTTTCCCTCCCTCCCTGCCTCGTCGCGCCTTGAAACACTTGTGTATAGGCGCGTTACAAATACCATATCATATCATATCATATCAATGTCACTCCACTCACCAACACATCATCCTGAAAACAGAAAACACCCTTCACCCCCATCAACAAGCGATCCATAATTTTCTGGAACACTGAGGAGGCGGATGCTAACCCAAAGGGCATCCTCCTGAATTGAAACACACCTTCATGCGTCACAAACGCCGTGACTTTCCTACATCCCTCCTCCAACTCCACCTGATGATAGGCTGACGTCATATCCAATTTAGAGAAGTACTTCCCTCCACCCATCATGGTCAACAACTCACCCATGTTGGGCAGTGGGTGCCTATCCACCAAAACGCACTTATTCAACTCGCGCATATCAACGCACAGCCTCAGATCCCCTGAACTTTTCTTCACAATGACAACCGGGGAAACCCATTCGACCCCCCCTGCTCTTTCAATCACACCTGACTTAAGTAGTTTCTCCAACTCCTTCTTTACTTTGTCCCTTAACACAAAAGGGACGGGCCTGAGTTTCGCCACGGTGGGAACACTGCCTCTCTTCAACAATATCTGATGCTGAAATCCCTTCACTCTTCCCAATGTCTCGTCAAATACCTTCCCATGCTCTCTCACAAACTCGCTATATGTCGAACACACTTCTGCCACATGTAACACTTGATCAGGATGGTTTGGATCTAATCTGATTCCCAAATTCTTTTGCTCTCTCCACCCTAGCAAAGACTGGCCTTTCTTTGTCACATACACTTTCCCTTCACAGCATCGTCCTTTAAATTCAAACTTACTCCAGACATACCCCAGCAAATCAATCTTTTCTTGGTTGTACCCCCCTGGACTTATGTCTGGCACCGACAATGTCGACACTGCTCCTTTCATTTCATCCTCAAATGCGCTTTTCGATATCAAAGTGATCTTTGACCCCTAATCAGCCATCATCGACACTTTACATCCATTCACCGTCACAACAGTATATGGCCGCTCACAATCATCAGGGATATCATCCCTACCAACAACATTGACAGTGTTTACAATGACATTTTGCAAAGTCATTACGGTGTCATCTTCGGATGACCTCCCTTCTTCCTCTTCATTCACATATAGGACTTTCCTTTGATTCACTTGGCTAAACTGATAGTTCTTGCAGCACGTCCCAAAGTGTCCTCCCCTTTTGCATTTATTGCAGATCGCCTTCCGCCCTGGACACACCACTGAAGAAGCAAAATGGGTCGCACTGGCGCACCTATAGCACAATCTCTCATCCTTTTTATCTTCTCTTTGCGTTGATTCTTGATTCCTTCTTTCTTCTACATTACTCCTCTCCTTTTGTTTGTTTCTTCCCTTCCTCTTGTTCTTCCCTTCATTCACCTTCAATACTTCCGGCTTGGCTTCTTTAAAATCTCCTCCTTCAGCCTTCGATAACTTGGCAACACATGCCAATGAATGTTCTACGCGTTTGGCTAAGTCCAATACTTCGTCCAAATTCGGCTCGTCCTTCAACCACAGTTCTTCCCGTATCTTATTTGACCGACAATGCGTCATGAATTGATCGCGAATGTGCTCGTCAAAACTTCCTTGAAATTTACAATTTAGAGCCAGATGACGGAGGGCAGTTACATAGTCTTCAACAGACTCCCCTTGGGCTTGCATGCGCATGCGGAAATTGTAACGTTCCAAGATCGTGCTTCTTTTTGGGTTGAAATGTTTGTCTAATCTTATCAAAGCTGATTCGAAATCATTCAATTCATCTCCGCTTCCATCATTTGCTAAATGAGGGAGAGTCTCAAAAATTCTCTGGCCTTCATAACCCAGGAAATGAAGCAATAACGCTAATTTCCTTTCGCTGGAATATGCCGTTCCCCCAGCCGCCTTCATATAATGCATAAAACCCTTGCGCCATTGGGGCCAAGCAATCTTTGCTGCCCCTGGCGTGGGCATAAATGTGGGTGGTCCGGATATGCCAGGTAAAGCTGCCATGTCTTAAAGTCACAATTCTATTTCTGAGCAGAGGGTTTATTTTCCCCCTTTATTTTTTTTTTCTTTTTGATGCTCTATTAACCTAGGCCCTGTGCGCTTGCCGTCACAGCAGGATTTTTCTTTTTGATGCCGGGCCACCTTTGCCGTCTTTGGAACCTCTTTTTACTGCCTCTCTATTATATGTAATACGGTAAATGTGCCGCCGCCTCCTGACGCAACCTGTCCCTCTATTATGAGTAATACGGTAAATCGGCTAACAGCGTTCCTTCCCGCTTGGAGCACAACAAACCGCGGAGCACTTACTTGGCAGTGACCGCAGGGGTGTGATGGCCGCTCAACGCCAGGGAACAGCGGAGCAACCTCACCCCGCGCTGATGGTGCCTGGCCAGCACGACTCTTATCACGGTAGGCGGCCGCTCGCCGGTCGCATCGTCAATGGCGCTGGGGGGGCCGCTCAACGCTCGATGAATGCGGAGCAGCCCACAGCGACCCGCGGCTTCTGCTGGCTGGGGCCGGACCGCTGCTTCTTCTCACCGCTCGATGAATGCGGAGCAGCCCACAGCGACCCGCGGCTTCTGCTGGCTGGGGCGGGACCGCTGCTTCTTCTCACACGGGCTTTGGGGCAGCTCCGACCGTCCCTCTGCAGGCCACTCCATGCCGATGGACCTCGACGTCGTCCTGTCGTTCGCGCTGGGGGGGGGCGCTCGACGCACAGCTGATGCGGAGCAGCCCACGGCGAACTGCGGCTCCTGCTGGCTGTGGTGGGAGCGACGCTCCTCTTCGCCCGGGTTCTGGTGTCACTCAGGGTGGGTCGCTCAGCGGCCTACAGGAGCAAAACAGGTACGGCTGGCTGCTGGGGGTCTCCTTTCACCTATCCGCAGTGGCCAACACATCCCATCCTCGTCGCCATTGTTATGAAGAGGCTGGCGCAGACAGGTAAGATATATTAAGGTTTTAATATGTATTTAACAAAGGAAGAAGACCCCCAACATGAAGAGACTCCTCTCCTTCAGCTCTTTCTCCAACTGACAAACATTAGAACCCATAGGTAATCCCAACCAGGAACAGTGTCACCAACATTCCATGACATCATACTTGGGATTCAGCACACAGGAGAGAAACACAATGAAGGGCATTCTCCCCTTACATCTAATGAGTCACTACAACAATTACTTCAGATGTGTGGGTTCTGGAGATCATAACCCACAGCTACTATCTTCCCTTTCGGCAGAGGCCTCACGACAATCCACCAGGGAACCTCTCTTTGAAGAGTCCGGATCCGCTCCTTGCGCAGGAAATTCAAGCCCTGCTGGAGAAAGGCGCCATAGAACTGGTGCCTGTAGCGGAGAGGAACAAGGCATGGTATTCCCCTTATTTTTTGATTTCGAAGAAAGACGGGGGATTGAGACCCATCATGGACTTGCACGGTTTGAACAAACTCCTCAGGAAGGACAAGTTCAAGATGGTTACTCTCTCTCAAGTCCTCCAGGCCCTTCAGCTTCAGGACTGGTTGGTGTCTCTCGACCTCAAGGATGCTTACTTCCATGTGCCGATCCATCCCAAGCACAAGAAGTACCTGAGGTTTGCGGTTGGCGACTCGCACTTTCAGTTTCGGGTCCTGCCATTCGGATTGACCTCCGCCCGAGGGTTTTCACCAACCTCATGGTGGTGGTGGCAGCGCATCTCAGGCAAGGGGGGATTCACGTCTTCCCCTACCTGGACGAATGGTTGATCAGGGGGAGCTCTTCCGAGCAAGTCCTGGATCATCTGTCTGTCACCTGCCACTCCCTTCACAGGCTGGGCTTCTCCCTCAATTTAAAGAAGTCCCATTTGACGCCAACACAGCGGCTCCAGTACATCGGAGCAGTGCTCGACACTTCCCTGGGGCAGTATTTCCCTCCCCAGGTGAGGGCTCTTCACATTCAGCCGATGGTGCACAAGTTTCAGCATGCCCAGACGCTCCCAGCGTTCGAGTTCTTGAGGTTGCTCGGCCTCATGGCATCCTGCATTCTTCTGGTGCCAGAGGCTCGCCTGCGGGTGAGATCTTTGCAGTGGGCACCCAAGATGCAATGGTCGCAGTCCTCTGGCAGGATGTCGGACCCGGTTCAGGTGCCGCCCTCGGTCGCCCAGGAGCTTCTGTGGTGGGCCGTCGAAGGCAACTTGATGAAGGGGGCTCCGTTTTGGCTTCCCTGGCCGGAGGTGATGATCGTGACGGATGCATCCCTCATGGGATGGGGAGCTAATGCCAACGAGCTGACTGTCAGCAGTCGTTGGCCTCCGTCGGAGCCCAGACTCCATATCAATCTGTTGGAGCTGAGGGCCGTCAGGCTAGCCCTGAAGGCTTTTCTGCCGACTGTGCGAGGAAAGAATGTCCTGATCCTGACGGACAACACAGTGGCCATGCACTACCTCAACAAAAAGGGGGGGGCAGGGTCACTTCCTCTGTGCAGGGAGGCGATGCAGCTCGAGTTCTGGGCCATCCAGCAGGAAGTTTCGATCTCGGCAGTTCATGTGGCCGTAGACGAAAACGTGACGGTGGACGCTCTGAGCAGGCAGAGCACGATCTCTCACGAGTGGGAGTTGGCTCAGGAGATTCTTCTGGAGATCTTCTCCCTTTGGGGGACCTCTCAAGTGGATCTCTTCGCCTCCAGTGTCAACCGGAAGTGCGAGAGGTTCTGCTCGCGGGAATTTCCTCCAAAAGGAGCCTTAGGAGACGCGTTTGTGGTGGAGTGGTCATTCCCACTGCTGTACGCGTTTCCTCCAGTCCCCGTCATCCCGCAAGTGCTGCGGAGGTTACGGAAGTTCGGTTCCCGGATGATCCTCATTGCTCTGGCGTGGGCTCGGAGGACGTGGTACCCGGACCTTCTCGACTTGTCCATCTGCCCTCCACGTCGTCTTCCCTACCGAGACGATCTGCTCTCATGGGAGGGGGGTCAGGTTGCCATCCAGAGGTCAGATCCCTCAACCTTCACGCTTGGCTTCTGAAAGGTTGAGGTATAAGGATTGGGACCTCCCTGAAGACGTGATGGAGGTGTTGCTCTCGGCCCGACGGCCTGCAACAAAGTCTCTGTACCGTTGCCGTTGGCGTAAGTTCTGTGACTGGTGCAGACATCAGAATGTGGATCCTTTTGCATGTGACATCCCCATGGTTCTGTCTTTTTTACTTTCTTTGGCCCGCAGGGGCTTGCAAGTGGGTACCATTAAAGGTTACCTGGCGGCGCTGTCCATATTTAAGCGCTCGTCTGAAGAGTGTTCCTACTTTAAAATCCCTTTAATTTCACAGTTTCTGAAAGGGCTCACTAATGTGTTCTCTCCGTCACTTTTCCTGGTGCCCGGTTGGGATTTAAACCTTGTTCTTAAGTTTCTTATGGGTGCTCCGTTTGAGCCTTTACATTCTTGCCCTTTGAGGCTGTTAACTCTGAAAACTGTGTTTTAGTTGCGGTTACTTCCGCTCGCAGAGAGAGTGAGTCACAGGCACTTTCAGTTAAGCCACCCTTCACTGTATTTCACAAGGACAGAGTTGTCCTTAGAGTTCGTCCTTCTTTTCTTCTGAAGGTGGTTTCGGAATTTCATTTGGCCCAGAAGGTTGTTCTTCCGGCATTCTATCCTCCTCCTCATCCTGGTAAGGAAGAGGAGAGGTTCCATAGGCTTGATCCTAGGAGAGCTTTAAGCTTTTATGTTTCACGCATGTCCCGGGTCAGAGTGGATGATCAACTCTTTATTGGTTACGCTGGAAAGCATTTTGGACAAGCTGTGACGAAACAGACTTTGTCTCGCTGGATTATTTTGGCCATCTCGGAGTGTTACCGCTTGGTGGGTAAGGACCCACCGGCTGGCTTGCGGGCCCATTCTACCAGGGGTATGGCTGCATCTACTGCCCTGCAGAGGGGTGTTCCTATTCGCAACATCTGTGATGCAGCCACCTGGGCTTCAGTACATACATTTGTACGTCACTATTTCCTCGATTCCATCCGAGGACAGGATCTGGCCTTTGGCAAGGCGGTCCTTTGTTCTGCTATTTGATTGGCAATTCTAAATTTTGAGTCTAAATTCTTTCCCTCCTCCTTGCTCTGGTACTGCTTTGGGAGTCTGTCATAGATATGGAATACGTCGGAGGATCCAATCCCCTCGAAGAACAAGTTACTTTCTTACCTGGTAACGTTCTTTCGATGGGATGGTCCGACGACGTATTCCATATTGCTCCCTCCCTACCTTCCCCGTTGCAGAATTACTTTTGCGATTGCAGCTTATGTTCCGCAAGGCTTTATGTCTGACTGACAGTAGACTAATGTCACACGTTCTGGGGGAAAAAACTACAACTGAGGCTACGGGCGTCGTGCGTCCTACTTATCACATCGGATGACGTCGGAGGAGGTCCTCGACGGCGGCGCATCGACGTCATCGATGCAGGACGCAGACGCCGAAAAAAGTTTCCGAAGCAGCACAGCTGTGGTGATTACCTGTCATAGATATGGAATACGTCGTCAGACCATCCCATCGAAAGAACGTTACCAGGTAAGAAAGTAACTTGTTCGTCCCATTTGTGCCAACGGGCACTGTGCCATTGCCCTTAAAACACAGAGAAAACTGGGTAAGTGTCTGTATCTTAACAGGTTTTTCAGGATCTTTGTGGCACGTCAGATGTTGCAAGTAGTTTCACCATACAGTCTAACACTCTTGATTAATTCGTGCCACCCCTTCTTCAGAGAACCCCCTCATTCCTCCAGCTCTGCAACGGTTCACCCACTACTATCGATTTTTAGAAAAAAAGCCCCTTCCAGAGTCAATTGGGCTCTTCGAACACATTGTGTGGTTTTCTGCTCTTTAGATCGGCAACTGAACAATCTTCGATAGGAAGGATTGATGCCGTAGCTGATTGCCCCTTAAACTGCCCTCGGCCCCTGCATGGGGCTAGGGGCACTTGGCATAGTGCATCTGCTACCTCTACCTCACTTCGGAATAAACACCCTAGGGATGCCAGAAGTATGGGCGATGAGAGAGCAGAAATAGCAATCTTCTACGGATCTCTCTATTCCCCACGTTCCTCATATTGCTATACCATATGTTGTCTGCTGCAAAACCATATGCATTTGTTGTGGGATCTAGTTCATTATCCAAAAAGTCACTATTAACATTTATTTTTTCTCTTGGCAGTACTTCAAACTGTACAAAGCTAGACAAATTAAAACCTTTGTATTTACATAGGTTGCCATCTTCAGATACAATGACACAAGGACAATAAAAACCTTAGAAACATTCATTTTTACACAATTGACAAATGTAGACGTTCCTTTTTCTTAAACAACATGTTTTAAATTCTGAATCTTCGTACGCACCCCCTTTGTACTGAAATGAACAGTGAATCCTTAGAGCATACTTAACTTTATGCCTGCTCGTGTGCCAGTCGAGGGCTGCTGATAATTGTTCAGGTATCACTGAGATGTATCCAATTCTTGTTGCCCTCCACCATCATGGCAGTCAGAGTAGAGTGATTCACTCATTGAAGCCCCTGGGAATGCTGTTCGTTCCAGCGGCATACAAAGGTGTGGACATAGTCTCGCCATTTTCTCCTGTTGGTGAGAAAACACAACCTGTGAAGATATAATCTTAACACTTTTTTAAAGCCCTAAAATACTACTCTATCTCCTCTATTAGGACCACTGCAGACTTGTGTGCATCTGATGCTGTGCGTGCAGGTGAGAAGAGGTGTGTGCAACCTACGCGTCACGATTTCGTGAGGGCTTAAGTGATGGTCTTTTCCTGGCAGGTTTCTCAAATAAATTGTCAGTGGAAGGCAATAATGCCAGGATTTTTTTCAGTTCTTTGCATAACTTTTCTAAACAGGTCTTAAGGACCACATTGAGACTCTCCACAATTCCGTTGGCCTGCGGGTGGTAAAATGAGCACAACCTGTGTTTTATTCCTAAGAGTGAAGTCATTTCTGCAAACAAGGCATTACAAAAGTGGGTTCCATTCTCGGATTTTAGGACCTCTCAAATTCCCCATCTTGGAAATACCTCTCCCACCAGAAATTTAGCATCAGGATGTACGCAGTGACCAACCTCAAGCCACTGGGAGAATGGACAAGCAACAAAAGTCAAATATCTGAAATGACAGGACCTCGTAATCATGTCCACAAAGTCAATGTGGAGCTCTTTTAATGGACCAGAGGGCCTAGGCAGGGCCCCCCTGACAGTCCTCGTGGTGTTTCCAGGATTGCATTCCTCGCACACTACACAGTTCCCTATGAATCTACTTACCTGTTCCTATAGGTTAGGGATAAACCAGTGCTCCTGGAGCTCTGCTGTGATTTGTCGCCGAGAAGTATGCGAGGGGTAGTGTAGTTCTAGAGCCAAGAGAATTATAATTATAATGCCTGTAGAGAAGCAGCTCTACAGGCAGTCCTGTCACCTCCTGTCTCCACAGCCAATCCGATGGTGAGAGAACAGATCCTTCTCTAGGGGCTTTCTCTTACATTTCTATAATCTGTAGCACCGGGACTGCAGTTTATGGGGCTGGTAACTGTATCTGTTGGGACACAGTTTCAATTTTCTGGGAAGCTGTAAAAGTGAAATATTCTGCTTCCTTTGCTGCCTTGTCTGCATCATGCCTGGAAGCTATTGAATTTGTGTGGGTAGTATGTGCAGTGCATTTAACTAAACCGATCTCTGCTGGCAAAGTTAATGCTTCAATAAGTAGGGATAGCAGCATGGCATGCTGGACAGGGGACCCGTCAGACCTCCTAAAACCTCTTCTTTCCAACCTTGATAACCCAGTGTACAGTGGAGGTGACTTATGTGGAGTATAATAGTGAATAAATAGTGACTGCCTTCCCCTTAATCATTTCCAGTGCCTCTATAAGTGCTGCTAGTTCCGCTGCTTGTAAAGAGTAATGAGAAGGCAACTATCTCTTCAGTCTGACCCGGTATTCCCCATCCACAAGGCCCACGACCGCTTCACCCGTATGCCTTTCACCAGTTGCCTGATTTATGGTTGAAGACTCATCAACAAAAGGTACCTCACCCCCCGCCCCCCCTTTCCAGGGCATCTTCATCCACATTGACCCTCTCTTCCTCTTCTCCCTCATTAGTGGCACAATCATGAACAATGTCCTCAGGTTTCACTGGTTTGGCTAGAAATGTCACAGGATTGACTAGGTGAAACATTCTGGGATGAATCAATGCATTTGACAAAATGATCTCATACCCTGAAACTCTGAGTCATTAACGTGGACTTGGACTTTCCTAAAATCATGAAAACTGCATGCTCTACTTATAATGTCACCAGGCGACCCATAGTAATGGTTGAAGATTTTGAATCTTAAAAGCTGCTGTCGGTAAAAAACTGTCCCTGCATCACTGGGTCTGGGAGTCCGCTGTAGTCCGCTAAAGGTTTGTGGCCTAGCAATGTTTGCTGGATCAGGACCACTGTCATCACCTGCCCATTTGAATATGAAATGAAAAATAAAATGGCTTCTTGTAATTCGTGGTCGCCAAGACCGGTGCCTATCTGATCGTAGCCCTGAGTTCCTGAAAGCAAGTTACCATTTCTTCAGACCTTTCTATCAGGCCTTTCACCTTCTCTGCTTCCTTGAGTCCCTGCAGTAAGAGCCTCACATAACTAGAGTAATCAAAGATCAATGATTTACAATAGTTAGACTCCCAAAAACTGCTGCATCTGTTTCACTGTGATTGGCTTACCCGGAACTGGGGTGGCTCTCTCCGGCATTACCTTTCTTCCTGCAGGTGATATTACTTGTCCAAAATATACTACCTCTGTCTGGCAGTACTCCAGTTTTTCTTTGTCCACTGTGTACCCCTTCTCCGCCAGCCGGGTGAGGAGCGTTATTGAGTCTCCCTGACACTGCTCCTCTGAAATGCTAAAGACTAATAGATCGTCCACGTACTGAATAATAGTACTGAACACATGTAAATTCCCCATATCTATCTGAACAACCCTGTTAAAGACACTCAGAGATTTGCAGTAAGCCTGGGGCAACCTTGTATGCTCGAATCCCTGACCACGATTTGTTAACGCTGTGAGATACTGAGAATCGGGGTGTAAGGGAACAGAGAAAAATGCATTGTTTAAATCGATCACTGTAAAGTGGATCGACCCAGCAGGGATGTTGCAGAGAATGGTGGCAGGATTTGGTACCACCAGAAATTCTGCTTCAATAATATTATCGAGGGGGCACAAATCCTGGACCATCCTCCAACTGGATCCCTTTGCTTTCTTCACAGGGTAGATAGCCGTATTGCATCGAAACGCAGAAGTTTGTATTATGCCTTGCTTCAACAACGCCATGATGGTCTCGTAAATCCCTTTGCCGCCTCTTTGGACATGGGGTACTGCTTAACCTGTGGTAAGATCGCACCGTGTTTCCATTTTGTTTCGCACTACTCCAATCTTTAGCAGTCCCACCCACATCATGAGGATTGCTTATCCATAAATGGTATGGCACCTTTCCCAAATCCTCCTTCCAATATGGAAATGTATTTTTAACGATGAGCATGGTCTGTGGTACTGCCCTTTGCTCTATCAGTATCTGGTCTGGCAAGGCACCCCAATGTCAAAGACCATCTCTCCAGTGTCTTCGAACAATTGCTCATTGAACACGTCCCTTAGCGATAAGGTCGGATCGATACACAGAACTGTGTGTTACTCTCCGCCTTCCTCATCTGCCCCTGAAGGAACTGCCCTGTTCTTCTTGATCACTATAGCCTCTGCGAGAATCATAACAATGGTGCCTGATGTTACCCCCTGCGGCACATCAGGCTGAAATATAAACTCAATCGGTACCCGCCAGGCCTGATTTCTGATCTCCGAGACTCAACTCAGCAAAACCATGACCCCATAAAGAAACAATGCTGATTGTATAGGGACCCCTCTAATTGCGCGGTCGCTACAATAGACCTGAAAACGCGCTGCTTCCCTTACTGGATACAACCTCAGAGTCAAGCATACAATAACTTCCTCCAGTGAAAGCAATCAACATCTGTAGATTACCCAGGAGGTCCCTGCCCAAAAGGTTTGCTGGTGTGTCCGTACAATACAACAAATGGGCAGATACAATTTGAGTACCTATCTTAATACAAAGATCTTCAGTCTAAGGAACTGACAGAATATCCCCAGAGAATCCCTTTGTGTCCATTGTTTTGCCTAACAAGGGGACCGCACCTTCTTTAATGCTAGATTTTGTAGCCCCTTAGTCGACCATAAATGAGAATGTTTGGTCACCTACCTGCACACCTATCCGGGGCTCCTCTTCCAAATTGGTGGTAACGGACGGGATATGATATGGCATTTATAACATGCCTATCTACAAGTGTTTCAAGGCGTGAGTAGGCAAGGGGGGGGAACAGATGGAAGATAATAACAATGATCTTACTAGGCCAGGTGACATTGCGATCGCTCAAGGGGAGGGGGAAAGGGAAAGTGCAGAGGGGAAGGGGGAGTGCAATACATAGGATCAACAGTAAATAAATAAAAAATAAATAAAAACAATAGGTAAAAAGTGCAGCCAGCTTGTTGTAAGTGCAGACATCAAGTGTGAAAAGATGGAGGGGACTGTAGTGATACAGAAACAGTCCCCAAGTGCAGGGGTTGCCTCAGAGGCAGTGCAGGTGTGCAGCTGGCTGGGGAGGGGACCTGGGCCCGAGATCAGAAGGTAGCCAAGTGACCAGTGCAGTTTTAGTCAGGAGTTCAGCAGGGGAGAGGAGGAGAGAAAGCAGAGGCAAAGAGGAAGGTCTCGAGGTGCTTCCGGAACTGGAGATGGTTCTTCTCAGGTTTCAGGGAGGCAGGTAGAGGGAGGTCCCAGCCTAAGAAAGAGATCTACCACCAACTTGATGCTTGGAGAAGCGACTGAACCTGAGGGAGTTGGAGGCGAATGGGCAAAGAGCTCAAGAAGGAAGATATTTAGGAAGAGAGAGTTGAAGGTATTGAAGCCCCAGTCCCCAGAAGGCTTTGTGGACAATGCAGAGGGATTTGAACTTAATCCTCGCAGCCACTGGGAGCCAGTGCAGAGATTTCTGTTCTGAGAGATACAATCACTGGGCTTGAGGCCAAGGAAAAGTCTTGCAGTCTTGTTCTGGATGAGTTGCAGAGGGCGCAGAGTAGAAGCAGGCTGATTAAGAAAGAGGCTTTAACAGTAGTCCAGCCTGCTAGTGTGACTTCTTAGAGACATGAGAGATGTGAGGAGAGAAGGAGAGCGTGAAGTCCAGGAGTTTTTCCAGGAGTTTGCCCAGAAATGGAGTGATGGAAATTGGGTGGCTGTTAGGAGGGCAGGAGGGATCGGCTGAAGGTTTCTTAAGAAGAGGGTGCACAAGGGAGTGCTTCAGGGGGGGAAGGGGAAGTCTCCAGTGGCGAAGGAGTGGTTGCAGAAGTCGGCCAAGGCAGGAGCCAGGGTGTCAATGTGGTCCTTGATGGTTTTAGAGGAGGAGCAGAGAACCTGTTTTGATGAGACTTTTATAGATCGGACTTGTCTAGGAACCTCGTCTGGGGAGAACAGGAGAAAGGCAGAGAAGGAGGGAGGAAAGTAGGCCACAGAAGGGCCAGAGGAAGAGCGAGGTGGAGGAGAGGAGGAGAGAGAGGACAGGATGTCCTGAGCTTTAGAGATGAAATGAGAAGCCAGGGCTTTGCAGAGTGCCTGGGAGGGGACAAGAGAGGGAGAGACTTCAGCAGGATTGGCCAGCTCCTTGCAGCTGAGGGACTGGACACATCAGAGATCCCTGTGGGGTGTCCCACTCCTGGTACCTATTAGCGACGGGGAGCAAAAAAGGGTACCTTCCAAAAACACTTGCTCCAGTGTGGTGAGTAATCATTCCTTGGGGTAAAGAGTTTTTGTCCCATGTCTGCACTGATGCTTGCGCTGGCTTGGTCGATGGGATGCCAAAGATCTGTGCAGTCCCAGTCACTGGGTTCTGTTCAACCCATGCCTACTTTGATTGCACAGAGCCTGGTGCACAAGGCAGGGTCAGGATTGCATCTGCTGTGCTCCCATGTTGAAATACTGTGGTCCGCCACAACAATTTCGTGACACGTCCAAACCTTCCACATGACCAACACTGAATCCCATAAAATCCTCCATAATTATTTCCTATCAGCCCATTAAACCGGGGACCCATTCCTCTGAACCCGCCAAATGGTCCACTTCCCAGTGGAAATCCTCCCCTGCCTCTTGGAAACCCTCTCATCGGCCTTGGACTTGGACCATACCCATCCATGTGTCATACCTAATTCACTCTGCCCCTCCCTGTTGTCTCAATTGCCCATGCTGTCCCTCTGTAGTGTTAGAAATTACTTCCCCTTCCAAACAAATCTTTGCCAATTTCTTCTGAACAAGCTTGGCCTCTGACTTTTGTGCCTGTTCTATGCTCTCTTTCTTTTTCTCATCTCTTTTTACAAAAATGCACAATATGTGCTTGAATTTCTGGCCAAATCTTGGCCTCTATTCCTATCGCTTTATCTCTATCGTGCTGGACAACCTTAGGAAGTCCCTGTTGTAAAAAGAAAAAATCATCACATTCTTGTCCCATGCTTCTCCCGTTTCTGCCCTCCACATCTCCTGACTTAACTGGATGTTTTCGGCAGGATCATCATCCAATTTCATAGTTTCAGCTAGAATCAAATTTATATCAGCATTTTGGGATACATAATCCACAAGCCCCTCTCCCGCACCCCACCATACCTGTGCCATGCAATTATTAAAAGCCGGTCCATCTCAGCCATTTGTATCCAACTGAACTCCTGGATACCCCGTTCTCCGCCAAATCTTGTCTGACTGCTCCCCCATAAGGACCTTGAATAAGCTCTTCATGTCCCCTATGGCCAACATGACACCAGCAGTGTGCTTCTCTAATGCATGAATCCACTTCCCTGAGCCTTGAGTTAGCAAAGGGAGTAAGTTATTCCAGTCCATGTGTGACCACAGGACATAATACGCCTTTCCCAGACCCTTCTGGAGCAACAGAAACAAGAGTTACAGCTGTTTTTACTGGGCTTCCCCTATCTCTCCCCTACTACCTGCTACAGCCATGCGAGTACCCTGGCGCTTCCTATGGTTCCATAGTGTGCTTTCGATCACTGCTACTGGAACAGGAGGTAGGGTGACTATACCCTGCTCAACATCCGATTCCCATTGCCCTTCATCTCCCACTTCAGCTACTACATCTCCTGACCCTTCTACAGGCATGGAGGCATAATCGGCACTACCATAGGGTGCCGTCTCCCGTCCTCACTGCTCAGCCCCTGTACATTTGGCAGCATCCCTTTTCTCCATATCAACCTCAACCACTGTGATAACCAAGTTGTTCAATCTAACAAAAACCTGCCAATGTCTCCACCATCCTTCTACAGCCCTTACCGGTCTTCACTTCCTCCCGCTCTTCATCTCTTTGCTGCCGTAGCAGCACTTCCTCTGCTAGCCATACCGCTTTCTTCATTTTTTCCTGCTCGTGTGTCTCTACCAATTCCTGCAACCTATCTCCATCCTAGCAGGAAAAGGCCTGACTTCCTCCTCCTTCCTCATTCTCAATACTTCCCCCGCACTTCTGACTGCTGGCCTCACTCTTTGTAACTCCTCCACCCTTCATCTTATCTGCTAACCTAGTAGTCCCCGTTCCCGCTGTCTATTTTCAACCTCACTGCAGCCCTAACCATTGAAGGAGTTACCCTTCCACTTTCCTCAAGATACCAGTTCTTAGAAATCGTAGCTGATAAAGGCATTACCTGTGTCCGTCTCACAACTACTGGAGTTGTGCCGGGGAAATTGGTGGTACAAACTGAAGGTCTGTGTATCCCTCTGCAGGCGATAATGGATGGCACCCATATGGGGGCAGTGCAGAAGGAATTCCTGCACCCTTCTTTTTCATACCTCCCTCCACGATTTCAACATTTTGTCCCTTCCTGCCTTTTTCATACATCCTCCATAATACCTTGATGTTTAACCGCTTCTCTAACTTTGAGCCCTTGTGCTTTGTAGTCGAAAAGGTATGCAGGTTCTCCAATACCCCTGTATCATAGCTTCCCTCTATAGTCCAAGAATTGATAATTTTCCAGTTACTTTCCTGCAACCAGTCCCTATGGTATTTTAGAATTTTCACCTTATACCCGGGCAACACCTGCCACAAATGATTCAATGGAGTTTCCATACTCCTCCCCAAGTTATCAAAAATTATTTGACAGAAAAAATGTCGAGCCGAATCCATGGCACAAAACATTTTTGCCCAAAGATCCCCTTTTTATCCCTATCCAGTTTCTTAGTCACTCCACACAATCACTCACCCTTCTAGTTTTGTATCACAATTATCTCACTCAGCTACTTGCTTCAATTCTACGTCTCACTCTTACACAAAAGACAGCATCTTATCAAAAACACTTGCCAGACAATATTTCCGAGATATAATCACCACTCGAGCTTAGGAGGGGTGCAATGCTTTCCACTACAGCAATCCTGCTTCGCTCTCTCTTCTTTTATTAGTACACCCTTCTTTACTACAAAACCATCTTTTCCTAACTACAGGAAGTTTCCCCTTCACTACTTCGACTAACCTCATCATGGGAAGGTTTATTCGGATTAAATCCATAAACCAGTGCCAAGCAATACAAATATGCATAATTCAAGATAAAATAATACAATATTCATAATCACAATAAAACTCGCATTAGTTAAAATCTGATAACATCCAATAAAACATTTAAGATTTGGGGTTCACCATGCGTTTTCTTCTATTCCATGCCTTTCTCAGAAATTCGAAGGAACCACCAGGCAACGACTATAGGTTCTGCTTGCAACAAAAATAGACGTGCAGGTTGTGTAAAGCACTGGAGGGGGGTGGCTGTACTCCTGCTCTCTATATGGCAGAGGAGAGGCACAGAGTACCCCAGCCAAGATTCTCTATTCGGTAGCTATGGTCGAGCTGTAGAGGAGGAGCCAAGTACCCCCCTCCAACTGCCCCGCCCTTATTACCTATAGACTGGGAACCAAAGTATGTGACGTATGCGGAACATTTGAACCAGCTAAGAGCAGAGCGTGGACTCTGGGCAGTACCCATAAAGGTATCAGTACCTAAGAGAATCTGGGAGACAAGGTACCCATTGAGAAAACCGTACCTGCATGCAAGACAATATGATGGCCATTTGAATGAGATTCCTGAAGAAGCAGAGCAGATGAAAGGCAAGGATGAATGGTGACATCACACAGAAAGAGATGATGCACACAGAAGAGAGGCGGAGACAAGAGAATGCAGATATTCTATAAAGGCATCAAGAAAGTACCAAGGATAAGTGACATCTTGGGATCAAGATGAAGAAGCTTATGCCACAGTCACAGATGAAGACATTAAGCTAGTTTATACGTGTACAGATGCCACAGAAAAGCAGGCAGCAAAGTATTCTTGAAAGCTAGCTTCAAGCTTTATAATAAATATATAGATGCATATGAACAAATAAAAGATGGATGTTTCCACTACGCATTATAGAGCAGTGCTGAACATGAACAAGAAGGCCTCACTTCAGTGTGTCGCAGTAAAAAGCAATTTTAATTACAAATGAATCTCAGAAGAAGGAGTTGGATGAGCCAAGAAGCCAAAGTCTTATCAAACAGGAATTGGCTGACATTGGATACAAATTGTGTGAAGGAACAAGAGGCTCCTGGTCAGAAGGCTTGAGCAAAACAAAAGACGTCAGAGGACTATTAAAAAATATTAAATACACGAAAAGACTCGATTTGATGGTGTCCAGTCACGTGAAAGGAAGAAATTGGACGATCGAGGTGGTCACACCTACGCACGAGGGCAGGCTGTGTCTTCACTCCTTAAAAATTCTCAGAGCACAGTACAAACTCAAGGCCAAACTTCAAAGCACTAATTGACGCTGGACCATTGAGGTGATGATGGATTGATATATTAATTGGAGGGAAGCTAGTTTTCTAACGAGCCCACCAGCACCTGGACGTTACGTCTGCATGCTGCTAGACGTAGGTGGAAAAGTACTGACGAGGGTTAGAAGCCAACCAATTGTAGAGGACCGTGTAATCTACGGATCCTATAGTTTGTGTAGCCAATGGAACGTCGTCTATTTAGTAACGTTCATAGTGGCCATTTTGAGGGCAGAGCTTAGTTGCCCCACCTGATGTTAAGTACCCTATCACTATCCTTCACAGTTCTATACTGATATGGAACTTATACTTAGATATTCACTCAGAGCCTATCACTTTCCTCAGTAGGTTTTGTAGTTTGCCAAGTAGGTAGTGACGCAGGTCAATACGTCACTGATGACGATTTTATGCAATATAACCTCAGTTTCTACTAAAATGAGTCGAGTAAGAGGACCGAACGAATGCTGATGTTCCCTGTTTTCTATACTTGTTAATAAAACGGACACCCCTTTTGCCAAACTACCTGAGTCGTTTTGATTATTGATGTATGAATACAATCTGCATCCCCATCCATCTCCAGAGTATTGCTACACGCATAAAGGGCTGGCAAACCCAGTTCAGAGCAACCAAGGCTTAGCCCTCAGGAGGTGATGCAGGCTGGTTCTTAAGTACAGTGTACTACCCAAGCACCCACAAAGGAATGTCCACACACTGTATTAGTGAAAACACAGTCTTTATATAATTAAGGTTCATGGTTATATATACAAACACAATAACTCACGTTGTGCTCAGTTAATCTACAATGGCAAATATATATTTCATTAAAGTGCATCAACGGTACTTTGGTCAAATGTCACACAAATCGATTAATAAAGTGAACCAACAATAGACATTGCAGGAAAGCAGTTGGTTAGAATAATGGCAGAATACTGGCCCTGTTTACCTAGACACAGTTCTGTGTGAGGATCTCCCCACCTGGGCAACTTGTAAATAAAGATATAATACACGGTCAGTCCATATATTGTTTCACAAGTCTTATTTCCTTGTAAATAGTTCTACAACCCCAATGTACCTGGAATAGCAGAGTTCGATGTTGGGTCGTCAACAGATCCTTCTTGAGCAGCTCCCTTTACGGCAGGAGCCACGGATCGTTGAGATCGTTGAGATCCCACAAAGATAAAGGGTGAACAATGTCATTGCTCAGCAGCTTTGGTTCTTGCAATGCTCATTGATGGTCGGTCCAAAACGCCCTGCAAGCTGAGGCGTGCGGTGCACCTCGACGACGAGTGTTTGTTGCCGCATGGAGTCAATGAAGAACTTGGGCCCAGCAAGGGTGTCGAGTCGTCAGCGTCTCTGCGGTCTTCGGGTGGCGGGAAACCCACTGGCGGATTCTCCTCGGTCGTTGGCGGCCTTCACTTTCTCCGGCAGGACGAAAGCCGTCGACGAGGATGAGCAAGGGAGTCCTTGTTTCAATGTTCTTAAGCAAAGGAGCTCTGTGGCTCCGGTCGGCGACAGCCTTCAATGTCCAGGCGCTTCTCTTCGTGATTCCGCAGCGGCTCCAGTCTCCGGTCGGCAGCCTTTCGAGGGTCTGACATCTTGGGCGCTTTGGAAAGAGCAGCTGGTGCACGATGGCCTCTCGTAGCTCGGGAAGAGGTCTCCTAGCCAGGTCCTCTCGTTGAACAGTTCCTTGAAGGCACAGCAGCTTTCAGATTAGCGAAGGACAGCAGCAGCAGTTCTTCTTGCAGTGGGCCTCAAAGTTAAGCATCAGTTTCCACTTCAGCTTCTGAACAATTTCTAGCAGTTAGAGGCCCCCAGATATACTGTTGATCTTCCATTCACTCTGCTGGGTCACACTCAGGCAACCAATCCTTCAGAAGGACATTCAGGCAGTCAGCCAGCCAATCAGCTCATAGTGCATTCAGGCCATTCTTCTCCATCCAGACACGCACAACATGGGGTGTGGATTCAGACAAGTACCCAGCCATTCAGCGCTACACATTGCATTCATACCAGTTTCAGGCAAGGCTGTCTCAGTTATTGTGTCAAACACCAGATACTAGACATCCATAACACAGAAGGCATATTCGTCACACACTCCATTCACCCAGGTTGCACCCCACGGGCGTACCCACAACATACAGTCATTGGGAAGGTTCCAGCCAGTCTGGCCTGGACTTCCCCACAACACCATATATGGAACTTCAACCCAGCAGCCAGTCAGGGGAAGGGACAGAGTCAGGGCTTCTCGGGACATCAGGAAAAGTAAGGTAACAGGCGACTAAAAGCAAGAGGCTACAGGGGCCATCTTGTTTCCTATCAGGAAACCACTGATTACAATGACAGGGCCTAAGCATCCCAAAATGGAGGACGCTCAGGGTACCTGTCAATTCAGCACAGAGCTACATACAGTAGGAGTACAGGGTTGTACTCCCACCCATGGGTGCCATAGGGGCATCCCAAGGGTCTGTTCACCAAACCAAAAAGAGGAAGAGCCGCACCGCCAGGAGTCCCACATGGACTCCTGCGCAGAAAACAAGTCAGAACATACATAAGGCAATAAAGGACAAGGATACAGAGGCCCTGTCCCTCCGATGCATTTCCAGCATCACAGGTCGACATTGGTTAAAATTTGCTTCTGTCAACAGTGGAGTGACAGGCTGTTTCCTGATGTCATCATAGCATGGACTAACCAAGGAAATGGAGGCAAGGGCTCTGCCCGCACGGCTAATACAAAACAATATCAAGGTCTACTTCAGAAAGGTATCTACGGTTTGACTTGCCATACGAAGCCACCCCACCTTCAGGTGAGGGCAACAGCCAACTAGACAAGCACATTTAAGGGTATCGGGACAAACCTCACACTGGGTGTGCGGGGAAGAAAACCACCTCACACCTTTAAAATAACAAACTAGTTAAAAAATATATACAAGGGACTTACAAAACATAACAGTTCAATCACTCTGTCAAAAAAATCCACTTTTCCAATCCTGGCAACCTCAACTAATTTCACACCCACACACCAAGTGTACTTTTACCAAGCCCCTTAAATCAAAGAAAAAAACCTTTGTACTCCTATTTCCCTTATTGCATTACATCCCAAACGTGCCCTCACGTGAACCCGAGGCACTCAGATGTGGTGCTCCGACAAGTTGTCCTGCACAGCTGGGCCGCTGCACCATGTCTCTGGGGAGCAGATGGATCATTAACCAATATGGCATCTGCAGACTTCTTTTTCACTGTGCACAGAAGACTGGTCCCCGCAGTGAGGTGCCGCAGCTGAGTGGTGTGGTCAGAAGACCCCCAACATTCCGGAAAGCCGTGGACCCACCACTTGAACAAGTGCAAGTTTTGTACATAAAGCAAGTTTATTGTAAAATTATCCGGGAGCAGTTAGATGGTACTGCAGGACCAAATCAACCCATGTCTCAATAAACCACATCAGTTTCCATCTTACATACATTTTTGCAACAGTTATAACACTCCAAGATACTTTATTACAATCCACCCCCCATGTGATTGGACAACCATCTCTTCAAAGAAATCCAATTTTTCTTCAATTCCTATGTTTTCATTGGTAGCCCTTATCTTAACTACCATCTTCAGCTCATGTGTAGACCACACCTCTTCTTAGGATTAATTTGTGGTAGGTCATGACATCATCATTCAGTTAAACATTTGTATGCAAACCTAATTCATTGCTAGCAATAACTGGCCTAAGCCCATTTAACCTTAATTTTTCATTGCACATGGTTTGCATAAATATTTCAAGCGATATGAAGAAGGCTGGGCAAATAAGTTCTCTTTGAGTTAGCTATACTATCTCATTACCTAGGTCTTTAGTCAGTGGCGGGCTCCTAAGGGTCTTGGGCCAGTTTGATTTAGGTTAGTGAGTGCTTGCACTATTGCCTTTTAGGTTTCCTAAAGCTGTGATGGAGTCTGAACGAAATGCCAGTATGCAGGGGGCTCTGGGTGCCAGCCCAAGTCTATCGTTGTGGAGGACAGTCACTTTCTCTCAGCCCAGGCCAGTTCTAGGATTTCAGTTACTCCCCACATCCCTAATTCGCCTGAGTAGACAAGAAACAAATGGTTAACCACTAATCAAAACCCTTCTATTAAAACTGCAGGGTAATGATAAGCCCCCTCCCCTAACCCCAGTTGAGAGAGCCTGCAGTTACTATGCAGTGGAGAGCAGGAGGAAGTGGTGAGACCTAAGATGGTCTAGGAGGTTTGATAAGGTCAGAAATTGAGAGTGGGCAGAGGGAGCTGGTGTGAATTTAGTTGGTGCAGGAAGAGCTAGTAATGTCCGCGCGTTAGAGAGAAAAGGACGTGGTGGTAGTAAAGGAGGTGGTAACATGAGGGAAGATGAAAAAGAAGGATGTGGCAACCTTGGAAGTGGAGAGTAAACAGAAGGAAGTGGCAGTAGGTGGTAACACCAAGAGGAAGTGATTATGAGTTGAAGGACGTGGTGAACTGGAGGAGCAGGCGGTGTAAATTTGAAGGAGGTGGTCACATTGGAGGAGAGAGTGCACAGAGAGCAGTGGCAGTATCAAAGCAGGTGGTACCATCAGACTGCAAAGTGTAAGGGTTGCAGAAGAAGGAAAGGAGGTGATAACATCAGGTGGTGATCCTGGACAGACAAAGGTAGTGGTATTGAAGGGGGTAGAAGTAGGAGGTAAAGGGAAGGGAGTGGAAGGAAGAAGTGGAAGGAGGCGGTGGGAACAACGGAAAAGGAAGGACGCCAGAGAAAGTATTGAGTTAGTAAGGAGGGCAGTCTCAGGAAGAGGAGGTATAAACCTGGGGCGAAGAGGACAGGGTCTGTGAGTGACACAGTTACAACAGAGGAAAATACTGGCACAAAAGAGATGGGAGTAAACCAGAGAAGTGCAAGTAGTGATGGAGCGAATGGGGAATACCTAGGCCTAGACACCCAAAATAGGAATGGCCAGGTCCACCCTAGACTGGCACAGATGGTGGAAGGAAGAACGAGAGCAGAACAGGAAGTTTGCGGCAAGGTTGGAAAGGGAGAAGGGCCAGGTTCTGACAACCAGGCAGAGTGTTGGGGAACTATTGTTCTCCTTATTCACATCGCTGCCACCACTGTTTGAGCTGTCTCATCACCACATGGGCGAACCATTAGAAAGCTTTAGTCTTTGAGTTTCATAATCCCTGCAAATTTACAACTAGTTTTCACCATCAAATAGGCCTAGGAATCCCTTAAACCTGCAATGCCTGAGGGTGGGGGCACTGTTGGGCCGCCTGCAAAATGGCTGCATCTCCTTGAGCTGCGCGTTACACCGCACAGCCAATGCAGCCGCAGACCCGAGATCCTGCTTGCCCAGCCTCCAAAGTACAAGTGGTGTTGGAACTTGTGGGGAGTGATCAGGCCAAACCCGAAGACCACTGACCCCTCGCAGCCTTTGGCAGCTGTGTGGAAAAGGGTGCACCACGGAGAGGGAGTCTGGAGGCAGCGGTGCATGCAGTGGCTGAGAGTGTGGGCAGGATTAGGCCTGGAGTCCCTGGCCCGGCTGCACCACGGAGACAGGAGCGGACAGCTCCCCTGCGACAGGCTTGGGCTGCCGTTAGTTACCAGGAGTGGAGGAAGCCTTTGGCGGGCCCCGCGACCTGATTGCGATGGCTGCAGAACGGTGTGAGAGTGGCGTGGGCCACCTCCCAACAGCTTTGCTGCAGCAGGGGCTGCCTGCAGAGGCTGCATAAACAGTAAGAAGGCTCTTCTCCCCCCACCCCCAAAGCACAATGATTGGCATTGCTCCTGGAGGGGACTGGGACCTCCAACCTGGTGAAGTATGTGGAGGTACAGCAGGCCCCTCACCCCTTTTCAGTTGCTGGATGCTGGCTGTGCTGATGAGGGACTGTCTGTAGGTGGACCTGCTGGGGAGTGGTACTGCTGCTGGATATTAGACTGTGTTGATCACACTTGGACCCGGCATTGGGGCACTTTCCTGATTCTACACTTTGGGGCATCCTACCTTGACAGGCATTTTCGAAGCACTGGTGCATGCAAGCAGGCTCTTGGAAGTGAGGCTGTGGGCCAGTAATGGTATGGTATGGCAATGTCTATTTGTGACGCGCCTATACACAAAGAAAGTGTTTTAAAGCGCTCAAGAAGGGAGGGAACAAGGGGAAACACAGTCGTTCAGAGCCCTTGAAGTTTGGAGGAAATAGTAGCCTGCACAGGCAGAGTAAGTACATTTAACAGTAGAGGTAACGGCAAATAAGTCTGTCGACAATGCTGCAGTTTTTCCAAGTTCCTTAAGGCTCTGCCATGCAGGGAGCGAAGACTGGGAAAACAAGAACAGAAGATCTTCGGGCATGGTATGTTCGGATTGCGCAAGTGCACAGACAGTTATGGGATGGGGTCCAAGTACACACAGTAGTGGTAGTGGTTGGGGTCAGTGCAGAGAGATGCCACTCTCTTGGGTCACTGACCAAGTGCAGTGATAAGACAAAGTGCAAGGCCTGGAGGCAAGTGCGAGAGGACTGGCGAGGGTGCCTGGGACCTGTGCGACTCTGACGTACACCAGGCAGCCAGTCAGCAAGCTGTATGGAAAATGTGAGAGGGAGGGAATAGAGTAGAGAGGTAGGTTAGCAGGGTAGAGGGAGAGAGGAGGAGGAGAAGAGGAATGTCTTAAGGTGGTTCTGGGACTTAAGGAGATCAGGCTCAAGATGGAGGGAGGCTATTCCAGAGGGAAGCCCCTGCTGAAGATAAAGATCTCCCACCAAATGTTTGCTTGGAGAACCGACTCACTCGCAAGAAGGTTGAAGGTTGGAGGTAGAGGAGCGGAGGGCTCGGGAAAGACAGTATTTAGGCAGGCGTTGTTTCAGATAGGTAGTTCCCAAGCCCCAGAAAGCCTTGTGGACAATGCAGAGGGTCTTGAACTTGATCCTTGCAGCCACAGGGTGCCAGTGGAGGGATTTCAACACCAGAGTTATGCGGTCCCTGGACTTGAGGTCAAGGATAAGTCTTGCGGTTCTGTTCTGAATGAGTTACAGAGGGTGAAAGGCAGAGACAGGGATGTTAAGAAAGAGGCTGTTGCAATAGTCCAGCCTTGAGAGAACCAGGGCTCTGGAGACAGTGAGCCGCTGGGAGGTGAGAAAAGGAAGAGTACCCCTGAGGCGGTGCAGCTGGTAGTTGGACTTCTTAAAGATGTCCGAAATGTGAGTGGAGAAGGAGAGAGTGGAGTGGAAGATGACCCCAAGATTTTTTGACTCGCAGGTGGGTGCGGGTGCAGGGCCAAGGGAGGCCGCCCAGAGTGAGAGCGGGAGCAGTAGTCCCATTGCGCATAATCTCAGTCTTAATGGCGTTGAGGCAGAGGTTGTTTTCAGCACACCATGACTGAATTGTGGTCAGTCAGATATGAGCGAGGAAGAGGAGGTGGGTGAGGGTAGCCTGAAGGAGAGTTGCATGCCATCAGAGTAACACTGTAATTTAGAGATGAAAGTGGCAATCACACGTGCCAAGGCAGCCATCTAGACATTGAAGAACCGGGGGGATAGGTTAGAGCCCTGGGGCACGCTACAGGTTGAGAGAGTGATAGAGGAGAGAAAGGACCCAAGTTCCACCTGGTATGGGCAGTTGGAGAGGAAGGAGGTTAACCATGCCAGAGTCTGACCTGTGATTCCCAGGATGTCACAGAGATGTGCGATCGGGATGTTATGGTTTACCGTGACAAAGGCAGAGGAGAGGTCGAGAAGAATGACAACAGAGGGAGTGTTAGTGTCGAGATTTGAGAGCAGGTCTTCCCGGGTGTTCAGGAGAGCAGTTTCCATGCCTCTGGATGCTCTAAAGCCAGATTGGTGGTAATGGAGGCAGCCAGCAGATTCAGTGTGGAGGGTGAGCGGAGAGATAGCCAGCTTCTCCAGGGGTTTTTGCAGGAATGGGGTGATAGAGATAGGGCAGTAGTTTGCCGGAATGGAGGGGTCAGCAGAGGGTTTCTTAAGCAGAGGGTGCACAAGGGAGTGCGTAAGAGGGAATAGGACGAAATGGCCAGAAAAAAAATTACTGACCCCACCAAAAGACCTAAAACACACACCACGAAAAGTTCTTACTACCAAAAGTTCGAACTTTTCGTGGTATGTGTTTTGGTGTGGTCTGTGTGGTTTCCCATGCAAACATTTCCATCACAGCAAAATCAGCTGCGCAAAAATCACGTAGATCCCGTAAGAGGAGTTGGAAAAACTCCAGTGGCAAAAGAGAGATTGCAGAGATCAGCCAAGCTGGAGCGAGAGAGTCAATGTTGTCCTTAATGGTTTTAGAGGGGCAGTGGTCCACCTGTTTGGTTGAAGCCTTCCTACACCTAACTTGTGTGGCGACCTCATCGGTGTGATGGGAGTGAGAGAAGAAAGGAGAGGTGGTGGGGGGCAAGGGAGGCTCCAGAGGTGTATGGGTGTGATGTGGTGTGGAAGTGAGAGAATGTCTTGAGTTTTTGCAGTGAAGTGTGCAGCCAGGGTCGAGCCAAGGTCCTGGGTGGGTGTGACAGAGGAGGAGGCTGTTGCAGGATGGGCCAGTTCCTTGCAGACTTTGAAAAGGTAGGCTGTGTTGTTTGATGCTGTGGAGATGCAGACTTGAATAAAGACTCTTTTCTTGGTGTGGATGCAGAGTCAATATTGCCTTTGAAGGAGGCGACAGGCCAGTTTTTCAGAGGGTACGCCTGATGAATTGCATTTCCACTCAGCTGTCCTACAATTTCGTTTGGCAGCAGCCAGATCGGAGTCGTACCAAGAGTTGCACGTTTTAAAAGGCTTAAGTCGGACACTCATGACAGGGGCAAGAGTGTCAAGGGTGTTAGTGATGGAGAGATTGAAGGTAGCAAGGGCTGTGTCGGGGTGAGAGTCAGTCGCAGGAGTAGGAGGCGGAGAGTAGGTGAAGGCAAAGGCAGCTGCTGTCATTCTTTTCATGGGTCTGGTGACTATGAGGCTAAGTGTCCACACCGGGTGTGTCGATGCAAGAGGAGAGGTGAGAGAAGGGAGTGGTCCGTTCAAGAGAGAGGGGTAGTGCGAGAGGTATGTCAGTGGAGATGAAAGCATCCAAAGTGTGTCCCGCTGTGTGCTTAGAGCCAAAGGGTAAGATAGAGAGGGAGGGAGTTGCATAGGTTACGCAAGGGTCTTGAGGAGTCAGGAGAGTCCAGATGGATGTTGAGGTCACCCAGCAGGATGAAGTGAGAGGAGGAGGAGGAGGAGAGTAGAGGAGGCCAGGTCAGCCCATTCCGAGAGGAAGAGCGTGGACTGTCCTGGTGGCTGATAGAAGGTGGCCATAAGGAGCGAGGATTTAGGAGAGAGGGGGAGCCCGCAGACTAGGCACTCGAAGAAGGAGTAAGCCTGAGTGGTGATGATGGACACAGGTATCCATTCTGGAAAGACCAATGGGAAAGACCAATGCCACCCCCCCCCCTCCCCTGTCCCCTTGGGCCTGGGCACAGGGAAGAACTTGTATCCTTCAGGTAGGTGTGTCTCAAAGCTTGTGACAGTGCTGTCCTTGAGGTATTACCCAAATGGTTTGTTTACAATTGTTCGAATGAACAATTGACCGAATTTAAAGGGTCACAATTGACCTTCTCACAATTGACCGTATATTTATATATATATATAGGGTTTTGGTCGGGTTTGGGTTGGGTGGAGGGTTGCGGGGGGTTTCCCCCGCATATATGTTACAATTGACCTTCACAATTCGGTCAATTGTGAAAAGGTCAATTGTCATTCCAACAGTTGTAATACGAACAATTCGTATACAACCGTCCTTGAACCATGTCTCAGTGATGGCGAGCACATCAAGATCCATGCGTTAAAGGAGGTTGCAAATGTCAGACGAGTGTTTGACAGCAGAGCGAGAGTACGTGGCAATATGGAGCAGCTTGCCATCTTTGAAGGTCTTCCGCGGGGGGCGCAGGGGATGGTGCCCCCCCCCCCGGGGGTGGCAAGAGAGAAAGAGGGATGGTGGTGGATGGCGGAGGGCCCAAGGCCAAAAAGGGAGCTGGGAAACTAATATCCTCTCTCCCCCCCACTGCAGATTCCGTGGGGTGACAATCCCCTCTTTGGCCAAACTAGCTGGTGTTGGTGAGGTATGGTATGTCAGAGGTCTGTGGGTTACAACAAGCTTACTCATTCAGCTCCCAGGGCCCAACAACCCTCCCCCAGATCAAACAGAGGACTACGGGCAAGTTAGAACTGTTGTGTATTACAAAAACTGACAGGCAGGGATGTCATTTGGGGGTCGCCAGGGTTTGCAACTGCAATCCCTGAGGTCTCCCTTGCTACCCCTGTGGTCTCCCTTGCAACACCTTAAAAATATATATATATTTTTTTTTTTTACAAGTGTTTTGTGTTGTTTAATTGTAAACTCCTGGGCTGTGGCCAGCACAATGTGGCTCTTTGTTTCTGGAGTGGCTGGATTTTTTGTTCAGGCCATTTCGAGAAATAAAAAAAACAGGGGTTTGCATGAGTGCAACACTTTGAGCAGTGACCCTAAATAAGAAAGAATAGGAATAACAAATAATTGTCTTTCAGGAAATCTATACAATAATTGCTAGCGCTATTAAAGGTTTATTTCAGGCACACTTCAGGGTGTGTGTCACTGATTTAGTCTGTTCTAAAACACCTCAACTCAGCCTTTCATCCTTCTAAGGTTGATAAGAGTACCAACACAGGCTGGGTTATATTGAATGTATAGTCGGTCTATATAAAGCGCTTAAGCGTAAGTGCTTTATAAAAACACATCATTATCATTTGGCCTTGGACGTCTGCTTGCATTCACAGTAATTTGGTAATATGGGTATATACACACTGATATGAACGATACATATGGTGATCCAGTCTTGTATGAAATGTATATCACATTATAGTGATATCCTAACGGTATTTTTCGTAGTGTAGTTCGGAACAATGGTATGTGATGCCCCTTCCTGTTTTGTCAAGTGGTGAAAGGTTGTGTTGCATCACTTCCTGTGATGTCATCAGAGGTCAAGGGTTGTGTAATGTCACTTCGGCTACCCCAGGCATTTTGATGAAATGACGTCCCTGCCGACAGGGATCATACAGGACATTAAGAAAATCTCCAGAGTCACCGCTCCCAAGCCCGTGTCGACCTATCCCACTTTCTGGTTGGGTGATCGGAGTGGTATACAATATGGATTGCCCATATGGATCTTGGTTGATTGGCTCTCTCCGGTCAGGTGGCTTGTGTAAGGAACTCATGGTGGCAACAGTCAAGACAGACACAAGTAATCACAGTTCAAGGGTGTTTATTGAACCTTATAATGGGTGATATAAACGCCTAATCTAAACCTAAATCTAAGATGGGACCAAGCTATGACCATCAAATAATAATAATAAGTCAGTCATAGTGGCGTCTTGTCAAATAAAAAGGGCCTATACTAAAAGAAAAACTATTGCCAATCCTTACTACGAAGTTAAAAAAAAGGGTGTGGGATAATGTTTATCAGAAAAGAAAGGAGTGTTCACCAAATAATAAGTCAGGATGCTATGTCAGGGTCTCCCTTCCCCCACGTTTTAGGCCCAGGACAAGGCAGGACTTCTGAGCACAGCACACTCCTGGGCCTTGTCAGCACGAGGTTCACAGTTCAGTTCAACGATACAAAAAACCTTAGGCCAAGTCTCTTTCCTGCAAAAGTCTCTTGCCTCATATGGCCTGCTGATTCACAAAGAAAACAACAAAGATTCTTCTTTGGATAACCTTGCACTTTCTGCGGTTGCTCTTCGCCCCTAGGATCTCCCTCTACTGGGCTCGGATCCTCCTTGCAACTCGGGCCTCCCTCCGCCAGGTTCACTACAGCCTTTATTTAACACAGTTCATGTATTTATAACACAGTTCATGTATTGCTCATTTTCATCAGAAAGTGGGGTTTTCCTTCTCCTAGCTCTCCTTTCTGTCAGGTTCACACTTGCCTTATGTCACAGTTCACAACCTTGTCGGAAAGCGGGGTTCCCTTCTGCTAGCTTTCTCCTGGTAATGGCACGGATGCCATTTCACCAAATTGCCTGGGGTAGTGGAAGTGACATCACACGACCCTTGACCTCTGATGACGTCACAAAGTGATGTCATATGACCCCACCCCAGAGTGACATCACGGGACGTGATGGAACACAACCTTTGACCACTTAACAGAACAAACAGGAAGTGGCATCACATAGCATTGTTCCTAAGTACACTACGGTAAATATATCAATATAATGTGATATCATTTCATACAAGCATGAATCACCAAATGTATCTTTAATAGCAACGTATAAAGGCCCATGTTACCAAATTACTGTGAATGTAAGCTGACGTCCAAGGCCAAATGATAATGTGTTATTATATAGCACTTACACTTAAGTGCTTTATATAGAACAAATATACATACAATATCACCCAGCCTGTGTTGGTACTCATTTATAGACCTCAGAAGCATGAAAGACTGACTTGGCCTTGCCAGGATTTGAACCTGCAACCTGCTGATCACACACACATTGCAACAGCAAGCGCTCAACCTACTGAGCTATCTTACCAGCTATAGCTATTTTACCGGCTATAGTTAAATGACCAATTACATGTCTGAATGTTCTCAAAGTCGAAAGCAAATTACTCTCTTTAATGGACTGGTAACTGAGATTTAACAGCGGGCCAGTTAATCTACAGGTCAGGTGCAAAGTTGGCCACATGTCAAGCCTGCTTGGATCTACTCTTCAGGCTTCAGAGGTTGGCACAATACATAACATTGGGGGGTTCATAACTGTAAATGAAATAATTTAGAGTAGTGCAGGGAAAGCCACGCACTCATGAGGCATCCCATATTCTGGGCACGCGTTATCTCATACATGCAAACAAACATCCTGAACAGCATGCCAGGGAGATAGGAAAGATAGACACAGTACAACAAAGCATTAATTGTGACAAAATGAAATCAAGGGCTACGTATGTGCTATTGTCCAACATTTCTACACTGTCCATAAACTGTTGGGCACATGGATTTTATCATGTGACCGAGGACACCGGGATGGATGTCTTGAGATGATTGTAACAGAGACAACGGCATAAAAAACATGCTATAACTGCACCTTGCGAAGAGCAAAATGCATATAGTTTTTATCTGCATTGTGAATTTGAGCTGTTTAAGAACAGACTAAATCAGACGGACTCAGTGACTCACCCCCTGAAGTGTGCCTAAAATAAACCTTTAATGAGTCTAGCAATTATTACATAGAATTCCAGAAAGACTATTTGTTATTCCTATTATTTCTTATTTAGGGTCACTGCTCAAAGTTTTGCACTTGTGGAACTCCTGTTTTTTCAAGAGGCTGAACAAGAAAGCCAGCACATGGCTCTGGCTACAGCCCAGGAGCTTCCATAAAATAAAAAAATGTATATGCATTTATATAGCGCCTTATGTATCATTGGTATGATCTTAAAGCACTGGTAGGTTGAACGCCCTCGGGAACCGTAGTTCAAGTCAGTAGAGAGAGAGAGAGAGTGTCATAAGGTGCGTGGGTGCACCGGATATGTGTGCAGCTGGTGTGGCACTTGCATGATAGCTGCTTCTTAGCGGTAGATGTGGTGGTTGGGAGGTCAGAAATATGTGTTCATTCTGGTGGGTTGATACCCAGACTGATTTCTGGCTGCGTTAGGCCTGAGGAGACGCTTAGGCTAGTGATGAGTGCTCAGCTAGCTGTGTTTAATTAGGATGATGAGGAGTATGAGGCGGGTGTTAGTATGAGAACAGCTATACTGAATGTGTCATAGTATTGCTGTGTTCTAGTTGAGTGGTGGTGTATAGGAGAGAGTAAGCGTGGTGGTGTGATATGGTGGTTTTCAGTAAGGTGCTTTAGATCGAGCTCGTCAGTACCATCAATTTTATCAATTTTATTCACTCTGTCAGTTCATTCAGCTTCGTCTGTTCATACTTTTCATCTGGTTCAACATTTAGTTTACTAGCCTTTCCATTCATGGGATCCTTCATCCACATAGACTACTCCATCCAATCTGTTGATCCATTTCATCCTTCCCATCTGTTTAGTGTGTTCCGTCTGTTCCATCCTTTTTATTCATTCGATCTGTTCCATGCGTTTTACTCACTTCATTAGTTCCTTCCACTCCCTTCGTTCCAGTTGCGACCCCCAAATGGCATCCCTGGGTAATGGGTCAGAGTCTTTCGATTGTACAAAGGATTTGACGTGGCCCTCAGGACCACCCTGACATTTCACGCCGCCCTTTCCTAGGGGCTTCTGGTCTTCGTAGGTTCAACACAAAACTAAAGGGGCCAGCGAGAGTCCTTCGAATGAGCACTCCTACGGCGCCTGACCACCCTGCAGCTGGCCCATGGATGGGCTTTCTCAAAAGTTCAATTACAATTTCTTTCTTCTTGCGTTCAAGAGTGTTGCTACTTGCCACCTTGGGTTCAACACGGCTCGGTTTGTCAGCTTCCTCTGACTCACCGGCTGTGTTGAATCCGTTGGCTTCTCTGATCTCTGGAGTCAAGGATAGTGCCACAGTAGTCAGCTCGCCTCCCCGCCTCTGCTATCAATGCGGGAGGCCCCTGTGCACCTTTGATATCTGCTGCTACGCATGGCAGCTGAAACTTGCGGTCTTATGACTTCCCTTCCGGAGGCTTTGCGGGTCTAAGTGGAAAGGGGCAAGGGCAGTTCCCCCTTTGCCGTCCTTCCCGTTCTCTCCGCCTTCCTTCTCCGCTTGAACTGCCGTTTGGTGTAACTGTCTCCTGGTGCGTTCGGCCTTGCTCGAAGTGTGCATGCTCCGCTTTTTATCCCTATTGGGAAGGTAAGGGGCCACAGGTGTGCCTGGTTATTGTCAATTGCCTGTCTCTGCCTGACCTGTGTGTTAGGACATGTCAGCTAAATGGCTCTGGTATTAGTCGGTTGTCTGTTACTTTGTGAGAAAGTGTTCGTGTTGGAAAAGGGGGTGAGGGTAGATCTTCAAAATATCCTACAGTGTAGGAAAGGGGAAAGGTGTTACAAGGAAGGGTATACCGTGTCTCAACCCTCGGTGTCCCATTTCCACTCCCCGAATACCCCTCGCCCAGGTGATCCTCCTGCACTGGTCCACCCCAGGAACTGGATCCAATAGCGATGGCCGTGTCCTGGCCACCTGGACGACAGATCTCTGGGGACTAGCGGGTGAGACACCTACAGGTTTCTCACATACCCTTCCTCCATGCGATGTAGCCGCATCTGCTTCACAGGGGAAACGGGACAGAAAATCTATATTCCACATGTCTTTTCCTTTCCAGTGTTCTACCGTGAAGCAGTAGGGGCTGCAGATCGAGAAACTATCGCATGACACGTGGGTTTGAGTCTTTGCGCTGGCTAATCCAAACTAGGGGAGAATGATCGGTAACTAATGTAAATTGTATTGTAGGAGGTAGTATCTAGGGTGGTTAATGGCCCACTTGATGGTCAGGGCCTCTAATTCCAGCACTGAGTCATTTTTTTCACGTGGAAAGAGTTTGCGGCTTATAAAGAGAATGGGATGTTTGAATCCGTCGCAAACTTGAGACAGGACTGCCCCTAACCCGGGAAGGGAGCCGTCTGTCTGCAATATAAAGTCTTCAGAAAAGTCTACTACCTTCAGGATTGGATTCTGGCACAGAGTTTGTTGTAAGTGTTCATAGCATATATAATCCCCTTCAGATCACTGAAGTTTCTGGGGTTCTGCCTTCTTAAGTTTATCCGTCAGCCTCGCTGTCTTGTCTGAAAAATTAGGGATACATCTGCGTTAATATCCTATTAACCCTAGAAAAGCTCTAAGTTCCCTTTTAGTTTTGGGTGTAGGTGTATCTAGGACGGCTCTAACTTTCTCATGTTGGGGCTGTACGTTTCCGTTTCCTACCAAAAAACCCAAGATATTTTACGACTGATTGTGCCAATCTGCATTTAAATGGATTAGCAGTTAGGCCAGCTTGTCTGAGCACTCTCATAATAGTATGAAGGTGGAAAAGGTGGTCATCCCAGGTTTTACTATAAATGACGATATCGTCAATGTAGGCTCCGCAGAAGTCGGAATAGGGCCGTAAGATTTTATCCATTAGTTGTTGGAAAGTGTAGGGTGTGCCGTGCAAGCCAAAAGGGAGGACTTTGAATGAAAACAGTCTTAAGGGGGTTGAAAACGCTGTCTTTTCTTTATCTGGCCCATATACTGGTACTTGCCAGTACCCTTTTGTTAAGTCTAGGATTGATAGAAAGGTGGCTGCTCTGAGTTTATCAATTAGGTCATGGATGCGTGGCATGGGATAGGCATCAAAATCGGATATTGCGTTGACTTGACGGACGGACGTCTATACAGAACCTTCAGCAACGTTCAGGTTTATTGACCAACACAATAGGTGAGGACCATGGCTCGACGAGGGCTCGATAATATTAGCTTGCAGTATTTTGTTTACTTACTCGATCTATTTACGGGCCTGCGGGAGTCTATAGGGTTTTAAGTGGACCACTTTTCCTTTAGGTTTTCTGATATAGCGGTAAGTGCCTTTAATTATTCCTGGTTTGTCTGAAAATACATTGGGGAAGGATGTGATTACATCTCTTAGATGTTCTTGTTTTTGGGTAGACAACTCGGGAGCAGTAAGTTCAAAGTTGTCTACATCTTCTGGAACCAAACAAGATAGTACTTTGGCATACGTGGCTGACAGATTCTCCTTCCACTCCTTGGGGAGATTTATGTGATATAAATGAACCTTCTGTTTTCGGTCCGGTTCGGCTACTTTATAAGAATAGGTTCCTGTTAGTTCTACAATTTCATAAGGCCCATGCCACCTAGAAACAAGCTTGTTTTCTGAGGTGGGTAATAGGACCAATTTGTTTGTCATATAGAAAATGATCTCAAGCGTACTTTCTTACCGTAGTTAGATTTCTGTTGACTTTGTGCCTTTTCTATATGAGTGATGACTAGATCTCGGACAGGTCTCATGTGTTCTCGCATTCGGATAGCAGTTTGCGAGATGGAAATGGGTGCCTCTTCTCATTCTTACCAGGTTTCCCAGAGCATGTCCAGGACATCTCTGGGCTCTCTGTCATAAAGTAATTTGAAAGGGGAAAATCCTGTAGAGGCCTGTGGGGTTTTCCTCACAGCAAATAGTGCCCACGGGATCATTCAGTCCCAGTCTTTCCCATTTTTATCTACTAGTTTCTGCAGGATTAAGGTCAAGGTCTTGTTAATTCTTGGTACACAGTGGTTTGTAGGGTGGTAATGTGGAGTAGCTCTTTGACCTCTGCCATGAGCTTATTCATAAAATTTGAACCCTGAAAAATATGGTAAGAGGTGTTTAAGGATTTGCTGTGGAGTATTATTTCACATGGGGGAATGCCTCAGGGTATTTAGTAGCATAATCAACAATTACTAGGACATACTTGTTGCCTAATATGGATGTCTCTAGAGGTCCAACAATGTCTATTCCGATTCTTGAAAAAGGGACCTCTAGGATGGGTAAAGGATTCAAAAGGCCTGGTAAGGGCACGTGTGCTATTTGTTTGGCATATTTCACATGTCTGGATAAAGGTCTTTATACCGGCGTGGATACCTGGGCAGTAAAATTTCCCACTGATGTGTGCTTGGGTTTTCGTTTGTCCTAAGTGCCCCTGGTAAGATGAGAGAGTGTGATTTCCAGTACAACCATTCTTAATTGGGCTTTGGAACTTTGCCAAGTTCCAGGAGCATAAAGTTTGATCTCGGTCTTAAGCAGTGTTACACGTTTTGTCTCTAGGCCCTAGGTTTCAGTAGTAATCAGTTCAAAATCATTCTCAAGTGTCTTTATCTCGAAGTTCCAGAATGTCCTGCTGCTCGGTACAAAACATTCTCAAGTATATTTAGGAACCTTGCCGGCAAAAAACAGAATGCAATGGTCCTCAGTGCAACACCTTTTCTGAGTGGCATTATGAGGTTTACCCCAACTTCCAGGGTATCGAGTAATAGCGAGTGTCCTGGGTGAGGAAGGAAACAAAAATATCAGAAATTGCTTAGGTACCGTGCGGACTGATGTACTAATAAGCGAAATAGCTGCAGTCAGATTTCTGCTTCCTGTTCATCAGGTTTTTTCACCATGAACCTTCTAGGAGAAATGGTTTGTTTACTATTTGGCTGTTAACTTTGGGCGAGTTGGTGGTATACAAACATTATTTAGATAGATAGAATAGTTGGGTTGTTGCTGTGAAGAGCCTATTGTGCAATAGGTGATCTGGTTGCCCTCACTTCACTGCATCGTCATTCTAGCACCGCAACGGACTCCCGGGATCCTGTCGGATCCTGTGGCATCTCTCTTCAATGGATTGGATTATCTACAAGTATCTAGATGACCACATTCACTTCTGTGACAAATCAGATGGACCCTGGAGTCGAGGATAATCGCTCCACCAAAAATGTGCAAAAACGCATGTATGTAATCTGATTCCTCAACTGAGTTCATCCCCAGCCTGCCATAGCTCCACACGTACTGTTCACCAACAACCACTTAGCATATGCAGTGCTTAATTTGTGGGAGTGTTTGCCAGGGCTCAGCCCTGGCACTTATTTTTGAGCCCCAGGACTTATTTTCTCAGACTCTGATTATGATTTGTTTTTGCAACTTTTATTATTTAAAATCTCATTCTGTAGTTGTCAGACAACAAGCAACAGCAATGTGAACTGAGCACCGTCTCTTTATCCTGGTCCGGCTCATTGTTATTCATGAATTTGATGTCCCAGGTGGGCAGGGCAGTGCTAGTTATCTATACTACAAAGCATTAGTGTATCCCAGCTACTGCAATAATCAGTATCGCTCTCACAGTAGTGTGTTGATAACTAGAGGACAGTTGCTAGCCAGCAGCACCCACAAAGGGAAAAGGCCACTGCCTAAGAGGAGTGTCTGTCATTAGTCCCAACCCGTACAAAAATATTTTGCTGCAGTGTTTGGCAGGCAAGTTCATCAGTTCAGGAATTATTTTTCCTTCATTTGTTAATTAATTTACCACAAATTAGGAGGAAAACAAGTTTGCTTATTTTTTTCTGTCGATAGACGGTCAACATGTTCCACCTGCCCCTGATGGAATCCAAGCAAAATGTTAACAATGACGTGTATAATGAAGTACTCAAACGTTTGCCTTATACTAGTATGGATTGCACATCTGCTATGGGGTAGTGCAACCATCACCCACAAGAGGCAGTGGGAGTTGCAGCTTTAACCCTGAACATGCTGACCCTATGGGGCGCAGCTGTGGGTGGTGGCAACAGTGCGCTGGGATGTGTTTCAGGTGTGCTAGAAAATATTTGGGCCCTGGCACTTATATTTTGGAAAATATAGCACTGAGTATATGCTGAAGCCACCGAGAGACACGTGTTGGGAACCTTGTCACAAACTTCGTTATAAAAGGCAACCAGATCACCCATTTCCCAATAATAATTATTTACAGCAGCATCGTGTAAGTTGTTAAATTAATATGTGAAAGAGGGCCGCAGCTGATGGCAAAAAAAAATGTACAACACTGTCTGTAATGACTAGGAGTTTTGGGAATGCAACTCCAAGTTCCGCCCACATGTAGTGCATTGCCATTAAAATACTTTCTCAAAGACCTCTAGGAACTATGCCCTCAAGCCCCACCATTCAGCGCTTTCGTGTTCAGTCACTGGGAATGTTCACCCGGAGTTGCAGCGCTCATCACTTCTCTGTTCATTTTCTCCCCTGGGCTCATCACCAGGATCTTTCCTCTGAAGCTTTTGATTGGTGTTATCACTCTTCGGTGTGTTGCCTGCGACCTTTCGTCTGCAGACCATCTCCTCGTTTCTCATGTTCTCTATTTCGAGGTGAACGAACGGTTTCAGATCATGTGTCAGCTGACCTCCCTCCATCTCCTCCTTCCTGCTCTCGCATGCAGGATTTACAGGGCAGCTCTGTGCCTTCCCAGTGTCTGGGGCGTCTCCTGCGCAACTCGCATTCGGCAACTCTCAGTGGTGCCAGAGTCTCTGCTCGTGTGATCGTTCTGCAACTCTTGTTCTCAGTGCTGCCGCTCCTTGACATTTCTCCCTTGTCTGACCTCGAAACACTTAGACAGCTACCCAGCTTTTGCTACCATTTACACAGCTATCCCGCTTTCTCTAGCATTTACACAGCTATCCCGCTTTCTCTAGCATTTACACAGCTATCCAGCTTTCTCTAGCATTTACACAGCTATCCAGCTTTCTCTAGCATTTACACAGCTATCCCGCTTTCTCTAGCATTTACACAGCTATCTATCTTTTGCTAGCATTTACACAGCTATCCAGCTTTCTCTAGCATTTACACAGCTATCCAGCTTTCTCTAGCATTTACACAGCTACCCAGCTTTTGCTACCATTTACACAGCTATCCAGCTTTCTCTAGCATTTACACAGCTATCCCGCTTTCTCTAGCATTTACACAGCTATCTATCTTTTGCTAGCATTTACACAGTTATCCCGCTTTCTCTAGCATTTACACAGCTATCCCGCTTTCTCTAGCATTTACACAGCTATCCCGCTTTTGCTACCATTTACACAGTTATCCAGCTTTCTCTAGCATTTACACAGCTATCCTGCTTTCTCTAGCATTTACACAGCTATCCCGCTTTCTCTAGCATTTACACAGCTATCCCGCTTTCTCTAGCATTTACACAGCTATCCAGCTTTCTCTAGCATTTACACAGCTATCCCGCTTTCTCTAGCATTTACACAGCTATCTATCTTTTGCTAGCATTTACACAGCTATCCCGCTTTCTCTAGCATTTACACAGCTATCTATCTTTTGCTAACATTTACACAGCTATCTATCTTTTGCTAGCATTTACAAAGATATCCAGCTTTCTCTAGCATTTACCCAGGTGTCCAGCTTTCTCTACCATGTGCACAGCTGTCCAGCTTTCGCTACCATGTACACAGCTGTCCAGCTTTCGCTACCATGTACACAGCTACCCAGCTTTTGCTACCATTACCATTTACACAGCTATCCAGCTTTCTCTAGCATTTAGACAGCTGTCCAGCATTCTCTAGCATTTACACAGCTGTCAAGCTTTCTCTAGCATTTACACAGCTCTTCAGCTTTCGTTACCATTTATACAGCTATCTAGCTTTCTCTAGCATTAGGACAGTTCAATAACTTGGTCTTTCCTCTATTTTTGAAGGTCACTTTGCTGCATGATGTGGGCCCTCCTCCACTGGCTTTATTTTTTGACCGGGCTTTAGCCTTGAAATCGCAGATAAATGCAGTGAACGAGCCATGTGGGTTTTATTTGTAGCAAGGATAAAAAAAAGTGGCCCTGATGTTATCTAAGTCAAACCCCACGTACCCTGCTCTGGCTCGTACTGGGGACCTTCATACTGTTATTTGATCAGAACACTGTTCTGATCAAATAACATCAACTTGAACTGATCAATTGTGTTAGGCAGGGTTTTAAGAGTGGAAGTTGGGAGACTGGGCAATCAAATTGCACGTTGGCAGTGACTTGAAGTGGATGCATTCCCATTTCAATATTTTCCACTCTTTGTTTTCTCAAAGGACCTTCTGGATACAGTGATTGGCATCTGAGGTGATTGTAGCAGAATCTTCCTCGGGCTCCCTGGCGAAGATCCTCTGGAATTACCCAGATACAGATCTTAGTTCGGCCCTGCTCTGACTTGACTCGTAGACAAAAAGTGGGGATCACAACTCTGACTTGCACATAGCACCAGTTAGCAGATAACACTAATCCAGGAGCCTGGGCTGCTCCAGAAACAGCTGCTCTCACGGTTCCAAAGTTTAAACGCTACGCATCCAAGGAACTACTGTGCATGCAGTGGCAATTTTACATTTATTTTATTTGAATTGTATTTATTAAATGCTTGTTAGGCGCTTATACATTAAGAATGCAACTCACCAAAAATGTTATGAAAGACAATGTTCCTTTCCAACACACATAGGCGTAGCTTCACCCACTTAACTTTCGTCATAATTTTTTATTCTGAATATGTTTTGAACTTTATATATTTTTTTATAGGAATAGGAATGCCGTATGATGAGGTATGACGTGCTATTTACTTGAAATAAATTAGTGGAGGCTTAGTCTATCATAGAGGGAGTGGGGGAGACCAGTGCCGTACTGCAAGAGTCTCAACTGGGCCCAACCAATTCACTGCCATTGTTAGTAACATTGCAGACAAACTGGGCAACGCTAATATATGCAACAGAAGCTAGAAAACAAAGAAGAATACTGGATAGGAAGTGGCACACACATTGCCACTAAGAGGAAAGCCTTGCTTTGCGCAGGTTCATTAGATGTGAATTTCTCTTACCACTAAATAAATGGATGAGTCACCACTTTCTAAAATGTTACCCTTCCAAGCCTGAGATTCTGATGATCAGACATTGCAAAGTCACCTGACACTTGAGATAAGGCCTCCATCACTGCGAGCAGCCCTCAAACCTCACGAATTGTAAATAATGTAGGCATGACACTAGAAACAAAAAATTACTTTGGGCCCACGGATTACATCTGTAGTCGGAAAGGGGTTTCAATTGATTGCTTTTCTCCTGCAGATTCCTCATCTGATAGATATCCTCATCAAGCTCTGCAGTTCTGAAAACCTTTCAACAGGGGGTGTAGTGAGCCTCAAGTCGGCTGTCGATCATCGATTCATCTTGCTCTGTGCTCGATCGGCTCCGGACGCAACATCAGGAGTCATATATATATACACACCACTTCACTACGCCCCATAACTCGGTTCCTTTTTTTCCACACGCTTGCACACTGCTTCGGGAACACGGCATTGAGTCTTCGACTCAGCGGTTTTGACTAAACCGTCAAATTTTCTTTCAAAAAACCTAGACTGTAATGTCCACTCACCAGATTTCGGGCTTTAAAAGGTGCACCGACTGCCATTCCAAAATATCGATGACCGACCCGTGCAACATGTGTCTGTGGTGTCTGGGTACAGATCACGACATGAAGGGAGCGTGCGTTGTGCTCCAAATTGCAGTCAAAATACATTTGTGAGCGGGCTGCCAAACTTGCTTTGGGCCAACCGCCACAACATCTCCGGCGTGGTCACTCGTCCGGTCCTCTGAGGCTAAGACGGAAGGGCCCACCCCCGAGAAGGAGAAGAAAAAACATTGTCGAAAAGCCAAAAAGCAGTCACACTCGAGCAGCCACTCTTCCTTGTCTTTGTCGGGTAAGAAGAAGCGACGCCACCCCCATGGGCACGAGCCCAGCTCGTTGTCTGAGAAAGGTAAGCCCTTGGCTGAGCCAACCACTCGAGAAGAGTGGGAAAGTTTTAAAAAAAAGTCATGCTTGAAATGTTCAATACTCAGGCTGTTGCAGGTCCGGGTGTTCCCCCCGAACATTAGGCCTCTGCTGCGCTTGGCACTCCCGACCCCACGCTTGCCAATCCTTCTCCATCTGCATCAGAGAACCCTTCGGGATCGACGTGTAAATCGGCGTGTAAATCATTAACTGGTCCTTTACTACAGCATTGAGAGGCTGACGTCCGCAACGTCCATGTATTACCCACGCCTCGACAGGCGCTATCAGCCGTTCCGTTGGCGAAAGAAAAATCCTTGGCGCTGACTATCGGTGACAGATCTTTCATTCCGCTCTCCATGTCGGGATTCTTCGATTCCATGGCATCAATTTTCGGTGTCTGCCAGGATGATGACTAGGGGGACTTTTTTTTTTTTTTTTTTTTTTTTTTTTTTATTGAACTTTACTCAGTGAACTAAGTTTTGTCAAAAAAGAAAGTGTTTTGATCTCCTTCAGAGTGCTGCCATTAGGGCAACACGTACATTTTCCAACCTGTTTGTAAGCCGACAATGGAGCTTTGCGGTTCGGAGTCCAGAGTCCCCCCCCTGCCTAACACACCGAATCAGGACTCTTAGCGGCCCTTTACTTTTTTCTCGCGTTAAACCGTTACGGGTTAACCTCTGATCTGATTACTGTTTATCAGATTGAATGCGAGTTCGATGAGTTTGGCCAGGGCTTGCGTCCATCTGGCGTTTTCGCCGGAGATCAGTCTCTTCCATAATTCGTCTGGTTCAAAAATCCACAGATTTTCCCCCAATGGGTTGAGGTAGGTAGTTCTATTTTTCTTTGTAATATCGCAATCCATCACCAGATGTTTCAACGTCTCGATGGAGGAATCTTTTTTACATAGATGACACCTTTTGTTGGATAAATCTCCTCTGATTGTTAAAATTTCCCTGGTTGGCATCAGGTTTAGTCTTGCTCTCATGATTGACATTCTTAATTTCTTGTCTGGAAACTTGATGCAGTATTTTAGGGGTTGTTTCACTTTATTAAATGTTGGAGGTAAGTGATTTAAGAGTTTGTAGCTAGTAGCTTTCTCCGTAGTGCAGATCCAGTCCATTTCTACCATTTTCTTTTTGATGCTGTCCGGATTTTCTTTCAGGTCGTTTTCCGAGCACTCTATTTTTGCCAGATCGTCTTTTCGGAGCTTGGTCCATTTGGCCAAAGCCTCGCATTTACCTGTTTCGATTTCCTCCCGTAAGATGTTAAAAATGGGTAGAGTGTCTGACATAATTATTTTTCTGTATAAGCGCATCGCGCTTTGGTCTATCATTGATGCTAGAGACACCAGACCAAGTTCTCTTCTAATGGCTGGGATGGGCGATGATTTAGGTAAGCACAAAACTGTTTTCCACACGTACCCTTCGACTTTGGACCAAAGGCTGCGTGGGAAGTACAGCGAAGCCTCCATTCCGTAGATCAAGGCCGGAACCACTTAGGCTTTATAGAAGGATAGGGCCGGTGTTACCGAAAATTTGCCGAACTTTCGGTCGACTGCCCTCATTTGGGAGGTCAGACATTTTGTTTTTCCCCATATTTGTTTTTGAAGGGTCCTTTCTGTCCTGGAACTGTCCAATTGAATCCCTAGATATTTGAAGTTTGACACTACTTCAATCTTGGTGTTATTTAGGAAAACACTAAGCTTTTTTACTGTTTTGGTTTGAGCTTTTTCTATCACTAAGATTTTGGTCTTAGATTTGTTGATCTCCAGATAGTTGTCAGCGATGTAGCTCTCCAGGTTCCTTAGTTTTCTTTGTAATCCCACTTTGGTTTGGTCAATTAATATGACGTCATCAGCGTACAACAGACGAGGAATCTCACATTTCCCGATTATCCTCATCAAGCTCTGCAGTTCTGAAAACCTTTCAACAGGGGGTGTAGTGAGCCTCAACTCGGCTGTCGATCATCGATTCATCTTGCTCTGTGCTCACATCAGGAGTCATATATATATACACACCACTTCACTACGCCCCATAACTCGGTTCCTTTTTTTCCACACGCTTGCACACTGCTTCGGGAACACGGCATTGAGTCTTCGACTCAGCGGTTTTGACTAAACCGTCAAATTTTCTTTCAAAAAACCTAGACTGTATTGTCCACTCACCAGATTTCGGGCTTTAAAAGGTGCACCGACTGCCATTCCAAAATATCGATGACCGACCCGTGCAACATGTGTCTGTGGTGTCTGGGTACAGATCACGACATGAAGGGAGCGTGCGTTGTGCTCCAAATTGCAGTCAAAATACATTTGTGAGCGGGCTGCCAAACTTGCTTTGGGCCAACCGCCACAACATCTCCGGCGTGGTCACTCGTCCGGTCCTCTGAGGCTAAGACGGAAGGGCCCACCCCCGAGAAGGAGAAGAAAAAACATTGTCGAAAAGCCAAAAAGCAGTCACACTCGAGCAGCCACTCTTCCTTGTCTTTGTCGGGTAAGAAGAAGCGACGCCACCCCCATGGGCACGAGCCCAGCTCGTTGTCTGAGAAAGGTAAGCCCTTGGCTGAGCCAACCACTCGAGAAGAGTGGGAAAGTTTAAAAAAAAAGTCATGCTTGAAATGTTCAATACTCAGGCTGCTGCAGGTCCGGGTGTTCCCCCCGAACATTAGGCCTCTGCAGCGCTTGGCACTCCCGACCCCACGCTTGCCAATCCTTCTCCATCTGCATCAGAGAACCCTTCGGGATCGACGTGTAAATCGGCGTGTAAATCATTAACTGGTCCTTTACTACAGCATTGAGAGGCTGACGTCCGCAACGTCCATGTATTACCCAAGCCTCGACAGGCGCTATCAGCCGTTCCGTTGGCAAAAGAAAAATCCTTGGCGCTGACTATCGGTGACAGATCTTTCATTCCGCTCTCCATGTCGGGATTCTTCGATTCCATGGCATCAATTTTCGGTGTCTGCCAGGATGATGACTAGGGGGACATTGATCCCATGTACACAGGGTCGGGAGGTGTTGATTTCTTCGGCGACCAAGCCGACCTGTTGGAATTGGCCCATGGGTTACATGATGCCAGCAGCCTGGACATGTCTCCAGATGTCAAATTTCAGCAAGGTCAGCCTTATTAGCACACCCATGCTAGATTTAGGACCTTGGTGGTAAGGGTAGTAGACATCCTAGGTTTGAAGCCCTCTTCAGCGCCTGTTCAGGGCTACGAACTGACGGACAACTTGGATGAAGGTCCTGGAACTGAGCATAACATGCCTCTTAATCCGGCAATTGCAGACCCCCTATCCTCCTTGTGGCAATATCCCTGTTCCATTCCCCTGGTCAACTCTAACTTTAAGGGTTCATCTTGGCCGACAAGAGGAGATCCATCTTTCCTGGCTTCTCACCCTTCTCCAGAAGGGCATGTTGTACAGGCACAAAAAATAAAGGTTTCATTAGGGTGCAGTTCTGCTGTTAACTTTACTTAAAGAAGATTCTCTTAACTGCCAATTATCCATACAGAAAGAGAAATGCACCAGTAGAAAAAAGTCAGAGAAATGTTTTGCCAATTGGAGATTATTAGGAGAGAGATCAACCAAAAACTTCATGCAAGCACATTAGCACAATATTTTAAATCTCAAATAAATCCGAGAGGTTTACGGGTAGATTTAGAACCAACTTTGTGCAGAGAAAGTCCAGGTTTTGTGAAGCGCTGGAGACAAATTCTAAAAAAATGTTCTTTGGACTTGATTCTGCTAACTAATGAGGAATTGGCAAAATCATTATCGCAATTGACAGATGAAATTGAAACGATCAAGACCACACTTTCAAGTTTGATGACAAAATAGCAAATTACAGAAGCGCTGGAAGACATCAACAACAAATTGGGCAGTTTTAAGAGTGAGATAGAGTCCAAAAAAGTAAGGAAGTTCAGATGAGATAGATACTATAGACTACAAATTAGACCTAGTCTATACTTGGAAAGATTACTATAATTCTTGTAAAGCTCAACAGTATCCGTCAAGAGCAAGAAGAAATTTGATTTCCTTGACAACCTCGTCAGAGGCATCAAGTGCAGAAACAGAGGAAGATCCAACAACAGGGGATTCATTACATGATCATGGACAGGTGGGTTGAGGTGGAGGAATAGCAAGCACTAGCTCAGTTCCATTTTTAGGCAGTCAAAACCAAGGCAAAGCAAAAAGAAAATTCCAGCATGCAAGGTGACTCTTCCAACCAAGAAGAACTAGTGATCAATATCTCTACATATTCATTGAGTCCATTCGAAAAAAAAACTTTACAGAAAGGTATCTCTTTCGTTTCTGAATATAGTAATAGTTTGTTGAAAGAGAAGATAAACTTAATTCGTTGGACCCAAAAGATGCGCTTGAAACTGTTCTTCGTAACAACAGATTGGTCACAATCTTCAGATACACCAGAATATCTAGAGATGTCTCAGAAGAGCTTATTTTTCCTCGAATACAAAATCACATATTGGAGGTGTTTCAGAAAACGGTCCTCATAGAAATGGGAAAGTTTTCGTTCAAGAAGAGGCAATGAGGGAACTTTACCAAACATGAACAAGAAACACTACCACGATAATGGAACAAGCCGAACATTATTCTGAAGTCAGTAGATAAGGGAGTAGAGCCTTGGTTATCATGGATCGAACAAAATACAGAAAAGAAGTGGCGAGACAGCCTTCAGATCGATACACCTTTATGGAAGTCTTTATATATCCTATAGAACAAGTACGGAAGCTGATTAAGGCGTTGCTGGATGAAGTGGAGCAGAATGAGTGGATCATTGAAAAAACAAAAAAATTGCATCCGGTTATGCCAGTACTCTACATTTTACCAAAAGTCCATAAGAGTCTGATTGATCCTCCAGGAAGAACAATAATAGCAGTGTTGGACAGTTTACTGGAACCCTTGGCACAATATATTGACAAGGTTATCCAACCGTTGATTCAATCAGCAAGAATATACATAAAAGACACCACTGATTTTTTGGTAAAGATCAAAGACATTGAATTTGATGAGAAGTCGGACATACTATTTACAATGGATGTATGCAATTTATATACAAACACAATGCACGCTGCAGGCCCAGAAGCAATGGAGTGGCTTCTATTGTCCACGGAAGACTGTGTAGCCAACAAAATATTTTTTCAGAGTTTATTGAAATTGGTCTTGTCAAATAATTTCTTTAGGTTCGAGGACCATTTCTTTGTGCATATATCTTGGACATCGATGGGCGCAGCTATGGCACCGAGTTATGCTAACACATATATGACTTACCTCGAAGAAGAGCTTGTTTTGGACAACCTCAGATGGAAGAATCACTTGAGATGACTGCATAGGTTTATTGATGATGTATTTGGAGTGTGGAGTTGCACACTTGAAGAGTTGACACATTTCTTTGTATATATGAATCAGTTGGCTCCAAGAATCCAGTCTATAACTCAGCATGGTGTAAACAGGATTCCATTTCTGGGTGTGGAACTTTACACAAGAACGGCATATTGGAAACTACCATTTATAACAAAGCAACTGACAAAAACAGTATTTTGCTAGAGTTGAGCTTTCACCCAAAACAAACCATTGAAAGCATTCCATTCAGTGAATTCCTAAGGTACAAGAGGATTAAATCTGAATATCAGGAGTTCCTGAGTAAGTCATTGAAACTACAAAGCAATTTTCAAGAAAGGGGTTACCCTACGGAAATTGTCATAAAGGCTCATGCGAAAGCAACATTGGTGACAAGAGATGAAGCACTGAAACCTGTGCAAAAACCACAAGTAGAGAAATTGGTATATGTAACAACATACTCCCACCCGAGTCAGAAGATCAAAAGAATACTTAAAATAAACTGGTAAGTCTTGAAAAGGGATCCTGTACTGGCACAATTATTTGGTGAAATGCCTACCTTTGCCTATTGGAAGAGCAAATCAGTGACAGACTATCTTATTAGAGCACAATGTGATAAAGGTCAGTGTGATTAATCATCCCTACACGGGAAAACAAATTGAATTACGACACACAACAACATGTGATTCCACAAATATCATTTATGGGATCAGATGCCCATGTGGTATGTTTTATGTGGGCCTTACCACAAGAAAGGCCAAATTAAGGTGGACGAAACACAAATCAAATATCTGTACTGGACAATTACACTCACCAGTAGCACAAGACTTTAAAGATGCTAATCATACAATAGTGCAGATGAGATTTGTGATTTTAGAACAAGTGAAATGTCCCAGATGAGGGGGTGATTTGAACGTCCTACTTCACTAAAAAAGAAATCTACTGGATAGAGCGTTTAGAGGCCATAAGCCCTAAAGGGATGAACATTGAATTTGACCTAACATGCTTTCTGTTGCTGCGAATATACTGCGGTATGTTGATTGTTCAAGATGTTTTTGGAAAGCAATGAACACATCATTAAAACATGTGGAAAGTTATACTTACATTTGAATATAACTGGCAATAAACAAAACAAATATGTTTTTATTTTTTTGTTTTACATGTAACTGAACATCACAAAAATCTGTTGCTACAATGTTAGAGGGTGTTATAGTGTCCGATGCAGATCATTCATGAGGGGCGATTTTTAATGTGCAATGTGTATTAGAGTGTCACTGCTTTGGGAATTTGGCATTGCCTGTAGTCAATTCTACCAAGTTTGAATACTCTTCACTATTGAGCGAACAAATTGTTTTTTCAAACGAAATTCGGGCATTGAGCAGAGAGCGTCCATACTCATAGATTGCCTGTGTAATTGAAATTAAACCGTTGAATTGACTATTCTAATATGGCTGCGATAGTAGTTTACCATTTTTGAGAATCCATTCCGTAGTCACATGGGACGTCGCACGTGGCGTCCGCGTCAGCGACAAACTACCTTGAAATGCCAGTACAGGACGGGAGGCTAGTTTCACATCAGGCATTAAACTACCATTGTGAAGGTAACAATTGTTCGATTAGTTGTAAATGGGCTTTGATAGAAGCAGTGAGGCACACTATAATATTGAAGGGCGATTTTTGGTTGTGTCTTGGTTGAGTTGACTGGAAAGAGAGGGGCTGACTCTTTGCTGACAGTCTGGCTTGGAATTAATTGAGCACATTGGATGTCTACAAGAAAGGAAGCAGGTTAGTTGATGGTCCAGTTATGTTAAGTTTTGAGTTACAAATATGTGAATTGCACAGTGTGATGTTTTTGGACGGTGAGAGACTGTATTTGTATTCGCTACAGCTTTCCAATTGGTGCTTATTCCGCCAGTCCAAGAATAGACAGGTCAGTATTCTAGCTATTAGAAATATTTGAACAGAAATGGTGTAATAACAGAAGAAGTTGATTGGTATCCTTTTCTATAATCTCACTAGATTGTTGGATTAGATCACAGTTACACCTGATGAAGGGACAGAGGGTCCCGAAATGCGTAGTGCGGTGTCAATATGGGAGCATCTTATTAAGACAAACTTTGTTTTGCTGATGTGGTATTGCTCGGATTGGACAAAGAATTGTTATCTACATTAATGTACACGTAATATTTCTCATGTGTAACATGTGAAGACCAAATTGTTGAAGGAATTTGTGGTCTCTCTTCCATTTGAATAATTGAGAAGAGTACTGTTTTTGTTTGAGGTACATGTTTACAATACAACAGCAAATTACTGTATGTTGAACAATTACTGATTTTGCATCATTTATCTTTTTTACTTTGTGATTAAAGTCTTTCCTTGTTTAAAAGGTGAAAATGTGTTTGAAGGGGTTTTTTTTGTACCTCAATAAGAGTGACTGGGTATTCATTAGTGACACTGATGAATTGTCAAGGCTCTTATTGTACAGGCAGCCACAATCACCATCAGGCTTGCGGCATCCACTTCAAATCTGCCTCCGGGCAGGGAGGGTAAAAGGTTGGACGCCTTGGCCAAGAAGGTCTTTACTTCTGGCAGCATGGTGTTAAAGGCACCAACGTGGCCTGTGGATTTGCGAAATACTCCTTTGGCCCAGGGAAGGCAGCGGTGCAGGCAACACAGTACATCCCCAAAGGTGAAATGCGGGATGGGTTTACACGGCTGGTGGAAGATGGGAAGGATGTAGCCAAGCAGTCGTTGCAGACGGGCCTGAATGTGGCCGACTGCATTGGCCATTCGATGGAGTCTGCAGTAGTTTTGAGAAGGCAAGCCTATCTAAAAACCTCTGGCTTCTCCCCGAATGTCCAGAATAGGCTCCTGGACATGCTTTTCAAGACAGAGTTTATTTTTGGCCAGAAGGCTGATGAGACTCTGGAAAAGTTCAAAGAGTTTAAAAAAGCTGCAAAATCACAGAGCCTAGCTGCACAGCCTACCAAACCTACCTTCAGCTTTGCCTCTAGGGGAAGAGGCTACAGGGGCTATGCTGCTTATGGCAGGAAAGCACAGCTCCCACAGGCCAGGCAGGGGCAGAGGCGTTTCTGGCATCCTGGATGGGGCAGAGGGGCTTCTAGAGGCTAGCACACCACGACAGGGCTGGCGGCGCCTCCCTCTAAGCCGCTTTGATTTCCCCTCCCACGACTTACCGGTTGGTGGACGGTTGACAGAACATTGGCACCAGTGGCAGGAGATTACTGCAGATGCCTGGGCACTGAAGTTTGTTCGGTGGGTTTGTCTGCTCTTCTTAAGAAAACCACCGGACAGACCACCAGCGCCTCCAATCCAACCGGGACAGGAGCTCCAGGAAGAACTGAGAGCCCTGTTGTTGAAGGGTGCTGTGGAAGCGGTACCTTACGATCAGAGAGGGTCGGGTTGGTATTCCCAGTATTTCCTGGTACCCAAGAAGGGAGGAGCTCTCCGTCCCATTCTGGACCTCAGGGTCTTCAACAAATTTCTGAGGAAAGACAAATTCAGGATGGTGACGTTTATTTATGTTTGTTTATGTTTATTGAGTTTATATAGCGCTTTACTCCAAAGCGCTTTACAGAATAACAGTACATAAGAAAGAAGCATATTTACAAACTTGAAACAAACTAGTGGTACAGTATATGGAACAATTTACTCAAAAGGAGGGTGAGGAGGGGAAGGGGGCGGGGGAGTTCCCAGGTGAACTTAACACCCTTAGGTGGTTACAGCTTCCTGTATGAGGTCATCGGGATGAGGAGGAAGGAGGGAGGGGAGGGGAAGGGATGGATAGGGGGGAGAGGTATGGAAGTAGAGTAAGGGGGGGTAGTGGTGACGAAGGGCTTTCAGGGAGGAGAGGAAAGATGGGTAGGTGGGGGTGGAGCAGATAGAGAGGGGTAGGGAGTTCCAATGGAGGGGGGCCAAGAGTTAGAAAGAGCGGAAGCGTGAGGGGGCACAAGGGGCTGGGGGTACAGTAAGAAGGTATAGGTCAGCTGAGCAGAGAGAGTGGGGGGAGAGTAGAATGAGAGGAGGGAGGAAAGATAGGGGGGCGAGGTCATGGAGAGATTTGTAGACAAGGCAGAGGAATTTCATTTGTAAGAGGAATGGGAGCCAGCCGAGTTGAGAGAGTGAGGTAGAAATAGATAAATAAATATTTGCATGGGAACGGAGGATAGCACAGGGACAATGGACTATTGGAAGCAAGACCACGAAGATGCCAGTCGAAAGGCTCCAGTTCATCGGAGCAGTCCTAGACACTCGGGTGGGGAAGGCCTTTCCTCCCGAAGAGAGAGTCGACAGCATAGTACAAATGGAACACTTGTGCCTGAATCACGCCACCTTACTGGCGGCTTTCTTCCTCGGCCTCTTAGGTCTCATGGACTTCTGTATTTTTCTAGTGCCAGTGGCAAGGCTGTGCATGAGATCCCTACAAAGGCTCTTAAGAGGTCAGTGGTCACAGTACCTCTGAGCACTCACGGATCCTCTCAAGGTGTCCAGCTAGGTGGTCCACGACCTCAGCTGGTGGACCAACTGCAGCAATCTTTTGACGGGGGAACCCTTCTGGCTCCCCTGGTCTCAGGGCCTAGTGGTCACAGATGTATCTCTGAGGGGTTGGGAAACTCACTGAAAGGATTTTCAGGTGAGTGGCCTTTGGTCAGCGATGAAAGCCCAGTGGCACATCAACAGGCTGGAGTTGCGAGCCATCAGGCTAGCCCTGAGGGCTTTCGTCCCGTCTCTCAAGGGGAAGCATGTCCTGATTCTGAATGACAACATGGTGGCCATGCACTACCTGAACAAGCAAGGTGACGTGCGCTCCCTCCCCCTCTGCAGAGAGGCGATGCAGCTGTGGTTCTTGTTGCTGGAGAACCGGATCTCGGTCTCGGCAGTTCATCTGGTGGGGACAAAGAACGGCTTGGCGGATACTCTGAGCAGGCATAACGCGGTTTCACACGAGTGGAAAGTGTCAGTAAGTCCTGGAGGAGGTCTTCTCTCATTGGGGTAGCCCAGCAGTGAATATGTTTGCCACGGAATCCAACAGGAAGTGCAGACTGTTTTGCTCAAGGGAATGCCCAGCGCCTGGGCAGCTGGGGGAGGCGTTCGTGGTGAATTGGACCTTCCCTCTCCACTATGCCTTCCCCCCCGATTCCCATCATTTCTTGGGTTCTCAGGAGGTTGAAGAGGTTTCGAGCGACCATGATCTTGATTGCCTGGACTGGTTGAGGAGAACGTGGTACTCCGATCTTTTGGATCTGTCCTTCTGACTGCCTCACCGGTTGCCTCGGTACCCGGATCTCCTGACTCAGTCGGAAGGTCGGGTACTTGATCCAAACCCAGAGTCCCTCAACCTACATGTGTGGCTCTTGAGAGGATGAGGTAGGATGACTGGGACCTCTCTGAGGACTTACTTGAGGTGTTGCTGACTGCACGCTACATGTTCTCTGTACATGTGCAGGTGGAGAAGATTTGAGACATGGTGCAGGGAAGGCAAGATCGATCCCATCTCTTGACCCACCACTACAGTGATGGAGTTCCTTCTGTCACTAGCCTTGGCAGGCCTTCAGGTTACCACAGTCAAAGTATATTTGGCAGCCTTGTCTGTGTTCAAAAGGTCCCTGGATCAAGGTTCTTTCTTTACGATCCTGGTTATGGCCCAATTCCTGACAGGCCTTGTGAATATATTTCCGCCAACTCCCTTTGTTCCAGGTGGAATCTTAATCTGGTTCTGACATTTGTGATGTTGGCTCCGTTTGAGCCCATGCCTTTCTGTTCCTTGAAACTGTTGTCCTTGAAAACTGCTTTTTTGGAGGCGATCATGTCAGTCAGGAAGGTTAGTGAGTTGCAGGCATTGTGCTGCAAGCCCCTGTTCCTGCATTTTTTTCCAGGAAAAAGTTTCCCTTAAAGTCAGAGCTGGCTTTCACCCGAACATAGTTTGATTTCCACCTTTCTCAGTCCATAGATTTTCCGGTTTTCTACCCTCCACCACACCTCGGAGGAGCGTTTTCACCGCCTAGATCCCAAAAGAGTCTTGAGCTTTTATGTCGCTAGGACGTCAGAGTTTTGCAAATCTGACTAGCTGTTAATGGCCCATTCCTTGTCCCGAACGGGTCTGGCTGTAACTAAGCAGACCCTGTCTCGTTGGATTATCCTTAGCATCATAGAATGTTACCAGTCCGCAGGCAGAGAGCTACCTCCTGGGATCAGGGATCACTCGACGAGAGGAGTCTCGGATTCTACAGCCTTGCAGAGAGCAGTTCCCATTAGGGACATCCGTTGTGCGGCCACATGTATGTATGGGTATGCAATGATTATATTGAATACAAAATGAATGAAAAAATAATGAATTAAAAAACAACGAATACCAAAATAACTCATTTTTAAAAAAACAAAAGATTGGGTTATGAGAGGGAATAGTGGTTTTGGGGGTGGGGAAAAGTATTTAAAAAAAGGGGGGCTTTGAGAGGGGGAACCCCCTCCCCCCCAAAAGCAACAAAAAAGAAATTAGTTATTTTGGACTTGGTTGTCTATTAATTTGGGGCCTTGGAGCCGTCTATAATTGCTCTATTTGGTTATTTAAAGCCGCAGCAACGTGATGACTGGCACGCGAATGATCGCGGATCACGTGACAAGGACCGCAAGTTCAAAAAGTTTTTCCAAAATGGCGGCCGCGCTGGATCATACAGACGCGGGCCGCTATTAAGGCTGGAACAGGGAATTATCAGGTAAGCTGCCCACATTGGAAGTCAGAACAGTGAATGAAACGTATGAGAAGGGTAACTGACCCAAATAATGCTAGCCTATTGCAAGATGCAGGCCACCATTAAGGCTGCATCTGAAGACTTTTGGCAAGTTATCTATATTTTGATGTAAACAAGTAATATAGGAGAGGAGCAACTGACCCTAAGAATGCAAGTCAACCGAAAGACATATGTTTTTCTATCTGACAAATTCAATTTGTCAACAGGCTAAAAATCCTTTCATAAGAATAAAATATAGGATGTCTATAGACATGATGTGGCTAGCATAAAGGTTTGCCATACCTCTTTGAGGAAATGATTATGGGACCTTACTATTTTGCACAAACATGATTTTTTGTAGATGGGATCTATCCCGGTTATGAGTGGACAAAGGAGATAAACTAATGTATCCCAGCACGTCGATTATATAATGTAAGTATTCTACCGACATGGTTTGTTGATCAAATAACGTATGTAATGGAGATATTGAGTCTAAAAGGTCAACTTTATTGCAAATGACCTATTATGAAGCTATTGAGGCATTCAGTGAATATAGACATTCTACTCAGATCTGTTCATGATTAACTATTGAAAGTACACTAGTAATATGATATCAACCTCTTCCCTTACCAATCCTACTCACTACCAACCCCAACTTTCTGTCTGTCCATTTACTTCATGATGAAGGTTCACAAATAATTAGATATATGAATGATTGAGTGGAAATCCTGTACACTAAAACAAATCTTAGCCCGGTTTTGAAAAAGGGCTGCTGGCCGAAAAAAAGTGTTTACTGAAAAGGCCATTTTGAATATGAATTAATAACTGGTCTAACCCAGTAAATTCTAGTTCAAGTTTGACAATTGGATTAGTACGACGCCACATTTTGTTTTGTTGTCCAGCGCCACATCAGAATACCAATATTGTTGAGATTTGCTCCATAACTGGACACGTTACTCCAGAGGTAGCCTCCTCACAGATGTCCATGTCCAGTGTGATAACACAACCTCACTATGTTCGGCCTCGCCTGTCGCTTTTCATTCCTCTGTGGAATGTTGCTTGGCCACTTTGCGGTCATGCAATATTATACATTAATCCCAAGGTCGCTCTCGTGCTGGGTTGCCTTCATGAGACCACCTCCCACCCTTTGCTGCTCTTCAGGGATTTCATTCTCTTAGGTGCGTGACTGCATTTGGCTACTTTCACCTGTTACACCTCGCTGTGCACCTCACCCCAGAAGACGGGCTCGTACATCAAAGGGCACGCGCATACCTGTTTCCCTTCCTTATGGTGTGCAGCGCTTCATTCCCCCGTTCATTTCGCGATGGAGATTGCGGCAGGGAATCTAACGGACTACATTTCCCATGCCGCTCCGCTGCACTGTCATGTGCCCTGCTCCTCCAATCAAAGTTCTCTGACGTCTTGCTTTCGGTTTTGATAAATGTAGCATTTTCATTCAGCTCGCCGCTTCTGATTGAAGTTGCGATCACCTTTGAAGTTACGTCTTCATCATCCTTTTGATCTCTCGGTATTCCTGACCTTTGCCTGCCTAACGGACCGTCTTGTTTGCTGCTCTTGTCACCTCTGTCAGGTTAGTGTACCAGGACTCTTATCTTGCTTTCACAGACTGCCTTGCTGAACGATTTTGTACTCCTGCCGCCCGCCCGTTAACAGCACCTTTTTCCTTCCTTCATTGATTGATTTGCCTAACGTTTTGTCTCGGCTATTGCCAGCCTGTAAAAAGAAAACTGTCTGTGTATTTTCGGGTTGCTTTCTTCTTTGCAACCTTTTTCTCAGCTACTGCTCAGCTGCTTTCGGGCATCCCAGCTTATACCCAGCACTTTGTAACGGCACTGGCTCCGGCCACCTTGCCCTGGACACCACATCTAACAGTGCCTCAACCGACTTTTGTTGAAACGACCATCTGGGGATCCATTGATATTGCTACCACTTCTGAACCATAAGATATTGGGACATCCTTTACCTCTCTCCAACAAGTGCACAAGTGGCCGCTGCGCAGGGTGTGCACCAACCCAGACCTAGTGCGCTCCTCGTGCCGTTCGGGTTAGAACCCTCACTAATCTTCCTGTTTATTATTTTATACTGTTGTTTTGTTCACCCTTGGTTAATCTCAATACTACTAGTGATAAGGACTGTTTAATTTCTATTCCAATCCATCTTAAAGTGCCTAGAACAGCCCTGATATTGATATCTGTTTTTTAGGTAGGAATATATGTGCCTCGGTAGCAAGATAGAAAATCAGGTATAATCCTTAGCCGTTTCACTGTTTCTGTATATTTGTCGCATAAAACTCATCCCTTCTTTATTTTGCAGCTGGTACTTCGTGGCGGTGTGTTCTCCCCGCTCTTTTGAGTGATCAGGCTCTTTGTTCTGTTTACTCAGTAGAGGGTCATATCATTTAAAGATCTTTTACCCTCACAGAGAGGAGGCTCGGTTGGAGGCCCCATCCAAGCTCTTCAATCAAAACCCTGTGAATACCAGACCCGGTTGCATACCTTTGCTCATCCTAGTCGGTGAGTAACAGAATCAGAAGCCTAACAAACAAAACATGGAAGGAGAGGATCCCTTAGCCGCCATGGTACGTCTGGTGGCAGAACTCCGGGCTGAGATTTCAGTAGCTCATGATGCTCTGAATCACAGGATTGATAACTTACAGAGATTTCCGCAGCCGCAGTCTTTGGGGATAGACGCCTCAAACGCTTCTGCATCGACTTCAGGAATTTCTAATCCCTCAGCTTTGGGGTTTGCTGCGGCCCCAGTACTGATGGCTTCCCAATTCCCGTTAGCTCCTCCTGAAAGATTTCTTGGAGATACAAAAAATGACAGAACCTTTGTTAATCAGTGCAAGTTGCACTTTCTTTGTCGTCCTACTGCCTTCCCTAATTCAACGACTAAAGCTGCCTTTGTCCTTTCCAATCTTGGTGGAACCGCGGCAGCCTGGGCAAATCCTCTACTCGAGTCAAACAGTTTTTTGCTATATGACTGTGATGCCCTCATCACCGCTATGCACAGGGTTTTTGACATCCGTTACAAATCCCAGGCCACAGACCTTGAGTTTCTAAACTTACGCCAAGGGACATCCTCTCTGTTTACCTATCTTACTAGATTTAATCAACTTGCAGCCGAAACAGACTTGCCAGAAGAGAAAAAAAAAATCGGCAGTCTTTTATAAAGGGCTATTAGAGGAGTTAAAAGACGTTCTAGCAACCGTCCCTATAGTTCCCACAGCTTTTGGCGAACTCCTGGATTTGGTTTTGCAGATCAATGCCAGAAGAGCAGAAAGAAAAGGGGAACGCAAACCAGCAGGCTTGACCCCTCTGTTGCTGGAAACCGCCAGTCTTTCCTTGTCCGCCCCTGAACCCATGCAAGTGGGGGCTATACGCAGACCCCTTACTCCTGCTCAAAGGGAAAACCGCAAATCCAACAATCTCTGTATGTATTGCGGTTTGGCAGACGATCAACTCAAAGATTGTCCAAAGAAACCTGTCAGGAAGGCGGGAAACGCCAGAACCTGGCGCTAGTCAGAGTCCCTACGCCAGGGGTACATTCCTTGGACTCACACGGGGTCACCTCGGTCCCTGTTAGTTTGCCTGTGGTCTTTACAGCGACTCCTGACATTTCTTTTTCTTCTTTAGCCATTATTGACTCCGGCGCCACAGGGTAATACATGGATTATGATTATGCTATTTCTCACAATGTGCCTGTGGTTTCTAAGGCACATCCGGAATCCGTTCATGCAGTGGACGGTACCTCCTTGGTATCTGGGTTGGGCACTCAAAACACTTTTGTGGTTTGAATGCAAACCGAGGAAGGACATGCCGAGAACATAACATTTGACTTGATCAAGGCCCCCTAGTTCCGGGTTATTTTAGGGGTTGCCTGGCTTCAACAACACAACCCTGTCATTGACTGGGCTAATGGGGTCATTCAGTTTCCATCTCCGGTCTGTAATGAACAATGCTTTCAGAGCACTAATGTGTTACCCGAGTCTGCTTGCCAGGAATTAGTCGCATCCACAGCCCTTATTGGGGCTGTTTCCACTGCTCCTGATATCACTATTCCATTGGAATATCAGGCCTTCCGCGATGTCTTTGACAAAGGTGGAGCCGACCACTTACCACCACATTGTCCATATGACTGCCCTATTGATTTAATACCTGGGGCCAGAATTCTGGCTGGCAGAGTGTACTCCCTTACATTACCAGAGGATAAAATATTAATATATTGATAAAGCCTTGAGCACCGGGTTCATCAGACCGTCCAGATCCCCTGCAGCTTTTCCACTCTTCTTCGTTCCAAAGAAGGAGGGTGATCTTCACCCTTGCATTGACTATAGAGCATTTAACTCAGTTACAGTAAAAAACCAGTATCGCCTTCCACTAATCTCGGTTCTTCTGGATCAATTAGGTACTTCTGTGGTTTTTACCAAACTGGATCTGAGGGGTGCGTACAATCTCGTGCATATACGCAAGGGGGATGAATGTAAGATGGCATTCAAGACCTGGTACGGATTATTCGAGTATCTTGTCATGCCCTTCGGGCTATGCAATGCTCCGGCAACATTTCAGGCTTTTATGAATGATATCTTTCATGACTGTTTGGACCAGTTCGTAGTTGTCCATCTAGATGACATCCTGATATACTCTTCATCTAGGCAAGCACATACGTAACATGTTCTTTTTTGTTTTGCAGAGTCTGCGAGAGAACCATTTATTTGTTAAAGCCGAGAAATGTGTTTTCAATACGACTGAGGTAGAATTCCTTGGCTATGATCTCACTAATCAGGGCATCAAAATGAGTCGTTCGATAGTCAAGGCGGTCTTGGAATGGCCTATTCCCACTTCAGTCAAAGCACTTCAGTCTTTCTTGGGCTTCTCAAACTTCTATAGACGTTTCATACACTCCTTCTCCTCCATCTCGGCTCCTTTAACGGCTTTGACTAGTTCCAAGCAACCTTTCCACTGGACTCCCGAGGCGCGAGGTGCCTTTGATGCTCTGAAGGAGGCCTTTTCCTCTGCCCCTGTTCTACAGCACCCTAATCCTCTGTTACTATACTTGATGGAAGCGGATGCATCGGGATCCGCTGTCGGGGCTGTTTTATCCCAGCGTTGTCCTGATTCAGGTGAAATACATCCTATCACTTTCTTCTCTAGGAAACTCACTCGTTATGAAAGAAACAACCCCATTACGGAAAGGGAATTGTTGGCCATCAAGGATGCTTTTTCAGAATGGAGACATCATTTGTTGGGCGCACGGCATCCTGTTACGGTCTTCTCAGATCATTGCAGTCTTTTGGCCTTCAAATCTATGAAATGTCTCACCGCTCGTCAGGCCCGCTGGCACCTTTTCTTTTCACAGTTCAACTTTACCTTTCGTCCGGCACGTCTCAATACGTGTGCTGATGCCTTGTCTCGCCTGCCTCATGATCCTCAGTCTGTCATTCCTGACCGACCTTTGGTCTTACCTTGCAGGGTGGTCTGCGGATGTACACCACATCTGTCTTTGCGTTCTCTAGTTACGGAATGGGTTGCCACTCATGCTAAGGAGTGCCTCGACCTCAATCTTGACATTGTTCGGGGGTTGCCTTACATTCAGGGTCGGTTGTATTTACCTCCCGGAGAGGCGCGTCTTCGTGCTTTAGCCTGGTCCCACAACTCGATTTTGGCAGCTCATCCCGGTCAACAGAAGACACATGAGGCTATTCACCGTTGGGCTTGGTGGCCTTCAATGTCTAACGATGTCATTGACTACCTTGCCTCCTGTTCAGTCTGCTCCCAATGCAAAACTACTCGGTCCAAGCCCATGGGTCTCCTACAACCGCTTCCTGTACCGCATAAGCCGTGGTACATGGTTTCCATGGACTTTGTAGTGGACTTACCTTCTGTGAATGGCTTCAACACCATCTGGGTTGTGGTCGATTATTTCACTAAGATGGCTTTATTTGTTCCCTGTACTGGTCTGCCGTCTGCCCCAGCACTGGCATCCCTCTTTCTTAAGAACGTTTTTAGGTTCTTTGGCCTTCCCTCTATCATCATTTCAGACCGTGGGACTCAGTTCACGTCACGTTTCTGGATAGCCTTAACGGCGTCCCTTCGGATCGAGGACCGTTTCAGTACGGCCTTTCATCCACAAACGGATGGCCAGACAGAGAGGGTTAATGCCACCATGGAGCAGTATCTCAGGTGTCTCTGTCTTCAGTTCCAGTCAGATTGGTTGGTGATGCTCACGCCGGCTGAATTTGCATACAATAATTCCTTGCACTCATCTTCTGGTGTTTCTCCCTTTTTTGCTCTATACGGGCAGCACCCTCGTTCCTTGCCTCTGGTTCCGGCTCTCCCAATTGATAATCCGGCAGCTCTGGATTGTGTCAGAAATATGCGGATGGTACATGACACTGTTCGTGGACACCTGCTGAAGGCTCAGAAACGGGCCAAGCTCTGTGCCGATAGACATCGGATCCCTGCACCCGACTACGCGGTTGGCATGAAAGTCTGGCTCTCCACATGCAATTTGAACAGACCTAGCAAGCGTATGCTCCTTCCAAGATTTGTGGGTCCCTATCCGGTTACGGCCGTGATCAACCCTGCTGCGGTGCGTTGTTCTTTGCCCTCATCGTGGAAAGTGCATCCCGTGTTTCATGTGAGCCTGCTCAAACCTTGTATTGCGTCCGCCAGGCTGCCGGCTCGTCCATCTCCGGTGCACGTGGATGGAGATCTGGAATATGAAGTGGCTGGAATACTGGATTACCGTCTGCGTAGAGGTCGTCCCTTCTACCTTGTTGATTGGAAGGGCTATGGTCCCGAGGACCGGTGTTGGGAGCCTTTGCGCAATATACATGCACCTGCCCTTTTTGTGCCAGTTCCATGCCCGTAAAGGGTTGGCGCAGTTTCTGGGGGTGGATACTGTTACACCTCGCTGTGCACCTCATCCCAGAAGACGGGCTCGTACATCAAAGGGCTTGCGCATACCTGTTTCCCTTCCTTATGGTGTGCGGCGCTTCATTCCCCCGTTCATTTCGCGATGGAGATTACGGCGGGGAATCTAACGGATTACGTTTCCCATGGCGCTCCGCTGCACTGTCATGTGCCCTGCTCCTCCAATCAACGTGCTCTTACGTCTTGCTTTCGGTTTTGATAAATGTAGCATTTTCATTCAGCTCGCTGCTTCGGATTGAAGTTGCGATCACCTTTGAAGTTACGTCTTCATCATCCTTTTGATCTCTCGGTATTCCTGACCTTTGCCTGCCTAACGGACTGTCTTGTTTGCTGCTCTTGTCACCTCTGTCAGGTTAGTGTACCAGGACTCCTATCTTGCTTTCACAGACTACCTTGCTGAACGATTTTGTACTCCTGCTGCCCGCCCGTTAACAGCACCTTTTTCCTTCCTTCATTGATTGATTTGCCTAACGTTTTGTCTCGGCTATTGCCAGCCTGTAAAAAGAAAACTGTCCGTGTATTTTCGGGTTGCTTTCTTCTTTGCAACCTTTTTCTCAGATACTGCTCAGCTGCTTTCGGGCATCCCAGCTTATACCCAGCACTTTGTAACGGCACTGGCTCCTGCCGCCTAGCCCCAGACACCACATCTAACAGTGCCTCAACCGACTTTTGTGGAAACTACCATCTGGGGATACATTGATATTGCTACCACTTCTGAACCATAAGATATTGGGACATCCTTTACCTCTCTCCAACAAGTGCACAAGTGGACGCTGCGCAGGGTGTGCACCAACCCGGACCTAGTGCGCTCCTCGTGCCGTTCGGGTTAGAACCCTCACTAACCTTCCTGTTTATTATTTTATACTGTTGTTTTGTTCACCCTTGGATTAATCCCAATACTACTAGTGGTAAGGACTGTTTAATTTCTATTCCAATCCATCTTAAAGTGCCCAGAACAGCCCTGATATTGATATCTGTTTTTTAGGTAGGATTATCTGTGCCTCAGCAGTAAGATAGAAAATCAGATATAATCCATAGCAGTTTGACTATTTCTATCTGTATATTTGTCGCATAAAACTTATCCCTTCTTCTTTATTTTGCAGCTGGTATTTCGTGGCGGTGTGTTCCCCCCACTCTTTTGAGTGATCCGGCTCTTTGTACTGTTTACTCAGTAGAGGGTCATACCATTTTAAAGATCTTTTACCCTCACAGAGAGGAGGCTCGGTTGGAGGCCCCATCCGAGCTCTTCAATCAAATCCCTGTGAATACCAGACCCGGTTGCATACCTGTGCTCATCCTAGTCAGTGAATAACATCACCCTTAGCTGCTTTACCATTTATGCTTTTTCAGATGATCTAATCACACCTCATTATTTTCACAACCTCACGTGTACCCACCTTGGGACAAGTCTTTGTATAATTTGCAAATAAGAATACCTCAGTGTATAGATGCCATGTGTGCATGCAGCGGCTGGCTCCGATTTATCCCCGAACTCCCTGGATATATCCAAAGCATTGTCGTTTTTTGATGTATGCTTTATGATACCCAAAAGCCAGAGTGGATTGAGAACAAAGGGGGTGAGGCCATTTATCGCCGCCTCATAGACATTTACTCTCGGGTGTGGTAGACTGCCTTGCCATTACATGGCACAGGTGAGGGTAGTGCCTTAGAGTGTTTCCTTGCTGCCTGTGACAAAGCCCCCTGCCTGGTTCTGGGAACCACCCGGACAGTGACACAGGGTGCCGAGTGCCACACTGAGCCGGTGGATCCTGGGGCTGGGGGGAGATAATGGGAGAATCCCCTGTTCACTTTGCGCTGGTCCCAGGCAGATGGCAGACGATGGTCATATTGACTCCCCGCATGCCATGGGGTGGTGGCCTAAGCCATTGATGGAAGGTTTGAGGGACAAGAGGTGGTAGGGACTAGAGGTGGCAGGGCCACCTCTCCCACTAACTCCTTACAAAAGGGCATTTTGCCGCATTGCTTGCTGTCATTTTACTGAACCCACCTCTCCCTTTGTTTCTTAATTTGTGGTGTCAATCCCTGCAGGCAGCCCTCTCATTGCATACAGGGTGAAAAGGCTACCTGCAAGAGTCGGTACTCGTGGTGGAGGCTCGGCAGAGGCCGGCTCGGGCTTTTCTTTTTTGTTTTTTTATAAACTGCCGAGACTCTGCTCCAGCTACGCCGGCCAACTTAAAGCCCTGTGAAGCATCACGCCTCAATGAGAGGCAAGAACGGACAAAACTAGCAGTTTTCTATTCAAGATAGATGAATTAAATAGTGACAAAACGGCAGCCTTGCAGAAGGAAAGTAAACCACAGTTACTGATGGACGGACATCAACGAGAGAAGCTCAGCAAGGTAAAAGCACACATAAAATAAGTATTTGTTACATCTATGCAGCAGAGAGGCAAGGCATTGTATGTGTGCTCTGAGTGGAAATAGTAACAATACCATCATGTTTTATATAGTGCTTCATGCTGGATTCCTCTCCCCTTCACTGTCTTTTCTTACCAAATATAATGGTACTCAATTTATCAGCCTCAGAATAGTCATTATATTTCCAAATAAAATGGCTAGACACAACCCTGAGCAGATTTGAACCTGTGTCCTGGAGGTTTGCCCCATGTCATAGGTGAGCCCTTAACACACAACCCTTTCCCCTCCAGTACGCATGGAGGAGTTGAAACATGGGGCGAACTGGACCAGAGTCGACCCGCAGAGATGACAGAAAATATGAAAAGCAGCAATTGTTTCAGTATTCCCTACAGAAGGCTACAGTGAGCACAAACCGATAGCCCGCAGAACGAATTGCATGGAGGGATGAAGCTTTTTTTACACAAGAAAGAGTCCTGCTGAAACTTGGATGCCAAACCTGAGTAGAAACAGATGATACCAGGGGCGGAGTCAGCCTCAACATTTTGGGGGGCTGGGTGGCAGATTTGAAAACTGTTAGTGAGACAGGACATTAAACCTATTTTGCTACTGATAAGACCCGCCCCTGATATTACGCTTTCCTGTGGCCCATTAAATCCATCTTTCACTCCAACTCACCAGAGGCGTAGCCATGATTCTTTAACAAGTGGGGCCTGGAGCTAATGTAGTAATGCCCACACTAAGAAGAGCCCGCAGAAGAAAGGGCACTTGTTCTGCCCCTTGCCAAATGCACAGGAGTGACAGAGAGTAGTGAGGGAGGGCAAATCAATCAAGGTGGGGTTGTCACCTTGAGAAACGTTTTTAAATAATGGGTTAAAATAGTGCATTTTTCAGTACACTTTCTGTGATAAATTAGGTAAAAAGCCACAGTTTACAATCGGTTTTGCAGGGTAAGACATAAAAATCCATTCGATGACAAGCCACCAACAATGCACAGTTGCATTTTCAAACACATTTTCATAATAACTTTGCCCACTATATGCCATAAGCATTTTCATATCGATCGTACTCGCACATGTCCATTCTGGTGCACCTATATGGATCGGGGTTGGAAGCCTGTTACGGGAATGTTTGAGGGAGAACATTATTTTTCTGAAATAACCTAGTCTTTTCTCCCCTGAACATTTCCAAGTTGGCCCCCACCCACACTCCTAACCCCCTACTTACCTTGCGCCGGCACACTTTGCTGTGTGCCGCCAACTCGCTGGGTCCCTGCAACGCCTGTTCCTTTTCACTTCCGTGATTGGGAGCCGAATATTCAGACGTCTCCAGCATGGGGTCTGGCATGGATTCACATGCTCATGAATATTCCCCGTCGTCAGGCCGGGAATCCTCGGTAAAGAAAAAATCAGTATCAGTTTCGTTTCTGATCTGTCTTTCTTAGTAGTAACCAATCACTGATCTCTGGGTCATACTGCCCCCAGCCAATGACTGCCCTCTCCCTAAGCCCCTCCCCTGGCGGCCATCCTCAGATTTTTACCGCACCTTCAAGTGTTGGGAGTCCTCGTGCTTTAGCTCTCGAGCTTTTACTGCGTTTTTGCGCTTTTTCAGGAGATTTTTTCATTTTTTCGGTTTAATCGCGCCTCAAGCTCCACTGTTTCCACTGCCAATAACGGGGACCCGTTTCGGAATTCTTCTACGCCCCTCAAGGGTGAAGTTTTCGTCGAGTTACGCTTCTTGGAGGTTCCAGAGGATCTGAGGCCTACCTCAACGGACATGGCCCAGGACAAGGGAAGCTCGACTCCCGGATCCAAGCTGTTCAGGAGCTGCCCGGGATGCGGATTGCAAAATGTTTTCAAGGAGGACGAGCATTCGAGATGTCTCTACTGCCTTCATGAGGACAAGACGGACGTGGAAAAGGACTGTGCATTCTACAAGAACCTGTCGGAACGGCCAAGCAAGATCGTCGTTCCCGCCTTGCCGCCTGGCTGGAGAAGTGCACAGCAGGTGAGAAGGCAAAGAAAAAGTCTGAGCGGTCTTCTAAGTCCTGTGAGGGCGCCCCGGCGACGGGGGCCCAACAGAAGGCCAAGCACCGCGAGTCCACGGGCCCGGGAGCGCCAAAAGGTCGGGCTCTTCGGCTGCCAAGCAGGGTGCAACTTCCCCGGCACAATCAACCGCGAGCCAGCGCTCTGGTTCGGGGAAGAGGAAGTCCGAGAACCCGGGTAAGATTCTGGAGAGGCCCCGGTTGATCTCAAAGGGAGTCGAGGGGGAGCGAGGCGATGACCCTCCCCCCAAAGCGAAGGCCCAGGACGCACCTAAGGTGGTGAGGGCCTTGATCCACCCGGCAAAGGCCTCTGTCGAGGTTGTCACAGCGGCCCTGGCGAAGCCGGCAGAGACTACACCAGTGGAGGTGGCCTCGGGGCCCAGAGTTTCCCTGCCACCGCGGAGGGAATCCTCTTTCCAGCCCATCGTTAAGACCCCCGTGAAGACCCCGTGGAAAAAGAGGGGAGGGGCCGGTGGCCATTACAGACTCGGATTCAGCCTCCGAGGAGGATCTGGTGGAAACCGTGAAAGGCCTCAACGAGAGGTTCGAAGGCCTCAACGAGAGGTTCGAGAAGGTTCGAACCCAGGGGAAGGATCCTGCTGATGTGATCGAAGATAGCGACGATGGTGACGACGAGGGCCCAGTGGAGCAGCCATTGCCCGAGCCCCAGGATAGCTCGGCGGCCATTTTGTTGGCAATCCAATCCTTATGTACTGAGATCAGGACGAGGTTACGACGGACCCCGACGGAGGATCCAGAACCTGGACCATCGGGAAGCCCTCCGAACAAGCGGAGGAGAGTCCACCCCACACCACCCTTCGTGCCCACAAGGCCTGTGGACCCCTCATCCCCCTCGCCAGACCCTCGGGATGATACGGCGACGGATACAGCGACGGGGACGGACGACGACGGTGGCGATGATACAACAGACATTCCTTCATCACCCCCCCCTCGGGCCTCTCCGCCCGACAAAATTGGCTCTTTCCACGCCATGATAGCCAGGGCATCCGAGCTCTTCCAGCTCTGCCCTGAGGAACAGAAAAAGGAAGGCTTTCTTTACCAATGACGGGAGGCCAAGAGAAAGACTGTCCTCGCGGTACCGTTGCTCGACGACATCTGGGACGAAGGGCTGGCTATCCTGAAGAACCCTTCCACGACACCCGCCAAGAGGGACAGGTACGATAAGAAGTACCGGGCCCCCGACGCCACCCCCATGTGCCTCAGGGCCCAATCTATGCCGGATTCGGTCATCTCGGCAGCAGCCAAGAAGAAAGCGGCAGGTGCGGCGGCTTCAACTTCCACTTCCCCGCCGGACAGCGAGGCCAAGAAGTTGGACTCAATGGGACGACGAGTCCTCTCGTCAGCGGTGACGACGATTAAGGCGGTCAATGCCTTCGCGATTGTGGCCCGTTACGACAGGGAGCTATGGTTCAAGATTGCTCCCTAGACTTCCTACCGGATGACAAGAGGGCGGTGGCCCTACAGATTCTGCCGGAAGGCGAGGTGGCATCGGATCACGCCCTTACGATGGCCACGGACATAGCCGATACCGGATTTCGCCAGCTGGGCAACGAGGTTTGCCTTCGACGACGAGGATGGCTCAGGGCTACAGACTTTCGCCAGGACGTCCAGACCAGAGTGTTGGATATGCCGTTCGACAGCAACAACCTGTTTGGGAAGATGGTGGATGAGTCCCTCCAGGCCATCAAGACCGACACAGAGACAGCCCGAGCCCTAGGAGTCCTTCAGCAACGCGGCCCTTTCGGAGCTCCGGAGGCAGACAGGGAGCCTCCAAGGGATCCAGCGGTGGCTCTTCTACGTACCGCCAGGTGGCCCGCTCCTCGTCCCAGGAGGCCTACAGAGGCCGCGGCAAGCAAGGAGGGTCTCGCCGCCGTCGTCAAGGAGGCCAAGGCGGCAAGGCCTCTTCCAAGCAGGACTGAACTGGCTGTAGCGTCGGGCCCCCACCGAAGCACCCCGGTGGGAGGCCGGCTGATGAAGTTCGTCAGCGTGTGGGAGTCCATCTCCACCGACCGTTGGGTGCTGGACACCCTGGCCCGCAGACACTCGCTAGAGTTTCAAAAGAAGTGTCCTTGCATTCCTCCCGTGGCCAGGAAGGAGAATCACGTCCCTCAACTGCTGTTGGAGGTAAGGGCGAGGCTCAGGAAAGGTGCCATCGAGCTCGTCCCCAAGAGGCTCCGGAGTTCCGGAGTATACTCAAGGTACTTCCTCGTCAGAAAGAAGACAGGCGGTTGGCGCCCCATCCTGGACCTGCGTCGGTTAAACAAGTACATCAAGGCACAGAAATTCAGGATGGTCACCCTCGAGCACGTGCTGGGACAGCTGGAGGAGGGCGACTTCCTATCGTCGTTGGACCTGGAGGATGCTTACTTCCACATCCCCATTCTAAAAGGACACAGAAAGTTCCTCAGATTCGTAGTCCAGGGGCGTCACTACCAATTCAGAGCCATGCCGTTCGGATTAAAGTCGGCACCCAGGGTGTTCACCAAGTGCCTCGCTCTAGTGGCGGCACGGCTGCGCCTGCAGGGGATCCACGTCTACCCCTACCTGGACGACTGGCTAATCCGTGCAAGGTCAAGAGAACTTGCCGCCGAACACACAGCGAGGACCGTCCGTCTGCTCACGGAACTGGGATTCGCCATCAACTCCCCCAAATCCCACCTGGTTCCGTCGCAGGTAGCACTGTTTCTGGGAGCGAAGCTCGATACAGTGGAGCGATTAGCACCTCCATCAGAAGAAAGGACGAAGGCCATTTTGGGCAAGGTGCAGTGCCTGTTAGCCACGGATGTGACCAGGGTGAGGTCCATCAAGTCCCTCCTCGGGATGATGTCCTCATACATCTACCTTGTGTCCCTTTGCAGACTTTGGATGCGTTCGCTACAAGAGTTCCTCGACGCCCGCTGGATTCAAGCGGCGGGCAGCTTCGAAGACAGGATCCCGCTCGACGAGGAGTTCCGTCGGACGATTCTATGGTGGGGTACCCGTGCACACCTCAAGGCAGGCACGGACTTTCAGGCCCCGGCGTATCAGGAGACGGTGACGACGGATGCCTCCCTGGAGGGATGCGGGGCCCACACCGGAGATCTCCACGCAAGAGGCCTCTGGCTCCCGGAGGAGAGGTCTCTCCACATCAACATCCTGGAGCCACGAGCCGTGTTCTGGGTGCTCAAATCGTTCCTTCCGTCCCTCAAGGACAAAGTGGTGAGGATCTTCACAGACAACACCACCATGATGTTCTACATCCGGAAGCAGGGAGGCACCAGATCCCCAGCCCTATCCAAGGAGGCCCAGGATCTGTGGAACTGGGCCGTCGCCCAGGGGATGTTTCTGGTTCCCTTCCACTTGGCAGGGATAAAAAACACCATTGCCGACTCACTCAGCAGGGAGCTGCACTCGTGCCACGAGTGGGAACTACGCGGACCAGGTGGATCGGCTCTTTCAACGATGGGGCAAACCCCAGATCGACCTGTTCACGACGGCGATGAACTCCAAGTGCCAGAGGTTCGCCAGCAGGTTCACACAGCCGAGGAGCATGGGCGATGATTTCTCGTTCCCTTGGGACGGCCTGTTCCTGTACGCGTTCCCTCCGTTGCCGTTGCTGCCCCGTCTCATCAACCAGCTCAAGAGGTCCAGGTGCAGGATGATCCTCGTCGCACCGGCGTGGCCGAGACAGATCTGGTTCCCGGACCTTCGGGACTTGTCAACGTCCCCACCTATCAAGCTGGCGACAGAAGCGGATCTTCTCTCCAGAGAAGGAGGCGCCATTCTTCATCTCGACCCGGAGTCGCTGAACTTACAGGCTTGGCTCCTGCAGCACTAGAGTTTGGAGGATACGATATCCCGGCTGACTGCAGAGAGGTTCTTGCAAAAGCCAGGGCGTCCTCAACTCTCAAGTGCTATGGACATAAGTGGAAGAGGTTCTCTGTCTGGTGCCGTGCACAGAAGATTAACCCTCTGCGGATTACGGCCCCTCAAGTATTGCCGTACCTACTGTCGCTGGCCAAAGCTGGACTGGCTCACGCCTCCATCAAGATACATCTGGCTGCCATCTCCAGATACACCAGAACTACAGGACGGGCGTCCTTGTGGTCTCATCGCCAGGTGAAGGAATTTATGAAGGGACTATTCCGATCGTTCCCGCCAGTGAAGGCCCCTGCCCCGGAGTGGGAGCTCATCGTGGTGCTGACCAGGCTCATGGGGGCCCCATTCGAGCCTATGCATTCGGTGCCGTTGAAGTTCCTGTCGTGGAAGACAGCATTTCTCGTGGCCATCACCTCAGCACGACGAGTGGGAGAGATCCAGGCCCCATCTTGCAAGCCTCCATACTTGACTTTTCACGACACGAGGGTGGTGCTGAGGACGCACCCCTCCTTTATGCCCAAGGTGCCGTCGGACTTCCACCTCAACGAGCCCTTGGTGTTGCCAGTTTTCTTCCCGTCGCCTTCGTCGCAGGCTGAGAGGACTCTGCACTCGCTGGACGTAGCTAGATCGCTGAAATTCTACGTGGACCGCACGAAGAGTTTTCGGAAGACATCACAGCTGTTTGTGAACTTTGACCTGTGAATCAAGGGAAGGCTCTTTCGAAGGCTTCAATTTCCAGATGGCTCTCCGGCTGCATCATACACTGTCACTGGTTGGCAAACCGACCGCTGCCCGGCCGTCCGAGAGCCCATTTGACCAGAGCGATCGCTACTACCACGGTGCTCCTGTCTGGTGTGCCCTTGCTGGTCATCTGCAGGGCTGCTACGTGGAGGTCGACACACACCTTCACAAGATTCTACTGCGTCGATCGGGACTCCAGGAAGGAGTCCAGGGTCGGCCAAGCAGTGCTGCACAACCTGTTCGCTTAAGGTGAGCCTGGTGAGGAGGTAAGAGATGCTTAATGTTGAGTTGTTGTATTGCTTAATGTTGAGCCTGTTGCCACCTCCCGTGGTTGTGCACGTGTATACTGCTATGTATTCTTATATTCATGAGCATGTGAATCCATGCCAGACCCCATGCTGGAGAAGGAACAAGTTACTTACCTGTAACTGTTGTTCTCCAGCACGGGCATGGCATGGATTCACATGCGAACCCTCCCTCCTTCCCCTCTGCGGCTCTTCACTTGGTCATACTGCCACTTAACGTGCTACCAAATCTGAGGATGGCTGCCAGGGGAGGGGCTTAGGGAGAGGGCAGTCATTGGCTGGGGGCAGTATGACCCAGAGATCAGTGATTGGTTACTACTAAGAAAGACAGATCAGAAACGAAACTGATAATGATTTTTTCTTTACCAAGGATTCCCGGCCTGACGACGGGGAATATTCATGAGCATGTGAATCCATGCCAGACCCATGCTGGAGAAAAACAGTTACAGGTAAGTAACTTTTTCCAAATCTCCCATTCAGGATTTTCTTGCAGGCATTTTGGATGATTCCCACCTATATATGCCACTATTCCCACATAGGAAAATAGTAATGTTTGCTTTGTCCATAATGCCAGTAAGGATACTGTAACAAAGCTTGTTTATGCTGGCTCTGCCAATACATGCCAGTATCCCCAAGTAAGAACATACTCCTGTTGGCTTTGCCTTAATACCAGTGAAATAAAGCCATGCCACTGTAAGAAAACATATCGTGGCTGGCTACACAAATCCCCCACTCCCCATATAAGAACACTCATCATGTTGTATTTTCTCACAGAAAAATGTCATGCCACAGTTAAAAAAAACATTGCCTTGCAGGCTGCATGAATTCACCCATCCCAATGTAAGAATACTTATGTTGCCTTTGGCCTTAACACCAGTAATGAACTGCAATGCCACAGTAAGAAAACATGCTCTTGGTGGCTAGCCAGTAAGATAGCTCAGCGGGCTGAGCGCATGTTGTTGTAATCTGAGTGTGATTTGCAGGTTCAAATCTTGGCAAGGCCAACTCAGCCTTTCATACTTCAAAGTGACCTCCCTGATCTTTACCCTCCTCTACAGACCATGTACTATTATGTTGATTTTGCACCCTGTTACCTCTCTCTTACTCTGTACAGTACTGTGTATTCCCTGCTCACCAAGTTGTACCAGCGCAGTGATACTTACGGGTTTGGGCGTTGTCAATAAATAAATAAATAAGTAAAGCTCATTTAAATGAGTGCAAACTTCGGTTGAGTGATACATTTTATGTAAATATGTTCTCCATATAGCGCTTTGGCAAATGCGCGATATAAATAACATCATTACACAAATCCCCCTATATAGGAACACTTATGTTGCATTCATGTTATATTCCCCCATGTAAGAATATTTATGTTGCCTTTGACGTTAACACCAGTAACATAAAAGCCAAGACAAAATAAGGAAACATGGCCTCCCCATGTAAGAACACTCATGTTTGCTTTGCCCTTAATGCGAGTGCAACATTCCGTGCCGCAGTAAGACCCAGCCAGGCCAGCCCCCTGCAGTATTTCCCTCAAGTCCCCTCCAACTCACCATCACATAACAACACTCAAGTTGGCTTTCCTCTGCCCAAAAACAGCAGTAAAACATGCCATGCTCTTGCCAAAAAAATGTCATGCTTCAACGCCCCTCCCCAGGTCCCAGTGTGCATACACACAGAGATATAAACACATTCAGAAACATTCACCCACCAGTCACGCACCCACACAGATGATGTGTCATTCACAGGAGTACCCGTAACATTTAGATTGTGCACTCATTAACAGGCGCAGTGTTCACCATTCACACTACATTCATTCATAGGTGTGCATTTGCAGACACCTCCTAGCATTCAAACATGCACCCACTTACACACTCCCTCTAATACATGCACGCACACATTCATACATGCATACGTACAATCCTTGCATGTGCTCAAATACACTTTTCTTTTTTGTTAATGGTAATTATTGAAAGTATGGACCATGCAAAAGCTGAGCCAGCAGTTAAGCCTTCAGCTGCAACCTGGGGTGGGGGTGTGGGGGAAGGTCTACTGATAATCACAAAAACCTACACCCATGAAATGACTGCATGCCCATTGACGCTCTGTGTAATCCAGGTGAAGCCTCTAGACCTGAGGTGTTGGAATGCAAGTAACCGGGTGGCTTTCCCTCTGATCTGCAGAGGCGTAGCCATGATTGTCTAACAAGTGAGGCCTGAAGCTAATGTAGTTGGTCCCACCTTAGTGGCATTAACATCTGTAAATGCCCATGCAGCGCTGCTGAGTGGGCATTTACAGATTTTGAGTGGGCCTTGCCCGCTCAGGCCCTACCTTGTCTATGCCTCTGCTGATCTGCAATACTCTTCCAGTAAGGCATCTCAAAAGTCAAGAACAGGCCCTGCATGTGTCTAATAGGACCATTAACAAACATCGAATTGAGGACCTACTTGTCTGCTGTATGACACAAAGGATGGCTTGTCGCTCAACCACCACCAGGACAAACACCAATTGGAGAGGGGAAAGGGGGTCCTCCCTACCAAAGAGTATGGATCCCAGGGAGCAGATGATCTTCAGAAGCGAAAATCAATCCCTACAGTGTCAAGAGGGAAGAAGTAAACTCACTCCTGTCTTTTCTGAAACAACATGAGCACACATTTACTCAAGGGGAATGCATAAATCTTATTTATCCACACTAGAATTGTGCGGAATTAGTTTAATGCTGCTTTAGAATTTAGCCACACTAAAACTGTACTGATTTGTCATCCACTGCTTTTTAATGTAACTGCACTGGAGTTTTACTGAGTTAGTTAACGTTGTTGCTGAAATTAGCCACTAGCCACTAGAACAGTACTGATTTGACAGTTGCTGCTTTTGAATTTAACCACACTAGAACTGTATCGCACTGCTTTAGAATTTAGCCACACTAGAATTGTACTGATTTTGTGAAAGCTGCTTTTGAATTTAGCCACACTAGAACTATAGTGATTTGGCGTCTGCTGCCTTTGAATTGAGCCACAGGTAGAATTGTACTGAGTTAGCTAATGCTGCTTTTGAATTTAGCCACACTAGAACTGTACTGATTTTGTGAAAGCTGCTTTTGAATTTAGCCACACTAGAACTATAGTGATTTGGCGTCTGCTGCCTTTGAATTGAGCCACAGGTAGAATTGTACTGAGTTAGCTAATTCTGCTTTTGAATTTAGCCACACTAGAACTGTACTGATTTGGCGTCCACCGCTTTTAGCTATATTAGAATTGTACCTATTTAGTTGTTTAGATTTAGTTTAGATGCGTGCCTCTACAAACTATACACCTGGACCAAAGCAAACACAGGACAAAATGAAGAACCGACAATAAAACTACTCAACATCCAGAGATCACCCAAAATCAACTAACTACCCCCTTTCTCTTTTCCAGACCCTCACATCTCTTGCGTACTACACACACCCAGAGGGCTAGTGAAACTAGCCACCAAAAACACGCAAACTGCACACCCCTCTCTAATCATGCTGCAAACCCAATAATTGCAGACAACAAACAACTCAGACATTGGATGCCACCCTTATGGACACAACAAACCCAGTGCATATAACAAAGCACACCTAGAAAGCTCACATGCAGATGCCAGTTTCTCCTAGTACTGCACACATAAGCAGAGGAGCACAACCTCTGTCCTATCCCTCAATAAAAAAACATACCCACTTTTTTTTTTTTACAGAGCCACAGAAGTGCCTAGAGACCACGCAAATGGCAGCCGTGCGAGGTATAAATCAACATAACATAACATAAACCTACTCTGGAGGCCATGACATGGTCGAGACATCTATGCCCCACTCCGCTCCTATCTCAGAGAATTGTGAAAAGGACCTGGGTAGTCCGTATTCATTTGAGAGGGAACAGATCCAGAACAGGCTGCCCAAACCTCTTGCCTAACTAGTCAGATAGCTGTGGGAAGGTTGGCAACTCATGGGACACTGAAAATAGAGCCTCCCTTAGGTGACCTGCCACTGAGTTTTTCACACCCCTGCTGTGAATGAACTGCAGCAAAAACAAGTGACTTTATGCTCAAGCCGCCAAGAAACTGCTCCAGTTCCCTATTTCTCTCAGATACTGGCTATTTCTGGAGCTTTTGTGAGAAGTCAAGGAGGGATATATGAACAATTACCTCACAATGGGGGATAAACAAAACTCCAACATTGGCCCTGTTCCTTGGCGGGTGGGTCCCCAAACATTCACCCACCACAGAGGATGATTTTCTAATGTTAAGAATTTGGTTGCCACAAGAGGTTATTGGGAACCCTTGTATGATGCTTCTGGACTTCTGCCACCATTCACAAAACCAGACTTCAACCACTGCAGAACTGGAGGTGGAGTCTTGAATTCCTATGACACAGTGTACCAGCAAAAATGATGGTCTTTAGGAGTGGCCGGTCAGTGCCACAGACCTGTCGTTGACCCCTTAAGATAACGGGCAGCCTTTTACACCTCTAGATGATCATGCTTGCATTCATTCTCTCCAGACTCCCGTGGATGGCATTGGCAATGTGAAGGAGGTAAGACCTGTGCCACCTTTGTCTACCAGACGGCCCTTGCTGAACCATGCGCTGACCTATTGATATATGATATGATGGGTTATTTATAACGCGCTTAATACCCAGAGGTTTCTAAGCGCCACCCGGGGATGGAAGCTGTGTTGCTCCATGTCATCTTGTTTCCAAGGTGAACATGTTGCCCCTAAGCTATCCCCCCGAGATGGGAGGTCCTCTTCTTGCTGTCCTGAGACAGTCGCACACCCACCAATTGAAGGGGAGCAGCATATGTGAAGGAGAAACCAGCTCGATCACTCGGGCGGCCTTGTATATTATCTGCCGAGTGTATCCAGGAGAAACCCGTGACTATTGCTATATCAGTGTATCCTTTCCTCTTGTCAGAGCCCTACTCTTTCCAGCTGGCTTCATGAATTCATCTGCCGCCATTGACGGGTGACCCTTCTGGCTTCAAGCCACCTACGGTGAAGTAGGGAAAGAGACATCTACCTCTTTGAGGAGACATGGGTCTGACATGAACCATGGAGCTGACATCCCTTCTAGGGCCTGCCGCACCTTCCGGAACTTCCGTTTGCTTACCTCCTTGAATGGAAAACAAATGTGGACATTCTAGAAATACCGTGACACTATTGGTTCCACTTCTGGCCAATGCTCTACAAACCAGTTGGCACCCTCTGTAGCCTGTTTCTCCCTTTACGTGTGGGTTTTAGTTTAGACTCCGATATGAGGGATTCAGAAAATGATGACGATGCAAGCTAGAACTTGTCTATCACGTCTTCTGAGGAGTAGAGAATTAGTTTTGAAGGAGTATTCAGTGACAAGCCACCATTTCTCCTTGCATTATTTGTGTGAGTTTATATACACAACTATGTATTCGGAAGCACAGGCTGAAAAGACCTCACACTTCTATACGAGGTTACCACAGCTAACTAAACCAGCTTCTTTTATGCAAAAATGCCACAAGTTGTCACCGTGACCGTCGTGCGGCCGAAACTCACAAGTAATTAATATGTCTGCAGGATTCACCAGGTAAGTGGAAGGCAGTGTGGAGAGGCGCCAGAAGTACGAGGAAGAGGGTCTGTGGCTTGGGAGTATCGGTGGTACATGTTGGAGCAGGTCTGTGGCAGGGCACAGGGCTCTGAAGACAGGAACAAGTACAGTGCAAGACGCAAGCACTCGCTACCTTAAGCCATAACAATCTGCCCAGTTGAAGTACATGAGTGGCACTCCTGCCACCGGGCCTCTTGCCGGCCCTCGCACCGGTGTGTATGTGTCATGCTTACCCTCCGGTGCGAGGGCCGGCAAGCCTGTTTTCTCACCTGAGAGCGGTGTATTCGCTTAAGTAAATACACTGCTCTTCGAGGTGAGGAATGTGACAGGTTCTAGCAGTCTGAGCACCGGGCTGGGGGTAACAGCAGAGTGATGCCTGCTGTGTGAAAGTGTGGGGGCTTTGACCCGCCTAAGCACATGCCTGGGGCTGCCCCTGGATGATACTCATGATTTTAAAGTGCCTAAGAGCCTACTGGCGGCACCACTAACAACCAGGCCTGTTATCATTAGGTACAAACTCTGCCTCCTACTTTGGCAATTGATTGGGGTTACTTACAAATAGGGCTCCTGGTTTTCTGTTTTTACTGATTTTTATACATAAATAGAGCCAGAAATCACTCTGTTTCCGGTCAGCATTTATTTGTAAAAAAAACGAAAAAAGCCCAGAACTTCACGTGTCATGATTCTTCAGGGTGCGATTTATGCTTGCAGACCAATGGCTGTGCAAAGTAGCACAGTGGAGATGCTAAAAAATTGCGATTTATTTCCTTTTGAAATTGTTTAAACGAAAGTGATGATTATCTCAGCAGAAGAAGCTGCGGTTTGTTTTTAAGGTGAAAATGGATCTTGGCTTGATGTGCAAGAACGTAGCTGTGAGCTTCCCATTACCAGCATCAAAGTGCTGCATTTGTAATATGAACAAACGCAGAAAAGCACTTGTTCCTAATTATTTTGTGTACAAAGCAAATATAAATGTAGATAAAAACAGATAAAAGGACTACAAAATTAATACCTTTATACCAGGTGCCTTACTTATAAAGGCATGATTGGTGCACCACCTTTGAAAGAGATGCTGGAGAGCCTGGTTTCTCAGCATCGTGAGAGGGCGGCCAGGAAAATCGATCAATACACACTGACTTGCAGCAAACCCCACGAGGCATTCAACACTGCTGTAGCCGTGTGGGTCCATCACCAAGATGGAGCTGAGTGCTAACAAGGCGAGCTGCTGAAAAATAGCCGATCACTAAACCTGACCATTGCTTGCAGGAATTTGTGGTGCGCTTGTAGGCAACGTATCGCAAAGGTCAATTACATGCTAAGTCAAAATGGGGAGAGGGAGCAGTGTGTGAAATTGTCACTTGCTTGACGGAAGATCTTTCTGAGAAACAGGCCTGTTGAACCCCTGCCCCTATTGCTATTGCTCCCAGCTCGCTTCCATAGAAGACCCACTTGGGCCATCACATCCCCAAGCCCCCCTTAAAGCTTACCATAGCCCGTCCTCACACCGGGACACCATTCTTACACTGGTAGGCCTCTGTGAATGCAGTGTGGATGGAGATGCTTAGGCTGGGGAGCAGTGGACGGCCAGACCACCCCTCAAATGAAGCAGCAAGGATTCTGAATGCAAAGGGCCCTGGTCCTAGACCTTGACTCTGTACTTTCGGACTCCCGCTGTGATTAATCATCTTCGATTGGCAGTGTATTGATCCTCTGGCCGCCCTAGGAGGCCAGGACCGGCTCTCCTTGGGAAGCTTTGCGTTCAGGCCTCTCTGTTCCTGGAACCTAGAAAAGTTTCTGATTCCTGTAAGCGCTCCATTCTGGCCCACAAGCCTGCGTAATGGGTCCCGTCCGCTCATATGCCGTACATAAGAAAATCAATCGCTTTTATTCTAAGTGAATGTTTTTTTTTTTTTTGGATGTGGGGGGCATAAGGAAATGGGTGGCCTTCTTATAACAGGAAACCTTTGCCGCTGGGTGGGACAGGGAACATCATTTCTCTTCGGGTCCGCTACCGACCATCCCCTCTTATAAGCATTGCACTTTGCACACGGATGGCCTCACTTGCCTCCTGAGTTCCTGTTACTTGCAGGAAACATCTACGAGAATCGAATGTCATTTTGAATGAGTTCAACGCAAAGAGCCAAATGGTCTTTTAAAGAGCTGCTGCAATTGTATTTTCGATTTTTGACTAATGTGGACCTGTTTTCCAATTCTGGCGCTTCATCAGGGCCGCACTTTGGGTGCATCAGCAGTTCTAGTCGCTGTGTATTTGACTTTAAATCTAAATGCGCCCTCTCCAGTTTTTCACTTGTCCCCACAGTTGTGTTGACCTGGCGTATTTCAGTAAGTTGCCCTGTTTTGCGTTTCTTCAGGTGCGTATTGTTCTGCTTCCCATTGGCTTCTATGAAGGAGGGAACTCTGGGTTGTCAGCCACACCAGAGGGTGACCTGGACCAGAGAGCATCAACAGCCCAGTCTAATGAAGACTCCTAGCTCTCCATGGCAGGGTTAATATGTCAAAAGTGTAGGCTTCACAGAAATGACTCGAGTGAAGAAGAAAGGCAATGTGCGGCTAAAGAGACATTAAAGAGGTCAGAACAGAGAAATTAAGAAGACACCACTCCGAAAGAAGTCCTGGATTTTGGGCCTGATTTTCCCGGGTTTTCATGGATCTGGCCAAAAATGTCTCCTCAGATCTGTAAAAATCTATTTGTGTCCCTCATTTGGTTAATGCATTTAGTGTATTCTAACTTTAACGTGCAAAGCCGGGAAAGAGGCGGAACACTTAGACGCAAGACCACTTAGAAATCTGAACAGAAGGCCTGTGGAATTGCGAGTTAGGATTGTACTCTGCAGGAAATGCTTAGTGTTTTGGGTGGGAAAGGTATGCACCTGCCAGCAACATTTTAGGAAACGCTCCTGTTGGGTTATTTTCCAGCTGTTAGTGATTCATCTTCTAGAGGCAAATATGTATACGGGTGGGTGCAAAGACGTCCCTCCTCCCTCCACTCACCACTCAGGCGGTGGTGAAAACAGCAGTTGGTTATGGACTCTCTACTCTAAACTGGCTAACATTAACGGATTAACACACACTTGCACTCACACTTTTCGCCTGGCGTTCTATCACAATGAAGTGAACACACATGCTGTATTTGGCTTCCCATTATCAACAATTTCCCTTTCTCGAGCTGTATTACCCCCTGCTCTGACGTCATCGCAGGGGTTTATGGAATTCATAATCAAGAGCATATCATCACAGCAAGGGGATATGCCATTTTTCCTACCAGGTATTTTTCCCCATGCTTTGTGATGGGGGTGTGGTTAGTAGGTGCCTAGTTTTTTCTTGTTTTATATCGTTCTCTCGTGCTCCCTTTTCCAGCCCCTGCTATGCGTGTCCCTGGGGACAGTGCAGGGGTGCAGGGTGAAAAGGGAATGCATGGGGGCCACACACAGCGTCAAATTATAGATGGGTGGTTTTCAACTACCGGAGTTCCAAGTAGCCTCGTATATGGTGGCCAACTTTTCAAAATGGCTTCAAAGGACACTTTACGCGTGGAGGCTCAAAAATGGTTTGTAGCACGCGAGATTTTATACAGCACCATTTGTTCGCACCAACATATGAATACTTTTGTTTGCATATGACTGTTCTATCTTTGTTTATTACACAACTTCTTTCATTACCTGTCTTAAATCACTGAAAGTACAGTGGGGTTAACTATATTTTTCAGTTTGGCATTATCTTGCATTATGGCACATAATAGTTTACCATTCAGGATGTGAAAATTAAAGCCACAATTCTATTCTTCTGCCTAAACATATTGCTATAAGGATGTATATGTTGCCATGGGACTTTATTATGCAATTTGTGTTTTTTTGTAATTGAGCTCCATAAGACTTTGACTATTGAAATCCAACAATTAGAGCCAAAGTGTGTGATCCTGGTCACCCCTGACCAACTAGACACCCGTACCAGACGCCCCCCACACCCAACCATCTGTCCCACCATCCAACTTCCCTCATTTTTAATTACAGCAGATTACCACTAGTTCCTCTTTCCCACCACTGAACTTACCAGCATTCGAGCCCTTGGTGGGAACTAAGTAAGTAGGGCACCTAAGCTTGACAGATGAGTTGGGTTACTTTGGCCCATTGGAGTGTGAGGGAGCATATGGAAATACTACTGGTTCGACACTTAGTCAGGCTGAAATCTTGTAACGTGTCACTTCTGAAAAGGAAGCCTTACAGTATATGTGCCAGTTTCTTCTCAAATGTGAGGCATAATACATGTAATATGTTGACCTGCATGTTCGGTTTTGTAGAGCGTGCACAGTGAGCTTCAGAGCATGTAGATGCTGCATTGTAAAGACCTGCAGCAGGTTTAAATTTAGGATAGTGGTGGCAGTTGGTACTCCCATCTGCTGAGACCACTCACTTGTGATCCTTCTATCATTATGTACGTTTCTGCCCATCCCAACCAGTCAGTGTTTATCTTTCTCCCTGTTGATTTGAAGCTGGGGGATTGATCATGCTTTTTAACCAAATGGAGTAGGTCCCGTCTATTTCCACCTCTGGCATGTTGGAAAGTTAAACGGCTCTGCATACACATACATTGACCTCCCCATCAAGAGTGACCTGGGCCGATTCGGGTCCACATCACTGATGTGTGCAAACAAACCTTTGCACAGTGCAAGAACATTCTGGAAATCACTCCTTTGGGTCAGTCTCTACAAATAGGACACAAGCACTGACCCTACAATCATAAAGTGGAACCCAAAACAAAAACATCTCATCCTGATTGATAACAATGCAACAGGACATGAGTCTGCGGGCATGCTGAAAGCGGGACCTCTGGCAGTTCATCCTAGCCTTAAACTCCAATAATGGAGCTGTATTGAGCGGGAAATGTATGTATGTATATGACCCCCCTCCCCGCTCCTAGTATAGGAGCATGGAGGGGGTCATATACATACATTTCTCACGAATCAGAATAACAGTGTCTGGCAAGTGGCAGCTAATCTGAGACAGGGATGGGTGCACAGCAATTAGCTGTAACCCGTGCGCCCTGCAGCGGTCGGCCCCAGCCCCCAGCATGCCTAATTGGGCTCGAACAGAGCAAGTCGGGGCAACCCATGTCCCGCAGAGCCACTCAGCAGACTGCGGGACAGGGTGCCCAATTATGGGTCAATCCCGCAAAATACGGGACAGTTGGCCACCCTAGCTTCATAGACCACTTGCGTGCCCTCCCCTGTGTAAGAAGTCATTCAGAATCTCTCGGCGAAATAGATCTCCGTAGTTCATAGCTGCCCATGTGCAATGCTTTATATGTGGCTGTTTAGGGAAGAGGCTTTCACTGCTGTCGTATATAAGGTATACAGTGTTTATATCAAATCTTTTATATAGAATTCCCATACATCGAATATTTTATATTGAAAACTTTTATAGTGAATGTATTTATGGTGGGGTAAAGGCTTAAATATGTTTTGGAATTGGTTGGGATGGGTTTTTATGGGTGGACAACGGGGGTTTGGGAGGTCCCCCCACCCCCAAAAAAAGAGGAAAGTGCATTCACTATAACATTTTTCAATATAAAAGATTTGATATATGGGTATTCTTTATTAATTACTTCGATATAAAGACATGTAACTGTATATAATGCCTAGAGATGTCAGACTCCATGGGCCCCAACTACACACATTCCCCATTCATGCACCTGAAGAGTGACATGAGCTTTGTTTAATTCCAGTGCAATTAGCCATAAAAGGAAGCCATTTAAATTCCCTCCAAAGTAAAATGTAAACCAAGAAGAAATCAAGCAAGAGATGCCACTCTCGCTTATCCCCCCACTAGCAGCACTCTGTGTGCAAAGGCCACTTCCACTATAGCATCTAGCCACTTTAGAAAGTGTATAACAGAGCTACTGTGACCCAGCAAACATAGCAACCGTTCTAATTTGTAAAATATAAAAGGTGGTTTAGCCGGCTGTGAATTTGATCAGCCAGCTGCATGTTACTTGGACATCTGCACAGCAGATTCGCTGACTGTTTGATCTCTCGTACCTTCAAGGAGGCAAACATTCTATTTGCTACACTAGCCCCCGCCCTGCAGGGCACTGTGCCGCTTTTCATAAGCGGGGGACATTCGGGTTTTAAAAGTGTTCCTGCTCAGAAGGCCTCAGCTTAGGCAGAGCCGAGTGTGAGCAAGATCATGGGAATAGTCAGCAGTAGCTCATCCCAGTGTGGCACAACCGATTTCCACTTACGACTTCTGTTTGAGCTATAGCACATAAGTCGAGCTGCACAATTTTGTTTATTCTAGTGGCCTATCAACCTGAGGTCTTTTAGCCTATCTGGTATAAGTGAAGGGGCAAGGCGGTTCCCCCACGACAAAGGCCCCGCAGACTAAGGCCCCCCTGTCTGTGCCTGTCCGTGGCTGGACGTGGCACACCCTAACTACCTAAGCATCTGCAACTATCTACTACTGCCTCTCTTCATACCCTTGACCCCCTCGTACCTGGCGAGTCAATCAGCCACCCGTGCCTACATTGTACCACGCCGGAGCTAGATCTCTCTCCCGTGCCGCCATCTACATGGCTGACTTTACTGCCACAATCAGCTGATATGCAACACACCGGCCCTGCCGCTGTACTCCACAGGTACCGCTTTCGCCCACTAACGCACTTTGGGACAATAATGGTGTTTCCAACCGCCTGCCTACTTTGTGATATTGCTTGTGAATGTGCCTGCCCGTCTACCTTGCATTACCAGTTGCAATTGTGCCTGCCTGCCCATGTGATGATCATATTTGTGAATCTGCCTGCCTGCCTATTTGGTAACATTAATTGCGAATGTCATATCAAATGTCTGCTTATCATATGGAATCCATCACTTTGCTTGACCTGTGCATAGTACCTGCCTACATTTGTTAGCCCAGGATATTTTATACCATCTGTCTTCCTCAGGCCGCTAATTACTATTAGCACCACTACTGGCTGTGATCTATTGATATGGTGTTATGTTGGTATTCTGTTACTGCATAGGCCAATATGGATTGTATTGTACTAACGTGACCCCAATTGTAGGCCGACTGTGATACGCAATATTTCTATTTAACACACCCATAGTTATTATCCCTGTCTGCTTTACATTGCCTAACCTGGACTGTCCTCTGTAATTACCAATTAATTAGGGAAAAACCTGGTTGAGCTTCCCTCCACCTCCCCCCAAAACGTGTTTGATTTTCATTTATTTTTTATTTTAATTTGATTTTAATTCATTTCTAACGCGCACCAAGCAGCAATTGTATTCGGGCGCAGATGTTCACTATATGTTATAAATTTGGCTGTGGAGGCTTAGGGTCACCATAATTACTTGGGTTCATTTAAATAGGAATGTTTTTAATTCTTTTCTAAACTTTGTCAGTGTGGTGCATGAACGAATGCCGACCGGCAGTTGATACCATAGCTTAGGGCCGAACACCGAGAATCTCCTGTCTCGTTTGGAAGTGAATTTTGTCCGTGGGACACATAACAGGAGTTTGTCTCCTGAACGGAGGTCTCTGGTGGAGTGATACTGGTGAATTCTCATATTCAGGTATCTGGGTGCGAGTTTGTGGTAACATTTATAAACCAGACACGCCACCTTGAATTTAATACGGTCCTCTACCATCAGCCAGTGGAATGTGGTCTCTTTTGCCCAGGTGGGCGCTTAACCTCACTGCCGCATTCTGGGTCTTTTGTAGTCTTGACATTTGTTTCTTAGGGATCCCTGTCATGAGACTGTTACAATAGTCAAGATGAGCATTTACCAAGGCTCCCACCACCACTGGCTGATCTTGGAGTGTTAAGAAAGGAAGTACATTCCTAAGCAGGCACAGGGCATAATATACCGCTTTTATTTTTGCCCCAACTGGTGCTTCACTAGCCAGGTTTTCTTGCCAGATACAACCAAGATTTTTTACCTTCCTCGAAAATGGGATGTTTTCACCCAGGATCTGTGGAGTTATGTGGGTTCTTTCCTCTATATTTTTCTTTTCTGATCTGAACAGGATTACCTCGGTTCTGGCTGCATTAAGCTGTAACTGGTTGCAAGCCATCCATTTTTTGACATCCTGCATACACCGGTTTATCCTTTCAAATGTCTCCGGCAGATTATCTGTCTCCACATAGATCTGCGTATCGTCAGCATAAGAGTGGAAATGCAGACCGTGTTTCCTCAGGATGTCAAACAATGGTCGAATGTATAGGTTGAAAATCAGAGGTGACAGCGCTGAGCCTTGGGGGACTCCACATCTCAGTTGTATTAACTCTGAGAGGAATGCTCCCAGGGCCACCTGCTGAGTTCTATCTTGTAGGAAGGAATCGAACCAATCAACCACAACTTTAGCTGCTCTGCCTATACTTCCAATCCGTTGGCAGTATAATTTTGTGATTGATTGTGTCGAATGCTGCCGACAAATCGAGCATCAACAATATTGGGTTCCTTCCTCTCTCCGCAGCTTCTAACAAGTCATCCTGGACTGCCAATAAGGAAGTCTCTGTCCCATGATTAGGGCGAAATCCTGATTGATGTTCGTCCAGGATGTCTTTATTGTCGACGAACTGCTGAAATTGATTACAAACCATTTTTTCAAGGATCTTAGTAGGCCAACATAAATTGGCCACAGGGCGGTATTTTTTTACTATCATTGTCAGTCTAGAAAAATGGATACCTCTCATATGTGACGGCAAACGTATTCTGGTGGCCGTGGGCCAACCGTCTCATGCACGATATGACAGACATATAGGTTTCCGAGTTTGCCAATGAACACCCATTTTGATGTAACAAGGATCGCATTTTGTTTTCTAACCATTGCTCATTGCTTTCTGTTCTTATTGCTTCGCAGCACATTTTCTGCTTACACTGCGACTGTAAAACATTGTTGTCTGCACGTGAAAGGACAAGGCCGCAGGGCCGCGAGGATAACAAGAGTTCGTTGAAACACAACGTAGGCAGCGCCAGGAAAGAATGCCCGGCTCCCTCCCGAATGTAGCCTTGAAGCAGAGCTGCAGGGCATTTAATCATTTCGCAGCTGCAAGCCAGTCTCGTTATATGGTACAATATGTTAGAATAAAGCAGCTAAAGGCTTGAATTATGCTCTTCTTACGGCCCCCCTTTACTGAACCCTGTAGAGCGTGTCGGCTCCCAGGACACGAATAGCACCTCATAGATAGCAAGGTCTGGAATGCGACTCTTCCCCCGTATGTAGCTCGCTTCCAAGAACAGAAGCACTGTGTTCTGTTCAACAACTGAAAGATGCCTCCGCACTTGCAAATTGCATATTGTTACTAGAATAGATATTTGAAGGTGTCATAATTGTCGAAAGTGTCCATCATCACACCGAGTTCAAAGAAACCCAATAAAGGGGGGTGTTAAACATGTCATAGCTGATTGTATGATATGCATTTTGTATATATGTAACTGATGTACGTAATTCACTCTCTTGCGTCCCTCGAGGTCTAGAGATACACGTCGCGGGGCGTGAGACCGAGTTGGCCAACTGAGACTATTTGCTTTGCAATAAACCCTAGCTTTGGGAATACAACCTCGTGTCTGGCGTATCTATCGTGTGTGGTGACTCGCCTTGTTTCCATAGACGTAAGGGACCCCTAGGGGCCCCTTTCATCATAGGGTTCAATTTGGGCTTTTTCAATAGCGGTTTTACCACCGCTCGCTTAAGTGAGCAAGGAACATAGCCCTCTGATAGGGATTTATTTACAAAGATTGTTAAAAAAGGGGTAAGGTTGGTTTCTAGGCGAATGGCAGTGCATGCTGGTATAGGAAAAGCCACGTCCTTAGTAGGTTTTAGTTTAAGCATCTAGTTTAGCTCTAGATTACTTGCCATTCCTATTTGTTGTAGAGTACTCCCGCATTGACTTAGGCGGCCAGTATTAAGGTGCAGATTACAGCACTGTTATAGCTGTCCTTTCAACTAGCATATAGTCATGCTGGGTTTGCCACTTACCACTATGTTCCCATTTTGCATTATGCCAGATTACTTACCCTGCTGAGGTAGCTCTTACATTACTCAAGGAAATGGCCTTTCCAGAATAGCCTGCTACCGGCACCATCCCTTCCCCTGTCCCACACCTTTTCTACCCACTACACCTCCATTTTTGCCTATCCAGGACAATCTCAATACCCTAAGCACTACTGAAAGCTCGAAGCTCGTACCGCCTACCAACCTCACATCCTTGATAGATCAGGAGTGCGCCTTAAATAAGTTGGTAGATTCAACTACGTACCCGATTCAGGGTACCACTAGACTACATCGTCTAAGATCACGTACCTATTCGCCCGCCTTTAATTCTAAATCAGCCTATGTTTTGCCCAAACAGACTAACCCTAACCCCCCACCTAACAACAAACAACATAAGAGGCCCTCTCGAGTCACCGCCAAACACCCCACTAGTGCCATTGATGATCAGATTCCTATCCTCATTTCAGAGCCACCAATAGAATCATCAGGTAATATTAAAGGCGCCCTTATTAATGCCTGCTCACTAGGAGCCCGCGCCATCAAAATCCACAACCTCATTATCGAACAGAAACTGGATTTGCCAATAGTCACAGAAACCTGGCTTCACCAAGCTTCTGGACCTCTACTAGCTCTAGCCATCACACCAGATTACAACATTATCAGGACTGACCGAACTAATGCACAAGGAGGTGGTGTAGCCATAATAGCCAAATCCAACCTGCAAATCAGATCCTGCCCCATCGAAGAAATAGTAGTTTACGAACGCCTCTTAGCCAAACTCGCTACTGACCAGAAAACCACACTCAATTTCTTGGTCATATAGAGATCACCCAGTAGCAACACCCATCCGGACCTAGACATACCCTTGCTGCTAGCTCCCTACATTAAACCTAACACCAAATGTATCATCCTTGGCGATCTCAATCTAGGTTTCAATGATAAGCAGGACATTAAAGCAGAAGCACTACATACTGCACTCAAAGATATGAACTTCACTCAGTTGGTGAATGCCCCCACCCACATCAAAGGTCAAACTCTGGATTGGATACTCACTCTTAATTCCAAAATATCTATCGAGTCGATTGTACCCCTTGACTGGACCGATCACCATAGCATAAACGTTTCCCTTACTAGAAAGGAGATAAGCCCCCCAATGACCAACAGATACTTATGTAACAAGAAATATTCGAAAACGAACAGCCGAGAACCTAGCCCCTATCTTAACTGATGCGTTGTCCTCCAACATGGTCACTAGCACCAACCCAGGTCTCCTGGCTGAGGCATAGCACAAGTGCCTTACCGCCACTACAGACACGGTAGCACCTTTAACAACCAAAACACGACATGCTGACTAACAAGTTTCTGGTTTACTGAGGAATTTGTTTTGTGAAGACAAACTAAAAGAGCGCTTGAACATATTAACAAAAAATCTCCTACAACAGAGTCTGCCAATGCTTTTAGCGTTGCCTACAAAACACAATTATTACCCACAAAGCGAATGCATTTAACACTTGTATTAGCAACGCCACCTCTAACTCTAAAGAGCTCTTCTCCATTCTCAAAGAATTGGAAAACCTAATCCCAGTCACTACCCCTGCCAACGCCAGTAAGGAATGGTGCACTGCCATCGAAAATGCACTAGCCTCTAAAATTGAGCTGCTTCAAAAGAAAATCCTCACTAAAAGAAAAATCCTAGCCAAAAAAAACGTTAACGAATACCAATCTCAATAAACCAAGGAAAATGCGAACCTGCAATTTCAATTTACCCAAGTGACCCAAGACATAGTGGCAGACACTATCTCCAAATTAAAAGCCTCAAATTGTAAAGGGGACAACTTCCCAGCATAATTAGTTAAACTCTGCACCCCGCTCCTCACCCCTACTATTACTAATTTTGTGAATGCCTCATTCAATACAAATACAGTCCCGGCAAATATAAAAGAAGCGTGGGTGACCCCTCTGCTGAAAAAACCTCTCTTGATGTAACAGTACCCACTAACTACTGACCAATAATCACAATATCGTTTTATGCTCAAGATTATTGATAAAATAGCCTACAATCACATTCAAGCCCATATTGAACAAAATGAGCTCCTTGGAGCTAGGCAATCTGGATCCAGGCCCAACCACACCACTGAAATGGCTCTCCTGGACTTGAAAATCCAGATAGACACCATCAGGGACTCGGGTAAACTCTGCATACTATTGCTGTTAGACTTATCCGCAGCATTCGACTTAGTGGACCATGAGAAAATATGCGCTACTCTAGCAAATGACTTCTGCTTCTCCAAAGATGCCACCCTCTGGGTGAAATCCTTTCTAGCGGAACGCACGTCCAGAGTAAGCATTGGTAAAGAGGCTGCTGATCCCATACCAGTCCCCATTGGGGTACCCCAAGGGTCCTGTCTATGACCCACCTTATGCAATGCATACACTAAGCTTCTCTTCGAGGGGATTGGGTCCCCCAACGTATTCCATATCTATGACAGGTAATCACCACAGCTGTACTGATTCGGAAAATCTTTCGGCATCTGCGTCAATGACGTCGATACGCTGTCCTCGAGGGCCTCTGTTGAGCCGACGTCACCTGATGTTATAAGTAGGACGCACGACGCCCGTAGCCTCAGTTCTGTTTTTTCCGCGAACGTGTTCGCTTCGGAGATCTCGGCACGCCTCGGTTCTTCTGAGTTCTGTTCTTTCGGTTCTTCGAACCTGTTCATTGTGAAGATTTCCATGATGTCTTCGGCTTCTTCCACCCCGCGGCCGGGTTTTAAAAAGTGTCGGGACTGCGGGTCCAAGATGTCGTTGACAGACTTGCACGACGCTTACCTGTGGTGCCTCGGTGAGGGCCACGACACGGATGATTGTGTTGACTGCCAGTCGCTTACGTCGAAGGCCTTGCGGGAGCGTAAGAAGCAGCTTTCTGTCGGCAAGGTGGCCAAGCCTCGGAAGTCAAGATCCATGGGGCTTTCGACTGACGATTCGAGGGGTGACTCTCTGCATCGTCGTCGTCAGTCCAGGGGGGGTCTCAGTCCCGGAGTAGGTCATTCCTCTGCCTCTTCGAGGCACTCACGGAAGCACAGTCACCGGTCGCCTTCCCCGTCCGATGGCTCCGCCCGTCGTCGCGTTGCTTGTCCCAACAAGCATTCCACTCCTGCGGAATGGGATTCATTTCAGCAGGAGATGATGGCGATTTTTCAGTCGCAGGGCTCCGTTCGGCCCGCGCTGTCGAGAGACGCCGGCCGTGACCGTGCTAGAGCCGACATTCGCACTCCTTCGGGCTCGGGTGGTCGGCGCGATCATCGAGCACCTTCGAAGTTTCGATCGGACAAGGTGGATTACTCTAGACATGCCCGCTCCAGGTCCTGGTCCTCGACGCCCTCGAGACCGTCGGAGCCTGTTCGGTCTTCGAAGAAGACATCAGCGCCGAGGTCGCTGAGGGACTCTCTTGAGGCTTCGCCTCCGAGGAAGCCATCGGCGCCCAGGCGGTTGAAGGACAGGCTCGGGGCTCTGCCCTCGAGGACTGTGTTGAAGCCGTCGGCACCACGCTCGATGTCAAAGCCGATTCCATCGACACCTTTCGAGGCTGCTTTGTCGGAGGTACCCTGTGGCATGGTGTAACCTCCTAGAAAGGCTCTGGCCAAGTCTAAAAATGTCTTTGTCCCTTTTTCTGTGCCCCCATTCCAGCCTCTGGATTATATTTCTGAGGTGGAAGAAGGGTCTGTGGAAGAAGGTTTAGTTCCTGATGAGGTACCGGACGCGATTTTGTCTGGTCATAGCCAGCTTGAAGACCTACGTCAGTTGTTGCACGACGCCAGTGGTTTGGACACCTCTCCGGAGGTGGAGTCCGGTAGGCCTGAGCCTGGCCCCCACGCCGAGTCCTTGTACCGGCACCTTATGTCAAGGGTAACGGAATACTTGGGGTGGTCTGCGCCACCAGTGGATTTTCTGCAGGATGACCTGCTGCATATCCTTGACCAAGGTCCACCAACTGACCCGGTACTGCCCTTCCATATGGTCTTGCAGAGAAGGGTGGCAGTGGCTTGGACTGCTCCGGAAAGTCTCCCGGCAGTGAGCAAGTCTTTGCCGAAGAAATATCATCCAGCCAGTAGCGACCCCAGCTACTTGACTACGCACCCCACTCCGGAGAGTTTGGTGGTGCAGGCAGCTACGGCCCGGCAAAACAGGCGTCGTACCCTACCATCCCTCCTCATAGGGACGACAAACTTTTTGATGGCTGGGCGAAGAAAGTTTTTTCTTCAGGGGTTATGGCTTTATAGGCAGCCAACTCCGTGTGTGCCTTAGCACGTTTCACTCATACTCTGTGGAATTGTGTCTCGTTGGCGGCTGAACACATTCCCGAAGGGGAGGAACGGGGTGGCTTTCTTCATCTTGTTCAGGATGGCAAGGATGCCTTGTGTGAATCCGTTCGGTCGGGTCTGGACATGGCAGATTGCGTCAGCCGGTCCATGGCTGCGAGCACCGTAATGCGCAGATTTGCATGGTTGCGGAAGTCGGGGTTTGCTCCTGATGTACAAGCCCGGCTCCTCAACATGCCCTTTGATGGTTAAAATCTTTTTGGCAGCAAGGCTGACGAGAGCCTTGAGAGGTTGCAGACCTTCAAAGCTGCAGCGAAGTAGTTGAGCGATGCAGTTTGCCAACCTCTGCCTTTTCATCCTAGGGGACAACAATGGAGGGGATGTTCCTTTCGATATTACTCATCTTTTGGTAGATCGAGGGGAGCTGCAAGTTAAAGGGGCAACCGTCGGAGTACCAGAGGTGGAAAACAAGGTACTCGAGGTGCCATGGTCGCTCGGGCAGTTGCCTCTTACCCTCAGGCAATGCCGCAGCCGCTTCAGCTCAGTCATGAGCCCATGTCCCATGGTTCGCCGGTTGGGGGAAGGCTGGCGCAGCATCTTGTAGAATGGCGTGCCATTACTTCAGATGTGTGGGTTCTGGAGATCATAGCCCACGGCTACTGTTTTCCTTTCAGACAGTGGCCTCACTACAATCCACCAGGGATTCTCTCTTTGAAGAGTCTGGATCCACTCCTTGCGCAGGAAATACAATCCCTGCTGGAGAAAGGTGCCATAGAACTGGTGCCTGTAGCGTAGAGGAACAAGGGATGGTATTCCCCTTTTTTTTGATTTCCAAGAAGGACGGGGGATTGAGACCCATCATGGCCTTGTGCGGTTGGAACAAGCTCCTCAGGAAGGACAAGTTCAAGATGGTTACTCTTTCTCAAGTCCTCCAGGCCCTTCAACTGCAGGACTCGTTGGTGTCTCTCGACCTCAAGGACGCTTACTTTCATGTGCCGATCCATCCCAAGCACAAGAAGTACCTGACGTTCGCGGTTGGCGACTCGCACTTTCAGTTTCGGGTCCTGCCGTTCGGATTGACCTCCGCCCCGAGGGTCTTCACCATGCTCATGGTGGTGGTGGCAGCCTATCTCAGGAAAGGGGGGATTCACGTCTACCCCTACCTGATGAATGGTTGATCAGGGCGCGCTCCCCGGAGCAGGTCCTGGATCATCCGTCAGTCACCTGCCACTCCCATCACAAGCTGGGCTTCTCCCTCAACTTAAAGAAGTCCCACTTGACGCCAACTCAGCGGCTCCAGTACATCGGAGCAGTGCTCGACATGTCCCTGGGGCAGTGTTTCCCACCCCAGGTGAGGGCTCATCACATTCAGCAGATGGTGCACAAGTTTCAACATGTCCAGAGTCTCCCGGCGTTCGGGTTCTTGAGGTTGCTCGGCCTCATGGAATCATGCGTTCTTCTGGTGCCAGAGGCCAGGTTGCAGATAAGATCTCTGCAATGGGCTCTCAAGATGCAGTGGTTACAGTCCTCTGGCAGGATGTCGGACCCCATTCAGGTGCCGCCCTCGGTCGCCCCAGGACCTTCTGTGGTGGGCCGTCGAAGGCAATCTGATGAGGAGGGCTCCATTTTGGCTACCCTGGCCGGAGGTGACGATCGTGACGGACGCATATCTCACGGGATGGGGAGCTCATGCCAACGAGTTGAGTCAGCGGTTGTTGATCTCCGTCGGAGTCCAGACTCCATAACAGTCTGTTAGAGCTGAGGGACGTCAGGCTTGCCCTGAAGACTTTTCTGCCGACTCTGCGAGGGAAGAATGTCCTACACAGTGGCCATGCACTACCTCAACAAAAGGGGGGGGGGGGCAGGGTCACTTCCTCTGTGCAGGGAGGCGATGCAGCTCTGGTTCTGGGCCATTCAGCAGGAAATTTCGATCTCGTCAGTTCATCTGACCGGAGACGAAAACGAGACGCGGATGCTCTGAGCAGGCAGAGCGCGATCTCTCACGAGTGGGAGCTAGCTCAGGAGATTCTCCTGGAGATCTTCGCCCTTTGGGGGACCCCACAAGTGGATCCTCTTCACCTCCAGTGTCAACCGGAAGTGCGAAAGATTCTGCTTGCAGGAATTTCCTCCAAGAGGAGCCTTAGGAGACACGTTTGTGGTGGAGTGGTCCTTCCCACTGCTGTACGTGTTTCCTCCAGTCCCCGTCATCCCGCAAGTGCTGTGGAGGTTACGGAGGTTTGGTTCCCGGATGATCCTAATTGCTCCGGCATGGGCCCGGAGAACGTGGTACCCGGACCTTCTCGACTTGTCCATCTGCCCTCCATGCCGTCTTCCCTACCGAGACGATCTGCTCTCACGGGAGGGGGGTCAGGTTCTCCATCCAGAGGTCAGATCCCTCAACCTTCACGCTGGGCTTCTGAAAGGTTGAGGTATAAGTATTTGGACCTCCCAGAGGATGTGATGGAGGTGTTGCTTTCAGCCAGACGGCCTGCAACAAAGTCCCTGTACCGTTGGAGAAAGTTCTGTGACTGGTGCAGGGTTATGTGGATCCTTTTTCATGTGACATTCCTGTGGTTCTGTCTTTTTTGCTTTCTTTAGCCCACAAGGGCCTGCAAGTGGGTACAATTAAAGGTTACCTGGCGGCGCTGTCCATATTTAAGCGCTCGTCCGAGGAGTGTTCTTATTTCAAAATTCCTTTGATTTCTCAGTTTCTGAAAGGGCTCACTAATGTGTTCCCACCGTCACCTTTCCAAGTGCCTGGTTGGGATTTGAACCTGATTCTAAAATTCCTAATGGGTTCTCCATTTGAGCCTTTACATTCTTGTCCTTTGAGACTGTTAACCCTTAAAACAGTGTTTTTAGTTGCGGTCACTTCCACTCGCAGAGTGAGTGAGTTGCAGGCACTTTCTGTTAAGCCACCCTTCACAGTGTTTCAGAAGGACAGGGTTGTCCTTAGAGTTCGTACTTCCTTTCTTCCGAAAGTTGTCTCGGAATTTCATTTAAGCCAGAAGGTCATTCTTCCGGCATTTTATCCTCCTCCACATCCTGGTAAGGAAGAGGTGTGGCTCCATAGGTTGGATCCTAGGAGAGCTTTAAGTTTCTACATTTCACCCATGTCCCGGGTCAGAGGGAACGATCAGCTCTTTATAGGTAATGCTGAAAGGCATTTGGGACAAGCTGTTACTAAGCAGACTTTGTCTAGATGGATTATCTTGGCAATTTCTGAATCTTACCGCTTGGCGGGTAAGGACCCTCTAGTAGGCCTATGGGCCCATTCTACTAGGGGTATGGCTGTCTCTACTGCCCTGCAGAGGGGTGTTCCTATTCGTAACATCTGTGAAGCAGCCACTTGGGCTTCGGTACATACTTTTGTACAACACTACTCCCTAGACTATCCATGGGCAGGATCTGGCCTTTGGCAAGGCGGTCCTTTACTCTGCAATTTGATTGGGCATTCTAAATTTCTATATTCTAAATTCTTTTCCCTCCTCCATACGTTGGTACTGCTTTGGGAGTCTGTCTTAGATATGGAATACGTCGGAAGACCCAATCCCCTCGAAGAACAAGTTACTCTCTTACAAGGTAACGTTCTTTCAATGAGGTATTCTATATCGCTCCGTCCCTACCTGCCCCGCTACAGAATATCTTATGCGATTGCAGCTTACGTTTCTGCAAGGCTTTCTGTAGTCATTCTGGCAGAAGATTGGTGCCACACGTTCTGGCAAAAAACTACAACTAAGGCTACGGGTGTCGTGCGTCCTACTTATAACATCCGGTGACGTTGGCTCGACGCAGGACGCAGCAAGATTTTCCGAAGCAGCACAGCTGTGGTGATTACCTGTCATAGATATGGAATACGTCGTCGGACCATCCCATCGAAAGAACGTTACCAGGTAAGAGAGTAACTTGTTCTTCTCGGCCTTGGATGCCATGGGTGTCATTTGCACCAATTTCACAGATGACACCCAGATCATCATACCAATCTCAGGGGTTTATGCTCAGGACACGATGATCATTAACAAGATATATGCAATAATCCGAAATTAGATGGTCCTCAATAGCCTCTGCCTCAACGATGAGAAAACAGAGATTCCCATTGTGGGCTCCCAAACTAAAATCAGTACCCTCCATTCAGACTATTCAACCACCAACATTGATGGGTCTCTGATCCCAGTATCGAACCAGGTGAAACCCCTAGTAGTATCTTGATGCTGATCTAACAATGACCAGACACGAAAGGGCTCTTTTGTTGTCTACATCCTAGACTTTTAAATTGATTGCCCAGAGTCGCCAGTACCTCACGCCTACTAACTGCGTCACCCTAGCCAGACCCTTAATACTATCTAAGTTGGACTACTGCAACGTACTCCTGTTGGGGACCTCCAATTCCATCCTAGGGAAGTCCGACCACATCTCCAACATTAGGAGGGAGAATCATTGGCTAGCCATTAAGGCTAGAATCATCTTTAAATCACTGTGTGTTACCCATAAATGCCTCACCAATAAACTCCCACCTATTTAAACAATTCAATAAGCAAAAAAGGCTCAAATAGAATGCTTAGATCCAACAATAAGTCGTTCCTTGATAGCAGCAGCTTCCTAGTCATGGCCCCAAAACTCTAGAACAAGCTCCCACTAAACATTAAAAATGAAGACTCCTTCCATTGTTGAAAAAAATATTAAAAACCTGGCTTTTCAACCAATATTAGTTAAATTACACATAACCTGAAATATCCACCTACCGTAGGCCTAAATACATGCCTACGTAGGGCTGATTTACCAGATTCTGTAAATAATGTAAGTGACCATGAAATGTATTAACCTATGTAACGTTTTGTACCAATGCTTTATTTGATGTAATTGAATACTGTGAATTTTACTATAAGATGTCGGCAGCAACGCCGTGATACCCGAGGGTTTTGGGCATTTAATAAATGTAATAAATTAAGTCAGGTCATTTCTCAGGTGGCAACGCCACTATTCTGATTTACTGAAGGCTAATGAGAGTTTCGTGATTCAGAAAAGTGGCACACTTGAAATAAATGCCTCGCCGTGATACTGGTGCACCCCCTTTCCCCAAAACAATTGATTTAAGCAGCTTGTGCAGCTGGAAAGCAGGACAGCTCACCGCCAATCCATCCACCCACCTTAGAATGTCGGTTGCCCAGAATTTAGAGGGGAGAATTCTGGCTCGTAACACCAAGTTTATCACCAGCTGAGAATCGGGCCCTGATTGGGAGTACTGTCTTATTAACGAGGTCAAGGAGCAGCTCTTTGTCTAGGTCCTGAGCCACTTTTAAAGAGACCCAAGGCAGTATGTACGGATCTTTAGAAGCATGAAGTCCGAAAAGGTTTGCAGGGCGGCCAAGTGTGTGGCACACCATGCTTTTACTGAGGCCATATGACCCAAAGGGGTTGCCGCATCAGCCGGTTCGTCCCGCCCCAAGGGTCATATCGCCATTAGCACTCGCATTGCCGACACACGGGTACTAGGGGCGCTTAATATTTTTTTTAAAGCAAACCAACCTTACGCAGTGGTTCCATGAAGCTGCTGCACTTGTGATGTCTGTTTTCTTTGTTTATAACCCCTAAGTCATCAAGAGTTTACAAGTGCAGCGGCTTTAGCACCCGCTGCATAAGGTGAATTATTTGTTGAGCCCTTAGAACCCATGTTTGAGCTAAACCGATGTTAAGGGGGAGGTTGGAGTCAAGGACTAAATACAGACCGCTCCTTACACAGGCCTTTATCAGTGATTACAGCCTGTTTCCGAGCTTCCGAATTGGCTCTCTGCCACCACCAGGGTGCCAATAATTATTAATTGGATGCACCCACCAGAGTTGATCACACATTTTCCTTTGTCCTGGTCATGCTATCCCTTGAAACCTGCGTTGAGCCTGCACTGTATCAACTTCCAAAACACATACTACGTGTTAACCTGTTGCAGCAAGTTGGTAATAATATGGTGAGTATGAGTAATGAGAAGTCAAGTGCATAGAGCCTCTAGGAATGCTCTCCTACAGGCTCTCACTTATGCTCATAGCCACCTTCCATCCTCAGTCTTTCTCCAGCTAATGGGCCTCTATTAACCTTTGCAAACAAAGGTGGTTACGCAAAGATGCTGTCTGCCTAGTCTCTCAGAGCGCCATGCATGCACGCTAGCTGTCCACCCCTTTCAATAGGTCGTCTGCAAATGCAATTATTTGCCATCAAAGTAGTAGGGTTCTAGTATAACATAGTATCAGCACCAAAACAAACATAGTTGGCAGACATGTAACTTCCTTTCTCCAGCATGGGGTCTGGCATGGATTCACATGCTCATGAATATTCCCCGTCGTCAGGCCGGGAATCCTCGGTATAGAAAAAATCAGTATTCGTTTCTGATCTGTCTTTCTCAGTAGTAACCAATCACTGGTCTCTGGGTCATACTGCCCCCAGCCAATGACTGCCCTCTCCCTAAGCCCCGCCCCTGGCAGCCATCCTCAGATTTTTACCGCACGTTCAAGTGTTGGTAGTCCTCGTGCTTAGCTTTCGAGCTTTTACTGCGTTTTCGCGCTTTTTTCAGATTTTCTCATTTTTCGGTTAAATAGAGCCTCAAGCGCCACCGTTTCTACTTCCGATCAACGGGGATCCGTTTCGGAGTTTCTACGCCCCTCAAGGGTGAAGATTTCGTCGAGTTACGCTTTTGGAGGATTCCAGAAGTTCTGAGGCCTACCCCGGAAATGGCCCAGGAGAAAGGGAGCTCGACGCCCGGGAAGCTGTTCAGGACCTGCCCTGGATGCCAGCTTCAGAACGTTTTCAAGGAGGACGAGCATTCATTATGCCTCTACTGTCTCCATGAGGACAAGACGCACAAGGAAAAGGACTGCGCGTTTTGTGGGATCATGTCGGAGCGGACCATTAAGGATCGCCACCTCCGTCTCGCCAACTGGCTGGAAGGTAAGAGCCCGCCAGGCGAGAAGAAGAAAAAGAAGTCCGAGCGGTCTTCTAAGTCCTGTGAGGGTGCTCCGGCGACGGGGGCCCAACAAAAGGCTAAGCACTGCGAGTCCGCGGGCACCGGGAGCGCCGAATGGTCGGGCTCCTTGGCTGCCAGGCAGGGCGCATCCTCCCCGACGCCATCGACCACGAGCCAACGCTCTGGCTCAGGTAAGCGGAAGTCCGAGAACCCAGCGAAGCTTCTGGAGAGGCCCTGGTCGATCTCGAAGATTCCGGCAGAGGGGGAGCGAGGCTCAGACCCTCCCCCCAAGGTGAAGGCCCCAGGCGTACAGAAGGTGACGTTGGCCTTAATTCACCCTGCTAGGACCTCGATTGAGGATGTCGCCGCGGCCCTGGCTCAGCCTGTGGAGGCTACACCAGTGGAGGCGCCCTCAGGTGCCAGAGTCTCCCTGCCACCGCAGAGGGAGTCGTCTTTCAGGCCCATCGAGAAGACCCCCACAAAGTCCTCGTTGGAAAGGATGGGGGAGGGGTTGGTGGCCGTCGTGGATACGGACACGACCTCTGAAGAGGAGCTCATCCAAGTCGGGAGGAGGCCCAGCCCATCGGGAGGGATCCCGACGAGGGCGACGGTGACGCAGACGAGGCTCCTCAAGAGCCCTCGCTCCCGTCGTTTCCGGCGCCGCAGGACACCTCGGCGGCCATTTTGTCAGCCATCCAGTCTTTATGCTCGGAGATAAGGACTAGGTTGCCCCTTCCCCCGACGGAGGTACCTGAGCCAGACCCGACGGAGGAACCGGAGCCAGGACCTTCGGAGAGCCCACCACTTAAGAGGAGGAGGACGCATCCTAGGCCTCCTCTCCCGCCTCTGCGGCCTTCTCTGCCTTCCCCCCCGGTCCACTACCCACGGGAATGATACAGGCATGGACATGACTACGACGGGTACGGATGACGACGGAGGCGACGACGGGACGTGTCCCCCGTCGCCCCCTGCCCGGGTGTCCCCGCCCGACGAGATTGGATCCTTCCATGCTATGATTTCCAGGGCATCCGAGCTCTTCCAGCTCTGTCCCGAAGAAAAGAAGGAGGGGTTCCTTTACCAACGGCGCGAGGCTAAAAGGAAGACGGTCCTCGCCGTACCGCTTCTTGATGACATCTGGGATGAGGGGCTTGCCCTCCTCAAGAACCCGTCCACGGCTCCTGAGAAGAGGGACCGGTACGAGAAGAAGTACCGGGTCCCCAACGCTGCCCCCTTGTGCCTTAGGGCGCAACCTACCCCGGACTCGGTCGTTTCGGCGGCGGCCAAGAAGAAAGCGGGGGGGGGCCATCGGCCTCGACTTCAACCTCCCCTCCGGACGGCGAGGGTAGGAAGCTGCAGCGATGACCATCAAGGCGGCCAACGCCCTGGCCTTCGTAGCCCGCTACGACAGGGAGTTGTGGTTCAAGATCGCCCCTCTGTTGGACTTCCTTCCGGATGCCAAGAGGGCTGAGGCCCTGGAAATCTTACAGGAAGGTGAGATTGCCTCGGACCACGCCATTACTGTGGCTACGGACATCGCCGACACCGGTTTCCGTCAGTTGGGCAACAGCGTTTGCCTGAGACGACGAGGATGGCTCAAGGCGACGGATTTCCGCTAGGACGTTCAGACCAAGGTTTTGGACATGCCTTTCGATGGGGACAACCTTTTTGGCAAGGCGGTTGATGAATCCCTTCAGGCGATCAAGACGGACACGGAGACGGCCTGTGCACTGGGTGTGCTCCAACAGCGACGGCCGTCCTTTCGGAGCTCTGGAGGCAGACAGGGTGCCTCCAAGGGAGCCGGCAGCAGCTCCTCTACGTACCGTCAAGCGACAAGGTCTTCGTCGCAGGAGGCCTACAGGGGACACGGCAAGTCAGGTGGATCCCGCCGTTGTCGCCAAGGTGGTCAAGGAGGCAAAGCGGCCTCCAAGCAAGATTGAACCGACCGTCGGGTCGGGCCCCCGCCGAAGCACCCCGGTGGGAGGCCGGCTGACGAAGTTCGTCGGCGTGTGGGAGTCCATCTCCACCGACCGTTGGGTGATGGACGCCCTGGCCCGGGGGCACGCCCTCGAGTTCCAGAAGAGGTGCCCCCGCATTCCTCCCGTGGCCAGGAAGGAAAATCACGTCCCTCAACTGCTGTTGGAAGTAAGGGCGATGCTCAGGAAAGGTGCCATTGAGCTCGTCCCGAAGAGGCTTCGGGGCTCCGGAGCTTACTCAAGATACTTCCTCGTGAAGAAGAAGACAGGAGGATGGCGTCCCATCCTGGACCTGCGACGACTAAACAAATACATCAAGGCACAGAAGTTCCGATGGTCACCCTCCAGCACGTGCTGGGACAGCTGGAGGAGAGCGATTTCCTGTCGTCGTTTGACTTGGAGGATGCTTACTTCAACATCCCTATTCTAAAGAGACACCCAAAGTTCCTCAGGTTCGTGGTCAAAGGGCGGCACTACCAGTTCAAGGCCCTCCCGTTCGGATTAAAATCGGCGCCCAGGGTGTTCACCAAGTGCCTAGCACCGGTGGCGGCGCGGCTGCGCCTGCAGGGGATCCACGTCTACCCCTACCTGGACGACTGGCTCATATGGGCAAGGACAAGGGAGCTCGCCGTGGAACACACTGCGAAGACCGTCCAGCTGCTCACGGACCTAGGGTTCTGCAACTTTCCAAAATCCCACTTGGTCCCGTCGCAAGTCACCCTGTTTCTGGGAGCACAGCTCGACACAGTGGCGTGGCGGGCCTCACCGTCGGAGGAAAGGATAAGGACCATCCTAGGAAAGGTGCAACGTCTGCTGGCCACGGAGGTGGCCAGAGTGAGGTCTATCAAGTCCCTCCTCGGAATGATGTCCTCCTGCATTTATCTGGTGCGCCACTGCAGACTTCGGATGCGGCCCTTGCAAGAATTCCTCGACGCCCACTGGATCCAGACGACGGGCAGCTTCGAGGACAGGATCCCACTCGACGAAGCGTTCTGTCAGGCGATACGATGGTGGGGTGTCCGCGCTCATCTGACAGCGGGAACAGGTTTCCTAGCCCCGGCCCACCAGGTGACGGTGACAACGGATGCCTCCCTGGAAGGTTGGGGAGCGCACACCGGGGGTCTCCACGCGAAAGGCCTTTGGCTCCCGGAGGAGAAGACTCTCCACATCAACATCTTGGAGCTCCGTGCAGTGTTCTGGGCCCTCAGGTCCTTCCTTCCGTCCCTCAAGGGCAAGGTGGTGAGGATCTTCACCGACAACACCACCACAATGTTTTACATTCGGAAGCAGGGCGGAACCAGATCCCCTGCCCTATCCAAGGAAGCCCAGGATTTGTGGCATTGGGCCGTCGCCCAAGAGATGTTTCTGGTACCCTTTCATCTGGCATGGATAAAAAACACCATTGCCGACTCACTCAGCAGAGAGCTGCGCTCGTGCCACAAGTGGGAACTGCGCCAGGATCAAGCGGACCGACTCTTCCGACGATGGGGCAAACCCCAGATCGATCTCTTCGCGAAGGCGGCGAACTCCAAGTGCCGGAGGTTCGCCAGCAGGTTTCCCCAACCGAGGAGCATGGCCGATGCTTTCTCGTTCCCCTGGAACGGCCTGTTCCTTTATGCATTCCCGCCGTTGCCTTTGCTACTCCGGCTCGTCAACCAGCTCAAGAGGTCCCGGTGCAGGATGATCCTCGTCGCACCGGCGTGGCCGAGGCAGATCTGGTTCCCGGACCTTCTGGACTTGTCAGCGTCCACACCAGGCAAGCTGCCGACAGACGCGGATCTTCTCTCCAGAGAAGGAGGCGCCATTCTTCATCACGAACCAGAGTCGCTGAACTTGCAGGCCTGGCTCCTGCAGCACTAGAGTTTGGAGGATACGACATCCCGGCCGACTGCAGAGAGGTTCTTGCAAAGGCCAAGGCAGCCTCAACTCTCAAGTGCTACGGACATAAATGGAAGAGGTTCTCTGTCTGGTGCCGTGCACAGAAGATTAACCCTCTGCGGATTATGGCCCCTCAAGTATTGCCGTACCTACTGTCTTTGGCCAAGGCTGGCCTATCTCTTGCTTCCATCAAGGTACATCTGGCTGCCGTCTCACATTACACCAGAACTACAGGACGGGCATCCTTGTGGTCTTATCGTCTGGTGCAGGAATTTATGAAAGGACTGTTCCGATCATTCCCGCCGGTGAAGGCCCCTGCCCCGGCGTGGGAGCTCAACGTGGTGCTAACTAGGCTCATGGGGGCCCCATTCGAGCCTATGCATTCAGTGCCGTTGAAGTTTCTGTCGTGGAAGACCGCATTCCTCGTGGCCATCACCTCTGCACGACGAGTGGGAGAGATCCAGGCCCTGTCTTGCAAGCCTCCATACTTGACTTTTCACGACACGAGGGTGGTGCTGAGGACGCACCCCTCCTTCATGCCCAAGGTGCCGTTGGACTTCCACCTCAATGAGCCCTTGGTGTTGCCAGTTTTCTTCCCGTCGCCTTCGTTGCCGGCTGAGAGGACTCTGCACTCGCTGGATGTAGCTAGAGCACTGAAGTTCTACGTGGACCGCACGAAGAGTTTTCGGAAGACATCACAGCTGTTTCTGAACTTTGGACCTGTGAATCAAGGGAAGGCTCTCTCGAAGACTTCCATTTCCAGATGGCTCTCCGGCTGCATCATGCACTGTCACCGGTTGGCAAACCGACCGTTGCCAGGCCGTCCGAGGGCCCATTCGACCAGAGCGATCGCTGCTACTACGGCGTTCCTGTCTGGTGTGCCCCTGCTCGACATCTGCAGGGCTGCTACGTGGAGGTCGACGCACACCTTTATGAGATTCTACTGCATCGACCGGGATTCCAGGGAGGAGTCCAGAATCGGCCAGGCAGTGCTGCGCAACCTGTTCGCCTAAGGTGAGCCTGGTGAGGAGGTAAGTGTTGCTTAATGTTGAGTGGTTGTATTGCTTGATATTGAGCCTTTGCCACCTCCCGTGGTTGTGCATGTGTATACTGCTATGTATTCTTATATTCATGAGCATGTAAACCCATGCCAGACCCCATGCTGGAGAAGGAACAAGTTACTTACCTGTAACTTGTTCTCCAGCATGGGTCTGGCATGGATTCACATGCGAACCCTCCCGCCTACCCCTCTGCGGCTCTTCACTTGGTCATACTGCCACTTCCCGTGCTACCAAATCTGAGGATGGCTGCCAGGGGCGGGGCTTAGGGAGAGGGCAGTCATTGGCTAGGGGCAGTATAACCCAGAGACCAGTGATTGGTTTCTACTGAGAAAGACAGATCAGAAACGAAAATGATACTGATTTTTTCTATACCGAGGATTCCCGGCCTGACGACGGGGAATATTCATGAGCATGTGAATCCATGCCAGACCCATGCTGGAGAACAACAGTTACAGGTAAGTAACTTGTTCCTTTCGACAAATCAATGTTGTTTGCTAATGTCTGTCGCGAGGACATGGGAAGCTTTAATTCCTACAGGCGCCCTTTTGATGTAATGAAGGCACGCCCCTATACGCTCACACCAGAAAAAATATGACCCGCTAGGGAAAAAAGGCCAAGAGATTTCTTGCAAGGATAACAAATTTTAATCGTACAAAAAGTAATGGTGCAAACAAAATTCTCTGCAACTCGAGAACGTTCTGGGCTCAAGTGATACAAACATAAGCTTATAAGGCATCGCTGCATCATCTCCATAAAGTAAAATTCTGCATGGCTGGTTGGTGAGACCCTATGCATGGGTCTGCTCCATAGGGGATGCCAGGCTGTGATTGGTTGCAGTCTTGCCCGTCTGTCTTCTCTCACGTGGGGTCAGCTGGGCTCATCCCTCCAGAGACTGAAGGTCAGGCGCTTCACATGTTGCTATTACAGAGTTACCATTGCAAGATAATACTACTACATCATTATGGCATGCATCTGGGAAACTTGGCGACTGACACAGGGGGAGGAACACGATCATGCTGACCCACACATGCTTTGCACAGTTCATATCGCACTCTCCAAACCCAAGGCTTCCACCCTCGTTTTGAACCATAATTTATTTCTCTCTGTAGCTCATACTCCAAAGGGTTGTATTTATGGAATAAGGTAAAATGGCTGAGTTTCTTTAGATCTTTTTGCGACCATTGGTTTTATGGGTGGTGGTCTGAGGTCATCCACTATCGCACAATTCAGAGTTTTTTGGACTGGGTAAGTGGTGGGTGCCATTACTCCTGGTGGGCTGGGAGGGGGTTGGAGATCTGCTGTTGGCCCAGCTGTGATAAATGTGCGTTGCAAGGAGCCTGATGCTGTCTCATTGTGGAAACAGAAAAATAATATGAGGCCGGGAAGCCCAAAAAGAAACACACCAACACAGGTTCCAAAGAACATACAAGTGATTTATTTAAAAGCTACAACAGTTACCAAAGTCAATTGACAAACGGATAGCTATTCGGCTCTGAGTAACATAACGAACTTCAACGAGAGTTCACTGCGTTAGTGAGAGAGACCGTACATTGGAATACTTGGGCTTTTTATACTCTTTATCCAGCCCCTGGCCAACCCCCTCGCGGGTTAACCATTCTAGAAATCAGGCCTATGGGTTCCTAGCCAGGTCAATCCTATAATATATGCATTTTGATTAGTTTCGCTGATATAGTGTTACATTTACACATAGGTCAACAATAGGACAAGGTCTCAGTTCGCGACCCCGACAAGTGGCCTGCAGGCATATTAATTATTCGTGTGTACGGAGGTCACTTCGGCCAGAGTCTTACTCAAAATGTCATTTGGCCTCCATTTTGATGTTCAGGCTGACTTCCACATTACAAGAGAACCTAAAATGGCGGCTTAATCCAAGATGGCGACTTACATTACTTTCTCTAAGGTCAAGACCTTGCCGCAGAGTTTGTTCGCATATGATGTTTAGACAACTTGGCGTAGGCCAATACACATACAATTGTTGCGATAGGAGGCATAATATTGTTTCAATTCCGACAAACCCTCCTTTTGGCCTATGCCAAGTGCTAATATCATTTCTAATACTTCTGTAAATAACTCCATGCATTGTCGTCTATACATCCCGAATCATTATCTGTAATGTCTATAGCCATTAGGTCGTTCATCAGAACCTCTTGTAACACAAACTCTTTAGATGCTGTGTCCGGGGCATACATTTTGTGCCCTACTGTGCTCACCGCTTGAGCACAACATCCCCCTAGCATTGCACATATACTAGGTAGACATTGGAAACAGCAACAAAGGAATAGCAGGATTCCCAAAATAACCAGGATAACAGAAAACACCTTCCAACCCCAGGATACTAGAGAATCCAAGAACCAGGCGCTAATATTCCAATCTCCCACAGGAACATGCACCTCAGAACTAAGGATGTGCAAGTTCTGTATTGCTTTGAAAATTGTCGGTGAGGAATCTGGTACGAAAACACAGCAAGCGGACCCCACTAATTTGCATACTCCACCACGTTCTGCCAGGATGACATCTAATGCCATCCGATTCTGGAGCGCTACCAATCTTATTGCCTTTTGTTCTAGTGTCATATTGTAGAGTATATCCGTGGTCCGGTTGATGGTTCTCTCCAGTACTCTTGCTAGTCCTCTAATGTTTTCAGAGTTTGCTATCTGTCCCCAAAATGGTACAACTGATTTCGCTATATCTCCCAATACTTGCCCAGGGGTATCTCCGTTCTCGTCCCGCCGTGGGCGAGCCTTAGAAACTTCCAATGTACTAGCTATAAATACCCCAGGTAACAGGATTCCTAAATAACAGGTTCCCTGCCAATCCTTGGGCAACCAGGGAAATGCTGAACTACCACAAACGAAATAGACAGGCCCCCCTACATACAGAGGCCTGTTCTCCCCAGTCAAATTTACAATGTTCACACAACCCTCAAAATCTCCCATTGGCCGAGTGCCATTTCTTTGTACACAAAAGGGGACTGAATCGGGGCTATGGTTAATAGAGTAGGAAGGGGGCACAGCGTCCTTATTGCCTATCTGAGCCATTTTAAAGGAAATTAGAGTTTGGAAAGGAAACGATAATTTATCAGATGGCCTAATAGAAGCAACATTAGGTCTACTCCTATTTGCAAAAAGGGAGCATCCCAGGGGAGTCAATTCACGTTTCTCAAAATCATTTAAATTAGTTCCATCAAAGTTCCCTGAGATGCTATCATTCCAACGGCCAAAGAATAGTGCTCTAAGAGAAGCATAGCAAGCAGTCATTAAAGGTAAAGGGTGAATATACCATCCTAGCCCTTTGTTCCCATGTTGCGGTAAATGGGTGCAAATCCAACAATTACTCTTATTAAAAATGGCATGCGTTGCATTCATTACTATCATTAAAGTGTTATTATGATACTTTCGTCTATTCTGGGAGTCTCTAGGTGACAAGGTGTGGAGGTGTACAGAGGGAGTCAAAGCAGTAGGTACAATCTCAATTGGCAGTAGAGGTTTCAGAGGGTAAATTTCTTCGAAATACCAAAGTCCCATAGCAGTAATTACACAAATTCCAATTATTATTAACACAACACAGCAATACGTTTTCGGGGCCCAGGCACATTGTTCGTTGTCCGAGTTGGTCACCCCCTTATTTACAAGTCCAATGCGGGGAGCAGCGGTGGAGGTGGCAGGCATCGTAGTTTCTCAATCGACGACCCCAATGTTCGTTGCTGGCGACACTACGGTCCCGCGACTTCTTAGTCCTTCCCAACCCTAGCCAGCAGAATCCCTTTTTTTTCCTTTTGTTCGAAAAGGAACTTTTCTTTTACAAGAGAAAACTTTCAATCACTTCTTCTTTCCAAGTGCACGGAAAAGACGCGTGCCGTAGTTCTATTTTCTTCGTCGAAGGTTGTACCTGGTGGTACCCAGAAATGTTTGATCCGGAAACAAGGCAACGTCACTTCCTGAGGGAAGCGACGTATCGGAGGCGACGGAAGTCGCAGAACTTGAGACAGTGTTTTCCGGAAGTGACTTTTCCAAAGAGTGCGGAGACAAAATGGACTGTTCCCCAAGCTCCACGGGCTCAGAGAAATTCTCCGACGCACTCACAGCGCTGTTTGCTACTCCAGGATCAGAGATTGTAGCATCAGTGAGGGGTTCTGCTTCTTCTATAACGTGTGGCGTCCGGTGAGGAAGTTTCTTGACATGCGTCGCGTGGATCCAATGTTTTTTTCCAGCCATCCGCACTGCTGTCTGGGTGACCAACAGCACCTGGTAGGGTCCCCTCAAGCGAGGAGCGAGACAGGAAGACCTTTCGGAGGCCTTCACTAGGACCCAACTTCCAGGCTGAATATCGTGTCCTGGGCCCGTAAACCGTACAGGTAAAGCTGGACCTGATGGTAAATGAGATACAGATTTTTAGTCAACTGGTTACAGTAGTCTACAAGCAATACATTGTCCACCTCCCTCAATGCTTTAGGCTTCGGAAGACCCCAAATATTAGCAGGTCTCCCCATCACTACCTCAAATGGAGAGAGCCCAGTCTTAGTTTGAGGTGTGGTACGCATGGCTAACAATACAATAGGTAAGGCGTCTGGCTATTTCAGTTTGGTGTCGGCACATGTTTTTGCAAGCTTATTTTTTAGGATGCCGTTATGTCTCTCTACCAACCCAGCACTTTGAGGATGCCTAGCTGAGTGAAATCGTTTTTAAATGTGTAACGCTGTGCATTTCTGCAAAATTACTGCTGCAACAAAATGGGGACCATTGTCCGACCAAATTACCCTTGGAAGCCCAAATCGTGGAAAGAATTCTTTTACCATAGTCTTTGCAGTGGTCATGGCAGTAGCATCTTTAACGGGGAAAGCCTCGACCCATTTACTAAAAGCACAAATAATCACAAGAACATATTTTAGATTGTTACACCGTTCCATCTCAATAAAATCAAAGTGAATGACCTCGAAGGGAACAGAAGGGGGCCCAAAGCTTCCCCTTAGAGTTACTGTCCCCTTCCCCACATTGTGCTGTAAGCAAATCATACAATTCTGAACATGGCGCTGTGCAATCTTCAAAATTTTATCATTCACCCATACTTGCTCTAGCATTTTCGTGATCTGCTGAGCACACACATGCATAGGACCGTGTGCCATTGTAACCATTGCCAGCACATATGAATCATGGAGCAACCATTTTCCTTCAGATGTATCCACCCAACACCCATCGTCATCCAGTTTCCCCATTCCTTCAGCCCCCTTTTTAGATTCTTCTATTGTGGCATCAGTTTGGATATCTCGCACAGACCCGATACCCTCATCCATTACATAGGCATCTTTTGTTTCCCTTAGAGCATACATGTCTGCGCTAAGGTCTGTGGCCGTTTGCCTGGCTATCTGGTCAGCAAAAGCATTCCCTTTTCCCACATCATCTATGACCTTACGATGTGCTGCACATTTCATGATCGCTAACTGCCTAGGAAGTGAGAGTGCCGAGAGCAATTGCACTATCAGGGGACCGTGCTGAATCTTGGTCCCATGTGAGGTTAGGAACCCTCTTTCCGACCAGAGCCTCCCGAAGTTGTGAGCCACCCCAAAGGCGTACTGGCTATCAGTATATATGTTTACTGTATGCCCTTCGGAGAGTTCACAAGCTCGGGTCAACGCTATAAACTCTGCGGCCTGCGCGGAGTTACGGGAATTCTTAGTTTCAACAACCGTACTCAACGTAGTAACTGCGTAAGCAGCTGTAGATGTACCATCTGGAAGTTTGAAGCAGGAGCCATCACAAAACAGCTCCCCTTCTGCATTGCCCAAAGGAGTATCTATAAGGTCTATCCTGCCCTTGGTTTCCAGTACAGGCAGTCATGTAATTCTTCGTCACCGCAAACAGTATTTTGCGGGAAAGGTAGAAGTTCAGCCGGATTAAGAACACAACACCTCTTAATTTGAATGTGAGGGGCAAACAGAATTAATTCACACCTTGTCAGCCGTGCAGAGGTGAGGTGTTGCGTTTGAATTTTATTCAATAGGACATCTACAGAATGAGGTACCATCAAAATTAAATCATGACCTAGGACCATTCCCTCACTCTGTTTTACAGACGCAGCAGCAGCGACAGCTCGCAAACATCTTGGAAAAGCGCATGCGACAGGATCAAGGGCGGAGGAGTAGTAGCCGCACGGCCTATTCTTCCCTCCATGTTCCTGCATTAACACAGCCAAAGCACATCCATCACATTCATGCACAAACAACACAAAGGCCTTGTCATAATTTGGAGTACCCAGAACCGGTGCAGAGCATAACGCGGTTTTGAGAAGCTCAAATGATCGTTGATGTTCCGATTTCCATGGCAGTGGCAGAGAAATGCCCTTCTTCGTCAAAGCCAACATCGGTTTTATCACTAGTGAAAAGTTCGGGATCCACAAACTACAGTAAGAAGCCATACCTATTATGGCCCTGACTTCCTTCTGTGTATTTCGAACAGACATGCCAGAAATGTGTTTTATTCTTTCAGGTGTCAATCTTCTCCCCTCCTTTGACAGGAGGTAGCCTAAATAGGCGACCCCCTGACAACAATATTGACATTTTTTGAGCGAAGCTTTATGACCATTTTTAGCTAAATGAACAAGCAACAGTACAGTGCCTTCTTTACAAGCACTTTCAGAATCTGCAGCCAAAAGCAAATCATCGACATACTGAAGTAGTGTACAAGTAGATGGCAATACAAGCGTGTCAAGCTGCTCTTTCAAAGCTCTGCTATAGATGCTTGGACTTTCAGTATACCCTTGAGGTGCCCGAGTAAATGTGAATGAACGTCCACCCAAGGTGAACGCGAACAAATACCTACTCTCCTTGTGTATAGGAATACTAAAGAGAGCATTCTTTAAGTCCACAACACTAAAATACGTAGCTGTAGCAGGGATCATTGTTAGTATCGTTGTTACATCAGGCACAATTGGAAATTGTGGGGCGACAACTTTGTTAATAGCATGAAGATCAATTATAAAACGGTATGGGATTGCATTGTCGCCTTTCTTGTATACAGGCAAAATTGGGCTGTTACATAAACTACCTGCAATCTCTTCAATCACCCCTCGATGCACAAAATCGGAGACAATGCACTTCAAAGCACGCTCGCCCTCAACTGATATTTTATACTGCAGAATGCGTGGTAATTTAACTCCATGTTTCAAAACTTTTTTAACAGGCTCAATCTGTAGTACCCCGACATCATTGTCGTCAACCGCCCATAAAAATTCCGGAACAACACTAAATTCAGGAGGCAATGGTCGAGTCAAAAACTGAGAATTGGGAAGTTGCTGTGGTGAAACCGTCAGTCGTACTCCATCAGAGGAACAATGAATTACTGCTTTCAATTTTTTCAGCAGATTTAACCCCAGCGAATTCTATCCACAGTTCGAAGTCAGAAGGAAGGGGCAATGGTCCATAAAGGGACCCAAAGAAAGACACCGGTGAAGAAACCGGACAAACAATTGGTATACCAGAAAACCCTACAGAAACGTTTGTTTGCCCTGACAGTGAAACGTTTGGAACCCGGGAATGATCAATGGAGCACTTCTGTGCTCCAGTGTCTATCAAAAACTGATGTTTCCTATTCCCCACTAACAATTCAACGTAGGGGCCTTTCTGATTAACGGGAATAGGTGAAGGTTCCAAACCCTGCTTCGGGCAGTCCTAATGAAACAAAATGTTATCGGAAGGAAGCTCTTCAGAAAGGTAGGCAGCAGAAGGGTGATCAAATATGTTTCTTGTATCCACACTCGGAATCTGATTTTCCCGTGGAAAAGGTTGCTGAGGATCTTGCGAGAACTGACCTCTATCAGGGCCCCCTCGCTCCGGGGCGACCTCTAGGTCGTCTACCCATACTCCCAAATGCATTGTTTGACCTTTGGCGAAGGACGGGGCACTGTGCTCGCCAATGACCTTCCTGGCGGCAATAGGCACATTGATTAATCACAGAACCCAAAGGAGCGTTTCCTTTTGGGACATACTGACCTCTGGTCTGTGACATACCTCCTCTGGGATTTCTAACAATTTGTTGTAATAATACTTTAGTCTTCAAATCTCCTTTCCTCGTCTCTATTTTCTCTTTTTCATTATTCACACGGTTCTCATAATACTGAGCCATGTGCAAAACTTAAGATTGGGATTTCGCTTGCCAAGCGCTCTCAGAGGACATAATCTGTGACTGGATGTCGGGCAACAACCCACGTACAAATTTGTCCACAAACAACCTTTTCCCAGACTCTGTGCCCAAGTCCTGTCCACTGAAATCAGAGAATTCCTGTTTGAATCTATTAAAGAACTCAGTGGCACCTTCAGTTTTTCCTTGAACACAGGCCGTAAGCTTGTCCCAAATAATTCTTTTCTCAGGAATTATGGTTTTCAATTTTGCGACAATTCTATCAGGCAAAGTAAGTATTACCTGAGGTGGTTTTTCACCAGCCGGTCTTTCCCCATCAAACCTAGTCATGTTAGCCCACGTATCTCCTAACCCTGGCACATCGTCTATTGTTCGAACCTGCTTCCATAAATCTACGGGCAGGAGTACAGGGAATAGCAAGTCAATGTCACTTAAGGTGAACACAGAGGACTGCAAAACGGACTCTATCTCTTTGTAAAACCCTGTTGGGTTTTTCCTGATATCGGGAATTGATTGTCTAATAGTGTTCACTTCCTGTCGTGAAAACGGGACGTGAACAAATTGCGATACATAGTGTGCAGGGATGTCCACAGCGGGTGCACCAGTCCCAGCGTTAGCGGGAATCTCAACCTTAGGGACAAACGTCGGAGGAACCTCTCTCATAGGCAACTGAGATGTAGGTAACTCTGACCGCTTACTAAGCAACAGAGCCAGGTCGAGCGCTAAGGCAGCTGAAGAAGTGTCGGGCGAAAAAGCCCTCTTACAAATACCCAACAATTCTATAGGACAACTAGCCTTCTTCCTTACACATTCATCTTGCAGGTACTGTACCATTACCTGAAGCACCTTCATCTGCATTTCTACTGTATACTGACTATACGTGTCATATACTACATCTGGCGGTATCGATGAATCCGAGATCCATCGAATCGCATCTTTGGTACAAATTCATACTTCCTCAGGTGCCGATCTACAACACGGGAGGAACCGTTTCTGCACATACATACTGTCGTCTTCATCATCCTCACCTCGTGATTTCTCAAAGTCCCTCCTATACTCAAACAATCTCTCAACATGACCTTGTACTTTCTCCTCTGTGTCCCTCGAAAGTGCTAAAGCATTTAGATCCCTCACCCCTTGTGGGAGATCCAAATTATGTAATCTACCCCACATTACACATAAATGAGTCCCCAAACCTTCGATAAAAACATTTTTCTCTGGAAAATTGTCCATATTTGATAATGTGGAAAAAACGTTAACTTGATCACCTTTCTCCATACAGTGCTTAGCCCATGCAAATAATTCCTGTTTCTTGCCTGTAGAAACAGTATTTCGAGTGACAATCTTCGACCCCACACCCCGATCAACTTCAGTCAATACAGAACTACTCGGGAGCAGAGGTGTGGGCAAATTCAATGGAGGCGCAAGGATCGGCGTAAGAGGAAGGGGTGGTGCGATAGGCGGAGGAACAACAACTAAAGGAATAGGAACAATAGGTTGCACAGGGGGAACAGGAATAACAGCAGGAATAACAGCAGGAATGGGCAGAGCACCCGGGAGAGAATCATACGGAGGTGGCGCGGAGGCACCAGGTCTGCGTTTGTTTAACAATTTTTCAATAAATTCTTCGGAAACATGGAAATCTTTAGAGGGATACATTTTCTGGATACCTAGTGAGAAAGCCCTATCCATATTTCTAACTGACTCCGAATGTTTTTCTTTATCAACACCTTTTCGGCATTTGTCTTGTGACGGCGTGCATGTTTATCCCTACTTTTAAGCTGCTGCAATGCTTCTTTTTTCCAATTCTGCAAAACATCAAATGCTGCAGGCATGGCCTTCTTTTTTAGCAAGACCGATTCTAGGTATTCAATACGGGGGATCTCGAAACTACCATTGATTGGCCACTGAAATTCGGAGGCATGTCTGGTTTGTCTGTGCCAAATATCATTAAATACTATACTTCCAATGCCATACTTACAGTACATGGTACATGCCGACGACCCCTCCTGTGGTGCCGGGCGGCTAAATTCCAAAGATTGTCGATCGCTGCGGAACAGAGCCCTAAAGCAGCTAGACAATTTCCCAGGCATTTCACAAAAAATTGGTGTTACTTGGTCAATAATTGTGTCTGCAGATACAATACGCCAAATTCAAATTGTCAGGATTAAATTAAGAGCCGGGTCACGACTGCACCTGACCAAACCTAAGGAGGACCGTACGGTTTACCAAAGAACTTACCTAACGAATTTTACCTTGTGTTTGGTGGTTTCGACAAATCTGCCCGCCTCAAAAATGGACCCTCGTCAAGATGCCGTGTCAGACCACACGACTATCGTCCAAGGATCGGATCGTGCAGCGCTGCCGAGGTATCGCGGCTCGTTCGGTCGGGCCCGCAGTATCACACTGTCCGATCCCGGTTCGATAGTCTGCGTCAACCTTCAATGATCCGGCATCAATCCTGAGGGTCCCTGTTCGGGCGCCAACTGTGGAAACAGAAAAATAATATGAGGCCGGGAAGCCCAAAAAGAAACACACCAACACAGGTTACAAAGAACATACAAGTGCTTTATTTAAAAGCTACAACAGTTACCAAAGTCAATTGACAAACGGATAGCTATTCGGCTCTCAGAGTAACATAACGAACTTCAACGAGAGTTCACTGCGTTAGTGAGAGAGACCGTACATTGGAATACTTGGGCTTTTTATACTCATTATCCAGCCCCTGGCCAACCCCCTCACGGGTTAACCATTCTAGAAATCGGGCCTATGGGTTCCTAGCCAGGTCAATCCTATAATATATGCATTTTGATTAGTTTTGCTGATATAGTTGTACATTTACACATAGGTCAACAATAGGACAAGGTCTCAGTTCGCGACCCCGACAAGTGGCCTGCAGGCATATTAATTATTTGTGTGTACGGAGGTCACTTCGGCCAGAGTCTTACTCAAAATGTCATTCGGCCTCCATTTTGATGTTCAGGGTGACTTCCACATTACAAGAGAACCTAAAATGGCGGCTTAATCCAAGATGGCGACTTACATTACTTTCTCTAAGGTCAAGACCTTGCTGCGGAGTTTGTTCGCATATGATGTTTAGACAACTTGGCGTAGGCCAATACAAATACAATTGTTGCGATAGGAGGCATAATATTGTTTCAATTCAGACATCATGGCGCATTCCTCTCCAGGATAACAAGTAATTGCAACAGTTAAGGAACAAAGTATATTTTCTATGGGAATTATCAGCGCTGGTTCATCTGCCCTCAGCGTTTGGGCCTGTTCAGGTTTTCTCCACCCGGCCTACGTTTACCGCGCAGCCATGCAGGACTGAATATGCCTACCATAACTATAAAAATTGCGTCTCTTGACATGCGCACACTAAGTCTATGCATCTATAATTCTTGCAATATTCTGTTTGTGCCGGATTTCTTAGCACATCCCTCTCCCCCCTGGTACATCGCACGTCTATTTATGGGTCTTGCCTCACTCTAAAGTGCCTAGGGTGGTGGGAAAGGCTCATTTCCTTTCCAACAGTACACAGCCGAAAAGTGTGCATTTGCTAGAGAAAGTGAGCACTCAGCCTTTCTTGGTGCTGGGTATTTAAACCTTAAGGGAAGCATGAAGTATTTGTTGTTTTTCCTGGCCTTTTGCACAGTGGATGTGGCTTGCTTCTTTTTTGTTCCCACTCAAGTCATCCTAGCGATTGGTGTTTATAAGATGCCGCACACCGGCAATTCCAGTTTCAGAGTGCTTGGTAACAGATGTTACTAATGATCATTATTAATAGCCACATATTTTGTTCACGATTTCCAATCTTGTAAGGATGAAGGCTTGAGTTGTCCTGAAGGAATATCGAATGAGTCTGCAGCTAACTGTTACCTCCTCCTCCTCAAAGACTTGCTCACAACTTGTAGAGCTGTCTACTCCCCTTAGATGCAGGCAGCAATTTCAGATCCAGCTGTTTTAATGAACATAGGAAGCAGGAAACAAAATGTGTATATTTCCCTACATTCTGGAACAAGGCCCTAAATCCACCTGGTTGCCAAAACAGTCATGTTGTCCTCCCCTGGATGGGGACATGCTCCCAATGTCCAGTAAGGTCAGTCATAAGCAATAGCTTAAAAGTGATTTGGTCACCCTGACTCTTCCCACTGTATCAGTAGATGACACAGTAAAAGTGAATGAGGGAACTTGCACCCTTTTTTTTCCTGAAAGAGGTGAGTGTCTTCTTGGGTGGGGAAGTGGCCAGCAGTCTGTATGAGCGAGCACAGTATGCTCTTGTTCACCTGTTAGGTGTTTTGAGCAGTCAGCAATGAGATTCGGACACAAGGTTGTCATGTTGTGGCTAAAGACTTTAATGAAAATGGTTTGGGAAAATACCTCTCTGACCCAATTCTAAAGAGGAGTGTACCTATCTAAAAAACTAAACTAAGGATCTGTCTGTTTCAGGATGTCAATAACTGAAAAGCCGTCCTTGTGTCCAGAATGCCCTATCCTGACCCTCACAATATAAATAAAACAATAAAGGGTGCAAGGAAATGTCTTAGACCTGATCTTGGCAAAAAAGGATTCACAACTGAAAATAAGAATAGCGTCCAACAAAAATGTTCTCCAAGGTGAAAGACCTTGGATTCAGAGGGTGTTCCTCTTCCCCTGGATTCTTAAGTATGATGGCATTGCCTCTTTTACTAACATTCCTTTGTCTCTTTCCTTGGGTCACAAGATTCCTGTTTAGGCAACAAGTTCTGCAACAGTCTTTCTTTAGCACAAGTTTTTCCTCTGTTTAGAAAATACTGTCGTCCTTTATCGTTTCTGGTAGATTTGCAAAATCACCTGGTATACTCCCTTGTCAGGATCCCTTATTCCAGTCCAACTATACTCTCCTGCCAGGACTTTTCTTGTTATTTCAGTGCCTGCTATACTCCCCTGCCAGGACTTCTAATGCGTTTCAATTGCCCGGTATCTTTCCTTTACCAGGATTTCTTTTGTGTTTCACAGATTCTCCGTATCACCAAAATGGTATGTGTTGTTCTTGGTATGGTATATATGTCTGCAGTAATGTTCGCTCCAACTTTGCCCCACACTTGCATCTTATGCATCTCATGCATCTGTAGCTCACCGGGGTTTGAATCTGTGCCTTGCCTTTTCTGCAATCAAACAATCTTCTCATAGTTTTAGCATTGCAATTGTAGTTGGTGTGGTTGCCCTAACGCCCTGGGTCCCCACTGGCTTCGGGTTGACTCACTGGTTCTCTCCAGCGTCTCCGGTCAGGTTTGCGCTTCTGCCATGAGGCTCTTTCACTCACTTCCTACTCTGGAGTGGGCAGACATCCTTCTGGCTCTCTTCGCCGCTCTGCGGTCACACACCTGCTTCCCTTCAGGTGCCGGTAGTAAGAACGCTGCCTATTTCAGCTGCCGAGCGGCCAGGAACTCTCTCGCGGGTCCCTGTGCCTCCACGGGACTTTATGCTCATGCACTGCGTTTCTCCTTCGATCTCTGTGGTCTCCTTTTCTCCGCCACACCGGTACGTGTTTCTTGCCCTGACCACCCTTTGCATACACCTCTGCATAAGAGCCAGCCTCTTCTCCTGCACTGACACACTCAGTAGTGCGGTTGACATCTTTAAATGTCCAGAGCACAGATGATTCTGTAGAACCACTAGTCTGCAAATTGAGCTTCAGGCTCATGTTACAGAAAAAGGCCTTGCGTATTAGAGGGCCTTCCTCATGGGGAAGGGGGAGATACTGTGTCTCGTCCAATGAAGTCATGACATCCCCCGTGGTAGTTGTCTCCTCCCATGCAATCCTCCCTCATGTAGCCACCCCCAGGGTCAGGATCGGGTAGCAGCTGCCCTTCCCTGGCCACATGGGAGGAGATCCCCGCCAGGGACTCTGTGATGACTCCATTGGATTCATCACTGTGCACAAGTAACATAAGAAGCCCAAGAGCTGGAGAGCATGTGAAGATGGATGGGGAGCTGCTCAGAGGCAAGTAGTAGAAAAGGAAGAGAAGTGATATGTCCTTATCGAACAAACATTCAAAGGATGATGTCTTTTTCCTTGAACTTGAATGTCTGAAGATCTTATTGTGGGTTTACTAGGCCCATTTGTAAAGCTGGTTTGAGTGAAGGTAATGTGGTGGGATTTCCCTGGTGCACAAGGTTGATTTATGCATGTTTATCTTGTGTAGAAAATGTATTTTAACAGATTGGGTTTTATGCTACTGTGCCCAGAACAGAGAACATGGCTTTCACTGTAAGACTTTAATATTGTGTGGGATCTTTAATGACATTAGATAATGTGTGTTGTAAGGAGTGTGGGTGGTACAAACACTGGTAACATTTTACGGGATTGCCATCTCCACTGGAATGCCCATCACCCATGACATTAACTAGGGGCGTGTATGTTAGCCCTGAATTCCCATGAGGTTTAATTGTAGACTCTGCGCACTCCCGCACTCAAGTGGTTGCCTGCCCATCAATGGAATTATTGAAGTCCAAACTTTACTAGGCAGGAAAAGGTGTCCCCCAACCCCTCACCACTGTTCATAATATGATCCCAGTCTACCTGCTGCCCAAACAGCTCCATCCTGTATGCATAGAATGTAAATATGTGTCACTGTCCCCAGACTCTCATTATAGTGCCCCTTCATCAGTTGGTTTGTCCTCATTCAGCCTTCCCAGGGACTGCCTGTGTCTTCTGTATTGTTTCCTCTGTGTGTTATTTCTGTTGGAAAAGACACTCCTGAAAGATCAGTGAATGCAATAAATACCGTAAGGATAGTGTTACAAAGTCCTCTGCCTAACCTTGGGAAGCAACACTGAGGTATTAAAGGGACCTGAGGCTGCCGCGATCTAGTAGATGTTGGACCCAGAGGAGGTGTATGGGGAATCTCCAGTTAGTCTCACCACTAAGATGGAGGACAATCCCAGGAGCACACTCACCCATTGCCAGGGCGAGGAAGTCCAGGAAGATAGATGAAACAAAACCTTTTCTCGCGATACTCTGGTAAATGGAATAAGGAAACCCACTCTCCCAAGGTATCTGGTGGAAAGTGATGTCAGGAAATAGCCGTTCTCAATGGTCCCAAAGGCAAAGAAGGACTGTAAGAAAAGGAGAGAGATAGGCGATAAGCACTCAACCAGACTCCCAACAGTCCAAGCCACTCCTATCATGAGCACCTACCAGTTATATGCTATTTGATGTCTTGAATCTCCCGGGTAAAAACAACAAAGAGGTCCATAGATCCTTGAACTGCCTGAAGCTCCCAGTACAGACAGAACAGAGCAATAGTCCAAGCGTTTGATGGCGCCTCACACGACGGCACAAGAACGCCTAACAGATATAGAAAATTCCAACATACAGCAGGTCAAAGGTCTTTCTGAAGGAGAGCAGGTAGCCGAGGGAAATGGAAGCGCTCCAAAGGGTAAACAGGATCAATGCTTGCAGGAACTAAAGCAAGGATTGAATCCAGGTAGCCATAGTTCTAAGCCGAGGGATACACAAAACCAATTCAGTATAACAGGTCAGGGGTCAGGAAATTAATTAATCCAATCACCAAGCTCCACAACCTAGAAACAACAGGAGACAGAATAATCCAGAAACCAAGCAAGGAATCCAAAGAACTGCAGTAAACATGGAGAAATCGCCAGCAACGCTGCTCACCGAAGGCTTGAGAAGCATTAATCCCGTGGAACAGCGTCCATCTTGGAGTTGAGGTTCCTGTTCAGTGCGTCTTTCTACACTGATGATGTCATCATGTTGCTGCAATGACATAATGGACGTGATGCATGGTTTATGCTGAGTGCAATATCACCGGGAAATTCTTTCGTGCATTTTCCTTTTAAAGAAAAGCTATGCAACATTCTGAATCCACCGCCGACTGTGGAAATACATTTCATTCTTTGAGTCAGAGTAGCATGGATTTCGGGAGTCCTGTGAATACAAAGTTGCACTTGGCACACACATGATGATAGGAAACTTAAAAGCATCGTCTGTTAGAGGGACAAAACAAGCTAACACTGTTCTCCTGCTCCTACTACCATAGAGGTGATTACAAAGTTACAATGTCCCCACAACACAAATGTTACATTCACACAACAGCTTTTCTGACTTTTGATTTACACACTGGAAATATACAGGGGCCCAATTCAAAACATGCAACATCAGCAGGATTTCAAAGGGGTGAGGGGGTGAAAGAGGCCTAGCAAATATCTATGGTGAGTTTAAATTCCAAGATGGTGGCAGAACCCTTTTAGCCAACCTGATCACAGGCACATGGACAAGTCAAAGACCAGTCCACGAGACACGGGTGCAATCAATACCCCTTAGGACCACCCAAATGGGTGGGGAAGCAGACATTCAAAGCCATCTTTCTCAGTTCAAGAAGGTGGTCTGTGTGAGAAGTAGCTGGTGGAAGGTGTTTAGAGATGATTGGCATGCTAGAGGCCTATGTTGAAGGCAAAAGGTATTGAGGAGGTTGGAGGGAGAATTATTAATGAGGTTGGAAAGAGAATTTGTACCAAATGGAGAAGGAGCTATTGAGGGGAGGGAGAGTCATCTGGGGAGGAGTTAACAAGCAGCAATTGGAGAAGGAGAGACCCAATGCTATATGTGGAAAAGGACAGAGAAAAACTAGAGGGGGTGATAGAGTTGGAATACCTGAAGATATGGAAGGAGAACTGGTATCCCTACTAGCTAGAGACTCGGGGAAGCTCTGGGCAGACAAGGTTGTCCTGGGTAGATGTTAAAGGTGGGAGGAGATAGGAGACTGCAATCTCACTGAGGGACAGTGGTATCAAAGATGGGAATGTTCCTGGGTACCAACAGGGAGGTCGCCAGCTCAGTGTAAACTCCCAACTCCATCCCTGAAACCCAGACAGTGGACCAGTGTTGAGAGAGAACGATCTTTGTCTCAGACTTCTTGAAAGCAACCTGAGATTCTGCCAAGTTCCATGATGTGTTGGCCTTGGAGGGATCTCACCATGGACTTTCTGGGACTCTGAAAAACTGCAAGATGAACCCAAAGACGAGGGTGCTCCACTGGACTTTGGTGTGGGCCAGGACGACCACAAACCTGGAACTTTGGAGTGCTTTTTCTTTGCTTGTGATTAAATATTTTGGAAATCTTCTTCTGTTTGTTTCTTTGGAAGGATTTGGTGAAACCTTTCTTAGTCACACCTTTAGTGGGTCATCTCACAACTGAATTGTCTTGGCTTTCCACGTGTGAGGTCATGAACTGTGCTGAACTCAAAGCTACCTGTTGTTATCTATTCTTACCCCTATCAGTTACAATTATACTCTTCAGCCCCCTTGATATGAACCACATTACATTTTATTTAATAAAGCACTCAGGTTGTTGCGAACAAACTTGGCTAGTTTGTCCTATGTAGTGAACCAGAAGGAGTCAGACTCAAGGTTAACATTTCAATGGTCTTTAGTTTAACTCAAAAGGAAACATGCCCATCTGTTCCCATTGCTACAAGGGATTTCCCTGCCTACAAGCTAAAGTGAGGGTGCTTGCCAGCTGTCAGAACCAAAAAGTAGCCCTCTGCCCAAATCGTATTCACTATCTGGCCCTACCACTTTAGAAAAAAGCAACATAAAAATGAGCCAGAACTGTAGCCTCCCAGCTCTTGCTTCGTCCGGTCAATGTTAGTTGGATCGCTACCAAAGTGCTGGTTGTAGGACAAATGATAGTTTCACAAAAGAAATGTGTTCAAGTCTCTTTTTAAATTCCTCAGGAAAAATTGCACATTTTAACACAAACCAAATGTCTCAAATTCTTGAAGCGGATGTATACCCTTAGTCCGTTTCCACCAATGTGGACCTTTTCTTTCCCCTAATATTGTGCTTTATATAGATTGATTGAATCCTGCAGGCTCCTTCTTGTAAAAATGTCTCTTATCTCTTTAGAGCAGGCTCCACTGGGGTGATGTCTCTGGCAGATATGTACCTTTTCTCCTTCTCCTTGCTGTCTCAGCAGTTTCGGTGATCCCCGCAACAAGAGCAGAGGATTCTTTCCTCCTTTGTTCCCTGGTCTCGGCTTCAGTTTGCAGGCCCCAGTCATACCATGGTTGCAGCGTGGTCTTGCCATCAGGTAAGACGGTTCGTCTCCTGCCCGTCACTGCAGTTTCTGTGCTCGCCACGCTAAGCACTGAGGATTTGTTCCTCTGTTGTCCTCTGATTTCACTGTCAGTTTGCAGGTTCCAGGCCCACCACGACTGCAGCATGTTCACGCCACCAGGTAAGACAGCTCTTTCTGTCCCAGCAATGTCACCCTTCTCGGTACCAGCCTTCTGGTGTCTTGCTTTCGAATCTTTGGTTCTTCACGGTACCGCTGGCTCCGCGGTCTAGCTCCTCTCTGCCCCCCCCAGGACGTTCTCACATCATAGGGCTCGCCGCCTCAGCTTAGAATGCTTCCTCCTCCGTTCAAGATTGCTTGTCTCTTTACTCTTGCTGCCGTACTTCAAAGAGGCAAGTGTTTTTCGTCAGCTCATGAGTTCAAGGACATGCCAGCATTACCTTGAGCCAAAGATATACAATTAATGTCAATAGGGTTTGAATGCAAAACAGAAGCAACTCCCATATATGCAGAGAGAGTATTTTTCATAGGGTGTTCTATGTTCATTCATCGCCAGTCCTTTTTTCCGATGGGTTTTTTAATGGTTTTTCATTTCGAAAAAAACGTATCAAAAATGTTTTTTTTTTATTTTTGGGGGGGTTCCCCCAAATCCCCCTTCCCATTTTTATTGTACACTATCCCCTACCTCCTCAACCCCTAATATTCTCTAACTCCCTCCCCCCTATATATTTTCCGACAAGTTTTTTCGGGAAACAAAAATAGGTTAAAGGGACTGGTGATGAAAGAACAGGATTCGGAATGGGAGTCCTTGTCCGTCACTCGCAGTGAGGTTCGCCTTTACCAGAACCCTGACGAGGGTCTTGCTTAGCAGGCTCAATCCTTATCTTCACAGGAAGTGGAGACGAATTTCCCATATTCGTCACACCAAATACTAACAACACTTTGACATTAGATGTAGCTCACATTTCTACAACGTTTATGCTAATTTGATTTACAGGTAATCTAGTTTTCAATTGTGTTGGATCCCCGGTACTACGGGCTATAAACAATTGCCCTCGGACGTGTCCTTTGGTGGTCCTACACTATGACTGTCGCTCGTAATGTAAGTTTCTTTGCTCTGTCAATTATTAGAGCAGGGTCTTATCTTTTTCATGCCTGCGCCACCTCCTTCAAGTCTGGAAAGACTCCAAGTGGAGTGGTGGTGGCTGCATGTCGCAGAATATTGGGGGTTGATGGAGTAGTAAGATATTACCAAGTGAGATTTCTTAATGATGACTAAAAAGTGATTGTGTTCTCCTCTGTGCTTCACAATGCACACTATTTCCAAGTATTATATAGCAGCTTGAATGCAAAGCAGCTATGATTGAGCACATAGCGTGCTATTTGTTGCCACTTAATGCCCTGCAAGACAATTTGACCAGAGAAAGACGATCATATGGATATTGCCCAGGGTGGATAGCTCACAAGAAAAACACTGGCCTCTGGCGTGAGGACAGCCTGCACTTTGCAAGTTATCCCTGGTAGGGCCAACGTAGCCCTTCCAAAAATGGGGTAATAACACACATATCTGCAGTTAGAAACTGGTGGAATTTGAGATGAAACTATATTTCTAGTGTAATTTGTGCTGTTGGGATTAGTGGGTCAAATCTGAGTGCAGTCATCTCAGAATGTCATCGTTCTGAGATCAATAGATGAGTACTATTGAGTAGGACAAGAAAACCTCTTCATAAACTCAGATACCATTCAGTTTGTGGTAAGCACTTTATAAGTGGTCTATATTATATTAGCATATGAAAATCGTTATTGATCTCCTCTCAGCCAATCAGAATGTTTAGAGTGCAATCAATAGCTACTGGTACTGACGGCACTGTGATCATTCTGTTTTAGCAGACAGGGAAACAACAATGCAATTTACATGCAAGATTTTGTTTCAACAAGACACTTCCTCTTTGGCTGGACCTTTTATTTTGCTGTAACATGATATTTAAAACAGGAAAGAGAGAGAAAATATTGGTAAATGCTTTCACTTTCTTACAGAGAAAATGTTTACTTTTACATGACACCTAATGCATGCTCATGCTAAACCTGTTCCAGTTTAACCAAATAAAATGAAGACAACCATGTTATTTAAATGCTACAAAATAATCCACACATTTAATTTACTAACTTAGTCTGTTTTCTTTACTCGCTCTTAAAGCACCATTTTTTACATCACCACAAATACTCTGTAGCATGTATTGTTACTACCAGCATGTGCTAATAGCCCTATAGACCTTGGTTCGGGTTATTATCGCTTGGGAATAATTACTCCTCCCAACTTGGTGGCAGGTCATTATCTTGTGATAACGAGCCGTCCCTCAGTTGAAAAGGCTATATTAACACTGGGGTGACTTTTTATAATGATCTTATATTGTTTGAATAACTATAAAACATAACAAGAATACAGCAGGCAGAGAAGCACCTGCGCAGGGAAATGAGAGATATCACATTGTTTCTTGATTTTACTGTTCGGGACAGCATATCCAGCCTAGAGAGCACCAGAGCTCCGCTCCTCTCTAGGATGGACTACTGCAACAGCCTCTTTCTAAATCTACCTGCCTCTACTCTTCGACCATTACAACTTATCCAAAACAGGACTGTGAGGCTTGTCCTTGGCCTCAAGCCCAGGGAGGGCAACTCTCAAGCACTGAAATCTCGTCATTGGCTCCCCGTGGCTGCAAGGGTCAAGTTCAAGACCCTATGCATCGTCCACAAGGCTTTCTGCGGCCTGGGACCGCTCTACCTCCAACTTACACTTTCAAAACATCTTCCTTCTCGAGCTCTCCACTCATCCACCTCCAACTCTCTGAGGGTCAGATGCTTCTCCAAGCAGAGAGTTGGGGGCAGATCTCTCTCCTTGGCTGGGGCCTCCCTCTGGAACAGCCTCCCTGCCTCTCTCAAGCTTAAGCAGAATCACCTCTGGCTCCTGAAGCAACTCAAGACCTTCCTTTTTGCTTCCGCCTTCTCTCTTTCTCTCCCCTGGCGACATACCTGACTGCTCTGCACACTGGTCACCTGGATACCCTCTGAACTCTGGCCCAGGCTCCTGCATGTCCAGTTGCCCTTGCACTGCCTCTGGGCTCCCTCAGCACTTAATGGCCTGTAACTGCAACCCTACAGTCCCTTCTCTCTGCACTTATGAGCCACCCGCTGGCTGCACTTATTGTGTTACCTGCACCCCCCGCCCCGGTACTTCTCCCCTTCCCCACACTTGCGCAATCTGAATGACACAAGGCCTATTAAGATTGTTGTTTTGTCCTCCCTTTGATCTCCTTCCTTGTCTTGTCACGCCTAGAAACACTTGTGTACTGGCGCGTTATAAACGCCATATCATATTATTTGTTTCTCACCACCTTTCTGCTTTTCCCCCTTATTGCTCCTGTGCATTGACATTGTTTCAGAACACTGTTTCCCTGTTAATTATCTCTGTAAAGTAGATAATGGCCACCAGCCAGTCTGCATATCTATAAAGCACCTTGTGCAATTATACTGTGCTACGTCTGTTAAAATGCGCCTAGATAATACTCAAGTGTTTACCTGATCTGAACCAATTCTGTCCTAAAACGGGAGTATTTTGGGATCCTTTACTTGTGAATTTGTATATAGCTGATTTACCGGGAGCTATACAAACTGTCAAAAACTTTCCATCCAAACTTGGTACAGTTCATATACTCTTCATGCAACCCTACTGAGAAGGGGTGTATCTGGCACTTACTCCTTAAAAATAGGCAAATCCTCCCTAAAAATAGAGAATAAAAATACTCACAACAAACAATAGCTAATGGACACATAGGGCCTTGTGTTATTGCTTTCACACAAACGGCTCCATGGATATGTTTGGACCAGTGGTGCCACATGAAGATACTACTACTATTCATGCCTGATCGGAAGAAGTAAACGTATCTTTTAATGTACATGAATAACTTGGTGCAAAGAAATGATTATTCTAAAAACATCTCTATTTTCCAGTTAAAACAGATTTTTACTCGCATATACAATAGTCCCATTATGAAATGGACTTACATTTTTACTCCCCAAAAAATCATTTTACTCCCAACTTCATACAATGGGGAGTAAAGTACTCCCACTTAAACAAGTTATCTGGAGCACTGCCTTCATGGGTTATGCAGATGACATTACTTGGATAGACTGTACTCCCGTGGGCCTTGAAAGGTAGTTAGCGGCACTTATGCATTACTCACAAGATGAGTACTGAAATCACGAAAAAGTGTGTACTTTAGACCCAAGATATGGGCATGCAAAAACGGAAGCTGTGTAGCACTGAGCAAGTTGAAAGCTTTGCATATCTGGGCGTATTATTTTGTAGCAAAAAGAAAACGAGAGAGAGAATGAATCTACAAGCCATGTGAAACTGAATCGGTTCAAGTTTTTTTAAAAGAAAACTGCAGGGTACCTCCTGAAAGGGCTGCTTTTAGCTATGATAAAGGCAAAGTTCCTGATATTGTATATTATATTTATTGGATATTTATAAGGTGCTTCTACAACAAGACAGTGTTTCAAAGCGCCACAAGGCACAGGGGAAGGGAACAAGGGATTGATATGGTTCTGATTCCAGTACAGAGAGAGAAACTGAATGGTTCAATGAACTAGGAGGGAAATGATGGCACGCCACGCTTGGTTCACTGCACTGTGTTCCTATTCAAAGTATCCGCCATGAGTTTGGGTTAACATTGCCAGTTTCTGTAGTGATAAGAAGGAGCACTTTCTATTTAAAAACGTACACATCTGCAGATGTCTCCATATTGGGAATACTGGGGGACGGGGACATAGGATCGAATCAGGATCTTAAAGAACTTGTCATTCTTTGGGGCAAATTAGGTGGAAGGTGAATTGGAATTTAGAATATGTTGTGTTACAGAAGCAACTTTAACAAAAAAAGCTTGAGAATTGGACTGGTGAGAAAATGTTATGTACATAGCAAGAATAAAATGTATCTCTGAATAGTCAACCAGCCCCTTTCCAATGTTGGCAACCACAGTTGTAGCTGCTCCAATTTTCGTCCCACAAATACTGAAGACTATTTTTATTCATGTGATTGAGTCTACTCCCTTCTCCAGCTGCTTTAGGCTGAAGACACGGCATCTCCAAGAACGAGCACACCAGCAGATGCTGTAAATATTCTTTACTGCAAGGGAGCACTTGTCATCTGCTAACGCAATGTGGTGGATTGTAATCTGAACAATACGTTTATGGGGAACTTGTTCATAAGCAATACATGATAATTTAAAGAAATCAGACCCTTGTGGGTCTCTGATCTTCAAATTGATATTTCTCCTCTGTGAAGGGTGATGGAACTAAAATGTGGCTGTAGACCACCCCCTCCCCCCCCACGTGGGCACCTTTGCATAGAACAGGTTATTTGGCCGTGTTTGTCCTTGATAGAGGGGCTCATGGACCTTTTTGTGCATAAAATCATTGATGAATTGTTGATGGTATATTGAAGTTTTGATAAAAGATATGTGATTTGTTTTATTCTTGTAAACTTCAAATAAATATGAAGACATGTATTTGTCTTACTTTTTGTAATGTTATTGTTGCACTGGTTAACAAAGATGTTATTGAAAATGTATATGATTCTAATGAGTTGTATCCTTTCTTTCTCCAGCATGGGGTCTGGCATGGATTCACATGCTCATGAATATTCCCCGTCGTCAGGCTGGGAATCCTCGGTAAAGAAAAAATCAGTATCAGTTTCGTTTCTGATCTGTCTTTCGTAGTAGTAACCAATCACTGATCTCTGCGTCATACTGACCACAGCCAATGACTGCCCTCTACCTAAGCCCCGCCTCTGGCAGCCATCTTCAGATTTTTACCGCACGTTCAAGTGTTGGGATCCTCGTGCTATTGCTCTCGAGCGTTAGTGCTATTTTTCACGTTTTTTCTCAAAAAATTTCTCTTTTTTTCGGTCAAAAAAGCCTCAAGCTCCACCGTTTCTTCATCCGATCAATGGGGACCCGTGTCGGATTCGTTTACGCCCCTCAAGGGTGAAGATTTTGTCAAGCCACGCTTTTGGAGGACTCCAGAAGTTTCTCAGGCCCATCTCGGACATGGCCCAGGAGAAGGAAAGCTCGACGCCCGGAAAGCTGTTCAGGGTCTGCCCTGGATGCCAGCTTCAGAATGTCTTTAAGGAGGACGAACACTCCCTTTGTCTTTACTGCCTACATGAGGACAAGACGCACGTGGAGAAGGACTGTGCGTTTTGCGGCAATATGTCGGAGCGGACCATGAAGGACCGCCATCAATGTCTCGCCAACTGGCTGGAAGGTAAGAGCCCGTCAGGCGAGAAGAAGAGTCCGAGCGGTCTTCTAAGACCTTTGAGGACGCCCCGGCGACGGGGGTCCAACAGAAGGCCAAGCACCGCGAGTCCGCTGGCACCGGGAGCGCCGAACGGTCGGGCTCTACGGGCGCCAGGCAGGGCGCATCCTCCCCGGCGCCATCAACCACGAGGCAACGCTCTGGCTCGGGTAAGAGGAAGGCCGAGCACCCGGCGAAGCTCCTGGGGAGACCCCGGTCGAGCTCGAAGGCCCCATCGGAGGGGGAGCGAGGCGGTGACCCTCCCCCCAAGGAGAAGGCGTTGAGTGCACCCAAGGTAGTGAAAGCCTTAATCCATCCGGCCAAGGCCTCTATCGAGACAGTCGCGGCGGCCCTGGCTCACCCTGTGGAGGCTACACCAGTGGTGGCGACCTCGGGGCTCAGAGTCTCCCTGCCACCGCGGAGGGAGTCCTCTTTCATGCCCATCGACAGGACCCCCGTGAAACCTCCGACGGAGAAGAAAAGGGGGGGGCAGGAGGTCGTCGTGGATTCGGCCTCGACCTCTGAGGAAGAGCTGATCGAAGTCTTAAGCCACGGCGTTGGCGTGGAAGACCAGCCCGTCGGGAGGGACCCCGACGTAGGAGACGACGAGAACGTCGAGGGTGCCGACGGGGCTCCTGACCGCCCGTCGGACTCCCCTCAACCAGTGCCGCAAGACAACTCGGTGGCCATTTTGTTGGCTATACAGTCCTTATGCTCGGAGATAAGGACGAGACTGCCGTTACCACCAGCGGAGGAACCGCTCCCGACGGGGGACCCGGAGCCAGGCCCTTCTGGGAGCCCTCCCCCCAAGAGAAGAAGGATTCATCCTCCACCTCCTTTTCAGCCATCGCGCCCTGTTCAGCCCTCCTCCCCGTCCACGACACGTGGGGATGATACGGGGACTGACACGGCCGCGACGGGTACAGACGACGAGGTTTACGAGGATCTCCCGTCGTCACCTCCAACCCGGGCTTCCCCGCCCGACGAGATTGGATCGTTTCACTCCATGATCGCCAGGGCATCCGGGCTTTTCCAGCTCTGCCCGGAAGAGAAGAAGAGGGAAGGTTTCCTTTATCAACGGCGCGAGGCCAAGAGGAAGACGGTCCTCTCTGTACCTCTACTGGACGATATTTGGGATGAGGGCCTCGCCCTCCTCAAGAACCCATCCACGACGCCGGCTAGAAGGGATCGGTACGAGAAGAAGTACCGGGTCCCGGACGCGGCCCCCTTGTGACTTTGGACACAGCCGACCCCGGACTCGGTCGTCTCCGCGGCTGCCAGGAAGAAAGCGGGGGGGGCGCGGCCTCTACGTCGACCTCCCTGCCGGACGGCGAGGGAAAGAAATTAGACACGATGGGACGCAGAGTCATCTCGTCTGCAGCGACGACGATTAAGGCGGCCAACGTCTTGGCTATTGTAGCCCGCTACGACAGGGAGTTGTGGTACTAACTGGCCCCCCCTGCTGGACTTCCTACCAGACGACAAGAGGGCGGAAGCCCTAGAGATCTTGCAGGAAGGAGAGGTGGCGTCAGACCACGCCATTACGATTGCGACGGACATCGCCGACACTGGATTTCGCCAGTTGGGCAACGGCGTGTGCCTTAGGCGGCGAGGATGGCTCAAGGCTACTGACTTCCGTCAGGACGTACAGACCAGAGTCTTGGACATGCCGTTCGACGGAAACAACCTATTTGGGAAAACAGTGGGCGATTCCCTACAAGCCATCAAGACGGACACGGAGACGGCCCGTGCTCTTGGTGTTCTCCAGCAACGACGGCCGCCCTTTCGGAGCGGAGGAGGCAAACAGGGTGCCTCCAAAGGTTCCAGCGGCGGATTTTCCACCTACCGTCAAGCGGCCTGTTCGTCGTCACAGGAAGCTTACAGGGGACGAGGCAAGTCAGGCGGACCATGCCGTCGTCGCCAAGGAGGACAAGGCGGCAAGGCCTCGTCGAAGCAGGACTGAACCGGCCGTGGGGTCGGGCCCCCACCGAAGCACCCCGGTGGGAGGCCGGCTGGCGAGCTTCGTCAGCGTGTGGGAGTCCATCTCCACCGACCGTTGGGTGCTGGACCCCCTAGCTCAGGGTCACGCGCTCGAGTTTCTAAAGAGATGCCCGCGCGTCCCCCCTGTGGCCAGGAAAGAACATCACGTCCCTCAACTTCTCTTGGAGGTAAAGGCGATGCTCAAGAAGGGCGCCATCGAGCTTGTCCCAAAGAGGCTTCGGGGCTCCGGAGTTTACTCAAGATACTTCCTCGTGAAGAAGAAGACAGGAGGATGGCGTCCCATCCTGGACCTACGACGACTGAACAAATTCATCAAGGCACAGAAGTTCCGGATGGTCACCCTCCAACACGTCCTGGGTCAGCTGGAGGAGGGCGATTTCCTATCGTCGTTGGATTTGGAGGATGCCTACTTCCATATTCCCATCCTAAAGGGACACCGAAAGTTTCTCAGGCTCGTGGTCCAAGGGCGTCACTACCAGTTCAGAGCCCTTCCCTTCGGATTGAGGTCGGCACCCAGGGTGTTCACCAAGTGCCTCGCACCGGTGGCGGCGCAGCTGCGCCGAGAGGGGATCCACGTCTACCCCTACCTGGACAACTGGCTCATCCGAGCGAAGACGAAGGAGCTCCCCGTGGAGCACACGGCAAGGACCGTCCAACTACTCACGGACCTGAGATTCTCCATAAACTACGCCAAGTCCCACCTGGTGCCCGCGCAAGACGCACTGTTTCTGGGAGCGAAGCTCGACATTCTGGTCTCTCCATCTGAGGAAAGGACGAGGGCCATCTTGGGCAAGGTGCAGCGGATGCTGGTCGCGGACGCGGCCAGGGTGAGGTCCATCAAGTCCCTCCTCGGAATGATGTCTTCTTGCATTTACCTCATCCGCCTGTGCAGGCTCCGGATGCGCCCGTTGCAGGAGTTCCTGGACGCGCGCTGGATCCAGACGACGGGCAGCTTCGAGGAGAGGATCACACTCGACGAGTTTCCGACGAGCGATCCGGTGGTGGGGCACCCGCGCGCATCTGACGGCGGGCATGGACTTCCAGACCCCCGGCCACCAGGAGACAGTGACCATGGATGCCTCCCTGGAATGGTGGGGAGCACACACCGAAAATCTGCACGCGAGAGGCCTTTGGCTTCCGACGGAGAAGTCCCTCCATATCAACGTCCTGGAGCTCCGTGCAGTGTTTTGGGTCCTCAGGTCCTTTCTTCCGTCCCTCAAGGGCAAGGTGGTGAGGATCTTCACCGACAACACCACCACCATGTTCTACATCAGGAAGCAGGGCGGAACCAGGTCCCCAGCCCTGTCCAAGGAGGCGCAGGATCTGTGGCATTGGGCCGTCACCCAAGGGATGTTTCTGGTGCCGTTTCATCTGGCAGGGATAAAAAACACCATCGCCGACTCACTCAGCAGAGAGCTGCGCTCGTGCCACGAGTTGGAACTACGACAGGATCTAGTGGACCGCCTCTTCCGACGGTGGGGCACACCCCAGATCGATCTGTTCGCGACGGCGACGAACTCCAAGTGCCGGAGGTTCGCCAGCAGGTTTCCCCAGCCGAGGAGCATGGGCGATGCTTTCTCGTTCCCCTGGGAGGGCCTGTTTCTATACACGTTCCCTCCATTGCCATTGCTGATCCGGCTCATCAACCAGCTCAAGAGATCACGGTGCAGGATGATCCTCGTCGCACCTGCGTGGCCGAGGCAGATATGGTTCCCGGACCTTCTGGACTGGTCAGCGTCCCCGTCAATCAAGCTGCCAGTGGACGCGGATCTTCTCTCCAGGGAAGGAGCCGCCATCCTCCATCACGACCCGAAGTCGCTGAACTTGCAGGCCTGGCTCCTGCAGCTTTAGAGTTCGGAGGATACGACATACCGGCCGACTGCAGAGAGGTTCTTGCAAAGGCCAGGGCGTCCTCAACTCTTAAATGCTATGGACACAAATGGAAGAGGTTCTCTGTCTGGTGCCACGCACAGAAGATTAACCCTCTACGGATTACGGCTCCCCAGGTACTGCCGTACCTTCTGACGCTGGCCAAGGCTGGACTGGCGCACGCGTCCATCAAGATTCATCTTGCTGCGATCTCCCGATACACCAGAACCACGGGGCGGACGTCTTTGTGGTCTCATCGTCTGGTGAAAGAATTCATGAAGGGACTGTTCAGATCGTTCCCGCCGGTGAAGGCTCCGGCCCCGGCGTGGGAGCTCAACGTGGTGCTGACCAAGCTCATGGGACCTCCGTTCGAGCCTCTGCACTCGGCTCCGTTGAAGTTCTTGTCGTTGAAAACAGCGTTTCTTGTGGCCATCACCTCCGCACGAAGAGTGGGAGAGATCCAGGCCCTTTCCTGCAAGCCCCCGTACTTGACTTTTCACGACACGAGGGTAGTGCTCAGGACGCACCCCTCCTTCATGCCCAAGGTGCCGTCGGAATTCCACCTCAACGAACCCTTGGTGTTGCCTGTTTTCTTCCCGTCGCCTTCGTCGCCGGCCGAAAGAACTTTGCACTCGCTGGATGTGGCTAGAGCGCTGAAGTTTTACGTGGACCGCACGAAGTGTTTTCGGAAGACGTCACAACTTTTTGTGAACTTTGGACCTGTCAATCAGGGGAAGGCTCTCTCAAAGGCTTCCATTTCCAGATGGCTCTCCGGCTGTATCATGTACTGTCATGGGTTGGCAAACCGACCGCTGCCTGGCCGTCCCGAGACCCCATTCCACCAGAGCGATCGCAGCTACCACGGCGTTCCTATCTGGTGTGCCCTTGCTGGACATCTGCAGGGCTGCTACGTGGAGGTCGACGCACACATTCACGAAATTCTACTGCGTCGACCGGGATTCCAGGGAGGAGTCCAGGGTCGGCCAAGCAGTGCTGCGCAATCTGTTCACCTAAGGTGAGCCTGGTGAGGAGGTAAGAATTGATTAATGTTGAGTTTGATGTAATGCTTAATGTTGGGCCTTTGCCACCTCCCGTGGTTGTGCATGTGTGTACTGCTATGTATTCTTTATTCATGAGCATGTGAATCCATGCCAGACCCCATGATGGAGAAGGAACAAGTTACTTACCTGTAACTGTTGTTCTCCAGCATGGGTCTGGCATGGATTCACATGCGAACCCTCCCGCCTACCCCTCTGCGGCTCTTCACTTGGTCATACTGCCACTTCACGTGCTAGCAAATCTGAAGATGGCTGCCAGAGGCGGGGCTTAGGTAGAGGGCAGTCATTGGCTGTGGTCAGTATGACGCAGAGATCAGTGATTGGTTACTACTACGAAAGACAGATCAGAAACAAAACTGATACTGATTTTTTCTTTACCGAGGATTCCCAGCCTGACGACGGGGAATATTCATGAGCATGTGAATCCATGCCAGACCCATGCTGGAGAACAACAGTTACAGGTAAGTAACTTGTTCCTTTTGTACTAGGAAGTGTAGATGGCAGTGCTTAATTTGTGGGGGTGTTTGTCAGGGTTCAGTCCTGGCGCTTATTTTTTTAGCTGCGGCACTTATTGTCTCAGATCCACTTTAAGGTCTGGGCTGCAGTGTAACCCCAAATATGTTGACACTATGGGGAGCAGCTATGGGTGGTGGCAGCAGTGGTGGGGAACTGCCCACCTAGTGTCAGAAGAGTGCTCCCACCTGTGAGGCTAAGAACCACAGGGTCATCTTCGACTCCACACTCTCCTTTTCTCCTCACATCTCTGACGTCTCTAAGAAGTCAAACTACCAACTGCACCTCCTCAGAGGTATTCTTCCTTTCCTTTCCTTCCCCCAGAAGCTCACTGTGTCTGGTTCTATCTAGGCCGGACTACTGCAACAGCCTCTTTCTAAATCTGCCTGCCTCTACTCTCTGCAAATCATCCAGAACAAGCCTCAAAAGCCCAGGGATTGTATCTCTCCAGCACTGAAATCTCTGTGTTGGCCCACAGTGGCTGCAAGGATTAAGTTCAAGACACTCTGCATTGTCCACAAGGCCTTTTGGAGCCTGGGTCCTCAATACCTCCAACTCGCCTCTCTTCGTAAATACCTTCCTACTCGAGCTCTTCGCTCCTCCACCTCCCTCAGGGTCAGTCGCTTCTCCAAGCAACAAGTTGGTGGTAGATCTCTTTCTTCGGCTGGGGCCTCCCTATGGAACAGCCTCTCTGCCTCTCAGAAACTTGAGAAGCATCTCCTGTTCCGGAAGCACCTCAACACCTTCCACTTTGCTTCTGTCTTCTCTCTCCCCTGCTGATTTCATGTTTGATACTGCACTGTTCACCTGTCTACCCGCCCAGGTCCCTGCCTGCCTAGTTGCACAGCTGCACTGCCTCCCAGCAACCCTTGCACTTGGGTCTGTATCTGTAACCCTACAGTCCCCCTACCTGCACTTTTGAATACCTATTGCCTGTACTTACCGTTGCACATGCCACCTGCTCGCCGCACTTCTTGTTTTGATCCCATGTACAGCACTGCCCCCTCCTCTTTTCCTTTGCATTTTACCCCTCGCATCTCCCCTGCACTTGCGCGATCAATGTCACTTGGCCTAGTAAGATCCTTGTCTCTGTTCCCCCTTCCTTGCCTTGTCGCGCCTTGAAACATTTGTATATAGGCTCGTTACAAATGCCCTATCATATCACTGGCACTTATTATTTTTACAAACTAAGCACTGGTAGAAGATTTATAAAATAACTGATACACTCTTAACTATAATAAACAAATAAAAACATACTGCGTCTCTATAAAATATTACTCCCCTAGGTGCTGTTCTAATCCTGAGTTTAAACAAATAGAGAAAATGGTGGAACTGCCCATCACCAGGACGTTCTGTTTCGGAGGACTTTCCAATGTTTTACACTCCACACATACCCACCTAGAACAAACTCTCCGAGTTGCACACTTCTTCGCCAGACCACTCGGCAAACAACTAAAATAAGAAGCACACCGCTCGGCGGGCGGAAACAGGGACGTGCATGTTGACTGCATCCTGAAAAGTGTGCAGCGTCGCCCCTGGGCCTCCCGCACCCCCCAGAGGCCATGCACGTGATAGACGCGGCGTGCCATGCAAACACGTGTAACACGGTATACAAATGCCCTGTGCACAGACCCCTCTGAAAGTGTGTAGGACAAGAACGTTAGAACTCGCAAGCGTGTGCCGTGGGCTGGGAGTGACCCAGGACAAAATATCCGCTGCCCCCCCTTATCACATGCTGCATTTTAGGGATCCGCGGACGGCAAGAACACGGGTGCATTTCCAAAAACCTCGGCGGCCACCCATGGCACTTTTCGTGAATTCCGGATCTTGTTTCACGGGGTGCAGGTTCATCATGTGTCGATTAATATTCACCCCCGCCTGGTTATAAATGCCGCCTGGCTTGGAGACGGGTTCGTGACGACGCTGCCTCCCTCCCTCCCCCGTCAGCGTTTTGAAATGTACAGCGCTGTCAAGTCGCATGTTCGGAGACAGCCCATTGACAGTCAATTAACGAGCTTGATTGCCATGTCACCGCTCCCTTTTGAACCGTTAATTCTATGTTAATACTATTCATCGCTCTCTCGCCTTTTTTTTTGTGCTTGCGCCCGCGCGCCCCTCTTGCACGATTCATTTTTACTTCAGCGCCATTCCCTTAATACCGGCCCTTAATAATAGATTATTTAACACCTGTCTGGCCCGGCGTCAGGAGCTTCGGGACCCTCCAGCCTCCCCGACATGGCGGCGAGGCCCTCTTTGATATTCAAATCCACAAACGGTCGCCTTTTTTTTTTCTTTTTCCAACGCTCCACACCCGCACGTTGACGTTTTCCGTTTGATGATGGCGGCCTTGTGAGGGAGTAGCGCGGGAATGGCGCGAGCGGGATCTGACGCCGTTTGAAGGGACGTAAACACGCTGTCAGTGTCGATTTGGCGCCAACGGTCCCTGTCGGCCCCTTCTGATTATCCGCCCTATTTGCACGCGCCCTCTCTTGTTTTGCCAATTAGGCCTTAGTGCTGGTGGTGAGAGGCAGTTTTTTTTTTTACTTCAAAAAACCGTCCGACTCCTGTGGCGTTAAGGCTGCTTTATTCTTGGGGTTCAAGCAGGTAATTTGAAAAGAGACTTTAAAGTCGACGGCCTGGGCTGCAGGCGGTGGAGGAACATGTGGGGGGTGATTGGTGTTTGTTTCGAATAGGTGAAACGTGTTATCTTGCCCTGTTGTCCCCTTTGTCACACTTCAACCCAGTGCTTGAAAGGGAAACTGTATGTCAGACCCTTCACTCCCACCGCTGATATGTTGGCGTTGAATCATATACTTCGACAGTTTCAATTTTTGTTATAACTTTATGCTTATATAACATTTAACACCTTTATATCTTTCATCTTCATATCCATGTATGCATTTATATACCTTTAAAACAGTTTCATCTGTGTCTTTAATAGAATTATGACTTTCTGGAACTGTCATAAATCACCAAAGTATCAACTGAAAAGGATACAGTAACCACAAAAGGATACAATTTGGTAGGGCTTTTCCGGATCCTATCTTCACACGACTTGATTGTAGGCAGGTCAAATTAGACCTTCCAAATGATACAACTCTCTGACTGAATAAAACAGGCAGAGAGATGGATCACTGGAAAGGGCGTGGGAATTGTACAGGAAGTATGCCTAGAATAGATAAGTATCGTAAGACACTGTCCCAAGTTAAATACTAAGAAAAACAGAATTGGGATTAATTCAGACACTGACCTTAAGGCTAAACTGAAGAATTCCAGGACAGTTTCTTGAAGAGTCCCAAGAGTTGAACGACGACAAAGGAAGGGAAGATTAGTAAGGGAGACTTATCCCGAACGGCACGAGGCTCTCGCTAGATACCGGGTTGGTGCACCACAGGATAGCGTCCAATGTACTGTGCACATTCACCTTCCAATAGTTCATGAAATGCTTCCTTTCACACAAAGAACAAAATAAGAATCTCACCTGTTGACTGTCACAGGTACCAAAAGTTCGAAGTAGTTCAGAAAAACACGTGCAGGATTGCACGCGACAGCATACACGCAGCCAAGCCAGCCGCGCTTGTAGACAGCGTTTCCGCGTGGAGATTTGGCACGCGAACTGGATTCATGCAGCTCAAGACAGCCGCGCTTGTAGACAGCGTCCGCGTGGAGTTTTGGCACGCGAACAGGATTCACGCAGCTCAGGACAGCCGCGCTTGCAGACAGCGTCCGCGTGGAGATTTGGCACGCGAACAGGGTTCACGCAGCTCAGGACAGCCGCGCTTGCAGACAGCGTCCGCGTGGAGATTTGGCACGCGAACAGGATTCACGCAGCTCAGGACAGCCGCGCTTGCAGACAGCGTCCGCTTGGAGATTTGGCACGCGAACAGGATTCACACAGCTCAGGACAGCCGTGCTTGCAGACAGCGTCCGCGTGGAGATTTGGCACGCGAACAGGATTCACGCAGCTCAGGACAGCCGCGCTTGCAGACAGCGTCCGCGTGGAGATTTGGCACGCGAACAGGATTCACGCAGCTCAGGACAGCCACGCTTGCAGACAGCGTCCGCGTGGAGATTTGGCACGCGAACAGGATTCACGCAGCTCAGGACAGCCGCGCTTGCAGACAGCGTCCACGTGGAGATTTGGCACGCGAACAGGATTCACGCAGCTCAGGACAGCCGCGCTTGCAGACAGCGTCCGCGTGGAGATTTGGCACACGAACAGGATACACGCAACCCAGGAATTAGCGTGTGGAGGAAAGCAAGCTCAAATTAGGCCAAAGAAGTTTGGTGAAAGGAATGCGAGAACGCAGGTCCGGAGTTCAGCTACAAACGCCAAAATTGACTTAATCAGAAGCAGCGAATGGAGTTTCCACGCTGCTTATGTACGCACTGCCGTGATACACGTGACGGACCTAAGTCACGTGAAAACTAACGACGTGAAAAATGCAGACGTCGTTTTCCGGGCAATGTATCGAACAACCTCCATTTTGAGTAAAAAGGTCTACTGGTTCTATGGGCGTAACTCATCTTTTATGGAGAAGGTGTTCCTGGTCCAGAAGTATGTCCGGCAGGCATGACAGGAACGAATGTGTTGAAAATCTGAATTCTATGTCAAGACCGGAGGCTCGGATTATGCTTGTTCAAAGCTTAATCACCACTAACAATGCCGTACTGTCTCTCCGTAGGTTTAAAATAGAAAGTCTTAAAAGTTGATGCATTCGACCAATCTACCGACCTCATAATGTCCTCTACTGCGGCTCCTATGTTAAAGGCCTTGGTGGCCATCGCTCCCCTTGCTGAATGAGCACCGTATTTTACTATGTCAATGCCTGCCTGATCTATCACCCATCTCAGCCATCTGGCTATTGCAGCCGGTATTATGGCCTTATATGGTTTGCAGAGTGCTATTAATAACTTGGATACCCCTGGTGGTTTCACTTCTCTCGTCATATCCTCGTATGCTGTCAAACATCTAATCGGACATCATTTAGATTGTCCTGGAAAAGAGAAGTATGATATGGATTTTAATCGTGTTTTAGTCCTTCTCGTTATGAGGAAGGTCACCCCGTTCGGTAATAAACTCTTCTTATTGATCTCTAACGCTCTAATGTCCGAAGATCTCTTACAAGACAGCAGATATAGGATCATGGATAATTTTGCTGTAATGGCCTTCCTGGATTAGTCCAGGTTGTCCAGCCATGATAGAACATTTTTCAGTTCTGTGACCACATCCCATAGTTGAGTATATTTCTCTCTAAGGGGTCTAGACATTTTTACTCCCCTTAACAGTCTGCAAATCAAGGGGTGTTCCCCTATAGTGACACTTTCAATCCTGGAGTGCCCTGCCGATATCGCAGACCTGGCCATATTGATGGTCCTATATGCTTTCCCATGAGCTTCCATCTGGGCTAGGAAATTGGTAACATTGTACTACATCTGTTCCATCGGGCTGTATGTCCCTCTCCATACATCAACTACTCCACTTAGCAAACTTGCAGATTTATAGGCTCTATGCGTTCCTGTTGCCCAAGATTCATTAATGATGAGTTCAGCCTCATTCGATAATTCTGGCCTAACCCAAGATCTCCTGAAAAATCGCCCATGTGATTAGATTGAGTTTGCCTATTCTCACTAATGGGTGGCTGAGACCCCGGGGTCCCGTACAATGAACTCGAACCTGGGTAGAGCCACCTGGTCGTGATATGATAGTTCCAGTAGGCTGGGGAACCAAACCTGTCCCCTCCAGTCTGGGGTGATAAGAATCAGCGATGCTTTCTGCCTCCTCACCTGTGCTAGCATCCTCGCAATCATGGAGAAGGGTCATTTGTTGACCCCATGTTTGGAGAAAAGCATCTGTTGCTTCCGCCCCTGGGTCCGGCCTCCAGCTGAAAAACCGAGGTAGTTGGTGCAAAGAGATCAACCTGGCATGGCCCCCACGAGTCATCATTTCTCTGAATCTCTTCTTCCAGCTTCCAACCGCTAGCGTCCCTAAAAATATCTGGAGTTCCCGATGGCCACCTCGTTCTGATGTCCTGGTAGGTACTCTGCCGTCACTGACATATGTCTCTGAAGGCAGAGTTCCCAGAATTCCTTCCCCATTTCTGCCAATAATCTGGACCTCGTCCCTCCCAGTCTGTTTATATATCTGACTTCTGAGATGTTGTCCATCTTGAGTAGGACACAACATTGTGCTTTTTCCTGAGTCCAGCATTTCACTGAGAAGGACCCTGCTAGTAATTCTAGACAGTTGATATGAAGATCTGTCTCCTGATCCGACCACCTACCCCCTGTCGATAGGTTCCCGCATCGGGATCCCGAGCCCCATCTGCTGGTCATCGGATTCGATGATCAGGTCTGGGGACGAGCCAAATACGGCTATCCCATTCCATGCATCCATGTGGTGTAGGCACCATTCTAACTCCTTTCTTACTTCCTGGGAGATTGTAACGTTCGATTCGTAAGATGCACCTCACCTGAGGTGTCTGATCTTCAATCTCTGTAGGGCTCTGTAATGTAGCGGCCCCAGGAATATAGCCTGGATCGATGACGCTAAATGTCCCACTAACCTCGCAATGTCTCTCAGCAACATCTCTCTCCTTGATAAGGTATGTCTTATCTGTTTCTTGATGTCGTTCACCTTGGTAATCGGTAAGCAGAGTGATCCCTGTATCGAGTCTACTATGAACCCCAGAAATTCCATTGTCTGTTCCAGCAGTATTTTGGATTTCTCTCAATTTATTATGAATACCACGTTCTGCAATAGATTTACTTTCGTCTGCACCCGTATTCGGAGAGTCTCCATGTCCTGGAACATTATACATACATCGTCTACATATATTATGAGTCTTAGCCCCTGACTCCTGAGGAGGGTCACCACTGGTTTCATTACTTTGTTGAAACACCATGGTGCGGATGCCAGTCTGAAGGGTAGGCATAAACTCCCATGTTGACGCCCCCCCCCCCCGAGAAATCTTAGGAATTTGCGGTGTTCTGTCGCTATGGGTATTGTTAGATATTGCGTCTTTCAGATCTATCCTGGCGAGCCAGTCGTTCTGAATTAAAGTGTCCCTTAGAAGGTGTATCCCTTCCATTTTGAAGTGTCTGCATATGACAAATGTGTATACAGACAAAAACCCTTCAGATTTATGATTGGTCTCACCTTGTGTTTTCCTCTCACTAGGAACATATTACTTATGAAACCTACTGAGGAGTCTGTTACCTGTCTTATGGCGTTTTTGTTTTCAAGCCCTCTCAGCTCTTCCTCTAATAATTGTCTGTCTTCTTTGTTTAGACATAAACCCCTTCGGGGGGGAGAGGGGGTTTCTGGTGTGGTATCGTGAAAAAAATGTGAAAACCAGGCACTGTCTCTAATACCCAGGTATCTCCGGATATAGCGTGCCAGTTTTTTATATGCTCCGCTAGCCTCCCCCCTACTGCTGGGTTAACTAAGCGCAGGTTATTCGCCCTCACCTGTGGAATTCTGTTGACGATCCCTGTGTCGCCAGCCTCTGCCCCTTCCTCTGCCCGTTGAGGGGAAGAAAGGGGTCTGCCTCTGATTTTCTTGGTCTCGCCACTGTGTCCTATCGTTGTAGGATCTATTGAATGGGAAACGGCCAGCAGAGCAACCCCTACCTCTGCTGGCCCTCCCAAAAATGTGTCTTCCAAATACTCTCTTGAGCGACGTTTGTGCTTTATCCAGCGCTGCATAAGAACTTGCGAACTTCGGGCTGTTTTTCTGCCGCCTTTCACTCTCCCCTGTGCTTTCATTCCCTTGATTTCCTCTAGCCCCTGTGAAAACTTGAGCCAATCCTCCATCAGAGCTATTTGTTAAGGTCCTTGTCCAGAGGATCCCAGGGCTTTTTGAAGGACCTGAGTGTTTGGCTAATACTAGCCTTACTCTCGTCACTGGAGGAACTCATGTCAGCACAGACACTGGGGATTATATTATAGCCAGTAGTTTCGAATGGATTGTCTCATTGCAATCTTCTCTTGGAGATCACTGTGATCATATGATGCGAGCGTTCTTTCGCTCTTTATATGTGTATTAATATTTCAAATCGTGGGAGTGATATCTCTAACACCTTCTCTTTCGCTATGGTCGTCGGAATGGCGGAAGCGCTGGAACTACGCAGTACCGTCGTGCTCCTCCTTCCGAAACCGTGATGCCCTCTGTTGGACTCGCTGTATGGTTGCGGTCGCCGGAGCACTAGCCCCGTCGCGACCGTAACTCTCCTGCCCCACTAAATTTGGATATGCTCCGCCACTTATGTACGCTGCGCGTGCGCTTGCCAAATATTAAATTAAGCTGACATTTAAAGTATAGTGACACCATATCAAGTAATGAATACATTGTACTTAACTCGCTGCCGAGCAGCAAAGAAAGAGGAAGAGGATGTTCAGTGTGGTCATGGTTAAGGACTGGACTGATTGGTTAATTTTGTCACATGGTCAGTTAAGAGACCAATAATATCAGAACTACCAAAGACTCTAGGATATTGCAGTTTTTTAAAATCTTTGTTACCATATATATTATTGCTTTGTCATTGCTGCTTGAGTAGTAAATTGAAAGATTGCAGTTTATGGTATGTTTTCATGTAGCAGTCCAGTGTCATTTGACAGCGCTATGAGACCACATCCATTAATGTTTAGCACTTTAGTACATAACATAACATTAATGATTCATTTAAAGAATACCATTCCTTGTGTCGCTATTAGCTCAGCTGCATCTGAGTTCGTCACCAAAACCACCAGTTGGCATTTAGGACACTTGCGCTCTAGGCAACAGGTATCCAAAAACAGACATGGCTGTTTGTTTCCATTTCGTTACAATGCATGCCAGATGCTGAAATGCCGAATTGGAACCTTTTTAGTGGCATTTCTGAAGTTTTGTGGCACATGTCAAAATGCCTAATTATTTACTTTTGTCTGCAACGCGATATTGCAATAACCTGGAGACTCTGGCGAGAGCAGTACTCACTATTCCAGAATAACTGCTACCTCTAGTCTAGAGATTGCAGGCCCTCTCTCATGGAAAGTGTTGAACCCCTGCTGACAAGTGTCTGTACTCTTCCTTTGACAGTAGTCCGTGCTTGCTGAGAATTGACCGTACTCGGCCATTGGGAGTATTCTGCCCTTGCTACTAAGTGTCTGCACTCTCTTTGAAAGTACTGACCCACTGTGGAGAAGTGCCTGAACTTTTCCACTTCAAGCTTTGAACCCCCTGCTGACGAGTGTTGGCACGCTTCCTTTCACATAAAAGAAGCACTTGAGTCTGAGTTAACCATCTTTCCACCTTTTACCTGTGTGATCCAGGTTCCTCAGTCTGGTAATCTGTTTGGGAGAGAAGAGTAATCTCTATGCATTGCTAATGTAAAGATAGAGCATATAAAAATGCTTTAATGAATAGTAAATGACCCCTTTTTGAAAAAATGTCCTTGACTGCAGATCATAATGATATTTACTGCTTCATATTGTAATTCCTTCAAGAAAGGGCTGCGTTTTGTGTTTGGGGATAATGATTGTATTTAGAAATGTTCTGTGAGTGCTAATTATTAGTATTATAATTGTATGTAAGTGCACGTTTTAAGTGTTTTTATATAGAGCTTGCTGCAATGAAGGCAGGCCTTTCCTAAGAGCTCCCAATTTGAGAAAGGTAACCCCGAGCAAATGCATAATTAGTATAATGAACAGGCTGAACACAGAGAACCCACAGCTAACCAGAGTGTGTCAATGAGCATAAAAGCAAAGACCTGAGGCAGAGCCAGGTGTATGCATAAAGGGAGACTTTGATCCCCCCAGGACCACATAGTTTGGACAAGTGCGGACACCGGAATTAAGAACTAGGGTCATCTTGTTCACAGTCAGCGCTTCAACCTCTAGACAGCATGTAGGTAGTGTATTGTGAGTGGTCAGAAATGAGAGGCAGACACACAGTTGTAGTATTCTCAGTGTCAGACATATTATTTAACAGAAGCAGGTTGGATAAACGCCTATTTAGCCCTATCCAACGGAAGGAGGCTCCCTACTTAAGCAACTAAGAATCAGTCTGTGTCAAGTAGTTAGTAACTTGGAAACCGTCCGTGTGTCCAAAACATTCTAAGTTGACCCAAACAAACAAGAGTGCAAGGAAATATCTCTGACATATGTTTAGTGGAAAAAAGAGTGTTCATAATAAAAAAAAAAAATGAAGATATATCCAAATAATGTTTTCCAAGAAGAAATCCTTGAAACCAAAGGATAGTTCCCCCTCCCTTGGATATTTTGTAGGATGGCCAAAAAGTGTCTTTTAAACAATTGTTTCTTTGTATCACATGAGTGTATCTCACACAATATTGTCCATAACATCCAACAATGCCATTGTAGCAAAAGTGTTTCTCTTGAAGAACAATTTATTTATATTGGTTTCACAAGTTACTTTTTCTGTAAACTAAAAGGTTTGGCTGTTGCAGTTACGTATCAGAATGTCTTTCAGGTACTTTCCAGGTTTCTTGGTACACCTACTTGCCAGGAATTTTATATCACTGTTAAAACTTTTCTTTGCATGTCTGATGGATTGCCTGGTATTCTCCCCCCACCAGGAAACCTCTGAGGGTTCTTCAGATCTCCTGGTATCTTCCCACAGTTTTCAAAGCACCTGGTAGCTTTGGCTGCCAGGACTTCTGGTATATGTTTCTTCTTTGGATTACCTGGTATACTCCTTTGCCAGGTATCCTCAAATGTTAAAGTTCTTTATACAGTTTCAAATGCCCAGTGTTTTTAACTGCCATGACTTCTATTTATGGCCTTCTTAGATCCCCTGGTATACTTTCCTGCCAGGTATCCTGCCACAATGTAAAAGTCTCTTTACTACTTCAGTGATTGCTTGGTATACCCCCCTGCCAGGAATCCTTCTCTGGGGTATTTTGATTCCACTGGTATACTCCCCTGCGAGGTATCTTTCCCCAAATATCAGCTGTCTGGTGCCTTCTTCTTTACCAGGACGTCCTTATTGGTTTCACTGTTAATTTCAATATATCATATCAGCATCTACTTTGTTATATCAAATGTATTTACTTAAGGTAACACTTGTTTCAGCTCTCTCCCACATTGACAGCTTGTGTATAACATGCAACTGTTCAAGTTTTGTTGCTGCTCTTTGGCTAGTTGGTATTCAAATCTTCTTCCTTTTAATCCTTGATGTAATAGGTTTTGCCTGTGTTTAAATTGCATTTGTGCATTATCTAAAATATCACTCTCACATATTCTGTTCACTTGCTTGCTCGTTGGTTGGTACGTCCCGGGTCCTCAATGGCTCTGGGCGAATCACTTGTAGTTTGTGGCATCTCTTGACTTATGGCATACATCTGTGGTGAAGCTTCCTCCCTGGATTGGCTTCTTACGCGATGCAGATGTTTCTTCAGCATTTCTTGCAGCTCTGCGTCTACTTGCTGGCCTCCATCTGTGGCACAGATCAGAATGCTGCTTCCTGACTGGACCATGCCTCCAGGAGCTCCGCTTTACTTTCCAGTGCTCCCAACGGTTCTTCGGATATGCCTACTGCGCCTCCCCTTCCTTCACGCCACGCTGGGATCTGTAACTCGCGCTGGCGAGCCACTGCATGAATGAAATTTTTCCTCTTGAACAGTTCTCTCCTGTACTGCCTTGCTGGATACTGCGGTTGTCATTTTTAAATGTCACGGGCAATTTAGTTTGATTGAAACAACTAGTCTGCACGTTAGACTTTGGACTTTGCTTAGTTTACATTAAATCTTCCCTCATCATCTTCGTCTCAGTACTTGATGCTTTATGGGAGCTGAAGTTCAAAGATGCAATTGGTATTCCAAATGCTGTTGCTCAAAAACTTCATATACAGAGATGTCAGAAACAGAAGATGTTTTATGTGGATTATGAATGTTTGAAGTATACACAGAGTTTTGGCTAGCATGACGTAAAGGAAGGGGTTTCTGATTTTCACAATAAGGGGAAATTGTCGGATGACTACAAGCCCTCAAGAATGTAGGTGAAATAGGTGTTTATCAGGAAAAAGGGAGGAATGTGCATATCATCCAATGGAATCATCTCCTATCCCCGGTAGTTGTCTCCTCCCCAGTGATCCTCCCTCATATAACCACCCCCAGGATCAGGTAGCGACTGTAGTCCCCTGGTTTCATGGGAAGAGGTCAATGCCGGAGAATCAGTGATGAGTCCATCGCAAACGTAACGTTCTTCAAGAAAATCACTTTGATTGACCTTGATTTTTTTTAAAAAAAATTTTTAATGGGAGGTCACCCGATTTCCCCCCCCTTCCCCCACCAGTACCACTCCCTCCCAACCCACATATATATCGTACCCTTAAAATACATATATATATTCCCCCATCAAAGTAATTTTGTTTAAGTAAATTACCATGTTGTAATTTACTAAGGCAAAACAACAGGACACCGGCGGAAGCATAGCAGAAGAGAATTAAGTGTTTTCCATCAATACGTGTGGTGACATGGAAACCACCACTTTCTACAAGGTGGACTCTCTGCTGGAGTAGCTGGTTGCTACCGGACCCTGAGTTAAGGGCATAAAGCCTGCCAAAGATCTACGAGAGACCTGTATTGAGAAGTTCTGAGAAACCAGCAGCCTATGAGAGGCCTGCATTGAGATGTTCTGAGAAATCAGCAGCCTATGAGAGACAGGAATTGAGAAATTTGAGAAACCAGCAGCCTATAAGAGACAGGCACAATGTGGTGCTGAGAAACCAGAGGTCTAGTTCACCTGCTTTGTGGAGTTCTGAGAACCCAGCAGCCTATGAGAGACTGGCACAACAGAGTGATGAGAAACTGGAGGTCTATGAGAGGACTACTAGTGAACATTTAAGAGACCTGAGGTCTGCCGGAGACCCGAACCGGGACTGTGGAGAAACAGGAGGTCCAGGAGAGCTCTGGAAAGACAACCTCAGAAAGGGAGGGACCTATATATAGTAAAGTACCTGACACCAGAGGTCTCAGAGAGACCAGAGCTGTGAATGTGGATAACAGAGAGTTGTGCAAGAGATCTGAAAGTGAGCCTGAGCAACCTGTGCTTCAGGAGAGAACTGTATAGTAAAGTACCTGAAACCAAAAGTCTATGAAATACCAGAACTGAGAATGTGGATAATAGAGAGCTCTTAGAGGCTTGAAAATGAACCTCCGAAACCTTACGTCCGGTAGAGACCTATATAGTATATTTCCTGAAACTGGAGGTCTATGAGAAGGGTCTGGTACAACTCGTAGATTGCCAGCTCATTGCGGTCTTTTCCCCACATTTATCTTGGCATTTATATGTAGGGTGGGGGGGGTGGGGTAAGAACCATACCCCCTTCTATGCCCCAGCTTGCCTTAGAAATGAAAATAATACCCTAACTCCTGCGCCCCCTAAAAATGGTGCAGACTAGTGTTGCAAAATGGCCGCTATGAGTTGGACCGGTACCCCACATGACCAGAACTATGAATGAGTGTAACCAAGAGGTCTAGTAGAGGCCTGGAAGCGAACCTGAGAAACCTGAGGTCCAGTTGAGACACTGGAGATCTCCAATAGACCTGATCAAAGTGAATGCCAAAGGCCAAGGGTGGGGGAGACCTGACCAAGTCAATGTTGAGAAACTCAAGGTCTGGGAGAGTCTTGAAAGACTTAATACTGAAAACCTGCAACAGAGGCAGAAGAAGAGGCTAATAGAAGTCTGAGAAACATGAGTACTGGGGCAGGTCCAGCGGAAGGTTGTGAAATCGGGAACATTACAGGAGTGTCCAGACTCCGTATTCATGGGACAAACTTTCCGAGGAACCACTCCTTTCTCGTTATGCTATAGATCAAGGTTGGACCATATAGAAAAGGTGGTGAACTTTTTGTTTGGGCCAAGAATTGTAACATTTGTGTTCGCTTAGGGCTAGCCTGGTGCCTACGGAGTCATTAAGATAAGGGCTTGGAACTTTGTTGGCCACATCTTTGTAAATAGTTTTGTAGTGTAGGGTGTCCCTTTAGGGGCAAGGACTCTTAAGATTAGGTTAAGTGCTTAATGAGTTAGACACTTATCACACTCGTGACACTCATTTGGAGGTATTGGAAACCTTGTGATAAACTCACTTTGTGGTGTCCCCTCCCTGACACTGTTTACTTTAGGAACACATATATTATTGTAGACATTCTCCTAGTTCATATTGGCATTTGGTCCAACCCCTTCCTTGTCAGAACACTGAATAAAAGCTATCCTTTTCAAGCACATCTACCAGGTGTCACGTGTTGCAGTGCCCGACCTATGCACAGTATCCAAGAGGTGTACAGGTATCCTTCTCGGTTTGCTAGTCATGAGGTCTGCCCTGATAGCGAGCATGGATTGAGGGTCGCAGGAGGCCGCTGTGTGACTCGCTGGGGCGAGAGATGTAGAGTTAGGGTGGTGTTGGTATGTCCAGGGGTGGGGTTTTGTGTGTGTGTTTGTGTGTGTAGGTAGTCATTGTGTGTAGTAGAAGGTAGTAATGCTGAGCCAGCCAGTTGGTGAGGGATCAAACAATCAAGAAGCCTCATACAGGAAGGCCTAACATGGCATTATCATACAAAGCATAACAAAGCACTACAAAACATAGCAAGCCCTCTGCACACGGCTCACATTGCCACTGTCAAACCCTCTCAATTAGGGATTTCACTGAATGCACTTAATGTTTTATGAATTTTGTATTTAGGGCCTCTGCATCTTCCATTAGGGCGTGCAATACAACTAGATACATTTCAGCATGGCTGATGGAGCAGCGTTCACAACATAGAAGAAATGAGGTCACTTGTACATGGCGTACAGGGTGTGAAGAACAACAGTGGGGCATTCTTAGTGGCATGCAGGGCAGTTGGTATGGGGCAATTATGGAACTGGCATTTGTAAAGGCATCATGAAGCAAGACACAGACAACAGACTTAAAGTTCAAAATGAGATGGTATATTAAATCAAATGTCAGGATGTTTGAAGGCCTAACTTGCCCTATGCTAGCGTGGGATTTCCCTACCTGAATCAAACTAGGGAACGTCTGAGTCAGAAATGTCAACTGTCTGTCCAAAACCTGTCCTTGCCCTCACAACTAAATCTAAACAATGTATTGGGATGTCAATAATAAAAGAAATGGTGATCAACACTAAGCTCTGAGCTTCTTCCAGCTCCTAGCTTCCTCTTCAGCTCCCCTTCCCCAAGTTCAAGACAATACAGTTCTACAAAATCCTCTGGGTTCCCTTCCCTAAGCATAAGACAACACAGTTCAAAAGAAAATGGTCTTGCGGCTCCGTCCTCAAGACAGCATTGCAGTTCATCAAATCTCAGGGTTCCCTTCCCCAAGACTTCCAACGTAGCAACTTATATTGGTCTCAGTCATTCAATGTTTAACACAACTCCAGATCAAGTTGACACGCCTGGATTGCATTAAATGTTCACTCACAGTGCTCCTTCTTGGTTTGTTTCACAATGCCTTTAACTTTCACAATGGAGGGTTCCCTGGTCTAGGCGCAGTTGTCAGACCACACGGTCCACCCATTACAGGTCGTGCAACCAGGAACCTCAGGCTCTTCAGCCCACACAGGTTCTTCTGTATCTGCCCTGTGTACAGATCCACATTCACTTAGTTTCTTCTTATCGGCCTCTTGGCTTTATGTGCAGTTTCACACTGGCCTGGCTTCTCCTGATTAGCCTCTTGGATTTTGGGTCACACATCCTATGCCAAAGAGTGGCATAGGATGTGTGACACAGTGTAGCTACAAAGTTCAGTTTGCGGTGGTCTTGGTTTATTCCTCACCCTTCTGTCATGCTCTTTCACACTTGCGTTCGTATTTCGTATGTTGCTTTAAAATTGGCGCTTTCCAATTTAACTTTCATTAATTTTAAGCTTTGCTCTCAAAGTTTTCACTCAGTTCGGTATTCAATATTCATGCCTTTTCCATAATTATGTACTTTGCCGCTTAATTTCCAGGCCACCTGTGACTTTGGGTTCGTTACCACTCTGTACATGCTTTTCACCTCACTCAGCATTCATTCTGCTTACATCCAGCCCCCTCGGAGCGCCCCGGTCTTTAGTGTTGCTCCCTTTCACGCTTCGGTTTTTGGCGGTCCTGTCGGGTAGCTGCCCTGGACTCCTTCTGCTCCGCCTGCGGCTTGCCTTTGCTTGTGAGCCCCGCTCGCATCTTGGATGCCTCTCTGTGATCACCGGCAGCTCTGCTCTACTTCTGCAGACGCTGTCAGCTGTATCCTTCCTTTTCCCTTGCTCGCAGATCCAGCTGAGTTTCCTGGACCATGGAGGCTCCCACACCTGAGGATTTCCAACAGCCCTCCTCCTGGGCTCCAAAGGTCTCCAGGATCGTCTACCAGCATCTCTGCAGGACCCACCATTGCTGCCTCCTCACGAGCAGGGTCCCCTGCTGGTCTCTCCCACACAGGCCTCCCTGTTGGTCTGTTTGCTGCTCTCTTGGTCTCTTCTTATACACTTGCAACCACGTGGCAGGTTGCAGGTATGAGTTCTTAATTGAACTTGCCTGACAATAGTTAGACAGATATGCCTGACCTTCATAGTACTCTGCAGGCTTCTTCCTTGTCCCAGTACTATAGTGATGAAAGGAGTTATTGGTGTTCACTACTCCTAGTCGCCTTTTTGTCATCTCAGTACTGTCATAGGAAATATGTTAGAAAATGAGGGGAGCTAATTGACAATAGCCCATGAAGGCCGGGGGAGGGTTAGGCTGGTTTTCAGTAGGGAAAGGGGGATACCATGTCCCACCCTGACCCCTCTCTTCTTCACCCTCTTTCTGGTGATTCTAGAGTGGTAACATCTCTGAACATTTTCCTGGTCAGAGGGACAGGGATAGCAATACCCCATAACTACCTCTGGGATAGAGGGTAATTCCTGAATGGGAAAGGAGGAATACCATGCCTCGCCTGAGGACATCTCATGCCCAATCCCCAAGGACCCTCCACCCAGGAGATCCTCCCTCACTTCTCCAACCCCAGGGTCAGTATCCAAAAGTGATGGCCTTTCCCTGGCCACCTGAGAAGAGGACCAGAGGGGAGTAGATGTGAGGACGCCCTCAGGTTTCTCACACATTTCAGAATATTGGGTTGTGAGGGCCCCTCAGGTTTAAAGAAAGATATTGCTATCTTTTTTCAATGAATGATATCAGGTTCTTTAAATAAATGGCACTGTCTGGCTTAGGATCTTGACAGTGACAGGAATTCTTTACCCTGGTTTCAGGAATCTTCTAACAAGTGCCAGATGTCTTCTCCTAATGCCAGTGGGTACGTTTTTCCGGTTAACACATTCTTAGAACCAAGCTGCCTCTGTGCACATAAGGTGCAGTAGATTTGGTCCTGGTGAAAAGTCTTGTATGGGGAGCCTGTACCAGTTTCTCCCACTGCCCTCAGTGTGTATCAAACTCACCCTGGAGCATGGGAGTAGAGATCAGTCGCCATGGAAATTCAGTCCTCGGCCTCTCCTCCTCTCCCCAGAGACTTTCAAAAGGGGGTTGCTGTGCACTTGTAGGTCAATCGTAAAAATTATTCTGGAGTTAAAGGGTCCTGGAAACGTAGGTACATATTGATCAAAACATTTTATTGTAAGTGATTTGTGATCGAAACTGACATCCCTGTTCTTCAAATGAATAGAAAATAGTATGGGATCAGGAATGAGGCGCACATCTGCAAGGAGTTTGGGAGGCTGAAGAAGAGAGTAACTGTAGTGAGTGTGAGATGTGTGTGGATTTCTGCATTTCCACAATTCTGATCAGTTTTGGTGGGCGTTTTTTGACTAACGTGGGACATTTTAGTGGTATGAAATGCCAATTGTCTGTGTTGGATAAAATACACAGGAATGTGGGCAAACAAGTGGTGGTGATGTGCTGGACCCAACGCTTGTGCTAAGATTTGTAATTGCAAGGTGTGTAAGGTGCTGTAGAAAAGTAACAGTGACACCTCGGAGCTCATTAGAAAAATAGAGAGGAACGGATAGCGCCACGGACAGTGGAGTAACTTTGCTGGAAAAGTTGGGGGGACATGACATCTGAAGAAAGTGGCCCCAGCTAAATTAATGGGACAATATGGTGTGCCATGAAAGTTGGGGGGGACAAACACCCCTGTCCCCCCTAAAATTACGCCCATGGCCACGGAGAGCAGAAGCACGTCTCTGGAGAGGAAGAGCTGCATCTCGGACAAGGGCCCTCCTTCGGGCCGACTCATGCCTTCAATCGAGTACCACAATTGTGAATAGTAATGACGGTAATTAGTAACACCTGTTACCAAGTGGTATACAGCGCTATATAAAACACCAATTATTATATAATTATGGGCTCTATAAATTACATGCCGCCTGTTCCCCGACCATACTCATTACCATTCTCGTGGATTTTTACTTATTTACCTAATGCAGTATTTTGGAAATAACGCATGCAGTGCATCCCGCACAATTAGGGTTTCAATGCTGCCTTCATATCCGAGGCATAAACTCATAACATTTTACATCCACCGAAAAAGTAGAGGTAAAATTATTCTCCCTTCTGCTGTGTGTGCCCGCAACCCGCCTTCTCCACGTTTCAAAATAAATATTTCTCCAGCATGGGCGTCTTGAATGGATTCACATGCTCATGAATATTCCCTGTTGTCAGGCTGGGAATCCTCCGTGATATTAAAGCAGTTTTGCTTGAAAGCTAAAACTGCCTGTCGCTTCTATAGCTACTGCTGTCCCTTCCGGTCAGGTTGCCCCAGCCAATGACATTTGTCCCGCTAAGCTGCACACCTTGTGGCAATCTTTAGATTTCTACAGCACGTTCTCGTGTTGGGAGTCCTCCTGTTTCGTTCCTCGTAATTCTGTAACTTTTTTGCCTATTTTTGCGAGATATCGTCTTGATTTTTTCATAGTCTTCAACACCCGTTGCTGGAGGAGATCCTTTTCCATCATCAGATCTCTGACCCGTGGGCACTGCAGGCCCAGACTTGGGCCTTCTTCACAGCATGGCGGATGCCATGAGGGCCTGTGAAAACTGCGGCATGAAAAACATCTTCATCGAAGATCGGCGCCTCAATAACATCTAATGCCTGCATCCTGATCATGATGTGGGCAGATTTTCTATATGCCAGGCCTTCTCCTCCAAGATTCAGAAGGACCGTTAAAGGAGGTTAGTGGCATGGATCGAGAATGGGAAGGTCTCTGACTCGGCCTCTGGGCGCAGTCATGCCTCTTCCAGAGTCGGCACACTCCAAGAGCGTGCTCCCTCTGACAAAAAGAGGCTGAGATCCTTTGAGGACACTTCCTGGGATAAAATACCAAAAAAGGCTAAATCATCCCATGCTCCAGCGACTACTTCGTCGACGGTCGCCGCGGCTGCAGGACCCAAATCGGAGAGACACCTATCGCTGTCCCGGTCGATGGTTAGCCTACAGTCAAACAGGCAGGTTCCGTCTGCAAGGAAATCGCTGATGTCAGAGGCCAAGCATTATCAGCGCCGGCTCAAGGTTAGCTCAGAGAGCATCCCCACGGCGCAGCAAATAAGGGCGCATTATTTCCAGTCAGTGTCATGTAAACCGCGCCTATTAAAGAATCATCTTGTGATTATGATACTGAGCGGGAGCTAAGGTGCCCTTAAATACACTTTTACTAGAACAGCAGTGGGCTCAGTTCTGTTCAGCAGCGGAACAACAGAACTGAGCCCCCTGCGGTTCTGCATTTGTGGTGGCAGGGGCGCACAAATCTCGCACAGGACCTGGGAGACCTGGGGCCAGCACTGAGCATAAGACCTCGTCGATGGGCATCCCGTCCGTGGACCCGTCAACGGCTCCACCATCTACCTTGTCTTAGTCTCAGACCTCGTCCAGGGACCCTTCGACTACCTCATCTATCGGGACCCTTGCCCGGTCGACAACCCCCCTGTTGACGCTTACCCAGTCAACGACTTTGTCTACAAAGACTGATCTTCCGTCGACAACTTCAATCCCGTCAAGGTGCACGTCCACTACCATCACTGTTGCCACGACAATGGTTACCACTCCCAGAGTAGCCTTACCTCCTAAGCCTTTGTCAGCGGTACCAACAACGGCACCTTTTCCTGTTCCGCAGGCCTCAGTCATCGCCTCTTTTCCTAGGGGCTCCAATTTGAAAAGAGAGATGCCGGCACCTCTCGATTTTCTCCCTAGACCCACAAAGGCTGCAGCGCTTTTCACCCTGTCTCCTTTGGGATGTCCTAGGATGTCACCACCACCAATAATGCACTCTCCGAGTTCGGAGGAGCTCCTGCCAGAGGGATTTTACTCTGACCACAAGCGTGGTCAGGGGGAGCCTGGTCCCATTCTGCCAGTGCCATGGCAGGGGGCTCCATCGCGCCAGCCATCTCAGCCGTTTACCCCTTCACCTCATGGCCCAGCACCGGCTCCTGCAGCAAGGGATATCTCATTGGACATTTTTGACCACTTTACACATGCTGGTGTCTGCAATCCAGCAGCGTCTACCAGTTGTTCCAATACCTGCTGCATCAAGGAGCCCTCTGAGGCCTTCCCTAGCCCAGCTGACGCTGTGTCATCCAGCACCTGTTAACCCTTGGTGATTGCATTGCCGAGTGCACCTCCTCCCATAAATTGGGAGTAGCAGCCCAGACAGACAGATACTGTCACAACCCAGGATACACAAGGGACTGATAAGTTTGCTAACTACGTTCCCGCTGATGGGGAGCCTCCTGTCGTTGTGGTGCCCTCCAGGGATTCTCCACCAGACAAGATTGGCACATTTAATTCCATGATCTCAAGGGCTTCAAAGCTCTTCAACCTCATGCCAGAGGAGAATAAGCAGGAAAGTTTCCCTTTTCATGCGACGTGTGTCCTCCAAGAGGACTATTGTTTTCGTTCCCCTATTGGATGACATTAGGGAGGATAGCCTGTTGTTCATGAAGACCCCTAACGCAACTCATGCAAAAAGGGATCGTTTGGAGAAAAAGTACTGGGCCCCAGACTCTGACCCAAAGTGCCTCAGATCCCCACCATAACCAGACTCTGTGGTCTCGGCTGCATCTAGGAAGAGGTCCTCCAACCCATCTTCTTCTTCTATGGTCCTCCTAATCAGGAGGGTAAGAAGCTGTATGCAACTGGGAAGCACATCATCATGACAGCAGCGTCTACTATCAAGGCCCCCAACACCCTAGCCATTCTCTCGAGGTATGACAGAGAGCTTTGTTACAAGTTGGGACCCATCCTGGCTTCCTGCCGGAGGACAAGAAGGCTGAGGCTCTGGCATTGTTCCACGAGGGGGATGTAGCCTCCGACCAAGCGATTACCGTCGCCCTGGACATCGCTGATTCAGGGTTTTGCCAGATGGGCAATGGAGTGGCCCTCTGCTGTGAGGGTTTGCTCAAAGACACAAACGTCTGCAAGGATGTGCAAACAAATATGATGGACATGTCATTTGATGTTGACAACCTCTTCGGGAAGGCAGTCGATGACACCTGCAGACCATAAAGACACGAGATTACGCGTTCTTTGGGAACTATGCAGCAGAGGAGGCCATCCTTTCGGTTCTCTAAAGGGAACGTCTCAAGGTCCTCTAAAGGGTTCACCGCACCCTATCGCCAAGCCGCCCGTTCATCTGCCGAGGAGGCATATAGGGGACATTCCCAGGCCTACGGAAGTGGCAACCAGCACCGTCCCCCATCCAGGACACAGACATCGAAGCATGCCTGAACCTGCCCAGGGCCCACACCACCACTTCTGCACCCCAGTGGGAGGCCGGTTATCGCAATTTGTCGACCAATGGCGCAAGATCTCCACAGACAAATGGGCGCTCAATATTCTTCAACAGGGTCGCTCTCTGGAATTCCAGGACACATTCCTTCACATTCCTCCTGTCACAAGGCAAGAACAGCACATAGCACAGCTGCTAAAGGCAGTTCAAACCATACTAAGCAAAGGGGCAATAGAGCCAGTTCCTCAGCACCTCCAGGGTTCCGGAGTGTACACCAAATATTTTCTGGTAAGGAAGAAGTCTGGAGGGTGGAGACCCATTCTAGACTTGCGACGCCCCAACAAATTCCTTTAATCCCAAAAATACAGGATGGTCACAATGCAGCATGTGCTCTACCAACTGCAGTAAGGAGAATTCCTGGTGACCCTCGACTTAGAGGATGCGTACTTCCACATCTCCAGTCATCGCAAACACTGCAGGTTCCTGCGTTTTGTCATTCAGGGAAGACATTACCAGTTCAAAGCCCTTCTATTTGGCCTACAATCGGCCCAGATGGTGTTCACCAAGTGATTGGCTCCGGTGGCAGTGTACCTATGTCGAAAGGAACCGCCCCCCTTGCCTCTCTCAGACTTGAGTAGAACCACCTCTGGTTCCAGAAGCAATTCAAGACCTTACATTTTGCTTCTGCTTTCTCTCTTCCTCTCCCCTGCTGATGTCCCGACTGCTCCAAGCACTGGTCACCTGGCTACCCTCTGAACCGGTCCAAGGCGCATGCATTTCCAGTTGCCCTTGCACTGCCTCCGGGCTCTCCCAGCACTTATGGTCGGTCTGTATCTGCATCCCTACAGTCCCTTCTCTCTACACTTATGAGCCACCCGCTGGCTGCACTTACTGAGTTACCTGCACTTCTTGCCTCAACCCCCACCCCCTCGGCACTTCTCCCCTTCCACTTCCCTGCACCTGCGCGATCTGAATGACACAAGGCCTAGTAAGATTGTTGTTTGTCCTCTCTCTGTTTCCACATCCTTGTCTTGTCACACCTAGAAACACTTGTGTACTGGCGGGTTATAAATGCCATATCATATAATAAGGAAATCCACGTCTATCCTTACCTAGACGATTGGCTAATCCGATCCCAATCTGGCACACTGCAGAGACCATACAGACACTACTATCAGAAATTGTGTAGGACTATCTCAGAATGACCTATTCCCGGGTTCCCGCCTCAGCCCACTCTCATGTTCAGCGACTCCTTTTGAAGAGAGGGTGAAGGCTATCCTAGAAAAGGTCCAACAGCTATTAAGAGCTTGCGTTACAACAGTCCGATCCATCAAGTCCCTGCTGGGGATGCTGTACTCCTGCGTCCATCTAGTTCCCTTTTGCAGACTACAGATGAGACCCCTTCAAGAGTTTCTGGATGCCAGATGGCAGCAAGTACCTGGCACATTCAACGACTGGATCGCCCTCATTCGGGCATTATACCAGTCCCGGCAATGGTGGTCAGTTCGTCTGCATCTCTCGCGACCGACGCCTCGCTGTAGGATTGGGGAGCCCACACAGGACATTCTTAAGCCAGAGGCCTCAGGCTCCCCGAAGCGAACGAGTTGCACCTCAATGTCCCAGAACTGCTGGCTTTCTGAGCGCTTAAGTCTTCTCAGCCTCAGCTCTAGGAGAAGGTGGTGCGGATCTTCATGGACTACACCACCACTATGTTTTACATCAGGAAACAGGGCAGGACGCGCACCCTGTTCTCTCCCTGGAGGTATGAATCTGTGGCACTGGGCCATTGCTGAATGGATGTTACTCGTCCCATTTTACCTGGCAGACATTCAGAACACCATTGCTGCAGATCCTCTCAGCAGGGAGCTGCGGTCCGGCCACAAATGGGAGCTCCAGCAAGCAGATGTGTCTTCTCTCTTCAACTTGTGGTGTCTCCCTTAAATAGAACTCTTTGCAACAGCGTCTGGAGGATGCCTTTTCGTTCCCTTCTGAGGGCCTCTTCCTGCACGCATTCCCACTGATTCCTCTGTTGCTAGGAGTGATCAACACACTCAGATGTTGCCACTGCAAGATGATCCTCATTGCACTAGTGTGGCCCAGGCAGATATGGTACTCAGACCTTCTCCATCTGTCGGTGGTCCCAGCCATCACGCTGCCTCCACTTCCTGACCTGCTCTCCAGAGAAGGAGGGTCAATCCTGCACCACAACCCAGCGTGGCTCCTGCAGCCCCAGGATTTTGACACTACTCGCGTTTGGAATGCAAGAGCATTCAAGCCAAGGTCAGGGCTCCCGCTGCGATGCTTGCTACAAACACAAGTCAAAGTGCTTTCCATGTAGTGCAAGTCACAGAAAATGTCTTTGCTGCGTGTGACAGTGCCACAGTTTCTTCCTTACCTGCTCTTGCATGCCAAGTCTGGGTTTGCCCATCCCACTATCCAGGTGCACCTTCCTGCCATATCCCATTACACCCGGGCCCCAGGCAAGCTCCCACTGTGGTCGCACAGGCTTGTTGAGGAGTTCCTCAAGGACCTCTTCAGAACATTCCTTCCAGTGAAGGGTCCTGACCCTGCGTGGGAGCTCAATGTGATACTGTCGAAATTGATGGGGCCTTCGTTTGAACCTATGCATCGAGCCTCCTTGAAGTTTGTCATGGAAGACTGCCTTCCTGGTGGCAATCGCCTTGGTCAGGCGGGTTGTGGAAATAAAGGATCTCTCTTGTAAGCCTCCATATTTGTCATTCCATTCAGATAAGGTGGTTCTGCGAACTCATCCTTCCTTCATGCCAAAGGTCCAGTCAAACTTCCATCTAAACAAACCTTTGGTTCTGCCAGTTTTCTTTGCAAACCCTTCACCTGCTACAGGATCTTTGCATTCGCTGAATGTTGGCCATGCCTTGGAGTTCTGTGTTGCACACAAGGAGGACTTGAAAGACTTCTCAGATTTTTGTCAATTTTGGACTTGTAGGACATGGGAAAGCCCAGTCTAATGCTTCCGTCTCCAGGTGGCTCTCCGGCTGTATCACACATTGCCATTGTCTGGCCAACAGACCGCTAACAGGTGGCCAAGAGCTGATTTCACCAGAGCCATTGCAGCAACTACAGCATTTCTCTGTGGTGTTCACCAGCTCAACACCTGAAGGGCTGCTACGCAGAGGGTCTACCCGCACCTTCACAAGATTCTACTTGTTGACATGGATTCCAGGGAAGAGTCCCGGGTCGGCCAAGCAGTGCTTCGCAACCTGTTTGCATGAGATGAGTCTGTTTGAGGGGTAAGTGTATAGCTTGTGTGAGTTTTGCCATCTCCTGTGGTTGTGTATATGTACTGCTGTGTAATTATATTCATGAGCATGTGAATCCATTGAAGTCTCCATGCTGAAGAAGGAACAAGTTACTTACCTGTAAGTGTACAGCACGGGTCTTACATGGATTCACATGCAAACCCTCCCTCCTTCCCCTCTCTGGCTCTTCTGGGTTCCTACTGCCACGTTATGTGCGCAAGCAAATCTGAAGATGGCCACCAGGGGTGAAGCTTAGGAGGATGAATGTCATTGGCTCGGGCAGTATGACCCAAAATGACAGCAATAGGCTATAGAAGCGACAAGCAGTTTTAGCTTTAAGGCAAAACTACTTTAATATTACCGAGGATTCTCAGCCTGACGACGGGAAATATTAATGAGAAATTGAATACATCTAAGACCCATCCTGGAGAACAGGAATTGCAGGTAAGTAACATGTTCCTTATAAAATCAGCTCCTGGCTATCGGGCATCACCCTGCAAGTAGGAGGTAATATGAAGTGCTGCCAATCCAACTTTCACGTGCAATGAAACTATAACTTTCTGTTCAATATATATGACTGATTAAGCTTTAAATATTTTTCTTTTGTGTCCTAGTGTTTCATTTATGCACATCCCAAGTGCACATAGTTGATGGCAAGTAGGTATCTTTGAAGGTTATTTATTTCTTTTTTCATTTGTATAGTGCATACAAACCCTCAGGCATCAGGGCGCTGGAGAAACCAGTTGCATGTAGCCCAGAGGCAGGGATAACATTTACTAGCATGCATACCAGTTACATTAAGTACTGTACATCACAAGCCGGTAGCATGAATATTGGGTTCAAAGCTTAGTGGTTCCAGTGCTGCACTACACAGCAGATCTCTGCTGCAAAGGGAAGATTAGTAAGGAGCAGGTTAGTTAAACAGCCAGGTTTTTAGGGCTTTGCAGAGGGCCCAGTAGGATTCATCTGCCCTTAGCACATGTGGGAGGGAGTTCTGTTGCATAGCAGGAATGACTGGGAATCTTGACCTGCCTGCTTTGGCACGTTTGAACTTGGGTTGAACCAGTGTTGGAATAATGTCGTTCTGGTGGTCCTGGTTGAGTAATTCGTGGGGATTCTTTGAACCAGATAGGGCTGGGCAGGTTTGTAAATGCATCTGTGGGTGATTGCGAGTGTCTTGAATGTGATTCTTTCTCAGATGGGGAGCTTTGCAGGCAGCTGATATGTGTTTGGATCTGGGAATGTTCATGGCATCCCATAGGGCGTTATTTTGGATAGTTTGGAGTTTTTGTATGTTTTGGTCTGATGTACCAGCAAAGAGGACATTGCAGTAGTCCAACCTGGCGCCCGCCACTGCGCGGGCGATCCTCAGGCAGCTGTCAGTGGAGCAGAAAGGTCTGCTGCGTTTGAGTTTAGTGGTGTAGGCTGCTGAGGAGGATATAACATTTACTTGACTGGTTAAGGAGAGGGTAGCAGTTTTTTGTAAGATGGCCGAAGAACCAACAATCAGAAGTTCCATCTTCTCGTCGTTGAGACAGCGGCTTTGTGTTGCCATCTAATCTTGGATGGTGGCATAGGTGAAGTTCAGCGTGTCAGGATCATCGGTGTAGGTGCCAGAAAGGGGGAGGAGGATTTGCATATCGTCAGCATAGTTGGTGTATGCTATGCCGAGGGAATCCAGGAGATCGAAGAGGGGCTTTGTGAATATATTGTAGAGGGTTGGCGAGACACAGGACCCTTGGGGTACCCCACAGGTGATGGGGGAGGGTGCAGCATAGGCATTCTCAGAGAATACTTTCATCACGCTCCCTTCTAGGAAGAAGGCGATACAGGAAGCTGCCTCGGGGGAGAAGCAGGCTGATGAATTAAGATGGTGACACAGTATGATTGACTAAGTTGAAAGCTGCGGACAAGTCTAGGAGGAGTAGTAGGGCAGATTTCCCCTCATCGCTAATCTCGTCCATCTGGTTTTTAAGGTCGAAGAGTGATGATTGGAAGCAAGATTGGCAAACTCCTAGGATATGCTTGACTTTGAGATGTTGTTGAATTTGGACATAAGCAGCTCTGTCAAGTATTTTCAAGAGGAAAGGGAATGTCGTGATAGGCCGGTAGTTGTTAGGTATGGCCGGGTCAAGTGTTTTTTTTAGGAAGGGGAGGACCCACGCTTCCTTGAGGCTGGAGGGTACAACACCAGTTGAGAAGGAGGAGTTGATGACGGCCATGATGAATGGCACCAGTATTTCAGCACAGTCTTTGATCAGGGGCGCTGGGCAGACGTCCCCTTTGCATCTTGAGGGTTTTAAGCTTTTTAAGATGTGTAGGGTTTCTTGAGTCATGACTTTGTTGAAACTAAATAGTGGGGCACCTGTAGTGTTAGATGTGGCGGCAAGGGTAGCCTTAGTGCCCTGGCAGGCGTGATTAAGGCGGTCTTGTTTGGCGAGTATTTTCTTCTGTAGCTTATCAATTTTCTGAAGCATAGCATTCTGTATACTATCACACCAGGCAGGGAATTTGGACAAGGTGGAGGTTAGGGGATTGGAGCTTCCAGTTCTCTGGTGTCTGAATTGGCATTGGCTATTCTAGTATTGAAGGTGGTGTGTTTGGCTAGGATAAACCCTTTTTTGTATTCTTTATAGAGGTTAGTGAACGTTTGGTTCAGGGCAGAGCAAGGGCTACTTTTCCTGTGGTTTTCAGCAAGTCTTTATTTTGCTCTGAAAGCTGTAAGGTCCTGAGTGTACCACAAATTGTTATGCAAGACTGGTTTAGCTTTTTTAGGGACTAGAGGGGCAATAGTGTCGATGGCACTGGCCAAAGTTTCCGTCTAGTGGTCCACTAGGTTCTTTGGGTCAGGGGTGTCCAGGAGTTCTGGGTTAAGCGCATCAAGGAGTGGAGCGTGATTGTCTTTAGTTAGTTTTTGGGAACTGCGGGCCAGAGACGGTGGTAGCAGCTTTGTGGGTGGTTTGTGGGCTGGGAGAGATAGTAAAAGTGATGACGTGGTGGTCTGACCATGGACAGGGAGGGTTGGCTTTGACTAAGATATGGCAGTTGGGTCGGCTAGGAAGCAAAAATGAGTGGGCACCACTGGAACATTAATCTCCTTAATGTCCTTAATACTTGGTAAATGAAGTCTCTGATGTATAGTTCTCAATAGCAGGGTAGTTTACTATGTGCTGGAGCCGGCTGTAAAAGACTTGGAGACACCCAAGTCAAAAAATAACAGTAGAAGCAAGAGACTAGGTGCAATACCCAGTCATACAGCCGCTCTCTGAATCCCAATCCGGGTTTTAATTAGTTACAATGTTGGTAAACACTTAATGTAGAGATAAAAAATGATTAGAAATAACTCAAAAGTAGTGTTGTTTTTCAGTGATGATTTTATCTATCCAATCAAGATTCATATGCAAAAAAATAATACGTAGTCACTAATAATTTTTAGTGAGGAAGAGTTCTGCCACAAGTCACTCTTTCAACAGACTCAAATTGTGCCAATGCATTTCGGAATATAAATTCCTTCATGAGGGCAAGTCTGAACAACATGATCGTAACATATATATTTGAAAGTAACAGTCCAGTAAATATTATAAAACAAATACAAGCCCAAGGATATGACAATTATGTGAAACATGCGTGAAAATATGTCGAAATGGAATAAGCATCCAGTTAAATAACATATGAAAATAAAATAAAACACATACCCAGCAATAATGTATGCAGAAGTAGAAGGTGGACCGGAAATTGAAAAAAGAATAAAAGCAATCAATCAGTGAAAAGTCATGCCTTCATAAAGTATGGCCATATAAAACGGAATGTTGTCAATTACCTGAATAAAGTAAATGTAATGTGGCAACTCAACTAAGGGGCTGAAATTGTCAGAAAAAAGGAACCGCTCCCCGAATCCAATGTAGAGCAGTCTCTGTAAACATAGACACATATTGTTTAGAATCCCACAAGATTCACAACGTTGCAATTCGCAACGTTCGTGGTAAAGTGTATAGAATAAGCTTACCGTCACAGAGAGTATAGCGGAGCTGTTCTCTCTACGTTTGCCGGTAGCAGACTGACCGTGCTGCATCGGAGTGTTGCTTGGCAACCTAGCTAAATATGACACATGATCGCGGCTCCTCGGTAGAGGGCGCGATGGAAGTGTCAAGGCTGCAATCAATCCAGTAGGCTTGAATAAGAAGGATTAAACTTTTTTTGGAGCCTGAAGGGCTCATAACTAGTAAAATAAACCTATTTAGAAAATAAAATTGAAGTTAGTGAAAATCATAGAAAGTGAAGAAATACTCGATGCCAAAATTCCAGGTGATGTAACAAAGAAGATAGTAGCACATATAAGAGGGACAGAACAGAATTATGAAAAGGATGTAGCTATGTCAATATTTCACATCATGCATCAAATCGTAAATATATAGATAGATGCTGCCAGTGGTGTCGTCATCAAGACGGCACCTTGGGTCCTGGATAAAAATCCAGGATATGCAGCATGCAAGTCACACCCATGGGGAGTGTTATAAATCCACATTGTCCGTAAAATTTCAAAATACCAACCATATTTGTAAGTTCATGTTAACAATAGTCTCATGTAAATCATGGTGCCACTAGTACATGAATGTAATTCTAAACAAGTCCATCCAAACAGAAAATAACATACAATCAGAGAAAACAATGAAAATTAATCTCCTCATTTAGTCCATTAGGTACCAAACTGCCAAGCCTGTCTATCCAGTAAGTTTCCCTGCGATTCAGACGTTGGCTTAGATCCTCATGAGGACTGTTCTTGGTAAGTACTTCCAAAATCACAAAACTTATCTGTGTCACATTATGTCCATTAGCCACCCAATGTCGTGCCACAGCTGAATTGGTGTTCGCATTACGGATACAGGACCGATGCTCACCCCACCTTAGTTTGGCTGTTCTTGTCGACTGTCCAACATAGAATTTCCCACATGGGCACTTGATCCCATAAATGATGTTACTGCTGTCACAAGTCCCAAATGTCTTCAGCAGAATCTTCTGTCCTGTTCTCGGATGGTTGATGATGTTGCCTTTGATAACAAAGTTACAATTAACACAATGTAGGCAAGGGAATGTACCAGTACGTTGGGTTGTAGGTCCTTTTATTGCTGGTTTAGTTTGCACCAATTTGTCCCTTAGGTTCCTACTGCGTTGATATGCAAAAACTGGTTTTTCATTAAACAGATTCTGTTCTCTGTCGTTTTTGAATATCTCCCAGTGCTTCATGATAGTTTTCTTGATTTTATTACTTTGAGTTGAAAATTTGGAAACGAATACTGGTGACTTCAATTCTCTCCTATCCTTGGGGTTCTGTACTGATAATAGAGTCTCTCGTGACAGAGCATTGACCTTGTCAGATGCTAAATCAAGCTCATCCTGCTTGTATCCACGGGCCAAAAATTTCTCCTTCATCTCCATCTGTTGCATTTTACAGTCTTCAGGATCACTCACTATCTTCTTTACCCGTAGTAACTGACTGTATGGCAAGTTTTTGAGCAAACCTGGCTGGTGAAAGCTGAGGCGATGCAAGAGGTTATTGCGATCAGTGATTTTCCGAAACAGAGAAGTACTGTAGCTGTTAGCTTGCTTCCTGACCTGGACATCTAGGAATGTTATGGTGTCATATGAAGTTTCTTTAGTGAATTGTATCCTTTGGTCAATGCTGTTTAGATATTCAAAAAATATCTCAAAAGACCCTTTGGTCCCCTTCCAAACTCCAAAGATGATATCTATATTTCTGAGGCTTGTGGAATCTGCTTAGATCACATGCTGTGCATAGGCCGACATCTAGTGGAAGCTGCGGAGTATTACAGTTTGTTTTTCGAAACTCGAAAATGGGCGTCGACTCAGGGCGTGCCAGTAATACTATCCCTAGTGTGACGTCCAATGTACCCAAGATCCCTCACGCGTCTAGGATCCTCAGATTGTTTTTTTCCGCCATACTGGTCGGAAGCATCTTGCGGAGTCCCCTGGCCTTAGCCATACTTTTGCTAAAATTATAAAATAATAATCTATTGACATCCTTCCCCACCCCAACGTCGAACTTCGACACTCGACGCCGGCTGGAGAAGAAATCGACCGTCGGCTGCTGCACGACGGATTTGGGCCTCGGAAGGCCGCTGGCCTCGGCCCGGGCCCGGTAGACCGCTGGCCTCGGCCCTGCAAGTAGGGAGAGTGGGGGGTGTTACATACTCTACACTCTTGGTATATAGGTACACCTTATATATTTCCTACACTTAACAGCCCGCTGCCTCAAGGTGCGTATGGAGGGTACCCTTTTCAATTCTGCCCCAAGTGCAACCGCAAATACCCTTGGGTCGACAGGCACGCCACGTGCAATCTCTGCTTGCCGAGGGACCACCGGCGTGTAGTAGGTTTAAACCTAAGACACTTAAGGACCGTTCGACGAAGCGTTGGGCCCACCACGCCAGGCAGGCGGCCATGGCAGCGGAGGGCGCCTTCAGCGATGGCAGCGACGCCGTACTTTCGGACGGCGAGGGCATTACGGCATCGAAGGACAGCCGAGCGCAGGTCCCCGACCTCGGAAGGTCGTCCGGCAGGGCGGCTATGGGGAAGACCCCCGGCGACGCAAGCGCTTCACATACTACACACACTAAACACACTAAGTCCAACCGAGACTCGACGACGTCGAGTTCTCGGAAAGAGGCACAGACAGAACGGTCCGACTCGGTGTCCACTGGGCGCTCTCGATCGAGATCGCCGCATGACGCCAGGCAATCATCCACTCTTGCCAAGAGTGCCTCGCTCCCTAGGCTAACAGAAGTTCGATCGTCGGAAGATGAAGACGACTTCCACCCCCAGGCCGCGCTCCAGGAGGCAGAGCCCGCAATTAAAACCAGCGAGGCCCCACGCTCGAAGGACAGGGACACCTCTCCCGATCCTCGACGCCAGGCGTCGAAGAACTCCGGAGCCACTAAGGGACACGGAAAACATTTTTCTACGCACGGGGAGGGGGGAAAACAGCAGAAGAAATTGCCTGTACATTCCTCCACACCTGTGAGACACTCCAACCCCCCTAAACAGACAGACAAGTCCAGGTCTGCTGATAGGTCCACAACCAGCAAAGCTACGCAGGATAAACCCCATAGAACTGCTGAGAAAGTCATTCCCAGTTCCAAAAAATGTTCCAGTGAAGACATAGATAGGGTCATGTCAAGAATGTCTTCCTTGGCTGATTTTTATGATAAAAATCCTGAACATTTCCTCTCGTATGATCCACAAGGGGCCACACCCTCAGGCTCTACTGATCCTATCCCCCCGAGTAAGAAGGCCCGATTTGAAACCCCGATGAGGTCTGAACCCTTCGAGGGACAACCTTACGCGACATCATACTCTCGGTATCAAGGAGAGGCTTCCTTTGGTGGAGACCAAGAGTTTGATATGATAGAAGAGCAAACCGGGACGGGATACTATGGGGATGATGAGGACCAGGAAGAAGAAGAGATGACCCGGAAACATACAGAGTAGATTCCCTGGTAGAGAACGAAGCCCCCGTTACCGACTCCCCGGTCGATAACCAGCCCCTCCTAAATGAGGTTCTCGCTCGCGCAGCAGAACATTTTCACATTGACACCCACGGTGTACAGGAGGAAAGGGACTTCGCAGAAGAGTTAGTGGGAGAAAGGAGGCCGGTTGCCCAGACCATCCCTATCCTTAAATCCATTCAGCGAAGAATAGATCCGTCCCTGGTGAACCCAAACCTCACCAGAGCAGTCAATCCTAGGGTTGAAAAACTTTTCAGGGCAGCTCAGTCTGACCCTCTCTATATAAGAGGACATCTGAAGCCAGACTCCCTAGTTGTTACCAAAACTCGTAAGAGGGCTGGAACACCCTTGTCTTCGTCAGAAGCTCCTCCCGACAAGGAGAGCAAAAAACTATACGGTTTCGGCAGGAAAGTAGCCTCAACGTCCGCCTATCAAGCAAGGATTGCTAACTCCACCACCCTGTTGGCCAGCTACAACTGCCATCAGTGGGAAGAAGTCGCGCCTCTCATAGCCTCTGCTCCTGAACCGTTAAAGGGCCAATTAGCTCGGATTTCCGCAGAGGGTAGAGCCGTGTCTGGTTGCATTTTGAAAGCAACCTTTGACGCCGCGGACAACGCAGGCAGATTGATAGCAGAAGGTACTGTTATCAAGAGACATGCGTGGTTACGGCAGTCTGGTTTTAAGACAGAAACTCGGGCATCATTGTTAGACAAACCGGTGGAAGCCGATCTGTTGTTTGGTAAGGCGGTCGAAGACGCACTGAAAAATGCCAAGGACGAATACGAGACACTCAAATCCCTTGGCCAGTTAACCAATAAACCCCCCAACCAGAGAGGGAATAGTAATTTTCGTCGCCCACGCGGCCAAAATTCCCAGAGAGGATCTAACTATTCCCAGGGGCAGGGTACACAGTGGAACAACAACCAACAGTCTACCCAGGGTTACGGCAGAGGTAATAGGAGAGGTCGTGGTAAAGGCAGAGGCAGCCCCAGCAAGGGAAACGGCACGCCTCCACCAAAGCAGTGACGCTCAGTTCAGGGTCCCTTCTCATGCAACCCCAGTAGGGGGACGCATTTCAAACTTCACCCAGGCTTGGGAAGGGATCACATCAGACAGATGGGTGCTGTCAACAGTATCCACAGGATACTGTATAGAACTACTGCAGCGTCCCCGGAACCATCCTCCACGACAAAAAGTACACTCCCTAGAACATCAGAAGATTCTCCTCGAGGAGATCGCCATTCTTCTACAAAAGGACGCGATAGAACTCGTCCCGGGACACCAGGTAAACAAGGGTATTTATTCAACTTACTTCCTTGTGCCAAAGAAAGACTTGACAATGCGCCCAGTATTGGACTTACGGCCTGCCAACAAGTATGTCAAGCCCCAAAAATTTCGTATGACCACGCTACAAGAGGTAATCCCCCTCCTAAAAAAGGTGGATTACATGGCAACTTTGGATATGAAAGATGCTTATTTTCATATTTCCATGTTCCCAGCGCACAGAAAGTACTTGCGCTTCAAGGTGGACAGTCGCCACTACCAATTCAAGGTACTGCCCTTCGGGATAGCTTCAGCACCAAGGGTATTCACCAAGGTACTGGCGGTGGCGGCTGCACACCTACGCAGGGAGGCAATCCCAGTGTACCCTTATCTGGACGACTGGCTCATAACGGGGGAAAACGAGAAGAAGTCAAGCCTGGTGCCAAGCACCTCAAAACAATTCCTAGGAGCAATCCTGGATACCCAGGAGGGGTTGACCTTTCCTTCAGAAGAAAGAATTCGGAATATACTACTGCAAATTCTGCATTATCAGTCTGGTCAACAAATAACAGTACGCAAAGCAACGCGTTTACTGGGCATGATGGCGTCATGCATTTACCTGGTCCCCCACGCGCGCCTGCGCATGCGTCCCATGCAGGAATGGTTGGCGAAACAGTGGTCTCAGGCAATTGGTCAGTGGGACGATCTAGTGGTCGTTTCGCCAACACTAGTACAAAGCCTTCACTGGTGGACAAGAGAAAATCTCGCACAGGGGAAACCCTTTTACGATCCCGAAGTACAGGCAATAGTCTCTACAGATGCATGCCTGACGGGGTGGGGAGCTCACCATCTCCACCACACAGCACAGGGTCTCTGATCTCACTCAGTGGCCAAGAACCACATCAACCTGCTAGAGCTTCTGGCAGTATTCAGAGCGCTTCAGGCATTCGAGCCCCATCTACTAAACCTGTCAGTGCAAATACGGACGGACAGCACTACAGCCATGTTCTACCTGAACAAGCAAGGGGGTACTCGCTCGCCAAATCTGTCCAAGCTTGCCCAGAAAATCTGGAGATGGGCACTCAGACGGAACATCTTCCTGTCATCGCAACATGTTCCAGGGAAGCTCAATTCCCTAGCGGATGCTCTAAGCAGAGACTCCCTCCCAGAGGAACACAAATGGGTTCTTCACAGAGAGGTCGTAGAAGATCTCTTCTCTCAGTGGGGTTTCCCCACTATAGACTTATTCGCCACAAGCGAAAACAAACAATACCCAGGATTTGCATCCAGGTTCCCCCAACCAGACTCCCAGGGGAACGCCCTATGGATGAACTGGTCAGGGATGTTTGCGTACGCTTTTCCACCAACTCCTCTCATCAGGAAAGTGGTGAACAAGATGAACAAGGAATCGATGACGCTCGTCCTAGTTGCTCCCATGTGGGCAAGACAACCGTGGTTCCCACACCTACGCAGGATGGCGGTGTGCGAGCCCATCAAACTTCCAGCCTGGTACAACCTACTGTCCCAGCACCAAGGTCAAACAGTGCACCAGCAACCCAACTCAATGAACCTGGCAGCATGGCTCCTGAGGTCATAGAGTTTGGACATCTCAATTTGCCACAGAGGTGTATGGACATCCTAAAGGAATCTAGGAAACCAAACACAAGGCACTGCTACTTTAACAAGTGGAAGAGGTTCGTTATATGGTGCCAGAGTAGACAAATCAACCCGGTTGATTGCACTCCTTCCAACATTGTTACATACATGCTCCACCTGCTAGATGCAGGATTGGTTTTTAACTCACTGAAAGTACACCTGGCAGCCCTCTCGGTTTACACCACTTCCCATAGCAAGGTGTCGTGGTGGAAAGTACCAGTAGTTAAAGCCTTCATGGAAGGAGTAAAGAGACTTCACCCTCCTATTTCAAACCCACCACCAGGTTGGGACCTTAATGTGGTGCTAGCCAAGCTCATGGGCCCCCCTTTCAAACCCATGCATAAAAGCAGTCTCAAACACCTGACTTATAAAACGGCCTTCTTAGTAGCTATTACGTCTATAAGAAGGGTCAGTGAAATTCAGGCTCTGTCAGTGCAGGATCCCTTCTTTACTATCCATAAAGACAAACTGGTTTTACGTACACACCCTAGGTTCTCACCTAAATTTATATCAAAATTCCATGTAAACCAGTCCATAGAGCTTCCGGCTTTCTTCCAGAACCCGCAAAGCTCTGCTGAGGTGAAACTACACACCCTAGATGTGCGTAGGGCGGTCCTCTACTATGTAAATAAAACAAGACCGCTAAGGAAAACAGATCAACTGTTTGTCTCCGTTGCTACAGGCAGAGAGGGGGATCGCGTCTCTAAAGGCGCCATCTCGAAGTGGATTATTAACTGTATCCAGCTGTGTTACTCACTCTCTGAAAAGACTCTGCCTTTTACGCCAAGAGCCCACTCTACTAGAGGCATTGGGGCCACTCTGGCTTTCATTGCAAATGTTCCCCTTGACACCATTTGCAAAGCAGCTACTTGGAGCTCTATTCACACTTTTACTCAGCATTACTGCATTGACACACATTCAAAGGCAGAAACACAAGTGGGACAAGCGGTTCTAAGACACTTATTTGCTCATGACGCTTCTCATATCCCACCTCCTTCTTCTGGTACTGCTCGCTAATCTATGCACAGCATGTGATCTAAGCAGATTCCACAAGCCTCAGAAGGGATACATTACTCACCGTAATCGTATTTCTGATGCTTGTATCTGCTTAGATTCACATGCGACCCACCCTTCCCCCCCTCCGAGAGAAGGCGCATGATTGCTTGTAGTCTTACCTTTCTGTCTATCTGCTTGGATTATCTGTACTCACGCTACTCCTCATGCTACCTCATGTCAGAAAAAATACAATCTGAGGATCCTAGACGCGTGAGGGATCTTGGGTACAGTGGACGTCACACTAGGGATAGTATTACTGGCACGCCCTGTGTCGACGCCCATTTTCGAGTTTCGAAAAACAAACTGTAATACTCCGCAGCTTCCACTAGATGTCGGCCTATGCACAGCATGTGAATCTAAGCAGATACAAGCATCAGAAATACGATTACGGTGAGTAATGTATCCCATCTTGTCCATATCCGAATGTCCTTATTCCATTCTTGTCTCTTCAATACGTGGTCAGTCTCAAATTTGTGCATGAAACTATTGGCGTATGAGGGTGCCATAGTGGCCCCCATAGATGTTCCTGCAGTTTGTAAGTAGAACTGATTGCCATACTGAAAATAAGAGTTTTCTGTGATAAATTGTAGAAGGGCCAGTATAAATTCCTTCTGGGCACGTATTTCAGCTGCTTCAAGCAAAAGCCATTCCACAGCTTCTATCCATAGGTCATGAGGTATAGAGGTGTAGAGACTTTTCACGTCAATTGTGAACATCAAATCTTCTTGTAAAGGTGTCAAGGAGTTGAGTTTTTGAAGGAAGTGGGTGATATCCCGAGTGTAAGTACAAGTTTTCTGGATAAGAGGCTGTAAGAAGAAGTCGATATAGATCCGTAGAGGTTGGTTAATGCTCTCTATACCTGCGACAATGCTTTAGCCAAAAGGCTCTCCAAGTTCTGTTGAATAGAGAGGGTTGGGTCATGATCCAAAGTGGTATATGTGGTATGATCTTGGAGCTGTCTAATACACTCTGCATCATAGTCAGTTGTATTCTGGATGACTAGAGCTCCCCCCTTGTCTGCCGGACGGATGGTGATACTTTTGTCACTAACCAGGTCCCTGATTAATCTCATCTCATGTGGTTTGAGGTTCCTGTATGGAGGAGTTTTGTAGCTGATGCGTTCCAGGTCAAGACTAACTAATTTCTGGAAAATTTCAATGGATGGTACCGTAATTGGTGGAACAAATCCACTTTTGATCCTGAACTCCTGGTAATCTGGCATCTTGGCTGGACTGTCTTGTGTTTCTAATTCTTCAAAGAAAACTTTTAGTTTGAGCTTGCAAACAAATTTGTACAGTTCAATCTTTGTATCAAACAAGGTGGTTCCGTAAGTTGGTACGAAACTTAGACCTTTTTGAAGAGTCTCTTCTTCAGACTTGTTCAGTCTCCTCTCAGATATATTTATCACTAAGTTTTCTTTTGCTGCAATCTGGTCTGAGGTTTGCTTTTTAAGTTTCCTCCTCCCCCTGCGGGTTCATTTCGGCAGGCGCCTAAAAAAGATGACGCAGACGGAGCTTGGGCTGAAGGACTTGTAATCCTTCTTATTCAAGCCTACTGGCTTGATTGCAGCCTTGACACTTCCATCGCGCCCTCTAGCGAGGAGCCGCAATCACGTGTCATATTTAGCTAGGTTGCCAAGCAACACTCCGATGCAGCGCGGTCAGTCTGCTACCGGCAGACGTAGAGAGAACAGCTCCGCTATACTCTCTGTGACGGTAAGCTTATTCTATACACATTACCACAAACGTTGCGAATTGCAACGTTGTGAATCTCGTGGGATTCTAAACAATATGTGTCTATGTTTACAGAGACTGCTCTACATTGGATTCGGTGAGCGGTTTGTTTTTCTGACGATTTCAGCCCCTAAGTTGAGTTGCCACATTACATTTACTTTATTCAGGTAATTGACAACATTCCGTTTTATATGGCCATACTTTATGAAGGCATGACTTTTCACTGATTGATTGCTTTTATTCTTTTTTCAATTTCCGGTCCACCTTCTACTTCTACATACATTATTGCTGGGTATGTGTTTTATTTTATTTTCATATGTTATTTAACTGGATGCTTATTCCATTTCGACATATTTTCACCCATGTTTCACATAATTGTCATATCCTTGGGCTTGTATTTGTTTTATAATATTTACGGGACTGTTACTTTCAAATATATATGTTACGATCATGTTGTTCAGACTTGCCCTGATGAAGGAATTTGTATTCCGAAATGCATTGGCACAATTTGAGTCTGTTGAAAGAGTGACTTGTGGCAGAACTCTTCCTCACTAAAAATGATTAGTGACTACGCATTAGTTGAGGTCGGCTAGCCAGTCTAGGGAATGCTGTTTAATGTGAGTAGGGTAGTGAATTTGCTGGCTAAAGCCTATGGCAGTGAATGAGTTGGCTAGTAGGTCAGTGTGATCATGGAGGCCTAGGTTGAGATCTTCCAGAAACATCACTTGCGAGGAAGGCTCAATGTTTTCTCCTAAAGTTTGTAGAAGGTCTTCTTCGAAGCTAAGGATAGGGCCAGGTGGGCGGTAAACGAGACGGGCAGTGGTCAATTTTAGTGAGTGGATGTCACAATTGTTGATTAGCGAAGTGTTGAGTTGCCTGAATTGTAATTAGTGTTTGGCTAGGAGTGCAACGCCCCCTCCTGGAATTCGACCAGTCACTACTGAAAATAGTGTAGCTAGGTGGGGAAGTGAGGGAGCGAGTTGGGCCGGATGCTGCATGCAGCTAAGTCTCTGTGATGGCGAGGGCATTGAGATTCTCCAGCATGGGCTCTGGCATGGATTCACATGCTCATGAATATTCCCCGTCATAAGGGTGGGAATCCTCGGTAAAAGAAAAAACTGTTTCACTTTCACTTAAAAACTGTATTTCTCCTCTAAACAAATCACTGTCCCCTGGGACATACTGCCCCCATCCATTGACATTCCTCTCCCTAAGTCCCTCCTCTGGCAGCCATCTTCAGATTTTTACTGCACGCTTCAGTGTTGTGGGTCCTCGGGTTTTCTCTCTGAGCAATTTGTACGTTTATGTGCGTTTTTGACAGAAATGGTTCTATTTTTGTTTCAAAGAAGCCTGTGTGCTCTTTTCTTCATCTGCTGACAGCGGGGACCTGTTGTCGCTGAAGTTCTGCGCCCCTCAAGGGGGAAGCAAAGGTGAAGATGCATCGAAGATTCTACAAGGCTTTGGAGCTTCTTCGCGCCCTCCGACCATGACGGAGGAGGAGGGGGGAAGGTCCCTCTTCAGGCCCTGCACCAAATGCGGGCTAAGGAATGTTTGTGGAGGACAAGCACCTGCAATGCCTCTACTGCCTGCACCCAGACCACAAGGAAGTAGAATGCGAGATATGCCTCGGTTTCTCCAAGAAAATAACAGAGGATAGGCATAGTAGGCTGGCGGGATGCCTTAATGCCAAGGCTTCTGACCCGTGCTCCGAGCAGGGTCATGCCTCACCCAGGACCGGCCGGTCCGAGTAGCGGTCTTCTAAGTCCTTTGAGGGCACCTCATCCGTGGGGGCCAAAGATAAGGCTAAGATAAGGCTAAGAGCCGCAAGTCTGAGAGCACCGTGTTTTCTGCGTAAGCGGGTCCCAAAGTGGATAGGGTGCAATCAGCATCACCTTCTGCCTCAATTGCCAGTCTACCATCAAGCTCCTCTTCAAAGAGGAAGAGTCATCTACCCCGGCTAAACTACGTGAAAAATTCGAGAAACTGTGGACGGAGAAGAAAGCCACGCTGCCTAAGCAGGCTCCACTGGCACAGACAAAGGCCTCATCAGCGGCTCTGTTGACGACTACTACGACCACGGCAGCTACAGGTGCTGATCCTATGAGGGTAGCTCCCACGGCTAAGAAAGTATTCCTGCCCGCAAGATGTGACACCGCCACAGTGACTTTGGCAAAGTCTGCAGAAATGCCAGAAGGGGTGAAACCGGCCCAGGCCCCTCAGGGGGGAAAAAGAGGGGGGCAAGGAGGCCCTGACACAGCACTCCCAGGCCGTCGCCCAGACCATGGAGGTCTTGTCCACGGACTACGACAATCAAGAGTCCTTACATACGGTCCAGGAGCAGGCGCACAGCCTACTTTTCCTGTTCTCCCTTCTCAGCCGAGGGACATTTCTTGGTGTCAGAGATCCAGATGAGGATGCCTCCAGTTCTGGTACCTGTGGTCCCCCAGGTCCCCCGGTCAGCCTCCAGCAAAGAAGGGGAAGCATCATCTGATGCCCCCATTTCATCCCCTTCCACCACGTCGAGTCCCTTCTCCCCAGCAGACCCAGACACGGGTACGGGAACGAATACGGCCACGACAACAGATGATGACGAGGACATTGTTGCAGTGGACGGTGAATCGCCATATTTCGTAGTTCCACATAGAGGGATCCCCACCGGACGACGTGGGATCGTTCCACTCCATGATTGCCAGGGCCTCCGAGCTATTCCAGCTGGAGTCAGAGGAAACCAAGGAGGAGGGCTTCTTGTATCAAAGGCGCGAGGCCAAGAGGAAGATGATCATGGCATTGCCTTTTCTGAACAATGTTTGGGAGGCGGGACTGTTCCTCATGAAGAAGCCTTGCACAGCTCCAGCCAAAAGGGATAGGCTGGAGAAGAAATATAGGATGCCGGGTCTCCCCACCCAAGTGCCTGAGGTTGCACCCATTGCCGGATTCGGTGCTATTCGCGGCTGTAAGGAAACCGTTGGCTAACCCGTCCTCGTCGTCTTCAGACCCTTCGGACAGCAAGGGGAAAAGGATGGACGCCATGGGAAAGAAGGTGATTTACACCGTGGCTTAGACCATCAAGGCGGTCAGTGCACTGGCGATCCTGGCCAGGTACGACAGGGAGTTGTGGTACAAGCTGGGACCGATTCGGGAGTTCCTCCCTGCCGATAAGAAGATGGAGGCCATCGCTCTCTTTCTGAAAGGGGAAGTGGCGTCGGATCACTGCATCACAGTGGCATTGGATGTCGCTGACACAGGGTTCTGGAAAATGGGGAACAGTGTCTGCCTTCGTCGACAAGGTTGGATGAAAGCCACTAATTTCCGTCAGGCGGTCCAAGTGAAGGTGCTGGACCTGCCTTTCGATGCAAAGAATATATTCGAGTCCCTCCAGGCCATTAAGACGGATTGAGAGACGGATCGGTCCCTGGGCACACTCCAGCAGCACCGCTCGTCTTCCTTTCGCTCTTCCAGAGGAAAGTCGAGCAGGTCTTCTAAAGGGTTCTCCACGTCCTATGAACAGCCTTCCAGATCCTCAATGCAAGAAGCCTACAGAGGCTGTTTCCAGGCCTACGGTAGCAGAGGACAGCATTGCCCGCAGGGCAGGACGCCGGCGACGAAGTAAGCCTGAAGCGACCGTCAGGCCCCCACTCGTGCACCCCGGTGGGAGGCTGGCTGACGAGGAACGGCCGCGAGTGGAGAAAGATCATCACTGACAGATGGGTGCTGGACGCTCTCGTCCAGGGACGCACACTGGAGTTCCAACGCATGTGGCCGCGGATCCCTGTAGTTCCCCCGTCATGAGCAGCACATCCCTCCACTTCTGGAAGAGGTACGAGCCATGCTACAAAAAAGGGCCGATGGAGCTAGTTCGCCAACGGCTCCGGGGCTCTGTAGTCTATTCCAGATACTTTCTAGTCAGAAAGAAGACAGGGGGCTGTAGGCCCATCCTAGACATAAGACGTCTGAACAAATACTTAAAGTCCCAAAAGTTCAGGATGGTCACTTTTGCAACACGTGTTCGGCCAACTGGAAAAAGGAGACTTCCTGATGTTGTCGGACCTGGAGGGCGCCTACTTCCACGTCCCCATTCACACATTTCTACGTTTTGTGGTGCAGGGCCAGCGCTACCAGCTCAAGGCCCTACCTTTCGGCTTGAAGTCAGCCACTAGAGTGTTCACGAAATGCCTGGCAACAGTGGCGGCCCATCTACGTCTTCAGGACGTACACGTATACCCTTACTTGGACAACTGGCTGATAGGCACCCGCTCGCGGGAGCTGGGCGACAGGCACACAGAGACGACCATCCAACTATTGCCAGATCTGGGATTCTCCGTCAACTAGCCAAAGTCCTGCTTAATGCCATCGCAGAAAGCGCTGTTCCTCTGTGTCAGACTCAACACAGTGGCTTGCCTGGCGTCGCCCTCAGGGTAGAGGATAGCAGCCATTGAAGGTAAGATGCAACGGCTGTCGCAGATGAAGACGGCCACGGCGTGGGCCATCAAGTCGTTACTGGGCATGGTGTCGTCCGGCATCTACCTCTTCCGTCTCTCCAGGTTGCAGATGCGACCCCTACAGGAATTCCTGGACGCCCGCTGGAAACTTTTCTGACAAGATCTCTCTCATTGAAGAGTTCCGTCGGGCATCCGCTCCAACATAGTCCAAGGCACTGGATTTCAAAACCTCCCATACCAGGAGACTGTCACCACGGATGCCTCCCTGGAAGGTTGGGGGGCGCACACCAGACGTCTGCACGACAGAGGGCTGTGGCAGCAGGAGAAGGATTTTCATATCATATGCTGGAACTACGGGCATTGTTGTGAGCCCTTAAGTCATTCCTGCCGTCTCTGAAAGGCAAGGTAGTGAGGATCTTTATGGACAACACCACCACCATGTTTTACATCTGGAAGCAGAGGGGCACTCGATCCCAGGCGCTCTCCAAGAAAGCGCAGGGCTTGTGGCACTGGGCCGTTGGACATGGGATGCTACTCATCCCTCTTCACCTGGCAGAAGTCAAGAACACCATTACAGACTCCCTCAGCAGGGAGCTGTGCTCCTGCCATGAGTGTGAGCTTCATCAGGATCAGGTGGACCATCTATTCGTCCAATGGGCCAGACCCCAGATCGATCTGTTTGCGACGGCGGGGAACTCCAAATGACAGAAGTTTGCCAGCAGATTCCACCAACCGAGGAGCCTGGAGGATGCGTTCTCCTTCCCATGGGAAGGGCTGTTTCTGTATGTGTTTCCTCCATTCCCTCTCCAGCTACGGGTCATCAACACACTCTGTGTCAATGAAAGATTATTGATACTCATCGCCCCGGTGTGGCCGAGGCAGATTTGGTATCCAGACCTTGCCAGCCTGTCAGTCACCTCTGGTCTAGCTGCCAGTGGTTCTAGATCTTCTCACCACTGAAGGAGGCACAATCCTTCATCATGACCCAGGATTGCTGAACATGAGGGCTTGGCTCCTGCGGCCCTAGAGTTTGTAGGGTATGAGTTGCCGGCGGACTGCAGAGAGGTTCTCGCCAAGGCCAGGGGATGTCGTCAACCTTGAAGTGCTACGGTCACAAGTGGAAGCGTTTCGCTGCGTGGTGCCGGTCACAGAAAATTAACCCTTTGAGGGTCACGGCCCCACAGATCCTTCCATACCTGCTATCTTTGGCCAATGCAGGACTGGCGCATGCCTCCAGAAGTTGCATCTGGTGGCAATCTCCTGCGACACCAGGTCCCCAGTAAGTTCTTCATTTTTGTCCCACAACTCATCAAGGAGTTTCTCAAAGGACTTTTCCGATATTTTCCACCAGTGAAGGCTCCTGCCCTGGCATGGGAACTCAACGTGGTTCTGACAGGGCTCATGGGGCCCTTTGCGAGCCTATGCATCAGGCCCCACTCAAGTTTCTCTTGTGGAAAATGGCTTTCCTTGTGGCCATCACCTCTGCCAGAAGGGTAGGTGAGATCCAGGCCCTATCCTGCAAGTAACCATAACTGACTTTCCACGAATCAAGGGTGGTGCTGCGTACACACATCTCTTTCATGCCGAAGGTTCCATCGAAATTCCACCTCAACAAGCCTTTAATGTTGCCTGTTTTTTTCCTGAAACCTTCATTGCCGGCAGAACGGGCCTTGCACTCGCTGGACGTTGCTTGTGCCTTGAAGTTCTACATGGCACGCACAAAGAGTTTTCAAAACACTTCAAAGCTGTGTTCGAACTTTAGTGCTGTGAACCATGGGAAGACCTGGTTGAAGGCTTCCATTTCAAGGTGGCTCTCTGGCTGAATCACGCACTGTCATCGGTTGGCTGACCGCTGCCCTTCTGTCCGAGAGCCCACTCCACCAGAGCAATCGCTGTGCCGACGGCATTCCTTTCTGGTGTGCCCCTGCTCGACATCTGCAGGGCTGATACGTGGAGGTCCACACACACCTTCACGAAATTCTACTGCGTCAACAGGGATTCCAGGGAGGAGTGCAGAGTCAGCCAAGCAGTGCAACGCAACCTATTTGTTTGAGATGAGTCTGTTCCAAGGGTAAGTGTAATTGCTTCTGTTGAGCCTTGCCACCTCCCGTGGTTGTGTAATGTTGTACTGCTATGTATTCTTTATTCATGAGCCTGTAACTATTCTTCTCCAGCATTTGTAGGTGGCTGGCATCGCCTGCCGGCTACCAGGGTCCACCATGTTTTCATACACAGACCCCCAATCACCGGAGGGCATGGGCGGGACATTGGGCCTTGGTAGGTCTTGCACAAATGGCTTTGAGTGCAGGTTGGCCATTTTTAAGTGGTTTTTAAATACGTTACAGCAATTGGGAAGGCTGTTAACAAGCTGCCCAACGGGGCATATCTTACCGTAATCATATTGAAAAACTGTCTCAGAGGTCAGACCGTGGAATTTCGAATTCAGCCGGGTAGGGCTTTTCAGTTCGCAGTCATCAGGTTGCTCATAGCGGCACTGCTTAATAGTAGATGCATGCATGCTGGATGATGAGCAGCATGCGGATGAGGCAAGCAGGAGCTCTGCAGCCCTACCTTCCTCCACACAGGGCCAGACAGGGAACACTGGCCGCAGGAGTCAAAAAGTAGCTCCTGGTTACTGTTGGTGTCAGGCTAACCAGGCTCACTAAATAGATCCTTCCTAGTGTTTTCAATCCCTGCCCCACCCGCAGCGCTTCCCCTTTGATATTTTCAATCTGGGTCCTAAGACCAACTGCATTACACCCCCTTGTGCCTAATGTGTAGATTTGTGTAATGTAAATATTATTTATATAGTGTGCCGTTTAGTGGTTCCGAAACCCCTCTCCATCATGTCCTAGTTTCTGTAATGCTTTGTAATGTCTTGCCAATCAGACCCCACCTTCTATCATTCCATTCTATGTAGCGCCTTGCGTGTGCTGGGTACAATAAAGTGTTCTTTGTTACACATTGAGGGCTAGGTCTGTGTTCCATCCAATTCATGGGGAAATAATAACATCATTTGTATCTAGAGCAGCGTGGACACAAATCACTATTGAGGATTTTCATGCACAGATGCACCACCATTACCAAACTGCACAGCCTAGACAAAAACCTAAGGTTGAAACAAAACGTGCATACGAGCTTCTGGCACAATAAACACAATGGGCCTCATTACAACCAGCCAGTCCGGGACCGTGCAAAATCCGTGATGGCGGTAAAAACGTTTCCGTGTCCGCAAGGGTGCGGAAAAACCGCCCGATTACACGCTGTCGGTCGCGCGCACCACACGGACTCGGAAACGTTGTTACCGCCGTCACGGAATACCCCACGGAAATGGAAATAACGAAGCCACAAGTGGCGCAAAACCCGTTTCCGCCTCCGCCGCCACGGACACGGAACCGGAAATACCATGATCGCCAAAACAGGAAACAGAGAGGCGGCCATCATATAAAAGCACAATCCATTGCCATCCAGAGCCAGCACAAGCACAATCCTGACTCTGAGAAGCCAAAAGGGACCACAAGCATGTCTGCCAGGATTCCTGCTCAGAGGCAGCGCAAACAGCGCTTCAGCGAGGCGGAGCTAACCGTCTTGGTGGAGCACATTGTGGACAATGCTGAGATGCTGTTCAGCGCCGACCAACGGCGTGCCACACAGCAGCGGAGGAAGGAGGTGTGGGCCGAAGCTGCACGCAAGTGCACCGCTGTGGGCGTGGCAGTGAGGAGCGTGAAGGACTGCCACAAGCGTTGGGACGACCTGAGGCTGAGGGTACGCAACCTCATTTCCACGCACCGCCAACGCAGCAGTGGGACAGGCGGAGGACCCCCTTCCCCACTGAGGCTGCAAGCATGGGAGGAGCGTTGCAGCAGCGTCCTCCACCTAGAGGGAATCCATGGGATTGGGCAGGCTGAGGCAGGAGTGAGCCCACCTGCAGATGCCGGTAAGTGCCCAAACATGAATGCCACATGTAAATATGCAGTTGTGAGTACTGGGCCAAAGGACCCATGAACAATCCCCCCCCCCCCAGGCAGTGCATGTGTGGGCCAAAGGACCCATTAACAACCCCCCCCCCCAGGCAGTGCATGTGTGGGCCAAAGGACCCATTAACAACCCCCCCCCCCCCAGGCAGTGCATGTGTGGGCCAAAGGACCCATTAACAACCCCCCCCCCCCAGGCAGTGCATGTGTGGGCCAAAGGACCCATTAACAACCCCCCCCCCAGGCAGTGCATGTGTGGGCCAAAGGACCCATTATGATCCGTATGGCAACCAATATCACTGAATGCAGACACCAGCAATCAGATGCATGTGACCAACACTATTCAATGTACAATCTTAATGACGCATGTGATGCACCCATCTGCCACCACAACAACACTAATTGCATGCCCTTTGTGTCCCCACAGCCGTTTCAAGTGACAGTGATACTGCACAACAGGCCAGCCAATCAGCATCGGCAAGTACACTAGCCACCGCCACCACACAGGAGGATGCTGCCGGCAGTTCTGCACCTCTGGCCACATTACCAGCCACTACAGATGTGCAGCACACCACCACCAACATCCCCACCATCTCCACACTGGCTGAGTCCAGACAGGTGCCACAGGAACCTATCATGGCCACCCAACACAACACTGAAGGCAGCAGCACTGCAGAGGGGGCGGCCTGCAGTGATAACAGTGCCCCGCAAGAGCACTCGGAAACGGGGCCACAGGGGGAGATGCCCACATTGGAAGACCTGGGCTCCTTCCATGAGCTGGGGTTCAGCCCCACTTCACTGGGGAGTCCCATGAGGTCGCCCACCCCATCCATGGCCGAACTGAATGCCCGCATGCAGCGGATGGAGGACCAGCAGGCTACCCTCACCCAGCTGGTGGAGAGGCAGCTAGAGGAATCCAGGCTGCAGAGGGAGAGCTACAGCGCCTCAGTGCGTCGCCTGTCGAGGTCCATAGGACGCTTTGCGAGCACCATAGTGACCCTTGCACGCCATGTGCGGGAGGGCAATGACCACACCTCCAGGCTTGTGGAGGCCATGTTGGTTGGCCAACAGGCAAATCTGGCACCGATGCCCTCAATCCCTGATTCTGGCCAATCAAACACTACCACCCCATCCAGCTCCACCACTGCCAGTCCAAGGAGGCGCTCGAGTAGGCTAACGGGTCCCTTGGGCAAGGTTGCACAGAAGCGCACACGGAAGTGATGGCATGTGTGTGGGGCAGTGCAGGACACATGTGGACTACAAGGGTGTGAGAGGGGTGGTCACGTTTGGGTGGTGGGGTAGGTAGTTTTGGGGGTTTGGACAATGGGCTCTGGGTGGGGGTGGGCACGTTTGGGTGGTGGGTGGCCCCGGGTGTACAGCTTCCCTAACCAATGCACCTTCTTCCCTGTTGTGATTACATCAATACATCACCATTTCAAATCAACACATACATGTGTGGACATTGATCATTTATTTTGCAGTGCAACTATTAATTCATTGTCGTCAACATGTTTGTGCATTACTGTGAATGTGCTGTGACTCAAAAGTAAATGCGAATCAGGGCATCCCGTGCTCTCTGGCCATCATGTGCACCCCCAGGGGGAGGCGGTGCCATCCCATCCCCATCTCCATCTCCATCCCCATCTCCATCCCCATCCCCATCCCCATCCCCATCTTCCTCATCTGCGTCTGGTGGCATTGGGATGTTCCTGCGCAGGCATATATTGTGCAGCATGGCACATACCAGCGTGATTTTGCCCGTCTTCACTGGGCTGTACAGCAGTGATCCGCCAGATCTGCTCAGACAGCGGAAACGGGCCTTCAGCAGTCCAAATGTCCTCTCAATCATTCCACGTGTGCGGATATGTGCCCTATTGTATGCCTCTTCATGCCTGTTCCTTGGTCTCCGTACAGGTGTCATCAACCATGGCGTGAGTGCATATCCCGCATCACCTACATGGGATGTAGATGGGGGAACATGTCAGTGTTTGTGGCATCATGTCCTCATCTGCTGCTGTGCATTCTTGTATCATCATTCATTCATGCATATGAACCATGCAGTGTCTGGAGGTATGTTTTGGCCATCAGGAGGAATGTCGCTGACTGCATATGGGCCTACACATTAACTTGCATGTTTGCTGTGCCCTGCGGGTGACATTTGATTGTGTGCATGTCATGGTGCAGTGCTGTCCACACATGGCAGAGTGACTCCACTGTACGGAAGTAGTAAATACTCGTATCATTTGCACGCCTCTCGTGCTTTTTGGGGCAGTGTTTCAATTGAGGGTGGGTGTCTGCAGTGGCACAGGGTTCATGGGACAGTGACGGGATTGGCTGTGGCAGCGTGTGCACGGGCACATTGTGGTGCCCTGTCATGTCTTCCTTCATGATGTTTGGCATCCGCAGTGTATTTGGTAGATGGAAGGGGGGTGATGCATGTGCGGTCACAGCGGCACACTCACAATGCTCATTGCCTGGACACACACACACCACTCCGACAGGGATGTAGCATCGTCAGCTGTACTCACCCAATAGCCATGTGCTTTGTCCGGCATAGCGTTCCATGTACCGTGGCAACGTGGAATTCCGCAGTACCATTGAGTCATGTGATGAGCCTGGGAAACGTGCGCAGCAGTGTGTAATCAGTTGCATGGCATCACAAACCATCTGGACATTCAAGGAGTGATACTGTTTCCTATTGCGGAACACCGCCTCAATTGCATGTGGTACTGTCAGCTCGACGTGGGTGCAGTCAACTGCGCCTATGCAATTTGGCATGCCTGCCATGGCATGGAAGGCCAACTTGGTGGCAATGACCTCGGGGAGGGTGCGGGGTAGGGCTATGTGTTCCGACACATGGCGCAACAGGGCATCCAGTACCTGTACCAGGACTTTTGAGAAACACGGTTGTGATATGCCGTGCAGCTCACCAACCGTGTGTTGATAGGTGCCAGTGCCAAGGAAATGCAGAACTGAGACAACCTTCAAGAGGGGGGGGGGGTGGCGGTGGGGGTGTCAATTAGGCTGCTGATGTTGTCCTCAATCATGGCGGTGATGTGCATGATTGTTGCACGGTCCAGCCGGTATAGGGTGTGGATCTGTCCTGGGGTGAGGTTCCAGGGTGAGGCCCTGATGCGTGGTATTGGTGGCTGGCGGCGGGGTCGGGCTGGCTGGGCAATGGGGTTTGCCATAGCTGCAGGGTTGGCTGGTTGCCGCCTGCGCCTCCTCCGCCTACGCCTCCTCCTCTGCACCATTGCTGCCACCATGTGCAGTACTGCCTGTTGGTTGAGTAGGCCCAGTCCCAGTGCTACTAGCCCTGCTGCCTGCATGGTTCTGTGTTGTGTTGGGCTGGGTGTGGCCCTTTTGTAGGCTCCCAGTGGCCTGCTAGGTCCAGCTGGGCTGATTTGGTGCACCTGTGCCCTGATTCAGTTCAGCCGGCAGTGTATAACGCCATGTTCGCGGTGGCGGCGGTTCCGCCACCGTGATCACGGTATTTCCGCAATTTTTTTCCCGGTATTTCCGTGTCCGCGCTAGTTGTGATGCTCACGGTGTTTCGTGTTGCCGGTAACGGAGGGGTTTCCGTGCAGGCGGAATTAAGGGGAACCCTATTTCCGCGGTGGCGGTTTAGGGTGGTGCTATTACCGGGGCCGCGGGTCATGATTGCGCGGACATGCAAACGGTGCCGGTATGGTTTTACCGGCAGTGTTAATTCCGGACCGGAGTACTTGTAATGAGGCCCAATGTGTTTTCAAAACCCAACAGTGGTGTCAACTATCATTGATGAATGAACATTGAGCATTACAAATTGAAAAAGGTGAAAACCGGATCCAGTGCCACTGTACAACAGGGTTCCGACTCCCCCGCCCCCCTCAAAAAAGTACTTTTTCCAAACTGGAACTGCAGGAGCTCTGTCCCTTGGAACTGTATACACAGGGAGCAGGAGTGACAGCAACAAGCTGATAAATATCCATAATTGATGGACTAATTCAAGTGCTTATGCTAGCGCAGGGATCCACAGTTTTTATTAAGCTCCAAACACGCAACTTTGCTTTGTAATGTACATTTTCAGAATCCTTCCAGGTGGGGACGGGCCTCACTGGTGACCCATCGGCTTTCGTGGCATTTGGTAAACACAGGGCTCGAAATTGAGAATGGATAAGCCGGAGCAAAAAGCAGCTTCTGTGTGTCCAGCATTAACCAGTGACCATGAGCTACCACTGGGGAATGAGGAGCTAGTGCATAGCGTTCTGCAAATCTAACTTTCACAAAGAATGCAAGCATATCATCTTATACATTATTTATGACCCATTATGGTTTAAATGTCATACAGATGTGTCCTAACATTTATGTATGGATTGTCCCAAATGCACAGAGTTAAACTCACATAGATGTTTGTTCAGCATCTGTTGGCCTGGGTAGCCAAAAGCAGCTCCTTGTAGCTGTTGGTGTCATGCCAACGAGGCTCTTCTAGGCTACAAGCGGGAGCTAATTAGCTCCCCTCCATTTCGAACCCCATTAACACTGGACCAACGCTTTAGCCATGGCACTAGACCCCAGTCCAGGGAACAAGGTCCCCTCGGCTTGTCCCTGGCCAGCTCTGCGCTACTTACCCGAACTAATCACTCCCCGAGCCCAGCATCTCGAAACCACTGTGAAACCCTGACTGTTCTCTCGTGGAGTAAGTCACTCACATTGGCATTACCCAGGCCTTGCCACGATAGATTTTAAAAGACGAAAAAGGTTGGTTTGCAGGGCTAAGACTCTAGTCGTTTGGGCAAGCAGTGAGGCTACCCTTTAGAATGTGGTCTTTGCTCCAAGGGAGCGAGGGGCAAGGTGTTTGTATTTCAGGACGGCAGCAGTTTGTCTGCCTTTGGCTCTTAACGCACAGGTCACACTTCCAATTTATGGCACACGAATCACAGCCCCTACTTTGGTCTGTCCTACCAGCTGTGCACCTCCTAGCTGAAATCTTATAAGCCCGACTCTACATGCATCGTTTGTCATTTACAGCCTGAGGAAGTCGAGGCTGTGCGAAACACGCATTGGCAGTTTTCTCTGTTGTGCAAATTCCTGGACTGTTTTTCACTTAGTACAACTTTGTACTCCTTCCGTTGTCCCTGGAGATGCAATGCTAAGAGTTCTTCAACTCGTGAAATGTGAAACAAGGAACGCTATGCCACCTGTGCCCACGATACTCTCTTATTGGTCACAGCGTGGAACCAAGCTTCCCCTGTGTTAGCTTTGGCTTATCCCACCTAGTGCGCCCCACATCTCTTTGAATAACTCCCCATTTATCACACAGAGGGTGAGCATCCGAGACCCCTAAACCAAAGATGTGCCTGCTCTATTTTTTTTTTTTTTTTTTTTTTTTGTAACCAGACTGCAGCTCTCTTGATGTTTTGGAACGCAACTCCCATGACCCCTTCACTATTGACTAGGCTGGCACGGGCTGATGGCAATTGTAGTCCAAAAAATCTGCAGAGCCTAGGGTTGCATGCCCCTGGATTACGACGTTCAATGTCCCTGGCTGACCATGCTCGCATTAAAGTGAGACGTTCCCTGGTTTTCAGATACACCCCTTAACCCCCCCTCAGGAGGGCCAGCCAGGGCCCCGTTCCCGTCCTATTGCTCAGCCTAGCATTGCCTGGTAGCCGCCATTAGGCTTCGCGGCTGCGCTGCCCTGTAGCAGGCTCTAGAAAATGCAATTTTACCATCATTAGCCCGCTGAAAAGAGCCCTGGGAGGGAGCGATTATCATATGTTAAATTCAAATGCGCCTCTGCGCGGCTTTAATCCGGTTAGGCGCGTGGCCTGGCAGCGGGAGGTCTTCATGGCCGGCGGTATGAATTGATCGCCTGCCTCATTAGGGTCAGAGGGTGCGCGCGGCTGACCAGAGGCGAGCAATTACCCCATTGTCACTTCCCACTGATGTGCATTGCAGGCCGCAAGCACGCGGGAGATGGGGCTGCCCGGGAATCGTGCCTGCCCCTTGACCTCTTAAAAGGACACCGGCCACTCAAGCCGCACTCTGCATTCCTAGGGCCGTTCCAGTTATTAGCTATTGATCACAGCCTCGGTAGGAGGGGCGGGCGCCCTGTCCCTCATGGGGGTGGCCCGGTGGCCTGGAAACGTTCCTACCTGCAGCGGGGGTGGAGGGTTTATGAGAGAGCAGGCATGCCTGCCAGGCCTTTCTGACAGGAACCTCGGATGCCAGGCGTCCTTTTTTCATCCTATAGTGAATACTTTATTGAAACACCTCCGGTGTGCAGACAGCTACGGAGACCACCGTGAATACACCTCAGTAGTCAGATAATGAGGGGGCGGGAGGGGACGGTTTGTGTCCAGTCAGTCTTCTGGAAAGAAACTTAGAACAATGTGTTTGTGACTGTAAAGCTCAGCACCCGGTGTCTTCCGAGTTGAAGCTGCCAACATTACACCACTCCTCTCACTATCCTACTCCCGCTTTACCTCACTAACCCATCCCACCTTCTCGTTTACAGATCCACCAGAGCGCCTGGGGACCAATTCCGTTGGTGACGGTGCACTATATAAGTACCGATAACATAACATAACATAAGCATGGTAAAAACAAAGCAACGTTTGCTCTGAGTACTATCGCAGGTCTTGCTATGAAGCCCTTGCATAAGCAGTCTCTGTGGCACGCTACACCTTGCTGCTAACCAAAAGCCTTGGTGTTCAAAGCCTTCCCAGGACAGCTAAGTGTAAAATTGTTATGCTATAATCACATGATTTGGTTTGGAATTGTTCCTTAAATGACTGCTTATACCGTCAGACCCATTATTATGCCAAAACCCTGCAGAAGGGGTTTTAAAATAAAAAATAGGGGGACAGAGGCCTTAATTCCGGGACAGTACCGGCAAAACCGGGTCGTCTGGTCACCCTGTTGTCCTCTGTAGGGAATAATGAAGGAAAGAGGCTTGCATACATGGACCTGTTCAGAGTTATTCTTTTTTTAACATCTATCACTATCTGTTCTGTGACGGATCTAAGTGATTACTGCGCCGTCCATAATGTTGACTTTCAAATTGCCAACTTCCATTACGGCGCAGCGCAGTGATCAGCCAGTATCATAGATCACTGTGCCCCGCATCCACGTACTAGTCTCCCCCTGCCCACTTATCTTTTTCGGTGGCACACTTCTGTTTGTGCCACCATTTCTCCTCTATCTCTGCTGCATCTGTTCTCGCCCACTAACGTGGGTCGGTACTGGTGCTGCTGCGTCCTTTTTTCAACAAAAAAAAAGTTTCTTTATTGTCTCCCGCTACCATCTAATGGAAGCAGGGTACCCACCCCACCCGGCAACTCCACCCCCATTACACTGACTAAGGAGAGCGGGGGATGCCCCGCTCTCCTCTGTCGTAGAAATGAGCGTCATGATTTTTGTTCTGCGCAAGTGTGCAGTATTTGTAATTTCCCCACAATCGTGGCAAACATTGTAGTACATTTCCTACTGTGAGTGACGAGATCCACACACTGCCTTTTCCATATTTTCTTAGGTCGGCTCCCCCCAGCCATGCCATGCGAGGTTGCTGTTTTGCAGTTCTGGCGTCGGGGCCTTTCACTTTTTTCAATTGAAAAGGGGCCCCACTCATTGGAGCTTAATTTAAGCTGTCCGCTTCCTTGCAAGCTGTTTTAGTTAGGTTTGAGCGGACACCACTTTGTTGTTACTATTAATTGATACGTAGTGATATATTCTAAGTATTATTTGGTCCTGTTACCAGATGATGCTCCATTTGCACCGTGGAGTAAGAAGCAAAGTAGGGAACATTTTTATTTGGATATGGGCATCCAAACGGCTGGAAGGACCCGTTTGATTTTTCACTCAAAGTTCATATTCTTTTTTCATGTATATTCCTGTATTTTTCTTTCTTTTCTTTCCCAAAAAGAAGTGGGCAATTTAATTGTTAAAAAAAAAAGAGGAAGGTGACCACCAGGGGGCACGCGGCTGAGATCCTCTCCTGCGTGAGCTCCCGTCCAGAGGTCCTGAAAAACGGAATGAGCCCCCGTTTTTAGCCCCCCCGGGGTAGAAACTCAAGATGGAGGTGTGTGAAGGTCGTCGCCACGTATGGAAGAAAATTCGGGTGAAATCAGCCCCGGCTTCCTGCAAATATCGTCGTGGAACTGTGAGGCGAAAAAGAAACTAGAATCGGCCGACTCTAGCCTGAACTCGTAGACTGTCGGGAGCGACCGCTGCGCTAACACTCAGTGGAACGCGTGCCCCCGTGTCCACCCAACGCTACTCTCGGATGCGAGGATCCAGCGGAACAGTCGGTGAACCACAATAGCAGAGAAAGGAGCGGTGAGAACTTTGACGCTGGGCGCCCCAGGATGAAAATGGAGATACGGGCCCCGTGCTTCCTTTTCCGCTGAAACAAAACCTTTGCGGCGGGCCTAAATCGCCTCCCCGTGACAGATCAAACGAAGCGGTGACTCCGCTGGACTGAGGAGCGGCCTGGGACGCATGCGACGAGGCGCTGGTGCTCCCCGCAGAGCACAAGAAGTAAGTGACCACCGATGATCTCCCCCATTCACCCGCAACATACAACGGTCACACCTCGAGACCACAGTAGCGCCGGTCGCGGCCTTGCCCCGAAGCAGGACCCTGCAAACCGTACGGCCAGAACCACGGCAATACGCTGACTCAACCCGGTCGCGTATCATCCGCAGGGCTTCCCCCTCATGAGGGACAATCTGTAGTGCGCACGAACGGCACGGCCGTGTGGTAATTCTCCTGTACATCCCTGACCACAGCCCTTGGATGCATCCTACAGGGAAATAAATAAGGGACACTTAACATAATTTCCTGTGCCATCCCCATTTAGGAAGACGTAGGATCCCTCAAGAGGGAAGGACACATTACGGCGAAAGTGAGGCATATGGATGACGATACCTGCTTAGCTGCACACGCCTTCTGATGTCAACCCCACAGAATACAGAGCTTTGTTGCCCTGCTGGTGGCGGCAGAGGGTAGGAGAGGGGTTTGCGCACCACCCAAAGTAAGCCGCCCCTCGAGAGTCATATAACCTCATGCCAACCTGCCCACCACGGACCATCGTCATCCCCCGGGATACCCGATCCTCCCTAAGGAAACAGCAAAGGATTAAAGATATTATAGACGAACTCCGCACCAGAACCGCGGACCCCCACAGGGAGGAGAACACAAGAAACTGCAGAGTTACCAACAACCCCATCCACAGCCTTTTCCACGGGGTGAGGACCCTACCCGGACTGTAATAACAGACATACCTGCCTCACAGAGGGAAAGGCCCCCGGAGATCAATCTAAAACGGTCTGTCTCAGATGGAAAGTAAAAGGAGGAAATAAGGGGAAAAGGGGCGTGTGCCTCCTCTGTGGTAACAGGCATTCCGGAATCTGCACTGTCCGACACGTTGAAAATAAGGCATTAGCCGCATGAACGTCCAACAGAAACTTGCCATCTACGCATACGGCCCGACACCCAGACACGACGTCGGCCCCAAGATGGCCTCATCGCCAACCACAGATACAGAAACCGCTGCCACAAAAGAAGACATAGCGGATTTACTGGCGGAAATAAGGAATATGGGAGCGAATATAGGAGGGAAAATTGACAGACTCACAAAGCGCCTTGACAACATAGAGGATATGGTCGAAGGTGTCGAGAACAACCTGGCCTCAATTGACGTATTGGAAACACAGCTGAGCCACAGAATAACTGAACTAGAACAGAGAGAGCAAGAGTTCAAACTTAAGATGGATGATTTGGAGAACCGGGAAAGGAGAAACAATTTACGCTTTTTTGGGATCCCTGAGAAAGAAGGAGAAACAGAAGAGGACCTAAAAACGACTCTCCATGACACCATCAAGCTCCTAGTCGCCGACAACAACATTGATGAACCCAAGACAGAGCGCATTCACAGAGCGGGAGGCCCACCTGGAGGCCCGAGATCAGATCCAGCACGATTTCACCGATATCAGGATAGGATGAGAGTGTTGGAAAAGGCGAGGAGTGGAGGCACCATCACCCTAAGTGGATCTCAAATAACGATATATCAGGACCTCTCCTCCCTGACCTTAGCCCTGAGGAAAATGTGTAAACCACTTACGACATGGCTCAAAACCCGTGACACGCGCTATAAATGGGGATACCCCCTTTCTCTTTCTTTCGAACATGAAGGCACGAAGATCAGGTTGAGCTCTGAGCAACAAATCAAAGCATGCATATTCGATCTACTGGGCCCGCAGGATCGGGAGGAATCCCGAGATGATGCCCCAAAAGATAGGAGGGAATGGCAGGCACAGGGCCCAACGAGGAAGAAGGTGAAATGCTTGAGAAAATATCGCAGAGGAAACGGCTCTCCGGAGGGGGGTAGTTGACCCTCAACAAGTATGGTACATCTTGCTTGCTTGCCTGCTTGAATTGACATTTGATAAGGGGAAGACACAGGTGTTTATGGTGGAAACATGACTGAGACCTCCACTTATTTTGCAGAAATGTGCTAACTCCGGGGGGAGGTTACCGGGGGCTCATTAGTTATGTTGATGATTATTTTCCAAGGGGACCATGAGATAACGGTCTCCACTGGTGGTTCGATTCCGGGCTAGTGTGTTTAACTAGGCTCGATAGGACGCCACCGAACTCAGGGAGAGGGGGTTGGAGGGGGGGTGAGAAGGAGGGATAGGGGCACGTGTCAAGTCAAGGGTAAATGTAGGATCTACGAAAATTGATATGGTTGCGTGGTTGACTCTGCACCGAAGAAGCAGGTTGAAATGGTCAGAGAATATGTATGGCCTCAGATTCCGTTGTTATGATGACCGCTGAAGCATATAGCAGGGGTGCCATAAGGGTGGGAACGCTGAACGTCAAAGGTCTTAATTCACCGACTAAGAGGTCACTTGTGTTTAGAGAATTCCGGAGATTGAAAATTGATATTCTTTTATTGCAGGAAACTAAATATATGAAGGGTGATGAGAGGGTGGTCCTGGGGAGGCGATCCCGGTTGGAGTTCTGGGATTCGGGACCATTGAGGAGGGGGGGAGTGGGAATACTCATTAGAAAAGGGATAGACTTCAAGACTACAAAGACTTGGTCATATGCAGAAGGCCGAGCCTTACTTGTTTTGGGGACCATTGGGAATGGGTCCACTAAGATTGCCACGATTTACTCCCCCCAACGTAGGGCAAGTCAGATTTCTCTCCAAAACAATCCCCAAAATCATGTTAGAGTCAACAAGTCATGTCATCCTTGGAGGAGATTTTAATATGTGGGCTGATCCCACGTTAGATTGGAAACCTGGTAATCCAGAAACACGTGACAAACTCGGAGGAGATCACGCCCAATTCAGGGCAATGATGGAACTGTATGGACTGAGTGATGTGTGGCGACGAATGCATCCTATGGAGAGAGCTTACACTTTTCTTTCAGCCCCACACAATACACTCACTCAAATTGACCAAATCTATTTCTCCGGAGACCTATGCGATGCAGCCTCACACACAGAAATCACACCGATCAAATGGTCTGATCATGACATGGTGACGGCCGACATATTATGGGAATATCTACCAGTTAGAGGTGAAAAGTGGAGGTGCAATGAGACCCTATGGAAAGACCCTGTTTTTAAGTCAGAGATGGAAACTGAAATGATTGAAAACTTTCGATTGAACGATACCGGGGAGGTCTCTAAACAGGGGGTCTGGGATGCAGGCAAAGCGACCTGGAGGGGAATCCTTATGAGGGAGGGAGCCAATACAAAAAGAGAGAGAACTCTGATTGAAAACAAACTCCGCAGAGAAATCACCCAACTAGATAATGAAGCGAAGGAAGGGGATGTATTAGATCACGAAAAAGTCAGTGAAGCCAGAAAAAAGAGGGAGGAACTCCGCATTCTAGAACATGACCAAATCGTTCGCAAACTTCTCCTCCTAAAACAAAAATTTTATGAGAAAGGAGATAAAGCGGATGCGTTGCTGGCGGCCAGGCTACGAGCACAGCAAGCAGAACGCAGGGTGCAGGAAATAGTTGATGGAGGACCCAACACAGAAATAAGTAGGACCACCATCCCCGAAGCCTTTGCAGTCTTCTATGAAGCCTTGTACACCCCAGAGATGGACCCAGACCCGTCTAGCATTCAGTCCTATCTAGCCGACATCAATATGCCCAAATTGACATGTATAGAGTCAGAGAACCTGGACGCTCCCATAACTGAGGAGGAGATTCAGGAGGCCATAAAACGACTCACACTTGGTAAATCACCAGGAGAAGATGGGTATACGGCAGGTTTTTACAAGACATTTGCCACACAGCTCACACCCTTTCTCGCTGAACTATTTAATGAGATCCTAGAGACAGGGAAACCTCCAGATTCATTTGTCAGAGCACTCATAACGGTCATCCCAAAAGAGGGCAGAGATCCCAAAAGATGTGGATCATATCGTCCCATCTCACTGCTCAACATAGACGGAAAAATTTACACAGGGGTCCTGGCAGCTAGAATTGAATCATTCATGCCCCGCCTCAACAACCCTGACCAAGTGGGCTTTATTCTGGGCCGTCAGGGAGCCGATACCATGCGCAAGACCCTGCATTTGGTACACGTCTCCCACAACCTGAACACTGATCCCTCACTATTCTCCATCGATGCAGAAAAGGCATTTGATAGGATAGATTGGGACTTTCTAATGGGAGTTCTTCGCAAAATTGGAATGGGCCCCAAGCGTAGAATGGGAATCCAAGCAGTCTACACGACGCCCACAGCCTCGGTATTTGTGAACGGGGAATATTCTAGGTGGTTTCAATTGAAGCGGGGTACCAGACAGGGAGGCCCCCTATCGGCCATCTTGTTTGCTTTATCGCTCGAACCATTAGCACACAATGGGCCTCATTACACGGACGGCGGTAAGGGTTTACCGGTACCGGTAAGGGTACCGGTACCGGTAAACCCTTACCGCCTTACTACGAGGTCCCTTTGTGGGACCCTTCCTTAGCGGCTGGTTTTACCAGCCATTAAGGATGGGACCCGCAAAGGAACCTAGGAGGTAATTACGGTACTGCAATTTACGGTACCGTAATTACTGCCTTCCCCATTCCCATTGAGCCCTATGGGGCAAAAATGGGAATGGGGAAGGGTCATGGTGAATGGGGAATTACTGCCCCCACACACCTTGGAATAGGGCGGTAATTCCGCCATTCACCATGGCGGACTCAGTAAAATACCAGCGGCAACCATGGCGCTAATAGCGCCATGGTTACCGCTGTCCGTGTAATGAGGCCCAGTATAAGAACGGACACCGGAATAGAGGGAATGCACATAGGACACACAGAGTACAAGTTAGCATTGTATGCCGACGACATACTCCTACATGTGGTCAACCCCGAAAGATCCATTCTCCGAGCCATATCCCTCCTTGAAGAATACGGTCAGTTATCAGGATTTAGGGTCAATCAGACCATTGGTCTCGGGAGGATGGCTCAGCAGCAACGTGCTCGCCTTGGAAACAAAGAACACATGGGGCAGCACAGGTTCGATTCCCGGGTCCGCGCTTAGAAACCTCTGGGTATTAAGCGCGTTATAAATAACCTATCAAATCAAATCAAATCCATATTGTTTCCCCTTCAGGGGGCAGCGGAGGCAAATGAAACGAAATATTCCTTCCTTGGACTGACGCTTGAGCACAACACCATGCAATACTTAGGGATACGAATTACGAAACAAATAGACACTCTATATGAAGCGAACTTTCCAGAACTCCTTGCCAAATTCCACGCAGACCTGGTCAGGTGGGACAAATTGACAATCTCGTGGCTTGGCCGGCTTAACGCCATAAAAATGACCTGTCTCCCGAGGTTTCTGTATCCCTTTCAGATGTTTCCCATTAAAATACTGGAGCAATACTTCAAAGAAGTTAAAAAAGCGACCCTAAAATTCCTGTGGCGCAGGAAAAAGCCAGGGTTGCCTACAACACATTGACGTTGCCCAAAGATAAAGGAGGGGTAGGTCTCCCAGACCTCAAGAAGTACTATACTGCTGCCCAATTACGGGTACCAGTCCCTCACCTGCGCAATCAAAAAGAACCGCTGTGGATAGCAATGGATAATCACTACTTAGACCCAGCAACACTCTCGGAGTGGCTTTGGGCCCCACGAAAGAGAATATTGAGGAAGACAAAGGAGCATCCGCTCTTTGCCGCCATATGGGAAATATGGAGGGAGGGTCCAGAGATGAGAGAAATCACAACATGGCCGTCTCCACTGAGCCATCTATGGTCCCCGAGCATAAATAACCACATCCCCAATGTTGAAAGATTTCAGGCGTGGTATGAAGCAGGGCTAGAAAGGGTGAGCCAGGTTCTCCGAAGCGATTCCTTTATCACACTCCCAGAGCTAACAGAGGCCCTAAATATAGGCGTTCTGTCCACTTTCCATTATTTACAGATCAAAGGAGTCTTGGCGAAAGCAGCATGGAGAGAAAAACTGAGTAGGGAGCTCACGCTCTTTGAAAAACTGTTAGACTCTAGGACCGACAGGAAGGGCCTGATTTCCGCCATGTACAAAATACTAGTAGAGGTGGGTAGAGGGAACACACATAACCTCAGAGCACGATGGGGGAATGACATGGAAATCGATGAAGACACGTGGGATAAAATGTGTTGTATGGCAACACGCACTTCTATATCGTGCCAATACAAACTCCATTCCATTAAACTCTTGCACTGCTGGCAGTAGGACCCCTATAAATTATCCAAAATGTACCAACCATCTTCCCCTTTCTGTTGGCGTGAATGTGGACAGGTCGCAGACTATTGGCATATGTGGTGGGGATGTCCTCGAATTAAGGTTTATTGGGATGAAGTCTTGGGGTGGATTAGGCACCTGGACGGGATTCAAAGAACGGCAGACCCCCATCTTGTCCTGTTCGGTCTCGAGAAAATAGAGGATGAGTGGAAGAGAGTCCAAGGCTTAGCCCCCCATCTGTTGCTCGCTGCTCGGGCTCTACTGGCCACCAAATGGAAATCAATCACGACCCCGACCGAGAATGAATGGATCAATGTTGCAATGAACATATGTACCATGGAGAAAATTACTGCATCACTCCACGGCAGGGCAACACAGTGTGAAGTCTTGTGGTCAGATTTCCTAAGCAAACACATCAAAAAGACATCAAACCCCAAATGGTAATAATGTCCATTGTGTATAGGGCCTGACTAGGGCCTTCTCCTCTTGTGAGCTAATCCCCCTTTGTCTGTTCTGAGGCCGCTTCCACACTACCTTTCAGGCACCAGTAGAGTCATGACGAAATGCCCTCCTTATGGCGAGTCCCTGAAGATGCCATATTGCAAAGTTTCAGCCCGTGACAATGAGCGCATGACCATGAAGCCACAACTCCTTGGTAACACGATTCCCTAGTCCTTGGAGGGTGGGGGGAGAGGGAAAGGTGAAAATGAATGAAGAGAACGAGAGAAGTATGTTAGTGAATTTTATTGTTATACTGGTGTGTGTACGGAAACAGACTTAAGTAATGTACACTGATGTTATTAAGCTATTTGAAAAAGCACTTTTCAACTGTGTAACGAGTATGGACGCATATGTAACCTTTTCTTCTGTCTCATTGAGAGAATTGTTATGTGTTCAAATCTAATAAAAACATGTTTTTAAAAAGAGTTCAAATATATGTGATGTATTTGAAAATATTTATTTCACAGAAAAAAAGTCTATAGTGTCCAATGCATTTCGGTCCTAATGACCATCTTCAGGGACAATTTCTAGAAAAAATGATATACAAACAGAATTGTGAAAATGATGTACATTTCTCAAAAGATGTCTGAAATTAAATAATTGTGTTGACATAATTACCAGGCATTGTTTCTTTCTCATGCATAATAGGCATTTTTGCAACATTTGTGCATTCTCTGGTCTGGAACCCCATGCATATCTATAATACAATGAAGCTTAACCAATTGTCCATTGTATCCTAAAAATAGGCAAACCAGTTCACATAGAAAAATGTGATACAGTCATACCTTGTTTCTGCCTATCAATGGGATTCCTTTGAGTTCCTGTCCTGGTGACCTTTGCTCAAATATGTCTCCACTTAGGAGGAGTTCTTAAGTAATACATCATTCCTGGTGTATTCAAATGGGTCTAAAATTAGGGGGACATTTTAAGTAATACATAATTCCTAAGAATGGCCCATAACATAATTTTCTTCTTATATTGAAAAAGTCTTGGCAGAGCATCCGCGGGGCACCAGGATCACAGTCATGCGATTGCCTGTGCGTCCCTGTTAGTTTTTATAGTCAAAATGGTGCCGGCAGTGGGTGCGTGGTGATGACATCATCACGCATCAGCTGCCAGTTTGGATTGATACTGTATTCGTTACTGTTCCAATAAGGAGATGATTTACTGTGTATTCAATGGATCATGTGGATAACGTCTACTGGAGACCTGATATAATTAGATTGTAGACATACTACAGATGGTGCAGTTCAGGCATGGGTAGGTCCCACACACCCTTGGTTTTTTGCGTAGTTTCTTTATGTTGCTCCTTATCAGCATGTCTTTAACGTTTCTGCTACACTTATATGCGAATACTGGTGGTGCAGTGTATAGTCTTCCCAAAGTTCTGTCTTCAGATAGAAAATGGCAATGTTGTTTGACAATTTTTTCAATTTGATTACTTTGAGTTGAATGTGGTTACATACATACAAGACGGTTCCGTTTCCCTTTCTCCTTCTGTAATGTCATTCTAATGATGTTGTCCATCTTGAGTAGGGAATTGTTTATTTCAACATCCTGAAATCCTCTCTGCTTAAATCTGTTGGCCATATCTGTGAGCAGTTTGGTACATTCAGTTTAGTCTTGCACAATTTTCTTTACTCGAAGGAATGGGCTATAAGGTAGACCCTTGATAGTGGTGGGCTGATGGAAACTAAGTCTGTGAAGTAAATTGTTACGATCAATGGGTTTCCGATACAGAGTGGTAGACAGTTTGTTGTCTATGTATTTGATAATAACGTCCAAAATGTCTACTTTTCTTTGTTGTGCTGTGCGATATCAATATAACTGTCCCTTGATGATATACTGCCAGCCATTTCTTTATCTGGGTTTTTGATGCATATTTAAGTTGTATTGCGGGGTTGCCAGTATACACGTTTTCCCTAAGGTTGCATCAGTCGACACAAACTAAGGGCTATTTCATTTTAATGAGTTATTTGCTGGACAACGACAGACCCCTTTAGAACCTGTTTCAACCTACTTTTAGCTCTTTGGTGTGGCACAGTGCATGTGGGTGGGGATCAATGATGTTCACAGTGGGGGGTCATGTTATGGAACCGCAGTGATAAAACCAGGGACATCACCCATTGGAATTTTCTTTAACCAACATATTTTCCATTATCAATCTGTGCAACACAGAGCTGCCTCCCCAATGCAAGTCCTTTTTCTAAGCTGCTGTGAATGTATTCTCCCCTTTCCTTGCAATAGATCGATTGTGTGATCAGCTGTATGCTCCATGGATACAAAACTGCCTGTGTAGCAAACACGCTTAGTTACAATTTTCCAGTGCCCTTTTATATTTGAAAACGTTAAACTACACCAGGTACATGCATTTGTGTTAACATATGGAAGCAGGTTTTACGAGCTGTAGGCAAGTGGGTCCCCAAATATTATTTTGAAATGGGCCCCCACACGTCATCCTTTGGCCTTGCCGTTTTGCAAATGCAGCTCTTTTCTTTGGGGGCAGGCAACCACTGTCATCCATAAATCATGCTTTGGTGTCAGAATAGTTGCGTGCCCAGTCTCTTTTGGCTGGGGTGGCCCAAGTGGGGCAATTACTTATGCATGAGTGGCATGAAGTACGAGCACACACACACAGATAATGATCATAGTCTCTAGGATAATGGGGTGGTACCTGGGGTGGCCAATCAGATTCCAGGGGTAGTATGTGCCACCCCAGGCCACTCCCTGCTCTAGAAGGCCCAACATTGGTGCACTCTATCGCAGAGCTGCCAGCATTACCCCCTCTCGCGCTCTTTTGAAAAACCTTGGCTGTTCTCAAAGCCACCCTAAGACACCTGGATTTCAGATGGTTGGTTCTTTCTGTTTCTTGAATTGCTGTTCTCCTCCTCCTCTCTTGCAATGCACATCTGAAAGGGAGGATCTTAGCATACACCCGGCCTTTTGTGGAAACTACATTTTAAATAACCAGGGGGGTTCACTAATCTATAGATGACATGATCTGACTTGAAGGTCCTAGAATGTCCACGCAACGCATGAAGCAGGAGGAGTCTATAATCAGAATGTCAATCTTACTGAAATGGCTGCATCCACCAGTCTATTTACCCACAGCGTTTTTCACAAGAGTTGATCATTATGGGCAGGGACGTCATTTCAACAAAATGCCGGGGGTAGTGGAAGTGACATCACACGATCCTTGAACTCTGATGATATCACAGGAAGTGGTGTCATTTGACCCCACCCCCCGAAGTGACATCACGGGATGCGATGGAACACGACCTTTCACCCCTTGACAAAACTGGAAGTTGCATCACATAGCATTTTTCCTAAGTTAACTACGAAAAATATGGTTACGATATCACTATAATATGATATACATCTCATACAAGAATGGATCACCATATGTATTGTTAAGATCAGTGTGTATAGGCCCATAATACCAAATTACTGTGAATGCAAGCAGATGTCCATGGCCAAATGATAATGATGTGTTATTATATGGCACTTACGCTTACGTGCTTTATATAGAACAAATACACATACAATACCACCGTATGGGGCAATAAGACACTCTGCTTTAAATTGGAGGCTTTGTGAAAAGCATTGGGCGAAGGAGCGGTCTGGAGTCCTGAATCTAGAATATTATTATCCCTCTACTCAAGTACACTCTGCAAGTTATCTATTGGTACACTACATCCAGCACCCAACCACATGTCTGCCTTGGAAAGGCGGAAAGACACCCATGTAAACTGTAGCACTCACTTAAAGGCAGGTGCTTAGAAGTAAATTCCGGCGGCACTGCTGTATACATTGTCCTGTTTTTTTTTTTTTTTTTATCCCCAGAACTAGGAATGGTGCATGACATCAAGGGATCTAAATACAGTCTGGGAGTTAGCATGTCGGTCGCCAAGTGCGGCTCCAACGACATAGTGAGGTAAACTATGCTTACAAAACATGGTGAATGCTTCACTAATGGTGTACCAATGGGTTCCAAGTACACGGCTAGCCGCACAATGTGGCGATTAGTCATTGGATACTCTTGGGTCTGTTTTCGATCATCGCATGGTGGATTTCTTCCTCCCTTCTTGCCTTCTTTTGATCTCTGGCACTGTGGTGAGTAGGATCTGCTCTGGCCCCATGTTATCAGCCTTGGCTAACTATTTTAGTGGGTTTTTTTTCTTGGTAGGTTTGGGATTTGAGTTTGCACTTGGGTATATGCTCCTTCTCCGTCTGTTTCAAATTTGGTACATTGGGTCAGCACCTTATTTAAAAGAACGACACTAATTGACATTCATTTTTTTCTATTGTGTTTTTCATGTTGTAAGATTAGTTTGCAGCACATAATGGTGAAAATAATTGTCCACTGCATCAAGACAAACATTTTTGCCCTGAAGAAGGCTGGGCTCTTGGGAAACAGTCATAGCCCTAGGCCGAAGCTCGAGTTGGCTTGAATCTCTGGCGCGATGAACTGTTCCACGTGCCAGTAACCATCGGCTGGCTATTCATTTTTCCTTTGTTTTTTTTGTCTGTTGTTCAGTAATATGTATGCAGGTTTCCAGCACATGTATTGCCACTAGCAGCGTAATAATGGTGCACAATATACATTATAATGGCGCTGAGGGGCAATAAGGAACCGTCATACTTTTTAACAGGATTGATGAATTGTTACTCTTTGGGGTATTTGGAATGTATGTTGGATGATTGAAGTTAGAAAGTGGATGGATGTTTTTTTTTTTTTTGTTGATGGCAACGTACTGTTTTATTAACAATTATCTAAAACAGGGAGGTTACAACTTACATCAACAGACGTACGCTCAGTCTCTCAATGATCTCCACACAAAATATGGTTCTTATACACAAAATGCACCAGAGTGACGTCATACGTGGATGGATGTTTGACATTATGGTTTTGGTGGGTGTTTTCCTAAAAGGAAAATGTGTTTTGCTTATAATTTTGACACAATGTAATGATAAATGTTCACACTAAATCTTCTGTTTGTTTCATTTTCCCCTACGGGACATACATTCTTTGCATTTGTTGCATACCTTTTATATTGATGATTTCTTTCTGAATGGCTGTGCCCCCCTTGATTTTTGTCCAATCGCTTATGCATATCAATGGCACATGGGTGTTTTTTTTGTAGATGCACTGCTCTAGGGGCCTGCGGGCCCCTGCCATCTAGACTGTGACTCCCTAAACCTTACAGCCCCCAGAATAGAACTCAGAACGGGGAGGGGTGTAGAAAGTCGGGCTTGAGGACTTATTCCCGGATGGGAAATTTTTAGAAACTGGGGTAACACCCGACGCAAATCCTTTGCTATAAGAGGCTGCAGAGGGCCACTCGCTTCCGCTTTCCACTTTCCCAGCAGGACCCCCCTGAGAGAAAAATACTGCAACTGATGGCGAATTTGGAAGGGTGATCTTTGATTCTAGCATGCCCTAGGACAGTGGCAGTAAATAGTACAGATACTTTTCCGCAAGCCCCTTGAGCACCTGCACTCTACTCCTGTGAAGACAAGCAGGGGAGTTGCTAGGTCTGGAAAAGACCCGGGGCTACGCTGAAGTTGGAACAGTCGGGACTGGGGGCTAGCTAGCCCCCTCAGCCCCCCACCCCCAGCAACGCCTCTGAACACAAGATCCCATGGGTATATCCCCAAGATGTGGAATGGAGGGTGCAGGATTTCTTCGTGTCTGCTCAGAATGCTCCCCAATTGCGTCCTTCTGGGATGATGGGTGGGTAAGTCCCCCCAGTTATCAATACTAGGCTTGCGTGATTCCTTAGATGCTTAGATGAAAGGTCAAGAAAATCTGTGGGGATGGTGTGCCCAATAGCAACATTAGTTCTGGCCACTTGGAAAGAATATCTATGCATGGCAGGGTCAGACATGTCCTTGGAATGCATTGCACTGCCCCCAACCCCTCCCCCTCCCCGGGGAAGCACCAAATGTGTGTGCATTCCGGATGCGCTTTAGGATGCAGGCACTCCGCCTGTTTTACGCAGTTGCACAAAGTGGGCATTTGAATGTGCGCACCCCTAATCTGCACCTTCCTATACCCGTTGGGCACGCAATGTATCTTTTTTGGGGAGAAGTGGAGTGGGTGATCTAACGCATCACAACACGCGTGCCAAATGAGTTTTGAGAATGTGGAGTAAAGGGAGTGACATTAAAATGAGACTCTTTCACTGTCTGTTTCGTCTGCACTGTATCCATCGCGTGCCCCCGTAGTTAGATTATAGCCCAGAGAGTACTCCATGTCTATTCTTTATATACCTCTGCTGATGTGTCAAAGCCAGCGGAAACTGTGCGTTTTACTGGCAAACGTTTTAACGTAAGATTTCTTACTACGAATTTCTTTGGAAAAATGTGTAACTCTTTGCAGCTTCAAAATACAGGAGGAAAGACACCACAAACCTCTGAACCCCTTATTCCCCCCGCTCAAGAATCAATAGCCTCTTTCTCAAACTCAGCTGTCCTTTTTATAATTAATATATTGTCGCTGCAGTGGCAATTCTGCAAAAAAAGAAAAAAATGTGCAGTGAATATCCAGCAATTAAATCACTGGGCTCCGTGTCCAGGTGACATGCTTGTGCTCTTCATCAATCAATTAAAAAAAAAAAATACCCTGTCAAGCCATATCAAACTTACCTGACAAGGTGTATCATACATACCGGTTTAGCTATAATCTAAGTATTGATAATGTTCACCTGAAGCTTATCTGACAAGGTGTATCACACACACCGGTTTAGCTATAATCTAAGTATTGATAATGTTCATCTGAAGCTTATCTGACAAGGTGTATTATACACACCGGTTTAGCTATGATCTAAGTATTGATGATGGTCATCTGAGGTACATCATACATGCCAGTTTAGCTATAATCTAAGTATTGATGATGTTCATCTGAAGCTTAATTTACAAGGTGCATCATACATGCCTGTTTAGCTGTAATCTAAGTATTGATGATGTTCATCTGAAGCTTAATTTACAAGGTGCATCATACATGCCTGTTTAGCTGTAATCTAAGTATTGATGATGTTAATCGAAAGCGTATTTGAAGGGATACTCCTCTATTGCAACACATCTGGAATTTATCCAGTCTGATCAATTTTGGAATAATATTTATTGTGCCAGCTCAATAATACTGATTCCCTCAGCGTTTTGTATCTGGAAAGAGGCCTTGTGTTTGCTGACATAGAATAGGCATAGTGTATATGATTGGAAAATATCATAATTTTACTTCATGTTTTTGTATGCATTTTCGATTGTATTTTACCGTTTGAATTCTAGTGTATGAATTTGCTGAATTATCCACGATGCGTTTTTCTCTTTCCTTATATTTTTATAACATATTTATCGCTATGCAATACGTGCTGAAGGTTTTGATGTTTAACCAAAGCACAATAAAAAGAATATTAAAAAAGATACTGTTGATCACACATACCTGACGATCATTCTTATTTACATCTGACAGGTGCAGGAGTATCCTGCTCATTCCCTGCTATCTGCCTTCCTCACTCCTCCACTGCCAAACTTTAGACCGTACCAATTAAGCATGTAGACTCATCTACATCCCGAAACCTACACTCGCATCTCGCAAGCTTTCGTAAAACTTCCACTGTCCGCCTGCCCCATCTCGCATCAAATTCAAGAACATCTGAATCACACACAATGCTGTCCATGAGCAAGGCCCAAGCTACCTCCTAACATACAATCATGCCGGTGAGACCTTCTGAAACCGCATTAGCCTAACATACAGTCATGCCACTGAGATCTTCTGAAACCGCATTACTCTTTGTCACTGAATTCTCTTATATACAACTGAGCAGCCCATGCCAGCATCCTCCAGAACTCTCTACCATTCCAGTGAAGTATTGAATTGAACTACTTTCTCCAGCATGGGGTCTGGCATGGATTCACATGCTCATGAATATTCCCCGTCGTCAGGCTGGGAATCCTCGGTAAAGAAAAAATCAGTATCAGTTTCGTTTCTGATCTGTCTTTCGTAGTAGTAACCAATCACTGATCTCTGCGTCATACTGACCACAGCCAATGACTGCCCTCTACCTAAGCCCCGCCTCTGGCAGCCATCTTCAGATTTTTACCGCACATTCAAGTGTTGGGATCCTCGTGCTATTGCTCTCGAGCGTTAGTGCTATTTTTCACGTTTTTTCTCAAACAATTTCTCTTTTTCGGTCAAAAGAGCCTCAAGCCCCACCGTTTCTTCATCCGATCAACGGGGACCCGTGTCGGATTCGTCTACGCCCCTCAAGGGTGAAGATTTCGTCGAGCTACGCTTTTGGAGGACTCCAGAAGTTTCTCAGGCCCATCTCGGACATGGCCCAGGAGAAGGGAAGCTCGACGCCCGGAAAGCTGTTCAGGGTCTGCCCTGGATGCCAGCTTCAGAATGTCTTTAAGGAGGACGAACACTCCCTTTGGCTTTACTGCCTACATGAGGACAAGACGCACGTGGAGAAGGACTGTGCGTTTTGCGGCAATATGTCGGAGCGGACCATGAAGGACCGCCATCAACGTCTCGCCAACTGGCTGGAAGGAAAGAGCCCGTCAGGCGAGAAGAAGAAGAAGTCTGAGCGGTCTTCTAAGACCTTTGAGGGTGCCCCGGCGACGGGGGACCAACAGAAGGCCAAGCACCGCGAGTCCGCTGGCACCGGGAGCGCCGAACGGTCGGGCTCTACGGGCGCCAGGCAGGGCGCATCCTCCCCGGCGCCATCAACCACGAGCCAACGCTCTGGCTCGGGTAAGAGGAAGGCCGAGCACCCGACGAAGCTCCTGGAGAGACCCCGGTCGAGCTCGAAGGCCCCATCGGAGGGGGAGCGAGGCGGTGACCCCCCCCAAGGAGAAGGCGGTGAGTGCACCTAAGGTGGTGAAAGCCTTAATCCATCCGGCCAAGGCCTCTATCGAGACTGTCGCAGCGGCCCTGGCTCAGCCTGTGGAGGCTACACCAGTGGTGGCGACCTCGGGGCCCAGAGTCTCCCTGCCACCGCGGAGGGAGTCCTCTTTCATGCCCATCGACAGGACCCCCGTGAAACCTCCGACGGATAAGAAAAAGGGGGGGCAGGAGGTCGTCGTGGATTCGGCCTCAACCTCTGAGGAAGAGCTGATCGAAGTCTTAAGCCACGGCGTTGGCGTGGAAGAAGACCAGCCCGTCGGGAGGGACCCCAACGTAGGAGATGACAAGAACGTCGAGGGTGCCGACGGGGCTCCTGACCACCCGTCGGACTCCCCTCAACCAGTGCCGCAAGACAACTCGGCGGCCATTTTGTTGGCTATACAGTCCTTATGCTCGGAGATAAGGACGAGACTGCCGTTACCACCAACGGAGGAACCGCTCCCGACGGGGGACCCGGAGCCAGGCCCTTCTGGGAGCCCTCCCCCTAAGAGAAGAAGGGACTCATCCTCCACCTCCTTTTCAGCCATCGCGCCCTGTTCAGCCCTCCTCCCCGTCCACGACACGTGGGGATGATACGGGAACTGACACGGCCGCGACGGGTACAGACGACGAGGTTTACGACGAGGATCTCCCGTCGTCACCTCCGACCCGGGCTTCCCCGCCCGACGAGATTGGATCGTTTCACTCCATGATCGCCAGGGCATCCGAGCTTTTCCAGCTCTGCCCGGAAAAGAAGAAGGAAGGTTTCCTTTATCAACGGCGCGAGGCCACGAGGAAGACGGTCCTCGCTGTACCTCTACTGGACGATATTTGGGATGAGGGCCTCGCCCTCCTCAAGAACCCATCCACGACGCCGGCTAGAAGGGATCGGTACGAGAAGAAGTACCGGGTCCCGGACGCGGCCCCCTTGTGCCTTCGGGCACAGCCGACCCCGGACTCGGTCGTCCCCGCGGCGGCCAGGAAGAAAGCGGGGGGGGCGCGGCCTCTACGTCTACCTCCCCGCCGGACGGCGAGGGAAAGAAATTAGACACGATGGGACGCAGAGTCATCTCGTCGGCAGCGACGACGATTAAGGCCAACGCCTTGGCTATCGTAGCCCGCTACGACAGGGAGTTGTGGTACAAACTGGCCCCCCTGCTGGACTTCCTACCAGACGACAAGAGGGCGGAAGCCCTAGAGATCTTGCAGGAAGGAGAGGTGGCGTCAGACCACGCCATTACGATTGCGACGGACATCGCTGACACTGGATTTTGCCAGTTGGGCAACAGCGTGTGCCTTAGGCGGCGTGGATGGTTCCAGGCTACTGACTTCCGTCAGGACGTGCAGACCAGAGTCTTGGACATGCCGTTCGACGGAAACAACCTGTTTGGGAAAACTGGACGATTCCCTTCAAGCCATCAAGGCGGACACGGAGACGTCCCCGGCTCTTGGGGTTCTCCAGCAATGGCGGCCGCCCTTTCGGAGCGGGGGAGGCAAACAGGGTGCCTCCAAAGGTTCCAGCGGCGGATTTTCCACCTACCGTCAAGCGGCCCGTTCGTCGTCACAGGAAGCTTACAGGGGACGAGGCAAGTCAGGCGGACCCCGCCGTCGTCGCCAAGGTGGCAAAGCCTCGTCGAAGCAGGACTGAACCGGCCATGGGGTCGGGCCCCCACTGAAGCACCCCGGTGGGAGGCCGGCTGGCGAGCTTCGTCAGCGTGTGGGAGTCCATCTCCACCGACCGTTGGGTGCTGGACGCCCTAGCTCAGGGTCACGCGCTCGAGTTTCTAAAGAGGTGCCCGCGTGTCCCCCCTGTGGCCAGGAAAGAACATCACGTCCCTCAACTTCTCTTGGAGGTAAAGGCGATGCTCAAGAAGGGCGCCATCGAGCTCGTCCCAAAGAGGCTTCGGGGCTCCGGAGTTTACTCAAGATACTTCCTCGTGAAGAAGAAGACGGGAGGATGGCGTCCCATCCTGAACCTACGACGACTGAACAAATTCATCAAGGCACAGAAGTTCCGGATGGTCACCCTCCAACACGTCCTGGGTCAACTGGAGGAGGGCGATTTCCTGTCGTCGTTGGATTTGGAGGATGCCTACTTCCATATTCCCATCCTAAAGGGACACCGAAAGTTTCTCAGGTTCGTGGTCCAAGGGCGTCACTACCAGTTCAGAGCCCTTCCCTTCGGATTGAGGTCGGCACCCAGGGTGTTCACCAAGTGCCTCGCACCGGTGGCGGCGCAGCTGCGCCGAGAGGGGATCCACGTCTACCCCTACCTGGACGACTGGCTCATCCGAGCAAAGACGAAGGAGCTCGCCGTGGAGCACACGGCAAGGACCGTCCAACTACTCACAGACCTGGGATTCTCCATAAACTACGCCAAGTCCCACCTGGTGCCCGCGCAAGACGCACTATTTCTGGGAGCGAAGCTCGGCACAGTGTCGCTTCTGGCCTCTCCGTCGGAGGAAAGGACGAGGGCCATCTTGGGCAAGGTGCAGCGGATGCTGGTTGCGGACGCGGCCAGGGTGAGGTCCATCAAGTCCCTCCTCAGAATGATGTCTTCTTGCATTTATCTCATCCGCCTGTGCAGGCTCCGGATGCGCCCGTTGCAGGAGTTCCTGGACGCGCGCTGGATCCAGACGACGGGCAGCTTCAAGGAGAGGATCACACTCGACGAGAGTTTCCGACGAGCGATCCGGTGGTGGGGCACCCGCGCGCATCTGACGGTGGGCATGGACTTCCAGACCCCCGGCCACCAGGAGACAGTGACCACGGATGCCTCCCTGGAAGGGTGGGGAGCGCACACCGAAAATCTGCACGCAAGAGGCCTTTGGCTTCCGACAGAGAAGTCCCTCCATATCAACGTCCTGGAGCTCCGTGCAGTGTTTTGGGCCCTCGGGTCCTTTCTTCCGTCCCTCAAGGGCAAGGTGGTGAGGATCTTCACCGACAACACCACCACCATGTTCTACATCAGGAAGCAGGGCGGAACCAGGTCCCCAGCCCTGTCCAAGGAGGCGCAGGATCTGTGGCATTGGGCCGTCGCCCAAGGGATGTTTCTGGTGCCGTTTCATCTGGCAGGGATAAAAAACACCATCGCCGACAAGCTCAGCAGAGAGCTGCGCTCGTGCCACGAGTGGGAACTACGACAGGATCTAGTGGACCGCCTCTTCCGACGGTGGGGCACACCCCAGATCGATCTGTTCGCGACGGCGACGAACTCCAAGTGCCGGAGGTTCGCCAGCAGGTTTCCCCAGCCGAGGAGCATGGGCGATGCTTTCTCGTTCCCCTGGGAGGGCCTGTTTCTATACGCGTTCCCTCCATTGCCATTGCTGATCCGGCTCATCAACCAGCTCAAGAGGTCACAGTGCAGGATGATCCTCGTCGCACCTGCGTGGCCGAGGCAGATATGGTTCCCGGACCTTCTGGACTTGTCAGCGTCCCCGTCAATCAAGCTGCCAGTGGACGCAGATCTTCTCTCCAGGGAAGGAGGCGCCATCACGACCCGAAGTCGCTGAACTTGCAGGCCTGGCTCCTGCAGCGTTAGAGTTTGGAGGATACGACATACCGGCCGACTGCAGAGAGGTTCTTGCAAAGGCCAGGGCGTCCTCAACTCTTAAATGCTATGGACACAAATGGAAGAGGTTCTCTGTCTGGTGCCACGCACAGAAGATTAACCCTCTACGGATTACGGCTCCCCAGGTACTGCCGTACCTTCTGACGCTGGCCAAGGCTGGACTGGCGCACGCGTCCATCAAGATTCATCTTGCTGCGATCTCCCGATACACCAGAACCAATGGGCGGACGTCTTTGTGGTCTCATCATCTGGTGAAAGAATTCATGAAGGGACTGTTCAGATAGTTCCCGCCGGTGAAGGCTCCGGCCCCGGCGTGGGAGCTCAACGTGGTGCTGACCAAGCTCATGGGACCTCAGTTCGAGCCTCTGCACTCGGCTCCGTTGAAGTTCTTGTCGTGGAAAACAGCGTTTCTTGTGGCCATCACCTCCGCACGAAGAGTGGGAGAGATCCAGGCCCTTTCCTGCAAGCCCCCGTACTTGACTTTTCACGACACGAGGGTAGTGCTCAGGACGCACCCCTCCTTCATGCCCAAGGTACCGTCGGACTTCCACCTCAACGAACCCTTGGTGTTGCCTGTTTTCTTCCCGTCGCCTTCGTAGCCGGCCGAAAGGACTTTGCACTCGCTGGATGTGGCTAGAGCGCTGAAGTTTTACGTGGACCGCACAAAGTGTTTTCGGAAGACGTCACAACTTTTTGTGAACTTTGGACCTGTCAATCAGGGGAAGGCTCTCTCAAAGGCCTCCATTTCCAGATGGCTCTCCGGCTGTATCATGTACTGTCATCGGTTGGCAAACCGACCGATGCCTGGCCGTCCGAGAGCCCATTCCACCGGAGCGATCGCAGCTACCATGGCGTTCCTATCTGGTGTGCCCTGGCTGGACATCTGCAGGGCTGCTACGTGGAGGTCGATGCACACCTTCACGAAATTCTACTACGTCGATCGGGATTCCAGGGAGGAGTCCAGGGTCGGCCAAGCAGTGCTGCGCAATCTGTTTGCCTAAGGTGAGCCTGGTGAGGAGGTAAGAATTGCTTAATGTTGAGTTAGATGTAATGCTTAATGTTGAGCCTTTGCCACCTCCCGTGGTTGTGCATGTGTGTACTGCTATGTATTCTTTATTCATGAGCATGTGAATCCATGCCAGACCCCATGCTGGAGAAGGAACAAGTTACTTACCTGTAACTGTTGTTCTCCAGCATGGGTCTGGCATGGATTCACATGCGAACCCTTCCGCCTACCCCTCTGCGGCTCTTCACTTGGTCATACTGCCACTTCACGTGCTACCAAATCTGAAGATGGCTGCCAGAGGCGGGGCTTAGGTAGAGGGCAGTCATTGGCTGTGGTCAGTATGACGCAGAGATCAGTGATTGGTTACTACTACGAAAGACAGATCAGAAACGAAACTGATACTGATTTTTTCTTTACCGAGGAGTCCCAGCCTGACGACGGGGAATATTCATGAGCATGTGAATCCATGCCAGACCCATGCTGGACAACAACAGTTACAGGTAAGTAACTTGTTCCATCAGTTCCATTCCTCCCAGAGGACACATACTCCTAGGTCACGTCCCCTTTCTTCCATACTCGTGGGACGCCATCAGTAATGAGGCCTGGAACGGAGTGTGTTGCGCAGAAATCTTTAGTTTGCAAAAATAAAACTGAGGTGCACATGTGAGTGGAGCAGGTCTGCTTCTTGCCCGGAGCCTTCTATAGCATACTCCCAGCCCCAGCAGACTGGAGCATGCAAAGTTGTGGGGCTCACTATGCATAAATTACCGATCCTTTCAGTTGTTTTTTTTCTGACTGGAGCCTCTTGAGTTTATTAGCTGGAATGCCGGGTTTAAAGGTCGTCTTAGCTGTGGCCACTGCATTTCTGCCACAGACCTACACTGCCTATGCCTACAGTGTTGCTGGTCGAATCATGCCGAGGACCTGTATGAGGCCTGTTCCATTTTTACAGGTCGGACTGAAAGCAAAACACTGGGACATTTGCAGCACATACTCCACTCGCTCTCACTCAAGGACCTAAGTGACTTTGTCAGAACCTCCTTTAAGGTAAGCCCTCTGTTTTCCAGGGCTCCCCAGCATGGGTAGACGAGGCGCTTTCGCTGCCCTACCCTTGTCATTACAGCCTTTTGCACCAGTCACAAATGTGAGACCTGCTCTGGAGCTGTTAGTGGGCCCCATGTCACTACAACCAGAACATAACTGTGGCACAGGGCTTGTCAGGCACCCCGAGCCGCACCACCAGGGCAAGTCCTCTAGCCCTTTCCCTAGGTCTTCCGATTGCTTCTAGTGGATCACCCCACCGAGGTGCATTTTGAGACTAAGTGACTAAGTAAGGTGCTTGCTTTACTAGGGCTGGACCGGTGGGCACTCATGGGACCGTTCTAGCTGTTTTTGGCCCTTGGTTCGCCTCCTCACAAGGTCCGTACCCCACCCTTTCGCCGGGTCCTTCCTTTATTGGCACCTTGCAGCACCATCTTGCTACCAACCTACATCACCGCACTTTTCCACCCCATCATTTTCCTACATCATGCAGTGCCACGGCATGGCGGAAGAGAAGAGGCAGAAGATCCAACCCCGTGGCGGCAGAAGATAGGGCCTCTAGTCTACGTAGTTGGGACTCTGCTTCGACTCCTGTGCTCCAGATGACCACGGAGGAGGGCCCTGGCTCCTTTCTTCTCTCTTGGCGAGCGCTTGGATCCAGTATTGGGTTTGAGCATTTTCTTCCTCCCACCCATCCAGAGCGATTCATAGTCCAGTGGAATAGCCTATCGCTATCTGGGAACCGGCTTTCAGGTGGCTCAGCTCTATGCTGTTCAGATTAGCAAGATTCCAGCTGTTCATGACATCCTCCACATTGAGGCTCTTTTTCACAAATCTCATTAAAGAGGTTGACCCTTCTGTACTGCTGACTTCCATGCCAATGGGATGCCACTAAACCTACCTGTTTGAGTCCCCTGAAATACCCTGCCATAGACACACATTACCTGTACTGCTGCTTTCAGTGGCTCCACTTTCTCCTCCACAAGGTCTGCCACAGTTCACTACTCAGTCAGAGGTGTCGGTATCTGTAACCTCAACAGCTGCTATCACTCCCGCTCCAAAGAGTGACATGTCAGTGTTAGGCATATATATTCCTTTCCTGGACACTGGAGAAGGTGATGAGGGGTAGGAGAGGAAAAGGCCTGCCACGTGTCACCCACCAGCCCAGAGTGCAGTGGTTTCCACCACCATTTCCCAAGGCTTTCATCATCCTCCCTCAGCTTAAGGGCACGTGGCGTGGTCTCCATCTTCAAAAGCGTTCAAGGCAATTGATGAGCTGGGCAAGAAGATTGATCCCAACAGTACAATGCACTTATGTCAAGCAAATACATACAGCATTGTGGTTTCTTGTAACCTCAGGTTATGGAGAAAGACTGGAGGTTTCACTCAAGGCCTCCTAGCAGAAAAGAGCAATCTCTCACAGGCTTGCTGGAAGCCATGTCAGTGGCCCTTGACAGGCTGCAGCAGCGCATGTGGTCCTATCGGCCTGGGGCGTGTTTATTGCCTTGACAACAGATGAGTAGCTGAGCTAAAAGGTATGGAACAGTTGGATTAAAAAATGTATAGAGCATAATATACATTTCAGGTGCTTTTAGTCAATTTACCGCTATTGGTGAGTTAAAAAGACTTTGGAAGGCCAGACTGAGGGGTTCTCTAGTGTAACCCTCAACCTCCTTGTATGCTCCCTCTACCCAAGCACAGGTGTCCCTACTTCCACAAAAGAGCTCAAATTAAAGCCTAGCAACGGGTAACTTCTAATGTCTAAAATGTTCCTAGTTTCTTGGGAGGGCCTAGTCTATCTTACTCCTTCTGGGTATTCCGAAGGGTTCCAATCTCTAATTTCCCCGCAATGCTTGTTACCTTAAAGTCTTGTGATGTTTCCCTCCACACAATTTCTCTCTCTCTATCCTCCCCTGTTCCTCACCATCTCCTTTATCCACTTGCTCGCTTCTCTTCCCCTCTACTCCCTCTATCTTCTCTCCTCCTACCCAGGTTGAGCGGGGATCATGCCCTGAATCTGTCATAAGTTCAAAACTACTCCCAAATGCTCAGGAGATACCAAGGCCTTCTTCCACCAGATGTTACATAGCGGTCAGCGAGGACCAGGAAGGACAACAATGGTGTATTAAAGATTATATGCAAGGGCTAACTATAACCTTCTGGGGAATTTCCCCTCCAAAAGAACATCTAACCAGTTCAACAGAGCAAGGGAAGGTCTTCTCCTGGTAAGTGTGGTTCAGGAAGGTCTTCTCCTGGTAAGCGTGGTTCAAGAAGGTCTTCTTCTGGTAGGTCTGGTTCTAGCCGGCTGCCGCCGCCAGACCCTTCGTACTGGCATCAAAGTCCCATTCCTCAGTGCTCCCAGCAGGTTTTGCCACCACCTCTGCTCTGTCGTTGCTTGCTCACAGGTTTCCGAATTCTCTTGTTTCTCATCCGTTAACCTACCAGGGAAATGGCACCACCTTGTTGGCTCGCACAGTTCCCAAATCCTCGTCTTGCCTTGTCTCTAGGTGCAGGCTTTCCAGAGTCGTGTGTCCCTCGGGTACTACAGAACCCAAACATTCAGAGTGCCCATTGTCTTTATTGTAGCTGGCAGGAAGAGCTAGAGCAAGGTCCCTTGAGCTCCTTGATCCGACCTGTAAGAATTTATACTTCTCCTGTTTATACTAGCCATGCCCTCCGTTACCCTGTCTCTTTCATCCTTACACCATCTGGACCTGCCTAGGGCTGAGCGTGCCTGCTGATACATGCCTATTATGGCTGACCAGGCCCTAATCTTCCTCTGTCCTACCTGCTTCTACATTTCCTTTGCATCCTCCTCACCTCCTCTGCGCCACTCTTCCCAGATGTCAACACTTGTGCATACTCACTCCTGGAGTCTGATGCTACTGTGTCCGTCCTATTCCCTCCTGCTGTAACCACCTCCTTTCTCTCCACTTCTATAATTATTTCCTGATTTACAATTTCTAGCGATTCATACTATTTATTGATGGCCATTTTATTATGCTATGTCATATTTACAATAGACCATTCGCCCCCTATCCTCTAGCTATAATACATAGAATTCATGAACTGGTACTTTTACATTTGGTGGAGACTCACCTCCTCACAGCGGGTGACTTTAACCTCCAAATTGAGCCGTTGAAGAACTAGAGGGGCTGTGGGAGGGTCAGGATGAAGTCTTTGATATCCCAGCCTTAGTGGCATTTCCCCCAAGGAAAATCCATCACTATGCTATGTATACAGTACGGGTCTTGAGCCTACTTGAGATGAGAGCTTGTAATGGTCGCCATGTTAACGACCAACCGGCCGTTAATACATACACTGGAGCAACAACTCCAGTTTGATTACAGTTTGGTTTCTGTGCGTGATTGGTCTGCTGTCACTGATTTTTTTTTTTTTTAACTAAATGGAATTGATCATAATGCATTTATTATTGCCCTTACTTATCCCTGGAATTCCCCATTCAGGCAGGATGTCTATCAATCTTCCAGCGCTGTCATGGTGGCTGGGCATACATGTAGAACGGTCAAATGTGCAAAATGAATGGTGCAAAATCTAATATTTATGCTGCTGCACTCTCGAGCACTGAGAAAATCTGTGAAGAGGGTACCCCTGACTTCACGATCATGAAAGAACTTGATACATGTTACCTATTCCAGACACATTGTGAAATACCAAGCTATTGTTAACAATTGTTGGTATTGTGTGGACTGCAGATTAGCCAAACAGTGGCTGTCTGCTTCATTGGCCCCTGGACCCCCAGTAAACAAACTGCTTGTATACGCTCCTGTAGAGCAGATTATAAGAACAAAGTCTGTGCTAAGAAAGGGTCTTATGTCAAAGCCAAATGGGATAACTTTATGGAAGCACACGCTAGGAAGGACTGTTTCTTTTTGGAAATTGGTCTCCGATGCAGTTTCAAGCTGCTTGCTAAAAAGCAGTCTTGACGCTGCAGACAACGCTGGCAGAATCATAGCTGAGGGAACCATTATTAAGTGTCACGCTTCGTTACGCCAATCTGGGTTTAAGCCAGAGACGCAGGCCACTCTCATTAATATGCCCATCTAGACCAATGTACTCTTTGGCAAGGCCGTCGAGGATGCCTTAAAGACAGCCAAGGAAGAATATGATACACTGAAATCATTGGGCCATTTGACCAATAAACCTCCTGGCCAGAGGGGAAACGGCAAATTTTCGTCGCTCATGCGGACAATTTTCCCAGAGGGGTTCCAGCTATTACCAAAATCAGGGAACAGCATGGGGGAACAGTCAAGGCCAAGCCTCTCAGAATTTCCAGAGAGGACCACGCAGAGCACACAATCGGGGAAGGGGTACCTCCTCCAGAGGTGGCACCCCACCTCAGAAACCGTGACATCCCGCTTCAGGTGGATCACCTCACACAGATGGGTGCTGTCCACCGTAGCGGGCGGATATTGTATAGAGCTGCTTGAGCCACCCCGGAACCACCCCCATGCCAGAAAACCCACTCCAAAGAAGACCAGCGCATCCTCCAAAAGGACACCATAGAAATCGTCCCGGCCAACCAGGTAAACAAGGGTATTTATTCAACTTACTTGAACCAGCACTACCAATTCAAGGTGCTGCCCTTCGGAATAGCATCTGCGCCAAGGGTATTCACGAAGGTACTAGCGGTGGTGGCAGCACACCTGCGCAAGGAGGCAATCCCAGTGTACCCTTACCTGGACAACTGGCTGATTACAGGGGAATCTCCCCTAATTTGCAGGCAAAACATTCAAAGAACTATCAACCTTCTCTTTCGATTGGGCTTCTCCATCAACGAGAAAAAATCAAGCCTAGTGCCAAGTACAACCAAAAAGTTCCTAGGAGCTGTTATTAACACAGACGAGGGGTTGGTCTTTCCGTCAGAGGAAAGAGTCCAAAACATGTTACTGCAAATACCCCATTTTCAGGCCGGCCGACAGATAAGGGTGCGCAAAGCTTTGCGTTTGCTAGGCATGATGGCATCTTGCATTTACCTGGTACCACACACGCGCCTGCGCATGCAACCCATGCAGGAGTGGTTGGTGGATCAGTGGTCTCAGGCAAGTGATCAGTGGGACGATCTAGTGGTTGTTTCGCCAACACTAGTACAAAATCTTTGCTGGTGGACAAGAGGAAATCTTCTGAAGGGGAAACACTTCCACGATCCGGAAGTACAAGCGATTGTCACGACTGACACCTCACTCGCCGGGTGGGGAGCTCATTACCTTCACCACACAGCTCAGGGTCTGTGGTCTCAGGCGGCAGCACAGAACCACATCAATCTTCTGGAACTACTGGCAGTATTCAAAGCCCTTCAGGTATTCGAATTTCACTAACGGACCATTCGAGGAGATTGTGTCCTCCGACGTATTCCACATCTTTGACATTGATTACCACAGCTGTGCTGCTTCGGAAAACTTTTTCGGCATAGGCGTCCTGCGTCGATGACGTCGATACGTTCCTTCAAGGACCTCCTCCTACGGTCGACGTCACCGGATGTTATATGTAGGACGCACGACGCCCGTAGCCTCAGTTCTGTTTTTTCCGCAAACGTGTTAGCTTCGAAATCTCGGCGCCCCTCGGTTCTCTTTTGTTGAATCGGTTCTGCTATTGTTGTTACGAGAAAGATGTCTTTGTCTTCTGCTACCCCGAAGTCGGGCTTCAAGAAGTGTCGGGACTGCGGTTCCAAGATGCCGCTTACGGACCCGCACAACGTCTGCCTCTGGTGCCTCGGCGAGAGCCACGCCACCGATGACTGCAACGAATGCCAGTGTTTGACGTAGAAGGCCTTGCGGGAGCGGAAGAAGAAGCTGTCGGTAGGTAGGGTTTCCAAACCCTGTAAGTTGAAATCCGCTGGACTTTCGACCGACGATTCGAGGGGCGAGTCTCCGCAACGGCGTGAGTCTAGGGGGTCTCGTTCTAGGAGTGGGTCCTGCCATTCCTCGTCGAGGCATTCACATAAGCGCCTTCACCGGTCGCCTTCCCCGTCCTCGTCAGAGGACTCTGCCAGACGGCGGGTGACTTGTCCCATGAAACACTCGTCGCCGGCCGAATGGGATGAATTCCGCCGGCAGATGATGGCGATTTTCAAATCGCAGGGCACCGTTTCGTTCGCGCCTTTGAGTGAAGCCGGCAGGGAACGCGCTAGAGCCACCGCTTGCACTCCTTCGGGCTCGGGCGGTTGGCGCGGTCATCGGGAACTGTCGAGGTCCCGATCGGACAAGGATGATCACCACTGTGCCCGCTCCAGGTCCCGGTCCTCGACACCGTCGAGGCCGTTGGAGCCTGTGAGGCCTTCGAAGCAATCATCAACGCCATGTCCGTCGAGGGACTTACTCGAGGCTCCGGCTCTGAGAAAATCATCGACGCCATTGGCGCAGAAGCCGTCGAAGGACACGCTCAGGGCTCCGGCATCGAAGCCGTTGTCCAAGTCGTCGGCGCCTCAGTCGACGCCACTCCCATCGGCTCCCTCGACGCCTTTTGAGGAAAATCTGCCAGAGGTGCCCAGGAGAGCTTTGAAAGTTCAGAGAAAGGCGCTCAGCAAGTCTGTGTGGCCTATATTTGACCCATTCTCTAATCCTCCTCCCAGGGTGGACTTGTTCCAACACTTGGAGTACATTTCAGAGGTAGAGGAAGGGTCTGATGAAGAGGGGGTTGTACCTCCTGAGGTTCCTGATGACCTGTTGTCTAGTCGTAGCCAATTGGAAGACCTTCGTCAATCTTTACATGACGCAAGTGGTCTTGATACCTCCCCAGAGGTTGAGTTTGGCAGGCCTGAGCCTGGCACACATGCTGACTCCTCGTACTGGCGCCTCATGTTGAGGGTGACGGAGTATCTGGGGTGGTCTGCTCCACCTGTGGATTTTCTGCAGGGTGACCTGACAGATATCTTGGACCAAGGTCCACCCACTGACCCGGTGTTGCTATTTCCTATGGCCTTACAAAGAAGGGTGGCAGCGCCTTGGACTGCTGCGGAGAGTCTCCCGGCAGTAAATAAGTTGTTGCCGAAAAAATACCGCCCAGCCAGTGTTGACCCCTGCTACTTGTCTACGCACCCTACTCCGGAGAGTTTGGTGGTGCAGGCGGCTACAGCCCCAGCAAAGCAGGCTGCATACCCTACAATCCCTCCTGATAGGGACGACAAATGCTTTGATGGTTGGGCGAAGAAGGTATTTTCTTCTGGGGGTATGGCTTTAAAGGCAGCCAACTCTGGTTGTGCCCTTGCAAGATTCACGCACACTATGTGGAACTGTGTGTCGTTGGCGGCTGAACATATTCCCGAAGGGGAGGAATGGGATGGTTTTCTTGCCCTCGTTCAGGATGGCAAGGATGCCAGGTGTGAAACCGTTCAGTCGGGTCTGGACGTGGCAGACTGTGTCAACCCGTCCATGGCGGCGAGCACCGTGATGCGCAGATTTGGGTGGTTGCGGAAGTTGGGGTTTGCTCCTGATGTACAGTCCCGGCTTCTAAACATGCCCTTTGATGGTGTCCATCTTTTTGGCAGCAAGGCTGATGAGAGCCTTGAGAGGTTGCAGACCTCCAAAGCTGCAGCAAAGTCCTTGAGCGCTGCAGTGCGTCATCCTCTGCCTTTTTGGCCTACGGGACAGCAATGGAGGGGAGGCTCCTTTCGATACTACTCTTCTTTTGGTAGAGCGAGGAGAGCTGCCAGTCAAAGGGGCCACCATACCAGTACCAGAGGTGGAAAGCAGGGTATTCTGGGTGCCAAAGCTGCTCAGGCAGTTGACTTCTTGCCCTCTGGCACTGCCGCAGCCGCTCCCACTCAGTCATGAGGCCATGTCCCATGGTTCGCCGGCTGGGCGAAGGCTGGCGCAGCATGTGTGGTTTCTGGAGATCATAGCCCACGGCTACTGTCTTCCTTTCCGGCAGAGGCCTCACGACAATCCACCGGGGAAGCTCTTTGAAGCGTTCGGATCCGCTCCTTGCGCAGGAAATCCTATCCCTGCTAGAGAAAGGTGCCATAGAGCTGATACCTGTAGCGGAGAGGAACAAGGGATGGTATTCCCCATATTTTTTGATCCCGAAAAAAGACAGAGGATTGAGACCCATCATGGACTTGCGTGGTTTGAACAAGCTCCTCAGGAAGGACAAGTACAAGATGGTTACTCTTTCTCAAGTCCTCCAGGCTCTTCAACTTCAGGATTGGTTGGTGTCTCTCGACCTCAAGGATGCTTACTTTCATGTGCCGATTCATCCCAAGCACAGGAAGTAACTGAGGTTCGCGACTTGCATTTTCAGTTTCGGGTCCTGCCGTTCGGATTGACCTCTGCCCTGAGGGTCTTCACCAAGCTGATGGTGGTGGTGGCAGCGCATCTCAGGAAAGGGGGGATGCACGTCAACCCCTACCTGGATGATTGGTTGATCAGCGCGCGCTCTCCCGAGCAAGTCTTGGATCATCTGTACGTCACCTGCCACTCCCTTCACAAGCTGGGCTTCTCCCTCAACTTAAAGATGTCTCATGTGACACCTACCCAGCGGCTCCAGTACATCAGGGCAGTGCTAGACACATCCCTGGGGCAGTGTTCGCCTCCCAGGTTACGGCTCACCCCATCTTACAGATGGTGGACAAATTTCAACATGCCCAGAGTCTCCCGGCGTTTGAGTTCTTGAGATTGCTCGGCCTCATAGCATCCTGCATTTTACTGGTGCCAGAGGCCAGGCTGCGGATGAGATCTCTGCAGTGGGTACTCAAGATGCAGCGGTCGCAGTTCTCTGGCAGGATGTCGGACCCCGTTCAGATTCCGCCCTCGGTCTCCCAGGACCTTCTGTGCTGGGCGTCAAAGGAAACCTGTTCAAAGGGGCTCCGTTTTGGCAACCATGGCCGGAGGTGACGATCGTGGCGGATGCATCGCTCACGGGTTGGGGAGCTCATGCCAACGAGCTAACAGCCAGCGGTCCTTGGTCTCCGTCGGAGTCCAGGCTCCACATCAATCTGTTAGAGCTGCGGGCTGTCCGGCTAGCCCTGAAGGCTTTTCTGCCGTCTGTGCGGGGGAAGAATGTCCTGATTATGAAGGACAATACAGTGGCCATGCACTACCCTAACAAAAAGGGGGGGGGTGGCAGGGTCACTCCCACTGTTGTAGAGAGGCGGTGCAGCTCTAGTTCTGGGCCATCCAGCAGGAAATTTCGATCTCAGCAGTTCATCTGGCCGGAGATGAAAAAACGCGGCAGCGGACGCTCTGAACAGGCAGAGCATGTTCTCTCACGAGTGGGAGCTGGATCAGGAAGTTCTTTTGGAGATCTTCGCCCTTTGGGGAACCCCAGAAGTGTATCTCTTCACCACCAGTGTCAATCGGAAGTGCGAGAGATTCTGCTTGCGGGAATTTCCTCCAAGAGGAGCCTTAGGGGACGCGTTCGTTGTGGAGTGGTCCTTCCCACTGCTGTACGCGTTCCCTCCAGTCCCCGTCAGTCCGCAAGTGTTGCGGAGGTTGCAGAGGTTCAGTTCCCGGATGATCCTCATTGCTCTGGCATGGGCCAGGAGAGCGTGGTACCCGGACCTTCTAGACATGTCCATCTGCCCTCCACGTCGTCTTCCCTACCGAGACGATCTCTCACGGGAGGGGGGTCGTGTTCTCCATCCAGAGGTCAAGTCTCTGCCTTCATGCTTGGTATTTGAAAGGCTGAGATATAAGGATTGGGACCTCCCTGAAGACGTGATGGAGGTGTTGCTTTCGGCCAGAAGGCCCGCAACGAAATCCCTGTACCGTTGGAAGAAGTTCTGCGACTGTTGCAGGGTACAGAATGTGGATCCTTTCCAATGTTCCATTCCTTTGGTTTTGTCTTTTTTGCTTTCTTTAGCCCACAAGGGCCTGCAAGTAGGTACCATACTGTCCATATTTAAACGCTCTTCTGAGGAATGTTTTCATTTTAAAATCCCTTTTATTTCTCAGTTCCTAAAAGTGCTAACTCATGTGTTTCCACCGTCTCCTTTCCAGGTGCCGGGATGGGATTTGAATTTGGTTTTGAAGTTCCTAATGGGAGCTCTGTTTGAGCCCTTGCATTCTTGTCCATTGAGGCTATTGTGCTTTAAAACTGTATTTTTAGTTGCGGTTACTTCCTCCCGTAGAGTGAGTGAGTTGCAGGCACTTTCCGCCAAACTACCCTTCACTGTGTTCCTTAAGGACAGGGTTGTCCTTAGGGTACGGCCTTCCTTTCTTCCGAAGGTTGTGTCGGAATTCCATGTGAGCTAGAAGGTAATTCTTCCAGCATTCTATCCGCCTCCACATCCTGGTAAGGAAGAGGAGAGGCTCCCTGGGTTGGACCGTAGGAGAGCTTTGAGTTTCTATATCTCACGGATGTCCCGGGTCAGAGTGGATGATCAGCTCTTTATTGGTTACGCTGGAAGGCGTTTAGGTCAGGCTGTTTCCAAGCAGACCTTGTCTAGATGGATAATTCTGACGATCTCTGAATGTTATTGTTTGACGGGAAAGGACCCTCCAGTAGGCTTAAGGGCTCATTCTACTAGGGGTATGGCTGCCTCCACGGCACTACAGCGGGGTGTTCCGATTCACAATATTTGCAAAGCAGTCACATGGGCCTCTGTCCACACTTTTGTGAAACATTATTCCCTGGACTCTATCCATGGGCAAGATTTGGCCTTTGGCAAGGCAGTCCTCTATTCTGCAATTTGATTGGGCATTCTAAAAAATTCTGACTTCTTTTCCCACCTCCTTATGTTGGTCCTACTTTGGGAGTCTGTCAAAGATGTGGAATACTTCCTTACCTGGTAACGTTCTTTCGATGGGATGTTCCTCCGACTTATTCCACATCGTACCCTCCCTACCTGCCCCGCTACAGAATTTCTTATGCGATTGCAGCTTCCGTTTCCGCAAAGCTTTCTGTAGTAATACTGGCAGAAGATTGGTGCCACACGTTCTGGGGGAAAAGACTACAACTGAGGCTACGTGCATCGTGCGTCCTACATATAACATCCATTGATGTCGCAGGAGGTCCTCGAAGGGGCGTATCGACATCATCGACGCAGGACGCCTACGCCGAAAAAGTTTTCCGAAGCAGCACAGCTTGTGTTTATGTTTATGTTTGTGTATGTTTATTATTTGTAATGCGCACCTAACCCAAGGGTAGCAGGGTGCAGAAGCAGCAAGAGGATTGTAAAGCTTAGTTACAGTGGCACAATAGATGGAGTCCAACTGAGGTTACATTGCTGGAAACATCAAAAACAGTGAGCGCTGATACAGCAAATTATAGTTACAAAAGATATACAAAATTTACAAGTTATATAATATGTCGAAACATAGAAGATCAGTAGATATACATAGTTATACACAATTTACAGTAATTATAGTGTAGCGCAGCAAGGAGAAACGTTAGGTATCATGTTCCTTGAGCCAGTGGATAGTATTGGACCTAAATTGAAGGTAGGGGAGGTCATCCCTAATGGCTGGTGGTAGGGAGTTCCAAAATTGTGCCGCTTTAACAGGAAAGCGGTTCCCTCCAGACATAGTGCGTTTGAATCTTGGCACTAGAAGGAGATTAGAGTTAACCTTTCTGGAAGGGCGGCTGGATGCTGGTCTAGTGAATCTCATTGTTAAGTATTGAGGGGCAGCTTGGTGTAGGCATTTGTGAGTCAGAGAGACGGATTTAAGGAAGATTTTGTCTTTCGTTGAAAGCCAATTAACAGATCTTCTAGTCTCTGAGATGTGGGCTTTCTTCGGGAGGCTTAAAGCAGCTCTTAAGGCATTATTTTGTAAAATTTGAATTTTGTTTGTGATATATTTGTTGCTGCCTACGTATAGAGCATTACAATAGTCCAGCTTGGACAGGATCAAAGCTCTGGCTAGGGTGATACAGTTGATGGGTGAAAGGAATGGTTTAGCTGCTCTAATAAGTTTGCATGTATAGGATGTAGCGGATGCCATAGAGTTGACCTGTTTTTTGAAGGCAAGTGTGGAATCTAGGTAGAAGCCGAGGGTTTTGACCTCCATGGCTACGGTGATATTATTATTGTCAATTACAAAGGAGGAGTCATTTTGGCCTAGTTTGTTGAGGTTAGGTGTGGTGCCTAGGATGAGGAGTTCCGTTTTGTCATCATTCAGGCATAGACCGTGTGAGGCCATACATGCCTGGATGATGAGGTACACTCTATTTACAAAGGCCAAATCCTTGTCATAATCCCCTGTCAGCGGGATGAGGATCTGGGTATCATCAGCATAATTAGTGTATGTGATACCCAGACCATCTAGATCATCGAAAAGGGGCTTTGTGAAAATGTTGTACAGGGTAGGGCAGACACAGGAGCCCTGAGGCACGCCCCAGGTTATGGGCGTTGGGTCAGCGGCTGCTAATGGGGAAAAGACTCGCATAGTAAGGTTGTTGAGAAAAGATTGGATCCAGTCGGTGGCCTCTTGTGAAAAGTGGGCTGCCCGTTGTAAGTGATTGCAGAGGATCTCATGTTCAACCAGATCAAATGCAGCTGAGAGATCAAGAAGTAGCAGTAATGCAGTCTTACCCTCATCTCTCAGCTCATCCATCTGTGCCTTAAGATCTATGAGTGCTGTCTCGGTTCCGTGCCGGGGTCTGAAGCCTGACTGTCGGACTCCCAGAAGGTGGTAATGTTTAAGGTAGTGTTGGATTTGTTGGTGTGCTCTTTTATCAAGGATTTTGAGTAAGAACGGCACTGTGGTGATGGGACGGTAATTAGTGGGAGTGGACGGATCTAGGTTAGGTTTTTTAAGGAGTGGGAGGACCCAAGACTGTTTCAGATTATTAGGTATGGTGCCTGATGTGAAGGATGCATTTATTAGTTTGGTGATAAACGGTGCAAGTTCACAAGCTGCATCTTTTATAAATTGTGCAGGGCATAGGGGCCCATGGCAATTCGAAGGTTTGAGAGTGAGAATGACATTTTCAACCTCTTTGGTGGATACTTTAAGGAAGTTGAAGTGGGGAATCGGCACAGGAGGCGGCGTCCGGGTGGATTGTGACATTAAAGAACTAGTGATGCTGGGTTTGGTGGTGGAGAGAAGGGAGTCTTTTATAATGCTGACCTTCGTTTGCAAGGAAGTAATTTTATTAGCCAGAGTATTTTGTATACCCGTGCACCAATTTTTATCCTTGAGGCAAGAGTCAGGCGTCTGTACAGGGGATTCTACCTCTTTCAGAATTACAAATAGCTCTTTGGTGTTAGATTTGGCTTGAGAGATTCAAAGATTATACGGTGGGGGCTAAGCAATACCACACAAGATAAGGTGGTCGATTGCATTGAGACCCAGAAAGGCAGCAGTTCAAAATGCACAAGCAATGGAACACCTAGATTCGATTTTTGCAATGGGGCCAGAGAGGCAGCAGTTCAAAATGCACACACAATGGACACCTAGATTTGATTTTTGCAATGGGGCAGAGAGGCAGCAGTTCAAAGTACACAAGCAATGGAACACCTAGATTCGATTTTTGCAATGGGGCCAGAGAGGCAGCAGTTCAAAATGCACAAACAATATCGCACCTAGAATCGAATTTACAATAAGGATGGAGCAGAGTGTAAGTGTACAACAAAGTGCAGAGCACACAGTTAGTTTAGATGTAAGTACACCTAGATTCTAATTTCAGCATGTGCATTAGGAACAGGTTGTATCTACTCATGGCGATAATAGTTAGAGTAGTAGTCACACACATAACATACAATTGTTAGCATTTAAACTAGAGTACAGTGTACAGGCGCGTGAGTGCACTGCACTTTGGAGGCAGAACTAAGCTTATTAGTTTAGCTATAAGTATGTCTAAAATCAAATTTCAGCATATGCAGTGTGAGCAAGTTGTGTGATCCTAGACAGCTTAGCGGTTTAGTTGAAAGTACATCTAGAATCGGCTTTCAGCACATGCACTAATAGTTATAGAGTGGTAGTCACATAGCATACAATAGTTAGCATTTAAACTAGAATACAGTGTACAGGCACGGGTGTGCGCTTGAGTCAGTAGGTTTGCCTCCAGTCAGATATGCATTGGTGTTAGGCCTACCATGGCAGACAAGGTTGCAGGGAGTTCCAGGACTCAGTTAGACCGTGCAGAAAGTGTGGGTGAGTCGCTTTAAGTTTTAGTCTAAATCCATTGAAAAGGGTAGGCTAGGGTAATAGGTATCAGAACAGCCGGCAGTTAGCAAACAGTAATAGCGCTAACATACTAACAGACTCGGGTGCAACCCTTATAGCTGCCAAGTAAGGTAGGTGGTCAACATAGTTTTAAGTTGCCAGGGTGTCTGGGTAAGGGTTATTTATACAGTGGCTTCTGTGCACTGTTAGAAGTGCAGAGCGGCAATTGGGAGCTTGTCTAACAACGTAGGTCGCTGCAGTGGGGGTCAAATCACGGCACTGCAGGGGTTAGGGCGGTGCAAGGTTAGGTAAGGCTTGTAGCCGCACTACAGGGATTTAAAAGTGTTGGATAGGTTATGGGCATTTCATGAACAGTACCTTTAGGGAAGCAGAAGCAGCGTTCCTGGCAGACGGCCGACTCCGGCAAGGGACATGCATGGACAGGCGTTGTACCTTGGTTCCCGTGCCTTCGTTCCGGGGTTGGCTTCGCCTTCCGGCAATATCTGATTGGCTTTTGGACTAATGTGCGCCCAATCAGCATGTGGGGCGGGCTGCAGGCAGATGGTGAGGCTTGGAATGAATGCCTTAGATAGCGGCGGCCATCTTGTAGAGTGTAGAACCCTTGTGGTTCTGAATGGTGGCGTGTGACGGTAGAGATTTTCCTTTTGTAACTGCCTCTATTTCAGCAGTTATAAAGTCCTCTTTTCTTCCTGTGCTTTGCATGCGGCTTATGCAATATTCTTACAAATGTGCACAATACGCGGGTGTCGGCCGTGGATTGTGCGTCTAAATATAGTGGACACCCTTGGCCTTACCTACAATGCAAGGCAGGGTTGAGGATGGTGCTGCTCCAGCAGCGCGATGTGTGCTCCGGCTCATGTGGAAGGCATCTGGTGATGGTCCAGGCAGGACAGGTGTTGTGCCTTGGTTCCCGTACCTTCGTAATCCTGCCTGTGGTAATCAATGTCAAAGATGTGGAATACGTCGGAGGAACATTCCATCCAAAGAATGTTACCAGGTAAGAAAGAAACTTGTTCATCTGTGCAAATCCTGACAGACAGCACTATGGTGATGTTTTACATCAACAAACAGGTGGGCACACGTTCTCCAAATCTTTCCAGGCTTGCGCAACAAATTTGGAGACGGGCACTCAAACAGAAAATATTCCTGTCGTCAAAGCACGTTCCAGTGGAACACAACTCTCTGGCAGACTCACTGAGCAGAGATCCCCTAACAGAGGAACATGAATGGCGACTACACGCAGGGGCCGTAGAGCACCTCTCCTCTCAATGGAGTTTCCCCACAAAAGACTTGTTCGGCACAAGCAAAAACAGTCAATGCCCAGACTTTGCGTCCAGGTTCCCCCAGCCAGGCTCCAAGGGGAATGCCCTATGGGTGAACTGGTCAGGGAAATTTGCTTATGCTTTTTCCCCAACACCTCTCATGAGGAAGGTGGGGAACAAGATTCACAAGGAACAAGTGACGCTCATCCTAGTTGCTCCTATGTGGGCAAGACAACCTTGGTATCCACATCTGTGCAAACTGGCGATGTGTGATCCCATCAAGCTCCTGTGCCCGTACAATCTGCTCACTCAGCATGGGGGACTAACGGTGCTCCCTCAACCTCACTCAATGAACTTGGCAGCATGGCTCCTGAAGTCATAGAGTTCGGACATCTTACCCTACCAAAGAGGTGTATGGACATCTTGAAAGAAGCAAGAAAGCTTAACACCTAGGCACTGTTATTTCGACAAGTGGAGGAGATTTGTAATTTGGTGCCAGTCTAAACAAATTAACCCCATAGAATGTACTCCTTCCCACATTATTATTAACTTTTATGCTCCACTTGCTAAATTTGGGGTTAGTATTCAACTCTTTAAAAGTCCACCTGCTGGCCTTGTCAGCCTACACCACTTCACACAATAAGGTCTCATGGTGGAAGGTACCTGTTAACAAAGCATTCATGGAGGGAGTAAAGAGACTCCACCCTCCAATTTCAAACCCGCCCCCAGGAAGGGATCTCAATGTTGTACTCGCTAAGCTCATGGGACCTCCTTTCGGGCCAATGCATAAGTCTAGTCTTAAACACCTGACTTATAGAACTTCCTTCTTAGTGGCTTTTACTTCCATAAGAAGAGTTAGTAAAATACAAGCATTGTCAGTGCAGGATCCTTTCTTAATCATGCACAAGGACAGGCTCCTAGGTTCTCCCCCACGTTAATCTCTACATTTCACGTAAACCAGTCTATTGAGCTACCGGCTTTCTTTCAGAACCTGACCAGCTCAGCTGAGGTAAAACTCCACACACCAGATGTGAGGAGGGCAGTCCTTTACTATGTAAACAAGACCAGATCGCTAAGAAAAACAGACCAACTGTTTGTCGCCATAGCACCAGCCAGAGAAGGAGACCGCGTTTCAAAATATGCCATCTCCAGGTGGATAGTCGGATGTATACAATTGTGCTATTCCCTATCAAACAAGATACTGCCTTTCACGCCCAGAGCTCACTCCACAAGGAGCACAGGAGCCACTCTGGCTTTCATTGCAAATGTCCCTCTAGACCGCATTTGCAAAGCAGCTACATGGAGCTCAGTAAAAGCTTTCACTAGCATTACTGCATTGACACTCATTCCAAGACAGATACACAGGTGGGGCAAGCGGTTCTAAGACACCTCTTCGCCCATGAACCGTCTCACATCCCACCACCTTCTCCTAACACTGCTCGCTAATATATGCACAGCAAGTGATTTAAGCAGTTTCCTTAAGCCTCAGAAGGGATACACTACTCACCGTAATCGTATTTCTGATGCTTGTATCTGCCTAGATTCACATGCGCCCACCCTTCCTCCCCTCTGAGAGAAGGCGCATGGATGCTTATGAGCTTGTCTGATATGTATCTGCTTGGATACAACTGTCATAGCTGCCCAAACCTGGAACAAACTCCCCTTAGAACTAAGAAAGGACCAACCCTACCTAAGTTTCAGGCGCACAGTTCTTTCATGGATACGATCTAATGACATCTAATGTGATCACCCTCTTTTACTAGAACCACTCGTCCTGAGTGACACCTCCCGACTATGCCCTTTGTTAACTTGACCCCCCATAGGGACCTCCGACTACCACTGCTAGTATCTAGGAATTTCACTGGACCCTACCGGGACTACAAAACTGTGGTTGATTGTTACTTAGCACTTTATGCTTCCGACACCTGGCATTAACTGTATAAGTATATTCAGATTGTGACGCTGCTGAACTGTCCTACTGCCTATTTTGCTTGTTACTGTAACTAAGTTCTTAAGTATCCTTGTAATGTTTGCGCCCGGCTACCTGCGGGTTTGGTTTTGCGCTATATTAAATAAACAAACAAAGAAACTGTACTCACGCTACACTTCATGCTACCGCATGTCAGAAAAATAACAATCTGAGGGACCTCGATGCGTGAAGGACCATGGGTACAGTGGACGTCACACTAGGGATAGTATTACTGGCACACCCTGTCGACGTCCCTTTTCGAGTTTTGGAGAAAACTGTAATACTCCGCAGCTTCCACTAGATGTCGGCCTATGCACAGCATGTGAATCTAAGCAGATACAAGCATCAGAAATACGATTACGGTGAGTAATATATCCCATATATATTTATTTTTATTTGCTTTATATATGTCGATATAATACCTCTTTATATTGGATGTTTGTACTTCCATGATATATAATTCATTATATTCTGTCAAAATATGTAATATGATGTCAGAATATAAAGCTTGAGATGTGATGCATGCCAAACTGGTGTTGCCCACACGCTGTCTAGTTCCATGTAATATGTAGTTGTACAAGGATGGACCAGTGTCAGTCAGAGCAATGTGGCAGCATCATTTTTTTTACTATACTATATGAAGAGGGAGTAAAATAAAAAGTGCTGTTTGTGTCTTTTTTCCAGTATCTGTTAAGGTGATTGTCCTGCATGGTGGCCTTTACATGTCAGTCATTACCTTGAATTCAAGAATTATCTTTTCACCTGAATGCAGAACTTTCCTCCTCAAATTTTTTATTTTGTATTCACAAATTTAACTTCGATTAATTCCTCCTCCTTGAAATCTATGGCATCACAATATGTAATGCATAATATTTCTTCCTCTGCAGGTGGGAGACACCATATTCTGCGCCGGACAGATTGCACTTATTCCGTGCACCATGCAGCTAGCTTGTGGTGGTATACAGACAGAGGCGGTTATTTCTCTGGGGCATGTGGAGAAAGTTCTGGAAGCCATGAGCCAGGGTACTGGAATTCGTCATGTTCTCTCTGCCACTTGCTACGTAACACATCGCGGCTATGCGTCTGTGGCCCGTGCGGCATGGCTGCAACACCAAAGAAAGGTACACACCTTCCATGGCCTCATTTGTATATGCATTATGTTATGCTGTGTTATGCTATGTTTTATTAAGAGTTATTTGTACTGCTCCCGTCACCACTATAGGGCTCTAACCGGAGAAGTGGCATGTTGTGCTCCCGGGAGTCTCCAGAACTCAGTCCGAGGAGGAGTGGAAATATGTCATTATACCAGTACTTGCCATCCTACATATTTCTCTTTGTACTATTTATATATTGATATTTTATAATTGCTGCATGCCGAGAAAAATGTGGGAGGAAGGGATGCATGGGTGTTGAGCACGGGGGCAGCGGAGGTAACCATATGAATCAGGCCTAGGTCACATTCTAGTTGCCAGAGGCATACTAATGAACATGCACAGCATTTATCAACCTAATGCACGGCTCCACTGCAGTTCACTCTGAAAATATCCAACAGTGGTTATCACAGTTTTGTATGCATTCATATATGGGTTAGCTAACACCCACTGCAAGGATCTTAATATATCCAGAAAGGTTGATGGTAATGACTTTGTTTCTGAGTCACACTTTAATCTGTTAAATGCCCATCAGTGCACAATGTCGAAGGCTCTTAACAATATTCAAGGTTATAGAGGTTCACGCTTCAGTTTGACTGTGTGCTCTGTTATTTGCGGTGAGATTGCATCATTTCCTGTAAAATGGCATTTTAGTCCTACAATGTTGCAAATTCCTTCATCACCAATTGTTCTGTGTTTTCTGTTTACTTTACGAGCCCGTATCTGGGATCCAGGTTTTCGTGAATACTCTCATCAGGATTATGGCTACAAAAAGCAAATGTTCCAGTGATATTTATCCATACAATTACTTTGCCCTTCTGTGATCTACTTAGCTAAACAACTCAACCCCCTGATGATCTATATCAAAACTCCTACCTCGCTGCCAGATGCTTTACAGACCGCTTCCAGGATAAATTCTACCCTATTTGTCGTAACAGACCAGTCAATATTTCCCATTCTTCTTTAATGCAATCCCTTGTTCACTTCACAAAGCCCCTTCGATTAGCCTTGTGGAAATATCATTTAATTCAACGTCCACTGTAATCAAGTCTCAACCCCCCACTGAGGTAGTCACCCCTTTCTCACCTATATTTAGTAGATGCCATGCTGTTGTGTTAACCTTTTCATCGCTTGTCCGCATTTACCCAAGCCGCCTTTTGTGAAAAGAAAGTGGTTGAAACCAGAGTCTCGAATGTTGCATTGAAACTACACCACGACAGCTCAGAGTGTGGATCCCGCGTGGGTGTCTCAAAGCAGAGTGTGATCAACACCATACAGACACATTCAGGAGACCGTAAAGGAATATATATTAAAAGTAGCTGTAATACAAACAGTGTAAAGGAGAAAATGCCCCATCTCCCCCTCCTGTCTCCATAGAGCCTTCTGTACCCCAACTAATGTAGATTACACAACTGGGAGTGTAGGGGTTCCTCTAGGGCTCCAGTAAGTGCTCTGTACCCCAAAATCAGGATAGTGTCTCCTCAATGCAAGTACCCAGTCTCTGAACGTTGCACCTTCTTTCCTAGGAACCCCTTCCCAAAAGGTGTCTTTCATTCCCACCAATACAAATATGACCTTGTCAACTAACCGTACCTAACCAAACCAAATAAAAAGAAAAAAAGTCTCTAGATTTGTAATGTTGTCGTGTCAAGTAATGTATGTGGTCTTGTACAGCGCCCATCTGCCTCTTTAGGTGGCCTCACTGCGATTGGTTCTGTATGAAAAAAGGGGTGGGGTTAATTAGTGGGACAGTGGGAAAGGCAGATGCGAAACCTGTGGTGCTGATGGGTGCAGGTAGGAAGTATCCATTTCCTAAATACTGATCTGCTTTCTATGGGTTTGGTGGAGAAACCTCAGCGTTTGTGGTCCACAGTGAAGAGCCCAAGATCTAATAGACTACTTACAAGGCAAGACAAGGTGCAACCCTGCATTCCTACCCCAGGCAATTTGCAGAGAGGCCCCAATTCTCTCTCGCACGTTCTCTCTCTACCCCACTTTATCACTTCTGATATATTGTACCCCTTAAGGAACAAAACCAGCTTCTGTGAGTGGGCAGATGAGGGAAAGGGTTGGTGTGGAAACTCAGGCCTTAACATAATCTGCTAAGGCTTATGGGGGGCAATAACATAAGGTTCAGTGCAAGGACCGCAATCACCCATTTCACATTCCTTAGTATGTTGGTTAGCAGGCTGAGATGTCACAAGCCTTACTCCAACATGCTCAGATGCTATGCTCAGTGGCCTTCTGGGACTTTTGCTCTTCGAGACAGGGCCTGTCGAGGCAGGGAAAGTTCAGCAGGCGTTTGTCAGGCATTGTCGGGGCAGGGGCCAGAATCCCTGCTCATTTCACCCAGAGATCTACCCTGCTGTCTCCCACAAGCCCCAAACTGAAATCCCCCCCCTCCACCACCACCACCAGACAAAGCTCACCAGGTTTTGACACAGCACCTAGCCTTTGGTGTCAGAGTGATGCTCTCACCCTGAATGCATTCCCATGTTGATACTTCTCATAGTATTCTCAAGGAGAGATCCCTTACAGTGTAGTCAGGGATAGAACACTCACACTCACTTTGTTTTAAGGGAGAGGCCTATAAGAAAGTTCCATTCTCAACATTACTGGTGAATGGCATAGTCGCCAAGGGGGCCGGGTGCTGTTACAAACCATATGTTGCGAGGCCCAGGTACTGAATGGAGAGAATCACCTGTCTACCCCCACAGTACCATCATCAGAAGGCAGGTGCTTGTTGCATGGCATTGCCAAGGCTCACTGTACCTTTAACTTGAGGGTGCTCTCACTTCTTCTCCCCCGTGGTCCTCCTCTCAGGTGGCCAGGGAAAAGTCATTGCTTTTGGATCACGACCCTGGGGGTGGATATGCGAGGGAGGATCACCTGGGTGGAGGGAAATTGTGGAGTGGGGAAGAGGACGTCTTGTGGTGTAAGTGGTTTCAACCCAGCACTCCAACTAAGTCAATGCCTAGCTTTAATGCCCAGCTGGAACCCTTATTTATATATTTGTATGTCAAAAGTTCTTTTATTTCTGGATGATGTACCCTTATATAACGCCCCTCGCTCTGAATCCCCCCCGGTCTCACTGAACCAAGAAGTAGGTTTGTTTTTCAAAGTTAAAAGATTTATTTGAAGAGTTGCACAATATATATATCAAACTTTTATGAATATGAACAATATCTGAATATCACACTTATGAATATTTATACAATGATCAGCAATGGGTAATATTACAATAATCAACAATCTCTTTAATCAATTAGGAGTAAGAATAGAAAGAATAATGTAGCAGAGAATAACTGTGTGGGTTCAATAAAATGCAATGATATGAAATTAATGCAACATAGAATAAACTTGATATGAATTCAATCAAAGACAAGGTAATCACTCTTTCCCCCTGTTACTCAATCCCCCCTAATATGCAGTATGAAGAGATGGAATGAGGGCACACCGGTTTCAGGAATGTACAATCAACAAATGCAAGTTCAGTCCCAATTCCCCCAGCAAGCTTAGAGAACAGGAATGATTTTAAAACAGGTCAAATGCTTTTAAATGTGGTTTGAAATGAATAGGAAAATGCTAAAATGACTTTAATTCGCTAAATAGGATCCAGAACTAGTGAGAGTTGTTTTGGATTGGTTCAGGTAGACTCTAGCAATGATTGTTGAATGATTGGCAGAAGGAAATTAATTCAGAGGTTAAATGCAAGAAATAGCTGTTTTTACATGTGGTGAAATTGAGCCACATGCAAAATCGCTGCAAACTTTTCAGCACACGAAAAACGCGATTGGGGTGTGGTTCTTGGTTCATTTGAAAGCTGGGGATGTTAGCTTCAAAATTACATTTAGATTTCGCTCCTAGCATGTACGGTTCAGAAGTTACAGAGGTTTTAGTAAAGATTGATGTTTCTCAAGAAGCGTAAAGATTTTACAAATGAGATTGCGCTTTTGAAGATTTACCAACAAGGATGGGCTTATACTAAGGGGCTATGAAGATGCAAGATACCCAACAGCCAGCCACCAGAGCAGCGGTGCCTCCGCTCCGACTTTTGTCCGCCAGGACACTTGACTTTCTTCAGAAAAATATCAGCGCACAGATGATTATCACTACAATTATCACAGGATCATGTGGATGGGAGAAGGATTTCAGGATGGACAAAAGAGATTCTATAATGCAGTTCTGGATGTGTTGGAATGGGTTGGATTGGATTACTTAATACTAAGTGGTTGGTTATGGAAAGTTCTACGCTAAACTCACAACTATGGTTTAGAATGGGCCCATCAGAGATCTGGTCAAAGGTTTGGCTGGAATTCGCTCACCACCGCACAGGTCTCAGGCGCTTGGTTCTGCTCTCAGCAAGGCACTCTGGTCTACACGGCCTCTTGGACTGGATCTGACGGGTTCTGGGTTACAGCTCTGCTCTACTGATCTGGATCTTGGGGTTCTAGCAAGGGTTCTTAGCCAGAAGCAGCCAAAACAGCACAGCCAGGCTGTTGAATTTGTTAGGTCCCGTGGAAGTTTACGGATTAAAATCAGGTTGCAAGATTTTAAAGGCCCGCTGAGAAGGGTTCAGCTTTTTGGGTTGGCCCTTTTGCTTCAGGGTTCTGGAGTCTGGATCTGGGTTCTGGAGTCTGGATATGGGTTCTTCCTGCAGAGCGCTTCTCCGGTAGATCAGTGATGGGTGAATGTGTGTGTTTTTCTGAGTCCTCAACAGTCCCTATTTATGTATTTTCCCAGGGGTGGGGAGGCTGGTTATACTATGCCCAACCCTCTAAGAATCTGATAGGTCAGAGAATTCCGTCTCCCCTGATTTGAGAAGGGAACAGTGTGTCATGATGTGTCAGAGTGACACTGTGTTTATGGTCCAGAGAAAAAACCCTCCCCTTTGTTTCTACCCAGAAAATCTATTTTTCCTAAAAAACATATTTCCAATATGCCCAACATGTTAATAATACATATTTACATTACAGATTAACTAAGGTATGTTTCTGTCCAAGCCTCATCTTCCTACAAGTTTTGGTTCACAAATGACAGTTTTTCACGCTTTTGGGCGGTTACTCAGTGTCAGTTCTGTACCAATTTTTACACATACATACACATACCATCTGGGTATATTCCGGTACATTTTCATATTCCTAACATAATCACAATAGCTAGAATATGAACATTTCCGTGGTTCAGTCTCTGAATATCGCACAGATTCCAGATTAGTTTTAAACTGTGAGCGAACTTTTCATTTTAATAACCTATAAATTCCATATTTTTATCAGTTCATTACAATTTGCTATAAGTCTTTTTCTCAAACATATTTTCTGTGCTTTCTGAATACACAAAACGGTTTGTCTCCGCCTACAAGGTCTTGGCTGGGCCAGAGAGTCACATGGGCTTGTCTTCCTGGGCAGTTGGTTTCTGTTCACATCCGAATTAGCAGTTTCTTTCAGTTCAAGAAGCCCATTGTCTCTTTACCAGAGCAGCAGAGCAAGTCTCCTCCTCTTCTCATTAGCATCCAAATGAGATATCCTCTCATTTTGGTGGGAACAAAAAGGGTGGTGTGTTCTCAGTGTGGGAAAACCTCTTTGAAGTTTAGCTGAATCAGGTTACCTTATAGTCAATTGTGACATTGTTCCTTGTGAAAAATTACAGTTACAAATTTAAAATAAGCAAACATATCTTCAATTCCAGTCTTTTTCAACATGAAAATCAATAGTGGCACCCTATATTGCATTTGGTGGAAGTCCATTCTTTCCCCACACTTAGATTTTGAGACACAAGTTAAACATGACAGGTTTAGAGTTCGCCAGCTTCTGACAGAGGCGAGTAGCGGTATTGTACCTATTTTCAACATATTTTTCCAAGCCAGCATCTTTAAATGTGGATTTTCTTCTGATAAATGTACTTCTGCTGACATTATATTATGTGGATTCTTGAAGCAAAATGATGTTTAACATCCAACAAGGAGGTTGGATCTTTTCTGTGGTTTGTGAACCATGATTTTTGCAAATTTGACAACCAAGAAAAATGGATTTCCAAACAGCTCTGTTTCTTTTGCAGTCAGCATTGCTTTTTCAAGTAGTTTCAGGCTGCTCTGTGGGTAGCCCAATGGTGGGTTTTGGCAGTGGTCTCCTGTGTTACAACTGACATAGGCAAAAGTGGATTGGCGGCCTATTCTTCAGGTTTTTCCTGCGCACTTCTGGGTGATTTTAGCGTGCATAATGCTTTCCAGCGGCCATTCTGATGTTCCTGATGCAAGCAGCGCACAGGAATGTTGCAGGGCCTGGATTAGTGGGTTAAAACATCCCACAAGCGGTGCGACATGGTATTCCCCTTTTCCTTGCAAACGGAACCCTCTATTCTCCATGCCTTTGTAGGCTACTATCCGTCTTAGCCCCTTTATTCCACCCAAAATGTCCCACAGACAGTTCACCTTAATACTGGGATGAGGAGCGAACAACCGGGAGTTATGCACACTTCCATTCATTCAAACCTCCCTAAACACCACTTTGGTACTGAGACGAGGAAGAGGACTTTGGGGGAGTTTGTTCAGTTGTAATGGCCAGGCATGTCCACTTAAAAGGTTTCTCCATGGTCAGGACTCACGCCTGCAGTCATTTACCAAGTTCCAGGTGTATAAAAATGGTGACTGCCCAGCACAGAGAGAGAGAGATGGCCTGGAGAAAAGGATGCAGCTTGGAAAAGTGGAGCAGGGTGGAGAGGAACAGGCTGGAGAGAAGCCGCACCGAGCAGCAGTGAGAGAGTGATGCCAGAACCAAGGCTGGCCATGAGAGAGTGGAAGATCCTGCTATCTTCCCTGCCCGGTGCCCACAGCAGGAGCTGTGGCGCACCAAAGGATCCCGATCGCTGTGGGTCTCCAAGAGACCTAGAGGTGCTCTGAGTAGCTCCCGCTGAGGAAGAGCGGAGCTACATGCTGCAGAGATTCAGGACGGTTAGTGCTGCTCGCTGTGGCTCCCGCAAAGGGAAAGCAGAGCGAATCGAAGCTGGGATGCAAAGTAGAGAAGCCAGAAGGAGCTGCCGCAAGTTCCATGTGTTTATAACGAAAAATAAATATAGAAATTACAAAATAGCGAAAATCTAATAATGAAAATGCCAATAGCGAAATGCATTGGGTCCAATCTAAAGTGTCCTTATACCGAAAATGGAAACGACAGATGTATATAATGAAACCGTAGTGAGCAGCGACAAAATAGAGGAAATAGCAAATTTAAAAAGCGTGGCATTTATTTTGAAATACTAAATAAAGAAAATAAAACTTACCTAGAGGTGTCCAGAAAGCAGATATATGCGAGTGCCCTAGAAAAGCAAATCCTATCAAATCCATGGGAGAATCCGGAACCCAGATTAAAAACCAAAATATCCACATCACGGAACCAATATTTGAAGAAAACCAATAAAAATGTATACAAAAATCCAAGAACTGCAACGAAATCCAAACGAAAACCAAAAGACCAGCGAGGCAGAAGAGATTTCAGGAACCCAAAGAACCAGTTTCAATCCAAATCCAGCAACCCAAAAGTGAAGAAATCCACAAAAATGACAAACGAAAACCAGGAAAAAAAAAGAATTCCACTGGAAAAGGGAAATCCAGAGAATGCTGTCCGATTGCGTATAAAGATGAGGCAAATAATTGCGTTTCCATTCAAAATACATTGAAAAAAGTATTAGTGAGAGTGGCACCTACTGACGGAAAATATTGCAGTCCAAAAAAATGATTACTAGAGTCGTAGTTTTAAATGTTAATATAAGCTAAAATACAATACACTCATTCATTATTAATGTTAGTCAATATAAAATATTTTGTTGTTTTTAATTCACTAAAAATTATTTATTTATTATTTCTGTCGTTATCACTGTATGCCGCTGCTGCATACCACCGGTGAGTGCAAAGAAGGCTACCATTTGTACCAGGGCGCTTCAGGGCCTGAGAATGAGCGTGTATGAATGCCTAACAAACTGAGAACTGTTATGAATACTATAGAAGGTCAAAGCAAGTATATTTGAATGCCGAACAAGCTGCAAGCTCGTACAAGCACTGTGGAAAGTTGAAACAAGTAACATTGAATAACGGAGTGACTGAGAGATATTGAGAGAATATTTGAACATTGTATAGAACATAAGCAAGTGATGAGCACTTATGAGTGAAATAAAAGCAAGGTGCCAATAATGGGAAATGCCACAGAATAGGATGTGTGAGCCACAAGTGGTGGCAGAGGCAAAAGACTGCAAAGGAAGATATTGGCCAAATATAAATGAACTCGAGGAACTACAGATTAAGGGAGAATCTGTGTTGGCACAAACCAGAAGAATATAGAAAGCATAACAAAGTGCATAGTGGTATCGATTGCGTGACCTCTAATGGGTGGACCATGTGGTCCAAAAACTGTGCCTAGACCAAGTGATCCCTACTTGGAAAGAGCCAAGGAAAGCGAATGTAAAGAAACTTGGCCTTTTGCAATAGTGGTTGAAGGGAGTTATAAATGAAGAAAGAGCCTTGATGACCAAAGATCTGAACTGTTATGGTTTTGAAAGCTAGAAGATTTGAACTCTTGGGGGAAGAGAACCCTGAGACTTTGTGAACTGTGTTGAATTCTTGGGGAAGGCAACCCCAGAGACCTTTGTGGAACTGAACTTGGGGAAATGGAAGCTGAGTATAAGTCAAGAGCTGGAAGAAGCTCAGAACTTTATTTTGAACACACTTTCTTTTGCTGCAGACAGCCCTACACATTGTATACAGTTAGTTGTGAGGGCAAGTATAGAGTTTGGACAGAGACAGACTTTTGATTTGAACTTAACAGGCTATCCTTAGTTTTTCTTAGGCAGGGAAATCCCATTTTAGTATATGGCAAGTTAGGCCTCACTCCTTCCTGACATTTAAGTAGAATAAAACCTTTGATTAGAAAGTTGAATCTGTTGTATGTGTCTTACTTCATAATGCCTTCACAAAGCCAAATGTGAATGAGATCCTGTGGAACCAGCCGCACCTGCAGCTCGGCTCCCCTTAGCCGGGTGCTGAAATACTATAGAAAGCTGCAGGTGGAAAGAGTTGGACCTGAGCTATAACGTGAACCTGAATCAGACAACCAGGCACCTCTCAAGAACTCCACACATTAACCTAAGACTGGTTATGCTAAGGGGGTCCCCCCAGAAGGCTGGGTCAGGCTGTGGTAAGCAATTAGAGCACCGCCTCTGAGGTGGGACTAACCAACGCTAAGTAAATAAATAATTAAATTGTGCTTTTACATCTCGTTCATCCCGAAGTCCATTCTCTAAGCACATACCTGGATTCAAACGTAGACGCTCTGCATTGTCTTGCTTCCGAGAAAAACTGTGTGGCCTCTGAGCTATCCTCTGACCCAAATACCACATCAATAGTCTAAGCCATCCCCAGAGGCAGCGTCCATCTTGCAGTCCCCATACCAGCTGCACAGAGAGATGCACCCGAGTTCATTTAGGACAGAGGGGGTCTGGAAGGTGTGGTAAAGGACAGTTCTGTGGCAGAAGGCTGTGGGAGTCCAGCGAAGAACCTCCTTTGGATAGGTTGGCAAAGGGTACAGAAGGAGTGGGAGCTGGAGACGGTAGGCCAGAGGAGAGACCAAGAACACTGAGGAAAGGAGGGCCTAGGACTGGAGAGAGGCAGACCCAGGAGGCTTTGGGAATGTAGACCCATGAGACTGGGGCGAGAAGAATTTGATTATGGAGAAGCTAGTACTTGATTCAGGGTTCCATGAGCAGGAGGGATGTGTAGTGAGAAATAGGTAGTGCCTGATACCAAGAGTCTTGAAGAGGAACTGGTATATACTGAGGAGAAGGTGGTACCTGATACAGCGACCTCAGCAAGAGCTAAGACTGAGAAGAAGAGCTCAGAAGGAGCCGAAGAGAGGAAGTAAGCAGGGGCAAAAATGAGGAGTTAAGAAGGAGCTGAAGAGACCAGAAGAGAAGTTGATAGAGAAGCAGAGAAGAAGGAAGAGCTGGGAGGAACTCAGGAGGAGGAACTGGGAAGAACCTGGAGGTGGCGAAAAGGAGGAACAAACACATGGCGGAGTGCCAAGGAGGCGAGACCGGAGTCCGTGGACAGTGAAATTGAAAGTGAGGTTCCTAAAGAGGGATTAGGCATAGGTCCCCTAGCAACAACCTTGAGGCAAGACAATGAGGAGAGGCTGCTTGAGTTGGACAGCTACAGACCATAGGTTCCAGGAAGACTGGGAGAGACACCACATATAGCTTAGTGTGGCTTCTGACTTCCTTTGTGTCCGGGCTTGAGTTTAAGGCCAGCTCCAGCATGACTCCCATTACAGAACAGCTATCGGGATACAGTGCAGACTTGACACCCGGGATGAGGCCTCCACGCTATTCCCTAGCTGCACAGGAACATTACCAAGGAAGCTACGAATTCTAGCGACCGGTACCAAAAGACTGACACCGACAGGGAGCGACCCCGAAAAGGCGCAAGAGGAATCGTGGGAGACATTTTATGTGGCGCTCTTTTTTTTTTTTTGCTCAACCTGCATCTATTCATGTCCGTCTTTCTGTGGAAGCCAGTGGGGAAAAGGCGTGGGGGTGTTGTGCTCCAGCGGGGCTCTGTGTGCATCCTGCATTCTCCTGCCTTCCTGTTTGCCGCTGGCGATTCCCCCCAAACTTGACACAAAAGGACCTGGGATTTCACGCAGGGCAAAGCCTGCAGGGAAAAAGGTGCTGGGGTGTTGAGCTCCAGCAGGCTGTGTGTGTCCTGCATTCTCCTGCCTGCCTGTTTGCCGCTGGCCACGCCCCCCACTTGGACACAAAAGGACCTGGGATATCCCGCAGGGAAAAGGACCTAGGGTGTTAAGCGACAGTGGGCCAACGGGGAAAGCTGCAACATACTGCATTAAAATAAGAGTGCCGTCGACTAAACAAGACAAGGTGAGGAGCCGGGACAAGGAGGGAGGGGGCCACTAGAAGTGTTAGACCTCTATACCGAGCGTCAACTAGTCTACCCCTCCCTTTGCCTCCACCTATCCTACCCACTCCAACCTCCCTCACAGTATCAGTATGGCAGCCTTAACTGTTGACATAGAGAACACCGCCCCCCTCCTTACCACAACAAAGCCTTCCCGCATTTGCTCAACCAAAAAAGAGGAACATTCTGATTGTCAAGCACAAGCTGGCAGAATTGTTTACCCCAGGCTCTGAGCCATGTAGCTCCAAGGCACAGACACAAAGCCCTATAAAGATCGCAGGTGACGCCTATAACCTGATTGAGGAGACTAACTACTTCATGTGAAGCACCCTGAACATCAAGGGGAGTAAAACTGTCGACTGCATCATAGAGGGTGACTCTCCTGCTTGTGATGGTGAAGGAAAAGGCTACGGAGAGATGGCATACAGTGCAGGGAGCAGCGGGCTAGATACACTCCAGCCAGTCCTCCCACTTGTAGTACTTCTCCTATAGATTGATCCACCCGAGGGGGGCCTGATCTGGGAAAGCAAAACTCAGGGGGCCATGAGCCAACATCCCCCACATTTGAAGCTCCAGCTTGAATTGTTTTCTTCCCCACACCCTGCACCCCACACCTATAACTCTGAAGAATCATCTAGAAAATGGGCCCTCTGCGATCAGCATTGGCGACCCCGAACCCGCCACTGCCCCAAAGCCTGCAATATTTATCTTAGAGGGTACCTGTGAAAAAACCAAGTACACCCGGGGATCTTCTACACTGGGGGCCAGGGAAGGGCCATCGCTTTTGGATCCCAACCCTGGGGGTGGACTAGCGAGAGAGGATCACCTGGTCAGAGGGTCCTCAGGGATTGAGAGAATACCCAAAGGCAAGACATGGCACCCACCTTTTCTGATCCCGACCTATCCTACCGTCCCTGTAGGGTCATAGGATATTGTTACTCATGTCCGGCCCTACCCCATGACTTTCCATCAAATACCCCAAATAGAAGAAAAGGAAAGAAATCTAAAAACAAAGGTTGGCAAAATCCTTTTTCTACTTATGACACTGACCTATCCTCCCCTCCCTGAACTCTTGTAGACTACTGTGAAACACAATCCTTTCCTGCCCTGTTATCCTTATTTGCTGATGATACAAGAATGAAAGGACCAGAACATACACCCATTTACTATTATTATAGTAATAAGACAAGAAGGAGAGGTTTCGACGTGTCCCCCGCTTACCATCATGAACATCACTCTAACATTGAGGGTGGGGAAGAGAAAAGTTAAAGTGATACAACCTTTCTCATAAGTACCCCTCAAGAACTGAGACACTTTATCCCCCCTTTTCTGACATTGGCCTACCCAACACCCCCCTCAGCCTTCATGGGATATATTAAATCATACAGTCTTTGTTCTGTGACGAAGAGGGAGTCAGGAGGAACACAGACTTCCTATGTGAAACACACTATGGTACTGGGACAAAGAAGATGCAAACAAAGGCACACCAGCATACTCAATGGGGATGTCCCAATAAAAAGGCCAAGATCAGGCAATTGAAAAGAAGTATACCCACCTGGAACCCATTCACCAGTCACAGGTGCATAAAAAGGAGGGAGAAAGCAGCAACAGCAGTAGCAGCCATAGGAGTGACAGAATCAGATGTGGGCATGAAGCCAGAACAGAAACTTAAAGGAGGCGAGACTCTGAGGGGGTGGGGGTGGCTGGTGTGTGCAGTGCTGCCGCCTGGAAAGCACCCACACCCTGGGGACTAGGAAGACTATTGGTCCCGACAGGTGTGGCTTAGGAGCTGGAGCTCCTTGGGACAGAGGCGAGTCAGAGGAAAGAGGCCAGCCGAGGAGGCATTATTGAAGTTGGGCAGGGGAAGCCTGAGAAACCCATTGAAGAGTGTGAACCAGAGGGCTTTGAGTTTGGGAAAGGGAACCAGGATAAGCCCAAGGAGCTTGTGAGAAATAAGATACTGTGAACGTTTTACAAGTGAATCCTGAGAAGCCTGGAGAAGTTTGTAATCCGGATTGCCGTGAACTTGGGGAAGGGAGCTACAGAAGAGCTCCATTGTCAAACTATTTTTACTTTGAACACCATTGAGTTTCCCAACTCCCATACACATTGTTAGTCTATAGATGTGAGGGCAAGCATAGGTTTTGACAAAGACAGTATTTCGCTTTGGACTGACAAACTTAGACTTCCCTTACTTTACTTACGTGAAGGGGACGTTCCCACCTTAGAGCTAGGGCAAGTTAGGCGTTACACCATCCTGACCAGTAAAATAAAGGTTTTCAAACTGCATTTTAGTTATCTGCATCATCTCTTGACACAATGTCTGTCTCACAGTACCACAGATCCCACACCCTTGAATGTATTGTCCAGCCTCTCCAAAAAAGGGTCACTAGGAGGGAGAGTGCCTTGCCTCCTGGGGCCATTTGTCTAATATCATTGAGAGATTCTGAGCAGTATATAGAAGAGGTGCGGGCTATGTCCCCTGGAGAAGGGCACCACCTGGGTGCTAACTGCCCCTGCCTTGTAGCTCCCAGAGGAATGCGTTCTTCCTCCGCCCCGGCTCAAGTTGACGTGGCACCACCACCGGGATTTAAAGGTTCCCTTGTCCAAACTGAATTGATGGCTTTGAAGGAACTGTTCATGCTATTCCTGGAAGATACATCACAGAGGCCTAGGAGGAGATGGTTTGGGGAGCTCCTATTAACCACTGAGGCTTACATGAGGGTCCACCAGCCAGCAGCATAGAAATCCTACGGCACCCCGATGATGGGTATAACCCAGCCCAATATGTCTGGAAACAACACTGGCTTCCGGGGTCACCCTGATGTGAAACATAAAAAGGGGTCTTGGAAACAACCCGACCCAGCCATTGTTCTAGAAACTAATAATTTGCAGCACAAACTTGAACATATGCCACAGTGGGCTGACAGTGGGGAGGATGTTTCTGGGGCCAGGACCACGCCCTGTGCTGGTGAGCTAGGCGGTGGGGCCGATGATGGGGCACCCAGAGTGGTTCCAAACGCTGTTAGTCACAGTGCCTTAAGAACCCCAAAAGAACATGGTCATGGTATGGGGGGCGAAAATATGAGAGGGACCTGAAAGGTGGGTTGGGGGGGTTCTGCATAGAATGCCTGCATCTAGGGAATCCCTAACCAATGAGTGCACCCATTGGTTAAGAGCTGTCTATGGATGCTGTTCCCTAATTAGAGAGGATATGACAGGCTGCAGAAGAACACGTCATAACGCGGAAGAGCCTTTGACGCTATTCCTATTGAACTAAGTGAAAGGAAAGGACCCATGGGTATACTAGGAATTGGAATGCGACGCTGCCCATCGTCTCGCAGCTCAATCCAAATGAGCGAATCCCCCCATCATGCCAATGTGTGACCCTTGCCGCGGGAACCAGGTCTCGATGCCCACCACTCCCTGGAGCTAATGTGCCATTGGGGAATAGATCGGAGGGAGCCAGAAGTGGAAGTGGGATGGTTGCCTACAGGCTCAGTTGAGTAGATTGCAATAGACCGCCGCCGTCAGGCTGTGCCCTGAGGTTGTAATCATGGTAGATCTCGCCATATGGCCTGGAGGTTGGTTGGCAATTTGAGTAATTATGATTGAATATTAGTCTTTGTGCAATGTTTATGATTCATGATGTATATGTGTACTTTGATGGCCTTACTGCCGAATAAATTTAAATTGGCTGACTGACTTTCTGTGTGAGTGACACCCCACCCTCAATGTTCTGAACTAGACCCCCTCAACTCTCACAGTGAATTTGAGAGAGGCTCCCCACCTTCTGTAGACCTGGCGCTGCACTCCCAGAGAGAGAGGGTCTCAAACGTTTAGTACGCAGAGGGGGCGACCCCTGGCTTTCCACATTATGGGGCATTTCAGCCTTAGCCTGGTAATCTCCACACCCAGTATGATTTTTTTGGGGGGCACCCACCTCTCTAAGGCTTCGTTAACCTATTTGAGACACAAGGATTGCACGCATCTCTCCCCCGGAGGGTCTGGCCTACCTAGATTCATTGAAAGGAGTAGCCCGGGGCCCTGTCGCGAGATGCCAGGTTCCTGGACCCCTCCCTATTATCGCTGCCCGCGAGTATATAACCCTCAAGCTGCAAACACATAGGTGTCATGCATGGAACTGGGCAACCTGGCAGCTCTGCATTTACCAGGGATTCAGCTGCGTGAATTCAGAGTGACCAAACATAAGCTTTAAGCAGGACATTCAGCGAGCACCCCCTCGCCGCAGCCTGTCCACAGGCCCACCAATCCCCGCTGTGAAGGAAGATTGTCTGTACCAGGCTTGTGATCTTGGGCATGTCCTTTTCTCATGTCTGAATGTGTTACTTGCCATAAAGAAGTCCTCATGTGTGAATATAGAAAACGGACTTGTTAAGCATTTGTCAGCTTGAGGCATGTCTCCTGGTTCTGATCACCCCTTTTCATGACCCCCTCAGATTTTGGGAGACTGATGCAATGGGGCCAACAAACTAGCATTGTTAAATTAACAACCTTCGATCAGAAACCTGGTGAAAGTCAACGGCTCTGTGGCCTAGAATTAATTTGAACGTGTTCGAGCGTAAGCCCAGCCTTCGCCATCACCAAAATCCAGAAACACTGCAGCTAAGACAGCCGCCTCCCACCCTACCCATGTTAACAGTACATGGTCCACAGTGTGCCCACCCTACACGCTGGATTGGCTCCCAGTCAAGAGAAGACTGGTGTAGTTCCCAAACCGTGAAACCCGTCATGCCTCCTGGCCTCCTACCCTCTTGACCCAGAAAGCCACAGAGTCCAGAATTCTATTTTCAGGGGGTACGTTTTCCCGGAGGTGGAACAGGCCTCCAGTTAAGTGCTAATATATCCTTGCTGTGTTAGAGCCTTAATAACAGGCCCGGCGTTACCTAATGGGTCGCTGAGAGCAAACATTGCCCTCCTATACTCTCCAGTTTTTATTATGACTGAAGTGACTGCAATTTTCAGTCAAATTATCTGGGCTGGTCCTTGCTCCCATATTGCAGAAACAGAGATGCCCTGGCAATTTGCCACGTGTGCGCCCTGGAATTAGTGCGCGGTCGAAAGACTTTTATATTTCAAGCTAAGTGCGCCAGGCGGGTAAACCAGCTGAGGGGGTTGCACAGCCTTTTTTTCCTTTGTGAGTGGAGGTCTAAGCGGGGGCAAGTGAAACAGTTGTCAATAAGTTTGTGAGTGTATTTTGAAAGGAAGAGGCGCTCCCCTGTTATTATGGTCCCTGCTGAGCCGCGGTGAGTGGGGGAAAATTGGGCCCTGGCATTGAATGCTTAGGGCGAGTGGTATGGCCTTATCGACTCCAGGAAGATTACTGTTTTCGCTGTCTTATTATTGCTCTGGTCAAGCGACCGGGAGCATTAGCGGCGCAGAGTGCTGTGTAAACATGGCACGTGGTGGGGAGAGGCCGACAACAGCGCACGCCGACGCCATGACAGTAGCACGTGGGCCAGGCCGCCTGAAAGGCGGGTGTTGCTGACTGAAATATTCTCTCTGCCCTTTGCCATCTTGGGCCTGGTCGACGACGAGCCATAGGAAATGGGGCCTAAAACAAAGCGCAGCTCGTGTTAAGCTAGCCGTGGTGGTGCAAAAGGCATGCAGCAGAAATGGAATCCTGCATTTTACGCTAAGTCACATTTTCATCGATATGTACTCGTATCCCGCCGTGCAAAAGCGCCACCATTTCTGCCAGCATGGCATTTTAATGCTGCCACAAGCACTGTGGATTCCATAGGGAAATGGCTGGCAGCATTTACTCAATTTACACTGCAAAGTGCAAAAGGGCGGCACGCAGGGGATTTCACCTGGTTTTTGCACTTCATAGTGCCAGTGGCAAAAAAATGGCACAGAGACCTGTTTGCATTTAAGTGAAAACGTAAGCAGTTCCCTCCATGCAATTTTTGGGCCTTGGAACATAAACCCCCAATATGGCACCAACTAGTTACGCCTTAAGCCGCAGTGGGACTCAAATCAAATGATAGGGGGTATTCAAGTAGGGTGACCAGATATAAAAAAAAATAATTAAAAAGGGACAGGCCATAGACATAGAAGTAGGACTACAGTAAACACAAATAGGACACCGATAGAACTGCAGTAGGACTACAGTAAACACAAATAGGACCAGTGCTTTAAGTGGGATTGGAAATCGAGGGGGGTCCTAGTTAGGGGGTGTGGCCTAAGGACACACCCTAACAAGAGCCCCCCCCCTCGATTAGGGTGGGGGAAAGGGGGGCTTGTAAAAGTTGCAGCTGGGGCACAATGGCATTATTACCTTTGATGCGCCCAGCCCCTCCTTTTAAACAAAAGAAGGGGCTGGGCCCGCCAAAAGGCATTACACCAGTGTGTCCCAGCTCGCACGGAGTAGGCAGTCCTTTTATTCAAGGAGCCCGCTTTAGCCACATGCTTCTTGAATGAAAGGTCTGTACTTGAAACAGGAGGAGGGCGGCAGGGCCCAGTCTCTCCTTTTATTTTTGAGTAACTAGTCATCACCCAGAATTATTCTGGGTGATGACTAGTTAGACACTCGAAACAAACCTCCTGTTTCGAGTACATAGACATGAGGCAGCCTTTTCTTTTTTCTAAACCGAAGTGCTGACACCTGCAGGCAGCTCGTGTAACCGTGCAGCCTCTACACGGGCTGCCTGGGGTGTCGGCTGGCTGGGGCTAGTCGGGGGTGGGTCCCGGCTCGGGAGCCTTTTCTGGAGACTGCCGGGGCCCCGCCCCGGCTGGCCCGGCCCACTCAAAGCCCTGAATAGGACTACTTATGTGTCGCTGGCCTGTTACGGGGAGTGTGCTCACAGGCACACTCCTCTCATTGGAGGAGAGCGGCCAGGGAGTTGAAGGGGGGATGAAACGGGGCGTGAAAAGCATTCACACCCCCATTCACACGCAGCAAGAGTCGCGCCAGGCCCGATTTCAGGATTTAGGAATTGGTTCCCGGCAAAAAACTGGACCGTACCGACCCATCCAATCCCGAGATAGCGATTTCCTGGGACTGTTTGGTCACCCTTTATTCAGGGCTAGCCGCAGCACCCTGGGCAGCAAAACAAAAATGTGTCACCGCCCCATATCGCCTCAAATGCGCCCCTGGTCATGCAGGAGGGAAGAGACACATTTTTCAATAGGCGCTGATCAGCTCCCTATTGTTATTAAATGCGCTCCGCTCCCAAGAGCGGAGGACATTTCATTTCAATAGGGCGCGCTTGGGGGAGACCTTGAAAGACTCCCCCGAACTGGCGTGGCGGGGCCTATCAGTATTGTGGATGCATGGCAAGGTATGAACTTGGTTTCTGCGTTTGAACGCGGAAGACGTTTAGCGACCACAGCAAGCAACTAGCTGCTTCAGTAAAGGGATGTTGCATGCATTACAGTACCTAATGCCGCGACGTGCTACAGTTTACACCGCCTGTAACACGCTTGTGTACATAGTCTACCTCGATAAAGAGTAGTCCTGAGTGTGGTTCTTCAGAAATTACCTCCAACTTTCTACTGGTGACATTATTTATGAACTCCAGTATTCGTCTAATGATTAGACGCTTGAACCACTGCTATTGAAAAGTCCAGATTCAAGTGGTGGCCTGTAACACCAGAAGTAAAGTTTACATCAAGAAACTTGATGATCCTCAAGAGTCTTTTATGAAAGCTATCCCGATATTAAGAAAACGGTCCCCTGAAGAAGTTCTACCAGCAGTGCAAATGCACAAGGAAGAGCGAAACATGCTGGGCATATGTGCACTGTCCCTGTAGGACAGACCTATTAACAATACTTTGGATGATATGATACCCAGAGTTTTCTAAGCGTGGACCCGGGGATCGAACCTGTGTTGCTCTGCGTCTTCTTGCTTCCAAGGCGGGCACGTTGCCCTTTAAGTATCCTCCCGCGATGTCAATGGGAAGTACATTTTTGTAGTTTGCTGCTATACTAAAGCTCAACAGACCGACACGATTTATGTATTAAGACGTGTCCTCAACCAATTTGTATATTGTGTGTTGGATAGCGGCCACCTTTTCAGCTAAGGCTCTTTCTTTTTGATGATTAGTTTTATTAGACTGTTTCTATCTGTGATATTATATTGCAGATGTCACTTTCATGGGTTGCACTAGTCCCTTTGCGGCATTGAAGAATATTGTATTTTGATAAAGAATAAATATATAGATTGTATGTGTTTTAATGACAATTGTATACTAATAAAATATGTCTATGTACTATTGTTCTCTTTTGAGGATCATTATAAACTAGTATTGCAGGAGAAATGGGGATATATATGTTCATTCCCGCATGCGCTTTACAATAGATCTAAGCCACACGAACAGCGCAGAGCAGTTTGGGTCTCTTTCTTAGTTTAGTTTGTTTATTCCAGGTGCACCCCCTCTACCTACTCCTCCTGCTGCCGCTCCTTAGTTTGGTATTGCCAAGCCGTGCATGCCATGCACAGCACACACAACGCGTACCACTCCCGATTGCGTGTCTGAGATGGGCTCCCCCTGGCGTGAGCAGCAGCGCCCCTCACAACCAAGCAAGGTTCCCCATTTCACGCTTCAGTGGGTTGTCCAGTGTTTAGATTTCTTCCACTTGTATTCCTGAATTTCAAATGGGAAATGCAAAACCTCACGTTCCAGAATGCAAAGACTAACATCAGGACTGAATGACATACAGATGGGTAAGCTTGGGGGCCCTGGCTCCCCCCAGAGTGACATGCTGCCTCCTCACCAACACAGACCTGGTATGGATGGAGCCTGGCTGGGCCTTAATTCCCCGACCCAGGCCAGAATGCAAACCAGAGGGGGCCAAGGTCAAGACAAGGGAATAGCAAGCTCAGCAGTCAGAATGACTAAACACCTACAGATGAGAATTCCAGGAAGATGCATGGAGGCTGCTAAGTTAGCTCTGTGAGTTTAGCTCTTGCTACTGAGAACTGTGTCCAGTCTGCAATGTACAGGTTTCCAATGCCCGCAGGGCCAACACAACCTGTCCGCTTTCAAGGATTATAAAATGAGTGTTCCATTGAGTTGTGAGCTGGGTATTATCAACAGCTAGTTTTGGAGTGATTCAACAGTACACTGGTGGGGCGTGTGTTCTGTAGCAACGTGCGTGTTAGTACAGTGCTTAACACTCACGTCATGCCTTCTCCAAGTGCCGAGGTTGAAGATGAGCGGGCAGGGGCATAGTCGAAGACACCGTCCAGCAGAGTAAGCGCGATTGCACCAAAGGGTTTGCGCTAGACCTCTGAAGCTACTCACTCCAGGAAGTGTCCACATGTTTTGGCTTTGCTATACCCGGTTGACCGGCACATCACTGCCAAGTTGGCATAGAACGTCCAGCTATTCCAGGCGACATCGGACATTCTGGCTGGCTCAGCTGATGAAAATACAGCAAAAAAGAAATTGCCCGTTGTAGGTATAGGGACTTTCACGAAATTGCCCTTTCCGGTGGGGGAGAAGGGGCATACTCTGCTCCCCCTGGTAGTATATATAGGACCCACTACTTCCCATGACCTGAGTTCCATCATTCCACAGGCTCAGCACGCGTATTGGGAATGCTGTCTGATTGCATTGAATTTTCAAACTGCGTCCTGCCTGGTACCCAAAGGCCTCGGCCTTCAAGGTTTGCAGGAGCAAAAGCTCTGTGGCACCCCCGGTTATGCCTCTGATGCATGGGTGCTGGGCATAAGGGAGTATTGCGGCCCCTGCCCGTTTTTACTTTCTTCATTTAGTGTTATTTTTGGTTAATTAAACCTTTTAACACGTTAAAAAAAATAGAACATATAAAAACATTACATTTACAAAAATACATCAATTGATAAGATAATGAATAACAATGGTTTGTTTGTATACTTGCTCTCAGCCTACAAGCAGACCCTTGATATAGCATAATTCCTCAATGGCTTTTCATCATTCAGACAGGCATGTCATCTACAGCTCTTGGATCAAAGGCATATAGGTTATAGTTTCAGTCTAATCTCAGGACCGTTCTCTATTCTTTTTTCTACTTCCTGGCATGGATGGTATAGTGCACAATTGGCACAATTGCAAGCTGCCCAGTATTGAAAGCTCCATACTTAAGGTCCGAATGATCGTTCTCAGGACTGTATTTTAAGTTCAGATAACTTTTATCATAGGCGTCTTTCCTCTCAATGCATTCGTTAGTAGATCTCTCGCTGTCTCAACCTCCATAGAATAGTCTGCTAATGCGATTATCGCATGGATTTTTTTCCACGCTCCAGTTCTGGATAATGTTAGAAGATAATGCAGTCTAAGTAGTAGGATAAATCTTCTGACATTATCGTTGCTTCGTGATATACATACATGGAGTATTTAAAGGAAAGCCTTGTGGCACATATCATTGGTGTTTTCTTTGCTTGCCCAGATTGGTGATATTGGGGTGTCTTCTCCCATGTTGTGGCACACTTTTTCAGTTGTTTCTCCATGTCTGAGAGAACCATATGTTCCTCAATTACTAAACCAATGACATTGAATAATTTATTTACATCACTGCAGCATTCCGACAGTGCCTTATCTGTTGCATCATTTTCTGATTTTGGTTTAAAAATGCTGAGTATGGATTCCGCTGGGTAACCAATATGGACCATGTGTGTATATATAGTGTGCCCATCAGAATGGTCCTTTGCGTGGTAAGTGAAGTAAGTCCCAGTTCGCAGTGGACCCCTTCTACAGGAGCAGATTGTGGCAACCCTAAGACCCTTTTCCACACTTGGCCCTCTAGTTTCTTCAGCCAGTCTGTTTCCCTAATGGTGACGACTTCTAGTCCATAGCACATGCTTGGAATAATGCAGCTTTTATATAGTTTTACAAAGCCCTCCATTGAGAAGCCACCTTTCTCTCTGATAAAGCTCATTATAGTCTCACATTTTCTTTCCATTTTTTGGGATATATATCTTTCTAATTGTACCACATCCATTTTTTTAAAATATCTGCATGCCCAAGTATACGTATGCTTGAACAACCTCAATTCTCTCTTGGTTTATTTTCCATACCCAGTTCAGTGTTGCTCTTTTTTTAAGCGCGCCTGTTGCCCTGATTTGAGTCTTTTGGTGATGAACAGTCAGATTGTCAGCTTGGGAATAGGTAACTATGCTCTTTTGTAAACCAATTTGTGCCTTGTTCATTAATTTGGTGTCGTCCGCATATGCCAGTCACCCCATTTTGTGTTTTCTGTTTTAGGCGGAAAGCTATGGCATTTGTCCAGTGTGTAAGGAAGGCATGGCATCAAACAGTAAGACAGACACAAGTGATCACAGTTCAAGGGTGATTATTGACCTTAATTGGGTTTGAAAAACGCCTATCTAATCCTAAATCTAAAGATGGGGGCAAGCTACGACCACCAAAAAAAAAATAAACGCAGTCCTGGCAAAATAAAAGGGCCTATACTAATAAACCTATTCCCAATCCTTACTTCTAAATATAAATAGTGTGGGAAACAATGTTATGCAAAAGAAAAGTGTTCAAGAAATGATATGTCAGGATATTCAAGCCGTTGACTTCCCTTCCCCATGTTTTCAGAACTGGACAAGGCGGCACGCTCAAACTTAGCACAGTCTCTGGCTTCTCTAGCCTGAGGATGCAGTTCAAAACCTCAACATCATGGCCTTCTGTGCCAACGTCTATTTGCCATTCAAAGTCTCTTATTTCAGAGGGCCTCGTGCAACACGACAAACAGTTCCTTTCTAACTTCTCTCTGGTGATTTACTGTTCCCCTACGTCAGGCTCAGACCCACTTGACACAAAGTTCCTTTCTTCTTAGGATTTCACATATACCACTAATCTCAGGTGATTTATTGTTGATCCCGGCCCCCCCTACACCGGGGTCCGACTCACTTTGACACAAAATCTTCTATTGGTGTCTCTCTGGCTGGCTCAGACCAAATTTATCTACTTTTCCAAACTTTCTCTACTTCATCCAAATTGAAGACTTTAGAATGTTGGCAGGATTTTGCTTGACCCGTTGCAGGACCACTTCGATTGACAATTACTTGTTTTCTTCTTGATATAACCTTTTCCTCACTTTCCATTTTGCCACTTTTCAGCTGGATACCTTACAGAGACCTTCAATTGAGCACCCACTTGGTGCCAGACCACTCTGTCAAAGGTGTTGCATCTTAGTTCAATCGCTCATCAGCAGTTCACTTTACCTGCATCTCTTATCACACGCATTTTAACAATATTCTTTCCAGCTTTCGCCATACAATGTTGCTGCTTGCAACCCTGTCCTCAACACAGACCGGTCTTGATCGGTCTCCCCAACTCACCAGCCGTGCCGATCTCACTGACACAGCCTTGCTCCTGGGGCCAAGGACGGTACCAAGGCGGCTGCAGATTCTCCCCGTCTCGAATATTGACGCTGGAGGGCCCTGGGTATCTCCGACACACAATGCAGGATTCTTTAGTCTGGTTTCCTGGTCTTACGCTTTCGATTCTTGAGGTCTCTGGAAAGTAACGGTTCCTTGTCGAAAAGGTCGAGAGAACTTCCTTCCTTGCAGTCCCCTTCTGCCTTGCCATCTTTCTTCTCTCGTTCAGCTGCCGTCTTGAACCTGCTGTTTCCTCGTGTGCTTTGCCTTGCTCAAAGTGTGCTCTCGTGCTCCGCCCTTCACAGTATGCAGAAGCTTAATGGAAGTCAGGTGTGTGTGATGGTCAGTAATTGCCCAACCTCGCCTGACCATTGTATTGGGCCACGTCAGGTATACTGCTCCAGTGTTAGTCTGTTTTCTCTCATAGCGAGCTGTCCGTGTGAAAGTGTTTGTGTTGTAAAGGTGGGCAGGTTGAGTTTCTAAATATCCTACCTGGCCAGATGGGGTAAAGGTATTACAGGGAAGCGGATAGCGCGTCTCACCATCTGATGCCCCACTCCCCGAAGACCCCTCACCCAGGTGATCCTCCAACACTGGTCCACCCCCAGGAACTGGATCCAAAAGCAATGACCGTATTCTGGACACCTGGATGACAGATCACTGGGGACTGGTGGGTGAGACACCTTCTGGTTTCTCACAAGTGCCACACCCATATCTGACACCTATAGATTATATAGGGTGGGAGATAGGGGGCAACCTTTTTTCAGACCAAAGTTTGTATCTAGTCTTTAACTCAAGGTGCCCTCCTGGTCTAACTTCACTTGGACGCTAGTGTTGGAATAAAGCTCCTTAATGAAGTACGATAACGTGTCATTTATTTGCCACTCCCTTAGTTTGGACCAGAAGATGTTACGGTCGACCGTATCAAACGCCCCCTTATAATCTACATCACATATTTGTAGGGCCCCTTCTTTCTTGTTTAGGGTCTGACAAATTAGATATGTTAACAACCATGGGTTAGAAATTGCCCCATCCCTCTTCGACACCCTGTTTGTTGCATGGGCAATCTGTTATTCCTCTTTATCCACTTATTTAGTTCTACCAATAGTAGTTTGGTAAAGATCTTGGAGCACACATCCATCATCGCCAGAAGTCTATAGTTTGAGGGATCATCTCTGGCTCCCTTTTTAAATATGGGAATCAGAATGGATGCTTTTTAGCTCGTTGGTAACTCACCCGTCTCTATAATAGATGTGAATTTGTAGTCCAAGATCTTCAACCAAAATATAGGATAACTTTTAAAAACGAGGTTCGGGATCCCATCAGGGCCCAGGGCTTTTGAGGATTTAAATTTGAAAATTATCCTTTCTATATCATAAGAATCCCACATGTATATTTGCTCACTGCAGGCTCTGTATTCATCCCATGTCGTTTGTGTCCCTTTTTTATTGTATATGCCTCTTATGTATTTTCCCAAGTATTTTCTGTAATACAGTTAATATTCTTCTTTCCTAAACCTTGGGCCGATGTGTGGGTCTGAACATTTTTCCAAAAACGACAAGAGTCAGAACTCTTTAGCACATCCCGCAATACAAACCATTTTTAGAGCTGGTGGAGGCCTTATGTCTTCTAACAACGTTTTTGTATCTTGTTTTCAAATTAGTGATTTTTTCCAGGCGTTGGAGGCTGGTGTACCCTTTCATCCTTAAGTTTTGTTATTTCTTTATGAACCTTCCGTTTTCCTTTGCTATTACTATATCATGTGTTTTTTCAAAATATATGTTTTTTTAAAGCCTTTCTGCTTATTTTGTATACATGTTTTGGCAGCTTTAGCAATTCGTTCAAATTCCTTTAGCCAATTTGTGATGTTAAATCTATGATGTGTAATCATTTATACAATTAACCATTCAATGTATTCTATTTCCTGCATTGTTTATGCTACTTTGACCAACCATTTCTTCTTTAGTTTCAGTACTTATCTTTAGACTACATTTTTGTATAACATGATCACTGAGTTTTGTCCGTTTTAGGATTAAGTCACCCACCATCGGACGCACCGATTCAGGGAACAGTACGTAATCTATCCAGGAGGAGCGATTTCCCACTGACCATGTGAAGGGCGAGGCTGCCAGAAGGCTCACTTTGTGTGATCATCTGGTAGAGGCGATTTTCCCCCAGCAGTTCCACCCAACGGTCCCCCAGTATAGTGTCTTCCTCCTTATATTGCACAATCCTGACACTTCTTTAATTGGTGGTCGTGGTCAAATTTCCCATTCTCGCATTAGTACACTTGTTAAATCTTTGGTAGTTTAAATCTCCCAGGATTATATATAATGCCTCTGGGTTCTCCTAGGTCCAGTTCCCTATCATTTTTTCTATTTCCTCGATGATATCCCATGTATGGGTATCATTAGGTGGATTGTAGAGGTTAATAATGAGCATTCTCCAGATCTCGCTTCTCACTGGTCCTTCCAAGATTCTTCCTAGGTCATAATTCAGTGTGAAACTGTTATTTTCCAATTATTTTTCACACCCAATATTATCCCACCAAATGGTCTCCCTTTGTACTTTCTAATCACTTTCCTCTGAATGATGGTGTACCCCTCCAGGGCCCACGCACCCATATAGCATGTTTCTTGCAAGGCAAATATGTCCAAATCCGTCAAATATGCCAGCCCCTCCTGTTTGGATATGAATGAGTGGAAGCTTCTTGTGTTCCATGACAGTACCTCCACCCCTCTCTTATCAGGTTATTATGGTCCATCCAGTTTATTACAGTAATCAGCATCTACATTGAATCTTGATGTCTTTTCACATGGCGTTTGGTGTTTTGATATTTCTAACACAATACGTTTAACTGATGTGTCAATGTCCAATGAGTCTTTCTTACTTGCACTCTCATAGGATGTTACCCCTTTATCCTTATGGTTGATAGTCCTCCTTGGGGCAACTCGTGTGAAGTCATAGCCCATTTCCTGGAATTCCTTTCTATATACCAGGATGAGAAGAAGAGCAGGCGAATGAGGCCTTTGACAGCTTTGAAGTTGAAGCCACATTGCAGTGCTCAGCTGACAGATGAAGGATTGATCCAAGGTTTGGAATGATCCAAGGGAGGATCTCCTCGCCACCATCCCTCAGTCCCCGAGGCATGGCAGGGGACATTCACAGGAGCAATCTATACCAACCCCATCTCAGGTTAAAGAGACTGCATGTCCCCCTAGCCAGACCCCAAGTCTCCAATTGAAAACACCCCTACAATGTTACTGTTGCTTAAGATCCTGCTAGAGAATTAATTAATTCAAAACCCCAGAGAAATTCCCTCAAAACCTCTGGTTCCTGTGAGTGACACAATATTGTGAGTTCACGGTTTACTGGCAGCATTTCCACATGCAAATGATACAATCTTACAAATCCATTGTTTATCGCCTGAGTTTTCACTCAAGAGCGATGCAAAGTTGCAATTGTATTGAAGACAAGCATTCCTTTCACACTCAGGAGGATTAAATAGAATGTTCAAGGATTTACCAGCATCAGTTTTGCATGCAGTGGAGCCCTGCCCTCCCTGCAGTAACAGGAAAAGCAAAGGGAAAGTGGATTCCAAGATGCAGACAAGCAAGTACAGGCTTGGCCTAACCCCAAAAACATAGAGTAAGCTCTTGTGAGCCTTTTAAGGGCAGCTAATCACAGCCCCTCACAAATTCCAGGTCACGGGTGAAGTCTCTTTCAAAGAGCCCATCCCAGGAGAAGGGAGCACGGGACTATAAAAGCCCACAAGCTCAGTTTGGCATTGTGGGTGTTTGGAGAGAGGAGGTTGGAGTTGGATTGAGTAGTTTGGCAAAGATTAGTCAATACTGGAAGCACAAGAGGGGGTAGGAGGTGAGGCAAAGGAGCCTGGGTGACGCTAGCCAAGGGAGGATGCAGTGGCTAAAGACCCAGAGTTTTTGGTGAGATCGGGCAAGGGACACCTGGGGGTGAATAAAGACCCCAGGAGTTTGGGATCCCAGAGCTGGGTGACGGCAGAGCAGGAGCAGCTGGATATGGATAAAGACTCATGAGGGGGCTGTAAGAGACCACATCAAAAGGCCCGTTCTGGATAAAGAACTGGGAGGCTGGAAGTGCGACAGCCGGCTGGGTGAAGCCACATGGGCTGGGATCCATTCTGGATAAAGAACTGGGAGGCTGGAAGTGCGACAGCCGACTGGGTGAGGCCACATGGGCTGGGATCCATTCTGGATAAAGAACTGGGAGGCTGGAAGTGCGACAGCCGACTGGGTGAGGCCACATGGGCTGGGATCCATTCCGGATAAAGAACTGGGAGGCTGGAATTGAGACAGCCGACTGGGTGAGGCCACATGGGCTGGGATCCATTCTGGATAAAGAACTGGGAGGCTGGAAGTGCGACAGCCGACTGGGTGAGGCCACATGGGCTGGGATCCATTCTGGATAAAGAACTGGGAGGCTGGAAGTGCGACAGCCGACTGGGTGAGGCCACATGGGCTGGGATCCATTCTGGATAAAGAACTGGGAGGCTGGAAGTGCGACAGCCGACTGGGTGAGGCCACATGGGCTGGGATCCATTCTGGATAAAGAACCTAGAGGCTGAAGAAGATATTTAGAGCTAGAAAGTAGTGAGGAGGAGGCTGCCTACAGTAAGGAGGAAGTTTGTGATGATTCTGAGGAGGCTGGTGAAGACAGTAAGGAGTTGCGTGAAAGTTATCATGAGGTTGATGGAGACTGAGAACAGGAGGTTAGTGATAGTGTGAAAACATGGTTGGAAACGCAGACCTGAAACTGGTCATGGAGCATAAGGAGAACTTTACAGTATACGTGAAGGAGGAGGTGGGCAAACAGGAAGTTCAATACTATCGGAAGGTGTAAAGTAGGAGATGGAGAGGCTTTCAGAAATTGGGATGGAGACTGGAGACGAGAGAGGGAAACTGAGATGGTTGGCCAGTGTAAGGAGAAGGCGGTAGACTACCCAGAAGTGGTAGGATGAAGTAAGTAGGTGAACGGCAGGTAGGGTTGCTCTGTCCGGAGGCTATGCCAAGTAGCCCCCAGGTATGCTTACTGTGCCAGTGGTATTGCTGAAGGAGCGGTGCTCATTTTGGTGCAGTCTAAGTGCAGTGGGACTACAGTACTGGTAACTGTGCCCCGGCCAAATACCCAGTGGCCATGGTAGGTAGTGTTACTGTGTAAGAGTTGTGGGCCAAGCACAGACTTGGCAGCATGCAAACTCAGACATAGACACAAAAACATAAAGTTGTGCAGAGACACGGTGCTCAACCATCCCACCCTTCTTCTCTTCAGAAGCCCTCCACAGCCATTGGATGCACATAAGGGGCTCATGCTTTGAGACTGCAACCTTATTTATCTTAAGATTTCCCCAGTTCCACTATCGCCCCCTCCCTCGTCGCCATGCACAGAGAAGGGTAGGCATGCCGCAGGCGGTGCATATTGCTCACTAAAATTCATCACTAATTAACTTTGTGTGCAGATCGGATTTAAGTGGCACAACCAAACATGATAACCATGATATAATGGGAGTTTAAATTGTGGACTTTTTCTTTTTTCTTTATTGTATTGCATTTTGGTTTATTACAAACCTTTAAGAATGTATTACATCACACACATTCCAGCTTAAACAAAAAAAAAGAGAAACCATTAAAATCCATATAATCACCTCAAGACAAAACCATTTCTAAAATGTCATATTTAAAACGTTTTTTTTGTTACTAAAACCAATGATGTAATTTCGCCACTTATCAAAAGAGATCACCCTTCTTCGGGCATTTAATTGCTCAAACTGTGCAAGTAGGTATTAAAGTGCTTAGTTTTAAAATCTGTTAGAGCTGTGCAAAATAGCAGTTTTTGGTGCAAGTGTGAGGGCTCAGTAATGCGAGGCGGAGAACTGTTGATTTATCAAAACACAAGAAAGAGAAGGCTCAAGCTTTGAACCCTCCCGTCCCCTGCACACTGTTGTGGGTTGGCTAAACCAACTACTGTAAACTCGAAATGGTTATTTCTGTTTGTAAATAACAATAATAGACCAAAAGCAAATTTTGTAGAACACAAAAATGTGTATATTTTGTTTAAGGTTACAAATAAAATTTTGCAGGCAAAAAACAATCACAATAGTCTTGCAAAGAAGGAATAATTTGAAGAAGTGTTGCTAGTGGTCTGTTTTTCATTTGGCGATGCATTTCGAGGATGAAAACCTCTTCTTCTTAGGCCTAAATAGACTATAAACAGATGTATAAATAATAGACAAATGGTGTATAACACATTGTATTTGTACATTCATGCTATAAGGATTGAAATGTTTATAGGTTAGAGAAAAAAATAAAATTGTAGCTCTGGTTCCAAAATATAGATAATAATCATGCTAGTGTATTTACATTCACATTAGTTTGTGTCACATTAAGTTCAATTGACCACAATCAATCTTAAAATAATTAGATTCCTAAACAGCCAATATTTGCTCCTAGGATAGGCCCAAAGCCTGTGTGGATGGAGGTCCCAAAATCACCACTAATCATCAACCCGAGTAGTAATGAAAGGGAAACATACAAGTGAGAAATAAATGAAGTGATCTGGTTTACCTGAAAGTATAAAGAAAATGATGATGTGAGTGCAATGTCTATCACCCCAAGGAGAAGGGGTGGCAGTGCGTATATCGAGATGCGGAAAGCTGCTTCATAATAGGCGTAGTGGCCGTCAACAACATTGGCTTGCTCAATCCCGGGTGTCAAAGGGTGGTGGTGTGCACCCTATTATTGGTGTAGTGATTGATATCCTCTAGTATCCAAATATTACTCCTCATAAAGTCTAAATAAAGGGTGGCCATCATATCCTCCAATCGGGGGGCCAGCGTGGTCAATAAATAAGTACGGAGTGAGTCTACATCTAATATGGCAAAACCATCTGGTATACATAACTTACATTATTATAATCCTTTCTGAAGGTTCACAAGGAACACTATATTTTGAAAAATGCTTACTAGTCAGCTGTCTTTATTTTTTCATTTATCGTTTTAGAGTCCTCTATCGACGGTTTTCTTTCCATCCTCATTTTATTTGCCTGTTTAATCCCCTTTTTCGATTTCCAAACGCCATCCCATGTGTTATATCTTTGTAATTCATTAGGACACTTAAACGTGTATTTACGTTCCTTTAAACATTTAAAGATGGCGGGCAGACTATTCCAGTTGAACGTTGTTAGTCCCTTCTTCAGTTTCTATTATTGAAGTTCCCTGATTGGATAACTTGGTGCACGTACACGACGTGTTTTTTGCTTATAAGGGCGTAGCGCGTTACCATGGTAACGGTCGCCGATGCCTCGACGCTGAGCTAGAACCATTTTCTCAATCGCACGGCTACAGGTAAGAGCGATTGCTCCTGTAATAGATAGAGAATCCGATTAGGGACGTTTCATTACTTCATTATTATTCTACATGCTTGTTTATAGCACTCTTCTATTTTATACTTACCTCTTACAGTTTGGATACCGTAGAACTGTTCGAAGACTGTACCTATCCACTGATGTATTCTTGTCTCACATTCACCACATGGTTTTCCCGGCTCTTAACCCGGAATTTGGTCTAAACATGCCTGATCCATCTTTCTTTACTATCTAGGTACGTATTCTATCTAGCTACCCACGTTCATCAGTATATTTCTTCCTTACTCCTGCCTATATACCTTTTCCATCTCATTTATACTTCTATAATATATTTTGTTTGCAGACCAATTTTTTTTGAAGCAATTGTGGAAATTCAGTGTTCTTTGAACAGACCTCTACGACCACTCTGGACTAGCAAGCATTTTTTAAAATATAGTGTTCCCTGTGAACCTTCAGAAATGATTATAATAATGTAAGTTATGTATACCAGATGGTTTTGCCATATTAGATGTAGACTCACTCTTTACTTATTTAGTGACCATGCTGGCCCCCCGATTGGAGGATATGATGGCCACCCTTTATTTAGACTTTATGAGGAGTAATATTTGGATACTAGGGGATATCTATCACTACGCCAATAATAGGGTGCACACCACCACCCTTTGACACCCGTTGATCATTATATTTCCATATTTTTCAGATTGAGCAAGCCAATGTTGTTGACTTGGTTGACGGCCACTACGCCTATTATGAAGCAGCTTTCCGCATCTCGATATACGCACTGCCACCCCTTCTCCTTGGGGTGATAGACATTGCACTCACATCATCATTTTCTTTATACTTTCAGGTAAACCAGATCACTTCATTTATTTCTCACTTGTATGTTTCTCTTTCACTACTACTCGGGTTGATGATTAGTGGTGATTTTGGGACCTTCATCCACACAGGCTTTGGGCCTATCCTAGGAGCAAATATTGGCTGTTTAGGAATCTAATTATTTTAAGATTGATTGTGGTCAATTGAACTTAATGTGACATAAACTAATGTGAATGCAAATACACTAGCATGATTATTATCTATATTTTGGAAACAGAGCTACAATTTTATTGTTTTCTCTAGCCTATAAACTTTTCAATCCTTATAGCATGAATGTACAAATACAATGTGTTATACACCATTTGTCTATTATTTATACATATGTTTATAGTATGTTTAGGCCTAAGAAGAAGAGGTTTTCATCCTCGAAATGCGTCGCCAAATGAAAAACAGACTACTAGCAACACTTCTTCAAATTATTCCTTCTTTGCAAGAATATTGTGATTTTTTTTTGCCTTCAAAATTTTATTTGTAACCTTAAACAAAATATACACATTTTTGTGTTCTCCAAAATTTGCTTTTGGTCTATTATTGTTATTTACAAACAGAATTAACCATTTCGAGTTTACAGTAGTTGGTTTAGCCAACACACAACAGTGTGCAGGGGACGGGAGGGTTCAAAGCTTGAGCCTTCTCTTTCTTGTGTTTTGTTATTTGTGGAGGTCTTGTGCCAGGATCTCAGTTCCTCCTCCGCACCTTAATTTAAATTGACATTTGTTCTCGACTACTTTCATAAAAAGTCTACTAGATTAGGAGTGCACCAATTCATGTATTTCTTTTGTAACTGTTGATTTATCAACATTCGTCATTTTATTCAAGACATTGGGTCTCATCACGAGTTGGGCGGTAGCCCTTAAATGCGGCGGTAACGCTATTACCACTGCATTTAAGGATCCGCCCCAAACATGGCAGCATTTACTCGAGCTCCAAGCTGTGGGTAAATGTACCGGAAAAATGACATTTTTCGGGCGCAATTAGCGCCGTGCTATTAGCGCCCGCTAATTGCGCTGAAAATTCCCCATTGGGTTTAATGGACCCAATGGGGAATGGGGAATTACTGTTACTGTGATCCGGCGGTAATACCACCAGAGGGTTGTGCGGTAACACAAATATACTTGGGCGGTATCCCAGCTGGGAAACCGCCCAACTCGTGATGAGGCCCATAATATTAAAAAGTGCTTCACTATCCCTACTCTGCTGAGGATTTCCCTGCCTAACTAAAGCTAAGGGAACACAGGATACCTGGCCCTCATACTCAACAACAAAGATCCAAAGAAAATATATGACAATATAACATCACGTGAACAACATTCACAGTCCCTGGATAACATCATGTCCTGGGTAATTTCCATTCCCCAGGATTCAACGTCAGATCTGTTAGTGTTCAACCAACAAAAGAAATGTCTAAAATCAGTTCTTGATTTTTCAAAGTCAATGGAAAAGTTTGTTAACCAAAGTTCTACTAGCAAATCTACATACCACCTTCTTGTTTTACCACTTCTGTTTGGTTTGCTAGCTTTGTGCCTTCTTCCTTCTGCTACTACTGCTACAGCTCGCATTCCAGTGACAGTTCCAGGTCCTTCCAATTGCCTGCACCTGGGGGAGGAGGGGGGGGGATTTTATGCCTTCCATGTTCCTTCAGGTGTTGCCTGACTACTGCTGCAGCTTGCCCCCTCGGCCCTCTTCCTCGTCCCAGTACTTCTGGGATTATGGGACTTGTAGTCCCCTTCAATAAAGTAAGTTCTTTCATTTTTTGGGCTATTTTTAAGGGTATATTTATTTCCCTTATGCTCATTCAAAGATGGACGGTTAGGATTGGCTGTTACAGAGGAGTTACATGGGTTTTAAGGCATTTTCTCTGGATCCTTTTTATGTTATACCTTAGGGAGCAGGGACGGTATTTATTCCTAAAAGGTTTTTGTATTGACATGGACTGCTTAGTTTTAACAGAGCCTGTACCCCGGGCCACAGATCTTATATGTGGGTCAGGGACTCTCTAGTGGCAATATGCCATTTCCAGGTTTGGCAACCCAGAAAGGCACTTCCTTTCAGAGGACAAATACTGCGTCTCATCCCGTGGGATCTCCTCACCCACCTGGGCCCTGTCTTCTCCCAGGTGATCCTCCCGCAGTACTCCACCGCCCAAGGTCAGGATCAGGAAGCGTCTGCCTTTCCCTGGCCACCTGTGAGGAGACCTTAGGCAGGGTTTCAGTGAGGGATCCATAAAATTCTTCACAAACGTTTCAGCCATTCGCTCTTTGTTACAATAGCTACATTGCACATCTCTCAGCTTGATACATAGTCTGGTTGATAATACTTCATTAGATGGGAGTACATTCAGCCGAATCCGCATAAACTGGTTTCTATAGAAGCTGTTTGGAAACTTGCTCAGATATTTGGGAACAGAACCAAAGGCCCTAGTTTCATGTTTCAAGTGGTAAAACAGTTTAACCTTACTTGCCTCTTCTATTGTTAAAATCCAATCTAATTTCCAAAGTTTCAGTTTCGCCATATTTGGATTTCCCCTTGGATCATCCTCTGAGGCACACACCATATCCAGGAAATCTCTACAACACGTTTCCCATGTCGACAATGTTCTGTCGCTGCCCGTAGCCATTTCATTTTTTAAATATCAAAGATCGGAGGCAGTGCTTCCAGAATACATTTTCTAAACAATGCCAGCGATTTCCATTGCTTTCAGCGAGACCAACCCCCATTCCTGCTGTAGAACCTGTGTTAGGGTTGACCTTGCAGGACCCACTTCCAAAATGTACCTTCAATAACCGACCACAGTCTCGTAGGTATAAATAATAAAGATTCAGAACCATATGTCAGTGCCGCAGTAACTTATAAAACTCCAGCACCGACAATATGGAAACACAGAAACATTTCCTATCTAGAACCCTTACCTGATTTGCCAACATTTTTGCCTTGTTTCTTTAAAAAATGTCAGTGTTTGAAGATACCTTGTTCGTATTAACACAAGCTCCCAAATATCTAAAAGACTCCACCAGCTCTATGCACACTGTCCTCAGGCGCCAGACAAATGGAGATCTTACCCTTCTTTCAGCTTGTTCCAAGATTAGTATCTTTGTTTTCTGTGTGTTTATTACGGGCTCATTTTCTTGGACATACTCATCTAGTTTTCCTAGCTGCCGCTGTAGACCAATCGCAGTTTGGTCCATCAGGACCAAGTTGTCTGCGTACCGCAGCCAGCTGATTGTCCTTCCACCAAATCGTGGTGGGAAACTTTTCACCTGGTTTAATTTGTCACCCAAGTCCGACAAGAAAAGATTGAAAAGTGCTGGTGTTAGGGAGCAGCCCTGTTGAAGCCCCTGGCATGTATTTATCTCTTTGGATAGCAAACCAGCAGAGATCAGTCTAACCCTCAGACTTCTGCCTGTGTCCAGTGCCTTCAGAGGCTCCAAAAGATCTACTGGGCAATTCCATTTGGCCAGCTCACCCCCCCCCCCCCACAGCTGGGACCCGTTGACGCTGTCGACAAAGGCTAAATTGGTCTTTGACTTGCCTTCCAAAGCTCTGTCTTTTAGTATATTTCTCAGAGTGATGTTCCGAGGCCCTGTCAAACTCTGTGTGAAAGATGTCATCTAGGTCTTCCCTTGATGACACTCATTCAGCCTGGTCTGTAGCAGTGATCCAAACATTGTCCAATAACATCCAAAAGGGCAATAGGGTGATCGTTTTTGGTATTGTCCCTATTGCCCTTTTTAAATACTGGGACTGTAGTCGCACTCCTCCATAATGCTGGTATGTCACAAATTCTTTCAATTTGTTCAAGCAGAATATGCAGGAAATAGGGCCAGACCTCTGGTTCTTGCTTGCCTTTTTAATCAGTGCCAAGATGTCTTCCACACTATGTGGAATTTGCCATTTTACAGATTCCCCTTTTATAATCTCACTTTGTGACTTTATCTTATCTGAGTATAAGGTTTTAAAATGGTCCACCCACGTCCTCTCAGAGACGCTATTTGTCTGTAGTGCCATCTGCGACACGTCGTTACTCTTTATTAAATCCCAGAACGCGCCGGGTTTTTTTTTTTTTTTTACAGATGGCCCTCAGCATGTCCTCTGCACTTTGCTGAAGCATCATGGCCTCATCCAATATAACCAGTTTTTGTAGAGTTTTTAATCATATTCACTGAAAGAATAAAAGGGCGGGACATCAGAGGTTTTAGCTGTCTAAGCTCTCTCCTTTTTTTCTGGTGGACTTAAATTCCAATCCAGCATATTTACATACTAAATAATAATGTGGCTTTAATGGCTGTTATCCATTACTTTATTTTTATGTTGAAACCCGTTAATATGCAAGGTTTTTAAAGATATTACTAAATGCATGTAGAATAAATAGAAATCTCTTTGAGTTGTGTGTTAATATTTTAAATTGCACAGAATGATTTAAAAGTTGCATAGAATGATATCGGGGACTATGCAGAAGATTATTTTAAAAATATGCCAGATTATTTAAAGGTATGCAGGGCTATTTTTCAGGAGGTGCCTACATAAATAATAATAATAATAATAATAATAATAATAATTTTCTGGGTTGATTCGAAACAACTGTTGCTCCATTTAATGCAATTCCAAATGAATCCAGAAGCTTTCCTCGCTGACCTCAACATGCTTGAAATGCAAAAGATTTTTTATAACAATGCTGGATTAATTTATAGATGACATGCATTCATTCATTCTCTATAGGCGCACTGGCGTTTTTTAAATTCTTTCAGATCCTCTGAATGGTAAATATTTTTTAAAAAACTGCTTGGTATCTTCCAGGGTGAAGCAGAAGATGCCCCTGCCGGAGGGCACCAGACGGATTGTGGAACACCGCTTGTGGTGGTGGTGGTGCCACAGCTTCCACGGGGTGCCTGCATTGAGTGGCATGTGATTGCCAGCATCGACGACCCGCCGCGGAGAAGCCACGTCGCGCTGGCCAAGCGCTCTGGGGACTGGCAGATAGTGTGCGACGCGGCTGCGTCCAGTTCTGGCTCCTGCGCGTCCATCTCGTTGACCCTGGGCTGGAGCTCGCCGTCTGCCCCCTCAGTAGGTTCGGAGGGTGTCGTCTCCCAGGAGCTACCTGCCTTATTCCGCGAGCTGCTTGCTGTGTTGCAGAAGACCCTGCAGAAGCTCTCGACAGACAGCAACCTCCTCCCGCTATGCTTAAGGGCATTCTATGGAAAGGGCAGCATGGATGCCGGAAAACTGCAGATAGGTAAGACTGCATATTGTGGAAGGGCCCAGAAACAGTCTATACCATTATCTCTTTGTTCAACTAAAATGTTTATACTGTTCTCAATATCCTCTCTCCTTAAAAAGTACAGAAATTATATATACACACATCTATATATACACACTATGAACTATATTACGGTGTGACGCATGCACTTCAGAATTAAGCTTCCATTGCTTTCTAGGGTCCGTTACTAGCTCATAACACCTAAAAGCAGCACTGGAAGTCAGTTCTTTAGCAGCAACCTTAATTCTACTGCCACCAGATACTGCTGACCTCAGTTACAGCCCAACTATGGGAGCTAAATAAAGAAGAAAGACTATGACGCTTGATGTAGACCCACTGGCGACTGCAGACATTTGAACAGAAGTGATTGGAATCCTGAATCGGTCCATTCCACCGGTGCCTGGAAGATGCCAATGTGTAACCGATTGATACAGTGTTCATTATCCTTCCCCATAGTCGCTGGATGCAGAATTTGTTCCACATCGGTCCTCATCTTGGACTGTGCCCATAGCAGGACCCACCTGCAATGCCGCGCAGAAAATACAGAATGCCCTCCGCGCCTCTCCCCATTGTAGATTCCTTTTTTCCTCAGCCCTGTTTGGTTTATGATACATTGTTGCAGAAGACTGGAAAACCTTGACATATAGACCCAGTTTAATGGAAAGCTGAAATTAGGCCATAAGCCGTAGGGTTATTTTTGGGCTGCTGCTCCAGGGTATAACGTATGAGGATATTTAATTTTTTTCAAATTTTCCAGTACCGTGAGCTTTCAATCATGCACGGGACAGTGATATTTTCCTCCTAAATTCTGCCCCATTTGCTGAAAATGGTTCCAGTGAATTGTCATGAATGGAGAATGAGAATGCCAGGTGTGTTCCCCCCCTAGTACCACAACAGCACTGCTTGAAGAGTTTCCAGGTATTTCCTACTCCATATGTCTAAGATTTGGAGACACATGTGCTGGGCTCGAAACACGATGGCACCCACCTTGGGTTGGAGTATTTGGTGCCTGTGCGGAGGCTGCAGAGGAAGGGTACATGATGGGTGCTTAATTGTATTCCGGTTGGGGGCAGGAAATGAGCAAGGGTTATTCAAGTCAGGGAATTGGTGATCTCCTTAATAAAATAGGACTCCCAGAAGAGAGCCCACGTATCGCCATCCTTGGCACACAATCCTCACAAGCATTATTCAGTCGGTGCCTTTGGCCTCGAAAGAATTATTTTCAGGGTTGATTCGAAAAAACTGTTGGTCCATTTAATGCACTTCCAAATGAATCCAGAAGCTTTCCACGCTGACCTCAACATAACCACCAATGCTATTTATTGCTAAATAATCTGCTCACCAGCCCGTTGCATCGGGCATGAGTGTTTAAAGCCACAAGTGTCAAGTAAGCAGAAGCTTAGCAATCTCTTGCCCCAAAATGCTGCAGTCATAAGCCCTAAGTACCTGAAGCAGCAAAAATGAATTTAATCTTTGAATTAATTGTGCTTTTGGTATGGCCCTCTGACTGCTGAAGCTGACTTTTTTGAGCAGGCATTGCAAAGGTGAACTAAGTATATGTTGTCCTGCGTGTTTTCTGCCACAGTTATGCAGATTAGTTGGCAGGATCCGGCCAGTAGAAACAATGCCACGACGTAAAGCCATCCGTGATGCAGGTGCCATGGAGCGTATCAAAGGAGAATGGCCTGTAAAAGCAGTCTCCATTGCAACCACAGTCCAGATGCTCGGTGTATCAAGTGAGAGTTAAGACCTCGACCGAATCATAAGAAGTTAATGGGAAGAGAGTACCAGTGAGAGGCGTCTTGAGTGTGAAGAGATGGCATCAGAAACGGCAGAGTGGACGGGTAGAAGGTTCTTGGTTAAAAGGTACAGTGGCGCTCTACCTTATGGTGCTTTATGGACGAGTCAAACTCTTGAATTGCTATTGTTCGCTTGTTGGCTTTCATGGCCGGAAGAATACGATCAGACCTTTGCAGACCAATCATGATGGCAGCAGTGTTGCTTTGTTCTCGCAGGAGGTTGATGGTGTTGATTGTCAGCGACCCGTGCAGAATAATTGAGTCATGAAATGGCAGATGGCTACTGCAAGGGCCAGAGGGTTTCTAAGAGGCATTGTCAATAGTGGCAGACATCTTCTCAGGGGTGTAAGGGATTTAAGAGTGCGTCAGTGACTGAATTCGTTTGAAGGGTGAAGTCCAAGCAGCCTCTGTCAGAACCCCTAAATTCTGCACTTCTCTTGTGAGTTTCGGCATACAGTGTGTGGATTTAGGGCCGTCAAGAGAGGGCGGTTGGATCTCTTGCTCCAAAGAGCAGGACTTCTGTCTTGACGTGTGGAGACCAATGTTGTTCCATATTGTTTGCCACTTGGGAATAGTTCCCCAGTACATTATCTTGAAAGGCTTCTGAAGAACTTCATACATGTCCAGTGTTACCATTTTCTGGGACGTACACGGAGGAGAAAGACCCAGCTTCCTGTGACAACGCAGTGCTTGGGCTAAATGCATCACAGAGTCAACCCGTGAAGAAGAAGCATTCCCCATTGACCATTGCAACTGGATCATCTTGATGCATTCATTCGGAACATGCAAGGGCGGGACTCCAGGGGAAGAGGCTGCCACTGAAACTTGTTTCCTGTTGGGAGACACTACGCCCTAAACAAAAAGGCAACACTCAAGATCTGCCACAGAAAGCAAGTGATGTTTCCTTAAAACTCATTGCCATTAGAGCAACGGACCCTGTGATGAGGACATAGAGGTCTGAACCCCAGAATCCAAGTGCTGTTAAAAGAAAACCGGACTCTGATACTGTGTTAATCATAACCAAAAAGCAGCACGAGACGACTCTGCTTGGAGCACCCATGTAACGACTAGAAGCAAGAACCTCAGTGAGTTTGAAAGGAAAGTCTGTATTGTAGTAGAAAGAGCTGCTATCTCATACTCGGATGCAGGAGGAGGGGACTGTGAGCTCTGGACACAGAGAGGGTAAATCAGTTAGGCACGAGAAATCATCTGCGAGTCGGGGCAGAAAGAGGAGACAGCGGGCACAGTGTACTAGGAGCATTACCCCTCAGCAGAGGCTGGTGCAATAGAGCACTGGGGCCATACGCATGCCAGCATCCACTGCACCGGCACAGAAAGCGTGCATGATCCTATAGCCTTTAACAGTCAGTGATCGCCATGCACTCAGCCCTTGTTAGCTTATTGGTTAGTGAAATGGAAATATTGGCATCATTCTCAGGGGACAACACAGTGTGTGCATTACTTGGTGTTGAAACTGGTGGCATTTTACGTTGGGTATGTGGACTTGCATGGGTCTCGGATGGTGCAGAATGGCAGCCATCATTGTGGCAATAATGTAGGATCTGCAAGGTTCCCGAAGAGGAGGTGGCCTCTGTCACGTGGGTGGGCCGAGCAGTAGTACATTGAGCTTGGGGGCGTCCTGTCAATCCATGGCCCTACGATGTACCATTGAGGAGTCCATTGTTGATCTCGCAGGCTAAATGTATCTCACTGACTTGTCTTTGTGGTCCATTGTGTAAAACTGTATAAAACCCCAGAGGTTTCCGTGTCCGGGCCTATCTTTTTGGGACAGGGATAATATGCTAGTTTCCAGACCCATTTCTGCACAGCTGTATAGAAATACACCTTGACTCTACCTTTGATGCCCGTCTAACCTATTGATTATTTGGTGATGAGCTGTGGTTTTCTGCATCAGCGTCCACATTAATTAGCCAACATTATAGCTTAGTACATTAAGCACCACCTTCTGATATCGACGAGCTTGAAGCTTGTCAGGACCGACTTAGCCTTCCATCCCTTCGACTTTGATAAAAAGCAACTCTTGAGATGGTTAATAATAACCTCTTTGATCTGCAGCACCATTACGCTTGTTATGAAGACGTTCTACATACTCCCTTATCTATTAAGTGAGGATAGGCACCAGTAATGCTGTTGCTTTCCCCCTCAGATGAGAGGATACAGTCATTACATAAGATGTTTTGTCTGTAGTTAAGTGACCTCCAAGCTTCTTGTAGTTACATCTATGTTTATTAACAGGTTCTTAAATTACAGTTACATTAAGTTACATGGACAGGACAAAGACACTGGCACCCATCATCCAGCCAGGGGAGCTCTAACTGCCTGAGTGTGGAACCCTCAGGAAAACATTCTCACATTCACACATCAACATTCCACATGACATCACCATCTGCAACATCCACAGACGACAGGCACTATACAACAATGTCGTTAGCCAGCGAGGGAGCTGAAGGGACGGCTGAGCCACTCGAAACTTCTTTTGTATTTCCATTGTGGGTATCCACCCATGCTAGCATCAGAAACATATTTTTCTATTGCTAGTGTGGACCTGGCACCTGTGCTAGAAAATACAAAAATGTACAGCCCCTTTCTGAGCAACCATCACCCCTACATGTGGCAAAAAGTAAGGCGACAGGAAGTTTGAGATGGTTTGCTTTCTACCTGAACGTCCCATGAGCATGTACATGCCACTGGATTTTTGCAGGGGGGCGTAGGACTATTCTCAGGTCTTTTGGGTGGGTCGGTGGTGGGGAGGTATGAGCAATGCTACCCATTACACCGTAACTCAGGAGGAGTGCCGTGGACTGTTTTAGGAGTTTGCTCCATAGTCTTAGTCTGATGCAATACAGAGGAAGATGAAGAGGGTTGGGTGACTTCTACAGTGGTGAATGATTGATTGATGCCTGGGGATCGGGAGATTTTGTGATACTGAACCCCAGTCTGGAGTGTAGTTGAAGGGGCAACTGTCCCTCACCTCTTCTATCAGATTGAATAAAATCCTTGCAACAACTAAAATATCCACCCCATTATGGGAGCTAAATGTGTTATTGACACGTTTAATGCAATTGCAACGTAGACCAATGGGTGGCTTTTTAGTACTAATCACCTCACTGTGTACGGGGCGTGAAATTAGGGCCCTATCCCTTCCACTAGTATAAGAATATTATATTAAGGCCATACCTACATTTTCACAGAAGAGTGTTTCACGTTTCCATGTAAATCAGACCGTTGAATGACCAATATTGCACAAAGAGATTTCTGAGGCAGGAAATGTAGAGAGAACTACACAGTTCAGGAAAGTATTGCCCACACTCTGCTGATGAACGGCTCCTTTATTAGGAACTATTTCATTTCAAGAGATATGCATAGCAGCTGCAAGGTGCCGAGAGTATACTTTCACAGTGCATGGGTTTCGAGATTCAGATGCAATCCAGGATGCACTGAAGGTACAACGTTGCTTGAAGACTTAACCCCCACATCACTCTAAGGACTGTGACGAATCAAGGGAATTCCTCCCTTCTCCCCAAGAGGGAACCCCCCACCTGTGAGGTTAGGAGGTTGAGCCCGATCCACAATACCCTGCCTAGGGGTCGAGGCAAGTGGGACCTCACCTGGAGATACTCCCCCCCCTTAGGGGACAGGGATTCCCGATCCCGTGAGAAACTCCCTCAAGCTATACACACCGTGGCCTACATGGAATGCTCTAATACATCAGAGACTTTAACCTATCAAGACTGGGAAGAAGAAACAGTCAAGAGATGTAATGGTCACATGAAAAAAGACCATGTCCTTTTAAATGAAAATGTTGAACTCACTGGTTCGAGTATGTTAAATAACGTGTATCCAAGGAGTAATGGCGAGAGAGAGGAGCGCATAGGCAGGCATGGGAAGACTTAGAGCTGTGTAGCACTTCAGGAGAGAGAGGACTGAGAGCCGAAGCGAAGAAGACCGCAAGTTTAAAACTCGCCCGAAAGTCAAGGACGGGACTCCAGAACCACAACGAATCCAGAGACGGAAATGTTGTGAGAGCAGGAGCTGAGATGAAGGTGGTGGGGAGATTACGAGGGATCTGTGGACAGCTGGGCCACAAACCAGTGCTGACACCACTGCAAGCATAACGCAGCAGGGTGTCCAGTCAGGCACAGAGAGACCAAGACACCAGCGAGGAAGGAGACAATACCGACGGAAGGAAACTGACGGTGCTATGGTACAAGAAGGAAGATCCCCCGCGAACAAGGCTCACAAAGAGGTTCTCCTTCTCAGCTGAAGGAAACGGGGACAACAGGAATAACGGGAGGCCCACAGGGAATCATTATTAATACCAACAACTTGTCTCAGTATAAATAAAGAGGTGAAGTTAAACCTGAAATGCAGGAACTTAAAAGCATTATGACACTGAAGAGCATATTGTTACAGATCTAAATAAAGAGAGAGAAGAACACAGGATAACAATACCCTGGGAAAAGGGAAAGGAACCTAATTATTCCACACAAGATGAATGTTATATAAAAAGGAGTGTTATGAGCCAGAGTTCAGAGGAACTAGTCAATTGAACTATATGCAGATCCAAGTAGAACAGAATAAACTGGACTAGGAGGGAAAGCCTATCGGGGAAATAATAATTCACAAAGACAAGTTAAAACCAGCAACCAAGAATATAGATCTTATAAAAAGTGATTCCTAAGGAGGAAAGAACGGTCAAAAGTCCATTTGAAGAGTTACAGAGACTTGTTAAAGAAGTCACAAGAGACTATTTGAAGATTAAGTATTAAGGAAGAATCCTACCGACTGGAACTATATTGGTAGGGTCAGTTGGGATGGTTCTGGACAGCGGATGTATTCATTTGGACATTCATGACTGACAAACGAGCACCTTAGTTAGTAACATAGGCAGGGACCACCCATAGTTATAGGGAAAGGTAGGCCTTATTGTATTACTTTAATCAAATATCACAAAACCTGTCCTTCAAGTGTCCATGTCCTTCTTTTGACCCAACACAGGACATATTGCATGGTGCTCTGGGTTCAGCATGTAGGCCTACATTACATTAAATTCTTGCACAAAAGAGAACCAACATGTCACAATCATGCCCCTTGGATTGCTTTACCTCTGGCTTGTGACTTCTGATACTGTGAAGATAGGGTCCATCTCTGGAGGAGGCCAGTCTGATCCCACAACTATTCTACGTGGTATTCGACAGGCCACCTCATCAACAGATCCAAAGTGAGGGGAAACCCCTCCTGTGGAATAAAAAACCCTTGTAGAAGTAGAATGGAATCTGCAGCAACACAGCAGTCAACTGAATCCAAGGTTGGTAGATCACATTGAGAAGCAGCAGCAACGTGGTAAGCATTAGAATCCAAAACAGGTAAGCAGCTGCAACGTGGTAAGTAATAGAATCCATACCGGTAAGCAGCAGCAACATAGTAGCAACAAAGTCCGTGACAGAAAGCAAGTCGGAAATAGAAAAAAAAAGGAGCACATTTAGGAGCAACTTCAGGAGCGGGAATAGCACGGGAACTGAAAGGGTCAGAAGGACTGCAAGCAAAGGAAGGGGAACAGCGAAACTAGGAACAGCGCCACAGCAACAATGGAAGTTGTGACGTGCCGAGCCGTGCAACAGGACCGATTCAAAGTGAAAGTGACATTGCTCGCAAGAGTGAGCAACATGCCAAAACAAATAGACTGCTACACAAGTGTTCTGAATACACTGTGGCAGAACCAAAAGGCATGTCTGAAGCATGAGACACTGGGATGCATGAAAGTATGCTGCCTCCCAAAAGAGCCAACCCCAGGTTTAAAGGGTGGCGATGATGAAAACATATAATCAAGGCGGGGTGGCATGAACATGATGTGCCGGCTCCCAAGACCTTTCAGAAGGACCATAGCCTCTCCAATTAATCAATTACTGCAGTACACCTCTGCGAAATCTGGAATCACAAAAATCTTCCACTTCGTATTCTTGTTGTCCGCTCACCAGCACAGGAGGAGGTCTGACTGGGTCCATTTGAGCAGCCGCATCACCCCAGTAGGGACAGCAAAGGCACACATGAAAAACTAGATGAATCCTTTGTCATGTAGGGGGTAACTCTAGCTGCTAGGCCACAGGGTTTATGCAGCGAATAACACAACGGTCCAGAAAACCGTGGAGCCAGCTTAAACGGAACCAAATGACGAGGAAAGGTCTTGGAAGCTAACCACACAAGGTCACTTAAATAAAAACAAGGAACATCCTGCCTGTGTCGAGCGGCATATAGTTTCATCTTCCTCTGAGCGTTCTGCAACAACGCTTTAGTTTTGCAATGATTAGCTTGAAGGTTCAATATCCATTGGTCAGCACTAGGGATTAATGTCTTGGGTATGGGTGAATCTGGGAGACATTGAGGATGAAATCCATAAGAAACAAAAAAGGATGAGGATCAAAGACCTGTGTAATGAGCATTATTATATGCGTATTCTGCTATAGGTAACATTGGAGCCCACTAAGTGTCAGAAGTCGTAACAAAACCACATAGGTATTCTTCTAATACCTGGTTAGTATGCTCCGTTTGTCCATTGGATTGGGGATGATAGACAGAGGACAAATCATGACTGATGTAAATGCCTTATAGATCTGAGCCCAAAGCTTGGAGATAAATTGAGGTCCCCTGTCCGATACTATGGAAGATGGTAGGCCATGTAATCGAAAGATATCATGAAGAAAACATTGTGCGGTTTCCAGAGCCGAAGGCAACTTCTTCAAGGGTGTAAATGCACCATCGTCGAAAAACGATCAACTGTCACCATGATGACATTCATGCCTTCTGATGGTGGTAGCTCAACAATAAAATCTGTGGCTATGGCTTCTGTAAGGAACTCATGGTGGCAACAGTAAAGACAGACACAAATGATCACAGTTGAAGAGTTTTTATGAAACTGTATAATGGGTGAGAAAAATGCCTAATCTAAACCTAAATATAAGATGGGAGCAAGTTTCGACCATCAAATAATAATAAGGCAGTCCTAGTGGTGTCTTGTCAAATAAAGCGGGCCTGTACTACAAAAAACCTATTGCCAATCCTTACCTCTAAGTTACAAAATAGTGTGGGGAAATGTTCACCAGAAAAGAAAGAAGTGTTAAAAAAAAATGATAAGTCGGGATGGTATGGCTGGGTCTCCCTTCACCACGTTTTAAGTATGGGACAAGGCAGACTCCTGAGCACAGCACACTCTAGGGCCTCTCCAGCACAAGGTTCCCAATTTCATTCAACGATACCAGAACCTTCAGGGGCCAAGTCTATTTTCTGCTGGATCAAAACAACAAACAAAAGTTCCTTCTGTGATCTTGCACATTGGATGATAGCTCTTCGCCCCTTGGATCTCCCTTTGCCAGACTTGGCTCCTCCTTGAAACGTGGGCCTTTCTCTGGTGGGTTCACTACGGCCTTTCACTCTGGTATCAATACTATCACGATGCAGGATTTACTTCTCTTCGCTTTTCCCTTGGTATCCCTCTGTGGGGTTCACATAGCCATCTTTAACACAGTTCATCAATTTCTAACACAGTTCATGATTTGCTTCATCTCACCGGAAGCAGGGTTGCCTTCCCCTAGCTTTCTTTAGGCAATGGGTCAGAGACTTTCAATTGTACAAGGGATTTGATGTGACCCTTGTTGGACCTCTCCGACACCTCACGCCACCCTCTCCTATGGCCTTCTGGTAGTTGTAGTTTCTACACAAAACAAAGGGGCCAGCTAGAGTCCTTCGAATGAGCGCTTCTGCTGAGCCTGACCACTCTGCTCCTGGCCCTTCTCTGGGTTTTTCGAAAAGTTCAAACAGACACAAGTTCTTTGCGTTCATATAATGTTGCCACTTGTAACCTTGAGCTCAAAACAGTTTGGTCTGTTATCAGCTTTGTCCGACTCACTGACTGTGTTGAACGCATTGGCTTGTCTTGCTTCTGGAGTCAAGGACGGTACCACGGTAGCCAGCGTGCCTCACCGCCTGTGTTATCAACATGGGAGGCCCCTGTGTACCGTTGACACCTGTCGCACCACACGCCAGCTATCATTCCCGTTCTTGTGATTCCATTTTTCAGAGGCTTTGCAGGTCTGAGTTGAAAAGGGCAACGGCAATTCCCTCTTTGTTGTCCTTTCAGGTCTGCCGGTGCAGAATGGCTGCTTCCTCGTGCGTTCGGCCTTGCTCGTCGTGCGCTCTCGTGCTCTGCCTTTTATCCCTGTGGGGAAGGTAAAGGGCCATCAGGTGTGTGCGTAGTTATTGTTAATTGCCTGACTTTGCCTGACCCTTGTGTTGGGACATGTCAGGTAAACGGCTCTGGTGTTTAGTACGTTGGTTGTCACAGTGTAAGAATGTGTTTGTGTGTAAAAAGGGGGTGGGGGTTAAAGCTTCTCAATATCCTACAGGGTAGGATGGGGAAAAGGTGTTAAAGGAAGGGGTACCGCGTCGCAACCTTCGGTGTCCCACTTTCACTCCCCGAAAGCCACCCATTCAGGTGATCCTACCCCACTTCTCCACCCCCAGGAACTGCATCCAATAGCGATGGCTCTGTCCTGGCCATCTGGATGACAGATCTCCGGGGACTACTAGCGGGTAGTACTTCAGGTTTCTCACACTACCCATAGTTTTGTTAGAACAAGCAGTGGCAAAAATGTTCCACTAGGTTTCTGAGATGTTACCTTAGTTTGTGCACAAATCATACCCATGTTCTTACATGTTGATCAACATCTTTCTGGCAACCAGGCCACAAAACTCTCCTTTCGATATGTTTCCTAGTACAAAATTGACCTTTATGGCCTACAACAGGATGATCATGAAGCATCTGTAGAACTTTTTTTGGGTACAAATAGAAGGGAGGTAAAGCTTCTGATCCTTGAATAAATACCTGTGCTGGTCCTGTAATCCAAGGTTTCGATATCTGATGCTGACAAGGAACCTGTGTCAGCTAACACTTGCTGAAAGGAGTCCACAAGAAACACAAAAGATTTTGCAGGAACAATCTTTTCTAGGTATGTATTAAGTTTAGATTTGTGGAAGTCCTTCTTTGAAAGAGCATCAGCAATCATATTGCATGAACCTGGAATGTACGTGATCATAATAGCGCACTGTGTGACAAAATAGGCCTACCTAGCTTGTCTGCTGTTCCTGCATTGTAAGTTCTGCAATGCACTAAGGTTTCAGTGGTCTGTTCTAAATTCAACTTGGTGAGCAGCTCCCATCAAAAGAGGATGCCATTCCAGACAGGTGTATTTCAGAGCCACCAATTCTTTCTCTAACACAGTATAATTAATCTCGCTCAGGGACGTGTGTGAATGATAGGCCACAGGACGTTCCAGCCTGTCTGGTTGCATTTGTAAAAGACCTGCTCCTACAACATGTTCCCGAAGCATCAGCTTCCACAATAAATGGACTTTCACTATCTGGCTGACTCAGAATAGATGCAGTAGCAAAGGTGTTCTTTAACTCCTGAAATGCCCTGTCCTGTTCAATGGACTATAGAAAGTGATGATCTTTATGGTTAAAGTCAATCAAGGGTTTAACACGAAAGGAAAAATTATCTATTTACTGATGATAAAAATTGTCCAGACCAAGGAATTGCTGGAGTTGTTGCATAGTGTAGGTGTTTTCCACAGCAGAATCGCTTCCACTTTTCTGGGATCCATAGCTACTCTGGCTCCCGACAGTATGTATCCCAGGTAGATGGACGTAAGATGAAAAATACACTTCTCCAGTTTAGCTTGTAGATGGTTACTGGAAAGACGAGCAAGAACTTCACACTTGTGGTCTTGGTGTTCCAACAAGGTTTGGAAAAGACCAAGATATCGTCCAAATACAAATTATCATGGTGTACAAAAGATCATTAAATATTCGGCCTATAAACCATTGGAACAGATCGGCCGTTAGCCAAATCAAAGGACATTACTCTATACTCAGAGGCCAAAAGGTGTTTGGAAGGCCATCTTCCACTCATCGCCAGATCTTATGCGAATGAGGTGATATGCCCCACATAAATCAAGTTCCGTGTATATCCGTGCCCCTCTGACTGCTTCCAAAAGGACAAGGGGTATTTGTCTTTATTTGTGATCAGATTCAAACCACGAAAGTTCAAACACGTTCGTAATTCTGCTGTTTCTTTTTTTGGCACAAAGAACAGGGAAGCTCCATGCCTTCTTCTCTGTCTCAGACAGAATAAATATACGTCCAGACCGAAGGATTGTTCCAGGTAGTAATTCCATAGCACAATCGTCCTCCCTATGAGGGGGGTAATATTGCCTCTTGCTTGTCCATAAACACTTCCAGATAATCACTGTACTCAGGAAGTAATGTGTTCAAATTATGTAGAGACAACAGCCTTGACATCTTAGACTCCTCGATATCCCGCAAACAGTTCTGTACACATACCTCAAAACCCTAGGAAACCGTTCTGGCCCTCCAATCAATGTACGGATTGTGGTGCTTTAACCATGGTATACCAAGTATTCGAGGGTAATGTGCAGTTCTTATTAAATTAAAAGAAAGCAATTCCTTATGATTGTGAATACGCATTGGAAGCAGTGCTGTTATGGTACAACACTGGACCCAAACTCAGGGGATTACCATCAACACCTTAAATAGGTACGCATTGTTCTTTTTCCTCAACAGATATGCGATGTTCTTTAGCATATAGTGTGTCCATAAAGTTTCGCTATGTATCAAGGCCGGAAGCATTAAGATGGTATCCGATGCAGTTGTCAGGGTTACCTGAAGAGCCATCAAGTTAGATTCACAAGATGATGATTGTTCTTTGGACAAAACAGTGGGACCCCAATCTGCTCCCGCTCTTCAATCCCCTCTAAGGACGTGATATGGCATTTCCCTGACGCCGGACTGGGGCCACAGGGCAATCTTTCATTAAGTGACCTTTCATGCCACAATACATACACACCCCCAAGGATCTTCTCCTTTGTCTTTCAGCTGCCGACAGCAGTGCTCTACTGGCACCGATTTGCATGGGTTCTGGTTCCGATGGACATGAAGAAGGAAGGGCAGAGGATTCCAGAGCTTGTCGAACTGGCCAGTGTTTTCTTTTTTCTGCTTTCCTTTCCTATAGTCTGTAATCCAACTGTAGAACCAAAGTGACTAGGTCAGCAAATGTTCCTGGGCGTGCCACTTGTGCCAATTTGTCTTTCAATTCGTCAACTAACCCCTAGCGAAACAAGGTTGCTCGAGTTTCTTCTGGCCATCCGGTCTCGTCTGCAAGCTGCTTGAAACGGGTAACGCATGATATATAGCAGACCCTGAGAATAGTCTAAGAGGCTTTCTTGAGCTGTAAATACAGTTTCTGGTCTTTCAAACATTCCTCTTAAGAGAACCAGAAAAGCATCAAAATTGTCCATAGCATGGTTTCTGGAGGTTACCAGTGGCGTAACCCAAGCGAGAGCACTTCCAACCATGTTGGTGACCATGTACCCAATCTTGGCACGATCTGTTAAGAATTGATGGGGTCTGAAGGTAAACTGAATAGTGCAATGGTCCCCAAATTCTTTTAACTTCTGAGGAGAGCCATCATACTTAAAAGATCCCCACCCAGTAGCCGAAACACCTATTGTTACAGCTTCCCTAGCCGCTAGGGCTTGTCGAAGCATCTTATTTCGCAAATGTAGACGCTGGACATCGCATTGGTACATGGTATTGGACAGGCCACCTCTTCAACGGATCCAAAACGAGGGGAATCCCTTCCTGGGGAATGAAAACTCCTTCTATAAGTAGAATGGAATCTGCAGCAATACAGCAGTCAACAGTATCCAAGGTTGGTAATCCCGTCGAGAAGCAGCAGCAACGCGGTAAGCATTAGAATCCAAACAGTTAAGCAGCAGCAATGTGGTAGCAACAAAATCCGGGACAGAATGCAAGTCGGAAATAGAAGCAAGAAGCAAATTCAGGAGCAAATCCAGGAGAGGGAATAGCAAGGGAACAGAAAGGGTCAGAAGGACTGCAAGCAAAGGAAGTGGAACACAAAACTAGGAACAGCACCACGGCAACCAAGGAAGTTGCACCAAGCCGCACCAACAGGAAAGTGTTTAAAGTGAAAGTGACGTTGCTCGAAAGCAACGTGACAAAACAACTAGACTGCTACATGCGTGTACTGAATACACAGTGTTGTGACCAAAAGGAATGTCGGAAGCGCGAGACAGGGGGATGCATGACACAACATACTTACTTGTAGCAATAGTGGTGCATCTTGGGATCAGTTACCAGTTCCTAGCCATTGCACTTCCTTTTGTAGTTTAGTAAACAAAGTCTTGAAGCATGAATATTTTGAGAATACAAATAGTAAAAAGCCCTCTTACAGAGTTTTGAGAACTGTCCTTTTTTTGAAGAACGCAGAGCACACCGCAACAAAAATGCATGACCACCCCTGTGGAATTTTGGGGCAAGGAGACATCCATGATTGGAACACTAGCATTCATGGTGACTCCTGCATTGGCCTGCAGACCGCTTGCCATCTGCTTACAGGTCCCATTTTGCATGGCTTAACATAGGAAGTCACAAGCACATACAGTGGTTTCTGCTGCTATGACAACACACTGGTGGAATATCTCTGTAGTCTTTGTCGTCAGGAGGATACAGCATTTTATCTACCTCCCCCAGTCTCCAGTGGTGTGCATAAGGAAAAGGGTTGACCATCTAGGGAGGAGGAGGAGAGTGGCAGGACCCCAGGTATCGCTAATATTCTATGATTGTGAGTGCTTCACTCTTGCCTCCCTATCCACCCCAGGAATTGCTGGTCTATGGGGACAGTTCAGGAAGTGAAAAAGGGGCCCGAGGGGGCCATACACAACATGGAAGAGTAGATGGGAACTAATCAAGAATGGATTTCATTTCACATGGAGCTTCCAGGAGACCTAAACAACTCAAGCTCTCATTGTCTATTAGATGTCACTCGGAACGCCATGGCTAAATGTATCCCTGTAGTTGATAGTTACCCATGTTCAATTCTGTATGTTTCAAGGCCCATTAGGGGCTGCAGGAGGTGAAGAGCTCACTTTTCTGACCATAAATCGCTGCCTTTAACTGCAGGGCTAGGTTCTTGGTTGCAGGCTTACTGAAATACTGGTTGAACTATGAAACGTAGAATGATTTCTGAATTCACTTGGAGATTATGATGCTACTTTTCAATTATGAATATTTTTTAGATTATACTTTTCAATTATGAATATTTTGTAGGTTATAAATGCATAGTCAAAGCTGTGCATGCTTTTCCATTCATAAAGTCATTTTGGTTTAAGTTTGATTAAGCGTAGCACATAACTGGTAAATACATTGCACTCCTTAACTGTAAAATATCCACTTTAGGGAAACTCAACATGGCGGGTCCAACATTCAGGAATAATATGCAGGCTAGTGTTCAAGCAGGCTGCGCTGTGCGATGCGCTACTGAGCAGCGGTACAGCCTGTGTGGCTTTATCTGCCTTTCAATGTTTTGGGTGTAGGGAGCGGACCCGTTTCTGCTTGCTCCGATGAGTAGGCCTTCGTTTCGGCCATTGAGGATCCGTATTTAGTGATCGTTTGGGGGTTGATCGAAGAGTCTGTTTTTCCAGTCCCACTCAATTAAGGACATAGTTCGAGTAACATTCACTCCGATAGGGAATTGAGGCTACATGCGCTTGTGCCCAAGAGAACCCCTACTCTGGACATTTGAGAAGGAAACTATTGTGTCAGTACACTAGACCCACAATCTGGCACTGCCTTTAGGAAATTTTGTTGCATTCATCTACTAAGGGAAAATCCACTGACTGGTAGCACGCACATGCGCCACCCAGAGACTCTGCCCTGCTAAGCCAAAACAGTAATAGGGAATTCAGGCAATCAGTGGAGATGCTGTTTTAGGAATCACAAGTGATCTGAATCTGGAGAACGAGTAGCATATACATTGCCGAACTATAAAGTCAATACCTGGAGATAGAGGCTGTGTTTTTATCATTCAGAGAGCTTCGCAACCGTATCTTAACAATTGCAAAGTTAGATTAATGGTAGATTAGGGATAGGTAGTAATTTTGGTGAAGTGTTTGATCGTCACCAGATTGGGTATATTCATACATACAGGAAAGTCTTTCTAGGAGCTACATAGTACAAGACGTTATTCAGAGGCAGCTTCTTAGATCTTGAAGCACTATAACAGGAAATGTCTTGGAACCATGAAGCTTACCTAGGTAAATTGAATCAAGACTTTTAAGATTTACACAGAGGTGACAGGTTAACCTAGTAAAAAACACCTTAGCTGCGCTAGAGGTACAGCCCACAACAAAAGATTAAATTATTTGTATTGCTGTGTTTTGCAGTGAAACTTGTAAACCATATAGCTAGTGCTGAAAATACATTATCTTATCCAATTACACCACCTCCCCGCCCCCTGCCCTTCCAAAGTTGTGGGTTTAGTACCGTGTTTTTGATGTCTGGAGCTTTGTGTCATGGCCTCTTTTGAATGTGAACTCTGTATTTTGTACATTGGCTGACAAATCTCTGGAGTTCGTCCCTTCTCCCCAAGGGATCCCCCCGTGAGGCCAGGGAGGTGAGCCTGCTCCGCAATATCCTCTCTAGGGGTCGAGGCAGGTGGGACCTCACCGGGAGAGACTCCACCCTTTGGGGACAAGGACTCCCGTTCCCAGAAGGAATTCCCTAGAGGACCTTGCAAAATAACACCTTTAAACTAAAGATAAGATCTGTGAAGAGAAGGCCAATATTTGTTATTGCCAACCCAAAATGAAAAACCTCCTTTTTAAACTCTCATTCCACTGGTGGGACGAAGAAGAGGATGTAGGGAGGAGGAGAGAAACCACTAGAGAAAGAGATAAAGGAACTAAGATTTGCGCAGGGGAAACCCCACGGCTACATACATCCAAAGGGTGAGGAGCCTGGAGAAATGAAGGAAGAGCCTGCAAGTTTCAAAAGGGTAGAGACGCTGACTTCAGAGCAAAGCAGAGGAAAGACGCTCAGCGTCCTGCAGGCGCAAGAGACCAAGAGGTGACAGACATGCTACTGTCGGTAACCAGGAAGCCAGAAGAACCAAAGCTGGAACCGTGGAGTTCAGAAGAAAATGGAGAGAAAGAAGCAGAGACTGGTGGCGTGACCATGGAAAGGCTGTGGTGGACCAGAGGTCCAAGTAACAATGCCAAAGCCATTTTGACATGGCTGACTCGGGACAAGCTAATACCCGAGATACCGGATCGCCATCCAAGACGAATAGAGGGACAAGAAGCTGGCGAAAGGACACAAGACACCACATTATAAAGAGAGGAAACTGATCCTCAATGAAAAAGCAAGAACCCTGGCGATGTTAGCCCTAAGAACATAAGGTAATAGAGATAACTGGATACCCTGGGCATTGGATAAAAAACATTATTATTGTAATGCTCATACTCATCACAGTCAAGAGAGAAAAAACATAATGACAGTGAATGAGTATTCCTATTGAAATCCTCATACTCTCCACAGTCTAGAGAGAGAAAACATAAGAGTGAATGAGAATCATTATTGGAATGCTCATACTCGTCAGTCTAGAGAGAGAAAACATAACAATAGTGAATGAGAATCATTATTGGAATGCTCACACTTGTTGCATTCGAGAGAGAGAAAACATAAGAAGATTGAATGAGAATCATTATTGGAATGCTCATACTCCTCAGTCTAAAACATAAGAGTGAATGGAATCATTATTGGAATGCTCATACTCGTCACAGTCTAGAGAAAGAAAACATAACGAGTGAATGAAAATTATTGTTGGAATGCTCATACTCATCACAGTCTAGTAGGAAGTGTTTGCAGTCAGTGCAAAGAGAAGTGAAAGAGAAATATTCTGGGACTAACCCAATTCATAATAAGTTCTACGAAGAAGGTCTAAGTGAAACAAAAGAACTGGTTATAAACAGGAAACCTGAGAGCCAAACTGGAACTTGGAAAAATATATCCAGATAAAGTAAAAAAGGAAACTAAAAGCTATGTATTCGGGAAAGTATGAAATAGCCCATAAGGAAAAGACAATTATGATATATGATATAACATTTATAATGCGCCTATACACAAGTGTTTCAAAGCGCAACGAGGCAAGGTAGGGGAAACAAAGGGAGGACAAGACAACGATCTTACTAGGCCTAGTGACATTGAGATTGCGCAATTGCAGGGCAGAGGCAAGGGGAAACGTGCCAGGGGAAGGGGAGGAGGAGTACGTGCGGTACACAGGATCAAAAACAAGTAGTGTGGCCAGCAGGTGGCAGTGCAAGGGTTAAATGCAGACAATGGACAAGAGTGTTTGAGTGTTTGGAAAGGAGATTCATACATATCCGCCCGGTGGACCATTCAGTACCAGAAGTCCTAAAAATGTTCCCTGGTGAAGCTTAAATTCACCCTGTGTCTAGGAGTAACTGTGTGGCTGCATCGCCTGTGTGATAGGGCCCTGACCTTGGACTTTGGTGGCTCAGAGAAACATGGATTTAGGGCAATGGGTCTTATGTAAATTAAGCATAACCAAGGGCCCTCGCCTACACTGTCTTCCATCTACATGACTTCACTTCTGTGTTTAGCTGCACTCTTGTGGGGTTTTTCCTTTCCTCTCTCCAGATTCTATAGGCCTTTTTCCAAGCCTGGTGATTTGCCCGGCTTCCTGTGTCTCACATCTTCTGATAATCCTTGCCATGCTGTAATACTTATCGCTGAATACATGTGAACGCTTCTAGGTTTTTCCCACAAGGCGGCTTTGATAATTGGGTCTGTATGGGGGACCCAGGAGCTACTTAGGATCCCGGTGTTGGTTTAAGGAATGTTGAAGGCCCAGTTACATAGATGGAGCGGGGTGAGGGTTATAGCGGCATTGGAGTGCCTTATGTCTGTGCGGTTTGACCTTCACTGATTGGGTGGACCGCCCCCTCGCCCTCCTGTGAGATGCTGTATCGCCACTGGGGCAAGATGAAAAGCGTGTCCTCTTCCCCGCAAATGGAACTGCAGCCTATGTCTCTAAAGTTACAAGGCATGTGGTGGGCGGTCTGGTTTCAGAACATGCTATTTTTCTGCACGCCGCCTTACCACTGTGCCCCACATACATGATGGGCTGTCATGTGGATTGTGTCCTATTCTGTATGCAGAGGGCAGTGATGAGCACGATAGACAGCTGGGAACACGGAGTGTGGTAGGACTGGCGAGTGAGAGTGTGCAGAGGCACCTGCTTAGGCCAACCCACGTGGAAAAGCTCACTTTTCTGTCAGGATCAGGTACGAGCTATGGTTAGGGCAGTTCTGAAGCGACATGATGATCTGTTGAGTTCCTTCTTGGGAATGATAGGACTCCTGGGATTGGAAGGGGGCTCCCAAGTGTTGCAAGATCTGCTGGAAGGTGGTGCTTCTGGGTACAAGTGCATGTCAAGTGAGTATATGCTCGGCAAGGCTTAAGAGTTTCCCGGCAGAATGATTTTGACTGTTTATGCCAGCGACCGTGACGAGTGCAGAATGCGTGAACAATTGCTTTTGGTTATTTTTGACATGTTTTAGGGGTGGGAGAATACTCTACCAAATTTCTTCTGAACACTAGTATATTTGTAGAGAATAATTTGGTGGAAACAGACTTAAAAGGTATCTGTTTTTATATTGGATTCTTCCAGTTTATGAACTCTTCGATAATAGCTATAATTATCCAATTGAATAGTTTTGACCTCGGAATGATGGAAGGCTGAGTTGGGCCTGCTCGGGTTTCGAACTTGGGAAGTGCGGGTTGGCTCCATGCCAGTGATGATCTATCCACCCGGTATTACAGGTGAGAATACACGTGAGTTCAGAGAAGTGTTGCTTCTCAGGGCATATTATGCTTATCCATGATTACGTCATGGAAGGAACTTGAGGGAATCGAGGGTGAGTGTTCTGTTATGCCTGTCAAAACCATTCCGGGCCCACCTTTGGGGCTACAAAGAGTAGGCGGTGGCATGTAGAAATGACGATTCATTTCCCTTAGTGATTTGATGAATTATAAAGGGGTTGGTGCTGGATTTTGGTGGGTTGGCAGGGCCTGTCAATGTTCAAGATGACTTAACAGGCAGCAAGACTTATCCTTGGCCTTAAGCCCAGGGACCGCATCTCTCCTGCCCTAAAAAGGCTTCACTGGCTCCTGGGTGCTGCACGGATTAAATTCAAATTCCTCTGGATCATCCACAAGGCTTTCTGGGCCCGGGGAGCACACTATCTTCAACTTTATCTCACTAAATAATCTCCCTCTAGACCACTTCGCTCCTCTGGCACCAACTCTGTGTGTAAAGCATTTTGCTAAGCAGAGGGCAGGGGGTCATTCACTGTCCTCTGTGGGCTCCCTCCTTTGGCATAGCCTCCCACTCCCCCTGCACCTTGAACAGGATCTTCTCAAATTCTGGAAGCTCCTTAAGACTTTCCTCTTTTCCTCCTTCCCTCATCTGCTAATCCCACAGTTGCTGAATTGGTGTCCTTGGCCTTTATGCATCTTCGGGGCCATGACCTCCCACACCAGTTCTTCCCAGCTTCTATCTATCCACAGCACTTTGCATCTGCACACCCTCCACTCTGGAGACTCGCACTTACCCCTCCCACGGCCCAGGCCGTGTAGCACTCAGCATTCCAAGCACTTTGTCTATGGCTCACCAGTGAGCTTGGACTGCCCAGCACTAACCCCCTCTTCCCTCCTGCACTTGCACGTTCTGAATACTCACAAGGCATAGTAGCTTTGATCCCCTCTGCTCTTAAATATTGTGCTGTGATGTATTTCGCCCCCTCCCTCCTTGCCCTGTGGGTGTTTTGAAACTGTAAATTCTTATTGTATAAGCGTCTTAACAAGCAAACAATAAATTAATTAATTAACATTGGTACCGTAGCCTATTGAAATACTGGGTGAAGTGTGGGAGAGGGTAACCCTTGGGGATTGCAGGCTCCTCTAGGACGTTTGATAGCCTCCCTGTTTTCCTAGGGTATTCTCCTCTTGGCCTTTATTTCTTTCCTGTTGTCTGCGCATCTCCGCAGAGTTTGTGTTCATTGTTACGTTCTGTCTGCGCCCTTAAGCCTCTGGGTCCATGGCCTGCGCACGACACATGTATTAAAGTAAAGTAAAGCTAATGCTGTGCTTCGGCAGGCAGTGGGGAATTACGGCTACATATAGCTGGGGCGGATGATTGTTAACGAGGTAAGCGTTGGGAGGGGAAGTCGGTTTTTAGAAGAGGTCTTTGGTCGAGACGAGAACTTGTGACAGTTCCCAGTATCCAGTTTTGTTGAATGAAGATGTTTTATCCATGGTCATGAAGCGACTGTGTAGAATAGGGAGAGGGAACCGCTTCAAGAGGCTGGGTAGGTCTCTTGCCGAGAGGTTGGCTACATCCGAAGGGTCAAGGCACACTAGAGTACTAGCCTTTCAGACCATGATACTCCTCGATTCCAGTCCCCGGCTTTCCCAGCCCCTGCCCCAGGAGCCTATCTTCTTCCCACTCTTTGGGAATTCAGGAAGGACCATAAAACGGATTATTCTCAGCTCGCTATTGTCTTTGTTTGTATTTTATTGCCTTTTCACTGAAGTGTTGACTGCTGGACCCCGTTTTCTATGTTTTGTGATCTTTTTGTATCTGATTTTTGCATTTGTTGGTTACACAGCGCCCTGATGCCCCTAGATTAGGGAGTTGCATCTTGGCATTAGCAAGAGGTTGGGTTGGCTGAAGCTTGAGGACATTAGAAGGGCTTCTTGTTCGACGGGGTACATCGCGTTTCTCATCACGGCGGGTAAGGGGGCCATCTCTAAACTGAGACTAACTTGGAATCAATCGGTGCTTAGTGTGGGGTTGGCGGTCAGTGGAATGGTTCAGAAGTTCAAATGCATACTGGACAGCAAGTAAAGCCGCTAGGAAGCTAAGATGGGGATGGAGCAGGTTGAGTTCAGAGGAAGGAAGCCTGGCAGGGTGTGGAATTGCAGGCGTGTGTCCACGTATCCCCAGTTCAAACAGTGTTGGGAGCTGGTTGTGCTGCCTGATACCCCGCAGGGGATTGGCGCAGTTGGTGCAGAGCAAAGGGGCTGTTCATGCATCTGTGCTGTTAAGGACATTGGCTCTTTAAGCTCTGCTTGTATGATGTTGAATCCGGTTGCGTCAGAGATGGAGGCGATGGGAGGGGATTTGCCGCTGCGGGAAGCTGCCACTTGGGGTATTTGCAGCATGAGGTGGGAGTGGGTGTATTTGTTACTCAAGGCCCCTTTTCTCTGAGAATTCTCTGTCACCCTTCAAGTGGTGGCAGTCTATCATTTAAACATAACTTTCACAGAATCTTCCTAGGAATACATTTTGCTTGTAAAATATCTTTCTTGAACAAATTGGTCTCCCTCAAAAACATCTCCTTTTACTAAAGGAAAAGTCCGTTATGCCTAATACTTAAACACAAGCCAAAACTGTTGGCTTTGCCAATGCTTGTTTTTAACAGGACTTCAGTGAAGGACACGCAGAGTGCTTATAAATCGAGTGGCTGAAGGCAGACCTGGTTAAGGCATTTTTATTACACCAGTAGCGGGTTTACGGCTCCAATTAAGTGAGTAACTGTCAGAAGACTGCTTTGAAAAGACAATGGCAGGCACTGGAGTGCAAAGTTTGATGATGAGGCTTCATTGAGGCGAGCTCAAGGAGTTCCCATTAGTAAGTGTTGTGGACGGGGAGGGGCAGGGAGTGGGTGGGAATTGCCACAGGGGTTGGCATGGCCATGGGTAGGAACATAACCAAACACCTGCAAGCTGTGTGTCCCTCCTCATATGCCATTTCTCCCTATCTGCACTCTAATGCACTAGTTTCGTCTTACAGGTGGCGCAAGCACCACCTAATAGCATAAACCAAAAAGGGACCAACGTGAAATATCTACCCCCCCCCCCCAACAAAAAACCTCAAGAAATGGCGCACAGAGAGCACATAAACTGAAGCGCAGACATGTAATCATTCTAAGAAAATGTCAACGAAGTGCATAAGTTACTTAAACGAAATTATTCAGAAAGAAAAATGTAGAAAGATGTGTATTGTTTAAGATTTTACCATATTAGAGGTAGCTAATGTTGTCCAAAGTAATCCCAGCGGATTGTGTTACCAAACTGCAAAGACCTTAACAGGCTTTCAATGGTTTCTTTTTACGCCTGTGATGGGAAGGCTAGTTTCCTCTTCATTCGAACGTTTTGCAACTTAGTGGTGCTTCCAAACGTCAGGTGTGCTTGTCTAGACAGTTCTCGCTAGGGCCAAGAAGACCGTTGCCCGCCTCCCAGGCGCTGAAAGCCCCGCATTGCTTGTCCATGAAGCTCTGCGCGCGGGAGTGCACCTGGGGAAGCGCTGCGGTAAATCCATGCCCGGCCTGGGGCCATGTTTACCGCGATGAGCAATAACTGGCCCCTCTCTCATCAGCTGCTAATCGCGTTTGGCTCCAGACACATTGGAATATGTGAACTAAACCGCGGCCCATGTCCGAACCAATAGGCCTTTAATCGAGCTCTTCCCCGTAACTAGAGTGTCTCCTAGGGCAGAAGGGCTGGGGGAGGCTAACTGGGCAGAAGGGCTCTTTGGGGGGTAAATTGGCGGAGTTCCCGACTTTGGGGCACGGTCATGTTTGGCGAATAATAACAGAACTACACGTAGGAGGCGCTACCAAGTCACGCGACCTCAGGTGCTGGGAACTGGTGTTAATCACTCTAAAGGCGTCCCTTGTCATGGGGATGGCAACTCCCCATGTCCTGGCTTGCCCTTTGCACATCATTGCTGTCCTTTGCTTTATTCCACTTTGTTCAATTGAAGTGAATCAATAATACAACTCCCAGAATGCATTTGTTTGGAAAGTGAAATCCCAGGAGTAGAAAACAGGTGCACAAGGGGTCACCGGGTCTCCCTTGCCATAAGGATCTCAACCACCGGGTTGCAAGCAAATCCCTGCAGTGCGCGCATTACTCCCCTGAGCTATCAATCCATCTTTCTAAAACTGGGGATTTAAACAGGGGTGGTGTGGGGAGTTCTTCAGAAGCTTTTCATATATTGTATGGGATCTGTGTGTGGGGATGGGGGGTGTCCTCACGCTCGGCTTAGTAAGAGATTTGTATTAAATTAGCTCAGTGGGTAAATGCATCTCCTGCAAAAACCTGAGCTCAACCACTTGATCAGAGGATTGAATTTGCCTTTCCTCTATCAAAAATAGTTTTTTTGTTTTTAAACATTGAGTTGGGATTATTATAACATCTGATATAATTTGTATGTTCTAATGTATTAAAGTGTTTGGTTAGATAATGAAATATTGATGTATGAAAAATTAACCTTGTATTTTTGTTATTTTATCTTTTCCGTGGAAGGCTTGGTTTTTAAGTGTAGCCCACTAATAAAAAAAACGGTTATTTACATCGCTTCGCATGTGCAAACCTTTGATAGCCATATATTTATAGTAAATCATTATGACCTTCGTCTCGAATACAGGAGGACTCCTGCTCTGCTCTCCCCCACCTCCCTCCCCTCAACCCCCTCTCACCCCCCCCCCCCCCCCGATGATCTCCTTGTCATTTAGGGAGTACCTTACAGCTGACATCTTTAATTAAACTGGATCAGGGGGCCCGCGTTGGGATCAATGGACGTGATCCCGTACAAGAAGGCTATTCTGTATGTAAGCAGCGCCCCCTCCAGTTGAGTCATCCCGAGCGGTGTCTGCGGCTGGGCCCGAGACGCCCCCTTTAATCCCCCCATTAGCGGCCATATGCTCTGCGGTCCGGAGGGGGCTGCCTGCAACCTGGCGGGGATTTGGGGCGCATCAATAATTTGTGAATAGTCATGTTGCGGCTGGTCGAAGGGTTAAGTGCTCTGCACACAGGGGAGGGGGGGCGCTCTTTGGGGACGGCTCCTGTTAGGAACCTGATCTCCCCTCGCCCCCAGCCCCCACCGCTCTAAGGGCCGATGGTCTTAGAGCAGCTCAGGGCCTTGCTGCAGTAAGAGACCCTGAAGAAGGTGTCCGTGCTTAAGTCACCCGCCGCTGCCCGGGTTGCTTAAGTCACCCGCCGCTGCCCGGGGTGCTTAAGTCACCCGCCGCTGCCATACCTGTGTAATGTTTTATTTGGCAGCGCTATCCATCTTTAAGATTCCGCTGGTGACTCCATTTCTGAAAGGGCTCACGAATGTGTTGCATCTCCTTTTCAGGTTCCGGTTTGGGAACTCAACTTGGTTTTAAAATGTCTAATGTGTGCCCTATTTGAACCGTTGCACACATCTCCTTTTAAGTTTTTTTAACCTTTAAAACAATCCTTTTGGTTGCTACTACATCTGCACGTAGAGTGAGCGAATTGCAGGCCCTTTCTTCCAAGCCACCTTTTACTATATTCCACAAGGACAGGGTTGTGTTAAGGGTGAAACCCTCCTTCTTGCCTAAGGTAGTCTCTGACTTCCATTCCTATCCCGCACATCAATAGGACTAAAGCAGGCAGGATAGGCTTCCCGTATTTAGCACCTAAACTATGGAATGCGCTCCCTAATGCCCTCAGAGCTGAAACCTCACTCCTTGCCTTTCGGAGAAATCTGAAAATTCCCTCTTCAGCTAACACTCATCCTTTCATACTTCCCAACTAACATTGTACCCCCATCCATTTCTCCACTGTTCACTTCAATGTAATATGTAAATTGTTTTGTAAAAAAATGTATTAAAAATGGTATATATGCTATCACCTGTAACTAAGCTCTGCATTTACCTTTTGTAACAAGCGCCACGATGCCCATGGGCTGTTGCGCGCTCTTCAAATATGAATGAATGAATAAATAAATAGGTGGCACGTTATATATCACCAATACGACTTTAACAAAGTCCGCGTTTTGGCACCAAATTGCATCAGAACACTTCACCTTTTTTTCAAGGTGGTGCTTTTTCCGCATTATGGAACTGTTAATGCCTGTGATGTGATTCTTCAACAGGTCATTGTTCGTGGCACCAGGCATGGTGCCACGCCTGCCGGGGCGTGGCACCATGCCTGGTTGGGGGAGTAGAATGCAAATCCCACAGTTTGAAGACCAGCTAACAGCTGATCAGCTTTTTATCCGCAGCGTCTCGCAATACAAAGGAAGGCGCTGCTGCCTTCGCTACCTCCAAGCGTGGCCACTCTTCCATTCTGTGCTCACTTCTTGAAAGTAGCACCTGATTAAAAGGCAGAATGGAAAGCGTGGAGGCTGAACCAGGCCTAATAAAAGGGAGGCAGTTGTACAGATTAGGAATAGGAGCTGGACACAATTGAAGGGTGGTGCAGGGTTGGGAGACAGAGAGGGAGTGAGCCAGAACAAGGGGGAGAAGAGGGAGGGAGAAAGAATGCTGGCATGGGAAATGAAGGAATACAGATTGAAGGGGGAAGACTTAATCACCATTCTCTCTCTCCCTCGCTTTCTCCTCTCCCAATAATTCTTATTGGGAGAGGAGAAAGGGGGAGAGAGAGAATGGTGAGGAAATTTAAAAGTGGCAATGCAGGGCAGGAGATTGAAAGATGAGAGAACATGGAAATGAGAAACTAATACAGAAGAGTAAGGGACAAGAGAGAACAGGAAAAGAGACACACAGAATGGGAAAGAGAAACTAAGACAGAAAGGAATGGGAAAAGAGAAAGAATAGGTAGAGAGAGAGAGAGAGAGAACCTGAAACCACAGGAGGGAGAAAGAAAAGAGACAAATCAAGAATGCAATGAAGCCAAGAGACAGAATGAGTGGTTTAGAGATAGGTGCAGGGCTAGAGAAATAAGAGACCGACCTGTAGGAAGAGGAAAAACAGAATGGGGAGGGAGAATGGAGAGTGGGAAGTGTGTAAGGAGGAGATATCCCATTTGAGGGGATATTGCAAGTGGTAAGGTGAGAGGACAAGAGAATGGCAGTCAAGCCCAGAGAGGAAGAAGAGAGACAGAGCAGGTGCAGTGAAGAATGAAGGGGTGGGTACAGCAGAGGGATAAGGATGGGAGACACAGTGTAAGGCAGAAGTGTGATACAGAAGGCATTACCTGAGAAAGGAGGCAAGTGATAAGGATGTGAGGGAGTCTGCGGCTGAGTGTTACTGTGTCAGTCTCATCCATAGGAGCAAACCTGTTTATGCTGTCTGCTTGAGATGTATGCTCACCCTCCATGGGATCTGAGGCTGCCTCAAGCCTCCCACCACATAGGTAAACTTCTCCATTCTCCCTCATTGGGTAGTGCCACTCAACCAAACCAGTGCCCGCCACCTCCATTTCTCTCTCTTTGGAGACTCGGCAGCTTGAGAGGTAAATGTGGTCACTTGGTCTCACTTGGCCTGCCCCCTACCAGAGCTACCCCTGTGACCATGACTAGGTGGTCTCTGCAAATACCACTTTGGCAAAAAGCTGCTCCTTATGCTGACATATCTCCGTAGCCCATTAAACCATTTCAAAGGGCAATAAATCACTTCTGTAGTCTCTCCAGTGTGATACCTTGAAGAGCCATTGTCCTCGTGAGGACCTAATAAAGACACATACATTTCCAAATTTTTCACTTTTTTACATATCAATACAGGAAGGAATCGATGTGATTTCCATCTGCGTTTATGTGTAAAAATCAGTAAAAACAAAAAACCAGGATCCCTATGTATAATTCAAAAGAAAATGTAGGTTGGGTCAGAGTTTCTGTTTCAGAGTTGCCTCTGCACATCATTGAGCAGACAGGATCCACGCTGAAGGTATTCCCTTTTTAGTTTGGGCTATTAGGTGGCGCTGAAAGTGCTACCTTAAAAGCCAAAATGATTGTTATTAACATAAGAGCTTCAAATATGGGTTTTGAAAGTGGGTGTGTATGCTTTTCCAATGGGGATGATATTTGAGGAGGGATACACAGTTGTAATCCCACCCATTCCCTGCCCCTAGCCAATGTAATCCCTATGATTAATCCCACCCATTCCTGTCCATCTCGGAACTCTTTGATTTTGAGTGAGCTCTACCATTGAGGCAGCCATCTTTGATGACACTCTCTAAGGAAGCTCTGTGTAAACAAGCCGGCCATCTTTGAATGGTAAATATACCATGCATCTTCCTCTACTTTGCCTTGCAAGCATCGCTTTCAACCATGTAATTGGGGGCAAAGTAAGCAGACATATTGAAAAGGTACTGTTAGTAAGGGATATGACGCTGAAAACTGTTTCTTTTGTTTCTAACAAATAAAGTTACAATCAACTTTTTGAGTTATTAGAAAGTGCCCATAAAACAGGCTTATAAATAGATGTTTTGAGGAACTAAATACATTTTTCATCTTGCAATACTGACAAATACGCTTGTCCTTTGATAGCCGCACACTTTCTCTTCCTGGCCTCTTTGATATAATAAATCCATTCTAAGATGGACACACATTCACCAGCATCATTTGAGCGCCTGCCCCTTTCCCCTGCCGACTTGTATCCTTTGTGTAACTGCAGCTTAACGTAACCCTCTATCTGAATGGGTGAGATAATACAAGTGGGCTGGAAGGAACAGGGGTGGGCTGCCCTGGTGCGGGGGGATGGGCCCAGGCGCAGTACAGGGATGAACTGTTACACTCTGAGCTTATTCACCCTTCCCTTGACGGGGCCAGGTTCTACATAGCACAGAGGAATAGCCTGTTACTCCTCCCCTACTCTAGGCTGTCCTTCGGGGAGAGGGGAGCTGGCCTCTGGCCATCAGCCAATGCCAGGATGGCGAGGAAGGTGTACCGTTGAATTGCGGGACTCACCTCTCCGGGACACACTGAGCACGCCATAGAGAGATTGATAGTACAGAGTTCTGAAGAGGGTTGCTGGCTGCAGCACTGCCTCTTGTCAACATCAGTAATTAGTCTCCTGTCAGAGCATGGACACTCCCAAGGACGGAGCGCTAAGTCATCAGCCCTTAAAGCGGACATATTCTGCATGGGCACAGCTCTTAATGCTGCCACAAGCACTTGCTGACAACGACCACATGTTTTGCGGAGAGCCTTCACAAAGTATCACTCAGAGAGTCAGAAGAACCATTGTTTATTTTCTATCTTTCCTCAGGAAATATATAGTAATTGACTGATCCGTTGCCAATATATTTGATAGAAATCAAATACTTCACTCGAAAAAATGTTGCCTGTTGATTTGATGTGGCTGTTACTGGTGACTGTTACAAGGACCTCTACTGACAGACTCCGGTGATACACCCTTGTATATTGGCGCTGGAGTCTGGCTCCAAGGACCTCTGTTAACTGTGGTTGGTATTGCACCCTTCTATTTAAAACGGCGGAGTATCCTTTCTGACGCCACCATTGGTATTGCTCCATGCCAAAGCTAGTAACTGCCTCGAGGGACCTGTAGTAATGGCCCCTGCTACTGAACACATGTACTTTAAACGCTGATGTCTGGCTCCAATCAGGGACTGTTAGTAATGCAATTTGGTACCGTGCCCTGGTTTTTCCAACGCAGGCACTAAGTAATAGAATAGAGTGACCGCTACTAAAGACTTTTGAAAAAGCACCCTTTTTATGTCTGTGTCTAGATTCCGAGATATCTGTTAACTTCATAGCTGCCACGTTTCCCAGTTCCATAGTGACAACTGGAGACAGCCCTGGTTTTTAGTTTGGGCTACTGTGTGTCAATCCAAAACTATAGCATTAGAGTCGAGATAGGGAGAAATGGCATATGTGCAGGCAAGCACAGCTTGCAGGTGTTTGGTTATTTGCCCACCCATTGACTGCCCATGACCATTCCCACCCATTCCTGTATCTCCTCGCCCAAAACACCTTCTCACGGGATCCATTTGAGGTCCCTTTAATAAAGACTTGGCATCACAGTTTGCTCTCAAAGTGCATGCTAGTGTTTTTTAAAACAGTCTTCTAAGAGTTAATGATTTAATTTGAGTTGTAAACCTGCTACTGGTGTAATAAAAATGTCTTAACCAGGTCTGAATTCAGCCACTGGATTTATAAGCACTATGCGTGTTTTTGTTAAAAACAAGCATTGGCAAAACCAACACTTTTTGCTTGTGTATAAGTATTAGTCATTTGCCAGGCCTTACCATCAATATCCAGTTAATACCACTGCGGGTGTGACTAGCAAGTGCCTTTGCTATGCCAACGCAAAAGCCCAAACTGTTGGCATTGCCAATGCTTGTTTCACATGTGGACGTCATACATGCCAACATGGCCTTTCCAGGCAGCCAATGGTGGCCTACTTCTGTTTTTTCTTTGCATCCTGGGACTTGCAATCCTGGATTTCCACATTAGAAAGCAGGACTACAAGACCTAGAATGCAAAGAAAAATAAACCATGACTGGGCTACCATCCCCCGAAGAGAGTGGGACATTCATGGGGCCGAGGGCAGCGGCTTGCAGTGTAGGGTGTATACATTGAGTAAAGGGTATACATTTGAACCGCCTATGTCTCTGTTTTAGCAATGGTGGAAGCAGGAAGCTGACACTCTCTTCAAAGCATCCCTACCATCTCCCGGGTCCCACCAGCACCCTCTCCCTATTTGTCGCCCACTCTGTGTTTGTCTGCCCTTCTGACACAGAGACTGCACAGGACCGGTCTCCGTGCCTGATCTGCAACCCTCTTGCCGTATGCCACCTGTGGGGCCCTTCTTGTTTAGGTGGCCCTCCTGATGATATCTATTACGGTCCCAAGTTTTGTCCCAGATCGCACGTCCTCTGCCCCAATTCCAACATGGCCGCCTTCGTGAGGATCTCCTACTTGGCTGTTTTGAGAACTTTGGTTTTCTTCATGCAGTGTATTTCTGCTTTGCTTCTCTTCTCCCATCTCCTTCCTCCTGCAGCTTAGCACTACCCTCTGCTGGTGCGGTGTGTCTTGGACTGCATGTCGTCACCTTCGCGCAATCTCTCCGAATCATGGGCTGATGCGTTGCTGCCTTTTTGTACCGTGCATGCATTTCCCTTTCCTTTGTTGTCCCTCACTGTATGAGGGCAGTTTCTGGCGTCCCGCTGACCCGTGTTGGGGACTCCTGGGTTTTGGCTAGCCTGCCTCTTGTCAGGTTGAGCACGGTCCATCTTGTCCCAGATTTTGGAGTCATTCTGTGTGCTGCTGTGCGGCCACAGTGGGTTCTCTTGCGGGTATTGGCGAGCCACCAGTCAGTGCGCAATGTCATCCTCCTGCTGGAATGGCGGCCTCTCAGTGGACGGTGATTGGGCTCTATTGTTCATTAAAACATGTTTCTTTTGCATATACCAAGCAGTTATGAATCAAGACCTTTACACAGCAGGATCGGATGGGGAAAATACAGTGTGACAGTACGGGACCTTGAATGTATCATGGACACACATGCAAAAATGTAATCCATCACCGGTCCTGATGATCTGGGTATGCCATACACTTATTGTGCTACCCTTTGTATTTGTACACTAGCTTTTCTACACAGTACGTGCTCCTTACTGCTTGAAGCCAACCAACGTGGGCGCTCAGAGGGTTTTCCGTTTCCTCCAATTGACCTTACTGGCCATCATACTTACCCACCTGAATCACTCCTTATGACTAAAAGAGAGGGACTCCAGCCGATGGTCTCGCCCAGAGCACACAGGCTTTTCACGTACTGAGGATCTGAGTGTGGAGGACCCTCTTGATTTTGTATCAGCTGCTCTCCTAGAAAGGCCTCCCACATCCCCAGAATATGTGGGCTAATGCACCTGTCCAAGCCGGCACCCCCATTATGTCTGTGTGTTTGATAAGCACGTTCTGTCTGGGGTCCAGTATGCAGATCTGACAGGTCTCGATGCCCCAACCCATGGATGCCACCTTGACATTGGTCTTCATGACCTTTCTTACTTCTCTATGCAGGCGATCTGATCAGGCCCTAACACATCTCTCATCTTCCTCTTCTTCAATTCTTAATAAGTAGCTTGATACAGAGCAGTCACAGTGCCTTCATAGCAGCCCACAAGGCACGGGCAAAGCCACCTTCCAAGTCTTCGCTGTTCAGACCCTCCATTGCTTCCAGCAGCTGTTTATTGGCTAAATAAGCCATTCCTGCCCTGATCCAGGCCAAACTCTTTGAACTTTGAATGCCAGAGCCGGCTTTCCTGCAGAACCCTTCCCTGGGAATGTGACTGCTGCCTTTCTGTTCATCTCTTCAAGTAACCTCATGTTGGAGCTATAGTCCACAAGGGCAATGACAAAGTGTGGAGGCACGGGAAGGTATTTCATTAGCTCAATGAAATTGGCCTCCACCTTATTCCATACCTCACCTTCATACTTAAGACTCTGCAGTGCTGCTTGTAAGCCTTTTATCACTCTCCCTACATATGCTGCAACACTCTACTTGCCTTTGCCCCTCTTTAAGGTTTTCTGCTTCGCAATGATTTTATGTTGTCTCGGTGGAAGACTGACTGAAGAAGCATCCCATATCTTTGAGCAGAGGCCAAAGTTGTGGGTAGCCTATCATTTCTTTTTTCAAATTTGTTTATTGATTTTATAAACATAAACACATAAAAACATCACTGGAGTGCCCAAAACATAGTGACACCAGAAAGGAATAGTGCCCAAAGAAATGATTTCATCTGTAGTCTGGAGCGCATCTTGCTCTAGTGGTCAGCTTCAGGGACCGTACTCGGCACAGATAAAAAAATATTGCACGTAAGGACCCCAAATATCCAGGGGACGAGCATGTAGAGGTATACATAGTACAAATAAATGCAACCTCTAGGCCGTAAAAGTAAGCTATATCTTCCAGCCCTGCTGCAATTCTCCACAATGGATCCTTCCACCAGGCCAACACCAATAGATGTCCCGCTAGCCTGCGTATATGCTTGGGGAGAGGCGGCGTAAACCCCAACAACACCAGCATCCGTTCTGCTATAAGATGTGTTTTTAGAATAAGAGATATCCTCTCAAGCCCCTCCACCCTTCAAAATCTAGCTATGTAGCCTTACCTCTCATACAGACTTGTGGGGTTTCCGGGTAGTATCTATGTAGTTTAGCCAGGGTGTGATATGTCTGATGCTTGAAGTTAAAGTGGATCATTTTATATTTAGTATTTAGGGAAACACCCTTGATCTGACCCATTAAATAAGTCAAGTTCTTTTTCAGAATCTCGATGTCCAAACTATTCTTCCACCTTTGCTAGGGACATCTCTTTCCTGAGGAACCTCGGGCATGAATCTACAATATATCTGGGAGACCATACGGCCCTCACCTTGGGCCTTAATGACATCATGCACAATAGAAAATGTGGGCAGCTGTTCTGGAATGAGGGACATTTTGACTTGAATTCATTTCGAATTCAGAAATACATCTAGCGGAGGATCCGCCTTTGTTCTTAAAAGCTTCCAGTGATAATAAATTGCCATCAGTATACTAATCCCCCATTGTAGCTATACCCACCTTAGTCACTAGGCATATATAAAACTGTTTGTGTAATCCCCATTCCAAGGACATATCTAGCAGGTATCAATGGAGAATATAAAATCTCAATTCCCGATGTATCTGCTATCTTGTACCATGCTATGCAGGTACTAGAAACGTTTGTCGCCATGAGGTATGTTTAGTAAGTTCAATTATTACTGTCTGGCGTAAGTCAGGAGCTGCCACACTCCCCGCCCCCCCCCCCCTGCACATGTTTGCAACAGAGTTGTCCACTTTGCCCTAGGCTGTTTCCCAGTCCAAAGGAATTCCAACAAAATACTTCTGACCTGAGTATTAAAGATTACCAGGAGGAAATCTGCAATAATCAAAAATAGGTATAGGAGCCTCAGAAATATGACAATCTTTATGACTGCGAAGCGGCCCACAAGGGAAGGTGGAAGATCGCGCCACCTGAGCATGCGTTCTTTAGGAGCATCTGCCGCTCTACCATAGTTTTCCTGGAAAAGTATATCTGGATCCCGAGAGATCTCAATTCCTAGATATCTAGTGTTTTCCCACTTCCATTTAAAACCAAAATCATCCGTGAAGGCCTGGGTGATCCGTGTCAAAGGAAATACCACTGATTCACTGTGATTGTTCTTCAGATCAGAGAATTCTCCAAACCTAATCACCTGTCTGATCACAGGATTTAGAGTTTCAAATGGTTCTTTTATGAATAGCACTATGCCATATGCATATAGCGAGATGATCAACTTGAGTGAATGTAATTGGACCCCTCTATGTAAATGCTGCTCCCTCAGCAAGACGGCCAATGGCTCCATAGTCAAGGCAAACAGCAATGGGGAAAGGAGGCACCCATGCCTAGTCCCTCTCTCCATCACCAAGGATTTTGAAAGTCGTCCATTCATGGCGACCATAGCTATTGGGGAGTTCTAGAGGAGAGTCACTTAATCAATGAATATGGAACTCAACCCCAATTTCTTAAGTACGAAAATCAGAAAGGGCTATTCAACGGAGTCAAATGCTTTTTTAGCATCCAAAAGCTTGGACACTGCGGGAACCAGCTGCTGATCAAGTATATCAAGAAGCACAAAAAATCGGCACATTTCATACCCAGGAATAAAACCAGACTGGTCGGCAAGAACCAAACTCTGCATAAGGGGAAGAAATCTATTCGTCAGTAATTTAGCATAGATGTTGTTATCTACATTATTAAGGGAGATTGACCAATACGGCACGCATTCTTCCGGCCTTTTCCCAGTCTTATGCAATAGGGTGATTGTCGCCCTCACTAAGTGTTGGAGGAAGAATTCCCTGCTTGATCGCTTCCAAATGCATCCGATGCAAGTAGGGGGCTAAACCATGTATATAGGTCTTATAAACTGTGGTCGATATGCCGTCCGGCCCAGGGGCTTTTGAACACGGATGGTCCTTTATGATCCCAAATATCTCCTCTGTTATTTCCCGACTCGGGGCTTCCCGTTTGTTAGGTAAGATTTTAACCTTAGTGCTAAATCTACCTCACTTGTGAGAACCCTAGAACCTTTTGCTTTAATGATGGATTACTTTTCTCTATACCCTTTTCCACACTCACAGATCCTTTTACTCTTTTTATTGGTGTCATTTTTAAGACTCTCCATAGTGCCTTTTTATTTTATCCTCTTTGACAACTTTTGGTGCATATACTCCCTATTGTTGCTGGGTTGCCCGTTAGGCTCCCCCTTTTAACTTTCTCTGGCTGACCTTGTGAGATCTACAGTTCCCAAGAATAGAAAGGATATTTTATCCTCTCTAAACTTTATTGAGTTGAGACAAGCCACCCCACCTTATGTGGAGTGCTGGGGAGATACAATGTATCCCCTTTCTCATTTTAACTGTAAACTTTCTGTTACAGGTACAAGCTTACCTTTAATTGCAGGTGGCAGTGAACCCTTTTCCTAATTCGGTGTACCTTTACCGTGGGCTGTTTCCATGGGTGCTCATTTTACCAAAATGGCCCGTGCCTTCTTTCTTTGCCATTTTAGTGTTCCTTGTCCTTTCTTTGATCTTCCCCTGCCCTCCAGGGGGAAAAGGCCTTTGTGTGATTTCTATCTTTGGCGGGAGACCTCAGGCAAATGCGCCCCGGCTCCAGAGTGTCTGTGAAGGCAGAAAGCGGGGGAGGAGTCCAAAACTCTGCAGCCCTTTGTCTTCCAGCCTGACTGCGAGAATCCTGTCCCAACTGGGAGGCTGGCTGTAACTAACAAAGTTACTTAACTTGAGTTAGCTGTATGCTATCCTAAAATAAGTTAGTTATTGCTTACCTCAGTCTGTGTTCCAACGACCTGAAAAGCAACTGTAATAGTATATTACAATCTTAGGCTTTACCTGCCTAGAATAGCTGTGTGCCCTTCTTAAAAAGTGTTCTTTAGATGTAACTGACCTTGGTCTGCCTGGTGCAATCCTAAATTAATGTAGAAAGTTATTGTTTACCTTAGCCAGTGTTCCACTGAGCTGAAAAGCACCTGTAATTATATATTATACCTAAAGGTCTTACTCACCTAGTATAACTGCGTGTTATCCTGAATAATAGTTATAGGTTTTTACTGTTCCTTGAATGAGTGGTCCACTATTCAGAAAAGTATACTTGTAGGTTGGTTTACTATGTGATTTCTTTGCTGAGCGTCACTGCATAACTGACAGGGTCTACTATCCTTGACTTACTGTAAAGTAATCTAAATGTAACTTATGGTTTTACTCCCCATGAATACGTGTGGCCTATACTAAATGTGTATGAGAAGGTCTGACTTCCCTAGAATTACTGTTAGGTATTGTGAAAAACCTGAAGGTGTCTCACTTACTAGTCCACAGGGATCTATATCCAAGTGGTCAGGACACTGCCATCGCTATTGGATCCATTTCCTGGGGGTGGACCAGTGGGGGAGGATCACCTGGATGAGGGAAATTCGGGGAGTTGAAGTGGGACTTTGATGGGCGAGACACTGTACCCCCTTCCTTGTAACACCTTTTCCCCCACCACCCTACCCTGTAGGACATTTAGAAGCTCTACCCTCACCCCCCCTTTTCCGACATGAACACTTTCTTACACCGTAACAGACAACGGACTAACACCAGAGCGGTTTACCTGACATGTCCCAACACACAGGTCAGGCAGAGTCGGGCAGTTGAACATAACCACGCACACCCGATGGCCCGTTACCTTACCCACAGGGATAAAAGGCAGAGCACGAGAGCACATTACGAGCAAGGCCGAACGCACAAGGACACAGCTATACTGGATCGGCAGTTCAAATGGAGGAGAAAGGCAGCGAGACCTAGACGGATGACAAAGGGGGAAGTGCCCTTTCCCTTTACAACTCAAACCCGCAAAGCCTCAGAAAAGGGAAATCATAAAACCAGGAGTCGCAGCTGGCGTGTGGAGGAACAGATGTGAACGGTACACGGGGCCTCCCGCATTGATAACACAGGCGAGGAGGCACGCTGGCTACCGTGTTACCGTCCTTGACTCCAGAAGCAAGACAAGCCAATGTGTTCAACACAGCCAGTGAGTCGGAGAAAGCTGATAGCAAACCGAACTGTGTTGAGCCCAAGTTTGCAAGTGTCAACATTATATGAACGCACAGAACCGAAGAAGAAAGAGCTTGTGTTTGTGTGTGTTTGAACTTTTGGGGAATGCCCAGACAAGGGCCATCTGCAGAGTGGTCAGGCGCCACTGGAGTGCTCATACGAAGGACTCTCGCTGGCCCCTTTTTGTTTTGTGTTGAAATTGGCAATAGGCAAGTTCCAGAAGGCCCTAGGAAAAGGGCAGCGCAAGATTTCAGAGTGGTCCTTCAAGGGTCACGTCAAATCTCTTGTACAACCGAAAGTCTCTGACCCAATGCCGAGAGAAAGCTAGGGGAAGGGAACGCTGCTTTCTGATAAAAATGAGGAAATCATGAACTGTGTTAAAGATGGCTATGTGAACCCAACGGAGGGATGCCTAGAGGAAAGTTACTGAGAGTGAATTGCGCATTGAGATAAAGTAGAGTGAATTGTAAATGTGGCAAACGTGAACCCGGGATGCTGAGGGATGCCTACGAGTTGGGATGAAGAGTAAGACACCCAGGAACAGTGTGTCGACGACAGTGAACCCGGTTGAGGGTGGTCCACATTGTTGTTTGTTTAAAAAGACATTAAAGCTCCTGAATGTTATGAGCGATATTTGAAAGGCCGTAGTGAACCCGACAGAGGGAGGCATATTTTGCAAACAGGATACGAGCCTGGCGGAGGGAGGTGCTAGGGGCGAAGAGTAATCGCCCAAAGGTGCAAGACCACCGAAGGAACTTTTGTTTGCTTGTTGTTTTTTATCCAGCATGCCTTCTAAGGCAATAGACTTTGAGGAAAGACCTGACCCTTGAAGGTTCTGGTATCGTGAAATAGACTTGTGAACCTCATGCTGGAGAGGCCTAGGAGTGTGCTGTGCTCAGGGGTCCCGCCTTGTCACATGCCAAAAAACGTGGGGAAAGGAGACCTTGCCATACCATCCTGACTTATCATTTTGTGAACACTTCTTTTTTTCTGGTGAACATCATCCCACACCCTTTTTGTAACTTAGTGGTAATGATTGACAATAGGTTTTTTAGTATACGCCCTTTTTATTTGACAAGACGCTACTAGGACTGCCTTATTATTTGATGATCGTAGCTTTCTCCCATCTTATTTATTTATTATTTATTTCATTTGTTACACGCCCAGACCCTGGGGTATCACAGTGTGGTTGCAGACATGTTAGTGATTGGTAATACATAATAAAACACAATACTTGACTCTAGCATTGCCTCTGTTCTCATCCTACTTGATCTCTCCTCTCCTCTGCCTTCGACACGGTCAACCATACCATCCTGCTCAACCATCTGCGGGATAACTTGGGCATCACCGATCAGGCTCTGACCTGGCTGACCTCTTTCCTCTCTGATCGACCCTCCCAGGTCCAACTTGGGTCCTTCCTATCATCTATCTTCCTCTCCACCTGTGGTGTTCCCCAGGGGTCTAACCTCTCGCCCTGGCTTCTCAACCAATATCTGGCAACTCTCCCCCGCTGTATTGCCATTTTCTGCTCAAACGTCCAGTGCTACGCAGACAACACTCAACTCATTTTCAGGTAGCCCTCGGCCCCCTCCTCCACCTCTCTCATCACTGATTGCCTAACTGCCATTCAAGATTGGTGTGCCGCCAACAATCTTTGTCTTAATGCCAGCAAGACAGAGATCCTCCTCATTGGCACACCATCACCTTCCTTTCCCCTCACTCTCTGGCCGGCCTCCCTTTGCCCTCCTCCTATCCCCACCTGCAAGGCCAAGAACCTTGGTGTCACCTTTGATTCCACACTCTCCTTCTCCGCCCACATCGGTAATGTATCAAAAAAGTCAAACTTCCTACTGCACCTCTTCAGAGGTATTCTTCTTTTCCTCTCATTCCCCCAGAAGCTCACTGTCTCCCAAACCCTGGTTCTCTCTAAGGTGGACTATTGCAACAGCCTCTTTCTTAATCTACCTGCCTCTACTCTCCGCCCTTTACAACTTATCCAGTGTGAGTCTTGTCCTTGGCCTCAAGCCCTGGGATCGTATCTCTCCCGCTCGGAAATCTCTCCATTGGCTCCCAGTGGATGCAAGGATTAAATTCAAAACCCTCTGCATTGTCCACAATGCTTTCTGTGGCCTGGGTCCAACATACCTTCAGCTATCCCTCTGCAAATACCTCCCATCTCGAGCACTCCGCTCCTCTACCTCTAACTCCCTCAGGGTCAGTCGTTTCTCAAAGAAAAGAGCTGGGGGTAGATCTCTGTCTTCGGCTGGGGCCTCCCTCTGGAACAGCCTCCCTGCCACTCTAAAACTTGAGGAGAACCATCTCCGGTTCCGGAAGCACCTCAAAACCTTCCTCTTTGCTTCTGCCTTCTCCTCTCCTCTCCCCTGTTGATTCTACTCTCCCTCGGCACCATGCACCTGGCCACCCTCTGTCCTCCGGGCCCAGGTACCTGCTCATCTTGCCACCCTCACGCACTGCATCCGGGCCACCCCCTGCACTGGGGTCTGTATCTGTACCCATACATCCCTCCCCTTTTCTTCCTGCACTTTCAGACCTACCCGCCCTGCTGCCATAAACCCAGCACTTGCCACTTGCTGGCTGCACTCCCATTGTTTGTTGCCTTTTTATTTATTATTTTATTATTATTTTTGTTTTTTCCTTCTCGTTCCGCACTCTCCTTTTGTTCCCCCTTCCATGCACTTCTCCCCCTTCCTCCTTTACCATGCACTTGCACGTTCTCAATGTCACTGGGCCTAGTAAGATTGTTGTTTTTGTTCTCCCGTGTTCCCTTTCCCTTGCCTTGTCGCGCTCTGAAACACTTGTGTATGAGCGCGATAGAAATAAAATATCAATATCAATACATTGGTAATACATAAAAGCTAAGGATCATTACAATTTAAAACAGAAAAAAAGTATGCAGGAAATTATACAGTCAGAAGAACATAACAAAGCTAAGTACAGTTTAAGCAGCTGAGGGGTAGGCTAGTATGATTCAGTGACTTGCTAGTATTGGTTGAACAACCAAATTTTCAGTTGCTTTTTGAACCCGAGGAAGGAAGTCTCTTTTTTGATGTTGATAGGGAGGGAGTTCCAGTGTTTGGGGGCTAGGACATGGAAGCTGCTGACCCCTGCTCTGCTGGTGTTGTAACGTGGTGTCACTAAATATTGACTGTTGTTAGATCTCAGTATTCTGACGTTTTCTTTTTTCTGTAGGACATTATTGAGATAGATTGGGGCTTTTTTGACAATACATTTATGCATGAAGTATAGTGTTTTAAAGATAATTCTTGCTTTGACGGGCAGCCAGTGGGCGTCCTTCCTAATTTTGGATATGTGTTTGCGCATGTTTATCCCTAGTGCTGCCCTTAGGGCTTTATTCTGCATAGTTTGCAGTTTACTGACGTTAGTGTTGGAAATGCCTAGTAGTCACACGTTGCAATAGTCCAAATTGGATAACAGCAAGGGTCTAGCCAAGGTAAGGCAAGGTTAGGCAATTTGTCAGGGTCAAGAATTGTCAACTTAACGCTATAAGTTTGGATGTGTAAGCTGTGGAAGATGCAAGCGTACTGATGTGCTTAGTCATCGTGAGATTGGCGTCTAGGTATACGTCTAGGTATACGCCTAAAGTTTTAACTTGCTTGAGAACAGGGATCAGGGTACCATCAATGTTGTTAGAGGAGTAGTCCGGGTGGAGGGACGCTATTTTAATTGGTGATCCCACGATGAGAACTTCTGTCTTCTCATCGTTGAGACAAAGGCTATTTAGCGCCATCCAATTTTGGATGATGGAGTACATTTTGTTATTGGTTAGAGAGTCTTGGTCGTAGTCTCCTGAGATGGGAATGAGGATCTGGGTGTCATCTGCAAAGTTGGTGTAGATGACACCCATATCGTCTAAAGCAGAGAAGAGGAGCTTAGTGTAGGCATTGTAGAGTGTTGGGGATAGGCATGACCCCTGATCTTAGCTTTGTTTAGTTTAGGCGTTTTTCTCACCCATGCATACAGTTTAATAAACACCCTTGAACTGTGATCACTTGTGTCTGTCCTTACTGTTGCCACCATGAGTTCCTTACAGTATTCTGAAGGTGGTTTATGCTTTGGTCTGTGTACCTTCAAGCATTGTGTTGTGTTTTTATAATGTGTTTGACTCTTTAACCAGTACTTACCCCAAGACTTAACTTGGCCTACTTGTATTTATAATAAACTTTTATTTTTTATAATACTTCGGGTTGTACGTTTTTCTATTGAATCCTTGGTATACTACATGCTGTATGTACTTTCCTACAGCCCTCTCTCCCTCGTAAGATGAGCCTGACTGCTCTGTCTACGCTACCCTATACTCAGGTGATACAGCCCTATACTATGAGTGGAGTCTTGTACTGTCTCAGTTGAATAGTTTTACTAAACCCTTAGTTGGACTTCAGAAAAAATGTCCTAACAACATTGATCTTTGATTGCCAATACAGCTCTATAGTCTCTAAATATTGTTGCATTAGTGCCTATGACTCGGTGCCCTTCGAGCCATATACGTCCCTATAAAGTGAACGCAATGTATATGCTGTGGACTTTGTTTCATAGTTATATTCCCCAAGACGATATTTTGTTAGGTCTGTTTGGGTTGTTTCTCCGATGCAAGCATCTGTGCCAGAAGAGCCCCAGGCTTCTGACCCTCGCTGTATTGCCGTATAAGATGGGGCTGATTCAGATATTTAACTTCCCTCAGCACGTTACTGCGAAAACTGTCTAGTTCCCTTCGACTATCCACCAACAGATGTTTCTCCACGGTCCGCTGAAAGTTATTTTCCAGTTCCTTAAGCTTGGATTCATAAGATTCCAATTCTCTACTGATCAATTTTAAAATACCAGCCTCTTTAGCTAAACACACCCCACAAATATAACATTTAAGACTCAGACAATACCCCAACCTATCACCATTTCTTGTGAGTGTATATGCTATGTTGGGTATTATGACGATGCACTAGGTGTTCTCACTTCTCCCCAATGGGGAGCACTTTTCATGGTATACAGTGTTAATAACGAAAATAACGACAAACATTTTCAATGACACCTGAAAAACAAAACAAATGTCGACATTTTTTATAAAATTATATTTCGGGGGTGGTGTAAGGCATAAAAAAGGGTGGGGGGCTTGGGTGGGTTTAGTAAAGAAAGGGAAATGGGGGGGCTTGGAGGGGTGACCCCCAAAAAAATAAAAAAAAACATTCAAAATGTTTCCGTTATTTAGGTGTCACTAAAAATGTATGTCGTTATTTATGGTTTTAAATGCATGGAACCCTTTTCCATGAGGCTAGGGAGGTGCAGTCACTGCCCAATAGTCCCCCTAAGGGTGGTTTAATGCAGGAGCATCTCATGGGGAGGGACTTCCCCTCTGGGGATAAGGACGATTACTTTGGGGACAACCTGTTGTATATCATCAAACCCCCACATGCTGTGGACAGTCATTTCAACATGCCCGCCTGCGTTCTTAAATAACTTAAAATAAATAGCACAGAATAGAGTTTCAAAGTTTCAGAGAAACATTTTATTTTATTTAATCGAGCTCAGCATGGTATGCAATCGCCCATCTGAGCCTCCTACTCTCTCTGAACTCATGATGAGAATAAACAGCTTTATACATTCAACACACATTGCTTCATGACAGGTAATTGAATCACGGGCTAATTGTGAACCCAGGCCAAGGTTTCGGCTTAATCCACGCAGCTGTCGCTTTGGCTAATTTAACTCACTGGGGCCTACTTCACGAACACGTGTAAACAGTCAAAACCAAACAAGTTCTTTTTCTTTTCTGCAAATCAAGCAGTCTTCAAACATGTGCACAGCCAGCTGATTAGAGAACCTATGTTCCTTCAATTTTCAAATGTTCCTTCAATTTTCAAAGCGCCTACAATATTAGTACACAATTTTCTCAATGCCTTTGCTCCCCCTCCATTTCAAACCACTATATGGAAAATAAACCTATGTATTTCTGTAGTGCCTGTGGTACAGCCAATACAGAAAATACTAGGACGAAGAAGAGCACAGAAAACATGGAGAATACTGACTGTGCTAGTACTGAGACGAGGTGGCTCACGGGAGGCATGAGGAATACCAAGGGGCCATTGACAACAGGTGTTGGCATTAAGCTGGGGTGGAGTAAGCCACATATAATGGAAGGAGAAGAAGGACTCTGCATCTTCATCTTCTATCCTCGTTGGAGAACCCTGCACTTGACCCGAAGAGTAGGCTCTGCAGAGGATGCCAGCGAGTAGCTGATGCACTCTGTGATGGGTCCTGCGTTGGCAGGACTGAGCCAAGCGGGAAGCAGGTGATGCAGTGGCAGGACCTCCTGGAGGAGTTGGACCTTGCGGTCCACAAATTGTGCCGAGACTGCAAGAAGCCACAACATGCAGAGCCACCTCGGAAGCAGTATCCTGGCAGACGGCTGCAGGAAGCGGGAACGCGACCGATCCCAGTCCTCAGAGAGACCGGCGCCATGCAAGCAAATCCCAGAAGGTAACGGGAAGCACGGGCGGACCGGTAGGGACATGGGGGGAGTAGAGAGGTCTCTGCTTCATACTGCTGCAAGCGTAAGACCTATCAGATGACCATCAAGGGTCGCAGACCAGCATCGCAGCGAAGAGTGCATCCAAGGAACTCTTCCTCATACCAGTGGCAAAGATGTCCACTGACCACCAGAGAAGGATCTTGGACTCTAAGAGAAGAGAACCCAGCAACCAAGGAAATCTTCCTTGTATCAGTGATAGAAATAAGTTCACTGACCACCAGAGAAGGGTTGAGGACCCTAAGAGATGAGAACCAAGCATCTGAGGAACTCTTCCTCGTACCAGTGGCAGAGATGTCCACTGACCACCAGAGAGAAGGGTCTGGGACCACAACAACAGAGAACCAAGCATCCGAGGAAATCCTCTTTCATACCAGTGGTGGAGATAAGTCCACTGACCATTCGAGAATGGTCTGGTACCCCAAATAAAAGTAGGATTTGGAACTTTGTTGATGTAGTGGAAAAAGTATCAATATAAAACTTAAGTTGAGAAAGTACTTGCAAGTACCAGGAGAAGGGAGTCATTCTCCTGGTAAGACACCCGAATCCTTTCAAGTACACTGAAGAGACGCCAGGTGAAGGGATTCATTCCCCCTGGCCTTGTGAAGCCTTGTTGTGAACTGTATTGGAAAGTGCAGACCATTACCAGGAGAAGGGATACATGCTCCTGGTCCAGAAAGGTGACTGTACTTAGTGCTGGAACTGCCAGGTAGGGGAAGGGAGTCATTCCTCCTGGCATTTGTTTACAAGAGGACTTTTTTGGGAACACCGTCCGTATACAAGGAGAAGAGAGTCATTCTTCTGGGAAAAGAACCTTCCGTTGGACTGCTACAAGCCATCAGAAGGGAGCCATTTCCAATGGCATCTTTTTACAAGAGAACATTTTGGAATTGACATGTGTATACCAAGAGAAGGGAGTCATTCCCCTGGAGAAGGAACTTTCTGTTGGATTATTTTAGTCTTTAGTTATAGTGACACAGGACAGTGGACTTTTCATTTGGACGGACATTCTGACAGTTCCTTAGTATAAGTTGGAGGTAGGGACACCCCTCTCCGAGATGGGGATAGTGAGGGTTCTTTTACAATCAATTAAATTCTAGAACCAGTGTCAGCATCCTTCTTCGACACCCTTACAGTATGCACACGACTTCTGTGGGGAGATCTTAACTGGTCATAAAAGATGTGAAATAAGGTGGAAGGTTGCTAAGCAAGAACTTAATTCTCTTTGGGAGGTTACCTCTTTATCAGGTGGAAAGGAACATCCGCTTGTGAACCTCTACGGGCAGACTGGCCTATGCATGCAGTGCAGTATACTGAAAAATTGTCCAGAGGTTGTTTATTTATTTTTAGAGGTATCAAACATTTATTTATTGAGATACATTATTTTCCACAATGAATTAATCATTAATTAATAAACACACATTAAATTACATTAACATTGCAGAAGAGCATAAGACACCAGATAATAAAAACCTAACACAACCATCATTCATCAACAATCAAACCATTATTTGTAACTCAAATCAATCAACCTCATTCACTCACAGTAAAAATTCGGACTACGACTTTTAGTACAATCCATATGTGGTAGCGTTTTATAAATTAGCCCCACATAATCTTAAATATTTCATTTCATCCACATAAAATGTGTATCAGCACAATTAACCAGAAGTGTGCTCTATTCCACGGAGTGGGTACATTCAACAGAAAATGGTAAATCCCATCCCCGGATGTTCTTCTCTACCGGTTTCGACGTTTTGAAAAATAATTGAAATAACGTCTTCGTCAGGAGAAACAATTGATACATTACTACCACTGACTCCCAATGTCATATGCTCTAAATAGTCAAACCCATAAGTGTGACTCAGGGAAATTCAACAGGATTTCTAAGTCTCGTGAAACAAGGCTGGAATTATTCCAATGATCGAACCGCTGTTGCCGATATGGATATTAACTCAGCACAAATGAATCAAGATTCTATTTTGTGACTGGAGCCTGCTGGAGGTAGCCGTGCGTGCTGCCGAAGGAATATTCCGGTCAAAATCTCGGATGCGCGTTGTGTCGGCAGTGGGAATCGGACCCGAGGTCTCTCCAAGAGTTTCCCCCATGCAGTGAACAGTGAACAGACGAGGGAAAGGAAAACGTGCACCGTGGGAGACCTGGGTTCAGAGGTGCCGCATTAGACCAGGAACACGGAGGGAGGTTCAACAGCACAGAAATATCATGTACAATAACACAGCATGGAAGAATGGACAGTGTGTAAGGCTGCAGGCCTAACGTTTCCCTCACTCAATTAAGCATTCAGTTTCTGGTATTCTCTGTCATCGTAGCCTGGGTCTACCTAGAGCCCACATCCCTCCAGAGTCTCTGACAAGACTATCTTTCATCCATCTCTCTCTTTGGTGGCTGCAGACATAGGCCCACAGCCATGCTTTCTGGTGTCAGCCTTTGCATATTTGAAGATCCCTCTCTCTCTATTCTTAAGCACGGGGCTCACTGTAGAAGGCAGTGCAGGAGGGCTCTGACACAGAGCTGGACCTGCAAACAGGAAATCTCTGGAAGGAAGGCCTCTCGCACCCCATGGACTATGACCTATATGGGGTCCCTCATTAACACGAGACACACTGGGGCGGAGTCACCACCCCCAGCTTCTAGAACAGACCGTACTACCCCGCCACCTGGATGTAGTTAGGAATTTCATCACTGTGTTCATCTTGGGCAGAGAGGCATGGGGGAACTCTGAACACCATGACCTCTCAGGCAGTGGCGATCCTCCTTTTCTCACATAGACTCTTGCAGGCATGATACATGTTTAGAACATGTGGATGACACAGTAAGTATACTTAGAACCCTCAGAGGGGGATTGCAAAAGGTTTGGAAGTAGAATTAGATCAAGGGTCGATAATTGATGTACTTTGGCACTCTTGCCAATCAGACCAAGGAAGTAGTAATACGCCCCGTGGCACACCCAATATCCAGGCCTGGTCCCAGTACCTTAATGAAAGACACAGACACACGTCAGCCTGCTACGGGCTCCCGGCGGCAACTGGCACGCACGGGCTCTCCTTTTTTACTGCACATGCACGGCCCTCGTTCCGGGTCACGCATGCGTGCTCCATGCGTAACATCAGGGTTGATGACTGGTTGTTGGACGTGAGTACACTTGCCTCATTTGAGAAGCTACGGTTTGAGAGGAGGGAACGTTCACATCATTTTATACAATTAATTTAGAGTTCCTTGAATGTATACTTGACTTACTATGTTTTTTGTGTGCCATCATTTTATTTGTTTTAATACGTTCCCCAGGTTCTCTTGCTGTCATATTGTTGTGTGAGTGGAACCCGCCAACCCCTTGATCCCTTCACCAGTTTTTCTTCCCTTCAGAGTTATTTTGGACTGGTGGAGTGTGGTTGGAGGCTCTAATTGCAGTAATGGCCTGGGGTTTCCTTGTTGGCACTAGCTGTACTACTATTTGTAATTGAATTGTTACCCTGTTTACTGTATAATGAATTCGAAAAAAAGTAGAAATAGTTTTTAAAAGATCTGCAATATTTAAGCTTCATTTTTCCCAGCAGCTCCAATGTAATTCTTGCCCTGTGTGCCTTTTCTACCGTTTCGGCGGTACACCGTTCCAGGTGACCTTACTCTAGCGGCAGGCCAGCACAACTCTACCTTACACGTCTGGCCTCTGCAGCAGACACTGCTTGCAGCAAGGCCTGCTTTGCACTGGCTCGTTTGCCCCCCTCAAACCCCCCAACCCCCCGCCCCCAGAGTGCAATATTATCGCATTTCATTTTAAGAGCGCCATTCAATTTAGAGGTATGTTCTCATTAGCACAACGCTTTGTGGTCCGAGCTTTTTTCGTCCGAAAATCCATGCTTTCCATTGAAACGGGGAATGTGGGCTCTGCAAAGAAGCGCTCCAGGAGTTCATGGTAAAGCCATAGAAAGGATCCACTCTCGAGGCATTCTGATTGTAAGGTTGCAAGGCCAGTCTGATGGCCTGGCAACTTTCCTAGAGCACAGTTCTGCTGTTTTCCGAAGAGATTTAAAAAAAAAAAACATATTTCCAGTTATTCTTAGTTTTGTTCACCTCTGAGCTGCCATTAGATGAGTTTATCCACCGTGCTTTTATTTTTTACTACAGTATAGGGAATTTTATATACTTCCATGGTATTTGTAGGTGGTAATTCTGTAGTGGTTCTCAGTTTCTTTTGTTCGTACTCTCTCCCGCCCTGATTGGTCGAGAGCCATATCTCAGTGAGACGGGTCTCAAGCCCCACCGACTGCTTGCCAGGATAGTTCTTGGCTTGAAGTGTATTTGTATTTTCATGTATTTAAAGAACAGGGCTGTCCCTTTCGATCAAAAATGACTTACAGTAACATATTTACAGGTGGCAGAGCCATTTCCCCAAGGCTGCCTGTACAGAAGCAAAAAGATGAGAAAAGGGGGCGAGCCAGTTTATCAGGGTGTGCAAACAAAGTGGGACATGGACCAGGGACAAATATATATACAAATAAGAAATTGTTGACTTCCAAGGCTAACATGAACCTATGGGGCAAGAGCTGCAACCTAAAGAGGCTTATTGTGTAGACATTCGCAATTGAGGCTCAGTGGAGGGTGTTGTCAGGCGGGGAGGATTGGGGGTGTCTGCAGCTTGCTCTCCATAATATCGCAGGATGATTTAGGATTTTTCGGAGCTGTGACTGGTGTTGACAAACCAAGTATACTCCGAGTTGGTGCCAGGTAATTGTATCGGTGTTAGAGTGGCAGTGGTGTTGGCATTGGCAGTAATGTAATTTTTTTCATTTTTTTTGTAATATGGGCATGAATGCCCTAAACCCTTTTTTGCTATATGATTGCACCCGACCCTTTCCTTTCAAACTGTTTGCTTTTAAAATATTCCCGTTTCCTTGTTTCTAATAAAAGTGACATTAGGGCCGGTGTAAAGACAGCCTCGCACCACTGCACTCACGTGTCAAGCTTGGGCTGGGCAAATGGTGACTATGCTGTGCTTGTGCTTCCTGGGAGTAGACTTGAGATGTCAAATGGGAATATATTGGGCGTCGGAGGGGGGCGTAACAGCCTGGGAATATACCACTGCTGGTATACAGGGTGTCTACATACTGTGATTGTCAAACGTAGGAGTGCGCTGGGATTGTGCCACTGCTGACTGGAAATATACTAGTAGTTTGCAAACTGGAATTGTAGAAGAGTGCAATGGGATTAAACTGGCATTGTGTAATTGTAAACTACAATCCCAATGGAAATGTGTATACTAGAACACCAGACAAAAGGAGACGTTACTGGTATTGTATTATTTTAAACACACTGGCATAATGCAAACTGGGACGATGCTGGGTCGCTCCAACGTGTAGTGCACTGGAATTGTCCAGACTGGGCCAAGTACTGCGATTTGGCAGACTGGCAATATCCTCTAATTCTGCAACAGTACATTGGGGGGTATACTGGATGCAATGCTATGTCTATACTGGAAATTCGTAAACTGGGAATATGCTGGGTTTGGGGAACTGGCAATACATTGGGATTGCACAGACTTTGAATGTACTGGGGCTGGCAAACTAGAAATATACTGGTGGTGTTAAATCTGGACATATACTGCAAATGTTTATCTCGGAGTAGATGTTGACTGTGCAAACTGGAAATTCCAAACTCTGCGTGTGCTGGGATTTTGAATACTGGAACACGCTGGGTTTTGGTCAAACTGTATGCTTACTGGGATTGTGCCAATAGGACCACATAAGGGATTGTCGAACTCAGAATCCACTAGGGTGTGGAAAACTGGCAATGTACTGCGAGTGCTCACATTCGGAATACTCTGACAACACCAGTCTGGCACTGTTTTGGGATCATGCTGGAAGGCAGAGGGATTTTTCAAACTGGCAATAGACAGGAATTGTGTAACAATACTGGAATCCTGCAAACACAATTGGAAAACAGCAAACATACTGGATTTGTGCAAACTGAAAATGTACTGGAATCCTAGTAACTTTAATATCCTGGGTTGCCAAACTGGGAGGTGACTGGAATTTTGAAATTGGTAGTATGATCAGATTGGCAAACTGACAATATACATGGCTGTTATACTGGCAGTTCATTGTAGTGGGTAAACTTATTTATTTATTTATTACATTTATATAGCGCGCAGACAGCCCGGGGGCATTGTGGCACTGTTACTTGTAAGGAAAACTTAGTTACAAAGGGTAAAGGTTGTGCCTTGGGTTAACAGTGAGGCAGTGACCTGTGATCAGATATAGGTGGTGTCATACCACGTAATGCATCAAACATGAACATTCATGAAGGCTAGGCATATGTTTGTTAGGTGAACAGGGTAGTTTTCAAGGCTTTCCGAAAGGCGGCCAGTGAGGGTTCAGAGCGCAAGGAGCTAGGGAGGGTGTTCCAGTGTACGGCAGCGAGGTACGGGAAGCTAGCGCCCCCTGCTCTGGCTCTTTTTACCCTGGATACTGAGAGCATGCTGGCGTAGGGTGACCTGATGGGTCTTGCAGAGGAGACCGGGTGGATCCTCTGAGAAAGGTACATTGGGGCGGCAAGATGGACGCATTTGTGGGTGATGCTTAGAGCTTTGAATAAGATCCTTTCCTTTATGGGGAGCCAGTGGGATGCTTTTCTGGCAGCGGTGATGTGCTCTCTCTTGGCAATGCCTTGTGCAGCACGCAGGGCATTGTTCTGTATTACTTGGAGCTTCTCAAGGTTTTTGTTGGAGGTCCCTAGGAAGAGACTATTGCAATAATCAAGCCGCGAGCCAGTTATGGCCCTGGCTATGTTAGTGCATGTTTCTTTTGACAGATAAGGTCTGATTGCGTTAAGGAGTTTTGCATGGTAAGCAGCAGAGGAGGCAATGGCGTTTACTTGTCTGGTCATGGATAGGTCGGAGTCTAAGTAGACGCCTAGTGTCTTTACTGTGTCTAGTACTGGGATCTTGATTGAGTCAATAATGAAGTGACTAAACTGTGCGTCAAGTTTTTTGATGGTGTCAGGGGAGCCTACGAGTAGGAGCTCAGTTTTGTCGGAGTTAAGGCAGAGGCCGTTGATAGCCATCCACATTTGGATTGTGTTGTAGATGTTGTTGAGGGTGGCAGAGTCCGTGTCATAGTCTCCTGTCAGGGTTAGAAGGATCTGTGTATCGTCGGCATAGTTGGTGTAAGAGATGCCCATGGCGTCAAGGATGAGGAAGAGGGGGCGGGTAAAGATGTTATAGACGGTGGCGGAGAGGCAGGAGCCTTGGGGCACCCCACATAGCATGATGGAGGGTGATGCCGTGGCTAGGTCAGAGAAGACCTGCATGATCCTGCCTTGGAGGACGGAGGTGATCCATGTGGTGGCTTCTTGAGAGAAGTTGGCTGTGGAGGAGAGGTGGTGGTAGAGGATGTCGTGGGATACAAGAGCAAAGGCTGCCGACAGGTCCAGGAGAAGGAGCAAGACAGGTTTGCCTTGGTCCCTTGCGTCGTCCATTTGGTTTTTAAGGTCGAGTAGGGCAGTCTCTGTCCCGTGTCTTGGGCGAAAGCCGGATTGTCTCAGTCCAAGGAGGTTCTGTTCTTCAAGGAAGTGCTGGACCTGCAGGTAGGCTGCTTTGTCTAGAATCTTGAGGAGGAAAGGGACAGTGGTGATGGGGCGGTAGTTATTAGGGGAGGTGGGGTCAAGTGTGGGTTTCTTTATGAGGGGTCGGACCCATGCTTCCTTGAGGCATGTGGGGACTTTCCCTGTGGTGAAGGAGGCGTTGACGAAGGCTGTTAGGAAGGGCGCCAGGGTGTCTGCACAGTCTTTGATGATGGAGGCAGGACAGGGGTCGCCTTTGCAATTGGAGGGTTTTATGTTTTTCATGATGTTGATCATGTCTTTTTCTTGGATGGTTTTAAAAGAGAAGGTGGGTGGGGCCTCTGAGGGTGAGGGGGGCGGTGGTGGCGGGGAGGGTGTAGTGTGGGTGGAAAGTGATAGTTTGGTGTTCACGATTTTGGCTTGGAGGGTGCTGATCTTATTGCGCATGGCTGTTTGGATGTTGTCACACCATTCTTTATCCTTGGTGAAGTTTTGGGGGGTGGGTGTGGGGGTTTCAAGTTCCCTGAATATGGCGAACATTTCCTTGGTGTTCGATTTGGCCTCCGTGATTCTATCTTCAAAAGATTTAGCTTTGGCTTTAATGATGGCTTTCTTATAATTATTTGCAAGGGATTTGAAGTTGAGTTTGTCTTTATCATCCCGGGAAGTTTGCCAAAGAGCTAATGCTGCTCGTTTGTCGATGCGTAGTTTTAGAAGGTCTTGGGTGAACCACGCATTAGCATGTCTAGTGGGTTTGGTTTTGCGTGGTTTAAGTGGGGCGATGGTATTGATTGCTGCCGTGATGGCAGTATCGTAGTTTTTGGCCAGGGTTTCTGGGTCGTTGGGGAATGGGGCTCTGAAGGCAGGTCCCTGTAAGAAGGGAAAGAGTCTTTCTTTGGTCAGTTGACGGGCACTCCTTGTAAGGGCTGGAGGTAAGGGTAGAGGGGAGTGGGAGGTGGTTGTCGTGGTGGGGATGTTGGTGGTGATGGTGTGGTGATCAGACCTTGGGGTGGGGGTGTTGCCTGTGACTGTGAGGGGACAATTGTGGTGGGCGATCCAGTATAGAGATCTGCCTAGGGTGTGTGTGGGGTTAGTGATGGTGTTGATGAATCCTAGGGTGGCTAGGGCTGTGTCAAGAGCTTTGGCCGCGGGGTCTTTGGCGTCATTGAGGCCAAGGTTGATGTCTCCAAGGAAAATGGCTTTGGAGGACTTTTTAAGGTTGTCCACCAGGAGGTGGGTGATGGAGGCCTGGAAGTCTCCTAGGTGTCCTGGTGGTCGATATATGAGGTGTAAGGTGATGGTGCATTGGTGAGAGATGGTGAGTTTCAATTGAAGGTAGTCGCTGTTATTGTTAATAGTTTTGTCCACCTTTCTGATGGTGATCGAGTCTTTGGCTATGAGTGCGACACCGCCTCCAGTGGTCAGGCGATCTTGTCTCGTGATGGCATAGCCAGGTGGGAGAGCGAGGGATAGGGCGGGGCCTGAGGCTTCGTGTAGCCAAGTTTCGGTGACCATTAGAAGATCTAAATCTAGGGTGGTAATGAGGTCGTGGATGTCTAACGCGTGCGCATTGATGGATCGGGCGTTGATGAGGGCACATTTGAGGTGTGGTTCAGGGGTGACATTGATGGTTGAGGGTGGCACATCCGAACCAGTGGGGTGCGCATTTTCTGGGGTCATAGACACAGATAAAGTGGCATTTGCATCATTAGGTAGCATGGCAGTGGTAGAAGAATTGCAGATTGCGGTAATTACATTCAGACCAGTGGGGGGCATATTTTCCGGGGTCATAGACACAGATAAAGTGGCATTTGCATCATTAGGTAGCATGGCAGTGGTAGAAGAATTGCAGATTGCGGTAATTACATTCAGACCAGTGGGGGGCATATTTTCCGGGGTCATAGACACAGATAAAGTGGCATTTGCATCATTAGGTAGCATGGCAGTGGTAGAAGAATTGCAGATTGCGGTAATTACATTCAGACCAGTGGGGGGCATATTTTCCGGGGTCATAGACACAGATAAAGTGGCATTTGCATCATTAGGTAGCATGGCAGTGGTAGAAGAATTGCAGATTGCGGTAATTACATTCAGACCAGTGGGGGCATATTTTCCGGGGTCATAGACACAGATAAAGTGGCATTTGCATCATTAGGTAGCATGGCAGTGGTAGAAGAATTGCAGATTGCGGTAATTACATTCAATCGTGTGGGTGACACGTTATCGTGAGACTTAGACATTGTATCCAGACATTGTAACTTAGATTATAAGATTGTACTGGTATTGCTAAACTGGGATAGTAATGGGATTATGGAACTGGGAATATACAGGGATTAACTATGTCTGTTCTCAGATTATCAAATTGGAAGTGCACTAGGATTATCAAACAATAGCACACTGAATATTCCAGAATGTAAATACACTGGTTATGTAAAATGGCAGTATACTGCAATTGTGTAACAGGATCTAGGAGTACAGGAATTCAGCAAACTATTTCTCCAGCATGGGGTCTGGCATGGATTCACATGCTCATGAACATTCCCCGTCGTCAGGCTGGTACTCCTCGGTAATAGAAAAAACAGTTTCACTTTCACTTTAAAACTGTTTTTCTCCTCTAAACCAATCGCTGTCCTCTGAGTCCTACTGCCCCCATACAATGACAGTCCTCTCCCTAAGTTCCACCCCTGGTGGCCATCTTCAGATTTTTACTGCACGCTTCAGTTTTGGAAGTCCTCAAGTTGCTTTCTGAGCTAATGCCATACTTGACCAAAATAGTTCGAATTTTGACTGATTTTTGCTTGATCATCTTCGACAAAGGACAGAGACCGGCAGCAGAGATCGGCCATCGGCGAAGATCTTCATCCACCATCGGATCGTCATCGAAGTTTTGAGAAGGCCCGACCTTGGGCCTACTTTGCGCCTTTCAGCTATGACTGAAGAGAAGAAGGAAAGTTGAAGCCTGTTCAAACTCTGCGCAAAGTGTGGATTAAGAAACATCATTGTGGAAGACTGGCGTCATAAATGCTTATATTGCCTGCATCAGGACCACGATGAGGAGGGATGTGAGGTGTGCCGTGGTCTCTCGAAGAAAACCCCAAAAGACCGCTACAGCAGACCGTCAGTGTGGCTCGGGTCGAACAAATCCTCTGATTCAGTCCTGTGCAGGGTCAAGCATCACCTAGGACCGGCCAGTCTGAGAAGCAAACTCCCTCTGGGAGGAGGATCGAGATCCTTAGAGGACGCCCCGCTCGCAAGGGGTTCAAGAGAAGACCAAGCTCTGTGACGCTAACACTGCTGGGCTCGCCACTGATGTGGGTCCTGAGTCAGGCAGAAGGCGATCGCCATCACCGTCGGCCTCCACGGTGAGCCTTCCAACGAAGGGGGCCTCTTCGAAGAGAAAGTCTTTAACCTGGTACAAACTCTGCATGTCCATGGAAAAGTCTGTATAGAACTCGTCGAAACTGGCTAAGACCTCGCAGCATTCCAGGTCAACGGAGTCAACGACGGCACGGTCGACGAAAGCAGCGATGAGCACATCGTCGATGAAGTCAGCAACGTCCACGGAGACAGCATTGAAGGAGAGTGGGTCCGCAAAGCAAGTTTTTGCCGCTCCACGGGTGTCCTTACCACCGATTCGAGAAACAGCTGCAGCGACGAAGACAGCAACCACTCCGGGATCAGGGAAAGACCCGGTAGCCACACAGACCCAGCAACCTCTTGAGAAGGAGAGAGAGAGACAGTCTCCCCAAAGGACCTTCCCCGGTACATGGACCAGCGGGCTACTCCTGACAGGCTGCGGCAGATCTACTCGAGTACCAACGAGGAAAATGATCACCAGGAAGATTGCTATACAGATCACAAAGGGTCCCCTGCTTGCAAGAGGAGGTGTGTCAGACCCTACACCGCTGGCTCTGTTCACCTCTAGACCTAGGGATGTGTCGCTGGACATTCTAACAACCCTGCACACACTGGTCAATGAAATCCAGCAGAGGGTGCCTCCAGGACCTACGCCTTCACGGGACACACAAGAGCCTCTGAGGCTAAGCTCGCCCCCGTGAAAGAGAAAGGCCAAAGGGGGCGCTGGTCCTCGCCATAATCCCACTCCTCCACCACCACCACCACCTCATTGAGAAAAGACCCCACCCGGAGCCCTAGCCCGCATATGGGCACAGACACCGCTACCATGGCTACGGCCACCGACGACTTCATCACGGCCAATGGGGAAACTCTGCACGCGGACAAGCCCCATAGGGCCTCCCCACCCGGCGAAGTCAGATCCTTTCATTCCGTCATGCAAAGGGCCTCTGGACTGTCTGTTAGTCTCTGAGGAGACCAAGAAAGAAGGCTTCCTGTACCAACGGCGCAAGTCGTGAAAGAAGACCATCATGTCTGTTCCCTTCCTGGACGACGTCTGGGAAGATAGCCTGGCTCTAATGAGAAACCCGAGTATGGCCCTGACCAAGTGGGACAGCTTGGAAAAGAAGTACAGGGTTCCAGATTCTGCCCCCAGGTGCTTAAGGTCTCGGGTGTCGCCTGATTTGTTGGTCTCGGCCTCAGCCAGGAAGTGCTCGGTGAACCTGTCATCGTCACCATGGACAGATGGGTGCTGGACGCTCTCGGACAGGGGCACACCTTGAAGTTCCAACGCTGATGTCCCTGTGTTCCGCTGATTCAGTGACAAGAACAACATGGACCACTACTTCTGCAGGAGGTGCAAGCCATGTTGCAGAAGAGGGCAATAGAACATGCACGCCAGCATCTCCGGGGCTCCGGAGTATACACCAGGTACTTTCTGGTTCAAAAGAAAACAGGGGAGGTGGAGGCTGATCCTAGATCGTCATAGTCTCAACAAGTATTTGAAGTCCCAAAAGTTCCAGATGGTCACTTTGCAACACGTGCTCGGCCAGCTAGAATGGCAAGATTTTCTAACGTCTTTGGATCTGGAGGACGCCTACCTCCACATCCCCATACACAAGAAACACTGCAAGTTCCTACGATTCGTAGTTGAAGGTCAGCATTACCAGTTCAAGGCTCTGCCTTTCGGCCGGAAATCAACCCAGGGGTTTTTACAAAGTGCCTGGCCCCGCTGGTGGCACCACTTTGTTTACAAGGCATCTACGTATAGCCCTACATGGGCGACTGGCTGGTGCGTTCACGCTCACACGCTCTTGCAGGCGAACACACATCGAAGACCATACATCTGCTGACGGAGTTGGGGTTCTCCATAAACTATCCGAAGTCTTGCTTGACGCCATCTCAGGACGCACTGTTTCTACGTGCCCGGCTCAACACAGTGTTTGGCATCGCACACGGAGGAGATGGTGAGAGCCATATAAGGCAGGGTACAGCGCTTGTCGTCGGTTCAGACGATGAAGGTTCGGTCGATCAAGTCAGTGCTGGGCATGATTTCCTCCTGCATCAGCCCCATTCGCCTGTGCAGACCTCACATGAGGCCTCGCAAGGATTTCCTGGACGCAAGGTGGATGCGGGTGTCAGAGAATTTTGCAGACAAGATCTTGCTCAATGAGGAGTTCAATTGGGCGATTCCGTAGTGTGGAGTACAGCCGCATCTCATCCAGGGAGCTCCATTTCAGGTTGCTCCTTACCAGGAGACGTTCACCATGGACGCCTCTCTAGAGGGATGGGGAGCCCACGCCGGACAGTTGCATGCCATAGGCTTCTGCAAACCGGAGGAGAAGACCTCCACATCAACGTCCTGGAACTTAGGGCCATATTCTGGGCCTTCAAGTCTTTTCTCCCGTCGTTGAAGGGCAAGATGGAGGATCTTCACAGACAACACCACCACCACCATGGTCTACTTCCGGAAACAGGGAGGGGGCCTGCTCATGGGTGCTTTTCAAAGAGGTCCAGGACCTCTGGCAATGGGCCGTTCGTCAAGGCATATTCCTCGGGCCGTTTCATCTAGTGGGAGTCAAGAACACCATTTCGGACTCGCTCAGCAGGGAACAGCATTATTTCCACGAGTGGGAACTTCACCAGGACCAGGTGGATTTTCTGTTCGGCAAATGGCACCAGCCCAGATCGATCTGTCTGCAACGGCTGCAAACACCAAGTGCCAAATGTTCACCAGCAGGTTCCCTCAACCGAGGAGCATGGGAGGCACGTTCTCATTCCCGTGCAAAGTACGGTTCCTGTACGCTTTCCCTCCATTTTCACTCCTCTTATGTGTGATCAACACACTCAGACAGTGCCACTGCAGGATAATACTCGTTGCCCCGCCGTGGTCACAGCAAATCTGGTATCCAGGCTTAGTACGTCTGTCAGTGGCCCCATCCATCTGGCTGCTGCTGTCCCCGGATCCTCTAGTCAGAGAAGGGGTCGGGGGGGGGGGGCGATTCTGCATCATGACCTGGAGTCTCTGAACCTGAGGGCATGACTCCTGCAGCCCTAGAGTTTGGTGGTTATGCTTTACCTGCAGAATTTAGGAACATCCTGGCCAGGGCCAGAGCCTCGCCAACGCTGAAGTGCTACGGACATGAATGGAAACGTTTCTGTATGTGGTGCCGGAATCGGAAGATTACCCCTCTGGGTGTCACTGCTCCGCAACTTCTGCCATACTTGCGTTCCTTGGCCAAAGCGGGACTGGATCATGCCTCTATCAAGGTGCATCTCGCCGCAATATCCAGGTGCACCGGGTCCCCGGCAGACCTTCGCTGTGGTCTCAAAGGCTCGTCAAGGAGTTCCTCAAGGGACTCTTCCGGACTTTCCCGCCAGTGAAAGCCCCTGCCCCGGCTTGGGAGCTCAATGCTGTGCTAACTAAGCTCATAGGAGTGCCCTTCGAACCTATGCATCAGGCCCGCTCAGGTTTCTCTTGTGGAAGACTTCTTTCCTCGTGGCCACCACCTGTGGAAATTGAGGTCCTGTCTTGCAAGCAGCCTCACTTGTCTTTCCACGCTTCAAAGGTTGTACTGCGTACACACCCAACCTTTATGCCAAAGGTACTGTCGGAATTCCACCACAACGAACCTTTGGTGTTACCGGTCTTCTTTCCGAATCCGTCGTCGCCAGCGGAAAGGGCTTTGCATTCGATGGACGTTGCTCGTGCCTTGAAGTTCGATGTGGCACGAACAAAGAATTTTTGGAAGACTTTTCAATTTTTCATTAAATTTGGACCTGTAAATCAAGCAAAGGCCTTGTCGAAGGCTTCCATCTCCAGGTTGCTCTCTGGCTGCACCATGCACTGTCATCAGATTAACTTGGGTAATATTAAGAAAAAACATATTCCTAAATATATAGTCTTAAGGGAAGAAGGAGAATAAAGGGACGGAAAAGTTATCCCACATTAGCAACAGGACCTACTATTAGGAATATCAGATAAGGACTGGGGTAGGCTTCCGCATTACCTAAGAAGACGGCATTCATGTGCAGTTAGTATGTCATAATAGTCCCTCATAGGCCACAACCATTGGCTAAGTTGAAGGGTACCGTAGCAGGTACTGGTTTTAGACGTAGGTAGTAATGCTCTGTTATGCACATCTTGGTGACCTGTAAGGTCCTTTGTCCATTTTGGGTGGAGTACTTAAGAAGAGACAACCAGTCCTTGGGCGGCATAAATTAAGAGACCTGCAGGTAATGGTTTATAAAGAGAAAGTCCCAAGGAAAACCTAGTAGTTTTGTTTTTACTGCAAACACAATAATGTATTGGGGGTTGCCTTGTAGAACTCAAAATACAATTACAAAAGTAGTCAAAAAGGAGTGTATGCCGGTGCAAGAAGTAAAGCAGTTTTATTCCGGGCCACAGATGCAGCTGCGACAGCAAATTGAAACGGATCGCGGAACAGAACTGCATGAAAAGGCGCTGTCAAAGCACCGCCCTCGAAATGAAAATGTTTATAGAAAGCAAAATAATTAGCATTTGCGATCGTGCGACATAGAAACAATCTCGCCGCGCACAAATTATTGGCCCTTGCATTTTGGACCCGTATAGGAATACACACATTGCAATTGATCATTGGGTCCACAAACCTTCCCACACCGCCCTCAATTACAGAGTTGTGATGTCACAGTCCCCCCCCCCAATTCCCACAACACAAAATTATCTGATTGAAACATTTGAGACGACCAGCGGAACTTAATTATTCTGCCCTGGTCGCCTCTTTTTAACTCTCATGGGAACGGCTACCCACCATGACACCATCAGAGCCTTGAACCACGGACATACTGCTGCGCAATTGTTGCATATTGGGAACACTCTAACCCTCTTCCCAGGGAAAATGGTCTGCGGGCGATTTGAAACTGCTGTGGTTCTTGCCGGCTTCACTAGAAAATCACATTTCATAAATGATTTTGAATTTTAAAATGGTCATATATTCCTCTTTCACTGGCAGACCCTGTAAACTCTAATCAGTTGACCTTGAAAAAGAACAACCTCTGTGTGCTTCTCTCAACGCTGGCCTGGGATCGCATGCTCTGTACTAATGAACCAGCTGTAACAGCCTTTGCCGCAAGCAAAATGCTTGCACACGCTTAAAGCAGAAGCAAGCTTTTGGGGCCTATTTACCACTAAGTTTGATTACCTGTGCCCCAGGATTAGTTTTATTAAGCTTTTAATATCACAAATATCAGAAAGAGCCCCATCCCCTTTTTTACAGTGCTATTGTCGCATCTAAGTACGTTCCTTCATACAGCGCTGAACTAGAATTTTTATTACATTATTCCCCCCTGTTATTAATTCATTAATAACTAAATCATTTTTGGCTTATCGTTCTTTTTTAGCAACTTCATCTTTATGGATCCATATTTGTTCTAACCGTGTCATGTCTTCCTAGTCTCCTCCCAACTGTTCAGATCTTCCCCAACCCAGACACACCCTCTCTAATCCTTTAGGCATTGGATCCAGTATTGGTTATGATTTTCAACATCAGCAGGTTGTGTAAACACCCATCCATCAGGATTCTCTCCTTCATTTTCTCCCATTATTTTCTTCCTGCTTTTCATTTCTATACTATTCTTGATCAACACTCAAGGGTAACATCAAATGTCCTTTTTACTTATTAAAAAATACTTTGAAAATGTTCTTAATAACGCAGAAGGTGCTGAGAAGACAGTCACTCGAAACAATCCAGAAGGTCAGGTGGGCACCCATGCGAATACTCTGCCAAACTAGTCTTTAGCTTGCACTCCATTGACCTCGCTCGTCATCTTTCCCTGGAGTGTCCTTAACTCTTGTATAGCTGCACTTAAAGTTCCATTAGAAGCCTCACTATCAGGGTTTGCCGTACAGCAGCTTGACCCAAATCGGGTGCACATGCCTCCTTCAATGGCTGTTAGGAGGTCCAAAACGAAACGATTTTGAAGGGCCACCAAGCGCAACGCCCTCATCTCTTCTTTGATTGCGTTTAATCCTTTCAGTCTAATTAGCTAGTTGTAATAACTCATAGCGCGTTAGCTGCAGCCATTTTGAATTGGCTGCAGCCTGCACTCCTGGAAGTAGCAACGAAGTAAACAAGGTTGCAGCAGAAGAGAACAGATGGTACTCATCCGGAATAGCAGCCAGGTTGTCTGAACTTTATCTGTAGAAATAGTTGCTTTCTCTATTCCTTCTCATTATTTTTCCTTGCTCATTTTGATGTGCCATATTCCCCTTCGGTGCGATCTTCATGGCAGTGCTATTTCGAGGCACCACAAGTGCAGGGATGTGCAAAGTGACGAGCGCGCACATTACACTCCAGTCAGCCAGGAGCTGGGCATAGGCTCTGGACCCGCAAGTACACCAAAGATCCATCAGTGCTGCAGTTCCCTGCTCCAGCGCCGCATTCTGCATAACCTTGGCGCAGCCCAGATTGGTTCACAGGAAAATTGACACATTTGACCTGAAACACAAAGGGAATCGTGTAAAGCTCCTTTGTCAACTGGCTGACGTTTTTCATGTAACCAAGTCAAGGCATGAACACGCTTTCTCCAAGTAACAGTTTTCATTAACCTTGGCTACCACATTTTGCTCAAAACCCACCAGTCCTTCAGCACAACATTGCATTATTCCCCCCTCCCATTTGTCCCCATACCATACTGCTCCCTCTATACTCATAAGTGGTCTCGTATGACACCAGGGGACACTTTGGCCTTCTTTCGTTGTGCATTGTATTCTTTCATGCTCTTCTATTTGTAACTCTCCATCATTATACTGTACTACTTTATGCTTTGTTTCCTTATTTTGGAGCATTCGTGTTAATTTCACATAGTTGTCCTCATAGACATTTTCCATCTTCATCCACCCAGTGAACAGCTACTTTGTTTCCTTGGAATAAACTTAGAGTTCTACAAAGTGACAGGTGCATCAGGTATCCCTTCTCCTCATAGGACACAGCCTGGGGCAGAAGAACCTAGGACATTCCTACTACGTGTGGAATGAGAGAGCACACGTAGCATGTGCCATTTACTCTCTACCTTCCCACACGCATTATCTCATACCAGATATTGTCTGTCAATGAACTGTGCTCTTGCTCGGCATTATGGTGGACGTCCTCCCCATCCATCACATTCCTCCTTCCTATTCGTCTTTCATTCATTTGTGTTCACTTTTATCTTTGAATAACATAAAACAAAAGCATCAAATCTATACTAAAACATGTCAACATCATAACACTCCAAAAACCTGACAATTTCATTTTCTTGGTCATATTTCTTACAGTACAACCTTCTTCTGCTCCCTCTTTTGCTGGTTTTTGATAACATCTCAAAGCAGTTAGAAAATGAAAAGAAAACACTTATACTTCCAATCATGCAGTGCTTTGGGAGACAGTACTTTTGTCTCTGCGAAGGTCCGTAATGTGGACTGTAGAGGAGGCATGGTATCACAAAATGGTATCACAAGTATGACACTGGCACAATAGGTACAATTTGTAAAAACCTTTATTGAAGTTTCTGGTTTTGACAGAATTGCAATTTCTCCCTGCCCACCTTGTATCCTTTGTCTGCTAACAGTGTCAGTAGTGTCACTGCGTCCTTTCTACACTCTTCTTCTGTTGTGCTGCACCCTAACAAGTCGTCAACATATTGTATCACTGTGTTCGCAAACTGTAAATTGCTCAAGTCCATTTGTATCACTTTGTTGAAGAGGCATTCTAGTATGTTCGTACTGCGTCCCGCAATATGTAAAGGCGGTGATATACCTGGAGTCTGGGTGTAGTGAAATGGAGAAAAAGGCATTCTTTAAAACAACCAATGTGAAATAGTGAGCCTCTACATGAACGCTGCAAAGAATTGTCAATGGGTTTGGAACCAATGAATATTCTGCCGCAATAATGTCATTCCGAGGGCGTAAATCCTGTATAAAACGCCACGCCCCTCCCTTTGTCTTCCTAATCGGATAGATAGCTGTGTTGCAAGGTGATGAGCTCTCCTGTATTATGCATTGATGCCATAGGGCATGCAGTGTCTCATATATGCCCTCATCTCTTTCTCGCCAGACCGGGTACTGCTGCACTCATGGCAACAGTGCTCCTTCGTTTAACTTGATTTGTACTGCCCCTACCCCTTTAAGTATTCCTACATCATAGGGTCCTTTTTGTCCACAAACTCTTGGGCACATTGTCCACATTTTCCTGTAAATATTGTGCTTTCTGTTTGGTTATCTGGATCATCTGGGGGCACCGCCCTTTCTGTTATGTGTACTGGACAAGATAGGCTCAGTTTAAACACTACCTCTCCTCCTTTGTCTTTTATTGCAGACAACTCACTGTCACTCCTGTCAATGTCAATGTGGGATCAATCCATAATATTGAGCACCACCATATGTTGTTCTCGTCAGTGTCAACTAGTATAATCATGTCCTTTTGTACCACTACGTCCTCCGAGTACAGTAGAGTGTGTGTGCCTGAGCTAACCGAGGAAGGACAATGAGGCCTGAACAAAAACTCATTGGACACCTTCCCTTATATCCCTGGCAACCATCCCAACAACACGTGTATTCCGTACACAAACACCTCGGTGTGGGTATCCCTCTCATTGTGCTGTGTGCTTAGTATGCCTGAATCAGTACTGCCACCCGAGCTGGATACATCCCAGGTATGGTGCACACCATCCCTTTCTCTGAAAATGAAATGGTGGCATTCAATTTGCTGAGTAGGTCCCTCCCCAAAATATTGAAGGGAGTGTCTTTTGAATACAGCAAAAGTGCTTCAATATGCTGTGTCCCTATTGTCAAGAGTACATTTTTTTGTCAGAGGAACTTTCAAAATTGTCCCCGAAAAGCTTTGTGTGTCCAAACTTTTGTTAGATAATGGAAATCCTTCCTTTATGCACGATCTGGTTGCACCAGTATCTATAAGAAAGGAAAATCCCCTCTCCTATCTGAACTGCTACCACTGGTTCCTCCGCAGGGTCTTCAGTTACTGCTAGAACAGGGCACACTCGCACTCTCCGTTGGCATCCCTATTGGGAAAAAGTATTTGCAGATGACGTAAATGGGTTACCACCCACCATTGTCACTCCAGTTTATTGGGTTATGGTGTTCTGATCCAATATTGTTACCCCTTCAGATATCTGCATCTGCGCTGGTGCCTGAAGTACACTGACTCTACCTTGAGTTCCTGTAATTTCCCCATTCTGTGCTGCACTTGTCCCTGGGTAGTAATACCCTGAGCCTGTGCGGGCTGTATCTGTAATATCTGTTGCTGCTGCATTGCCTGCATCTGCTGTGGGGTCTGCTGCATGTATGTCTGTTACTGCCATGCCTCTGCAACTAGCGGGCATGTTTGTGCAAAGTGTCCAAAATGTGCACATGCAAAGCACTGTACCCGCAACGTGGAGTCGTTCCGCTGGATCCCATGCCCCTTCCCCGTGCTTAGTATCCCCTCCCAGTTTGATACAGTCCCATGTACCCATTTCCTCCGCCTGCCTGCATAACCCCTAGCTGCTTCTGCATGCTTATGAATGCGGGCTGCTGCTGCATCTGCACCGTTTCTCATTGCTGGTTGGGTGGCACCTGAGAGTAACCTCCAGTCTGCACTACCGTGGCAGCTGGAAGCCCCCTTTGCTGGGCTTGTAGGACCACTACTGGCCCTGTGAATACTGCTCCCTCCATGGGTATTTTTGCTATTATTTTCTGAACCAATTTGTTTTCTGCCTTGGTTGCATGACCAACTGACTCCTTATCATTCTCCTGTTTTTTCTTGCAAAACTGCACAATTGCCGCCTGTATCTCAGGCCACCACTTTGCCTCAATTCCCACAATCTTTTCTAAAGCGACCTGGAGGCAGGAGGCCATTCAGCTTAAATGGGAGCACCAAGTGGTCAGTCCACAAAACCTGGTCAGAGGGGACCCAGGATATGTTGATTGAGATTTAGGTCAGCTAAAATTGATTTTAGAATTATTTTAATTATTTCGTTTGAGTTGCTCCTTTAATTATGGCGAGCTAAGTCTGCCATTCACTTTTGAAAGCGTGTATCCGCATCACTTTATTTTAGTTGAATTTTGTTTAGCTTATTGTGTTCGCACTTTCATTTACGTTCCTTGTAACATCACTGGGCTACTCGCGGTTGGGGGTGCCAGGCCTCACTACTGGGACTACCAGTCTAGGTAGCGTTCAGGTTACACTCTGAGGGGCTACTCATTATAGGTAGTGTTCACTCCGAGGGGCTTCTCAGTGTTCAGGGTACACTCTGTGGTCCTTTTCCGTTCAGGGTACACTCTGGGGTCCTTCTCCGTTCAGGTAGTGTTCAGTTTACACTCTACTGGGCTTCTCAGTTCACATAGTGGTCAGTTACATATGCAGTAAGCACCCTGACAAGCTCAGGTACTGCTTTCTTTACAGTGAGCTGACTAAAATCAAGACTTTAAGAAGGGGTTCAGGGGAGCACTAGTGAAAGTTTACCCTTCTGTGGACTAGTAGATTCCAAAGACCATTCAAAGATGGCGGCCTCCAGGGGAGATGAAGGCGGCAATCCTAGTTCTGAGATACTGGGTGCAGGAGCGAGCCCTCCTTATGACTGGATCACACTACAGCACCTGCCTTGAAAGGTAAACCATGAAGAGGCAGATTTGGAGATTGTACGCAGCACTGGTCCTAATTGCACAGGGTTTACAGGTAGGACCGCGGGATTATCTGCCAGTCCAGAAGCAGAGATGAAAGGGATCAGAGGCGGTTGGTGGAGAGGGAGGGATCACTTACCGGTTTTCAGCTCCAGGATTGTCAACGTGCCTGGTGGATTTTGCAGGATTGTGTAGACGAAATGGGTGGTTGGGAACTCCATAGATCTAAGGCAAGGGGGTTGCAAGTGAGTATTACTTGTTCAATGTTCTGCATGTGAGCCCCTCTGTATTTTTTTGCCAGATTCCCAGCGGGAAAACTGCAGAGTGGGGTATTAGACCTTACAATAGACTGTAAGGTCTAATACCCCACTCTGCAGTTTTCCCGCTGGGAATCTGGCAGAGTGGGGTATTAGTACCCTACCATCTTGCCCATCGTCTGAGATCTTGTGCCAATTGCCTCGAGGTTTGAAATAAGGGTTGCATTTGGTCACACAAAGCCACTCACAGTTTCTGTAAGGTCCAAGGGTCTAGTGCCCTCCTTTCATGAGTTGTAGCAAGGTCGGCTCTCATGGACTTTCAGTACTATAACCAGTGCTGAGTCCTCCACCTACGATGCCTTGGGGTTGGAGTGTTGACAGTTAATTTCTTTCCCCTCTGTCCTTGGCAGAGTTTCAGACTGCAGTAATGTCTTGGAGCTCACCAAAGGCACTCCTCTCAGGGGATCCCTCCTGGCACAAGCTCTCGTCTGTCATCATAGGTCTGTGCTTGAGCCCTCAATTAGTTCTGCCAAGGGCCCCCCACGGCCGAAAAGGTTCATCACAGAGAGGCTTCTTTTCCCCCTCTCATTATCGCCTTTATATGCCCTCAGAGTCATTCAATCTTTCCCCTGGATCTGGGTGCCAAACCCCCAGGAAGGTTCACAATTATGCCTTTTTCTACAGGACAGGATTGGGCCAGAATCCACAGCAAACTGTGTGGACAAGTGTTCTTACCTACCAAGACATGCTTTGGGGGATTTCTCTCAACCTCTGTCTGATTCTCTCTTTCCACCTCCTCGGTACAGAATCACTTCTTCCACCTTCCTTCTTCCTTTCTTTCCTCCACCACAGTATCTGCCTCACACCCCTACTTCTCTCCTCCATCACCTTGAGCTACATGAAAGTGTAAGCCACCATTTTAGAGTCAGGCGGCACTGTCATGGCAGCCACCTGTCTCAATCATGGCTTCCTCGTGGGCCTTCTGGCTCCCGGGCAGCTTCTTTGCTGTAATCCCTGGACCAGGAGCGTGTCTCTTTTTTAGTTTATTTTTGTTGTCTCGCCCCAGCCACTCATTCAATGACTGGTGCAGGACCGGAACACTTCCTGGTTGTGCATTGAAGTGGTGGCGAATTTACAAAAGGTAAGTGATCCCACTAGCTCCTTTTCTTGCCCCCGTAGTCCCATTTAGCCCATTTTGTTTAACTCCCCAGTTCCTGTTTGCCCTTTTTTTTTACCCCAGCCCCATTTAACACATTTTGTTGCCCCTCAACCCGTTTAGCGGCCCTCAGTCCTATGTTGCCCTTTTTTGCACCCATCCCGTCCCGTTTTGCCCTTTTTTGATTCATTCCCATTTGGTCTCTTTTGTTGCCCTTCAAACCCTTTAGCTGCCCCCAGTCCCGTTCTGCCCCTTTTTTTTACCCCAGTCCCTTTTTGCCCCAGCCCAGTTTTGCCCCTTTTTGGACCCCAAACCCATTTAGCCCCTTTTGTTGCCCCTAAACCCCTTTAGCTGCCCCCATCCTGGCTGCCCCCTTTTTTGATCCCCAGTCCCATTTAGCCCAGGTTCGTGCCCCCTTTATCCTCTTGTCCTCACGCCAGTTACTTTAGCCCCTTTTCCCACACTAGTTCCTTTTAGCCCCTTTTCTTGACCCTTTTGGTGCCCCAGTCTCGTTTAGCCACTTGTGTTGCCCTGTAGCCCCCTTTCTTGCACCTAGCCCCCCTCTAGCCCCCTTTCCTGCCCCCAACATCTTAGCCCCTTTTGCTACCAACAGTTTGGCTTAGGTCCTTTTCTTGCCTCCAACCCCCTTTAACTCACTTTTTTTGTCCCTTGACCCCTATAGCCCCTTTTCATGCCCCTTTTTTGTTGCCCCCCCAAACCCTTTTAGCCCCTTTTCTTGCCCCCAAGCCCATGGCACAGGCCCCTCCCCCGATTTGCACAACCATTTCCCAGGCTGCGCCCTCCCCATGAATTCCCTGGCTCTCCCAGGTCTAATCAGAGCTAAACAGAGTGCCAAACATTCAGAAAATCAAAATGGGCCAATGTCGAGAAATAATATCAAAGCATGTTTTGGGTGGATCCAGAGAAAACCCAGTGCTAAAAATACCTTTTATGAAACCGTCTTCACGTAGAAAAGAAAGTTCACGAGTATTCGGAAAGAGCCAGGTGAGGTCTTGGCTACATTTGATGAACTTTCATGGGCACCGTCAAAGGTTAAAGAAGCAGTGCTTTCCCTTTCCTACGTAACATGCCAGGCCACCTTTACTCTACAGCTGTGGTGATGCCAGCATCATGGTATAGTTGACTTTAGTGCCTGTCGTAGTGATGATTAATTTGAGGTTTTTTATAAATAGGTAAATGCTGTAGACTTTTAACTGTGGCCTGCATTAAACAATCTGTGTGAAACATGCAAGTGGGGGTGGCAAACGTCTAGTGGGGTCCCAAATGGGGTGCCACAAGGGGCTTGTTTATCCCCCGCCCTTTATAATATTTTGACGGTTCCCTTCTTCTTCACTAACTATGCGGATGGCACGCAGTGTGTCATCCCACTGTCTCTGGCAATCGGCAAGAGGATGAAGAGACCGGTAACAGGATACACAAGCGTATTCAAATCTGGATGCTAAAAGATGTCTTGGCTCTAAATAAAGAGAAGACAGAGCTGATGATGATAGGCATAGAAGCCAAACTGAGGAAGATGGGCAAGGAATACTCTCGTTTTATAGTAGCAGGCTGTGACATTAAGTGAAGACGCTGGGAGTCTACTTGGATAAGAACTTGAATATGCAGGCCCGTGTGGGCAGCTTGGTCTCGTCGACCGCCTATCACTTTAAATTGTTAGCGCAGATATACCCGTACATCTCCCAAATCAGTTGTGAAACACTAGCCAGAGCCAACATAGGGTCAACAATTGACTATTGCAGAAGCCTGCTTGTGGGCATTGCAAAGTCAGACAGCGATAGATTGTGATCTGTTCAAAATAGCGCCATCAGAGTGATTATGGGCCTCAAGAGGAGGGACAATGTGTCTGAAGCCAGATATAGTCTGCACTGGCTTCCAATCAAGGGCAGAATTCAATTTTCGCCTTCTCCTGATCACATATACCTGACTGGGGTTCGTCCCCTATATTTGAGAGAAGTGCTGGCCAATAATGACAGCACCAGGACCCTCAGATCGAACATCTTGAAACAACTCAAGATACATGCGTGTAAAATTATGCAGGTGCAGAAATACGATTTCCTACCCGTAGCTCTGAGAGTTTGGAATGCCATCCCACCGATCTTAGGACAATCAGCATCACTCCAATATTAAGGAAAAAATTAAAGACCTGGCTGTTTAGGTGATGTTGAAGGGATTGCTCCCTCCTTGCGCGGCGCTGTTTCTTATTTCTGGTAGCCCCACTGTTTGTACTACATGTAACTTGTTGTCTGTGCCCGTAAGCCGCTGGGTCATTTGGTGCGCTATATAAATATTTGAAAATAAAGTAAATATGTAATCTCATTCAAACTGAATTCGAATATTTTTACAGTCGTGCATATATGCACGGCGAAATTGGATGAGAAGTTTGCTTCTTGGCACTCTTGGGCCCTTCCTTTGACCTGGTGAAAATTGTAGGCCCAAAATTGAGATATTGATTCCTCCCCTCCTCCCCTTACTTTCTTCTACGCACTTACTCTATCAGAATTGTCCCTGGACCTAGTATGATAGCACCTTCGTCTGTCGCTCCCCCATCCCCTTACTGTTCCACCCCCCCCCCCCTCCAGCACTATCTGAAACGTTGTCAGGCCTAGTACGATAGTCGCTTGTTTTGTTCCTCCCCTCCCTTTCTGCACCCCTCTCCCTCACCTTTTGTTTTTCTCCGGCTCTACCAGAAATGTTGTTGGGCCTAGTATGGTAGTCGCCTGTCTGTTTCCATTTCCTTCCCACTCCCCCCCCATTCCTTATCTATGTCTTAGCTCTTGCAGTATCTGAAATGTTGTCAGGCCGAGTACGATAGTTAATTTCACATCCTTACTGTTCATAGCCTGTAAGAATGTCGTTGTATTTTCCCTTGTTCCCCCCTCCCTTGCCTTGAAGCGCTTTGAAACACATTGTGTATAGGCGCTATATAAATAAACTATCATATCATATCATTGGTATCGTGAACAGTTTAAGAAACCAAATTCAAATACAAAAATGGGGCCACGATTGGTGGTTGCCAAACTGCACTTCTAAGTCTGGCAGCCAACTTGAGTTCGCAAATTTTAAACCACAATCACAACCTTTTCGAGTGGAAAATGTAATATCAGTCTGCTGATGGATGCCCTGACTCGGGAGAGAGCATGGACCGTGCCCCTCAGGAGACAAATATACCCCTTTAAAGAAAAAAAAGTCAAGAATAACATGTGTGCCGGTCCGGAAAAAATCCTAGAAAAAATGCAGGTAATTCCAGCTCTGGCATTTCTTTTCCGGGCAGGCACACTTCAGTTTGCCAGTGGAGGCAACGGATCTCCCGATCAGGCACCTACCGGCAAATAATTGCCACAATCACGGCACTGGTAGCACCGGCGCCGGTAATTCTAGAAATTCTATGGGACTGTATGGGAATGGGAATTTACCAGCTCTGTGCCACCTTTAATATCCCGGTAATACTGGGATATTGGATGGCGGGAATGGGAAGGGAGTTTTGCTGGTATCCCGCTGGAATTACCAGCAGGATACCAGGAAATTTTTGAGGGCCAAAATAAAGTTTGTAAACACAAGAGGCAAGTTGCGAACACTTTTGCACATTTATGCAGTTGTTTACAACCCCTGACAAACTACGGATGACATTTAGGGCTCCCTCCCCAGGGCCAGCAATCGTCGACCATTGGTAGCCCCACTGCAATCCAGAGGTACCAACTGAAAGAACTACTGGAAAAAGCAACCAGGAGTAGTGTGTCCGGCAGAGTGGGCATATCTCCTGGAACTTGTGCTTGGGCACTACAGGAGGGGGAGGATGAGGTGGGGGGGGCGGGTGGGGTGTGTGTGTGCGTGTGTGTGTGCGTGTGTGTGTGTGTGTATATCACAAAAAAATCACCAAAACGTCTTTAAGGGTTCTTTGGTATCGTAATATATTGAACTACATTTAAAAAAAGAAATCTTACAAATTCAAAGAAAATAATAAAACCTTGTTTTTATTCCATCCCGCAACCATACAGTTATGGTTGAGCTGGTAACCGTATCTGGGGAATTTCAGTGGTGTTATCAAGGTTTTGCATTGTAACCATAGCGTCCCTTCCGTCGTTGACCTCATTTCCAGGAATTTGCAACGTATTTAGCGTAGTTTATTATATTTCTGTAGGAAAGAACTATAAATCCTTTGTTTGTTTAATGAAAGTATTAACACATTTAGGTTTATAGATTCGTTTGAATTGTTATTTGATTTTACCCGAAGGTGCATGCGCGTTTTGTTGCCAGGAAATCCCCTAACCTGGGTTTTCTCTCTTTTTAGGGCTGCGTGAAGCCGCGGAGGAGATGTTTGGTGACCATGCCCCAGCTGTCGTGGCTGTCCCTGTGCTCGACTTCCCTGGACACCATGTGCTGCACGTGGCCTGCTGGCTCAGCGCCTAGTCTCAGGAACCCTCGACTGCAGCGTTTCCACTGGAGACGCCGGGGTGCAGGGCGGAACCAGGCGACTTCCCCAGACACCATGGCATGCCAGTGTGTCCCTGGGCCACGGCTGATGCCATGTGGGTGAGCAAAGCATGGCGAGGAATCCTGCCTGCCAAGGTTCAGGGAACTGTTCCATGGCGTTCAGCCCTGGGGTTTCCCAGTGACCCCTGCTGTGCAGCTCTTGCCCCTGCAGCAGAACACTAGGCAGTCTGTGCTGATGTATTGAGCAAGCAGACTTTTATAACCCTTGACAAAAACAACCTTCTTTTTTATGTGTCGTATTTATTAAAGCAAAACTCAGACGATGCTGCCTTGTAAAGTGGGTCCTATTTTTTTACTGGTCGAAACACATTTTTTACTGGCCCATTGGAAGAATGTCGGCCCATAATTCCTTTGAACTTGTTCCAAATACGCATCTGGCCAATTACATCTTCTACTGACCACGAGCTGATGGGCAGGTGGACTTTCCCATGGTTGAGCAAACATCTTACATTCGAAGGCAATATCAGAACTAGGTGTGTTGCACATTTAGGCAATGCCTAAGATAAAACTAAGCCCCCAGCGGTCAGAAGGAAGAGTCAGCTTAAATACACACAGCCAACACCTTGTAGAGCTTTGGTTAGAGGCGCTCATGGTTTGCTTGATACGTCCACCCTGTGGTTTGCTTTATACGTCCACCCTGTAGTTTGCTTGATTCGTCCACCCTGTGGTTTGCTTTATACGTCCACCCTGTGGTTTGCTTGATAGGTCCACCCTGTGGTTTGCTTGATAGGTCCACCCTGTGGTTTGCTTGATAGGTCCACCCTGTGGTTTGCTTGATAGGTCCACCCTGTGGTTTGTTTGATAGGTCCACCCTGTGGTTTGCTTGATACGTCCACCCTGTGGTTTGCTTTATAGGTCCAACCTGTGGTTTGCTTTATACATCCACCCTGTGGTTGCTTTATACGTCCACCCTGTGGTTTGCTTGATACGTCCACCCTGTGGTTTGCTTGATACGTCCACCCTGTGGTTTGCTTGATACGTCCACCCTGTGGTTTGCTTGATACGTCCACCCTGTGGTTGCTTTATACGTCCAACCTGTGGTTGCTTTATACGTCCACCCTGTGGTTTGCTTGATAGGTCCACCCTGTGGTTTGCTTGATACGTCTACCCTGTGGTTTGCTTGATACGTCCACCCTGTGGTTGCTTTATACGTCCACCCTGTGGTTGCTTTATACGTCCACCCTGTGGTTTGCTTGATACGTCCACCCTGTGGTTGCTTTATATGTCCACCCTGTGGTTGCTTCATACGTCCACCCTGTGGTTTGCTTGATACGTTCACCCTATGGTTGCTTTATACGTCCACCCTGTGGTTGCTTTATACGTCCACCCTGTGGTTTGCTTGATACGTCCACCCTGTGGTTTGCTTGATACGTCCACCCTGTGGTTTGCTTGATACGTCCACCCTGTCGTTGCTTTATACGTCCACCCTGTGGTTTGCTTGATACGTCCACCCTGTGGTTTGCTTGATACGTCCACCCTGTGGTTTGCTTTATACGTCCACCCTGTGGTTGTATCCTGAAATTGTCCTCCAGCCTCTTAAGAGTAATTGATTCCGATGTGCAATGACTGGAAAGTAAGTCTGTGATCATGCCCTTTTTGTGACATCTTGGAAGCTGAGCTGTATTGAGTGGCTGGGGAGATCTTTGATTCATTTCTGCATGGCACCCAGAGGACCCTAGTCCAAGAGGAGAAGCCGGGGATAAAGATGTGCATGTTGATAGTATTTTGTACTGGCCACAGCCAGTGTGGGATCAGCAGCAGGGTGCTGGGAATAAATCGGGGGGTAGTGGGGTGGGGGATTAGAAAAGGGAGGTACAAGATAAAATGAGGGAGTGCGGGGGTCACAGAGTGAAGGGCACCCAACACTTTCAGTTATCACGTGTCCGTATTCTTGGAGGTCCCGTGCAAAAGTGTGATATAGGCGTTGACGCAAGGTGAGTTGGACAGGTTGACCTCTTGAAGGACTGCGGAGCAGTCTTTATGGTCTCCAGGGGCTGTGGAGGAGCTCCGTCAGCTGGAGGAGATTCCCTGGAGTAGGTGGTCTTTCAAGGCCTTCCTAGGTAAGGTGCACGTGGTTTCCACAGATCCTGAGGGGTACTGGTAGGCCCTTCCAGAATATATGGTACATCCCACCCAAGCATTTTCTCCTTCGAGCAGCCTGGCATGCGTGTGTGTGATTCCATGTCAGGTGGAGTTCCGGCCTTCGCCATGTATGTCCCGCAAAGTAGCTTAAAACCTGCACTATCCTTTACCAGGAGACATTGGAAGGCTATCGGCCTCAGTGTGATATGCTTGGTACATTTGTTATGTTATGTTATCCATTTCGTACCGAGGTACAGCGCATCTGGCACCAAAAGGCAACCTGGCGCTAATGACCGAGACAAACCCTTAAGTAGAAGGGAGTTAAAAAAGCAGGGTCTTTAAGGCCTTTCTGAATTGCAGATGGGCAGCCATGGAGCGAAGGGCATTCCACTGTCTGGCAGCTCTCACAGAAAAGGAGCGGCCGCCAATTCTAACAATGTAGGCACAGTGAGTAAGACCGCAACAGGCATTTGAGTCTAAGGACTACATTTCAGATCTCTTTTGAACTAAATAGAGAGGTTTAAAGGCTTTTTCTGGGTGGCAATATATAATAGAATTTGCCTCAAAATGTACCACTCACCACTCCCGTTTAGCCAGGAGGAATTTTGTTAGTGTGAGTAAGTAAATGGGTACGTGTGGCGAGCTGCCCTCCTGCTTCCTCAGATGGAATGCATGCTTGTAAAGGAAAACCAACACGCAGGTAGTCCAGAAATCCAGCCTGACCATTGTTGACAGCCAAGTTCCCATCTGCTCATTTAATGCTGCAATGTATTTTGTGTTTACTTTAGTAATTCTAGGTTGTATGTTCACTCTAGTATGCAGTGTGTGCACCTTTCTTTGGGGGATGTGTTGATTGCATGCAGCAACTGAACTTGAAATGCATAATTTTAAGTTTGGGTTAAAGATAGCTCATGTATTAAGTACTTGTTGCAGAGATCTGAGCTCACATGGCACATTGCAGTACTAAATCCTGACAAGACTGGATCAGGCATTCCTGTCTCTGAGGCGGAAAGCATTGGGGATTGTAGCAGCAACTGTGTGTTACAGAAAAAGTACCTGGAACAGAAAATGCCAATTATGCAAAGTGAAATGGCATCATTCGAAGGGATTGTGTCCTCCGACGTATTCCTTATCTTTGATAATACGTTTCCAGCTTGCTGGCCTCGGAATTTTTTTCTGTAGAAGGCGCTGCGCGTCGACGTCCGCCGAGTCGATGTCCCTCGACGGCCACCGTATCAGCGCTGACATCACCATGCCCATAAATAGCCACGCGCTGCATCCGTTGCTCAGTTCCGTTTTTCCGTGCTTCGTGGGGCCTCGGAACGTCGTTGCTCAGTTCAGTCAGGATAACCCTCTATATCTACTCGAATAAATACCAACTCGTTCTCGATGGCATCTTCATCAGAACCGACGACGCCGCAATCCGGCTTCAAGAAATGTCGAGACTGCGGTAAAAAATGTCGATAACGGATCCACACAGGATCTGCTTGTGGTGCTTGGTAGCCGAGCACCATTGTTTGGAGTGTGAGGACTGCATGTCCATGACGGCGAAAGCCTTAAAGGAGTGCAAGGGGAAGCTCGAGAGAGGTAAGTCAGTCAAAACCTCCTCGAAGGTTTCTTCGGCTGAGTCGAGGCATTCGTCTCCTCACCGTCGAAAACATTCCCATTCTAGATCTCGAAGTAGCTCCCATCATTCGTCGAGATCAAGACACTCAAAAAAGAGACGTCGAAGATCCCCTTCCTCCTCGTCTTCTGTTTCCCCAGAAAGGGTCTCCTGTCCCACAAAACACAGCTCTCAGGATGAGTGGGAGGAATTCAGAAAGAAAATGTTAAGCGTCTTTGAGAAAGCGGCCTCAACCCCCTCGAAGACAGCTGAGGGTGATACCCCGGGTGAAAACCCCAAAAAATCAAAACGCTGCGAGTCGCTGCACCCGGCGAAACATTCCACCCGAGAGCGCCACGAGCCATCGGGTAAGAAGGCACCATCTTCGACGCCGTCATCGAAGATTCCTTCGACGCATGGATCGGCGCCATCGACGCCGTTGTCGAAGGGTTCTTCGACGCATCAGTCGATCGACTCGACGCCATCGTCGACGCTGACATCGACGCCGATGAAAGAGAAGACCAAGGCTACTCAACAGCCAACGGTGGTTCCAAGGGCCTTCGGCTCGACGCCGAGACCGTCGTCGACATCCTTGAGTAGAATCCCGATCCTCTCGAGTTCTTAGAGACCTCTTCCAGCCTTCTTGACGCCTTCGAAGCCGGTCACATCGGCGTCGACGACATCAACGTTTTCTCGCCCAATAATGACGAGTTTGGCTCCTTCTGCCTTAGAGATGGGTTTTACACCATTTCAGAGGTCAGAGTACCCTGGAATATCTTCAATTTATGAAGAGGGGGAAGATTCTGACCAGGAAACATTTGGGTTGCAGAGGACCACACTGCCTATTTCAGAGGATTTCACCTCTGAGGAAAGAAGATTGAAGGACCTACAGGAGTCACTACGTGAGGCAAGTGGGCTAGACACTTCCCCAGAAGGGAATTTGTTAAGCCAGACCCAGGGGAACATGCCGAAACACCCTTATGGCAAGAATTATTGAATTTATGGGTTGGTCTGCGCCTTAGCCTGTTTTTCAACAGGATGACCTGACAGACATGTTAGACAAAGGTCCACAGAAGGACCCTGTGGTCCCCTTCCATGCAGCCTTACAAAGGAAAATTACATCTAATTGGGAAACTCCTGAAGTTATCCCTGCGGTCAATAAAAGATTGTCAGCCAAGTATAGGGTAGCGGCTGCTGACCCTGAATACTTATCAAAACACCCATCTCCAGAGAGCCTGGTGGTCCAAGCGGCAACTTCATCTAGCAGTAGGACCGCTTAGCCTACTGTCCCACAGGATAGAGATGACAAGAGGTACGATTCTATGGCGAAGAAAGTCTTCTCTGCTTGTCGTATGGCGTTGAAGTCCATCAACGCCACCTGTACGCTCACCAGGTGTCATGATCTCTGCTTCCAAAGGGACAGGGTTTTCCCAACTCCCTTGGAAGCAGATCCATAACCCAGGTTCCGAGTGCCAACCAGTCCCAATTGGGACCTTTTGGACCCAGTCCTGGCGCCAGTGGCACCAGGCTCATAAATATGCCCAGTCCCAGCGCTGGAAGCGCCGGGCTCATAATGCTTGGGTGGACTTACCTGCAGCAGACCATGCTGCTTACTTGCCTGCCAGTTGAGCCTCTGATCCTCTTCTGTTTGGAACTACTTTTCCTGTTGGGTGGGGCAGGAGCCACTCCCTAGATTCAGAACACTGGAACTCTTCTGGAAAGCAGGAACTCTTTTCTTACCTAGGCGTGGCTGTGGAAGGAGACACCTAAGCACTACAGGAGGCTATTTAAACCACACCCGATGGATGAATCTTGCTTTGCGTTATTCTGCATCCTCTGCAGCAAAACGCTCATCGTGTCTTCTGCATCTGATCCTGGGCCTAAGGAAAAAGGCTTACCATCCTGAATCCAGTCTTCAGTAACACCTATAAAGACAAGAAAGAACAGGTTAGCATTACGGTCTTCAGTGACAGCTCTTCACTTACCTGGTCCATCGGCTGTCACCAACGCCTCGCGCTGCATTCCGGCATCTGAAAGACAAAGGCTTACCTACTCTTCGTGCGCTCCGGAGGTCTTCACACTGCATTCCGGCATCTGAAAGACAAAAGCTTACCAACTCTTCGCACGCTCCGGAGGCCTTCGGCGCTGCATCCCGCATCTGAAAGACAAAACAAGGTGCGTTTAAAGACATTGGGGAACTTTAATACTCACGTGCCATTACTCCTTTCCACATCTAACCCAGTGGGTATTCCGGCACCCTGCAGCCGCTCCGAACTTGTACCTGCAAAATAAAAAGACAGTTAGAGCGCATCGTGAAGCAGGCAACAAGCACTTACTTACGTGCTTCCAGGCGCTTCTATTCATCACACGGGCTCCATCTTCAACTCACTTCAGCCCGTCATCCGCCATCGCCGGAACCCTGCAAAACAAGAGACATCATTACTAAAGACTTTAAAGACATTAGAATTACTCGAAACTTACCGTTCGTGCAGTAAACGACGGACAGCAGTCCTCTGAAGTCAAGAGGCCTGCTCCCCTTATCCAGTGAAGAAACTGGTTACAGCACCCTGCCCCGAGGCAGATGGAGAGCACAGCGTTCACTTACCTAAGGTGAGAGCGTTAACCTTTGGGGTTCTACAGGAGAAGAGAAAAGGAGGAAGAGAGAGACATTCAATAACCCAGTTCCTTAATCCCATATTTTCTATCTGCAGACATCTTACCCTTCGAGTCAGACATACAGTGCACAGAGGTCCATCCCAAAGAGCCAGCCGTGTGTTACACATCACCTTTGAAGATACGGTATACGCCCAGTCAAGACCGGCGCCTCTACGGGAATCAGGTGAGCGTTACAGAACGCAAAGCCTACCACAAAACTCCCGTCCAGGCGCTATGGAAACCTCGGATACCGACCAGCTAGCCCAGTTACTTGGGGAACTAAGGGCAGAAGTGCATGCAGCCCGTCAGGAAACGAACGCTCTAAGAAGGGAACTGATTATTTCCAAGGAGCGAACAGATGATCTCGCTAGACAATTGCTACAGTCACAAGCCAGACAGACCCCGTTACCCCCATCTGGGGGAAATCTTCCTTCTACATCCTCTATGAATCCAGTGCAGATCAACCTACCTGGGAATGTACCTCTGGCTCCACCCGAACGATTTTCTGGTGACCCAAAGAGGTTTGCAGTATTTATCAATCAGTGCCGGTTGCATTTCTTATGCCGGCCAGCAGCCTTTCCAACTGATCAAGCTAAAGTAGCTTTCGTGCTTTCGTACCTTAGTGGCAATGCGGCAGACTGGTCGATCCCTCTAGTAAATAAAGATGATCCGGTCCTCCATGATTTTCAAGCTTTTCAGCTCAGTATGGAAAAACTGTTCGCAAGACATTCACAGGGGCAGGCCTTGGACAATGAGCTTCTTTCGTTGCGACAAGGTAATCAAGACCTTTTGGCTTATATTGCGTCTTTCAACAGACTGATAGTGGAAACTCAATGGCCTGAGGACAAAAGGATTACGCTGTTTTATAGAGGTCTACGTGGAGAGCTCAAAGATGTGTTAGCCCAAGTAGTGAATCCCCCACAAGATTGTTCGGACTATATAGTCTTAGTCGTTCAAATAGATCACAGACTGCAGAACAGGAAGGCCGATCGTTCCAAGTTTGATGCTCGAGTATTTTCCAAACCGCCAACTCCTTCCAAAGGAGTAGACTCCGGGGAACCCATGCAAATAGGGGGTCTGAAAGGTCCTCTAACACAAAAGGAGCGGGAAAGGAGAAAACAGTTGCAATTATGCCTCTATTGCGGAAATTCAGGGCACTTTATTCGAGACTGTCCGGTGAAACCTGCCAAGAAGGCAGTAGGAGCTGCAGTTACCAAAGTTACAAACTCTGAGCAGGGAAACGACCTCGCCCGACAAGAATAGAGGTCCTCTTGCCGAGCGTGAAAACCAGTTCCGTGACCTCGCATTTCGTGATACCTATGGTCCTCATTAGCCCTGATAATCCGGATCGATTACATGCAATTGAAGCTTACGTCGACAGCGGTGCCATCGGCAATTATGTGGATCATGAAATGGTTTTGAGGATGAATCTAACTCTTTGTCCCAAGGCTGTAAAGGACGTCATTACTACGGTGGATGGTACGGAGATAGCCTCCGGGCCAGTAACGCATACCACTCAAGAGGTGACGCTAGTAAGTCAAGATGGACACCATGAGAAGATCGTGTTCGATGTGATCAAGGCCCCTCAGTTTCAGATTATTCTAGGAATACCTTGGTTAGAGAAACACAATCCTCTGATCGATTGGCGAGCAAGAACGGTCCAGTTTCCAGAATGTGTCTCTACTTGTCACCCTCCACCTGGTGTTGCACTGGTAGCAATTTCTTCAGAGACTCCCCAGTTACCTCCCGAATACCTAAAATACCAAGATGTTTTCCGGAAGGATCAGGCTAACTCTCTACCTCCTCATAGGTCTTATGACTGCCAGATAAACCTGATACCTGGATCTACTCCTCCTTGTAGTAGAATTTATGCCCTTACCGAGCCTGAGAACCTTCACCTTCGACAATACCTGGATCAATACCTGGCAAATGGGTTTATTCGTCCTTCCAAGTCCCCTGCTTCTTCAGCTTTGTTCTTCGTTCCAAAAAAGGAAGGAGACCTTAGAACTTGTATAGATTATCGCTCCCTGAACCAGATCACCGTTAAGAATAGATATCCGTTACCTTTGATCCCTGAACTCCTGGACCAAGTCAGAAAAGCATGCATATATACAAAGCTGGATCTTAGAGGAGCTTACCACTTGGTACGAGTAAAAGAGGGCGATGAATGGAAGACGGCCTTCCGCACCAAGTATGGGCTATTTGAATATCAGGTCATGCCCTTCGGACTTTGCAATGCCCCGGCCGCCTTTCAATATTTTATGAACGATGTCCTCAGAGAGCTCATAGATGTGTGTGTTGTTGTTTACATTGACGACATCCTCGTTTATTCTTCATCGGATTCTGAACATCGGAAACACGTGAAAATGGTCCTCGAAAGATTGCGTCAACACAAACTTTTCGCTAAATTGGAAAAATGTGTTTTCAACGTGACTGAAGTTGAATTCTTGGGATTCATATTATCACCTGGCGGAGTGCGTATGGATTCAAAGAAGGTCGATGCAGTTCTCAAATGGCCATCACCATCCTCCGTAAAAGGTGTGCAAAGCATGTTAGACTTCGCTAACTTTTACCGCAGGTTTATCCCCGAATTCTCTCGAATAGTCCAGCCCATCACTGCCTTGTTAAAGAAAAACAAATGTTTTGAATGGTCTACCGAGGCAGAACAAGCTTTCCAGGATTTGAAGACTAAATTTATCTCTGCACCAATCTTAAAACACCCTCGCCCCGAACTCCCCTACATCGTGGAAACTGATGCTTCAAGCCTTGCCATGGGGGCAGTTCTATCACAAAAGGACCCGGCAACCAATCAGTTGCATCCCGTGGCATTTTGGTCCCGCAAATTCTCACCTCCTGAAATCAATTACATGATTACTGACAAGGAACTTCTGGCTATCAAATCTGCCTTTAAGGCTTGGCGGCATTATCTGCTGGGGGCCCGACACACCGTTACTGTGATTACGGATCACCGAAACCTGCAATATTTGAAAACCGCAAAAGCCCAATCCTCTAGACAACTCCGTTGGGCATTATTCTTTCCCGAGTTTGACTTCATAATTACCTATCGACCTGGTACAAAGAACGGTAAAGCTGATGCCCTTTCTCGGATGGGAGTGGAAGAACACTTAATCAACCCTAAACCTGTACCAATCATTCCCGAACAAAGAATTCTGGGTGTAATCGCCACAGAATCCATAGAGGAAGTTAAGGATAAAGCCAGGCAACTTGTAACTCCAGCAGACATACAGAATTGGCATCTGCAGGGAAAGGACTTTGCAGTAAAGGACAACTTATTGTATTTCCAAGAACGATTATACCTACCCAGCACAGATTTACAGAAAAAAGTAATCTCTTGTTATCACGATTCTTTAATGGAAGGACATCCCGGTATGGCCAAGACCTCAGAAAAGATCAAGCGCTACTTCTGGTGGCCGTCTTGGAAAAAAGATATCATATACCTTATAATGTCCTGTAGAGTATGCGCCCAAAACAAGAGTCAAAAGGAAAGACCAGCAGGCCTCTTACGCCCTATTGACATCCCACTTCGCCCTTGGCATACGCTTTCTATGGACTTCATCACCGATCTACCTCCATGCTCCGGATACAATACGATTCTAGTAATCGTGGACTTATTCTCCAAGATGGCGCATTTCATTCCGCTCAAAGGCTTGCCAACAGCAGCAACTCTGGCCCGAGAATTTCTCGAAAACATCGTCCGACTGCACGGTTTTCCTTCGGTTCTAATTTCGGATCGAGGTAGTCAATTTATTTCTCATTTTTGGCGAAGTTGCTGTCGGTCGGCTCAAATTGATGTGAGACTATCGACCAGTCACCACCCTCAGACCGACGGACAAACCGAGAGGACCAATCAAACTCTGGAACAGTATTTACGCTGCATGCTGCAACAAACTGAAAAAACTTGGAAAGACATCCTTTGGATAGCCGAATATGCCTACAATAACTCTGTCCATTCGGGAACTGGGAAAACCCCGTTTTTTCTTTTGTACGGCAGTCACCCTCGAACCTCGGAGTTGGATCCCCTCCAAGATCTTGAAACACCAGCAGTAGACTACCTGCATTCTACAATCACCCAAGCCTTTAAGGAAGCTGTTTCTCACCTTCAAAGGGCTAAAGAACAATACAAGAAAGGAGCAGATCAACATCGGAAGGAAGCCCCTCAATATCAAGTAGGGGATCAAGTCTGGTTATCCACCAAATATCTACCTCTAAAAGGGCCACGCACATTCAACCCAAGATACCTTGGTCCCTATTCCATCACTACCATAGTAAACCCAGTAGCGGTCAAGTTGGACTTGCCCCCGCACATGAAGATACATCCGGTCTTCCACGTCTCTCTATTAAAACCCGTGCAACCTCAAACCCGACTAACTAAATCTCCAAAACCTATCCTAGTTGATGGAGAACTAGAGTTTGAAGTCAAAAGCATTCTGGACTCCAAGATCTCCAAATCTAAACTATTTTACCTAATTGACTGGAAAGGCTACGGCCCCCAAGAGAGATCCTGGGAACCTGTTGAATATGTCCACGCTCCTCGCCTAATCAAAAGATTTCACCGAACATTTCCTGACAAGCCAAAACCCCCGGAGAAGCCCGGTTTGGGAGGTGCCTTGAGGGGGGGTACTGTCATGATTTCTGCTTCCAAAGGGTCAGGGTTTTCCCAACTCCCTTGGAAGCAGATCCATAACCCAGGTTCCGAGTGCCAACCAGTCCCAATTGGGACCTTTTGGACCCAGTCCTGGCGCCAGTGGCACCAGGCTCATAAATATGCCCAGTCCCAGCGCTGGAAGCGCCGGGCTCATAATGCTTGGGTGGATTTACCTGCAGCAGACCATGCTGCTTACTTGCCTGCCAGTTGAGCCTCTGATCCTCTTCTGTTTGGAACTACTTTTCCTGTTGGGTGGGGCAGGAGCCACTCCCTAGATTCAGAACACTGGAACTCTTCTGGAAAGCAGGAACTCTTTTCTTACCTAGGCGTGGCTGTGGAAGGAGACACCTAAGCACTACAGGAGGCTATTTAAACCACACCCGATGGATGAATCTTGCTTTGCGTTATTCTGCATCCTCTGCAGCAGAACGCTCATCGTGTCTTCTGCATCTGATCCTGGGCCTAAGGAAAAAGGCTTACCATCCTGAATCCAGTCTTCAGCAACACCTATAAAGACAAGAAAGAACAGGTTAGCATTACGGTCTTCAGTGACAGCTCTTCACTTACCTGGTCCATCGGCTGTCACCAACGCCTCGCGCTGCATTCCGGCATCTGAAAGACAAAGGCTTACCTACTCTTTGTGCGCTCCGGAGGTCTTCACACAGCATTCCGGCATCTGAAAGACAAAAGCTTACCAACTCTTCGCACGCTCCGGAGGCCTTCGGCGCTGCATCCCGCATCTGAAAGACAAAACAAGGTGCGTTTAAAGACATTGGGGAACTTTAATACTCACGTGCCATTACTCCTTTCCACATCTAACCCAGTGGGTATTCCGGCACCCTGCAGCCGCTCCGAACTTGTACCTGCAAAATAAAAAGACAGTTAGAGGGCATCGTGAAGCAGGCAACAAGCGCTTACTTATGTGCTTCCAGGCGCTTCTATTCATCACACCGGCTCCATCTTCAACTCACTTCAGCCCGTCATCCGCCATCGCCGGAACCCTGCAAAACAAGAGACATCATTACTAAAGACTTTAAAGACATAAGAATTACTCGAAACTTACCGTTCGTGCAGTAAACGACGGACAGCAGTCCTCTGAAGTCAAGAGGCCTGCTCCCCTTATCCAGTGAAGAAACTGGTTACAGCACCCTGCCCCGAGGCAGATGGAGAGCACAGCGTTCACTTACCTAAGGTGAGAGCGTTAACCTTTGGGGTTCTACAGGAGAAGAGAAAGGGAAGAAGAGAGAGACATTCAATAACCCAGTTCCTTAATCCCATATTTTCTATCTGCAGACATCTTACCCTTCGAGTCAGACATACAGTGCACAGAGGTCCAGCCCAAAGAGCCAGCCGTGTGTTACACATCACCTTTGAAGATACGGTATACGCCCAGTCAAGACCGGCGCCTCTACAGGAATCAGGTGAGCGTTACACCAGGTTCAGTCACACACTGTGGGAGTGTGCTTCATCAGCGGCTGACTGCATACCCGAAGGAGAGGAAAAGGAAGCCTTCCTTAACATTATTAAAGATGGCAAAGATGCCATGTGCGAATCACTTCAAACTGGTAACGATTCTGCCGACAATATCAGCAGGGCCAGGGCGGCAAGTACAACAATCCGCAGGCATGCGTGGTTGCGAAAGTCTGGCTTTGCTCCAGATGTACAGACCAGACTTTTGAAAATGCCCTTTGACGGCTCTTCGTTATTTGGAAAGAAGGCTGATGACAGTCTGGAAAAGTTGCAGACATCTAAAGCAGCGGCAAAATCGTTAGGAGCTGCAATCCGCCAAACTCCTTTTCGCCCCTCAGGAACCTCTGGAAGAGGAAAGTCCTTTCGCTATTATTCCACATTCGGGAAAGGCAGAGGACAGCTGGCTCAAAGAGGCCAAAGAAGACCTACCCGAGGTGGACGGGTCAAAAGTACTAAAGCCGTAGCAGCAGCAGGTGCCTCTTTACCCTCGGCATCTGCATCAGCCGCCCCCAAACCACTCTGAGGCCTCTCCACACAAAACACCTGTAGGGGGCAGGTTAACTCACCATCTGATGGAATGGCAGGCTATAACGTCAGATGCTTGGGCATTGGAGACAGTTGCCCAGGGTTACTGCCCACCCTTTCTACACATCCCTCAGAGTCATCCACCGGGGCACAGCTCTCTAAAGGTTCCATATCCGCTCCTCTTGCAGGAGATCATAGACCTGCTAGAGAAAGGTGCCATAGAACCGGTACCTGTAGCGGACAGGAACAAGGGCTGGTACTCCCCCCTACTTTCTCATACCAAAGAAAGACGGAGGACTGAGACCCATCCTGGACTTACGAGAATTGAACAAGTTCCTCAGGAAGGACAAGTTCAAGATGGTAACTCTCTCTCAGATCCTTCAGGCCCTCCAGCTCCAGGACTGGCTGGTATCTTTGGACCTTCAGGATGCTTATTTCAATGTGCCAATCCATCTCAAACACAGGAAATACCTGAGGTTCGCAATTGGCGACTCTCATTATCAATTGCGAGTTCTGCCATTTGGGCTGACCTCCGCCCCGAGGGTCTTCACCAAGCTAATGTCGGTAGTGGCTGCAAGTCTAAGGAGGGAAGGGATCCACGTCTACCCCTACCTGGACGATTGGCTGATCAGAGCTGTATCTTCGGAACAAGCTCAGATCCAGCAAGATTATGTCTGCCACTTCCTTCACAAGCTGGGCTTCTCCCTCAATTTAAAGAAGTCACAGATGATACCATCACAGAGACTGCAGTTCATAGGAGCGGTCCTGGACACTTCCCTGGGAAAAGCCTCGCCACCAGAGGTGAGGGCTCAAGATATTCTGCAGATGGTCAACAAATTTCAAAATGCCCAACATCTCCCAGCCTTCGACTTTTTTGAGGTTGCTAGGCCTCATGGCATCCTGCATCTTCCTTGTGCCAGAGGCTCGCCTGAGAATGAGATCTCTTCAGTGGGCACTGAGAACTCAGTGGTCGCAATTCTCAGGGAGAATGACAGATCTCCTCCGGATTCCGGACAAGGTAGCCCGCGACCTTCAATGGTGGGCCTATCCAGAGAACATCTTGAAAGGAGAACTGTTTTGGCAACCATGGCCGGAGATAACAGTAGTCACAGACGCCTCACTCACGGGGTGGGGAGCCCATGCCAACGACTTGACCATCAGCGGTCGTTGGTCTCCATCGGAGTCCAGACTACACATTAACCTATTGGAGCTGAGAGCGATCAGACTAGCGCTGAAAGCTTTCCTGCCATCAGTACAGGGAAAGAATGTCCTGATAATGACGGACAACACAGTGGCCATGCACTGTCTCAACAAAAGAGGAGGCGTAGGATCATTGCCACTGTGCAGAGAGGCAATGCAGCTCTGGTTTTGGGCAATTCAGGAAGGAATCTCTCTATCGGCAGTCCACCTAGCCGGAGAGAAGAACTTGACAGCGGACGCTCTGAGCAGGCAGAGCACAGTCTCCCACGAGTGGGAGCTAGCTCAGGAAGTCCTTCAAGAGATCTTCGCCCTTTAGGGAATCCCTCAGGTGGATCTGTTCGCCACAAGCACCAACAGGAAGTGCGATCTGTTCTGTTCAAGGGAATTTCCCCCGAGAGGAGCTCTAGGAGACGCATTCATAGTGGACTGGAAGTTTCCACTCCTCTAAGCATTTCCACCAGTCCCTGTTATTCCTCAAATGATCAGGAGGTTGAGAAGATTCCGGAAAACCATGATCCTAATTGCCCCAGACTGGGCCAGGAGAACGTGGTACCCGGACCTTCTAGATCTGTCCATCTACCCTCCAATCCGTCTTCCAATCAAAGAGAATCTTCTCTCGCAGAAGGGAGGTCAGGTTCTCCATCCAGACACCAGAACCCTCAACCTTCACGCTTGGCTTCTGAAAGGGTGAGGTACAAGGATTGGGACCTCCCTGATGATGTCATGGAGGTGTTGCTTTCGGCCAGAAGGCCAGCAACAAAGTCTTTATACCGCTGCAGTTGGAACAAATTTTGCAGCTGGTGTAGGGAAGAGAATATCAACCCTTTTTCATGTGGTATACCAACGGTGTTATCGTTTCTACTCTACTTGGCAAACTCAGGCCTTCAAGTTGGCACTGTAAAAGGCTATCTCGCAGCGCTTTCTATTCTTCAAGCGCACTGCAGAGGAACCATCGTATTTCAAACTACCTCTAGTGATACAATTTCTCAAGGGATTAACTAATGTTTATCCTCCAAAACCATTCCAGGTTCCCTTATGGGACTTAAATTTAGTCTTAAACTTCCTAATGGGCACTCCATTCGAACCACTTCACTCTTGTTCGCTGAGATTTCTCACGCTTCAAACTGTCCTATTGGTAGCACTAACATCTGCTAGGAGGGTGAGCGAGCTACAAGCTCTCTCCTGTAAACCCCCACTTACAATTTTCCACAAGGACAAAGTTGTCCTACAGGTGAAGCCTAATTTCCTCCCAAAGGTGGTTTCTGAATTTCATATTACTCAGAAAATTACCTTACCTTCGTTCTACCCTCCTCTCCATCCGGGGAAAGAGGAAGAAAGGCTACATAGGCTGGACCGAAGGCGAGCTCTCAGCTTTTACATCAGCAGAATGGCTAGGATCAGGCAAGCAGACCAACTGTTTGTAGGATACTCAGGTCACAAGTTGGGACTACCCATAACAAAACAAACCATTTCTAGGTGGATTATTTTGGCCATTCTGGAATGTTATAAACTGGCAGGGAAAGAGCCACCCCAAAATCTTAGGGCTCATTCAACCAGGGGTATCGCAGCCTCTTCGGCTCTCCAAAGAGGGGTACCGGTCCGAGACATATGTGCGGCTGCCACATGGTCGTTTGCACATACATTCACAACATTTTACAACCTGGATTCCTCCACTAGTCAAGAGACCAGATTTGGCAAGGCCGTATTACATTCGGTCCATCCCTAAAGGGATACATAACATTCTTACTCCCACCTCCAATCACATGCCACTGCTATGGGTGTCCATCAAAGATAAGTAATACGTCGGAGGACACAATCCCTTCGAAGAACAAGTTACTTCTTACCTTGTAACGTTCTTTCGATGGGATGTTCCTCCGACGTATTCCTCATCGCCCCTCCCATCCATCCCCGCAGTAATACTTCCCTTGTGGTTGCACCTTACGCTCCTTCAAGGTAAATAACCAATTCAGGCATGACTTTTCTTATGCTACAAAACGGAACTGAGCAACGGACGCAGCGCGTGGCTATTTATGGGCATGGTGACGTCGGCGCCGATACGGTGGCTGTCGAGGGACATCGACTCGGCGGACGTCGACGCGCAGCACCCTCTACAGAAAAAAATTCCGAGGCCAGCAAGCTGGAAACGTATTATCAAAGATAAGGAATACGTCGGAGGAACATCCCATCGAAAGAACGTTACAAGGTAAGAAGTAACTTGTTCTTCTGTTGCAGTTCCACGAGCCCGGGACCTCCATATGAGGGTTATAAAAGCTGAGCAGCAAACAGCAGGGCAATATATTTGCCACCTCCAATGACAAGCATAATGTATTGGTCAGGGAGTTGTGTGGATGGGCCAATTGGAGACAGCGGAACTAAAGTGTCGAAGCTCATAACACAGCTTTGCCACCGGACGACACTGTGATCCTGAACAGGCCAACTTCTCTCGCTGTATGGTACTGTGTGCAGTTTCCGGTGAACAGGTTTTGCCCTCTCTTTTGGTGACCTCTTTCATTCCATTGCCTGCATTTTCTTTTCATTCAGGCCATTTGAGTGAAGGAAACATGGAGAGAGCTGACCGAATGTCACAGACCACTGGTGAACTTATTTTCTGGTCTGCTTTTTGGAAAGAAAAAAGATTAGTTTTTTCAAAAATGTCCAATGCTCTTCTTCACATCTTCAATAACAATCAGCAACTCAAGCAAGCACTTTAAGCGTGGCACCCTCATCACAGTTTCTTTTGATGTGTGTATTTTCTGCTTTCAAATTCAGGATTGAAATCCCGATGAGATTTGTGTAATCTCACATTGAGATTTTGGTAGTTTCAAATGTTCTTTTTTTATATTGTTGCGTTATCAGGTGATATTTGCACATTCCAGGTTTATTTACACAAAACAGTGTATGTTTGTTCTTGAAAGACACGCATTCCCAATTAATGACACTACGCTCCATACACGAAACAGTGTAGTGTAGGCCACTTCTGAAATTGCACACTGGCTTTAAATTCCAGCTTGAATCTTTCATAGATTCACATACTGTCAATATTCCCTGGCGTCAGGCTGGGAAATCCTTGATTACCTTTGGGTTTCATTTGCTGAAAGCAAAAAAAAGCTTTGGGAAAACCTTCGATTTTGTAAACTATCACCACCTTTATGGGTGCTTTTGGTCCCCACCAATGGGACCTTGAGTAGTTAGTGTACAAGCTGCTCCTTCTCTTACCCCCCCTTCAGATTCTAACTGCGTGTTGAAGCTGATGGGAGTCCTCGCCTTTCTCCTCAGAGAATCTTCACTATTCATTTAATCTGCATTTTATTAAAGGATCTATCGACAAACAAAAGGAAACATCAAACTTCAATCATGTCAGCCAGCGTCTACAGATAAGTGGGGATGGAAGGGAAAAGAAAACCCTTGTTTAAGCCCGCCGCCATTTGTGGCCTTAAGAATGTGTACAAAGGTGACATGCATACTGATTGTATTTACTGTCTATAACCCCATCACAGTGTAGAACACTGCAAAATCTGTAAAGGGTTCAGCTCAAAAACCCTTAAAGACTGAAATCGTCGCCTGGTGTGCTGGCTAAATGAGGGAAGCTACCTAGAGTATCCCTCCGACATCGAGTCTACTAAAAGCATGGCCATCCCCAAGTAGAAAAAACCATGCTCTAAGGAGAGAGCTAGGTCTGAAGAGAGCCCGTCGGAGAAGAATAGGCGCCATGTCGCCCACGGATATGACCCAGCAAACACCATAAATGGATGGCCAAGTCCTCAACCATTGCAACAACACTCCAAGGGTCTGCCCCCTGTCGGTAGAGAATACACCCTTGTCGACGACAACAACGTTGGGAGCACAAAAGTCCTCTAAGCCCATAAGACACGCCAAACCACTTGGACATTTCAGATCCTCAGGACATGCTAAGGCACCGTCCACTTTGAGTTCCCGCTGCAGCTGTGCGAGGTGCCCGCGGGCCGTTGACTGCACCCCTCAGCCCAGCGCCCGGCTGGGACAACCGGTATGGAGTCGCTCTGTCTTCCGGTGAGGAGGGGTATGTCCGCCTTCGTGGCTCTGTTGTGGGTCGGTGCGGGCGGTTTGCCTTCCGGGCTCCGCCGTAGCTTGTTATTGGCAATATTCTCGTTCTAACTGTAGCAGGGCTGGTCAGGTCACTCGCCTCAGGCTGCACACCACCAGCCTTACACTGTCCTCGGGATCAGGACCGGAGCGTGCCTTCAGGATTTTGATGCCACTCGGGGTCATTACCTGGCGCCTCCAAGGCTTTTCCAGCGACCAAACTTGGAGCACCAGTTGCCGACACCTCCAGTTGGGTCTCCTGTTGTCGGGTTGCAGGTCTATGCCCGATGGATGGGTGTGCAATATCCCCTCACGGCCAGTCTTGTACGGAGACTAGAGCAGTGCGGCCATCTTGGCTGCGGGCTCTCTAGCGCCCCCCCACCAGTATATTCTCACAGACAGGAAATGAGGTGTTCTGGGTACCCACCTCTCTCATCAAGCAGCAAACAAAAATCCCACAGACACTCCTATATCACCTCTGCCATGCATGCGCACAAGAGATGGGAAAGTCTTAGAGACCCCAGTACCCCAGCCAGTCTTTTCATCCCCCTGACCTATGCCATGACATCCTTACCAAAGCGCAGGACATCGGCAATCACTCAAGATGCCCATCAGTTCTTGGAGGCCCTATAAATGATGTAGTCCACTTCAATCCCTCGAATTTCCACTCCACGTCATACGAGGGGTCTGATTACAGATGACTCGTCCATGCAGTTATTACCCTTACCGCATAAAACATTAAGAGAGATTAGCATGCATTATAACATTAGCATACCTTGGGCAGTAATGACCATTCAAATGGATTATGTCCTCCACGTATTCCTCATCTTATGATAATCGTATCCCAGCTTCAGCTGCTTCGGAACATTTTTTCACCAGGGGGCGCTGCGTTCGAGACCGCGGAGTCTATGTCCCTCGAGGGCTAACATCGGGCGTCAACGTCATCCACAGAATAAAGGGCTCGAGCAGCGCCCGTTACCTCAGTTCCGTTTTTCCGATGCAACTGCTTCGTGTCACGAACGGCGCATCTAAAATATCTTCGACGATGTCTTCGTCTTCAACTCCCTCCACACCCAAGACAGGGTTCAAAAAATGTCTGAAGTGTGGCAGGAAGATGTCTATTACCGACCCCCATCGGAATTGCTTCTGGTGCCTCAGCCCAGACCATCGGGTTGATGAGTGCGGGTACTGTCAGGCCATGTCAAATAAGGCTCTTAGGGAATGCAGAGGTAAGCTGGCGGTGGAGGATGACAAGTATAAGTCTTCGAAAAGACAAAAAGATTTGGACAAATCTGTTAGAAAATCTCGTCACGAGTCAAGGAGGTCAAGGTCGGAAAGTCGCTCAAGGAAGTATTCCTCGTCTTCGACGAAAAAGTCAAGAAAGCAACGTCATAGGTCTTCTTCCTCCTCGTCCTCTTCAGAGAGGAGAGTAACCTACCACTCAAAGCACAATTCCCCAGAAAAATGGGAGGCCTTCAGGGCTTTCGATGTTGAAAATATTCGAGAAAGCGGCCCAGACCCCCTCGAAGTTGCCGCCAGGTGATCATGCCTCTACTCACTCTAAAAGTGGCAGAGGAAAATCAAGATCCAAGCACGCAAGGGTTGAAAAAGAGATGAGAGTATCTTCAAGCGAAAGTTCCCCCCCACCTCACTCTAAATCTAAGCCTCCGGTGCACAATTCGGGGCAAAAGGAATCAGCATCGACGTCGCAGTCGAAGACAAAACTTGACTCGACATTGTCGACGACCATAGCGTCGAAACCGATTACAAAGATGGCGTCAACACCTGTAGCTTCGACAGCATCGAAGCCTTCTTTGACAGCATCGAAGCCTCCTTCGACACCGTTGAAGCCAGCGTCTAACCTATCAACGCCTTCAACGCCTTTATCGAGGCCTTATCTAATACCAAGGCCCAAGTCGACACCATTTTCTATGCCTAGACAAGTTCCACCTTCTTTGCCCGAAAAGGCTTTTCACTCTCAATCTAGACAGGAATTATTTACATCCATGTCTTCTATATATGAGGAACATTCCTCTGAAGAGGATGTCACTCCAGCTGGAGTTAGATTTGGGGCCAGAGAGGTCCCTGAAGAACTAGTGGACCCACAATCAAGAATAACAGACTGTATGATTGCCTACAAATGGCCAGTGGCTTGGACACTTCTCCTGAAGTGGATTTTAAGAGGCCAGACCCTACAGATCATGCTGATCCCAGCTATAGGAATCTTATGGGAAGAGTCATAGATTTTATGGGATGGAAAGCAGCTTCCCCAGATTTTGACTAGGATGACATGACTGATATCCTGAGTGAGGGTCCCTTAAAAGATCCTGGTTTACCATTCCATAAAGCTTTACAAAAAAGGGTAATGGTAAATTGGAATAATCCCGATTCGATTCCAGCAGTGAATAAAAAACTGGTACCAAAATATAGACCAGCCTTATCAGACCCAGAGTATTTATCCAAGCATCCCTCTCCCGAAAGCCTTGTTGTTCAAGCTGCAGCGTCCACTAGGCAATCGGCTTATCCATCAATACCACCGGATAGGGACGATAAAAGTTGATGCTTGGGCCTGGAAAGCCTTTACTTCAGGCAGCATGGCCCTGAAATCAACTAATGTCACTTGCACATTAGCAAGATTTACTTTTACCCTGTGGGACTGTATGTCACCAGCGGCTGAAAGCATCCTGGAAGGTGAGGAACGGGATGGCTTCCTGGCTATAGTGAAGGATGGTAAAGAGGCTATGGAGCAATGCCTTCAGTCAGGATTGGACACTGCGGATAGTATAAGCAGGTCCATGGCTTCTAGCACGGTCCTGCGCAGATTTGCATGGCTAAGAAAATCTGGATTTGAGTGTAGACTACTTAATATGCCCTTTGATGGCTTGAGGTTGTTTGGCAGCAAGGCAGATGAGAGCCTGGAGAAGCTGCAGACCTCGAAAGTGTCAGCAAAATCACTCAGCGCCGCTATAAAACAACCTCATCAACACTCTTACACAGGCTCATCTTCCTGGAAGAGTCAACCTTTTCGCTTGTATTCCTCTTTTGGAAAACTGAGAGGGCAGGCCAGTCACAGAGGCCAACAGAGAAAACCTTTTCGTGGTGGGAAAGGGAGAGGTGCTAGATCAGCCAGAGCAGCGGCTACTACCTCCCCAGCTACTGCTGCAGCTGCTGCAAAGCCACTTTGAGGTCTTAACCCACAAAAGCCCGGTGGGAGGCAGAATCACTCAGTATCGGGAGGAATGGCAGGGCATTACGCCAGATGCTTGGGCACTAGAGATAGTGAACCATGGTTACTGTCTTCCTTTTCATCAAAGACCTCAAGATCATCCACTGGGTGCCAACTCTGTAAAAATTCCAGACGCGCTCCTTGTGCAGGAGATTTTAACCCTGCTAGAGAAAGGTGCAATAGAACATGTACCTGTAGCGGAGAGGAACAAGGGTTGGTACTCGCCCTATTTTCTCATCCCCAAAAAGGACAGAGGATTGAGACCCATCTTGGACTTGAGAAGCTTGAACAAGTACTTCAGGAAGGACAAGTTCAAGATGTTGACCCTTTCTCAGATCCTTCAGGCTCTTCAACTTCAGGACTGGCTGGTATCATTGGACCTTCAGGATGCTTACTTTCATGTGCCAATTCATCTCAAGCACCGAAAGTACCTGAGGTTCGCAATTGGTGGTTCTCATTATCAGTTTCGAGTTCTACCATTTGGGCTAACCTCTGCCCGAGGGTTTTCACCAAACTGATGGCGGTGATGGCAGCGAGTATGAGAAGAAGGGGAAATTCACGTCTACCCTTATCTGGACGATTGGCTAATAAGGGCGAGTTCATACGAACGAGCCCAGGAACATCTGGCCTTGACCTGCCATTACTTACATAGTCTGGGCTTCTCCCTCAATTACAAGAAGTCACAAATGATTCCAAGCCAAAAACTCCAATTCATCGGAGCGATCCTGGAGACTTCCTCAGGGAAAGACTCGCCTCCCGAGGAGAGAGCTCACCACATTCTGCAGATGGTAACGAAATTTCAAAATGCCCTACATCTATCGGCATTCGACTTCCTAAGATTGCTAGGCCTCATGGCATCCTGCATTTGTCTGGTGCCAGAGGCCAGATTGAGAATGAGATCTCTTCAGTGGGCCCTCAGGTCTCAATGGTACCAGTTTTCGGGGGGAGATGTCAGATCTTCTACAATTCCCAACCAAAGTAGCTCAAGATCTTCTATGGTGGGCTTGCAAAGAGAATACCCTCAAGGGGGAACAGTTTTGGCAACCATGGCCGGAGATAACGGTAGTGACGGACGCCTCCCTCACAGGGTGAGAAGCCCACACCAACGATCTGACAATCAGCGGTCGTTGGTCTCCATCGGAGTCCAAACTACACATCAACCTTTTGGAGCTGAGAGCAATCAGACTAGCGCTGAAGGCTTTTTTGCCCTCTGTAAAAGGAAAGAATGTCCTGATAATGACGGACAACACAGTGGCCATGTACTACCTCTACAAAAGAGGAGACGTAGGATCACTTCCACTGTGCAGAGAGGCAATGCAGCTCTGGTTCTGGGCAATGCAAGAAGGAATCTCTCTATCGGCAATTCATCTAGCTGGAGAGCTAAACACGGCAGCAGATGCTCCGAGAAGGCAGAGCACAGCCTCCCACGAATGGGAGCTAGCTCAGGAAGTCCTTCAAGAGATCTTCGCCCTTTGGGGAACCGCTCAAGTAGATCTGTTTGCAACCGGGACAAACCAGAAGTGCAAACTGTATTGCTCAAGGGAATTTCCCCCAAGAGGAGCTCTAGGGGACGCGTTCGTAGTGGACTGGGTATTTCACTCCTTTACGCGTTTCCTCCAGTCCCCGTGATTCCTCATGTAATCAGGAGGTTGAGAAAGTTCAGGAAAACCATGATCCTAATTGCCCCGGATTGGGCCAGGAGGACATGGTACCCGGACCTTCTGGACATGCCCATCTGCCCTCCAATACGTCTTCCACAAAGAGAGGATCTTCTCTCTCAAGAGGAAGGTCGAGTTCTCCATCCAGAGGTCAAGACACTCAGCCTTCACGCATGGTTTCTGAGAGGCTGAGATATAAGGATTGAGACCTCCCGGATAAAGTAATGGAGATTTTGCTTTCGGCCAGAAGGCCAGCAACAACATTCCTGTACCAGTGTCGTTGGAATAAATTCAGTAACTGGTGCAGGAACAAGAATGTGGATCCATTTCTTTGTAATACTCCAACAGTACTTTCTTTTCTCTTGCACTTAGCCAATTTGGGGTGCCAAGTTGGTACGATAAAAGGTTACTTGGCAGCGCTATCGATCTTTAAGCGATCCTCGGAAGAGGTGTCCTATTTTAAAGTGCCTTTAGTCATTCAATTCTTGAAAGGGTTGACAAATGTATACCCCCCCCCGACACCTTTTCAGGTGCCCATCTGGGACTTAAATCTAGTCTTAAAATTCCTCATGTGTGCTCCTTTCGAGCCCTTACATTCTTGCCCATTAAGACTGCTCATTCTTAAGACAATTCTGTTGGTGGCTATAACATCAGCCCGCAGGGTAAGTGAGTTGCAGGCACTGTCTCCTCACACAATTTTCCATAGGGACAAGGTAATTTTAAAAGTTAAACCATCTTTCTCGCCTAAAATAGTGTCTGATTTTCATCTGTTACAGAAGATTGTTCTACCTTCCTTTTATCCTCCACCTCACGCTAGTAAGGAAGAGGAAAGGTTACATAGAATGGACCCAAAAAGGGCTCTCAGTTTCTATATTTACAAATCTCTGACAATGTGACCAACTATTTGTTGGATACTGGGCACAAATTGGGCCTTGCAGTAACTAAACAAACTCTATCCAGATGGATAATTTTAGCCATCTCGGAGTGCTATAAATTGGCTGGAAAAGAGCCTCCGGATGGTTTAACGGCACATTCAACCAGAGGCATGGCAACTTCCACGGCCCTTCAGAGGGGTGTCCCTGTGCAGGATATTTGTGCTGCGGCCACCTGGTCATCAATGCACACCTTTGTAAAGCACTACTGCTTGCACTCTACTTCATACCAAGGAGGACTATTTGCAAAAGCTGTCCTTCATTCTGTCCATAATTAAAAATTCTAGTAGTCCCACCTCCAAAATTACCACTGCTATGGGAGTCTATCATAAGATGAGGAATACGTGGGAGGACACAATCCATTCGAAGAACAAGTTACTTACCAACTGTAACGTTCTTTCGATTGGATGTTCCTCCCACGTATTCCTCATCGACCCTTGCATCCTACCCCTCCATACAGTTTACGCCAGTTGCACTCTAACTTCCTAAAGACTTAAAGCCTGATCAACTGATGCGACCATGAACACCGTAAAAACAGAACTGAGGTAACGGGCGCTGCTCGAGCCATTTATACAGCGGATGATGTCGACGCCCGACGGCAACCCTCGAGGGACATCGATGCCGCGTTCTCGAACACAGCGCCCGCTGGTGAAACATTTTTCCGAAGCAGCTGAAGCTGGGATACGATTATCCTAAGATGAGGAATACGTGGGAGGAACATCCAATCGAAAGAACGTTACAGTTGGTAAGTAACTTGTTCTTATGTGCATTAGGCATCAGGGATGCTCATAATATCCTCTGATCCTTTTGGGGGAACCCTGCATCTTTTCCATCATAGGTCTGAGGTTTGTGCGTGCCTATCCCTCACCCCTTCTAAGAGGAGGTAAAAATATGTTTTCAAACACTAGTTGACAGGCTCGGATTGACCCGTCAGCCAATCAGCCCGTGGCAAGGGCTGAAATCATGACGAGGCCCTGGGGACCAGTTCCTGAAGCCCACGCCTGGGTCGGCCCAAACGCGGGCTTCACTTTGGGAACCGGCCCCCAGATCCTTAGCAACTGCAGCCCCGCCGGCCTGCCGCAGATGCAGAGAAAGAAAGGTAACGGGTTGCAGCCCCGCCGGCCCGCGACACCATGGCGCCAAACGACTGGGAGGGCGCAACAGGGCTGTACAGAGCTGCCTCAAACCGGCCTGCTCCCTCCCAGCGTTTTGTATTACAGACTGCTCTCCGCTGGCTCTGCAAGTGCCGCCACAAGTTGCAGCAGTGAGCTGTGTGGGCCGGCCAGGATTTCTGTGTCCAAGGCTTCCAAGTGATTCCAATTGCAGGCAGGTGGCAGATCCAACCTTAGGCGGGATCTCCTCCATAACTAGTTATTTTGCTTTTCGCAACGCAAATTGCAGTAATAGCATGTTTTCTCTGCCGTTGTCGCTCTCTGTTACGATCATCACGACATTCCATCTCATTGTTCTCGGTCACTTGACAAAATCCTTGTGCCTAAAAGCTTCTGTACAGTGTAGAAATGTTTCACCATAGGTTCCCCCGAAAGCCTCACAATGAAGCACGTTCCCCCTGCGCCGTAGGAGAGTCGGGACAGAACAGTGCTTGGGCTTCCCTGAGAGACGAATGTAAATAAAGCAGCCAGCTGCGATGCACATTATATGCCGGCAAACAGCAGCCACGTGCTGCATGCGAGTTCACAAACGCACACGAAAAGCGCACTCGGAAAAGTTGAGCTTTCCTCAGCCTGCGTTTTTCACAGACCCATTCTCGCAGGCTAATTGCACTGCTCATGCAGCAGGCAGGAACACAGCTCGGGTATTAGATACACACAGCCTTAGGTGCGCATTTTGGAGCCTTTCTTGGAATACCCTCGGATTCGGTATGCCCTTTGGGGTGTAAACTTCGCCGGTCGCCAGTGGCCTGTGGGCCGGGGCTCTGCACCCAGGGACGTGAGCTGAGACTTAATGGGCCAGCGACCACCACACAGACGGCACATTACCATCTAAAACATAATAATAATGAAGTCCCCCCCCCCCTCACCATCACTCTTCGCCATCACGATAAGGTGGCGGGGGAGGGGTCTTCGTCTAAATTCTCATCAATCTTAGTTCCGAGTCTTTCTGCGGCCATTGCCAGAAGGACCGATGGCGGACGAGGGGTGCAAGGCAGGCATTCTCTTTTGTACTTTTATTCAAAATACACTGAGCAGTCCCCACTGTTGGAAGTTACATTTCTAACGTATGAATAGAAAGTAGCTACTTGCTTTGTGTTTCCTGGACTGGCATACTTTTTCTGCCATCACCTTTCAGTGCCTCCAATGGCAATTCTATTACGGTTCGGACTGGCCTATATCGGGCATTGCCCAAAGTGCTGGCTCCACACGCCAGTGTAGGCCCGTTCCCCCCGCACCCCCCGCCCCTCCCCCCTCTCAAAGTGGGCCAGTTTGACGCGTCGCTGCAAAGTGCAGCTATTCGCTTTCGGCCAGTGTTAGTGCACCATATGCAGTTACAATGGTCTCAGGCCAGCCTTCACAGTTTAACACTTTTTTCCAGAAAATGTATTACAACCGACATTCAAATCGGCTCCTCAAATTCCAGATTTGGCCACCTTGAACGAAAGTTCATGAGTTTAGTTTAGTTTAGTTTAGTTTATTATTTGTAATGCGCCTGAATACCCTAGGGTAACAAGGCGCAGCAGGTACATGAATTTGCGAAACTTAGTTACAGACAATAAAATATAAGCATGGCATATACATGGCATATACACGGTAATAAAGAAGGAAAGCAGGAATATGTACATATATACAGTTAGCAGATGTGTGTCCTGGTATGTCAGGTGGCAGAAGGGAGAGGCGGAGCCTAGCCCACTATGTTTCAGATGGCGGCTGTCTTCAGCCAAGACATTATCTTGGAGGGGAAGTTTTGGTAGGGTAGGTCCATTCTGAGAGTGGGTGGTAGGGAGTTCCACAGTTTGGCTGCTTTTACTGGGAAAGTATTACCACCTGTGGTGGAACGTTTGCAGTTAGGGACTGAGAGGCAGTTTCTGTATGCTGTCCTTGTCGGTCTCAAGGATGTCAGTCTGTGAAATCTGTCGGTCAGGTAAGTGGGGGCCGCGTTATTGAGGGACTTGTAGGTTAGTGAAGCAGTTTTTAGGGAGATTTTATCTAGGATAGGGGTCCATTTGTTCTGCTGGCTATGTGCTGTAATGTGGTCTCTTCTTGAGACGCCCAAGGCCGCTCTGAGAGCATTGTTCTGGAGCGTTTGTAGCTTGCTGGTAGTGGCCTTAGAGCACCCAAGATAAAGCGTGTTGCAGTAGTCTAAACAGGATAGTATGAGGGCTCTGGCAAGGGTGAAGCAGCTGGTGACGGATAGAAAAGGTTTGGCTGTACGGATCAGTTTACATGTGTAAGCCGTGGAGGAGGCTAGTGAATTCACCTGTTTGTTATAGGAGAGGTTGGAGTCCAAGTAGAAGCCCAGTGTTTTGACTTCATGTCTCACTCTGATGGTGTTTCCATCAATTATGAAGGAGAGTAAGCTGGGCTTAATTTCTTTAGGCTGGCGGTGGTACCCAGGGTGATAAGTTCAGTTTTATCATCATTCAGGCATAGACCGTGGATGGCCATCCATGCCTGGATGATGATGTATATATACACTATTCACCAAGGCCAAATCCTTTCCATAATCTCCAGAAAGCGGAAGGAGGATCTGGGTATCATCTGCATAGTTAGTGTAGGTGATACCGAGATGATCCAGATCATCGAAAAGGGGCTTGGTAAATATGTTATACAGTGTAGGGGAGACACAAGAGCCCTGAGGTACGCCACAAGTGATGGGTATGGGGTCTGCAGCATCTGTAGGCGAGAAAACCCTCATGGTTCTGCCATCGAGGAAAGATCTAATCCATGTAATGGCCTCGATGGAGAAGTGGGCAGCCGTGTGAAGGTGGGAGCAAAGGACCGAGTGGTCGACCAGATCAAATGCTGCAGAGAGGTCGAGGAGGAGGAGTAATGCTGCTTGGCCATTATCTCTAAGCAGATCGATCTGTGTTTTAAGGTCGATGAGAGCTGTCTCAGTCCCGCGTTGGGGTCGGAAGCCTGATTGAGGAAGATGGCAACCCTTTTGTTCCAGGGTAATTTGTGGAACGTTTCTGTAAGATAAAGGGCATTTTTTATTTGGCCACGGGCCCCTTGGGAGTATTATTGCGGACATACATAAGTGGTAATGTTCGTGTCATTTCTGCTACTTTGACAACCAGGTTGGGTGGTATTGTATGCATATTTGTTCTATAAAGAAAGAGCTTAAGCGTAAGTGCTATACAATAACATATTATCATTTGGGCTTGAACGTCTGCTTGCATTCATAGTAATTTGACAATATGGATCTATACACACAGATTTTAATGATACATATGGTGATCCATTCTTGTATGAAATGTATATCACATTAGTGAAATCATAACTGTTGCCCCGGACTAGGGCACCTGAAGGAAGTACGCAGGACACGGAGTGTGTTTACAGAACGTCCTTTATTTTCACTGCCCTGACGGTAACTGGCACCAACGCGCGCCTTCCCCCATAATCCCTCAACTCCCTCCTCCCACCATGTCATGCTCGCTCATAGTGGGCAGAGCCTAAAGTTAACCCTGTCGGGGTGGGTAACACCACCCCCGGACAAAATGTCCAAACATCCCTTTAACATTCTTCGACCAGTCTTGCTGGCCTCCTGATGACTCTTTGTGGTCTCTCGTGTTGGACCTCTGGTCTGCTGTTGTTTCGCACTCCTTCATCTTGATCTGCTCCGCTGTTCCCTTCTTCCGGCGGGTGCCACAGGTCATCTCGGGGGACCCGAGGCTCTGGAGAGGGGGAGATTCGTGATCCTCCCTTTTGACGTAGTGTTTGAACTGCTGGCAGTTTCTTGTGATGGTCTTGTCCTGTCCTTGGGCCGTCACCATTGTTCCTTTTACTGCCGTGATTTTCATGGGGCTCGGGACATAGCTAGAATCTGTCGTGCGAGCCATGGGTTGTTGCACCAACACCTCGTCTCCGATCTGGAAGTCTTTGGGTGTTGCATTGCATCTGGTAACAGTATCTTGCCTTGCTATTAGTTTATTTTCAGCATCTCGCTGCAGTATTTCTGCATTGGGGCCTTCTGCTCATGCAGGATTTCTTGGGATGCGAGTATGGACCTCATAATGTAGCATTCGTTTGGCTGGTGCTTGATTAGTGGCATCATGTGGCGTGTTTCTGTAGTCCCTCAAGAGTCGGCATAAAGCCTGATGTGGGTTGGTTGCTTCAATTCATGCTCTCTGAGTGGTCTTCTTTATGGACGCCATGAAACGCTCCGCCATCCCGTTAGCCTGAGGGTGCCGTGGTGTAATCTTCATGTGTTTGAAACCTAGGTGGTCGGCTAGGGCTGCAAACTCATGCCCACAGAACGGGGGCCCGTTGTCTGATTTGATTACTCTGGGGATTCCCCATTTGTTGAGGACTTCTCCAGTACTTCTGCGACTTGTGGAAATGCTGTAGTGGCCACCCTCTTCACTATGGGAAATCGCAAGTGTTCATCTATCAGCAGTAGGAGGTACTCACCGGATTCTGTTGGTCCGTAAAAGTCTATAGCTACTCTTTCCCATGGGTGGTCTGGTATTTGGGTATGCTGCAGAGGGGCCGGAGTTTCGGCTGGCGATGTGCACTGACATGCGTGGCAGTTCTTTGCCCATTCGTCTACTGCTGCATCTAGGAATGGAAACCAGACGTGGCACCTTAGTTGTTTCTTCGTGTTTTTCAGCTCCTCTGTGTCCTTCATGCGCAGTTCATACCACTTCTTTTCTTAGGGCAGCTGGTATTACAACGCGGCACCCTCTGAGTAGGATGTTGTGATATTTCACTGCTAGTTCGCTGTGTACCCTCGCCAGTCTCTCTATTTCTTCTCTGCATACCCTCGGGTGTGCCAACATTGCACGTCGGTGGTCTTTCCATTTGTTTGCTGATGTCAGACCGATGGCGAGTGCAGTAGTGGGGTCTGCTGCTGATGCTGCGGCGACTGCATCCAATGAAAGCGCTGGAGGTAGATAGTGTTCGGCGATGCAGATGACGTAAGCGGCATCTCCTCTCCGCGTTGTTGGTGGCCCCACCGGATGTCGTGAGAGGTAGTTGGCAGGGTTCAGATCGCCCCCGGGTCTATGGATGATATCGTAATCATATTCCTGCAGTCGTATGCCCCATCGTTCTATCCGCGGGGGCACCCGATGTGCGGGTTTCCAAACAGTGACAATAATGCCCGATGATCTGTTATCAGGGTGAAACTTTTTCCAATCAGGAAATTGTGGAAATATTTGCATGCCCAGACAGCAGCAAGACTTTCCTTCTCTGTCTGGGAGTAGGCCATTTCTGGGGTGGACAGTGCCCTGCTGGCGTAAGCCACCACGTGTCTGGGATCGACGTCCGCACCACTGGTCTGCGCTAAAATTGCTTCCAAACCGACAGGGCTGGCATCTACAACCACTTCCATGTGCCACGCTGGGTTGAAATAGGCGAGTCGATGTGCTTCAGTTAGGGCTTTTTTGATGTCACTGAAAGCACGCTGGCATCCCGGAGTCCATGCAAAAACCGACTTCTTCTGTAGCAATTTCCTGAGCGGTTCCGTGAGGAATGCGTAGTGTGGTCTGGAACAATATCCAGCCATCCCTAGGAAAGAACGAACGTCGGCCGCTTGTGTTGGTACTCTGAGATTGGAGATGGTGTCCACTTTATCAGGGTCAGGCATAATTCCTTCGCTGGAGAAGATGTGTCCAAAAAATTGTAACTTTCCCTTGCTGAACCTGCATTTTTCAATGTTAAGTGTGAGGCCAGAAGCTTGTATGCCAGTCGCGAACAGGGCTGCGTCATGTGCTTCCTTTGATGAGCCAAAGATGAGGATGTCGTCGCTGTTGTTCAGCGCTCCTCGTATGGGCCTTATGATTTGTCGTACAGTCTCTTGAAAAATCTCAGCAGCAGACGAGATTCCAAAATTAAGTCTGCAGTATCTAAATAGTCCATCGTGGGTTTCAAACCTTGTGATAGCTCTGGAGTCTGGGTGTAGTTCCAATTGGTGGTAGCCCTGTCTCAGATCGAGTTTGGAGAACAAGCGTGCATTGTTTAATTGTACAATCATGTCTTCAATGCACGGGCCTGGATATGTCTCGCGTTGAATGGCGGTGTTGGCTACCCTCATGTCGACACACAGTCGTAGCTTGCCTCCCTCTTTGGGCACTATAACTAGTGGAGACACTCACAGGGTTGGTCCTGTTGCTGGTTCGATAATGCCATCTGCTAGTAGTTGCTCAAGCTCACGTGATACAGCTTCTTGAATGTGGAAACCAACTCTTCTCGGGTGTTGTGGTATCGGCCTCACGTTGTGGTCAATGTGCAATTTAATTGGGGAACCTTTCAATTTTCCCAAACCTGAGCATATGCTTGGGTATCTCCGTTCAATGTCCGCTTTTGAAATAAGGTCCTGGGGGTGTTCATGAAGTATCGCTCTGACTTGTTCTGTCGGCTCCTGGCGGACTGTGGTGGATGTAATTGTGTCACCCGCTGCTACGTGGATCTCAATTAGCCCTAGGCGAGAAGCAGTGTGATAGCTGAGCAGACATCTGCCTTTTGTGAGGGATCTGATTACGTGGATGGTGGTGTCCACTTAACGTCCATTTAGGAACAAACGGCGTGTGAAACATCCAATTGTTTGTAGTGGTGTGGCTGCACCCATTGGAAAATCCTGGAGTGAGAGGGTTCAAGCACTGGTGGCCGTGGGATTTTCATATATTCTTGTTCGCCCATTATGTTTACAGTGGCGCCTGAGTCTACCATGAAGTGAAAAATACAGTTCTCCATTTTGATCAGTATTTTCGAGGCTTCTCTGGCCTCCTCATTGTCAAGTATTAGGTTGACGTACTCGTCCTGGTGTTGCGGGTCATATTGTATGTAATATGCGGTCTCTGGTGGGTCGTAATATTGTGTGTCCTCGCCATGCTCTTTGGGAGGGTTGTCATGTTCATCCATCAGCTGTTGTTGCCGATCTGCGTATTCGTGAGCTTGAGTGTATTCTTACTCTTGGTATTCGTCAAGTGCTCTGACCTGTCTCCGCTGGTTCTGTGGGTAATATCTTTGTGCCCCGCCTTGTGGAGCTGTCGGGCGGAACGGCGTTCTGACCGGGGCTTGGGAAGGCATTGACTGGAAATGACCTTCCCTCCCGCAGTTTCAACACCTCTGTGACAGCGCTGGGCATGATCCAGAATGCGGGTATGCCATGCCACATCGGTAGCATTGTCTGTTGCCTTGGGACCTGCGTTGATTGCGGCCTGTAGGACTGTGGGCTTCGGTCGTGTTGATGAGGTGTCTGGATTGTGGCTATGAGTTCTGTTGAGTCTTGTTTCGGGTTTTTGGTGCCGGTCATGGACGCAGCCTGCGCATCGACTCTTTCAAAGATACGAGCGAGTTCGCTTACTTCAGGGATGGTGAGTGGTTTTTTTAATAACTGCTTTTTGAGTGCAGAAGATAAACAGCCTTCTATGACTCTGAGGCGGATTGCTTCTTCTAGGGAGAACTCGTCAAATTTGCAGTGTGCTCCTTTCACTCGTAGGCGGGTTATGAACTCATCTACTGATTCTTGAGGTTTTTGAACGCATTGGTTGAAAAGGTATCTTTCATAATCGCGATTCATCTCGATTATGAGTAGCTTGTCTAAGGCGCTGATTAGTTTTGGGAAGTCACTTTGTTCGGCTGCAGGGATTGTCTTGAAGAAGGTTTTAATCTCCCCCCCCCCCCAAACCAGGTTAAAAAAAATGTCTTTCATGTATGGAGAGTCCCCGTCACCTGAGCGTCTCACAAAATGATGGAAGTCTTCCATCCATTCGGTCCACCTGGGCCCTTTCGTGGCTTGTGGCATCGTGGAAAATGGGGGAGGCATCCTTAACTGGATGGATTTGGCTGCACGCGTTGGCTGGGGTGACGCAAGGTTGCTCATGTTTGCAGTGTAGTGTGCTCTCCGTGGGCCTTGTTCAGTGTGGGTGCTGCAAAACCCCCTTTACACAGAAATGTCTTCAACACTCGAACATTTTACTTTGGGCACAGTAGTAGTGGCCGCCTGTGGTGCTGGTGTTGAAATGCGGGCCTTGTTGCACTCTGCGGGCCTCTGGAGATGGGTGGGCACGTGCTTCCACGCACCGTGGTTGATTAGATTTCCTGTGGGCTACACGCGTAATGCTGCGTGTTTCCCTTCCTGATTCTGACTGGAGACCGTGAGCAGCTGGGCTTCGGTGTCCCCGGGTGCTGAGGCAATTGCTACTTGGAGGCGAGGAGCGGAGGCGAGCTGCTCTCCGTCGCTGCAGAGTGTACAGTGGGCGGCTGCTGCATGTAGGCGGAGGCGGGGCGGGCTGCTCGAGCACCGCACGCATGCTCAGCGGGATCGCTGGCGTAAGGAAGAGAGCCGGAAGGATGAGCGGCCTGTCCGTGCGCCTGACGGGTGGACTCGCTCTCGGCAGGGCCGCAGACCAGGAAGCAGGAGGAGGAAGATCGGGCGGACTGCCCATGCGGCAGGAAATTCGGCTCATAAGCTGCTGGGCGGACTGCCCGTACGGAGGAGGAGGAAGAGGACTGGCAGTGAGGGCGTCTGGCGTACTGGGATCGTCCTCGTCGCCAGTGTTGCCTTGGACTAGGGCACCTGAAGGAAGTTCGCAGGTCACGGAGTGTGTTTACAGAACATCCTTTATTTTCACTGCCCTAACGGTAACTGGCGCCAACGCGCACCTTCCCTCATAATCCCTCAACTCCCTCCTCCCACCATGTCGTGCTCGCTCATAGTGAGCGGAGCCTTAAGTTAACCCTGTCGGAGCGGGTAACAATAACCATATTTTTCGTAGTGTACTTTGGAACAATGCTATTTGATGCCACTTCCTGTTTTGTCAAGGGGTGAAAGGTCGTGTTCATGCCACTCCTGCCCCTCAGAGCTGTGGACTCTGTCACAGAACTCTATGCAACGTTATGTTATTTTGTGAGTTGTGTTGTAATGTAGCATTTTCTGTAAAGTCGTGAATTGATGCGATTCACGGATGTTGGTTTAAGGGCCACTTTTTTTTGGGGCGCGGGGTGGGCCACTTTTTTGAGGCAAGGAGTGGTCCACTTTTTTTTTGGTGTCTGTGCCTATTTCTTGTCCCAGCCCGACCCTGCTAGTTGACCTTGTAATAATGAGGCATTCCATGCATGCAGTGTTACTGGAATATTGTGTGATGTAAATACTTCATGTATCCATCATCAGGCGTTCAGTAACAACAGGAGGCATCCCAAATACTGTCTGTTTTACCATTCCCACCCAACTCATAAAAAGACCCACTTGTCATAGTTTTAACAAAATAACCCCCTTGGTAATTCTACATTGAGCCACTAGATGGCAGGATGATGTAAAGAATATAAACAGGAAACATTTCAAGACCCTAAATTTACACAGATGAATAATTTGAGAATATGTTCCTTCCTCTTACCTCATAAGCAGCTCCACGGCGTTAGATCAAACAGTTTTATGCCGGAATCATGGCTTTGGGGCAGCGTATAGCAGACCTTTCGCTAAGTCTGATTTACAAAAATGTTGTAAACATCACAATAATCAGGCATGAACGTTCCTGCTCCTACTGTAAATCTTGTTATGCATGACTGCTTGTTCCTACTAAGAGTAGCAAAATATATCTCCTAGACCATGTGCCTCTTATCTGCATTACAAATGTGTTCACTGAAATTCATTACATACTGTGGAGCCTGGGGGGAGGGGGCAAGGTTTTTCTCTGTTGATGTTTCGGACTACAACTCCCATCAGGTCTAGCCAGTATAGCCAATAGTGACAGATCATCAGAGCTGTAGTGCAATCTGGAGAGCCGCAGGCTGAAGACCACTGCTGCAGAGAAAGTGTATGCTCTCTATCTTTGTAGAAAGACCGTTTAAAGGTGTTTTTTTTCTTTTTTTTTAAATCTTGTGTTTTTTTCAGTCTTTTGCTTTTTGCTTCTCTATGTTAGAAAAAAGGAAATTGCAGAACTCTGTGCTCTGGCAGAGGGAAGTGTTTTGCATGATTTAAAGACATTACTTTCATAAAACTTGCCAATGAGTGACGCTGAGCAGGCAGCTCAAATTTATGTCAATTCACATCAATGTTTTTCCATGTCGTCATTTTTAGGCTCTAATATCTGGCCAGCACAATTTCTCTACAACATCAGTATTTCTGTGTCGTTTTTTAATTTGATCTAACGACCGCACAATGACATTAGGCTCAATTACCATCTGTCCACAGAGGATGTTTCCCCTGCCTCACCCCTTCATGCCTGTGCTGTGACGTTGAAGTCAACTTTGACTTGTTTCCCAAATGTTCTCTGCTGTCATGCATGCTGGACATATTACCTCTGGACCTGGAACAACATCTTCACGCAGAACGAGTTATGCTCATAGAACTGCTAGACCGTTCTATTCTAAATGGAGGTTTTTTGATGCACTGCCGGGAAAACGACGTCTGCATTACTCACGTCGTTAAATTCACGTGATTCGAGTTATTCACGTGTGTTAGGGCAGTATGTTGATAAGCAGCGTGGATACGTCGCTCGCTGCTTCTGATTGAACCAATATGGCGTTTAGTAGGTGAAACCCTTGATCTGCCTCCTCGCATTCTCTTCAGTTAATTCCTTGGCTTCTTCGGCGTGTTTTCTTCCACATGCAAATTCCTGGAGCTGCTGCCTGGAAGTCACAGGTTGGCCGCACTGTCTGCGTGCTCTTCAGTCGCGTGTATCCTGACACGTGGGTTCCTGATTTCTTTGCATGCTGTTTTCCTGACTACGTGAAGTTTGGTCGCGTGTAATCTCACGCAGACACTAGCGCGGCTGTCCCGGCTGCGTGTACTTTGTTCGCGGGTAATACACACGCAGACTCTGGAACTCTTCAGGTACGGCTGCTCTGACTGCGTGCACTTCTGTTTGCGTATCGCACGCAGTCTACCCTACTCTTTACACGCTGCGGTCCTAGTTGCGTGTCCTTGTGTTGCGTGTGAATCCTCACGCTTGCAAGTGCGGCTGTTCTGGCTGCGTGAACTCTGTCTCATGTAATAATATACAGAAAGGTGGTACCAGGAGATAAGGAAACACTATAGAAAAGGGGTAAATGGATGCATGAATCAATTTATCATTTTCATTTTATTTAGAATACATAAAACACAATGTTACAAATACATTTAGATCATTATAAAAACCTTTTGCTACTCAGACATTCAAACACATTCATTCAACTAATTTGCACATCTAAAAATTTATCTAAATATACTAAAGTGCCCTAGGAAATGTCATTTATTTCATTGATGATTTCATTTCATTGTGAACATAATAATTCAAAGAAATTTTTTTTCCAAAAAAACGCAAATAACAAAATTGTAGTTCATTCCAGAAAAATATATCGACTATTGGTGCCTTGACTATTGGTGACTTAACAAATCGTTCTTCTTTAAGAAAAAGCTTCCCAGTTGGTAAAATAGTTTCGACTTGACAGATAGTGTATGTCTTCATCAGGATTGGATGAATATTTAACAAATATTTCTGCAAACCCCATTTGGTTCGCCCTGTGGCCTCTGGTTAAGGACAAATACTGAATTTCCTTCTTTATAAATGAGTGTCTTCCACTCTGAAGTCAGTCCATAGTTATGCCGTACCCATGAGATACAAACGGTGCACAGCTTTCGTGGCTCGCCGCCTGTCTTTGTTAAAACGACGGTCTGACTTGACATAGTCTGTAACCGAGGATGTTCTGCATCCGCTGAAAGATCGACCGGATCAGCTTTTTCTTAAAGAAGAACGATTTGTTAAGGCACCAATAGTCAAGGCACCAATAGTCGATATATTTTTCTGGAATGAACTACAATTTTGTTATTTGCGTTTTTTTGGAAAAAAAATTTCTTTGAATTATTATGTTCACAATGAAATGAAATCATCAATGAAATAAATGACATTTCCTAGGGCACTTTAGTATATTTAGATACATTTTTAGATGTGCAAATTAGTTGAATGAATGTGTTTGAATGTCTGAGTAGCAAAAGGTTTTTATAATGATCTAAATGTATTTGTAACATTGTGTTTTATGTATTCTAAATAAAATTAAAATGATAAATTGATTCATGCATCCATTTACCCCTTTTCTATAGTGTTTCCTTATCTCCTGGTACCACCTTTCTGTATATTATTATATGTTTCCACCTCAAGGTACCAGTGATTGTTGAGGTTCCCACTTCTTTTGGGTTTGTTTCTCTGTCTCATGTAAACCTGCACACGGGCTTTTGAACTCTGTTGAAACGTGTAAATCCACACGCATACAATGCTTTGCTTTGGAGTGAATCCCTGGCACCTGTGATGAGATAACAGGTGGACTCATTTCATCATATTTCTGTTCTACGTGAGAAAGGAAGTATTTCAACAACTGTATTTTGAAGGTGATTGTGCACAGTACTTTGGATGCTACCTTGTGGTGCACCAACCCGGTATCTAGCGTGAGCCTCGTGCCGTTCGGGATAAGTCTCCCTTACTAACATTCCCCTCCTTTTCGTTGTTTCAACTCCTGGATTTCTTCAGAGACTTTGGTGGAGACTTCAGTTCTAAGCCTACAGGTCAGTGCTGTAGTTAGTGCTATTGCTGTGCTATAGTTGATTTGGGACAGTTTCTCGTGATGCTTTATTTATCCTAGGCTGACTTCCTATAAAGCTCCCACGCCCTTTCCAGTGATCCCTCTCTCTGCCCGTTTCATCGGTCAGAGAGTGGTATCATTTGGAAGGTCTAATTTGACTTCATTACTATCAAGTCGTGTGAATAAGGATCCGGAAGAGCCCTACCAATTGTATCATTTTTGGTTACTGTAACCTTTTCATAAGATACCTTGGTGATTTATGACATCTGCCCTGCAAACCCGGGTAAGCTTAACATTTGGGCACCCTAATCATGTTACAGTCGAAATAATTGCAATTGAAAAAGCGGCTTACCATATTGTGAAAGCAATCTTTAAAAAAATTAAAAAAACTTTTAGTTTATTTTTATGTCTGCTCCCCCACAGGGTCCATTTGTTCTTCGCCCTGAGGAAGGCAATTTTTCGATTTCATTGCCCAGCAGGTGGCTCTATTGCCGAAACGTGTTCCAGATGTCTATTTAAATTTGTGTATTTTTCGAAAATAAGTTTGTAACTGACACACACACGTAGGCAGACCTGCTTATAACTAATAAGCCAATTAAAAAATTAGAGCATTGGCTGAGTAGAAAACAGCACCGTGAGAAGGTGCCTCAACAATCCTCTGTTTTTTGATTTGTAAATGACTGTTCCTTACTTATTGTTTTATTGTTCAATTTCAAATTTGTTTAACAACTTTGTCTGAATATGTGTGCTTTTTGTTCTTCACACCTTTTTATTAAGAACATTTCTTTACTTCTTACCTATTGAAATTCTGTTTTGAATCGATAATTATCATATTTAAATATACAAAAATAAAAACCTTGAGTTCACATCATAAGACTATTTTGATTGCATTCAGAACATGATATAGCTTAACTCATTTCTGAAGTGATATCGGTAAGGATACACTCAACATGTAAATCATTCTAAAAATAATTTGTAAATAAAATCATAGCAGCATGGATCCCATTGTTAGTTTCTAGTTCAATGTCCCTTTCCATTGCTGCATCTGGGACTCTACCCATTTTCTTGTGTATGAGCTCTGGTGTTGCCGCCAGGCTAGTCCGATAGCACACTGTTCATTGTGTACCAAGACCAGTACCCTGGCCTTGTCAAGAGGGGATGGGAACCCCTCTCAGCTGGGGGTGGGAGGCCTACCAGGGAGAAATCCAGAGCCAGTCCTAACCCCAAGGTGGGCGGTGGTTGCTGAGAGGGCCCCTGTGCCTGCTGCCCTCCTCCAAGTGCCAGGATGTTCTGGTGCAGTACTGAATTGCATCAACCAATACTTGTGAACCAATGTGCTGGTTAATTGTGCTCTTGTAATTCCAGGAACACTGAGAACATTTTCATTGTGAAGGAGAAGAGATGCTGCATCGCCCCACAAGTGATTCCAATTGCAGGCAGGTGGCAGATCCAACCTTAGGCGGGATCTCCTCCATAACTAGTTATTTTGCTTTTCGCAACGCAAATTGCAGTAATAGCATGTTTTCTCTGCCGTTGTCGCTCTCTGTTACGATCATCACAAGACATTCCATCTCATTGTTCTCGGTCACTTGACAAAATCCTTGTGCCTAAAAGCTTCTGTACAGTGTAGAAATGTTTCACCATAGGTTCCCCCTAAAGCCTCACAATGAAGCACGTTCCCCCTGCGCCGTAGGAGAGTCGGGACAGAACAGTGCTTGGGCTTCCCTGAGAGACGAATGTAAATAAAGCAGCCAGCTGCGATGCACATTATATGCCGGCAAACAGCAGCCACGTGCTGCATGCGAGTTCACAAACGCACACGAAAAGCGCACTCGGAAAAGTTGAGCTTTCCTCAGCCTGCGTTTTTCACAGACCCATTCTCGCAGGCTAATTGCACTGCTCATGCAGCAGGCAGGAACACAGCTCGAGTATTAGATACACACAGCCTTAGGTGCGCATTTTGGAGCCTTTCTTGGAATACCCTCAGATTCGGTATGCCCTTTGGGGTGTAAACTTCGCCGGTCGCCAGTGGCCGGGGCTCTGCACCCGGGGACGTGAGCTGAGACTTAATGGGCCAGCGACCACCACACAGACGGCACATTACCATCTAAAACATAATAATAATGAAGTCCCCCCCCCCTCTCACCATCACTCTTCGCCATCACGATAAGGGGAGGGGTTGTCGTCTAAATTCTCATCAATCTTAGTTCCGAGTCTTTCTGGGACCATTGCCAGAAGGACCGATGGCGGACGAGGGGTGCAAGGCAGGCATTCTCTTTTGTACTTTTATTCAAAATACACTGAGCAGTCCCCACTGTTGGAAGTTACATTTCTAACGTATGAATAGAAAGTAGCTACTTGCTTTGTGTTTCCTGGACTGGCATACTTTTTCTGCCATCACCTTTCAGTGCCTCCAATGGCAATTCTATTACGGTTCGGACTGGCCTATATCGGGCATTGCCCAAAGTGCTGGCTCCACACGCCAGTGTAGGCCCGTTCCCCCCGCACCCCCCGCCCCTCCCCCCTCTCAAAGTGGGCCAGTTTGACGCGTCGCTGCAAAGTGCAGCTATTCGCTTTCGGCCAGTGTTAGTGCACCATATGCAGTTACAATGGTCTCAGGCCAGCCTTCACAGTTTAACACTTTTTTCCAGAAAATGTATTACAACCGACATTCAAATCGGCTCCTCAAATTCCAGATTTGGCCACCTTGAACGAAAGTTCATGAGTTTAGTTTAGTTTAGTTTAGTTTATTATTTGTAATGCGCCTGAATACCCTAGGGTAACAAGGCGCAGCAGGTACATGAATTTGCGAAACTTAGTTACAGACAATAAAATATAAGCATGGCATATACATGGCATATACACGGTAATAAAGAAGGAAAGCAGGAATATGTACATATATACAGTTAGCAGATGTGTGTCCTGGTATGTCAGGTGGCAGAAGGGAGAGGCGGAGCCTAGCCCACTATGTTTCAGACGGCGGCTGTCTTCAGCCAAGACATTATCTTGGAGGGGAAGTTTTGGTAGGGTAGGTCCATTCTGAGAGTGGGTGGTAGGGAGTTCCACAGTTTGGCTGCTTTTACTGGGAAAGTATTACCACCTGTGGTGGAACGTTTGCAGTTAGGGACTGAGAGGCAGTTTCTGTATGCTGTCCTTGTCGGTCTCAAGGATGTCAGTCTGTGAAATCTGTCGGTCAGGTAAGTGGGGGCCGCGTTATTGAGGGACTTGTAGGTTAGTGAAGCAGTTTTTAGGGAGATTTTATCTAGGATAGGGGTCCATTTGTTCTGCTGGCTATGTGCTGTAATGTGGTCTCTTCTTGAGACGCCCAAGGCCGCTCTGAGAGCATTGTTCTGGAGCGTTTGTAGCTTGCTGGTAGTGGCCTTAGAGCACCCAAGATAAAGGGTGTTGCAGTAGTCTAAACAGGATAGTATGAGGGCTCTGGCAAGGGTGAAGCAGCTGGTGACGGATAGAAAAGGTTTGGCTGTACGGATCAGTTTACATGTGTAAGCCGTGGAGGAGGCTAGTGAATTCACCTGTCTGTTATAGGAGAGGTTGGAGTCCAAGTAGAAGCCCAGTGTTTTGACTTCATGTCTCACTCTGATGGTGTTTCCATCAATTATGAAGGAGAGTAAGCTGGGCTTAATTTCTTTAGGCTGGCGGTGGTACCCAGGGTGATAAGTTCAGTTTTATCATCATTCAGGCATAGACCGTGGATGGCCATCCATGCCTGGATGATGATGTATATATACACTATTCACCAAGGCCAAATCCTTTCCATAATCTCCAGAAAGCGGAAGGAGGATCTGGGTATCATCTGCATAGTTAGTGTAGGTGATACCGAGATGATCCAGATCATCGAAAAGGGGCTTGGTAAATATGTTATACAGTGTAGGGGAGACACAAGAGCCCTGAGGTACGCCACACGTGATGGGTATGGGGTCTGCAGCATCTGTAGGCGAGAAAACCCTCATGGTTCTGCCATCGAGGAAAGATCTAATCCATGTAATGGCCTCGGGGGAGAAGTGGGCAGCCGTGTGACGGTGGGAGCAAAGGACCGAGTGGTCGACCAGATCAAATGCTGCAGAGAGGTCGAGGAGGAGGAGTAATGCTGCTTGGCCATTATCTCTAAGCAGATCGATCTGTGTTTTAAGGTCGATGAGAGCTGTCTCAGTCCCGTGTTGGGGTCGGAAGCCTGATTGAGGAAGATGGCAACCCTTTTGTTCCAGGGTAATTTGTGGAACGTTTCTGTAAGATAAAGGGCATTTTTTTATTTGGCCACGGGCCCCTTGGGAGTATTATTGCGGACATACATAAGTGGTAATGTTCGTGTCATTTCTGCTACTTTGACAACCAGGTTGGGTGGTATTGTATGCATATTTGTTCTATAAAGAAAGAGCTTAAGCGTAAGTGCTATACAATAACATATTATCATTTGGGCTTGAACGTCTGCTTGCATTCATAGTAATTTGACAATATGGATCTATACACACAGATTTTAATGATACATATGGTGATCCATTCTTGTATGAAATGTATATCACATTAGTGAAATCATAACTGTTGCCCCGGACTAGGGCACCTGAAGGAAGTACGCAGGACACAGAGTGTGTTTACAGAAAGTCCTTTATTTTCACTGCCCTGACGGTAACTGGCACCAACGCGCGCCTTCCCCCATAATCCCTCAACTCCCTCCTCCCACCATGTCATGCTCGCTCAGAGTGGGCAGAGCCTAAAGTTAACCCTGTCGGGGTGGGTAACACCACCCCCGGACAAAATGTCCAAACATCCCTTTAACATTCTTCGACCAGTCTTGCTGGCCTCCTGATGACTCGTTGTGGTCTCTCGTGTTGGACCTCTGGTCTGCTGTTGTTTTGCACTCCTTCATCTTGATCTGCTCCGCTGTTCCCTTCTTCCGGCGGGTGCCACAGGTCATCTCGGGGGACCCGAGGCTCTGGAGAGTTCAGCCTCGGGGGAGATTCGTGATCCTCCCTTTTGACGTAGTGTTTGAACTGCTGGCAGTTTCTTGTGATGGTCTTGTCCTGTCCTTGGGCCGTCACCATTGTTCCTTTTACTGCCGTGATTTTCATGGGGCTCGGGACATAGCTAGAATCTGTCGTGCAAGCCATGGGTTGTTGCACCAACACCTCGTCTCCGATCTGGAAGTCTTTGGGTGTTGCATTGCATCTGGTAACAGTATCTTGCCTTGCTATTAGTTTATGTTCAGCATCTCGCTGCAGTATTTCTGCATTGGGGCCTTCTGCTCCTGCAGGATTTCTTGGGATGCGAGTATGGACCTCATAATGTAGCATTCGTTTGGCTGGTGCTTGATTAGTGGCATCATGTGGCGTGTTTCTGTAGTCCCTCAAGAGTCGGCATAAAGCCTGATGTGGGTTGGTTGCTTCAATTCATGCTCTCTGAGTGGTCTTCTTTATGGACGCCATGAAACGCTTCGCCATCCCGTTAGCCTGAGGGTGCCGTGGTGTAATCTTCATGTGTTTGAAACCTAGGTGGTCGGCTAGGGCTGCAAACTCATGCCCACAGAACGGGGGCCCATTGTCTGATTTGATTACTCTGGGGATTCCCCATTTGTTGAGGACTTCTCCAGTACTTCTGCGACTTGTGGAAATGCTGTAGTGGCCACCCTCTTCACTATGGGAAACCGCGAGTGTTCATCTATCAGCAGTAGGAGGTACTCGCCGGATTCTGTTGGTCCGTAAAAGTCTATAGCTACTCTTTCCCATGGGTGGTCTGGTATTTGGGTATGCTGCAGAGGGGCCGGAGTTTCGGCTGGCGATGTGAACTGACATGTGTGGCAGTTCTTTGCCCATTCGTCTACTGCTGCATCTAGGAATGGAAACCAGACGTGGCACCTTAGTTGTTTGTTCGTGTTTTTCAGCTCCTCTGTGTCCTTCATGCGCAGTTCATACCACTTCTTTTCTTAGGGCAGCTGGCATTACAATGCGGCACCCTCTGAGTAGGATGTTGTGATATTTCACGGCTAGTTTGCTGTGTACCCTCGCCAGTCTCTCTATTTCTTCTCTGCATACCCTCGGGTGTGCCAACATTGCACGTCGGTGGTCTTTCCATTTGTTTGCTGATGTCAGACCGATGGCGAGTGCAGTAGTGGGGTCTGCTGCTGATGCTGCGGTGACTGCATCCAATGAAAGCGCTGGAGGTAGAGAGTGTTTGGCGATGCAGTTGACGTAAGCGACATCTCCTCTCCGCGTTGTTGGTGGCCCCACCGGATGACGTGAGAGGTAGTTGGCAGGGTTCAGATCGCCCCCGGGTCTATGGATGATATCGTAATCATATTCCTGCAGTCGTATGCCCCATCGTTCTATCCGCGGGGGCACCTGGTGTGCGGGTTTCTAAACAGTGACAATAATGCCTGATGATCTGTTATCAGGGTGAATCTTTTTCCAATCAGGAAATTGTGGAAATATTTGCATGCCCAGGCAGCAGCAAGACTTTCCTTCTCTGTCTGGGAGTAGGCCATTTCTGGGGTGGACAGTGCCCTGCTGGCATAAGCCACCACGTGTCTGGGATCGACATCCGCACCTCTGGTCTGCGCTAAGATTGCTCCCAAACCGACAGGGCTGGCATCTACAACCACTTCCATGTGCCATGCTGGGTTGAAATAGGCGAGTCGATGTGCTTCAGTAAGGGCTTTTTTGATGTCACTGAAAGCACGCTGGCATCCCGGAGTCCATGCAAAAACCGACTTCTTCTGTAGCAATTTCCTGAGTGGTTCCGTGAGGAATGCGTAGTGTGGTCTGGAACAATATCCAGCCATCCCTAGGAAAGAACGAACGTCGGCCGCTTGTGTTGGTACTCTGAGATTGGAGATGGTGTCCACTTTATCGGGGTCAGGCATAATTCCTTCGCTGGAGAAGATGTGTCCAAAAAATTGTAACTTTCCCTTGCTGAACCTGCATTTTTCAATGTTAAGTGTGAGGCCAGAAGCTTGTATGCCAGTCGCGAACAGGGCTGCGTCATGTGCTTCCTTTGATGAGCCAAAGATGAGGATGTCGTCGCTGTAGTTCAGCGCTCCTCGTATGGGCCTTATGATTTGTCGTACAGTCTCTTGAAAAAACTCAGCAGCAGACGAGATTTCAAAATTAAGTCTGCAGTATCTAAATAGTCCATCGTGGGTTTCAAACCTTGTGATAGCTCTGGAGTCTGGGTGTAGTTCCAATTGGTGGTAGCCCTGTCTCAGATCGAGTTTGGAGAACAAGCGTGCATTGTTTAATTGTACAATCATGTCTTCAATGCACGGGCCTGGATATGTCTCGCGTTGAATGGCGGTGTTGGCTACCCTCATGTCGACACACAGTCGTAGCTTGCCTCCCTCTTTGGGCACTATAACTAGTGGAGACACCCACAGGGTTGGTCCTGTTGCTGGTTCGATCATGCCATCTGCTAGTATTTGCTCAAGCTCACGTGATACAGCTTCTTGAATGTGGAAACCAACTCTTCTCGGGTGTGGTGGTATCGGCCTCACGTTGTGGTCAATGTGCAATTTAATTGGGGAACCTTTCAATTTTCCCAAACCTGAGCATATGCTTGGGTATCTCCGTTCAATGTCTGCTTTTGAAATAAGGTCCTGGGGGTGTTCATGAAGTATCGCTCTGACTTGTTCTGTCGGCTCCTGGCGGACTGTGGTGGATGTAATTGTGTCACCCGCTGCTACGTGGATCTCAATTAGCCCTAGGCGAGAAGCAGTGTGATAGCTGAGCAGACATCTGCCTTTTGTGAGGGATCTGATTACGTGGATGGTGGTGTCCACTTAACGTCCATTTAGGAACAAACGGCGTGTGAAACATCCAATTGTTTGTAGTGGTGTTGCTGCACCCATTGGAAAATCCTGGAGTGAGAGGGTTCAAGCACTGGTGGCCGTGGGATTTTCATATATTCTTGTTCGCCCATTATGTTTACAGTGGCGCCTGAGTCTACCATGAAGTGAAAAATACAGTTCTCCATTTTGATCAGTATTTTCGAGGCTTCTCTGGCCTCCTCATTGTCAAGTATTAGGTTGACGTACTCGTCCTGGTGTTGCGGGTCATATTGTATGTAATATGCGGTCTCTGGTGGGTCGTAATATTGTGTGTCCTCGCCATGCTCTTTGGGAGGGTTGTCATGTTCATCCATCAGCTGTTGTTGCCGATCTGCATATTCGTGAGCTTGAGTGTATTCTTACTCTTGGTATTCGTCAAGTGCTCTGACGTGTCTCCGCTGGTTCTGTGGGTAATATCTTTGTGCCCTGCCTTGTGGAGCTGTCGGGCGGAACGGTGTTCTGACCGGGGCTTGGGAAGGCATTGACTGGAAATGACCTTCCCTCCCGCAGTTTCAACACCTCTGTGACAGCGCTGGGCATGATCCAGAATGCGGGTATGCCATGCCACATCGGTAGCATTGTCTGTTGCTTTGGGACCTGCGTTGATTGCGGCCTGTAGGACTGTGGGCTTCGGTCGTGTTCACGAGGTGTCTGGATTGTGGCTATGAGTTCTGTTGAGTCTTGTTTCGGGTTTTTGGTGCCGGTCATGGACACAGCCTGCGCATCGACTCTTTCAAAGATACGAGCGAGTTCGCTTACTTCAGGGATGGTGAGTGGTTTTTTTAATAACTGCTTTTTGAGTGCAGAAGATAAACAGCCTTCTATGACTCTGAGGCGGATTGCTTCTTCTAGGGAGAACTCGTCAAATTTGCAGTGTGCTCCTTTCACTCGTAGGCGGGTTATGAACTCATCTACTGATTCTTGAGGTTTTTGAACGCATTGGTTGAAAAGGTATCTTTCATAATCGCGATTCATCTCGATTATGAGTAGCTTGTCTAAGGCGCTGATTAGTTTTGGGAAGTCACTTTGTTCGGCTGCAGGGACTGTCTTGAAGAAGGTTTTAATTCCCCCCCCCACCAGGTTAAAAAAAATGTCTTTCATGTATGGAGAGTCCCCGTCACCTGAGCCTCTCACAAAATGGTGGAAGTCTTCCATCCATTCGGTCCACCTGGGCCCTTTGGTGGCTTGTGGCATCATGGAAAATGGGGGAGGCATCCTTAACTGGATGGATTTGGCTGCACGCGTTGGCTGGGGTGACGCAAGGTTGCTCATGTTTGCAGTGTAGTGTGCGCTCCGTGGGCCTTGTTCAGTGTGGGTGCTGCAAAACCCCCTTTACACAGAAATGTCTTCAACACTCGAACATTTTACTTTGGGCACAGTAGTAGTGGCCGCCTGTGGTGCTGGTGTTGAAATGCGGGCCTTGTTGCACTCTGCGGGCCTCTGGAGATGGGTGGGCACGTGCTTTCACGCACCGTTTTTGATTAGATTTCCTGTGGGCTACACGCGTAATGCTGCGTGTTTCCCTTCCTGATTCTGACTGGAGACCATGAGCAGCTGGGCTTCGGTGTCCCCGGGTGCTGAGGCAATTGCTACTTGGAGGCGAGGAGCGGAGGCGAGCTGCTCTCAGTCGCTGCAGAGTGTACAGTGGGCGGCTGCTGCATGTAGGCGGAGGCGGGGCGGGCTGCTCGAGCACCGCACGCATGCTCAGCGGGATCGCTGGCGTAAGGAAGAGAGCCGGAAGGATGGGCGGCCTGTCCGTGCGCCTGACGGGTGGACTCGCTCTCGGCAGGGCCGCAGACCAGTAAGCAGGAGGAGGAAGATCGGGCGGACTGCCCATGCGGCAGGAAATTCGGCTCATAAGCTGCTGGGCGGACTGCCCGTACGGAGGAGGAGGAAGAGGACTGGCAGTGAGGGCGTCTGGCGTACTGGGACCGTCCTCGTCGCCAGTGTTGCCCTGGACTAGGGCACCTGAAGGAAGTTCGCAGGACACGGAGTGTGTTTACAGAACATCCTTTATTTTCACTGCCCTAACGGTAACTGGCGCCAACGCGCACCTTCCCTCATAATCCCTCAACTCCCTCCTCCCACCATGTCGTGCTCGCTCAAAGTGAGCGGAGCCTTAAGTTAACCCTGTCGGAGCGGGTAACAATAACCATATTTTTCGTAGTGTACTTTGGAACAATGCTATTTGATGCCACTCCCTGTCTTGTCAAGGGGTGAAAGGTCGTGTGCATGCCACTCCAGCGCCTCAGAGCTGTGGACTCTGTCACAGAACTCTATGCAACGTTATGTTATTTTGTGAGTTGTGTTGTAATGTAGCATTTTCTGTAAAGTCGTGAATTGATGTGATTCACGGATGTTGGTTTGAGGGCCACTTTTTTTTGGGGCGCGGGGTGGGCCACTTTTTTGAGGCAAGGAGTGGTCCACTTTTTTTTAGGTGTCTGTGCCTATTTCTTGTCCCAGCCCGACCCTGCTAGTTGACCTTGTAATAATGAGGCATTCCATGCATGCAGTGTTACTGGAATATTGTGTGATGTAAATACTTCATGTATCCATCAGGCGTTCAGTAACAACAGGAGGCATCCCAAATACTGCCTGTTTTACCATTCCCACCCAACTCATAAAAAGACCCACTTGTCATAGTTTTAACAAAATAACCCCCTTGGTAATTCTACATTGAGCCACTAGATGGCAGGATGATGTAAATAATATAAACAGGAAACATTTCAAGACCCTAAACTTACACAGATGAATAATTTGAGAATATGTTCCTTCCTCTTACCTCATGAGGTAAGAGGAAGGAACATATTCTCAATGAGGTAAGAGGAAGGAACATATTCTCAAATTATTCATCTGTGTAAGTTTAGGGTCTTGAAATGTTTCCTGTTTATATTATTTACATCATCCTGCCATCTAGTGGCTCAATGTAGAATTACCAAGGGGGTTATTTTGTTAAAACTATGACAAGTGGGTCTTTTTATGAGTTGGGTGGGAATGGTAAAACAGGCAGTATTTGGGATGCCTCCTGTTGTTACTGAACGCCTGATGGATACATGAAGTATTTACATCACACAATATTCCAGTAACACTGCATGCATGGAATGCCTCATTATTACAAGGTCAACTAGCAGGGTCGGGCTGGGACAAGAAATAGGCACAGACACCTAAAAAAAAGTGGACCACTCCTTGCCTCAAAAAAGTGGCCCACCCCGCGCCCCAAAAAAAAGTGGCCCTCAAACCAACATCCGTGAATCACATCAATTCACGACTTTACAGAAAATGCTACATTACAACACAACTCACAAAATAACATAACGTTGCATAGAGTTCTGTGACAGAGTCCACAGCTCTGAGGCGCTGGAGTGGCATGCACACGACCTTTCACCCCTTGACAAGACAGGGAGTGGCATCAAATAGCATTGTTCCAAAGTACACTACGAAAAATATGGTTATTGTTACCCGCTCCGACAGGGTTAACTTAAGGCTCCGCTCACTTTGAGCGAGCACGACATGGTGGGAGGAGGGAGTTGAGGGATTATGAGGGAAGGTGCGCGTTGGCGCCAGTTACCGTTAGGGCAGTGAAAATAAAGGATGTTCTGTAAACACACTCCGTGTCCTGCGAACTTCCTTCAGGTGCCCTAGTCCAGGGCAACACTGGCGACGAGGACGGTCCCAGTACGCCAGACGCCCTCACTGCCAGTCCTCTTCCTCCTCCTCCGTACGGGCAGTCCGCCCAGCAGCTTATGAGCCGAATTTCCTGCCGCATGGGCAGTCCGCCCGATCTTCCTCCTCCTGCTTACTGGTCTGCGGCCCTGCCGAGAGCGAGTCCACCCGTCAGGCGCACGGACAGGCCGCCCATCCTTCCGGCTCTCTTCCTTACGCCAGCGATCCCGCTGAGCATGCGTGCGGTGCTCGAGCAGCCCGCCCCGCCTCCGCCTACATGCAGCAGCCGCCCACTGTACACTCTGCAGCGACTGAGAGCAGCTCGCCTCCGCTCCTCGCCTCCAAGTAGCAATTGCCTCAGCACCCGGGGACACCGAAGCCCAGCTGCTCATGGTCTCCAGTCAGAATCAGGAAGGGAAACACGCAGCATTACGCGTGTAGCCCACAGGAAATCTAATCAAAAACGTTGCGTGAAAGCACGTGCCCACCCATCTCCAGAGGCCCGCAGAGTGCAACAAGGCCCGCATTTCAACACCAGCACCACAGGCGGCCACTACTACTGTGCCCAAAGTAAAATGTTCGAGTGTTGAAGACATTTCTGTGTAAAGGGGGTTTTGCAGCACCCACACTGAACAAGGCCCACGGAGAGCACACTACACTGCAAACATGAGCAACCTTGCGTCACCCCAGCCAACGCGTGCAGCCAAATCCATCCAGTTAAGGATGCCTCCCCCATTTTCCATGATGCCACAAGCCACCAAAGGGCCCAGGTGGACCGAATGGATGGAAGACTTCCACCATTTTGTGAGAGGCTCAGGTGACGGGGACTCTCCATACATGAAAGACATTTTTTTTAACCTGGTGGGGGGGGGAATTAAAACCTTCTTCAAGACAGTCCCTGCAGCCGAACAAAGTGACTTCCCAAAACTAATCAGCGCCTTAGACAAGCTACTCATAATCGAGATGAATCGCGATTATGAAAGATACCTTTTCAACCAATGCGTTCAAAAACCTCAAGAATCAGTAGATGAGTTCATAACCCGCCTACGAGTGAAAGGAGCACACTGCAAATTTGACGAGTTCTCCCTAGAAGAAGCAATCCGCCTCAGAGTCATAGAAGGCTGTTTATCTTCTGCACTCAAAAAGCAGTTATTAAAAAAACCACTCACCATCCCTGAAGTAAGCGAACTCGCTCGTATCTTTGAAAGAGTCGATGCGCAGGCTGTGTCCATGACCGGCACCAAAAACCCGAAACAAGACTCAACAGAACTCATAGCCACAATCCAGACACCTCGTGAACACGACCGAAGCCCACAGTCCTACAGGCCGCAATCAACGCAGGTCCCAAAGCAACAGACAATGCTACCGATGTGGCATGGCATACCCGCATTCTGGATCATGCCCAGCGCTGTCACAGAGGTGTTGAAACTGCGGGAGGGAAGGTCATTTCCAGTCAATGCCTTCCCAAGCCCCGGTCAGAACACCGTTCCGCCCGACAGCTCCACAAGGCAGGGCACAAAGATATTACCCACAGAACCAGCGGAGACACGTCAGAGCACTTGACGAATACCAAGAGTAAGAATACACTCAAGCTCACGAATATGCAGATCGGCAACAACAGCTGATGGATGAACATGACAACCCTCCCAAAGAGCATGGCGAGGACACACAATATTACGACCCACCAGAGACCGCATATTACATACAATATGACCCGCAACACCAGGACGAGTACGTCAACCTAATACTTGACAATGAGGAGGCCAGAGAAGCCTCGAAAATACTGATCAAAATGGAGAACTGTATTTTTCACTTCATGGTAGACTCAGGCGCCACTGTAAACATAAAGGGCGAACAAGAATATATGAAAATCCCACGGCCACCAGTGCTTGAACCCTCTCACTCCAGGATTTTCCAATGGGTGCAGCAACACCACTACAAACAATTGGATGTTTCACACGCCGTTTGTTCCTAAATGGACGTTAAGTGGACACCACCATCCACGTAATCAGATCCCTCACAAAAGGCAGATGTCTGCTCAGCTATCACACTGCTTCTCGCCTAGGGCTAATTGAGATCCACGTAGCAGCGGGTGACACAATTACATCCACCACAGTCCGCCAGGAGCCGACAGTACAAGTCAGAGCGATACTTCATGAACACCCCCAGGACCTTATTTCAAAAGCAGACATTGAACGGAGATACCCAAGCATATGCTCAGGTTTGGGAAAATTGAAAGGTTCCCCAATTAAATTGCACATTGACCACAACGTGAGGCCGATACCACCACACCCGAGAAGAGTTGGTTTCCACATTCAAGAAGCTGTATCACGTGAGCTTGAGCAAATACTAGCAGATGGCATGATCGAACCAGCAACAGGACCAACCCTGTGGGTGTCTCCACTAGTTATAGTGCCCAAAGAGGGAGGCAAGCTACGACTGTGTGTCGACATGAGGGTAGCCAACACCGCCATTCAACGCGAGACATATCCAGGCCCGTGCATTGAAGACATGATTGTACAATTAAACAATGCACGCTTGTTCTCCAAACTCGATCTGAGACAGGGCTACCACCAATTGGAACTACACCCAGACTCCAGAGCTATCACAAGGTTTGAAACCCACGATGGACTATTTAGATACTGCAGACTTAATTTTGAAATCTCGTCTGCTGCTGAGTTTTTTCAAGAGACTGTACGACAAATCATAAGGCCCATACGAGGAGCGCTGAACTACAGCAACGACATCCTCATCTTTGGCTCATCAAAGGAAGCACATGACGCAGCCCTGTTCGCGACTGGCATACAAGCTTCTGGCCTCACACTTAACATTGAAAAATGCAGGTTCAGCAAGGGAAAGTTACAATTTTTTGGACACATCTTCTCCAGCGAAGGAATTATGCCTGACCCCGATAAAGTGGACACCATCTCCAATCTCAGAGTACCAACACAAGCGGCCGACGTTCGTTCTTTCCTAGGGATGGCTGGATATTGTTCCAGACCACACTACGCATTCCTCACGGAACCACTCAGGAAATTGCTACAGAAGAAGTCGGTTTTTGCATGGACTCCGGGATGCCAGCGTGCTTTCAGTGACATCAAAAAAGCCCTTACTGAAGCACATCGACTCGCCTATTTCAACCCAGCATGGCACATGGAAGTGGTTGTAGATGCCAGCCCTGTCGGTTTGGGAGCAATCTTAGCGCAGACCAGAGGTGCGGATGTCGATCCCAGACACGTGGTGGCTTATGCCAGCAGGGCACTGTCCACCCCAGAAATGGCCTACTCCCAGACAGAGAAGGAAAGTCTTGCTGCTGCCTGGGCATGCAAATATTTCCACAATTTCCTGATTGGAAAAAGATTCACCCTGATAACAGATCATCAGGCATTATTGTCACTGTTTAGAAACCCGCACACCAGGTGCCCCCGCGGATAGAACGATGGGGCATACGACTGCAGGAATATGATTACGATATCATCCATAGACCCGGGGGCGATCTGAACCCTGCCAACTACCTCTCACGTCATCCGGTGGGGCCACCAACAACGCGGAGAGGAGATGTCGCTTACGTCAACTGCATCGCCAAACACTCTCTACCTCCAGCGCTTTCATTGGATGCAGTCACCGCAGCATCAGCAGCAGACCCCACTACTGCACTCGCCATCGGTCTGACATCAGCAAACAAATGGAAAGACCACCGACGTGCAATGTTGGCACACCCGAGGGTATGCAGAGAAGAAATAGAGAGACTGGCGAGGGTACACAGCAAACTAGCCGTGAAATATCACAACATCCTACTCAGAGGGTGCCGCATTGTAATACCAGCTGCCCTAAGAAAAGAAGTGGTATGAACTGCGCATGAAGGACACAGAGGAGCTGAAAAACACGAACAAACAACTAAGGTGCCACGTCTGGTTTCCATTCCTAGATGCAGCAGTAGACGAATGGGCAAAGAACTGCCACACATGTCAGTTCACATCGCCAGCCGAAACTCCGGCCCCTCTGCAGCATACCCAAATACCAGACCACCCATGGGAAAGAGTAGCTATAGACTTTTACGGACCAACAGAATCCGGCGAGTACCTCCTACTGCTGATAGATGAACACTCGCGGTTTCCCATAGTGAAGAGGGTGGCCACTACAGCATTTCCACAAGTCGCAGAAGTACTGGAGAAGTCCTCAACAAATGGGGAATCCCCAGAGTAATCAAATCAGACAATGGGCCCCCGTTCTGTGGGCATGAGTTTGCAGCCCTAGCCGACCACCTAGGTTTCAAACACATGAAGATTACACCACGGCACCCTCAGGCTAACGGGATGGCGGAGCGTTTCATGGCGTCCATAAAGAAGACCACTCAGAGAGCATGAATTGAAGCAACCAACCCACATCAGGCTTTATGCCGACTCTTGAGGGACTACAGAAACACGCCACATGATGCCACTAATCAAGCACCAGCCAAACGAATGCTACATTATGAGGTCCATACTCGCATCCCAAGAAATCCTGCAGGAGCAGAAGGCCCCAATGCAGAAATACTGCAGCGAGATGCTGAACATAAACTAATAGCAAGGCAAGATACTGTTACCAGATGCAATGCAACACCCAAAGACTTCCAGATCGGAGACGAGGTGTTGGTGCAACAACCCATGGCTTGCACGACAGATTCTAGCTATGTCCCGAGCCCCATGAAAATCACGGCAGTAAAAGGAACAATGGTGACGGCCCAAGGACAGGACAAGACCATCACAAGAAACTGCCAGCAGTTCAAACACTACGTCAAAAGGGAGGATCACGAATCTCCCCCGAGGCTGAACTCTCCAGAGCCTCGGGTCCCCCGAGATGACCTGTGGCACCCGCCGGAAGAAGGGAACAGCGGAGCAGATCAAGATGAAGGAGTGCGAAACAACAGCAGACCAGAGGTCCAACACGAGAGACCACAACGAGTCATCAGGAGGCCAGCAAGACTGGTCGAAGAATGTTAAAGGGATGTTTGGACATTTTGTCCGGGGGTGGTGTTACCCACCCCGACAGGGTTAACTTTAGGCTCTGCCCACTCTGAGCGAGCATGACATGATGGGAGGAGGGAGTTGAGGGATTATGGGGGAAGGCGCGCGTTGGTGCCAGTTACCGTCAGGGCAGTGAAAATAAAGGACTTTCTGTAAACACACTCTGTGTCCTGCGTACTTCCTTCAGGTGCCCTAGTCCGGGGCAACAGTTATGATTTCACTAATGTGATATACATTTCATACAAGAATGGATCACCATATGTATCATTAAAATCTGTGTGTATAGATCCATATTGTCAAATTACTATGAATGCAAGCAGACGTTCAAGCCCAAATGATAATATGTTATTGTATAGCACTTACGCTTAAGCTCTTTCTTTATAGAACAAATATGCATACAATACCACCCAACCTGGTTGTCAAAGTAGCAGAAATGACACGAACATTACCACTTATGTATGTCCGCAATAATACTCCCAAGGGGCCCGTGGCCAAATAAAAAAATGCCCTTTATCTTACAGAAACGTTCCACAAATTACCCTGGAACAAAAGGGTTGCCATCTTCCTCAATCAGGCTTCCGACCCCAACACGGGACTGAGACAGCTCTCATCGACCTTAAAACACAGATCGATCTGCTTAGAGATAATGGCCAAGCAGCATTACTCCTCCTCCTCGACCTCTCTGCAGCATTTGATCTGGTCGACCACTCGGTCCTTTGCTCCCACCGTCACACGGCTGCCCACTTCTCCCCCGAGGCCATTACATGGATTAGATCTTTCCTCGATGGCAGAACCATGAGGGTTTTCTCGCCTACAGATGCTGCAGACCCCATACCCATCACGTGTGGCGTACCTCAGGGCTCTTGTGTCTCCCCTACACTGTATAACATATTTACCAAGCCCCTTTTCGATGATCTGGATCATCTCGGTATCACCTACACTAACTATGCAGATGATACCCAGATCCTCCTTCCGCTTTCTGGAGATTATGGAAAGGATTTGGCCTTGGTGAATAGTGTATATATACATCATCATCCAGGCATGGATGGCCATCCACGGTCTATGCCTGAATGATGATAAAACTGAACTTATCACCCTGGGTACCACCGCCAGCCTAAAGAAATTAAGCCCAGCTTACTCTCCTTCATAATTGATGGAAACACCATCAGAGTGAGACATGAAGTCAAAACACTGGGCTTCTACTTGGACTCCAACCTCTCCTATAACAGACAGGTGAATTCACTAGCCTCCTCCACGGCTTACACATGTAAACTGATCCGTACAGCCAAACCTTTTCTATCCGTCACCAGCTGCTTCACCCTTGCCAGAGCCCTCATACTATCCTGTTTAGACTACTGCAACACCCTTTATCTTGGGTGCTCTAAGGCCACTACCAGCAAGCTACAAACGCTCCAGAACAATGCTCTCAGAGCGGCCTTGGGCGTCTCAAGAAGAGACCACATTACAGCACATAGCCAGCAGAACAAATGGACCCCTATCCTAGATAAAATCTCCCTAAAAACTGCTTCACTAACCTACAAGTCCCTCAATAACGCGGCCCCCACTTACCTGACCCACAGATTTCACAGACTGACATCCTTGAGACCGACAAGGACAGCATACAGAAACTGCCTCTCAGTCCCTAACTGCAAACGTTCCACCACAGGTGGTAATACTTTCCCAGTAAAAGCAGCCAAACTGTGGAACTCCCTACCACCCACTCTCAGAATGGACCTACCCTACCAAAACTTCCCCTCCAAGATAATGTCTTGGCTGAAGACAGCCGCCATCTGAAACATAGTGGGCTAGGCTCCGCCTCTCCCTTCTGCCACCTGACATACCAGGACACACATCTGCTAACTGTATATATGTACATATTCCTGCTTTCCTTCTTTATTACCGTGTATATGCCATGTATATGCCATGCTTATATTTTATTGTCTGTAACTAAGTTTCGCAAATTCATGTACCTGCTGCGCCTTGTTACCCTAGGGTATTCAGGCGCATTACAAATAATAAACTAAACTAAACTAAACTAAACTCATGAACTTTCGTTCAAGGTGGCCAAATCTGGAATTTGAGGAGCCGATTTGAATGTCGGTTGTAATACATTTTCTGGAAAAAAGTGTTAAACTGTGAAGGCTGGCCTGAGACCATTGTAACTGCATATGGTGCACTAACACTGGCCGAAAGCGAATAGCTGCACTTTGCAGCGACGCGTCAAACTGGCCCACTTTGAGAGGGGGGAGGGGCGGGGGGTGCGGGGGGAACGGGCCTACACTGGCGTGTGGAGCCAGCACTTTGGGCAATGCCCGATATAGGCCAGTCCGAACCGTAATAGAATTGCCATTGGAGGCACTGAAAGGTGATGGCAGAAAAAGTATGCCAGTCCAGGAAACACAAAGCAAGTAGCTACTTTCTATTCATACGTTAGAAATGTAACTTCCAACAGTGGGGACTGCTCAGTGTATTTTGACTAAAAGTACAAAAGAGAATGCCTGCCTTGCACCCCTCGTCCGCCATCGGTCCTTCTGGCAATGGCCGCAGAAAGACTCGGAACTAAGATTGATGAGAATTTAGACGACGACCCCTCCCCCGCCACCTTATCGTGATGGCGAAGAGTGATGGTGAGGAGGGGGGGGGGGGGAGACTTCATTATTATTATGTTTTAGATGGTAATGTGCCGTCTGTGTGGTGGTCGCTGGCCCATTAAGTCTCAGCTCACGTCCCCGGGTGCAGAGCCCCGGCCACTGGCGACCGGCGAAGTTTACACCCCAAAGGGCATACCGAATCTGAGGGTATTCCAAGAAAGGCTCCAAAATGCGCACCTAAGGCTGTGTGTATCTAATACTCGAGCTGTGTTCCTGCCTGCTGCATGAGCAGTGCAATTAGCCTGCGAGAATGGGTCTGTGAAAAACGCAGGCTGAGGAAAGCTCAACTTTTCCAAGTGCGCTTTTCGTGTGCGTTTGTGAACTCGCATGCAGCACGTGGCTGCTGTTTGCCGGCATATAATGTGCATCGCAGCTGGCTGCTTTATTTACATTCGTCTCTCAGGGAAGCCCAAGCACTGTTCTGTCCCGACTCTCCTACGGCGCAGGGGGAACGTGCTTCATTGTGAGGCTTTCGGGGGAACCTATGGTGAAACATTTCTACACTGTACAGAAGCTTTTAGGCACAAGGATTTTGTCAAGTGACCGAGAACAATGAGATGGAAGGACTTGTGATGATCGTAACAGAGAGCGACAACGGCAGAGAAAACATGCTATTACTGCAATTTGCGTTGCGAAAAGCAAAATAACTAGTTATGGAGGAGATCCCGCCTAAGGTTGGATCTGCCACCTGCCTGCAATTGGAATCACTTGTGGGGCGATGCAGCATCTCTTCTCCTTCACAATGAAAAGGTTCTCAGTGTTCCTGGAATTACAAGAGCACAATTAACCAGCACATTGGTTCACAAGTATTGGTTGATGCAATTCAGTACTGCACCAGAACATCCTGGCACTTGGAGGAGGGCAGCAGGCACAGGGGCCCTCTCAGCAACCACCGCCCACCTTGGGGTTAGGACTGGCTCTGGATTTCTCCCTGGTAGGCCTCCCACCCCCAGCTGAGAGGGGTTCCCATCCCCTCTTGACAAGGCCAGGATACTGGTCTTGGTACACAATGAACAGTGTGCTATCGGACTAGCCTGGCGGCAACACCAGAGCTCATACACAAGAAAATGGGTAGAGTCCCAGATGCAGCAATGGAAAGGGACATTGAACTAGAAACTAACAATGGGATCCATGCTGCTATGATTTTATTTACAAATTATTTTTAGAATGATTTACATGTTGAGTGTATCCTTACCGATATCACTTCAGAAATGAGTTAAGCTATATCATGTTCTGAATGCAATCAAAATAGTCTTATGATGTGAACTCAAGGTTTTTATTTTTGTATATTTAAATATGATAATTATCGATTCAAAACAGAATTTCAATAGGTAAGAAGTAAAGAAATGTTCTTAATAAAAAGGTGTGAAGAACAAAAAGCACACATATTCAGACAAAGTTGTTAAACAAATTTGAAATTGAACAATAAAACAATAAGTAAGGAACAGTCATTTACAAATCAAAAAACAGAGGATTGTTGAGGCACCTTCTCACGGTGCTGTTTTCTACTCAGCCAATGCTCTAATTTTTTAATTGGCTTATTAGTTATAAGCAGGTCTGCCTACGTGTGTGTGTCAGTTACAAACTTATTTTCGAAAAATACACAAATTTAAATAGACATCTGGAACACGTTTCGGCAATAGTGCCACCTGCTGGGCAATGAAATCGAAAAATTGCCTTCCTCAGGGCGAAGAACAAATGGACCCTGTGGGGGAGCAGACATAAAAATAAACTAAAAGTTTTTTTTATTTTTTTAAAGATTGCTTTCACAATATGGTAAGCCGCTTTTTCAATTGCAATTATTTCGACTGTAACATGATTAGGGTGCCCAAATGTTAAGCTTACCCGGGTTTGCAGGGCAGATGTCATAAATCACCAAGGTATCTTATGAAAAGGTTACAGTAACCAAAAAGGATACAATTGGTAGGGCTCTTCCGGATCCTTATTCACACGACTTGATAGTAATGAAGTCAAATTAGACCTTCCAGACTCTCTGACTGGTGAAACGGGCAGAGAGAGGGATCACTGGAAAGGGCGTGGGAGCTTTATAGGAAGTCAGCCTAGGATAAATAAAGCATCACGAGAAACTGTCCCAAATCAACTATGGCACAGCAATAGCACTAACTACAACACTGACCTGTAGGCTTAGAACTGAAGTCTCCACCAAAGTCTCTGAAGAAATCCAGGAGTTGAAACAACGAAAAGGAGGGGAATGTTAGTAAGGGAGACTTATCCCGAACGGCACGAGGCTCACGCTAGATACCGGGTTGGTGCACAACAGGATAGCGTCCAAAGTACTGTGCACAATCACCTTCAAAACACAGTTGTTGAAATACTTCCTTTCTCACGTAGAACAGAAATATGATGAAATGAGTCCACCTGTTATCTCATCACAGGTGCCAGGGATTCACTCCAAAGCAAAGCATTGTATGCGTGTGGATTTACACGTTTCAACAGAGTTCAAAAGCCCGTGTGCAGGTTTACATGAGACAGAGTTCACGCAGCCGGAACAGCCGCACTTGCAAGCGTGAGGATTCACACGCAACACAAGGACACGCAACTAGGACCGCAGCGTGTAAAGAGTAGAGTAGACTGCGTGCGATACGCAAACAGAAGTGCACGCAGTCAGAGCAGCCGTACCTGAAGAGTTCCAGAGTCTCCGTGTGTATTATCCGCGAACAAAGTACACGCAGTCGGGACAGCCGCGCTAGTGTCTGCGTGAGAATTTACACGCGACCAAAGTACACGCAGCCCAGGACAGCCACGCTAGTGTCCGCGTGAGATTACACGCGACCAAACTTCACGTAGTCAGGAAAACAGCATGCGAAGAAATCAGGAACCCACGTGTCAGGATACACGCGACTGAAGAGCACGCAGACAGTGCGGCCAACCTGTGACTTCCAGGCAGCAGCTCCAGGAATTTGCGTGTGGAAGAAAACACGCAGAAGAAGCCAAGGAATTAACTGAAGAGAATGCGAGGACGCAGATCAAGGGTTTCAGCTACTAAACGCCATATTGGTTCAATCAGAAGCAGCGAGCGACGTATCCACGCTGCTCATGAACATACTGCCATAACACACGTGACTAACTTGAATCACGTGAATTTAACGACGTGAATAATGCAGACGTCGTTTTCCCGGCAGTGCATCAAACAACCTCCATTTAGAATAGAACGGTCTAGCAGTTCTATGAGCATAACTCGCCTCGTCTGCGTGAAGATGTTGTTCCAGGTCCAGAGGTAATATGTCCAGCATGCATGACAGCAGAACATTTGGGAAACAAGTCAAAGTTGACCTCAACGTCACAGCACAGGCATGAAGGGGTGAGGCAGGGGAAACATCCTCTGTGGACAGATGGTAATTGAGCCTAATGTCATTGTGGGTTGTTAGATCAAATTAAAAAATGACACAGAAATACTGATGTTGTAGAGAAATTGTGCTGGCCAGATATTAGAGCCTAAAAATGCCGACATGGAAAAACATTGATGTGAATTGACATAAATTTGAGCTGCCTGCTCAGCGTCACTCATTGGCAAGTTTTATGAAAGTAATGTCTTTAAATCATGCAAAGCACTTCCCTCTGCCAGAGCACAGAGTTCTGCAATTTCCTTTTTTCTAACATAGAGAAGCAAAAAGCAAAAGACTGAAAAAAACACAAGATTTAAAAAAAAAGAAAAAAACACCTTTAAACGGTCTTTCTACAAAGATAGAGAGCATACGCTTTCTCTGCAGCAGTGGTCTTCAGCCTGCGGCTCTCCAGATTGCACTACAGCTCTGATGATCTGTCACTATTGGCTATACTGGCTAGACCTGATGGGAGTTGTAGTCCGAAACATCAACAGAGAAAAACCTTGCCCCCTCCCCCCAGGCTTCACAGTATGTAATGAATTTCAGTGAACACATTTGTAATGCAGATAAGAGGCACATGGTCTAGGAGATATATTTTGCTACTCTTAGTAGGAACAACCAGTCATGCATAACAAGATTTACAGTAGGAGCAGGAACGTTCATGCCTGATTATTGTGATGTTTACAACATTTTTGTAAATCAGACTTAGCGAAAGGTCTGTTATACGCTGCCCCAAAGCCATGATTCCGGCATAAAACTGTTTGATCTAACGCCGTGGAGCTGCAAGCACAAGGTCCATCTCACACACTGTTCTGAAGTGCTCGCTTTTATAGGTTATGGACTCCATTGCAGGCTTGGGTTGGAAGTACTTCAATCTGTATCCAATTAAATGTGTCCTGTGTCAATAAAAGCGCACTGTTTTCCTACATATGTATCGATCCGTGGGGGTTCTGTTACATTATGAGGGCTACTTTTAACACTAAAAGGCCTATTGGGGAAACCAAAGATGAAACTCTCCAACGCTCAAGCAAAATATGAGAAAACACAGAAAAAGAGAGGACCTTGAGCGATTTCATGTCACCCGTCGCCTAGCTATCTGTCCCTGCAAAAAGACGCTAACTGCCCGATGAGCCGCCTATCTGGGTAAGGGATAGAGGTGGAAATCTTACCCTATTCAATCTCTGAGTGTGATCACTATAAAAAATCTTAAATGGTCAAATTTAGTCTGACTGGACTAGTTTGTTCGTACAATTTTATTTGCTACTGTCCAGTCGACTCATATAAAAAACTCTCAATCAGCGACAGAAATAGAATGCTGCTTCAAGTTGAGCACTTCTTCCACATTTATGTGTGAAAAGTGTCCTACTGGCACACAGACTTTAGTGAAGAAAGCTCTTCACTTTCCATTAATGTGAGTCTTAAATTTCTGAGGGGGTGTGCTATTATCATTATGCACATCCTCACTTGTCAGTCGACTGGTTTCGGTAGCACTTCTCTTGTTTTAGCCACCTTCTTCAGGACGGGTAGGTACGGGGTCGCCTCCGAACCACCTTATTGTACCTTCTGTTGCCAGAAAAACGCTCCTAGCTTATAGATTGCTTGCTGTGTTCAGACCACTATCTGTGGGGACATGAGAGAGACACATGTGCGCGCGTGCGCTGTCGATACAAAACTATTCATGAAGTCAATACAGTTCTCAAATTATCTTGCAAGTACAAAGTGCAGTAATGTATGGTCAAATCCCAACAAAGGTTTATTGGCACTCATCGGTTGAGAAATCTGCTCCCATTTTAACATTGGTGAGCTTATTCTGGTTTCATAAAAACATGAAGTCATGTGTATGATTCTTCCATCCATTTCAGTGTTTGAGTCGAATGTCAGCACTTGTCTGTGCAGGCACCAAGTTGTTCTTACTCTGAGGGCTATCAGCCGAAGTATGTCTGCTATTCTTAAAAAGGAACTCAGGAACGAAGAAGATGGACGTGATATGATGTGATATATTTATAACGCCCTTAATACCCAGAGGTTTCTAAGCATGGACCCAGGGATCGAACCTGTGTTGCCCCATGCCGTCTTGCTTCCAAGGAGAGCGCGTTGACCCTAAGCTATCCTCCCGAGACAACGGAGGTAATACTGGGATTACTGACCAATAATATTCTTTACTCCTCTTCTAACTTTCACTTTTGCCAGTCCTGGCATCTGCTGCAGTGGGTATCGTCAGCCTTTAGGAAGGCTAGTGGGTGCAAAGAAACACATAATTCCTGCTTCGGATGTGAGACCTCTCCTGTGATTGGGGAGAGTAGGTCTATGTGCAGTGTAAACTACTTACAAGCAATACTCACATTATAAGCCCTAAGGATTGTTCATGTGCGTGTATAGCTTTAAGAACATCACAAAAGTGGGACCCGGTGCAAACCCTCCCTCTTACATGTGAGGAAAGTTCCAGATTCCAATTTGACATACACGGCCTAACAGATTCTAAAGGAGATGCAAGTTGGAGATGGCGGGCTGTTTGGAGCAGGAGTAATGAAGTCCATGAAACAACTGCAAACAGTACAACACAGAGCTGAAGGTAACTTGTCGAATCAGAAGAAAATGGGGTAAGTGCCATACATGTTTTCTGGTGAAATATTCTCCCTCTCTCCTTTTATCCTGGCTTTCCCCTATCCCCCAGGCCCGCCTATCCGTCCCTGTCCCCCCAGAATGTGATTTCGCTCTGAAGTTGAAATAACAGGACAGATCCACCTTCCACGGTCACTGGGAGGCTGCGTGTCCTACCATGGAACTAAGATGAGGGCCCAGCGTTCAAGATGACTAAAGCATCTATGCAGGGGTCTACTCAATAAAATACAAATACTTCTTGTCAACTCTGGTGCGTTTGACGGTCTATGGTAGACAAAGTGGGCTTGGTGTGTTGGAGATGCGTCGCTTTTTGATGGGTGAATTGATAGCTGATGGGGAGTTTGTTTTCCATCCGTGGGGACTACTGCTTTGAAATTGCAGCTAATGAGACTTCTTGTTACTATACACATTGGCAGTTGTTAATCAGGAATTATCTGGAGGGCTGTCCACACTTAGATAGAATTGTGAATATTAGCATGTCCACACCTAGATAGAAATGTGAATATTAGCATGCCCACACTTAGATAGAATTGTGAATATTAGCATGCCCACATTTAGATAGAATTGTGAATATTAGCATGTCCACACCTAGATAGAATGGTGAATATTAGCTTGTGTCGCATCTGGATTGGATTTTGAATGTTGGCATGTCCACGCTTGGATAGAATTGTGAATATTGGCATGTCCACACCTAGATAGAATAGTGAATACTAGCATGTCCACACTTGGATAGAATTGTGAATACTAGCATGTCCACACATGAATAGAATTGTGAATATTAGCATGCCCACACCTAGATAGAATAGTGCATATTAACATGTCCACACTTAGATAGATTTGTGAATATTAGCATGTACACACATAGATTGAATTGGGAATATTAGCATGTCCACACCTAGATAGAATAGTGAATGTTAGCATGCCCACACCTAGATAGAATTGTGAATATTAGCACGTCCACAGCTAGATAGAATTGTGAATACTAGCATGTCCACGCTTAGATAGAATTGTGAATATTAGCATGTCCACACCTAGATAGAATAGTGAATACTAGCATGCCCACACTTAGATAGATTTGTGAATATTAGCATGTCCACACCTAGATAGAATTGTGAATATTAGCATGTCCACACCTAAATAGAATTGTGAATATTAGCATGCCCACACCTAGATAGAATTGTGAATATTAGCATGTCCACATCTAGATAGAATTGTGAATACTAGCATGTCCACGCTTAGATAGAATTGTGAATATTAGCATGTCCACACCTAGATAGAATAGTGAATACTAGCATGTCCACACTTAGATAGAATTGTGAATACTAGCATGTCCACGCTTAGATAGAATTGTGAATATTAGCATGTCCACACCTAGATAGAATAGTGAATACTAGCATGCCCACACTTAGATGGAATCGTGAATATCAGCATGTCCACACCTAGATAGAATGGTGAACATTGGATTGCGTCGCATCTGGATGGGATTTTGAATGTTAGCATGTATGCCAGTCAGACCCAGACCAGGACAGAGCTGCAACAGGGGAGACTAAGCAAGCCGAGCGCTTCAATTCAGGATAGAGATGCAAACTAACCAACCCTACTAACAATTTCCCTTTCTGCATACACCTCTCAAACTCCAAACCAAAACCTACAGCACAACAAACCGCACAAACTTCACTACATTGCAACAACAAAACAAAAACACACATAGCCTTGCACAACAGTACACGATGACTACCGGCCGCAAACACCCCGGGCCCAGCCAATGGACCCACCGGGCTGAGGCCGTCAACAGCACATCACTGCTCTCTTGCACTTTTCCTGCTTCCTCCCACTAAATCAACCTCCCCTCCTCTTTCAGAGCCGTCAGAGCGTCAAGGGACCACTACGGTGGTGTAAGTGCGCGGTACAAATTTCCTTTAACATTAACATTAACATACAGCAGTTCCTTTTTACTTTTGTTTGCTCGATTAAGCTTCACAGTTTATTTTAGGTAAAATGGCGCCACCTTGTGCGAGTGTTTGAAATTGATAGCATTTCTTTTTCAAGCCAAGCAATTTAATAAATGAAATCAAAAAAACACTCCGTTTCTGAGAAGATTCATGGATTTTTTGGGCATTAGGGCTGTCCTCGGTCTCTCATCTAAAATAGCCTCCTCCCTAACCCAGGTGTCATTAGCCCCCGGTTAGTAGATGCCAACTGCTTCACCCACAGTGTGCCAAAGGACCAACTACACTGTGATGTTAGCCTAAAGGCATGTGGCTTTATCTCTCTAAACTCCATCAGGGACATTCTAGCTCTCCCAACTCTATCAATGGGTTTGTTTTTTAAAGGGAAATGGGACTGTGCCTTGCAGATGCTCTACCCAACTTGGTGTTCTTGCTTTCACGCCCACGTCTTTCAATGTCTGAAGGTCTTCTTCTTTCCCCATTCTCCTACTTCTGACTGCTCCACCTTCTTACTCTGCCATCTACTACTTTCTCCTCTGTCCCTTCCATCTCACTCTTCCCTCCACCCTTTCATGCTACTTACTGCTCCCTCCTCGGCTCTCCTACGCCTTCCTCAGCACCACTCCCTCTTCCACACTACTACTCCACACTTCCAAACACTTCAGATGGCCCTCCCAGCTTACTCCCCATACTGAATCTCTTGGTTGTCTCCGTGTCCAACAGTCTGGCTTCAGAGCAGCCAGAGGCACAGAAACTGCTCTCCTGAACACCTGTGAAGATCTGCTCACTAATCTTGATACACGCCTTCTGTCCTCATCCTTCTTGACCTTTTCTCTGCTTTTGACATGGTCAATCACGTCATCCTGATCAATCGACTCTGTGAGAACATGGGCATCATCAGGCCCTGGAGTGGCTGACCTTCCTCCTGGACTGACCCTGCCAGGTCCATCTTGGGCGCTTTCTCTCCACCAACTCTCTCTCCTCATGTGGTGTTCCCCAGGGCTCTAACCTCACACCCTGGCTCCTCAATGTCTACTTGGCCCCTCTTGCCCACCTGATATCTACCTTCTCCTCTACCTTTCAGTGTTATGCGGATAACACTCAGCACTATTTCAGGCTCCCCCAGCCTCCTCTCCTCTCTTCGCTCATGCCTGACTGTCTATCTGCTATTCAGGATTGGTGTGCCTCCAACGATCTCTGCCTTAATGCCAGTAAGACTGAGATCCTTCTCATTGGAACTCCTGCTTCTGCTTTCCCTCTTTCACTCTGACCGCCCTCCTTGGGCCAGCTTCCTTCGCCTTGTGAGGCAAAACACCTTGGTGTCATCTTGGGCTCCACTCTCTCCTCCTCTCCTCACATCACTGACCTTGCCAAGAAGGTGCACTACCAGCTGCACCTCCCCAGATGTATTCTTCCTTTTCTCACTTTCCCCCAGAAGCTCACTGTCTTCAGAGCCCTGGTTCTCTCTACGCTGGACTGCTGCAACAGCCTCTTTCTCAATCCGCCTTCCTCTACTTTCCGCCCTCTGCAACTAATCCAGAATAGGACTGCGAGACTTGTCCTTGAACTCAAGACCAGGGACTGCATCTCTCCAGCCCTGAAATCCCGCCACTTGCTCCCAGTGGCTGTAAGGATCAAGTTCAAGACCCTCTGCATCGTCCACAAGGCTTTCTGGGGCCAGGGCCCTCACTACATCTAGCTCTCTTCCAAAACACCTTCCTTCTCCAGCCCTTTGCTCAGCCACCTCCAACTCTCTGAGGGTCAGACGCTTCTCGAGGCTGGGAGTGGGGGGTAAATCTCTTTCCTCTGCAGGTGCCTCCCTCAGGAATGGCCTCCCTGCCCCTCTAAAACTTGAGCCGGGCCACATGAAGATCTGGAAGCAGCTCAAGACTTTCCTTTTTGCCTCTATTGTCTCTCTCTCTCCCTCTCTCCCCTGCTGACCTTCCTGTCTGCTGCACTGACTGGTTGCCTGGCTACCCTCAAAGCCTCACTGGATACCAGGCTCCTCCACGACTAGTCTCCCCTGCACTGTCTCTGGGCCTACAGTGCACTTAAGGGCTGCAACTGTAACCCTACAGTCCCCGGCCTCCTTGCACTTATCCAGAGCCATGCTTCCCTGGCTGCTCATTCTCAGAGCAATGCTGCCCTGATTGGCCTTCCGACTCCCTAGCACTTCCCCCTTTTCCCTCCTCCTGCACTTTGCATTGTTGCACTTGCACGATTTGAATGACAAAAGGCCTAGTAAGATAGTTTGTTTTGTCCTCCCTCTGTCTTTCCTCCCTTGTCTTGTTGCTCCGAGAAACACTTGTGTCCAGGTGCCTTATAAAAGACGTTTATCATATCATGGACCCCTTACACGATCTCACTTAGCCTCACTTGTAACTCTTCCTAACACACTCAACCCGCAGTACTTCCTGCATTCACTGACCAACACCTCACCTCTTCCAAACATAACCTCCACCATCCTTCTTCCTGCTGGTCTTTGCGTCTGCCATCTCCACCTCTGTTGACCTCATCCAAACAACCCACAACTCCCTGCTTCCTGGGGGATTTCGTATCCCCCTCCCTGTCCCATAATTGGCAGTCTGTCCCTAGCACATTGAGCCCGGTCCCCTCTCGGGAGGTTTTTCAAATGACATAGGCTTTAAATGGTAGGATAAGCCCCTCACCTTTTCTCTGCACGGGCCTGCATTGTACATGATCCCAGTTCCTGTTAAAGGGCCTCTTTCTAGGCTTCCCCGAATGTAAGTGAAATTCCACCCCTTCAAGTCTCGGGTGGTCTAGTGGCGCCGTAGGATCTCCTCTTCATGTTTCTCAAGGGTGCCACCTGCTGTGCAGTAGGCCGCAAAGCCATGCCGGGGCTCCTACTCTGGGTCTTAGCTCTTCCAGCAAAGCTAAAAGCAGGGGTTTTGTGTAAGCTTGTGTTCGCAGGGATTGCGTCTGTCTCTCCTGACGTTGTTCTTGCTTGCCAGGATGATTCCCGGTCAGCGTGTGGGGCGATGCAGCATCTCTTCTCCTTCACAATGAAAAGGTTCTCAGTGTTCCTGGAATTACAAGAGCACAATTAACCAGCACATTGGTTCACAAGTATTGGTTGATGCAATTCAGTACTGCACCAGAACATACTGGCACTTGGAGGAGGGCAGCAGGCACAGGGGCCCTCTCAGCAACCACCGCCCACCTTGGGGTTAGGACTGGCTCTGGATTTCTCCCTGGTAGGCCTCCCACCCCCAGCTGAGAGGGGTTCCCATCCCCTCTTGACAAGGCCAGGATACTGGTCTTGGTACACAATGAACAGTGTGCTATCGGACTAGCCTGGCGGCAACACCAGAGCTCATACACAAGAAAATGGGTAGAGTCCCAGATGCAGCAATGGAAAGGGACATTGAACTAGAAACTAACAATGGGATCCATGCTGCTATGATTTTATTTACAAATTATTTTTAGAATGATTTACATGTTGAGTGTATCCTTACCGATATCACTTCAGAAATGAGTTAAGCTATATCATGTTCTGAATGCAATCAAAATAGTCTTATGATGTGAACTCAAGGTTTTTATTTTTGTATATTTAAATATGATAATTATCGATTCAAAACAGAATTTCAATAGGTAAGAAGTAAAGAAATGTTCTTAATAAAAAGGTGTGAAGAAGAAAAAGCACACATATTCATACAAATTTGTTAAACTAATTTGAAATTGAACAATAAAACAATAAGTAAGGAACAGTCATTTACAAATCAAAAAACAGAGGATTGTTGAGGCACCTTCTCACGGTGCTGTTTTCTACTCAGCCAATGCTCTAATTTTTTAATTGGCTTATTAGTTATAAGCAAGTCTGCCTACGTGTGTGTGTCAGTTACAAACTTATTTTCGAAAAATACACAAATTTAAATAGACATCTGGAACACGTTTCGGCAATAGAGCCACCTGCTGGGCAATGAAATCGAAAAATTGCCTTCCTCAGGGCGAAGAACAAATGGACCCTGTGGGGGAGCAGACATAAAAATAAACTAAAAGTTTTTTTTATTTTTTTAAAGATTGCTTTCACAATATGGTAAGCCGCTTTTTCAATTGCAATTATTTCGACTGTAACATGATTAGGGTGCCCAAATGTTAAGCTTACCCGGGTTTGCAGGGCAGATGTCATAAATCACCAAGGTATCTTATGAAAAGGTTACAGTAACCAAAAAGGATACAATTGGTAGGGCTCTTCCGGATCCTTATTCACACGACTTGATAGTAATGAAGTCAAATTAGACCTTCCAGACTCTCTGACTGGTGAAACGGGCAGAGAGAGGGATCACTGGAAAGGGCGTGGGAGCTTTATAGGAAGTCAGCCTAGGATAAATAAAGCATCACGAGAAACTGTCCCAAATCAACTATGGCACAGCAATAGCACTAACTACAACACTGACCTGTAGGCTTAGAACTGAAGTCTCCACCAAAGTCTCTGAAGAAATCCAGGAGTTGAAACAACGAAAAGGAGGGGAATGTTAGTAAGGGAGACTTATCCCGAACGGCACGAGGCTCACGCTAGATACCGGGTTGGTGCACAACAGGATAGCGTCCAAAGTACTGTGCACAATCACCTTCAAAACACAGTTGTTGAAATACTTCCTTTCTCACGTAGAACAGAAATATGATGAAATGAGTCCACCTGTTATCTCATCACAGGTGCCAGGGATTCACTCCAAAGCAAAGCATTGTATGCGTGTGGATTTACACGTTTCAACAGAGTTCAAAAGCCCGTGTGCAGGTTTACATGAGACAGAGTTCACGCAGCCGGAACAGCCGCACTTGCAAGCGTGAGGATTCACACGCAACACAAGGACACGCAACTAGGACCGCAGCGTGTAAAGAGTAGAGTAGACTGCGTGCGATACGCAAACAGAAGTGCACGCAGTCAGAGCAGCCGTACCTGAAGAGTTCCAGAGTCTCCGTGTGTATTATCCGCGAACAAAGTACACGCAGTCGGGACAGCCGCGCTAGTGTCTGCGTGAGAATTTACACGCGACCAAAGTACACGCAGCCCAGGACAGCCACGCTAGTGTCCGCGTGAGATTACACGCGACCAAACTTCACGTAGTCAGGAAAACAGCATGCGAAGAAATCAGGAACCCACGTGTCAGGATACACGCGACTGAAGAGCACGCAGACAGTGCGGCCAACCTGTGACTTCCAGGCAGCAGCTCCAGGAATTTGCGTGTGGAAGAAAACACGCAGAAGAAGCCAAGGAATTAACTGAAGAGAATGCGAGGACGCAGATCAAGGGTTTCAGCTACTAAACGCCATATTGGTTCAATCAGAAGCAGCGAGCGACGTATCCACGCTGCTTATGAACATACTGCCATAACACACGTGACTAACTTGAATCACGTGAATTTAACGACGTGAATAATGCAGACGTCGTTTTCCCGGCAGTGCATCAAACAACCTCCATTTAGAATAGAACGGTCTAGCAGTTCTATGAGCATAACTCGCCTCGTCTGCGTGAAGATGTTGTTCCAGGTCCAGAGGTAATATGTCCAGCATGCATGACAGCAGAACATTTGGGAAACAAGTCAAAGTTGACCTCAACGTCACAGCACAGGCATGAAGGGGTGAGGCAGGGGAAACATCCTCTGTGGACAGATGGTAATTGAGCCTAATGTCATTGTGGGTTGTTAGATCAAATTAAAAAATGACACAGAAATACTGATGTTGTAGAGAAATTGTGCTGGCCAGATATTAGAGCCTAAAAATGCCGACATGGAAAAACATTGATGTGAATTGACATAAATTTGAGCTGCCTGCTCAGCGTCACTCATTGGCAAGTTTTATGAAAGTAATGTCTTTAAATCATGCAAAGCACTTCCCTCTGCCAGAGCACAGAGTTCTGCAATTTCCTTTTTTCTAACATAGAGAAGCAAAAAGCAAAAGACTGAAAAAAACACAAGATTTAAAAAAAAAGAAAAAAACACCTTTAAACGGTCTTTCTACAAAGATAGAGAGCATACGCTTTCTCTGCAGCAGTGGTCTGCAGCCTGCGGCTCTCCAGATTGCACTACAGCTCTGATGATCTGTCACTATTGGCTATACTGGCTAGACCTGATGGGAGTTGTAGTCCGAAACATCAACAGAGAAAAACCTTGCCCCCTCCCCCCAGGCTTCACAGTATGTAATGAATTTCAGTGAACACATTTGTAATGCAGATAAGAGGCACATGGTCTAGGAGATATATTTTGCTACTCTTAGTAGGAACAACCAGTCATGCATAACAAGATTTACAGTAGGAGCCGGAACGTTCATGCCTGATTATTGTGATGTTTACAACATTTTTGTAAATCAGACTTAGCGAAAGGTCTGTTATACGCTGCCCCAAAGCCATGATTCCGGCATAAAACTGTTTGATCTAACGCCGTGGAGCTGCTTAGGAATTTCCTGAGCCACTGCCCGGAAGCTGCAATCTGCCTTGTGGACCTCCCTTGATTCGCAGAAGCAGGGACATGTTAATGGATTTTGGGGCTGGGGGAACAGACACATTTGCACACCCTTCTCCCCAGACCAAGGGAATTAAGAGATCCAGGATCTCTGGTTGCCCACTTTGTGATCACAATCCATAGCTTGATATGCTACCAAAGCTGCAATCAAAATAAGCTTGTGTACTCCCTTCAAGTGCCTGTACCCCCTTCTTTCTTTCCCCCTTCCTCCTTTCCCCTTTCCTGGATTCAGAATTATAGACAGGCGGCATTTCAAAGGCAATGCGAGCAGACCGCGAGGATGGTACTCGTGTTCCAGCATAAGTACAGGACACCTTTAACAATAGCAGCCACAAGGAAGGTATACAGGCTGCAATGTAAATGCAGGACACAAGAAGCTGTATAAACTAAACAAAGGTACACACACAGCCAGGCATAGACACAGAACTCAGATTAGCAGCCTCACAGAATGTACAAATAGCCAGGAATTGGCACAGGAGATACAGTGGAAGCTAGGAGAAAGGTAAACATACAATAGCATAGACAGTGGATATGGGTTAGCTTCTGCTTTCTCATTTGCTCCCAGCCTTTCTCGCAAACGGGGCAGATGCCACTGATAAATGCAGCCACCATTTCTGGGCTTTCTCTGCCCTGCTCCCTTATTTTCCTCACCTGCCTGCTCATGTTTTCGTGGGCTTGGGTAGATTTGCGAGGTGTGGCTCATCCTGGTGGTTTGGGAACCCTGTGTGACCTCTGGTGAGTCAGTTCTGATCAGCTCAAGGCTGCCTAAAGCAACTGGGTCAGTGGACTAGAATTCCATCTTACAATATCCTGCCACCAAGTTAGTGGAGATCAAGGTTGACCGTGCCTGTCAAGGAGTTCTCCCCCCTTCTCACCTGAATCCGTTCTTTTCCGGTGTTCTTGGAGGCTGCCTTCCTTCGGATGGATCGGGTTTTGAAGAAGGCGGCCCGTGTCTCTGCCGAATCCAGAATGCATTCAGTTTTCCGGGAGGTCGAATCCAGGAATCCAGGAGGCAAGGTAAATTCGCTAGAACTAGAATCCAGGAGGAGGAAAAAGGGAGGGGGGGTTCGAGGAAAGGATAGGGGAGTAGAAAGGAGAAGAACCGTGAGCTACGGAGCACACGTCTGGTCGCTAATTGCTATAGCATTGAGACGCGCGGAGCCGCGGAAGGCGTGGTCTAGAAATAGAGAAGGGTTACGTCCAACGCATGGAGCGAGAAGGGAATGCGTTGGACGGCCATATTGGAGGTATTAGTTGTTTAAGTCCGTTGTGACAAGGACCATGAGGCCCGAAAGGGGTGCACCCAGCGATTCATGACAGCATGCCTCCTCCGAAGACCCTTCCCTCCTGGTTTGCCCGGGTGGATGAGGTGGAACCTTCTGAGCAGCCGTGGGGCCTTGATGTTTGAGAGAGGTTCCCAGGTTCTTTCACTGGGAGGATATCCTTTCCATTCAACCAGGTATTGAAGCTGGCCCCTTCTATACCTGGAGTCACAAATCTGAGATACCTCATATTCCAATTGGTCATCGACCAGTACAGGAGGAGGGCTGGAGGGTTTTCGGGAGGATGGATAGTAGGGTTTCAACAAGGTTGTGTGAAACACTAGGTGTATCTTCTTCCAGGATTCAGGCAACTCGATCTGATAAGAAACAGGATTTATAATTCCCTTTATAGAAAATGGACCCTAGTACCGAGGGGACTGTTTACTAGGCCGTAGATGTCGGGGTAGTAATTTGGAGGACAACCAGATCTGATCACCGACTGCAGAAGAAGGGCCAGGTCTTCTTCTGGAATCTGCATATTTCTTGGTCTGTTTCCTGGTCTTCTCCAAAAATTCCTTGGCTTCTTTATGTATGTTGACAAGGGTTTCGATCCAGGAGTCAACTGTAGGTACTGGTGTAGATAGGGGAAGAACAGAAGGTAGGACCGACGGATGAAATCCTTGACTGCAATAAAAAGGGCTGATCTTAAGTGCCGAATGGTCAGAATTATTGTAAACGAATTCAGCCACGGGTATCAGGAGCGACCAGTCATTCTGGACCTTGGTGGCAAAGCATCGAAGATACTGTTCCAGGGTTTGGTTGACACGTTCTGTGATTCCGTTGGTTTGAGGGTGGTAACCTGACAAAAGGGCACGTTGGATCCCTAAGCATTGACAGAGATGTTTCCAGAATTGAGAGATGTATTGAGGTCCGCGATCCAAAATGATCTTGGAAGGGAGTCCATGTAAACGGAATATGTGTTCCAGGAAGATTCCTGCTAGTTCAGAAGAGGATGGTAATTTACGCAGGGGCGTAAAATGAGCCATATGAGTGAACAGGTCTATGGTAACCATGATGGTGGTATACCCACGGGATGGTGGCAGTTCCACAATGAAGTCTGTAGCAATAATCTCCCAAGGCCTAGTTGGCAATGTAGGTTGTAGTAGAAGGCCCGCTGGTTTCTTGTTGTTGTGTTTATTTTGATTGCAGACAACACAGGATTGAATGTACTGCCGTACGTCGGGTCCCATCCTAGGCTACCAGAATTGCCTTTGTATTAGACGGAGGGTATTGGTGACACCACGATGTCCGGAGTGTAGGGTATCGTGGCAGAGATTCATTATTCTTTGTTGTAGTCTTTTTGTAGGGATGACCAACAGATTGTCTTTGAACAAATAACCTTCCCGGACCTTTACCTTCCAAGGATTTCTTTTGGATTTGTCCTTCCACAGATCAGAGGATTGGGTTTGGGCTTGGATTTCGTCAAGGACGTTGACTGCCTGGGCCACAAAGATCTTGGGGGAAAACATCTAAGGATATGCCTTGTCTTCAGTGAGCTTGTAGTCAGGTCTTCGAGATAAGGCGTCGGCGATCAGGTTTTGTGATCCAGGAACGTGAGTGATATGGAACTGGTAGTGGGCAAAGAAGTATGCCCAACATGCCTGACGACTGTTCCTACACTCCAAAGAATATGTAGAATATGGAGGTTTCGGTGGTCAGTACGGATCTGAACTGGATGTTTAGCTCCCAAAAGTAAATGTCGCCATTCAGTGAAGGCTTGGCGGATGGCTAACAATTCTTTTTCCAGGACTTAATAATGTGTTTCACTAGGAGTCAGAGTTCGTGAGAGGTAAGCAATTGGGTGTTCCAGTTTATCTCCTAATTCTTGTTTCAGGACTGCACCAATGGCATAATTTGAAGCGTCCGTTTTTACCAGAAAAGGACGGCTAGTATCGGGTTGAGCAAAGATAGGAGCTTGCGTAAACTCTGTCTTTAGACGCTGGCACGCCATATCTTGTGGTGTTGACCAGAGGAAAGGAGTGTCTTTCTTCAGGAGAGCAACAATCGATTGCACTATCTCGGAGAAATTAGATATGAATTTCCGGTAGAAATTGGCGAGTCCCAGGAAAGATTGAATTTGTTTCACGGAAGTAGGAGCGGGCCAGGTCAATATGGCTTTTACCTTTGAAGGGTCCATACCGATTCCTTCTGGGGTAAGAATAAACCCTAGTTAGTGGACGGAGGTCACATGAAACAAAAAATGTTCAGGTTTGGCTAGGAGTTTATGATCTCTGAGTCTCTGCAACACTGCCTTTACGTGCTCTTCATGGTGTTTAGGATCCTTGGAAAAGATCAATATGTCATCCAGATATACAATAACAAAGAGAAACAGCATGTCAGAGAACACCCTATCCATAAAGCGTTGGAAAATTGCCAGGGCGTTAGCCAATCCGAAGGGCATGACTAGGTACTCAAAATGGCCAAAGGGTGTTCTGAAGGCAGTCTTCCATTCGTCTCCTTCCCTGACACGGATCAAATGATAGGCGCCCCTGAGATCCAACTTGGTGAATATCACTGCGCCTCTCACGGCTTCCAGGATATCCAAAATCAGGGTTAACGGGTACCGATCCTTGAGGGTACATTGATTTAGCCCGCGATAATCAAGGCAGGGTCTGAGTTCCTTGGTATCCTTCTTGGGAACAAAGAATAGAGAAGCACCAGCAGGAGATTTCGAAGGTCTTATGGTGCCATTTTGAAGGTTGGTATCCAGGTATTCTCTTAGGGCCTTCTTCTCGGGTTCGGAAAGAATGAACATCCTGCCGAAGGGAATCACTGCAGAGGGTTCCGTTTCTATGGTGCAGTCTTCAGGTCTGTGTGGGGTTAAGGCCTGGACAATGGCAGTCGAAAACACATCAGCATAAGCTTGGTAGACTTCAGGAACTTGCATGACATTGGATACCATTAATGGTGTCTGTTGTTCGTTTGTTGGTTGCTTTGGGTGCATTAATGGAGGTTCTAGGGATATACAACGAGACATCCAAAACTCTGAGCCTAGGAATAGGGAACCCGCAGACCAATTGATATATGGATTGTGTTTCTGGAGCCAGGGCATGCCCAATACCAAGGGGTAATGAGCTGACTTTATAATGTCAGTTCTCGATGGTGATTTATTGAAAGCTGGATCTCCTTGGTCTGAAAGCTTATGGGTCCTGATGTGAGGGGTCTTCCATCGATAGCTTCCACAGGCTGCATGGTGCTTCGTGATTCGTAGGGAATCTGATGTATATCAACCCACTCATTATCGATGAAAATTCCCATAGCTCTGCAGTCTACCAGGGCCAAAATGGAATAGTTTGTATTCTTGGATGGTGATAAAAAGGCCTCCAGTACCACCAAATTGTTTTGTCCAGGAGAGTTCAAGGATGGAATGGATGTGGAGCAAACATCTCTCTCCCGAAGCTCTGCTCCATCTAGGATCGGGAGCTGGCGTTTCCCGAACGCCGAGGGGGTGCTAAAGGACAATCTCTAACCAAATGCTTATCTGAGGCGCAGTACATGCACAAGCCGGTATGAATTCTCCTCATTCTCTCTTGTGGGGATATGGGTCCACGAAAGGCCCCAATCTGCATGGGCTCGGATTCTGAAACTGAGCTTGGGCTGATTTCTGGTCTGGGGGTACCCTCAAATGATACCTTGGAAGGAGTTCCCCTGGATTTCTTCTTTTCTGACTTCCTTTCCTGGATACGGAAGTCAATCTGCATGGCAAGATCCATTAATGCCTGGAATGAGCTTGGTCATGCCACTCTGGCCAGCTCATCCTTAATTTCTTCGTTCAATCCTCTCCTGAACAGGGTCAAACTCACCTCAGTGGACCAGTCGGCTTCTTTTGCCAGTTGTTTAAATCGGGTCACATACGTGAGCATATCCTGGGTCCCTTGCTGAAAGTCTAACAAGCGTTCTTGTGCACTATAGACCTGCTCAGGGCGGTCAAACATGTCTTTTAGGGCACGTATAAACCCATCATAATCGTCTAGGAGAGCATCGCTAGAGTTAACGAGGGGAGTGGCCCAAGTTAAGGCATTCCCGGAAAGGTGAGAGATTATAAACCCACCTTGGCCCTGGGGGTCGCAAAATAGTAAGGCTTGAAGGTAAAATGAACCAAGCACGAATCCAGGAATGCACGAAGGGTCTTTGCAGAGCCGTCGTATTTATCCACGACTCTGCCCAGTATAGTATAACACTCTCTTTTGTAGCAGAATCCCAGGATAGAACCAATTGTTTGAGAGCGGCGTTCTCCACTTTCAGATTCTGTACCTCGGTTGACAGTTCCTGCATACTACGCATCAAGTCCTGCACGGCAGCCTCCATGTTGATATCGCTTTCGATTGGGTGGTGTCTCAAACTGTCAAGGAGTTCCCCCCTTCTCACCCGAATCCGTTCTTTTCCGGTGTTCTTGGAGGCTGCCTTCCTTCGGATGGATCGGGTTTTGAAGAAGGCGGCCCGTGTCTCTGCCGAATCCAGAATGTGTTCAGTTTTCCGGGAGGTCGAATCCAGGAATCCAGGAGGCAAGGTAAGTTCGCTAGAATTAGAATCCAGGAGGAGGAAGAAGGGGTGGTGGGTTTCGAGGAAAGGATAGCGGAGTAGAAAGGAGAAGAACCGCGAGCTACGGAGCACACGTCTGGTCGCTAATTGCTATAGCATTGAGACGCGCGGAGCCGCGGAAGGCGAGGTCTAGAAATAGAGAAGGGTTACGTCCAACGCATGGAGCGAGAAGGGAATGCGTTGGACGGCCATATTGGAGGTATTAGTTGTTTAAGTCCGTTGTGACAAGGACCATGGGGCGCACCCAGCGATTCATGACAGTGCCACAATGCATCATGAAAATGCTGCCATTTCAGTGTTCGAAAATTAGGGGAGTTGGTAGCTATTTAGCTCCTGCTTCTAGACTAGCAGAACCTGGTTAGCTTGAAACCAGCAGCTACCAGGAGCTACTTTTTATTTTTTTTATTTTTATTTTGTATTTTAATCTTTAAGATTTTTACAAAACGAAGATCATAGTCTTAATCTAAAAGAAGAAGAGTAGAGCTCTGTTTCAATTTAGACTCTGTTCCCATTAAAATATTCTTTGTTTATCTCTGTTTGTCTTTCTTCCTTTCTTTTGTCTCTGTAAGAGGTTATGCGGGTGCCAGCGAGACTGAGGTTTAAGGAATACTGGTCGCCCCTGGATCTGTTAAATCTTGGAAGATTTCTTGTATGTTACGTAGGATGTTATAGGATGCCAATAGCCATGAGGTCTTATCGCCCGCTATTAGCTTAGCCCAACAAAGGGCTTCGTCCTGCAGCACAAAGTCTGAAAAAACATGGCTCAGGTACGGTGATCTTGCCTCAAAGTCCCAGGGCAAGAAAGTAGCAAGGGGCGGATGGTTTCCACTTTGACCACAGAGTCTACAGCCATTTGTTGTCGTACGTCCTCGTATGTATAATATCTCATTTGTATGTAACAAGTTCAGTCTTGCTCTCATTAACATGGACCTTGCTTGCTTGGATGGAAACTGATGAACGGTTGGAGCTCGTTCAGTTTCCGGATGTTCGCCGGAAAATATTTAGTTAATTAGTAAGATGCAGCTTTTTTGGCTATTTTGATCCAGTCGAGTTCCTTCAGTCGGTTCAGTACTTTTACTGGATTGTTACTGAGGGTCTCCACATCGAATGAGACCTCTTGTAGAATTTCCTTAATCCAATTTGACCAGCTGTTCAGCATCTTGCAGCTCAAGGCGTTTATTTCTTGTAAGATCAGATAGTATACTGAAGGCTTCTCCGCAAGCAGACATTTGCAGTAGAGCATCATAGAATTACATCTTACTGATCCCTCGAGGGAAAGTAAACTGAGTTCTTGCCTTATGCAGGCTATTGGGACACATTTTGGGAGCCCCAAAATTGCCCGCCAAAACGTTGCTTCTAAAGTAGACCAAAGAGAAATGGGGATGTTGGGCAAGGCGTCTGCTCTGTAGACTAAGGTTGGTACCACCTTCATTTTATAAAAGTGAATCACCGGAATCAGGGAAAAACCGGCCAAATTTCCTGTCGATAGCTCTGCCTTGAGCCATAAGTTTTCTTGTTTTTTCTTTTAGAAGACTTTGCATGCCTGTCTCGTTTTTGGAGTTGTCCAAGATGACACCCAGATATTTAAATTCTGCCACATTTTCAATCCGGTTTTTATTCAGCACTAATTTCGTTTTTCCATTGATTTTTGTGCTTTTGGACAGTGACATAAGTTTGGTTTTCTTCTCGTTAATCTCCAGGTTGTTCTTTTCCATGTATGATTGAAAATGACTCAGCTGACGTTGTAGTCCTATTGGTGTATAATCTAGGAGTATCACGTCATCTGCATACAAGAGTCTTCCAACCTGCGATTTCCCAATCTTTGGTGCAAAGCTCCGAACAGTTATTGCAGATGTTTTAATGTCTCCAAGGAATGCTAAAAACAGGGCCGGGGCCAGAGGGCATCCCTGCTTAACACCCCTTTGTGTGGAAATCGAAGTAGAGAGAAGTCCTTGTTGATCCAAACACACCCTCATGTTGGTTTCTGTGTACAGGGCTTTAATGGGTTCTAAGAGAGAAGGCGGACAGTTCCATGCCGCTAACTTATCTCATAGCAGTGACCTATCTACGCGGTCAAATGCCTGGGTAAGGTCCACAAAAACGATGAAGATCTTTGGGCCTCCCTCTAGAACTTTATGTTTCATGGTGTTCATAATCAAGATGTTTGCAGATGTACCGAGGTTTTTTTTAAACCCTGTTTGCAAATAATCCTCGCAGGGCGCCATTTTTGCCCATGCTTTGAATTAGTTTAGGAGGAGAGACCCGAACACTTTTCCTATACAATCTAACAGGGCGATTGGGCGGTAATTCGCCGGGTCGCCCTTGTTCCCTTTTTTGAAAATAGGCACCACCGTCGCTGACTTCCATGATGGCGGGATTGACTTTGATTGTGCGCATCTTCGGAAGATTTCACACAAGAGTGCTGCCCATTCTTCAGGATGTTCCTTAAGGTCCACGTTTGTAATCCCGTCAGGACCAGGTGCTCTTGAGTTCTTAAGTGACCTGATCTGACGAGTTATGTCTTCTTGATCATCCAGAACAATCCATTTTGTTGGTTCAAGGATTTTCTTTGACGCCATGATTGGTTCAGGTGGTACAAAGAGAGTTTTAAAGAAGTTTACCCATGCGGCTTCACCTACGTTGTTAATTATAGTTGCTTTATCTTGTGGTGTAGTTGAATTTAGGAGCGACCAGAATTCTCGGCTTTTGTTCCCTCGTATGGCTATTTGGATTTCCTCGGCATCTTGCTGGTATAGCGTCGATCTGTGGTGTTTTAACCATGATTTATATAACCTGGTGGCCTCTATTACTGCCTGATTTGTTGTTATGGAACCTTGGGCTTTGGCAATCCTCTTCACATTCCTTAGCGCTTTCCTTTTCTCAACCAAAAGTTTGTCATACACGTGTTTCCTAGATTCTACGTTGTTTTTTGGTCCCCCCTTCTTTTTATAGATCTCTAGGAGTGGTAAGTAGTCGATCTCATTTGCCGAAGGATAAGGGTTTTGGGCGCAGTACTTTTGTTTAAGGTCAATTATTGCTTTAGCTGACATTTTTATTCTAGATCCTCGATTGTTTGTTTCCAAGAACGTTGTTGACTTCGAAGTAAGAGTCTGTTTTATTTGCCAGGTGACGTAAAGCAAGTTGTGGACGCTTTTACTTGTCCGTATCACGTCATATGTAGTGATTAGTCTGGCCAAACTGTCAGAGACAAAGATGTAATCAATCGTTGCACTGGATAAACCATTTTCCCATGTGGGCAAAAAGGTTTCTTTGGGCAAAACCTCACTCATATTGTGTAATTCTCGAGATGACATCAGGTTTGCCCAAACCTTCCCTCTTGAAACTGAGGTTGAGGCGTTATGACCCAAATGTTCTTTTTGTTTTCCCTGACGGCAAGACGCGTTGATATCTCCACACAATAATAGATATGAGGCGGCGTGCAAAGCAGTAGCCTCGTCAATGGCTTGTTCCATTGATCTCACGAAGTTACTGGCGTCAAAAAGAAGATGGATTCCAATACATATTCATTATTACTATTGTCAGCTTTGCGTTCTTAACTTTGTTTGTTTTGAGCTCGACCAGCTCAGCACTGATCATTAGTAAAGATTGGTTGCTTCTCAAGACTTTTGCGTTGGACAAACCACAGTTATGTCGAACCGCTGTCAAGATTTCCGATGATGAAGGGCGTCCCAACGGGCCTTTTTTAGCAGGAGCCAAGAAGATTTCATAACCATCGAGAGAGGGCAGCTCAGCTAGCCCGGTCTCCTGGAAGCAAAGGACGTCAAATGCTGATAATTTTATATCGCTAGGTGCCGTAAAATGACCATGGCCTCTTGTATTACAGGAGCAAAGCTTTATTTCTCTTGTAGCTGGCTTTAGGTGTCGTTGCAGTTGGTCGGCGTGGTCCAGAGTCGGGGGTTGCTAAATTTTATGTTGTTTTTGTAGCACTTTTGGAAGCCAAGCCCACAAGTTCCTTACCAGGGATTTTCTAGAGAAGACCACCGTCTTGGTTGGTTTTTCGTCTTGTCCACGGATGTTCGACCTCCGTGTTTCGTGGTGAGACTGGGACGATAGTCTGTTTGAAGGTGTGAATTCAGTTTCTCTGTTCTTAAGGTCCCCCAGTAAGGACCTGGAGGCGTGCCCTCCCAACGTTTGTTCTGGAGACTTTTTAGTTTCCTTGAAGTGGTCCTTAAATTTCCACCTTCTCTCTCGCAGATGGTTTATGGCCTCTATGTCTCGTCTCTGACTCGGGGCGCGCTTACGTGAACGGGAAAATATGCTTGACCTTGAAGTGATCTCTCTCGATGACTCTGTTAGGTCGTATCCCATTTTAAGCAGTTTGTTAGAATCTTTTTCCAGTTTGTTTTTGATGTCGATGGAAGCGATGTACAAATGGGCCAGTGCCTTTCCCCGTTTATGACTCGGGTCGACAATTAGTAGCTCTTCAGATCGCATTTGCTTTAGTGACGGCATGTAACTGAACAAGGCGAGCACTGTGCCATGATTTAACGTGATCGCGTCATCATTTCCGTCAATCTGTTCTAGTTTCATGATCCATCTTGTAGCCTTTTTTCTAGTGTGCACTTTGTTGTACTTTTCCGTTCTTGAAACATAATGGGGTTTTAAAGGCCCGTGCAGTATTTCGCTGGGTTCTGGCAATGTTTTATACCTTTTTTGTTTTCCTCTGAGGGGAAGGCGATCTTTCATATCTCTTGTAGTACCTCGGCGAAGAACTCTCACAGTTTCCTGATTTTGTAATGTTGGTAGGACTTTTTCGGTTTCCATGTCTACTATTAATGTGTCCACTCTCCACTCTATAAGATTTTCCTTCTTCTTTAGAGAGTTTGTTGAGATTTTCTGATTGTCGGGGAGTTACAATTTTAGGCTGCTTTGTTGGTTTTTCAACCCTCATTTTTTGCTGGACTTCCTCATTAGAGTAAGTGCTCAAGTTCATCAAGTCATCACACTCCAAGAATTCTTCGTTTTTTTTCGGTGATTCCTTTGTGCTTAAGACTTCAATAAAGGCGTCCCTTTATTAGATTTATTCAGCACAAATACTGGCTCTAATATTGGTGTAGATTTGCTCGTCTCAGGTTTTGCCGCACTATTTGGATTGGCCTTTGCTACTGTCGGCGGCTCGCTTGAGCTCACAGTTAAGTCAATTGTGAAAGCTGTTTGGGTGCCAACTTCTTTGTTGGATAGTCTTTTTGGGTGTTGGTGGAACCCTGTCCCTATGGGATCCAGGGCCCTCTCTTGGGCTACACTTATTCTGGTGTTTTCCTGTGATATAATATAGGCTTCCAAAAAAGTCAGTTTGGTCAGCAGCAACGCTTGTATTGATGTGTGATCTTTCAACGTGTCGCTAATACCTTCATACAGCTTCATGACTGGAGAGAGAGCGATTGTCACTGTCGACATAATTGCGGGCATATCAAGGTTGTTTGTCATAGGAACTTTCTGATTTTGCTCTGTGGGCAAAGGGGATCTCCCTTTCACCGATGAGTCGAGCCAATGAGGCAAAGAGTACCTTCGAAACGAGGAGCAGGTTTGTTAAGGTCCAGAGATTTTCTGCGTGATTTGACCACGTTCAAGGGGTCACACAGGTCTTGGTCATTGTTAAATCTTTGCACGGTGTTTTTTATACATGGTGGTGTGCTGTTTGTCTGTGACTTAGGGCTTTGAACCAATTTGCCTTGAGCAGTTTCTAGAGGTTCTTTGTCAATGTTAACAATTGAATGGTCACTTTTGTCACTTTGCGCCTGCCTCGTTTTCTGCCCTGCCTCTAGTCCCTCCCTCACAATTATCCTGTGCCAAGTGTGGACTTTCTGTGGACTTAGCATGTGTGGGCGTTGAAGCAGGGTTTGCATCCTCAGTTATGTTAAAGGTTAAGTCTTTGGTAGTTAAGTTTGAATTCGCCATCGACATCAAAGAGTTGGATTCCAAGGGTGAAGTGATTGTGTTAAGTACCCTTATTTTTCCTGGTAGTGTTGGAATTTTAGTCTTTAACTGTAAAGGGAGAGGTGGGTTGATTTCCATCAAAGTAGGACTTTCAGCCAAAGTTCTCTTTGTTATAGACATGGTTTGATGGTAGCTTAAGGTTGAAAAAGTCTCTCAAATTTACAGTGCTACTGTGCGTGTTTATGTTTTTTTTTCTGGGTTAGATAATTTCCTTGGGTCAGTAACCCCTTTGTTGAGCTTTTTACATTTTTTCTACTGCGAGAGCTCCCTATTTTCTGGGACTGAATAGTTCTTGGGCGTTTTTTGCCATTTGTCAGAAGTTCGTGTGTTTTTTTGTTTTCCACCACCGGGGGCGGTAAAGTTTCTATTGTCGGCTGCACATGGATCTGAGCCTGTACATTCCGGGTACAATCCAGAGGGGGTGCCCAGGCCGCCTCCTGAGCTGGCTCTGGGCGCTGCACTCCCTCCGGCGTGGAAGCCAATGGCGAAGCGGTCTCTCCTCCCCTGCCCCGAGCCTAACAGCCCTGCTCGTCGGGGCCCCCACTCTCCCGGGGCTCATGGTCCATAGCTATCGCCCCCGGCAATACAAAGGGCCCGCATGGCCCCCGCCTCCGGGTCCTCCGGCAACACCCCCACGGGGGCCAGCTCAGGGCTACCGGAGGGGGACAGTCCGTGGCCCGAGGCACCGGAGCAAACCAAAGCTTCGCCTCTCGCAGGAGCCTTTCCCACTTCTCCCTCGCCACGTTTGGGTGGCGATGACGCCCGACCAGGCGCGGCCCCACCCGCCCCAACCAGCGGAGCCCTCCCTCCAGGAGGCAACGCTGGGAGACGAGGGGGCGGCAAGCCAAGGGCAGGCGCATCCACTTCAACCAGTGACGCCCGGACTCCGGGCACGCCCTCCGCGGCCACTACGTCCACAGACTCCACGCTGGAAAGCCCCGTCTCAGCAGCCACCGAGGTCTCCCGGCCTGTCGCTTCAACAAGGTTGGTGTTTGTCAGGGGTATGTTGGGTGGTTTAGAGGTCTTAATCTTCCCTTTTGGTTTTGGACGTAATGCCTGGTCCAACTTTTCATTGGTTATGTCTTTTAAAGTTATGATTTTTTTTGTTGGTGTAGAAACTGCTGTAGGAGCTCTAAGGCATGAGCTGCGGAGACATCGGCCATCATCCTCTTCAAGGGGGGAGAGTCCTTACAGTCCTGGCTCTGGCTACCCGGCCTGCCAGAACTGCAGGACTGTCACTCTCCGTCACTCCTAGCCCTTTCTCAGACCGATATCTGGCCGCCGGATTTTAACAAATACGGTGAGAAAAGAGGGATGAAAAGAGACCTCCAGAGCCTCCGACCGAGTCGAAGGTCTAAGACCCACAGTCCTCGGTCAGATCTTAGAGGAAATGGGGCTCAGATAAGTTTCCCCAGTTGCCCCACGATTAAGGAGCAGCTATATGCAAAGAGACTTTCACGCCTGCTGCTCACAGCGTTGCATAGAATTTCAATGTTGCTGGTTTCCAATAATGTCAATTAGAGCCACATATATCACGGCAGGTTAGCCCGGGGCCCACAAGATCATAGGAGAGAACTTCAACAGTCTCTCGCGGTTCCCGACCGAATGAATGTCAGTGTGGTGTGATGCAGACAAACCTTACCGTCCCTTTATGGCAGTTTAAGATGAGGCGTTCTGCCGTGCCATCTCCAGTGCTCCAGGTCGAATGCTTCGCAACGGCGCCCCCTCCTCCACACACTCCCAGCACAAACAGCAGAAACAGTAGAGCCAGACGTGTTGCCCTTGTCTCAGCGTATGGGCTTAGCGCCACAAGGGTCACGTGGCCTGCATTAAGACAGCTGGTTTCCTGGTGGGCGTAGCCAGCAACTCCAATCCCCTTAAAGCAACAGGGGTAAGCTGTTCAATGTTGTTTAATGTTGTTCAGCCTTAGCCTTAGACTATCAGGCTCGCCAAACAGTTCAAAAGAAGCAAAACTCTGCTCTTCACAGGCACTGGAAAATTTAACAGACTTCCAGCACAGCAGCAGAAACAGTAGAGCCAGACGCGTTGCCCTTGTCTCCGCGTTCGGGCTTAGCTGAGCTACTTTTGGCTCCAATGGCCAACTGGTGCCTTCCAAGCCAGTAAATGTGACATTAACTTCGAATATTTGAGAATGTGTTACGATTCAGGCTCCCGTTTGCAACCCTCATTTTCATGCCTTTTCTTAGGTGCTCATAGTATACGTCGTCACCTGGCTGCCCCATTCCTGCAGCAGTGGCGATTACCATGGAGTCGAACCACGGCGTCCGTCAGTGCACGGAAAGGCATTACCATGGTTTCCACTCAGACGGCGCGTCTTGTCAGCACGGCCGCTACTGGCTCTCATGGGCTCCGCCCCAGGAAACATACGTAAATGCTGCGTCTTCCCAACCTGCACTGCTTCTGTTTGTAGCGTTACTTCACAAATTGCTTCTGAGTATTTACTTCCCAGTACGACCCTTGCATTGTTTAGAGGACTCTCTACTTGCCTGACGTCTCGTTCCTCCTGGCCCGCTGTTACCGAACCCAGTCTGCCCTACGGATCTGCCTGACGTCTGGTGCCTTTCCGACCTGCTGTTATCAACCCCGGTCTGCTCTGTGGATTCCCTTGCCTAACGTTCTGTTTCCTCTGGTCTTCGCAGTTACCGACTTCAGACTGCCTTCCGGATTCCACGTTCTCTCCCAGGTACACGTTTAGACCTCTCTGTACCGATTTAGTCCACTCATGGACTTCCTCATTCCTTTATTGTGCTGAGGTTCACAAACCTTGCGTTGTTGCACATCTTGACACAGCGCTCCTTGCCATATCACTTACCATCAACTTTCTTTGTACATCTTCCATTCCTGAATCAAGCACTCCTTCTTTTTGTGCCTACCTTCAACTGAACTCACATTTGGACTCCACAAAGAGACTTTCTCCCCCTGAATACTTAAACTGGACTGCCTATCAGGAGGAAGTGCACTGCGGGACGCTCTGCAGTTACTATGCACCAACCCGGCTCTAGTGCGACCCTCGTGCTGCCCGGGTAACTACCTAACTAACTTAGCCGTTTGGTATTTTCTCCTGTCGTTGTTACCTGAACTCATACACACCTTCCAGTTGCTCTTTCTCTCTTTTGAAGTGGTAACATTGTATTCCTTCTGCTTGTTTAAACCATACCCCTCTTCATAGTGTAAGGGATTAATTCTGGTTATCAATTGTGCCTATAGGAGATCCGAACTCCTCGAAGCCCTACCTTATCTAATCAAGTGGGAAGAAGGTAATTACCAAAGGGGTAGAATAGTAAGCAGGAAGTAAACATCCATTGCCCATCATTTGACCTGTTTTCTTTCATCACAGCTTGGTCTCTGGCGGTGCGTGTGTTCCCCACTCTTTTATTTGATTTACTCCTCTGTCTGTTTTCACTACCACAGCAAAGGGGCATATCATAGAAAAGAGCTCCCTTAAGTTATGGGGGCCTTGGTTTGGGAGACCTCGGCTCGCAGATCTGATACCAAGGAATGCCGGCTCTCTCATCACTCCAACCTTTCGGCCTGGTGAGTAACAGAATGTTACTAAAGAAGAATTAAAACACATCTAATAAACATTTAAACACAATGGTTCATACAAAATGGACAAAATGATAAGGGAGCATCTCTGGTAGTTCCTGGTTCCCCGGTGATAGATCCTACCTACAGGGTGATGCCCAACAACCAGGAGCTGGTTTTATCTCCTGCTCATCAAATCTCAATCTCAAACTCTGGATTTTAACCTCTGTAAGAGAGCTCCAAGCATTGCTATGGAACATGCCTACAAGTCCTAGTGTACCTCACCCCCCCCACACACAATCAACCATTACCCTGAGACCAAGGACAGATTCTGTCCCCACAGGAGACTCCTTCAAAATGCCTTTATCAGATTGCTTTCATGGGGATCGCAGCGACTATATGCTAATCCACTCCCAATGTCTCCGGCACCTCCTAATGAAACTGTCCTGCTTCCCTTCAGATCAGGGAAAGGTGATTGATAATCAACATCTCTAATAGAGCGTGATGCAGTGGAATGGAGCACTCCCTTGCTTAGTACAGACCATCCCTTTCTTGTCAATTATTCCACTTTCAGTACCGCATTCAAGAACGTATTTGACAGATGATACACTGCACGTCTGAGGGGATAGAAATGTTGACCCTTAGCCAAGGATCTTTTGACTCAACTACCTTCATCACACATTGCCAGAATGTTATCACAGAGGTTCAGTGGTCAAAGTATCTCAACACACAGTGTTTCGATGCGGACTCAAAGATGAGTTACAGGATGCATTGGTACAGATGCATCCCAGCCTCTCATGCTGAATTAACTTGTCAACATCTCTCGCCGACTAGACCATTGCCTTGAGGGACATAGAGAAAATAGCCACATGCCTGGATCAACCAGTGTCTTTATCTCAGCCGGTTGGCTAATCCTTCTACTTAAGCTGCAGAACAGGGCCTGCCCGAGCCCACAGATTCTGGTGGGGTCTGCGCCCCTTTATCTGCAGAATAAAGACAGCATAAATTCCATGAAAGTACTGCACAAAGCAAGATAATTATGTGCTTGATTGCCCACACTCCAGGCCTGGAAACTGTCTTCTTGGATTCAAAGGTAATCCCTCTTTTGAGTGTTGATCAGGATCAACCAGGCCCCTTGAAGAATGGACAAGTGGACACAGTTACCCCACCAGTGTATATTTCAGTTGAATTCATGAGCACCAGAGAACCATTGCAGGTCATGGTTTTGATCAATTCTGGAGCATACAATAATTACATTATGTGGAATCGCATCAACAGCATTCCATACCCATGTCCTTAAAGCTCCCTCTGAAACCTTTGCTTTCTGTTGATGGTTCTCAGCTAAAATCCAGCGCAGTTAAACACTAGCAGTACATATGTGGGTAAAAGACCGACAGGAATACATCTACTTTATGCTATGCACTTGAAGGTGATTTTGGGTATACCATTGCTGACCTGACCAGCCCTGTCATCAACTGTCCTTTACGATGCATGAAGATTACTTCAGAGTACTGCCAAGACGTGTGTCACACCGAACGGTATCAACAGGGTGTGTCTTATTTTGTATCCACTCTCGGACATGAGGTAGCAGTAGCCAACCAATTGCCCCCAGAATACCACAATTTTGAAGACGTCTTCTTTTCTGTCAAAGCTGAGAAACTACCACCTCATTATTCCTATGACTGCGCTATTGATTTTTTGCCCTTATAGATTTCTCGCAGGTGGTTTTAATCCATTACAGTGCAGGAAGATGCCATACTGAAGCACTACCTGGCAAAATGCTTTGAAGAAAGGTTTTATTCAGTATTCCACATCACCTGCAGGGTCACCGATTTTCTTCATGAAAAAGAAGACCAGCGACTTACATCACTGGATAGATTACTGAGAATTTAATAAAACCATGGTTAGGAACCGTTATCAGTTTACATTAGTACCATTGATTCAGTATGACAAGCGGTACTATCAGGAGACTGAAATAAGGATTGAGGTTTCGCCTGTTGCTTGCTGTCTGAGGCAATGACATAGACTTTGTTGCAGAATTTCCTTTGGGTGGAGCGGAAATAGTGAAGCTAAGGGTGACTATCTCTAGACTCCACCCTTCCTGATGAATGTGACACCAGACACGGGGACACCCCGAGCCAATCGCCAATTAGGAAAAACCCTTGAGGAGGAAAAAAACCTAATCGAGGTAATAGGGAGACATGGGTGTTCCGTAACAGGTAAGCCACAGGTAGCACAATAATCAGGGGAATAGAGTGTAGAGTATACGGTATGCCACAGCTAGCACAACAGTCCAGGGTACAGACTGTAGGATAGCAGGTAAGAACCCAAGATGGGCTGGATAGAGAAAGGCAGGGGAACTCAAGGCAAGGAATGGGAGCTCAGAGGAAAAACAGTAAGGAGGAGCCAGGAAGAGTAAAGGGAGCAACACAAGGAGCACTGAGCTAGGGCAGAGTTACCATAGCAATGAGAGGCGCTGAGCAGCGTCAACACCAGTCTGATATTGGCTCCGGGAACGGTGCGGCGCCCACAGCGTGGCGCCATGTTGGATCCAAAATGCCATTCAGAACTGTGGCAAATGGCCGGGCCATCTTGGAATGGATTGATGCGCTGATAGGGAAGCCTCCACCTTGACCACAAGGACCAGTTCTTAGATAGTGTTTTCATGACAGTATCCCCTTTCTGATGTCCCAGGCCACTGGGTTCCCAAAGCGCAGCCAATGAAAGTGTTGCACAAGAAGAGGTGCATGGACATTGGAGCTGAGCTCCTACGAGCAGTCACTAGGAGAGTACCCTTTTCAATCTATGAACTATTGAAGCTGACCCACTGGCAGCGAAAATCATATATGCGGGCAACCTCATATTCTGGAACTTGATCAACATATACCATTGTAGGTGAGGGTTTCACTGGTGGGGTAGGTTGATATGTTGGTAACAAAGAAACATGGAAAGCAGAATGAATCCTGTGTCAGGAAGGGGCAGTTGCAAACGATAAACCACAGGATTCATTTTCCATATGATCCGGAAAGGCCCAAAATACCTTGGAGATAACTTTGATGGGTAGAGGTGTCAAGGCAAATGCATAAAGGATAGTCATACTTGATCGTTGGGTTCAAAGGATGGGGCTTCTTTCCATCTGTGATCTGCATACTTCTTTATGGTTATTTGTGTCACCTACAACTGTTCTATTGCAAGTTTGTGGACAGACTGTAGATCCGAAACCCACTGTTCCACAGATGGGTGTGATGTTTGTGCAACAGATTTTACAGGAAACACATAGGATGGTATCCATAGGTGCAAAGGAAAGGGCTTAGCTTGATAGAGGACTGTACAGAATTATTATATGAAGATTTGGCCACAGGGAGTAGAGAAACCCCATCTTCATCGATCTGTGTAGCGAAACATCTTAAATACTGCTCTAGGGTTTGGTTTACCCTCTCAGTGACCCAGTTGCTTTGTGGATGGTATCCAGAAGATAGGGCACTTTGATTTCCAATTATACAGCACAGATCAGCCCAAAATTGAGAAAACATACTAAGATCCTCATTCAGAAATATTGGTAGAGGGATGCTGCCTAAAAATGTCAGTGTAAAAAACGTGAGCCGGCACTGCTGCGTTTGATAACTTGGCTGACAGGGAGAAATTAGCTGTTTTGGAAAAGTAGTGAACAGTAACCATAATTGCGGTTCCACATTTGGAAGGAGGGTGCTCCACAATGAAGTCTGTTGGTATTTTCTAACCAGGTAAGGAAAGCAAACCAGGTGTCAAGAGTAGGACATCTTGCTTGTCTTTAGGTTCCTTCATTTGAGCACAGTGGTGACATGCATTTATGTGCTGTTTAATGGTAGAAGTCATTGAGGGCCAGCAGAAATGGTGTAAGATAATATCTCTCATAGCAATGATTCCTCTGTGTCCAGCTGGAAGTGAGTTGTGTCACAAACGTAAAGCAGCTTTTCTAGAGTTCTCAGTAGGGACAAATACGCGATGGTTTTTCATGAGTAGATATTGGTCCTTCCACGGGTTCCAGGAATTGACAGATGACAAGTTGGACCAGAAAGGTGAGTTTACGGTGTCCCATTTTATTTGGTTTAAGAAGGTAGTAAACAAACTTATTTTCCCAAAGGATGGTAGCATATGGCATGACAGATTCAGTTGGCTCAATATATTTGCATGAAGGCATCAGAAGTAGCATTCTGGCTACCAGGAGTGTAGGTACGAAAAACTTGGTACCAGCCAACGAAAAAAGCCCACCGGCCCTGTCAACTGTTTTTACACTCCAAAGATTGTAAGTCTTGTACGTTTTTATGGTCTGTGTGGATTTGTACAGGATCATCAGCCTCTAGGAAGGGATGTTGCCACTCTAAGCAAGCATGTTGAATTGCAACTATTTCTATAACACTGAATAATGCCTCTTCCTATCATTCAGAGTCTGTGAAAGGTATGCCAATGGATGGTCTTTGCCATCCTCTTGTAAGTGCTTGAGTACATTCGCAACTGCACAATTAGTGGCATCAGTTTTTATGATAAATTGTTTTGAGACATCCAGTTGACACACAATGGGAGCTTGGGTGAAATGTTCTTGCAGGGACCGAAAAGGCCTCTTCAGCATTCTCTGACCAGTGGAAAGCAACTCCTTTTTTCAGCAGGGAAGTAATGGGCAAAACCAAAGCAGAAAAGTCAGACATACATTTCCCATAACAATTTGCCTATCCAATCCAAAACTCTTTGAATCTGTTTCATGTAGGAGGGAGCGGGCCAGTCCAGAATGGCCGAAAACCTTGCAGGGATCCATGGAGATGCCTGATTGAGAAATCACAAATCCCAGGTAATTAACTGATGGCTGGTTGGAATTACATTTCTCTGATTTTTCCAGTAAATGGTGTTGACATAACTGATCAAGAACTTGTCATGCATGACATACATGGCCTTCTTGGTTTGACGAAAATATATAATTGAGATAGATGATAACACAGTGGAACAGTAAAATGGAAAATGTCTATGAACCTCTGGAATATGGCTGCGCATTCATGAGCCCAAACGGCATAACCAGGTGCTCGTAATGACAGAATGGAGTTCTGAAGGCCATTTTCCACTAGTCACCTTCTCGAATACGGAGCAGATGGTGAGCACCTCTGAGATCTAATTTTGAGAAGATTACAGCTCCATGCAAGGCTTCCAGGATATCCACAATCAAAGGTAGAGGGTATTTATCCTTCAGTTACTTGATTAAGCCCTTGAAAGTCCAAGCAGGGATGGAGCTTGGTTGTTTCTTTTTTAGGAACAAAAAATCGGGAGGCACCGGCAGATTTAGAACTTCTAATTAGACCATTGCATAGATTTACTTCTAAATATTCCTTCAAGGCTTTCTTTATTGAGGTTGAGAAAATGAACATTCGGCCAAAGGGGATTATAGCATTTGGAATGGTATTGATTGTGTAGCGGAGGTCCCAAGTACAGTCTGCACTTCAACTGTTGGGCTTTGTCCAGACTGTAAAGTACGCATTGAGAAAACCATATCAATAAATGAAACGGAATGAAGATTGTCTGAAGCCAAAAAGGTCTTAATGGAAGACGAATGGTGATGTCACAAGAAAGCTAAGAAAATTGTGTGGCTTGCTATGCTTAGTAGTAAGATAGATTGCGGCAAGCGCCACCTATACGTATCTACCTCAATAAAAGCACTTTATATAAGTATACTTCCACTATGCACAAAGGCAGAGTAAACCAAAGGTTACTGGAGGCCGCACGAGGAGAGTTTCATAGTTAACAAATCAAGAATGAAAGACCGAAACGAAAACTCAGACAGAGACAAATCGTGCCAAAAGCCAAGGTCGCACCAGTTAAATAGGCCAGCAGTAGCTACAATTAATTAAGGAAGGAACAGAATATCCTGCTCGGAAAGGTCAAGATAAGAAGCAGAAGGCAGGTGGTGGATAAAACTAAAATCAAATACAAGAATTACATGGAGAATGAAGCGATTTTATGGTGTCTGAAACACGTGACCAGCCGAGCGAGAAAAAGGGGGACTTTCACACCTACGCATGGCAGAGTGCCATGCAAAGATATCAAAACTTTTCCAGACAGAGATGCAGTCTCATGGCCAACCACAGTGAAATAATTGACACGTGACCACCGAAGTGATGATTGATTGGAGCAATAATTGGAGAAAGGCTGGGGGAGCTGACGTGCACCCTGCACCTGGCTGACCATTCTGCATGCTGCTAGGCAAAGTGGAAAAGTATGAGTGGGGTTGGTGTCAACTCAATCATAGTGGACCAAGTAATCTAGGGTCCTATAGTTAGTAGAACCAACGGGACGTCATACTTTTAGTGATGTCTACAGTAGCCATTTTTAAGGTAGGGCTGAGATGCCCCACCTGACAGTGTTTACCCAATCCCCTCACTCCGTTACCATATACAGATATAATACCTATATTAAAGTTACCTTCCTAGAACCAATAGAATTGCATGCAACAGTTTTTAGTATAAATGATGTGTTTTTTATGAAGTTCATTGGAGTTGTGAAGCGAGAAGGAAGATCTAGCAACCGCTGATATTCATGAGACTCCCCGTTTTTTGTACTTGTCATTAAATGGACTCCCTTTGCCAAACCATTGAGTTCTCATTATTGATTTGATGCTAGAGTATTAATCTGCATCCCCATCCATATTACAGGTGCTGCTATTCCATCTTAAAGTGCTATTGGGCAACCCCCAGCTTTATGGGCCAGTTGGGGTCCTAGCGCACACTTGGTAGCAGATATAGGATGTGTAGAGGAGGTCCCAAATAAAGCCTGTACTCCAATCACCCATTTTGAAGGGCCAGGAACGTTCACACCGAGATATGTGATGTATGATGAGCAAATAATCCAGCAGAGAGCTGCAGTAGGGCTCTGTCCAGTACCTATCAGGAGAACAGCACCTATTGAAGTACCAATACCAAGGAAACCATGGAAAGTAAGGTATCCATTGAGAAAACCATATCAACAAATGAAACAAATGAAGATCGTCTGAGTACAGTCCCTGAAGAAACCAAAAAGGTCTTAATGGAAGACGAATGGTGACGTCACAAGAACCTAAAACTGACTCACATGTAGAAGAAATGACTACCAGAGAATGACATAAAGAGATGAAACACCATGAACAAGGATATCGTGAACTTAGAGTGTGAAGACGATGTCAAATGAAAGAAGCTTAAGCTGTAAGCCTGGCAAAGATATTTGACCAGTTTACACGTGTACATACGCTTGGAACCGCAAGAAAGCTAAGAGAATTGTGCGGCTTGCCATGCTTAGTAGAGGGATAGTGCGGCAAGCGCCAAATACATATCCACCTCAAATAAAGCACTTTATATGAAGTATACTTCCACTTTTCACAAAAAGCAGAATTATCAAAATTACAAAAGGCCATTCGAGTCAACGAAATCAGGAGCTGAGCAGCAGAAACGAAACTCAGCAGAGGCAACACGTGCCTAAGAAACCAAGGTCGTATCCATCAAAATGAACGAGCAGTAGCTAGAATTAACTGAAGCAAGGATCAGAATATACTGCTTTGAAGGGGCAAGATAAGGCGAAGGCAGGTGTTGGGTGAACATAAAATCAAATACACTAATTGTTGAGGAAAAGGCAAATCCACAGTGTCTGAATTACGTGACCAGCTGAACGAACAGAGCAAGACCCCCACACCTACGCATGGTTGTGAGCCAGGAGAAGATATTGAGGCAAAAGATGCAGTCTCGAGGCCAACCACAACGAAATAATTGACACATAGCCACTAAAGTAATGGTGATTGGAGGAATGCCGGGTGAGTTGAGGGGCACCCTGCACCTGGCCGACCATTGTGCGTGCTGCTAAGCAAAGTGAAAAATTATGCATGGGGTTGGTGCCAACCCAATCACAGTGGACCAAGTAATCTAGGGTCCTATAGTTAGTAGAACCAATGGGACATCATACTTTTAGTGACCTCTGCAGTAGACATTTTTGAAGGAATGGCTTAGATGACCACCTGACAGTGTTTTCCCAATCCCCTCACTCCGTTACCATATACAGATATAATACCTATAGTAAAGTTACCTTGTCCTAACCAATAGATTCACATGTCAACTTTTGAGTGTTAGACGTCAAGGATGATGAGTTTTTTGTATAAATGTTAGGATTTTTATGAAGTTCATTGGAGTTGAAGCGAGAAGGAAGATCGCACCATTGCGGATATTCATAACTCCCTGTTTTTTGTACTTGTCATTAAACGGACTCCCTTTGCCAAACCGTTTGAGTTGTCCTTATTGATTGTTTTGGAGTAATAAATCTGCACCCCCATCCATCTCATGAGTGCCGCTATCTTGTCTTAAAGTGCTTCTGAGCAAACCCTGACTCTATGGGTCGGTTGGGGGCCTCGGACCACACTTGGTAGCAGAGATTGATGGTTATCGATTAGAATAAGACACCCATTGAATGTCGACATAAAGTAACTCAAGGTCCTCGGCAATATCACAAGTCCTTTGCCATTCGGATGAGTAAACCGTGAAGCTCCCCGTAGACAGTGGTAGAATAAAAACAAAAATCTGCAGAACGAGGTCTAAAGGGACCAGTGCTTCCCCACACAACCCCTTCCCACTCCTACGGGCAGCTGAGCGGGAGAAAAGCCGAAGAAGGCGGTGACGAAGGTGGTGATCCCAAGGATCCAGAGAGGAAACATGCAAACGGTGAGTGAAAAAGAGTAATGCTTTGGCAAAAGTGCATGCCTTAGAAACAAGTAAGGGAAAAGGTAACTGAGGGAGGCGGGAAAACAAAATATAGTTAGAAGTAGAGAAGAACGTATATATATATATATATATATATATATATATATATATATATATATATATATATATATATATATATATGGGAATAATGACTCAAGAATAATTAAGTAGATAGAGTGAAGATACCGGTGAGGACACCTGAGAAGAGAGAGGTTACTGGGGAGGACACCCGAGAAGTGAGAGGATCCGCCTTATTCCTACGCTTTTTATACAAGCGGCTAGAAGAAACTTGTATCCAGAGTCCCAAATAAAGGGGAGCGAATAGGCTAGCACAGCAATTAAAGGCACTGTGAAAGGGATACGTTTAAACTCCATGTCGGGGTAATACTAGAGTCAGAGGTACATGTGGCCAGCTGGAGTTTGTCTAGTCTTTTAACGTTTGTCTTATGTGTTGTTTCTTGTGATGTCATAAGTCAAAAAAATAATAATTTCTTGAAGGAACCGACATAAGATTTGCGCGATTAAATAACTGAGAAATTGTAGTATACGAATTGATGTTTATTGAGTAAAAATAGAGATCTAAAATGTTGTGGAAAAATTGGGATTGGAGCTTGCAGTGATTGGTGCTCGCCCATACTGTTGAAATTGTTTAAGTCACGTGAGGCTTTGACAAGTGTTATATAAAGGGAAAGAGAACAGAATTAAGCATGGAGGTCATAACTGCATTAGCACACCTGTGCAAACAGTTGCCGAAACATGCACCTAAGCTGAAAAAATACAGTACAAAGTGGGTTAAAGGAACCGCCCACAAAATGTTTATGCCGTGGCCACATGGCGGGTCCTTATCTAAAGCTGTTTTGCAACACATGACGACATACTTGCACGCCAAATACACGGGCAAAAAGTTGGACAAACACCTAGCTATTGTAGAGCTTTGGAAAATGTATGAACAGGAGGAGGAAGAGGATCCGCCAATAGATTGGATGCTTAATGTATGCACAGAGGGGGTGAGACGCCCACTGTGCCACCCGCCCCATCTGAAACGAAGAATTAAGGCAATAAGGACGAAGGTTTTATACCCATTGAGAGAACTTAAAGCAGCCACAGGGTATAGCAACCCGGCGTATGAGTCACCTACGCAAAGTAGTGATGAAAATCAAGGTAAAGATAAAGATAAGGATATCACCTCCACAGTCCTGAGGGACAAGGAGAGATGCGACGATGAAAGAAGGGACCAGACACAGACAAGTGCATCTCTCAGTAAGGAGAGAGAAGGTAAAAGATGGAAAGGAAGCAAGGATAGAACTGATGAGGTAGCACTCGCAAAGAACGAATGGATGGGAGGGCAGATTTTGTTAAAACTCAATGGCAAAGGCATTGATGACGTGAAACAAAAGGAGATATTAGACGATATACAGAGAAGGGAGAAGGAGAAAGAAAAAGGATTGAGAGATGAAAGAATAAAGAAAAAAGATAGACAGAGACGAGAACAGTTATATCATGAAGAGCTAGAAAGGCAGCACGATCGTAAACAAAGAGCAGCCAATGATCAAGACAGACAGGAGCAGCGTAAGTTAGAGGAAGAGCAAAGAATACGAGAGAAAAGAACAAAGAGACGAAGGGATGAGGAAATCCGGAGGTCGAATGAACGTAGAAATGAAAAGAAAGAGGAAGAAGACAGGGTCAGAGAAGAAGCAAGGAAGCGCAGAGAATTCGATGACGATGGAGAACGTAAGCGAAGACAGAGAGCACGCAATCTTGAATATCTGGAAAGAGGGGTTAAAAAACCCGATCCAGTAGTAGATTGGGAAGAGATTGAAGACTTATTTTCTGAGTAAGATTCAGTACCAGGCACATCTAGGACAAACATTGAGGATGACTTTGACACCAGAAGCATCAGAGAAACGATCGATAGAATATATGATGAAATGGGGCTAGAACAAGTACCCCAAGGGGAGGGGGAAGGCGAGCGCCTAGAGAGCACTCAGCTTTATGGCACTGAGGATGCAATAGACAGGAGAACAATGAGAGAAGAGGGCTATGCATCTCAATTTCCTTTACTCGAGAAAGGGCAAGCAAGACCACAATATATTCCATGGCCACACATGGATCGCGAAAACCTGAAAAACAAGCTTCCCATGTTGACATCGGGAGCCGGAAAATGGATACACAAGCTAGAAAAAATGACAGGAGGGAACACGTTAGCTATAGGGGATATCAAGGGTCTCTTAATCGCCATACTTGGTGAGAGAGCAGATGATGTGTGGACACGGGCAGGTTACCCTGGTGTGACCACAGTTAATACCGCGCATGACGGAGCTCCATTCAACAATTGCAGAGCTGCAGTTTGGAAAGCACTACGAGTGCTATACCCAGATACTTCTGATATGGGAGCTATATTGACACAGAAAATGAAGGAGTCGGAGGATCCCTTGATTTACATACAGAATTTTCAAGACACGTGGGGCTCATGAATCTTGGGGGAAATCTATACTTGTGTTCTACCATATATTGTGCCAAGGGCTGCCAGAGCCTGTGCAGAAACAGCTCACGAAATTGGTAGGAATCGATGCTAAACCATGGTCAGAAATACAGCTGACCATCGCACACTATTGCAGGCTGCTACAAGAAAAGAATCGCAAAAAAGAAGCTGCACGAAAGGATGAAGAGGCAAAATGAGTACAGAAGAAATTATCAAAATATGCTCTGGAAGGAGCAATGATAACTAGCACAGACGGATCGAGCATGCAACAGGTGAATAATCCACAGCATAATAATCGGGGCAACACAGGGTTTTACCCTAGGGGAAGAGGATTTAGAGGGAGAGGATGGCAGGGTAATCAAGGAGGTTTTCAAAATAGTCAAGGTGGTTTTCAAAACATGCAACATGGCAATCAAGATGTGTCAAACGGGAAAATGATCAGACCACCGCCAGTATGTTGGTTGTGTGGGATGACAGGGCATTTAGCGCGCACATGCAGAAATCAAGGCATGTTGCAAAACTACCAAGGAATAGGAGCAGGCATGGCAAATCCACCTGCATTCTTACAGGAGGGAGTTGCACAAAATCACACAGTGCAACAACAAGCACCAGGAGCGCAACAAGGCTTGCAACCTCAGAATCTGGAGAGTTTTCCACAAGGACAGTCCCAACAGCCACCGATGCAACTGTCATAGACAATGAATAAAGGACAGGCTGCGAACCCTGAAATGAGGGGTAACACTGGTAATGAGGGAAATCCATCAGCACAAGGTGGGCCAAAACTATATATGATCTAGGACAGCTCAATGGGAACCCTGATGTGTTCTATCCTATCAGTGACACCAGACCCTCATTGGGAACCTAGGGTGGATGTCGTTATAGGGGATAAGGAATATTCCTTCTTAGTTGACACAGGCGCAACATGTTCATGTATATGTGAAGGCAAGTTTTCGTTGTCCGGCGATGCCATAAATAGTCAGTTTCACAGGAACTACAAGTTGTGTTCCCTTTTCAAACACACTTCCAGTCTTTATAGGAGAATGTGAGATGAATGTGCCTCTATTATATTCACGACAAACCCCAGTAAACATCTTGGTTCGAGATCTAATGACGAAGTTAAATATGACAATCTTATTCACGGAAGAGGGCATAATATGTTCAACTCCAGGAATGCACTATTCAAACATATGCAAAATGATTAGAGCATACGCAGGACACACAGCTATGAGGGCTACACCCTTAGAGCCCGTATAGAATACGTGTACTAATGGCAGGGCTGCCAGGCCTTGCAGACAAGATCATGAGGACCCCAGATTAATTTCTGTTCAGGCCAAGAATACCTATGTACGAGGAAAAGGGACAAGTATTTACCTTGGTGATACACACAGCTGCAGTACGAGGGAAAATGGCTTTGATTGATGGTTATGACGATGAAGGCTGACAATGGTGCACAGTAATCGCCATTGAAGAAGGATACCGATTGACTGACGTCACTGATGACGATCTGTTTGATGAGCAAGCAGATATGGGAGAGACAACAGTTGAGGTGAGCCTCACCTTTTGGGTGAGAATGATCAAAAGAGATGTGCCCCAGAAATCAATGTTGGCACAGAACCGTCCTGAATATTTTGGTGATGACATGGCCCAAGTGCCTGTCTCAGTATGGACTACAGGCACCTATGACATAGGCTTATTGAAAGGAGTCGGAGAAGTGAAGATTAAACTGAAGCCAGGAGCAATTCTACCAAACGTACGACAATACCCCATGTCCAGGGATGCAGATGAAGGAATTTTTAAGACAATTTCGGCTTTGATGGAACAGGGCATCTTAGTGACGTCAGAATCGTCATGCAATACTGCGGTTTATCAGATCAAAAAATCGAAGGGAGGGTCATGGAGGCTATTTCAGGATTTACGCCTAATAAATGATATTGTTGAGGCCGAGTTCCCTTTAGTCCCGAAACCGGCTACAATTCTATGTAATATACCCGTTGATGCAAAATATTTTCATGGTGATTGACTTGAAAAATGCATTTTTCTCAATCCTGTTGCACTGGGACTCACAAGATCTGATGTCTTTTACATTCAGACAGATGCATCTGAAAAGCACAAAGCTACCCCAGGGTTACTGAAAGTCTCCTTCGATCTTTAACAGAGTCCTACAGATGGACCTAAGCAATATTGCATTAGAAAGTGTTGTCCTGCAATATGTGGATGACATCTTAATTTGCAGCACGACAGAGGAGCAATGCAGACACGATTCTGTTCAGCTCTTGACTATATTGGCTGAGAAAGGATATAAGGTTGACAAAGAGAAGTTTAATATTGTCAAAAAGAAGTGCTGTACATAGGCCAACTGATCTCGCATGAGGGGAAAAGAGTTATCCCAGAAAGAGCTGAACGCATACTGAACACGGCTAAGCCACACACAGTAAAACAGATGCAGAGCTTCTTAGGCCTGTGCAATTATGTCAGGGCATGGGTCTTCGACTACAGCTTGTACACGAAGCCTCTGCTTCAGGCCCTAAAGAAAGCCCAAGTGACGAAGGAAATGATTGAATGGTCTGAGGCCATGAAAGAAGGATTTGCTGAACTCAAGAGAGCTGTTGGCACGGCACCAGGTTTCGGAATCCAATTATGCCGATGAGTTTTACCTGTTCTCGCACACAAATGGCAGTGTTATGACAGCCGTACTCGCACAGAGAACCACATTGGAGTATAAGCCCCTGGCATATTATAGTGGAAATTTGGACCCAGTGATGAGAGGCCATTTCCTGTACGAACAAAGTTTAGCTGCCACAGCGTTTGCCATTGAGAAAGATACTACCATTGTAATGGGGTGCTCCATGACGTTGTACGTCGAGCACTCGCTAGTTGCTATTCTAGAGAAACCAAAGGGCACACTAACATCTCAGAGAGCTCCTGCTTATGAAGTGATCATATCAAATCCATCGATTAAAATAGTCCAATGTAAGATAGTGAACCCAGCTATGTTCATAGCAGAGCCAGTCACTGAAGGAGAGCCAATACATGACTGTGCAAATTATGAAGAATTCTATGATGAAATTCCCGGAGTGAAAGAAAATGCATTGGCAAAAGGAGAAAGTGTCTTCATTGACGGTTCTTCGAGAATCAATCAAAGCGATAGGCAAAGATATACAGGCATTGCTGTGATGAAACACACCGCAAATGGAGAATTTCGGGTACTCCTTAGTGCACGAATACCATCTCATTATTCAGCAGAGACTGCAGAATTATTGGCGTTGATACTCATCATTGAGAATCACGCAGACCAGGAAATGACAGTATACAGTGATTCCGCCTATGTGACGTTGACAGTGCACGCAGGCCTAGCACGCTGGAAAAGGAGGGGTTACCTCTGAGTAGATGGCACGCCAGTGCAGCACGCAGCCTTATTGGACAGGTTGATCAAGGCACTACAGCTCCCAGTGGGCATAGCGGTCGTAAAGTGCAGCGCTCACACGAGAGGGACAGATTTTATCTCACGTGGAAACCAAGCAGCAGACACGGAAGCCAAGTGTATGGCATCCAAGAGTGAGACGATAATGGAAGTGGAAGTCACCCACACAAATGAGAAAATTATGGTTGCATGGATTGCACCTGAAAGCTATAACAATCTGGGACAAACACAGTTGATGGAACTCCAAGGGGAGGCACCACAGGAGGAAAAACCTTATGTGTAAGCGGCGAGGGTGTTCTTTAAACCCCTCTGACAGCTTCTGGTGACAAGACAGCACTGGTAAACCAGTAATGCCTATAGCCCTGTTAAAATTAGCACTGGAACAGTTGCACTACCCAGCACACATGACCAAAGTGAATCTAGCGGCAACGCTCGCAGAAGACTGGTTCATACCGAACTTAACCAAGCACGTTGCATTTTTTATAGTGCACTGTATAATCTGCCAACAATTCACAGCTGGGCACACACACATTAAAGGTAATGAGAGGAGTCATTGCAAGGCCAAATGGGCCTTTTCAGCACTTGCATGTCAATTACATCGACATGATTCAAGTATGTAATGGGTACAGATACCTAATTGTTGTGGTGTGTCCATTCTCTAGATGGATAGAGGCAGGTCCATGTGCACACCGAGACTCTTCCTGTGCGGCCAAATTGTTAGTAAGAGAGGTTTTTCCCAGGTGGGGGGTATGTGAAGCCATGAGATCAGATAACGGGACCCACTATTTAAATGAGGTTTTCGAACAGATTAGCTTGCTGCTTGGTATAAAGCACAAGTTCTCATCGGCGTACCACCCACAAGGTAACAGGGGATATGCGAGAAGCTCAACAGCATATTAAAGGTGAGGATAGCCAAGTTGAAGCTTACTCTAAGGAAGGGATGGTTGCACTGCCTTCCTTTGGCACTGTATGCACTCGGGAACCAACCCGGTTCTGACCATCATCTTACGCCGCACGAAATAGCCACAGGAAGAAAAATGCACACTCCGCTGACACCCCGAGACAGAGCTAGATGTGATGACCAGTCAACAGGAGAAATCTTAGGGTCTGAAATGCAAAATTACTTGAACTGCATGACATCTTGCCTTACTGTAATTTCAGGCCAGCTGCAGCGATGACGAAAAGGGTGCAGGGCAGCACGGAACACAGAAGGAGATATTACTGAAGGCACAGCTCAAGGACTTTGTGTTCCATCCGTTTTCCCTGGAGACACTGTGTTGGTAAAAAAACATACGAGGAAAAGGTGGAACGAGCCCAGGTTTAATGGTCCCTTTACAGTGGAAGACTTCACTCCTTCTGCAGTGAAACTACAAGGCAGAAGAGCTTGGATTTTTCTGGCCGATAATCAAACTCTTCATCGGAGAAGGCCCCCTGCCTGTACCACAGCGCGAAGAGATTACAGACGAAAGGGAAGAACCGCAGCACGTGCAGACGGGATCCATGACGAGGAAGAAGGATGCATGAGCAGTAGTAAAGCTAAGACAAGGAACTTTTGTGCAAAAGTTGTGGTTTACTTTGGACATTCCACTAAGCAAAAAAGGGGATAAGGACATAAAAACGGACACTCTGTGCATCCTAGTTGCAGGGTGACAAAGAAAATTGCATTTATAAACCACAACATAGCCTGCCGAATTTGAACTTTGGACTGAGGCAACCTGAAGCCTTAATAAGGAAAAGAGAACATGCAAAAATGTGATCGAGGACACATAAGCTGGAAGAAAAACCAGTATCCTGACTCTTTCCCCACGATAACCTTGTTCTGAATCACTTATGGTGTCCCACAGTAGCAACATCACCAATGATGTGGTGACATACTTCAATCTAGTGCTAAGATCATACCCGTCACTGGTGGGGAGGCTCACCAGTGTCACTGACTTTCTTCAAGCTCCTGAAAACGAAAAGATTATAAAGAGATTACTTACTGTGCTTGCCAAACAGTTCCTCCTACGTCCGGAGTACAGCAAGGAAAAGCCAAGTGTCCCAAGTGGAGAAGGAAGCAAATGAGTTTATCAACGTATTATTTTTTCGCCTAATCGAAGAGTGTCTAGAACTTGTCGGGAGAACAACAGACGCATTGACTTTTCTTTGAGATCCAGCGAATACAGAACGTCTGAGCATAATCCTAAATAGGATAGTCATTCAAGTTGCTCTCCACGCAAACAGAAAGTGCAGACACTGTTCACAGTGAAGTGAAAGTATACAGTCGCAAATTCCAGCAACGATAGGACAAATGTCCCTGTCACCAGAAGACAGCAGGTTGGCAAGCAATGTGTTTTTCCGCCTAATTGAGGATTCTCCAGAGCTTGTGGGGAGACCGATCGATGTTGATGTCCTCACTTAGATCAGAGACCCAGCAAATTCTGAATGAAATTGTGATGCAAATCGAACATTCTAACCATCAGCAGAACTATTTGAGAAGATTTTAAACTTTCCGCCGAGGGACAGATCGAGAGAGCAGTGTCAAAGATTTCATTTGTTTTCTTTTTCTTTTATTTTTATACTGACAAGGACACAGTATTGGCTTTGGAAATGAAGCAGATCAGAAGCGTACGCTGGGAGCTGATACATTTTGAACATGCACAGTAAAGAGACTTGTTGAATTATTGCTTGATTTTGACACTCCCCAGAGCCTAAACAAGAAAACTGTATCCAGAACTAACAGACAAATCCAGTCGTCTGGCAAGGAGAGACAATCGTTTAAGTTCTAAAGCTCACAAATAGAACAAACAAGATCCAGAGACAATATTATTTAGAATTTGTATTAAAAGTTAACACAGTACTAAAGATGATCGAGATGGGGGTCCAGAACAGTACTCTAGTCCTCCGGCAGGAGTAGAGACGGTCACAGTTCCCTGGACCTACAGGGGCATAATGTATTTGTGTATTATATTCATCATCATTTTACTGTCAATTTTTATTGGTGTACAAAGCGTTCCAACTCCAGTACATCCACCTAATGATGTACATATGGTGACCACAAAAGCACCGAGGCCCTTTATAGTGATTCCAGTCCCTAGGAGATCTGATAATGGAGTGAGTGACCCTGTGATTAGCAATGACACACACACACACTTGTGGTAACAAGCCATCTAAAAGCCAGAGACAGGGTTGGCAGAGTATGACTGAAAAAAAGGTTACTGACAACCACATGCATGCAAACATTGAATGCACATACCCCAGGCCTAGTGTCAATGACTGTGGACCACAAGCCCAAGCAGTAGAGAAGAAAAGACTGCCTACTATAGGAAATCTCACTACAAGTAAAGTAAGGAGCCAAATGAAGGAAGCAGACATCTCAGAAAGACAAGATGAGTTGGAAAGAAAGCCAACAGAAACACCTGTATCAGAAACTCTTTCGCCAACACCAAGAAAGACAAGAGCAAACTCGGAGAAAATCTCTGCACGAGCACAATTGATAGCAGACACAGTATGGCCATTCATAGCCAGAGAAAGGAAAAGACTAGAAGAGCTGAAGAATGAACCCACAGAGACAACATTGCCGAGCGTATATGTTCCAGTAAAAGGGACTAGTACAAGTCCCACAGTATGGCCATACACTGAACCCAAGCCAGAGTGGATGCGGACATTTCTAACCAAAAGGAAAAAGATATACGAGGACAAAGAAAGAACTGCCAGACTTTTGTCCGCTCAAATGGCACAGATGAGGAAGCCTGCACCATGGACCAGGATACCTGAAAATCCTCCAGTCAGAAAGAGCCATATAGATGGATTCAGAGATGTAGTTATAGCAAACTACATGAAAACTTTAAGAATCAAGAGAAGCATGCACGAAGACAACAACAAACTAAACGATTACTTGGATAGCACAGCACATGTGGGAAACAACATTTGGTACCAACACATGAAGGAAGTTGGAAGACGAAGTTCAGAGGGGGAATGCTTTGTGTGTGCACTCCTACCATACAGCATGGGGAAGTCCAAAATCTTCGTAGCTGTAGAAATTGATGTTCAGACAGCACACTGTCTCTCGCATGTAGTAATGTGCAAAACCAGAGGCCAGTTCATGGGTAGTGATGCCTCACTGAAGTGGGCAACTGAAAAAAACTGATCCTGATGAAGATGATTATGTTCAAGACAAGACATAAAGACAAGAGACAGAGCTCATACGAGGAATCATGTGATCAGGTACGAGAAACTTGGAGTGAAAGGAGCAGAAATCAGATGGGAAGTGAACCAGAAACTAAATATCCAAGAAAAAACTCCAGAAGAGGTTCAAAGTTGGAACAACAGAGGCCAAATGCATATTTGGGGAACAGTGCTTTCACCAGATGGATGGGAGAAAGGAGTAGTAATTTGCAGGGCATGGATGGTTGTTAGGGAGAATTCTCTCTTTAGGCTGAATTTCCTAACCTAGTGAGTCCCCCAGCAGCTTTTCTGGATTTCTGGAGTTTGTTTTTTCTCCTGCCAAGAGTGAGACTCTTTTTCTCCCACTCTTGGACATGATTTATGGTGTTCCTTTGACTGTTAATGTGTTTTATGGGCTATGGGGTCCTTTACTCCATAGGGTCTCATGTGTTTTTATTATGTGTGTTAAACAGCACCCTCCGTGCAGTGACACAGGGGTGTCATAGTGACACCCCACCATAGACTCCATACCCTGGGACTGACTACTGTCTCCCAGGGCATGTAAAGTCACCATTGGCTTTACTAGTCCCAAATTATTACCAGAAACCAGTACAAACCATCATATTGTGGACGTACTGATTGGGGTAATTCGATTGCCCCGGGGTCTGTTAGTCGAGGGGGCACGTCTCCGTCCCCCCTGATCGAGTTTTGGCTGGTGGCAGTGGATAGTACTTTTTATATTCGACCGCGAATATATCCCTATGGGATTTTCCCATTGTTGGAGGCTACCAACTTTAATTATTTAATTCTCATAGCCTCGAACATACCGCCGGTTTATTTAATTAATATTAATTCGTCGGTTGGTATTTTTTGCCAGGACTCGATTCTAAAATGGCGTTTGTGTTCTCTTCTGTGACTCCAACCCAAGTCGAGTTCTTTGTTCCACTTTTTGGCGGGCTTCTCCACAGAAGCCTCCAAAAGTGGTGCCATTCTGTCTGGGTACCACAGGGGGTGTGGGAGGGGGTTTATGCACCCTTGACTGAGTTACCTGGGTAACTCAAGTCGCACTGTTGTGTGATTGGCCAAGTGGTGACCCGGCCGACTCACCACTTAGCATGTTTGATTGACAGCTAGGCTGAGTGAATAGGGGTATGCTGCATAAAAGCAGGGCTTTGGGGACTGGAACTTCAGAAGTCGCCACAGGACCTGAGAATCCGATGAGGGAGAAGCTGAGCTGACCTACAACGACAACACCACCGGTGGAGCCCTGCGGTACCGACTCACCATTTCCCGACGACAGAGAAGATCTCCCGGCTGGAGAGGCTTCTTCCCCTGACTGGTGGGCACAACCAGTTTACCTTCTTTCTTCGCACCCCAGACCGGTTTGTGTTTGAACTGCCCATGCCAAGCACCCCGGCAGCTGCATAGCCACTTACCACTGAACCGCGAATCAACTGACCGCTCCTTGTACCTGAGAAACTCTGCGGCTGTTTTCTTCCCTGGCAGTGCAACGGACTCCTGTCTTCCTCCCCGACGAGATCTTCTCTTCCCCCGGACGAAGCATCAACTTGCATCCGCTGCCAGGAACAACTGCCCCCGTTGGAGTGTTCTCACCACTTTAAGGTACCGTGTCCGCCAGGCCTCCCTTTCTAAAGATTGCTACAAGGTAATAATAACCCCTTAACCTTCTGGACTGGGCTGGCCGCCTTAACCCTCTAACTGGTGCCTTTCTTTGGTCCAACTCCTTTTTGAACCGTTACAAGACTTTTGTGCACTGCCACCGGGTGACCTTGGACACATTTCGTTTTGATCCTCTTAAAGCGGATCCGGCCTACTGACTCTGAATTCACGGTGTTACTTTGCCTTCCTCTCTTGTTGTGTTTGTGAAAAAGTGTTGGGATCTGTTTCAATTTATTCTCTGCTTTTCTCTCCCTTTTTAAAACGAATTATTAGAGTGCCATCTATGTTAAGCGCTCACTGCTGTCTGAAAATAAGTGGGGCTTTTCTTAAGACTTGTCTAAAATTCTTTTAAGGGAGTGCATATCTTTTAGTGACCGTGTTTTTGAATTGCTTACTATTAGTGCCTGTGTGTTGTTCTAGATGTGGTTTTAAATAAATAATTATATCTCTTTTACACCAAGCCCTGGTCAGTGTTTACTTGTTCTATTGTGTTCTCTTTGACCTATTGTGAATACTCTGTATACTGCCTAACTCTTCTTGAGGGAAGTCTGACTGCTCAGCCACAGCTACCAGGTAAATCTGGGTGGTACAGACTGCTACCAAGTGGGTTTACTGCCAAACACCTGTAGTCCTAAATCTTTTGCAGTGGTCCCAGAGGGAACTGCACAGGTTTCAGCCTAACAATGGTCCCCAGAGCCTGCAAGGAAGCAATTGAAAATTCACAAAGAATATGCAAGCCATTATGGCCAAGGCTTGCAAAACTTCTGACATGGGTCAAAGACAGAGGAGGACCCTTGCAGATAGTACCACTGGAGAGCTCAAAATTGTGTTTCAGGAATAATGGTACAAGGAAGATGGGAGAGATTCAGAACTGTGGACGAATCTTTGATGCTCCAGGAATGATGCATGGAACTGCAGTGATTATGGATCATTATTGGGCATGTGGATCCAAAGCATACATCAGACTGCCAAGAAACTGGGGAGGCATATGCACAATAGTTAATGTCCACGTTCCAGCATTGGTGATCCCGAAAAGTGACCTGAATATTGACAATTTCCCAAAAGCAGATGTACACCTGAGGAAAAGCAGATCTGTGGAACTGTTGACCCAAATGAAAAGGGAGAATTACTTATCTGCCAAATCAGAAGAAGCCTTTCATGCCATCCCATATGAACACAGGCTGTTTAGCCTCACCTCATCAGTGTTCGCAACAATCTTCATGCCAAGATTCCAATTTGGAGCAAATACTAAATGGTTGCAGATAACCATATGGGAGTTACTGCAGACCATCAACACAACCAGAAAAGGATTCAACGCGATCAAGGAAGAGTTAAGAGCAAGTCCGACTGATGACTCCCAGAATATATATGTGCTTGACCTGATCATCCACCTCTGTGAAGGGTGACTGTCCATGCAAAATTGCTACCCTTTAAATTCCTACTTCTATTCTTCAAATCTGTCCATGGGCTAGACACCTTACTTTGCTAACACCATCTATTGCTACTCACTCTCTTGCATTCTGTGATCTCTAGCTCTCCTCAACCCCTATGTTCCACGTTGTTGTGATAAGCTTCTAGGCTCTTGCAGTAACCTGCATTTGCACTAACCTATTGAGCTATCTTGTGTGTATTAGAGCTTATTCAAAGCGTGGAGGAAAATGCTGAGATCAGCCAGGCCTCTCGAACTGGGTGAGCCCGCATGCTTGTAAGGGGTTAAATGCGAAGGCACTTCTTGAAGACATAAACATCTAGCCTTTGCAAGAGGCTCTACACAGCCCTTGGGAGCCAGGTACAGCTTTGCACAGCCATGCTCGTCTTCGCTCTGTGAGTCAGGTGCACTGATAACACAAGTGCACGAATCCTGGGAGCCAAGACTGGCTGTTTCCAGTCTTGTAACTTTCCAGGCAAAAACATGTTTACTGGCCAGAAGGATGAGCCCAGAAGCTTCTCGAAGAGCTGGTACGTCATAGTGATTGACGTGCAGCCCCTAATAAGAGAACTATACCTGGGCTAGTGAAGGGGGGACTCATCCTGGGCTGTTTGGTGAAACGCGCACATGTAGAGGAACAGTGCCTGGATGACCAGCCGTGCACTATCTGGGCGAGACTCCTAGCATCACATCCCCGCTCTGGTGTAGGACTGTGGGGGGCTTGGCCAGTCCTCCCCTCCTCTCTCGAGGCGTGCCGGGCACCTGCAGCGGCGAGGGTCCCGGTGTGATCTGATCAGCTACATTTTCTAGGAGCGTAAGATAAATAATTGCATATTCATCTATGACTGACAATTGGTATTATTCAGCTTGCACTTTTATTCCCATATTATTGTAAATTGCTGCTTAATTCTCACCAGACATTATAGAAATAAATGCAAGCATCATGTATTCTGTGTGATTGGCTTTCTTCCAGACTGAGTTCATCGTGCTTCGTATAACCTTACTTGTGTGGGAAGGTGATTAGGAGTGATTTTATTGCACTAAGGGCTGGTCCCAGCGGGGTGCGGGTTCTCCTTTTTCACAACATTTGGCATAGTTGATTGCAGGATTTACGAGCACGATGCCTTTCTGGAAAAAAAAAGCAAAAGATGAATGCAATGTGGGAGATAGTGCACCCTGTCACATTCCAGGATGGCCGGCAACAAATGCTTGGTCGGGTGTGGCAGACATTTTGCATCGGTACTCGGCACCGAGGGCATGGGACATGCTTGAAAATGATGTTTCCCCGGCGGTAATTAGTGAGTGCTTGGAGAGTTTTCCACTTGGGAAATGCAGACGGGAGCTAAAAGCAGCAGGAAACATAGGCTGGTTATTCCTGCAGGCGCTCAGGAAGGTGCATGAGAATGAATTGCTTAAAGATGCGCAGATTCGCAAATTAACAGATGAGATTTCCCTGCTCCAAGAGCAACAAATCATTATGAGAGAGACCCTTGAATCGTCCGTTAAGCGGGCCGATCAGATGGAGGACAGGTGTGCCTCCGCACAAGCACAGACAGCGGCGGGGCAATCCGTCAAAGATAAGGATTCGCGCACTAATTAGGAAAGATAACTGGGACCCAAAATTATTGTCGGGTGAAGTTAGTGACAGCGAAACTGAACAAACATGTGACTGGGATGAATCTGTTGAAGTCAGGCTTGCAGAGTTAGACTGATCTGACGAAGAGGAGCTGGAATGTGCTCCAAAGAAATGTGTTTATCCAGCGCGGCAATTAATCACTAACAAGTCAAAAGGCCAAGCTGGCGGTGCAAACATTCAGAATACTAGGATTGTCTGCGATTACACACAGACAGAGGGCAGGTGAAGCACTTCTGAAGTGGTATCTACGTTTGTGGGATACGGGTGCCGATAGCATCTTCTTAACCCCAGAAGAACTGTTAAAGATGGGTTCACTCACTACTAATGTAATGCTGGGGCAGATAGTGTGCGGTGCGCTCGGGCAGCAAGGCTTGCATTCCTTGTTTAATTGGCTTCAGACTGCCCTATTGAATTTGTATGGGAGTCCGATGGATATGGAAGAGAATTGGGGTGTTTGGGGTTCAATAACAGAAGCGACAGATCAGCTTAGAGAGATAGGTTTACAGTCTGCACTGTACAGTGCAAATTTTGCAGGGCCTGACATGGAGCTGTTTACAGCTGGGATGCACGCACGCTTGCTGAGAAACGCTCCGAGCCATATGAAAGGAGCATTGCTTTCATTGCTGGGTCCAGCATAAAGGCAAACCCATTGGTGAATGCCATTCGGTCTGGTAAACGCACCGCTTACAGGCCAACCAACTCTACTGTAAAGCCGAAAAGTGTGAGTTCCATCAAGCACAAATGACCTACCTTGGGTTTGTCTTGTCAGCGCACGGCATCTCCATGGACAAGAGTAAGGTTTCGGCCGTCTTAGACTGGCCATCCCCAACCACGGTGAAAGAGATCCAACAATTTCTCGGATTTGCAAACTTCTACCGGAAGTTCATTCCTTGCTATTCCGAGATCGTCTTACCCATAACATGATTGTTAAAGAAGGGGGCCACATTTTCATGGGACATAGAAGCACAGCAAGCCTTTGAAACTTTGAAGAGATTGTTTACTTCAGCGTCGGTATTGCTCACTCCCGATGAGACTCGCCCCTTCATCGTGGAAACCGATGCCTCACATCATGCATTAGGGGCGGTATTATTACAGCAATCAATTCAAGGAGAAGAAAGACCTATAGCCTATCTGTCCAAGACATTCACTCTGTCCGAAGAACATTATTCGGTACTTGAAAAGGAACTCCTGGCTATAAAGAGAGCCTTTGAAGAATGGAGACATCTCTTATTAGGCTCATCCTTCCCTGTAGTGTCCGTACAGATCACCAGAATCTTAAGGTCCTTCAACAAGCCCAAACAACTAACAGCAGGCAAGCACGATGGGCACATTTCTTTCTTCCATATCGGATCGAGTTTACTTTCTTACTGGGGAATCAGAACCTGCGGGCTGACGCCCTGTGTCGCAAGAATCCTCATTCCACCAGTTTCTGCTCAGAGAAGATGTTTCCCCGAGCCCGATTTATTTCCATTCTATCCGATTTCCTTCAGATCCTTAAAGCTGAAACTGCACACCAACGTCAACATTGCAAAGAGCTAGCTACTTCACACCATCTCACTAAGGACCAGAACCTGTATTTTCATGCTGGTCAAGCTTTAGTTCACACGCAATCCTTACAATTGGAGGTTCTTCGGATGTGCCATGGCACCCGAGCAACAGGACGTCGAGGCGTTCAAACTATTCTTGACTTGATTAAGCACCATTTTTGGTGGCCTATCCTTCATTCGGATGTCACAGACTATGTCAAGGCATGTAGCATATGTAATCAATCTAAATCGTTGCACACTCCCCCTTTAGGTCTACTTGCCCGCATGCCCATACCAGAAAGACCTCGGCAAGTCATCTCTACAGATTTCATTGTGGATCTTCCTCCCTCATCTCAGAATACCGCTATCATGGTCACAATCGACTATTTCACCAAATTGGCCCACTTTACTCCGTTGCCTAAAATTCCAGGAGCCGCCCAGATGTCCAAAGTCTTAATTTACGAGATATTTTCACGTCATGGTCTTCCAGATACTATCATCTCTGACAGATGTCCTCAGTATACGTCACATTTCTGGAAAAGATTGTGTCATGTTCTAAGTATCAAGAGGGCTCTAAGTTCTGGTTATCATCCCCAGACCAACGGGCAGACGGAGCGTTTAAATCAGACTCTCGAGTGCTACCTATGCTGCTTTTGTTTCAGCAGCCCAAGACAATTGGGAAGAACTCTTACCATGTGCAGAGTTTGCTTATAACAATGCCAGACATTCAGCGTTGAACACTAGCCCCTTCTATTGTTCGTACGGATACCATCCTTCGTTTGTACCGACCATTTCCTCTGTATCTTCACGATTTCCCGGGGTAGACAGTCTGGTAGCAAATATACAAGAGGGAAACCAGACTTCACGTTTAGCACTACAAGCAGCCCAAGACCGTGCCAAGAAGTGTGCGGACCGACATTGCCGAGATGCACCAACCATTAACAGGGGAGACAAGGGGTGGTTGGCCTCGCGTTTTCTACCCAAACACTTGGTTCCTTCTAAATTGTCTCCAAGATTCTTTGGACCCTTCAAGGTATTAGGATTGGTGGGTACCACAGCTGTTCGATTGTCCTTACCTCCCTCTTGGTCCCGTATCCATCCAGTGTTCCACATGTCTCAGATCAAGTTGGATGTACAAGATCGATTCCCTCGATCTATCGAACCCTTACCTCCACCTGTTATGACGAGTTCTGGAGCAGAGTTTGAAGTGGCCACCATTTGTGACTCTCGATATCGTCAGGGCCGACTGCGATTCCTTATTGATTGGAAGGGTTACTCACCTGCAGACAGAACATGGGAACCAGCATCGGGGGTTCATGCGCCTCGTTTGGTGCGACGTTTTTTTCGTCTTCACCTAGGTAAACCAGGTTCGCCTCCCCTGAGGAGGGGGCATACTGTTACACCATACCTGCAATGGCAGGTCAGGCGGCATTGGTCTCTGTGCGGAGGCATGCTGCGTAAAGTTTCCTATATGACTAGAGAGAAATGCCTCCGCAGTCTAGTTGTTGCACGCTGCCGGCGGACGCAAATCACGGATCACGTGACCTCTCTTAAGGAACATGGAACACCGCTTCAATGCGTCGCTTCTGCCGAAAGTGATGCTCCGTGAGTTTGCCGAGAAACCCTTTCCCACTTGTTTTCTTTAGTTCTACCTTGATACAAACTGACATTCCCTGCTAACTACATTTCCTCCCTTTTTTCCTAGAAGTCGATCTCGTCTCCTAGCCATTCATTCCCTTCTCACTTCCTCGAGTCGCTCACTTCCTCCCGAGCAGGGCTACCGGTTCCAGTTATCTCCCCAAAATAGAAAGGGAATCTGCCGCTAGGAAGTAAGTCCCTTCCACAACTTCCGTCTCTCTCTTCTCTTCCTTTTCTTATGTGCCACTATTAATCATCTTAACTTTGTTAGGAACTCCTTCTCTGTCGATCTAGAACCAGTCCATTCTAATGATGTAATTCCCTCCTCATTGGTCTTCAGTAAGTGCAGTTCCTATCCACAGAATGTCCATCCTTAATCATCTGTTCCCTCTGTACTTACCTGTCCTTCTTTCGCCTTGTAGGACTCCTCTCCAACACTCTCCACCTTGAGAAGGATCTACAACCCAAGACACTGATCCAAGACATCCAGGGTTTTTCCCCCAGAGGGTTTCCCTGGGGTTCGTGCTCCTCCTCGCTGGTACTAAGGTTTCCGGTAAAGAGGATGAGCAGGGGCTCCCGGGTGGTCCTTGCTTTCTGCAGTTGTTGCTCCAGACAAGTCGCTGTCCTCTATGGTTAGTGTTTTCCATTATAAGTTCTCTTATGAACTCTGGGGGTAATAATAGTGTACCAGTAATGGTTTATTGACACTATTGTAACAGATATTCTGTTCATTGCTTCATTAATTGTAGCTACTGTTGGCCTATTTTAACTGGTACGACCTTGGCTTTTGGCACAATTTGTCTCTGTCTGAGTTTCGTTTCTGTCTTTCATTCTTGATTTGTTAACTATGAAACTCTCCTCCTGCGGCCTCCAGTAACCTTTGGTTGATTCTGCCTTTGTGCATAGTGGAAGCATACTTATATAAAGTGCTTCTATTGAGGTAGATATGTATAGGTGGCGCTTGCCAAAATCTATCTTACTACTAAGCATAGCAAGCCGCATCATTTTTTTAGCTTTCTTGCGGTTCCAAGCATATGTACACGTATACACAAACTGAATATCTTTGCCGTGCTCATGGCATAAGCTTCTTACATTTGACATTGTCCTTTCACTTTAGGTTCACGATGTCCCTTATCCATGGAGTTTCGTCTCTTTTCGTCATTCGCAGGTCATCATATCTTCTATATGTGAGTCAGTCCGGGTTCTTGTGACGTCACCATTTGTCTTCCATTAAGACCTTTTTGGCTTCTTCAGCCCTTTTGGCTTTGTACTCAGACAATTTTCATTCGTTTCATTTGTTGATATGGTTTTCTCAATGGGTACTTTACAGTCCTAGTTTTCTTAGGTATAGGTACCTAAATGGGTGAGGTTCTTCTTATAGGTACTGGACTGAGCCCCACTGCTTCTATGTATATTGTAATATAACACAAATGTAATGTAACTATATTGTAACCTGTATGTATACCGCTAATGACTATGTAACTATATTGCAACCTGTGTATATATATTGCTAATGACCATGTAACTAAGTAACTAAGCTTTGTACTGTAAAAAGTGCCACAATGTCCTCGGGCTGTTGTGCGCTATATAAATACGAATAAAACAAACAAATAAAACAAACTGCGGCTCTCTGGCATGAACGTTCCTAGTACTTCAAAATGGACGGTTGGGGTGCGGGCTGTACTTGGGACCTCCGCTACACTCCCCCCTCTGGGCAATTCATCAACCACTTTCATTTATTCCTTTGTATCCATCTTCTTTGTATCCTGTGTATTCACTTTTACTTCATCTTCTGGGTCCATTTTCTCTTCATCTTCTGGGTCTATACATGAAAGTCTGAAGAAATGGCTCTTTGGGGTCCATATCTTTATGAATCCTTTTAGACTGCCTGCTGTTCTTACGTGTTCATCTTTGTTCCACGTCATTAGTTGACACTGTCCATTTGGGCTGCAATAGATCCATCTTCCCACGTAATTTCTATGCTTTCTGGGATAGCGAACCTTTGTTCCTTCTGGTGCATGAATGCTGGCTTTCACAAAGACTCTTATTTCTTCATCAGTCAGATCTATGGGCTTCCACCCTGGTTCGACATCAATCATGATCTTCATCCCTATGGCTTTTTTTCCGCAGTTTTCAGACACTGAGAGATTATTATCTTGATAACACAGAATCCGAGCAATATCATCACTAATAGGGATCCTAGGAATTTGAATGTGTCTGCCATCCATTGCGTAACCCATGAGAATAGTGCTCCAAACCAACTGTCATCGTCCACTTTGTCAGTTTCCTCAATCATTTGGTTCTGTCAGCATGCCTATGGCCTCTGTGAGAGTTCCATTTTCCTCATCGTGAGAAGGTATAAATGTGCAACATGATTCTCAGATTTTTGCACAAACACCTCCATCCATAGCTGTGATCATGTCAAGGACATATCTGTTCTGGAGAGTCATTAGTCGTATCGCTCTTAATTCTTCCTTGATTGAGTTGAATCCCTTTATGGTCCTGTTGATGGTCTACAATAATTCCCATCTGGTTATCTGCAACCATTTAGTATTTGCTCCAACTTGAATTCTCAGCATGAAGATCGTTGTGAACACGGATGAGGTCTGGCTGAATAGCATATGTTCATAAGGAATAGCATAAAAAGCTTCTATGGATTTGGCAGAAAAGTAGTTCTCTCGCTTCATTCAGTTCATCAATTCCACAGATCTCTTCTTCCTCAGGTCAGCATCTGCTTTCGAGAAACTGTCAATGTTCAGGTCACTTTTTGGAATCACCAACACTGGAACGTTTACATTCACTATTGTGCATATACCCCGCCCAGTTTCTCGGCAGTCTAATATATGCTTTGGATCCACATGCCCAATAATGATCCATGATCACTGCAGTACTGTGTATCATTCCTAGAGCGTCAAAAACTCGTCGACGGTTCTGATTCTCTACCATCTCCTTGTGCCATTATCCCTGAAACAGAATTTGGGGTTTTCCAATGGCACAATCTGCAAGGGGCCTCCTCTGTCTTTGACCCATGTTAGCAGTTTTGCAAGCTTCGGCCACCATGGCTTGCATCCATTTCGCACTATGTTGATGGTGGGATCATAGTGACCGAAGATCATCCATGCTCTGCATATCACTACTCCTTTCTCCCATCCGCCTGGTGAAAGCAGTGTTCCCCAGATTTGCATTTGGCCTCTGTTCTTCCACGTTCAAGTCTCTTCTGGCATCTTTCCTTGAACATTTAGTTTGTGATTTGCTTCTCTTCTGATTTCTGCTCCTTTAACTCCAGGCTTCTCATATCTGATCACAATGTGTTTTGTCTTTGCATTGTTTCTTGTCTTTATGTCCTGGACATAATCATCTTCATCAGGATCAGTGGCTTCAGTTGCCAATTTTAGTGAGGCATCACTTCCCTTGAACTGGCCTCTGGTCTTGCACATTGCTACGTGTGATAGACAGTGTGCAGTTTGGACATCAATTTCAACAGCTACACAGATCTTGGACTTCCCCATTCTGTAACCATATGTTATTTCCCAAATGTGCTGGGCTGTCCAAGTAGTCGTTTAGCTCACTGTCATCTCCTTGTATGCGTCTCTTGATTCTTAAGGTTTTCATGTAGTTTGCTATAACTACGTCGTTGAATGCATCTGTATGGCTTCTTCTTGCTGGAGGATTCTCAGGTATCCCAATCCATGGTGCAGGCATCTTCATCTGTGCCAGTCGAGTAGAGGAAAGTCTGGCAATTCTTTCCTTGTCCTCTTGTATTTTCCTGGCTCTGGTTATGAACGACCATATTGATTCTGCTATCATCTGTGCCTGTGAGATTTTCTCTGGGCTTGCACTCGCCCCTTTCAGTACTGGATCAGGGGTGTTCATTAATGTTGTTTCTTCTCCAACTCCTTTAGTTTCTTCACTAGCTCAGCTGTCTTAATTTGGCTTTTAACTTCACTTATAGTAGAGCTTCTCATTGTTGGCTGTCCAACCTTCCTTTCTTCTTTGGCCTGTGGTTCTGTAATTATTGACACTAGATCTGGTGTGTGTGCATTCATCGTTTGCATGCGTGTGGTTGTCAGTAACCTTCTTTCATTCTTACTCAGCCGACCCTGTCTCCGGCTTTTCAATTTGTTTGTTACCATAAGTGTGTGTGTGTCATTGCTAATCACATCTATCTCAAGTTCACTCATTCTGCTATCAGACCTTCTAAGGACTGGAATGACTATGTAAGGTCTGGGTGTCTTCGTGGTTTTCATGTACACATCATTAGGTGGGTGCAGTGGAATCGGAACACTTTGTGCGCCAATAAAAAATGCAGTTCTAATCGTCAGTGACAGTAAAACAATGATGAATACAATGCTTAGGTACATGATTCCTCTATAGGCTAATCTACAACACTTAGTTCTGGAGCAACGAGAGTGTCTCTCCTCCTGAGGGACGACAAAATTACTACTTTGGTTTCCCATCTCGATTATCTGAGGAAAGAAACTAACTTTTAATGCACTCTTAGACAATATTATCTCTGGATTCTGCTGTTTCTGCTTGTGGGTTTCAGGTACTGAAACAATTGTCCTTCTTTGCCTGGACACAGGATTGTCTATCGTCTCTAGATACAGTTCTCTTTTCTGCATACGAAAATGTCAAAACCAGGTAATGAATTCAGCAAGTCTCTTTACTTAGCATGTTCAAAGTACACAAGTTCCCAGTCAATGCCTCTTATTTGTTTCACTCCAGAAGACATGTCGTCCTTGTCAGTATAACAAGAATGAAGTCTCTGGCAATACCTTCTCGATCCGTCCCTCGGCGGAAAGTTTAAAATCTTCTCAGATAGTTCTGTTGATGGTTAGAAAGTTCGACCAGCATCACAATACCATGCAAGAGCATGCTCATCTGTCTAGAAATATCTGGGTCTCTGATGAATGTGAGGACGTCAACATCGGCAGGTCTCCCCACAAGTTCTGGAAAGTCCTCGATTAGGTGAAAGAAGACTTTGCTTGCCAATCTGCTATCTTTACTAGAGGTTGGAACTGTTTGGCCCTCACTCACTGTGAGCAGTTTCTGCTATCTCAAAGTGTGTGGAGAGCAACTTGGACGATAACTGAGTTCAGGATTATACTTACACGTTCTGTGTTTGCTGGATCTCGAAGAAATGTCAAAACGTCTGTGTTTCTCCCGACAAGATCTGGACAGTCTTCAATTAAGCGAAATAACAGTACGTTGATAAGCCTATTCGCTTCTTCCTTTGCTTGGGACATTTGTTTTTTCCTCTCTGTACTCCGGAAGCGGGAGGAACTGCTCGGCAATCACAGTGAGCAGCCTCCTTATTGTCTTTTAGTTTTCAGGATCTTGAAGAAATTCAGTGACGCTGGTGAGCCTTCCCACCAACGACGGGTATGACCTTAAGACTAGGTCAAAGTGACTCAGGTTGTCTTTAGTGATGTTGCTACTGTGGTACACCATAAGTGAGTCCGAACAATATTTCTGTTTGGAAAGAATCTGAGTACTGTATTTTCTTCCAATTTGTGTGTCCTCGATCAAAGTTTGGCATATTCTTTTCTTATCAAAGCTTCAGCATGCCTCAGTCCAAAGTTCAAAGTTGATAACCTCTGTTGTGGCTTATGCATGCAATTCTCTTCTTCACCCTGCAACTAGGATGCACAGAGTGTCCGTTTTTAGGTCCTTATCCCCTTTTTTGCTCAGAGGAAATGTCCAAAATTAAACCACAACTTTGCACAATAGTTAATTTGTCCTTGCTGGTCATGCGTCCTTCTTCCTCATCATGGATCTTGTCTGCACATGCTGTGTTTCTTCCCCGTCATCTGTAGTTTCTAAGCATTGGGGTGCGGGCAGGGGGCCTTCTCCGATGTATGGCTTGATGTCACCCAAAAAGATCCAAGCTCGTCTTCCTTGTAGCTTGACTGCAGAGGGAGTGACGTCCTCCAATGTGAAGGGACCGTTGAACCTTGGCTCGTCCCACTTCTTTCTCGTATGATTCTTCACCAGGACCGTGTCTCCAGGGAAGATTGATGGAACACAAACTCTGAACTGTGTCTGCAGTAGTATCTCTTTCTGTGTTCTGTGCTGCCCAGCACCCTTTTCGTCATCGCTGCAGCTGGCCTGAAATTACAGTAAGACTGGATGTCATGCAATTCAAGTAATTGTGCATTTCAGACCCTAAGATTTCTCCTGTTGGCTGGGCATCACATCTATCTCTTTCTTAGGGTGTCAGGGGAGTGCGCATACTTCTGCTTGTTGCTATTTCGTGCGGCGTAAGATGATGGTCAGAAACAGGCTGGTTTCTGAGTGCATACAGTGCCAAAGGAAGGCAGTGTAACCATCCCTTTCTTAGAGTAAGCTTCAACTTGGCTATCCTTTCCTTTAACAAGCCATTGACCTTCTCACATATCCCATTACCTTGCAGGTGATACGCCGACGAGAACTTGTGCTTTATACCAAGCAGCAAGCTAATCTGTTCAAAGACTTTGTTAACAAAGTTATCCCCATTATCTGATCTCATAACCTCACATACTCCACACCTGGGAAATACCTCTCTCACCAGAAATTTGGCCTCACAGGTAGAGTCTGGGTGTGTACATGGACCTGCTTCTATCAATCTAGAGAATGGACACACCACAACAATTAGATACCTGTACTCGTTACATACTTGAATCATATCGACGTAATCGACATGCAAGTGCTGAAAAGGTCCATTGGCCCTTTAGATGACTCCTCTAACTACTTTTAGTGTGTGCCCAGCCGTGAACTGCTGGCAGATTATGCAGTTCAAATTGACAAGGGGGGTCCTGGGAGTCTCTCTGCCAGACATTAGTCCTGGGTATGAGAGACTTACCCAGAGTCTTTAGCTCACTATCTTTCACAGAGAAGAAATATCCCAAACATATCAGTCTTTGTCCTGCCCTGGGGCAGTCCAGCACCGAAATGCTAGGCAATTCTCCTCTGAACAAGAGTACCAACAGCATCCCCAGACACGTGTTTCGGTCTGGTTGGACCTCATCAGTAGGGAGGAGCTGTGCCTCTCTAAGAATAGTGAGCAAGGGGTCCACATCTGGATTCCCCTAGTAACTTAGGGTGAGACCCAAAGTTACATAAATATGCAAATTGACAAGGGGGGTCCTGGGAGTCTCTCTGCCAGACATTAGTCCTGGGTATGAGAGACTTACCCAGAGTCTTTAGCTCACTATCTTTCACAGAGAAGAAATATCCCAAACATATCAGTCTTTGTCCTGCCCTGGGGCAGTCCAGCACCGAAATGCTAGGCAATTCTCCTCTGAACAAGAGTACCAACAGCATCCCCAGACACGTGTTTCGGTCTGGTTGGACCTCATCAGTAGGGAGGAGCTGTGCCTCTCTAAGAATAGTGAGCAAGGGGTCCACGTCTGGATTCCCCTAGTAACTTAGGGTGAGACCCAAAGTTACATAAATATGCAAATTGACAAGGGGGGTCCTGGGAGTCTCTCTGCCAGACATTAGTCCTGGGTATGAGAGACTTACCCAGAGTCTTTAGCTCACTATCTTTCACAGAGAAGAAATATCCCAAACATATCAGTCTTTGTCCTGCCCTGGGGCAGTCCAGCACCGAAATGCTAGGCAATTCTCCTCTGAACAAGAGTACCAACAGCATCCCCAGACACGTGTTTCGGTCTGGTTGGACCTCATCAGTAGGGAGGAGCTGTGCCTCTCTAAGAATAGTGAGCAAGGGGTCCACGTCTGGATTCCCCTAGTAACTTAGGGTGAGGCCCAAAGTTACATAAATATGCAAATTGACAAGGGGGGTCCTGGGAGTCTCTCTGCCAGACATTAGTCCTGGGTATGAGAGACTTACCCAGAGTCTTTAGCTCACTATCTTTCACAGAGAAGAAATATCCCAAACATATCAGTCTTTTTCCTGCCCTGGGGCAGTCCAGCACCGAAATGCTAGGCAATTCTCCTCTGAACAAGAGTACCAACAGCATCCCCAGACACGTGTTTCGGTCTGGTTGGACCTCATCAGTAGGGAGGAGCTGTGCCTCTCTAAGAATAGTGAGCAAGGGGTCCACGTCTGGATTCCCCTAGTAACTTAGGGTGAGACCCAAAGTTACATAAATATGCAAATTGACAAGGGGGGTCCTGGGAGTCTCTCTGCCAGACATTAGTCCTGGGTATGAGAGACTTACCCAGAGTCTTTAGGTCACTATCTTTCACAGAGAAGAAATATCCCAAACATATCAGTCTCTGTCCTGCCCTGGGGCAGTCCAGCACCGAAATGCTAGGCAATTCTCCTCTGAACAAGAGTACCAACAGCATCCCCAGACACGTGTTTCGGTCTGGTTGGACCTCATCAGTAGGGAGGAGCTGTGCCTCTCTAAGAATAGTGAGCAAGGGGTCCACGTCTGGATTCCCCTAGTAACTTAGGGTGAGACCCAAAGTTACATAAATATGCAAATTGACAAGGGGGGTCCTGGGAGTCTCTCTGCCAGACATTAGTCCTGGGTATGAGAGACTTACCCAGAGTCTTTAGCTCACTATCTTTCACAGAGAAGAAATATCCCAAACATATCAGTCTTTGTCCTGCCCTGGGGCAGTCCAGCACCGAAATGCTAGGCAATTCTCCTCTGAACAAGAGTACCAACAGCATCCCCAGACACGTGTTTCGGTCTGGTTGGACCTCATCAGTAGGGAGGAGCTGTGCCTCTCTAAGAATAGTGAGCAAGGGGTCCACGTCTGGATTCCCCTAGTAACTTAGGGTGAGACCCAAAGTTACATAAATATGCAAATTGACAAGGGGGGTCCTGGGAGTCTCTCTGCCAGACATTAGTCCTGGGTATGAGAGACTTACCCAGAGTCTTTAGCTCACTATCTTTCACAGAGAAGAAATATCCCAAACATATCAGTCTTTGTCCTGCCCTGGGGCAGTCCAGCACCGAAATGCTAGGCAATTCTCCTCTGAACAAGAGTACCAACAGCATCCCCAGACACGTGTTTCGGTCTGGTTGGACCTCATCAGTAGGGAGGAGCTGTGCCTCTCTAAGAATAGTGAGCAAGGGGTCCACGTCTGGATTCCCCTAGTAACTTAGGGTGAGACCCAAAGTTACATAAATATGCAAATTGACAAGGGGGGTCCTGGGAGTCTCTCTGCCAGACATTAGTCCTGGGTATGAGAGACTTACCCAGAGTCTTTAGCTCACTATCTTTCACAGAGAAGAAATATCCCAAACATATCAGTCTTTGTCCTGCCCTGGGGCAGTCCAGCACCGAAATGCTAGGCAATTCTCCTCTGAACAAGAGTACCAACAGCATCCCCAGACACGTGTTTCGGTCTGGTTGGACCTCATCAGTAGGGAGGAGCTGTGCCTCTCTAAGAATAGTGAGCAAGGGGTCCACGTCTGGATTCCCCTAGTAACTTAGGGTGAGACCCAAAGTTACATAAATATGCAAATTGACAAGGGGGGTCCTGGGAGTCTCTCTGCCAGACATTAGTCCTGGGTATGAGAGACTTACCCAGAGTCTTTAGCTCACTATCTTTCACAGAGAAGAAATATCCCAAACATATCAGTCTTTGTCCTGCCCTGGGGCAGTCCAGCACCGAAATGCTAGGCAATTCTCCTCTGAACAAGAGTACCAACAGCATCCCCAGACACGTGTTTCGGTCTGGTTGGACCTCATCAGTAGGGAGGAGCTGTGCCTCTCTAAGAATAGTGAGCAAGGGGTCCACGTCTGGATTCCCCTAGTAACTTAGGGTGAGGCCCAAAGTTACATAAATATGCAAATTGACAAGGGGGGTCCTGGGAGTCTCTCTGCCAGACATTAGTCCTGGGTATGAGAGACTTACCCAGAGTCTTTAGCTCACTATCTTTCACAGAGAAGAAATATCCCAAACATATCAGTCTTTTTCCTGCCCTGGGGCAGTCCAGCACCGAAATGCTAGGCAATTCTCCTCTGAACAAGAGTACCAACAGCATCCCCAGACACGTGTTTCGGTCTGGTTGGACCTCATCAGTAGGGAGGAGCTGTGCCTCTCTAAGAACAGTGAGCAAGGGGTCCACGTCTGGATTCCCCTAGTAACTTAGGGTGAGACCCAAAGTTACATAAATATGCAAATTGACAAGGGGGGTCCTGGGAGTCTCTCTGCCAGACATTAGTCCTGGGTATGAGAGACTTACCCAGAGTCTTTAGCTCACTATCTTTCACAGAGAAGAAATATCCCAAACATATCAGTCTTTGTCCTGCCCTGGGGCAGTCCAGCACCGAAATGCTAGGCAATTCTCCTCTGAACAAGAGTACCAACAGCATCCCCAGACACGTGTTTCGGTCTGGTTGGACCTCATCAGTAGGGAGGAGCTGTGCCTCTCTAAGAATAGTGAGCAAGGGGTCCACGTCTGGATTCCCCTAGTAACTTAGGGTGAGACCCAAAGTTACATAAATATGCAAATTGACAAGGGGGGTCCTGGGAGTCTCTCTGCCAGACATTAGTCCTGGGTATGAGAGACTTACCCAGAGTCTTTAGCTCACTATCTTTCACAGAGAAGAAATATCCCAAACATATCAGTCTTTGTCCTGCCCTGGGGCAGTCCAGCACCGAAATGCTAGGCAATTCTCCTCTGAACAAGAGTACCAACAGCATCCCCAGACACGTGTTTCGGTCTGGTTGGACCTCATCAGTAGGGAGGAGCTGTGCCTCTCTAAGAATAGTGAGCAAGGGGTCCACGTCTGGATTCCCCTAGTAACTTAGGGTGAGACCCAAAGTTACATAAATATGCAAATTGACAAGGGGGGTCCTGGGAGTCTCTCTGCCAGACATTAGTCCTGGGTATGAGAGACTTACCCAGAGTCTTTAGCTCACTATCTTTCACAGAGAAGAAATATCCCAAACATATCAGTCTTTGTCCTGCCCTGGGGCAGTCCAGCACCGAAATGCTAGGCAATTCTCCTCTGAACAAGAGTACCAACAGCATCCCCAGACACGTGTTTCGGTCTGGTTGGACCTCATCAGTAGAGAGGAGCTGTGCCTCTCTAAGAATAGTGAGCAAGGGGTCCACGTCTGGATTCCCCTAGTAACTTAGGGTGAGACCCAAAGTTACATAAATATGCAAATTGACAAGGGGGGTCCTGGGAGTCTCTCTGCCAGACACCCTAAGTTACTAGGGCAGGACAAATACTGATATGTTTAGGATATTTCTTCTCTGTGAAAGATAGTGAGCTAAAGACTCTGGGTAAGTCTCTCGCAACCAGGACTAATGTCTGGCAGAGGGACTCCCAGGACCCCCCTTGTTAATTTGCATATGCAAGTAACTTTGGGTCTCACCCTAAGTTACTAGGGGAATCCAGACGTGGACCCCTTGCTCACTATTCTTAGAGAGGCACAGCTCCTCCCTACTGATGAGGTCCAACCAGACCGAAACACGTGTCTGGGGATGCTGTTGGTACTCTTGTTCAGAGGAGAATTGCCTAGCATTTCGGTGCTGGACTGCCCCAGGGCAGGACAAATACTGATATGTTTAGGATATTTCTTCTCTGTGAAAGATAGTGAGCTAAAGACTCTGGGTAAGTCTCTCGCAACCAGGACTAATGTCTGGCAGAGGGACTCCCAGGACCCCCCTTGTTAATTTAGATTATGCAGTTCACCATAAAAAATGCAATGCATCTGCTAAATTCGGTATAAACAAGTCTTCAGCAAGCGAGATTCTCTTTTGTCATATGCGCTGGATGTGCAGCTGTTCCAATGCTAATTTTAACAGGGCTATAGGTATTACTGGTTTACCAGTGCTGTCTTGTTGCCACAAGCTTTCGGAGGGATTTAAAGAAAACCCTTGCCACGTCCAGAGGTTTTTCTCCTCCTGTGTGCCTCCCTTTGGAGTTCCATTAACTGGGTCTGCCCCATGTTATTATAGCTCTCAGGTTCACTTCGTGCAACAATCATTTTTTCATTTACATCAGTTATTTCCACATCCATTATGGTTTTGCCCTTGGATGCAATACGCTTGGCCTCCGTGTCTGCTGCTTGATTCCCACGTGAGATAAAATCTGACCCATTCGAGTGGGCGGTGCATTTCACGACCGCTATACCCACTGGGAGCTGTAGTGCCTTAATGAGCCTATCCAATAAGACTGCGTGTTGCACTGGCGTGCCATTTGCTCGGAGGTACACCCCCCTTTTCCAGCGCACTAAGCATGCATGCACTGTTGATGTCACATAGGTGGAATCACTGTACACAGTTACTTCCTGGTCTGCGTGATTCTCAATCGTGAGTATCAACGCCAATAATTCTGCAGCTTGTGCTGAATAATGATATGGTAAACGTGCACTAATGAGTACTCGAAATTCTCTGTTTTCTCTGTGCTTCACCACAGCAGTGCCTGTATATCTTTGCCCATCATTTTGATCAATTCTATAGGAACTGTCAACGAAGACAATTTTTCCTGCCAATGCATTCTCTTTCACTCTGGGAATCTCATAAAATTCTTCATAGTTTGCGCAGTCATGTATTGGCTCTCCTTCAGTGACAGGCTCTGCTATATACATAAACATAGCTGGGTTCACTATCTTATATTTTTTTAATTATTTTAATCGATGGATTTGATATGATCGCTTCATAAGCAGAAGCGCTCTGAGTAGTCAATGTGCCCTTTGGTTTCTCTAGAATAGCGAATAACGCGTGCTCGACGTACAACATCAGGGAGAATCCCATCACAATGGTTGTAGCCTTCTCTATGGCGAACGCTGTGGCAGCTAAACTTTGTTCGCAAGGGAAGTGGCCTCTCATCACTGGGTCCAAATACCCACTGTGATATGCCAGGGGCTTGTACCCCAATGTGGTTCTCTGTGTGAGCACTGCCGTCATAACGCTGCCATTCGTGTGTGAAAACAAGTAGAATTCCTCTGCATAATTGGGAATCCCTAAAACTGGTGGCGTGCAAATGGCTCTCTCGAGTTCAGTAAACCCTTCTTCCATGGTTTCAGACCATTCCATTTTTCCTCTCGTCACCTGTGCCTTCTTTAGGGCCTATAACAAGGGCTTGGTATATGAGCTGTAGTCAAAGACCCAAGCCTTGACATAATTGCAAAGTCCTAAAAAACTCTGCATCTGCTTTATCGTTGTGTGGCTTAGCTGTGTTCAGTATGGCTTCAGCCCTTTCGGGGGTAACCTTTTTTCCCTTCATGCGAGATCAGTTGGCCTATGTACAGGACTTCTCGATGACAATATTGTAACTTTTCTTTGTCAACTTTATATCCTTTCTCAGCCAATATGGTCGAAAGCTGAATAGAATCACGTCTGCATCTTTCATCTGTCGTGCTGCAAATTAGGATGTAATCTACATATTGCAAGACAACACTCTCAAATGCAATATTGCTTAAGTCCATCTGCAGGACTCTGTTAAAAACCGAATGAGACTCACAGTACCCCTGGGGCAACCTTGTGCTTTTCAGATGCATCTGTCTGAATGTAAATGTCGTCAAATTTTGTGTGAGTCTTGGTGCAATGGGATTGAGAAAAATGCATTTTTCAAGTCAATCACAGTGAAATATTTTGCCTCAACGGGTATATTACATAGGATTGTGGCCGGGTTAGGGACTAATGGGAACTCAGCCTCTACAATATCATTTATCAGGCGTAAATCTTGAATTAGCCTCCAAAACCCTCCCCTTGATTTTTTGATAGGGTAAACTGCGTTATTGCATGACGACCCTGATGTCACTAAGATTCCCTGCTCCATCATAGCTGAAATTGTCTTGAGAATTCCTTCATCTGCTTCCCTAGACATGGGATACTGTCATACTTTGGGAAAAATTGCTCCTGGCTTCAATTGAGTTCTTACTTCTCCAACTCCTTTCAATAAGCCTACGTCATAGGGGCCTGTGATCCATACTGAGACAGGCACCTGGGCTATGTCGTCCTCAAAATATTCAGGACAATTCTGTGCTAACATCATTCTGTGAGGCACTTCTCTTTTGACCATTTTCACCCAGAAAGTGAGATTTACCTCAACTGTTTCTTCTCCATCTGCTTGCTCGTCAAATAGATCATCATCAGTGACGTCAGTCCATCTGTACCCTTCTTCAATGGCGATTACTGTGCACCATTGTCGGCCTTCATCATCGCAACTATTGATCAAAGCCATTTTCCCTCGCACTATAGCTGTGTGTATCATCAAGGGAAATACTTGTCCCTTCTCCTCATGCCTAGGTATTCTTGGCATTAATAGAATCTCATCTGGGGTCCTCATGGTTTTGTCTGCTAGGCCTGGTAGCCCCGCCAATAGCATACATACTCCATATGCAAATATTTCTGGCTCTAATGGGATAGCTCTTATAGCTGTGTGTCCTGCGCATGCTCTATCCATCTCACATACGTTCAAATAGTGCATTCCTGGAGTTGAACATATTATGCCCTTCTCTGTGAATGAGATTGTCATGTTTAACTTTGTCATTAGGTCTCGTCCCAAGATATTTACTGGGGTTTGTCTCGAATATAACAGTGGTACATTCATATCACATTCTCCTATAGAGAATGGAAGTGTATCTGTAAAAGGAACACGACCTGTTGCTCCTGTGAAGCCCTGGGTATTTATAGCATCGCCGGACAAGGAAAACTTGCCATCACGTATACCCGAGCGTGTTGCACCTGTGACAACTAAGAAGGAATATTCTTTATCCCCTATAATGACATCCACCCTTGGTTCCTGGTGAGGGTGTGGTGTCACTGATAGGATAGAACACATCAGGGTTCCCAGTGAGCTGTCCTAGTCCATATACAACTTTGTCCTGTTTTGCATGAATGGACTTCCTCCATCACCAGTGTTAGCTCTTATTCCAGAGTTCACAGCTTGTCCTGCACTTACTGTCTGTACCAGTTGCATCGGCAACTGTTGAGACAGTCCTTGGGGAAAACTTATCAAGTTCTGAGTTTGCAAGCTCTGCTGCGCTCCTGGCGTTTGCTGTTGCACTGTGTGATTCTGTGTAACTCCATTTCCTCCCTGCTGTAAAAACACAGGCGGATTCACCATAACTGCTCTTGTTCCTTGGTCATTTTGCACCATGCCTTGACTTCTGCATGCGCGTGCCAGATGCCCTGTCATACCACACATCCAACATATTGGTGGTGGCATGATTACTTGCCCATTCGACATATCTTGATTGCCATTTTGCATTTTTTGAAAGCCTCCCTGATTGCTCTGCCATCCTCTTCCTCTAAATCCTCTCCCTATGGGGTAAAACATATTATTGCCCTGATTAACCTTCTGTGGATTATTGACCTGCTGTATGTTCGATCCATCTGTGTTAGTTATCATTGCCCCTTCAATGGCATATTTTGAAATTTTTTCAGCACTAATTTTGCCTCTTTGGCTTTTCTTGCAGCCTCTTTCTTGCGATTCTTTTCCTGCAGCAGTCTGCAATAGTGCGCTACGTTGAACTGTATTTGCGATTATTTTCCTGAAGCAGTCTGCAATAGTGCGCTACGGTCAACTGTATTTCAGACCACGGTTTGACCTCGATCTCTACCAATTTCTTGAGCTGCTTCTGTACCTGATCTGGCAGCCCTTGGCATAATATATGGTAAACACGGGTATAGATTTCCCCCAAGATTCACGAGTTTCGAGCACCCATGCGTCTTGGAAACCCTGCATGTAAAGGAAAGGGTCTTCGGACTCCTTCATTTTACGTGTCATTATAGCTCCCATGTTGGAAGTATCCGGATATAGCAATCGTAATGCTTTCCATACCGTGGCTCTGCAATTGTTAAATGGTGCTCCGTCCTGCGCAGTGTTAACTGTGGTTACGCCAGCTCTACCAGCAAGTATGGTGATTAAAAGACCTTTGATATCCCCTATAGCTAACGTGTTCCCTCCTGTCATTTTTTCGAGCTCATGGATCCACTTTCCGGCTCCCGATGTTAACATTGGAAGTTTATTTTTCAGGTTTTCCTGATCTATGTGTGGCCATGGAATATACTGTGGTCTTGTTCCTCCTTTCTCAAGCAACAGAAATTGTGATGCATAGCCCTCCCTCTCTCTTCTCATCATTTTTCTATCTATTGCAGGAGTAATATTCCCACATCGCCGCCTACCTGGTAATGTCCTTAGTCGGCTCACATAGGGTGGTGGAGACACCCCCCTCTGACCATAAGATACTTCTTTGTGTCTGACTCTGATGCCCTAGGTGCAGACCCACTAGAATCTGACCCTCTTATCCCTTTTCCCCAAAGAAGCGTTTTTCGCATCTCCTCTCTTCCTCCTTTTCCTCATGTTCCTCTCTTTTGTCATCTGATATCATCTGTGCCCAACTCGTGCAACTTCTCTCATCCTCCTCGTTCCTATTGATTGTCAACCTGTCTAGGGACAGTTCTCTATTTCTACTACTTCGGGAGGTGTCCTCAGCATCATACAGCTGAGTGCTCTCCAGGCCCTCGTCCTCTCCTTCCCCTTGGGGTGCTTGTTCTAGCCCCATTTCATCATATATCCTAACAATCGTCTCTCCGATGCTTCTGGTGTCGAAGCCATCCTCGATATTTGCCCTAGACGTGCCTGGTACTGAATCGTACTCAAGAAATAGTTCTTCGATGTCTTCCCAATCTACTACTGGATCGGGTTTTTTAACCTCTCTTTCCAGATATTCAAGATCACGTGCTCTCTGTCTTCCTTTACGTTCTTTGTCGTCATTGAATTCTCTGTGCTTCCTAGCTTCCTCTCAGACCCTATCTTCTTTGATTTTCTTTGCATCTGTACGTTCATTTGCCCTTCGCATTTGCTCATCCCTTCGTCTCTTTATTCTTTTTTCCCATATCTTTTGCTCTTCTTCTTCTATTCGCCTTTGTTCTTGCCTGTCCTGATCATTAGCTGTTCTCTGTTTATGATCATGTTGTCTTTCTTGCTCTTCGTGATACAACTGCTCTCGTCTCTGCCCATCTTTTTTCCTGATCCTTTTGTCTCACAATCTTTTTTCCTTTACCCTCTCCTTTCTCTGTAAATAGACTAGCTTCCCTTTTTGCCTCACGTCATCAATGCCTTTACCATCGAGTTTCAATCAAATCTGACCTCCCATCCATTCGTTCTGTGTGAATGCTATCTCATCAGTTCTATCCTCATTTGCTTTCCATCTTTTGCCCTCTCTCTCTGTATCGAGAGATGTATTTGCTTGTGCCTGGTCTTTTCTCTCATTCTCGCGCCTCTCTTTATCCCTCAGGACCTTGGAGGTGATATCTCCATCTCTGTCTTTATCTGGATTTTTGTCACTACTTTGCATAGGTGACTCATATGCCGGGTTGCTATACTCCGTGGCTGCTTTAAGTTCCCTTAGCGGGTACAATCCTTCGTCTTTGCTGACTTCACTTTGGTTTCGGGTGTGGCGGGTGGCACGGAAGGCGTCTCACCCACCTCTGTGCATATGTTAAGCATCAAATCTAAGGGCGGCTCCTCCTCCTTATCCTCTTGGTACACCTTTCAAAGCTCTAAACTAGCTAAACTAGCTAAGCGTTTGTCTAACTTTTTGCCAGTGTATGTGGCATGCAAATATGTCGTCATGTGCTGCAGAACCGTTTTAGACAGCGATCCACCCTGGGGCCATGGCATAAACATTTTGTTTGCAGTTCCTTGAACCCATTCTGCACTGTACTTTTTCAGCGTAGGTGCGTGTTTTGGTAACTGTTTGCACGTGTATTAATTGTGTCATGTCTTCCATGCTTAAATCCATTCACCTTCTATTTATATAACACCTGTTGTACTTTTCCGTTTCTTTAAACAACTTCAACAATATGAGCGAGCACCAATCGTTGCAAGCTCCAATCCCATTTTTTCACAAAAATTATACTTTCTTTTTTTCAAACAACAAGCATCAATTTGTATCCTACAATATCTCAGCTAAACAATCGCAGAATTTTTTAATGCTACTTCCTCAAAGAAAAAATGTCATCCTATGACGTCACAACAAATAACACATAAGACAGAAGTTGACAGACTAGACAGACTCCAGCTGGCTACACAAATCTCTGCCCCTAAATTTTACCCCGACATGGGGTCTAAGCCCATCCCTTTCAATGAAAGCGTCTTTAACCGCTTTGGTCTCCTAGTTATTCCTATTTTATTCAGGACTTTGGATGCAGGCTTCTTCTAACTGCTATATTAAGCATAGGAATTTGGGCGTATCCTCTCTTCTCGGGTGTGCCCCCCCCCAGTATCTCTCTGTTCTCAGGTATCCTCCTGGTATCGTCCTGTATGCTCGGTCACCATCGAGTCGCTACTTCCTTCCCTATATATATATATATATATATATATATATATATATATATATATATATATATATATATATATATATATATATATATATATATATATATATATATATACGTTCTATTCTACTTCTAACTGTATTTTTGTTTCCCGCCTCCCTCCATTACCTTCCCTTACTTGTTCTAAGGCATGCACTTTTTGCCAAAACTTTCAGTCTTTTTCACTCACCGTTCGCATGTTTCCGCTCTGGATGCTCGGGATCAATGCATTTGTCACCGCCTCTCCTACCGTTCACCAGATCGGCTGCTCGTAGAAGTGGGAAGGGGTGTGTGGGGGAAAGCACTGGTTCCTTCAGACCCTAAACTGCAGGTTTGATCATTTATAATATTCTAACCACTGTCCACGGGGAGCTTCTCGGTTTACTTAGCCGGATGGCAAAAGAACTTGTGATATTGCAAGGACCTAGAGTTACTTTATGTTGACGGTCAATGGGTGCCTTATCTAATCGATAAACCATCTGTGCTCTGAGACCCCCAACCGGCCCATAGAGGCAGGGTTTCCTCAGAAGCACTTTAAGACAAGATAGCGGCACCCGTGAGATGGATGGGGATGCAGATTTATTACTCCAACACCAATCAATAAGGACAACTCAAACGGTTTGGCAAAGGTAGTCCGTTTAATGACAAGTACAAAAAACGGGGAGTTATGAATATCAGCAACTCCTTCTCGCTTCAACTCCAATGAACTTCATAAAAATTCTAACATTTATACAAAAAACTCGTCATCCTTGACGTGTAACACTCAAAAGTTGACATGCAATTCTATTGGTTAGGAAAAGGTAACCTGACTATAGGTATTACATCTGTATATGGTAACGAAGTGAGGGGATTGGGAAAACACTGTCAGGTGGGCATCTAAGCTCTTCCTTCAAAAATGACTACTGTAGACGTCAATAAAAGTATGACGTCTCATTGGTTCTACTAACTATAGGACCTTAGATTACTTGGTCCACTGTGATTGTGTTGGAACCAACCCCATGCATACTTTTTCACTTTGCTTAGTAGCACGCAGAATGGTAGGCCAGGTGCAGGATGCCCCTCAACTCACCTGTACTTCCTCTAATCAATCATTACTTTAGTGGCTATGTGTCAATTATTTCGCCGTGGTTGGCCTCAAGACTGCTTCTTCTGCCTTGATATCTTCTCCTGGCTCACAGTCATGCGTAGGTGTGGGGGTCTTGCTCTGTTCGTTCGGCTGGTCACGTGATTCAGACACCGTGGATTTGCCTTATTTGATTTTATGTTCACCCAACACCTACCTTCGCCTTCTTATCTTGCCCCTTCAAAGCATTATATTCTGGTCCTTGCTTCAGTTAATTGTAGGTACTGCTCGTTCATTTTGATGGATACAACCTTGGTTCCTTAGGCACGAGTTGCCTCTGCTGAGTTTCGTTTCTGCTGCTCAGCTCCTGATTTCGTTGACTTTGAAACCTTTCTCGAATGGCCTTTTGTAGTTTTGTTGATTCTGTTTTTTGTGCAAAGTATACTTCATATAAAGTGCTTTATTTGAGGTAGATATGTATATGGCGCTTGCCGCACTATCCCTCTATAAGCATAGCAAGCTGCACGATTCTCTTAGCTTTCTTGCAGTTCCAAGCGTATGTACACGTGTAAACTGGTCAAATATCTTTGCCATGCTTACAGCTTAAGCTTCTTTCATTTAACATCGCCTTCACACTCTAAGTTCACAATATCCTTGTTCATGGTGTTTCGTCTCTTTATGTCATTCTCTGGTAGTAATTTCTTCTACATGTGAGTCAGTTTTAGGTTCTTGTGACATCACCATTCGTCTTCCATTAAGACCTTTTGGTTTCTTCAGGGACTGTGCTCAGACAATCTTCATTACGTTTCATTTGTTGATATGGTTTCCTCAATGGATACCTTACTGTCCAACTTTTCCTTGGTATTGGTACTTCAATAGGTGCTGTTCTTCTGATAGGTACTGGACAGAGCCCTACTGCGGCTCTCTGCTGGTTTATTTGCTCATCATACGTCACATATCTCGGTGTGAACGTTCCTGGCACTTCAAAATGGGTGATTGGATGTGCAGGCTTTATTTGGGACCTCCTCTACACTCCCCCTTCTGGGCGATTCATCGACCACTTCCACCTCCTTCTTTGGATCCATCTTCTTTGGCTCCTCTGCATTCACCTTCACTTCATTGCCTAGGTCCATTCTTTCTTCATCTTCTGTGTCTATACATGATGGTCTGAAGAAAGGTCTCTTTGGAGTACATATTTTTATTACACATTCTAAGACGGCCGCCCGCCCTCTGTTGCTGCCTGCCTCCAGAGTCTGACCTGGCTCATCACAGCCACTGCCACCCCCGGATTGGGCGCCGGCAGGCGAAGCCGGCCCACCTCACTCAAGGCCCTCCGAATCAAGGCTGGCACCTGTTTGCTGCCTGTTTGTGCATGGAAGCGCAGCGCGGCCACCCCCGTTGCCGCCCGACAAACTATTCTGGCTAATCGCGGCTCCCACTAATGGACAATCTTCCACAATCTACTTTTCCGACTAACTTGAGTCACCACTCTGCAGCAGGACGGACTGGACAACTTAACGTGTAACCTCGCGTATTGTGCGAACTACTGTAAGTACACGCGCCCACCTGTATTACTTCGAGTGCCGATTGTCTGGAGCACAATAATCCCACCTATAACTTTAGTATATAGCACCCACACCTTAGCCGCTGCGTATTATACCAGATGTACTATAACTGTATAACCCATTCAGCCTTCTATTGGCCACTTGCTCACCTCGTGACTGTACGGATGTATTTACGTCATTAGAAGCACTGCCAAATTCAGTTGCCTGTTGCAAGGTGTATGCCTCTCTGTCCCGAAACTGCCCAACAATAGCAGCTCATTGCCATACATTATCTGCACCATCACCTAGTCAATAACAGGATTGCCTTAGCCAGGTGCCCTGCCATAGTCTGTATGCACTCTTAGTCCCAATTAGAACTGCCAAAACTAACTGCCTTACTGAAGTATATTTACTTAGTCACGAACAGGCCAGTCAAGCCTAGGCACCCTGTGGTACAACTTGCACTCTAGTCCCAAATAAGACTGTCGAATTTAGATGATTTGCTGGAGTATGTTTTCATCTTTAGCCTCGAATAGCATTGTCAAATCTAGGTGTCTTGTGATAGCATGACTGCATTTTAGTCCCAAACAGGATTGCCAATATTAGGCGATCTGCTGTAGTATGTCTGCACTCTTAGCCTTGAATAGCATTGTTAAATCTAGGTGTCTTGTGATAGCATAACTGCATTTTAGTCCTAAACAGGATTGCCAATATTAGGCGATCTGCTGTAGTATGTCTGCATTCTTAGCCTTGAATAGCATTGTCAAATATAGGTGTCTTGTGTTAGCATAACTGCATTTTAGTCCCTACTGGATTTGTCAACTTTAGGTGCCACTTTGCAACCTTCTACCAACATGCGCACTACCAAGACCTGGTCCCTATACACATTCCAGTCCTTAGCCTGGCCCATACTAACTATCACCATGACAATGGCCCTTACCAACTCCACTCCCTGCAACTTGCAAGAGAGAAACTTTAGACTCCGAGCAAGGTTGCCACGACTCTACGACATTAAAAATAAAGAGAACTAGTCTATCAGGCCCTTCATCCACTCCAACTGCCACCAACTCCAACCCTCTTACCCCAGCGGCGGTAAGGTGTCCTAAACCACAAATTGTCTCACATCACAAACAGAAGAGACCTACCCATACCAGTCCCAGACTCCTCCAAGACACAACTACTATGCCTACCCTATCAGGAGCCCTTATCAATGCAAGATCTCTCATAGCTCACAACACGGAAATTGCTGACATACTTGCTATGGATAACCTAGATTTTCTTGCTGTCTCTGAGACTTGGCTCCATGATGCAGCAGGTCCCGCACTCATGATTGCTATTCCAGACAACTATAATATACTAAGAGTTAATCGACCAAATTCAAGTGAAAGACAACGTTATTTGCATATTAGTCTAGCTTCTTGTTGCCGTAGCATCAACTCTCTGTCACCAACAATCTACTTTCTGCCAAAGGTTCATAAACCTTTTCTTGAACTTCCGTCTGTAAGACCCGTAATGAGTGGACAAGGAGGGGCCACGGAAGCACTAGCTGACTACATAGATAGCAGTATAAAAAACCTAGTACCTGCTATCCCTGCGTATCTAAAAGATACTACACACACTCTACACATTTTTACTAATGTTATCTCGAAACCAACATATTTTGTGGCCACAATTGATGTTACAGCTTTATAGCTCAGAAGTGCGGATTGAGTTCTCATGGTATATACCCAATCCTTACTAGATAATGTATTTCAGCTATAATCTATGATAGACATTTCCTTTACAACTGATATATTATATAGCTTAAAAATGATAAATATGGAGGAGCCTGAGTATGATACCTTTGGTATTTAAATCTAAATGTGGATAACAGTAACGCTCTAAATATCACCTTCACATGCCCTTAATTGGTAGCAACATAATTATCACTCGGAGACAACAGCTTTGTGTATAAGGTAGCAAGGGTACTGCCAAACTTTGGCACTTCCTGCACTGCATCTGGATAAGATGCAGTGTGTAAATAACCCCCATTAAATTTGTGTTCATATTTTCGTTGTTTAGGACAACACATCTTGCTGTGTGGATCGTATATAACCATCCACGCAACATTTTTGCAAACGGAGTCAATAACACTATCACACATGCACGAAGATTTGCTTTAAGAGTTCCAAGCTTTACTTACAGATGCGCCTATGCGTACGCATTCATGCACTTTACAGATACTTCTTTTGAGCACCCGAATCATGCCAGAATTATTTGAAATCTGTTGAGCATAGCATTTCCGGACAACACTTTAGTTGCCTAGCAACGGGGGTCACGTGCTAAGTCACATGGCCGGGTACTCTTTCCCGTTGCTTAGTTACTAGCTCTGTCTGCCGATGCAGCTGCACTGCCCGACAGCGTTTGCCATTGCGCACGTTATACCAGGATACTTGCCGATGAGTGTATTACAAATTCCTCTCCATTTGATCGATAGTAAGGACTTAACCATGCCAGTTAGTATTGCTCTTAGTTACATATTGACCAGGGAATGACCGGAATCCCTCCTGTTATTTCATATATTTTTTCAGACTACGGCCATATAATCACAAGGGGTCACCTGCTGAAACCGATGCACAAGAGAAGTGGCCGCTACTTACTTAACGGCCAATATACTTCAGGTAAATTCTATATATATTTTTCAAGCTCCCCTCTTACAATTTACTGAACCAATAATCCAAATTACTTGCAATTTATGGTTGCAAAATGTGTTTATCTTATTGCAGTTGTCTAAGTCAAACAGACATTCCTTGAGCCTGATTAAAAAACCAACATTTACTTTGCGCTTTAAATAAGCAGCAACAGGATAGACTGAAATCGACCTAACCTATAGGTACATATAATTTTCTTCACTCTTGTACCTGTACCAAAACCTGCTGTGCTCCGAGTGATAAACCCACATACTGGAATAGAATCTGTGTGACTAAAATCATTATAAAATGACTTAAAAATCTTGCTTTGAATAAACAATAGTGCCAATTGGTAGCATAATCTAGTGGGGCATTTAACAATGAATCTTTACAGTTTGAGTACCTTGTGTTTTAAAAAAATTAGTTTCATCTAACGATATTTTTTCTGTTTTTGTCTCTGTGTTTGTTGTCTCTACTCCCCTCTCTGTTTTTTTGTCTGCTCACTCTCCGCCTTAGAAAAAAGCCATTTACAAAATGTTCTAAACAAAGCCATTGACTAAGGATCTTTCTTGAATGTATTTAGTGATACAATTTGTTCTAAATACAATTTGTTCTTACGCCCTGAGGATGACCTTTTTTGGTTGAAACATGTGTTGGCATGTCGCTGTGTTCTTTACATCTTCCAACTTGAGTGTTGATTTATACTTTAAACTTTTTTGAGTATATGATGTCAATTTGTATGAATAATAATACAGAAGTATATATGCTTACTTTGACTCAATGCGTTTTTTCTACTATGCCTTTGAGTTGCTAATGAACCACGAACCACTTGGATGGACAAATCCATAACTATGACAGCATGTTAGAGCGCAGTATGTGAGGTTAGTACTTTTTCAAACACGACACTGGGAGAGACTATGCAACCTAAACTATAAGAAATATATGGAAAGGCAACATGCGGGTGGCGACAAGCCAGGAAGGTTGCTGGCATGGCTGTACCAAAAAGAAACAACCAGACCAGCTATCAGAGCAATAAAAGGGGCGAATGGTCAAATACTAGACACCCAAGAGGGAGTGAATGATGGGTTCCTCCAATTCTACCAACAATTGTACCGAGATGTAAAAGGGGGGGAATGGAGCGAGATTGTGGAAACATTAGAAGATATAGGCTTACCGAAGCTGAGTGCAGAAGAGAGAGAGGACTTAGATGCCCCGATCACACTGGAGGAACTGGAAGCAGTAGTAAAGCAACTACCTACCAGCAAGGCCCCGGAACCGATGGATTGCCTAGTGAATCTTACAAAATGCATAGTACGGAAGTACTCCCCTCAATGCTGGTTATGCTAAACGAGGCGTTGGAGGCAGGGAGTTTACCAGAATCCCTCAGAGAGGCAATCATTATCGCACTTCTTCAGCCCAACAAGCCTAGCACGGACTGCGGGTCATACAGACCGCTATCCATGTTCAATCAGGATAGCAAGATTCTCATGGCCGTGCTGGCAAAAAGACTGAGACAGGTCATAGGCAAACTCATACATCCAGACGAGACCGGATACATGCCACATAGAAGCATATGTGACAATCTTAGAAGGCTCCACTGTGTCATCGAACAAACAGAAAGGGATACGCAAGAAGTAGAAATTGCCTCACTAGACGCGGTGAAGCCCTTTGACTCTGTCAGATGGCCTTGGCTGATGGCTGCCTTGAAAGAATACGGAATAGGGCCGGTGTACCTGAAATGGGTAAAATTGTTGTACAGCTCCCCACTGGCTAGAGTCAAGATGGAGGCGACCATTTCAGACAAGTGGCAGCTCAGTAGGGACACCAGACAGGGCTACCCTTGGTCCCCGATGCTGTACATCCTCGCATTGGAACCCCTGATGATATATCTGAGACAACAATACGAGACTGTGGGAATCCACACAAAGGGGGGACCACACCCATATCACTGTATGCCGATGATATACTGCTATACCTGAGATATCCAGAGACAAATCTGCAATATATATTGGAAGTAATGGAGCGATTTGCGTCGCTCTCCGGGATCGCAGTAAACCCCATGAAGTCGAGCTTGTTCCCCCTGGGTAGATATATAGGGATCCTGCAAGAGAACTTACCAGTATTACAGATACCCTGGGAGACTAGCACCTTTCGATACTTGGGTGTTGATATTTATCATAAGGTGGAGGACGAACACACACATAACACGGAGAGGGCAGTAACAAACTTGGATAAGAGCATGAGATTCTGGGCGAAGCTCCCCATGGCCATGGTGGGGAGGGTGGCGCTGTTGAAGATGGTAGCACTGCCCAGGCTACTACACTTTATTGTGAACATCCCCTATATGATACCCAAGCGATTCTTTGGTAAATTACAGAGCTTGTGCAGAGGCTTCACATGGCACAACACCAGGAACAGGATAGCCTTATGGAAATTGCAGAACACGTACGATAGAGGGGGTATGAAATTGCCTAACTTCGAGATCTACCACCTGGCTAGCCAATTACAGTATGTGACTAAATGACTGACGGAAGACCCCACAGCTGAGTCCAGATTGCTGAGGTCTGAATGTGCCCCTTTTTTCTTGCAAGAGATGACATGGGTGCCCAGATCAGAACTGAGAGGGCGATCGAGGCTGTTGGAACTGGGATGCGGGGTATGGTGTAAGTGTGATGCTGGAAATGCATAGGAGGGACAGGGCCTCCGTAACCTTGTCCTTTACTGTTTTTATCGTGTGTTCTGTTGTGTTTTCTGCACAGGAGTTCATGTGGGACTCCTGGTGGTTCAGCTCTCTCCTTTGGTTTGGTGTACAGGCCCATGGGATACCCTTATGGCACCCATGGGTGGGGGTACAACTCTGTGCCCCTAGTGTATGTTTTTGGGCATCTGTGTGTGGCCCACAGAGCAGGGTATGGACTGGTGGCAGCTCCATGCTGAATTTGAGAGGTGCTCTGAGTATCCTCCATTTTGGGATACCCTGGCCCTGTCATTGGAATCAGTAGATTCCTGATGGAAACAAGATGGCCACTGTGGCCTCTTGCCTTCCATCGCCTATTACCTTGTTTTCCCAAAGTCCTGGGAAGCCCTGACTCTGTCCCTTCCCCCTGACTGGCTGTTGGGTGGAAGTTCCATATATGGTGTTGTTGTGAAGTCCAGGCCAGACTGGCTGGAGCCTTCCCAGTGATTGTATGTTGTGGGTACACCCTGTGGGTGGGACCTGGGTGAATGGAGTGTGTGACCAATATGCACTTCTTGTTGTGGATGTCTGGTTTCTGGTATTTAACACAATGACTGAGACAGCCCTGCCCGAAACTGGTATGAATGCAGTGTGGAGTGTTGAATGGATGGGTACTTGTCCCAACATACACATAACTTGTGAGTGTCTGGAGAGAAGTGAATAGCCTGAATGCACTATGCACCTGATTGGCTGCCTGCCTGCATAAATGCCCTTCTGGCCGATTGGTTGCCTGAGTGTGACCCAGCAGAATGAATGGGAGATCAACTAGTATATCTGGGGGCCTCTCACTGCTAGAATTTGTGTTCAGAAGCTGATGTCAAACTACGAAGAGTAACTGGAGTGAAACTGAAGCTTGACCTTGAAGCTCTGCCTGAAGAGTTGAAGTGCTGTTGCTCTTCTTCACCAATCTGAAAGCTTCTGTGTCTCCAAGGACTGACCCAGAGAGGATCTGGTAAGGCGCACTCTTCTCGAGCTACGAGGGACCATCGTGCACCAGCTGATCTTTGCCAAAGCTCCCTGGTAGACAGACCTACGACAGGCTGCCGACCGGGGACGGGGACCACCGCGGAATCGCAAGGAGATGCGCCCGGACGGTTGTCCGCCACTGTCGACGACCGCCGTCGCCGACCGGAGCCGCCGTGCTCCTGTTGCCTAAGAACTTGCGATTCACGGACGCGATCGTCCACACCGCTGCCCGCCTTATTCCGCCGGAGAAGGCCAGGCTGTCGACGTGCTGAGGAGCAGCCGCCGTTGGGTTTCCCACTACCCAAATACCACTGCGCCGCCGACAACTCAACGCCCTTGCTGGGCCACAGTTCTTCAAACTCTTTGCAGTCCAGAACTATCGACATCGAGGTGCCCAGCACCCCTCTTCCTTGCAGGACGTTTACGCTTCCCCGTCAACGAGCACTGCTACGAATAAAGCTGCCACTTCACTGCCGTAGTTCACTGTGTTCGCCGGACGTTCGACGACCCGTGGCTCCTGCCTTAAAGGGAGTGCACTCCTCAAGAAGGACCGTCGATTTTCCGACAAGGAACTCTACAACTCCAGGTACTCTGGGGTTGCTGAACTATTGGAAAGACTCTTATGAACAATATATGGACTGGGCTTGTGATATATCTTTATTCTAAAGGTTGCCCAGGTGGGGGGATCTCCAGACAGAACTGTGTCTAGGTAACGGGGCCAGTATTCTGCCTATTGTTCTAACCAACTGCTTTCCTCTTATATCTATTGTTGGTTTCCTTTACAAACTGATTTGTGTGACATTTAACCATACAGTTGATGCACTTTAATGAGATCTAATAGCAATAGTGGTACCACGTATAACTGTATATCTGCCATTGTAGATAACTGAGTACAAAGGGAGTTATCGTGATATTGTACATAACCTTGAACATTAATTATATAAAGACTGTGTTTTAACTAATACAGTGTGTGGACATTCATTTGTGGGGCTTGGGGACTACACTGTACTTAGGAACCAGCCTGCATCACCTCCTGAGAAGCTAGGTCTTGATTGCTCGTCCATTGCTACCTTATAGAGAATCTTGGCTGGGGTCCTCTGTGCCTCTCCTCTACCATATAGAGAGCAGAAGTACAGACCCCATCCCCTCCAGTCTTTACACTGTTGTCAGGGCTGGGATGCTTATGTTTTTAAGAATCCGTGTATAACCGTGCCACTTACAAAATATCTGTACTTTGTTAAATTGAGGTTTAGTTGTGTACTAGATAACTGCATTACAAGCAATGGAGTCTATTGCAAATGGTAAATTGACTAGGATGAGCTTCGAGGCTCTCCGGAGTGCTTGTGAAGCCAGGGAGTTAGACTTTGTAGATAAGTCTAGGGCTGAGCTGATAGCTGCCCTGGTGGACTACCAGATTGATGGTGAAACTCTTGAAGGGGGGGATGCAACCAATGAGGACTCTGCCCATGGGGTTGTTGCTGAATCTGTCCCTGGGAATGCCACCATTCCTGCTGCCTCTGTTCCAAGCCCCAGCAATTCCATGTTATTAAGGATGAAATTGGCCTTTGAATACCGCAAGTTGGAAATAGAAGCTGAGCTTAAGAAAGAGGAGCTGGCACAGCAAGTGGAACTCAAGAATAGAGATCTTGAACTCAAAGACAAGGATACTGAATGTCAGAGAATCCATCTAGCGAAAGCTAGAGTGGAGAATTAAGCTAAACCCGTTGAGAGTGTCGGGTCCCCAGCCACCAAGTTTATGAAAGATTTGGTTGGTATGTTTGTGGAGGGTTCTGATATTCTCCAGTGGATTCAAGCGTTTGAAATGGCTTGTGCAATTCATGATGTAGATAAGAGAGATTGGGCTAAGTGTTTGTTAAGCAGAGTGTGTCAGACTGGATATGACTGTATTCTGAAACTGAGTGTGGAAGAAAGGGGTCAGTATGAGTGCTTGAAGTCTGCTTTGATTGCCAAGTTTGGCAAGACACCTACCCAATACCTTAAAAGGTTCAGGGATTTTAAGGAGAGAGAGAATGTGTCTTGCAGTGACTGTGTGAGTGCTGAACAAATGAACATGATGGAGTGGATTGATGGTTACAAAGTGAAAACGTTTGTTGAATCGTCCCACCTGTTTGATCATTTTTCTGAAGCCTGTTCACCAGAGCTGCGTCAGTATGTTGCTGACCAGAACATTTTGGATCCCTTTAATCTGGCCAGGCAAGCTGACAAGTGGGTCTCCCACCGGGTGTCCCCTAAGGACTCCAGTTGGAAGGACAAGGACAAAGAAAGGGGGACCTCTCAGAAAGCTGAGGAGTCCCATAAGCAATCACAGTCGGGTAAACCAAAACCTTCCTCTCCTAAGACCCAAAAATCTAGTGGGGATAAGTCATCTGTGGGTGGGAATAAGAGTAGTGGTCTACCTGCTGCAAAGCAGGCTCCCAGTGGTTCCAGTATTGTACCCCGCATTCCTGGCACCTGTTGGGAATGTGGGGCTCAGGATCACAAGAAGGGTGACTCCAATTGTAAAGGTAAGGCACTTGGAGTACAGGCTGTCAGCCTGAGCTACCCTTACCCCATGCCTGAGGTAGAGGCCACTGTCCTCCCCGCCTCTACAGGGATCACCTTCGGTGCTCCTGTAGAGATTTCCTTAGTGTCCCTTTGGGCCTGGGACCAGTACGCAGAAATACTGGTGACTATCCCACAGAACACCCATAGGTTTTTGAGAAGTGTCCTCTAGAAGGACCAGCCTTCTACTGGCTTGAGAGACACTGGGGCAATTATGACAGTGGTGGACAGGACCCTGCTCAAGCCAGAGGACTATGTAGGTGCTCCTCTGAGAACCACCAGGTTAACTGGTTGGCCTGCCAAATTATCGCCTGTAGCCTTAGTCATGCTCATGATTGAAGACAAGACAGCAAGGCTTCCTGTCCTGGGGCAGGACAATGTCCCTGCTAAAGTTCTGTTAGGTAATGATCTAGTTGAGTTGGGGTTGATCTCAGATGGTCTCCCCTTGGCTGCTGCTGCAGTCACTAGGTCACAGGTGACACCGGGTCTGGCTGTGAGTCAGGAATCCGAGCCAAAGGCGAGGTCTAAGGCAAGAAGACAGAAGAACAAGAAGGCCACCTCTGTGGAGGGATCTCCTTCTCTTCCTGCTGTTTCTACAGCACCCATTGGGATCCATGCTACGGACAGGCTGGGTCAAGTGGAAAACCCAAACTCATCTCCTGAGGGAGAAGAGGAAGAAGGCTCTCCTGTGGGAGAGGTTCTCAACCCGGAGGACCACCTCGACCTTCAATGCCTTTTGGCTGAAGGGGGACCCTCCCAGGTGGACTTCTGTAAGGGACAGAGAGAGTGTCACTCTCTCGAGGGTCTGAGGAAACAGGCCCTGTTCCAGGCACAAGGAAAAGTGCCTAGGACATTCCGGATCTATTGGGAGGGTGAGCTCCTTGTTAGTGAGCCCACTAAGTCTGATCCTGGTGCCCTCAAGAAGTTGGTGGTACCCCAGGTTTACAGGCCCTTCCTGCTGCAGTTGGCGCATGAGGTGCCCTTAGCTGGTCATCTTGGTACCAAGAAGACTAAGCAGAGGCTCTCTGCCCATTTCTACTGGCCTCTGATGGGAGTAGAAGTGGAGTCCCACTGCAGGACCTGCCCAACTTGTCAGTTGTCTGGCAAGACTGGAGGCAGTGTCATTGCCCCACTGCAGCCATTGCCAGTGGTTGGCACACCGTTTGAGAGGGTGGGCATCGACATTGTCGGTGCCCTTGACCCTCCCACTTCAGGTGAACATCGGTTCATCCTGATCTTGGTTGATCATGCCACCAGGTACCCTGAGGGTATACCCCTTCGGACTGTTACTGCCAAGGTGGTTGCCAGGGCTCTCCTGGGCATTTTCACCCATGTTGGATTCCCTAAGGAGGTTGTCTCTGACAGAGGATCCAACTTCATGTCTAGTAACATGAAAACCATGTGGAAAGAGTGTGGGGTAACCTACAAGTTCTCCACCTCTTACCATCCCCAGACCAATGGTCTGCTGGAGAGATTTAATAAAACTCTCAAGGGCATGCTAGGCGCTTTGGAAGAGCCCCTAAGGAAGAAATGGGATCTCCTCCTGCCATGCCTGCTGTTTGCTTACAGAGAAAGTACCTCAAGAGGGTCTTGGTTTCAGCCCCTTTGAGTTACTCTTTGGACATCCCATGAGGGGGCCCCTTGCCTTGATCAGAGAAGGTTGGGAGGCCACCCCTCCAGGTCCCGCCAAGCAAGTGGGAGACTATGTGTTAGGCTTCAGATGGAGGATGACACAGATGATGGGTCAGGCAACAGCAAATCTCAAGGCCAGCCAGGAATTGAACAAGTACTGGCATGACCTTACAGCCTCGCAAGTGGATTGGACTCCGGGACAGGAAATCCCTGTGATGGAGCCTACCAAGCCTAGAGCTTTGGCAGACAAGTGGACTGGACCCTTCAGGATCATCTCCAAGATGGGCAAAGTCAATTATCTGGTTGACATGGGAGCCTCTGGGTTAGCCCCGCAGGTATTCCATGTTAACAGGCTCAAGCCTTTCCATAGGTGAGCAGAATTCTCATGTCTCTTGCTAGCTTCAGAGCAAGAAGAGGATGTGAGTGAGCCCCTTCCTGATTTACTGCATACCAACCCTCAGGACGGCTCAGTGGAGGGAGTACACTTCTCTCCTGATCTGACGACAGAGCAGCAGAGGGCCTGCAGGGCTTTGCTCCGGCAGTATGCCTCTCTGTTTTCCCTGACACCAGGACTTACACCGTGGTGTAGGCATGAAATTGACACTGGTAACAGTGTGCCTGTCAAAAGCAGGTGCTACCGTATGTCAGATACCATTAAGAACCACATCCAGGCTGAGGTCGCCAGGATGTTGGATCTGGGTGTTATTGAACCCTCAACCAGCCCCTGGTCCAGTCCTGTAGTCCTTGTCCCCAAGGCAAGTTCCCAGGCAGTTACCAAGGATTAGAGGTTCTGTGTGGACTACAAAGGAGTCTATGCTGTCACCAAAACTGACGCGTACCCATTGCCCAAGGCTGATGAGCTTGTGGACACCATAGGTGCTGCCAAATTTGTGAGCACCTTTTGACCTTACCTCAGGCTATTGACAAATAGCTCTGATGGACCACGCCAAGGAAAAGATGGCGTTCTCAACACCTGAGAGACTCTACCAGTTTAGGGTCATGCCTTTTGGGTTGAAGAATGCCCCTGCCACCTTCCAGAGATTGGTCAATCATGCGCTCAGTGGGCTGGAGGCCTTTTGTGTGGCCTACTTAGACGACATTGCTGTCTACAGTTCCACCTAGGAAGAGCATTTGACACATCTGGATAAGGTGTTGCAGGCCTTCAAAAGGGCTAACCTCACTATCAAGGCCAAGTGCCAGATAGCTCAGGGGAAAGTCACATATCTTGGTCATGAGGTAGGAGGGGGTCAAATCCAACCTCTCCCCAGTAAAATACAGGATGTACAGGACTGGGAGACTCCCACTACTCAAACGCAGGTGAGAGCCCTTTTGGACCTCACTGTGTATTATCGCAATTTCATGGCGGACTAAGGAACCATAGCTGCACCACTGACAGCTCTGACTTCACCCAAACAGCCTAGGAAGGTTAATTGGACTGAAGACTGTCAGAAGGCCTTTGATGGCTTGAAAGGAAGTCTGTGTAGGGCACCTTTGTTGTGTGAGGCTGATTACAGCAAGCCCTTTATCGTGCAAACTGACACCTGCGACACCGGAATGGAGCTGTCTTGTCCCAGTTAGATGACAAAGGAAGAGAACATCCAGTCATATTCATCAGTAGACTACTCAAGGATAGAGAATTTAGGTGGGCTACTGTTGAAAAGGAATGTTTTACTATAGTTTGGAGGCTTAGGCGTTTTAGTCCCTACCTTACGGGGTCTACCTTCAAGGTCCAAACAGATAATAAGCCCCTGAAGTGGCTTATGCAGATGAAGGGTGAGAACCCGAAACTGCTCAGGTGGTCCATTAGCCTGCAAGGGCTAGACTTCACCATAGAGCATAGACCAGGGAAGAGTCTCGATAATGCAGATGGCCTTTCCAGAAGGTATGTTGACCGTCTGGATGAGGGTGTCTATCTCGTGGGAGATTAGGCACCCTAACGTCAGTCTGGGGGGGCGACTGTGTTGCTGGAAATGCATCGGAGGGACAGGGCCTCTGTATCCTGGTCCTTTACTATTTTTATTGTGTGTTCTGTTGTGTTTTCCACACAGGAGTTCATGTGGGACTCCTGGTGGTGCAGCTCTCTCCTTTGGTTTGGTCTACAGGCCCATGGGATACCCTTATGGCATCCAGGGATGGGGGTACAACCCTGTACTCCTAGTGTATGTTTTTGGGCACCTGTGTGTGGCCCACAGAGCAGGGTATGGGCTGGTGGCAGCTACATGCTGAATTTGACAGGTGCTCTGAGTATCCTCCATTTTGGGATACCCAGGCCCTGTCGTTGGAATCAGTAGATTCCTGATGGAAACAAGATGGCCCCCGTTGCCTCTTGCCTTCCATCGCCTGTTACCTTGTTTTCCCAAAGTCCTGGGAAGCCCTGACTCTGTTCCTTCCCCCTGACAGGCTGTTGGGTGGAAGTTCCATATATGGTGTTGTGGTGAAGTCCAGGCCAGACTGGCTGGAGCCTTCCCAGTGACTGTATGTTGTGGGTACACCCTGTGAGTGGGACCTGGGTGAATGGAGTGTGTGACCAATATGCATTTCTTGTTGTAGATGTCTGGCTTCTGGTATTTAACACAATGACTGAGACAGCCCTGCCCAAAATTGGTATGAATGCAGTGTGGAGTGTTGAATGGCTAGGTACTTATCCCAATAGACATAACTTGTTGTAAATGTCTGGAGAGAAGTGAATGGCCTGAATGCACTATGCACCTGATTGGCTGGCTGCCTGCATGAATGCCCTTCTGACCGATTGGTTGCCTGAGTGTGACCGAGCAGAATTAATGGGAGATCAACTAGTATATCTGGGGGCCTCTCACTGCTAGAATTCGTGTTCAGAAGCTGAAGTCCAAACTACAAAGAGTAACTGGAGTGAAACTGAAGCTTGACCTTGAAGCCCTGCTGGAAGAAAAGAAGTGATGTTGCTCTTCTTCACCAATCTGAAAGCTTCTGTGTCTCCAAGGACTGACCCAGAGAGGAACTGGTCAGGCGCCCTCTTCCCGAGCTATGAGGGACCATTGTGCACCAGATGATCTTTGCCAAAGCTCCCTGGTAGACAGACCTACGAAAGGCTGCCAACCAGAGACGGGGACTGCCGCAGAATCACAAGGAGAAGTGCCCGGACGGTTGTCCACCACCGTCGACGACCGCTGTCACCGACCGGAGCCGCCGTGCTCCCGTTGCCTAAGAACCTTCGATTCACGGATGCACTCGTCCGCACCGCTGCCTGCCTTATCCCGCCGGAGAAGGCCAGGCCGTCGACACGCTGAGGAGCATCCTCCGGTGGATTTCCCGCCACCCAAAGACCACAGAGATGCTGACTACTCGACGCCCTTGCTGGGCCACAGTTCTTCAAACTCTTTGCGGTCCAGAACTATCGACATTGAGGTGCCCCGCACGCCTCTTCATTGCAGGATGTTTACGCTTCCCCGTTGTCGAGCACTGCTAGGAACGAAGCTGCCACTTCCCTGGCGTAGTTCACCGTGTTTATCGCCGGACGTTCGACGACAAGTGGCTCCTGCCTTAAAGGGAGTGCACTCAAGAAGGGCCGTCGATTTCCCGACGAGGAACTCTACAACAGCAGGTACATTGGGGTTGCTGAACTATTGGAAAGACTCTTGTGAACATTATATGGACTGGGCTAGTGATATATATATATATATATATATATATATATATATATATATATATGGTGTGTTTGTGGTGTAAAGCTGTTTAGCTGCTGTGGCTCTGGCTCCTTGCTTGTGCATTTGAAACTTGATGTTTTGGATATTTGGAGTTTACTGCCTGCTCTGTGAATGTGAACAGTGAACTGCATCCTGATTTTCACGTAATTACTTTGTTCCATTCAGGAGCTGCCTATCTCCTTAAGACTCTCGGAGAGTGAAGCCACGGGGGAAACAAGGAAGTGAAAAACAGCACACCCAGCCCTCGCGGCATGAAGCCCGGCTGCGGTGTAAAGGGCGGTGTGTTCGTGGTGTCAAGCTATTTAGCTGCTGTTTGGCTGGGGTGGCACTGGCAGCAGAAGTAAACGCGAAGACTGCTGTATGCCCCCTGGGTGCCTAGGAGGATCGGGTCCTCCTCCCTGCAAGGCCGAGCGAGGAGTGTGAACCAGTGTGTGTTTGGTGTCTGGTGGAGCAATAATTCTGAAAGCACTATCTACTTTCTTAGTGAACTTTTGAGCACTGCTCGACTGCGACTGTGGGGCAAGACCCTTTGAGCAGTCGAGCAAATCCTCATCACTGTAATTCAACCGGCTGCGCATGCGAGGGAGCATTTGCAAAACCCCTGATAAATCACTCACTGAATAGCCCGACTGTGACTGCGGGGGTAAGACCCTTTGAGCAGTCGGGTAAATCCATACACTCTTGTAAAACAAACGGCTGCGCATGTGGGGCATCAATTGTGGATTTCCGGTCTGACTATTCTGTGTTCTATTCGACTGTGTCTGCGGGGAAAAACCCTTTGAGCAGTTGTGTATAACCCCACCTCGTGGTCAAGTACAATCATTTTGCCATCTGGGCCATTTGTCATTCTAAATTGCTCTCTGTGTCAAGGGACTATTGGAACAATTAATGGTGTTTAAAACCTATACTTTAAAAACAAACATGCCCCTGACTTTGAGAACCTCCAGCACGACTCTCACTCTTAAGTCTATACCACTACGTTGTTTATCGACGAATGCCCTGAAACGCAAGATGGTGGACTTTGTGTCTGTTGGTGGAGAAAAAAAATCTTGTGCTGGGGATATACGAGACTTTTGTAAACCTATGTGTCTGGCCTCTTTTGATCCAAAAGCTCTCACCATGCTGTGTACATCGCCAACGGACGGCTCCCCTGCTACAGTGTCTAAACGTACCTCTATAACTGACACACAATTATTGGAAGTCGAAGCATTGCCTGGCCTGCCAAGACAAAGTCACTTAGAAGTGATGCCCCCAGAGGAATCGTGTATCAGCAGTGAGGCAGCTGACAATAGCCTCCCTACTGTCACTCCAGTGCCTAATCTTGGGGGTGGCCCTGAAGAGTTAGTGCCCAACTGTGATGTAAATGTTTCCACTAATATATCTGCTGCTATTCCTGCTATATGTCCTGAGCACTGTAGTGTATGCATTGGTGATATCTCCATAATTGCTTCTTCTTCGATAGGTGCTCATGACAACAGCCTATATCAATCCCCTAGCTTATTTGACAATTCTGGTAAAACAGACCATTTACCATTTGTGCCACCTTCTGTGGTGAGTCAAATATCATGGGGCCAAATCGACCCAATCACTTCGAGTCGATTTGCTATAAGGCCTTCATCTTCAAATGTGTACGAAATAACTATACAGGCCTTGAACATAACAATTAACACCTTGATGAAATTGTTTGAAACATTACACTACAAAATATCAGCTCGAGCAAAACAGATTGATTTAATTGTGAGCTGGATGAATGATAATGTTGCACGAGACATGAACCCTTTAAGCAAAAACACATCAATGATATGTAACAAGGGTCATGAAAAAGCTTATGATGATCTTGTACAAATGTCTGTTGGAGTTGTGTCTGGAAATGAGATAGACATCTCCAGGGATTGTGCTAAATCAAGGGATGCTAACTGTAACAACAATATGGCTGTTTCTGCTGATATTATGAATACAAGTATAAACAAGTCTGTCATTAACCTTGTAACGCAACCTGAAATTAGTCCTTGCTCCCAAATTGTGCCAGCTGACAATTCTGTGATCTGTCACGAACCTGATGGCTCAATTATGCATCAAATACAGAAGCCACAGGTTGTCACAGAAGGGCAGGCAGATATTAGTAAAAAGATACCTTATAGGCTATTTCAAACCAAAACTGGTACGATGCGCAGAAGTGGGAATCTAGGCCTAACAAAGAAAACGAAGAACCAGATGCTTCCTCCTTCGCGTTCAAGAGCCAACCTCAAACAACTGTTGAAACGTCTAATACCGCAAGTGAACACTGGGCTGACAGTAAAAACAAATGCTTGTCTTAAAGTGCCCTGTCCACCTGCTAATAAAACACAGATTGTTTCCATAGTTGTTGTAATTGAGGATTATCAACCCCTGAATGAACTCATTCTGTCAATTTCTGATCTCAAATCCACCGCCACTGGCACTTCAGTAGCCACGAAAGCTAGCACCGTTGGGACTCCAGTTGCTACAAAAATTATCCCTGTTGAGACTCCGACTGCTGCGTTGGTTAGCACTGTTGAAGTGGCTAAGGTTATGGAAGTAGATACTTTGGGGGTTCAAGCTGGCTGCACAAAATCTAATCTAATACAGAAGTGTGTGCCTCGGCCAAGTCAGGAAGGTAGTCACAGCTCTTTGTTGACAGATATTCGGCAACAAATTGAATGCTCTATTGAGAAATACATTGATTTCCAACACACACATCTAAACACGAAAAGTAAACCGCCTTCCATATCTGTCCTAATTCAGGATCCCTATTCACTGGCTAAATCCAAACCACCAACAAATGGTGGGACTGTAGGTGATCCAGCTAACTTAATTTCTGTAATTGTACAGGTTTCTTGCCCCCTGGCCAAAAGCAGTCCCACAAGAAATGTTGACTCTTTAGGCAATCCAATCTTTGCAGCCACCGCAAATGAGGTGTTTCACTCTTCCGCGGTGCACTATAATCAGGAAGTTGATACTTTAATCCCAATGTATGCAGTGTCCCAAGAACAGGTGGCAAGAGAAGCACACAGACCTGTGGCTGATCTGCACTTGTCACAAGCTGAGCACTGCCAGGCAACCATGCCTACAGCAAGCTGAAGGGAGAGCATTCATAACTTTGAAGCCCCCTCTCCACAAAGTCACGCTTCCATGCATGCAAATTGGGCTCCAAAGTCCACAGTTCACGAAAGTCAGCTTCATGTGGGCTGCCACATTGAAAATCAAATTGCTAAAGCGGCCCAAAATTATTTTGACCACAATCAATCTCGATGGAATCCTGTGACTCAGGTCTCTTCATTGGAAAAAAACACCTGCCCAAACTGACCTTTAGCTCTAACTCTCCTTCCCAAAATGTCAGCTCTGCTCAAAGAATCCGTCAGACACAGAGAATGAGCACAAAACAAGTTAAAATCAATACTGCCAACAAGAAACGTGCCAACTTTTATCGTTTAATTCTTGAGTGCCGCCCTGCACCTTTCACTGCCTATACAATGAACAGAATGAGCATCCTAGCCATCTTTGATGAGATCAGTACGCTGAAAGGCATAACATCGGCAGACATTGTTCGAGTTGATTTTGTTCAGAACAATGACTATTCGATTGCACGAATTTGGTTGCAATCCCATTACGTAAGAAATGCCCTATGGCAGGCAAGGATGGAGATTTTTGCCCTGGGCTTCATCCTAGCAATTGATCCCTTTACATTGGACACTGAGGGCAACTTAATCCTTCCAAGCCATGCCACAGGTGCTGAGAGAGCTACATTCCAAAATAACATCTATAGAGTGAGTCATCCAAATAATGAGAAATCACTTCAGTGCTCCCTTACTGATAGGGCAAATGTTATGAACCGCCGCCGCGTTCCCTGTCTCCAAGCATCTCCGATCTGGCAACGCTGGAGATTACCATGGAGATGTGGCTTTTCCGCTGCCCGTGTTCCGGGTAGTCACGTGACACAACGTTTACGCGCAATTCGCGCACAGTGATGCCTCCTTTCCTCTTCAAATACGAGTGCCAAAGGAGTAAACGCTGCTTCTAATTAGCGTTACTACTTCTAATCCTTTGATCCAGAATCTCTCCTTAATCTGAACTCGGAACGTTTTTTGACCTTTCTATTGGATTACCCCTTGGATTTGACGTACCATCCCGGCTTGCTGCATCCTTGCAGCAGTATTTTCGGCAGTCGTTCCTCCTGTTTGCCGATACTCCTCACTGCCTCCGTTCCTTCAGGCAAGCCATTCTGCTGGCGCCCCGCTCCTTGTAGCGGTCTACTCAACAGCTGTTCTGCCTACTTGCTGAGACCTCACGCTGCCTTCATTTCATAAGGTAAGCCTTCTTGCTGGCCCGCTTCCCTTCACCCGACTACCACTCAGCCTACAACATTCCACGTTTTAGCAAATCTCTGTTTATGGGGGATGTATGAACACACAAACAGTCCTTCTTGACCAACTCCTATCATCCTGGAACCATTGTGTGGACATCTACGTTTGGAACTTCTCAATCTGCAACTGTGCACTTTCTGAACGCTCTCCTGCAGTGCACCATCCCGGATCTAGTTTGCGACCCTCGTGCCGTTCGGGGTAATTTTCCTTCACTAACCTTCCTGTTTGTTATTTTCTCCTCCCGTTGGTTAATACTTATCACACCCGAAAAAACACCTATTGGGTAAGCCTTTAGTCATTTGGGTTGTTTTCTTGATAATCATTAGACTACCATTCTTACCTGTCTCTCCTTATTTTCAGTCTCCTTGTTCCCCGACTACCCATCCTATATTGCCTTAGAGTCCTATCAAACCATTACCAGGTATTGTCTGTTGGTCTGCTCTTGAATTTACACAGTTGTCTCTAAGTCAGTGACGTAATATTGTGCCTTGTTTCTTACAGCCTGGGTTTTGGCTGTGTGGTTCTCCCCGCTCTTTTGGTTAATTGATTCCTCTGACTGTTTGTTATTCAACAGAGGGGTACATTGCCTTAAAGAGGTCCTCGTGTTGAGGAGGTCTGGTTCTGGATCGTACCTTTGTACACTCCAGCTTAGACTGAAGACTTTCCGGAGCTGCTCCCTCTTCGGTTATCCCAAGGTCGAGCAACGCCCCGACCAGTCCAGCAACTGGTGAGTAACAGAATTAGAAGCCTTAAAAAACATGGAACCCGATCAGCCCATGGCAGAAGCCATGGAGCCGGTTGAGCCCATGGCAGAAATCCTGCACCACCTTGCAGGATTGAGAATGGAAATGGCTACCATGAAAGCCGAATTCCAGCAGAGGATTAATGAGATCCAATCACTTATATCTGCTCCTCCTGGGCAAGAGGGAGGAGCTGGGGACCCCTCCGGCTCGGGTTTTCCTATATCTGCTCCAGAACCTCCTTCCATTGTGCTCTCATCCCAATTCCCGCTGGCTCCTCCTGAACAGTTTATGGGGGATCCGAAACATTACCGGACCTTCATTAACCAGTGCAAATTACACTTTTTGTGTCATCCCACCTCCTTTCCGCCTTCAACCACTAAGGCAGCTTTCGTCCTTTCACACTTAGGAGGGACGGCCGCCTCTTGGGCTAATCCATTGCTGGAATCGAACAGTCATGTTCTTTACAATTGTGATGCCCTCCTGACCGCTATGAGTCGGGTCTTTGATACCCGTTACACCTCACAAGCTTCCGATCTTGAATTACTCAAATTGAGACAAGGGTCCACGCCTTTGCTTGCCTATCTGGCCCGTTTCAACCAACTAGCTGCAGAAACAGACTGGCCTGAAGAAATGAAATCTGCAGTTTTCTATCAGGGCCTCTCCGACGAACTAAAGGACACACTGTCTACTGTACCAGTGGTGCCCAGCGCCTTTAATGAACTATTAGACATGGTTCTTCAAATAGATGCCAGAAGGGCTGAACGCAAGGGAGAAAAGTGACCCAGCATTCCGCTTTCTGTCCCAGACATCCCCACTGCGGGGGTTCCCTCCCCGGAACCTATGCAGATTGGAACCGTGCGAGGGCCACTGACTCCGGCACAACGTGAACACCGCCATACACACAATTTGTGTATGTACTGCGGTTCCTCAGAACACTTGTTGCCAGAATGTTCTAAGAAACCAAGGAAGAAGGCGGGAAACGCCAAATCCCGACAGTAAATGGGGTCCATACGTCGGGAAAGTCGGTTTTGGACTCCCTCTGTTGCTCCCAAACCCAGTCTACCTTAATCAAGCTGCCCGTCACCTTCACAGGTGCTTTGAAAAATCCTGTTCCGATCTCAGTGGTGATCGATTCCGGAGCCACCGGTAACTATATCGATCAAAGCTTTGCGACCTCCGCTGAAATAGCATTGACAAATAAATCACACCCGGAAAATGTCAGTGCAGTCGATGGATCAGCACTTGTTTCAGGATTGGTGGTTCAACAGACAATACCTCTTACCATGACCACGGCCGAAGGCCATACAGAAGAAATATGCTTTGACGTTATCCAAGCCCCTGCCTTCAGAGTAATCTTGGGCATCCCGTGGCTTAAACTACATAACCCGCTGATAGATTGGTCCTTAGGCCTGGTTCAGTTGCCATCTGTTTTTTGTAACAGCACTTGTTTCTCCTCATTAGGTATGGTTGACGACAATCCAAGCCGGGTTCTATCAGGTTTGTCCGCTCATATAGGGGCAATCACCAAGACTTCCGTCCCTCCGGTCCCAATCGAATATACGCAGTTTCTCGACGTGTTTGACAAATGCAAGGCGGAGACATTGCCTCCACATCGTGTTTATGATTGTCCAATCGATCTGGTACCAGGGGCCAAGATACCTTCGGGACGAGTTTACTCATTGTCCATTAAGGAGGATCAGGTCCTTAAAGAATATCTGGACAAAGCACTTGCTACAGGGTTTATATGCTCATCTAAGTCCCCTGCAGCATCTCCCTTGTTTTTTCTTCCCAAAAAAGAAGGGGACCTACGCCCTTGCATCGACTATAGAGCACTGAATGAGGTAACAGTGCAGAACCAATACCCTTTACCATTGATTTCCACTCTTATTGATCAATTGGGCAACTCCAGCGTGTTTACCAAACTGGACCTTCGAGGGGCCTACAACCTCGTCCGCATTAAAGACGGGGATGAGTGGAAGACTGCATTCAAAACCCGTTTTGGTCTATTTGAGTACCTAGTGATGCCGTTCGGCTCTGTACCGCCCCTGCCACCTTTCAGGCATTTATGAATGACGTGTTTCATGACACCCAAGACCAGTTTGTTGTGGTTTATCTCGACGACATACTCATTTACTCTGCTTCGATGACACAGCATGTTCAACACGTTTCCATGGTCCTACAGAGACTAAGAGAAAACCATCTATATGCCAAGGCCGAAAAATGTGTCTTTCACTGCTCCGAGGTTGAATATTTGGGCTTTAACATCACCAACCAAGGTATCAAGATGAGCCAGTCCAAAGTCAAGGCAGTCTTAGATTGGCCTATCCCGAAGACAGTCAAGGAACTTCAATTGTTTCTTAGCTTCGCTAATTTTTATCGACGTTTTATTCATTCATTTTCGGCTCATACTGCTCCACTGACGGCCCTGACTAGTTCGAAGGTCCGTTTCATGTGGAATGACGATGCTCAGTCAGCCTTTGAATCTCTGAAAGAGGCTTTCACCTCAGCTCCTTTATTACAACATCCCAATCAGGTCGTACCTTTCTTTGTTGAAGCAGATACATCAGGGTATGCCATAGGCGCCATTCTCTCTCAACCCTGTTCCCTCACAGGGGAAATACATCCTGTTGTCTTCTTTTTTCGGAAACTATCCACCTATGAAAGGAATTACCCTATCATGGAACGAGAACTGCTAGCCATTAAAGATGCTTTCATGGAATGGCGGCACCATCTCTTAGGCGCCAAACATGTGGTTACTGTCTACTCAGACCACAGGAGCTTGTTGGCTTTCAAGACCATGAAGTGCCTTACCGCCCGACAAGCTCGGTGGCAGTTGTTTTTCTCACAATTTCAGTTCATCATCACTTACCACCCAGCACGCCAGAATGTCCCTGCGGACACCTTTTCGAGGCAGTCGTCCGATGATAAAACGGTTTCCATGAATCCGGCGCCGTTACTGGGGGAAAAGGTGATATGTGGGTGCACTGTCCAGCCTTCTCTACGTTCCATAATTGAGGATTGGGTGAGTTCTAACCCATCCGAAGTCACATCACTCAACTTGGACGTCCAAGGGGGGCTTCCTTTCATCCAAGGGCGTGTTTACATACCTCCTGGCCCTGCCCGTATTCACGCCCTGCGCTGGGCTCATGACTCAGTGGTGGCGTCACATCCTGCCACCAAAAAATGGTAGAGTCCCTTCGCCGGTGGTCTTGGTGGTCATCCATGTCCAGTGATTCCATGGATTACATCTCTGCTTGCGCCATTTGCGCTCAATGCAAAACATCTAGAACCAAACCTGTGGGTCTTCTGCAGCCCCTACCAGTATCATACAAACCATGGCAAATGATATCCATGGATTTTGTGGTGGAGCTTCCAGCCATCAAAGGAATGAATACTATTCTAGTTGTAATTGATTACTTTAACAAATATGCGGTATTCATTCCCTGTGCCAATCTTCCTAATGACCCTACTCTGGCTGAGTTGGTGCGTATACATGTCTTTCAACAATTTGGTTTGCCTTCTATCATTGTTTCTGACAGAGGAACACAGTTTACCTCACGCTTCTGGAGGGCTCTTACTTCTTCTCTCCTTATAGATGACCGATTTTCCTCGGCTTTCCATCCTCAAACTGATGGGCAGACAGAACGCCTTAACGCTACTATGGAACAATATCTGCGGTGTCTGTCTCCAGTTTCAGTTTTCTTGGTTAACTGCCTTATCACTGGCTCAGTTTGCATACAACAATTCATTACATACCGCCACAGGGATGTCTCCTTTCTTCGCCTTATATGGTTTCCACCCGCGATCCTTACCTTTGGATCCGTCATTGCCCATAGACAACACTGCGGCTTTGGCTAGTGTTAGAGACATGGATCAGCTGCATCGAGATGTCCGGTTGCACTTGCTACGATCCCAGGTTAGCGCTAAGAAATCCGCTGATGCACACCGAACCCCGGCCCCGGTATATACCCCAGGCATGAAGGTGTGGTTGTCGACTCGCAACTTGAAGATCCCAGGAAAAAAATCCCTCCTACCTAAATATGTTGGCCCATATGAAATCACTGCGGTCATCAATCCTGTGGCAGTTCGGTTATCCCTACCGTCCTCATGGCGAATCCATCCGGTGTTTCATGTGGCACTGGTTAAACCCTGCCTCCCGGCTACTCGTCTGTCTCGACGCCCGGCGCCCGTTCAGGTTGACGGGCAGGAGGAATTTGAGGTTTCTGCCATCCTTGATGTTAAGGTATCCAGAGGGTCGCTCTACTATTTGGTGGATTGGAAGGGTTATGGTCCGGAGGACCGCACGTGGGAACCCTTGTCTAATATTCACTCACCTGCTTTGATGCGTGATTTCCATGCTGCCAGGGGGTTGCCATGGCCTTTGCGGGTGGATACTGTTATGAACCGCCGCCGCGTTCCCCGTCTCCAAGCATCTCCGATCTGGCAACGCTGGAGATTACCATGGAGACGTGGCTTTTCCGCTGCCCGTGTCACGTGACACAACGTTTACGCGCAATACGCGCACAGTGACGCCTCCTTTCCTCTTCAAATACGAGTGCCAAAGGAGTAAACGCTGCTTCTAATTAACGTTACTACTTCTAATCCTTTGATCCAGAATCTCTCCTTAATCTGAACTCTGAACATTTTTTGACCTTTCTATTGGATTACCCCTTGGATTTGACGTACCATCCCGGCTTGCTGTAACCTTGCAGCAGTATTTTCGGCAGCGGTTCATCCTGTTTGCCGATACTCCTCGCTGCCTCCGTTCCTTCAGGCAAGCCATTCTGCCGGCGCCCCGCTCCTTGTAGTGGTCTCCTCAACAGCTGTTCCGCCTACCTGCTGAGACCTCACGCTGCCTTCATTTCATAAGGTAAGCCTTCTTGCTGGCCCGCTTCCCTTCACCCGACCACCATTCAGCCTACAACATTCCACGTTTTAGCAAATCTCTGTTTATGGGGAATGTATGAACACACGAACAGTCCTTCTTGACCAACTCCTATCATCCTGGAACCATTGTGTGGACATCTACGTTTGGAACTTCTCAATCTGCAACTGTGCACTTTCTGAACGCTCTCCTGCAGTGCACCATCCCGGATCTAATTTGCGACCCTCGTGCCGTTCGGGGTAGTTTTCCTTCACTAACCTTCCTGTTTGTTATTTTCTCCTCCCCTTGGTTAGTACTTATCACACCCGAAAAAACACCTATTGGGTAAGCCTTTAGTCATTTGGGTTGTTTTTTGATAATCATTAGACTACCATTCTTACCTGTCTCTCCTTATTTTCAGTCTCCTTGTTCCCCGACTACCCATCCTATATTGCCTTAGAGTCCTATCAAACCTTTACCAGGTATTGTCTGTTGGTCTGCTCTTGAATTTACACAGTTGTCTCTAAGTCAGTGACGTAATATTGTGCCTTGTTTCTTACAGCCTGGGTTTTGGCGGTGTGGTTCTCCCCGCTCTTTTGGTTAATTGATTCCTCTGACTGTTATTCAGCAGAGGGGTACGTTGCCTTAAAGAGGTCCTCGTGTTGAGGAGGTCTGGTTCTGGATCGTACCTTTGTACACTCCAGCTTAGACTGAAGACTTTCCGGAGCTGCTCCCTCTTCGGTTATCCCAAGGTCGAGCAACGCCCCGACCAGTTCAGCAACTGGTGAGTAACAGCAAATCACAATCGAAAATCATAACCAAGAATTGTAGTAAACAAACATGAGATTCTAACAATTAGTTGGAACACATGTGGCAACTCGCATCTCTTTGGGGAAAGTGCAGCCGTTTTATCCAAGTATGACATAATCTTACTGCAAGAGACTTGGTTAAAAGAAAAACCAGTTTGGGACGATCACTCAATTGTGTTTCATCCCGCTAAAACCTTGGCTCAGGGGCGCCCTTCATCTGGCATGTTAGTTGCAATTAACAACCATAGAAACTGGCAACTTGATTGGTGGGCTGCTCCAAACCCCTATTTACTACTCACTAAGCTCACCCATTCGAGAGGGATAGTGGCAATCTTGACTATTTATCGCAATCCACTGGGACTATTGGACGATGATTTCTTTTGTGATTTGGAATCCCTATTAAACGAAGTCGCCGAATCCCCCGATATTACCAACATCATTATTATGGGTGACTTAAATTTGCAAATTCTCCCAGAGAATAACTCAAAATTCAATTTGTTTTGCTTAAGATGGCTTCTGATTGTAAAAAATAGAGGTTTACACATTGTTAAACGGGAAATCATATTGTGCCTCCTTTTGCCTTTTATTGGCCTAAGCCTAGTCGCTCTGCGAAGAAAACCACTTTGCAAAGTTCCGATTTTAGATCGACTTCGCCGCCATTTTAGAATCATCTGTCATTTTGATTTCTGTTTGAATGATTCTCTGTTCTAAAATGGCGGACTGTGTTTCTAACTTGCAATCAAGCCTTCCTGACCTCTAGTTAATGGTTAGACTGTCTGAGGGCCGACTGTTTAGACTAGGTAATGAGACCTTGCACTTAGCATGACTTGTTGTCCTAGGATCGTCTGCATTAACAAGCCTCATCCACAAATACACATTGATGACAATGCTATGTAAATCTTGAGCGTGGTCACTGGCAGAACTACATTGTGAAGGGATATGTACTAAGTCTTACTGCTGAATCCAAGAATACATTTTGCCATTGTAACTTGAAGGAAAAGTAAACCCATGTAATCCATGTGCATATTATTGTATAAGCTGTATGTGAACTCGGCACAAACTCTAGACCACTGAACCTGTAGAGGGCTGGACAATATTGTTAGAAATTTATAAAAATGCGAATGTTTAGATGTCCAGCACTCTCCCTCCCCACTCTGACGGGCTGGTACTCATTGCGTGGTGTCGAGAGCCAGATAGCTTTCTGTATCAGATCTGTTTTTCTTTTTAACTGCGCAGTATTAAAGATCTGTGAATCTTTATAGCATGTGTTTGGTGCATTTCTTTTTGTGGTACTCAGCCTCGATATTTCCTTGTTTTTACAGATGGTGCCCGAATAGGGACCCTCAAGATTGATGCCATCTCGTTGAAGTGTTGACGCGGCTATAGGACCGGGATTGGACGGTGAGAAAGGGGGCCCCTTCTTGGATGAGATGCGATACCTCAACAGTACAACCTGATCCCTGGACAGGGAGCCTGCAGTCCGAGACGGCATCTTGACGAGGGTCCATATATCGAGGTGGGCAGTTTTGCCGAAATCACCAACCACGAGGGTCCTTTGTTGTCCTTTGTAATCTGATCGGACCTCCTTTAGTTCTTTGATCAGGTGAGTCGTGACCAGATTCTTAAGTATCCTGATAATTTGATTTGGCGTATTGTCCTTGCGAGAACAATTATTGACCAAGTAACACCAGGAATCTGATATGCCTGAGAAATTGTCTGCCTGTTTCAGGGCATTATTCCGCAGAGACAGACAATCTTTGGAATTTGGCCATCCGGCGCCAGAGCAGGGGTCGCCAGCGTGTACTATGTACTGTAAGCACGGCATTGGTAGTATAGTGTTTGATGATATTTGGCACAGACGAACTAGACATGCTTCCGAACTTCAGTGGCCAATCAATGATAGCTTTGAGATTCCTCGTATAGAATATTTAGAATCTATATTGTTAAAGAAAAAAGCCAGACCTGCAGCATTCGATGTATTGCAAAATTGGAAGAAGGAAGCTATGCAGCAACTCAAAAGTAGAGAGAAACATGCGCGCCAACATATGTCCAACGCTGAGAAAGCGTTATTGTATGATCAAAGTAAACAGTCAGAGTTAGTTAGAAATATGGCTAGGGCTCTTCAACTTGGTATTCAGAAAATATATCCGTCTAAAGATTTTCATGTGTCTGATGAATTAATTGACAAGCTTCTAAATGAACGAAGGCCTGGTGCCACTGCGCCACCTTTGTATGTACCTATTCCTGTATTCCTGCTCCTCCTATTGTTCCTCCTATTGCTCCTCTTCCTCTGGTTATTGTTCTTCCTCCTATCATTGCTCCTCCACATGTACCTCCGCCTTTGCCTACTGTTTCAGGTTTGGTAGATTTGTCTCCTGCACCAGTGATAACACCTTTGTTACCAATTGTACAAGATTTGTCTACTCTTTCTCTTCCTAGTGATTCTGTTCCACTTGTAGTTGATAAAGGAGCAGAATCAAAGATTGTAACTCGCAATACAGTGTCTAAAGAGAGAAAGCGTGATTTGAATGCATGGGCTAGACAGTGCATGGAGAAGGGTGAACAATCTGATATTTTTGCTACACTCTCTAATTTAGAAAGTTTTCCTGATAAAAATGTTTTTATCGAAGGACTGGGAATTCATTTATCCGTAATGTGGAATAGCCTAAATTATGTAGATCTCCCACAGGGGTTGAGGGATCTGAATGTTTTAGCATATTCAAGAGATACCGCAGAGAAATTATATGAGCACGTCGAAAGGGTTTTCGAGTATACAAGGGAGTTAGAAAGGTTACGGAATGAAGAAATTGATGGTGATAGTTTGAGCGCTATTTTTGTACAGAAACTGGTCCTTCCTCTTCGTAAATCGATGAGTGAGGAAACACGAATTTGCACAAAGGATGCAATTAGATGGATTTCAGATATGTCGATATCTCCCACAGAAGTATATGACACGTATAGTCAGTATACGCCAGAAATGCAGAGGAAAGTGATACAGGTCATGATAGAATACCAGCAGGATGAATTTATAAAAAGAAAGATTTGTTTTCCCGCAGAATTATTGAAGATCTATAAGAGAGCTTTTTCGTCTGACACTCCTTCAGCTGCATTAGCGCTCGATTTGGCTCTGTTGCTTAGTAAGCGTTCGGAGTTGCCTACTTCTCAGTTGCCTCTGAGAGAGGTTCCTCTGACATTTGTCCCTAAGGTTGAAGTTCCAGCTGATGCCGCAGCAGGTACAGCTGCTTATGACATTCCTGCACATTATGTATCACAGTTTGTTCACGTCCCGTTCTCAAGACAGGAAGTGAACACCATTAGACAATCCATCCCAGATATTAGAAAGAATCCAACAGGGTTCTATAAAGAGATAGAATCTGTCTTGCAATCATCAGTATTTACTCTGAGTGATATTGATTTGTTATTTCCCGTGCTCCTACCCATTGATTTGTGGAAACAGATTAGGACAGTAGATGATGTACCAGGGTTAAGGGACACATGGGATAATATGGCTAGGCAGGATAGAGATAGACAGCTGGCAAGAGACCGCCACAGGTAATACTGACTTTGCCTGATAGAATAGTGACGAAACTGAAAGCCTTAATTCCTGAGAGAAGGATTGTTTGGGACAAACGTACTGCTTGTGTCCAAGGAAAGTCTGAGGGTGCTACCGAATTCTTTAATCGGTTTGAACAAGTCTGGAAAATGACTATTCTTAGACAAATTTGTGCGTGAATTGTTATCTGACATCCAGTTGCAAATTATGTCTTCCGAGAGCGCTTGGCAAGCTAAGCCTCAATCTGAAGTGTTGCATATGGCGCAGTATTATGAAAACCGAGTCAATAATGAAAAGGAGAGGATTGAAAAGAAAAAGGGAGACCTGAAAACTAAGGTGTTGTTGCAGCAGATTGTTAGAGGTCCTAGAGGGGGTAGTACACAGTTTAGAGGACAGTATGTTCCACAAGGTAATGTGCTGTTAGATCCTTTACATGCACACCAATGTGCTTATTGTAGACAAGAGGGTCATTGGCGAGCACAATGCCCGATCCTCCAGCAGAGGTCGAATAACACATTTGGTATCATGGGTAGATGATACAAAGGCTGCCCTGGGGCATGGGGTCATGGTAGAAGCCAGTTTTCTCAGAATTCACAGCCTTTTCCACAAGACAATCAGTCACTGAGTGTGGATAATAGAAACATTTTTGATCATCCTTCGACTGCATATATCTCTGAAGACCTTCCTTTTTGACGATATATTGTTTTATTAGGATTGCCCGAAGCAGGGTTTGGAACCGACACCTATTCCTGTTAATCAGAAAGGTCCCTACGTTGAAATGATAGTGGTAAATAGGAAACATCTATTCTTGATAGATACAGGAGCACAGAAGTGTTCCATTGACCATTCACGGGTTCCAAATATTCCACTGTCAGGGCAAACCAATGTTTCTGTAGGGTTTTCTGGTACGCCAGTGGTTAGTCCGGTTTCTTCACCGGTACCGATTACACTGGGTGCATTTACGGATCACTGTCCGTTTCTTTTGACATCGAACTGTGGAGAGAATTTGCTGGGTTTGAATCTGTTGAAAGAATTAAATGCGGTAATGGATGTGCATTTGATGATTTCACCACAGCAACTTTCTGCCTCACAGTTCCTGACCAGAACTTTGCCGCCGGAATTTAGTGATGTTCCAGAGTGTTTATGGGCGATTGATGACAACGATGTTGGTGTCCTACAGATTGAGCCTGTTAAATCATTTTGAAACAAGGAGTAAAGTTGCCACGTATTCCTCAATATAAGATTTTGGTTGATGGTGAGCAAGCTTTGAAGTGTATAGTTTCCGATTTTGTACACCGTGGGGTAATTGAGAAAATTGCAGGTAGCTTGTGCAATAGTCTGATTTTGCCTTTGTATAAGAAAGGAGATAATGCAATTCCTTTTAGTTTTATCATTGATTTATGCGCTATTAATAAAATTGTTGCTCCACAATTTCCTATTGTGCCTGATGTAACAACGATATTAACTATGATCCCAGCTTCTGCTACTCATTTTAGTGTTGTAGATCTTAAAAATGCTTTCTTTAGCATTCCTAAACACAAGGATAGCAGATACCTGTTCGTGTTCACCTTAGGGGGGCGCTCGTTTACATTCACCCGTGCGCCCCAAGAGTACACTGAAAGTCCGAGCATCTACAGTAGGGCTTTGAAAGAGCAGCTTGATACACTCGAGTTGCCTACCACTTGTACATTGCTTCAGTATGTAGATGATCTTCTTTTAGCTGCTGATTCAGAAAGTGCCTGTAAGGAGGGCACTGTTTTGTTGCTTGTTCACCTAGCAAAACATGGACATAAAGCTTCACTGAAAAAGTTTCAATATTGTCGACAGGAGGTCACCTATTTAGGCTATCTCCCGCCAAAGGAGGGAAGAAGGTTGACACCTGAACGGATTAAAATCATTTCTAGAATGTCTGTCCCAAATACACAGAAGGAAGTCAGAGCCTTGATAGGAATGGCTTCTTACTGTAGGCAGTGGATCCCAAACTTCTCACTAGTGATTAAACCAATGTTGGCTTTGACAAAGAAGGGCATTTCTTTGCCATTGCCATGGAACTTGGAACACCAGAAAGCTTTCGATCTGCTCAAGACTGCACCGTGTTCAGCACCAGTTTTGGGCACACCAAATTATGAAAAGGCCTTCGAGTTGTATGTGCTTTGGCTGTATTAACGCAGGAACATGGAGGGAAGAATAGGCCGTGCGGTTACTTTTCTTCCGCCCTTGATCCTGTTGCATGCGCTTTGCTGAGATGTCTGAAAGCTGTCGCTGCTGCTGCTGCGTCTGTAAAACAGTGCGAGGGTATGGTCCTAGGCCATGCTTTAACCTTGTTGGTACCTCACTCTGTAGATGTTCTATTAAATAGAACGCAAACACAAAACCTCACCTCCGCACGATTAACGAGATATGAGTTGATCTTGTTTGCACCGCATATACAAATTAAGAGGTGTTGTGTATTGAATCCGGCTGAACTATTACCTTTCCCGCAAGATATTGCTTGCAGTGACGAAATATCACATGACCGCCTTTACACCACGGAACAAGAAACTAAAGGCAGGATTGATCTGAAAGATACACCTTTGAACGACCCACAAGGGGAGATGTTTTGCGATGGCTCCTGCTTCAAACTTCAGGATGGTACATCCATGGCTGCTTATGCCATCACTACATTAAGCACGATTGTGGAAACCAAACGAATTTCATATAACTCCGCGCAGGCCGCAGAGATTATTGCATTGACTCGAGCTTGTGAACTTTCCAAAGGGCTTCGAGTAAACATATATACTGATAGTCAGTATGCTTTTGGGTAGTTCACAACTTTGGTAGACTTTGGGCAGGACGAGGTTTCCTGACCTCACATGGAACTAAGATTCACTATGGCTCCTTGATAGTGCGGTTACTTTCAGCGCTAGCACTTCCCACTCGGTTAGCAATCATGAAATGCGCAGCCCATCAGAAAATCAAAAATGATGTAGGAAAAGGGAACGCTTTTGCTGACCAGATAGCCAAACAAACTGCTACTGATCACTATTCAGATATGTACACTACAAGGGAAGCCACGAATGTCTGTACCATAGATGAGGGTATTGAATCTGTAAAGAATATCCAAGCCGATGCCACTCTAGAAGAAACTAAGCTATGGGCTGAGGGTTTGGCGAGGTTGGATGATGATGGGTGTTGGGTGGATAAGTTAAAGGGAAAATGGATGCTGCCAGATGCGTACATTACTATGATGGTCGCAATGGCTCATGGCCCCACCCACATCTGTGCAAGGAAAATTTGTAAAAATTGTCTGGGTGAACGATAACATCTCAAAAACAGCTGAGCGTTTTGTCCAGAGTTGCAGGATCTGTCTACAGCACAATATGGGGAAGGGTACATCGACACCAAGGGGTAGTTTTGGTCCACCTTCTGTCCCCTTTGAAGTGATTCACTTTGACTTCATTGAAATGGTGCGTTGTAGTAATTTTAAATTCGTTTTGGTTGTTATTTGCGCCTTTAGTAAATGGGTTGAAGCCTTTCCTGTAAAAGATGCAACAGCAATGACAACGGTGAAAACCATGCTTAAAAAATATTTTCCTACGTTAGGTTTGCCAAGAGTCATCTGGTCGGACAATGTTCCACATTTTATCGCTGCTGTAATTCTGCAGATATGTGCAGGATTGCAGATCGATAAACGGTTCCATTCAGCTAGACATGCTCAGAGTGCTGGATTGGTAGAGAGACGCGACAGAATTTTAAAGAACAAGCTCGCTAAGACGTGTGCCGGCACCAATTTGAAATGGCCGGACGCCTTACCGATAGTGTTACTGTCAATGCGCACCACCCCAGAGACTAGGACTGGGCTCTAACCATATGAGGTGGTCATGGGTAGGCCAGCTAACATTTGGAACCTCCCAAATCCCAGGGCTTTGAGGGACATTGAGCATGTGCTTCTTTCCGATTATTGTGACCGGTTAACTAAAAATCTGTATTTGATTTACCAACAGGTGCGAGAAGCCCTTCCAGTAAAGTACGAGGGGCCAGGTCATAGTATCCGGCCTGGGCAGTGGGTGCTTGTGAAGGCATTTGAACGAGCATCCTGTCTCGCACCACGGTGGAGAGGCCCACACCAGGTCCTCCTGGTCACGCAGACTGCCGTACGAGTGACTGCAAAGAAACACTGGATGTACGCTTCATATGTCAAGAGGATACCTTTCCCTTTGCTACATGACAAGGAAGATACCGAGAAACCTACCTGTTCTGCTCCCAACGATCACTCAGCATTGAGCAGTACTCAGGGTGCTTCGGAGATACTCCTTGAGCCCGCAGGGCCTGGGGAAACTGCTGCTTCATCTCCACACTCTCCTACAGATCCTTTTGCATCTCCGTCCGGTTCTGCTGCAAATTCATCACTTCCATAAGGAAGCAACGAAACGCTGTTCGCAGATCACACTGTGCCAGGAGTCACAAGGTACAATCTGCGTTCACGAAGCTAGACTTTCTGCACGGTTCGGCTATGCCCACAAGGAAAATCATCATAGGGCTTGTCCTTTGCCCTGTGTTTTGCATTCGAAGGAAAGTTGTTGGTTGGGGATAGGGAAAGACTAAGAAAACACGTGATCTTGAGATCACCAGCAAAACGAACTATGGTGCTTTTCATTTCAAAGGAACAGTGCCTGTTATCGCCTCTACTAGTACGGAACAAATAAGTGACTGTGTGGCCAGCAAAGACAATGGACGATCGGATACATGGTCTTTCAAAACGTATTGTTTTCTTGTAATTATGTTAACCAGTTTCACAATAGTAATTGCTTTAGGATTTTGGTACATGGAAGAAGTATGCCCGCTCGAAACATTTTTGCCCACTGAAAATGTACCCACTGTATCTGCACCTTTTGTGCATCTGTACACTCTACCCCCTAGACACTCACTACACAGACAGAGTTACCACAATAACACACTACTGCTTATAATGAATGCAACACATGCCATTTTGAACAGGTCTAACTGTTGGGTCTGCTCTCATTTGCAGCAACATGGAGACAAAGGGTTGTGCTGGTATATTCATCCTTTGCCTCTAACCACTGCATGTTATGCTTCTCTAAGGGCACTATTCTTTGGCCGATGGAATGATAGCATCTCGGGGAACTTTGATGGAACGAATTTGAATGAGTTTGAAAGACAAGTTCTAACGCCCCTGGGATGCTCACTTTTCGCAAATAGAAGCAAGCTTAATGTAGCTTCCATTAGGCCTTCTGATAGACTGTCTCGACCTTTTCAATCTTTGATCTCTTTCAAGATGGCTCCTATAGGCAATAGGGATGCCACGCCACCTTCCTATACTGTCAATCGTAGCCCCAACTCAGTTTCTTTCTGCATACAGAGGAATGGTACTCAGTCAATGGGTGATTTCAAGGGTTGCACCAATGTTGCGAACCTGACCAGTGAGGATAGACCTTTGTATGTAGGCAAACCTGTCTACTTTGTCTGCGGTAATTAAGCTTTCCCATGGCTACCTAGGGAATGGCAGGGAACCTGTTATTTAGGAATTCTGTTGCCAGGGGTATTTTTAGCTAGATCCACAGAAATCTCTAGGGCTCGTCCAAGACGGGACGAGAATGGCGATACTCCTCCACAAATTCTGGGCGATGTAGCGAAATCCTTTGTACCTTTTTGGGGTCAGATTATGAATTCCGAGGATATCAGAAGACCAGCGAGAGTACTGGAGAAAACCATCAACCGGACCACTGACATACTCTATAACATGACTCTAGAACAGAAAGCAATAAGGTTAGTGGCACTACAGAACCGGATGGCATTAGACGTCATCCTGGCTGAGCGTGGTGGAGTATGCAAATTAGTGGGGTCCGCCTGTTGCGTTTTCAAACCAGATTCCTCCCCAACCATCTTTAAGGCTTTACAAAATCTGCACGTCCTTAGTTCAGAAGTGCATGTTCCCAAGGGAAATTTGGATCTTAGCGCTTGGTTCTGGGACTTCTTACGATCTTGGGGATGGAAGCTTCTTTCAGTCTTATTGATAATTCTGGGTATTCTGTTGTTCTGCTGTTGCTGTATACATTGTCTTCCTGCCATATGTTCAATGTTAGGGGGATGTTGTGCACAGACAATGGGAACGTTGGGACCAAAGGTACGCGCACCGGAAAGAATGACCAACGAATTGGTCTTGAAGGAAATTTCTGTTACAGACCTTCTGGCGATCGATATCTCCGATGATTGTGATTCAGGTTTTATGGACATTGAGACGTGGAGTTAGGCGTAAAGTGAATAGTTATAGTTTGGCGCTTGGCTTAGGCCAAACAGAAGGTTTGTCAAACGGGAAATCATATCATGTCTCCTTTTGCCTTTTATTGGCCTAAGCCTAGTCGCTCTGCGAAGAAAACCGCATTGCAAAGTTCCGATTTTAGATCTACTTTGCCGCCATTTTAGAATCATCTGCCATTTTGATTTCTGTTTGAATGATTCTCTGTTCTAAAATGGTGGACTGTGTTTCTAACTTGCAACCAAGCCTTCCTGACCATAGAATCTAGTTAATGGTTAGACTGTCCGAGGGCCGACTGTTTAGACTAGGTAATGAGACCTTGCACTTAGCATGACTTGTTGTCCTAGGATTGTCTGCATTAACAAGCCTCATCCATGAATACACAATGATGACAATGCTATGTAAATTTCGAGCATGGACACTGGCAGAACTACACTGTGAAGGGATATGTACTAAGGCTTACTGCTGAATCCAAGAACACACTTTGCCATTGTAACTTGAAGGAAAGGTAAACCCATGTAATCTGTGTGCATATTATTGTATAAGCTGTATGTGAAGTCGCACAAACTCTAAACCACTGATTACTAACCTGTAGAGGGGCTGGACAATATTGTTAGAAATGTATAAAAATGCAAATGTTTAGATGTCCAGCACTCTCCCTCCCCACTCTGACAGGCTGGTACTCAATGCGGGGTATCGAGAGCCAGATAGCTATCTGTATCAGATCTGTGTTTCTTTGTAACTGCGCAGTATTAAAGATCTGTGAATCTTTATACCCCGTGTTTGGTGTATTTCTTTTTGTGGTACTCAGCCTCGATATTTCCTTGCTTTTACAACATGTGTAATGGTGCATTACCTGGAGATATAATTCCACAAATCACATGGCAGAGAGGAGGATGCACATCAATTCATATGTTTGTGGTGGCTACAAGCTTTAGAGTTGTACCCCAAACTTTCAACAACCACAACATGCTAGTACTGGTGTGGTTGGTTAACCTGGGCTCCTCTGATAATGTTACATTTTGCTTTCCTCAGAAAATGATTGTCAACAATGCTCGAACACGTCTAAGTTGGAACCCTCAATCTTTGTTGGCTTTCCATAAGCAGGTGGTTAATTGTAATTATGATACCACTGAGACATACACTGATTATACCACCTACTTACATTGCTTTCGCGAGAGGGTACTCTCTCGTTCACAAGTGCAATTTCAATTTCGGTACAAATTTGATCCCGTAGTGCAATTTAAGAAAGCACTATTACACAAAAATAAAAAGCTTGTAGCATCTTCCAACTGTGCAAATAAACACGAGCAGCTTCGTGCTCTACATTGTCAGCATAGCAATTGAATGCGCAGCCATCAAATACAGTTGTTACAAATCAATGGCGAAAATATGCTGAGAAGTGTTTTGGGCAAAAATTCAGCTAAAACCTGGACAATGATAAATGCAGCAAACAACTTAACACAACAATCAGTCCAGATTAATGGCGTTAGCAAGTCAGATTGGATAGCACACTTTTCTACCCTTTATCAAAAACCGACAGGGTGGGAATCTCGTGTTCCCGTGGAGATTTCCAGCTATGATGGCCTTATTATTAATGAGGAGGATATTCTCACAAAGATTAAAAAACTCAATAACTTGCGTGCCCCTGGCCCTGATGGGTTAAGTAACTATGGGCCTCATTACACGGAAGGCGGTAACCATGGCGCTAATAGCACCATGGTTGCCTCCAGTATTTTACTGTGTCTGCCTTGGTCACTCCAAGGTGAGCGGGGGCGGTAATTCCCCATTCACCAAGGCCCTTCCCCATTCCCATTTTTGCCCCATAGGGCATAATGGGAATGGGGAAGGCGCTAATTACGGTACCGCAAATTGCGGTACCGTAATTAGCACCAAGGTCCCTTTGCGGCACCCTTCTTTAACGGCTGGTAAAACCGTTAAAGTTGGGTCCCGCAAAGGGAACTCGTAGTAAGGCGATAAGGGTTAACGGTCACCGGTAGCATTACCGGTGACCGTTAACCCTTACCGCCTTCTGTGTAATGAGGCCCTATGTCTTTAAACAAAATGATGAACAGTGGGCAAAAATTCTTTAAAAAATCTTCAATCAGATTCTGGCTGTTAACAAGATCTCTTCCTCCTGGCTATCTGCCATAATTGTGCCAATCTTCAAAAAGGGGGATCGGTCCGTAGCTAGCAACTACAGGCCCATCTCTCTTCTAGACACTCTGGGCAAACTGTTTGCTAAATTCATACTTCAACTACTGGACCCATGCTGAAGGTATTAGAGACCCCTTCCAAACAGGTGTTATTTCTGGGATGGGCATGTCTGTCAATCTTCTAACTTTGGCATCTATCACTCACAGTCACCATATCAGAAAACAAGCACTCTACATGGCGTTTATAGATTTAAAAGCGCCTTTTGACTCAATTTCCAGAGAACTGCTTGTACATAAACCAATGCAACGAGGGTGTCCACAGTACATAATCTCCCTTATCAAAGATCTACATGATAACGACACGATGCAGGTTAGATTGTCTGGTGATGGGAAACTCTCGGCACCAATCAACGTCCATCGTGGAGTAAGACAGGGCTGCACCCTTGCATCCGCCATCTTCAATTTTTTATTTCTGACTTATCCAAGGCTTTTCTAAACATTCTAATTGATTCACCAAAACTGGCTCAGAAATAAATTCCATTCTTAATGTATGCGGATGACTTGGCCATAATATCCAAAACACCAAGTGGACTACAAAATGCACTAGACACTCTTACTGTATACACTCAAGACAACTATCTATCCATTAGTCTTGACAAATCTAAGATCATGATATTTAATGTGTCTGGCAAGCACAGTTCTAAGGGTAAAACGTGGACCACCAGAGATAAAAGCTTGCAAGTCATTTGCCTCTATACCTATTTGGGTGTGCAAATAGCTAGCCAAGGGGCAACCGAAATCTATAAACAGCTCTTGATTGATAAGGTTCAAACCAATACTAATCAAAGAAGATAAGGCAAATTTTCAGCCTTGCCGGCATTGACGTATTATCAGCAGAAAGCCACACCTACTTTGTTATACGCCACTGAAACTAGACCCATCCTGACCAAGGAGTTCTGGTCCCTGTTAGAAGGCAAATATTGGCGAAGAGTACTTAACTTGCCTAATTGCATACCGCTCCCCTTGGTACGCTACGAGCTGGGTCTTATCTCCTTGTCCAGCAGATACACTTGGCATGTAAATGCACTGTTCAGAAAGGGCATCATGGCCATTGAAACTAACTCTGTATTGGGAATCTTGGCTGATTATGTGTTCACATCATCTGATTTGTTTATAAGGAAATGGAGAGCCTATGTGGTTCAGGCCATGGCTGATATAAACGGATCTGTAACCATATTGCTCCAAAATCATATGCAAGTCAAAATCAGATTATATGCAATGGACTGGGCCAACAATTGCGAGATGTGTGCAAAATATAGTGACTGCAACCCAGATGCCTATCGGCAAAAAACACATAGCACACCTGAAGCATATTCAGTGCAATCTCTGTCTTCGGCTCATAGACAGCACTTTCTGCGATTAAGACTTAATCTATGGCCGACCAGACCGGTTTTGATGCGCAGTAGGGCCATTAATGAAGCCACAAACTTATGGCGTTTTTGCCTAGATGCCAGCAGAAGAGAAGATCTACAGCACTTATTGACTGAGTGTAAAGCACTCCTACTGCAGCTCCAACGTCACTTCAAAGCAATTGTTGATCAATATGATGTTAAAACCCCCACCACTCTGTGGCAGTTGATCTATTGTGGCTATTCTGTCAAAGTGCGAATATGTGCCATAGCGCTTTTGCATGAGCTTAAGCTGCAAGAGAATACGGGGCTTTTAGGCGCTGAGTCTTAAATTTGGCAACAAAGATTGTGTGCTCTGCATAAAAATTAATGTATCTTCTTTCATCTATTTTAGGTTCATGATTAGTTTTATATCATTTTTGTATTCCTTCATATTCACAGGTATGCAATTTTATGTGGTGTTCTTCTTGTTTTGTATTCTTTTGTCATTGTTTTATTTCGAAGTTTTGAAAATCTTCAATGTTAAATTTTGTAAAGTTGATATTTCTCAGCTAAAACAATAATTTTAAAAAATATATATATATCGTTATTCTACAGGTTGCCCAGGAGGGGGGATCTCCAGACAGAACTGTGTCTAGGTAACGGGGCCAGTATTCTGCCTATTGTTCTAACCAACTGCTTTCCTCTTATGTCCATTGTTGGTTTCCTTTACAAACTGATTTGTGTGACATTTAACCGTACAGTTGATGCACTTTAATGAGATCTAATAGTAATGGTGGTACCACCTAGAACTGTATATTTGCCATTGTAGATAACCGAGTACAAAGTGAGTTATCGTGATATTGTACATAACCTTGAACATTAATTATATAAAGACTGTGTTTTAACTAATACAGTGTGTGGACATTCCTTTGTGGGGGCTTGAGGACTACACTGTACTTATGAACCAGCCTGCATCACCTCCTGAGAAGCTAGGCCTTGATTGCTCGTCTATTGCTACCTTATAGAGAATCTTGGCTGGGGTCCTCTGTGCCTCTCCTCTAACATATAGAGAGCAGAAATACAGACTCCCCCCTCCAGTCTTTACAGTAAGGCTTGTCGGGCCATGGAGAACCTGACTCCCATGTTCCCCGCAGATGCCGCTAGTGTCACTGTTGGGAGTGGATGATCAACTAAAAAGACGATTTGCAAGCACTGGGAACCGGTGGGCATTGCAACATTGGGAGACCTGTGGCAAGAGGGGAAGGTTATAGAATTCGATGTGCTTATAGACGAAACCAGACTACACCAGGGTGGTACAGTCTTTGAGAGAATCATGGACTGAATCGGCGCTGGTAGATCAACCCGACGAAGCCATAGAAACAATCTATGATATCTCGGAAGGAGGACACGAGGTCTCCCGAATCTATGAACTCTTGATATCTAGGGTGGAAAAGGAGGTAACGCAACTGAGACGGGATTGGGAGGAAGAAGTGGGAGCACCCATGCATGATGGGCTGTGGGAAAGGGCCCAGAGATATCACAAAAAAGTGTCCAGGAATGCGAGGTTGCAGCAGATCCAACTATACGTAACTCACGGATTGTTTTTGTTGACTTTTGTTGTTATAAAAAATAATAAAAATAGTTTAAATACCTGTTTTACCTCCTGATTATATTCCAATTCTCACACCCCGCCAATAGAACTTCCTTCCCACTACATTAGGCCCAACCCCACTCTGCTGGGCTTCAAGCCTGCTCCAAAAACAGCACCCTTGCTTGAAGGAGAGCCTGAGCTGGCAACTCTCCTTCCTTTGCCCCTTGGTTGAACCCACTCTCTTGGCGTCAAAGACTGACCCCATTGCTCTTTGCTGTGTGCTGTCTTGAATGTTATTGCATTGCTTTCTGTTTTCCACCTTGTGCCACTGTCTGGGATTTGTGAGCTGGAATTGTTGTCCTTGCTGCTTTTCCTGCCAGAAGGTCTACAGAGTCACACCGAGCCGGGAAATGATTGCATGTCTAAACATCATAGAGGAACTGGAAGAGGACAAACTCCAGGTTCTGTTCGCTCTAATGCGCAATTCAAATGATCCCCCTTATTCCCCTGAAGTGGTCTCCGTCAGGGTTGGCTTATGGCATTCACAGCTGTCTAAAGGCTTTCGGCTATAGGTCTTCGGTGCTCTTGGGATGCCTGGAGTCGATGACTTCCCAGGTGCCCGTGAACTTGATGGTCTCCCCTTATGGGCATCTGGAATGTTTGTCCACTATCATGAGGATATATGATATGATCCACTGAGGAGTGACAAAAAACCAGTATGTACTTATTCCCACTGACATTGTCCGCTTCCTTGTTTGATATATGATACAATATGGTATACGTAATTTATAATGTGTCTGTACACACCTGTTTCTAGGCACGACAAAACAATGGAGGGAGACAGAGGAAGGGCAAAACAAGAGATCTTACTAGGACTTGTGTCAAAGAGATCATGCAAGTGCGATAACGCAAGGTGCAGGGGGGACGGAGAAGGGGAAGTGCTGGGAGAGGAAAAGGGGAAGTGCAATCAGGGCAGCATTTCTTTGAGTAAGTGCAGCCAGGGCAGCGCGGCTCTAGGTAAGTGCAAGGAGGCAGGGGACTGTAGGGTTACAGTTACAGCCCCTATGTGTGTGGTAAGCACAGAGGCAGTGCAGGGGGGACTGGTCGTGGAGAAGCCTAGTACACGGGAGACTCTGAGGGTAGCCAGGCCGCCAGTCAGCGCATCAGACAGGTAGGTCCACAGGGGAGAGAGGGAGAGAAAACGGAGGCGAAAGGGAAGGTCTTGAGCTGCTTCAGGAACTTCAGGTGGTCCGGCTCAAGTTTGAGTGGGGCAGGAAGGCCATTCCAGAGAGGGAAACTGCTGAGGAGAGTGATCTACCACCCACTCTCTGCCTTGAGAAGCATCTGACCCTCAGAGAGTTAGAGGTGACTGAGTGAAGCGCTCGAGACGGAAAGTGTTTTGGAAGAGAGAATTAGATGTAGTGCGGGCCTGGCCCCAGAAAGCCTTGTGGATGATGCAGAGGGTCTTGAACTTGATCCTTACAGCTACCGGGAGCCAGTGGAGAGATTTCAGGGCTGGAGAGATACAGACCCTGGGCTTGAGGCCAAGGAGAAGTCTTGCAGTCCTGTTCTGGATTAGTTGCTGTGGGCAGAGAGTAGAGGAAGGCAGATTGAGAAAGAGGCTGTTGCAGTAATATAGCCTAGAGAGAACCAGGGCTCTGGAGACAGTGAGCTTCTGGGGGAAAGTGAGAAATGGAAGAATACATCTGAGGAGGTGCAGCTGGTAGTAGGCCTTCTTGGCAAGGTCTGTGATGTGAGGAGAGAGTGGAGTAGAAGATGACACCAAGGTCTTTTGCCTCACAGGAAGGTGAAGGAAGAGGGCCAAGGCGGGGAGCCAGAGAGCGAGAGGGAAAGCAGGAGCAGGGGTAACTAGGAGAAGGAACTCAGTCTTACTGGCATTAAAGCAGAGATCGTTGGAGGTGCACCAATCCTGAATTGCGGATATACAGTCGGGAATGAGAGGAGAGGAGGCTGAGGGGAGCATGAAAGAGAGCTGCGTGTCATCAGCATATCATTGAAAGTTAGAGTAGAAGGTACAGATAAGGTAGGCCAAAGTGGCCAAGTAGACATTGAAGAGCCAGGTTGAGACGTTAGAGCCCTGAGGAATACTACATGCGGAAAGAGAGGTGGTGGAGAGAAAGTATCCAAGTTGACCTGGGAGGGTCAGTCCAGGAAGAAGTAGGACCTGCTCAGGCACTCACAGAGTCGATTGATCAGGATGGCGTGATTGACCATGTCAAAAGCTGAGGAAAGGTCAAGGAGAATGAGGACAGAAGGAAGGCTTGAAGGAAGGCTTGACTCGAGATTAGTGAGCAGATCTTCATGGGTGTTCAGGATCGCAGTTTCTGTGCCTCTGGCTGCTAAGAAGCCTGACTGATGGTCACGGGGACAACCAACAGATTCAGTGTTGAGCGTAAGCTGGGCGATAGCCAGCTTTTCTAGGAGCTAGCCCAGGAAAGGAGTGATAGAGATCGGGCTGTAGTTTGCCAGACAGGTAGGATTGGCAGAAGGTTTTTTTTAAGGAGGGTTTGCACAAGAGAGTGCTTGAGGAGAGAGGGGAAGTTCCAGTGGCAAAACAACGGTCGCAGAAATCCCCCATGGCTGGAGCTAGTGTGTCAATGTGGTCCTTGATGGTTCTGGAAGAGCAAGGAAGCACCTGTATGGACGACACTTTCATATATCGGACTTGTCTACAAACCTCATCAGGTGTAGTTGGAGAGAAGGAGGAGAAGGGAGGAGAGGGAGAGGCGGGCAGAGGGGGGCTGAGAGAGTTAGGGGGAGTGGAAGAGGAGAAAGAGGACAGGATGTCCTGAGTTTTTGGGGTGAAGTGAGAAGCCAGAGCCATACAGAGGGCCTGGGAGGGAACAGGAGAGATGGAGACTGCAGAAGGATTGGCCAGCTCCTTGCAGATTTTAAAGAGTTCGGCCATGTTGTTAGAGGCCGCAGAGATGCAGGCTTGCATGTGGCCTCTCTTCTTGGACAGGACATAGAGTCTGTATTGTCGTTGGAGCAGGGAGCTGGCCAGTTTGTCTGAGGATGCACCCCATGCCATCCACTTTCTCTCAGCCACCCTACACTTGCGTTTCAGGGTGGCGAGGTCGGAGTCATACAAAGAGTGGCACTTGGAGGTAGGCTACGGACGAATTCTCATAACTCCACCCAAACACTCACCTCCCATATCATTATGCTTACTCTCTATTCTACACCAACACACAATTAGAGTGCAGCTACACCCCTCGATCATTTTCGGCCTGGCTGCTCACATACGAACATTACTCCATGAACATCTCATTATTCTAATAAAACGCAGCTACACCCCACACATAAGCATCCTACACAGGCCTAACGCAGCCAGAACCCAGTCTTTGTGTCCATCCTCCAGACTGCACACATTCAGCTGATATCAAATACCACCACACCTAATGCTAGGCTGCAGCTACCATTAGGCAATTGCATCGGCTGTCCACATAATTGGTGCACCCAAGCACCCTATGACACCTTACTCTCTCAACTGACCTGGACTACAGTCCCTGAGGGCATTCAACCTAACAGAGCTTTGAGATCATATCCATGATATATAGAGCGCTAAATAAATGCCAAATAACATAACATAACAGCGGCAAGGACATCCAGAGTGTTGGCGATAGAAAAATGTAAGTTAGAGTGGGCTGTGTTAGAGTGTGAGTCAGCCGCAGGCGTTGGAGGAGCAGAGAAAGTAGCGGCAAAGGCATCCACTGACACACGCTTTATGTGCCGAATGACAGAGAAGGTAGGTGGCAGTGCTGGAAGGGGCTTAGCCTGGGTAACAGAGAGCGTCAGGAGAGAGGAGAGCAGAAAGTGGTCCGTCCAGGAGAGAGGAGTGGTGAGAGGGTTTGAGAAGGGGATGTTTGAGGAGATGAGAACATTCAAGGTATGTCTGGCAGAGAGTGTTGGACCAGAGGATCAAATGGAGAGAGAGAGTGTTGCAGTGGTTGCGGAAGAGCCCCGAGTAGGGATTAGAAGCATCCAAGTGTATGTTGAGGTCTCTGAGGAGGAGAAGTTGAGAGGTAGAGGCAAGGAGAGAAGAGGCGAGGTCAGCCCACTCCGAGAGGAAGAGGGGGCCCTGGCCCGGTGGCCTGTAGATGATGGCCAAAGTCAGAGAGGGGCCAGGAGAGATAGAGAGCCTGCAGACCATGAATTCAAAGGAGGAGTAGGCCTACGTGGGAATGACAGAAGCAGGGACCCACTCTGGAAAAATCAGAGCTGCTCTACCTCCTGGATGGTTGGTTCTGGGTTCGGAGAGGATCTTGTAGCCAACAGGGAGGAGAGTGTCAAAACTTGTGACAGATCTGGCTGTGAACCATGTCTCGGTGGGAGCGAGGCCATCCATGTCAAGTTCTTGGAGGAGGTGGCAGATTTCAGAGGAGTGTTTGACAGCAGAGCGAGAGTTGAGAGTAGCGATATGGAGCAGGTTGCTACATTTTAAAGACTTCCGTGGAGGGGTACAGGCATGAGGTATGCCCTGCGGAAGTCGTAGAGGGGCCCGAGAGTAGGCAGACATGGTAGAGCGTGGTGGCAAAGTAGCCAGAAAGGAGGAGGAGGGGGTGCCCAAGAGACAGTGGAAGAAGGAGGTGACGGATGAGCCAGAAAGGTGCTGATAGGAGTAGCAGGAGAAGGAAGGAAGTTGATAAGACGTGGGAGACACCTATCGAAAAGGAGAAGATTGGGCTGAGTGCCCTGGACTAAGACGGTGCCATTCAGATAGACATTAAGGATGGTCTTGGAGGAGTGGAAGGGGGCCAAGTGGACCGCCCACAGAGTGCCGCCATTAATGGGAGAGGCAGAAAAAGGAGAGAGAATAGAGACCATATGAGGGGTCCGTAGGTCTAGAGCGGGAATTACAAAGAGGATCCTGGTAAAATTCTGTCTGGAGGAAGCACAGATTTAGGTATCATCGATAGGGAGGCATGAGTTGTAGATCAGGATGTCCCTCTTGAACCTCTTCCTTCCCGACTTAGAGTGATACGATAGGAGATCGAGTAGCAGTAGGAGAAAAGAGGGGAGACAGAAGGCACCATAGAGGGTGCAAGGCAGAAGTAGAAGGAGGAGGGAGCAAAAGAGAGAGGAGAGATGCAGGCACCAGCGCTGTGCAATGCAGGATGCATGGGGGGGTCACACAGTTGGGGACACACAGAGGAGGCAAACAGGTACACTCAGCAGCACAAACGGTACCCCCCGCGGGTTGGGGTCCTAGAGAGAAGGGGGAGAGCCTAGTGGGGACAGTTCGCAGTACAACAGAAACCACAGTGGATGATACGCTAGGGAATGGGAGAGAGCCTAATAGGACACAGTTCCAATAGCAACAGAGTCACAGTGAGGGGGACCTATAAGGGGAGAGAGCCTAGTGTACACACACAATTACACTGGGTACTAATCAAGGACTGGAACCTAGAGAGGGAGAATAGGTCTGGGAATTAACCAGAGAGCAGATGGAGGTGGTCTTTCTTTGTGGTGGGATCCTTGACACAGTACGTTCGCTTATAGCCGATCCCCCTAAACCATACGTACCCAAAGAGATGGGCCTTCATCTTAACCATGTGTAGGCAGATGTGATGTCTTGTAAGCATCCCTCTTGTTCCATTGATTGGGTATTTTCCACCAATGTGAGTGATGTCGGAAGAGCTATATTAGTAATCATTGAAACATGCTCCTCCGCAGTCACAGGCTCCTGAACTTCTTAGTGTGTAGTTGATCTTAGGTGACAGAATGCATATGGGATTCTCTTGACTAGGATGAAAGATCAGATCAAAGACATACCCTCACAGGTTCTGCATCCATTTGTCAATCTTTCCAGGAGGGAGAGGGGCCATGCCTTGAAAGAAAGGTACCACAAGCTTGTGATCATTTATCATTTCAAAATGATGTCCATTCATTTAGAGGTGAAAGCGGCGTACACTCCATAGCACTCCAGTTGCTTCTCTTTCAATTTGTGAAAACCTCCGATTCGGTTGAAGTTAGTGCTATGTTGGCATCGGTAACAGTGTTTTTATGCCTTAATGGTCTGTAAGCGCTGCTCCTAGGCTGCATAGATCTGGACCCTTCACAAACAGTCTCCTTTTTGTATCAAAATATGGCATTGTGTCTATAGCAGTTAATGTGTAGAGGAGGTCCCAAATATAGCCTGCACTCCAGCTGCCCATTTTGAAGTACCAGGAACGTTCACACCGAGATATGCGACGTATGGTGACCAAATAAACCAGCAGAGAGCCGCATTAGGGCTCTGCCCAGTGCCCATCAGAACAGCAATACCTATTGAAGTGCCAATAACCAGACAACCATGGGCAGTAAGGTATACATTGAGAAAACCCTACCAGCAAATGACACGAAATAAAGATTGCTTAAACACTGTCCCAGAAGAAACTCAACAGGCCTTAATTGAAGACGAATGGTGACGTCACGAGGGCCCGGACAGACTCACAACTGAAAGAAACGACAAACAAAAGAGGACACACAGAGGTGAAACGTCATGAATAAGGATATCATGAACTTAGAAGGAGAGACGACGTTGAAAGATAAAGAAACTGTGGGCCTCATTACACGGACGGCGGTGGACCAAGGTGCTATTAGCACCTTGGTCCATGCCGGTAAAATACTGGCACCGCCTTGGTGGAAAGGGGAATTACCGCCCTATTCCAAGGTTGGTGGGGCGGTAATTCCCCCTTCCCCCATTGCCCTTCCCCATTCCCATTTTTGCCCCATAGGGCATAATGGGAATGGGGAAGGTGCTAATTACGGCACCGCAAATTGCGGTACCGTAATTAGCTCCCTGGTCCCTTTGCGGGTTGGTTTTTAACGCATGCAAAAAGCAGGCGTTAAAGTCTCCAACCCGCAAAGGGACTTCGTAGTAAGGCGGTAAGGGTTAACGGTCACCGGTACCATTAACGGTGACCGTTAACCCTTACCGTCGTCCGTGTAATGAGGCCCTTACTCTGTTAAGCAGGATGAAGCTATTCAACCAGCTAACGCCTGTACACATGCTTGTAACTGCAAGAAGCTAAGAAAACAGTGTGGCTTGCTATGCTTAGTAGAAAAATAGAGTGGCAAGCGCCACCTATATATCTACCTCAACAAAGCACACTATATAAGTGCGAGTGCACTTTTATACAAAAAAAAAATTAACTCAGGTTACTAGGGGTCAAACAGGACAGGATTCATATTCCAGCTAAAAAAAGAAGAGACGGCTGAATCAAAACTTAACAAGAGCAGCCCGTGCCTGGGAAGTCGAGGTCAGACCAAGAAAGGGAGGCGGACAGTAGCTCCGGAGAATCGAAACTTAAGAACAGAGCAGCCTGCCCCGTGAAGGTCGAAATAAGGAGGCCTAGGCAGGTGGCAAGGAAAATAAGAATTACATGCTCAAATAGAAGGAAAACTAAGCAGATTCACGGTGTGCTAGGGTTTATAGTCATAATATCGAAAACAAAATTTCGAATTACAAAAATGTCAAACAAAAAATGTCGAATTCAAAAATGTCGAAATCACATACATATAATAGAAAAAGTCATTAATTCGAAAATAAAATGTCGAAAAAAAAACGAAAAACCAATGCTAAAATAACTATGTAAAATGTCACAAATACTAACGTTTTTTATAGGGGGTCCCCCCGCAAACCCCCCATCCCAATCCCCTACCCCAACCCCCCCTCCTCCCCATCCCCCCCAACACCCCCCATGGATATACCTTTAATTTTTTTTAAAAAATATTTAATAAAACAATTAATTAATTAATTATTTTAAAAAAACCACCCCAAACCCCTACCCCAACCCCCCCCCCCTCCTCCCGATCTCCCCCTCCCACCATGGATATACCATTCATTATTTAAAAAAATATGTTTAATAAAATATTTATTAATTAATTATTTATTTAAACATTAATTCGAAAAAAATCGAAACAAATTCGACTTTTTTGTAAATCGACATTTTTATTTTTGAATAAATATTTTCGACATTTTGACTTTCGAAAATATTGTATTTGAAAATATGACTGGACACCGTGTGCTAGCACGTGACCAGCCGAGCGAGAAGAGGCACCTACGCTTGGCTGTCTCCCAAACAGAAGTTACCATAACTTTTCCTGACAAGAAGCTACAGTTTCGAGGCCGACCACAGCCAACTAATTGGCACATAGCACTAAAGTATTGATTGATGGAAGGGAGGCTGGGGGAATCTTGGGGCATCCTGCACCTGGTTGACCATTCTGAGTGCTGCTAATTAAAGTGGAGATTTATGCATGGGGTTGAAGCCAACCCAATCACAATGGACCAAATAATTTAGGGTCCTGTAGATAGTAGAACCAATGGGACGTCGTACTTTTAGTGATGTCCACTGTAGTCATTTTTGAGGGAAGGGCTTAGACGCCCACCTAATGATGTTTATCCAATCCTCACACTCTGTTACCATATACAGATATAGCACCTATATTTAAGTTACCATTTCCAACCAATAGAATTGCATGATAACTTTTGAGTGTTACACCTCAATGATGACGAATGTTGGGTATAACTGTTAACATTTGCATGAAGTTGTTGGGATTTGAAGCGAGATGGGCTATCGCATCACTGTTGATTTCTATGTTTCCCCGTTTTTTGTACTTGTCATTAAACGGACTCCCCTTTGCCAAACCATTGAGTTGTCCTTATTGATTGATGTTGGAGTAAGAAATCCTACACCCCATCCGCCTCGAGGTGCAGCTATCTCGTCTTAAAAACTACTATGGAGCAAGCTCTGACTCTATGGGCCGGTCAGGGGTATCTCTCTCTCGCAGTACACTTGGTAGCAGAGGATGGTTGGTGACCATTGATTACTGATTATTGATTAAAATAAGACACCTATTGACTGTCGACATAAAGTAACTCTATGTCTTCGGCAATATCACAGGTCCTTTGCCATTTGGCTGAGTAGACCGTGAAGCTCCCCATATACAAGACTGCAGTTGGGGCCTGAAGGGACCAGTTTTCCAAACACATCCCATCCCATTCCTACGGGCAGCTGATCGGGCGAAAATCTGAAGGAGGTGGTAACGAAGGCGGTGATCCCGATGGTCCAGAGACGAACAATGAGAACGGTGAGTGAAGAAAAAATTGAGTGCTTTGGCAAACAGTGTACGCATTAAGAACAAGTAAAGGGAAAAGGTAACAGAGGGAGGAGGAAAAAAAAATAGTCAGAAGTAGAGAAGACTGTATATATATATATATATATATATATATAAGGGGATAATGACTTGAGAATAATTGAATAAATAAAGGTTACCGGGGTGGACACCCGAGAAGAGAGAGGTTACTGGGGTGGACACCCGAGAAGAGAGAGGTTACCAGGGCGGACACCTGAGAAGTGAGAGGATTCGCCTTATTCCTGCGCTTTAATATAGCGGCCAGAAGAAACGTGTACCCAGAGTCCCACGTAATGGGGAACAATTAGACTACCACCACGTTTAAAGACGTCGTGAAAGGGGTTCGTTTAAACTCCATGAAGGGGTAATGATTAGAGGCAGAGATATCTGTGTCCAGCTGGTGTCCGTCTAGTCTGTTAAGTGTCTGTCTTACATGTTTTGTTGTGACGTCATAAGTGAAAATTTTGTTAAGAGAACTGATTAAAAAAATGTGCGCGATTCGATAGCTGAGACAGAATTGCACATGAATTGATGTGAGCAAATTGGTAATATAAAAATAAATTTGGTGCAAAATTTGGATTGGAGCTTGTGGTGTTTGGTGCTCGCTCATATTGTCACAAGGTGTTTGAACCACACGAAAGCATTAACAAGTGTTATACAAGAGGAAAGGGAACAGATTTAAACATGGAAGACCTAACTCCATTAGCACACTTATGCAAGCAGTTGCCAGAACCTGCACCCAAGCTAAAGAAGTATAGCACCAAGTGGGTTAAGGGTACAACCCACAAGATGTTTATGCCATGGCCACAAAATGGGTCTTTATCTAAAGCCGTCTTGCAACATATGACGACATATTTGCATGCCACATATTCAGGCAAGAAGCTAGAAAAACTTTGGAAGATGTGTGAACAGACAAAGGAGGAAGAGCCACCATCAGATTGGATACTAAATGTATGCACCCAGGGGGGTGAGACGCCTACCGCACCACCTGCCCCGCCCGAAACAAAAACTGAAGAAAGTAAGGATGAGGGATTATACCCATTAAGGGAGCTTAAAGCAGCCGCGGTGTACAGCAACCCCGCCTATGAGTCACCTACATATAGTAGTGATGTAAATCAAGGGAAGGATAAGGACAAGAATCTTACCTCTGCAGTCCCAAGGGACAAGGGGAGACGCGATGATGAAAGGAAGGATCAGGCACAGACAAGCGCATCTCTCGACAAGGAGAGAGAGGGAAAGAAATGGAAAGGAAGTGAAGACAGAACTGATGAGACAGCATTCGCAAAAGACGAATGGATGGGAGGACAAATCTTATTGAAACTCAATGGGAAAGGCAGTGATGACGTGAGACCAAAGGAGAGGTGAGATGAGGCACAGAGAAAGAGAAAGAGATAAGAGACGAAAGGATAAGAAGGAAAGATAGACTAAGGCAAGAACAGCTATATTGTGAAGACCAAGAAAAACAGCTCGATCACAACCCGAGAGCAGCCTGTGATCAAGACAGACAGAAACAGCAAAGGTTAGATGAAGAGCAAAGGGTACGTGAAAAAAGGATAAGGAGAGGAAGAGATGAGGAAATTCAAAGGGCAGATGACCGTAGAAATGAAAAGAGAAGGGAAGAAGATAGGGTCACAGAAGAGGGGAGGAAGCGCAAAGAATTTGATGACGATATCGAACATAAGCGAAGACAGAGGGCACGCGATCTCGAATATTTGGAGAGGGAAGTTAAAAAACCTGATCCAGTTGTAGACTGGGAAGAAATTGAAGAATTCTTTCCTGTGTACGATTCAGTACCAGGCACGTCTAGGGCAAATATTGAAGATGACTTTGACACCAGAAGCATCGGGGAAACGATCGATAGAGCATATGATGAAATGGGGCTAGAACAAATACCCCAAGGAAAGGGGGAGGACGAGCGCTTGGAAAGCACTCAGCTGTATGACACTGAGGATGTCACGCGAAGTACTGGAAGTAGGAAACTGTCCCTGGACAGATTAGAAATCAGTACAAACGATGAAGACACAAGGAGTTGCGTGAATCGGGAACAAACCATGCCCGACTCCGTAGGGGAGGAGCACGAGGCAAACGAGGAAGGGAGATGGCGCGAAAGATGACTCCTAAGGGAAAGAGGGATACGATGGTCAGACACTAGCAAGTCCGCACCGAGGACATCAGAGTCAGCCGTACAGTTTGACCGACATGAAGGAGTACCTCATGGTCAGAGGGGGGTGTTGTCACCACCCTATGTAGACAGACTAAGGACATTGCCAGGTAGATGGCGATATGGGAATATTACCCCTGCGATAGACAGGAGAACTATGAGAGAAGAGAAAGAGGGCTGTGCATTCCAATTTCCGCTACTAGAAAAGGGGGGAGCAAGACTACAATATATTCCATGGCCACACATGGATCGAGAAAACTTGAAAAACAAGCTTCCAATGCTGACATCGGGAGCCGGAAAATGGATACATGAGATAGAAAAAATGACAGAGGGAAACACGCTAGCTATAGGAGACATTAAAGGTCTCCTGATCGTCATACTTGGTGAGAGAGCAGACAATGTGTGGACACGGGCAGGCTACCCCGGTGTAACCACAATTAACACCACTCATGACGGAGCGCCATTTAACAATTACAGAGCAGCAGTATGGAAAGCTCTACAAGTACTTTACCCAGATACTTTCAATATGGGAGCTATAATGACTCGAAAAATGAAGGAGTCGAAAGATCCGTTAATTTATATCCAGAATTTCCAAGACGCATAAGTGCTCGAAACGCATGAATCTTGGACGAAATCAATTCCTGTGTTTTACCATATATTGTGCCAAGGGTTGCCAGAACCAGTGCAGAAACAACTCAAGAAATTGGTAGGAGTTGAGGCTAAGCCTAGGGCTGAAATACAGTTGACTATCGCACATTACCGTAGACTATTGCGTGAAAGAAATCGTAAAAAAGAGGCAACTCGAAAGGGTGAGGAAGTGAAGCTGGTGCAAAATAAATTATCAAAGTATACTCTTGAAGGAGCCATGCTAACTAACGCAGCTGAACAAAGCATGCAGCAGGTGGCTAGTTGTAAGGTTTTCAAACACTAACCTGATGGTGCAGCAATCAACGAGGCAGTTGGGGAGCCCCCTAGGGACCCTGACACCTCCCCTCTCCTGATTAGGAAACAAGTGGTGGTGTAAGGGATCCCAGGGAAACCCTCCTGGGGGAGAAAACCCTGCCGGAACGGGGATGGATCCAATCGTCCTCGGTACGTCGATCTTCAACGTGGGAAGGATTCTATTTGCAGGACTCTGTCTGCTTCTGTATTCGAGTGAGTTGGATGGAGGAGGAGTCTTGAGGAGTCTCGGAGGTCGGGAGAAGGAGGCTGGATACGGACACAAGTCTGTAGATATGTAGATAGGTAGGTAAAGAGACAAGGTAAGTTTAAGGACAAGGATGTAGGTAACATGCACCCTAGCTGCGAACTTACGGAGCGTCTGAGGAGAGAAGCGACGCGCTGAGCTGTGGTTCTGCTGCACCATATCCGGGATCCTTGGAACAGCGCGGTGACGTCAGAGGACGTCTGACTGAAGACGGGAACACTGCAACGCTACCCGTAGTAACAGGAGCCATGCTGGGAGAAGGAAACAAGGACAAAGTCCGCATTCTCCAGCGCCGCCAAAGGGAGCCGCGGCGCCAGCGAGACATGACAGTATGCCCCCCTCCAAGGGTCCCCCCACCGGGTTTGTCGGGGTGCAACCTATGAAAGCGGCGAACAAGCAAAGGTGCGTGGACAGCAGAGGCTGGTTCCCACGAACGGTCCGCTATAGTATACCCCTTCCAGTGGATCAGATATTGAAGTCGACCATGATGATAACGAGAATCACAAACACCGGAGACTTCGAATTCGGGACCATCTTCAGTTGACACAGGTGGAGGACAGTCCTTAGAACGACCGAATCGATCTGGAACATGGAGCTTGAGTTGGGACACATGAAATACCGGGTGAATTCGGGACCAAGATGGAGGAAGTTGCAATTCAAAGGCTAGAGAGCCCTTCGACCTGAAAACAGTGAAAGGTCCAAAGAATTTAGGAGACAATTTAGACGGAATCAAGTGTCTAGGAAGGAATCTTGCCGAGAGCCAAACCAAATCCCCCGGAGTAATCTTGGGTGATGGTGAACGATGCAAATCCGCAAAGCGTTTGGAGCTTTCCTGAGCTTCTAGCAAAGCAGTCCTGGCCAAAAGATGTCCCTGTTGGATGTCCCCCATAAGGGCGTCGGCATCTGGAAATGCCGAAGTTTTGAGAAGGGAGGAAGGAGAACAGGAGGGATGGTATCCATAGGTACAATGGAATGGACTTGTCTTAATGGATGCATGAGGAGCGTTGTTATAGGCAAACTCTGCCAAGGGTAACAGTTCCATCCAGTTATCTTGAGCCGCAGACACAAAGCAACGCAGATAAGTTTCCAGGGTTTGATTCAAACGTTCGGTCTGTCCGTTAGTTTGAGGATGGTAGCCTGAACTTAAAGCTCTTTTAATCCCCAAAGCGGAACAGACCTGCTTCCAGTATCGGGAGATATACTGCGAACCTCGATCGGACACTATACTGTCTGGAAGACCATGCCGAGAAAATATGGTATTGATGAAGCGTCTGGCCATTTGTGAGGCAGTTGGTATGGAGGGCAAAGCCAGAAAATGGGCCAATTTGGTAAAATAATCGACCGTTACCATAATGGTGGTACAACCTTTAGACGTAGGCAAGTCGACAATGAAGTCCGTAGAAATCAGTTGCCAGGGACGGGTAGGTATTTGTACCATTGCCAATTTCCCAAAAGGTTTGCTGCGAGGGGTTTTGGCTTGGAGGCAAACCATGCACGATGAAACATAGTCTTTCACGTCCTTACCCAGGGTTTCCCACCAAAAATGCCTTAAAACAAGCTCCCGAGTACTGGCTATACCGCGATGTCCGGCCATGACAGAATCATGACACATATGCATCACTTCAGTACGGAGTTGGAGAGTAGGGACATAGACTCGATGGTTCTGATAATAGCATCCGTCTTCAAAGGAGAGACTCCACTTTCCCATTTGAAGACTGATAGAATCCTTGATGAGACAGGTTTGGGATGCAATTGAGTGAAGGAAATCTTGGACTACAGCAATAAATGTAGCCCGAGGAAACAGTTTTTCGGTCTGAAAACCAGGTTTGCATGTTGGATCTCTGCGTGATAATGCATCGGCTTGTAGATTGGTGTTACCCGGAATGATTGTGAATGTTATGTTGTAGGGAGAAAAGAAATGTGCCCATCTAGCTTGCCGACTGTTACGTGTTTCTGCGTACTGGAGGCTTTTAAGATTTTGATGATCTGTGCGTACTTCGATAGGATGTTGGGAACCCAATAGGAGATGTCTCCATTCCTGAAATGCTCGTTTTATGGCCAATAGTTCCTTCTCTAATACTGTGTAGTTGATTTCCGAGGGAGAGAAGGTTTTAGAAAGATAGGCCACAGGATGTTCTAATCCAAGTGCCTGAGTCTGTTTCAACACGGCTCCCAAGGCGAAGTGAGAGGCGTCTGTTTCTACAATAAAGGGTAGGCTCTGGTCTGGTGTTCGTAAGATTGGGGCTGACGTAAAAAGAGTTTTCAAAGTGTCAAAGGCGGACTGAGCTTCTATTGTCCATTCGAAAGTCTTCCCCTTCTTAAGCAGCCTTGTTAGTGGTAGAACAACAGAAGAAAACCCTGCAATAAACTTCCTGTAAAAGTTTGAGAATCCCAGAAAACTTTGGAGTTCTCTGACGGTACGAGGTGGAGACCATTCTAGAATTGCTGTTACTTTGCTGGGATCCATTGAAATCCCAGAGGAGGACAGGACGAACCCTAGATAAGTAACTGTAGTCTGATGAAATTTGCACTTTTCTGGTTTACAGAATAGGTGGTTGTTCCGTAATCTGTGTAAAACTTGACTCACATGTTGGTGATGTTCTTTTGGGTCCTTGGAGTACACCAGGATGTCATCGAGATATACGACTGTTGTGTGGAGAAGGAGATCAGAAAATATATGGTCGATAAATCTCTGGAAAACAGCAGGAGCATTTGATAAACCAAAGGGCATCACCCGGTACTCGAAATGACCAAAAGGGGTGCGAAAGGCTGTTTTCCACTCATCCCCTTCCTTAATCCTGATGAGGTGATAGGCTCCTCTGAGATCTAGTTTAGTGTAGATTGTGGCTCCCTTTACGGCCTCCAAAATATCAGGGATGAGTGGCATCGGATAACGATCCGGAATGGTGATTTTGTTAAGACCCCGATAATCTATGCAGGGCCTTAATTCGTCTGTGTCCTTCTTCGCTATGAAAAACAATGATGCCCCTGCCGGAGAGATTGATTCCGTTATCAGACCGTTCTTGAGGTTGGTATCCAGATACTGTCTTAAGACCGATTTTTCCTTCTCCGAAAGGATGTACATTTTACCGAAGGGTATGGGTTGTGAAGATTCAAGTCGAATCGAACAATCGTCTCTTCTATGAGGCGGAAGGTCCGAGAACTGAGGAGAAGAAAAAATGTCCTGGAACTCCTCATATTCGGGAGGAAGAAGACTGATCTGGTCCACTATTTTATGGGATCTGTCAGGAGGTGAAGGAGGAGTAAAGAATCCTACAGAGCTGTCTGCAAGACAGTGTTGAACACAGTGTTCTGACCCCAAGAAGATAGAACCAGCTGACCAATTTATGAATGGATTGTGTAGCTTTAACCAGGGTAACCCCAAAATGACGGGATAGTGGGCAGCCTTAATAATGTCGAATATGATCTCTTCTCTGTGGGAACCGATAGACATCTTTAAGGCGAACGTTTGTTCCCGTATAGGTCCTGAAACTAGAGGCGTGCCATCCACCCCTTCAACTGGTATGGCAAAGGCTTTGGGAGAGCGAGGTAGATTCTGTGATTTAGCCCACAAATCGTCTATGAACAATCCCGCTGCACCGCAATCTATCAAGGCGGGTACCGTTACTACGGTTCTATCTGGTAAGGAAAGAGAGACCCGTAAAACTACCATGTCCAATGATGGAGGAATCAGGGTTGGAGAGTGGGAACCAGCACCCGTTGCCCCGACCGTTGTTCCCTTTGCGGTTGGGGTCTGGCGTTTCCCGAACGTGATTGCCGTCTAAGAGGAGCAATAGGGCATTCTTGTACTGTATGAGAGGAAGAGCCGCAGTACATACATAGCCCTTGGCTTTTCCTGCGAGCCCGTTCCTCTGGAGTAAGAGGTCCCCGAGTAATTCCCACTTGCATAGGTTCATCTGAATTAGTGGTTTTGGGAACTGAAACTATGTCTGGCCCAAAGCGGTGACTTCTCCCTTTCTTCCTTTCCGCTTGTCGTTCTTGTAGCCGATAGTCTAACTGCATGGTGAGGGAGACCAATTCCGCAAGAGTATTGGGCCTAGAGACCCGCGCGAGTTCGTCTTTTAACTCATCATGAAGCCCCCTTCTGAACAAAGTTATCAGAGCGTCATCAGCCCACGAGGTGCCGGCCGCCATTTGTTTGAATCGAGTGATGTATTCTAGGATACCTAAGGATCCTTGCTTGATATCTAGCAGTTTCTCCTGAGTGGAGACATGGTACTCTTTTCTTGAAAACATAGCCTTCAGGCTGGCAGTAAAAGCGGGCACTGAATCAAGAATGGCGTTATTAGAAGTTACAATAGGGGTGGCCCAGGCTAGAGCAGGTCCTGTTAGATGGGTAATCATGTATCCTACTCTATCTCTATCTGAGGGGAAAAAAGATGTTTTAAATGCAAATTGCACTGTGCATGCGTCCAGAAATTCCCTTAGTGATTGAGGATTCCCGTCATATTTCCCTCCTGGTAATGGACCCGGAGGGATTTCCGAACTTGTGGGAGGCTTCACTGACATTTGCTGTTTCAGATAAGCGTTTTCATGTTTCAAGGCTTGTACCTCATGGGACAAACCTTGTACCACAGTCGTTAATTGCTGCACCTGGTCTAACGCTGCTTGCAGCGTTGTCATAATTAGATTTCTTTTTTACGGGCGTCGCTTGCTGTAAGGTTTTCAAACACTAACCTGATGGTGCAGCAATCAACGAGGCAGTTGGGGAGCCCCCTAGGGACCCTGACACCTCCCCTCTCCTGATTAGGAAACAAGTGGTAGTGTAAGGGATCCCAGGGAAACCCTCCTGGGGGAGAAAACCCTGCCGGAACGGGGATGGATCCAATCGTCCTCGGTACGTCGATCTTCAACGTGGGAAGGATTCTATTTGCAGGACTCTGTCTGCTTCTGTATTCGAGCGAGTTGGATGGAGGAGGAGTCTTGAGGAGTCTCGGAGGTCGGGAGAAGGAGGCTGGATACGGACACAAGTCTGTAGATATGTAGATAGGTAGGTAAAGAGACAAGGTAAGTTTAAGGACAAGGATGTAGGTAACATGCACCCTAGCTGCGAACTTACGGAGCGTCTGAGGAGAGAAGCGACGCGCTGAGCTGTGGTTCTGCTGCACCATATCCGGGATCCTTGGAACAGCGCGGTGACGTCAGAGGACGTCTGACTGAAGACGGGAACACTGCAACGCTACCCGTAGTAACAGGAGCCATGCTGGGAGAAGGAAACAAGGACAAAGTCCGCATTCTCCAGCGCCGCCAAAGGGAGCCGCGGCGCCAGCGAGACATGACACTAGTCCACAACAGAATAGTCAGGGTAACGTAGTGTTTTACCCACAGGGAAGAGGATTTAGGGGAAGAGGATGGCAGAGCAATCAGGGAGGCTTCCAAAATAATCAAGGAGGCTTTCAAAACATGCAAAATGGTAACCTGGATATGTCAAATGGACAAATCATCTGACCACCACCAGTATGTTGGCTGTGCAGAATGAGAGGGCATTTGGCTCGCACGTGCAGAAGTCAAGGCATGATGCAGAACGGCCAAGGAATGGGAGCAGGCACGGCAAATCCACCTGCAGCCTTACAATAGGGCGTTGCACAGAATCACATGGTGCAGCAACAAGCACCAGGAGCGCAACAAGGGCGCAACCACAAAACATGGGGAATTTTTCACAAGGACAATCCCAACAGGCACTGTTGCAAGTGTCACACACGATGAGCACAGGGCAGGCACAGAACCCTGGAAGGGGAAGCAACACTAGGAATGGGGAAAATCTACAAGTGCACAGTGGGCCAAACTTATATATAAACTAGGACAGCTCACTGGGAACCCTGATGTGCTCTATCCTATCAGTGTCACCAGACCCTCATTAGTATTGGTTGATGGGTACGATGATGAAGGCAGACAATGGTGCGCGATTATAGCCATCGAAGAAGGGTATCGAGTGACTGGCGTCACTGATGACGATCTGTTTGAAGAACAATCAGACTCGGAAGAGACAAGGGTGGAAGTGAGTCTCATCTTTTGGGTAAAAATGATCAAAAGGGAAGTGCATCAGAGAATGATGTTGGCGCTAAAGCGTCTGGAATATTTTGATAATGATATAGCTAAAGTGCCTGTCTCAGTATGGACTACAGGACCCTATGATGTAGGCCTCTTGAAGGGGGTGGGATAAGTGAAAATCAAACTAAAACCAGGAGCAATTTTACCAAGAGTCCAACAATATCCCATGTCCAGAGAGGCAGATGAAGGGATTTTTAAGACAATTTCTGCTATGATGGACCAGGGCATCTTAGTGACGTCAAGAGTCACCATGTAATACGGCAGTTTATCCTGTCAAGAAATCAAAGGGGGGGTCTTGGCGTTTAATTTAGGATTTACGAGCAATAAACGATATTGTTGAAGCCGAGTTCCCTCTAGTCCCTAACCCATCTACAATTCTATGTAATATACCCGTCGAGGCAAAACATTTCACAGTGATTGACTTGAAAAATGCCTTTTTCTCAATCCTGTTGCCCCGTGACTCACATGATCTGACGTCATTCACGTTCAGACAAATGCGTCTGAAAAGCACAAGGCTGCCACAGGGGTACTGTGAGTCTCTGTCTATTTTCAACAGAGTCCTGCAGATGGACCTAAGCAATATTGCATTAAAAAGTACCGTCTTGCAGTATGTGGATGACATCCTAATTTGCAGCACCACAGAAGAGCAATGCAGGCACGATTCTGTTCAGCTACTGACTATACTGGCTGAGAAAGGTTATATGGTTGAAAAGGAAAAATTACAATATTGTCAACAGGAAGTGCTGTACATAGGCCAGTTAATCTCACATGAAGGCAAGAAGGTGACCCCCAGAAAGGGCTGAAGCCATATTGAACACGGCTAAGCCACACACGATAAAGCAAATGCAGAGCTTTTTAGGCCTGTGCAACTATGTTAGGGCATGGGTTTTCGATTACAGCTCTTAGACTAAGCCTTTACTTCAGGCTCTAAAGAAGACCCAGGTGACAATGGAAAAGATTGAATGGTCTGAGACAATGGAGAAAGGGTTTACTGAACTTAAGAGAGCGATTTGCACAGCTCCAGTTCTCGGAATTCCCAATTATGCAGAGGAATTTTACCTGTTTTCACACACAGATGGTAGCGTTATGATGGCAGCGCTCGCCCAAAGAACCTCGCTGGGGTACAAGCCCTTAGCATATTACAGTGGGAACCTGGACCCAGTAATGAAAGGCCACTTCCCATGCGAACAAAGTTTAGCTGCTGCAGCGTTCGCCATAGAGAAAGCGACAACCATTGTAATGGGATTTTCCATGACGTTATATGTCGAACACTCATTATTTCCATTTTAGAGAAACCAAAGGCCACATTGACATCTCAGAGAGCTTCTGCCTATGAAGTGATCATATCAAACCCATTGATTAAAATAGTCTGATGTAAGATAGTGAACCCAGATATGTTTATAGCAGAGTCAGTCACTGAAGGAGAGCCGATACATGACTGCACGAATTATGAAGAATTCTATGATGAAATCCCCAGGGTAAAGGAAAATGCCTTGGCAGGAGGAGAGATCGTCTTTATTGATGGGTCATCGAGGATCAACCAAAGTGATGGGCAAGATACACAGGCGTCGCTGTGATGAAACACATAGCAAATGGAGAATTTCGAGTACTTGTTAGTGCGCAAATACCATCTCACTACTCAGCACAGGCTGCAGAGGGGCTACCTCCGCACAGACAGCACGCCAGTGCAGCACGCAGCCTTATTGGACCAGCTGATAAAGGCACTACAGTTCCCAGTGGGCATAGCGGTCGTAAAATGAGCCGCCCACATGAAAGGGACAGATTTCATCTCATGCCGAAATCACGCAGCAGACACGAAAGCCAAGCGTATGGAATCAAAAAATTAGACGGTTATGGAAGTGGATGTGGCGTGCACCCATGAAAGGATGATGGTAGCACGAACCACATCGGAAGCCTATAACGATTTTGGGCAAACGCAATTAATGGAGCTCCAAGGGGAGGTACCACAGGAAGAGAAAAACTTGTGGAAACGTCAAGGGTGTTCTTTAAACCCCTCCCACAGCTTGTGGTGACAAGACAGCACTGGTAAACCAGTAATGCCTGTAGCCCTACTAAAAATAGCGCTGGAACAGTTGCATTACCCGACGCACATGGCAACAGAGAATCGAGCAGCAACGCTCGCGGAAGACTGGTTCACACCGAATTTAGCTGAGCATGTTACATTCTTTATGGTGAACTGCATAATCTGCCAGCAATTCACCGCTGGGCACACATTAAAAGTAATCAGAGGAGTCATCCCCGGGCCAAATGGGCCTTTTCAGCACTTGCATGTCGATTTCGTCGACATGATTCAAGTATGCAACGGGTACAGATATTTAACTGTTGTGGTGTGTCCATTATCTAGATGGATAGAAGCAGGTCCATGTACACACCCAAACTCTACCCGTGCAGCCAAATTCTTAGTGAGGGAAGTGTTCCCTCAGGTGGGGGGTGTGTGAAGTGATGAGATCAGATAATGGGGCTCATTTTGTAAATGCAGTCTTTGAGCAGATTAGCTTGCTGCTTGGTATAAAGCACAAGTTCTCATCGGCGTATCATCCAGAAGGTAATAGGATCTGTGAGAGGCTCAACAGCTTGTTAAAGGAAAGGATAGCCAAGTTGAAGCTTACTCTAAAGAGGGGATGGTTGCACTGCCTTCCACTGGCACTGTATGCGCTTTGGAACGAACCTGGCTCCGAACATCATCTTAAGCCACACGAGATAGCCACAGGAAGAAGAATGAGAACTCCCCTCACACCCCGAGATAGAGCTAGATGTGACGGCCAGTCGACAGGAGAGGTTCTAGGATCTGAAATGCAAAATTATCTGAACTGCATGACATCTTGCCTTACTGTAATTTCAGACCAGCTGCAGCGACGACGAAAAGGGTGCAGGGCAGCACAGAACACAGAAGGAGACACTACACCAGACTCAGCTCAAGGTCTACGTGTTCCACTCGTCTTCCCTGGAAACGCCATCTTGGTGAGGAATCACTGAAGGAAAAAGTGGGACGAGCCAAGTTTCAACGGAACATTCACAGTTGAAGACGTCACTCCATCCGCAGTCAAGCTGCAAGGAAGAAGTGAAGGGGCCCTCTGAGGCACCCTCTGATATGGAAACAAGGCACAGTCACCCCACTCGAATAGATACGCCAGACACGAGGTTCCTTTCCCAAAATCTAGGGTTTATTGCAATACAAAGAAGTCCCAGTTGGCCAAATGGTCCCACGCCCCGTGACGTGTGTCTAACAGACCCCGGGGGACGCAAGAGAAGAGTGAAAGGTACATCAGTTACATATATACAAACCAAGCACCTTACAATCAGCAATGACACAGTATGACACATTTGATGCCACCCCAATTAATTTCCCTTTGAATTAGAGGCAATGATTGACCAGTGAGACAAATATGACACCTTAGACCACCATATTTAGTAACGGTTTGCAATCTTCAATTTTACAGACACCATTCTTTATTTGCGAGAACACAGCATTTCTGTTTTTCATGGGCAAGCTGTGCGTAGGAGACTGGCACATACCAGACCTCACTATCTCTTAGTTTCGATTCTCGCTCTAGAGGTCAGCCCGCTCTCCGGAGCCTCACTGGGCTCAGAAAGGGGGGCCGTAAAGAAGAGCATAATTCAACTCTTTAAATGCTAGTTTCGTACATTGCTATTCTTTCAGGAGACTCGCTGGCATTCGTGTACTGATTAAATGCCTTGCTCCCTGTTTTCAAGGATATGTGAGGGAGGGAATCGGGCATTTCTGTCTGGCTCTCCAGTGAAATGTTTCAACATGTTTCTTAGCCTTGGACCATTGAAGCGAAATAATATCTACAGCAAAGCAGTTTTACGTGAGGCATAGTGGCAACATTAGAGAGAGCAGAGAGAGAAAACAAAATGGCGATTCTGGTCATCTTAAAATGGCCTCACTCTAGTAGAACTAATAGCTAAGTAATAACTAATGAATATATATTCTTAACACTGTAAATGAGGCGGTTGGTCTTCGTCCAACCAATTATCATTCATTTCCGGACCCTCAAGGGGTGTTTGATTTTTCTGGACTGACAAACCCTCCTCTTGGCCGTATGCCAAAAGTCTCATCCATACATTGCATCCTCCTCCGACCAAGTATTTGGATTAGATTCGGAATCTGATTCAAATTCTGACTCATGTACACTTGTTGTCTCCTCGTTATTATTTTCAATATCAATTGCCATGAATTCTTTAATGGTTTCAGATTCGTTTCTATGGCGAATGCTTTATTTAGTAATGTCTTTTCGTTTCATCATTTGTACACACTCTTCGCTAATTTCAGTACATATTATGGGGAGACAATGTATGCAACAACAATATGTCACGAATATTCCTGGGATTACTACTAGGGTTGCAAATAGCTTCCATCCCCAGGACCGCAACACTTCCCAGAACCAGGAGCTTATGTTCAATTCCCAGCCACCTTCAGGGGGGTGGAGATCAGAGCTTAACACATGCAATTTTCTTATCGCCTCAAAAATCGTGGGGGAGGAGTCACTTACAAATACGCAACACGCGGATCCCATGATTTTGCAAACACTGCCACAATCAACTAAGATTATATCAAGGGCCATTCTATTTTGCAGTGACATTAATCTAATTACTTTTTCCTCGAGAGTCATATTATATAATATGTCAGTGGTTCCATTTATTGCTGCTTCTAATATCCTAGACAGTCGTCTTATTTTATAAGAGTTTATCGCCTGGCCCCAAAATGGTACAAATGATTTTGCTATGTCTTCTGCAATCAACCCGTCCCCACTATTCCGGCGAGGTCGTGACCTGGTCAGCTTGGCTATATCCGCTGTTTTTGAAAGGACCACCCCAGGAAACAGAAAACCTAAATAACACGTGCCTCCCAGTTCCTAGGTAACCAAGGATATGCTTTTTCTCCACATATGAAATACACAGGATCTCCCACGTATATTGGTTCCACTTCTTTATCAAGGAATGCTATATTTTTGCATCTTGTGAATGTCCCGACCTGAAAGGAGCCTATCTTTTTTAAACAAAAAAGGGATAGAACGTGGATTATAATTTACTGTATAGGAAGGGGGTTCCGCATCCTTATTCCCCTGTGGGTTCATATGGAATGTGATCACAGATGATTTATAGGGTACGGACAATCTATCCTGTGGCATTATTGCTGGTGTAATTAACCGTCTTTTTTGGAACATGGAGCAACCCACCGGTTTCATAATTACTTCCTCGAATTCATGCATATTTGTTTTATCTAGTTGACCAGTTTCACTTTCGTTCCATTTCCCATAATATAGGGCACTCAGAGAAGCATAACATGCGGAAGTCAATGGCAGGGGCTGTACATACCATCCTATTCCTTTGCCACCATGTTGAGGCAAATGGGCACAAACCCAGCAATTGTTTTTTCTTAGGATTGAGTGTGTCATATTCATTATTAATAGCAATGTGTTGTTCCCATATCCTTCCCTATGTCTTTCTTCCATTGGGGACAAGGTATAGGAAATCACATGGACTGGGCTTTCTGTTGTGGAAATGTTCATAATGGGCAAGAGTACTTCAAAAGGGTGCATTTCCTCTAGGTACCATAATACTGATATGGTCAACATTGGGGCTAATATACTCATTATGCGCATTACTATGGTTAGACCCAGCATACAATTCTTTTTACCATGTCCTTTTTCCGCCTTTCTATGTACTACGTTTAATTCTCTATCAGCATTGGTGCAGGAGGGGGCATTTGCTGGTTCCGACATTTCTTCTCTTCCTTCTTCTTCTGCTGTGCTCGTCGTGAATATCTCTTGTTCATGTGCTTCCCAGGATGTTGACAGAGTTCAATCAATGTCTACAACCTTTTTATGCCAGTTTGCTATCTGCCTGGATTGCTTTTTCATTTGGCAAGGCCTTCGTGCATTTTCACATTGCCCTATAGTTCAGAGGAGCTGCCTTTGTACCACGTGCGCCCCGCTTGTTCGCTCGGGTTCCTGACATATGGATTTAGCACCGAGGAATTGAGTTTCGTGAGCTGTCTAACTTGCACAACTCTTACGCTACCCTCCTCTAAGCCTCCGGTTCCCACTTCATCCGAAAATAGGAAACACAGGCAAGAAATTCACCAAAAGATGAAAATGTGATCACTCCTTCTTTCTGCTCCGCAGGTTGTACCGATTTGCTCCTGGTACCGTGTGATCAACAAATAGTGCAGGTGCACTTCGGTCTCGAACTTGGAGTCAGCCTGCTGCACAATGGCAGATGATGATGGGTGCCCAGGCGACAATGCAGGCTGTGGCGCAACAGAAGATGGTGGGCGCCACAGAGGTATGCGCTTGATGTCGGCCAGCAGAGATGCAGAATCTGCTGGACAACGTTGAGGCACTCTTTGCTCTTCCAATTTTTTATGGCAATCTCATCAGGCTCTGTTTCACGATCAGGCAACTTCTGTGGCAAAGGACTGGCAACGACATTTTTCGTTTCTGGAATCGCTGCTGCCTCCTTCTTGTCTTTGTCCTGATCAGTTGACGCGTCGAATGGCGATGGGACTTTCTTGGCGTGAGTGGCATGAATCCATGCCTTGCGTCCATCCACACGTATCGCTGTCTGCGTGGTCAGGAGTATTTGATACGGCCCACGCCACCTGGGTGCCAGTGATGTTTTCCGTTCATAGTTTCTGACTAGTACCCTGGTTCCTGGCTCTCCTGGGCCAGTATACCGCACCAGTAATGCCTCCTGCACCTGCTGATGAATCAAACGCAGTTTTTTTACTAACAAATTACAGTAAATGCTGAGTACAGGGTATTCTACCTCTCTCATTCTCCTAGGCTGGGGTGCGCACCACACATTTGCCGGTCTCCCCATTATGATTTCATAGGGGGAGAGCCCAGTTCTAGCCTGCACTGACGTTCCCATACACAGTAACGCTATTGGTAATGCATCTACCCAACTTAGTTTGCTGCCTTCACAGATCTTACTTATTTTGGACTTCAAGATTCCGTTATGCCGTTCAATAAGACCGGCCAAACTCAGATGTCTCGAACAATGGAATCTTTTATCGATCTGTAATCCTGCACAAATCTGCAGTATCACTGCACCTACAAAGTGCGACCATTGTCCGACCATATGACACGGGGCAGACCAAAGCGAGAGAAATACTCTTTTAGCATTACTTTTGCCGTGCTCATGGCTGTGCATTCTTTCAATGGATATGCTTCCACCCATTTGCTGACTGCACATATGATCACCAGAACGTACTTCAAATTTTGGCATCTCTCCATTTCTATGAAGTCAAAGTGGATCACTTCGAATGGCATAGAGGGAGGTCCAAAACTTCCTGTTGGAGTTACCGTTCCCTTTCCCACATTGTTCTGTAGGCATGTAATGCAGTTTTGTACTAACCTCTCGGCATTCTTTTTTATGAGGGGATTTTCCCAGATTGTAGCTAAATGTTGGGCTATCTTCTTCGCACAGATGTGTGTGGGACTGTGAGCCATTGTAACCATTGCGTTTACATAAGCATTTGGCAACATCCAATTCCCACTTTTCTTGTCCACCCAACAATCCTCCAAATCCAATTCTGCAGAGCCCTTGGCCCATCCCTGTATTTCTGTCAGTGGTAGCTTCCGCTTGCATTTCTTTAACAGTTACAATTCCATTTTCTATCATGCAGGGCACTTCCTCCGATTGTACTGTCAACATTTTTGTATTCAAATCAGTGGCAGTCTGTTTCGCAATCTTGTCTGCAAATGCGTTTCCTTCTCCCACTTTACATGTCACCTTTTTATGTGCCTCGCATTTCACTATTGCCAGGTGCTTTGGACACGTAAGTGCAGACACTAATCGTACAATCAGAGGGCCATGTTGAATTCTAGCCCCATGGGATGTTAAGAAACCTCTCTCGGCCCATAATCGGCCAACGTTATGGACTACACCAAAGGCGTACTGGCTATCAGTATAGATATTTACGCTCAAGTTCTCTGAAATTTCACAAGCTCTTGTTAAGGCAATTATCTCTGCTGCCTGGGCAGAGTTATAAGGAATTATTTTACTCTCCACAACACTTTTTAATGTCGTAACAGCGTATGCAGCAGTTGATGTGCCGTCAGGTAGTTTAAAATAGGAGCCATCACAAAACAGTTCCCCTTCTGGTTCTTTTAGTGGTGTGTCACTCAAATCAATTCTCCCTTTTGTTTCTTCCTCAGTAACCATTAGGCAATCATGGGGAGGCAATTCAGTCCCACCACTGTTTTCCCCGGGCATTGGCATTAATTCTGCTGGATTCAAAGCGCTACACCTCATAATTTGGATGTGGGGCGCGAACAATACAATTTCATATCTAGTCAATCTGGCAGAGGGTAGGTGTTGCGTCTGCGTTCTATTGAGTAGAACATCTATGGCATGTGGAACCATCAAAATTAAGGTGTGCCCCAAAACCATCCCTTCTCTTTGTTTCACTGCCGCAGCAGCCGCTGCAACAGCTCACAAACATCGTGGTAGTGCGCGCGCTACAGGGTCCAGCGCAGAAGAAAAATAGCTGCACGGCCTATTTCTTCCACCTTGTTCCTGTGTTAAGACAGACAACGCGCATCCTTCGTTCTCATGCACAAATAGCCTAAAAACGTTTTCATAATTCGGTGTGCCCAAAACTGGAGCAGAACTCAAAATGGTTTTTAGCGAATCAAATGCTTTCTGACATTCTTCATTCCACTGCAAAGGCATCACAGCATCCTTTTTTGTTAATTCCACCATTGGTTTCACAATTAAAGCGAAGTTTATAATCCATTGACGGCAATAAGAAGCCATCCCTATTATAGCTCTCACACCTTTCTGTGTTGTTGGAATAGGCTTACCAGAAATACTCTTTATCCTCTCTGGTGTTAATCTTCTCCCTTCCTTTGAAAGTAGGTAACCCAAATAAGCTACTTCTTTCTGACAGTACTGGGGAATTCCTTTAAGCTCGCTTTATGGCCATGCGTAGCTAGATGAGTCAATAATAGAACAGTACCTTCTTTACATATCTCCTCCGTGTCAGCAGCGATTAGTAAATCGTCAATGTATTGTAGCAACACACAGTCTTCTGGTAATTCTAACATGTCTAGCTGCTCTTTCAATGCTCTACTGTATATACTCAGACTTTCAGTATAGCCTTGTGGAATGCGTGTAAATGTGAATGACCGCCCTCCTAGAGTGAAAGCAAATAAATACCTGCTTTCTTTGTGTACTGGAATACTGAAGAAAGCGTTTTTTAAATCGATAACACTAAAGTATTCTGCTGACGCAGGCATCATTGTCAAAATCGTAGTGACATCTGGCACTAACGGGAATTGGGGGTCTACCACTTTGTTCAGTGCACAGAGATCAATTATGAAACAATACGGTATCTCATTACCCCCTTTCTTGTACACGGGAAGAATGGGACTGTTACATACACTACCTGTAATCTCTTCAATCACTCCCAATTTCACCAAATCAGAAACAATGCTTTTCAATCCCTTTTCTCCTTCTGCTGAAATGTTATACTGCGGAATACGTGGTAGCATTATTCCTTCTTTTAATGTCATTTTTACTGGCTCTATTTTCAAGCATCCCACATCATTGTCATTCACGGCCCAAATGCAAGTTGGTACCTTACTCAATTCCCCTGATAAAGGTTCTGTCACAAATTCAGAAGTCGGCATAGTCTGGGGAGAAATAGTCAAAAATACCCCATCTGGTGTACAATGAATAACTGCGCTTAGTTTTTTCAATAGATTCAATCCTAAATGAATTTCCCCACAATGCTCTTTTAAAAGAAATGGACAATGTTCAGTAAAAGGCCCTATTGTCACTGCTACTGATTTGGATTATTACTGGGGTACCTGCGAACCCTACTGAAATATTCTGTCGCCCTGACAGAGGTATGTCTGAAACCAAGTGATGATCTATCGAGCACTTTTGTGCCCCCGTGTCTACGAGGAATCTATGCTCTTCATTCCCGATTTTCATCTCTACGTAGGGTCCTTTCTGATTCACGGGAATTGACACTGGTTCTGACCCCTGTCCTGGGCTGTCCTATTGGGGTAACAACACATCATCCGATGTGTAATCACCACTGTTATTATAATATGCACCTGTCGGAGTATCAAAAATGTTCCCCCCTCTCCCTCTACTTCCCGTTTGTACACCCTGCTGATTTTGACTTTGAGTAGTTTGATTCGAAGCCTGGATTTGATTCTGTGCACCATTCCCATAATTATTTTGGTGCTGCTGCATATGATTTCTGTTGTGACCATTTGTTCCCATGTGCCCTCTGTGATGCCTTCTCTGACTATATCCGCCTCTATTCTGCAAATGCGAACATTGTGCCCGCCAGTGTCCTTCCTCTCTGCAGTATGCACATTGCTTTAATCCCAAAGGCCCTCCATGCATATTTGAATTTCCCCTGCTCTGTGCATTTCCCCTTCCCCTGTTGTGTCCTGCTACCTGCTGGAGTAACACTCCTACTATCATCCGCAGAGCTTCTATTCTTATTTTCAAAGGGTACTCATTACATATCTCATTTATCTCCCCTACCGAAGTCCTAGGGCTTGACATCCATCTCATCGTTTCTCGCACACACACCTGCAATCTTTGTCTATCACCTATCTGTCCCAGTGGCGGCAAAGATTTCTGCATATACAGTCCTGACACTTACTTCCTGCCTCTCTCAATATTCTTTCTCCTATTCCCCGGTGTGGCGAGTACTTCAGAATACTCTTCATCAAATACATTCTTTTTTTCAAACAATCGCTTCACATGCTCTTCTATTTCTTCATCTCTCCCTCTACAATGGGCTAATGCATTCAAATCCAACAATCGTTGCGGTGGTAACTTCCCAATTAACTTTTTCCATTGTCCCGACAAATATTCCCCCATGCATTCCAACAATACCTGTCTTTCGTTGTTCCTTCTGAAGTCATATAGGGACGCTAGCATGGATGCCCCATCATTATCGTCTATATACATTTCCGCCTGTTCTTGCAACTCACGCTTTCTCTCCTTACTGATCGCGCTGCGAGTTACTATTGTACATTCATTCTGCTCAATTCCACTCATGGGAGGGGCAGTCGGAACAGTGGCACCCTCTTGATCGGGAGGTACGGAGGGGGTAGTGAGAGTGGGATACGTCTGCTGGGGCTGTGGTAATTGCGAAACACTCAGGGCTGGCTGGCTAGTGGGCAGTGCAATTACTGATGTAGCTGTGGCAGTGCTGGGATTGGGAGGGGCTGAGCAACGGGAGGGGGTTGAGCGGCAGCTACTGACGTAGTCTGTTCAGTTTCACTCCTCGGGCCCTGTTTTGTTTCAGTTAAGATTTTGTTTATTAATTTGTCCGATGAGTCTAGCTCTCTTTGTGGATATATTTTTTCTATGTTTAATTCATCGCGCCGTCTTGTCTTTCTCAAGCTATTACTCCACTCCTCCCCCTTCTCCTCAGCTTTCTCCGCCTTTGACTTATGCCTGCGCGCATGTTTCTCTCTACTTCTAAATCGGAGCATTGCTTCCCTCCTCCAGTCCCTAAGGATATCAAGTGCCCCAGGGTGTGCTCTCTTACTTATCAACACCTTTTCCAGGTTATCTATACGTTCCATCTCAAAACTCCGATCCCTCGGCCACTGAAGATTTTCCTGTTTTCTGGTTTGCTTATGCCAAGTTTCACAAAACATTATCGCTCCCATACCATACTTTATGTACATATCATAAGCCGGCGTTCCTCCCGGTGGTACTTCCTGGCCAGTTTCCAAAGATTGTTCGCCGCAGCGGAAAAATCCGGCTAAAGTGGACAATACCCCAGGCATGTTTTAACCTTTCCCTTGGCTAATCAAACTTACTCTGGGTGTTTGATTTTGCAAAATCAACTCTCAACCAATATCAGGATCACTGTCCTTTCTGTGACCCTTTTTCTCCCACTTCCCCCTTTGCTTCCACACTCTCCTCACCTGAGCTGCTTGAGTCGATGCCTTCGGTGGACAGGTTTCGCCTGGCGAGGTAGTCTTTCTCCTTTTTTGGTGGTAATTGCCTGTCACGGAGGGAAGCCACAGTGAACACTGATGGAACACCACGCCTGTGGCTCCCTCCCCGGGAGCAAGCCGATACACAAGGGAAAAAGCCAAGCGGCAGAAAAAACCCTTGTCAGGCGCCGAACTGCACTCTGTTCGACTCCAAGTATGAACTTCCGAAGTGATGTTGCAGAGAGAAATGAAGGATGTAGCAGGAAGAGGTGCGGACTCAAAACGGCAGGGATCCGTAGCAAACGTGAAGCCAGAAGGTGTGGCTGGTATCCAATGCAGCCCGGCAGGACACAGGAAGTAAAGGACTCAGGTAAGAGAAGAGAAAGCTGAATAAAAGGAAGTAGACTGGGAATCCAATTGGAGAGGAGCCCAGGGTAAACGGAGAGGAGAAAGCAGAAAGAGCAAAGGCACCGGGTCTCGAAGGAGGGAGACGCGACCCGGACGAAGGAACCGGAATGAAACCGGTAAGAGGCAAAGTAAGAAAGAAAAGGAAAACTTTGTGCAGAGGACGAAGTGAGTAACAGAACAAAAGCACTGACAATCCAGATGGAGTGTCAGCAAACAGCGTAAACCCGGAAGCTGGGAACACTATCCAGAGGGGTTGCAATGCAGCGTCCACCGGGAGGAGGAGGAATAAATACTCCCAGCGGGCTCCGCGCTGAGGGAATTGGGACGACTGCTAGAGCCGAAAAATAGAGAAAGGACTACCAGTCTCTAAACCCATACTGCCAGCGATACCGCGGAAGTATCCGCCAGTCTCGGCGGTGGCGGATGACAGCATTCCCCCTTCCAGTGCGTGAAAACCCCGGCTTACCTGGGTGTAAGCGGTGGAACCTGGATATTAACCTAGGGGCATGTATCTGTGAAGCGGGTTCCCACGAGTCCTCCGACTCGGGGTAACCCTTCCAAGACAGTAAGTATTCCAAACAACCTCTATGATACCTAGAGTCCCGTATGGAAGACACCTCATATTCATCCATGTTCTTCTCAGGAAAGAGAACTTGACGGGAACCTTTCTGCAGTGGGGTCAGGTATGAAGGGTTTGAGAAGGGAAGAATGAAATACTGGATGAATGCGACTGAGGTTAGAAGGGAGCTGAAGCCTATAAGTGACAGGATTGACTCTAGAGAGAACAGGGAAAGGACCCAAGAAACAAGGAGATAGTTTAGAAGGATGTGTCCATTTGGGTAAGATTCTAGTGGACAACCACACCTTGTCGCCTGGCTCCAACCTCGGGCATTCTTTGCGATGCTTGTCAGCCTGCTCCATTTTGTGTCTTCTACTGTCTTCCAGGCTTCATAAAGCGGCATTCTGAGCTGCTGCAATATTCTGTAGAACTTCTTCTGCAGCCGGGGAATTGGTGAGGCTTGGAACATTGAGCAGAAATGCTTTGGGGTGAACTCCGTAAGTACAGTAGAAAGGGGAAAGACCGATGGCAGAATGCTTGGTGGTGTTGTATGTGAATTCTGCTGTGGGAAGCAGAGAAACCCAATTGTCCTGGTGTTGATTGATGTAACATCTCAGGTACTGCTCCAAAGTGGCATTGAGGCATTCGGTCTGGCCGTTGGTTTGAGGATGAAATCCCGAGGAAAGCGCTCTTTCAATACCTAGTCTGACACAAAGACCCTTCCAAACCTTTGAGATGTACTGGCTAACTCGATCAGAAATAATCTTGTCCGGGATGCCATGTAATTTGAAGATGTCTCTGGCAAAAACCTCAGCCATTCTCGCTGCGCTGGGAAGACCCGGAAGGGGTGAGAAATGTGCCATTTTAGAAAACGTATCCACCGTGACCATTATACATGTACATGATTCGGACAGAGGCAGATCCACTATGAGGTCCGTGGATACAAGTCCCCATGGTCGAGTGGGGAGTTCTGCTTTTGTCAATAGTCCAAGGGGTTTGCCTGTAGGGTATTTGGCTCTGGCACAGGTGGGACAAGCTAGTACTTAATCCAACGTGTCTCTTCTCAGATTAGGCCAGAGGAATACTCTTGAGATCAGCTCCATGGTACCTTCTGAGCCTCTATGGCCTGCAGTGCGAGGATTGTGGCACCAGTTTAGTATCTTCTGGCGTAACGGACCGGATGGGATATATAGACGATTCTTGTAGAATACCCAGCCATAATGGGAATTAGGATGAAGTGGTAATTGAGCATACTCCGGTCTAACCACGGCTTTCACTTCTTGAAGGAAAGAGCTTACCAGAACCAGGATTTGGTTCCTCCGAAACAGTGGTTCCGAGCGATCTGAAGACTTCTCCTTACTCATATCCTTGCGAGAATGTGCGTCGGCCAAGCGATTCAAAGTTCCGGGAATGTAGGTGATGTGAAAATCGTATTGATAAAACAGATAGGCCCACCAGGACTGTCGTGAATTTGAACACTCCATGTCTTGCAGTACCCTCAGATTCTTGTGATCTGTCCGAATGGTAAACTGATGTCGTGCCCCCATAAGCAGATGCTGCCACTCTTCGCACGCTAACTTCATCGCCAATAGTTCTTTTTCAAGAACCGAGTAGTTTAGTTGGCTGGGGGAGAGGGTTTTGGACAGATAAGCCACAGGATGTTCCACTTCATTAACCTTCTGTAACAAATCTGCTCTAATGGCTATCGTAGAGGCATCTGTCTCCAAGATGAAGGGTAATGTTTGGTCCGGATGCCATAGTATAGGGGCAGAACAGAAGAGTCCTTTGAGAAAGGAAAAGCTACGTTCAGCTTCAGTTGACCAGTGAAAAGGGAGAGCATCCTTCTTGAGTAGACGGGTAATGGGATACACCACTTCAGAGAAGTTTGGTATGAATTGTCTGTAGAAATGGGATAAACCAAGGAATCTTTGTACTTCTCGAACTGAAGTAGGGGCAGGCAAGTCAAGAATAGCTTGAACCTTGTTGCGATCCATGGCAATACCATCCGCTGATAAGATACCTAGATATGGTACCGAAGGAACTGCAAAAATGCACTTCTCGGCTTTGACCAAAACTTGGTTCCTTTGAAGACGATCCAAAACCTGAGTGACATGAGGAATATGTTCTTCCATGTTGGAGGAAAAAATGAGAATGTCGTCCAGATAGATAATTACAGAAATGGTGAGCATGTCAGAAAACATTCGGTCCATAAACTGTTGAAATACAGCGGGAGCGTTCACCAGGCCAAATGGCATTACCCGGTATTCGTATAATCCGAATCGAGTGCGAAAGGCGGTCTTCCACTCATCGCCTTTGGCTACGCGGAGCAGATGGTATGCATTCCTTAAATCGAGTTCAGTGAACACCTTAGCCCCCTGGACTGCTTCAATGATGTCTGTGATGAGAGGCATCGGATAGCGATCCCGAATGGTGACCTTGTTTAGACCCCTGTAATCTATACAGGGTCTAAGCTTGTCAGTACCTCTCTTCTTAATGAAGAACAAAGAAGCCCCAGCGGGGGATTTTGAGGGCTGAATGAGGCCATTCTTCAAGTTGGTATCCAGATAACCTATTAGTACATTTTTCTCTGACAGTGTGAGGGAGAACATTCATCCAAATGGTACTAAAGCGTTAGTCTCTATGTCAATGGTGCAGTCCTCTGGTCGGTGTGGGGGTAATCTGGCGTGATGATTCTCTTGAAACACTTCTTCAAAAGGTGAGCAAAATCGGGGTATCGCATGCACTCCAAGATGGGTATCCGGAAAGATTGTTACATACTGTAAATCACACCAATCTTTTAAGGGAAGGCAATTGGTAGTACAGTAGGTAAAAGAAAAACTCAACTGGTTGTTCGTCCAATCAATACGAGGATTGTGTCTCCGGAGCCATAGAATCAAAAGAATTATGGGGAAATGGGCTGCTCGTATGATGTCGAACTTCAGCATCTCAGTGTGATGGTTGATATTCAAGAACAGATCCTCCGTGGAATGAGTGATTAGACCGGAGGACAAAGGGGATCTTCTCTACACCTTCGACCTGTTGGCCTTCTTGACGGGCGATCCTGCGTAGGCCTACTTTATCAGCCCACAAGGTATCAACGAAGTTGCCTGCAGCTCCGCAGTCCAACAGGGCTAAAGACTCGACTTGCTTACCCTCCACTTTGAGGGCCACGGACAGAACCATGAGTCTCGAATCTTCTTGAGAATCCGGAGCTGACACTGAGAGAGAAACGTAGGGACCAGAAATGGAACTTGATGACCCTCGGATGCCTGTCCCTACTGGCGCCGAGGGAAGTCGTCTCCCGATTTTCTGTTGGATACCTCCATGCAGTCTTTCAAGAGATTCTGATCCGAACCACATTAGGCACATAGTCCTTTTTCTCTCCGTCTTCGTCTTTCCGCTGCTGATAGGGGTGTCCTAGTAGCTCCAATTTGCATAGGTTCATCTGAAGACTTAGAAGGAGAGAGAGAAGGGGAAGGATGCGAAAGAGGGTCCACCAAAGATCCTGAAGTGCGTTGCTTGCGACGTTCAGATCTTCTTTCTTGAAGTCTAAACTCTATGTGGAGAGCGGCTGCGAGTAGATCAGAAAAAGTTGGAGATCTGGCTAGTTTGTCTTTAATCTCCTCCCTTAAGCCCCTCCGCAAGATGGCGTACTGGGCGGGTTCCGGCCAACCTGCCCCAGCCGCCAAGGTCTTGAAGGAAGAAATGTAGGATAGGACATCCAAAGAACCTTGTCTTACGTCCAACAGTTCGTCACAAGCAGTAAAAGACAACTCAGGTCTTTCGAAGGTCTGTTTAAGCAGATTCTGGAATCCCGTAAAGTCATGCAGTATGGCATTTGCACTGGTTACCAAAGGAGTTGCCCATGCCAACGCATTCCCAGTCATATTAGAGATTAGTAATCCAACCTTGGCCTGATCAGTAGCGAAAGTGCGGGGTCTAAACGTGAAATAGACGGTACAAGCCTCCAGGAACTCTTTTACCCTTTTGGGAGAACGATCAAACTTTCCCAAGGAGAGTGGCATGGGAGGTAATTCCACGGTAGGATGTTCTCTAGCCGATACCATCTGTTTGAGAAGAGCGTTCTCTGTCTTCACTCCCTGTAGCTCTACAGACATAGCCTGGAAAGCCTTCCAAAGCTCTTGAACTTGTTCCTCCGCCGACATCTTGTTATGTTTTGGCGTTGAAATCTGTCCTTTCTGTGACCCTTTTTCTCCCACTTCCCCCTTTGCTTCCACACTCTCCTCACCTGAGCTGCTTGAGTCGATGCCTTCGGTGGACAGGTTTCGCCTGGCAAGGTAGTCTTTCTCCTTTTTTGGTGGTAATTGCCTGTCACGGAGGGAAGCCACAGTGAACGCTGATGGAACAGCACGCCTGTGGCTCCCTCCCCGGGAGCAAGCCGATACACAAGGGAAAAAGCCAAGCGGCAGAAAAAACCCTTGTCAGGCGCCAAACTCCACTCTGTCCGACTCCAAGTATGAACTTCCGAAGTGATGTTGCAGACAGAAATGAAGGATGTAGCAGGAAGAGGTGCGGACTCAAAACGGTAGGGATCTGTAGCAAACGTGAAGCCAGAAGGCGTGGCTGGTATCCAATGCAGCCCGGCAGGACACAGGAAGTAAAGGACTCAGGTAAGAGAAGAGAAAGCTGAATAATAGGAAGTAGACTGGGAATCCAATTGGAGAGGAGCCCAGGGTAAACGGAGAGGAGAAAGCAGAAAGAGCAAAGGCACCGGGTCTCGAAGGAGGGAGACGCGACCCGGACGAAGGAACCGGAATGAAACCGGTAAGAGGCAAAGTAACAAAGAAAAGGAAAACTTTGTGCAGAGGACGAAGTTAGTAACAGAACAAAAGCACTGATGATCCAGGCAGAGTGTCAGCAAACAGCGTAAACCCGGAAGTTGGGAACACTATCCAGAGGGGTTGCAACGCAGCGTCCACCGGGAGGAGGAGGAATAAATACTCCCAGCGGGCTCCGCGCTGAGGGAACTGGGACGGCTGCTAGAGCTGAAAAATAGAGAAAGGACTACCAGTCTCTAAACCCATATTGTCAGCGATACCGCGGAAGTATCCGCCAGTCTCGGCGGCGGTGGATGACAATCACTTACGAATCGGGGCACGACTCACCTGATTAGTCAATTTGTCTTTTCAAGATACAATTCGTCCGTGTACCCGCACAACCAATGACGTTGTGTCTGCGTATCTCAGCTCTGCCTCGTTTTGGGACCCTCGCCTCCTTGTTCGCTGGCTAGGGACGTCGATCAGGGATCAGCGGTGTGCAGATCTGCAAAGGAGTCTCATCGCTTTTCACGGGGGCGCCCCGTACACCTCTTGATCTCGGCTCGATCTCTCCCGTCCTCGCCGTTCTTACCGCCTTCCTTATTTTGCAACGTACACGATGGAACAAGTGGGGCAGGGTCCCTATTCAGGCGCCATCTTGAAGGGGCCCCTGAGGGACCCTCGGATGTGGAAACAAGGCACAGTCACCACACTCGAATAGATACGCCAGACACGAGGTTCCGTTCCCAAAATCTATGGTTTATTGCAATACAAAGAAGTCCCAGTTGGCCAAATGGTCCCACGCCCCGTGACGTGTGTCTAACAGACCTCGGGGGACGCAAGGGAAGAGTGAAACGTACATCAGTTACATATATACAAACCAAGCACCTTACAATCAGCAATGACACAGTATGACACATTTGATGCCGCCCCCAATTCATTTCCCTTTGAATTAGAGGCGATGATTGACCAGTGTGACAAATATGACACCTTAGACCACCATATTTAGTAACGGTTTGCAATCTTCAATTTTACAGACACCATTCTTTATTTGCGAGAACACAGCGTTTCTGTTCTTCATGGGCAAGCTGCGCGTAGGAGACTGGCACTTACCAGACCTCACTATCTCTTAGTTTCGATTCTCGCTCTAGAGGTCAGCCCGCTCTCCGGGGCCTCACTGGGCTCAGAAAGGGGGGCCGTAAAGAAGAGCATAATTCAAATCTTTAAATGCTAGTTTCGTACATTGCTATTCTTTCAGGAGACTCGCTGACATTCGTGTACTGATTAAATGCCTTGCTCCCTGTCTTCAAGGATATGTGAGGGAGGGAATCGGGCATTTCTGTCTGGCTCTCCAGTGTAATGTTTCAACATGTTTCTTAGCCTTGGACCATTGAAGCGAAATAATATCTACAGCAAAGCAGTTTTACATGAAGCAAAGTGGCAACGTTAGAAATCCATGACGAGGAAGGACGACGCATGACCAGCAAAGTAAAGACAAAGAATTTTTGCAAGTTGTGGCTTAACCTGGACACTCCTCTAAGCAAAAAAGGGGATAAGGACATAAAAACGGACACTCTGTGCATCCTAGTTGCAGGGTGAAGAAGAAAATTGCGCGTATAAGCCACAACATGTTTTGTGAGGAGAAAAAGACTATGACAAACTTTGATCAAGGATACTTACATTGGAAACAGATACAGCATCCCGATTTATCCAAAACCGAGACTTTGTTTGGAAGCACTTATGGTGTCGCACAGTAGAGAGAGCATAAAGGATGTGGTTATATATTTCAACCTAGTGTTAAGATTTTACCCATCACTGGTAGGGAGGCTCACCAGTGTCACAGACTTTCTCCAAGATCCTGAAAATGAAAAAATAATAAGACAACTGCTTACTGTCATTGCTGAACAATTTATCGTACTCCCTCAGTACAATGAGAAGGAAACAAATGCTTCCACCACAGGCGGAAATAGATGAACTCATCAATACACTTTTCTTTCGCATAATCGAAGACTGTCCATCTATTGTCGGGAGAACAACTGATACATTAACATTCCTTCGATATACTGAACATTTGAGCCATCTCCACACGACCGGACAGTGCAAACATTGTTTATGTCAAGGAAAGAACATATAATCCTGAATCTCAACAAAGACTGGACAAATGTCCCTACCGCCAGAAGACAGCAGATTTGCGCACAATGTCCTTTTTTCGCCTAGTTACCGACTTTCCGGAATTAGTGGGGAGGCCTATCGAGGTTGACGTCCTCACCTTCATCAGAGATCCAGCCAATATCGCACAAATGGAAATGCTCCTGCATGGAATAATACTCCAAGTAGAACTTTCCATCCATCAGAGAGATTATCTGAGGAGATTCTGAAGAGACTTTCACCGAGGTACAGATCGAGGGAGCAGAGTCAAGAACCTTACTTGTTATATTTGTTGTCATTTTTTCCCTATTTCTTCACACTGACCAGTGTCCAACATGTCCTCAGGACTGAAGCAGATTCGGGGGTGGACTGGGAACTCACGTATTTTGATCATGCACAGTAAAGGTGACTCATCGAAGTGTTATTTTAAACTATTTTTTCCATACATTTAGCAAAGAAACTGTATCCTGTATTAAGAGACAATCGACACTCGCAAGAGGGGGGACACTTGTGAAGCACCTGAGGCTTTTGACACAGAATTCGAAGAACCATAGGGAGTGTGGAAACAATAACATTGACGTTTGGCAAATGATCGATATGGCGGCCCAGAGCAGTAACCTGGTCCTCCCACAAGCAGAGAGGCACCCCCGCTTCTCTGGAAGAAAATGCTGTTGCCTTACATATCGAACTATAATGTATTTATGCATTATATTCATCATTATTTTACTGTGATTAACGATCAGAACAGCATTTTTTATTGGTGCTCAAAGCGTTCCGATTTCAGTGCACCCACCTGATGATACACGCATGAAACCCACAAGAGCACCCAAACCTTATATAGTCATTCCAATCCCTAGGAGATCTGATCGTAGAGTAAACGAACTTGAAATGAAAGTGATTAATAGTGATATACACACATTTATGGTAACAAATGAACAGGAAAGCCGGAGACAGGGTCGGCACAAGAAGAATGAAGAAAAAGTACTTAGACATACACTGAATGCACACGAACCAGGCCTAGCACCAATGAACAAAGAACCTCAAACGAAAGCAGCAGAGAAGATGAGACTGCCTACCGCAAAAGCTTTCACAGTGAGAAAAAACAAGAAGAATTAAGGGGAAGGCTAACAGAAGCAGTCGTGTCAGAAGCCCTTAAGAAAACAGAAGCGGCCGCAGAAAAAATCTCCGCAAGGACACAAATGTTAGTAGACCTTCTATTTCCACACATAGGGCCTCATTCCGAGTATGGCGGTAAGGGATAGCGGCCACCGCTAACGAGAGCGGTGGCGGTAATCCCTTACCGCCATACTCCGAGTTCCCTTTGCGCCATGGTGGTTTTAACACCTGCTTTTAGCAGGTGTTAAAAACCATGGCGCTAAGGGACCTTGATGTTAATTACGCCACCGTAATTTACGGTGGCGTAATTGACGCCTTCCCCACTACCATTATGCCCTATGGGGCAAGAATGGGAATGGGGAAGGGTAAATGGGGATTGGGGAATTACCGCCCCGCCAACCTTGGAATGGGGCGGTAATTCCGCCATCCACCAAGGCACTGCCGGTCCGGGTACGGCGTCAACCAAGGCGTTAATAGCGCCATTGGTTAGCGCCGTACTCGGAATGAGGCCCATAGTCAGAGCGAGAAAACGACAAGAGGAACTGAAGAACAAAACGACAGAGACTGTATTACCCAGCATGCATATTCCAACACAAGGGACAAGTACCAGGCCTACAATACAACCGTATACTGGACTAGTGCCAGGCTGGTTGGTATGGGCACTTGCACGCAGCAGAGAAAAGATGCACAAGGACCAGAAAAGAGCTGCCAGACTCTTGTCCACTCAAAGGGCGCAGATGAAGAAGCCTGCACCATGGACCAGGATACCTGAGAACCCTCCAGCAAGGAAAAGCCATACAGAGGCATTCAGAGATGTAGTTATAGCAAACTACAGGAAAACATTAAGAATCGAGAGAAGCTTACATGAAGATAATAATGAACTAAACAATTACCTGGACAGCAGAGCACATCTAGGGAACACCATTTGGTACCAGCACATGAAAGAAGTTGGAAGACGAAATTCAGAAGGAGAATGCTTCATTTGTGCACTTCTACCGTACAGCATGGGGAAATCCAAGATCTTCGTGGCTGTAGAAATCTATGTCCCGACGGCAAATTGTCTGTCACACATAGCAATGTGCAACACCAGAGGCCAGTTCATGGGAAGTGATGCCTCATTGATATGGGCAACTGAAACATATTATCCCGATGAAGATGATTATGTTCAGGACATTAAGATGAGAAATAGAGCCCATACTAGGAATCACGTGATCAGGTACGAGAAACATGAAGTTAAAGGAGCAGGAAAAAGATGGGAAGTAAACCCGAGACTGAACGTCCAAGGAAAAACTCCAGAAGAAGCTCAAATTTGGAAAAACAGAGGACAAATGCAGATTTGGGGAACAGTGCTTTCACCAAACAGATGGGAAGAAGGCGTAGTGATCTGCCGAGCATGGATGGTCCTTTGAGCCTGAAAAGAAGCAATAGAAAACTCACAGAGACTGTGCAAACCACTATGGCCAAATCTTACAACACTACTGACATGGGTTGAGGACAGAGGAGGACCATTGTAGATAGTGCCACTAGAAAGCCCACAATTGTGCTTCAGGAACAATGGTACAAGGAAAATGGGAGAAAATCAGAACTGCGGACGAATTTTTGAAGCTCCAGGAATGACTCATGGTACTGTGGTAATCATGGATCATTACTGGGCATGTGGATCCAAAGCATACACCAGACTGCTGAAAAACTGGGGAGGCATATGCACAATAGTGAATGTCCACGTCCCAGCATTAGTGATCCCGAATAATGACCTGAATATTGATAGTTTTCCAAAAGCAGATGCTCACCTGACGAAGAAGAGATCTGTGGAACTGACAACTCGAGTGAAGAGAGAAAATTATTTCTCTGCCAAATCAGAAGAAGCAGTTCATGCAATCCCATATGGACACAGGCTGTTTAGCCTCACCTCATCAGTGTTCGCGCCAATCCTCATGCCAAGATTCCAAGTTGGAGCAAATACTAAATGGTTGCAGATAACCAGATGGGAGTTACTGCAAACCATCAACTCGACAATAAAAGGATTCAATGCGATCAAGGAAGAGCTAAGAGCCATCTGACTAAGGACTCTCCAGAACAGATATGTACTTGACATGATCACAGCTATGGATGGAGGAGTTTGTGCAAAAATTGGAGAATCATGTTGCACATGTATACCTTCTCATGACGAAAAAAATTGAGCTTTAACAAAAGCCATAGGTATGCTGACAAACCTGCAGAACCAGATGATCAATGAAACCGAGGAAGTTGAGGATGACCGCTGGTTTGGATCATTGTTTTCATGGGTTCCACAATGGATGGCAGATGCATTCAAGTTCTTGGGGGCCCTGCTAGTAATGATATTACTAGGATTTTGCGTTATCAAGATGATAATCTCGCAATGCCAGAAAACTGCGAAGAAAGCCATAGGGATGAAGATCATGATTGATGTCAAACCAGGATGGAAGCCCATAGATCTAACTGACGATGAAATAAGAGACTTTGTGAAGGCGAGCAAGCATGTGCCAGAGGGTACAAAGTTTCTTTACCCCAGGAAACGTAGAAATTATGAAGGAAAATTGATCTATTGCAGCCCAAATGGACAATGCCAGCTAATGACATGGAACAAAGACGAATATGTAAAGACAGCAGGAAGCCTGAAAGGAGTGATAAAAATATGAACTCCAAAGAGACATTCCTTCAAACCATCATGCACAAACCCAGAAGACGAAGAAGAAATGGATACAGAAGAACCAAGTAAGATGAATCCAAAAGAGGAAGCAGAAGTGGTCGATGAACCGACCAGAGGGGGGAGTGTAGAGGAGGTTCCAAATATAGCCTGCACTCCAGCCGCCCATTTTGAAGTACCAGGAACGTTCACACCGAGATATGCGACGTATGATGAGCAAATAAACCAGCAGAGAGCCGCATTAGGGCTCTGCCCAGTGCCCATCAGAAGAGCAATACCTATTGAAGTGCCAATAACCATGGGCAGTAAGGTATCCATTGAAAAAACCCTACCAGCAAATGACACAAAATGAAGATTGCTTAAACACTGTCCCAGAAGAAACTCAACAGGCCTTAATTGAAGACGAATGGTGATGTCACGAGGGCCCGGACAGACTCACAAATGAAAGAAACGACAATCAAAAGAGGACACACAGAGGCGAAACGTCATGAATAAGGATATCATGAACTTAGAAGGAGAGACGACGTTGAAAGATAAAGAAACTTAAACTGTTAAGCAGGATGAAGCTATTCAACCAGCTAACGCCTGTACATATGCTTGTAACCGCAAGAAACTAAGAAAACAGTGCGGCTTGCTATGCTTAGTAGAATAATAGAGCGGCAAGCGCCACCTATATATCTACCTCAACGAAGCTGTTAGTCACCGCTCTGTATGCTGATTGGAGCCTAGGTAAGACGACCTCGCGGAAGGGAGGTAGGATTTAACAGGTTCGGGTTCAGCCTCCAGGATTCCAGCTCCCCTGAATTCTGTGATTCAGGCTTCCTCTAAGAGGGGCTCTTTTCTACGATGTACCTTTCTGCTGTTTGAGTAAAAACCAACAGAGAAGTCTATCGCCTAAAAGAGCAGGAGAACACACACCGCCAATAACCAATGCTGCAAAGAAAACACAGTATGATTAGAAGCAATCAGGCAATATGGAGTTATTTAGACAATCAGATTTTTCTCTAAGTACCTAGACAATGGTTGAAGTGCTGTTGGACCTTAATAGATGAATCTACAAGAAAACTCAAAACTATGAGTATGGACAATTGATAACCACAAACTAACTATGACTGATACAACCCCCAACAGACCTGATAAGTGGGATTCCTAGGGAAGTTGGGTACCAGTCGAAAGGAAAAACAACGGCAGGTACAAAACAACAAATGGGAAGGTTAGTAAGGAATAATATACCCGGGCGGCACGAGGGTCGCACCAGTGACGGGATGGTGCATACACTGGAAAGCTTCACTACTATGCCCTTGGTTGAAGTAGAAAAGGAGGATATAGTTCCAGGAAATCACACGTATGAGAAAAACTGGTGATTTCAGGTAATGAACAATACAGGTGAATTGAATGGGTACCTTAATTACACAAACACAGACCAAGTTGGAGAGGCAGTCTTGTAATGTGCAGCGTGGTAGTCCGCGTAGGAAGATAGTTCAAATTTCGTGGAGCGGCAAGAAAAGTAATCTCACCAGACAGGCGAAAGCACAGTGGAAATCCAAGGACAGTCCGAGTTCGGCAACTGGTTCACTGATCAAAATGGAGGAAAAAACAAATGCAATCCAAGGACAATCCGAAGTCGGCAACAGAGTTCAAAGATCAGGTTGAAGGAACAGGCAAGGACAATCCAAGTAGACAAAGGTGGGTCGAATAACCAGGAAGTCAAATAACAAGAGGAAAGGAAATAAGGCACTGGAACGGGATGAAACCATAGGAGCGTAACGCCACAATTAGCAGCAACAAGCCGCTGAGTCCCTTCGGCTTTTATGGTGCAGAGGGGCGGAGCCTCCTTACGCGTTCTCTACGCACAGGACGTCTCAGCTGATGCAAGGTTCTCTGCTGTATGACCAGACGCCATGGCAACCGATACCAAAGCCACAACGAAGTTCTGGAACGCGCTTGCCCCTGTATGTGGTCACAAGAACCGGGAGGTACTGCAGGACGGGACCGATATGTAACAGAAGCACACTATATAAGTGCAAGTCCACTTTTATACAAAAAGCAGAATTAACTCAGGCTACCAGGGGTCAAACAGGACAGGATTCATATTCCAGCTAAAACAAGAAGAGACGGCTGAATCGAAACTCAACAAGATCAGCCCGTGCCTGGGAAGTCGAGGTCAGACCAAGAAAGGGAGACGGACAGTACCTCCGGAGAATCGAAACTTAAGAACAGAGCAGCCTGCCCCGCGAAGGTCGAGATAAGGAGGCCCAGGCAGGTGGCAAGGCAAATAAGAATTAAATGCACAAATAGAAGGAAAACTAAGCAGATTCACGATGTGGTAGCACATGACCAGCCGAGCGAGAAGAGACACCTACGCCTGGCTGTCTCCCAAACAGAAGATACCATAACTTTTCCTGACAAGAAGCTACAGTTTTGAGGCCGACCACAGCCAACTAATTGACACATAGCACTAAAGTACTGATTGATGGAAGGGAAGCTGGGTGAATCTTGGGGCATCCTGCACCTGGTTGACTATTCTGCGTGCTGCTAATTAAAGTGGAGATGTATGCATGGGGTTGAAGCCAACCCAATCAGAAGGGACCAAATAATGTAGGGTCCTATAGATAGTAGAACCAATGGGACGTCGTATTTTTAGTGATATCCACCGTAGTCATTTTTGAGGGAAGGGCTTAGACACCCACCTAATGATGTTTATCCAATCCTCACACTCCGTTACCATATACAGATACAGATATAGCACCTATATTTAAGTTACCTTTTCCAACCAATAGAATTGCATGATAACTTTTGAGTGTTACACGTCAATGATGACGAATTTTGGGTATAACTGTTAACGTTTGCATGAAGTTGTTGGGATTTGAAGCGAGACGGGCTATCGCATCACTGTTGATTTCCATGTTTCCCCGTTTTTTGTACTTGTCATTAAACAGACTCCCCTTTCCCAAACCATTGAGTTGTCCTTATTGATTGGTGTTGGAGTAAGAAATCCTACACCCCATCCGCCTCCAGGTGCAGCTATCTCGTCTTAAAAAGTACTACGGAGCAAGCTCTGACTCTATGGGCCGGTCAGAGGTATCTCGCTCTCGCAGTATAAATGCATATTTTTGAGAACTGAAATACTTTGTGAGGTTTCAACATTCCAGTCACCTGAGGTGAATTTCTGTACAAGCTTTTTTTGCTGTACTTTGATTCCTTGTGAGTCGTCAATGGTGTATGACTTGACCACAAAAATGTACCATCCCCATAAAACATTGCCCTTCTAAGACTGTTTGTGGAGCACGGGTGAGACCTCAGTATCAGTGACCATTAGCGGTCGGCCTTGGCACCATCTCGATTGACAACAATCCGATAGAATTCCAGCTTTTCCTCAGGAGTTTGCATATATCTATGTGCATGGTCATGATGAAGTCCCTCAAATGCTGGAGCACAAATGTTGTGGCATGTGCTCTTCTTCTAAGCAAAAGGAGACCAGTATTTCACACCAATGTTTATAACTCCAAGCAGGTCCAAGAAGGATATTCCTGATTGAACACTTCACTGGTAAAGGAGAGTAACCAAACCTCGGCCTCTTGTATCGCCGTAGGACAACATGCATAAAGAAGATGACAATCTCTAGGAGTTGTTTGTAGCGTTTCAGCTGGTGATATCCAACGTATAGATCGAGCTTTGAGAACATTGTGGCACCCAACAAATATGCAATAAAATCACCAACTCTCAGGTTCGATAGCGTTGCCAAGGTGCATGTCCATGCATATTTTGAGTAGCCTTCTTTGCAAAGACTATGGGGGAAATCCAGGATATGGGTCCCATAACTGTTTCTATAATTCCTGCCATCTCAAATTCTTTTTCCTCTTGCATGTAGATGTGGAATGGCACATCCATGTGTTGGACGGTCACTGGTGGCACAGTATTGTTCATGTGATCTTATATAATCTCATGCACACTATTCCATTGAAATCTGCATGGAATTCTTCCAATACATTCTTGTTTGCCCTGTTATTGCATGTAAATCAGATCAGAACTAATCTTTCACCTACTTAGCAGCACCAGAGTATGGGGGTCATTCCGAGCTAGGAGGTAAGGGAAAAACCATGCCGGTAATGATTTACCGGCATCGTTTACCGCTACAGGCTATTCTGACCTCTCAAACCGCTGATTACGGCACCGTAAACTATGGTGCCGTAATTATCGGTCTTGGGTCGTGCGCGCCCCCACCATGCCGAAATTAGCAGCATGGCATAAACCGGAGCTGATCACAAGCAAGGAGCACACGTAACTAACAGCCTCCTTAAGCCCGTAAAGTACCTTACCAGCATGGAGTACATACAGGCATCTCAGAGAAGGAGTAAAGAACCCTGAGCAGTGGTTCCCAGAGCCACAGGTGCACACAATCAGCACAGGTTGAGGCAATGGAGTCTGCCACAGCAGGAAAGGAACACACCCACACACTACACCCCCTCCCACACCAAGATGATACCAATAGTGCCAGCAAGGGCACAACCACAATAACTACACCTACAACACCAGCCCCCCCCCCCATTGAGGAGACACAGGGGGAGAAGGAGGGGGAGACAGGCACAGCATGCAGCACCAGTGCAGCCTCCGTCACCACCCCAGCAGCCCCCATTCCCACGCAGCATGTCCGGTCCCTCAAGGAAACCCCTGAGCAGATACACACCCCCTACCAGCTTGACTGTGACACCATCACCACCATAATTGGGCCGAGAAATAACGAGATAAGCGAGCAGCATACAAATACAGACTGCCATCCTGGCACAACTGAAGGTGTTGCCTGTGCCCCACACCCATGCCACAGGCACCTACCAGCACACAGTGGGGCCCATGCATGGCATGTCACAACCGTCCATTACACGGACACATAAGCAAGTGCTGGTTCACCTCCCCAAGCACACAAGGGCCTACAAATCCCTAACATGGACTACCCAGGAGATATACAACACTAAAGTTGGCCCCCATGCATTGGCAGGCATGCCAAATGACATGGGTGCCCCTGACAGCACCCACATGTCGTAGGTGGACCAGCATTGCATGCAGGTGGCGGATAGCAACTGCAAGCAATACCACTCCACCTACGTGCAGATGGAATGCAACACTACCAAGAACATCACACATGGGTGGGCCCGACATCATGGAACAACTCATGACTCAATGGGCCAGCTGATCACCACGCTACCGTGCAGCATGGGGCGACATGCAGGATGACGTGCCTGGCTGCCTGGTGAGTCATCTGACTGTGTCATGCCAGTGCATTGGTGCCATGAGGTGGGTGCCTGCATGAACAAACTGGGTCGAAATGATGAAGCCAGTGCACAATGTTCACCCCACCAACCACCCTGCCGCAGAACCAGTGCAACGGCACATCAGCACAGATTCCCACATCGATGGAGTAAGGCACACACAAACCACAAGATTTCCAACATCTGACAAGGCCAAATCCCACAACACATGCACCACTCATTGGCGGCCACCACAACCGTAAGGGCATATAGGAAGACACACTGCATATGCACAATGTGGCTGCCCCCAGCATGGTACCACACCGGAGACTCGTCCCTGGGAGTGGATTGAACTGAGGGCAGCAGGGATACCACACCACGTCACCGGTTTGGCACACCCATAGGAGTGTTGGAATTCACCATAGTATGGATCGGGCAGTATGAAGATTACGAGCCACTGACTACATCCAACGCACCCAACTACGGATTCACACAGTACACAGCACTACATGGATATAACATCAGGACTGCTGCATGAATCAACGAAGCATGTACCACGAGATGTCCGTGCCATTGTTCATGGACCATCTTGTAGACGCACCCCCCTACAGCATTTCATTGAACTGGACACATAATGTGGCCATGAATGGGCGAAATGCATCCATGGACATGTGCGTATGGCCATCAGTTACACGGTGCCATGTCAGCTAAGTTCAGTTCTCCACCGTGACAGTTCAAACACTTACCTCAATTGGCTAGGCATGCAGGTGTTGGTGGCTGTCCCTTGACACCATGGTACATGACCCCTGTCAGTAACCCACAGAACAGGCCCAGGGAGCACTTAAACACTGGCCATACCCGTGCATGTGTGGAGATGGATCAGTCACCTGGCTTGCATAAGGCACATATGAGTTGGCGAAGCTGGACTGGTGGGGGACCCTTCTACTGCTATGTGGTGTCCAAGATCCCCATGTCATGTGTAAAGCTGAACAAATAGTCCATCCCTTGGATTGCGTCTCTGTCCCCTGACATGGGACTGCTAGCAGCACATTAAGATGGAGTGAAGGAGGAGGAGGAAGTGGCAAGATGGCATCATGGATGCGGTGCAATTGAGGGACATGGCGTGTGCCAAACAATGATTGGACATAATAACCAGAACACAAGTCAGCAGAGGGTGGCATTACATGGCCACACGGGGCACTGGGTGTGTGTATACTTGTAGACCATGCACTGTCAGACGTCATAATACACATGCTCAATGAGGAATGTCCACAACGGTTAAACTTTGCAACATCAATAGTGTATTGAAAATAAAGGATGAGTGTGAACATTCCCTCCAGCCACCCCCCTCCCCCCAACTCCACAACAAACCCTCACCCCCCACCCCCTCCCCCCCAACTCCACAACAAACCCTCCCCCCTAACTCAACAATAGTAGTCCCATGTAGTACGTGAAGGCCACATGTGGCAGCATTGATTATTGATTCTTGCTCCTGGGGCCCGGGGGAGGCATGTCCCTGCGCCGCATGGAACGCAGAATGCGTCTTGGTGGGCTTGCTGGAGTGGCCCCACTGGATGAGGGCGTTTCCTCCTGCTGATGCTGCGGATTTGATTGGGCAGCCTCAAGGGCATTGGCTATGCGTCCTAGGACGTGACACAAACGGTTTGTGCTGTCAGTGACTGTCTCACACAACCTGTTGGTGCTGTCAGTGAGTGACTGGCGCATTTCCCTGAGTTCATTGTGCCGTTCCACCCTGGCCTGGAGGGTGTCCTCATTGATTTGATCAGCGAGCTGATTTGCACGACGTGTGCCAAATGATGGTAATCCATCGCTCAATCGACTTGGCCCTGCGTGCTCTGCCGAGGACTGTACTGGTGGACTTGGCCCACGATCTTTGTGCCCCTGCGTGTCGGTAGGAAGACTACGGGCAGGTGTTTGTGGATCTCCAGAGTCACTGCATGAGGCCAGCGGGACATTGCAGGGCTCCGGGGTGTGGACTGTCGGATAGAACTCATCCTCGGATGCCCCGTAGATGGATGGAGAGCTGTCCACATTCTCCACGGGGCCTGTAGCTGCTACCTCCCCCGAAATGCTGGACTGTGCCGAGGTTGGGGTGGGCACTGTGGCAGGCGCCGATGCTGGGAGGGATTGGGGTGGTGCGGCCTCCACTGGCCTTTCCGGAGCCGGGGTAGGTGTTCTCTTCGGTGCAGGAATGCGCCGGACCCTGCCACTGCCCATGGAGGTGGTTGGGCGGCTGGACTGTGGCTCACCGCTGTCATGATCAGTGCCTGTGGGGGTAGAAGAGAGGGCCAACATGAGTGATTGTATGATGTCCTAATTGCATGTATGGCTGCATTCACATTTCTGTCAATTGGGCTTTGTGGCCTTTTGGGTGTAGCAACAGCAGTGGTACATGTGCATGAGTATGACATGTACGCAGGTTTCGGAGTGACTCATCATGGCCTGGAAATGTGCAGTCTGGATGGCACACTGCCAAACCGGCTGCACAGTGTGCATGATGTGATGTGCAAGTTGATGCACTATGGTTGATGTGCGTTATGTACTTGCACTTGGCCCTTGATTGCGTGCCAGTTGGCTCTGCATTGGTTGGATGGGGGGGTAGAGTTGGATGGGGGGGAAGGCAACATGAGAAGGTGCCTTTGATGGCCCTTGGGGGAGTTTTAATCATGCAATGGCCATTGGCAGTGTAGACTTTGGACACTCACCTCCTTCGGCAGACGACGTTGCCCCCACACTCCATGTCGCCGACGCCCTCAATGGATTCGGTACCAATCAATGCGGCACATGTCTCCTCCTAAGGCTCAAGTCTGACAGGGGCACTTGTGCCCCCTCCGGTCTGCATAGCCTGACTCCGGTTTGCGGAGAGGAGGCCCTGCACCTGCACCCGCAGGTCATCCCACCGCTTGCGACAGTCCCTGCGGGTGCGGGGGGTGGTGCCTACAGCGCTCACCGTCTGGCCGATTTGAGCCCAGATGTTTTTTTTCCAGATGATGGATTCTCTGCGCATGTCAGGGCTGAACACAACATCAGCATGCTCTGCCAGGTAGTCCACCATGGCCTGCAGTTCTTCAGGGCTGAATTTCTGCTTGCGGAACCGGTCCACAGTCTTCTTTGGGGCTTTTGGCATTCTTCCTTGTGGTGTGATCCTTTTCCCCACTTCAGTTTGCTCCCAAGGGTGCTGGCTGATGAGGATTGCAATGGATTGTGTTTTTAAAGATGGCCGCCGCGCTCCATCCCGTTCCTGTACGATGACGAAATTTCCAGTTCCGTTTTTTTGCGGTGACCGTAATTTACGGGATCCGTAAATTACAGTCACTGTTATTTACAGACGCTGCTGCTTCCAACGCGGTGTTGTTATTTACGTGTCGCGGCATGCCGGTAGGGGGTTTTGCGGGTCGTTTAGCGGCATGCCGCTCGGAACTTTTCCAGCATGGCGGAAAGCGCGTGCCCGCGAGGTCGGAATGGGCTGCAAATAGCGGTCTGACGCCAGGGCGGTGTCGTACTTTCCGCCATGCCGGAATTTACCGGTACTTACCTCCTAGCTCGGAATGACCCCCAATGTCTTTGCTGGTATCATACCAAAATACAGAAAGAAAAAAAAAAACGCATTTACATTTACTGTGCATTTGAAGTAGACACAAATACTGAATCCCTGTTGCATCGCACATGTGGGGGGATCTGAGGTTGCGGGGGTGTCACCCCCTCCACATATGTGGTATAATGGATTTTGGGGTGTCCTCTGCACTTGCAAGCCCGGGAATGTGCCATTGTACAATAGTGCAGATATATATGTGATCACTGCGCTACAGCATTATTACATTCAGGATTTCCGAATGCGCTATCTTCGGGCGCACATTGATCGCATAGATCCTCTTTGCCTGCTAGTGCCACAAACACTCTGATAAATGGATGGGCTTTCCTGTATTATCAACAGTGTGAAAACACCTTGTAAAAGGATGGGTGAGTGCTAAAAGCAAAGATGTTGGCTTTAGTGGATGAGGACTGTGGTGACAGATCTTGAACCGTAATCCGGTGTTGATAATTGCCAACACCCACATACCATAGATGGAGATTCAGCACCTGCAGACTGTATGCCTGATTACAGCAGAGGAACCTTTAATGGAATGCATGTGAAAAAGTTCCTCCTCATTTGATGTGTCTGCCTGTTCTATTGTTGTCCTTTCCTCACTGCAACATAAGACTCTTGGGTGACTTTGGCAGTCAAATCTTTGCATCTTCATCTTCCAATTTGCCCTGCAAATACTGGCAAAATGCTTATTTTTACCACGGCTCTTGCATGTTTGGGTTCTTGTTGGGCACTCATTTTGCAGGTGAGGGTGGTTCCCACAGTTGCCATAGCTTTGTGCTAATGGTATTGGCATGGCCCTTGTATTGTAAGACATACTCTGCCAAATCTCTAGGTCTTCATTTCATTATGGGCTTAGATCTTGCTGCCTGTCCCATGTCATGGCAACAGAACAGAGGCCCTCAGTGCATGGCTTCCAGACATTTCTAGAATGTTCTTTATTGATAGGCACAGTTTTCTATATGTGTCTGCTAGAAGTGCAACCACTGTGCCCTTATCTAATCCTCTGCGTGTGGAAGTTTGCATGAGATTGTGATGTATTGCACATGCATGAAAATTGTTCATGGACTTATCAGCCTCTTCGTAGCTCGTTGTAGATGGAATTGTTTGTAATATAAGTCAGCTTGCAGCTGAAAGTGTTCTGTCAAGGCGGTGGTAGCAGCTGCGTGGTTGTCATCTTAACCTGTGTTAGCCAATGTGTTAGCCAATGACATGAGCATTCCACATTAAAGTAGAGTTATGTTGATCTCTTCACCAGCAAGTTCACTTCACATGTGGTGCAGAAATAAAAGCCTGCAACCATATATACCATCTGGGGCTGACGGAGGACTTACCCATCCTCATGTCGAAAGGAGAGGCCTGTGGGAGGTGGCTCGCACAGTCTGCGATTTGGCAGTGGGCCGGGCAGGCACTCCTGCACCAGGGGCCAGGTTAGGAATTGGGCCAGGATTTCAGCAGTCACTCTCTGTCCATCTACAGCTGTATGATGTGTACATGGGAGGTTTTTGGGCGCCTCTTTGTCACTGGCTGTTGTTTCCCCTGCTGAGTGGGTCATGAGACACAGAAAGCGTCACAGAGCTCGCAACATTTTGTATTACCATCAATGTTCCCTCTAATTTTTTTGGGCTGTGTGCGCCAAAGAATACTTGTGTGCGGGCTGTTTTTCAGTCATGTGCGCAACTGAGTGATGAGCTGCCAGACCGGGGGTGGTCAGCGGCGGCAGCTGTGCAGCGCCCCACCAGTGAGCAAGGCTTAGTGATCAGATTCCACAGTGTGCAAGCGAGGAATGCAAATTTGCAGCACAAAAACCTCTACTTCAAGGGACATTTGGGTGCTCTATTCTCCTCCCAAGACTTTAGCTCATCTGAAATTGTGTCCTTTTACATCTCTAAACATTAGCAAGATCTTTCGTTTTATGATGGGTTGGTACAAGAACAGAGGGGTTCTTGTAGTGGACAACAGATTCTGCCTCACAAATTAATATTAGCACAGCATTGGCTTCTCCATTCTCAGTTCACTGAATGTATGGAATATAAAGAAATGCTTTCTATTGGTTTAATAAAATAAACAGTACATGAACATGATTAATGACAAAGACGACTTAATAAATTGGGGGTATGAATGGACATTGGACTCTGCCAGTTAAATAAAAAGCACTGAATCATGTAATCATGTACTCTCAGATGATTGTCCTGGAACTAGTTAACCCAACAGTCTCAGAAAGTCTGCCAAGAAAAAGGTGACTATAAGACTACTAGTACAGCATCCTAAGAGGACTGCAAGCAAATTAGAGGTCCAGCAAGAGGCAACACTCTAACAAGGAAGGGTTTAGTATATTATGTTTACTATTTTATTCAACATGAACAATACATATTAAGGTGAAGGAACTAGGGGATCGGATTCATGGGGGACTCTGGGACTGGTACAGTGCACTAGCAGCCAAGTAGCACATAACAAAATTAATTGTTTTACAATCAATAAAGAAAATAAATTAAACTATTATTTAAATAACACAGAAAACAAATGTCATCAACACCCAGGGACGTTGAACTCAACAGCACAATTGGCCCCACCTGCGAACATTCCCCAAGAGGAGGAGGCCAACAACTTCAAGGATCATAACCAGATAACTGTATCATTACATTCACAGTAATAGGTGTACCATTGGCACGCATTGTGCCAGATCCGGTGCGCCCAGGTCTCCCAGAAACCAAAACTTTGTAATATTTAGCCAGAGAGCACTTAGAAAAAAAACACACAGGTTTCCACATCGGGGTCATTAAGCGCTCCCCTCTCTGCAATCCACAAAACTGAGGGCCCCCATTTGGGGCCCTCAGTTTTGTGGATTACAGACTTTTGACATCACCTCGCGTTCGGCAGTGGGAAACATGGCAGGCATTTCAGAAATATAACAGCTTCCAAAACGTTGGTATCAATATTGATGCCAACGTTTTTGAAGCTGTTATATTTCTGAAATGCCTGCCATGTTTCTCATTGCCGAACGCGAGGCGATATCAAAAGTCTGTAATCTGTTTTGTGGATTACAGACTTTTGATATCGCCTCGTGTTCGGCAATGGGAAACATGGCAGGCATTTCAGAAATATAACAGCTTCAAAAACGTTATATTTCTGAAATGCCTGCCATGTTTCCCATTGCCGAACGCGAGGCGATATCAAAAGTCTGTAATCCACAAAACTGAGAGCCCCCCAATGGGGGGCCCTCAGTTTTGTGGATTGCAGACTTTTGGCCCATACTGTCTCCCACTCCCTTCCAAACAATTTTTACCTACCTTAGTGCAGTGCACACTCAGAGTCCCAGACTCCCAGCTCTCTTCACGGGGGTGGGGTGACGGCCGACGGAGGGTCACACAAGCTCTAGCAGGTGGTGTGGCGTCGTCCGTCACCAGCCAGTGTCTTCTGCATGCAGGCACGGGTCTCTCGAACTTGCTACTGGCAGTGACTACTGCGCAAGGCAAGGAGAGACCCAGCAGCAGGGCACATGCATTCGTGTGACAGGATGGTGGCTAGGCTCCCTGCGCAAGCGCAGAGTGCAGCCCCGAGCCAAGGCCCATTTCCAGCACGACCCAGGAGGCCGCAACAAAGTTCGTGTCACCTAGTAATCACAAACGTTGCTGCTGCCTCCTGGCCTGCATCTAGGCTGTCCACCAACCCGCCATATTTACATTTGGTGGCCAGCCTTCAATGAGGTTTTATTTAAAAATAAAATGTTAAAAAGTAAAAAAAAGAAAAAATTCACAAAATGATGATTGGAGCAAGTGCGCGGCAAAATAAGCACTATACGTGGCTCACAATCAAAAGGTGCGCGGCGGCACAGGCACGCACCTTACAGGGAACATTGATCAGCATGGCGTATGACAAGCCATGATATTTTGGGGGGGGGGGTGTTGTGGAGTGATTAAGGACAGTCCTCCTTAAAAAGAAGATGACCTTAAAGGGGAGAAAGGAAGGACTGGGCACGGGGTTGAGGGATGAAGAGGTGGGGCTACTAGAGCCAGGGGAGAGAAGCATGTAGAGGGAAATAAAGAAGGTTGTATCTCCAGCTGGCCCCTTCTGTGTTATTGGGTACTCTGCCCCTGGGCACTTAAAACAGTGTTTAGCCTGTACCCATACTCCGGGGTCTGACCAGTGGCCACAACAGGGTGAGAGCTCAATGAAGTGAATAGGGGTGTAGGGTGCTTGGCGGGCGAGCCAGCTGATTGCAAGGCATGTGACAGCTGCCAAAAGCATGTGAATTGAGAGCTATGCAGAGCTATTGGGTGTGCTCTCAACCTGCTGTGCATCACCTGCTCGAGTGCGCTCGCTTTATTCGCGGGCTGTAACTTCACAGGATACAGCCGCGCATGTGTGTGCATGACAGAACAAACTCCTGTGGCGCGATCACCACATTAACACATAAGCACCCACTTGCAAACATGGAAATGCCAAACAAATGCAAGAGGAAAACAGCCTCTGCATACCTGTCAGCGCACCCGCTTCTGGTGGGTGACACCCAACCTATAGTCAGGTTCCTCACCCATTATTCTTCTTGCCCGTCCACAGGCATCAATGGAGAGTTCACCAGCAAAAGCAAAACCTTGCTTTTTCATCCACATTTTCATTTGAAGATGTTGGCAGGATAGGTATGCCTCTGAATTGACTCAGAGGGAAAAGATGGTGGTAGATGAGGACAGCTCAGCAGCAACATGCTCGCCTTGGAAACAAGACGACACGAAGCAACACAACGGGGTAATTACCGGCATGGAGGAACTAGCGGGTCCGTGCTCGTTTGACGCCGCTAATAGCGGGTGATTACGAATGCGCGAGCACGCGCGAACCCCCATGCCGGTAATGGCCATACCGCCATGGCGCTAAAGGCCCTCCAACCCACCGATAGCGCCATCACGGGACCCGCCGATACCGCCTCGGCCTAGGAGGCACCCCTTAATACCGACCCGGTAAGAATATCATGCTAATACCGGGCTCGTAATACCGGACCCGGAAGTAACGTCATCACGTCGGAACAGGAAATGCACCTGTGACCATCTTTAAAAACACAATCCATTGCAATCCTCCCAAACCACCTGTTATGTACAGGAGAGACCAGTGCCAATCTACTCAACATGTCTAAGGCTACCAGGAAATCAAACCCCCGCCTGCGCAAGAAGCATTTTTCAGATGAAGAACTCAAGATGTTGGCGGACACCCTTGCTGCCCATGCTGAGGAGATTAACCAGCACAACCTCAAAAGGGAGGTGCAGCAGAGAAAAAAGGGAGGAGGTAGCCCGCAAGGTCTCGGCAGTCGGCACCATCCCACGGACAGTCAAAGACTTTAAGAAAAGGTGGGATGACCTCCGCATCAGGGTACGGAACATCCTGGCCAGCAATAGGAGGGAGGCCATGGCCACAGGCGGGGGTCCCCACTCACCCACAAGACTAATGCGCTGGGAGGAGACGTGCAGTACCTTCATCCAGATGGAGTCCATTGAGGGCTTCAGGGAGATGTAGACGGGTGCCGCAACATCTGGAGATGGAGGTGAGTGACCCTGCAGATCCCACTAGGGGAAACCATGACGTAGCACAAGTGATCTGGAATAGAGTCTAGGCAAGGCAATGCATGTCCCATATCGACATATCGCTGTCATGATTCCTGCCCCTCATGTTCCCAGCCCTCCAAGACGTCAGGCTGGAGCCACGCCACGATCACCTACATGGCCCTCAGGGCCTCTCCATCCCTCCAAAGACCCACTTGGAGTCAGACTTGGCACTTGTGGCACCAGACTCACTCACTCCCATCGGATAACATTGGGGATTGGACTTGTTGTGCATTGATGGGGACAAGATGGATGCCCCCACATATTTCGGTTCCCAGAACTGCATGTGTGGTATAGTCTTTTGGGTGTGGTTCAGCCCAGAGACACCAGGGATACCCAGAGACTATTTAAGCCACACGCAGGCTGAGAAACATGCTTTGCGTTTTCTGCACCTGCAGCGTGACACTCACCGTGTTCGGATCAGTCTCCAGTAGGCCTGCATCTTTCTTCTGCACTCAGCTCCTGCAAGAACAAGAACACCGTTAGGAACAGCCTTACCTTGCGGTGCTTCTGCCCATCATTCATCGCTCCTTCGGTTCTGCGGGCATCTTCGGCGGTGTCATTCCCATCCCGGCACGCCGCTTCCTAAGGAAAAGAGAAAAGAACAGAAAAAAGGCATTAGTAAGCGTTCTGCAAATCTTCGCTTATTTTTAAATACTGTACGGGCTTCAAACGCTTACCTGAATCCCAGCCGCTCTGGGGGAACTCTGTCTCCGGAATTTCTCATCCATCGGCAAGAGGGAAAAGACACTCCAGGTTAGCGTGGAAACATCTAGAGGCGCCGCATACCACGCTTACCCACCGCATTTGTTCTTCATAACCGGCATCCACACTGAAAACGTCGCGGCACCTAAAAGACACAGAAAAAGAACTCAGTACAATGCAAATACGAAAGGGGTGCATCGCGCATTGCGCTCTCACTCACCTTCAGCGCTACTCATCTCAGCAGCACGCCGCCATCCCCGGGACGCCGGCCATCATCTAAGGAAGGAAAGGAACAAAGTTAGAGAACTGTTCAAAAGACTCATTATACTTACCTGTCGGACTCTTGCCAGTGAAGTAACTAGGCAGCAACGAGCCCACATCAATCAACGCGCCCCTGCGTTGAAAGCAGGATGGAGAGCACACTATCCAAGAAAACAAGGTGAGCTGTGGATCAAAGGGAAGGGTTGGACCCCGGGGAAGAAGGGGTTCAAGCACACAGGGACAATAGGGAGTTAAACTCTACCAATCCTGTGTTTCAGGCCCAGTCTCCAGTCGAATAGCCTCCAGGGAAGGGTTTGAGGTCGTAAGAGGTCAGAACAGGCTGAGTGACGTCCCCGTGAATACCAGGTGAGCGTTAGATTCCTTGCCCAGATGGAGGCCCAAAACCTGCCACACTGAAATGCATGCTGAGTGCCAATTCCATTACCAACAGAAAGCCAACACACACGGACTGTGCCCATGTAATACATCACACAAACCCCAATACAACGCCATGCCACCTGCCATGCAGTATTCCTGAATTGAGATGTCATGGCAAATCCCAAAATGCCCCCTTCATACTATCCTGTGTGACACACCTGTAAGATATGAATGCATGATAAATGAAATTCTCCACAGCACCATATAATGCATTTAGCATGTAACACCATCACTGATGCCCTGCATCTCTTCTACCCCCCTCAGGCACCGATGGAGAGGATGCCAGTGAGGAAACACCAACAAGAGCATCCACGTCCCGGCACAAGACAACTCCCACAGGCAAGACCACCTCCGGCAGCCTCGCAGGCCACACCAAAACCCAGGGCGAGTGCCCAGGCCATGGCCGCACATGAGGGCCCCACATCTACGCCTGAGACCGGGACCACAGACCTGGCAACACCAGTGGAAGGCGAGGCCAGTGGCACATATTCGGCAGCAACAAGTTCGGTGGGCGAGGCAGCAGCCACTGCCCCACTGAGCGACATTGAAACTGCAGTGGAGAAAGAAGTATGTGGACGAGGATGGACTAACCCATGTGGCATGTCCACACTCCCCAAGCCCCATGTCCACACCCCAACCCCACACTCAGGCCACACCCACCAGCAGCATTGCGGATCCTTTACTCCATGATTCGAACCTCAGCACCCACCCACTCCCCCCTGAGGACAGCCCTGCCAATACATGCCCGGTTGCAGCACCCTCAACCACTGCTGCTCCCACCAACCTTGAGGCACGGATAGCAAGGGTGGAGGCTAGACAGGACTCAATGCTGGACCTTGTCCGACAATATGTTGCGGAGGGAGAGAACACGAGGCGTGAGATTGCGCAGGCCATAGCGGCAAACACAGCCACCATTAATGCCTCTGCGTTGATGATGCGAGACAGTCTGGGGGCCGTCACACAGGTCCTCACCTCAATCCTGCTGCACATGCAGCAGCAACAACCTGCACCAGCCATGCCAATCACCATGGCTTCCACCCCATCCACCACACCACCATCCTCCACACCCGCTTCCTCTGCACCCTCCAGTCCTGTGCGTCCGACAAGACGGAGTGTGAGGCAGTCAGAAATGCTGCCCCCGGACAACAAGAAAGCAAGGAAATAGTGTGGGACAACAATGGGAGTGGGTCAGATGGTGTCAGTGGTGTATAGGTGTATTAGGGGGAGTTCATTGGGGGGGATGGGGTGTTCATTGGGGGTATGGGGTGTTTTGGTGTTGTGCGGGGTGTGGGGGGTAGCACATTTCTGTAGTTGATATTAATACACCCGTTGTGTGAAAACTCATTCAATGCCTGGACATTGTTCATTTCGTGTGTATACATTTTTTCATGACAGTGCACAGTGCCCAACTCCCCACATTCCCTGTGTGTATGTCCACATGGACCCAGTGTACAATGTGTTACTGACACATATCCATCAACGTCCATGTGGGTCAGAAGTATTCGTCAATCAGTGATTGGCGTACTGCACGGCCATCTTGTGCATCACGTACTGGCAGGGGTGCTGCTTCTCCTCCGTCTTCATCCTCATCATCCTCACCCGGTGCATGCATGTCAATGTCAGGTGACAGTGGTACATTTCTCTGGACGCACATGTTGTGCAGCATGACACAGGCCATGGTGATCTTTGCCACCTTCTCAGGCATATAAAGAAGTGCTCCACCAGAACTGCTTAGGCAGCGGAACCATGCCTTCAACAGGCCAAAGGTCTGCTCAATCACAACACGGGTACGGTTATGTAACGATTGTACTCCTTTTCATGGCTGTTCTGCGAGTTCCGCACAGGGGTAAGTAGCCACGGCTTCAAGGGAAATCCTCCATTACCTGCAAGCGAATACAAATAGGTCTGTGTGAGTCACTCTGAGCTGCCACCTTTAGGATTCACAGCCATGGCCGCAGCAATTTGGTGTTGACATGCACATGTCCCTGTACTTATGCACAAATATTTTTAGATGCATTGTATACTGCAATATGGTATGGTAGTCTGGATGGCGTTTCACAGATGATGCAGGGTGATTTCTTGCATGCTGATGCGGATGTACTGTGGATGCAGGACAATGTTTTGCCTCCCATTATTGCTGTGCATACTACACTGTGCATGATCACACTAGCTACATTGGCACAGTTGCAATCATGTTTAGTCATGCATTGCTTGACATACCCATGGTGGCCAGGTTGTGCGTCTTACATGTTGACATTGATATACGGCATTGGTCCAATGTGTGGCAGTGATGTGTCATGTTTGGGTTGGGAGGTTCAGGTCAGGAGTGTTTAGCTCGGTGTGCATTCTCCACTCACTGCCCATTCCCACCCTGGTGGAGTATGCATCCCCCCCCATTCCCACCCAGGCGGAGTATGCATCTCCCCCCCCATTCCCACCCAGGTGGAGTATGCATCCCCCATCTCATCACCCTGCTGCACTGCCATGGCCCAGGCAGGTAATTTACTGAGCAGTCAGGCACGTCGTTCAGCATGTCGCGCCATGTGACGGGGTAGTGTGGAGTTACGCAGCACCATGGCATTATGTGTCAATCCGGGATATCAGACGCAACAATGTGTGATGATCTTGCTGGAGTCACATATCATCTGCACATTGATGGAGTGGTATTGCTTGCGATTGGGGTGCACCGCCTCTAGGGCATGGGGGACCACCAATTCTACATGGGTGCAGTCGAGGACACCAACGCAATTGGGCATGCCTGTCAGTGCATGGAAGCCTACTTTGGTGTCGGCTATCTCCTGGGCAGTCCGTGGTAGGGATATGTGGGTGCTAGCGTACTTCAGGAAGGCATCCAGCACTTGGGTCAGCATGCGTGAAAATAGTGGTTGTGAAATGCCATGCAGTTGGCCCATTGTGTGCTGGTAGGTGCCTGTTTTCAGGAAGTGGAGCACAGACACCACCTTTAGTAGCGGGGGGATGGCAGTGCGTATTTCTATGAGGCTGACAATGTCGTTATGTATCATGTCCACAATGGTGGTGATGGTGTAACGGTCCAACCGGTACAGGGTGTGGATCTGCTCAGGGGTTAGATTGAATGTACTGGGTCTGATGCATGGGATTGGTGGCTGCCTACGAGGTACTACTGGCTGCACTGGTGGTAATTGTTGGCCCTGTCTCACCCTCCTCCTCTTGTGTCTCCTCTGTGCTGCCTGTTGCTGTAGCTGTAGTTGTTGTTGTAGTTGGTGTTGTTGCTGTAGTTGTAGCAGTATAGGCATGTCCTCCGGCCCCATGATTGCAACAGCTAGTGGTATCATTTTGGTGTAGGAAGGGGTGTGGTGTGTGGGTGTACACCTTTTATACTGGGACAGGCTCCATTGACTCCACCTGTGGGGATTGTGTGCACCTGTGGCAGTTGCCTTGACTGCAGGTTGCTGTTTACGGGTGGTCCGCGATGCCTGTATGGGCGCCATCATGCAGGCCCTAATTACCGCCTTTGGGATGCCAGTAATTGCATGCTCCGCATGAGTTGTGATGTCCTCCTATTACTGGCATACCGGTATTTACTCCCTGCGCGTGCCGGTATGAAGGGGCACGGTACGGGCGGTGGCGGTATTGGCGGGTTGTCGGGTCTTAATGGCCCGGACCCGTTAACGATGCCGGTATTACCATTCTGCCTTCCTTTTTTCATTACCTCCATTCTCGTAATGAGGCCCATTTTCCTGTAACAGCGCCTCAATGCCCCCGGGCTGCATGAGCGCTTTAAAAATGCAAATAAATAAAAAACTTAAAAATGTACTGGGCCATGTTTTCATGGGAAACAAACCCGTTGACGCAGGTGCAGAGGGGTTGCAGCCTTGCTTGGCTAGTTTCAAGAGGGAGGATGAATTCAAGGAAGGTGACTGTTGGCAGTCTTCCAGGACCGTAACACCGTGAGCCCCCCACTCCCCCAGACACAAGAAACAGAGACTCAGTGTGTGGTTCGTGTGGGCCCCCCGGTGCCTCTGAGGCCGCCGGGAATGCCCCGTTTATTTATACCCGCACGCGACGGAGGGAAAGTCACTCCATCACGTGCGCGCCCTTAAAGGGCCAGCGCCACACTCCTCCTTTTCCATAACAACAAACTGAAAAGAGAGGATCTAAACTACCACACATTAACATCACACAACAAGAACCCAACAGTCCCCCGTTTATTGGTGCCCACCCTGGATCCCCAGATGGCAACCCACACAACGGCATATAGAGTCTTTACCGCACAGTACCGCCGTCTCAGACCATCACATAGTCCGTAAGACGGGCAGGTTTCCCACGCCCTGTTTTCAGGGGGTACCTCCTGCCTGCCTCTCTGGCCGGTGTCCCTTCGCCTGGCCCACCGCGGGCCGGAGACTCCACTTGGGAGGGACGACCGCCTCCTTTGTCCAGTGCTTCCTCTGGGTCCATGTCCTCCATAGTCTCAGCCCTGGGCTCCCCCAGCCTCTTAAAGAAGCTGACGTTTCTGGTGATAGACGCTGTTCCGTCAGACGCGGTCACCATAGACCCCTTGACCGCCACCACGTCCAACGGAGCCGGTTCATAGGTCAGAGAGAGCTTTCCTTGCGGGTGGCGATTCCTCACTAATACTTCATCACCCGGGGCAATTCTTGGCGGTCTTAGACCCCTTCTTTTGTTTTCCATTTCGGTTCTCGCTCTTCTCTCCTCTTCCACCTGGTCGTTATTGATGACAGCCAGCTCTCGCTCACCCACCTCTGGTATTATGTTCCTCGGGCATCGCTGAAATAGTGCCTCTGCTGGCGCCACACCCGTGGACGAGTGGGGTGTGGTCCGATAACCCCGTAGGAACACATATAGTGCCCGCTGCAGGCACTCACCCTTTCCTTGAGCGATCCTGAACACTTTATTCAGAGTGCGCATCATGCGCTCCGCCTCCCCATTTGCTCGAGGCCAGAGCGGGGTGACCTTTCTATGATGGATGCCGTAGTCCTTCATGAGGTCAGCGAAACTGTCACCTTGGAAAGGTGCCCCGTTGTCGGAACACAAGACTGTGGGTAGTCCATGGGTGGCAAAGATATTCTCCAGCGCTTCCACCACCTTGTCAAAGGCCACCGACTCCACGAAGTCTACCTCCCGGTATCGGGACCATTCGTGCACCACCACCACTAGGAAGTGGGTGCCTCTGGTTGTTGACCCAAAGTCTGCATGGACCACTTCCCATGGTCTTGTCCCTTGGGGCATCGTCTCAATGGATGGCTCACGTTGTGCTGGTGAGGCTGCCCGGCACCACACGCAGGATGCCACAAACTCCTCCACCCTCCTTTCTAGTTCAGGGAACCACACCTTTTGCCTGAGGCAAGCTTTCGTCTTGGGGGCTCCTTGGTGTCCTTGGTGCGCCAGGGTGATAACTTGTTGGACTTTAGCCTGGGGGACCACAATCCTGTCTCCTCTTAGCAGTAGGCCTGAGTCTGAGAATGTCAGTTCTTCACGCACCATCCAGAGCTGTTCCAACGCCACCTTTGCCTCATTTGTTCTCCGGCCCAAAGCCTCCAACACAGTTTTCCAGGTCCCCTGTTCCATTGCTGCCTTCAGAATTCCAAAACACTCAACGCTTTTCGACGCGTGTTCTAGTTCCTCTACCTGCATAGAGTTCGGGGTGGCCGTCTCGATAACCAGCCGGACGTGCTCATCCGCCTCCTCTGGTCACGTGGACGGTTGGGAGCCCCCTCTCGGGTGTCTGGAGAGGTAGTCAGCAGCGTTATTACTCCCTGGGCAGTAGATCAGCGACACTCCATACTCAAAGGAGCGTGAGCATCCAGCGCTCTATCCTCACCGGTGGTTTGGATGAGGAGCCAGCCATTATGGGCCGCAGGGGCTTGTGGTCCATGATTATGGTGACCGCTCTTCCCAAAATGTACAGACGGAAGTGCCTACAGCCCCACAGCACAACCAGGGCCTCCCGCTCGATTTGCGAGTACCGCTGCTCGGTCTCGGAGAGCGCCTTACTGGCATAGGCTATCGGGCAGACCTCCTGGTCATTCCCAACCTGCGTGAGAACTGCCCCCAGGCCATATGGGCTGGCGTCCACAATGATCTCAGTTTGTAGACCCGGGTCAAAAAACGCCATGGTGTCCTCAACAGCAAGGGCTCTTTTGATGTCGTCGAAGGCTGCTTGTTCGAGCGGCCTCCACTGCCATGTAGTGTCTTTCTTCGTTAGTGTCCTCAATGGCTCAGAGCGGAGGGCCAATTTGCAAATAAAGCGGCCACAATACGTGACCATGCCCAGAAAGCTCCTCACCTCGGCCACATTCTCTGGTGGTCTGGCCTCCTTTATGTCCCTCACCTTGCGCGGATCAGGTGACACGCCATCCGCCTTAAAGACGAACCCGAAAAACTCAATTGTGGTTTTGAGAAATCTGCATTTGTCCCTATGCAAAGTGAGTCCCAGTGAGCAGAGGCGCTCGAATGTCTTCGCCAGGCGTGCCAGGTGTTCAGCCTCTGACTTTGGAAACACCAGGATGTCATCGCTGATGTTGAGGTCTCCCTCCAGGTCTGCAAGTTCCCCTCTGATGATGTTCTGGAACACCTCAGCTGCTGAGGATACCCCAAAGCTCAGTCGTTTATATCTGTACAGCCCTTGGTGCATGGTGAACGTTGTTATGTAGCGTGACTCTGGATGCAGGACCACCTGATGGTACCCGGCCCTGAGGTCCAGCTTGGAGAAGAATTTCGCCCCTTGAAGTTCCGTTATAATATCGTCAATGGTGGGGGTTAGGTGCCGTTCCCTCTTTATTGCCTTGTTGGGGAGGCGCATATCGACACAAATTCTCACTGCATCGGGTTGCTTGGGCTTGCAGCCATTGACGATGGGAGCCACCCAGGGGGTGGGGCCCTCCACCTTTTCGATGATGTCTGACCAAACGAGGTTGTCCAATTCCTGGTCCACCAGTTCTCTGAGGTGGAAGGGCACTCGCTGATGTTTGAGCGCCACCGGTTGAATGGACTCATCTATGTGTAGCCGTACAGGTTCACCCACCATTTGTCCTATGCCTTCAAACAGAGGAGCATGCTTGCCCAGTAGCATCTGTATATCGTCCAGATATACAGAGTATGCAAATGTCACGATGCCAAGGGCCTCTGCCGCAGCACAGCACAGCAGGGTGTTGTTGCTCAACAGTGTAACGTAGAATCTAGCTCGGACTGATATGTTACCATACTTGACACTTGCCACAAACGCACCGTAGAGGGGAATCGGCTGCTCACCCCCAAAAGTGAAAATGCGCGCTTTTGGCGTAGTCAGGGCTGGTGCGGACTGCATAGTGTTCCCTGGCCATTACATTAACTGACGCACCGGTGTCCACTAGTATTGGTATTGAGTTTCCGTTCACCAGCACATTGCACCTGGGCTGTCTCTTGGCATTAGCTTTCAGGACACCCACACTGGACACGAAGAACACGCTTTCTTCGTCCTCTTCTTCTTCACCCTCAGGAGGAGTGCCATCATCCCCTTGGTCTATGTGGGCGACATTTGATGATCTCTGGGGGCGGAAGACATTAGCCCGGACAGGCCCTCTGGAAACCACTGTCGGACTTACGGCCCTACACATCCAGGCATAGTGGTCAGCCCCACCCCACACCGGCCACACGTTTTTCCAATGGCCGGACATTCTGCTGGATGCGGGAGATCGTATCCGCATTTCAGGCATAACCTGCTCACTGCTTGCCCTCTCAGCCCTTGGCTGCCCGCTCGGCATCTAGACCCTCGGCTTCTGCCAACTGCGCAGATATCGTCCGCCTTGCTGGGGCGCACTCCGGCCTCCATTCTAGTTGTACGCAGTTCATAGACCTCATGACACCTCCCCAGTTCTAGGATGCGGGGAAGAGTGATGCCCGCTTCTCGCAGGATTTGACGGCGCAGTTTGCCAGACACACACCCCTGGATGAGTTGGTTTCAAATCATTGTGTCTGGGTCATTCCATGCACAAGATACTGCAAGTCTGCGCAGCCTTCCATAGTACACATCCAGAGTCTCATCGTCCTTTTGGCGTGCAGCCCCCATCAGGAAACGTTCATAATCTGCATTCGCCATGGGCAGAAAATGACCATCTGCTTGTTGCAGGGACAGGAATATTTATTGTACTGCAGGGCCTGCACAATATAGGAGGGTGGCCAACTTACTGTCATCACTAGTCTCCATTGTGTCCCTGAAGTACATTTCTAATCTGTCCATCCACATTTTCCACCTTGGCCCCAGACTCGATGGAGTGCCTGAGAACTCAAACTCAGGCATTGGCTGTAGGGCGCCAGGTGGCTTGGTTAAAGGTCTTGGTGGCAGGATGGGTGGCTGCTGTTGGGCAGCTGCAGGAGCAGCTGGCTGTTGGGCAGCGGCCGCAGCTTGGCTTATGGTGGCAAGCGCACAGGCACCCCAGAGATGTAAAGAAAATGGGGCCGCAACTCACCATCACCAATCGGTGTTCCTCTGCAGTAGATGGTCCTGGATGTGGCCACTGGCAAACCCACAGATACCAAAGTTCCTCAGGTGCACATAGCTCTCAACCATTTATGTCGCAAAGGCGGGTGAAAACACCCGATTTTATTTTTGGCGGGTGAGAGGCCCATTGAAAAGAATGGGCGTGCAGGAGGCTTGGCAGGTGAGTCAGCTGTTTACAAGGCGGGTGACACCCGCCAAAAGCGTGTGAGTTGAGAGCTGTGGGTGCAGCAAGGCATGAGCAGTTCCACCATGTAGCAGATTAGATAGACAGACAAAGTGGAGGATCCAAAAATTGAGCAGGGTGGGCCCCAAAGTATAAACACAGCAGGCCTTCCTTGGTTCCACACCCAAATACTCGGTGAAAAACAGTGAAACAACGAAGAAATCACTATGAAAATGGCATGTGCTGCTTCTAGTAGCTATCCACTACTGGATTGTCCAAAAATTAGGCTTGGATGGCTCACCGCCGCTTCGTTATGAAGCCGTGAGCTCCCAGGGCCTATTGTGCAAATGGCCACCGACCGCGTGTGTCACTCCCCTCTCCGCGGCATATTTCGGGAGGTGCGCCTCACATCTGATCATTCGCTCACCTTTCAAAGATAACCGCCTGTCCCGGGTGAGGATATGATGCTCGTCGCCACTGTTGGCAGTCTTCCAGCACCGCCACACTGTGATCCCCCCACTCCTCCAGACACACAAGACACAGAGACTCAGTGCAGTTCGTGTGGGCTCCCCGGTGGCTCTGAGGCCGCCGGGAATGCCCCGTTTATTTATACCTGCACACGACAGAGTGAACGTCACTCCTTTGCATGCGTGCCCTTAAAGGGCCAGCGCCACAGTGGCAACCTACAAATCAAAAAAGGTGATAATAGAATGCTTAATCCTCCCGCCCCCCATTACTGAGAAGTGATTTGAGGTATGGAGCAGTTTATTACTTGACCCAAAAATAAGTACTATGGCTAATAATCCAATGAACACATCCAGATATACCTGCACCTAATAGTTACAGTGCTGACCCCCACAAGGCCACCCAAGTGTGTAAACTTGCTGTTTACTCATGCCATGATTGGCCTTTCTCCTGTTCCCATGGCAGCCGTCCCCTTGTCCTGTCTCCTGTCACTCGGGGCGGTGTTGTATGGTATGCTGCATCCCATGGTAGCTTGTGGGAGGCAGTGTTCGGCAATCTTCGGAGCCACGCTCACTTGGATGCCCCTCCGACCTGTTACGTAGTACGTACGCAGTGTGCGCATGGGCGAGCCTCGTTCCGGCCACGCATGTGGGTGGTTAATAAAGGAGGTCCCGATGGCAGTTGCAGCCGGGACCCCGTACCAGCAACACACATCCCGTGTGTTCCTCCGTGTGCATGTGCGTGAGCGTGTGTATGCCTGCAGGGGCCCTGGGTGTCACTCGCCACCTGTAACACTGGCGACAAGGAACGGCGACGGCGGGGAACGAGGCATTGCTCCGGCTACTGCCGAGTCGGAGAAAGTGTTTTCTTTCCCCACGCAGTCTTGAACCTACGCACTTGGCCGGCGGCCATCTTGGGAGACACGCGTATCACAGCGGTTGCGGCCTACACGGGTGCTCATGCGCCGGCTGTGATCTGAGACATTTGCTACAATTTTTGGACACTCCATGGCCCTTTTTGGTTAAAGGGCCGTAGTTCAAAAAAAAAAAAAAGGTGAGAAGGCTGAAGGCGACACTTACACCTGCTGCAGGCCACACTCCATGGCCCTTTTTGGTTAAAGGGCCGTGGTTCCAAAAAAAAAAAAAGGAGAGAAGGCTGAAGGCGACACTTACACCTGCTGCAGGCCCACCACACCTCCATCCTGTGCCTTTTGGTGCCTGGGCACCCATCCTGGACTCTTTAAGGTTAGTGCAGGCAGTCCAGGGCTAATCCAACGGAGATACCCTCAACCCAGTCAACACCATGGGTGAGGAGGGGGAAGAAGAGGGAGCCCCTGCGCCAGTCCCACGCAGACTGCACAGTACCCTGGCACCCATGCCTGAATTAGATACCACAGGCCCACCATCTAAGCTGGGACCGAAATGGCTACTGTGGGTGAAGAAGCTAGAAATGTTTTTCAGGGCTTCAGGAGAGACAGATGATGATGTGAAGGTGGCCACGATGGTATATTCAGCTGGCACGGAAGTCCACAGGATTTATGACTCGCTAAACCTTCAGGTGGTCACCTATGATGCAGTGAAACAGGCCCTCCAGGACCATTTCCTCCCAATGGCGAATGTCAATTTCAACAGATTTGTGATGTGTGCGGAGAAGCAGCAAGGAGAAGAGTCTTTGGACCAGTTCTGTGCACGGCTGAGACACCTTGCAAGCACCTGCAGGTGGGTGAATGTGGAGGAGATGGTGCGGAACCAGCTGATTCAGGGGTGCAGCTCCGGGAAGCAGAGAAGGCAGGTGCTAAGGGAGCCAGGCCTGACGCTGCAGCAAATCCTTGACACTGGGAGAGTGTATGAACTGGCAGAGTCCAGAGGTGCGAAAATGGACGCAGCTAGGCATCCTGGGAAGAGGGAAGACGCCTGTGCCATCGGGCACTCTGCCCCAGTTAGGGTGCACTGGGCCCCCAGAAGGGTGGACAGTCCCTCAGCACCTGGAACTCTGCAGTCCTGTCCATACTGTGGATATGACCTGCCTCATGCTGGGGAATGCCCAGCAAAGTCTAGAGTCTGTGGATGGTGCGGAACACCAGGACACTATGCGATAGTGTGCAGGGCCTCAACCCCGGTGGCTGCGTTGAGGGGGCTAGCAAGGTCAGGTGGGGGTAATGCCCGGCGCGTGAGTGGTGTGTCGTCGATTGAGCAAGGCGTGCAAGATCTGGACATCGCCGAGGAGGAAGAAGAGGAGCAGGAAATCTTTTTCATCTCGAGTATTGCTACAGGGTCAAGGCAGAGCAGGCAACCGACATGCACAGTGAACATTGGTGATGTGCCCCCCATCTTCATCGATACAGGGGCATTGGTCTGCGTGCTGGCTGCGGAACACTATGAGGCTCTCCCAGGTCCTCCCAAGCTGGAAGAGTCCAAAGCCCAGATATATTCCTTCGATTCAGGGAGTCTTTGTAGCTCCGGTGTCACATGGGCTCAATAAGATCAAGGCGAGATTCTTTGTGACAAGTGTAAGCCTGCACTCCCTACTAAGTTCTGCTGCTTCCAAAGCCCTCGACATCATACACTTCACGCTGGCAGTGTACCACACAGACATTGATCGCCTGCTGCAGCGGTTTGAAAGCATCTTTAAAGGGGTCAGAATGCTGAAGGGCGATCCCATCAGACTCCACATTGACGGGTCGGTGAGGCCGACGGCCCTCAAGCATCGAAGAATCCCCTTCCACCTGAGGGCGCAGGTGGAGAAAGAACTTCAGTCAATCATCGACTTGGACATTATCGAGAGAGTGGAGGGCCCAACCCCGTGGGTCTCACCCATAGTGGTGGCACCAAAGCCAAGCAACCAGGGGCTGTCCGCATCTGTGTGGACATGACACTGCCAAATGCCGCCATTAAGATGGAGCGTCACCTTACGCCCACGCTAGACGATATAGTAGGTGAGCTGCAGGGGGCGAAAGTCTTCTCCAAACTAGATCTGAGGTCTGGATACCACCAGCTGGAACTTCACCCGGAGTCACGGTATATCACCACCTTCTCGACTCACAAGGGGCTATATCAGTTTAAAAGACTCAGCTTTGGTGTCTCGTCAGCGGCGGAAGTCTTTCAGAATGTCATCTAGGGAGCCCTGGCGGGTCTGAATGGCATCATCAACATGTCGGACGACATTCTGGTCTTCGCACAGTTGTAGTCTGAGCACCTGTAAAGATTGGAACGTGCCTTGGAGAGACTCAAAAATCTGGGGCTGATCCTACACCAAAAGAAATGTGAATTCCTCAAGGACCGGATCGAGTTCTTCGGGTTCGTATTCCATGCAGGGGACATATCGCCCGACCCGGAGAAGGTGAGAGACATACGTGAGGCGGCCCCGTCAGAGTCACCAGCCGAGATAAGAAGCTTCCTCGGCATGGTGAACTATTGTGGGCGATTCATTCGCGACCTGGCGTTGCTGTCAGAGCCTTTGCGGACCCTGACGAGGAATGACGTTGCATGGGCGTGGACGTCGAAGGAGCAAAGGGCATATGCCGAGGTCAAGAATGCCCTATCGGGCCAGGAAACCATGGCATATTTTAACCCAGACAGGGAATTGGAGATAGTAGTGGATGCCAGCCTGGTGGGGTTGGGAGCGGTGCTCATGCAAGCGGACCCTCAGGGGCTCATGCGTCCTATCGCATATGACAGTAAGGCGCTCACAGAGACAGAAAAACGATACTCACAGATCGAGCGGGAGGCCCTGGCTATCCTGTGGGGCTGCAAGCACTTCAGGATCTACATTCTGAGTAAACCTGTTGTAGTGATAACCGACCACAAGCCTCTCATTCCGATTATGGCGGGCGCCTCCTCCAAGCCACCGGCACGCATCGAGAGGTGGATGCAGTCGCTAATAGAATATGGGGTCAAGCTGCAGTATCGCCCGGGGACCCACATCTCTGTGGACTATCTGTCCAGACATCCGGGGACCGGGCACCCTCGAGACACTGCTGAGGTGGTGGACTGTATCGAAATGGTGCATAATGTTGTGGAGGCAGCCCTGCCAGTGAATGAAGATGAGGTGTTCCTGGTCATCAAGGAGGCAATGGACAGCAGAGAGTGGAGAGAGGTGCTTACTAACAACGCCAGTAGGGAGATCGGGGCACAAAGAGATCTCCAAGCACTGTGGAAGATGCGCAACGAGCTATCGGTTGCAGATGATGGTCTTCTGTTGAGAGGGCGTCAGATCGTCATCCCGCAAGCCTTGGTGATGAAAGTGCTACAGCTGGCCCACAAGGGACACCAGGGTACAGTGAAGACGAAGGCACGTCTAAGACTGAAGGTGTGGTTCCCGGACCTGGAGAAGAGGGTGGATGAGTTTGTGCGCTCATGCGTACCGTGCCAAGCGGCCAGTCCAGTGGAAAGAGGTCCACCCATCAGAGCAATGGAAAGAAGTGAACAGCCATGGGGTACAGTGAATGCCGACTTCGGCTCTACGGGCAGAGGACTGTACTTTCTCGCAGTGGTCAACCAATGGTCACGCTATCCCGAGGTGGAGCTGGTGGAATTCGCGGCCAGCGACCACACCATACTGGCCCTAGAGAAGATGTTTGCCACCCACGGTTTCCCCTCAGAGCTTTGTTCGGACAAAGGCCTGCCATTCCACGGGCAGCAGTTTGCCCGGTACTGTGAGGAGAGGGGGATCAAACACCGAAAAGTCACCCCGCTCTGGCCCAGGGCGAATGGGGAGGCTGAGCGCTTTATGCGGACACTTAACAAGGTCTTCAGAATCTCGTTGGATGGGGGAGGGGAACTACGCCAAAACCTCTTTGAATTCCTGCGAGAGTACTGCACGACCCCACATCAGTCCACCGGGGTCGCGCCGGCCGAGGCCCTATTCAGTCGGTGCCCCAGAGGACTGCTACCGGATGTCGAGGGGCACCGCCCTGGGGTGATTGACAATAACCATGTACACGTGGAGCGGGGGATCAAGAACGAGCGGGAAAGTGCCTGTAGAAACCTGCCAGAGAAGTCGATTGCGGTAGGGGACACTGTCCTGGTCCGGAACCGAAGGCCTGAGGGTAAGCTGCCCCTCCTATAAGAGGCCCAGCCACTGGGAGTGACTCACGTCAAGGGGTCCATGGTCACAGCGGCCAATGCCAAGCGAACAATCACGCAGAACGTGTCGCACTTCAAGCGGATCGAAGTCGCACCACCTCCTGTGCCACCAGAGACGTTGGGACCCGGACCAGGATCGCCGCCGAGGGGCGAAGAACCTCTAGTGGCCCCAGAGACACCGAGGGCACCTCGAGAGGAGTCCTGAAGGTACCCAAGCCACGAGGGGCGACAACCCCCGCAGAGGTTCCAGGACTTCATCATGGACCCAGTCTCTTAGGAGGTCGATAACTGCTCCTGTGTTCCCAGGTGGTGACTGTTATTTGTTAATGTTGGAGTTGTTCATTGTTTGGGGGAAAAGGAGGGATGTTGTGTAGTACATACGCAGTGTGCGCATGGGCGAGCCTCGTTCCGGGCCGCGCATACGTGTGGTTAATAAAGGAGGTCCCGGACGGCAGTTGCAGCCGGGACCACGTACCAGCAACACGCGTCCCGTGTGTTCCTCCATGTGCATGTGCGTGAGCGTGTTTATGCCTGCGGGGGCCCAGGGGGGTCACTCGCCATCTGTAACACCACCCACAGATGGCTACAGCCATACAAACAGCGTAAACATGAAAAATGAGAAAATACAGCGGCATAGCCCGCCCTCCAACAGCTCTGTTCCTGGGATTGGCCAGTGATGTCTTTGTAGCCCCGCCCCTGCCCATTCCTGCCATCTGTGGGGATGCAGAATATCATAAAAAGGGCAGGCAAGAAATGTCAGCTGCTAACAAAAGGATCAGAAACTTGGGAGGCATTTTGTTTCTTCACAGTGTCACAGCCCCTCCGAGACACACAGTCTGCATAATAAACCCAATAACACGTTTATTTTTCTTTTGTCATCGGCAGCCGAGGATTGCTTTTTCATAATGGTGACTTTCCAACTGAAAGACCACCAGTCACCTTGTAAATTTGTTACAGTTAAAGTGAGCAACACAATAAAGCACCCTTTTAAAATGTGTTCACACCCATAACGTCTAATAGCTTGATAGCCTAAAACGTAAAGTGTGCTTTCGTGTCCTCAGGTGAATGTTCTTAAAACCATGCATAGCACCACGCAGGAGGTTTGTGACAAATCTCCAAACCAAAGTGAGTTTTTTAGCCTCTTGTGTGTGTCTTAAAGCGCTGAAAATAAAGTGAGTACATAGATATTTTGCCTTTTGCATCTTACAGTTTTCCATTCAGGATGTGGAAAATAAAGGTACACCGATATTATTTTGGCTCAACATGCTGCTGCTATAAGTATTTAGATGTTGTCATGATGCTTTACTATGCAATTTGTGGATTTTGCAAGTAAACCCTATAGGACAGTATTATTGTAGGTCTTGACACCCAAAACTTAAATATTTGTTCCAAGTAAAGCGTGGAAGAAGATGGGCATGCCCAAATTTCAGAGTGGGTTAAAATCCCTGCTTCGCTGTTTAGCGTAGGTGTGTGATCCTGAGCAAATAATGTAATCTCACAATGGGCCTCATTACAAGTCCGGCGGTAACCCTGCCGGTGCTACCGGCGGGTTGCCGCCGGACTTGAAGTATTTAGTGGCACCTGGCTTGCCGGAAACACTGAGGGATTACAACCCCAGTGTTCCGGGAAGTCAGGCACCTGTAAATGGTAAATCCCCATTCCCACTTTAGTCCCGTAGGACTCAATGGGAATGGGGATGACGGAAGCGCCAGCTCTGACCCTGGTGGGCGGGACGGCACCCGCCCGCAGACTCGTAGTGTGCCGGTATGGTAACAATGGGCCCGATTCATAGATTTGCACGCCGAGACGGAGCGTGCACCTGCTGGGGCACAAAGCAGCATCTGCATGCCACGCGTATTCATGGATTTCCCGAACCATTACCAGCCGTGGCGCAGTGAACATCCATCTGTGCCAGTAACGCCCCAACACCGCCCCTTGCGCAGGAAAAAGCAAGTGAAATGGCCAATACGGCACAAGCCCCCGCGCCATCCGTGGGCCAGCACACAGCCCCCCTCCATTGTAATTGCATGAAAAATCAGAGCGTACCCAGCTCACGCCAGCCAAATCGCGCGAAAAGGCCCTCGTGTACCCCTGTGAAATTGCATACCCTGCTTGCTCCAGCCAAAACGTGTGAAAAGGCCATTGGCTATCCCTGCGAAATTGCCTACCCCGCTCGCGCCAGCCAAATCGCATGAAAAGGCCCTCGCGTACCCTGCTCGCGCCAGCCAAATCGCGTGAAAAGGCCCTCACGTACACCCGCGAAATTGCGTACCCTGCTCGCGCCAGCCAAATTGCATGAAAAGGCCCTCGCGTACCCTGCTCGCGCCAGCCAAATCGCGTGAAAAGACCCTCGCGTACACCCGCGAAATTGCATACACTGTTCGCGCCAGCCAAATCGCATGAAAAGGGCCACGCGTGCTGCCATCAGCTGAGAACACACCCTGCAGGCAGCCCACACCAAAAGGAACACCTTCATCACCCGTGACCATACCCGCAGGTAGCCCACACCACAAGGGATCCCCCATCACTGGTGACCATACCCACAGGCAGCCCACACCACAAGGGATCCCCCATTCACCTGTGACCATACCTGCAGGCAGCACACACCGCAAGGGACCCCACCAACACCCATGACCATACCCACAGGCAGCCCACACCACATGGGACCCCCCCATCACCCGTGACCATACCCTGCAGGCAGCCCACCCGTGACCATACCCGCAGGCTGCCCACACCACAAGGGACCCCACCATCACCCCTGACCATACCCGCAGGCAGCCCACACCACAAGGGACCCCCATCACCCATGGCCATACCCGCAGGCATCCCACACCACATGGGATCCCCCCGATCACCCGTGACCATGCCCCCGCAGGCAGCCCACCCATGACCATACCCGCAGGCAGCCCACACCACATGGGATCCCTCCCATCACCCGTGACCATACCCCGCAGGCAGCCCACCAGTGAACATAACCCGCAGGCAGGCCACACCACAAGGGACTCCCCATCACCTGTGACCATGTTGACGAGGAGAGGAAATTACTGACGGGCCCACTGGTCAGTACTCACCCTCGAAAACTAGTAATACAAGATAGCTGCACCATGTGATGACAGAGTGCAGCATTCACATACTCCAGCAAGATTCAATAATCAGGACTCAATAAATTGGCAAAGGGAAGTCCGTTTAATGATACATACATCAGCTAATGGAAATCCGCAGCATCGCGAACACCTGCCTCACCCCGACTTCCCTGAACTTCAGTCAAACAGCCTCTTTTATTGGGCAAAATTCATCATCATTGACGTCTAATTCTGCCAAAAAATCATCACGCAATATAATTGGTTGGGAAAGGTAACTTAAGTATAGGTGCTATATCTGTATATGGAAATAAAGTGAGTGGATTGGATAACTCTTATCGGGTGGGCGTCTATGCCCATCCCTCTACAACACACATGATTGACGTCACCACAAGTACGACGTCTTATTGGTTACAGTGTCTATAGGACCCTAGATTACATGGCCCATTGTGATTAGGCAAGTTACACCCTGAAACATAAATCTCCATTTTAATTAGCAGCATGCAGAATAGACACCCAGGTGCCTAGTGTCCCAAGATTCACCCTTCCTCCCTTCCATCAATCAGTGTTTTAGGGCTATGTGTCAATTAGTTGGCTGGGTATAGCCTCAGATCTGTAGTCTCTTATCAGGAAAAGTTATGGCATCCTCGGGTTCTGGATGACATCAGGCGGTGGTACATCTTCGCGCCTGTCTGGTCACGTGTTGGTTCACCATGAATCTGCTTCAGTTTCCAACCTTTTGTGCATTTAATTCCGTGTTCGCTTGGCCACCTGCATGGGCCTCTATGCTCACCTCCCCTTCTCTGATCAGTCTCGATTTCCCCGGCATGAGCCTCTTTGCTGAGTTTCGAAACTTGGCCTGTCAGGCCTTTGGCCGCCTGGGTACATTTCTGCCTTCACAAAATGGAGTCGCACGTGTACATTGTGCTGTATTGAGGTAGATATATGGTTGGCGCTTGCCGCTCTATTCTTCTACTAAGCATTGTAGGCAGTATCGATTTCTTAGCATCTTGCGTTTCAAGCTTATTTACACACATTCAACAGGGCGGTTGCTTCCATCTTGGCTCGTGGCACCATTCTCTTACGTTTTACCAATGTCTCCCCCTGTATCCGTTATAATTATCCTTGTATTTACTAGTACTGGCATACGTGCTATCAGTAGCCAATTCTGTTTGTTTTCGGGGCTGCTCGGGCCCTTGGTTTATTTCCATTGGCCTTCCATTAAGGCTTTAGGGGTCTCCTCGTGGACCGTGTGCAGGTATTCCTCATTTCGCAACAGCGACTGGTACGGCAGTCTGATAGGGTACCGTGCTGCCCAGGGTTGTTGTGTTATGGCTGCTTCAACCGGTACCGATCTCCTTATGTACACGGGGCAGAGTCCCAGTGCAGCTCTCTGTTGGTTCATTTGGTCCTCATACGTCACGTACCTCGGCGAGTACCTTACTGGCAACTCGCAATGGGGGCATGGGTGCAGGTCATATCTGGGACCTCCTCTACACTCCCCCCTCTGGTCGGTTCATCGACCACTTCTGCTTCCTCCTTTATATTCAGTTTCCTTGATTCACCAGATTCTTGCTCATCGTCTCCTGGGTTTACACAAGAAGGCGTGAAAGTATGCAATTTTGGTGTCCATATCTTTATCACCCCTTTCAAGCTTCCTGCTGTTCTCACATGCTCATCTTTGTTTCAGGTCATCAACTGGCATTGTCCATTTGGACTGCAGTAAATCAATTTGCCTTCACACCTTCTTCGTTTCTTGGGATAAGTGAATTTTGTTCCCTCTGGTGCAAATTCACTGGCCTTCGCAACGTCCTTTATCTCCTCATCTGTCAGGTCTCTGGGCTTCCAGCCTGGCTTGACATCAACCATAATTTTCATCCCAATGGCCTTCTTTGCAGTTTTCTGGCACTGTGTGATGATTATCTTGATAACACAGACTCCTAGCAGCACCATTTCTAGCAAGGCTCCCAGAAACTTGAATATATCAGCCATCTATTGTGGGACCCATGAGAATAGGTTTCCAAACCAGCTGTCGTCGTCCACTTCATCTGATTCATCGATCATCTGGTTCTTTAGGGTTGTCAACATGCTTATGGCCTCTGTGAGGGTTCCATTTTCTTCGTCGTGTGATGGTATAAAGTGCAACATGATTCTCCATTTTTTGCACAAACACCTCCATCCCATCGCTGTGATCATGTCAAACACATATCTCTTCTGGGGTGTCATCAGCCGGACTGCTCTTAGTTCTTCTTTGATCTCGTTGAATCCTTTTATGGTGGTATTGATGGTCTGCAGTAATTCCCATCTCGTTATCTGCACCCACTTGGTGTTTGCACCAACTTGGATATGCGGCAAGAGTATTGTTGTAAATACGGATAAAGTTAGGCTAAACAGCCATTGTTCGTAGGGAATGGCATAAAATGTGTCCTCTGATTTGGCAGAGAAGTAATTCTCTCTCTTCATCCTTGACTTTAGTTCCACAGACCTCCTTTTCCTCAGGTGAGCATCTGCTTTCGGGAAACTATCCAAATTTAGTTCATTTTTTGGGATCACTAGTGCAGAAACGTGGACATTCACCAGTGTGCATATGCCTCCCCAGTTCCTCAGTAGTCTTATGTATGCCTTGGATCTGCATGCCCAGTAATGGTCCATCAGGACTGCGGTTCCTTGCGACATCCCTGGGGCTTCATGTATTCGTCTGCAGTTTTGATTCTCCCCCATTTTCCTCGTGTCATTACTTCTAAAGCACAGTTTTGGGTTTTCCAGTGGTACTATTTGCAGGGGGCCTCCTCTGTCTTCGACCCACGTTAACAGCTTTACCAATTTTGGCCATAGTGGTTTAAAAAGTCTTTGTGAATTTTCTATTGCTTCTTGGCAGGCTCCAAGGACCATCCAATCTCGGCAGATTACGACTCCTTCTTCCCAACCGTCTGGGGAAACCATTGATCCCCAGATATGATATGATATGATATGATATGGCATTTGTAAACGCGCCTATACACAAGTGTTTCAAGGCGCGACGAGGCAGGGGGGGGGGAACAAGGGGAGACAGACAACGATCTTACTAGGCCAGGTGTCATTCAGATCGCGCAAGTGCAAGGGTAGAGGGGAAGGGAAAAGTGCATGGGGGAAAGGGAGAGGGGAAAGTGCAGTACAGGGTTATAAGCATACAGCATAAAGGATAAATAACAAGGGCCAGCTGGTGGCAAGTGCGAGGTAAGTGCAAACAAGTGCTGGGAAGGGGGGCTGTATGGATACAGACACAGTCCCGTAGTGCAGGGGTTGCCGTGGAGGCAGTGCAGGGGAGAGTGGCTGGGCCGAGAACGGTGAATGGCCCAGTTGCAGATTCAGTGCAGTTTCAGTAGTATTAGCAGGGGAGAGGGGGAGAGAAAGCGGAGGCAAAGAGGAAGGTTTTGAGGTGCTTCCGGAACCGGAGGTGGTTCTCCTCAAGTTTCAGGGAGGTAGGAAGGCTGTTCCAGAGGGAGGCCCCTGCAGTGGAAAGAGATCTGCCCCCAACTCGTTGTTTGGAGAAGCGGCTGACCCTGAGGGAGTTGGAGACGGATGAGCGAAGAGCTCGAGAAGGAAGATATTTAGGAAGAGAGAGTTGAAGGTATTTTGGCCCAAGGCCCCAGACGGCCTTGTGGACAATGCAGAGGGTTTTGAACTTCTGCACAGATCTGCATTTGGCCTCGGTTCTTCCAGATCTGAGCTTCTTCTGCTGTTTTCCCTTGGACGTTCAGTCTTGAGTTTATTTCCCACCTTATTCCGGATCCTTTGACGTCAGGGTTTTCGTATCTAATCACATGATTCTTGGTGGGCGTCCTGTTTCTTGTTTTGATGTCCTGGACATACCCGTCTTCATCAGGGTAGTCCCTTTCGTTGGCCCATATCAACGAGGCATCTCTTCCCATAAATTGTCCTCTGGTGTTGCACATCGCTACGTGCGACATACAGTGGGCTGTGGGGACATCGATTTCTACAGCCACAAAGATTTTGGACTTGCCCATGCTGTATGGCAGGAGTACACCGACGAAACATTCTCCTTCTGATTGACTTCGTCCAACTTCCTTCATGTGCTGGTACCAAATGTTGTTTCCAAGATGGGCTGTGCTGTCCAGGTAATCGTTCAGCTCATTATCGGTTTCATATGGACTTCTCTTGATCCTTAGCGTTTTTCTGTAGTTGGCTATCACTATGTCTCTGAATGCGTCTGTACTGCTCTTCCGTTCAGGCAGGCTCTTGGGTATTATTCTTGGAGGGGCAGGTTTTGTTTCCTGCCCTGCAGTAATTGGGGGAGGTTTTGTGTTTCTTTTCCTACCCTCATGCATTCTTTTGTAGACCTCCTCCCACCACATTTGGCTTACCATCCTTCCAACACGTGGCAGTGTCGTAGGCTCGGTAGTTACTTCTAGCATTGGAGCTGGCATGCTCGTTATCACAGTTGTGGTGGTTGTCTTGCTTAGCGCCTCATGTAGCTTCTTTGCTCTAAGTGTGAGTGGAAAAACATACTCAACTACCGCATGTGTTTTCTCAGTGAGTTCTTTCGTGGCTTCCATTGTTCTATTGAAGGATTTTGCTATTTCACCGCTTTTCGGTTTCTCGCTTGGTTCCCTGTTTTCTGGAGCTGTTTGTTCCAAGGGTGACTTTTCTCTTTCATCTGTTTTGGCCTGTGGTTGCGCAGCCACTGACACTTGCCCTTGTTTGTGTGCATTCAGTGTATGGGTGCATGCCATGGACAGTGCTATATTATCATTCATTCCGTGCTGACCCCGTCTCCAGCTACTAATTATATTCAACTGTAAATCATTTGCTTTACCATCCGTTTTTCTCGGAACAGGGATGACGATATAAGGTCTGGGTGCTTTTGTGGGGCCCAGACGTTCCTTATCTGGTGGGTGCACAGACATTGGGACGCTCCGCACACCAATACAAAATGCAGTTCTGATAGTTAGAGACAAAAACACTACAATAATCACTATGCATATACATATAATGGCTTTGAAAGACAGCTTACAGCATTTTGTTCCAGGAAACCGGGGGCGCCTTTCCGCTGGCGGTACGACTAAGTTACTGTTTTGGGCCCCCATTTCAACCACGTCCATAGTCAATAGTTTATTTTTCTCCTTATTCTGATCTCGTCGCTCAAGAGTTGAGTAAACACTAAAGTGACAAGTGCTGTTCAATGTCCCCCCTCTTGCGAGTACTGATGATAGTCTCCGAGTATAGGGTGCAGTTCCTTAGCTAGACTATGGGAAAAGGTTAGACTATCGTTTTCATCACATCATATTCATTCTGTATTTGTATGGCCAACATATTCCCAGGGCACTCTTCCAACTCGCCTTGGCCCTGAGGACATACAGGAATTTGTTCGCAGTGACACCATGAAAGGATGGATTCGCTACAAATCACACAAAAATAAAATACTGAAAAAATACAAATAAAAGGTAAACACGGCAGTGAAGTTCGTGTTTCTGTTCCTTTCACTTGGTCTTTCGAGGTCGAGTTGATGAACAGTCTCTCTCTCCCCCATTTACTCCACTGCTGAACGATGATGGAAAAATAGAAAAAATAAGAAAAATAGGAAAAGGAAGTACAAGATGTCGTTATCCTCGTTTCTGCTCTTTTTCGATCCGTTCTACGTTAGAAGCATGAAGAACTGTGTCTTTGTTTCCTTTCTCTATCCCGGCAGGAGGATAATAAAAAGTTTATCTTGGATCTCCCCCTTCTAAGGCTCTTTTTAACAGTGGACGTCCATATTTGCTTCTTAGTTGTGATACAATAGCCCTCGGGAGCCTATTCAATTGAGCATTTTTTGCTGGATCATTATGAAAAGCGGGCACATCAATGTTGCGGGGTCTGCCCACTAGTTCAGGAAAGTCTTCAATGAGATGAAAGAAAACACGAAACGCATACCGACTGTCTTCAGGTGTTAATTACATTTGCTCTGATTCTTTGGCTCTTAGGTCACAGGCCTTTCTTGCAGTGTGATCAGTCTTTGTCTCCTCGATCTGTCCCTCGGCGAAAGGTCTCACTGGAATCTCCTTAGGAATTCTCGCTGGAAGTTGGACAGTTCCACTTGGAGCATGATGCCATGGAGAAGGGTCTTCATGTGTAGGAAATTGACTGGATCTCTGAGGAAAGTGACAATGTCAACATCAGCAGGCCTTCCCACCATTTCTGGATAGTCTGTGATTAGCCTAATCAGGACATTGTGGGCTAGCTGCGCGTCTGCAGGGGACAGGGACATTTGCTTTGTTTTGCTGGGTCCTGATCACAAGTTGTTTTGTTGTCGTGAGCAGTTCTTGCACTTTCCTGTTGCGTGGATTGCTACCACATGATTGAACTTACTCCATATTTGATTCAAGAAGTCTTTATTTCGGGGATCTCTGATGAAAGTCAGTGTATCTGTGGTTCTCCCGACAAGTTCTGGGCACTCCCCTATGATTTGAAAGAATAACGTGTATGTAAGTTCATGTCATGATGCCCGCTCCCGGGGAGCCGGTTCAAGCCCTGCGTCCCCGAAAGCGGACATCCAGTCCCCAAGGAAGGACCCAGCAACCCCATATAGGGGCCCTTTGGACAGTGTCCTGGCGCCTATGGCGCCAGGCTCATAAAAGACATCAGTCCTGGCGCCATGGGCGCCAGGCTCATGGGTGCACTTACCTGATGCAGACCATGCTGCAGGATCCCGTTCTCCTTGAGGCCTGAAAGGAACTACTTTACCTGTGGGACTAATTTACCATCCGGGCGTGGTCGGGGAAGGATACATACCTGATTGGAGGAAGGATACATACCTGGGACTTCTTCCAAGGCTATTTAAACCCCACCCGAACAGCCACACGTGCTTCGCGTTGTTCTGCATCTAGCAGCTGGACGCTCACCGTGTCTGCTCCTGCATCCTGACTTCTGCCACGCCGGCCAGCATCCTGGATCACCTGCAAAGGAAGAGAAGAAGAGAACAGGAGAAGGAAAAGTCCTTACCTGCTAAATCCGCATCCCGGAGACATCTCGCCGACAATCCTGAAAAGGAAGACTTTTATTTAAAAGCTCATTGCGTCGATCGCTAATGCGCCGCATTCCACTCACCTTTACAGGGCGCCTCCATGTTCAGCAGCGATCATCCGAATTCGCAGTCACGCCCCAGCGCCTAGGGAGAAAAAGACCAGAACAAAAGGTGAGAGAGAGAAGGGAATAAGGAAAGCTAAACCTCCATGTTAAGACTTACCTGTTGATTAATTCCCTCTTCATTTCGGGTCTGCGCCGCATCCTGGCATTTCCGGACCCCGGCCCCTAAGGGGAAAAAGAGACATCAGCATTAATGAGCGAATGAAAAGACATTACCAAAAAACGCTCATTAAAGACTTACCTGATTTCTACAAGGATTTCACCTCTCATCTCGGGTCGGTGCCTGTTCCCCGGCATTCCATACCCCGGCCCCTATGGGAAAAAAGACACTAGCATTAGTACATTAATGCATGGACACAAGGGGAACCTCTTATCAAAAAACTTACCTGGAAGCCAAGCAAGTTTGGTTCTCACCAATCCGAAAATCCAGTGAAGTAACTGGTTACCAACGCGCCCCTGCATCAGAAGAAGGATGGAGAGCTCGTCCTTCCAGACCCTAAGGTGAGACGCTACGAGGAATCACAGAAGGGTTTCTAGGAGGGTGAGAGGGGAAAGTGGGAGGCTGATTGCATTACCCCGCAGACAGTTAATCCACTATTTTCGCCTACAGAAGGATACTTCTGCGAGCCAGACAAGCCAGATTTGGGGGCCCGGTCCAGTCCATCTTCCGAACCCTGCGCATCGCCTTAGAAGAGGTCACAGCAGCGCGAACCAGGCCAGCGCCTCCGTGGGAGTCAGGTGAGCGTTACAGAACACAAAGCCTTCCTACAAATTCCCACCCAGGCGCTATGGAAAGTTCTGAGACTGATCAGTTGACCCAATTACTGGGGGAATTACGGGCCGAAGTACATGCCGCTCGTCAAGAGACTAATGCCCTCAGGAGGGAATTAATAATATCAAAGGAAAGAACTGATGACCTGGCCAGACAGCTTTTGCAAGGTCAAGCTGGGCAAACTCCTCTACCCGGTTCCGGAGGGAACCCCGCTCCTGTGGTTTCCAGTAACCCTGTGCAGATTAATCTACCTGGAAACATGCCGCTGGCCCCACCCGAACGCTTTGCTGGGGACCCCAAACGATTTGCCGTATTCATGAATCAGTGTCGTTTGCACTTCCTATGCAGACTTGGGCCTTCCCTAATGATCAGACCAAGGTAGCCTTTGTATTGTCATATCTCAGCGGCTGCGCTGCCGATTGGTCAGTTCCACTGGTTACTCAAGATGACCCGATTCTCCGTGATTTTCAAAGGTTTCAAGCAAGCATGGAAAGGTTATTTGCTCGACACTCTCAGGGGCAGGCTCTGGATGACGAACTTCTATCCCTGCGACAAGGCCATCAGGACCACCTATCCTATATTGCAACCTTTAATAGACTAATTGTGGAAACGGGATGGCCAGAGGATAAAAGAGTCACGTTGTTTTATCGAGGGCTACGCGGAGAACTTAAAGATGTCTTGGCCCAAGTTGTAAATCCGCCCCAAGAATGCACAGAGTATATAGACTTAGTGGTTCAATTGGATCACAGACTTCAAAACAGAAAAGCAGATCAGTCCAGGTTTGAGACCCGGGTGTTGGTCAAGACCCATGCTAATCCCAAGGGAGTTGATGTCTCTGAGCCTATGCAAATTGGAGGGGTTAAAGGACCCTTAACTCAAAAGGAAGCTGAAAGGAGGCGGCAGTTAAAATTATGTCTTTATTGTGGGAATTCTGGACACTTTCTACGAGACTGCCCGGCAAAACCGCCCCGAAAGGCGGTAGGAGCCGCTGATAAAAACCATGAAGACTCTGTTTCGGGAAACGACTCCGCCCGACAAGTGTAGGGGTCCGCTTGCCGAGCTTGAAAACTAACTCTCAGACCTCGCATTTCATTGTGCCAATGGTTCTCGTAGATCCAGAACAGCCTAAGCGGTTGCATGCAATAAAGGCATACATCGATAGTGGGGCTATTGGAAACTATGTGGATCGTGAATTGGTCTCTAGGATTAACCTCCCTCTCCGTCCTAAAACCAGCAAAGATGTCATCACCACAGTCGATGGAACTGAAATTGCCTCTGGACCGGTAACACATTCCACTACTGAGGTGACTCTTATTGGTCCCGACGGCCATCGGGAGGGTGTTGTGTTTGATGTAATCAAGGCTCCACAGTTTCAGGTTATTCTTGGAATCCCTTAGTTAGAGACACATAATCCTCAAATTGATTGGCGAGCTAAGAGAATAACCTTCCCGGATTGTACACAAACCTGCTACCCAGAAAAACTGAAGATTAATCTAGCATCTGTAACCTCTGCTTCCATGCAACTACCTCCGGAATACCAAGACTTTCAGGACGTCTTCCAAAAGGAACAGGCCAACACGTTACCTCCTCACAGATCGTACGATTGCCAAATCGATCTGGTGCCCGGTGCACAACGCCCTTGTAGCAGGATTTATGCCCTTACCGCACCTGAGAATCTGCATTTGAGACAATATTTGGATCAATACCTAGCTAATGGTTTTATTCGCCCGTCAAAGTCCCCGGCATCCTCGGCTTTGTTCTTCGTGCCCAAAAAAGAAGGCGACTTTAGAACTTGTATCGATTACCACGCATTGAACCAGATAACGGTTAAAAACCGTTATCCTCTGCCCCTGATCCCTGAACTCCTTGACCAAGTGAAGGACGCTTGCATATACACCAAGTTAGATCTCCGGGGGGCTTATCATCTGGTACGAGTTAAAGAAGGCGACGAATGGAAAACTGCCTTCCGTACTAAATACGGATTATTCGAGTACCAGGTGATGCCTTTCGGATTGTGTAACGCGCCGGCTGCCTTCCAATACTTCATGAATGATGTCCTTCGGGAACTCATCGATGTTTGTGTTGTCATAGATATCGATGACATTCTGGTGTACTCCTCTTCGGAATCTGATCACAGAAAACACGTCAGGGCAGTACTTGAAAAACTGCGTCAACACAAACTATTTGCTAAATTGGAGAAATGTGTTTTCCATACCACAGAAGTCGAGTTTCTAGGTTTCATCCTGACACCCAAAGGAGTCCGAATGGACTCAAGAAAAGTGGATGCCATCCTCAAATGGCCATCACCTAGCTCTGTAAAAGGGGTTCAAAGCATGCTCGGCTTTGCCAATTTCTATCGCAGGTTTATCCCGGAATTTTCACGCGTGTTACAACCCATTACTGCACTCTTGAGGAAAAATAAACGTTTTGAATGGTCTGAAGAAGCCGAGCAGGCCTTTCAGGATTTAAAAGCTAAGTTTACCTCCGCACCTATATTGAAACACCTGCGTCCTGATCTCCTTTATGTCGTCGAGACTGACGCATCCAGCCTAGCCATGGGAGCTGTCCTGTCCCAAAGAGATCCCGAAACCAACCAACTGCATCCCGTAGCATTTTGGTCCAGAAAATTCTCGGCACCCGAGGTTAATTATGCAATCACGGACAAAGAACTGTTAGCCATTAAGTCCGCTTTTAAAGCCTGGCGGCATTATCTGCTTGGCGCTCGACATACCATCACAGTGATCACTGATCACCGGAATTTACAGTATTTGAAAACCGCCAAGGCTCAGTCATCACGGCAGCTCCGATGGGCTTTGTTTTTCGCTGAATTTGATTTCGTGATTACCTATCGACCTGGCTGCAAGAATGGCAAAGCAGACGCCTTATCCCGAATTGGAATGGGAGAATCTGATACAAACTCAGAACCAGTATCAATAATCCCTAAACAGAGGATTCTAGGCATGACTTCGTTACAGACGCTTGAAGACATTCAAGCCAGAGTGAAACAACTCCTGGACCCTACAACCTTACAGGATTGGATACAAAAGGGATCAGACTTTACCATAGATAATGGTTTACCTTATTTCCAAGGACGTTTATTCCTGCCACATAAGGAATTACACAAACTAGTTATTTCCGGTTATCATGATGCATTAATAGAGGGACACCCCGGTATTGCCAAGACAGAGGAAAAGGTGAAACGACAATTTTGGTGGCTCTCTTGGCGAAAAGATGTTAAATCTTTTGTGATGTCCTGTGGTGTTTGCGCCCAAAATAAAAGTCAAAAGAAAAGACCAGCCGGTCTCCTTCAACCTCTAGACATACCGAAAGCACCCTGGCAAACCCTATCTATGGATTTTATTACGGACCTGCCTCCTTGTTCGGGGTACAATACTATTCTGGTAATTGTGGATTTGTTTTCCAAAATGGCCCACTTTATTCCTTTGAAAGGTTTACCTTCAGCTTCTGTCCTAGCCAAAGAATTTCTCGAAAATATTGTTCGGCTACATGGATTTCCATCTATACTAATCTCTGACCGGGGAAGCCAATTCATTTCCCACTTCTGGCGCAAATGTTGTCAAATGGCGCAGATCGACGTAAGATTATCGACCAGTCACCACCCTCAGACCGATGGTCAGACCGAGAGGACAAATCAGACCCTTGAGCAATACTTACGGTGTATGTTACAGCAATCTGATAGCAACTGGAAAGACATTCTTTGGATAGCCGAATATGCATATAATAATTCGGTACACTCTGGAACTGGCCACACTCCTTTTTATACCTTGTTTGGGCATCACCCTCGAACCTCAAACCTTGACTCACCTCAGAACCTCGGAATGCCTGCAGTAGACCATCTGCATTCTACAATTACCCAAGCCTTCAAAGAGGCAACTACGCATTTACAACAAGCCAAGAGAAAATACAAGGAGAATGCTGATCTACATCGGAGTGAAGCACCTCCGTATCAGATTGGGGATCAAGTGTGGTTAGCTACCAGACATTTACCACTCAAAGGGCCTCGAACCTTTAACCCAAAATATCTGGGACCTTATTCTATTATGGCAATAATTAACCCAGTGGCTGTTAAACTTGATTTACCAGCTAGTATGCGAATTCACCCTGTTTTTCATGTGTCACTTCTGAAACCAGTGGTACCCGGAACCCGACTACTCAAACCTCCAGAACCTATTCTAATAGATGGGGAGCCCGAATTCGAAGTGAAGAACATTTTAGACTCAAAAATGTTTAGGTCAAAACTGTTCTACCTAATTGATTGGAAGGGGTACGGACCTCAGGAGAGGTCGTGGGAACCCAGCGACCATGTGCATGCACCTCGATTAGTTAGGAAATTCTACCGACTCTTCCCAGACAAACCAAAACCCCCGGAGGGAACAACCTTGGGAGGGGCCTTGGGGGGGAGTGCTGTCATGATGCCCGCTCCCGGGAAGCCGGTTCAAGCCCTGCCTCCCCGAAAGCGGACATCCAGTCCCCAAGGAAGGACCCAGCAACCCCATATAGGGGCCCTTTGGACAGTGTCCTGGCGCCTATGGCGCCAGGCTCATAAAAGACATCAGTCCTGGAGCCAGGGCGCCAGGCTCATTATGGAAGTGCTTGGGTGCACTTACCTGATGCAGACCATGCTGCAGGATCCCGGTCTCCTTGAGGCCTGAAAGGAACTACTTTACCTGTGGGACTAATTTACCATCCGGGCGTGGTCGGGGAAGGGTACATACCTGATTGGAGGAAGGATACATACCTGGAACTTCTTCCAAGGCTATTTAAACCCCACCCGAACAGCCACACGTGCTTCGCGTTGTTCTGCATCTAGCAGCTGGACGCTCACCGTGTCTGCTCCTGCATCCTGACTTCTGCCACGCCTGCCAGCATCCTGGATCACCTGCAAAGGAAGAGAAGAAGAGAACAGAAGAAGGAAAAGTCCTTACCTGCTGAATCCGCATCCCGGAGACATCTCGCCGACAATCCTGAAAAGGAAGACTTTTATTTAAAAGCTCATCGCGTCGATCGCTGCAGCGCCGCATTCCACTCACCTTTACAGGACGCCTCCATGTTCAGCAGCGATCATCTGGATTCGCAGTCACGCCCCAGCGCCTAGGGAGAAAAAAACCAGAACAAAAGGTGAGAGAGAGAAGGGAATAAGGAAAGCTAAACCTCCATGTTAAGACTTACCTGTTGATTCATTCCCTCTTCATTTCGGGTCCGCGCCGCATCCTGGCATTTCCGGACCCCGGCCCCTAAGGGGAAAAAGAGACATCAGCGTTAATGAGCGAATGAAAAGACATTACCAAAAAACGCTCATTAAAGACTTACCTGATTTCTACAAGGATTTCCCCTCTCATCTCGGGTCGGTGCCTGTTCCCCGGCATTCCGTACCCCGGCCCCTATGGGGAAAAAGACACTACCATTAGTGCATTAATGCATGGATACAAGGGGAACCTCTTATCAAAAAACTTACCTGGAAGCCAAGCAAGTTTGGTTCTCACCAATCCGAAAATCCAGTGAAGTAACTGGATACCAACGCGCCCCTGCATCAGAAGCAGGATGGAGAGCTCGTCCTTCCAGACCCTAAGGTGAGACGCTATGAGGAATCACAGAAGGGTTTCTAGGAGGGTGAGAGGGGAAAGTGGGAGGCTGATTGCATTACCCCGCAGACAGTTAATCCACTATTTTCGCCTACAGAAGGATACTTCTGCGAGCCAGACAAGCCAGATTTGGGGGCCCGGTCCAGTCCGTCTTCCGAACCCTGCGCATCACCTTAGAAGAGGTCACAGCAGCGCGAACCAGGCCAGCGCCTCCGTGGGAGTCAGGTGAGCGTCACAGTTCATCAATGACTGCTTGAGGCGGGAGCATTAGTCTTTTGTTCACTGTGTTCGGGAAACTCGGTGAAGACCTCTGCGATGACAGTCAGTAGTTGCCTGATTACCTTCTTATTTTCTGGATCTTGAATGTATTCGGTGACACTTGTTTCTCTCCCTATGAGTGACGGATAGGACAGTATTACTAGCTGAAAATAGGTGAGCACATCCCACTTGAGACTTCTGTTGGGGTGAACCATATGTCCGTGAACAAAGTCTTGATACTGGATGCTTCAGGATAAAAGGTTTTAGTTTACAGGAGTGTCCTATTTTACTGTTTATCAGAGTCTGTGAGTTTGTGTTCAGTGCTTTGTGGCTCAACGTGATCAAGCTACTAGTGTCACTACGGTTTCAGAGTATGCAGTTTTCTTCCTCTAGGCTACAGGTTCAGCTGCACAGTGCATTTTGTTTGACAGTCTTGTGTTTCATTCAGTGTTAAGAGGAAAAGTACAGTGCATGGCCACAATTTCACAGTGAATTCTTTAGTTTGTCTTTTCTGTTTGTGCGTCCTTCTTCCTCACCATAGACCTTGTCTGCACATGCTGAGATCCTTCCTCGTTGTCTGTGGACTCCTCGGCGGTAGATGCAGTAGGAGTGCTCTCTCCTAGAAAGGGTTTTATATCGTTCAGGAAGATCCAGGCTCTTCTGCCTTTGAGCTTAACAGCGGACAGGGTACAGTCCACTACGATGAAAGGGCCATTAAACATCTTTTCCTTGTGAAATTCCTCACGAGGATGCTGTCTCCAGGGAAGACAAGAGGCGCACAAAGGCTGTGAACTGCGCCTGCATCAGCACTATCTGTTGTGGTTTGCGCCGTGCTGTCCCCTTTCCGCCGTCGCTGCAGCTGGCCTGTAATGGCAGTGGCACTGGATGTGAAACAGTCCAGGTAAGCTTTCATTTCTTCTCCTAGAACCTCCCTAGTTGACTGGACATCATATCTAGCTCTGTCTTGGGAGGTAAGGGGAGTCCTCATCCTTCTCCCAGTAACTATTTCGTGCGGCGTGAGGTGATGGTCGGAGCCTGGTTGGTTCTGAAGCACATACAATGCCAGTGGTAGGCAGTGCATCCATCCCTTTCTCAATGTGAGCTTCAACTTGGCTATCCTTTCCTTGAGCAAGCCGTTGATTTGTTCACATATCCCATTTCCCTCTGGATGATACGCTGATGAGAACTTGTGCTTTATACCAAGCAACAAGCTAATCTGTTCGAACACTGCGTTCACGAAATGAGCCCCATTATCTGATCTCATTACCTCGCACACACCCCATCTAGGGAAAACCTCCCTCACCAGGAACTTAGCAGCACAGGCAGCGTCAGGGTGTGTACAGGGACCTGCTTCTACCCAACTGGAAAAGGGACACACCACCACAAGTAAATACCTGTACCCATTACACACCTGAATCATATCGAAATAATCAATATGAAGGTGCTGGAAAGGTCCATTTGGTCTGAGGATGACTCCACTCACTACATTTAATGTGTGCCCAGAGGTGAATTGTTGGCAGACGATGCAGTTGACCATAAAGAATGCAACATGCTCTGCTAAATTCGGTATAAATCAGTCTTTGGGGAGCGTTGCGGCAAGATTTTCTCTTGGCATGTGTATGGGGTAGTGAAGCTGTTCTAGCGCTACTTTTAGAAGGGCGACAGGCATCACTGGTTTACCAGTGCTGTCTTGCCTCCACAATCCATCTGAGGGGTTTAAAGAACACCCTCGACACTTCCACAGATTTTTCTCCCCCTGAGGTGCCTCCCCCTGGAGCTCCATTAACTGAGACTGCCCTATATTACTATAGGCTTTTGGTGTGGCTCGTGCTACCATCATTCTCTCATGGCTACGTGCCACATCCACGTCCATGATTGTTTCAGCTTTGGATGCCATATGTTTGGCTTCCATGTCCGCTTCATGATTCCCACGTGACATGAAATCTGTCCCCTTGGTATGAGCAGCGCATTTTACAACCGCTATGCCCACTGGGAGCTGTAGTGCTTTTATCAGCCTGTCCAACAAGGCTGCGTGCTGCACCGGTGTGCTGTCTCCTCGGAGGTAGCCCCTCCTTTTCCAGCATGCCAGTCCTGCGTGCACTATTGACGTCACATAGGAGGAGTCACTGTACACTGTTACTTCCTGGTCTGCGTGATTCTCAATGGCGAGTATCAATGCCACTAGTTCTGCAGCCTGTGCCGAATAATGAAATGGTATTTGTGCACTGACAAGCACTTGGAACTCTTCATTCGCCATATGTTTGATCACGGCCACGCCTGTATACCTTTGTCCATCTTCTTGGTCGATTCTCGAAGACCCATCGATAAAGACGATCTCCCCCCCTGCCAGGGCATTTTCCTTTACCCTGGGGATCTCATCATAGAATTCCTCATAGTTCGCACAGTCGTGTACAGGTTCTCCTTCTGTGACTGGCTCAGCTATGAACATAGCAGGGTTCACAGTTTTGCATCGCACTACTTTGATCGATGGATTAGAGATAATCACCTCGTAGGTTGATGCTCTCTGAGAAGTCAGCGTGCCCTTTGGCTTCTCTAGTATGGCGAATAGTGAGTGTTCAACATATAGTGTCATGGAGCACCCCATCACAATGGATGACGCCTTCTCAATGGCGAATGCGGCGGTGGCTAGATTTTGTTTTCTGCATGGGAAGTGGCCCTTCATGACCGGGTCCAAACTCCCGCTGTAATATGCTAGGGGTTTATACCCCAGCGAGTTTCGCTACGCGAGCACTGCCGTCATAAAATTGCCATCAGTATGAGAAAACAGATAGAATTCCTCAGCATAATTAGGAATCCCGAGGACTGGGGCCTTACAAATTGCCCCCTTGAGTTCTGTAAACCCTTTCTCCATTTCTTAATTCCATTCAATTTCTTCTCTCGTCGCCTGGACCTTTTTAAGGGCCTGCAACAAGGGCTTGGTATATGAGCTGTAGTCAAAGATCCATGCTCTGATATAGTTGCACAGGCCTAGGAAGCTTTGCATTTGCTTTACTGTGCGCGGCTTGGCCGTGTTCATGATGGCCTCAGCCCTTTCTGGGGTTACTTTTTTCCCCTCATGCGAGATCATTTGGCTTATGTACAACACCTCCTGTTGGCAGTACTGCAACTTGTCCTTGTCCACTTTGTATCCCTTCTCAGCTAATATAGTCAATAGCTGGACAGAGTCATGTCGGCATTGCTCTTCAGTGATGCTGCAGATTAGAATGTCATCTACATACTGCAAAACAACACTGTCCACCACAATATTGCTTAGGTCCATTTGCAGGACTCGGTTGAAAATGTACGGAGATTCACAATACCCCTGTGGCAACCTCGTACTTTTCAGGCGTATTTGTCTGAAAGTAAATGACATCAGGTCTTGTGCGTCACGGTGCAATGGAATCGAGAAAAATGCATTTTTCAAATCGATCACCGTAAAGTATTTTGCCTCAGTGAGTATGTTGCACAAAATTGTGGATGGATTAGGGACTAAAGGGAACTCGGCTTGGACTATGTCGTTCAATGCTCGTAAATCCTGGATTAAACGCCAGGACCCTCCTTTTGATTTCTTGACCGGATAAATCACCATGTTGCACAGTGATTCTGACGTCACTAGGATGCCCTGCTCCATCATGGCAGAGATTGTCTTTGCGATCCCTTCATCTGCTTCTCTGCACTGGGATACTGTTCTGCCCGTGGCTGAATTGCTACTGGTTTCAATTTAATTTTTACTTCGCAGGCCCCCTTCAGGAGACCTACATCATAAGGCCCTGTGGTCCATACTTTGGCTGGCATTAGGGCCATGTCGTCATTGAAATATTCCGGGCTTACCAGCGCTAACATCATCCTCTGCGCACCTCCCGCTTGATCATTTTGACCCAAAATATGAGACTCACTTCCACCCGTGTCTCTTCTAGGTCAGGGTGTTCTTCGAACAGATCATCATCGGTGACGTCAGTCACTCGATACCCTTCTTCGATGGTGACAATCGCACACCATGGTCTGCCCTCGTCGTCATATCCTTCAACTAATACTATGTTTCCTCGCACCGCGGCAGATTGTATAATTAAGGGAAATACTTGTCCCTCCTCTTTGTGCATGGGTATTCTTGGCCTGAATAGAAACTCATCAGGGGTTCTCATAGGTTTGTCTGCGAGGCCTGGCAATCCCGCTATAAGCACTTGTACACCATATGCAAAAACTTCTGGCTCCAGTGGTACAGCTCTCATAGCTGCACGTCCAGAGTACGCTCTGATCATTTCCCACACGTTTGCATAATACATTCCTGGGGTGGAGCACACTATGCCATCCTCGGTGAACGAGATGGTCATATTCAACTTTGTCATCAGGTCCCAACCCATGATATTGACTGGGGATTGACGAGAATAAAATAAAGGTACATTCATGTCGGACTCTCCCACTGAGACTGGGAGTGCATCAATAAAGGGAACTCTGCTATGAGCTCCAGTAAAACTCTGGGTATCTATGGCCTCGCCGGACAAGGAGAACTTGCCTTCTCGTATGCACGAGCGCGTTGCACCCGTGTCAACTAAGAAGGAATATTCTTTCCCCCCTATGGTGACATTTACCCTAGGTTCCCTGTTAGGGTCTGGTGTCACTGATAGGATAGAACAAATAAGAGTTCCCTGTGAGCCGTCCTATTTCATATATAGGTTCGGTCCACTGTATACCTGTGGGTTTCCCCCACCAGAATTAGTGCCCTGAGCCACTTGCGGCAGTGTCTGCTGGAGTTGTCCCTGTGGTACATTCCCCATGTTCTGCGGCTGGACTACTTACTGTGCACCTTGCTGTAAGCCAACCGCCTGCTGCTGCATGGTATAGTTTTGTGCACTGCCCTGCTGTGGGGTAGCGGGTTGATTCACCATGCCTGCCCCCATCCCTTGGATGTTCTGCCACATGCTTTGGCTTCTGCACATGCGCGCCATATGTCCTGTCACTCCACAGAGCCAACACACTGGCGGTGGTCGGGCCATCTGTCCATCTGGCATAGTCAGACTGCCCATCGGTGCGTTCTGGATAGCATTTTGAACATTCTGTAAACTTCCTTGGTTACCTCTAAACCCTCCCTGATTACTCTGCCATCCTCTTCCTCCAAATCCCCTTCCTCTCGGGTAAAATCCCACGTTACCCTGATTAGTCTGTGGCGGGTAAGTTGCACACTGTGCACTCGATTCGGCTGGGCTTGTCAGCATGGCTCCCTCGAGAGCATACTTTGAGAGCTTCTTTTGCACTAGCTTCGCCTCTTCTCCCTTACGCGCTGCCCCTTTCTTCCGATTCTTTTCTTGCAACAGTCTACAGTAATGTGCAATTGTCAACTGGATTTCGGCCCACGGTTTAGCTTCTATTCCTACTAATTTTTTGAGCTGTTTTTGCACCGGTTTTGGTAACCCTTGGCACAATATATGGTAGAATACAGGGATAGATTTCGTCCAAGACTCATGCGTTTCGAGCACCCACGCATCTTGAAAATTCTGGATATAAAGCAACGGATCCTCTGACTCTTTCATTTTTCGAGTCATTATAGCTCCCATATCAGATGTGTCTGGATATAGCGTACGCAGCGCTTTCCACACTGCTGCTCTACAGTTGTTAAATGGTGCTCCGTCATGAGAGGTGTTAGTTATGGTTACCCTAGGGTAGCCTGCCCTTTTCCATACATCATCTGCTCTTTCTCCGAGTATAGCAATTAGGAGACCCTTGATGTCCCCTATGGCTAGGGTGACGCCCCCCGTCATTTTTTCTAGCTCATGCATCCACTTCCCAGCTCCCGATGTCAACATTGGAAGCTTATTTTTAAGATTCTCTCGGTCCATGTGTGGCCATGGAATATATTGCGGTCTTGCTCCCCCCTTTTCTAACAGTGGGAATTGGAATGCACAATCTTCCTTTTCCTTTTCGATACCTCCTCGGTCTCTCACCGGGGTGGTGTTCCCACCTTGCCGTCTACCTGGCAATGCCCTTAATGTATCTGTATAGGTAGGTGCCGACGCCCCCCTCTGGCGGTGTGTTTCTTCATGTCGGCTGGACTGTCCAGCGGACTTCGGTGTCCTATTTATGGACCCGTCAGCATCTGACCATCGTACCTCTCGGTTCCCTGGGAGCCGCTTTTCGCACCGTCTCCCTTCGTCATGTGCCACTTCCTCCACTTCCCCATCGGAGTCAGACTCTGAATACTCCCAGTGTACACAACGTCTTGCATCATCTTCGTTCTGCCCAACTTCTAGTCTATCTAGGGAATGTCCCTTACTCCCACTACTCTGGGAGACATCCTCAGTGTCATATAGCTGAGTGTTCTCTAAGAGCTCATCTTCCCTTCCCTCTTGGGAAATTCGTTCCAGTCCCATCTCATCATAGATTTTATCAATCGCTTCCCCGATGCTTCTAGTGTCGAAGTCATCATCAATAATTGTCCTGCTTGTACCAGGTACCGCATCGCTTGCAGAAAATAACTCTTCTATGTCTTCCCAGTCTACAACAGGATTGTTTTTTTTAACTTCCTGTTGCAAATATTCTAAATCCCGCGCCCTTTGCCTACGTTTACGCTCTGCTTCCTCATCCGTTTCTCTTCGCTTCTTCGCTTCCTCTCTAGCCTTATCTACTTCCCTCATCCGTTCATTTCTACGTTCTTTTTCCCTTCTACTTTCCTCATCTTCTCTCTTCTTCACTTTCCTTTCGTGCACTCTCCTTTCTTCCTCCAACTTTAGCATGTTCTGCCTGTACTTTTCATAGGCTGCATATTGCGTGCGACTGAGCGGTATACCTTTCTCTTCGCGATATAATTGTTCTCGCCTCAACCTATCTTTCTTTCTTGCCCTCTCGTCTCTTATGTCCACTTCTTTCTCCCTTTCCTTTCTACGCGCCTCGTCAGACCGTTCACTCGGCCGTGCACCATCACTTCCTTTTCCATCTAATTTCAATAGTATCTGCCCTCCCATCCATTTGTCCTTTGCAAATGTTAACTCCTTGGTTCCTTTCCGCTTCTTTCCCTCTCTCTCTCTATCGAGAGGTGCACTTGTTTGTGCCTGGTCCTTTCGTTCCTCACCTCGCCTCTCTTTGTCCGACAGGATTGTGGAGGCCGAGTCAATTTCCTGTTCCTTCTCTTTCGTCTCGTCACTGCTACATGCAGGTAACTCATATGCGGGGTTGCTATAACCTGTGGCTGCGTTAAGTTCTATTAGTGGGTACAGACCCTCCAACTTACTTCCCTCAACAACTGGTTCCGGCGGGGCAGGTGGCGCGGTAGGCGTCTCACCCCCCTCCGTACATACATTTAATATCCAGTCTACGAGGGGTTCTTCTTCCTTTACTTGTTCAAACATTTTCCAAAGCTCGAGTACAGCAAGGTGTTTGTTCTGCTTCTTCCCGCTATATGTGGCATGTAAGAAGGTGGTCATGTGTTGTAAAACAACCTTAAACAATGACCCATTCTGGGGCCACGGCAAAAACATTTTATTTGCGGTGCCCTTAGCCCACTCCTGGCTATATTTCTTCAGCTTTGTTTCATGCTTTGGCAACTGTTTGCACAAATGTGCAAGTGGGGTAACTTCCTCCATTCTTAATTTTGTCACCAACAATGTTCACACAGTTTTTTTAACTTTTCACTATTATGAGCGAGCACCACATACGCAAGCTCCAATCCAACTTTTCCACAAAATTTTATACCAACAGTTTACTCAAGACTCATCAATTCAGTGGCGATTCCCTCTCATTTACAGAATTGCGTAAAGCAAAAATGCATTGCCATCAATCGATAATACAACAATTCCACATTCAGCATACACAGGACATATAGGACAGATGCTTGACAGACTAGACGGACACCAGCTGGTCATACGTATACCTGCCTTCTAATCACTACCCCGTCATGGGATTTGAACGAACCCCATTATGGCGTCTTTAAACGCCATCGTAGCCTAATGTCCCCCCTCTGTGGGCTCTGGGTTCACATTCTTTCTGACCACTCTTTAAAGCACAGGAACAAGGCGAATTTTACAGTTTTCTCTCGGGTGCCCCCCCGGTATTCCTTACAGTTTTCTCTCGGGTGCCCCCCCTCCCAGTATTCCTTACAGTTTTCTCTCGGGTGCCCCCCGGTATTCCTTACAGTTTTTCTCTCGGGTGCCCCCCGGTATGCCTTACAGTTTTCTCTCGGGTGCCCCCCGGTATTCCTTACAATTTTCTCTCGGGTGCCCCTCCGGTATTCCTTACAGTTTTCTCTACTTCTAGCTGTTTTATTTTTTCTCCGCCACCCTCCGTTACCTTTCCTCTTCTTACTCGTTGTTTCACTCACCGATCGCCACTTTTCCTCTCTGGAACTTCAGGATCACCGCCCCTTCCTCTTACTGCTTTTAAGGTTTTCGTCCGATCCGCTGCCTGTGGGAATGAGAAGGGTTATGCTTGGAAAGGTGGGTTCCTTCAGACCCACTGCAGATTTTTTGGAATATTTGCACTATCATTGTCCACGCTGAGCTTCTCAGCCTACTCAAGCGGAATGGCGAAAGGACTCGTGATGTAACCGAAGGCCCAGAGTTACTTCGTGCCGTCGGTCTAAAGGTGTCTTATAACTATATCAATCGATGATCTATAATCGATGGCCAAAACCATCCTCACGCTACCAAGTGTTGACGAGGAGAGGAAATTACTGACGGGCCCATTGGTCAGTACTCACCCTCGAAAACTAGTAATACAAGATAGCTGCACCATGTGAGGACAGAGTGCAGGATTCACATACTCCAGCAAGATTCAATAATCAGGACTCAATAAATTGGCAAAGGAAAGTCAGTTTAATGATACATACATCAGCTAATGGAAATCAGCAGCATCGCGAACACCTGCCTCACACCAACTTCCCCGAACTTCAGTCAAACAGCCTCTTTTATGGTCAAAATTCATCATCATTGATGTCTAATTCTACAAAAAATCATCACACAATATAATTGGTTGGGAAAGGTAACTTAAGTATAGGTGCTATATCTGTATATGGAAATAAAGTGAGTCGATTGGATAACTCTTATCGGGTGGGCGTCTATGCCCATCCCTCTACAACACACGTGATTGACATCACCACAAGTACGACGTCTTATTGGTTATATTGTCTATAGGACCCTAGATTACATGGCCCATTGTGATTGGGCAAGTTACACCCTGAAACATAAATCTCCATTTTAATTAGCAGCATGCAGAATAGACACCCAGGTGCCTAATGTCCCAAGAATCACCCTTCCTCCCTTCCATCAATCAGTGTTTTAGGGCTATGTGTCAATTAGTTGGCTGGGTTTCGCCTCGGATCTGTAGTCTCTTATCAGGAAATGTTATGGCATCCTCGGGTTCTGGATGACATCAGGCGGTGGTACATCTTCGCACTTGTCTGGTCACGTGTTGGTTCACCATGAATCTGCTTCAGTTTCCAACCTTTTGTGCATTTAATTCCGTGTTCGCTTGGCCACCTGCATGGACCTCTCTTATCTTGACCTTCACGGGCGGGCTGGTATGCTCTGTAGTTGGAGTCTCGTGAGCTCATGCTCACCTCCCCTTCTCTGATCAGTCTCGATTTCCCCAGCATGAGCCTCTATGCTGAGTTTCAAAACTTGGCCTGTCAGGCCTTTGTCAACCTGGGTACATTTCTGCCTTCACAAAATGGAGTCGCACGTGTACATTGTGCTGTATTGAGGTTGATATATGGTTGGCGCTTGCCGCTCTATTCTTCTACTAAGCATTGTAGGCAGTATTGATTTCTTAGCATCTTGCGTTTCAAACTTATTTACACACATTCAACAGGGCGGTTGCTTCCATCTTGTCTCGTGGCACCATTCTCTTACGTTTTACCAGTGTCTCCCCCTGTATCCGTTATAATTATCCTTGTAGTTCCTAGGACTGGCATACGTGCTATCAGTAGCCAATTCTGTTTGTTCTCGGGGCTGCTCGGGCCCTTGATTTATTTCCATTGGCCTTCCATTAAGGCTTTGGGGGTCTCCTCGTGGACAGTGTGCAGGTATTCCTCATGTCGCAACAGCGGCTGGTACGACGGTCTGATAGGGTACCGTGCTGCCCAGGGTTGTTGTGTTATGGCTGCTTCAAACTGTACCAATCTCCTTACGTACACAGGGCAGAGTCCCAGTGCGGCTCTCTGTTGGTTCATTTGCTCCTCATACGTCACGTACCTCGGCGAGTACCTTACTGGCAACTCGCAATGGGGGGCAGGGGTACAGTTCATATATGGGACCTCCTCTACAACCATACCCTGCAGGCAGCCCACCCGTGACCATACCCCCGCAGGCAGCCCATACCACAAGGGATCCTACCATCACCCCTGACCATAACTGCAGGCAGCCCACACCACAAGGTACCCCACCATCACCCGTGACCATACCCTCAGGCAGCCCACACCACAAGGGACCCCACAATCACCCCTGACCATACCAGCAGGCAGCCCACACCACAAGGGATCCCCCATCACGTGTGACCATACCCGCAGGCAGCCCACACCACAAGGGACTTCCCCATCACCCGTGACCATACCCGCAGGCAGCCCACACTACATAGGACCCTCCCATCACCCGTGATCATACCCCATAGGCAGCCCACACCACAAGGGACCCCCCATCACCCGTGACCCTTGCGTACTCCCGCAAAATTGCATAACCCCCTTGCGCCAGCAAAATCGCGTGAAAAGGGCCGCGCGTGCTGTCATCAGCCGAGAACACACCCTGCAGGCAGCCCACACCACAAGGGACCCCCTATCACCCGTGACCATACCTGCAGGCAGCCCACACCACATGGGACCCCCCCATCACCTGTGACCATACCCCACAGGCAGGCCCTGGCTCATGTCCCCCCACCGCCACCAGTGACGGCAACCTGCAGGCAGGCCCCGACTCATGTCCCCCCAGCCCCACCAACAACGGCAACCTGCAGGCAAGCCCCAACTCTTTCCCCCCACATCTGTACACCATGCAATCATGTAGCAAATGTCCACCAAAATACCATCACACGCTGCCCCCCACAGTGCAACTCAACACCCATCCATTGGTCCTACTCCCCAGTACATGCCCCATGGCAAGTGAATCACAAATACACACATGCATGTTTGCAACCAGATTACCAACATTGCTCAACAGCAGGGACACGTAATAGAGCCAATGAAGAGTGACGCATGCACCAAACCATTGAGAGCAGACACCACTTTGATTGTAAGGAATAAACATTTATTAAGTACCAAAGATCGCAACAACTGAAAGCTAACCATGAACATAATAATGAATCGAATGCAAATGAAAATGAAATTTGAAACAAAAAGAAATGTGTTATTAAAAAAGTTGAAACTCCAAAAAGTGGTCCATGTCCAATGATTGTCTTCCAAATGCAATTAAAACATGTCCAACTATGTACAAGACTGAAGGGTCCATGATCCCTAAATCCAAATATACATCCTACAAAACCTGAAGTATCCTGCCTCCTGCAGGATCTGCCCTGGGCTAGTAACAACAAGGAGCAAGAACCAGGCTGACCCAGGTAAGTACAAATGGAAACAGGCTTTATTCACTTCTTAAGTTCCATAGAATAGGTGGTAAGTAGGAGAGATGGTAATAGGCCTCCACCCTGGTTCCCTGCCCAGCTCCAAGTCCATAACTGTCTCTCTTAGAATCCCCAAGAGCCTGAACACTCCAAGCTTCCCTAACATTCCACTCAGCTCTTTCACTGACTCAGACCTCATTCATACATGTGCAGGATACAACACATCCTTCCCCTTTTTCAATCAAAAGAAAACGCACAAACTCACCACCATGCCAGGACTAACAACCACAATATTTTACTAGTGCTCCTTCCACCCTGGCCTACCACACCAGGGTCTTGGTGCCGCCACCACCAAGCACAACCTTGCCTCAAAGGACAAACAAAACCCAAAACTACAAACAACAACCCTCCTAGACAAAACACCTTCCGCCAAGACTGCCACTCTTGGCCTCAAGTCTGCCACACCTGAGCACAAACCAAAATGCCCCAAAATAGGCTAACTCTCTTGCCAAAACAGTGTAGCCACGAATCTTGCAAACTTACACAAAGGCCATCACAATAGTCCTAAACATGCCAAACAAAATATAACAATGCTTCATCCCCTCTCCCCTAAAAAGAACATGAAAAAAAGAATGAAAAGATCTAGGAAAAATGCCACACGATACAAAGATCACAGAAAACACAACCACAAAAAGGAGAATTTGTGGCTTAAAAAATGTTAACATGCAATTACTACCAGATGACAAAAATAGTAGTGCGTTGCACATTCACATTTGCAAAAACCCAAAATTCAGATGTAAAAATAAACACTACCAAAGAAAGGAAAACAGTAGTACATTTGCAAATTAATAATTTTGCAAAACCCAAAATCTCAGACACACCACAAGGATGAAAACTCAATGGTGTGAGAAGAAAACTCTGAAAAATATTTGAACAATGCAATTCAAACTGAAATAAATCAGTAACCCATGCCAGTGTATATTCCACAACTTCAAATACAAACCTAACACTGACTTCAAACTGTGTGCCCTCCAAATACTCTTTAAAACCAATATTTAAACTGGCGTGCAATAACTACAACTGTTAATCCCGCCTCCCACATGCACCGCCTGGCATCACAGAAAACCTAGGAAAACAACAATAATTCCTAACTCTAACCCTAAACTCATCAAAAAGAAAATGTGCCCTGCTGTTACCTTCAACGCAGACAATATTGTGTAGCCCTGATATAGAAAACATACACAATGCCAGCGTGTTGGAAAAACAATGATAAACTTTATAAACACATTATCTTCCCGAAATGCTCCAGCTTCATGCGGCTGCCGCTTCTCAAAATGTTACAGTTCCGCCTTTAACAAAACTGTATCTCCGTTTGCATTAAAACTCCCAAAAATAACCAGAATTCCTGAACCACTGCACTGCCTTATGCAAATGTTCTCTTCGGTCTAATCAAACGACCTCAATAGCTCGCAGACACGCGAAATTCCTCAAGGTCTTCTGCTACTCATAAATCACTCCATGTACAGCAGGCAGTTAAAACAACTTTCTGTTCCGAACGACCAGAACATGAATCACTAGAAATTTTCACAGTGCCTGATTTCCTCGTGTCTCCATAAAATAAAATCCATTGTTGTCAAGCCGTCATCACGTTCTTTAGATAAAATCTGTTGCCGCCTCCAAACCGGAAAGAAAATGTTACGATTTCGTAGCACACTGCATAACGTTTCGGCTGATTTACTTTCTCCTTCTTCTTCTTCTTCTTAATTATCGAACGCGTGGGCGGACCCACGCAGGCGCTTCCCCATCCTAAAGGATGATGTGCACCAATCTAACAACAGCCACCCGCAATCCCACCGCAAACAACCACACCCCACCAATCCACACCAACAGACACAACACCCCAAACTCACACCACCCAGCGAGCCCGGAGACCGACGCGCAGACCCGCGAGACCCCAGCCCGTACGCCTACACATGCGCTTCAGGCGAGGCACCGCGCGCTGCTGCCTACCCACCGCGACCAACCCGAGCGACACCCACACTCCCACACGAACCTCTAGCCACCAAACCACAAACAACCACTACCCCCAAATCAACACCAGCCACCTGGAACCCCACCGCAAACAACCACACCCCACCAATCCAACACCAGCCACCCGCAACCCCACCGCAAATAACCACACCCCGCCAACCCACACCAACAGACACAACACCCCAAACACTCACCACCCAGCGAGCCCGGAGACCGGCGCGCAGACCCGCGAGACCCCAGCCCATACACCTACACATGCGCTTCAGGCGAGGCACCGCGCGCTGCCGCCCACCCACCGCGACCAACCCGAGCGACACCCACACTACCACACGCACCTCCAGCCACCAAACCACAAACAACCACCACCCCCAATCCAACACCACCAGCCACCCTACCACAAACCACACCCAACCAATCCACACCTACAGCTACCCTACCACAAACAAACGCCCCCCACCAACTCACACCCCGACCCCAGCTCCGCTACTCCCGCCACTACTAATCGCATCCGCCATCCGTGCAACACCTCTCAACAGCCCAACCACCGACCCGAAACATGCCGACCGCACTTCAACGTTCAGTCCCCAATCCCCCGGGGGCTCGCACTCCGTCTGCCGCCTCCGAAACCCAAGGCCTCGAAGCGCCACGGACTGCGTGCCTCTCTCCTCCCAAACGACTGGCCCCCGCGGCACTTCCTCCTGATTTACTTTCTCCTCCAAGATTCCCTGAAGCTCGATGATACGCTTCCTCGCACGTCAGACTGACGTGCATGGGGCCTTTTTTCTAAACTCTTCTCCGAACACTGGGAAGGACAATCATGGCGCCGGGCCATTTCTTCTGTTTTTCAGCTCAACGGGCATGCTGGAACGCAAGCGCAGGGAGGCTTAGCGTGCGCGCGCTCCACCCTCAGCATCAAAGGACCCTATTTTGGCCATGTTTTGCCCGCCCATGATTCCGCCGATTTTCCCCACAGTACCTTAAAATGAGTGGGCTAAATTCTTCAAATCCCTGCAGGCTGCATTCTTCAAGTATGTACGCAGGAGTGTGCACACGTCCTCCGGCTGTCTGGTTCACACTGTGGCAAATTTCTACTGCCACCCGACCTCCAAGCTTCCACCAGGGCCCAACTTCTGCTGCAGTCCCATGGATGGGCCTCTATGGTTCATCTGATGCCTGTTAGCTGCATCCATCTCCTTCTTAGACACCAGTTGCATTATTCTACCACCAGCTCACCAGAAAAACGCATTTTAAATCTGGCAATTTCTTCTCCAAGGCCTCTCCAACACTCAATGTCTATCGGGCTCAAACATCCTCGTCGCCAAATGAAGTATCCTGCCTCCTGCAGGATCTGCCCTGGGCTAGTAACAACAAGGAGCAAGAACCAGGCTGACCCAGGTAAGTACAAATGGAAACAGGCTTTATTCACTTCTTAAGTTCCATAGAATAGGTGGTAACTAGGAGAGATGGTAATAGGCCTCCACCCTGGTTCCCTGCGCAGCTCCAAGTACATAACTGTCTCTCTTAGAATCCCCAAGAGCCTGAACACTCCAAGCTCCCCTAACATTCCACTCAGCTCTTTCACTGACTCAGACCTCATTCATACATGTGCAGGATACAACAAAACCCTAATAAAAAACTATTCACAAGATGTGGCGCAAAGTCCATGAACTCCAAATCATTAAAAAAATAAAGGAAACCTACCAATAAATAACTATTTACAAAGGCAGCGGGCTAGTCCTATGACTCGCCATTTCCCCAAGTGTTCTGGCGAGGGCATCATCGAACTCTGCGTCTATTTCCCAGAGGCAAGCCTGTGCTCTACCCTCGAGAGCCCGCAGGGACTCCTCCGTGCTCCGCTCAAACTCTGTGCGAGTCTCCTCGAGGAACTCCACCCGCCTCTCTGCCCGATGCAGGGTGTTCGCCGCCGTGGCCATGGTGAGTCATGTCCCCACTGCCGCTCTGCCCCGATTTGCTGGCCAATTTGCTGCAAGGTCCACGTTACCCACCTGCCCGATGGCCAATACCTGCCCCTGTGATGTTGAGGGCCCCGAGTCCTGTCGCCTTCTACATCAAGCCTGCTACCGCCATTATGCCCTGTAGCTGCGCCTCCGAGACTGCCTCCGGGATGCTGACAACTCCTGGGGCAGTTGTGCACGTGCCCTGCTGCAAGGTGCCTGCACTACCTCCATTGCCACTGGTCCTGTTTCTGGGGTGACCACCTCTGCTGATCCTCCGACTCCCGACTGTAGCAGGGATGTGGTCTCCACCAGACTGGTTGCAGTGGTTGGGACAGGTCCACAGGGGGTCCTGGTGTTAGGGGGTCCTGGTGTTATCCTTGCCGGAAGACGGCAGGGGGTATGACTGGCGCACAGTGGAGGAAGAGGAGGAGGGGGGTCGCATGAGTGGCCAGCACACGTAGTAAACTCTCAACAACGAGCTGAGCTAGCCTGTTCATGAGGCTACAGACCTCTTTGTGATGACGTGCAAGCCCCCAATTGGAAGCCTGCACGTCAACCCGAATTGGGCCTGTCGGCCTCGCGATCCTGGCTAGCATGGGCTCCACCCTGTCATGAATTGCCTCATCCAAAGGTAGCGGAAGATCAGTTGTCGTGGATACATCCGCTACCTGCAGACTGGTCTGGGCTGAGGCATGCCCGCAGGTGCATACTGATGCAGGCGCAGTTTCAGGGACAGGATTAGGCACAGGCCCCTCCACGGTGACCTGAACTGTCTCCTGCCCCTGACCCTGGACTGCATCAGTTGCACCTACTTCATCACCCCGCCAGGCCCCACGTGCTGGGCTGATGTGGCCTCCTCCTCCACCTCGTCCACCACCAACCTGGCTGACTCCCCACCGTCTTCTGCATCGGATTGCCCCAGTGGGGGCTCACCTGTCCCTCCTGCTGCCCACGAGCCCGCAACCAACTTCACCTTCTTGGACCTCCCCTCAGCAGCTGTGGCCGATGACTCGGATGAGGCACCAGCGTCCTCACTGCTGGCCCTGCGTTGGTCCCTGGTGGAGGCATCCCTGCTGCGGGGATCCACAGCGCCACCTCTGCCCTCTTCCTCTGTTGTCACTGTGGATATGAGACATTGAACACAAGCATCAGTGTACCAAACAAATGTTTGCTTGGAACAAAGCAAATGCACATGAGTGGCACTGTTAAACGTCACCACCATCACCCCCCAACACACAGGTCAGTGCAAGCAACACACATGCACAATCATGCATGCCATGTGCAACAAACATTCACATCCATGTACAAGGCACTCTGAGCACATCAGAGGAGGGGCTGACCCTCACATGCATCATGGTACATACACATCACATACACACACATCACCTGACAGTCATGCATCAGGCCATGTAGGCCTCCCGTCACAGTGCACTTGAGGACAACAGGGCCGCATGAGTCAATCATGCATTGAGATGCTCATGTGTCATGCATCCATGGGGTTGGTCAGTCACACACTCATTAGCACCTATGTGTCACACCACTCGCATGCAACAGTACAGACACAGGTATGCAAACATGTGCATCTCGTTACTTGCCGGTGCGCATCACGCATTGCAACACAGACACCATTGAAGTGGGTCAGGCTTGAATGGACTCACATTCAGCACTGTCACGGACATGCACATAGACACCTGTACAGGAGTGTTAGGATTAGCCTTCCCCTGTATGGTTTGTAAGGGAAGGAGGTGTTAGGATTATCCTTCCTTTCTATGGTTCACCTTCTGAATGCTGTATGTATGTGGTGATGTCATTTGTGGAATGCATGAGCTAGCTTGGAGTGTTTGTGTATGAATGGGTTCTAACCCAGTCAGTTGATCTAAGGAAGCCTGGGTGGTGGGAGCCAGTGGGTTTCTCTCATGATTTCCTCCTATCTCCTTATGGACTTGATGAGACCTGATTTGTACCTGTAACTGAAGAACCTGAATAAAGCAACTATTAAGCATACCTGCAACCGTATCCTGATTATATCACTATGACCAGTGATATAATCAGGATACGGTTGCAGGTATGCTTAATGGTTGCTTTATTCAGGTTCTTCCCAGCACTTACAGACATGTTGGTAGTTCCGGGGTGCCAACCCCTCCGCGTAGATGGCATCCACGATGTCCGCCCAGATCTAAGTCCGTCCTTCCTTGTCGACGCAGGATGGTCCAATGAAGAGGGCATCATAATGCCCCAGAACTTGCTCCACCAGGATGCCAACTTTTCTGGAAGAGAAGCTGACAGCCCTCTGCCTCTCTGCTGGGGGGTTGCCACTTGCCTCAGATGGAGATGGGTCAGACTGAAAGGGCCCCCTAGGGGACCCTGACGTCTATGGAAACAAGACGAGTCACCACACACGATAGAGACGCCAGACACAAGGTTGTATTCCCAAAGCTAGGGTTTTATTGCAAAACAAAAGGCTCAGTTGGCCAACTCGGTCTCACGCCCCGCATCGAGTATCTCTAGACCTCGAGGGACGCAAGAGAGTGAATTACGTACATCAGTTACATATATACAAAATGCATATCAAACAATCAGCTATGACATGTTTAACACCCCCCCTTTATTGGGTTTCTTTGAATTTGGTGTGATGATGGACATTTCCGATCACTATGACACCTTCAAACATCTATTCTAGTAACAATTTGCAATTTGTGAGTGTGAAGGCATCTTTCAATTGTTGAATAGAACACAGCGCTTCTGTTCTTGGAAGCGAACTACATACGGGGGGAGTTGCATTCCGGACCTTGCTATCTATCAGGTGCTATTCGTGTCCTGGGAGCCGACATGCTCTAGTGGGCTCAGCAAAGGGGGGGGCCGTAAGAAAAGCATAAGTCAAGCCTTTAGCAGTATTATTCTAACATATTCTACCATATAACGAGACTGGCTGGCAGCTGTGAAATGATTAAATGCCCTGCAGCTCTGCTTCAAGGCTACATTCGGGAGGGAGCCGGGCATTCGTCCTGGCGCTGCCTACGCTTGTGTTTCAGCGAACTCTTGTTATCCTCACGGCCCTGCGGCCTTGTCCTTTTCCCATACAGACAACAATGTTTCACAGTCGAGCAGTGTAAGCGGAAAATATACTGTGAAGCAACAGGAACAGAAAGCAATGAGCAATGGTTAGCAAACAAAATGGTGATTCTTGTTACATTAAAATGGCCATTCATTGACAAACTCGAAAAACCTATATTTTGTCATATTGTGCATGAGACAGTTGGCCCACGGCCACCAAAATGCGTTTGCGGTTTCAAAGTAGAGGTATCCGTATTTCTAGACTGACAAACCCTCCTTTGGCTGTATGCCAAACGTCTCATCTATTTATTGAAACTTCCTCTAGTGATGATGAATCTGAAGTACTTATGTCTGAGTCTTGCATGCTATCGTGGACATCATTGTCTTCATCAATATCTATTGCCATCAACTCTTTTACTGCTCTCATCTCATTTGGGTCTGGGCTAGTTCGATCATGAGGTTGTTTTTTCTTTGTTATCATATGCATGCATCCTACCGTACACCCCTCAGTTACCTCAGCGCAAACTACGGGTAAACAATGTATACAACAACAGCACGTTAGGAATATTCCGAACACCACTACTAATATTGAGATCAACTTCCATCCCCAAGATCGTAGTATTCCCCAAAACCAAGATCCTATACCCCAGCTCCCTTCTCCAGTAGGGAGTTCAGAGTTTAGGACGTGCATTTTCTTTATTGCTTCAAAGATCGTGGGGGAATAGTCATCGACATAAACGCAACATGCTGATCCCACTAATTTGCAAATTCCCCCACGATCATCCAGGATCACATCGAGAGCCATTCTATTTTGCAGCGTCATTAACCTGATTCCTCTTTCTTCCAATGTCAATATATCTGTTGTTGTGTTTATTGTATTCTTTAGGATTCTGGACAGTTGCCTTATATTATAGGACTTCACTATCTGCCCTAAGAATGGAATGAATGATTTTGCTACATCAGTTGCTATTAAAACACCTCCGTCTGTCCTTTTGACTCTAGTTCTGGATAATCTGGCCATGGCTGCTGTTTCTAAGAGGAATACTCCTGGGAACAGTAGCCCTAGGTAACATGTACCTCCCCAGTTTCTGGGCAACCAAGGGTATGCTATCTCTCCACATATAAAATAAACTGGATCACCTACGTATTCTGGTTCTATTTCCCATTTTAGTACCACTGTATTCATACAACCAGTATATGTTCTGACTGAAAAAGAGCCTTTCTTTTTTAGACAAAAAGGGACAGTTCTTGGGCTATAATTCACCGTGTAAGATGGGGAATTGCATCTTTGTCCCCTTCTGTTCTGTACTTTTCCTCGTGGGCTCTGGGGCTATTACTTGTGCTTTCTGAAAAATGGAACAACCCACAGGCTTCATTATTATCTCCTCAAACTCATTCATATTGGTTCTTTCTAATTGACCCGTATTACTCTCATTCCATTTCCCATAGAACATCGCACCTAAAGATGCACTATATGCAGAACTTAATGGTAATGGCTGCACATACCACCCTATTCCTTACCCTGCATGCTGTGGTAAATGGGCACATACCCAGCAATTTGTTTTCTTCAGGATTGCATGTGTCATGTTCATTATCAGCAATAAGGTGTTATTTCCAATACCTTCCCTGTGTTTTTCTTCCATTGGGGGTAGGGTATAAGTGATCACCTGGTGGATATATTAATTATTGGTAAAAACGTTTCTAATGGGTGTATTGTTTCTACCCACCATAATATTAGGGCTGTCGATATTGGTGCTACCACGCTCATAAACCACATTATTATCGTTAGTACCAGCATACAATTTGTTTTACCATGCGTTTTTCTTAAGCTTATAGTCTTTATAATTGACTCATTCTCAGCGGTGGTGGTGCAGGAGGAGGCTGGAACCGGTCCTGGCATGTTTCTCGTCTTCCTTCTTCTTTCTTATCACAGTTCGTTGTGGATATCTCTCTTCGTCGCGCTTGCTCTGATGTTAATAAGTTCAATGGAATTGTCACAGTTCAGTTCTGCCTGTCCTTTTTAGCCTGGATTTGATTATTCATTTTTAGGCGAGATCACTTGTCCTTTCTTATACTGCTCAGAGGACCTTTCATCAGTTATCTTATCGCCTCAGTATCATGTGCGCCCAGCTTGTCCGTTCTGGTTCCGGACACATGTACTGTTAATCAGTTATCTCACTTGCCATAGTACCATGTGCGCCCAGTTTGTCCGTTCTGGTTCAGGACACATGTACTTTTTATGATCGCACCGAGGAGCCGCGAGTCTTGAATTGTCCGACTTGCACAATTCTCACGCTTCTCTCCTCTACACCTCTGGTTCCTTTTACGTCCATGAGCTGAACCAGAGGTTGACATAAACACCAAAAAGAACTGCGGATCACTTTGTCTTCCGAGGCCGCAGGTTGTATCGCCTTGCTCCTGGTATCGTATGATCGGTGAACAGTGCCGGTGCACTTCCAGATTCAGGCTCGAAGTCAGCCTGTGGCGCTATTGCAGGTGCTAGTGTGCGCTGCGCCAATGATGCAGATCCGTTCTTTGGCGTGCTGGCAAGTGCTGGTGGGCGCCAAAGGGGTAGACGATTTGGTTTTGCTGGTATTTGCAAGGCAGATTTTGCGTCGGTCAACAGTGATGTCGATTCTGCTGGGCAACGTTGGGGCACTCTTTGCCCTTCCCCCTCTTTGGCAATCGTCTCAGGCTTTGTTTCGAGTTTCACTTCTCGTTTTGGCAGATTAGGTGGCTGATTTCTGGCTTTCTGACTTTCTGGCAACAGTTTTTTTCGTTTCTGGGACCGCTGTCTCTTTCCAGTCATCAGTGTCATCAGTGTCAGGCAAGTCTTTCAGTGCAGTTGGAATCTTCTTGGCATGGGTGGCATGGATCCACGACTTCCTTCCATCCACCCGTATTGCCGTCTGCGTTGCCAAAAGTACTTGATGGGGCCCGCGCCACCTGGATGCTAATGATGACTTCCTTTCAAAGTTCTTTAGCAGCACCCAGTCTCCTGGCTCCAGCGTGTGCCCCGGACCGGTGTATCTCACTGGTAATGCCTCCTGCACCTGCTGATGAATCAAACGCAATTTCTGCATTAAAAGGCCACAATAAGTACTAAGCACAGGATGTTCTATCTCACTTAGTCGTTTTGGCTGAGGTGCGCACCAAACATTTGCCTGCCTCCCTATTACGATTTCGTACAGGGAGAGCCCAGTTTTAGCCTGTACAGACGTACGCATGCATAATAGTGCTATTGGTAATGCATCTACCCAACTCAACTTGCTTCCCGCACAAATTCTGCTAATCTTTGATTTAAGAATCCCGTTGTGCCTCTCCACAATACTGGCAGAACTCGGATGCCTTGAACTATGGAATCTCTTATCAATCTGGAGACCAGCACATATCTGTAATACCACAGCACCCACAAAATGCAGTCCATTATCACACCATAGGACTCGGGGCAAGCCAAATCTGGAAAAGTACTCCTTCAACATTACTTTTGCCGTACTCATTGCTGTGCAGTCTTTCAAAGGATATGCCTCCACCCACTTACTGAATGCACAGATCACCACCAGGACGTATTTCAAGTTTTGGCACCTCTCCATCTCTATGAAATCAAAATGAATTACCTCGAATGGCATGGAGGGTGGGCAAAAACTGCCTGTTGGAGTCACCGTTCCCTTCCCTACATTGTGTTGCAAACACGTGATACAGTTCTGCACCAACCTCTCTGCATTCTTTTTTATGTTTACTTTCTGCCAAACTGTATAAAGGTGCTGTATTATTTTCTTCGCACAGATGTGCGTAGGGCTGTGGGCCATTGTGACCATTGCAGTCACATACGAATTTGGCAACATCCAGTTTCTAGTTCCCTTGTCCACCCAACAACCCTCCAGATCCAGCTCAGCAGATCCCTCTGCCCATCCCTGTATTTCATCGGCCGTAGCCTCGGCCTGCATTTCTTTGACAGTGGCAACTCCATTTTCTATCATACAGGGTACTTCCTCTGTCTGAACCGTCATCATTTTGGTATTCAAATCAGTGGCAGTTTGTTTCGCAATTCTGTCTGCAAATGCGTGTCCCACTCCTACTTTGCATGTTACTTTTTTATGTGCCTCGCATTTCACTATTGCTAGGTGCTTTGGAAACGTGAGTGCAGACAGCAATCGTACAATCAAAGGGCCATGTTGAATTCTGGCGCCATGTGATGTCAGAAACCCTCTCTAAGCCCAGAGTCGACCAAAATTATGAACTACTCCAAAAGCATGCTGACTATCAGTATATATATTCACATTCAAATTTTCAGAAATCTCGCAGGCTCTGGTCAATGCTATTATTTCCGCGGCTTCTGCTGAATTATAGGGAATTCTTTTACTTTCTACAACACTCTCTAGAGTAGTGATAGCGTATGCGACAGTTGTCGTGCCATCTGGTAATTTAAAACATGAGCCGTCACAAAATAACTCTCCATCCGGCTCTTTCTTTGGAATATCACCTAAATCAACTCTTCCCTTGGTTTCTTCCTCAGTGACCATTAAGCAATCGTGGGGGGGTGGTTCATTCTTCCCAATTTCTTTTATGGCTAATGGCATTAATTCTGTAGGATTCAAAGTGCTACACCTCATAATTTGGATATGGTGCGCGAACAAGATAATCTCATATCTTGTCAATCTAGCAGAGGTGAGGTGTTGCGTCTGTGTCCTATTTAATAGAACGTCTATGGCATGTGGCACCATCAGAATTAAAGTGTGCCCCAATACCATCCCTTCCGTTTGTTTCACTGACGCAGCAGCCGCCGCGACAGATCGCAAACATCGTGGTAGTGCACGCGCTACAGGGTCCAGCGCAGATGAAAAATAGCTGCACGGCCTATTTCTTCCACCTTGTTCCTGTGTCAAAACCACCAATGCACATCCTTCACTTTCACACACAAATAGTCTAAAAATGTTCTCATAGTTCAGCGTACCCAAAACTGGAGCCGAGCATAATGCAGTTTTCAATCCATCAAATGCTTTCTGACATTCCTCATCCCACTGCAAAGGCATAACCGCATCCTTTCTAGTTAAATTCATTAATGGTTTCACAATTAACGCACAATTACCAATCCATTGTCAGCAATATGAAGCCATGCCTATTATGGCTCTGACTCCTTTTTCGTGTCTTTGGAATAGGCATACAAGAAATACTTTCTATGCGTTCTGGAGTTAGTCTTCTCCCTCCTTTCAAAAGTAGGTAGCCCAAATAAGCCACCTCCTTTCGATTATACTGAAATGTCTTCAAACTAGCTTTATGGCCATGTGCCGCTAGGTGTGACAGTAGTAATACAGTGCTTTCTTTACAAATCTCCTCTGTGTCTGCAGCTAGTAATAGATCATCTATGTATTGCAAAAGTGCAAAACCCACGGGTAATTCCAACATGTCTAACTGCTCTTTTAATGCTCTACTGTAAATACTTGGAATTTCCGTGGAACCTTGCGGAATCCACGTAAATGTAAATGATCCTAATGTGAACGCGAACAAATATCTGCTGTCCTTGTCCACTGGAATACTGAAGAATGCGTTTTTCAAATCTACTACACTAAAATATTCGGCTGAAACAGGTATCATTGTCAATATTGTAGTGACGTCTGGCACTAGAGGAAATTGCGGATCTACTACCTTATTCAATGCGCGTAGATCAATTATGAAACGGTATGGTACCTCATTACCTCCTTTTTTATAAACCGGAAGAATCGGGCTGTTGCATGTACTGCCTGCGATTTCCTCGATTACCCCTAATTTCACCAAATCTGTAACAATACTTTTCAATCCTTTCTCACCTTCAACCGAAATTTTGTATTGGGGTATTCGTGGTAGGGTAACACCTTCTTTCAAAATAATCTTTACTGGCTCTATCTTTAAACATCCCACATCGTTGTCATGCATTGCCCATATACAGGTTGGTACTTTACTTAGTTCCCCTGGTAACGCTTCAGACATGAATTCTGACACAGGGGCATCGTGTGGCCATATCGTTAGAAACACTCCGTCTGCCGTGCAATGTATAACAGAACCTAGTTTTTTCAACAAGTTTAATCCCAACAAATTTTCTCCTTCATTTTCTGTTAAAAGGAAAGGACAATGTTCAGTAAATGGTCCTATGGTAACTGGGACTGGTTTGGACACTGGGTTTATGACTGGTGTACCTGCAAACCCTACGGAAATATTCTTTTGCCCTGACAGTGGTATATCCGGAACAAAGCGATGGTCTATTGAACACTTCTATGCTCCTTTATCTACAAGAAAGCGGTGCTCCTCATTCCCGACTCTCATTTCTAAGTAGGGTCCTCTCTGATTCACGGGAATAGACACTGGTTCCGACCCCTGTCCTGGGCTGTCCTATTGGGGAAATAACACATCGTCCGATGTGTAATCATTACTATTACTGTAATACGTGTTTGGCTGTGTATCGAAAACATTTCCACTCTTCCCTCTATTTCCCCCACTCTGATTTCCATATTGTTGATTTTGCTGTCCCTGACTCTGGTTTGGGGCATTTTGGTTTTGGCCTTGGTTTTGATTACCTCCGTTATTATGATGCTGCTGCATACTATTCCTATTTGGTCCATTTGCTCCTGGGTATCCTCTATGCTGTCTCCTTTGACCAGACCCATTTCTATCCTGTAGATGCGGTCATTGCACTCGCCAATGTCCTTCCTCTTTACAATATGCACACTGATTCGGTCCCACTGTTCCCCCATGTATATTCAAATTACTCCTTTCTTGTGCGTTCCCTCGCCCTCTATTATGTCCCACTACTTGCTGCATTAATACTTGTGTCTTTAGACTTACCCTATCCCTCTCTTCTTTTTATTTTCCCGCAGTCACTATGCGCTCATAATATTGCGCCATATGCAGTACTTCACCCAACGTTTTTGCTTGCCATGCACTCTCTGATGTCATTATTAGATCCTGAATTGGAAGTTTTAACCCCCTCACATATTTGTCAACAAATAACCTCTTTCCTGCTTCCGAACCCACATCCTGCCCACTGAAGTCTGTGAATACTTCTTCAAATCTATTAAAATAATCTGTAGCCAACTCATCCTTGCCTTGTACACATGCAGTCAATCTGTCCCATTGAATTCTTTTCTCTGGGACAATTGTTTTTAACTTCTGTACTATACGTGCTGGTAACGCCGCCAGGTTCGCTCCTGGTGTCCCTCCAACCACTTTATTCCTATCTTCTATTATCAAGTCCGCCCATGTAGCGCCAAAGGCTGTTGGGTCATCTACCTTCCTTATTTGTTTCCATATGTCTGCTGGCAGGATCACCGGGAATTTTAGGTCTATATCACCCATGGTAAGCACGGATGATTGTAGGCAGGACTCTACTTCCTTTTAAACCCTGCAGGATTCTTTCTTATATCAGGAATCGTCTGCTTTATGTTGTTCACCTCCTGTCTGGAAAAGGGGACATGCACATATTGGGCGGTGTAATGGGCTGGTGTCACCAGCGCCGCTGCACCACCCACTGCGGGAACCTCCACTTTGGGCACAAAGGTAGGTGGGACCTCTCTCATAGGAAATGCCCCACTTACCGCCCCCCCCTCTTAGATGTAACAATATTCCCAGATCCAACGATAGGGCTGTTTCTCCTGTCCCTCGCTCTAGAGTTCTTCTATATACTGCCATTATTTCGGGTGGGCTGGCCTTATCGTTTTTTATATCTTTGTTTAATAAATGTTCAGCCATCGACTGTAGTGCTTTTCTTTTCATGGGCATGGAATATTCATCAAATATCTCGTGTATCTCCATTGTGGGGATACTAGGATCCGACATCCATCTAAAGGCTTCTCGTATACATACTTTTAACTTACCGCCCCTTTGTACTGACGACATTGAATGTCGTCGTTGTATATATGGCTCCACAGTTTCCTTCCTATTTCTCCCGATATCCCTACTCCTGTACCCAGGTGTAGCAAACATTTCAGCATAATCATTATCTAATTCATCTTTAAGCTCAAAAAGTCTACATACATGTTCTCTCACTTCTTCATCCCTCTCCCTACAGCGTGCTAATGTATTCAAATCTAACAATCGCTGCAGTGGTAATTTCCCAATTAGCTGTTTCCATTTCTCCACCAAATATTCACCCATGCATTCCAACACTACCTGTCTTTCATTGCTTCTACGGAAGTCATATATCGAAGCCAATGTTGTCGTCCCATCATTCCCGTCTATATACATCTCTGCCTGTTGCTGCAATTCCACCTTCCTTTCTTTGCTGATTGCGCTGCGGGTTACCCTCGTGCATCCCCGTTGGTCAGTCCCGCCTCTTGCCCCCGCGGTTTCAACTTCAACCCCGGGAGGAACGGACAGTACTGAGTCTGTGTCTGAGGCGGGAGGTGCGGATGGGACAATGGGAACAGGGAGTGTCTGTTGTAGGCCTGGTTGGCTAATATGAAGTGTTACGCGCACGGTCTGTGGCTGTGGGAGGGCTTGAGCTACCGGAGGGGGAGCTTGAGCTACAGGTGGGGTCTGGGCAATAGCTACTGACGTGTCTGGTCTTACTTCTGATCTTGGGCCTTGTTCTGTATGGGTCAATATATTTTCTATCAATTCATCTGCTATGTGTAATTCTCGTTGTGGGTATATCTTTTCTATATTCAACTGGTCATGCCTACCTGCCCTTCTTAGACTCTCAGTCCACTCCTCCTCTTCTTTTTCTTCCGCTACTTCACCTTTCGATTTATGCCTGCGCGCATGCTTTGCTCTGCTTTTAAATCGGAGCATTGCTTCCTTTCTCCAGTCTTTAATAGTCTCAAATGCTGCAGGACGCACTTTCTTTCTTATCAACACCCTTTCCAGGTTATCTACCCTCGCTATCTCAAAACTACCATTAATCGGCCACTGATGGTCTTGTTGCTTTCTGGTTTACCTATGCCAAGTCTCACAGAACATTATCGCACCCACTCCATACTTCACATACATCTCATACGCCGGCGTTCCCCCAGGTGGTACAATTTGGCCATCTTCCAAAGATTGTCTATCACAGCGGAAAAACCCCGCTAAGGTGGACAAAACCCCAGGCATGTTTCAACCTTCCCCCTGGTTAATCAACCTTACCTTGGGCGTTTGATTTTGCAAAGTCAACTCTCAACCAATATCAGGATACTTTGAATCGGGGAATGACTCACCTGATAAATCAAGTCGTCTGTATACTGACACACCAAAGGACGTCGTGTCTGCGTTTCTTGGCTTCAGCCTCGTTTCGGGACCCTCGCCTCCTTATTCTCTAGCCAGGCACGTCGATCAGGGATCAGATGTGTGCAGATCTTCAAAGGAGTCTCTCATCACTTTTACAGGGTGCCCCGAACACCTCTTGATCCCGGCTCGATCGTCCCGTCCTCGCCATTCTCTGCCTTACTCAATTACAACGTTATGCGATGGAACAAGTGGGGGAGGGTCCCTATTCGGGCGCCATCTTGAAAGGGGCCCCTAGGGGACCCTGACGTCTATGGAAACAAGGCGAGTCACCACACACGATAGAGACGCCAGACACGAGGTTGTATTCCCAAAGCTAGGGTTTTATTGCAAAACAAAAGTCTCAGTTGGCCAACTCGGTCTCACGCCCCTCTCTCTAGACCTCGAGGGACGCAAGAGAGTGAATTACGTACATCAGTTACATATATACAAAATGCATATCAAACAATCAGCTATGACATGTTTAATACCCCCCTATATTGGGTTTCTTTGAACTTGTGATGATGGACATCTCCGATCACTATGACACCTTCAAACATCTATTCTAGTAACAATTTGCAATTTGTGAGTGTGAAGGCATCTTTCAATTGTTGAATAGAACACAGCGCTTCTGTTCTTGGAAGCGAACTACATACGGGGGGAGTTGCATTCCGGACCTTGCTATCTATCAGGTGCTATTCGCGTCCTGGGAGCTGTCAGGGCTGGGCCACGTGTTGGGGCCAAAAGGCAGGTTGCAGCCACTGTGGGGCTGAGAGCCCCCCCGAAAAGCCCTACCCAGTATTCAAGGCGGGTTCTCCATCCCTTTTGCAGAAAGAAGTCCCTGGGATGGAGGACCGCCTTGGAACTACATCTCCCAGCAGGCCGTGCCTTGCACAAGCCTGCTGTCAGGAAATGCCACACCCGCGCTAATGCGCATGCGTGAGCCGCACCATCGGAACGACGCTCGCAATTCCAGATGCAGAGGAGAGAAGACGTGTTTCACTCGAGCTTCGGTAGGCACGCCTACGCGGGGCACAAGCTCCCGCCTGAACACCCCAGGCCCCGCGCACAACTAAAAGATAAGTTCCTCTTTTAGAATTACTTGTTGGGAACCCAAACGCTGTTAGGAGGCCACGACGATTTCGGCTGTACTTTCGGCTGGGATTACGGTTTAGACACCGTACTGCAAACTGGGGCAGAGGCACGAGAAGCATCGCGCACAAGTCCCCTGTAAACTGGCAATCAGTACATAGACCCCGCATGATTTGGGCAATACTGTGACTAACTGCCCACGCACGTAATGCGTGGAAAACATTACTGAGGCAACTTGGAGTGAAGTCAACTACGAGTTGTTTTCGCCCGCACTGACAATGTGTTTTGGTATTTTGCAGTGAAAGCTGAGTGTCCTTTGGCTGAGCAACACGAACAAGTCAGAAGGATCGGAGGCACCAGCCAGCAATCAGAGCTAAGTGCTGTTATATGTTTGTACCCTGTATGAGTATAATGCGAGGGGGTTGGTGATCACGCACATGATTTGGGAATACGTGCTGCATGAGTAAATGCCGGTGTGATTTCTGTGGCGACACTATAGTTAGTAGCGGAGCAGCTACAATAGTCAGCACTTTTATGTCATAATGTCCTGGTTCAGGAGCTCCAGTACAAAGGCTCCCCTCTGAAGGGCACACAGTGTGGGTGAGGTGCATGGGCGGAGTACGTCCATCGGAGCAGCGCACAGGAGCCGAGGAGCATGTTTCCCTAAAAAACCCCACCTATCCATAACAGCCTCCTAACCCTCTTTCCGGTTATCCTGAACTCCCTCTACCCATCCAAACCGACGGACCCTAACCCTCTTTCCCTGGCGGGTCAAGGTGGCCTGTGGTTTTGGCATCCGAGGTGCTAAGACCCAACGGGGAGGCAGGTGTTTGTGCTGCCTCTGCGCCAGACAACAGGAGCCTGACAGAATTGCGAGCCCACGTATACTAGGCGCCCGGGCAGTGCAACCATGGCTGACGTAGTGACCCTACTTCAGGAACTAAAGGCGGAATTGGCCGCAACTAGACAGGATTATCAAGACCTGGCGGGGCAAGTACACAACTTGACGATTCAAACTCAGGCCAAAGCAACCCCCTTACCCAGAGCACCCCCACCAACCCCAGTGCAGGTGCAGGTGTCCACGGAGCCACCCTTACCCTTAGCTGCCCCAGAGAGGTACCATGGAGACCCCCAACAATTCAACCAATTCATCATGCAGTGCCAATTGCACTTTTTGACTAAACCAGCTGTGTTCAGGACAGCCCAAGCGTGCACGGCATTTGTAATCTCCTACCTCACTGGAGATGCTGCTTCTTGGGCCACACCCTTGGTTCGTAAAGATGACGCCCTGCTATACAGTTGGGTCATGTTCCTGGAGGAGTTCGGCAAAATATTTAATCGACGCTCAGCGTCCTTGATTAAGGACAGGGAATTACTCACTCTAAAGCAAAGAAGCAGAGACCTAGTGTCTTACGTGACAGCCTTCAACCGATTGGCTATGGAGACTGATTGGCCACAGGACAAAAGAATGGCTCTGTTTTATCAAGGCCTCAGGGAAGATCTAAAAGACCTCATTGCTCAGGTGGACCCGCAGCCTGAAACATGTTCTACAATGATAGATTTAGCACTCCGCCTGGATCAACGGCAGAACGAACGCCGGCAGGATAAACGTAAGTGGGATACTAAACCCTTGGCCCGACTGGATCAGCAGAAAACTTACAGAGCGGTGGAAAGGGCTACTGACGAACCCATGCAGATCGGGACGGTTCACGGATAAAAGAAGACGAGAAAAATTATGCTTGTACTGCGGTAAGGCCGACCACTTCGTGCGTGAATATTCTGCCAAACCATCTAAAGAAGGGGGTTCGGGAAACGCCGCAGCTCGCCCATGAGGGTGGCAAGGGCGAGCGAAACTAAAGACACCCCGAGACTACTGGCCAACACTCATCACAACCAGGCAGCACATGTCATGCTTGCAGGCAATTTAAGTTGGCAAGGTAAACGCATTCCTGTGTCATTAATGGTAGATTCTGGAGCTACGGGCAATTTTGTAGATGAGCAGGTAAGCAACATTAAGCAACAAGGCACTGAAAGAAGAAGTTAAATCGGTGGACGGTTCAGCCCTAATCTCAGGACCCATTACACAGCAAACCCAACTCTTACGCCTGGATTGCGGAAAGTTTCATCAAGAGACAATACAATTCGATGTTATCGCCGCTCCACAGTTCGGCTTCATTTTGGGTTTACCATGGTTAAGGCTCAATAACCCTACCGTCAACTGGAGTGCGGGAACGTTGCTGTTCCAGTCAAGACATTGCCGTAGGATCTGCGGAACACCGGGGGATTCGTCTCACTTCATAGGAGGCGTGGAGACAGTGTTGCCGGAAGTATATGAAGATTACCGGGATGTTTTTAGTAAAGTGGCGGCTGAGACTCTGCCCCCACACCGATCGTTTGACTGCAGGATTGATCTCGAGGATGGTGCGGTCCTCCCCTGCAGTAGAATTTACGCCCTTACGGAGTCAGAAAATGAACATCTAAAAGAATACATTGACACCAACTTGGCAAATGGATTTATTAGGCATTCAACATCCCCAGTCTCATCACCCTTGTTTTTCGTGCCCAAAAAATCCGGAGAACTCAGGACATGCATTGACTACAGAGCGGTCAACCGCATTACCATCAAAAACCGCTACCCTCTTCCTTTGATTCCAGTGTTATTGGACCAGGTGCGTGGTTCGACGGTGTATACGAAACTTGATTTGCGAGGGGCATATCACCTTGTGAGAGTAAGACAAGGGGATGAGTGGAAGACAGCTTTCCGCACAAGATTCGGCCTATACGAGTACCAGGTTATGCCCTTTGGACTTTGCAACGCCCCTGCCGCATTTCAACACTTCTTGGACGAGGTTCTACGAAGATATCTGGATGTATTCGCGGTGGTGTACATCGACGATATACTAATCTATTCACAAAGTATGGAAGAACACCGGGGCCATGTGAGGGCAGTGTTGCAGAGATTGAGGGAACACCAGCTCTACGCTAAATTAGAAAAATGTGAGTTTCATCAATCCACGGTAGAGTTTCTGGGATTCGTTTTGTCACCCCAAGGAGTGAATAAGGACCAGAAGAAGGTACAAGCTATCATCGACTGGCCATCCGCGACCTCAGTAAAGGACGTTCAGACGGTGCTAGGCTTCGCGAACTTCTACCGCCGCTTCATAGAGGGATTTGCTAAAAAGGTTCAGCCTATTACCCGTCTCTTACGAAAGGGAATACCATTCCAGTGGGATGCAGAGGCAGAAGCAGGGTTCCAAGCCCTGAAGGACACATTCATCACAGCTCCGGTTCTCATGCATCCAGACCCAACCAAACCCTATGTGGTAGAGACTGATGCATCAAGTTATGCCATCGGCGCCATCCTGTCACAGCGTGATGACAACGGACAGTTGCACCCCGTTGCCTATTACTCCAGGACATTGCTACCCGCAGAGCGGAACTATGTAATAGCTGACAAGGAGCTGTTAGCCATCAAGGCAGCCTTTGGGGAATGGCGCCATTACTTAATGGGGGCCCGGCACACCATCACTATATTTACTGACCATCGTAACTTACAATTCTTAAAGTCGGCCAAGGCCCTTAGCCCCAGACAGCTACGATGGGCCATGTACTTTTTGGAGTTTGACTTTGTTGTAACATATCGTCCGGGGATAGACAATAGGAAAGCGGACATTTTGTCACGATATCCCGAGCCCAACACTGAACACTCAGAACCAAAGGAAGAAGTCAAACCAATAATAAAACCAGGTTGCATTGTAGGAAGCATTGTAGTAGACAACATGTTTGAAAATATCCAGAAAGCTATGTCCGTACAAGATTTAGCGCAATGGACGGCGCAGAATTCAGATCGGACAATCAAGGATGGATTGCCCTTTTTCAAAACGGCCCTATACATACCCACTACCCCACTTCAACAACAAGCAATTCAGTGGTGTCATGACTCGCCATTTGTAGGTCATCCTGGCTCGGCGAAAACCATAGAACTACTAAAGAGGCATTTTTGGTGGCCGGGTATGAAGAAGGATGTGCAACATTACATTTCCAACTGTGATACTTGTATGAGAAACAAATCCGAACATAAGAAACCAGCGGGACATTTGCAACCACTGCCAACACCACCAACTCCTTGGCATACCATTTCTTTAGACCTAATAGTGGAGTTGCCCCTTAGCCACGGATTCACATCCATTCTTGTAGTCGTAGATTACCTCACCAAGATGGCTCACTTCATACCCTGTAAGGGCACGCCAACAGCTAGTGAACTGGCCGATCTGTTCCTGCAGAACATAGTCCGACTGCATGGAATCCCATATAATGTAGTCTCGGACAGAGGGCCACAATTCACTTCGCGTTTTTGGCAAGCATTTTGTAGTACTGTAGGAATGAGTATACGTTTGTCCTCTGCCTACCATCCTGAGACGGATGGACAAACGGAACGCTTAAACCAGACATTGGAGCAATACCTGCGTTGTCTCATTCAAGGCAAAGATAACACCTGGGCGGAGGTCATCTGGCTGGCGGAGCTAGCGTTTAATAACGCTGTCCACTCGTCAACCAAGGTAACACCATTTTATGGTTCATATGGATACCATCCACGTTTCCAGCCATTACCACAGGTTGATGTACCAGAAGTGCCAGCTGCGCAGAAACGAAAAAGACAGCTTGAAACCCTTTGGCAGTCCATACAACATACCTTGAACTTAGCAAAATCATCATATAAGCACTATGCATACAAGAAAAGGAGAGTGAGCCCACCCTACAAGACAGGGGATCGGGTGTGGCTTTCAACTCGAAACCTCCACCTACAAGGGCCTCGCAAATTCCAACCTCGTTTCATTGGCCCGTTCCCGATCACATCAATCATCAATCCAGTGGCGGTCCGACTATCGTTACCACAACATATGAAGGTACATCTGGTATTCCATGTGGCCTTATTAAAACCAGCCCCGGCTTCTGTAAAAACAAAAAGGCCTCCACCCATGTTGGTGGATGGTTATCCAGAATACGAAGTAAGGGCTATCTTGGATTCACGTTTTAGATTGGGAAAGCTTTGGTACCTCATAGACTGGGAGGGGTACGGCCCTGAGGATCAATCCTGGGAACCAGCACAAAACATTCATGCTCCTCGACTCCTTCGCCTACTGTCAGGGCTGGGCCACGTGTTGGGGCCAAAAGGCAGGTTGCAGCCACTGTGGGGGCTGCAGAAGGGGTGAGAGCCCCCCGAAAAGCCCTACCCAGTATTCAAGGTGGGTTCTCCATCCCTTTTGCAGAAAGAAGTCCCTGGGATGGAGAACCGCCTTGGAACTACATCTCCCAGCAGGCTGTGCCTTGCACGAGCCTGCTGTCAGGAAATGCCACGCCCGCGCTAATGCGCATGCGCGAGCCGCGCCATCGGAACAACGCTCGCAATTCCGGATGCAGAGGAGAGAAGACGTGTTTCACCCGAGCTCCGGCAGGCACGCCTACGCGGGGCACAAGCTCCCGCCTGAACACCCCAGGCCCCGCGCACAACTAAAAGATAAGTTCCTCTTTTAGAATTACTTGTTGGGAACCCAAACGCTGTTAGGAGGCCACAACGATTTCGGCTGTACTTTCGGCTGGGATTACGGTTTAGACACCGTACTGCAAACTGGGGCAGAGGCACGAGAAGCATCGCACACGAGTCCCCTGTAAACTGGGAATCAGTACATAGACCCCGCATGATTTGGGCAATACTGTGACTAACTGCTCACGCACGTAATGCGTGGAAAACATTACTGAGGCAACTTGGAGTGAAGTCAACTACGAGTTGTTTTCGCCCGCACTGACAATGTGTTTTGGTATTTTGCAGTGAAAGCTGAGTGTCCTTTGGCTGAGCAACACGAACAAGTCAGAAGGATCGGAGGCACCAGCCAGCAATCAGAGCTAAGTGCTGTTATATGTTTGTACCCTGTATGAGTATAATGCGAGGGGGTTGGTGATCACGCACATGATTTGGGAATACGTGCTGCATGAGTAAATGCCGGTGTGATTTCTGTGGCGACACTATAGCTAGTAGCGGAGCAGCTACAATAGTCAGCACTTTTATGTCATAGTGTCCTGGTTCAGGAGCTCCAGTACAAAGGCTCCCCTCTGAAGGGCACACAGTGTGGGTGAGGTGCATGAGTGCATGGGCGGAGTACGTCCATCGGAGCAGCGCACAGGAGCCGAGGAGCATGTTTCCCTAAAAACCCCCACCTATCCATAACAGCCTCCTAACCCTCTTTCCGGTTATCCTGAACTCCCTCTACCCATCCAAACCGACGGACCCTAACCCTCTTTCCACGGCGGGTCAAGGTGGCCTGTGGTTTTGGCATCCCAGGTGCTAAGACCCAACGGGGAGGCAGGTGTTTGTGCTGCCTCTGCGCCAGACAACAGGAGCCTGACAGGAGCCGACATGCTCTAGCGGGCTCAGCAAAGGGGGGCCGTAAGAAAAGCATAATTCAAGCCTTTTGCGGTATTATTCTAACATATTCTACCATATAACGAGACTGGCTGGCAGCTGTGTAATGATTAAATGCCCTGCAGCTCTGCTTCAAGGCTACATTCGGGAGGGAGGCGGGCATTCGTCCTGGCGCTGCCTACGTTTGTGTTTCAGCAAACTCTTGTTATCCTCACGGCCCTGCGGCCTTGTCCTTTTCACATACAGACAACAATGTTTCACAGTCGAGCAGTGTAAGCGGAAAATATACTGCGAAGCAATAGGAACAGAAAGCAATGAGCAATGGTTAGAAAACAAAATGGTGATTCTTGTTACATTAAAATGGCCATTCATTGGCAAACTCGAAAAATCTATATTTTGTCATATCGTGCATGAGACGGTTTGCGGTTTCAAAGTAGAGGTATCCGTATTTCTAGACTGACAAGACATGGCAAACCCCTAGGCAGGAGTGGGGGGGCAGGTGGTCCTGGGGCTGGGCTGTGGAGCGATGGAATGGCAGTCGGGAGTCTTCAGGGTCAGCAGAGGTGGTCACAGCAACCGGATCACTGGCAGTGGCTTCAGAGCAGGCACCAAAATGCAGGGCACGTGAGTAGCAGGCACACAGAGTGGGCTGGCAGCAGCAGGTGGCTCTAGGAGGCAGCTCCGGGCAGTTGGAGGCAGGTAAATGGCCTGTGGGCAGGTGCGTGGGTCTTCAGTGTGCTTTTGCGTGGCCAGCTGGATGCAGAGTGACTCTGCACGTGTGGAAACAGCGTGTTAGCATGTAATCTGAGGAAAGGCCCTAAGCACGTAAGTTATGTGATGCGTGCAGGACGTTGGGCTTTGCCGTTCAGTACGTGTTAAAGGTCCACCTAGGACAACAGTGCAATGTACGTGCTTTTCGTGGAGACCGACACATGAGATTCTTCTTTTCGTGGGTTCACACGCAAATTGATCACTACTGTGGCAGTACGTACTTCTTGTTTTGGCGGGGGAGTTGCTTATGCGCACATGCGCGTGTGTTTTTCTTCATTTTTCCATGCAGACGGTGAGTCGTACATGCATTTCTCCCACTGTGGTTGCCCCTGTGTGTTGCGTGCCCCATTTCTGAGCTCACAGTAGCCTACGTGTTCCCCGCTTATGCATTTTTTGTGTTCTTGGGTGCCACAGCGTACTGTGGGATGTTTTTTCATCGCACGTGGGCTACTGAGGGGTCGCGTGCACATTTTTGTGTTTAGGGTGCCTTAGCGTTGCGCGACCCGTTATTTTTTCCCCAGGGGTCACACACAGCCTTGCAGGAGCACAGGGGTACGTTTTACATCACATACCCTGCCCCCTTCACCCCAATTGCCTAGGACAATTGTTGTCTGCACCTCCTATTGCGCTAGTACATCAGTGCCATGACTGGGAGGGCAACAAGTGGTAAAGGAGGCAAAGCTGGGCGACCTCCCAGAGGTGGCCATGATGGGGGACGTGTCAGGGGTGGCCAGGGTGGCCACGGTGGCCGCGGTGGGCAATGTGGCCAGGGTAGTCCACGAGGGCAGGGTGTCCAGGCACATGCAGGGACAGCTATGCCCCCCACAAGCGGGTCAGGGAGATGCAGCTGCTGGTGCCATCCACAGCACCCGTCAGACCCGACAAGCAGTGTCATCTGCTGTCACGAGCAGGCAGGGTGTGGAAGCTGCAGGGGAAGCTGCAGCTGACACCACCCCGGCTCAGGGTCAGCCAGCCTGGACTGGATTGGTCCAGGAACAGGCACAGGAGGACTCACTTGCCGATTTCCGTGTCGGGAAGGCCAAGGCACGTGTGGTGAAGGTTGCTGTCACCAGGTCACGTGGATCTGGGGCAGCAGTGTCATCTGCTGCCCCGAGTAGCCAGGGTGTGGAAGCTGCAGGGGCAGCTGCAGCTGACACCACCCCGGCTCTGAGTCACCCAGCCAGGACTGTGTTGGTCCTGGCCCTTGGCACTGAGGTAGGTGCGGAGCAGGGTCCTGGCAACAGCACCCAGCTTCCAATACCCGCAGTCAGACCTTCGATCCTCATGTCATTGCCTGCTTCCATTGGCCAGTCCACCTGTGCTTCAGCCCCTACTGGCCAGAGCAGCACAAGCCACTCAGGGTCCGCACCAGCTCCCAAGAGGAAGAAGCGTGCTCAAGCAGAACAGGCTGGGACCCCAGACATGGCTCAGCCCTCAAACACGTCAAGAAAGCAAAGTTTCTGTAATGCGGAACTGGACACGCTTGTGGACTACGTGTTTGAACATGGCCGCGACATGCTGGTGACCGAAGGGAGCAAACATACGCCTGCTCAGCGTAGGGCCCACTGGCAGTGCATTGCGGAAGATATTAGTGCCTTGGGATATGAGAGGCGCACAGAAGATGATGTGATGAAGCGTTGGAATGACCTCCGACGCTGAGCAAAAGACAAGCTGGCTGCAAAGTTTGCCTCTACTCTGGTGACTGACAGTGGGACACCATCAGAGGATGAAGAACTCACTCCACATGAGGAGATTGTGAACTGTGTTGCTTGGAACTTGGGGAAGGGAACTCCAAGGATATTTGGAACTGTGTTGCTTGAGACTTTTTGTGTAACTTTCTTGCACTTGGAAAAGGGAAACTGAAAGAAGGCTGAGAACTGGAAAAAGCTCAGACTTTGAGTGAAGCACTGTTTATTCTGTTAGTAACATCCCTACACATTGTTTTGTTTTAGTTGTGAGGGCAAGAATAGGTTTTGGACACAGACTGACTTTTAAGTTAAACTCTTTGACTGAGACTTTCCTTTGTTTTGTTCAGGTAGGGAAATCCCAGATTAGTATAGGACTATAGGACAAGTTAGGGTTTCAACCATCCTGATATTTAAGTTAATAAATATCTTTTGTATTAACTTTAAGTCTGTTGTCTGTGTCTTGCTTCATGATGCCCTCAAAGTATATATCAGACAGACCCACTGACCTGGCTCTGTGTAGCCCATGTGATAGGCACAAAGCAGACAGAATCACTAACAATGTGATGGCTCAGTGTATAACATGCGATAGAGACATAGCAGACCGACTCTCTAATACATGATGCACTGGTTCTGTGTATCACCTGTTTTAGGCACATAACAGACAGACTTGCTGATGTGGTATGTTATTGTAATAATGTGTGATTGGCACATAGCCGACAGACTCATTGACGTGATGGTTCTGTGTATAACATGTCACAGGTGCAGAGCAGCCATACTTGCTGACATGTGATGTCTCTGTGTATCTCCCATAATAGACACACAGCAGACAGACTCAGTGACCTGATAGCATGGTGTATCACCTGTGATGGGCACATAGCAGACAGACACTATTCTATGTGATGACCCTGTGTGTCACCTGTGATAGGCACATTGGTGACAGGCTCATTAACATGTGATGGATCCGTGTATAATGTGTGCATACTGTAAGGGCACAGAAGCAAGACTCTAACACAGAGGGGTCATTGTGGTGGTTATAGACTTTTATTGAAGTGCAAAAAGGAAAAGAAAACCCTATTTTGCCCTAACTCTAAGAGGGGTTTTCCTGTCTCAGCTGAAATACTAATGTCACAATGTTCAAAGTAAACGTCCTAATGTCAAAATCCTACTCTGTACCTCACATTCTAAGTTTAAACTAAATGAAAGTGGGTATTTTCTTGCCCAAGGAGAATGACTCCCTTCCCCAGGGCAAAAGACAGTTCTGCAATAGTCCAATCATGAACTATTGTGGAATGCCTCCCTTGCCCGGCTTAGTTCAAGTCTCTTACAAAGTTCAAACAATGGTTGGGGAAACTCTCTTCCCTGGTTGGCCATACTCAGGTTTCCTTTCTGCCTCTGGGCCCCCGGCCCTGATGGGCAGGCCTGGTATCCTCTCACCAGGGTCTGCAATGAAGAAGAACAGCCTACATGCACTTGCCCAACTGTGGTGGGTCCCTGACCCTGGCTGGCAGGCCTCGTTTCCCTCCATCAGGTACTGTGACGTAGAAGAGGAGCTTGGATGCACTCCCAAGCTGCGGTGGGTCCCTGACCCTGGCTGGCAGGCCTGGTTTCCCTCCATCAGGTACTGTGACGAGGAAGAGGAGCTTGGATGCACTCCCAAGCTGCAGTGGGTCCCTAACCCTGGGTGCAAGCCCTAGTATCATCCCACCAGGTACTGTGACAAAGAAGAACAGCCTGGATGCACTCCCAGGCGGTTGTGGGTCCCCGACCCTGACTGGCAGGCCTGGTTTCCCTCCATCGGGTACTGTGACGAAGAAGAGGAGCTTGGATACACTCCCAAGCTGTGGTGGGCCCCTAACCCTGGTTGGCAGCCCTAGTATCATCCCACCAGGTACTGCGACAAAGAGGAACAGCCTGGATGCACTACCAGGCTGTGGTGGGTCCCCAACCCTGACTGGCAGATCTGGTTTCCTCCATTACCATATGCCGCCACACAAACAAAGACTTTGTTCACTCGCATGCCAAGTACTATGCTTATAGATTTTGCTCTCCCAGTTCTCTTTATAGTCTCATTCTTTGAGGGGCTGACTTAGTTTGTTTTCTGACCAAGTACTTGCACAAGTAAGATCAGGTACTCTTCCTTCTTGTAACCACAAAAGTGATGGGCGGAAGGTTTTGAATGAATCTGTACCACTGGCATTGCTCTGGACAACCTTCCACACCATTGTTTTTTTGCCCGTAGCGCAATTGCAAAAGAGGTCCAGCCATATGCAAATTATTCAGGTACTGCCACCAATGGTAGCAGCTCAGCCCGTACTCCTAGGCCGTATCCCCTCTGCACAGAAACACAAGCAATGCCAGACATGTTTCGGCCTTGTTGGGCTTCCTCAGTGAGGTGCAGACTGGTTCCCTATGGCGCAGCGAGTAAGGGACCCACATCTGGCCATACCATCTCTCACATAGTGAGACAAACTATAACCACAAAAGTGATGGGTAGAAGGTTTTGAATGAATCTGTAACACTGGCATTGTTCTGCGCAACCTTCCTCTCCACCGTTTAATAGCCCGTCTGCACCATTGCAAAACGGGTCCAGCCATATGCAAATCAGTCAGGTACTGCCACCAATGGTAGCACCCCAGCCACAACTGCAAGGCCAGGTCCCCTCTGCACAGAAACTCTTCCTTCTTGATCAACCTCTGAACTGTAGGGTTCCCAGACACTGTTCTGTGTGTAATTGGCCTTTGTTATGTTCACAGAGCTCCCAGCACCTCCCGCTCTTCCACGTACCTTGGTTGCTGGTGTGTGATGCTCTTGATGCTTCCTGCATGCCTGCCATCAGTGGTGGGGCTTCCCCAGCTTCCTTTCTCCACTCTGGCATTTGTTGGCTCCGTCGCACCATGTTTGCTCTCGTCGGCGCGGGACTGTCCGTTCCCAGTTGCTGACCTTCAGGGTTGCCACGAGCGCTTCCCATGCTGCGCACCACGCGGTCTCTGCACACAGCAGGTTCTACAGCTCCCTGGTCTGCCTTCCTTCTCCCCTGAGTGTTCTCCGACTTGTGCTTCCTCCAGGGCGGGCTTCACACTTTGTCAAGTCCCTCTTCCTGTTTAACTTGTCTTGACTTGACCGGTTTTCAAGAACCTCTAGAGTGCATGTTCTGGTATCGATAGGCCCTCTATATTGCTCCGCGCCTCGTCGTCGTCCCAGTACTGAGTGGGCCATGATGTTGTGACTCACTAGGGATCTCCCTCACCTCAGTACTCTCTACTTTGGTTGGTCTACCAAAACACATAGTGTAAGAAGATAAAGGTGTAGAGATAGAAGTTAAAGAAGAGGTGGGGTCAGAGTAGGCAAGAGTTCTAGGGTCAGGAGATTGGCGGGGATACTACATTCTCCCAGGGTCATCACTGATCTCATAGTTGGTCTCCCTCCCCATGCAATACTCCCGCTCAGTACCAACCCCTCGGGACTATCGGGTAGTGGGCTCATGAGAAGGTGCTCCCCCTGTGGAAGCAGTGACGACACTCTGAGATTTGTCACAATACATAGAAGAAAGGTTTGCTAGTGTGTGATGGCTCTGTGCACCACCTGTGAAAGGCACGTAGCAGACTCACTGACATATGATTGTTCTTTGTATTAACTGTGATAGACACATAGCCGACATAATGGCTTTGTGAACCGCCTTTGATAAACACATTGCAGACACACTCGCTGATGTGTGGTGACTCTATGCATCACTTGGGATAGGTACATAGCAGAGAGACTTGCTAACTTGTGATATTTGTGTGCATATACTGCGATAGAAAAGACACAGACTTGCTGACCTGTCAGGGCCCCCGTGTTTAATCAGTGATAGATAAAGTGCAGATGGATTCACTAATGTGGGAGTGTATCATCTATAATTGGTAGAGAGTAGAGAGTAGGCAGGCTTGCTGACAAGACAACTCTTTGCGTTCCCTTTGACAGCCACATAGCAGACAGAGTCGCTGACATGAGAAACCTCTGTGCATAACATGTAATAGTTGTAAAAAAAGAGAGCCTCACTGACTTGCGATGGCTCCATGGTCAACCTGTGATAAGGTTCAGACAGATCCACTAATGTGGGAAGGATTTGTACCTGTGATAGGCACAGGGCACACAGACTCGGCTAACACATGATATCCTTGTGCATAACATGTTAGATACTACTTAAGGGCCTTCTTCTCCCTTGCCATGCTCTTCCCCCGGGCTCAGTGTCAGATTGCCAGCCCAGTCGCCTCCAGCCCACCAGCCAATCAGAAGCCACATGCCCTTCCATACGTCCAGCCTTGCCTGGGTGTCCTCATCGCTGGCATCCTTCGCTAACGACAAAGACAAGAACATTACCTGTTTGTAATGGCTATGGAATGGACAGGAGAAACCCCTGCTATTCCAACAGGCAGACATGACAATGTGTCTTCAACAGCCACAGTCCATTCCCAAGCTCATGAGGACACAAACTCTTGCAGCGTCATTGAGCCGCAAATCATCTCAATCTCAGCCACGTTCTCTTTCCCTCGTTCGGATATCATCTGCACTATCCTGGCTCTCTCACCACATAATGCTTATTAATTCAAACCAGTCCATCCACCATGCTGTTGACATCACCAACCTCATCACCGCAAACAAAGTCAATGCAATATTTATCTCTGAAACTTGGCACTCCCTCTACCAATGTCTTTGATGTTCTCCTCTCACCTGGGTACAGCATTCAAAATGTTAGCCGCACAGAGAAGGTAAGGAGAGGTGTGCCAGTAATCCACAAATCAGACTCAACCTAAACCATGCTCAGTTAAACGGCCATGAAATCCCCATTGCTTCTCTCTTGCCACCTTCTAGCACCGCATATAGATATAATTATATTTTATCTGATTTGTCACACACCTCCTCTAAAACATTTCTGACGCCATCACCTCAGCATCAATCGCAAACATCTTCCTTGGTGACTTCACTAACATCACTAGGGACTCTAGGCTCCACCTCATGGATCCCCTGGATATAAAACAATGAATGCTAAACCCCACAGACATCATAGGGTATATACTCCACCTTGTCATCTCAGCAACCTTCCTATACACTGTCTTAACCCTATCCCACATGACTGGACAGACCACGCTGCCACCCTCATCCGCCTTACTTCTAATGTCCCGTCCAACAAGGGTCGTTGTCAAACGACCATGTCCTTGAGTCTCCATTGAGGACTTCCCCTTAACTCTCAAACAACTATAATGGAATTGGTTGTTGCCCATGAGCCCTTTAAACTGCTTCACATCAGGGATAAACTCACCATGCCCTGGTACACTGAAGAAATAACCAACAATAACCATACTATCCAGTCACTCAAAAAAACTGCTGTAAAGCATAGAGGAATAAAGCCCTCCTCAACTTCAAGGCTTTATGCAGTACTTGCCTGTCTCTCGTCAAATCCCAAACTGCTTACTACTCATCAACTATTTTGTCCACCACCACCAAGAGTAAAGCTCTCTTCAAAGCAGTCAAAAACTCAACCCACTTCCCGACCCTTTAATCCCTGACTCTAAAGAAAAGTGTAACGCCATGAACAACCTTTTCATCAAGATAACATATGGCAATTGATCCATACCCCAGATTCGTAGTTCCCCACGGCTCTCAACCCCACTGCTTATAACACAATGCAGGACCACCTTTACTCCCGTTGCCCTCATGCCACTTAAACCAACCACATAGCATACAAAGATGATCCCCCCCGTCATTTGTGGTGGCAAGGAATGACGAGACAGACCAAGTGGCGCCATAGTGATTGCTATCGACTTTTATTAACCAAAGACAAAGCCTATCTATTCCTATTCTATAGGCAGTTTCCCTACTTAAAGAAACTAAACTGAGGTCTGTCAGGGTGTCCGTAGTGTCCAAATGGTAAAGTTCTGTCTTGGTCAAATCCTCTATCTTTCCCTGTCTCTACACCAAATAATAACTAAAGTTCAAGCAATTTCTGAGCCCAGAAGAATGGTACCCTTCTCCTGGATGTGAAAGTCTTTCCAAACAAAAGTTCTTGAAAGTTCAGCAAAAAGAGTTCCAGCAACCAAACGAGCTCCACGAAAAGTTCTCAGAAGGGCTACGACAAGGACTCCCTTCTGCTAGCTAGTTCCTCAATGTTCTGCTTTTTTTAATCAACTCTTGTAATTCGCTTTTGGAAATGTCAATATCTTCTATGTTCTTTGATACTTTAAATTGGACCCCACTGGGATGAGTAAAATGACCCCTTAGGTATTCTTGACTTTCCAGGACCACACGTTTGTGGAACTGGCCAGGGATTTGCGGACAAAAATCAACTACTTTCTCAAGATACTTCACAGTCTCAACTCTTCCCGGCCTCCTCCCGGACTTATCTTGGTTCCAGAAATTAATTAATGAAAATACAGGACTCTGCGCCAACAACTCAAGTTGAGTTAAATCTTAGATTATGCTTTATTGATCATCCATGACCATTGAGCCCATAATTGATAACATGTTTCGGCTCCACTGAGCCTTTTTCAAATCCGGGCTACCCATAATTGTAATATAGGACATACAATATATCATAGTCAAAAAACAATTTGTATGAACGACATCATAAAGTATAACATAATACCAGTTTTCAAATATCGTGACCACAAAATATGCATAATAACATGAAAGAAATTAGACAGAAAAACAAGGATGGGCAAAAGGGAAGGGTTCATGGGTGTAGAAAAATAGGCAAACATATCATAATACATTGTTATGTTTGAGTAAACAGAAAAAGAGCACAAAAAACAGAAACAAAAACACAAACAAAAAGAAAAAAGAACCCATTAGTAATCATTATTCTTCAATTCATTGAATAATATAACCAAATTCTGCAATGGTCCCTTGAGACAAACTGACAACTTGGTGGATGTCCTTACCCGAAATTTGATGTAACCAGTTCTTATGACTATTTGTCCATGTAGTAGTAACGGGGTACAATCCCCAATATCAATCTAAACAAAAAATGTAAGTAGCGAAGGTAAATAAAACTGATTGTCCAATTTAGAATATACATTAATTGTGTATATCAAGGTTGCCTGTGGCAACTAGGCATTTTGTTTAGATTGATATTGGGGATTGTACCCCGTTACTACTACATGGACAAATAGTCATAAGAACTGGTTACATCAAATTTCGGGTAAGGACATCCACCAAGTTGTCAGTTTGTCTCAAGGGACCATTGCAGAATTTGGTTATATTATTCAATGAATTGAAGAATAATGATTACTAATGGGTTCTTTTTTCTTTTTGTTTGTGTTTTTGTTTCTGTTTTTTGTGCTCTTTTTCTGTTTACTCAAACATAACAATGTATTATGATATGTTTGCCTATTTTTCTACACCCATGAACCCTTCCCTTTTGCCCATCCTTGTTTTTCTGTCTAATTTCTTTCATGTTATTATGCATATTTTGTGGTCACGATATTTGAAAACTGGTATTATGTTATACTTTATGATGTCGTTCATACAAATTGTTTTTTGACTATGATATATTGTATGTCCTATATTACAATTATGGGTAGCCCGGATTTGAAAAAGGCTCAGTGGAGCCGAAACATGTTATCAATTATGGGCTCAATGGTCATGGATGATCAATAAAGCATAATCTAAGATTTAACTCAACTTGAGTTGTTGGCGCAGAGTCCTGTATTTTCATTAATTAATTTCTTCAACGTATGGGACGGTTAGGCTTTTTACCGTCCTTATACAGTTGACCTGCGACTTCATTGACCGGATTTTGAAACTTTTAATCTTGCACGTATAACTATCGGGATTGTAAGGAGTCGCCCTGGTGGAGCAAGGTTTTTCAAAGCCACAGTTTTTCAAAACTTATCTTGGTTCCAGTTACCTTTCCCCGGGGAACCTCTTCACTGGTTTTGCCAGGGGGCGCTGGTTCACTTCTTCTATCACTTTACTTCCACGATTTACTCCTCTCTGCAGCCATCTCTTATGCTTGAAGGTCTCTGCATAGTTGTTGGGCCGCTTGGTCCACCCACGACAGGGTACGCCACCATCTTAGTCTTTCTCCTTCTCACTTCTGTCACCTACGCGGCTTCACATTAGACTTGTGGTTTCAGCGCAATTGTTGGACCTAATGATCCACCCATTACAGGTCATGCCACCACTGTTGCTTCTCCCCACTTTCAGCATGCTGGCCTCACACCGACCTGCAACAAACATTTCAGGCATCCCCCTGCTCACCTCTGCTGCCTCTTTATAGTCCCCCAGAGCCCACATTCAGTTTCACAGGCTCGCCGGAGGCCCCCTTGCTCACCAGGTTCTCCTCCTCTTTGCAAACCGTGGTCGCTCGGGTCCAGCCTGATGGGCCACACTGCAACAAAGATCACTTGCTTCCACTCTCATCATTGGGTGGCGTGAATAATGTTCTTCTTTGCTGTTTAGCTTAAGGAGTGGGGACAGCCCCAGCGTAACATTGGTCCAATTACTTACAACTGGTGGAGTGTTCTTCCCGCTTGACTGTTGCATTTTCCGACTTTTATTCATCTATGTATTTGTCATGATGCCTGCCCCTGGAAGATAAGACCAGGCCCAGCAGCCCCGGAAGCAGGCATCATGCCACTTGGAGCATGCCCAAAAACCCCAGTTAGGGGCTGTTTGGGTACAGTCCTGGCGCCTATGGCGCCAGGCTCATAAAGATAAAGTCAGTCCTGGCGCCATCGGCGCCAGGCTCATTATTCATAACTTACCTGAAGCAGACCATGCTGCATACTCACCTGAGGCAGACCATGCTGCATGAAGACTCAAGCCAAATGAGGCTTAGGAGGGCATATTTTACTGAAGGGACTATTTTGTTACTTGGGTGGGGCTGTGGAAGAATACTTACCTGGATCTTCTTCCAAGGCTATTTAAACCACGCCCGGACAGCCACACGTGCTTCGCGTTATTCTGCTTGCTGCAGCGTAACGCTCACCGTGTTTTCAGCAGCTCCAGTCTTCAGCCACGCCCGCTTCAGTCCTGGGACTCCTGAAACAAGAAGACAAAAAAGATAAAGGTTAGAACAGGAGTTTTAACTTTAATCCTTACCTGAATCCTGATCCATTTCGCCACGGAACTGAAAGACAGAAGTCTTTGAAGCATCGCTTCGCATTCCTACGGCGCCGCACTGAACTCACCTGCTTGGCGGTACTTCAGCATTTCATCACGCTCTCTCCATCTCACGGCCGCCCTCCGACACCTAAGGAGACAAAGACAGCAAGGTGAGCAAGGGGAGAAAGCAAAGACAATACCAGTTACCCCCCCACAAAACTTACCTTATTTACCACGGGGGTCTCACCTCATCTCGGGTCGGCACAGTCAACTCTGCTTCATCGCCGTACCCCGGCCCCTAAGGAGAAAACCACAATAGACTTACCTGAATCTTACCGAGTGCCATTTGGAAATCTTCGAGTGGATTAATCGGCAACCTGCAAGGAATCGGACAGAGTGAAGAGCAGACATTTGAACTCTTATGAACAATTGGACTTTAGAGTCAATACTGGAACTCACCAATTCCTCTATGCCAGTGAAGTAACTGGTCATCAACGCGCCCCTGCGGTCGACGCAGGATGGAGAGCTCATCCTTCCAAACCATCAGGGGAGACTAAGGAGGGGACATCAAGAGTGATCAGTGGGAAGACAACGGGAGAGGGGAAGGTGGGTTGACACTCAATTCCACGAGTGGTTAATTCCTCTTCTCCTTTGCAGAAGAATATTCTTGCGAGCCAGACAAACTAGGCTGAGCGGGCCAGTCCAGTCAGTCATCTCGGCGCTACACGTCACGCTGGTGGAAATAACAGCGGCCCAGTTCCGGTCGAGCGTAACAGAATGCGAAGCCCACCCACAAATACCCACCTGGGCGTCATGGAGACCTCGGAAACTGATCAGTTGGCCCAATTATTAGGGGAATTAAGGGCCAAAGTGCATTCCGCCCGCCAAGAAACCAATGCCCTCAGGAGGGAACTGATAGTGTCAAAAGAACGAACTGATGAGTTGGCCAGACAACTATTACAGAGCCAGGCTGGACAAACACCTCTACCAGGACTTGGGGCAAAGTCCTTTACCATCGAGTAACCCGGTGCAGATAAATTTACCAGGAGCCGTTCCTTTGGCTCCGCCTGAACGCTTTGCCGGAGACCCAAAAGGGTTTGCAACATTCATGAATCAATGCCGCTTGCACTTTTTATGTAGACCTGGAGCTTTCCCAAACGATCAGGCCAAGGTAGCCTTTGTACTGTCATATCTCAGCAGCAGTGCGGCGGATTGGTCCATTCCACTAGTTAACCAGGATGACCCGATTCTTCGAGATTTCCAGGGTTTTCGAACAAGCATGGAAAGACTATTCGCCCGACACTCCTGAGGACAAGCTTTGGACAACAAACTTTTATCCCCACGTCAAGGTAACCAGGATCTTTTATCTTACATTGCAACTTTCAATAGGTTAGTAGTGGAAACCGAATGGCCTGAAGCCAAGCGAATCACATTATTCCATCGAGGACTTCGAAGAGAACTCAAAGATGTTTTGGCCCAAATCGTGAACCCGCCTCAAGACTGTGCTGAATATATAGATCTAGTGGTCCAGCTCTATCACAGACTTCAAACCAGGAAGGCTGACCGAACCAAGTTTGACAACAGGGTGTTGGTTAAAACCCACGTAAGTTCCAAGGGAGTAGATGTCTCAGAACCAATGCAAATCGGGGGGGTTAAAGGACCCTTAACCCAAAAGGAGAGAGATAGAAGACGGCAACTGCAATTATGTTTATATTGCGGAACTACTGGTCATTTTCTTCGGAACTGCCCTGTAAAACCACCCAAGAAAGTTATAGGAGCAGCAGACGAAAACCATGTGAAATCTGACTCGGGAAACTACCACGCCCGGCAAGCGTAGAGGTCCGCTTGCCGAGTTTAAAGAAGGACACTCTGACCTCGCATTTCACCATACCCATGGTCCTTGTAGATCCAGAGCAGCCATCACGCATGCACGCGGTAAAGGCGTACGTAGACAGTGGAACCATAGGAAATTACTTGGACTGGGAATTGGCTACCAGGATGAATCTATCTCTCACCCGCAAGACCACGGCCGATGTTGTCACCACTGTAGATGGAACGGAAATTGCCTCTGGACCCGTAACTCATTCCACTGCAGAGATGACATTGCTGAGTCAAGATGGGCATCGGGAGGCTATGATGTTTGACTTAATCAAGGCCCCACAGTTTCAGCTGATACTGGGGATACCTTGGTTGGAAAAACATAATCCTTGTATAGATTGGCGAGAGAAGAGACTAACCTTCCCAGAATGTGCTCACACCTGCTACCCAAGGAAAACTCAAAACTCAGTCCTGGCCCCAGTAATTCCAGTAGCCATGCAATTACCTGTTGAATACCAAGACTTTCAGGATGTCTTCCAAAAGGAACAGGCAAACACCTTACCACCTCACAGATCGTATGATTGTCAAATAGATCTTGTACCTGGAGCACAACCACCTTGCAGAGGAATCTATGCCCTTACGGAACCCGAAAATCTTCATTTGCGCCAGTACCTAGACCAGTACCTTGCTAATGGCTTCATTCGCCCGTCCAAATCCCCTGCATCTTCAGCTTTGTTCTTCATACCGAAAAAGGAAGGCGACCTTAGAACATGTATAGACTACCGCGCACTGAATCAGATAACCATCAAGAATCGATACCCACTGCCTTTGATCCCAGAACTACTAGACCAGGTGAAGGACACTTGTATATACACGAAACTAGACCTTCGGGGGGCATATCATCTGGTACGTGTCAAAGAGGGTGACGAATGGAAGACTGCTTTTCGCACCAAGTAAAGACTATTTGAGTACCAGGTGATGCCCTTCGGACTATGCAATGCACCAGCAGCCTTCCAGTTCTTCATGAACGATGTCCTCTGAGAGCTTATCGACGTTTGTGTGGTCGTTTACATCGACGACATCTTAGTATACTCTTTATCAGAATCTGAGCATGTGAAACACGTCCGAGCAGTCTTAGAGAAGTTACGCCAGCATAAATTATATGCTAAACTGGAAAAATGCATCTTCCACACTACGGAAGTGGAATTCCTTGGATTTATTCTGACCCCGAGAGGAATCCGGATGGATACACGAAAAGTGGATGCCATTCTTAATTGGCCTTCGCCAAGTTCAATCAAAGGAGTTCAAAGCTTGCTTGGCTTTGCCAATTTCTACCGCAGGTTTATCCCGGACTTCTCGCACATTGTACATCCCATCACAACGCTATTGCGAAAAAACAAACGCTTTGTGTGGACAGAGGAAGCCGAGAACGCCTTCCAAGTGTTAAAAGCTAAATATACATCTGCTCCCATATTAACACACCCGCGCCCGAGCTTCCCTACATAGTGGAAACAGATGCATCCAGTTCAGCCATGGGAGCAGTCCTTTCCCAAAAGGATCCCGAAACTAACCAGCTTCACCCAGTGGCGTTTTGGTCAAGAAAATTTTCAGCCCCAGAATTAAACTATGCCATAACCGACAAGGAGCTGCTGGCCATCAAGTCCGCCTTCAAGGCTTGGCGGCACTATCTACTGGGTGCCAGACATACCATCACGGTCATCACCGATCACCGCAACGTACAATACCTAAAGACAGCCAAAGCCCAATCTTCGCGCCAACTCCGTTGGGCATTGTTCTTCGCCGAGTTTGATTTTGTAATAACCTATCGACCAGGTTGTAAGAATGGTAAAGCAGACGCCTTGTCCCGGATTGGAATGGGAGAAGCAGAAATAACTTTAGAACCCGTACCCATAATTCCGGAACAGAGAATCCTTGGCCTGACATCCATACAGACACTGGAGAACATTCAAAACAAGATCCACCAACTCTTTGATTCAGTTGCCCTACAGGACTGGGCAAAGAAAGGTCCAGAGTACTCTGTCATCGATGATTCTATTTTTACCGCAAAAGGAACTACAGGAACTTGTCATTTCCCATTACCATGACACCTTAATAGAAGGGCATCCGGGTATTGCAAAAACCGAAGCTAAAATTAGGAAGCAATTTTGGTGGCCCACCTGGCGAAAGGATGTCAAGTCATTTGTCATGTCTTGTGGCATTTGCGCACAAAATAAAGGGCAAAAGAAAAAACCTGCTGGATTATTGCAACCATTAGACATACCACCTACCCCTTGGCATACCTTGTCATTAGACTTCATCACGGATTTACCCCCGTACCAAGGTTACAATACCATTCTAGTTATTGTAGATCTTTTTTCTAAAATGGCCCACTTCATTCCTTTAAAAGGGATACCTTCAGCTTCAATCCTGGCCAAGGAATTCCTTGAAAATGTTGTCCGCCTGCATGGCTTTCCTTCAGTGTTAATTTCAGATCGGGGCAGTCAATTCATTTCACATTTTTGGAGGAAATGCTGCCAACTAGCACAAATTGATGTTAGGCTTTCGACCAGTCACCACCCTCAGACCGACGGTCAAACGGAGAGGACCAACCAGACTCTTGAACAGTACCTCTGTTGTATGCTACATCAGTCTGAGGGAAATTGGAAAGACATTCTGTGGATCGCAGAGTATGCGTACAATAATTCCGTACACTCAGGAACTGGACATAGTCCTTTTTTTACCAATTATGGGCACCATCCTCGAACCTCGGATTTGGACTCACCCCAGCATTTAGAGATGCCCGCAGTGGACCATCTCCACGCTGTTATTACACAAGCCTTTAAAGAAGCAACCATCCATCTGCAAAAGGCTAAGGAAAAATACAAAAAGGATGCGGATCAGCACAGAAGTGAAGCTCCTCAATACCAAATAGGGGACCAAGTATGGTTAGCCACTAAGCACTTACCACTCAAGGGGACTCGGACCTTTAACCCCAGGTATTTGGGACCTTTTTCTGTCAAGGCAATTATTAACCCAGTGGCCGTCAAGTTGGACGTACCTGCTCATATGCAATTCCATCCCGTTTTCCACGTATTTCTTTTGAAGCCAGTGCAACCAGGAACAAGGCTAACCACTCCACCTGAACCTATCCTCATAGACGGGGAGCCCGAGTTCGAAGTCAAGAATATTTTGGACTCAAAAAGAGTGAGATCAAAACTCTTTTACCTAATTGACTGGAAAGGTTATGGTCCACAGGAAAGGTCTTGGGAACCTAGTGACCACGTGCATGCACCTCGTTTAGTGAAGAGGTTCCATCGGGAATTTCCAGACAAACCACGGCCAAGGGGGAGAACGACTTTAGGAGGGGCCTTGAGGGGGAGTGCTGTCATGATGCCTGCCCCCGGAAGACCAGACCAGGCCCAGCAGCCCCGGAAGCAGGCATCATGCCACTTGGAGCATGCCCAAAAACCCCAGTTAGGGGCTGTTTGGGTACGGTCCTGGCGCCTATGGCGCCAGGCTCATAAAGATAAAGTCAGTCCTGGCGGCATGGGCGCCAGGCTCATTATTGATAACTTACCTGAAGCAGACCATGCTGCATACTCACCTGAGGCAGACCATGCTGCATGAAGACTCAAGCCAAATGAGGCTTAGGAGGGACTATTTTACTGAAGGGACTATTTTGTTACTTGGGTGGGGCTGTGGAAGCATACTTACCTGGATCTTCTTCCAAGGCTATTTAAACCACGCCCGGACAGCCACACGTGCTTCGCGTTATTCTGCTTGCTGCAGCGTAACGCTCACCATGTTTTCAGCAGCTCCAGTCTTCAGCCACGCCCGCTTCAGTCCTGGGACTCCTGAAACAAGAAGACAAAAAGGATAAAGGTTAGAACAGGAGTTTTAACTTTAATCCTTACCTGAATCCTGATCCATTTCGCCACGGAACTGAAAGACAGAAGTCTTTGAAGCATCGCTTCGCATTCCTACGGCGCCGCGCTGAACTCACCTGCTTGGCGGTACTTCAGCATTCCATCACGCTTTCTCCATCTCACGGCCGCCCTCCGACACCTAAGGAGACAAAGACAGCAAGGTGAGCAAGGAGACTCTCTAAGGCCATACAAGCTACCCCCAAGGACTTACCTGATTTACCACGGGAGGTACTCACCTCATTTCGGGTCGGCGTAGTCAACTCTGCTTCATCGCCGTACCCCGGCCCCTAAGGGGAAAATCACAATAGACTTACCTGAATCTTACCGAGTGCCATTTGGAAATCTTCGAGTGGATTAATCGGCAACCTGCAAGGAATCGGACAGAGTGAAGAGCAGACATTTGAACTCTTATGAACAATTGGACTTTAGAGTCAATACTGGAACTCACCAATTCCTCTACGCCAGTGAAGTAACTGGTTATCAACGTGCCCCTGCGGTCGACGCAGGATGGAGAGCTCATCCTTCCAAACCATCAGGTGAGACTAAGGAGGGGACATCAAGAGTGATCAGTGGGAAGACAACGGGAGAGGGGAAGGTGGGTTGACACTCAATTCCACGGGTGGTTAATTCCTCTTCTCCTTTGCAGAAGAATATTCTTGCGAGCCAGACAAACTAGGCTGAGCGGGCCAGTCCAGTCAGTCATCTCGGCGCTACACGTCACGCTGGTGGAAATAACAGCGGCCCAGTTACGGTCGATGCCCCCGTGGGAACCAGGTGAGCATAACAGTATTTATCTTAATAGATATGTCAGGAATGTTACAATAACATATTGTTTCAGACTTCACCATACATCCAGTGAACTGGGGTATTGGTATCAACCCAGGGGGTTGGGAGATAAAGGGGGTGTATCTCAGACTCGCATCCTGATCCCCAAGAAGGGAGTCCCTCCCCATGAGATCCTCCCGCATGTTACCACACCCAGGGTGACAACTGGTTAGAGGTCACACCTCCCTGGCCTCATGGAAAGGGGCTCCCCTCTGGGGAGAAGTGACGCCATCTGAAGGATCGTCACACATCCTAAAAGATCAAGGGGAATGCCCTTATCCTCCTTCCTTAAAACAGTAAATACCTCACTCACACAAGGCATCTTTCAAAGGACCCTAAATCAGGACTCATCCTCCCTCCTACAAAAAAGTACCTTGAACCCTGACAATCTTGTAAGCTACTGTCCGATTTTTAGCCTCCTATTAATTGGAGAAATCCTTCAGTAGCCAGTTGCCAACCAACTCCATGATTTGATTAACTAACACAGCCTCTTGTGATTAACAATCTAGTTTCGGCACTGAAACTGCCATCATTCAGGTCATACATGATGCCCTTAAAATCAGTCACTTCTCTCTGCTGGAACAGACCAGACATTTCTTGCTAAATTGCAATTCAACCCTAAGGGATGTGATCACATTTATTTTGGGGTGTTCTTAGGCCATTTATTTTCCCTCGTTTTCCACTGCATTATTGCCCTGGCTGCACCATCTCTTTCATCTACACAGGCAGCTTGTTATCCAAGACTCTTTTAGTGGCTCTACATTCTCAGATCCCCTTTTGGAAGTTTATGTCATGCAAGGGCCCAAGGTACACGTGGCTTCATTCAAACATCGTCTGAAGCTCCACAATCTGGAGACCTTGGAAAGTTTGCACAGACTTAACGATCCCCTTGTGAGTTGACATGTGGGGCCTTGAGGGTCCCCGAGACCCTATCTCATTTCCCCTCGACACCTATTCCTGTGGGGGCAGGTATTGGGTACCCATGTTGATCAACACCTCTAATAATGGTACCACGATATGGGAATATTCTTCTGAGGTGGGTGCTTCTGTGCCCAATCACATAGAGCTCATGCTCTACCTCCAATACCAGGCTGTAAGACAAAATCTGATCAAATGAGAACAATCTCAGTACCCATGCTCATTTACCCCATATCCAGCCTGACGTCTACAATAAATACCCTTTACACCTGACTTATTTGGCAGGTGTTCTGTTGGTCCACCACCATGTGTGTATCCGACTTACTACAGATGACTAACCGATTGCCCCATTATCTACTATTAACTCTTATCGTGGCACCCATGGACAGAGTATGACTGAGGTATCAAAGATGTTGTATGTGTAAGGGGGTGAGGCCTGCATACATTATTACATTGCTTTCTTTTGCTTTGCATGACATGATCCAATCACTGTAATGAGAGTAAGGCTTTGCTAGGAACCTTTAATGTCTTGAACCACAACAATACGAATGGGTGGGGGTAATTCATGGAAGTGCTACATGATTCGGAAACATATCTTGAGATTCCAATCAATATAAAACAGGCTACCCTGTTGTCTGTCTGTGGGTGAACCCCTAAAAGGCAGGAAATGCGGATTATCATGGTTGTGTATGGGGCTTCGTCATGAAGAAAGAATTCATAGGTGCTGTGGTACAAGACTTCTGCCACAAGGTGGTGATGGGGTCAGCAATGGCCATATTGAAAGGCATGGCTTTTTCTGTAGGGGCTCCCTCATCCAAAATGTCAGTCAGATCATATCCTGACCGAGTTCTGGCTGGGGCACTGATACCTAGTGCATCCACTCCCCTGTCCACTGTGGAATGATACTTTGCACTTGCTTGAGCATAATGGTGGGCTTGCTGAGTCTCCACATCAGAGGAAGTGTCCAAGCCACTTGCACCTCAAAGCCCCTCTGCCACCTCTATCAAATCAGCCACATCTGAGAAAGATATGTGCCTCCATTGCCTGAATTTGCGAGATCAATGTCAAACGGCTCGTGGACATAATTGTCACCGAAAATCAAAGCCATAGTGCCGAAAAAAATCAGATTGCCACTGAGGAATGTACGATCAGTCGGACATTGACGTTGACTGATCCACACCAGATGCACCATATGGAGTGTGCTGCTTCGAGGAGTCACCCGTACCTGCAGCTTCTTTCTTAAACATGATGAGCATTTGCTCTTTAAAAACCTCCCACTCGGTCCTAGATGTAGGCCCAGAAGCCGACTTAACGCGTACGTCATAGGAACCAGAATCGTACATTTGTCGATGACGCCATTTCTTTTTATAGGAAGAGGAGAACAAGGAATGACTGCGCAAATGTGATCACTTTTTAGTCTCTTTATGGTGCCTAATATCCTTTGCCAGAATGGGCCCCTCCGTAATGAGCTTCGACGACCCGGCGGTCAAGCAAGCCAGAGACTTTGACGGGGGTGAACCTAATGCGAGTTTCATAGCCCTCTTCGCAGTGATTTCGGGTTCAACTTCATGCAAGAACAGCAGCCCTCATTGATGTGACCGATGCCGAGGCACCACACGTAGACACTGTGTGGGTCTGTAATGGACATCTTGGAACGACAGTACTTGCACCTCTTGAAGCCTGACACCTTGGGAGCGACATAATGTTGAAACCGCATTGAATAAGATGAAAATTCGTAGGTTGAAAATAATATTTCTCTGAGAGAAAGTGAGTTGTACCGATGAGCAGCATGCTGAGCGTGTGGAAAAAAGAAACTGAGGAACTGAGGGACAGGGGCATAGTGACGCGGTATACGTAGGGCAACTAACATTACATCTGGAGTCAAGAGGGATCGACGGGCGAGTCGAGGTGCAGTAACGCCCCATGTCGAAGAAAAATTGCGAGCAGCTGACACTGGAATGGATATCTATCTGATGAGGAATCTGCGGGAGAAAAGCAATCCATTGAAATGTGTTTTGCATAAAAATAGAATTGGGTAGCCATAATCGCTCCCTCTCACTCTTTCATTCCGTTCCATGATCTTACTCTCTACTTTTGTCTTCGACTTCTCTCAGTTCTTACCCCCTACTCTCCCACCTTCTCTTACTACCCACACTTTCCATTCTCTCCTCCGACTCTCTCCCTTTTCCCTATCTCCTTCCACCTCTTTCCTCCTCTGTCCATTCAATGTTCTCACATTCCTCGGTCTTTTATCTCTCATACTCCCCTTCTTCACCTACGACAGTCTCCACCACTTCATATGCCCCTCTAAAACTCCTGCATATCATTTGCCCTCTCTACCACTCACTACTCCTTCACTCTACCACTCACCTCTCATTTCCACGTCAACACCCTCTACTCCTTCGACATCTACACTCTTCACCTACCCCTCTTATACATACTGCACACTACAACACTACTGCTCATCTCACATACACTCACAATCACAGCTCCCTCTGGAGTCACTGGTTACCACTCCCACACAGAGTGTACGCAAGTCATCCACAGATTATTCAGCACTTGGTTCAACCTTCTGTGCACCTCACTGATCAAAAGGTTTTGGGGCATCTAGAAAGGGGTTAGAGGATGCATATACATCTCTTAATGGGAACCAGAGTAAATCTAAAATAGGATAACCACTTGTTACTATGAATTAGGCCATGAAAAACAGGGTATGTGAATTACCATAGGTGTGCTCAGGCCATGAAATCATGCACCCCCACAATCAAAAGGTATGGGGTGTCCAGGGAGGGGTTAGTTGGTGACTCTACATTGGTTGGGAGCAGATTAAACATAAAACAGGATGACCACTTGTGTTAGTGTGAGTTAACTCCAGGGAGACAGGGGATGTGAATTACCATAATGGTGTTCAGCCATGATATATTGCACCCCCATAATCAAAAGTTATGGGGGTGTTCCCGGGAGGGGCTACATGGTGCTTCTACATTTGCTGGGACCAGATTAAACATAAAACAGCATGACCACTTGTGTTAGTGTGAGTTAACCCCAGGGAGGTGGGGAAGCGAATTGCCATAGGTGCAATCAAGCCATGATATCATGCACCCCCACAATCAAAAGGTATTGGGGTATTCTGGGAGGGGCTACATGGTGCCCTTACATTGCATAGGACCAGAGTAAACACAAAACAGCATAACCACTTGTGTCACTGTAAATTAGCAACAGGAAGGCAGGGGATGCCAATTACCATAGGTATGTTTAAACCATGATATCTTGCACCCCCACAATCAAAAGGCATGGAGATGTCCAGGGAGGGGCTAGATGGTGCCCTTAGATCGGTTGGGACCAGAGTCAACATAAACCAGGATGACCACTTGTGTTAGTGTGAGTTAACCCCAGGGAGGCAGGGAATGCGAATTACCATAGGTGTGTTCAGGCCATGATATATTGCAGCCCCCACAATCAAAAGGTATGGGGTGTCCAGGGAGGGGTTAGATGGTGACTCTACACCGGTTGGGACCTGAGTAAATATAAAACAGGATGACCACTTGTTTTAGTGTGAATTACCCCAAAAGAAATAGGGTTTGCAAATTACCATAGGTGCGATCAGGCCATGCTATCTTGTACCCCCACAATCAAAATGTAAGGGGGTGTCCAGCGAGGGGTTAGATAGTGCCTCTACATTGGTTGGGACCAGATTAAGCATGAAACAGGATGACCACTTGTGTCATTGTGAGTTAACCCCCTGGAGACACGGGATGCAAATTATCATAGGTGCGTTCAGGCCATGATATCTTGCACCCCCACTATCAAAATTGTTTTTACTGTTCTTGTAAGTGTATGAATGCTGTACCTCTGGTACATGTGCATAGTATTCAACGCTGTGACGAGCGGTATGGGCCATGATTTACAAGGGCAAAATTGTTTCGATGTAGTGGGGCACATAGGTCTGATAAAATGTCCTCTCGAAACATAATGGAATATTCTCTGCAGGCTCGGGTGAAGATGTGGGGGGGACTATTTCAACATGATGGTTGGGGGCTCCCCTTGCTTAGAGCACAAGGGAGTCTGAGGCTCCTGTGGGGGTGGAGGGCATACATTATAATGGAGATAAAGATAAGGTTAATAGCTGCCAATTATCACGAGCCAGCGGGGACCTGAAACACTGAATGGCCGCTGAATAGTTGTGAATGAACCTTCTTCATAAGAAAGTAGGTGACGTGGAGGAAACAGTGTTGAAAGTAGGTGATAATATTTCTGTTTTCCTCAAAGGGGCTCCAGCAGCAGCTTGTAAGGTGAGCACTGCAAAGCACATACTGTAAGACCCAGAAAGTGAGCAATATATAAAGGAATATATTGCTGTGTTATTACACTGCTGAGTGGCAATATGGGGGCTGTTGCTGGGGATCCCCTGAGGCTCGAGGCCCCTTTCATTTGAAAGGGTTGAAAGGCCCTGCCACCGTCCCTGATTCTTGGCTAATGTGCTGTCTTTGTTGCTTACTAGCAAAGTATACAGCAAACATGGCTGGGAAGAACCTAGCAGCTACACACCAGGGCTATACAGACGTACAGTCCTTTTAACATAAAACGGTAAGTTTATAACTGGTTTATAAATACACATGTACAAACTGAGCTAAATATAACTCTTCCATTGACCTGGATGTGAATGTTTGGCAGGAGATTGTGTTTTTGCAGAGCTTGCTTGGTGCCCCCATCTTTCCTCTAAGAGTAGCTTGCAGAGTTTAAGTAAAAGGTATTACGTGCGGACGTAATGTCTAGTTCTTGCGCACTGGTCTTTTTGAAGGGCTATTCCTGGCACCTTTGCTCCCAATGTCTCGTCCAACTCTTAGAGGCTCAATATCATAGCATAACAAGACAGAGTGCGGGGCAGTACTCTGGACGGCCCAAACAACTTCAGTGGCTGGGAGCAAAAGGGGAGAAAATGTAATGTTGGTTCTACCACAGTTAGTTCCCTATACTAGAATCTCTGGTCACTGACTGGATGGTGAGACTGTCTGCCTGTCAAATCAAGTTATACATGACTGGCGGAGGGCCAGTGTAGCAATAATGCAATTCTATGTGAGCATATTGGAGCCACTAGCAGAGGAGCACCAGGGTACAATAATTTTTCCCTAAACTTATTAAAACTGTCCTATTGTAAGGGTGTAAACATAATCACTTATGAGCACTCCAATTTTTGCAGTTGAAGTCAGTGAACCTCATTACGAGTGTGCCAGTCCAGTGACAACGGACCGGCACACTACGAGTCTGAGGGCTGGTGCCGTCCCGCCAGCTAGGGTCAGACCTGGCGGAGGGAACGGCACCCGCCCACAGACTTTCACGGAAGCACCGGCACTGTTATTAACGGTGCCGGTGCTGCCGTCATCCCTATTCCCATTGAGTCCTATGGGACTCAAATGGGATTGGGGATTTACCATCTACCGGTGCCCGACTTCCCGGAACACTGGGGTTTTAATCCCCTGGTGTTTCCGGCAAGCCAGGTGCCACTAAATATTGCAAGTCCGGCAGCAACCCACCGGTAGCACCGGCAGGGTTACTGCGGGACTTGTAATGAGGCCCATTGTGAGATTACATTATTTGCCCAGGATCACACACTTATGCTAAAAAGCGAAGCAGGGATTTTAACCCACTCTGCAATTTGGGCATGGCCATCTTCTTCCATGCTTTACTTGGAACAAATATTTAAGTTTTGGGTGTCAAGACCTACAATAATACTGTCCTATAGAGTTTACTTGCAAAATCCACAAATTGCATAGTAAAGCATCATGACAACATCTAAATACTTATAGCAGCAGCATGTTGAGCCAAAATAATGTCGGTGTACCTTTATTTTCCACATCCTGAATGGAAAACTATAAGATGCAAAAGGCAAAATATCTATGTACTCACTTACTTATTTTCAGCACTTTAGAACACACACAAGAGGCTAAAAAACTCACTTTGGTTTGGAGATTTGTCACAAACCTCTGGTGTGGTGCTATGCATGGTTTTAAGAACATTCAACTGAGGACATAAAAGCACACTTTACGTTTTAGGATATCAAGCTATTAGACGTTATGGGTGTGAACACATTTTAAAAGGGTGCTTTTTTGTGTTGCTCACTTTAACTGTAACAGATTTACAAGGTGACTGGTGGTCTTTCAGTTGGAAATTCACCATTATGAATAAGCAAGCCTCGGATGCAGATGACCAGTGCCTTAAATAGCAGTACAAAATGAGCCGGGGCTCATTGAGGGGGCATGGCCTAACGGTGGGGGTCCTACTGGCCCATTAGGCCACACCCACCGAAGAGCCCCGGCTCAATGGGCTACTGGCACCCCTACCAGGCAACCTTTTGCAGAGATCCGCACCCTCTCCCCGTGGGGGAAAGGGTGCTGATCTCTGCCTTTATTTTCTAAAGGCTTGCCTGGCAGGGGACAGCGCCTCGCCTATTCAGCCTTAATGGTGGCGCTGGCCCTCGCCAGCTTGGGAGGGGCAGCGTCACCATTAAGGCTGAAAAGGTGAGGCCCTGGAAGCAGAGGCCCTTTTCCTTAAGACTGAAACTCCCGCAAATCAGCGGGAGCTTCAGTATTTAGAAATCAAGGACTCTGCTTCCAGCGGCCTCATGTTTTCTCCATAATGGTGGCTCCGGCACACAGGCATCTCTTGCTTAAAGGGATGCCTCGCAGGTGCGGCGCCACCATTATGGGTAAAAGCATAGCTCTCAACTCACACGCTTTTGGCGGGTGTCACCCGCCTTCTAAACAGCTAACTCACCCGCCAAGCCTCCTGCACGCCCATTCATTTCAATGGGCCTCTCACCCGCCAAAAATAAAATCGGGTGTTTTCACCCGCCTTTGTGACACAAATGGTTGAGAGCTATGGTGAAAGTCATTTTTTTCTGAAGCCTGAAGCTCTTGCACACGAGCGAGAGCTTCAGGCTATAGAAAAAAATGCCTTTTCGTGTAGTGGCCGGGGGAGATTAGTGGGCCCTGGCAGGGCCCCGCCTCAAAACGAGATTTCGAAGCCAGCCGAGCCCCGGCAGGCCCCAGCCCACTTAAAGCCCTGCAGATGACAAAAGAAAAATAAACGTGTTATTGGGTTTATTATGCAGACTGTGTGTCTCGGAGGGGCTGTGACACTGTGAAGAAACAAAATGCCTCCCAAGTTTCTGAGCCTTTCGTTAGCAGCTAACATTTCTTGCCTGAACTTTTTATGATATTCTGCATCCCCACAGATGACAGGAATAGGCAGGGGCGGGGCTACAAAGACATCACTGGCCAATCCCAGGAACAGAGCTGTTGGAGGGCGGGCTATGCCGCTGTATTTTCTTATTTTTCACTTTTACGCTGTTTGTATGGCTGTAGCCATCTGTGGGTGGGCGGGGCTCCGGAGATTGCCGAACACTGCTTCCTCAAGCTACCGTGGGGATGCAGGAATACCATACAACACCGGCCTTGGGAACCTTCGAGCTGGCCCTAGTTTCTAGCCGCAGCTTTGGTGGAGCCGTACCGCCCGATGATGCGGGGCGGGATTCCCTGGTGCACCCGGCGGAAATGTGAGGCGGGCAGCGGGCATGGTGAGTGCAATGTTTGTGGCGGCTGAGTGGCACAGGAAGGGGTTATCTTTCACCCCTTATTCAACGCTAGATAAAGAACGGGCACCGTATCTAATGCCATCCCACACATTGCACACCGGAGCACTGAGTGGTCTTTATTGCGCCCATGTGCTTCGCTTCAGCTGCAAAGTGTACCTTTTGGGGAACCGTGTTGCAATTATTGCTGCTGACGCCTACCTTGCACGGTGTCTGTAAACTGTTTATTTCTGGTGGCACAGCCCCTGGGATCTTTAATCCCGTGCCTTCTAACCTCTGCTGTTTTCAACAGATGAAGTCCATGTGACTTCAAAGGACATGGCACCTTTCCCGAATACTATGTTCAGTTAGTCCGATGGTATCGCGACATTTAATTTGATTTTTACCATCCTTGAGCAATGTAGTCTTGGCAGAAAGTGTGCGTTGATGGCACTCGCTTCCCAACTCGGCTGGAAAGACGATCTTGCCATGTTAAAGGATTCACGTCCTTGCATTTTATAATTTCCGAAGGGTTTGAAGTGGTTCTTGTGCGACCGTGCGCACGAGTAAAATGGCTAGGGAAGTGTGTTAGTGCAGGCTATTTTTTTTCGTATCTCAAATGATAAAGGGGTTTGGACATGGCTTTAATTGGGATAAGAAATTGAGGGGGGCCCTAAAGGTACGCAAACAAACATATAAATGTATGTAAGCATTGCTTACACTTATAGATTTGTTTTCGTGCCTTACTATAGTTTGTGTACTTGAAGATGGCGTGAAAATTACACAAACCGTAGTAAGGTAGGCACACAAATATATAGCATTTATATATTTGTGTGCGTGCCTTACCATGGTTTGTGTACTTGAAGATGGCGTGAAAAGTACACAAACCATAGTAAGGTAGGCACACACATATATGGCATTTATATATTTGTGTGCGCACCTTACTATGGTTTGTGTGCTTTTCAAGCCTTCTTTTTTAAACCTAGAAATGTTATTTCTAGGTTTAAAAAAGATGGCTTGAAAAGTACACAATTCAATCCATCTTTTATTAAGCTTTGACAAAGGACAAAACCTGAGGTGTCTTTGTCCGCCGGCAAAGCTTTATAAAAGATGTCTTGAATTGTGTACTTTTCAAACCATCATTTATAAATCTAGAAATATGCCACAGAGGGTTAAAGGCGCCTTAGTGACCTGGGGAGGAAACAAAAGGACAGTAACTTCCTCTGGTGACCCGCTCAATGGGTCACAGAAAAAGTTACAGTGACTAACAAGAAGTGCCAGCCAGCCACAGCATAGCTCAGTGTTTAAGTAACGTTGTAGCTGGCTGGCACTTCTGTCAGCTTGCCTGATTTAATGGTGGACGCATCTACCGTCGCGGCTGCATCCATGCCGGGATAATGTGTACCGGGGTGGTGGGACCAGGGGCCCTGGCAGGGCCCGGCCTCAGTCCCACTTCTTGGAGACTGCCGGGGCATGGCCCCAGGTTACTTAAAGCACTGGGTTCGGAATACAATTACAAAATAAGGCCATGTGTGCCTGTGACTAGAGAACTCTAATTGTAGTTGTTATTGATGGCCTGCAGCGGTTTACTGTGCACTGTTTTGGATGTGATCATGGAGCTTAGGTTGATTTATATGTTTTTATACTTTGTGATGAAAGCACCTGGACGACCATGTTGTATTGTTGACAAAATTACATATTTGAATTCTAGGTTTATTAACATCATTTTTAAGTTTTGTATTTGTGGGCACCCACTATTTGTATATTTTTGTTAATATTATTAACACAATACAATAGATCATATATTTTGGGGTACATACATTTTCCTGGGTGAGGGGTGTTTTGCCAAGCCACACCCAAAACGGTATATGTACGATTTCTTTTTTTAGGGAGAAGACCTTTTTCCAGAGGTAGGAAAACATTATTCCGTATGTTGAACCCCCTGCAGGCTGTCAAGAGCTCTCAGGTTTTCCATTTCCATGTGGAAGAAGGCTGCATAGTCCGTTTTTCTTGGAAGTCTGTGTCTTGTAATGCGGCATATCCCAGAATTCAAAGGTGTAAAAAGAACAGGGCCCAATGACCTTCTCATGCATGGCATGGGGAAACTCGAGAGCTCTGCTAGGTGTCGTAGTCATTCATCTCAATGTCACCCTGGTAATAGGGTACTAATAGAGGGTCTTTTTATAATGAGGCAACAGGCCTTGTAAACTTTGGTTAGTAAAAAATCAAAAAATTGTCCATAGGCGCCCCTCTGCGAGAACGAACATGGCCCATTGACCTGTTCTTTGTGAAGGTACCCACTTGAGAGTCCGTAACCACACTTTAGCTCACTGTAATTTTCACAGATGGGAAATATCCATTTGCATATCAGTCTTTGTCCCACCCACATAGGCAGTCCAGCACCAAAATGCTACGGCAATTCCCTTTTGAACAAGAGTACCAATAGCAACCCCATACAGGTGTTTCAGCTTTTTTGAGCCTCATCAGTGAGGTGGAGCTATGCCTCTCTGAGCACAGTGAGCCAAGGGGTCCACATCCTGTCCCAGAAATTGAGTCAACGCTTCATGCCCAAGTTTCTTATTTGGTACAAATCCGCCCAGCAGTTTTTTGCGCTTTGACTTTAGCGCGTTTGGACTTTTTCTCTATAGGAATATGTGGAAAACAGCGTATTTTTGCTTTATTTATTAATTACCTTTTAATATTACAGGGCTGGCGGTAGCGGCCCTGTAGTTATGGTTAAGTTGCTCAACCCACGGGAAGAGCACTTTTTGGGCGGCTTATAACTTTGCCCCCGCCGGACGAATCCTTACCACACTGCAAAAATAAGTATATGGTCCCGTCAGAATTTTTCTGGGAAGTTTGGTGAGGCTTCGTCAAGGGGGGGCAAAGTTGTAGGGGGGTCCCAACATTTCTATTTTTTCCATAAACGCATTGGACAAAAATGTTTGCTCACATCTACAGCCCTAACTGCTGGACGGATTTCACCAAATTTGTCTCAGGAATGGCGACATGGTCCCGAAAGTGTACTTTTGTAAATTTGGTGTAAATCCATACAGTAGTTTCTTTTTTAAACGGGCCAGAAGTAGGTTAAAAAAATTTGAGAAATGTGTTCGGTCTCTGATTGGATGAGGCCGACGTGATGTCCGCGGACATCGGACGTGCCCATGGTGAAAAGCGTTAAGTGCGTCAGATTTTTGGAAGCGCTCCCCATGTTGGATTTGCTGACATCCGCCGGTGTCCGAGGACATCACAGTAAAAAACACAACATTGCACTTGTCAAATTCATTAATCTCTGAGGAAGTGGGGGTGATGAGGATGGGATGGGATATGGCCGTAAGAAGCAAAAAAACATGTGTTTTCATCCCCCGAAGTTCGCAAACAGTCCGGATGTTCAGGTACAGTCCTGTGATGCTCGCAAATCCTTCAGATGTTCGGGGACTTCTATGCCTATTTCTTCATTACAGGGTTGGTGAAAGCAGTTCATGGATGGCTTATAACTTTGGCGCCACTCAATGAAACTGCATTAAATTCTGGAATTGTATTCTAGACCTGATTCTGATTGGTTTTGGAAAGTGTGGGGCTGTTTTGTCGAGAGTGAACAAAATATTGTAAAGGCTTACACATGTGGTGCCATTTGAGGAATCTGCACAAAAGTTTGAAAAACAATTTTAAATCTAGATATACATGTTTTTGCAAAGTTTGGTGTGATTTTGACAAGAGAGGGCTACATTAGAGGGGTGTCTCAACATGTTTAGGTGGCTTATAACTTTGTTCCCTTTTGACTAATGTGGACAAAAGTTTTCAGAAAGATTATAGACCCAATCTTGAATGTTTGTGTAAAGTCTGAATGGACTTTGTCAAGTGGGGGCTAAGTTATATGACTTGTATGTACATGCATTTTGACAGTTGAAAAAAAAACATGGGCGGATTTCCAGCAAACTCGTGTAAGGAGCATTGGCAAGGACCTTAAAGCATGGTTTTGCAAATGTGCCTGTGTTTTATTTTCTTTATTTTATTTTAAATTCTTTTTTTATTAGGCAGCATGGCAGCAAAACAACAGGCGAACAGCGCCCAGCAGGTACAGACTGACAATACAGATCATGGAACAGTCATACGGAGATTGCACATTAGATGACTCAAAGAAAAGAAAACAGAATTACAAACGACATACGGGGAGGGGAGGCTGATCAAAATAAAATGGGGGGGAACTCTCAGACTAGTGAGAAAGAGCAGGTGGAGGGGAAGCAGCCGGAGTCATGTCAAGGTCGGACAAGTAGGAGCGGAATCTAAGCCAGATGTCCCTAGGCCTGGAGTGAGTAGGTTGCATGTGAGACCAAGTTTCCTCAGAGTCAGAGGCCCAAGTAACCGCCCTTAACCATTGGGCATGTGTGGGGGGAAAGGGGCGAAGCCAGCAGAGCAGGATGGACCGAACCGCTAAGAGCATGCAGAGGCCAGTCAGTTTTTTAGAGTTACGAGGGAGGCCAGGGAGATCATGGAAGAGACACAATGCTGGAGAAGGATCGATGGGGTGATCGAGCATAGCAGATACCGTCGCGCAAACCGCTCCCCAGAACTGTGAGAGGCGGGGGCAGGACCAGATCATGTGGATGTAGTCCGCGTCATCATGCCCGCATCGAGGGCAACTAGAAGGATGCTCACTGGACATGCGATGCAATCTAGCCGGAGTATAGTGGAACCTATGCAGCACTTTTAACTGAATGAGTTTGAATCGGGAATTAAAGGACACCCGGTGAGTGCGATCGCATATATGTGCCCAGCGGTCGTCCGATATTTCCTCCCCCAGGTCCCTCTCCCAAGACCCCCTGAGTTTAGAAAATTCTGGAGAGGATCTGGACTGCAGCATGGAGTATAACCTAGAGATTTTACCTTTCATGGGTGAGGGGGAAGTGAGTTCCTCAATGGCCGGGTCGTCTGGTGGTAACGCAGGGAATGTTGGATAATTACGCTTAAGGGTCTTACGGAGAGCCGCGTATTGAAGCCAGACACTCCGGTCACTCCTCAAGGGTAGGGGAAGATCAGTCCACTCGATGAATATGCCCTGGTCAAACACGTCCCGCAGCAGCTCATAGCCTGCCTCGGCCCAGCGACGAACAATAAGTTGTGTGACCTGGGGAACCCCCGGGAGGAAGTTCCAGAGGGGAAGGTTGCCGTGGAAGGCGCGGGCTATTCCAAGCAGCTTCCATGTTTTGGCTAATGCAAGGGATGTGCAGGCTAACGGGCTCTGTGAGTCCAGCACCTGAGGAGCGGGTTGTATAACCAAAGAGCGGATTTCGCGGTCACAGACCGCAAGTTTCTCGAGCCGGACGTGGGGGGGGGGGTCAGTTGTATTAAACCAATGGGAGATATATTGGATCTGGGATACTAGCCAATATTTGAGAAAATCAGGGGCACCAAAGCCCCCCCTGGCCATGGGGGTGGACAAGGTCTCATACTTAAGCCGGACCGCTCCCGAGTGCCAAAGGAAGGAGTTAATCGTACGAGTCAGGTCGCGAAAAAAGTCCGCGCCCGGCCACAAGGGTACGTTGGCAAACTTGTAAAGCAGCTGAGGTAACACCACCATTTTCAATAGACCCATTCTGCCCGCGAGAGAAATCGGGAGCTTGTCCCATGCTAAAACCTTAACAGACAGGAGTGTAAGGTATTTCCGGAAGTTCTCTTCGAGGGTTAGTGCCTGCTGGCGCGTTACTGCTATCCCCAGGTAAGTGAATGTGGATTGAGCCCATGTGAATCCCAGAGTGTCAGGGGGGGGGGAAGAGTGCATTCCGTGAGTGGGAAGAGGATGGATTTCGAGCAGTTCACCCTAAGGCCCGAGACCCGGCCAAAATAAATGATATCTTCCAGCACTGGAGGCAAGTTGAGGGATGGAGAGCGAATGAACAGCAACGCGTCATCCGCATATAGGGAAACTATGTCCGACCTCCCGGCAGTACGGAGGCCTCTGTGGGCGTGGCGATGACGAAGCATGTCCGCGAAGGGCTCTATGGCTATTGCAAAAACCAAAGGAGAGAATGGGCACCCCTGCCTCGTCCCCCTGGCGATCCCAAAGGAAGGAGAGCAGTGGTCACCTGTATGGACCCTAGCCACGGGGGATGAATAGAGTAGCTTGACCCAAGAGAGAAAGGAGGGACCAAATTTACAGCTCTCGAGAACCCGCCAAAGGAATCGCCATGAAACCGAATCAAAGGCCTTTTGCATGTCCAGCGTAGCCGCTACAGCCTGAGTCTCTGGGCTAATCCTGTCAATTATATTAAATATACGCCGTAAGTTCAGGGAGGTGGACCGCCCCGGGACAAAGCCCGCTTGATCGGAATGAATGATGGACGGAAGGATGGGGGCCAACCTGAGAGCCAGGGCCTTTGCGTATATTTTGGCGTCGCAGTTTATAAGGGAAAGCGGACGATACGATCCACAATGCGAGGGGGGTTTGCCAGCCTTTAGCAATACTGTAATCGTGGCCTCACGTAGTGAAGGGGGGAACACACCTGTCTCGACCGCCTCCTCCCACACAGCCAACAGGTGAGGAAGGAGAAGTGATTTATAGGACTTGTAAAATTCGACTGGGATACCATCGGAGCCGGGGGCTTTCCCAGAGGATAGGGAATCGATAGCGTCGGAGAGCTCTTCCAGTGTGAGTGGGGAATCGAGAGAGCCCGCGGCCTCAGGGGATAAAGTTGACAAGGGAAGGGATTTGAGAAAGGAGTCGATTTCTTCCACTGATACTTCGTCCGCATTGGAGTATAGGGACTCGTAAAAATTAAAGAATTCCGTGTTGACGTCCCGGGAGGAGACAGCCAAGGAGCCGTCCGGTCTCTCAATCCCGAGAATGTGTGGGGAACCCGTCTCATGACGGATCAACCTCGCGAGGAATCGGCCAGGGCGCTCACCCTCCCCGTATCTCCGCGCGATACCTGGGTTGTCCAGAAACCTCTGTTCACGATCAGCCAGGGAGCGAAATGTATCCAGTTCCGTCCCAATGGCCGCTAGGTTACCCGGAGAAGAGTGAAGTGAACATGCAGCCTCCAGGGTCGACAGCTTGGATTCACTCTCGGCTAGGGCTCTCCTAATTGATTTGAGGACTCCGTTTTCCTTGGAAATTGCAATCCCTCTAATATAGGCCTTGAAAGACTCCCACAGTGTGGCTATTGATGGTACCGAGCCTGTGTTTAACTCGAAGAATTCTTCAATAGAGTCCTCGAGCTCGGAATGAAACTCTGGATCAAGAAGGGCAAGGGGTTTCAGTTTCCAGCAGCGGGACCGGCCAGGATCAGGGGCCCAATTCACGGTGATGGTCACTGGAGAGTGGTCAGACAAGGTTCTGGGTAAAATCATTAACTGTTTCACGTCTTTAACCAGGACATTGGCGATCACCCAGCGGTCAATTCGGGAGTACGAGTCATGGACTGAAGAATAAAATGAATAAACGCGAGAGTCAGGGTAAAAGAACCTCCATGCATCCACCATGGCCAACCGGGGCAGAGATGATAATGCAGCATAGGCTGCCCTGGAAAGATGACGGGGCTTGGTCCCAGATCTATCAAGGGCCACATCAAAGATAGTATTAAAGTCCCCCCCCCCAGAGAATTGGAACAAGGGGGAAGCCATCTAGAAGGGACGTGACCTGTCTGTAGAACTCAGGGTCATCGAGGTTGGGGCCATAAATGTTCAGCAAAACCACTTCTTTCCCTTGAAGCGTGGCGTGTAATAGTACATACCTGCCCAGGGGGTCAATATGTGAAGAGATGAGGGTGAACCGGAGACTCTTGTGAATAAGGGTCATGACCCCACGACTTTGAGTAGAGAAGTCGGTAAAAAACCTATGGGGGCCCCAGGTTTTGGCGAAACGCACGCATTGTTCCATGCGAGCATGTGTCTCCTGCAAAAAGAGGATCTTGGACCCATGGCGCTCAGCCTGCAGCTGGAGCTGCCTCATCTTTCTATAGTTCCCCAACCCCCGCACATTCCAACTCATAAAGGTTAAGTCCCCCTCTGCCATGGATGTGGTAGTGGTATAGTCAAAAAAGGTGTCCAAGACCAATGGGTGAGTGCTGCACCCCAGTCCGCCCTCGCTGCCAGTGCCAATTTTCTGATAATAAAACCCCAAACATGTCCCACCCCCACCCACATCCCCCTCCCAAACAGAGGAATGACAATCCCAAACCCCCTAAACCAAAACCAAACTAGAGGCATCAGCGCCTGGGGGCCTGTAGGCCGGGCTGACCGCAGCGCTCCGGGCCGCAGCAGGACCAGTAGAGCTCAAGGTGCAACTTCAAACATTGAATGTAACTTAAGCAGGGTGTCTTGCACTTAGCAGTATGGCACATCATTGAAATGAAAGGAGAAACTTGAACAAGCCGAATCCGGGAGAGAGGATCAATGCGGCACCAGCGACGGGGAAGGGCCGGACCCGGCCCCCCCCCTGCAGGGCCCAAGGGGGAAGCTGCAGAGTTGTGGACAAGAGAAGGAAGTCAGCCTGGGAAGTGTTCGTCCATAAACTTGGAGGCCTCTTCCGGGATCGTGAAGAACACCTGATTAGCGTGTTCTATGCGCAGTTTGGCGGGGTAGAGCATGGCATATTTAATGGAGTGATCTCGCAGTCTCCGCTTCACAGCCTGGAAAGTCTTGCGTTCTCGTTGGACGGCGGTCGAGAAGTCGGGGTAAAGATGAATCCTCGCACCTCCCAATAAGAGCTCGCCCTTGACCCTTGCAGCTCTGAGTAGAGTATCACGATCCCGGTAGTTCAGGACCCGGGCGATGATGGGACGAGGCGGAGCCCCGGGTTTGGGTTTAGCGGTGAGAGCACGGTGCGCCCGCTCAATAGCGAAGTGGGGGGAGAGCTTGGGCGAATCCAGGAGTGACATTAATGTGTGCTCAACGAAGTCCTCCATTGGCTCGTGCACCTCGTTCTCAGGGACCCCGATGATGCGAAGGTTATTGCGCCTTGAGCGGGATTCCAAGTCCTCGTTCTTCTTCTCCACCTCGAGGACTCGGCTCGAGAGAGCGACAACCTCGGAGCGCAGTGCACCCAGTGCATCCTCGGCGGAGCCGACCCGTGTCTCGACCTCAGACACGCGGCTATCGGTCCTCTCGATGTGGGCCTTGATTGAGGAAATTGTGCCGTTCATATCGTCCAGTTTCGAGTGTAGGGCAGTGAAACCCTCCCTGATAAAGTCCATCATGCCCTGGGGCTCAGGTGCCACTGCGGACGACGACGCCACAGGGGCCCGTTCAAAGGGGTCCTCCGGGGATCTAACAGCCGCCTTCGCAAACATGTTGATGGAGCTCTGTTTCCTCGCGCCCCCCTTGGTCATTTTGACAATGGTGATGGTTGAGTGGGGTAAAGGGGAGTCACCAGCAGCCCCAAGAGGGAGACGGGGGGGGATCCCAGGCCGTGTAAGTCAATAATCCAGGTGGGGTGCGTGACAAGAGAGGGAGGCAGGAAATATCGTGGCCACGAGACTATGCCGTAGAAGTGTAGGCTGCAGGGCTCCCGCCCGATCAGGAAGGTGTGGAAGACAGCCAGAGATGGAAGAGTAGGGACCAGCGGTATTGACGGAGCCCTTCTGCAGAGTATCACTCCGGGTGGAGTGGCAGGAGCCTCCAGGGTACTGAGGCGGGGAGAGGCCAGCCCCCAGTGAACGATAGGGCCACATAGAACGAGGGATTCCAGCCAAGGTAAACGCAATATGAGGTTGGTGAAGGCCGAGTAGCCCCCCAAGGGGGGGGGGAGCTAGAGCTGGGCCCCAGAGCAGGAGAGCCAGGAAGGTCAGGGCTCACCAGGCGGAGCCGGTCGTCGTTGTTTGTGGGCCTCAGATACCCCACACCGCAGAGAGGGCGGCCCGCCAAGGAGGGGTGACCCCAGAGTCCCGAGGCAGGGTGGCGGCAGCTCCGGCGTGAAAAGTCAATGGAGCCTCCCCAGCACGCACCCAAAGGCCGCGTCGCCCCACCGGCACAGGGTGTGCAAGCGGGGGGGGGGAAGGTCCCCCCGTCCCCCCCGCTGGGTCCCAAGGAAGGAGGAGAGAAGACCACACGGCGACTCCCAAGCTGGGACAGGGGATCAGTCCAGGCGCCTCTCCAAGAATGATGGGGGCGGCGCGCTCCAGGCCACCCGGCACCAGGGGGAACGAAGCTCGGCCCCCCCCAGCAGATCGCAGGTGCTGGAAGGAATTCAGCAAGGCGGATCCGTCCACCCCCAGCCGGGGCCGGCCGCGGCTCACAGGATCACCCCAGGAGGGGGGGTCGGCCCAGCGGGGCCCGAGGGCTGCAGGAGCACCGAGGCGGCGGCCGCAGGATCGCCCCCGGAGGCAGCGAGACCCCCGCAGCACGTACCCGGGCGCGTGCCGTCGGGAGGGAGAGGCTCCGGCGACACCCCCACAGGTCGCGGAGATCCTCCGAAGAGGGCAAGGAGGGCCCAAGATGGAGTGTGCAGCAGGGGGGGGAGAGCGGGACGGCCGCGTCACAGGTCCAACGTCCCTCCAGGGACACGGGGGCAGCCGCCCCAGGCCGCACCGTCCCAGCAGAAGCCGCAGCCCCGCCGGCGGGCCACGATCCCGGGCCCCCGTCGGCCCCGCCGCCGGAAGGGATGAGGCACGCCGGCCCCCACCGATGCCCGGCAGATGTGGGAGGCAGCGCAGCAGGACCCCGGCGGGTACGACCACTCTCCGCCGGGGCCGAGTCTTCGGCGCGCAGGAGCGCCGCAGGCGGGGGGATGGGTGCTACGGAGTCGGGGAAAGCCCTTCCCGGCTCCGATTCACAGCAGGATTGGGTCCGCTGGATCCCCGAAGCCGTGGCAGCAGAATCGTGTACCCCGTACACGGCAGCAGATAGGAAAGGCGCCAAGGAACAGGATTATGAGGTCCGCTCGCCACGGAGCTCACGCATCAAGCGGCCATCTTGCTCGGCGCACAACAGCGCCCCCCTGTGTTTTATTTTCTGACAAGTACTTAATGTAGGTACAAGAAATAGTGATATACCTTTGGTGACTGAGCTATAAAGCCTGTGGCCATAAGCAGTGGCCAGTTTGTCTGGGTCATGGCATACGGTCATGATCCGGACAATCTGGCTACTGGCCATGACCACGAGGGACGACAAATGGGGTTAAAGTCGCCATGTCCACCTGCAACCGGCTAAGTGATAAAGTTATTCGAAAGTGGGATATGTTTGAAAGGGAAAACAAATGTGCTTGTGGTAATATGGTCATATGGTTCTCTCCTCGTCTTCTGCAGGCTGCCATGGAAACAGAAGAGGGTCTGTGTATGGATCCCTGCCTTCCCTTCTATGGTGGGCATCTTGGAAAAGGATTTTCCTTCCTGTGGCGTCCCGCTGTAGGAAGATAAATCCTTATTTTCTTTCTTTTTTAGCACCCTGCGTTCCCGCCTTGGGTACCCAGGGTGCTAATGGCTTTCATCCCCCCATTGCAGGGGCTGGAATGGGGGATAACGGTCGGGAGCCCTCGTTTTCCGCCCTTGCTTCGCTTGGGCCGATAACTTGGGCTGCTGGGCAGTTATCCCCAGTTCCGGTCCATGCAACTGGGGATGAACGCCATATTATTCCTATTAGCATAACATAAAATGCTAATGGAAATGTTGGAAAATCTTACTGAGTATGACTTTACTGAGAAATGCAAAGTAGATGGAGTCTATAAGATTTTATTCTTTTATTCTCTTTTTTAACTGTGAAATGTGGTTCCTAATGGAACCTTTCTTTTGTTGATTTTTGATGTATTCTTTTTTGCAGGAGAGGTTAGAACATAAGCTCCTTGATTACAGCTCCAAAAGCACTTCAAAATTGCTTGCCCCTGCAGAGTGGTGTGTTGCAGTATATGCAGAGTACTGTTGTCTTCGAAAGATATGGATCAACAGCCTCTTTTATTGCTTGCAAGGTAGCTGGTGGGATTTTGTGTCCCACAGAAGTAGGATGTGTGGTTACAGTATTGGCTGAGGAAGTTGAGGTGGACGAAGACAGCCTACTACTTGCTGAAAGGAACAACCTTTCTGAGAGCATTGCGGTGGTTGGATTTGGTGTGGCGGCGCATGGAGGTGGTCCCGTAGGAGTACTGTCCAGGTAGTCCGTGACTGATTACAAAGTTGCACTCCGTGCATTTCACTTTGGTAGCTTTAGCCTTTGGTACATTCCCAACAGTGGTAAAGAACTGCCCCACCCATGATTCTCTCTGGGTGCTAGAGGTAGGCACTTCCTCTACCTCATCTTCTTGGTCCTGTTAATTATCTTTAGAAGTACTATGCTTTTTTATGTTGTGTAGGTCCTCCAGCTGGTGGTGGTGGTGGCTCTTGGGGAGGAGGGATGGCAATAGCTGATGACATTTTAAAGATAAATAGCAGTTTTGCTAATATTCTTCCAAGTATGTGCTTTGTACTAGATTGGTAATAGATAATGAGTAAGAATTGGTGTAGGAGCTGTGCAAGGGTACATTTTGAGCTTGAAAGTTCCTAGATCTGTAGAAAATGCAGTTCTGAACTGTCCTCAAAGCACAGACCAGATCGCAAAGTGCGGACGCGTTTGCGGATCATGCCATGCCCATGGTCACGTGGCATGTCCGGAAGGTCGACGTTGACGTCGGATGTTCGCAGACATCAGTGGACGCAAAAACAGTGGACAAAGTTGCTAGAAGTGTACCGAAGTGTTAAAAATTATGCTAGAAGGTGGGAAATGGCAGAGTTTCAAGGTGAAACTTGGTAAATTAGACACAAATGCTGCTATATTGGGGGTAAGTATGATATTAGTAAGTTGTAGGAAAATAGCATGCACTGGTAAAAACCCATGAAATTCACTGAAAATGTTTGTTAAAGAAATGTTAAGGTTAATTTGCACTTATAAAAATCTATGAAATCTTTGATGTCCTGGGTGTTAGTCTTAGCAGTGCACGGTGGTGGCACGATTTATGGTTGCTTAGCTTACCATACCTGGTGAATTTCTGAGGTTTTTCGGTTTTACTTGTGACCATATCGTCCCTTTAACACTTTAACAAAAAAATGTCATTGAATTTCATAGGTTTTCATTAGTGCAACTTAAACAAAGTTTTTTCAGTGAATTAATATAATATATATACTGGAGGTGAACTTCCAGCGATGGCTACTAGGTGGCGTTGTGGAGTGTGTGACTCGGCTCAAATGGACTTTCCTACTTTCACATGAAAGTTTATTTTTTTTAAACCTACCATAACTTTTTGGGTGTTGTGAAAACATGGCCAAATGCTCCAACCACAAGGCTGTCGGGACTATACTGCACTGATGCTTCCTAATAAGGGTGAAACCTGCTATGTAGTTGTCCTGGCAGCCTTTCAAATGTCTGTCTTGGGTTGATTAACCTGTAGCACTTCCCTCTTAGACAAAGACAATTTCCTGGAGAAAAAGGTTTGCATCAGAACCTGTGGTGAACTTCCAGCGATGGCTACTAAGTGACGTTGCTATGAATGTGTGTCTTGGCTCAAATGGACTTTAATACTTTCACATTTCAGGTGAGAGGTTTTTCTCAAACCTTTTTAAACCCACCATAACTTTCTTGGTGGTGTGTGTGTGTGTATGTATATATTATAGGGCAGCGGGTGCCACCCTATTTAAGGTGAGTAGTGAGTTCCATAGGAAATAGAAAAAATGAATTGCTAATAACTTTTGACTCGTGCAACATATTTGTGTAGACAATTGTGTACACCTGTGCCCCCCACAGACTGTAAAGTTTGGGAAAGGTAAGTTAAAAAATAAATTCTTAAGAAAACAAAAAAGAGCACTTTCGACTTACTCCCAATTCATTTTCCATAGATAAAAAGGTCAAAGTTTGCTCCACCACTCAGGCCAAATTGCTTGTTGGATTTGGAACAGGTCTACAACAACTTGGGCACGAAACGTTGACTCACGATCCTTTTGTGTTTTAGAGTTATTCTGTCGAGTTTGTTTACTATTTGATGGAGAACGGGGTGCCAAACGTATAGCTGTATCCCCATCATGCATTCGGGCCTGAGGGTTTTCAGAAATGGAAAAGCTGCCATCTTTTTTTCTCGATGCAAGAGATAACCGAGGGGATCGGCAAAAGAAAAGGCAGAAAAATACCATTTGCAGGTGTAGGGGAGGCAAGAGGACACTGTCATTTGGCAGTTGGAGGTGGGCTAGGGACAGAGTTTGCAACACAAAGCTTTCGCATACCCTTAGGTATTGAAGGAATAACCGCGGCTACCCGACTTCACAGATGAAACTTTGTCACCGAGTGTTGGGGGGAGTGGGGGAATGGGAGAGGGGAGGTGAGAAGGCCATGAGGGGCCTGGGGGGGGAGCAGGCACAGATGAGCGGGGCACTTGGTGAGTGCCTGGGAGGGCAAAAGAAATTTGTTTCCACCATTTTTTTACGATAACCACAGGTATAAGAACTACAAATAAACAAGGGCATCTGTAGTTCATTACATATAAAAAAAAAAAGTTAGATAGAAAAAAGTATATATTTTTACAGCTACAGTGACGTCACAGCTGAAAAATCACTGGCCATGGCCAGTCGCTTGTTAGCATTTTAAATGGCTGAAGGCCTGGTAGTGTTGTAAAATATAAAGAGAGTGGCATCTGAAGCCATGGACCGTGGCACAGAAAAATATACAGTGGGCACGGCCGAAGTCCATGGACAGTGGTGGTAAAAAATATGCATTGTTCACGGCCGATGGCCATGGCCAGTGGTGCTGAGAAATATACAGTTAGCATGAAAGAAAACTGTGGTATAACTCAACCCTTGAAATTCAAGGACAAAACATTAGCTGAAGTGTAGCTAAGATGAGTAAACTTAACGCAACAAAACCTGTGAGATTCAGTGCATCTGGAAACTCGGGACCGTCTTAACTCTGCCCATTCCTGTTGCAAAGTCCAAGAGCACATATATTTACAATGCCATACAAAGTGGCATTTTGGGGAGATCGACGGGAACGTGCCAAGTTAAGCCGGTCCTGAGTTTCGCAATGCACTGAATTTCAAGGGTTTTGTTGCGTTAGTTTACTCACCTTAACTGCACTTCAACTCAAGTTTTTTCCTTTAAAAAAAAATATATCAATCATATAGAGAGAGAGAGAGAGTGTAGAGAGAGGGAGAAAAGAACAAAAGACACCAGCGGCGTCAGGGTCGCACATGATAGGCAGCAGGATGCAGACAAAATGGACACGGAGTCCATCAAATAAACCTCTTTATTAATGCATCCGTTAAAAATCAGGCTAGTAGGCAGCCAGCGACGCATTTCGTGCCCTACTAGGCTCTTGATCACACTCAAACCATATAAATAAATGACAACATAGACTGCCGGATGAGAGCTTAATAGGGACACATTTTCCCCCAAACAATGCTGCTCTCTGAGATGTAACTGGCCCTTTGATGTGCAGCACTCCGTCCTCATGGGAGATTTTAACCAGGCTCTTGGCTCACATGATTCCCGCCCCCTTCAAACGAATCCTGTGCATTACTTCATGCTCTCAGAGAGACAAACATGTGGTACTCAAAATGCCTATGTTCTTGAAAATGCCACCCAAACTCCTGCTTCACATAGTTCCGCCAGAAAACTGAACATTGTTTTACTGTGCTATTTGTTACTTCCTTTTTTGACTGTTCCAATTAATATTTTGCCAAGTCAGAACCTTCATTAAGCATGCTTGACGCTCTCGCTCAGTCTCTCTCTCTCGCTCATATGTGTAATGGGAAGTCTGCAGGGCGCCAACAACATAAATGCTGTGAGTGTAGGGAGTGGTGTCCTCGACAGTAGGAGTGGAACGTTTAGTAGTGTGATGAACTCGCAGTCCTGACCTGCCCAAGGACTGGGGAGAACTCTGCAGACCAGGAAGGCTGGTGTACCGGGGCATGTGGGCCAGATCAGTGAGCTGACTGGGGGCCGAAAAGGATGGGATCTGCAGCACTCCACTCCAAATACACCCCCCTCCCAAGTACAAGAAAACGTAGTAGTGCATTAGGCTGCCCATAGCAAGTTAGCCATGCCATTCACCCACCACCCCTTGAGTCCTGCTGCTGTATTATATTCAAAGCCAGTGACAGGGACTCTTAACAACACTTGAGGAAATCAGAATGCTTATGACATATGCAGGAACATAGTATGTACAAAAGGTTGAGAGGACTCGATAAATAATCTCAGTAAATTCAAACATATTTTTATTATATTTAGCAATCCATTTCCTTTTCTATGAATTTCAGAATAAGCCTAGAAAGGAGTAAATGGGCCGAAACATAAGCGTTTCATTTAGATTTTATTCCGTTTTCTTTCAACCACAGTAATTTAAACAAAATTAAATATAGCACATTCAAATTGAGACACGATTTAATAAATGCAAACAATGCAGTGCCTCATAAGCATAGCTTTTGATTTCTAGGGGAATGTAGGTGTGTGTGTGTGTATATATATATATATATATATATATCCCTAGGCTATCTTTCACCAACCATCAATGATAATCTACAGTCCTATTACTGTCGCTGACACATATCTGTCAGTAGCTACTCTCATTTACAGTACTCTTTCGGGTGTAAAATATGTAAACATATTTCAGACTAAGAGGGAAACGTTAATCGAATCTTCTTCCATCTTGTTTCCCTTCCTAACCCACTACTTCCCTTAAGCAGAATCTCCAAACTTTGATAGCCTTCAGATGGGACCAAAAAACGCCACATTTCTAAATTGCTTCTTGGGGATGCCTATGGTTCACACATTTCCTAAAGCTTTTTATTGGATACTTTCACTCCTCTTTCTGAGTTTATGTCCTCATCTGTCCCCCACCCTCACACGCGATCCATGAATGAAACCTACGTTTTAAAGCAAAAAGCCTTCTTTTCTTCCGTTGTTTGGCTGGTAAAGGCTAGCATACTCTACATGCAGATTCTTTTCTTAAAAATATTGTATTTGTGGTATGGTTTATTAAATACAAATGTTCACAAAATTACATTAGAACACTAATTACATTACACACAGACAAAAACATATTAATTACACAAAAATAACATATTGCTTAAAAAGATTAAATAACCTCTATAAAAATCTGCAAAAAATCAGTAGCAAAGGAATACTGTTCCCCTCCATTAATCTAGACCACAAGGAACAGTCAACATCGACAGAATTGGAATAAATAAAACATTTAAAAGATTTAAATTTCAAAGAACACAGGTTAGATGTTTTAGTACAATAAAGTGTCAAGTGCTTTAAAGTTTCTAATACACCCGCCCTTCCACATAGTCAAAAGACTCGATCTTGAGGTGTGTGAGAAACCAAGGGGTGTCTCACCCGCTGGTCCTCGTGGACTTGTCATCCAGGTGGCCAGGACACAGACATCGCTTTTGGATCCAGTTCCTGGGGGTGGACCAGTGCGGAAGGATCACCTGGGTGAGGGGTCTTCGCGAGAGGCAGCCAATGGTGAGACGCAGTATTCCCTCCTCCCTTTTTTGTACATCTAACCCATCCTATTTTTTAGGATTATCTGATGTCCCAACTCGCCCCCACCCCTTTCTACACAAACACTGGGCCGAGGATGAGGGCGACTGAGAGTAACAAGACTAACTCTTATCATACTGGACATGTCTGACTAATTCGGACAGGCAAAGTCAGGCACTTGACTTTAAGTGCATACACCTGATAGCAATTAGCTCTCCCCACACAGATAAAAGGCAGAACCTAGAGAGACACTGTGAGCAAGGTGGAACACAAGTAAGAGCAGAACTTCCGGGGCGAAGGCAAACCTACTGGAGCAGAGCAAGGGACGAGAGCAGCGGGTCAAGAGCCCAAGGAGTTCGCTACAGGAGGTTGTTGCCTCCAAAAGGCCACAAAAGACACGCGGAGGTGACCAAATACCAAAGAAGAAGGCTGCATTGTGTTTCAAGGACGCAAGAGACCCTCCAGGGGGAACGGCAGAGTTGGTGTGGCGAGGTCAAGCCTGTGGTACTAACTTTGACTTGTGAATTGGAAACTGTAAAGACAAGGAAGAAATGCACACCGCCAGTGAGTTGGCAAGCAACCTAAGAGACCGGTGTGTGTTAGGGAACGATTTAAGTTGCAAGTGAAGTGTGCACGGCCGCACGCATGTGTATGAGACAGTCCTGTGAATGAACTTTGAAGTAAGGACAGCTGTGAAATCAGCGATACTGAGTAATGGAGAGGTTCGACGAAAGGAAGTAGCCCACTCGAACGTCTCTGTGACAGGTGCATTGTTTGTAGAGATAAAGTGAATGAAGTGATCAAAATTAACCAAGAGAGAAGGGGAGAGTAAAAAGCAGAAAATTGAACTTTGAGTCGAAGTGGTCCTGCGGAGGTCTGAGGGTGACCCGAAGTGTAAAAAGTTTGGGGAAGGGAGCCCCTTGCAATTATTGTTGAACTTTTTGTTGTGAAAGTTCTGAGCCCGACAGGGGGACCAACGTGAACTTTTGTTTTGAGAGGTCTGAGCCAGACAGAGCGGGACCAACATGAAACTTTGTTGAAACGTTATTTGGAAGACTGAAAAGAGAGAACTTTAATGCGGAAGGCCAAGCGAGCCTCGATCCACGCCTTGAACTGTTTTGTGTTGAAAACCTGAGCCCAAGTATGTCATCCTGCCTATGGGGACTGCCTTACTCCGTGCTGTCTGACGTGGGGAGTAGAGCTGATTCAGCCACATTTATTCTTTGCGAGACTACTCCTATCCTAGTTATAGGGCAAAGTAGGAGTTTTTCCAAACCCAGAAACTTTAATAAAGGTTTTACAAACAGTATCTTTTGTGTTAGTGTCATACTTGTGATACCATGCCTCCCCTACAGGTGCTAAACCCAGACGCGGGCCTGTCACTTCATTAAGTTAAATGTACATAAAGCGCTTGAGCTTTAAAATCAGGAAACGGGCTCAAATAGAGAGAGCAGCAATGTCTACTCCTTAAAAGGGCAGCATAGTCTCTATACAAGTTATAAGACACAAGGCACTCAATAATAAACTGCCAATCCGTCTTGTAAAGTTTCTTTTGAACTGACAGAGGATTTTTTACGAGTTCATCTTGAGACGACTCAATTCGATGAAGAATATCGATCATCTTGTCAGTAAATGTATTCGTAGAACACACAGAGAGAGATTTTTACATGTCTGCCAAGTCAACAAATATGGATTTATGTGGGGGATGCAATATCGTAATATACAAATTAGATTACAGATGACTTTTGCTTCCAATTAAATCAATCCGAATTCATGCCTAATCACTGCATTAGGAATGGCTATAGAAAGACCCAGAATGTGTTTCCACATTGTGCCCTGGAGAGAGTTCTAGAAAACACCCAAGTCCAATGGTAAAAGCTCCAACCCAGTTTAAGCTTAAACTGGGTTCAACCTTTGCTATATAAAAACGAATAAGAAACTGACAAGAAAATGTGCAAAGTTTGGAAAACATTATTTTCATCTGCGCCACAAAAGGTTGCGACTTAGCTCTAAGTCTTTCCCTATACTCGGCTAATGCAGAAATATTAGATAGTGTAAAGCCCAGATAACACAACAATGGAACCTGGTTCAACCTAGCACCCTCCCCCTCTGCCCCCAAGCCCAGTACATTATCTTGGGCTTACGTTTTGTGGGGTAAAGGACTACCTTAGATTTGGACCCATTGATAACTAAGTTATTTGCCAACTCATATTCAGAGAATAAATTGAGTTTTCTCTAAACCAATCGGTGTTAGATCAAAAAATAATAGATCATCGGCGAAAGCCAAACAATTTATTCTGGTGTCACCCAACTTAGCTGGAAAAGGTGTTGGTGGCCCCGATTTCATCCAAATCAGCTAAATAAATGTTGAACAGTAGCGGGGTCAACACGCACACTTGTCTCAACACAATAGATGTTTTGATAGGTTTGGATAGGGCATCCTGTCATGTAAGACAAACATGTACTGCACTATCAGAGTGGAGGCCTGTCAAAATTCTTATTATTGGTGCTGGTATTTTCCACTTCACCCTATCGAAAGGATTTCTCATATTCATTGAAGCGATATAGACAGTACCTGTCTTCTCTTTCTTCACTTCAGCTAACAGATTGGTAATTATGAACCCATTCAGTGTGGTCCCAAGGGCTTTCATAAAACACACCTGGAAGCGTGATAAGCGATCAAGCTTTTCCGTCCCCCTGTTTAGATCTTGGAGAATGAGGGATGCAAACAATTTACTAGTGGCATTCAAAATTGCCACTGGTCTATAGTTAGAAGGCACAGCCTGATCCCCTGTCCTAAAGATCGGGTTGATAAATTATGTCTTCCAAGAAACAGGGAATGTAAAGGTGGACAATATATCTAGAAACAGTGGAAGTAGAATACCAGCCCACAACTCTGGGTTACACTTTATAGAGATTGGGGCAAGCCCATCAGGGCCTGCGGTCCTAGATGTTTTGGACTTCTGGATGGCTTTACAAACATCCCCCAAGGACCAATTAAAAAAACAGGATAGCCGTATAGTCTTAATTTGGGAAATTAATAGCTCGCACGTTGACCTTTTTGGTATAGAGTTTTTCATAAAAAGCTACCCACGAATCCTTGGCGATAAGACGTGATTCCTGATTCAAAAGTTTGGACACAGCATTGTCAGTAATTTCCTCAAATTTAGTACTGTTTGCATCGTTTGGTAGCCATAAAATGGCTTGTCTTTCAGGTATATTCACCGTATATGCGAGACGTTTAATGTAGTTTCTATGTCTTTGAGCAATAATTTGTTTTTGGTGTTAGTAAATTACTTTATCCAAGTCTTGCCTAGACCTCAAAGCTCTGAGCTACCTTCTCTTGTCTCTTTTTAGCCACCGTAACCCTCGCATTAGTGAGTGCAGATGTCTCTTTGGGGCAATCAACAGGCCCTTTATCCAAGCATATTTTTATCATTTATTATAATTCCATATAGAAAAGAAGGCTTCCACGTTTTTAGTAGTGGCAAGCAAACACATAATCGTTATTTATGACAGAATTTGCGGTTCAACTTCATTGTCAGGCTGTTTTTGTCTGCTGATACCATTGCTAAGAAGGGCTCCATGTCCTGATTCTAGATCCAAATTTGTGTCGAAAAGTTAGTAGTTGAGTAATCACTAAATAGCTAATTGGTAATACACCAGGTGGAACATAGTGGAATCAAAGAACTAAACACACACACATGATCAATCCAGGAAATCTGAGAACCCCCGTTCCACAATGAGATTGTGCCCTGTGCCTGAGCGATAGAAGGGGGCAACAGGGTAAAATTCCATAAACTCAAAGTGATCCCATTGCTCCCCTCTAACCTTTGAGTTATTGTGTGACTCAAAATGTCACAGAGTTGCACTTGAGATTAGCACACTAGCCACGGCACAAGCAGCGTCAGTGTACCGAGAGACCCCCGGCCGGCCCATAGAGTCAGGGTTTGCTCTGCAGTACTAGACTAGATAGCTGCACCTCGAGATGGATGGGGGTGCAGGGTCTATTACTCCAACACCAATCAATAAGGACAACTCAATGGTTTGGCAAAGGGGAGTCCGTTTAATGACGAGTACAAAAAATGGGGAAACATGGAAATCGACCGCAGTGCAACAGCCCGTCTCGCTTCAACTCCCTCGAACTTCATACAAAACAGAACACGTCATAATCTGTGTAACACTCAAAGTTAACATGCAATTCTATTCGTTGGGAAAAGTTAACTTTAATATAGGTGCTATATCTGTATATGGCAACGGAGTGAGGGGATTGGGTAAATGCTGTCAGGTGGGCATCCAAGCCCTTCCTTCGTAAATGACTACTGTAAAAGCACAACTTCTCATTGGCTCTACTAACTATAGGACCCTAGATTATTTGGTCCAATGTGATTGGGTTGGCATCAACCCCATGCATAACTCTCCACTTTGCCTAGCAGCACGCAGAATGGTCAACCAGGTGCAGGACGTCCCTTAGCTCACCCTGCCTTCCTTCAATCAATCATCACTTTATGGTCTATGTGTCAATTAGTTCACTGTGGTTGGCCCCGAAACTGTGTTTTGATATCTCTGTCTGGGCAGGTGCCAACCATAGGTGTGAAACCGTGCCTCCTTTCGCTCGGCTGATCACTAGTACACCAAGGATTTGCCTCGTTTCTCTCCATTTCTGCATTTGATTTTCGTTTCACACTGCCACCTGCATTCGCTTTTTTTATCTCGATTCTTCAGAGGCAGGATATTCCGTTCTTCGCTTTAATTAAAAGTAGCTACTGTCTACAACTTCTATCTATGTGAACTCGGCTTCCCTGGCATGAGCTGCCTCTGCCGAGTTTCGATTCAGCCTTTTTCCTCTTGATGCTTGAATATGAAACTTATTGCGTTTGGCCTGGAATAACCTGGGTTGGTTCTGCTTTTTATATAAAGTGGACCCGCATTTATAAAATTGTCCTTTGTTTTGAGGTAGATTATGTACAATGGCGCTTGCCGCTCAATTCTTCTACTTAGCGTAGCAAGCCGCACGGTTTTCTTTAGCTTCTTGCGGTTCCAAGCATATGTACAGGCATTAGCTGGTTGAATATCTTCATCATGCTTTCAGCTTAAGCGCTCTTGTATTTTAACAATGTTCTCTTCTTTTAGTTTCACAATATCTTTATTCCTGGTGTTTCGTCTCTTTGTGTCATCCTTGGGTCGTCATATCTTCTATCTGTACGTTAGTCCTGGCCCTCGTGACGTCACCATTCGCCCTCCATTAAGGATTTTCTGGTTTCTTCCTGTACAGTGCTTAAGCAATCTTCATTTTGTTTTATTGGCTGGTAGGGTGTTCTTAATGGGAACCTTACTGCCCATGGTTGTCTGGTTATTGGCACTTCAATAGGTATTATTCTTCTGATAGATACTGGGCAGACCCCTACTGCAGCTCTCTGCTGGGTTATATTCCCATCATACATCACACATTTTGGTGTGATTGTTCCTGGTACTTTAAAATGGGCGACTGGAGTGCAGGCTATATTTGGGACCTACTCTACACTCCCCCCTCTGGTCGATTCATCGACGACATCCATTTTCTCCTTTGGATTCATCTTGCTTGGTTTTTCTGTATTCATCTTCATATCCTTTTCTGGGCTCATTCCTTCTTCATCTTCTGGTTCTGTACATGATGGCTTGAAGTGTCTTTTTGCCGTCCATATCTTTATCACTCCTCTCAGGCTTCCTGCAGTCCCTCACATGTTCGTCTTTGTTCCATGTCATCAGCTGACCTTGCCCATTTGGGTTGCAGTAAATCAATTTTCCCACATAATTTCTTCGTTTCCTGGGATAGAGAAACTTTGTTCCTTCTGGTGCATGAACACTGGCTTTCACGAAGTCTCTTATTTCTTCATCAGTCAGATCTCTGGGCTTCCATCCTGTGTTCTGGCACTGTGAGATTATTATCTTGATAACGCAATATCCTCACTAGTAAGGCTCCTAGGAACTTGAATGCATCCGCCATCCACTGTGGAACCCATGAAAACAGTGATCCAAACCAGCTGTCATCATCAACTTCATTGGTTTCATTGATCATCTGGTTCTGCAGGTTTGTCAGCATTCCTATAGCCTCTGTTAAGTTTTCATTTTCCTCGTCGTGAGAAGGTTCTCCAATTTTTGCACAAACTCCTCCATCCATAGCTGTGATCATGTCAAGTACATATCTGTTCTGGAGAGTCATCAGTCGGATGGCTCTTATGTCTTCCTTGATTGCATTGAATCCTTTTTATGGTCGTGTTGATCGTCTGCAGTAACTCCCATCTGGTTATCTGCAACCATTTAGTATTGGCTCCAACTTGGAATCTTGGCATGAGGATTGTCGCAAACACTGATGAGGTGAGGCTGAATAGTCTGTGTTCATATGGGATTGCATGAAAAGCTTCTTCTGATTTGGCAGAAAAGTAATTCTCTCTCTTCGAGTTATCAGTTCCACAGATCTCTTCTTTCTCAGATGAGCATCTGCTTTTGGGAAACGGTCAATGTTCAAGACGCTTTTCGGGATTACTAATGCTGGAACGTGGACGTTCACTATCGTGCATATGCCTCTCCAGTCTCTTGGCAGTCTGATGTATGCTTTCGATCCGTATGCCCAATAGTGATCCATAATTACTGCAGTTCTGTGAACCATTCCTGGAGCATCAAAAACTCATCCACAGTTCTGATTCTCTTGCATCCTTCTCGTGCCATTGTTTCTGAAGCAGAATTTTGGGCTTTCCAGTGACACTATCTGCAAGGGTCCTCCTCTGTCTTCGACCCATGTCGGCAGTTTTGCAAACTTTGGCCACAATGGCTTGCAGTCATTTTGCACAATGTCAACTGTTTCCTTGTAGAGTCCAGTGATCATCCATGCTCTGCTAATTACCGCTCCTTTCTCCCATCCGTCTGGTGAAAGCACTGTTCCCCAAATCTGCATTTGGGCTCTGTTCTTCCACTTTCGAGCTTCCTCTGGAGTTTTTCCTTGGACATTTTAGTCTCTGGTTTACTTACCATCTTATTCCTGCTCCTTTAACTCCAGGCTTCTCGTATCTGATCACTTGATTCCTCGTATGAGCTCTGTTTCTCGTTTTAATGTCTTGAACATAATCCTCTTCATCAGGATAGGCTGTTTCAGTTGCCCATATTAGTTAAGCATCACTTCCCATAAACTGGCCTCTAGTTTTGCACATTGCTACGTGTGAAAGACAGTGCGCTGTCTGGACGTCAATTTCTACAGCCACGAAGATCTTGGACTTTCCCAAGCTATACGGCAGGAGAGCACAAACATAGCATTCTCCATCAGACTTTGTTCTTCCAACTTCCTTCATGTGCTGGTACCAAATGTTGTTACCTAGGTGTGCTGTACTATCCAGGTAATCGTTCATTTCATTGTCGTCTTCATGCATGCTTCTATTGATTCTTAAGATTTTCATGTAGTTTGCTATTACGTCTCTGAATGCATTTGTGTAGCTTTTTCTTACTGGAGGGTTCTCGGGTATCCTGGTCCAAGGTGCTGGCCTTCTCACCTGCGCCATTTGAGTGGACAGAAGTTTTGGATCTCTTCCTTTTTTCTTCATACATCTTTTTCCTGCTGGATGCAAGTCCCCATACCCACCAGCCTGGTTCTGGTCCAGTATATGGTTGTACTGTGGAACTGGTACTTGTCCCTTGTGTTGGAACGTGTATGTTGGATACTGCAGCCTCAGCGGTTTTGTTCTTCATTTCCTCTTGTAGTTTCTTTGCTCAGGCTATGTATGGTAATAGTAAGTCTACAAACATTTGCGTCCTTGCGGAAAGCTTTTCTGAGGCCGCTTCTGTTTTCTTAAGGGTTTCTGATATGACTGCTTCTATTGGCTTTTATTTGAACTCTTCTTGTTTTCTCATGACGGCTTCTGTGACATTTCTCATGGCAGGTAGTCTCTTCCCTCCTGCTGCTTTGGTTTGTGGTTCTGCAGTCATTGATGCTAGGCCTGTTTCGTGTACATTCAGTGTTTGTGTGCATGTAGTTGTCAGTAATTTTTCTTCATTCAGTTTGTGCCGACCCTGTCTCCGGCTTTCCTGCTCATTCGTTACCACAAGAGTGTGTGTATCATTGCTAGTCACATCCATTTCAAGCTCATTCACTCCGCCATCAGATCTTCTAGGGACTGGAATGACTATATAAGGTCTGGGTGCTTTTGTGGGTTTTATGCATATATCATTAGGTGGGTGCACTGAAATTGGAACGCTTTGTACACCAATATAGAATGCAGTTCTAATTGTTAATGACAGTAAAATAATGATAAATACAATGCATAAGTACATTATAGTTCGATAAGTTAGGCGACAGCATTTCCTTCCAGAGAAGCCAGGGTGCCTCTTCTTGTGGGAGGACCAGGTTGCTGCTTTGGGCCCCCATCTCGATCATTAGTCGAATGTCGATGTTAGTGTTTCCTTATCTAATATCGTCTTTCAAGTTCTGAGTCTGAGTGTCTGGTGTTCAAAAGGTGTTCACCTTCCCCTTCTTGCAAATGGCAATTGTCTTTTAATTTTGGAGACAGTTCCTTTGTTAAACTGCGGAAAATAAATCAAATTAAGTAATACTTCAATGTGTCCTTTTACTGTGCATGTTCAAAGTAGGTGAGCTCCCAATCCACCCCAAATCTTTTTCAGTCCTGAGGACATGCTGGACACTGATCAGTATGAGGGGAATAGGAAATGAAAAAACAACAGGTACGACAAGCGAAGTCCTCCACTCTTTTTCCTCGATCTGTCTCTCTGCGGAAAGTTTCACAATCTCCTCCTAAGGATTCGATGGACATTGGAAATTTTGATTTGAGCTATAATACCATGCAAGAGCACGTTTAGCTGAGTACTCTTCAATGGATCTCCGAGAAATGTAAGTATGTCATCATTGACTGGTCTTCCCACTAGCTCTGCAAAGTTCTCAATAAGGTGAAAGAAGACGTTGTATGCAAATCTACTGTCTTCTGGTGACCGGGACATTTGTCCTGTCTTGCTGGTTTCGGGATTATATGTTTTTTCCTTGATGTAGACAATGTCTGCACTGACCATTTGCGTGGAGTGCGACCAAGAAGATTGTTAATTAGGAGACGACTTATGTTTTTTGTATTCGTTGGATCTTGAAAGAATGTTAGCGTATCCGTTGTTCTCCCGACAATAGATGGACTTCAATTATGCGAAAGAACATTGTGTTGATGAGCTCATCTATTTCCGCCTGTGTTGGGAACATTTGCTTCTTTCTCACTGTACTTTGGGAGTATGATGAATTGTTCTGCAATGACAGTAAGCAGTTGTCTTATTATTTTTTAGTTTTCAGGATCTTGGAGAAAGTCAGCGACACTTGTGATCCTCCCTACCAATGACGGGTATGATTTTAGCACTGGGTTGAAGTAGGTAACTATGTCCTTTGTGATGTCTCTGCCATGGGACACCATAAGTGATTTCCAAATAGGGTCTCGGTGTGGAAGGAACTAGGATACTGTATCTTATTTCAATTTATGTGTCCTTAGTCAACATTTGGCATACTTTTCTATCAAGACTTTTAGCGTGCCTCAGTCCAAAGTTCAAAATCAACAGACTATGTTGTGGCTTCTAAGCTAAATCTTCTTCTTCACCCTGCAACTAAGATGCACAGTGTCCATTTTTATGTCCGTATCCCCTTTTTTGCTTAGAGGAATGTCCAAACTGAAGCCACAACCTTTGCAAACTGTTCTTTGTCTTTACTTTGCTGGTTATGCATCCTTTTTCCTAGTCATGGATCTCGTCTGCACGTGCTGTGGTTCTTCCCCGTTGTTCGTCGATTCCTCTCGTTGGGGTGCAGGCAGGGGGCTTTCTCCGATGTAAGGTTTATTGTCACTGAGAAAAATCCATGCTCTCCTGCCCTGTAGCTTTACAGTGGACGGAGTGCAGTCCTCTATAATGAAAGGACTGTTGAATCATGGTTCGTCCCACTTTTTCCTTGTATGAGTTTTCACCAAGACGGCGTCACCAGGGAAGACGAGTGGAACACGTAGACCTTGAACTGAGTCTGATGCGGTGTCTCCTTCTGTGTTCTGTGCTGCGCTGCTCCCTTTTTGTCGTTGCTTCAGCTGGTTTGAAATTACAGTGAGGCAAGATATCATACAGTTCAGATAGATTTGCATTTCAGACCCTAAAACCTCTCCTGTTGACTGGGCATCAACATCTAACTCTATCTCGGGGTGTGAGGGGAGTTCTCATTCTTCTTCCTGTGGCTATCTCGTGTGGTGTAAGATGATGGTCAGAGCCCGGTTGGTTCCGAAGAGCATACCGTGCCAATGGAAGGCAGTGCAACTATCCCCTCTATAGAGTAACCTTCAACTTGGCTATCCTTTCCTTTAACAAGCCGTTAAGCCTCTCATAGATACCATTTCCTTCCGGATGATACTCTGACGAGAACTTGTGCTTTATACCAAGCAGCAAGCTAATCTGTTTGAACACTGCATTAACAAAGTGGGCCCCATTATCTGATCTCATCACTTCACACACCCCCCACCTGGGAAACACTTCCCTCACTAAAAATTTGGCCGCACAGGTTGAATGTGGGTGTGTACATGGACCTGCTTCTATCCATCTAGAGAATGGACACACCACAACAATTAAGTATCTGTACCCGTTGCATACTTGAATCATGTCGACGTAATCGACTGTTACGACCCTCGCCCAAAACCCCCTCTGGCAAACCCATTGGCCATTTGGAGTCAGGACTCGGGCCTCTAGAGCCTGGCATGCTCTTCCAAAACCCTCTTGGGGCCAGTCCTGGCGCCTATGGCGCCAGGCTCATACACCATGAAAACAATTTGCTTGGGAACTACTTTATTGTGTTGTCAGCCAACATGGAGGCATCCACATAGCTGGGTTCCACGGAACCAAGCTATGCGGTCTAGTGTTTTGGGTGTGGTAGCCTAGGGACTACTTTACCTGGACTATTTTGTTGGGGCTATTTAAACCACATCCAAGCAAGACAACATGCTTCGCGTTACTTTGCAGCTTGTAACGTGACGCTCACCGTGTCCAGCTATACCCCTGCACCTTGGAGAAGCAGAACCTGCATGGAGACAAAAGGGACATCATTGGCAGCAGCATCTTACCTGCAGTCTTCATCTTTAGTTACTCGCAGCTCCTGAGAACAGCCTTCCTTGGATCTGCACGCCTCCCGGACTGCACGACCTGAAAGAGGAAGATGGAGGCAACATTAAGAAAGCAGAAGAGACATTGCAAATTACGAACTGCTCAAAAGGCTTATCTGGCTGGTCACCTCTCGGCTGGCACCACTCCGGAAATTCCATACGCGCTGCAACCTGCAAGGAAAGAAGACAAAACACGTTAACAAAGGCAAGCCATCACAGCGCTGTGCATAGCGCTTACTTACCGCATCATAGCGCTCTTAAAGCGCCATCATTTACCAGTGGGCCTCAACCAAGCCAGTTTGCCGCGCTGAAGCTCCGCATACCTAAGGGAGAAAAAGAGACATTATTAAACAAAGAGAGGCATGAAGGATAGCAACAATACTAAAGAACAGCAATAAGACCTACCTGAACGATATCAAACGGGCCGGCGTCAGTGAAGTAACTGGACTGCACACGCCCACGAAAGACAACGCGCCCCTGCAAAGAAGGCAGGACGGAGAGCACGCCTAACTCTACCACAAGGCAGAACCTTCCCCGCAGACCACATCTGGGCAAAACTGAGAAGCATACCAGCGAGTAACCCGGCTGGGTGGCGTCCCTGTGGATACCAGGTGAGCGTAACAGAACGTGAAGCCTACCGTACCAAATCCACCTGGGCGCCATGGAGACATCAGAAATGGACCAATTGGCCCAATTACTAGGAGAGCTTCGTGCTGAGGTTCATTCTGCCCGACAAGAGACTAATGCTCTCCGGAGGGACTTATTAGTGACCAAAGATCGTACGGAGGAGATCAGTAGGCAGATCCTGCAATCACAGGCAGGGCAGACTCCTCTGCCTGGGAGCAACCCACTGATGCAAAACCCCACCTTACCATCTACTACCCCCACTCCAGTACAGATCACGTTACCTGGAACAGTTCCCCTGGCACCACCAGAAAGGTTTTCAGGCGACCCACGGAAGTATGCGGCATTCATCAATCAGTGTCGCCTTCATTTTGTTTGTAGGCCTGGAGCATTTCCAAACGACCAAGCTCGGGTAGCTTTTGTCTTATCATACCTGAGTGGTAGTGCAGCAGATTGGTCGGTGCCGTTGGTGACCCATGACGATCCTCTATTACATGACTTTGGGGGGGTTCCAGAGAGAAATGGAAAAACATTTTGCTCGCCATATCCAGGAACAAGCAGTAGACAATGAACTCTTGTCCCTCCGACAGGAGAACCAGGACTTGTTGACATATATTGCTACCTTCAACAGACTGGTTGCCGAAGCTAGGTGGCCAGAAAACAAAAGAACCACGTTATTCCATCAAGGCTTACGAGGCGAGTTAAAGGACGTCTTAGCTCAGGTGGTTGATCCACCCAGAGACTGTGCCGAATTCATAAATCTGGTCGTGCAGCTTGACCACCGGTTGCAGGACCGAACAGCAGACCGGTCTAAGACGGACCCTCGGACCGTGTATGTTCGACCAAGGGAAAACACACCCCCTGTACCTGAAAATGCTGTAGAACCCATGCAGATTTGAGGGATACGGCCTCCATTAACAAAACAAGAGCGGGACAAAAGAAGACCACAACAACTTTGTTTGTATTGTGGGAAACCAGGACATTTCCTGAAGGACTGTCCAGTAAAAAGAACAGTCGGGCCACAGAGAATGATGAAGCTAAGGAATCGGAAAACTACCAAGCTCGACAAACATAGAGGTCAGTTTGTCGAGTGAAAAGAAAGAGTTGCTGACCTTGCACTTTGCAATACCAGTGATCTTAATTAACGACCAACAGTCGTCAAGAATGCATGCCGTTGAAGCATACATCGATAGCGGAGCAGTTGGAAATTATATTGATCAAGAACTGGCAGCAGAGATGGTGCTTCCTTTGTGTTCTAAGCCAACTATGGACAAGGTAACCACCGTGGATGGGACAGAAATCGCTTCCGGACCAGAAACCCAGTGCACAGCCAGGGTAACCTTGCTGTGCCAGGACGGACATCGGGAGTCTATTTCATTTGATCTCCTCAGGGCACCTCAGTTCAGGCTAATACTAGGGATGCCATAGTTGGTTGCTCACAACCCTTTCATAGACTGGTAGGCACGAAAATTAACCTTCCCTGGTGACTGCTCCCCAACCTGCTATTACCAAGAGGAGAAACCCGACATCTGTATCCCCATGACTCCCGGAGTGACAGTATCAACCCTGGGAGCAACTAATACCTTGGCAAGTGAATACCGTGATTTCCAGGATGTATTCCGAAAGGACCAAGCCAATACATTGTCGCCACACAGGCCCTATGACTATCAGATCGACCTTGTTCCTGGTGCACAAATCCCTTGCGGCAGGATCTACGCTCTCACAGAACCGGAAAACCTTCATTTGAAATCCTATTTAGACCAGTACCTTGCAAACGGATGTATCTACAGCCAGTCCTTTGTTCTTCGTACCGAAAAAGGAAGGAGACTTGAGAACCTGTATTGACTACCGCGCATTGAACCAGATCACCGTGAAGAACCGCTACCCCTTGCCACTTATCCCTGAGATGCTAGACCAAGTTAAAGATGCCCAGATTTGTACCAAATTGGACTTTCGAGGAGCGTACCACCTGGTCCGAGTCAGAAAAGGAGATGAATGGAAAACCGCCTTCCGTACTAAGTACGGCTTGTTTGAATATCAAGTCATGCCCTTCGGGTTATGCAACGCTCCTGCGGCATTCCAATATTTCATGAATGACGTCTTAAGGGAGTTAATTGATGTGTGTGCCTTAGTGTACATAGATGACATCTTAGTATACTCGGCTTCGAAACAAGATCACATCAGGCACATTCGTTCAGTCCTCACCAAGCTCTGTCAACAACGCTTGTTTGCAAAGCTTGAAAAATTATTTTTTCACATCACCGAAGTAGAGTTTCTTGGTTTTATCCTTACTCCAGGAGGCATCGGAATGGACATGCACAAGGTAGATGCCATTCTGAAATGGCCTTCACCGACGTCTCTGGAAGGGGTACAAAGCATGCTGGGCTTTGCAAACTTCTACCGCCGGTTCATCCCAGTCTTCTCTCAGGTTGTGCACCCAATCACAGTATTATCACGAAAAAACTATAAAAAGTTTGCTTGGACCGAAGAAGCAGAAGAAGCCTATCAGGAACTTAAACAAAGGTTTACCTCCGCTCCAATCCTGCGACATCCTCGTCCTGACCTTCCTTATGTCATTGAAACTGATGCGTCCAGTCTCGCAATGGGGGCTGTCCTTTTCACAGAGAGACACGGAAACCGGCCAGCTACATCCTGTGGCCTTCTGGTCAAAAAAGTTCTCACCTCCAGAGATTACTTATGCCGTCACGGACAAGGAACTCCTGGCTACCAAATCCGCTTTTAGGAGGCACTTCCTCCTGGGGGCCAGACGCACCATTACAGTCATCACAGACCACCGAAACCTGCAATATCTCAACAGCCAAGACCCAGTCCTCGCGCCAATTATGGTGGGCCCTTTTCTTCGCCGAATATGATTATGTAATCACATTTCGACCAGGAGTCAGAAACGGAAAGGCGGATGCCTTATCTCACATGGGCATAGATGAAATAGTATATACAACTCCAGACCCAGCACCTATTATACCTGAAGACAAACTCTTGGGTATCACAACTTAACACAAGCAGAACTACGAAAAGAAATCCAACGGACAATTAATCCTGATGCCTACCTCGCATGCCAAACTCAAGGAGAACAATATATCATCAAGGACCATCTACCCTTTTTTAGGGATCGCCTATATGTACCCAAGAAGGAATTACAACAGCATATTATTTCAAACTATCATGATTCATTGATCGAAGGGCATCCTGGGATCGCCAAAACCCTAGCTAAGGTGAAAGAACTTTTGGTGGCCTACCTGGCGTAAGGACATCATTCAGTCCTGCGTTGTATGCGCACAAAATAAATCACAGAAACAAAAACCATCTGGTCTCCTACAACCATTGGACATTCCTCCAGTTCCATGGCACACTCTTTCCCTTGACTTCATCACTGATCTACCTCCAAGCCAAGGGTTCAACACCATTCTTGTAGTTGTGGACTTATTCTCGAAGATGGCCCATTTTATTCCTCTCAAAGGTCTCCCAGACGCAGCCACTTTAGCAAAAGTGTTCCTGGAGGGCGTGGTTAAGCTACATGGCTTCCCTTCGGTTCTGGTCTCTGATCGAGGCAGCCAGTTTCTTTCAAACTTCTGGAAAAAATGTTGTGCAATGGCGCAGATCGACGTTCGGCTATCTACCAGTCACCATCCCCAAACGGACGGCCAAACCGAGAGAACCAATCGGACACTCGAGCAATATTTATGGTGCATGCTGCACCACGAACAAAGGAATTGGAAAGACCTACTATGGATAGCTGAATATGCATATAACAATTCTTTGCATTCAAGCACGGGACAAACACCCTTCTATACCCTTTATGGCAGACATCCACGTACCTCTGAACTAGACCTTCCAGCTAGCTTGGAAATGGCAGCGGTAAAGACTCTACACACAACCATTACTCAGGCTTTCAAAAGGGCAAAGGAACATCTTATTCATGCCAAAGAAGAGATTCGCCGACCAACACCGGAAAAAGGCCCCTGATTATCAAGTAGGAGACAGTTTGGTTAGCCGCTAAATTCGTACCAATCAAGGGAACCCGGACCTTTCATCCCAGATTCTTAGGAGCCTATACCATTAAGGCAATTCTCAACCCAGTAGCCGTGAAACTGGATTTACCACCTAATCTGCAAATCCACCCGGTATTTCATGTGTTGTCCCTGAAACCAATGCAACCCGGCACACGGATTGGGACACCACCACCTAAGCCCATACTTGTTGACGGAGAACCAGAATTCGAAGTCAACGATCTCTTGGACTCTAAATACTCTAGGACCAAGCTATATCATCTCATTGATTGGAAAGGATTTGGATCACAAGATAGATCCTGGGAGCCCAGTGAGAACATCCATGCACCACGTCTAATCAGGAAATTCCATCGGAACTTCCAAACCAGGGCCAGACAGAAGGAACACCATGGGAGGGGCCTTAGGGGGTAGTGGTGTCACGACCCTTGCCCAAACCCATTGGCCAGGTGGAGTCAGGACTCGGGCCTCTAGAGCCTGGCATCCTCTTCCAAAACCTCTTGGGGCCAGTCCTGGTGCCTATGGCGCCAGGCTCATACACCATGAAAACAATGTGCTGGGGAACTACTTTATTGTGTTGTCAGCTAACATGGAGGCATCCACATAGCTTGGTTTCTTGTATCCAAGCTATGCTGTCTAGTGTTTTGGGTGTGGTAGCCTAGGTACTACTTTACCTGGAATATTTTGTTGGGGCAATTTAAATCACACCCGAGCAAGACAACACGCTTCGCGTTACTTTGCAGCTTGCAACGTGACGCTCACCGTGTCCAGCTATACCCCCGAACCTTGGAGAAGCAGAACCTGCATGGAGACAAAAGGAACATCATTAGCAGCAGCATCTTACCTGCAGTCTTCATCTTTAGTTACTCGCAGCTCCTGAGAACAGCCTTCCTTGGATCAGCACGCCTCCCGGACTGCACGACCTGATAGAGGAAGATGGAGGCAACATTAAGAAAGCAGAAGTGAAATTGCAAATTATGAACTGCTCAAAAGGCTTACCTGGCTGGTCGCCTCTCGGCTGGCACCATTTCGGAAATTCCATAGCGCTGAAGAACACCGACCTGCAAGGAAAGAAGACAAAACAGGTTAGCAAAGGCAAGCCATTGCAGCGCTGCGCATAGCGCTTACTTACCGCACCATAGCGCTCTTAAAGCGCCATCATTTACCAGTGGGGCTCAACCAAGCCAGTTCGCCACGCTGAAGCTCTGCATACCTAAGGGAGAAAAAGAGACATTATTAAACAAAGAGAGGCATGCATGATAGCAACAATACTAAAGAACAGCAATAAGACCTACCTGAACGATATCAAACGGGCCGGCGTCAGTGAATTAACTGGACCGCACACGCCCATGAAAGACAACGCGCCCCTGCAAAGAAGGCAGGACGGAGAGCACACCTAACTCTACCACAAGGCAGAACCTTCCCCGCAGACCACATCTGGGCAAAACTGAGAAGCATACCAGTGAGTAACACAGCTGGGTGGCGTCCCTGTGGATACCGGGTGAGCGTAACATCGACATGCAAGTGTTGAAATGGCCCATTTGGCCTGGGAATGACTCCTCTCATTACTTTTAATGTGTGCCCAGCAGTGAATTGCTGGCAGATTATGCAGTTCACCATAAAAAATGCAACATGCTCCGCTAAATTCGGTATGAACCAGTCTTCCGCAAGCATTGCTGCTAGATTCTCTTTTGACATATGCGCTGGGTAATGTTACTGCTCCAGCACTATTTTTAATAGGGCTACAGGCATCACCGGTTTACCAGTGCTGTCTTGTCGTCACAAGCTGTCAGAGGGATTTAAAGAACACCCTCGACGTTTCCACAGGTTTTTCTCTTCCTGCGGTGCCTCCCCATGGAGCTCCATTAATTGGGTTTGCCCTAGATCGTTATAGGCTTCAGAAGTTGCTCGAGCAACCATCATCCTTTCATTGGTGCACGCCACATCCACTTCCATAATCATCTCACTTTTGGATGCCGTACACTTGGCTTCTATGTCTGCAGCTTGGTTCCCGCGTGAGAGAAAATCTGTCTCCTTGTGTGGGCGGCGCATTTCACGACTGCTATGCCCACTGGGAGCTGTAGTGCCTTAATCAGCATGTCCAATAAGGCGGCGTGCTGCACTGGCGTGCCGCGCGGTCGGAGGTAGCCCCTCCTTTTCCAGCGTGCTAAGTCTGCGTGCACTGTTGACGTCACAGAGGCAGAGTTACTGTACACCGTTACTTCCTGGTCTGCATGATTCTCAATGGCGAGTATCAACGCCAATAGTTCTGCATCCTGTGCTGAATAATGAGATGGTATTTGTGCACTAGGAAGTACTTGAAACTCCATTTGCTGTGTGCTTCATCACAGCAACGTTTGTGTATCTTTGCCCATCATTTTGTTCGATTCTCGATGACCGTCAATAAAGACGATCTCTCCTCCTGCCAAGGCATTTTCTTTCACCCTGGGAATTTCATCATAGAATTCTTCATAGTTTGCGCAGTCATGTATCGGCTCTCCCTCAGTGATTGGATCTGCAATGAAAATGGCTGGGTTTACTATCTTACATCAGATTATTTTAATCAATGTGTTTGATATGATCACTTCATAAACCGAAGCTCTCTGAGATGTCAATGTTCCCTATGGTTTCTCTAGAATGGCAAATAGTGAGTGCTCGACGTACAACGCCATGTAGCATCCCATTACATTGGCTGTAGCCTCCTCTATGGCGAACGCTGCGGCAGCGAAACTTTTGTTTGCATGGGAAGTGGCCTCTCATTACTGGGTCCAGATTCCCACTATAGTATGCTAGGGGTTTGTACCCCAAGGAGGTTTTTTGAGTGAGTACTGCCGTCATGACGCTGCTATTTTTGTGTGAAATGCTCCTGGTTTTAGTTTAATTTTCACTTCTCCCACCCCCTTCAAGAGGCCTACGTCATAGGGTCCAGTAGTCCACACTGAAACAGGCACTTTAGCTATGTCGCCATCAAAATATTCGGGACGTTTCAGTGCTAACGTCATTCTCTGAGGTACCTCTCTTTTGATCATTTTTACCAGAAAGGTGACACTTCTACCATTGTCTGTTCTTCGAGTAGATCGTCATTGGTGACGTCAGTCACTCGATATCCTTCTTCGATGGCGATAATCGCGCACCATTGTCTGCCCTGATCATCGTAACCGTCAACTAGCACCACTTTCCCTCGCACTGCAGCTGCGTGTATTATCAAGGGAAATACTTGGCCCTCCTCCTCGCGCATTGGTATTCTAGGTCTGAATAAGAACTCATCAGGGGCTCTCATTACTTTATCTGCAAGGCCTGGCAATCCCGCCATAAGCACACGCATGCCATATGCGAAAATGTCTGGCTTTAATGGTATGGCCCTCATGGCTGTGTCCTGAGTGTCATGATGCCCGCTCCCGGGGAGCCGGTTCAAGCCCTGCGTCCCCGAAAGCGAACATCCAGTCCCCAAGGAAGGACCCAGCAACCCCATATAGGGGCCCTTTGGACAGTGTCCTGGCACCATAGGCGCCAGGCTCATTATGGAAGTGCTTGGGTGCACTTACCTGATGCAGACCATGCTGCAGGATCCCGGCCTCCTTGAGGCCTGAAAGGAACTACTTTACCTGTGGGACTAATTTACCATCCGGGTGTGGTCGGGGAAGGATACATACCTGATTGGCGGAGGGATACATACCTGGAACTTCTTCCAAGGCTATTTAAACTCCACCCGAACAGCCACACGTGCTTTGCGTTGTTCTGCATCTAGCAGCTGGACGCTCACCGTGTCTGCTCCTGCATCCTGACTTCTGCCACGCCTGCCAGCATCCTGGATCACCTGCAAAGGAAGAGAAGAAGAGAACAGAAGAAGGAAAAGTCCTTACCTGCTAAATCCGCATCCCGGAGACATCTCGCCGACAATCCTGAAAAGGAAGACTTTTATTTAAAAGCTCATTGCGTCGATCGCTGCAGCGCCGCATTCCACTCACCTTTACAGGGCACCTCCATGTTCAGCAGCGATCATCCGGATTCGCAGTCACGCCCCAGCGCCTAGGGAGAAAAAGACCAGAACAAAAGGTGAGAGAGAGAGAAGGGAACAAGGAAAGCTAAATCTCCATGTTAAGACTTACCTGTTGATTCATTCCCTCTTCATTTCGGGTCCGCGCCGCATCCTGGCATTTCCGGACCCAGGTCCCTAAGGGGAAAAAAAGACATCAGCGTTAATGAGCGAATGAAAAGACATTACCAAAAAACGCTCATTAAAGACTTACCTGATTTCTACAAGGATTTCACCTCTCATCTCGGGTCGGTGCCTGTTCCCCGGCATTCCGTACCCCGGCCCCTATGGGGAAAAAGACTCTAGCATTAGTACATTAATGCATGGACACAAGGGGTACCTCTTATCAAAAAAACGTACCTGGAAGCCAAGCAAGTTTGGTTCTCGCCAATCCGAAAATCCAGTGAAGTAACTGGATACCAACGCGCCCCTGCATCAGAAGCAGGATGGAGAGCTCGTCCTTCCAGACCCTAAGGTGAGACGCTATGAGGAATCACAGAAGGGTTTCGAGGAGGGTGAGAGGGGAAAGTGGGAGGCTGATTGCATTACCCCGCAGACAGTTAATCCCCTATTTTCTCATACAGAAGGATACTTCTGCGAGCCAGACAAGCCAGATTTGGGGGCCCGGTCCAGTCCGTCTTCCGAACCCTGCACATCACCTTAGAAGAGGTCACAGCAGCGCGAACCAGGCCAGCGCCTCCGTGGGAGTCAGGTGAGCGTTACAGAACACAAAGCCTTCCTACAAATTCCCACCCAGGCGCTATGGAAAGTTCTGAGACTGATCAGTTGGCCCAATTACTGGGGGAATTACGGGCCGAAGTACATGCCGCTCGTCAAGAGACTAATGCCCTCAGGAGGGAATTAATAATATCAAAGGAAAGAACTGATGACCTGGCCAGACAGCTTTTGCAAGGTCAAGCTGGGCAAACTCCTCTACCCGGTTCCAAAGGGAACCCCGCTCCTGTGGTTTCCAGTAACCCTGTGCAGATTAATCTACCTGGAAACATGCCGCTGGCCCCACCCGAACGCTTTGCTGGGGACCCCAAACGATTCGCCGAATTCATGAATCAGTGTCATTTGCACTTCCTATGCAAACCTGGGGCCTTCCATAATGATCAGACCAAGGTAGCCTTTGTATTGTCATATCTCAGCGGCTGCGCTGCCGATTGGTCAGTTCCACTGGTTACTCAAGATAACCCGATTCTCCGTGATTTTCAAAGGTTTCAAGCAAGCATGGAAAGGTTATTTGCTCGACACTCTCAGGGGCAGGCTCTGGATGACAAACTTCTATCCCTGCGACAGGGCAATCAGGACCTCCTATACTATATTGCAACCTTTAATAGACTAATTGTGGAAACGGGATGGCCAGAGGATAAGAGTCACGTTGTTTTATCGAGGCCTATGCGGAGAACTTAAAGATGTCTTGGCCCAAGTTGTAAATCCGCCCCAAGAATGCAAAGAGTATATAGACTTAGTGGTCCAATTGGATCACAGGCTTCAAAACAGAAAAGCAGATCGGTCCAGGTTTGAGACCCGGGTGTTGGTCAAGACCCATGCTAATCCCAAGGGAGTTGATGTCTCTGAGCCTATGCAAATTGGAGGGGTTAAAGGATCCTTAACTCAAAAGGAACGTGAAAGGAGGCGGCAGTTAAAATTATGTCTTTATTGTGGGAATTCTGGACACTTTCTACGAGATTGCCTGGCAAAACCGCCCCGAAAGGCGGTAGGAGCCGCTGATAAAAACCATGAAGACTCTGTTTCGGGAAACGACTACGCCCGACAAGTGTAGGGGTCCGCTTGCCGAGCTTGAAAACTAACTCTCAGACCTTGCATTTCATTGTGCCAATGGTTCTCGTAGATCCAGAACAGCCTAAGCGGTTGCATGCAATAAAGGCATACATCGATAGTGGGGCTATTGGAAACTATGTGGATCGTGAATTGGTCTCTAGGATTAACCTCCCTCTCCGTCCTAAAACCAGCAAAGATGTCATCACCACAGTCGATGGAACTGAAATTGCCTTGGGGCCGGTAACACATTCCACTACTGAGGTGACTCTTATTGGTCCCGACGGCCATTGGGAGGGTGTTGTGTTTGATGTAATCAAGGCTCCACAGTTTCAGGTTATTCTTGGAATCCCTTGGTTAGAGACACATAATCCTCGATGTGATTGGCGAGCTAAGAGAATAACCTTCCCGGATTGTACACAAACCTGCTACCCAGAAAACCTGAAGATTAATCTAGCATCTGTAACCTCTGCCTCCATGCAACTACCTCCGGAATACCAAGACTTTCAGGACGTCTTCCAAAAGGAACAGGCCAACACGTTACCTCCTCACAGATCGTACGATTGCCAAATCGATCTGGTGCCCGGTGCACAACCCCCTTGTAGCAGGATTTATGCCCTTACCGAACCTGAGAATCTGCATTTGAGACAATATTTGGCTCAATACCTAGCTAATGGTTTTACTCGTCCGTCAAAGTCCCCGGCATCCTCGGCTTTGTTCTTCGTGCCCAAAAAAGAAGGCGACCTTAGACCTTGTATCGATTATCGCGCATTGAACCAGATAACGGTTAAAAACCGTTATCCTCTGCCTCTGATCCCTGAACTCCTTGACCAGGTGAAGGATGCTTGCATATACACCAAGTTAGATCTCCGGGGGGCTTATCATCTGGTACGAGTTAAAGAAGGCGACGAATGGAAAACTGCCTTCCGTACTAAATACGGATTATTCGAGTACCAGGTGATGCCTTTCGGATTGTGTAACGCGCCGGCTGCCTTCCAATACTTCATGAATGATGTCCTTCGGGAACTCATCGATGTTTGTGTTGTCGTATATATCGACGACATTCTGGTGTACTCCTCTTCGGAATCTGATCACAGAAAACACGTCAGGGCAGTACTTGAAAAACTGCACCAACACAAACTATTTGCTAAATTGGAGAAATGTGTTTTCCATACCACAGAAGTCGAGTTTCTAGGTTTCATCCTGACACCCAAAGGAGTCCGAATGGACTCAAGAAAGGTGGATGCCATCCTCAAATGGCCATCACCTAGCTCTGTAAAAGGGGTTCAAAGCATGCTCGGCTTTGCCAATTTCTATCGCAGGTTTATCCCGGAATCTTCACGCGTGGTACAACCCATTACTGCACTCTTGAGGAAAAATAAACATTTTGAATGGTCTGAAGAAGCCGAGCAGGCCTTTCAGGAGTTAAAAGCTAAGTTTACCTCTGCACCTATATTGAAACACCCGCGTCCAGATCTCCCTTATGTCGTCGAGACTGACGCATCCAGCCTAGCCATGGGAGCTGTCCTGTCCCAAAGAGATCCCGAAACCAACCAACTGCATCCCGTAGCATTTTGGTCCAGAAAATTCTCGCCACCCGAGGTTAATTATGCAATCACGGACAAAGAACTGTTAGCCATTAAGTACGCTTTTAAAGCCTGGTGGCATTATCTGCTTGGCGCTCGACATACCATCACAGTGATCACTGATCACCGGAATTTACAGTATTTGAAAACCGCCAAGGCTCAGTCATCACGGCAGCTCTGATGGGCTTTGTTTTTCACTGAATTTGATTTTGTGATTACCTATCGACCTGGCTGCAAGAATGGCAAAGCAGACGCCTTATCCCGAATTGGAATGGGAGAATCTGATACAAACTCAGAACCAGTACCAATAATTCCCGAACAGAGGATTCTAGGCATGACTTTGTTACAGACGCTTGAAGACATTCAAGCCAGAGTGAAACAACTCCTGGACCCTACAACCTTACAGGATTGGATACAAAAGGGATCAGACTTTACCATAGATAATGGTTTACCTTATTTCCAAGGACGCTTATTCCTGCCACATAAGGAATTACACGAACTAGGTATTTCCGGTTATCATGATGCATTAATAGAGGGACACCCCGGTATTGCCAAGACAGAGGAAAAGGTGAAACGACAATTTTGGTGGCCCTCTTGGCGAAAAGATGTTAAATCTTTTGTGATGTCCTGTGGTGTTTGCGCCCAAACTAAAAGTCAAAAGAAAAGACCAGCCGGTCTCCTTCAACCTCTAGACATACCGCCAGCACCCTGGCACACCCTATCAATGGATTTTATTACGGACCTGCCTCCTTGTTCGGGGTACAATACTATTCTGGTAATTGTGGATTTGTTTTCCAAAATGGCCCACTTTATTCCTTTGAAAGGTTTACCTTCAGCTTCTGTCCTAGCCAAAGAATTCCTCGAAAATATTGTTTGGCTACAGGGATTCCCATCTATACTAATCTCTGACCGGGGAAGCCAATTCATTTCCCACTTCTGGCACAAATGTTGTCAAATGGCGCAGATCGACGTAAGATTATCGACCAGTCACCACCCTCAGACCGATGGTCAGACCGAGAGGACAAATCAGACCCTTGAGCAATACTTACGGTGTATGTTACAGCAATCTGAAAGCAACTGGAAAGACATTCTTTGGATAGCCGAATACGCATATAATAATTCGGTACACTCTGGAACTGGCCACAGTCTTTTTTATACTTTGTTTGGGCATCACCCTCGAACCTCAAACCTTGACTCACCTCGGAATGCCTGCAGTAGAACATCTGCATTCTACAATTACCCAAGCCTTCAAAGAGGCAACTACGCATTTACAACAAGCCAAGAGAAAATACAAGGAGAATGCTGATCTACATCGGAGTGAAGCACCTCCGTATCAGATTGGGGATCAAGTGTGGTTAGCTACCAGACATTTACCACTCAAAGGGCCTCGAACTTTTAACCCAAAATATCTGGGACCTTATTCTATTACGGCATTAATTAACCCAGTGGCTGTTAAACTTGATTTACCAGCTAGTATGCGAATTCACCCTGTTTTTCATGTGTCACTTCTGAAACCAGTGGTACCCGGAACCCGACTACTCAAACCTCCAGAACCTATTCTAATAGATGGGGAGCCCGAATTCGAAGTGAAGAACATTTTAGACTCAAAAATGTTTAGGTCAAAACTGTTCTACCTAATTGATTGGAAGGGGTACGGACCTCAGGAGAGGTCGTGGGAACCCAGCGACCATGTGCATGCACCTCGATTAGTCAGGAAATTCCACCGACACTTCTCAGACAAACCAAAACCCCCGGAGGGAACAACCTTGGGGGGGGGGGGTGCTGTCATGATGCCCGCTCTCGGGGAGCCGGGTCAAGCCCTGTGTCCCCGTAAGCCGACATCCAGTCCCCAAGCAAGGACCCAGCAACCCCATATAGTGGCCCTTTGGACAGTGTCCTGGCGCCTATGGCACCAGGCTCATAAGACATCAGTCCTGGCGGCATAGGCGCCAGGCTCATTATGGAAGTGCTTGGGTGCACTTACCTGATGCAGACCATGCTGCAGGATCCCGTCCTCCTTGAGGCCTGAAAGGAACTACTTTACGTGTGGGACTAATTTACCATCCGGGTGTGGTCGGGGAAGGATACATACCTGATTGGAGGAAGGATACATACCTGGAACTTCTTCCAAGGCTATTTAAACCTCACCCGAACAGCCACACGTGCTTCGCGTTGTTCTGCATGTAGCAGCTGGACGCTCACCGTGTCTGCTCCTGCATCCTGACTTCTGCCACGCCTGCCAGCATCCTGGATCACCTGCAAAGGAAGAGAACAGAAGCAGGAAAAGTCCTTACCTGCTAAATCCGCATCCCGGAGACATCTCGCCGACAATCCTGAAAAGGAAGACTTTTATTTAAAAGCTCATCGCGTCGATCGCTGCAGCGCCGCATTCCACTCACCTTTACAGGGCACCTCCATGTTCAGCAGCGATCATCCGGATTCGCAGTCACGCCCCAGCGCCTAGGGAGAAAAAGACCAGAACAAAAGGTGAGAGAGAGAAGGGAACAAGGAAAGCTAAATCTCCATGTTAAGACTTACCTGTTGATTCATTCCCTCTTCATTTCGGGTCCGCGCCGCACCTTGGCATTTCCGGACCCCGGTCCCTAAGGGGAAAAAAAGACATCAGCGTTAATGAGCGAATGAAAAGACATTACCAAAAAACGCTCATTAAAGACTTACCTGATTTCTACAAGGATTTCACCTCTCGGCTCGGATCGGTGCCTGTTCCCCGGCATTCCGTACCCCGGCCCCTATGGGGAAAAAGACACTAGCATTAGTACATTAATGCATGGACACAAGGGGAACCTCTTATCAAAAAAACTTACCTGGAAGCCAAGCAAGTTTGCTTCTCACCAATCTGAAAATCCAGTGAAGTAACTGGATACCAACGCGCCCCTGCATCAGAAGCAGGATGGAGAGCTCGTCCTTCCAGACCCTAAGGTGAGACGCTACGAGGAATCGCAGAAGGGTTTCGAGGAGGGTGAGAGGGGAAAGTGGGAGGCTGATTGCATTACCCTGCAGACAGATAATCCCCTATTTTCGCCTACAGAAGGATACTTCTGCAAACCAGACAAGCCACATTTGGGGGCCCGGTCCAGTCCGTCTTCCGAACCCTGCGCATCACCTTAGAAGAGGTCACAGCAGCGCGAACCAGGCCAGCGCCTCTGTGGGAGTCAGATGAGCGTTACACTGAGCATGCTTTAATCATTTCACATACATTAGAGTAGTGCATTCCTAGAGCATGTTATGCCCTCCTCTGTGAACGAAATTGTCATGTTCAACTTTGTCATTAGGTCTCGACCCAAAATCTTTACTGGGGTCTGGCGTGAGTATAATAAGGGTACATTCATTTTGCACTCTCCTATCGAGACTGCGAGTGCGTTTGTAAAGGGAACTCGACTTTGAGCTCCTGTGAAACTGTATCTATGGCCTCGCCGGACAAGGAAAAGTTGCCTTCACGTATGCACGAGCGTGTTGCACCTGTGTCTACTAGGAAAGAATAATCTCTGCCCCCTATAACAACATCCACCCTAGGTTCCCTGTGAGGGTCTGGTGTCACTGATAGGATAGAGCACATCAGGGTTCTCGGTGATCTGTCCTAGTTCATATACAAATTTGGTCCACTGCGCACTTGTGGATTTTCCCCATCCCCATTGTTGCTTCCCCTTCCTGTGTTTTGGGTCTGCCCTGTGCTCGTCGTTTGTGACACTTGCAATGGTGCCTGTTGGACTTTTCCCTGTGGAAAATTGACCATGCTCTGGGGTTGTATTCCTTGTTGCGCTCCTGGCACTTGTTGTTGCACCTTGTGATTCTGTGCAACGCCCTGTTGTACAACTGCAGGTGGATTCGCCATGCCTGCTCCCATCCCTTGGCCGTTCTGCACCATGCCTTGATTTCTGCATGTGCGCACCAAATGACCTGTCATTCCACACAGCCAACATACTGGCGGTGGTCGGATTATTTACCCATTTGACATATCCGGGTTTCCATTTTGCACGTTTTGAAAGCCTCCCTGGCTGCTCTGCCATCCTCTTCCCCTAAATCCTCTCCCCCGTGGGTAAAATCCTATGTTAACCTGATTAATCTGTTGTGGACTGGCCACCTGCTGCATGCTTTGTTCAGCTGCATTAGTTAGCGTGGCTCCTTCAAGAGCAAACTTAGCTAGTTTCTTCTGCATGAGTCTCGCTTCCTCACCCTTTCGAGTTGCTTCCTTCTTTTGATTCTTTCCTTGTAATAGTCTACAATAATGTGCGATAGTGAACTGTATTTCAGCCCAAGGTATAGCCTCAACTCCTAACAATTTCTTGAGTTGTTTCTGCACTAGTTCTGGCAAACCTTAGCACAATATATGGTAAAACACAGGTATGGATTTTGTCCAAGATTCATTTGTTTCGAGCACCCATGCGTCTTGGAAATTCTGTATATAAATTAACGGATCTTCAGAATCCTTCATATTTCGAGTCATTATGGCTTCCATATCGGAAGTATCTGGGTAAAGCACTCGTAGCACTTTCCATACTGCTGCTCTGCAATTGTTAAATGGCGTTCTATCATGTGCGGTATTGCTCGTGGTTACACCAGGGAACCCGTGCTCATGCCCACACATCGTCTGCTCTCTCACCAAGTATGGCGATTAGGAGACCCTTAATGGCTAACGTGTTTCCCCGTCATTTTTTCTAACTCATGTATCCATTTTACGTGTCCCGATGTCAGCATTGGAAGCTTGTTTTTCAAGTTTTCCTGATCCATGTGTGGCCATGGAATATATTGTGGCCTGACTCCCCCCTTCTCTAGTAGCGGAAATTGGAATGTGTAGCCCTCCTTTTCTTCTCTCATTGTTTTCCGGTCTATAGCAGGGGTAACATTCCCGCATCGCCATCTACCTGGCAATGTCCTCAGCCTGTCCACATAGGGCAGTGAAGACACCCCCCTCTGACCGTGAGACACTTCTTCATGTCGGCCAGACTGCGTGGCTGACTGATGCTCTCAGAGCAGACTTGCTAGCATCTGACCATCGTGTCCCTTTTTCTTTTGGGAGTCGTCCTTCACTCTGCCTCCCTCCTCCTCTTTCCTTGCGCTCCTCTCCTTCGGAGTCGGGCATTGTGTGTTCCCAATTTATGCAACTTCTTGTATCCCCTTTATTCCTACCTATTTCTAGTCTATCCAGGGAAAGGTCTGATTCCCACTACTTCGGGTGATATCCTGAGTGTCATACAGTTGAGTGCTTTCCAAGCACTCGTTTTACTTTTCTTCTTGGGGTATTTGTTCTAGCCCCATTTCATCATATATTTATCGATCGTTTCTCTGATGCTTCTGGTGTCGAAGTCATCATCAATATTCGCCCTACATGTACCTGGTACTGAATCGTACGCAGGAAAGAATTCTTCAATGTCTTCCTAGTATACAACTGGATCGGGTTTTTTAACCTCTCTCTCCAGATATTCAAGATCGCGTGCTCTGTCTTCACTTACGTTCTATATCATCATCAAATTCTTTGCGCTTTCTCGCCTCTTCTCTGACCCTGTCTTCTTCCTTTCTCTTTTCATTTCTACGTTCATCTGCCCTTCGTATTTGCTCATCTCTTCGTCTCCTTATTCTTTTCTCACGTATCCTTTGCTCTTCTTCTAACCTTTACTGTTTCTGTCTGTCTTGGTCATCGGCTGCTCTTGGGTTGCGATCGAGCTGTTTTTCTTGCTCCTCGCGATATAGCTGTTCTCGCCTTTGTCTGTCTTTCCTCCTTATTCTTTCGTCTCTTAATTCCTTTTCTTTCCCATTTCTCTGTGTCTTATCTAACCTCTCTTTTTGCCTTGCGTCATCAATGCCTTTTATCATAGAATTTCAATAAATTTGTCCTCCCATCCATTCATCTTCTGCAAATGCTATCTCATCAGTTCTGTCTCCGCTCCCTTTCCATCTCTTCCCTTCTCTCTCTTTGACGAGAGATGCACTTGGCTGTGCCTGATCCTTTCTTTCATCATCGCGCCTCCCCTTGTCCCTTGGGACTGTGGAGGTAATATTCTTGTCCTTATCTGTCCCTTGATTTTCATCACTACTATGTGTAAGTGACTCATATCCGGGGTTGCTGTACCACTTGGCTGCTTTAAAGGAAAGGTTCTCCCAAAAATGTTTATTGCAAAAAAAAAATGGGCAATAATAAAAAAAATCTTTTGAAGCTACCGCAAACATAAATACAACGTTATTGTGTTTGAAACCGCTGCGGTTTTTCTTTCCAAGTTTCTCAGGCTCCTCCGGCTCGGAGGAGCCTGAGAAACTTGGAAAGAAAAACTGCAGCGTTTTTGAAACACAACTGCGTTGTGTTCCTGCTGCCGTGGCTATCACTTTGGGTCTCCGGTGCTCCCCCAGGGGAGCACCGGAGACCCAAAGTGAAAGCCAAGGCAGCAGAAACACAACGCGGTTGTGTTTCCATGCCGCAGTGTTTCTGCCTAAAGCTGCTTTCCAATTTGGGGCTTTTGGGCTCCACGGCCTAAAGCTGCTTTGGGCTTTCGGGCTCCCGTGGAGCCCGAAAGCCCCAAATTGGAAAGCAGCTTTAGGCAGAAACACTGCGGCATTGAAACACAACCGCGTTGTGTTTCTGCTGCCTTGGCTTTCACTTTGGGTCTCCGGTGCTCCCCTGGGGGGGAGCACCGGAGACCCAAAGTGATAGCCACGGCAGTAGAAACACAACGCGGTTGTGTTTCAAAAACGCTGCAGTTTTTCTTTCCAAGTTTCTCAGGCTCCTCCATCCGGAGTAGCCTGAGAAACTTGGAAAGAAAAACCGCAGCGTTTTCAAACACAATAACTTTGTATTTATGTTTGCGGTAGCTTCAAAAGCTACCGCAAACATAAATACATTTTTAAAGCTGCGGTTTTATTTCTAAGTTTTCCAGGCTCCTCCAGCCCGGAAAACTTAGAAAAAAAAAAAACGCAACTAGTGTTTATTTTTATTTTAAAAAATAGCACTTACCGAGATGCAGCTGCAGCTTTTCTGCCTGTAGTCTCCGGTCTGCGTCCCGGCACCAATGAAAGAAAAGCCACCCAGTGGTAGCTTTTGTTTACTACAGCTGGCTGGCTTTTCCTTCATTAGTGCCGCAAAAGCCAAAGCAAGCACAGCGGCGGGCACCCATTTCACAAAATGGATGCCCCCATGTGCTTCCCTTTTGAGCTTCATTTTCTTAAAATTTTACGTAGGGACTTAAAAAAAATCGATTGGCACTTTTTTTTTTTATTATTGCCCATCTATTTTTGCAATAACATTTTTTGGGCGAACCAGTTCCCTCAACGGGTATAATCCCTCGACCTTACTTCCTTCATCTTTCGTTTCAGGTGGGGCAGGTGGCGTGGTAGGCGTCTCACCCCCCTCAGTGCATACATTGAGTGTTCAATCTGTTGGCGGCTCTTCCTCTTTTGTCTGTTCGTACTTTTTCCACAATTGAAGAATAGCAAGGCGTTTTTCTAACTTCTTGCCTGCATAAGTGTCATGCAAGTATGTAGTCATATGTTGTAAGACAGTTTTAGATAAAGACCCATTTTGTGGCCACAGCATAAACATCTTGTGGGCAGTACCTTTAACTAACTCTGTGCTATACTTCTTTAGCTTGGTTGCGTGTTTTGGCAATTGCTTGCATAAGTGTGCTAATGGAGTTATGTCTTCCATGTTTAAATCTGTTCCCTTTCCTCTTATATACCAATTGCCAATGCTTTCGTGTGGCTTAAACAACTTGTGACATTATGAGCGAGCACCAAACACTGCAAGCTCCAATCCAAATTTTAAACAAAAATGTAACATATTCCAATTTATTCTAAAACATCAAGTCGTGTGCGATTCCATCTCAGCTATTGGATTGCGTAAACATTTTTGAATCCGTTCTCTTAAAAAATTTCACTTATGACGTCACAGCAGAAAACATGTACGACAGATGTTTAACAGACTAGACAGACACCAGCTAGACACAAATATCTCTGCCTCTAATCATTACCCCTTCATGGAGTGTAAACAAACCCCTTTCACGACGTCTTTAAACGTTGTGGTAGTCTATTTGTTCCCCATTATGTGGGACTCTGGGTACACATTTCTTCTGGCTGCTATATTTAAAGTGCAGGAATAAGGCAAATCCTCTCTCTTCTCAGGTGTCCACCCCAGTAACCTTATATATATATATATATATATATATCTTCTCTACTTCTAACTATATTTTGTTTTTCCCTCCTCCCTCCGTTACCTTTTCCCTTTACTTGTTCTAAGTCATGCAGTGTTTGCCAAAGCACTACATTTTTGTTTCACTCACCGTTCGCGTTGTTCGTCTCTGGACCCTTGGGATCACCGCCTTCTTCAGCTCTACGCCCAATCAGCTGCTCATAGGAATGGGAAGGGATATGTGGGAAAACGGGTCCCTTCATGCCCTTACTGCAGTTTTCTTGCTTACACTACCATTGTCTAGGGGGAGCTTTACGGTCTACTCAGCCGAATGGCAAAGGACTCGTGATATTGCTGAAGACCTAGAGTTACTTTATGTCAACGGTTAATAGGTGTCTTACTTCAATCAATAATCGATAGTCGATAAACTATCCTCTGCTACCAAGTGTACCAAGAGACCCCCGGCTGGCCCATAGAGTCAGGGTTTGCTCTGCCGTACTTTAAGACGAGATAGCTGCACATCGAGATGGATGGGGGTGCAGGGTCTCTTACTCCAACACCATTCAATAAGGACAACTCAATGGTTTGGCAAAGGGGAGTCCGTTTAATGACGAGTACAAAAAATGGGGAAACATGGAAATCGACAGCAGTGTGACAGCCCGTCTCGCTTCAACTCCGTCAAACTTCATACAAAACATAACTTTTATACTCAGAATGCGTCATAATCTGACGTGTAACACTCAAAGTTAACATGCAATTCTATTGGTTGGGAAAAGGTAACTTTAATATAGGTGCTATATCTGTATATGGTAACGGAGTGAGGGGATTGGGTAAATGCCGTCAGGTGGGCATCTATCGTAGGTGTGAAACCGTGCCTCCTTTCGCTCAGCTGGTCACGTGCTAGTACACCATGAATTTGCCTCGTTTCTCTCCATTTATGCATTTGATTTTCGTTTCACAATGCCACCTGCATTCGCTTTCGTATCTCGATTCTTCAGAGGCAGGATATTCTGTTCTTCGCTTTAATTAAATGTAGCTACTGTCTACAGCAGCTTCTATCTATGTGAACTCGGCTTCCCTGGCACGAGCTGCCTCTGCCGAGTTTCGATTCAGCCCTTTTCCTCTTGATGCTTCAATATGAAACATCTTGCGTTTGGCCTGGAATAACCTGGTTGGTTCTGCTGTTTGTACAAAGTGGACCCGCACTTACAATATTGTGCTTTGTTTTGAGGTAGATTATGTACAATGGCGCTTGCCGCTCTATTATTCTACTTAGCGTAGCAAGCCGCACTGTTTTCTTTAGCTTCTTGTGGTTCCAAGCATATGTACAGGCGTTAGCTGGTTGAATATCTTCATCATGCTTTCAGCTTAAGCTCTCTTGTATTTTAACAATGTTCTCTTCTTTTAGTTTCACGATATCTTTATTCCTGGCGTTTCGTCTCTTTGTGTCATCCTTGGGTCATCATATCTTCTATCTGTATGTTAGTCCGGGCCCTTGTGACGTCACCATTCGCCCTCCATTAAGGATTTTCTGGTTTCTTCCTGTACAGTGCTTAAGCAATCTTCATTTCGTTTTATTGGCATGTAAGGTGTTCTTAATGGGTACCTTAATGCCCATGGTTGTCTGGTTATTGGCACTTCAATAGGTATTGTTCTTCTTATAGATACTGGGCAGAGCCCTACTGCGGCTCTCTGCTGGTTTATTTGCTTATCATACGTCACATATTTCGGTGTGAATGTTCCTGGTACTTTAAAATGGGCGACTGGCGTGCAGGCTATATTTGGGACCTCCTCTACAAAAGTCTCCACCAATATCATTATTATTGGAATAACCCTTCCCCAGTCAATTGCTAATTAAAATATCCAATGGCAATTGAATAATGGCACTAGACTGGGCACCTGGATTCCAATACAAATTAATAAGTAATAACTGGAAGCTAGACCCTCCCAGATCAATACCTACCGCCTGTAACCCTTCATTATTTGTAGTAACATCACAATGCTTCACTTTTAGAGATAAGTCTTTGGCCACAGCTAGACCCCCTCTGGGCCGACCCACTGCGCCACGCAGAGCGGCTTTAGAATAAGTTACAAAGCCTTCTAAATAGAGAGGGGTTAAGGACATTAATCCTTGGAGAAACAGTTTGTAATGCAGTGATTTTTAGGATATTCATTAGACCACAAGAATTCCAGGACAAAAAGTTGAGCTCATCTACATCAAAGATTAGAGGATGAACCTATCGGCATAGCGATAGCATTTAAATGTGCTACTAGCCAAGACTAAAACATTGAGGGTAACTAATAAGTCTTCATGCAACCCGCTATTAGTTAAAAGAGAATGATCAAAGTTTCTGTGAGCACTAGATAAGGCAGTGCCGTTCTGGGCAAGATTTTTCTCCCCTGTCCCTTTAATTCAGATGAACTCTGAGGCAGGGATTTGTTGTTTAGTTCCAGGGACAAAAAACTTCCCTCAGTAATACACTGGTTTGCAGGGGAAGAATTATGAGACATCGCTAATGAAGAGTGTAAGCTAGCCTCTTCCACCTCTTCATCCTTGACAGGAAGATCATTTTCAACGTTAGCAGGTTCTTGTGGAATAAGAAATTGGGTAATTTTCTTTTGTTTTACTTCGAGCCCTCTTTTAGCAGTAGTTTGTTTTCTCTCCTGCTAGTGATCGAACACTTTCGGACCCCGTGCATCCACAGCCTCATTTAAATCAACAATTTTGTCTACTTGCTTGCGTAAGGGACCTTGGGAACTTCTAGAAGACTTGTTCTTGTTGGAACGAGTGCATTGCTGATTCTTCTACTGTTTTCATTGCTTGTGCATTTTGTGTCGTCTTCCTTCTAGCCTGACTTGTAGGGAAACCTCCTTCTAGTTCTCACACTGGTTGCGCATTAGTAATTGACAAATCCACATTGATGGGGTCTGTATCCAATATAGCCATGGATTGATTGTTGTGATTTGAAGGAGATAGTGTTTTGGAGTTAATTGGTGAGAGTAGAGAAATAGTTGGGTCAAAGAGATCAGGAGAGTGACTCAAATTGGTTGATTGCTCACAAACCCGCAATGTGGAAATTGGAGCATCTACAGTCTTGGGGGCTTCCACCAAATCACTGTAAAGTTGTAGAAAAGTAGCGTTCACGATAAGTGTTCAGGATCCTCTTGCATCAACTCTCTAACTGGCAACAAAGGAGTAGCCTCAAGGCCAGTTGGCCCTCCTCCTGTGTCGGGGCAGAATTACTCATAATTAGAATTGAAAGCAGCCTAACTGACAGTACCTCAGGGCACTCAGGAGTTGTTTGGTGAAGCGAAGAAGGTTGCATTTGGCCTTGGTCTTGCAAGACATGGGAGTCGAAACGAAAAGAAGACCCTGCCGTGTCTCGTGCACAGTGAGAGTGGTTGAGAGGGGAGCATAAAATGTGTGGTACGTTATCAAATGGCTGAACAGTGGTCTGGTGTAGAGTAATTCCAATCTGCAAATTATATGTAAATGTTAAAGTTGCTATTGTAAATAAAGTCTTTCCCTTAAGTGGTAAACGATTGAATATGTATGTGTGGAAGTAACAAGGGCGATAATTCGGATAAATGTGCACACGCTTACTTTTTGCCAACAGTGAAGACAGCTGAGCAGTGGATGCTTCCTTTGGCTTCCTCACGGACTCACCCACAGACCACTTTCTCGCCCACTTGCGTGCGTGCTCCGGACTGTGTATTTCAAGGTTAGCCCTCTTCCTGTATTGTCATGCTGCTAGCCCAGAAATTAAATATGCAGCTACATTTTCGCTCCGTTTTTGAAAATGACTCCAAACGGGCAAGTAAGCCTTCCAAGTGCAAATAGCAAACACAAGATAAAGTCAGACCAATGCAGACCACTTTTGTCAGATTCTCAATATGCAGAGACATTGCCATGCGTCCACTCGGCCCAATATCGACATGCTGGGGCTACATTGCTCTGGAAGAGGAGAACAAAGCTGTCAGACGGATTCCGCTTACTTGCTTAGGTCCACGAAGAGGAATACCATGCTGAGAAGGAGTCTGAGGTGCTGGTGCCTGTGGGACTGCTGGAGATGTAGAGAATTCTTGAGGAGCTGACGTGGCAAGCAGAGAGGACTGCAGCTTCATTCAAAGATGGCCACCAAGCTTTTCAAAGCCTCGGAGGAAAACACAAAGCCCACAGGTGACTCCTATCGCCTCGTGAAGCTTGCATACTACCTGGAAGTGGCTGACAGAAATAGAAACAAGAAAAGTTTGCTGGTTCTAGTGTGGGAAACCTGAGGGTTTCTCACCCACTAGTTACCGTCCAGGTGGCCAGGACCCACACATCGCTTTTAGATCCAGTTCCTGGGGTGGACCATTGCGGGAGGATCACCTGGATGGGGGGTCTTCAGGGAGTGGAAGTGGGACACTGGACGGCGAGATGCAGTATCCCCTTCCCTGTAACACTTTTAACCCATCCTACCCTGTAGGATACGTAAGGTCTCAAACCCCCCCCCCACCCCGTGCCCCTTCTTCGACACAAATACTTTCTCGCGGACGACTCGGTCTGAAAGAAAACAGACTAACACCCGAACCATATAACTACAGTGGTCTGGCAGGGTCAGGCAATTACTGATCATTACACACACCTGACTTCGATCACACTTCCCCACACGGGTAAAAGGCGGAGCCCGAAAGTACACTCTGAGCAAGGCAAAGCATACAAGGAAGTAGCAGTTCCAAGATGGCAGTTTAATATAAGGCGGAAGACGGCAAGACCGAAGAGGATTGCAAGGAGAGAAATAACTTTGACCTTTTCACCGACACACCGCATCTTTCAAGAGCCTTCAAAAGTAGTAAACGTAACACCTGGAATAAAAGCTAAATAATCCTGCATTCTGTGTGGTAGGTACCCGGAACCTGCCACGTCGATAGTCAACGTGGGGAGAAGCTTTTGCCGCTGTGGTACTGTCTTTGGCTCCTCCAACAAAGCAGCACCTATTTCAAAAAAGGTAGCAGGCGCTCCTCTCCAGAAAGAACATGGCATGATAACTAGTTCTGATATGAAAGTTTGCAGCACATGCTTTTTTTGCTCACTGTACCTTTCACAGATGGGAAATATCCATTTGCATATCAGTCTTTGTCTGGAGAGGAGCGCCTGCTACCTTTTTTGAAATATTCGCAAGGAACTTGGGGTTGGTCACCCTGAGTTACCTGGGGGCAACCAGACGTGGACTCCCTGCTCACTGTGCTCAGAGAGGCACAGCTTCAGCTCACTGATGAGGCCCAACAAGGATGAAACACGTGTATGGGGTTGCTGTTGGTACTCTTGTTCAGAGAGGAATTGCCATAGCATTTCGGTGCTGGACTGCCCATGTGGGCAGGACAAAGACTGATATGCAAATGGATATTTCCCATCTGTGAAGGGTACAGTGAGCAAAAAGCTTTTTTTTAAATCTGTTTTTATTGTTTACAGTGTTCCAGTAACGTGGTTATTCAACAAAACAATAGTGCAATAACTCCCTCTCCGCCCACCCCCTTTCCCAGCTGTCCGGACCATAACGTTATACACCACACGTTACATTTCTGTGATTAATGTGAGTCATTTTTGTCGTCACCAGAGGAGCCTTCTGCATTGGGGTTGAACAATGTAACAATTAGTGCCACCCATTGTAGTAGGTCGTCAGAGGTGTCCTGTCTTTGTTGGCTCTGGGCCATCTCCCAAGCAGCTGTTTCGGCATTCGTCCATTTGCGGAGGTCTTCCCACCAAGTTGACAAGCACGGGGCCTGAGGGCGCTTCCAGTTCATGGCAATATGCCTCTTTGCGAGTATATACATTAGGTCTTTTAGTCTATTAAGTGGTCTGTTCTTCTTGCTTCTGGGATATCTGCCGAGGATACATGCTTTTGGCGTATGTACCTCCAGGGTGACGTTCGCCTCGGCCGCCTTGTCTTTGACCTGTGCCCAGAAGGACTGTATGGTGGGGTATCCCCAAAACATGTGTCATCCCTGCTAGGGGTTTGTTGCATTTGGGGCATCCCGTATTCTCAGCTCCGCTAAATCTGGAAATTATGTCTGGTGTGAGGTACGCCCTGTTCATGATGTAGAATTGAATAAGTTGGAACCTGGAGTTCCTGGATACCTTCTTGTGGTATACCATTATGACCTCCTACTCTTTGTCTTCGAACTGCGAGCCAAATTCCTGTTCCCACTTTTTTCCTTACACTTAAGGCTTTGTTGGGTGGTGCTGTCAAGCAGTGTTTCATATATTCTGGAGGCCTCGTGGCCACCCTCTGCTGCCCCAAGCAGGCCCTCAATGCTTTTGTGTCCGGTAACCAAGTTCTCCATTGTGGGCCAGCGGGCTGCTAGTCTCTTCACCACTGCGTTGTGCAGTAAGAACTGTCCCGTGTGGATCCCAGAGGCTTCATGTAGCTCAGTAAAATTTAAGATTCCCTGGTCGTCCACCAGGTCGCCCAGGGTGGCGATGCCGCTACGTTCCCAAGTGTCTCTTATTATCCTTTGACTTCCCGGCCTGTTATTCATAATGGCAGCTATCGGGATCTGTGGGGAGTAGGGGTCCGGCAGCTTTGCGGCCTTGCAGGCTCTTTTCCATATCTGGATACCTAAGAGGATCAAGTACGAGTGTGGGTGTTTAGTTCCAGGTTCAATCCATAGCAGGTCCCCGAGTAGCAATTGGGTGACTCCTGGCTGCAGCAGGCGAGTGTCTGTTGAGGCCTCATCGACCATCCATTGTATCACGTGCTTCAACTGTCCAGCTAGGTAATACAGTTCGAAATTAGGAACCTTGAGGCCCCCTTTGTCATATGGTCTCTGCATTGTTTCCAGGGCGACTCTGCGCCTTCCATCTTGCCACAGAAATGTCCTGCACAGTTTGTGTAATTCATTGAAGAATCGTTGTGGTACGTTATATGGTACGTTAGTGAAGAAGTAAAGAAGTCTGGGTAACGCCACCATTTTCAGTAATCCCACTCTGCCCGCCACCGATAGCGGCAGCCTGCTCCAGAACTCCATTGATTTTGCCAGTCCTTCCTTTGCCCTAACTGTGTTCAGAGCGTGCTCTGTCTTGGGGTCTCTGTGTACCCTAATGCCCAGGTACTTAAAGGAGGAGGGTTCCCATTTCAGGGCTAGCTTGGGGAGCGCTCCGGCCTCTTCTCCGCTCAGGGCGGCTAGGGGGAACAGACAGGATTTGTTCTGGTTAATCTGGATCCCCGTATATCTGTGGAATCTGTCTAAAGTTTCTAGTATGTAGGGCAATATGTGTGCAGGGTTTGGTAGATAGAGGAGCATGTCATCAGCGTACATAGAAATCCTGTGGTTCTCCCCGTCTACCACTATGCCCCCATCTCCATATTCTTGTCTAAGGTATGCTGCCACCGGCTCTATAGCCATAATGTACAGCATGGGTGATGGGGGGCATCCTTGCCTAGTTCCCCGGGATAGCCTCCGTTTGTCTGAGAAAGTGTTGTTGGTGCGTACTCTGGCCTCGGGGTTGGTGTAGATGAGTGTGACCCACTTAATGTAGCTAGGCCCTATACCCATCTTGGACATGGTAGCCAGGAGCCATTTCCAGCGTACCGAGTCGAACGCTTTGGAGGCGTCCAAGGACGCCACTGCGCATTGCGTTTGTCTACCTTCGGTACTGTAAATGACATGGTGCAGTCTACGTAGGTTTTCGGGGATGGTTCTGCCGGGCACATATGCCGTTTGGTCATGATGGATCAGGGTCGGGATGACTTTACGCAACCTCATAGCCAGTATTGCCGTTAGTACCTTACTGTCTGTGTTTAGTAGGGACAAGGGTCTATATGAGCCGCACTCGGCGCTGTCTTTGTCAGGTTTTAAGAGTGGTATGATGACCGGCTCCCTCATGGTACCAGGTAGTTGGCCTGTTTCGTATGCCTCGTTGAACACTTGAGAGAGTAATGGGGCTAGTTCGTCCTCGTAGGCCTTGTAGAACTCGCCTGGGAGTCCATCCGGTCCCGGCGCCTTCCCAGAGGGAAGTGTTCTAATAACAACTGCAACCTCCTCGGGGATTACTGGCCCTTCCAGGGATTCCGCAACGTGTTCCTCAAGGTGTGGTAGTCTAATGATGTCCAGTACGTCCTCTATTTCTGTGTCTGTAGGCGGCGGGGTGTCAGTGTGGAGGGCCTGGTAATACCCAGCGAATGCGTGGTTTATGGCAGCTTGTGAGTGCGTGTCTATGCCGTTGGCATCACGTATACGGCAGATGGGTGTTCTGTGGGCTTGTCGCTTGTAAATCCACGCTAGTAGCTTACCCGTTTTATTACCGAGGGCGTGGTTTCTCTCGGTGTATTTGGCGTAGCTGAGTTTTCCGAGTGCCTCCCAGTGTTGTAGGCAGGCCTTCTTTAATTTGATTATTTTGCATACGTGGGCTGCGTCTGAGGAGGCTATGGATTCTAATTGCTTCAGCTCTTCTTCGGCGCTTGCTAATTTCGCTGTGATGGATTTTTGAGCTCCCCCTGTGGTGGCTATCATTTCCCCTCTGATCACTACTTTGTATGCTTCCCATGCCGTGCTGATGTGCGGAACACTATTCATGTTTGTCTGCCAGTAGTTCGCCGTGCATTGTCTAATCTGTTCTTGGAATGCCTTATCTAACAGTGCTTCGCTTCTGAGTCTCCATGTGGGTATGGGGGGGGTCGGGGTGCCATTATTGTCCAAGAGGTGACGATGGGGGAATGATCCGATAGCACTCTGGCCAGATATTGTGTGTCCTCGAAAATGTCTAAGTGTTCCTCGCTCACCAATAAGCTGTCGATTCTAGTGTGTACTGCTTGTGGATGTGAGTAAAAGGAGTAGACTCTGCCCTCTGGGTGCTGTGCCCTCCAAAGGTCTTGTAGGGTGTATTGTTGTAAGAGGGCTTTTAATATTTTAGCGGGAGGGGTGTGTTTACTATCCGATCTGTCCATGCGTGGATCTAGGGTGCAGTTGTGGTCCCCACCCCATATTAGCATGCCCTCTCTGTTTGGACTGAGCCGGGTATCTAACGAACGGAAGAAGACCGTCGCATCGTGATTGGGGGCATATGTGTTCACCAGGCAGAGTTCTCTGCCTTCAATGGTGCCTTTTAACAAGGCCATTCTACCTTCGTTATCGATGTTAGTGTATGTTAGGTTGATGGGAATGGAGGGGGCGATCCATATCAGTACTCCACATGCGTAGTTGGAATACGTGGTGCCTATCAGGGTTCCTCTCCAACTCTTAGCTAATGCTGCTAGCTTTTGTGCATTCAGGTGAGTCTCCTGTAATAAGGCAATTCCTATCTTGTGGCGCTTAAGGAAGGTGTGAACTCTGTGCTGTTTAATGTAGCTGTTCAGGCCCCTGACGTTCCAGGACATGACTTTGACTACGTTATTCATGAATGTGGCGTGTGTGTGGGTATATGGGTGGGCTGTGTAGTAGCGTCGCCCTCTGGCCTATCCATATGCGGTTCGGTGGCCTGTTCTGGCAGGAGCCCTTAATGACTCTAGATCGGATTGGTGGTGTGTGGTGATCAAGCTGGTCCTGGACTTCCCCTTTAACTAACTGAATCGGGATTTCAACAAACGGGTTCCCATCCCTTTGAACTATAAACTTGGCGTTAACCGCTAACAAAACTAGTCTAGCGGGGTTCCCACCGTTTGGACATCCCCATTTCCGCTCCATTAGACCTACGGTCTCTTGGTGCCCTACGGGCGGGTTAATCACCCAAAGAGATTCGAGGGTGCGGGACAATCCCCTTGGTAGTGTCTGATACCAAGCGGTGCCATTCGGCCAGCTCCAAGACACTCAATGGTGCCACAATCTGCGAACTGATATTACTTCATGTGCTTTCTAAGAAGGTGGTTTCAGTTGGCTTCCCTGGGGGTGTCATTTTCTCGTGTTTTGCGTTGCCTTCCATCTATGTCAGGAATCTGCTACCTATCCATCCATTCGTTTATTTCTGCCGGTGATTCAAAGAGGTGCGTTCTTTTGTTTCGGATGACTTTTAGTCTGGCCGGGTACAATAGCATGTATCGCAAGCCCGCATCTTTCAATCTAGCCTTTATGTGGGCGTATTGAGCTCTACTCCTCTGAACCTGGAGAGTATAGTCTGGGTAGATTGCAATTTTGGCGGAGTCGAATTCTATGCGGCCACCGGTCCGTGAGTGGGCTAGGATCGTCTCTCTATCTTTATAATTGAGGACTTTGGCAATTATCGGCCTTGGCGGATTCCCAGGTGGTGGGCGTTTAGTGAGAGATCGATGCGCCCTTTCGATGGTGAACCCCTGTGATAATTTCCCGGCTCCGACCCCCTGCAGCAGCAGGTTCTCAACGAAGTTCGTGGGGTCATTTCCTTCTGTTCCCTCCGGCAGTCCAATGATCCTGTTGTTGTTGCGGCGCGCCCGCCCTTCCGCCTCGTCCGCCCTGTCTTCGAGGTTCTTTACTTTTTGGGCTAGGGCGTCTACCTCTCTCAAGAGGTGGGTTTTGGCTTCAGTGTTTTCCTTTACTTGAGACTCTAATGCTTCTGTTCTGCCTGCGATGGAGCGCACGTCTTGTTTTAGCAGATTCAAGTCAATAGCCACGGCATCTATTTTGCCCTCCATGGTTTTTTGGAGCGCCAAGATGGCTTCCAGTAGTTGCTAGTTTGCGGGTTCAGGGGGCCCCTCTTCTGCAGCAGCCGAGGTTGTGGTTGCAGTGTCTGGCTTGGTGACACCTGTGGCTGCAAAGGCCTCCATTGTTGTCTGCCTATGCTCGTTTCTGGCGCCTTTTATGGACATCTCTATGTGCTGGCGAGCTTGCGATGGTTGCCAGTGGTTCTGGAGTTTGGGTCGGGAGTGTGCGCCGAGGCGTGGCTCGCGTGGCTGTTTTGTTATGTTGTGTGGTGGAGAGCAATATATGGGTCACAGCCCTTCACGTTGCCCCGTTGCACGTGGCCATGCAGTTCAGTACTTGTGTGTGCGACGTGGCGCGTTGTGCACAACAGGCATATTGCAGTGGTCTTTGTGAGGGCACCCGTGAGTGGTAATCCTGGAGTGCCGGGGGGGGGGGGGGGTTGCGGTCTAGGCGGGCCTCTGATGTCCGGAGCTCAAATCATGCCCTCTCGGCCAGCACCGCGGCCTCAAGCTCAGCCGGCGGCGGGGTACGGTCCCTCCCCGGGGTAATGTTGTGGGCCTATTCCGGTCCGCTTAGCGGGGGGGTTGTGGGCTCCCTCAGTTGGGCTGATTGCGGGGCCAAGCGAGTTGATTATGTCCCCCCTGCCCCTCTTCCACTCCGTACCTCTGTGTGGTGCCGCTCTCAGGCGCACTCGATCTTTGGGTCCAGGCCTTTAGATGTGTGCCTCCGCCGTCAGTGCTGCGGAACCCGCGCCGGGGAGGCACTCTGAGGCGGACACGGTATTCAGCCGCCGGTCGCAGCGCTGCGTGCCCGCCAGACGGCAGGGGCAGCTGTCCGCTTTCCTTTCCTCAGTCAGCCGCAGCTGGGGGCTAGCCTCCTCTCGCGCTCTGCACCGCGGCGCTCGTCTCCCTTGCCGTCACAGGCAGCCACCATTTTTGGGCGCGCACTTTCCACCTTCTCCATGGCGTTTCTCCTCGTTGGGGGCACGCACAGGTCTCAGACTACCGTCGGAGGGTCAGCAGACGATACTGAGGCGATCCCTGGGTTGCAGTTATGGTTAGCTTCAGTTAGGATGCAGATTGTAGGCAATATGATGGGCGCATCGGCGGAGCTGCAACGAAGTGCGGCTTACTCACATGGCAGTTGGCCACGCCCCCCAGTGAGTGAGCAAAAAGCTTGTGCTGCAAACTCTCATCTCAGGACAGGTTATCATGCCATGTTCAGAACAGGTTATCATGCCATGTTCTTTCTGGGGAGGAGCGCCTGCTACCTTTTTTGAAACAAAGCAGCACCAGCAAAGTCAGCACAGCCGGTGCGTTTGGGAGAGTCATATAAGACCGGTCTGTGTGGAAACCAAGGTTGCAAGCGGCAACATTGTATGAAGAAGATTATTAAGACAGCAGATGAGTGAATGAACTTTGAAGATAAAATATGATACCGTACACAGAGTGTGGTCCTGCATCACGTGGGTGCTCATTCGAAAGTCTTTGTTAGGTGTCCAACTGAAAGGGTGCGAACGTCAAAAGAAAGAGAAATTGTGAAATCGAATTGGTCCTGCAACGGGTCAACCCAAACCCTGTGCACATTCGAAAGTATTCGATACTTGATGTAAAATTGACATTGGTCCTAGCCCGGCTGAGGGAGTCTAATTGTGTAAAAAGGATCTGAGCCCGGCAGAGGGAGATGCGGGGGGAACTGCGAGTCACCCGAAAAGGAAGAACCTACAAACATTGTGCGATAAAGTGAAAGGTGAAAAATATGCTCGAGCCCGGCAGAGGGATGCCTGTGCACAACTTTATGCTGAAAGGATCTGAGCCCGGTTGAGGGCAATCCGGGGTGGATAGTGTATCACCCAATGTGAATACTTGTGAAAAACCAGAAGGAAAAATAACCTGTCTATTTGGTTGCATCAGGCCCTTTTGAGAGAAGAGACTTTTGAGAAGTAAGGAGACGTACGCTCCGGAGGCCCTGATGCTGATGAGTGAACTGTAACCTTGTGCTAAAGGAGCCAGAAACTGCTATGCTTGAGTGAACCACCTTATCCTGTGCTAAAAATGTTGGGAAGGGAGGCCAACGGCCTGAAAACCTGGCATATCATTTTAAACACTACTTTCTTTTTCATAACATTATTTCCCACAATGTTAGTATTTAGAGGTAAGGATTTGCAATAGGTTTTTTAGTATCAACCCTTTTATTTTGACACAACACCACTAGGATTGCATTATTATTATTTGATGGTCGTAGCTTTCTCCCGTCTGTAGATTTAGGTTTACATAGGCGTTTATCAGACCTTTTTTGAAGTTCAATAAAAATCCTTGAACAGAGGTCACTTGTGTCGGTCTTACTGTTGATGCCATGAATTCTTAAACTAGGCAAGAAGAGAAAACTCCAATGTGTGGTAACCATAGACAAGACTCAACCAGTTATCTGAAGTGTATCAAGAGTTGGGGATAGAGAGAACAAGGCACAGACCACCGCATCCAGCAGGCTATGTTGTCTGGCATGCCTGCAGGAGTTGAGAGACCTAACTGGGTTAGGAAGCCTGAACGAGCTAAGGAAACCTCAGAGGCTTGAGAAATCGAAGAAACCTCAAGAGTGCTAAGAGCATTGCGAGCACTCCAACCTGTAAACCTGAGCCCTGACCAAGAGGCAATCCAACCAGAGGCTGAAATTCTCTGGGAACGGTGTTGGGGCATGCTGGGTGCTATATCCTTTTAAGTGCACTTGACACTATATACCTGGGAGAGGAGAAAAGGGAGCTAGTCAATGTATTGATCTGAGCTGGACACAATGTCCCTGAGATTCTTGGATTACAAATAGCGAGCTGGGCACTACATCTCCGAGACTGTTTGATGTAAAGAAATCAATTGAGCGCCAGATCCCTGAAACTGTTGTGGTGTGGACAAGTGTGTTGGGTGCTAGATCCCTGAGACTGTTGTGGTGTGGAGAAGCGTGTTGGGTGCTAGATCCCTGAGACTTGTGGTGTGGAGAAGCGTGTTGGGTGCCAGATCCCTGAGACTTATGGTGTGGAGAAGGGTGTTGGGCAGTATATCCCTCAGATTTTGCCACAGGGTGTGCTTGGTGCTATTTCCACAATGCGGCATTAAAGTAGGGAGACCAGTATCCCTGTTAGATAGGAGATCCATATTGTACTTTAGTTTAGCCCATCCCTACAACTTTTTGCTTAGCTAGTTCTGAGAAAGAAACATCAATTTCAGTGTAGAGCTAAACCGGTTTTGATCCCTTTAGTCATCCTGACAAAAAGGTTGTTAAAAGTTTGTACTTCTGTGTCACATGTTGTGTTGGTCTCCTGCAGTAGACAATCGTTCCTTAGGTGACATGTCTTTGGGACCGCTGTGCTTAGGGAAACCTTGTCCAGATAACCTGCATGGGCGCACTTATCTTTTCCCCATTGTGAACCTGCCTTTCACCCTATGATTCCCCTAAAATGACTAAATCATTGATCTCCTCCAAGGATTTTTTGTGTGGTTTTAATGCTCTTCAGACACATCCTTGTGCAGGTTTCAGAATCCATGAAATGTTTCGCCCCTGGAGTGCAGGGTGGGGCTGGATTGTCCGGTTTTCTATTTCACTTTGTGCCCTTGATAATAGCGTTTCCAGCATAATGTTTCTCAACACTTTCAGGGCAGTTAGTGAAATCCCGAGTTTCCCCCCACCCACTTATTTGCCAATGCCCTGATCCTTGTTTCACACAATATACATTGTGTGGGGGCAGAGTGAGTGGGAGGGTGCGAGAGGGAAGGGTATGAGGGAAGAGTGTGTGAGGGGGAAGTGAGACGGAGAGGAGAGAGCCAGCAAAGAGAGACACAGGGGGGCAGAGGGAGACACAGGGGGGCAGAGGGAGACACAGGGGGGCAGAGGGAGACGCAGGGGGGCAGAGGGAGACGCAGGGGGGCAGAGGGAGACGCAGAGGGAGACGCAGGGGGGCAGAGGGAGACGCAGGGGGGCAGAGGGACACACGCAGGGGGGCAGAGGGAGACGCACAGGGGGGCAGAGGGACACACGCAGGGGGGGCAGTGGGAGACACACAGGGGGGCAGTGGGAGACACACAGGGGGGCAGTGGGAGACACACAGGGGGGCAGTGGGAGACACACAGGGGGGCAGTGGGAGACTCAAGTGGAGAGAGGGAGACCCAGGTGGAGTGCTAGACAGATGGGGGGGCAGTAAACATGGGTGTATATAGGGGTGTGACACACAGAGGGAGGGGAGGGATAAACGTGGGAGGGATAGAAAGAGGGGGTAGAATCCTACACGTGGAGACACAGGGAGAGGGGGAAACATGGGGACACCCAGAGGGAAGAAGACACACACAGAGTCTGAGATGGAGACGCGCAGAGAGGTGTGTGACGGAGACGCTCAGAGAGGATAGAGAGGGAGACACAGTGGAAGGGGAGAGCAAGAGACAGAAAGGGAAGAGTCTGAGAGGGAAAGGCAATTGGAGGGGGGAGAGAAAAGGACTCTGGGAGAGGTATAGATACACAGAGACCTGCTTTTTATGCAGTTTTCCCCCAATTCACACAGCCTGGCTGTCAATCACACAGCAGGGTGGCTGTCCTGGCAGGACAGCCACCTAGCCAATCAAACCAGAGTGTGACTTGGGTTTCCAAGGGAACCCTGTGCAGGTGGCCTAAAACCCCTCCCTCACATCCTGTCCCCCAGACTCTCAGGCGCCTAAGGAGGGCTTCTGTGCAGAAGCCTGCCAAAGGACGGCGAAAAAGGAACCAAACCTGGTTTGGCGCGCAGAGTAAAAAGCGAGAAAGACCTTTACAAAAAGAAATGGCGAATAAACCCAGCCAGATCCAAATAAAAGTAAATGGGGTCCAGCGGATTTAAGTTTGCGGCTACCAAGATAGCCTAAAACAGTACCAAGGCTATTTAAATAGACTACAGTAGGAAAAATATGGTAGATACCACTGCCACCAGCCAAATCTTAAAGAAAGGGGAACAAAATAATGTTCCATGAGAGACAGACAAAAGGGATAACTATTAACCCTTTATATTACTCTATGTAAGATAGGTTGTACTGGGGCTGTAAATTTAAAAAGATTAATAAAGTCAATGGCAACTTTACATGTTCTGAGAGACAGTAGTCAGTCCCAGAATATGGAGTTTAAAGTGGGAAGTCAGAAAAAGGCAAACCTGTGTCACTGCACTAAAGGTGCTGTGTTGCACACAGTAAAAGGATGATGCCTATGGAGTCCACTCCTGGATGAATCTCTTCACTCTAGTCGGTTATAAACATCCTAGAGAGACATCAGCATTTTGGTGGTGACATCCTGACCTATGCTCAATGGTGAAATCAAACCCTTGCAGGCAGATTGACCATCTTTGTAGTTTTGGGTTCTCCCCTTTCATTTGCATTGACTATCTCAAGGGTTGGTGGTCTGTCAGAATAACAAAAGTAGATCCATACAAGTATGGTCTAAACATCTTCAGAGACCACACAATGGCAAAACACTCACACTCTATGGTTGCCTATCTTGTTTCAGGTTCTTTCAGTTTCCTGCTGATGAAGCAAATGGGGTGTTCCCTACCTTTCTCATCCAGTTGACTAAGGACTGCACCTATACCTATATTGGATGCATCTGTCTGCACAGTGAAGGGTTGCTGATAATCAGGAGCTCTTAGGACTGGAGCTTGACAAAGGGCTTTCTTCAGGTTTTCAAAGGCTTGAGTGCGCTCCTCATTCCATCTAAACTTTTTAGGGAATTTTGGAGAGGAGACTACATTCAAAGGAGAAGCTATGGACCCATAGTCCTCAATGAAATTCCTGTAGTACCCAGTGAGACCTAGGAAGTCTCTCACTTGAGTTTGAGTAGTAGGGGTGGCCCAGTTTTGCACAGCTTGTACTTTGCTAGGCAATGGCCTTATTTCACCTTCTCCTACCTCATGACCAAGGTAGACAGACCACTTTGCTCTGACCAATATGACATTTGCTTGCCTTTATGGTCAGATGGGCCTGCTCAAGAGCCTGCAAAACATATCCTAAGTGATCAACATGTTCTTTCCAAGTAGGGCTGAACACTACAATGTCATCCAAGTATGCCATTCAGAAGTCCACCATCCCATTCAGAACTTGCTAGACCATGCTTTGGAATGTAGCAGGTGCATTCTTTAATCCAAAAGGCATAACCTTAAACTGGTAGAGGCCTGCTGGGGTTGAAAATGCCGTTTTCTCCTTGGCATGGTCTGTCAGGGCTATTTTCCAATAGCCTCACATCAGATCAAATGTACTGAGGTACTTGGCTGCACCAAGTTTATCCACCAGTTCATCTGTCCTTGGTAAAGGATGGGCATCAGTCTTAGTGACTGCATTTAGAGTTCTATAGTCCTCACAGAATATCAACTCCTTGGATCCTGCCTTTGGTACTAGAACTGGACTAGACCATGGACTTGTAGAGGGCTCTATAACCCCGGGATCAAGCATCTTGTTGACCTCTCCTTTGATGTGGGATCTCACATTTTCTGACATTCTGTAACCTCTGCTTTTCACAGGTAGACAGTCATCAGTGAGAATATCATGCTGGTCCCAAGGGGTCAAGCCTGGTGAAAGTGAAAACAGGGAGGCAAACTGATTCAACAGAAACTTGCACTCATCCTGCTGTTCAGGTGTCAGATTAGAAGAGAGATCAACTCCTATCTTTTCATCTAAAGGTTGGCCTCTGAGTAGGTCAGGTAGAGGTTCACTCTCCTCCTCTTGAGCTGAAGCTAGAAGCAAAGCTCCCACTTCTGGTCTCAAGACATAGGCCTTCAAACGGTTGGTGTGAAAGACTCTTGGAGCCTCCTTAGGTCTGCCTAAATCCACCAGATAGTTCACCTCTCCAAGTTTGCCCGCAACCTTGAAGGGTCTTATCCATTTGTCCTGCAAGGCCCTCTGCACCCCTAAACACCTATCATGTTCTTCATAGTACGTTTAAACCTCTCTACCAGTCCATTTGTCTGTGGATGGTGGGCTGTAGAAAATGTGTAAGTGACACCACAGTTTTTCCACACGGCTTGCATGTAGTGAGACATAAAATTGGATCCCCTGTCGGATATCACTTCCTTAGGAAACCCTACCATGGTAAAAATACCAAGTAGAGCCTTAGCCACAGCCTGAGCCGTAACATTCCTCCTAGGTATTGCTTCAGGATACCTAGTAGCATGGTCTACTACAACCAGGATAACCCTGTTTCCTGAAGATGTCTGAGGTTCAAGGTGACCGACAATGTCGATGCCTACCCTCTCAAAATGAACTCCCACCACTGGGAGAGGCGCCAAGGGTGCCACATTCTTGGCTCCACTCTTGCCAGAGGTTTGGCAAGTGTGACAGCTCCTACAGAATTTGTCAACTTCTGAACCCATGTTAGGCCAGTAGAAGTATAAGGAGAGCCTTTCCTTGGTCTTTTTGAAACTCAAATGGCCAGCCAAAGGTATCTCATGGGCCAACTGTAGGAACTGGAGTCTGTTTTCTTGGGGCACTACAATTCTTTTGCATTCCCCAGGGATAGACTCAGTCGGTTCACTGTAGAGGAGGCCATCTTCCCAGTGCAACCTATGCTTCCCAGGCTCTTGCCCACCTAGCTGAGAAGCTGCCTGTAGGTGAAGACCTTCAAGAGTAGGACACTCTCTTTGTCCTCTGCTGAAGCCTACCCTGTTCCACCTTCTGCCAGTAAAGACTGCAGCTCAGGATGGTCAACGGGGTCCAGATCTCCAACTAAAGTTATGTCTTCTTCCAGATCTGACTCTTCAGAAGCTGGCTCAACCACACAGGGTTGTACCACACACTCGGCCTCAGCAGGTGGAGGGGCCACTGGTGTGACTTTGGACAATCTTGGGATGTCCTTGTTGGTAGCACAGGGGTGCAATCTACTTTCTTCTTGGAGGTCTTGAGATTCCCCTTTGCCTCTTTCTTTCCTGAAATAGCAGTGAGCAACTCCTGTGGAGTGGGAGTAATAGTTTCCTCTATCAAATCCTCTGGAGAGCCTCTCAAGGTCCTCTCCCTTGCAGGCCTAGTGAGCTCCTGTTTCCTTTTACTGGGAGGCCTCGCTGTACTAGACACAACTCCAAGTGTTTTCAGGTCATTGCCCAACAGGACTCTCCCAGGCACTTCACTCTGCACACTAACAGGTATTTTGACAGTCCTATCGTTACACTGGATGAGAGCTGGTAACTGGGGAAGCATTTGCACGGGGCCTCCAGACAACTTGGTTAGGCATTTGGGTGCCTCAGCAGCATCCTCTACCTGGAAAAATGATTCATCAACCACAGTTATGCTTGCTCCAGTGTCTCTGATGGCAGGGGTCTCCTGGCCATTCACAAGAACGGTATCCGGTCATTCTAACAAATGTAAAAGTTTTGAATTGCAAACTTTCGATTTTGTTTTTTTTTTACATTTTTTTTTTGGTCGAAATGCCATTCCTTTGAATGACAATTTCGTCGAAAAAAATTGAAAGGTGCCATCGAAATGTGATAGTAAGTATTAGTGCAGGGCTGGGACCAGGGTTAGGGTTTTGGTTGGGGTTTGGGTTAGTTTAGGGGTTAAATTAGGGTTGGGGCTAGGGTTAGGGTTAGTTTAAGGGTTATATTAGCGTTCGGGTTAGGGCGTGGGTTAGGGTTGGGGTGGGAGGGTGGCGTGGGGTTGGGTATCTGGGGGGGGAACCCCCCACCAATGTACACAAAAACTTTGAAATGTTACATGAAGCTGTCCAGTGCTGAAATTACAGCACTGGACAGCTCCATATAACGTTTCAAAGTTACAAAAAAAAGCATTGAAATGCTACTTTTAACATGTGAAAGAGCATTTCAATTGAAACCAGTCCATGACTATTGTTCACGGATTGGTTTCGAAAGAAATGCACTTTACATATAAAATATAGCTTGTCACAGCTTTTTTTTCCGAAACTTTTTCTAAATTTTTCAAAACGTTTTTTTTAAATAATCACTATAAACCACAAGAACACTATCTTTATAATACTCTTTAGTATTATCTGGGATGGAATTATAGACATCTAAATTCTGTTGTTCCCACAAACCCAGGGACACTAAAGAAACACTAGCTGAGACTCTGATGGGTTCATCAGCCAGTAAGTGAAAGTTTCCCCTTGCCATAGGTACTTCTTCCTCTGGGGAGAAGGCTAAGGAGACAGTGTGGACCCTGTGATGCTGGTTTGGGTCCAGATGGTACACTAGCCTGATTTGGTTTCCCTTGTGGTTTACCCTTATGTTTCTGTTTGGGGCCCTCTTTTGGATTGGAGGTATTAGAATTCTCCTTGTTATCTTTCTTTGGCTGCTTTCCCTCATCCTTCTTCTGAGTTGCCCCAGAATACTTGTGAGTAGCCCTGTTGGCAACCCACAAGTCAGCAGCCTTAGTTAATTTCTTTGGATCTATCTCCTTGGAATCAGCCAAGTGCTGTCTGGGCTCGGGAGAGCAGGCATCATAAATTGACTCCAACATAAGATTTTTCATACCTTCATAAGTGTTTACTCTGTAACCCTTAACCCAACCATCTAAGTTTTTCAAACATTCACATACCCAGGTATCCCAAGGGGTACCATCATGCTTTTTGAGGGTCCTAAACCTCTTAAGGTACTGGGAAGAGGTCTTCCCAAATCTAGCAATTAAAGCTAGCTTCACACACTCATAATCCATCCTATCCACCTCCCCCAACTCCAACACAACATCAGATGCAACAGTGGGTAGCCTAGAGAAGAGCCAAGGAAGCAACTGATTCCCTATAATGTCTTGAATCCCATGGTTATATTCAAACATTGCCAACAATCCAAAATATCAAGCTTGGCCTCATACATACTAACAATTTCTTTAGGCATACAGGTTCTCTTAGGACTGGAAGACCTATAAGACTCTGGGAGAGAAGCATTTTCAATAGACAACTTTTTCATTTTCAAGGCATGGTTCATCTCCATTTCTCGGAGTTTCAGTTCTTGATGCTTTTGTTCAGTTTGAGCATTAATATGTTTAAATTCCAATTCAAGCCTCCTTTTTTCTAGAGCAATGAATTCAGGACTAAGTGTAGGACCTGATGGGGTCCCAGTGGACAATGGATGAGGTTGCTGAGCAGGTAGAGGAGCAGTAAGGCCTACATTGTGGGACACATCTGCCTCATCTAACTCATCCATAATAACAGACACATTATCAACCTCATCATTTTCCACATTTGCTGAAGGGGCAGGTATGTCAGGTCCACTCCCCAGACTTTGTTTCTCTAACAACCTTTCAATTAATTCGGACGTTTTGCCTTTAAGATTCCTTTCTCTACACAGATTTTTCAGATAATCCACAGTGTAACTAAGGATGTGTCCTGACTGTAGCTTTCCATATCGGACATGATTAAAATTAGCTTTTTAGTGATGTTTAGCCTTGTGGTTAGTTGATCCAAGGTAATAGCAGCACTCTATTCACCACTGTACACGAGTGTTAGGCAGAATCATATGCAGTACCCTTTGGGAAAACCACACACAATTAAGACTACAAGTACAATTCACTTTTGGTACAAGCCTGTACTACACAGTAAAGTGGTAGCGATGGCTGAGCAGCCAGACCTATCTCAAGAGTAAAGTGAGCAGTATCATCAGTTACACAAAGGATAGCAAATCACTATGGTTTAAACAAACACTGACTCAAGGTTTCTGAGTAAAAGAATATACATTTATTTACACATCAGTTTTAAAACAGTTCACTAAGTAAACCAGCAGAAAAATCACACTCTTAATATACTACACAACACCCAATGAATTCTGGACAAGTTAGGCTCAAAATGAAGTGAGCGCAAAATGGGACTCCAGCAATTTAAAAGGGAAGGAAAGACAAGGTTATACAAAATTAAGCAGCACCAACAAGTAAGTAGGCAGGGCAATCTAGAAAAGGCTTGCTACAATGAGGATTCAAATCAAGAGGCCTAGGCCAATGTTAGTGGTTCAGAGTCTTTGCAGAGGATCACACAGTTCAGAGTAGGTTGCGGTTAAGTCTTTGCCAAGAGTTCGAAACGAAGTTCTTCAGAAGAAAAGTTATTTAAAAGAGTAGAGAAGGACAAGCCCTCGAATTGGTGAAAGATTTCAAACACTTTCACCGCGGTCGACGGAACAAACAACCGGTTAGAACAGTACCTTAAATGAAGAAGAAGGCTGTAGCTGAGGCAGAGGTTCCTGGCAGGCTCACGGTTCCTGAAGTGATTGTCGAACTGACACGAAGTAGGAAGACTGGAGGGTCCTGCAGTGCCCAGGGAAGAAACCAGCAGCAGAGCAAAGCAACGAATAAAAGGTGCGCTCCTTAAAACCCAAACAGGGTCCGGTCCTCCTGGCTATCCGGTTCACTGCAGCTGTGCACAGCAAATTCGACCAGGGGAGGGAGGCCTTGCTTGGTGTTTGGAAAACTGGTTGGTCCCACCAGCTCAAGGGAAGAAGATTCCTTGTAGATCTTCTCTGTCGTCGAAGTTTGGAGATTCGGACCCACAGCAGGGCTTCACCGGGAGGTTCAGTCATGGTAGTGGTCCTCTTCTTTCAGCTTCTCTTCAGTTCTCTCGATTCAGTGGCAACTCTCCCTTCCTACTCCCTGAGACCTGCTTTTTATGCAGTTTCCCCCCCCATTCACACAGCCTGGCTGTCAATCACACAGCAGGGTGGCTGTCCTGGCAGGACAGCCACCTAGCCAATCAAACCAGAGTGTGACTTGGGTTTCCAAGGGAACCCTGTGCAGGTGGCCTAAAACCCCTCCCTCACATCCTGTCCCCCAGACTCTCAGGCGCCTAAGGAAGGCTTCTGTGCAGAAGCCCGCCTGAGGACGGCGAACAAAGGAACCAAACCTGGGTTGGCGCGCAGAGTAAAACACAAGAAAGACCTTTACTAAAAGAAATGGCGAATTAACCCAGCCGGAACCAAATAAAAGTAAATGGGGTCCAGCGGATTTAAGTTCGAGGCTACCAAGATAGCCTAAAACAGTACCAAGGCTATTTAAATAGACTGCAGTAGGAAAAATGTGGTAGATACCACTGCCACCAGCCACATCTTAAAGAAAGGGGAATTAAATAATGTTCCATGAGAGACAGACAAAAAGGGATAACTATTAACCCTTTCCAGTACTCTGTAAGATAGGTTGTACTGGGGCTGTAAATTAAAAAAGATTAATAAAGTCAATGGCAACTTTACATGTTCTGAGAGACAGTAGTCAGTCCCAGAATATGGAGTTTAAAGCGGGAAGTCTGAAAATGACAACCCTGTGTCACTGCACTAAACGTGCTGTGTATGTGTAACACACAGTAAAAAGATAATGCTTATGGAGTAGGTGAAGCTCCACAGTCTATGAATAGTCTGAGTGGGGAAAAAAGGTTCACACTCTTACCAGGTGAAAAAAATAAATCCTAGAAATCCAACAAAGCTGCTGAGGGACTCAGTAGGTAAGGGAAATTAGCGATTCTGGAGAATTCTCCTTAACAAGATGGAGATGCACTGGAAGGGGAGAGCAAGAGACGGAAAGGGGGAGTTTGAGAGGGGGGAAAGAAAAGGACTCGGGAGAGGTATAGATACACAAAGTGCTGGGGGAGAGAAAGACACGACCGAAGGGGGAGGGAGACTGGGGAATAAAAGGCATATGAGTGTGAGAAAGAAAGGGAGACACAGGGACGGAGGAGAGGGATCGAGAGAGAGACACACACACACAGGAGAGAGAAATAGGGAGAGGCAGTGGAGGAAGGGGGAGGAGCAGCACTACCAGGACATTGGCCCAGCTGCACTGTATGCATGCCCCAGGTGCCCTTTGAAGTCCCCACTGACTGCTCCCTGCACTAACCCGCTCAAATGCTATGCTCCCCATACACATTATGCATAGCAAATTAGCCCGCCCAGACATTGCAATTGGATATCCCTTCAACCTACGTTTATATCACCATCTTGATTAATGCCTCCTTGCACTATGGGCACTGGAAGCTCCCTTCTGAACACTCTTTTGACAGAAACCTCCCAGAAACAGACCCACACACAGTATCCAGGCACTTACAAAATGCACGCATCCACACAACAGTAAAGCTAACGTGCATTCTCCGTCTTTCCAAATGCATTCTTCCTCTCTTTCAGATCTGACAGAGCACCAAGAGACCATGCAGCACAGTGTGGCATAAAACCGATGACATCACGACAGCCAAAATACAACCACAACCGCCCAACAGTTTTGATGTAGTCCCACTTGCATTCATCCCTGCCCTTTTGTAGCCTACAGTAAATGTGTAGGGGCAAAGCTCATTTACATTATTTCAAGAATATTCCCTAATGAGCACAAATGTAGCCTGACCTTGAAGCTGTTTGGCAAAGTATATGTCCAGAGCATAAACCCTACCTCTGCTTTCCTGGCCTTTGTTTGGGCATCCTCTTCTCCTGTTCCACCAACCCGATATCTTACTGGCTGAAAAACATGGAACACTCCCAAGACATTCGAGCAACTTGAAGGGGTTCCCGGCACATGTTTCACTCCCCTGCCCAACCCATATTCCCTCTGAATAGGAAGAACGTTGGGTAGGAATGGCCTGCTCACAGGTCCTCAAATGGCCAGTCTCCTAAATGTGTAAGCCAGTTGAGGCATTGCGAGCTAGACTGAATGCTTTTGGCAATCATCCTTGATCGTTAGTTAAGACAGAGGGCTACTACTTTAAATGCAGTACACTAATATAGGTATCATTTTACCAGGGTGAACATTAGCTACTCGCCAGGAAACTTGCCCTGTCGAACCACACCATTTCTTACTTGCCAAGAGCCAATTGCTAGTGACCAGTAACAATTTTCAGCTCTGCTTTTACTTTCTAGCAACCCTTATATAAATGTAACATGTCCATGTATCATTGTTAATTAGAGCTGTACTCTTAAAACATGTTCTACAAACTCTGCGTAGTGCTACAATGCGTCTTTCACAACACAGGTATCAGAATTGCTCGTTGAGAGCTTTTTGCAATTGCATTTTTATGGCTTGCACCCCCAGTGATCCCTCAATATTATGGTCCTGAATTGTGAGCCAATGGTCTGCCTCCGTTTCTGCACACAATTCACTCACACCCTCCATCAAGTTTTCATACTCTGCATCTAAGCCTCTATGCCCTCCTTTCTGTTCAATCTGCTCACTTTCAGCTGCTTCCTGATTCTCCTTTGCAACTGCAGTCTGAGATGCGGCCCGGGGGCATTGTGGCGCCGTTACTTGTAGGAAGCTTTTTTACAGTGGGGTCAGAGTTCCAGCATTTGACAGTATAGATATACATAATATGCATTGAGAGTCAAAGTACAGTAGACCATTTGCGGTGGTGGAGGATTCGCAGTATCCCTGGGGGGTGAGGGGAGGGAGTAGTTGCATCAGCTAATAGAGTTGATCAAGCGAACAGTGATTTTCATAGCCTTGCGGAAGGCAATGAGTGATGGTTCGGCCTGCAGGGTGGTGGGCAGAGCTGGAGACTCCATTTCTCCCCTTGCTATCGTTGCCATTGTGTATTACCTGCTCAGTGATAGGTCACAAGGATGTGTTAGGTTGCACTCGGCCCCGCGTGGGGCTGGCTCCTGCTTGCGGTTTTGTCCTCGGGCCAACTGGTTGCCTGCAGCCTTTGTATTTGTGCATAAGTGCACCCAGCTCTGGTGGGGCTGGATCGGTCCTGCGCAAATCTCCGTTCTGATTTACTATTTCAATCTCCTGCTTCATCTTCCACCTACCCCTCCCACCTGACCCCCCCTAAATCTTCCCTATCCTCCCCAGGCTCTGGAAGAGAGGGCTATTAATTAAAGGGGTGGGATTCTTTAGTATATTAGGCAAAAGGAAGACCAACATGGGGTGAAGGGTTATTTCCGAGGAAAACACAGTAAGACACCACCCCAGAAGGAAGCAGACTGGACCCTGGGATTAGCTAGGACCAAACCAAGATTTTGCTCAAAGGTGCTTCAGGTATTAGTACCCCAGCTGGTTTAGTACTAGGTTTGGTATGTGTGCCCCCAATCCTTATGAGGCCGGTCTTACTGAAGAACTCCCTGGCTAGAGGGAATTGTGCAGAGCAGGGGATGGAGGCGGTGGGAGTGCGGGGGGGCATGTCAGTGCCTGCAGCTATGTATAATATGTAAAAGCATGGAGGTACCTGTAGCCATCATACTACAGTATGTGCTCATCTGCTGTGTTGGGGAGGGGTTAGTGGAAGGGAGTTCATGTTTGCCAAATGAGATAAGGTGGAGCAAAAGGGATTATACAATTACTGCACCCTGTTTACTGCTATTCCCCAAAATGCTGAATTTCTTTTTTATTTCGACCCCCCTTTTCACTATATATATATATATATATAAAATTAGGGAAGATGGGTGCAGTATATAATGGATGAAGGAAGGGTTGTGGGGGGGGTCTCACCCCGCATATATATGGGGTGAAATGGGGGTCGAAATCAAAATAAAGTCTGCATTTTCGGGGGTTGCAGTAATCACAGTCCAGGAATATGAATCCACCCTACGCAGACAGAGCTGGGAATCGTGTCTGTAACAATTGACTCTTATGAGAACATGTATAAACAGGAATGCCACTAAATACAGCTACCCGCCTACACACATGCTAGTTGTGACTAGTTGCACCAAGTGTTAACAAATCATGTTGGTCTATAGATCCAAACAGGAAAAAGGATAGAGATAAACATATTTTAATTAGTACATAAGAAAACTCGACATGTTAAACAACAATGCATTTCGTTTACACAAAACATAAAAACATATTTTGAGAATCAGCGTTTTTCTTAACCGGGAAGACAACAACTGCAAACATCATTTTTAAACAGTGTTGTGGGGTTAGTACAAGTGTGATATTGACAATTAATATATCCTCAATTGTTGTTATTATTTGTCCTTGACTCTGTCGACACAGAGAAATGTGTTTCTGGGTACCAGCGGATGTTATTGGAAAGAAACACTCTAGCTGACGTTAGATTGTTATGAGACGTGTGCTGAACCCGTCTTCAGGACAATACAGTGTGAGGCCACAGGATAAGTCTCAGGGGCACAGTGATTATGCTAAAAACCAAAACACAAAAAAGCGTGTTAATGGCACCTTAAAAGCTGGGTGAAAATCTCTATAGGTGTGCATGTGCAACTATTAGCACTAACCTTGCAATTGCTTTGTAGCTGTGTGTGGCATCGGATTTGGTGACCATGTAGACCGAATTCGATAGTGGTAACTGAGAACTCACAGTTAGGATGACTAAAATGAAGAAATAGATTTTAGCTGTTAGTTGAACAACATTTTTTATATTTTATTTATTGAATTATGTGCGAAACTGACAAATCCGCTCTTTTCAAGATTTGTGTGTATGATCTTGATGCATTCTAACTGGGGGATGCTGGTATATAGCGATTCTACATCCAGGGTGACCAAGATGTTGTTGGGGGAGGTCACAAGGTTGTTGACAATTTTTATCATATGATTGGTGTCTTGAACATATGACTTCATTTTGAGCACAAAGGGTTTAAGGAAAGAATCTGTGTAAATGGACAATGGTTCTAACAAGGAATCAATGGCAGCCACGATGGGGCGACTTGGTGGATCAAGGGCGTTTTTATGGATTTTGAAGTCATATGTTCAAGACATCAATCATACGATAAAAATTGTCAACAACCTTGTGACCTCCCCCAACGACATCTTGGTCACCCTGGATGTAGAATCGCTATATACCAGCATCCCCCAGTTAGAATGCATCAAGATCATACACACATCTTGAAAAAAGAGCGGATTTGTCAGTTCCATCTGACTTTATATGTGAATGCATAAAGATAGCTTTGTTTAACAACTTTTTCATGGTAGACAATACATTTTTCCAACAGCTACATGGAACAAGTATGGGGGCCACGCGATCTGGCCAACCTATTCATGGATAATTTAGAACAAAAATCAGTCTATCATGCCAACAACCCCTTTAAAACAGAAATAATCACGTGGCATCGCTATATAGATGTGTTTCTACTTTGGCACGGGGATGCAACATCTCTGACTAACTTTCTAGAATGGTTAAACCAACAAGATCCATGTATAAATTTCACCATGAATCACAATCATCAGAAAATGGCGTTCTTAGATCTAGAAATCTATAAAACAACCTTGGGTACCTTGAACACCACTTTATACAAGAAGCCTACAGATAAAAACACTTTGCTGTAGTTTCCACCCGCAATCATTGCGGGAAAATGTCCCTTTTGGCCAATTCCTATGAATTAGGCGCAACTGCTCGACTAAAGAAGACTTTGACAGCCACAGTCAAAATCTGTCTCTTAGACTAAAAGAATGAGGATACCCTCCACACATCATTAGACAATCTATGAAAAGGGCACGGAACACCGATAGATCTCGTTGTTTAGAAAAACAAGATAGGGCAAAAGAGGACAAGATCACTTGCGTGTCCACTTTTTCGCCAATTAGCAACGATTTGCGCCGTTGCATCCTGAAAAATTGGTCTCTAATACAAACGGAGGATTTCTTTGTACAGAAACCACGTTTTGCCTTCAAACGTATGCCCAATTTACGTGACAAACTAGTACACACATACAAGGTTCCAAAGACACCTCTGATTCCATCTCAAACAACATTATGGCATTTACCACCAGTAACTGGGCATTTTAAATGTGGCAACTGCTCGGTATGTGAATTAACTGACAACCTAAAATCTGTCAATCTAAATGATTTAACCTGGTATCTCAAGAAGTTCACGAATTGCAACACACCGTGGGCCATTTATGCCATCACGTGCCCCTGTGGGCTTATATACATTGGTAAAACAAAGAGACCTATAAAACAAAGGATCTGCGAACATCGTTCATGTGTAAAAAACGCAGTGCCTGAAAAACCATTAGTGGCTCATTTTGTCAAAGCCAAACATACTGTCAAAGACATCCAGTGGGTCATACTTCAAACAGTACCACCACACCCCCGCGGGGGAGATGGAGACCAAAAATTGAGACAGCTTGAGCAAAAATTGATTTACAAATTGAACACAGTCCAAGCTGGCTTAAACATCGGGATAGAATGGAGTCTGTTTCTTCACAAATGATCCATCTCTTTTGTCTGGTTACAGGTGCCACCCACACTAGTTGCCCTTAACCACACATGTGATCAATTATTTTGTGGCAGCGTGACAATTTCAACATTCACTACATTGTCCAGTTCGCTAAAAATAAATTATGCAGTCCACTCCCGCAGAGGGTTTCACGTGCATGACAATTAATTCCAATTGTATTGGAACTACTTCAGTTCCTTGCGCCGCGGCTACTATCAAGAATCACAACGATTTCTCTTCACCCACAGAAATCCATCTGTGGTTGTCAGCAACATTGTGATAAACAATATAATGTATCTTTCACCGAAATCTACTACACCTCGTAGTATTGTTAACGGCCATTTTTCCATCCAAGATGGCGTCTAACGCGATCCATTCTGGTAGCACACTTACGGTCTAGGTTTCAAGCATTCAAACATGGCCTTACCCGACCCGCATCTCCCAGTGTTTCATTCAGCGCTCGGCACTGTGACGGTCTGCAATCCTCCGGCATTGAATTCCGGTTTCCTAATAGGTAAGAGGACAGAATATTTGCGCTTTCACCAGGCCTCAAACAGCGCTTCAAGTCATTTACCGGCTTTTTCTACTTCTCTTTAAAGAAACAGCCACACGGCGTACTCCGTATTAGCTGCACCATTCCGGCTAACATCGTGTCGATTGACACCAACGATCAGGCACACTCCCGCCTGGGCATGAAGGTAATAATCGTTACCAGCACGTTTGTAAAACTCTGCACGTCAATGTGTAGGCCCTTTTAATTCCCTAACCGTAGGACTATCACCAAAATAAACGGATAGCCTTCGAAGAATCAAAACTCAATGCCCTAAACTGCTCACTTAGGGATTTTGCAGTTTTTCGCACATAATTCAATAAATAAAATATATAAAATGTTCAAGTAACAGCTAAAATCTATTTCTTCATTTTAGTCATCCTAACTGTGAGTTCTCAGTTACTACTATCGAATTCGGTCTACATGGTCACCAAATCCGATGCCACACACAGCTACAAAGCAATTGCAAGGTTAGTGCTAATAGTTGCACATGCACACCTATAGAGATTTTCACCCAGCTTTTAAGGTGCCATTAACACGCTTTTTTGTGTTTTGGTTTTTAGCATAATCACTGTGCCCCTGAGACTTATCCTGTGGCCTCACACTGTATTGTCCTGAAGACGGGTTCAGCACACGTCTCATAACAATCTAACGTCAGCTAGAGTGTTTCTTTCCAATAACATCCGCTGGTACCCAGAAACACATTTCTCTGTGTCGACAGAGTCAAGGACAAATAATAACAACAATTGAGGATATATGAATTGTCAATATCACACTTGTACTAACACCACAACACTGTTTAAAAATGATGTTTGCAGTTGTTGTCTTCCCGGGTAGGAAAAACGCTGATTCTCAAAATATGTTTCTATGTTTTGTGTAAACGAAATGCATTGTTGTTTTTTAACATGTCGAGTTTTCTTATGTACTCATTAAAATATGTTTATCTCTATCCTTTTTCCTGTTTGGATCTATAGACCAACATGATTTGTTAACACTTGGTGCAACTAGTCACACCTAGCATGTGTGTAGGCGGGTAGCTGTATTTAGTGGCATTCCTGTTTATACACGTTTGCATTTTGTCCTCAGCCACACAGCCCCCTAAAAAAGAGGTCTTTTCTAGCTCGAAACGCTTGATTTACCTCTTATGAGAACAGTAATCAACCTGTAGTAGGACACTGGATACAGCTTGGGCCAGGGTTTCGGTGCTGCAAACGAGAGTGAACGCGTTGGTGGCCCTGGGAGAGCAGAGGGACAGGGCGACCCTTGGCAATCATGACTCCCCCAATGGAAGATCTAACACGCAGGAAGGGTATAACCCCCTAATCTTTTAGCTCCTTTGGTGCCATTAATTCAACGCCATCTAAGTATTTTCCCTGCTGGGAAAAGTCAGCAGGAGAGGAAAGATGCAGCCAGGGAGGCAGTATAGACTAGGGCAGGCGACGGCGGAGGCAGGTCCTGGAGGGCTTGAGAGATGCCCAAGTAAGGACAGAGGGGATGGCCGGTAAGAGGCTAGATCTACATCCTGCCGTGGCACACATGTACATTGTTATCCTCGGAGGAGTACCCCCAGTTCTGCCACAGGCCAGGAAGACACTAGGGTTCTGATTTAACAAAGCCACCCACATGCTCCATGCAAGAGTTTGTGGAGTGTTGCGTCTCTAAAACTTCCTAAAACAGGTGCAGCATCCTGCCGTCCAAGGGAGCCGATACCTATAGATATTACCTGCTATCCCGTGGGGCTAGGATCACTACATATTCAAATGAATGAGCACCAGCGTCTTTCTCTTTGGCATAGCATATAGCATTTACTACCAACAACCCAACCCTGCAATGTACGTACGGATGCATCTATGTTCAATCTATGTGATAGGACCTAATGCACAGAGGAGAGGAGGCAGGAAAGGCCTAGAACAATCAATACCACGCTTTAGATGAGCTGGGTTCTCAAATTCACTGATGCGCACTGTATGATCATCCGCAGGGGACTAGAAATCCAACCTCGATTTGCATGGAAAATAAACCACTTTATTTGCATTTGTCACAACAATATCCCTCAAGAATTCTCACTAGCTGCATGATTTTCACCTCAAAACAAACTCCACTATAACCAAAACTCAGATCCCCACATTATATGAGTCACAAATCTATCCCATCTCAAAATACTTGCCCTCTCCAATAGCCACACCTTAAAGGAAACCTCATTTACTGGCTGCTGGTGCTTACTTCCCAAGTATTCTAACATACCTCCAGCCGTGCTTTGAACATCCTTGGCCGCTCTCTTCTCGTCTGGTTACCTGGCCCAGGCACTGGGCACCATCTACCGGGCTCTGTGCGCACCCTCACTTGCACTCGGGTCTCAGTTGGCAGTGCACCTCTCTCCTCCCCGGCTCCCCTCTTCTTCAGGCCATTTCTGCTTGTAAGTGGGGTTGCAGAAGGAGATTAATTTAACATACCAGAGGACTTTGGCAGGGAACGGTGTGGGGAGGCTTAGCAACAGACGAGGGAGACGGGACTGTGGGTGCTACCAGGGAACCCTTGAGGCGAGCAAAGACTGTACCTGCTACTGAGCTGCTCCCGCTGTAGGTCTTTGGGCAGCGGTAGGTTGCAGGCTGCCTGGAACCATGTACATCTCCCCTAACTCGTGTAATGTTCAGGGATTGCTGCAAGATGTGCTGCACGTGGTGCCACGTGTGAGTGCCCATTTATAGGGCAATAGCTTGTGTACATCGAAAGCGTGTGGACGTTTGCAGCAAGACATACATTTCTATTTAAAATAATGGCAGTAAAGTGGGTTAGGTCCGGGACTGCGCCTGATTTGTCCAGAACACTGACTATGACCCCTGTTTATATTAACATTTGTCAGCACCATGTTACACCCCTTCCTCGCATATCTAAAGTTTAATTATCTTTGTTTTTTGTCAAAGTTTTTCTTTTTATGTAATACTCCCATACTTGGAAACAAAGAAAACATTTTAAGTATCCTGAATTGAAAATGTACCCATTGGATCAATATTCCATTATCTATATAAAAATCGGGCCAGTTAAACTTAGAAAAGAAAAGGACGTGCACACAAAGATAACTTTCATTCCTGTGCAGCGTAAAGCCGTTCCTTTCTGTAGAAGCAGCTTTTGACCTCTGCTCTATGTAGGCGTAGAACGAGTAAGCACACACAGTATCGCTCACCGCGAGGTGCCAATGGAAGCGGTTCGCTTGTTGTCTGGAAAGCTTTTTTGACTGACGCTGTCTTGACACTCGGCCTGCGACACTGAAGCTGGCTCTGGCTTCGCGCTGCATTATAGGTTTGCACTGTTAAACACGAGAGATGCCATGTTACAAATGACCGATTGCAGCAGGGTTCTGTAGCGTCCCTGCAGAGTTCTATTAACGTGCTGCTTTGTTTAGTGCCTGTACTAGTTGACGTTATTCCGTAGTTACACTGCGCCCATCACCACCGCAGTGGTCTTGCGCGGTCTAACCGTGCAGGAGATTATGTGGGTTCAGTTTTTTTGGTAGTTTTGTTCTTGCCAGTACAGTACCAGTATGTCTTGCAGACATGTGGGTGCCTTGCAGTTTGGTGAGGTACCTGCTTTTGTCTTCCAGTGAACATTTTCAAGCGTGTCTGCCTGAAATTTTCAAAGCAATAGTATATGATTTTATATAGTGAAGGTAAGAGATGGTTGGGAAAAGGGTTGCATAAGCAGGCTTCACTCTGCTTAAAAGTTCCAGGTGTATGTGAACTTTACTATATAGATACCTGTTGTAAACTGATTTTGTTCATGTACTTCTGTTTGTGGGTAGAGGTAATGAATGGTACAACACCTGTTCTAGAATGTAAAATACATTGTACCAGAAAAACAATGTCCTTCTCAATTGTACAATCTGAGGGGATTGTGTGGTTTTGGAATGAGTCAGTGTAGATGGTTGGACTGGAGAAATGAAATGTCACTGTCCGGTGCCCATATGAGCGATCTCAATTCAACGCCAAGGTCTTGTATCCGTTTTGTGAGTTGGTACAATGTGATCTAATGAATATCATTGGTTATTGGGTTATGTTCAAAATGGTTATCTAACAGTAACAGCCTTTCTGGTAGTTCTGTAAAATATCATTCCCAGATAGAAAGCTTTCTACATGTTTGCAACTCAGCAATGCAGAATATCTCTTGCGTGATTTAGACATGCAGTGGTCAGACATTTCCCTCCATGGGAAGATTGTTCCAATTCTTTGGAAGAACCTGTAGAAATGCTCTTACTCCACACATTTCGTACAATCATTGACGTTTCTGTGGTTGTCTCTCCCAACACAGTTTCTACAAGACCACAAAGTGCATCTGTTTAAGGTTGGCAAGGCTGTTTTACCATGTTGCAACATCTGAACGTCTTTTCCTTTCTTTGCAGGACCTTGTTCCCATGAAGAATGTTCTCAGTAAAGAACAATCCATGTTGTGTTGAAGATCGGGTGTCTACAAGATGATTCCGACTCGTGGGGAAACTAGTCTAAACAAAGGAATTCATTAGTTGCTACTGGCAGAACCAGGCATTTGGTTAAAAAATGTTAAAAAGTCAACAATATCTCACTGCTCAAAAGGTTCCCAGGAACAGACCTTACATCTGCAATGCTTGCTTCAAACAGTTTGAAACCCCTTCAAAATTATCAAGACATTATCTCATCCACACGGGCCAGAAGCCGTACCAGTGCCACACATGTCCCAAAACATTTAGACAGCTTGTGCACTTGGAGAGACACCAGCAGACCCACTCAATGCCATTTCAGTGTGGAACTTGTCACCGAAGCTTCAAGAGTTTTGTGACATTTCTGAAACACCAGCAACTCCACAGTGAAGGCTTTCAGGCCACCACAACAAATCCATCTTTGTTATCCCATCCGGTGAGACCGGCCAATGGGCCAGTTCACTGCCCAGTCTGTGAAAAGTCCTTCTCGACAGAGGAACGATGGGTGCTGCACCATTGCACCCCTTCCTCGGGTCCCCCTCCAAGCCAGGGTAGGACATCACGGTCTCTAACATGCGACTTTTGCCTCAAACCGTTCCCGTCCCGCTCCAAGCTCGAGCGTCACATACTCATTCACACGGGTCAGAGACCTTTTGCCTGCCATCTGTGCGGTAAGACCTTCCGTCAGAAAACTCACTTGAAGATTCACCAGATCACTCACATGGAGGACAAGCCTTTTGAGTGTGGATTCTGCCACAAGAGGTTCAAGGTCCAGAGCAAACTGTTTAAACATAGACAGGTCCATGTGCGGAAGGCGCTGTTACCAAAGCTGGCTGGCAGAGGGTGGGTTGGCAGGGCTACAGCACCATCTGTTCACATTATTGTTGATGATGAAGATGATGATGCCTTCAAGGAGACGGACAGTTGGAAGCCTCGCAACCAGGATGTTGCAGAGGTCTCCTCTGTCTATGTGATTCCGTTTCAGTGTCCGCTGTGTGAGCAGAGCTTCGAAACTGAGCATATCCTGAAGAGCCACACCTGCTTCATCGCAGAAGATGGGAAGGTACTAAACCCTGGTAAAATGAAGCTGACCCGCAGGTCGAGAAGCACAAGGGGGATGCTGTCCATGCAACTTAGACCAGTTGGGGACAGGCCGCTGATTACCAGAAAAAAGCGACACTCTCCTTTTCTGGGGCAGCTGGATGAGCGAAGTGGGATAGATCATGGCCCAGTGACCAGAAGGCCGACTAGTGCCAGCAAGCTGGTAGCCCGCAAGGTGATGGGCATGAAAAGGAAAATATTCAAGCGCGAGATGGGGCAAAGACAGTGGCCAAAGCCATTTGGTCTGTCGAAACGGGTGCACAACCACAAAGTTTCACCTGAAATTAGCAGTGGGTTGCCCATTGCAACCTTATCAGACGAACACATTTCTGCCACAGGAGGTGAAGCCATTTATGTCTCTTCAGGTGAGGAATGTGATGGGTCTGAGATACCGGAAAAGGGCGTCCATGTTCCTCTTCGGCATAGACGGAGTCTGCAAAAAGTCCTGAGTAAGTGTGACCTGTGTGAAAAGATTTTCCCGTCTTTATCCAAACTTCGAAGACATTACCTTACTCACACAGGGCAGAGGCCCTTTGAATGTACCATGTGCGAGAAGACCTTTCGCCAGTCTGCTCACCTCAAAAGGCATCAGGTGACTCACAGGCGAAAAGGGCCTCGTCGAAAAGCCCGTGCTCAAAGAGAACGGGCAGATCCAGTAGAGGTCAGATCTACTTGTGTTGATGTGTCTTCTGCAAGGCCTTGTCCAGACTTTGATGAGTACGACCTGACCACTGAACAGATTGCCGAAATCAAGGTGGACGCAGAACCAGAATCCACTCTGGACGTAAATGCCAATGGTGTTCAGGCTTTTCAGCAGAACGGCAGCTTCTTTGCAAAGGTGGAGGGCCAAGCCGATAGCCCTTGGTATGACCCCCTTGAGAGCCCAGAGAGGAAGCCTGCAACAAAGAGGAGCCACCAGTGCGGCGTTTGCTTTAAGGTGTTTGAGACTCCGTCCAAACTACAGCGCCACCAGCTGGTGCATGCTGGCCAGAAGCCTTTTCAATGTTCCACATGTGACAAGACTTTCAGCCAGTTGCCTCACCTTAAAAGACACCTAGTCACCCATTCAAAGGTGCAACTCTAATTTCTTGAATAGCCAACTAATGAAATCTGGGAATGCCAAGACTGAGTGGATTGCAGCAAAATGAGAGTGAATGCAATACATATTGGGGTTTGTTTCTATTCCTGATGGTTTTTTAGTGTGCCTAGCTGCAGGAGGATCTGATTTGTATGACTGGTGTAAAGGCAAGCATCGCTCGTGCCATAAAAGCCTGACCCCGTCTACTAGCCCATCAACGTCTTCTCTGAAGAGCCAAGGTAGTTTGAGTGCTTTCCCACTGCCGTGGCGCCATGTATCAGTCCTAGTGGCTAATGTTAATACTGCCATCATACCCCTCCGCACATTGTACTACAATGTGATCCCAAAGTCTTGGACCGGCACTTTTTTTCCTGCACTCAATCGGTCATTTTTCGTAGCGCAACTCCGAGTACGATAAACAAGCACTTTAGCTTCAAGCGACACCAGCAGTTGATACCCTTTTGTGTTAGCGGTTGTTGTAGCTGTCGTGGTGTAATATGCAGTTTTATTATGAAAAGGGTTGTATGACTTTCCCTCAGATTTATTTTTCTAATGTATTGGATGCTTGCGGCAACTACTGGCCCATTTCTTTTGAAGGCCACTGTTTTAACTTTTTAGCACTATTATTAGGGTTAGATTTGACTTGCGTTGTCCGCCTCTTGATGGTTGTGTCTCGAGCTGTTTCATTTGGCACCGAGGTGTCGATGGCAATCTCCTGGTGACACGGTGCCTCAAAGGTAAATGGAATGACTCGAAGACCCAACAAAAGACACAATATCCTGCTTACATTTACATATGCATGTTTAAGTCCCTCTTCATCCATGCTGATGTTCACGATTGAAGGACCTGAGAGATGGATCTGCTTTTAACAGATGTCTGACAAACATGTTATGGAATACAGCGGTTGCCAAAGGGAAATTCAGTAAATCCATGTCTGACTACCTGTATGCATGTGCAAATGGGTCTTATCAATAGCAGATGTTTTAAATGCCCGGGTCTGCTACAAGGAATACAGCTAAACCATGTTGTGTTCATTTTGCTGATCTGCACTTAAGTCCGCAAGTCACGGTTTTCCATTCCATCATGTGAAGAACACCTTACTGGACACATAGGAAAGTGATCGTGCTGCACAAACCAGCGATAATGGATGTATGGAATTGGCAGGGCACACTTCTTCACCCACTTGCCAATGTCAGCAAACTTTGGAAGAGCAATTCTGGAATATATATTTTTTGATACATTTTTCTCAATTGTGCCCCTTAACAGAGGCGATTGTACAACAGAAAAGGGCAAGACGTAATTGACCTCCTCCCCCCCCTTTTAGTTGGAAAGGAAACCTGCATATGTGTGGGGGTTGTGACTGCAAAAACTGTCCAGAATGTGTTGTAACCAGGCTTGCTGCTTTCAAATGAACCTGGGTTGGTTGTTGATCTGCAAACTAACCTAATTAATATATATATTCATTTGGTCCGTTTCTATCAGAATCCAAACTATTTCTTTTGTAAGCCTAGACCTGTTTATTTACCATTTAGATGTGTATGGTTTGGTCTAGAATTCATGAATTGAGATCCAGTCTAACTGAAATGATGACAAAATGACCATTCAGTTCAGAGGACGCTGAATTAATGGGGAAATAAGCAAAGACCTCAATAACGTTACCCAAAACAAATGTTGTCTTCCTATACGTTTTGACAGATGCAGTTGCTCCCTTACAGGTTTGTATTTATTTGAACAAGAGGGTGATTTACCAGGAACGTTGTACAAAAAGACCAGAGCTCTCCCCTGGCCTTTGATCAGAGCAATCCCGTGTTGTGCGCTTTACAAAGGGTGAAGTGGGAGCTGGAAGGGTTGAATGTCCTTAGATGGAAGGAGAGACACATTTGCAAACCTTAAAAGGGGACATCACAAGGCAACGTCAACTATGTACATTCAGTAAAGGCACAGATAATATGCACAGGCTACAGTTGGGTATCTTAGCATTTAGCACATGCGTACACTTCAGAAGGGGTGGTTAAGCAGGACAGTGTTTTGAGGGCAGTTTTGAACACAGGGAGATAAATTGTGCTTTTTTGTCTGTTTCGGGAGGAAGTTCCACTAGTGGGGCATAAGGAGGGCGAAGGATTGCGTGGCAGTGCATGGAGGGTGAGGAACAGTTAGATTATGTTGGGCTTGAGTTCACAGGATTAGAGAAGTAGAGCGAGATGCGCGTGCCAGGTTAGGGATGTGGATGCAGTCTCTGGATGGGCTTGAAAACCAGGAGAAGGAATTATTGGAAGTGTGAGCTGTGTTGAGTGGACAGAAAGCCTAAGTGGAGTTGGTGGGCAGATGAAACAGAGGAGGGTTACAGGTCATTTGGTCAAAAAAAAGGTCGACAGGACAAATGGTCGACGCAATTTGGTGGAAAGACAAATGGTCGAATTTTTTTTTTAATTCTTTTCACGGGGGTCCCCCCCAACCCCCTTTTTTTGCAAATTTTTTTTCCTAAACGAAAACCTGAAAAATATATATAAAAATTAAAAAAAAAATCGACCAAATTGCGTCGACCATTTGTCTGTCAACCAATTGTCTGTCGACCAAATGACTGGACAGCGCAGAGGAGCATGGGAGGCGGTAGACGGTGCAAGTCGAGAAATTTAGATTTGTATTGAGGGGGGGGGGGAGTAGAAAGGAGGAGGCTAGAACAGTAGTTGCAGGGCTGATGACCACCATGGAGGGTGAGGTGAGGATGCATATCGATTGTAAACGGTTTAGCTTGGCAGGATTGTCTAGAGCAATATATCACATTGAAGTATAATTCCAAGACCCATCTAACAGCCTCCTTAAAGGGAATCCTCTCTTCTGAAAGCAATGGAACACATTTCTGGGGCAAATTAGCAGGGGACCTGGCCGAGGCCACAATTGCCGGTTGAAGGGTTAGGCAAATTATATTCTATATTAATCTTTGCCATAAAATGTGAGAATAGGAACATTCAGATCGGTTAATTGCCTAGGGCTGAGGGCTGGTAAGTCGTAAGTGCGATAAAGAGGGCAACAAGACAATAGATTGAACAATAAAAAAATGTAGGCAAAAGACATTTGAGGGGCACAGTTTTGTACATTATTATGATAAGCACAGAAATGTCAGTAATTGCTTTTATTTTAGGTTTCTATCAAAGAAGCCACTAAGGTTACAAGCTTTTGGAACAGGGTTGAGTAAATGAGGTGGGAAGGAGGAACTGTGGAATGTTGGAAGTGGGAACGTAATGACTTCAGGCTTGAAGAGTTGAGCGGAAACGGAACCTTGAAGAACACCTACAGGCAATGAAGCGGGAGTGTAGATGGTAGTATTGCAAGAGGTGGAAAAAGACTGTTTCGATAGATACACCACCCAGTCCACATTCTATCTTGAGAAGTTAAAGGGAAGAGGGCTGGTCGATGGTGAATAAAGCAGCCGAGAGGTCCAGGAGAATGAGGAACAACTGGAGTTTAGTGTGGGGAATAGGTAAGGAAGCATGAAACATGCTATTTTCATGGGCTTGCTGTGAAAACACGATTAAAATGGGACTTGGGGGTGGTTGCTCTCCATATTGGAGGTGATGCTTTTGAACAGAATGTACCTGAGGAATTTGGAGTAGTTGTAGATGAGAGCGAGACGGGTCTAGGTCTGCAGAGGGCTTTTAGAGATGGGTAGTATGGTAGCAAACTTACTGGTTCCCGGCCCCCTCCTTTTCTCTGTATATTCTCCCTGTCTGACATCTCTAAATTTGGCTTCTCTTAATTTCTATGCAGACGACATGCAGCTTTTCCTTCCTTTCTTTCTCGAACACACCCCATACTTTCCTCATGTCTGATCACTGTGCAGCAATGGATTTTTTGATTTGATTTGAGAATTTCTAATGCGCACCAAACAGAATGAACTATATACGGGCGCTGATGTAAAGTAATGGGTGGACTTTCAGAGTATCAGTTCAATATGCACTTTGTATAATGAAAGCAGCCTATCTGAAAAGAAAGGTTTTCAGGCTCTTCGTAAAACGTATTAAAGATTCAGAGGATCTAATCTCTAATGGGAGTTGGTTCCACAATTTCGGACCAAACACACTGAATCTTCTGTCTCCCCCAGAGATCAGGTTGGAGTTTGGCACCGACATCAAGAGCTGATCTCTAGACCGGAGATCTCTAATGGGACAGTAGCAAATGATCTTATCGGCAAGGTATCCCGGGGCAAGTCCATTCAAACATTTATATACAAGGAATGCCATTTTAAATTTGATTCTGTCCTCTACCTTAAGCCAGTGTAGGGATCTCCGGAAAGCAGATACATGATCCCTTCTATTCAGCTGTCCGACTAACCTAACTGCTGCGTTTTGGGCTCTCTGTAGTCTGGCTAGCTGCTTGTCTGGAACTCCTGCCAACAGACTATTGCAGTAGTCCAGGTGGGGGCTAGTCATGGCACCCACCACTACTGCATGGTCTTCAGCTGGGATGAACTCTTGCTTCCTTCATCTGAACTCTTGCTTCCTTCATCTGAACTCTCTTCTTCATCTGAACCCCTCCAAGACAGAGGTTATTTTCTTTCCATTTTCCTCTGCTCTCTCTCTCTCTCCTCCTGTCTCTGCTCTCTCATTCCCACATGCTTTATTGCTTTTTTAAATCTCGCTCGCAATCTAGGTGTAATTTTTGATTCCTCTCTCTCCTTCTCCCACCACATTAACTCTACTGAGGGCAGCTGTCGGTTTCACCTCTCTAATCCTTACAATTCGCTCTCTTTTATCTTTGCTTCTAAAACTCTTCTCTGCCTTCATTTTCTCTCTCCTTTTTTATTGTTCTTCTATTCTGTTTGGTCTTCCTGCCTATTAGCTCGCCCCACTCTGTGCTGTCTACCATCTCTCAGTTCGTACTCTGCTTTCTCTTCCTCCACGTAGTCTATCTCCTGGGCCCTTCTTTCACTGTCTTAGCTGTCTTTTGAATCTCACCTTCTCTTTAACATTTTATCTATTTACATCTCTCCATGGACTTGCTCCACCTTATCTGTCCTCTTATTTTCTCCTCCTTTTCCTCAGCTCTCAGTTCTAAGTGTCTGTTCCTTCTTGCTGTGCCAAGCCTCCTAATGCCTCTTCTGGAGTCTGTTTCTTTGTTCTTCTTGCCTCAAGGTAGTTTAGTTTATTATTTATAATGCACACCAGACCCAGGAGCAACAGGGCGCAGCAGTAAGGATATGTTAAACTTAGTTACATGGCCAACAGGCCGACATATATAATAACACATCAGTATATACATAGTAAATTACATAATCGCAAGAGAATGCACTGAGATTACATGGGTACAGGAAATACAGGACAAAATAGACAGTGGCATATCAATATATACAATGTAGGTTGCATGGTTAGGTGGCGTAGAGTAAGGTGGACGCAGTACATTAGGAGAGTTGTCCAGGTGGACTTGGTGCAAAGTAGGTGACTCCATAGGCAGAGGATAGGAAGCAGAGCGTCGAGAGGGTGTTAGTCTGAGTTTATTTGTCATTTTCTTTTAGCCAGTTGGTCAAAATCTGTCTGCATTTGGCATAAGGCTGGGAAGCTCTAATACCTGGAGGTAGGGAGTTCCATAGTTGCGCGGCTAACTGGGAAGCTATGTCCCCCAATAGTGGATAGTCTAAATCGTGGAACTTGAAGGCAGTTGGAGTTAGCTATTCTCGTCGGTCTTCCTCTTTTCATTTGCTCTTCTTCCACTTTGCCTGTCTTCCGCTACCAACTTGAAACCTTTGTTTTGTCCTCTCCTTAATTCTATTTGTTTATTATTGGAGTTTCGTATTTACAGCTAAAATTGTACCGTTTTTGTGCCTTTTCTGTTCAGCGCTTAGGCGTGAGCGCTTTATCAATTAATACAAATGCATATGCTGGCAGGGAAGATTCAGATGCCAGAGAGGAGAGGTAGGTGCAGGTCTAGTTTGCTAGTTCCTTCATAGTCTGTGTGGCAAAGGGGTCCTTGAGATCTGATGGTGTAGGGTGTGAGGAGTCAGGAATGATACTTGGACACAAACTGGCTTAAGACTTTTATTAGAACTTAACAGGGGTTGGGAAAAGGGCTCGCTATCGATGCACTAGCAGAGCTTCCTTACTTAAACTCAAAACTAAGGATCTGTTGATGTCCGAATGTCCAAAACGAATCTCTCCTGTGTCCAAAATACTATTATGACCCTCACATTCTAAACAAAGGATAATGTCTTTGGCCGTGAGTTTTTTGTAAACGTTGAAAAGAAAGGAAATGTATATGATATGATATGGCATTTAGAACATGCCTATACAGTGTTTCAAGGCGCAATGAGGCAAGTGAGGGTGAACAGAGGGAAGACGGAGACAGCGATCTTACTAGGACAAGTGACATTGAGATTGTGCAATTGCAGGGGAAGGGGAGAAGTGCGGGGGGAAAGGGGAGGGGACAGTGCAGTACATAAGATAACTGTAAGAAATAAAAGATAAATAAATAAGTAAATGTTAATGTTAAAGGATATTTGTACCGCGCACTATCACCACTGGAGTGGTCCCATGGCGCTCTGGCAGATCTGAAAAGGGAACAGGAGGTCAGTTAGTGGGAACGAGCGGGAAAAGTGCAAGAGAGCAGTGATGTGCTGTTGGCAGCCTCAACCGGGTTAACAATGTTTGCTGGGCTTGGGGTGTTTTCCGTTCGGTATCCGTTGTGTGCTGTTGTGCGAGTCTGTGTGGTTTGTTTTGTTGTTGGGGTGTAGTGAAGTTTGTGTGGTTTGTTGTGCTATAGGGTTCTGCTATAGGTTTGTGGTTGTGTTTTTTTTGAGAGTTTGAGAGATGCATGCAGAGGAGTGGCATTGTTAGTGGGTTGGTTATTGACAGTTATAACAGTTATTGACCATCGCTTGGGTCAACAACAAAAGGTATCTTCTGAACTGATTGCCTTTCTTTCATGTGTGGTGGGAATACCTGGTGTACTCTCCTGCCAGGATTTTTGGTTTCCAAATCTCCTCAACCAACACAGCCTGCAGGCTATTTCTTGTATCTCATTCACTTTCAATTTGCCAAGTGTATTTCCCTACCGGGACTTCCTTTACACATTTGCAACTGTCAGGTATACTCTACTGCCAGGCTTTCTATATTCACACCTTTACAATTGCCTGGTATACTCTCCTGCTAGGGCTTCTTGAAAAAAGACACTTGTATTTGCCTGGTGTACTCTCTACCAGAGCTTCTTGAAAACACACACTTGTAATTGACTGGTGTATTCTCCTTCCCGGCTTTCTGGATTCACACCTTTACAATTGCCTGTAAAACTCTCTTGCCAGGGCTCTTTGAAAGCACACACTTGTAATTGCCTAGTGTACTCTCCTGCCAGGGGTTTCTGTAATCTTGTACTTGGAACTGCCTGGTATACTCTCCTGTCAGGGATTTTCATGTGTGAGCTCCTGCTAACTCTCCCACATTTAATGGGTCTGCCTCTTAACCTTCTTGGCTAACATACTTGGTTTCTTATATAGGGGTTCTTTAGTGTCTCTTTCATATACTTGCAACACACATTGACACACTTGAAAGTCTCTCCCCTAAGAAAACTTCTCTTTCAGTCTGTCTCTCTCCAGTTTCATAAACCGTTACTTTTCTCTCTTGGTTTCACTATTTGCAATTATTTCAGTGTGGCTTAGTCTCTGATACTCTGGTGTTCTCCCTGTCCCTTTGTGAACTCACTGATTCTTGATGGCGTTGGTTCCTTCTTCCGTGGTCTGCCGGTGATGATTTCCTGCTGCTTTCTGCTTCGTGATGGATTCTCCACCGGTTTCCTGCTTCCTGAGGCTTCCGCTGTGCTTGTCTGCTTTGCCTGGAATTCCAGTGAGCAAAGTGCTGTTCTCCAACGTCGGATAATTCCCAGGAGCCCTCCACAAGCTTCTGGCGTTCTCGCCACATGTCACCTGCTTTCAGCAGCCTTTAAACTTCAGGATCCTCAGCCGGTTGGCTCCACAGACTTCCTTTTGCACTGAGAGGAGTAACCCGCTCCTGCCAGCAGCCTTTCTTTTTTTTCTTGCTTTACTGATTTAAAGGTCCCGGGCACAGGTGTGCGCTCGCTGCCACCAGAGCACTGCATGTGCTCGTGGATTCCCATGCTCTGCATTACTTCACTCCTCTTCTGCGTCCTTTTGTTATGGGGATTGTGGGAATAGTAGTCCCTTCCTGGAAACAGTGTATGCATGTTTGCAATGGGTTTTTAAAGGCAAACTAGGTTTGGAAGAAGAGTATGTGGGATTAGGAAATTGCCTTTCACCATTTTACAAGGCCAGTTAGATTCTGAGAGTTGGCCTTTGGACTGTAACAACAGATTCTTTCTAATCTCCATGGATGGAAGAGGGTAGGTATTACTATAGGCCATAAGGTCATGGAGAGAGGGTGATGTATCTTCAGGAAGGAAAGGGGGGATACCATGTCTCACACAATGATACCACCATCCTCTCCCAGAGGTTGTCTTCCCCCATGTGATCCTCATATAACCGCCACCAGGGTCAGGATCAGATAGCGGCTACCATCCCCTGGCCACATGGGAGGAGGTTACCGCTGGGAAAGGAGTGATAGTACCATTGGATTCATCACAACTGGCTTTTCTAAGGATTGGTGCAGGCTTTGTGAGGGGGAGGATGTGAGAAAATGGAGAAGGAAGAATGGGGAGTGATTTGAGTGTCTCTGGTCTTAGAGGTCTTTAAGAAAAGGTAAGAGGCAAGCGTGACCTGCACACGGGAGAAGAGTTGGTGGGGTTGTGAGCATAGATAACTAGGTTAGCTAGTATAAAGACACTGGGGGTTTCTCTAGGGAGGGAGTTGAGGATGAGGTCAAGAAAAGACATTTTCGCAGACCCAGGGCCGATGGATGTTGTGAGGGTGGTAGCACTTGAACAATAAGGGGAGGAACTCTGAGAGGGCAGATGTGCAGGCCCTTTTGATAATGAAGCAGATCACCTCAGCCTTTGTCAATTGAGATTGTACAAAAGCTTCAAAGTCTTTGCCATGATCAGTAGATGAGCAGGTGTCGTGAGGGTCTCTGTGATCCCTGTGACAGAGAGGGGTGCTAGTATGAGTCTCATAGAAGTCAGTGAGGAAACCGGCTTTGTTGCAGTGGTTGGGCATTCCCCAGCCCAAGGTTAAGAACAACTGAACATGATGCAGGAGGTGAGTGTGGTCTAAGGGGAGCAGATGTAGAGAGATGTGGGGGATAGAACCTGTTCAATAATGCATCTTACTTACTTGACATTGATGGCGGCTCCACTTTATAGCGTTTATGATTAGCTAAATGGGAGGCAGTGTAGCAAGTGAGGCCAGAAATTTGAAGGTTCTTTTGCAGTTGTCCATTTTTGTGTATGTGGCAACCACAATTCCAGCAGTCTGTTGTGTTGTTTGATTATTTCCTGAAATATAATTGCCAGTTAAGAGGGATATACACCAATCGGTCTGATTTTATTTTTTTCATCGATCCAATTAGGCCTATGGTCTCCCCATGAATTTGACTTGCTCTCCTGCAGTGTCAATTACATCTCTGTTGTGTCGTGAAGATGCCTTGGTGCATCCTGTACTGCAGGCTTTTCTAAAAAAAAAGAAGTGCCACAAAGGAGCGTTATAATACAGATTGGGACGGTAGCATGGAAAAGCAAATACAAGGACATCGGGCTTGTTCAAAGGTTTACTTTAATTATATACCTTCCTCAATCACTAAACGGCACACCAACTGATCAAAACTCTACCCCAGAAGTACTTTCCAAGAAACCCACCTCCTCTGCACTTGCCAGACCTCTCCTGGTCCTACAATAATGAATCGTGCACTCTTACAAGTTCCAGGGCGTGCTTCATGGATTGCCTTATGAGCCATTGCAATTTGGCGATTGTGCCGACAGTGCACAGTGGAATATTTAAGCTTCATTGGGGGTAGTGGGCCAGTACAGTTTTATTACAAGCTTAAGAAAATGTTCATCCATAACTATACATTAGAAAGAAAACATGATATTCATCCAGACAGTACAGCCGCCATGCTAAATTAATGTAGCATCCAATGCGCTCAGTAAGCAAGTGCATCCATGTTTTCCAAGTGCACAATGGCAAGTATTACATCATTTGGAGTATTCAACGTTCAATGTGTGGGGTGTTGAATTAGATTTTGCAGTGCCTTTTTCAAATAGCCTAAGGCCCGTGTACATGGAGTATCCCGCAACAGTATATTCAACATTGTTAAAAAAGGTTACTTACCACATTTTTCATGTGTTGGAGGGGTCATTTAAGTCAGGACAGTAATTCTGTGTTTCAATCCTATCGCTGCTACATAAAACTTGCTGACACTCTTAGGCACCACCTTAATCCCAGAAGTCTTCCCATAAAAGACTGGGGAATATTGCTGGCCATGGTCTCTGTTGGAGACTTTTATCTGCTTTCAAAAGGATGCATCAGGTGGTCTGAGCCAGGCCAGATGTAGAAATTGTGCTCTATCACTGTTAATTCTGGGACGACTGGGGATATGACATGACCTTTATGGGGACTAATACACTTGATGGAGATGTCTGAAATGTAGCATCTTATTTGTATTGTTTTCAGTGTTTCTTTTTCCATTTCTCTGGCATTTTCCAGGGTTTTCAAAATGTTTAAAAAATCTGTGTTTGTGTTTGCCCGTTGTTTCCCTCAAAAAAACCAGACAACTTTGTTTTTCCAGTGCAGACCAAAATGTATTTTGTATTGCTTCATTTACATTATGCATAATTCTTTTGAAGCAAATTAAAACATGTATTATGCAAATGAAGCCCTACACAGACTTAAGTTCAAAGAATCAAAATATGGACTTGATGCACTCAAGTTGCCTGTCATAGGGCAAGATAGGAGCTCAAATCAATTTGACAATGAACGCTAACACATGCAATACCCAAAGTTAAAATAAATCCTGGTGTACAGGAGGGAAAGGGGGTGGCACATCGGGGACAGAGGCAGGTTTATCTGTATATTCATTTTCAAAGCTGCATGCAGGAGAAAGAACTGAGCAACCTTTTTCAATATTTACTAAGTGGACGTTTAAATAGATTCTGGACCCATATACAGAGCTGGATTTTAGTGGGAATTATTGCTTCCTAATCATAGACACAACTCTACTATCTTAAACCAAACTGTACAATCACATTTTGAGGAAATCTCTGCATTATGGGATTAGAAGTGATCTTTCATTGGTTAGTTTCCCCAATAGAACTTGAACAGAGTACTGTTTGATGAAGGATCTTTGGAATACAAGGCTCCATTAGGCCAAGTAGTCCATTCGGATCTTCTCTGACAGGAGACTTAACAGATGTGTTTCACCCCTGTAGATTTGGGAGTCCAGTATTAAATCCAAGTTTTGAAAAAAATACATGGTCGATAGAATACAGTTGTTATTAGGGGGGAGGGGCATTGTATATATTTCAGTTTGCTTCATCTTCAGTTACAAGCATGTCTGAAAATGTCTGGTAGGTGGCAGCGCTGACCTTGCTTTTAATTTTCAGTCCAGTACAGGATTCCATGTATCGCAAGTTCAGCGCTGTCATCTAGTTTACATTTTCAGACATCTTTAGATAAACCCTTAAAAGGGAACATTCTTTCTGCTGGGCAGGAATCTGATTTAATCCGCTTTTCTGAAATCTCAAAAGCTATGCTTTTAGTTCATGGAAAGTTCCTTTGTTGCCTACAGGCAGTAGCTGCAACTCATCAGATGCTTCATGCACACATGTCTCCTATCTGGCACAACCATTGTTGTAGGTGACTGGACCATTGTCTTATTTAAGGTTGTATTGGGTAGACATGCGATGAGGCTTATTGCTAGGCGTACACAGGTGGTGTACTAAATTAGAGATTTGGGGCTCCAGAGTGAATCCAGGGATTCATGTTGCAAGTGTGTTCCAAAAATAGGTAGTACATCAATATTGTCAGAGCTTCTACCTCCTCTTAGCTACCAGGATTTTCAGTTGTTATGAAGTTGCCAACCTCAGAATGTGTCATCTACATGGTTGAAGCCAAAGGCAGTGAATACTCTCTGAAAGTCATCTTCAAGCATCACTTCCCAACAGTGGATTATAACAGGAGCTGAGGACAATATGGGAGAGTCCTCGTTGTGACATTTATTAGCTCATGGATAGCTTTAAAGGCGTTTTGAAGGGGTTGTGCTCCATTTCTGCACATCAAGTGTGACCCTGTAATTAGAGTTCTGCAAAGACCAGGATAATCCATAACCCTCTTAGTGAAAACATGGGGTATTCCTGTGATTTTGAACACCAGTGGACAACAATACTAGAAAATAGTTTTAGGTCCAGGATCACAAGACCTCCTTTCCTTTAGGGAGCAGTAAGAGTGAACAACGCTACCCATTGCTGTTTTCCTGCCCAGACTTGCCTGTAGGTTGGGGTAAAAGTTGCTGGGGAGATTTGAGATCTATATAAAAACCCGGGGAGTTGACTACTATTTAAAGGAGCAAACCTCATGCAATTTGGCAGAGGTAATGCAATCTATCCGACTTCCTTTGATTTAAGCTTATCCAGAGTGCGTTCTGGCATATTTGTCTCCCTAAATGCTTTAGTAAAATTTCAATGCCAACATACCCGGTCGATTTTGTATTCTTACTCTGTGAAGCCGTGTAGGACTGGGCCTATATCTGGAACCACGTTGGAGGTTAGCAGCTCAGACTTGTTGTAGAGACTCTGAGACCAGCATACTCCCCAAACCTACTAATTGTATCCATCAGCAGGTGTCGGACATATAGCAGCATCACATATACTTTATTTTGTAGGAGTACATTTGAAACCCTTTCTCCCGATGACGTTCATGGTGTATGCATGCCACAAGTTCAATAGCAAGCCCAAATAATTAGGAGCAATGGCTTCCTTGCTGAGTATCTTTAGAAGAACTAAAAGTGTCAAGTCAGAGAGATTGTGGAGGTTAACCCCCCCCCGTTCCAAGGGCTGGAACAGGGGAAACGGCCTGCAGCCCAAGTTAACGGCCTGAGCGAAGCAAGGACCATTAACGAGGGCTCTGGGCCGTTACCCCGTTCAAGCACTTGGAACAGGGCTTAAGGCTATTAGCACCCCAGGCAACCAAAGTGGTAATACAGGGTGCTAAAAAGCATCCTGTTGTATGAAGGAGCATTCTTTACAAAGATGGGTGCTATTGAAGCCCATACAAAGCCCCTCGCCCCTTTCCATGGCAGCCTGCGGATGGCAAGGGGAAGGAGCGGATGCAGCGGTACCCACCACTGCCAAAATAAGGTAAGAAGGGGAGGGGTGTGAGGGTGAGAAATAAAATAAGGGGACAGATGTTGGGGGGAAGATGGCAGCGAGGGGAGCCGACCCCTCGGGTGGCATGGAACGCGGGCTTGCAGTGGAGGTTCATGCCTGCATTCCTAGCCATCTGCTTGGCTGACTACCCCCTCCAGGGTGCTAATTATGTTTTTGTACATACTGGTTTGCAGTGTGTGTATTGAAGTTGAACTGTTTCAAGGAAATGCATACGTTACAGGGCATCACAAATGAAATGGTACTCGACAGTGTTTAAGACCTTATACTTATCAAGGGCCATTGTCACTACAGGCAATGTTGGTTTGATGTTGTGCAGTCAATAATTTAGTGGCATTGCTGTTTTTTTCTGTCTCATGTTTTTATGTATGAGCTGTTTGGGCTATTTTATTCCTGCTGCTACAATTTGTCTCCTGTTTCTTTTACTTACCTTAGTGTTATTGTCTGCTGTTGGTTAGGGATTGTTATCCATGCTCACGGTGTGGCTACAAATACTGTGGGTCACTATGAGTTGCGTCTGATTGCAGCCCTATTCATTCGACCATTTGATTAAGTCTTCCTTAAGCACAAAGAACCTACTTGCATCTTGTTGGCGCCTGTTCAAGCCTTGGAGAGCATAGCATGCTGCCTGGTTCTTTTGACTCTGTGGAGCAAGGTGTACAAAGACTTTGAGATCAGATTGTGTGGTTGTTGTCATTGCTGGCTGCAAATAATGTTTACTTTTGGGACACAAAGTCGTTTCTCAAATATCTTGAATAAATATATAATACTTTATAAACGGGACTTAAAAACCTCCCCAATTGATTCTGAACAGGGAGGGAATACGTAGGTTGATAAATCTAATCCACTATAGCCTTGTCATTTTATGAAGGTCCCTTACCACCTCATCCGAATATCCCGGTGGGATGACCTCCTACTGTGTTGTCACCCGTGTTGTTAATAAGTTAGTATTCTGCCCTCACCACCGCTCCATCAATATTCCCTTTCTAACGGCAAATGGCCCTACTATTCATGCACGTTCAACAACAGTTTCTTCATGGTTTTCTCAGACACCTGTTTTTTTCAATTTAGAAATATTGTCTGAGCCACAGCACTGATTCCATTTGTCAATTTTAGACTATCCTTTTTCCGTCAAGTGTGCCCACAAAAAAGCTGCTTTGACGGCTGCTTTGCTAAATTGTCAACATTAACTCCCTTCAAAAATTGCCCCGGTGATTGAGTCCTCTAACTGTGATTATATTTCTCTCTCCTCGGTAATGCACTACGATGAGCTGCCACCAGACGCTTTCTCGCTATAAAGTAGAAAACCTTTACTGAATATTTTGCTACTGCAATTATCTCACATGAACAGTCAAAATAAATGTTTCTTTTATTCTAAAGGTATCATATTTGCGCCAAGATACAAAAAACATGAGGGATTTGACTACACAGTACAATAGTCAATCTGTTTTCCATTCCACTCTGGGTTGGGTAGAATTCATACACTCTCGTTTTTGTATTTATTTGAAGAACAATGATGTTCGTCTTGATCAGAAATAACTTACAATCACACATTTACAGATGTGGAGGCATTCACATGAAGGGTGCCTGTACAAAAGCACAAAGATGACAAGTGGTGAGCCAGCATATGAGGGTGTAAAAATGTCTGACACCTACCAGGGAAACAACAACACAAACAGAAAACAATCTAACATAATAAAAGCCCAGATGTATGTGTGTCCCTGTATGTTTGACCAATGCCGTAGCTTCACCTGTTGTCATCGCTAGAGGGAGCTGTTGCCGTAGGATTCACAAAGACGATGCCAATTTGCATTGCTTCGCCTGTTGTCACTGCTAGAGGGAGTTGTAGAGTTAGGATGGATAGTGGTCCTACTGTGTAAACGAAAACCTGCACTTTGGCTCATGTAAACAGGCCTGTACACTAGTGTGTGTATGTGTGTATATATATATATATATATATATATATATATATATATATATATATGTATATGTGTGTGTGTGTATATATAACGGTCCAACTACACGTGGGGATCACGTGGTAATACTTTTTGGATCTAGTTATAATCGTGAGAGATGCCAAGAGGCATTGCGATGATCAACAAAGCTTAACACGGATAATGGCACTGATATTCACGTTCTCCACCGAGAAAATAACGGAAGGGATAGCTCCACATAGTATTTGTAGTGATTTGACATATCGCGGGGTAGATAAACTCACTAATGAGCCTTATGATGTTTATATTTTAGGGATTTAACCCATGACCATTGAATTTAAGCATTCAACTTATGAATTTTGAAAGAAACAGATTAGGTAAGAAATAAGAGTGAGCGATACACTCAATGATGAACATATAAAACAATTATGAAGCGATCTTTTATCAATCAATTTCTAACAAAAATTTTCTTTCTCATTGTGTTTTGTCAAATATTTCTGTTTCTTCATTTTGAAAAACGTTTTTCTCATTCCTAACAATCCCACCCTACCCCCTCCCTCAAAATGGCCATTCATCAATGTTGTTTAATTTTTGATTGGGTGCATTTTTGAATTTTTTTAAAAAATGTTAATTTTTGTTATGTATTGTGTGACTAGCCCTGATTTGAAAAAGACATAGAATGTCGAAACACGTGTAATCATATAGGGCATTTTTCTAAGAACCAAAGGAGAAATAAAAGATCAATAACTTGACTTGGAGTATAAGAAGCATTGATTGATCCTTTCTTACAACGTTACGACAAGGGCGCATGATATTAGTAAGAGTAACACAACCCTTACAAACAGAAAACAATCTAACATAATAAAAGCCCAGATGTATGTGTGTCCCTGTATGTTTGACCAATGCCGTAGCTTCACCTGTTGTCATCGCTAGAGGGAGCTGTTGCCGTAGGATTCACAAAGACGATGCCAATTTGCATTGCTTCGCCTGTTGTCACTGCTAGAGGGAGTTGTAGAGTTAGGATGGATAGTGGTCCTACTGTGTAAACGAAAACCTGCACTTTGGCTCATGTAAACAGGCCTGTACACTAGTGTGTGTATGTGTGTGTATATATATATATATATATATATATATATATATATATATATATATATATATATATATTCAATGAAAAAACTTTGTTAAAGGGACGTTATGGTTAAGTTGCGCTACCAAAAACCTATGAAATTCAGTAAAAAACATTGTTAAAAGGACGTTATGGTTACAAGTAAAATCGAAAAACCCCTGAAATTCGCCAGTTGTGGTAAGCTAAGCAACCATAACTCGCGCCACTACCGTGCACTGCTAAGACTAACACCCAGGACATCAAAGATGATATCACAAATATCATTGATGACGTCACTGATGACTTCACATGTCTAGCCCCTTCTTTTTTGTTCACTGCCATATCTAGGCCAGGTTTTTTTATTTACTGACGGTCAGAAACTTAACATTCAAACGGTATTACATTTATAGATGTTGCTATTCTCACATGTTCTTACTCTACTTTCCTTAGAATTTAATCCCATTTTATGATGTACATATATAGGGGAAGAAGCAGGCCTGAAACACAGCAATCATTTTTGTGCGTAAATGCAATCATGTAGATTATACACAGTTGCTAATGATACTGCCTCTTGTTTGCTTACTTTACTCTCCAAATATAAGCCCCATATTTGTATGCATTGTAGTCTATTTATGTTGTGTGTGTATTAGTAGAAATATGTAGTAAGTGATGCATTATTAGCTACTAAGTATGTTTCACAGTACGGAAAAGTCTGATACAGAAACATTCACCATTTTATTATATAGCTTTGGAAAACTACAACTATTGCACCTCTATGGTGTATGCTGCAGGCAATACCTAGATTTCTGTATGAGTAGGTTCCTGTACTAGAAAGAACACTGCAATGGAATGTTCTTTAGAACACTACATTGCGTAATGAAGTATGTAGTTTATTACACATCTCCCGATAATCCCTGATACTTTTTTGCCAACATTACATTCACAAACCCTTGTATGAAAAGTAAATGCACATGTGATGTCATCAGTGATGTCATCAATGATATTTGTGATGTCATCTTTGATGTCCTAGGTGTTAGTCTTAGCAGTGCATGGTGGTGGCGCGAGTTATGGTTGCTTAGCTCACCATAACTGGCGAATTTCAGGGGTTTTTCGATTTTACTTGTAACAATAACATCCTTTTAACAATGTTTTTTTTACTGAATTTCATGGGTTTCTAGTAGCGCAACTTACCATAACGTCCCCTTAACTAAGTTTTTTCATTGAATTTCATAGGTTTTTATTAGTGCATGCTATTTTCCTACAATTTACTAATATCATACTTACCCAATATAGCAATACTTGTGTCCAATTTACAAAGTGTCACATTAAAACTCTGCCATTTCCCACCTTCTAGAATCATTTTTAACACTACTATACACTTTTTGCAACTATTTCAGCTAGTTTTGCATCCGTGGACGTCTACAAACATCTGACTTCATAGCGGACATTCCGGACAGTGCCACATGACCATACGCTGGCGCGCGGCATGATGACGTGTCCGAGAACCCGTTCGCACTTTACGATAAGATCTCTGCTTGAAGGACAGTTCAGAACTGCATTTTCTACTGATCTAGGAACTTTCAACTTCAAAATTTCCCTTGCACGGCTCCAACACCTATTCATACTCATTATCCATTAACAATCTAGTACACAGTACACACTTTTAGCAAAACTGCTATTCATCTTAAAATGGCATCAGCTAATGCTATCCCTCCTTCCCAAGAGCCACCACCACTGCTGTAATGAAGGAGCATGAGAAGCACTGCCCCCTACCTTACAAATAACACACGCACAACATTTTCCCTTGTCCACCTACCCCTCCAGATTAGTGTTTGGTTCCTCTTCCCTCATTTCCCTCCCCAACTTTCGTTCTCAGATCCCTTGCCAAAATAAAATACATCCAAAAACAACAAAAGACATATTCCTTTAGGAACCACCTTTCACAGTTAAAAAATAGAACTGAAAAAACATGTATAGACTCCATCTACTTTATATTTCTCAGTAAAGTACATAGACTCAATAAGATTTTCCAACATTTCCATTTGAATTTTGTGTTCTGCTAATGGGAATATTGTGGCGTTCATCCTCCGTTCTAGGGACTGGAACGGTGGATAATGGCCCAGCAGCCCAAGTTAGCAGCCCAAGCGAAGAGAGGATGGATAACGAGTTCTCCGGACCATTATCCCCCCATTCCAGACCCTGTAATGAGGGATGAAGGCCATGAGCACCCTAGGTTCCCAAAGCGGGAACCCAAGCTGCTAAAAAAGAGTATTTTTCTTCCTACACCGTGACGCCGTTGGTGTCCCGGTGTAGGAAGGAAAATCTTTTCCAAGATGGCCACCATGGAAAGGGAAGGCCGGGATTCCATACAGGGCCCCTCTTTGCGAAAAAGAGAACCCTTAGACCATGTTACCACGAGCACATTTTTCTTCCCTATCAGAACTATCCTAATTTCGAATAACTTTACCACAAAGCCAGTCCCAGGTGGACATGGCCACTTTAATCCTATGTTTTGTCCCTTGTGGTCCTGGCCAGTAGCCAGATTGTCCGGGTCATGAAATAAGGTCATGATCCAATCTGGCCTCTGCCCATGGCCACAGGCTACAGCTCAGTATACCGCTATTTTTTGTAGCTACATTATAACACTTGTCAAATAATAAAACACTGGCACATTTGCAAAACCATGCTTGTAGGTCCTTGCCAATGCTCCTTACGCAAGTTTGCTGGAAATCCACCAATGTTTTATTTTTTCAAAAGTGTCAAATGTATGCATATACAATCGTCATATAACCTAGCCCCCACTTGACAAAATCCATTCAGACTTTACGAAAACATCTAAATCTAGATCTATAACCTTTTTGCAAACCATTGTGTAGATTTGTCAAATGGCACCACATTTATAAGCCTTTCAATATTTTGGGACCTCCCCTCTAATTTTGCTCCCTCTTGACAGAATCCCACCAAACGTCGCAAAAACATGTATATCTTGATCTATTATCAGTTTGCCAAACAAAGTGTAGATTTGTCAAATGGTACCTCATTTATAAGCCTTTACATCATTTTGTGACCCCCCCTCTAATTTTGCCCTCGCATGACAGAATCCCACCAAACATTGCATACTCACTCAGAATCAGCTCAGAAATATACATAACACAATTTAATGCAGTTCCATTAAGTGGTGCCAAAGTTATAAGCCATCCAAGAACTTCATTTCACCAACCCTGTAATACTGAGGTGTTTGCGAACTTCTCAGGACTGTTCGCGAACATCCGAACTGTTCGCGGACTTTCGCGGCTAAAAACAACAGTTTTTTTTTTTGCTTCTTGCAGCCATATCCCATCCCATCCTCATCGCCTCTCACCTCCCCAGAGATTATTTGATTAAGTTTGACAAGTGCAATGTTGTGTTTTTTTAACATGTTTTTACTGCGATGTTCGCGGACACCGGCAGATGTCAGCGAATCCAAAATGGTGGGCGTTCACAAAAATCTGACGCACTTCACGCTCTTCACCATCCAATCAGCAAACACGTTGCATGTCCGCTGACTTAACGCAAGCCGATTAGCCAATCGGGACACTGTCCGCGGAGCGGACAGGGAAGTGTGTCCGTGGAGCGGACATAGATATCACAAATTTTTTGCGAACTAATTTTTGGTAATTTTTTTAAAAAACCACTGGACGGATTTTCACCAAATTTACAAAAGCACGCTTTCAGGACCAAGCCACTGCTCCTGCCGCAAATTTGGTGAAAATCCATCCAGCGGTTTGGGCTGTAGGCGTGAGCAAAGTTTTTTCCCCCCATTAAGTCTATGGGGAAAAAAATACATTTTGGGACCCCCCCTATAACTTCGCCCCTCCCGGACCAAACCTCACCAAAATTCAGAGTGGGCCATATACTTTTTTTGCAAAGTTTGGTGAGGATTCATCCAGGGAGAGCGAAGTTATAAGCCGCCCAAAAAGTGCTCTTCCTATGGGATTAGCAATTTAACCAGAACTACACAGCCTATACATTTATACATTGAGTGACTTACAAAGGTAACATTAACCTAAGGGGGGGGGGCATGTGTTTCAAATGAAAGAGGAGTACTATTTAAATATGCAAAATGATGTTATACATCACTGACTGCAGTGGTGGGTGCAGGTAGGGAGGATGGGGGAGAAGGCAGGGGGAGCCCCGTCATTGGCAAGTAAGTGAAAGTTAAGCCACGTTTTTAAGAGATTCCTGTTGGGCTGGTTTTGATTGTTACAGGTAGTGGGCTCTAGTGGAGCGGTGTAAGTAGGGAGAAAGAGCGGAAGTGAGAGGTGGCACAGGAAGGGTATGGGATGTTGATGGCAGTGGAGGATCGGATAGAACCAGATGGTAAGTAAACTGAGATGCATTCGGGCAGGCCCTCAGGAGCCAGACCATTCTTATCTCTGAACTCTAGGAGAAGGAAACTGAAAAGACTGGTTGGGCATGGAGAGCCAACCAACATGTTGTTAGGTACAATTGATGGAGGATCTGGGTATGTTGTAGAGACTGTGGGTGGCAAAGTTGAGGTCTTTGTTTACAGGGAGGAAGGAGTACAGAGGACGGCCAAGAGTAGGCTTGAGCAGTAGTCAAGTTTGCTAAGCTCGAGAGTGGACATTTTAGTTTTTGGTAGTGTGTTTAGTAAGAGAAGAACACATTTCATGACTGTTTAGGAGGTTAATATGAGCAACAGAAGCAGTGGTAGTGATGATTTTTTGCAGTCATAGATCTCTATCAAAGAGGACTCCATAAGTGTGAGCCAAGATGGCCATACGCAAAGGAGAGGGGGAGGGGGACGGCACTGAAAGCTGGGAGAAAGATTACATTGCTTTTGAAGAGGTCAGCATGAGACGATGGAGAGCCATTGTGAGGGATCAGAAATGCGAGATGGACAATTTAACTTGGTAAAGGTGTTTCACAAGAAGCCATTTTATTAACTTAAAAGGATGTGATAAATGCCTCGCTTTCTCTAATCTGGGATCCTGTGCTTGTGAAACTAAGACTAAAGGAAAACACTCTGTATACAAGGATATCTGCCCCTCACACTAATACATAAAACAGAAGTATTTCAAGTATTCATAAGGCCGTACAAATTCTACAAAATAATAATTGGAACAAAATATTCTTGTAACCAGGGTCGGATCCCTTTTCCCAGAATCAAAGCAGAATTTTCAAATAGAAGTTGCAGTGAATAATGTTCACTCCAATAATCAAGTTCCACTTCAAAAGTTAACATACACAAGGTTCTCCCAATTTCCAAGTTCTGTTTCCAACACAAAGTACCTTCACTTTTGGAGGGTTTCACTTGGCTTCTTAATTGTCTTAGAGTCAAACAAAGTTCAACATTCTTCAACATAAAGCTGTGTTGTCACTCTTCCAAGAAATAATTCAATATGAAGGTTTCTTCTCTTGAGAAAGATCACTACTGTACTCTTGTTTTAGTCGGGATGGCTTCACCATATGTCTTTGTCCGGGTTCACTAACCTGCCAGGACTGTCACAATCCCATTCTTGGTGTATTCACCTGTCAGGATAAATCTAACACTACTACAAGTACTCTGTGGTGTGGGTTATGACTTCTTCCATACGGAAGCAAGACTCATTTGTGCCGTTTGTTCCACTGTTTAATTGGCCACATATACCGTAGGTTATTTTCCTCTCCCACTTTCCACTCTTCATAAGGGGGGCCACTTCCCTGCCATATTTGAGTTTTCACTATCACACCTGGTAACTGTTGATAATGTCTTCATCAAATACTTTCATCTCGGCATCGCCATAAAAAGCGTGCATAACAGTCAAAATACATCATAATGTGCCACGATAAAACAAAATACCATTAAATCATCATTTTATTTGGGTGGCTGTGCCATAACAAAAATGGTTAGACATGGGGGGGGGGGGGGGAGTTCCATTCCTTGCAAGTAACAGTTAGTCCACTTCTTGAATCAGTGCTTGTTTCTAAGCAACCAGGTGTAGTATATGTAGGTTGCATAAACAAAGGTCACCAGCTTGTCGGCTGTACACCGAGACAACAGCGCCTCTTGTAAATGTCTGACATATTTCAGCAGAACAGGCTTCAGTAAATTGTTTCTAAGACCCAGATAATGACATAAAAACAAAAATGCACGTTGTTTTCCCTGCAATGTAAACATACTTTACAGAGATGGGAGTCGGTTACTCGCCACCTAAGAAGTAGCATGTTCAGTGGCAACATTCTCAGCCTGTGCTTTGCATGCAATGATCTCATCATAGTAGTGGCAATATCATCCAGGTACTCTTCCTTGCCTAAGGTTGGTTCACATCATGCGTATTCCCTTGCCACTACTCTGATGAGATCATTGCATGCAAAGCACAGGCTGAGAATGTTGCCACTGAACATGCTACTTCTTAGGTGGCAGTCGATGTAAAGTAACTATCGATATCACTTCGAGACTTCAGCCAGTATTTTGTTTTACCTGTGTCTTTGTCTGCAAGTTTATTAATTCTGGATTGTGCCAAAGTTGCAGCATGCCCAGTGAGTCCAGTTCTTACCACTGGATGCTACTACCACAAGAATGGAGCATTACGTCACGCATGGCCTCTCTATATTCAGACAATTCAGGCGTAGCCCAGAGTCGTATCCAATATAGAGTGGGTGTACTGGCCAAAACGTCTGGCAACCTTGGCTGTGTTCATTTAATATGGAGAGGCGTATTCAGAGTACTCTTTGGCACCAATGTTTTAAAAAAAGCATTTTCAGTGGTTTGCAGTTGCGCACAATTAACATGGGCCCAAATATAGGCTCCACATAGAGCAGCTGCCCTTAACTGCACATCATAAAGTTCAAGGGGGGGAGACAATCCACCACTGCCAAACGAGCTGGCCATTTTTAACAGTGTTGCTTGTTTTGTCCAGTGGGATCACTGCCTTCTCTACATGTGCAATGTGCCTTTATTTGCAAATGTGATGCCCAGGTGTTTTATTGAAGTTTCCCTCTCCAAGAAAGCTGTTTTCCCTTTTTATTCCAATTACCTTTCTTTGGCTTAGGCAATGCTTATCTGTTTTACGCTCCCGCTTGACTTTGGCAAGGCTGATTATAATTCTGGTTTGTAATTGCCCCTGCTTTGCTGTGCTAATGGTGGTTATACTGTGGGTTCAATACTACCACCTTTTTCCTTGGGAAATGGTAATCGCAGTCTTTCTTATATACATTTTTTCTTTTATTTGGGTAGTGATAAACACTTTCTGCTTTCGTTTTCCTTTTCACATAATCTTTGCGCCAAAAACATTTCCTTTCATTGGTCTGTAGTCAAAAGATTGACAAGTGGTTAGCAGTTTATCACGCAACGCCCTGCGGTCATCTGTCAGAGAATAATTCACTGGGTTTTCCTGCGTGTCCGCGTATCCTGCTGCTGCTTCTGCTCTGCTCTTCTGTTTAGGAGCTTCTGAGAGCTCCGGTTGCGATCCAATGTCTCGTGCCTTCCTGAGCAGGAGTCCTCGTTACTCCTCACATCCCGGTGCTCGCCAGCCACTAGAGACAGGCACAGTGTGCATAGAGCTCCTCTATCCCACGGGACAACCTGCAACCACAGCCCTTCCTGCTGCGTGACCTCTGCAGTCCAGGCTTCTTCTGCTTATGACTCTCAGCACCATTAGCTGCCAAGGGCACGGCAGTGGTTGCAGCGTCTTGTTTCTGCCCCTGCTACATACACGGCCACAGATCACTTCTGCTGCTGCTACTACGGTACTCCCTTGCATCTGTGCACCTGAGGGGGGATTTAAATAGTTAAAATTCCCACTCAGGGATAGATTGTCAGACTTTCCAATAGGCCATTGAGACCGTAGGGTCACTAGGGAACTGGTTTAGAGAATTCTCCTGAACTGAATCCCCTCCCATGTGATCATCCCGCAGAACACCACACCCAGGGTCAGGATGAGGAAGCGTCTGCCTTTCCCTGGCCACATGAAAGGGTCCCAGGCCAGGGTCTGTGGGATGATCACTTATGATTCATCACAGCCATCCAGTGACGAATTGCAGTGAGACAGTTCGTAATTTGTTCTGAAATGGCTGTGGTAAAGGAGAGAAATGAGAAAAATATTTTATCAGCAAAAAGGTGATAGTGAAAGCCAAAAAACAAGAGAAGTCTTCCTAGGGCAGATGTATAGAGAGCGAAGAGCAGATGCCCAAGGACCGTTCCTTGGGGGCCACAGACAAGGAGAGCTGTGGGACCACAGGTTTGCAAATTTCAACACATTTTGAAGATTGATCTTACAGGTAGGAGGCGATTCAGGCAAGAGCAGATTTGTGAAATTCAGGAGGAGAGAGGAGAGAGGAGTGGCTGATTCTCGAAAACAGCAGAATGGCCCAAAAGGATGAGTATAGAAGAGAGTTTGGAATGTTGAGAATGTGAGAGAAAGTTGGAAACATGCATGACTGGAGTCTCGGTGGAGTGTTTACTACAGAAACTAGATTGAAGTAAAGGTACTTATTGATCTGTCGAAGACCACTGAATCAAGGACTGTATGGGGAAGGAGAGACACTGGGCTATGGTCTGCTGGGACATTTGGATCAGCAGAGGGTTTCCCCAATAGGGGTAAGACAGTTGCCGATTTGAAGGACGCAGGAAAGAGTCCAGTGGAGAGAGAGGTTACAGAGCTCCGAGAGATGAGGGCAAGTGATTGCGACTAAGTCTTTGACCATTTGGGGAGCAAAACGGTTGACAGTAGCGCAAGATGGGTTGGCACTGCAAAGGATGGGTGCTAATTCAATAGGAAAGTTAGTTGAGAGTAGAAGAGGTAGGGCGGATGTAGTGTGCAAAAGGAGAGTTGGGGAGGGTTAGAGAGGATAGCTGTTAACGTCACGAATTCAAGAGAATTTAGAGGAAAAGTAGTGAGCAAAGTCATCCGCAGAAAAGGAGGAAATGATGGATATTAACATGAGAGGTGTGAACAAAGATTCAAGGGTAAATGAATGTTTGCAGGGGTGATTGCGAAGGGAGGCGATTAAGTTTGTGAAGTAGGAAGATTTGGTAGAGTCCAGTGCAGAGGTTGGGGCAGCAAGGGAATTTGTGTAGGGTAGCAGTAGGGTAGGTGTCCGTAATTTGCACCAGTTTAGTGGGTTAACAGTGCATGTTCGTTTTGAGGGTCTGAATTTCAGAGGTGATCCAAGGCTATGGATGGTGATGGGAAGATGTGAATACGTGAGCAGGATAGTGTTGGTCAAATAGTCATAAGTGCAAAGTGAAAGTGAGAGAAAGTGTGGTCAATGGAAGAGGCATGACTTGGGGAAATAGATGAGAAAGAGGCCCTCACATCATCAAGGTATGGGGCAGAACAGTCCTGCCTGAATTTCTTCTTAGTCATTGAAGAGGGGAGATGAGGAGTAGAAGATGGAGGGACCGAAATGTTAAAATGAACAACGGAGTGATCAGTGGGAGAGGGGTCAATTGAGAGGTCGGAGGCGGAGAGTGAATTAGAGAGAAATATCAGGTCAAGAGTGTTCCCACCAGAGTGGGTATGCTGGTCATAGAGGAAGTGGTCAGATAAGTGGGAGTTAAGTTCAAGGCCGGTGGAAATCCAGGTTTCTGCGATCGCAAGAAGTGAAGGTTGAGGGTAATAACAGTCAAAGTGGTCACTGATGTTGCCGGGAGATTGTGCATTCTAGAGGCCAAGTGAGGCGAGAGGAGCAGGCGTCTTGCGGTAAGCGTTGGGATAGATGAGGTTTGCAATCCTGGGAGCACAGGGAATCTTATTTGAGGGGTACAGGGGGGGGAGGGAGGCCAAATGGTTTACACATTGACTGGTATATAGGTATTATGCCAAACACCCATGCTTGCAGGTGGTTGCATTATATTGCAACAAACGTAACCATAAAACATGGTAATGCTATACTGAAGTGCAACTACCTCTGGCGTTCATCAGGACAAAATTATCACATACATGAATTCCTTAATGTATTCCTTATTGGTCATTGCGCTGTATCCGTCATCAAAAATGCCACAGAAAAAGCAAAACATCAAAATGGATTCATCCCTGATCATCCTTGTATATGGTTTCCCTCAAGGCTTTGTGCTTTGTCCTTTCAGTTTGTGTTTCCTCTTTACGCTACACCTATACCACTTTCTGCTCACGTCTCCTCATTTAATCTTTCATGCCGCTTCTACACAGGTGACTGATCTTTTTCTCCTTTTCCACATTTTCTGATGTTCTTCACACTGGAGTGCCTCTGCTTCCCAGTCATGGGTGCATTCTCACTTCCTTCATCTCAACCCTGCACTGGGATTGAAATAATGATTTGACTAGCAGGAGCTGAAAGCAGCTCCTGGGAATTATTCAGTAAGCAGGCGCTACCTCTTGGGAACCAGGAGCTGTTACATAGCATTCCACAAATGTAACTCCCATTTGAGATGCAAACTATACGTTTTCCAACTATATATGACAAATTATGCTTTACATTTCCTAATTCTCATTTATACACATTCCCAAACATATACATTTAATGTCACATAGATATGTTTGCATAGCACAAGTTGGCTTGCAGAGCCAAATATAGCTCCTGGTACCTGTTGGTATCAAGCCAACAAGGTTCTCCTGGGCTATAAGCAGGTGCTAAATAGCTCCCAGCAAATTTGCATCCTGCTAAAAAAAAAACGGAAGTTCTCTTTTTTCCCCCAGCCACCACTGTTCCTCTGCGCCCCTCATGTGCTTTCCTTTCCTACTACCCTATGCTTTTTCTTTATCTGCTCAAAATCTTGGCATCCTCATATTCGTTTTTTCAACATGTATTTCTCATACTGCTTGTACATGTTATTGATTGTGCACAACCTTTTCTGTCATTTCAAGCTACTAAACGTGTTACCTATTTACCTCCGCTTCGATTACAGCTGTGCACTTTTGTTCAGCGTCGCAGCTTTCTACCTTACCCCACGTTGCTCTCTCTCTAACTCTAGCCATCTTTCTGTTTTACCCATCAAGCTCTTCTTCTCATTTCTGTCTTCTTCCATTTGACTTCGGTTTTCTTTTTCATTTCCTCTGTATAGTATTCAAGTTCATCCATGCTCTTGCTCCACTTATCTTTCTTCTCTCGTCCCTCGACTCTCCCTCTCTACACCAGCTGTCTGGTCCCAAATATCTGTGTCGGCCTCTTTTTGTACTTTCTTTCTTCTAGCCCCTTAACATTGGAACACTCTTTTATTTATTTGATCGTCACCTTCTCTACAAATCTTCTGTTCCCATCAGAAAACTCATCTTAAATGTTCTCTAAAAAATGACCCTTCTATATCGTGGCTTTTCATCGTTAATTATATTTAGCATTTTTGCATGTATTAGTTACCGTTTTCTTATGATCCTAATAAATAGCGCTTTGGAGTATGCCCTTTATAAATTCCAATAACTACAAATACAAAATATCAATTATCATTAATGGACACAGTTTCAGTCATACGGTCACCTGCTTGCTTCCAAACTGGCTTGATCTGTGTTTAGTGGGGCCAAACAAGGAATAAGAATAACATTTTACAACAAAGCAAAACATAACTAAGAGTGGTACACAAACTAGAGGACAGTGTGGCACCTACAAGCTCATTAAATCAAGTCCGAAAATGTGCAGGAGAGTTACTGGCAGAGGAAAACCAGAGATAAAACATTTGTCATGAGCGGGGAAAGGCAATGAATATGGCAAGGGAAATGTGCACAAGATCACAAGTGAATAGCTTTGAGTTAAACAACATGCACTCGGGAACCAAGACACATGTACACTAGAACCCAGGATGTGCAAGTAGAGCGGGATAAAAAAAGAAAATATGAAAAGGGATGCGAGGGTAAGCACTTAGAAGTTCCTTATGATTATAAAGAAAGTTGGCAAGCTCCTTAACCACAATTACTGTTAAAGGTACTGTCAGCGCTAAACCCACATACAGGGCAAGCAACGACAGGATATGTGAGCTAACACCCTTGATGGTATTGTATAAGGTAACTTAACGACAATACTCACAAGGGCGAGAAATACAACTTGAAATGTCAGTGAAGCTCACAAACCCTGTTGATCAAACAGGGACCCAGAAACGCTATAACGAAAAGGGAGGATAACTTAATACATAAGACCCCTGACAAGGGACACGCAGGAATAGTGAGAAAACATAGTCATTCACACAGGAGCTGGCTACAACGACACACCATACCTGACAATCATTAGGGAACAAAGGGAGAAGTGCAAGGGAAAACCTGGAACAGACTCTAAGAGGAATTAAAGGAGAGGGGAAACAAAATTGCAAGGGAAAAACCTCCCCCCTCCCTACTCCAGGAAAGAAAGGCAAACTGGGACAAAATACTAAATCTATAAATGAGGTGTGACTAAAGGGTCAATGTTTCACAGCAGAATAGGCAAAGTCAAAGCGATAAAGAACACAGACAAACTGGGCTGCACAGAAAAAGAAAAGCACTGGAAAGTGCTGACTGCAAACGGAGGAAGACAGAAAGGGAATCCAGGAAGCAGAAATTACTAGTAAGCACACTAAATTCAAAATCCAGGGAAAAGGGAACAAGAAACTAGGAAATAGAAACTAAGCTAAGAACCAGGAACAAGGGACCAGTCACAAACCGCAACACTGCATCAATGACCAGCACTTGACTGAAGCAAACTGAGGCTTTTAAAGCTGGTTAACTAGCACATGCCTCAGGTGTGCTGCTTGCTGCACCTGCCAGCTACAGGTGTTGCTCATCCTCCACTCAACCTTGTCCTGCCTCGGTGGAGATGAAGCAGTGGGCAAGGCATTCTGGGAAGCATAGGGGCTCATTATAAGCATGCCGGTCCGGAAACAACGGTGCCGGTAAGCTTACCATACTACAGGTCTGCCTACCGGAGCCGCCGTGCCCGACAGGTCTGACCTTGCCAGGTACAGCGGCCATGGTATGCAGATCGTCAAGGAAGTACCAGCACTGTTGACAACGGTGCCAGTGCTTCCCTGGTCCCCACTCCCATAGAGTCCTATAGGGCTCTATGGGAATGGGGACTTAAAATGTATGGGCTCCTGACTTTTCGGGCCGCTGGGGTTGAAATCCCCCGGTGTTACCAGGAAGTCAGGTGACAGTAAATATTTATGGGTCCGGCAGCAACCCGCTGGTATCACCGGCACGGTTACCGCCAGACTCGTAATGAGGCCCATAGTCTTGATTAAAGCAGCATATACTGGCTGCCAAAAACCTGGAATTGTTCCAGAAGGGAAGTAACATGGAAAATAAGGATTTGGCGCTTCTAATTCACCACAGCACTTTCATATAAGGTTCAGAAGGAAAGTCGAGCAGGGAATAAACCCCAAATCAGGCCACTAAGTGGCAGGAATGAGACCGAAGGGAGAGAATCGTGACAACTGAATTAAAATCTTAGGTGATACAGGCCTCATCAGGGCAGCATCCTGAGGCAACAGGATGTTGATCAGTCTCGACATCTGCCACCAGACTGAACAATACAGGAAGGATTGCTTCTATTCACAAAGTCCAGTGCGGCGGTTAGGGCTCTGAAGATGCAAGCATCTTCATTATGCATTATGTTCAGTTAAGCCGGGAAGATCATGGCATATTTGGCTTCCTTGCATTGGAGAAACATTTGGAATTATTCTGCTATCCTCGAGAATTAGACAGTCCAGCTATTGTCTGGCAATATAGAGTGCTTTGACTCTTACTCTTGGCACTGTGATTCACATTTGTCTCTCATAAATCACATCCCAGAAGGTGAAAATCTAGGCATTGATCCTCCGATGGCTGTATTTGCTTTTTCAATCTGGGAAAAGACAGCACGCACCCACCATCTCTGGGAACTCGGGGAGAAGGTTTTTCAAAGAAGATTTCCATATGAATCAGTTGCTGTGGATTCTGGCAGACTGAGGATACTGATTTTGCTCCTCTGTGAGCACATTTCCCAATCTTCATTCTTCGTGGTAAAAAGCTTCAGTTGTGCCTATTATCTGTTCCACCTCAGCAGCCCTGGAGCAGAGTCTCGGTCTCTGCTTTTGAGGTTTATACCATGTTCAGTTGTGTAGTTCAGTTCTGGTCCTTGACTTGATGGCATTGCTCATCTGTGGGATAACGCCTTTGATGTTGCTTCCAGTGGCTGCAGTCCTCAAATCATCCACAGCCATGCCCGGCTGTTTAGGGGAGGTTCCTGACTGGGCAAGTTGCTTTTTGGTGAAGGAATCCTGCTTGGCTTCCTTTTCAGTAGTGCATGGCATCCTACAGCTTGCAGGGCAGTGTGCAACTGTGATAGCAATAGGACACTTGTCGCCTTATTTGAGCAGGCTAACAATTGTATACAGGCAGATGGGCGGAGTGGGCATCCTATGACTGTGCAGTCAACCTCAACTTGTAATCAGCCTCATTGTGTATTTTGAGGCCGCCTAACAATTTCATGTCAGTGTCGGACAAATTTCTGAAGGGCCATCTCTCAAAGAGGGTGCTGACAGTGGTCTGTTGCGAACCCCATATCTTATGGACACCTATACATGCATCCCCAACAAAGCTAAGAGGCGAGTGTGACGAATCCAGAGGTGGTATACCTTCTTCTCTGGGGGGAGCCACCCCCATTTGAGGCTAGAACCCCGTCCCTAGGGCGGCTTTGGGAAAGCGGAACCTCACTGGGAGTCACAAGGGCTCCCATTCCCCGGGGAGCTCCCTATTTTGGCATAAGAGAAGCTGCTGTTGCATCTATATGTGGGACTCAAAACAATAGTGACATTACGTCTATGGGTTTGACTCAAGACAATGCCCCTTTGAAGTTGCAGAGCGTGAATAAAAGGCCAACCACCCTTGAATCGAGAAAGAGAGAGAAACCATATGCAGAGACAAGCTTCAGACGTGAGACCATCATTGAGGGAAGAGGAGCCCAGCTGCACAGTAGAGCTGCTGTGGCACAGGGAGATGCTGACGAGTAAGCAAGATGCCACTGACCTGAGACAGCGATAGGCAGAGAGGCAAAGACAGTGCAACGCATGCCTTACCTGGATGCATGACCACGTGGAGGACGTGGCAGGCCCGATGCCTGCAAACTGCAGCTGAAACCAGGGACCGAGGGAGAAGCGCTTACTCCACTCAACGAGAGAGTCAAAGATCTGTGGAAAGCCTAAACGAGCATAACACTAAACCTGCTTGTGCCCAGACTGGAAAACCAGCAGGCCGTGAGGCACGCCATCATTGTCGAGGAGACACCGTCTCACTGGAGCAAACCCTACAACACAGAAGGTCTATGGGTTGCCCAGTGTAGAGGGAGGCGGAGAGAAGAAAGAACGAAAGGGGAGGAAGGAAGGGTTGCTGTAACCAAATACAAGGGTCAGAGAGACCCAGGAACAGAGAAGAAACAAGATAATGAGAAGGGTAACAGGAGCCCAAGAAACCAGAGTATTGTAATTCTCCAGACGGCTCAGATAAACTCCTAAGAGCAAAGAGAGCCACATGGAAAGAGGGGTTACCGATACCCCAGAGAGATAAGTGATACATTGGGACAGAGGAACCCAAGACGGTCAGAGCAGCCCAATAAACCAAGTGAAGAGCATATTCCAAGGGATCACAGAGGCACCCAAGATGTGAATCAAGTGAGGAGAGACCAACTCAAGTGGTGAAGGATCAGTAAAATGTTCCTCCACCTAAGGACATTTTTACATTTTGTTATTTCCGGGACTTGAGACTTTCTTTGGTTAACTTGAGACACTTTTGGAACTCTGATAGACTGCCAAGAAATGTTTTCTACAGAATCCAGAACCAGGAAGGATTCCTGGGATGCCCGAGAGAGATTGGGGTGAGCACCTCTCAGTGCAGGGCACTCTACCAACTTTTTCCTTTATTTTCTAAGTGGTAGGGCCAAGTTTAGTGTATAGGTTGGGAGCAAGGACTATTTTTATTTTGACAATCGACAAGCACAGGATTTTCATTTTGATAGGAAGGGAACTCCCCTTTAGCAATAGGGTTAGAAAGGCGTTTCATTTCTAAGTTAGATAAAGTTTCTTGACTATATTTACTGTGTTGAGTCCTTATTCTGGCTTGCCACACTAGCTAGGGAGGGCATGGGTGGTGATCATTGCTGTGGAGAGTATGTTCGCTGTGTGTCTGCTCTAGGTGGAGAAATCACTCTGAGTAGAAAAGAGACCTCCCACAAGGCCCTGTGAGGAAAATTCGACCATGCACACGGTGGATGTGCACTCAGCCGGGCTTTTTTAATATATTTTTTAAAGAAATTGAATGATGGGAGATGAACCTCGGTAAATGTGTGGGGCTAATCTGCACATATTTTCCTATGCTCATGCCACAGCAAACACATGTGTCCTCTGGGTGGACACAGTCTACAGGTGCTATCTATCCCCAGTCCCATTTATTTATTTATTTGCAATGTGACATCCGGGAATACAAGAAGGCATCTCAAGAGGAGGGGAGCAAAACCTTCCTCCGGCCATGGCCAGCCTAATGAACTGTCAAAGGCTCCATGGATCCGCCCTGCCCATTGTCAGTCCTGCTGGCGGCAGCGCATACTGGTGGGAGGTAATTGAAGCAGGGCTGTGAGAGGCCTTGTCGCAGAGCTAACAAGGGCAGGAAACCCCAACACCTTTTTGACATGCTTCTGTAACAACCTGAGGTCAGCTACTGTCTCTTCGTAGCAAGGGCAGTGAAATGTCATGTCTGGGACAATTGTTTACAGTAGTCATCTCTGCAGGGGGACCCACATTCAAAGGGTAGGAGTGTGTGATTTGATGGAGACAGAAAGTCTGGTCTCGCCACAACTTCAAGGGAGACCTGCCTTTAATCAAGAACCACAGAGAGCTTAATTAACCAGAGAGACCCTTTGACCCACAACAGACAGGAAGATGGGTGGGACTTAGTAGTACATGTTTTACCCCTTTACGTTTCCTGTTATAAAGCACTCTGGTTATGACATCACACATAACAGGATATTGCCGGTGGGGACCCAGGATTGGTTCATTAAGGTAGGATTAGCCTACACCAATCACTGGAGCCCATTTGGCTTTAAAAGAGGGCTGAGCCTCTTTTTTGACAGATGATCTGAAGACTTCACAAGGAGTAACAAGGAAAAATCATTTGGACCCTGGCTGAAGGTACAGTCTGCCTTACAGCTTCTGCAAGTGAAGGAAGGCCAGGGTTTCCAAGAGGTATGCAAGATCCCTCCCCTAAACATCTCCCAGGGACCAGAGGGAGATACTACTGAATCCAGAGGACCGTCTAGCAGCTCCAGAACCAGTACCCAGCCAGCACACAGTGTGCCCTGCTGGGCTCCGCAAGCAAGCATCCTAGGTGGGAAGTGCCAGAGAGTCTCTGAACCGAAAGGACAATGCTGTTGCCTGCAACACTCTTCTCAGCTTTGGGCCATTCGCCTTAAAGGACGACACAAGCCCAGCAAAGAAGCTAGGAGGAGTGCACTGACAAGCATCAACCAGCATTCGCCTTTAGAATATTTTCAAGCCAGTCGAGACCCTCGAGCTGCAACCAACTGTACACCTGACTGTTGTCACGCTGCAGTCCCTCACGCCGTCCAAGACACCTAGACCAGCGCTTCAGACCCACCAATCAGAACTGATAACCCATTCCTGAGCCACTGTCTAGGCCAGCTTGCAGCCATCGAGCCAAACTTGTTTGCCGAACTGCCTACCACCTGATACCCGCAGCTGTCTCCCGTCTTGAAATCTGTCGCAGAAGCTGCAAAGCACCCTGAAACCGATTCGACACTGTCGAGCACCAATAAATTCTACGAGCACAAGATACATTGTGGTTCTGTCCCTCTGGTCCTTCTCTGAAGGCCCTTAGTGACATTTTACGACCCATTGCTCCTCTTGTGCTGAAACCAAGTATCCTTGAACTATTGAGATTAATTACTTTACCGACTACCCTCCTGTCAGTATCCCGAGTGCATCCCTTTTCCTTCTTTGAAACTGTCTGTCCTCTACATTCCTTTACAGGGTGGGTTGTATTTTGTAGTGTGCTAAAACTGTCTGTTGTAATAATAATAAAGTAGATATTTTTTATACATCCTTGACTGGATAGTCCCTTTTATCATTGGGTGGTAATTGTATTTTCACTGTGTTTGTTTGTTTGATTATTTATAATGCGTGTCAGACCCAAGGGTATCAGGGCGCAGCAGTGCATGAATATGCAAATCTTAGTTACAGGAATCCGTCAAGGTAAGAAGGTACCTTTGTACAAAGTATTATTTACAGACATAGTATTATGCATATATTTACAGATTATGCAAGAAGACATAAATAATTACAAATATTACATGCAGTATGTGAGCGAATTTTGGTTACCACCGTAAGGGTAACCAACAATAAGCTGTGAGGATAGGTGAGTATCCGACAGGCAAGTGTCGTTATTATCATTAGCAGAGAGACATTGATGGTTGCCGTGTGGGATTCTATAGCATGCGTTTAGTGGTCATTGGATTTCAGCCAGGCAGTAATGTTAGTTCTAAAGTTTTGGTATGGTTGGTCAATTCTCAGTGTGGAGGGCAGGGAGTTCCATAATTTGGCCGCCTTCACAGGGAAACTGTTACCTCCAATCGTGGATAGTTTGAATATAGGGATGGACAGGCGATCCTATTTGCAGATCTGGTTGGTTTTAGGGAGGTCTGTTTGTGGAATCTGTCAGCAAGATAGATGGGGGCCGCTTTATTAAGGGATTTGTGGATGAGCGACAAGGTTTTTAGTAGGATTTTATCATTAGTCTGGAGCCAGTTCTGGCGCCTACTCTCAGAAATGTGTTCTCTTCTGGAGATGCCTAATGCCGCTCTAAGGGCATTATTTTGTTTGGATTCTTCTGATAGTTGATTTGGAAGAGCCTAGGTAGAGGGCGTTGCAATAGTCCAGGCGGGACAAGATTAGGGCTCTGGCCAGGATAATGCAACTGCTGTTAGAGAGGAATGGCTTACCCGTTCTGATGAGTTTGCACATGTAGGCCGTGGTGGATGCTAATGAACTAACCTGTTTGGTAAAGGAGAGAGTCAAGATAAACCCCTAGCGTTTTTACCTCCTTTTCTACCTTAATACAATTGCCATCGATTATAAATGAGGAATAGTCGGGACCTTGTTTTTTTAGGTTAGTAGGGGTGTCCCGGATGATGAGTTCTGTTTTATCATCATTCAGGCATAGACCGTGCAAGGTCATCCATACCTGGATGATGATGTATACTCTGTTCACCAAGGCCAAATCCTTGTCATAATACCCTGAAAGTGGGAGGAGGATCCGGGTATCATCTGCATAGTTGGTGTAGGTGATACCGAGATGATCCAGATCATCGAAAAGGGGCTTGAGCACCATTTTTTATCTTTGGAACAGGTGTCTGGTACTGCTATTGGGGTCTCTATTTCTTTATGGATGGTGAATAATTCCTTCATATTGGACTTGGCTTGGGATATGCGAGTATCGTAGGATAGTCGTTTAGCTAAGCATATTTCTTTCTTGTAAAGAGATGATAGTTTGGTCAACTTGAGTTTGTTAGCTTCGGATGGTAGTAATCTCCACGCAGCCTCACAGTTTCTTTTTTGTTGTCTTAGGGTTTTTAGGAATGATGTGAACCATTTGTTCAGGTGTGTTTTTGGCTTACTCAGTCTGAGTTTGAGGGGGGCAATCTGGTCCAAGGAGGAGGCCATAATTTTATTATATTCCTTAACCAAACTCTCCGGGTCAGTGCTGTCAGGCAATGAGTTAAGGGTGGGGAGTACGGCAGGGATAAGCTTATCCACTGTGATGCACTTTTTGTTTCTGGTTAGTGTGGGTGGAGCCCTGGGGGTGAGGGTGGGGGCCGGTTGGTAGAGAGCAAGAATGAGAGTAAGTAGTGGTCAGTCCAGGCTAGCGGTAAAATGGAGAGCATATTGGCATGGCAGTTGTAGTCTGCCAACCAGTCTAATATTCTGCCCTTATTATGGGTAGCTGTTTGGCTTCTCTGGGTGAAACCAAGTTCTAATAATATATACGCAGTTGCTAAGGCCGGCTGGTCCGCGGGGTCATTGAAGCCCAGGTTGAAATCTCCAAGTAGAAGTACTTGTGTGAAACTTTTAAGATTACTAGACAGAATGGTGTTAATATCATCCACAAATGTCCCTGTTGGACCTGGAGGGCAATATATTAGATGGATATTGAGGGTTTGGGCATTAGTCAGAGGTACTTTTACAGAAAATACTTTGCATGATTGAGTGTCAATCGGGGTGGCTAATCTCATGGCAAGGCTACATTTGCAGATAATGGCAATCCCACCACCTCTGGACCCTTGTCTGTCTTGTCTCAGGATGGTGTAGCCGTCAGCGACTACTAGCATAAGCATAGGACCTGCTGCAGTATGTAACCATGTCTCGGTAATGGCAAGGAAGTCTAAGTTGGATCAGGTCGACAATTTCTGTGGCATGTGCTACTAACCAACAATCCACGACCTTGCGGAGATGAGCCTGCCCTTCAGTCTACGTTACAAAAATTGGACAAGGAGGTTTATAATTGACTTGTGTTCGCAATCTGTTCAGATCCCTTCTGGTGCACTAGAGGTGTGGGGCTGATTGATGGTTTAGAAGCCGATATTCATCCCATGACCACTGGTGCTCCGGAAGTTGATAGTTGATTCGTCACATGCCCTGTACATCACAGAGATGATGTGTGGCAGTGCCCACACTGCTTACTGGTGTTTCTCAGTGCCACCAGCAGCTGTGTCACATGAGAAGAAAAAGAAGGCAAGTTTACAATGTGGCATAGCCACTCGGCTCTATTTGCCCACGGCCTGCAGGTCCACGCTGCCAGATGGATTCAGGATATCTAAAACAAGGTTGATGTGTGCTGCAGCGCGGTCCATGCCTCCCCCACGCACATCCCCAGAAGGCCTGCAAAGCAAACCGGGGTACAGCTGCTGTGCGCTGAAACCCCTTGTGTGGTCCTTCATATCCACCCGGCATTGCTGTGCTCCGAAACCCCTTGTGTGGTTCTCCGTATTCACCCGGCATTCCTCCACTGGCATGTAGAGAGCACCGTGTCCAGCGGGTAACAGATGTGAACATCTCTGCAAGGCCCCTTTGAACCTCTTCATAGCCCACCAGAAACAGTGGCCGACAGCAGAGTTCCCAGCTTGGAGGATAGAGAATGCAGTGCGGCTTGTCCAGTACTCTGTACCCCATGCCCCCATCTCCCACAACAGCAATCACCTACCAGCCTCCTCCAGTGCTATAATCAACCGTGATGTAGTATCTGTGGTGTAATAATACACAGGCACCCTTTTGGCCCATCACTCCATCACTCCATCACACCAGACTGGGTTTGTGTGCCCACTCCAGTGCTGGTGGCATGGGGTCTACTCAGTATTTCAGATCTTCACAGGGGGCAGCCACCTCCGGGCTCTGCAGTGGGGCCATCTGGCCTGCCACCAGAGCACAGCCAGAGGACAGGATACCCCCGTGCACTGGCCAGTGTAAAATGGGGGACGGAGCACCATGTTGTACATCGGCTTGCTGTAGTAAGGGGGGGGGCTGGACGCTGATTCATCAGCACACACAACTCTGCAGGCCTTCTTCAACTCTGAGCTAATGTCAGCGGGAAAGCATTGCCACCAGTTTTTCCAGATATGAAAAAAGATTATCCAGTCGGTGTGGAGCTGCTTTAGAAAGCATGTTCTTGCGTCTGCACGCAAGTGCCACACACACTCTACAGTTTCTATATTGGTATCATATACGATAACTCTTTTATTCCAAACACTAAACCCTTCAAAATACTATATCCTCTCAATAGAGTCGAAGTAAGTGTATAGACATGCCAGGCTGTTATCAGGTTACGTAACACATCTCATGCGTAATAGGCACTGGCGGGCCCATGAAGGCTGTGCCATCAACGCCCTGCAAACATATAATAGTGCAGCAAAGCGTTGTGTTCAGGAGCTGCACAGAGGCCATGTTATTCACTGCCACTTTCCATGGCACTGTGGGCCAATACTAACGGTCTAGGGCGTATCTTGGAATGGTTATAGGCTCAGGCTGCTCAACTTAGTAGTTGCATAGGAAGGTGTAGATGTGTGCTTCATGGATGCATGCACAGTGGCGCAGAGATATTAAATGTAACTGTAAGGGGGAGGTCAGACAGGCAGAGATCTGCACCAGTCCTATGCAGTGGGACCTCTTTGGGGGCTCTGAGAGCAAGCAAGCTATCAGGATCTGACATACAAGGAAGCCAAGCACCCAGTTCATGTGAACATCGAAGCTTGGTGAGGATAGGAGGACAACGCTAAGGGATACCTCAAGCTTTCTGGAGCACTTAGTTACAGGTCGAGGGGCAGCACTCTGGGAAGCAGGACACAGTACCATCCTGATGGTCAGAGTGGTCAGGCCATGAGCAAGTGGTACTAACTGAGTTGGGGTAGGGCCCGGAAAGCTTATCTTCTCTAACTGTTCTGGGGTATCACCAGTGGGCAGCCAGCACATTCCGCCATTGTTTGCTGTGATCTCTAGGCATGTAGTTACGCACGCTTTTTAAGGTCATATTCTAAGCCTCTATTCCAGAAGACCTCCAAGTGGGGCGATGGGCGGATCCTGCTGTCGCCGCCAAGGCGAGAGACCGCAATTGTCCTTGCCTGGGTCATTTCAGGGAATGCTTCTGCTGGGATCTTTGCAAGCATCTTCTGTTTTGAGTGTATATGATGTCAAGGAAGCAGAAGTGTACCTCCTGTTCAAAGTTAAGCCATGCCCACCATTGTTAGGGAAAATGGCTTGTGGGCGCACAGCAGGGACTTCAGGTTCTCACTGCTCTCCAGGGAGGTTGGGTTTCTCCTTTGGCAGCCTGATAAGAAATTAATTCTCTTCTATCACTGTCTGCACCTAATGCCTTCTCAGACACAGTCAGATCACTTCTCTGGGGGTACACACGTTGCCTTATCCGTCATCCAAGGGAAGTGAAGGTTGGAGGGTGACATTTCTGACCGCTCCCCCACCTTGTCTTGAGCTTGCAGTAATAAATGAGGCTTCACTCCTCCTTTTATACACAAGTAAAATTTCACCCCTTTTCCTTTGTAAGATGTCTGTGTACGTCTGCTTTCTTTTATGCTCTTGCAAACTGCTGGACTCTAAACAAGTCATTTAAATTTCGCTGTCACCTTCCACACATTTCCAGCATATGTGACTTCCAGGATTCCTAAATAAAAGAAAAGCTTTCGAATGCAGTCAAAATCCGATTTGACCACTTGTCTCTGAAGTAGCATCCTTTAAATTGGATTATCCTTCGCCCTGATGCTAACTACAGCATTCTTGAGCAGTGCAATGTTACTTCTTTGCCCTGTTTTGCCTTCTTGTTTTTTGAATAGCACTGTCCATACACGTCCCTTAAACATTTGTTCTGGGGTACACTATGTCCTAAAGAGAATTTTAGTTTTGAGAGACCCTCAGACCCCAATCCATGCTGGCCAAACGGACATTGTTACAGCATCTCTGCCAGTAGCCAGGGACAATTGACTCACCCAGTTCCCCAGCCCAGACATTGGCAAGCTCAGAAGCCCCTTTGACACATAGTGTGTTAAAAGCATCATCACAATGGCTTACACATTGGCAGTGATGACCTATATTGGCGCCATCGTCCTCAAGAAATTATCGTGGGTGGGGTTGTGAACAATTCTTCACACACTCCCCAGTCACTGATGAGATCCCACAGTAAATCATTTCAATTTCCAACACTGGAAAAACAAATTGAGATCCTGCAAATACACACAGACATTAATGTCTGCCTTTTTGGCATGAATATGTGTCCACTCATCCTGAAAAAAGGTTTTCTAGCAGGACTAAAAAATATTCATATCCTCCACATTTTGGTAACTGAATAAACTCCAGCGATTGAAGCAGGTGGGTGCACACCTCAGCCTACTTTTACTGTGTTTCCCATACTATGCGGTTGGCATTTAACCTACTATCTCCTGTTACGTTGGGCTAGTGATGAATAATCCAGGGCTTACCAGTCTGTTCACACCAGCCATCCCACCCTATGCCAATGTCCTCCATCCCATGGTACACATGGGCATAATAAGGTAACAGAGCCCCTGGAGCTACAGAACGGACATCCAAGGAAAGCCCAGAGATCATCTGAATGCAACGGGCTCCTGCCATAGTCCATGTTCTTTTCTCAATGTTGGGTGCTTCATCCTCTATTGTAACAAGGTCCTGCAAGGAGGGGCAATTGCCTTTCTCTGTGTTATCAGTTTGCAAATACATATATGCATCCCGAGAGGAGGAAAGAGCGTAAACGCCTCTTCAATAGTCTGATGGGCAGCCCAATGGCAATGGCATTTTCATTGCGTAACATAAGGCCATCAAGTAAAGCAGACGCATGCAAGGCATTGTTTCAAGGGGCATCCTGCTGAAGTCAGGAGCTTTGTTTCCACTATTGACCATAATCCTGTACTACCTCAAAGATATATTGACAATTGGTGCACACAGGGACAGATTTACCTTTTGCTAATGTACAAGTCCTTGTGAGGGCAATGAGTTCAGTTACTTGTGCCGAGAAAAGGGGAGTTGTTGCACTTTTTAGAACATCCTGAGGGGAACACACTGTACAGTCAGCAACATGTGCTCCCTTTGAGTTGTGCTGGCGTGAGCCTTCAACAAACTAAATGAGATCGGAATTGGCAAAAGTTATTCCTGCAGACAGAGCTGGGGATGAGTGAGTGTGGCAGTGATGGAATGCCAGTCATGCGGTTATCCATATGTTGGACTAGGCTGTAAGCAGGCAGGCTTTAGATCAGGGCAACAAGTCAAAGTAGTGTGATGAATTCAGCAATATCATCTCGTATTTCGTAAGGCGAAAAGTGGAAAAGTGATGTCTTTCTTATAAACCAGACAGTGACAATATAGAGTGCTGCAACAGTTAATGGAAAACCAAACACTAGAGATTCATAAAATCATATACAGAGCTCGCAAAATCTAGTAGCCCTCTAGCATTGTCAAGTAGTTCTTATGAAGGGCGAGTACCATTTGCATGATGCTGGACATTCCTGGCGAGTATGGGAATATTAGAAACTATTTTTTCAATTACTGCAAACACTGTGTTTGCAGTAAATGGCAAATACAGGTTTCACTGTGCATGCTTCACAACATTGCATCAAATGGCGACATGCACCATTTTACAAAAAGCACTGGTTAATATTTTGTCACCAGTCACCTTGGGACAAGTGCATTTCTCTTAGGCCGAGAATGTAAACTAAGGAACTCACCCTGCAGGTTTAGTGGGATTTTGAATAATTTCCAAGGCCTGGTATAATAATGGTAGCAGCAACAGACAGTGCAGTGCTGTAATATGCTAACATTCTATGTTGATTCACATATCTTTGCTTCAGTACAATTAGTGCAAAACCATTTTGTTTTAGACAAGAGAGTCTAAATGGCTTTTTTGTAGTCTGGCAGACCTAAAGCTGGTGGGCTAGGGAGGGCATGCTTAACAGCTGTGAATACTTGTTCTGCTTCTTAAGTCCAAACCAACTGCTCTGGGGTATGGAAATGAGTGAGATTCTGTAATAGTTTAACAAGAGCACCATAGCCTAGTAACCATTGTAACCAATACCCACTCATTCCAAGGAAAGAACACATTTGAGTGATGGTGGGTTTGGACATTTTCATGATCACAGCAATATGGGTATCTGTGAAATGATTTGCTGTAGCAGAGATGTCATGACACAAATAGGGTAGTCTTGCTTCACATGGTGCAGTTTTTCTTTGGGTGCTTTGTGAACTTTACTCGCTAAGGCTTTTAGAAGCACTCAACGTTTCTAGGCAGCAGATGGAGGTAAGGCTAACAAAAGACCACTTGCATATCGGACCATTCTGGGAAGACCATGCCATCTAAATCTTTCTGGAGTGTTTCAGAAAACAGAGTGGGGTACTTGTCTCGGGAGGATAGCTCAGGGCAACGCGCTCGTCTTGGAAGCAAGATGACGTGGAGCATCACAGGTTCGATCCCTGGGTCCGAGCTTAGAAACCTCTGGGTATTAAGCGTGTTATAAATAACCAATTACAATGACTTCACGTACCCCTGGGGTAGCTTTGTCCTAGAGTATTGGCATCTGCAGTAGGTGAAGCCAAACACATACTGGCAGTCTGTGTGAATGGGCATAGAGAAGATGGAAGCAGAGATGTACTACAGAGAGACAGATTTACTACAGAGAGACAGCTAAGTGCGGAATACAGGAAATCATGTTTGCAGGGTTTGGGACCACTGGAAAGAAAAGGTAACCCTGCCCTGCTTGCTTGAGTCGTAGGTGCAATACGGAAACCGATGGGCTTTCCTCTTAAATGCTTTCTCTATCTGGGAACTGATGTTTGTAATTTTCCCACGGTCATTAGTGAAAGAGTGAGATAGATCACTTTTGGGAGGTTCTTCCATTTCTTGCCTCGCCGCCAGTCCCTGCAGGAAACACATTCGGCAGTCTTGGCCATCTGATGGCTTCATTGATCAAATGCCTGTCTGAAAACTGGTGACGGATCAGGTAGACCCAAGACATGGGACATTTCTTTCCTCTCTTTCATCAATTACTTTTACTGCATGTTCCTCCAGGTTCATTCTGCGCCTCTAGTAGGATCCTTCGGTTATTGCCACTGTACAGCCTCTCGCCACACTTTCATGGATTCTTATGCATGGAGTGATGGTTTATTCTCTACACTACACTATTTAGTGTACATTCTAATTTCTAAATTGTCACGCACCATATGTACTTACTGCACCTACCGTTTTCATGACATATGTAACCGAAGACATGTAATGTATCATTTTTAACATGTAATGTTTACCTTCATCGGGTCTTCCGTCAATAATCTACTCTCTATATCGGCATCCGAGAATAACTTTTCCACCTGGAGATTGAGGTTACCCAAAAGTTTTGATTTACCCATTTCCATATGTGCTTTTATGGCTAAATACAACGAATCCTCCTGTGCAGTAATAATCCTTTTCCAAAGTTGTATCAATTTCCACCCTGCCTGGGATTTTAGAGATCTGAGACCCAATTTGAACCTGAGGTTATCCATCGACCGACTCATTGGTAGCCCCAGGCTATGTTTCCACAAAAGCCCTTCCCATTTTTTGAAATGAGGTGCTCCACAGCTGAGGTTTTGCCTCCAGGCCATAAAGTAGGATGGGTACTATTTTGGCTTGATAAAATTTGAATGCCGGGATAAAAGAAAATCTTCAATATCTCCCAAGTATTTTCTTCATTTGGGCTGCCAAAGGTTTTATTTTCATTGGGATATTGTACTCTTTTTATATACTGCCGGAGTGGCATATATTTTGTAGCCAAGGCATACCAACTCTTCTACTCTCGTTATTCTTTCTCCCCCCATTGACCACTGATGAAATACAACCTTTTTGTTTTTCTGTCTATAAACCAACACTTTTGATTTAGCTGGATTTAAAGAAAGCCCATTTTCACATGCGTATTGGTGAAGACCATTAAGCAACCTTTGTAGTCCGATCGCCGTTCTGTCCAGGACTACCACGTCGTCTGCATAGGCGGCGAACCAGTGAAGTTTTACCCCATTTAGAACTGGACTTGCCAACGCATAGGATGCCAGGAAATCGCCCATATCTGCTGTGTAGAGGTTGAAGAACAATGGTGCCCCTAGACAGCCCTGCCTCACCCCCACAGGTTTTTACAGATGGCCCTCCACTCCAAACGTACTCTGATATCATTCTCTCTATGGAATTCTATTCACATCCCCAACATTCCTTCTGGGATTCCCTTTGCCCTCAGTTTCTCCCAAAGCCTTCCCCTGTCCACCTGGTCGAAGGCTTTGGAGAAATCCACCCAGGCTCCGTACAGCTGCTGTTCTCCACTCATCTGTGTTTTTTCACTTAGCAGATTTAACATAAAACCATTTACAGCAGTTAAAAGTCCCCTCCAAAAGCCTGCTTGGCATTTTGATAGGATCTTCACTTCTCTTTCCCAGATCTCCAGTTCTCCCAGCAAACCCTTCATTAAGATCTTGCTAACAATATCCAAGAGGGTGATAGGGCGATAGTTTGCTGCCACCGACCTATCACGCCCCCTTGAATAGGGGACTTATGGTTGCAGAGCCCCAGGAAGGTGGCAGTTGTTTTCTATCCAGATCTCCCTAAAAAGCCATTTAAGCAATCTTGCCCATAGCCCTGGGCTATTCCTCATGACCTGATATGTGAGGCCGTTTGGGCCCGCCGCTTTTGAGGAAGACCCTTTCATGATTAGTTCTATATAGGTTTCATCAAATGTTAGATGCCAATTCTCTTGTGTTATACTGCCACATTGTTTTTTGGGGCTTTCCGAAAACCGAATTCAAATGACTGATCCAGTCTTTTTCGGAAACCAGATTACAATGTTGGTTGCCCGAATTTTCCTCCAGTTGGTGGATGACGTACCAGAATTCCCTCGAATTCCTTTGCCCTAGAAGTTCCAACATATGTTCTCCATCCCTTGTTGTCTTACAATTTTCCTCGACATCTTACAGCACTTGATTAAAGGTTTTTCTTCAACTTTATTAACCTCTCTATTTCCCTTGTTTTTTTTGATCATCTGTAACTTCCTATTCAGTTCTTTTTTTTTTATCATTGTCACTTCATCATGTGCATGTCTATGCCATTGTTTCGGGCCATCTCTATAACCTTGGGTGGGCAAATTCACCAGATAAACTGTTCCCCCCCTTCCCCCCGTCCTGCTTTGTATTTGAGGAGGCACACCCTTCCTTTTCTGCAATAAAATCATTGATTGTCTCTTGACTTGTGTTTCCAGTAGTATCTCTGGAAACAAGAGCTCTAGCCTGAGATGATCACTACCGCCCCCCTCCCGGATATTTAACAGGGCCTTCTGTTCGAATAATGAACTTGATAAAAATAGTCCAATGTTGACGCTGAGGAACCCTGGATTCTCGTTGGTTTAGCTGGCATGTCCCCCCGAAGGTTACAGTTCGACATTTTCAGGTCCCACATATTTAAAAATTCCACCCAGGAATGGCCATTCTCTGTCACCCTCCGACCAGTTTTCATTGTTTGGTCTTTTATCAATTGGAGGCATTGGGAATTCAAATCCCTCCCTAGTATTATTTCAGCACCTGAAAATAAGGATTTTAATTTCCCCATAGACTGTGCAATGTTCTCCAGGAAGATGCTCAGCCCCAAACATGCGGGGTTCCAATATATATTACAAAATAACACCTCCAGGTCCTGTGACTTTTTCTTCAATGTTGCTTTACATATTTGGAGACCTTGTATGTTACACTGAAAAGGTGATGTGAATTTGGAGCATTTAAAGGCCATGAGCATACCCCCCACTAGGGTGGCCTCTTGCCTTCTGAGAGGCTGCTTGCAACTCTACATGAAACCCCCTTTACTGCAATCTGGTTGATAATCCATGTCTCCTGCAGCATTAGGACATCGCCCTCCCCAAAAAGGTCATTTTTCGTGGACATGGATGTGAAATTGTTAGGACCCCGCGTGTTTCCAGCAAAATATTTTCAATCCCCCCTTTTCAAAGAGATTTTTGGCTTTGGCCAAGTTTCTGTAAAACCTCTGTCAATGACAGAGTATTTTCATTAGTTATATCACTTGAAGTTGCTACAGTTCTGGGCATCATCTGGGGGCCCGTATTGGACGGTTTTCCACTACCCTGGTTTGATATACCTTTCGGGCCCCTTCCACCAAATGGTAACAAAACTTCTGGCCTAGAGTTTGACATCAACTTAAAATGCAACGGTAGGATGTGTAGTAATGCCTACAAAATGCAATCTTTGCTACCAGAAAACCCGAGCTCCAAGCTAATGTTTCCACTTGACCAAGTTGGTCTCCTGCATACATTGCCCAACCATCTTATTTTCCTTGGCTGGGAAAATTGGTATCACCATGACGCGATTCAGTAAAGTGGCCACTACACAAAGCCTCGGTCATACATTGCCTATTAGACTTGTTGTTTCTTCGCATATATAACATTGACACCATGGCTGACATGTCCGTAACTTAGTAATGGCTCCATCACTTGTCAGCCATGGTTTTGTCCTAACAGAAAAGTGAAATAAATAATACAGTAAAGTGTTTAGTCAGTGAAGGGGCTGGATATGGGTCTTGACAGGGTATTGTTTTGCTTTGCTTGAAAATTTACACTGGAGTCACTGCATTTTATAACCAGCCTTCGCCTACTTCTAGCATGTTTTTTTTTAGACTTCACTTAAGGCAGCGGCATGCAAGTGTGTTTCTGTTGTACCCCTCTTGATCTAAAAAAAAGTGGCCAGCCTGGTGTGACCAGTAAACTACTTTTCTAGTCCTGCATTTTCATTTAACCAACACGTGCCTTCTGGGAGTTGTTGTCTTTGTTAATTTCAATTGAGGACTCTTTATTTATGTGCTTAAGAATGATTTGTGAAACATCAGCCCAGAACTGGAAAATTGGTGTTTCGTGCAGGAGCACAAGCAACCCCCACCCTCCCCTCCAAGCATGAACAGCACACGGTGTAGAAATGCAAGTTTCTTTCACATATTTATGCTTGAATAATGCCAAGGTGATTTTGTGTTTGAGCGCATGGGGTGTTTTAGCACTGCATTGTGGTGAAAATAATACTACAGGGAAGAGGTGTTGAGCAAATGAATATTGGTAGGCGTAGTAATTGGCAAATCTTGTGGCTTGGATTGGTTATTGAACCGGTTTTTGTGTGTTTTCCATCTTAAAAACCAATGTGGGGTTATTTTGCTATCGGTGTGGCAATCGTGAGTTGTCACATAGCAATGGTCTCTGTTCCATGGAAGCCGGGGTGTGTGTGTGTGCACATCTCAGCATGCTTTGGTGCCCAAAAGGGTGTGTGGAAGGAAGGACATGAGCCGGTGTCGCCCCACACTGCAGACTGATTGGCACCAGGGGAGTGCAAAGCCCCCATCCCTGCATGTCTCCATGAAGTGTAGAGTCTCTGCCTTCGACTGAGGCTCTTCAAGAGCCGCAGTCTCTCAGTCCAAGTCGGTCTTGCCTCTTACTTGCTCTGTCCCTCAAAGTCTGTCCCGGAGTATGTCACATATTGGAGTCTCTCGGATTTCTCATCCTTCCAGAAGTCCATCTCTCGGAAGTCTGTCTCTCATTCTTCCTCTGTATCGCTTCAGTATCCAGTGATTTTAGCGAATAGAAAATAAAGAATGAAATTATAACCAAATAAAAGACAAACAAAACATACCAAATTGTTTGTGGGAAAGGGAAAGGTCTGGTAGGGTGGGGCTTGGGGTGGAGTTTTAAACTTGGGGACCCCCCAAAATAAATAAAATAATTCGATTTTTTCCAGTTTTTCTTTCATTAAAATGTAATTCTCTATTTTTTTAATTTGTTAAAATGACATAGATCCTATCGCTTCATCTGTCCTTTCCCTAACCATATCTTTCTTCTCTCTCTCTCTCTCTCTCTCTCTCTCTCTCTCTTCCTCTCTCTCTTTCTCTCTCTCTCTCTCTTCCTCTCTCTTCCTCTCTCTTCCTCTCTCTTCCTCTCTCTCTCTCTCTCTCTCTCTCTCTCTCTCTCTCTCTCTCTCTCTCTCTCTCTCTCTCTCTCTCTCTCTCTCTTCCTCTCTCTTCCTCTCACTGGGGAGTGTGCTGCTCTTTGGGGTGAGCCTAGCACGAGGGAAGGCACAGGCAGAATTAAAGGCTGCTTGGAGAGTCGTTTAGGGGGAGTGGACGCTGAATGCACACACTATGATGAAATGTACAGGAGTTCCATCCTGTTATGTTGAAACCACCACTCGCTCTAAGCCTGCATATGGACCAGTGGGTGGTTTTTCTACACGTCTTAACTTGTGATTGGTTGCATGGTTCTGGGTATGCATTATTAGGCTTGAAACCTGCAGGCAAGCACTGGGTACAGCAACTGCTCGAGTTGTTCCAAAGGCAAATGAATGGCAAGGTCTGAATGCTGCTCACATGTGTCTAAGCCAGAAATTGGCAAATGGCCTTCACACTGTTGGCCGGTCCTTGCATTAGTTTAGATTAATTAGCTCTTGGTGGGTGCAGCACGGTACTCCACACGTGCTGCTATGGTAGTTATCAAGCTGCTCGTGCCCTCATGCACGTGGTCTCCTGTAATGCACCCATGTCTGCACTGTGTTCTGTAAGAGAACAATCCCTTTTATACAGCTCTGTAATAGACAGTGCCAGGGGTTACACCGCTCTGCTCGCCTAGTTTACTGCACAGCTAATTATTGCCATCAGCAGTGTTTTAACATCGATGCTGCCATGTGGGGTGGCACAAAGAGCACCCGCATTTTAAAGGCCTCTGTGGCAGGCTGCATATGTTGCAGGCTTTGTTCCCCAGCTGCCTATGCAAAATATTACAATTATTAATCAACCAGGAGTGGCTAAGCGCTCACATAATCACAGTCACGTGATTACCTCCTCCTTCTGCCTCCATATTCCGAGCTGGGCTGGCTCTCACGGCAGCCTGACACGTATTCACGCCTATAAATGTAAAATGCAATCAACACCTCCAAACACAAAAACTATTGGCTTTTGCAATGCTTGTTTATCTTCAACGGAGGTTTGCAGGTTCCAGCGTGGGTTGTAGTGGGTGTTAGTTTGCACAAAGTTTTGAAGATTGGTGGACGTCTGTCTGGATTACTTTTGACGGATAAACTTTAATGTCCCATCTGAGAACCATAATCCCATGTTAGAAAGTACCTTGCAATTCAGAATGGGCACATCCATCGATGGGGAAAACCAAACCGGTATGTGCACGCTTGCACACTTCCCTCTACTGGCCCATCCCTTGCAGAGTGTTTTACTCCAGGGTTTCATCTCTAGAACGCTACCAACGGTGGAGGGGAAAGGAATGGTATGTCCACCTGGTAAATGGAAACGTGAGGGCACTGCCGCCAAGGAAGATGAGGTTTATTCTGAAAAATCATCTTTCAACAACGATGAGTGTGTTCGGTGGGACCTTGGCAACCAGGGGGTAGGGACACCAGTGAAAGTAATGCAGGATTATCTCAGGTAGAACATGAAGACCGGTCCCTGTGGAGGCAGGGGAGTAGTAACCTGATGAAAGCTGCCTCGATTAGTATGCCAGGCAGAGGGGGTACCCAAGGGTGAAGCAGCTGTCGCCACAGCGTCACGTGATTGTGCCATGTGATATCAGACAGTGTGTACAGAAAGGCCATGGCCGCCTACCACTGGGACAGGGGTACAGTGATGGTACTACGAGATTGTTCCTGCCTCAGAGGCTTCAGTGGCTGGCATGCCCTGTTTTCTTTGGATGCCTGTGCTGCTTTGCCTTCTCTTTATTCTCATGTACTCACATTTTTACTGCCTACTTACAGAAGGTGCAGTATACCAGTAGCGTTTGTTCTTACTGGTTTTGACAACTTGAAAAACAAGAATTGGCAATGCCAACAGTTTGGGCTTTTGTGTAGGCATGGGATAGGCACTTGACAGGAAGTGCTGTATTAGTACTAACTGGCCATTGATGGCATCGGGTGCAAAATGGTTTGAGTACCTGGGCATTTAATAGCAGTGCCTGGCAAATGCCTAATACTTACACACAAGCTATACTTACACAAAAGCCAAAGCTGTTGGCTTTGCAAAAGTTTGTTTTTAACAGGACTTCAGTGAAGGACACGCAGAGTGCTTATAAACTGAGTGGATGAAGGCAGACCTGGTAAGACACTTTTATTACACCAGTAGCGTGTTTACAGCTCCAAGTAAGTCACTAACTCTTTGAAGACTTCTTTGAAAAAACCCTGGCAGACACTTTGAATGTAAAGTCTGATGGTAGGGCTTGATTAAAGCCAGCTCAAAGAGTTCCCATGAGAGGGAGTTTTGAGAGGGGTGAGGCAGGAATTTGGGTGGGCATGGCCATAGGGATTAGCACGGCCGTGGGCAGTCAATGGGTGGGCTCATAACCAAACAACACTTAGGGACTGTGTGTCCCTCTGCGTACATCATTCCTGTGTGTCCCTCCGCGTAGGTCATTCCTGTGTGTCCCTCCACATATGGCATTCCTGTGTGTCCCTCCACACACGGCATTCCTGTGTGTCCCTCCGCGTATGTCATTTCTCCCTAGCTGTACTCTATTGCAATAGTTTAGGCTTATAGGTAGCCCAAACTAAAAACACTGACAAATTAACATTGCAACATCACCCCGCTTTCCTGAAGCCCTCCCCAGTATTTAAAGGGCTCAGTGAAGCATACATCAAAGGTATAAACGATAGACAGTGTTACTATGAAATAATACCTGCGTTCTCTTCCTAGCCGCTTAACATTGCACAGAGAGAGCATTGTTGCAGTTCTGTGTAGGACCAGCTGAATTTAGAAATGTGAAAGAAATCCTGTATCTGATTGCGAAGAAATGCTCTTTGTGAAAAAGAAACTTAAGGGGCCGAAAGATTGATGTTATTTTGCACCCAGAATGCGCAATGAGCTGTTGTCCATCATGGCGCTGCTTTGAGCCTGGCAGGAAATTGGTTTTCTATTTTAGCAGATGAAAGTAAAGATTGCAGGAAAGCACAGTAGTGTAGTATTTTGCGACATTTCCTTGATAAAACTGTTCATGAACGATGGGTAGCGTTTTTTTTTTTAAATCAGACTGTCTTGATGCTGGGTCCTCAAACAACTATATATTCACATTACAAGCAATTCCAGGTATCAATTGAGAACAAATGTGTTGTGCAAGCTATGATGAGGCCTCTGCTGTGAGTGGTTGTTGCTATTTAAAAAGCTATTTTTCTGCAGTCTTTCTGTGGCACTCTCTATTTTTATGAGTCTGCAAAAGGAAAGGACCAAACACCGACAGTCGAGTTAAAGCATCTGAGTGACACAAGATGGACATGCCAACACTGCCTGTGTGAATCTGCTCTCCTGGCACTTGAGTGTTTTTAAAAAAACAGTATAATTGGAGAATTAGCAAATTCAGGGAGAGCTTCTGAGGCAAATAGAGTTCTGAAATGTATGGACTTTAGCTTCGTTCTGCCGCTGGTGCCCTTTAAAAACACACTGAAAAGGACACAAACTGGCTTCAGCTTGTTGCAGACCACAGCTCTAAGCTTGGAATGTACTGCACGTCTTTAAAGCACAGTTCTATGGAAATTTCAAGTGAATAATGGGGCGATCTAGCCAGAGGGGGCGGGCCAAATCGGACGGTAATGCCCTGCCGCCCAAGTTAAGGGCCAGAGCGAATGCAGGTGGCGGGCCTTTACCGGTGGTGGTCGGCCCGCCCCTGGGGGGTATATCGCCATTAGCACCTGTGCAGTTGCTAGGAGTATGTATGAGTCATTACAAAAAAGAAATCTTAACTACGTGTGTGGTGCCGCCGCGCTCCATTTTCAGAGAGTGATTTCTGTGTTGATGACCGTAACGTCATCAACATGGAAACTGACTCCGAAAAGGGAGCGCAATGCTGCACCTGAAGGTACGATTTTTAAAAAATGTTTATAATAAAGTTCTACTTACCCTTAGCAACCGATTAGGATCTTTATGGGTGTTGTTAGGTGCAGGGAAAGGAAAGAAGGAGCGGGGAAGGGGAGGGTGCACTGGCCAACAGCGTTCATGCTGCTCGTAATGCGCGCATGTACATACACTGCGGCCCGGGTTCCGATCATCTGGATTGGTCGGTGTCCCCTTCCAGGTTGCTAATGAAGATTTTGCTTCTGTGCCTCCACCACCCTCTCGAACAATTGCAGCGGTCTGGGCAGAAACAGCAAATGCGGTTTAACAAGATTGAAGTCTAGAGAGACTGAATCGCCTCATAAAAAGGAACTCATTAGCATTGCAATGAGCACTGTAGATTGAAAACAGCAAATAAACTACCACACAGGTTTTCACCAAATGGCGTCCATTGAGGTGTGCACAAGGTCATGACTAAACCGGTGCCTTTCTTTTCAAAGTACTTGCTCCAGATCACTGAAGCAATCCAGCTTTTACCAATGGCTATTTATTGCTCATGCTGTCTTCATACTTTAGGAAATTAATAGCCACAAGCACTTGCAATTTGATACAGGGAAACAAAGCCTGTTTTGTGTTTGAGATGAGTGCAATTCTGCAGCTGCCCAATGTACGCTGACCTTTTGTATTTCCAATTCTTAACTGTGCCACCTCTGTGAAATGTCATGCACCTTACCAGCAAGCAGGGCATCTTGCAAAGGAAGGTGATCAGCAATGAAGTCAATAAATACACATCTACTGACGGCGGCGGCCTAGGCCCGGGAATACTAGACTAGATCCTGGACTTAAATAAGGGCAAAGTACTCCGAATATTTGCTGTCATACATAAACAAGTGAGTTCAACTTTTATTAATCGAGGAGGGTTTGAAAGGACACATTGGGATGAAGCAAGGCATCGCCTACAGTAACTGTGGAATAAAATCACTCCCCAAACCCCCAATCAGGGCAGCCCATGCACTAAGATTAATTACAGGGCACTCGTACACGCACTCACTTGACCCTGCCTTAGGGCTGTGGTAACTTTTGAACATGGATGAGGTAACTCAAAGAAGCATTGAACCCCATAGATAGTTGGCTTTTGTAACGAAGACCACACAGGGGCATCACAAAACAGTGCCATCTACCAACAGAGTGGGTGAGAGTTAATACTCGGAACAAGGATTTTAGGTCTGTAGCACCTGGCAACACAATGTTTGGCTGGGTTCTAGGCCACTCATTACCTGGATGCTTTGAATGCGTCTGGAGAATTGGGGCTCTCCACTCAGATAGCTGCCTCCTTGCAAAACGTCTCACAAGCACAATCAATCCACCCAGTGCTGTATCCAGGTGGGGTGTAGAGATTCTAGAGCTGCTACTGAGTGTGTTGTTTCCATGGAGACACCCACACACGAGCTAATCTAGGAATGGGCAGTCCCTCCCTAACCCAGGTATCCCTCAACCCCAGCTTGGTCACTAGAGATCGGTAGCCGGTACTGTCTAATCTGTCTAAGTCTCCCTCTGGGAACAATTGGTGGTCCCTGCTCTAAGATCCCCTTATGAGTCTGCCTATTCCTCTCCCTATATCTAGCTGTCACTCTCCCTTAGCTCCCCTTACTCCTCCCACCATCTCTCCTCTCTCTCCCTCCGACACTTCTCCTTATGTCCCTCCAATGTCCCTCTCTCTAGTAACTCCCTCCATTCTTCGCTATTACTTACTACTACTCGCGCTTCTCTCCCCTACCTTCACTGCTCCACACCACTACAACAGCCCTCTCCTATTTCTCCTCCCTTTACCCTACTATTCCCCTCTACTACTATGCCCCACCACTCTCTACTACTACTCCCATCCACATTACAACAGCCCTGCCACACCACAAGTACCACTCACTCCACCACACCCTCTTCCTCAGTCACCCTCCTCCACTCCCCAGTTGCCCTCGTTTCACTCTACTCTCCCGCTAATATTGTCTCTCTTTCAGCTTTCATGCACACTCAAACAAAAGTACCACTCTCTCCCACCAACCAATACCTTGCCTTGCAAAATTCTTCAGTAGGTCTCTACTCTGCCCCATCCTTCATTTGCATGGCCTCCTGGTCCTCCTTTGACCTCACCCAAATAGTCCACACCTTCCTGTGTCCAGTCCTCCATGTTATACACCCTCTCCCCGCCTCCTCCCCTACTCTCCCCAGCTCTTCTGATTTCACCTTGCATGTTGTGAACTAGGAATGCAATTGTCCCTTTTGATGGTAGTTGTGGTCAAGTAGAGGAGAAAATGAATGCTGTCAGCCAGGGTCTGATGAAGATGTGTTTTCTGTGGGTTTGTATGACAGTTTATGCACTGCTGAGGTTTTTCTTAAAGTAATATGTACTGTATTTGAATCTTTTTTTTTAATTCGCATTTGTATTCAAAACATTAATTCACAATTGACAAATATATATATATATAATATAATACATATATTAACACTCCCTACCCCTTACCCCAAAAAGCTGGGATAACAGTTCAACTATTTACACCACCCTAAAGCTTCCCCATATCTCCTGATGAAGGCTTCCTTTCTTATTCCTGTACAGAATCACCTTTTCTAGAGATGACATTCTACTTAAGTCCTCCAAGCATTCAGAGGCAGAGGGCAGTTCCTCACTTCTCCATTCTTGCAGTACAATTTTCTTTGCAGACATCGTTGCCCTGAAGAACCAACACTTCTGCGGGAACGACAAATCTTCTATCAGATCCTCCGCTCCCAAAATAATGGGTGAAAAATCGTAATCGGCATCTAGCCTCAATACCTTGTTCGTTGTCAACGCGATTTCATTCCAGAACACGCTTAGCCTGCTACATTCCCAGATGGTATGTTCAAAAGAACCAGCGCTGTGTCTGCATCTCCAACAAGTCTCGGAGTCTAGCAAACCCCTTTCATGGAGTTTCAGTGGAGTCCAATGCACTCTGTCCTATTTGAACAAACCACTTCTTCCTTGGTCAACTCCCCAAGATTACGCAACCATTGTCTCGAGAACTTGGTCGGTGTGAACTATTTGCAACCTCTCGCATCTTCTGATGTCAAGAGCCCTCTGGGTGTCAAGGGTATACGCCTACTCGTCTCAGCTTGTGTCCACACACCCGTCGCAACCTCAACAAAAGGAATCGAGTGCCTCGCTTTGAAAGCCAGATGATATCTTGTAAAGTCTGGGACTCTGTCGCCCTTTTTCACAAGGGAGCATCAGCTTCCATAGCTTCAAATAGGGTTGTTTTCTATCCCACAAAAAGGATCGTACCATGCTCTCTATTTTCTTTTTCTTATTGTTATTGTTATTTTGCATTTATATAGCGCCTTATATACCATTGGTATGGTCTGAAGGCGCTGGTAGGTTGAACGCCCTTGGGAACCGAAGTTCGAGTCAGTAGAGAGATTAGAGAGAGTCCAATGGTGCGTGTGCGCACCCGGTATGTGTGCAGCTGGTGTGGAGTTCGTGTGGTAGCTGCTTCTTAGCGGTAGGTGTGGTGGTGGAGAGATCAGGAGTATGTGTTTGCTCTGACAGGAATTATCCCGACCGAGTGTGGTTGCGTTATGCCTGAGGAGAACGCCTAGCTGGGGGTGTGGGGCCAGCAGTGTTTACTAAGAGTGATGGGGGATGAGCAGGAGATGTTAATATGAGAACAGTTATACCGAATGGTGTCATAGTATCCCTGTGTTCTATTTGAGTGGTGGTGTAAAGAAGAGAGTAAGCGTGGGGTGTGGTATGATAAATGCTCATTCAAATGTTCCCTGCATTAGCTGATAACGGGACCATACTCAGGATGTAAGTAATACGTGGAGCAGAAGTCCTCTTGATTGTGTATACCTTCCCCCAAAGACTCAACATTAATTCAGACAATCTATCCAGATCTTTCTTCAATTTCTGGATTGCACTATCCAAATGTATTTCCATCATACAATCCACATCCCTAGTTAACCTGATGCCCAAATAATTAATTCTTTCTGGGCACCAATTGAATCCAAATCTACTTAGCTATCCACTGGTACAGAACTCTGATGCATCCATTGCTTCTGATTTTTTCCAGTTGTTTTCTTAACCTGCACAATCATGGAAGCTATCAATCTGTTTCATTGCTGCCAGAACCAATGTGTCTACATCTTGTACCAACAGCAACATGTCATTGACATTAGGGGTGTCACGGTATTAGTTTTCTGACGGTACAATAACCTTCTTGCCAAATGACGGTATATCATGGTTATCGCGGTATAGCAGGTGGAGTTAACTAATCTTAACAAATATTTTCTAAAAGGTCATAAATTGACCGATTTATCATCACAAACAAAACCAGGCACCCAGGGCCAGTATTGGGCATTTCAACATACTTTCCACTCCACCAAACACAAACACACGTGTGGAGAGGGGTGGGCTGCTGCAACTGGCAAAGCAAACTGAATAGCTTTTCTTGTGGTCATTTAGGCGTTTTGCTCCCCCACTGGCTACTGGTGAAAATGAACATGTTGCCATCTTGATAACCTGCATGCCACAGATCAATGGAGGATGATGGTAGTATAAGCTTGTACACACACACGCGCACTCACATGCGCACATGCACACGCACGTGCACACAACACGTTACAGCCTTTAGTTTTGGTACGGCAGCAGGGAATACCGACAGATGAGTGAATTTCGCAGTGTGATTTATTATATGTAAATTCAATGATCGAACCAGGGAAATCCCCCATTGCCATATGTTTAGAGAACATTATCCATTATAAATATATAAACCCAAAAGCCGCCACCCCAAAGTAAACCCTTTTCCTTCTTGGCACTGTATCTATTCTTCCTATTGCTAACATATTGATTTTGCGTCAGGCACGTGTGGTTTATGGAATGGCATTAAAAACTGCTCTAACTGAACCTACTTGGCAGACGGCACATCCAACAGTGCAAGACCAAGACTGCGCAGCACTTGCTTACTGCAGCCTTTCCAAATCAGATTGAAAATCACACTTAACGGTATGAACGGTATAACGGTATGAACAATGTGACGGTTATTATTGTTCAATTAAGTGGTTCACGGTATCTTTAACGGTATACCGTTACATCCCTAATTGGCATATAGCCATAGCTTTTGCGAAGCCTCTCCAAACTGAACTCCTCAGGTCTTTGGAACCCTTCTGATCTTTTCGACTAAGGACTCCATCGCAAGGACGAACAGTAACAGGGATAGTGGACAGTTGTGCTCTGTATCCCTTGCCAGTTCGAAACTATCAGAGGACAAACAATTTGTATTCACAGAGGCTGTTGGTTTCGAGCATAGCAGCTGTATCCACTGTATCAGATTTTCACTGAAGCTGCCATAGCCTTTGAAAGCTTCCACAAGGAATTTCCATTTTATTCAATCAAGCACCTTCTCCACATCTAAAGACAGGACTGCCACATCTGAAGATTAACTTTTAACTTTTGTATATGGTCATGGTCAAGTTGCGCATATTCACAGAAGCATGACTCGCCCTTAGCACAATCTGCTTGACCAGGGTCCACCACTTGAGGTAAGATGTTCTCCAATCACATAGCCAATGCCATAGCAAACATTTTATTGTCAGTGTTAATCAGGCTTCTTGGTCTATAGCTGCTTAAATTCATGGAGGGCCTGCCCTTATTCAGGGAAAGTCAAATCGTGGTATGTCTAATAGCGGGCTGAAGAGTCACTACAACCTTTGCGGAATGCAGCATCACAAGCATCAATTCATATACTGCATCCGGCATAACCTTGTACAGTTCAACTGGAAAAGCATCTGGATCTGGACATTTACCAACATTTAGGATATGGACAGCTCTCCTTAGTTCTTCCACACTAAGTTCCTCATCCAGACTAATTCTCGTCACCTGATTGATGCTCTTCAGGTTGCAATCTTCTATGTACATCTTCTGGTCATCATCTTTCTGACAGCATTTTTTCCAATTCATATTTTTTGCACAATTCAGAACTTAGTTCCACAGCTAAATTTATCAACGACTGTTTTTCCAGTTTGAAAATGTCCTGCTCTAATAACCTCACCTCACCTTCCCACATCTTACACCTCCTACTAGAGAGCCTCTCATGCAAAACCTCTACATCATCAAGTCATTTAACATTCATTTTCCAAAAACGGGTTTTCGCTATTGGCAATGACATTGACATCTCAATTGATATTGGGGCATGCTCTGAAATTAAGAAGTCTTTCGTACACACACTAGTTGTCAGTTGGAAATTAATGCTGGAATACATATTATGATGCCTTGAGTAGAATGCATGTTGTCTGTCGTGAGGGTGGTCACGTGTTGGCTGTTTTTCGCATAATTTACTACAACCAAATAAACTGGACTAGCAATCGACCCAAGAATCTTGGACACTAATTTTATGGACTACCTTTCTAAAGACATTGCATAATAACACTGGCCAAGCGCGAAGTGCGAGTGGTTTTTCATCTTACCCATATTGTTTAGTGGTATTAGGGTTTACCATATACCACTCGCCACGCAGCTGGCATGTCGTACTTGTATTACCCCAGTGCAAGAGGACACAATTTAACGCCCCCCCCCAACCCTCATTTGGAGCATAGACATTGCAATTCCTGTAAATTTAATGTTGCATATTCACAGTAACACACACTATTCTTCCAGCTTTGTCCTACTTGCATGACATTACAGACTATGGCACATTTGAATCAACGTACAAACCCCTCTGGAGCTAAAAGTAAAGGAAGAACAAAAAACCTTCCCTACCCATCTCCGTTTACATTTTTCTGCATCAGCTGCCAACAAGTGAGTCTCCTGTAACAGAGCAATATCTGTCCCCATTTCATTCAAACGATCTGAAATCTTCTTTCAGCCCCATTCACATTCCAAGAGATCAACTTCAAGCTAATCTTGGAGTTGACCACCATTGTTATATTGACCGTTCCCCACCTAGTGGAGAAACATACACACAACCCAGACAAAAAGACAAACACAAAAACACACAAACCAACTTGATATTGCCAAACCCAACCCAAAAGCAGCTCACAGCTGTTCTGTTTGCAATGAGAACGCAGTCTCAACACACCCCGATCATTCTTCTATTTTAGATTTGTATTACGTCTGCACATCACAAGTCCTAGACTTGATATCTAGAAAGTAAACAAAAAACTTCCATTAAATAACTATTTGGCCCATCTACCTGAAACCTGGTCTACTTTAGCTAAACTCAACACAACATCTATTTAATACAAAGTACTCAAAACCAGCCTCCAGCAGAATCAACTAATAGCAATACTTGTGCATAGTGTTACCCCGACCCCACATAACCAACCAAGGCCTATACTATTTAAATAGCACAATCCCTCATATGATATAATGCCCAGTCCTTCTCGACCGACTGGGCATCTGCTTTCCCAAGTCAAGTATTGAATATTGAACCGCACACCCATCTTCTATCCCTGAGAGGGTAACACGTGCCCCGCTGAACATCGACATACTGCTACTAATTATTAACCATAAGCCCTCGATCGGTTCATTCCAATACAGATGACCAAATGGTCATCACAGCACTTTCCCGCTTCACAGAGTCATTCATAGTCTTTGTTAGGTAGACTTAGTTCACATCTTTTGGGAGTATAATTTCAACCCTTTATGAAACTGACATTGAGGTGGTCTTTCTGGTTACTTAAGACATAACCCACTGGTGACGCCCCCCCCCCTACATTCCATTATCTTGCCTTCATCGGCATACATCAATACTAATGCCCCCAAGCCCACCCAAATAGAAAGGGGGACTGGCACAGCACGGCCAGGCCTCTCGCCAATTGTTACCGACTAGTGGGTACAAACTGTTACCACACACATATTGAGGTCTTCTTTCTGGTTTCATATGACACATGACCAACCGATTATCTTCCCCCTACATACCGTTATGGTTTGCTTTCAACCCCCTCCTCAATACTAATGCCCCCAAACCCATCCAAATAGAAAGGGGCACTGGCATAGCACAGCCAGGCCTCTCACAAATTACTAAGGGCCAGTGAGTGTCGACCACTACCACACACGTCATTCTGTGTCAGGACAATCTGCAAACCATTGGCCAGGCGTGGAGAGAGATGAACAGCCAACCCAGACCATTGCCACGCAACTGCTCAATAACAACTATTGCGGTGCATACATCCTCCAGTTTCGGAGGACCTGAGGAAAACAATGGGATACCACTAAGCTACGTTTGTCATGACAGGAGTAAGGGGTGCTAACACTGCATAAGAATGCCACACATGTATGATGTACGTTAAGGCATAGCTCATAGCATAGCATACTAAAACTTCCTCTAATCTTAATGCTGCGCACCTCCACCCAATGAAACACAGGTTGCCAGATGCAAACAAGAGCCCTCGCCGAATGCGTGGAACGCCAACCAACTCTGTTCTAGCCCCGGACCTGCAGACTGTCAGTGCCGCTGCCGCGCGCCTGGAACCTGCGCATCATGTATACAATGCATGAGTCCAAATGTCCTCGACCAAGAAATATTCAAGCATGGAAAATGAAACCCCGTACTTTCATTATAGCGCAGATTGAAACGCAATCAGTTCTTATGGTACAGCAATATATCTGCGCCCACTCTACCAATTACAATAGAACTATTAGAATATAGTGAAAACATGTATGGGGAAGTGTTACTAATTCCTTGGCAAAATTCTGTTAGTTTGCCAGTGGGCAATGCATTGGTTAATATTCTCTGGCATTATTCAATGATTAAAAAATTTAAGGAGAAGCCGGCACCTTCGTGTGTGTGTATGTGGGGGTGCCTGTGTCAAAATCCCCATGGTGGCGCTATTGCAGCTCGAAAATTATTATTATTAAATGTACAGGATTTTTGGGTAGATTTGCCCTCCCCCTTTTATATAATTGTAGCTAGGGTGACCAGATTTTCTTTAAAAAAAAACGGGACTGGCCATGGAAATAGAAGTAGGACTAAAGAAAATACACATACGACTTTAGTCTTACTTCTATTTCGTTGGCCCGTTGCACGGTGCAGGCAGGGGGGTGTGCTAACAGGCACACTGCTCTCATAGGAGGAGAGCGCCGCGGAGGGGAAGGGTGAGGAAATGGGGGCGTGAAAAGCATTTGTCGCCGCCTTTCACACATGAAAAGTTGCGCCGGGACCCGATTTCGGGATTTTGACATGGGGTCCCTGCAAAAAAACAGCAAAAAAAGGTCCGTAGGCAAAACCCCGGACGGGGTTTATAAACTAAAATAACTCCCGGGACATCTGGTGATTTCCCCGGACTGTCCCAGGAAAACCCAGACGTCTGGTCACCCTAATCGTAGCCCCAAATGGAAATATGGGCTGAAAGTGTTTTGTGAATTGTGTGACTCAGAGCGCAAACAAGGAATACAATGTATCGCTAGCAGATGGGTCAGTTTGGGAAATGTCTGAAACTGATCATCCAGGGATACAATATGTCTCTCTCTTCCAGGATCCCAAGCGAGAAGCAAGGCTCTGCAGATGAATTGAGCATTTCAAGGCCCCAACAACTGACATGTGCCTATTATTTACCCAGTCAATTTCACCTGTTTTCAATTCTGTTCCCGTGTGCCGCATTAGGAAAACATGCATGCACATTTTGCATGGAAGCATACACATTTCTCTTGGGCCAAGTGCATAATATAAAACTCTGCTTGTGCAGATGTTGATAGCCATCACCTCTTGTGTTTTGCTATGGTTACCCCGACTGGGACGGGTATGCCCAGGCGTCAGTCCAGTGCCTGCTGGGCCTAGAGACCCAAGCTACTCCTTACTGATGAGGCCCAACAAGGCCGAAACATGTCCGGGGATGCTTGTTGTCTCGTGCGAAGGGATGTGACCAAGCAGTTTGGGCTGAATTGCCCCTTTTGAGGTAGGACCAAGCCTGATTTGTATGTGGTCTTTCCCCTTCTGTAATGGCTTGTTAGGCGAAGAACGATGGTCTGCAGGGTTACCCAGACCGATGCCAGAGGTTAAGTTTAATTCTAAGCCTTCCAGCCATCACCTCTTGTGTTTTGCGATATACTTGATGTGGGTAGTCATTTAAATGATAACCACCAACTAAGGTTTTTCACCACAGCAGCCGCCATACTCTGCAGTGGAGGAAGTACGCCTTCATGTAATAGAGCAATTCTCCCCCAGGGTGTAGTGTTTGTGTCTTAATTGAAGCAGATCATTTTAGAACACACTTCCCCGGCCCACTTTTAAAACATGACACATTTGTTCATTTTGGCCAATGTAAGGATATCTCTTGATTCTGTAAAATGCTTTGTAGATTGTGGTAGGCATGTCCTCTCCACGGCTGCCGGGGCAACTCCTTTATGTATTTCGCCGTTTTTCATTTATAGAGGGTTTTGCCGGTGCACAGACGCTGAACTATCGATTTTAAGACCGGTCTGCCTAGATCTTTTCTGGTTTGAATTGTCCAAAATTAAAGACGTTATTGGCTCTGAGATTACACGCGCATTTTCTTATTGCAATTCTCTAAACTACTTGAAAGGTATCTCAAAGGGGATTGTTACGAGTTTGCCGGTATCCTGGTGTTATTACTGCCATGATACCGGCAAATGGTAAGAACATTACCGGCGCCTGACATGCCGGTAATACCGGCATATTAAGAAGACATGCGCTAGTGATAAATCCCAATTCCACGGAGAGCCGGTAGGGGTTGGATTTTTATTTATTTATTGCATTTGTTTCACGCCCAAACCCGAAGGTACCACAGCGTATTTACATGTATACTTATGCTTAGTAGTTACCAGAACAAATTGTACATATGCTTGGACTTAGTTGTTGCATATACAAAAATGTACCTTGGTACAGTGTATATACAAAGATGTGCTATGGGACAGTGTATTTACATAGAAGAGGAGGCAGAGGAGGTTAGCATTTATTAAAGAGCCAGGTTTTGAAGAGTTTCTTGAATTTGATCAGAGATGGCTCATTGCTGATCTTGGCTGGCAGTGAGTTCCACATTCTGGGGGCTGCTACAGGGAAACTGGAGCTGCCTGTTCTTACGTTCTTGAGGCGCGGTACATGCAGATGTACGTTAGCATTAGCTCTGAGCTGGAGGGAATTCCTCCATCATTACCTGGTAAAAGTGCCAGTAAACATTACTGGCACTTTATTACCGGACCGGCAAACCTGTAATGACCCTCAAAGTGTTTGTAGTTTGTTTTCCTGGAGATAGACAGCTTCATTAGGGGGGTGTTGTGTGACATCTGAAATGACTGACGTTGTATCGGCGGCACCGCAATCCACCTTTCTCGGGTGGTGGGCAGGACTATGTAAATTACTGAAATATACACTTTTGTGAGGTACAGTCAAGGAGGGAGTGAAGCACCTACGTGAGCTGCAAGCCCACCCTGAAAAGGTGGCCTCGGGGAGACAGGCAGGCAAACATGCACAAGAATCGATGCTGTAAACTATTGTCCAGAGTGACTGAGAAAGAATGCACATTTCATTTGATTTGGAAATTTTGCATAGCGCCAACTTCCAGGAAGTACTGCTTCAAAGCACAGTTTACATACAATAGGGATGTTGTGACATTACAGACAGGTAAGAAAAGCAGGTGTTGATGAATTTGGGTTGGGGGTTACATGCCTCTACCTCATTGTAGGTAGTAGAAGAAAACAGCGCTCTGGTACCTATGGATGTGTAGCGCTATATAAGAAATAGACTATTATTATGAGACAGACACAGAGCCAATCGGGGAATTAAGAGGGTATCAAAGTGGTCACGGAAGCTGGTGAAAACCGTAAGCGCTTGGTTATTAGGCTGAGTGCTCCCTGGAATTTGGGGAAGTGCGCTTGATTTAGGAGAGGGAACGGGGGACTGGTGGGCGCCGGGTCATAGGCGGAGCTGATGGTCATTGAGAGGTAGGAGGCCTGGGTCAGCAAGCCAGAGCTTGACCTGATTCTTCAATATTCCGAATCTAGGTTCCGTTTCCAGGTTGGCAGGGGGGCTGTCTCCCATGTCACTAGAAGCTTCGCAGAGAAGGCGTGAGAGCGCAAAGTCCCGCCTAGGAGCCTGCTTACCATATGCGATGTGAAGGTTTTTAGCCTTAATCTGTTACCACTTTCCAAAATAGATGCTGATAATGGCAGATTTCAGAAGTGTACGCGAGAGTTGGTTTTCGGCATACTATTGCCTCCTAATGAATACTAAGTGCTTCAGGCTGGCAGCATTAAGGTTTCACAAAGGCTATTCATGTTCACTTGATGCCATTTGCCCATATGCAACTTGACCTCTCATAACCTGCTGCTAGGCATCCAGGTGAAGACCCCACCCCAGGTGGCAAGTCCTCCTGGATCACTAGATCCTTAATGAAGACTTAATGTCCCATGAAAGCCTCCCCTGGAAAGCCACTACCAGTCAACACTACAGGACCAGAGGCCAAGCGTTCATGGAAGGGCACTAAGGCAGCGATGAGCAAAACGCTTGGTCTCTGAAGTAGATCCTTCTTTCACTGCTTCCCCACATTGAATAAACCAGACGGTTCTATGTCATTCCATCGCCCATTTTCCTTTTCCTGAGTTTTTTGCAGCTTATTTTTGCCTGAAAAAACTCATTAATTATTTGTAAAAAATGTAGGGGGGTTCCCCCCCAAGCTCCCCTTCCCAGTTATGTAGTACCTGTTCCCCACACACCCCTGACCCTTATATCCCTTTGGCCCTCCCCATATCATATTTAGAGGAATTTTTGGGGACGAAAATCGGTGCCAAAAAACTATGCGAAAAAAAAGGCGATGAATGAACGTCGTATCAACGAGACTTTTGACTTCCAACTAACAAGTGAGTTTTGGCGGAATGACGTAAATCAAAGCCCACATTCTGAAATGCACAAACCCCACAGAACAACCTCAAACTCCTAGACAGATCGGGGAAAGGGCATCAATTCGCCAGACTGTGACGTGATCATGTGCAGTACCGCAACACCACCAAAGTCTCATGGGAGCTGGTGGCCATGTTGCAGCATTGCTCGCAGCTTCATCAACCAGTCCTGAGTGCACGAGATCACTTCACAACCTAGTGAATTGATGCAGGAGCTCTTACCTGCAAATCTTTTTGGTAGCACGGGAGAGCCCGTGATAGCTTAGCTGATGTAGAGGTTTTTGTTATCCCTCCAGTCACCGGTGATGAGGGAGACTCCACGTGCATCCAGCGACCCTGTCACTCTTATCCCACCTTGTTTGCAGCAACCCGTAGGATCAGCACCGTGGCGCTGCCGCTGAGGCTTTTTAGACTGTTCACCTCTTGAGGTCCTCCTGGGAAATCCAGTAGCGAGTGTCGCTCCAAGTAAACTCTTCAAGCACACAGTAGGCAGAGCCTAAATAAGAGGTCATTGTTGGGGCAATTGCCCTCTGATGCGCACGCCCCCTGCACAGCGATGCGCACGCCCCCTGCACAGCGATGCGCACGCCCCCTGCACAGCGATGCGCACGCTCCCTGCACAGAGATGCGCACGCTCCCTGCACAGAGATGCGCACGCCCCCTGCACAGAGATGCGCACGCCCCCTGCACAGAGATGCGCACGCCCCCTGCACAGCGATGCGCACGCCCCCTGCACAGCGATGCGCACGCCCCCTGCACAGCGATGCGCACGCCCCCTGCACAGCGATGCGCACGCTCCCTGCACAGAGATGCGCACGCCCCCTGCACAGCGATGCGCACGCCCCCTGCACAGAGATGCGCACGCCCCCTGCACAGAGATGCGCACGCCCCCTGCACAGAGATGCGCACGCCCCCTGCACAGCGATGCGCACGCCCCCTGCACAGCGATGCGCACGCCCCCTGCACAGCGATGCGCACGCCCCCTGCACAGCGATGCGCACGCCCCCTGCACAGCGATGCGCACGCCCCCTGCACAGCGATGCGCACGCTCCCTGCACAGCGATGCGCACGCCCCCTGCACAGAGATGCGCACGCTCCCTGCACAGAGATGCGCACGCTCCCTGCACAGAGATGCGCACGCCCCCTGCACAGCGATGCACACGCCCCCTGCACAGCGATGCACACGCACCCCGTGCACTGCGATGAGCACACCCCCTGCACAGCGATGCTCACGCCCCCTGCACAGCGATGCGCACGCCCCCTGCACAGCGATGCGCACGCCCCCTGCACAGCGATGCGCACGCCCCCTGCACAGCATGTGAACTGCACTAGCACTACCTGCTTTCTATCTGTATCTCTTTCTCCTCAAACTTTGCCTCATTTACAAACACAACACCCCGAGGAGAGCAGGGCTCGGCTGGACCGTGTTAAGCGCTTCACCTGGGCAGAGATGAGGTTTTTTGCAGATGAAACGGGACTATAAATACGGTTGCCATGGGGTAGTTGCCAATGTAATTGTGGTGGTCAGTGGCAGGCATGTATAATGTCTGTGAGTTCTGGTGAGGCGTTCTTCTTCAGTAGGAACTTTTTGAGAGGGTTTCTGCTACATCTACCATGCTAGCGCTTTAATAAGGTCCCCGCAGCCGATTGTCTTCAGGTGGGTGGCGGCACACACCAACTAGCAAGTTAAATCCATGAAAATGGATGTGAATTGTTCTGTGGGGGCATTGCCGATTTGGTATTTATGAATCCGATGTTCAACCACTCTGTGCCATGTCCAGACTCTTATCACTGGGGTGGCCAAGTGGGGTACTGACTTATGCAGGGGCGGCGTGAAGCACGAGCACACACACAGATAATGATCATAGCTTGGGATAATAGGGTGGCACCTGGGGTGGCCAATCAGATTCCAGTGGGAGCACGTGCCACCCCCGCCCACTCCCAAGACGCGCCACTGGAACCACTAGAAATAATGTCTCCTGGTCCATAGTACTATTAGTTCTAATGCAAGAAGCCATTGCGCCAGTCTGTTAGTTTTCTATGGGTTCTGGTGACTGGGCACAGCAGCCACCTCAACCCTCCTAGCTATAGAACAGCTTAAAAGGGAGGGTGGAGGATTGAGAAAAGCAAAGGGCTCACAATGGGGTGGGGAATAAAATGCTGAGTGATCGGGACATGCGGGCTTCCACAACGGGGTGGGAGGGGTTGGAGTGGGCCATGGTGCGCACAGTGACTTTCACAGTTCAGCACAGCCCAGGAACAACGGCTATCAGATGTCCCTGCGGCGTCCTGCACTTACATGGGAGGGGGGCTAAGGGGCTACAGCCCCTGGTCTTTTGGTTGTAGCCCCAGATATAATCTCAGGGGCTACAACCAAAAGGCTAGCTACCCCCGAGTCCCAACAGTCCTGCCATTAGCACAGCCCCTGACCTTTTCCAGGTCTAGCAACACCCCTGCATGGGAAGACCATAGAAAGCGGAGGAAACGCTGGCGAGCGTCGTCTCCTTTCACTGTGATGTCTGGTAACTGGGGCGTTGCCGATTTACTGTCCACGTTTATTTCAATTTATTCATAGATATTCAGAAAAATACTTTAGATGCATGCCTGACGCAGTTCCACTCACTTCCAGAAGGTGGCAATAAAGCTTTAAATATCTCTATTCTGGGACCGGCTTTAGGGGGAAGGGCTTTCTTCTCAAGCTTCTGCTCAGCTGGGCCGTGTTTTCATGATTGTCACACCTTTAGTCCCATTTGGCCTAATTTCTGATGGCCATGCTGACTTAGAAGCACTTTGCCGATCTGTTCACCCAACAAGCGCCACACGTGCACAGGCAGGTCGCTTTCCAAGGTGGCTAGGAGAAAGGGGTGACGTGACCCTGGTAAATGGATTTGAGTCCTTTCGCTCCTTTGCCAACCAGTGTGAATGGCCAGCACTTAGTAATGGCAGGCAGCCTGTTTCTAAGCACTATAATGTTTCTAGCAGACCAGAAACATCAAGTTACTGTCCCAGGATCACACAATGTCGTTATACTGGAAACCTGAGATCACAATTCATCAGACTTGGGCCTGCCTCTGTTGGCCGTAATCAATTAAACGCATCTTCCCTGAAAGCATTCTCAGAAAGGCTCAAGACCCATCATTTTCCCGTCTACGTTGCTGCTGACAAGCCACAATACAAGGATGCCTCGCAGCAACACATCCCCTGCGGAACGTCCCCGGGCTTCACCATGGACTGTGACTTTTCCTTCAAATGCACGGTGCAAAAAGACACAGTCATCCTGCTACTGTCTCTCCCTCACCCGGAAGAATCGAGCTCCTCCTTCCTTCCCAAGACTTTAGAACTATCACCAAGCCCTGGTGCTTTCCCGCTGAGATGCAGTAACACGCTCAAGCTGCCACCGCGCCCAAGTGCCACCGTGCCCAAGTGCAACCGCGACCAAGCTGGACATTGTCCAGCCTGCCTCATCAGAAGACAGAAGAAGTTCAGCATCACCCTTCCCGCATCAGCCCAAAGCAGCCTGCATTCACAACACAACACAGCACTGATGCCCAGCACCCTGGCATACATGGCTGAGAATCTCACCCTCTCAGGAGGACAGTGCAACAGGCAAGACCCCTGGAGACTGCCATCCAAGGAGCGCAGGAGGATGAAAATGATGACGCAGGCATTCTCCTGCTATGCACCCGCGCTCTGGAGCGAAGCACCCACAAACATCACGGGCGGTAGTACAGAAAGTGCGCACCGCTGCATGTGAAAATTACACCAGGACAAACATTGCCTGGGTGTGAAAAGCATTCTTCCAATTCATGTTTGCCTCATCCAGGACTGCATTAATTAAGGTTTTACTGCTATAACTTGAAAAAAAAATGATTCTGCCTTTATCCCAGGGCTTTCCAGAGGTAGCTTGTTTATTACTCTAAAACACATTACCCTAGATTACCCTGCAATCCGGAAGTGCAAAAGTAGGGTAAAATAGCTCAGTGAGTTACAAGTTCCTCTCAAGCTCTGTAGTGTAGTATATGGCAATCTCCTCTTTCTACAACAGGGCTCTTCTGATTGGCATTGCCATGCCTAGGGACACTCTCCCCGTTCCTTTCAGAGGGTTGCCCAATGTACCTTCCCATCCATAAAACTCTGCACAAACCATCTGAAAATTCACCTATGTCCTGCGTGAAATAATACACCTCTCTCTTTTGGAATTAACACTCTATTGGCTATTAATGGTGCAAGGGCGTCATCTGGTGGTCAGTAGAAGTATGAAGTTAACAGCTTCCACTTTAATGACAACCTTCGGATAAATGCAATGCAATTACCACACAATTCAAAACTCGAAGTTGGAGAAAGACCTGGAAAATCTGTGATGTTGATACTCCCATCACTGTACTATCGCAAGTTCGATAACACTGCTTCAACATGACGTTTGCAGGAACGAGTTTGGCAGTGTGGTATTCTGTTAAAGCCATTTTACCGGCACCTTTCTGCACCCCCAAAGTACAAGTTTAGTGCAGTGCAGTTTTTAATTCATCGAATTCCATTTTATAGCATTTTTAAAGTATATTTTTACAGCAAATTGTGGGTGGAGTCCCCCCCACTTTCCTTCAACGCCCACCACTATCCCTTTCCATATGTATACCACAACCAACCACGTACCTATTTGTGGTAAAGTAAAAAAAAAAAAAGCAGTAAAGAAAGTTCTATGAGTTACCAGTTGACGAAAACTCATAAACCCGTAATGGCATGTGGCATGAAGAAACTTGGGACAGGCAGGTAACCTTGGCGTTTGCGTATCTCACAAGTGGTCCAATGCAGGAATCGGGCACAGAGCTGTTCCGTGACTTGTCGGTTGCTTGGAGGCCCATCCCAGGGTCTCCAGGGACAAGGAGAGTCCTCAGTTCTGCAATTCCAATCCACAAATGTGTCTGCCTCCTACAGGGGGGCCATTCACCTCCAGTGAGCAGGGTCCTGGTTCCATTGCATAGCTAGCAGAGAGGCCATGGTGCGACCACAATGTCACCCCTACTGTTCACTGGGGATGGCCAGGGTGCCTTCTGTCTTCATGTCTATGGCACAGGACTTTGGAGCAGGCTGTACTCACAACAGAGGTCCAGTGAATGTGTCTTGTCCTTGTAACAGATCAAAGATGAATCAAAGAATTTGGGATGCCCCTCTCCTTATAAAGGAACAATGTCACAGGAAATTGGTCCAAAGCAAGCCTGCTATAAAAGGTCCAATCCCTGCTGTCGCAACAAGTCCACTATGCATTAATATATCACTCCAGAGGCACTTGCTTGCTGCAAATGGAGTGGGCAGGAAAGGGATGAGAGCCCTAACAGAAACCAAGATGACTTATGTCATCTTGGTAATGTCGGTGCTGCCATTGAGGCACCAGTTGGCGAGAGATAATTATAATTGTTCTTTTATAATGCGCTTAATACCAGCATGTGGTTTCTAAGTGCGGGATCAGGATTTGGACCTGTGTTGTGCTGCATTGTCTTGCTTCCAACACAAACGTGTTGCCCCTGAGCTATCCTTCCTCCCCTACTTGGGAGTAATTGCATATCCAGAGGGAAGGTGTTACCCTTCCTGTAGGATAAACAAAGGCACGTCATGCTTGCCATTGATCCACATTGCTCTAGGTGAGACAGTCAGACCAAACACTGATACACATCAGTCCTGTCATAGCTGGGACCTTCTTACAGAGCTGACATATGTGTATAATCAAATTGCTGTCGCTGTGTAATTGTGTGCTATTATTAGTCACCATCCTCCAACCAGGCATGGCTTATATTTATAGATGTACGTGCCACCGGAATGACTAAGACATACAATTATTAGGTTTGGAAACGGGTGCAGAAGATTAAAAAGACACCTCTGCGTGCAGGAACTTTGTGTTGTCAGGAATGCACATGTGACCGTTGAACCTGCTATGCACCACTTCACAGCTGTTGCTGAGGACAACAGGAGGCTGTCTCCACAAAGGCACATAGGCGCAGTATAATTTTGGCTTAAAGCATTTATGAAAGGGGGGGTCTGAGTAGCAGATGTATTCAGAAAGAGAATTACCTGCATCATTTTAATTGATAAAAATCAAAAAAGCGAAGGATTTTACCCGCTCTCACAGATGGCAACCCATCCCAAAGTGAGAATTGGATGGATCCTTGGAGATTGAGGTGGCTGAAGTAGTGTGTGAGGAATGTCGGGGAGACTGAAGAAAGCAGAGTATGGCAGGAGAAGGGCAACAGGCTGTTGACTAGAAGCCTATTTAGGGCACCTTGTGTGGGCCCCCGCCTCATAAGGGGATGGAGGACCCAGGTGCACTCTGAAGTTGAGAGGCTGCCACTTGCCACATGGAGGTTTCATGAGCTTCTGGGTGCATTTCACCAAATAAAGTGTAGAAGAGTCACCTGACATGTCTGACGGGGAGGTGGGGGGGGGAGGGACTAGAACAAGGTAGAGACAGATTCTGAGCGCTTTAACGGAAACATAATTACCAAGTGACATAATAATATAAGACTAACATACTCTTTGACCCTTTTCAATGCCCTTTGGGCATATATAATGAACACTTACTTTATGAAATCTCCATGGCCTTTGTTGAACACCGCAGGGTGGGGGGGGGGGGTCATGCTCCCCTTTACAATGATGGGGTAACCAAAGAAGACCTGCTTGCTTCACCACAACAGTTTCAGTGCCCGGACAGTTTTGTTTGCAAGGTGTTCCCGCAGAATGTTTGACCAACAAATGTACATACATATTAATTAAGTAATGACTGCAAATATACATTATCCAAGAAACAGATTGGGTTGATAAAATACGTCTAATCTGATTGGGTGGAGGCTTGTACATTTCTGAGAACGCCCAATTGTTTGTGGACTTTTGCGGGATCCTGCGGAACACATGCTGCAAACATTTGGAAAGGGGCATATGTAAGCCCCCTGTGGGTAGCCCCTCAACCTAAGGGAAGAATGAGGGACTCACTGGCAGCATCCTGGATCACAGGCCTAGTTAATGAGCCAGGAACTTACCCATTGAGTGCCGACGTCGTGGGCTAGGTTTTCAGGCTTTTTGGCCAAGCCCCAGTCAGAGTGGCCAATGACCATGCCGTCAGGCCATGGCCAGGTTCTCGTGGACCCACAATGGGGGTAGACTAACCGCAGGGCCTGGATGTCAACCAAGCTGAATGACCACGTGAGATAGCTTGTTGGGGCCTGGGTCATGGCTGAAGAGCATGGACCTTGTAAAGTGGCCCACAGTCGGGAAAAGGAGGCAGTAGGCCTGGCCCAGTTTGGGTGGATTGGTGGGGCCTGGAAGGCATGACCAGTGGTCCATTGCCTCACAATGGGCGTAGATTGGCCAGGGGGCCTGGTGTAGCCTGGGGATTGGTTGACACGCAGCATGGTTGGACCTGGGCTTTGACTGAAGGGCAACATGGTGGGACCTGGGCTATGACTGAAGAGCAGCATGGTGGGACCTGGGCTATGACTGAAGGGCAGCATGGTGGGACCTGGGACATGGCTGAAGGGCAGCATGGTGGGACCTGGGCTATGACTGAAGGGCAGCATGGTGGGACCTGGGCTATGACTGAAGAGCAGCATGGTGGGACCTGGGGAATGGCTGAAGGGCAGCATGGCGGGACCTGGGGAATGGCTGAAGGGCAGCATGGTGGGACCTGGACTATGACTGAAGAGCAGCATGGTGGGACCTGAGCTATGACTGAAGGGCAGCATGGTGGGACCTGGGCAATGACTGAAGAGCAGCATGGTGGGACCTCGGACATGGCTGAAGGGCAGCATGGTGGGACCTGGGGAATGGCTAAAGGGCAGCCTGGTGGGACTTGGGCTATGACTGAAGGGCAGCATGGTGGGACCTGGGCTAGGACTGAAGGGCAGCTTGGTGGGACCTGGGCTATGACTGAAGGGCAGCCTGGTGGGACTTGGGCTATGACTGAAGGGCAGCATGGTGGGACCTCGGACATGGCTGAAGGGCAGCATGGTGGGAACTGGGGAATGGCTGAAGGGCAGCATGGTGGCACCTGAGGTATGACTGAAGGGCAGCATGGTGGGACCTCGGACATGGCTGAAGGGCAGCATGGTGGGACCTGGGCTATGACTGAAGGGCAGCATGGTGGGACCTGGGCTATGACTGAAGAGCAACATGGTGGGACCTGGGCTATGACTGAAGGGCAGCATGGTGGGACCTGGGCTATGACGGATAGGCAGCATGGTGGGACCTCGGACATGGCTGAAGGGCAGCATGTTGTGACCTGGGGAATGGCTGAAGGGCAGCATGGTGGCACCTGAGGTATGGCTGAAGGACAGCATGGTGTAACCTGGGGTATGACTGAAGAGCAGCATGGTGGGACCTGGGCTATGACTGAAGAGCAGCATGGTGGGACCTCGGACATGGCTGAAGGGCAGCGTGGTGGGACCTGGGGAATGGCTGAAGGGCAGCATGGTGGGACCTGGGCTATGACTGAAGAGCAACATGGTGGGACCTGGGCTATGACTGAAGGGCAGCATGGTGGGACCTGGGCTATGACTGAAAGGCAGCATGGTGGGACCTCGGACATGGCTGAAGGGCAGCATGTTGTGACCTGGGGAATGGCAGAAGGGCAGCATGATGCGACCTGGGCTATGACTGAAGGGCAGCATGGTGGGACCTGGGACATGGCTGAAGGGCAGCATGGTGGGACCTGGGGAATGGCTGAAGGGCAGCATGGTGGGACCTGGGCTATGACTGAAGGGCAGCATGGTGGGACCTCGGACATGGCTGAAGGGCAGCATGGTGGGACATGGGCTATGACTGAAGTTTAGCATGGCAGGACTTGGGGCTTGGCTGAAGGGCAGCATGGCAGGACTTGGGGCTTGGCTAAGGGCAGCATGTCGGGACCTGGGGTATGACTGAAGGGCAACCTATTTGGACCTGGGGTATGATTGAAGGGTAGCCTGGCGCGTTCTGGGATACAACTGAAGACGGCATGGTTCGACTTGGGGTATGACAGAATTCCAGCATTGCGGGATATGGGGCTTGGATGAAGGGTAACATGGTTGGACCTCGGGTATGACTGAAGGGCAGCATGGCGTGACCTCAGTATGAGTGACGGGCATGCGCCTCGTGTAGTTTTCCACAAACCCACAATAATGGTAAAATAGCCATTTTAAACCGAGTGGCCTCTTTGGATGGCTTGGTGTGAGCTCGGGCAAGGTAGCCATGTTCCATGGCTGCACGCGGAGCCCTGTGGCCCAAGCACTCACAATCGGGTAAAGAGGCTACAGGCCATCAGTAGGAATAAGGTAGCCAGTGGCCTGGCTGCAGGCCAGACTCACGGGCCACTTCGGTGGTTTGCTGGGCCGTGGGGACTCTAGATATTTCATATATTATTAAAAAACCTATGAAACATCAGTGGAAACACTTTGTCAAAGGGTCCTTATGGTTAGGTTGTCCTAAATAAGTCCGAAATATCAGTGATAAACTTGCTTAAAGGGACTATACGGTGGCAATGCGATACCAAGCCCCAAAGGTTTGCCAGTGATGGAACCTAATTTAGCCCCCATGCTGCACGGCTGATGGCGTCACACATGACATTAAAAGTGTAATGCCTGACAGCACTGGTGACATGAGAAATAAAGTCATTCATGATATCACTGATCACATCACATATGACATCAACTCTATAGGAATTGAACGGATTACGTAACTGCACCCAGAAAATTGACATTAACACCCGCATTTTAAATGGGAGTGGGGGCTCAGATCATTTTGACAAGATTTCATGCGCAGAGCTGGGTCCAGAAGTGGAGGGTCCGTGCTGGCCCTTACCCAGCTCTGTGAATGAAATCCGCCAGGGGATCCACCAGCGTCTGAGTGGGACTCATGTAGAGTGGACGGATTCCCTATGGATTCTGCCTGCATTTTACACCAGTAAATCTATAGGAATGCATTGGAAGGCAAGCTGCAATCCCTGTACACCTTATTTATAGCCTTACACCCCAAAACTATCATAATTGCGTGGAGAGGACCACAGACATGGAAGTGTTAGCGGGTGCGTTTTTTTCCTGTGTAATTTGCACCTCGTTTAACGTGAGAATGTAAGTGGTTTCAGCTTCTGCATGGTGGGGCATGTGCGGATGTCCTGGCGGGGTGAGTTCCTCAAGGGTGCTGCTGTGTGCAGAATCTCCCTCCCCCCGAAGCTGTTTACACCCTGGAGACTGAGGTCAAGCGGTGTCTGTGATCCGCGGGCTGGCTTCCAGGAAAAGCTGAGTGATTCCTGGTGTGGTGGGGGCAGTCTGTTTTCCACTGGTATTTTACACCTCTGCGTCCAGGGCCCCAGGGGTGAGATGCCTAAATGCCAAGCCCCGTCACTCAGTAAGTCGAATTGCAAGGTGACCCGCCTCCTGCAATTCGATGCCTTGGACGAGGAGACGCGGCTGGCACGGGCACTAAAAGACGTGGGATTAACGCTAGATATATTTTAATGCCCGCGGAGGCATCTCTTGGCATATCTCTTAAGGCAGTCTTGCTGACCCACTCGGAAAATGTACTTCTTGCCGTGCTCCTCTCCACACAGGAACAAAAATTGGCCGACTGCTGTACTCCTTCCGGGTCATTCACCTTCCCAATTCTTGGAAATTTCGGAGGGACTCTGGGATACAGAGAAATGGGGCGAATACTTGACAGAGCAGCACCTATGATAGGCTGGTGGGGCTGGAGCGGAGTCGGTCGCAAGCAAGAAACATGATTATCAGTAATCGAGACATGACATCTTCATATTTTAGTATCTTAAAGTGCATTTTACACTTCACTTCTCGGTGGTTAGAATCTTAAAATAATACAAATGCATATACTTACTTAATTACTTTGTTTTGAAAAGCGCTATCAACTTCACCTCTAATCCCAGGCGCATGTGCTTAGAACCTCATGAAAGCAGGACACAACCCCAGATCTGCTAATGACAACCCCAGAAGTTGAAGAGTAGGCTGTTCACAAAAAAAGGAGCTCAGGTGCTGCGTTTAATGATGACTGCACATTACACCGGATTACACTTTGACAGTAGTGGTAAAACATCTAGGGGCTCAGTACGAGCACGGCGGTGCAGGGAAAAACAGATGCGCAGGCAAAAACTGCCGTAATGGAGTGGTAACTCTGTCGCCACTGCATTACTGCCGCAATACTGCACTGTCGAGTTGCATCTTTGGTGGTGAGGTGGAGGAAATACCTCCAGCAAAATGCAGGAGGTAAATTCACTGTTTTATGCCCAAAAAAAATTGGCCAGTTGGCGGAATTACTCCTGGCGGAATGTTCTGCCAGTGGTAATTCCACCGAAATCCCCATGGACGCCATACACTAATACCGCCTACCAACTTGTGATCTAGCGGTAATTCCGCAGACCAAGTGGCAGTAACTGTAAAGAAATTTGGTGCCAAACTACCGCCAAACTCGCAATGAGGGACTTAATATTTTAAAATATTTTACCACTCACCAAATTCTAAGTTTTACATGCGACACTCTTCAAATCCTCCTGCTTTGGTGGGAGGTAATTACCTCCACCCATAAGTATTCATGCATGCGGTACCACATGTGATAATATGCAATCCACAGGGAGTCAGATGGGACTTTAGAATGTGGAATAATTGAACATGACTCTGAATCATGCGGACCCTTCACGTTACTGCATTCTTACCGGAAGCGGTACCAGCAATTCCCTTTGATGATATTACTGGCGGTAAAAGCACCAACGTTGTAAACAGACCTATGGTTTTCTCAAACAACAAGGTGACTGACATGTAATTTAATCCTGTTGGAAATTCCACATGGAGTCAAAGGAGTTTACCACAAAGGAGCGCTTATGGCCCAATCTGAGCAAGCTCAGGGAGACAGTGAGCACACAAGGCATGGAAACCCGAGCGATTGCAGGTTTTCGTGCATGGTTACACACAGTGCTGGCGATTGGGCCGGCTCTCGCCAGATGCAACATCCCGCACCAGATGTGTAGCCGGATCTCGGGTCAGAGTCAGCGCTGGGGGGGCGGTAGAAAGAAAGCGGCTAAAAGCCAACTGTAACTTCCTCTGGTGACCCGTGCAAGTGGGTCACTACAGGAAGTTACAGTCCCCAGCCACAACCCGGTTTATTTATTTATGCAATGTTTGTCAGCTACATGGACCCGGATTATTTATTTATACAATGTTTGTCATGGGTATCTGACAAACATTGCATGAATAAATAAATACCCCTATTAACATTGAACCTATCACACACAATGCAGCCACCCAACTGTTTTCAGAGGGGAGCTGCAGGAGCTGTGCTGGGTGTGCCTCAAGTATAGGAAAACGTTGCTTATGGTGAACATAAATCACCCTGTTTGAATAGTACCCAAGGGGGATTTAAAAAAAAAATGGAATGCTAATTGTGCATTTTAAAGAATATTTACTCAGCAACACTGGTCAAAACTATTATCTGCATAGGGAAGTAACTCCTCCCCAGTGCATTGGAAGTGGTTTAAAGTGGAATTGATATATAGTTTGAACATTTCCCTTGATCAGAGGTCAATTGCGAGCTCTGCTCCCGGAAACCCCACCTCTTCCGGCACCTCCCCACCCTCCCCAAACTTCGCCCCACCCTGGCCTTTGTGGGACCCCCCACCAATTTTTTTCCATTTCCACCAATGGTTACACCCCATAATACAGAGTCGTGAATGCCTCCCACCATGAGCCGTATGGCCATTCCCACCCAATTCCTGCCCCTCCCCCCCAAAACACATCCTCCTGGGATCTCTTACAGCTTTGTGCTGGAAGTAGTCACCAGTATTCTGAGAGGCAATGGATTAATTGGTGCTTTAAATGTGCTACTGTCAATGTCTTAACCAGGTCTGCCTCCAGCCAATTGATTTATAAGCCGTATGCGTGTCCTACACTGAAGTCCTGTTAAAAACAAGCATTGACAAAGTCAGCAGTTGTGTCTTGTGTGTAGGTATGAGACAGTAGCCAGGAAATGCTAAAAGATGCCTAGGTACTTGCAACATTTTTCAGCTGCTCCTATTAATGGCCAGTTAGTACCATTACAGCAGTGCCTTGCAAATGCTTTTCCCATGCCCACATAACAACCCAAACTGCTGGCATTGCCTTTGCAATCTGGATTTATAATGGGCAAAGCAAAACTGCACGTGCCAGAATGTAAAGTGAAAGAGCAGGACTTGACAGGCATCTCCCGGATGGCATTGGCGAAGCTGGCATGTATATTTCAATAAATCCAGCCCCTTCATACACACACACATGCCAGCAAGATCACAGCAGCTGTAGAATTGATGAGTCCCTGCAGAACCACTTGCACTTAAACCATTTGGGTGTAAGTGTGCAAGAAAGTGACCCAAAAGCATACCGTCCCTTTGGGGAATGCTGACAGAATGCAGGCGTGTGTGTGCATTTACCAACATATGGACTGGCTTCCTTTAACACACACTACCCCATCCACCCCGGCACTGGAAACACACGTGTTCGGAGATGTGGCAAAGAACTGTGTAATGTACACAAGCATGCATGTATTGTGCGGGGGTGTTTTTACCCCCACCATTTCTATTTCTGCTTTGGTAAATCGTTTGTAATTTACACACGTGCAAATTGAAGTTTTTCGCAGGTGTAAGTGACACGTGCACCTAAAGCAATCGCTGTCATTAAGGGCTTTATTATCACTAATTCCAGCCAGCTGAATGATAAATCATTGATACTGGACGCTGCATGCAACTAACAAATGTTAAGACTGGATGGTAAAGTCATATTGGTGTGAGGGGATAAAGCTTTTCTTTCTCTCTTTTTATGGATTAAAGATGTGGCGTAAAGGTTTAATTTGTTTAACCATGAAATGCCAATAAAATAAAAATACAAAAAAATAATAAATCATTGTACTGACCTACAAAGGACAAACGGCTGAGCCTGCCCTTGCGGATTCGATCCTGGAACCAGCATTAGTCCCGAATAGGTTCTTGAAATATTCTTGGAGGCCGGAACCTGCAGTTCCACCCCTCCGGCTGGCTGAATTCCAATCACAATAACACAGAGTATACTGGCGACCCCGCCCAGCACGCGCCATTTCCTTTGCAAAATGGAGGAAAGACTATGACACAAAAGTCATAATGCATACACCGGTCCATATACCCACATCACATTATAAATATAGAGTGTTTAATGTTTTCCCATAACATTACAGAACCAAGCAAGATCATTTGAAAAAGCCACGATCTTATCAACAAATGGTGATGCGGGTTAGTAAACGTGCTCAAACAATGAGTGCATATAACAAATACTTTAGAAAAACTTCAATTACCTATTTCACGCATGGGACAATTTCGGGTATTCCTATTAACGTGGACACATCACATATTCATCCGTCTACTTGTGTATTCCAGCACTCCATCTATACACAAGAGTTGGATCCCCAAATTGAGTGACATATTATACATTGAAAAAAGAACAGGTAAATATGGGGCGGTGACCCTGTACAACTTAGTCACATTAAGACTGGGCGACACTGTGTGTTTCGGCCCTGATCCTGGGTTCCAGACCCAGTCTTCGGCGTATGCATGGGCCTTCATCAGGACGTAATCATTTTCAAGGCAGGTGTTGCTCCTCTCCCTTATTGTTATAAGTGCGCTGGTCCTGTGAAATAAAAATAAATACAATTGTGTGATGTGTGAGCCTGGGTCTTGCGGTACTCATGTTGGTACCTCAAAATACCAATCCATATGATTGCACTAACCTTCACTTATTAGTATGTAGGTGCTCGGGTGGTGAAAAGACCAAACAATTGGTCAAGTGTAGAGCTGGCGCATCGAACAATCATGTGGTCCAAACTCCTGCAAAAATGCATAGCAGGTATCTGTCATCTCTAACTCTAATTTATGTTATGTTTGTTATTTTGTTATTTTGCATTTATATAGCGCCTTATGTATCATTGGTATGATCTCAAAGCGCTGGTCGGTTGAACGCCCTCGGGAACTGTAGTTCAAGTCAGTAGAGAGAGTAGAGAGAGTCAAAGGTGCGTGGGTGCACCGGATATGTGTGCAGCTGGTGTGGCACTTGCATGATAGCTGCTTTTTAGCGGTAGGTGTGGTGGATGGGGGGGGGTCAGAATTATGTGTTCATTCTGGTTGGTTGATACTCAGACTGATTTCCGGCTACGTTAGGCCTGAGGAGACGCTTAGGCTAGCGATGTGTGTAGAGCTAGCTGTGTTTAATTAGGATGATGAGGCGTATGTGGCGGGTGTTAGTATGGGAACAGCTACACCGAATGTGTCATAGTATCGCTGTGTTCTAGTTCAGTGGAGGTGTATAGGAGAGAGTAAGCGTGGTGGTGTGGAATGGTGGTTTTCAGTAAGGTGTTTGAGATCGAGCGCTCCTCTGTACCATCTCATCTATCCGTTTTGTTCACTCTGTCCGTTCATTCAGCTTTGTCCATACGTACATTTCGTCTGGTTCATCATTTAGATTACTGCTCTTTCCATTCATTCCATTCTTCGATCTGCATCCACAAAAACTACGCCATCCAGTCTGTAGAGCTGTTTCATCCTTCCCATCTGTTTAGTGTGTTCCGTCTGCTCCATCTTTTTTATTCATTCAATTAGTTCCATGTGTTTTACTCAGTTCGTTTAGTGGATAGTTAATATTGGTGCTATATTAGAAAAAACGTAGCTCTCTCCTGTGGAGGCTCAAAATCTGCTTCCTAGTATTTCATGATGAAATCTGTGAATGAACGACAGAGACATCCATTCAATCCACTCTCTCTGTATGTCGATTGCCTTGACCTCCGCAGGCCTCACTTCATTTTGAAAATTTTAAAAAGCGTGCACGTTTGAAACCCCATGAATCCATGCCACTGTTTTCCCTGGTCAGCGAACGCCCAAAATGTGTCATTTCACCTTTAGTTGTGCGTTAAAGTTCACCTGCTATCTGGAGCAGTGGCGACGTGTCTGGCCTCACAACCTGGCGACGGTGGTTCGAATCCCCAAGTCGCACCTAAAATAATACGTGTGAAAAAGACAGTCAAAGTGTACCATTTTACACGCGGCCTGTAAAATCACAGGGGAGGCGACGTCTGCCCTCTGAAAAAACTGGGTGTACCCTCGACTTGAACCCTCGCAGCGGAGACTAGGGGATAGGTGTGCTATGCGAGTGTCACTGCAGCGTTCTATGTGCATGTTATAAACGTGTAACTGTACAAGGAAGAGTGTGTCATAGAAAGCTACATGCAGTCCTTCTCAAATGTGGGTGTGGTTGGAGCTGTGGCTATTTGGGGAGAAATGGACTGGAGCAGGGGGCCCTAGACCTCCCTGGGGCCAGCTAGGAGCTTTATGGGGGTTTGCTAGAGTGATGTGGGGGAGTTGGAACCCTCTTGGGCTGAGGCTGGGCTCTTCTGGGAGTTATCTGAATGCTCCAGCCTTTTCTGCCCTTCCCACACTGGGCTGCAGCTGCCTTCTCCCTTTGAAAGAGAGCAGCAGGATGCCTTTCATTCCAGCAGGGGCGTACAGCCCGCTCTCCTGCTCAAAGGTGCAGGACTACGTTTGGTAGGGCCCTTGTGCCACTGTCTGTGTTTTTCTTTATGTGGGCGTTTTGTGGAGTGCTACATATCAGAGTGAAGCTGCGTCAAAGCGCTTGTTGACCTTGTCCAAGGCAGCTGGGAAGAACGGACTCCTACTGATTCGGGAGGATAGCTTAGAGGCAACATGCTCACCTTGGAAGCAAGACGACACAGAGGAACACAGGTTCGATCCCTGGGTCCTTGCTTAGAAACCTCTGGTTATTAAGCGCGTTATAAATAACAAATCATATATCATAGGTCATCTGGCTTGTCCTATTGGCTAATGAGTTCATTTGGTGGGAATAGAGGAGGTACCACCGGCGAAGTGATCTCTGATTGGTGGACCCCGTCCCTCCGCGGAGAGGCTCTGGGGATGCTGTGGTTCCCTTGCCTGCAAGTAGTAGTAGCGCTTACATGACATAACGTGAGATTATAGAACATGACATAACTACCAAATATAAGAAGCTGTCGTACCATAACCTGTCCCGTCAATTGCCTAGCATCCCATAACACAGCACAGTGTGCCAAACCTAACAAAGCATAGCATTTAAAAGTAAGGTAGATCATAACAGTACTCTAGAGATACAGAGCACCTTAAAACATCCATCAATTTTTGAAGATTAAGGACCCCAATTGGGAGTGGGAGTGGGGCTTGGAAAGAAATGGGGAGTGTGGTAGAAACAGTGACTGGGGACAGGGTTAGGACAGTGTTAGGACAGTGTTAGGACATTGATGGGACTTGCATGTTGAGTGGAGCAGGTAGTGATAAGGATAGTGAATTGAGTGGGTGGCCGTAGTGATGGGGATTATGCAAGGGACACATGTGGAGCAGGGCCAGAATAATGACTGCGAGCGACATTGTAAAGGAGTGATGGAGAGTGAGGGTGGGATAGTGATGGGGAGCAGGGCAACGACTGTGATGGGCAGTGGGACGGAGTCGGTCTGGACAGTGACGCGGTCGGGCATGGGGAGTAACATGGAGTAGTGCAGTGGTAAGGCTGAGGTAGTAGCAGTTATGGGGGGCTATGAGGAAGCAACTAGTAAGCCTGGTGGGTGCATTATGGGGAAATTGGCGGGAAGGGTGGTAGGCGGGGCATTGCAAACAGGAGAGCGAAAAGAGTTTACGGTAGGGTTGTACTGGAAAGATATGCATTACTGAACCAGAGAGGGCAACGTTGGTCAACCTATCCTAGAGCGGGAAGCTTCATAAATTACCTCCTCAACTTGATGAAAATCCTTGGAAAACACTTTAGAACATAACCTATGACATTAAAGCATGAAAACTAAAATCTATTTTTAAAATTCTAAATTATAGTGATTTTTCCATTTATATCAACATTTGACGGGCAAGGTCGTATATCTAAACTTTCACCAAACTTTTTTCAAATACCTGCTAGAAGCTGAACTTCAGTGCACCTTTTCGTTTAATGAGTGATTCATGAGATACGAGGACAGAACGGAATATTGCGGGATGTAGCAGCAGTTTAATCTACTAAAGAGAGGCTAATATGGTTCTCCGCCATGTTTCCTTTTTACCCAATGGGCGCACGATTTGCATTCGGCGCGACAGTGGCGTCCGAGGCACCTGTTTGCCTCGTTCAGAACGCTACGTTTTCTCCCAGATGTAGTCGCATGGCCACTCACACATTTCATTTAGTCCAGTAAGTAGACGTGCCACATCCTCTTTTGGCATTCTCAGATCCACGTAACAAAGGGTATCCAGTCAACTCTTCTTTTCCGTAAAGACCATTCACCTAAAGGGAGATACGCTGGCAAGTTTGTCACTGTCTTGACAGCTATAGGTTCCGGTGCTGGGCTCATCCCATGTCTTCTGCCAACACCTGTGCCCTTGAGTGATAAAAGCGACCTTGATGTATTAAAGATTGAGTGGTCAGATTAGTTCAAGGTTTCTATGGCCTTCACATCCATGCCAGAATTTAATTTAATACATGGTTACCAATCCCGCAAACACAGGGACTGGGTGTTATGCAAGACAGCTGCAAGCTGGCGCCCTGCTTCAGGCAGCAATATCCAATCTTGTTTTCCTTCATCAAAGGCCACCAGAACTTACCTTTGACCTCTACTGAGGGTTTACATATCTTTCCATTAAGAAAGATCCTGTCCCCTTAATACCTTGGCAGGGTTCCATGAGTTTACAATGACAACAAGACCCCTGTTTCTACAGCTTTTTAAAGAATGAAAACTAAAATCAATTTTTAAAATTCTAAATTATAGTGATTATTCCATTTATATCAACATTTGACGGCAAGGTCGTATATCTAAACTTTCACCAAACTTTTTTCAAATACCTGCTAGAAGCTTAACTTCAGTGCACCTTTTTCTTTTAATGACTGATTCGTGAGATAACACGACAGAATGGAATATTGCGCGATGTAGCAGCAGTTTAATCTACTAAAGAGAGGCCAATGTGGTTCTCCGCCATGTTTCCTTTTTACCCAACGACCGCGCGATTTGCATTCGTCGCGACAGTGGCGTCCGAGGCACCTGTTCGCCTCGTTCAGCCCTCACCCCTTTTAATCCCTCACCCCACAACCATATATACTTTTATGCCGTTATTCAGGTGTTACTGAAAATGTTTGTTGTTATTTATTTTTCGTTATTAACACTTCATACCCCTTGGCAGTTTCCCACATTCCACAGAGCAAAGAACCCTTGATGGCACTGAAAGTCGCCAAGGAGTTGTGTGCCCACGTGCAGTTCTTTTTAAGTACATGGAGTACTGAGTGGCTGGCACAGTCTTTTTTTAGTACACCCCAAACCAGTATAGCCTTTGGCCAGTCTGTGATCTATATGAACCGGTATAGCCCCAAAGATTGCGACTTGCATCATACCATCGCATGCCCCAAGACGCCATTCAACACCGGCTCAAGGTGCGCTCACAGGGTGCGGCTGCACAAGGGCGCCCCCACAGTGCAGCAAATAAAGGGTGCCATGCCTCCAGCTCAGTGTCATGTAAAGGGCGCCTATTACAGAATCACGGTGTGATTCTTTAAGGTGCTATTTACATGACACTGAGCAGGAGGCAAGGTGCCCTTAAACACACTTTACAAGAACAGCCGGGGGCTCAGTTGTGTTGTTCGGCTAATAACAACAGAACGAAGCCCCCTGATTTGTTATGGGCGGGGTGGGGGTGCACACTTTTCGAACAGGGCGCTGGCCGACCTGGGACCGGCACTGATGTAATTTCGCCTGTGATTTTCTCAGAAGACGTGCCCGTCCAGCTCCACAGGTGCTCTATCGGAAACATACAAACGAAGAAAGCCGATCATCCTGTAAGAGGCATCTCATCTGATTTGGTGAAACACTCCGATCGAGCCCCTCCCCCTGCTTCTGTTCCTTCATTTCCCTGAGCCACTGCAGCACTCGCCACGTTCCCTGGTCGCCATGATGCTTGTGGTGTCACGTGCCCTGTTACGGCAAGGTCACGTGACACGCTGTAAAAATAAAGGAATCACCGGAACTGGCGGGATGACGCCAGTCCGGGTTTAAGCACCACCCGAATGAGTTGTATCCTTTCTGTGCTGCAGCCCGCCCCTGCGACGCGTCGTCGGGCAGGCCTGCCCAAGCTTCAGCGCCAGGCGGGGGTACCGCCGCACACAACATCACAATGCTGTCTTCAATCTGCTGGGAAGCTGCAACTTTGAGGAATGGTTGGCTTGAGACCACAATATCGCACCAGCTGCCCCTGCTGTCCCAAAGCAGCAAGAAGACAAGAGTGTAACAGAGAAAGCTGTAAACAGCCTGGACATTAACAAAAGTGAAGACCACACACACGACAATCATTCCTTTATGCTATTTGATATATGATATGATATTTTATTTATATCGCAATCGTACACAAGTGTTTCAGAGCATGACCAGGCAAAGGGAGGGGAACAGGGGAGAACAAAAACAATGATCTTACTAGGTCCAGTGACAGTAAGAGTGCACAAGTGCATGGAAAGGGGGAAAAGTGCGTGGAAGGGAAGAGGCGGGAAAGGGGTACTAATAGCTTTCTAGACCTCACCCTTGCGCCGTACTGGGTGTTATTGGCCTCTATATATGGGAGGAATTGGGCCGCAACAAGAGGAACTGTCTTGCTGGAGTGCCGTTTCCGAGGGACAACAGCCCCCCTGGTTGAGGAAACCCTATGCCCCCAAGTCTCTATGCATGCAATTGAGCTGCATCTGAAAGTCGTCCCCAACAGCCCAAACTTAAACCATGAAACTGTCCAAAGCTGTATTTATGTCTCAAGCTTTGCACACCTTTCACTGTCGGGGTGACTATTAGAGGAAAAAGCACCGTACCCAGCGTGCATTGCATGCTCAGAGAGCAATGCATAGCACAGACGTGTTTTTTTTAAACATTTTTTTTATTATTTTATCTTCCATCAACATAGAACCCTATACTCAACAGATACCAAGCAATAATACATAAGTGCCTTTTCCCTCCCCCCACCCGTTTCATGTTACTACACGTTTCTGATAATTTCTCCGGTAAAACAAAAAGCGAAAATGAAAACCAACAAGTTATGTCACATACTGTAGGATTGGTAGCAAGTGTCCCCGAGTTTAAATTGTCCCTCCCTTCAATTATAAACAATCCTTTTTCGGCCTCCCTTGTTTCCGTAAAGATTACCTGGAGCGTAGAGCCCTGATCGCTCAAGACTTCTCCTCTCACATGGATATCTTGAAACAAAACTCTGTTATTTTTCTCGTAGAAGCACTTCTATATCAGTTCGCCCTTGTCTGGTTTAAAGATCCCACTTGGATATGAATGTTCCCCATTCGTCTTGAAAATATACCACGTAGTCATTAACTAGGGCCGTCCATTTTTCCCTTATAAATCTGTCCCAAGTGTTTGCACTGAAACAAAACTGAGACTAGAGGGTAGTTTAACGACCCAGTTGAGCAACCCCTCTACAGGTTACTAACTTTACAGAAACAACAAAGCTACCAAGTCTAATAGTTTCAGAAGAGTGAGAGTCACACCTTGCATGAAAAAATATGAATTTCACTCAAACGGTCTAAAAAAGTTTACAATTTATTAGTATACAAAGTGTCATATTTCATTTGATTTGTTTTTCTAAAAAGAGACAAACAGGAAAGCGGTCCACAGCGATACACATCACAGTAGAACTGGTAAAGTGCTTCATGCTACAGAGTACATTATGGCCAACTACACGTCGCTGTTCCTTCATTCAAAAACCCAATTTTACTCTAGCATACAAATCACACTCCATACGCCCAACATGTTTCATTCCTCCCTCTACTAATAAAAAAGAATCTACATGAATTTCTTCAGGGGCTTGCTGTCTCCTGCTTTCCTTGTGATCAATGTCTGGATATTATTTCTCAAACTCGGAGGAAACATTCTGCAGATTGTGCAAACAGATCACTTCTATTGAAACGCTATTTCATCTCTTCATGGACTGTCCTGCCCTGTCCGAAAAAGGGAAAATCTTTGGCCAGATGCTTTCTCAGGAACTAATCCACCATGATCCGACAGAGAGATGAGAACAGATTATAAGTGGGAACTCGTTCCTACTCATATTCAGGACAATGCAATATCGGGGAAAAATAATGAAACTAGACATTGTCACTTGAGCAGGTATTATGAATCCCAGAAGGGAATCTAATTTTACTATCCTTTTGTTCTGTAATTTTAAAATGCAAATTAACTCAGTAAGTAATACAGACCGGATGTAATGTTAAAAGTTTGTGCACAAACTATAAAGCATGAAATAAAAAAATAAAAAATGTCTCGATCCAAACACACCTAAAATATCTTCCACTCGATATAAATGGGTGTAATACATCCTGACGGACCCAATATTCTCTTCTGAAACAGGAACATGGGTCTATATTACCATGTGTTTGTTTAATTCTTAGTATAGTATACAAGTTATTATACCTCGTTTCGAGTATAGATTACAGTTGTAATTCTTTAGGAATTCAACATTTTTATAGTTGTTATTATCTTGGCATGTGTGCGTGTCTCAACCTCCATTCTACTAGTAGTCATTGCCCTGATGCACATTCTTGTGTATTTTGATTAATCTGTGGTATATTTCCAATTTCTTGGTATTACAAATTCAGTTGTTTAACATGGCTCGATCTAGATCCCATCCAACGTATCGGCACGGCACTGGATTTGGTGATATTGATCTTTAGGCCTGAGAAATGTCAAATATGTTGATCTGAGCAAGGAGTTCTGGGAGAGAGTTTTTCGATTCACCGAGGTAGCCCAGTATATCAACTGCGTATATTTCTAATTCCTAATATGCCTAGCTCTGTTAGTTAATGTAACCTCACTTCGGTCCCACATTTTCTCCTCTTCCAATATATAGTACAAAGCCCGTGGCCATTTTGGACTGATTATTTTACCTCAGTTAAAGAAGTCCCTTTTTGGGGATATGTCAATTGTGGTACTGCGCTTATCACAATCGTCTAAACTTTTTAGGTGTAGCGTGATAGTAGATTCAACCTACAAGGTAAAGGATCAGGTTGACTCAACTAGTTAATTTATTCTGCTTTTTGCTGCATCACAGAAGGAAAATGCAGCGCTGCCAACATTCTATACCAGTGTGTCAACTTCTATGGCGAGGTCTTACTCAACATGCTGTGGTATTGTTAGAACTCTTACCAGGTCCAATCTTAAGTCAGGAGTGGGTGCTCATTCTTTGTTCAGAAGTGGTACGCTGTGGTATGCAAATATATGGTGGAATCTCGTCCTGTACCTATAGGGAGGGGGAACTTAGTTACTGCAGTGTATCCCTCTGTTATTATTTTGCCCGTACCCGTCTAGTCTTAAATATCCGGGAACAATATAAACCAGATTGCATTCTCACCCGATAGAGACAGCGTCATCACTTGTGTTCAATTCGCTGGTCATTGGGCCGTGGTGTTTCCAAAATTATCATATCCCTCCTCCACAACAACCCCACATTAGAGGTGTTTTTCAGATTGGTTTAGCACTCTCATTTTATTACTATTCACTGTCTGCATAGCGTTACGTGTTCGCAGTATGTGCTTACCTGTTTTCTGCTGGTCCATACTCCTCAGCTTTCAGATTCTCTATTAGGCGCCGTCATCTGCGCTTTGTAACTTCATATTTCTGGCAGGCCATGTGTGTTACCTGAATTGTTTCCAACGTGGCCTTCCTCTGGATGTTTTCGCCAATCCTCTATCTATGTTTACCTCACTCCAAGGATTGCTCGAGAAGTCCCCCCTACTATCTGCACTCAAAGCATTGTTAGTCTTATTTCTATGTCTAGTTTACTCCACAGAGCTCCGGTGAGCTCACAACCCACTGTCGACACCTGAAGCGCTGTGTATTGTGCACTACGGTGATGATTATAATTACATATAATGTTGTTGTACAATTACAGTAGTGATGCTAATTGCATATTTTGTGGTTATTCTCTTAGCACATTTCATGCATAATCGTGTCACTTCAAGCCATGTACCCTGGGCGCTAAAGTATGTATTGGACTGGTTACAATCAATTGGTATATCTGTATTTTTGATTCGTGTGTAGTCAATGAACTCAGTCCTACTTAGAAAATACTCTTATGAATTATAATTCAGTCCACTCAATTCATTCGTTGAGACCTATCCCTACACTTTTAGGTAAGTAAATCAATTGTTGATCTTTAGCTAGCAGATTCCTTTTGTCATTGTTCATATAATTTCCTACCTTTATTTGAAAAAGGACTGTCCATTTAATTTGTTCTATCGTGTGAATGAATTCAATCCAGCGGGCTACTAGAGCAGCATTCTGAACCCAGTTCTTTATACAGATTTTGTGTTCTGTTATTCTAGTTTTGAGCTTCCTTTCCCCCCCCCCCTATATATAGCTTTTTGCAGGGGGACCAAATGCCATAGATCACCATTTTCGAGTTGCAGTTGGCAAAGCTGGTCTGTCTCCACAGGCTGGTTAACCCAATGTCAACTTCCACATTCTTTGTTGCTTGGGGGCAGCAGGAGCACTCCCCGCAGGGGAAATGGTCCTTGATTGACGGGATGCCCAATGTTTCAGTCAATGTTTCTGTCCTGGTATCTTCAAGCCTAATATCATTTTGTGTTATCTGATCCTTTAAATTCGTGCTTCTTTTAAAAGCTGTGGGGGTTTGCTGATCAGCATTTGCCTTTCTGCATAATCTTCCAATTCTTATTTATAATCTTTTTTATTTGATTGGATAGGCTGCTAAAGGTATTCACAAAAAACTATTTCTCCTTTTCCTCTTTGGTTGACCGCAGTTCTTTGTATTTTAGTAGGGACTCATGAGTATTATGGTTGGCTCTTTCCAGTGCTTTAGCTGTTAATTCTTTGGGGTAGCCCCTGCGGTGTAGCCTCTTTCTAAGTTCACTTGCTTCTTTCTTAACGTCTTCCCTCAAAGTGGTGTTCCTTTTTAAACATAAAAATTGTCCTAATGGCAAATTGCCTCTCACATGGTGTAGATGGAAACTGCCGTAGGGAAATAATGCATTGCGCTCAGTAGGTTTCTGAAAAGGTTTTACAAAGAGTACTTTCCTTTCTTCCTCAACTGAGATAGTATTGTCCAGGAAGTTAAGCTCTTTCTTACTTAGATTGTGGGTAAATTATAAATACCTATCTTGTAAATTGATCCAATCACAAAATGTCATGGCTTCAATTTCATTTCCTTTCACACAATCGGGATATCGTCTATGTAGTGTCTCCAATGTTGCACATGTTTTTTGTATGGCTTTATATCACTATAGATCTCATTGATTTTGAATGACTCCATGTACAAATTGGCTACACTGGGTGCCAGGGTTGCACCCATAGCTGTCCCATGTATCTGCCGGTAGAATGCCCCATTGAAATGGAAATAATATTCGGTCAATGTCATTTCTGCGCACCATAAAATGAAAGATGCCGGCGTCATGGTTTCACTCTGATCAAGGAACAATCGTTCTTCCAACATATTCACTGATGCTCCTTGAAGAATATTTGTGAATAAACCTACCACATCTAATCCTAATGGAAGTTCTTCTTCTGGATTGAAACGTATTCCCTCTATTTCTTTAATGATCTGTGTGGTATCTTGAACTTAAGAAGACATTTTTCGCACCATTGGTTGGAGAAACACATCCACAAAGCTCGACAGAGATTCCAAAATTGAATTCACCCAAGATACAATTGGGCAGCCCAAGGGGATCTTTTAATGATTTGTGAATCTTTGGGAGTGTACAAACGGTGGTATTGTTGGTTTGTCCATCACCAAAATGTCTGCCTCTTTTTCGGAGACCCAACCCCTTTGTCTCGCCTTTTCAATTTTATGTGTTATCTCTTGTTGTAGTCTTTCTGTTGGGTCATTAATCAACTTTTTGTAGCATGTAACATCCATTGGTTGTCTTTCACATTCTTGCACATAAGGGGATCTATTCTGGATTATGAACGCGCCACCCTTCTCTGCTTTACAAATTACAATCATCCCATTATTCAACAGATTCTTCATAGACTGATGTTCTTTTATTATTCATATTTTGGAAAGTTAATGTCCCTATGTAGCATTGCTCGAGGGTCTCTATATCGCCTAGCACTCTATTTTCAAAGACCCTTGCTTCGGCACTTTGTGCCTGTACTGGTACGCAAAATGTCTATTTTTTATGGAGGTCTGTGTCCGTGGCTTTCTCTTCAGGTTCTTTGTCTTTAAAAAATTGTCTTCGATGGACTTTGCTCATGAAACCAAAAAATTCCTGGTGGCACAGAAACATATTGTGGGAGTTGGTTGCTACAAAGCCCAACCCTTTTTCCAGGACTCTATGTTCTTCAATAGTGGGTGTATATGTTGAGAAGTTTACCACAAGGCTTACCACAATGCTCTCGTTTGTATTTGTATTTGTTTATTTGTAACGCGCACCATCAGGCCCGGAGGCCTCAGGGCGCAATTTAGACATGGTTACATGAGCGAACAGTTACATAAAATCAACAAATTTACAGTACATAGTGATCAGGGCATACAGGCAATATATACCTATATACAGACGTAGCTTGTGGCAAGCGTTTGCCGAAGTGGGTCTGGGCATCAAGGCTGGTTAAAGAGCCAGGATTTGGTTTTAGATTTGAAGGCCTTAAAGCTTTCTTCAGCACGGATGGTGAGAGGGAGAGCATACCAAAGCTTAGAGGCTAGGACGGGGAAGCTAGATCCACCCGCCTTTTGGAGTTTGAACCTGGGAATGGTTAGGCAGTGGGTCTGAGCCGTTCTTTGCGGGCGGGTAGGCGCGTGTCTGGAAAGCCGGCTGCAAAGATATGGTGGGGCTTGGTTAGCTAGGCATTTGTGGGTGAGGCCTAAGACTTTCAATGAAATTCTCTGTTTGACCGGTAGCCAGTGTAGGTTGGATCTGTATTCCGAGATGTGATGGTTTCTAGGGATGTTTAGGGCAGCTCTAATAGCGTTATTTTGGGTAATTTGCAGTTTGTTCAAGTTCTCTTGGCTCGTTCCAAGGTAGAGGGCGCTCCCATAGTCAATTTCGGCCATGATGAGCTTTCTGGCTAGGGTGACAGTGTTGGGTGTAGTCAGAAATGGCCTGCAGGCTGTAATGAGTTTGCAGGTGTAGGCTGAAGAGGATCTGACTGCGTTTGTTTGTCGGGTTAGTGATAGAGTGGCGTCAAGATAGACGCCAAGAGTTTTGGTGTCCTTCGAAACATGATTGGTGTTGCCATCGATGATAAATGATCGGTAGGATGGCTCAAGTTTGCTGAGACGTTGCGTGGTGCCCAAGATGAGGAGCTCAGTCTTGTTATCGTTGAGGCATAGCTGGTGTTGCGCCATCCAGGCTTGGATGACCAGGTAGACCTCATTCAGGGCCTTGGTGTCCGCCACGTAGTCACCAGTGATAGGAATGAGTATCTGGGTGTTGTTCACATAGTTAGTATAGGAGACACCCAGATGGTCAAGTACATCAAATAGTGGTTTTGTAAATATGTTATAGAGTGTTGGCGACACACAAGAACCCTGGGGGACGCCGCAGTGAATCGGGAAGGATCTGCAGCTGCAAATTGAGAAAAGACCCGCATAGATCTATTGCTCAAGAAGGATTTGATCCAGGCCGTAGCTGATGGTGAGAAGTGGGCAGCTGAGTGAAGATGTTTGCATAGGATTTGGTGATTGACCAGATCAAAGGCCTCAGAGAGGTCAAGTAGAAGTAACATGGCAAGTTTGCCGTTGTCCTTTAACACTTCGATCTGGGTTTTTAAGTCTAGTAGAGCTGTCTCAGTTCCGTGTCTGGGATGGAAGCCGGATTGTCTGAGGCCTAGGAGATTGTTGGCTTCCAAGTGCTCTTGGATTTGCAGGTATGCTGCACGGTCCAGGATTTTTAACGGGAACGGGACAGTGGTGATGGGTCGGTAGTTGGTAGGTATGCTGGGGTCGAGGGAGGGTTTTTTAAGCAGGGGGATCACCCAAGCGTCCTTGAGGTTGTCAGGGACGGTACCCGTTTTAAAGGATGAGTTGATGAAGGCTGTGATGAAAGGGGCCAGATAGTGGGCGGATTCCTTGATAATTGAGGCAGGGCAGGGGTCGCCCTGGCAGTTGGATGGTTTGATCCTCAGGATAATGTTTTCTACCTCCGCACTGGTGAGCGGTGAGAAGGTAAATCGATTGCAGTTTGGGACGTCAGGGGAGAAGGCCCCTGCGACGGTTGGAGGGTGATTGTCCAATTTTAGGTTAATTTGTTTGGCTGTAATTTTGGATTGAAGCATGGTGATTTTATTTAGTAATGCTGCCTGGACAGGCGTCAGTGGCCGCATTAAGTGTAGGGAGTAGTAGAGGGAGGAGTTTCTCTTTGGTTATGTCCTTTTTGTTTCTGGTTGGGAGCGCAGGTGCTATCACGGTCGGGATGCGTGGGGAGGCTTTTTTTTTTTTTTAAACTTTTATTTATTCAGCTCGGTAACACAGATACAGGTGAGTAGACATTAAGCATACAGTATTAAAGTCGGTCAGGTAGTATGAATACACACAGTTTGTATAAACAAAGTATCAAGAGGAAGAAAAAAGGGGTCGATACATACACATGTGAGGACATATGGGGGGTCTGACCATACACAAATGAGGGAAAATAAAGAAAAGGGATCACAAGGTCAGCGTGGAGGTGGGCTAGGTGAGGGGGGGAGGAGATACGGAATCCGAATCGGAGTCAGTGGCAGACATAAATAAACGAAACTGCAGCCAGATATCCCTGGGCCTGGAACGGGTAGGTTGTTGTACCGCCCAGGCTTCCTCCGTGTCAGAGGCCCACGTCACTGCCCTGAGCCATTGTGCGTGGGTAGGGATGGAAGGCCTAAGCCAGCAAAGCAGAATTGTGCGCACAGCAAGTAGCATGCAGAGGCCGGCAAGTTTCCTGGAGTCACGGTGGAGGTCGGGGAAGTCATGGAACAAACATGTCATTGGGGATGGGCAAATGTGGGATTCAAGGATAGAGGACATAGTTGAGCACACTGAGGTCCAGAATTGAGCAAGTCGGGGGCAAGACCACAACATGTGGAGATAGTCAGCATTCTCAAATGCACATCTAGGGCACCCGGGGGAGGAGTCGTTAGAAATATGGTGTAGTCTGGCCGGAGTGTAGTGGTACCTGTGGAGCACCTTGAATTGAATTAGTTTAAATCGGGAGTTGAATGAGACGTCCCGGGTGCGTGCGCACATATGAGACCAACGCTCATCAGTCACCTCAAGTCCAAGATCGATCTCCCACGAGCGCCGTAGTTTGGAAAATGTGGGGGGCAATCTGGATTGAAGAAGGGTGTATAATCTCGAGATTTTGCCCCTCAAGGGGGCGGGAGAGGTTAGTTCAGTAATTGCAGGTTCGTCGGGAGGCAGCGCTGGGAAGCATGTGTATTTGTGCTTGAGTACTCTACGGAGTGAGGAATATTGAAGCCAGACAGAAGGTCTCTGCCTGAGAGAAGCCGGGAGGTCAGGCCACTCGATAAAGATGCCTTGTTCAAATAGGTCACGCAGCAGTTCATACCCCGCCTCGGCCCAGGAACGAACTACGGAGGGAGGGACCCGTGGGACTTCAGGAAGAAAATTCCAGATTGGGAGATTACCATGAAAGGGGTGAGTGATGCCCAGTATCCGCCACGATTTGGACAAGGCCAGAGATGTGCATGTCACTGGGTCCATGGAATCTAATCTCATAGGCATGGGTGTAATTACAAGAGATCGGATGTCACGGTCGCTGACTGATAATCTCTCAAGCCTAACATGGGGGGGTGGATCTAGGGTAGTGAACCAATGCGCAGTATGTTGGAGTTGTGCCGCTAGCCAGTACCTAAGAAAGTCTGGTGCACCAAAGCCACCAGCTTCCATGGGAGCGGAAAGAGTCTTGAGTTTTAGGCGGACTGCACCGGAGTGCCATAGGAAAGAGTTTAGGGTACGAGTCAGCGCTTGGAAATAGTCTGCTCCCGGCCACTGAGGAATATTGGCAAATCTATATAGTAGTTGTGGAAGTACCACCATCTTCAGAACCCCTATCCTGCCCGCCAATGAAATCGGAAGTTTGTCCCAGCCCTGTATTTTTACTGCAAGGTTGACTAGGTATGACTGATAGTTTTCCTCCAGGACCCGTTCGGTGTGCCTGGACACCACGACACCTAAGTAAGTAAATTTGGCTTGAGCCCATGTGAATCCCATGGTGTCGGGAGGTGGAAGCGTGCTGGGAGTGAGCGGGAAGAGGGTCAATTTGGAACAATTCACCGTAAGACCAGAGATACGACCAAATAGGGCGACATCTGCCAGTATAGGGGCCAGATTGACCTCAGGGGAACGAATATAGAGGAGAGCGTCATCAGCATATAGAGAGACTATATCTGAGGAGCCAGCTGTGCGCAGGCCCCTATGGGAATGGTACTGGCGCAGCATGTCAGCGAACGGCTCCATCGCTACGGCAAAGATTAAGGGTGAGAAGGGACAACCCTGTCTAGTGCCCCTGGCAATGTGGAAGAGAGGGGAGCAGCGGCCCTCGGTGCGGACCCTGGCCACCGGGCTGGAGTAGAGCAGCTTAACCCAGGTGACAAATGTAGGGCCAAATTTGCATCTGTCAAGTACCCGCCAGAGGTAGTTCCATGAGACCGAATCGAAGGCCTTTTGCATATCGAGGGCCGCGGTCACCGCATGTATGTCAGGGCTCACTCTACTTATAATGCTGAAAAGACGTCTCAGATTCAAGGAGGTGGAGCGGTTCGGGATGAATCCCGACTGGTCTGGATGAATTATGTGTGGCATGAAGGGGATAAGCCGCAGAGCGAGTGACTTGGCGTAGATCTTAACATCACAGTTGATCAATGAGAGCGATCGATAAGAACCGCATTGGGTAGAGGGTTTATTAGGTTTTAGCAGGACTGTGATGGTGGCTTCGCGGAGTGAGGGGGGGAACTGACCCGCTTCCACAGACTCCTCCCATAGTGCTGCCAGATGAGGGAGCAGGAGCGATTTAAAGTGTTTATAAAACTCGATAGGTATACCATCCGAACCCGGGGACTTGCCTGAAGATAGAGAATCTATGGCCTCCGAGAACTCCTCAGGGGTGAGGGGGCTCTCGAGGGCTCCGATAGTGGCGGAAGAGAGGGCCGAGAGGGGGAGTTTGTCAAGGTAAGCATCTATTTCGGCCGTAGTGGCAGTGTCGGAGAGAGCGTACAGAGATTGGTAAAAGGAGAGGAATTCGGCATTGACATCTCCAGGGGAGGTGGCCAGGGTTCCATCAGGTCTCTCAATTCCGGGGATAGGCGAGGCGCCGAACTCCCGGCGGAGAAGTCTAGCCAGAAGACGGCTGGGGCGTTCACCCTCACCGTATCTTCTCGCCTGACCGGGGTTATCAAGAAACCTTAGCTCGCGGTCCGCGAGCGAGCGGAAGGTGTCCAGCTCCGTGCCAATTAGCGCAAGGGTTTCCGGGGTCGGATCCGAAGCGTACTGGGCCTCTAGTCTAGATAGTGTGGCCTCGCTTACAGCGATTTCCCTCCGGATTGTTTTGAGGATGCCATTCTCCTTGGAAAGAGCGATGCCTCTGATATAGACCTTGAAGGACTCCCATAGGGTGGCGTGTGAGGGAACAGAGTTGGTGTTGATCTCAAAGAATTCCTCAATTGCCGCACCCATCTCCGAACAAAAGACCGGATCGAGGAGAGAAAGCGGTTTCATTCTCCAGTGCCTGGTCCGATCCCGGTCCAGGCCCCAAGCCAGGGTGACAGTCACCGGGGAGTGGTCCGACAGAGTCCTAGGGAGAATCGCCATATCAGTCACGGTCTTTATTAGATCGCCAGATAACAGCCATCTGTCAATCTGGGAGAAGGAGTCATGGACCGAGGAATAGAAAGAATAAGAACGGGAGTCGGGGTAAAGGAACCTCCAAGTATCAAACAGGGATAGACGAGGAAGCGAGGACAGTGCGGTGTATGCTGCTCTGGAGAGTTGACGGGGTCTGGAGCCGGATCTATCAAGATCCACGTCGAATATCGTATTAAAGTCACCTCCCCAGAGAATCGGGATCAGGGGGAAGCCTACTAGGAGATTTATGAGATGTGTGTAAAAGTCGGGGTCATCAATGTTAGGGCCATATATATTGAGTAGGATAATTTCCCTGTTTTGTAGAGTACCATGGAGAAGAACGTACCTGCCCTGGGGATCGATTAGCGTAGTAGTGGGGATAAATCTAAGACTCCTGTGGATAAGGGTCATGACTCCGCGGCTCTGGGTGGAGTATGTAGTAAAGTATCTTTGTGGGCCCCACGTTTTAGCGAATTTGTCACAAAATTCAGTGCATGCATGCATTTCCTGGAGGAACAGGACTTTAGCCCTGTGACGTTCGGCCTGAAGTTGTAGTAGTCTCATCTTCTTGTGGTTTCCTAGCCCCCTCACATTCCAGCTCATAAACGTCAAAGGGTCCTCACTAAGCCCTCCCGCAGTAGCCATCAAAGAATATGGGTGGATGGAAGTATGCACCCCATGGTCGTCGCCCCGTGCGGGCAAGTCTGTATCGCCAATGGGGTCGTAGTATATCGGACTCATCCTTCCCTGTGAACACCAAGCTTTTTTTAACATGAAACCCCATACCCCCCTCCCCCTCCCACATACCTCCCCCAAACGGAGGGATGATCCCCCTATAACCCAACAACAAAAACCAGAACAGTGGCATCAACGCCTGGGGGGCCTGCGAAGTGGCCTGGTGGTAATGCTCCGAACCTTGAGGCGATAGACGGATAACAGTACTTGCCCGATACTAATAGCGATGCTAATAGCGATACCCATTCAAGAGAGGTCCCGTGGGGGAAGGGGCAAACATGGCAAACATAATACAGATCAATCTGTCGGGGTAAGCCGACTATATAGTATAAGAACAATGTGCAAGAAGCAGTGTCCTGAGCAAAGAACAACAAAGATAGTAACTGGATTAGTTATCGGTGCAGCCAAGTGTTCTCGACAGCACCACATTAGGTAATGACAGAGTGCCGACGAACCAAATGAGTACTGAAATAGGGTAGAAAGGTATCCGCTGAACAGATGTCTTAGACTATGATGTGCCGGTGATGGCATCGGCTGGCATAGTACTTCAGCCGGGAAAGCGTTCATCTATGAACCTGGAGGCCTCCTCGGGCAGCGTAAAAAAGTAGACACGGTTTGCGTGTTCAACGCGTAGCTTAGCGGGATATAACATAGAATATTTCACCTGTAGGTCGCGTAGTCTCCTCTTCACTGCCAGGAAGGTCTTACGTTCCCGCTGAACCGCTATCGAAAAATCCGGATAAAGATGGATCCTAGCCCCGCCTAGGAAAAGGTCTCCCTTGGCCCTCGCCGCTCTAAGGAGAGTGTCTCGGTCCCGAAAGTTTAAGACCCTGACAATTATCGGGCGTGGAGGCGCACCAGGTTTGGGTTTCGCCATGAGGGAGCGATGGGCCCGCTCGATCGCAAACTGCGGGGAGAGTTTCGGGGAATCGAGGAGCTGAAGCAGCATACTCTCCACATAGTCCTCCATAGGTTCCTGCATACCGTCTTCCGGCACCCCGACAATGCGGAGGTTGTTGCGCCTCGAGCGCGACTCCAGGTCCTCGTTCTTTTTCTCCACTTCGGCAACTCGGGCGGATAGTGTGGAGACCTCCGCACGGAGGGAACCCAGGCCGTCCTCGGCAGTGCTCACCCGCTCCTCAATTTCGGTCACCCGACCATCGGTTTTCTCCATGTGCGCTTTGATGGAAGATATCGTGCCGTTCATATCGTCCAGCTTGCTATGAATAGTGGTGAACCCCTCACGGATAAACTCCAACATCTTCTGGGAATCGGGTGATTCCGGTGTGGGCAAAGTGTCCTGTGATGATGTCTCCCCCCCGGGGGGGATCGAGGGTTTTGCGAACATGTTGATGGAGGATTGCTTCTTGCCGGTCCGTGTCGACATGTCGCCGGTATAAGGAGCGGGTATGTCAACCCATGCAGGATCAAGGAGGCCGAGAAGAGAAATCCAGCTGGAGAACAGGTTCCTACATGAGGCACCAAAGACCAGTGTCGCCGTTGTCGGGGGGCAACCCTATGCGTAGTCGATGGGTCGATGGCACTCGGTATGGGTCGTTGAAGGCAGGCGGAGAGAATCAGGGCGCCGGAACAGTAGCAGTAGTCGGTCTAACGGCCGGATGAATCGACCGTCTCCACGACCGTGGCCGAGGCGGTCAGCTCTCAGGTGGCTGAAGGAGGGGAGAGGAAGCAGGCCTCCAAGGTCCAGGCGGGCGAGGTATAGGGCCGCCGCTGCGTAGTGGGCACGAAGAACATCAAGCCAGGGCCACTCACCCCCCGAGACAAGCGTGGTGCTTTACTGGGTCTCGGACAGCACACCGCCCCGGGTGGGGCAGCGGAGCGGGTCGCTCTGGGATCCGGCACGGGAGCCGCGCAAGGAGAGTGAGGCCCCTCCCCCACACAGTAGGCCGCAAGCCGCGGAGCTCGAGTAGGAAGTTCTGGAACCAGTATGGGGGCCGTCGGATGTCCGACCCCGCCCCTCACGCAGGGGACTGAAGCTCCGCAGTAAAGAGGGTCCGGTGACCGAGACTCGCCCGGTAGACTACCAGACCGGTTGATGACCCACTCCGGTGGTCGGCTTTGCGCTGTACCGGGGCAAACAGGAGATTTTACAGCTAAAGGGTGCCACACGGGACGGAGCGATGAATCAGGCGGCCATCTTCGTCAAGCGCAACAGCGCCCCCCCGGGGAGGCTTTAATATTAAAGGTGATAATGTGGTGGTCTCATGCTCCGTCATGTTATGTATGTTAGTGTATGCAGCCATTCCTCTTTATCTGGGGTTTTTGGGTTTTTCCATTTTTGGGCCACTGCCAGTCTACCTGCTCGAAACATTGCTGCAAACATTTTTGGAAACTGGTATTCATCCCTATCACTTGGGGGAATGCCTACGAAAATCTGCAAAGGGCCCAGTGTGAGCTGCACCCCCGTAACTTCCTTAATCCAGCTCAGGAGCACATTCCAGAATATTTGTACTTTAGGACAGAACTGACAGGCGTGCAATGGAGAACCTACGTGGCTGCATGCTCTAGAGCATAGAGGAGAATACTTAATTGAACAGCTTCGATAGTTTCAAGGGGTCCCTTTGCCAACCATTTTGCATTTAAAAGGTGTGTTCCATTGCTGCTCTAAAGGGATCCCCATGGAACGTCATTTTATAGGTCTTATCACAGATCCCCTCCGGGATTTCTTCCCCGACTAGCATCTCCCAATATAATTTGAAACTTTGCCTACCTGATGTGTCCACTAAAATGAGAAATGGCCCCTTTCTTTGAGTCTATTTTATGTATTACTTTTTCGACTCTTGTGAGGTCCCATGCCAGATCAATCCTCCACCTTGAGTTGGAAATGTTACTCTTCAATCGCAAATATTGAAAAATATTAATGGCATCTCAGCCTAGGATGTTGCTAACCTCTTCATATCCTTTGAACTCTACTTCTGTGACTAGTTGACCGTCCTTCCCACGCCCTCTAGAGGACCATTTTTGCAAGTGACAAAATCCTTGTCTCGCTAAATCGGAAATGTACAAATACTGTGCCATTATAATGCCGACTGCACATTTACTGCGCAGTCGGCATTATAAAAAATTCAGACTCCCATTACTGTGACCAAGCGGAGCGGGGTTGCAGTGTCCTCCGCTCACCTTGGTCGCTGTAATGGGAGTCGGGAGCTACAGGGGTGTCCCCCGCATAGCGCTGTGGTAAGCGGGGGACAAGAAAGGAAACATTTTTTTAAAAAAAGATAAAGGACCCTGTAGCATCAGCTCAGACCCACGTAAGAGGGAGGAACTGACGCCGCAGGGATAGTCGGGAGTCAGTGTCACGCACAAAAGTGTGCCGCCGTAAAGGTAAGTGGGGGGCGGGAGAGGGTAGGGGAATGCAGGCCGGGGCATACGGGCAAAAGTGATCTATCTGATCACTGCGCCGTAATTGGAGTCGACATTTTCATCGGCAGAATTATGGGCAGCACAGTGATCACATAGATCTGCTAAATCTATGGGGTCTCCCCACAGTGAGCTTATTGGTGAAGGCCAAGAGGATAATTTGTCGTGTATACCCCCTTTCCTCCAAATTGACCACAAGACCCTTAAAGATTTTCTTTTCGTATTCCATCTGGGGTAGCTTTCAGCAGAGGCCATAGTAGGTCCCTCACTTTTTTAGGGTGCATTCCTCTGAAGTCCCATGCCTAATACTTCAAGTTTTGCCTTCCAAACTAGATCACATCCGGCAAATCGGCATGTCACTGGATTTGGCGATATTGATCTTTAGGCCTGAGAAATGTTAAATCTGTTGATCTGAGCAAGGAGTTCTGGGAGAGAGTTTTTCAATTCACCTAGGTAGCCCAGTATATCGTCTGCGAATAGTGATAATTTAAAGTCCAGCTTCCCACACTGAATACCTTTACTTCCTGTGTTTCCCCTAATGGCTATTGCTAAGGGTTCTATTGTTAAAGCATAGACTAATGGTGATAGGGGGCAGTTCACTTCCTGTTCACCTGAACCCTCACTGTGGGAGAGCTATATAAGGCTGCTATTGTGACGAATCCCTCAATGCCGTCACTTTTCCCCAAAGGGGGACCCTTCCCTTGGTGCCAGGGAGGTGAGGCCACTACCCGATAGTCCCCCTGAGGGTGGTACTCAGTGGTAGGATCCCATGTGAGGGGAACCCCTCTGTGGGAGAGGTGAAGGCTATCGAGGGAGAACGCGGTATGTTCAGCACCATGTCACCAGACATCACTCACCAAAAAACATGGATAGGGGCCAAGCACCCCACCCTCTCTGTCTCCTCTTTCTTCTGCTAGTTACCACATACATAACAGCCATGTGTATCAGGTAGATGATACTGTGACAACGAAGCGTGAGGGAAGAGTGAGTATGGATGACTCCAAAAGTACTGACACGAGGAGGAGCAGGACGATGAATAGCCCTACATGGAACCAATATGAACATACTAGCTATCCGAGGCGAGAGAATGAATCTGCGATAAAAACTGACGAAGGACTCTTCGCAATGTCAGTCCTGTCCCAGAGGAGCATCGCACTAGAGATCGAAGACTTGAACCCCTGGAATGGGAAGGCGGGGACCGAGAAGGTGGAGAAGATCCACGACTTGCCCAAAGGCTGGGGAATCCACATCCATTGGTGAGAAGGCAGCAATCCGAATGATCCAGGCGGGACCCGACGTGCGGGCAGAAACCAGTGTGGCGGAGCCACCGAGAGTGGACCGCGATAGACCAGAGGAAGGCTGAGAACTTTTCCAGTGCAGCTGAGGACCGAAGCCAGGGCGGACCAGGTTGAAAGGTACGCAGCGGGGGACCGGGAAGGCACTATGAGATCCCAGAGGCTGTGGTTGGGAGGAAATGCAGTACCATCTTCCTTGTCCCAGTGGAACCAAACAGAGAGACCGTTTGAGGACATATTGGGTGAGAGAACACCCCAGATAGACTCGAAGAGAGACCTGGCAGGATGGTGAGCCGGGCCTAATTAAGAGAAACTATAAAGCAGAGAAATTATCTGGGACCTGAATATTGAGAAACCGAGAGAGTTTCACATGCAAGATAACGTCTGGCAGGATAGTGAACCAAGTTTAAGTACAAGTTTAAGTACAAAACATTACAGAGATGAGAAAGGGGGTCTGGGACCCAAATAACGAGAAGAGAAGACCATGGGGTGGGAAGGGTATACGTTAGCAAAAGACAGAAGAGGAACAAACCAGAAGAGAAAGATTCTCTAACAAAATTCAAGAGACGACCAGGGGAAGAGAAAGAGATGTTTGGCACAAGTTATGAGAAGACAAGAGGAAGAAAGATCTATCCTTTGGCAGAAAGATAGACACAATTGATGCTATTGAAAAAGAGCATGGGAAAGGCTTGGGGATGGGAAGACACCTTCCCAATCTTGTTTTGGAACTATAAGCAAATCACCTGATAAGGTCTAGGGAAGAGAGACCTTCTCCCCATCTGTGTGGAAGACTACGGAAAAGCCTAGCAACGGCTAGGGGAAGAAGGATATTCCCCCCTTCATTCATGAACTGCCTACTTTATAGATTTCTTTAGAAGTGTAAGGGGCAGAAATAGGTTTGGGACATAGGACACTGGACTGTTTGTTTTTGACGGACGTTCTGATGTTATCCTTAGTTTTGTTTGAGGCACGGAAACCCCTCTCAGTTACAGGGGCAGGCAGGGTTCTTTCTTATTTTCTGTTAAATAGATGTTAATGCCAACAAGCATGCCACCTTTGTGTTCCGTGTCTTCTTCCGCGCCCTTACACTATCCATCTACGAAAATGTTGTCCTAGACTTACTTTCTCCAAGACCCTGTCCATGCATTGCCACTCTACCCTATCTAAGGCCTTCTCTGAGTCCAATGGGATCAGGCATGCATCGAGGTCCTTCTCTTGTGCTAGGTGCACAAGATCAATCACTTTTCTAATTTTACCCGAGCCTTGCCGACCCTTAATAAAGCCCACCTGGTCTCCATTTATTAGCGAGGGAAGGACCCCCTCAAGCCTGTTCCCAATATCTTGGCTGAGATGTTCACATCCGCAATTAAATGGCAGATGGGTCTATAGGAGGCACAGGGTTTGGAATCTTTACCTACTTTATGGATCACCAGAATTACAGCACCCAGCCTTGAGTCTGGTGACCTTCCGCCCTCGGGAACTGCATTCAATACTCTTGTCAAGTATGGGGCTTGTGTGGAGTAGTACATTTTACAGAAAAAGACTGAGAACCCATCATCTCTAGGGGTGGTCCCCCTATCATTTTCCTTATGGTGTATAACTTCTTCCTCAGAGATAGGGGCTTCCAAGACATCAGACTTCTCCATTGAAATTTCCGGGATCGTCAACTGGTCTAGGAAGTGTGACATGGGTTCCATCCCCCTTATATTCAGCCTTGTACAATTGTTTGTAATATTGTCTAAATTCCTTTCCAATGGGGTCAGTGTCATACACCACCTTACCTTTAGCTGGGCAGACCACGCACAGACCAGTTTGATAAATTGATGGTCATTCTTAAATTCCCAAAATGAATTTTGTTTTTATGCAAAGCAGCCAACATCATATGTTCAGGGCAAGCACGTCATTCGACACTTAGCTCCGCATCTCAGTTCCGCCCACACCACGGCCAATCCGGCGCCAGTCCTGCCCACACCACTGACAATCCGGTCTTATCAAATCCCCCAGGCGCGGAGAGGGGAATTTCCCCAGTAGATTTTGTCAATTTCCAGCACCGCCTATGTACCTTGTTAAACACACTTCCTGCAGTTGAGCCTTTAACCTTGTCTTCAAGGCCCATATGCCCGATACGCTCCTTGAAAAAGGTCTATAAAGCTTAATTAGTACCCTGTTCCAGTGAATATGGCAGTTCTGTTGGCTATATGAATCGATATAGCCTTCAGATTGTACGTCACTCGCTCTTGTGCCCGTTTCGTTGTGACATCGGCACTATTGTTGCCAGCAGTTCCAGTCCTCTATCAATCTTTCGAAAACCAGTGACGCGGCTCTCAGTGTCGGTGTCCGCTCTGCTGCATCATTCTCGAGTTCCCTTGTCTCAGGCCACCTCTATGGCGCCTCCCACTCGACTTACCTCTGCCTACTTTCCTCACTAGCTGAAAGCTACACACCGGTGACACCCTATGCAGCCTCTCACCTCTTCCTGTCTGGCTCTGATTGGTGGGACTCAAAAATGTAACTCTGTCTTCGTCTCACATCTCAGGGATAACCTCTCCCTCGGGGACTACAAGTGGGCATATTAAATTCCTTATAATACACCAGTGTTCCCCCATCCACATGGGAATGTTCTGCATGTTTTTCTTCTTCTTTACTGTCTCTCCTTGTCCAACACGTTGCCATTTTTTTAAAATTGTACCTTTTCTTTCATCTTGCTATTTCCCCCTTCTTTGCAGTTCAGTGTAATCCTTATCTCCTTTTGATGTAGCTGCCATGTTCCTGGATTGTATCTCCTTTCTTTTTCTTGAGCCTCCTTTTTCTTCAGGGAACACCCTGTAAGAGGATTCAATTCAACACTACAGCTAAGTCAATGCCTAGTCTGGGATACTGAATGGAAACCCTTATTGATGTATCTTTATGTCCAGTTCATGAGTTCTGGATGACTACCCCTATATAACACCCCTCTCTTGGAATCCCCCTGACCCCACTGAGCCAAGAAGTAGTTCTGTTTTGCAAGTTAAAAGGTTTATTTGAGAATTTAAACAATATATATATATATATATATATATATATATATATATATATATATATATATATCACACTTTATAATAAATTAATAATTGAATATCACACTTAATGTAAGCAGTAATCAATAATGGATAGTCTGGCACTAGCACACTTCTTTATAATCAATGATGAGTGGTTATAGGATGGATAAGATAGCAACAATACTTTTATGGTTTCAAATGGATGCAATGTGGAATGAAATGCAGTACTGAAAACAACTTGATAGGGTTTCAGCAAAAGACAATGTAATCACTTTCTTGGACAATTCACCCCCCTTTTATGCAATGTAAGGAGATGAAGATGAAGATGACACAGTCCTTAGGAATGCAATCAAATATAATTCAGTTCAATTCCCCCCCAGCAGCTTATACAACAGATAGGAGTTTTGAAACACAGGCAAAATGCTTTGAATATGGTGACAATGCAGTGATAAATATGCTGAAAATGCTTTTAATTCCCTTCAGGAGGTTCAGGGTGAGTGGTATCTAGTTAATGAGTTCAGGCTCACTCTAGCAATGATTCAGGGATGGTTCTTAAGAGGCAAACGAAATTTAGCAGTTCAGGCAAAAGCAGCTATCTTTTTACAAGTAAAGAAATCGGGCCAAATCGCAAATCGCTGCAAAATTCGCGAGTGCGAGAATCGTGATTACGGCAAAAGTATAAGGAGTAGCAAGTCGGTTCTAAGCTTGTTGAAAAGCTGAGATTCTAAACCTTCAGAGGAAAGTTAAACCAAGTTCCTAGCACAAACGGTTACGGAGTTATGAACGATTATGTGAAGGTTGGTTTTTTTTGGACTTGAAATTCGCTGATGAAGCTCTTACCGTTGTTCACACACACTCGAGCGAGAACAGAGTCCTTCCGATCATTTAACTGAACAGGGATGAACAACTGCTCTCCAACTTGCTGAATATCAGCCAGGCTCTGAGCTGACTTCACATCTTTCTGGACTATAGGAGTGAGAGTTTCTGATTGTGGATTAATAAAGAATTTCAGGGTGTTTCCTTCCAGTGTGGAATAGCACCTTAAACTGGAAGGAAGGTTGATTTTCAGAAATAGAGAGGACCCCCATCACCAGTCTATTGTCCTACTGGTATTACTGTCACGTCTGGAGTTTGGTTGTTCTGGAAGTGAAATTCTATTCATAAGGAGTAGCAAGTCGGTTCTAAGCTTGTTGAAAAGCTGAGAATCTAAACTTTCAGAGGAAAGTTAAACCAAGTTCCTAGCACAAACGGTTACAGAGTTATGAACGATTTTGTGAAGGTTGTTTTTTTTGGACTTGAAATTTTAAAAGTTCAAAGTAACAGGTTACAGCTTGCAGCTAGAAAATGACAGGTGACAGTTCTACTTAGGTTAAATAGATTGAATTATATTATATTAAACTAAGGGATAGGTTCTGAGTTTTGCTGAGTACTCACAATATATTTTTGAATTAGGCCTCGCCACGGATCTGGTCAGGTTTTGGACTGGACTCCGGTTCTGGTCTCGGCACTTCACAGTGATCTGGATCAGCTCTCTGGTTCTGCTAACAGCGGTCTGGGTCACTCTGGATCTCTGGCCTCTGGTTCTGGATACTGCTCTGCTTTCTCTGGGTACAGCACTGCTTCTGGATCTTTCTGGCACAGGGTTTCAGGCCAGAATAAACACCTGGGTCCGGCTGTGAATAGTCTGCAAATGATTTTTGGGCCTGCTGACAAATACTTTTGCTTGCAGTGGGCCTTCTTGGTTCAAAGTTCTGTAGTCTCTGTTTAGCTTGGAAGTCTAAGTGTAGGATCTCTGGATGTGAAGTCGTCGGTCAGCATGCTCCGCAGCAAATGGAATTGAATGCCTCTACCTGTCCCAGCAGTCTCTTTTTATGTGTTTTGAAAGTGGGTGGAGAGGCTAGCTTTCTAGGCCCAACCCCTTCAGAGTTCTGATAGGTTGGAGAATTCTTTGCGTTCTCACTGGAGAGCAGGATTGTGTGTCAGAATGATGTCATTTAATGGCTTGCAAAAAGGACACTCCCCTGTCAAATTGCACACAAATCTGTATTTGATCAAAATACACATTTCTCAAATACATAGTGGTTTGTCATTGCATGTACATATTACCTATCGCATGAGGTATACTCTGTTCAAACTCTGCTCTTCCTAAGGGCTTGCATTCAAAAATGGCAACTTATTTTCGATTTTAGTGGTTTATGCAACCTTGGTTCTTCATTAAAAGTTATACACATATACACAGGCTGTCCATACCTACTCCAGTAAATTCCCATATCTCTAGCTTAAACACAGAGTATGTGGTGTCAATAAATAGCGGGGTTTTGCCCCAGAACATCACACAAATTGGAGTTTGGACTTGAATCGAAGGTACATTTTTTAAATTAAGGCTCTCAAAGTTATACATTCTTGTCATTTGATTACAAAGAGTTATCAGTATTTTTATAAACTATATATTTTGCTTTCAATTCAGTTCTCAGAGTGTTGGAGTCCGCCTCCAAGACTTGGGTGGGTCAGTGACCATGCCTCTGCTGGCAGGCAGGCCTTTGTTGACAGGAAACAGTCAAAATCAACATATTCTATTCAAGTGCAAGAGCCTATTGTGTGGTCTCCAGGAGGCTGCAAGCCAGTCTGCTTTCTATCAATCAAGAGGTCATGTGAGATTCTGACTCCTGGTGTGAATCTCTGGAGGTGAGAGGTTTCCCAGCCTTTGGCCTGTTAATTAAATCAGAACGTTTTCTGGGAACAGCATGTGGTTAAGATTTTAATTAACTCCCAGCCTTTGATGTAAAGGCCTCTCCTGCAACTCCTGACATGCAGTTTCCCTGTCAGAGTTTAGACCGCTAGCGCCGCCCTCAGTCAAAAGCGGGTACTGCATGCATTTCTTTTGGATCAGTCTTGAATTCAAGCATTACAAACAACAGATATTACATGGAAGTATATTGTCCAGGTTCAACAAATGGCATTGGTGTAGTTCTGCAGTAAAATAATTTTGTGCCCATAAATTAGCCATGTTTGACCTGAAGAAAACGAATTCCCAACAGTTATGGGTTGCTTTTGGCAATCAGCATTGCCCCTTTTACAATGGTTTTAGGCTCTGTGCCCTTCTGTGCTCACAACATAAGCAAAAATGGGTGGCACCTTGGGTGACCATCTTGGTGTGCGCACAAACTGCATGGTTCTCCTGGATTCTGGCGCACATGTGGGCTTTTTGGCCATCTTGGATTTTCTAAGCCCACAGCACCAAATGTTGCAGCATGATAGCTCAAACGTGGGTCAGGACACCCAACAAAGCCCCCCCACGTGACTGCACTTTGAATTTGAGTCGATGGGGAGTCGGGTGCACAGAAGGTTATGACCCACGTTTGGTATGTCCGCATAATCTTCTTCCAATTCTGCAATGGCACAGTTCAGCATCTTTTCCTCCCTCCAGTCGATCAATCAGTTCTCCTTGCTGGTCCTGATGGGAGGATTGGGCGGTACCCCGGGCCCCTTGCGTCTCTGCTCCCGGTCTCCGGATCGTCTGCCGTGGCCAGTCTCCAGGTTTTCTTTCTCCTAGGACGACAAAGGAAGAGCGGCAATACCTATTCATGGACATTTCTCCCCCACCATTGATATAGTGGGGTGGCATATATATTTTAGAACTCAACAGATATGAACATGCACATTTTTTTTAAAATTAAGCAACAGGAACACATAAACTTGAGAAACACAGAATTTGATAGGCTATATGTAGGATCTTTTAGGGTTGGAATTGAATTACTCTGGAGCGGTATCCTCTGGGATTGCAGAGGACTCCTCCAGTTGCTGCAAAGTGTGCCTGGGATGGCAACACTTCAACTGGTTGATGTGGACCCACTTGTCTTCCCCCTCTGCCAAACCGCCTTTGGGGAGGCGGATGTTGTAGGCCACAGGGGAGATCTTGTCTATAATCTCAAAGGGTCCTTTCCATGTAGGCGAAAATGTCCTCTTTTTGGCCTGGTTCCTTTGGAAATTATATAGAAAGACCCGGTCCGCCACCTTGTATACTTTCCTGGTGGTTTTCAGGTCGTAATGGGTCTTCATACTCTCGGCTGATCTTTCTAGATTCCGCTGAGCATAGGCAAAAGCATGCTGAAGGTGTTTCCTTAAATTCTCCACATACTCATGAGTTGTGGAGACATTTATCAACGTTTGCTCTTGGGTTCTGTAGAGCAAATGCTGAGGAAGCACCATCTTGCGTCCAGTCATCAACTCAAATGGTGACATTTCGGTTGCAGATGAAGGGGTAGATCTGATGGCCATTAGGACCAGAGGTAATCGGATATCCCAACTTGGCCCAGAATCTGCCACAAACTTTTTTAAGATGCTCACAATGGTTCGGTTATATCTCTCTACTGCCCCAGAAGAAGCTGGCCGGTAAGCAATATGTAACTTCCTTTTGACCCCCAGTATCTCCCACATCTTTGTCATTACTTCACTGGTGAAGTGGCTACCCCTGTCTGACTCAATCCTTTGAGGTAGACCAAAACGGGAAAAGATGTGGTTAATCATCAGGGCAGCTGCTGTTTCTACCTTGCAGTTTGGGGCTGGGAGACATTCCACCCACTTGGTAAACAAGCATGTAACGGTCAACATGTACTTGTTTCCTCTAGACGAGCGGATTACAGGGCCTACAAAGTCGATTTGCAAATCTGACCATGGCAGTGTCATCCCCCTCTTTTGGAGGGGCGCACGGTGCGTCAGGGATGATGGCTGAAATTGTGCACACACAAGACACCCCTTCAAGTATTGGTCAAGGTCCTGCCCCATGTGTGGCCAGTATGCAACCTCTCTTAAGATTTCCAGTGTTGTGTGAAACCCCCTATGACCGGCGGTGGCCGCATCATGGGCGTGACTTAACATCAGGCTTCGGAATGAGGTAGGGACCACCCACTGATCGTGGCCAGCTTTGGATTTCCTTACCAGCAAACCGTCTTGGATTCGGAACATTTTTGGACATTTCATCAACACTCTTAGGTCCTCTTTCCCAATGTAATCGGTATCCGTCAGGGGAAAGTTCTCAGGGTCCTCAAGGTGTTGGTAAAACTTACCAATAATTGGATCCCCCTTCTGAGCTGCAATCAAATCAGCATCAGGGGTCTCCTTGCTCCATTGGGCAGTTGACAGATCATTGTGAGCATTTGTCTGGGACCTAGTGATAGCAGTGACCTGGATTTCCCCTAACAGGGACTCTATTTCTATTAGATCCCCTTGGATGGCCCCGATTTTGGCCAGCTGATCAGCTAAGTCATTTCCAGTTTTGTCTGGTCCCTCTACTTTGGAATGACCCTTGATCTTTTTCCAGTAGATGGTCATCCCATTCGATGTGACCAGATCATCAATGTTTTGGATCAACTTCCCATGTTTCAAGGGTTTGTTGTTAGCACATAACATGCCTCTGGTTTTCCAATTAACCAGGTGCTCCAAAAACCCGTTCCGTACATAATCTGAATCGGTGATTATGACCAGTTCGTGGAGTTGATGTTGGACAGCAGTGAGGATGGCCTGATGCACAGCCATCAATTCTGCCACCTGACTACTTTGGGGACCAATTTTGTATCCGGCGGAGGGTTCTGGGAACTCCTTCACCCATGCATTCCCTACGCCAGCCACCAGTTCTTTCTCCCCGTCGTTGTCAACATGGTAAGAGCATCCATCCACATAGACAGTGGGCATTCCCTCACACTTGTCTTCTTCAAAGACTTTGTGTGGGGAATTAAGGTATGCCTCCATGTTGTCCTTGATTTTTAGACTTTCGTCCTCGAGACAGTTTTCTTTGGCACAATCATGCAAGTCAGCCAGACCTTGCGCGAGGGGACTCTTCTTGTTTTGGCCATATCTGACCTCCACAGGAAAGCCTTGCATTGACAGAATCCAGGAAGTAATTCGGGAATTACTCACATTTCCGGCCCGGATTCTGTCACTTTGGAGATATTGCAGAGGCTGGTGTGGAGTCTCCACGATGATGTGTTCCCCCTGGATAAACGGGCGGTAATTCTTCAATGCCCACACCGTTGCCAGGAGTGCTTTCTCACGATCGTTGAATTTTTCCTCCACAGAGGATAAAGTTTTGCTCGCATAGGAGATTACTTTATTGACCTTGTCATGCTTTTGGTATAATACTGCCATCAAGCACGTATTAGAGAACCCCGTCTCCAGGAAGAACTCCTTGTTTCTGACAGGGTAAGCTAGGCAAGACGCTTGTGGGAGGCTTCTTTTGAGTTGTTTTACCACCTCGGCTTGTTCTGGACCCCATTCCCACTTGACCACCCCCTTCAGGAGATGAATCAGGGGTCTGGTGATCTCTGCGTAGCCCTCAATTAACTTTCTGCTGTAATTAGTCAGTCCAAGGAGGCTCCTTGGTTCCCGCAGAGTTGTGGGGTCTTTCAGTTTATGGAGTGCTTCCACCTTCTTTTCCTGGGGACAGAGACCCTGAGGAGTAATCTCATGCCCCAAGAAATTAACACGGGTTCTACACCACTGTGCTTTCTGAAAGGAAAGTTTTGCTCCGGCGGCCCTCAACTGGGACAGAACATAACGGATCTCCGCTATGTGTTCCTCTACAGATGAACTTTTGATGAGGACATCATCTACATAAGCCAGGTTACCCCTTGCACCCAGGTCGGGCATGGCCTTGTGTAGGAAAATGTTGAATTCATTGCCGGAGTTGAGGTATCCGAAGGGAGTCCGGGTCCATGTGTACTGCTGGCCCCCAAAGGTAAAAGCCAGCTTGTATTGGTCCTCCCTAGTGACAGGCACAGTCCATTATCCATTGGTCAGGTCTATTGCAGTGAATACCTGTGACCCCTGGATCTGGGCCAGCCCTTGGTCAATGTAGGGCAGAGGCCATCGGGAAGTATGGACCCGTTTGTTGAGCTCCCTGAGGTCGGCACAGTCTCCACTGGCCGTTTGGCTTCAATATTCCCAGCACCGGATTATTGAAGGTGCTGTGTATTGGACAAATTATTCCCCGGGACTCAAGGTTCTTAATTATTTCAGTAAGGGACTCCATGGATGCGAGAGGCAAACGATATTGCTTCACAAACACTGGAGTCATGCCAGGGTCCGTGGGGATTGTTGTTGTGTGGATATCGGTGCGACCACAGTCATATGAGTCTACCGCAAAGAGATCTTGGAAATCCAAGAAAACTTGTTTCAACTTTTGCTTTTGTTCCAGAGTCACACAGGCATCAGCTAGGTTGACTCTCTCTTCCACCATCTGCCTGAAGCCTGGAAAGACTTCTGGTTGGCTATTTCAGCGGCCTCCTCCAGCTGGGTGGAGAAGTCCCTGGTCAGAGTGCTGATTTGGACTGGAGGCTTCAGGTGGGAAAGGCAGCCCTCATGGACCTGGAAAATCACCTCATCCCTCCTGAAGTCACAAGTCACATCTTCCTTACCATAAGGGCAAGAAGTGTACACCAGGAAGTTCCCCCCATGCCGGGTAAAAATCCTGTCTGGTGTTGTATTGTCATCACTGTCACTGTCGAAGCAGTCCTTGGGGATTGGTCCTAACAGTTCATTTTCTAGATCAATGGAAAAATGTTGGCCATCAACCGCCATTCCAATAATGGTGCCTGCGGCTAGAGTAATACTCTTTAAGTCGCTGTTATCCACCTCTATTGGAATGGTGTCATGTTCTATGTTGACTAATGGAGTTGGGTTTACCCCCAACCCTTGCTGTTGGAGAGAAGCATTTAGATGTATATAAGCATCAGGGTTTTGCAAATATTGTCCTCTTTTAACTTTCACTTCCAGGGAGAATTGTCGGGTCCTTTCTGGGATGGTGACTTCCTCTTTAATCTGAATTTCAACTGCATAAGGTAGCAATTGAGCTGACCTAAATGCTTTTTCTGGATCATCAAAGCCCATGGGATTATCCGCTAATCGGGACCAAGCGTTGAAGTTTATTAGGTCCAAACTAATGGCAAAGCGATTGAGAATGTCACTGCCTAAGTAAAAGGCGGCAGTAACGTCTCGCACGACCCAACAATTATGGACTATGCTCTTGTTGCCAATGGAGATTTTGAGCATACACCTGCTTGGCAGGAGATGTTTGGAATTAGGTGCTTCCAGGTCCATTTCCCATTTGTCTATCAGTTTGAATGTGGGAATGGCTGGATCTTTTGGGAGTTGGCGGAACATGGCTTAGCTGATGAAGCTCTTACCGTTGTTCACACACACTCGAGCGAGAACAGAGTCCTTCCCATCATTTAACTGAACAGGGATGAACAACTGCTCTCCAACTTGCTGAATATCAGCCAGGCTCTGAGCTGACTTCACATCTTTCTGGACTATAGGAGTGAGAGTTTCTGATTGTGGATTAGTAAAGAATTTCAGGGTGTTTCCTTCCAGTGTGGAATAGCACCTTAAACTGGAAGGAAGGTTGATTTTCAGAAATAGAGAGGACCCCCATCACCAGTCTATTGTCCTACTGGTATTACTGTCACGTCTGGAGTTTGGTTGTTCTGGAAGTGAAATTCTATTCATAAGGAGTAGCAAGTCGGTTCTAAGCTTGTTGAAAAGCTGAGAATCTAAACTTTCAGAGGAAAGTTAAACCAAGTTCCTAGCACAAACGGTTACAGAGTTATGAACGATTTTGTGAAGGTTGTTTTTTTTGGACTTGAAATTTTAAAAGTTCAAAGTAACAGGTTACAGCTTGCAGCTAGAAAATGACAGGTGACAGTTCTACTTAGGTTAAATAGATTGAATTATATTATATTAAACTAAGGGATAGGTTCTGAGTTTTGCTGAGTACTCACAATATATTTTTGAATTAGGCCTCGCCACGGATCTGGTCAGGTTTTGGACTGGACTCCGGTTCTGGTCTCGGCACTTCACAGTGATCTGGATCAGCTCTCTGGTTCTGCTAACAGCGGTCTGGGTCACTCTGGATCTCTGGCCTCTGGTTCTGGATACTGCTCTGCTTTCTCTGGGTACAGCACTGCTTCTGGATCTTTCTGGCACAGGGTTTCAGGCCAGAATAAACACCTGGGTCCGGCTGTGAATAGTCTGCAAATGATTTTTGGGCCTGCTGACAAATACTTTTGCTTGCAGTGGGCCTTCTTGGTTCAAAGTTCTGTAGTCTCTGTTTAGCTTGGAAGTCTAAGTGTAGGATCTCTGGATGTGAAGTCGTCGGTCAGCATGCTCCGCAGCAAATGGAATTGAATGCCTCTACCTGTCCCAGCAGTCTCTTTTTATGTGTTTTGAAAGTGGGTGGAGAGGCTAGCTTTCTAGGCCCAACCCCTTCAGAGTTCTGATAGGTTGGAGAATTCTTTGCGTTCTCACTGGAGAGCAGGATTGTGTGTCAGAATGATGTCATTTAATGGCTTGCAAAAAGGACACTCCCCTGTCAAATTGCACACAAATCTGTATTTGATCAAAATACACATTTCTCAAATACATAGTGGTTTGTCATTGCATGTACATATTACCTATCGCATGAGGTATACTCTGTTCAAACTCTGCTCTTCCTAAGGGCTTGCATTCAAAAATGGCAACTTATTTTCGATTTTAGTGGTTTATGCAACCTTGGTTCTTCATTAAAAGTTATACACATATACACAGGCTGTCCATACCTACTCCAGTAAATTCCCATATCTCTAGCTTAAACACAGAGTATGTGGTGTCAATAAATAGCGGGGTTTTGCCCCAGAACATCACACAAATTGGAGTTTGGACTTGAATCGAAGGTACATTTTTTAAATTAAGGCTCTCAAAGTTATACATTCTTGTCATTTGATTACAAAGAGTTATCAGTATTTTTATAAACTATATATTTTGCTTTCAATTCAGTTCTCAGAGTGTTGGAGTCCGCCTCCAAGACTTGGGTGGGTCAGTGACCATGCCTCTGCTGGCAGGCAGGCCTTTGTTGACAGGAAACAGTCAAAATCAACATATTCTATTCAAGTGCAAGAGCCTATTGTGTGGTCTCCAGGAGGCTGCAAGCCAGTCTGCTTTCTATCAATCAAGAGGTCATGTGAGATTCTGACTCCTGGTGTGAATCTCTGGAGGTGAGAGGTTTCCCAGCCTTTGGCCTGTTAATTAAATCAGAACGTTTTCTGGGAACAGCATGTGGTTAAGATTTTAATTAACTCCCAGCCTTTGATGTAAAGGCCTCTCCTGCAACTCCTGACATGCAGTTTCCCTGTCAGAGTTTAGACCGCTAGCGCCGCCCTCAGTCAAAAGCGGGTACTGCATGCATTTCTTTTGGATCAGTCTTGAATTCAAGCATTACAAACAACAGATATTACATGGAAGTATATTGTCCAGGTTCAACAAATGGCATTGGTGTAGTTCTGCAGTAAAATAATTTTGTGCCCATAAATTAGCCATGTTTGACCTGAAGAAAACGAATTCCCAACAGTTATGGGTTGCTTTTGGCAATCAGCATTGCCCCTTTTACAATGGTTTTAGGCTCTGTGCCCTTCTGTGCTCACAACATAAGCAAAAATGGGTGGCACCTTGGGTGACCATCTTGGTGTGCGCACAAACTGCATGGTTCTCCTGGATTCTGGCGCACATGTGGGCTTTTTGGCCATCTTGGATTTTCTAAGCCCACAGCACCAAATGTTGCAGCATGATAGCTCAAACGTGGGTCAGGACACCCAACAAAGCCCCCCCACGTGACTGCACTTTGAATTTGAGTCGATGGGGAGTCGGGTGCACAGAAGGTTATGACCCACGTTTGGTATGTCCGCATAATCTTCTTCCAATTCTGCAATGGCACAGTTCAGCATCTTTTCCTCCCTCCAGTCGATCAATCAGTTCTCCTTGCTGGTCCTGATGGGAGGATTGGGCGGTACCCCGGGCCCCTTGCGTCTCTGCTCCCGGTCTCCGGATCGTCTGCCGTGGCCAGTCTCCAGGTTTTCTTTCTCCTAGGACGACAAAGGAAGAGCGGCAATACCTATTCATGGACATTTCTCCCCCACCATTGATATAGTGGGGTGGCATATATATTTTAGAACTCAACAGATATGAACATGCACATTTTTTTTAAAATTAAGCAACAGGAACACATAAACTTGAGAAACACAGAATTTGATAGGCTATATGTAGGATCTTTTAGGGTTGGAATTGAATTACTCTGGAGCGGTATCCTCTGGGATTGCAGAGGACTCCTCCAGTTGCTGCAAAGTGTGCCTGGGATGGCAACACTTCAACTGGTTGATGTGGACCCACTTGTCTTCCCCCTCTGCCAAACCGCCTTTGGGGAGGCGGATGTTGTAGGCCACAGGGGAGATCTTGTCTATAATCTCAAAGGGTCCTTTCCATGTAGGCGAAAATGTCCTCTTTTTGGCCTGGTTCCTTTGGAAATTATATAGAAAGACCCGGTCCGCCACCTTGTATACTTTCCTGGTGGTTTTCAGGTCGTAATGGGTCTTCATACTCTCGGCTGATCTTTCTAGATTCCGCTGAGCATAGGCAAAAGCATGCTGAAGGTGTTTCCTTAAATTCTCCACATACTCATGAGTTGTGGAGACATTTATCAACGTTTGCTCTTGGGTTCTGTAGAGCAAATGCTGAGGAAGCACCATCTTGCGTCCAGTCATCAACTCAAATGGTGACATTTCGGTTGCAGATGAAGGGGTAGATCTGATGGCCATTAGGACCAGAGGTAATCGGATATCCCAACTTGGCCCAGAATCTGCCACAAACTTTTTTAAGATGCTCACAATGGTTCGGTTATATCTCTCTACTGCCCCAGAAGAAGCTGGCCGGTAAGCAATATGTAACTTCCTTTTGACCCCCAGTATCTCCCACATCTTTGTCATTACTTCACTGGTGAAGTGGCTACCCCTGTCTGACTCAATCCTTTGAGGTAGACCAAAACGGGAAAAGATGTGGTTAATCATCAGGGCAGCTGCTGTTTCTACCTTGCAGTTTGGGGCTGGGAGACATTCCACCCACTTGGTAAACAAGCATGTAACGGTCAACATGTACTTGTTTCCTCTAGACGAGCGGATTACAGGGCCTACAAAGTCGATTTGCAAATCTGACCATGGCAGTGTCATCCCCCTCTTTTGGAGGGGCGCACGGTGCGTCAGGGATGATGGCTGAAATTGTGCACACACAAGACACCCCTTCAAGTATTGGTCAAGGTCCTGCCCCATGTGTGGCCAGTATGCAACCTCTCTTAAGATTTCCAGTGTTGTGTGAAACCCCCTATGACCGGCGGTGGCCGCATCATGGGCGTGACTTAACATCAGGCTTCGGAATGAGGTAGGGACCACCCACTGATCGTGGCCAGCTTTGGATTTCCTTACCAGCAAACCGTCTTGGATTCGGAACATTTTTGGACATTTCATCAACACTCTTAGGTCCTCTTTCCCAATGTAATCGGTATCCGTCAGGGGAAAGTTCTCAGGGTCCTCAAGGTGTTGGTAAAACTTACCAATAATTGGATCCCCCTTCTGAGCTGCAATCAAATCAGCATCAGGGGTCTCCTTGCTCCATTGGGCAGTTGACAGATCATTGTGAGCATTTGTCTGGGACCTAGTGATAGCAGTGACCTGGATTTCCCCTAACAGGGACTCTATTTCTATTAGATCCCCTTGGATGGCCCCGATTTTGGCCAGCTGATCAGCTAAGTCATTTCCAGTTTTGTCTGGTCCCTCTACTTTGGAATGACCCTTGATCTTTTTCCAGTAGATGGTCATCCCATTCGATGTGACCAGATCATCAATGTTTTGGATCAACTTCCCATGTTTCAAGGGTTTGTTGTTAGCACATAACATGCCTCTGGTTTTCCAATTAACCAGGTGCTCCAAAAACCCGTTCCGTACATAATCTGAATCGGTGATTATGACCAGTTCGTGGAGTTGATGTTGGACAGCAGTGAGGATGGCCTGATGCACAGCCATCAATTCTGCCACCTGACTACTTTGGGGACCAATTTTGTATCCGGCGGAGGGTTCTGGGAACTCCTTCACCCATGCATTCCCTACGCCAGCCACCAGTTCTTTCTCCCCGTCGTTGTCAACATGGTAAGAGCATCCATCCACATAGACAGTGGGCATTCCCTCACACTTGTCTTCTTCAAAGACTTTGTGTGGGGAATTAAGGTATGCCTCCATGTTGTCCTTGATTTTTAGACTTTCGTCCTCGAGACAGTTTTCTTTGGCACAATCATGCAAGTCAGCCAGACCTTGCGCGAGGGGACTCTTCTTGTTTTGGCCATATCTGACCTCCACAGGAAAGCCTTGCATTGACAGAATCCAGGAAGTAATTCGGGAATTACTCACATTTCCGGCCCGGATTCTGTCACTTTGGAGATATTGCAGAGGCTGGTGTGGAGTCTCCACGATGATGTGTTCCCCCTGGATAAACGGGCGGTAATTCTTCAATGCCCACACCGTTGCCAGGAGTGCTTTCTCACGATCGTTGAATTTTTCCTCCACAGAGGATAAAGTTTTGCTCGCATAGGAGATTACTTTATTGACCTTGTCATGCTTTTGGTATAATACTGCCATCAAGCACGTATTAGAGAACCCCGTCTCCAGGAAGAACTCCTTGTTTCTGACAGGGTAAGCTAGGCAAGACGCTTGTGGGAGGCTTCTTTTGAGTTGTTTTACCACCTCGGCTTGTTCTGGACCCCATTCCCACTTGACCACCCCCTTCAGGAGATGAATCAGGGGTCTGGTGATCTCTGCGTAGCCCTCAATTAACTTTCTGCTGTAATTAGTCAGTCCAAGGAGGCTCCTTGGTTCCCGCAGAGTTGTGGGGTCTTTCAGTTTATGGAGTGCTTCCACCTTCTTTTCCTGGGGACAGAGACCCTGAGGAGTAATCTCATGCCCCAAGAAATTAACACGGGTTCTACACCACTGTGCTTTCTGAAAGGAAAGTTTTGCTCCGGCGGCCCTCAACTGGGACAGAACATAACGGATCTCCGCTATGTGTTCCTCTACAGATGAACTTTTGATGAGGACATCATCTACATAAGCCAGGTTACCCCTTGCACCCAGGTCGGGCATGGCCTTGTGTAGGAAAATGTTGAATTCATTGCCGGAGTTGAGGTATCCGAAGGGAGTCCGGGTCCATGTGTACTGCTGGCCCCCAAAGGTAAAAGCCAGCTTGTATTGGTCCTCCCTAGTGACAGGCACAGTCCATTATCCATTGGTCAGGTCTATTGCAGTGAATACCTGTGACCCCTGGATCTGGGCCAGCCCTTGGTCAATGTAGGGCAGAGGCCATCGGGAAGTATGGACCCGTTTGTTGAGCTCCCTGAGGTCGGCACAGTCTCCACTGGCCGTTTGGCTTCAATATTCCCAGCACCGGATTATTGAAGGTGCTGTGTATTGGACAAATTATTCCCCGGGACTCAAGGTTCTTAATTATTTCAGTAAGGGACTCCATGGATGCGAGAGGCAAACGATATTGCTTCACAAACACTGGAGTCATGCCAGGGTCCGTGGGGATTGTTGTTGTGTGGATATCGGTGCGACCACAGTCATATGAGTCTACCGCAAAGAGATCTTGGAAATCCAAGAAAACTTGTTTCAACTTTTGCTTTTGTTCCAGAGTCACACAGGCATCAGCTAGGTTGACTCTCTCTTCCACCATCTGCCTGAAGCCTGGAAAGACTTCTGGTTGGCTATTTCAGCGGCCTCCTCCAGCTGGGTGGAGAAGTCCCTGGTCAGAGTGCTGATTTGGACTGGAGGCTTCAGGTGGGAAAGGCAGCCCTCATGGACCTGGAAAATCACCTCATCCCTCCTGAAGTCACAAGTCACATCTTCCTTACCATAAGGGCAAGAAGTGTACACCAGGAAGTTCCCCCCATGCCGGGTAAAAATCCTGTCTGGTGTTGTATTGTCATCACTGTCACTGTCGAAGCAGTCCTTGGGGATTGGTCCTAACAGTTCATTTTCTAGATCAATGGAAAAATGTTGGCCATCAACCGCCATTCCAATAATGGTGCCTGCGGCTAGAGTAATACTCTTTAAGTCGCTGTTATCCACCTCTATTGGAATGGTGTCATGTTCTATGTTGACTAATGGAGTTGGGTTTACCCCCAACCCTTGCTGTTGGAGAGAAGCATTTAGATGTATATAAGCATCAGGGTTTTGCAAATATTGTCCTCTTTTAACTTTCACTTCCAGGGAGAATTGTCGGGTCCTTTCTGGGATGGTGACTTCCTCTTTAATCTGAATTTCAACTGCATAAGGTAGCAATTGAGCTGACCTAAATGCTTTTTCTGGATCATCAAAGCCCATGGGATTATCCGCTAATCGGGACCAAGCGTTGAAGTTTATTAGGTCCAAACTAATGGCAAAGCGATTGAGAATGTCACTGCCTAAGTAAAAGGCGGCAGTAACGTCTCGCACGACCCAACAATTATGGACTATGCTCTTGTTGCCAATGGAGATTTTGAGCATACACCTGCTTGGCAGGAGATGTTTGGAATTAGGTGCTTCCAGGTCCATTTCCCATTTGTCTATCAGTTTGAATGTGGGAATGGCTGGATCTTTTGGGAGTTGGCGGAACATGGCTTAGCTGATGAAGCTCTTACCGTTGTTCACACACACTCGAGCGAGAACAGAGTCCTTCCGATCATTTAACTGAACAGGGATGAACAACTGCTCTCCAACTTGCTGAATATCAGCCAGGCTCTGAGCTGACTTCACATCTTTCTGGACTATAGGAGTGAGAGTTTCTGATTGTGGATTAGTAAAGAATTTCAGGGTGTTTCCTTCCAGTGTGGAATAGCACCTTAAACTGGAAGGAAGGTTGATTTTCAGAAATAGAGAGGACCCCCATCACCAGTCTATTGTCCTACTGGTATTACTGTCACGTCTGGAGTTTGGTTGTTCTGGAAGTGAAATTCTATTCATAAGGAGTAGCAAGTCGGTTCTAAGCTTGTTGAAAAGCTGAGAATCTAAACTTTCAGAGGAAAGTTAAACCAAGTTCCTAGCACAAACGGTTACAGCGTTATGAACGATTTTGTGAAGGTTGTTTTTTTTGGACTTGAAATTTTAAAAGTTCAAAGTAACAGGTTACAGCTTGCAGCTAGAAAATGACAGGTGACAGTTCTACTTAGGTTAAATAGATTGAATTATATTATATTAAACTAAGGGATAGGTTCTGAGTTTTGCTGAGTACTCACAATATATTTTTGAATTAGGCCTCGCCACGGATCTGGTCAGGTTTTGGACTGGACTCCGGTTCTGGTCTCGGCACTTCACAGTGATCTGGATCAGCTCTCTGGTTCTGCTAACAGCGGTCTGGGTCACTCTGGATCTCTGGCCTCTGGTTCTGGATACTGCTCTGCTTTCTCTGGGTACAGCACTGCTTCTGGATCTTTCTGGCACAGGGTTTCAGGCCAGAATAAACACCTGGGTCCGGCTGTGAATAGTCTGCAAATGATTTTTGGGCCTGCTGACAAATACTTTTGCTTGCAGTGGGCCTTCTTGGTTCAAAGTTCTGTAGTCTCTGTTTAGCTTGGAAGTCTAAGTGTAGGATCTCTGGATGTGAAGTCGTCGGTCAGCATGCTCCGCAGCAAATGGAATTGAATGCCTCTACCTGTCCCAGCAGTCTCTTTTTATGTGTTTTGAAAGTGGGTGGAGAGGCTAGCTTTCTAGGCCCAACCCCTTCAGAGTTCTGATAGGTTGGAGAATTCTTTGCGTTCTCACTGGAGAGCAGGATTGTGTGTCAGAATGATGTCATTTAATGGCTTGCAAAAAGGACACTCCCCTGTCAAATTGCACACAAATCTGTATTTGATCAAAATACACATTTCTCAAATACATAGTGGTTTGTCATTGCATGTACATATTACCTATCGCATGAGGTATACTCTGTTCAAACTCTGCTCTTCCTAAGGGCTTGCATTCAAAAATGGCAACTTATTTTCGATTTTAGTGGTTTATGCAACCTTGGTTCTTCATTAAAAGTTATACACATATACACAGGCTGTCCATACCTACTCCAGTAAATTCCCATATCTCTAGCTTAAACACAGAGTATGTGGTGTCAATAAATAGCGGGGTTTTGCCCCAGAACATCACACAAATTGGAGTTTGGACTTGAATCGAAGGTACATTTTTTAAATTAAGGCTCTCAAAGTTATACATTCTTGTCATTTGATTACAAAGAGTTATCAGTATTTTTATAAACTATATATTTTGCTTTCAATTCAGTTCTCAGAGTGTTGGAGTCCGCCTCCAAGACTTGGGTGGGTCAGTGACCATGCCTCTGCTGGCAGGCAGGCCTTTGTTGACAGGAAACAGTCAAAATCAACATATTCTATTCAAGTGCAAGAGCCTATTGTGTGGTCTCCAGGAGGCTGCAAGCCAGTCTGCTTTCTATCAATCAAGAGGTCATGTGAGATTCTGACTCCTGGTGTGAATCTCTGGAGGTGAGAGGTTTCCCAGCCTTTGGCCTGTTAATTAAATCAGAACGTTTTCTGGGAACAGCATGTGGTTAAGATTTTAATTAACTCCCAGCCTTTGATGTAAAGGCCTCTCCTGCAACTCCTGACATGCAGTTTCCCTGTCAGAGTTTAGACCGCTAGCGCCGCCCTCAGTCAAAAGCGGGTACTGCATGCATTTCTTTTGGATCAGTCTTGAATTCAAGCATTACAAACAACAGATATTACATGGAAGTATATTGTCCAGGTTCAACAAATGGCATTGGTGTAGTTCTGCAGTAAAATAATTTTGTGCCCATAAATTAGCCATGTTTGACCTGAAGAAAACGAATTCCCAACAGTTATGGGTTGCTTTTGGCAATCAGCATTGCCCCTTTTACAATGGTTTTAGGCTCTGTGCCCTTCTGTGCTCACAACATAAGCAAAAATGGGTGGCACCTTGGGTGACCATCTTGGTGTGCGCACAAACTGCATGGTTCTCCTGGATTCTGGCGCACATGTGGGCTTTTTGGCCATCTTGGATTTTCTAAGCCCACAGCACCAAATGTTGCAGCATGATAGCTCAAACGTGGGTCAGGACACCCAACAAAGCCCCCCCACGTGACTGCACTTTGAATTTGAGTCGATGGGGAGTCGGGTGCACAGAAGGTTATGACCCACGTTTGGTATGTCCGCATAATCTTCTTCCAATTCTGCAATGGCACAGTTCAGCATCTTTTCCTCCCTCCAGTCGATCAATCAGTTCTCCTTGCTGGTCCTGATGGGAGGATTGGGCGGTACCCCGGGCCCCTTGCGTCTCTGCTCCCGGTCTCCGGATCGTCTGCCGTGGCCAGTCTCCAGGTTTTCTTTCTCCTAGGACGACAAAGGAAGAGCGGCAATACCTATTCATGGACATTTCTCCCCCACCATTGATATAGTGGGGTGGCATATATATTTTAGAACTCAACAGATATGAACATGCACATTTTTTTTAAAATTAAGCAACAGGAACACATAAACTTGAGAAACACAGAATTTGATAGGCTATATGTAGGATCTTTTAGGGTTGGAATTGAATTACTCTGGAGCGGTATCCTCTGGGATTGCAGAGGACTCCTCCAGTTGCTGCAAAGTGTGCCTGGGATGGCAACACTTCAACTGGTTGATGTGGACCCACTTGTCTTCCCCCTCTGCCAAACCGCCTTTGGGGAGGCGGATGTTGTAGGCCACAGGGGAGATCTTGTCTATAATCTCAAAGGGTCCTTTCCATGTAGGCGAAAATGTCCTCTTTTTGGCCTGGTTCCTTTGGAAATTATATAGAAAGACCCGGTCCGCCACCTTGTATACTTTCCTGGTGGTTTTCAGGTCGTAATGGGTCTTCATACTCTCGGCTGATCTTTCTAGATTCCGCTGAGCATAGGCAAAAGCATGCTGAAGGTGTTTCCTTAAATTCTCCACATACTCATGAGTTGTGGAGACATTTATCAACGTTTGCTCTTGGGTTCTGTAGAGCAAATGCTGAGGAAGCACCATCTTGCGTCCAGTCATCAACTCAAATGGTGACATTTCGGTTGCAGATGAAGGGGTAGATCTGATGGCCATTAGGACCAGAGGTAATCGGATATCCCAACTTGGCCCAGAATCTGCCACAAACTTTTTTAAGATGCTCACAATGGTTCGGTTATATCTCTCTACTGCCCCAGAAGAAGCTGGCCGGTAAGCAATATGTAACTTCCTTTTGACCCCCAGTATCTCCCACATCTTTGTCATTACTTCACTGGTGAAGTGGCTACCCCTGTCTGACTCAATCCTTTGAGGTAGACCAAAACGGGAAAAGATGTGGTTAATCATCAGGGCAGCTGCTGTTTCTACCTTGCAGTTTGGGGCTGGGAGACATTCCACCCACTTGGTAAACAAGCATGTAACGGTCAACATGTACTTGTTTCCTCTAGACGAGCGGATTACAGGGCCTACAAAGTCGATTTGCAAATCTGACCATGGCAGTGTCATCCCCCTCTTTTGGAGGGGCGCACGGTGCGTCAGGGATGATGGCTGAAATTGTGCACACACAAGACACCCCTTCAAGTATTGGTCAAGGTCCTGCCCCATGTGTGGCCAGTATGCAACCTCTCTTAAGATTTCCAGTGTTGTGTGAAACCCCCTATGACCGGCGGTGGCCGCATCATGGGCGTGACTTAACATCAGGCTTCGGAATGAGGTAGGGACCACCCACTGATCGTGGCCAGCTTTGGATTTCCTTACCAGCAAACCGTCTTGGATTCGGAACATTTTTGGACATTTCATCAACACTCTTAGGTCCTCTTTCCCAATGTAATCGGTATCCGTCAGGGGAAAGTTCTCAGGGTCCTCAAGGTGTTGGTAAAACTTACCAATAATTGGATCCCCCTTCTGAGCTGCAATCAAATCAGCATCAGGGGTCTCCTTGCTCCATTGGGCAGTTGACAGATCATTGTGAGCATTTGTCTGGGACCTAGTGATAGCAGTGACCTGGATTTCCCCTAACAGGGACTCTATTTCTATTAGATCCCCTTGGATGGCCCCGATTTTGGCCAGCTGATCAGCTAAGTCATTTCCAGTTTTGTCTGGTCCCTCTACTTTGGAATGACCCTTGATCTTTTTCCAGTAGATGGTCATCCCATTCGATGTGACCAGATCATCAATGTTTTGGATCAACTTCCCATGTTTCAAGGGTTTGTTGTTAGCACATAACATGCCTCTGGTTTTCCAATTAACCAGGTGCTCCAAAAACCCGTTCCGTACATAATCTGAATCGGTGATTATGACCAGTTCGTGGAGTTGATGTTGGACAGCAGTGAGGATGGCCTGATGCACAGCCATCAATTCTGCCACCTGACTACTTTGGGGACCAATTTTGTATCCGGCGGAGGGTTCTGGGAACTCCTTCACCCATGCATTCCCTACGCCAGCCACCAGTTCTTTCTCCCCGTCGTTGTCAACATGGTAAGAGCATCCATCCACATAGACAGTGGGCATTCCCTCACACTTGTCTTCTTCAAAGACTTTGTGTGGGGAATTAAGGTATGCCTCCATGTTGTCCTTGATTTTTAGACTTTCGTCCTCGAGACAGTTTTCTTTGGCACAATCATGCAAGTCAGCCAGACCTTGCGCGAGGGGACTCTTCTTGTTTTGGCCATATCTGACCTCCACAGGAAAGCCTTGCATTGACAGAATCCAGGAAGTAATTCGGGAATTACTCACATTTCCGGCCCGGATTCTGTCACTTTGGAGATATTGCAGAGGCTGGTGTGGAGTCTCCACGATGATGTGTTCCCCCTGGATAAACGGGCGGTAATTCTTCAATGCCCACACCGTTGCCAGGAGTGCTTTCTCACGATCGTTGAATTTTTCCTCCACAGAGGATAAAGTTTTGCTCGCATAGGAGATTACTTTATTGACCTTGTCATGCTTTTGGTATAATACTGCCATCAAGCACGTATTAGAGAACCCCGTCTCCAGGAAGAACTCCTTGTTTCTGACAGGGTAAGCTAGGCAAGACGCTTGTGGGAGGCTTCTTTTGAGTTGTTTTACCACCTCGGCTTGTTCTGGACCCCATTCCCACTTGACCACCCCCTTCAGGAGATGAATCAGGGGTCTGGTGATCTCTGCGTAGCCCTCAATTAACTTTCTGCTGTAATTAGTCAGTCCAAGGAGGCTCCTTGGTTCCCGCAGAGTTGTGGGGTCTTTCAGTTTATGGAGTGCTTCCACCTTCTTTTCCTGGGGACAGAGACCCTGAGGAGTAATCTCATGCCCCAAGAAATTAACACGGGTTCTACACCACTGTGCTTTCTGAAAGGAAAGTTTTGCTCCGGCGGCCCTCAACTGGGACAGAACATAACGGATCTCCGCTATGTGTTCCTCTACAGATGAACTTTTGATGAGGACATCATCTACATAAGCCAGGTTACCCCTTGCACCCAGGTCGGGCATGGCCTTGTGTAGGAAAATGTTGAATTCATTGCCGGAGTTGAGGTATCCGAAGGGAGTCCGGGTCCATGTGTACTGCTGGCCCCCAAAGGTAAAAGCCAGCTTGTATTGGTCCTCCCTAGTGACAGGCACAGTCCATTATCCATTGGTCAGGTCTATTGCAGTGAATACCTGTGACCCCTGGATCTGGGCCAGCCCTTGGTCAATGTAGGGCAGAGGCCATCGGGAAGTATGGACCCGTTTGTTGAGCTCCCTGAGGTCGGCACAGTCTCCACTGGCCGTTTGGCTTCAATATTCCCAGCACCGGATTATTGAAGGTGCTGTGTATTGGACAAATTATTCCCCGGGACTCAAGGTTCTTAATTATTTCAGTAAGGGACTCCATGGATGCGAGAGGCAAACGATATTGCTTCACAAACACTGGAGTCATGCCAGGGTCCGTGGGGATTGTTGTTGTGTGGATATCGGTGCGACCACAGTCATATGAGTCTACCGCAAAGAGATCTTGGAAATCCGAGAAAACTTGTTTCAACTTTTGCTTTTGTTCCAGAGTCACACAGGCATCAGCTAGGTTGACTCTCTCTTCCACCATCTGCCTGAAGCCTGGAAAGACTTCTGGTTGGCTATTTCAGCGGCCTCCTCCAGCTGGGTGGAGAAGTCCCTGGTCAGAGTGCTGATTTGGACTGGAGGCTTCAGGTGGGAAAGGCAGCCCTCATGGACCTGGAAAATCACCTCATCCCTCCTGAAGTCACAAGTCACATCTTCCTTACCATAAGGGCAAGAAGTGTACACCAGGAAGTTCCCCCCATGCCGGGTAAAAATCCTGTCTGGTGTTGTATTGTCATCACTGTCACTGTCGAAGCAGTCCTTGGGGATTGGTCCTAACAGTTCATTTTCTAGATCAATGGAAAAATGTTGGCCATCAACCGCCATTCCAATAATGGTGCCTGCGGCTAGAGTAATACTCTTTAAGTCGCTGTTATCCACCTCTATTGGAATGGTGTCATGTTCTATGTTGACTAATGGAGTTGGGTTTACCCCCAACCCTTGCTGTTGGAGAGAAGCATTTAGATGTATATAAGCATCAGGGTTTTGCAAATATTGTCCTCTTTTAACTTTCACTTCCAGGGAGAATTGTCGGGTCCTTTCTGGGATGGTGACTTCCTCTTTAATCTGAATTTCAACTGCATAAGGTAGCAATTGAGCTGACCTAAATGCTTTTTCTGGATCATCAAAGCCCATGGGATTATCCGCTAATCGGGACCAAGCGTTGAAGTTTATTAGGTCCAAACTAATGGCAAAGCGATTGAGAATGTCACTGCCTAAGTAAAAGGCGGCAGTAACGTCTCGCACGACCCAACAATTATGGACTATGCTCTTGTTGCCAATGGAGATTTTGAGCATACACCTGCTTGGCAGGAGATGTTTGGAATTAGGTGCTTCCAGGTCCATTTCCCATTTGTCTATCAGTTTGAATGTGGGAATGGCTGGATCTTTTGGGAGTTGGCGGAACATGGCTTAGCTGATGAAGCTCTTACCGTTGTTCACACACACTCGAGCGAGAACAGAGTCCTTCCCATCATTTAACTGAACAGGGATGAACAACTGCTCTCCAACTTGCTGAATATCAGCCAGGCTCTGAGCTGACTTCACATCTTTCTGGACTATAGGAGTGAGAGTTTCTGATTGTGGATTAGTAAAGAATTTCAGGGTGTTTCCTTCCAGTGTGGAATACCACCTTAAACTGGAAGGAAGGTTGATTTTCAGAAATAGAGAGGACCCCCCATCACCAGTCTGTTGTCCTACTGCTATTACTGTCACGTCTGGAGTTTGGTTGTTCTGGAAGTGAAATTCTATTCATAAGGAGTAGCAAGTCGGTTCTAAGCTTGTTGAAAAGCTGAGAATCTAAACTTTCAGAGGAAAGTTAAACCAAGTTCCTAGCACAAACGGTTACAGAGTTATGAACAATTTTGTGAAGGTTGTTTTTTTTGGACTTGAAATTTTAAAAGTTCAAAGTAACAGGTTACAGCTTGCAGCTAGAAAATGACAGGTGACAGTTCTACTTAGGTTAAATAGATTGAATTATATTATATTAAACTAAGGGATAGGTTCTGAGTTTTGCTGAGTACTCACAATATATTTTTGAATTGGGCCTCGCCACGGATCTGGTCAGGTTTTGGACTGGACTCCGGTTCTGGTCTCGGCACTTCACAGTGATCTGGATCAGCTCTCTGGTTCTGCTAACAGCGGTCTGGGTCACTCTGGATCTCTGGCCTCTGGTTCTGGATACTGCTCTGCTTTCTCTGGGTACAGCACTGCTTCTGGATCTTTCTGGCATAGGGTTTCAGGCCATAATCAACACCTGGGTCCGGCTGTGAATAGTCTGCAAATGATTTTTGGGCCTGCTGACAAATACTTTTGCTTGCAGTGGGCCTTCTTGGTTCAAAGTTCTGTAGTCTCTGTTTAGCTTGGAAGTCTAAGTGTAGGATCTCTGGATGTGAAGTCGTCGGTCAGCATGCTCCGCAGCAAATGGAATTGAATGTCTCTACCTGTCCCAGCAGTCTCTTTTTATGTGTTTTGAAAGTGGGTGGAGAGGCTAGCTTTCTAGACCCAACCCCTTCAGAGTTCTGATAGGTTGGAGAATTCTTTGCGTTCTCACTGGAGAGCAGGATTGTGTGTCAGAATGATGTCATTTAATGGCTTGCAAAAAGGACACTCCCCTGTCAAATTGCACACAAATCTATATTTGATCAAAATATACATTTCTCAAATACATAGTGGTTTGTCATTGCATGTACATATCACCTATCGCATGAGGTATACTCTGTTCAAACTCTGCTCTTCCTAAGGGCTTGCATTCAAAAATGTCAACTTATTTTCGATTTTAGTGGGTTATGCAACCTTGGTTCTTCATTAAAAGTTATACACATATACACAGGCTGTCCATACCTACTCCAGTAAATTCCCATATCTCTAGCTTAAACACAGAGTATGTGGTGTCAATAAATAGCAGGGTTTTGTCCCAGAACATCACACAAATTGGAGTTTGGGCTTGAATCGAAGGTACATTTTTTAAATTAAGGCTCTCAAAGTTATACATTCCTGTCATTTGATTACAGAGAGTTATCAGTATTTTTATAAACTATATATTTTGCTTTCAATTCAGTTCTCAGAGTGTTGGAGTCCGCCTCCAAGACTTGGGTGGGTCAGTGACCACGCCTCTGCTGGCAGGCAGGCTTTTGTTGACAGGAAACAGTCAAAATCAACATATTCTATTCAAGTGCAAGAGCCTATTGTTTGGTCTCCAGGAGGCTGCAAGCCAGTCTGCCTTCTATCAATCAAGAGGTCATGTGAGATTCTGACTCCTGGTGTGAATCTCTGGAGGTGAGAGGTTTCCCAGCCTTTGGCCTGTTAATTAAATCAGATTGTCTTCTGGGAACAGCATGTGGTTAAGATTTTAATTAACTCCCAGCCTTTGATGTAAAGGCCTCTCCTGCAACTCCTGACATGCAGTTTCCCTGTCAGAGTTTAGACCCCTAGCGCCACCCTCAGTCAAAAGCGGGTACTGCATGCATTTTTTTTTGGATCAGTCTTGAATTCAAGCATTACAAACAAGAGATATTACATGGAAGTATATTGTCCAGGTTCAACAAATGGCATTGGTGCAGTTCTGCAGTAAAATAATTGTGTGCCCATAAATTAGCCATGTTTGACCTGAAGAAAACGAATTCCGAACAGTTATGGGTTGCTTTTGGCAATCAGCATTGCCCCTTTTACAATGGTTTTAGGCTCTGTGCCCTTCTGTGCTCACAACATAGGCAAAAATGGGTGGCACCTTGGGTGACCATCTTGGTGTGCGCACAAACTGCGTGGTTCTCCTGGATTCTGGCGCACATGTGGGCTTTTTGGCCATCTTGGATTTTCTAAGTCCACAGCACCAAATGTTGCAGCATGATAGCTCAAACGTGGGTCGGGACACCCAACAACCCCTGTGGGATGTATTCACCCACTCCGCTGTTCTATGCGGCATCACTCTGATAGTTATGATGCAAGAAACAGCAACACTGGCGGCAAAACTCTTGTGCGTGCCAAAAACCTACAAAACCGTGTGTTTGAACACACAAAAAGAAGGATGCATAACCTGCCACCCATGGTGCATATGTGGTGGGATAGAGCACACACTACAGAAATTGTGCCAGTGGGCTCTATGACCAGCAAACAGAGTGCAGAGAGAGAAGCAGTGCTGTGCAAATGAAACTCCAAAATGTGCCTACAAATGACATTTGCTTTGTTGCTAAAAACTCCAAAATACCTATACACAACAATTGTTAAACATTCAAAATCTTGCTTGGTGCTAAAATCCATGTAATCTTATGAAGCATTACGAACATACAAAGTCCTAAATGTGAAGAGCAAAACATTTCTTCAGAAAAACTGGATTGTCTGTAAACTGGCAGCCCCTGTCAAAATCTGGGTGCAGTACCCGTGGCTACCTGTGAATGACAGTTGTCAGAGGAGCTCCTGATGAAACTTCAAAGTGTTTAAACTAAAAATCTGCCCGATTAGCCAACATAAAGGATTGTTGCTAAAAGGAATAACAATCTTAGTTGTGTTTTTGATCCCACCGATTTAAAGCTAAAAAAGTAATGTATTTATGTGATTTGATGCAACAAGTTTGGTTTCTGTTGGATTTTTAATTAAGAATAAATTATCCTGGCTGAGCTGCAACCCTTTGGAAGTGGAAAAACCAGTTTCTTCCAGGGGGAGGAGAAATCCTCTCAGCAGAAACTCACTGGGAGATGATAATTGTGGGTAAGCCCAGACTTTTGTCTACAGAAAGAGAATGAACAATGGCAGAGTTTCAGCCCAGGAAACGGAGGTGTGAAAGGGGTCGTAAACTGCTCCTGCAAGGAAATCCCCAAGGGAGGGGCTGCCCCTGGACTGCAGGGAGAGACACATGGGCGGACCATTTGCTGTTAAGCATGAACAATGAACAATTTTTAAGACTCATAACTTGTGATTCAAAGTGGTGAAAAATATACCAAGGACATATCTGTTAGTCTAATTTTTGGCTGCACGTTTCAAGAGGCGGTAGAACTGTGTAACATGTTCTGGACTGGAATGGCAATATATGTGGTTTTACATGAACTATATTAATACTAAAATGGTGAAACTTTACACACCCATCCCTATGGTAAACACACACATTTGTGGAAAGTTGCAGAAAATTTGGAAATTGTGTTCATGGCAAAAAGGACAAAATTCTGTAGAAAGGTGAAACAAGATCCCACATCTGCGCGATTTTCAGGAGCAGCAACTACATAAAATATGAAATCTTTGTGTGTGATTTTGTAGAAGGTGACCAATGTAGAAATATGTATTTAGGATAAAATCCGATTTTGAGACCAGTAGCTAAAGGGAGGTTTCTAAGGACTGTAAAGCAAACCATAAAATGTGACATCATCCGGCCTTGATCCAATCACTCAGTTGCAAGGCGGAGATGAGTTTTTGATCCAATCCCAGCTCACAGGGGCAGGCTTAGTTAAGCCGGCCCATACACCCATTTTGTGATGTCATTTAAAAGGATAAATAGAGACAGCTAACAACACACAGGGACTCACTGATTCACTCACTTTCCTGATTCCGGCGAAGCACTCTGATCCAGCATTCTACATCCAGCTTTAACATCCTTCCAGATCCAGATGCCAAGACTCTTGCAGCAGTAGAGAACTATTGACTTACAGCAAGGCCTAAATCCTCAAACTTATTCTTGCGACCCATTGAAGCGCTGTGGTGTGAGAAGGCCTTTTGAACTAGTATCCTGAAACTCTCTGGCTGGCTACAACAAGGGTTGCCCCTCTCTATCCAGCTGATTGTAATACCCACAAACAAGAAGGGCAGATCCTGTGAAAATCTGGTGACCGGCCTAGCTGATCCAGTCCCACGCCGGATGTGATGTCCTTCCTTAGCAGAACAATCCATGACCAGAACTGACGGTCCAATTTAATAACTTATTCTGTGAGTATCAATAGGGAGAACAGTGACCCATAATATATCTGCATTGTATGATCCCATCCCATCTTTTATTTCAGAACCATAGTATTGCTAGAACTATCCTTCTGCTGACCTTTCTCTCATCTGTGTTCCTAAACCCTAACTTCTTATTGATTTTTTAAGATAAGTAATTCCCAAACCAAACGGAAACTAGAGTATCACACATGAATTGTTATGAGCGGCCGTGAATGACCTTCCTGTGTGGCATTCTCCTTTTTGTAGTCCTTAATATAGCCTCAGAAAACCTACCTATCATTTCTAAACCCGAATTTCTGTTTTCCATTCTCACACCTATCTTACAAAAACGTCTTCTACTAAAACCTCTATAACTCCCTCAGTTTTTATGATAGAAGTGAAATTACAACTCCTACTTGTACCCAACATCCTTGGCTATCCATAGAACCCCAAACTACAGTGCAAAACAGTGTGATTTACCCATTATAGCGAATAACGCGTAAGGAAAATGTTGCCGCATATTGAAATCCTGAAAGGTTTTACACGTGTGAATTAGCTTTAAATTGATTCCCACTTGGACTTTCAGATGAGATTTCAAATGTTTTCTTTTGACTAAATCATTGTTTGTGATTGTGTGCAACTGTTCAAAGTGGCTCCCATAGGAATTTATAATAATTTAAGTATTTTGACCACATTTGGTGTTTTTGCTCAGTGAATTCTAAAGATAATTTCAAAGCCATGCTGACAGCTGAAAAGTCAATTCCATTTTTCTCTTGTGTTTGAAGGGGGATGGTGGGAGTGATATTCTGTTTGATTTGTGCTATTCCTGAATACCTGCTCTCTCCTCCCATCGCTTTACATGCCTTGGGTGAGTTGAGGGGTGTTGCAGGGGGAACCTCTATACATAGCGCTATCTGTTCTAAACCAATTCAAAAGATTATTTTCTGTGCTGCATTGTCTTTGTGCTCATTACTTGATTTCTAGTGTATTAAAGATATTGTTCAGTGCTCTGTCACCCCATTGATGATTGTTATTACCTATTAAAATATATTGTGATTAAATTCTAAATACATAAATAAATATTTACCTTTGCAAACTAGCCTGATTCCTGGTTCAATGTGACCAGGGGGTCTCAGGAGAAGGTTGCGATATGAGTGGTATATTGTTCAGAATATTGAATTTATAGATAAAATAAATAAGGGTTTCATTTGCACACTACATGCTAGGCATGACTTGGGTGTGTGCCGAACCTGCCCTTATCTTTCATTTATTTTTATTTAATTGTTTTTTTATAACGCGCCTAATACTGTACCAGAGTTCGGTTTATAAGTGCTGATCTGGGATTTCGAACCTCTGTTGCTCTGTGTGGTCTTGCTTCCAAGACCCGCGCATTGCCCCTGTGCTATCCTCTGTTCATCTCTTTTCTCCTCTTCCTGAAACTTCTCTGTTTTTTTCACAGCCTGTTAAGACTCCGCTGTCACAATCAGATCTCTCAGACAAGCACATATAGGGCCCAGTGACTGGTTAAGCATTGCGGTAAAAAATGTGGCCGTAATTCCGTTTTTGGACAGTAATGTAATTACTGTCACTTTTAGCACAGCGCTGAATTATGGTCATGGTCTTGAAGTGGAGGAGTTATCTCCAGCAACAGGCTGGAGGTTAATCTTGCAATCCAAGGCCAAAAATAGCTTTTTAAAAATACAAAAATACAAAAACAAAAAGAAATCGATGGATTTACTGTTACAATATCTAAGTCCCATGATAAATCTGCAAAATCTCCATGGAGTCTTATGGACTCAAAAAAGGGGGACTACCACAGCGTTACCATCACTCACAATCCCTCTGTAAATCCGTTGGGACGTAGAAGCACCAACAGTGCGCAGGTTTGACAGTAATTTCACCAGAATTACCGCCAAACACATAATGAGGCCTGCAGCTCAGCGACAGCGTGCACCACCTCTCACAATATGAGAGATGACCAATGGTGGCTGCAGCAGCTTTTGAGGGTCAGTGTGACGTCACAACTCGTCTACTATAAGTTATTACAGACATGGAGGCCTGCAATATCTGCCCAAAAGCCTGTCGATCCTTTCCTAATGACAGTCAAGTTGTGATGTCACATACACCTGTTATAAGAAAATGACAATACCACGGTTATTGTAATATCTTGTTTGGGTGGTGACATGACAATGTATGCTGCTTGGACCTGAAGAGCCCACCATTCCAGCTTCCACTGCTAAAATACCTCTTTGAAAGCATGAACTGATAAGTAGTTTTTCATGGTGTTACATTTATGTTGTTTAACACTAAAGAGCAAGAATGATTATGCTTTGACATATTTTAACCTGCAAAATGAACTTTAAATGAATTCTGTTAAACTGCTGAACATTTTTTGCAACACATTACGAGCTGCATATCATTATTTTTTCATCTGAACAGATTCTACGTTGACTATATGTGTCAGCAACAACTGGAAGATCTCTTTCATTAGAGTAGGCAAAAAACCACCTATTAAAGGGGATGATGGGGAAACCATGTATATTATAAGGAACAAAACACCCTAAACTGTCCATGAAAAGGATATTGCAAGTCAACTTGCAGCTCTGGGGTCATATACATGGACTATTCCTTCGGCTTAGATCCACTGTTTGCTCATGGCTCCTCAGTCACTCGCAATATCCTTATATTGTACAGCAGTGGAAATTCCATCCCATATATTACCAGCAAGATGTGATGACTCGAGTCAAGTAATAAGAAAATGAATGGTTGCCAGGGTTCGCTCCTTACACTCCCCATCTGCCCAAAGAACCTCATGCTCTGTGTTCATGTTTGCCGGGCTCCTCACCCTCACACTATGTGTCCATGCTTGCCAGGCTCATCATCACACTGTTCATCTGCCAAATGAACCTCACGCTCTGTGCCCATGTCTGCCAGGCTCCTCACCCTCACACTCTGTATCCATGCTTGCCAGCCACCTAATCACACTGTTTATCTGCCTAATGAACCTCACGCTCTGTGCTCATGTTTGCAAGGCTCCTCACCCTCACACTCTGTGTCCATGTTTACCTGGCTCACCATTGCATGGTTCATCTTCCTATCTTCCTTAATGAACCTTACGCTCTGTGTCCATGTTTGCCAGGCACCTCGGGCTCCTCACCCTCACACTCTGTTTCATGTTTGTCAGGCTCTTCTGGCTCTTCACCCTCACACTCTGTGTCCATGTTTGTCAGGCTCCTCACCCTCACACTTTGTGTTCATGCTTGCCAGGCTCATCATCACACTGTTCATATTCCTAATGAACCTCACGCTCTGTGCCCATGTTTGCCAGGCTACTCACCCTCACACTCTGTGTTCACGTTTTCCCCGCTCCTCACCCTCACATTGTGTGTTCATGTTTGTCGAGCTTATCATTACACTGTTCATCTGCCTAATGAACCTCACGCTCTGTCTTCATGTTTGCCAGGCTCCTCACCTTCACACTATGTGTCCATGTCTGCCAGGCTCCTCACACTGCCCATCAGCCCAAAGAACATCATGCTTTGTGTCCATGTTTGCCAGGCTCCTCACCCTCACAGTTTGTGTTCATGCTTGCCAGGCTCATCATCACACTGTTCATATTCCTAATGAACCTCACGCTCTGTGCCCATGTTTTCCAGGCTCCTCACCCCCACACTCTGTGCTCATGTTTGCCGGGTTCATCATCACACTGTTCATCTGCCTAATGAACCTCATGCTCTGTGTTCATGTTTGCCAGGCTCCTCATCCTCACACTCTGTCGATGCTTGCCAGGCTCATTATCACACTGTTAATCTGCCTAATGAACCTCACGTTCTGTGTCCATGTTTGCCAGGCCCTTCACCCTCACACTCTGTCCATGTTTGTCAGGCTCCTCACCCTCACACTTTGTGTTCATGCTTGCCAGGCTCATCACACTGTTTGTCTGCCTAATGAACCTCATGCTCTGTGCTCATGTTTGCCAGGCCCCTCACCCTCACACTCTGTGCTCACATTTGCCAGGCTCCTCGCCCTCACACTCTGTGTCCATGTTTACCTGGCTCATCATCACATGGGTCATCTGCCTTAATGAACCTCACGCTCTGTATCCATTTTTGCCAGGATCCTCATCCTCACACTCTATGTTCATGTTTGCCAGGCTCCTCAGGCTCCCCACTCTCACACTTTGTGTTCATGTTTGTTAGGCTCCTCATCCTCACACTCTATGTTCATGTTTGCCAGGCTCCTCAGGCTCCCCACTCTCACACTCTGTGCTCACATTTGCCAGGCTCCTCGCCCTCACACTCTGTGTCCATGTTTACCTGGCTCATCATCACATGGGTCATCTGCCTTAATGAACCTCACGCTCTGTATCCATTTTTGCCAGGATCCTCATCCTCACACTCTATGTTCATGTTTGCCAGGCTCCTCAGACTCCTCACCCTCACACTCTGTGTTCATGTTTGCCAGACTCCTCACCCTCACACTATGTGTCCATGTTTACCTGGCTCATCATCGCATGGTTCATCTTCTTATCTTCTTTAATGAACCTCACGCTCTGTGTCCATGTTTGCCAGGATCCTCACACTCTGTGTTCATGTTTGCCAGGGACCTCGGGCTCCTCACTCTCTGTGTTCATGTTTGTCAGGCTCTTCTGGCTCTTCACCCTCACACTCTATGTCCATGTTTGTCAGGCTCCTCACCCTCACACTTTGTGTTCATGCTTGCCAGGCTCATCATCACACTGTTCATATTCCTAATGAACCTCACGCTCTGTGCCCATGTTTGCCAGGCTACTCACCCTCACACTCTGTGTTCACGTTTTCCCCGCTCCTCACCCTCACACTGTGTGTTCATGTTTGTCGAGCTTATCATCACACTGTTCATCTGCCTAATGAACCTCACGCTCTGTGTTCATGTTTGCCAGGCTCCTCACCCTCACACTATGTGTCCATGTCTGCCAGGCTCCTCACACTGCCCATCAGCCCAAAGAACATCATGCTTTGTGTCCATGTTTTCCGGGCTCTTCACACTCACACTCTGTGTACATGTTTGCCAGGCTCCTCACCCTCACAATTTGTGTTCATGCTTGCCAGGCTCATCATCACACTGTTCATATTCCTAATGAACCTCACGCTCTGTGCCCATGTTTTCCAGGATCCTCACCCCCACACTCTGTGCCCATGTTTGCCGGGTTCATCATCACACTGTTCATCTGCCTAATGAACCTCACGCTCTGTGTTCATGTTTTCCAGGCTGCTCACCCTCACACTCTGTGCTCATGTTTGCCAGGCTCCTCACCCTCGCACTCTGTGTCCATGTTTACCTGGCTCATCATCACACGGTTCATCTGCCTTAATGAACTTCACATTGTGTGTTCATGTTTGCCAGACTCCTCACCCCCACACTCTGTCGATGCTTGCCAGGCTCATTATCACACTGTTAGTCTGCCTAATGAACCTCACGCTCTGTGTCCATGTTTGCCAGGCCCTTCACCCTCACACACTGTGTCCATGCTTTCCAGGCTCATCACACTGTCCATCTGCCTAATGAACCTCACGCTCTGTATTCATGTTTGCCAGGCTCCTCACCCTCACACTCTGTGTTCATGTTTGCCAGGCTCATCACACTGTCCATCTGCCTAATGAACCTCACGCTCTGTGTTCATGTTTGCCAGGCTCCTCACCCTCACACTCTGTGTTCATGTTTGCCAGGCTCATCACACTGTCCATCTGCCTAATGATCCTCACGCTCTGTGTTCATGTTTGTCAGGCTCCTCACACTCTGTTTTCATGTTTGCCAAGCACCTCAGGCTCCTCACCCTCACACTCTGTGTCCATGTATGTCAGGCTCCTCACCCTTTGTGTTCATGCTTGCCAGGCTCATCATCACACTGTTCATATTCCCAATGAACCTCACGCTCTGTGCCCATGTTTTCCCCGCTCCTCACCCTCACACTCTGTGTTCATGTTTGTCGAGCTTATCATCACACTGTTCATCTGCCTAATGAACCTCACGCTCTGTGTTCATGTTTGCCAGGCTCCTCACCCTCACATTATGTGTCCATGTCTGCCAGGCTCCTCACACTGCCCATCAGCCCAAAGAACATCATGCTTTGTGTCCATGTTTTCCGGGCTCCTCACACTCACACTCTGTGTACATGTTTGCCAGGCTCCTCACCCTCACAATTTGTGTTCATGCTTGCCAGGCTCATCATCACACTGTTCATATTCCTAATGAACCTCACGCTCTGTGCCCATGTTTTCCAGGATCCTCATCCCCACACTCTGTGCCCATGTTTGCCGGGTTCATCATCACACTGTTCATCTGCCTAATGAACCTCACGCTCTGTGTCCATGCTTGCCAGGCCCTTCACCCTCACACTCTGTGCCCATGCTTTCCAGGCTCATCACACTGTCCATCTGCCTAATGAACCTCACGCTCTGTATTCATGTTTGCCAGGCTCCTCACCCTCACACTCTGTGTTCATGTTTGCCAGGCTCATCACACTGTCCATCTGCCTAATGAACCTCACGCTCTGTGTTCATGTTTGCCAGACTCCTCACCCCCACACTCTGTCGATGCTTGCCAGGCTCATTATCACACTGTTAATCTGCCTAATGAACCTCACGCTCTGTGTCCATGTTTGCCAGGCCCTTCACCCTCACACTATGTGTCCATGTCTGCCAGGCTCCTCACACTGCCCATCAGCCCAAAGAACATCATGCTTTGTGTCAATGTTTTCTGGGCTCCTCACACTCTGTGTTCATGTTTGCCAGGCTCCTCACCCTCACAGTTTGTGTTCATGCGTGCTATGCTCATCATCACACTGTTCATATTCCTAATAAACCTCACGCTCTGTGCCCATGTTTGCCAGGCTCATCACCCTCACACTCTGTGTTCATGTTTTCCAGACTCGTCACCCTCACACTCTGTGCCCATGTTTGCCGGGTTCATCATCACACTGTTCATCTGCCTAATAAACCTCACGCTCTGTGTTCATGTTTACAAGGCTCCTCACACTGCCCATCTGCCCAAAGAACCTCATGATCTGTGTCCATATTTTCTGGGCTCCTCACACTTTGTGTTCAGGTTTGCCAGGCTCCTCACCCTCACACTATGTGTCGATGCTTGCCATGCTCATTATCACACTGTTAATCTGCCTTATGAACCTCATGCTCTGTGTCCATGTTTGCCAGGCCCTTCACCCTCACACTCTATGTTCATGTGTGCCAGATTCCTCACCCTCACACTGTGTCCATGGTTTCCAGGCTCATCATCACACTGTTCATCTGCCTTATGAACCTCACGCTCTGTGTCCATGTTTCCAGGATCCTCACCCTCACATTCTGTGTTCATGTTTGCTAGGCTCATCATCCTCACACTCTGTGTCCATGCTTTCCAGGCTCATCATCACACTGTTCGTCTGCCTAATGAACCTCACGCTCTGTATCCATGTTTGCTAGGATCCTCACCCTCACACTCTATGTTCATGTTTGCCAGGCTCCTCAGGCTCCTCACTCTCACACTCTGTGTTCATGTTTGTCAGGCTCCTCACCCTCACACTCTGTGTTCATGTTTGCCAGACTCCTCACCCTCATGCTCTGTGTCCATGCTTGCCAGCCTCATCATCACACTGTTCGTCTGCCTAATGAACCTCACGCTCTGTGCTCATGTTTGCCAGGCTCCTCACCCTCACATTCTGTGTTCATGTGTGCCAGATTCCTCATCCTCACACTCTGTGTCCATGCTTGCCAGCCTCATCATCACGTTGTTCGTCTGCCTAATGAACCTCACACTCTGCGTTCATGTTTGCCAGACTCCTCACCCTCATGCTCTGTGTCCATGTTTGCCAGCCTCATCATCACGTTGTTCGTCTGCCTAATGAACCTCACACTCTGCGTTCATGTTTGCTAGGCTCCTCACCCTCACACTCTGTGTCCATGCTTTCCAGGCTCATCATCACAATGTGTATCTGCCTTATGAACCTCACACTCTGTGCCCATGTTTTCCAGGCTCACCATCACACTGTTTATCTGCCTTTTGAACCTCACGCTCTGTGTCCATGTTTGCCAGTCTCCTCACCCTCACACTCTGTGTTCATGTTTGCCAGGCTCATCACACTGTCTATCTGCCTAATGTACCTCACACTCTGTGTCCATGATTGCCAGGCTCTTTGCCCTCCCACTCTGTGTCCATGTTTCCAGGATCCTCACCCTCACATTCTGTGTTCATGTTTGCTAGGCTCATCATCCTCACACTCTGTGTCCATGTTTACCTGCCTCATCATCACATGGGTCATCTGCCTTAATGAACCTCACGCTCTGTATCCATGTTTGCTAGGATCCTCACCCTCACACTCTATGTTCATGTTTGCCAGGCTCCTCAGGCTCCTCACTCTCACACTCTGTGTTCATGTTTGTCAGGCTCCTCACCCTCACACTCTGTGTTCATGTGTGCCAGATTCCTCATCCTCACACTCTGTGTCCATGCTTGCCAGCCTCATCATCACATTGTTCGTCTGCCTAATGAACCTCACACTCTGCGTTCATGTTTGCCAGACTCCTCACCCTCATGCTCTGTGTCCATGTTTGCCAGGCCCTTCACCCTCACACTCTATGTTCATGTTTGCTAGGCTCCTCACCCTCACACTCTGTGTCCATGCTTTCCAGGCTCATCATCACAATGTGTATCTGCCTTATGAACCTCACACTCTGTGCCCATGTTTTCCAGGCTCACCATCACACTGTTTATCTGCCTTATGAACCTCACGCTCTGTGTCCATGTTTACCAGTCTCCTCACCCTCACACTCTGTGTCCGTGTTTGCCAGGCTCCTCACCCTCACACTCTGTGTCCGTGTTTGCCAGGCTCCTCACCCTCACACTCTGTGTCCATTTTTGTCAGGCACCTCACACTCTCTGCTCATGCTTGCCAGGCTCCTCACACTGTTCATAGCCCACAGCTCTGCAGACTACCCACGTGCCTCAAGATGCTGACACTGACGGTTCAGGTTTCATGAGCCTCATCACATTGCTGAAGTTCTAAAAGCCCATCACTCTGTCTATCCATGTGCCTCGAGTGCCCAAGAGAGAGTACCCCAAGTGCTGCGTGTTGTCTGTTCATCTGCCTCATGCTTCTTATACAATTCGTCAGTGTCCTCAAAGCCTCCTGCTACTGTTCATGTGCCCCGAGCCCTTCTCACCTTCTATACCCTCACATTTTTGTTCATTTGTGTGCTAGGCTCCATGAGCTGTCTAGACATCTTACCGTATCATCTCACAGTGTCTGCCCATGTGCCCCAAGCTTCTCACACTAAGCTGATTAATAGTAGTCATTCAAGTAACCAATGTAAAGACACTACATATAGTATTGTGTTCTCTTTTCTTTTATGTCAACGTCTGATAATGTCCCCTCATCCCCCAGATGTGAAACGTTTCCTGATTCGTATATATGGACTATCCTGAATCAGTGTAATGTTAAAAAGGTGATACATTGGTCCTGAAGAAGACCTGTGTTCTGAAAGGTCGAAACACGTGTTGGCAGGAGTACACCAATCACAGATTGAAATTAAACATAGATCTGAACGTGATGAATCTATTGATATCTCTAACTTGCGAGAACTGGAAACGATAACAATTACTACTCATAAGACTGTATATTGGGGAAAGGATTGATGAATTGTCCATGCGCAGTGGTTGAAACAATATCTTTTTTGATGCTAATCGACCAAACAACCTACTCTCACCTATGCCTTTTCACAGAAACCAACCTCCTCGACCCCGTCCAATCCGGCTTCAGACCCCTAGGAGGAAATTAATCCTTCCTAGTCTCCATCTGGGATGACCTCATAAGAGCATCAAACTCGGAAGATTGTGCCGCACTAATTCTGCTCGACTTCCCGGCAGCCTTTGACACCATTGACCACTGCACCCTCATGGACAGACTCCACTCTCTCAGCATCAGGGACTCGGCTCTCCAACAGATCCCAAATAACACACCTGCCACCCTTCTCCTCGACTCCCTGCCCTCCTACACATGGAGTGCCACAGGTCGACTCTCGCTCTCCACTGCTCTTTAACCTCTACCCGAGTACCCTTCCCGCTCTCATTTGCTCACACGGTCTGTCTTACTACACCTATGCAGATGACACCCAAATCCTCTTCAAGATCCCAAAGGGCCTGTCCTCCACTTCCCCCGACATATCATCATGCCTCACAGTAAGCGACCACTGGGTGACTGCTAACCACCTCCTTCTCAACCCTGGAAATACTGAGAGTATGATATGCGGGAAGACTGCCCTCTACCCCAACCCACCTATTGTCCACACTCACTAGGCCAACCCCCTCCACCTCAGTAAAAATGATTGGATGAACTGAGGACTCAGACCTGACATTACCACAGCACATCAACACAGAGACAACTTCTGCCTTCTCTCTTCTGTTATCTCCTATCTGATACTGAACTGGTCACCTAGCTACCCTCTGAACACGAGCCCAGGTCCCTGTCTGCCCAGCTGCACACCCGCATTGCTTCTTGGAAACCCCTGCCCTTGGGTCTGTATCTGTAACCTTACCGTCCCCTTACCTGCACTTATTGGACATCTGCTGTCTGCACTTTAACCCTCCCACTTGCCCCCTATTGACTGCGCTACCTGTTTTTTTTGTTCCCTTGTACGTCACTCGCCCATCCTCCCCTCTCCCTTGCACTTCCACGATCTCAATGTCACTAGGTGTAGTAAGATCGTTGTCCTTTGTCACCCCTCGGTTTCCCTTCCCTTGCCTCATCAGGCCTGGAAAAACTTGTGTATAGGCACGCTATAAATGCCATATCATATCTCATATCATCCTACTACCTACACTTAAGCATTCTCTGATGCATCTTCCCATACCTGACCTTCCTGCACAGAATCTCTGTGGTCATGGCTATCGTCCTCTCACGCTTGTACCATGCTAACACCATATACCTTGGGGGCCCTGCATCACATCTTAGAAAACTCTACAGTACAAAACACTGCAGCACGGCTCCTTCTTGCCCTAGAGAACACATCACACCCACCCTCCGTGTCCATCACTGGCTGCCGATCGGGCGACGATGCAACTTCAAGGCAACGTGCATCACCCACTGTGCACTGCACAACACAGGACCAGAATATCAGCAACACAAACTCACACTCTACAGGCCCACCAGAACCCTGAGATCAGGCACAGCCCTCCTCCTCCTCATCTCAACCAGAATAGGGGAATCTTCTTTTTCCGTCCAAGCTCCTACTATCTGGAACTCAATCCAATTTAGCATCCGCCGCACAGAGGATCACCTCGCTTTCTGGAGGGCTCTCAAGACCTGGATCTTCCCTTCTGCATCCTGATGACCTAGTCCACCTCCTGGGTGAAATATCACCCCCAGACAGGAAGGTGAGGGCAGCTGATGAGTCACCTGAGGAGACGAGCCGATACCTAGCCCGCACGGAATGGATTCCAGTGAATCCATATGACGTGGTCTGCATAACCCCATGATAACTAGAGATAGCCTTGATCCCTGGTAGGTATAGCAGTCCACCACGATGGAGCACAGCTGTGTCCCTCCCGTGGCACAGCCACCCACCCTCATACATCTGCAATAATCACCACTCGACTTCACAACACACATCACCACAGCCAATAGACTGCATCCGAGTACGACAAAATCTAGTGCAGCTGTGCCCATCATCACAAAATCTCATAATCAGGTGTTTGTGACTCGCCTACTCTCCTGACAGCCTTCACAGCCCCCCTCCACTTTCGCTATCAGGGACTTAGCCACCACCCCCCCCCCCCCCACCCCACCCATGTGCTGGCTAAAATGCACACATGAATTCTAGAATCCTCCTTCAAACCAAACCTCATGGACCTCAGTCCTCGAAGGGCGTTCACCCAACAGTGCTTTGAGGCCATACCAATGGTACTAGGCGCTCTACAAATGGCATATAACATAACAATAGATGGCAGGGCTATTGTGAGGAGCTGTCCCCAGCGGTGGCTGGTGTGTTGAGGCGCAAGGCCCCACCCTAATTTTAGGTTAAAAAGTATACGTTTAGATTCCAATCATATTCTTACATGGACCAGAAAACTAAGATTTATCACTTGTGCCAGATGGTCTTTTGAGTTTGGTGACTAAAATACAGAGCGCAAGAGGGGAAAACAGATCCATGCCAAGACTTGGCGCTCCAGGCCGTGGCTATGTGCCACCCTCGCCCACTGCCAGCTGTCCGGATCAGAGCGAGAGATCGCCCCGCCCCCCCACCCGGCATGGTGGTGTCTGCCAGCCACACGCTGCCACTTTGGGGGTTGCGTGCACTTGGCTTGACAGTGTTGGCATGGCGCGCCCAATGACTGCAGGAGGAACTTGCCCGCCCAGTTAATTGCCACCAGCGTCTGTTGGTATTTTGGCTGCGGCCCCCATCAGAGTGTGCCCCAGGCCCCGTGCTGCACGAAGTGCGGCACGATAGAGGGCCTGGGGGGTTAGGCGCAGGGTGGGGGGGATCCCAACAGGCGGGAAAGCAGAAGGGAGGGGCAGACAGAGCGGCGCCCCCACCCACGGAGCGACCAAAAGGAGACACAAGGAGGGAAAAGCAAGGTGTGAAAGTAGCAGGGGGGTGGGGGGACAGGAAGGGACACTGCGGCCCAAAATCACCACAACAAAAGGCGGAAGGGGGATAAATACCCCAGAGAAGCAGGAGCAAGACACAACCAGGTTAGGAGCTCACCTCACTCGGGTAAGCTCCCAGCCCCTGGTTAAAGGCGGTAAAGGATTCGTTTTGTCGCTTTCGCCTCTGCGGGCTTAAGCGGCGTGGTGTCGGTTCTTCCTCTTGGTTTTGCCTCTACGGGCTTTATTGAGAAAGAGACCGCCGGTGGAGCAGAAGGAAGGAAGACTCACCTCGTCGGGTCGGAGAACGGGACCACGAAGCAAGAAGACCGGAAACCCAGTGCATCGGAGGCGGCGGTCGGAAGCAGGAGAAGCCGGGAGAAGCAGTCACGCCATCGCCGGCTAGGAGAGTCTGCAGCAGAGGCGGCGGTCGGAAGCAGGAGAAGCCGTGAGAAGCAGTCACACCATCGCCGGCTAGGAGAGTCTGCAGCAGAGGCGGCGGTCGGAAGCAGGAGAAGCCGGGAGAAGCAGTCACACCATCGCCGGCTAGGAGAGTCTGCAGCAGAGGCGGCGGTCGGAAGCAGGAGAAGCCGTGAGAAGCGGTCCCGCCATCGACGGTTCGGAGAGACTGCATCGGAGGCGGAGGTCGGGAGCAGGCGAAGCCGGGAGAAGCGGTCCCGCCATCGCCGGCGAGGAGAGACAGGAAAGAGGAATTAGGTGCCCGCGGAAGAGCCGAGGAGCAGGAGAAGCCGGGAAAGCGCATCGCGGAACAGGAGCACCGAAGAGGAGGAAGCAAGCGACCGCGGAAGGTGCGGAGGACGACGTCACGCATCGGAGGCGGGCATAAAGGCATACAGAAGGGGGCCTTAAAGGGGCAGCACACCACCAAGCGAGAGCGGCCCCAGTGGCCTGATGGATAAGGCAGTGGCCTACTTAAACCAGAGATCGTGGGTTCGAGTCCCATCAGGGGTGGATCCTGGAATTTCGAAAGAGCAACGAGGGGCAGGTGGCACAGGGAGTGAAGGCGCGAGTCGCACATCAGCGGCAGTGCCTGCGAACACAGGTTCGAAGCCCGGCAGGGGCAATCTCAGCCCGCCACCCTTCCGGATCAGGAAAAACACCCATCAACCAACGGCATTATTGATTTGTTTTAGCCAAGCCAGTTGCTGTGACACGGGCAGTAAGTGGCAGGATTGGCCCTGAAAGTAAATCATACAGCTCCAAAAAGATTACAAAAATTTTCACCAGAAGCAAGAAAAGGAGAGGAATGGAGGAAAAGCTAAGAAAAGCGCAGGAGTTCAGCGCATGGGCCAAAAAGGCAGAGAAAGATTATGGAGCTAAATGGGTCTTGGATGTGATACAGAAGGAGGAAAGGGCTAGGGCAATGTCGCCCCTGCTGCTGGAGGATTCCACAGACAGCGAGGAGGAAGCAGCGGTACCCCAAGGCCAAAAGAGGGCAAAAGGAACAGGGGAAGAGCTGCAAGAACCGGAGAGGCCCAGGAAGAAGCAGAAAAACAAGGGTATCTTAAAATTAAACAACAGTATTAAGCACAGCTGAGAGACCCGTGGGGCAAGTCATTCTCGGTTGGTGCCGATAGCACATGGAGCAGAACACAGAGTCCTGCGCAGAGCCGGTCGAGCTCAGGTTCGAATCCCGGCAGCATCAAACTCAACATATATCGAAGAGGCCCAAAGGCAATAATCTGGAAGGAAAAGCAAAAGGCGGAAACGTAAAATGGCAGAGGAAAGGAGCAGTAAGGTCGGAAGAAAGGGCTAAGGCAATGTCGCCTCGGCTGCTTGAGGAATCCGCTGGCAGCGACGAAGAAGCTGCAGTACCACAAGGTCAAAAGAGGTGAAGAGAGATCTCAAGGGAGCGACATGAAGAAAGACCAAGAAGAGCACAGGAATTCAGTGCATGGGCCAAAAAGGCGGAGAAGGAATATGGAGCGCAGTGGGTAATGAATGTGGTACAGTCGGAAGAAAGGGCTAGGGCAATGTCGCCTCTGCTGCTTGGGGAATCCGCTGGCAGCGACGAAGAAGCTGCAGTACCACAAGGCCAAAAGAGGTTAAGAGAGATCGCAAGGGAGCCACAAGACCCCGAGGATAAAACGGAAGAAAGGAACCACGAAAGGTATCGTAAAATTGAATAACAATATTAACAAAAATGATGAAAGTGTTAAATGCAGGTATCACGGCTCAGGATAAGTCGCCCAGAGCCAACAAGGGGAGAAGGAAGGAGTACAAAAATAGGGCAGGGGCTGCCATCCGAGGCAAATAGTAGCGAAGATGAAGAGAGGGATCACCTGCAGGCATGGGGGGAAACAAAAGGGGTAATAAGTAAAGAAAAACAGAAAGCGGATAAGGCAGGGGTAGGTCAGGGGGCAGGAGGTCAAGGGCCAACAGACAGCGGGGATCCAATAACACAAGGGCCTCCACAAAATACGGGTCCCCAGGGGTCACCTGCCATTGAAGCAGTAACTACGACAGAGCCGCCCGTAGTGAAATAACAGAGCCTACCTCAGTTATGGCTAAGTAGGCCAACGATAGGCAAGGATGCACAGGGTCGGTCCTTAAAGGCACAAAGCATGGTATAGCTATTATAGGAAACAATATGTTCAGAATGATTACGGTAACGAGTATAGGTACAACAGGAGATACGAGACTCCATATGACAGATCAAGGGAGCAGAATTCTCGGAGTAGAGAGGGCGGCAGAGCAACATATCCCCGACGGCACAAGGGGGTGGTAAAGGGAGTAACGGGACAGCGAGGTCGGAGCCAGCACTAGGAGGTGAACCCCAGCTTACCAGTGGCACCCGCAGGGTTCACCCATGTACCAACACAAGGGACAGTCATAGTCCCAGCAGGGCCACTCACTGGCACAGCAGGAAAGGAGGGTGACCCAGTATGGTGGGCCCACGGTTGGGAAGGACACCCAAGGCCAGTCCATGAAGGCACAGTCATGGCACATTAGGGAGAAGGTAAAGGAGAAAATAGGGAGAAAAGTGTTTATAGATATTTCTTTGAAGGGCCCGGATAGCTCAGTCGGTAGAACATCAGTCTTGCCCTGCTGGAATGCCAAAAGAGAGGACAGAATGCATCAATAGGGGGAGGATGAGAAAGGCGTATTAAGGTACCAAAGAGTTTTTTAAAAATAGATGGCGGTTTTTCAAATAATGTCCACTATTATACTGCAAAAATACCCAGAGGACGGGGTACCGTTGGGGAAATACCAGCAGAGAGTATTAAGGTACAAAGCATTTAGGGGGGGAAGCATGGAAAAATAGGACCACGAATTTAAGAAAGAAATGGTTTGCTTCCCAGATTTAGGTTGGAATGAGGAAAACTGCAACATGCACATGGCCCCAACACTTCAGGGGGCACCAATAGTGCCAAACTCAGGAGGGGTACCGCAAGGTACCAACCCACAGCCAATAGGACCCATAGGAGCAACAGCAGTACCAGTGGCAGGAAGGGGTACTGAGGAGGGCAACAGTCGTAAAGAGCTTCGACAGCTGGATGACTGCCTTTCAGACAAAAGCCGACAATTATATTACAGAAAACTCCCAGAGGGCGGGATAGCATTGGTAGCATATCAGCAGTGGGCGTTAAAAGTATACAAGGCATGCGGGGGGGATGCATGGAATGAAGCAGGAGCACGAGTTTAGAGGAGAAATGGATTGCTTTCCGGATATGGGTTAGGACTTTTTTTTTTGAACCTGACATATTTAACATAGTAAAAGAAGAGTTGATCAGGAAAAAGGAAGCACAGAAATGGCTAGGTATGCAAGAGGAGGAGGAATATTTCAGGGAGATATGTCTACATATGGGGCGTGCCAGCCCACGGCATATGGATAGAGGGGAGGTTCAGTCCGGCAAGGGGCAGTCTGCAAAAAGGGAGGAACAAGGCCACCGTGACAGAACGGCAAGCATTAGCTGAAAAGCTAAATACGGCGGGAATGGTTCACTAGCTGGGTAGCATTACGCGCAGCGGGAGGGGTGCTGAATAAAAAAGAAATAGCGGTGCAGTCGGATAACATGGCAGTGGTGCACGGGTCGAATAAAGGGGGTGCACCATGCCCAGCTGTAGTAAGGCTGTAGCTGTCACCTTGGCGCAGTTTCAGTGGCGAGAGGTGCAGGGAGCCAAGGCCGGGCACCAGAAAGGAGAAAACGCCCACGCCAAAGAAGGCATGGGTCCCATCAAAAACCCTGAAAAGGGAAGAACGGTTGACCGTAAAGGTTAACTCAAAAAGTATGTGAAGGCTTGGTAAGGGCATTGGCCAAAAGGAAAAGGAAAAGTGGAAATGTCAAAGAAAAGCTCTGGAAATAAGTGCAGAGAAAGTGTGTGAAGGTTTGGAAGAGGCATTGGCCAAAAGGAAAGAGAAAAAGTCCATTAAAAACCTGGAAAGGAAAGTACGGTTGACTACAAAGGTTAACTCAAAAGGGAAAGAGGATACAGGACGGGTCATAAACAAGCGAGCAAGGAACGCCCTAATGTACAAAACAGGTAAGCAGTACGAGAAGCAGGTAATAAATGCAGTGGCGAAAACAGGAGCACAGGAGGTGGGCGTAATTTCGGCAAAAAGGGGTTGAATGTTGGGAAGAGGCATTGGCCAAAGGGAGAAAGAAAAGCTGGGCCGAGTCATACCATGGGGTTTTTTCAGGGCAGGGGAACTAATGGCCCGTAACACGATAGATGGGGAGAGCCAGGCGAAAAGCAAGGTTCGGATTCCAATAGGGGCGGGCTGACGCGCAGCATAGGCGAGTCATTAAGGGCAATAGCCCAATGTCGGTGGAATACCGAAATTTTCATGTCCGAAATAATTACCCGCAGAACTTGGTATGGGGCACGCTGACGGCAGGCCATTTGAGACGGCACGGGAAAAGCTAAACATAGCTGTAGGGAAATATTGTAGGAGCACGGGGTTACAGTTCATAAAACAGGGGCTGTCTCAAAATGACCCCGAGTGGTTCCATCAGGACGGGGTGCACTTATCCAACAAAGGGTTGGGCAGATCAAGGCTGGGGCAGATTTGCGGACAACATTTTTTCAGCGCTAGCGGCACAGGGTTACAAATAGGTAGGGCAGCAGGGTCACTGTTTTGGGGGGACCTGAGCGGTTTAGCCAAGCAACCCCTCAGGTGTGGCGGCACGTGTCCAGGAAAGGATGCCACAGGACATCGAAAGGGAGGCCAAAGGAATGGGGGCATCCCAACCCCTGGACACGAGGTGCCCAAAAAAGTGCTGATTACTGTACAGCGGTCATAACCAGTGTACAGTGCCATTATTTGTATATAATAAAGGCCTACGGCCATTTTTAATTTTCCACACAAACAGATCTATTGCGTCATCATTTATGGGACAGGGCACATTACAACAGGGTCAAGAGCAGGGGGGGGAACCCACACTACTCAGCCTATGCCCCAGGCCCCGTGCTGCACGAAGTGCGGCACGATAGAGGGCCTGGGGGGTTAGGCGCAGGGTGGGGGGGATCCCAACAGGCGGGAAAGCAGAAGGGAGGGGCAGACAGAGCGGCGCCCCCACCCACGGAGCGACCAAAAGGAGACACAAGGAGGGAAAAGCAAGGTGTGAAAGTAGCAGGGGGGTGGGGGGACAGGAAGGGACACTGCGGCCCAAAATCACCACAACAAAAGGCGGAAGGGGGATAAATACCCCAGAGAAGCAGGAGCAAGACACAACCAGGTTAGGAGCTCACCTCACTCGGGTAAGCTCCCAGCCCCTGGTTAAAGGCGGTAAAGGATTCGTTTTCCACCCAACCCACCCTACAAAAAAGGGAAGAAGAAAACCGGAACAGGAACGCCGAGTACTTCTGACGGTACACGGTAGAAGAAGAAAAAGTCGTAGGCGGCGGCACGTGTCCAGGAAAGGATGCCACAGGACATCGAAAGGGAGGCCAAAGGAATGGGGGCATCCCAACCCCTGGACACGAGGTGCCCAAAAAAGTGCTGATTACTGTACAGCGGTCATAACCAGTGTACAGTGCCATTATTTGTATATAATAAAGGCCTACGGCCATTTTTAATTTTCCACACAAACAGATCTATTGCGTCATCATTTATGGGACAGGGCACATTACAACAGGGTCAAGAGCAGGGGGGGGAACCCACACTACTCAGCCTATGTAGATTCCCGGCCTGCAACACGCTGGCAGCCCCTTGAACTGAGCTGGTGCCAGAGGCGTGGGATATTTTATCCACTGGCTGCAGAACTAATTTCCGGCCTAGCTCAGAAACGCTTGAAGCCTTCAAGCAGGTGCCCAGTAGCAGCGTGGAAATATGTGCCCCTCAATAATGGGGGCCTGGGGAATGTGTGAAATCAGTGAATTGTGTTCATCTAATGCTGCACGCATACCTTGTACCAAGGGTCGAAGTGGGCGGGAACTAATGGGTACGACGTCCCCCTACTTTTCTTTGAAATGACCAATCGTTCTCTTATCTTTTTCTGAACAGACCACCGTTCGTGAGAGCGGGAGAAGGTCACTTATGTAACAGTCCCTTACGGGAACTTGAACCCGTGTTTTGCATGTGACATACTCCTGTCATAGCTATGCTCGGGACCTAAGTCCCAATGCCCAACCACCACAAAAATCGCCACTGCAGTGATCAGCGAGCGTTTGTCGTCTGCAATTCAACATCATGCAATATCTCTGTGGGCAGTGCTATGTGTGAGAAATGGGGGCGGGCGTGTGGGGTTTGGCATGTCCCCTACGAACTGCCAATGGAGCGGTGATTAGAAATGGGGGTGGGGGTGCATAGAGCTTCATGCTCTCGGGGAACAATGACTCAAAGAAATTGTGATTTTAAGGTGTGTTTTTTTCACTAACTTTCTTTCAATCTTGGTAGCAGGTCTGTAAACACACTGGTGGGGGTTGAAGTGGAGGAGACATAGGACTCCAGCTAGGGGGGGCTTAATATTGGGGGAGAGTGGGCTGAGGGGGTGCGCTGGGGCGAGGAGACTTTGAGTGGGGTGCTAGAAGGGGGAGCATAGCGCACTTTGACCCTGCTTTTTACCCATAATACGCTCAGGACAATTGTGTGCAGTCAGTATAACAGACGTCGATGACAACTGACTTCAAAGGTTGACTGACGAGGTAGTGTTAGCCCACGGAATGGCCATTAGGCCAGAGTTTGTTCCCAGCGATGTAGCCAGAATTGTTCTGCAGGTTTACCCTAGAAAGGACTCCCCCAAAATCAGGGAGAAATACTTAATGAATTGGAGTGTTTATTTTTCACTCCCTGCCATGATCAGGGCACACATTGAGCTTGTGTCGGCTGCTGGCTGGACCCTGAGTAACACAGGCCAAAATCTCTCTCTGAATCACTATCTTCAGGGACGTCACTTCACCAAAATGCCAGGGGTAGCGGAAGTGACATCACATGACCCTTGACCTCTGATGACATCACAGGAAGTGATGCCATTTGACCCCACACCTAAGTGATATCAAAGGAAGCGATGGAACACGACCTTTCACCCCTTGACAAAACAGGAAGTGGCATCACATAGCATTGTTCCTAAATTCGCTACGAAAAATGTGGTTTCGATGTCACCATAATGTGATATAAATTTCATACAAAAATGGATCGCCATATATATATCGTTCAGATCAGTGTGTATAGGCCCATGTTACCAAATTCTTGTGAATGCAAGCAGACGTCCATGACCAAATGATAATGATGTCTTATTATATAATACATTTACGCTTAAGTGCTTTATATAGGACAAGCATACATACAATATCACCCAACCTGTGTTGGCACTCATTTATCGACCTCAGAAGGATGAACGGCTGAGTTGAAGTGTTTAAGAACAGACCACCACCTGAAGTGTACCTGAAATAAACCTTTAATGAGTCTAGCAATTATTGTATAGAATTCCAGAAAGACAAATGATTTGTAATTCTTATTCTTTCATATTTTGGGTCACTGCTGAAAGTGTTAGACTTGTGGAACTCCTTTTTTAAAAAAAATGCCTGAACAAGAATTTCAGCCACTCCAGAAGCTTGCATTAAAAAAAAGAAAAAAAATGTTTTTTTCTTTTTTTTCCAGGGGTAGCAAGGGAGACCTCAGGGGTCGCAGTTGCGACCCCCAAATGACGTCCATGACTATCTTGCTATCCTCTCTCTCTCTGCTGTGACTTTCTCTCCCTCTCTTGTTGCTTTGTCTATCTCCAACTCTCTCCCCTCTACTCGCGCTCTCTGTTTCCCTTTCTATCGCTCTTTGTCTTTGTGCACCCCCTCACTTTCTCTCTCTCTCCCCCCTCTATCCATTTGTCTCTATCCTCCTGCCTCTCACTTTCCCTCTTTGCTCCCACTCTCCGTTTCCCTTTCTCTCGATCTCTTTGTGCTCTCTCTTTCTCCTGTGCTCTCTCACCCCCCTCTCTATCCCTTTTCCTCTATCCCTCTGCCTCCGCTCTCTGCTCCCGCTCTGTTTCCCTTTCTGTCGCTCTCTCTCTTTGTGCTCGCTATTCCTTTCTCTCTCGTTCTCTCTTTCTTGCTTTCTCACTCTCTCTCCCTCTGCTCCCACTCCATTTCCCTTTCTCCCGCCCTCTTGTGCTTGCTCTCTCTCGCTCTCTCTCTCTTTCTCTCAATCTCCATCCCCTTTCCTCTCTATCGCCCTAACTAAGTGCCTCTTATACTCCCCTCTGGGCGCGTGAGTCACGTGGTCGGGTGTGCGTTTGCTAGGCCACCCTAGCCGCTGATAAGAGCAGAATAGCCAGAAGAAAAACACAGCTACCTAATTGTGAGGGGGTGCTGTTTATTTACAGTTATAAGCAGAGGTCAAAGTGGGGGGAACGACGTTCAAAGGGGAACAAAGTAAGGGTGCTTCCCTTACTTTATGCGACCCATAATACCGCTCCAGGACGGCACCTTTTAAAAAAAAAATACACTTTTTTGTTATTATTTCATCCCCATTGGGGAATCAAACCTGAGCCCTGTGTTGGATGAGGATTATTCATTTCAAAGGGGCTGCTTGGGATACAAAACCCATTCCCAAGCTGCCAAAACCCCCACCTGCGTATGAATGGCTGCAGGCGCAGCCTTGTTTGCAGCAGTGGGAGGGGTGTGTCTGTGTCTGGCCATGTTCTTTAAGAGGAGGGAACCGAGGATGGTGAAGCGGGGGCTGAGTGATGGTGCATGCAAAATGAAGGTGCATGCTGAGTGAAGGTGCATGCTGAGTGAAGGTGCATGCTGAGTGAAGGTCAATGCTGAGTGAAGGTGCATGCTGAGTGAAGGTGCATGCTGAGTGAAGGTCCATGCTGAGTGAAGGTCCATGCTGAGTGAAGGTGCATGCTGAGTGAAGGTGCATGCTGAGTGAAGGTGCATGCGGAGTGAAGGTGCATGCGGAGTGAAGGTGCATGCGGAGTGAAGGTGCATGCGGAGTGAAGGTGCATGCCGCGTGAAGGTGCATGCCGCGTGAAGGTGCATGCCGCGTGAAAGTGCATGCCGCGTGAAGGTGCATGCCGCGTGAAGGTGCATGTTGAGTGGGACAATGACTCACTAATGGATGCCATTTAAATGCATTTTCTTTCATTGTGGTTTCTTCTTGTTTTACTAGAACTGTTGTAAAACACAATGTTCGGGGTGGAGTGGAAGGCAGGGAGTGGAGGAAGGTTTGAATGGGAGAGGGGTGACAGTGAGTATGAGAGGAGTGGGCAGAAAAGGAGGCGGGGCAGAGGGCACACAGTTCCACTGCTCTTTGTTTTTACTCTTCGTCCACTGGTTATTAGAAGGTTGAGAGCAGTGGCCTGGATAATTAAACATCGCCTCGGTGGTCTCGGAAGAAGCAGCCCTTTCCAAGATGGGGGGACATTTTAAGAGACAAAATGGTGAGTGTATTTACATGAAAAGAAGCTACTAAAAAAGATACATTGATTGCAAACCGTCTCATTTTAAAATGTTGATTTCTAGAGATCCCTTCCACTTTGCTCTGAACCCTGTTGTTTTTGCATTGCAAAGTACATTATCAAAACCTAGAGTACCCATTCTGGGAAAGACACGCCATCTCTCTGTGCATCAAATTCTAAGTATGTGCAAAGCACCAGAAGAGTGTTCTGCCTCCTATGGTTCACAGCCGCCCATGACACGCTGCCTTCTGTAATCCAGGCCGCCCCGGACCATACCCCCTAAGACTGCTCCAGGTTCAACGGCTCGCGTTCGAGGCCCTCATGCTTCCGTTAATGTACTCTGTAAAATGCTCACTGCTCCTCGAAGCCAGGTTTGTGTGTCTTCAAAATCCTCAAACCAAACAAATGATAATTGTAAACCATGTTAAGCGCTTTTACGGCAGATGACAGAGTTACCGAATGTAGTTGACTATTGACTGGAAAAGGGGAAGTTCTTGGCGCTGCACACGGCCAGCGAGTGGCCGTGGGGGCAGAGCGCCCCTCTGGGGTATTTAAGGGGGCAGGGAAGGTTCGAGAGGCAGGCGACGGTTCGACTTGGCGATTGTCCGAGCCTTCCCTGGTAGTAGCTGGGCCTTGAGGCAGGCGGAATAGTAAGGTGAGGTAGGGGAGTGTGGGAAGAGCGGGCGGTTAGGTTTAAAAAAAATAAAAAAATAAAGGGAGAGGTATAGTTCAGTGTTGTGCTCACATTTATAGGAGGGGTGCCGTAGATAAGACACCCCTCGCTTTTTACCGTGGGTCCCCGTATCTCCCGGTCTCATCTCGGGAGCAGTGCAGGGGGTGGGGGCTGTATGGCTCCGGGTGTGCCTTGAAGGGGTGTCGGCGTGTGGTGTCCTCCGTTCGTGTGCCAGCAGGGTGGGGGGGCCTGGGGAGGGATTGTGCGCGGGCTAGCTCCTTTTTCCCCTGCAGCTCCGCTGTTTGTCTCCCGGCTTCGGCGCCAAGTGTGGGCGCGGTGTCAGCGCCTTTCAGAAAGGGGGCCTGTTAAACGGGCAGTGTGTGTTTTCTGGGAAGCGTGCGGTGCGGCCTGAGCACCGCTAGGTGGCAGTGTGCCTGGTCATTGCTACAGCAATAGTTGGTGCCTGTGCTGTGGTTCTGGGCTCTTTGTTGGGGAGCTTGGTAAGGTAGAAGGGTGGGGGTGGTTACAGGGTGAATATAAAAAAAAAAAAAAAAGTTTTGTTAGGGTTTTATAAAAAAAAAAAAAAAATTATATAATAGTTATAGTAAATAAATACTCAAAAAAAATAAAAAAAAATTATAATAAATCAAATAAAATAAATAAATAGATACATAATTAGGGAAGTACATATTCTGTCTGGGGTGTCATAGTACCAGTAGGTTATTATTGTTTAATTTTGCTCGGTGCTAGGTTAGCAGGGTTGGCATTTTTGGCGTAGGTCCACGGGTAGGTTTTGGCTCGGGGGCTTAGTTAGCTATCCTGACTGGGAATACCCCTGGTGCACAACTAGATTGTTGCGGCACAAAGTTGGGCCGGGGAGCTGGCAAGGAGGGTTTGGTCGATGCCAGGGCACTGAGGGAGGCCCTGGCAATAATTAGCAGGGCATCTAGGGCCCAGCTGGAGGGGGTGGTGGGGGAGGTCACGGTTGAGGGGGAGACAAGTGGGGGTAGGCCGCAGCGCAGAGCGGCAGCCGATGGGGCTCTCGCGGCAGTGGTGGCTTGCACCCCCGCGGCGGGGAGAGGAGGTGTGGGAATCCGGGGGCAGGAGGTTGAGGAGGGAGATAGACAGGAGGGCGTCTGGGGACGAGATGACTTCGGGTGGGCAGCCATGTGGGGAGGTAATGAAGGATAGCTCTAAGGAAGCAAGGAGTGCTCAAAGGGAGGGGGCTCGAGGGAATAACGGCGGTGCTAAGGATGGGGCACAGAAGGGGGTGCAAGGGCAGCGGGGAAGAGGGGGGAAATACCTACGGAAGAGTGCGGGTGGGAGAAGGAGAGGGAGCTCCCCATCAATTGATGTGGATAGGGCGGGGTGCGGAACGGCCCCCCCGGGTAGGGTGAGTGAGGGCGGAAGGCGCTGCGCAGCCCCCGCTGGTCAAATGGAAGTAGAGGGTTTAAGAGCGGCCCCTACTCGGTCAGCGTACGGAGAGCCTAGAGGGTGCAGCACGGCCCCTAGCAATGAAGAACCCAGGGTGGAGGTTGGAGTGCCTCGCCCGAGAGAAGAGGACCAGGCAGGGGTTTCCACGGCCCCGCCGAGAAGACGTCAAAGGAGTGGTGGGGTGGACACCCCGGGCTCGCAGGAGGATGAGCAACTCGACTGGGGCACGAGCTCGCAGCCACAATGGTATTTGATGGGTGATGAAATGGGTTTGGAGGATTATGTGGGGCAGTGGGAGGTGGATGTTTATAGGTTGGCGGGGGTAAGGGGAGAGGAGAGAAGAAGTTGGGCTTGGGATATGGAAAGACAGGTGCAGGGGGGTCGGGGGCAAGCGGGAGGGGGAAAGGTTGGCTGGGTGAGTCTGCTGACATGTTTTGTCCCCGCAGTAGGAGCCCGATAAGGAAGGAAATGAGGAGCATTGGTGTGGACGCAAGGCAGCAGACGGCGGGTGCAGAAAGAGGTGAGCGGGAAAGGGAATGGTCATCTGCATGGCAGAGAGGGGTCCCAGGAGGGGGGACGGGAAACGAAGGGTCGGGTTTGCAAGGGCTGAGGAAAGAAGTTGGTGTACAGGCCATTGGAGCCTTGGGGGTTGAGAAGAGCATTTGCTCGGTGGAGATTCAGACGGACAAGGTGGTGGAGCCATTGGGGCTCGAGGTGCAAGGGGGAAAAGAAAAGGAGGTTGAAGTGAAAGGAAAGGAGAAAAAATTGCCATACATGGGGATAACAAAACCGTTGGGGGCGCACTTGATGGCGGCGACCAGGGAAAAGATTCAGGCGGGGGAATTTGTAGATGTTTTTAAATTGTGCCATAGGGAAGTGAGAGCTAAGGAGGGGTCTAAAGAAGAGGAGAGGGAACTGGCTGCGCGACCAAGGGTACCGGTGACCATTGAGAATTCGACGTCGGCATTTATCATTTATGCCAGTGTTTATTGTGAAAAATTTCCTGAGCGTTGTGTGGCCCTGCTTAAATATATGGACATAATTAGGAAGGCTTTCACGAGTTTTGGGGGTTTTGCATGGGTGAGGTATGACGAGGAATTCAGAGCGAGAATGGCGGAGGACAGTCAAGCAGTCTTATTGGAGATAGACATGGATCTTTGGCTGCAATGGATGGCTCCAACGAGGCCTTCCCCAACATTGCATACTGCAAGTGGGCTGCCGGTGCCCTTCCGGCCCTTTCTTGGTCGCCCCGCCCATGAAGGGGCAGGGGGCAGAGGGCAGTCCTCAGCGGCATGTTGGGCGTTCAACAAGGACGGCTGCACTAGGACCCTGTGTAGGTTCAGGCATGAGTGTAGCAAGTGTGGTGGAAAACACCCGCTTACGCAGTGCTTCCAACAGGGAGACAGGGGGAGGGGGAGAGGTTTGGGCAGTGGGGTTGTGGGGAAACGCTTTTACGCCAATTAAGGTGGGGGTTCTGCAAAAATGGTTGCAATTTTATCCGGACAGGGTTGGGGTGAAGATTTTGAGTGAAGGGTTCTGTCAAGGTTTCAGATTGGGGTATCAGGGCCCAAGGGTGCGCCGGTGGGCTGAAAATCTGAAGTCAGCCAAAGAAAATGAGGTAGTGGTAAGGCAAAAATTGAACAAAGAAATAGCGTCGGGAAGGATCGTGGGGCCATTTGATGACCTGCCGGGTGACCTAGTGATATCCCCATTGGGGGCGGTGCCCAAGAAAGCTCCGGGGGAGTTTCGGTTAATACACCATTTGTCTTGGCCGGAGGGCATGTCGGTGAATGATTTCATTGCCCCGGAAGAATGTGGGGTTGTGTATGCAAGTGTTGACCAGGCAGTGGAGCTGGTAAGGAAAGAAGGGCGGGGGGCCTTCATGGCCAAGTGTGACGTCAAAGCGGCGTTCAGGTTAATGCCGGTGCACCCGGAGGATTTTTGGTTGCTAGGTTTGCAGTTTGAGGATCGCATATACATAGACAAAGCCTTGCCAATGGGGTGCGCAATTTCCTGTGCGCTGTTTGAACGTTTCAGCTCATTCCTACAGTGGGTTTTTTCATTTTAATCGGGTTGGGAGAGTGTGCTGCACTATTTGGACGATTTTCTGTTCATTAGCGGGGCAGAGAGAGAGGGTGAGTACAGAGGGATGCTAAAGTTGTTCCAGGAGCTAATGGGGGAGTTGGGGGTACCGTTAGCGGAAGACAAAACAGAAGGGCCTGCAGTGGTATTGACATTTTTGGGAATTAAACTGGACTCGGTGGCTATGACCTCACGCTTGCCGCACGACAAGGTGAGCAGACTGGTGGTGTTACTGGAAAAGGCAGTGGGGGCCAAGAAAATGACGCTGGTTGACATGCAGAGATTGGTAGGGCATTTGAATTTTGCATGTAAGGTGGTAGCCCCAGGGAGGACGTTTTGTAGGAACATGGCGAGGGCTATGGCAGGAGCAAAGTGCCCACATCACCGGATAAGAGTATCGGGGTCAGTGCGGGAGGACTGCAGAATCTGGCTGCGTTTTTTGGAGAAGTTTAATGGGGTGTCAATGTGGTTGCATGGGGACCCGGTGACATGGGAGGTACAGATATTTTCGGACGCGGCAGGAGCGGGCGGTTTCGGAGTGTTTTGGGGGGGGAAATGGTGTGCGGAGAAATGGCCTGAACTGTGGTTGAAGGAGGGGAGGAGTATAGCATTCCTTGAGTTTTTCCCACTATTGGTGGCATTGGAGCTGTGGGGGAAGGATTTGCGGGATAGGAAAGTGAATTTCAATGTGGACAATGAATGTGTGGTCCACGTGGTAAACAGGCAGTCAGCAAAGGCTCAGAGGGTGGCGAGACTCATGAGGGAGTTTGTGCTGAGATGCATGGAACTGAATGTGGTGTTTAAGGCAACACATGTGCCGGGGAAGGATAATGGCATCGCTGATGCATTATCTCGTTTTCAATGGCAGAGATTCCGTGGATTGGCTCCAGAGGCGGATCAGGAGGGGCAGCAGATTCCCGAAGAGCTGTGGAAGATAGGAAGATGAGAGCGCTGGCTTTGGTGGAGGGTTCATTGGCCGCGGCATCTAAGGAGGCGTACAGGAGGGCATGGGAGGATTTTATTGGGGGGGGAGCGCGTAGTTGGAAGGGCACATGGGATGCGGAAGAGAGAAGGAGGGACGATGTTGTGAACTTCCTCCTGAGGTGTATGGACAGGGGCTGGTCAAGAACGACTATAGCAGGGAAGTTAGCAGGAATTGCTTTTTACGGGAAGTGGTTTTGGGGTTTTCAGCCGAGTGGGGGGGGAAACGGCGAGTAGGATGTTGGAAGGATGGGCAAGGGAACGTAAGAGGGATAAGGACAGGAGGAGGCCGATATCGGCGGAATTGCTGCAGAGGTTGGTTAAGGCAGTAGGGGGAATTTGCTGGTCGGTATGGGAGGGGGAGCTGTTTGCGACATGTTTTACGTGGTTATTTTTCGGGGCGTTTCAGGTGTCGGAGTTGGTGGGGGGAAAAGGAGGGTCTGGGGGTCTGCAGTGGGAGGATGTGCACATTACAGAATTGGGTTTGGACATAAGGATTAATAAGTCTAAAACGGACCAGAAAGGAAAGGGTTCCTGGGTTTTGTTGGGGCGGGGGAGTAAGGATTTATGCCCAGTGCTGGCAGGTAGGTTGTGGAAGGAGCGGTGTGGGGTGAAGACAGGCTTGGTGTTCAAGCATGAGGATGGGTCATCGGTTTCAGCGGCACAAGTTTTGGCGGTACTGCGGAAGGCTCTGCGGGTTTTGGGAGAAAAGGGTGAGGATGTTGGCACACATTCATTCAGGATGGGCGCAGCATCGGAGGGTAAGAGGTTGGGTTTCACGGAGGATAAGGTGAAAAGTTTGGGACGGTGGAAGTCTGGGAGGTACAAGGGGTATGTCAGGGATTTTCATAAGGGGGATTGTTGAAGGATGGGGGTATAGGTGGGGCTGACAACAACGTGGGGTTTTGGTATTGTATTGTGGTGGTAATTTTGTAATTTCTTTTTCAGATGCTGTGCGAAAGGAGGGGGAGTTGGCGCAAGTGTGGATTGTCGGCCATTCAATTGTTAAATGGGCTGGGAAAGAAGCGGAGAAAAGGGTTCTGGGCAGGCAACTGGGGTGTAGCTATAAGGATGTGGTGGTAAAATGGCACGGGTTAGGGGGCCTGCGCTGGGACCAGTTGCTGCCTATGCGGGCAGGGTTGCGGGAGCGCTACGGGGCGCCGGAGGTGTTGATCATTCACGCTGGGGAGAATGACTTGGTGAGGGATACTGGGGTGGCCCTACTAAGGAAAATGAAAAGGGATTTGGTCTGGGTGCGGGAAATGTGGCCTCAAGCGGAGGTGTTGTGGACCAAGTTGTTGCCGCGTAGAGTATGGAGGGGAGCAAGGAGCGAGGGTGCTATAGAGCGGGCTAGAAGGGGATCAACAGAGAGATGGTGAGGTTTTGTGCCTCTGTGGCAGTACAGGTGATGGAACATAAGGAAATAGTGTATGAGGACTTTATGATTTTTAGGGGGGATGGGGTGCATTTGTCGGTTTATGGGAACAATCACTATTTGGCGGACTTGTGCTGTTGGCTGGGAGATTGGTTGAAGAGTTGCAAATAAAGGAAGGTGGTTGGGGGGGTGGGGCAGAAAGAACACCTCGGGGGAGGGTTTTTCAGGTGCCGGGGGCATGGCCCCTTTTGATGTGGGCGGAGGGAAGCACGATGGGGGAATGACACGGGAATGGAGGGGGTGGTGCTGTTTGCACAAGCGGGCCACCCCGGGGGAACAGGTATTGAGCCTGGAGGGGCATGGCCCCAGGGAGAAAGCAGGACGCCTGGCAAAGGGGTAAGGAGATGGTATGGTCCAAGGGACAGTTAGGGAGGAAATGGCTTTAATTAATTATTTAATTGTTGGGGGAAATGAAAATGTGTAATTAGTTAATTGGTGGTTTAAATATTTCTTTAGTCTGTAAGGCCATGGAGCCAGGTAAGCGTTAATTGTAAGCTTGGGCCTGTCACATTAAAGCGACCTTTTCCACTTTTAAATGAGTCTGGGTTTTTGTGCAGTAAGCCAAAAGGGGGGCCCCGGGGAGAACGCAAAGCGTTTCCCCCCGGGGAAGTTTTTGGCGCTGCACACGGCCAGCGAGTGGCCGTGGGGGCAGAGCGCCCCTCTGGGGTATTTAAGGGGGCAGGGAAGGTTCGGGAGGCAGGCGACGGTTGGACTTGGCGATTGTCCACCCCTCCCACCCCTTCATTTTGGTTTAGGTTTGGGGTTTGGTTTATTAAAGGTGGGGGGAGGACTATGGGAGGTTGGTTGGTTGGGTTTTTTTACGTCCCAGGTCGGTTTGTGAGGGAGTTTTTTGGTAGGTTAAGGCGCGACTGGCTGGTAGTTTTGTGTGACAGGTCGGGGCAGTAGAGAAGTTGTGATGTAAAATTTCTGTTGTTGATGTGGCAGGTCAGACTGGCTGCAGGTCGTAGGAAGGGAGAGATTGGTGTAGAGGCGAGTATGAGGGGGATTGAAGGCGGTCTGGGCTCCGGGGGCATGGCCCCTTTTGATGTGGGGGGAGGGAAGCACAATGGGTGAATGACACAGGAAAGGAGGGGGTGGTGCTGTTTGCACAAGCGGGCCACCCCGGGGGAACAGGTATTGAGCCGGGAGGGGCATGGCCCCAGGGAGAAAGCGGGACGCCTGGGAAAGGGGTAAGGAGATGGTAGTGTCCAAGGGACAGTTAGGGAGGAAATGGCTTTAATTAATTATTTAATTGTTGGGGGAAATGAAAATGTGTAATTAGTTAATTGGTTGTTTAAATATTTCGTTAGTCTGTAAGGCCATGGAGCCAGGTAAGCGTTAATTGTAAGCTTGGGCCTGTCACATTAAAGCAACCTTTTCCACTTTTAAATGAGTCTGTGTTTTTGTGCAGTAAGCCAAAAAGGGCGGCATTGCTCGCTGGCTGCAAGAAGTCTATTGGCCATCTTCTGAGTGAAGGCACCGGGGAAATGCTGTCAGGTTCCCAGGTGAAAGCAGTGTCCATTTCAGATCCAACGTTTCGGACACAGTATTCGAGTGAGGGCTGTGTGAGTTTGGCCCAAATACCTGGCCCTCATCTCCAAAGTGTGCATCCCTGGGAGCCTTCTGAGGTCACGGGACACCTGACTTACCCCACATGATCAGAAATGCTACTAGTTTAGGGCAAACGTAATGCTGCGTTTTTGTGGCAACCCGGCTCTGTTTCCAGAAGATTCTAAAGTAAGTCATTTTTGCCATGGGCCTGGTTTATTTTGATTTACTCCTCAAAACTGAGGCTCAACTTGTTTTAAAACAACACCTATAGATTTTAACAGATGACTGATCTCAGAGTGAGGGCTATTGGGTGATTTGCCCAGGATGAAACGGCTCGGTCAAGTGGGTACACCGGGAATAGAACCCAGTCTATAGGCGGTGACGAGGTCCACTTTATCACTAGATCACCTATCCCTCTGGACACCAAGAGCCAATCAGCATGCACCATGGTCTGGCTCCAGATCACTGAGCTCGAGACGCTTAACCAGGTCTTCCTGCAAACGTATAGTTTATTTATTTATAACATTTTTGTAACGCCCAGACCCGGAGGTATCACAGTGTTTGTACAGGGTCAGCGGAGACAGGAAAATACAATACATTTGACCAAACATGTCTAAGATTCTGGAGGTGCGGTAGGGAGAAGGAGAAGGGGAGTGATGATGCTGCGGTGACATGCGTCTCGATGGGTTTGTCTACAAGAGTGAACGAGCTGCTCGGTTTGGCAGCAAGTTGAGATTTGTTTAGATTGATTTTATTGTGCAGTATATTGATCTTATTGGTGAGGTAGTCTTGGATAATAGTGCACTACAGTTTGTCAGCCCTGGTGTGGGTATTAGTAGGCACTGGTGACTCCAGTTTGCTTAGTATGGTGAATGGTTCCTTTGTGTTGGAGCTCAGTTTTGTGATTCTATTGTCATAGAAAGTTGCTTTGTGCTCGATGACTGCGTTTTTATAAGCTAAGGAGGCGTTGGAAAGGTTTAGGGAGCTGCCTGGGGACGGATGTCTCTTGGTGAGATGTTCAAGTGTGACGAATCAACTTCCGGGGCACCAGTGCTCCAGGGATGAATATCGGTTTCCAAATCATCAATCAACCCCCACACCTCTAGTACAACAGAAGGGATCCAAACAGGTTGGAGTACAGGTGGATTATAAGACCTCCTTGTCCAATTTTGGTAACGTGGACTGAACGGCAAGCTCATCTCCGCAAGCTTGTGGATCGTTGGTTAGTTGCAACACAGCAAAAGTACAATTATTACCCAATGATAAAAGGGACTGTCCAGTCAAGGTTGTAGACAAATATCTACTTTATTATTACTTCAACAGACAGTTCTAGCACACTTGTTACGCTCACCTGGCTCCCACAGAGGCATCGATCTGGACTGGACTGCTGCGGTCTCCACCAATGTGACGCGTAGGGCCGAGATGACGGACTGGACTGGCCCACCTAGCTTTGTTTGCTTGGCCCGTTGGAATATTCTTCTGCAAGTGGAGAAAGGGAATTAACCACCTGTGGAGTTGAGCGTAAATCCCCACACCCCACTGTTCTCCCCACTGATCACCTTGGATGTTCCCTCTTATAGTCTCACCTGATGATTTGAAAAGATGAGCTCTCGATCCTGCATTGAGCGCAGGGGGGCGTAGATAACCAGTTGCTTCACTGGCTCGAAGGAATTGGTGAGTTCCAGGACAATATTGACTCCGATATTCCCGGCAAGACGCCGTAAGTATGTAGTTCGTAAGAGTTCAAATGCCTGACTTTCACCCCTGTCCGATTCCTTGCAGGTTGCAGCGTGACCCTACTGAAGAGTTCCTCGTGGCAACCGGTAATGTTCTGGTAAGGATTTGTATTATCCAACACAGTTCGATAAAATAATGTCCATATGTAACCTGTTGCTTTCTCCCTTATTCAGGCGCTGAGAGAAAGTATGAAGTCTCGGGGAATAATGCCTCTGGCGGTAAAATGAGGTAAGTCTTTTGTGGTGAGGAGGGTTCCCCTTGTTAGTCCCTTGTTTCACCTTGCTGTCCTTTTGTTTCCCCTTAGGGGCCGGGGTTCGGCTAGGGTGCAATGGAAGCTGCGCCGACCCGTGAAGAAGAATAGCACCCCCGGTGGTAAAATCAGGTAAGTCTATGGGGGGTATTCCTATGTGTATTCCCTTGGCTCACCTTGCTGTTCTTGTCTTCTCCTTAGGTGCCGGAGTACGGCGGTAACATGCAGGAGGATGCAGTGAAATGTGAAGATGCTGCGAAGGCTGGTGAGTTCAGCGCGGCGCTGCAGCAGGCGAGGTGACCGCATATAATAACTTATTTCTTCCAGCTCGAAGGCGCGATGGATCGGGAATTCAGGTAAGGATCAAAGGTATTGCTCTTGTTCTAACCTTTTCTCCTTCATTCTCCCTTTTTCTAGGAGCTCCAAACTCGAGGCGGGCGTGGCAGAAGACTGGATGCAGACTTGCAGGCACGGTGAGCGTTACGCTGCTGGATGCAGAATAACGCGAAGCGTGTGCTGCTCTTCGGGCGTGGTTTAAATAGCCTCCAAAGTAGTCCCAGGTAAGTATTCCTCCCCAGCCCCACCCGAGTAAAAGAATAGTCCCTAGGTAAAATAGTCCCTTCCAAGCCTCGTTTGGCTTGGAGCTCTTGCAGCATGGTCTGCATCAGGTAAGTTTGCAGCATGGTCTGCATCAGGTAAGTTTGAATCTATGAGCTTGGCACCTATGGCGCCAGGACTGACTCTCCATATGAGGCTGGTGCCATAGGCGCCAGGACTGCACCCAAATAGCCCCTAGCGGGGGTTGTTGGGCTTGCTTGGGGTAACTTGATGCCTGGACTTGGTCTGGGTCCCCAGGGGTAGGCATCATGACAACACTACAATCACAACCTACCCTGTAAAGGAACACAGAGGTCCGACAGTTTCACAAAGGAAAGGGATGCACTATGGATACTGACAGGAGGGTAGTTGGTAAAGAAATCAGTCTTACTGTTCAATGTTATTTGGTTCCAGCACCAAGGGAGCAAAGGGTCGTAACTGTCTCTAGAGGCCTTCGGAGAAGGACCAGGGGGGCAGAACCACAATGTACCTGGTGCTGAAGATGTTCTTGGTGCTCGACAGCGTCAAGGCGGTTCCAGGGTGCTTTGCAGTCCGTGAGAGACAGAGTTAGTGGCGGGAGACAGCTGCGGTTACCAGGAGGCAGTCAGTCCGGGAAGTGAGGTTAGACGGAGGTCTGCAGGCTGCCCAGCGTGGCAGCTTGGGGCCAAGAATCATCGTCCAGGTGCTGGTTGGTGGATCTGGAATGCTGGTCGAGGAGGCTCAGATAGCTCTTGCAACTGCGGTGTGACAACAGCGGTGCAGCCAGATGTGGTTCGAAGACTCGACTGTCTCGAAAATGTCCTTAAAAGATGGATGCTGGATGATGCTTGTGTGACACTCCTCCTAGCTTCTTCGCAGGGCTCGTGTCCTTTCAAGGCGGACGGGCCAAAGCTCAGGAGAGTGATTGCAGGCAACAGCCTTGTCCTTTGTCCAGAGACTCTCGGGCACTTTCCACCTAGGAAGCTTGCTGGCAGAACCTAGCAGGGCACGGTGTGTGCTGGCTGTATACTGGTTCTGGAGCTGCTGGACTGGTCCTCCGAGTCCGGTATCTCCCTCTGTTTCCTGGAAGATGTTTAGAGTAGGGATCTTGCTTCCCACTTGGAACTCCTGGACTTTCTTCACTGGCGGAAGATGTAAGGTAGATTGTACCTTCAACTGGGGTCCAAATGAGTCCTTCTTCTTACTCCTTTCAAAGTCCTCAGATGATCTGCTAAGTGAGGGGTTCAGCCCTCTTTTTTAAAGCAAAATGGGCCCCATTGATTGGTGCAGACTAAGATCACCTTAATGAACCAATCCTGGGTCCCCACCCACAATCTTCTGTTATGCATGAGGCCAGGACCAGAGTGCTCTGCAACAGGACAGACAAGGGGGCGACAACATTTACTTAAGTCGCACCAATCCCCCGTCTGTTGTACAGCAAAGTGTCTGGTTAACTGAGCCCAGATGCGTAGCCAGGATTGTCTAACTAGAGGGGCCTGGTGCTAATGTGGTTGGGCCCAACACAGTGATATTAACATCTGTAAATGCCCCCACAGTGCTGCTGAGTGGGCATTTACGGATGTTCGGTGACCCGTGCCTGGTCCGGCCCGGCCCTGTCTACACCTCTGACTGAGCCCTCTGTGACTCTTGATTAAAGCACAGGGTTCCCTTGAAATGTGTGCTTCCCAGAGTACATGTGACTATGTGTTTTATGCGGGTGGCAGATGGACTGTGTGTTGAATGGCCTCACACAGTTCTCAGAAGTTGCTCTCCCATCATTCCTTTTCATTATTAAAAAATCAAAAAAACCCAGTCGAGGGCACTCTCCCTGAGCGGATGGTCGAAATCCGCACACAAGTGTTCTCTTGGACCTACGGAGGGTGACAATCTCATCAGGAATCCAGACGTTAGTGGTTTTGTGAATTTTGGGTGTTTTAAGTTTTAATGGAGCGTGAAAGTTTATGATGAGTTTGAGGCAGTGGTGAGAAAAGTTGTCAATATTATCTGGCTTGTTAGAGCTGAACGCAGTGTCCATGAGTGCGGACAGTAGCGTGGGTCAGAGCATTTCATGAGTACGTTTCTTGGTACTTGGTATTTCTAACCATGACCTAAGTCTGCGTGTTTTTTTGGGTGGGACATTAGGAGTGCAAGATAGAACATTCTAGTAGGTGGTGGTCAGACCAGGGTCCAGGGTCGATGGTAGTGATGTTAATGCTGGCATTGGTGGAGAGTAACCAGTCTAAGATGCGACCTTTGATGTGTGTGGGGGCTGTGATGAATTGAGTGAAGTTCATGTCTGTGAATGCTTGGGCGAGCGCCATGGCTTTGTGATCTGCTGGGTCCTTGTAACCCAGAATCATGTTTCCCAGTATGATGCATTTGGTGAGGGGTGATCTGCAAGGGGATGTCCGGTTCTGTCCCGATTGGGGGCGGTAGCTTGACGACAGAGTACGAGGATAGGGTAAGTGGACTGAGGATTAATGGCCCGTTTTAGTAGTAAAGTTTCCTGTCCTGTGATGGCTGATCTGAGGCCTAGAGAGGATTTGGCGATGAGGGCTATGCCACCTCCCACTGCATTGGTGCCGTCGGTTCTGAAAATGCTGCACTCGGGCGGAATGGCGCGAGCAAGGAGAGGGCCAGAGGTGCTGTGTAGCCATGATTCAGTGATAGCTCGGAGGGGGAAGGCTGAGGTCTAGAATTAGGTCGTGGATTTCGATGGCGTGCGCTCTCAGGGAGCGCGCATTTATGAGTGCACATTTCAGGGAGACGTCTTGTGAGACCGGCATGGAGGTGGTGGGGCATCGGCAAGGGGCGGTGATGATTGCGGGCATGGTTTGGGGTGGTGGGCCGTGATGGCACGTGCGAGAGGCGAGACGTAGCCTTCTGGGGTACGAGGAGTCTGGCCGGGGGAGGGCTGCAGGCGGTAGTTCTGCAGCGTAATTGGCTGAATCTTGATACTGCCGAGATGATTGGGGGGGGCATTCCTTGAGGGGGGTGATCTCGGGCTGCAGGGCGTCTGATTTCTGGTCACCAGTGGCGGTTGGTGATGGTAAGGGCTAAGCCTGGGCTCTGTACATTGCAGGCCCGCTGGCTCGGCGCTTCAGGTGAGTGAGGTAGGCGACGCCTAAGCGATGCGGCGTGACGCTGTGTAGTACTCACCAGTGCAGCTGCTAGGAAGAGCGTGGGCTTGGGTGGTAGAGAGGTGGGACTGAGGTCCGGGATGCCGTCTCTGGTGGTTGCACGAGGCTGGGATTATTGTGGCAACCTGTTGGCTCTCTTCTTAGGTATAGGAGTTGTCTAGCAAGTGATTTCTATGCTCCTGCCAGGTGGGTGCAGCTTGTGGACAAGGCGCTTCACACCCTGTTCAAGCAAAGGATTGCGGAGCAGTTTTTAGGCTGGACGTGCGAGCTTCTGATGTTTGATTGCACTTTTGAGCAGTTGACCCTAGTCAGAGGGTGCTGTGGGATGAGAGTGCCGCAGCTGGGATCTACGGGCGAGGGGTGCGGGGCTGGCTTGCAGCCGTCTTCGGGGTGGTCAGTTAGCTGGAGCCAGGGGGACTGGGCGCTGATTAATGGCAGCGAGCCGCAGAGCCGACCGGAGACAGCTTGGATCAGCGGCCTGGCCGAGCCCGCGGGGGCGAGCAGCTCCAGCAATGACGGGGGAATTAAGCCGACGTGACAGACGTTAGAAGGGGGTCTCGTGTGAGGTCTTGACGTGGCTGTCAGTTCGCATCCCTTGCAGGCTCTGGGAGGGGGCGGGGGCGGGAGGCTGCAATGAGTTTCTGGGGGTGGGGAGAGCGGGCCATGGCTACTGGTTGTTACTCAAACAATAAGATTTATAGGAAAAAAATCGTTAAAATAACATTTAAAAGACAAAAGTTTGCAAATCGAAACATGCCTTGGCTTAAGTACAGAGGTAAAAACATGGAAAGGTGCATGGGGGGCTTGCCCCCTTGATATAGACCTCTTCACAAACTAGAATATTCGATTTGAAACCTGCCCCCAAGTGAAGTGTCCCTGGTTCACAGACCCCTTTGAACGTATTCTCCCATTTTTGCTGAATTCTGTCACGTTCCAGGCTCATTGGGGCATCACGCAGCCAAGCTTTCTGAAGATGGACCGCCTCCATGTTCCTGCTGGGTTACGTCTCCCCTGTGTACCTTTCACTTGTTACCGTTTTCTTTCCCTCTACCCCTCCCCTTTTCCCATTTTGGCAGGCTGTGATTTGGTAAACCCCTGGGGACATGGGCACGGTATGCCCCTTTTCAGACAAGCCCTGGTGCCCTCAGACTTCTATGGTTCACATTTCGCGCACTATACAATCTTTGACACCTCAAGCAATGGCCCAGGGCACTGGTCAGAGGCTCTGCCCACCCCACCCACCCCTGCTTCCTGGACCCCAGAGTTCCAAATACTCAGGCCTGTGGTGGCTGAGTACTGGGGACCAGCATCTGTTTCTGTGCCCCCACAGCTTGTTAAGCCCCCCTCCACTTGAGCTGGCCTCTGCCGCATAGAAGAGGTCAAGCGAATGTGTCTCAGGAGGATAGCTCAGGGGCAACACGCTCCCCTTGGAAGCAAGACAATGCGGAGCAACACAGGTTTGATACCCAGGTGCGCCCTTACAAACCTCTGGGTATTAAGCGTGTTATAAATAACCAATTATAATTATGGCATACAACACCCCAGTGACAATCTTCTGCGGGGCGCCTGCGCATCTCCACATCGGGCCTTTACTTCTCGGCCACTGTCCACTGCCACTAGTGAGCCAAGGAGCTTTGAACCCTGAGCCCTGTCTAACCTTTGCAGACATAGAGAAAGCTCAGCTTTAGTAGACTGCTGATTTCACCATCCTGGTACCAGGACCCAGCACCTCTGGCAGCCTCTGGTGCTTGAGCGTGGCCTGCGCTACCACAAGGTGAGTCAAAGCATACTATTTGATTGAGAATTGTGCACATTCTGCAATGCTCCACCTGCCCCTTAGTATTTCAGGCACAGAGGTCTCTGGAACTGTTTTCGGAACTCTTAAAAGCTTGGCTCTACTGGTGTTAAGCCACTTCCAGGAAGTCATCAGACTTTTGACAAACAGATATTGACAAACTGAATAACGTATGCATTTTTCAAATGCTGCTGTGTACAAAAACGCACACCTGCTTAGAGATCACACATACAATCTCTTCCCGGTCATTTGTTATTTTATTGCTTAAATTCTATCTTCGCAGACGTGAACATGAACATGAGGTGGATCAAAGGCACACGAATAGCACAAATATGTGTTCTGAACGTGCAACTTTTTTTTTTACAGAGTCTGGAACTGTGTGGTTATTGTACTGTATTGTATTTGGTTATTTATCCAGTGCTCTTTCCCCACTTGTGTGGCCTCAATGCGCTTTGTGGTTGGAACGCCCTCGGTGACCGTAGTCAATGTGCTGGAAAATTCTAAAGATTTAGATTAGGAGATGAGTGTGTGCATTTTCGCCGGTCTAGGACTTGGGTGGCTGGCTAGGCTCGTCTAAGCGGCCCAAAATAGGTCAGGCACGTAAGTGTGCGCTGTTGGTGGTTTGCGATAGTGCTATTGTTGGGAGAGTAGATGTGTGGCCAGCTATACCGAATGTCTTTTGTTGGTAGTCGCTGTATGCTAGTGGCAGAGGTGTTGAGGTACGTCAGGTGTTTCAGTGTGGACGGCTATATGCGCTGCTAGACTGGAAAGTATAGCTACAGCTGCATTCTACGGTGCATGGATGGTTGGCCGTGCCTGTGGCCTGTGTCCAAAGATGTGGTGTAAGGTATACGTACCGAAGTCTTCATGGTTATACGTACCGTGGTCTTTGGAGTTGTTTGGCTGGAGCGATCTTTGTCCAGTGTGGATGTCGTGGTCTCGTTTTTCATGGTTTCTCTCGTGTGAGGGTCTGAGCAGGTGGTGAGCGTGGGTGAGTTTATTGTGGTGTGCCTCAGCGAGCGCTGCTGGCTTCCCTGGTCTATTTGTCTCATTATTCCTGGTCTCTCTTGTGCGAGGTTCTTGGGGGCGGTGAGCGCGGGTGCGGTGTGGTTTGTTGCGTTGTGCCACAGCGAAGGCTGCTGGCTTCACTGGTGTATTTGTCAAGTAGGAATGTTGTGCATGGGGTGAACGTGTGTCAGGTGAGCCGCTGCGAAAGCTGCCGGCCACTGTGATGTAAAAACAGTTATGGAAAAACAGCGATTAGGGCACTCATTCGGCAGAAAATAGTATTTGGAAACTTTTGGGATGGAAGGGTCTTTTCACTCTGGCTCTGCCTTAATAAGGGAAGTGACCCCCAAAGGGGCACGAGAATGATCGCCCCGTTGACAGAAAGACCAGTGAAGGGACGAGGAAAAGAGGTCACTTCTACATATTCACAGAAGGACTCTGCTGCCCCTGCTTACTTCTGAGTGGCCACTAGGTGGCGCTGCATCACACATATCTGCTGGCTTCTGTGCCAGCTCCCCGGTGCCCTTCCCTTTACTGGGCACCCGGGTAGAAAACACAGACTGTGAAGTGAGACAGATCACTCAGTCAAGCCAGGGATGGCATCACGCTGTAGATTCCCCCAGCTGCAGTGACATCCCACCCAGTGCTTCCCCAGCTGCAGTGACATCACACTCAGAGCTTCCCCAGCTGCAGTGACATCCCACTCAGAGCTTCCCCAGCTGCAGTGACATCACACGCAGAGATTTCCGAGCTGCAGTGACATCACACCCAGAGATTTCCCAGCTGCAGTGACATCACACGCAGAGCTTTCCCAGCTGCAGTGACATCACACGCAGAGCTTCCCCAGCTGCAGTGACATCACACTCAGAGATACATCACACCCAGAGCTTCCCCAGATGCAGTGACATCACACTCAGAGCTTCCCCAGCTGCAGTGACATCCCACTCAGAGCTTCCCCAGCTGCAGTGACATCACACCCAGAGATTTCCGAGCTGCAGTGACTTTGTATTGGGGGCTGCCTCTAGCCGCAGTTGCATCCCACTCGAGCTACCCCTAGCTAGGACCACCAAAATGGGTGATACCCCTACATGCAGTGCCATTATACTGACAAATGGCCCTAGCCACACCGACATCACACTGGGAGCTTCCCAAGGTCCACACCAACATCACACTATGGGCTGTGCAGATAGCCGTAGTGATCTCACTGAGATCTGTGTGCTGCGTGGATATCACACCGAGAGGTGCCCCTAGCTGCGTGGATATCACACTGAGAGGTGACCCTAGCTGCAATGACAAAACATAGATAGGTGCCTATAGCTAAAGGGACATCACACTGAGGGATGCCCCTAGCTAAAGGGACATCACACTGAGGGATGCCCCTAGCTGCATGGACATCACACTGACAGGGGCCCCTTCCTACAATGACAAAAAACAGAGAGATGTCCCCTAGCTGCATGGACATCACACCGAGAGGTGCCCCTTCCTGCAATGACAAAACACTGAGGGATGCCCCTAGCCGCAATGACAAACCACTGAAGGATGCACCTAGCCGCAATGACAAAACAATGAGGGATGCCCTTAGCCGCAATGACAAACACAGGGAAATGCCCCTAGCTTCAATGACAAAACACTGACGGATGCCCCTAGCTAAAGGGACATCACACTGAGGGATGCCCCTAGCTAAAGGGACATCACACTGAGGGATGCCCCTAGCTGCTTGGACATCACACTGACAGGGGTCCCTTCCTGCAATGACAAAACACAGAGGGATGCCCCTAGCCGCAATGTCAAAACACTAAGGGATGCCCCTAGCCGCAATGACAAACATAGGGAAATGCCCCTAGCTTCAAAGACAAAACACAGAGGGATGCCCCTAGCCGCAATGTCAAAACACTAAGGGATGCCCCTAGCCGCAATGACAAACACAGGGATATGCCCCTAGCTTCAATGACAAAACACTGACGGATGCCCCTAGCTAAAGGGACATCACACTGAGGGATGCCCCTAGCTAAAGGGACATCACACTGAGGGATGCCCCTAGCTGCTTGGACATCACACTGACAGGGGTCCCTTCCTGCAATGACAAAACACAGAGGGATGCCCCTAGCCGCAATGTCAAAACACTAAGGGATGCCCCTAGCCGCAATGACAAACATAGGGAAATGCCCCTAGCTTCAAAGACAAAACACTGAGGGATGCCCCTAGCTAAAGGTACATCACACTGAGGGATGCCCCTAGCTAAAGGGACATCACACTGAGGGATGCCCCTAGCCGCAATGACAAAACACTGAGGGATGCCCCTAGCTAAAGGGACATCACACTGAGGGATACCACTAGCTAAAGGGACATCACACTGAGGGATGCCCCTAGCTGCTTGGACATCACACTGAGGGATGACCCTAGCTGCTTGGACATCACACTGACAGGGGCCCCTTCCTGCAATGACAAAACATAGAGAGATGTCCCCTAGCTGCATGGACATCACACCGAGAGGTGCCCCTTCCTGAAATGACAAAACACTGAGGGATGCCCCTAGCTAAAGGGACATCACACTGAGGGTCGGGATGCCCCTAGCTGCTTGGACATCACACCGAGAGGTGCCCCTGGCCGCATGACTGTTTTCCCTCGTCCTATTCCCGCATTAATTTCCCAGTTCTCACCAACGGGTGCCGATTCCTACGATAGCATACTGTTTGCAGATTCCATTGGTAACCAGAGCAAACACTTGGAAATGAAAACGTTTATTCCACACTCACAGGCGCTCATTACGTGCCCCCTCCCATTTTCTTGTCCCCATTGTGTTTTCCCTGCCTGACCCTCTCCCATCCCCCCTTTCGCTCTTCCGTTCGTGAGACGCAGTTTATTTTCCTGAGCATGACCTGCGCCGTTACAGCGGCAATCCTGTGATGTTACCCTGGAATATTCCACTGCTAAACTGAAATCTTCTCCCCAAACGTCCTCCCCAGCGCACCCCGAACCCTCCCACTTCCCACCTGATGTGAATACACCCCTTTTCCTCCTCCAAATAGCGCCATGGGCGCTTTTCACCCTCCCTCAGTATTATCACAGGAATGGAGACTTTTAATTCCTGAAAAGCCTCCCAGCTGCAAAGCACCATGGGAGATAGAATAGCAGGGGGCGCCCCTTCTCTGTTGAATATTTTTTAAACGACTTGACGGATTCACCCCTAAACCAGTGAAATGCACCTCTGCGACACCCTGTGCCCAAGCAGATACTTATTCTCCAGAGTCTAAATGACATTTATTCATTTTCTGAAACAGCATTGCGTTCATCTATGAATGGAGCCGGCCAGGTGCCCAAACTCAAATTCCCCAAAGGGACTTGTCTCCTAGCAACTGAAACATGTACATGATGGCGGTAGCACCTGACCCCAGCACCAAAGCTGCACCTCCCCGGCCGACCCCAAGCACTCTCTCTGGCAGGGCAGTCTCGAACCCACCGAACGGCACTCGGAAGGGCTATGAGAAGTCGCTGAATTCATGCGCCATCGGGTGGACCAACGTCTTGCTTACCGTTTCCTTTCCCGCCCTCGTTTACTGACATCCCAGTGCCTTGAAGCCGTCTCTGGCAGCGCAAGCGCTTTAAAATCCCCATAAATAACTATTGACATGGGAGAAATGTGCTGATCTCTGCCAGAGACTCTAGCCTGGGCAGAGATTGCTCGGCCTCGGCTACCCCAGGTGAGCCAGGCGCGAAGTGCTCGGTCTGACCTCTGCAGACGTCCATTAAGAGAGAGGGGGCGCTAGGCAGCAGCAGCGCTACCCTAGAAGGAATGCTGGACGTCTCTCAGCTGGTACCGGGCTCTGGAGAAACGCCTAACGCAAAGTGAGCCTAGAAAGCCCAAACCCAGCCCCTCTGGGCGCAGCCCAGCTGAGATCAGGGGCCGAAATATGCCTCGCTGTGGCGCAGGAGGAGGCGGAGGAATGCGGCGCAGGAGCGCGCCTGTGATAACAGCATCCCAGCTGCTCTCTGCAAAGCCCCTGGAAAGATTCCTAGGGCCGGCGCGGGCTATTAATAACGCGGGGCGCGAGCCTGGCCGCCGCCGGAAGCGCCTGGTAACTAGATTATACGGAGTCATGTCAGCGCCTAGCGAGGTGTCCCAAGGAGTCTGCCCCCGGGCCGGCCGGTCACCCGATGGAGCCATGTATGGGCGTGCATCGCTGCCGGCCTGCGGGGGGCAGGCCCGTGCCCAGAGGGGGCGCAGGAATGCCACCGGCCTGAGAGAATGGGAAGAGACCGCGCCCTGCTCCGTTCCCTAGCTGTCCCATGAGTTCATCTGTGTAACAGGGGTTACAATGACTTGCGTTCTTCTTATATAGACTTCAAACTGGTGCCTTTCACCTCTAAACACGGTCATGACAAGTGTTGTTAGCACCTGCGTTATTGGAAGGCCTTTTATTGACATTGGGATTCCATTCCAATCTCTAGGTGCTTATCCAGTCCTGTTTTTTTCCTTTATGTTCTGTGACTTGTAGTCCGAGTTTTCTAACTGGGCAAGTGGAACTATAAATCCCAGACTGCAAACAAAAAAAACAGGACTGGATAAGCACCTACAGATTGGAATAGGTCATGTTGGCAAGTATGCAACAATGGTGACGAAGCGGCCATGAATCCATGCATGCCGTACACCATTTTGTTGAGCAAGGCCCCACTGCAAGCATGCCTGCTGCAAGACCGACAATCCGTCTGGTCAGTGGAGTAACTTTGCTGAAAATGTTGGTGGGGACAGGGGTGGGGTGGAGGGAGACCGAGTGGTGGCTCTTTGGGATCATTTTGGCCAAATTGTTCGATCAAATTTGGTTCATTGGTAGATTTGACTGAATTCGGTCACCACCATTAGTTCGAAGCCGAAGATATCGAACATGAAGAGCTGGGATTGCGGGGGTGTCTCCGCTCCCCATGTTCGGTATTTTTGACTTCAGCAGTTGAGGGGGTGTCCCCCGCTTCCTCAGCACTGGTGGCAGGGGACCCAACAAAAAAAAGAAGAAAAAGGGACCTTTCAGCATCAGATCCAACCCGCGTTAAATGAATGGCTCTGACGCTATAGGGTACAGGAGAGGCGGCGGATGGAGAAAAGGTAAGTAGGGGCGGTTTATGGGTGTACTGGCGGTTTGGAGGACATGGGTTTGGTTTTTTGTACCGAGGTAAAACGTATTTGCAGCGAAAACGACTATAGTCAATTTCGTTGTGCTTTTGTACCACTGTCAAACAACCCAAATCCCTGAGAGATAACACTAGACTACTACACCACAAGAGTCCATTGCTGACGCTCAGTTATAACTTTCATAAGACTGGTGGCCTATCTTTAAAATTGAATTGGGCTCCCTCACATCTCCAGCCGGCCTGCCATGCACCCACTGACACAACATAACATTCACAAACTTAATTACACTAGAACATAAAAACAATGCATTATTTATCATTCATTCAGACACAAAAGTCAACACACATATGCTTGCATACACTCTAACTCACACACAGATGCACCCAGCACCTCCACTCACTGACATACACTGTGTGCACACATCATTTATATGTACATATGCACTAACACATGGAAACAGTGGCGCAATGTCCATTGAGCAGACCAGACTTTATCACCCCCTGAAATTTTGGGCTAAGTTGACTTGTCCTAGCCGAACTATAAAGCCATGGCCGGAAGGAACAGATTCACTGGAATGTCAGCAATTCCCTTTTTCCATTCATTCAAAGGCAGAAGCCGTCGGTTAATGCAGTGCAGTGGGAGACCAAATGTACTTGGTACCCATTTTTAAATGCCATATATCTCAAATCTTGGGTTCTGCACAGCACCTTATATGTGTATGTGCTGATAGATTTTTCTACAAGATTCGGACTGATTAAAAATTAAGGTAAGTTTTTCTGTGTTCAAATGGCTCCAAGCAGTGGAGTACCGCACGGGAGAGGCAGGGGGAGCAAGCTGCACCCCGTGGCTCTTTTAAGAACCAGACCGGGACATTTGTCATTGAGACACCTCTCCCTTTTGGCACATCAAAGAGGGCACCCAGCGGCAAAGGTGTCCCGCTGGCAGGACAATGTGTGCTGAGCAATTCCTGTTCAGCACGCTCATTGTCCTGGCAGCAGGACACCTTACCCATTCGGAATGGTAGAGGTTTCCCGCTGCCAGGACGATGTCCCAAGGAGCTCCGGGCAGCAGAGGGTCTGCATGTTGCTCTGCATCGACAGAGCATTCCAATGTGAGTGATTAGGCACTGATGGGAGGGAGGGCGGTACATTAGCACCGACTTTTGTCTCTTTAGAAATGTGAATGGGAGGGAGTGAGCAGAAGTGAGAAGGGTGCATAATGATGCATGCCTTATGAAATAATGACTATGGCTTTAAAACCCAAGGGGGGTTTGTTAGGCTCACATTAATCTACATGATGCCATTGTGACTTTGCATGCAGAATGGGGAGAATAAAACTAAAGCCATACTCGCATTGCTCAACGTATTTCCATGACAATGTATATAGTGTATGGTTAGTTTAATATGAAACGCTAGTTATAATGTAACGTGGTTTGCTTCCAAGGCATTGCTATAAATAATTATGTATGCACATGAAATGCAAAGCAAAACCTTAATAAATATCTATATCAAATAAACCTGGAAAAATGTGCGTGGTTGCTTAAATTGTCCACAACCCAGTTTCACCATTTAACCAAGTGTGTGATCCTGAGCAAATGATTTAATCACATTGGGCCTCATCACGAGTCTGGCGGTAACCCTTAAATGCGGCGGTAGCGCTATTACTGCCGCATTTAAGGGTCCGCCAGATAATGGCCTTGGCGGATTTCCCCCCAGCTCTGTGCTGGGGGAAATCCGCGGCAGAATTGCTGATTTTCTGCGCTATTACCGCCGGCGGGAAATCCGCCGGTTGTAATAGCGTGAATTTTCCCCATTGGGCCCAATGGGGAATGAGGAATTCCCGAATGGGCCCAATGGGGAATGGGCAATGACCCTTCCGCCAAACCCGTGATCCGGTGCTAATAGCGCCGTGGGGTTTGGCGGTAGGGCTATTAGCGCCAGCGCTAATAGTGCCAGCGTTACCGCCCAACTCGTGATGAGGCCCATTGTACCTTATCTGCAGCTCTGCAAGTGACTCTGATTCACTTCAAAGCTTATGTTAATGTATCATGGTATTATAATGGAAAAGCCCAATGACTATAGAGTTGCTCCACATAGTACAAAAGTGCAATTTAGGTATTTTGCACCACAAAGTTATTTGTCACTTGGCTTAATTATGGCAACTTATTCTAAAGTCACTTCCATGGCGCCTCCAAGTAGCAAAGACTGATGATGCGCCTTGCACTGTCCTTTTCTGTGAAGCCCCTTCTGTTGGTGCCATCCATATAATAATTAGGAAGTTTGCATGTATTTTGCCTCCGAGGGCTTGGACAGAGCTCCAATAGATGAGTTCCCTGCATCTGGAATGATCCTGCAGTTTTATTGTTGTTTTTGTGTGTTAAAATGCCATCTTCCCCTAATGTTACCATAATGGTAGATTGGGGCAGGTGTGGGCCATCTGGGGGCGCCAATGAGACCATGTGGAATTCCACACACTGCATTTCGTTGCTCCCCCCTGCCCCCACTCTTACATTTCTGGACACTCCCCTGCTTAGTTTGGTGAGTGAAGCAGTTTTTGGTGGCCTGTAACCTGAATCATGACCTCCATTTACTAATTTGCACCAAACCGTCCTGAAAAAGTGTCTGCAAAACTCGAAATACTTTTTGCCAGTTTGGTGAAGATTATTTTTGGTGGCCGGGGGAAAAGTTATAAAGGGCTCCTAAAAGTGTGTTTTTAACACAAAATCCCATGCGGTTCCTTCTGCGCACCTAGAGCAAAAACTGCTTAACAAAAGTTCACTATGTTCGGAAGGTGTATAGCACTCCAATTCATTTCACAGAATTTGCAGAGTGCGACTGTTTTCGGTCACAGGTGTCCTGAGCTTGACTCTTCCCACTCTACTTGGGGAGGGCGCACCTTCCGCCAAATTCATTTTGAAATTAGGATGGTGGTGCTTTAGTAGCATCTGAAAAGTGGCAAGACTAATTTTAGAGGCATTGCAGAGCTGTGGCTTGCCACATAGAATGCACCATTTGTTATTCTTAGTGTGTCTTCATACCTGGGGCCTTAATGTGTACTGTGAGCTCTGCTCACATTGTCCAAATGTGACACGTGTCCTCACTAGGGTCAGCCCGCATCCCAGCCCCCAACAAACATACACAAACACAATTAAAAATTATTTTTAAAAAAGGTACCCCTGCCCTGCTTTCAAATGCCGCCCCAGGCCACGTCTCATGTTACACCGTCCTAACCTCGCACTCATGCACCTCCAGACTCCGCGCAGCCCACTGCCCTGAATATGATGATTGTAGCCCCCCTGCACCTCCAGACAGAAACCAGCAAGCTGAATTAGCTTCCTAGTTCCTGTCTGTGTGTCGCACAAACACAAAGCCGTAAAGCAATTCTCTGCATCGTGGCCCCTGGAAGTGCTGCTGCTAGCATGGCAGCACAAGCGCCAGTCCCTGCAACACCCAGTTCAGCACCCTGGCTGCTGACTTTGAGTCAAGCCAGCCAGGGTGAGGGACTGAGACATGCAGGGCATCCTGGCATTGAATGTGTTGCAGCGCGGCTGCCAGGCATCTCAGCATTATGTAATGAGACGGCGCAAGCCTTTCTGGGCACCCCAGCTGGGCTTGCATTGTCCAATTACATAATTGATGATTGCGGCCCCCCTGCCCTCCCACCAAAAGTTGGGGGGGACAAAAAGGCTAGCAACAGAAATTGCGGGGGACAAAACCCCCTGTCCCCCCTATAATTACGCCCATGCGTCCGGTTTTCCTTTAGCGGCAGAGGAAACAGCTCGCTGGGCAGAGGCCCCGCTCCAATCCTTTTCTCATAAACTGAAAGCTTCTTCCTCTGAAATTGCCGCGCGGTGTATCTGCCGATCTCGGCGTGTGTCCAATGCACACCCCGCCCAGTTCCCCGCTAAATACACAGAGGCCCAAATCCACTGCATCAGGCACATTTCCAGTGAGCCTGGCGGTCCTGGTCCTGCCACGTAGAACACAACGCTCTCGGCCCCACTTTTGCATGCTGGCAAGCTATTTACTGGGGTTCGGGCCTAGCTCTTAGGGCCAATCACGAGCCGAGCCCGGGGAAAGCCATCCAAAACACGGGAGGGACCAGTGTCAATACAACATCCTTTTGCCGACAGTCGTTTTTTCGATTTATTTTTTACAGAAAAAAATCTATTAGACAAACGAATCGAAATATATATGAGGCAGGGGCAGGTAAGGGGTTAAAAGGAGTGCGGAGGGGTCTGGTGGGGTTGAAAACATAGGGAATTGGGGGCTTGGAGAGAAACCCCCAAATAAAAAAATTAATTCAATTCGTTTTTTCATTGGATTTTTTGGGGTAAAAAATCAATTGAAAAAACTAATGTTGGTAAAATTACATAGAACCCCTGTGTCTGGGGCTGGTGGGCAAGCAAAGGGGCTAAAAGGGTTTTGGAGCAACAAAAGGGTGTATAGGGGTGAAGAACCAGGTATGAAAGGGACTGGGCATGAAAAGGGTTGAAAGGGGGGCTAGAAAAGAGGTAGAAGGGGCTAGAAAAGGGGCTAAAAGGGGCGGGGGCAAGAAAAGTGGCAAAAGGGGAGGGAGCAAAGACATGAGATAAAGGGGATGAGAAAAGGGGCAAAAGGTGGGGCAAGAAAGGGAGATACAAGGGGCTAGAAAAGTGGCAAAAGTGCCTAAAGGGGTTGGGAGCAAGAAACGGGGTGAACGCGGTTAAGAAAAGGGGCTAAATGGACAGGGGCAAGAAAAGTGGGCAAATGGGAGTGGAGTAAGAAAAGGGCTAAACGGGTAGGGCCAAAAACATGGGCTAAAGGGGGCAAGCAAAAGGGCTAAAAGAAGTTGATGCAAGAAAAGGGGCAATGAAAGGGGCTAAATGAGCAAGAAAAGGGTCGAAAGGGGGGTAGGAAAAGGGGCAAAGAGGACAGGGGCTAAAGAGGGCAAGAAAAGTGGGTAAACCGAACTGGGGAAAGAAAAGGGGCAGAGGGTTTGGGGCAAGAAAAGGGGATACAATGGGCAAGAAAAGGGGCTAAAGGAGCCAATGGGGGCAAGAAAAGGGGGCAAGAAAAGGGGTTAAAGGGTGCAGGAAACGAGGGAAGCAAAATGGGCAAAAGGAGTAGGGGCAAGAAAAGGGACTAAAAGGAGTTGAGGGAGGAAAAGGGCTAAATGGGCCAAGAAAAGTGGGTCCAAGAGACTGGGGCAAGAAAAGGGGGGTACATGGGGCTGGGATGTAGGGACGCCGCTGGGGTTTTCAGGCGGGTGCCAGGGCTGGTGCAGGAAAGGGTGATAATGGCTTTTTGGGGTGGAACGCTTGGAAAGGGGAGCGAGCGGCAGAGGAGCACAGCGAGTGGGTGAGCACTGCTTATCTTCACCGCCAGTCACTGCACTGCCGCGCCGGGAAGCCCCCCTGTCCCGTGCCTCCCAATCAGTGTGTGGCTGGGGCGGGACAGAAAGTCAGCCCAGGGCATTCATTATTATTTATAAGCACACTTTTTGGGGGGTCAGGGGCACCCGAAGGGGAGTTGGAGGGGAGGGCTTTTGGACTGTTCCTGTTTTGGGCACTCCCCGAACCGAGAGGAGAGTCAGGCCCGAGCCCAAGCTTTGACCCAGGCTTGCCCGAGCCCATCAGGGTCACCCAGCTCTTCCTGCCAGTCCAGAACAGTAGCACTGCCCCTGCCCCCAATAACCATCACCCTCCTTTCCCTGCTCCCCTCCCCCTGCATTCCCTAAACCAGCAGAGCTGTCCCTCCCCAAGCGCCACCAGCGTGTTCCCTTCCCCAGCCCCCACTACAAAAAAGACAACAACACTGCCGCTGTGCCTAGCGTCACAATCCCACTCTCCTGTCCCAGAGAGAAAACCCACTGGACTGGTGCTGCACCCCGCAGTGCGATGCCATCCCCACGCACCAACACCCCCACGTTCTCTGTGCCAGCCCCTCTCTCCATCAAACCCCACCTCCTCCAGCGCCACAATCCCCGGTCCCAAATTGAAAATTCCCTGGAGTGCCGCTGCCCCCCCCCCCCCACGTGCCACCATCACCCCCACCCTGCCCCTTTCAGCAGACCCCTAGCTCGGCCCTACCCCAGAGCTCCCTGGCTCTCCCAGCTCTAAATTACATAAGCCTGGAAGTGTTTTTGTGCTGGGGAGTGGCATGCGGGTGACACGGATGGATGACAAGTGTGACAAGACAGGCAATACAGAATGACAGTTTCAGGAATGAGGAGACTGACGACCATGATGTGAGGTGGAAAAAACTTTGGCCACAAGCTTTATTTTAGTACCAGCCATGGTGCAAAAGAAAAACCAGCCATAACATCACATAAGGATAACAATACTATATTTTGGGGACAGAGGGAACAGGTGAGCGGGGGGCCCTAATCCCAATTAGGGGCCCGCTCGAGGCTGATCCCCGCCGCCACCCTGAGGGGATGCTGACCGGCGTCTCCCAGGTCCCCCCAAAATAAGAGATTATGAATTAAGTACAGCCTCTGGCTGCCAGGGTCCAGAAAATATTCCTGGTGAAATGTCCATACCTTCAATGGACAGGTGAACCCTGTCATTGCAGAACATGGCCTGGTTGTGTACCGAGATCCTATGTTTAATAAATTTGAGGCCTGATAAAAAAGGCAGAAATTGGCCACGGCTTTGTTCAGTTTGCGCTTAGAAATCTCCATGGCTTTGCTGCACTCTGCCTCATGCCACTGTTGGCGAGGGATGATTTCTGACCTCTTCACTTCTGTTCGAAGTCTTAGCATGCGTGCCAGGGATCTGAGGGAGGTGCCGATTTAAGCCAGAAAAACGTCCTGCCCAGCTGAGGCAAGTCATTGCCCCTGACATGGGTGGATGATGAGGAGATAATCGGGGGGGGGGGGAGGAAGATAATATTAAATCAAGTATTTCCTGATGTATCTTTTGTAAGCCCCCGATTCCAACCCCCACTCCCTTTTATGGCTTTCTCTTGCAACCCCCCCATCCAGGCTGAAGTGGCTGCTCCTTTCCTGAAGGAGTGGGATCCAAACACAGTAGGATTCCATCCTATAGCTATTATAGTCTTCCTGAGGACAGACCTCACCTGGAATCTACTGAGGGCAGACCCAATTTTGTGTGTGAATCATTGCCCCCCCCCCCCGGCTGGGGCGCTTGTTCGTGAAGGCCCTGGTGCTGCGGATAGGGCAATATTCTGTTTCCTCAATGCGGTACAGGTTGATGATCCTCCCTTTTCCTAATTGGTCAGTTTTGGGCCTACACAGTTTCACAGCCCTACCTCTGATCCTGTGTTTTTGGAGGCTATCTCGCTGATCCTGAACGCCCCAGAGTAGTTGAGTGTGAAGGCAGCTCTAAATAGTGAGCTCTCGTAGGCATTGTTGCATACTGCAGGGAGGGTGTCTAGCAGAATTTTGTAATTTAGCAAAATTGAGGGGGCGCCTGGTGTCTGTCTTGACCCCTTCCATTTTGGACCAACCGTTGAGAGCATATCTGGTTAGTGCGCCGTGGGTGGGGTCGGGTGCCACCGCTAATCTAGTGTAATATGAAACTGCTGACAGATGGGAGAGCTGGCTGGCGGGGGTTGCCTTGGATTTGTCCATGGTGGCCCAAACCTCTTCTGGAACTGCTGTCCTCCTGGCTTCTGCCTGTGGGTTTAGTGCCTTGCAAGTGGAGAACTGAAAAACGGGACAGAGCGTCAGCGGCCTTATTATCTTTGCCTGCAATGTGCCGCCCAATTATTACCATGTTATTTTCCAGGGTGACTTTTTGTCATTTCTCTCAACACTTTTAGCACCAGAGGGCAGGAGGCAGCACCCTTGTTTAACATGTGTACAACCGCCATGTTGTCTGACCGTGTGACCAGTTCTGTGCTGGCCAACAAGTCCCCCCTTAAATAGAGTGCCATCCATTATGGGGAATATCTCTAGCAGTGTGATGTTCCTGAACCAGCCCCCCCCCTCTGCCAGCAGGGAGGCCAGTGCTCAGCGCACCACTTGTTACCAAAACATACCCCAAATCATTTGCTGCCAGCCGCATCTGTGAACAAGGACCTTTTGTCTGTTCCATTCATGGTTTTGCGCCATATGACCTGGCCATTAAAATTGTTAAGAAATGATTCCCATATGGCCATGTCTAGTGTTATTTCTTTGCCCAATCTGATGTGGTGGTGTGGCTTAGAAACCCACCCTCATTTTTAGTTCCACGTTCCTGTTAAAGATCCGGCCTAGGAACATGATTCTGGTAGCAAAATTGAGCTTCCCAGCAAGGGACTGTATTTCCCACAGCGTCGCCTATTCCCTGCCTGTCATCAACCTTATTGACTTTAGAAGGTCCTCTATTTTGTCTATGGGTAGGCAGCATTCCCTCTTGGAAGAGTCAATCTCTATGCCTAAGAATGACAGGGTGGTGGTGGGTCCTACCGTCTTCTCAGGCGCCAGTGGAACCCCTAATGCCTGCCTGGTTTCACTGAATAACTTAATGGATGCGCTGCATATGGGAGACCCTGCTGGGCCAGTGAAGAAGAAATCATCTAGATAGTGTACCGTTCTGGCTCTAGGCGTGGCCTGTTGGAGTACCCTTTGTAGGAAAGAACTGAACTGTTCAAAGTAGGCACACGCGATGGCGCAGCCCATTGGGGGAGGGGGGGGGGGCGTTTATCAAAACAGAATTTGTTGTCAAAATGGAAACACAGCCACTGGTAGGTGTTCTTGTGCACAGGCGGCAGCCTGAATGCTGACTTAATGTCCGTTTTTGCCATGAGAGCGTGTCTACCTGACAGTTTTACTAGGTCGACAGCATTTTGCACGCAGCTGTAAGAGACAGTGGCCTCCGTGGCAGGGATGCCATCCTTGAAAGAGCTGCCGGGTGGGTGTGATAAATGATGGAACATCCTGAACTCCCCCGGCCCTTTTTTGGGCACAATGCCCAGGGGGGAGCATAAAAACTCAGTGAAGGGGGGGGGGTGCTGGAAGGGGCCCTCAAACCTCCCTAGTTGTAGCTCTTTATCAATTTTTTCGCTTATTATGGTAGCTAGGGATGAGGCAGATTGTGGGTTCTTCGGTATGGTGGGAGATCCCTGGCCCTTGAATGGGATCCGGAAGCCATCTTTGAAACCCTGAGCCAGGGATGCTCTAGCTGCTGGGTCAGGGTAGTTCTCTAGCATTTTAGCAGTTGGTCAATTTTTATTGGTGAGGCCCCTAATCTATAGCTAGTGCATGTTTTTGCCCTCAGTGACTTTTGGGCTGGGCCTGGAAGGAGAGGCTTTTGTGCAATTGTTGCTGCTGTGGCAACCACTGCATGTGCTGCATAGGTGCTTGTATCTGCACTCGGTGCCCTTGTTACATGACCCTCTGTTGAAGTACCAGCAGGACCCTGGAGTGCTTCCTTTTGCCCCCCCGTTGCTGCGGTTGCCAGACTGCCCCTGATTATGCCCTGTTTTTTGCCCCCCTGGGGGCGTTCTTCGAAAGGGGGGTTTGTTTTTGTTAGTATTTATACTGTCTTGTTGAGGCCTGCGCTGGTTATGTTGCCTGTTTCTACCCAATCTATTATACTGATGCTCATGGTTTTTGCTGCTTTGGGCGTTCTTAGCTGAGTTTTCTTTTAATACATGAAAAAGATACAATTTAGGGTCTTCCTCCTCCCAGCCTGGGTCAGGGAATCTCTGCATCTCCTTCCTGAACTCTCTATCATAGTTCAGCCAAGACTCCCCCCCCAAAGGTATTGTGAATCTTCAATATTCTGTGGAGGTAGGCAATCAGTGCCGTGCCCTCTTCTGGGAATTTTTCTAGAATTATTGTAGATAGTATTTGAAAAGAGGCCTCCCAGATCTGAATATTCTTCTCCAGTGTGGGCCTCTTTGCTCTCTCTTTTTCTTCCTCTTTCTTATCCCTTTTTGAAATGCCAAAACCTAATTCTTCATATTCCAATAGGCAGAAAATGTCAATAAATTGCTTTTTCCAGATCTTTCTCTTAATTTTCCGCTCAATGTGCCATCCAATGGTCTTTTTTAGGCTTCTATTTACACTTTTGCCGGCAGTGCGCCTCCCATATTTAGTCATATGAGGGGTTGGAGATGGTACATCATTGCTAGGCCCAACCCATGCTTTAAGGTGGCCCTGGTCATCCTCGCCCCCAGATTCCGACTCTGTGTCTGTGCTGTCACTCTCGCTGTTGGAGCTGCTCGAGTCATCCCTGTGCCTCCTTTTTTTTCCAGCACCCGCACCCTTATGCCAAAAAATTGTTCAAGCATAGGCCCCAAATCATTGCTTTTCACAGTACCTGATTTTGCTTTCCTTTTGGTGCCTGGGTGGGTGTCTGGAGAGGCGGGCATGCTGCGGACGTCAAGGCGCTGCTTCTTCCTAGCTGGCTGCTCCCTTTCTGCTGGCTCCTCATCGCCGTCGACCTCCTCTTCCAGGGCGCCTGCGTCATCCTCGTTGAGGCCGGTGGATGCGAGCTCTGCCATTCTTTCCTGCCCCACGTCCATGCCATGGAGGGCTTCCGCTGTTTTGGCCCATTCCAGGAGTAGTGTTTCTTTTAGGGATAACGCTTTGGCCATCACTTTCCTCTTTTTGGCCTCTGTGTGCTGATGTATGAGTGCTGCCAAGGGTATAGCACTCGCCTATGATGTGGGGCGCCTTTCTTCTTCTTTGGTGCACCAGTTATAAGATCCAATTATTGCTCCGTGTCCTCCTGCTTCCAAAATTTGTTTAGCGCTTTTAGCAGAGTAAAGCGCTGTCTGCGTCCTCTTCAGATGCTTGCCGGTGCTGTGTTTTGAAAAAGGAGATGGCTTGTCAACACCACAGTGGCCCCGCTCGGTGGTGGCTTGGCCTGGGTACGGGTATAAATGTAAAGCCTTTTCTTTTCCCCAGTTCGGCTTGTTCTTATCACAGCATTCGGCTCCCCCGGGATGTAAAGAGCACACTTTCTGCCGGTCTCCCTTCCGCAATGCGCTGATGTGCTAATGCGGAATAGTTCAGTATTATGTTTCTAAAGCTTTCCTCGTGCTGTTCGACTTTTACCTCCTTCGAGGTGGCTCTGTGTCGACCTGCTTCCAAGATTGGGGTTCTTTAGCCCTTACCCCTTCAGGCGCGGCAACTTATTTCCTTATATTTATGCAGCCTCACCGCAGTATCCCCAGAGCAGCTGTTGCATTCGTAGCTGTGCCGGAGGGGACTGGAATTTAGGCCGTCCTTCCCAGTGACTCTGCGAAAGGTTAAAAAGGTCGCCACTCTAATGCTTTTCGTGACCGGAGATCGCGCCTTGGAGAACACAAAAAGTCCTGCTGTGCATCATAGCATTTGCAGATAAAAATGCTCTTCTGCTCCTGAATGCGATTACGAGCAGTTTTGTTCCTCCTGCTGGTGATCTTAGTTTCCTTGACCGTCCGACAGCTTGTTTGTTTTCCAAGCAGCGTTGATGTCCACGGGGCTGGGGTAGCTGCCGTCCAGCAGTGTTCCAGTGAAGCCAGATGGACGAAAAACCGCAAGGAAACCCACGAATTCTCCCTGGCCTTGAAGGAGACCTGCAGCCGTCCTGCTGCTGTTCGTGGCTGACGGGGAGGAAGCATGAGAAGGGGCCACCTTGCCCCCGCCAGATAAAGGCAAAATTCGGCCTGGGGGCAAGGCGGCCCCTTCTTTGAACTTCAAAAGGCCCCCCGCTCAGCATCCGCAGGATGGGAAGGGGGGGCCTTTGAAGTATGGAGGGCAAGGTGACAGGGGGCAGCGACTGCCGGTTGTCACCTGCCCCTCTCACCTCACCCTCCTGTCTAGGAGACGCGCTGTCTGGGTTCCCATTGTAAAGGGACCCAGCAGCCTGACCCCACCATGTGCATGCTAAGTGGGGCAGCGCCAAAAGGCACTGCCCCACCGGACTTAGCACAAACCCCCCACCTCCCAGCTTACGGCCCCGGGCCTCCCATCCGGGTGGGCCCGGGTGTAGCTGTGCTTGTCACCTTGCACATCCGCAGCAAAACAAGGGCCAGAAGCACGTTTGTATTTATTTATTTATTTCTATTTGTAAAGCGCTTGAATACAAGCCCAGAGGCATAGAGGCGCTGAGACAGAACAAACAACAGATAACAAAAACAAGTCCAGAGCCATCATTTGAACCCCCGGATTTTGTTGGCTAAGGGGCATGAAGACATTTCTTTTCGTATTGCAGCATTCCGGAAATCACTACAGCAGGGCACTCGAGGAGCACATGTGTCACGCACACTGGGAAGTGCCCTTGCAATGTGGGGTGGACTTCAGTGCTTCTCCCCAACACACGAAGCCATCGTGTTGATGATCCCGGAACCTCAAGGCAGCAACGGAGCATTAGAGGAAGGGGAGACTTGGGTAAAATGTTAAATGTTAGAGGTATTTATATCGCCCACCATCACCAATAGAGTTGTTCCCCAGGCGCTCTGGTGGATCTGCAAACGAGAAGGCAGACGGGGGTGGCTTGGTCGGGAGAGGAAGGAGTAGGAGTGGGAGAAAGGTGGTGTGCTGTTGGAGGCTTCAGTTCGGTATACACCGTGCGCTGTGCTTTGATCTGAGTATGGGACCGGGTCGAGACCTCGTGTGCTGTTGGTGCTGTTTATGTGGTGTTTGCGTGTTGTTGATGCGGTGTGGTAAAGTATGTGCGCTTTGCTGGCCGAGAGATGGTTGTGTGCATTTTTGGGTGGGTTAGGTATGCAGAGATTTGAAAACATTGGGTTAGTGGGGTGTGTATCCTGGTTCTAGTACATCTTGTTCAGTTTACATTTGAAGTACAATGGGTGGGGTTATTGCTGCTTTCCTTTCTTGGCCGTCTAAGGGTTGTGGGTCATGGCATGGCGGGCTCCCAGCTTTATTTAATGAACTTTGCATAATGTGATTGGGGATGTCTGTTCTCCCCCTCTGATGTAGGAGCTGAGGAATGGATGCCCCTATTCCTTTGCTGTCTAATGTGACTTAGGCCTGTTTGAGTTTGGGTGTGGTTCAGGGCCAGGGTGCTATCGATGAATCGTCCTAGTGCTTTCGTCTTGTTCTGCTTATGTATTCAGTCTTTAGTGTCTTCCTATCATGGCTATCTCTCTGTTTGTAGTTTGGTATGTCGTGGAGTGTCTACTTTAGATTCTGTTTGTAGTTGATTGCTTGGTAGGAACCGGGATCAGTATCTTCATTCATTATTGTTTTAGATATGTGTGTCCCAGTGGGCGGTTTTCTAGTTATGCTGTGAAGAGCCAGGATTTTAGCAGTTTCCTGAATACTAGGTGGTTTCTCGTGTTGCGTATGTTCTTTGGTAGGTTGTTCCAAGTTTTCGGTGCCTGGTGAGAGAAAGAGGATCCTCTGAGTTTTCTTTTATTGTAGGGTTTCGGTTCCAGATGGATGTCGTTGCTTGATCTGAGCGTTCTTGGTTGTTGTAGGCGTAATTTGTCTCTCAGAAACTCTGCGCTTTGGTTGTGTAGCGCTCTGTGCGTGATGCACATTGATTTGAATTTTATTCATTGTTTTATTGGTAGCCAGTGTAGTGTTTTTAGCGCAGGTGTGATGTGTTCTCTTCGGGGCAGTTTGAGAAGCAATTTGGCTGCCACATTTTGTATGCGTTGTCGTTTTTTTAGAAGTCGTTCAGGCATACCAAGGTATAGTCTATTGGCGTAATCTACTCTGGACATGACGAGAGCGATGATGGTAAGTGCTTTGTTGGTGAATGACAGGAACAGTAAGATCCTTTTTGCCGCTCGCGGGAGAAAGAAGCATTTCTTGAGTAGAGCGTTTAGGGTAAGATTGTTGTCCATCAGGACCACCAGGTATTTTACAATCGACGATGGTGCTAGGGTTGTACCGAGTTCCCTTGGCCAAGGTATGTAGTGGTTGTCTCATCCATTTTTTGCGATGATCATTATTTCTGTTTTTCCTGGGTTGATTTTGAGGTAGTTCAAGTTCATCCAGTTGAATACATCACAAGGCAGTTCTCTAGTGTTGCGTTTTCTTCTTGAGTGTCTTGTATTTTGAAGATTTGTGTGTCGTCTGCGTAGTTGTAACAGGTGAGGCTGTGTCTTCTGCTGGTTTTGATTAGTAGAGATAGGTAGATGTTGAATAATAGCGGGGAGAAGAATAATCCTTGTGGCACTCCGCATGAGGAGTCTCTTGGGTTGGATTTGAAGGGTTTCATCCAAATGGTTTCCGTTCTGCTTGTTAGGAAGGATTTGATCCATAGTAGGGCGGTGTCTGTTATTCCCAGGACTTCTAATCTCGTTATGAGGCTGTCATGGTTAACTGTGTCAAATGCTGTGGATAGGACTAGAAGTATCAGGGCAGTACTGTTTTCTGAGTCTGCATTTGCTTTTAGGTCGTCCCATATTGAGAGTAGAGCTGATTCCGTTCCTCTCATTGGTCTGAAACCCACTTGTGCCTGGTCTAGTAGACAGACCTCTTCTATGAATACTGGGTTGTTTTGTATATGTACGTTTCAAGCAGTTTGGCTTTGTACGGGATGTTAGAGATGGGTCTGTAGTTGGAGAGGTCCTCTACGTTTCCTGCTGTATCTTTGAGTAGTGGCCTGATGTACGATGATTTGAAGGAATGTGGCACTTTGCCAGTTGAGATTGAAAGGTTGAGGACCTTCCTGTGGTATTCAATGGGAGTTCCTTGTTTGAGAATTGATTTGTATATATGTCGGGGGCAGGGGTCCTCAGGAGAACCTCAATTGTTGCTTTGATTTACCAGTTTGACAAAAGTCTCCACTGATATTTCGGGGAAGCTTCGTAGTTTGTTTGGACGTTCCTCGTGAGGATAGGTGGGGTCTGTAGTATGATCACGTGGTCTGCTTTATATGGTTTGTTGGATGGTAGTGATTTTGTTTTTGAAGTGGTCTGCTAGGTCATTGCATAGTTTCATTGATGGTATTGGCATGTTGTTGCAACCAGGTGGATTTTTTTATTTCCTTTATGATTTTGAAGCGTTCCTAATGCTTTGAAGATTTGGTTGTAGTAGTATTTCCTGTTTGCTTTTTATATTTCCTTTTTGTATGAGCCGATGTGTTGCAGAAATTTCTGTTTATTTGCAGTGTCATTTTTGACCCTCCATTCTAGTTCTAGTTTTCATTTTTTTCTTTTCATGGCGATAATTAGTGCGGTGAACCATTTTGCCATTGCTCTTTTACGTGAAGGAGCAAAAGGTTTTTCTTTGGCGATGTCTTTGATAGTTGTTAGGATCCAGGTGTGGAGTAGGGCTACTTTTTAGTCCAGGTCTGCTTCTTCCATAATTGTTGCTTGCGGTTTGCTGAGCTCCAGAAGTTCAGTTAGGTTGGAGTTTTTGATGCTTCTCTAGTTTCTTTTCATGGTGGTCGGTGGTTTGTCTTTTTGTTTGTTTATTTCAGTGGTCATTGTGATTATGAAGGGAATGATGAGGTGGTCGCTCCAGAGTATTTGAAGTGGTGGTTCTGCGGTAATGAGTTCTTTGTTGGCGAAAATTGCGTCAAGTGTATGCCCTGCCGAGTGGGTTGCTCCTTTGACTAGCTGTGTAGAATCTTTGCTGCTAGTTGGGCGGTTAGAGACTTTTGTGTGGTTGTGGTTTCTTCATCGAACCAGATGTTGAAATCTCAGAGGACGTTCAGGTGATTGTGTTTGATGGCTAGGATGGCGATTGCTTCTGTGAATGCATCTATGAAGGTTGCATCGAAGGTTGGTGGTCTGTATAGCAGTATGAATTTCAAGTTTGTTTGGGGGTTTACTGATAGGCATAGGATTACGGATTCGCATTTATCGATGTTTAGTGGGTCTTCCAATTTGATAGCCAGGTGTTCCTTGTGGATGATTGCCAGCCCCCCCCCCCCCTCTTTTGGTTTTTCTGTTTGCTTGGACGCATTTGAAGTTTTCAGGCAGGTTGCTGTTGAGGGTGATCTTGTAATTGTCATCTAGCCATGGTTCAGTTACAAATAGCATGTCGATGCTTCCTTCACATAGGAGATTGTATATTTCGGTGGCATGTTTGGACATTGACCTTGCATCAATTCAATTGCAGTGAATCTTTTTGGTGTGGTTTTGTTTATTAGTTAGTCCTTGTTTTGGTGTGCAGTTGTTCGGTCGAGGTGCTTCTGTATTGACGTTGATTGGATGAAGATCAGCGAAGGCTGCATCTTCATTGAAGCGCTCTGCTAGATTGATAGCTTGGCTGTTCAATAGCAGTGGTTCTCTAATGATGCCGATTGGTTGAAGATCAGTGAAGGCTTCTTCATTGAATCCTTCAGTTAGGTCAGTGGTTGGGTTGTGGTTACTAGGGCTTCGTCGTCTTGTGTGGTGTGTTGTGGGTATTGATGGTGCCCTTCTGTTCTTGTGATGTATGGGATGAGGGGGTTGGAATCTTCCCACACTCTTCTTGGGTGCTCCCATCTTTTTCCCGGTTGGGGGATTCTTTGCTTGTCTCGAGATCTCAGGGGAAACAGGATGGTCAAGGTTTTCAAGAATTCCATCAACATAAGCATCCCTTGACCTACCGGTTGCCCCCTGCGGTGATGGCACTGTATACAGTGCTGATTGAACCACCTGCGACCAGGGACCAAAAAAAGCATGCAGACTTCATGAGAGAGTTGCTTCTGCAAATGATGTGCAAACATGCCATGCAGACGTATTTCTAGAAACTCTGCATCTCAGAGCCTTAGAAGGCAAGATTTTCAATGATCTGAAGTTGCCAAAATCTCAGCTAAAGTTAGAGGCTCTGGTGCACTTGAAGTAGAGATTGCCACTCAAAGCCACAATGCATAAAACCCTCACTGTGTAGGGCTCAGGCATAGAGATGCACCTCCATTCTCACAAATAGAATCTTTGCAACAGAAATTCCCTGATGTCATTTCACTGATGATCAAAATCCCCGAGCTGTCAATGGCGTCCATGTTGTTGTTTTTAGACCATTGTGGGCCTAATCAGTTTTTCTCTCCAAGAGGACAGAATTGATGCCAGGTGGCAGCAGGTTTCACAGATAGCAGAGCCAGACACTGGGCAAAAAGGGTTCAGATTGCAATCAGAAGTAGCTAAACAGGCTCTCCTTACCCCTGGCCTCTGTGAAAGCATATGTGGCATGGACTAGTCTGAGCGTCAGACTATATTCAAGAACAAGCTCACAAAAAAGCCCAGGAATGGGACCGTATTGCAAACTTAGAATACCCCCAGGGGAAAACTACTTTCCAGTGTTACACTAAGCAGAGATTCCTGTGTTTATCTCCGTTCCCGTATTTGTTATGAAGGGATAATCCTATCGTGAGACATTTCAGCTTGAAACTCAGGTTTAACCTCTTCACTTCCTTGGTGAGATTGGGCGCTACGATGCAGCTCAAGAGCGAAACAAGAGCACGCAGACCATTCAGATTAGGCCCGAGCGGAAGTGGATTGTGTTTGTGGAGCACTATTTCCGATATGACACCATGCTCTCTGATACGAGCTGCGTTTAATGTGCAGACTTATGCAGTGAAGGAGAGTGAATCAGAGTAAGTTAAAGGTGAGGCGTTAGATATTAATGCTGCCGGGATAATAGAGGTTAGCTCTGTAAGAGTATTCAGGTGCTTAATGTAGAGTCTCTGGAAGGTAGCTCAGGGGCAGCATGCTCACTTGGAAGAAAGTCTACACAGAAAAATGCAGGATCGATCCCCGGGGCAAAGTGCTCGCCTTGGAAGCGAGTCGACACGGAGCAACACAGATTCGATCTCCGGGGCAACGTGCTCACCTTCGAAGCAAGTCGACACGGAGCAACACAGGTTCGATCACCGGGGCAACGCGCTCGCCTTGGAAGTGAGTTGACACAGAGCAACACAGGTTCGATCTCTGGGGCAACATGCTCGCCTTGGAAGCAAGACGACACGGAGCAACACAGGTTCGATCCCCGGGGCAACGCGCTCGCCTTGGAAGTGAGTTGACACAGAGCAACACAGGTTCGATCTCTGGGGCAACGTACTCGCCTTGGAAGCAAGACGACACGGAGCAACACAGGTTCGATCTCTGGGGAAACGTGCTCGCCTTGGAAGCAAGACGACACGGAGCAACACAGGTTCGAACCCCGGGTCCGCACTTAGATACCACTGGGTGTTATGGCCAATTACAATTACAATGAGAATCCTGTGGGAAAATGGTGAATTTTTAATAATTTTATCCCGAAGGATCCCATTGTAATAATGTAACATTTGTTTGACTTTTTATGGCATTTGTCCGTTTTATATTATGGTTTTAAGGTCCTTGGGATTATGGATTATATGAATGTTTTGATAGCTGAAGTGTATTTTATACGCTGTGTTATCATTGTTCAGTAATTTCTTTCTTTTTATGGATCGAATACTGTGCAAAAAAAAAGTGTCATTGTTAACTGAAATGCACAATAAAAAAAATATTTGACATGGTTAGGATGAGTTACCAGGGGAATCCAGACGTGGACCCCTTGCTCACTGTTCTTAGAGGGGCACAGCTTCACCTCACTGATGATGCCCAACAAGGTTGAAACACGTGTATGGGGTTGCTGTGGTACTCTTGTTCAGAGGAGAATTGCCTAGCATTTCGGTGCTGGACTGCCCCTGGGCAGGACAAAGACTGATATGTGGCGACATTTCTTCTCTGTGAAAAGAACAGTGAGCTAAAGACTTGGTTGAGACTCTCCCAGGGGCCATCCACCCAATAACAAGTCAATGGGCTGTGTTCCTGCTGGTAGAGAGTTTCCCAGACCCCCCTCTGTTTTGCATACCAAGTAACTTTGGGTCTCACCCTAAGTTACCAGGGGAATACAGACGTGGACCCCTTGCTCACTCTTTCTTAGAGGGGCACAGCTTCACCTCACTGATGATGCCCAACAAGGTTGAAACACGTGTATTGGGTTGCTGTGGTACTCTTGTTCAGAGGAGAATTGCCTAGCATTTCGGTGCTGGACTGCCCCTGGGCAGGACAAAGACTGATATTTGGGGACATTTCTTCTCTGTGAAAAGGACAGTGAGCTAAAGACTTGGTTGAGACTCTCCCAGGGGCCATCCACCCAAGAACAAGTCAATGGGCTGTGATCGTGCTGGTAGAGAGTTTCCCAGACCCCCCTCTGTTTTGCATGGTTAGGATGAGCCCTACTCAGTATCTTATTGGGTCATCTTCAGAAGGATGTGACACGTCTGGAGCAGGTGCAGAGGTGGCGGGAATTGCAAGCAGCCTGTTTGCTGTCGGGGCCTCCGGCCTCACTGAGTTTAAAACAACTTTGTGCATGTGATGCACGCCTTCCAGGGATCTTGTTTAAAAGGCCAAGACTGTAACGCTCACCTGATTCCCGCAGAGACGCCGGTCTTGACTGGGTGAATGCCGTATCTTCAAAGGTGATGTGTAACACACGGTTGGCTCTTTGGGCTGGACCTCTGTGCACTGTATGTCTGACTCGAAGAGTAAGATGTCTGCAGATAGAAAATATGGGATTAATGAACTGGGGTTATTGGGTGCCTCTCTCCTCTTCCCTTTCTCTTCTCCTGTAGAACCCCAAAGGTTAACGCCCTCACCTTAGGTAAGTGAATGCCGAGCTCTCCATCTGCCTCGGGGCAGGGTGCCGTAACCAGTTTTTTCACTGGATAAGGGTGCAGGCCTCTTGACCTCAGAGGACTGCTGTCCGTCGTTAACTGCACGAACGGTAAGTTCTGGGCACTTCAAATGTCTTAAAAGTCTTTTGTAATATCTCTTCTTTTGCAGGGTTCCGGCGATGGCGGATGGCGGTCTGATGAGAGTTGAGGATCGAACCCGCGTGAGGAATAGAAGCGCCTGGAAGCACGTAAGTAAGCGCTTGTAGCCTGCTTCACGATGCGCACTAACTGTCCCTTTTATCTTGCAGGTACAAGTTCGGAGCTTTAGAGAAGCTGAAGGGTGCTGGAATACCCACTGGATTCGGCGTGGGAAGGAGTAATGGCACGTGAGTAATAAAGTTGCCCAATGTCTTTAAACGCACCTTCTTTTGTCTTTCAGATGCGGGATGCAGCGCCGAAGGCCTCCGGAGCGTGCGAAGAGCTGGTAAGCTTTTGTCTTTCAGATGCCGGAATGCAGCGCGAGGCGTTGGTGACAGCCGATGGACCAGGTAAGAGATGCGCTGCCACTGAAGACCGTAGTGCTAACCTGTTCTTTCTTTGTCTTTACAGGTGCTGCTGAAGACTGGATTCCAGGATGGTAAGCCTTTGTTCCCTTAGGCCCAGGATCAGAAGCAGAAGACACGATGAGCGTTCTGCTGCAGAGAATGCAAAATAACGCAAAGCAAGATTCATCCATCGGGTGTGGTTTAAATAGCCTCCTGTAGTGCTTAGGTGTCTCCTTCCACAGCCACGCCTAGGTAAGAAAAGAGTTCCTGCTTTCCAGAAGAGTTCCAGTGTTCTGAACCTAGGGAGTGGCTCCTGCCCCACCCAACAGGAAAAGTAGTCCCAAACAGAAGAGGTTCAGGGGTTCAACTGGCAGGTAAGTAAGCAGCATGGTCTGCTGCAGGTAAGTCCACCCAAGCATTATGAGCCCGGCGCTTCCAGCGCTGGGACTGGGCATCTTTATGAGCCTGGTGCCACTGGCGCCAGGACAGGGTCCAAAAGGTCCCAATTGGGACTGGCTGGCACTCAGAACCGGGGTTATGGGTCTGCTTCCAAGGGAGTCGGGCAAGTCCTGATCTTTTGGAAGCAGAGATCATGACAGCACCCCCCCTCAAGGCCCCTCCCAAACCGGGCTTCTCCGGGGGTTTGGGCTTGTTAGGAAATGTTCGATGAAATCTTTTGATTAGACGAGGCGCGTGGACATATTCTGCAGGTTCCCAGGATCTTTCTTGGGGACCGTAGCCTTTCCAGTCAATTGGGTAAAATAGTTTAGATTTGGAGATCTTGGAATCCAGGATGCTTTTGACTTCAAACTCGAGTTCTCCATCAACTAGAATAGGTTTTGGAGATGTAGTTAGTCGGGTTTGAGGTTGCACAGGTTTTAATAGAGAGACGTGGAAGACCGGATGTATCTTCATGTGAGGGGGCAAGTCCAACTTGACCGCTACTGGATTTACTATGGTAGTGATGGAATAGGGACCAAGGTATCTTGGGTTGAATGTGCATGGTCCTTTTAGAGGTAGATATTTGGTGGATAACCAGACTTGATCTCCTACTTGATATTGGGGGGCTTCCTTCCGATGTTGGTCTGCTCCTTTCTTGTATTGTTCTTTAGCCCTTTGAAGGTGAGAAACAGCTTCCTTAAAGGCTTGGGTGATTGTAGAATGCAGGTGGTCTACTGCTGGTGTTCCAAGATCTTGGAGTGGATCCAACTCCGAGGTTCGAGGGTGACTACCGTATAAAAGAAAAAACGGGGTCTTCCCAGTTCCCGAGTGGACAGAGTTATTGTAGGCATATTCGGCTATCCGAAGGATATCTTTCCAAGTTTTTTCAGTTTGTTGTAGCATGCAGCGCAAATACTGTTCCAGAGTTTGATTGGTCCTCTCGGTTTGTCCGTCGGTTTGAGGGTGGTGGCTGGTCGAAAGTCTCACATCAATTTGAGCCGACCGACAGCAACTTCGCCAAAAATGAGAAATAAATTGACTACCTCGATCCGAAATTAGAACTGAAGGAAAACCGTGCAGTCGGACGATGTTTTCGAGAAATTCTCGGGCCAGAGTTGCTGCTGTTGGTAAGCCTTTGAGTGGAATGAAATGCGCCATCTTGGAGAATAGGTCCACGATTACTAGGATCGTATTGTATCCGGAGCATGGAGGTAGATCGGTGATGAAGTCCATAGAAAGCGTATGCCAAGGGCGAGGCGGGATGTCAATAGGGCGTAAGAGGCCGGCTGGTTTTTCCTTTTGACTCTTGTTTTGGGCGCATACTCCACAGGACATTATAAAGTCTCTGATATCTTTTTTCCAAGACGGCCACCAGAAGTAGCGCTTGATCTTTTCCGAGGTCTTGGTCATACCGGGATGTCCTTCCATTAAAGAATCGTGATAACAAGAGATTACCTTTTTCTGTAAATCTGTGCTGGGCAGGTATAACCGTTCTTGGAAATATAATAGGTTGTCCTTCACCGTAAAGTCCTTTCCCTGCAGATGCCAATTCTGTATGTCTGCTGGAGTTACAGTAGCCTGGCTTTATCCTTAACTTCCTCTATGGATTGTGTGGCGATTACACCTAGAATTCTTTGTTTGGGAATGATAGGTACAGGTTTAGGATTGATCAAATGTTCTTCCACTCCCATCCGAGAAAGGGCATCAGCTTTACCGTTTTTTGTACCAGGTCGATAGGTAATTATGAAGTCAAACTCGGCAAAGAATAGTGCCCAACGGAGTTGCCTAGAGGATTGAGCTTTTGCGGTTTTCAAATATTGCAGGTTTCGGTGATCCGTAATCACAGTAACGGTGTGTCGGGCCCCCAGAAGATAATGCCGCCAAGCCTTAAAGGCGGACTTGATAGCTAGAAGTTCCTTATCAGTAATAGTGTAATTGATTTCAGGAGGCGAGAATTTGCGGGACCAAAATGCCACGGGATGCAACTGATTGGTTACTGGGTCCTTTTGTGATAGAACTGCCCCCATGGCAAGGCTCGAAGCATCAGTTTCAACGATGTAGGGGAGTTCTGGGCGAGGATGTTTTAAGATCGGTGCAGAGATAAATCTAGTCTTCAAATTCTGGAAAGCTTGTTCCGCCTCGGTAGACCATTCAAAACGTTTGTTTTTCTTTAACAAGGCGGTGATGGGCTGGACTATTCGAGAGAATTCGGGGATAAACCTGCGGTAAAAGTTAGCGAAGCCTAACATGCTTTGAACACCTTTTACGGAGGATGGCGATGGCCATTTGAGAATTGCATCGACCTTCTTTGAATCCATACGCACTCCGCTAGGTGATAATATGAATCCCAAGAATTCAACTTCAGTCACGTTGAAAACACATTTTTCCAACTTAGCGAAAAGTTTGTGTTGACGCAATCTCTCGAGGACCATTTTCACGTGTTTCCCATATTCAGTTTCCGATGAAGAATAAACGAGGATGTCGTCAATGTAAACAACAACACACACATCTATGAGCTCTCTGAGGACATTGTTCATAAAATATTGAAAGGCGGCCGGGGCATTGCAAAGTCCGAAGGGCATGACCTGATATTGAAATAGCCCATACTTGGTGCGGAAGGCCGTCTTCCATTCATCGCCCTCTTTTACTCGTACCAAGTGGTAGGCTCCTCTAAGATCCAGCTTTGTATATATGCATGCTTTTCTGACTTGGTCCAGGAGTTCAGGGATCAAAGGTAACGGATATCTATTCTTAACGGTGATCTGGTTCAGGGCGCGATAATCTATACAAGTTCTAAGGTCCCCTTCTTTTTTTGGAACGAAGAACAAAGCTGAGGAAGCAGGGGACTTGGAAGGACGAATAAACCCATTCGCTAAGTATTGATCCAGGTATTGTCGGAAGTGAAGATTCTCAGGCTCGGGGAGGGCATAAATTCTACTACAAGGAGGAGTAGATCCAGGTATCAGGTCTATCTGGCAGTCATAAGACCTATGAGGAGGTAGAGAGTTAGCCTGATCCTTCCGGAAAACATCTTGGAATTCTAGGTATTCAGGAGGTAACTGGGAGCCTCCGAGGAAATTGCTGCCAGTGCAACACCAGGTCGAGGGTGACAAGTAGAGACACATTCTGGAAACTGAACCGTTCTTGCTCGCCAATCGATCTGAGGATTGTGCTTCTCTAACCAAGGAATTCCTAGAATAATCTGGAACTGAGGGGCCTTGATCACATCGAACACGATCTTCTCATGGTGTCCATCTTGACTTACTAGCGTCACTTCTTGGGTGGTATGCGTTACTAGTCCAGAGGCTATCTCCGTACCATCCACCGTAGTAATGACGTCCTTTACAGCCTTTGGACAAAGAGTCAGATTCATCCTCAAAACCATTTCATGATCCACATAATTGCCGATGGCACCGCTGTCGACGTAAGCTTCAATCGCATGTAATCGATCCGGATGTTCATAGGTATCACGAAATGCGAGGTCACGGAACTGGTTTTAACGCTCGGCAAGAGGACCTCTATTCTTGTCGGGCGAGGTCGTTTCCCTGCTCAGAGTTTGTGACCCTGGTAACTACAGCTCCTACTGCCTTCTTGGCTGGTTTCACCGGACAGTCTCGAAGAAAGTGCCCCGAGTTTCCGCAATAGAGGCATAATTGCAGCTGTTTTCTCCTTTCCCGCTCCTTTTGTGTTAGTGGTCCTTTCAGGCCCCCTATTTGCATGGGTTCCCCGGAGTCTACTCCTTTGGTAGGAGTTGGTGGTTTGGAAAATACTCCAGCATCAAACTTGGAACGATCGGCCTTCCTGTTCTGCAGTCTGTGGTCAATTTGAACGACTAAGTCAATATAGTCCGAACAGTCTTGCGGGGGATTCACTACTTGGGCTAACACATCTTTGAGCTCTCCACGTAGATCTCTATAAAACAGCGTAATCCTTTTGTCCTCAGGCCATCGAGTTTCCGCTATCAGTCTGTTGAAAGACGCAATATAAGCCAAAAGGTCTTGATTACCCTGTCGCAATGAAAGGAGCTCATTGTCCAGGGCCTGCCCCTGTGAATGTCTTGCAAACAGTTTTTCCATACTGAGCTGAAAAGCTTGAAAATCATGGAGAACCGGATCATCTTGATTAACTAGAGGGATTGACCAGTCTGCCGCATTGCCAATAAGGTACGAAAGCACGAAAGCTACCTTAGCTTGATCAGTTGGAAAGGCTGCTGGCCGGCATAAGAAGTGCAACCGGCACTGATTAATAAATACTGCAAACCTCTTTGGGTCACCAGAAAATCGTTCAGGCGGAGCCAGAGGTACATTCCCAGGTAGGTTGATCTGCACTGGGTTCGTAGAGGATGTTGAAGGAAGATTTGCCCCTGATGCGGGTAACGGAGTTTGTCCGGCTTGTGACTGTAGCAATTGTCTAGCGAGATCGTCTGTTCGCTCCTTGGAAATAATCAGTTCTCTTCTTAGAGCATTCGTTTCCTGACAGGCTGCATGCACTTCTGCTCTTAGTTCCCCAAGTAACTGGGCTAGCTGGTCGGTATCCGAGGTTTCCATAGCGCCTGGGTGGGAGTTTTGCGGTAGGCTTTGCGTTCTGTAACGCTCACCTGATTCCCGCAGAGGCGCCGGTCTTGACTGGGTGAATGCCGTATCTTCAAAGGTGATGTGTAACACACGGTTGGCTCTTTGGGCTGGACCTCTGTGCACTGTATGTCTGACTCGAAGAGTAAGATGTCTGCAGATAGAAAATATGGGATTAATGAACTGGGGTTATTGGGTGCCTCTCTCCTCTTCCCTTTCTCTTCTCCTGTAGAACCCCAAAGGTTAACGCCCTCACCTTAGGTAAGTAAACGCCGAGCTCTCCATCTGCCTCGGGGCAGGGTGCCGTAACCAGTTTCTTCACTGGATAAGGGTGCAGGCCTCTTGACCTCAGAGGACTGCTGTCCGTCGTTAACTGCACGAACGGTAAGTTCTGGGCACTTCAAATGTCTTAAAAGTCTTTTGTAATGATATCTCTTGTTTTGCAGGGTTCCGGCGATGGCGGATGGCGGGCTGATGAGAGTTGAGGATCGAACCCGCGTGAGGAATAGAAGCGCCTGGAAGCACGTAAGTAAGCACTTGTAGCCTGCTTCACGATGCGCACTAACTGTCCCTTTTATCTTGCAGGTACAAGTTCGGAGCTTTAGAGAAGCTGAAGGGTGCTGGAATACCCACTGGATTCGGCGTGGGAAGGAGTAATGGCACGTGAGTAATAAAGTTGCCCAATGTCTTTAAACGCACCTTCTTTTGTCTTTCAGATGCGGGATGCAGCGCCGAAGGCCTCCGGAGCGTGCGAAGAGCTGGTAAGCTTTTGTCTTTCAGATGCCGGAATGCAGCGCGAGGCGTTGGTGACAGCCGATGGACCAGGTAAGAGATGCGCTGCCACTGAAGACCGTAGTGCTAACCTGTTCTTTCTTTGTCTTTACAGGTGCTGCTGAAGACTGGATTCCAGGATGGTAAGCCTTTGTTCCCTTAGGCCCAGGATCAGAAGCAGAAGACACGATGAGCGTTCTGCTGCAGAGAATGCAGAATAACGCAAAGCAAGATTCATCCATCGGGTGTGGTTTAAATAGCCTCCTGTAGTGCTTAGGTGTCTCCTTCCACAGCCACGCCTAGGTAAGAAAAGAGTTCCTGCTTTCCAGAAGAGTTCCAGTGTTCTGAACCTAGGGGGGAGTGGCTCCTGCCCCACCCAACAGGAAAAGTAGTCCCAAACAGAAGAGGATCAGGGGTTCAACTGGCAGGTAAGTAAGCAGCATGGTCTGCTGCAGGTAAGTCCACCCAAGCATTATGAGCCCGGCGCTTCCAGCGCTGGGACTGGGCATCTTTATGAACCTGGTGCCACTGGCGCCAGGACAGGGTCCAAAAGGTCCCAATTGGGACTGGCTGGCACTCGGAACCGGGGTTATGGGTCTGCTTCCAAGGGAGTCGGGCAAGTCCTGATCTTTTGGAAGCAGAGATCATGACAAAGACTTCAACAAACAAGAGTCTGAAACACAGAAGTAAAAGTGCTGTTGCTGTTTGTCTGAGGAGCCAGTGGCCCTTTAGGTAAAGCATTCGGGCTCTAGGTTATGTTATGTTCTTGCGATTTCTACCGTGCACCGCTGCCCTTTTCATGGTCTCCAGGCGCTCTGGAGGATCTGAAAAGGAAGGAGGGTTGGAGGGCCTAGTTGGCATTGAGAGGGAAAAGCGCTGTTAGGGAGAATCCTCCAAAATTGCAAATTTCCCTTACCCACTGAGTCCCTCAGCAGCTTTGCTGGATTTCTAGGATTTGTTTTTTCAGTGCAGTGACACAGGGTTGTCTTTTAGACTTCCCAACTCATACTCCATTTTCTGGGCCTGACTACTGTCTCTCACAACATGTAAAGTTACCATTAACTTTAATAGTCTCTTCAAAAACCACATACCCAGTACAAACTATCTTACATAGAGTACTGGAAAGTGTTAATGCTTATCCCTTTTTGTCTGTTTCTCTTGGAGCCTTGTTTCACTCCCCTTTCATCAAGACTTGGCTGGTGGTAGTGGTAACTACCCTATTTTTCCTACCGCGGTTATCTTAAATAACCTTGGTATTGTTCTAGGCTATCTTGGTAGCCTCGAACTTAAATCTGCTGGACCATATTGGTTTTAATTTGGTTCCGGCTGGGTTTATTCGCCGTTTCTTTTTGAAAATGTCTTTCTCGTGTTTTTCTCTGCGCGCCAAACCAGGTTTGGTCCCTTTGTTCACCGTCCTTTCGCGGGCTTCTGCGCAGAAGACCTCCTTAGGCGCCTGAAAGTCTGGGTAGACAGGATATGAGGGAGGGGTTTTAGGACCCCTGCCATGGGTTCCCTGGGTAACCCAAGTCACGCTCCTGTTTGATTGGCTAGGTGACTATCCAGGCAGGACAGCCACCCTGCTGTGTGATTGACAGCCAGGATGTGTGAATGGGGGAAAACGGCATAAAAAGCAGGTCTCTGGGGCTGGAAAGGCAGAGTCGCCACTGGAACGAGAGAACCGACGAGGAGCTGACAGAAGAGGACCCCTACCACAACTGAACCGCCTGGTGAAGCCCTGCTGCAGGTCTGAATCTTCAGACTCCAATGACAGAGAAGATCTTCCAAGAATCTTCTCCCTTGAGCTGGTGGAACCAACCAGTTCACCCAAACTGCAAGCCAGGTCTCCCTCCTCTGGTCGAATTTGCTGTACAGAGCTACAGTGAACCGGGTAGCCAGGAAGGTTGGACCCTGCTTGGGTTTTAAGGAGCGCACCTTTTATTTGCCATTTCGCTCTGCTGCTGGTTTCTTTCCTGGGCAGTGCAGGACCCTCCAGTCTTCCTACTTCATGTCAGTCCGACAGTCGCTTCAGGAACCGTGATCCTGCAGGATCTCCCAGGAACGTCCACCGCAGCTACAGCTTCTTCTCCATTTAAAGGTACTGTGCCAATCCGGTTGTTCGTTTCGTTCAGCCGCGGTGAAGGTGTTTTAAACCTTTCGCCAATACGAGGGCTTGTCCTTCTCTTCTCTTTAAGTTAACTTTTCTGCCGACCAACTTCATCCGGAACTCTTGGCAAAGACTTAACCGCGAACTACCCTGAACTGTGTGATCTTGAGCAAAAGACTTTTGTCCTATTGACTTTGGCCCTAAGCTGTTTTGATTTGATTCTATCACTGCAGTTCCTCTTTCTAGATTGCCCTGCTTACTTACCTGTGGGTACTGCTCAATTTTTTTTTACCTAACTTTGTCTTTCCCTCCCTTTTTACATTTTTGGAGTGCCATTTTGGTCTTACTTCATTTTGAGCTTATCTTGTCCAGAATCTATTGGAAGTGGTGTGGTATATTAAGAGTGTGATTTTTCAACTGCTTTACTTTATTGAGATGTTCTACAACTGATGTGTAAATACATGTATATTATTTTACTCAGAAACCTTCAGTCAGTGTTTGTTTAAATCATAGTAATTGCTGTCCTTTGTGTAACTATTAATACTGCTCACTTGCTCTTCAGATAAGTCTGGCTGCTCAGCCATTGCTACCACTTTACTGTGTAGTACAGGCTTGTACCAAAGGTGAGTCTGTACTGTCACTTGTAGTCTTAATTGTGTGTGGTGTTCCCACAGGGTACTGCATGTAATTCTGCCTAACAAGCGCTAGAGAGCTTTGATGTGCTATTGATAGTTTCAGTTTGGAAAAACCGGTCATTGTGTGCTGGTTTGTTTTTAGTTGGTCGACCATATGTGCTCTTTGGCGCATGCATGTGCATGGGATGATTTGTGAGTAATTGGTTTAGTTTCCGGTTGGGTGTTGTGGAGTGTCTGTAGTTTGCAGTGTTTTTTTTTCTCTGCTGTGGAGGTATGTGTGTCATTTGTTCAGTGTTTGAGGGTGAGTGTGAAGAGTATTTGAGAATTTTTAGTAGGGTTAGTGGGGTGTCGTGTTAGGCCTTTTGTGCAAGGTTATGTTGATCCATTTAGCTAATATTATTCTGAGGTGATTTTCAGTAGAACGCTTTATTTCTTTGTGTGGCCCTGGTTCGGTTCATCAGGTTTCAGTTGTTTTCAGTGTTTCTATTTGGATGTGTTGGCAGTTTTTCCTTGATGATGTTTCCTATTTACCTCAGTGAGTTAAAGTGCCATGTTTTTTGCAATTTTTGGAACTTTAGTTGATCTTCTGTCATTTGTATTTCTTTTGGGAGCGAGTTCCAAAGTTTTGCCACAATGCAGGCAAACGCTGTTCTCCCAAATTCCTGATTTGAGTATGGATTAGGTTTGAGGTGAAGGTTGTTGCTGGACCTTCATGTTCTTCTGGTTTGTAGATGGACATTTTTCTCTCTGACATTTTTCAGCTCCTTGTGCGTCGATTACTCTGTGTGTTACGCAGAGTGTTTTAAGAAGATCCTTTTTTAACCTCCCTGATGCAGGATGGAAGCATGTGGCGGCCATGATGGATTGGGAAGCTTCCCAGTATTATCAAAGCAGGCAATCAATTAGCCTACACGATAAGGGCCATCTCAAGCACTAGGTCGTCAGGCTCAGGGTAAGATGTGGATTTTCTATGCATGGAAAGAGCAATCCGTTTGGGAATACTTGGAACTTTGACCACATGCAGAAGATCTCTTGCTTCCTTCAGCCCCACAGAGGCACGTGTTCTGATGTCCTTTGGGAATCGCCTGCTAGTGCACCCCTTCACTGTGTCACAGACTCTACATTTGCAACATATCAGAGGATCACATAGATGTTGTGCCGCCTGGATATCTGAACCCCACCATGCTTTCATTCTTCATAGGCATATAAAATGGGTGCCATTAAGTTGTGTAACATACATGTCAATTTTCCACATTCACGAGATGCTAGTCTGGTTCTAGGTGCACATTGTCTATTATGGGCTCCAACCCTTGCAGAGGAGCCACCAAAAATGTAAAGGAACACATAGTTTCCCTTTACACTTCAATTCTGCAGCGCATATATGCAGTAGGCAATACAAGGTCAAGCTGTTTTGCTTCCCCAGCCTTGCATATGAGAGAGAGAGAGAGAGAGAGAGAGAGACTGACAGACACTCTCTCACTCTGTATGGCTGCTTGTGTAATTGTGTGTGTGTGCGCGCGCAAGACTGTGGCCTGGGGAGACATTTGTGCATGCAGCCATCAATTACATGTTTTCTTACTATGGCATTTTATAAAGGCATTAAGGGGAAAGCCAACATGATGAGTGTTCTTACATTTGGGTGAGGGGGCATTTCTGCAGATAGCAAAGATGTAAGGACATGGATTCTTACTGTGGCATTGCTATTTTTACTACTGTTAAGGGCAAAGCCAACATGATGAGATTTCTTACATTGTGCTTGTAGGTGGGGTGGCGGCGGCGTGGCCATTTGTGCAGCCAGCAAGGACGTCTTTTCTAATTATGGCATGTCATTTTAAAGTTGTCTTAACTGCAAAGCTAACGTGATAAATGTTGTTTTGTGGCCTTACTGGTCTACATTAGTAGTCTGAAAGCTAATCTGGAAATGTGTTAAACATGTTGCAGCAATGTATGCCAGTTTGGCCACATAAGAACACTTTCTTACTATAGCATGGTAATTGTTTAAAGGTATCAAGGACAAAGCAAACATGATGATAGTTCTTATGTGGCCATAATTTCCTATGTTGGTGGAGCCAGTCTGGACTTATTTTCTGACTGTGGCATAGCTTTTTTTACTGGCATTAAGGGGAAAGCCAACAGGAGTATGTTATTACCTGGCAACACTGGCATATAATGGCAAATGCTGTAAGGACATGGGTTCTTATAGTATCATGACTAGCATTATGGTAAAGCAAACAGGAGTATGTTCTTTTGTGGGAGTAATGGAATATATTGGTGCAGCCACGATGGACATATATGGGCACAGTCAGCATGAAAGTATTTTTTGCATTGGCAGAATATTGGCATAGAATGAGCAAGGGCATGGTGAAAATGCACTCGAAAAAGCTCCTGTTCACTGTTGGTGACTTGGCATCCGATGGTTTTTTAATGTCTTGCTGTACAAAACGATTGTAAACTATGTACCCTTTTAACCACGTTTTCAGAGAAAGTATGTTGTAAATATTAGCATTGTAACCAATTATTTAAAACATTTTCTCTGAGGGAGAATTGCCCCATACGCCCCTTTGGTTGGTTCGGGGTCGGTCACGCCCGCATTTTCATGGCAAATGTGTGTGCCCACAAATTATAAAATTCTCCAGCCGCCAATGTGCATTTTTGGTTTTAATTTTGCAATCTGGGACTTACAACGGGGAAATCCAGGACAACAAGTCCCAGAATGCAAAGGGTGAAACCATGAGTGGCCCAAGCAAGCATGTGCCGAATGGTACGTGGCATGTATGGAGTAATAACATCAGCTATGATTTAAAGGCAGGGGAGAGAGAGAATTCATATTGTGGCGCGTTCTTTGCAAGTCGCCAGTGCCGGGTACTCATACACTGTCACTGCCTTGTGTAAGGTTTTTCTCCTACGAAGGATGTGATACCTGGAGCAGACGGGAGGGGGCAGTGCTGCCACGCCCTCCGGCTGCGTGCTAAGGGCCATGTGAATGTTTCTTGTGCCCAGGCGGCTGCTGGTCATGCTGGCGACAAGCAGCGCGTGCTGCTCGGCAACTGACCGCACATCATGCGGAGGGCGGGTCATCGTGTTCTGAAAGAGCGCGTGGCATAGTGTTATATGGGTGCATGCTTCAAATGGCAACTCGTGTAACTTTTACAGGTCTTCTATGTAAAGAGGCAGGGGTTCTCCTCGTGGCCCCCATAGCGGCTTTTACCCGCCCCACTTCACCTGGGAGACACGAGGTATCTGTGAGATGGCAGGATCTCACCATACGGGTCCCACTACGCCAGTTCTTACGCAATGGTCTTTACATTATAGTGCTGCCCCGCCCGCCACCCCCATTGGAGGGGAAGGGGACGCACTGCTCTTTAAAAGGGGATGCATTTCAGGGCGCCCGTTCGTTGGGATATCTAGTTATTAAAACTTAACGTTCTCGGGTGGGTTACCCATGCAATGGTTTACACGCGCGCCTCACCATTCTCTGGATCACGCGCATTAACCTGTCGAGCTACCCTAGCAGCCATTTTTAGCAGGCCACCTTGATTTCTCACTCGGTGTGCCGGCAGAGGGGTCGCCAGGAATCAAATTTAGGAGGGGCACAGAGGGGGCCAAAGACAAAAGTAGGGGGGGGGCACAGGGTTTTAGGGGGGGCGTCCCCCCAGGCCCCCTCCCCCCTAGCGTCACCACTGTGTTCCGGAGAGGGATGAAAAGGCAATTCGACATTGATTGAGTGTAAATTGACCCCTGCCCCACCCTCCCCCACTAGACCACCCCGCGTGCTGCGCGAGATTCCCCGGCAGCGCTTTCTGCGGGGGCCCTCAGACAGCAACTGCATCCTGAAAGCGCATGCGCGGGCTGTGCTAGTAACTCAACACTGAATTGAGGGTCGTGTCAGGGCTGCAACCGACCGCCTCTCGTCTAGACTGACACACACTTAGGACATCTGATTTATTAACTACTACTGGACTATGACAGTAGTCGGAGCCTTCGTTTGGGATTTTGTGGTGCTAAAATATTGGCTTTTCTCCTTGAAATGTGCATGGTCACCTGTGCCTTGATTCTGGGGGTCACATTTCCTTTTAACATAGTGCTTAGAAGCAGGAGTATTTCATCATTGAACACGGGGAAGGAGAACCTGCACATGCCGCCAGACCTGCCAGCCTCTCCTAGGCACCGGCCTGTCGTGACACCCCCGACTTCGCGATAGGTCAGCGCGTCTGTGATTGGCTGCGCCCCAGTGATTCTCCGTGGGTGTGCGGCCGGAGCTTGCAGCAGGCAGCGGTTTTAAGTTATTGCCGCAATATTAACCTCCAGGCTGATTAAGAGAGTGCAGCCGAGGCAGTTTTAAGCCTCCCGGCGACACCTTTGATTTACAGGGCCTTTAATGTTTCACGCGGCTGTGCCTGGGGCTGTCGGGGCCCAACACCTGGGCCGATAATGTACCTCTACATTGATAGTAGCTTTCCGAGCGCGCCTCGAAAGGCTGATTGTAGATCACCCACCTCTAAAATCAAGCTATAAAGACAGTGGCATAACACAAAATGTGGGGGCCCCCCTGCGAGCCATGCTGAGGGGGTCCCCAACTCGGCAACAAATCCCAGGTCGCGCCACACTCAGGGCCGGCCTAGATTGTCACGCTTGCGCAATACGCATGGACGTGCTGCTGAAGGGGTATGCCGCACACTGCACTAGGAGAAAGATATAGCTATGTGTTTTAATGCAATATACAGCACACTTTCTGGGATAAATTGGCTATAAAGCCAGAGTGTTTGCAATTGTTTTGTAGGGTAACACAATCCAATACATGCAAGTCACCAACAGTGCACAGGAAGGAACATTAATGCTTTGCTATTAAGAATGCCATGCCACAATGAAAACATGTCCAACTGGCTGCACAATGTAGACCAGTGTAAACGCGTAATAACATTGCAGTAAAGCATGGCAGGCCACATTTAGACATACCTAGACTGGTTGCAGCAAAATGCCAGTCAAAGCAATTAAAGCATGTGTCTCCACGGCCTCGAACAACACGGCCAAACTCTTTAAAATCTGCAAGGAACTGGTTAATCCTGTTGTGGTCTATACCTCTCCTGTTGCCTCCCAGACCCTCTGTATGGCTCTGTTCTCTCACTTCTCTGCTAAATCGCAGGACATCCTGTCCTCTATGTCCTCTTTCTCTCTCGGCCCCTTTTGGCCATCTCTACCTCTCCTCCTCCTTTTTCCTCTTTCTCTCTGACAACACCTGATGAGGTTTCTAGACAAGTCTGACCTATGAAAGTGTCGTCCAAACAGGTGCTCCGCTGCTCCTCCAGAACCATCAAAGCCCATATTGACACCCTCGCTCTAGCCTTGGCCGAATTCTGTAATCACTCTTTCGCCACTGCAATGTTCCCCTCTCCCTTTAAGCACTCCTTTGTGCACCCACTCCTCAAGAAGCCATCTGCTGATCCTACCTGCCCGGAAAACTATCGCTCAATCTCCATCACCCCTTTCCTGAGCAAACTCTTGGAAAAGCTTGCCATCTCCCAGCTTACTCTCCACACTGAATCTGTTGGTTGTCTCCATGACCATCAGTCTGGCTTCAGAGCTGCCAGAGGCATGGAAACTGCTCTCCTTAACAGCCGTGCTGCTCTCTAACCTTGATTCCAGCATTCCTTCTGTTCTCATCCTTCATCTTTCCTCGGCTTTCGACAGGGTCAACATCGCCATCCTGATCAATGGACTCTGTGAGAACCTGGGCATCACAGATCAGACCCTAGAGTGACTGACCTACTTCCACTTGGACCGCCACTCTGCTCCCAGGTCGATCGTGGTCCCATTCTCTCCGCCACCTCTCTCTACCTGTGGCATTCCCCAGGGCTCTATCCTCTCACGCTGGTTTTTCAACCTCTACTTGGCCACTTTGGCCTCCCCGATCTCTACCTTCTCCTCTAACTTTCAGTGTTATGCGGATGACTCAGCTTTCCTTCAGGCTCCCCTCAGCCTCCTCTCCTCTCTTGCTCATTCCTGACTGTTTATCCACGATTCAGGATTGGTGCGCCTCCAACGATCTCTGCCTTAATGCCAGTAAGACAGAGATCCTTTTCATTGGGACCCTTGCCTCTGTGTTTCCTCTCTCACTATAGCAGACCACCTCGGGCCCTCTTCCTTTGCCTTCCTGTGAGGCAAAAAACCTTGGTGTCATCTTCAACGCCACACTCTCTTTCTCTCCTCACATCTCGGACATCACCAAGAAGTCCCACTACCAGCTGCTCCTCCTCAAAGGGACTCTTCCCTTTCTCACTCTCCACCAGAAGCTCACTGTCTCTAGGCTGGACTACTGCAACAGCCAATTTCTCGATCTGTCTTCCTCTAGTCTCCGTCATCTGCAAATAATCCAGAACAGGACTGCAAGACTTAGCCTTGGCCTCAAGCCCTGGAATTGTATTTCTTCAATCCTGAAATCTCTCCACTGGCTGCAAGGATCAAGTTCAAGAACCTTTGCATCGCCCACAAGGCTTTCTGGGGCCAGTGCCCACACTAAATCCAATGCTCTCTTCCAAAATACCTTCTTTCTCTAGCCCTTCACTCAGCTACCTCCAACTCTCTAAGGCTTAGACATTTCTCCAGGCAGAGAGTGGGGGTAGACCTCTCTCCTCTGCTGGTGCCTCCCTCTGGAATGGCCTCCCTGCCCCTCTCAAACTTGAGGCGGGCAACCTGAAGTTTCGGAAGCAGCTAAAAACGTTCCTCTTCTCCGCTGCTTTCGCTCTCTCTCCCCCCTGCTGACCTACCTGTCTGCTGTACCCACTGGCTGCTTGGCTGCCCTCAGAGTCTCTGTGAGTCCAGGCTCTTTCTTGATTGGTCACCCTTGCACTGCCTCCGGTCCTACCATGCACTTAGGGGCTGTAACTGTAACCCTGCAGTCTCTTGTTCTCCTTGCACAACCAATAGCTGCTCTGCCCTGGCTGCACTTACTCAGAGCATTGCTGCCCTGTTTTCCCATCCCCTCTCACTTGCACTTTCCCCCTCCCTTTTCCCTTGCACTTCTTGTTCTCGCAATGCCACAAGGCCTAGTGAGATCGTTTGTCTTGTCCTCCCTCTATCATCCCTCCCTTGTGTACACTTGTGTACAGGCGCGTTATAAATGACTTGAATCACATCATATCATTTTATCACAGATGCCCAGAAAAATATACAATGCCGCAGTAAGAAATGGCTAGACTGGCAGCACCCAAATGCCAATCTAGCCAGGTAATTAAAGTTAGCAGGACTGCTTTATCAGAAATGTCCAGTTAAAAGAAAGTCATACCAAACTGAGGAATGACTAGACTGGCTGCACCAAAATGCCCATGTAGCCACTAATACCACATATCATGCCTGCTTGGCCTGGACATGGACAACCATTATGATTTATCACACAATCCCGCCCCCCCACACATCCTCTCTCCCTCCCACCCACTACCCCAACCTCCACAATCAGCTCCTTGGCCCAGAATTACCTCTGCGTCTCTCTTCCTTGTCCCAGAGCTTACGTATGAGGCTCCTTGTCTCATAGGTAAGTACTGGGATGAGGAACAGTGGGACTAGGAGTGATGAAGATTACAGGTAGCTAAATCAGGCATTACCTCCATGTACCTCTACCTCTTCCCAGTACTTGTGTATGAGGCAGAGTGCCTCACACACACGTACTGCCTCATACATAAGTACTGGGACGAGGAAGAATAGGGCCATGAGTAAGCAAGGCATTAAACACAAGTAGTAGCGCAACACCATTGAGTTGACTGGGCTTCAGCACTACCCCCCCCTGACATTTTGGGCTATATTGACTCAACCTGGCTAACCTTTAGAGCAGTTGCCGGACCGAACAGGACACAGCTGTTAAACGGCACCTGGTTTTTGCTGTTAACAAGAACCCAGCAATTACCAACGTAAAGCATTACACTGTTAGTACCTGCATTCAAATGCCACATTGTTTAGGCAATTGAAATCGTGATGTGGGTTTAGTACTTGCATGCCAGGGGAGTAATTGTAAGGGTAGAGAGGGAACAGTAGACTTATAGGAGAGAGTTAAATCCTTGTAACAATGAATCTGCACTAGAATAGTCTCATTAAAATGCGTGAATAATTTAGATGCACACACACAAATAAGTTTCCCCCTCCCCACCGCATGTGAAGTTAGCGCCTCTGCCAACATTTGAAGGGTTAGCCCCCCCAAAATGAAGGTTTTGTTGTGCCCCTGTACAGAAGCACACACAACATTCACCATATACACACCCAATCATCCATACATTTAAGTGTGCACCCTTTCACCATACACTCACAGAGGCAGCCACCTATACATTTAAGTGTGCACCCTTTCACCATGCAGGCACACCCACACAGCCACCCTTACATTTAAGTGTGCACCCTTTCACCATACACACACAGGCAGCCAGCTATACATTTGAGTGTGCACCCTTTCACCATAGACTCACACACACACACGTCATGGAGTTGAGGGGAGCCCTATTACTTCAAAAAGAAATTGGGGCTCATTACGGGTCCAGCGGTAACCATGCCGGTGCTAAAAATGAATAGCGCCTGACTTCCCGGTGCCACCGTGCTATTTCAAGTCCGGCGGCTGGGAAATCAGGTGCCGGTTATTTCGTTAATCCCCAGACTCCACGGGAATGGGGACACGGAAGCACCTGCACCATTGTTAACGGTGCTTCCGTGACAGGTCTGCCTACCGTGGCGGCTGTGCCTGGCAGGGTCAGACCTGTTGGGCACGGCAGCCCCACCAGGCAGACCTGTAATATGCCAGTCCGGAAACAACAGTGCCTGTAAGCTTACCAGCACCGTTGTTTCCGGACCGGCATAGTCAGAATGAGCCCCATTGTTTCTTTTTTAAGTCACTATAACTTCATTAAGAAATTATTTCCGTTAAGGACCGAACCATAACCAAAATAATTTCTTTATGATGACTGAGTGACTTCAAAAACAAACTATTTCTTTTTGAAGTCATAGGGCTCCCACCCCCCCACCTCATGACATGGAGGCCTCTAGCCTAGGGTATTCCATGTTATGGGGTAGGAGGACCCTCGGACTTCAAAAATAAGTTTGTTTTTGTAGTCACTCTGCCTCCATAAAGAAATTATTTCTGTTACAGAAATGTTCTTTATGAATGCAGAGTGAATTTCAAAAGAAACTTTTTTTTTTGTTTTTTAGTAAAAAAGATGTTCATTTTTTTTTTAACTGGGGCCCCCTCCCAGGACATGTGCTGGCTGGGCCCCCCACACCGCGGGCCCCCCCGCACTGTGGGGGCTGCGGGGGCCCCTGTTACGCCAGTGTATAAAGACTAATTTCTTACATGACCAAGACACGCTGTATGCATGCCATGTGATCATGCCTACATGTGCATTTTCTCATCGCTGCGTGGAAGTGCAGATTTAAAAGCAGGGCTAGCATCTGGGCTTTTTTTGACTTTTTCAACTGAAATGGGTCCCTACACCTTGCCCCCCCCGCCACTCTGGCAAACAAACCTTACTAGCTTAGCTTAAGTGGTCATTTAGGGTTTCACATCCATGAATATTGCTGACCGCGTTCCTTTGTTCTGCTGTGCAGAGGCAATAACTCGTCGCTGGATAATCTGCTCCCACTCCATGACATTAATTATCTAACATTTTGCCACATAGTAAAGATTGGGGGCATGTACATATTCCCCGAGGTGGCCCACTTCTAATCGACTAAATCATTGGCCACTTTAATGCGCATTTTCTAGCCAACGACAGACCTCTCCAAAAGACGGCCATTAACTATAGACATTTCTTATCCAGATTTCTGCTGGTTTATGCTTGGAGGTTACTGCTCTGATTACTTATCAGTAATCTTCATTACTCCTAGTCCTACTCTTCCTCGTCACAATACTTACTTCATGAGGCACCTGCCTCCGACACAGGACCTTATTCTATTTCTTTAAATCCCTATAACTCCTCCCCCACATCCACGTCACTCAGTTTCATATTACCAAGCCGGAGCATGCGACCTTCCCCGCAGGGAGGGTGAGGATGGTCGTCAATACGGTGATGAGGAAGAGTAGGACTAGGAGTAATGAAGATTACCGGTAAGTAATCAGAGCATTACCTCCACGTCCACTCTTCCTCGTCCCAGTACTTACTTCATCAGGTATACCAAAGCAGCAATGGGGAAAAGGTCCCAATGAGACACAGAGCCAAAAACAGTGCAGCAAAACACACACGCAATAACTCTTAAATCACATCCCCACAGACAAAACTCCAACCACGATGGAACCAACCCCCGAGTGGGAGAAACTCAACCCATAGCGGTTGATGAAAATGCCTAGACCAGCCAAGGCGGCAGCCATACAAATCTCTTGCAGAGAAAAACCCTCCCTGCATCGGACCAGGAAGCCGCCAAACCCCTGGGGGACCGCCCCTGATCGTGCGCAGGCACAGGCAGGCCAGAAGCCACATAGGCCCTGGAGATCACAACCCGGAACCACCGGAAAATGGAAACCACAGATGCGTTATGCCCAGCCCAGCCCCAGCCGGACCACAAGCAATCAGAAGACTTATCAGATTGGTGGAAAAAAGCAAACCTAGCCAAATACTCCAACACATCCCGCCGGACATCAATGTTAAGCCGAGCCACCTCCTCAGGCATTCTTGCATCATGAAAGAAGTCAGGAAGAACCAGACCCTGAGAGGTGTGAAAACCGAGAGACAATTTAAGGGAGGAACATCGGACCACACCCCAGTACCACTGAGTCTGGCAGCACCCTCCGGAAAGGAGGGTGACATAAGAGAGCCCCAATCTCCCCAAGCCGACGGGCAGAAGTGAGGGCCATAAGAAAAGCAGATTTCAGTGTAAGATGTTTGATATTAATCTCGGAAATGGGCTCAAAAGGAGGCCCGTGAAGGAACCATAATAAAGAGGGAGATCCCAAGGGGGAAGCCCTTTATCAGCACAAGGACGGGAAGAAGAAAAACCCTGGATCAACTTCCCCACCAACACCTCCCCATCCAAGTGACCATCAGAGTCCCCAAAAGGAATTTCATGGAGGCCCACTGAGAGCGGAGCCTGGAAAAACTGCCAGGCCCCTGTCAAAAACCCCTCCTGGAGGAACCGAAGGATATCAGAGAAGCCAGAACACAGGGGAGAGATCCCAGACCGCCCATATCAGTCTCGGAAATGGCCCCAATGTCTGCCGAACACCTTCAGAGTGGAGGGTCTAAGAGCATCCATTATGGACTCAACTACAGGATCTGTGAACCCCTGAGATGTCAACCTAGACTGAGCAATAGCCACACTGCCCATTGCATGCGGTGGACTTCCAACCGCAGATCCCCTTGAAGGGGACACAGCAACCTCGGAACCAGCCAAGGTTCCTAGAACCGAAGCTCCAACAGAGAGGGGAGCCAACTCCGGCGGGACCAGAACGGAGCTAACAACAACACAGTCACCCTGGACACTCTGATGCGCCAAACCACCCGGGGCAGAAGGGGGAATAGGCGTAAAGGAAAACCCCAAGGCCACTGTACAGAGAGGGCGTCCATCCTCCAATCCCCTCGGCCTGAAAACCGAGAGCAAAAGAGGGGAACTTCTACTGAGGCCGGGTATGCAAACAGGTCTAAGACCAGGGACCCCAATCTGACACAGGTCACTGATTGGACCAAAAACCGTCGACCGTCCAGCAACTCCTCGAAGTACACCAGAGCTTGGACAATGGCACAACTCTTGCCAATTGGATGATCGCCAGCTCTCCCCAGATCTCACAACCCTTGAGCGGAGAGGACCCCCAATGTAGACCCTTTCTGCTGGTGTTGGTAGTAAGAGAGGCCACAGGAGGAAGGACCATGCACACCTCAGCCTGTAGACCTGAAACCCCCCCGCCACCATAGCAGGGAGACTCGCAGCGCTGGGGACACTTAAAACACAACTACGAAAGCCGAGATGTCAGGAGCCAGTGGGAGAGAGTATAAGACACCAGGGGACGTAAACGAAGACAGGCTCAAGGAACCGGAAAACACACAAGCCGCCACGTGCCCCAGGCGAGCCGAGACATACTGCCTTGTGAGAACCCAGCCCAGAACAGCCAGCAAGCGCCCCCGCCCCCCTGCACAACATCCAGAGTACGCTCTCCCCAGACGTCCGGACAAGCAGTGCAGGGTCTTGAGACCCATAAGCAGGCGATGCATCCTAGAAGGCATAGGGACCAGGAACACCTGCAAGTAGAAAACTTGACCCTGAACAGGGAGAGGAACAGGCAAGACGGTAACCCACAACAATCGGTCGGAGAGAACGGATCCCATGGCCAACTACTTGGACCGTGAGCTGGGTACCAAAGTCCTAACCATGCAAACCTGGACAGGAGGAGACAGGAACGGCAACTGATACCCCCTCTGGAAGGAGCCCATTATCCAGGAAGCCAAACCCCACCGGTCCCATACACCTCCGAGAAGATAGAGACGAGGATCCAGGAAATAACCGCCAGTTACTGCACTTGCACCAGAGGGAAATCACAGGATGTTGAAACAGGCCGCACCACAATATAACAGCATGCTTGTCAGCCCACAAAAAGATCCGACCTATCAAAAGGAAGATACAGGACAGCCCAGAAGTTCAGCAGACCATGGCCCCCTCAGCCGACAGAGGAGCCACCAGGCTGGCGTCAAAAGGGCAGAGTACTGTCACAAAGCGGGGCAAAACAACCCATCCCGGATAGCAGACATCAAACGTAACCCCCTACCTGGGGTATGCCTATACTGGAAAACCCACTGAAGTAACATCCCCCTCCACCAGCACCAGGGGCTCTGAAAACCCCTCTAAGCACAGACATGTGCCACCATGTGCCCTATCCCTTCCCACAAGTCTGAGAGGAGGCGTGAAAGCAGCACGTCGGCACCGGAGGACCTAGGCCCTAAAAGAAGAGACACTGTGAAACCCCCTGCATGGCCGTTACTTCCATGATGCATTTTCCATAATCCCATGCCAGACAAGGGAAAAGCAAATCAACTCCTTTGACTTTCCCTCGCACAGTTTAGAGGAAGAGGACATGACAAGGAGTCTGCGTCCATAGCCAGCACAGACCCAAACACACCACTAACACGCCACATGACTGAGAGGTGGCTTGAGCCCTGTATCCAGTAGCTGGTAGCCCCTACTCTAAATCGTTCCAATGCATCGGTCTAGGAAGGACGAAGGACCGAGTCAGCACCGCTGAGACCCGAACCCGAAGTGTAGGCTATGCCAGGCCGGTACCCCTCCGGCCGCTTGCAGACGTGTCCAAATCTGTGCCGTATTTACAGGTAGCACGCAAGGAATGCAGCCAACATACGGTGCATCCTGGGCTGTGTGTGTCCGAGGAGCGGGTGGTATGTGACATGCCTGCGACAGAACAGAGCCCCCACACTTTCAAATACTCTCTGTCACAGTCACCCCAGGACAAGAAGCAGAGAGGCCTCACAATAAAAGGGAAGGCTTAGCCCATACTGCCAAGTGCTTGCCATCATTTCCAATAAAGATGTGCACACAAAGCACGAGGAAAACGGCCTGTTGAAGGAGTCGCGATGGCCATATCAGCAGGAGAGGGGAAAAATATCAAGCACAGTCCTCCCCTCTCCTTATCTTCCCGCAGATAATGCAGCTAACATCCGGTGCATCCTGGGCCGTGTGTCCCTGCGGAGCGGGTGGTATGTGACATGCCTGTGACAGAACAGAGCCCCCACACTTTCAAATACTCTGTCACAGTCACCCCACGACAAGAAGCAGAGAGGCCTCACAACAAAAGGGAAGGCTAGCCCATTCTGCCAAGTCCAATCAAGATGGCCAAAACAGGAGGAGAGGGGAAAAACATCAAGCCCAGTCCTCCCCTCTCCTTACCTCCCCCCGGGCCGTGCAGGATTCGGGACACAATGATCATGCTGCGGTCCGGAGCACAGCAAAGAACCGAGCGAGGCAATCCAGCTCAACTGTGACCCCTAGCCCCGCAGGGCGCCCAGGAGCAGCGCCGCACCTGAGGGAGCCGAGGGCCCCTCCACAACCCCCCAGGGGGCCAGCAATCGGTGCTCCCCAGTTCCCGCACCGGGAAGAAAAAGTCCAACCTGAGGCAGGAAAAATTAAACTGAGTGACATGGATGTGGGTGAGGAGTTATAGGGATTTAAAGAAATAGAAGAAGGTCCTGTGTCGGAGGCAGGTGCCTCATGAAGTAAGTACTGGGACAAGGAAGAGTGGACGTGGAGGTAATGAAGTTCCAGGCATGGCTCGTGTTATGCTTCCTGGTCATGTTTTTATATTTTGCTTTTTTTAAATGGACGAAACAGGAATGCGCCACACTCTGTTGTACCGGACCATTGCACTTTTTCCAGTGCTCTGTAACTAAACACCAACATGTGAGGAGAAGAGTGAACAGTTAGAGGATAGGCCAGGGTGGTGAAGCCAAAGCAGATATGAGGAAAGAGACACAGACCAGAAAGATCTATGTTGAAGGAGAGTGGCCTAAAATGGCCGACTTCGCCATATTTATTCCCAGAGTTGCGCATGCGCAGGCAGCAAGCCATGCGCTCTTTCGTGGCTTCATCATACGTTTGGTGGTATTTCTCTATGTTACACTGCCAAACAGAATTACTGTTACCGCATTCGAAAATGGTGATCCTCTGTCACTTTTAAAGGAGAACTTATTCCCCATTTTGGAGTTTCTTTAGACTCATTTGGGGGGCACGCGGTATCGCTGCGTGGGGCAATACCCCACCATTACTGCATTTTTGTGGGGTTAATCCCTCCGCTCAAATGCAAGCAGTTTTTCAGGGCTTCAGTAAGGTAACCATGCAGAGCTGTAGAACAGGTTATATTTTCAAGTACCGCCTGTTTCAATACTACCGCCAAACTCATTCAATCGGTTAACGGACCATGGGCCAAAAAATAGCTGTTTTCCTGGAAGCCCTGTGGTCTTGGATGTGCCCACTCTGCCCGTAAATGAAGTATGGAGGCCCTTGATGCCAGCAGAGGCCTTCCTGCCAGCATTAAATCAGCAATGATGCAGTTTTATTCCCCCAATCTAAGAGAAATCAAATCCACAGGTGAGCCAAGCGCCTTTGCAACATGGGCATTAGTTAGAGTGCACCACACTAAGCAACGACCCAAGCTTAAAAACCAGTCACAGGCTCCAAAGAGGAATGGCTCACGCAACAACAGGCGCACAAGCCAGAAAGGCAGGGCTGGCCTAAGACGAGTCAGAGCCGTGGGGGCCCATTTCAACATGATGTTTGGGGCCCCCTTTGCCTACAGCTGGGGAAAGCAGGGGCATCTGTGGGGTTTTTAAATTATAACAAAGTCCAAAGAATACAGCAGGGGGGTGAAAAGCTGCAGGTTATCCCGGGACAGTGTCTTTGAGAGCAGGGTGCTAATATAGGGGAGTATTGAATAAAATGGCAACAAGGTGTTAAGAACTCTGCCAGAGACTGGAAGAGGAAGGTGATGGCACCAGCAAACGTAGCCTGTAACGCGCGCGCTGCGCACATTTAAGGCCCCGAATTAAAGGAGTATGCTTCTGTGTTATAATACTGCCAACACTAACGGCTGCTCGGGGGAGGGGCACTGATCCCCAGCACCTATTGAGGGGTGAGGGAAGGCTGTCATATGCTGTTAATAATAATTTAGTACACTTAACATAGTGCAAATAACGATGTGAATAGCCCCAAGGCGCTAATACCAAATGGTATATATTTTTTTAAATTTTATTTGAGTGGTTTCTTATATCCAGGGGCCAGATCGCACGAGCGCTTCGAAGCACCAACGTCATCTGGCCACATCCAGGATGTAAAAAGCATGTATAGACCATAGACATTTAATTAGGGTTAGTAAACAAATACATTAAAAGATCTAAAGAGTAAATATCAGAATTGCTAAGGAGATGTGGAGGGGGGAGGAGTGGGCCGGAGGGAGACAAGCAGCGATGAAGTGAGGGTGTGGTTGGAATGGAAGTAAGTGCAGTTTACTGAAGAGGTAATAGTGCTGTGGGGTCTGAAAGTGCATATTAAGTAAATGCTGGTGTGGTAAAAGGGAGAACGGGTGGAGGAAGTGAACGGGTGGTGGGGAAAGTGTTAACCAAGGTGGAAGGAGAGGGAGTAGGGAGGGCGTCTGGGCGTGTCAACATGCATATATAGCTGAAAAGGGGGTGCCCGGATGACAGAGTGAAGTGCTGCGTGTATGAAGGTTAAAGTAGGTGGCGCATCCAGGTTTGTGCTTGAAGGCCGGCAGTGTACCAGCCATTGATATTTTTTTTGAAGGTGTTGAATTTGGGTTCTTGTGAGATGTAGTCTGGTAGTTTGTTCTATCAGGTGGGGGCAAAGGAAGAGAATGTTTTGCCTCTGTTTTTTCTGCACTGAAATTTGAGAGGAGTTAGTTTAGTCTTATTTGATGACAGCAGATATCTACGTCGGACGGCAGATTAAGGAATGCCTGGAGGAACAAGGAGCTAGAAGAGACCTGTGGGCAATGTTTAGGATTTTGAGTCCTATTTTAGTTTTGATGGGTACCGTGTTTTTAGAGCTGAAGTGAGATGGACCCACGGCTTGAGGTTTAGTATGCATCTGGCAGGTTTATTTTGGGTAGTTTGGAGCGATTGTAGGTCGTCTGAGGCCAGACCCATACTGAGAGAATTGCAGTATTTGAGTTTGGAGAGTAGTATTAGGGCGTTGGTGAAGTATGATGGTGAAGTTCCGAGTAGGGGGGAGTAGCTTTCTGAGGATGTGTAGGAGGTAATTTGTTTTTGGGTGAGGTCCTCCTTTATATATCTGTTTAACCGATAGCCAGTCTCCAATAGGATTTCCGGGTTCCGTGCTTCTGAAGTAGGTGAAAGGGTTATCCTATGTCAGCGAGCCATATATAAGGAAGATAGTGAATACGTTGGGTGCCAAAGACCACGACCTCTCTTTCTGGGGTTGAGGTTGTTTTGAGACATCCATTTTTGCACGAGTGTAAGGCATTGGTCGGCTGAGTTGTTGGATCGATGTCTGGCAGGGGCGTTGCTAGCGGGGGGCTAAGGGGGCTATAGCCCCTGATCTTTTGGTTGTAGCCCCGGATAGAATCTCAGGAGCTACAGCCAAAAGACTAGCTAGCCCCCAGTCCCAACAGTTCCGCATCAGCGTAGCCCCGGGTCTTTTCCAGACCTAGCAACTCCCCTGATGTCTGGTGAAATGAAGTGAGTTGTCTGTCATCTGTGCACCCTCGACATGTGGGTGTGAATTGTTCTATAATGTGCACGTGGGTCTTGATATAAGCATTGAAGAGCCAGGCACAGGTAGTATAGCTCAGTGGCCACACGCTCATCTTGGAAGCAAGATGACGCAGAGCAACACAAGTTTGAATCCCGGGTCTGCGATAAGAAACCGCTTCGATACTAAGCATGTTATAAAAAAACAATTATAATTAATCATTATAATGAGGGTGCAGTGGACCCCTGCGGCACTCCTTGAGTAACTTTCCTGGGGATTAATAGGAGAGCTCCGACTTTTACGATGCTGGTGCGGTTTTGGATAAAAGCCTCAATTAATTTTACGGCATTTTAGGGATTATTACACAGTTCAATGGTTCTCATTTTATCGACCTTGGTAGGATGAGTGGGCCCAGTGGGATTCTAACCTGTCACTTTCAAGTTGCACACAGATTTCTGCTGAGGAAGCATTATCTCGCTGAGCTATCTCACTGACCTCCTGTGCGGATGCATGGCTGACATTTCCTACAGACCCCAGGGGCTTATGGGAGGCTGCACAGATTGGGCTCTAAGACTCGAGGAGGTTTGGGAGGTTAAATGTAGGCCCTCTTTATGATTCCTGATCCCACAGCAGATTAATCATTTAAAGTTCAACAATGTGTTTTTGGTAGCGAGCCTGAATGTCCAAGCTCTCTACTATAGAAAGTGGGCAGGCGTTGCAGCGTAGTGTATATATATGTGTGTGTATATTACACAGCAACGGTGGTGGCTGTGTCGTTATGGGTAAGTTGCTAATCCCATAGGAAGAGCACTTTTTGGGTGGCTTATAACTTCGCTCTCCCTGGGCGAATCGTCACCAAACTTTGCAAAAAAGGTATATGGCCCACTCTGAAGTTTAGTGTGGTTTGGTCCAGGGGGGGCAAAATTATAGGGGGGTCCCAAAACTTTTTTTTCCCATAGACTGAATGGGGAAAAAACTTTGCTCATGAATACAGCCCAAACCGCTGGATGGATTTTCACCAAATGTGCGGCAGGAGCAGCTGGTTGATCCCGAAAGCATGGTTTTGTACATTTGGTGAAAATCTGTCCAGTAGTTCTTAAAAAAAAAGGACCAAAAAGTAGGTCACAAAAAATTAGTGATATCTATGTCTGCTCCGTGGACACATTTCCCTATTCGCTCCGCAGACAGTGTCCTGATTGGCTAAACAGCCTGCGTCATGTCCGCAGACATGCGCCGTGTTCCTTGATTGGATGGTGAAGAGCGTGAAGTGCGTCAGATTTTTAGAAACGCCCGCCATCTTGGATAGCACAGTGACAAATGTTGGAGAAATACAACTTTGGTAAGTGTGTTGGTATGTAAGAGTGTTTGGGGAGGGTGGGGGAGTAAGAGATGGGTCAAATGCTGTATTTATTTAGGTGGCAGGCACCCCTGTTTTGTTCGTTTTATCCGCAGACAGCCGCGCTGTCCAGGATGTCCGTAATTAGCCAAAATGGGGGTGTCCTAAGGACACTATTCCTGTCCATACAGGCCGCAGGCAAAGTTGAAACTGTTCTATGAACATATTCGGTGTTCGGGATGTTCGCAATTATCCAAAATGGAGTTGTCCTAAGGACACTATTCCTGTCCGTACTGTCCGATTGCAAGTTGAACCTGTTCTAAGAACATGCATGGTGACCGGGATGTCCGTAAGCAATCAAAATGGAGGTGTCCTAAGGACAGTATATCTGTCCGTGCTGTACGCAAGCAAAATAAAACTGTTCTTAGAACACGTTAGGTGTCCGCGGACATAAAAAAGCCCGTACTGCATAGTTAAAATGTTTGATTCTATATATATGGGTGTGATATGCTGCAGTGGTTGTGGCCAAGACCGAAGGTATATGCACCGAAGTTATAAGCTTATAACTTCGCTCTCCCTGGATGAATCCTCACCAAACTTTGCAAAAAGTGTGATACGGTAGGCCATGCACCCAAGACTCTAGGACCTGGCCACAACCACCGCAGCATATCACACCCATAGATCACATCCATAGAATTGAATATCTATAAAAAATTTGAAAATCTACAGTTTATGTACTGTTTGATTTGTATAGTTTGTATGTGAAGTTTTAGCTATGTCATGTCATTAAGATTGTAGAGTTTGGTAACAAGCACTGCACTATAACATATCCATGGAAGTAAACATTTTGCATTGTGGTGTACGGTTACATGTTTGCTTCAATGTTTGTGTTATGGAGCAGTATTTATGAGTTGTACTTATTATAATATACTTACTGTTTGGTTTGGTAACTGGAGCACATATATTCTTTGTCAATTTCTGTGATAAATGAAAAGATCCTGTTAGTGTTGGTAGTTTATAAGGACTTATTACATTGCAAAATAGACATTTCAGCTTTTTTCGACCCGCATATTTAGTAGTTTACAAACCAGTATACTGTGCAATTTGCTCAGTTTCTGTGTTTGTTGTTAAACCATTGGGTCTGTGGGAAAAAAATCCATGTTGGATTAAAAAAAAACTTTTTTTTGTTTTGGTACAGTACATTTATTTTTGTGTTTTCAGTGTTTACTTGTTTCTGGCTAATGTTGGCTTCTTGCAGATAGTTAGATACTTGTTGTTGAATTGTATCTCAGACCCATAACAAACTGCAACTTCATCCTCAAAATCATGGATAAGATCGCCACCATGCAGCTCCAGGCACACGTAGAGGAATCTAATTCCCTCCACCCACAGCAGTCTGGTTTTCGCCCCGCACACAGTACCGAGACGGCCATGTTAGATCTGCAGACCAAAATGCTCGGTATTATTGACAAGGGTAAGACAGGCCTCCTCGTTCTACTCGACCTCAGCGCCGCATTTGATCTCCTCGACCATAACCTACTCCAGAATGCGCTAAAAAAGACCACCAACTGCTCTGATGAAGCCATCAGATGGATAATGTCCTTTCTAAAAAACAGAATATCCAGAGTGCACTGGGGGGACAAGTTCTCCCTCGAAAAAGAAATCCTCTGTGGAGTTCCCCAAGGGGCCAGTATGTCACCCCTACTGTTTAATCTTTACTTAAAGTACCTATGCCTTGTTCTAGACCACATAAACACCTATTTCACTAACTATGCTGACGACACGCAGCTTGTATTCGAACTAAGTGGCAATTATCAGAAAGATAGCGAGCAACTTACCACGATATACAACCACGTGGAGCAATGGATGGACTCCAATTGGATGTGCCTAAACGGAAAAAAAACAGAACTCATGGTTTTCGGCTCATCCTCTGCTCGTGCTAAGCTACTCTCATCCTACACATCCTTCCACATTAAAGATACCCCCATTCCGGTCCTAAGCAAGGTTAAAACCCTAGGTATGCTGCTAGAAACATTGTTGGGTGCGGACGCCCAAGTACAGTTCATCAAAAAAAACTGTGCCTACCACCTCCGTCTAATAAAAGCCATCAGACCTTTCATATCCGAGGAAAATTGTGCGACCATAGCAAGAGCCACCATCTTATCGCGCCTTGACTATGGCAACGCTCTAGTCCTGGGTGCCTCCAAGCAATGCCTACAAAGCTACCAAATTTTACAGAACAACGCGGTAAGAATTGTCAAGCTCAAAACTAAAACAGAACATATCAGCAACTCCAGAAGGGAGCTTCATTGGCTGAAAATCGAAGATAGGGTGCATTTCAAAAACTTAACCATCGTTCACAGATGCATCTACGGAAAGGCACCAACCTACTTCAAAACTAGGATCAAACATACGTTCCTAATAGAACACAGAGATCATCCCAACTTGTTAAAATTGCTACGTCACCTCACAAACTCAAAAGTGGCTTAGGTAGAGCCTTTCCAACCCTTGCAGCCAACCTTTGGAACAACCTACCAGACCACCTTAGACTGGAAACCAACTACTCGCGTTTTCGCAAACAGGTAAAAACCCATATCTTCAAATAAACGGCCATCACGGCATATACCTCAGTTAGCTTAATTCTATGCGACTGTCCCGTCTGCTCTGTCTAATCACTATTTGTTCCGGTCGTTCTCGTGTCCTTGTTTCTGCGCCCCGAGGCTCGCGAGCTACCGGCGCAATATAAATATTAAATAAAATAAAATAAAATAAAAATTGCATCTGATTATACTTTTTATTTATATTCTCAAGTTGTTAATCTATCTGTTTGGTTGTTGCAAAATTTTGGGGCAGTTAGATACCTGTTGGCGTATTCTAACTGTTTATTTCTTGTCATTTTTAGTGGTAGTGATTTATCTGGTTGGTTGTTGCAGAATCTTGGGGCAGTTAGATAGATACCTGTTGGCGTATTCAAACTGTTTATAGTTTTCTAATTGAAGTTTTATTAATGTTTATGCACAGATTAGTTATTAACTTTTGTTTTTAAGAACATTAAATAAGCGTTTATAAGATTTGCTGGTAATCTTTGCTTTAAAGTAATGGTACTATCCTTACATTCACACCATCCACAATTCTTTTTTATATATGCACTGTAGTGACCTGAATTGGTTGTGGATCCTGCATGGTAGATTATACCTATGGTTGTCAAGGTTTTCTTAACAAGTGATACTTGACCATGTGTGAATCCAGTCAGCTTGCAGTTGCTTTTAGTACCATTTGCTTTGTAAAGTAGAAGCATTAGTATTACATATTTACTATGTGTTTGTATTAGTAAGGTGGAGCGATTATCTGAATTGCAGGTAGTACATAATCTGCCATGGTTTGCATTTTGTATAAGTTGCTGAAATGGAACAGATTCACAGTTAGGTATGGATACATACACAAAATGTTCATTAGGGATTTGTTCATATTGCATATTGCTGCACAGAGTGCATGTATGTTTCCACATGTATGAAATCTGGAAGATTTCATTTATAGGTATGTTTTTGTTTTCCAGTACTTGTAGAAATTACATTATACATTCTTGTGGATCTTCTTGTGAGTTTGTAGTGAATTTTACCATTCCAGCACAGTAGTCCAATTCTTGTCTTATTCCATGAACACTATGGGCCTCATTACGACCCAGGCGGTAAGTTACCGCCTGGGTCGTACCTTTACCACCATGGCGTAAACTACGTTTACGCCATGGTGGTTGGCGGATTTACCGCCCCATTCCGAGGTGAGTGGGGCGGTAAGTCCCCATTAACCCATTTACCCTTCCCCATTCCCATTTTTGCCCAATAGGGCATAATGGGAGTGGGGAAGGCGTTAATTACACCACCGTAAATTACGGTGGCGTAATTAACAACAAGGTCCCTTAGCGCCATGGATTTTAACATGTGCTAAAACCTCCATGGCGCTAAGGGACCTACGAATCAGGCGGTAAGGGTCGGCGCTGTTTACGCCGCCGTAAACCCCTTACCGCTTGGGTCCTAATGAGGCCCTATATGTGTTGTCAGGATTGTTTATTGCGTTTCTATGAAGGACTAACATTTGCAAACACAATTGCTCTGTACTGTGTAAGTAAATGTTGTCAACAATTGGTGGCAATTGAAATAGAATATTGATTGCTACATTTGCGTAACAACTTACACCAGTTATATTTGAAAATTTGAATGGACCAGATAGTTCTGTGTCCAAGTCATTTTTTCGGAGTGTGTGTTGCTTCTTTGAAGAAGCACTTGAGTTACTTTCAGTAATAGGTTCTTCTTTGGTTGTGGTAATTGATGAAGTATAAGATTCTTTTACTCTCTTTGGAGGATTTGTAGTGAGATCCTATTGCATTTCTGTTTGAATTAGTTTTCTTTTACAACGTTTTCCTTTTTGTTGAACAGGATATGTTTTTAGATGGGGGGGTGTATAGTGAACGTAGTCTATTGTATTCTAAATTGCAAGGAATACCAGCATTTACTTTACTTGCATCAAAGTTGATTAGAAATAGACCGTCAAGTGTACGTAAGCGTGATAGTGCTACGTAGCTCATGCCTTCTTTAAAGACTGTGTTCCCAATATTCATCAATGCTTTATCTAGGGTAAGACCTTGTGATTTGTGAGTGGTGACTGCGTATGCTAGAGTTAGAGAAAATTGTTCTCTGCGTACATACATGTCTTTGAAGAGAAGGAATCGAGCTGTTGAGCGCCCTATCCTTTTTACTTCTGAAAGTTTGTCAAACAGAATATTAACAAACTGAATGTTGTTGTCACTTGGGGATGTTTGAAAGCCAACAACTGTACCCAGTGCTCCATTAACTAGTCCTTGCTCCACGTCAAGGTTACGTTTAAGCATTACTCTACAGTTTAAAGATAATTTTAATATTTTCTCCAAACCAGCTGTGTTGGAGATAGAATTTTCAAAGGTATTTATTCTTGTTGTGGCTTGTTGACACATGGGTAGTGTTATACCATGTACGTCCAGTTTGTCTGTGGAGGAAATTTCAATTATTGGTTGCATTTCTTCAACATTGTTTCATTGTATTTGGAACAGCTTGCAAGAGTTGGCATCAAGAACATACAATTGACATTTTTGTATGCTAATTGTTCCATGATATCAGTAGCACATGAGTTATGGTCATAACGTGCATGGATGTGCCGGGTTTTTAATATTGCTTGTGCTTCTTGAGATAGTACACCAACTCTAATACTTTTTAAAATGTTGGCAGAGGTGAGATCTGCAGACTGGCTCATGTTTTCTGTGAATTCTCTGTATTGGAAATGTTGCCAAAGGTTGACATTTCCTATGCTGCCAACAGTTTACGGCAGAGTTTGTGTCCTAAGGTTTTAAAAATAGGCTCACCTTTCACTGGTGTCAATTGGAGAAGATCTCCAAAAACAATAATGTGTTTCCTCCAAAGAGCTCTTCGTAGTTTATTTTAAGTACTTCTTGTAATCTGAGGTGATTCAAAGCCAACATTAGGTTGGAGACCATGCTCACTTCATCTATTAGTAGCATTTTCATTTGTTTTAACACTCTGCATAGTTTCATTGCAGCTTCTGTAGAAAGTTTGTAATATTCTAATTTGTTTTGGTGTTCTACTGGAAGGAGTATAATCTGTGTAAAGTGACACCGCCTATGTTGTAGGCAGCTAAACCTGTGGGAGCAGTTACACCAGCTGACAGTTTGTTGTTTGTCAACTGTTGAGGGAACTTGCTGTTGATTTTGATTCACCACTGACGTATAGTAATATAGGTTTTTAATTTTGGCAGGTACATTCTTTATTTTCAAGTTGTACACCATGTGTAATTTCTTTTATGTCTTGAAAAATGCTACGCTGCTCATTGTTCAGTTTTGATTGTAGTACAGTTAAGTCTTCTGTAGCTTTATAGTGACACATGGTGTTTTCCACTTCTGTCATAGCTAATTCTGCCTCATTTGCTATTAGTGGCTGCCCCAGTGGTTCTTGGCTTCCTGTTACAGAAGGTTAACTACTGTCGGGAGTGTCCTCATATAGTTGGGCCTGGAGTTCTTCTTCGTGTCGCTGTTCATTGTGCAGCATTGTTTTGTACTGTGTAAAGATTACATCGCTTATAGTGCTTTCATTTGCTTTTAAAGCGTCTTCATAGGAGTCATAGTCATCTAGTATCTCTTCTTCTTTTCTCCATGGTTTAAAGAGTTGTAGCAGGGAAATGTAATATAGTTCTTCATGTTGAGGAGCTTTTAATGACAATTTGATATGATTAATTAAACTTGGTTTGGTAAGTTTTACTAAGCTGCCATCACAATTTGTCACTCTGTATCTACCTTTTTTTTCATCAGGTTTTATATTATTTTTGTATGTGAAGTTTTGGGCTATGTGGTATAGACACATGGTTTCCAAAGTGGTACTTCTGTTTGGGTAGTATGTGTCCAGTAAATTGTTTTTCAAAATGTCTTGGCTGTTGTGATCATTTTTGGCTATTGTTTCTATCTCATCGTATGATTTGAGAACTCTTTTTCTAGATTTAGCAGGACCAAGAGTTAGCCATAACATATTTTCAGATTTTCCATACTAAGCAGTACCGGTTAAACGATCTGCAGCTTCATAGCAGCCACATTCTCTATGGGAGAGCATTTTTATGGCCAAGCTGTACAATTCCTGAGACAGTGTTTTGTCTGATGATAGGTCATTCCTCAAGTCTTGAAGCTCTGTTTTTTCTGCTTTGGTTAAGTAGGCTGTAACATATCGTGCAACTGCAGTGGAATTGTCTGCAATGTACTGGACATCTATGTTTGCATTCCATAATAGGGCAATGATTGCATTGGCATTGTAATCATTGATATATTTTGCTTCTTCTGTTCTTTTTATGTAATATGCGTTTTTAGTTGATTTACCTTTAACACTATGTCTAACTGAAGACATAAAGTTGTTCACTTCACCTGTTTCTGCAACCGGTCTAGGGAAACCAAAGCGGCATTTGGTGTAGTATTTCCCTTTGTTTTTGTATTTGCAACAACAATATTTGCCACATTTTTGTCTTTGAAATTGTACAATTTGTGCATGAAGATCACTATTTGTTGCTCCTGATGGAATTTCACAAGTGACATATTTTTTGATAAACTGTAAAACAGTGGAATCGCTGTCTTGACCAAATTTAGGAGCATCTTTAATCCATAAAAGCATGTGGATATGTGGTGCTCCTCTGGCTTGGTATTCTTTTCTCCAAAGGAATTGTTGCACTTCTCCGAGGGGAGGAACAGTTTTATAACAAATAAAGTGTAGCATAGCAATGAAACGATGATGGAAATATCTTGAAACATTAACAGGATTTAGAGAGCAAAGTTCTCCAAGTGTTAGTATCTCTATGTTTGTTTTGTTTTTGTTTGATATGCGTAGGAAATCATGTAAATCTTCCCATGCATATTCTGCAATACTTAATGTAACAAACCAAGTGGGTGGGCCAAGGCTTCTTATCATACAACGTACATCTCTGTGGCGTCGGAACCAGTACTCTTTAGTACCACCCATGTTTGCTAACAGATTTGTAATGCTTGATTGTAAAACCTCATCTTTTTCTTGCACTTTTTGTAGTAATTGCGTAGCTGACATATTTTGATAGTGGGTTCCTGATTTTAATGTGTGTGCAACTCCGTAACATAGAGTTGCTAGTTCACTTTCAAAGAGTAGGTGGAATATGTATTCCCAGATTTAGACAAAATGTGGAACTTCAGAATACATTTGTAACGAGCAGTATTCTGATGCTGTTATTTGAATAGGTCTATCATCGTACCTTCCTCCTTTGCCAGTAGGAAAGAGTAGAGGAAAAGCATGTGCTTCTATACTTTTTCCCATATGCTGATTGGTGATCCTTTGGTTTGTCACATTTGTTAAATTTCTAGTGCATCATCTATGGTGTCATTAGAGTGTAATGGATGAATTGTATAATGGTCTAAAATATTGGATACTGTAGCAGGATCTAGAAGTTCAAATTGACCAGTTTCTGTTGACTCTTGAAATATTTCAGTTGTTTCCCTTAAGTTTTCTTCAATATTTATTTATTCGTAGTATTCATTATTGTCTTTTAGATATTGCAAGGCTTGTCTAACTTTATGTAAGTCTACGAGTTGTTGCCAAATTCTTTTTGTCTTTTGTAAGTACACCATTTACTAAGACAATTAAAGATTGCTCTATTGGACGTTGCACTCCCAGAGTGTGCACATTTTCTTTTAGATCTAATGGTAAATAAACTACTTTGCCACAAATACCTTTCACCAATTCAGAGGGAGGTAAGTTTGCTGTTTTTGGATGAAGGTGTATTATTGCTTGAAATGGGTGCACTGTTTGAATTATTATTATCATATAAATTGAGTTGTTGAAGGGGTTTTGGTAGTGGGAATAATTCCAAGTTATTTGTGATAGCACGTGAAGGAGTTTGATTGTTGTCAAGTTTTGTAGTGCAATAACTGCAAAGTATTAAGGGGTCAGTTATTTCGTATTCGTTTTCTGCTATAAGGTAAAGAGATAATTCAAACCATTTGGAATCTTCATTGTTTTCTATTTTGTATGTTACTTCTATAGTTTTTGTTACTTTTATAAAAGGTTCTGCAGCAACACACACATGGTTTGGTACTTCAGCGGATGTACTTTTACATTTTAGTATTTCTTTTTTGTATGTGTGTAGTAGAAGATTGCCATCTGTACAATTGTTGCTAGTCTGTTGTACAGCTACTGTATTTTGTAAGTGGCTTTCACTTCCAAAATATTTTTTCTGGATATGCTCTATTTCTTCCAGTAGGTCTTTGGCTGTACCATGTAGAAGATTGTTATTTAAATTGGTTAGTGTTAAAGCAGGACCTTTAGCATAGTACAGTTTATCGACTAGATTTCTTATAGTTGAATGATGTGTTGATATCATTTTGATATGATGGAAGTTGCTTTTGCAAATAGGTCCTGAAATGCAGGCCAATTAATGTCCTTATAGTCCTGTGTATTTGCGCACTGGACAGGTATCCATATTTTGTAGTAGTTTATTTTGATTTTGTCTTTGCCTTTCACATACTGATTGAGGAACTGGCGTAAAGATTTGAAAGATTTTTTGGCAATGTTACACATTGACGTGCATGGCCATTTGTATACTAGACGTTTTGGTTCAGTCGAATGGAGAGTTGATAGTGAGTTTTTTGGGGATATTTTTGTAAGCAGTATTTCTTGTTGCATTATGGTATTATTACGTTTTTCATAACCTCGTCCACTGCTATGTATGGCAATTGTGTTTGTTTGGTTTTGTTTGTATGCTTCTTCATTAAAATATGGTTCTGTGCTTGTGGTGTGCCTCCATTCACCTCCACAGATATTTAAGAAGTAATTTTTGTTGACATTCCGTTTATTGAGAAGTCTTTTTTGTAATTTAATAGTTAGTTTTGTTAGTGGTTTCATTCTGTTTAACACTAAAATAAATAACTTTCTTTTGAGAAGGATTGCACTGTCTATCAAAGCTTCTAAGATTAATTTTCTATGGTAGGTTTTAAGGGTTGTGCATGATTTGTCTCCTGTTTTTATAAGATTCTGAAGGACTCTGTGGCAGAACATTTTTGCTAAAATACTTTTTTTGGTATGGTTACTTGCCACTATATCAAGATTTATAGGAGCAGTTTTACAGTAGTGGTAGGTGCATTCATGTTAATCATTTTCTGTTTTCTTTTACATTTTGATAGAGGAGGCAAAGTTTCTGTACTGGAAGATTGTTTTGTTTTGCTAAATGATTGTGTTATCTGTTTTGTTTGAACTTTTTGTACAAACTCTGCTAGAGATGGATGCTTATTTTGGACACTTATTTTCATTTGCTCTATTTCTGCGTTGCTTTCTACGGACTTGCTTTCTGGTAGGCATTCTTTGGGGTCTGTTGATACAAAAAAAGAAGGTATGGGTTGGGCTGTTGTGCAATGTATGTGTGCTGTATGCATGAGTGTCTGAGTATGATGGTAAAGATGTATGTGGTTGTGTGTAATTGTGCATTGGGCAGCTACAATTAGTTGGGAAGGCTATTCTATTTGTGTGTTACTATACTCTGGTTCAGATGACAGTAGAAAGTGAGCTAGTGGTGAGGAGAAGCCCTAATAGTAAATCTAATGGTTTAAAATTAAAACAGTTCTTTGTTTTGTAATACTAACATTCTAGGGGCTGGGTTGTGTTATTTGTGTTCCGAAAAACAGGGATTTGTGTGTCATTCTGCCTGCTAATCCCTGATTAATAAATGGTGATTTGTGGGCAGAATGGTGCACAAATCTTTTTTTTTGGTGCACAAATTACATGAATCAACCGCACAACAAAACAGTAAGTATAGCCATTAAACTGAAGGGCAGAAGGAGAGTAGTGCAGTAGAACTGAGAGAGAGAGGGAGGGGTGGGGAAGAGGAGGGGGAGGGAAACAGATGGGGTGAAGGGTGAGAATGGGGGAAGGGGTCAGGGGAGGGAGATGATCAAGGAGATAAGGCAAGGAGGGAGGGGGGAATGAAGGGGGGAGGGGTTTCATGGTGGGGAATGGAGAAGGAGAGATTTGAGGGAATTGTGAATGAGGAAAAGGTAGAAATAGAGCGGAGTGAGAGAGGGTAAGGAGTTCCAGTGTAGGGGGCTAGTAGATGGAAGGAGCGGAAACAGGATGTGACACAAGGGGAAGGAGGAACAGTGAGAAGGAAGTGGTCTGCAGAGCAAAGGGAGTGGGAGGGAGTGTAGAAAGAGGGGAGGGAGGAGAGATAAGTGGGAGCAAGACCGTGGAGAGATTTAAAGTCTAGGCAGAGAAATTAAGGTCGTATTGTACTTTGTGGAATGAGCAGGTTTCTTTGGAGTTGTTTGTAGTTCAGATGCTGCTGTTTTCCAAGAGAGTGGTCTTTACTGCAATTGTAAATGAAAGAAGTTAGTAATTTTGTGTGTTTATAGCACTGATGTTAATTGAGACGTTGATTCTTATGTTTTTGTAGTAGTATTCTTGTTTGATATCTGAACATATTGTATGCATGCAGTTTCATTTGACTATGTGCAGCATTTATATTTTATTTACAATATTTTAGTTCAACATGCTTTGCTAATTAGTAGAATATTAACTGTATGAAACTCACTTGGTTTTTTAAAGCTGTGTTATAGGATGTTAGGAGAAAGAAGAAATAATGATATATTTATTTTGCTATTTTTATAAGGTAAATGGCAGAAACTGTATAGAAAAGCATGGAATGTATGCATTTGTGAAGGTGTGGGTAATAAAGCAGAAGGATGTGATTTACAGGTAGTGGTGTTATTGCAGCTGGGAGCTTTTCAATGATAATGTCTATGTGTGTGAGTGTGTGAAGATGCATGACCTTTTACTGGCTGTGTGTACTTTTATAATACACTACTAAGTGTTTTTCCACAATTATATTGTTATTTCTCCCATCTTTTAATATTATAATGTTTTAGATAGGTTGTGTGTAAAAAAAGAAATTAGATAGCAGACAGGTTTGGAAGTGACCGTTGATTATAGCAGATGGGAAAAATGACAGTAAGTTCATTTTAAAAGTTATACAGGTTAAGTGGCAGTTACTCTGTTTATATGCATTTATAAGAGTTGTAAATGTACTGTGCAGAAAATATGCATACCTCTACTTTGTATTCATGCATGTGGATATGCATGCAGCTGCAAGTAGAAATCTTGGAGACTTGTAAAGTAGTTTTTGTAGTAGGTGCTTTCCAATGATATGCGACTTGTACTCAGAGTGATCAACAGTACATTTGAAGTGCTGAACTCTGATGATGGAGTTAGATGTAGAGGTCTTGGATGTGATTGGTGGATGGTTGTGTGACTGGTTAGCTGTATCCAATGAGTGAATGGCATAGAGAGTGAAGTGGAAATGGTAGAAGGGCTGCCCAAGTTACGATATGTCCGCGGACATGGCGGTAGTCCGCGGACACAGCATATTACATACAGGGATTTTGGGGTGGAGAGGCATGCAAATGAGAATGAGCAGAGCAAGGGATTGGTCAGTAAAGTTTACTGGGTGTGTTGTGTAAAGAGAGAGTTTGTCAGAAAGTCTTTTTCCTGAGAGAAGAACAGTTAGCTGTGTGTTTCAGAAAACAGATTATCTGCATTTTGGGAGACTCATGGGTACATTGGTTGGAGGTGCATGCAGAACGCTGTGGAGTAGCTGCAGATCTTGGATTTCCTCATGTAGAAGTGCACTGGCATGGAGTGCATGGAATGAAGTGGCTGGACCTGGTACCTCTCTCTGCTAGTTTGGAGACAGAGCTTCATCCAGACATAATTATAATTCATTGTGGAGGGAACAGTTTAGGACATGCGTCAGGAATTTCTTTGCAAATTGCGATGAAAGAAGGACTTGGGAAGGTCATGGATATGTTTCCAAATTCCCAAGTCATTTTTTCTCGGATTGCGCAGAGACAAATGTGGCTGCGTTCTTCTTCATTTGGTCCACAAATGGAGAAAGAGAGGCGGAATGTTAATTGGGCTGTTTGTGCCTTTCTAAGAGATGTTGGCACACCCTCTTTCCACAATGAAAATATTATGTTTCGTAGCACATACATTTTTCACAGAGATTGAGTTCATCTTACTTTTGCTGGTAATCAAATTTTTCTGAGAAATGTACAAAACGCATTGCGACCTTTTGTAGAATTACAGCCATCCATTTTGCAGTAGGTGTTGACTATTTAAGTTTTCAAACACAAAAAAACACCACCAAAAGGCTCTTTTCAGAGCCACTACTTCCTCCCACAGAAAAGTGCAATGGTTTTGATAGGGCAGCACCCCAAAATTTTAGATGTCCACGGACTGTCCGGGGACTTCTAAAAAAAAATGCACAGGGCCCTGCTCCATTTATTTGTCACTTCTCCATTTATTTGTCACTTCTATCTTTAGACTGTGAAAGGCGGTTCTGAAAAGAGCCCTTTTTTTTGGATTTTTGTTGTTTTATATTTTTTTGGGGTTTTTTACACACAACACACTAGGAGAGGAGGGTAAGGGGAGAAACCAACCACGGGGATAAGAAAGGGCAGGTGGAGAGAGGAAATCACTTCGAAGTCTCTCCCCCCTTTAGAGGACTGCGTCGCAGTACATACACAAAACTGTACGTCACCTTGAATGGTAAATAACCGCCACACCCAAGACTCACGGCGAGTGCTGGTAGTAGGGACTTCCACCACCTCATCCTCTTCATCCTCCTCTACATCCTCACGCCTGTTCCCCTCTTCAGGCCCTTGGAAAGGTGGTGGTGGTGGTGGCGGAGGGGGTGGGGGTGGTGCTGGGGCAGATGTAGCACCAGCTGGATCAACAGCAGCCATGGATGCCATCAGGTTTCAGCAAAGGCAGCACATCAAAAGCAGGTAATCTTCAATAGTAGGAAGACAGAATAAAGATCAGCTCTGGGGTGTGGCCTTTTATAGGGCTGCAGGTGCGTGCTCCACATAAAGCGCGGCTGTCCGCGGACAAATCGAACACCCAAAAAAGGCTCAAAAAGTTCCAAAAAGTATGTAGAAAGTCAGGGTCATTGTCTGGGTGAATTTTTACTATAAAATACTTTGGATTGCCTGAAAAAGTACTTTTAAAATGTTCAGGGACCCGGACAGTGTCCGCAATTCAGGACACACGCTCGGCGTGGGTGCGGTCACATGATGACATCGCGAACACTTCCGTGAAGGGAACGGGTGTCCGCAGGACACCAAATGTACAGGAACGGCTGTGTGCATGCGCGCGGGTGTTCTACGGACAGTGTTTGGGTCCTGAAACTAATTAAAAGTGCAACACAAGTGAGACGGACAGTTACAGACAGGCGCGATGTTTGTAGGACTTATGGATGTGGTGCGCATGTGCGGAGATGTTCTAGAGGCAGTCCCGACAGGCATAGTGTCCTTAGAACACCCCCATTTTGGTTAATTACGGACAACCCGGACACCGCGCATGTTCTTAGAACAGTTTCAACTTGTCTGCGGACATTACGGACAGGCATAGTATCCTTAGGACACCTTCATTTTGGTTAATTGCGGACATTCCAGACACCGCGCATGTTCTTAGAACAGTTTCAACTTGCCTGGGGACATTACGAACAAGAGTAGTGTCCTTAGGACACCTCCATTTTGGTTAATTACGGACAACCCGGACAGGCTCAAAAAGTTCCAAAAAGTACGTAGAAAGTCAGGGTCATTGTCTGGGACATGTGCTGTGGTGAATTTTTCCTATAAAATACTTTGGATTGCCCGAAAAAGTACTTTTAAAATGTTCGGGGACCCGAACAGTGTCCGCAATTTAGGACACACGCTCAGCGTGGGTGCGGTAACATGATGACGTTGCGAACATGTCCGCGAAGGGAATGTGTGTCCGCAGGACGCCAAATGTACAGGAACGGCTGTGCGCATGCGCGCAGGTGTTCTACGGACAGTGTTCGGTCCTGAAACTAATTAAAAGTGCGACACAATTACGGACAGGCGCGATGTTCGTAGGATTTATGGGTGTGGTGCGCATGTGCGTAGATGTTCTACGGGCAGTACCGACAGGCATAGTGTCCTTAGAACACCCTCATTTTGGTTAATTACGGACAACCCGGACACCGCGCATGTTCTTAGGACAGTTTCAACTTGCCTGCGGACATTACGGACAGGCATAGTGTCCTTATGACACATCCATTTTGGTTAATTGCAGACACTAAGGACAATTAGTGTGTTCTGTGAACAGTTCCATCTTGCTTGCGGACAGTACGGACGGGTATAGTGTCCTTAGGACAACTCCATTTTGGTTAATTACGGACATCCCGGACACCGGGCATGTTCTTAGAACAGTTTCAACTTGCCAGCGGACACTACGGACAGGAATAGTGTCCTTAGGACACCTCCATTTTGGTTAATTACAGACATTCCGGAAACCCGCGCTATCCGCGGACATCTTAACTGCCTTTTTAAAAAAAAAATAAGACACAAAGGACTGAATTAAAACACATCTAATATTTTTTTTTATTATATACAGATATAAAATGTATGCAAGAGAGGGGGAAGCAGAAACTGACACAAACACAGGGGAATTGGGGGGTTGGAGAGGATGGATGGGAGGAGATGAAGGGATGGAAGTCTCATTGTAACGTTTTGCTTGGTGGGGAAGGTTTGGGGATAGTTGACTGGGACATGGAGAGGGGGAACAGGTACATGGGGGACAATTATATTTATTTTTTTCTTTTATGTGCTCCTCCCCAAAATGTTTCAAAAGATTGAAATTTTCCATAAGCATGTCCATTTGTTCTTCCATGCGCTGCAGAGTATGTTCTAATGTGTCTTTAGGTGTATCATTCTCAATGTTTGTATGGTCTGTTAAAAAAAATAAAAATGTTAAGTACACATAAAGTTATGATTATTAATTTGGTTATATAGAGAAGTGTCTACCATTAGTATCACTATCTTCAGCCATTTCCTCATGTGGAAAATGTTCCTCAAGCCAATCCCAAAGTACTGGCCATTTCTGTGTAAAAAAAAAAGATATATATATTACTTTTAGTGTACCTAATACAGAAAGTTTAGAAATATATAAGAAAAATTAAGTTTACTTACTAGCTTCTGGTAAATTGTGTAGGTCTGCTGTTGCTCGTAGCTGTGCAGTTTCTGTGAGGTAATTATGTTGGAGGCATATGTTTTTTGTTTTGGTATATTCCATTTTAGTACATATGGTATTTAAATGGATGGATGGTTGGTGTGTTACATATATAGGTTCCACTTCTTATTTATTATTACATATAATGTGTTTATATGCTACTTTTTGAACTTGTGCAGTGTTTATATGACTTGATAGAACACTTTAAGATACCCCCTGAGTTTTTGGGTAGTGTTGATGTTGTCTGCATCCATCCGCAGACATAGGCACAGTCCGTGGACATCAAAATCACTAGCTAGGGGTTCAGTATGTTCTATGTTACATGTATATAAAGTCAGTGAATCCTAGTAAACATCTATCAAATTCACAATATGAATATGTATATTCAATAAAATGAAAATTGATAAAGGAAGGTTATGGTCCGGTTGAGCTATTAAAAATCTATGAAATTCAGTAAAAAAACTTTGTTAAAGGGACGTTATGGTTCAAAGTAAAACCGAAAAAAAACAGAAATTCGCCAGTTATGGTAAGCTAAGCAACCATAACTCGCGCCACCACCGTGAATTGCTAAGACTAACACCCAGGATATCAAAGATGACATCACAAATGTCATTGATGACACCCCACACCTATTTTTTTAATTAAAGAGTACCATTTGACCCAGAGAATTAGGTCAAAAAGATGCGGCCACATGGAAGTCGGTCAAATTGACATTAGGCCAAATTGGACAATACCTTCCAGGATGCTTTAGAATAGTCCCACCCCTGCACCCTCGTGGGTGCCTTTATCTTTAGAAGACCTGCTATTACAAACAAGCCTCACAATCCCATTGCTGACATGCCACTAATAAATGAACTGATGTGCTCTATCACACACCTCACACTGAATCAGCATACACATGCAGGGTGCACAAGTCTTGGTCAAAATAAATGTAACTGATAATCGTTTCTTGTATACAGTCAGGGCTTTAAGTGGGCCGGGGCTAGACAGGCTCAGAAATCTCGTTCTTTGGAGGGGCTCACTAATCTCCCCTGGCAGCCCCAGCCACCACAGGACAAGGCTTTTTTTTTCTAAAGCCTGAAGCTCCTGCCAGTGTGCGAGAGCTTCAGGCTTCAGAAAAAAATGCCTTTCATCCATAATGCTGGTGCTGCACCTGTGAGGCATCCCTTCAAGCGAGAGATGCCCATCGGCCGGCGCCACCATAATGGAGGGAAAGGCACTTTTAACAAAAAAAGGCCTCTGCCTGCAGCAGCCTCACCTTTTCAGCCAGCAGGCGAGGGGCAGAGCCACCACTAAAGCTGAAAAGGTGAGGCACGGTCCCCTGCCAGGCAAGCCTTTAGAAAATAAATGCAGAGATCAGCACCCTCTCCCCCAGGGGGGAGAGGCTGCTTATCTCTACAAAAGGCTGCCTGGCAGGGGTGCCTGTAGCCTATTGAGCCAGGGCTCATCAAGCGGGTGTGGCCTAACGAATCAGCAGTCGACACCCTCATCATAAGGCCATGCCCCCCTGATAAGTCCCCGCTCATTTTTCATTGCCACTTAAGGCACTGTATATAGTGCTTCTTACTGTGCTTCATGGTGCCGATTTTAATACTCATTATTTCCCAGAAATAAACATTGATTCGGCCCTTCCTGGATTTAGCCATGTTAAATGCACTGTGACCTTCCAGTCATCACCTCTTTGTTTTGGTGTAGTGACCCCGAGTGGGACGGGTATGCCCAGATGTGCGTCCCGTGTCTGTTGGGCCTAGAGACCCAAGCTAGTCCTCACTGATGAGGCCCATTGAGGCTAAACCATGTCTGGGGATGCTGGTGGTCTTGTGCACAAGGGATGTGACCAAGCAATTCAGGGTGGTCTGCCACTTTTGGGGTGGAACCAAACCTGATTTGCAAATAGTCATTCCCCTTTTGTAAAGGCTTGGCAGGTGAAGGTCGATGGTCTGGAGCGTTGCCCAGAGCAGTGCCAGAGGTTAGGATTAATTCTAAACCTTCCAGCCATCACCTCCTTTATTTTGTGTAAGTAACCCCGAGTGGGACGGGTATGCCCAGACATGGGTCCTGTACCTGCTGCACCTAAAGACCCAAGCTACTCCTCACTGATGAGGCCCAACAAGGCCGCAACAAATTTGAGGATGCTTGTGGTCTTGTGTAGAAGGGAGGTGACCAAGCAGTTCGAGCTGGATGGCCCCTTTTGGGGTGGGACCAAGCCTGATTTGCATATGTTTTTCCACTTCTGTGATGGCCTGGCAGGGGAAGAACGATGGTCTGGAGGGTTGCCCAGAGCAATGCCAGTGGTTAAGATTAATTCTAAACCTCCCGGCCATCACCTCCTTTATTTTTTCATGTGCACTGTGAGCACAGACCTCAGCAGAAAGCCGATAGCACAGCGAGTAGAGCACTCGCTTTGACATCTGTGCAGAGCCTGCTGACGCAGGTTTGAATCCTGGCAGGGCCAAATTCAGCCTTTCATCCTTCCGAGGTCGATAAATGAGCACCAGACACGGTGGGTAACAATAAGCAGCGCTCAGATACCTGAGGGTTGGTAGCGCTATATAAATGCTTAATTATTATTTGATGCTCCTGGGCCACCGGGTGAATGCACGACCTGTTTAATGACCAGCCCACCTGTGCCTATGTCAGAAATCATATGCACGCTTCTAGATAATTGTCTCCACCAGGCCACCGTAGGGCATTGACAGGATATCATTGCAGATTTGCCAGCTGCAGCCCCAAGCCGAGTCCATGGAGCTGGAAACGCAGATGAAGCTTAATCTGCCCCCAGGAGCCTCACCCTGCCATGCTCTTCACGTGTGCGGTGCAACGTTGAGGAATATCCAAGCAGAGATAAAGGTGCGTGCTGTCAGAGCACTCACGCCTAGGTAACTCTTCTCGCTCCAGACTGCCACACAGAGCATGGCTCCCAACTGTGCCTGCCTCTTGCCTCTCAGGTAGAGGTGGGGTCTACTGCGTGGCCAGCCACGGATCTTGGAAATGCGTTATGGCCAGGCAAGTGTCCATGGAGCGGAAGTGACGTGGGGGTTTGCTTTGAAATGGGGGAAATCCGGCTCTGCCCAGGTGTGGTGGAAGACCTAAGCATCCATCTTCTGGCTCTACCGTGCCCCCCTGGTGGACACACGCTTAATAAATACACGCAGCATAACACCGCGACAGCAGTCAGCAGCACCACAGTCCAGAGCAGTGGCAGCTGATCCATGTGTAAATTGGTGGCTGGATTGCCCAAGTGCTCCTGAAATAATTCTGTAAGGTTTTGGGTGTTTCTTCCCCTTAGAGACGTTTTATTAAATAATGCATTGACATTATGCACTTCCCAGTACACACATGTTCTTTTTTCTGTTTATGAGCCCTTACACTGCAAACCTTAACAACTCTTTAATCTGTCCTAAATGTCTCACTAAGTTAGACAATTCCAGATGAGCCTTTGCGATACACTCACCTGCTTGTAGTCATCGATTGAGAAAGGTGTGCCTCTTCTTGTTATGCAGAATCTACCCACTATTTGCACACCAAGCAATCCGAAATAAGACGTTAGGGGGGCTGCGACTTTTAAGAGGAAAGGCCACCCCTAATACGAGTGCTTCCTGGTAGAGGTGAATTGCTGGAAATAAAGGCAAGGGCCCTTTTAATGAATCGGTCCACTGGTTCATTACAAGGAACCCAAGTGCGTGCTGGAGGAGGGACTCCCTGCAATAAATCGGTGGGTTAATGCACGTACTGCACTGAGGTCTGGGTGTGGAGCTGCAGTGCGCAGGTGCAAGTCCCAAGAGGCCCACCCAGGCATTCATCCTTCTGAGGTTGGTAAATGTGTGCCCCGATGACTTGGGGAACACTGCATACTATCGATGCGATCACCGCCAGAACTGCAATTACACAACACATGCGTACTCGTCTGCATCAAACACCGAGTGCCTTTACCCACCGCGCTACCTTGCTGTCACGCGAGTTCTTGCAAAGGCGCCCAGTGAGGCAGAGCTTGTTTTTCTGGCCAGCACAGTGGTGAGCAGTAACAGGTGCAGTGGCTGGGGTGACTGCAGGGCTGGTGGTGGCCATGGAGCCTCACATGTCGGCCCGCACAGGTGCCAGACGGGTAGAAGGGGGCCCTGGACAGCCGGTGCAGTCTCTCAGCAGCGCCTTCCTCAAGTGCTGTTTGTTTACATGGCGTCCCGCATTTAGCTGCACTGCATGCCAGACCTCTTAGGGAAGACAGCCCTGACTCAGAGACGAAGACGTGTCCATATGTTCGGCTTTATTCGGACCACTGGCTTTGTTCGGGGAAGTTTATAAACCTCACATTTTCAGGATTAAAATAGTCCTTTTTCAGTGTCTGGTGTTGGTAGGTAACCACTAGGGGAGTCTTGATGAATACTGAATCATGCCGAGACATTAATAGGAACCACCAGGACCCGGTGCAGACAGGGAAGGCATTGCTAATGTGCTAGCAAAAATGGAGCTGGAGACTTAAGAGCGTCATCACGAGTGGGGCGGTATTCTAGCGGTAAAATTTGACAGAATAACAGCCAGTGGATTTACTGTTACTGCCAATTGGTACAGCGAACTAACCGCTGAATTACAAGTGATGGTGGCAGTGTTAGGCCCCATTAATTTGGAGTCCATAGGACTCCATTGAGTATTTCAGTGGAATTACCACTGGTGGTAATAGTCCATACGTCTCCATTGGGAATTTTGGCAGAATTACCGCCGGTGGTAATAGTCCATAAGACTCCATTGAGGATTTCGGCAGAATTGCTGCTAGTGATAATTCTGCCGATTGTTTCTGCCGAAAGTGGGGGCATGATGGTGGAGGTAAATATCCCACTCCAGGGCCAAACTCGTAGTGTGGCAGAGTGGGAAAAGTGGCGGGACTTCCGTTACCACCACTTTTTTCCCACAATTCCACACTCGTAATGAGCCCTTAATTAGTGCCTACATTATTGCAGCGGTGAATGGGCAGAGCTGATGGACCGTCCTTTTTAAAAATGTTTTATTTATTTGTTTGCAACACACCCAACGGCCCATGAGCATAGGGGCGCACATAACCACAAAAGACATAATCCAAAAATGACAGGACAAACATACAACCAGGATGAATTAAGCAGAACATGTGCAACTGAAAACCAAAAGAGGCACAACTTTATTAGTCATGGGAGGATAGCTCAGGGGCAACGCACTCATCTTGGAAGCAAGACCACGCAGAGCAACACAGGTTCGAACCCCGGGTCAGTGCTTAGAAACCTCTGGGTGTTAAGCGCATTATAAATAACCCATTATAATTATGAGAACAGATGTGTTTTTGGCAAACGTTTGAAATGATCCAGCAATTTAGTACATCTTAAATCGGGAGGTAATTTATTCCAAAGAGTCGGAGCTCAATATTCAAAGGCCATGTGGCCAACCTGATGCAAACTGAAATGCGGAGCAAGCAACAGACAAGAATTATTCGACCTCAAAGTCCTGTGCTCTGGTAGCCGACACACTCGGTCCTTCAAATACTTCGGGCCGGCACCATAAAGACACGTATGGGTCATAACCAGAGTCCTAAAGGCAGTGCTTTAAGTCAGGCAAGAAATTGAGTGCGGCCCTCGTTTGGGGGCATGGCTTTCATTGTGGGCGTGGCCTAAAAGTGCACAAATCGTAGTAAGGTGCGCAAACAAATATATAACTGTATGTGAGCATTTATATGTTTGTATGCGTACTACTATGGTGTGTGTACTTTTCAAGCCATCTTTTATAAACGTAGCAACGTTACATATTTCTATATTTGTAAAAGGTGGCTTGAAAAGTGCACAAACCATAGTAATTTACACACACTTGTGTGGTTACCTTACTATGATTTGTGTACTTTTCAAGCCACCTTTTATAAACATAGACATTTGTAACATTTTTCTATGTTTCTAAAAGATGGCTTGAAACGTACACAATTCAAGGCATCTTTTATAAAGCTTTGCCGATGGAGAAAGGCGCCTCGGGCTCTGTGATCTCTGCTCTGAGCAGAGATCACTGAGCCCGAGGTGCCTTTCACCCTCTGCGAACCCGCGGGCTCCGTGATCTAATCTGCATATTAGGTCAAGGAGCACGTGGGTTCACTAGGGTCAGTGACCTGGAGAGGGCAAACAAAGAGAACAGTAACTTCCTCTGATGACCCTGATGAGGGGGTCATCAGAGGAAGTTACACTGACTGACAGAAGTGCCGCCAGCCTCAGCGTTGCTGTGGCTGGCTGGCACTTCTGTCAGCTTGCCCGACATAATGGCGGGATAATGCGTCCCGCCAATGTTGTGTGGGAATGGGGGCCCTGGCAGGGCCCCGGCTCAGCGCCACTTTCTGGAGACTGCCAGGGCTGGCTAGCAGGCCCTGGCCCACTTAAAGCACTGCCTAAAGGGGATACAAGTTTTAACCGGGAGCCAATGAGCTGTCTCGGCACCTCCGAGACGTGGCCCTTGCGAGCCAGACTCTGCACTACTCGAAGAGCTCCATTCTATATGGTCTGCAGTCTAGTTAGGTTTTCCTAACTGGCATCCTGCAGCAAGTTCCAACCGCAATCCAGATTTTAGCCAGAAATTGCCTGGGCAATCATGGCACAGCTCTGAGGTTATGCGAGCAGTAGTACTACTAACATAATAAGGCTTCATACTCAGGTGGGAATCTAGGTGTACCCCCAAAGTTTTAAGTTTATCAGATACTTCAATGCAAGTACAAGCAAAATCAAATTGGTTGTAGTCAAGTTTTTTCAAACGGGAGGAAGTCCCCACTGGAAGCAGCTCCGTTTTTGTGTCATTCAGCGGCAGAGAGCTGTGCGCCATCCAGCCGCGGGTGACGGTATGTTTGGTTGATTAAAGCTACATCTGTGGCACAGACCCCCGAAATAGGAAGGATCACTTGCCTGTCATGAGCATAGTTAGCACACATAATGCCCTTCTCATCCAGGAGGTCGAACAGGGGTTGGTGAAGAGATTGTATAAGGTGGGCAAGAGGCAAGAGCCCTGTGGCACCCCACACTTTATTTCCACCGGGTCAGCACTGCCCTCATTGCTGAAAACCCTAGCCAATGGCCCTGACAGGAAAGAGCGAGTCTGGGCTGCCGCCCCCAGAGAGAAGTTGGCACCTTTCTAGAGCCTCTTAACCAGCAAATCATGGTCCACTAGGCCAAAGGCGGCAGAGAGGTCCAGCAGGAGGAGAAGAGCAAATCCCTGTTTATCCATGATTTTGAGTAGACTGGATTTCAAGCCTAGCCGTGCGGTTTCAGTGCCATGTGCAGAGTTGAAGCCGGACTGCCTTGCCTGCCAGTAATACGGAAGATTTTAGCAAAACCAAAAGGTGATGGCTGGAAGGTTTTGAATTAATGCTTCACTCTGGCATTGCTCTGGGGCATTGTCCAGACTATCGTTCTTTAGCCTGCCAAGCCATTACAGAAGTGGAAACACCATCAAATCGGGCTTGTTCTCACCCCAAACAGGGCAGTTAGGCCTAACTGCTAGGTGACATCCCGTCTGCACAAACCCACAAGGAATCCCAGACATGTTTCCGCCCCATTGGGCGTTGTACCCATTCCACTCATAGGGCCTCAGCATGAGTTGGGTGGTAGGCCTTAAATGCGGCAGTAACGCTGTTACCGCCGCACTTAACGGTTGTCCCAATCATAAACTGGGTGGTAAGTGGCAGTTTTACCTCCAGATTTTTGCTGGGGGTAAAAATGTCCCCTTACCACCTATTTTTGACTGTTTTTGGCACTATTACCGCAAGCACAATTAACACCAGTGCCAACAGTGCCCCAAACCCCATTTGGTCCTATGGATCCAATGCGAACTTACCTCTATACCGCTACTTGTGATCCTGCGCTAATAGCACTGGACCGAGTAGTGGTAACGCTATTTGCGCCGGCAGAATTACTGCCAGGATACTGCCAGACTCCTGATGAGGCCCGCAGTGACTTAATGAAACAGGGTACACATATAAAATAAACATTTGATGTACCTATTCACTGTATAGGACGGAGCTGGGGACCTGTCACCACTGCCAAACCCCCAACATGACATTGTGTGAGGGTGCAAGAAGGCAGAAAGGAGCCTGCAACCTGCTTCTCTCCAGATGTTTTGCACTACGACAACCGTGATGCCTTACCTTTGACTCTGCATTTGCAGTCCAGAACATCTGGAGAGGCAACAGTTGCAGAGCCATGCTCCAGGACGGCAGAGTAGGCCTCATCTGAAAAGAATAGGTTTACTTGGTGGTGTGGCTAAAGGCATGTTTTATAACATACATTTGATCTGATTTTCAATGCAAAATGAACGTTTGCATTTTGTTGTGATAGTGATGCCTTCTTCAAAACAAATGTATACGTGATTTAAAAGCCACCAAATGGGCTTTAATGCTCAAAAGTGTGCATGAGTGCATGCTGCAAATACTCACTGAAAAGGGCCATGGTTCCCCCAAGCAACTAAGCTCAAGAAACAGGAAATTGCACAAATCCACATACATGTTTCACCCTCGCAAATAGCTTTTTCAGTTTTTGTACCGGGGGCTAGTATTTAGTTTAGTTTATTAATTTATTATATATGTACCTAGGTTTTGTTGCATCCATCAGGTGTAAAGGGAGGTGAAGCATGAGGGTGGCTGGACACTGCATGGCGAGCGAGCGAGCGAGTGGGTGGGGTGGGAAAAGGGTTAATATTCCTAGCTACTAGGATTCAACTCCATTCAGTGCTGCCACAGGGTTTGGTGACGCCTGGGGCAAAACATTTGGTGAGTCTCCCTTACCATTCATTGCACACACCCAGTTGTGCAGCAGCACCTGGGGCGTTCCAAGTGCCGGATGGAATTACCAATAAATGATCTCAGACCCAAATAACCAGACGGACTCAAAGAATATGGCAAAATACTACTTTATTATCAGCTCAAATAAAGTAGGGAAACCTGATGAACAGACAAATTGCAGCTCACACACTCTCAATGGTATCTTGATTATACAAAGCCTTTATACTTCGATGTATGTCAGCTATGACGTCATCCTACATGGCCAATAGTAGGAAACCTATCAGGTGGAGGAATTGGGTAAGGGAACATATATGCCTATATATCATTTAGGTGTTAGTAACATAATTGGCTGCTCCTTACCTGGTAGGCACGCCTCGAACTACCTCTAAATACATATAACACAGATTGATAGCAGAAAAACAGCAGCAGATTGGCTTCTGTAACATTGTATATAGTACACTGCTACATTGGCCCTCATGCCTGGTTGGCATTATCTCCCAAACCTGGACTTTCGGGTCGTTGGTAGTACATGAGCAAAATGAAACCCAGCTGCGGGGAACAACGTCAGAGTACTATCCACTTGGTCAATTAGCCCACCCGCTCTACTCAGTTAAGGCCTAAGCCAAGGCATCCTCTTTGTAGGTGACCTTGCTGACTGTTCCCTTCTCTGGCACTTTTAAGAGAGTGTAGGCACATCACTATCTTCAGTTAGAGGCTAAGGAATATCCTTGTTTTTGACTCTTGAATCACATGTGAGGGGACCAGGATTTTGTCAATTTCAACCTTTTATTTGATGCTATCAATTATACTGGGTGTTATTGCTCCTCTTGGCCTAAGGAGACTTGGTTGTTCCATCTGACGTATGCTTTATGCGTCTTTAATTGTTCAATGCTCGGTTTTAGGAAAGTTTCCCATTTATGTGTAATTTTCCCTCCAGTTGTGTACCACCCAACATTTTGCTGCTGTCTGACAAGCCTATCCTGACTTTGTTGCCAGTATAGCACAGCCTTCTGCTGCACTTCGCTGGGCGTTTGCTCACTTTGTTAGCTGGTCTGATAGCACAGCGAGTAGAGCGCTTGCTTTGACATCTGTGCAGAGCCTGCTGACGCAGGTTGGAATCCCGGCAGCGCCAAACTCAGCCTTTCATCTTTCCGAGGTCGATAAATGAGCACCACACACTGTGGGTAATAATAAGCAGCGCTCAGATACCTGAGGGTTTGTAGCACTATATAAGTGTCAAATTATTATTTGTTATGGGGAAACTGACATGCCCATAAAGACAGTCAGTACTGGGAGACTTTGTTTCCCTTAGTTCTTTCCAATGTTGAAATTTCTTTGCAACATGTAGCAAGTGCACAATGTACCTTACAATAAAGTGCACTTGGGTCTTCCTTTCTTTCCAAAGGCCCCAGACTTCCTCAAATGATTTTATGGTAGAAGTGCAGATGTGCCTTGGACAGGACGGGTGGCAACTTTTACTTTAGCATATTTTTAACCCTTTCTTGCCATGCAAACCACATTTACAGCGGTTGGCACAGGAAGGTGGCCCCGCTCCAAAATGGCCATGCCACAAGGTTCTTTGTCCTGTCCTTTGGCCATCTTGTCCCTTTGTCTTCCTCGGGTCAAAGAGACCTGGGGCAGTCCTTATTTGGTCATGCATTCTCCCGCGAAACGCCAAGCTTTCGCGTGCTTCTGCATGCCTTGCGTGTGTGCCTCCAGGATGTGGGCTGGGGTGTCTGTTCCCAATACACATCCTGGGTGCCAGAGAGTCTGGAGTGCTGTAAATGCCTGGGACCACTGTGGTCTATGATTGGTCCACATCTGGTGTACCTGTATGTGAGCAGATCTCCCATTGGGTCCTCTTCGTTTTGGCGCGAAGGAGATTCTGGATAAGAGAAGGCTCCAAACACAAATACCAGGTCGATCTCTTGAGTTCTCACTGAACCTAGGATAGGATCCAAGTATCCCGCAACTAAGAAGCTGAATCAAGGAACCGATTGTGACTCGCTGGAAGGTTTGGCACCATGAGCCCGCTGACGTCCTGAAGGACCCCTCTGCATCAGATTTTCCAAGCAGTTCTGCAAAGGCGCTTTGATCCATTTAAATAGTGGTAACAACTACTCAGCACTTTCATTTTAACCTTCAAGTGAGCCTCTTCGGAAGTGTTCCTGGGCCAACCAGCGAACTGACCAGCTTGCGCAGGACCTTTGCTCTGAAACCATAGCCGTTTCGAGTTGACACTGGAAACTTAGTAGATCGTAAGCACTGAGTCCATGGCACTCTCCTGCTGAATTTCATTTGCCTAGGCACCCTAGGTCTGGAATTAGGAGAATACGCCTGAACCAGAGTGCACTTGGTTACTGTGTCGCCCAGCCGTGGTGACAAACTTTGCAGGTGTCTTGCTGCTGTGCCTCTCTGTGCCATGAATCCCGATGCAGTGAAACTGGCTGGATCCCTTCATCAGGAGTGCAGAAATCGCCCCTGACCTGTTATAGAATCATCGCTGTAACTCAGTTTCTGAAAGCCGCGGAGCCACACAATTGCTGCATTTCAACCTGCAACCAAAGGGTACTTGACAGCCGAAGTTTGGTCCAAAGAGTGCCTGGGGTAGGTGAGTACTTGCAACGCTTACTGGTGGCCCATAGCGCATCCATCCATTTTTACGCACGAGTGTCCCCTGAGGGCCACACACCTTTATACAGGTAGCCTGTGCTACCGTCCCATTCCCTACTCATGGACCCTGTTCTGCCCTCTTGGGGAGACACTCCTTGTACAGTGGGAACCTATTTTTCATTGCCTCACCCTCCTTCCTGAGCTGCTACAGCCCCTGCAAGAGACCCCGTTGTCGCTTTACCTATGATCATGTGTACCAGCACCGAAAGTACTTTTGAGCGTTAGGCTCCACTCTTCGTAGGGATTGGACTGTCTCTTAGTTAGGAGTTGATTGATGAAGAATTGCCTAAAGTCTATTTGCACTGTTTGCTCCCTTTCCCCATCGGTTGTGGAGCCTTCTGTGCACTAATCCTTTTAGGCCACTTGGTAACTGTATATATGTTTCATAGTAGTGTTGTGTTGGTTTGAGTATTACTATTGATAATTGCTTTGTGTTTGATTTCAAAGGCCTTGAATAAATGTATATGTATTTTTGATATACACCTGACTGGGAGTGATTTGTAGTGTCCTTTAGTGTGTGTGCTCATTGTGGGCTTTCAGTCACCCACACCTCTCCTGAGACCTAGTCTTGACCGCCAATGCTACCTTGATTGGTCTGGCTTGTCCAGAAGGTTACCTTGTTCCAAGAAACTAATCTGGCCTTCTGAACCTCTGCCCACCAGGTCAGAGTTCAGAAATTCATCGTAACACTTGGCACTTGCAAATGTTTTCTTCTTTACTTAATCGAAAAGAAATATGACATGCATATGTAGCCTATCCTCTTAGACTCACTGTGTGCCTTGCAATGATTCCTTGATGTGGCATCCTTGATCGCAAGCCAATAGATCTTCTTTGTTCTCAGCACAAAGCTGTTTTCCAGCGTCTTTCAGCTCTGCATCCTTGGTCCGTCTCTGAGGTAGTTTGGTCATTCTTAACACGAGTCCGACGTCCATCTTTTTCTTCATGGCAGCTCTAATTGTGTTAAGTTTTCGTCTGCTGCAAGCTTCTATATATCTTAGCTACTTTGCGTTTCTGCATATGCACATTAATTGATCCTCTTCTCACTTATCTTCTTAATGAATATGATTTCTTCGTCCCTGCACACATGTTTCTCTTATTACTTCAATTACATCTTTTTATTCGTCAGGTGTTTGCAGATCATTTCAGTGCATCATTGTGTCTTCTTTTTATGATATCACTTTGCTCTGGTCTGATTTCTCTTATAGCTCTTCTATGTCCAATGGTGTATGTAGCCGCCCTTCCACTATGAAAGTGCGAGGGTACATTCGATATGGTTGTCTGAGTGTATAACGTCTCCTGCATCTTCGATGCGGTATAGGAGCGATACCTGGTGTCACTCACAGTGCTCTCTTGCTGCTATTCCGATACGACACAGGTGAGGGGGCGGGCACTAGAGATGAAATATACATCTGCCTCTTTACACAGTGATGGCGCCACCTACAGGAGACATTGGCCCAGTGCCGTCAACAGGATACGAGAACTTTCTTTTCAGTTTATGCATGGAGGAACCAGAATTTGGTTGGTCATTACAACTACAAAAAATAAATCTAAGTTGTGTTGAAGCCAACAAGGAAGGGACAGGCCAATAGTTGCATAGAAATGTTGGTCAATTAACGCCATTAAATATCAATAGCCAGTTCCTCTGTGGTTGTGGGAGCAACTCTATGGGCCTCATTCCGGGTCCTGCCGTAACCCTGCTGGTGCTACCATGGGTTGCCGCCGGACTCAGAATAATTTACGGGCACCTGACTTCCTGGGAAGTCAGGCACCGGTAAAATGTTGTTCTCCATTCCCATAGAGTCCCATAGGACTCTATGGAAGTTGGGACCACGGAAGAACAGGCACCGTTGTGCCAGGCAGGGTCAGACTAGTCGGGCACGGTGGCTCCGGCAGACAGATCTGTAGTATGCCGGTCCAGAAACAATGGTGCCGGTAACTTTACCGGCACCGTTGTTTCCAGACCGGCATACTTATGAGGATCTATGGCTCCATAGTGGTGTAGAAAACCCACACGCCAACAAATGGATCCAGTAAAGGCCATTTGTAACTGGATGGAATTTCCATAAAGGCAAAATGAGAACCAGTCTCGCCAGTAGAGTGGGTTGGGCCCAAATGATGGCAATGCTTGGTAAATGGTGCGGGTAGGTGGGCATATAATGACATGAACTGGCATATGCCATAAGCACATGCCCAAACAAAACTAATTGCTGCCAATGGCATAATACTGCAATATGATGACAGCACAGGCATATGATGCTTATAGGTCAAAGTTTTGACTCAAAAGGGTCGAATGACAAAAGGGTTGAGTCAATTCGACTGAAAAAAAGGGTTGAATTTTTTTTTTTATTTTTTTTTTTGGGGGCGGGGGTCCCACCCCCAAACCCCTGTTTTGGTGTAAAAACACCTATTTTAAGCTATACTAGACAACAAAAAAAAAGACATTTAAATTTTTTTTCGATCCTTTTGTTTTCGGTCGAATTCACTCGACCCTTTTGTCATTCGACCACCCTTTTGAGTGGAAACTTTGACCGGACACCGCATGTGATGTGTGCAGGCAAATAGTGCAAGCATCTGGCCAGGTGATGGCAACGCATGCAGAATGACACTGGTAGCTTTTTATATGAGGTAAACACCTCACAAAGAGTATACCTAGGTATACAACAGGGATACTTGGACAATGGTTTGCAAATCTAGACATGTGATACCACTACCCGGAGTACCTGCACATATGATTTTAATGTGTGAAAAAAGACAAAACATAGATATCATACAAAAGTCCGTCTATGGGCGGCTGGCCCATTCAACAGTACATTGGGGTCTTGCACTGCTATTGTGAAGCAAGGAACCCCTTGCACCCCAGCACAGGTTTCACTTGCAGAGTGATGGCGGAGAGTGCCAGAAGACCTGGGATCGCTCCTAGTGAGGAGTACTCACCCTCGGGGAGCTTTGAAGTGGAATTTCGTATGGGAACAATCAGGGCTCCAGATAAGATTTTGAAGCTGGAGTACCACGCCCTAATTTTTTGCGTTGGCAATAACATTATTTTGAAGGAGTAAAAGATGGTTTACGATCCACAATCCGCAACAGTGGTATTTATTTTAGGCAAGTATCTTGTAATCTATACCTCTTTGTAGCTAGTAATTCATATACATTAGAGGATGCATTTTCACTTTAAAGTTCCTCTTCAAATCACTAATAGTAGATGTCTGTTCTGGCACCACAATGCTGGTAAGACTCATCCGAACATCCGGTGGCATGCGTGGGTGAAAACAATGGGGCAAGCTCCTAATTGTCAATTTTCCACCATTATTTCTTGTATTTGTACTCCCTACTCTTTTTGTTTGGAATATTTGTCTATTTTTTTAGAGTAAAGGTTCCAGGGGCGGCTCTCATGTGTAGGGTTTAGAAAATGTATATCTGAACTATGCTTGGGGGGAAATTACATTTTAAGTGTAACTTACATTTTATTTTTTCACTTCTGTGTATGTACAAAATATATTTCCATCTGCTACATTATTTACACAGTTGAACATGAAATGGAATCAATAATAAATAATAAATTACTCAGCAAGCACAATTATCATATCAATAAAATAGTAATATACATAATTCCAATTCTTTCATTTGGTTTGTGCAATGGCTCCAGCCTTCTCTGCATGCATATTAATCTACTGAAAATAGTTTTTTAGCAGGATCCAAAACTATGGCATATACAGCAATACTATTTTACCTAAGAATATCTTTCTTATTGTGCAGAAAAATCGAAATCGTAATAAGCAGGTACCTATTTACATGTACGGTTGAGACATGGAATGTTTCGGTGCACGAGCTACAAACTTTATTGCCTGTCCTTCAACAGGACCAGAATTGTAAGTAGAGACAGATTTCTTCTGCAGCATCACAATACCACCTCTTTTTCCAGAATGTAGCAGCCTACTTGACTTCAAGCCCACCTGTTGATCGCCAGGAAACCTGGGAGTATTTTGTGTAGTCTGCCTTGAGCCCTGTATTGGAGGAGGGTGGGCTGGGGGAGTGCAGGGCCACACGGCTCCACAGTAGGTCATGTGAATTGTGTCCTGCATGGCTGTGGATCCTTTCCCTAGCCCGTGATCAGTGATTCGGCTGCACAAAAACCTCACTCTATGACTGCAACCTTATGAGATGAATTTCAAATGCTTTGGAGAGGCAAGTAGGACAAGAACATACACAACACATCTTGAAGGAAAAGTAGATGCTGCTCTGACTCCCTCACCAGCCCCCATCAATTTTGGAGGGCCTTTCCTGCTGAGCATACAATAGTGAATAGCTTCATTTCCAGACCATTATAACATTGTTTTTTTGATCTATGACCGTTATCTAGTAGCAACCATGTGTCTCCGATCATTGGTGCCCTTTGTTGGTTGTATTTAAAATCTCTGCATTCAAATTGTCCCTTCTTTGTGGCCCTCGCTGTCCACTGATGTGTCGTATGTAGCTCTCTTGGCAATACTGTTTCTAAATTCCTCCTTTTCGCTATTCCCTCATCAGCGGACACACCTTCTCAGTGCAATCTACTCTATCCAGATCTCCTTCCTTTTGGGAAGTAGTTACACACGTGTCTGTTTGGCCTTGTCTGGTTCGCTTGGCTTCGGTCTCCTCCTTTTCCCAACAATACCCAAAGTAACGTCTCCACCCTGCTTGTTAAGCACCAAGATGCCAGTTGTGGTAGTAGTGCGCTATATATAAATACAGTAATAAGAATATAAATAGGATGGGTGTAACTATACTCATAAACGCAGAGGCATCTTTTCTTGAGACCCTACAGTTGAGATGAAAACATTTCAAACCAGCAACAGCCTGAAGCTGAGGTCGACACCTGAAGAAATTTGGTGAATCTGGGCTCCACACTTAGGGTTGGTGACTCGGGCAAGAAGAGACCTCCCAGTATGTGTGACATGATAGACGGGCTGATAAACAAGGACGAATGGAGACCATATTTGGTCGATTAGCGGATATTGGGTGTAATAGAGGCAGTATTCTGTAGAACGAGGAAGGGGAAGATCCTGGAACTCCATGGAAGATGTGGAAAGAGGAGGGGGAAGATCCGGGAACTCCATGGAAGATGTGGAACGAGGAAGGGGAAGATCCTGGAACTGCACAGAAGATGGGGAACGAGGAAGGGGAAGATCCTGGAACTCCATGGAAGATGTGGAACGAGGGAGGGGAAGATCCTGGAACTGCACAGAAGATGGGGAACGAGGAAGGGGAAGATCCTGGAACTCCATGGAAGATGTGGAACGAGGTTGGGGAAGATTATGGAACTCCACGGAAGATGTGGAACAAGGAAGGGGAAGATCCTGGAACTCAACGGAAGATGTGGAACGAGCAATGCAGCGTGCACCAATGAGACTAGGATTACGCTGAGGACAGAACTGGAAACCAAGCTTGCATTAACTGACTGCTGAAGGCAAAGGATTCATTCTTTTGGTATTCGGTGGCACAGGTCGGCCCTGACCAGATTGAGTGGAGAGTGCTTTTCCAAATAATTCCAAAATGATCACATGGTGTCATACTCGAACAGAGCAATGATCTAGTGTGTTTGACCATTTCCTCATGTGGGCCTCACATGTGAGCCGGTGAATCAAGGCAAGCATATCAGATGCCACCTTAATCTGCTGGCGCACAAAGGGGAACACTGGTGCCCAATGTTCACACCGAAGGTGAGGATGACCAGAAACATTTAAAAATGGCTGCCTCTGATTCCTGGGACTAAGGGAAGAAGTGGGCGTGGCACCTCATGAAGCAGCACTCATTCGAGCAGAGGTCCATGGGCGTAATTTTAGAGGGGCACTGGGGTGTTTGCCCCCCCCAACTTTCAAGGCACACCATTTTGTCCCCATTCATTTGGCTGGGGCACCTTTTCTTTAGATGTCATGTCCCCCCCAACATTTTTAGTGAAGTTACTCCACTGCAGAGGTCTGCAGCCTTTGGCCCTGCAGATGTTTTTGACTATCACCCCCCTTATCCCTCACTACTGACTATGCTGGATAGGGATTATAGGCGTTAAGCTGCAGCTCCAGGCACTGCAGGGGAGCAAAGTGGGCCTTTTCAGACAAGGATTGAGAAAGGCTGGGAATTCATGACGATGAAAGTGTGAAGCATCATTTGAGTGGTTAAAAGCTTGCAGGGACAATAGTGTCCAGCCTTAGTGTACAGCCCACATGTTAACACCAGTCATACATCTCGCTCTAGCCGTGTCTATAATGCTAAAGCCAACCCTTAGCCTTCAGCCCCAAGCGCTCAACTCCACTCCCTAAAACGCTCACGCTAAACCCTAGCCCCAGTGAGAAACGAGTACGTGGCGGGATTGTGCGTACAATCACTTGTACAGCAGTGAGTACAACAGTACAGTGGTGGAGGAATTAATGATGCCCACATCTAGCTTTCAAGCAATGGCGTGCTGCACTAGATCAGGGAACACCTAGGGCGAAACGGGCCTTAGAAGGGGTTTCAGCTTCGACAAGGTGTTTTTTGGGGTGCATTGTTTTCTGTTCCCTCCTACATGATCTAAGGATTTCCTTGGGCCAGTTGCCCCACAATAGTTTTGTCCTTTTGTCCAGGGAGGGTGCCCTCATGCATCAGCTCTGTAAGAACCGAACAGCATGACCCTCCAGGGACTACCCGTTCACGTCTCTGGGTGGGAGAAGCAGCACATTTGCAGGACAACCACAGAAATATTTGGAGTCCCGTAGGGATCTCTGTGTGCATGCGCAAAGGGAGAGCGGGCCGACCCGCACGAGCACATGCGCACAAACATATGGAACTTAAATCGCAAACACCAATGAGCCCACGATCTGTAGACTTAGTGTTAACTGTGCGCATGCGCCAAGAGATAGCGGCCCGACCCGCACGTACGCATGCGCACTAGCATATGTAACGTGAACTGCTAACATTTAACGAGTCGCGAATAGCAGTGATCTACTCGAATCCCGGACAGCACAGGATTCCTGCTACACTCAAGCACCAAGCGCAGAGGTGAGAGAGAGACCCATATGGAAACAGCAATGCGAGCACCACAGAATGAACCCAGCACCTTACCCCCTCTTTTGAAATGTTTGTTTTAAAATACTGCTGAGGATAGAACTACCATTTGCCAGAATAAATATGGCTGTTCTTGCCATTTTAGGAGGGCGGGTTAGAGGCTTCCATTTACCCTAGTGACCTATAGGAGTTCACCACAGGAATCACATATATAGGGGATGTCTGAATGTCTGTCCAGAACCTCTAATAAGCATATACTCATATACTCTCTGTTTCTACTCTAGAAGTTCTTTTTGTGAGTGTCTTTGTGAGGTGAAACGGACCACTCACACAACGGTCAAACCTACCTACCTACAAGGGGTGTTCAAAGAACCGAAATAGAGGTGCTAATGGCACCAATAAGGAGGTGTGTTCAGTCTAATTTTCATAAATATGTTGTGCTAGTCGTATTTTATGTAAGATTTTGAAGTTTAACTCCCTAGAGTTGAGATTGCTAATATTAAGTCAGTTAAAAGAAACACTAATGGTATAATACTCTCCATTTCTTTGCCTTAGGAATTGAGATTAAGAATATTAAGGAGTAGCAATTTCTGACTTTCTCAACAAACTCAGTAGTATCACGTGGACCATTTTTTGGGTGGGACAGAAATTATAAAGGTCATTTGAGAAAATGACCAGGTGCAGTGTACTAAGTGATGTCATTGGCCCAGGAAAGCAGCCCACACTGGGCATTGCCCTAGTAACCAGTCTGGCCATGGCGCTAACCTGCCACGCATGAAGCCTTGAAGTATTGTGTGTCGTTCTGTAGTACATAGTAACAGCCCGTAGTCCGACGTGTCATACAGCAATTGCAACATTAAGCAACACAACTATGACTGGACACAGAAAGCTCGGCCAGATCCTGGTCAGGTAGGGGCCTCAACCCCCGGCCCCCAAGGGTTCCAAGGGAAATAAAGCAATATATTTACATTTTAAAGATCTCATGGCTCCATAGCCAATAATGTGAACATGAAAATCATTCCAGCCGAGTCAAATGGGCTGAAAGATTTCATCATCATGCAATAGAGAATCCGTCAGTAACATGGCCGTGCAGGTGTTTCAAGGATGTGACTGCGCATGTAGGGATCCACAAGACTGCGTGCAGAGCAGAACTGGGTGCACACTGCATACGGGCGAGAGCAGAACTGGGTGCACACTGCATACGGCGAGAGCAGAACTGGGTGCACACTGCATACGGGCGAGAGCAGAACTGGGTGCACACTGCATACGGGCGAGAGCAGAACTGGGTGCTCACTGCAATCGGGAAAGAGCGGAACTGGGTGCACACTGCAATCGGGCGAGAGCAGAACTGGGTGCACACTGCAATCGGGCGAGAGCAGAACTGGATGCACACTGCATACAGACGAGAGCAGAACTGGGTGCACACTGCATACAGATGACAGCAGAACTGGGTGCACACTGCATACAGATGACAGCAGAACTGGGTGCACACTGCATACGGGTGAGAGCAGAACTGGGTGCACACAGTATACAGGCGAGAGCAGAACTGGGTGCACATTGCATACGGGCGAGAGCAGAACTGGGTGCACACTGCATACGGGTGAGAGCAGAACTGGGTGCACACTGCATACAGGACTTGGTGCACACAGTATACAGGTGAGAGCAGAACTGGGTGCACTCTGCATACAGGCGAGGGCAGAACTGGGTGCACACAGTATGCAGGCGAGAGCAGAACTGGGTGCACACAGTATACAGGCGAGAGCTGAACTGAGTCCACACAGTATACAGGTACAGGCTAGAGCAGAACTGGGTGCACAGTCTACAGGCAAAAGCAGAACTCGGTACACACAGTATACAGGTGAGAGCAGAACTGGGTGCACACAGTATACAGATGAGAGCAGAACTGGGTGCACACAGTATACAGATGAGAGCAGAACTGGGTGCACACAGTATACATTGGATCTCGCCTAGACTACTGCAACGCGCTCTTGCTAGGCACCTCAGTAAAGAACATCAGGAAACTCCAAACAGTGCATAACAATGCCCTCAGAGCAGCCATAGGGATCTCCAGGAGAGATCAAATCTCGGCCACAAGGAAAGCTGCCCATTGGCTACCCGTTAAGGAAGGTATCCTCTTTAAGTCCCTGGCGCTTACCCACAAATGTCTCCATGACGCTGCACCTCGTTACCTCCCTCAAAGATTCTCGATGCCTCCCTCGAACAGACCCACTAGATCCAGCTACAGCAACCATCTAGCCATCCCCAAAAGCCTCAAAGTCTGGGCAGGCGGCTCTAGCTTCCCAGTAATAGCAGCCATCAACTGGAACTTGCTCCCTCCCACAACTCGAAGCATTGAGTCCCACAGAGCCTTCAGAAAAGCAATCAAAACATTACTGTTTGCATAACATCTAAGTCAGGATTTCAGCACTTCATCTGCATCTCATGTCTAAATGACCTCTATACTGGACATTATCTCAAGTATCTTCTGTTTGTCATCCATTACTTCGCGTCACCCTGTTAGGCACATGCTACATTTAACCCATGCATTGCCTCTTACTTTGTAACTAAGACACTTTCTTGATACAGCACCTCGATGCCTCCGGGCTGCTAGGTGCTTTACAAATATAAAAATAAATTAAATCAATACAGGCTAGAGCAGAACTGAGTGCACACATTATACAGGCAAGAGCAGAACTGGGTGTGCACATACAGGCAAGGGCAGAACTGGGTGCACACATTATACAGGCTAGAGCAGAACTGGGTGCACAAAGTATGTAGGCGAGAGCAGAACTGGGTGCACACAGTATACAGGCGAGCCAGAACTGGGTGCACACAGCATACAGTCGAGGGCAGAACTGGGTGCACACAGTATACAGGCGAGGGCAGAACTGAGTACACACAGTATACAGGCAAGAGCAGAACTGGGTGCACACATTATAAAGGCAAGAGCAGAACTGGGTGCACACATTATACAGGCTAGAGCAGCACTGGATGCACACATTATACAGGCTAAAGCAGTACTTGGTGCACACAGTATGCAGGCGAGAGCAGAACTGGGTGCACACATTATAAAGGCAAGAGCAGAACTGGGTGCACACATTATACAGGCTAGAGCAGAGTTGGGTGCACACAGTATACAGGCTAGAGCAGAACTGAGTGCAAACCATGTACAGACGTGAGTAGAACTGAGTACACACTACACAGACGAGAGCAGAACTGTGTGCACACAGCATACAGACGAGAACAGAACTGGGTGCACACATTATACAGGCTAGTGCAGCACTGGGTGCACACATTATGCAGGCTAGGGCAGAACTGGGTGCACACAGTATACACACAAGAGCAGAACTGGGTGCACACAGTATACAGGCTAAAGCAGAACTGAGTGCAAACCATGTACAGACGTGAGTAGAACTGAGTACACACAGTACACAGACAAGAGCAGAACTGTGTGCACACAGCATACAGACGAGAACAGAACTGGGTGCACACAGTATACAGGCGAGGGCAGAACTGGGTGCACACAGTATACAGGTGAGGGCAGAACTGGGTACACACAGTACACAGGCGAGAGCAGAACTGGGTGCACACAGTATGTAGGCGAGAGCAGAACTGGGTGCACACAGCATACAGACGAGAGCAGAACTGGGTGCACACAGTATACAGGCGAGAGCTGAACTGAGTGCACACAGTATACAGATGAGAGCAGAACTGAGTGCACACAGTATACAGACTAGAACAGAACTGGGTGCACACAGTATACAGGCTAAAGCAGAATTGAGTGCAAACCATGTACAGACGTGAGTAGAACTGAGTACCCACAGTACACAGACGAGAGCAGAACTGTGTGCACACAGCATACAGACGAGAATATAACTGGGTGCACACATTATACAGGCTAGAGCAGCACTGGGTGCACACATTATACAGGCTAGGGCAGAACTGGGTGCACACAGTATACAGGAAAGAGCAGAACTGGGTGCACACAGTATACAGGCTAGAGAGGAACTGGATGTATACAGGCTAGAGCAGAACGGGGTGCACACCGTATACAGGCGAGAGTAGAACTGGGTACACACAGTATACAGGCTAGAACAGAACTACATGTACAGTATACAGGCTAGAGCAGAATCGAGTGCAGACAGTATACAGGCTAGAGCAGAACTGGGTGCACACAGTATACAGACAAGAACTAAACTGAGTGCACATAGTATACAGGCTAGTGCAGAACTGGATGCACTCAGTACACAGGCTAGAGCAGAACTGTGTGCACACATTATACAGGCAAGGGCAGAACTGTCTGCACACAGTATACAGATGAGACCAGAACTGGGTGCACACAGTATACAAGCAAGAGCGGAACTGGGCGCACATGATATATAGATGAGCCGAACTGGGTGCACACATTATACAGGCAAGGACAGAACTGTGTGCACACATTATACAGATGAAACCAGAACTGGGTGCACACAGTATACAAGCAAGAGCGGAACTGGGCGCACATGATATATAGATGAGCCGAACTGGGTGCACACAGTATACAGGATAGAGCAGAACTGAGTACACACAGTATACAGACGACAGCAGAACTGAGTGCACACAGTATACAGGCTAGAGCAGAACTGGGTGGACAAGTATACAGGCTAAAGTGTAATTGGGTGCACACAGTATGCAGACAAGAGCAGAACTGGGTGCACACAGTATACAGACGAGAGCAGAACTGGGTGCACACAGTATACAGGCTAGAGCAGAACTGAGTACACACAGTATACAGACGACAGCAGAACTGAGTGCACATAGTATACAGGCTAGAGCAGAACTGAGTACACACAGTATACAGACGCCAGCAGAACTGAGTGTGCACAGTATACAGGCTAGAGCAGAACTGAGTACACTCAGTATACAGGCTAGAGCAGAACTGAGTACACACAGTATACAGACGAAAGTAGAACTGGGTGGACACCGTATAAAGGGGAGAGTAGAACTGAGTACACACAGTATACAGGCTAGAGCCGAACTGAGTGCACAGAGCATATAGGCTTGTTAAGCGAATCCAGCAAACCGTACCAAACTATGGAGAAGGGACCACAAATTAGGGGGACTCTGAGATGATCCTTGACCTCTGGTGTTTTTGCAAGATCCACCTTATGAAATTCTCTGAACCTTATTTTCTGGGCTCGCATTTTTGTAATCATTCTAGACCCGCATTTAGGATATCCGAGTTCTCTCGACCCTGCATGTAGGGGTTGTGAGTTCTCTCGGCCTTGTCTTTAGGATTTTTCAGTTCTCTCTGCCCTATCTTTAGGATTTTTCAGTTCTCTCTGCCCTATCTTTAGGATTTTTCAGTTCTCCCAACCCTGCATGTAGCAGTTGTGAGTTCTCTCGGCCCTGCTTGTAAGGTTTTTGAGTTCTCTTAGCCCTGCCTTTAGGATTTTTGAGTTCTCTCGGCCTGACCTCTTCAATGCAGAGCCTGGCCCCAGTGGTTTTTCTGCGGCTGCGATGTGGGGGTTTTCTACCACTGGCCTCTGGGGTGGTGCTGAGGTCGGTCTTTGGAATTTCTTAGAGCTTTTCCTCTGACTTTTCTAAGAGCCCAGCCTTGAGGATGTGTTTGACTTCAGGCTGGAATATCTTTCAGAACCTGTTATTTGAGATTTTAAGCAGCTCAACCTCCCGCCTCTCTTTTGGGCATGCCTTTAAGATTGCTCCGAACCCCACATTTAGAACATCTCAGTGGACCATCTCGCTCTGTTTAGATTCCCCTTTTTATTTAAATAGAATCATGCTCAGAGACTAATTTGGTATTCCCAGCACATTTGATGTTAAACATGTAATTTCCTAATTCCAAAGCTATTTTATTCATCAATGAAATGCCCCCCACTTGCTCCCCTTTGAGCATGGCTGCTGGGTTCTGAGGCACGCTCCTGGTTTGCCGCCCTCTTTCCCAGGGCCCACGCACAGGCAGATCGTTTGGTTCTGCCTCTGGATGGAGAGGTAATGAGCCTGCCCGTCGCTGCCTGCGTAAATAACGAGATCCGGGCTCACCTCTGCCCGCCCGCGCGCCAGACTTCCTAGCAGGCTTGCCCTGATGAAGCCTCCTCGTCAGGCTATTGGCTTGTTGTCGTAAATGAGCGATCATTAGCGGCTGAAGCCTAGGCCCAGGGGGATGTCGTCCGCAGAGAAGGGGGCCTGGACGTGACAGCTGCAAAGGCAATGTGATCATATGAATTGGTGTTACTTTCTGCCATATCCCCCAACCCTCCGCCAGCTTCAGACTTCACTGGACCCCTTCTGCAGCGATGAGAGGGAAGGACAGCTCCTTGACATTGGACTTCACGCTACTAGTGTGCTACTTTAACAGACACGTTATTTGCAATATATTTTAATGAACCTCATTCGAGGCTAGACAAGGCCTAGTCTGCCTGGTTCAGTACTGATACACAGTTAGAACAGATCCTGCTTGGTGAAACCCGTCTCGTCTACCCTCCAGTAGTGCTGGGCGAGCTTCGCCTTGACACATTTGTCAGTGGACCTACATTTGGTATTTGGCAAACTCACAAGTTTATGCAAAATCCACGGGTGAAGTTGAGTTCATGGACCAATCGGGACCAGCGGGCCTCTCGGAGAGATTCAGCAGGCCAATCAGAGACCTAGAATCTGTGGGGAGGTTCGGCGGCCATATTGAAGGCCCTGCTCACGTCCTGTTTCTTTCTTGGTTACACCTCGCTGTTTAGGGAGGATGAGGAGGGCAGTGCATGATGGGAGACATCAGGAGAGCTTGTGTGGAAGCGATTCTGACCATATTTTGTGCATTTTTGACATTTGATGATTGTGAGATTTCATTCTTTGTCTGAGTTTTGTAAAGTGCCTTAACTTCTTACTCTCTTACTCTCCCTTTTAGAAACCCTTCGTGGCACCCCACATGACTGTTTTTATTGTTTTCCTTACCTTTCTTCATTCCAACAATAAAACAAATATTTATAATAAACCCTTTTATGAAACTCTTCCTGAAACCCTTAGTGAAAATATTTGTGAGGCCCTGGTGCTTTTTTTTTTTTTAACCCTTTCCCTTACCATTTCCACTGGAAACAAGAACAAAACCTTTATGAAAACCTTTGTGACAGTCTTGGTGAAGTTTTCAAGAAGCGCTTTATTGCCCACTGCACCCAGAAAAGAAAAAAAAGAAAACCGTTCTCCTGGGCACCCACACAGGCTGGTCTTCATGTTCACCTCTAGGCGCCCGTGCTTTTAGGCAGATTTTCTTTCGAGGCCGAAAAAAGGTGATACTGGTTCCCATTGAGGGCATTTCCTCTTTGGATGAGGAGGCGGTGGAAAGGGGGCAGGCACCCAGTAGCATAGACTCATTGCAGGAGTTCCCTCAAGGGCTGTGGTAGGTGGTGTCAGGAGTCAGGTGGAGAAGGATCACGAGGAGGCAGAGATGCAAGGGCGGCGGGATGGGAGCATGAGGAGTCGGATGTCTGGCAGGAGAAGAAGGAGCACGAGGAGGCAGAGATGCAAGGGCAGCAGGATGGGAGCATTAGGAGTCAGATGTCTGGTAGGAGGAGAAGGAACACGAGGAGACAGAGATGCTAGGGCAGCGGGATGGGAGCATGAGGAGTCAGGTGGAGAAGGTTCACGAGGAGGTAGAGATGCAAGGGCAGCGGGATGGGAGCATGAGGAGTCGGATGTCTAGCAGGAGGAGAAGGAACACGACGAGACAGAAATGCAAGGGCAGCAGGATGGGAGCATGAGGAGTCAGGTGGAGAAGGATCACGAGGAGGCAGAGATGCAAGGGCAGCGGGATGGGAGCATGAGGAGTCAGGTGGAGAAGGATCAGGAGGAGGCAGAGATGCAAGGGCAGCGGGATGGGAGCATGAGGAGTCAGGTGGAGAAGGATCACGAGGAGGCAGAGATGCAAGGGCAGCGGGATGGGAGCATGAGGAGTCGGATGTCTGGCAGGAGAAGAAGGAGCACGAGGAGGCAGAGATGCAAGGGCAGCGGGATGGGAGCATGAGGAGTCAGGTGGAGAAGGATCACGAGGAGGCAGAGATGCAAGGGCAGCGGGATGGGAGCATGAGGAGTCAGGTGGAGAAGGATCACGAGGAGACAGAGGTGCAAGGGCAGCGGGATGGGAGCATGAGGAGTCGGATGTCTGGCAGGAGAAGAAGGAGCACGAGGAGGCAGAGATGCAAGGGCAGGGGGATGGGAGCATGAGGAGTCAGGTGGAGAAGGATCACGAGGAGGCAGAGATACAAGGGCAGCGGGATGGGAGCATGAGGAGTCAGGTGGAGAAGGATCACGAGGAGGCAGAGATGCAAGGGCAGCGGGATGGGAGCATGAGGAGTCGGATGTCTGGCAGGAGAAGAAGGAGCACGAGGAGGCAGAGATGCAAGGGCAGCGGGATGGGAGCATGAGGAGTCAGGTGGAGAAGGATCACAAGGAGGCAGAGATGCAAGGGCAACGGGATGGGAGCATGAGGAGTCGGATGTCTGGTAGGAGAAGAAGGAGCACGAGGAGGCAGAGATGCAAGGACAGCGGGATGGGAGCATGAGGAATCAGGTGGAGAAGGATCATGAGGAGGCAGAGATGCAAGGGCAGCGGGATGGGAGCCTGAGGAGTCAGGTGGAGAAGGAGCACGAAGAGGCAGAGATGCACGGGCAGCGGGATGGGAGCATGAGGAGTCAGACGTCTGGCAGGAGGAGAAGGAACACGAGGAGGCAGAAATGCAAGGGCAGCGGGATGGAGCATGAGGAGTTAGGTGGAGAAGGAGCACGAGGAGGCAGAGATGCAAGGGCAGCAGGATGGGAGCATGAGGAGTCCGGAGGAGAAGGAGCACGAGGAGGCAGAGATGCAAGGGCAGCGGTATGGAAGCATGAGGAGTCAGGTGTCTGGCAGGAGGAGAAAGAATACGGGGAGCCAGGGATGCAAGGGCAGCGGGATGGGAGCATGAGGAGTCGGATGTCTCGCAGGAGGAGAAGGAACACGAGGAGGCAGGGATGCAAGGGCAGCGGGATGGGAGGATGAGGAGTCAGTTGGAGAAGGAGCACGAGGAGGCAGAGATTCAAGGGCACCAGGATGGGAGCATGAGGAGTCAGGTGGAGAAGGATCAGGAGGAGGCAGAGATGCAGGGGCAGCGGGATGGGAGCATGAGGAGTCGGATGTCTGGCGGGAGGAGAAGGATCACGAGGAGGCAGAGATGCAAGGGCAGCGGGATGGGAGCATGAGGAGTCAGGTGGAGAAGGAGCAGGAGGAGGCAGAGATGCAAGGGCAGCGGGATGGGAGCATGAGGAGTCAGATGTCTGGCAGGAGGAGAAGGATCACGAGGAGGCAGATATGCAAGGGCAGCGGGATGGGAGCATGAGGAGTCAGGTGGAGAAGGAGCACGAGGAGGCAGAGATGCAAGGGCAGCGGGATGGGAGCATGAGGAGTCGGATGTCTGGCAGGAGGAGAAGGAACATGAGGAGGCAGAGATGCAAGGGCAGCGGGATGGGAGCATAAGGAGTCGGATGTCTGGCAGGAGGAGAAGGAACACGAGGAGGCAGAGATGCAAGGGCAGCAGGATAGGAGCATGAGGAGTTGGATGTCTGGCAGGAAGAGAAGGATCACGAGGAGGCAGAGATGCAAGGGCAGCGGGATGGGAGCATGAGGAGTCAAGTGGAGAAGGAGCACGAGGAGGCAGAGATGCAAGGGCAGCGGGATGGGAGCATGAGGAGTCGAATGTCTGGCAGGAGGAGAAGGATCACGAGGAAGCAGAGATGCAAGGGAAGCGGGATGGGAGCATGAGGAGTCAGGTGGAGAAGGAGCACGAGGAGGCAGAGATGCAAGGGCAGCGGGATGGGAGCATGAGGAGTCGGATGTCTGGCAGGAGGAGAAGGAACACGAGGAGGCAGAGATGCAAGGGCAGGGGGTTTTGGGAGCATTATGAATCGGATGTCTGGCAGGAGGAGAAGGAACACGAGGAGGCAGAGATGCAAGGGCAGCGGGATAGGAGCATGAGGAGTCAGATGTCTGGCAGGAGGAGAAGGATCACAAGGAGGCAGAGATGCAAGGGCAGTAGGATGGGAGCATGAGGAGTCAGGTGGAGAAGGAGCACGAGGAGGCAGAGATGCAAGGGCAGCGGGATGGGAGCATGAGGAGTCGGATGTCTGGCAGGAGAAGAAGGAGCACGAGGAGGCAGAGATGTAAGGGGAGCGGGATGGGAGCATGAGGAGTCAGATGTCTGGCAGGAGGAGAAGGAGCACGAGGAGGCAGAGATGCAAGGGCAGCGGGATGGGAGCATGAGGAGTCAGGTGGAGAAGGATCACGAGGAGGCAGAGATGCAAGGGCAGCGGGATGGTAGCATGAGGAGTCGGATGTCTGGCAGGAGAAGAAGGAGCACGAGGAGGCAGAGATGCAAGGGCAGCGGGATGGGAGCATGAGGAGTCAGGTGGAGAAGGATCACGAGGAGGCAGAGATGCAAGGGCAGCGGGATGGGAGCATGAGGAGTCAGGTGGAGAAGGATCACGAGGAGGCAGAGATGCAAGGGCAGCGGGATGGGAGCATGAGGAGTCGGATGTCTGGCAGGAGAAGAAGGAGCACGAGGAGGCAGAGATGCAAGGGCAGCGGGATGGGAGCATGAGGAGTCAGGTGGAGAAGGATCACGAGGAGGCAGAGATGCAAGGGCAGCGGGATGGGAGCATGAGGAGTCAGGTGGAGAAGGATCACGAGGAGGCAGAGATGCAAGGGCAGCGGGATGGGAGCATGAGGAGTCGGATGTCTGGCAGGAGAAGAAGGAGCACGAGGAGGCAGAGATGCAAGGGCAGCGGGATGGGAGCATGAGGAGTCAGGTGGAGAAGGATCACAAGGAGGCAGAGATGCAAGGGCAACGGGATGGGAGCATGAGGAGTCGGATGTCTGGTAGGAGAAGAAGGAGCACGAGGAGGCAGAGATGCAAGGACAGCGGGATGGGAGCATGAGGAATCAGGTGGAGAAGGATCATGAGGAGGCAGAGATGCAAGGGCAGCGGGATGGGAGCCTGAGGAGTCAGGTGGAGAAGGAGCACGAGGAGGCAGAGATGCACGGGCAGCGGGATGGGAGCATGAGGAGTCAGACGTCTGGCAGGAGGAGAAGGAACACGAGGAGGCAGAAATGCAAGGGCAGCGGGATGGAGCATGAGGAGTTAGGTGGAGAAGGAGCACGAGGAGGCAGAGATGCAAGGGCAGCAGGATGGGAGCATGAGGAGTCCGGAGGAGAAGGAGCACGAGGAGGCAGAGATGCAAGGGCAGCGGTATGGGAGCATGAGGAGTCAGGTGTCTGGCAGGAGGAGAAAGAATACGGGGAGCCAGGGATGCAAGGGCAGCGGGATGGGAGCATGAGGAGTCGGATGTCTCGCAGGAGGAGAAGGAACACGAGGAGGCAGGGATGCAAGGGCAGCGGGATGGGAGGATGAGGAGTCAGTTGGAGAAGGAGCACGAGGAGGCAGAGATTCAAGGGCATCAGGATGGGAGCATGAGGAGTCAGGTGGAGAAGGATCAGAAGGAGGCAGAGATGCAGGGGCAGCGGGATGGGAGCATGAGGAGTCGGATGTCTGGCGGGAGGAGAAGGATCACGAGGAGGCAGAGATGCAAGGGCAGCGGGATGGGAGCATGAGGAGTCAGGTGGAGAAGGAGCAGGAGGAGGCAGAGATGCAAGGGCAGCGGGATGGGAGCATGAGGAGTCGGATGTCTGGCAGGAGGAGAAGGATCACGAGGAGGCAGATATGCAAGGGCAGCGGGATGGGAGCATGAGGAGTCAGGTGGAGAAGGAGCACAAGGAGGCAGAGATGCAAGGGCAGCGGGATGGGAGCATGAGGAGTCGGATGTCTGGCAGGAGGAGAAGGAACATGAGGAGGCAGAGATGCAAGGGCAGCGGGATGGGAGCATGAGGAGTCGGATGTCTGGCAGGAGGAGAAGGAACACGAGGAGGCAGAGATGCAAGGGCAGCAGGATAGGAGCATGAGGAGTCGGATGTCTGGCAGGAAGAGAAGGATCACGAGGAGGCAGAGATGCAAGGGCAGCGGGATGGGAGCATGAGGAGTCAGGTGGAGAAGGAGCACGAGGAGGCAGAGATGCAAGGGCAGCGGGGTGGGAGCATGAGGAGTCGGATGTCTGGCAGGAGGAGAAGGAACATGAGGAGGCAGAGATGCAAGGGCAGCGGGATGGGAGCATGAGGAGTCGGATGTCCGGCAGGAGGAGAAGGAACACGAGGAGGCAGAGATGCAAGGGCAGCGGGATGGGAGCATGAGGAGTCGGATGTCTGGCAGGAAGAGAAGGATCACGAGGAGGCAGAGATGCAAGGGCAGCGGGATGGGAGCATGAGGAGTCAAGTGGAGAAGGAGCACGAGGAGGCAGAGATGCAAGGGCAGCGGGATGGGAGCATGAGGAGTCGAATGTCTGGCAGGAGGAGAAGGATCACGAGGAAGCAGAGATGCAAGGGAAGCGGGATGGGAGCATGAGGAGTCGGATGTCTGGCAGGAGGAGAAGGAACACGAGGAGGCAGAGATGCAAGGGCAGCAGGATAGGAGCATGAGGAGTCGGATGTCTGGCAGGAAGAGAAGGATCACGAGGAGGCAGAGATGCAAGGGCAGCGGGATGGGAGCATGAGGAGTCAGGTGGAGAAGGAGCACGAGGAGGCAGAGATGCAAGGGCAGCGGGATGGGAGCATGAGGAGTCGGATGTCTGGCAGGAGGAGAAGGAACATGAGGAGGCAGAGATGCAAGGGCAGCGGGATGGGAGCATGAGGAGTCGGATGTCCGGCAGGAGGAGAAGGAACACGAGGAGGCAGAGATGCAAGGGCAGCGGGATGGGAGCATGAGGAGTCGGATGTCTGGCAGGAGGAGAAGGAACACGAGGAGGCAGAGATGCAAGGGCAGCGGGATAGGAGCATGAGGAGTCAGATGTCTGGCAGGAGGAGAAGGATCACAAGGAGGCAGAGATGCAAGGGCAGTAGGATGGGAGCATGAGGAGTCAGGTGGAGAAGGAGCACGAGGAGGCAGAGATGCAAGGGCAGCGGGATGGGAGCATGAGGAGTCGGATGTCTGGCAGGAGAAGAAGGAGCACGAGGAGGCAGAGATGTAAGGGCAGCGGGATGGGAGCATGAGGAGTCAGATGTCTGGCAGGAGGAGAAGGAGCACGAGGAGGCAGAGATGCAAGGGCAGCGGGATGGGAGCATGAGGAGTCAGATGTCTGGCAGGAGGAGAAGGAGCACGAGGAGGCAGAGATGCAAGGGCAGTGGGATGGGAGCATGAGGAGTGCGGTGTCTGGCAGGAGGAGAAGGAGCACGAGTAGGCAGAGATGCAAGGGCGGCGGGATGGGAGCATGAGGAGTCGGATGTCTGGCAGGAGGAGAAGGAGCACGAGGAGGCAGAGATGCAAGGGCACCAGGATAGGAGCATGAGGAGTCAGGTGGAGAAGGATCACGAGGAGGCCGAAATGCAAGGGCAGCGGGATGGGAGCATGAGGAGTCAGGTGGAGAAGGAGCACGAGGAGGCAGAGATGCAAGGGCAGCGGGATGGGAGCATGAGGAGTCGGATGTCTGGCAGGAGGAGAAGGAACACGAGGAGGCAGAGATGCAAGGGCAGCGGGATGGGAGCATGAAGAGTCAGGTGGAGAAGGAGCACGAGGAGGCAGAGATGCAAGGGCAGCCGGATGGGAGCACGAGGAGTCGGATGTCTGGCAGGAGGAGAAGGAGCACGAGGAGGCAGAGATGCAAGGACAGCGGGATGGGAGCATGAGGAGTCAGGTGGCGAAGGATCACGAGGAGGCAGAGATGCAAGGGCAGCGGGATGGGAGCCTGAGGAGTCAGGTGGAGAAGGAGCACGAGGAGGCAGAGATGCAAGGGCAGCGGGATGGGAGCATGAGGAGTCAGGTGGAGAAGGAGCAGGAGGAGGCAGAGATGCAAGGGCAGCGGGATGGGAGCATGAGGAGTCGGATGTCTGGCAGGAGGAGAAGGATCATGAGGAGGCAGATATGCAAGGGCAGCAGGATGGGAGCATGAGGAGTCGGATGTCTGGCAGGAGGAGAAGGAACATGAGGAGGCAGAGATGCAAGGGCAGCGGGATGAGAGCATGAGGAGTCGGATGTCTGGCAGGAGGAGAAGGAACACGAGGAGGCAGAGATGCAAGGGCAGCAGGATAGGAGCATGAGGAGTCGGATGTCTGGCAGGAGGAGAAGGATCAGAGGAGGCAGAGATGCAAGGGCAGCGGGATGGGAGCATGAGGAGTCAAGTGGAGAAGGAGCACGAGGAGGCAGAGATGAGGAGTCAGATTTCTGGCCGGAGGAGAAGGAACACGAGGAGGCAGAGATGCAAGGGCAGCGGGATAGGAGCATGAGGAGTCAGATGTCTGGCAGGAGGAGAAGGATCACGAGGAGGCAGAGATGCAAGGGCAGTAGGATGGGAGCATGAGGAGTCAGGTGGAGAAGGAGCATGAGGAGGCAGAGATGCAAGGGCAGCGGGATGGGAGCATGAGGAGTCGGATGTCTGGCAGGAGAAGAAGGAGCACGAGGAGGCAGAGATGTAAGGGCAGCGGGATGGGAGCATGAGGAGTCAGATGTCTGGCAGGAGGAGAAGGAGCACGAGGAGGCAGAGATGCAAGGGCAGCGGGATGGGAGCATGAGGAGTCAGATGTCTGGCAGGAGGAGAAGGAGCACGAGGAGGCAGAGATGCAAGGGCAGCGGGATGGGAGCATGAGGAGTGCGGTGTCTGGCAGGAGGAGAAGGAGCATGAGTAGGCAGAGATGCAAGGGCGGCGGGATGGGAGCATGAGGAGTCGGATGTCTGGCAGGAGGAGAAGGAGCACGAGGAGGCAGAGATGCAAGGGCACCAGGATAGGAGCATGAGGAGTCAGGTGGAGAAGGATCACGAGGAGGCAGAGATGCAAGGGCAGCGGGATGGGAGCATGAGGAGTCAGGTGGAGAAGGAGCATAAGGAGCCAGAGGTGCAAGGGCAGTCGGATGGGAGCATGAGGAGTCAGGTGGAGAAGGAGCACGAGGAGGCAGAGATGCAAGGGCAGCGGGATGGGAGCATGAGGAGTCGGATGTCTGGCAGGAGGAGAAGGAACACGAGGAGGCAGAGATGCAAGGGCAGCGGGATGGGAGCATGAGGAGTCAGGTGGAGAAGGAGCACGAGGAGGCAGAGATGCAAGGGCAGCGGGATGGGAGCACGAGGAGTCGGATGTCTGGCAGGAGGAGAAGGAACACGAGGAGGCAGAGATGCAAGGGCAGCGGGATGGGAGCATGAGGAGTCAGGTGGAGAAGGAGCATGAGGAGGCAGAGATGCAAGGGCAGCGGGATGGGAGCATGAGGAGTCAGGTGGAGAAGGAGCATAAGGAGGCAGAGATGCAAGGGCAGTGGGATGGGAGCATGAGGAGTCAGGTGGAGAAGGAGCACGAGGAGGCAGAGATGCAAGGGCATCTGGATGGGAGCATGAGGGGTCGGATGTCTGGCAGGAGGAGAAGGAACACGAGGAGGCAGAGATGCAAGGGCAGCGGGATGGGAGCATGAGGAGTCAGGTGGAGAAGGAGCACGAGGAGGCAGAGATGCAAGGGCAGCGGGATGGGAGCACGAGGAGTCGGATGTCTGGCAGGAGGAGAAGGAGCACGAGGAGGCAGAGATGCAAGGGCAGCGGGATGGGAGCATGAGGAGTCAGGTGGAGAAGGATCACGAGGAGGCAGAGATGCAAGGGCAACGGGATGGGAGCATGAGGAGTCGGATGTCTGGTAGGAGGAGAAGGAGCACGAGGAGGCAGAGATGCAAGGACAGCGGGATGGGAGCATGAGGAGTCAGGTGGAGAAGGATCACGAGGAGGCAGAGATGCAAGGGCAGCGGGATGGGAGCCTCAGGAGTCAGGTGGAGAAGGAGCACGAGGAGGCAGAGATGCACGGGCAGCGGGATGGGAGCATGAGGAGTCAGACGTCTGGCAGGAGGAGAAGGAACACGAGGAGGCAGAAATGCAAGGGCAGCGGGATGGAGCATGAGGAGTTAGGTGGAGAAGGAGCACGAGGAGGCAGAGATGCAAGGGCAGCAGGATGGGAGCATGAGGAGTCCGGAGGAGAAGGAGCACGAGGAGGCAGAGATGCAAGGGCAGCGGGATGGGAGCATGAGGAGTCAGGTGTCTGGCAGGAGGAGAAAGAATACGGGGAGCCAGGGATGCAAGGGCAGCGGGATGGGAGCATGAGGAGTCGGATGTCTCGCAGGAGGAGAAGGAACACGAGGAGGCAGGGATGCAAGGGCAGCGGGATGGGAGGATGAGGAGTCAGTTGGAGAAGGAGCACGAGGAGGCAGAGATTCAAGGGCACCAGGATGGGAGCATGAGGAGTCAGGTGGAGAAGGATCACGAGGAGGCAGAGATGCAGGGGCAGCGGGATGGGAGCATGAGGAGTCGGATGTCTGGCAGGAGGAGAAGGATCACAAGGTGGCAGAGATGCAAGGACAGCGGGATGGGAGCATGAGGAGTCAGGTGGAGAAGGAGCAGGAGGAGGCAGAGATGCAAGGGCAGCGGGATGGGAGCATGAGGAGGATGTCTGGCAGGAGGAGAAGGATCACGAGGAGGCAGATATGCAAGGGCAGCGGGATGGGAGCATGAGGAGTCAGGTGGAAAAAGAGCACGAGGAGGCAGAGATGCAAGGGCAGCGGGATGGGAGCATGAGGAGTCGGATGTCTGGCAGGAGGAGAAGGAACATGAGGAGGCAGAGATGCAAGGGCAGCGGGATGGGAGCATGAGGAGTCGGATGTCTGGCAGGAGGAGAAGGAACACGAGGAGGCAGAGATGCAAGGGCAGCAGGATAGGAGCATGAGGAGTCGGATGTCTGGCAGGAGGAGAAGGATCACGAGGAGGCAGAGATGCAAGGGCAGCGGGATGGGAGCATGAGGAGTCAAGTGGAGAAGGAGCACGAGGAGGCAGAGATGCAAGGGCAGCGGGATGGGAGCATGAGGAGTCGAATGTCTGGCAGGAGGAGAAGGATCACGAGGAAGCAGAGATGCAAGGGCAGCGGGATGGGAGCATGAGGAGTCAGGTGGAGAAGGAGCACGAGGAGGCAGAGATGCAAGGGCAGCGGGATGGGAGCATGAGGAGTTGGATGTCTGGCAGGAGGAGAAGGAACACGAGGAGGCAGAGATGCAAGGGCAGCGGGATGGGAGCATGAGGAGTCGGATGTCTGGCAGGAGGAGAAGGAACACGAGGAGGCAGAGATGCAAGGGCAGCGGGATAGGAGCATGAGGAGTCAGATGTCTGGCAGGAGGAGAAGGATCACGAGGAGGCAGAGATGCAAGGGCAGTAGGATGGGAGCATGAGGAGTCAGGTGGAGAAGGAGCACGAGGAGGCAGAGATGCAAGGGCAGCGGGATGGGAGCATGAGGAGTCGGATGTCTGGCAGGAGAAGAAGGAGCACGAGGAGGCAGAGATGTAAGGGCAGCGGGATGGGAGCATGAGGAGTCAGATGTCTGGCAGGAGGAGAAGGAGCACGAGGAGGCAGAGATGCAAGCGCAGCGGGATGGGAGCATGAGGAGTCAGGTGTCTGGCAGGAGGAGAATGAGCACGAGGAGGCAGAGATGCAAGGGCAGTGGGATGGGACCAAGAGGAGTGCGGTGTCTGGCAGGAGGAGAAGGAGCACGAGGAGGCAGAGATGCAAGGGCAGTGGGATGGGAGCAAGAGGAGTGCGGTGTCTGGCAGGAGGAGAAGGAGCACGAGTAGGCAGAGATGCAAGGGCGGCGGGATGGGCGCATGAGGAGTCGGATGTCTGGCAGGAGGAGAAGGAGCACGAGGAGGCAGAGATGCAAGGGCACCAGGATAGGAGCATGAGGAGTCAGGTGGAGAAGGATCACGAGGAGTCCGAAATGCAAGGGCAGCGGGATGGGAGCATGAGGAGTCAGGTGGAGAAGGAGCATGAGGAGGCAGAGATGCAAGGGCAGCGGGATGGGAGCATGAGGAGTCAGGTGGAGAAGGAGCATAAGGAGGCACAGATGCAAGGGCAGTGGGATGGGAGCATGAGGAGTCAGGTGGAGAAGGAGCACGAGGAGGCAGAGATGCAAGGGCAGCGGGATGGGAGCATGAGTAGTCGGATGTCTGGCAGGAGGAGAAGGAACACGAGGAGGCAGAGATGCAAGGGCAGCGGGATAGGAGCATGAGGAGTCAGATGTCTGGCAGGAGGAGAAGGATCACGAGGAGGCAGAGATGCAAGGGCAGTAGGATGGGAGCATGAGGAGTCAGGTGGAGAAGGAGCACGAGGAGGCAGAGATGCAAGGGCAGCGGGATGGGAGCATGAGGAGTCGGATGTCTGGCAGGAGAAGAAGGAGCACGAGGAGGCAGAGATGTAAGGGCAGCGGGATGGGAGCATGAGGAGTCAGATGTCTGGCAGGAGGAGAAGGAGCACGAGGAGGCAGAGATGCAAGCGCAGCGGGATGGGAGCATGAGGAGTCAGGTGTCTGGCAGGAGGAGAATGAGCACGAGGAGGCAGAGATGCAAGGGCAGTGGGATGGGAGCAAGAGGAGTGCGGTGTCTGGCAGGAGGAGAAGGAGCACGAGTAGGCAGAGATGCAAGGGCGGCGGGATGGGAGCATGAGGAGTCGGATGTCTGGCAGGAGGAGAAGGAGCACGAGGAGGCAGAGATGCAAGGGCACCAGGATAGGAGCATGAGGAGTCAGGTGGAGAAGGATCACGAGGAGTCCGAAATGCAAGGGCAGCGGGATGGGAGCATGAGGAGTCAGGTGGAGAAGGAGCATGAGGAGGCAGAGATGCAAGGGCAGCGGGATGGGAGCATGAGGAGTCAGGTGGAGAAGGAGCATAAGGAGGCACAGATGCAAGGGCAGTGGGATGGGAGCATGAGGAGTCAGGTGGAGAAGGAGCACGAGGAGGCAGAGATGCAAGGGCAGCGGGATGGGAGCATGAGGAGTCGGATGTCTGGCAGGAGGAGAAGGAACACGAGGAGGCAGAGATGCAAGGGCAGCGGGATGGGAGCATGAGGAGTCAGGTGGAGAAGGAGCACGAGGAGGCAGAGATGCAAGGGCAGCGGGATGGGAGCACGAGGAGTCGGATGTCTGGCAGGAGGAGAAGGAACACGAGGAGGCAGAGATGCAAGGGCAGCAGGATGGGAGCATGAGGAGTCCGGTGTCTGGCAGGATGAAAAAGAATACAGGGAGCCAGAGATGCAAGGGCAGCGGGATGGGAGCATGAGGAGTCAGATGTCTGGCAGGAGGAGAAGGAGAGCAAGGAGGCAGAGATGCAAGGGCAGCGGGATGGGGGCATGAGGAGTCCGGTGTCTGGCAGGAGGAGAAGGAGAGCAAGGAGGCAGAGATGCAAGGGCAGCGGGATGGGAGCATGAGGAGTCCGGTTTCTGGCAGGAGGAAAAAGAATACAGGGAGCCAGAGATGCAAGGGCAGCGGGATGGGAGCATGAGGAGTCAGATGTGTGGCAGGAGAAAAAGGAGCACGAGGAGGCAGAGATGCAAAGGCAGCAGGATGGGAGCATGAGGAGTCAGATGTCTGGCAGGGGGGAAGGAGCACGAAGAGGCAGAGATGCAAGGGCAGCGGGATGGGAGCATGAGGAGTCAGATGTCTCGTAGGATGAGAAGAAACACGAGGAGGCAGAGATGCAAAGGCAGCGGGATGGGAGCATGAGGAGTCTGGTGTTTGGCAGGAGGAAAAAGAATACAGCGAGCCAGAGATGCAAGGGCAGCGGGATGGGAGCATGAGGAGTCCGGTTTCTGGCAGGAGGAAAAAGAATACAGGGAGCCAGAGATGCAAGGGCAGCGGGATGGGAGCATGAGGAGTCAGATGTGTGGCAGGAGAAAAAGGAGCACGAGGAGGCAGAGATGCAAAGGCAGCAGGATGGGAGCATGAGGAGTCAGATGTCTGGCAGGGGGGAAGGAGCACAAAGAGGCAGAGATGCAAGGGCAGCGGGATGGGAGCATGAGGAGTCAGATGTCTGGTAGGATGAGAAGAAACACGAGGAGGCAGAGATGCAAGGGCAGCGGGATGGGAGCATGAGGAGTCAGATGTCTGGTAGGATGAGAAGAAACACGAGGAGGCAGAGATGCAAGGGCAGCGGGATGGGAGCATGAGGAGTCCGGTGTCTGGGGGAGGAAAAAGAATAAGGGGGCCAGACATGCAAGGGCAGCGGGATGATAGTGAAAGGGGCCCCTAGGGGTCCCTCGTGCTATGGAAACAAGACAATGACCATACACGAAAGGATGCGCCAGACATGAGGTTTCAAATTCCCAATGCTAGGGTTTATTGCAAGCAAAAGATAGTATCAATTGGCCAATTCTGATCTCACGCCCGGTGACATGAGTTTCCTAGACCTCGAGGGATGCAAGAGCGCGAATTACATAGATCAGTTACATATATACAAAATGCATATCGTACAATCAGCAAAGTCATGTTCAACACCCCTCTGTATTAAGTTCCTTTGAACTCGGGATGACGATGGACATAACCGACGAGTATTACGATTATAATGCTTTCGATGTCTATTCTAGTAACAATGTGCAATTTAGAAAGTGCAGAGGCATCTTTTAGAACACGGTGGTTCTGTTCTTGGAAACAATCTGTACACAGGGGAGGAGCCACATTCCAAGCTTTGCTATCTATGAGGTACTATTCGTGTTTTGGGAGCCGACACGTTCTAAAGGCTTTTGTGAAGGGGGGGCCGTAAGAGAAGCATAATTCAAGCCTTTAACTGTATTATTCTAACATATTCTACCATCGTACGAGACTGGCTGGCAGCTGTGAAGTGATTAAATGCCCTGCAGCTTCCTCCCAAGGCTACAGAGAGGGACCGTGGGTATTCCTCTCTGGGCTACTCATGAGGAGTTTCAGTAAACTCTTCAGTCCCGCGACCTTGTCCTCTCATATTCAGACAACAATGTTAACAGTTGAGCAGAGTAAGCAGAATTTGCAAGAAATGCAAGCTGCAAAGCAGTTTTTAGAAAAAAAGCAATGAGCAATGGTTAACAAGCAAAATGGCAATTCTTGCTACATTTAAAATGGCCGCTCGTCGGTCAAACATAGCAGTTTATATTTCTATAATTTGGTGCATAAGACGGTTGGCCAACGGCCATCAAGTTACGTCTATCATTCAAATGAAGGGTATTGATTTTTCCAGATTGACAAACCCTCCTTTTGGCCGTGTGCCAAACGTCTTATTTATCCATTGTATCCTCCTCTTCTGAGGAGGAGTCTGGGGTATCTGCATCTGAATCATCTCCATCATTAATGTCTATCGCCATGAATTGTTTTACTATTTTTGCTTCCTCAGTGTCTCTGTTATTCCGGCCATGCGTTTGTTTTCCTCTCAACACCATGTGCATACATCCCTTAGTACATCCATCAGTTATTTCAGTGCATATCAATCGTAAGCATTGTATGCAACAACAGCATGTTATGAATATCCCGAGTACCATCATTAGTATCGAAATTAACTTCCATCCCCAAGACCGCAATAATCCCCATAACCAGGATTCTATCCCCCAACCCCCTGCTTCAGTAGAGAGTGTGGAACTTATGACATGTAATTTCCGGATCGCTTTAAATATCGTAGGGGAGTAATCATCGATATACACACAGCATGCAGTTTTTACGAGCTTGAAAACTCCCCCACGATCAACTAATATTATATCGAGAGCCATCCTGTTTTGAAGAGCCATCAGTCTTATTCCTTTTTCTTCTAACGTCATATTCAATAAAATATCCGTTGTGGAATCTATTGTTTTTTGTAATATTCCAGACAGTTTTCTTATATTGTAAGAGTTTTCTATTTGGGACAAGAACGGTATAAATGATTTGGCTATATCCATTGCTATCATTCCATCCTCGCTACTCCTTTGAGTTGTACCTTTTGTTCGTCTGGCTACTTCTGCTGTCTCCAAGAGGAACACTCCTGGAAACAGTAGACCTGGGTAGCATGTACCTCCCCAGTTCCTAGGTAACCATGGAAATGCTTTTTCTCCACATATAAAATAAACAGGGTCTCCCACGTACAAAGGTTCTATTTCATGTTTTAAAACCACTGTGTTCAGGCATTTGCTAAACGTTCCTACTTTATAGGAAGCCTTTTTCTGTAGACATAGGGAAGGAGTTTTGGGGCTGTGATCCACTGTATAGGCAGGGGGCACAGCATCTTTGTTCCATTCATCCCTCATCCGAAATGTCATTACTGATGTCCTTTCTGCTGGCGGGGTTGGTCTTTTCTGCCTATGTAATCTATCTAGTCTTGTTATTTTTCGTGTATTCTTTCTCACGGGTTCTAGTGCAAATACGCAAGCTTTTTGGAATATGGAACAACCCACAGGTCTCATGATTACTTCCTCAAATTCATTCATATTGGTCTCATCTAGCTGACCCGTATTACTCTTGTTCCATTTCCCAAAGAACATTGCACATAACGTTACTTCACAGGAATAAATCAATGGCAATGGTTGTGCATACCAGCCTATCCCTTTCACACCGTGCTGTGGCAAATGGGCGCAAACCCAGCAATCTTTTTTCTTTAACACAGCATGGGTCATGTTCATGATGTGCAACAATGTATTGTTGCCGTAACCTTCTCTATGTATTTCTTCCATTGGGGGCAAAGTACCAGCGATTACATGAACCGGGCTTTCAGTAGCTGTTTTTGGCAAAAGTGTTTCTAATGGGTGTACGTACTCCAGGAACCATAGTGTAATAGCTGTTATTGTTGGTACTATCATACTTAAGAAACATAGGACCAATGTCCAAATCAGTACCTTATTCCTTTTACCATGCTTTTGCCCTAAATTTACAGTCTCTAAATCTATTATATTTTCAGCAGGGGTGCAGGAGGAGGCTGAAACCGGTCTTGACTTGTTCTTCATCTTCCTTCTTCTTGCTGGCAAAGTTCGTCGTGAATGTCTCTCGTTCTTGATGCCAGAAAAGTTCAATGAAAAAAAAAAAAAGTCACAGTTCAATTCTGCCAGCCTTTTCACAGCCTGGATCATTTATCCACTCCCGAGCAAGATTAGTTCTTTCTCCCACTGCTCAGACGATTTTTGAACAGTTCTTTATTGATAGAGTTCTATGTGCATCCAGCTTGTCCCGCTCTGGCTTAGGACACATGTACTCTATCAGCCTTAGTACTTATGTGCGTCCAGCTTGTCCTGCTCTGGCTCCTGACACATGTACTTTTATAAGCGCATCGAGGAGCCGTGAGTCTTGAATTGTCCGACTTGCACAATTCTCACACTTCTCTCCTCTACGCCCCTGGTTCCTACTCCGTCCGTGAGTAGAACCAAAGGCCAAAAAGAAAAGCACCAAAGATCTGTGAATAACTTTGCATGTCGAGGCCGCAGATTATATCGATTCACTCCTGCTATTGTATGATCCGTGAATAGTGCCCTTGCATTTCCAGTATCAGGCTCAGTGTCAGGCTGTGGCACAATGATGGGCAGCGATGGGCATCGTGGCAATGATGTAGTTTCTTTCTCTGGCTTTGGTGCATTCGCGAGAACTGGTGGGCACCAAAGGGGTGCACGCGTTGTTTCTGCTCATGTTTGCAATGCAGGGTTTGTGTCGTTCGGCAGTGATGTTGTTTCCGCTGAGCAACGTTGGGGCACTTTTCGCCCTTCCCCCTTACTGGCAGCCTCCTCAGGCTCTGTTTCGAGTTTCACTTCTCGTTTGCGCTTTGTTTCAACTTTCACTTCTCGCTCAGGCTGATGCTGTGGCACTGGACTGGCAACAGTTTCTTTTGTTTCCGAGACCGTTGTCTTTTTCTCGTCATCTGGATCAGGCAAAGTTTTCAGTGACGCTAGGAACCTTTTGGCATGGGTAGCATGGATCAATGCCTTGCGCCCGTCCACTCGGATGGCTGTCTGTGTTGCCAAAAGTACTTGATAGGGGCCGCACCACCTGGGTGCTAGTGCTGTCTTCCGTTCAAAGTTTTTGATTAGCACCCAGCTCCCAGGCTCCAGTGAGTGCCCCGGTCCTGTATATCGCATCGGCAACGCCTCCTGCACCTGCTGATGAATCAAACACAACTTTTGTATTAAAGGTCCACAGTAAGTGCTTAACATAGGATGCTCGACCTCACATAATTTTCTCGGCTGCGTTGCGCACCATACATTTGCTGGTCTCCCCATTATAATCTCATAAGGGGAGAGCCCTGTCCTAGCCCACACAGACGTGCACATACACAACAGCGCTAGGGGTAATGCATCCACCCAACTCAACTTGCTCCCAGCGCATATTTTCGCTATCGTTGACTTTAGGATTCCGTTGTGTCTCTCCACAAGCCCGGCAGAACTGGGATGCCTGGAACTGTGGAATCGCTTCTCTATTTGCAGACCTGCACAGATCTGTAGCACTACTGCGCCCACAAAGTGGGGCCGTTGTCTGACCATAGGACACGAGGCAACCCAAACCGGGAGAAATACTCCTTCAGCATTACTTTTGCTGTGGACATGGCAGTACAGTCTTTTAAAGGATATGCCTCCACCCACTTGCTGAATGCACATATTACCACTAACACGTACTTGTAGTTCTGGCACCTTTCCATTTCTATGAAATCAAAATGGACCACCTCAAACGGCATAGAGGGTGGCCGAAACTACCTGCTGGAGTCACGGTTCCCTTTCCTACATTGTGTTGCAGGCACGTGATACAATTCTGCACTAGCCTTTCTGCATTCTTTTTTATGTGCTCGTTCTTCCATACTGTGGATAAATGCTGTACCATTTTCTTTGCGCAAATGTGGGTAGGGCTATGCGCCATTATAACCATTGCAGTTACGTAACAATTTGGCAACATCCAGTTCTTTGTTTCCTTGTCCACCCAACATCCTTCCAAATCTAACTCAGCAGACCCCTTAGCCCACCCCTGAATCTCTTCGGTCGTAGCCTCAGCCTGCATTTCTTTGACTGTGGCAACTCCATTCTCTATCATACAAGGTACTTCCTCAGTCTGTACTGTCATCATTTTATTCCCCAAATCTGTGGCTGTTTGCTTCGCAATCCTGTCTGCAAACGCGTTTCCCTCTCCGACTCTGCATGTTACTTTCTTATGCGCCATGCACTTTACTATAACTAGGCGCTTTGGAAACGTGAGCGCAGACAACAATCGCACAATCAAAGGGCCATGCTGAATCCTGGCTCCATGTGATGTCAAGAAACCCCTCTCAGCCCAAATTCGGCCAAAATTGTGAACCACGCCAAAGGCGTAATGGCTGTCAGTATAAATATTTACGTTCAGATTCTCAGAGAGTTCACAGGCTCGGGTCAGTGCTATTATTTCTGCGGCTTGTGCCAAATTGTAGGGGATCCTTCTACTCTCTACAACTCTCTTTAGGGTAGTAATTGCATATGGAGCCGTTGATGTGCCATCAGGTAATTTAAAACAAGAGCCATCGCAAAATAACTCCCCATCTGGCTCTTTTTGTGGGATATCGCTCAAATCAATCCTTCCCTTTGTTTCTTCTTCAGTGATCATTAAACAATCATGGGGTGGTGATTTGTTGTCACCAATTTCTGCTATGGGCAGTGGCATTAATTCTGCAGGATTCAATGCGCTACACCTCATAATTTGGATGTGGGGTGCAAACAAGATGAGCTCATATCTTGTCAGTCTAGCTGAGGTGAGGTGTTGCGTCTGCGTCCTATTTAATAGAACGTCTATAGCATGTGGCACCATCAGAATTAAAGTGTCCCCCAATACCATTCCTTCTGTTTGTTTCACTGACGCAGCAGCCGCTGCGACGGATCGCAAACATAGTGTAGTGCGCGCGTTACAGGGTCCAACACGCAAGAAAAATAGCTGCATGGCCTATTTCTTCCACCTTGTTCCTGTGTCAAAACCGCCAATGCACATCCTTCACTCTCACTCACAAATAGTCTGAAGATATTTTTATAGTTAGGAGTGCCTAAAACTGGCGCAGCACACAATGCAACTTTCAATTGCTCAAACGTTTTCTGACATTCCTCATCCCACTGTAAAGGCATCTCTGCATCCTTTTTAGTCAATTTTATCATCGGCTTCACAATCAACGCAAAATTACTGATCCACTGCCGAAAATAAGAGGCCATGCCTATTACAGCTCTCACTCCTTTTTGAGTTTTTGGAATAGGCATACTAGAAATACTTTTTTATGCGTTCTGGTGTTAATCTTCTCCCTTCTTTCGAAAGTAGGTATCCCAAATAAGACACCTCCTTTTGATTATACTGGAATTTCTTCAAACTTGCCTTATGACCATGGGTCACTAAATGTGTCAAGAGTAATACAGTACTTTGTTTGAAGATTTCTTTCGTGTCAGCAGCTAATAACAAGTCATCTATGTACTGCAAGAGTACGCAACCTTCGGGTAGTTCTAGCAGTCTAGCTGTTGTTTTAGCGCTCTGCTGTAAATGCTCGGGCTTTCTGTATATCCTTGTGGAATGCGTGTGAATGTGAATGATCGACCTCCTAGAGTGAACGCGAACAGATATCTACTGCTTTTATGAACTGGGATGCTAAAGAATGCGTTCTTCAAATCGACTACACTAAAGTATCCTGCAGTGGCCGGTATCATTGTCAGTATTGTTATGACATCTGGGACCAAAGGGAATTGTGGGTCTACCACTTTGTTTAATGCGCGCAGATCAATTATGGAACGATAGGGTACTGGGGAATTCGTGGTAGTGTTACCCCTTCTTTCAAAGTTATTTTTGCTGGCTCTATTTTCAAGCATCCTACATCGTTATCATGCATTGCCCACAGACAGGTTGGTACTCTACTTAGCTCTTCTGGTAACGCTTTTGACATGAATTCCGGCACCGGTGCATCGTGAGGCCACATCGTGAGGAACACCCCGTCTGCCGTACAATGTATGACTTCCCCCAATTTTCTCAACAAATTTAATCCTAGCAAGTTCTCTCCACAATTCTCTGTCAAAAGAAATAGACACTGATCCATAAATGGTCCTATGGTAATTGGGACAGCTTCGGAAATGGGGTTAATTACTGGTGTACCTGCGAACCCTACGGAAACATTCTTCTGCCCTGACAGTGGTATCTCCAGAACCAAGTGGTGGTCTATCAAGCACTTCTGTGCCCCTGTATCTACAAGGAAACGGTGCTCCTTATTCCCGACTCTCATTTCTACGTAGGGTCCTCTCTGATTCACGGGAATAGACACTGGTTCCGACCCCTGTCGTGGGCTGTCCTATCGCGAAAATAACACATCGTCCGATGTGTAGTCACCTCTACTGCTATAATACGTGTTTGGTTGTGTATCAAAAATATTCCCATTTCCCCCTCGATGCCCTCCACTCTGATCATTTCTCTGTTGGCCCTGCCCGCCCTTATTTTGGTTCGAAACACTTTGGTTCAATGTCTGGTTCTGTTGTGCTTGGTTTTGGCCATATGATTGGGTTTGAGTACCTCCATTGGTATATCCCTGCTGCTGCTGCATGTTACTTCTGCTTGGGCCGTTTGACCCCTGATGTCCTCTATGAGGCCTTCTCTGACCAAACCCACCTCTATTCTGTAGGTGCGGGCATTGCGCTCGCCAGTGTCCTTCCTCCTTACAGTACACACATTGATTTAATCCCAATGACACCTCATGCATATTATTCAAATTTCCCCGGCCTTGTGCATTACCTCTACCTCTATTGTATCCAATGACCTGCTGCAGTAACACCCTATTATCGTTTGCATCGCTTCCTTTCTCATCTCCAATGGGTATCCATTGCATATCTCACTTACTTCTTTTACTGACGTTCTTTTGTTCGACATCCATCGCATAGTTTCCCCTACCCATACCTGCAATCTTTGTTTATCGCCTATCTGTTCCCGTACCGGCAAATGCTTTGTACCACCTGGAAAAACTCTCGGCCATGATTTTTTTATACTCAACCTTGACGCCTCCTTCCTACCTTTCTTAATAAACTCTCTACTATACTCAGGTGTAGCAAACATTTCAGCATATCTGTCTTCCATTTCATTTTTTACTTCAATCAGTCTGTACACATGTTTTCTTACATCCTCATCTCTTTGCTCACTGTGTGCTAACTTATTCAAATCTAACAACCGCTGTGGCTGTAAATTCCCAAGTATCTCTTTCCATTCTCCCACCAGAATTTCCCCCATGCATTCCAACACTACCTGTCTCTCGTCTCTTCTTTGGTAACCATACAATGAGGCCAATGCTGCCCTCTCATCATTTCCTTCTATGTACGCTTCTGCCTCTTGTCGTAATTCAATCTTTCTCTCTTTGCTGATTGCGCTTCGAGTCACCCGTCCAAATCCTGTTCCTTCAGCCCCGCCTCTCGCCTCCCCAGTCTCAATCCCGACTTCGGGAGGGGCGGATGGAGCTGAATCTGTCTCTAGAGCGGGAGGTGCAGATGGGACAAGTGACACAGGTGGCATCTGTGAAGGGCCTTGCTGTGTGCTGGGAAATTGTGTGTCCGTGGTCTGCGCTTGTGGGAGTGCTCGTGCTGTGGGCGGGGCTTGGGTTAACGCTTGCATGAGGGGAAGTGCTCGGGCTGCGGGAGGGGGTATGAGAGCTATTGGTTGGGCCCGCGCAGTCACTGCTGGCGTGTTTGGTTTCGATCCTGGTTTTGGGCCTCGACTCGTGTTAGGAAACAAATGTTCCATTAATTCATCTGCTATGTGTAGTTCCCGCTGCGGGTATATTCTGTCTATGTCCATCTGGTCCTGTCTCCATTTCTGTCTTAGACTCTCAGTCCACTCCTCCTCTTCCTTTTCTTCTGCTATCTCAAGCTTCGTTTTATGCCTACACGCATGCTTCTCTCTACTCCTTAGTCGGAGCATCGCTTCCCTCCTCCAATCTTTGACGGTCTCAAAAGCTGCAGGTCGCGCTTTCTTTCTAATCAGCACCCTCTCTAGGATATCTATCCTTCCCATCTTAAAACTACCATTAATCGGCCACTGATGGTCGGGTTGCTTTCTAGTTTGCCTATGCCAAATTTCACAAAATATTATCGCACCCACACCATATTTCGCATACATATCAAAAGCCAGCGTTCCCCCAGGTGGTGCACTTTGGCCATATTCCAAGGACTGTCTGCCGCAGCTGAAAAGCCCCGCTAAAGTGGACAGTACTCCAGGCATGTTTCTTTAACTTTCCCCTTTGGTTAGCCACTTTTACCTGGACGTTTGAGTTTGCAAAATCAACACTCCACCAAAAATCAGGTTTCTCTTTGAATTGGGGAATTACTCACCTGATAAAACAAGTCGCCTGTTCTAACGCAACCTCTCCCCACGTCGTGTCTGCGCTTCTCTGGATTCTGCCTCGTCTCGGGACCCTTGCCTCCTTTGCCCTCTGGCCCGGTACGTCGATCAGGGATCAGACGTGTGCAGATCTACGGAAGGAATCTCTCCTCTCTTCTACAGGGCGCCACGTACACTTCTTGATCCTGGCTCGACCGTCCCGTCCTCGCCGTTCTTCCGCCTTTACTCCGTTACAACGTATACGATGGGGCAAGTGGGGGAGGGTCCCTATTCGGGCGCCATCTTGAAAGGGGCCCCTAGGGGTTCCTCGTGCTATGGAAACAAGGCAATGACCATACACGAAAAGATGCGCCAGACAAGAGGTTTCAAATTCCCAATGCTAGGGTTTATTGCAAGCAAAAGATAATATCAATTGGCCAATTCTGATCTCACGCCCCGCGGCGTGAGTTTCCTAGACCTTGAGGGACGCAAGAGCACGAATTACGTACATCAGTTACATATATACAAAATGCATATCATACAATCAGCAAAGTCATGTTCAACACCCCTCTGTATTAAGTCCCTTTGAACTCGGGATGACGATGGACATATCCGACAAGTATGACGATTATAATGCTTTCGATGTTTATTCTAGTAACAATGTGCAATTTAGAAAGTGCGGAGGCATCTTTTAGAACACGGTGGTTCTGTTCTCGGAAGCAATCTGTACACGGGGGAAGAGCCACATTCCAAGCTTTGCTATCTATGAGGTACAATTCGTGTCCTGGGAGCCGACACGTTCTAAAGGGTTTTGCGAAGGGGGGCCGTAAGAGAAGCATAATTCAAGCCTTTAACTGTATTATTCTAACATATTCTACCATCGTACGAGACTGGCTGGCAGCTGTGAAGTGATTAAATGCCCTGCAGCTTCCTCCGAAGGCTACAGAGACGGAGCGTGGGCATTCCTCTCTGGGCTACTCATGAGGAGTTTCAGCAAACTCTTCAGTCCCGCGACCTTGTCCTTTCATATTCAGACAACAATGTTAACAGTTGAGCCGAGTAAGCAGAATTCGCAAAATGGTGATTCTTGCTACATTTAAAATGGCCGCTCGTCGGTCAAGCATAGCAGTTTATATTTCTATAATTTGGTGCATAAGACGGTTAGCCCACGGCCATCAAGTTACGTCTATCATTCAAATGAAGGGTATTCATTTTTCCAGATTGACAAACCCTCCTTTTGGCCGTGTGCCAAACGTCTTATTTATCCATTGTATCCTCCTCTTCTGAGGAGGAGTCTGGGGTATCTGCATCTCAATCATCTCCATCATTAATGTCTATCGCCATGAATTGTTTTACTATTTTTGTTTCATCAGTGTCTCTGTTATTACGGCCATGCGTTTGTTTTCCTCTCAACACCATTTGCATACATCCCTTAGTACATCCATCAGTTATTTCAGTGCATATTATTGGTAAGCATTGTGTGCAACAGCAGCATGTTATGAATATCCCGAGTACCATCATTAGTATTGAAATTAACTTCCATCCCCAAGACCGCAATAATCCCCATAACCAGGATTCTATCCCCCAACCCCCTGCTTCAGTAGAGAGTGTGGAACTTATGACATGTAATTTCCGGATCGCTTTAAATATCGTAGGGGAGTAATCATCGATATACACACAGCATGCAGTTTTTACGAGCTTGAAAACTCCCCCACGATCAACTAATATTATATCGAGAGCCATCCTGTTTTGAAGAGCCATCAGTCTTATTCCTTTTTCTTCTAACGTCATATTCAATAAAATATCCGTTGTGGAATCTATTGTTTTTTGTAATATTCCAGACAGTTTTCTTATATTGTAAGAGTTTTCTATTTGGGACAAGAACGGTATAAATGATTTGGCTATATCCATTGCTATCATTCCATCCTCGCTACTCCTTTGAGTTCTACCTTTTGTTCGTCTGGCTACTTCTGCTGTCTCCAAGAGGAACACTCCTGGAAACAGTAGACCTGGGTAGCATGTACCTCCCCAGTTCCTAGGTAACCATGGAAATGCTTTTTCTCCACATATAAAATAAACAGGGTCTCCCACGTACAAAGGTTCTATTTCATGTTTTAAAACCACTGTGTTCAGGCAGTTGCTAAACGTTCCTACTTTATAGGAACCCTCTTTCTGTAGACATAGGGGAGGAGTTTTGGGGCTGTGATCCACTGTATAGGCAGGGGGCACAGCATCTTTGTTCCATTCATCCCTCATCCGAAATGTCATCATTGATGTTCTTTCTGCTGGCGGGGTTGGTCTATTCTGCCTATGTAATCTATCTAGTCTTGTTATTTTTCGTGTATTCTTTCTCACGGGTTCTAGTGCAAATATGCAAGCTTTTTGGAATATGGAACAACCCACAGGTCTCATGATTACTTCCTCAAATTCATTCATATTTTTCTCATCTAGCTGACCCGTATTACTCTTGTTCCATTTCCCAAAGAACATTGCACTTAACGTTACTTCACAGGAATAAATCAATGGCAATGGTTGTGCATACCAGCCTATCCCTTTCCCACCGTGCTGTGGCAAATGGGCGCAAACCCAGCAATCTTTTTTCTTTAACACAGCATGGGTCATGTTCATGATGAGCAACAATGTATTGTTGCCGTAACCTTCTCTATGTATTTCTTCCATTGGGGGCAAAGTACCAGCGATTACATGAACCGGGCTTTCAGTAGCTGTTTTTGGCAAAAGTGTTTCTAATGGGTGTACGTACTCCAGGAACCATAGTGTAATAGCTGTTATTGTTGGTACTATCATACTTAAGAAACATAGGACCAATGTCCAAATCAGTACCTTATTCCTTTTACCATGCTTTTTCCCTAAATTTACAGTCTCTAAATCTATTATATTTTGAGCAGGGGTGCAGGAGGAGGCTGAAACCGGTCTTGACTTGTTCTTCATCGTCCTTCTTCTTGCTGGCAAAGTTCGTCGTGAATGTCTCTCGTTCTTGATGCCAGAAAAGTTCAATGAAAAAAAAAATGTCACAGTTCAATTCTGCCAGCCTTTTCACAGCCTGGATCATTTATCCACTCCCGAGCAAGATTAGTTGTTCTTTCTCCCACTGCTCAGACGATTTCTGAACAGTTCTTTATTGATAGAGTTCTATGTGCATCCAGCTTGTCCCACTCTGGCTTAGGACACATGTACTCTATCAGCCTTAGTACTTATGTGCGTCCAGCTTGTCCTTCTCTGGCTCCTGACACATGTACTTTTATAAGCGCATCGAGGAGCCGTGAGTCTTGAATTGTCCGACTTGCACAATTCTCACACTTCTCTCCTCTACGCCCCTGGTTCCTACTCCGTCCGTGAGTAGAACCAAAGGCCAAAAAGAAAAGCACCAAAGATCTGTGAATAACTTTGCATGTCGAGGCCGCAGATTATATCGTTTCAGTCCTGCTATTGTATGATCCGTGAATAGTGCCCTTGCATTTCCAGTATCAGGCTCAGTGTCAGGCTGTGGCACAATGATGGGCAGCGATGGGCATCGTGGCAATGATGTAGTTTCTTTCTCTGGCTTTGGTGCATTCGCGAGAACTGGTGGGCGCCAAAGGGGTGCACGCGTTGTTTCTGCTTGTGTTTGCAATGCAGGGTTTGTGTCGTTCGGCAGTGATGTTGTTTCCGCTGAGCAACGTTGGGGCACTTTTCGCCCTTCCCCCTTACTGGCAGCCTCCTCAGGCTCTGTTTCGAGTTTCACTTCTCGTTTGCGCTTTGTTTAAACTTTCACTTCTCGCTCAGGCTGATGCTGTGGCACTGGACTGGCAACAGTTTCTTTTGTTTCCGAGACCGTTGTCTTTTTCTCGTCATCTGGATCAGGCAAAGATTTCAGTGACGCTAGGAACCTTTTGGCATGGGTAGCATGGATCCATGCCTTGCGCCCGTCCACTCGGATGGCTGTCTGTTTTGCCAAAAGTACTTGATAGGGGCCGCGCCACCTGGGTGCTAGTGCTGTCTTCCGTTCAAAGTTTTTGATTAGCACCCAGCTCCCAGGCTCCAGTGAGTGCCCCGGTCCTGTATATCGCATCGGCAATGCCTCCTGCACCTGCTGATGAATCAAACACAACTTTTGTATTAAAAGTCCACAGTAAGTGCTTAACATAGGATGCTCGACCTCACATAATTTTCTCGGCTGCGGTGCGCACCATACATTTGCTGGTCTCCCCATTATAATCTGATAAGGGGAGAGCCCAGTCCTAGCCTGCACAGACGTGCACATACACAACAGCGCTAGGGGTAATGCATCCACCCAACTCAACTTGCTCCCAGCGCATATTTTCGCTATCTTTGACTTTAGGATTCCGTTGTGTCTCTCCACAAGCCCGGCAGAACTGGGATGCCTGGAACTGTGGAATCGCTTCTCTATTTGCAGACCTGCACAGATCTGTAGCACTACTGCGCCCACAAAGTGGGGCCGTTGTCTGACCACAGGACACGAGGCAACCCAAACCGGGAGAAATACTCCTTCAGCATTACTTTTGCTGTGGACATGGCAGTACAGTCTTTTAAAGGATATGCCTCCACCCACTTGCTGAATGCACATACTACCACTAACACGTACTTGTAGTTCTGGCACCTTTCCATTTCTATGAAATCAAAATGGACCACCTCAAACGGCATAGAGGGTGGGCCGAAACTATCTGCTGGAGTCACGGTTCCCTTTCCTACATTGTGTTGCAGGCACGTGATACAATTCTGCACTAGCCTTTCTGCATTCTTTTTTATGTGCTCGTTCTTCCATACTGTGGATAAATGCTGTACCATTTTCTTTGCGCAAACGTGGGTAGGGCTATGCGCCATTATAACCATTGCAGTTACGTAATAATTTGGCAACATCCAGTTCTTTGTTTCCTTGTCCACCCAACATCCTTCCAAATCTAACTCAGCAGACCCCTTAGCCCACCTCTGAATCTCTTCGGTCGTAGCCTCAGCCTGCATTTCTTTGACTGTGGCAACTCCATTCTCTATCATACAAGGTACTTCCTCAGTCTGTACTGTCATCATTTTATTCCCCAAATCTGTGGCTGTTTGCTTCGCAATCCTGTCTGCAAACGCGTTTCCCTCTCCCACTCTGCATGTTAGTTTCTTATGCGCCACGCACTTTACTATAGCTAGGCGCTTTGGAAACGTGAGCGCAGACAACAATCGCACAATCAAAGGGCCATGCTGAATCCTGGCTCCATGTGATGTCAAGAAACCCCTCTCAGCCCAAAGTCGGCCAAAATTGTGAACCACGCCAAAGGCGTAATGGCTGTCAGTATAAATATTTACGTTCAGATTCTCAGAGAGTTCACAGGCTCGGGTCAGTGCTATTATTTCTGCGGCTTGTGCCAAATTGTAGGGGATCCTTCTACTCTCTACAACTCTCTTTAGGGTAGTAATTGCATATGCAGCCGTTGATGTGCCATCAGGTAATTTAAAACAAGAGCCATCGCAAAATAACTCCCCATCTGGCTCTTTTTGTGGGATATCGCTCAAATCAATCCTTCCCTTTGTTTCTTCTTCAGTGATCATTAAACAATCATGGGCTGGTGATTCGTTGTCACCAATTTCTGCTATGGGCAGTGGCATTAATTCTGCAGGATTCAATGCGCTACACCTCATAATTTGGATGTGGGGTGCAAACAAGATGAGCTCATATCTTGTCAGTCTAGCTGAGGTGAGGTGTTGCGTCTGCGTCCTATTTAATAGAACGTCTATAGCATGTGGCACCATCAGAATTAAAGTGTGCCCCAATACCATTCCTTCTGTTTGTTTCACTGACGCAGCAGCCGCTGCGACGGATCGCAAACATCGTGGTAGTGCGCGCGCTACAGGGTCCAACACGCAAGAAAAATAGCTGCACGGTCTATTTCTTCCACCTTGTTCCTGTGTCAAAACCGCCAATGCACATCCTTCACTCTCACTCACAAATAGTCTGAAGATATTTTTATAGTTAGGAGTGCCTAAAACTGGCGCAGCACACAATGCAACTTTCAATTGCTCAAACGTTTTCTGACATTCCTCATCCCACTGTAAAGGCATCTCTGCATCCTTTTTAGTCAATTTTATCATCGGCTTCACAATCAACGCAAAATTACTGATCCACTGCCGACAATAAGAGGCCATGCCTATTACAGCTCTCACTCCTTTTTGAGTTTTTGGAATAGGCATACTAGAAATACTTTTTATGCGTTCTGGTGTTAATCTTCTCCCTTCTTTCGAAAGTAGGTATCCCAAATAAGACACCTCCTTTTGATTATACTGGAATTTCTTCAAACTTGCCTTATGACCATGGGTCACTAAATGTGTCAAGAGTAATACAGTACTTTCTTTGAAGATTTCTTTCATGTCAGCAGCTAATAACAAGTCATCTATGTACTGCAAGAGTACGCAACCTTCGGGTAGTTCTAGCAGTCTAGCTGTTGTTTTAGCGCTCTGCTGTAAATGCTCGGGCTTTCTGTATATCCTTGTGGAATGCGTGTGAATGTGAATGATCAACCTCCTAGAGTGAACGCGAACAGATATCTACTGCTTTTATTAACTGGGATGCTAAAGAATGCGTTCTTCAAATCGACTACACTAAAGTATCCTGCAGTGGCCGGTATCATTGTCAGTATTGTTATGACATCTGGGACCAAAGGGAATTTTGGGTCTACCACTTTGTTTAATGCGTGCAGATCAATTATGGAATGATAGGGTACTGGGGAATTCGTGGTAGTGTTACCCCTTCTTTCAAAGTTATTTTTGCTGGCTCTATTTTCAAGCATCCTACATCATTATCATGCATTGCCCACAGACAGGTTGGTACTCTACTTAGCTCTTCTGGTAACGCTTTTGACATAAATTCCATCAACGGTGCATCGTGAGGCCACATCGTGAGGAACACCCCGTCTGCCGTACAATGTATGACTGCCCCCAATTTTCTCAACAAATTTAATCCTAGCAAGTTCTCTTCACAATTCTCTGTCAAAAGAAATGGACACTGATCCATAAATGGTCCTATTGTAATTGGGACAGCTTCGGACATGGGGTTAATTACTGGTGTACCTGCGAATCCTACGGAAACATTCTTCTGCCCCGACAGTGGTATCTCCGGAACCAAGTGGTGGTCTATCAAGCACTTCTGTGCCCCTCTATCTACAAGGAAACAGTGCTCCTTATTCCCGACTCTCATTTCTACGTAGGGTCGTCGCTGATTCACAGGAATAGACACTGGTTCCGACCCCTGTCGTGGGCTGTCCTATCGCGAAAATAACACATCATCCGATGTGTAGTCACCGCTACTGCTATAATACGTGTTTGGTTGTGTATCAAAAATATTCCCATTTCCCCCTCGATGTCCTCCACTCTGATCATTTCTCTGTTGGCCCTGCCTGCCCTGATTTTGGTTCAAAACACTTTGGTTCAATGTCTGGTTCTGTTGTGCTTGGTTTTGGCCATATGATTGGGTTTGAGTACCTCCATTGGTATATCCCTGCTGCTGTTGCATGTTACTTCTGCTTGGGCCGTTCGACCCCTGATGTCCTCTATGAGGCCTTCTCTGACCAAACCCACCTCTATTCTGTAGGTGCGGGCATTGCGCTCGCCAGTGTCGTTCCTCCTTGCAGTACGCACATTGATTTAATCCCAATGACACCCCATGCATATTATTCAAATTTCCCCGGCCTTGTGCATTACCTCTACCTCTATTGTATCCAATGACCTGCAGCAGTAATACCCCTACTATCGTTTGCATCGCTTCCTTCCTCATCTCCAATGGGTACCCATTACATATCTCACTTACTTCTTTTACTGACGTTCTTTTGTTCGACATCCATCGCATTGTTTCCCCCTACCCATACCTACAATCTTTGTTTATCGCCTATCTGTCCCGGTACCGGCAAATGCTTTGTACCACCTGGAAAAACTCTCGGCCATAATTTTTTTATACTCAACCTTGACGCCTCCTTCCTACCTTTCTTAATAAACTCTCTACTATACTCAGGTGTAGCAAACATTTCAGCATATCTGTCTTCCATTTAATTTTTTACTTCAATCAGTCTGTGCACATGTTTTCTTACATCCTCATCTCTTTGCTCACTGCGTGCTAACTTATTCAAATCTAACAACCGCTGTGGCGGTAAATTCCCAAGTATCTTTTTCCATTCTCCCACCAGAATTTCCCCCATGCATTCCAACACTACCTGTCTCTCGTCTCTTCTTCGGTTACCATACAATGAGGCCAATGCTGCCGTCTCATCATTTCCTTCCATGTACATTTCTGCCTCTTGTCGTAATTCAATCTTTCTCTCTTTGCTGATTGCGCTTCGAGTAACCCGTCCAAATCCTGTTCCTTCAGCCCCGCCTCTCGCCTCCCCAGTCTCAATCTCGACTTCGGGAGGGGCGGATGGTGCTGAATCTGTCTCTAGAGTGGGAGATGCGGATGGGACAAGTGACACAGGTGACATCTGTGAAGGGCCTTGCTGGGTGCTGGGAAATTGTGTGTCCGCGGTCTGCGCTTATGGGAGTGCTCGTGCTGTGGGCGGGGCTTGGGTTAACGCTTGTGTGAGGGGAAGTGCTCGGGCTGCGGAAGGGGGTATGAGAGCTATTGGTTGGGCCCGCGCAGTCACTGCTGGCGTGTTTGGTTTCGATTCTGGTTTTGGGCCTCGACTCGTGTTAGTTAACAAATGTTCCATTAATTCATCTGCTATGTGTAGTTCCCGCTGCGGGTATATTCTGTCTATGTTCATCTGGCCCCGTCTCCCTTCCCGTCTTAGACTTTTAGTCCACTCCTCCTCTTCCTTTTCTTCTGCTATCTCAAACTTCGTTTTATGCCTACGCGCATGCTTCTCTCTACTCCTTAGTCAGATCATCGCTTCCCTTCTCCAATCTTTGACGGGCTCAAAAGCTACAGGTCGTGCTTTCTTTCTAATCAGCACCTTCTCCAGGATATCTATCCTCCCCATCTCAAAACTACCATTAATCGGCCACTGATGGTCGGGCTGCTTTCTAGTTTGCCTATGCCAAATTTCACAAAATATTATCGCACCCACACCATATTTCGCATACATATCATAAGCCGGCATTCCCCCAGGCGGTGCACTTTGGCCATATTCTAAGGACTGTCTACCGCAGCTGAAAAGCCCTGCTAAAGTGGACAGTACTCCAGGCATGCTTCTTTAACCTTCCCCTTTGGTTAGCCACTTTTACCTGGACGTTTGAGTTTGCAAAATCAACACTCTACCAAAAATCAGGTTTCTCTTTGAATCGGGGAATGACTCACCTGATAAAACAAGTCGCCTGTTCTAACACAACCTCTCCCCACGTCATGTCTGCGCTTCTCTGGCTTCTGCCTCGTCTCGGGACCTTCGCCTCCTTTGCCCTCTGGCCCGGTACGTCGATCAGGGATCAGATGTGTGCAGATCTGCGGAAGGAATCTCTCCTCTCTTCTACAGGGCGCCCCGTACACTTCTTGATCCTGTCTCGACCGTCCCGTCCTCGCCGTTCTTCAGCCTTTACTCCATTACAACGTATACGATGGGGCAAGTGGGGGAGGGTCCCTATTCGGGCGCCATCTTGAAAGGGGCCCCTAGGGGTCCCTCGTGCTATGGAAACAAGGCAATGACCATACACGAAAAGATGCGCCAGACACGAGGTTTCAAATTCCCAATGCTAGGGTTTATTGCAAGCAAAAGATAATATCAATTGGCCAATTCTGATCTTACGCCCTGCGACGTGAGTTTCCTAGACCTCGAGGGACGTAAGAGCACGAATTACGTACATCAGTTACTTATATACAAAATGCATAACATACAATCAGCAAAGTCATGTTCAACACCCCTCTGTATTAAGTTCCTTTGAACTCGGGATGACGATGGACATATCCGACGAGTATGACGATTATAATGCTTTCGATGTCTATTCTAGTAACAATGTGCAATTTAGAAAGTGCGGAGGCATCTTTTAGAACACGGTGGTTCTGTTCTTGGAAGCAATCTGTAAACGGGGGAAGAGCCACATTCCAAGCTTTTACTATCTATGAGGTACAATTCGTGTCCTGGTAGCCGACACGTTCTAAAGGGTTTTGCGAAGGGGGGCCGTAAGAGAAGCATAATTCAAGCCTTTAACTGTATTATTCTAACATATTCTACCATCGTACGAGACTGGCTGGAAGCTGTGAAGTGATTAAATGCCCTGCAGCTTCCTCCCAAGGCTACAGAGAGGGAGCGTGGGCATTCCTCTCTGGGCTACTCATGAGGAGTTTCAGCAAACTCTTCAGTCCCGCGACCTTGTCCCTTCATATTCAGACAACAATGATAACAGTTGAGCAGAGTAAGCCGAATTCGCAAGAATTGCAAGCTGCAAAGCAGTTTTTAGACAAAAAGCAATGAGCAATGGTTAACAAGCAAAATGGTGATTCTTACTACATTTAAAATGGCCGCTCGTCAGTCAAGCATAGCAGTTTATATTTCTATAATTTGGTGCATAAGGCGGTTGGCCCACGGCCATCAAGTTACATCTATCATTCAAATGAAGGATATTCATTTTTCCAGATTGACAGTAGCATGAGGAGTCAGATGTCTGGCAGGAGAAGAAGGAGCACGAGGAGGCAGAGATGCAAGGGCAGCGGGATGGGAGCATGAGGAGTCTTGTGTCTGGCAGAAGGAAAAAGAATACAGGGAGCCAGAGATGCACGGGCAGCGGGATGGAAGCATGAGGAGTCCGGTTTCTGGCAGGAGGAAAAAGAAAACAGGGAGCCAGAGATGCAAGGGCAGCGGGATGGGAGCATGAGGAGTCCGATGTGTGGCAGGAGAAAAAGGACCACAAGGAGGCAGAGATGCAAGGGCAGCGGGATGGGAGCAAGAGGAGTCGGATGTCTGACAGGAGAAGGAACACGAGGAGGCAGCGATGCAAGGGCAGCGGGATGGGAGCATGAGGAGTCGGATGTCTGGCAGGAGGAGAAGGATCACGAGGAGGCAGAGATGCAAGGGCAGTGGGATGGGAGCATGAGGAGTCAGGTGGAGAAGGAGCACGAGGAGGCAGAGATGCAAGGGCAGCGGGATGGGAGCATGAGGAGTCGGATGTCTGGCAGGAGGAAAATGAGCACGAGGAGGCAGAGATGCAAGGGCATTGGGATGGGAGCATGAGGAGTCGGATGTCTGGCAGGAGGAGAAGGAGCACGAGGAGGCAGAGATGCAAGGGCAGCGGGATGGGAGCATGAGGAGTGCTGTGTCTGGCAGGAGGAGAAGGAGCACGAGTAGGCAGAGATGCAAAGGCAGCGGGATGGGAGCATGAGGAGTCAGATGTCTGGTAGGAGGAGAAGGAACACGAGGAGACAGAGATGCAAGGGCAGCGGGATGGGAGCATGAGGAGTCAGGTGGAGAAGGTGCACGAGGAGGCAGAGATGCAAGGGCAGCGGGATGGGAGCATGAGGAGTCGGATATCTAGCAAGAGGAGAAGGAACACCATGAGGCAGAGATGCAAGGGCAGCGGGATGGGAGCTTGAGGAGTCGGATGGAGAAGGAGCAAGAGGAGGCAGAGATGCAAGGGCAGCGGGATGGGAACATGAGGAGTCAGGTGGTGAAGGAGCAGGAGGAGGCAGAGATGCAAGGGCAGCGGGATGGGAGCATGAGGAGTCGGATGTCTGGCAGGAGGAGAAGGAATGAGGAGGCAGAGGTGCAAGGGCAGCGGGATGGGAACATGAGGAGTCAGGTGGTGAAGGAGCACGAGGAGGCAGAGATGCAAGGGCAGCGGGATGGGAGCATGAGGAGTCGGATGTCTGGCAGGAGAAGAAGGAATGAGGAGGCAGAGGTGCAAGGGCAGCGGGAAGGGAGTGTGAGGAGTTGGATGTCTGGCCGTAGGAGAAGGAACACGAGGAGGCAGAGATGCAAGGGCAGCGGGATGGGAGCATGAGGAGTCAGGTGGAGAAAGAGCACGAGGAGGCAGAGATGCAAGGGCAGCGGGATGGGAGCATGAAGAGTCGGTTGTCGGGCAGGAGGAGAAGGAACGAGGAGGCAGAGGTGCAAGGGCAGCGGGATGGGAGCATGAGTAGTCGGATGTCTGGCAGGAGGAGAAGGAGCACGAGGAGGCAGAGATGCAAGGGCAGCGGGATGGGAGCATGAGGAGTCGGATGTCTAGCAGGAGAAGGAACACGAGGAGGCAGAGATGCAAGGGCAGCGGGATGGGAGCATGAGGAGTCAGATGTCTGGCAGGAGGAGAAGGATCACGAGGAGGCAGAGATGCAAGGGCAGCGGGATGGGAGCATGAGGAGTGAGGTGGAGAAGGAGCACGAGCAGGCAGAGATGCAAGGACAGCGGGATGGGAGCATGAGGAGTCAGGTGGAGAAGGAGCACGAGGAGGCAGAGATGCAAGGGCAGCGGGATGGGAGCATGAGGAGTCGGATGTCTGGCAGGTGGAGAAGGAGCATGAGGAGGCAGAGATGCTAGGGCAGCGGGTTGGGAGCATGAGGAGTTGGATGTCTGGTAGGATGAGAAGGAGCATGAGGAGGCAGAGATGCAAGGGCAGCGGGATGGGAGCATGAGGAGTACGGTGTCTGGCAGGAGGAGAAGGAGCACGAGTAGGCATAGATGCAAGGGCAGCGGGATGGGAGCATGAGGAGTCAAATGTCTGGTAGGAGGAGAAGGAACATGAGGAGACAGAGATGCAAGGGCAGCGGAATGGGAGCATGAGGAGTCGGATGTCTAGCAGGAGGAGAAGGAACACGAGGAGGCAGAGATGCAAGGGCAGCGGGATGGGAGCATGAGGAGTCAGGTGGAGAAGGAGCACGAGGAGGCAGAGATGCAAGGGCAGCAGGCTGGGAGCATGAGGAGTCGGATGTCTAGCAGGAGGAGAAGGAACATGAGGAGACAGAGATGCAAGGGCAGCGGAATGGGAGCATGAGGAGTCGGATGTCTAGCAGGAGGAGAAGGAACACGAGGAGGCAGAGATGCAAGGGCAGCGGGATGGGAGCATGAGGAGTCGGATGGAGAAGGAGCAAGAGGAGGCAGAGATGCAAGGGCAGCGGGATGGGAACATGAGGAGTCAGGTGGTGAAGGAGCACGAGGAGGCAGAGATGCAAGGGCAGCGGGATGGGAGCATGAGGAGTCGGATGTCTGGCAGGAGGAGAAGGAATGAGGAGGCAGAGGTGCAAGGGCAGCGGGATGGGAACATGAGGAGTCGGATGTCTGGCAGGAGAAGAAGGAACGAGGAGGCAGAGATGCAAGGGCAGCGGGATGGGAGCATGAGGAGTCGGATGTCTGGCAGGAGAAGAAGGAATGAGGAGGCAGAGGTGCAAGGGCAGCGGGAAGGGAGTGTGAGGAGTTGGATGTCTGGCCGTAGGAGAAGGAACACGAGGAGGCAGAGATGCAAGGGCAGCGGGATGGGAGCATGAGGAGTCAGGTGGAGAAAGAGCACGAGGAGGCAGAGATGCAAGGGCAGCGGGATGGGAGCATGAAGAGTCGGTTGTCGGGCAGGAGGAGAAGGAACGAGGAGGCAGAGGTGCAAGGGCAGCGGGATGGGAGCATGAGTAGTCGGATGTCTGGCAGGAGGAGAAGGAGCACGAGGAGGCAGAGATGCAAGGGCAGCGGGATGGGAGCATGAGGAGTCGGATGTCTAGCAGGAGAAGGAACACGAGGAGGCAGAGATGCAAGGGCAGCGGGATGGGAGCATGAGGAGTCAGATGTCTGGCAGGAGGAGAAGGATCACGAGGAGGCAGAGATGCAAGGGCAGCGGGATTGGAGCATGAGGAGTCAGGTGGAGAAGGAGCACGAGCAGGCAGAGATGCAAGGACAGCGGGATGGGAGCATGAGGAGTCGGATGTCTGGCAGGTGGAGAAGGAGCATGAGGAGGCAGAGATGCTAGGGCAGCGGGTTGGGAGCATGAGGAGTTGGATGTCTGGTAGGATGAGAAGGAGCATGAGGAGGCAGAGATGCAAGGGCAGCGGGATGGGAGCATGAGGAGTACGGTGTCTGGCAGGAGGAGAAGGAGCACGAGTAGGCATAGATGCAAGGGCAGCGGGATGGGAGCATGAGGAGTCAAATGTCTGGTAGGAGGAGAAGGAACATGAGGAGACAGAGATGCAAGGGCAGCGAAATGGGAGCATGAGGAGTCGGATGTCTAGCAGGAGGAGAAGGAACACGAGGAGGCAGAGATGCAAGGGCAGCGGGATGGGAGCATGAGGAGTCAGGTGGAGAAGGAGCACGAGGAGGCAGAGATGCAAGGGCAGCAGGCTGGGAGCATGAGGAGTCGGATGTCTAGCAGGAGGAGAAGGAACATGAGGAGACAGAGATGCAAGGGCAGCGGAATGGGAGCATGAGGAGTCGGATGTCTAGCAGGAGGAGAAGGAACACGAGGAGGCAGAGATGCAAGGGCAGCGGGATGGGAGCATGAGGAGTCAGGTGGAGAAGGAGCACGAGGAGGCAGAGATGCAAGGGCAGCAGGATGGGAGCATGAGGAGTCGGATGTCTAGCAGGAGGAGAAGGAACACGAAGAGACAGAGATGCAAGGGCAGCGGGATGGGAGCATGAGAAGTCAGGTGGAGAAAGTGCACGAGGAGGCAGAGATGCAAGGGCAGCGGGATGGGAGCATGAGGAGTCGGATATCTAGCAGGAGGAGAAGGAACATGAGGAGGCAGAGATGCAAGGGCAGCGGGATGGGAGCTTGAGGAGTCGGATGGCGAAGGAGCAAGAGGAGGCAGATGTGCAAGGGCAGCGGGATGGGAGCATGAGGAGTCAGGTGTCTGGCAGGAGGAGAAGAAGCACGAGGAGGCAGAGATGCAAGGGCAGCTGGATGGCAGCATGAGGAGTCAGGTGTCTGGCAGGAGGAGAAGGAGCACAAGTAGGCAGAGATGCAAGGGCAGCGGGATGGGAGCATGAGGAGTCAGATGTCTGGCAGGAGGAGAAGGAGCATGAGGAGGCAGAGATGCAAGGGCAGCGGGATGGGAGCATAAGGAGTCAGATGTCTGGTAGGAGGATAAGGAACACGAGGAGGCAGAGATTCAAGGGCAGCGGGATGGGGCATGAGGAGTCAGGTGGAGAAGGAGCACGAGGAGGCAGAGATGCAAGGGCAGCGGGATGGGAGCATGAGGAGTCAGGTGGAGAAGGAGCACGAGAAGGCAGAGATGCAAGGGCAGCGGGATGGGAGCATGAGGAGTCAGGTGGAGAAGGAGCACGAGAAGGCAGAGATGCAAGGGCAGCGGGATGGGAGCATGAGGAGTCGGATGTCTGGCAGGAGGAGAAGGAATGAGGAGGCAGAGATGCAAGGGCAGCCGGATGGGAGCATGAGGAGTCGGATGTCTGGCTGTAGGAGAACAACAAGAGGAAGCAGAGATGCACGGGCAGCGGGATGGGAGCATGAGGAGTCAGGTGGAGAAGGAGCACGAGGAGGCAGAGATGCAAGGGCAGCGGGATGGGAGCATGAGGAGTCAGGTGGAGAAGGAGCACGAGAAGGCAGAGATGCAAGGGCAGCGGGATGGGAGCATGAGGAGTCAGATGTCTGGCTGTAGGAGAACAACAAGAGGAAGCAGAGATGCACGGGCAGCGGGATGGGAGCATGAGGAGTCAGGTGGAGAAGGAGCACGAGGAGGCAGAGATGCAAGGGCAGCGGGATGGGAGCATGAGGAGTCAGGTGGAGAAGGAGCACGAGAAGGCAGAGATGCAAGGGCAGCGGGATGGGAGCATGAGGAGTCGGATGTCTGGCAGGAGGAGAAGGAATGAGGAGGCAGAGATGCAAGGGCAGCCGGATGGGAGCATGAGGAGTCGGATGTCTGGCAGGAGGAGAAGGAGCACGAGGAGGCAGAGATGCAAGGGCAGCAGGATGGGAGCATGAGGAGTGCAGTGTCTGGCAGGAGGAGAAGGAGCACGAGTAGGCAGAGATGCAAGGGCAGCAGGATGGGAGCATGAGGAGTCAGATGTCTGGTAGGAGGAGAAGGAACACGAGGAGGCAGAGATGCAAGGGCAGCGGGATGGGAGCATGAGGTGTCAGGTGGAGAAGGTGCACGAGGAGGCAGAGATGCAAGGGCAGCGGGATGGGAGCATGAGGAGTCGGATGTCTAGCAGGAGGAGAAGGAACACGAAGAGACAGAGATGCAAGGGCAGCAGGATGGGAGCATGAGAAGTCAGGTGGAGAAGGTGCACGAGGAGGCAGAGATGCAAGGGCAGCGGGATGGGAGCATGAGGAGTCGGATATCTAGCAGGAGGAGAAGGAACATGAGGAGGCAGAGATGCAAGGGCAGCGGGATGGGAGCTTGAAGAGTCGGATGGAGAATGAGCAAGAGGAGGCAGAGATGCAAGGGCAGCGGGATGGGAGCATGAGGAGTCAGGTGTCTGGCAGGAGGAGAAGAAGCACAGGAGGCAGAGATGCAAGGGCAGCGGGATGGCAGCATGAGGAGTCAGGTGTCTGGCAGGAGGAGAAGGAGCACAAGGAGGCAGAGATGCAAGGGCAGCGGGATGGGAGCATGAGGAGTCAGATGTCTGGCAGGAGGAGAAGGAGCATGAGGAGGCAGAGATGCAAGGGCAGCAGGATGGGAGCATGAGGAGTCAGGTGGTGAAGGAGCACGAGGAGGCAGAGATGCAAGGGCAGCGGGATGGGAGCATGAGGAGTCGGATGTCTGGCAGGAGGAGAAGGAACGAGGAGGCAGAGGTGCAAGGGCAGTGGGATGGGAGCGTGAGGAGTCAGATGTCTGGCTGTAGGAGAACAACAAGAGGAAGCAGAGATGCACGGGCAGCGGGATGGGAGCATGAGGAGTCAGGTGGAGAAGGAGCACGAGGAGGCAGAGATGCAAGGGCAGCGGGATGGGAGCATGAGGAGTCAGGTGGAGAAGGAGCACGAGAAGGCAGAGATGCAAGGGCAGCGGGATGGGAGCATGAAGAGTCGGTTGTCGGGCAGGAGGAGAAGGAACGAGGAGGCAGAGGTGCAAGGGCAGCGGGATGGGAGCATGAGTAGTCGGATGTCTGGCAGGAGGAGAAGGAGCACGAGGAGGCAGAGATGCAAGGGCAGCGGGATGGGAGCATGAGGAGTGAGGTGGAGAAGGAGCACGAGCAGGCAGAGATGCAAGGACAGCGGGATGGGAGCATGAGGAGTCAGGTGGAGAAGGAGCACGAGGAGGCAGAGATGCAAGGGCAGCGGGATGGGAGCATGAGGAGTCGGATGTCTGGCAGGTGGAGAAGGAGCATGAGGAGGCAGAGATGCTAGGGCAGCGGGTTGGGAGCATGAGGAGTTGGATGTCTGGTAGGATGAGAAGGAGCATGAGGAGGCAGAGATGCAAGGGCAGCGGGATGGGAGCATGAGGAGTACGGTGTCTGGCAGGAGGAGAAGGAGCACGAGTAGGCATAGATGCAAGGGCAGCGGGATGGGAGCATGAGGAGTCAAATGTCTGGTAGGAGGAGAAGGAACATGAGGAGACAGAGATGCAAGGGCAGCGGAATGGGAGCATGAGGAGTCGGATGTCTAGCAGGAGGAGAAGGAACACGAGGAGGCAGAGATGCAAGGGCAGCGGGATGGGAGCATGAGGAGTCAGGTGGAGAAGGTGCACGAGGAGGCAGAGATGCAAGGGCAGCGGGATGGGAGCATGAGGAGTCGGATATCTAGCAAGAGGAGAAGGAACACCAGGAGGCAGAGATGCAAGGGCAGCGGGATGGGAGCTTGAGGAGTCGGATGGAGAAGGAGCAAGAGGAGGCAGAGATGCAAGGGCAGCGGGATGGGAACATGAGGAGTCAGGTGGTGAAGGAGCACGAGGAGGCAGAGATGCAAGGGCAGCGGGATGGGAGCATGAGGAGTCGGATGTCTGGCAGGAGGAGAAGGAATGAGGAGGCAGAGGTGCAAGGGCAGCGGGATGGGAACATGAGGAGTCGGATGTCTGGCAGGAGAAGAAGGAACGAGGAGGCAGAGATGCAAGGGCAGCGGGATGGGAGCATGAGGAGTCGGATGTCTGGCAGGAGAGGAAGGAATGAGGAGGCAGAGGTGCAAGGGCAGCGGGAAGGGAGTGTGAGGAGTTGGATGTCTGGCCGTAGGAGAAGGAACACGAGGAGGCAGAGATGCAAGGGCAGCGGGATGGGAGCATGAGGAGTCAGGTGGAGAAAGAGCACGAGGAGGCAGAGATGCAAGGGCAGCGGGATGGGAGCATGAAGAGTCGGTTGTCGGGCAGGAGGAGAAGGAACGAGGAGGCAGAGGTGCAAGGGCAGCGGGATGGGAGCATGAGTAGTCGGATGTCTGGCAGGAGGAGAAGGAGCACGAGGAGGCAGAGATGCAAGGGCAGCGGGATGGGAGCATGAGGAGTCGGATGTCTAGCAGGAGAAGGAACACGAGGAGGCAGAGATGCAAGGGCAGCGGGATGGGAGCATGAGGAGTCAGATGTCTGGCAGGAGGAGAAGGATCACGAGGAGGCAGAGATGCAAGGGCAGCGGGATGGGAGCATGAGGAGTCAGGTGGAGAAGGAGCACGAGCAGGCAGAGATGCAAGGACAGCGGGATGGGAGCATGAGGAGTCAGGTGGAGAAGGAGCACGAGGAGGCAGAGATGCAAGGGCAGCGGGATGGGAGCATGAGGAGTCGGATGTCTGGCAGGTGGAGAAGGAGCATGAGGAGGCAGAGATGCTAGGGCAGCGGGTTGGGAGCATGAGGAGTTGGATGTCTGGTAGGATGAGAAGGAGCATGAGGAGGCAGAGATGCAAGGGCAGCGGGATGGGAGCATGAGGAGTACGGTGTCTGGCAGGAGGAGAAGGAGCACGAGTAGGCATAGATGCAAGGGCAGCGGGATGGGAGCATGAGGAGTCAAATGTCTGGTAGGAGGAGAAGGAACATGAGGAGACAGAGATGCAAGGGCAGCGGAATGGGAGCATGAGGAGTCGGATGTCTAGCAGGAGGAGAAGGAACACGAGGAGGCAGAGATGCAAGGGCAGCGGGATGGGAGCATGAGGAGTCAGGTGGAGAAGGAGCACGAGGAGGCAGAGATGCAAGGGCCGCAGGCTGGGAGCATGAGGAGTCGGATGTCTAGCAGGAGGAGAAGGAACATGAGGAGACAGAGATGCAAGGGCAGCGGAATGGGAGCATGAGGAGTCGGATGTCTAGCAGGAGGAGAAGGAACACGAGGAGGCAGAGATGCAAGGGCAGCGGGATGGGAGAATGAGGAGTCAGGTGGAGAAGGAGCACGAGGAGGCAGAGATGCAAGGGCAGCAGGATGGGAGCATGAGGAGTCGGATGTCTAGCAGGAGGAGAAGGAACACGAAGAGACAGAGATGCAAGGGCAGCGGGATGGGAGCATGAGAAGTCAGGTGGAGAAAGTGCACGAGGAGGCAGAGATGCAAGGGCAGCGGGATGGGAGCATGAGGAGTCGGATATCTAGCAGGAGGAGAAGGAACATGAGGAGGCAGAGATGCAAGGGCAGCGGGATGGGAGCTTGAGGAGTCGGATGGCGAAGGAGCAAGAGGAGGCAGATATGCAAGGGCAGCGGGATGGGAGCATGAGGAGTCAGGTGTCTGGCAGGAGGAGAAGAAGCACGAGGAGGCAGAGATGCAAGGGCAGCTGGATGGCAGCATGAGGAGTCAGGTGTCTGGCAGGAGGAGAAGGAGCACAAGTAGGCAGAGATGCAAGGGCAGCGGGATGGGAGCATGAGAAGTCAGATGTCTGGCAGGAGGAGAAGGAGCATGAGGAGGCAGAGATGCAAGGGCAGCGGGATGGGAGCATAAGGTGTCAGATGTCTGGTAGGAGGATAAGGAACACGAGGAGGCAGAGATTCAAGGGCAGCGGGATGGGGCATGAGGAGTCAGGTGGAGAAGGAGCACGAGGAGGCAGAGATGCAAGGGCAGCGGGATGGGAGCATGAGGAGTCAGGTGGAGAAGGAGCACGAGAAGGCAGAGATGCAAGGGCAGCGGGATGGGAGCATGAGGAGTCAGGTGGAGAAGGAGCACGAGAAGGCAGAGATGCAAGGGCAGCGGGATGGGAGCATGAGGAGTCGGATGTCTGGCAGGAGGAGAAGGAATGAGGAGGCAGAGATGCAAGGGCAGCCGGATGGGAGCATGAGGAGTCGGATGTCTGGCTGTAGGAGAACAACAAGAGGAAGCAGAGATGCACGGGCAGCGGGATGGGAGCATGAGGAGTCAGGTGGAGAAGGAGCACGAGGAGGCAGAGATGCAAGGGCAGCGGGATGGGAGCATGAGGAGTCAGGTGGAGAAGGAGCACGAGAAGGCAGAGATGCAAGGGCAGCGGGATGGGAGCATGAGGAGTCAGATGTCTGGCTGTAGGAGAACAACAAGAGGAAGCAGAGATGCACGGGCAGCGGGATGGGAGCATGAGGAGTCAGGTGGAGAAGGAGCACGAGGAGGCAGAGATGCAAGGGCAGCGGGATGGGAGCATGAGGAGTCAGGTGGAGAAGGAGCACGAGAAGGCAGAGATGCAAGGGCAGCGGGATGGGAGCATGAGGAGTCGGATGTCTGGCAGGAGGAGAAGGAATGAGGAGGCAGAGATGCAAGGGCAGCCGGATGGGAGCATGAGGAGTCGGATGTCTGGCAGGAGGAGAAGGAGCACGAGGAGGCAGAGATGCAAGGGCAGCGTGATGGGAGCATGAGGAGTCGGATGTCTGGCAGGAGAAGGAACACGAGGAGGCAGAGATGCAAGGGCAGCGGGATGGGAGCATGAGGAGTTGGATGTCTGGCAGGAGGAGAAGGATCACGGGGAGGCAGAGATGCAAGGGCAGCGGGATGGGAGCATGAGGAGTCAAGTAGAGAACGAGCACGAGGAGGCAGAGATGCAAAGGCAGCGGGATGGGAGCATGAGGAGTCAGATGTCTGGCAGGAGGAGAAGGAGCACGAGGAGGCAGAGATGCAAGGGCAGCAGGATGGGAGCATGAGGAGTGCAGTGTCTGGCAGGAGGAGAAGGAGCACGAGTAGGCAGAGATGCAAGGGCAGCAGGATGGGAGCATGAGGAGTCAGATGTCTGGTAGGAGGAGAAGGAACACGAGGAGGCAGAGATGCAAGGGCAGCGGGATGGGAGCATGAGGAGTTGGATGTCTGGCAGGAGGAGAAGGATCACGGGGAGGCAGAGATGCAAGGGCAGCGGGATGGGAGCATGAGGAGTCAAGTAGAGAACGAGCACGAGGAGGCAGAGATGCAAAGGCAGCGGGATGGGAGCATGAGGAGTCAGATGTCTGGCAGGAGGAGAAGGAGCACGAGGAGGCAGAGATGCAAGGGCAGCAGGATGGGAGCATGAGGAGTGCAGTGTCTGGCAGGAGGAGAAGGAGCACGAGTAGGCAGAGATGCAAGGGCAGCGGGATGGGAGCATGAGGTGTCAGGTGGAGAAGGTGCACGAGGAGGCAGAGATGCAAGGGCAGCGGGATGGGAGCATGAGGAGTCGGATGTCTAGCAGGAGGAGAAGGAACACGAAGAGACAGAGATGCAAGGGCAGCAGGATGGGAGCATGAGAAGTCAGGTGGAGAAGGTGCACGAGGAGGCAGAGATGCAAGGGCAGCGGGATGGGAGCATGAGGAGTCGGATATCTAGCAGGAGGAGAAGGAACATGAGGAGGCAGAGATGCAAGGGCAGCGGGATGGGAGCTTGAAGAGTCGGATGGAGAATGAGCAAGAGGAGGCAGAGATGCAAGGGCAGTGGGATGGGAGCATGAGGAGTCAGGTGTCTGGCAGGAGGAGAAGAAGCACAGGAGGCAGAGATGCAAGGGCAGCGGGATGGCAGCATGAGGAGACAGGTGTCTGGCAGGAGGAGAAGGAGCACAAGGAGGCAGAGATGCAAGGGCAGCGGGATGGGAGCATGAGGAGTCAGATGTCTGGCAGGAGGAGAAGGAGCATGAGGAGGCAGAGATGCAAGGGCAGCAGGATGGGAGCATGAGGAGTCAGGTGGTGAAGGAGCACGAGGAGGCAGAGATGCAAGGGCAGCGGGATGGGAGCATGAGGAGTCGGATGTCTGGCAGGAGGAGAAGGAACGAGGAGGCAGAGGTGCAAGGGCAGTGGGATGGGAGCGTGAGGAGTCAGATGTCTGGCTGTAGGAGAACAACAAGAGGAAGCAGAGATGCACGGGCAGCGGGATGGGAGCATGAGGAGTCAGGTGGAGAAGGTGCACGAGGAGGCAGAGATGCAAGGGCAGCGGGATGGGAGCATGAGGAGTCGGATATCTAGCAAGAGGAGAAGGAACACCAGGAGGCAGAGATGCAAGGGCAGCGGGATGGGAGCTTGAGGAGTCGGATGGAGAAGGAGCAAGAGGAGGCAGAGATGCAAGGGCAGCGGGATGGGAACATGAGGAGTCAGGTGGTGAAGGAGCACGAGGAGGCAGAGATGCAAGGGCAGCGGGATGGGAGCATGAGGAGTCGGATGTCTGGCAGGAGGAGAAGGAATGAGGAGGCAGAGGTGCAAGGGCAGCGGGATGGGAACATGAGGAGTCGGATGTCTGGCAGGAGAAGAAGGAACGAGGAGGCAGAGATGCAAGGGCAGCGGGATGGGAGCATGAGGAGTCGGATGTCTGGCAGGAGAGGAAGGAATGAGGAGGCAGAGGTGCAAGGGCAGCGGGAAGGGAGTGTGAGGAGTTGGATGTCTGGCCGTAGGAGAAGGAACACGAGGAGGCAGAGATGCAAGGGCAGCGGGATGGGAGCATGAGGAGTCAGGTGGAGAAAGAGCACGAGGAGGCAGAGATGCAAGGGCAGCGGGATGGGAGCATGAAGAGTCGGTTGTCGGGCAGGAGGAGAAGGAACGAGGAGGCAGAGGTGCAAGGGCAGCGGGATGGGAGCATGAGTAGTCGGATGTCTGGCAGGAGGAGAAGGAGCACGAGGAGGCAGAGATGCAAGGGCAGCGGGATGGGAGCATGAGGAGTCGGATGTCTAGCAGGAGAAGGAACACGAGGAGGCAGAGATGCAAGGGCAGCGGGATGGGAGCATGAGGAGTCAGATGTCTGGCAGGAGGAGAAGGATCACGAGGAGGCAGAGATGCAAGGGCAGCGGGATGGGAGCATGAGGAGTCAGGTGGAGAAGGAGCACGAGCAGGCAGAGATGCAAGGACAGCGGGATGGGAGCATGAGGAGTCAGGTGGAGAAGGAGCACGAGGAGGCAGAGATGCAAGGGCAGCGGGATGGGAGCATGAGGAGTCGGATGTCTGGCAGGTGGAGAAGGAGCATGAGGAGGCAGAGATGCTAGGGCAGCGGGTTGGGAGCATGAGGAGTTGGATGTCTGGTAGGATGAGAAGGAGCATGAGGAGGCAGAGATGCAAGGGCAGCGGGATGGGAGCATGAGGAGTACGGTGTCTGGCAGGAGGAGAAGGAGCACGAGTAGGCATAGATGCAAGGGCAGCGGGATGGGAGCATGAGGAGTCAAATGTCTGGTAGGAGGAGAAGGAACATGAGGAGACAGAGATGCAAGGGCAGCGGAATGGGAGCATGAGGAGTCGGATGTCTAGCAGGAGGAGAAGGAACACGAGGAGGCAGAGATGCAAGGGCAGCGGGATGGGAGCATGAGGAGTCAGGTGGAGAAGGAGCACGAGGAGGCAGAGATGCAAGGGCCGCAGGCTGGGAGCATGAGGAGTCGGATGTCTAGCAGGAGGAGAAGGAACATGAGGAGACAGAGATGCAAGGGCAGCGGAATGGGAGCATGAGGAGTCGGATGTCTAGCAGGAGGAGAAGGAACACGAGGAGGCAGAGATGCAAGGGCAGCGGGATGGGAGAATGAGGAGTCAGGTGGAGAAGGAGCACGAGGAGGCAGAGATGCAAGGGCAGCAGGATGGGAGCATGAGGAGTCGGATGTCTAGCAGGAGGAGAAGGAACACGAAGAGACAGAGATGCAAGGGCAGCGGGATGGGAGCATGAGAAGTCAGGTGGAGAAAGTGCACGAGGAGGCAGAGATGCAAGGGCAGCGGGATGGGAGCATGAGGAGTCGGATATCTAGCAGGAGGAGAAGGAACATGAGGAGGCAGAGATGCAAGGGCAGCGGGATGGGAGCTTGAGGAGTCGGATGGCGAAGGAGCAAGAGGAGGCAGATATGCAAGGGCAGCGGGATGGGAGCATGAGGAGTCAGGTGTCTGGCAGGAGGAGAAGAAGCACGAGGAGGCAGAGATGCAAGGGCAGCTGGATGGCAGCATGAGGAGTCAGGTGTCTGGCAGGAGGAGAAGGAGCACAAGTAGGCAGAGATGCAAGGGCAGCGGGATGGGAGCATGAGAAGTCAGATGTCTGGCAGGAGGAGAAGGAGCATGAGGAGGCAGAGATGCAAGGGCAGCGGGATGGGAGCATAAGGTGTCAGATGTCTGGTAGGAGGATAAGGAACACGAGGAGGCAGAGATTCAAGGGCAGCGGGATGGGGCATGAGGAGTCAGGTGGAGAAGGAGCACGAGGAGGCAGAGATGCAAGGGCAGCGGGATGGGAGCATGAGGAGTCAGGTGGAGAAGGAGCACGAGAAGGCAGAGATGCAAGGGCAGCGGGATGGGAGCATGAGGAGTCAGGTGGAGAAGGAGCACGAGAAGGCAGAGATGCAAGGGCAGCGGGATGGGAGCATGAGGAGTCGGATGTCTGGCAGGAGGAGAAGGAATGAGGAGGCAGAGATGCAAGGGCAGCCGGATGGGAGCATGAGGAGTCGGATGTCTGGCTGTAGGAGAACAACAAGAGGAAGCAGAGATGCACGGGCAGCGGGATGGGAGCATGAGGAGTCAGGTGGAGAAGGAGCACGAGGAGGCAGAGATGCAAGGGCAGCGGGATGGGAGCATGAGGAGTCAGGTGGAGAAGGAGCACGAGAAGGCAGAGATGCAAGGGCAGCGGGATGGGAGCATGAGGAGTCAGATGTCTGGCTGTAGGAGAACAACAAGAGGAAGCAGAGATGCACGGGCAGCGGGATGGGAGCATGAGGAGTCAGGTGGAGAAGGAGCACGAGGAGGCAGAGATGCAAGGGCAGCGGGATGGGAGCATGAGGAGTCAGGTGGAGAAGGAGCACGAGAAGGCAGAGATGCAAGGGCAGCGGGATGGGAGCATGAGGAGTCGGATGTCTGGCAGGAGGAGAAGGAATGAGGAGGCAGAGATGCAAGGGCAGCCGGATGGGAGCATGAGGAGTCGGATGTCTGGCAGGAGGAGAAGGAGCACGAGGAGGCAGAGATGCAAGGGCAGCGTGATGGGAGCATGAGGAGTCGGATGTCTGGCAGGAGAAGGAACACGAGGAGGCAGAGATGCAAGGGCAGCGGGATGGGAGCATGAGGAGTTGGATGTCTGGCAGGAGGAGAAGGATCACGGGGAGGCAGAGATGCAAGGGCAGCGGGATGGGAGCATGAGGAGTCAAGTAGAGAACGAGCACGAGGAGGCAGAGATGCAAAGGCAGCGGGATGGGAGCATGAGGAGTCAGATGTCTGGCAGGAGGAGAAGGAGCACGAGGAGGCAGAGATGCAAGGGCAGCAGGATGGGAGCATGAGGAGTGCAGTGTCTGGCAGGAGGAGAAGGAGCACGAGTAGGCAGAGATGCAAGGGCAGCAGGATGGGAGCATGAGGAGTCAGATGTCTGGTAGGAGGAGAAGGAACACGAGGAGGCAGAGATGCAAGGGCAGCGGGATGGGAGCATGAGGAGTTGGATGTCTGGCAGGAGGAGAAGGATCACGGGGAGGCAGAGATGCAAGGGCAGCGGGATGGGAGCATGAGGAGTCAAGTAGAGAACGAGCACGAGGAGGCAGAGATGCAAAGGCAGCGGGATGGGAGCATGAGGAGTCAGATGTCTGGCAGGAGGAGAAGGAGCACGAGGAGGCAGAGATGCAAGGGCAGCAGGATGGGAGCATGAGGAGTGCAGTGTCTGGCAGGAGGAGAAGGAGCACGAGTAGGCAGAGATGCAAGGGCAGCGGGATGGGAGCATGAGGTGTCAGGTGGAGAAGGTGCACGAGGAGGCAGAGATGCAAGGGCAGCGGGATGGGAGCATGAGGAGTCGGATGTCTAGCAGGAGGAGAAGGAACACGAAGAGACAGAGATGCAAGGGCAGCAGGATGGGAGCATGAGAAGTCAGGTGGAGAAGGTGCACGAGGAGGCAGAGATGCAAGGGCAGCGGGATGGGAGCATGAGGAGTCGGATATCTAGCAGGAGGAGAAGGAACATGAGGAGGCAGAGATGCAAGGGCAGCGGGATGGGAGCTTGAAGAGTCGGATGGAGAATGAGCAAGAGGAGGCAGAGATGCAAGGGCAGTGGGATGGGAGCATGAGGAGTCAGGTGTCTGGCAGGAGGAGAAGAAGCACAGGAGGCAGAGATGCAAGGGCAGCGGGATGGCAGCATGAGGAGACAGGTGTCTGGCAGGAGGAGAAGGAGCACAAGGAGGCAGAGATGCAAGGGCAGCGGGATGGGAGCATGAGGAGTCAGATGTCTGGCAGGAGGAGAAGGAGCATGAGGAGGCAGAGATGCAAGGGCAGCAGGATGGGAGCATGAGGAGTCAGGTGGTGAAGGAGCACGAGGAGGCAGAGATGCAAGGGCAGCGGGATGGGAGCATGAGGAGTCGGATGTCTGGCAGGAGGAGAAGGAACGAGGAGGCAGAGGTGCAAGGGCAGTGGGATGGGAGCGTGAGGAGTCAGATGTCTGGCTGTAGGAGAACAACAAGAGGAAGCAGAGATGCACGGGCAGCGGGATGGGAGCATGAGGAGTCAGGTGGAGAAGGAGCACGAGGAGGCAGAGATGCAAGGGCAGCGGGATGGGAGCATGAGGAGTCAGGTGGAGAAGGAGCACGAGAAGGCAGAGATGCAAGGGCAGCGGGATGGGAGCATGAAGAGTCGGTTGTCGGGCAGGAGGAGAAGGAACGAGGAGGCAGAGGTGCAAGGGCAGCGGGATGGGAGCATGAGTAGTCGGATGTCTGGCAGGAGGAGAAGGAGCACGAGGAGGCAGAGATGCAAGGGCAGCGGGATGGGAGCATGAGGAGTCGGATGTCTAGCAGGAGAAGGAACACGAGGAGGCAGAGATGCAAGGGCAGCGGGATGGGAGCATGAGGAGTCAGATGTCTGGCAGGAGGAGAAGGATCACGAGGAGGCAGAGATGCAAGGGCAGCGGGATGGGAGCATGAGGAGTCAGGTGGAGAAGGAGCACGAGCAGGCAGAGATGCAAGGACAGCGGGATGGGAGCATGAGGAGTCAGGTGGAGAAGGAGCACGAGGAGGCAGAGATGCAAGGGCAGCGGGATGGGAGCATGAGGAGTCGGATGTCTGGCAGGTGGAGAAGGAGCATGAGGAGGCAGAGATGCTAGGGCAGCGGGTTGGGAGCATGAGGAGTTGGATGTCTGGTAGGATGAGAAGGAGCATGAGGAGGCAGAGATGCAAGGGCAGCGGGATGGGAGCATGAGGAGTACGGTGTCTGGCAGGAGGAGAAGGAGCACGAGTAGGCATAGATGCAAGGGCAGCGGGATGGGAGCATGAGGAGTCAAATGTCTGGTAGGAGGAGAAGGAACATGAGGAGACAGAGATGCAAGGGCAGCGGAATGGGAGCATGAGGAGTCGGATGTCTAGCAGGAGGAGAAGGAACACGAGGAGGCAGAGATGCAAGGGCAGCGGGATGGGAGCATGAGGAGTCAGGTGGAGAAGGAGCACGAGGAGGCAGAGATGCAAGGGCAGCAGGCTGGGAGCATGAGGAGTCGGATGTCTAGCAGGAGGAGAAGGAACATGAGGAGACAGAGATGCAAGGGCAGCGGAATGGGAGCATGAGGAGTCGGATGTCTAGCAGGAGGAGAAGGAACACGAGGAGGCAGAGATGCAAGGGCAGCGGGATGGGAGCATGAGGAGTCAGGTGGAGAAGGAGCACGAGGAGGCAGAGATGCAAGGGCAGCAGGATGGGAGCATGAGGAGTCGGATGTCTAGCAGGAGGAGAAGGAACACGAAGAGACAGAGATGCAAGGGCAGCGGGATGGGAGCATGAGAAGTCAGGTGGAGAAAGTGCACGAGGAGGCAGAGATGCAAGGGCAGCGGGATGGGAGCATGAGGAGTCGGATATCTAGCAGGAGGAGAAGGAACATGAGGAGGCAGAGATGCAAGGGCAGCGGGATGGGAGCTTGAGGAGTCGGATGGCGAAGGAGCAAGAGGAGGCAGATGTGCAAGGGCAGCGGGATGGGAGCATGAGGAGTCAGGTGTCTGGCAGGAGGAGAAGAAGCACGAGGAGGCAGAGATGCAAGGGCAGCTGGATGGCAGCATGAGGAGTCAGGTGTCTGGCAGGAGGAGAAGGAGCACAAGTAGGCAGAGATGCAAGGGCAGCGGGATGGGAGCATGAGGAGTCAGATGTCTGGCAGGAGGAGAAGGAGCATGAGGAGGCAGAGATGCAAGGGCAGCGGGATGGGAGCATAAGGAGTCAGATGTCTGGTAGGAGGATAAGGAACACGAGGAGGCAGAGATTCAAGGGCAGCGGGATGGGGCATGAGGAGTCAGGTGGAGAAGGAGCACGAGGAGGCAGAGATGCAAGGGCAGCGGGATGGGAGCATGAGGAGTCAGGTGGAGAAGGAGCACGAGAAGGCAGAGATGCAAGGGCAGCGGGATGGGAGCATGAGGAGTCAGGTGGAGAAGGAGCACGAGAAGGCAGATATGCAAGGGCAGCGGGATGGGAGCATGAGGAGTCGGATGTCTGGCAGGAGGAGAAGGAATGAGGAGGCAGAGATGCAAGGGCAGCCGGATGGGAGCATGAGGAGTCGGATGTCTGGCTGTAGGAGAACAACAAGAGGAAGCAGAGATGCACGGGCAGCGGGATGGGAGCATGAGGAGTCAGGTGGAGAAGGAGCACGAGGAGGCAGAGATGCAAGGGCAGCGGGATGGGAGCATGAGGAGTCAGGTGGAGAAGGAGCACGAGAAGGCAGAGATGCAAGGGCAGCGGGATGGGAGCATGAGGAGTCAGATGTCTGGCTGTAGGAGAACAACAAGAGGAAGCAGAGATGCACGGGCAGCGGGATGGGAGCATGAGGAGTCAGGTGGAGAAGGAGCACGAGGAGGCAGAGATGCAAGGGCAGCGGGATGGGAGCATGAGGAGTCAGGTGGAGAAGGAGCACGAGAAGGCAGAGATGCAAGGGCAGCGGGATGGGAGCATGAGGAGTCGGATGTCTGGCAGGAGGAGAAGGAATGAGGAGGCAGAGATGCAAGGGCAGCCGGATGGGAGCATGAGGAGTCGGATGTCTGGCAGGAGGAGAAGGAGCACGAGGAGGCAGAGATGCAAGGGCAGCGTGATGGGAGCATGAGGAGTCGGATGTCTGGCAGGAGAAGGAACACGAGGAGGCAGAGATGCAAGGGCAGCGGGATGGGAGCATGAGGAGTTGGATGTCTGGCAGGAGGAGAAGGATCAAGGGGAGGCAGAGATGCAAGGGCAGCGGGATGGGAGCATGAGGAGTCAAGTAGAGAACGAGCACGAGGAGGCAGAGATGCAAAGGCAGCGGGATGGGAGCATGAGGAGTCAGATGTCTGGCAGGAGGAGAAGGAGCACGAGGAGGCAGAGATGCAAGGGCAGCAGGATGGGAGCATGAGGAGTGCAGTGTCTGGCAGGAGGAGAAGGAGCACGAGTAGGCAGAGATGCAAGGGCAGCAGGATGGGAGCATGAGGAGTCAGATGTCTGGTAGGAGGAGAAGGAACACGAGGAGGCAGAGATGCAAGGGCAGCGGGATGGGAGCATGAGGTGTCAGGTGGAGAAGGTGCACGAGGAGGCAGAGATGCAAGGGCAGCGGGATGGGAGCATGAGGAGTCGGATGTCTAGCAGGAGGAGAAGGAACACGAAGAGACAGAGATGCAAGGGCAGCGGGATGGGAGCATGAGAAGTCAGGTGGAGAAGGTGCACGAGGAGGCAGAGATGCAAGGGCAGCGGGATGGGAGCATGAGGAGTCGGATATCTAGCAGGAGGAGAAGGAACATGAGGAGGCAGAGATGCAAGGGCAGCGGGATGGGAGCTTGAAGAGTCGGATGGAGAATGAGCAAGAGGAGGCAGAGATGCAAGGGCAGCGGGATGGGAGCATGAGGAGTCAGGTGTCTGGCAGGAGGAGAAGAAGCACAGGAGGCAGAGATGCAAGGGCAGCGGGATGGCAGCATGAGGAGTCAGGTGTCTGGCAGGAGGAGAAGGAGCACAAGGAGGCAGAGATGCAAGGGCAGCGGGATGGGAGCATGAGGAGTCAGATGTCTGGCAGGAGGAGAAGGAGCATGAGGAGGCAGAGATGCAAGGGCAGCAGGATGGGAGCATGAGGAGTCAGGTGGTGAAGGAGCACGAGGAGGCAGAGATGCAAGGGCAGCGGGATGGGAGCATGAGGAGTCGGATGTCTGGCAGGAGGAGAAGGAACGAGGAGGCAGAGGTGCAAGGGCAGTGGGATGGGAGCGTGAGGAGTCAGATGTCTGGCTGTAGGAGAACAACAAGAGGAAGCAGAGATGCACGGGCAGCGGGATGGGAGCATGAGGAGTCAGGTGGAGAAGGAGCACGAGGAGGCAGAGATGCAAGGGCAGCGGGATGGGAGCATGAGGAGTCAGGTGGAGAAGGAGCACGAGAAGGCAGAGATGCAAGGGCAGCGGGATGGGAGCATGAGGAGTCGGATGTCTGGCAGGAGGAGAAGGAACGAGGAGGCAGAGATGCAAGGGCAGCAGGATGGGAGCATGAGGAGTCGGATGTCTGGCAGGAGGAGAAGGAGCACGAGGAGGCAGAGATGCGAGGGCAGCGTGATGGGAGCATGAGGAGTCGGATGTCTGGCAGGAGAAGGAACACGAGGAGGCAGAGATGCAAGGGCAGCGGGATGGGAGCATGAGGAGTTGGATGTCTGGCAGGAGGAGAAGGATCACGGGGAGGCAGAGATGCAAGGGCAGCGGGATGGGAGCATGAGGAGTCAAGTAGAGAACGAGGAGGCAGAGATGCAAGGGCAGCGGGATGGGAGCATGAGGAGTCAGATGTCTGGCAGGAGGAGAAGGAACGAGGAGGCAGAGATGCAAGGGCAGCAGGATGGGAGCATGAGGAGTGCAGTGTCTGGCAGGAGGAGAAGGAGCACGAGTAGGCAGAGATGCAAGGGAAGCAGGATGGGAGCATGAGGAGTCAGATGTCTGGTAGGAGGAGAAGGAACACGAGGAGACAGAGATGCAAGGGCAGTGGGATGGGAGCATGAGGAGTCAGGTGGAGAAGGAGCACGAGGAGGCAGAGATGCAAGGGCAGCGGGATGGGAGCATGAGGAGTCGGATGTCTGGCAGGAGGAGAAGGAACGAGGAGGCAGAGGTGCAAGGGCAGTGGGATGGGAGCGTGAGGAGTCAGATGTCTGGCTGTAGGAGAACAACAAGAGGAAGCAGAGATGCACGGGCAGCGGGATGGGAGCATGAGGAGTCAGGTGGAGAAGGAGCACGAGGAGGCAGAGATGCAAGGGCAGCGGGATGGGAGCATGAGGAGTCAGGTGGAGAAGGAGCACGAGAAGGCAGAGATGCAAGGGCAGTGGGATGGGAGCATGAGGAGTCGGATGTCTGGCAGGAAGAGAAGGAACGAGGAGGCAGAGATGTAAGGGCAGCGGGATGGGAGCATGAGGAGTCGGATGTCTGGCAGGAGGAGAAGGAACGAGGAGGCAGAGATGCAAGGGCAGCGGGATGGGAGCTTGATTAGTCGGATGGAGAAGGAGCACGAGGAGGCAGAGATGCAAGGGCAGCGGGATGGGGGCATGAGGAGTCAGGTGGAGAAGGAGCACGAGGAGGCAGAGATGCAAGGGCAGTGGGATGGGAGCATGAGGAGTCAGGTGGAGAAGGAGCACGAGAAGGCAGAGATGCAAGGGCAGAGGGATGGGAGCATGAGGAGTCGGATGTCTGGCAGGAGGAGAAGGAACGAGGAGGCAGAGGTCCAAGGGCAGCAGGATGGGAGCATGAGGAGTCGGATGTCTGGCAGGAGGAGAAGGAGCACGAGGAGGCAGAGATGCGAGGGCAGCGTGATGGGAGCATGAGGAGTCGGATGTCTGGCAGGAGAAGGAACACGAGGAGGCAGAGATGCAAGGGCAGCGGGATGGGAGCATGAGGAGTTGGATGTCTGGCAGGAGGAGAAGGATCACGGGGAGGCAGAGATGCAAGGGCAGCGGGATGGGAGCATGAGGAGTCAAGTAGAGAACGAGCACGAGGAGGCAGAGATGCAAGGGCAGCGGGATGGGAGCATGAGGAGTCAGATGTCTGGCAGGAGGAGAAGGAACGAGGAGGCAGAGATGCAAGGGCAGCAGGATGGGAGCATGAGGAGTCGGATGTCTGGCAGGAGGAGAAGGAGCACGAGGAGGCAGAGATGCAAGGGCAGCAGGATGGGAGCATGAGGAGTGCAGTGTCTGGCAGGAGGAGAAGGAGCACGCGTAGGCAGAGATGCAAGGGCAGCAGGATGGGAGCATGAGGAGTCAGATGTCTGGCAGGAGGAGAAGGAACACGAGGAGACAGAGATGCAAGGGCAGCGGGATGGGAGCATGAGGAGTCAGGTGGAGAAGGTGCACGAGGAGGCAGAGATGCAAGGGCAGCGGGATGGGAGCATGAGGAGTCGGATGTCTAGCAGGAGGAGAAGGAACACGAAGAGACAGAGATGCAAGGGCAGCGGGATGGGAGCATGAGAAGTCAGGTGGAGAAGGTGCACGAGGAGGCAGAGATGCAAGGGCAGCGGGATGGGAGCATGAAGAGTCGGATATCTAGCAGGAGGAGAAGGAACATGAGGAGGCAGAGATGCAAGGGCAGCGGGATGGGAGCTTGAGGAGTCGGATGGAGAAGGAGCAAGAGGAGGCAGAGATGCAAGGGCAGCGGGATGGGAGCATGAGGAGTCAGGTGTCTGGCAGGAGGAGAAGAGGCACAGGAGGCAGAGATGCAAGGGCAGCGGGATGGCAGCATGAGGAGTCAGGTGTCTGGCAGGAGGAGAAGGAGCACAAGGAGGCAGAGATGCAAGGGCAGTGGGATGGGAGCATGAGGAGTCAGATGTCTGGCAGGAGGAGAAGGAGCATGAGGAGGCAGAGATGCAAGGGCAGCAGGATGGGAGCATGAGGAGTCAGGTGGTGAAGGAGCACGAGGAGGCAGAGATGTAAGGGCAGCGGGATGGGAGCATGAGGAGTCGGATGTCTGGCAGGAGGAGAAGGAACGAGGAGGCAGAGGTGCAAGGGCAGCGGGATGGGAGCATGAGGAGTCAGGTGGAGAAGGAGCACGAGGAGGCAGAGATGCAAGGGCAGCGGGATGGGAGCATGAGGAGTCAGGTGGAGAAGGAGCACGAGAAGGCAGAGATGCAAGGGCAGCGGGATGGGAGCATGAGGAGTCGGTTGTCTGGCAGGAGGAGAAGGAAAGAGGAGGCAGAGATGCAAGGGCAGCGGGATGGGAGCATGAGGAGTCGGTCGGGTGTCTGGCAGAAGGAGAAGGAGCATGAGGAGGCAGAGATGCAAGGGCAGCGGGATCGGAGCATGAGGAGTCAGATGTCTGGCAGGAGAAGGAACATGAGGAGGCAGAGATGCAAGGGCAGCGGGATGGGAGCATGAGGAGTCAGAAGTCTGGCAGTAGGAGAAGGATCACGAGGAGGCAGAGATGCAAGGGCAGCGGGATGGGAGCATGAGGAGTCAGGTGTCTGGCAGAAGGAGAAGATGCATGACGAGGCAGAGATGCAAGGGCAGCGGGATGGCAGCATGAGGAGTCAGGTGTCTGGCAGGAGGAGAAGGAGCACAAGGAGGCAGAGATGCAAGGGCAGCGGGATGGGAGCATGAGGAGTCAGATGTCTGGCAGGGGGAGAAGGAGCATGAGGAGGCAGAGATGTAAGGGCAGCGGGATGGGAGCATAAGGAGTCAGATGTCTGGTAGGAGGATAAGGAACACCAGGAGGCAGAGATGCAAGGGCAGCGGGAGGGGGCATGAGGAGTCAGGTGGAGAAGGAGTACGAGGAGGCAGAGATGCAAGGGCAGCGGGATGGGAGCATGAGGAGTCGGATGTCTGGCAGGAGGAGAAGGAACGAGGAGGCAGAGGTGCAAGGGCAGTGGGATGGGAGCGTGAGGAGTCGGATGTCTGGCCGTAGGAGAAGGAACACGAGGAGGCAGAGATGCAAGGGCAGCGGGATGGGAGCATGAGGAGTCAGGTGGAGAAGGAGCACGAGGAGGCAGAGATGCAAGGGCAGCGGGATGGGAGCATGAGGAGTCAGATGGAGAAGGAGCATGAGGAGGCAGAGATGCAAGGGCAGCGGAATGGGAGCATGAGGAGTCGGATGTCTGGCAGGAGGAGAAGGAAAGAGGAGGCAGAGATGCAAGGGCAGCAGGATGGTAGCATGAGGAGTCGGATGTCTGGCAGGAAGAGAAGGAACGAGGAGGCAGAGATGCAAGGGCAGTGGGTTGGGAGCATGAGGAGTTGGATGTCTGGCAGGAGGAGAAGGAGCATGAGGAGGCAGAGATGCAAGGGCAGCAGGATGGGAGCATGAGGAGTCAGGTGGTGAAGGAGCACGAGGAGGCAGAGATGCAAGGGCAGCGGGATGGGAGCATGAGGAGTCGGATGTCTGGCAGGAGGAGAAGGAACGAGGAGGCAGAGGTGCAAGGGCAGTGGGATGGGAGCGTGAGGAGTCAGATGTCTGGCTGTAGGAGAACAACAAGAGGAAGCAGAGATGCACGGGCAGCGGGATGGGAGCATGAGGAGTCAGGTGGAGAAGGAGCACGAGGAGGCAGAGATGCAAGGGCAGCGGGATGGGAGCATGAGGAGTCAGGTGGAGAAGGAGCATGAGAAGGCAGAGATGCAAGGGCAGCGGGATGGGAGCATGAGGAGTCGGATGTCTGGCAGGAGGAGAAGGAACGAGGAGGCAGAGATGCAAGGGCAGCAGGATGGGAGCATGAGGAGTCGGATGTCTGGCAGGAAGAGAAGGAGCACGAGGAGGCAGAGATGCGAGGGCAGCGTGATGGGAGCATGAGGAGTCGGATGTCTGGCAGGAGAAGGAACACGAGGAGGCAGAGATGCAAGGGCAGCGGGATGGGAGCATGAGGAGTTGGATGTCTGGCAGGAGGAGAAGGATCACGGGGAGGGAGAGATGCAAGGGCAGCGGGATGGGAGCATGAGGAGTCAAGTAGAGAACGAGCACGAGGAGGCAGAGATGCAAGGGCAGCGGGATGGGAGTATGAGGAGTCAGATGTCTGGCAGGAGGAGAAGGAACGAGGAGGCAGAGATGCATGGGCAGCGGGATGGGAGCATGAGGAGTCAGGTGGAGAAGGAGCACGAGAAGGCAGAGATGCAAGGGCAGCGGGATGGGAGCATGAGGAGTCGGATGTCTGGCAGGAGGAGAAGGAACGAGGAGGCAGAGATGCAAGGGCAGCAGGATGGGAGCATGAGGAGTCGGATGTCTGGCAGGAGGAGAAGGAGCACGAGGAGGCAGAGATGCGAGGGCAGCGTGATGGGAGCATGAGGAGTCGGATGTCTGGCAGGAGAAGGAACACGAGGAGGCAGAGATGCAAGGGCAGCGGGATGGGAGCATGAGGAGTTGGATGTCCGGCAGGAGGAGAAGGATCACGGGGAGGCAGAGATGCAAGGGCAGCGGGATGGGAGCATGAGGAGTCAAGTAGAGAATGAGCACGAGGAGGCAGAGATGCAAGGGCAGCGGGATGGGAGCATGAGGAGTCAGATGTCTGGCAGGAGGAGAAGGAACGAGGAGGCAGAGATGCAAGGGCAGCAGGATGGGAGCATGAGGAGTCGGATGTCTGGCAGGAGGAGAAGGAGCACGAGGAGGCAGAGATGCAAGGGCAGCAGGATGGGAGCATGAGGAGTGCAGTGTCTGGCAGGAGGAGAAGGAGCACGAGTAGGCAGAGATGCAAGGGAAGCAGGATGGGAGCAGGAGGAGTCAGATGTCTGGTAGGAGGAGAAGGAACACGAGGAGACAGAGATGCAAGGGCAGCGGGATGGGAGCATGAGGAGTCAGGTGGAGAAGGAGCACGAGGAGGCAGAGATGCAAGGGCAGCGGGATGGGAGCATGAGGAGTCGGATGTCTGGCAGGAGGAGAAGGAACGAGGAGGCAGAGGTGCAAGGGCAGTGGGATGGGAGCGTGAGGAGTCAGATGTCTGGCTGTAGGAGAACAACAAGAGGAAGCAGAGATGCACGGGCAGCGGGATGGGAGCATGAGGAGTCAGGTGGAGAAGGAGCACGAGGAGGCAGAGATGCAAGGGCAGCGGGATGAGAGCATGAGGGGTCAGGTGGAGAAGGAGCACGAGAAGGCAGAGATGCAAGGGCAGCGGGATGGGAGCATGAGGAGTCGGATGTCTGGCAGGAGGAGAAGGAACGAGGAGGCAGAGATTCAAGGGCAGCGGGATGGGAGCATGAGGAGTCGGATGTCTGGCAGGAGGAGAAGGAACAAGGAGGCAGAGATGCAAGGGCAGCGGGATGGGAGCTTGAGGAGTCGGATGGAGAAGGAGCACGAGGAGGCAGAGATGCAAGGGCAGCGGGATGGGGGCACGAGGAGTCAGGTGGAGAAGGAGCACGAGGAGGCAGAGATGCAAGGGCAGCGGGATGGGAGCATGAGGAGTCAGGTGGAGAAGGAGCACGAGAAGGCAGAGATGCAAGGGCAGCGGGATGGGAGCATGAGGAGTCGGATGTCTGGCAGGAGGAGAAGGAACGAGGAGGCAGAGATGCAAGGGCAGCAGGATGGGAGCATGCGGAGTCGGATGTCTGGCAGGAGGAGAAGGAGCACGAGGAGGCAGAGATGCGAGGGCAGCGTGATGGGAGCATGAGGAGTCGGATGTCTGGCAGGAGAAGGAACACGAGGAGGCAGAGATGCAAGGGCAGCGGGATGGGAGCATGAGGAGTTGGATGTCTGGCAGGTGGAGAAGGATCACGGGGAGGCAGAGATGCAAGGGCAGCGGGATGGGAGCATGAGGAGTCAAGTAGAGAACGAGCACGAGGAGGCAGAGATGCAAGGGCAGCGGGATGGGGGCATGAGGAGTCAGGTGGAGAAGGAGCATAAGGAGGCACAGATGCAAGGGCAGTGGGATGGGAGCATGAGGAGTCAGGTGGAGAAGGAGCACGAGGAGGCAGAGATGCAAGGGCAGCGGGATGGGAGCATGAGGAGTCGGATGTCTGGCAGGAGGAGAAGGAACACGAGGAGGCAGAGATGCAAGGGCAGCGGGATGGGAGCATGAGGAGTCGGATGTCTGGCAGGAGGAGAAGGAACGAGGAGGCAGAGATGCAAGGGCAGCGGGATGGGAGCTTGAGGAGTCGGATGGAGAAGGAGCACGAGGAGGCAGAGATGCAAGGGCCGCGGGATGGGGGCACGAGGAGTCAGGTGGAGAAGGAGCACGAGGAGGCAGAGATGCAAGGGCAGCGGGATGGGAGCATGAGGAGTCAGGTGGAGAAGGAGCACGAGAAGGCAGAGATGCAAGGGCAGCGGGATGGGAGCATGAGGAGTCGGATGTCTGGCAGGAGGAGAAGGAACGAGGAGGCAGAGATGCAAGGGCAGCAGGATGGGAGCATGCGGAGTCGGATGTCTGGCAGGAGGAGAAGGAGCACGAGGAGGCAGAGATGCGAGGGCAGCGTGATGGGAGCATGAGGAGTCGGATGTCTGGCAGGAGAAGGAACACGAGGAGGCAGAGATGCAAGGGCAGCGGGATGGGAGCATGAGGAGTTGGATGTCTGGCAGGTGGAGAAGGATCACGGGGAGGCAGAGATGCAAGAGCAGCGGGATGGGAGCATGAGGAGTCAAGTAGAGAACGAGCACGAGGAGGCAGAGATGCAAGGGCAGCGGGATGGGGGCATGAGGAGTCAGGTGGAGAAGGAGCATAAGGAGGCACAGATGCAAGGGCAGTGGGATGGGAGCATGAGGAGTCAGGTGGAGAAGGAGCACGAGGAGGCAGAGATGCAAGGGCAGCGGGATGGGAGCATGAGGAGTCGGATGTCTGGCAGGAGGAGAAGGAACACGAGGAGGCAGAGATGCAAGGGCAGCGGGATGGGAGCATGAGGAGTCAGGTGGAGAAGGAGCACGAGGAGGCAGAGATGCAAGGGCAGCGGGATGGGAGCACGAGGAGTCGGATGTCTGGCAGGAGGAGAAGGAACACGAGGAGGCAGAGATGCAAGGGCAGCAGGATGGGAGCATGAGGAGTCCGGTGTCTGGCAGGATGAAAAAGAATACAGGGAGCCAGAGATGCAAGGGCAGCGGGATGGGAGCATGAGGAGTCAGATGTCTGGCAGGAGGAGAAGGAGCACCAGGAGGCAGAGATGCAAGGGCAGCGGGATGGGGGCATGAGGAGTCCGGTGTCTGGCAGGAGGAGAAGGAGAGCAAGGAGGCAGAGATGCAAGGGCAGCGGGATGGGAGCATGAGGAGTCCGGTTTCTGGCAGGAGGAAAAAGAATACAGGGAGCCAGAGATGCAAGGGCAGCGGGATGGGAGCATGAGGAGTCAGATGTGTGGCAGGAGAAAAAGGAGCACGAGGAGGCAGAGATGCAAAGGCAGCAGGATGGGAGCATGAGGAGTCAGATGTCTGGCAGGGGGGAAGGAGCACGAAGAGGCAGAGATGCAAGGGCAGCGGGATGGGAGCATGAGGAGTCAGATGTCTGGTAGGATGAGAAGAAACACGAGGAGGCAGAGATGCAAAGGCAGCGGGATGGGAGCATGAGGAGTCTGGTGTTTGGCAGGAGGAAAAAGAATACAGCGAGCCAGAGATGCAAGGGCAGCGGGATGGGAGCATGAGGAGTCCGGTTTCTGGCAGGAGGAAAAAGAATACAGGGAGCCAGAGATGCAAGGGCAGCGGGATGGGAGCATGAGGAGTCAGATGTGTGGCAGGAGAAAAAGGAGCACGAGGAGGCAGAGATGCAAAGGCAGCAGGATGGGAGCATGAGGAGTCAGATGTCTGGCAGGGGGGAAGGAGCACGAAGAGGCAGAGATGCAAGGGCAGCGGGATGGGAGCATGAGGAGTCAGATGTCTGGTAGGATGAGAAGAAACACGAGGAGGCAGAGATGCAAGGGCAGCGGGATGGGAGCATGAGGAGTCAGATGTCTGGTAGGATGAGAAGAAACACGAGGAGGCAGAGATGCAAGGGCAGCGGGATGGGAGCATGAGGAGTCCGGTGTCTGGGGGAGGAAAAAGAATAAGGGGGCCAGACATGCAAGGGCAGCGGGATGATAGTGAAAGGGGCCCCTAGGGGTCCCTCGTGCTATGGAAACAAGACAATGACCATACACGAAAGGATGCGCCAGACATGAGGTTTCAAATTCCCAATGCTAGGGTTTATTGCAAGCAAAAGATAGTATCAATTGGCCAATTCTGATCTCACGCCCGGCGACATGAGTTTCCTAGACCTCGAGGGATGCAAGAGCGCGAATTACATAGATCAGTTACATATATACAAAATGCATATCGTACAATCAGCAAAGTCATGTTCAACACCCCTCTGTATTAAGTTCCTTTGAACTCGGGATGACGATGGACATAACCGACGAGTATTACGATTATAATGCTTTCGATGTCTATTCTAGTAACAATGTGCAATTTAGAAAGTGCAGAGGCATCTTTTAGAACACGGTGGTTCTGTTCTTGGAAACAATCTGTACACAGGGGAGGAGCCACATTCCAAGCTTTGCTATCTATGAGGTACTATTCGTGTTTTGGGAGCCGACACGTTCTAAAGGCTTTTGTGAAGGGGGGGCCGTAAGAGAAGCATAATTCAAGCCTTTAACTGTATTATTCTAACATATTCTACCATCGTACGAGACTGGCTGGCAGCTGTGAAGTGATTAAATGCCCTGCAGCTTCCTCCCAAGGCTACAGAGAGGGACCGTGGGTATTCCTCTCTGGGCTACTCATGAGGAGTTTCAGTAAACTCTTCAGTCCCGCGACCTTGTCCTCTCATATTCAGACAACAATGTTAACAGTTGAGCAGAGTAAGCAGAATTTGCAAGAAATGCAAGCTGCAAAGCAGTTTTTAGAAAAAAAGCAATGAGCAATGGTTAACAAGCAAAATGGCAATTCTTGCTACATTTAAAATGGCCGCTCGTCGGTCAAACATAGCAGTTTATATTTCTATAATTTGGTGCATAAGACGGTTGGCCAACGGCCATCAAGTTACGTCTATCATTCAAATGAAGGGTATTGATTTTTCCAGATTGACAAACCCTCCTTTTGGCCGTGTGCCAAACGTCTTATTTATCCATTGTATCCTCCTCTTCTGAGGAGGAGTCTGGGGTATCTGCATCTGAATCATCTCCATCATTAATGTCTATCGCCATGAATTGTTTTACTATTTTTGCTTCCTCAGTGTCTCTGTTATTCCGGCCATGCGTTTGTTTTCCTCTCAACACCATGTGCATACATCCCTTAGTACATCCATCAGTTATTTCAGTGCATATCAATCGTAAGCATTGTATGCAACAACAGCATGTTATGAATATCCCGAGTACCATCATTAGTATCGAAATTAACTTCCATCCCCAAGACCGCAATAATCCCCATAACCAGGATTCTATCCCCCAACCCCCTGCTTCAGTAGAGAGTGTGGAACTTATGACATGTAATTTCCGGATCGCTTTAAATATCGTAGGGGAGTAATCATCGATATACACACAGCATGCAGTTTTTACGAGCTTGAAAACTCCCCCACGATCAACTAATATTATATCGAGAGCCATCCTGTTTTGAAGAGCCATCAGTCTTATTCCTTTTTCTTCTAACGTCATATTCAATAAAATATCCGTTGTGGAATCTATTGTTTTTTGTAATATTCCAGACAGTTTTCTTATATTGTAAGAGTTTTCTATTTGGGACAAGAACGGTATAAATGATTTGGCTATATCCATTGCTATCATTCCATCCTCGCTACTCCTTTGAGTTCTACCTTTTGTTCGTCTGGCTACTTCTGCTGTCTCCAAGAGGAACACTCCTGGAAACAGTAGACCTGGGTAGCATGTACCTCCCCAGTTCCTAGGTAACCATGGAAATGCTTTTTCTCCACATATAAAATAAACAGGGTCTCCCACGTACAAAGGTTCTATTTCATGTTTTAAAACCACTGTTTTCAGGCATTTGCTAAACGTTCCTACTTTATAGGAAGCCTTTTTCTGTAGACATAGGGAAGGAGTTTTGGGGCTGTGATCCACTGTATAGGCAGGGGGCACAGCATCTTTGTTCCATTCATCCCTCATCCGAAATGTCATTACTGATGTCCTTTCTGCTGGCGGGGTTGGTCTTTTCTGCCTATGTAATCTATCTAGTCTTGTTATTTTTCGTGTATTCTTTCTCACGGGTTCTAGTGCAAATACGCAAGCTTTTTGGAATATGGAACAACCCACAGGTCTCATGATTACTTCCTCAAATTCATTCATATTGGTCTCATCTAGCTGACCCGTATTACTCTTGTTCCATTTCCCAAAGAACATTGCACATAACGTTACTTCACAGGAATAAATCAATGGCAATGGTTGTGCATACCAGCCTATCCCTTTCACACCGTGCTGTGGCAAATGGGCGCAAACCCAGCAATCTTTTTTCTTTAACACAGCATGGGTCATGTTCATGATGTGCAACAATGTATTGTTGCCGTAACCTTCTCTATGTATTTCTTCCATTGGGGGCAAAGTACCAGCGATTACATGAACCGGGCTTTCAGTAGCTGTTTTTGGCAAAAGTGTTTCTAATGGGTGTACGTACTCCAGGAACCATAGTGTAATAGCTGTTATTGTTGGTACTATCATACTTAAGAAACATAGGACCAATGTCCAAATCAGTACCTTATTCCTTTTACCATGCTTTTGCCCTAAATTTACAGTCTCTAAATCTATTATATTTTCAGCAGGGGTGCAGGAGGAGGCTGAAACCGGTCTTGACTTGTTCTTCATCTTCCTTCTTCTTGCTGGCAAAGTTCGTCGTGAATGTCTCTCGTTCTTGATGCCAGAAAAGTTCAATGAAAAAAAAAAAAAGTCACAGTTCAATTCTGCCAGCCTTTTCACAGCCTGGATCATTTATCCACTCCCGAGCAAGATTAGTTCTTTCTCCCACTGCTCAGACGATTTTTGAACAGTTCTTTATTGATAGAGTTCTATGTGCATCCAGCTTGTCCCGCTCTGGCTTAGGACACATGTACTCTATCAGCCTTAGTACTTATGTGCGTCCAGCTTGTCCTGCTCTGGCTCCTGACACATGTACTTTTATAAGCGCATCGAGGAGCCGTGAGTCTTGAATTGTCCGACTTGCACAATTCTCACACTTCTCTCCTCTACGCCCCTGGTTCCTACTCCGTCCGTGAGTAGAACCAAAGGCCAAAAAGAAAAGCACCAAAGATCTGTGAATAACTTTGCATGTCGAGGCCGCAGATTATATCGATTCACTCCTGCTATTGTATGATCCGTGAATAGTGCCCTTGCATTTCCAGTATCAGGCTCAGTGTCAGGCTGTGGCACAATGATGGGCAGCGATGGGCATCGTGGCAATGATGTAGTTTCTTTCTCTGGCTTTGGTGCATTCGCGAGAACTGGTGGGCACCAAAGGGGTGCACGCGTTGTTTCTGCTCATGTTTGCAATGCAGGGTTTGTGTCGTTCGGCAGTGATGTTGTTTCCGCTGAGCAACGTTGGGGCACTTTTCGCCCTTCCCCCTTACTGGCAGCCTCCTCAGGCTCTGTTTCGAGTTTCACTTCTCGTTTGCGCTTTGTTTCAACTTTCACTTCTCGCTCAGGCTGATGCTGTGGCACTGGACTGGCAACAGTTTCTTTTGTTTCCGAGACCGTTGTCTTTTTCTCGTCATCTGGATCAGGCAAAGTTTTCAGTGACGCTAGGAACCTTTTGGCATGGGTAGCATGGATCAATGCCTTGCGCCCGTCCACTCGGATGGCTGTCTGTGTTGCCAAAAGTACTTGATAGGGGCCGCACCACCTGGGTGCTAGTGCTGTCTTCCGTTCAAAGTTTTTGATTAGCACCCAGCTCCCAGGCTCCAGTGAGTGCCCCGGTCCTGTATATCGCATCGGCAACGCCTCCTGCACCTGCTGATGAATCAAACACAACTTTTGTATTAAAAGTCCACAGTAAGTGCTTAACATAGGATGCTCGACCTCACATAATTTTCTCGGCTGCGTTGCGCACCATACATTTGCTGGTCTCCCCATTATAATCTCATAAGGGGAGAGCCCTGTCCTAGCCCACACAGACGTGCACATACACAACAGCGCTAGGGGTAATGCATCCACCCAACTCAACTTGCTCCCAGCGCATATTTTCGCTATCGTTGACTTTAGGATTCCGTTGTGTCTCTCCACAAACCCGGCAGAACTGGGATGCCTGGAACTGTGGAATCGCTTCTCTATTTGCAGACCTGCACAGATCTGTAGCACTACTGCGCCCACAAAGTGGGGCCGTTGTCTGACCACAGGACACGAGGCAACCCAAACCGGGAGAAATACTCCTTCAGCATTACTTTTGCTGTGGACATGGCAGTACAGTCTTTTAAAGGATATGCCTCCACCCACTTGCTGAATGCACATATTACCACTAACACGTACTTGTAGTTCTGGCACCTTTCCATTTCTATGAAATCAAAATGGACCACCTCAAACGGCATAGAGGGTGGCCGAAACTACCTGCTGGAGTCACGGTTCCCTTTCCTACATTGTGTTGCAGGCACGTGATACAATTCTGCACTAGCCTTTCTGCATTCTTTTTTATGTGCTCGTTCTTCCATACTGTGGATAAATGCTGTACCATTTTCTTTGCGCAAATGTGGGTAGGGCTATGCGCCATTATAACCATTGCAGTTACGTAACAATTTGGCAACATCCAGTTCTTTGTTTCCTTGTCCACCCAACATCCTTCCAAATCTAACTCAGCAGACCCCTTAGCCCACCCCTGAATCTCTTCGGTCGTAGCCTCAGCCTGCATTTCTTTGACTGTGGCAACTCCATTCTCTATCATACAAGGTACTTCCTCAGTCTGTACTGTCATCATTTTATTCCCCAAATCTGTGGCTGTTTGCTTCGCAATCCTGTCTGCAAACGCGTTTCCCTCTCCGACTCTGCATGTTACTTTCTTATGCGCCATGCACTTTACTATAACTAGGCGCTTTGGAAACGTGAGCGCAGACAACAATCGCACAATCAAAGGGCCATGCTGAATCCTGGCTCCATGTGATGTCAAGAAACCCCTCTCAGCCCAAATTCGGCCAAAATTGTGAACCACGCCAAAGGCGTAATGGCTGTCAGTATAAATATTTACGTTCAGATTCTCAGAGAGTTCACAGGCTCGGGTCAGTGCTATTATTTCTGCGGCTTGTGCCAAATTGTAGGGGATCCTTCTACTCTCTACAACTCTCTTTAGGGTAGTAATTGCATATGGAGCCGTTGATGTGCCATCAGGTAATTTAAAACAAGAGCCATCGCAAAATAACTCCCCATCTGGCTCTTTTTGTGGGATATCGCTCAAATCAATCCTTCCCTTTGTTTCTTCTTCAGTGATCATTAAACAATCATGGGGTGGTGATTTGTTGTCACCAATTTCTGCTATGGGCAGTGGCATTAATTCTGCAGGATTCAATGCGCTACACCTCATAATTTGGATGTGGGGTGCAAACAAGATGAGCTCATATCTTGTCAGTCTAGCTGAGGTGAGGTGTTGCGTCTGCGTCCTATTTAATAGAACGTCTATAGCATGTGGCACCATCAGAATTAAAGTGTCCCCCAATACCATTCCTTCTGTTTGTTTCACTGACGCAGCAGCCGCTGCGACGGATCGCAAACATAGTGGTAGTGCGCGCGTTACAGGGTCCAACACGCAAGAAAAATAGCTGCATGGCCTATTTCTTCCACCTTGTTCCTGTGTCAAAACCGCCAATGCACATCCTTCACTCTCACTCACAAATAGTCTGAAGATATTTTTATAGTTAGGAGTGCCTAAAACTGGCGCAGCACACAATGCAACTTTCAATTGCTCAAACGTTTTCTGACATTCCTCATCCCACTGTAAAGGCATCTCTGCATCCTTTTTAGTCAATTTTATCATCGGCTTCACAATCAACGCAAAATTACTGATCCACTGCCGAAAATAAGAGGCCATGCCTATTACAGCTCTCACTCCTTTTTGAGTTTTTGGAATAGGCATACTAGAAATACTTTTTTATGCGTTCTGGTGTTAATCTTCTCCCTTCTTTCGAAAGTAGGTATCCCAAATAAGACACCTCCTTTTGATTATACTGGAATTTCTTCAAACTTGCCTTATGACCATGGGTCACTAAATGTGTCAAGAGTAATACAGTACTTTGTTTGAAGATTTCTTTCGTGTCAGCAGCTAATAACAAGTCATCTATGTACTGCAAGAGTACGCAACCTTCGGGTAGTTCTAGCAGTCTAGCTGTTGTTTTAGCGCTCTGCTGTAAATGCTCGGGCTTTCTGTATATCCTTGTGGAATGCGTGTGAATGTGAATGATCGACCTCCTAGAGTGAACGCGAACAGATATCTACTGCTTTTATGAACTGGGATGCTAAAGAATGCGTTCTTCAAATCGACTACACTAAAGTATCCTGCAGTGGCCGGTATCATTGTCAGTATTGTTATGACATCTGGGACCAAAGGGAATTGTGGGTCTACCACTTTGTTTAATGCGCGCAGATCAATTATGGAACGATAGGGTACTGGGGAATTCGTGGTAGTGTTACCCCTTCTTTCAAAGTTATTTTTGCTGGCTCTATTTTCAAGCATCCTACATCGTTATCATGCATTGCCCACAGACAGGTTGGTACTCTACTTAGCTCTTCTGGTAACGCTTTTGACATGAATTCCGGCACCGGTGCATCGTGAGGCCACATCGTGAGGAACACCCCGTCTGCCGTACAATGTATGACTTCCCCCAATTTTCTCAACAAATTTAATCCTAGCAAGTTCTCTCCACAATTCTCTGTCAAAAGAAATAGACACTGATCCATAAATGGTCCTATGGTAATTGGGACAGCTTCGGAAATGGGGTTAATTACTGGTGTACCTGCGAACCCTACGGAAACATTCTTCTGCCCTGACAGTGGTATCTCCAGAACCAAGTGGTGGTCTATCAAGTACTTCTGTGCCCCTGTATCTACAAGGAAACGGTGCTCCTTATTCCCGACTCTCATTTCTACGTAGGGTCCTCTCTGATTCACGGGAATAGACACTGGTTCCGACCCCTGTCGTGGGCTGTCCTATCGCGAAAATAACACATCGCCGATGTGTAGTCACCTCTACTGCTATAATACGTGTTTGGTTGTGTATCAAAAATATTCCCATTTCCCCCTCGATGCCCTCCACTCTGATCATTTCTCTGTTGGCCCTGCCCGCCCTTATTTTGGTTCGAAACACTTTGGTTCAATGTCTGGTTCTGTTGTGCTTGGTTTTGGCCATATGATTGGGTTTGAGTACCTCCATTGGTATATCCCTGCTGCTGCTGCATGTTACTTCTGCTTGGGCCGTTTGACCCCTGATGTCCTCTATGAGGCCTTCTCTGACCAAACCCACCTCTATTCTGTAGGTGCGGGCATTGCGCTCGCCAGTGTCCTTCCTCCTTACAGTACACACATTGATTTAATCCCAATGACACCTCATGCATATTATTCAAATTTCCCCGGCCTTGTGCATTACCTCTACCTCTATTGTATCCAATGACCTGCTGCAGTAACACCCTATTATCGTTTGCATCGCTTCCTTTCTCATCTCCAATGGGTATCCATTGCATATCTCACTTACTTCTTTTACTGACGTTCTTTTGTTCGACATCCATCGCATAGTTTCCCCTACCCATACCTGCAATCTTTGTTTATCGCCTATCTGTTCCGGTACCGGCAAATGCTTTGTACCACCTGGAAAAACTCTCGGCCATGATTTTTTTATACTCAACCTTGACGCCTCCTTCCTACCTTTCTTAATAAACTCTCTACTATACTCAGGTGTAGCAAACATTTCAGCATATCTGTCTTCCATTTCATTTTTTACTTCAATCAGTCTGTACACATGTTTTCTTACATCCTCATCTCTTTGCTCACTGTGTGCTAACTTATTCAAATCTAACAACCGCTGTGGCTGTAAATTCCCAAGTATCTCTTTCCATTCTCCCACCAGAATTTCCCCCATGCATTCCAACACTACCTGTCTCTCGTCTCTTCTTTGGTAACCATACAATGAGGCCAATGCTGCCCTCTCATCATTTCCTTCTATGTACACTTCTGCCTCTTGTCGTAATTCAATCTTTCTCTCTTTGCTGATTGCGCTTCGAGTTACCCGTCCAAATCCTGTTCCTTCAGCCCCGCCTCTCGCCTCCCCAGTCTCAATCCCGACTTCGGGAGGGGCGGATGGAGCTGAATCTGTCTCTAGAGCGGGAGGTGCAGATGGGACAAGTGACACAGGTGGCATCTGTGAAGGGCCTTGCTGTGTGCTGGGAAATTGTGTGTCCGTGGTCTGCGCTTGTGGGAGTGCTCGTGCTGTGGGCGGGGCTTGGGTTAACGCTTGCATGAGGGGAAGTGCTCGGGCTGCGGGAGGGGGTATGAGAGCTATTGGTTGGGCCCGCGCAGTCACTGCTGGCGTGTTTGGTTTCGATCCTGGTTTTGGGCCTCGACTCGTGTTAGTTAACAAATGTTCCATTAATTCATCTGCTATGTGTAGTTCCCGCTGCGGGTATATTCTGTCTATGTTCATCTGGTCCTGTCTCCATTTCTGTCTTAGACTCTCAGTCCACTCCTCCTCTTCCTTTTCTTCTGCTATCTCAAGCTTCGTTTTATGCCTACACGCATGCTTCTCTCTACTCCTTAGTCGGAGCATCGCTTCCCTCCTCCAATCTTTGACGGTCTCAAAAGCTGCAGGTCGCGCTTTCTTTCTAATCAGCACCCTCTCTAGGATATCTATCCTTCCCATCTTAAAACTACCATTAATCGGCCACTGATGGTCGGGTTGCTTTCTAGTTTGCCTATGCCAAATTTCACAAAATATTATCGCACCCACACCATATTTCGCATACATATCAAAAGCCAGCGTTCCCCCAGGTGGTGCACTTTGGCCATATTCCAAGGACTGTCTGCCGCAGCTGAAAAGCCCCGCTAAAGTGGACAGTACTCCAGGCATGTTTCTTTAACTTTCCCCTTTGGTTAGCCACTTTTACCTGGACGTTTGAGTTTGCAAAATCAACACTCCACCAAAAATCAGGTTTCTCTTTGAATTGGGGAATTACTCACCTGATAAAACAAGTCGCCTGTTCTAACGCAACCTCTCCCCACGTCGTGTCTGCGCTTCTCTGGATTCTGCCTCGTCTCGGGACCCTCGCCTCCTTTGCCCTCTGGCCCGGTACGTCGATCAGGGATCAGACGTGTGCAGATCTGCGGAAGGAATCTCTCCTCTCTTCTACAGGGCGCCACGTACACTTCTTGATCCTGGCTCGACCGTCCCGTCCTCGCCGTTCTTCCGCCTTTACTCCGTTACAACGTATACGATGGGGCAAGTGGGGGAGGGTCCCTATTCGGGCGCCATCTTGAAAGGGGCCCCTAGGGGTTCCTCGTGCTATGGAAACAAGGCAATGACCATACACGAAAAGATGCGCCAGACAAGAGGTTTCAAATTCCCAATGCTAGGGTTTATTGCAAGCAAAAGATAATATCAATTGGCCAATTCTGATCTCACGCCCCGCGGCGTGAGTTTCCTAGACCTTGAGGGACGCAAGAGCACGAATTACGTACATCAGTTACATATATACAAAATGCATATCATACAATCAGCAAAGTCATGTTCAACACCCCTCTGTATTAAGTCCCTTTGAACTCGGGATGACGATGGACATATCCGACAAGTATGACGATTATAATGCTTTCGATGTTTATTCTAGTAACAATGTGCAATTTAGAAAGTGCGGAGGCATCTTTTAGAACACGGTGGTTCTGTTCTCGGAAGCAATCTGTACACGGGGGAAGAGCCACATTCCAAGCTTTGCTATCTATGAGGTACAATTCGTGTCCTGGGAGCCGACACGTTCTAAAGGGTTTTGCGAAGGGGGGCCGTAAGAGAAGCATAATTCAAGCCTTTAACTGTATTATTCTAACATATTCTACCATCGTACGAGACTGGCTGGCAGCTGTGAAGTGATTAAATGCCCTGCAGCTTCCTCCGAAGGCTACAGAGACGGAGCGTGGGCATTCCTCTCTGGGCTACTCATGAGGAGTTTCAGCAAACTCTTCAGTCCCGCGACCTTGTCCTTTCATATTCAGACAACAATGTTAACAGTTGAGCCGAGTAAGCAGAATTCGCAAAATGGTGATTCTTGCTACATTTAAAATGGCCGCTCGTCGGTCAAGCATAGCAGTTTATATTTCTATAATTTGGTGCATAAGACGGTTAGCCCACGGCCATCAAGTTACGTCTATCATTCAAATGAAGGGTATTCATTTTTCCAGATTGACAAACCCTCCTTTTGGCCGTGTGCCAAACGTCTTATTTATCCATTGTATCCTCCTCTTCTGAGGAGGAGTCTGGGGTATCTGCATCTCAATCATCTCCATCATTAATGTCTATCGCCATGAATTGTTTTACTATTTTTGTTTCATCAGTGTCTCTGTTATTACGGCCATGCGTTTGTTTTCCTCTCAACACCATTTGCATACATCCCTTAGTACATCCATCAGTTATTTCAGTGCATATTATTGGTAAGCATTGTGTGCAACAGCAGCATGTTATGAATATCCCGAGTACCATCATTAGTATTGAAATTAACTTCCATCCCCAAGACCGCAATAATCCCCATAACCAGGATTCTATCCCCCAACCCCCTGCTTCAGTAGAGAGTGTGGAACTTATGACATGTAATTTCCGGATCGCTTTAAATATCGTAGGGGAGTAATCATCGATATACACACAGCATGCAGTTTTTACGAGCTTGAAAACTCCCCCACGATCAACTAATATTATATCGAGAGCCATCCTGTTTTGAAGAGCCATCAGTCTTATTCCTTTTTCTTCTAACGTCATATTCAATAAAATATCCGTTGTGGAATCTATTGTTTTTTGTAATATTCCAGACAGTTTTCTTATATTGTAAGAGTTTTCTATTTGGGACAAGAACGGTATAAATGATTTGGCTATATCCATTGCTATCATTCCATCCTCGCTACTCCTTTGAGTTCTACCTTTTGTTCGTCTGGCTACTTCTGCTGTCTCCAAGAGGAACACTCCTGGAAACAGTAGACCTGGGTAGCATGTACCTCCCCAGTTCCTAGGTAACCATGGAAATGCTTTTTCTCCACATATAAAATAAACAGGGTCTCCCACGTACAAAGGTTCTATTTCATGTTTTAAAACCACTGTGTTCAGGCAGTTGCTAAACGTTCCTACTTTATAGGAACCCTCTTTCTGTAGACATAGGGGAGGAGTTTTGGGGCTGTGATCCACTGTATAGGCAGGGGGCACAGCATCTTTGTTCCATTCATCCCTCATCCGAAATGTCATCATTGATGTTCTTTCTGCTGGCGGGGTTGGTCTATTCTGCCTATGTAATCTATCTAGTCTTGTTATTTTTCGTGTATTCTTTCTCACGGGTTCTAGTGCAAATATGCAAGCTTTTTGGAATATGGAACAACCCACAGGTCTCATGATTACTTCCTCAAATTCATTCATATTGGTCTCATCTAGCTGACCCGTATTACTCTTGTTCCATTTCCCAAAGAACATTGCACTTAACGTTACTTCACAGGAATAAATCAATGGCAATGGTTGTGCATACCAGCCTATCCCTTTCCCACCGTGCTGTGGCAAATGGGCGCAAACCCAGCAATCTTTTTTCTTTAACACAGCATGGGTCATGTTCATGATGAGCAACAATGTATTGTTGCCGTAACCTTCTCTATGTATTTCTTCCATTGGGGGCAAAGTACCAGCGATTACATGAACCGGGCTTTCAGTAGCTGTTTTTGGCAAAAGTGTTTCTAATGGGTGTACGTACTCCAGGAACCATAGTGTAATAGCTGTTATTGTTGGTACTATCATACTTAAGAAACATAGGACCAATGTCCAAATCAGTACCTTATTCCTTTTACCATGCTTTTTCCCTAAATTTACAGTCTCTAAATCTATTATATTTTGAGCAGGGGTGCAGGAGGAGGCTGAAACCGGTCTTGACTTGTTCTTCATCGTCCTTCTTCTTGCTGGCAAAGTTCGTCGTGAATGTCTCTCGTTCTTGATGCCAGAAAAGTTCAATGAAAAAAAAAATGTCACAGTTCAATTCTGCCAGCCTTTTCACAGCCTGGATCATTTATCCACTCCCGAGCAAGATTAGTTGTTCTTTCTCCCACTGCTCAGACGATTTCTGAACAGTTCTTTATTGATAGAGTTCTATGTGCATCCAGCTTGTCCCACTCTGGCTTAGGACACATGTACTCTATCAGCCTTAGTACTTATGTGCGTCCAGCTTGTCCTTCTCTGGCTCCTGACACATGTACTTTTATAAGCGCATCGAGGAGCCGTGAGTCTTGAATTGTCCGACTTGCACAATTCTCACACTTCTCTCCTCTACGCCCCTGGTTCCTACTCCGTCCGTGAGTAGAACCAAAGGCCAAAAAGAAAAGCACCAAAGATCTGTGAATAACTTTGCATGTCGAGGCCGCAGATTATATCGTTTCAGTCCTGCTATTGTATGATCCGTGAATAGTGCCCTTGCATTTCCAGTATCAGGCTCAGTGTCAGGCTGTGGCACAATGATGGGCAGCGATGGGCATCGTGGCAATGATGTAGTTTCTTTCTCTGGCTTTGGTGCATTCGCGAGAACTGGTGGGCGCCAAAGGGGTGCACGCGTTGTTTCTGCTTGTGTTTGCAATGCAGGGTTTGTGTCGTTCGGCAGTGATGTTGTTTCCGCTGAGCAACGTTGGGGCACTTTTCGCCCTTCCCCCTTACTGGCAGCCTCCTCAGGCTCTGTTTCGAGTTTCACTTCTCGTTTGCGCTTTGTTTAAACTTTCACTTCTCGCTCAGGCTGATGCTGTGGCACTGGACTGGCAACAGTTTCTTTTGTTTCCGAGACCGTTGTCTTTTTCTCGTCATCTGGATCAGGCAAAGATTTCAGTGACGCTAGGAACCTTTTGGCATGGGTAGCATGGATCCATGCCTTGCGCCCGTCCACTCGGATGGCTGTCTGTTTTGCCAAAAGTACTTGATAGGGGCCGCGCCACCTGGGTGCTAGTGCTGTCTTCCGTTCAAAGTTTTTGATTAGCACCCAGCTCCCAGGCTCCAGTGAGTGCCCCGGTCCTGTATATCGCATCGGCAATGCCTCCTGCACCTGCTGATGAATCAAACACAACTTTTGTATTAAAAGTCCACAGTAAGTGCTTAACATAGGATGCTCGACCTCACATAATTTTCTCGGCTGCGGTGCGCACCATACATTTGCTGGTCTCCCCATTATAATCTCATAAGGGGAGAGCCCAGTCCTAGCCTGCACAGACGTGCACATACACAACAGCGCTAGGGGTAATGCATCCACCCAACTCAACTTGCTCCCAGCGCATATTTTCGCTATCTTTGACTTTAGGATTCCGTTGTGTCTCTCCACAAGCCCGGCAGAACTGGGATGCCTGGAACTGTGGAATCGCTTCTCTATTTGCAGACCTGCACAGATCTGTAGCACTACTGCGCCCACAAAGTGGGGCCGTTGTCTGACCACAGGACACGAGGCAACCCAAACCGGGAGAAATACTCCTTCAGCATTACTTTTGCTGTGGACATGGCAGTACAGTCTTTTAAAGGATATGCCTCCACCCACTTGCTGAATGCACATACTACCACTAACACGTACTTGTAGTTCTGGCACCTTTCCATTTCTATGAAATCAAAATGGACCACCTCAAACGGCATAGAGGGTGGGCCGAAACTATCTGCTGGAGTCACGGTTCCCTTTCCTACATTGTGTTGCAGGCACGTGATACAATTCTGCACTAGCCTTTCTGCATTCTTTTTTATGTGCTCGTTCTTCCATACTGTGGATAAATGCTGTACCATTTTCTTTGCGCAAACGTGGGTAGGGCTATGCCCCATTATAACCGTTGCAGTTACGTAATAATTTGGCAACATCCAGTTCTTTGTTTCCTTGTCCACCCAACATCCTTCCAAATCTAACTCAGCAGACCCCTTAGCCCACCTCTGAATCTCTTCGGTCGTAGCCTCAGCCTGCATTTCTTTGACTGTGGCAACTCCATTCTCTATCATACAAGGTACTTCCTCAGTCTGTACTGTCATCATTTTATTCCCCAAATCTGTGGCTGTTTGCTTCGCAATCCTGTCTGCAAACGCGTTTCCCTCTCCCACTCTGCATGTTACTTTCTTATGCGCCACGCACTTTACTATAGCTAGGTGCTTTGGAAACGTGAGCGCAGACAACAATCGCACAATCAAAGGGCCATGCTGAATCCTGGCTCCATGTGATGTCAAGAAACCCCTCTCAGCCCAAAGTCGGCCAAAATTGTGAACCACGCCAAAGGCGTAATGGCTGTCAGTATAAATATTTACGTTCAGATTCTCAGAGAGTTCACAGGCTCGGGTCAGTGCTATTATTTCTGCGGCTTGTGCCAAATTGTAGGGGATCCTTCTACTCTCTACAACTCTCTTTAGGGTAGTAATTGCATATGCAGCCGTTGATGTGCCATCAGGTAATTTAAAACAAGAGCCATCGCAAAATAACTCCCCATCTGGCTCTTTTTGTGGGATATCGCTCAAATCAATCCTTCCCTTTGTTTCTTCTTCAGTGATCATTAAACAATCATGGGGTGGTGATTCGTTGTCACCAATTTCTGCTATGGGCAGTGGCATTAATTCTGCAGGATTCAATGCGCTACACCTCATAATTTGGATGTGGGGTGCAAACAAGATGAGCTCATATCTTGTCAGTCTAGCTGAGGTGAGGTGTTGCGTCTGCGTCCTATTTAATAGAACGTCTATAGCATGTGGCACCATCAGAATTAAAGTGTGCCCCAATACCATTCCTTCTGTTTGTTTCACTGACGCAGCAGCCGCTGCGACGGATCGCAAACATCGTGGTAGTGCGCGCGCTACAGGGTCCAACACGCAAGAAAAATAGCTGCACGGTCTATTTCTTCCACCTTGTTCCTGTGTCAAAACCGCCAATGCACATCCTTCTCTCTCACTCACAAATAGTCTGAAGATATTTTTATAGTTAGGAGTGCCTAAAACTGGCGCAGCACACAATGCAACTTTCAATTGCTCAAACGTTTTCTGACATTCCTCATCCCACTGTAAAGGCATCTCTGCATCCTTTTTAGTCAATTTTATCATCGGCTTCACAATCAACGCAAAATTACTGATCCACTGCCGACAATAAGAGGCCATGCCTATTACAGCTCTCACTCCTTTTTGAGTTTTTGGAATAGGCATACTAGAAATACTTTTTATGCGTTCTGGTGTTAATCTTCTCCCTTCTTTCGAAAGTAGGTATCCCAAATAAGACACCTCCTTTTGATTATACTGGAATTTCTTCAAACTTGCCTTATGACCATGGGTCACTAAATGTGTCAAGAGTAATACAGTACTTTCTTTGAAGATTTCTTTCATGTCAGAAGCTAATAACAAGTCATCTATGTACTGCAAGAGTACGCAACCTTCGGGTAGTTCTAGCAGTCTAGCTGTTGTTTTAGCGCTCTGCTGTAAATGCTCGGGCTTTCTGTATATCCTTGTGGAATGCGTGTGAATGTGAATGATCAACCTCCTAGAGTGAACGCGAACAGATATCTACTGCTTTTATTAACTGGGATGCTAAAGAATGCGTTCTTCAAATCGACTACACTAAAGTATCCTGCAGTGGCCGGTATCATTGTCAGTATTGTTATGACATCTGGGACCAAAGGGAATTTTGGGTCTACCACTTTGTTTAATGCGTGCAGATCAATTATGGAATGATAGGGTACTGGGGAATTCGTGGTAGTGTTACCCCTTCTTTCAAAGTTATTTTTGCTGGCTCTATTTTCAAGCATCCTACATCATTATCATGCATTGCCCACAGACAGGTTGGTACTCTACTTAGCTCTTCTGGTAACGCTTTTGACATAAATTCCATCAACGGTGCATCGTGAGGCCACATCGTGAGGAACACCCCGTCTGCCGTACAATGTATGACTGCCCCCAATTTTCTCAACAAATTTAATCCTAGCAAGTTCTCTTCACAATTCTCTGTCAAAAGAAATGGACACTGATCCATAAATGGTCCTATTGTAATTGGGACAGCTTCGGACATGGGGTTAATTACTGGTGTACCTGCGAATCCTACGGAAACATTCTTCTGCCCCGACAGTGGTATCTCCGGAACCAAGTGGTGGTCTATCAAGCACTTCTGTGCCCCTGTATCTACAAGGAAACGGTGCTCCTTATTCCCGACTCTCATTTCTACGTAGGGTCGTCGCTGATTCACAGGAATAGACACTGGTTCCGACCCCTGTCGTGGGCTGTCCTATCGCAAAAATAACACATCATCCGATGTGTAGTCACCGCTACTGCTATAATACGTGTTTGGTTGTGTATCAAAAATATTCCCATTTCCCCCTCGATGTCCTCCACTCTGATCATTTCTCTGTTGGCCCTGCCTGCCCTGATTTTGGTTCAAAACACTTTGGTTCAATGTCTGGTTCTGTTGTGCTTGGTTTTGGCCATATGATTGGGTTTGAGTACCTCCATTGGTATATCCCTGCTGCTGTTGCATGTTACTTCTGCTTGGGCCGTTCGACCCCTGATGTCCTCTATGAGGCCTTCTCTGACCAAACCCACCTCTATTCTGTAGGTGCGGGCATTGCGCTCGCCAGTGTCCTTCCTCCTTGCAGTACGCACATTGATTTAATCCCAATGACACCCCATGCATATTATTCAAATTTCCCCGGCCTTGTGCATTACCTCTACCTCTATTGTATCCAATGACCTGCTGCAGTAATACCCCTACTATCGTTTGCATCGCTTCCTTCCTCATCTCCAATGGGTACCCATTACATATCTCACTTACTTCTTTTACTGACGTTCTTTTGTTCGACATCCATCGCATTGTTTCCCCCTACCCATACCTACAATCTTTGTTTATCGCCTATCTGTCCCGGTACCGGCAAATGCTTTGTACCACCTGGAAAAACTCTCGGCCATAATTTTTTTATACTCAACCTTGACGCCTCCTTCCTACCTTTCTTAATAAACTCTCTACTATACTCAGGTGTAGCAAACATTTCAGCATATCTGTCTTCCATTTAATTTTTTACTTCAATCAGTCTGTGCACATGTTTTCTTACATCCTCATCTCTTTGCTCACTGCGTGCTAACTTATTCAAATCTAACAACCGCTGTGGCGGTAAATTCCCAAGTATCTTTTTCCATTCTCCCACCAGAATTTCCCCCATGCATTCCAACACTACCTGTCTCTCGTCTCTTCTTCGGTTACCATACAATGAGGCCAATGCTGCCGTCTCATCATTTCCTTCCATGTACATTTCTGCCTCTTGTCGTAATTCAATCTTTCTCTCTTTGCTGATTGCGCTTCGAGTAACCCGTCCAAATCCTGTTCCTTCAGCCCCGCCTCTCGCCTCCCCAGTCTCAATCTCGACTTCGGGAGGGGCGGATGGTGCTGAATCTGTCTCTAGAGTGGGAGATGCGGATGGGACAAGTGACACAGGTGACATCTGTGAAGGGCCTTGCTGGGTGCTGGGAAATTGTGTGTCCGCGGTCTGCGCTTATGGGAGTGCTCGTGCTGTGGGCGGGGCTTGGGTTAACGCTTGCGTGAGGGGAAGTGCTCGGGCTGCGGAAGGGGGTATGAGAGCTATTGGTTGGGCCCGCGCAGTCACTGCTGGCGTGTTTGGTTTCGATTCTGGTTTTGGGCCTCGACTCGTGTTAGTTAACAAATGTTCCATTAATTCATCTGCTATGTGTAGTTCCCGCTGCGGGTATATTCTGTCTATGTTCATCTGGCCCCGTCTCCCTTCCCGTCTTAGACTTTTAGTCCACTCCTCCTCTTCCTTTTCTTCTGCTATCTCAAACTTCGTTTTATGCCTACGCGCATGCTTCTCTCTACTCCTTAGTCAGATCATCGCTTCCCTTCTCCAATCTTTGACGGGCTCAAAAGCTACAGGTCGTGCTTTCTTTCTAATCAGCACCTTCTCCAGGATATCTATCCTCCCCATCTCAAAACTACCATTAATCGGCCACTGATGGTCGGGCTGCTTTCTAGTTTGCCTATGCCAAATTTCACAAAATATTATCGCACCCACACCATATTTCGCATACATATCATAAGCCGGCATTCCCCCAGGCGGTGCACTTTGGCCATATTCTAAGGACTGTCTACCGCAGCTGAAAAGCCCTGCTAAAGTGGACAGTACTCCAGGCATGCTTCTTTAACCTTCCCCTTTGGTTAGCCACTTTTACCTGGACGTTTGAGTTTGCAAAATCAACACTCTACCAAAAATCAGGTTTCTCTTTGAATCGGGGAATGACTCACCTGATAAAACAAGTCGCCTGTTCTAACACAACCTCTCCCCACGTCATGTCTGCGCTTCTCTGGCTTCTGCCTCGTCTCGGGACCTTCGCCTCCTTTGCCCTCTGGCCCGGTACGTCGATCAGGGATCAGATGTGTGCAGATCTGCGGAAGGAATCTCTCCTCTCTTCTACAGGGCGCCCCGTACACTTCTTGATCCTGTCTCGACCGTCCCGTCCTCGCCGTTCTTCAGCCTTTACTCCATTACAACGTATACGATGGGGCAAGTGGGGGAGGGTCCCTAATCGGGCGCCATCTTGAAAGGGGCCTCTAGGGGTCCCTCGTGCTATGGAAACAAGGCAATGACCATACACGAAAAGATGCGCCAGACACGAGGTTTCAAATTCCCAATGCTAGGGTTTATTGCAAGCAAAAGATAATATCAATTGGCCAATTCTGATCTTACGCCCTGCGACGTGAGTTTCCTAGACCTCGAGGGACGTAAGAGCACGAATTACGTACATCAGTTACTTATATACAAAATGCATAACATACAATCAGCAAAGTCATGTTCAACACCCCTCTGTATTAAGTTCCTTTGAACTCGGGATGACGATGGACATATCCGACGAGTATGACGATTATAATGCTTTCGATGTCTATTCTAGTAACAATGTGCAATTTAGAAAGTGCGGAGGCATCTTTTAGAACACGGTGGTTCTGTTCTTGGAAGCAATCTGTAAACGGGGGAAGAGCCACATTCCAAGCTTTTACTATCTATGAGGTACAATTCGTGTCCTGGTAGCCGACACGTTCTAAAGGGTTTTGCGAAGGGGGGCCGTAAGAGAAGCATAATTCAAGCCTTTAACTGTATTATTCTAACATATTCTACCATCGTACGAGACTGGCTGGAAGCTGTGAAGTGATTAAATGCCCTGCAGCTTCCTCCCAAGGCTACAGAGAGGGAGCGTGGGCATTCCTCTCTGGGCTACTCATGAGGAGTTTCAGCAAACTCTTCAGTCCCGCGACCTTGTCCCTTCATATTCAGACAACAATGTTAACAGTTGAGCAGAGTAAGCCGAATTCGCAAGAATTGCAAGCTGCAAAGCAGTTTTTAGACAAAAAGCAATGAGCAATGGTTAACAAGCAAAATGGTGATTCTTGCTACATTTAAAATGGCCGCTCGTCAGTCAAGCATAGCAGTTTATATTTCTATAATTTGGTGCATAAGGCGGTTGGCGCACGGCCATCAAGTTACATCTATCATTCAAATGAAGGATATTCATTTTTCCAGATTGACAGTAGCATGAGGAGTCAGATGTCTGGCAGGAGAAGAAGGAGCACGAGGAGGCAGAGATGCAAGGGCAGCGGGATGGGAGCATGAGGAGTCTTGTGTCTGGCAGAAGGAAAAAGAATACAGGGAGCCAGAGATGCACGGGCAGCGGGATGGAAGCATGAGGAGTCCGGTTTCTGGCAGGAGGAAAAAGAAAACAGGGAGCCAGAGATGCAAGGGCAGCGGGATGGGAGCATGAGGAGTCCGATGTGTGGCAGGAGAAAAAGGACCACAAGGAGGCAGAGATGCAAGGGCAGCAGGATGGAAGCATGAGGAGTCAGGTGGAGAAGGAGCATGAGGAGGCAGAGATGCAAGGGCAGCGGGATGGGAGCAAGAGGAGTCGGATGTCTGACAGGAGAAGGAACACGAGGAGGCAGCGATGCAAGGGCAGCGGGATGGGAGCATGAGGAGTCGGATGTCTGGCAGGAGGAGAAGGATCACGAGGAGGCAGAGATGCAAGGGCAGTGGGATGGGAGCATGAGGAGTCAGGTGGAGAAGGAGCACGAGGAGGCAGAGATGCAAGGGCAGCGGGATGGGAGCATGAGGAGTCGGATGTCTGGCAGGAGGAAAATGAGCACGAGGAGGCAGAGATGCAAGGGCATTGGGATGGGAGCATGAGGAGTCGGATGTCTGGCAGGAGGAGAAGGAGCACGAGGAGGCAGAGATGCAAGGGCAGCGGGATGGGAGCATGAGGAGTGCTGTGTCTGGCAGGAGGAGAAGGAGCACGAGTAGGCAGAGATGCAAAGGCAGCGGGATGGGAGCATGAGGAGTCAGATGTCTGGTAGGAGGAGAAGGAACACGAGGAGACAGAGATGCAAGGGCAGCGGGATGGGAGCATGAGGAGTCAGGTGGAGAAGGTGCACGAGGAGGCAGAGATGCAAGGGCAGCGGGATGGGAGCATGAGGAGTCGGATATCTAGCAAGAGGAGAAGGAACACCATGAGGCAGAGATGCAAGGGCAGCGGGATGGGAGCTTGAGGAGTCGGATGGAGAAGGAGCAAGAGGAGGCAGAGATGCAAGGGCAGCGGGATGGGAACATGAGGAGTCAGGTGGTGAAGGAGCACGAGGAGGCAGAGATGCAAGGGCAGCGGGATGGGAGCATGAGGAGTCGGATGTCTGGCAGGAGGAGAAGGAATGAGGAGGCAGAGGTGCAAGGGCAGCGGGATGGGAACATGAGGAGTCAGGTGGTGAAGGAGCACGAGGAGGCAGAGATGCAAGGGCAGCGGGATGGGAGCATGAGGAGTCGGATGTCTGGCAGGAGAAGAAGGAATGAGGAGGCAGAGGTGCAAGGGCAGCGGGAAGGGAGTGTGAGGAGTTGGATGTCTGGCCGTAGGAGAAGGAACACGAGGAGGCAGAGATGCAAGGGCAGCGGGATGGGAGCATGAGGAGTCAGGTGGAGAAAGAGCACGAGGAGGCAGAGATGCAAGGGCAGCGGGATGGGAGCATGAAGAGTCGGTTGTCGGGCAGGAGGAGAAGGAACGAGGAGGCAGAGGTGCAAGGGCAGCGGGATGGGAGCATGAGTAGTCGGATGTCTGGCAGGAGGAGAAGGAGCACGAGGAGGCAGAGATGCAAGGGCAGCGGGATGGGAGCATGAGGAGTCGGATGTCTAGCAGGAGAAGGAACACGAGGAGGCAGAGATGCAAGGGCAGCGGGATGGGAGCATGAGGAGTCAGATGTCTGGCAGGAGGAGAAGGATCACGAGGAGGCAGAGATGCAAGGGCAGCGGGATGGGAGCATGAGGAGTGAGGTGGAGAAGGAGCACGAGCAGGCAGAGATGCAAGGACAGCGGGATGGGAGCATGAGGAGTCAGGTGGAGAAGGAGCACGAGGAGGCAGAGATGCAAGGGCAGCGGGATGGGAGCATGAGGAGTCGGATGTCTGGCAGGTGGAGAAGGAGCATGAGGAGGCAGAGATGCTAGGGCAGCGGGTTGGGAGCATGAGGAGTTGGATGTCTGGTAGGATGAGAAGGAGCATGAGGAGACAGAGATGCAAGGGCAGCGGGATGGGAGCATGAGGAGTACGGTGTCTGGCAGGAGGAGAAGGAGCACGAGTAGGCATAGATGCAAGGGCAGCGGGATGGGAGCATGAGGAGTCAAATGTCTGGTAGGAGGAGAAGGAACATGAGGAGACAGAGATGCAAGGGCAGCGGAATGGGAGCATGAGGAGTCGGATGTCTAGCAGGAGGAGAAGGAACACGAGGAGGCAGAGATGCAAGGGCAGCGGGATGGGAGCATGAGGAGTCAGGTGGAGAAGGTGCACGAGGAGGCAGAGATGCAAGGGCAGCGGGATGGGAGCATGAGGAGTCGGATATCTAGCAAGAGGAGAAGGAACACCAGGAGGCAGAGATGCAAGGGCAGCGGGATGGGAGCTTGAGGAGTCGGATGGAGAAGGAGCAAGAGGAGGCAGAGATGCAAGGGCAGCGGGATGGGAACATGAGGAGTCAGGTGGTGAAGGAGCACGAGGAGGCAGAGATGCAAGGGCAGCGGGATGGGAGCATGAGGAGTCGGATGTCTGGCAGGAGGAGAAGGAATGAGGAGGCAGAGGTGCAAGGGCAGCGGGATGGGAACATGAGGAGTCGGATGTCTGGCAGGAGAAGAAGGAACGAGGAGGCAGAGATGCAAGGGCAGCGGGATGGGAGCATGAGGAGTCGGATGTCTGGCAGGAGAAGAAGGAATGAGGAGGCAGAGGTGCAAGGGCAGCGGGAAGGGAGTGTGAGGAGTTGGATGTCTGGCCGTAGGAGAAGGAACACGAGGAGGCAGAGATGCAAGGGCAGCGGGATGGGAGCATGAGGAGTCAGGTGGAGAAAGAGCACGAGGAGGCAGAGATGCAAGGGCAGCGGGATGGGAGCATGAAGAGTCGGTTGTCGGGCAGGAGGAGAAGGAACGAGGAGGCAGAGGTGCAAGGGCAGCGGGATGGGAGCATGAGTAGTCGGATGTCTGGCAGGAGGAGAAGGAGCACGAGGAGGCAGAGATGCAAGGGCAGCGGGATGGGAGCATGAGGAGTCGGATGTCTAGCAGGAGAAGGAACACGAGGAGGCAGAGATGCAAGGGCAGCGGGATGGGAGCATGAGGAGTCAGATGTCTGGCAGGAGGAGAAGGATCACGAGGAGGCAGAGATGCAAGGGCAGCGGGATGGGAGCATGAGGAGTCAGGTGGAGAAGGAGCACGAGCAGGCAGAGATGCAAGGACAGCGGGATGGGAGCATGAGGAGTCAGGTGGAGAAGGAGCACGAGGAGGCAGAGATGCAAGGGCAGCGGGATGGGAGCATGAGGAGTCGGATGTCTGGCAGGTGGAGAAGGAGCATGAGGAGGCAGAGATGCTAGGGCAGCGGGTTGGGAGCATGAGGAGTTGGATGTCTGGTAGGATGAGAAGGAGCATGAGGAGGCAGAGATGCAAGGGCAGCGGGATGGGAGCACGAGGAGTACGGTGTCTGGCAGGAGGAGAAGGAGCACGAGTAGGCATAGATGCAAGGGCAGCGGGATGGGAGCATGAGGAGTCAAATGTCTGGTAGGAGGAGAAGGAACATGAGGAGACAGAGATGCAAGGGCAGCGGAATGGGAGCATGAGGAGTCGGATGTCTAGCAGGAGGAGAAGGAACACGAGGAGGCAGAGATGCAAGGGCAGCGGGATGGGAGCATGAGGAGTCAGGTGGAGAAGGAGCACGAGGAGGCAGAGATGCAAGGGCAGCAGGCTGGGAGCATGAGGAGTCGGATGTCTAGCAGGAGGAGAAGGAACATGAGGAGACAGAGATGCAAGGGCAGCGGAATGGGAGCATGAGGAGTCGGATGTCTAGCAGGAGGAGAAGGAACACGAGGAGGCAGAGATGCAAGGGCAGCGGGATGGGAGCATGAGGAGTCAGGTGGAGAAGGAGCACGAGGAGGCAGAGATGCAAGGGCAGCAGGATGGGAGCATGAGGAGTCGGATGTCTAGCAGGAGGAGAAGGAACACGAAGAGACAGAGATGCAAGGGCAGCGGGATGGGAGCATGAGAAGTCAGGTGGAGAAAGTGCACGAGGAGGCAGAGATGCAAGGGCAGCGGGATGGGAGCATGAGGAGTCGGATATCTAGCAGGAGGAGAAGGAACATGAGGAGGCAGAGATGCAAGGGCAGCGGGATGGGAGCTTGAGGAGTCGGATGGCGAAGGAGCAAGAGGAGGCAGATGTGCAAGGGCAGCGGGATGGGAGCATGAGGAGTCAGGTGTCTGGCAGGAGGAGAAGAAGCACGAGGAGGCAGAGATGCAAGGGCAGCTGGATGGCAGCATGAGGAGTCAGGTGTCTGGCAGGAGGAGAAGGAGCACAAGTAGGCAGAGATGCAAGGGCAGCGGGATGGGAGCATGAGGAGTCAGATGTCTGGCAGGAGGAGAAGGAGCATGAGGAGGCAGAGATGCAAGGGCAGCGGGATGGGAGCATAAGGAGTCAGATGTCTGGTAGGAGGATAAGGAACACGAGGAGGCAGAGATTCAAGGGCAGCGGGATGGGGCATGAGGAGTCAGGTGGAGAAGGAGCACGAGGAGGCAGAGATGCAAGGGCAGCGGGATGGGAGCATGAGGAGTCAGGTGGAGAAGGAGCACGAGAAGGCAGAGATGCAAGGGCAGCGGGATGGGAGCATGAGGAGTCAGGTGGAGAAGGAGCACGAGAAGGCAGAGATGCAAGGGCAGCGGGATGGGAGCATGAGGAGTCGGATGTCTGGCAGGAGGAGAAGGAATGAGGAGGCAGAGATGCAAGGGCAGCCGGATGGGAGCATGAGGAGTCGGATGTCTGGCTGTAGGAGAACAACAAGAGGAAGCAGAGATGCACGGGCAGCGGGATGGGAGCATGAGGAGTCAGGTGGAGAAGGAGCACGAGGAGGCAGAGATGCAAGGGCAGCGGGATGGGAGCATGAGGAGTCAGGTGGAGAAGGAGCACGAGAAGGCAGAGATGCAAGGGCAGCGGGATGGGAGCATGAGGAGTCAGATGTCTGGCTGTAGGAGAACAACAAGAGGAAGCAGAGATGCACGGGCAGCGGGATGGGAGCATGAGGAGTCAGGTGGAGAAGGAGCACGAGGAGGCAGAGATGCAAGGGCAGCGGGATGGGAGCATGAGGAGTCAGGTGGAGAAGGAGCACGAGAAGGCAGAGATGCAAGGGCAGCGGGATGGGAGCATGAGGAGTCGGATGTCTGGCAGGAGGAGAAGGAATGAGGAGGCAGAGATGCAAGGGCAGCCGGATGGGAGCATGAGGAGTCGGATGTCTGGCAGGAGGAGAAGGAGCACGAGGAGGCAGAGATGCAAGGGCAGCGTGATGGGAGCATGAGGAGTCGGATGTCTGGCAGGAGAAGGAACACGAGGAGGCAGAGATGCAAGGGCAGCGGGATGGGAGCATGAGGAGTTGGATGTCTGGCAGGAGGAGAAGGATCACGGGGAGGCAGAGATGCAAGGGCAGCGGGATGGGAGCATGAGGAGTCAAGTAGAGAACGAGCACGAGGAGGCAGAGATGCAAAGGCAGCGGGATGGGAGCATGAGGAGTCAGATGTCTGGCAGGAGGAGAAGGAGCACGAGGAGGCAGAGATGCAAGGGCAGCAGGATGGGAGCATGAGGAGTGCAGTGTCTGGCAGGAGGAGAAGGAGCACGAGTAGGCAGAGATGCAAGGGCAGCAGGATGGGAGCATGAGGAGTCAGATGTCTGGTAGGAGGAGAAGGAACACGAGGAGGCAGAGATGCAAGGGCAGCGGGATGGGAGCATGAGGTGTCAGGTGGAGAAGGTGCACGAGGAGGCAGAGATGCAAGGGCAGCGGGATGGGAGCATGAGGAGTCGGATGTCTAGCAGGAGGAGAAGGAACACGAAGAGACAGAGATGCAAGGGCAGCAGGATGGGAGCATGAGAAGTCAGGTGGAGAAGGTGCACGAGGAGGCAGAGATGCAAGGGCAGCGGGATGGGAGCATGAGGAGTCGGATATCTAGCAGGAGGAGAAGGAACATGAGGAGGCAGAGATGCAAGGGCAGCGGGATGGGAGCTTGAAGAGTCGGATGGAGAATGAGCAAGAGGAGGCAGAGATGCAAGGGCAGCGGGATGGGAGCATGAGGAGTCAGGTGTCTGGCAGGAGGAGAAGAAGCACAGGAGGCAGAGATGCAAGGGCAGCGGGATGGCAGCATGAGGAGTCAGGTGTCTGGCAGGAGGAGAAGGAGCACAAGGAGGCAGAGATGCAAGGGCAGCGGGATGGGAGCATGAGGAGTCAGATGTCTGGCAGGAGGAGAAGGAGCATGAGGAGGCAGAGATGCAAGGGCAGCAGGATGGGAGCATGAGGAGTCAGGTGGTGAAGGAGCACGAGGAGGCAGAGATGCAAGGGCAGCGGGATGGGAGCATGAGGAGTCGGATGTCTGGCAGGAGGAGAAGGAACGAGGAGGCAGAGGTGCAAGGGCAGTGGGATGGGAGCGTGAGGAGTCAGATGTCTGGCTGTAGGAGAACAACAAGAGGAAGCAGAGATGCACGGGCAGCGGGATGGGAGCATGAGGAGTCAGGTGGAGAAGGAGCACGAGGAGGCAGAGATGCAAGGGCAGCGGGATGGGAGCATGAGGAGTCAGGTGGAGAAGGAGCACGAGAAGGCAGAGATGCAAGGGCAGCGGGATGGGAGCATGAAGAGTCGGTTGTCGGGCAGGAGGAGAAGGAACGAGGAGGCAGAGGTGCAAGGGCAGCGGGATGGGAGCATGAGTAGTCGGATGTCTGGCAGGAGGAGAAGGAGCACGAGGAGGCAGAGATGCAAGGGCAGCGGGATGGGAGCATGAGGAGTCGGATGTCTAGCAGGAGAAGGAACACGAGGAGGCAGAGATGCAAGGGCAGCGGGATGGGAGCATGAGGAGTCAGATGTCTGGCAGGAGGAGAAGGATCACGAGGAGGCAGAGATGCAAGGGCAGCGGGATGGGAGCATGAGGAGTGAGGTGGAGAAGGAGCACGAGCAGGCAGAGATGCAAGGACAGCGGGATGGGAGCATGAGGAGTCAGGTGGAGAAGGAGCACGAGGAGGCAGAGATGCAAGGGCAGCGGGATGGGAGCATGAGGAGTCGGATGTCTGGCAGGTGGAGAAGGAGCATGAGGAGGCAGAGATGCTAGGGCAGCGGGTTGGGAGCATGAGGAGTTGGATGTCTGGTAGGATGAGAAGGAGCATGAGGAGGCAGAGATGCAAGGGCAGCGGGATGGGAGCATGAGGAGTACGGTGTCTGGCAGGAGGAGAAGGAGCACGAGTAGGCATAGATGCAAGGGCAGCGGGATGGGAGCATGAGGAGTCAAATGTCTGGTAGGAGGAGAAGGAACATGAGGAGACAGAGATGCAAGGGCAGCGGAATGGGAGCATGAGGAGTCGGATGTCTAGCAGGAGGAGAAGGAACACGAGGAGGCAGAGATGCAAGGGCAGCGGGATGGGAGCATGAGGAGTCAGGTGGAGAAGGTGCACGAGGAGGCAGAGATGCAAGGGCAGCGGGATGGGAGCATGAGGAGTCGGATATCTAGCAAGAGGAGAAGGAACACCAGGAGGCAGAGATGCAAGGGCAGCGGGATGGGAGCTTGAGGAGTCGGATGGAGAAGGAGCAAGAGGAGGCAGAGATGCAAGGGCAGCGGGATGGGAACATGAGGAGTCAGGTGGTGAAGGAGCACGAGGAGGCAGAGATGCAAGGGCAGCGGGATGGGAGCATGAGGAGTCGGATGTCTGGCAGGAGGAGAAGGAATGAGGAGGCAGAGGTGCAAGGGCAGCGGGATGGGAACATGAGGAGTCGGATGTCTGGCAGGAGAAGAAGGAACGAGGAGGCAGAGATGCAAGGGCAGCGGGATGGGAGCATGAGGAGTCGGATGTCTGGCAGGAGAAGAAGGAATGAGGAGGCAGAGGTGCAAGGGCAGCGGGAAGGGAGTGTGAGGAGTTGGATGTCTGGCCGTAGGAGAAGGAACACGAGGAGGCAGAGATGCAAGGGCAGCGGGATGGGAGCATGAGGAGTCAGGTGGAGAAAGAGCACGAGGAGGCAGAGATGCAAGGGCAGCGGGATGGGAGCATGAAGAGTCGGTTGTCGGGCAGGAGGAGAAGGAACGAGGAGGCAGAGGTGCAAGGGCAGCGGGATGGGAGCATGAGTAGTCGGATGTCTGGCAGGAGGAGAAGGAGCACGAGGAGGCAGAGATGCAAGGGCAGCGGGATGGGAGCATGAGGAGTCGGATGTCTAGCAGGAGAAGGAACACGAGGAGGCAGAGATGCAAGGGCAGCGGGATGGGAGCATGAGGAGTCAGATGTCTGGCAGGAGGAGAAGGATCACGAGGAGGCAGAGATGCAAGGGCAGCGGGATGGGAGCATGAGGAGTCAGGTGGAGAAGGAGCACGAGCAGGCAGAGATGCAAGGACAGCGGGATGGGAGCATGAGGAGTCAGGTGGAGAAGGAGCACGAGGAGGCAGAGATGCAAGGGCAGCGGGATGGGAGCATGAGGAGTCGGATGTCTGGCAGGTGGAGAAGGAGCATGAGGAGGCAGAGATGCTAGGGCAGCGGGTTGGGAGCATGAGGAGTTGGATGTCTGGTAGGATGAGAAGGAGCATGAGGAGGCAGAGATGCAAGGGCAGCGGGATGGGAGCATGAGGAGTACGGTGTCTGGCAGGAGGAGAAGGAGCACGAGTAGGCATAGATGCAAGGGCAGCGGGATGGGAGCATGAGGAGTCAAATGTCTGGTAGGAGGAGAAGGAACATGAGGAGACAGAGATGCAAGGGCAGCGGAATGGGAGCATGAGGAGTCGGATGTCTAGCAGGAGGAGAAGGAACACGAGGAGGCAGAGATGCAAGGGCAGCGGGATGGGAGCATGAGGAGTCAGGTGGAGAAGGAACACGAGGAGGCAGAGATGCAAGGGCAGCAGGCTGGGAGCATGAGGAGTCGGATGTCTAGCAGGAGGAGAAGGAACATGAGGAGACAGAGATGCAAGGGCAGCGGAATGGGAGCATGAGGAGTCGGATGTCTAGCAGGAGGAGAAGGAACACGAGGAGGCAGAGATGCAAGGGCAGCGGGATGGGAGCATGAGGAGTCAGGTGGAGAAGGAGCACGAGGAGGCAGAGATGCAAGGGCAGCAGGATGGGAGCATGAGGAGTCGGATGTCTAGCAGGAGGAGAAGGAACACGAAGAGACAGAGATGCAAGGGCAGCGGGATGGGAGCATGAGAAGTCAGGTGGAGAAAGTGCACGAGGAGGCAGAGATGCAAGGGCAGCGGGATGGGAGCATGAGGAGTCGGATATCTAGCAGGAGGAGAAGGAACATGAGGAGGCAGAGATGCAAGGGCAGCGGGATGGGAGCTTGAGGAGTCGGATGGCGAAGGAGCAAGAGGAGGCAGATATGCAAGGGCAGCGGGATGGGAGCATGAGGAGTCAGGTGTCTGGCAGGAGGAGAAGAAGCACGAGGAGGCAGAGATGCAAGGGCAGCTGGATGGCAGCATGAGGAGTCAGGTGTCTGGCAGGAGGAGAAGGAGCACAAGTAGGCAGAGATGCAAGGGCAGCGGGATGGGAGCATGAGGAGTCAGATGTCTGGCAGGAGGAGAAGGAGCATGAGGAGGCAGAGATGCAAGGGCAGCGGGATGGGAGCATAAGGAGTCAGATGTCTGGTAGGAGGATAAGGAACACGAGGAGGCAGAGATTCAAGGGCAGCGGGATGGGGCATGAGGAGTCAGGTGGAGAAGGAGCACGAGGAGGCAGAGATGCAAGGGCAGCGGGATGGGAGCATGAGGAGTCAGGTGGAGAAGGAGCACGAGAAGGCAGAGATGCAAGGGCAGCGGGATGGGAGCATGAGGAGTCAGGTGGAGAAGGAGCACGAGAAGGCAGAGATGCAAGGGCAGCGGGATGGGAGCATGAGGAGTCGGATGTCTGGCAGGAGGAGAAGGAATGAGGAGGCAGAGATGCAAGGGCAGCCGGATGGGAGCATGAGGAGTCGGATGTCTGGCTGTAGGAGAACAACAAGAGGAAGCAGAGATGCACGGGCAGCGGGATGGGAGCATGAGGAGTCAGGTGGAGAAGGAGCACGAGGAGGCAGAGATGCAAGGGCAGCGGGATGGGAGCATGAGGAGTCAGGTGGAGAAGGAGCACGAGAAGGCAGAGATGCAAGGGCAGCGGGATGGGAGCATGAGGAGTCAGATGTCTGGCTGTAGGAGAACAACAAGAGGAAGCAGAGATGCACGGGCAGCGGGATGGGAGCATGAGGAGTCAGGTGGAGAAGGAGCACGAGGAGGCAGAGATGCAAGGGCAGCGGGATGGGAGCATGAGGAGTCAGGTGGAGAAGGAGCACGAGAAGGCAGAGATGCAAGGGCAGCGGGATGGGAGCATGAGGAGTCGGATGTCTGGCAGGAGGAGAAGGAATGAGGAGGCAGAGATGCAAGGGCAGCCGGATGGGAGCATGAGGAGTCGGATGTCTGGCAGGAGGAGAAGGAGCACGAGGAGGCAGAGATGCAAGGGCAGCGTGATGGGAGCATGAGGAGTCGGATGTCTGGCAGGAGAAGGAACACGAGGAGGCAGAGATGCAAGGGCAGCGGGATGGGAGCATGAGGAGTTGGATGTCTGGCAGGAGGAGAAGGATCACGGGGAGGCAGAGATGCAAGGGCAGCGGGATGGGAGCATGAGGAGTCAAGTAGAGAACGAGCACGAGGAGGCAGAGATGCAAAGGCAGCGGGATGGGAGCATGAGGAGTCAGATGTCTGGCAGGAGGAGAAGGAGCACGAGGAGGCAGAGATGCAAGGGCAGCAGGATGGGAGCATGAGGAGTGCAGTGTCTGGCAGGAGGAGAAGGAGCACGAGTAGGCAGAGATGCAAGGGCAGCAGGATGGGAGCATGAGGAGTCAGATGTCTGGTAGGAGGAGAAGGAACACGAGGAGGCAGAGATGCAAGGGCAGCGGGATGGGAGCATGAGGTGTCAGGTGGAGAAGGTGCACGAGGAGGCAGAGATGCAAGGGCAGCGGGATGGGAGCATGAGGAGTCGGATGTCTAGCAGGAGGAGAAGGAACACGAAGAGACAGAGATGCAAGGGCAGCAGGATGGGAGCATGAGAAGTCAGGTCGAGAAGGTGCACGAGGAGGCAGAGATGCAAGGGCAGCGGGATGGGAGCATGAGGAGTCGGATATCTAGCAGGGGGAGAAGGAACATGAGGAGGCAGAGATGCAAGGGCAGCGGGATGGGAGCTTGAAGAGTCGGATGGAGAATGAGCAAGAGGAGGCAGAGATGCAAGGGCAGCGGGATGGGAGCATGAGGAGTCAGGTGTCTGGCAGGAGGAGAAGAAGCACAGGAGGCAGAGATGCAAGGGCAGCGGGATGGCAGCATGAGGAGTCAGGTGTCTGGCAGGAGGAGAAGGAGCACAAGGAGGCAGAGATGCAAGGGCAGCGGGATGGGAGCATGAGGAGTCAGATGTCTGGCAGGAGGAGAAGGAGCATGAGGAGGCAGAGATGCAAGGGCAGCAGGATGGGAGCATGAGGAGTCAGGTGGTGAAGGAGCACGAGGAGGCAGAGATGCAAGGGCAGCGGGATGGGAGCATGAGGAGTCGGATGTCTGGCAGGAGGAGAAGGAACGAGGAGGCAGAGGTGCAAGGGCAGTGGGATGGGAGCGTGAGGAGTCAGATGTCTGGCTGTAGGAGAACAACAAGAGGAAGCAGAGATGCACGGGCAGCGGGATGGGAGCATGAGGAGTCAGGTGGAGAAGGAGCACGAGGAGGCAGAGATGCAAGGGCAGCGGGATGGGAGCATGAGGAGTCAGGTGGAGAAGGAGCACGAGAAGGCAGAGATGCAAGGGCAGCGGGATGGGAGCATGAAGAGTCGGTTGTCGGGCAGGAGGAGAAGGAACGAGGAGGCAGAGGTGCAAGGGGAGCGGGATGGGAGCATGAGTAGTCGGATGTCTGGCAGGAGGAGAAGGAGCACGAGGAGGCAGAGATGCAAGGGCAGCGGGATGGGAGCATGAGGAGTCGGATGTCTAGCAGGAGAAGGAACACGAGGAGGCAGAGATGCAAGGGCAGCGGGATGGGAGCATGAGGAGTCAGATGTCTGGCAGGAGGAGAAGGATCACGAGGAGGCAGAGATGCAAGGGCAGCGGGATGGGAGCATGAGGAGTCAGGTGGAGAAGGAGCACGAGCAGGCAGAGATGCAAGGACAGCGGGATGGGAGCATGAGGAGTCAGGTGGAGAAGGAGCACGAGGAGGCAGAGATGCAAGGGCAGCGGGATGGGAGCATGAGGAGTCGGATGTCTGGCAGGTGGAGAAGGAGCATGAGGAGGCAGAGATGCTAGGGCAGCGGGTTGGGAGCATGAGGAGTTGGATGTCTGGTAGGATGAGAAGGAGCATGAGGAGGCAGAGATGCAAGGGCAGCGGGATGGGAGCATGAGGAGTACGGTGTCTGGCAGGAGGAGAAGGAGCACGAGTAGGCATAGATGCAAGGGCAGCGGGATGGGAGCATGAGGAGTCAAATGTCTGGTAGGAGGAGAAGGAACATGAGGAGACAGAGATGCAAGGGCAGCGGAATGGGAGCATGAGGAGTCGGATGTCTAGCAGGAGGAGAAGGAACACGAGGAGGCAGAGATGCAAGGGCAGCGGGATGGGAGCATGAGGAGTCAGGTGGAGAAGGAGCACGAGGAGGCAGAGATGCAAGGGCAGCAGGCTGGGAGCATGAGGAGTCGGATGTCTAGCAGGAGGAGAAGGAACATGAGGAGACAGAGATGCAAGGGCAGCGGAATGGAAGCATGAGGAGTCGGATGTCTAGCAGGAGGAGAAGGAACACGAGGAGGCAGAGATGCAAGGGCAGCGGGATGGGAGCATGAGGAGTCAGGTGGAGAAGGAGCACGAGGAGGCAGAGATGCAAGGGCAGCAGGATGGGAGCATGAGGAGTCGAATGTCTAGCAGGAGGAGAAGGAACACGAAGAGACAGAGATGCAAGGGCAGCGGGATGGGAGCATGAGAAGTCAGGTGGAGAAAGTGCACGAGGAGGCAGAGATGCAAGGGCAGCGGGATGGGAGCATGAGGAGTCGGATATCTAGCAGGAGGAGAAGGAACATGAGGAGGCAGAGATGCAAGGGCAGCGGGATGGGAGCTTGAGGAGTCGGATGGCGAAGGAGCAAGAGGAGGCAGATGTGCAAGGGCAGCGGGATGGGAGCATGAGGAGTCAGGTGTCTGGCAGGAGGAGAAGAAGCACGAGGAGGCAGAGATGCAAGGGCAGCTGGATGGCAGCATGAGGAGTCAGGTGTCTGGCAGGAGGAGAAGGAGCACAAGTAGGCAGAGATGCAAGGGCAGCGGGATGGGAGCATGAGGAGTCAGATGTCTGGCAGGAGGAGAAGGAGCATGAGGAGGCAGAGATGCAAGGGCAGCGGGATGGGAGCATAAGGAGTCAGATGTCTGGTAGGAGGATAAGGAACACGAGGAGGCAGAGATTCAAGGGCAGCGGGATGGGGCATGAGGAGTCAGGTGGAGAAGGAGCACGAGGAGGCAGAGATGCAAGGGCAGCGGGATGGGAGCATGAGGAGTCAGGTGGAGAAGGAGCACGAGAAGGCAGAGATGCAAGGGCAGCGGGATGGGAGCATGAGGAGTCAGGTGGAGAAGGAGCACGAGAAGGCAGAGATGCAAGGGCAGCGGGATGGGAGCATGAGGAGTCGGATGTCTGGCAGGAGGAGAAGGAATGAGGAGGCAGAGATGCAAGGGCAGCCGGATGGGAGCATGAGGAGTCGGATGTCTGGCTGTAGGAGAACAACAAGAGGAAGCAGAGATGCACGGGCAGCGGGATGGGAGCATGAGGAGTCAGGTGGAGAAGGAGCACGAGGAGGCAGAGATGCAAGGGCAGCGGGATGGGAGCATGAGGAGTCAGGTGGAGAAGGAGCACGAGAAGGCAGAGATGCAAGGGCAGCGGGATGGGAGCATGAGGAGTCAGATGTCTGGCTGTAGGAGAACAACAAGAGGAAGCAGAGATGCACGGGCAGCGGGATGGGAGCATGAGGAGTCAGGTGGAGAAGGAGCACGAGGAGGCAGAGATGCAAGGGCAGCGGGATGGGAGCATGAGGAGTCAGGTGGAGAAGGAGCACGAGAAGGCAGAGATGCAAGGGCAGCGGGATGGGAGCATGAGGAGTCGGATGTCTGGCAGGAGGAGAAGGAATGAGGAGGCAGAGATGCAAGGGCAGCCGGATGGGAGCATGAGGAGTCGGATGTCTGGCAGGAGGAGAAGGAGCACGAGGAGGCAGAGATGCAAGGGCAGCGTGATGGGAGCATGAGGAGTCGGATGTCTGGCAGGAGAAGGAACACGAGGAGGCAGAGATGCAAGGGCAGCGGGATGGGAGCATGAGGAGTTGGATGTCTGGCAGGAGGAGAAGGATCACGGGGAGGCAGAGATGCAAGGGCAGCGGGATGGGAGCATGAGGAGTCAAGTAGAGAACGAGCACGAGGAGGCAGAGATGCAAAGGCAGCGGGATGGGAGCATGAGGAGTCAGATGTCTGGCAGGAGGAGAAGGAGCACGAGGAGGCAGAGATGCAAGGGCAGCAGGATGGGAGCATGAGGAGTGCAGTGTCTGGCAGGAGGAGAAGGAGCACGAGTAGGCAGAGATGCAAGGGCAGCAGGATGGGAGCATGAGGAGTCAGATGTCTGGTAGGAGGAGAAGGAACACGAGGAGGCAGAGATGCAAGGGCAGCGGGATGGGAGCATGAGGTGTCAGGTGGAGAAGGTGCACGAGGAGGCAGAGATGCAAGGGCAGCGGGATGGGAGCATGAGGAGTCGGATGTCTAGCAGGAGGAGAAGGAACACGAAGAGACAGAGATGCAAGGGCAGCGGGATGGGAGCATGAGAAGTCAGGTGGAGAAGGTGCACGAGGAGGCAGAGATGCAAGGGCAGCGGGATGGGAGCATGAGGAGTCGGATATCTAGCAGGAGGAGAAGGAACATGAGGAGGCAGAGATGCAAGGGCAGCGGGATGGGAGCTTGAAGAGTCGGATGGAGAATGAGCAAGAGGAGGCAGAGATGCAAGGGCAGCGGGATGGGAGCATGAGGAGTCAGGTGTCTGGCAGGAGGAGAAGAAGCACAGGAGGCAGAGATGCAAGGGCAGCGGGATGGCAGCATGAGGAGTCAGGTGTCTGGCAGGAGGAGAAGGAGCACAAGGAGGCAGAGATGCAAGGGCAGCGGGATGGGAGCATGAGGAGTCAGATGTCTGGCAGGAGGAGAAGGAGCATGAGGAGGCAGAGATGCAAGGGCAGCAGGATGGGAGCATGAGGAGTCAGGTGGTGAAGGAGCACGAGGAGGCAGAGATGCAAGGGCAGCGGGATGGGAGCATGAGGAGTCGGATGTCTGGCAGGAGGAGAAGGAACGAGGAGGCAGAGGTGCAAGGGCAGTGGGATGGGAGCGTGAGGAGTCAGATGTCTGGCTGTAGGAGAACAACAAGAGGAAGCATAGATGCACGGGCAGCGGGATGGGAGCATGAGGAGTCAGGTGGAGAAGGAGCACGAGGAGGCAGAGATGCAAGGGCAGCGGGATGGGAGCATGAGGAGTCAGGTGGAGAAGGAGCACGAGAAGGCAGAGATGCAAGGGCAGCGGGATGGGAGCATGAGGAGTCGGATGTCTGGCAGGAGGAGAAGGAACGAGGAGGCAGAGATGCAAGGGCAGCAGGATGGGAGCATGAGGAGTCGGATGTCTGGCAGGAGGAGAAGGAGCACGAGGAGGCAGAGATGCGAGGGCAGCGTGATGGGAGCATGAGGAGTCGGATGTCTGGCAGGAGAAGGAACACGAGGAGGCAGAGATGCAAGGGCAGCGGGATGGGAGCATGAGGAGTTGGATGTCTGGCAGGAGGAGAAGGATCACGGGGAGGCAGAGATGCAAGGGCAGCGGGATGGGAGCATGAGGAGTCAAGTAGAGAACGAGGAGGCAGAGATGCAAGGGCAGCGGGATGGCAGCATGAGGAGTCAGATGTCTGGCAGGAGGAGAAGGAACGAGGAGGCAGAGATGCAAGGGCAGCAGGATGGGAGCATGAGGAGTGCAGTGTCTGGCAGGAGGAGAAGGAGCACGAGTAGGCAGAGATGCAAGGGAAGCAGGATGGGAGCATGAGGAGTCAGATGTCTGGTAGGAGGAGAAGGAACACGAGGAGACAGAGATGCAAGGGCAGTGGGATGGGAGCATGAGGAGTCAGGTGGAGAAGGAGCACGAGGAGGCAGAGATGCAAGGGCAGCGGGATGGGAGCATGAGGAGTCGGATGTCTGGCAGGAGGAGAAGGAACGAGTAGGCAGAGGTGCAAGGGCAGTGGGATGGGAGCGTGAGGAGTCAGATGTCTGGCTGTAGGAGAACAACAAGAGGAAGCAGAGATGCACGGGCAGCGGGATGGGAGCATGAGGAGTCAGGTGGAGAAGGAGCACGAGGAGGCAGAGATGCAAGGGCAGCGGGATGGGAGCATGAGGAGTCAGGTGGAGAAGGAGCACGAGAAGGCAGAGATGCAAGGGCAGTGGGATGGGAGCATGAGGAGTCGGATGTCTGGCAGGAAGAGAAGGAACGAGGAGGCAGAGATGTAAGGGCAGCGGGATGGGAGCATGAGGAGTCGGATGTCTGGCAGGAGGAGAAGGAACGAGGAGGCAGAGATGCAAGGGCAGCGGGATGGGAGCTTGATTAGTCGGATGGAGAAGGAGCACGAGGAGGCAGAGATGCAAGGGCAGCGGGATGGGGGCATGAGGAGTCAGGTGGAGAAGGAGCACGAGGAGGCAGAGATGCAAGGGCAGTGGGATGGGAGCATGAGGAGTCAGGTGGAGAAGGAGCACGAGAAGGCAGAGATGCAAGGGCAGAGGGATGGGAGCATGAGGAGTCGGATGTCTGGCAGGAGGAGAAGGAACGAGGAGGCAGAGATGCAAGGGCAGCAGGATGGGAGCATGAGGAGTCGGATGTCTGGCAGGAGGAGAAGGAGCACGAGGAGGCAGAGATGCGAGGGCAGCGTGATGGGAGCATGAGGAGTCGGATGTCTGGCAGGAGAAGGAACACGAGGAGGCAGAGATGCAAGGGCAGCGGGATGGGAGCATGAGGAGTTGGATGTCTGGCAGGAGGAGAAGGATCACGGGGAGGCAGAGATGCAAGGGCAGCGGGAGGGGAGCATGAGGAGTCAAGTAGAGAACGAGCACGAGGAGGCAGAGATGCAAGGGCAGCTGGATGGGAGCATGAGGAGTCAGATGTCTGGCAGGAGCAGAAGGAACGAGGAGGCAGAGATGCAAGGGCAGCAGGATGGGAGCATGAGGAGTCGGATGTCTGGCAGGAGGAGAAGGAGCACGAGGAGGCAGAGATGCAAGGGCAGCAGGATGGGAGCATGAGGAGTGCAGTGTCTGGCAGGAGGAGAAGGAGCACGCGTAGGCAGAGATGCAAGGGCAGCAGGATGGGAGCATGAGGAGTCAGATGTCTGGCAGGAGGAGAAGGAACACGAGGAGACAGAGATGCAAGGGCAGCGGGATGGGAGCATGAGGAGTCAGGTGGAGAAGGTGCACGAGGAGGCAGAGATGCAAGGGCAGCGGGATGGGAGCATGAGGAGTCGGATGTCTAGCAGGAGGAGAAGGAACACGAAGAGAAAGAGATGCAAGGGCAGCGGGATGGGAGCATGAGAAGTCAGGTGGAGAAGGTGCACGAGGAGGCAGAGATGCAAGGGCAGCGGGATGGGAGCATGAAGAGTCGGATATCTAGCAGGAGGAGAAGGAACATGAGGAGGCAGAGATGCAAGGGCAGCGGGATGGGAGCTTGAGGAGTCGGATGGAGAAGGAGCAAGAGGAGGCAGAGATGCAAGGGCAGCGGGATGGGAGCATGAGGAGTCAGGTGTCTGGCAGGAGGAGAAGAGGCACAGGAGGCAGAGATGCAAGGGCAGCGGGATGGCAGCATGAGGAGTCAGGTGTCTGGCAGGAGGAGAAGGAGCACAAGGAGGCAGAGATGCAAGGGCAGTGGGATGGGAGCATGAGGAGTCAGATGTCTGGCAGGAGGAGAAGGAGCATGAGGAGGCAGAGATGCAAGGGCAGCAGGATGGGAGCATGAGGAGTCAGGTGGTGAAGGAGCACGAGGAGGCAGAGATGTAAGGGCAGCGGGATGGGAGCATGAGGAGTCGGATGTCTGGCAGGAGGAGAAGGAACGAGGAGGCAGAGGTGCAAGGGCAGCGGGATGGGAGCATGAGGAGTCAGGTGGAGAAGGAGCACGAGGAGGCAGAGATGCAAGGGCAGCGGGATGGGAGCATGAGGAGTCAGGTGGAGAAGGAGCACGAGAAGGCAGAGATGCAAGGGCAGCGGGATGGGAGCATGAGGAGTCGGTTGTCTGGCAGGAGGAGAAGGAACGAGGAGGCAGAGATGCAAGGGCAGCGGGATGGGAGCATGAGGAGTCGGTCGGGTGTCTGGCAGAAGGAGAAGGAGCATGAGGAGGCAGAGATGCAAGGGCAGCGGGATCGGAGCATGAGGAGTCAGATGTCTGGCAGGAGAAGGAACATGAGGAGGCAGAGATGCAAGGGCAGTGGGATGGGAGCATGAGGAGTCAGAAGTCTGGCAGTAGGAGAAGGATCACGAGGAGGCAGAGATGCAAGGGCAGCGGGATGGGAGCATGAGGAGTCAGGTGTCTGGCAGAAGGAGAAGAAGCATGACGAGGCAGAGATGCAAGGGCAGCGGGATGGCAGCATGAGGAGTCAGGTGTCTGGCAGGAGGAGAAGGAGCACAAGGAGGCAGAGATGCAAGGGCAGCGGGATGGGAGCATGAGGAGTCAGATGTCTGGCAGGGGGAGAAGGAGCATGAGGAGGCAGAGATGTAAGGGCAGCGGGATGGGAGCATAAGGAGTCAGATGTCTGGTAGGAGGATAAGGAACACCAGGAGGCAGAGATGCAAGGGCAGCGGGATGGGGGCATGAGGAGTCAGGTGGAGAAGGAGTACGAGGAGGCAGAGATGCAAGGGCAGCGGGATGGGAGCATGAGGAGTCGGATGTCTGGCAGGAGGAGAAGGAACGAGGAGGCAGAGGTGCAAGGGCAGTGGGATGGGAGCGTGAGGAGTCGGATGTCTGGCCGTAGGAGAAGGAACACGAGGAGGCAGAGATGCAAGGGCAGCGGGATGGGAGCATGAGGAGTCAGGTGGAGAAGGAGCACGAGGAGGCAGAGATGCAAGGGCAGCGGGATGGGAGCATGAGGAGTCAGATGGAGAAGGAGCATGAGGAGGCAGAGATGCAAGGGCAGCGGAATGGGAGCATGAGGAGTCGGATGTCTGGCAGGAGGAGAAGGAAAGAGGAGGCAGAGATGCAAGGGCAGCAGGATGGTAGCATGAGGAGTCGGATGTCTGGCAGGAAGAGAAGGAACGAGGAGGCAGAGATGCAAGGGCAGTGGGTTGGGAGCATGAGGAGTTGGATGTCTGGCAGGAGGAGAAGGAGCATGAGGAGGCAGAGATGCAAGGGCAGCAGGATGGGAGCATGAGGAGTCAGGTGGTGAAGGAGCACGAGGAGGCAGAGATGCAAGGGCAGCGGGATGGGAGCATGAGGAGTCGGATGTCTGGCAGGAGGAGAAGGAACGAGGAGGCAGAGGTGCAAGGGCAGTGGGATGGGAGCGTGAGGAGTCAGATGTCTGGCTGTAGGAGAACAACAAGAGGAAGCAGAGATGCACGGGCAGCGGGATGGGAGCATGAGGAGTCAGGTGGAGAAGGAGCACGAGGAGGCAGAGATGCAAGGGCAGCGGGATGGGAGCATGAGGAGTCAGGTGGAGAAGGAGCATGAGAAGGCAGAGATGCAAGGGCAGCGGGATGGGAGCATGAGGAGTCGGATGTCTGGCAGGAGGAGAAGGAACGAGGAGGCAGAGATGCAAGGGCAGCAGGATGGGAGCATGAGGAGTCGGATGTCTGGCAGGAAGAGAAGGAGCACGAGGAGGCAGAGATGCGAGGGCAGCGTGATGGGAGCATGAGGAGTCGGATGTCTGGCAGGAGAAGGAACACGAGGAGGCAGAGATGCAAGGGCAGCGGGATGGGAGCATGAGGAGTTGGATGTCTGGCAGGAGGAGAAGGATCACGGGGAGGCAGAGATGCAAGGGCAGCGGGATGGGAGCATGAGGAGTCAAGTAGAGAACGAGCACGAGGAGGCAGAGATGCAAGGGCAGCGGGATGGGAGTATGAGGAGTCAGATGTCTGGCAGGAGGAGAAGGAACGAGGAGGCAGAGATGCATGGGCAGCGGGATGGGAGCATGAGGAGTCAGGTGGAGAAGGAGCACGAGAAGGCAGAGATGCAAGGGCAGCGGGATGGGAGCATGAGGAGTCGGATGTCTGGCAGGAGGAGAAGGAACGAGGAGGCAGAGATGCAAGGGCAGCAGGATGGGAGCATGAGGAGTCGGATGTCTGGCAGGAGGAGAAGGAGCACGAGGAGGCAGAGATGCGAGGGCAGCGTGATGGGAGCATGAGGAGTCGGATGTCTGGCAGGAGAAGGAACACGAGGAGGCAGAGATGCAAGGGCAGCGGGATGGGAGCATGAGGAGTTGGATGTCCGGCAGGAGGAGAAGGATGACGGGGAGGCAGAGATGCAAGGGCAGCGGGATGGGAGCATGAGGAGTCAAGTAGAGAATGAGCACGAGGAGGCAGAGATGCAAGGGCAGCGGGATGGGAGCATGAGGAGTCAGATGTCTGGCAGGAGGAGAAGGAACGAGGAGGCAGAGATGCAAGGGCAGCAGGATGGGAGCATGAGGAGTCGGATGTCTGGCAGGAGGAGAAGGAGCACGAGGAGGCAGAGATGCAAGGGCAGCAGGATGGGAGCATGAGGAGTGCAGTGTCTGGCAGGAGGAGAAGGAACACGAGTAGGCAGAGATGCAAGGGAAGCAGGATGGGAGCAGGAGGAGTCAGATGTCTGGGAGGAGGAGAAGGAACACGAGGAGACAGAGATGCAAGGGCAGCGGGATGGGAGCATGAGGAGTCAGGTGGAGAAGGAGCACGAGGAGGCAGAGATGCAAGGGCAGCGGGATGGGAGCATGAGGAGTCAAGTAGAGAATGAGCACGAGGAGGCAGAGATGCAAGGGCAGCGGGATGGGAGCATGAGGAGTCAGATGTCTGGCAGGAGGAGAAGGAACGAGGAGGCAGAGATGCAAGGGCAGCAGGATGGGAGCATGAGGAGTCGGATGTCTGGCAGGAGGAGAAGGAGCACGAGGAGGCAGAGATGCAAGGGCAGCAGGATGGGAGCATGAGGAGTGCAGTGTCTGGCAGGAGGAGAAGGAACACGAGTAGGCAGAGATGCAAGGGAAGCAGGATGGGAGCAGGAGGAGTCAGATGTCTGGGAGGAGGAGAAGGAACACGAGGAGACAGAGATGCAAGGGCAGCGGGATGGGAGCATGAGGAGTCAGGTGGAGAAGGAGCACGAGGAGGCAGAGATGCAAGGGCAGCGGGATGGGAGCATGAGGAGTCGGATGTCTGGCAGGAGGAGAAGGAACGAGGAGGCAGAGGTGCAAGGGCAGTGGGATGGGAGCGTGAGGAGTCAGATGTCTGGCTGTAGGAGAACAACAAGAGGAAGCAGAGATGCACGGGCAGCGGGATGGGAGCATGAGGAGTCAGGTGGAGAAGGAGCACGAGGAGGCAGAGATGCAAGGGCAGCGGGATGAGAGCATGAGGGGTCAGGTGGAGAAGGAGCACGAGAAGGCAGAGATGTAAGGGCAGCGGGATGGGAGCATGAGGAGTCGGATGTCTGGCAGGAGGAGAAGGAACGAGGAGGCAGAGATTCAAGGGCAGCGGGATGGGAGCATGAGGAGTCGGATGTCTGGCAGGAGGAGAAGGAACGAGGAGGCAGAGATGCAAGGGCAGCGGGATGGGAGCTTGAGGAGTCGGATGGAGAAGAAGCACGAGGAGGCAGAGATGCAAGGGCAGCGGGATGGGGGCACGAGGAGTCAGGTGGAGAAGGAGCACGAGGAGGCAGAGATGCAAGGGCAGCGGGATGGGAGCATGAGGAGTCAGGTGGAGAAGGAGCACGAGAAGGCAGAGATGCAAGGGCAGCGGGATGGGAGCATGAGGAGTCGGATGTCTGGCAGGAGGAGAAGGAACGAGGAGGCAGAGATGCAAGGGCAGCAGGATGGGAGCATGCGGAGTCGGATGTCTGGCAGGAGGAGAAGGAGCACGAGGAGGCAGAGATGCGAGGGCAGCGTGATGGGAGCATGAGGAGTCGGATGTCTGGCAGGAGAAGGAACACGAGGAGGCAGAGATGCAAGGGCAGCGGGATGGGAGCATGAGGAGTTGGATGTCTGGCAGGTGGAGAAGGATCACGGGGAGGCAGAGATGCAAGGGCAGCGGGATGGGAGCATGAGGAGTCAAGTAGAGAACGAGCACGAGGAGGCACAGATGCAAGGGCAGCGGGATGGGAGCATGAGGAGTCAGATGTCTGGCAGGAGGAGAATGAGCACCAGGAGGCAGAGATGCAAGGGCAGCAGGATGGCAGCATGAGGAGTGCAGTGTCTGGCAGGAGGAGAAGGAGCATGAGTAGGCAGAGATTCAAGGGCAGCAGGATGGGAGCATGAGGAGTCAGATGTCTGGTAGGAGGAGAAGGAACACGAGGAGACAGAGATGCAAGGGCAGCGGGATGGGAGCATGAGGAGTCAGGTGGAGAAGGTGCACGAGGAGGCAGAGATGCAAGGGCAGCGGGATGGGAGCATGAGGAGTCGGATGTCTAGCAGGAGGAGAAGGAACACGAAGAGACAGAGATGCAAGGGCAGCGGGATGGGAGCATGAGAAGTCAGGTGGAGAAGGTGCACGAGGAGGCAGAGATGCAAGGGCAGCAGGATGGGAGCATGAGGAGTCGGATATCTAGCAGGAGGAGAAGGAACATGAGGAGGCAGAGATGCAAGGGCAGCGGGATGGGAGCTTGAGGAGTCGGATGGAGAAGGAGCAAGAGGAGGCAGAGATGCAAGGGCAGCGGGATGGGAGCATTAGGAGTCAGGTGTCTGGCAGGAGGAGAAGAGGCACAGGAGGCAGAGATGCAAGGGCAGCGGGATGGCAGCATGAGGAGTCAGGTGTCTGGCAGGAGGAGAAATAGCACAAGGAGGCAGAGATGCAAGGGCAGCGGGATGGGAGCATGAGGAGTCAGATGTCTGGCAGGAGGAGAAGGAGCATGAGGAGGCAGAGATGCAAGGGCAGCAGGATGGGAGCATGAGGAGTCAGGTGGTGAAGGAGCGCGAGGAGGCAGAGATGTAAGGGCAGCGGGATGGGAGCATGAGGAGTCGGATGTCTGGCAGGAGGAGAAGGAACGAGGAGGCAGAGGTGCAAGGGCAGTGGGATGGGAGCATGAAGAGTCAGGTGGAGAAGGAGCACGAGGAGGCAGAGATGCAAGGGCAGCGGGATGGGAGCATGAGGAGTCAGGTGGAGAAGGAGCACGAGAAGGCAGAGATGCAAGGGCAGCGGGATGGGAGCATGAGGAGTCGGTTGTCTGGCAGGTGGAGAAGGAACGAGGAGGCAGAGATGCAAGGGCAGCGGGATGGGAGCATGAGGAGTCGGTCGGGTGTCTGGCAGAAGGAGAAGGAGCATGAGGAGGCAGAGATGCAAGGGCAGCGGGATCGGAGCATGAGGAGTCAGATGTCTGGCAGGAGAAGGAACATGAGGAGGCAGAGATGCAAGGGCAGCGGGATGGGAGCATGAGGAGTCAGAAGTCTGGCAGTAGGAGAAGGATCACGAGGAGGCAGAGATGCAAGGGCAGCGGGATGGGAGCATGAGGAGTCAGGTGTCTGGCAGAAGGAGAAGAAGCATGACGAGGCAGAGATGCAAGGGCAGCGGGATGGCAGCATGAGGAGTCAGGTGTCTGGCAGAAGGAGAAGGAGCACAAGGAGGCAGAGATGCAAGGGCAGCGGGATGGGAGCATGAGGAGTCAGATGTCTGGCAGGGGGAGAAGGAGCATGAGGAGGCAGAGATGTAAGGGCAGCGGGATGGGAGCATAAGGAGTCAGATGTCTGGTAGGAGGATAAGGAACACCAGGAGGCAGAGATGCAAGGGCAGCGGGATGGGGGCATGAGGAGTCAGGTGGAGAAGGAGTACGAGGAGGCAGAGATGCAAGGGCAGCGGGATGGGAGCATGAGGAGTCGGATGTCTGGCAGGAGGAGAAGGAACGAGGAGGCAGAGGTGCAAGGGCAGTGGGATGGGAGCGTGAGGAGTCAGATGTCTGGCCGTAGGAGAAGGAACACGAGGAGGCAGAGATGCAAGGGCAGCGGGATGGGAGCATGAGGAGTCAGGTGGAGAAGGAGCACGAGGAGGCAGAGATGCAAGGGCAGCGGGATGGGAGCATGAGGAGTCAGATGGAGAAGGAGCATGAGGAGGCAGAGATGCAAGGGCAGCGGAATGGGAGCATGAGGAGTCGGATGTCTGGCAGGAGGAGAAGGAAAGAGGAGGCAGAGATGCAAGGGCAGCAGGATGGTAGCATGAGGAGTCGGATGTCTGGCAGGAAGAGAAGGAACGAGGAGGCAGAGATGCAAGGGCAGTGGGTTGGGAGCATGAGGAGTTGGATGTCTGGCAGGAGGAGAAGGAGCATGAGGAGGCAGAGATGCAAGGGCAGCAGGATGGGAGCATGAGGAGTCAGGTGGTGAAGGAGCACGAGGAGGCAGAGATGCAAGGGCAGCGGGATGGGAGCATGAGGAGTCGGATGTCTGGCAGGAGGAGAAGGAACGAGGAGGCAGAGGTGCAAGGGCAGTGGGATGGGAGCGTGAGGAGTCAGATGTCTGGCTGTAGGAGAACAACAAGAGGAAGCAGAGATGCACGGGCAGCGGGATGGGAGCATGAGGAGTCAGGTGGAGAAGGAGCACGAGGAGGCAGAGATGCAAGGGCAGCGGGATGGGAGCATGAGGAGTCGGATGTCTGGCAGGAGGAGAAGGAACGAGGAGGCAGAGATGCAAGGGCAGCAGGATGGGAGCATGAGGAGTCGGATGTCTGGCAGGAGGAGAAGGAGCACGAGGAGGCAGAGATGCGAGGGCAGCGTGATGGGAGCATGAGGAGTCGGATGTCTGGCAGGAGAAGGAACACGAGGAGGCAGAGATGCAAGGGCAGCGGGATGGGAGCATGAGGAGTTGGATGTCTGGCAGGAGGAGAAGGATCACGGGGAGGCAGAGATGCAAGGGCAGCGGGATGGGAGCATGAGGAGTCAAGTAGAGAACGAGCATGAGGAGGCAGAGATGCAAGGGCAGCGGGATGGGAGTATGAGGAGTCAGATGTCTGGCAGGAGGAGAAGGAACGAGGAGGCAGAGATGCAAGGGCAGCGGGATGGGAGCATGAGGAGTCAGGTGGAGAAGGAGCACGAGAAGGCAGAGATGCAAGGGCAGCGGGATGGGAGCATGAGGAGTCGGATGTCTGGCAGGAGGAGAAGGAACGAGGAGGCAGAGATGCAAGGGCAGCAGGATGGGAGCATGAGGAGTCGGATGTCTGGCAGGAGGAGAAGGAGCACGAGGAGGCAGAGATGCGAGGGCAGCGTGATGGGAGCATGAGGAGTCGGATGTCTGGCAGGAGAAGGAACACGAGGAGGCAGAGATGCAAGGGCAGCGGGATGGGAGCATGAGGAGTTGGATGTCCGGCAGGAGGAGAAGGATCACGGGGAGGCAGAGATGCAAGGGCAGCGGGATGGGAGCATGAGGAGTCAAGTAGAGAATGAGCACGAGGAGGCAGAGATGCAAGGGCAGCGGGATGGGAGCATGAGGAGTCAGATGTCTGGCAGGAGGAGAAGGAACGAGGAGGCAGAGATGCAAGGGCAGCAGGATGGGAGCATGAGGAGTCGGATGTCTGGCAGGAGGAGAAGGAGCACGAGGAGGCAGAGATGCAAGGGCAGCAGGATGGGAGCATGAGGAGTGCAGTGTCTGGCAGGAGGAGAAGGAGCACGAGTATGCAGAGATGCAAGGGAAGCAGGATGGGAGCATGAGGAGTCAGATGTCTGGTAGGAGGAGAAGGAACACGAGGAGACAGAGATGCAAGGGCAGCGGGATGGGAGCATGAGGAGTCAGGTGGAGAAGGAGCACGAGGAGGCAGAGATGCAAGGGCAGCGGGATGGGAGCATGAGGAGTCGGATGTCTGGCAGGAGGAGAAGGAACTAGGAGGCAGAGGTGCAAGGGCAGTGGGATGGGAGCGTGAGGAGTCAGATGTCTGGCTGTAGGAGAACAACAAGAGGAAGCAGAGATGCACGGGCAGCGGGATGGGAGCATGAGGAGTCAGGTGGAGAAGGAGCACGAGGAGGCAGAGATGCAAGGGCAGCGGGATGAGAGCATGAGGGGTCAGGTGGAGAAGGAGCACGAGGAGGCAGAGATGCAAGGGCAGCGGGATGGGAGCATGAGGAGTCGGATGTCTGGCAGGAGGAGAAGGAACGAGGAGGCAGAGGTGCAAGGGCAGTGGGATGGGAGCGTGAGGAGTCAGATGTCTGGCTGTAGGAGAACAACAAGAGGAAGCAGAGATGCACGGGCAGCGGGATGGGAGCATGAGGAGTCAGGTGGAGAAGGAGCACGAGGAGGCAGAGATGCAAGGGCAGCGGGATGAGAGCATGAGGGGTCAGGTGGAGAAGGAGCACGAGAAGGCAGAGATGTAAGGGCAGCGGGATGGGAGCATGAGGAGTCGGATGTCTGGCAGGAGGAGAAGGAACGAGGAGGCAGAGATTCAAGGGCAGCGGGATGGGAGCATGAGGAGTCGGATGTCTGGCAGGAGGAGAAGGAACGAGGAGGCAGAGATGCAAGGGCAGCGGGATGGGAGCTTGAGGAGTCGGATGGAGAAGAAGCACGAGGAGGCAGAGATGCAAGGGCAGCGGGATGGGGGCACGAGGAGTCAGGTGGAGAAGGAGCACGAGGAGGCAGAGATGCAAGGGCAGCGGGATGGGAGCATGAGGAGTCAGGTGGAGAAGGAGCACGAGAAGGCAGAGATGCAAGGGCAGCGGGATGGGAGCATGAGGAGTCGGATGTCTGGCAGGAGGAGAAGGAACGAGGAGGCAGAGATGCAAGGGCAGCAGGATGGGAGCATGCGGAGTCGGATGTCTGGCAGGAGGAGAAGGAGCACGAGGAGGCAGAGATGCGAGGGCAGCGTGATGGGAGCATGAGGAGTCGGATGTCTGGCAGGAGAAGGAACACGAGGAGGCAGAGATGCAAGGGCAGCGGGATGGGAGCATGAGGAGTTGGATGTCTGGCAGGTGGAGAAGGATCACGGGGAGGCAGAGATGCAAGGGCAGCGGGATGGGAGCATGAGGAGTCAAGTAGAGAACGAGCACGAGGAGGCACAGATGCAAGGGCAGCGGGATGGGAGCATGAGGAGTCAGATGTCTGGCAGGAGGAGAATGAGCACCAGGAGGCAGAGATGCAAGGGCAGCAGGATGGCAGCATGAGGAGTGCAGTGTCTGGCAGGAGGAGAAGGAGCATGAGTAGGCAGAGATTCAAGGGCAGCAGGATGGGAGCATGAGGAGTCAGATGTCTGGTAGGAGGAGAAGGAACACGAGGAGACAGAGATGCAAGGGCAGCGGGATGGGAGCATGAGGAGTCAGGTGGAGAAGGTGCACGAGGAGGCAGAGATGCAAGGGCAGCGGGATGGGAGCATGAGGAGTCGGATGTCTAGCAGGAGGAGAAGGAACACGAAGAGACAGAGATGCAAGGGCAGCGGGATGGGAGCATGAGAAGTCAGGTGGAGAAGGTGCACGAGGAGGCAGAGATGCAAGGGCAGCAGGATGGGAGCATGAGGAGTCGGATATCTAGCAGGAGGAGAAGGAACATGAGGAGGCAGAGATGCAAGGGCAGCGGGATGGGAGCTTGAGGAGTCGGATGGAGAAGGAGCAAGAGGAGGCAGAGATGCAAGGGCAGCGGGATGGGAGCATTAGGAGTCAGGTGTCTGGCAGGAGGAGAAGAGGCACAGGAGGCAGAGATGCAAGGGCAGCGGGATGGCAGCATGAGGAGTCAGGTGTCTGGCAGGAGGAGAAATAGCACAAGGAGGCAGAGATGCAAGGGCAGCGGGATGGGAGCATGAGGAGTCAGATGTCTGGCAGGAGGAGAAGGAGCATGAGGAGGCAGAGATGCAAGGGCAGCAGGATGGGAGCATGAGGAGTCAGGTGGTGAAGGAGCGCGAGGAGGCAGAGATGTAAGGGCAGCGGGATGGGAGCATGAGGAGTCGGATGTCTGGCAGGAGGAGAAGGAACGAGGAGGCAGAGGTGCAAGGGCAGTGGGATGGGAGCATGAAGAGTCAGGTGGAGAAGGAGCACGAGGAGGCAGAGATGCAAGGGCAGCGGGATGGGAGCATGAGGAGTCAGGTGGAGAAGGAGCACGAGAAGGCAGAGATGCAAGGGCAGCGGGATGGGAGCATGAGGAGTCGGTTGTCTGGCAGGTGGAGAAGGAACGAGGAGGCAGAGATGCAAGGGCAGCGGGATGGGAGCATGAGGAGTCGGTCGGGTGTCTGGCAGAAGGAGAAGGAGCATGAGGAGGCAGAGATGCAAGGGCAGCGGGATCGGAGCATGAGGAGTCAGATGTCTGGCAGGAGAAGGAACATGAGGAGGCAGAGATGCAAGGGCAGCGGGATGGGAGCATGAGGAGTCAGAAGTCTGGCAGTAGGAGAAGGATCACGAGGAGGCAGAGATGCAAGGGCAGCGGGATGGGAGCATGAGGAGTCAGGTGTCTGGCAGAAGGAGAAGAAGCATGACGAGGCAGAGATGCAAGGGCAGCGGGATGGCAGCATGAGGAGTCAGGTGTCTGGCAGAAGGAGAAGGAGCACAAGGAGGCAGAGATGCAAGGGCAGCGGGATGGGAGCATGAGGAGTCAGATGTCTGGCAGGGGGAGAAGGAGCATGAGGAGGCAGAGATGTAAGGGCAGCGGGATGGGAGCATAAGGAGTCAGATGTCTGGTAGGAGGATAAGGAACACCAGGAGGCAGAGATGCAAGGGCAGCGGGATGGGGGCATGAGGAGTCAGGTGGAGAAGGAGTACGAGGAGGCAGAGATGCAAGGGCAGCGGGATGGGAGCATGAGGAGTCGGATGTCTGGCAGGAGGAGAAGGAACGAGGAGGCAGAGGTGCAAGGGCAGTGGGATGGGAGCGTGAGGAGTCAGATGTCTGGCCGTAGGAGAAGGAACACGAGGAGGCAGAGATGCAAGGGCAGCGGGATGGGAGCATGAGGAGTCAGGTGGAGAAGGAGCACGAGGAGGCAGAGATGCAAGGGCAGCGGGATGGGAGCATGAGGAGTCAGATGGAGAAGGAGCATGAGGAGGCAGAGATGCAAGGGCAGCGGAATGGGAGCATGAGGAGTCGGATGTCTGGCAGGAGGAGAAGGAAAGAGGAGGCAGAGATGCAAGGGCAGCAGGATGGTAGCATGAGGAGTCGGATGTCTGGCAGGAAGAGAAGGAACGAGGAGGCAGAGATGCAAGGGCAGTGGGTTGGGAGCATGAGGAGTTGGATGTCTGGCAGGAGGAGAAGGAGCATGAGGAGGCAGAGATGCAAGGGCAGCAGGATGGGAGCATGAGGAGTCAGGTGGTGAAGGAGCACGAGGAGGCAGAGATGCAAGGGCAGCGGGATGGGAGCATGAGGAGTCGGATGTCTGGCAGGAGGAGAAGGAACGAGGAGGCAGAGGTGCAAGGGCAGTGGGATGGGAGCGTGAGGAGTCAGATGTCTGGCTGTAGGAGAACAACAAGAGGAAGCAGAGATGCACGGGCAGCGGGATGGGAGCATGAGGAGTCAGGTGGAGAAGGAGCACGAGGAGGCAGAGATGCAAGGGCAGCGGGATGGGAGCATGAGGAGTCGGATGTCTGGCAGGAGGAGAAGGAACGAGGAGGCAGAGATGCAAGGGCAGCAGGATGGGAGCATGAGGAGTCGGATGTCTGGCAGGAGGAGAAGGAGCACGAGGAGGCAGAGATGCGAGGGCAGCGTGATGGGAGCATGAGGAGTCGGATGTCTGGCAGGAGAAGGAACACGAGGAGGCAGAGATGCAAGGGCAGCGGGATGGGAGCATGAGGAGTTGGATGTCTGGCAGGAGGAGAAGGATCACGGGGAGGCAGAGATGCAAGGGCAGCGGGATGGGAGCATGAGGAGTCAAGTAGAGAACGAGCATGAGGAGGCAGAGATGCAAGGGCAGCGGGATGGGAGTATGAGGAGTCAGATGTCTGGCAGGAGGAGAAGGAACGAGGAGGCAGAGATGCAAGGGCAGCGGGATGGGAGCATGAGGAGTCAGGTGGAGAAGGAGCACGAGAAGGCAGAGATGCAAGGGCAGCGGGATGGGAGCATGAGGAGTCGGATGTCTGGCAGGAGGAGAAGGAACGAGGAGGCAGAGATGCAAGGGCAGCAGGATGGGAGCATGAGGAGTCGGATGTCTGGCAGGAGGAGAAGGAGCACGAGGAGGCAGAGATGCGAGGGCAGCGTGATGGGAGCATGAGGAGTCGGATGTCTGGCAGGAGAAGGAACACGAGGAGGCAGAGATGCAAGGGCAGCGGGATGGGAGCATGAGGAGTTGGATGTCCGGCAGGAGGAGAAGGATCACGGGGAGGCAGAGATGCAAGGGCAGCGGGATGGGAGCATGAGGAGTCAAGTAGAGAATGAGCACGAGGAGGCAGAGATGCAAGGGCAGCGGGATGGGAGCATGAGGAGTCAGATGTCTGGCAGGAGGAGAAGGAACGAGGAGGCAGAGATGCATGGGCAGCGGGATGGGAGCATGAGGAGTCAGGTGGAGAAGGAGCACGAGAAGGCAGAGATGCAAGGGCAGCGGGATGGGAGCATGAGGAGTCGGATGTCTGGCAGGAGGAGAAGGAACGAGGAGGCAGAGATGCAAGGGCAGCAGGATGGGAGCATGAGGAGTCGGATGTCTGGCAGGAGGAGAAGGAGCACGAGGAGGCAGAGATGCGAGGGCAGCGTGATGGGAGCATGAGGAGTCGGATGTCTGGCAGGAGAAGGAACACGAGGAGGCAGAGATGCAAGGGCAGCGGGATGGGAGCATGAGGAGTTGGATGTCCGGCAGGAGGAGAAGGATGATGGGGAGGCAGAGATGCAAGGGCAGCGGGATGGGAGCATGAGGAGTCAAGTAGAGAATGAGCACGAGGAGGCAGAGATGCAAGGGCAGCGGGATGGGAGCATGAGGAGTCAGATGTCTGGCAGGAGGAGAAGGAACGAGGAGGCAGAGATGCAAGGGCAGCAGGATGGGAGCATGAGGAGTCGGATGTCTGGCAGGAGGAGAAGGAGCACGAGGAGGCAGAGATGCAAGGGCAGCAGGATGGGAGCATGAGGAGTGCAGTGTCTGGCAGGAGGAGAAGGAACACGAGTAGGCAGAGATGCAAGGGAAGCAGGATGGGAGCAGGAGGAGTCAGATGTCTGGGAGGAGGAGAAGGAACACGAGGAGACAGAGATGCAAGGGCAGCGGGATGGGAGCATGAGGAGTCAGGTGGAGAAGGAGCACGAGGAGGCAGAGATGCAAGGGCAGCGGGATGGGAGCATGAGGAGTCGGATGTCTGGCAGGAGGAGAAGGAACGAGGAGGCAGAGGTGCAAGGGCAGTGGGATGGGAGCGTGAGGAGTCAGATGTCTGGCTGTAGGAGAACAACAAGAGGAAGCAGAGATGCACGGGCAGCGGGATGGGAGCATGAGGAGTCAGGTGGAGAAGGAGCACGAGGAGGCAGAGATGCAAGGGCAGCGGGATGAGAGCATGAGGGGTCAGGTGGAGAAGGAGCACGAGAAGGCAGAGATGTAAGGGCAGCGGGATGGGAGCATGAGGAGTCGGATGTCTGGCAGGAGGAGAAGGAACGAGGAGGCAGAGATTCAAGGGCAGCGGGATGGGAGCATGAGGAGTCGGATGTCTGGCAGGAGGAGAAGGAACGAGGAGGCAGAGATGCAAGGGCAGCGGGATGGGAGCTTGAGGAGTCGGATGGAGAAGAAGCACGAGGAGGCAGAGATGCAAGGGCAGCGGGATGGGGGCACGAGGAGTCAGGTGGAGAAGGAGCACGAGGAGGCAGAGATGCAAGGGCAGCGGGATGGGAGCATGAGGAGTCAGGTGGAGAAGGAGCACGAGAAGGCAGAGATGCAAGGGCAGCGGGATGGGAGCATGAGGAGTCGGATGTCTGGCAGGAGGAGAAGGAACGAGGAGGCAGAGATGCAAGGGCAGCAGGATGGGAGCATGCGGAGTCGGATGTCTGGCAGGAGGAGAAGGAGCACGAGGAGGCAGAGATGCGAGGGCAGCGTGATGGGAGCATGAGGAGTCGGATGTCTGGCAGGAGAAGGAACACGAGGAGGCAGAGATGCAAGGGCAGCGGGATGGGAGCATGAGGAGTTGGATGTCTGGCAGGTGGAGAAGGATCACGGGGAGGCAGAGATGCAAGGGCAGCGGGATGGGAGCATGAGGAGTCAAGTAGAGAACGAGCACGAGGAGGCACAGATGCAAGGGCAGCGGGATGGGAGCATGAGGAGTCAGATGTCTGGCAGGAGGAGAATGAGCACCAGGAGGCAGAGATGCAAGGGCAGCAGGATGGCAGCATGAGGAGTGCAGTGTCTGGCAGGAGGAGAAGGAGCATGAGTAGGCAGAGATTCAAGGGCAGCAGGATGGGAGCATGAGGAGTCAGATGTCTGGTAGGAGGAGAAGGAACACGAGGAGACAGAGATGCAAGGGCAGCCGGATGGGAGCATGAGGAGTCAGGTGGAGAAGGTGCACGAGGAGGCAGAGATGCAAGGGCAGCGGGATGGGAGCATGAGGAGTCGGATGTCTAGCAGGAGGAGAAGGAACACGAAGAGACAGAGATGCAAGGGCAGCGGGATGGGAGCATGAGAAGTCAGGTGGAGAAGGTGCACGAGGAGGCAGAGATGCAAGGGCAGCAGGATGGGAGCATGAGGAGTCGGATATCTAGCAGGAGGAGAAGGAACATGAGGAGGCAGAGATGCAAGGGCAGCGGGATGGGAGCTTGAGGAGTCGGATGGAGAAGGAGCAAGAGGAGGCAGAGATGCAAGGGCAGCGGGATGGGAGCATTAGGAGTCAGGTGTCTGGCAGGAGGAGAAGAGGCACAGGAGGCAGAGATGCAAGGGCAGCGGGATGGCAGCATGAGGAGTCAGGTGTCTGGCAGGAGGAGAAATAGCACAAGGAGGCAGAGATGCAAGGGCAGCGGGATGGGAGCATGAGGAGTCAGATGTCTGGCAGGAGGAGAAGGAGCATGAGGAGGCAGAGATGCAAGGGCAGCAGGATGGGAGCATGAGGAGTCAGGTGGTGAAGGAGCGCGAGGAGGCAGAGATGTAAGGGCAGCGGGATGGGAGCATGAGGAGTCGGATGTCTGGCAGGAGGAGAAGGAACGAGGAGGCAGAGGTGCAAGGGCAGTGGGATGGGAGCATGAAGAGTCAGGTGGAGAAGGAGCACGAGGAGGCAGAGATGCAAGGGCAGCGGGATGGGAGCATGAGGAGTCAGGTGGAGAAGGAGCACGAGAAGGCAGAGATGCAAGGGCAGCGGGATGGGAGCATGAGGAGTCGGTTGTCTGGCAGGTGGAGAAGGAACGAGGAGGCAGAGATGCAAGGGCAGCGGGATGGGAGCATGAGGAGTCGGTCGGGTGTCTGGCAGAAGGAGAAGGAGCATGAGGAGGCAGAGATGCAAGGGCAGCGGGATCGGAGCATGAGGAGTCAGATGTCTGGCAGGAGAAGGAACATGAGGAGGCAGAGATGCAAGGGCAGCGGGATGGGAGCATGAGGAGTCAGAAGTCTGGCAGTAGGAGAAGGATCACGAGGAGGCAGAGATGCAAGGGCAGCGGGATGGGAGCATGAGGAGTCAGGTGTCTGGCAGAAGGAGAAGAAGCATGACGAGGCAGAGATGCAAGGGCAGCGGGATGGCAGCATGAGGAGTCAGGTGTCTGGCAGAAGGAGAAGGAGCACAAGGAGGCAGAGATGCAAGGGCAGCGGGATGGGAGCATGAGGAGTCAGATGTCTGGCAGGGGGAGAAGGAGCATGAGGAGGCAGAGATGTAAGGGCAGCGGGATGGGAGCATAAGGAGTCAGATGTCTGGTAGGAGGATAAGGAACACCAGGAGGCAGAGATGCAAGGGCAGCGGGATGGGGGCATGAGGAGTCAGGTGGAGAAGGAGTACGAGGAGGCAGAGATGCAAGGGCAGCGGGATGGGAGCATGAGGAGTCGGATGTCTGGCAGGAGGAGAAGGAACGAGGAGGCAGAGGTGCAAGGGCAGTGGGATGGGAGCGTGAGGAGTCAGATGTCTGGCCGTAGGAGAAGGAACACGAGGAGGCAGAGATGCAAGGGCAGCGGGATGGGAGCATGAGGAGTCAGGTGGAGAAGGAGCACGAGGAGGCAGAGATGCAAGGGCAGCGGGATGGGAGCATGAGGAGTCAGATGGAGAAGGAGCATGAGGAGGCAGAGATGCAAGGGCAGCGGAATGGGAGCATGAGGAGTCGGATGTCTGGCAGGAGGAGAAGGAAAGAGGAGGCAGAGATGCAAGGGCAGCAGGATGGTAGCATGAGGAGTCGGATGTCTGGCAGGAAGAGAAGGAACGAGGAGGCAGAGATGCAAGGGCAGTGGGTTGGGAGCATGAGGAGTTGGATGTCTGGCAGGAGGAGAAGGAGCATGAGGAGGCAGAGATGCAAGGGCAGCAGGATGGGAGCATGAGGAGTCAGGTGGTGAAGGAGCACGAGGAGGCAGAGATGCAAGGGCAGCGGGATGGGAGCATGAGGAGTCGGATGTCTGGCAGGAGGAGAAGGAATGAGGAGGCAGAGGTGCAAGGGCAGTGGGATGGGAGCGTGAGGAGTCAGATGTCTGGCTGTAGGAGAACAACAAGAGGAAGCAGAGATGCACGGGCAGCGGGATGGGAGCATGAGGAGTCAGGTGGAGAAGGAGCACGAGGAGGCAGAGATGCAAGGGCAGCGGGATGGGAGCATGAGGAGTCGGATGTCTGGCAGGAGGAGAAGGAACGAGGAGGCAGAGATGCAAGGGCAGCAGGATGGGAGCATGAGGAGTCGGATGTCTGGCAGGAGGAGAAGGAGCACGAGGAGGCAGAGATGCGAGGGCAGCGTGATGGGAGCATGAGGAGTCGGATGTCTGGCAGGAGAAGGAACACGAGGAGGCAGAGATGCAAGGGCAGCGGGATGGGAGCATGAGGAGTTGGATGTCTGGCAGGAGGAGAAGGATCACGGGGAGGCAGAGATGCAAGGGCAGCGGGATGGGAGCATGAGGAGTCAAGTAGAGAACGAGCATGAGGAGGCAGAGATGCAAGGGCAGCGGGATGGGAGTATGAGGAGTCAGATGTCTGGCAGGAGGAGAAGGAACGAGGAGGCAGAGATGCAAGGGCAGCGGGATGGGAGCATGAGGAGTCAGGTGGAGAAGGAGCACGAGAAGGCAGAGATGCAAGGGCAGCGGGATGGGAGCATGAGGAGTCGGATGTCTGGCAGGAGGAGAAGGAACGAGGAGGCAGAGATGCAAGGGCAGCAGGATGGGAGCATGAGGAGTCGGATGTCTGGCAGGAGGAGAAGGAGCACGAGGAGGCAGAGATGCGAGGGCAGCGTGATGGGAGCATAAGGAGTCGGATGTCTGGCAGGAGAAGGAACACGAGGAGGCAGAGATGCAAGGGCAGCGGGATGGGAGCATGAGGAGTTGGATGTCCGGCAGGAGGAGAAGGATCACGGGGAGGCAGAGATGCAAGGGCAGCGGGATGGGAGCATGAGGAGTCAAGTAGAGAATGAGCACGAGGAGGCAGAGATGCAAGGGCAGCGGGATGGGAGCATGAGGAGTCAGATGTCTGGCAGGAGGAGAAGGAACGAGGAGGCAGAGATGCAAGGGCAGCAGGATGGGAGCATGAGGAGTCGGATGTCTGGCAGGAGGAGAAGGAGCACGAGGAGGCAGAGATGCAAGGGCAGCAGGATGGGAGCATGAGGAGTGCAGTGTCTGGCAGGAGGAGAAGGAGCACGAGTAGGCAGAGATGCAAGGGAAGCAGGATGGGAGCATGAGGAGTCAGATGTCTGGTAGGAGGAGAAGGAACACGAGGAGACAGAGATGCAAGGGCAGCGGGATGGGAGCATGAGGAGTCAGGTGGAGAAGGAGCACGAGGAGGCAGAGATGCAAGGGCAGTGGGATGGGAGCATGAGGAGTCGGATGTCTGGCAGGAGGAGAAGGAACTAGGAGGCAGAGGTGCAAGGGCAGTGGGATGGGAGCGTGAGGAGTCAGATGTCTGGCTGTAGGAGAACAACAAGAGGAAGCAGAGATGCACGGGCAGCGGGATGGGAGCATGAGGAGTCAGGTGGAGAAGGAGCACGAGGAGGCAGAGATGCAAGGGCAGCGGGATGAGAGCATGAGGGGTCAGGTGGAGAAGGAGCACGAGGAGGCAGAGATGCAAGGGCAGCGGGATGGGAGCATGAGGAGTCGGATGTCTGGCAGGAGGAGAAGGAACGAGGAGGCAGAGGTGCAAGGGCAGTGGGATGGGAGCGTGAGGAGTCAGATGTCTGGCTGTAGGAGAACAACAAGAGGAAGCAGAGATGCACGGGCAGCGGGATGGGAGCATGAGGAGTCAGGTGGAGAAGGAGCACGAGGAGGCAGAGATGCAAGGGCAGCGGGATGAGAGCATGAGGGGTCAGGTGGAGAAGGAGCACGAGAAGGCAGAGATGTAAGGGCAGCGGGATGGGAGCATGAGGAGTCGGATGTCTGGCAGGAGGAGAAGGAACGAGGAGGCAGAGATTCAAGGGCAGCGGGATGGGAGCATGAGGAGTCGGATGTCTGGCAGGAGGAGAAGGAACGAGGAGGCAGAGATGCAAGGGCAGCGGGATGGGAGCTTGAGGAGTCGGATGGAGAAGAAGCACGAGGAGGCAGAGATGCAAGGGCAGCGGGATGGGGGCACGAGGAGTCAGGTGGAGAAGGAGCACGAGGAGGCAGAGATGCAAGGGCAGCGGGATGGGAGCATGAGGAGTCAGGTGGAGAAGGAGCACGAGAAGGCAGAGATGCAAGGGCAGCGGGATGGGAGCATGAGGAGTCGGATGTCTGGCAGGAGGAGAAGGAACGAGGAGGCAGAGATGCAAGGGCAGCAGGATGGGAGCATGCGGAGTCGGATGTCTGGCAGGAGGAGAAGGAGCACGAGGAGGCAGAGATGCGAGGGCAGCGTGATGGGAGCATGAGGAGTCGGATGTCTGGCAGGAGAAGGAACACGAGGAGGCAGAGATGCAAGGGCAGCGGGATGGGAGCATGAGGAGTTGGATGTCTGGCAGGTGGAGAAGGATCACGGGGAGGCAGAGATGCAAGGGCAGCGGGATGGGAGCATGAGGAGTCAAGTAGAGAACGAGCACGAGGAGGCACAGATGCAAGGGCAGCGGGATGGGAGCATGAGGAGTCAGATGTCTGGCAGGAGGAGAATGAGCACCAGGAGGCAGAGATGCAAGGGCAGCAGGATGGCAGCATGAGGAGTGCAGTGTCTGGCAGGAGGAGAAGGAGCATGAGTAGGCAGAGATTCAAGGGCAGCAGGATGGGAGCATGAGGAGTCAGATGTCTGGTAGGAGGAGAAGGAACACGAGGAGACAGAGATGCAAGGGCAGCGGGATGGGAGCATGAGGAGTCAGGTGGAGAAGGTGCACGAGGAGGCAGAGATGCAAGGGCAGCGGGATGGGAGCATGAGGAGTCGGATGTCTAGCAGGAGGAGAAGGAACACGAAGAGACAGAGATGCAAGGGCAGCGGGATGGGAGCATGAGAAGTCAGGTGGAGAAGGTGCACGAGGAGGCAGAGATGCAAGGGCAGCAGGATGGGAGCATGAGGAGTCGGATATCTAGCAGGAGGAGAAGGAACATGAGGAGGCAGAGATGCAAGGGCAGCGGGATGGGAGCTTGAGGAGTCGGATGGAGAAGGAGCAAGAGGAGGCAGAGATGCAAGGGCAGCGGGATGGGAGCATTAGGAGTCAGGTGTCTGGCAGGAGGAGAAGAGGCACAGGAGGCAGAGATGCAAGGGCAGCGGGATGGCAGCATGAGGAGTCAGGTGTCTGGCAGGAGGAGAAATAGCACAAGGAGGCAGAGATGCAAGGGCAGCGGGATGGGAGCATGAGGAGTCAGATGTCTGGCAGGAGGAGAAGGAGCATGAGGAGGCAGAGATGCAAGGGCAGCAGGATGGGAGCATGAGGAGTCAGGTGGTGAAGGAGCGCGAGGAGGCAGAGATGTAAGGGCAGCGGGATGGGAGCATGAGGAGTCGGATGTCTGGCAGGAGGAGAAGGAACGAGGAGGCAGAGGTGCAAGGGCAGTGGGATGGGAGCATGAAGAGTCAGGTGGAGAAGTAGCACGAGGAGGCAGAGATGCAAGGGCAGCGGGATGGGAGCATGAGGAGTCAGGTGGAGAAGGAGCACGAGAAGGCAGAGATGCAAGGGCAGCGGGATGGGAGCATGAGGAGTCGGTTGTCTGGCAGGTGGAGAAGGAACGAGGAGGCAGAGATGCAAGGGCAGCGGGATGGGAGCATGAGGAGTCGGTCGGGTGTCTGGCAGAAGGAGAAGGAGCATGAGGAGGCAGAGATGCAAGGGCAGCGGGATCGGAGCATGAGGAGTCAGATGTCTGGCAGGAGAAGGAACATGAGGAGGCAGAGATGCAAGGGCAGCGGGATGGGAGCATGAGGAGTCAGAAGTCTGGCAGTAGGAGAAGGATCACGAGGAGGCAGAGATGCAAGGGCAGCGGGATGGGAGCATGAGGAGTCAGGTGTCTGGCAGAAGGAGAAGAAGCAGGACGAGGCAGAGATGCAAGGGCAGCGGGATGGCAGCATGAGGAGTCAGGTGTCTGGCAGAAGGAGAAGGAGCACAAGGAGGCAGAGATGCAAGGGCAGCGGGATGGGAGCATGAGGAGTCAGATGTCTGGCAGGGGGAGAAGGAGCATGAGGAGGCAGAGATGTAAGGGCAGCGGGATGGGAGCATAAGGAGTCAGATGTCTGGTAGGAGGATAAGGAACACCAGGAGGCAGAGATGCAAGGGCAGCGGGATGGGGGCATGAGGAGTCAGGTGGAGAAGGAGTACGAGGAGGCAGAGATGCAAGGGCAGCGGGATGGGAGCATGAGGAGTCGGATGTCTGGCAGGAGGAGAAGGAACGAGGAGGCAGAGGTGCAAGGGCAGTGGGATGGGAGCGTGAGGAGTCAGATGTCTGGCCGTAGGAGAAGGAACACGAGGAGGCAGAGATGCAAGGGCAGCGGGATGGGAGCATGAGGAGTCAGGTGGAGAAGGAGCACGAGGAGGCAGAGATGCAAGGGCAGCGGGATGGGAGCATGAGGAGTCAGATGGAGAAGGAGCATGAGGAGGCAGAGATGCAAGGGCAGCGGAATGGGAGCATGAGGAGTCGGATGTCTGGCAGGAGGAGAAGGAAAGAGGAGGCAGAGATGCAAGGGCAGCAGGATGGTAGCATGAGGAGTCGGATGTCTGGCAGGAAGAGAAGGAACGAGGAGGCAGAGATGCAAGGGCAGTGGGTTGGGAGCATGAGGAGTTGGATGTCTGGCAGGAGGAGAAGGAGCATGAGGAGGCAGAGATGCAAGGGCAGCAGGATGGGAGCATGAGGAGTCAGGTGGTGAAGGAGCACGAGGAGGCAGAGATGCAAGGGCAGCGGGATGGGAGCATGAGGAGTCGGATGTCTGGCAGGAGGAGAAGGAACGAGGAGGCAGAGGTGCAAGGGCAGTGGGATGGGAGCGTGAGGAGTCAGATGTCTGGCTGTAGGAGAACAACAAGAGGAAGCAGAGATGCACGGGCAGCGGGATGGGAGCATGAGGAGTCAGGTGGAGAAGGAGCACGAGGAGGCAGAGATGCAAGGGCAGCGGGATGGGAGCATGAGGAGTCGGATGTCTGGCAGGAGGAGAAGGAACGAGGAGGCAGAGATGCAAGGGCAGCAGGATGGGAGCATGAGGAGTCGGATGTCTGGCAGGAGGAGAAGGAGCACGAGGAGGCAGAGATGCGAGGGCAGCGTGATGGGAGCATGAGGAGTCGGATGTCTGGCAGGAGAAGGAACACGAGGAGGCAGAGATGCAAGGGCAGCGGGATGGGAGCATGAGGAGTTGGATGTCTGGCAGGAGGAGAAGGATCACGGGGAGGCAGAGATGCAAGGGCAGCGGGATGGGAGCATGAGGAGTCAAGTAGAGAACGAGCATGAGGAGGCAGAGATGCAAGGGCAGCGGGATGGGAGTATGAGGAGTCAGATGTCTGGCAGGAGGAGAAGGAACGAGGAGGCAGAGATGCAAGGGCAGCGGGATGGGAGCATGAGGAGTCAGGTGGAGAAGGAGCACGAGAAGGCAGAGATGCAAGGGCAGCGGGATGGGAGCATGAGGAGTCGGATGTCTGGCAGGAGGAGAAGGAACGAGGAGGCAGAGATGCAAGGGCAGCAGGATGGGAGCATGAGGAGTCGGATGTCTGGCAGGAGGAGAAGGAGCACGAGGAGGCAGAGATGCGAGGGCAGCGTGATGGGAGCATGAGGAGTCGGATGTCTGGCAGGAGAAGGAACACGAGGAGGCAGAGATGCAAGGGCAGCGGGATGGGAGCATGAGGAGTTGGATGTCCGGCAGGAGGAGAAGGATCACGGGGAGGCAGAGATGCAAGGGCAGCGGGATGGGAGCATGAGGAGTCAAGTAGAGAATGAGCACGAGGAGGCAGAGATGCAAGGGCAGCGGGATGGGAGCATGAGGAGTCAGATGTCTGGCAGGAGGAGAAGGAACGAGGAGGCAGAGATGCAAGGGCAGCAGGATGGGAGCATGAGGAGTCGGATGTCTGGCAGGAGGAGAAGGAGCACGAGGAGGCAGAGATGCAAGGGCAGCAGGATGGGAGCATGAGGAGTGCAGTGTCTGGCAGGAGGAGAAGGAGCACGAGTAGGCAGAGATGCAAGGGAAGCAGGATGGGAGCATGAGGAGTCAGATGTCTGGTAGGAGGAGAAGGAACACGAGGAGACAGAGATGCAAGGGCAGCGGGATGGGAGCATGAGGAGTCAGGTGGAGAAGGAGCACGAGGAGGCAGAGATGCAAGGGCAGCGGGATGGGAGCATGAGGAGTCGGATGTCTGGCAGGAGGAGAAGGAACTAGGAGGCAGAGGTGCAAGGGCAGTGGGATGGGAGCGTGAGGAGTCAGATGTCTGGCTGTAGGAGAACAACAAGAGGAAGCAGAGATGCACGGGCAGCGGGATGGGAGCATGAGGAGTCAGGTGGAGAAGGAGCACGAGGAGGCAGAGATGCAAGGGCAGCGGGATGAGAGCATGAGGGGTCAGGTGGAGAAGGAGCACGAGGAGGCAGAGATGCAAGGGCAGCGGGATGGGAGCATGAGGAGTCGGATGTCTGGCAGGAGGAGAAGGAACGAGGAGGCAGAGGTGCAAGGGCAGTGGGATGGGAGCGTGAGGAGTCAGATGTCTGGCTGTAGGAGAACAACAAGAGGAAGCAGAGATGCACGGGCAGCGGGATGGGAGCATGAGGAGTCAGGTGGAGAAGGAGCACGAGGAGGCAGAGATGCAAGGGCAGCGGGATGAGAGCATGAGGGGTCAGGTGGAGAAGGAGCACGAGAAGGCAGAGATGTAAGGGCAGCGGGATGGGAGCATGAGGAGTCGGATGTCTGGCAGGAGGAGAAGGAACGAGGAGGCAGAGATTCAAGGGCAGCGGGATGGGAGCATGAGGAGTCGGATGTCTGGCAGGAGGAGAAGGAACGAGGAGGCAGAGATGCAAGGGCAGCGGGATGGGAGCTTGAGGAGTCGGATGGAGAAGAAGCACGAGGAGGCAGAGATGCAAGGGCAGCGGGATGGGGGCACGAGGAGTCAGGTGGAGAAGGAGCACGAGGAGGCAGAGATGCAAGGGCAGCGGGATGGGAGCATGAGGAGTCAGGTGGAGAAGGAGCACGAGAAGGCAGAGATGCAAGGGCAGCGGGATGGGAGCATGAGGAGTCGGATGTCTGGCAGGAGGAGAAGGAACGAGGAGGCAGAGATGCAAGGGCAGCAGGATGGGAGCATGCGGAGTCGGATGTCTGGCAGGAGGAGAAGGAGCACGAGGAGGCAGAGATGCGAGGGCAGCGTGATGGGAGCATGAGGAGTCGGATGTCTGGCAGGAGAAGGAACACGAGGAGGCAGAGATGCAAGGGCAGCGGGATGGGAGCATGAGGAGTTGGATGTCTGGCAGGTGGAGAAGGATCACGGGGAGGCAGAGATGCAAGGGCAGCGGGATGGGAGCATGAGGAGTCAAGTAGAGAACGAGCACGAGGAGGCACAGATGCAAGGGCAGCGGGATGGGAGCATGAGGAGTCAGATGTCTGGCAGGAGGAGAATGAGCACCAGGAGGCAGAGATGCAAGGGCAGCAGGATGGCAGCATGAGGAGTGCAGTGTCTGGCAGGAGGAGAAGGAGCATGAGTAGGCAGAGATTCAAGGGCAGCAGGATGGGAGCATGAGGAGTCAGATGTCTGGTAGGAGGAGAAGGAACACGAGGAGACAGAGATGCAAGGGCAGCGGGATGGGAGCATGAGGAGTCAGGTGGAGAAGGTGCACGAGGAGGCAGAGATGCAAGGGCAGCGGGATGGGAGCATGAGGAGTCGGATGTCTAGCAGGAGGAGAAGGAACACGAAGAGACAGAGATGCAAGGGCAGCGGGATGGGAGCATGAGAAGTCAGGTGGAGAAGGTGCACGAGGAGGCAGAGATGCAAGGGCAGCAGGATGGGAGCATGAGGAGTCGGATATCTAGCAGGAGGAGAAGGAACATGAGGAGGCAGAGATGCAAGGGCAGCGGGATGGGAGCTTGAGGAGTCGGATGGAGAAGGAGCAAGAGGAGGCAGAGATGCAAGGGCAGCGGGATGGGAGCATTAGGAGTCAGGTGTCTGGCAGGAGGAGAAGAGGCACAGGAGGCAGAGATGCAAGGGCAGCGGGATGGCAGCATGAGGAGTCAGGTGTCTGGCAGGAGGAGAAATAGCACAAGGAGGCAGAGATGCAAGGGCAGCAGGATGGGAGCATGAGGAGTCAGATGTCTGGCAGGAGGAGAAGGAGCATGAGGAGGCAGAGATGCAAGGGCAGCAGGATGGGAGCATGAGGAGTCAGGTGGTGAAGGAGCGCGAGGAGGCAGAGATGTAAGGGCAGCGGGATGGGAGCATGAGGAGTCGGATGTCTGGCAGGAGGAGAAGGAACGAGGAGGCAGAGGTGCAAGGGCAGTGGGATGGGAGCATGAAGAGTCAGGTGGAGAAGGAGCACGAGGAGGCAGAGATGCAAGGGCAGCGGGATGGGAGCATGAGGAGTCAGGTGGAGAAGGAGCACGAGAAGGCAGAGATGCAAGGGCAGCGGGATGGGAGCATGAGGAGTCGGTTGTCTGGCAGGTGGAGAAGGAACGAGGAGGCAGAGATGCAAGGGCAGCGGGATGGGAGCATGAGGAGTCGGTCGGGTGTCTGGCAGAAGGAGAAGGAGCATGAGGAGGCAGAGATGCAAGGGCAGCGGGATCGGAGCATGAGGAGTCAGATGTCTGGCAGGAGAAGGAACATGAGGAGGCAGAGATGCAAGGGCAGCGGGATGGGAGCATGAGGAGTCAGAAGTCTGGCAGTAGGAGAAGGATCACAAGGAGGCAGAGATGCAAGGGCAGCGGGATGGGAGCATGAGGAGTCAGGTGTCTGGCAGAAGGAGAAGAAGCATGACGAGGCAGAGATGCAAGGGCAGCGGGATGGCAGCATGAGGAGTCAGGTGTCTGGCAGAAGGAGAAGGAGCACAAGGAGGCAGAGATGCAAGGGCAGCGGGATGGGAGCATGAGGAGTCAGATGTCTGGCAGGGGGAGAAGGAGCATGAGGAGGCAGAGATGTAAGGGCAGCGGGATGGGAGCATAAGGAGTCAGATGTCTGGTAGGAGGATAAGGAACACCAGGAGGCAGAGATGCAAGGGCAGCGGGAAGGGGGCATGAGGAGTCAGGTGGAGAAGGAGTACGAGGAGGCAGAGATGCAAGGGCAGCGGGATGGGAGCATGAGGAGTCGGATGTCTGGCAGGAGGAGAAGGAACGAGGAGGCAGAGGTGCAAGGGCAGTGGGATGGGAGCGTGAGGAGTCAGATGTCTGGCCGTAGGAGAAGGAACACGAGGAGGCAGAGATGCAAGGGCAGCGGGATGGGAGCATGAGGAGTCAGGTGGAGAAGGAGCACGAGGAGGCAGAGATGCAAGGGCAGCGGGATGGGAGCATGAGGAGTCAGATGGAGAAGGAGCATGAGGAGGCAGAGATGCAAGGGCAGCGGAATGGGAGCATGAGGAGTCGGATGTCTGGCAGGAGGAGAAGGAAAGAGGAGGCAGAGATGCAAGGGCAGCAGGATGGTAGCATGAGGAGTCGGATGTCTGGCAGGAAGAGAAGGAACGAGGAGGCAGAGATGCAAGGGCAGTGGGTTGGGAGCATGAGGAGTTGGATGTCTGGCAGGAGGAGAAGGAGCATGAGGAGGCAGAGATGCAAGGGCAGCAGGATGGGAGCATGAGGAGTCAGGTGGTGAAGGAGCACGAGGAGGCAGAGATGCAAGGGCAGCGGGATGGGAGCATGAGGAGTCGGATGTCTGGCAGGAGGAGAAGGAACGAGGAGGCAGAGGTGCAAGGGCAGTGGGATGGGAGCGTGAGGAGTCAGATGTCTGGCTGTAGGAGAACAACAAGAGGAAGCAGAGATGCACGGGCAGCGGGATGGGAGCATGAGGAGTCAGGTGGAGAAGGAGCACGAGGAGGCAGAGATGCAAGGGCAGCGGGATGGGAGCATGAGGAGTCGGATGTCTGGCAGGAGGAGAAGGAACGAGGAGGCAGAGATGCAAGGGCAGCAGGATGGGAGCATGAGGAGTCGGATGTCTGGCAGGAGGAGAAGGAGCACGAGGAGGCAGAGATGCGAGGGCAGCGTGATGGGAGCATGAGGAGTCGGATGTCTGGCAGGAGAAGGAACACGAGGAGGCAGAGATGCAAGGGCAGCGGGATGGGAGCATGAGGAGTTGGATGTCTGGCAGGAGGAGAAGGATCACGGGGAGGCAGAGATGCAAGGGCAGCGGGATGGGAGCATGAGGAGTCAAGTAGAGAACGAGCATGAGGAGGCAGAGATGCAAGGGCAGCGGGATGGGAGTATGAGGAGTCAGATGTCTGGCAGGAGGAGAAGGAACGAGGAGGCAGAGATGCAAGGGCAGCGGGATGGGAGCATGAGGAGTCAGGTGGAGAAGGAGCACGAGAAGGCAGAGATGCAAGGGCAGCGGGATGGGAGCATGAGGAGTCGGATGTCTGGCAGGAGGAGAAGGAACGAGGAGGCAGAGATGCAAGGGCAGCAGGATGGGAGCATGAGGAGTCGGATGTCTGGCAGGAGGAGAAGGAGCACGAGGAGGCAGAGATGCGAGGGCAGCGTGATGGGAGCATGAGGAGTCGGATGTCTGGCAGGAGAAGGAACACGAGGAGGCAGAGATGCAAGGGCAGCGGGATGGGAGCATGAGGAGTTGGATGTCCGGCAGGAGGAGAAGGATCACGGGGAGGCAGAGATGCAAGGGCAGCGGGATGGGAGCATGAGGAGTCAAGTAGAGAATGAGCACGAGGAGGCAGAGATGCAAGGGCAGCGGGATGGGAGCATGAGGAGTCAGATGTCTGGCAGGAGGAGAAGGAACGAGGAGGCAGAGATGCAAGGGCAGCAGGATGGGAGCATGAGGAGTCGGATGTCTGGCAGGAGGAGAAGGAGCACGAGGAGGCAGAGATGCAAGGGCAGCAGGATGGGAGCATGAGGAGTGCAGTGTCTGGCAGGAGGAGAAGGAGCACGAGTAGGCAGAGATGCAAGGGAAGCAGGATGGGAGCATGAGGAGTCAGATGTCTGGTAGGAGGAGAAGGAACACGAGGAGACAGAGATGCAAGGGCAGCGGGATGGGAGCATGAGGAGTCAGGTGGAGAAGGAGCACGAGGAGGCAGAGATGCAAGGGCAGCGGGATGGGAGCATGAGGAGTCGGATGTCTGGCAGGAGGAGAAGGAACGAGGAGGCAGAGGTGCAAGGGCAGTGGGATGGGAGCGTGAGGAGTCAGATGTCTGGCTGTAGGAGAACAACAAGAGGAAGCAGAGATGCACGGGCAGCGGGATGGGAGCATGAGGAGTCAGGTGGAGAAGGAGCACGAGGAGGCAGAGATGCAAGGGCAGCGGGATGAGAGCATGAGGGGTCAGGTGGAGAAGGAGCACGAGAAGGCAGAGATGCAAGGGCAGCGGGATGGGAGCATGAGGAGTCGGATGTCTGGCAGGAGGAGAAGGAACGAGGAGGCAGAGATGCAAGGGCAGCGGGATGGGAGCATGAGGAGTCGGATGTCTGGCAGGAGGAGAAGCAACGAGGAGGCAGAGATGCAAGGGCAGCGGGATGGGAGCTTGAGGAGTCGGATGGAGAAGGAGCACGAGGAGGCAGAGATGCAAGGGCAGCGGGATGGGGGCATGAGGAGTCAGGTGGAGAAGGAGCACGAGGAGGCAGAGATGCAAGGGCAGCGGGATGGGAGCATGAGGAGTCAGGTGGAGAAGGAGCACGAGAAGGCAGAGATGCAAGGGCAGTGGGATGGGAGCATGAGGAGTCGGATGTCTGGCAGGAGGAGAAGGAACGAGGAGGCAGAGATGCAAGGGCAGCAGGATGGGAGCATGCGGAGTCGGATGTCTGGCAGGAGGAGAAGGAGCACGAGGAGGCAGAGATGCGAGGGCAGCGTGATGGGAGCATGAGGAGTCGGATGTCTGGCAGGAGAAGGAACACGAGGAGGCAGAGATGCAAGGGCAGCGGGATGGGAGCATGAGGAGTTGGATGTCTGGCAGGTGGAGAAGGATCACAGGGAGGCAGAGATGCAAGGGCAGCGGGATGGGAGCATGAGGAGTCAAGTAGAGAACGAGCACGAGGAGGCAGAGATGCAAGGGCAGCGGGATGGGAGCATGAGGAGTCAGATGTCTGGCAGGAGGAGAATGAGCACGAGGAGGCAGAGATGCAAGGGCAGCAGGATGGCAGCATGAGGAGTGCAGTGTCTGGCAGGAGGAGAAGGAGCATGAGTAGGCAGAGATGCAAGGGCAGCAGGATGGGAGCATGAGGAGTCAGATGTCTGGTAGGAGGAGAAGGAACACGAGGAGACAGAGATGCAAGGGCAGCGGGATGGGAGCATGAGGAGTCAGGTGGAGAAGGTGCACGAGGAGGCAGAGATGCAAGGGCAGCGGGATGGGAGCATGAGGAGTCGGATGTCTAGCAGGAGGAGAAGGAACACGAAGAGACAGAGATGCAAGGGCAGCGGGATGGGAGCATGAGAAGTCAGGTGGAGAAGGTGCACGAGGAGGCAGAGATGCAAGGGCAGCGGGATGGGAGCTTGAGGAGTCGGATGGAGAAGGAGCAAGAGGAGGCAGAGATGCAAGGGCAGCGGGATGGGAGCATTAGGAGTCAGGTGTCTGGCAGGAGGAGAAGAGGCACAGGAGGCAGAGATGCAAGGGCAGCGGGATGGCAGCATGAGGAGTCAGGTGTCTGGCAGGAGGAGAAGGAGCACAAGGAGGCAGAGATGCAAGGGCAGCGGGATGGGAGCATGAGGAGTCAGATGTCTGGCAGGAGGAGAAGGAGCATGAGGAGGCAGAGATGCAAGGGCAGCAGGATGGGAGCATGAGGAGTCAGGTGGTGAAGGAGCGCGAGGAGGCAGAGATGTAAGGGCAGCGGGATGGGAGCATGAGGAGTCGGATGTCTGGCAGGAGGAGAAGGAACGAGGAGGCAGAGGTGCAAGGGCAGTGGGATGGGAGCATGAAGAGTCAGGTGGCGAAGGAGCACGAGGAGGCAGAGATGCAAGGGCAGCGGGATGGGAGCATGAGGAGTCAGGTGGAGAAGGAGCACGAGAAGGCAGAGATGCAAGGGCAGCGGGATGGGAGCATGAGGAGTCGGTTGTCTGGCAGGAGGAGAAGGAACGAGGAGGCAGAGATGCAAGGGCAGCGGGATGGGAGCATGAGGAGTCGGTCGGGTGTCTGGCAGAAGGAGAAGGAGCACGAGGAGGCAGAGATGCAAGGGCAGCGGGATCGGAGCATGAGGAGTCAGATGTCTGGCAGGAGAAGGAACATGAGGAGGCAGAGATGCAAGGGCAGCGGGATGGGAGCATGAGGAGTCAGAAGTCTGGCAGTAGGAGAAGGATCACAAGGAGGCAGAGATGCAAGGGCAGCGGGATGGGAGCATGAGGAGTCAGGTGTCTGGCAGAAGGAGAAGAAGCACGACGAGGCAGAGATGCAAGGGCAGCGGGATGGCAGCATGAGGAGTCAGGTGTCTGGCAGGAGGAGAAGGAGCACAAGGAGGCAGAGATGCAAGGGCAGCGGGATGGGAGCATGAGGAGTCAGATGTCTGGCAGGGGGAGAAGGAGCATGAGGAGGCAGAGATGCAAGAGCAGCGGGATGGGAGCATAAGGAGTCAGATGTCTGGTAGGAGGATAAGGAACACCAGGAGGCTGAGATGCAAGGGCAGCGGGATGGGGGCATGAGGAGTCAGGTGGAGAAGGAGTACGAGGAGGCAGAGATGCAAGGGCAGCGGGATGGGAGCATGAGGAGTCGGATGTCTGGCAGGAGGAGAAGGAACGAGGAGGCAGAGGTGCAAGGGCAGCGGGATGGGAGCGTGAGGAGTCGGATGTCTGGCCGTAGGAGAAGGAACACGAGGAGGCAGAGATGCAAGGGCAGCGGGATGGGAGCATGAGGAGTCAGGTGGAGAAGGAGCACAAGGAGGCAGAGATGCAAGGGCAGCGGGATGGGAGCATGAGGAGTCAGGTGGAGAAGGAGCATGAGGAGGCAGAGATGCAAGGGCCGCGGAATGGGAGCATGAGGAGTCGGATGTCTGGCAGGAGGAGAAGGAACGAGGAGGCAGAGATGCAAGGGCAGCAGGATGGTAGCATGAGGAGTCGGATGTCTGGCAGGAGGAGAAGGAACGAGGAGGCAGAGATGCAAGGGCAGCGGGTTGGGAGCATGAGGAGTCGGATATCTGGCCGGAGGAGAAGGAACGAGGAGGCAGAGGTGCAAGGGCAGCGGGATGGGAGCGTGAGGAGTTGGATGTCTGGCCGTAGGAGAACAACAAGAGGAAGCAGAGATGCACGGGCAGCGGGATGGGAGCATGAGGAGTCAGGTGGAGAAGGAGCACAAGGAGGCAGAGATGCAAGGGCAGCGGGATGGGAGCATGAGGAGTCAGGTGGAGAAGGAGCATGAGGAGGCAGAGATGCAAGGGCCGCGGAATGGGAGCATGAGGAGTCGGATGTCTGGCAGGAGGAGAAGGAACGAGGAGGCAGAGATGCAAGGGCAGCAGGATGGTAGCATGAGGAGTCGGATGTCTGGCAGGAGGAGAAGGAACGAGGAGGCAGAGATGCAAGGGCAGCGGGTTGGGAGCATGAGGAGTCGGATATCTGGCCGGAGGAGAAGGAACGAGGAGGCAGAGGTGCAAGGGCAGCGGGATGGGAGCGTGAGGAGTTGGATGTCTGGCCGTAGGAGAACAACAAGAGGAAGCAGAGATGCACGGGCAGCGGGATGGGAGCATGAGGAGTCAGGTGGAGAAGGAGCACGAGGAGGCAGAGATGCAAGGGCAGCGGGATGGGGGCATGAGGAGTCAGGTGGAGAAGGAGCACGAGGAGGCAGAGATGCAAGGGCAGCGGGATGGGAGCATGATGAGTCAGATGTCTGGCAGGAGGAGAAGGAACGAGGAGGCAGAGGTGCAAGGGCAGCGGGATGGGAGCGTGAGGAGTCGGATGTCTGGCCGTAGGAGAAGAACAAGAGGAAGCAGAGATGCACGGGCAGTGGGATGGGAGCATGAGGAGTCAGGTGGAGAAGGAGCACGAGGAGGCAGAGATGCAAGGGCAGCGGGATGGGAGCGTGAGGAGTCAGGTGGAGAAGGAGCACGAGAAGGCAGAGATGCAAGGGCAGCGGGATGGGAGAATGAGGAGTCGGATGTCTGGCAGGAGGAGGAGGAACGAGGAGGCAGAGATGCAAGGGCAGCAGGATGGGAGCATGAGGAGTCGGATGTCTGGTAGGAGGAGAAGGAACACGAGGAGACAGAGATGCAAGGGCAGCGGGATGGGAGCATGAGGAGTCAGGTGGAGAAGGTGCACGAGGAGGCAGAGATGCAATGGCAGCGGGATGGGAGCATGAGGAGTCGGATGTCTAGCAGGAGGAGAAGGAACACGAAGAGACAGAGATGCAAGGGCAGCGGGATGGGAGCATGAGAAGTCCTGTGGAGAAGGTGCACGAGGAGGCAGAGATGCAAGGGCAGCGGGATGGGAGCATGAGGAGTCGGATATCTAGCAGGAGGAGAAGGAACATGAGGAGGCAGAGATGCAAGGGCAGCGGGATGGGAGCTTGAGGAGCCGGATGGAGAAGGAGCAAGAGGAGGCAGAGATGCAAGGGCAGCGGGATGGGAGCATGAGGAGTCAGGTGTCTGGCAGGAGGAGAAGAAGCACAGGAGGCAGAGATGCAAGGGCAGCGGGATGGCAGCATGAGGAGTCAGGTGTCTGGCAGGAGGAGAAGGAGCACAAGGAGGCAGAGATGCAAGGGCAGCGGGATGGGAGCATGAGGAGTCAGATGTCTGGCAGGAGGAGAAGGAGCACAGGAGGCAGAGATGCAAGGGCAGCGGGATGGCAGCATGAGGAGTCAGGTGTCTGGCAGGAGGAGAAGGAGCACAAGGAGGCAGAGATGCACGGGCAGCGGGATGGGAGCATGAGGAGTCAGGTGGAGAAGGAGCACGAGGAGGCAGAGATGCAAGGGCAGCGGGATGGGGGCATGAGGAGTCAGGTGGAGAAGGAGCACGAGGAGGCAGAGATGCAAGGGCAGCGGGATGGGGGCATGAGGAGTCAGGTGGAGAAGGAGCACGAGGAGGCAGAGATGCAAGGGCAGCGGGATGGGAGCATGATGAGTCAGATGTCTGGCAGGAGGAGAAGGAACGAGGAGGCAGAGGTGCAAGGGCAGCGGGATGGGAGCGTGAGGAGTCGGATGTCTGGCCGTAGGAGAAGAACAAGAGGAAGCAGAGATGCACGGGCAGTGGGATGGGAGCATGAGGAGTCAGGTGGAGAAGGAGCACGAGGAGGCAGAGATGCAAGGGCAGCGGGATGGGAGCGTGAGGAGTCAGGTGGAGAAGGAGCACGAGAAGGCAGAGATGCAAGGGCAGCGGGATGGGAGAATGAGGAGTCGGATGTCTGGCAGGAGGAGGAGGAACGAGGAGGCAGAGATGCAAGGGCAGCAGGATGGGAGCATGAGGAGTCGGATGTCTGGTAGGAGGAGAAGGAACACGAGGAGACAGAGATGCAAGGGCAGCGGGATGGGAGCATGAGGAGTCAGGTGGAGAAGGTGCACGAGGAGGCAGAGATGCAATGGCAGCGGGATGGGAGCATGAGGAGTCGGATGTCTAGCAGGAGGAGAAGGAACACGAAGAGACAGAGATGCAAGGGCAGCGGGATGGGAGCATGAGAAGTCAGGTGGAGAAGGTGCACGAGGAGGCAGAGATGCAAGGGCAGCGGGATGGGAGCATGAGGAGTCGGATATCTAGCAGGAGGAGAAGGAACATGAGGAGGCAGAGATGCAAGGGCAGCGGGATGGGAGCTTGAGGAGCCGGATGGAGAAGGAGCAAGAGGAGGCAGAGATGCAAGGGCAGCGGGATGGGAGCATGAGGAGTCAGGTGTCTGGCAGGAGGAGAAGAAGCACAGGAGGCAGAGATGCAAGGGCAGCGGGATGGCAGCATGAGGAGTCAGGTGTCTGGCAGGAGGAGAAGGAGCACAAGGAGGCAGAGATGCAAGGGCAGCGGGATGGGAGCATGAGGAGTCAGATGTCTGGCAGGAGGAGAAGGAGCATGAGGAGGCAGAGATGCAAGGGCAGCAGGATGGGAGCATGAGGAGTCAGGTGGTGAAGGAGCACGAGGAGGCAGAGATGTAAGGGCAGCAGGATGGGAGCATGAGGAGTCGGATGTCTGGCAGGAGGAGAAGGAACGAGGAGGCAGAGATGCAAGGGCAGCGGGATGGGAGCATGAGGAGTCGGTCGGGTGTCTGGCAGAAGGAGAAGGAGCACGAGGAGGCAGAGATGCAAGGGCAGCGGGATGGGGGCATGAGGAGTCAGATGTCTGGCAGGAGAAGGAACATGAGGAGGCAGAGATGCAAGGGCAGCGGGATGGGAGCATGAGGAGTCAGAAGTCTGGCAGTAGGAGAAGGATCACGAGGAGGCAGAGATGCAAGGGCTGCGGGATGGGAGCATGAGGAGTCAGGTGTCTGGCAGAAGGAGAAGAAGCACGACGAGGCAGAGATGCAAGGGCAGCGGGATGGCAGCATGAGGAGTCAGGTGTCTGGCAGGAGGAGAAGGAGCACAAGGAGGCAGAGATGCAAGGGCAGTGGGATGGGAGCATGAGGAGTCAGATGTCTGGCAGGGGGAGAAGGAGCATGAAGAGGCAGAGATGCAAGGGCAGCGGGATGGGAGCATAAGGAGTCAGATGTCTGGTAGGAGGATAAGAAACACCAGGAGGCAGAGATGCAAGGGCAGCGTGATGGGGGCATGAGGAGCCAGGTGGAGAAGGAGCACGAGGAGGCAGAGATGCAAGGGCAGCGGGATGGGAGCATGAGGAGTCCGATGTCTGGCAGGAGGAGAAGGAACGAGGAGGCAGAGGTGCAAGGGCAGCGGGATGGGAGCGTGAGCAGTCGGATGTCTGGCCGTAGGAGAAGGAACACGAGGAGGCAGAGATGCAAGGGTAGCGGGATGGGAGCATGAGGAGTCAGGTGGAGAAGGAGCACGAGGAGGCAGAGATGCAAGGGCAGCGGGATGGGAGCATGAGGAGTCAGGTGGAGAAGGAGCACGAGGAGGCAGAGATGCAAGGGCAGCGGAATGGGAGCATGAGGAGTCGGATGTCTGGCAGGAGGAGAAGGAACGAGGAGGCAGAGATGCAAGGGCAGCAGGATGGTAGCATGAGGAGTCGGATGTCTGGCAGGAGGAGAAGGAACGAGGAGGCAGAGATGCAAGGGCAGCGGGTTGGGAGCATGAGGAGTTGGATGTCTGGCCGGAGGAGAAGGAACGAGGAGGCAGAGGTGCAAGGGCAGCGGGATGGGACCGTGAGGAGTTGGATGTCTGGCCGTAGGAGAACAACCAGAGGAAGCAGAGATGCACGGGCAGCGGGATGGGAGCATGAGGAGTCAGGTGGAGAAGGAGCACGAGGAGGCAGAGATGCAAGGGCAGCGGGATGGGGGCATGAGGAGTCAGGTGGAGAAGGAGCACGAGGAGGCAGAGATGCAAGGGCAGCGGGATGGGAGCATGAGGAGTCAGATGTCTGGCAGGAGGAGAAGGAACGAGGAGGCAGAGGTGCAAGGGCAGCGGGATGGGAGCGTGAGGAGTCGGATGTCTGGCCGTAGGAGAAGAACAAGAGGAAGCAGAGATGCACGGGCAGTGGGATGGGAGCATGAGGAGTCAGGTGGAGAAGGAGCACGAGGAGGCAGAGATGCAAGGGCAGCGGGATGGGGGCATGAGGAGTCAGGTGGAGAAGGAGCACGAGGAGGCAGAGATGCAAGGGCAGCGGGATGGGAGCATGAGGAGTCAGATGTCTGGCAGGAGGAGAAGGAACGAGGAGGCAGAGGTGCAAGGGCAGCGGGATGGGAGCGTGAGGAGTCGGATGTCTGGCCGTAGGAGAAGAACAAGAGGAAGCAGAGATGCACGGGCAGTGGGATGGGAGCATGAGGAGTCAGGTGGAGAAGAACAAGAGGAAGCAGAGATGCACGGGCAGTGGGATGGGAGCATGAGGAGTCAGGTGGAGAAGGAGCACGAGGAGGCAGAGATGCAACGGCAGCGGGATGGGAGCATGAGGAGTCAGGTGGAGAAGGAGCACGAGAAGGCAGAGATGCAAGGGCAGCGGGATGGGAGCATGAGGAGTCGGATGTCTGGCAGGAGGAGAAGGAACGAGGAGGCAGAGATGCAAGGGCAGCAGGATGGGAGCATGAGGAGTCGGATGTCTGGCAGGAGGAGAAGGAGCACGAGGAGGCAGAGATGCAAGGGCAGTGGGATGGGAGCATGAGGAGTCGGATGTCTGGCAGGAGGAGAAGGAACGAGGAGGCAGAGATGCAAGGCAGCAGGATGGGAGCATGAGGAGTCGGATGTCTGGCAGGAGCAGAAGGAGCATGAGGAGGCAGAGATGCAAGGGCAGCGGGATGGGAGCATGAGGAGTTGGATGTCTGGCAGGAGGAGAAGGATCACGAGGAGGCAGAGATGCAAGGGCAGCGGGATGGGAGCATGAGGAGTCAAGTAGAGAAAGAGCACGAGGAGGCAGAGATGCAAGGGCAGTGGGATGGGAGCATGAGGAATCGGATGTCTGGCAGGAGGAGAAGGAACTAGGAGGCAGAGATGCAAGGGCAGCGGGATGGGAGCATGAGGAGTCAGATGTCTGGTAGGAGGAGAAGGAACACGAGGACACAGAGATGCAAGGGCAGCGGGATGGGAGCATGAGGAGTCGGATGTCTAGCAGGAGGAGAAGGAACACGAGGAGACAGAGATGCAAGGGCAGCGGGATGAGAGCATGAGGAGTCAGGTGGAGAAGGTGCACGAGGAGGCAGAGATGCAAGGGCAGCGGGATGGGAGCATGAGGAGTCGGATATCTAGCAGGAGGAGAAGGAACATGAGGAGGCAGAGATGCAAGGGCAGCGTGATGGGAGCTTGAGGAGTCGGATGGAGAAGGAGAAAGAGGAGGCAGAGATGCAAGGGCAGCGGGATGGGAGCATGAGGAGTCAGGTGTCTGGCAGGAGGAGAAGAAGCACGAAGAGGCAGAGATGCAAGGGCAGCGGGATGGCAGCATGACGAGTCAGGTGTCTGGCAGGAGGAGAAGGAGCACAAGGAGGCAGAGATGCAAGGGCAGCGGGATGGGAGCATGAGGAGTCAGATGTCTGGCAGGAGGAGAAGGAGCACGAGGAGGCAGAGATGCAAGGGCAGCGGGATGTGAGCATGAGGAGTCGGATGTCTGGCAGGAGGAGAAGGAACGAGGAGGCAGAGGTGCAAGGGCAGCGGGATGGGAGCGTGAGGAGTCGGATGTCTGGCCGTAGGAGAAGGAACACGAGGAGGCAGAGATGCAAGGGCAGCGGGTTGGGAGCATGAGGAGTCAGGTGGAGAAGGAGCACAAGGAGGCAGAGATGCAAGGGCAGCGGGATGGGAGCATGAGGAGTCGGTTGTCTGGCAGGAGGAGAAGGAACGAGGAGGCAAAGATGCAAGGGCAGCGGGATGGGAGCATGAGGAGTCGGATGTCTGGCAGGAGGAGAAGGAGTACGAGGAGGCAGAGATGCAAGGGCAGCAGGATGGGAGCATGAGGAGTTGGATGTCTGGCAGGAGAAGGAAAACGAGGAGGCAGAGATGCAAGGGCAGCCAGATGGGAGCATGAGGAGTCAGATGTCTGGCAGGAGGAGAAGGATCACGAGGAGGCAGAGATGCAAGGGCAGCGGGATGGGAGCATAAGGAGTCAGGTGAAGAAGGAGCACGAGGAGGCAGAGATGCAAGGACAGCGGGATGGGAGCATGAGGAGTCGGATGTTTGGTAGGATGAGAAGGAGCATGAGGAGGCGGAGATGCAAGGGCAGCGGGATGGGAGCATGAGGAGTGTGGTGTCTGGCAGGAGGAGAAGGAGCACGAGTAGGCAGAGATGCAAGGGCAGCGGGATGGGAGCATGAGGAGTCAGATGTCTGGTAGGAGGAGAAGGAACACGAGGAGACAGAGATGCAAGGGCAGCGGGATGGGAGCATGAGGAGTCGGATGTCTAGCAGGAGGAAAAGGAACACGAGGAGGCAGAGATGCAAGGGCAGCGGGATGGGAGCATGAGGAGTCAGATGGAGAAGGAGCAAGAGGAGGCCGATGTGCAAGGGCAGCGGGATGGGAGCATGAGGAGTCAGGTGTCTGGCAGGAGGAGAAGAAGCACGACGAGGCAGAGATGCAAGGGCAGCGGGATGGCAGCATGAGGAGTCAGGTGTCTGGCAGGAGGAGAAGGAGCACAAGGAGGCAGAGATGCAAGGGCAGCGGGATGGGAGCATGAGGAGTCAGATGTCTGGTAGGAGGAGAAGGTGCATGAGGAGGCAGAGATGCAAGGGCAGTGGGATGGGAGCATAAGGAGTCAGATGTCTGGTAGGAGGATAAGGAACACGAGGAGGCAGAGATGCAAGGGCAGCGGGATGGGGCATGAGGAGTCAGGAGGAGAAGGAGCATGAGGAGGCAGAGATGCAAGGGCAGCGGGATGGGAGCATGAGGAGTCGGATGTCTGGCAGGAGGAGAAGGAACGAGGAGGCAGAGGTGCAAGGGCAGCGGGATGGGAGCGTGAGGAGTCGGATTTCTGGCCGTAGGAGAACAACAAGAGGAAGCAGAGATGCACGGGCAGCGGGATGGGAGCATGAGGAGTCAGATGGAGAAGGAGCACGAGGAGGCAGAGATGCAAGGGCAGTGGGATGGGAGCATGAGGAGTCAGGTGGAGAAGGAGCACGAGAAGGCAGAGATGCAAGGGCAGTGGGATGGGAGCATGAGGAGTCGGATGTCTGGCAGGAGGAGAAGAAACGAGGAGGCAGAGATGCAAGGGCAGTGGGATGGGAGCATGAGGAGTCGGATGTCTGGCAGGAGGAGAAGGAACGAGGAGGCAGAGATGCAAGGGCAGCGGGATGGGAGCATGAGGAGTCGGATGTCCGGCAGGAGAAGGAACACGAGGAGGCAGAGATGCAAGGGCAGCGGGATGGGAGTGTGAGGAGTTGGATGTCTGGCAGGAGGAGAAGGATCACGAGGAGGCAGAGATGCAAGGGCATCGGGATGGGAGCATGAGGAGTCAAGTAGAGAACGAGCACGAGGAGGCAGAGATGCAAGGGCAGCGGGATGGGAGCATGAGGAGTCGGATGTCTGGCAGGTGGAGAAGGAACGAGGAGGCAGAGATGCAAGGGCAGCAGGATGGGAGCAAGAGGAGTCGGATGTCTGGCAGGAGGAGAAGGAGCACGAGGAGGCAGAGATGCAAGGGCAGCGGGATGGGAGCATGAGGAGTGCGGTGTCTGGCAGGAGGAGAAGGAGCACAAGTAGGCAGAGATGCAAGGGCAGCAGGATGGGAGCATGAGGAGTCAGATGTCTGGTAGGAGGAGAAGGAACACGAGGAGACAGAGATGCAAGGGCAGCGGGATGGGAGTATGAGGAGTCAGGTGGAGAAGGTGCACGAGGAGGCAGAGATGCAAGGGCAGCAGGATGGGAGCATGAGGAGTCGGATGTCTAGCAGGAGGAGAAGGAACACGAGGAGGCAGAGATGCAAGGGCAGCGGGATGGGAGCATGAGGAGTCAGCTGTCTGGCAGGGGAGAAGGAGCATGAGGAGACAGAGATGCAAGGGCAGCAGGTTGGGAGCATAAGGAGTCAGATGTCTGGTAGGAGGATAAGGAACACGAGGAGGCAGAGATGCAAGGGCAGCGGGATGTGTTAGGAAAGATTTCGTTATTGTAGGGAACTTTCCTTCCATGTGGCAACCCCTAAACTTTTTGCTATTGTTTTCAACCTGTTTTCTTGACTTTGCCAGAGAAGTGCAGCCTTCTGCTGTACTCCTCTGGGCTTTCGCTCCTTTCTTACGGGGAAACTGACATGCCCTTAAGACAGTCAGTACCGGGGAACGCTGTTTCCCGTAGTTTCTTTTATCGTGTCGCCATTTTAGTGCAACACGACACAAGAGGGCACTGTAAGCTAAGTTACAGCTCTCTTGGGTCTCTAGCCTTCTACGGACCCTAGACACTCTTATAGGATGGTTTTTGGATCGGTGCAGGTCATTCAGGGACTGGGCTGGTGGCAGCGATCATTTGGTTTATTTTGAGCTCCTTTTGCCGTTCTGAGCACGTTTTTGCCGCGAACACAAAAGGGTGGCCCGGCTACCCAAAATGGCCGGACCACGAGGCTCCTTTGTCTCGTCCACTGTCCGTCTTGCTCCCTTTACCTTCCCCCGGGTCAGGCGACCCGGGGCCTTCCTTATTTGGGCATGTAGTTTCCCGCGAAACACGGTTGCTTTCGCGGGCTTCTACATGTCGTTTGAGTGCCCCCAGGATGTGGGCTGGGCTGTCTGGTCCCAATACACATCCTGGGTGCCAGAGAGTCTAGGGTGGTGTGAATGCCTGGGACCACTGTGGTCCGTGATTGGTCCACGTATGGTATGTGTGTTGATGAGCGGATCTCCCATTGGCTCCCCTCCGTTTTGGCGCGAAGGGAACCGTGGATAAGAGGGAGCTGGAAACACCACTACCATGTCGATCTCCTGAGTTCTTACGAACCCAGGGATACAGGAGCCAAGTATCCTGCGAACACGAGGCTGGACCGAGGAATCGCTGGTGACCCCCTGAAGAACTTCTGCTCCTCATTGCTGTCGTCCGGTGAAGCCCTTTCCACCTAAGATCGAACAAGAAGGCCTGTACTGGCGCTTCGACCTATTGGAATAGCAGGACCAGCTATTCCCGGCACCTTCATCAACTCCTGCTGTAAGCCTTCGGAAGTGTCTCTGGGCCATCCAGTTGACTGACCAGCTTACTAAGGCGGCCTGCTCTGTAATCGCCGACAGGTTGGGTGGTATTCTGAGTCCGGGGCATGCTCACACGCTTCGTTTGCTTAGCAGTCCTAAGCTAGAGGTGAGCAGTGCTCGTTTGGCTTGAATACACCCGGCCGTTCCGTTGCCCTGCTGTGGCGACAAAACTGTGCTTGTTTCTTCGATCGGGACGTCTTTTTACTCTGCACGACGACGAGACGTTCCCTGCTCTTCAGAACCTGCCAGAAGCTGTATCTATCGAGGAGAAGCTCGGGCCTGCTTGCTTCGGGGACCGGTGAGTAGATTAGCTAGGATCTGGTCGCCCTCCTGCAGTGCCCCTTGCTTTTCCCCGCTGTAAATACAGCACCCCTTGTCCGTACTCGCGCCCTGCTTCTGCCTCACAGTGGAGGCTGCGCTAGAGTCGCGGACCGTGTTCTCCTTCATTAGAGCTCCCTACAGAGCGGTTCAACGTCCTCCGAAGAGCTTCACCTTCTGCCCATTGGCACCGGCGTGTGCAGGTACTTTTGAGCGCTAGGCTCCACTCTTCGTAGGGATTGGACTACCATCCAGTTAGGGGCCTCAGAAGGCGGACATATCACTCGCATTGGTTCGCACTGCCTGTTTTCCTTCCCCTGCAGGTGGATAACATATTTCGTGCTGCTAATGCTGTAAAACTGTGTATTCTGTATATATATTGGGTGGATAGTGTATGTGTTGGTTTAATATCGTTGTATATTGCTGCTTTTACTGTGGTTATTAGTTTCAAGGCCTTATAATAAATGTGTATCTATTTTTGATATAAACAACTGTTTGGAGTAGTTTGTAAGCGCTCTTGCTTTGTGTGCTCATTGCGGGCTTTCAGTCACCCTCACCCCTCTTGAGACCTAGTCTTGACCGCCGCGATCGCTACCTTGATTGGTCTGGCTTGTCCAGAGGTTACCCTGTTCCAAGTAATTAGGTTGGCCTTCTGAACCTCTGCGCCACCAGGACAGAGTTCAGAAATCCGTCTTAACAAATTGGTGGCAGCGGTGGGATACGACTGAAGGTATCCAGTGTTGCGCACGAGCTAAGGCGTTTTCAGGTTATTCCAACCAGGACACGCAGTAAAGTATTGAATATAACGTTAAAAAGGCCATAGTCCTATCGACAGTATGGAAACGAATACTTTATTAACCTTAAATGCTTCGAAATCTGAAACATTGAAGAAGATGTGTGCGGAGAGAGGGGTTTCCTCTCAAGGCACTAAATTGGAAATGATCCAGAGAATCGTGGCGTGGCAAGAAGCGCAGCTTGACGCTATAACTTCCGAGGACAGTGCAGAAGGTGGTGGGGCTGCTCTCACTGGCAGAACCGACGGTTCTGCCGCTGCACTGATCCATCACGACCACGAGGACAGGGAGGATGTAATGTCTAACGTTTCCTCTGCCAGTGTTGATGGGGAGGCTATGCTTGAATTCAAGAAGCAAGAGCTGCGGTTTAGGCAGCAGGAGCTTGAATTCAGCATAGCCAAACTGAAAATCGACCAGGCAGAAAAACAAAAAGACAGGGATCACCAGTTGGAACTGGCCAAGCTTCAGTTCGCAAATGGGTCCAAGGGTCCTGGACATGGTTCTGGGGCTTCCTCTCATCCACGGTTTCCAAAAGATCTGCTCAGTGTGTATGAGGAACGAAATGACATTATGGACTGGTTAAATGCGTTTGAGTATGCATGCGAGGTTCAAGAGGTTGATAATGCGGATAAGATTGCATGGTTACTCAGCAGACTGCCCCATTCTGGTTGCAGTGCCATTATGGAAATGTCGAAGGCTGAGCGCGCTGATTTTGCAATGTTGAAGCAGACTCTCATTTTAAAGTTTGGGAAGACTCCGACCCAATATTTGAAAAGGTTTAGAGAGTATAAGAAAAAGGAAGGTGGTACTTGGGTGTCGTATGTAGCTGAGTCCCTGAAAAACTTGACTGGCTGGGTTGAAGGTTATAAGGTTTCTACCTTCGAAGGCATGATCAATCTGGTCATGCTGGAACACATTTTTGCTTCTTCTTCCCCGGAGCTTAAGCAGCATTTGGCCGATTCGAAGGAGATAGATCCTAAGAAGCTGGCCATTGCAGCAGACTTATGGGTGTCACATCGAGTGTCCCATAAGGACAAAACTCATCCTGGTAAGCAGGAGGAAGGGAAAAAGACCAAAGATATGGAGGGTGGGGAATCTGCTAAATCATCTTCCCATAAGGGCCACAAAAAGAAAAATAAGGGTAAGCCATCCGAGAACTCACAGGGTAGTGGAGGTTCGCCTCCGAAACAGAACTCTGGTTATAATAAGCCTCCCTACGTAAACAGACCCAATGGGGCTTGTTTTTCTTGTGGAGCAACTGACCATGTGAAGGGGGATCCCCGTTGTAAGGTTAGACCTTTGGGGGTCCACTCCGCTAATCTGGCCTTCTCCTCCTACGAGGAAGAAGAGATTACAGGAGCATCCTTCTCCTCAGACTCATTTCCCAGCGGAATAGAGGCTGAGGTAGTTTTAGTGTCCCTGGGTTCCTGGGAGCCTAAAGTCGCAGAGGCGTATGCTAGGATTCCGGATAATACCAAGCACTACTTTAAAGACAGTGTGCTGATCAATGGAGTGGATACTCCAGCTCTTAGGGATAGTGGGTGCAGTCGAACTGTAGTGGATTCTACCTTGGTAGACTCAGAGGAAGTTGCCAGAGCTCCTCTGATGCCCACTAAGTTGGCTGACGGCCCCCTCCGTATGTTTCCCGTGATCCCTGTTAATCTAACTTTAAATGGTACAGCAGTTAGGATTCCAGTGAGCATTCAGAGAAACGTCCCGGGAAAGGTCTTGTTGGGCAATGATCTCAGAGCTCTAGGGCTCGTAGGAGACACTGCCGAAAGACCCTACACACGGTCTCAAGCACGGGCAGCATTGGCCAAGTCCAATACGCCGCCCCAGCCGAAGGGGAAACCCAAGGCGAAAGGAGTCAACAAGTCCCGACGGGGGAAAGAGAATATTCCCCCGAGCTCGCCTACCACTGCGGTGGAGGGAGTTGGTCAATCGCCCGAGCCTGACGAGGAGGTGGCGATGCCTGAAGTGTTCGACCCCAACGACCATCCTGAACTAAAAGACTTGTTAGTTGAAGGAGGTCCTGATAGGGACGACTTCAGTAAGGGCCAACGTGAGTGCCCATCTCTGGAAGGCCTAAGGAGACAAGCCTGCTCCCAGCTTGAGGGTGAACCTCCTGGGAAGCATCGGATTTATTGGGAAGGTGGACTCCTGTACAGTGAGCCCACAGAGTCTACAGAAGGAGACCATAGGAGGTTGGTGGTTCCCCTTTCTGTTAGACCCTTCCTCCTGCAGTTGGCGCATGAAGTTCCCCTTGCTGGTCACCTTGGAATGAAGAGGACCAAGCAAAGGTTATCTATGCACTTCTACTGGCCCAAGATGGGGGTGCAAGTAGAAAGTCACTGCAGGAGTTGTGCCTCCTGCCAGTTGTCTGGTAAGGTTGGCGCGACAATCCAAGCTCCGTTGGTACCGCTCCCAGTTGTGGGGGTACCATTTGAAAGGGTAGGGATCGACATCGTTGGTCCCCTTGACCCGCAAACATCCTCAGGCAATAGGTTTATCCTGGTGCTGGTCGACCATGCAACCAGGTATCCTGAGGCCATCCCATTAAAGACTGTAACTGCCAAGTCAGTTGCAAAAGCGTTACTCGGCATATTTACTAGGGTTGGCTTCCCTAAAGAAGTTGTGTCAGATCGTGGCAGCAACTTTATGTCGAAGTATATGCAGGCTATGTGGAAAGAATGTGGGGTCACCTACAAGTTCTCTTCTGCATACCACCCCCAGACCAATGGTCTGGTGGAGCGTTTCAACAGAACGCTAAAGAGCATGATTGGGGCTCTGGAGGAGCCCCAGAGGAGGAAATGGGACCTTCTTTTACCATGCTTGTTGTTTGCCTACAGAGAGGTACCACAGGAGGGTGTTGGCTTCAGCCCCTTCGAACTTCTGTTCGGTCATCCCGTACGGGGACCCTTAGCCATCGTCAAAGAGGGATGGGAGATGCCCACTCCCCCTGTTACTACCAATGTAGTTGACTATGTGCTAGGGCTCAGAAAACGGATGGTACTCCTGATGGGCTTGGCTAGTGAAAAGTTGAAGGCCGGACAAGCGCTGGTGAAACATTGGTACGACCAGAAAGCTTCCTTAATTCACTTTACCCCTGGTCAGCAAGTCCTGATCATGAACCCTATAAGGCCTCGCGCTTTACAGGACAAATGGTCAGGCCCTTACACAGTGGTGGAGCCCCTGGGTGAGGTGAACTATTTAGTGGACCTTGGAAGGCCTGGACAGGCTCCAAAAGTGTTCCACGTAAATAGGCTGAAGGCTTTCGTCCCAAGAGTCGAAATCGCAGCACTGCTACTGGCGTCAGACGTTGAGGAAGAGGAGTCAGAACCTCTTCCCGACCTGTTCCAAAGCGGTCCTTCAGATAGCTCCGTTGAGGGTGTCCGAGTGGCCCCTCACCTGACTTCTGATCAGCAGGCTGAGGTGAAAAGTTTGCTTAGGCAGTTTTCCCCCCTGTTTTCACAGTCGCCTGGTTTGACACCTTGGTGCAAACATAACATTGACACAGGAGACAGTGTACCTACCAAAAGTAGGGGATACAGGATGTCGGATAAAGTACGGTCTTATATTAAGACCGAGGTCAACAAGATGTTAGACCTTGGGGTGATTGAACCCTCTAGTAGTCCTTGGTCCAGTCCTGTGGTTCTGGTTCCAAAAGCAGGCACTTCTGAATTGAGGTTCTGCGTGGATTACAGGGCTCTGAATGCTGTCACCAAGACAGACGCTCACCCCTTGCCTCGAACTGACGAGCTGGTGGATACCTTGGGTGCCTCCAAGTACCTCAGCACGTTTGACCTGACTGCGGGCTATTGGCAAATAGCTTTAGCAGAACATGCCAAGGAGAAGACAGCATTTTCAACTCCCGACGGGCTTTACCAATTCCGGGTAATGCCGTTCGGATTGAAGAATGCACCTGCCACTTTCCAGAGGCTTGTGAATCATGTGTTGAATGGGTTGGACGAATTCTGTCTTGCATATCTGGACGATATAGCAGTTTTCAGTGCCACCTGGGAAGACCATGTGAAACACCTCGGGATTGTGCTCCAGGCTCTTCAGAAAGCCCACTTGACCATAAAGGCGAGTAAATGCCAGATTGGACAAGGCTCAGTGGTTTACCTTGGGCATGAAGTAGGTGGAGGAAGGATACAGCCTCTCCCCAGTAAAGTACAAGCAGTACAAGACTGGCCTACCCCCACTACACAAACCCAAGTGAGAGCCTTCTTAGGACTCACGGGTTATTACCGCAATTTTATGGCAGACTATGGCACCATAGCTGCTCCTCTGACTGCCCTCACAACTCCGAAGAAACCCAAGAAGGTAACTTGGACTGACGAGTGTGAGAAGGCCTTCAATGGCTTGAAAGACTCCTTGTGCCAGGCCCCTGTGCTCAGGGCCCCTGATTATCAAAGACCTTTTATCGTGCAGACGGATGCCTCTGACACTGGGATAGGAGCTGTACTATCACAAGTAGATGAGAAGGGTAAGGAACACCCTATCGGTTTTATTAGTCGCCAGCTTAAGGACAGAGAGCTCAGATGGTCCACGGTAGAGAAAGAATGTTTCTCTGTTGTGTGGGCCCTAAGGAAGCTGCGGCCCTACCTCTATGGGACCCACTTCACTGTGCAGACTGACCATAAGCCGTTAAAGTGGCTAATGAACATGAAGGGGGAGAATCCAAAGTTGCTTAGGTGGTCCATAAGTCTACAAGGCTTCGACTTCACTATTGAGCATAGGCCAGGTGTCCAACATAGCAATGCTGATGGGTTGTCCAGAATGTTTTACCGACCTGAACAAGAGACTCATCCAGGGGTGGATTAGTTCCCCCTGTCCATAGTCTGGGAGGGGCGAGTGTTAGGAAAGATTTCGTTATTGTAGGGAACTTTCCTTCCATGTGGCAACCCCTAAACTTTTTGCTATTGTTTTCAACCTGTTTTCTTGACTTTGCCAGAGAAGTGCAGCCTTCTGCTGTACTCCTCTGGGCTTTCGCTCCTTTCTTACGGGGAAACTGACATGCCCTTAAGACAGTCAGTACCGGGGAACGCTGTTTCCCGTAGTTTCTTTTATCGTGTCGCCATTTTAGTGCAACACGACACAAGAGGGCACTGTAAGCTAAGTTACAGCTCTCTTGGGTCTCTAGCCTTCTACGGACCCTAGACACTCTTATAGGATGGTTTTTGGATCGGTGCAGGTCATTCAGGGACTGGGCTGGTGGCAGCGATCATTTGGTTTATTTTGAGCTCCTTTTGCCGTTCTGAGCACGTTTTTGCCGCGAACACAAAAGGGTGGCCCGGCTACCCAAAATGGCCGGACCACGAGGCTCCTTTGTCTCGTCCACTGTCCGTCTTGCTCCCTTTACCTTCCCCCGGGTCAGGCGACCCGGGGCCTTCCTTATTTGGGCATGTAGTTTCCCGCGAAACACGGTTGCTTTCGCGGGCTTCTACATGTCGTTTGAGTGCCCCCAGGATGTGGGCTGGGCTGTCTGGTCCCAATACACATCCTGGGTGCCAGAGAGTCTAGGGTGGTGTGAATGCCTGGGACCACTGTGGTCCGTGATTGGTCCACGTATGGTATGTGTGTTGATGAGCGGATCTCCCATTGGCTCCCCTCCGTTTTGGCGCGAAGGGAACCGTGGATAAGAGGGAGCTGGAAACACCACTACCATGTCGATCTCCTGAGTTCTTACGAACCCAGGGATACAGGAGCCAAGTATCCTGCGAACACGAGGCTGGACCGAGGAATCGCTGGTGACCCCCTGAAGAACTTCTGCTCCTCATTGCTGTCGTCCGGTGAAGCCCTTTCCACCTAAGATCGAACAAGAAGGCCTGTACTGGCGCTTCGACCTATTGGAATAGCAGGACCAGCTATTCCCGGCACCTTCATCAACTCCTGCTGTAAGCCTTCGGAAGTGTCTCTGGGCCATCCAGTTGACTGACCAGCTTACTAAGGCGGCCTGCTCTGTAATCGCCGACAGGTTGGGTGGTATTCTGAGTCCGGGGCATGCTCACACGCTTCGTTTGCTTAGCAGTCCTAAGCTAGAGGTGAGCAGTGCTTGTTTGGCTTGAATACACCCGGCCGTTCCGTTGCCCTGCTGTGGCGACAAAACTGTGCTTGTTTCTTCGATCGGGACGTCTTTTTACTCTGCACGACGACGAGACGTTCCCTGCTCTTCAGAACCTGCCAGAAGCTGTATCTATCGAGGAGAAGCTCGGGCCTGCTTGCTTCGGGGACCGGTGAGTAGATTAGCTAGGATCTGGTCGCCCTCCTGCAGTGCCCCTTGCTTTTCCCCGCTGTAAATACAGCACCCCTTGTCCGTACTCGCGCCCTGCTTCTGCCTCACAGTGGAGGCTGCGCTAGAGTCGCGGACCGTGTTCTCCTTCATTAGAGCTCCCTACAGAGCGGTTCAACGTCCTCCGAAGAGCTTCACCTTCTGCCCATTGGCACCGGCGTGTGCAGGTACTTTTGAGCGCTAGGCTCCACTCTTCGTAGGGATTGGACTACCATCCAGTTAGGGGCCTCAGAAGGCGGACATATCACTCGCATTGGTTCGCACTGCCTGTTTTCCTTCCCCTGCAGGTGGATAACATATTTCGTGCTGCTAATGCTGTAAAACTGTGTATTCTGTATATATATTGGGTGGATAGTGTATGTGTTGGTTTAATATCGTTGTATATTGCTGCTTTTACTGTGGTTATTAGTTTCAAGGCCTTATAATAAATGTGTATCTATTTTTGATATAAACAACTGTTTGGAGTAGTTTGTAAGCGCTCTTGCTTTGTGTGCTCATTGCGGGCTTTCAGTCACCCTCACCCCTCTTGAGACCTAGTCTTGACCGCCGCGATCGCTACCTTGATTGGTCTGGCTTGTCCAGAGGTTACCCTGTTCCAAGTAATTAGGTTGGCCTTCTGAACCTCTGCGCCACCAGGACAGAGTTCAGAAATCCGTCTTAACAGGATGGGGGCATGAGGAGTTAGGTGGAGAAGGAGCATGAGGAGGCAGAGATGCAAGGGCAGCGGAATGGGAGCATGAGGAGTCGGATGTCTGGCAGGAGGAGAAGGAACGAGGAGGCAGAGGTGCAAGGGCAGCGGGATGGGAGCGTGAGGAGTCTGATGTCTGGCGGTAGGAGAAGGAACACGAGGAGGCAGAGATGCAAGGGCAGCGTGATGGGAGTATGAGGAGTCAGGTGGAGAAGGAGCATGAGGAGGCAGAGATGCAAGGGCAGCGGAATGGGAGCATGAGGAGTCGGATGTCTGGCAGGAGGAGAAGGAACGAGGAGGCAGAGATGCAAGGGCAGCGGGATGGTAGCATGAGGAGTCGGATGTCTGGCAGGAGGAGAAGGAGCACAAGGAGGCAGAGATGCAAGGGCAGCAGGATGGGAGCATGAGGAGTCAGATGTCTGGCAGGGGGAGAAGGTGCACGAGGAGGCAGCGATGCAAGGGCAGCGGGATGGAAGGATGAGGAGTCGGATGGAGAAGGAGCAAGAGGAGGCAGAGATGCAAGGGCAGCGGGATGGGAGCATGAGGAGTCAGGTGTCTGGCAGGAGGAGAAGGAGCACAAGGAGGCAGAGATGCAAGGGCAGCAGGATGGGAGCATGAGGAGTCAGATGTCTGGCAGGGGGAGAAGGTGCACGAGGAGGCAGCGATGCAAGGGCAGCGGGATGGGAGGATGAGGAGTCGGATGGAGAAGGAGCAAGAGGAGGCAGAGATGCAAGGGCAGCGGGTTGGGAGCATGAGGAGTCAGATGTCTGGCCGGAGGAGAAGGAGCACAAGGAGGCAGAGATGCAAGGGCAGCAGGATGGGAGCATGAGGAGTCAGATGTCTGGCAGGGGGAGAAGGTGCACGAGGAGGCAGCGATGCAAGGGCAGCGGGATGGGAGGATGAGGAGTCGGATGGAGAAGGAGCAAGAGGAGGCAGAGATGCAAGGGCAGCGGGATGGGAGCATGAGGAGTCAGGTGTCTGGCAGGAGGAGAAGGAGCACAAGGAGGCAGAGATGCAAGGGCAGCAGGATGGGAGCATGAGGAGTCAGATGTCTGGCAGGGGGAGAAGGAGCACGAGGAGGCAGAGATGCAAGGGCAGCGGGATGGGAGCATAAGGAGTCAGATGTCTGGTAGGAGGATAAAGAACACGAGGAGACAGAGATGCAAGGGCAGCGGGATGGGAGCATGAGGAGTCGGATGTCTAGCAGGAGGAGAAGGAACACGAGGAGGCAGAGATGCAAGGGCAGCGGGATGGGAGCATGAGGAGTCGGATGGAGAAGGAGCAAGAGAAGGCAGATGTGCAAGGGCAGCGGGATGGGAGCATGAGGAGTCAGGTGTCTGGCAGGAGGAGAAGAAGCACGAGGAGGCAGAGATGCAAGGGCAGCGGGATGGCAGCATGAGGAGTCAGGTGTCTGGCAGGAGGAGAAGGAGCACGAGGAGGCAGAGATGCAATGGCAGCGGGATGGGAGCATGAGGAGTCAGAGGTCTGGCAGGATGAGAAGGAGCATGAGGAGGCAGAGTTGCAAGGGCAGCGGGATGGGAGCATAAGGAGTCAGATGTCTGGTAGGAGGATAAGGAACACGAGGAGGCAGAGATGCAAGGGCAGCGGGATGGGGGCATGAGGAGTCAAATGGAGAAGGAGCACGAGGAGGCAGAGATGCAAGGGCAGCGGGATGGGAGCATGAGGAGTCGGATGTCTGGCAGGTGGAGAAGGAACGAGGAGGCAGAGGTGCAAGGGCAGCGGGATGGGAGCATGAGGAGTCGGATGTCTGGCCGTAGAAGAAGCAACACGAGGAGGCAGAGATGCAAGGGCAGCGGGATGGGAGCATGAGGAGTCAGGAGGAGAAGGATCACGAGGAGGCAGAGATGCAAGGGCAGCGGGATGGGAGCATGAGGAGTCAGGTGGAGAAGGAGCACGAGGAGGCAGAGATGCAAGGGCAGCGGGATGGGAGCATGAGGAGTCGGATGTCTGGCAGGTGGAGAAGGAGCATGAGGAGGCAGAGATGCTAGGGCAGCGGGATGGGAGCATGAGGAGTCGGATGTCTGGTAGGATGAGAAGGAGCATGAGGAGGCAGAGATGCAAGGGCAGCGGGATGGGAGCATGAGGAGTACGGTGTCTGGCAGGAGGAGAAGGAGCACGAGTAGGCATAGATGCAAGGGCAGCGGGATGGGAGCATGAGGAGTCAAATGACTGGTAGGAGGAGAAGGAACATGAGGAGAGAGAGATGCAAGGGCAGCGGGATGGGAGCATGAGGAGTCGGATGTCTAGCAGGAGGAGAAGGAACACGAGGAGGCAGAGATGCAAGGGCAGCGGGATGGGAGCATGAGGAGTCAGGTGGAGAAGGAGCACGAGGAGGCAGAGATGCAAGGGCATCAGGATGGGAGCATGAGGAGTCGGATGTCTGGCAGGAGGAGAAGGAACGAGGAGGCAGAGGTGCAAGGGCAGCGGGATGGGAGCGTGAGGAGTCTGATGTCTGGCCGTAGGAGAAGGAACACGAGGAGGCAGAGATGCAAGGGCAGCGGGATGGGAGCATGAGGAGTCAGGTGGAGAAGGAGCACGAGGAGGCAGAGATGCAATGGCAGCGGGATGGGAGCATGAGGAGTCAGGTGGAGAAGGAGCATGAGGAGGCAGAGATGCAAGGGCAGCGGAATGGGAGCATGAGGAGTCGGATGTCTGGCAGGAGGAGAAGGAACGAGGAGGCAGAGATGCAAGGGCAGCGGGATGGTAGCATGAGGAGTCGGATGTCTGGCAGGAGGAGAAGGAACGAGGAGGCAGAGATGCAAGGGCAGCGGGTTGGGAGCATGAGGAGTCAGATGTCTGGCCGGAGGAGAAGGAACACGAGGAGGCAGAGATGCAAGGGCAGTGGGATGGGAGCTTGAGGAGTCAAGTGGAGATGGAGCACGAGGAGGCAGAGATGCAAGGGCAGCGGGATGGGAGCATGAGGAGTCGGATGTCAGGCAGGAGGAGAAGGAACGAGGAGGCAGAGATGCAAGGGCAGCGGGATGGGAGCATGAGGAGTCGGATGTCTGGCAGGAGGAGAAGGAGCACGAGGAGGCAGAGATGCAAGGGCAGCGGGATGGGAGCATGAGGAGTCAGGTGGAGAAGGTGCACGAGGAGGCAGCGATGCAAGGGCAGCGGGATGGGAGGATGAGGAGTCGGATGGAGAAGGAGCAAGAGGAGGCAGAGATGCAAGGGCAGTGGGATGGGAGCATGAGGAGTCAGGTGTCTGGCAGGAGGAGAAGAAGCACGAGGCAGAGATGCAAGGGCAGCGGGATGGCAGCATGAGGAGTCAGGTGTCTGGCAGGAGGAGAAGGAGCACAAGGAGGCAGAGATGCAAGGGCAGCAGGATGGGAGCATGAGGAGTCAGATGTCTGGCAGGGGGAGAAGGAGCACGAGGAGGCAGAGATGCAAGGGCAGCGGGATGGGAGCATAAGGAGTCAGATGTCTGGTAGGAGGATAAGGAACACGAGGAGACAGAGATGCAAGGGCAGCGGGATGGGAGCATGAGGAGTCGGATGTCTAGCAGGAGGAGAAGGAACATGAGGAGGCAGAGATGCAAGGGCAGCGGGATGGGAGCATGAGGAGTCGGATGGAGAAGGAGCAAGAGGAGGCAGATGTGCAAGGGCAGCGGGATGGGAGCATAAGGAGTCAGGTGTCTGGCAGGAGGAGAAGAAGCACGAGGAGGCAGAGATGCAAGGGCAGCGGGATGGCAGCATGAGGAGTCAGGTGTCTGGCAGGAGGAGAAGGAGCACGAGGAGGCAGAGATGCAAGGGCAGCGGGATGGGAGCATGAGGAGTCAGAGGTCTGGCAGGAGGAGAAGGAGCATGAGGAGGCAGAGTTGCAAGGGCAGCGGGATGGGAGCATAAGGAGTCAGATGTCTGGTAGGAGGATAAGGAACACGAGGAGGCAGAGATGCAAGGGCAGCGGGATGGGGGCATGAGGAGTCAAATGGAGAAGGAGCACGAGGAGGCAGAGATGCAAGGGCAGCGGGATGGGAGCATGAGGAGTCCAATGTCTGGCAGGAGGAGAAGGAACGAGGAGGCAGAGGTGCAAGGGCAGCGGGATGGGAGCATGAGGAGTCGGATGTCTGGCCGTAGGAGAAGGAACACGAGGAGGCAGAGATGCAAGGGCTGCGGGATGGGAGCATGAGGAGTCAGGTGGAGAAGGAGCACGAGGAGGCAGAGATGCAAGGGCAGCGGGATGGGAGCATGAGGAGTCAGGTGGAGAAGGAGCACGAGGAGGCAGAGATGCAAGGGCAGCGGGATGGGAGCATGAGGAGTCGGATGTCTGGCAGGTGGAGAAGGAGCATGAGGAGGCAGAGATGCTAGGGCAGCGGGATGGGAGCATGAGGAGTCGGATGTCTGGTAGGATGAGAAGGAGCATGAGGAGGCAGAGATGCAAGGTCAGCGGGATGGGAGCATGAGGAGTACAGTGTCTGGCAGGAGGAGAAGGAGCACGAGTAGGCATAGATGCAAGGGCAGCGGGATGGGAGCATGAGGAGTCAAATGTCTGGTAGGAGGAGAAGGAACATGAGGAGACAGAGATGCAAGGGCAGCGGGATGGGAGCATGAGGAGTCGGATGTCTAGCAGGAGGAGAAGGAACACGAGGAGGCAGAGATGCAAGGGCAGCGGGATGGGAGCATGAGGAGTCAGGTGGAGAAAGAGCACGAGGAGGCAGAGATGCAAGGGCAGCAGGATGGGAGCATGAGGAGTCGGATGTCTAGCAGGAGGAGAAGGAACACGAAGAGACAGAGATGCAAGGGCAACGGGATGGGAGCATGAGAAGTCAGGTGGAGAAAGTGCATTAGGAGGCAGAGATGCAAGGGCAGTGGGATGGGAGCATGAGGAGTCGGATATCTAGCAGGAGGAGAAGGAACATGAGGAGGCAGAGATGCAAGGGCAGCGGGATGGGAGCTTGAGGAGTCGGATGGCGAAGGAGCAAGAGGAGGCAGATGTGCAAGGGCAGCGGGATGGGAGCATGAGGAGTCAGGTGTCTGGCAGGAGGCGAAGAAGCACGAGGAGGTAGAGATGCAAGGGCAGCTGGATGGCAGCATGAGGAGTCAGGTGTCTGGCAGGAGGAGAAGGAGCACAAGGAGGCAGAGATGCAAGGGCAGCGGGATGGGAGCATGAGGAGTCAGATGTCTGGCAGGAGGAGAAGGAGCATGAGGAGGCAGAGATGCAAGGGCAGCGGGATGGGAGCATAAGGAGTCAGATGTCTGGTAGGAGGATAAGGAACACGAGGAGGCAGAGATTCAAGGGCAGCGGGATGGGGGCATGAGGAGTCAGGTGGAGAAGGAGCACGAGGAGGCAGAGATGCAAGGGCAGCGGGATGGGAGCATGAGGAGTCGGATGTCTGGCAGGAGGAGAAGGAACGAGGAGGCAGAGGTGCAAGGGCAGTGGGATGGGAGCGTGAGGAGTCAGATGTCTGGCTGTAGGAGAACAACAAGAGAAAGCAGAGATGCACGGGCAGCGGGATAGGAGCATGAGGAGTCAGGTGGAGAAGGAGCACGAGGAGGCAGAGATGCAAGGGCAGCGGGATGGGAGCATGAGGAGTCAGGTGGAGAAGGAGCACGAGAAGGCAGAGATGCAAGGGCAGCGGGATGGGAGCATGAGGAGTCTGATGTCTGGCAGGAGGAGAAGGAACGAGGAGGCAGAGATGCAAGGGCAGCCGGATGGGAGCATGAGGAGTCGGAAGTCTGGCAGGAGGAGAAGGAGCACGAGGAGGCAGAGATGCAAGGGCAGCGTGACGGGAGCATGAGGAGTCGGATGTCTGGCAGGAGAAGGAACACGAGGAGGCAGAGATGCAAGGGCAGCGGGATGGGAGCATGAGGAGTTGGATGTCTGGCAGGAGGAGAAGGATCACGGGGAGGCAGAGATGCAAGGGCAGTGGGATGGGAGCATGAGGAGTCAAGTAGAGAACGAGCACGAGGAGGCAGAGATGCAAGGGCAGCGGGATGGGAGCATGAGGAGTCAGATGTCTGGCAGGAGGTGAAGGAACGAGGAGGCAGAGATGCAAGGGCAGCAGGATGGGAGCATGAGGAGTGCAGTGTCTGGCAGGAGGAGAAGGAGCACGAGGAGGCAGAGATGCAAGGGCAGCAGGATGGGAGCATGAGGAGTGCAGTGTCTGGCAGGAGGAGAAGGAGCACGAGTAGGCAGAGATGCAAGGGCAGCAGGATGGGAGCATGAGGAGTCAGATGTCTGGTAGGAGGAGAAGGAACACGAGGAGACAGAGATGCAAGGGCAGCGGGATGGGAGCATGAGGCGTCAGGTGGAGAAGGTGCACGAGGAGGCAGAGATGCAAGGGCAGCGGGATGGGAGCATGAGGAGTCGGATGTCTAGCAGGAGGAGAAGGAACACGAAGAGACAGAGATGCAAGGGCAGCGGGATGGGAGCATGAGAAGTCAGGTGGAGAAGGTGCACGAGGAGGCAGAGATGCAAGGGCAGCGGGATGGGAGCATGAGGAGTCGGATATCTAGCAGGAGGAGAAGGAACATGAGGAGGCAGAGATACAAGGGCAGCGGGATGGGAGCTTGAGGAGTCGGATGGAGAAGGAGCAAGAGGAGGCAGAGATGCAAGGGCAGCGGGATGGGAGCATGAGGAGTCAGGTGTCTGGCAGGAGGGGAAGAAGCACAGGAGGCAGAGATGCAAGGGCAGCGGGATGGCAGCATGAGGAGTCAGGTTTCTGGCAGGAGGAGAAGGAGCACAAGGAGGCAGAGATGCAAGGGCAGCGGGATGGGAGCATGAGGAGTCAGATGTCTGGCAGGAGGAGAAGGAGCATGAGGAGGCAGAGATGCAAGGGCAGCAGGATGGGAGCATGAGGAGTCAGGTGGTGAAGGAGCACGAGGAGGCAGAGATGCAAGGGCAGCGGGATGGGAGCATGAGGAGTCGGATGTCTGGCAGGAGGAGAAGGAACGAGGAGGCAGAGGTGCAAGGGCAGTGGGATGGGAGCGTGAGGAGTCAGATGTCTGGCTGTAGGAGAACAACAAGAGGAAGCAGAGATGCACGGGCAGTGGGATGGGAGCATGAGGAGTCAGGTGGAGAAGTGGCACGAGAAGGCAGAGATGCAAGGGCAGTGGGATGGGAGCATGAGGAGTCAGGTGGAGAAGGAGCACGAGGAGGCAGAGATGCAAGGGCAGAGGGATGGGAGCATGAGGAGTCAGGTGGAGAAGTGGCACGAGAAGGCAGAGATGCAAGGGCAGCGGGATGGGAGCATGAGGAGTCGGATGTCTGGCAGGAGGAGAAGGAACGAGGAGGCAGAGATGCAAGGGCAGCAGGATGGGAGCATGAGGAGTCGGATGTCTGGCAGGAGGAGAAGGAGCACGAGGAGGCAGAGATTCGAGGGCAGCGTGATGGGAGCATGAGGAGTCGAATGTCTGGCAGGAGAAGGAACACGAGGAGGCAGAGATGCAAGGGCAGCGGGATGGGAGCATGAGGAGTTGGATGTCTGGCAGGAGGAGAAGGATCACGGGAAGGCAGAGATGCAAGGGCAGCGGGATGGGAGCATGAGGAGTCCAGTAGAGAACGAGCACGAGGAGGCAGAGATGCAAGGGCAGCGGGATGGGAGCATGAGGAGTCAGATGTCTTTCAGGAGGAGAAGGAACGAGGAGGCAGAGATGCAAGGGCAGCAGGATGGGAGCATGAGGAGTCGGATGTCTGGCAGGAGGAGAAGGAGCACGAGGAGGCAGAGATGCAAGGGCAGCAGGATGGGAGCATGAGGAGTGCAGTGTCTGGCAGGAGGAGAAGGAGCACGAGTAGGCAGAGATGCAAGGGCAGCAGGATGGGAGCATGAGGAGTCAGATGTCTGGTAGGAGGAGAAGGAACACGAGGAGACAGAGATGCAAGGGCAGCGGGATGGGAGCATGAGGAGTCAGGTGGAGAAGGTGCACGAGGAGTCAGAGATGCAAGGGCAGCGGGATGGGAGCATGAGGAGTCGGATGTCTAGCAGGAGGAGAAGGAACACGAAGAGACAGAGATGCAAGGGCAGCGGGATGGGAGCATGAGAAGTCAGGTGGAGAAGTGCACGAGGAGGCAGAGATGCAAGGGCAGCGGGATGGGAGCATGAGGAGTCTGATATCTAGCAGGAGGAGAAGGAACATGAGGAGGCAGAGATGCAAGGGCAGCGGGATGGGAGCTTGAGGAGTCGGATGGAGAAGGAGCAAGAGGAGGCAGAGATGCAAGGGCAGCGGGATGGGAGCATGAGGAGTCAGGTGTCTGGCAGGAGGAGAAGAAGCACAGGAGGCAGAGATGCAAGGTCAGCGGGATGGCAGCATGAGGAGTCAGGTGTCTGGCAGGAGGAGAAGGAGCACAAGGAGGCAGAGATGCAAGGGCAGCCGGATGGGAGCATGAGGAGTCAGATGTCTGGTAGGAGGAGAAGGAACACGAGGAGACAGAGATGCAAGGGCAGCGGGATGGGAGCATGAGGCGTCAGGTGGAGAAGGTGCAAGAGGAGGCAGAGATGCAAGGGCAGCGGGATGGGAGCATGAGGAGTCGGATATCTAGCAGGAGGAGATGGAACATGAGGAGGCAGAGATGCAAGGGCAGCGGGATGGGAGCTTGAGGAGTCGGATGGAGAAGGAGCAAGAGGAGGCAGAGATGCAAGGGCAGCGGGATGGGAGCTTGAGGAGTCGGATGGAGAAGGAGCAAGAGGAGGCAGAGATGCAAGGGCAGCGGGATGGGAGCTTGAGGAGTCGGATGGAGAAGGAGCAAGAGGAGGCAGAGATGCAAGGGCAGCGGGATGGGAGCATGAGGAGTCAGGTGTCTGGCAGGAGGAGAAGAAGCACAGGAGGCAGAGATGCAAGGTCAGCAGGATGGGAGCATGAGGAGTGCAGTGTCTGGCAGGAGGAGAAGGAGCACGAGTAGGCAGAGATGCAAGGGCAGCAGGATGGGAGCATGAGGAGTCAGATGTCTGGTAGGAGGAGAAGGAACACGAGGAGACAGAGATGCAAGGGCAGCGGGATGGGAGCATGAGGCGTCAGGTGGAGAAGGTGCACGAGGAGACAGAGATGCAAGGGCAGCGGGATGGGAGCATGAGAAGTCAGGTGGAGAAGGTGCACGAGGAGGCAGAGATGCAAGGGCAGCGGGATGGGAGCATGAGGAGTCGGATATCTAGCAGGAGGAGAAGGAACATGAGGAGGCAGAGATGCAAGGGCAGCGGGATGGGAGCTTGAGGAGTCGGATGGAGAAGGAGCAAGAGGAGGCAGAGATGCAAGGGCAGCAGGATGGGAGCATGAGGAGTCAGGTGTCTGGCAGGAGGAGAAGAAGCACAGGAGGCAGAGATGCAAGGGCAGCGGGATGGCAGCATGAGGAGTCAGGTTTCTGGCAGGAGGAGAAGGAGCATGAGGAGGCAGAGATGCAAGGGCAGCAGGATGGGAGCATGAGGAGTCAGGTGGTGAAGGAGCACGAGGAGGCAGAGATGCAAGGGCAGCGGGATGGGAGCATGAGGAGTCGGATGTCTGGCAGGAGGAGAAGGAACGAGGAGGCAGAGGTGCAAGGGCAGTGGGATGGGAGCGTGAGGAGTCAGATGTCTGGCTGTAGGAGAACAACAAGAGGAAGCAGAGATGCACGGGCAGTGGGATGGGAGCATGAGGAGTCAGGTGGAGAAGGAGCACGAGGAGGCAGAGATGCAAGGGCAGAGGGATGGGAGCATGAGGAGTCAGATGGAGAAGTGGCACGAGAAGGCAGAGATGCAAGGGCAGCGGGATGGGAGCATGAGGAGTCGGATGTCTGGCAGGAGGAGAAGGAACGAGGAGGCAGAGATGCAAGGGCAGCAGGATGGGAGCATGAGGAGTCGGATGTCTGGCAGGAGGAGAAGGAGCACGAGGAGGCAGAGATTCGAGGGCAGCGTGATGGGAGCATGAGGAGTCGGATGTCTGGCAGGAGAAGGAACACGAGGAGGCAGAGATGCAAGGGCAGCGGGATGGGAGCATGAGGAGTTGGATGTCTGGCAGGAGGAGAAGGATCACGGGAAGGCAGAGATGCAAGGGCAGCGGGATGGGAGCATGAGGAGTCCAGTAGAGAACGAGCACGAGGAGGCAGAGATGCAAGGGCAGCGGGATGGGAGCATGAGGAGTCAGATGTCTGGCAGGAGGAGAAGGAACGAGGAGGCAGAGATGCAAGGGCAGCAGGATGGGAGCATGAGGAGTCGGATGTCTGGCAGGAGGAGAAGGAGCACGAGGAGGCAGAGATGCAAGGGCAGCAGGATGGGAGCATGAGGAGTGCAGTGTCTGGCAGGAGGAGAAGGAGCACGAGTAGGCAGAGATGCAAGGGCAGCAGGATGGGAGCATGAGGAGTCAGATGTCTGGTAGGAGGAGAAGGAACACGAGGAGACAGAGATGCAAGGGCAGCGGGATGGGAGCATGAGGAGTCAGGTGGAGAAGGTGCACGAGGAGTCAGAGATGCAAGGGCAGCGGGATGGGAGCATGAGGATTCGGATGTCTAGCAGGAGGAGAAGGAACACGAAGAGACAGAGATGCAAGGGCAGCGGGATGGGAGCATGAGAAGTCAGGTGGAGAAGTGCACGAGGAGGCAGAGATGCAAGGGCAGCGGGATGGGAGCATGAGGAGTCGGATATCTAGCAGGAGGAGAAGGAACATGAGGAGGCAGAGATGCAAGGGCAGCGGGATGGGAGCTTGAGGAGTCGGATGGAGAAGGAGCAAGAGGAGGCAGAGATGCAAGGGCAGCGGGATGGGAGCATGAGGAGTCAGGTGTCTGGCAGGAGGAGAAGAAGCACAGGAGGCAGAGATGCAAGGTCAGCGGGATGGCAGCATGAGGAGTCAGGTGTCTGGCAGGAGGAGAAGGAGCACAAGGAGGCAGAGATGCAAGGGCAGCCGGATGGGAGCATGAGGAGTCAGATGTCTGGTAGGAGGAGAAGGAACACGAGGAGACAGAGATGCAAGGGCAGCGGGATGGGAGCATGAGGCGTCAGGTGGAGAAGGTGCACGAGGAGGCAGAGATGCAAGGGCAGCGGGATGGGAGCATGAGGAGTCGGATATCTAGCAGGAGGAGAAGGAACACGAAGAGACAGAGATGCAAGGGCAGCGGGATGGGAGCATGAGAAGTCAGGTGGAGAAGGTGCACGAGGAGGCAGAGATGCAAGGGCAGCGGGATGGGAGCATGAGGAGTCGGATATCTAGCAGGAGGAGAAGGAACATGAGGAGGCAGAGATGCAAGGGCAGCGGGATGGGAGCTTGAGGAGTCGGATGGAGAAGGAGCAAGAGGAGGCAGAGATGCAAGGGCAGCGGGATGGGAGCATGAGGAGTCCGGTGTCTTGCAGGAGGAGAAGGAGCACGAGGAGGCAGAGATGCAAGGGCAGCGGGATGGCAGCATGAGGAGTCAGGTTTCTGGCAGGAGGAGAAGGAGCACAAGGAGGCAAAGATGCAAGGGCTGCGGGATGGGAGCATGAGGAGTCAGATGTCTGGCAGGAGGAGAAGGAGCACGAGGAGGCAGAGATGCAAGGGCAGCGGGATGGGAGCATGAGGAGTCAGATGTCTTTCAGGAGGAGAAGGAACGAGGAGGCAGAGATGCAAGGGCAGCAGGATGGGAGCATGAGGAGTCGGATGTCTGGCAGGAGGAGAAGGAGCACGAGGAGGCAGAGATGCAAGGGCAGCAGGATGGGAGCATGAGGAGTGCAGTGTCTGGCAGGAGGAGAAGGAGCACGAGTAGGCAGAGATGCAAGGGCAGCAGGATGGGAGCATGAGGAGTCAGATGTCTGGTAGGAGGAGAAGGAACACGAGGAGACAGAGATGCAAGGGCAGCGGGATGGGAGCATGAGGAGTCAGGTGGAGAAGGTGCACGAGGAGTCAGAGATGCAAGGGCAGCGGGATGGGAGCATGAGGAGTCGGATGTCTAGCAGGAGGAGAAGGAACACGAAGAGACAGAGATGCAAGGGCAGCGGGATGGGAGCATGAGAAGTCAGGTGGAGAAGTGCACGAGGAGGCAGAGATGCAAGGGCAGCGGGATGGGAGCATGAGGAGTCTGATATCTAGCAGGAGGAGAAGGAACATGAGGAGGCAGAGATGCAAGGGCAGCGGGATGGGAGCTTGAGGAGTCGGATGGAGAAGGAGCAAGAGGAGGCAGAGATGCAAGGGCAGCGGGATGGGAGCATGAGGAGTCAGGTGTCTGGCAGGAGGAGAAGAAGCACAGGAGGCAGAGATGCAAGGTCAGCGGGATGGCAGCATGAGGAGTCAGGTGTCTGGCAGGAGGAGAAGGAGCACAAGGAGGCAGAGATGCAAGGGCAGCCGGATGGGAGCATGAGGAGTCAGATGTCTGGTAGGAGGAGAAGGAACACGAGGAGACAGAGATGCAAGGGCAGCGGGATGGGAGCATGAGGCGTCAGGTGGAGAAGGTGCAAGAGGAGGCAGAGATGCAAGGGCAGCGGGATGGGAGCATGAGGAGTCGGATATCTAGCAGGAGGAGATGGAACATGAGGAGGCAGAGATGCAAGGGCAGCGGGATGGGAGCTTGAGGAGTCGGATGGAGAAGGAGCAAGAGGAGGCAGAGATGCAAGGGCAGCGGGATGGGAGCTTGAGGAGTCGGATGGAGAAGGAGCAAGAGGAGGCAGAGATGCAAGGGCAGCGGGATGGGAGCTTGAGGAGTCGGATGGAGAAGGAGCAAGAGGAGGCAGAGATGCAAGGGCAGCGGGATGGGAGCATGAGGAGTCAGGTGTCTGGCAGGAGGAGAAGAAGCACAGGAGGCAGAGATGCAAGGTCAGCAGGATGGGAGCATGAGGAGTGCAGTGTCTGGCAGGAGGAGAAGGAGCACGAGTAGGCAGAGATGCAAGGGCAGCAGGATGGGAGCATGAGGAGTCAGATGTCTGGTAGGAGGAGAAGGAACACGAGGAGACAGAGATGCAAGGGCAGCGGGATGGGAGCATGAGGCGTCAGGTGGAGAAGGTGCACGAGGAGACAGAGATGCAAGGGCAGCGGGATGGGAGCATGAGAAGTCAGGTGGAGAAGGTGCACGAGGAGGCAGAGATGCAAGGGCAGCGGGATGGGAGCATGAGGAGTCGGATATCTAGCAGGAGGAGAAGGAACATGAGGAGGCAGAGATGCAAGGGCAGCGGGATGGGAGCTTGAGGAGTCGGATGGAGAAGGAGCAAGAGGAGGCAGAGATGCAAGGGCAGCAGGATGGGAGCATGAGGAGTCAGGTGTCTGGCAGGAGGAGAAGAAGCACAGGAGGCAGAGATGCAAGGGCAGCAGGATGGCAGCATGAGGAGTCAGGTTTCTGGCAGGAGGAGAAGGAGCATGAGGAGGCAGAGATGCAAGGGCAGCAGGATGGGAGCATGAGGAGTCAGGTGGTGAAGGAGCACGAGGAGGCAGAGATGCAAGGGCAGCGGGATGGGAGCATGAGGAGTCGGATGTCTGGCAGGAGGAGAAGGAACGAGGAGGCAGAGGTGCAAGGGCAGCAGGATGGGAGCATGAGGAGTCAGGTGTCTGGCAGGAGGAGAAGAAGCACAGGAGGCAGAGATGCAAGGGCAGCAGGATGGCAGCATGAGGAGTCAGGTTTCTGGCAGGAGGAGAAGGAGCATGAGGAGGCAGAGATGCAAGGGCAGCAGGATGGGAGCATGAGGAGTCAGGTGGTGAAGGAGCACGAGGAGGCAGAGATGCAAGGGCAGCGGGATGGGAGCGTGAGGAGTCAGATGTCTGGCTGTAGGAGAACAACAAGAGGAAGCAGAGATGCACGGGCAGTGGGATGGGAGCATGAGGAGTCAGGTGGAGAAGGAGCACGAGGAGGCAGAGATGCAAGGGCAGAGGGATGGGAGCATGAGGAGTCAGATGGAGAAGTGGCACGAGAAGGCAGAGATGCAAGGGCAGCGGGATGGGAGCATGAGGAGTCGGATGTCTGGCAGGAGGAGAAGGAACGAGGAGGCAGAGATGCAAGGGCAGCAGGATGGGAGCATGAGGAGTCGGATGTCTGGCAGGAGGAGAAGGAGCACGAGGAGGCAGAGATTCGAGGGCAGCGTGATGGGAGCATGAGGAGTCGGATGTCTGGCAGGAGAAGGAACACGAGGAGGCAGAGATGCAAGGGCAGCGGGATGGGAGCATGAGGAGTTGGATGTCTGGCAGGAGGAGAAGGATCACGGGAAGGCAGAGATGCAAGGGCAGCGGGATGGGAGCATGAGGAGTCCAGTAGAGAACGAGCACGAGGAGGCAGAGATGCAAGGGCAGCGGGATGGGAGCATGAGGAGTCAGATGTCTGGCAGGAGGAGAAGGAACGAGGAGGCAGAGATGCAAGGGCAGCAGGATGGGAGCATGAGGAGTCGGATGTCTGGCAGGAGGAGAAGGAGCACGAGGAGGCAGAGATGCAAGGGCAGCAGGATGGGAGCATGAGGAGTGCAGTGTCTGGCAGGAGGGGAAGGAGCACGAGTAGGCAGAGATGCAAGGGCAGCAGGATGGGAGCATGAGGAGTCAGATGTCTGGTAGGAGGAGAAGGAACACGAGGAGACAGAGATGCAAGGGCAGCGGGATGGGAGCATGAGGAGTCAGGTGGAGAAGGTGCACGAGGAGTCAGAGATGCAAGGGCAGCGGGATGGGAGCATGAGGATTCGGATGTCTAGCAGGAGGAGAAGGAACACGAAGAGACAGAGATGCAAGGGCAGCGGGATGGGAGCATGAGAAGTCAGGTGGAGAAGTGCACGAGGAGGCAGAGATGCAAGGGCAGCGGGATGGGAGCATGAGGAGTCGGATATCTAGCAGGAGGAGAAGGAACATGAGGAGGCAGAGATGCAAGGGCAGCGGGATGGGAGCTTGAGGAGTCGGATGGAGAAGGAGCAAGAGGAGGCAGAGATGCAAGGGCAGCGGGATGGGAGCATGAGGAGTCAGGTGTCTGGCAGGAGGAGAAGAAGCACAGGAGGCAGAGATGCAAGGTCAGCGGGATGGCAGCATGAGGAGTCAGGTGTCTGGCAGGAGGAGAAGGAGCACAAGGAGGCAGAGATGCAAGGGCAGCCGGATGGGAGCATGAGGAGTCAGATGTCTGGTAGGAGGAGAAGGAACACGAGGAGACAGAGATGCAAGGGCAGCGGGATGGGAGCATGAGGCGTCAGGTGGAGAAGGTGCACGAGGAGGCAGAGATGCAAGGGCAGCGGGATGGGAGCATGAGGAGTCGGATATCTAGCAGGAGGAGAAGGAACACGAAGAGACAGAGATGCAAGGGCAGCGGGATGGGAGCATGAGAAGTCAGGTGGAGAAGGTCCACGAGGAGGCAGAGATGCAAGGGCAGCGGGATGGGAGCATGAGGAGTCGGATATCTAGCAGGAGGAGAAGGAACATGAGGAGGCAGAGATGCAAGGGCAGCGGGATGGGAGCTTGAGGAGTCGGATGGAGAAGGAGCAAGAGGAGGCAGAGATGCAAGGGCAGCGGGATGGGAGCATGAGGAGTCCGGTGTCTTGCAGGAGGAGAAGGAGCACGAGGAGGCAGAGATGCAAGGGCAGCGGGATGGCAGCATGAGGAGTCAGGTTTCTGGCAGGAGGAGAAGGAGCACAAGGAGGCAAAGATGCAAGGGCTGCGGGATGGGAGCATGAGGAGTCAGATGTCTGGCAGGAGGAGAAGGAGCATGAGGAGGCAGAGATGCAAGGGCAGCAGGATGGGAGCATGAGGAGTCAGGTGGTGAAGGAGCACGAGGAGGCAGAGATGCAAGGGCAGCGGGATGGGAGCATGAGGAGTCGGATGTCTGGCAGGAGGAGAAGGAACGAGGAGGCAGAGGTGCAAGGGCAGTGGGATGGGAGCGTGAGGAGTCAGATGTCTGGCTGTAGGAGAACAACAAGAGGAAGCAGAGATGCACGGGCAGCGGGATGGGAGCATGAGGAGTCAGGTGGAGAAGGAGCACGAGGAGGCAGAGATGCAAGGGCAGCGGGATGGGAGCATGAGGAGTCAGGTGGAGAAGGAGCACGAGAAGGCAGAGATGCAAGGGCAGCGGGATGGGAGCATGAGGAGTCGGATGTCTGGCAGGAGGAGAAGGAACGAGGAGGCAGAGATGCAAGGGCAGCAGGATGGGAGCATGAGGAGTCGGATGTCTGGCAGGAGGAGAAGGAGCACGAGGAGGCAGAGATGCGAGGGCAGCGTGATGGGAGCATGAGGAGTCGGATGTCTGGCAGGAGAAGGAACACGAGGAGGCAGAGATGCAAGGGCAGCGGGATGGGAGCATGAGGAGTTGGATGTCTGGCAGGAGGAGAAGGATCACGAGGAGGCAGAGATGCAAGGGCAGCGGGATGGGAGCATGAGGAGTCAAGTAGAGAACGAGCACGAGGAGGCAGAGATGCAAGGGCAGCGGGATGGGAGCATGAGGAGTCAGATGTCTGGCACGAGGAGAAGGAACGAGGAGGCAGAGATGCAAGGGCAGCAGGATGGGAGCATGAGGAGTCGGATGTCTGGCAGGAGGAGAAGGAGCACGAGGAGGCAGAGATGCAAGGGCAGCAGGATGGGAGCATGAGGAGTGCAGTGTCTGGCAGGAGGAGAAGGAGCACGAGTAGGCAGAGATGCAAGGGCAGCAGGATGGGAGCATGAGGAGTCAGATGTCTGGTAGGAGGAGAAGGAACACGAGGAGACAGAGATGCAAGGGCAGTGGGATGGGAGCATGAGGAGTCAGGTGGAGAAGGTGCACAAGGAGGCAGAGATGCAAGGGCAGCGGGATGGGAGCATGAGGAGTCGGATGTCTAGCAGGAGGAGATGGAACACGAAGAGACAGAGATGCAAGGGCAGCGGGATGGGAGCATGAGAAGTCAGGTGGAGAAGGTGCACGAGGAGGCAGAGATGCAAGGGCAGCGGGATGGGAGCATGAGGAGTCGGATATCTAGCAGGAGGAGAAGGAACATGAGGAGGCAGAGATGCAAGGGCAGCGGGATGGGAGCTTGAGGAGTCGGATGGAGAAGGAGCAAGAGGAGGCAGAGATGCAAGGGCAGCGGGATGGGAGCATGAGGAGTCAGGTGTCTGGCAGGAGGAGAAGAAGCACAGGAGGCAGAGATGCAAGGTCAGCGGGATGGCAGCATGAGGAGTCAGGTGTCTGGCAGGAGGAGAAGGAGCACAAGGAGGCAGAGATGCAAGGGCAGCGGGATGGGAGCATGAGGAGTCAGATGTCTGGCAGGAGGAGAAGGAGCATGAGGAGGCAGAGATGCAAGGGCAGCAGGATGGGAGCATGAGGAGTCAGGTGGTGAAGGAGCATGAGGAGGCAGAGATGTAAGGGCAGCGGGATGGGAGCATGAGGAGTCGGATGTCTGGCAGGAGGAGAACGAGCACAAGGAGGCAGAGGTGCAAGGGCAGCGGGATGGGAGCGTGAGGAGTCGGATGTCTGGCCGTAGGAGAAGGAACACGAGGAGGCAGAGATGCAAGGGCAGCGGGATGGGAGCATGAGGAGTCAGGTGGAGAAGGAGCATGAGGAGGCAGAGATGCAAGGGCAGCGGGATGGGAGCATGAGGAGTCAGGTGGAGAAGGAGCACGAGAAGGCAGAGATGCAACGGCAGCGGGATGGGAGCATGAGGAGTCGGTTGTCTGGCAGGAGGAGAAGGAACGAGGAGACAGAGATGCAAGGGCAGCGGGATGGGAGCATGAGGAGTCAGATGTCTGGCAGGAGAAGGAACATGAGGAGGCAGAGATGCAAGGGCAGCGGGATGGGAGCATGAGGAATCAGAAGTCTGGCAGTAGGAGAAGGATCATGAGGAGGCAGAGATGCAAGGGCAGCGGGATGGGAGCATGAGGAGTCAGGTGTCTGGCAGAAGGAGAAGAAGCACGACGAGGCAGAGATGCAAGGGCAGCGGGATGGCAGCATGAGGAGTCAGGTGTCTGGCAGGAGGAGAAGGAGCACAAGGAGGCAGAGATGCAAGGGCAGCGGGATGGGAGCATGAGGAGTCAGATGTCTGGCAGGGGGAGAAGGAGCATGAGGAGGCAGAGATGCAAGGGCAGCGGGATGGGAGCATAAGGAGTCAGATGTCTGGTAGGAGGATAAGGAACACCAGGAGCTAGAGATGCAAGGGCAGCGGGATGGGGGCATGAGGAGTCAGGTGGAGAAGGAGCACGAGGAGGCAGAGATGCAAGGGCAGCGGTATGGGAGCATGAGGAGTCGGATGTCTGGCAGGAGGAGAAGGAACGAGGAGGCAGAGGTGCAAGGGCAGCGGGATGGGAGCGTGAGGAGTCGGATGTCTGGCCGTAGGAGAAGGAACACAAGGAGGCAGAGATGCAAGGGCAACGGGATGGGAGCATGAGGAGTCAGGTGGAGAAGGAGCATGAGGAGGCAGAGATGCAAGGGCAGCGGGATGGGAGCATGAGGAGTCAGGTGGAGAAGGAGCATGAGGAGGCAGAGATGCAAGGGCAGCGGAATGGGAGCATGAGGAGTCGGATGTCTGGCAGGAGGAGAAGGAACGAGGAGGCAGAGATGCAAGGGCAGCAGGATGGTAGCATGAGGAGTCGGATGTCTGGCAGGAGGAGAAGGAACGAGGAGGCAGAGATGCAAGGGCAGCGGGTTGGGAGCATGAGGAGTTGGATGTCTGGCCGGAGGAGAAGGAACGAGGAGGCAGAGGTGCAAGGGCAGCGGGATGGGAGCGTGAGGAGTTGGATGTCTGGCCGTAGAAGAACAACAAGAGGAAGCAGAGATGCACGGGCAGCGGGATGGGAGCATGAGGAGTCAGGTGGAAAAGGAGCACGAGGAGGCAGAGATGCAAGGGCAGCGGGATGGGGGCATGAGGAGTCAGGTGGAGAAGGAGCACGAGGAGGCAGAGATGCAAGGGCAGCGGGATGGGAGCATGAGGAGTCAGATGTCTGGCAGGAGGAGAAGGAACGAGGAGGCAGAGGTGCAAGGGCAGCGGGATGGGAGCGTGAGGAGTCGGATGTCTGGCCGTAGGAGAAGAACAAGAGGAAGCAGAGATGCACGGGCAGTGGGATGGGAGCATGCGGAGTCAGGTGGAGAAGGAGCACGAGGAGGCAGAGATGCAAGGGCAGCGGGATGGGAGCATGAGGAGTCAGGTGGAGAAGGAGCACGAGAAGGCAGAGATGCAAGGGCAGCGGGATGGGAGCATGAGGAGTCGGATGTCTGGCAGGAGGAGAAGGAACGAGGAGGCAGAGATGCAAGGGCAGCAGGATGGGAGCATGAGGAGTCGGATGTCTGGCAGGAGGAGAAGGAGCACGAGGAGGCAGAGATGCAAGGGCAGCAGGATGGGAGCATGAGGAGTCGGATGTCTGGCAGGAGGAGAAGGAACGAGGAGGCAGAGATGCAAGGGCAGCAGGATGGGAGCATGAGGAGTCGGATGTTTGGCAGGAGGAGAAGGAGCACGAGGAGGCAGAGATGCAAGGGCAGCGGGATGGGAGCATGAGGAGTTGGATGTCTGGCAGGAGGAGAAGGATCACGAGGAGGCAGAGATGCAAGGGCAGCGGGATGGGAGCATGAGGAGTCAAGTAGAGAACGAGCACGAGGAGGCAGAGATGCAAGGGCAGTGGGATGGGAGCATGAGGAGTCGGATGTCTGGCAGGAGGAGAAGGAACTAGGAGGCAGAGATGCAAGGGCAGCAGGATGGGAGCATGAGGAGTCAGATGTCTGGCAGGAGGAGAAGGAGCACGAGGAGGCAGAGATGCAAGGGCAGCGGGATGGGAGCATGAGGAGTCAGATGTCTGGTAGTAGGAGAAGGAACACGAGGAGACAGAGATGCAAGGGCAGCGGGATGGGAGCATGAGGAGTCGGATGTCTAGCAGGAGGAGAAGGAACACGAGGAGACAGAGATGCAAGGGCAGCGGGATGAGAGCATGAGGAGTCAGGTGGAGAAGGTGCACGAGGAGGCAGAGATGCAAGGGCAGCGGGATGGGAGCATGAGGAGTCGGATATCTAGCAGGAGGAGAAGGAACATGAGAAGGCAGAGATGCAAGGGCAGCGGGATGGGAGCTTGAGGAGTCGGATGGAGAAGGAGCAAGAGGAGGCAGAGATGCAAGGGCAGCGGGATGGGAGCATGAGGAGTCAGGTGTCTGGCAGGAGGAGAAGAAGCACGAGGAGGCAGAGATGCAAGGGCAGTGGGATGGCAGCATGAGGAGTCAGGTGTCTGGCAGGAGGAGAAGGAGCACAAGGAGGCAGAGATGCAAGGGCAGCGGGATGGGAGCATGAGGAGTCAGATGTCTGGCAGGAGGAGAAGGAGCATGAGGAGGCAGAGATGCAAGGGCAGCAGGATGGGAGCATGAGGAGTCAGGTGGTGAAGGAGCACGAGGAGGCAGAGATGCAAGGGCAGCGGGATGTGAGCATGAGGAGTCGGATGTCTGGCAGGAGGAGAAGGAACGAGGAGGCAGAGGTGCAAGGGCAGCGGGATGGGATTGTGAGGAGTCGGATGTCTGGCCGTAGGAGAAGGAACACGAGGAGGCAGAGATGCAAGGGCAGCGGGTTGGGAGCATGAGGAGTCAGGTGGAGAAGGAGCACGAGGAGGCAGAGATGCAAGGGCAGCGGGATGGGAGCATGAGGAGTCGGTTGTCTGGCAGGAGGAGAAGGAACGAGGAGGCAGAGATGCAAGGGCAGCGGGATGGGAGCATGAGGAGTCGGAGGTCTGGCAGGAGGAGAAGGAGCACGAGGAGGCAGAGATGCAAGGGCAGCAGGATGGGAGCATGAGGAGTTGGATGTCTGGCAGGAGAAGGAACACGAGGAGGCAGAGATGCAAGGGCAGCCGGATGGGAGCATGAGGAGTCAGATGTCTGGCAGGAGGAGAAGGATCACGAGGAGGCAGAGATGCAAGGGCAGCGGGATGGGAGCATGAGGAGTCAGGTGAAGAAGGAGCACGAGGAGGCAGAGATGCAAGGACAGCGGGATGGGAGCATGAGGAGTCGGATGTTTGGTAGGATGAGAAGGAGCATGAGGAGGCGGAGATGCAAGGGCAGCGGGATGGGAGCATGAGGAGTGCGGTGTCTGGCAGGAGGAGAAGGAGCACGAGTAGGCAGAGATGCAAGGGCAGCGGGATGGGAGCATGAGGAGTCAGATGTCTGGTAGGAGGAGAAGGAACACGAGGAGACAGAGATGCAAGGGCAGCGGGATGGGAGCATGAGGAGTCGGATGTCTAGCAGGAGGAAAAGGAACACGAGGAGACAGAGATGCAAGGGCAGCGGGATGGGAGCATGAGGAGTCAGATGGAGAAGGAGCAAGAGGAGGCCGATGTGCAAGGGCAGCGGGATGGGAGCTTGAGGATTCAGGTGTCTGGCAGGAGGAGAAGAAGCACGACGAGGCAGAGATGCAAGGGCAGCGGGATGGCAGCATGAGGAGTCAGGTGTCTGGCAGGAGGAGAAGGAGCACAAGGAGGCAGAGATGCAAGGGCAGCGGTATGGGAGCATGAGGAGTCAGATGTCTGGTAGTAGGAGAAGGTGCATGAGGAGGCAGAGATGCAAGGGCAGCGGGATGGGAGCATAAGGAGTCAGATGTCTGGTAGGAGGATAAGGAACACGAGGAGGCAGAGATGCAAGGGCAGCGGGATGGGGCATGAGGAGTCAGGCGGAGAAGGAGCATGAGGAGGCAGAGATGCAAGGGCAGCGGGATGGGAGCATGAGGAGTCGGATGTCTGGCAGGAGGAGAAGGAACGAGGAGGCAGAGGTGCAAGGGCAGCGGGATGGGAGCGTGAGGAGTCGGATTTCTGGCCGTAGGAGAACAACAAGAGGAAGCAGAGATGCACGGGCAGCGGGATGGGAGCATGAGGAGTCAGATGGAGAAGGAGCACGAGGAGGCAGAGATGCAAGGGCAGTGGGATGGGAGCATGAGGAGTCAGGTGGAGAAGGAGCATGAGAAGGCAGAGATGCAAGGGCAGTGGGATGGGAGCATGAGGAGTCGGATGTCTGGCAGGAGGAGAAAGAACGAGGAGGCAGAGATGCAAGGGCAGCGGGATGGGAGCATGAGGAGTCCGATGTCTGGCAGGAGGAGGAGGAGCACGAGGAGGCAGAGATGCAAGGGCAGTGGGATGGGAGCATGAGGAGTCGGATGTCTGGCAGGAGAAGGAACACGAGGAGGCAGAGATGCAAGGGCAGCGGGATGGGAGCGTGAGGAGTTGGATGTCTGGCAGGAGGAGAAGGATCACGAGGAGGCAGAGATGCAAGGGCATCGGGATGGGATCATGAGGAGTCAAGTAGAGAACGAGCACGAGGAGGCAGAGATGCAAGGGCAGCGGGATGGGAGCATGAGGAGTCGGATGTCTGGCAGGAGGAGAAGGAACGAGGAGGCAGAGATGCAAGGGCAGCAGGATGGGAGCATGAGGAGTAGGATGTCTGGCAGGAGGAGAAGGAACATGAGGAGGCAGAGATGCAAGGGCAGCGGGATGGAAGCATGAGGAGTGCGGTGTCTGGCAGGAGGAGAAGGAGCACAAGTAGGCAGAGATGCAAGGGCAGCAGGATGGGAGCATGAGGAGTCAGATGTCTGGTAGGAGGAGAAGGAACACGAGGAGACAGAGATGCAAGGGCAGCGGGATGGGAGTATGAGGAGTCAGGTGGAGAAGTTGCACGAGGAGGCAGAGATGCAAGGGCAGCAGGATGGGAGCATGAGGAGTCGGATGTCTAGCAGGAGGAGAAGGAACACGAGGAGGCAGAGATGCAAGGGCAGCGGGATGGGAGGATGAGGAGTCGGATGGAGAAGGAGAAAGAGGAGGCAGAGATGCAAGCGCAGCGGGATGGGAGCATGAGGAGTCGGATGTCTGGCAGGAGGAGAAGGAGGACGAGGAGGCAGAGATGCAAGGGCAGCGGGATGGGAGCATAAGGAGTCAGGTGGAGAAGGTGCACGAGGAGGCAGAGATGTAAGGGCAGCGGGATGGGAGGATGAGGAGTCGGATGGAGAAGGAGCAAGAGGAGGCAGAGATGCAAGGGCAGCGGGATGGGAGCATGAGGAGTCAGGTGTCTGGCAGGAGGAGAAGAAGCACGAGGCAGAGATGCAAGGGCAGCGGGATGGCAGCATGAGGAGTCAGGTGTCTGGCAGGAGGAGAAGGAGCACAAGGAGGCAGAGATGCAAGGGCAGCAGGATGGGAGCATGAGGAGTCAGATGTCTGGCAGGGGGAGAAGGAGCACGAGGAGGCAGAGATGCAAGGGCAGCGGGATGGGAGCATAAGGAGTCAGATGTCTGGTAGGAGGATAAGGAACACGAGGAGACAGAGATGCAAGGGCAGCGGGATGGGAGCATGAGGAGTCGGATGTCTAGCAGGAGGAGAAGGAGCACAAGGAGGCAGAGATGCAAGGGCAGCAGGATGGGAGCATGAGGAGTCAGATGGCTGGCAGGGGGAGAAGGAGCACGAGGAGGCAGAGATGCAAGGGCAGCGGGATGGGAGCATAAGGAATCAGATGTCTGGTAGGAGGATAAGGAACACGAGGAGGCAGAGATGCAAGGGCAGCGGGATGGGAGCATGAGGAGTCGGATGGAGAAGGAGCAAGAGGAGGCAGATGTGCAAGGGCAGCGGGATGGGAGCATGAGGAGTCAGGTGTCTGGCAGGAGGAGAAGAAGCACGAGGAGGCAGAGATGCAAGGGCAGCGGGATGGCAGCATGAGGAGTCAGGTGTCTGGCAGGAGGAGAAGGAGCACGAGGAGGCAGAGATGCAAGGGCAGCGGGATGGGAGCATGAGGAGTCAGAGGTCTGGCAGGAGGAGAAGGAGCATGAGGAGGCAGAGTTGCAAGGGCAGCGGGATGGGAGCATAAGGAGTCAAATGTCTGGTAGGAGGATAAGGAACACAAGGAGGCAGAGATGCAAGGGCAGCGGGATGGGGGCATGAGGAGTCAAATGGAGAAGGAGCACGAGGAGGCAGAGATGCAAGGGCAGCGGGATGGGAGGATGAGGAGTCGGATGTCTGGCAGGAGGTGAAGGAACGAGGAGGCAGAGGTGCAAGGGCAGCGGGATGGGAGCATGAGGAGTCGGATGTCTGGCCGTAGGAGAAGGAACACGAGGAGGCAGAGATGCAAGGGCAGCGGGATGGGAGCATGAGGAGTCAGGTGGAGAAGGAGCACGAGGAGGCAGAGATGCAAGGGCAAGCGGATGGGAGCATGAGGAGTCAGGTGGAGAAGGAGCACGAGGAGGCAGAGATGCAAGGGCAGCGGGATGGGAGCATGAGGAGTCAGGTGTCTGGCAGGAGGAGAAGAAGCACGAGGAGGCAGAGATGCAAGGGCAGCGGGATGGGAGCATGAGGAGTCAGATGTCTGGCAGGAGGAGAAGGAACGAGGAGGCAGAGGTGCAAGGGCAGCGGGATGGGAGCGTGAGGAGTCGGATGTCTGGCCGTAGGAGAAGAACAAGAGGAAGCAGAGATGCACGGGCAGTGGGATGGGAGCATGAGGAGTCAGGTGGAGAAGAACAAGAGGAAGCAGAGATGCACGGGCAGTGGGATGGGAGCATGAGGAGTCAGGTGGAGAAGGAGCACGAGGAGGCAGAGATGCAACGGCAGCGGGATGGGAGCATGAGGAGTCAGGTGGAGAAGGAGCACGAGAAGGCAGAGATGCAAGGGCAGCGGGATGGGAGCATGAGGAGTCGGATGTCTGGCAGGAGGAGAAGGAACGAGGAGGCAGAGATGCAAGGGCAGCAGGATGGGAGCATGAGGAGTCGGATGTCTGGCAGGAGGAGAAGGAGCACGAGGAGGCAGAGATGCAAGGGCAGTGGGATGGGAGCATGAGGAGTCGGATGTCTGGCAGGAGGAGAAGGAACGAGGAGGCAGAGATGCAAGGCAGCAGGATGGGAGCATGAGGAGTCGGATGTCTGGCAGGAGCAGAAGGAGCATGAGGAGGCAGAGATGCAAGGGCAGCGGGATGGGAGCATGAGGAGTTGGATGTCTGGCAGGAGGAGAAGGATCACGAGGAGGCAGAGATGCAAGGGCAGCGGGATGGGAGCATGAGGAGTCAAGTAGAGAAAGAGCACGAGGAGGCAGAGATGCAAGGGCAGTGGGATGGGAGCATGAGGAATCGGATGTCTGGCAGGAGGAGAAGGAACTAGGAGGCAGAGATGCAAGGGCAGCGGGATGGGAGCATGAGGAGTCAGATGTCTGGTAGGAGGAGAAGGAACACGAGGACACAGAGATGCAAGGGCAGCGGGATGGGAGCATGAGGAGTCGGATGTCTAGCAGGAGGAGAAGGAACACGAGGAGACAGAGATGCAAGGGCAGCGGGATGAGAGCATGAGGAGTCAGGTGGAGAAGGTGCACGAGGAGGCAGAGATGCAAGGGCAGCGGGATGGGAGCATGAGGAGTCGGATATCTAGCAGGAGGAGAAGGAACATGAGGAGGCAGAGATGCAAGGGCAGCGTGATGGGAGCTTGAGGAGTCGGATGGAGAAGGAGAAAGAGGAGGCAGAGATGCAAGGGCAGCGGGATGGGAGCATGAGGAGTCAGGTGTCTGGCAGGAGGAGAAGAAGCACGAAGAGGCAGAGATGCAAGGGCAGCGGGATGGCAGCATGACGAGTCAGGTGTCTGGCAGGAGGAGAAGGAGCACAAGGAGGCAGAGATGCAAGGGCAGCGGGATGGGAGCATGAGGAGTCAGATGTCTGGCAGGAGGAGAAGGAGCACGAGGAGGCAGAGATGCAAGGGCAGCGGGATGTGAGCATGAGGAGTCGGATGTCTGGCAGGAGGAGAAGGAACGAGGAGGCAGAGGTGCAAGGGCAGCGGGATGGGAGCGTGAGGAGTCGGATGTCTGGCCGTAGGAGAAGGAACACGAGGAGGCAGAGATGCAAGGGCAGCGGGTTGGGAGCATGAGGAGTCAGGTGGAGAAGGAGCACAAGGAGGCAGAGATGCAAGGGCAGCGGGATGGGAGCATGAGGAGTCGGTTGTCTGGCAGGAGGAGAAGGAACGAGGAGGCAAAGATGCAAGGGCAGCGGGATGGGAGCATGAGGAGTCGGATGTCTGGCAGGAGGAGAAGGAGTACGAGGAGGCAGAGATGCAAGGGCAGCAGGATGGGAGCATGAGGAGTTGGATGTCTGGCAGGAGAAGGAACACGAGGAGGCAGAGATGCAAGGGCAGCCAGATGGGAGCATGAGGAGTCAGATGTCTGGCAGGAGGAGAAGGATCACGAGGAGGCAGAGATGCAAGGGCAGCGGGATGGGAGCATAAGGAGTCAGGTGAAGAAGGAGCACGAGGAGGCAGAGATGCAAGGACAGCGGGATGGGAGCATGAGGAGTCGGATGTTTGGTAGGATGAGAAGGAGCATGAGGAGGCGGAGATGCAAGGGCAGCGGGATGGGAGCATGAGGAGTGTGGTGTCTGGCAGGAGGAGAAGGAGCACGAGTAGGCAGAGATGCAAGGGCAGCGGGATGGGAGCATGAGGAGTCAGATGTCTGGTAGGAGGAGAAGGAACACGAGGAGACAGAGATGCAAGGGCAGCGGGATGGGAGCATGAGGAGTCGGATGTCTAGCAGGAGGAAAAGGAACACGAGGAGGCAGAGATGCAAGGGCAGCGGGATGGGAGCATGAGGAGTCAGATGGAGAAGGAGCAAGAGGAGGCCGATGTGCAAGGGCAGCGGGATGGGAGCATGAGGAGTCAGGTGTCTGGCAGGAGGAGAAGAAGCACGACGAGGCAGAGATGCAAGGGCAGCGGGATGGCAGCATGAGGAGTCAGGTGTCTGGCAGGAGGAGAAGGAGCACAAGGAGGCAGAGATGCAAGGGCAGCGGGATGGGAGCATGAGGAGTCAGATGTCTGGTAGGAGGAGAAGGTGCATGAGGAGGCAGAGATGCAAGGGCAGTGGGATGGGAGCATAAGGAGTCAGATGTCTGGTAGGAGGATAAGGAACACGAGGAGGCAGAGATGCAAGGGCAGCGGGATGGGGCATGAGGAGTCAGGAGGAGAAGGAGCATGAGGAGGCAGAGATGCAAGGGCAGCGGGATGGGAGCATGAGGAGTCGGATGTCTGGCAGGAGGAGAAGGAACGAGGAGGCAGAGGTGCAAGGGCAGCGGGATGGGAGCGTGAGGAGTCGGATTTCTGGCCGTAGGAGAACAACAAGAGGAAGCAGAGATGCACGGGCAGCGGGATGGGAGCATGAGGAGTCAGATGGAGAAGGAGCACGAGGAGGCAGAGATGCAAGGGCAGTGGGATGGGAGCATGAGGAGTCAGGTGGAGAAGGAGCACGAGAAGGCAGAGATGCAAGGGCAGTGGGATGGGAGCATGAGGAGTCGGATGTCTGGCAGGAGGAGAAGAAACGAGGAGGCAGAGATGCAAGGGCAGTGGGATGGGAGCATGAGGAGTCGGATGTCTGGCAGGAGGAGAAGGAACGAGGAGGCAGAGATGCAAGGGCAGCGGGATGGGAGCATGAGGAGTCGGATGTCCGGCAGGAGAAGGAACACGAGGAGGCAGAGATGCAAGGGCAGCGGGATGGGAGTGTGAGGAGTTGGATGTCTGGCAGGAGGAGAAGGATCACGAGGAGGCAGAGATGCAAGGGCATCGGGATGGGAGCATGAGGAGTCAAGTAGAGAACGAGCACGAGGAGGCAGAGATGCAAGGGCAGCGGGATGGGAGCATGAGGAGTCGGATGTCTGGCAGGTGGAGAAGGAACGAGGAGGCAGAGATGCAAGGGCAGCAGGATGGGAGCAAGAGGAGTCGGATGTCTGGCAGGAGGAGAAGGAGCACGAGGAGGCAGAGATGCAAGGGCAGCGGGATGGGAGCATGAGGAGTGCGGTGTCTGGCAGGAGGAGAAGGAGCACAAGTAGGCAGAGATGCAAGGGCAGCAGGATGGGAGCATGAGGAGTCAGATGTCTGGTAGGAGGAGAAGGAACACGAGGAGACAGAGATGCAAGGGCAGCGGGATGGGAGTATGAGGAGTCAGGTGGAGAAGGTGCACGAGGAGGCAGAGATGCAAGGGCAGCAGGATGGGAGCATGAGGAGTCGGATGTCTAGCAGGAGGAGAAGGAACACGAGGAGGCAGAGATGCAAGGGCAGCGGGATGGGAGCATGAGGAGTCAGCTGTCTGGCAGGGGAGAAGGAGCATGAGGAGACAGAGATGCAAGGGCAGCAGGTTGGGAGCATAAGGAGTCAGATGTCTGGTAGGAGGATAAGGAACACGAGGAGGCAGAGATGCAAGGGCAGCGGGATGGGGGCATGAGGAGTTAGGTGGAGAAGGAGCATGAGGAGGCAGAGATGCAAGGGCAGCGGAATGGGAGCATGAGGAGTCGGATGTCTGGCAGGAGGAGAAGGAACGAGGAGGCAGAGGTGCAAGGGCAGCGGGATGGGAGCGTGAGGAGTCTGATGTCTGGCCGTAGGAGAAGGAACACGAGGAGGCAGAGATGCAAGGGCAGCGTGATGGGAGTATGAGGAGTCAGGTGGAGAAGGAGCATGAGGAGGCAGAGATGCAAGGGCAGCGGAATGGGAGCATGAGGAGTCGGATGTCTGGCAGGAGGAGAAGGAACGAGGAGGCAGAGATGCAAGGGCAGCGGGATGGTAGCATGAGGAGTCGGATGTCTGGCAGGAGGAGAAGGAGCACAAGGAGGCAGAGATGCAAGGGCAGCAGGATGGGAGCATGAGGAGTCAGATGTCTGGCAGGGGGAGAAGGTGCACGAGGAGGCAGCGATGCAAGGGCAGCGGGATGGAAGGATGAGGAGTCGGATGGAGAAGGAGCAAGAGGAGGCAGAGATGCAAGGGCAGCGGGATGGGAGCATGAGGAGTCAGGTGTCTGGCAGGAGGAGAAGGAGCACAAGGAGGCAGAGATGCAAGGGCAGCAGGATGGGAGCATGAGGAGTCAGATGTCTGGCAGGGGGAGAAGGTGCACGAGGAGGCAGCGATGCAAGGGCAGCGGGATGGGAGGATGAGGAGTCGGATGGAGAAGGAGCAAGAGGAGGCAGAGATGCAAGGGCAGCGGGTTGGGAGCATGAGGAGTCAGATGTCTGGCCGGAGGAGAAGGAGCACAAGGAGGCAGAGATGCAAGGGCAGCAGGATGGGAGCATGAGGAGTCAGATGTCTGGCAGGGGGAGAAGGTGCACGAGGAGGCAGCGATGCAAGGGCAGCGGGATGGGAGGATGAGGAGTCGGATGGAGAAGGAGCAAGAGGAGGCAGAGATGCAAGGGCAGCGGGATGGGAGCATGAGGAGTCAGGTGTCTGGCAGGAGGAGAAGGAGCACAAGGAGGCAGAGATGCAAGGGCAGCAGGATGGGAGCATGAGGAGTCAGATGTCTGGCAGGGGGAGAAGGAGCACGAGGAGGCAGAGATGCAAGGGCAGCGGGATGGGAGCATAAGGAGTCAGATGTCTGGTAGGAGGATAAAGAACACGAGGAGACAGAGATGCAAGGGCAGCGGGATGGGAGCATGAGGAGTCGGATGTCTGGCAGGAGGAGAAGGAACACGAGGAGGCAGAGATGCAAGGGCAGCGGGATGGGAGCATGAGGAGTCGGATGGAGAAGGAGCAAGAGAAGGCAGATGTGCAAGGGCAGCGGGATGGGAGCATGAGGAGTCAGGTGTCTGGCAGGAGGAGAAGAAGCACGAGGAGGCAGAGATGCAAGGGCAGCGGGATGGCAGCATGAGGAGTCAGGTGTCTGGCAGGAGGAGAAGGAGCACGAGGAGGCAGAGATGCAATGGCAGCGGGATGGGAGCATGAGGAGTCAGAGGTCTGGCAGGATGAGAAGGAGCATGAGGAGGCAGAGTTGCAAGGGCAGCGGGATGGGAGCATAAGGAGTCAGATGTCTGGTAGGAGGATAAGGAACACGAGGAGGCAGAGATGCAAGGGCAGCGGGATGGGGGCATGAGGAGTCAAATGGAGAAGGAGCACGAGGAGGCAGAGATGCAAGGGCAGCGGGATGGGAGCATGAGGAGTCGGATGTCTGGCAGGTGGAGAAGGAACGAGGAGGCAGAGGTGCAAGGGCAGCGGGATGGGAGCATGAGGAGTCGGATGTCTGGCCGTAGAAGAAGCAACACGAGGAGGCAGAGATGCAAGGGCAGCGGGATGGGAGCATGAGGAGTCAGGAGGAGAAGGATCACGAGGAGGCAGAGATGCAAGGGCAGCGGGATGGGAGCATGAGGAGTCAGGTGGAGAAGGAGCACGAGGAGGCAGAGATGCAAGGGCAGCGGGATGGGAGCATGAGGAGTCGGATGTCTGGCAGGTGGAGAAGGAGCATGAGGAGGCAGAGATGCTAGGGCAGCGGGATGGGAGCATGAGGAGTCGGATGTCTGGTAGGATGAGAAGGAGCATGAGGAGGCAGAGATGCAAGGGCAGCGGGATGGGAGCATGAGGAGTACGGTGTCTGGCAGGAGGAGAAGGAGCACGAGTAGGCATAGATGCAAGGGCAGCGGGATGGGAGCATGAGGAGTCAAATGACTGGTAGGAGGAGAAGGAACATGAGGAGAGAGAGATGCAAGGGCAGCGGGATGGGAGCATGAGGAGTCGGATGTCTAGCAGGAGGAGAAGGAACACGAGGAGGCAGAGATGCAAGGGCAGCGGGATGGGAGCATGAGGAGTCAGGTGGAGAAGGAGCACGAGGAGGCAGAGATGCAAGGGCATCAGGATGGGAGCATGAGGAGTCGGATGTCTGGCAGGAGGAGAAGGAACGAGGAGGCAGAGGTGCAAGGGCAGCGGGATGGGAGCGTGAGGAGTCTGATGTCTGGCCGTAGGAGAAGGAACACGAGGAGGCAGAGATGCAAGGGCAGCGGGATGGGAGCATGAGGAGTCAGGTGGAGAAGGAGCACGAGGAGGCAGAGATGCAATGGCAGCGGGATGGGAGCATGAGGAGTCAGGTGGAGAAGGAGCATGAGGAGGCAGAGATGCAAGGGCAGCGGAATGGGAGCATGAGGAGTCGGATGTCTGGCAGGAGGAGAAGGAACGAGGAGGCAGAGATGCAAGGGCAGCGGGATGGTAGCATGAGGAGTCGGATGTCTGGCAGGAGGAGAAGGAACGAGGAGGCAGAGATGCAAGGGCAGCGGGTTGGGAGCATGAGGAGTCAGATGTCTGGCCGGAGGAGAAGGAACACGAGGAGGCAGAGATGCAAGGGCAGTGGGATGGGAGCTTGAGGAGTCAAGTGGAGATGGAGCACGAGGAGGCAGAGATGCAAGGGCAGCGGGATGGGAGCATGAGGAGTCGGATGTCAGGCAGGAGGAGAAGGAACGAGGAGGCAGAGATGCAAGGGCAGCGGGATGGGAGCATGAGGAGTCGGATGTCTGGCAGGAGGAGAAGGAGCACGAGGAGGCAGAGATGCAAGGGCAGCGGGATGGGAGCATGAGGAGTCAGGTGGAGAAGGTGCACGAGGAGGCAGCGATGCAAGGGCAGCGGGATGGGAGGATGAGGAGTCGGATGGAGAAGGAGCAAGAGGAGGCAGAGATGCAAGGGCAGTGGGATGGGAGCATGAGGAGTCAGGTGTCTGGCAGGAGGAGAAGAAGCACGAGGCAGAGATGCAAGGGCAGCGGGATGGCAGCATGAGGAGTCAGGTGTCTGGCAGGAGGAGAAGGAGCACAAGGAGGCAGAGATGCAAGGGCAGCAGGATGGGAGCATGAGGAGTCAGATGTCTGGCAGGGGGAGAAGGAGCACGAGGAGGCAGAGATGCAAGGGCAGCGGGATGGGAGCATAAGGAGTCAGATGTCTGGTAGGAGGATAAGGAACACGAGGAGACAGAGATGCAAGGGCAGCGGGATGGGAGCATGAGGAGTCGGATGTCTAGCAGGAGGAGAAGGAACATGAGGAGGCAGAGATGCAAGGGCAGCGGGATGGGAGCATGAGGAGTCGGATGGAGAAGGAGCAAGAGGAGGCAGATGTGCAAGGGCAGCGGGATGGGAGCATAAGGAGTCAGGTGTCTGGCAGGAGGAGAAGAAGCACGAGGAGGCAGAGATGCAAGGGCAGCGGGATGGCAGCATGAGGAGTCAGGTGTCTGGCAGGAGGAGAAGGAGCACGAGGAGGCAGAGATGCAAGGGCAGCGGGATGGGAGCATGAGGAGTCAGAGGTCTGGCAGGAGGAGAAGGAGCATGAGGAGGCAGAGTTGCAAGGGCAGCGGGATGGGAGCATAAGGAGTCAGATGTCTGGTAGGAGGATAAGGAACACGAGGAGGCAGAGATGCAAGGGCAGCGGGATGGGGGCATGAGGAGTCAAATGGAGAAGGAGCACGAGGAGGCAGAGATGCAAGGGCAGCGGGATGGGAGCATGAGGAGTCCAATGTCTGGCAGGAGGAGAAGGAACGAGGAGGCAGAGGTGCAAGGGCAGCGGGATGGGAGCATGAGGAGTCGGATGTCTGGCCGTAGGAGAAGGAACACGAGGAGGCAGAGATGCAAGGGCTGCGGGATGGGAGCATGAGGAGTCAGGTGGAGAAGGAGCACGAGGAGGCAGAGATGCAAGGGCAGCGGGATGGGAGCATGAGGAGTCAGGTGGAGAAGGAGCACGAGGAGGCAGAGATGCAAGGGCAGCGGGATGGGAGCATGAGGAGTCGGATGTCTGGCAGGTGGAGAAGGAGCATGAGGAGGCAGAGATGCTAGGGCAGCGGGATGGGAGCATGAGGAGTCGGATGTCTGGTAGGATGAGAAGGAGCATGAGGAGGCAGAGATGCAAGGTCAGCGGGATGGGAGCATGAGGAGTACAGTGTCTGGCAGGAGGAGAAGGAGCACGAGTAGGCATAGATGCAAGGGCAGCGGGATGGGAGCATGAGGAGTCAAATGTCTGGTAGGAGGAGAAGGAACATGAGGAGACAGAGATGCAAGGGCAGCGGGATGGGAGCATGAGGAGTCGGATGTCTAGCAGGAGGAGAAGGAACACGAGGAGGCAGAGATGCAAGGGCAGCGGGATGGGAGCATGAGGAGTCAGGTGGAGAAAGAGCACGAGGAGGCAGAGATGCAAGGGCAGCAGGATGGGAGCATGAGGAGTCGGATGTCTAGCAGGAGGAGAAGGAACACGAAGAGACAGAGATGCAAGGGCAACGGGATGGGAGCATGAGAAGTCAGGTGGAGAAAGTGCATTAGGAGGCAGAGATGCAAGGGCAGTGGGATGGGAGCATGAGGAGTCGGATATCTAGCAGGAGGAGAAGGAACATGAGGAGGCAGAGATGCAAGGGCAGCGGGATGGGAGCTTGAGGAGTCGGATGGCGAAGGAGCAAGAGGAGGCAGATGTGCAAGGGCAGCGGGATGGGAGCATGAGGAGTCAGGTGTCTGGCAGGAGGCGAAGAAGCACGAGGAGGTAGAGATGCAAGGGCAGCTGGATGGCAGCATGAGGAGTCAGGTGTCTGGCAGGAGGAGAAGGAGCACAAGGAGGCAGAGATGCAAGGGCAGCGGGATGGGAGCATGAGGAGTCAGATGTCTGGCAGGAGGAGAAGGAGCATGAGGAGGCAGAGATGCAAGGGCAGCGGGATGGGAGCATAAGGAGTCAGATGTCTGGTAGGAGGATAAGGAACACGAGGAGGCAGAGATTCAAGGGCAGCGGGATGGGGGCATGAGGAGTCAGGTGGAGAAGGAGCACGAGGAGGCAGAGATGCAAGGGCAGCGGGATGGGAGCATGAGGAGTCGGATGTCTGGCAGGAGGAGAAGGAACGAGGAGGCAGAGGTGCAAGGGCAGTGGGATGGGAGCGTGAGGAGTCAGATGTCTGGCTGTAGGAGAACAACAAGAGAAAGCAGAGATGCACGGGCAGCGGGATAGGAGCATGAGGAGTCAGGTGGAGAAGGAGCACGAGGAGGCAGAGATGCAAGGGCAGCGGGATGGGAGCATGAGGAGTCAGGTGGAGAAGGAGCACGAGAAGGCAGAGATGCAAGGGCAGCGGGATGGGAGCATGAGGAGTCTGATGTCTGGCAGGAGGAGAAGGAACGAGGAGGCAGAGATGCAAGGGCAGCCGGATGGGAGCATGAGGAGTCGGAAGTCTGGCAGGAGGAGAAGGAGCACGAGGAGGCAGAGATGCAAGGGCAGCGTGACGGGAGCATGAGGAGTCGGATGTCTGGCAGGAGAAGGAACACGAGGAGGCAGAGATGCAAGGGCAGCGGGATGGAAGCATGAGGAGTTGGATGTCTGGCAGGAGGAGAAGGATCACGGGGAGGCAGAGATGCAAGGGCAGTGGGATGGGAGCATGAGGAGTCAAGTAGAGAACGAGCACGAGGAGGCAGAGATGCAAGGGCAGCGGGATGGGAGCATGAGGAGTCAGATGTCTGGCAGGAGGTGAAGGAACGAGGAGGCAGAGATGCAAGGGCAGCAGGATGGGAGCATGAGGAGTGCAGTGTCTGGCAGGAGGAGAAGGAGCACGAGGAGGCAGAGATGCAAGGGCAGCAGGATGGGAGCATGAGGAGTGCAGTGTCTGGCAGGAGGAGAAGGAGCACGAGTAGGCAGAGATGCAAGGGCAGCAGGATGGGAGCATGAGGAGTCAGATGTCTGGTAGGAGGAGAAGGAACACGAGGAGACAGAGATGCAAGGGCAGCGGGATGGGAGCATGAGGCGTCAGGTGGAGAAGGTGCACGAGGAGGCAGAGATGCAAGGGCAGCGGGATGGGAGCATGAGGAGTCGGATGTCTAGCAGGAGGAGAAGGAACACGAAGAGACAGAGATGCAAGGGCAGCGGGATGGGAGCATGAGAAGTCAGGTGGAGAAGGTGCACGAGGAGGCAGAGATGCAAGGGCAGCGGGATGGGAGCATGAGGAGTCAGGTGGTGAAGGAGCATGAGGAGGCAGAGATGTAAGGGCAGCGGGATGGGAGCATGAGGAGTCGGATGTCTGGCAGGAGGAGAACGAGCACAAGGAGGCAGAGGTGCAAGGGCAGCGGGATGGGAGCGTGAGGAGTCGGATGTCTGGCCGTAGGAGAAGGAACACGAGGAGGCAGAGATGCAAGGGCAGCGGGATGGGAGCATGAGGAGTCAGGTGGAGAAGGAGCACGAGGAGGCAGAGATGCAAGGGCAGCGGGATGGGAGCATGAGGAGTCAGGTGGAGAAGGAGCACGAGAAGGCAGAGATGCAACGGCAGCGGGATGGGAGCATGAGGAGTCGGTTGTCTGGCAGGAGGAGAAGGAACGAGGAGACAGAGATGCAAGGGCAGCGGGATGGGAGCATGAGGAGTCAGATGTCTGGCAGGAGAAGGAACATGAGGAGGCAGAGATGCAAGGGCAGCGGGATGGGAGCATGAGGAATCAGAAGTCTGGCAGTAGGAGAAGGATCATGAGGAGGCAGAGATGCAAGGGCAGCGGGATGGGAGCATGAGGAGTCAGGTGTCTGGCAGAAGGAGAAGAAGCACGACGAGGCAGAGATGCAAGGGCAGCGGGATGGCAGCATGAGGAGTCAGGTGTCTGGCAGGAGGAGAAGGAGCACAAGGAGGCAGAGATGCAAGGGCAGCGGGATGGGAGCATGAGGAGTCAGATGTTTGGCAGGGGGAGAAGGAGCATGAGGAGGCAGAGATGCAAGGGCAGCGGGATGGGAGCATAAGGAGTCAGATGTCTGGTAGGAGGATAAGGAACACCAGGAGCTAGAGATGCAAGGGCAGCGGGATGGGGGCATGAGGAGTCAGGTGGAGAAGGAGCACGAGGAGGCAGAGATGCAAGGGCAGCGGTATGGGAGCATGAGGAGTCGGATGTCTGGCAGGAGGAGAAGGAACGAGGAGGCAGAGGTGCAAGGGCAGCGGGATGGGAGCGTGAGGAGTCGAATGTCTGGCCGTAGGAGAAGGAACACAAGGAGGCAGAGATGCAAGGGCAACGGGATGGGAGCATGAGGAGTCAGGTGGAGAAGGAGCATGAGGAGGCAGAGATGCAAGGGCAGCGGGATGGGAGCATGAGGAGTCAGGTGGAGAAGGAGCATGAGGAGGCAGAGATGCAAGGGCAGCGGAATGGGAGCATGAGGAGTCGGATGTCTGGCAGGAGGAGAAGGAACGAGGAGGCAGAGATGCAAGGGCAGCAGGATGGTAGCATGAGGAGTCGGATGTCTGGCAGGAGGAGAAGGAACGAGGAGGCAGAGATGCAAGGGCAGCGGGTTGGGAGCATGAGGAGTTGGATGTCTGGCCGGAGGAGAAGGAACGAGGAGGCAGAGGTGCAAGGGCAGCGGGATGGGAGCGTGAGGAGTTGGATGTCTGGCCGTAGAAGAACAACAAGAGGAAGCAGAGATGCACGGGCAGCGGGATGGGAGCATGAGGAGTCAGGTGGAAAAGGAGCACGAGGAGGCAGAGATGCAAGGGCAGCGGGATGGGGGCATGAGGAGTCAGGTGGAGAAGGAGCACGAGGAGGCAGAGATGCAAGGGCAGCGGGATGGGAGCATGAGGAGTCAGATGTCTGGCAGGAGGAGAAGGAACGAGGAGGCAGAGGTGCAAGGGCAGCGGGATGGGAGCGTGAGGAGTCGGATGTCTGGCCGTAGGAGAAGAACAAGAGGAAGCAGAGATGCACGGGCAGTGGGATGGGAGCATGCGGAGTCAGGTGGAGAAGGAGCACGAGGAGGCAGAGATGCAAGGGCAGCGGGATGGGAGCATGAGGAGTCAGGTGGAGAAGGAGCACGAGAAGGCAGAGATGCAAGGGCAGCGGGATGGGAGCATGAGGAGTCGGATGTCTGGCAGGAGGAGAAGGAACGAGGAGGCAGAGATGCAAGGGCAGCAGGATGGGAGCATGAGGAGTCGGATGTCTGGCAGGAGGAGAAGGAGCACGAGGAGGCAGAGATGCAAGGGCAGCAGGATGGGAGCATGAGGAGTCGGATGTCTGGCAGGAGGAGAAGGAACGAGGAGGCAGAGATGCAAGGGCAGCAGGATGGGAGCATGAGGAGTCGGATGTTTGGCAGGAGGAGAAGGAGCACGAGGAGGCAGAGATGCAAGGGCAGCGGGATGGGAGCATGAGGAGTTGGATGTCTGGCAGGAGGAGAAGGATCACGAGGAGGCAGAGATGCAAGGGCAGCGGGATGGGAGCATGAGGAGTCAAGTAGAGAACGAGCACGAGGAGGCAGAGATGCAAGGGCAGTGGGATGGGAGCATGAGGAGTCGGATGTCTGGCAGGAGGAGAAGGAACTAGGAGGCAGAGATGCAAGGGCAGCAGGATGGGAGCATGAGGAGTCAGATGTCTGGCAGGAGGAGAAGGAGCACGAGGAGGCAGAGATGCAAGGGCAGCGGGATGGGAGCATGAGGAGTCAGATGTCTGGTAGTAGGAGAAGGAACACGAGGAGACAGAGATGCAAGGGCAGCGGGATGGGAGCATGAGGAGTCGGATGTCTAGCAGGAGGAGAAGGAACACGAGGAGACAGAGATGCAAGGGCAGCGGGATGAGAGCATGAGGAGTCAGGTGGAGAAGGTGCACGAGGAGGCAGAGATGCAAGGGCAGCGGGATGGGAGCATGAGGAGTCGGATATCTAGCAGGAGGAGAAGGAACATGAGAAGGCAGAGATGCAAGGGCAGCGGGATGGGAGCTTGAGGAGTCGGATGGAGAAGGAGCAAGAGGAGGCAGAGATGCAAGGGCAGCGGGATGGGAGCATGAGGAGTCAGGTGTCTGGCAGGAGGAGAAGAAGCACGAGGAGGCAGAGATGCAAGGGCAGTGGGATGGCAGCATGAGGAGTCAGGTGTCTGGCAGGAGGAGAAGGAGCACAAGGAGGCAGAGATGCAAGGGCAGCGGGATGGGAGCATGAGGAGTCAGATGTCTGGCAGGAGGAGAAGGAGCATGAGGAGGCAGAGATGCAAGGGCAGCAGGATGGGAGCATGAGGAGTCAGGTGGTGAAGGAGCACGAGGAGGCAGAGATGCAAGGGCAGCGGGATGTGAGCATGAGGAGTCGGATGTCTGGCAGGAGGAGAAGGAACGAGGAGGCAGAGGTGCAAGGGCAGCGGGATGGGATTGTGAGGAGTCGGATGTCTGGCCGTAGGAGAAGGAACACGAGGAGGCAGAGATGCAAGGGCAGCGGGTTGGGAGCATGAGGAGTCAGGTGGAGAAGGAGCACGAGGAGGCAGAGATGCAAGGGCAGCGGGATGGGAGCATGAGGAGTCGGTTGTCTGGCAGGAGGAGAAGGAACGAGGAGGCAGAGATGCAAGGGCAGCGGGATGGGAGCATGAGGAGTCGGAGGTCTGGCAGGAGGAGAAGGAGCACGAGGAGGCAGAGATGCAAGGGCAGCAGGATGGGAGCATGAGGAGTTGGATGTCTGGCAGGAGAAGGAACACGAGGAGGCAGAGATGCAAGGGCAGCCGGATGGGAGCATGAGGAGTCAGATGTCTGGCAGGAGGAGAAGGATCACGAGGAGGCAGAGATGCAAGGGCAGCGGGATGGGAGCATGAGGAGTCAGGTGAAGAAGGAGCACGAGGAGGCAGAGATGCAAGGACAGCGGGATGGGAGCATGAGGAGTCGGATGTTTGGTAGGATGAGAAGGAGCATGAGGAGGCGGAGATGCAAGGGCAGCGGGATGGGAGCATGAGGAGTGCGGTGTCTGGCAGGAGGAGAAGGAGCACGAGTAGGCAGAGATGCAAGGGCAGCGGGATGGGAGCATGAGGAGTCAGATGTCTGGTAGGAGGAGAAGGAACACGAGGAGACAGAGATGCAAGGGCAGCGGGATGGGAGCATGAGGAGTCGGATGTCTAGCAGGAGGAAAAGGAACACGAGGAGACAGAGATGCAAGGGCAGCGGGATGGGAGCATGAGGAGTCAGATGGAGAAGGAGCAAGAGGAGGCCGATGTGCAAGGGCAGCGGGATGGGAGCTTGAGGATTCAGGTGTCTGGCAGGAGGAGAAGAAGCACGACGAGGCAGAGATGCAAGGGCAGCGGGATGGCAGCATGAGGAGTCAGGTGTCTGGCAGGAGGAGAAGGAGCACAAGGAGGCAGAGATGCAAGGGCAGCGGTATGGGAGCATGAGGAGTCAGATGTCTGGTAGTAGGAGAAGGTGCATGAGGAGGCAGAGATGCAAGGGCAGCGGGATGGGAGCATAAGGAGTCAGATGTCTGGTAGGAGGATAAGGAACACGAGGAGGCAGAGATGCAAGGGCAGCGGGATGGGGCATGAGGAGTCAGGCGGAGAAGGAGCATGAGGAGGCAGAGATGCAAGGGCAGCGGGATGGGAGCATGAGGAGTCGGATGTCTGGCAGGAGGAGAAGGAACGAGGAGGCAGAGGTGCAAGGGCAGCGGGATGGGAGCGTGAGGAGTCGGATTTCTGGCCGTAGGAGAACAACAAGAGGAAGCAGAGATGCACGGGCAGCGGGATGGGAGCATGAGGAGTCAGATGGAGAAGGAGCACGAGGAGGCAGAGATGCAAGGGCAGTGGGATGGGAGCATGAGGAGTCAGGTGGAGAAGGAGCATGAGAAGGCAGAGATGCAAGGGCAGTGGGATGGGAGCATGAGGAGTCGGATGTCTGGCAGGAGGAGAAAGAACGAGGAGGCAGAGATGCAAGGGCAGCGGGATGGGAGCATGAGGAGTCCGATGTCTGGCAGGAGGAGGAGGAGCACGAGGAGGCAGAGATGCAAGGGCAGTGGGATGGGAGCATGAGGAGTCGGATGTCTGGCAGGAGAAGGAACACGAGGAGGCAGAGATGCAAGGGCAGCGGGATGGGAGCGTGAGGAGTTGGATGTCTGGCAGGAGGAGAAGGATCACGAGGAGGCAGAGATGCAAGGGCATCGGGATGGGATCATGAGGAGTCAAGTAGAGAACGAGCACGAGGAGGCAGAGATGCAAGGGCAGCGGGATGGGAGCATGAGGAGTCGGATGTCTGGCAGGAGGAGAAGGAACGAGGAGGCAGAGATGCAAGGGCAGCAGGATGGGAGCATGAGGAGTAGGATGTCTGGCAGGAGGAGAAGGAACATGAGGAGGCAGAGATGCAAGGGCAGCGGGATGGAAGCATGAGGAGTGCGGTGTCTGGCAGGAGGAGAAGGAGCACAAGTAGGCAGAGATGCAAGGGCAGCAGGATGGGAGCATGAGGAGTCAGATGTCTGGTAGGAGGAGAAGGAACACGAGGAGACAGAGATGCAAGGGCAGCGGGATGGGAGTATGAGGAGTCAGGTGGAGAAGTTGCACGAGGAGGCAGAGATGCAAGGGCAGCAGGATGGGAGCATGAGGAGTCGGATGTCTAGCAGGAGGAGAAGGAACACGAGGAGGCAGAGATGCAAGGGCAGCGGGATGGGAGGATGAGGAGTCGGATGGAGAAGGAGAAAGAGGAGGCAGAGATGCAAGCGCAGCGGGATGGGAGCATGAGGAGTCGGATGTCTGGCAGGAGGAGAAGGAGGACGAGGAGGCAGAGATGCAAGGGCAGCGGGATGGGAGCATAAGGAGTCAGGTGGAGAAGGTGCACGAGGAGGCAGAGATGTAAGGGCAGCGGGATGGGAGGATGAGGAGTCGGATGGAGAAGGAGCAAGAGGAGGCAGAGATGCAAGGGCAGCGGGATGGGAGCATGAGGAGTCAGGTGTCTGGCAGGAGGAGAAGAAGCACGAGGCAGAGATGCAAGGGCAGCGGGATGGCAGCATGAGGAGTCAGGTGTCTGGCAGGAGGAGAAGGAGCACAAGGAGGCAGAGATGCAAGGGCAGCAGGATGGGAGCATGAGGAGTCAGATGTCTGGCAGGGGGAGAAGGAGCACGAGGAGGCAGAGATGCAAGGGCAGCGGGATGGGAGCATAAGGAGTCAGATGTCTGGTAGGAGGATAAGGAACACGAGGAGACAGAGATGCAAGGGCAGCGGGATGGGAGCATGAGGAGTCGGATGTCTAGCAGGAGGAGAAGGAGCACAAGGAGGCAGAGATGCAAGGGCAGCAGGATGGGAGCATGAGGAGTCAGATGGCTGGCAGGGGGAGAAGGAGCACGAGGAGGCAGAGATGCAAGGGCAGCGGGATGGGAGCATAAGGAATCAGATGTCTGGTAGGAGGATAAGGAACACGAGGAGGCAGAGATGCAAGGGCAGCGGGATGGGAGCATGAGGAGTCGGATGGAGAAGGAGCAAGAGGAGGCAGATGTGCAAGGGCAGCGGGATGGGAGCATGAGGAGTCAGGTGTCTGGCAGGAGGAGAAGAAGCACGAGGAGGCAGAGATGCAAGGGCAGCGGGATGGCAGCATGAGGAGTCAGGTGTCTGGCAGGAGGAGAAGGAGCACGAGGAGGCAGAGATGCAAGGGCAGCGGGATGGGAGCATGAGGAGTCAGAGGTCTGGCAGGAGGAGAAGGAGCATGAGGAGGCAGAGTTGCAAGGGCAGCGGGATGGGAGCATAAGGAGTCAAATGTCTGGTAGGAGGATAAGGAACACAAGGAGGCAGAGATGCAAGGGCAGCGGGATGGGGGCATGAGGAGTCAAATGGAGAAGGAGCACGAGGAGGCAGAGATGCAAGGGCAGCGGGATGGGAGGATGAGGAGTCGGATGTCTGGCAGGAGGTGAAGGAACGAGGAGGCAGAGGTGCAAGGGCAGCGGGATGGGAGCATGAGGAGTCGGATGTCTGGCCGTAGGAGAAGGAACACGAGGAGGCAGAGATGCAAGGGCAGCGGGATGGGAGCATGAGGAGTCAGGTGGAGAAGGAGCACGAGGAGGCAGAGATGCAAGGGCAAGCGGATGGGAGCATGAGGAGTCAGGTGGAGAAGGAGCACGAGGAGGCAGAGATGCAAGGGCAGCGGGATGGGAGCATGAGGAGTCAGGTGTCTGGCAGGAGGAGAAGAAGCACGAGGAGGCAGAGATGCAAGGGCAGCGGGATGGGAGCATGAGGAGTCAGATGTCTGGCAGGAGGAGAAGGAACGAGGAGGCAGAGGTGCAAGGGCAGCGGGATGGGAGCGTGAGGAGTCGGATGTCTGGCCGTAGGAGAAGAACAAGAGGAAGCAGAGATGCACGGGCAGTGGGATGGGAGCATGAGGAGTCAGGTGGAGAAGAACAAGAGGAAGCAGAGATGCACGGGCAGTGGGATGGGAGCATGAGGAGTCAGGTGGAGAAGGAGCACGAGGAGGCAGAGATGCAACGGCAGCGGGATGGGAGCATGAGGAGTCAGGTGGAGAAGGAGCACGAGAAGGCAGAGATGCAAGGGCAGCGGGATGGGAGCATGAGGAGTCGGATGTCTGGCAGGAGGAGAAGGAACGAGGAGGCAGAGATGCAAGGGCAGCAGGATGGGAGCATGAGGAGTCGGATGTCTGGCAGGAGGAGAAGGAGCACGAGGAGGCAGAGATGCAAGGGCAGTGGGATGGGAGCATGAGGAGTCGGATGTCTGGCAGGAGGAGAAGGAACGAGGAGGCAGAGATGCAAGGCAGCAGGATGGGAGCATGAGGAGTCGGATGTCTGGCAGGAGCAGAAGGAGCATGAGGAGGCAGAGATGCAAGGGCAGCGGGATGGGAGCATGAGGAGTTGGATGTCTGGCAGGAGGAGAAGGATCACGAGGAGGCAGAGATGCAAGGGCAGCGGGATGGGAGCATGAGGAGTCAAGTAGAGAAAGAGCACGAGGAGGCAGAGATGCAAGGGCAGTGGGATGGGAGCATGAGGAATCGGATGTCTGGCAGGAGGAGAAGGAACTAGGAGGCAGAGATGCAAGGGCAGCGGGATGGGAGCATGAGGAGTCAGATGTCTGGTAGGAGGAGAAGGAACACGAGGACACAGAGATGCAAGGGCAGCGGGATGGGAGCATGAGGAGTCGGATGTCTAGCAGGAGGAGAAGGAACACGAGGAGACAGAGATGCAAGGGCAGCGGGATGAGAGCATGAGGAGTCAGGTGGAGAAGGTGCACGAGGAGGCAGAGATGCAAGGGCAGCAGGATGGGAGCATGAGGAGTCGGATATCTAGCAGGAGGAGAAGGAACATGAGGAGGCAGAGATGCAAGGGCAGCGTGATGGGAGCTTGAGGAGTCGGATGGAGAAGGAGAAAGAGGAGGCAGAGATGCAAGGGCAGCGGGATGGGAGCATGAGGAGTCAGGTGTCTGGCAGGAGGAGAAGAAGCACGAAGAGGCAGAGATGCAAGGGCAGCGGGATGGCAGCATGACGAGTCAGGTGTCTGGCAGGAGGAGAAGGAGCACAAGGAGGCAGAGATGCAAGGGCAGCGGGATGGGAGCATGAGGAGTCAGATGTCTGGCAGGAGGAGAAGGAGCACGAGGAGGCAGAGATGCAAGGGCAGCGGGATGTGAGCATGAGGAGTCGGATGTCTGGCAGGAGGAGAAGGAACGAGGAGGCAGAGGTGCAAGGGCAGCGGGATGGGAGCGTGAGGAGTCGGATGTCTGGCCGTAGGAGAAGGAACACGAGGAGGCAGAGATGCAAGGGCAGCGGGTTGGGAGCATGAGGAGTCAGGTGGAGAAGGAGCACAAGGAGGCAGAGATGCAAGGGCAGCGGGATGGGAGCATGAGGAGTCGGTTGTCTGGCAGGAGGAGAAGGAACGAGGAGGCAAAGATGCAAGGGCAGCGGGATGGGAGCATGAGGAGTCGGATGTCTGGCAGGAGGAGAAGGAGTACGAGGAGGCAGAGATGCAAGGGCAGCAGGATGGGAGCATGAGGAGTTGGATGTCTGGCAGGAGAAGGAACACGAGGAGGCAGAGATGCAAGGGCAGCCAGATGGGAGCATGAGGAGTCAGATGTCTGGCAGGAGGAGAAGGATCACGAGGAGGCAGAGATGCAAGGGCAGCGGGATGGGAGCATAAGGAGTCAGGTGAAGAAGGAGCACGAGGAGGCAGAGATGCAAGGACAGCGGGATGGGAGCATGAGGAGTCGGATGTTTGGTAGGATGAGAAGGAGCATGAGGAGGCGGAGATGCAAGGGCAGCGGGATGGGAGCATGAGGAGTGTGGTGTCTGGCAGGAGGAGAAGGAGCACGAGTAGGCAGAGATGCAAGGGCAGCGGGATGGGAGCATGAGGAGTCAGATGTCTGGTAGGAGGAGAAGGAACACGAGGAGACAGAGATGCAAGGGCAGCGGGATGGGAGCATGAGGAGTCGGATGTCTAGCAGGAGGAAAAGGAACACGAGGAGGCAGAGATGCAAGGGCAGCGGGATGGGAGCATGAGGAGTCAGATGGAGAAGGAGCAAGAGGAGGCCGATGTGCAAGGGCAGCGGGATGGGAGCATGAGGAGTCAGGTGTCTGGCAGGAGGAGAAGAAGCACGACGAGGCAGAGATGCAAGGGCAGCGGGATGGCAGCATGAGGAGTCAGGTGTCTGGCAGGAGGAGAAGGAGCACAAGGAGGCAGAGATGCAAGGGCAGCGGGATGGGAGCATGAGGAGTCAGATGTCTGGTAGGAGGAGAAGGTGCATGAGGAGGCAGAGATGCAAGGGCAGTGGGATGGGAGCATAAGGAGTCAGATGTCTGGTAGGAGGATAAGGAACACGAGGAGGCAGAGATGCAAGGGCAGCGGGATGGGGCATGAGGAGTCAGGAGGAGAAGGAGCATGAGGAGGCAGAGATGCAAGGGCAGCGGGATGGGAGCATGAGGAGTCGGATGTCTGGCAGGAGGAGAAGGAACGAGGAGGCAGAGGTGCAAGGGCAGCGGGATGGGAGCGTGAGGAGTCGGATTTCTGGCCGTAGGAGAACAACAAGAGGAAGCAGAGATGCACGGGCAGCGGGATGGGAGCATGAGGAGTCAGATGGAGAAGGAGCACGAGGAGGCAGAGATGCAAGGGCAGTGGGATGGGAGCATGAGGAGTCAGGTGGAGAAGGAGCACGAGAAGGCAGAGATGCAAGGGCAGTGGGATGGGAGCATGAGGAGTCGGATGTCTGGCAGGAGGAGAAGAAACGAGGAGGCAGAGATGCAAGGGCAGTGGGATGGGAGCATGAGGAGTCGGATGTCTGGCAGGAGGAGAAGGAACGAGGAGGCAGAGATGCAAGGGCAGCGGGATGGGAGCATGAGGAGTCGGATGTCCGGCAGGAGAAGGAACACGAGGAGGCAGAGATGCAAGGGCAGCGGGATGGGAGTGTGAGGAGTTGGATGTCTGGCAGGAGGAGAAGGATCACGAGGAGGCAGAGATGCAAGGGCATCGGGATGGGAGCATGAGGAGTCAAGTAGAGAACGAGCACGAGGAGGCAGAGATGCAAGGGCAGCGGGATGGGAGCATGAGGAGTCGGATGTCTGGCAGGTGGAGAAGGAACGAGGAGGCAGAGATGCAAGGGCAGCAGGATGGGAGCAAGAGGAGTCGGATGTCTGGCAGGAGGAGAAGGAGCACGAGGAGGCAGAGATGCAAGGGCAGCGGGATGGGAGCATGAGGAGTGCGGTGTCTGGCAGGAGGAGAAGGAGCACAAGTAGGCAGAGATGCAAGGGCAGCAGGATGGGAGCATGAGGAGTCAGATGTCTGGTAGGAGGAGAAGGAACACGAGGAGACAGAGATGCAAGGGCAGCGGGATGGGAGTATGAGGAGTCAGGTGGAGAAGGTGCACGAGGAGGCAGAGATGCAAGGGCAGCAGGATGGGAGCATGAGGAGTCGGATGTCTAGCAGGAGGAGAAGGAACACGAGGAGGCAGAGATGCAAGGGCAGCGGGATGGGAGCATGAGGAGTCAGCTGTCTGGCAGGGGAGAAGGAGCATGAGGAGACAGAGATGCAAGGGCAGCAGGTTGGGAGCATAAGGAGTCAGATGTCTGGTAGGAGGATAAGGAACACGAGGAGGCAGAGATGCAAGGGCAGCGGGATGGGGGCATGAGGAGTTAGGTGGAGAAGGAGCATGAGGAGGCAGAGATGCAAGGGCAGCGGAATGGGAGCATGAGGAGTCGGATGTCTGGCAGGAGGAGAAGGAACGAGGAGGCAGAGGTGCAAGGGCAGCGGGATGGGAGTCGGATGTCTGGCAGGAGGAGAAGGAACGAGGAGGCAGAGGTGCAAGGGCAGCGGGATGGGAGCGTGAGGAGTCTGATGTCTGGCCGTAGGAGAAGGAACACGAGGAGGCAGAGATGCACGGGCAGCGTGATGGGAGTATGAGGAGTCAGGTGGAGAAGGAGCATGAGGAGGCGGAGATGCAAGGGCAGCGGAATGGGAGCATGAGGAGTCGGATGTCTGGCAGGAGGAGAAGGAACGAGGAGGCAGAGATGCAAGGGCAGCGGGATGGTAGCATGAGGAGTCGGATGTCTGGCAGGAGGAGAAGGAGCACAAGGAGGCAGAGATGCAAGGGCAGCAGGATGGGAGCATGAGGAGTCAGATGTCTGGCAGGGGGAGAAGGTGCACGAGGAGGCAGCGATGCAAGGGCAGCGGGATGGAAGGATGAGGAGTCGGATGGAGAAGGAGCAAGAGGAGGCAGAGATGCAAGGGCAGCGGGATGGGAGCATGAGGAGTCAGGTGTCTGGCAGGAGGAGAAGGAGCACAAGGAGGCAGAGATGCAAGGGCAGCAGGATGGGAGCATGAGGAGTCAGATGTCTGGCAGGGGGAGAAGGTGCACGAGGAGGCAGCGATGCAAGGGCAGCGGGATGGGAGGATGAGGAGTCGGATGGAGAAGGAGCAAGAGGAGGCAGAGATGCAAGGGCAGCGGGTTGGGAGCATGAGGAGTCAGATGTCTGGCCGGAGGAGAAGGAGCACAAGGAGGCAGAGATGCAAGGGCAGCAGGATGGGAGCATGAGGAGTCAGATGTCTGGCAGGGGGAGAAGGTGCACGAGGAGGCAGCGATGCAAGGGCAGCGGGATGGGAGGATGAGGAGTCGGATGGAGAAGGAGCAAGAGGAGGCAGAGATGCAAGGGCAGCGGGATGGGAGCATGAGGAGTCAGGTGTCTGGCAGGAGGAGAAGGAGCACAAGGAGGCAGAGATGCAAGGGCAGCAGGATGGGAGCATGAGGAGTCAGATGTCTGGCAGGGGGAGAAGGAGCACGAGGAGGCAGAGATGCAAGGGCAGCGGGATGGGAGCATAAGGAGTCAGATGTCTGGTAGGAGGATAAAGAACACGAGGAGACAGAGATGCAAGGGCAGCGGGATGGGAGCATGAGGAGTCGGATGTCTAGCAGGAGGAGAAGGAACACGAGGAGGCAGAGATGCAAGGGCAGCGGGATGGGAGCATGAGGAGTCGGATGGAGAAGGAGCAAGAGAAGGCAGATGTGCAAGGGCAGCGGGATGGGAGCATGAGGAGTCAGGTGTCTGGCAGGAGGAGAAGAAGCACGAGGAGGCAGAGATGCAAGGGCAGCGGGATGGCAGCATGAGGAGTCAGGTGTCTGGCAGGAGGAGAAGGAGCACGAGGAGGCAGAGATGCAATGGCAGCGGGATGGGAGCATGAGGAGTCAGAGGTCTGGCAGGATGAGAAGGAGCATGAGGAGGCAGAGTTGCAAGGGCAGCGGGATGGGAGCATAAGGAGTCAGATGTCTGGTAGGAGGATAAGGAACACGAGGAGGCAGAGATGCAAGGGCAGCGGGATGGGGGCATGAGGAGTCAAATGGAGAAGGAGCACGAGGAGGCAGAGATGCAAGGGCAGCGGGATGGGAGCATGAGGAGTCGGATGTCTGGCAGGTGGAGAAGGAACGAGGAGGCAGAGGTGCAAGGGCAGCGGGATGGGAGCATGAGGAGTCGGATGTCTGGCCGTAGAAGAAGCAACACGAGGAGGCAGAGATGCAAGGGCAGCGGGATGGGAGCATGAGGAGTCAGGAGGAGAAGGATCACGAGGAGGCAGAGATGCAAGGGCAGCGGGATGGGAGCATGAGGAGTCAGGTGGAGAAGGAGCACGAGGAGGCAGAGATGCAAGGGCAGCGGGATGGGAGCATGAGGAGTCGGATGTCTGGCAGGTGGAGAAGGAGCATGAGGAGGCAGAGATGCTAGGGCAGCGGGATGGGAGCATGAGGAGTCGGATGTCTGGTAGGATGAGAAGGAGCATGAGGAGGCAGAGATGCAAGGGCAGCGGGATGGGAGCATGAGGAGTACGGTGTCTGGCAGGAGGAGAAGGAGCACGAGTAGGCATAGATGCAAGGGCAGCGGGATGGGAGCATGAGGAGTCAAATGACTGGTAGGAGGAGAAGGAACATGAGGAGAGAGAGATGCAAGGGCAGCGGGATGGGAGCATGAGGAGTCGGATGTCTAGCAGGAGGAGAAGGAACACGAGGAGGCAGAGATGCAAGGGCAGCGGGATGGGAGCATGAGGAGTCAGGTGGAGAAGGAGCACGAGGAGGCAGAGATGCAAGGGCATCAGGATGGGAGCATGAGGAGTCGGATGTCTGGCAGGAGGAGAAGGAACGAGGAGGCAGAGGTGCAAGGGCAGCGGGATGGGAGCGTGAGGAGTCTGATGTCTGGCCGTAGGAGAAGGAACACGAGGAGGCAGAGATGCAAGGGCAGCGGGATGGGAGCATGAGGAGTCAGGTGGAGAAGGAGCACGAGGAGGCAGAGATGCAATGGCAGCGGGATGGGAGCATGAGGAGTCAGGTGGAGAAGGAGCATGAGGAGGCAGAGATGCAAGGGCAGCGGAATGGGAGCATGAGGAGTCGGATGTCTGGCAGGAGGAGAAGGAACGAGGAGGCAGAGATGCAAGGGCAGCGGGATGGTAGCATGAGGAGTCGGATGTCTGGCAGGAGGAGAAGGAACGAGGAGGCAGAGATGCAAGGGCAGCGGGTTGGGAGCATGAGGAGTCAGATGTCTGGCCGGAGGAGAAGGAACACGAGGAGGCAGAGATGCAAGGGCAGTGGGATGGGAGCTTGAGGAGTCAAGTGGAGATGGAGCACGAGGAGGCAGAGATGCAAGGGCAGCGGGATGGGAGCATGAGGAGTCGGATGTCAGGCAGGAGGAGAAGGAACGAGGAGGCAGAGATGCAAGGGCAGCGGGATGGGAGCATGAGGAGTCGGATGTCTGGCAGGAGGAGAAGGAGCACGAGGAGGCAGAGATGCAAGGGCAGCGGGATGGGAGCATGAGGAGTCAGGTGGAGAAGGTGCACGAGGAGGCAGCGATGCAAGGGCAGCGGGATGGGAGGATGAGGAGTCGGATGGAGAAGGAGCAAGAGGAGGCAGAGATGCAAGGGCAGTGGGATGGGAGCATGAGGAGTCAGGTGTCTGGCAGGAGGAGAAGAAGCACGAGGCAGAGATGCAAGGGCAGCGGGATGGCAGCATGAGGAGTCAGGTGTCTGGCAGGAGGAGAAGGAGCACAAGGAGGCAGAGATGCAAGGGCAGCAGGATGGGAGCATGAGGAGTCAGATGTCTGGCAGGGGGAGAAGGAGCACGAGGAGGCAGAGATGCAAGGGCAGCGGGATGGGAGCATAAGGAGTCCGATGTCTGGTAGGAGGATAAGGAACACGAGGAGACAGAGATGCAAGGGCAGCGGGATGGGAGCATGAGGAGTCGGATGTCTAGCAGGAGGAGAAGGAACATGAGGAGGCAGAGATGCAAGGGCAGCGGGATGGGAGCATGAGGAGTCGGATGGAGAAGGAGCAAGAGGAGGCAGATGTGCAAGGGCAGCGGGATGGGAGCATAAGGAGTCAGGTGTCTGGCAGGAGGAGAAGAAGCACGAGGAGGCAGAGATGCAAGGGCAGCGGGATGGCAGCATGAGGAGTCAGGTGTCTGGCAGGAGGAGAAGGAGCACGAGGAGGCAGAGATGCAAGGGCAGCGGGATGGGAGCATGAGGAGTCAGAGGTCTGGCAGGAGGAGAAGGAGCATGAGGAGGCAGAGTTGCAAGGGCAGCGGGATGGGAGCATAAGGAGTCAGATGTCTGGTAGGAGGATAAGGAACACGAGGAGGCAGAGATGCAAGGGCAGCGGGATGGGGGCATGAGGAGTCAAATGGAGAAGGAGCACGAGGAGGCAGAGATGCAAGGGCAGCGGGATGGGAGCATGAGGAGTCCAATGTCTGGCAGGAGGAGAAGGAACGAGGAGGCAGAGGTGCAAGGGCAGCGGGATGGGAGCATGAGGAGTCGGATGTCTGGCCGTAGGAGAAGGAACACGAGGAGGCAGAGATGCAAGGGCTGCGGGATGGGAGCATGAGGAGTCAGGTGGAGAAGGAGCACGAGGAGGCAGAGATGCAAGGGCAGCGGGATGGGAGCATGAGGAGTCAGGTGGAGAAGGAGCACGAGGAGGCAGAGATGCAAGGGCAGCGGGATGGGAGCATGAGGAGTCGGATGTCTGGCAGGTGGAGAAGGAGCATGAGGAGGCAGAGATGCTAGGGCAGCGGGATGGGAGCATGAGGAGTCGGATGTCTGGTAGGATGAGAAGGAGCATGAGGAGGCAGAGATGCAAGGTCAGCGGGATGGGAGCATGAGGAGTACAGTGTCTGGCAGGAGGAGAAGGAGCACGAGTAGGCATAGATGCAAGGGCAGCGGGATGGGAGCATGAGGAGTCAAATGTCTGGTAGGAGGAGAAGGAACATGAGGAGACAGAGATGCAAGGGCAGCGGGATGGGAGCATGAGGAGTCGGATGTCTAGCAGGAGGAGAAGGAACACGAGGAGGCAGAGATGCAAGGGCAGCGGGATGGGAGCATGAGGAGTCAGGTGGAGAAAGAGCACGAGGAGGCAGAGATGCAAGGGCAGCAGGATGGGAGCATGAGGAGTCGGATGTCTAGCAGGAGGAGAAGGAACACGAAGAGACAGAGATGCAAGGGCAACGGGATGGGAGCATGAGAAGTCAGGTGGAGAAAGTGCATTAGGAGGCAGAGATGCAAGGGCAGTGGGATGGGAGCATGAGGAGTCGGATATCTAGCAGGAGGAGAAGGAACATGAGGAGGCAGAGATGCAAGGGCAGCGGGATGGGAGCTTGAGGAGTCGGATGGCGAAGGAGCAAGAGGAGGCAGATGTGCAAGGGCAGCGGGATGGGAGCATGAGGAGTCAGGTGTCTGGCAGGAGGCGAAGAAGCACGAGGAGGTAGAGATGCAAGGGCAGCTGGATGGCAGCATGAGGAGTCAGGTGTCTGGCAGGAGGAGAAGGAGCACAAGGAGGCAGAGATGCAAGGGCAGCGGGATGGGAGCATGAGGAGTCAGATGTCTGGCAGGAGGAGAAGGAGCATGAGGAGGCAGAGATGCAAGGGCAGCGGGATGGGAGCATAAGGAGTCAGATGTCTGGTAGGAGGATAAGGAACACGAGGAGGCAGAGATTCAAGGGCAGCGGGATGGGGGCATGAGGAGTCAGGTGGAGAAGGAGCACGAGGAGGCAGAGATGCAAGGGCAGCGGGATGGGAGCATGAGGAGTCGGATGTCTGGCAGGAGGAGAAGGAACGAGGAGGCAGAGGTGCAAGGGCAGTGGGATGGGAGCGTGAGGAGTCAGATGTCTGGCTGTAGGAGAACAACAAGAGAAAGCAGAGATGCACGGGCAGCGGGATAGGAGCATGAGGAGTCAGGTGGAGAAGGAGCACGAGGAGGCAGAGATGCAAGGGCAGCGGGATGGGAGCATGAGGAGTCAGGTGGAGAAGGAGCACGAGAAGGCAGAGATGCAAGGGCAGCGGGATGGGAGCATGAGGAGTCTGATGTCTGGCAGGAGGAGAAGGAACGAGGAGGCAGAGATGCAAGGGCAGCCGGATGGGAGCATGAGGAGTCGGAAGTCTGGCAGGAGGAGAAGGAGCACGAGGAGGCAGAGATGCAAGGGCAGCGTGACGGGAGCATGAGGAGTCGGATGTCTGGCAGGAGAAGGAACACGAGGAGGCAGAGATGCAAGGGCAGCGGGATGGAAGCATGAGGAGTTGGATGTCTGGCAGGAGGAGAAGGATCACGGGGAGGCAGAGATGCAAGGGCAGTGGGATGGGAGCATGAGGAGTCAAGTAGAGAACGAGCACGAGGAGGCAGAGATGCAAGGGCAGCGGGATGGGAGCATGAGGAGTCAGATGTCTGGCAGGAGGTGAAGGAACGAGGAGGCAGAGATGCAAGGGCAGCAGGATGGGAGCATGAGGAGTGCAGTGTCTGGCAGGAGGAGAAGGAGCACGAGGAGGCAGAGATGCAAGGGCAGCAGGATGGGAGCATGAGGAGTGCAGTGTCTGGCAGGAGGAGAAGGAGCACGAGTAGGCAGAGATGCAAGGGCAGCAGGATGGGAGCATGAGGAGTCAGATGTCTGGTAGGAGGAGAAGGAACACGAGGAGACAGAGATGCAAGGGCAGCGGGATGGGAGCATGAGGCGTCAGGTGGAGAAGGTGCACGAGGAGGCAGAGATGCAAGGGCAGCGGGATGGGAGCATGAGGAGTCGGATGTCTAGCAGGAGGAGAAGGAACACGAAGAGACAGAGATGCAAGGGCAGCGGGATGGGAGCATGAGAAGTCAGGTGGAGAAGGTGCACGAGGAGGCAGAGATGCAAGGGCAGCGGGATGGGAGCATGAGGAGTCGGATATCTAGCAGGAGGAGAAGGAACATGAGGAGGCAGAGATACAAGGGCAGCGGGATGGGAGCTTGAGGAGTCGGATGGAGAAGGAGCAAGAGGAGGCAGAGATGCAAGGGCAGCGGGATGGGAGCATGAGGAGTCAGGTGTCTGGCAGGAGGGGAAGAAGCACAGGAGGCAGAGATGCAAGGGCAGCGGGATGGCAGCATGAGGAGTCAGGTTTCTGGCAGGAGGAGAAGGAGCACAAGGAGGCAGAGATGCAAGGGCAGCGGGATGGGAGCATGAGGAGTCAGATGTCTGGCAGGAGGAGAAGGAGCATGAGGAGGCAGAGATGCAAGGGCAGCAGGATGGGAGCATGAGGAGTCAGGTGGTGAAGGAGCACGAGGAGGCAGAGATGCAAGGGCAGCGGGATGGGAGCATGAGGAGTCGGATGTCTGGCAGGAGGAGAAGGAACGAGGAGGCAGAGGTGCAAGGGCAGTGGGATGGGAGCGTGAGGAGTCAGATGTCTGGCTGTAGGAGAACAACAAGAGGAAGCAGAGATGCACGGGCAGTGGGATGGGAGCATGAGGAGTCAGGTGGAGAAGTGGCACGAGAAGGCAGAGATGCAAGGGCAGCGGGATGGGAGCATGAGGAGTCAGGTGGAGAAGGAGCACGAGGAGGCAGAGATGCAAGGGCAGAGGGATGGGAGCATGAGGAGTCAGGTGGAGAAGTGGCACGAGAAGGCAGAGATGCAAGGGCAGCGGGATGGGAGCATGAGGAGTCGGATGTCTGGCAGGAGGAGAAGGAACGAGGAGGCAGAGATGCAAGGGCAGCAGGATGGGAGCATGAGGAGTCGGATGTCTGGCAGGAGGAGAAGGAGCACGAGGAGGCAGAGATTCGAGGGCAGCGTGATGGGAGCATGAGGAGTCGAATGTCTGGCAGGAGAAGGAACACGAGGAGGCAGAGATGCAAGGGCAGCGGGATGGGAGCATGAGGAGTTGGATGTCTGGCAGGAGGAGAAGGATCACGGGAAGGCAGAGATGCAAGGGCAGCGGGATGGGAGCATGAGGAGTCCAGTAGAGAACGAGCACGAGGAGGCAGAGATGCAAGGGCAGCGGGATGGGAGCATGAGGAGTCAGATGTCTTTCAGGAGGAGAAGGAACGAGGAGGCAGAGATGCAAGGGCAGCAGGATGGGAGCATGAGGAGTCGGATGTCTGGCAGGAGGAGAAGGAGCACGAGGAGGCAGAGATGCAAGGGCAGCAGGATGGGAGCATGAGGAGTCAGATGTCTGGTAGGAGGAGAAGGAACACGAGGAGACAGAGATGCAAGGGCAGCGGGATGGGAGCATGAGGAGTCAGGTGGAGAAGGTGCACGAGGAGTCAGAGATGCAAGGGCAGCGGGATGGGAGCATGAGGAGTCGGATGTCTAGCAGGAGGAGAAGGAACACGAAGAGACAGAGATGCAAGGGCAGCGGGATGGGAGCATGAGAAGTCAGGTGGAGAAGTGCACGAGGAGGCAGAGATGCAAGGGCAGCGGGATGGGAGCATGAGGAGTCTGATATCTAGCAGGAGGAGAAGGAACATGAGGAGGCAGAGATGCAAGGGCAGCGGGATGGGAGCTTGAGGAGTCGGATGGAGAAGGAGCAAGAGGAGGCAGAGATGCAAGGGCAGCGGGATGGGAGCATGAGGAGTCAGGTGTCTGGCAGGAGGAGAAGAAGCACAGGAGGCAGAGATGCAAGGTCAGCGGGATGGCAGCATGAGGAGTCAGGTGTCTGGCAGGAGGAGAAGGAGCACAAGGAGGCAGAGATGCAAGGGCAGCCGGATGGGAGCATGAGGAGTCAGATGTCTGGTAGGAGGAGAAGGAACACGAGGAGACAGAGATGCAAGGGCAGCGGGATGGGAGCATGAGGCGTCAGGTGGAGAAGGTGCAAGAGGAGGCAGAGATGCAAGGGCAGCGGGATGGGAGCATGAGGAGGCGGATATCTAGCAGGAGGAGAAGGAACATGAGGAGGCAGAGATGCAAGGGCAGCGGGATGGGAGCTTGAGGAGTCGGATGGAGAAGGAGCAAGAGGAGGCAGAGATGCAAGGGCAGCGGGATGGGAGCTTGAGGAGTCGGATGGAGAAGGAGCAAGAGGAGGCAGAGATGCAAGGGCAGCGGGATGGGAGCTTGAGGAGTCGGATGGAGAAGGAGCAAGAGGAGGCAGAGATGCAAGGGCAGCGGGATGGGAGCATGAGGAGTCAGGTGTCTGGCAGGAGGAGAAGAAGCACAGGAGGCAGAGATGCAAGGTCAGCAGGATGGGAGCATGAGGAGTGCAGTGTCTGGCAGGAGGAGAAGGAGCACGAGTAGGCAGAGATGCAAGGGCAGCAGGATGGGAGCATGAGGAGTCAGATGTCTGGTAGGAGGAGAAGGAACACGAGGAGACAGAGATGCAAGGGCAGCGGGATGGGAGCATGAGGCGTCAGGTGGAGAAGGTGCACGAGGAGACAGAGATGCAAGGGCAGCGGGATGGGAGCATGAGAAGTCAGGTGGAGAAGGTGCACGAGGAGGCAGAGATGCAAGGGCAGCGGGATGGGAGCATGAGGAGTCGGATATCTAGCAGGAGGAGAAGGAACATGAGGAGGCAGAGATGCAAGGGCAGCGGGATGGGAGCTTGAGGAGTCGGATGGAGAAGGAGCAAGAGGAGGCAGAGATGCAAGGGCAGCAGGATGGGAGCATGAGGAGTCAGGTGTCTGGCAGGAGGAGAAGAAGCACAGGAGGCAGAGATGCAAGGGCAGCGGGATGGCAGCATGAGGAGTCAGGTTTCTGGCAGGAGGAGAAGGAGCATGAGGAGGCAGAGATGCAAGGGCAGCAGGATGGGAGCATGAGGAGTCAGGTGGTGAAGGAGCACGAGGAGGCAGAGATGCAAGGGCAGCGGGATGGGAGCATGAGGAGTCGGATGTCTGGCAGGAGGAGAAGGAACGAGGAGGCAGAGGTGCAAGGGCAGTGGGATGGGAGCGTGAGGAGTCAGATGTCTGGCTGTAGGAGAACAACAAGAGGAAGCAGAGATGCACGGGCAGTGGGATGGGAGCATGAGGAGTCAGGTGGAGAAGGAGCACGAGGAGGCAGAGATGCAAGGGCAGAGGGATGGGAGCATGAGGAGTCAGATGGAGAAGTGGCACGAGAAGGCAGAGATGCAAGGGCAGCGGGATGGGAGCATGAGGAGTCGGATGTCTGGCAGGAGGAGAAGGAACGAGGAGGCAGAGATGCAAGGGCAGCAGGATGGGAGCATGAGGAGTCGGATGTCTGGCAGGAGGAGAAGGAGCACGAGGAGGCAGAGATTCGAGGGCAGCGTGATGGGAGCATGAGGAGTCGGATGTCTGGCAGGAGAAGGAACACGAGGAGGCAGAGATGCAAGGGCAGCGGGATGGGAGCATGAGGAGTTGGATGTCTGGCAGGAGGAGAAGGATCACGGGAAGGCAGAGATGCAAGGGCAGCGGGATGGGAGCATGAGGAGTCCAGTAGAGAACGAGCACGAGGAGGCAGAGATGCAAGGGCAGCGGGATGGGAGCATGAGGAGTCAGATGTCTGGCAGGAGGAGAAGGAACGAGGAGGCAGAGATGCAAGGGCAGCAGGATGGGAGCATGAGGAGTCGGATGTCTGGCAGGAGGAGAAGGAGCACGAGGAGGCAGAGATGCAAGGGCAGCAGGATGGGAGCATGAGGAGTGCAGTGTCTGGCAGGAGGAGAAGGAGCACGAGTAGGCAGAGATGCAAGGGCAGCAGGATGGGAGCATGAGGAGTCAGATGTCTGGTAGGAGGAGAAGGAACACGAGGAGACAGAGATGCAAGGGCAGCGGGATGGGAGCATGAGGAGTCAGGTGGAGAAGGTGCACGAGGAGTCAGAGATGCAAGGGCAGCGGGATGGGAGCATGAGGATTCGGATGTCTAGCAGGAGGAGAAGGAACACGAAGAGACAGAGATGCAAGGGCAGCGGGATGGGAGCATGAGAAGTCAGGTGGAGAAGTGCACGAGGAGGCAGAGATGCAAGGGCAGCGGGATGGGAGCATGAGGAGTCGGATATCTAGCAGGAGGAGAAGGAACATGAGGAGGCAGAGATGCAAGGGCAGCGGGATGGGAGCTTGAGGAGTCGGATGGAGAAGGAGCAAGAGGAGGCAGAGATGCAAGGGCAGCGGGATGGGAGCATGAGGAGTCAGGTGTCTGGCAGGAGGAGAAGAAGCACAGGAGGCAGAGATGCAAGGTCAGCGGGATGGCAGCATGAGGAGTCAGGTGTCTGGCAGGAGGAGAAGGAGCACAAGGAGGCAGAGATGCAAGGGCAGCCGGATGGGAGCATGAGGAGTCAGATGTCTGGTAGGAGGAGAAGGAACACGAGGAGACAGAGATGCAAGGGCAGCGGGATGGGAGCATGAGGCGTCAGGTGGAGAAGGTGCACGAGGAGGCAGAGATGCAAGGGCAGCGGGATGGGAGCATGAGGAGTCGGATATCTAGCAGGAGGAGAAGGAACACGAAGAGACAGAGATGCAAGGGCAGCGGGATGGGAGCATGAGAAGTCAGGTGGAGAAGGTGCACGAGGAGGCAGAGATGCAAGGGCAGCGGGATGGGAGCATGAGGAGTCGGATATCTAGCAGGAGGAGAAGGAACATGAGGAGGCAGAGATGCAAGGGCAGCGGGATGGGAGCTTGAGGAGTCGGATGGAGAAGGAGCAAGAGGAGGCAGAGATGCAAGGGCAGCGGGATGGGAGCATGAGGAGTCCGGTGTCTTGCAGGAGGAGAAGGAGCACGAGGAGGCAGAGATGCAAGGGCAGCGGGATGGCAGCATGAGGAGTCAGGTTTCTGGCAGGAGGAGAAGGAGCACAAGGAGGCAAAGATGCAAGGGCTGCGGGATGGGAGCATGAGGAGTCAGATGTCTGGCAGGAGGAGAAGGAGCATGAGGAGGCAGAGATGCAAGGGCAGCAGGATGGGAGCATGAGGAGTCAGGTGGTGAAGGAGCACGAGGAGGCAGAGATGCAAGGGCAGCGGGATGGGAGCATGAGGAGTCGGATGTCTGGCAGGAGGAGAAGGAACGAGGAGGCAGAGGTGCAAGGGCAGTGGGATGGGAGCGTGAGGAGTCAGATGTCTGGCTGTAGGAGAACAACAAGAGGAAGCAGAGATGCACGGGCAGCGGGATGGGAGCATGAGGAGTCAGGTGGAGAAGGAGCACGAGGAGGCAGAGATGCAAGGGCAGCGGGATGGGAGCATGAGGAGTCAGGTGGAGAAGGAGCACGAGAAGGCAGAGATGCAAGGGCAGCGGGATGGGAGCATGAGGAGTCGGATGTCTGGCAGGAGGAGAAGGAACGAGGAGGCAGAGATGCAAGGGCAGCAGGATGGAGCATGAGGAGTCGGATGTCTGGCAGGAGGAGAAGGAGCACGAGGAGGCAGAGATGCGAGGGCAGCGTGATGGGAGCATGAGGAGTCGGATGTCTGGCAGGAGAAGGAACACGAGGAGGCAGAGATGCAAGGGCAGCGGGATGGGAGCATGAGGAGTTGGATGTCTGGCAGGAGGAGAAGGATCACGAGGAGGCAGAGATGCAAGGGCAGCGGGATGGGAGCATGAGGAGTCAAGTAGAGAACGAGCACGAGGAGGCAGAGATGCAAGGGCAGCGGGATGGGAGCATGAGGAGTCAGATGTCTGGCACGAGGAGAAGGAACGAGGAGGCAGAGATGCAAGGGCAGCAGGATGGGAGCATGAGGAGTCGGATGTCTGGCAGGAGGAGAAGGAGCACGAGGAGGCAGAGATGCAAGGGCAGCAGGATGGGAGCATGAGGAGTGCAGTGTCTGGCAGGAGGAGAAGGAGCACGAGTAGGCAGAGATGCAAGGGCAGCAGGATGGGAGCATGAGGAGTCAGATGTCTGGTAGGAGGAGAAGGAACACGAGGAGACAGAGATGCAAGGGCAGTGGGATGGGAGCATGAGGAGTCAGGTGGAGAAGGTGCACAAGGAGGCAGAGATGCAAGGGCAGCGGGATGGGAGCATGAGGAGTCGGATGTCTAGCAGGAGGAGAAGGAACACGAAGAGACAGAGATGCAAGGGCAGCGGGATGGGAGCATGAGAAGTCAGGTGGAGAAGGTGCACGAGGAGGCAGAGATGCAAGGGCAGCGGGATGGGAGCATGAGGAGTCGGATATCTAGCAGGAGGAGAAGGAACATGAGGAGGCAGAGATGCAAGGGCAGCGGGATGGGAGCTTGAGGAGTCGGATGGAGAAGGAGCAAGAGGAGGCAGAGATGCAAGGGCAGCGGGATGGGAGCATGAGGAGTCAGGTGTCTGGCAGGAGGAGAAGAAGCACAGGAGGCAGAGATGCAAGGTCAGCGGGATGGCAGCATGAGGAGTCAGGTGTCTGGCAGGAGGAGAAGGAGCACAAGGAGGCAGAGATGCAAGGGCAGCGGGATGGGAGCATGAGGAGTCAGATGTCTGGCAGGAGGAGAAGGAGCATGAGGAGGCAGAGATGCAAGGGCAGCAGGATGGGAGCATGAGGAGTCAGGTGGTGAAGGAGCATGAGGAGGCAGAGATGTAAGGGCAGCGGGATGGGAGCATGAGGAGTCGGATGTCTGGCAGGAGGAGAACGAGCACAAGGAGGCAGAGGTGCAAGGGCAGCGGGATGGGAGCGTGAGGAGTCGGATGTCTGGCCGTAGGAGAAGGAACACGAGGAGGCAGAGATGCAAGGGCAGCGGGATGGGAGCATGAGGAGTCAGGTGGAGAAGGAGCACGAGGAGGCAGAGATGCAAGGGCAGCGGGATGGGAGCATGAGGAGTCAGGTGGAGAAGGAGCACGAGAAGGCAGAGATGCAACGGCAGCGGGATGGGAGCATGAGGAGTCGGTTGTCTGGCAGGAGGAGAAGGAACGAGGAGACAGAGATGCAAGGGCAGCGGGATGGGAGCATGAGGAGTCAGATGTCTGGCAGGAGAAGGAACATGAGGAGGCAGAGATGCAAGGGCAGCGGGATGGGAGCATGAGGAATCAGAAGTCTGGCAGTAGGAGAAGGATCATGAGGAGGCAGAGATGCAAGGGCAGCGGGATGGGAGCATGAGGAGTCAGGTGTCTGGCAGAAGGAGAAGAAGCACGACGAGGCAGAGATGCAAGGGCAGCGGGATGGCAGCATGAGGAGTCAGGTGTCTGGCAGGAGGAGAAGGAGCACAAGGAGGCAGAGATGCAAGGGCAGCGGGATGGGAGCATGAGGAGTCAGATGTCTGGCAGGGGGAGAAGGAGCATGAGGAGGCAGAGATGCAAGGGCAGCGGGATGGGAGCATAAGGAGTCAGATGTCTGGTAGGAGGATAAGGAACACCAGGAGCTAGAGATGCAAGGGCAGCGGGATGGGGGCATGAGGAGTCAGGTGGAGAAGGAGCACGAGGAGGCAGAGATGCAAGGGCAGCGGTATGGGAGCATGAGGAGTCGGATGTCTGGCAGGAGGAGAAGGAACGAGGAGGCAGAGGTGCAAGGGCAGCGGGATGGGAGCGTGAGGAGTCGGATGTCTGGCCGTAGGAGAAGGAACACAAGGAGGCAGAGATGCAAGGGCAACGGGATGGGAGCATGAGGAGTCAGGTGGAGAAGGAGCATGAGGAGGCAGAGATGCAAGGGCAGCGGGATGGGAGCATGAGGAGTCAGGTGGAGAAGGAGCATGAGGAGGCAGAGATGCAAGGGCAGCGGAATGGGAGCATGAGGAGTCGGATGTCTGGCAGGAGGAGAAGGAACGAGGAGGCAGAGATGCAAGGGCAGCAGGATGGTAGCATGAGGAGTCGGATGTCTGGCAGGAGGAGAAGGAACGAGGAGGCAGAGATGCAAGGGCAGCGGGTTGGGAGCATGAGGAGTTGGATGTCTGGCCGGAGGAGAAGGAACGAGGAGGCAGAGGTGCAAGGGCAGCGGGATGGGAGCGTGAGGAGTTGGATGTCTGGCCGTAGAAGAACAACAAGAGGAAGCAGAGATGCACGGGCAGCGGGATGGGAGCATGAGGAGTCAGGTGGAAAAGGAGCACGAGGAGGCAGAGATGCAAGGGCAGCGGGATGGGGGCATGAGGAGTCAGGTGGAGAAGGAGCACGAGGAGGCAGAGATGCAAGGGCAGCGGGATGGGAGCATGAGGAGTCAGATGTCTGGCAGGAGGAGAAGGAACGAGGAGGCAGAGGTGCAAGGGCAGCGGGATGGGAGCGTGAGGAGTCGGATGTCTGGCCGTAGGAGAAGAACAAGAGGAAGCAGAGATGCACGGGCAGTGGGATGGGAGCATGCGGAGTCAGGTGGAGAAGGAGCACGAGGAGGCAGAGATGCAAGGGCAGCGGGATGGGAGCATGAGGAGTCAGGTGGAGAAGGAGCACGAGAAGGCAGAGATGCAAGGGCAGCGGGATGGGAGCATGAGGAGTCGGATGTCTGGCAGGAGGAGAAGGAACGAGGAGGCAGAGATGCAAGGGCAGCAGGATGGGAGCATGAGGAGTCGGATGTCTGGCAGGAGGAGAAGGAGCACGAGGAGGCAGAGATGCAAGGGCAGCAGGATGGGAGCATGAGGAGTCGGATGTCTGGCAGGAGGAGAAGGAACGAGGAGGCAGAGATGCAAGGGCAGCAGGATGGGAGCATGAGGAGTCGGATGTTTGGCAGGAGGAGAAGGAGCACGAGGAGGCAGAGATGCAAGGGCAGCGGGATGGGAGCATGAGGAGTTGGATGTCTGGCAGGAGGAGAAGGATCACGAGGAGGCAGAGATGCAAGGGCAGCGGGATGGGAGCATGAGGAGTCAAGTAGAGAACGAGCACGAGGAGGCAGAGATGCAAGGGCAGTGGGATGGGAGCATGAGGAGTCGGATGTCTGGCAGGAGGAGAAGGAACTAGGAGGCAGAGATGCAAGGGCAGCAGGATGGGAGCATGAGGAGTCAGATGTCTGGCAGGAGGAGAAGGAGCACGAGGAGGCAGAGATGCAAGGGCAGCGGGATGGGAGCATGAGGAGTCAGATGTCTGGTAGTAGGAGAAGGAACACGAGGAGACAGAGATGCAAGGGCAGCGGGATGGGAGCATGAGGAGTCGGATGTCTAGCAGGAGGAGAAGGAACACGAGGAGACAGAGATGCAAGGGCAGCGGGATGAGAGCATGAGGAGTCAGGTGGAGAAGGTGCACGAGGAGGCAGAGATGCAAGGGCAGCGGGATGGGAGCATGAGGAGTCGGATATCTAGCAGGAGGAGAAGGAACATGAGAAGGCAGAGATGCAAGGGCAGCGGGATGGGAGCTTGAGGAGTCGGATGGAGAAGGAGCAAGAGGAGGCAGAGATGCAAGGGCAGCGGGATGGGAGCATGAGGAGTCAGGTGTCTGGCAGGAGGAGAAGAAGCACGAGGAGGCAGAGATGCAAGGGCAGTGGGATGGCAGCATGAGGAGTCAGGTGTCTGGCAGGAGGAGAAGGAGCACAAGGAGGCAGAGATGCAAGGGCAGCGGGATGGGAGCATGAGGAGTCAGATGTCTGGCAGGAGGAGAAGGAGCATGAGGAGGCAGAGATGCAAGGGCAGCAGGATGGGAGCATGAGGAGTCAGGTGGTGAAGGAGCACGAGGAGGCAGAGATGCAAGGGCAGCGGGATGTGAGCATGAGGAGTCGGATGTCTGGCAGGAGGAGAAGGAACGAGGAGGCAGAGGTGCAAGGGCAGCGGGATGGGATTGTGAGGAGTCGGATGTCTGGCCGTAGGAGAAGGAACACGAGGAGGCAGAGATGCAAGGGCAGCGGGTTGGGAGCATGAGGAGTCAGGTGGAGAAGGAGCACGAGGAGGCAGAGATGCAAGGGCAGCGGGATGGGAGCATGAGGAGTCGGTTGTCTGGCAGGAGGAGAAGGAACGAGGAGGCAGAGATGCAAGGGCAGCGGGATGGGAGCATGAGGAGTCGGAGGTCTGGCAGGAGGAGAAGGAGCACGAGGAGGCAGAGATGCAAGGGCAGCAGGATGGGAGCATGAGGAGTTGGATGTCTGGCAGGAGAAGGAACACGAGGAGGCAGAGATGCAAGGGCAGCCGGATGGGAGCATGAGGAGTCAGATGTCTGGCAGGAGGAGAAGGATCACGAGGAGGCAGAGATGCAAGGGCAGCGGGATGGGAGCATGAGGAGTCAGGTGAAGAAGGAGCACGAGGAGGCAGAGATGCAAGGACAGCGGGATGGGAGCATGAGGAGTCGGATGTTTGGTAGGATGAGAAGGAGCATGAGGAGGCGGAGATGCAAGGGCAGCGGGATGGGAGCATGAGGAGTGCGGTGTCTGGCAGGAGGAGAAGGAGCACGAGTAGGCAGAGATGCAAGGGCAGCGGGATGGGAGCATGAGGAGTCAGATGTCTGGTAGGAGGAGAAGGAACACGAGGAGACAGAGATGCAAGGGCAGCGGGATGGGAGCATGAGGAGTCGGATGTCTAGCAGGAGGAAAAGGAACACGAGGAGACAGAGATGCAAGGGCAGCGGGATGGGAGCATGAGGAGTCAGATGGAGAAGGAGCAAGAGGAGGCCGATGTGCAAGGGCAGCGGGATGGGAGCTTGAGGATTCAGGTGTCTGGCAGGAGGAGAAGAAGCACGACGAGGCAGAGATGCAAGGGCAGCGGGATGGCAGCATGAGGAGTCAGGTGTCTGGCAGGAGGAGAAGGAGCACAAGGAGGCAGAGATGCAAGGGCAGCGGTATGGGAGCATGAGGAGTCAGATGTCTGGTAGTAGGAGAAGGTGCATGAGGAGGCAGAGATGCAAGGGCAGCGGGATGGGAGCATAAGGAGTCAGATGTCTGGTAGGAGGATAAGGAACACGAGGAGGCAGAGATGCAAGGGCAGCGGGATGGGGCATGAGGAGTCAGGCGGAGAAGGAGCATGAGGAGGCAGAGATGCAAGGGCAGCGGGATGGGAGCATGAGGAGTCGGATGTCTGGCAGGAGGAGAAGGAACGAGGAGGCAGAGGTGCAAGGGCAGCGGGATGGGAGCGTGAGGAGTCGGATTTCTGGCCGTAGGAGAACAACAAGAGGAAGCAGAGATGCACGGGCAGCGGGATGGGAGCATGAGGAGTCAGATGGAGAAGGAGCACGAGGAGGCAGAGATGCAAGGGCAGTGGGATGGGAGCATGAGGAGTCAGGTGGAGAAGGAGCATGAGAAGGCAGAGATGCAAGGGCAGTGGGATGGGAGCATGAGGAGTCGGATGTCTGGCAGGAGGAGAAAGAACGAGGAGGCAGAGATGCAAGGGCAGCGGGATGGGAGCATGAGGAGTCTGATGTCTGGCAGGAGGAGGAGGAGCACGAGGAGGCAGAGATGCAAGGGCAGTGGGATGGGAGCATGAGGAGTCGGATGTCTGGCAGGAGAAGGAACACGAGGAGGCAGAGATGCAAGGGCAGCGGGATGGGAGCGTGAGGAGTTGGATGTCTGGCAGGAGGAGAAGGATCACGAGGAGGCAGAGATGCAAGGGCATCGGGATGGGATCATGAGGAGTCAAGTAGAGAACGAGCACGAGGAGGCAGAGATGCAAGGGCAGCGGGATGGGAGCATGAGGAGTCGGATGTCTGGCAGGAGGAGAAGGAACGAGGAGGCAGAGATGCAAGGGCAGCAGGATGGGAGCATGAGGAGTAGGATGTCTGGCAGGAGGAGAAGGAACATGAGGAGGCAGAGATGCAAGGGCAGCGGGATGGAAGCATGAGGAGTGCGGTGTCTGGCAGGAGGAGAAGGAGCACAAGTAGGCAGAGATGCAAGGGCAGCAGGATGGGAGCATGAGGAGTCAGATGTCTGGTAGGAGGAGAAGGAACACGAGGAGACAGAGATGCAAGGGCAGCGGGATGGGAGTATGAGGAGTCAGGTGGAGAAGTTGCACGAGGAGGCAGAGATGCAAGGGCAGCAGGATGGGAGCATGAGGAGTCGGATGTCTAGCAGGAGGAGAAGGAACACGAGGAGGCAGAGATGCAAGGGCAGCGGGATGGGAGGATGAGGAGTCGGATGGAGAAGGAGAAAGAGGAGGCAGAGATGCAAGCGCAGCGGGATGGGAGCATGAGGAGTCGGATGTCTGGCAGGAGGAGAAGGAGGACGAGGAGGCAGAGATGCAAGGGCAGCGGGATGGGAGCATAAGGAGTCAGGTGGAGAAGGTGCACGAGGAGGCAGAGATGTAAGGGCAGCGGGATGGGAGGATGAGGAGTCGGATGGAGAAGGAGCAAGAGGAGGCAGAGATGCAAGGGCAGCGGGATGGGAGCATGAGGAGTCAGGTGTCTGGCAGGAGGAGAAGAAGCACGAGGCAGAGATGCAAGGGCAGCGGGATGGCAGCATGAGGAGTCAGGTGTCTGGCAGGAGGAGAAGGAGCACAAGGAGGCAGAGATGCAAGGGCAGCAGGATGGGAGCATGAGGAGTCAGATGTCTGGCAGGGGGAGAAGGAGCACGAGGAGGCAGAGATGCAAGGGCAGCGGGATGGGAGCATAAGGAGTCAGATGTCTGGTAGGAGGATAAGGAACACGAGGAGACAGAGATGCAAGGGCAGCGGGATGGGAGCATGAGGAGTCGGATGTCTAGCAGGAGGAGAAGGAGCACAAGGAGGCAGAGATGCAAGGGCAGCAGGATGGGAGCATGAGGAGTCAGATGGCTGGCAGGGGGAGAAGGAGCACGAGGAGGCAGAGATGCAAGGGCAGCGGGATGGGAGCATAAGGAATCAGATGTCTGGTAGGAGGATAAGGAACACGAGGAGGCAGAGATGCAAGGGCAGCGGGATGGGAGCATGAGGAGTCGGATGGAGAAGGAGCAAGAGGAGGCAGATGTGCAAGGGCAGCGGGATGGGAGCATGAGGAGTCAGGTGTCTGGCAGGAGGAGAAGAAGCACGAGGAGGCAGAGATGCAAGGGCAGCGGGATGGCAGCATGAGGAGTCAGGTGTCTGGCAGGAGGAGAAGGAGCACGAGGAGGCAGAGATGCAAGGGCAGCGGGATGGGAGCATGAGGAGTCAGAGGTCTGGCAGGAGGAGAAGGAGCATGAGGAGGCAGAGTTGCAAGGGCAGCGGGATGGGAGCATAAGGAGTCAAATGTCTGGTAGGAGGATAAGGAACACAAGGAGGCAGAGATGCAAGGGCAGCGGGATGGGGGCATGAGGAGTCAAATGGAGAAGGAGCACGAGGAGGCAGAGATGCAAGGGCAGCGGGATGGGAGGATGAGGAGTCGGATGTCTGGCAGGAGGTGAAGGAACGAGGAGGCAGAGGTGCAAGGGCAGCGGGATGGGAGCATGAGGAGTCGGATGTCTGGCCGTAGGAGAAGGAACACGAGGAGGCAGAGATGCAAGGGCAGCGGGATGGGAGCATGAGGAGTCAGGTGGAGAAGGAGCACGAGGAGGCAGAGATGCAAGGGCAAGCGGATGGGAGCATGAGGAGTCAGGTGGAGAAGGAGCACGAGGAGGCAGAGATGCAAGGGCAGCGGGATGGGAGCATGAGGAGTCAGGTGTCTGGCAGGAGGAGAAGAAGCACGACGAGGCAGAGATGCAAGGGCAGCGGGATGGCAGCATGAGGAGTCAGGTGTCTGGCAGGAGGAGAAGGAGCACAAGGAGGCAGAGATGCAAGGGCAGCGGGATGGGAGCATGAGGAGTCAGATGTCTGGCAGGGGGAGAAGGAGCATGAGGAGGCAGAGATGCAAGGGCAGCGGGATGGGAGCATAAGGAGTCAGATGTCTGGTAGGAGTATAGGAACACCAGGAGGCAGAGATGCAAGGGCAGCGGGATGGGGGCATGAGGAGTCAGGTGGAGAAGGAGCACGAGGCGGCAGAGATGCAAGGGCAGCGGGATGGGAGCATGAGGAGTCGGATGTCTGGCAGGAGGAGAAGGAACGAGGAGGCAGAGGTGCAAGGGCAGCGGGATGGGAGCGTGAGGAGTCGGATGTCTGGCCGTAGGAGAAGGAACACGAGGAGGCAGAGATGCAAGGGCAGCGGGATGGGAGCATGAGGAGTCAGGTGGAGAAGGTGCACGAGGAGGCAGAGATGCAAGGGCAGCGGGATGGGAGCATGAGGAGTCAGGTGGAGTAGGAGCATGAGGAGGCAGAGATGCAAGGGCAGCGGAATGGGAGCATGAGGAGTCGGATGTCTGGCAGGAGGAGAAGGAACGAGGAGGCAGAGATGCAAGGGCAGCAGGATGGTAGCATGAGGAGTCGGATGTCTGGCAGGAGGAGAAGGAACGAGGAGGCAGAGATGCAAGGGCAGCGGGTTGGGAGCATGAGGAGTTGGATGTCTGGCCGGAGGAGAAGGAACGAGGAGGCAGAGGTGCAAGGGCAGCGGGATGGGAGCGTGAGGAGTTGGATGTCTGGCCGTAGGAGAACAACAAGAGGAAGCAGAGATGCACGGGCAGCGGGATGGGAGCATGAGGAGTCAGGTGGAGAAGGAGCACGAGGAGGCAGAGATGCAAGGGCAGCGGGATGGGGGCATGAGGAGTCAGGTGGAGAAGGAGCACGAGGAGGCAGAGATGCAAGGGCAGCGGGATGGGAGCATGAGGAGTCGGATGTCTGGCAGGAGGAGAAGGAACGAGGAGGCAGAGGTGCAAGGGTAGCGGGATGGGAGCGTGAGGAGTCAGATGTCTGGCCGTAGTAGAAGAACAAGAGGAAGCAGAGATGCACGGGCAGTGGGATGGGAGCATTAGGAGTCAGGTGGAGAAGGAGCACGAGGAGGCAGAGATGCAAGGGCAGCGGGATGGCAGCATGAGGAGTCAGGTGTCTGGCAGGAGGAGAAGGAGCACGAGGAGGCAGAGATGCAATGGCAGCGGGATGGGAGCATGAGGAGTCAGAGGTCTGGCAGGATGAGAAGGAGCATGAGGAGGCAGAGTTGCAAGGGCAGCGGGATGGGAGCATAAGGAGTCAGATGTCTGGTAGGAGGATAAGGAACACGAGGAGGCAGAGATGCAAGGGCAGCGGGATGGGGGCATGAGGAGTCAAATGGAGAAGGAGCACGAGGAGGCAGAGATGCAAGGGCAGCGGGATGGGAGCATGAGGAGTCGGATGTCTGGCAGGTGGAGAAGGAACGAGGAGGCAGAGGTGCAAGGGCAGCGGGATGGGAGCATGAGGAGTCGGATGTCTGGCCGTAGAAGAAGCAACACGAGGAGGCAGAGATGCAAGGGCAGCGGGATGGGAGCATGAGGAGTCAGGAGGAGAAGGATCACGAGGAGGCAGAGATGCAAGGGCAGCGGGATGGGAGCATGAGGAGTCAGGTGGAGAAGGAGCACGAGGAGGCAGAGATGCAAGGGCAGCGGGATGGGAGCATGAGGAGTCGGATGTCTGGCAGGTGGAGAAGGAGCATGAGGAGGCAGAGATGCTAGGGCAGCGGGATGGGAGCATGAGGAGTCGGATGTCTGGTAGGATGAGAAGGAGCATGAGGAGGCAGAGATGCAAGGGCAGCGGGATGGGAGCATGAGGAGTACGGTGTCTGGCAGGAGGAGAAGGAGCACGAGTAGGCATAGATGCAAGGGCAGCGGGATGGGAGCATGAGGAGTCAAATGACTGGTAGGAGGAGAAGGAACATGAGGAGAGAGAGATGCAAGGGCAGCGGGATGGGAGCATGAGGAGTCGGATGTCTAGCAGGAGGAGAAGGAACACGAGGAGGCAGAGATGCAAGGGCAGCGGGATGGGAGCATGAGGAGTCAGGTGGAGAAGGAGCACGAGGAGGCAGAGATGCAAGGGCATCGGGATGGGAGCATGAGGAGTCGGATGTCTGGCAGGAGGAGAAGGAACGAGGAGGCAGAGGTGCAAGGGCAGCGGGATGGGAGCGTGAGGAGTCTGATGTCTGGCCGTAGGAGAAGGAACACGAGGAGGCAGAGATGCAAGGGCAGCGGGATGGGAGCATGAGGAGTCAGGTGGAGAAGGAGCACGAGGAGGCAGAGATGCAATGGCAGCGGGATGGGAGCATGAGGAGTCAGGTGGAGAAGGAGCATGAGGAGGCAGAGATGCAAGGGCAGCGGAATGGGAGCATGAGGAGTCGGATGTCTGGCAGGAGGAGAAGGAACGAGGAGGCAGAGATGCAAGGGCAGCGGGATGGTAGCATGAGGAGTCGGATGTCTGGCAGGAGGAGAAGGAACGAGGAGGCAGAGATGCAAGGGCAGCGGGTTGGGAGCATGAGGAGTCAGATGTCTGGCCGGAGGAGAAGGAACACGAGGAGGCAGAGATGCAAGGGCAGTGGGATGGGAGCTTGAGGAGTCAAGTGGAGATGGAGCACGAGGAGGCAGAGATGCAAGGGCAGCGGGATGGGAGCATGAGGAGTCGGATGTCAGGCAGGAGGAGAAGGAACGAGGAGGCAGAGATGCAAGGGCAGCGGGATGGGAGCATGAGGAGTCGGATGTCTGGCAGGAGGAGAAGGAGCACGAGGAGGCAGAGATGCAAGGGCAGCGGGATGGGAGCATGAGGAGTCAGGTGGAGAAGGTGCACGAGGAGGCAGCGATGCAAGGGCAGCGGGATGGGAGGATGAGGAGTCGGATGGAGAAGGAGCAAGAGGAGGCAGAGATGCAAGGGCAGTGGGATGGGAGCATGAGGAGTCAGGTGTCTGGCAGGAGGAGAAGAAGCACGAGGCAGAGATGCAAGGGCAGCGGGATGGCAGCATGAGGAGTCAGGTGTCTGGCAGGAGGAGAAGGAGCACAAGGAGGCAGAGATGCAAGGGCAGCAGGATGGGAGCATGAGGAGTCAGATGTCTGGCAGGGGGAGAAGGAGCACGAGGAGGCAGAGATGCAAGGGCAGCGGGATGGGAGCATAAGGAGTCAGATGTCTGGTAGGAGGATAAGGAACACGAGGAGACAGAGATGCAAGGGCAGCGGGATGGGAGCATGAGGAGTCGGATGTCTAGCAGGAGGAGAAGGAACATGAGGAGGCAGAGATGCAAGGGCAGCGGGATGGGAGCATGAGGAGTCGGATGGAGAAGGAGCAAGAGGAGGCAGATGTGCAAGGGCAGCGGGATGGGAGCATAAAGAGTCAGGTGTCTGGCAGGAGGAGAAGAAGCACGAGGAGGCAGAGATGCAAGGGCAGCGGGATGGCAGCATGAGGAGTCAGGTGTCTGGCAGGAGGAGAAGGAGCACGAGGAGGCAGAGATGCAAGGGCAGCGGGATGGGAGCATGAGGAGTCAGAGGTCTGGCAGGAGGAGAAGGAGCATGAGGAGGCAGAGTTGCAAGGGCAGCGGGATGGGAGCATAAGGAGTCAGATGTCTGGTAGGAGGATAAGGAACACGAGGAGGCAGAGATGCAAGGGCAGCGGGATGGGGGCATGAGGAGTCAAATGGAGAAGGAGCACGAGGAGGCAGAGATGCAAGGGCAGCGGGATGGGAGCATGAGGAGTCCAATGTCTGGCAGGAGGAGAAGGAACGAGGAGGCAGAGGTGCAAGGGCAGCGGGATGGGAGCATGAGGAGTCGGATGTCTGGCCGTAGGAGAAGGAACACGAGGAGGCAGAGATGCAAGGGCTGCGGGATGGGAGCATGAGGAGTCAGGTGGAGAAGGAGCACGAGGAGGCAGAGATGCAAGGGCAGCGGGATGGGAGCATGAGGAGTCAGGTGGAGAAGGAGCACGAGGAGGCAGAGATGCAAGGGCAGCGGGATGGGAGCATGAGGAGTCGGATGTCTGGCAGGTGGAGAAGGAGCATGAGGAGGCAGAGATGCTAGGGCAGCGGGATGGGAGCATGAGGAGTCGGATGTCTGGTAGGATGAGAAGGAGCATGAGGAGGCAGAGATGCAAGGGCAGCGGGATGGGAGCATGAGGAGTACAGTGTCTGGCAGGAGGAGAAGGAGCACGAGTAGGCATAGATGCAAGGGCAGCGGGATGGGAGCATGAGGAGTCAAATGTCTGGTAGGAGGAGAAGGAACATGAGGAGACAGAGATGCAAGGGCAGCGGGATGGGAGCATGAGGAGTCGGATGTCTAGCAGGAGGAGAAGGAACACGAGGAGGCAGAGATGCAAGGGCAGCGGGATGGGAGCATGAGGAGTCAGGTGGAGAAAGAGCACGAGGAGGCAGAGATGCAAGGGCAGCAGGATGGGAGCATGAGGAGTCGGATGTCTAGCAGGAGGAGAAGGAACACGAAGAGACAGAGATGCAAGGGCAACGGGATGGGAGCATGAGAAGTCAGGTGGAGAAAGTGCATTAGGAGGCAGAGATGCAAGGGCAGTGGGATGGGAGCATGAGGAGTCGGATATCTCGCAGGAGGAGAAGGAACATGAGGAGGCAGAGATGCAAGGGCAGCGGGATGGGAGCTTGAGGAGTCGGATGGCGAAGGAGCAAGAGGAGGCAGATGTGCAAGGGCAGCGGGATGGGAGCATGAGGAGTCAGGTGTCTGGCAGGAGGCGAAGAAGCACGAGGAGGTAGAGATGCAAGGGCAGCTGGATGGCAGCATGAGGAGTCAGGTGTCTGGCAGGAGGAGAAGGAGCACAAGGAGGCAGAGATGCAAGGGCAGCGGGATGGGAGCATGAGGAGTCAGATGTCTGGCAGGAGGAGAAGGAGCATGAGGAGGCAGAGATGCAAGGGCAGCGGGATGGGAGCATAAGGAGTCAGATGTCTGGTAGGAGGATAAGGAACACGAGGAGGCAGAGATTCAAGGGCAGCGGGATGGGGGCATGAGGAGTCAGGTGGAGAAGGAGCACGAGGAGGCAGAGATGCAAGGGCAGCGGGATGGGAGCATGAGGAGTCGGATGTCTGGCAGGAGGAGAAGGAACGAGGAGGCAGAGGTGCAAGGGCAGTGGGATGGGAGCGTGAGGAGTCAGATGTCTGGCTGTAGGAGAACAACAAGAGAAAGCAGAGATGCACGGGCAGCGGGATAGGAGCATGAGGAGTCAGGTGGAGAAGGAGCACGAGGAGGCAGAGATGCAAGGGCAGCGGGATGGGAGCATGAGGAGTCAGGTGGAGAAGGAGCACGAGAAGGCAGAGATGCAAGGGCAGCGGGATGGGAGCATGAGGAGTCTGATGTCTGGCAGGAGGAGAAGGAACGAGGAGGCAGAGATGCAAGGGCAGCCGGATGGGAGCATGAGGAGTCGGATGTCTGGCAGGAGGAGAAGGAGCACGAGGAGGCAGAGATGCAAGGGCAGCGTGACGGGAGCATGAGGAGTCGGATGTCTGGCAGGAGAAGGAACACGAGGAGGCAGAGATGCAAGGGCAGCGGGATGGGAGCATGAGGAGTTGGATGTCTGGCAGGAGGAGAAGGATCACGGGGAGGCAGAGATGCAAGGGCAGTGGGATGGGAGCATGAGGAGTCAAGTAGAGAACGAGCACGAGGAGGCAGAGATGCAAGGGCAGCGGGATGGGAGCATGAGGAGTCAGATGTCTGGCAGGAGGTGAAGGAACGAGGAGGCAGAGATGCAAGGGCAGCAGGATGGGAGCATGAGGAGTGCAGTGTCTGGCAGGAGGAGAAGGAGCACGAGGAGGCAGAGATGCAAGGGCAGCAGGATGGGAGCATGAGGAGTGCAGTGTCTGGCAGGAGGAGAAGGAGCACGAGTAGGCAGAGATGCAAGGGCAGCAGGATGGGAGCATGAGGAGTCAGATGTCTGGTAGGAGGAGAAGGAACACGAGGAGACAGAGATGCAAGGGCAGCGGGATGGGAGCATGAGGCGTCAGGTGGAGAAGGTGCACGAGGAGGCAGAGATGCAAGGGCAGCGGGATGGGAGCATGAGGAGTCGGATGTCTAGCAGGAGGAGAAGGAACACGAAGAGACAGAGATGCAAGGGCAGCGGGATGGGAGCATGAGAAGTCAGGTGGAGAAGGTGCACGAGGAGGCAGAGATGCAAGGGCAGCGGGATGGGAGCATGAGGAGTCGGATATCTAGCAGGAGGAGAAGGAACATGAGGAGGCAGAGATACAAGGGCAGCGGGATGGGAGCTTGAGGAGTCGGATGGAGAAGGAGCAAGAGGAGGCAGAGATGCAAGGGCAGCGGGATGGGAGCATGAGGAGTCAGGTGTCTGGCAGGAGGGGAAGAAGCACAGGAGGCAGAGATGCAAGGGCAGCGGGATGGCAGCATGAGGAGTCGGGTTTCTGGCAGGAGGAGAAGGAGCACAAGGAGGCAGAGATGCAAGGGCAGCGGGATGGGAGCATGAGGAGTCAGATGTCTGGCAGGAGGAGAAGGAGCATGAGGAGGCAGAGATGCAAGGGCAGCAGGATGGGAGCATGAGGAGTCAGGTGGTGAAGGAGCACGAGGAGGCAGAGATGCAAGGGCAGCGGGATGGGAGCATGAGGAGTCGGATGTCTGGCAGGAGGAGAAGGAACGAGGAGGCAGAGGTGCAAGGGCAGTGGGATGGGAGCGTGAGGAGTCAGATGTCTGGCTGTAGGAGAACAACAAGAGGAAGCAGAGATGCACGGGCAGTGGGATGGGAGCATGAGGAGTCAGGTGGAGAAGTGGCACGAGAAGGCAGAGATGCAAGGGCAGCGGGATGGGAGCATGAGGAGTCAGGTGGAGAAGGAGCACGAGGAGGCAGAGATGCAAGGGCAGAGGGATGGGAGCATGAGGAGTCAGGTGGAGAAGTGGCACGAGAAGGCAGAGATGCAAGGGCAGCGGGATGGGAGCATGAGGAGTCGGATGTCTGGCAGGAGGAGAAGGAACGAGGAGGCAGAGATGCAAGGGCAGCAGGATGGGAGCATGAGGAGTCGGATGTCTGGCAGGAGGAGAAGGAGCACGAGGAGGCAGAGATTCGAGGGCAGCGTGATGGGAGCATGAGGAGTCGGATGTCTGGCAGGAGAAGGAACACGAGGAGGCAGAGATGCAAGGGCAGCGGGATGGGAGCATGAGGAGTTGGATGTCTGGCAGGAGGAGAAGGATCACGGGAAGGCAGAGATGCAAGGGCAGCGGGATGGGAGCATGAGGAGTCCAGTAGAGAACGAGCACGAGGAGGCAGAGATGCAAGGGCAGCGGGATGGGAGCATGAGGAGTCAGATGTCTTTCAGGAGGAGAAGGAACGAGGAGGCAGAGATGCAAGGGCAGCAGGATGGGAGCATGAGGAGTCGGATGTCTGGCAGGAGGAGAAGGAGCACGAGGAGGCAGAGATGCAAGGGCAGCAGGATGGGAGCATGAGGAGTGCAGTGTCTGGCAGGAGGAGAAGGAGCACGAGTAGGCAGAGATGCAAGGGCAGCAGGATGGGAGCATGAGGAGTCAGATGTCTGGTAGGAGGAGAAGGAACACGAGGAGACAGAGATGCAAGGGCAGCGGGATGGGAGCATGAGGAGTCAGGTGGAGAAGGTGCACGAGGAGTCAGAGATGCAAGGGCAGCGGGATGGGAGCATGAGGAGTCGGATGTCTAGCAGGAGGAGAAGGAACACGAAGAGACAGAGATGCAAGGGCAGCGGGATGGGAGCATGAGAAGTCAGGTGGAGAAGTGCACGAGGAGGCAGAGATGCAAGGGCAGCGGGATGGGAGCATGAGGAGTCTGATATCTAGCAGGAGGAGAAGGAACATGAGGAGGCAGAGATGCAAGGGCAGCGGGATGGGAGCTTGAGGAGTCGGATGGAGAAGGAGCAAGAGGAGGCAGAGATGCAAGGGCAGCGGGATGGGAGCATGAGGAGTCAGGTGTCTGGCAGGAGGAGAAGAAGCACAGGAGGCAGAGATGCAAGGTCAGCGGGATGGCAGCATGAGGAGTCAGGTGTCTGGCAGGAGGAGAAGGAGCACAAGGAGGCAGAGATGCAAGGGCAGCCGGATGGGAGCATGAGGAGTCAGATGTCTGGTAGGAGGAGAAGGAACACGAGGAGACAGAGATGCAAGGGCAGCGGGATGGGAGCATGAGGCGTCAGGTGGAGAAGGTGCAAGAGGAGGCAGAGATGCAAGGGCAGCGGGATGGGAGCATGAGGAGTCGGATATCTAGCAGGAGGAGAAGGAACATGAGGAGGCAGAGATGCAAGGGCAGCGGGATGGGAGCTTGAGGAGTCGGATGGAGAAGGAGCAAGAGGAGGCAGAGATGCAAGGGCAGCGGGATGGGAGCTTGAGGAGTCGGATGGAGAAGGAGCAAGAGGAGGCAGAGATGCAAGGGCAGCGGGATGGGAGCTTGAGGAGTCGGATGGAGAAGGAGCAAGAGGAGGCAGAGATGCAAGGGCAGCGGGATGGGAGCATGAGGAGTCAGGTGTCTGGCAGGAGGAGAAGAAGCACAGGAGGCAGAGATGCAAGGTCAGCAGGATGGGAGCATGAGGAGTGCAGTGTCTGGCAGGAGGAGAAGGAGCACGAGTAGGCAGAGATGCAAGGGCAGCAGGATGGGAGCATGAGGAGTCAGATGTCTGGTAGGAGGAGAAGGAACACGAGGAGACAGAGATGCAAGGGCAGCGGGATGGGAGCATGAGGCGTCAGGTGGAGAAGGTGCACGAGGAGACAGAGATGCAAGGGCAGCGGGATGGGAGCATGAGAAGTCAGGTGGAGAAGGTGCACGAGGAGGCAGAGATGCAAGGGCAGCGGGATGGGAGCATGAGGAGTCGGATATCTAGCAGGAGGAGAAGGAACATGAGGAGGCAGAGATGCAAGGGCAGCGGGATGGGAGCTTGAGGAGTCGGATGGAGAAGGAGCAAGAGGAGGCAGAGATGCAAGGGCAGCAGGATGGGAGCATGAGGAGTCAGGTGTCTGGCAGGAGGAGAAGAAGCACAGGAGGCAGAGATGCAAGGGCAGCGGGATGGCAGCATGAGGAGTCAGGTTTCTGGCAGGAGGAGAAGGAGCATGAGGAGGCAGAGATGCAAGGGCAGCAGGATGGGAGCATGAGGAGTCAGGTGGTGAAGGAGCACGAGGAGGCAGAGATGCAAGGGCAGCGGGATGGGAGCATGAGGAGTCGGATGTCTGGCAGGAGGAGAAGGAACGAGGAGGCAGAGGTGCAAGGGCAGTGGGATGGGAGCGTGAGGAGTCAGATGTCTGGCTGTAGGAGAACAACAAGAGGAAGCAGAGATGCACAGGCAGTGGGATGGGAGCATGAGGAGTCAGGTGGAGAAGGAGCACGAGGAGGCAGAGATGCAAGGGCAGAGGGATGGGAGCATGAGGAGTCAGATGGAGAAGTGGCACGAGAAGGCAGAGATGCAAGGGCAGCGGGATGGGAGCATGAGGAGTCGGATGTCTGGCAGGAGGAGAAGGAACGAGGAGGCAGAGATGCAAGGGCAGCAGGATGGGAGCATGAGGAGTCGGATGTCTGGCAGGAGGAGAAGGAGCACGAGGAGGCAGAGATTCGAGGGCAGCGTGATGGGAGCATGAGGAGTCGGATGTCTGGCAGGAGAAGGAACACGAGGAGGCAGAGATGCAAGGGCAGCGGGATGGGAGCATGAGGAGTTGGATGTCTGGCAGGAGGAGAAGGATCACGGGAAGGCAGAGATGCAAGGGCAGCGGGATGGGAGCATGAGGAGTCCAGTAGAGAACGAGCACGAGGAGGCAGAGATGCAAGGGCAGCGGGATGGGAGCATGAGGAGTCAGATGTCTGGCAGGAGGAGAAGGAACGAGGAGGCAGAGATGCAAGGGCAGCAGGATGGGAGCATGAGGTGTCGGATGTCTGGCAGGAGGAGAAGGAGCACGAGGAGGCAGAGATGCAAGGGCAGCAGGATGGGAGCATGAGGAGTGCAGTGTCTGGCAGGAGGAGAAGGAGCACGAGTAGGCAGAGATGCAAGGGCAGCAGGATGGGAGCATGAGGAGTCAGATGTCTGGTAGGAGGAGAAGGAACACGAGGAGACAGAGATGCAAGGGCAGCGGGATGGGAGCATGAGGAGTCAGGTGGAGAAGGTGCACGAGGAGTCAGAGATGCAAGGGCAGCGGGATGGGAGCATGAGGATTCGGATGTCTAGCAGGAGGAGAAGGAACACGAAGAGACAGAGATGCAAGGGCAGCGGGATGGGAGCATGAGAAGTCAGGTGGAGAAGTGCACGAGGAGGCAGAGATGCAAGGGCAGCGGGATGGGAGCATGAGGAGTCGGATATCTAGCAGGAGGAGAAGGAACATGAGGAGGCAGAGATGCAAGGGCAGCGGGATGGGAGCTTGAGGAGTCGGATGGAGAAGGAGCAAGAGGAGGCAGAGATGCAAGGGCAGCGGGATGGGAGCATGAGGAGTCAGGTGTCTGGCAGGAGGAGAAGAAGCACAGGAGGCAGAGATGCAAGGTCAGCGGGATGGCAGCATGAGGAGTCAGGTGTCTGGCAGGAGGAGAAGGAGCACAAGGAGGCAGAGATGCAAGGGCAGCCGGATGGGAGCATGAGGAGTCAGATGTCTGGTAGGAGGAGAAGGAACACGAGGAGACAGAGATGCAAGGGCAGCGGGATGGGAGCATGAGGCGTCAGGTGGAGAAGGTGCACGAGGAGGCAGAGATGCAAGGGCAGCGGGATGGGAGCATGAGGAGTCGGATGTCTAGCAGGAGGAGAAGGAACACGAAGAGACAGAGATGCAAGGGCAGCGGGATGGGAGCATGAGAAGTCAGGTGGAGAAGGTGCACGAGGAGGCAGAGATGCAAGGGCAGCGGGATGGGAGCATGAGGAGTCGGATATCTAGCAGGAGGAGAAGGAACATGAGGAGGCAGAGATGCAAGGGCAGCGGGATGGGAGCTTGAGGAGTCGGATGGAGAAGGAGCAAGAGGAGGCAGAGATGCAAGGGCAGCGGGATGGGAGCATGAGGAGTCCGGTGTCTTGCAGGAGGAGAAGGAGCACGAGGAGGCAGAGATGCAAGGGCAGCGGGATGGCAGCATGAGGAGTCAGGTTTCTGGCAGGAGGAGAAGGAGCACAAGGAGGCAAAGATGCAAGGGCTGCGGGATGGGAGCATGAGGAGTCAGATGTCTGGCAGGAGGAGAAGGAGCATGAGGAGGCAGAGATGCAAGGGCAGCAGGATGGGAGCATGAGGAGTCAGGTGGTGAAGGAGCACGAGGAGGCAGAGATGCAAGGGCAGCGGGATGGGAGCATGAGGAGTCGGATGTCTGGCAGGAGGAGAAGGAACGAGGAGGCAGAGGTGCAAGGGCAGTGGGATGGGAGCGTGAGGAGTCAGATGTCTGGCTGTAGGAGAACAACAAGAGGAAGCAGAGATGCACGGGCAGCGGGATGGGAGCATGAGGAGTCAGGTGGAGAAGGAGCACGAGGAGGCAGAGATGCAAGGGCAGCGGGATGGGAGCATGAGGAGTCAGGTGGAGAAGGAGCACGAGAAGGCAGAGATGCAAGGGCAGCGGGATGGGAGCATGAGGAGTCGGATGTCTGGCAGGAGGAGAAGGAACGAGGAGGCAGAGATGCAAGGGCAGCAGGATGGGAGCATGAGGAGTCGGATGTCTGGCAGGAGGAGAAGGAGCACGAGGAGGCAGAGATGCGAGGGCAGCGTGATGGGAGCATGAGGAGTCGGATGTCTGGCAGGAGAAGGAACACGAGGAGGCAGAGATGCAAGGGCAGCGGGATGGGAGCATGAGGAGTTGGATGTCTGGCAGGAGGAGAAGGATCACGAGGAGGCAGAGATGCAAGGGCAGCGGGATGGGAGCATGAGGAGTCAAGTAGAGAACGAGCACGAGGAGGCAGAGATGCAAGGGCAGCGGGATGGGAGCATGAGGAGTCAGATGTCTGGCACGAGGAGAAGGAACGAGGAGGCAGAGATGCAAGGGCAGCAGGATGGGAGCATGAGGAGTCGGATGTCTGGCAGGAGGAGAAGGAGCACGAGGAGGCAGAGATGCAAGGGCAGCAGGATGGGAGCATGAGGAGTGCAGTGTCTGGCAGGAGGAGAAGGAGCACGAGTAGGCAGAGATGCAAGGGCAGCAGGATGGGAGCATGAGGAGTCAGATGTCTGGTAGGAGGAGAAGGAACACGAGGAGACAGAGATGCAAGGGCAGTGGGATGGGAGCATGAGGAGTCAGGTGGAGAAGGTGCACAAGGAGGCAGAGATGCAAGGGCAGCGGGATGGGAGCATGAGGAGTCGGATGTCTAGCAGGAGGAGAAGGAACACGAAGAGACAGAGATGCAAGGGCAGCGGGATGGGAGCATGAGAAGTCAGGTGGAGAAGGTGCACGAGGAGGCAGAGATGCAAGGGCAGCGGGATGGGAGCATGAGGAGTCGGATATCTAGCAGGAGGAGAAGGAACATGAGGAGGCAGAGATGCAAGGGCAGCGGGATGGGAGCTTGAGGAGTCGGATGGAGAAGGAGCAAGAGGAGGCAGAGATGCAAGGGCAGCGGGATGGGAGCATGAGGAGTCAGGTGTCTGGCAGGAGGAGAAGAAGCACAGGAGGCAGAGATGCAAGGTCAGCGGGATGGCAGCATGAGGAGTCAGGTGTCTGGCAGGAGGAGAAGGAGCACAAGGAGGCAGAGATGCAAGGGCAGCGGGATGGGAGCATGAGGAGTCAGATGTCTGGCAGGAGGAGAAGGAGCATGAGGAGGCAGAGATGCAAGGGCAGCAGGATGGGAGCATGAGGAGTCAGGTGGTGAAGGAGCATGAGGAGGCAGAGATGTAAGGGCAGCGGGATGGGAGCATGAGGAGTCGGATGTCTGGCAGGAGGAGAACGAGCACAAGGAGGCAGAGGTGCAAGGGCAGCGGGATGGGAGCGTGAGGAGTCGGATGTCTGGCCGTAGGAGAAGGAACACGAGGAGGCAGAGATGCAAGGGCAGCGGGATGGGAGCATGAGGAGTCAGGTGGAGAAGGAGCACGAGGAGGCAGAGATGCAAGGGCAGCGGGATGGGAGCATGAGGAGTCAGGTGGAGAAGGAGCACGAGAAGGCAGAGATGCAACGGCAGCGGGATGGGAGCATGAGGAGTCGGTTGTCTGGCAGGAGGAGAAGGAACGAGGAGACAGAGATGCAAGGGCAGCGGGATGGGAGCATGAGGAGTCAGATGTCTGGCAGGAGAAGGAACATGAGGAGGCAGAGATGCAAGGGCAGCGGGATGGGAGCATGAGGAATCAGAAGTCTGGCAGTAGGAGAAGGATCATGAGGAGGCAGAGATGCAAGGGCAGCGGGATGGGAGCATGAGGAGTCAGGTGTCTGGCAGAAGGAGAAGAAGCACGACGAGGCAGAGATGCAAGGGCAGCGGGATGGCAGCATGAGGAGTCAGGTGTCTGGCAGGAGGAGAAGGAGCACAAGGAGGCAGAGATGCAAGGGCAGCGGGATGGGAGCATGAGGAGTCAGATGTCTGGCAGGGGGAGAAGGAGCATGAGGAGGCAGAGATGCAAGGGCAGCGGGATGGGAGCATAAGGAGTCAGATGTCTGGTAGGAGGATAAGGAACACCAGGAGCTAGAGATGCAAGGGCAGCGGGATGGGGGCATGAGGAGTCAGGTGGAGAAGGAGCACGAGGAGGCAGAGATGCAAGGGCAGCGGTATGGGAGCATGAGGAGTCGGATGTCTGGCAGGAGGAGAAGGAACGAGGAGGCAGAGGTGCAAGGGCAGCGGGATGGGAGCGTGAGGAGTCGGATGTCTGGCCGTAGGAGAAGGAACACAAGGAGGCAGAGATGCAAGGGCAGCGGGATGGGAGCATGAGGAGTCAGGTGGAGAAGGAGCATGAGGAGGCAGAGATGCAAGGGCAGCGGGATGGGAGCATGAGGAGTCAGGTGGAGAAGGAGCATGAGGAGGCAGAGATGCAAGGGCAGCGGAATGGGAGCATGAGGAGTCGGATGTCTGGCAGGAGGAGAAGGAACGAGGAGGCAGAGATGCAAGGGCAGCAGGATGGTAGCATGAGGAGTCGGATGTCTGGCAGGAGGAGAAGGAACGAGGAGGCAGAGATGCAAGGGCAGCGGGTTGGGAGCATGAGGAGTTGGATGTCTGGCCGGAGGAGAAGGAACGAGGAGGCAGAGGTGCAAGGGCAGCGGGATGGGAGCGTGAGGAGTTGGATGTCTGGCCGTAGGAGAACAACAAGAGGAAGCAGAGATGCACGGGCAGCGGGATGGGAGCATGAGGAGTCAGGTGGAAAAGGAGCACGAGGAGGCAGAGATGCAAGGGCAGCGGGATGGGGGCATGAGGAGTCAGGTGGAGAAGGAGCACGAGGAGGCAGAGATGCAAGGGCAGCGGGATGGGAGCATGAGGAGTCAGATGTCTGGCAGGAGGAGAAGGAACGAGGAGGCAGAGGTGCAAGGGCAGCGGGATGGGAGCGTGAGGAGTCGGATGTCTGGCCGTAGGAGAAGAACAAGAGGAAGCAGAGATGCACGGGCAGTGGGATGGGAGCATGCAGAGTCAGGTGGAGAAGGAGCACGAGGAGGCAGAGATGCAAGGGCAGCGGGATGGGAGCATGAGGAGTCAGGTGGAGAAGGAGCACGAGAAGGCAGAGATGCAAGGGCAGCGGGATGGGAGCATGAGGAGTCGGATGTCTGGCAGGAGGAGAAGGAACGAGGAGGCAGAGATGCAAGGGCAGCAGGATGGGAGCATGAGGAGTCGGATGTCTGGCAGGAGGAGAAGGAGCACGAGGAGGCAGAGATGCAAGGGCAGCAGGATGGGAGCATGAGGAGTCGGATGTCTGGCAGGAGGAGAAGGAACGAGGAGGCAGAGATGCAAGGGCAGCAGGATGGGAGCATGAGGAGTCGGATGTTTGGCAGGAGGAGAAGGAGCACGAGGAGGCAGAGATGCAAGGGCAGCGGGATGGGAGCATGAGGAGTTGGATGTCTGGCAGGAGGAGAAGGATCACGAGGAGGCAGAGATGCAAGGGCAGCGGGATGGGAGCATGAGGAGTCAAGTAGAGAACGAGCACGAGGAGGCAGAGATGCAAGGGCAGTGGGATGGGAGCATGAGGAGTCGGATGTCTGGCAGGAGGAGAAGGAACTAGGAGGCAGATATGCAAGGGCAGCAGGATGGGAGCATGAGGAGTCAGATGTCTGGCAGGAGGAGAAGGAGCACGAGGAGGCAGAGATGCAAGGGCAGCGGGATGGGAGCATGAGGAGTCAGATGTCTGGTAGTAGGAGAAGGAACACGAGGAGACAGAGATGCAAGGGCAGCGGGATGGGAGCATGAGGAGTCGGATGTCTAGCAGGAGGAGAAGGAACACGAGGAGACAGAGATGCAAGGGCAGCGGGATGAGAGCATGAGGAGTCAGGTGGAGAAGGTGCACGAGGAGGCAGAGATGCAAGGGCAGCGGGATGGGAGCATGAGGAGTCGGATATCTAGCAGGAGGAGAAGGAACATGAGAAGGCAGAGATGCAAGGGCAGCGGGATGGGAGCTTGAGGAGTCGGATGGAGAAGGAGCAAGAGGAGGCAGAGATGCAAGGGCAGCGGGATGGGAGCATGAGGAGTCAGGTGTCTGGCAGGAGGAGAAGAAGCACGAGGAGGCAGAGATGCAAGGGCAGTGGGATGGCAGCATGAGGAGTCAGGTGTCTGGCAGGAGGAGAAGGAGCACAAGGAGGCAGAGATGCAAGGGCAGCGGGATGGGAGCATGAGGAGTCAGATGTCTGGCAGGAGGAGAAGGAGCATGAGGAGGCAGAGATGCAAGGGCAGCAGGATGGGAGCATGAGGAGTCAGGTGGTGAAGGAGCACGAGGAGGCAGAGATGCAAGGGCAGCGGGATGTGAGCATGAGGAGTCGGATGTCTGGCAGGAGGAGAAGGAACGAGGAGGCAGAGGTGCAAGGGCAGCGGGATGGGATTGTGAGGAGTCGGATGTCTGGCCGTAGGAGAAGGAACACGAGGAGGCAGAGATGCAAGGGCAGCGGGTTGGGAGCATGAGGAGTCAGGTGGAGAAGGAGCACGAGGAGGCAGAGATGCAAGGGCAGCGGGATGGGAGCATGAGGAGTCGGTTGTCTGGCAGGAGGAGAAGGAACGAGGAGGCAGAGATGCAAGGGCAGCGGGATGGGAGCATGAGGAGTCGGAGGTCTGGCAGGAGGAGAAGGAGCACGAGGAGGCAGAGATGCAAGGGCAGCAGGATGGGAGCATGAGGAGTTGGATGTCTGGCAGGAGAAGGAACACGAGGAGGCAGAGATGCAAGGGCAGCCGGATGGGAGCATGAGGAGTCAGATGTCTGGCAGGAGGAGAAGGATCACGAGGAGGCAGAGATGCAAGGGAAGCGGAATGGGAGCATGAGGAGTCAGGTGAAGAAGGAGCACGAGGAGGCAGAGATGCAAGGACAGCGGGATGGGAGCATGAGGAGTCGGATGTTTGGTAGGATGAGAAGGAGCATGAGGAGGCGGAGATGCAAGGGCAGCGGGATGGGAGCATGAGGAGTGCGGTGTCTGGCAGGAGGAGAAGGAGCACGAGTAGGCAGAGATGCAAGGGCAGCGGGATGGGAGCATGAGGAGTCAGATGTCTGGTAGGAGGAGAAGGAACACGAGGAGACAGAGATGCAAGGGCAGCGGGATGGGAGCATGAGGAGTCGGATGTCTAGCAGGAGGAAAAGGAACACGAGGAGGCAGAGATTCAAGGGCAGCGGGATGGGAGCATGAGGAGTCAGATGGAGAAGGAGCAAGAGGAGGCCGATGTGCAAGGGCAGCGGGATGGGAGCTTGAGGATTCAGGTGTCTGGCAGGAGGAGAAGAAGCACGACGAGGCAGAGATGCAAGGGCAGCGGGATGGCAGCATGAGGAGTCAGGTGTCTGGCAGGAGGAGAAGGAGCACAAGGAGGCAGAAATGCAAGGGCAGCGGTATGGGAGCATGAGGAGTCAGATGTCTGGTAGTAGGAGAAGGTGCATGAGGAGGCAGAGATGCAAGGGCAGCGGGATGGGAGCATAAGGAGTCAGATGTCTGGTAGGAGGATAAGGAACACGAGGAGGCAGAGATGCAAGGGCAGCGGGATGGGGCATGAGGAGTCAGGCGGAGAAGGAGCATGAGGAGGCAGAGATGCAAGGGCAGCGGGATGGGAGCATGAGGAGTCGGATGTCTGGCAGGAGGAGAAGGAACGAGGAGGCAGAGGTGCAAGGGCAGCGGGATGGGAGCGTGAGGAGTCGGATTTCTGGCCGTAGGAGAACAACAAGAGGAAGCAGAGATGCACGGGCAGCGGGATGGGAGCATGAGGAGTCAGATGGAGAAGGAGCACGAGGAGGCAGAGATGCAAGGGCAGTGGGATGGGAGCATGAGGAGTCAGGTGGAGAAGGAGCATGAGAAGGCAGAGATGCAAGGGCAGTGGGATGGGAGCATGAGGAGTCGGATGTCTGGCAGGAGGAGAAAGAACGAGGAGGCAGAGATGCAAGGGCAGCGGGATGGGAGCATGAGGAGTCCGATGTCTGGCAGGAGGAGGAGGAGCACGAGGAGGCAGAGATGCAAGGGCAGTGGGATGGGAGCATGAGGAGTCGGATGTCTGGCAGGAGAAGGAACACGAGGAGGCAGAGATGCAAGGGCAGCGGGATGGGAGCGTGAGGAGTTGGATGTCTGGCAGGAGGAGAAGGATCACGAGGAGGCAGAGATGCAAGGGCATCGGGATGGGATCATGAGGAGTCAAGTAGAGAACGAGCACGAGGAGGCAGAGATGCAAGGGCAGCGGGATGGGAGCATGAGGAGTCGGATGTCTGGCAGGAGGAGAAGGAACGAGGAGGCAGAGATGCAAGGGCAGCAGGATGGGAGCATGAGGAGTAGGATGTCTGGCAGGAGGAGAAGGAACATGAGGAGGCAGAGATGCAAGGGCAGCGGGATGGAAGCATGAGGAGTGCGGTGTCTGGCAGGAGGAGAAGGAGCACAAGTAGGCAGAGATGCAAGGGCAGCAGGATGGGAGCATGAGGAGTCAGATGTCTGGTAGGAGGAGAAGGAACACGAGGAGACAGAGATGCAAGGGCAGCGGGATGGGAGTATGAGGAGTCAGGTGGAGAAGTTGCACGAGGAGGCAGAGATGCAAGGGCAGCAGGATGGGAGCATGAGGAGTCGGATGTCTAGCAGGAGGAGAAGGAACACGAGGAGGCAGAGATGCAAGGGCAGCGGGATGGGAGGATGAGGAGTCGGATGGAGAAGGAGAAAGAGGAGGCAGAGATGCAAGCGCAGCGGGATGGGAGCATGAGGAGTCCGATGTCTGGCAGGAGGAGAAGGAGCACGAGGAGGCAGAGATGCAAGGGCAGCGGGATGGGAGCATGAGGAGTCGGATGTCTGGCAGGAGGAGAAGGAGGACGAGGAGGCAGAGATGCAAGGGCAGCGGGATGGGAGCATAAGGAGTCAGGTGGAGAAGGTGCACGAGGAGGCAGAGATGTAAGGGCAGCGGGATGGGAGGATGAGGAGTCGGATGGAGAAGGAGCAAGAGGAGGCAGAGATGCAAGGGCAGCGGGATGGGAGCATGAGGAGTCAGGTGTCTGGCAGGAGGAGAAGAAGCACGAGGCAGAGATGCAAGGGCAGCGGGATGGCAGCATGAGGAGTCAGGTGTCTGGCAGGAGGAGAAGGAGCACAAGGAGGCAGAGATGCAAGGGCAGCAGGATGGGAGCATGAGGAGTCAGATGTCTGGCAGGGGGAGAAGGAGCACGAGGAGGCAGAGATGCAAGGGCAGCGGGATGGGAGCATAAGGAGTCAGATGTCTGGTAGGAGGATAAGGAACACGAGGAGACAGAGATGCAAGGGCAGCGGGATGGGAGCATGAGGAGTCGGATGTCTAGCAGGAGGAGAAGGAGCACAAGGAGGCAGAGATGCAAGGGCAGCAGGATGGGAGCATGAGGAGTCAGATGGCTGGCAGGGGGAGAAGGAGCACGAGGAGGCAGAGATGCAAGGGCAGCGGGATGGGAGCATAAGGAATCAGATGTCTGGTAGGAGGATAAGGAACACGAGGAGGCAGAGATGCAAGGGCAGCGGGATGGGAGCATGAGGAGTCGGATGGAGAAGGAGCAAGAGGAGGCAGATGTGCAAGGGCAGCGGGATGGGAGCATGAGGAGTCAGGTGTCTGGCAGGAGGAGAAGAAGCACGAGGAGGCAGAGATGCAAGGGCAGCGGGATGGCAGCATGAGGAGTCAGGTGTCTGGCAGGAGGAGAAGGAGCACGAGGAGGCAGAGATGCAAGGGCAGCGGGATGGGAGCATGAGGAGTCAGAGGTCTGGCAGGAGGAGAAGGAGCATGAGGAGGCAGAGTTGCAAGGGCAGCGGGATGGGAGCATAAGGAGTCAAATGTCTGGTAGGAGGATAAGGAACACAAGGAGGCAGAGATGCAAGGGCAGCGGGATGGGGGCATGAGGAGTCAAATGGAGAAGGAGCACGAGGAGGCAGAGATGCAAGGGCAGCGGGATGGGAGGATGAGGAGTCGGATGTCTGGCAGGAGGTGAAGGAACGAGGAGGCAGAGGTGCAAGGGCAGCGGGATGGGAGCATGAGGAGTCGGATGTCTGGCCGTAGGAGAAGGAACACGAGGAGGCAGAGATGCAAGGGCAGCGGGATGGGAGCATGAGGAGTCAGGTGGAGAAGGAGCACGAGGAGGCAGAGATGCAAGGGCAAGCGGATGGGAGCATGAGGAGTCAGGTGGAGAAGGAGCACGAGGAGGCAGAGATGCAAGGGCAGCGGGATGGGAGCATGAGGAGTCAGGTGTCTGGCAGGAGGAGAAGAAGCACGACGAGGCAGAGATGCAAGGGCAGCGGGATGGCAGCATGAGGAGTCAGGTGTCTGGCAGGAGGAGAAGGAGCACAAGGAGGCAGAGATGCAAGGGCAGCGGGATGGGAGCATGAGGAGTCAGATGTCTGGCAGGGGGAGAAGGAGCATGAGGAGGCAGAGATGCAAGGGCAGCGGGATGGGAGCATAAGGAGTCAGATGTCTGGTAGGAGTATAGGAACACCAGGAGGCAGAGATGCAAGGGCAGCGGGATGGGGGCATGAGGAGTCAGGTGGAGAAGGAGCACGAGGCGGCAGAGATGCAAGGGCAGCGGGATGGGAGCATGAGGAGTCGGATGTCTGGCAGGAGGAGAAGGAACGAGGAGGCAGAGGTGCAAGGGCAGCGGGATGGGAGCGTGAGGAGTCGGATGTCTGGCCGTAGGAGAAGGAACACGAGGAGGCAGAGATGCAAGGGCAGCGGGATGGGAGCATGAGGAGTCAGGTGGAGAAGGTGCACGAGGAGGCAGAGATGCAAGGGCAGCGGGATGGGAGCATGAGGAGTCAGGTGGAGTAGGAGCATGAGGAGGCAGAGATGCAAGGGCAGCGGAATGGGAGCATGAGGAGTCGGATGTCTGGCAGGAGTAGAAGGAACGAGGAGGCAGAGATGCAAGGGCAGCAGGATGGTAGCATGAGGAGTCGGATGTCTGGCAGGAGGAGAAGGAACGAGGAGGCAGAGATGCAAGGGCAGCGGGTTGGGAGCATGAGGAGTTGGATGTCTGGCCGGAGGAGAAGGAACGAGGAGGCAGAGGTGCAAGGGCAGCGGGATGGGAGCGTGAGGAGTTGGATGTCTGGCCGTAGGAGAACAACAAGAGGAAGCAGAGATGCACGGGCAGCGGGATGGGAGCATGAGGAGTCAGGTGGAGAAGGAGCACGAGGAGGCAGAGATGCAAGGGCAGCGGGATGGGGGCATGAGGAGTCAGGTGGAGAAGGAGCACGAGGAGGCAGAGATGCAAGGGCAGCGGGATGGGAGCATGAGGAGTCGGATGTCTGGCAGGAGGAGAAGGAACGAGGAGGCAGAGGTGCAAGGGTAGCGGGATGGGAGCGTGAGGAGTCAGATGTCTGGCCGTAGTAGAAGAACAAGAGGAAGCAGAGATGCACGGGCAGTGGGATGGGAGCATGAGGAGTCAGGTGGAGAAGGAGCACGAGGAGGCAGAGATGCAAGGGCAGCGGGATGGGAGCATGAGGAGTCAGGTGGAGAAGGAGCACGAGAAGGCAGAGATGCAAGGGCAGCGGGATGGGAGCATGAGGAGTTGGATGTCTGGCAGGAGGAGAAGGAACAAGGAGGCAGAGATGCAAGGGCAGCAGGATGGGAGCATGAGGAGTCGGATGTCTGGCAGGAGGAGAAGGAGCACGAGGAGGCAGAGATGCAAAGGCAGCGGGATGGGAGCATGAGGAGACGGATGTCTGGCAGGATGAGAAGGAACGAGGAGGCAGAGATGCAAGGGCAGCAGGATGGGAGCATGAGGAGTCGGATGTCTGGCAGGAGGCGAAGGAGCACGAGGAGGCAGAGATGCAAGGGCAGCGGGATGGGAGCATGAGGAGTTGGATGTCTGGCAGGAGGAGAAGGATCACGAGGAGGCAGAGATGCAGGGCCGCGGGATGGGAGCATGAGGAGTCAAGTAGAGAACGAGCACGAGGAGGCAGAGATGCAAGGGCAGTGGGATGGGAGCATGAGGAGTCGGATGTTTGGCAGGAGGAGAAGGAACTAGGAGGCAGAGATGCAAGGGCAGCAGGATGGGAGCATGAGGAGTCAGATGTCTGGCAGGAGGAGAAGGAGCACGAGGAGGCAGAGATGCAAGGGCAGCGGGATGGGAGCATGAGGAGTCAGATGTCTGGTAGGAGGAGAAGGAACACGAGGAGACAGAGATGCAAGGGCAGCGGGATGGGAGCATGAGGAGTCGGATGTCTAGCAGGAGGAGAAGGAACACGAGGAGACAGAGATGCAAGGGCAGCGGGATGGGAGCATGAGGAGTCGAATGTCTGGCAGGAGGAGAAGGAACGAGGAGGCTGAGGTGCAAGGGCAGCGGGATGGGAGCATGAGGAGTCGGATGTCTGGCCGTAGGAGAAGGAACACGAGGAGGCAGAGATGCAAGGGCAGCGGGTTGGGAGCATGAGGAGTCAGGTGGAGAAGGAGCACGAGGAGGCAGAGATGCAAGGGCAGCGGGATGGGAGCATGAGGAGTCGGTTGTCTGGCAGCAGGAGAAGGAACGAGGAGGCAGAGATGCAAGGGCAGCGGGATGGGAGCATGAGGAGTCGGATGTCTGGCAGGAGGAGAAGGAGCACGAGCAGGCAGAGATGCAAGGGCAGCAGGATGGGAGCATGAGGAGATGGATGTCTGGCAGGAGAAGGAACACGAGGAGGCAGAGATGCAAGGGCAGCCGGATGGGAGCATGAGGAGTCAAATGTCTGGCAGGAGGAGAAGGATCACGAGGAGGCAGAGATGCAAGGGCAGCGGGATGGGAGCATGAGGAGTCAGGTGACGAAGGAGCACGAGGAGGCAGAGATGCAAGGACAGTGGGATGGGAGCATGAGGAGTCGGATGTTTGGTAGGATGAGAAGGAGCATGAGGAGGCGGAGATGCAAGGGCAGCGGGATGGGAGCATGAGGAGTGCGGTGTCTGGCAGGAGGAGAAGGAGCACGAGTAGGCAGAGATGCAAGGGCAGCGGGATGGGAGCATGAGGAGTCAGATGTCTAGTAGGAGGAGAAGGAACACGAGGAGACAGAGATGCAAGGGCAGCGGGATGGGAGCATGAGGAGTCGGATGTCTAGCAGGAGGAAAAGGAACACGAGGAGGCAGAGATGCAAGGGCAGCGGGATGGGAGCATGAGGTGTCAGATGGAGAAGGAGCAAGAGGAGGCCGATGTGCAAGGGCAGCGGGATGGGTGCATGAGGAGTCAGGTGTCTGGCAGGAGGAGAAGAAGCACGACGAGGCAGAGATGCAAGGGCAGCGGGATGGCAGCATGAGGAGTCAGGTGTCTGGCAGGAGGAGAAGGAGCACAAGGAGGCAGGGATGCAAGGGCAGTGGGATGGGAGCATGAGGAGTCAGATGTCTGGTAGGAGGAGAAGGAGCATGAGGAGGCAGAGATGCAAGGGCAGCGGGATGGGAGCATAAGGAGTCAGATGTCTGGTAGGAGGATAAGGAACACGAGGAGGCAGAGATGCAAGGGCAGCAGGATGGGGGCATGAGGAGTCAAATGGAGAAGGAGCACGAGGAGGCAGAGATGCAAGGGCAGCGGGATGGGAGCATGAGGAGTCGGATGTCTGGCCGTAGGAGAAGGAACACGAGGAGGCAGAGATGCAAGGGCAGCGGGATGGGAGCATGAGGAGTCAGGTGGAGAAGGAGCACGAGGAGGCAGAGATGCAAGGGCAGCGGGATGGGAGCATGAGGAGTCAGGTGGAGAACGAGCACGAGGAGGCAGAGATGCAAGGGCAGCGGGATGGGAGCATGAGGAGTCAGGTGTCTGGCAGGAGGAGAAGAAGCACGACGAGGCAGAGATGCAAGGGAAGCGGGATGGCAGCATGAGGAGTCAGTTGTCTGGCAGGAGGAGAAGGAGCACAAGGAGGCAGAGATGCAAGGGCAGCGGGATGGGAGCATGAGGAGTCAGATGTCTGGCAGGGGGAGAAGGAGCATGAGGAGGCAGAGATGCAAGGGCAGCGGGATGGGAGCATAAGGAGTCAGATGTCTGGTAGGAGTATAGGAACACCAGGAGGCAGAGATGCAAGGGCAGCGGGATGGGAGCATGAGGAGTCGGATGTCTGGCAGGAGGAGAAGGAACGAGGAGGCAGAGGTGCAAGGGCAGCGGGATGGGAGCGTGAGGAGTCGGATGTCTGGCCGTAGGAGAAGGAACACGAGGAGGCAGAGATGCAAGGGCAGCGGGATGGGAGCATGAGGAGTCAGGTGGAGAAGGAGCACGAGGAGGCAGAGATGCAAGGGCAGCGGGATGGGAGCATGAGGAGTCAGGTGGAGTAGGAGCATGAGGAGGCAGAGATGCAAGGGCAGCGGAATGGGAGCATGGGGAGTCGGATGTCTGGCAGGAGGAGAAGGAACGAGGAGGCAGAGATGCAAGGGCAGCAGGATGGTAGCATGAGGAGTCGGATGTCTGGCAGGAGGAGAAGGAACGAGGAGGCAGAGATGCAAGGGCAGCGGGTTGGGAGCATGAGGAGTTGGATGTCTGGCCGGAGGAGAAGGAACGAGGAGGCAGAGGTGCAAGGGCAGCGGGATGGGAGCGCGAGGAGTTGGATGTCTGGCCGTAGGAGAACAACAAGAGGAAGCAGAGATGCACGGGCAGCGGGATGGGAGCATGAGGAGTCAGGTGGAGAAGGAGCACGAGGAGGCAGAGATGCAAGGGCAGCGGGATGGGGGCATGAGGAGTCAGGTGGAGAAGGAGCACGAGGAGGCAGAGATGCAAGGGCAGCGGGATGGGAGCATGAGGAGTCGGATGTCTGGCAGGAGGAGAAGGAACGAGGAGGCAGAGGTGCAAGGGTAGCGGGATGGGAGCGTGAGGAGTCAGATGTCTGGCCGTAGGAGAAGAACAAGAGGAAGCAGAGATGCACGGGCAGTGGGATGGGAGCATGAGGAGTCAGGTGGAGAAGGAGCACGAGGAGGCAGAGATGCAAGGGCAGCGGGATGGGAGCATGAGGAGTCAGGTGGAGAAGGAGCACGAGAACGCAGAGATGCAAGGGCAGCGGGATGGGAGCATGAGGAGTTGGATGTCTGGCAGGAGGAGAAGGAACGAGGAGGCAGAGATGCAAGGGCAGCAGGATGGGAGCATGAGGAGTCGGATGTCTGGCAGGAGGAGAAGGAGCACGAGGAGGCAGAGATGCAAGGGCAGTGGGATTGGAGCATGAGGAGTCGGATGTCTGGCAGGAGGAGAAGGAACGAGGAGGCAGAGATGCAAGGGCAGCAGGATGGGAGCATGAGGAGTCGGATGTCTGGCAGGAGGCGAAGGAGCACGAGGAGGCAGAGATGCAAGGGCAGCGGGATGGGAGCATGAGGAGTTGGATGTCTGGCAGGAGGAGAAGGATCACGAGGAGGCAGAGATGCAGGGCAGCGGGATGGGAGCATGAGGAGTCAAGTAGAGAACGAGCACGAGGAGGCAGAGATGCAAGGGCAGTGGGATGGGAGCATGAGGAGTCGGATGTTTGGCAGGAGGAGAAGGAACTAGGAGGCAGAGATGCAAGGGCAGCAGGATGGGAGCATGAGGAGTCAGATGTCTGGTAGGAGGAGAAGGAGCACGAGGAGGCAGAGATGCAAGGGCAGTGGGATGGGAGCATGAGGAGTCAGATGTCTGGTAGGAGGAGAAGGAACACGAGGAGACAGAGATGCAAGGGCAGCGGGATGGGAGCATGAGGAGTCGGATGTCTAGCAGGAGGAGAAGGAACACGAGGAGACAGAGATGCAAGGGCAGCGGGGTGGGAGCATGAGGAGTCAGGTGGAGAAGGTGCACGAGGAGGCAGAGATGCAAGGGCAGCGGGATGGGAGCATGAGGAGTCGGTTATCTAGCAGGAGGAGAAGGAACATGAGGAGGCAGAGATGCAAGGGCAGCGGGATGGGAGCTTGAGGAGTCGGATGGAGAAGGAGCAAGAGGAGGCAGAGATGCAAGGGCAGCGGGATGGGAGCATGAGGAGTCAGGTGTCTGGCAGGAGGAGAAGAAGCACGAGGAGGCAGAAATGCAAGGGCAGCGGGATGGCAGCATGAGGAGTCAGGTGTCTGGCAGGAGGAGAAGGAGCACAAGGAGGCAGAGATGCAAGGGCAGCAGGATGGGAGCATGAGGAGTCAGATGTCTGGCAGGAGGAGAAGGAGCATGAGGAGGCAGAGATGCAAGGGCAGCAGGATGGGAGCATGAGGAGTCAGGTGGTGAAGGAGCACAAGGAGGCAGAGATGCAAGGGCAGCGGGATGTGAGCATGAGGAGTCGAATGTCTGGCAGGAGGAGAAGGAACGAGGAGGCTGAGGTGCAAGGGCAGCGGGATGGGAGCGTGAGGAGTCGGATGTCTGGCCGTAGGAGAAGGAACACGAGGAGGCAGAGATGCAAGGGCAGCGGGTTGGGAGCATGAGGAGTCAGGTGGAGAAGGAGCACGAGGAGGCAGAGATGCAAGGGCAGCGGGATGGGAGAATGAGGAGTCGGTTGTCTGGCAGGAGGAGAATGAACGAGGAGGCAGAGATGCAAGGGCAGCGGGATGGGAGCATGAGGAGTCGGATGTCTGGCAGGAGGAGAAGGAGCACGAGGAGGCAGAGATGCAAGGGCAGCAGGATGGGAGCATGAGGAGTTGGATGTCTGGCAGGAGAAGGAACACGAGGAGGCAGAGATGCAAGGGCAGCCGGATGGGAGCATGAGGAGTCAGATGTCTGGCAGGAGGAGAAGGATCACGAGGAGGCAGAGATGCAAGGGCAGCGGAATGGGAGCATGAGGAGTCAGGTGACGAAGGAGCACGAGGAGGCAGAGATGCAAGGACAGTGGGATGGGAGCATGAGGAGTCGGATGTTTGGTAGGATGAGAAGGAGCATGAGGAGGCGGAGATGCAAGGGCAGCGGGATGGGAGAATGAGGAGTGCGGTGTCTGGCAGGAGGAGAAGGAGCACGAGTAGGCAGAGATGCAAGGGCAGCGGGATGGGAGCATGAGGAGTCAGATGTCTAGTAGGAGGAGAAGGAACACGAGGAGACAGAGATGCAAGGGCAGCGGGATGGGGGCATGAGGAGTCAGGTGGAGAAGGAGCACGAGGAGGCAGAGATGCAAGGGCAGCGGGATGGGAGCATGAGGAGTCGGATGTCTGGCAGGAGGAGAAGGAACGAGGAGGCAGAGGTGCAAGGGTAGCGGGATGGGAGCGTGAGGAGTCAGATGTCTGGCCGTAGGAGAAGAACAAGAGGAAGCAGAGATGCACGGGCAGTGGGATGGGAGCATGAGGAGTCAGGTGGAGAAGGAGCACGAGGAGGCAGAGATGCAAGGGCAGCGGGATGGGAGCATGAGGAGTCAGGTGGAGAAGGAGCACGAGAACGCAGAGATGCAAGGGCAGCGGGATGGGAGCATGAGGAGTTGGATGTCTGGCAGGAGGAGAAGGAACGAGGAGGCAGAGATGCAAGGGCAGCAGGATGGGAGCATGAGGAGTCGGATGTCTGGCAGGAGGAGAAGGAGCACGAGGAGGCAGAGATGCAAGGGCAGTGGGATTGGAGCATGAGGAGTCGGATGTCTGGCAGGAGGAGAAGGAACGAGGAGGCAGAGATGCAAGGGCAGCAGGATGGGAGCATGAGGAGTCGGATGTCTGGCAGGAGGCGAAGGAGCACGAGGAGGCAGAGATGCAAGGGCAGCGGGATGGGAGCATGAGGAGTTGGATGTCTGGCAGGAGGAGAAGGATCACGAGGAGGCAGAGATGCAGGGCAGCGGGATGGGAGCATGAGGAGTCAAGTAGAGAACGAGCACGAGGAGGCAGAGATGCAAGGGCAGTGGGATGGGAGCATGAGGAGTCGGATGTTTGGCAGGAGGAGAAGGAACTAGGAGGCAGAGATGCAAGGGCAGCAGGATGGGAGCATGAGGAGTCAGATGTCTGGTAGGAGGAGAAGGAGCACGAGGAGGCAGAGATGCAAGGGCAGTGGGATGGGAGCATGAGGAGTCAGATGTCTGGTAGGAGGAGAAGGAACACGAGGAGACAGAGATGCAAGGGCAGCGGGATGGGAGCATGAGGAGTCGGATGTCTAGCAGGAGGAGAAGGAACACGAGGAGACAGAGATGCAAGGGCAGCGGGGTGGGAGCATGAGGAGTCAGGTGGAGAAGGTGCACGAGGAGGCAGAGATGCAAGGGCAGCGGGATGGGAGCATGAGGAGTCGGTTATCTAGCAGGAGGAGAAGGAACATGAGGAGGCAGAGATGCAAGGGCAGCGGGATGGGAGCTTGAGGAGTCGGATGGAGAAGGAGCAAGAGGAGGCAGAGATGCAAGGGCAGCGGGATGGGAGCATGAGGAGTCAGGTGTCTGGCAGGAGGAGAAGAAGCACGAGGAGGCAGAAATGCAAGGGCAGCGGGATGGCAGCATGAGGAGTCAGGTGTCTGGCAGGAGGAGAAGGAGCACAAGGAGGCAGAGATGCAAGGGCAGCAGGATGGGAGCATGAGGAGTCAGATGTCTGGCAGGAGGAGAAGGAGCATGAGGAGGCAGAGATGCAAGGGCAGCAGGATGGGAGCATGAGGAGTCAGGTGGTGAAGGAGCACAAGGAGGCAGAGATGCAAGGGCAGCGGGATGTGAGCATGAGGAGTCGAATGTCTGGCAGGAGGAGAAGGAACGAGGAGGCTGAGGTGCAAGGGCAGCGGGATGGGAGCGTGAGGAGTCGGATGTCTGGCCGTAGGAGAAGGAACACGAGGAGGCAGAGATGCAAGGGCAGCGGGTTGGGAGCATGAGGAGTCAGGTGGAGAAGGAGCACGAGGAGGCAGAGATGCAAGGGCAGCGGGATGGGAGAATGAGGAGTCGGTTGTCTGGCAGGAGGAGAATGAACGAGGAGGCAGAGATGCAAGGGCAGCGGGATGGGAGCATGAGGAGTCGGATGTCTGGCAGGAGGAGAAGGAGCACGAGGAGGCAGAGATGCAAGGGCAGCAGGATGGGAGCATGAGGAGTTGGATGTCTGGCAGGAGAAGGAACACGAGGAGGCAGAGATGCAAGGGCAGCCGGATGGGAGCATGAGGAGTCAGATGTCTGGCAGGAGGAGAAGGATCACGAGGAGGCAGAGATGCAAGGGCAGCGGAATGGGAGCATGAGGAGTCAGGTGACGAAGGAGCACGAGGAGGCAGAGATGCAAGGACAGTGGGATGGGAGCATGAGGAGTCGGATGTTTGGTAGGATGAGAAGGAGCATGAGGAGGCGGAGATGCAAGGGCAGCGGGATGGGAGAATGAGGAGTGCGGTGTCTGGCAGGAGGAGAAGGAGCACGAGTAGGCAGAGATGCAAGGGCAGCGGGATGGGAGCATGAGGAGTCAGATGTCTAGTAGGAGGAGAAGGAACACGAGGAGACAGAGATGCAAGGGCAGCGGGATGGGAGCATGAGGAGTCAGATGGAGAAGGAGCAAGAGGAGGCCGATGTGCAAGGGCAGTGGGATGGGTGCATGAGGAGTCAGGTGCCTGGCAGGAGGAGAAGAAGCACGACGAGGCAGAGATGCAAGGGCAGCGGGATGGCAGCATGAGGAGTCAGGTGTCTGGCAGGAGGAGACGGAGCACAAGGAGGCAGAGATGCAAGGACAGTGGGATGGGAGCATGAGGAGTCAGATGTCTGGTAGGAGGAGAAGGAGCATGAGGAGGCAGAGATGCAAGGGCAGCGGGATGGGAGCATAAGGAGTCAGATGTCTGGCAGGAGGAGAAGGAACGAGGAGGCAGAGATGCAAGGGCAGCGGGATGGGGGCATGAGGAGTCGGATTTCTGGCCGTAGGCGAACAACAAGAGGAAGCAGAGATGCACGGGCAGCGGGATGGGAGCATGAGGAGTCAGATGGAGAAGGAGCACGAGGAGGCAGAGATGCAAGGGCAGTGGGATGGGAGCATGAGGAGTCAGGTGGAGAAGGAGCACGAGAAGGCAGAGATGCAAGGGCAGTGGGATGGGAGCATGAGGAGTCGGATGTCTGGCAGGAGGAGAAGGAACGAGGAGGCAGAAATGCAAGGGCAGCAGGATGGGAGCATGAGGAGTCGGATGTCTGGCAGGAGGAGAAGGAGCACAAGGAGGCAGAGATGCAAGGGCAGTGGGATGGGAGCATGAGGAGTCGGATGTCTGGCAGGAGAAGGAACATGAGGAGGCAGAGATGCAAGGGCAGCGGGATGGGAGCGTGAGGAGTTGGATGTCTGGCAGGAGGAGAAGGATCACGAGGAGGCAGAGATGCAAGGGCATCGGGATGGGAGCATGAGGAGTCAAGTAGAGAACGAGCACGAGGAGGCAGAGATGCAAGGGCAGCGGGATGGGAGCATGAGGAGTCGGATGTCTGGCAGGAGGAGAAGGAACGAGGAGGCAGAGATGCAAGGGCAGCAGGATGGGAGCATGAGGAGTCGGATGTCTGGCAGGAGGAGAAGGAGCACGAGGAGGCAGAGATGCAAGGGCAGCGGGATGGGAGAATGAGGAGTGCGGTGTCTGGCAGGAGGGGAAGGAGCACAAGTAGGCAGAGATGCAAGGGCAGCAGGATGGGAGCATGAGGAGTCAGATGTCTGGTAGGAGGAGAAGGAACACGAGGAGACAGAGATGCAAGGGCAGCGGGATGGGAGCATGAGGAGTCAGGTGGAGAAGGTGCACGAGGAGGCAGAGATGCAAGGGCAGCAGGATGGGAGCATGAGGAGTCGGATGTCTAGCAGGAGGAGAAGGAACAGGAGGAGGCAGAGATGCAAGGGCAGCGGGATGGGAGGATGAGGAGTCGGATGGAGAAGGAGCAAGACGAGGCAGAGATGGAAGGGCAGCGGGATGGGAGCATGAGGAGTCAGGTGTCTGGCAGGAGGAGAAGAAGCACGACAAGGCAGAGATGCAAGGGCAGCGCGATGGCAGCATGAGGAGTCAGGTGTCTGGCAGGAGGAGAAGGAGCACAAGGAGGCAGAGATGCAAGGGCAGCGGGATGGGAGCATCAGGAGTCAGATGTCTGGCAGGGGGAGAAGGAGCATGAGGAGGCAGAGATGCAAGGGCAGCAGGTTGGGAGCATAAGGAATCAGATGTCTGGTAGGAGGATAAGGAACACGAGGAGGCAGAGATGCAAGGGAAGCGGGATGGGGGCATGAGGAGTTAGGTGGAGAAGGAGCACGAGGAGGCAGAGATGCAAGGGCAGCGGGATGGGAGCATGAGGAGTCGGATGTCTGGCAGGAGGAGAAGGAACGAGGAGGCAGAGGTGCAAGGGCAGCGGGATGGGAGCGTGAGGAGTCGGATGTCTGGCCGTAGGAGAAGGAACACCAGGAGGCAGAGATGCAAGGGCAGCGGGATGGGAGCATGAGGAGTCAGGTGGAGAAGGAGCACGAGGAGGCAGAGATGCAAGGGCAGCGGGATGGGAGCATGAGGAGTCAGGTGGAGAAGGAGCATGAGGAGGCAGAGATGCAAGGGCAGTGGAATGGGAGCATGAGGAGTCGGATGTCTGGCAGGAGGAGAAGGAACGAGGAGGCAGAGATGCAAGGGCAGCGGGATGGTAGCATGAGGAGTCGGATGTCTGGCAGGAGGAGAAGGAACGAGGAGGCAGAGATGCAAGGGCAGCGGGTTGGGAGCATGAGGAGTCAGATGTCTGGCCGGAGGAGAAGGAACACGAGGAGGCAGAGATGCAAGGGCAGTGGGATGGGAGCTTGAGGAGTCAAGTCGAGATGGAGCACGAGGAGGCAGAGATGCAAGGGCAGCGGGATGGGAGCATGAGGAGTCGGATGTCAGGCAGGAGGAGAAGTAACGAGGAGGCAGAGATGCAAGGGCAGCGGGATGGGAGCATGAGGAGTCCGATGTCTGGCAGGAGGAGAAGAAGCACGAGGAGGCAGAGATGCAAGGGCAGCGGGATGGGAGCATGAGGAGTCAGATATCTAGCAGGAGGAGAAGGAACATGAGGAGGCAGAGATGCAAGGGCAGCGGGATGGGAGCTTGAGGAGTCGGATGGAGAAGGAGCAAGAGGAGGCAGAGATGCAAGGGCAGCGGGATGGGAGCATGAGGAGTCAGGTGTCTGGCAGGAGGAGAAGAAGCACGAGGAGGCAGAGATGCAAGGGCAGCGGGATGGCAGCATGAGGAGTCAGGTGTCTGGCAGGAGGAGAAGGAGCACAAGGAGGCAGAGATGCAAGGGCAGCGGGATGGGAGCATGAGGAGTCAGATGTCTGGCAGGAGGAGAAGGAGCATGAGGAGGCAGAGATGCAAGGGCAGCAGGATGGGAGCATGAGGAGTCAGGTGGTGAAGGAGCACGAGGAGGCAGAGATGCAAGGGCAGCGGGATGTGAGCATGAGGAGTCGAATGTCTGGCAGGAGGAGAAGGAACGAGGAGGCTGAGGTGCAAGGGCAGCGGGATGGGAGCGTGAGGAGTCGGATGTCTGGCCGTAGGAGAAGGAACACGAGGAGGCAGAGATGCAAGGGTAGCGGGTTGGGAGCATGAGGAGTCAGGTGGAGAAGGAGCACGAGGAGGCAGAGATGCAAGGGCAGCGGGATGGGAGCATGAGGAGTCGGTTGTCTGGCAGGAGGAGAAGGAACGAGGAGGCAGAGATGCAAGGGCAGCGGGATGGGAGCATGAGGAGTCGAATGTCTGGCAGGAGGAGAAGGAGCACGAGGAGGCAGAGATGCAAGGGCAGTCGGATGGGAGCATGAGGAGTCAGATGTCTGGCAGGAGCAGAAGGATCACAAGGAGGCAGAGATGCAAGGGCAGCGGGATGGGAGCATGAGGAGTCAGGTGAAGAAGGAGCACGAGGAGGCAGAGATGCAAGGACAGCGGGATGGGAGCATGAGGAGTCGGATGTTTGGTAGGATGAGAAGGAGCATGAGGAGGCGGAGATGCAAGGGCAGCGGGATGGGAGCATGAGGGGTGCGGTGTCTGGCAGGAGGAGAAGGAGCACGAGTAGGCAGAGATGCAAGGGCAGCGGGATGGGAGCATGAGGAGTCAGATGTCTAGTAGGAGGAGAAGGAACACGAGGACACAGAGATGCAAGGGCAGCGGGATGGGAGCATGAGGAGTCGGATGTCTAGCAGGAGGAAAAGGAACACGAGGAGGCAGAGAGCAAGGGCAGCGGGATGGGAGCATGAGGAGTCAGATGGAGAAGGAGCAAGAGGAGGCCGATGTGCAAGGGCAGCGGGATGGGTGCATGAGGAGTCGGATGTCTAGCAGGAGGAGAAGGAACAGGAGGAGGCAGAGATGCAAGGGCAGCGGGATGGGAGGATGAGGAGTCGGATGGAGAAGGAGCAAGACGAGGCAGAGATGCAAGGGCAGCGGGATGGGAGCATGAGGAGTCAGGTGTCTGGCAGGAGGAGAAGAAGCACGACAAGGCAGAGATGCAAGGGCAGCGCGATGGCAGCATGAGGAGTCAGGTGTCTGGCAGGAGGAGAAGGAGCACAAGGAGGCAGAGATGCAAGGGCAGCGGGATGGGAGCATCAGGAGTCAGATGTCTGGCAGGGGGAGAAGGAGCATGAGGAGGCAGAGATGCAAGGGCAGCAGGTTGGGAGCATAAGGAATCAGATGTCTGGTAGGAGGATAAGGAACACGAGGAGGCAGAGATGCAAGGGAAGCGGGATGGGGGCATGAGGAGTTAGGTGGAGAAGGAGCACGAGGAGGCAGAGATGCAAGGGCAGCAGGATGGGAGCATGAGGAGTCGGATATCTGGCAGGAGGAGAAGGAACGAGGAGGCAGAGGTGCAAGGGCAGCGGGATGGGAGCGTGAGGAGTCGGATGTCTGGCCGTAGGAGAAGGAACACCAGGAAGCAGAGATGCAAGGGCAGCGGGATGGGAGCATGAGGAGTCAGGTGGAGAAGGAGCACGAGGAGGCAGAGATGCAAGGGCAGCGGGATGGGAGCATGAGGAGTCAGGTGGAGAAGGAGCATGAGGAGGCAGAGATGCAAGGGCAGTGGAATGGGAGCATGAGGAGTCGGATGTCTGGCAGGAGGAGAAGGAACGAGGAGGCAGAGATGCAAGGGCAGCGGGATGGTAGCATGAGGAGTCGGATGTCTGGCAGGAGGAGAAGGAACGAGGAGGCAGAGATGCAAGGGCAGCGGGTTGGGAGCATGAGGAGTCAGATGTCTGGCCGGAGGAGAAGGAACACGAGGAGGCAGAGATGCAAGGGCAGTGGGATGGGAGCTTGAGGAGTCAAGTGGAGATGGAGCACGAGGAGGCAGAGATGCAAGGGCAGCGGGATGGGAGCATGAGGAGTCGGATGTCAGGCAGGAGGAGAAGTAACGAGGAGGCAGAGATGCAAGGGCAGCGGGATGGGAGCATGAGGAGTCCGATGTCTGGCAGGAGGAGAAGAAGCACGAGGAGGCAGAGATGCAAGGGCAGCGGGATGGGAGCATGAGGAGTCAGATATCTAGCAGGAGGAGAAGGAACATGAGGAGGCAGAGATGCAAGGGCAGCGGGATGGGAGCTTGAGGAGTCGGATGGAGAAGGAGCAAGAGGAGGCAGAGATGCAAGGGCAGCGGGATGGGAGCATGAGGAGTCAGGTGTCTGGCAGGAGGAGAAGAAGCACGAGGAGGCAGAGATGCAAGGGCAGCGGGATGGCAGCATGAGGAGTCAGGTGTCTGGCAGGAGGAGAAGGAGCACAAGGAGGCAGAGATGCAAGGGCAGCGGGATGGGAGCATGAGGAGTCAGATGTCTGGCAGGAGGAGAAGGAGCATGAGGAGGCAGAGATGCAAGGGCAGCAGGATGGGAGCATGAGGAGTCAGGTGGTGAAGGAGCACGAGGAGGCAGAGATGCAAGGGCAGCGGGATGGGAGCATGAGGAGTCGAATGTCTGGCAGGAGGAGAAGGAACGAGGAGGCTGAGGTGCAAGGGCAGCGGGATGGGAGCGTGAGGAGTCGGATGTCTGGCCGTAGGAGAAGGAACACGAGGAGGCAGAGATGCAAGGGTAGCGGGTTGGGAGCATGAGGAGTCAGGTGGAGAAGGAGCACGAGGAGGCAGAGATGCAAGGGCAGCGGGATGGGAGCATGAGGAGTCGGTTGTCTGGCAGGAGGAGAACGAACGAGGAGGCAGAGATGCAAGGGCAGCGGGATGGGAGCATGAGGAGTCGGATGTCTGGCAGGAGGAGAAGGAGCACGAGGAGGCAGAGATGCAAGGGCAGTCGGATGGGAGCATGAGGAGTCAGATGTCTGGCAGGAGGAGAAGGATCACAAGGAGGCAGAGATGCAAGGGCAGCGGGATGGGAGCATGAGGAGTCAGGTGAAGAAGGAGCACGAGGAGGCAGAGATGCAAGGACAGCGGGATGGGAGCATGAGGAGTCGGATGTTTGGTAGGATGAGAAGGAGCATGAGGAGGCGGAGATGCAAGGGCAGCGGGATGGGAGCATGAGGGGTGCGGTGTCTGGCAGGAGGAGAAGGAGCACGAGTAGGCAGAGATGCAAGGGCAGCGGGATGGGAGCATGAGGAGTCAGATGTCTAGTAGGAGGAGAAGGAACACTAGGACACAGAGATGCAAGGGCAGCGGGATGGGAGCATGAGGAGTCGGATGTCTAGCAGGAGGAAAAGGAACACGAGGAGGCAGAGAGCAAGGGCAGCGGGATGGGAGCATGAGGAGTCAGATGGAGAAGGAGCAAGAGGAGGCCGATGTGCAAGGGCAGCGGGATGGGTGCATGAGGAGTCAGGTGTCTGGCAGGAGGAGAAGAAGCACGACGAGGCAGAGATGCAAGGGCAGCGGGATGGCAGCATGAGGAGTCAGGTGTCTGGCAGGAGGAGAAGGAGCACAAGGAGGCGGAGATGCAAGGGCAGTGGGATGGGAGCATGAGGAGTCAGATGTCTGGTAGGAGGAGAAGGAGCATGAGGAGGCAGAGATGCAAGGGCAGCGGGATGGGAGCATAAGGAGTCAGATGTCTGGTAGGAGGATAAGGAACACGAGGAGGCAGAGATGCAAGGGCAGCGGGATGGGGGCATGAGGAGTCAGGCGGAGAAGGAGCATGAGGAGGCAGAGATGCAAGGGCAGCGGGATGGGAGCATGAGGAGTCGGATGTCTGGCAGGAGGAGAAGGAACGAGGAGGCAGAGGTGCAAGGGCAGCGGGATGGGAGCGTGAGGAGTCGGATTTCTGGCCGTAGGAGAACAACAAGAGGAAGCAGAGATGCACGGTCAGCGGGATGGGAGCATGAGGAGTCAGATGGAGAAGGAGCACGAGGAGGCAGAGATGCAAGGGCAGTGGGATGGGAGCATGAGGAGTCAGGTGGAGAAGGAGCACGAGAAGGCAGAGATGCAAGGGCAGTGGGATGGGAGCATGAGGAGTCGGATGTCTGGCAGGACGAGAAGGAACGAGGAGGCAGAGATGCAAGGGCAGCAGGATGGGAGCATGAGGAGTCGGATGTCTGGCAGGAGGAGAAGGAGCACGAGGAGGCAGAGATGCAAGGGCAGTGGGATGGGAGCATGAGGAGTCGGATGTCTGGCAGGAGAAGGAACATGAGGAGGCAGAGATGCAAGGGCAGCGGGATGGGAGCATGAGGAGTCAAGTAGAGAACGAGCACGAGGAGGCAGAGATGCAAGGGCAGCGGGATGGGAGCATGAGGAGTCGGATGTCTGGCAGGGGGAGAAGGAACGAGGAGGCAGAGATGCAAGGGCAGCAGGATAGGAGCATGAGGAGTCGGATGTCTGGCAGGAGGTGAAGGATCACGAGGAGGCAGAGATGCAAGGGCATCGGGATGGGAGCATGAGGAGTCAAGTAGAGAACGAGCACGAGGAGGCAGAGATGCAAGGGCAGCGGGATGGGAGCATGAGGAGTCGGATGTCTGGCAGGGGGAGAAGGAACGAGGAGGCAGAGATGCAAGGGCAGCAGGATAGGAGCATGAGGAGTCGGATGTCTGGCAGGAGGAGAAGGAGCACGAGGAGGCAGAGATGCAAGGGCAGCGGGATGGGAGCATGAGGAGTGCAGTGTCTGGCAGGAGGAGAAGGAGCACAAGTAGGCAGAGATGCAAGGGCAGCAGGATGGGAGCATGAGGAGTCAGATGTCTGGTAGGAGGAGAAGGAACACGAGGAGACAGAGATGCAAGGGCAGCGGGATGGGAGTATGAGGAGTCAGGTGGAGAAGGTGCACGAGGAGGCAGAGATGCAAGGGCAGCAGGATGGGAGCATGAGGAGTCGGATGTCTAGCAGGAGGAGAAGGAACAGGAGGAGGCACAGATGCAAGGGCAGCGGGATGGGAGGATGAGGAGTCGGATGGAGAAGGAGCAAGAGGAGGCAGAGATGCAAGGGCAGCGCGATGGCAGCATGAGAAGTCAGGTGTCTGGCAGGAGGAGAAGGAGCACAAGGAGGCAGAGATGCAAGGGCAGCGGGATGGGAGCATGAGGAGTCAGATGTCTGGCAGGGGGAGAAGGAGCATGAGGAGGCAGAGATGCAAGGGCAGCAGGTTGGGAGCATAAGGAGTCAGATGTCTGGTAGGAGGAAAAGGAACACGAGGAGGCAGAGATGCAAGGGCAGCGGGATGGGGGCATGAGGAGTTAGGTGGAGAAGGAGCACGAGGAGGCAGAGATGCAAGGGCAGCGGGATGGGAGCATGAGGAGTCGAATGTCTGGCAGGAGGAGAAGGAACGAGGAGGCAAAGGTGCAAGGGCAGCGGGATGGGAGCGTGAGGAGTCGGATGTCTGGCCGTAGGAGAAGGAACACGAGGAGGCAGAGATGCAAGGGCAGCGGGTTGGGAGCATGAGGAGTCAGGTGGAGAAGGAGCACGAGGAGGCAGAGATGCAAGGGCAGCGGGATGGGAGCATGAGGAGTCGGATATCTGGCAGGAGGAGAAGGAACGAGGAGGCAGAGGTGCAAGGGCAGCGGGATGGGAGCGTGAGGAGTCGGATGTCTGGCCGTAGGAGAAGGAACACCAGGAAGCAGAGATGCAAGGGCAGCGGGATGGGAGCATGAGGAGTCAGGTGGAGAAGGAGCACGAGGAGGCAGAGATGCAAGGGCAGCGGGATGGGAGCATGAGGAGTCAGGTGGAGAAGGAGCATGAGGAGGCAGAGATGCAAGGGCAGTGGAATGGGAGCATGAGGAGTCGGATGTCTGGCAGGAGGAGAAGGAACGAGGAGGCAGAGATGCAAGGGCAGCGGGATGGTAGCATGAGGAGTCGGATGTCTGGCAGGAGGAGAAGGAACGAGGAGGCAGAGATGCAAGGGCAGCGGGTTGGGAGCATGAGGAGTCAGATGTCTGGCCGGAGGAGAAGGAACACGAGGAGGCAGAGATGCAAGGGCAGTGGGATGGGAGCTTGAGGAGTCAAGTGGAGATGGAGCACGAGGAGGCAGAGATGCAAGGGCAGCGGGATGGGAGCATGAGGAGTCGGATGTCAGGCAGGAGGAGAAGTAACGAGGAGGCAGAGATGCAAGGGCAGCGGGATGGGAGCATGAGGAGTCCGATGTCTGGCAGGAGGAGAAGAAGCACGAGGAGGCAGAGATGCAAGGGCAGCGGGATGGGAGCATGAGGAGTCAGATATCTAGCAGGAGGAGAAGGAACATGAGGAGGCAGAGATGCAAGGGCAGCGGGATGGGAGCTTGAGGAGTCGGATGGAGAAGGAGCAAGAGGAGGCAGAGATGCAAGGGCAGCGGGATGGGAGCATGAGGAGTCAGGTGTCTGGCAGGAGGAGAAGAAGCACGAGGAGGCAGAGATGCAAGGGCAGCGGGATGGCAGCATGAGGAGTCAGGTGTCTGGCAGGAGGAGAAGGAGCACAAGGAGGCAGAGATGCAAGGGCAGCGGGATGGGAGCATGAGGAGTCAGATGTCTGGCAGGAGGAGAAGGAGCATGAGGAGGCAGAGATGCAAGGGCAGCAGGATGGGAGCATGAGGAGTCAGGTGGTGAAGGAGCACGAGGAGGCAGAGATGCAAGGGCAGCGGGATGGGAGCATGAGGAGTCGAATGTCTGGCAGGAGGAGAAGGAACGAGGAGGCTGAGGTGCAAGGGCAGCGGGATGGGAGCGTGAGGAGTCGGATGTCTGGCCGTAGGAGAAGGAACACGAGGAGGCAGAGATGCAAGGGTAGCGGGTTGGGAGCATGAGGAGTCAGGTGGAGAAGGAGCACGAGGAGGCAGAGATGCAAGGGCAGCGGGATGGGAGCATGAGGAGTCGGTTGTCTGGCAGGAGGAGAACGAACGAGGAGGCAGAGATGCAAGGGCAGCGGGATGGGAGCATGAGGAGTCGGATGTCTGGCAGGAGGAGAAGGAGCACGAGGAGGCAGAGATGCAAGGGCAGTCGGATGGGAGCATGAGGAGTCAGATGTCTGGCAGGAGGAGAAGGATCACAAGGAGGCAGAGATGCAAGGGCAGCGGGATGGGAGCATGAGGAGTCAGGTGAAGAAGGAGCACGAGGAGGCAGAGATGCAAGGACAGCGGGATGGGAGCATGAGGAGTCGGATGTTTGGTAGGATGAGAAGGAGCATGAGGAGGCGGAGATGCAAGGGCAGCGGGATGGGAGCATGAGGGGTGCGGTGTCTGGCAGGAGGAGAAGGAGCACGAGTAGGCAGAGATGCAAGGGCAGCGGGATGGGAGCATGAGGAGTCAGATGTCTAGTAGGAGGAGAAGGAACACTAGGACACAGAGATGCAAGGGCAGCGGGATGGGAGCATGAGGAGTCGGATGTCTAGCAGGAGGAAAAGGAACACGAGGAGGCAGAGAGCAAGGGCAGCGGGATGGGAGCATGAGGAGTCAGATGGAGAAGGAGCAAGAGGAGGCCGATGTGCAAGGGCAGCGGGATGGGTGCATGAGGAGTCAGGTGTCTGGCAGGAGGAGAAGAAGCACGACGAGGCAGAGATGCAAGGGCAGCGGGATGGCAGCATGAGGAGTCAGGTGTCTGGCAGGAGGAGAAGGAGCACAAGGAGGCGGAGATGCAAGGGCAGTGGGATGGGAGCATGAGGAGTCAGATGTCTGGTAGGAGGAGAAGGAGCATGAGGAGGCAGAGATGCAAGGGCAGCGGGATGGGAGCATAAGGAGTCAGATGTCTGGTAGGAGGATAAGGAACACGAGGAGGCAGAGATGCAAGGGCAGCGGGATGGGGGCATGAGGAGTCAGGCGGAGAAGGAGCATGAGGAGGCAGAGATGCAAGGGCAGCGGGATGGGAGCATGAGGAGTCGGATGTCTGGCAGGAGGAGAAGGAACGAGGAGGCAGAGGTGCAAGGGCAGCGGGATGGGAGCGTGAGGAGTCGGATTTCTGGCCGTAGGAGAACAACAAGAGGAAGCAGAGATGCACGGTCAGCGGGATGGGAGCATGAGGAGTCAGATGGAGAAGGAGCACGAGGAGGCAGAGATGCAAGGGCAGTGGGATGGGAGCATGAGGAGTCAGGTGGAGAAGGAGCACGAGAAGGCAGAGATGCAAGGGCAGTGGGATGGGAGCATGAGGAGTCGGATGTCTGGCAGGACGAGAAGGAACGAGGAGGCAGAGATGCAAGGGCAGCAGGATGGGAGCATGAGGAGTCGGATGTCTGGCAGGAGGAGAAGGAGCACGAGGAGGCAGAGATGCAAGGGCAGTGGGATGGGAGCATGAGGAGTCGGATGTCTGGCAGGAGAAGGAACATGAGGAGGCAGAGATGCAAGGGCAGCGGGATGGGAGCATGAGGAGTCAAGTAGAGAACGAGCACGAGGAGGCAGAGATGCAAGGGCAGCGGGATGGGAGCATGAGGAGTCGGATGTCTGGCAGGGGGAGAAGGAACGAGGAGGCAGAGATGCAAGGGCAGCAGGATAGGAGCATGAGGAGTCGGATGTCTGGCAGGAGGTGAAGGATCACGAGGAGGCAGAGATGCAAGGGCATCGGGATGGGAGCATGAGGAGTCAAGTAGAGAACGAGCACGAGGAGGCAGAGATGCAAGGGCAGCGGGATGGGAGCATGAGGAGTCGGATGTCTGGCAGGGGGAGAAGGAACGAGGAGGCAGAGATGCAAGGGCAGCAGGATAGGAGCATGAGGAGTCGGATGTCTGGCAGGAGGAGAAGGAGCACGAGGAGGCAGAGATGCAAGGGCAGCGGGATGGGAGCATGAGGAGTGCAGTGTCTGGCAGGAGGAGAAGGAGCACAAGTAGGCAGAGATGCAAGGGCAGCAGGATGGGAGCATGAGGAGTCAGATGTCTGGTAGGAGGAGAAGGAACACGAGGAGACAGAGATGCAAGGGCAGCGGGATGGGAGTATGAGGAGTCAGGTGGAGAAGGTGCACGAGGAGGCAGAGATGCAAGGGCAGCAGGATGGGAGCATGAGGAGTCGGATGTCTAGCAGGAGGAGAAGGAACAGGAGGAGGCACAGATGCAAGGGCAGCGGGATGGGAGGATGAGGAGTCGGATGGAGAAGGAGCAAGAGGAGGCAGAGATGCAAGGGCAGCGCGATGGCAGCATGAGAAGTCAGGTGTCTGGCAGGAGGAGAAGGAGCACAAGGAGGCAGAGATGCAAGGGCAGCGGGATGGGAGCATGAGGAGTCAGATGTCTGGCAGGGGGAGAAGGAGCATGAGGAGGCAGAGATGCAAGGGCAGCAGGTTGGGAGCATAAGGAGTCAGATGTCTGGTAGGAGGAAAAGGAACACGAGGAGGCAGAGATGCAAGGGCAGCGGGATGGGGGCATGAGGAGTTAGGTGGAGAAGGAGCACGAGGAGGCAGAGATGCAAGGGCAGCGGGATGGGAGCATGAGGAGTCGAATGTCTGGCAGGAGGAGAAGGAACGAGGAGGCAAAGGTGCAAGGGCAGCGGGATGGGAGCGTGAGGAGTCGGATGTCTGGCCGTAGGAGAAGGAACACGAGGAGGCAGAGATGCAAGGGCAGCGGGTTGGGAGCATGAGGAGTCAGGTGGAGAAGGAGCACGAGGAGGCAGAGATGCAAGGGCAGCGGGATGGGAGCATGAGGAGTCAGGTGGAGAAGGAGCATGAGGAGGCAGAGATGCAAGGGCAGCGGGATGGGAGCATGAGGAGTCGGATGTCTGGCAGGAGGAGAAGGAACGAGGAGGCAGAGATGCAAGGGCAGCGGGATGGTAGCATGAGGAGTCGGATGTCTGGCAGGAGGAGAAGGAACGAGGAGGCAGAGATGCAAGGGCAGCGGGTTGGGAGCATGAGGAGTCAGATGTCTGGCAGGAGGAGAAGGAACACGAGGAGGCAGAGATGCAAGGGCAGTGGGATGGGAGCTTGAGGAGTCAAGTGGAGATGGAGCACGAGGAGGCAGAGATGCAAGGGCAGCGGGATGGGAGCATGAGGAGTCGGATGTCAGGCAGGAGGAGAAGGAACGAGGAGGCAGAGATGCAAGGACAGCGGGATGGGAGCATGAGGAGTCCGATGTCTGGCAGGAGGAGAAGGAGCACGTGGAGGCAGAGATGCAAGGGCAGCGGGATGGGAGCATGAGGAGTCGGATGTCTGGCAGGAGGAGAAGGAGCACGAGGAGGCAGAGATGCAAGGGTAGCGGGATGGGAGCATGAGGAGTCAGGTGGAGAAGGTGCACGAGGAGGCAGAGATGCAAGGGCAGCGGGATGGGAGGATGAGGAGTCGGATGGAGAAGGAGCAAGAGGAGGCAGAGATGCAAGGGCAGCGGGATGGGAGCATGAGGAGTCAGGTGTCTGGCAGGAGGAGAAGAAGCACGAGGCAGAGATGCAAGGGCAGCGGGATGGCAGCATGAGGAGTCAGGTGTCTGGCAGGAGGAGAAGGAGCACAAGGAGGTAGAGATGCAAGGGCAGCAGGATGGGAGCATGAAGAGTCAGATGTCTGGCAGGGGGAGAAGGAGCACGAGGAGGCACAGATGCAAGGGCAGTGGGATGGGAGCATGAGGAGTCGGATGTCTAGCAGGAGGAGAAGGAACACGAGGAGGCAGAGATGCAAGGGCAGCGGGATGGGAGCATGAGGAGTCGGATGGAGAAGGAGCAAGAGGAGGCAGATGTGCAAGGGCAGCGGGATGGGAGCATGAGGAGTCAGGTGTCTGGCAGGAGGAGAAGAAGCACGAGGAGGCAGCGATGCAAGGGCAGCGGGATGGCAGCATGAGGAGTCAGGTGTCTGGCAGGAGGAGAAGGAGCACGAGGAGGCAGAGATGCAAGGGCAGCGGGATGGGAGCATGAGGAGTCAGAGGTCTGGCAGGAGGAGAAGGAGCATGAGGAGGCAGAGTTGCAAGGGCAGCGGGATGGGAGCATAAGGAGTCAGATGTCTGGTAGGAGGATAAGGAACACGAGGAGGCAGAGATGCAAGGGCAGCGGGATGGGAGCATGAGGAGTCAAATGGAGAAGGAGCACGAGGAGGCAGAGATGCAAGGGCAGCGGGATGGGAGCATGAGGAGTCGGATGTCTGGCAGGAAGAGAAGGAACGAGGAGGCAGAGGTGCAAGGGCAGCGGGATGGGAGCATGAGGAGTCGGATGTCTGGCCGTGGGAGAAGGAACACGAGGAGGCAGAGATGCAAGGGCAGTGGGATGGGAGCTTGAGGAGTCAAGTGGAGATGGAGCACGAGGAGGCAGAGATGCAAGGGCAGCGGGATGGGAGCATGAGGAGTCGGATGTCAGGCAGGAGGAGAAGGAACGAGGAGGCAGAGATGCAAGGGCAGCGGGATGGGAGCATGAGGAGTCCGATGTCTGGCAGGAGGAGGAGCACGTGGAGGCAGAGATGCAAGGGCAGCGGGATGGGAGCATGAGGAGTCGGATGTCTGGCAGGAGGAGAAGGAGCACGAGGAGGCAGAGATGCAAGGGCAGCGGGATGGGAGCATGAGGAGTCAGGTGGAGAAGGTGCACGAGGAGGCAGAGATGCAAGGGCAGCGGGATGGGAGGATGAGGAGTCGGATGGAGAAGGAGCAAGAGGAGGCAGAGATGCAAGGGCAGCGGGATGGGAGCATGAGGAGTCAGGTGTCTGGCAGGAGGAGAAGAAGCACGAGGCAGAGATGCAAGGGCAGCGGGATGGCAGCATGAGGAGTCAGGTGTCTGGCAGGAGGAGAAGGAGCACAAGGAGGCAGAGATGCAAGGGCAGCAGGATGGGAGCATGAAGAGTCAGATGTCTGGCAGGGGGAGAAGGAGCACGAGGAGGCAGAGATGCAAGGGCAGCGGGATGGGAGCATGAGGAGTCGGATGTCTAGCAGGAGGAGAAGGAACACGAGGAGGCAGAGATGCAAGGGCAGCGGGATGGGAGCATGAGGAGTCGGATGTAGAAGGAGCAAGAGGAGGCAGATGTGCAAGGGCAGCGGGATGGGAGCATGAGGAGTCAGGTGTCTGGCAGGAGGAGAAGAAGCACGAGGAGGCAGCGATGCAAGGGCAGCGGGATGGCAGTATGAGGAGTCAGGTGTCTGGCAGGAGGAGAAGGAGCACGAGGAGGCAGAGATGCAAGGGCAGCGGGATGGGAGCATGAGGAGTCAGAGGTCTGGCAGGAGGAGAAGGAGCATGAGGAGGCAGAGTTGCAAGGGCAGCGGGATGGGAGCATAAGGAGTCAGATGTCTGGTAGGAGGATAAGGAACACGAGGAGGCAGAGATGCAAGGGCAGCGGGATGGGAGCATGAGGAGTCAAATGGAGAAGGAGCACGAGGAGGCAGAGATGCAAGGGCAGCGGGATGGGAGCATGAGGAGTCGGATGTCTGGCAGGAAGAGAAGGAACGAGGAGGCAGAGGTGCAAGGGCAGCGGGATGGGAGCATGAGGAGTCGGATGTCTGGCCGTAGGAGAAGGAACACGAGGAGGCAGAGATGCAAGGGCAGCGGGATGGGAGCATGAGGAGTCAGGTGGAAAAGGAGCACAAGGAGGCAGAGATGCAAGGGCAGCGGGATGGGAGCATGAGGAGTCAGGTGGAGAAGGAGCACGAGGAGGCAGAGATGCAAGGGCAGCGGGATGGGAGCATGAGGAGTCCAGTGTCTGGCAGGAGGAGAAAGGATACGGGGAGCCAGAGATGCAAGGGCAGCGGGATGGGAGCATGAGGAGTCGGATGTCTGGCAGGAGGAGAAGGAACGAGGAGTCAGAGATGCAAGGGCAGCGGGATGGTAGCATGAAGAGTCGGATGTCTGGCAGGAGTAGAAGGAACGAGGAGGCAGAGATGCAAGGGCACCGGGATGGTAGCATGAGGAGTCGGATGTCTGGCCCGAGGAGAAGGAACACGAGGAGGCAGAGATGCAAGGGCAGCGGGATGGGAGCATGAGGAGTCAGGTGGAGAAGGAGCAAGAGGAGGCAGAGATGCAAGGGCAGTGGGATGGGAGCATGAGGAGTCGGATGTCTGGCAGGAGAAGAAGGAGCATGAGGAGGCAGAGATGCAAGGGCAGCGGGATGGGAGCATGAGGAGTCAGATGTCTGGCAGGAGGAGAAGGAGCACGAGGAGGCAGAGATGCAAGGGCAGGGGGATGGGAGCATGGGGAGTCCAGTGTCTGGCAGGAGGAGAAAGAATATGGGGAGCCAGAGATGCAAGGGCAGAGGGATGGGAGCATGAGGAGTCGGATGTCTGGCAGGAGGAGAAGGAACGAGGAGGCAGAGGTGCAAGGGCAGCGGGATGGGAGCATGAGGAGTCGGATATCTGTCTGTAGGAGAAGGAACACGAGGAGGCAGAGATGCAAGGGCAGCGGGATGGGAGCATGAGGAGTCAGGTGGAGAAGGAGCACGAGGAGGCAGAGATGCAAGGGCAGCGGGATGGGAGCATGAGGAGTCAGGTGGAGAAGGAGCACGAGGAGGCAGAGATGCAAGGGCAGCGGGATGGGAGCATGAGGAGTCCAGTGTCTGGCAGGAGGAGAAAGGATACGGGAGGCAGAGATGCAAGGGCAGCGGGATGGGAGAATGAGGAGTCGGATGTCTGGCAGGAGGAGAAGGAACGAGGAGTCAGAGATGCAAGGGCAGCGGGATGGTAGCATGAGGAGTCGGATGTCTAGCAGGAGGGGAAGGAGCACGAGGAGGTGGATGAGATGTACCACAGAAAGCAGGGCACGAAGAGGAGCAACATATGGGACATGTGAAGGCTGATCAAGGACAGATGTAGGGGCAGCTGAGGGTCGAGCGCGAGGCAGGTGCGGGGTAGGGGGAGGAAGTCAAGGCCATGCATGTGGAACAGAGGACGGAGGAGGCTGACCACGGTAATGCTGGTGGCTCCCGGACTCTGGAAGGGATAGGGCGAGCCAGAGGATGACACACGTCGCAAGGAAATGCAATATCCTAGTCTTGGGTGTGGCAGCACCTCCCACTGCACATGCACAGGATGCAAACATAGGATTGCACAATTATGTGCATGCTCTGTAACAAGAGTGCACGTCCAGACCAGAAGAGTGAGTGCATCCAGAAACCCCCTTTGGTGGTGGCATTCAGTGGCCTGCAAGCCACATTTGGCATCCACTGCCCACACCTCCATGGCACCCTCCTACAGCTGTGCAGAGCAAGCATGTGCAAGCAGATCTGGGGATTCTGGTTGCTCGGCAAATCGAGATAGAGTACAACTTTGTGAGATGTAGACCCAGCTGCAGCAGTGGTAATGGCCTCAGCTATGACGCGCGCTTTAGCTGCACACACCAGTGTGGTTGAGATTGCCGGTGCCACCGTGCCGGAGCAACCGGTCAGCCGGAGAGAGCTGGAGAACGGTGCAGGCTGAAAGCCATGGAGGATTGCTGTGAGCCCATCACCCCAACATCCCAAGCGTGGGAAATGCTGGCAGCAGCTCTAAGAGGACATGTCAAAGGGAGGAGGAGGTGATGTCATAGAGTGACCAGGCCAAATATGTGTGGTTGCAGTTATTGCATAAAAGAGAAAACAGACATTTCTGATGTTGGCAGTTCTCAAGAGGCGGGAGGAACCAAACATGCTCATGTATTTGGCTTCCATTTAGCAGAGAGACCCTGAACAATTCTGGGGTGTGTGTCTCTTTGGTAACAGGGAAACGCGACATGCAGCAGGTACAAATTCTGATGTTTCAGGCTCTTGTGTAGCAGCGAGAACCTGGAGGATTCTCGACGGCCTCTCTGCCTTACTCGAAGGCGCTTCTCTGTACATTACTGTGACTGGAAACTAGCAGGAGCAGGACTCAAGGACAGAAACGTGGTAGCAATCTCCGCCTGCTCTCACAAGTGCTGCTGACCAGACAGGCTGGTACTAGGCCAGTACTATAGTTTAACATCGCCCTTGCCCATGTGAGATGTGTCAAGTACATGCACATTTACCAGCTGAGCTGCCAAAGGTCCACTGTGTGTTCTTATAGAGCCATTCACGTTGAGGATTCCCACCTGCCTGTGCTGAACATCTCACAGGCTCTTCAACCCACCCACCGGTGGATGCTCCTCGGCACGCCGACGGTCGGGCCTTCTCCAGTGGGAGACAAGCGGATGCCGATGCAGACGAGAGCGTCCGATGATTAATTGAAGTTCTTAGGCAAAGGGGAGCACGGCGGCTCTGGTCGGCGATGGCGTCTTCGACATGGCGGACAACAGTCTGGGGGCTTCTCCTTGGAGTTCCGCAGCAGTCCCCGTATCGGGTCAGCAGCCTGTCGAAGGTCTGTCTACCAGGGAGCGTTGGCAAAGATCAGCTGTGCACGATGGTCCCTCGTAGCTCGGGAAGAGGGCGCCTTACCAGGTCCTCTCTGGGTCAGTCCTTGGAGGCACAGCAGCTTTCGGATTGTGAAGGAGAGCAACAGCAGTTCTTCTCGTCCAGCAGGGCTTCAAGGTCAAGCGTCAGTTAATCCAGTTACTCGTCGTAGTGGACTTCAGCTTCTGAACACGATTCCTAGCAGTGAGAGGTCCCCAGATATACTGTTGATCTCCCATTCATTCCGCTGGGTCATACTCAAGCATCCAATCACGACTACGGGCATTCATGCCGGCAGGCAGCCAATCAGGCACACGAGGTATTCAGGCCATTCACTTCTCTGCAGACACTCACAACAAGTTATGTGTATTGGGACAAGTACCGAGCCATTCAACACTCCAAGCTGCATTCATACCGGTTTCGGGCAGGGTTGTCTCAGTCATTGTGTCAACCACCAGATACTAGACACCCACAACACAGAATGCATATTCGCCACACACTCTATTCACCCAGGTCCCACCCACAGGAGGTACCCTCAACATACATCACCGGGAAGGCTCCAGCTAGTCTGACCGGGCCTTCACAACAACACCATATATGGCACTTCCACCCAACAGCCAGTCAGGGGGAAGGGACAGAGTCAAGGCTTCCCAGGACTTTGGGAAAACAAGGTAATGGGTAATAGAAAGCAAGAGGCCACAGGGGCCATCTTGTTTTCCATCAGGAATCAACTGATCCCAATGTTAGGGCTGGGGTATCCCAAAATGGAGGATACTCCGCGCACCTGTCAAATTCAGCAAGGAGCTGCCACCAGCCCATACCCTGCTCTGTGGGCCCCCCACAGGTGCCCAAAAACATACACTAGGGGCACAGGGTTGTACCCCCACCCATGGGTGCCATAAGGGTATCCCACAGGTCCATTCACCAAACCAAAAGAAAGAGAGCTGCACCGCCAGGAGTCCCACATGAACTCCTGCGCGGAAAACACGACAGAACACACGATGAAAAGCAGTAAAGGACAAGGATACGGAGGCCCTGTCCCTCTGATGCATTTCCAGCATCACAGTGGCCCCCCCCAGACTGAGGTGGAGGGTGCCTAATCTCCCAGGGGATAGACACCCTTATCCAGACAGTCAACATAGCTTCTGGAAAGGCCATCTGCATTATCGTGACTCTTCCCTGGTCTGTGCTCTATGGTGAAGTCTAGCCCTTGCAGGCTAATGGACCACCTGAGCAGTTTCGGGTTCTCACCCTTCATCTGCATAAGCCATTTTAGGGGCTTATGATCTGTTTGGACCTTGAAAGTAGACCCCGTAAGGTAGGGCCTAAAAGGCCTAAGGCTCCAAACTATACTAAAACATTCCTTTTCAACAGTAGCCCACCTAAGTTCTCTACCCTTGAGTTGTCTACTGATGAATATGATAGGATGTTCTCTCCCTTTGTCATCTAACTGGGACAAGGCGGCTCCAATTCTGGTGTCGCAGGCATCCGTCTGGACGATAAAGGGTCGGCTGTAATCGGGCGCACACAACAGGGGTGCCCGACACAGACTTTCTTTCAAGCCATTAAAGGCCCTCTGACAGTCTGCAGTCCAATTGACTTTCCTAGGCTCTTTGGGTGAAGTCAGAGCTGTCAGTGGTGCAGCTATGGTTCCATTGTCCGCCATGAAATTGCGATAATACCCAGTGAGACCCAAAAAGGCTCTCACCTGGGTTTGAGTAGTGGGAGTCTCCCAGTCCTGTACATCCTGTACCTTACTGGGGAGAGGTTGGATTTGACCCCCTCCTACCTCATGACCAAGATACGTGACTTTCGCCTGAGCGATCTGGCACTTGGTGGCCTTGATAGTGAGGTTAGCCCTTTTTAAGGCCTGCAACACTCTACCCAGATATGTCAAGTGCTCTTCCCAAGTGGCACTGTAGACAGCAATGTTGTCTAAATAAGCCACACAAAAGCCTTCCAGCCCACTGAGAGCATGATTGACCAATCTCTGGAAGGTGGCAGGGGTATTCTTTAACCCAAAAGGCATGACCCTAAACTGGTAGAGTCCCTCTGGGGTGGAGAATGCCGTCTTTTCCTTGGCATGGTCCGTCAGAGCTATTTGGCAATAGCCTGAGGTGAGGTCAAAGGTGCTCACAAATTTGGCAGCACCTATGGTGTCCACAAGCTCATCAGCCCGGGGCAATGGGTGCGCGTCAGTTTGGGTGATGGCATTGACTCCTCGGTAGTCCACACAGAACCTCCAATCCTTGGTACTGGCCTGGGAACTTTCCTTGGGGACAAGGACCACTGGACTGGACCAGGGGCTGGTTGAGGGTTCAATAACACCCAGATCCAACATCTTGGCGACCTCAGCCTGGATGTGGTTCTTAACCGTATCTGACATTCGGTAGCTCCTGCTCTTGACAGGCACGCTGTCACCAGTGTCAATCTCGTGCTTACACCACGGTGTAAGGCCTGGCGTCAGCGAAAACAGAGAGGCATACTGCCGGAGCAAAGTCCTGCAGGCCCTCTGCTGCTCGGTTGTCAAATCTGGAGAGAGCTGCACTCCCTCCACTGAGCCATCCTGAGGGTTGCTATGCAGCAAATCAGGAAGGGGCTCACTCTCATCCTCTTCTTGCTCTGAAGCCAGCAAGAGACATGAGACTTCTGCTCGCCTGTGGAACGGCTTGAGCCTATTAACATGGAATACCTGAGGGGCTACCCCTGGAATTCCCATGTCAACCAGATAATTGACCTCGCCCATCTTGGAGACTATCCGGAAGGGTCCAGTCCATTTATCTGCCAATGCCCGAGGCTTGGTAGGCACCATCACGAGGACCTCCTCTCCCGGAGTCGACTCCACTTGCAATGCTTTAAGGTCCTGCCAGTATTTGTTCAATTCCTGGCTGGCCTTGAGATTTGCTGTTGCTTGACCCATCATCTGTGTCATCCTCCGTCTGAGGCCTAACACATAGTCCCCCACTTGCTTGGCGGGACCGGGAGGGGTGGCTACCAAGCCTTCTCTGATCAAGGCGAGGGGCCCCCTCACGGGATGTCCAAAGAGCAACTCAAAGGGGCTGAAACCAGCACCCTCTTGAGGTACCTCTCTGTAAGCAAACAGCAGGCATGGCAGGAGGAGATCCCATTTCCTCCTTAGGGGCTCTTGCAAAGCACCTAGCATGCCCTTGAGAGTTTTATTAAATCTCTTAACCAGACCATTGGTCTGGGGGTGGTAAGGAGTGGAGAACTTGTAGGTTACCCGCACTCTTTCCACATGGTTTTCATGTAACTAGACATGAAGTTGGATCCTCGGTCAGAGACAACCTCCTTGGGGAATCCAACGCGGGTGAAAATGCCCAGGAGGGCCCGGGCAACCACCTTGGCGGTAACAGTCCGAAGGGGTATAGCCTCAGGGTACCTGGTGGCATGATCTACCAAAACCAGGATGAACCAATGTCCACCTGACGTGGGAGGGTCAAGGGGACTGACGATGTCGATGCCCACCCTCTCAAACGGGGTGCCAACCACTGGCAATGGCTGCAGTGGGACAATGACACTGCCTCCAGTCTTGCCAGACAACTGACAAGTTGGGCAGGTCCTGCAGTGGGACTCCACTTCTACTCCCATCCGAGGCCAGTACAAATGGGCAGAGAGCCTCTGCTTAGTCTTCTTGGTACCAAGATGACCAGCCAAGGGCACCTCATGCGCCAACTGCAGTAGGAAGGGCCTGGAAACCTGGGGTACCACCAACCTCTTGAGGGCACCAGGTTCAGGCTTAGTGGGCTCACTAACAAGGAGCTCACCCTCCCAATAAATCCGGAAAGTCCTAGGCACTTCGCCTTGTGCCTGGGACAGGACCTGTTTCCTCAGACCCTGGAGAGAGGGTCACTCTCTCTGTCCTTTACAGAAGTCTGCCCGGGAGGGTCCCCCTTCAGCTAGCAAGCATTGAAGATCGGGATGATCCTCCGGGTTGAGAACTTCTCCCACAGGAGAGTCTTCTGGCTCTTCTCCCACAGGAGTTGAGAAGGGGTTTACCACTGGACCCAGCCCGTCCGGAGCATGGATCCCAATGGGTGCTGTAGGAACAGCAGGAAGAGAAGGGGCTCCCTCCACAGAGGTGGCCTTCTTGCTCTTCCTTTGTCGTGCCTTAGGCCACGCCTTCGGCTCGGGTACCTGACTCACAGCCAGACCCGTTGTCACCTGTGACCTAGTGACCGCAGCAGCAGTCATGGGAAGACCATCCGTGATCAATCCCAACTCGACTAGATCGTTACCTAACAGAATGTTAGCAGGGACGTTGTCCTGAACCAGGACAGGAAGCTTTGCTGTCTTGTCTCCAATTACGAGTGTGACTCGGGCTACAGGCGATGATTTGGGAGGCCCACCAGCTAACCTGGTGGTTCTCAGAGGAGCATCTACATAGTCCTCTGGCTTGAGCAGGGTCCTGTCCACCACTGTCATGCTTGCCCCAGTGTCTCTCAAACCAGTAGAAGGCTGGCCATTCAGGAGGACACTTCTCAAAAATCTATGGGTGTTCTGTGGGATAGTCGCCAGTACTTCCGCGTACTGGTCCCAGGCCCCAAGGGACACTAGGTAAATCTCTACGGGAGCACCAAAAGTGATCCCTGTAGAGGAGGGGAGGGCCGTGGCCTCCACCTCAGACATGGGGTAAGGGTAGGTCAGGCTGACAGCCTGTACTCCGAGTGCCTTACCTTTACACTTGGAGTCACCCCTTTTGTGATCCAGAGCCCCACAGTCCCAACAAGTGCCGGGAGTGCGGGGTACAGTACTGGAACCACCGGGAGCCTGCTTTGCAGCAGGTGGACCACTACTCTTATTGCCACCCACAAATGACTTATCCCCACTAGATTTTTGAGTCTTAGGAGAGGAGGGTTTAGGTTTATTCGACGGTGACTGCTTTGGGAACTCCTCAGCTTTCTGAGAGGCCCCCTTTTCTTTGTCCTTGTCCTTCCCACTGGAGTCCTTAGGGGACACCCGGTGGGAGACCCACTTGTCAGCCAACCTAGCCAGCTTAAAGGGATCCAAAATGTTCTGGTCAGCAACATACTGACGCAGCTCTGGTGAACAGGCTTCAGAAAAATGCTCAAAAAACAACAGGTGGGACAATTCAACAAAAGTTTTCACCTTGTAACCGTCAATCCACCCCATCATATTCATGTGCGCAGCACTTACCCAGTCGACCCAAGACACATTCTCTCTTTTCTTAAAATCCCTGAACCTTTTAAGGTATTGGGTAGGTGTCTTGCCAAACTTGGCAATCAAAGCAGATTTCATACACTCATACTGACCCCTTTCTTCCACACTTAGCTTCAGAATACAGTCATATCCAGTTTGAGGCACTCTGCTTAGCAAACACTTAGCCCAATCTCTTTTGTCAACATCATGAATTGCACAAGCCATTTCAAACGCTTCAATCCATTGGAGGATATCAGAACCCTCCGAAAACACACCAACCAAATCCTTAATAAATTTAGTGGCTGGGGACCTGATACTCTCACTGGGTTTCGCTGAAGTCTACACTCGAGCTTTCTCTAGCTGGATTCTCTGACATTCAGTGTCCTTGTCTTTGAGTTCAAGATCCCTATTCTTGAGTTCAACTTGTTGCGCCATCTCCTCTTTCTTAAGCTCAGCATCTATTTCCAACTTGCGATATTCAAAGGCCAATTTCATCCTTAATAACTCAAGTTCCAAGGAATTGCTGGGGTTCGGAACAGAGGCAGCAGGAATGGCGGCATTCCCAGAAACAGATTCAGTAGAAACCCCAGGGGCAGAGTCCTCATTGGTTGCATTCCCCCCCTCATCAAGAGTTTCACCATCGGTCTAGTAGTCCACCAGGGCAGCTATCAGCTGAGCCCTAGACTTATCCACAAAGTCTAACTTCCTGGCTTCACAAGCATTCTGGAGAGCCTCTAAACTCATCCGAGTCAATTTACCATTCGCAATAGACTCCATTGCTTGTAATGCAGTTATTTTGTACACACCCAAACCTTAATCGAATAAAGTGCATATATTTTGTAAGTGGCACGGTTATACACTGATTCTTAAAACCATAAGCATCCCACCGGTGCCACCAGTGTTAAGACTGGTGGGGGGTGTCTGTACTTCCGCTCTCTATATGGTAGAGGAGAGGCACAGCGGACCCCAGCCAAGATTCTCTATATGGTAGCAATGGACGAACAATCAAGGCCTAGCTTCCCAGGAGGTGATGCGGGCTGGTTCTTAAGTACAGTGTAGTCCCCGAACCCCCACAAAGGAATGTCCACACACTGTATTACTGAAAACACAGTCTTTATATAATTACTATTCAAAGGTATGTACACGATCACAATAACGCACTTTGTACTCGGAAGTCAATAATGATAAATCTATACAATTCTAAAGTGGTACCACTAATGTTATCGAATCTCATTAAAGTGCATCAACTGTACGGTTAAAATGTCACACAGATTAATAACGAGGAAACCAGCAATAGAGATAGGCAGAAACGTAAAATGGTTGAAACATTAGGCAGAGTGCTGACCCCTACCCCTAGGCACAGTTCTGTGTTGAGATCCCCCCACCTGGGCAACCTGTAAATAAAATATATATAGCACAAGCCCAGCCCATATGTTCAATAGTCTCACGTCTTCCTATTAAGGGTTTTACCCCCCCAATGTACCTGGTGGAGTAGAGTTCTCCGACGATGCGCCGACTGATCCTTCTTGAGTGCCTCCCTTTCAGGCGGGAGCCACGGATCGTCGAGAGGTGTCGGGGAACTTGGCGTTCGGTGTCGGGGAATCGACGGCCCTTCTTGACTGCCCTCCCTTTAAGGAGGGAGTCACGGGTCGTCGAACGTTCGACGGTGAACAGGGTGAACTACGGCAGGGAAGTGGCAGCTTCGTTCCTAGCGGTGCTCGTCAACGACAGAGTGTTGGCGTCCTGCAAGGAAGAGGCGTGCGGGGCACCTCAGTGACGATAGTTCTGGACCGCAAAGAGATGATGAAGAACTGTGGCCCAGCAAGGGCGTCGAGTCGTCGGCGTCTGTGCGGTCTGTAGGTGGCGGGAAACCCACCGGTGGATGCTCCTCGGCACGCCGACGGTCGGGCCTTCTCCAGCGGGAGACAAGCGGATGCAGACGAGAGCGTCCGATGATCAATTGAAGTTGTTAGGCAAACGGGAGCATGGCGGCTCCGGTCGGCAACGGTGGTCATCGACAGAGGTGGACAACAGTCCGGGGGCTTCTCCTTGGAGTTCCGCAGCAGTCCCTGTATCGGGTCGCCAGCCTGTCGAAGGTCTGTCTACCAGGGAGCGTTGGCAAAGATCAGCTGTGCACGATGGTCCCTCGTAGCTCGGGAAGAGGGAGCCTTACCAGGTCCTCTCTGGGTCAGTCCTTGGAAACACAGCAGCTTTCAGATTGCGAGGGAGAGCAACAGCAATTCTTCTCGTCCAGCAGGGCTTCAAGGTCAAGCGTCAGTTAATCCAGTTACTCGTCGTAGTGGACTTCAGCTTCTGAACACGATTCCTAGCAGTGAGAGGTCCCCAGACATACTGTTGATCTCCCATTCATTCCGCTGGGTCATACTCAAGCATCCAATCACGACTACGGGCATTCATGCAGGCAGGCAGCCAATCAGGCACACAAGGTATTCAGGCCATTCACTTCTCTCCAGACACTCACAACAAGTTATGTGTATTGGGACAAGTACCGAGCCATTCAACACTCCAAGCTGCATTCATACCGGTTTCGGGCAGGGTTGTCTCAGTCATTGTGTCAACCACCAGATACTAGACACCCACAACACAGAATGCATATTCGCCACACACTCTATTCACCCAGGTCCCACCCACAGGAGGTACCCACAACATACATCACCGGGAAGGCTCCAGCTAGTCTGACTGGGCCTTCACAACAACACCATATATGGCACTTCCACCCAACAGCCAGTCAGAGGGAAGGGACAGAGTCAGGGCTTCCCAGGACTTTGGGAAAACAAGGTAATGGGTAATAGAAAGCAAGAGGCCACCGGGGCCATCTTGTTTTCCATCAGGAATCAACTGATCCCAATGGCAGGGCCGGGGTATCCCAAAATGGAGGATACTCCGCGCACCTGTCAAATTCAGCATGGAGCTGCCACCAGCCCATACCCTGCTCTGTGGGCCACCCACAGGTGCCCAAAAACATACACTAGGGGCACAGGGTTGTACCCCCACCCATGGGTGCCATAAGGGTATCCCACAGGTCCGTTCACCAAACCAAAAGAAAGAGAGCTGCACCGCCAGGAGTCCCACATGAACTCCTGCACGGAAAACACGACAGAACACACGATGAAAAGCAGTAAAGGACAAGGATACGGAGGCCCTGTCCCTCCGATGCATTTCCAGCATCACACCTGTGCCGAACATCTCACGGGCTCTTCAGCCCATCAGCAGTGTCCACATAGATGGAACACTACTGATGGGTGAACACGGCTGATGGGCTGCACTGAACATCTCACAGGCTCTTCAGCCCATCGGCAGTGCTCCATCTATGGGAACACTGCTGATGGGCTGAGACGTAACCAAGTGAATGCTGAGAAACGACGCCATTAAGAGACCTAACCAATTGAGTGCTGAGAATCAGGTCATGAAGAGACATAACTAAGTGAATGCTGAGAAAAGAGACATAACTAAGTGAATGCTGAGAGCCAGGTCATGAAGAGACGTAACCAAGTGAGTGCTGAGAAACCAGGTCATGAAGAGACGTAACCAAGTGAGTGCTGAGAAACCAGGTCATGAAGAGACGTAACCAAGTGAATGCTGAGAGCCAGGTCATGAAGAGATGTAACCAAGTGAGTGCTGAGAAACCAGGTCATGAAGAGACGTAACCAAGTGAGTGCTGAGAAACCAGGTCATGAAGAGACGTAACCAAGTGAATGCTGATAACCAGGTCATGAAGAGACGTAACCAAGTGAATGCTGAGAACCAGGTCATGAAGAGACGTAACCAAGTGAATCCTGAGAACCAGGTCATGAAGAGACGTAACCAAGTGAATGCTGAGAACCAGGTCATGAAGAGACGTAACCAAATGAGTGCTGAGAAACCAGTTCATGAAGAGACGTAACCAAGTGAATGCTGAGAACCAAGTCATGAAGAGACGTAACCAAGTGAGTTCTGAGAAACCAGGTCATGAAGAGACGTAACCAAGTGAATGCTGAGAACCAGGCCATGAAGAGACGTGACCAAGTGAATGCTGAGAACCAGGCCATGAAGAGACGTAACCAAGTGAGTGCTGAGAAACCAGGTCATGAAGAGACGTAACCAAGTGAATGCTGAGAACCAGGTCATGAGGAGACGAAACCAAGTGAGTGCTGAGAAACCAGGTCATGAAGAGATGTAACCAAGTGAGTGCTGAGAACCAGGCCATGAAGAGACGTAACCAAGTGAATACTGAGAACCAGGTCATGAAGAGACGTAACCAAGTGAGTGCTGAGAAACCAGGTCATGAAGAGATGTAACCAAGTGAATGCTGAGAACCAGGTCATGAAGAGATATAACCAAGTGAATGCTGAGAACTAGGTCATGAAGAGACGTAACCAAGTGAGTTCTGAGAAACCAGGTCATGAAGAGATGTAACCAAGTGAATGCTGAGAACCAGGCCATGAAGAGACGTAACCAAGTGAATGTTGAGAACCAGGTCATGAAGAGACGTAACCAAGTGAGTTCTGAGAAACCAGGTCATGAAGAGATGTAACCAAGTGAATGCTTAGAACCAGGCCATGAAGAGACGTAACCAAGTGAATGCTGAGAACCAGGCCATGAAGAGACGTAACCAAGTGAGTGCTGAGAAACCAGGTCATGAAGAGACGTAACCAAGTGAATGCTGAGAACCAGGTCATGAAGAGACGAAACCAAGTGAGTGCTGAGAAACCAGGTCATGAAGAGACGTAACCAAGTGAGTGCTGAGAACCAGGCCATGAAGAGACGTAACCAAGTGAGTGCTGAGAAACCAGGTCATGAAGAGATGTAACCAAGTGAGTGCTGAGAACCAGGTCATGAAGAGACGTAACCAAGTGAATGCTGAGAACCAGGTCATGAACAGACGAAACCAAGTGAGTGCTGAGAAACCAGGTCATGAAGAGATGTAACCAAGTGAGTGCTGAGAACCAGGCCATGAAGAGACGTAACCAAGTGAATGCTGAGAACCAGGTCATGAAGAGACGTAACCAAGTGAATGCTGAGAACCAGGCCATGAAGAGACGTAACCAAGTGAGTGCTGAGAAACCAGGTCATGAAGAGACGTAACCAAGTGAATGCTGAGAACCAGGTCATGAAGAGACGAAACCAAGTGAGTGCTGAGAAACCAGGTCATGAAGAGACGTAACCAAGTGAATGCTGAGAACCAGGTCATGAAGAGACGAAACCAAGTGAGTGCTGAGAAACCAGGTCATGAAGAGACGTAACCAAGTGAGTGCTGAGAACCAGGCCATGAAGAGACGTAACCAAGTGAGTGCTGAGAACCAGGCCATGAAGAGACGTAACCAAGTGAGTGCTGAGAAACCAGGTCATGAAGAGACGTAACCAAGTGAGTGCTGAGAACCAGGTCATGAAGAGACGTAACCAAGTGAATGCTGAGAACCAGGCCATGAAGAGACGTAACCAAGTGAGTGCTGAGAAACCAGGTCATGAAGAGACGTAACCAAGTGAATGCTGAGAACCAGGTCATGAAGAGACGAAACCAAGTGAGTGCTGAGAAACCAGGTCATGAAGAGACGTAACCAAGTGAGTGCTGAGAACCAGGCCATGAAGAGACGTAACCAAGTGAGTGCTGAGAAACCAGGTCATGAAGAGATGTAACCAAGTGAGTGCTGAGAACCAGGTCATGAAGAGACGTAACCAAGTGAATGCTGAGAACCAGGTCATGAAGAGACGAAACCAAGTGAATGCTGAGAAACCAGGTCATGAAGGGACGAAACCAAGTGAATGCTGAGAACCAGGTAATTGAAACTGAATCCTTGAATGCTGAAAACCATAAAGTCAGGGAAAGCCAGTATTACATGAATTATTATTCAACCTCCCTACAAAGTGTAATGCACAAAGACCAATTTCCAGGCTATACGAGCCAGTATGGCTCTTCAATTTCATATAGCCCGGAGATTAGCCAATAGGAGATGGCCTGGCTTTCCCCACTGGCTTTTATGCAGTGACAGCATGGCTCTCAGCGTGGCACTCCCTCATCACAGGAAAGACACAGTGACAGCCATGCTTCCAGTGCATGGCTCTCAGGGTGGCACACCCTCTCATCATTGGAGCATGAAGTTGAGATCTATATGGCCATGGTTGTCAGCATGGCGCTCCCTATTTACTGGAGTGCGTGCTGACAGCCGTGCTGTCAGCACAGCTCTCCACCTTGACTGGGCTGCACCTGACAGACGAGGCCCGTGCATGAAAACGAGCTTCCCGCTCCACCCACTCCTTACTTTCTTTGGGTGGATGAAGGGATGAAGGCCCTCCTGCCAGCGAGCACCACTCTCATCCTGCCTGGGTTACAGCTCACAGACATGGCCCGAGCCTGTAAAATCAACACCCCGCCCTCGCTACTTACCTTGTTACAGTGGGGGGGGCAGGTGGATGCCCCCCCATGTTGGCTGCAGCCTTTGCCATGCTGCACATGGTAACGCGGCTCGGCTGCTAATTAAGCCATGCCCCTTTTCCTCAGCACGTTTGGACGTGGTTGCTGGGACTTCCTTTTTTAAAAATAAATATTAATTTTTTATGTTTTTAGGGACATAATACACCAGGCCCTTACGTGTCACAACGGCCTGATGGTCATTGTGGCTCCGTTGGAGACAAGGGAAGCCGTACGTGGCTGCCACGACGTTTATGCAGAAACTGCAGCAACAGTCTAGTTGTTTTCAACATGGCCCCTACTGGGTGCCGGCCTCCTACGTCAGACTTCCTGAGATGTTGGGCCAGCACGTTGCAACCCTGTTGCTCCCGCTCAGGCGACGCTGTTGTCTTTTGCTTCCTCACCTTCTGCTACTTTTCCTTGCCATTCTCTCTCCAGTCTGTCCCCTTTTCATTGCCTTCGTATTTTCCTTCCATTTGGATTTCGTATTTCCTACTGTTTGGATTATCTCCCGTTTGCCTGCATCCTTTTCCTCTGCATTTCTCTGCCTGCTGACCTGTTACTTTGGTTCACCATCCGGATTGGGTTTTCCCCTGATTTGTGGGATTCGTTCTGGACTCCACCTTGCTTCATCTGTTTATTGCTGTAGTGGGCTAACAATGTGGCTTTCGGACAGGTTCGGCCATACTTCTACTCCGACCGTCTGCACTCCCGTAAGAAGACCTCCAAGGTGCTCGGTGCGCCTGGATTTACGGTACCATTACCTGTTACAGATGACATTCCTGAGATTCCATCATACAGGGAGTTATGGGCCCTGAAGACCTTGTTAAACATCCTTGCTGCGCTCAAGCCTTTAACTTGGTCTTCAGGGCCCATAACTCCTGGTACGGCCCTCGGGCTAGGTCTATAAAGCTGAATTAAAAACTCCCCATTAATGAACCCACGCTTACATGGCCAGATCCACTCGGTATCCACAAGACTAGAAACTGAATTTGGATTCGAGACCTCGAATCTTCCCTATCGTTGTATCACACTCGAATTCGAGTAACATTTATTCTATTATTGCTTCTGCTTTTGGGATTAATCCATGGTTATAGATTCCTGAGTTTTGCCTTCAGGGTCACTCCTATTTTTGCGAGGCTTGGAGGTCTGTTTTTTTTGTATATGAACTCCGTTCCTCTGTTGATTAAAAAGACGATCCTCTCTTAATATCGGGATCGGAATGCAATCTGATGTAGGGATCTCCCTGATCCGTGTTTATCTACTCAGGTCAAAAATGTCATTTTTTGAATGCTGACTGCGGACTACGGAACGACTGCTGCGGTCGTCAGCGTTAGGGAGGTGGACAAGGAAATTGCTTAGACTTTCGGATTCGGGACATAGCAAGGAAAAACCTGCTCGACTCCATGACCCTGATAGATGGGAGTTTTTTCAGCTCTGTTGGGGCGACCTCCTATTCCTGAATACTAGAGATTCAGCCATTTTCAACAAGAAGAAATCAGACCGCACACAAAATAGGTGTGAGTCTCCAGTCCTGAAGAAAGTGGTGACATTCATCTCTATACCACTGAAACCGGTCGGCTTCTTTCGTGACCTGAGTAGATAAACACGGATCAGGGAGATCCCTACATCTGATTGCATTCCGATCCCGATATTAAGAGGGGAACGTCTTTTTAATCAACAGAGGAACGGAGTTCATATGCAAAAAAACAGACCCCCAAACCTCGTAAAAATAGGAGTGACTTTTGACGACTAGTCATCTTTGACTATCATCGGTCTAGGTCCGATACCCTACATTTTAACTAGTTGCAAAATCCAAAAAACGCAAATAAAAAAGTTAATGTTAATTTGGAAAACAACACAGAAAACAAACCTAATTGTGTGGAACCCTGAAGGCAAAACTCAGCAGACCCACATGGTTACATGTCTTTATACCAAAGTAATTTATAAAGAATGCACATATATCGAATATTTTATATAGAACATTTTTATAGTGAATGCACTTTTTTTGGGGAGGGATTCCTCTCGACAGTCCCTGCGCCTCTTGCAGCTGCAGCATCCACTCGACAGTCCCTGCGCCGCTTGCAGCTGCAGCGTCCCAGAAGATGCTCTGTCGACTGGCGCAGGTACATAATCTGTGAGGCAACTGTCGCAACCAACCGAGCTGTCCCCTGGTGCCCCGAATGAGGTTGCAATGGGGCAAGTTGCAAAGGTTTAGCAAGTACATACGTGGACAATAAGTAGCATGAATGCCAAAGTGTCCAGAGTTAAAAAGTTCCAATTTCCTTTCTTTGTATATTCACATTATTTATTAGAATTGTTTCGTATTCATTGCACTGTCCTTGTGATACATTGCTGTCTTCCAATAGTGTGCCCAGCTGGAAAGTACATTAATGGGCAAACAAAACCGAACCACATATATACCCATGCGTGTATCCTGGTGAAAAAGACCATGTTCTCTTCCTTTGCGCAGCTGCTAAGATGCATACTGGGGAAATAAGTGGCATGCAATCCCAACCTTTCTTAATTAAATAGTTGGCGTAATTGACAGACATGTTTCCTACACATTGGTGTATGTGCATGGTGGAACATTTTAGATTTTCTGATACTTTGCCATCTGGCAAAGGGCAGGTCATACACATGTGTGCCAAATGCGCCATTATGTAATTTGCATAACTTGCTAGAAATCCAATGGAGTTCCTAATTTCTAATTAACAGGACCATACACTGCCCCAAACATCAAAGGAAAACCCCAAATCCCTTCTGTAAACTGGTCTTCACATGCTCCACGTGGTGACCAATGTTACTGATGGAAAGGTGCCCCACTTCCTCTAAATATCCCAGAAGGCAGCTCAGAGGAAAAGCCCCAAACCCTTCACTAAAAGCTATTTTTATTTCTAACCACTTTTTGACCCGGTGTGCCCTAAAATGTATTATTTGCCTCTATGTTGCATAGGAATTTCTAGTGGGTGAACTCCCAAAATCCCAGTGAAGTCATCTGATCTTTTAATCCTATCGTTTTCTGTCCAGAGTTACTTAACAGGTCTGGTGTTCTTAAAAATACATTTACCCAAAATGATCTGAAAATTCCTTCGGGAGGAATCCTAACATCCACATAGAATATTTGTTTTCAGTGCTCCAACTTGTGACCACTGTTTCTGCCCAAATTTGTAAGTATCCTGAACCCTTTTTGGGAGAGAACGTCAAGCCTTCTGTAAAGTGTAGTTGCTGCCATGTTTATGAACAATTTTACCAGCCTCCTGTGTCTAACTATGGCCCGTTTGCCACTTAATTTCCTAAACGTTCCATGCAAGCACCACTTTAGGATTGAATTGAGTTAAAGGTGATTACGCATTGCATGAACGAGAAATGCACGTTGCATTGTGCCACCGGATGACCGTCCGGGTATTCTATCAATGTTCGGGTGCTGCTCACCATTACATTTGATGCACGCATTTCACTCATTGCCTACAAAAGGTTGGGAACCCCTGCAGTCTAGCACATTTGTGCATCTCATTGTCACTCCTGAATCTACAAATAATACTGCAAAAATGCTCCTTGCTCAAGACACTGCGAATGTTTGTCAAAAAGATGCACAAAGTGTCCATTTATGGGCGCATCTGGCAGATGTGCACATTTCATGCTCAAACGGTGTTCAGCATGTACACCTCACCGAAGATGCGCAAATAAAATGTGCCCAACTACCCTCAAACACTCAAGCAAACCAGGAAGCTCTCCCCAAACTACATACAGCACTCTGTTTCTAAGCTAGGAAATACCACACAGAGGCATTCTCAGAAAAGGGATGGCATCCAAGGACGATGAGGGGAAAAGAAGAGGACAAAAGTTGGCATGCAATCAACGTTACACAGGAAAGAGCTGGAAGTCACACTTAAGCAATATTACCCGAGTGGGGGCATTGCCAGGCCAGGTAATGCCACGGGGCAGCAGTTACAAGCCCGTGTGAAGCCAGGGCTTTAACGTAAGCCCCGGGCATTACCAGGCCCTGCCATACCTCCCTGCTCAGCTAATATTGCCAGGCGTCTATGGTGTTGACGCAACTTTTTAAAAACAAATCCGACATGGTTCGGGGAGAAGGGAACTATATGCAGTCCCTTCTCCCTTTCCATGGCAGCCAGTCACGTGTCATGGAAGCGCTGGGTACACTACTGTTCCCAGCACAGGCGAGGGAGAAGGAAGCAAAAGGGAAGTGGGGCCAGGGGGAGGACAAAATAAGTAGAAAAGGGGAGTGGAAGAATGAGGACATGGGGATCACTTACCTAACCCCCGGCCAGGGGAAGTTGGTGGCCTCCCGCTCTTTGGAGGCTCGCAGCGGGGGCTTTGGCGTGAGGTAACCCTCCATTCTGAGCCTCATCATTGGCTGGGAGGACTAAGCCACGCTCCGGCGGGTACTAATAAACTGTACGGCGGAACATGAACATCCACTTTTCAGCTTGCAAGATGGACGCCATTATTGCCATCAGACATGTCCTAAAGGCTGAACTCAAAAGCAATGCCCATGCGCTTTGTGTTGCCACACTCAACCTCAAAGAAAAAAAGTGCTGGGGTGTCGTGGAGAGCCAGACCAATGAAAATATGGCTGAACCATGGTGGCAAGGGGGGGGGGCCCACTTGCTGATAACACCTTAAAATCGGAGGTGGAGGAAGCAGTAGCTGTCATTCTGCACACCCTGGCTGTAGATGGCAAAGGTAATCCAGATACAGGAACACCTGTGGCAGGTAAGGCCATCAGTATTTCATGGATCTGTCTGTGTGCATATGTATTTGATGTGGAAAGTGCATATTTATGCAGCGTGCAAGTGCAGAGGAGTGGGCACCCACATTGCGTAACTAATGTATGTACCCCACATAGCATGTGTGGTAGAATATAAGTCACAGGTGGGTCCCTTTCTAGCCCTGCATGCTCCGTTCCCAGACCTGATAGAGCACACACATGTGAAACTGCAGATTCCTATCATGACATGTCAGCACATGCACCATGTGTATTCAAATATCAGCCAGAATGCATGTAATAGGGCATTGATAGTAACTTCCACAAGGGAATGCCAAAAGATGCATGGGCCTTTCCATGCACAGATGTGTAATGACAATTGAAATGGCAATGTGGCCAGACACAGGTTAAGGGGATTCCAGAGGCTTACCATTCCAAGAGCCAATATTTCAATAGAGCTGTTGTTGTGACACCTTTCTGATGGCATGGCATTCATCACAAGTAAAACTGCACATCTCACTCTCCAAGTAGGTGCTGTTCAGCACGCAACCACTATGATAGTGGGTGGCCCAGCATGCCATCACTGAAGGGGGAGTAAGGTGTGGAAGCATCAGGTGGGGCAGATGGGGAACACCAGGCACAGGAGTACCAGGACTGTGACACTCAACAACCCACCCAACACCCTGCCCCAAACTCACGCCTGGGCATACCCGTCTCACTCAGGGTGACTTAAGCAAAACTAAAAGTTGATGGCTGATGTTTTGAATTAATCATAACCACGGGCACTGCTCTGGACAACCCTTCAGCCCATCGTTGCAGGCAACAGAACTGCGGCTGCCTTAGAGGGCTATCTGGCTGCCAGTGTGACAGGCTCTAACAGTCACTTACCCAGCATCTCTTGGCTGGGCCAGCTTACCCAGTCCACTGCAACACATCCCTCAACACCATCAGCCCAACCTGGTGAAGCAGGGGTGTAGGGAAAAGCCCCCAATATAACAGCGAGAGGTCTGGTTCGGGGGAAATCCCCTCACACAAGAAATGGAAACGTCCAAAAATGTGACAAAACCAGCTGTTTATTAAGATATCTCAAACAGCGACAGATATGCACACTACAGGATTTCCAATGCCCTATCAACCGGTTACAGGCTTGTCATCATGTTTTAACAGGTTGTGACGTCAAAAATGAGACAATATACTACAAAAACTTAATGTAGGCTGGGGTTGGTTAGTGGGGCAATCTACATATAGAATCTATATGGGGTTAGTGCTCTGATTGGATAAACATAATCTGGTGACTCCACCTACCACCACCTCCTAAATATTGCAAGTAAAGGAATGTCAGATTAGTGCATTATAATTGGTCAGTGTAACAACTGGCGCGGGAGGCGAGTAGGGATTGGTCAGTGAGGGTCTTCTCAGCCTTGGCACCTTGGACGGTTACCAGCCCTTAAGCAACAAGTCAATGGGGGTCATTCCGAGGTTGGAGCTAAGTTCCAAACCATGCCGGTAACACTTTACCGGCATGGTTTTCCGCTCCATGCCATTCCAACCCCTCAGACCGTAAATTACGGCACCGTAAAATACCGTGCCGTAATTTACGGTCTATGGTAGCGCGCGCGACCCTCCATGCCGTAATTTATGGCATGACGTTAACCGGAGCTGATTCCAATTAAGGACCACACGTAAATTACGGCATCCCCAAGGCCGTAAAGTACCTTACCGGCACGGAGTACATACAGGCATCTCAGAGAAGGAGCAAAGAACCCTGAGCAGTGGTTCCTAGACCCACAGGTGCACACAATCAGCACAGGTGGACTCAATGCAGTCTGACACAGCCCAAAAGGAGCCCACCCACCCACCACAGCACCTCCCACACCAAGAAGACACCAATTGTAGCAGCATTACCGGAGCCGGAGGCCCTGCATGTAAGGCAGCAACCACAACAGCAACAACAACCACCACAGCCACCACCACAGAGGATACACAGGAGGAGAAGGAGGGTGCGACAGGCCCGGCATGCCCCACCGGCGCAGCCACCATTACCACGCCGGCAGCCCCCAATCACTCGCATCAGGGCCTCACCCTTCAACCTCACATCAGAGCAGTTCCACACCCTGTACCGGCCTGACCGGGACACCCTCACCACCATAGTGGACCTGACACATGACGACATAGTGAGCCTCATAGAAGTACACACTGCAAAACCCCCTGTTCTCAAGGTAGTGTCTGCACCCAACGTCCTTGCCACAGGCACATAGCAGCATACAGTGGGGCACAGGCATGGCATACCACAGGCCATATTTCCACAGATACTCAACCAAGTGCCGGATGCTCTCCTGAAACACACAAGGGACTACACATCCCTACCCAGGACACCCCAGGAGATATTGGATACATAAGTTGCCTACCATGCACTGGCAGGCATGCCAAATAGCATAGGTGTCCTCGACTGCACCCACGTGGAATTGAACTGCACACATGCAATGGTGGTGGCGTATCGCAACTGCAAACAATACCACTCCATGGACGTCCAGATGGTATGAAATGCCATTAAAGACATCACACATTGCGGTGCCCAATACCCCCGATCAAGACATGGACCCCTGGTCCTGCGCAAACCCACGCTACCACGCTAGATGGAGCAACATGCTGGCCAACGTGCCTGGCTGCCTGGTGAGTCACCTGATTGGGCCATGGCAGCGCATTGGTGCCATGATTGGGGTGGATGCATACCCCAACTTGGTGGGAAAGGGGGGGTGTGCACACTACACCTGCGAGGGAATGTCGACGCCAGTGCACGATGTGCACCCCACAGAACACAGTGCCCCAAGGCAATCAACATGGCACATGACTGCCTAACCTCCCAGCGATGCCAGAATGTAGAAAACACAACATTACTCGTCCGACAGGTAACCTGGCCCAATACCACAACACAAGCACCACTCATCTGCGGACCACACACACCGTAAGGGCATCCAGCACCATGCACTGCATATGCACTATCTCGCAGCCTACTGCATCCCACCACACAAGACAGACGTCCCCGGGAGTGCATAGAAGTGAGCCCAACAGGGATACCGCAGCGTGTCCCTGGTTCCGCACACCCATAGCTGTGGTGCAAGTCAACATGGTACTGATCAGTGCAGCAAGACAAGTATGCTACTGACTACAGTCAACACCCCCTGCCACAAATTCACACAGAACCCAACACATCAATGATTTCAGGCCAACACTGCTGCACGCATATACGGTGCACGTGCAACAAGATGTGGGTGCACGCCATGAGCCATCTGGAATAAGCTACCCCTCCATCATTCCATGGCACAGGACACATAGCCGGGCCATGGATGGGGTTGATGCAATCAGGGACATGTGTGTATGGCCAGGTATCACCAGCTGCCATGCAAGACCGCTACAGTTCCCCACCCTCAATGTACAAACACTTACCTTCATTCCCCTTCAATGCAGGTGATGGTGGCTACCCTTGGAAGCCGTGGTTCATGACCGCTATCCGCAACCCACAGAACAGGCATGAGGAGGACTACAAACGAGCCCATACCCGTACACGGGTGGCCATAGAACAGACATTTGGCCTGTTGAAGGCAACATTTTCTTGCCACAGCCGTTCGGGTGGAGCACTCATCAACAGCCACGTGAAGGTTGTCAGGATCACCATGGCATGTGTAAAGCCGCACAATACGTGCATCCGTCGGAACGTGCCACTGCCCCCTGACCTGGAACTGCTACCACCAGATGATGATGAGGGGGTGGAGTAAGATTTGGCAGGACAGCATCACGGTGCAGAGGCACAGGAGGGATGTGCCGTGTGGCAATCATTGATTGGACAATATTACTGACACTCAAGCCAGCTGAGGGTGTCAGGGTGACAGGGCATCGGGCACTGGTTGTGGGGATGTACTGTGAGTCATTAGAAGACACATGCACATTGAACAATGTCCACTCTGATATTTGTATGCACAACCAGTGTCCGATGCCCTGTCATCCTGACACCCTCACCCCCCCCAACTCCCATACACACCCTCACCCCTCTCCCCCCAACTCCCATACACACCCTCACCCCCTCCCCCCAACTCCGCAACACTAGTCCCGTGTAGCACAATGAGTCCACAGGTGCCAGCATTGCCTATTCATCCATGCTCCCAGGGCCCGGGGGGGGAGGGCATGTTCCTGCGCCGCTGGGAACGCAGCGAGCGGCGCACCGGACTTGCCGGGGTGGGGCGACTGGTTGAGGGGGTGTCCTCCTGCTGAGTCACATGGATGGGATGTGCTGCCACAAGGGCGTCTGCAATGTGTCCAAGTGCCTCACACACACGGTTGGTGCCTTCCGTGAACACCTGACGCATTTGCCTGAGCTCCTCCATCAACTCCAACCTGCCCTGGCGATATTGCTCATTGAACTCGGTATTGAGGGCAGTGAGCTGTCCTGCACGTAGTGCATCCTGGGATGGCGTATCATCCCTGCAGGGGATTGGGGCAGCATGCCCTGACAGGGCCTCAAATGGGGTACTGGGCGCGGAATCTGCGTCTCCCGGTGCTTCTCCACGTGCACTTCGCACTGGTGTGTCACCCTCCTCTGTGTCACTGCATGACACCTGGGGGACATTGCAGGGCTCGGGGTGTGTACAGTGGGGTAGTATTCCTCCTCTGACGCCCCACAAATTGACAAGGGGCTGTCCACGATTTGCAGAGGGGCCGTGGCTGCCACCTCCCCAGAGATGCTGGAATCCTCAGACCGTGGTGTGGCGATATTTGCAGGCGCAGGTGCAGTGAGGGATGGGGGTGGTGCAACCTCAATGTGCCTCTGAGGTGCTGTGGTGGTTTGGCCCTTCCTGGCCAGTACGCATTGGTCCCTGCCTTTGGCACTGGATGTGGTGGGACAGCTTCTCTCTGGCTCATCGCCCTCATGCTCACTGCCTGTGGGTGTAGAACAAAGGTACAACATGAGTGGTTGTGTGGGACGCAAATGTCATTGATGGCAGCATTCACATATCAGTCATTTTGGGTTGGTGGCATTTTGGCCGTTACTCCATCACTGGATTGTACGCATGTGTCGGATATGTACGCAGGTGTGGGAGTCACTAATCCTGGCCTGGTCATGTGCAGTCTGACTCGCACACTGCCAAGCCTGCTGCACAGTGTGCTTATTGGGATGTGCCAGTTACTGCACTATGGTTGGTGGGCATTATGTGGTGGCACTTGTCCCTTGGTGGCAGTTGTCTTGCCATTATCAGAATGGGTGGAGCGCAGTATGACAGGGTGCATTGGACGGGGCCTGGAGGTGTATTCAGCATGCATTTGCCATTGGCGGTGTTGACTTTGGACACTCACCTGCATCAGCGGACGACGGAGCCCCACACTCCATTTCTCCGACGCCCTCGATTGCTTCTGTGCAGATCCATGCAGCGCATGTCTCCTCCCATGGCGCTAGTTTCAATGGTGAGCTTGGTCCACCTCCAGTTTGCAGTGCCTGGCTGCGATTGGTTGAGAGGAGGCTCCGCACCCTCAAACGCAAATCGTCCCACCTTTTGCGGCAGTCCCTGGGGGTGCGTGGGGTGGTGCCTACCGCGCTCACCCTTTGGGCAAGTTCTGCCCATATTTGTTTTTTCCAGACAACTGCCTCTCTGCGCATGTCGCTACTGAACACGACATCTGCGTGTTCCTCCAGGTGGCCCACCATGGCCTGCAGCTCTTCGGGGCCGAAGCACTGCTTGCGGAGGCGGTCCTCTGACTTCTTAGGTGCTTTGGGCATGAGGTAGTGTGGGCCTTTTCCAAGGTTCAGGTTCGTCCCAAGGTTGCTGCCTGGAGAGGATGGCAATGGATTGTGTTTTTAAAGATGGCCGCCACGCACCTTCCCGTTCCTGTGCAATGACGTAATTTCCGTATCCGTAAATTAGCGGTGACCGTAATTTACGGTTATTGTAAATTACGGTCACCGCTAATTACAGTCTGCAAGGCTTCGATGGCGCTGTTGGTAAGTACGTCTCGCTTCATGCCGGTAAGGGGTTTAACGGGGCCTTTAGCGGTATGCCGCTAGGGTATTTATCGGCATGACGGAAAGCTCGTGCCCGCGAGGTCGGAATAGCCTGTAAATAAGGGCGTGGTGCCAGATCGGACTCACTCTTTCCGCCATGCCGGTAAATTCCGATACTTACCGCCGACCTCTGAAAACAGCTCCAAAGGCCCTGTCTGGACCAATCAGGTTACCATCTCCGATCCTCTAGGCCTTGAGTTTAGTACATTTATATTTCATCCTAGTATTATTTTGTATCGTCTTTCCTAAACTGGATGGGAGCAAACGTCTCTGTCTGGTCCGAATGAATAGGCTTTGTCCCTCAGTCTCAGAACACGTGTGTAGAGACCACTGGCTTGATTTTCCTGCTTAACATTTACAAGGATTTTTAGTATTTATTCATGCAGGTGACAAATCTAATAAGACTGTTTCTAACGTCTGCCTTTGTCTGTATCATTGAGTGCCTATGTAAAACTCTCCCTCCCTTGATAGCCTTGGCTGAAACATATACACCGGCTGCATGAACAGTCCGGTCCGCGCTTTCCTGCTAAATCAGCAAGTCAAGCCTCTACCTGCGTTCTCGTGCCTTCTAAATGCTTTCCATTCACTTCAATGCAGCTGTATCTTCCATTTTGATTTTCATGGCTAGCGATGTTAACTGTGTTCAGCGTTAAGCAAGCTTCATGTCTTATTAGTGTGCATCTTGTGTTTTGGAATAGCAAAAGAGTATATGTCCTCTATCTACATGGGTCAAAAGCATGTTCTTGGTGTCTTAGAGAAGTTTAATTTAGGTGTCTGCGTAGCTGCATGTAGGGATGCATGTGTGCTTCATATATAACTCATCTACGTCCTTGGTCTTAGTGGTGATGTCATTGGCTCTCTACACAGTCACAGTCAGTCCACTTGCTCCATCGTCTGCAAGTTCATCTCTCTACCACATCATCAGGATATTGTCTAAATGGTTGTCTGAGTGAATAGTGTTTCCTGCATCTGCGATACAGTCAGTGGAGTAACCTTGCTGAAAATGTTGGGGGGGACATGACATCTGAAGAAAAGGTGCCCCAGCCAAATGAATGGGGACAAAATGGTGTGCCATGAAAGTTGGGGGGGACAAACCACCTGTCCCCCCTAAAATTATGCCCATGGATACAGTGGCGATGGAGAGGAGGGGGCCAGGAACGATGTACACCTGTCATTTTGGTTCCATTTTGCCATGCAAGAGTGGCGTTGTTATTTTGCAGCAATATTATCATATGGAACCTGTAGGGGACACCCCCGCAACCCACCATTTTCTTTTTTTTTAAGGGAGTGGGGGACACCCCTGCAACCCCTGCTCCCATTTGCACCACATATTGTCCCCATATATAATGTTGCCTAAGCCATTTCCCAGCGACTATATGTATGGCGACATATACATTATACATGGGGATAATATTACCAGATACCGTCATTTCTGTATCATTTCTGTATCACCCGGATGAGGGAGGGACGGGAGCGACAAAGTCCACATTCATATGTCCCTCTTCACTCTGAAAGGAGATGGCCCAGCTAGGAAGGAGCCATCCCTGAGATGAAACATTCTCCATATGTATTAATTACTCTGTGTACTGTGAGAAACGTGAGGGTATTTTTCACTCCTATTCCCCATATATCCTCTGCGCAGTTGGCCAGGGAAAGGCCATTGCACTTGGATCCCGACCCTAGGGTGGACAAGTGAGGAAGGATCACCTGGTTGGAGGGTTTGTGAGGACTGGGAGGGGGATGCCCTTGGGAAAGACATAGTATCCCCCTGTTCCTACCAATGACCAACCTAACACTTCCCCCTTCTTCATGGGGTATTATAAATCAACTCCCCTGACTTCCTCATACATAACTACAAAATGTACTGAGACGAGGAAGAGGCAACCGGGAGTAATGCTGACTAGTTGCTTTCACCGCTCTGGTACTGGGATGAGGAAGAGACCTGCTGAGAACAGTAGAGGCCAGGCATGCCCCTTAATGATGGCCAGGCAGGGCTAATTGTGAACTCGCATGTGCAGCCTGTTAAGGGACTGCAGGTGTATAGACATTTCCACCAAATGAGAGTGAGAGAGGAAACAGTGACAGGAACTGTGGCAGTGAAATTGCAGCAGCAGAGAGGCCAAGAGAAACAGCAGGGAGCTGTCTCTGTGGAGCACGCCTATGCTTCAGGGAAGAGAGGCCCGGAAGCTGGGGCTCTGTGGAGCTGAAGGAGCCTTGAAAGGGTAGCCATGTTGGAAGGCTGCCCCTTTTTCTATTGCTCAAAGTGTTCGTTCTCCTGGGACCAGAAGCCGACCCATGAGTGCCTGGGGGGCAGAAGGTTAAGCTCTGAAGCAACAACCAGAAGGCTGGGATATCTGTGCTGCCGGAACTCGGATCAAAGCAACTGGTGAGTTTCTAAGTGAACAGAAACCCGCCATGCAACTGTTTGATCTTACACGCAAGGTTAATTTGTATCAGAGTGGTCGCGTGAATGGTGAGACACATTTTCGAAGGTCTCTGATCCGAATCATTGCAAACCAGGGAACAATAGGACTTCTTCATCTTTAAACAAGTATGAATACTTTGTTACGGAGTGGTTGCAGAAGAAAGCACGTTTTCGAAAGTCTCAGAGTGCTGGGCATATTTAAAGGAAAATTACAACGAAGTGAATTGAAAATAACAACAGAGTGATTTATGTGAAAACCTTTTAACATTATTGAATACCAAACTGAAAACAAAGCTTGATAAATGTATCTTCACATTCTGAACACCGCACTGAGAGAAGATTGTTTCCTATGAAGATTCTAAAGAAATTAAACTTTACCATTTAAATAAATACAACGTATGCCAAGTCCAAAAGTGAAGCTGAAATTACAAGCAACGTTCATATGCATTGAACCTACAAATCACTTAAATGTTAAATCAAGGAAACCAATGCATATTGAACTCTAAGGTGAATAGAACTTTAACAAAGCCAGCGAACCCACTGAGTATTGCAATCCAAATTGAATGGAACTTTGGAGATGAACTTTAAAAAGTGAATGAAAACAAGCTACTATTTCCAACCAAGACATTTTGTTGTGCAAAGCCTAGCCATATGCAGAGGGTGCAAGTGTGGCGCAGAACATTAAGAAAATTGGGAAACCGCATCATATCGCTACATCATTCAAAGTATAATTTGGGGAAAGGAACCCTGAGGTTTGAACTACTTAGTGACTTAAGGACAGAGCATCAGGATGTTTTGTGTTTTGAAGTGTGTTTTGGAATTTGGGGAAGGGAACGCTGAGTACTAACCGTAATTACTTTGGAACTTAAGGCAATCCTGAAACTTTTGTTAGAACTGCTTCATACTTGGGGAAGGGAGCTGATAGAGAGCTGCGAGCTGGACAAAGCTCCGACCTTATGCTGAGCACTATTTTGTTGGTTGCTGACATCCCTACGCGTTGTATAAGATTAGTTGTGAGGGCAGGTATAGATTTTGGACACAGACAGAGTCCAAAGTTGAACTTGTGGGCTTTGACTTTCTTTAGTTTTGATTTTGTAGGGAAATCCCACCATTGCATAGGGCAAGAAGGGCGTTTTTCCATCCAGCCATTTAAGTTAATAAAAGTGTTTACTTTGGACTTTGAATATGTTGTCTGTGTGTTACTCCAAGATGCCCTCACGGTCCTTATACATAGGTTTCTGTTCTTTATGTCTCGTTATCTTGATGCGTGCATTTAGTGCCTGGTAGTTATGTGTTTTGTTTTATAATTATTCATGTCTGACGACAAGGCAAATACTGCAGCTGACTTGTGCATCTCATTTGTGATGGGGATAGGTTGCCTAGGAGATGGGGGTATATCTTCATCATTTCACTGGTGATATCAGGGCCTATTGATTCAAGAACATTGATGAGTGATGTGTACATCAGTATAGAAGTACTGTAGGATCATTATGGGGTTCCTGAAAACCTATCATGCAGTCCACCCTGGAGTCATCACTTGCTTATATCTTGGGGGGAGGGCAGTCATCAATGGTGTCCTTACATTTTCCTGGTGCACCCCTTCGTCTTTTAGAAGGCATTTGAGGGCGCTAGTTGGAACTAAACTTGCTGGTCCTGAAGAAGGTGGGAAGTTATTGAGGAGCCACCAAACCCGGTCGACCTACATGGGATATCCTTTATTAGTGTTTAGAAAGGGATCCATGTGTACAAGGAATAATTGTTTGTCTGGCCATGCATATCATGGGTGATCATTATTAAACATGTACAACAGTAATTGAAGAGCCCACACTGGGATGAGGCTCCAATAAATGATGAAATCCATGTTCTACTGCCCCCCCCCCCACATCCCCCTCCCCGGTGATGCCATGAGCTGATCCGCCTTAACGTTTTAATTTCTTTAATTTTTGGGGGGGGGTCCTTTTTTGGGGGGGTCCCCCCAACCCCCTTTTTTTCTAAAAAAAACCCTTTTTTCCCTAAACGACAACCTAAAAATATATATATATAAATAAAAAAAATATTCGACCATTTGGCTTTCGACCAAATGGTGTCGACCATTTGTCCTGTCGACCTTTTTCTTTCGACCAAATGACTGGACACCGCCTGTGATATTGTGCCGTCAGTCCGATAAGGTTGAGGGAGTTACCACTGTGGTGATCTTGATGCCCATTGGTTGTGTTTTCCCTCCATTACCACTGATTGGCTGAGGCTACACAGGGAGGAGGAGAATCCCTGAGCACTCGTGGACCTGCCACATGGCGTAAGGGTTTTTCGGATGTGATCTGCCCGCAAAAGTTTTGTTCATGGGCAGACTGCCTGCAGTAAAACTGCTTGGGTCCCCTTTTTGACCATTCATTGAAAACAGGGGCCCAAGCAATTTTTGTCCACCGCCTCCCCGAGGCATCCCCGCAACCCCCGCTCTTCATGTTCAGGTAAGTAGGTCAAAAGTCAAGAAGTTAAAAACGTGCAACTATAATTAGGTAAAAAAGACCTAACAAACAACAACAAAGGAGCAAATTGGGTATTACGGGGATTTTGCCCAGTAAGCCTCTGCTTGGGTTGTTTCCAGAGGCAGCCATGGGGTTGGGAAGGAACAGGCCTCCCCAACATAACTACTGGAACACTGTGCACTTTACACTTTGCGTTTGAACATGCATTTATTGTGTAAAGGTTGTGTCTCTAAGATGGGTGGAAGGGTCTGTGGATGGGTTTGTGTTGCTGTTGTAGAACGGGGTGGGGGGGTCTTGTATTGGAGGTGTCTGTTTAGAGTGCCTGTGATTGTGCAACCAGTGTTCTATTGGGGGGCGGGGGGGGGGGCTACATAAACAGCATACAGATGCAGGTTCATGGTCAGTGCCTCCTAGGTTACCCAGGGTCTCCCGGTTCAGGACCTCTGGGTGAGGGGCGGTGGGGAAACATGTGCATTATCACCCACCACCAGAAATATATATTTCCACTAAAACATGTCATCTGGCTTAAATCACCACCGCCAATTGACTATTCCTCGGTGGAATTTAGTGCTATTAGAGTGAAATAAGACGTTCTAATACGAATAACACAGTGATGTTCAGGTGATTTTTCAATGCAACAGAATCTCTCATCTTCTGCAAGTTTTGGAATCTATACCATCTTAACCACCAGCTTCCTGTTATGCAGTCCTGAGCCCACAGATGACATCACATGAATGGCATCAGAGATGACATCATGTATGATATCACATATTACATCATCAATGACATCAATGGATATCACAGAAAACAAACCATCAGAGTAAAACATTCAGTGTGCTCTATTTCCCAATGTGATGTCATCAGTGATGTCATACGTACTCTGTACCCATACTCCACACCTCACCACCAAAGCACCCCCGTATGGAAACTGGCGACTCTTCAGACTTGTTCCGAGCCATACCAAGGTACCCAAAGTAGCCAATGGGCCTGGACTGTCACCAGGGCCAGTTCCCACTGTACCCCAGTTGTGGGCCCACAGGTATATTACATCTCTTCCAGTGCACTCCACGTGCACCTATAGAATACATGTGTTCTGTGCCTTGAACTAGAGCCAGAGAATAGTCTCGAGTGTTTTGTTAGGCTATTTTCCAGCAACTGTAATGCCGCTGTTAATTCTTCCTTTGATATCATAACTGATGTCATATACACTGTTGTGTATATGTGTTCTTTAGCTAGGACCATAGGGTTTATACCCACACCAGGGGGGCGTTGGGCCATAAGCCATGGCCTGCGGCCATTGCCATTGCCCATTTTGCCCATGCCCTGCTTTGCTCCCAAACTAGGAAGATTAGCAAGGATAACTGTTACGAGGACGAGTATGAGGGACTGGAATGAGGAAGTGAAAGGGATACTGATAAGGAATAGGCACCATGACAAGGAATACACAATGCAATGAGGACGAGGGACTGGGATGAGGTAGAGGAAAAGCAACTGTGATGAGGAAGAATGGCTGTGATGAGGACGAGGGACTGGGATGATGAAGTGAAAGGGACACTGGTGAGGAATAGGCACCGTGACAAGGAATAAACACTGCAATGAGGACGAGGGACTGGGATGAGGTAGAGGAAAAGCAACTGTGATGAGGAAGAATGGCTGTGATGAGGACGAGGGACTGGGATGAGGAAGTGAAAGGGACACTGTTGAGGAATAGGCACTGTGACAAGGAATAAACACTGCAATGAGGACGAAGAGGGACTGTGATGAGGACGAGGGGCTGGGATGCAGAAGAGAGAATGTGATGAGGAAGAGGGACTGTGATGAGGAAGAGGGATTATGATGAGAAAGATTGACTGTGATGAGGTAGAGAGACTCTGATGAGGAAGAGGGGATATGAGGAGGAAGAGGGACCGAGACATGGAAAAGGAAGAGGAACTGTGCCAAGCAATTGGGACTGTGATAAGGAATGGCGACTTGGAGCGAGGAAGTGGACTGGGGTGAGGAAGACGAAAAGAAACTGTGATGAGTAAGAAGAACTGTGACAACAAAGTGGTTTCTGGACTGTGGTGAGAAAGAGGGATGGGGACGTGGAAGAGGAACTGATGAGGAAGTGTTATGATGATTATGAAAAGGGATTGCAACAAGGAAGAGGAAGAGGGACTGTGACAACCAGGGTGGACTGTGACGAGGAAGAGGGAGTGCGATGAGGAAAAGTGAATGGGACAAGGAAGAAGGAATGCAGTGAGGAAGAAAAGGAGGGACAGTGACAAGGAAGAGGGACTGCAAGAGGATGTAGGATTGAGATGAGGAAGAGAAACTGCAATGAGGAAGACTATGAATATGTTATAATTTAATTGTGTCCCCTCACCCCCCAATGAACCAGGTAGGAACTGGCTTGATATTTGAACACATACATTTTCATTGGCTGTGTCCTGCAGAAATGTTGCTATATATTGAGGACACATTGGGCCTCAATACCAGTCTGGCGGTAACCTGCCGGTGTCACTGGCGGGTTGCCGCGGATCGGGAAGTCAGGCGTGGAAAATGTTAGTCCCATTCCCATGGAGTCCAATAGGACTCCAAGGGAATGGGGACAGGGAAGCACCGGCACCATTGCTAACGCTGCCAGTGCTTCTGTGAAAACTCTGTGGGCGGGTGCCGTTCTGCCCGGCAGGTCGGACCTTGTGGGTGCAATGGCACCCACCCGCAGAGTTGTAGTGTGGTGGTCCGGAAAGGGTGCCGGTACAGTGCGACCGGCACCCTGAATTCCAGACCGCCACACTTGTAATGAGGCCCCCTGTCGACACAGGGATGGTGAGGGGTACAGTGGATGTGCTCTATGGGGCAGGGCCAGTCTTTGTGTCAGGCAGCTCAGGCAGCTGCCTGATGTCAGTCAGCCTCTAGGGTGGGCTGCACCAGCAGTCTGCAGTGCCAGTGCTAGAATACACGTGTAACACATTAGTTTCCTAACATTATAAAAATTAATGTGCCTGTTCATTTTTATAATGTTAGGAAACACACGTGTTACACGTGTATTCTACCACTGGCACTGCTGCAGGCTGCAGCGTCGGCCCTCGGGCAGGGCAATTGGCAAATAAATTAGCAACATTGGCCAGCACGTGCGGGAGTGCCCTCCTCTAAGCTATGCGCGCGCACTGACACTGACAGTGAAGTGAGGATTGATTGGGGCTGGCTGGTGTTGTCGGCCCGGCCATTACGGAAAAGAGGAGCAAGTGGGTCACTAAATCCTGAAGTTGTTCCCATCACAAGCACACACTGCCAAGCAGCTCTTGATGCCACCCGTTTCTGCATTTGATATACCAACAGCTAAACACAACCCGGAGAGGCAGTTCCTTCTGCATAGTCCATTTCTCTCCTAAGCTCGGGACAATGTTATTTACCATAATGGAGAATGTGAAAAAACGCAGGGCTGCAAGGCTAGGGTTTGGGGGTGGAGGGCAAAGCTCACTACGCTTGGGGTACACTGGAGATGCTGCTCCTGATACCCACAGTACTCCAAGTCCCTTGAAATGAAATTCGTCTATACACTGCACAATGTGCACGGGCCGCTGTTATTCAAGCAGCATGCGACTAGTAATTTGCAAAAAGTCAACTTAACGAGTCCCAAGAAAAGGTTGCCTTCCACCCTATAAGAATTTGATTGTTTTTGTTTTTATGTTGGGATGCTAGACATCGTTTTTCTTTGCAATCTTACAGTTTCATGGTGCTGTCGGGAGCTAAAATGAGTGATCACGGAGGAAACATTTAAGAATTTTGAGAGTTCACGAGCATGAGCGAAACAAACCCCAATACTCGAACTGCCATTTCTCTGCCGCGGTAATGCACTGCAGTGTGTTTCAATGTAAAGTCCACATTGTATTTTAGAACGCCACCTCTCCAACATTAACATTGAGAGCTATGTTGAATTGTACATGCTTGTCAACTCTCTGTATATGTTTAAAGTAGACTTTACCACTCGTATGGAGTAGTGATATTGTTTTCGTGTGTTCCTCCTAAATATATTTAACTTCCTGTGAAATATTTGATGCAATACATATTGCATAAATGCATGTATTTTAATGCTGAGATAGACGGGCTTGTACATCTATTGGTGGGTAGGTTGCTGGTGCTTGTTCTTGGAGGTTCGAGTAACACTGTTCAAGACTAGTTCATCACCAGTGTAGATCTGAGATTGTCGATTCTCTGACCTGAGTGACAGCAGCAAACTGGTCATTGTTCCTAAAAATGAAGAGCAAAAGCAGACTAACATAACCAGGCCTGTTCAGGTTTGACCCTCTTATTGCTGTTTTCTGAGGTTCATGAAATTCAGCAGATGCCAGCATTGACAATTATGTTAACTCATAGTCCCCACTCCCGCTGCTCAGCCCATGACAGATGCATGAGATCACAGGTCGGGTGTGGGTGGGGCGCCAGCGATGCTTCCCGCCTGGTGTGCAATCTGGTGTAAGACCGGCCCTGCTTTGGGGGATGCTGGCATTCTGGCAGACCTTGTAAGGGGACAGAGGACCAGGCTGCAGGGTCTACAACTGTTTCTTATTTTCAATGTCTTTGTTAATTTTTGCTGTCTGTGCATGCACTGATAAATGTGGTGGTTAAGCAGTAATACCAACCAATCAGTGGCCAGCATGCAAAAAGAAACATTGCCTTGGGGCTCACAGAAGGGATACCTCATTGAACCTTCATATGAGCCAAACCTTTCCAAGAGGGTACCTTGCATTGATAGACAAAATGGTGTGTATTCTCGGCAAAGGAAGATTTAAACAATGTAATTATTTAGTTGTACCCGCATTTCAAACAAACTTTAAAAAAATCAATTTTACAATCTTCATTTGTACAGCTCTTGGCTGGAGGTAAATCAGGTAACCCCCAACAGCAAAACTGTAGCTTAGCGGTACAGGAAAAGGGGCGGTAACAGAATTACCGCCACTTTTACGGGCACTTTCCCACACACCAAACATGTAATGACCCCAGATGTGTTTGGGAGCATTTCAGTCTTTGAAAAAAGCAGAAGTCGGCGAACACGCATCCTTAGAGAATTATATAGATTTTAAGATGATATGCAATTTTAGACAACAGTCTTAATTAGCTCGACGAGTGCATCCATGAATTCCAGCCCCTGCTTCTTTTTGCACCTCGTTTTGATTTTTTTTTAACTTGAATAATACTTTTTGAAAATGGCTTGTATATTCCAAATATCTGGTGTGCATATATGGTGGTGCATTTTTACCGCACTCATCCTTCCAAACAGACATTTCCAAATTCTGGCATGTTACAATTAAGTATACCAGACACACAATGTGATGAAACTTCAAATGGTTGTGAGCATTAACAGGACCAGTACTCCCTTCAGACGTTAGTGGGGCCAATTACTAGGGAGCAGCGATTTGCCCCTGAAATTATTCCCTATGGCAATGCATTCCCTGAAGGGGGCACTGGCTGAGGGATCAAAGGACCAACAGCCAGTATTTAAACCTATGCATGTGTCAGTGGCTAGTGTCCGTTAATCACAAGTGCCTGGGAGACCATTACAGAAACACATTGGTGGAGGGATGGGGTCCAGCCTTTGCCCACGAAGGTGCTGGGTGTGAAATTGGCAGCGATGGCATTGAAGACCTTGTCTGTCAATGTTATTTTTTACATTTCCATCCCCGTTTTAAGCCAAGCGTGGGCATCTGGATTTGGGGGTGTAACATAGCTGCTGACTGCATTGCGGTTTTCAATGCACCTACTTTGCGGTAGCACGCGGCATGCGCAGTGTGATGATGCTGCTGCAGAAGGAGCACCTCTCAGAGTGAATGCACTCATGAATCCAGGATACTCTCCGGGAGGCATCTCACGCACAGCTGGCGCAACCTCAGGTGTCGAGAAACTACCTATACAAGGAAGGATAGCTCAGGGGCAACGCATGTCTTTAAAGCAAGAGGTCGCAGAGCGACACAGTTTCGATCCCTGGGTCAGCGGTTAGAAAACTCTGGGTATTAAGCGCATTATAAATAACCAATTACAACAGCATTTGCACGGGCAGTTTCTCTTTTCAGAATCCCAGATAACATACTAGCACATGTTCCCCAAAATTCATTTTTTGGCAAAGTTACTTTGTCACCATGAAACCCAATGATGGGAACCAGCTATGTGATCACATGAATTTTATCATGTTTGATGTGAGTGATTTTGTGATGGTGTTGCAAGTGATTTAAGGATGCCATAAGGACCCATTGCTCCTGGGGGGTGAAGGTTGCATGGATCCCCACCGGGCAGATCTATGATTTTTGTGATTTTGCATGTGATTCCATCAGGGCCCATTGATGATGGGGATGTGTGGCCTGGATCCTTAGCAGGCACAGCTCATGATTTTGATGACTGTACGCATGATCCAGTCAGCACTCATCACCCCTGGGGATGTCTTGCATTGATCCTTAACTGGTACATCTCATGATATTTGTGATTATTGAACATGGTGATGTGTTGCGTTGATGCTTAACTGATGCATCTCATGATTTTGTGATTTTTCATATGATCCCATCAGCAATCAATGCTCCTGGGGGGTGGAGGTTGCATGGATCCCTAGCGGGCAGAGCTTATGATGTTTGTGATTTTGCATGTGATCCCATCAGGTCCCATTGATGGTGGGGATGTGTGGCCTGGATCCTTAGCTGGCACAGCTCATGATTTTGATGACTGTACGCATGATCCAGTCAGCACTCATCACCCCTGGGGATGTCTTGCATTGATCCTTAACTGGTACATCTCATGATATTTGTGATTATTGAACATGGTGATGTGTTACGTTGATGCTTAACTGACGCATCTCATTATTTCGTGATTTTGCATATGATCCCATCAGCAATCATTGCTCCTGGGGGGTGGAGGTTGCATGGATTCCTAGCGGGCAGATCTTATGATTTTTGTGATTTTGCATATGATCCCATCAGCACTCATTGCTCCTGGGGTTGGGGGGAGGGGTTGCATGGATCCCTAGCAGGTACATATCATGATTTTTGAAATTTTTACATGCAATGTCAACAACACTCATTTCTGGTGGGAATTCGCTTGCAAGGATCCGTAGTTGATATATCCCATGATGTTTGTGAGTTAAAACGGAAACCTGAACATCACTTCGAGCATTGGGGCTCATTTTCCAAGTCCTCGGAGCGTAAACAGTGGTGCTAAAGGCAGCTTGAAAGATATCACGCCTGCCTTAACACCTTTGTGTAAAGACTCTTGACTGCTTCTCCCAGACCTGCTGGTGCAATACTCACTCCTTCAGCAAAGTTTTCATGTTGCTTGAAACAAACCTTGTCAGGAGAAGGGAAATGAAGCTATGCTCTTCGATAGCCGGTTTCTGCAACGCTGACTCTCCAGATGTTTTGGACTCTGACTCCCATGATCCCTCACTAATGACTGTGCCAGCCAGGGGTGATGATATCGTAGTCTAGAACACATGCCGAGGCAATTGTTGCAAACCTCTGTTTGACTATAACAGCACTGCAACTACCTGTGCACTTACGTGTCGTCTTAGGCGAAGCATAGGTTTCTAAGTTTGGTCTTTCTCGGAAGGAATGTTTTTTGTGCCCGTTTTACCTTTTGCCTTCACCGTCCTCCAACTCTTGGCCCATCTCTTCAAAAACTCGTCACCCTCTGCTCTTGGTTTCCCGAAGTGATTTGTTTACAATTGGTGAACAAATTACCAATACGCAAAATGAGCACTGCTGGAAGAGTCGTCGTCATGGATACCCATCCGCCCTCCTCCTCGAAGATGTCTTTACCTCTACGCAGTAAGCAGACCTTCAGACACGCCGCCTGGAGAAGAGGGCGAGTATTGCTGGACAAAACTATTCCCCATTTTCATTCAGGTGGACAAGACACCCCTTGAATCTCCCTCAGTGCTCACCCATTCACAGGTCACCGCCAGGAAGGTTCCAGAACTGGAATGCGCTGACCCTTTGTGATTGTCGCTAGAGATGGAGGTTGCGAGAATCCCTCTGGCCAGGCCCTCAGAGAAGAAAGCAGAGCGTGCCTGTTCCTATCCTAGGCTCTGAGCACAAGGTAAGGGACCCTGCCCAGCAGAAGCTCGAAGATAAGACTATTCCATGAAACATGGGTCCACAAGGAGCTCTGAGGGAGACAACATTTGGGGAAACATGTCTTCACTAAAAGCTATGGGACAGGCAATATTTAAGGAAACACGTATCTGCCCGGCGTTTTAAGAGACAGCATTCAAGGGAAAGTATTCACCAGGGGTCTAATATAAATAACTACAGAAGGAAACATGTGCCTACTAGATGCTCTGAGAGAGACAATATCTAAGGAAAAAAATGTCTAACAAAAGCTCCGAGAGGAAATACTTTAGGAAACATGTTCCCAAGAAGTTTAAGAGGGACAATATTTAGAGAAAAGTGTCCATACAAAGATCTGAGATAAATATTTCAGGGAAACCCCGTCCACCAGAAGTTGAAAGATAGGATATATTTAAGGAAACATGTTCCCCAAACGCTGTAAAATAGACAATATTAATGGTATGCTGTGTTATGTTTTGATATAGCGCCTACTCACATTGTTACGGCCTTGAAGCACTGTGGGGTGGAAGGCCCTTCGGACGACCGTAGTCTGTGCAAACATGAAAATAAAAAGAGCGTTACATTGCATGCAAATAGTAATTAGAATTAGGTGACTATTCAATAACTAGCAGAGATGACTAGTTTAAAACATAACACAAATCATGCAGAGCAGTGTGTTCAGGTGCAGAGACAGCTGCTAGGCCAGTGACAATGTGACAGCTGGGCCAGATGTTTCGTGGGGCTCAGCCGTATTCCTTGGGTTACAGTGTAAGAGGGGGAATGGGCATTAGAAATAGCCTATCAACCCCTAGGGCAACTGTCTACACTTCAGGGCTCTAGTATACTTTACATGCAGATCACAAACACACTGACTAACATGCACTCACATGCAGATTACATGCACAATTACCATCAGGTTATTGCAGAATTTGTTTTTTCTCGCTTGGATACAAACATGATGGTGGCAATACATAGCCATCTATACCGTCTTCCCTGATATCGCCAATCTCCAGGACTACTGGTGTCCTTGGGAAAAACCACTAGCTCCCCATCACCCGAGTCCATGAACATCAATGACCCCGCCCGAGGAGACCGGAGCTCCTGACCTTGGGCTAGTGGGAATTCGAGTGAAGTTCATGATCCTGTTTGGACTCAGCAGTCCCCCGTGCAGCACCACAAGGCTGGTGTGTGGTGACTGGGTCCTGGTGTTATGGGCATGGCCTGATGTCAATGCATGGAAAGTTTCTGGGATGGGAGTGTTCAGGTCCTGGGGGTTCTGCGCTGGGCGGTTGGTCCGGGCAGTTGGAGGTAGAGCTGGATAAAGGGCGTGGGGGGACCAGTGTTTGCTGCACTTCACCATCTCACTGAGTCTTGTGTCCGATGTAACTATCCCACGTGCTTGGAGGACCAGGGGCAAGAAAGCAGCTCTATGATTGCACTTACCTGGAGCTCGTGTCTTACCTGCGGCAGAGGACTTCACTACGTTCTGACAGAGCCACCCAAATAAAATGTGGCACAACAAGATGAAAGTAACACTTATTGGCGGGAACACAACATGAGATCACCAGATGTAAACAACACCTCACGCGAGCAGCCACAAGGCAAATATGCACTAAACCAACAATGTTCACAACCAGAGTACCACGCTCTGAGCTGCCCCCTACTAAAACCTGCACAGACTGCCACCAAACCAGCACCACTCCATCCTAGTCCTACCAAAAACAAAAGCAAGGACAGAAGAAATTGTCCACCGAAATAACGAAAGGACATCAAATATACCACTACTACCCACAGGATATTCACCAGCAAAAAAAAAAACAAGCAATCTTTTGCCCTGAGCTTCCCTGCAGGGCCCCAGACCTGCCACGTCCGAGCGCAAAACTTTTGGTCCCCCTGAGCAAAATAACATTGCAACAACCCTAACCACAAAAGAAAACGGAATCTCTTTATGCTTCGGACTGTGTTGTATCTTGTATTGTGGCGCGTGTCGAATGATGTTCCTTGTTCATGAATCAACATTCCACACGGGCCAGTTTGTTTGCCTTTTCCGTGCCTGGTTGCGGCTTTCCTGCTCTGGTTTCAGAATAAAGTTGTAAACTATTTTACCGTGCCTCAGTTTACTTCACTGGTGACGGAGGTAGTCTGGACCCTTTCTTACCCACGCGTGCAGGGTTTGTTGGAGGTCTTTGCTAAGTCGAAGGGAGCAGGAGCCGCAGGGTGCACCGGAGCTGGGCCTGGCAGTGCCTTTCAACGAGAGCTCGGCGGCGAGGCGTGAGCAAAGTGGCAGGCTGGGTCGAGCGGTGCCGCTGCCCTGGATCGCTGAGGCGGGCTGCGGTCTTGGGCCAGGTTACGCAGCTGTGGCTGCTCCCAGGCAGGGGGCGTCCATAGGAGAGGCCGCCGCCGCTGTGCCAGTTATGGCTGGCGCAGGACATACAGAGGTGTCGCTGTGGAGATCGTGGCTGCAGGAGAGACTGCGACTGCACAGCGCCCAATGCCCCAGGTGAAGTTGGGTGGCGTTGTGGGCAGTTTGAGTCCCCGGCACTCTGTAGGAGTTGAAGCTGGAGGCGTGGCTACAGCCGACGAGTGTGGACGAGCGTATATACGCTCCGCTGGCAGCCCAGGAGGCGGGGCTACAGCCGGCGTGTTGGAGACAAGCATAGATACGCTCTGCTTGCACCCCAGTTCTCCAGCTGGCTAACGCTGGCGGCGGGGGCCCATGCGCACATTATTCTGCCTGATTTTGTTGCGGAGTGGACAGCCATTCGTTTTTGAGTCAAGCACCCTTGTTAGGTAGTGTTAATCAACGTCTTCCACACCAAGGTACGGTGACACTTTCTGCAATAGCACTGTTGTTTGAAGGGGCCTGGGGGGAGACTTCATTGGTTGGCTCACGTGTTTGGATCCCTGCTACAAGGGCAGCCAACGTGCCTTACACATGCAACTGCTGTTCAACAGGTCCCTTTCCTGTTAAATAAGGCATGTCTCACACTGCTGCCAGACCCCCTCCAGCATTTTTGCCTGCTCCTGGAGAGCCAGCGGCCCCATGGGACCAGTGGATTGACTCCTTCAAGGTATATTTGAGGGTAGCTGGGGGCGCAAAATTTGATGATGATGAAAAGGAGGCAGCGCTTTTGAACTGTATTGGCACTGAGGGTTTGCGAGTCTTTCACAATTTGCCAGGGGAGGAGGTGACAGTGCCTGGGAGTGACGAAGGGGAAAGAGTGGAGAGTGCATATGAGACTGCGTTCAAGAAGCTGGAGGATCGTTTTGGCAGGAGGATAAACGTAGTGCTGGAGCGTTACAAGTTCTTTTCCAGGACGCAAGGGTCAGGTGAATCCATAGATGCATATGTGACAGCGTTGCAAGCTTTAATGGCCACCTGCAGATTTTAAGGGATTCTTGATGAGTACATAAAAGACCAAATAATGACGAAGACCAGCAGTCAGAAGATTAGGGAAAGGCTTTGGATCGAAAGTGACCCGTCATTGGAGAAGGTGGTGGAGATCGCCAGGGCCATTGAGACATCCAGGGCAAGCGTACAAATTGTCACTGAGAGGGAGGGGTCCAGAGATGCCATTCAGGCTGTCATACCTCGCAATAGAGATGGTGGTGTGGATAATAAAATGAAATTTGACAAAAGTGACAACCAAGGAGGAAGGTTGCCCAGAGTTAAGGAGCCTTGCAGGAAATGTGGCTGGTTTAGCCATCTAACTGGTTCGAAAGAATGTCCTGCTGCTAACGTGGAATGCAGAAAATGTAAATTACGCCCGCATGTGCAAGGTTAATGGGATGGTTGGTGCAGTGTTGAATGGTTGTGCTTTAGATCAGGATTGTGGGTCCCATATTAAGGCAGAGCAGGTTGTGAAACTACAGGTGGAGGGGGCCTCATGGAAAGGTCCATAGGTTTCAGTGTTGGTGGATGGTTATCCTGTAGACATGTTAGTAGATTCAGACTCACCCTATACCATAATATCTTCAGAGGTTTATGTGGAGAGGTTGGGCAAAGAGGTCTCAGCTTTGCATGCATGTGATAGTAGTCCCAGTGCTTATGGGCAGAATCCCATTAGCGTGTTGGGTTATGATCGGGCCTGCATTGAATTTAAGGGTCGACAAACCATGTGCAGACTATATGTTGCACTCAACGGTACCAGTGTATTGGGGTGGGATGAACAAGCCGCTTTAAGCATTTAAATCCATCCAGGGAAGGATGTCCCTGTGTTGAGCATTCGGGAGGAGGTTGGGGGTGTGGGTAGTCAAGTGACGTCTGAGTCACTTTTAAGGCTGATTTCCCGGAAGTATTTTCTGATAAATTGGGGAGGCTCAAGGGATTTTCCCACCACATTATTTTAAAAAGGGGTGAAGTTCCCAAGGTACATAAAGTGAGGGGTGTTCCCGTTTTTGCCAGGGACAGTTTAAAGGCAGATTTGGACAAGCTAATGGTGGCAGGGGTCATTGAGCCTATCAAGTCTTCAGAATGGTTGTTCCCAGTGGTATTGGTTAAGAAAGGGGATGGCAATCTCAGAATGTGTGTGGACTTTCGGGAGCTAAATTCAAACATTTGGGTTGATCGCCATCCCTTGCCAAATATTAATGAATTGTTGCTAACCCTGGGTAGGGCAAGGTGTTTCTCTACGTTTTACCTGTCCGCTGCATATCACCAAATCGATTTGCACGTGGATTCCAGACCACTCACTTCTTTTGTGACTCCCTTTGGAGCCTATCGCTTTTTCCACATGCTTTTTGGCCTTGCGTCGGCATCAGCTGTTTTCCAACGTTTAATGCATGAATTGTTTGGCGGCATGTCGGGAGTGTGCTACTTCCAGGATGACATTTTGGTGTGGGGTGGTTGTAGGGAGGAGCATGATATCAGGGTACGCGAGGTTATGAAAGTGCTGAATGAAAAATGTTTGACTGTGAAATTGGCGAAATGTCAGGTGGGTGTGGATAAGGTGATGTATTTTGGACACATCCTTAGTGCCGAAGGGGTCAATCCTAAGGCAGAGTTAGTAAAGGTGATGAAAGATACGCCGGCGCCCTCGAATAAAGATCAGTTGAAGTCATTTATGTGTGTAGCGGAATACTATGTGAAGTTCATACCCAACTATTCTGAGAAAACTATCTCCATGAAAGCTGTATTAAAGAAATGTGTTCGGTTCGAGTGTTCTGACAAGTGTTTTGAAGAGTTCAAGGTTGTGAAGAATGGTCCATGTTTGAGGTCTTTTAACCCCAAGTGCAAAACCATGCTTACTGTGGACGCCAGTGCGGGGGGGTTAGGTGCAGTTTTGGAGCAATGGTGTGAGGGGGAATCTAGACCAGTGGCTTTTGCATCCAGGACTTTGAGAGGTGCTGAAAGTAGGTATTCCGTGATTGAGCGGGAGGCTTTGGCGTTAACCTGGGCGTCGAAACACTTTAGAATGTTGCTATGGGGCATTCCATATGTGGTCAGGACAGATCATAAGGCTTTGGTGCATGTGTTCACCACTCGGGGTGCGGTGGCTGTATCTCCGAGGATAGCCAGGTGGATTGTGGAGTTGCAGGAGTACAACTTCATTATGGAATATTTGCCTGGGAAACAAAATGTTGTCACCGACTGCTTATCACGGTTACCTGTGTCAGAGCCAGTAAATTTTCAAAGGTGATGGTGTTGGAGAAGAGGAGGAGTTTCAGATTGCATGTGTCATTCCCGCCATTGATAAGTCTGCTTGGTCCACAGAGAGTGAAAGGGATGTTGAACTGTGTTGGGTCAGAGAGGGTTTTAGCAAGGGTTGGGAGGCGGTTAAGGGTAGACCAGAGGATAAAGGGTACTCCCAGGTGCTGGATGAGTTGGAGGTTGGTCCCTGGGGTGTGTCGAGAGGTCGGAAATTGGTTCCACCTGTTTGTTTGAGGGATAGGCTCCTGGTGTTGGCCCATGAGGGGCATTTAGGACGATCTTTGACCAAAAGGAGGTTGCTTGAGGAGTATTGGTGGCCTTCCATGGATCGCAACGTTGAGTTGGTTGTGAAGGATTGTCATTTGTGCACCATGAGCGACAAGAGTAAGGTGGTTCACCCTCAGCCGGTCAATGTATTGATATTCCCAGGGAAGTGTCGTCAAAGGTGGCTCTGGACATCCTGGGTCCCTTTGAATGTTTACAGCTGGAGTGTAGGTTTCTGTTGGTGCTAGTGGATTACACGTCCAGATGGGTGGAGGTGGCGGCATTTGGCAGGGTGACAACGGAGTATGTCATAGCTTTCCTAAAAAAATATTTGATAGGGAAGGGACACCGGCCAGTCTGGTCACCGATAATGGTGTCCAATTTACTTCCAGACTTATGAGGGAATTTCTGGGGCAGTGTGGCGTAAAGCAACATCGCACTGCTCTGTACAATCTGAGTGCCAATGGCCTGGTGGAAAGAGTTAATGGAATGATTAAAAATGCCATTCAGTTGGCCCTTGCCAATGGGCTTGAGTGGCAGGAGGTGGTCTCTGAGTATTTGTCGGTTTATCGCAGAACTCCGTCTGTGAGCACGGCTAGGACACCCTTCGAATTGATGAGGGGAAGGAAACCGGGAACAACATTGAGGTCTTTGGCATTGGGTGGTGGTGGTCCGTGTGAGTTGGACCTTGCTAGTGTGCAGCGGAGAATTTTGGCACACCAGGAGGCTGTAAGGATTTCCCAAAAGGATAGAAAGGAGTTGCAGGTCAAGGTGGGTGATGCTGTTTGCGTAAAAAATCCCAGATTTGTTCAGAAAGGGGTAGCACATTTTTACCTTCTAAGAGAGTTGTTAAATGTGGCAATGGATATGTACAGTTGGAGGACGGCTGAAAGTGGAGCAAGAGGCATGTTGTGGTTCTAGATGAGAGTAGAACGAGTATGAACATGGGGGGTTTGGGTGGTAATGATGATGTGGGTGATGAAGTGGGTGATGTGTTAGACTTCGCACTTGAGAGAAAGGAAGATCGTATGTTGGAGGGGAATGGTGAACGATCGAGAGAGGTTGCTCCTGGACGTGTCATGGAGGGACAGGCCATGGATGGAGATTTGAGTGAGGAGGGTGCGCATGTCGGCAAGGGAGATAACATGTCTGGGGAAGATGGGGGAGGTATGGGGCGTCCTGTTAGGTGTTGTGGGCCTCCTGTCAAACTCAGGGATTATGTGCGTTAGCAGGTACCAGGTTTGGTGAGCAACAATGTTTATGTTTTTATCAATTGCATTGTATTTATTGCGAGATCTACTAATGCAATTGTGACAGTGGTTTTCCTTTCTAATGCTTTTCTTCTTTAATGCTTGTGTTCTTATTTACTGTGATATTTTTACCTGGTGGTGTTTTGTGGGGTAAGAGGAGAAGATATGTTGTATCTTGTATTATGGCGCGTGTGGAATGATGTTCCTTGTTCATGAATCAACATTCCACACAGGCCAGTTTGTTTGCCTTTTCCGTGCCTGGTTGCGGCTTTCCTGCTCTAGGTTCAGAATAAAGTTGTAAATTATTTTACCGTGCCTCAGTTTACTTCAGACTGCCGCCGCCAAGGCCTCAGACCTGCTACATCTTAGCACAAGCCAAACACTAACCCTCAAAACCCAAAACCTGTGGGGATCTCACTAAACGAACAACACAACAACCACCACCTGAAAACCAAACGACTTCAACTCAGGGTAAAAACATATGCATTAACAGATGACCCAAAATAGCAAACAAAACCGCCGAACCAGCAGTGCTGGATCAATCGGTAGAAAACACATGCATCTAAAACCCAAAACAGAATCTGCCGTACCAGCTGTGCTGAAACAACTGCCAGAAAAACACATACTTGTGCTAAAACCCAAACCAGCAAATCCGCTAAACCAGAAAAACTGCAAAACCAGCAAATACGTCAAAGAAACAAATACTCCAAAGCCAGCAAGTGCTGGAAGCATCAGGCACATGGCACATACTAGTGCTATGGCCATAAGGAAAAAACAGGAAACCTGCCCGGATCCCTAATCCTCCAAAACACAGATGACAAGATAACATCACAAAAGATGATACATTTGCCAATAACCCCTAGTCATGACCACCACCCCACACCCACAAAACCAAGACCCCAGGAAGCGGGTGTACTGTCCCAAAACGACAAGTCCATAACAAAACCTATAAAGGAAAAACAGTTTTAAAACCCACAAGTCAAAATACACCTGACAAGGAAACAGTTTAAAAGTTACAGATATGGGGACTGGCCACCAAGGGGCGCACAGATGGCAAGCTCCTCAGCGTGAGCTCTGCATCGAGGTCCACCAAAGTGGTATGAACCCCCGCTATTGGACCCCCCCCGGGTAGGTGATCGATTGGATCCAATGCCCCAATACCCACTGCTCACCCCGAGAAAAAATCTGACGGGAAACGAAGGTGTTATCGCCGAGTTATGGACTTGTGGAGTTGAGAGGGAAACCGGCACAGCCGAAATTAAACAGGGCCTGCTGCTGCCGCTTCCCGCCATGCGACAGTGATCCCCCTTCAACATCCTCCCTACGAGCGGTGTGCCTGGCTCGCATTAACACATCCATGGCCTCTCGTCCTGCACAAGGAGCGCTTTTCACGGATGACAGGCGCGAGGCTGCCATCGTAGCACGCTACGGCCCGAACCCCCGGGCACCCAAAGGCATCCGCAGTTAACCCAAGGGAGGAAAGCACTGATCGGGTGCTGCCAGCGGGAGGCCCCCCCTTCCTCGATACCATCATCGGGGTCCCCCGCTGTAGAGTGCCCCGCTCACCTGCTGAAGCCAGCTCCTTGCTGCGGCCCCTCCGCCTCGGAGCCCTTCTCCCATACGCTGCATCCTATTCCCGCCTGCATGCCTGGGCACTGGGCTCGGCGGGGCCCCCGACATGCATCACTCATCCCCGCGGCACAGAGGCACTAGCTCACACCCCTCTGGAGGGCGGACACGCGCAGGCCCATCACGGGATCAGTGCTTCCTGGGCCTGGCCTGCACACCTTGCATGGCCCAGTGATCCATTTCAATGGTGGGACCATCCCCGCCAAACGGACTCGCAAAACAACACCCGCAGGGTGCCCTTTTGTGGCCTAGGAGGGTGACGACCACGGGAAGGCCCCACCACCTTCCCCCTCTGAAGGGACCACAGCAGACCACGTTGGGAGCAAGGAACCTGTGACGGACAGGCCCTCAGAGACTGCGAGCGGAGGCAACGCCATTAAGCAGGCGCTCCCTGATTGCGTCCCGAAGCCCGCCATTTGTGGTGACGCATAAAGCGCTCCTGGGCCAAAGTGGAGCTGCACCAACACCGGAGGCAACGCAACAGACGAAGACTGAGAGAGGCCAGCAATCCTCAAGATTGGGAGCAAACAGCAGATCAGGATCCACACCAAGCTGGGCACCACTGGAGAGTGTTGGGCCCACCCCACAAGGATCAGACTCACCACACGAAAAGGTCCCGCTGAGAGCTGGGCACCTGCGCTGCAGTGCGTGTGCCCTTCTCAGATCCACTACTCCTACTACTCTCCCATCTATCAAATAGTGGGGTGAGCCCCTGCAAGACACAGAGTGTGCCCTCCGAGAAATCAATGTGCAGCATTAGCCCTGTCCCCTCAACACTGGGCTCCTCAAGCGAACGACACTCTTTAACTGGTGAGTCACACCCAACAAGGTGGTCCTAGCGTCAGGGACGGACCCCACCACCCATCATCCACTTATATCCCAAAAGGGCCCACTTGCCCAAATATCACATAAACCCGCCATATGAACGACAAAGAGAGATTGGCCCCATACCAGTTTTCACCATCGCAAGACAGCTACCGCTCACCTGGGGCTGTGACAATGACATCACAGAAATCTGAGGCAGCCTCGACCAAAGCGGATGTTGCCGATATCCTCACTGAGATGAGGAGTATGAGAGCAGATATTGGTGGCAAGATTGACAAAATTACCCAGAAAATAGATAAAATAGAGGATAGACTTGAAGAGGTTGAGCATAATCAATCATCCCTGAACACTCTAGAGACCCAAATGGACGTACGCATTGCCGAACTTGAAGCCAGAGCAATAATATACGCATTTTTGGCATTCCAGAAAACGAAGGCGAGACTGAGACAGACCTGAAGAGAACTCTGCAAACCATAATGAAATCGTTATTCAATGATGACTCGGTTGACAAGCCCAAAATTGACCGTGTTCACAGAGCCGGTGGAAAACCAGGTGATCCAAGAACGGTGCTCGCCCAATTCCATAAGTATGCAGACAAAGCTAGGGTCCTGGAAAAGTCTAGACATACCCCACAAGTCATGCTGGGCACGGTAAACGTCTCCATCTATCAGGACCTATCCTCCCTCACATTGGCAATGAGGAGAACTCCCAATCACCAAAATGCTGAAGGAAAAAGATGTGAGATACCGCTGGGGATACCCCTTCTCGCTCACCTTCGAGTGGGAGGTCAACACCATAAAACTGTTCTCTGAAAAGGACATTCAGAGCTGTATCGCCGACCTGCTGGGGATCCATGAAGAGGAACCAACTCAGAGCGGGAAAAGGCCAGAGGCTAAGGAATGGCACACTAAGGGCCCACGGAGAAAGAAGATGCTCGGTTCTAAGAAATATAGGCGGATGAACGCCTCCCCGGACGCCGAACACTAAACTCGCCTTGATCCTTCAGTTGCTTTCCCATGGGTGTACCCAAAGACGGACACTTGGCTGACTGAAGGTCACTGACAACTACGAATGAACACTCACCAAATGGCATCACACGAAGGTGAGACTGGCATCCTCCTTACCCCGCTTCAACTGACGCAGATGACGCACCCAAGAACCGGTCAAGAGTAAGGTCACACCTACACGATGAAAGCCATTGCACCTCAATTGGCAACCGGGAGGGGGGAGGAGGCCAGGGACTGCAGGCCACCTGGGGAAAGAGGGACAAGGAAAGTGATGAAAATCAACATAGTACCAACGATCACCCATGTGGCGACTTAACGAGAGCCCGATATCGGGCTCGCACAACCAAGAACCCAAGTTTGAAACATAGTTCAGCTCGTTAGCAGGTTCTTGAAATGCAGGGGGGGAGTTGGGGGCTCATTGTTAAGTTATATTAACATATAGTTGGGACTGCTCGATGTACGGTTGCCGTTAGTGGTCCGAGAACGACCGGGTGAATATAACCCAGCCGAATCGGACACTGTGTGGTTTGGTGGGTGGGAGGGTGGGGAAGTGCAACCCAAGGGAAAACATGGGACGTAACTGTACGAGGGCAGGAGGGTGAAAGAGGCATCTTTGAAATTGTTGACCGCAGAGCATCAGGAATGTGTAGCGGCCCTACCAGGGCCATACAAGATCCGGCGCATTTGCAAAAAATCAGACTCACGACTGAAATCTAGAGCAAAGATATTGCGGCAGACGCACTTATTGGGCTATTTTACGCCTGAAAATATCAATGGCGACAACACTTAGAAGTCACAAATTACGTATAGGCACACTCAATGTGAAAGGCCAAAATACTCCCTCACAAAACGCTCTATGGTGGCGAGAGAATTTAAGAGGTCCAATATCGATATCATGTTCCTACAGGAAATTAAATACCAGAAAGGGGACGAGAGAGGGATCCCCAGCAGCCTGGTGGGGTACACCTTCTGGAGATCGGGTGTCCTCAAAAAGGCTGGGGTTGGGATCCTGATCCGAAAGGGCCTACGCATGAAGATCCTAAACTCCCGGTCCTACACAGAGGGTAGAGATCTGGCAGTAGTGGGATCCATCAATGACACAGTTATAACCCTAGCCACAATTTCTGCACCTAACCAAGGTCAAAAGAGATTCCTCCTCAAATTGACTGAACGGTTGTTTAACAGATCACTAGGTCACACGATACTTGGGGGCGATTTCAACACATGGATGAATAGCACTATGGATAGGCAAACCACACGTGACACCTCCCAACCTCCTCAGACACAAGAGCACGCATACATCAAAACGACCCTTGCCCTATACGGTCTTTCAGATAGCTGGCGCCACCTACATCCAGCGGACAAAGGATTCACATTCCGCTCCATCCCCCAAGACATGCTTACGAGGATAGATTATGTATTCCTCACTGAAGGCCTAATGAAAATACTCCAGACCGCAGACATACACCCCATTGCATGGTGGACCTGGACTGGGACGGCCTTACCCCTCGCAACACAAAGTGAAGATGCAATGAATCACTATGGTCTGACTTGGCTTTCAAGGAAGAACTAGAAAATGAAATTAAACAACTCTTCATAACCAATGACACAGGTGAAGTCACGAAAGTGAATGTATGGGAAGTGGCAAAGGCCACTTGGCGAGGGATCCTTATCAGGGAAGGCGCCAGAAAAAAAAGAGAACGTAATCTAATAGAAACCAACATCAGAATGAAACTTGACATAGCGGAGAGCCTAGCACAGACATCCCCACAAAGTAGATCTATACGCCTCGCTGAAGCCAGGGAACTTAGGGAGGAGCTCAAGGCGCTGGAGATAGGTAAGGTTGCCCACACCCTACAATACGTGAAACAGAAATATTACAAGAAGGGAGACAAAGCAGATGCCCTCCTCGCGGCTAGGCTTCGTGTGCAGAGGGCAGAAAGATGGGTAGACACGTTAGAGAGGACAGATGGTACCCTTATAGATACAATAGAATCCTGCCCAGAAGGGTTACAATTTTATGAAGATCTATACACCAGTGACCCACCTCCCCCACCAGGGAGTGTTGACGCTTATCTCAAAGAGACCGGTCTCCCTGCTCTGTCGCACTCTGAGGCTGAGGTCCTTGACACGCCGGTTACTGGAGATGAAGTCTCCGACGCCATTAAACGCCTCAAGATAGGAAAGGCACCAGGGGGCGATGGCTTCACCCCCGGTTTCTACAAAACGTTCACTGTGTTTCTCACCCCCTTCCTGGTGACCCTATTCAACGATATCTTTGAGACGGGTCGGGCGCCCCCATCATTTACCCAGGCCCTTCTCACGGTCATCCCAAAAGAAGGTAGAGACCCAAAACACTGCAGGTTGTATCGCCCCATCTCACTCCTCAACATAGATGCCAAAATATATGCGAGAGTAATCGCGGCCAGACTAGAGACACATCTACCAAAGTTAATACACACAGACCAAGTCGGCTTTGTAATGGGAAGACAGGGAGCAGACACAATGAGGAAAACATTACATTCGATACATGAGGCACGGGGAGGAGCGACGACCCAACTCTCTTGTCGCTAGATGCTGAAAAGGCTTTAAACAGAGTTGATTGGGAGTGCCTGGAGAGGGTTTTAGTCTGGATAGGTCTTGGACCTAAACTTCGATGCACCATCAAAGCGATATATTCAGCCCCCAAGACCTCTGTGGCAGTGAACGGTGGCTATTCAAGGTGGTTTGCACTTGAGAGGGGGACCAGGCAGGGCTGCCCTCTACCCGCCATACTATTTGTTTTATCCCTCGAACCGCTGGCGCAGAAACTGAGGCTCGACAAAATGGTAGAGGAAAGTAGGAGACCAGGAATACAAATGAGGCCTATATGCTGACGACATCCTCCTGCACACAACTAACCCCCTAAGTTCAATTCCAGCAGCTATAGAGATAATTGAAGAATACGTCCAATTGGCGGGCCTGAAAGTTAACACAGGCAAAGGTCCTAATCCCGATTTATAAGCGCACGGACTCTGAAGTGGGCCGATTCGCACCCTTAGGGATGAAGGTCAGCCTCACCACATTGCGGTACTTGGGAATCAATGTGACCCGAGATCTAGGTGACCTATATGAAGCCAACTTCCACCCGATATTACACACAATTCAAAACAATATCGAAAGATGGACAAGGCTTACCATCTCATGGATGGGCCGCTTGAACACCATTAAAATGATAATCCTGCCGAAGTTGCTCTACCTATTCCAGATGCTACCTATCCAACTACCTAAGGAATTCTTTGTAACCATTAAAAGAGCCCTACACACCTTTCTATGGCAGAACAAAAAACCCAGGGTCCACGGTGCTTTACTTCATCTTCGGAAAGACAATGGTGGGGTAGGCCTCCCAGACATAGGGCCTCATTACGACCTTGGTGGTAGCCATACCGCTATTGACGGCATGCCTGCCACCGAAATCGTGTCCGGGTTCCCAGAATGAGGAATTAACAGGCCATTCCGAGTTCGGAGGGCCCGGTAATTCCTCCCTCCAATGACCCGGACCTTCCCCATTCCCATTTCAGCCCCCTTAGGGCTGACTGTGAATGGGAGAGGGAGCAAACAACGGGCCGATTACGAGTAGCCCGTAATTTACTCCCTCTTCCAATCGCGGGACCCGGTAAGCACGCCTGGTTTTACCCGAATCTGGTTTTACCAGGCGTGCTTACCATGTCCCGCGAGGGGACCTCGTAATGTGGCGGAATGGGTTTAACGGGTCTGCACCCTTTTGCGGCACCTGTTAACCCGTTCCGCCAGGGTTGTCATGAGGCCCGTAGAGCTCTACTACAGGGCAGCTCAACTGCGAGTGCTAATTCCACACGTTAGACAGCAAAAAGATCCCCAATGGATAGGTCTAGACAAATACCATCTCCGACCGTTTACCGTGGGAGAATGGTTATGGGTACCGGGACCCCTACTACAGAATAGCATCAAAAACTATCCCATTCTCGGGACTATATGGGCCATATGGAAACCAAATAAAGGAATGAAAGGGATTACAACATGGCCCTCCCCCTATCACACTTATGGGTACCGGGGGTCTGGGATGACATCCCCGACCCAGGCAGTTTCCAATCATGGTATGAGGCAGGGCTTGAAAGGGCGGGGCAACTATGGAGAAAGAAGACATTTATCACCATCCAAGAACTTGAGGAGGCCCTAGGCCTCGGCCCACTCTCGATTTTCCAATACTTGAAGTTGAAAGGCGTCATGACCCGAGAGGTCTGGAAGGAAGTCCTACAAAGAGACCTCACTCCTTTCGAAACAATTCTAGATACTCGCTTAGGCTCCAAGGGCCTCATAAGTGCAATGTACACAGCACTAGTTGAAATCGACACAAGCCCCTCAGCCACATTGAAACATAAATGGGAAGCAGACCTCGGAAGACACCTTTCCCCAAAGACATGGCTTAAGATATGCAGAAGGACTTCGAAAACCTCCATCTCCTGTCAGTACAAGTTGCATGGGATTAAGCTATTATATAGATGGAAGTACGACCCACGTAGATTAGCTAGGATGTATCAGGATGTAAGCCCATTCTGTTGGCGGGGCTGTGGCCAGAAAGCGGACTACTGGCATATGTGGTGGGGGTGTAGGGTGGTCCAAGCATATTGGGATGAAGTGCTCAGCTGGATCAAAGAGCTGGAAGGGGAGGAGAGGGAGAAGCATCCACTCATGATCCTATTTAGCCTGGTAGAGACGGAAGAAGGAACAATTAAGGTACCCAAAATGATACATGGGCTCTTGCTGGCAGCAAGGACCTGCCTCACAACTGTGTGGAAAAGAACAACTCTACCAACAAAAACCGAGGGGATCAATGTCTCCCGCAATATTTTCAATATGGACAAACTAACAGCAGCCATTCACGGTGACCGCACTTCCATTGATAACGAATGAACTGAGTTTCGAGCCAAGTGCATTACATAACACACCAAGTGTGCAACACCACGTAACTGAATGCACTCCAATGAACTGCTCACAATGTTAATGCTAATCTTGAACATATGCAGTGCCGTTGTCTTAACTAACGATTTTGCCTAAGAACTCCTTTGCTGGACTACGAAAATCATTGAGGCCGTCCCCAGACGGATGGGTTGCAGGATGGGGGAGGGGATGTGGGACAAGTTGGGGATATTTGATATTTTGAATAACCGTAATGCAACATATTTTTTCAGTTGACCTATATCAAGAATCTTGATCGAAGTTCTTTTTTCTTTCACCCTTTTTCTTTTTTTCTTTCTCCTCTTCTCATTTTCCTTTTTTCCTTTTTCCGTCCTCCCTTTCCCTTCCCACTTTGCAATTGACAAGTTATTTTATTATGTCTGTACTGAAAACTGTAATATGGCTTTTGAAAATCAATAAAACCAATTTAAAAAAACGTTACAGATCATCACACAACCCCGTGCAAACCTGCCACCCTCATGTCCAAAGAAAAGATTTAACATAATAATGACTCCGGTGTGTCCCACACACCCTTGTGTCCATGGAAATCACAAAAATAACAGCACCAAGATAATAGTTTCGTTTAGTGTGTTTATTTATATAGCGCAGCCAAACCCTGGGGTAACTCGGTGCATTAGACTTATAGACAACATAGGTTACAAATGGTTGTACATGCGGGATAGAGCAAATGACAGTAATAAATACAATAGAATAGCATGAGGGACCGGGTTACAGGATGGTCCGAATCAAAGGATAGCGCCAGATTTATGTGATAGATTGGGTTACAGAATGGTCCGAGTCTGTGGCAGACACAAGGTAATTTGCTGAGGGCCAATAGCCAACTATTATACCCCAACCTAAACAACAAAGACCACAACATAGACACAAACAACATCACACAGCCTTCAACCTAAACACACCCCGTGACCACCCACAGGGAACTTCCTAAACCCACTGAAAAGGGCCACTACATAGAACACACAACCAACATAAAACACCAGCCCAACCCCAACGCAACTAACCACAAGAGTGCTTGCCCTAACCACAGTCAAACCCACCCGGGTCCATGAACCACAGCCATAGGTCAAAATCTAGCTGCTTCCTCTTGGTAGAAATGCACTGTCACCTGTTGCAGACTTATGCGGCATACCATGCTGCTTCAGGGCATACACCACAATCCGGGGAAACCCGCCACTCTGCCATGTTCACTTTATTTTATTTTATTTTGCCATTTGTATAGCGCGCCTAACCCGAGGATATCTGGGCGCATTCTTTACATAAAAAGTACAGTTATTTCTTAGTTGCATATATACATAGTACAGGTTATTAACATGGTAATTCACTTATTTACATAGTTACATATGAACATGGCAGCAGGGACATACATTACTGGCTATAAGGCATAAGTTAGTTGCCTAGTCCCTGTGTTAAGAGGTGGGTTTTCAGGTGTTTATGGAAGGTCCAGAAGGAGTCTTCTGCTCTCATTCTGGCTGGTAGGGCGTTCCAATGTTTCACGGCTATTGTGGGGAAGCTACTTCCTCCTGCTTTCTGTGTTTGAATCTAGGTGTGCCTAGTAGATTCATGTTAGTTGAGTGTGTAGCCCAGTTGGATTGGGATCTGGCCACTTTGTCTGAGAGGTATGTGGGAGCTGAATTGTGCAGGCATGTATGAGTCAGGATAATTGTTTTGAATATGATGTGTCTTGAACCGGTAGCCAGTGTGCATTCTGTCTTATTGTGGATATGCGGGTGGTTTTGGGAATGCTAAGTGACGCTCTAAGGGCGTTGTTTTGTAGTACCTGAAGTTTTTTAATGTTTTGTATCTTGGTGCTAGCGTAGAGGCCACTGCAGTAGTCCAATGTAGTCAAGATGAGGGCTCTGGCGAGCGTAATGCAGCTATCCGATGACAGTAATGGTCTTCAGGCATTGATTAGCTTACAGGTGCAGGCTGTCGCTGATGCAATGGCATTAAATTGTTTAGATAAAGTGAGTGAGGAGTCCAAGTTGAATCCAAGGGTTTTTAATTGTTTGGACACTTTTATAAGGTTACCATCGATGTTAAAGGTTTTAAAGTCTTTGTTCAGTTTAGTAAGACGGAGTTGGGACCCAATGAGGAGCAGCTCAGTTTTTTCGTCGTTTAGGCACAGACCATGGTGAGCCATCCAGGTTTGGATGGTTAGATAGATGGCATTGAGAGTGGCAGAGTTGATGGCGAGGTCGCCTGTCATAGGGTTGAGGATTTGGGTTTCCTCTGCATAGTTTAAGTGACAGCCATGTCTTCAAGGTGGTAGAAAAGAGGTTTAGTAAACATTTTGTATAGCTTTTGGGAAACTCAGGAACCTTGAGATACTCCACAAGTGACTGGTGTTGTTTGCGCTTCATGCACTTAGGGAGAAGACTCTTGTTGTTCTGTCTGTCAGGAACAATTGTATCCATTGGGTAGCATTAGGTGAGAAGTGTGCCACCGAAGTTAGGTGTTTGCATAGGATTTTGTGGTCGACACGATCAAATGCTGCAGAGAGGTCCAGTCGGAGTAGTAAAGCTAATTTTCCTTTGTCTTTTAGTTCATCCATGTCCAGGAGAGCTGCTTCTGTCCCATGTCTTGGGGGAAAACCGGACTGTCATAGGCCAAGGAGGTTGTTAACATCCAGATAGTTTTGTATTTGTAGGTACGCTACTCTGTCTAGTATTTTCAATAAGAATGGCACTGTTGTGATGGGGTTTGCTGGTGTATTTGGGTTGAGAGAGTTTTTTTTAGTACTGTGAGTACCCAAGCGTTTTTGAGATCGATTGGGACACAGTTGTTTTCAAAAGAGGCGTTGATTAGGCTTGTGATGAATGGGGTGAGTTCGAGGGCACAGTCCTTGATGACCGTTGCCGGGCATGGGTCGCATTGCCACCTTGAAGGTTTAAGGCTGGTGATAATTTCGTGGACTTCTACATTAGTGATTAGGGACAGTTGTAAATTAGGCCCTGTGCTATTGCCTAGGGCAGTGCGTAGAAAAGGTATGATTCGGTAGGTTGGATAGCAGTTTTTTTTAATTCAATTTTAGATGGAAGTAGAGCTGTTTTGCCGTAAGGAGCATTCTGAATGTTAGAGCACCAGTTTGCGTGCTTGTTGCAGACTTTTGCTGGCAGTACAGGGGACTCTATTTTCTCTGAGCATGGCAAAGAGCCCCTTAGTTTTTGAGTTGGCATTGGTTATTATTTCATTGTACGAGTTAATTTTCGACTGGACGACTGCTAGTTTGTACTTACATGCGGCTGTAGTGAATTCTGCTTTATTTGGTTCACTTGGCAATTTTTTCCGGTTATTCTCGGCTTGTCACTTGGAGTTTCGTAAGGCTTTTAGGGTAGGTGTGAACCACGCATTAAGGTGAGCTACTGGTTTAGCTTTGCACATGGAGAGGTGTGCTATTTTGTCTGTCGCAGCAAGTACAGTTTCATTGTACAATTTTACCAAGATTGTAGGGTCTTTTGTTCCTGAGTTATGGCATGCCAAGATAGGTTGCAATAGGGGAAATATATTGTTAATTGTGCTATTCCGTTTGTTTCTGGATGGGGCGGCAGGGGCTAGCTGTGGGGGGTTGGTGGGGCCAGGCTTCGTGGTGATATTGAAAGTTATGAGGTGATGGTCAGACCATGGGCAAAGGGTGTTTGAAGTTATGGCAGTATTGCAGTTAAGGTCCTCTAGCCAGTCAAGGATGAAGGCTGTGGAGGATAGCTCAAGGGCAACGCAAAGACGATGCACAGCAACACAGGTTTGGTCCCTAGGTCTGCGCTTAGAAACCTCTGGGTATTAAGCACGTTATAAATAACCAATTACAATTAAGATTTGAAGACCTTTGGTGTGTGTAGGGTGCGGGATTCAGTGTGAGAAGCCTAAATCTGAGATAGTGTTGCATAGTGATAGTGCATTCTTGTCTAGCGGGTCATTTATGCCTAGGTTGAAATCGCCCAGGATGATAGTCTGGGAACTGGGTTTGGTTTTGATTGAGAGGACTTGGGCTACATCATTCTCGAATGTTAGTACAGGGCCCGGGCCTGGGGGTCTGTAGAACAAGTGGATGTTTAAGGTGGCGGTAGGGGAGAGTGTCATTTTCACTGAGTTCCCCCGAGAGTATGGAGGTGTTTGTTCTCTGATGTTGAGGGTGTTTTTTGCCGTGATGGCTACGCCTCCTCCTTTAGCAGAGGGTCTATCCATCCTGAAGATCGTGTAATTGTTTGGGATGGCTAAGGCAAGGGCAGGGCCTGCTGTATCGTGGAGCCAGGATTCTATAATCGCTATGAAATCGAAATGGTGTGTGGTGATGATGTCTGAAATGTCTAGGGTGTGAGCTGGTAAGGATCTGGCGTTGATGAGGGTGCCCTCAATTACTTGGTTAGATTTGCTCATACCTTTGTGTGTACTGGCAATAAATATGGTACTATGTGCCAGTGGGAGTGTGAGTGTGTTTAGGTTGATGGTAGTACCGGTATTGCTGGGGGTTAGATTGGGCTTATCCCTAGTGTGGGAGGAGTGGTATTTTGTCGTGGTGGCGCGGGAGTAGGCAGTTCTGTAGGTGAGGTGAAAGTTCCTTCTCGGTAAGGCAGGGGTGGTAGTATATGAGAAGTCTCTGTAGAGCCCAGTTTTAGTAGCTAGCCTCTGGTTTCTGAGGGTTAGTTGGCATGGGCGGCTGTAACCTGGCATTGTGGAAAAGCAAAAACAAAGAGGTGATGGCTGGAAGGTGTGGAATTAATCCTAACCTCTGCCATCACTTTGGGCAACCCTCCAAACCATCGTTCTTCACTTGCCAAGCCATTACAGAAGGGGATAGACCATATGCAAATCAGGCTTGGTCCCACCTCAAAGGGGCAGTCCAGCCCAAACTGCTAGGTCACATCCCTTCTGCACGAGACCACAAGCATTCCCAAACATGTTTCGGCCTTGTTGGGCCTCATCAGTAAGGAGTAGCTTGGGTCTCTAGGCCCAGCAGGCACAGGAATTCTACTCTTGTCAGGTCGCGGGGTCAGGCTATTCTGATGTGGGTTGAGGTGGGGGTTGCAGCCCGGTGGGAGGAAGCGAGTTGGCGGGATGACACTGGAATCAGGGAGGTGACGTGGTGTGGAGAGAGATAAAATGGGTCTGGCCCAAGTATGGGTAGTAGTTGAGCTAAGGTTGGGGGGTATCAGGTGGCAACTGCAGTGTATCGAATGTGAGGATATGCGGGGGGACAAGATCAGTCTTCAGCTAACCTATGTCCGGCAGGTAACTAAGTTGGACATAAGCAAGATTCTGAAGACATGTGTGGGACAGTTAGCATGAGATGAAATACAACCGTCAATTCACACATTTTAGGTCATTGGTAAAAGCAATAGACATAACATGAGCAGCATTCAGTACACATATGTCGGGCATTTAGGATGAGATGTGTCAGATATGACCCTCAATACACTCAATACACTCAATACAATTGGCATGAAACTAACGCTAGCGTTAGCGCAGATACTATCGTCAATAAACATGTTTTAGGTGAACAAAAGTAGCAGTAGGCCTAACATAAGTAGCTTTCGTCAATACACTATACATACTATCGTCAATACACATGTTTTAGGTCACCAATAGTAGCAGTAGGCATAACATGAGCAGCTTTCAGTATACATATGCGGGGCATTTAGCATTAGATTGGGCGGTACATAGGTTCTAGCCCGAGCAAGTGGGGAGCAAACACCTCGACCGAGTTTGATGATTAAAATGCGATTTCACTATGATCCCCGTGCTGGTTCCAGGAACCTGGACACGCAAGGTATCACTATTTGTGCAGGTGCTTTTGGCTATCTAGAGCGTAATAAGGCTACCTTTCAGTATAGTAGTCTAAGCAGCATTCAAGAACATTGTAAAGTCATTCAATTATCCTACGGCTAACAGTGTCTCGGGAATAGTGACATTGTTGAGATCAATCAGCGATGGAATTGAATTCTATCTAGGTGGTGATGACATTCTGTGTAAAAGGAGACCAAATAGGGATGATGACTGAATGCGTGATCGTTAAGGTTATACGTTAAACGATTTAAGGAAAACCGGTCACAGTGGGAGACTGTCAGTTATGCAGAAAGTTTTACTTCAACAGCCTCAAGGTAAGAGTACACAGCATCGGGAGAGTTCGAACCTGCATAGGCTGATTGCTAGTGCCGATGGGCACAGTGGGTAAGTTTAGAATGTGACAACAGTGTAGATGATCTTCTATTTCCTAAGTTTGGGCTGGGTTGGAAAGCAATACAAGGATCAGGTCCTTACCCAAAGTCGTACCAAATGTCCTTCTGAGCTGGTGCTCCAATCATAGGATTAGATAGGTTAGGTAGTTCCTCCCGGCTCCGACAGGCTCAGACAAGAGCCTTTGTTTCGGGCCTTCGTCAGAGGGCCAGCTTCTGGCTGCTGGTGATTCCAGTTGGTAGTTGAGGGAGTGGGGAGCCAATGGGTGTTTAATAACAGCTACGGCTGTTGCTATGGTGAAGCATCCTGAAGGACGTGGCCATTTGTGAAGGTCGTAGTGACACTGGGTGCAGGGCTGGTGTCGCCGGTTCTGCGTGCGTCTCAGCCTCCATAGGTCCAAATCTAGCTACTTCCTCTTGGTAGAAATGCACTGTCACCTGTTGCAGACTTATGCGGCATACCATGCTCCTTCAAGGCATACACCACAACTCGGGGAAACCCGCCGTTCCTGTTCCTCTGCCACGTTCACTTTATTTAAGTTTATTTTGCCATTTGTATAGCGCGCCTAACCCGAGGGCATCTGGGTGCTTTTCTCACATAAAAAGTACAGTTATTTCTTAGTTGCATATATACATAGTACAGGTTATTAACATGGTAATTCTCTTATTTACATAGTTACATATGAACATGGCAGCAGGGACATACATTACTGACTATAAGGGATGAGTTAGTTACCTAGTCCCTGTGTGAAGAGGTGGGTTTTCAGTTGTTTAGGGAAGGTCCAGAAGGAGTCTCCTGCTCTCAGTCTGGCTGGTAATGCATTCCAATGTTTCACGGCTATCATGCGGAAGCTACTACCTCCTGCTTCTATAGTTTGAATCTATGTGTTCAAATAGTCAAGGTGAAACAACGAGAATGAGACTTGACCAACAAATGTAGAAAGCTGAGCTTCCTGTGATGAAGAAAGCTGAAAATGTTCCTGTGATGAACAACGTTGACCCTCCTGCAGCCCTCAAGCCCCAGGCCACCCATGTCCCGGAACCGGCACATCAGTGGAGCTCCAGTTCCCCTCCAAGTACTTGTAACAGGCAAAGCATCACCTGAGCCCTCCATGTCCTGTGCGCGGCACAACAGCTGCACTCACACCAATGTTCCAGCAGATGACGTCGCTGCACACCGCCCATGCTGTGCGAGATCATTATTACTTCATTGGCAGCGAGATATTTCCGATCACCTACACCCAGCGATTTGCGCCCGCCTAGATGCCACAGCTGCTTGCTGTCTGAATGTCAGAGCTTACTCGTTTCCACCTTGGCACTAGCCTCAGAGTGGTCCAGCTCAATAGACCTGGCAGCTGTGGCCACCAGAGCACCTCCGGCTGGATCTGCCCAGCGGTCCAGACACAAGGGGATTGCCTCGCTCCTGTCGCACCTTCCGGCCATTACAACAACCCCCAAAGCGCCACTAACGGCTGGCCCAGACCGACAAACTGAATAATGAGCTGCACTCAATACCTTGCCCGACCTTGTTTGGATAAACTATGGACTATTCGCAGACATTGAAAAAGCTTGGTGTTATTTGGCGATCCAACATGAAGGGCAATCTACAGGTGGAGCAGATAGTGAAATCCTGTTACGAGCAGATGAAGCTGTTAAAACCACTGCTTCCATTGATCTCTGAGAAGAATCTCCCTCTTGTGGTCGGCTCCCTCGTGAACACCAAATTGGACGACTGCAAAGCTCTGCTGCCCAAACACCAATTCCAACGGTTGCAGGTGATACAGAACGCTGCAGTACGTCTGTTTTTTTCACTGTCTCGTACAGATGCCGTTTCAGGTTCTCGGAGGAGCCTTCACACTGCTGGCAATTTAGGAGTGAGTACAGTTTAAGCTGCTGTGTCTGGTTTTTAAATGTGTCCATGATCTCGCCCCCGCTTATTTAGCGTCGAAGATCAGAAAGTATAAACCTTCTTGTTTATTGCGCTCAATGGACAAATGTTTGCTGTGGTCCCTCCTTCTAGAACTACTGCCTGGGGTGACCGACGCTTTTCTGTCGCAGGTCCCCGAGCTTGGAACTCTTTGCTGATACATCTTCGTCAATTAGACTCTCTAACAGTTTTCCGTAAACACTTAACAACCTATCTGTTTGTGTAGTATCTTGATTGATTGGCTTCTAGGTTTATCATCATCCTTCACATCTGTGCCTAAATGCAGCTTGCTGCCAGGTTCCTTTGCGATATGCGCTTATATAAATGCCAAAATCAAATCATTGAAACCTAAAATCAAACACTCAGTGAGGTGGTAAAGTAAAGCAAACACTAGTTCCCCCACATCCAACTGCCTGGACTAACTATCCAGCTGAGAAGCCCCAGGACCACAACACTCCAGTCACACGAACATTCCACACATTGGGCCTCATTACGACCCTGGCGCTAAGTGAAAAACGATGGCGGTAAATGGTTACCGCCATCGTTTTCTGCCAGGTCCGATCATGACCCGTGACCGTTAACTACGATGCCATTAGCGGCATCGTAGTTAACGCTGCCGCTAACTGCGCCAAGGGCGCGCGCACGCAACCTCCCACACCGTACTTAGCGCCATGGCGGAAAGGTACGCGAATGCCGACCCAAGCGGACATGCACCGAACGCCATCACCCAGCCCGTTAAGTACCTTACCGCCATGGTGCTAATTACGCCATCGCGAACCAACCGTAAAGGGCCATGTAAAGTGAATGCAGCTGCCACAGGTGCACAGAAACAGCACAGGTGAAGGCAATACAGACTCAGGAAGTACAAAAAGAGCACACCCCACCCTTTCCCACACCCAGTCACACTCCACAATGATACCAATACGACTAGCAATGTTGGGGCTGGAGTACCTGATAGCAATGCAAGTGCTACAACAGCAACAACAACAACAGGCAGCACAGAGGAGACGCAGGAGGAGAAGGAGGGCAAGGCAGGCCCAGCAAGCCCCACCAGCACAGCCAGTGCCACCACGCAGGCAGCCCCCAATCCCACGCATCAGAGCCAATCCATTCAACCTCACTGCTGAGCAGATCCACACCCTGTACCGTTTGGACCGGGACACCATCACCGCCATCGTAGACATGACACATAACAACATCGTCAGCATGATAGAAACTCCAACCGCCATCCCACCCCTACTGAAGGTAGTGTCTGTACTCCACTTCCTGGCCACAGGCACCTACCAGCACACAGTGGGGCACTTGCATGGCATTTCACAACCATTATTCTCACGAACACTCATCCAAGTGCTCGATGCCCTCCTCGAGCACACAGACGACCACATCTCATTACCACGGACTGCCCAGGAGATTGCAAACACCAAAGTGGGTTTCCAGGCACTAGCCGGCATACCTGGTTGCATTGGTGCCATCGACTGCACCCATGTGGAATTGGTGGTTCCACGTGCCATGGAGGTACCGTACCGCAACCGGAAACAGTTCCACTCAATCAACGTGCAAATGGTCTGTGACTCCAACAAGATCATCACACATTGTTGTGCCCGATTCCCCGGATCAACCCATGATTCTATGGTCCTGTGGAACTCCACAATACCACGCTACATGGAGCGACATGCAGGCCCAAGATCCTGGCTACTCGGTGAGTCCAATGTCATGGAAGTGGGCAGGTGAATGACGTACCAATGCATACTCCACCTGGCTGAAAGGGGGAGGGGAATGATGCATACTCCACCTGGCTGAAAGGGGTGGGGGGGAATGATGCATACTCCACCTGGCTGAAAAGGGGGGGGAATGATGCATACTCCACCTGGCTGAAAGGAGGGGGGGAATGATGCATACTCCACCTCGCTGAAAGGGGGGGGGGGAATGATGCATACTCCACCTGGCTGTGAGTAGCAGTGAGAACGGAGACAGAGGATACCCTGAAGCAACCCATACTCCACCCAACACCATTAAAGCCAATAGCCAATGTATGCAGCCCTACCATGTGAATGAGGTTGTGTCCCAACCATGACACAACCATCTGCAAGTGCATTCTACCAAATCAGACCACATTGTCAACAATAAAAAGCACCTACATGCACGTCACAAAACACCATCAATCTTTAGGCCTGTCACCCACAACTGCCCACGAAGGAGGCACATGACGGACAGAAACATCAACACACCATTACACAGACAGCAGGGCCCCCACAATGTCCCTGTCTACATCAGCATTGCTCACTGGGGTCATGATGAGGCCCACAGCAATGTTGCAATGATGTGCGCATTGCCATCACAGGTCATGTGCCAGGCCAACTAACCAAACGGCATGAACGGACACAGTGGATGGGCACTCACAATGCACTCAACCCCTCTGCATACATTGGGTGATGGCATGCAAAACAGGCCATGGGAGCCATGAGCATATACTGGTTGCATTGCGTGAATCAATTAGTGCATGTAGAAGTGAGCCAAAGTAACAGTTGGATGCAAGCCATGGTGGCACATCATGTTCTTGATCAGACGACATGACTGACACATACATTCTCGCCTACATACAGGTGATGCAGGCTATCCCCTGAAGAGGTGGCTCCTTACACCAGTCCGGAACCCGCAGAACCAGCACGAGGAGGACTTCAACCGTGCACATACACGTACTCGTGTGGTCATAGAGCAGACATTCGGCCTATTGAAGGCACGGTTCCGATGCCTCAGCAGGTCTGGTGGGGCACTCCTGTACCGCCATGAGAAGGTGGCAAAGATCGTCATGGCATGTGTCATGCTACACAATATGTGCGTCAGACGGAATGTGCCTCTGCCCCCTGACACAGAACTGCAACCACCTGACGATGAGGATGAGGAGGGTGCAGATGGGGCGGCACCCCATGGAGGAGGCGATGCACAGGAGGGGCGTGCAATGCGCCAAACTATCATCGACCACTGCTTCTAGCACACACGGCTGGTGTGTATCACATGGAGACTGCACTTGGGGCACTGTGTGTCTCTGGGACATGCACACTGTGGACTGTACACCAATAAAGCACACATATGCAATGAAAATGTCCACACATTTCATTTCGGGAAAGCAAAAAGTGTATTTCAAACATAAAAACGTCGTGACACAACCACTCCCCACTCCCCCCTGCACACCCCAACACACCCCCTCCCACCTCCCCCCTGCACACCCCAACACACCCCCTCCCACCTCCCCCCTGCACATCCCAACACACCCCCTCCCCCCTGCACACCCCAACACACCCCCTCCCACCTCCCCCCTGCACACCCCAACACACCCCCTCCCACCTCCCCCCTGCACACCCCAACACACCCCATGTAGGTGTCAACAGATGCCTGTGACAGTGGCCACAGGCTGTTACAAGCCCCCTCTCCCGGCCCCTGGGGCACCCCTGGCTGTGGAGCGCAGGTTACGTCCGGAATGTCGGACGGGGCTGCTCTGTGCAGAACTGGCAGCGGAGGATGTCCCTGCCTGCCCCCGTGCATGCACGTCCTGTATGGTGTGGGTGAGCTCAGTGAGCGCACGACGCAACCCGGCAAGTTCACCACAGATGTCCCTAGACATGGCCTGCATGGCATCCCTCAGGGTGGCAGTGCTCTGCGCTACTTCGGCCCTTAGGGTCTCCGTGGCCTGTTCAATGGTTGCCCTAGCCCCCACACATTCCGCGGCATGCTCAGTCAGCATTGTGGACAGTTGCTGCTGCCGTTCTATGATGTCCTCAAGGGACTGCTGCCCCTGCTGGTCCATGCCTAGTGCTGGTATTGTGATGGAGGGGCTGCTCCCCTCCTGTGGACTGAGGACTGGGCATGGGGTAGAAGGCCACTCCTCTTCCTCTGTGTGCCCCTGTGTGGGATCCTCATGGGGGCTGGCGTTGGACAAACAGGGGGAATGTAGAAGGTCAGTGGGGCTTCTGACTTCGTGCTCCTCAATGTCAGAGTCTGAACATGCAGCAATTGCAGCTGTTTCACCCATGTTGCTGCTGGCCGCAGACCCGGTGCCTTCTGTGGCAGGCAATGTTGGTACAGGTGGAGCTGCTGCTGCTGGCCTGCTGCCTACAGGGGTGCTTGCCGGTGGGCCGTCTGGTTTGCTTGCAGTGGATTCTGCTTGTTGTGGGGTCTGCCTCACTGCAGCTGAGGTTGAGGGTGCGGGGATGGTATTATTGGCCTTCTTGGCTCTCTTCGTCGCAGGGGTGTCCTGGTCCTCGGGGTGTGAATCTGTGCCTGTGGTGGAGCAAAGGAGGGAGGGCATTATTGATGGGTCTGCGGACTTTGGAATGACAATGATTGACATGATTCTGGTCAGTAGATGAGGCAGATTTCAGGCAGGGCCATGCAGGTTGTCTCCTTTTTGTGTGGAATGTGGATGATGGTATGTGGGTGCCAGCAGTGTATACAGGGTGGTGCTCGCATGTGGCTATGGGCAGTGTGGAGCTAATGTGTTGCATTTACACTCTAGGGCAACCTTGTGCTACACATGAATGGACTGCAGTGACTATGGCATGTCTTGTTTGAGGCACCTACCTTCATCGCCTGATGTCGGAGCTCCCCTTTCCATCCCTCCGACGCCTTCAATGCCTTCCATGCCAATCGTGGTTGCACAAATCTCCTCCCACGGTTGGAGTTTTAGTGGGGATTCCGAACCTCCACCGGTACCCAGGGCAAGGTTGCGGTTCGCAGAGATGACGGCTCTGACCCGTATGCGAAGGTCATCCCAGCGCTTCCTGCACTGCTGTGGGGTGCGGGGTACGGTCCCCACCGCGCTAATGTGCTCGGCCACCAGGGCCCAGATGGCCTTCTTTTTCGCTATCGCTGTCCTGGTCATTTCCGGGGAGAAAACGACAGCTGCGTTGTCTTGCAGGGTCTCCGCAAGCATGCAGAGTTCCTCCCGGCTAAATCTTTCCTGGCGCTGGCGGTCACATGCCTTCTTAACAACTTTAGGAATTTGTGGGTAGTTGGATGGGTGGGTGATTGGTTGGGACAGGTGTCAGGGTTGGATCTGGTGTTGTTCGGTAGGATGGCAATGGATTGTGTTTTTAAAGATGGCCGACGTGCTGTTTCCCGTTCCGCCGCGATGACGCTATTTCTGGTTCTGCTTTTTACGGTGACCGCTAATTGCGGCCACCGCTAATTACGGTGGCCGCTACTTACGGTGGCGGAAGTGCACCTTGCACGCCCTACGATGCCGGTATGGGCCTTTTCCGCCATGGCGTTAATTGCATTACCGCCATGGCGTAATGCTCGTGCGCGATGGGTCGTAATGTGGCGCTCTTTACGCCATCGGCCCACGGCGTAAACGCTCATTACGCCATGGCGGTAATGACGGCAGATTACCGCCTGGGTCGTAATGAGGCCCATTGACATTAGGCCATGCCCATAACACCAGGGCCCAGTCACCACATAGTGCGAAACCACAAGCACAGTTCCATCACAAAATCAGCATGAATGTTTGGCAGTCGCATCTGAGATACATTGCAATGCACGTCTCCCCATCGGGCGGACCCTGAGGTATACTCAGTAGACAAGTCGCAGTTTCATATGAGGAAATGTGTAAATGGCAAAATATCTGCAGCGATGACAACGTAACGAGTGCAGGAAATGGGGCGGAACGAAACGGACCGGCGCTCCGGCAAATAATGTCTTGCCGGAGCCCCGCTCTGTCCGCCAGACCCAGGGGGTCCCAGACACGACTCTCACAGATCCTGTGCCTCATCGAGCAGACCGCTTTCATTAGACTCGCCATTCGCGTCGAGTCTTCCGAAAGTCGTTGTAGCGCAGGCTGCTCCCACCCACTCTCATCCTGGGCTTCACCAAGATGCCGAGTCTTCTGGAAGCGCGCTGCGTCTGCGTGTTAGAGCAGGTTGCTCCCGCTGCACAACCTATTCTTCAAGGAACTGGCACCTGCATACAGAAACTGCCAAAGCCTCACATACAGTTTTGCAGCTGTTCCATCTGGTATATATGTCCTGCATTTTACAGACATCTCTTTATTAGGGTAGTGTGACCAATCAAAACAGACGAGTCCATTATTTGCTTTGAAAGGTTTTCTTAATGAATCACTATAAAACATGTTTAACATTTAAAATTATGGACATCATGTTGTTCCCATAATGCTAAATGCTTTTATCCAAAACGCCAGGATTGGGTTCTATATAGAGATAAACTGTTGCGCAACCTGGCCGAGGGTCACGCCGCTCGGCCCCGCCCCTTCCCGAAAGCCCCACCCCTCCTAAAAAGTGACGGTTCCCCCAATAAATGTTTTCCATTTCCAGCACTGAAGGTAACAGTATCCTGAAATATCATTCTGAAACATGAAAACCAGCTCTTAAAATTAAAAGTCGAACATATACATGAGGATATATGGGGTGAAGAGCTCATCGAAGTAAAGCATAGCAGATGAATCGAATCACAGCCCACGCCATATGGATTATTCACACCATTAAAATCCAGGAAACTATGGTAACCGTTATAAGGAGGATATATTGTTATGCTACGGGGATTTACACTGTGCAACTCTGCCCTTTGCAAGGTCTCCAGGTGCTCTGGCAGATCTGAAAATGAGAGAGTGATCGGTTTGTTAGTGGGGGGAGAGGGAGAGCACACACATGCTTTTGCCATGGTGTTGGGAGTTTCCGTTCAGAAAAACTGGTCACCGTTTTTATGTATGATTGATTACTTACTGTTCCAGCCCTTGCCAAGTTATGGCCAGGTCCATTGTGGGGTGCTTGGGAAGTGTCTATTCCTTGATTATGAGCTACTTCTATCAAGTAGTAACATCAATGCTTGTGTTCTATAGGGCCTGCCAGTGTTATTTGTCAGTAGTCCGCTGATAGTTTATGCCTTAATTGTGCAAGTAAATGAGTTCCTGTTGTAGTTAAGATAAGACAGATGTGTGCTCTTTCATCTCTTCCTTGCACTGTAAATCGGGTACTAACAAAGGCTATAGTTTAGGCTTTTCTATAGGCAATAGATAGGCATTTGTGGGGCAATGTCATCATAGTATTGGGTACTTGTACCATTTTCCAGCTGCTGCCATGCTATAGCCAGGCTCAATATGGCAGGGCTTGCAAAATGTATGTAACTTTGATTCTATCGTGTAGTAACTTCAACGTTTATGTTATATTTGGCCTGCCAGTGTTATTTTTCCGTAGTCTTTCGAGATGAATGCCTTAATTCTTCATGTAAATAAGTTCCGGTTGTGATTAAAAGAAGACAGATATTTGCTCTTGCATCTGTTCCTTGCACTTAAGTACTGTTAAAACAGAAACTAACAAAAGACACATTTGACTTTGGTATGGGCATTGTGTAATGCAATGTAAGCTGTCTTGTTTAGCAGCCATCTGCCACTATTGGTGGCCTCGCTGCGCTTGATTCTGGAACAAAATAAGGCGGGACAACGCCCAAAACTGTGTACTCTCGAGATGTACACTGCATCCAAGAAATGAAAAGTAAGACAGTGCACAGAGAGAGGAATACACGGCGCAGGACATGCATTGACACCAACGGGCAGTTGGGATTGTTCTGTCAATGATCGAACAACCCACCAAGAACACACTTTGCAGGAACACACTGACACAATTTGAAATGTTCTCGTGCGTGTATGCAAACTCTTACAACTTTTAAGCTTCGCTTTCCTTCGGTTTCCCAAGTTTAGAAATGCTTAGCTCCAAGGCTCCCATGTCTCAGCCAGTAGCAGGGTTCGGAGAGTGGCAGGCCGCGCCTCTGACGGGAACACGCGTGTCGGCCCGGGGACTTGATTCATGGCTGGCTCCTTGACATGCAACCTGGGCTGGAGCAGGGCTGTAGTCCTTCTTCCGTGTTTCCTGCCGAGCTGACCCAACAGGTGCAGCTCAGCAATAAATTAACAAAAGCAAAACTTGAATGAAAGGCAGCTGGAGGGAAATCGGCGCACACACACGTTAGCTGATAAAATCGGCGCCCATTTAAAGCAAAACTGATTTTGGGAAATGCTTTAATTACTGGACATTCCGACCCTGGGTGCAGGTCAGAAGTACGCAGTTCCTGAGAGCCAATCTTCATGCTATGGGATAGGCAAAGAGACCTGGGAATATGATATGATGGGTTATTCAAGACACGCTTAATACTCAGAAGTTTCTAAGTGTGGACTCGGGATCGAACCTGTGGTCCTCCTTGTCATCTTGCTTCCAAGGCGAGCATGTTGCCCCTGAGCTATCCTCCCGTCTAGCCATATGGAAGACCCTAAAATCTGAAACACTACAGCGCTTTGGGTCTGGTTAGCCACTGATGTGGAAGAGTGTGACAGGGCTAAAAGCGAGAGCTTAGTCGTGCCTCAGTTTGTGTTGATGCGGTAATGGGCAGGCCTGTGGTGGCCCTCTGTAGGGGCGGCTTGTGTATGTGTACTCTTATTGGTAGGATGTTGTGAGGAATTCGACCATTCGCAGGGTGGGCATGCGCTCACCTGGTATTTTTTGAAATTTTAAAATAAATGTATTGATGGCAGACAAACCTCAGGAAAATGTGGGGGGCAAATCTAGAACACCTTTTCCTATGCTCACACCACAATAAAAGCATAGACCAGTGTACTCTGGCATAGACACAGCTTACAGGCAGAGTCCGCCCTGTCATATTTAGTTGGAATATGACAGCAGAGGAGGGCACGGTCATCCCCTGAAGGGGGCCGGGGAGGCCAAACTTCCCCCTGCTAAGGTCTGCCTAATTAATTGACAAAGGTTCCATGGAACCGCCCTGCTCTTTTGTTAGGCTCTGCAGCTGGTGGCAGTGATGATCATGCCAGTAGATAACCCTAGAAAACAGTCATTCTCGTGCCCTGGATGTTTATGCAGGAAGGACTCTGGGAAGGACTTCCCTCGCATATTTCGTTGTAACTCTGATCCACCGCTTCTTGGGCAAGCATGCCATGGGTTCCGCCGCATTTACCACGGCACAGACAATGCCCCAAAGTCCAATTAAAACCAGGCTTGAGAATGCAAATGCTTTTTATTCAGGAAATCAGAGCATCAACTTATCCCATTTGCAATCCATTCAAAATGCAGCCGTGTGACTGACTTTTAGACTCTCTACACGCTCTCCATCTCCTGACTCCATCTGCTGCCCTGCTGCCTGTTCATCAACCAATACAACTGAAACTACTTTGTCTGCTTTAGCTTTGCCCCACAGTAACGGGTGCCAAGTGGCAGCTTCATCAGCCCTCTGGACCCCTGTGGTCCCTCAATAGCTCCTTACTAGCTGAGGTACGCCGGACCAGATGCTAGACTCTAGGGGTTAGGCATGTTTCTACTCTGGGGCTATTTTCCTCTGCACCTTCATCATGTGACCCTCTACCCTGCCACCAGCTTTAACGCCCCAAATATATCTTAGCATTATACCTCTTCTGACACTTCTCCTGACACTTGTCAACCATCTCAGCTATTTCATCCTATCCCCTCGCACTTGTCCAAAAACTCGTGCAAAAACAGTCTCGGGAGGATAGCTCAGGGGCAACGTGCTCGCCTTGGAAGCAAGACGACACAGAGCAACACAGGTTTGATCCCCGGGTCCGCGCTTAGAAACCTCTGGGTATTAAGCGTGCTATAAATAACCTATCACCATCATCAACTCTAGTACTGGCTTGTGGCCTATGAAAGCCAGTACGCAAGCTTTCACTGATGAAGAATGCTGGATGGGGTTATATACCCACACCATGTCTCTCATGAAGATGCGAGAAAGCAGGCTAGGTGCTCTTGCCAACGTGGCACTCTATTGAACTTCTCCATTAGGCTACAAAGATCTGCCATCTGAAAACAATTCAGAGCACCTCAGAATTAAAAAGCACCCACCAAGGTCAGTGGTCCCTCACACTGGTCAACATTTCAAACCAGGTGCACCAGACTGACCGCTGAGGTATCCTGGTGCATGCATCAACTGGACACTTAGAATGACACCCCAATAACACAAAGAAGAACATCACCTCTGGCCCGAAATCTGACAATGGCCCTATGACGTTGAGCGCCAACTCGGTTCATGGCACAGCTGGCACCGACACAAACTCTAACGGGGGGACCCACACTAACATGCAACTGGTCACGGTTGGCCAAATCTGATGACCTGCTCCACTTGCTGGTCCAACTCTTGCCACCAACAGTACTCCAGGACCTGCCGTTCCATCAGGCTCCTGTCGACAGCGGGCCATGTCACTGACAAGCGGACTGACGCACCTCAGAGAAACGGCTCTTTCTACCCTTAATAGTAGGTCACCCACCACCTTCAAGTCTTAACAATAAGTTGTCCTACCCAATAGACCAAGCTGGGCTAGGCCACTCCTCTGCCACTCAGGATTGGTCAATGCTTCCTGTTTCCACATTGCAAGGTCCATAACCATACTGACAGCCACTGGTGCAATGGCGGCCCAACAATCCTCTTCTAGCTCCCTGTCGGCTGCCGGAAGTGGCAAGGGGACAAATGATCCACCACTATATTTTCTGGGCTGGGATTATACCTGTGTGACAGTATGACAGCTGCTCTGCAGGAATACTGGGACGAGTAGTGCATAGGCATCCTGCTCATTCTTAACACTACTACTAAACCAGCAGTGATTCCAATCAAAGCTGAAACAGGTACACCTCTGCCCCCTCTTTGAGGTAGTGTGGACCAAGAGCAGTCCATACTCTTTAGGGGGGGATGCAAGCTAGCCCAGAAGCAGACCAACAAGAGCACTGCGGTACCAAACCAAAAGACTGTCCAACCAAAGTACAGGATGGCAGGCAACTGTGCCCTTATGTCCTGATCATGGGACAGTGCCACATGATGGGCCCTGATCAACTCAGTGGACTGGACAAGAGGGCATCGGCCAAGCAGAAACACTGCATTCGGTGGGCAAGTGGTGACAGCCTCGATGGCAGTTCAATGATGGCTTCCAACCCTCGAGTCCATGGAACTCCATGGAACTCACCTGGCTGGGATCTGCCACCATTCCCCAAACATCGCACCATAAAGACGGGATTCCAACACTTGCCAGGTTGCATGGCCCGGGCGGGTGGTCAATTCCGTGACCAACCCATGGATTCGTGCCATGGTTTTGGGGTGCGGAATATGAAGCTATTGCATTGTGGCACCCTAGGAAATGGAGGCCGGCCCTGGGAAAGATGGGGGACACCCTGGGGTCCATACACTGCAGTGATTCCACAAGTCTTGGACTGTCCTGGTTTTCGTGCCCGAAAATGTGCCTTTATGTGGAAGTGAACTAGGAATTCATAGCTACCGTCCAGTGGCCACAATTCTCATTTACCACCATAAACTCTCGGCCACCCACAAAAGCGACTATTCACACCAGGCACGACAAAAGGAATCATTTTAGGGCTTTAATAAAGGAGAGGTTTTTCCATTCGTGGTACGCGGCATGGGGGAAGTTGCATAGTTGGATGCCAGTGAAGGAACCTTCTGCACAGCCTTTTCTTGCATAGATGCATTGTGGTTTTGCTAGTTGTGGGCATTGGGTGCTTATATGTGAAATTTGGGGTATAGGACAGGTGGTGTGCTCTGCCAAAACCACCCCGATTGTTTCTTTAGGAATATGCCTGCTGTAGCAGAGACCCTCCACCCGGTGAATCCCCCGGTGTGGGACGCAAGGTCTCACCGCATAGACACAAGAGGAAGAGCAAAGCCCGTTAGTGAACGAGGTGGACACCCGTCCACATCTCCACAGTGGTCTCCAAGCCCCCTCCCGGGGAGGCACACAGGGCTTTTGGTGAATGAGGTGCACACCCGTCCACATCTCCACAGTGGTCTCCAAGCCCCCTCCCGGGGAGGCACACAGGGCTTTTGGTGAATGAGGTGCACACCGTCCACATCTCCACAGTGGTCTCCAAGCCCCCTCCCGGGGAGGCACACAGGGCTAGGATCTCAGATGGACGGTTCTGATAACTCAGGGCATGGAAGAAATTGACCACATACAAAACATTCTCATGCCCTGCATTAAGCACCAAGGAGTGACTGTCGACCTGCGCATGCGCGGAGTGTGACCGAGAGAGTTCACATGACTCACACGACGTATATGCGCCAGCATCCTGTAACTCATTTGATCCCCATCTGCGCTTAATGAAAGAGACTGGGCCAAAGCAGGTGTTACTTCTTAGTAGGGGGGTGCAGGTCCAGAACACATCTGGCCATTTTACTATTTTCTAGCTCATTTTATAAAGACAGACATACTGTCCTTTTATGTGTTTTAAGCATCTATGCAGGTTCTAACCACAGTAGAAGTGTTTTCCTCTGTGGCTCTTGTCTGTGTGTTTTTTTGTTTGTGTGTGTGTGCGTGCATCCATGATTGCATGCATGCTGTTGTGTGAGCATGTGTTTGTGTGTGTGTGTGTGCATGCATGTATTTCAGTGTGTGTGTGTGTGGGCAGGCATGCATGTGTGTGTGTATTTCTGTGTGTGTTTGTGTGGGCATGCATGCGTGTGTTAAAGTGTGTGCTTGCATGCCACTGTGGGTGTGAGTATATGTTTCTGTGTGGTATGCATTGTGGCGAGTCAAAGGTGTCGTCACTTCTCCCGGGGAGGAAGACCTTTCCCATGAGGCTAGTTAGGTGATGCCGATACCCAATATTGCCCCCTACGGGTGGTTGAATGCATAAGGATCTCATGGGGAGGAAGATGACCAACTGGGGTATGGCCCGGTAAACACCATTGAGCAAACACATACTCAAGCGCCTCTATCCTCTGCTCACTTCTTTTTAGACAGTAGACCCACGTCCTATTATAATACAGAAGACCTCAGTATGACCACAATTACCATGACAAAGAAGAGCATGGGTACCTTGAAGCTCACTAAATATAAAAGTACTGGTACGAGGTGGCCCCGCAGAGGCGTGAGGATTTGGATCAAGAGAGAGAAAAAGAACTTACACAGTGGGTCGAATGAGACCTTGCTACCATGTATAAAAGGTGACAATGGACATAGTAATATGTCAAGCCGAGTCTTGATAGACTATGAGGGTGGATCTCACCCGACGCAGAAGTTTAGAACTCATTTGGCAGACCCAGGGAAGGAGAGAACAGAGAACGCCAGGAGTCGGCCTCATGGACTTCCGGGCAGGACTGCAGGAGCGGGCCTGTGCAACCGACCAGAGGGCAAGCGAGCAGAGAAAAGCTGTCCGTGGAGTTGTCACCTGACAGCAGAAGGCAGCCTGGAGAGCAAGCAGAAGCAAGCTGGAGGACCGCTGTCCCTGGAAGGCCCGGCAATGCACCTACACCCAAATAAACGTAATGGGTGGTGAGGGAGACCCTGAGGGAATGCAGCAGCACAACTAAAGCAGGCTAAGGCTAACTCCTCTCAACCCCTTGGTAACCACAGTGCCCAGTACCCCGAAATGCCCCATGTGTAGCACAGCTGCTCGTCCTCGTCCTGGTGGCCATACCAATAAGTCCACTGACCACCAGGGAAGTGCCAAGGACCGCTACCATCAAGAACACTTAATCTGAGAAATACTTCCTCATCCCAGTGGCAGTACCAATAAGCCCACTGACCACAAGGGAAGGGTTGAGGACCCTAAACAAGTCCAGATAAGCAACAGAGGAGATTATCCTCTTCATAGTGGCAGGCATAAGTCCACTACTCATAAGAGAATGGTTGAGGACCCCAACGTTAAAGGAAGTGAAGAGTATATACTGTGCATGATATGATATGATATGATATGATATGATATGATTTGATTGGTTACTTATAACGCGCTTAATACCCAGAGGTTTCTAAACGCAGACCTGAGGATCAAGCCTGTGTTGCTCTGTGTCGTCTTGCTTCCAAGGCGAGCATGTTGCCCCTGAGCTATCCTCCCAAGACAAGGAGGAAAGCTTCCACACATCAGTGACAATGCCAAAACCACTGACCACCCGAGAAGGGTCAAGGATCCCAACAACAAAGGACGGAGTCAAGGAGAGAATCTATCGCAATTCAGTTGGGAGGTGAAGCCCGCTGAACGCAATAGAAGGGGCTTCGAACACTGATGAAGGAAGTGTGAAACGAGTCTGGAACCCAAAGAGAATACCAATAAGAAAGAGTGGAAGTTTGCATACACTTCCCCTTTTGTAATAGTGTGACAGGCAAAGAACGATGGTCTGGAGGGTTGTCCAGAGCAAGGCCAGAGGTTAAGATTAATTCAAAACCTTTATAGCTATCACCTCAATTGTTTTCTTTTGTACAGTACCCCGAGTGAGGGGGGAGGGAGGGTTTGCACATGCATGGCTCCCGGGAAGGCTGATCCTAGAGACCCAAGCTACTCCTCACTGATGACGCCCAACAAGGCCAAAACATGTGTGGGGATGCTTGTGTTCTCGTGCAGAACGGTTGTGGCCTAACAGTTCAGGCTGGACTGCCCCTTCTGGGTTGGGACCAATGTAACGTGCATATGGTCTTTCTCCTTCAGTAATGGCTTAGCAGGCTGAAAAACTATAGTCTGGAGGGTTGCCCAGAACTGTGCCCATGGTTATGATTTATACAAAAGAATGGCAAACACTATTTAATGACTGTTTTAACACACCGAGTGAACCGGAGAGCATCCTAGGAAGAGATCTATTCTCTCTAGCCCCGTGATAGGACGTGGACATCCATTCCCAATCCAGGAGCAGGGAATCATCCTCCTGGATCAGGATCTATTTACTGTGAGTGAACTTTTGTGGAATGAGATATCGTCGTCAAGGGAAGGGAGTCATTCCCCCTGGCTTCAGAACTTTTTAGCAAGTGTCAAGTAGAACCCTCAGTCTCCACCAGCAGAAGGAGTCAATCCCCTGGTGGGAAAACCTTTGTTTTATTAGATATCATTAGTGTAGAGTGTAAGGGCTAGAGATGGGTTTGGACACAGGATGGTGACTATCTGTTTGACGGCCATTCGGAAGTTCCTTTAGTTTTGGTTGAGGCAGGGAAACCCTTCATTGGGATAGGACCATTACAAACAAATACAACAATATTTGTTTGTGATGCAGGAAATCAGAAATGGATTAGGCAAAATACAAAAGCTTACACACAATAGTGTGTAATTTGCAAGGAATACAACAAGAGTTCTAATAAATGTACCAAGCTCAAACCTCTGCGTGTTTTGTAATTTCGGCCTCACACCAATGTAGGCTTGGAGTCCCTGTGTGTATAAACCACAACATTGAGACACCACAGAAAGTTGATCCAGCACTTCTTGCTGTAGTTATAACATCAGCCTTTCCTACATATTACAGTAGAAGCTCTCATGAAACCCATGGATGAAGTCTGTGGAATGCATGGGGAGGACTCAGCCTATGGCAGTTGCCAGGTCTGGTGTCTACCTCCTGTTACTCTGCCCCGCTTCCATGGCATCCTGTGTGTATCCTGCTTTGCCAGTTAAGCTCCTGCTCACTGCTTCACCCGCCTGCTCCAATTCCTCCCAGAACCTCATATCAACAGATACCCGGGTATCATCATATAATCTAAGCTAATGTGCCCATCTGTCCTCAATACCACCCTCCCGGTGAGTGCCAGCCTCCAACTAGCAAGTTCTCATTAGAGCACCAGTGATGGCTGCCCAGGGGTGTGGCTAGGTCTGGAAAAGATCTGGGGCTACGCTAACATCAGAACTGTTGGGACTCGGGGCTAGCTAGCCTTTTGGTTCTAGCCCCTGAGCTTTTATCCGGGGCTACAACCAAATAACCTGGGGCTGTAGCCTCCCAGAACCCCCGTAGCAACGCCTCTATTGCTGCCCAAATTCTGAAGCCTACCATCCAAAGTGTAAAACAAGCATCTATTGCCATGTCAGGGAAGGGGGAGACCTCCTCTAAGAGATTTGGAGGAGATTTTCAAAAGGACCAGAGTCTACAGAGTTTGTAAGAAGTCCATTGAAAAGGGCTTTCACTTTCTGGCGTTTTCAAGTCCCACGAAACAGAGCTTTGATCCGGTTGTTGCAAATGCAGATGTAAGGTGTTTCTCCCCTGTAGTTTGTAGGAATGAGTGAGACGCAACCTGTAGGAGACCTGAGCATAGGAGTCTAACACCTTACTGCACACATGTGCAACACAAAATTAAATGAAATCCCAGGGGGAGGATGGCTGGCCGCTCATGAGGGCCTAGAGTTGGTCAGCCCAGATGACTGACAGCTGTACTGGTGCCCCTGGTTAAATAAACAGACACAGTTTTATCTCTTATAACAAGTGTGAACGCTTTCGTTTATGTAATTGGAATCTGCCACACAATCCTTGGTACACATGAGCAAAATTACACCACTGTACTCCTAGCGGAGGTGCTCTCTGCTAGTGCATAAAAACATAGTTCTTAAAAGTTCTCATTCCATCATCTTTGGTATAATTAATAACACATTAGCGACAATAATATTGACACCGGTCCGATGCGGTCACATGTGGACAAAAGTAGTCACAGTTGGTAAATGAATAATTAAATAGACCAGTAGGATCGCATTGGGAACGAGTGAATTGACATTTGGTAAATAAATGATCAAATATCTTAATGGGGTCCCCTTGGGAACAAGTGTTTTTCACAGTTGGTAAATAAATAGCTAAATAGATCAGTGGGGTCACCTTGAGAACAAGTGCATTTACATTTGGTAAATAAATAATCAATTATACCAGTGGGATCACCTTGAGAACAAGTGCATTCACATTTGGTAAATAAATAATCAATTAATATCAGTGGGATCACCTTGGGAACAAGCGTTTTTGTTAGGGAGAATTCTCGGTTTAGGCTGAATTTCCTAACCTAGTGAGTCCCCCAGCAGCTTTGCTGGATTTCTGGAGTTTGTTTTTTTCTTCTGCCAAGAGTGAGACTCTTTTTCTCCCACTCTTGGGCATGATTTGTGGTGTTACTTTGACTGTTAATGTGTTTTATGGGCTATGGGGTCCTTTACTCCATAGGGTCTCATGTGTTTTTACTATGTGTGTTACACAGCACCCTCCGTGCAGTGACACAGGGGTGTCATAGTGACACCCCACCATAGACTCCATACCCTGGGACTGACTACTGTCTCTCAGGGCATGTAAAGTCACCATTGGCTTTACTAGTCCCAAATTATGAACAGAAACCAGTACAAACCATCATATTGTGGACATACTGGTCGGGGCAATTCGATTGCCCCGGGGTCTCTTAGTCGAGGGGGCACGTCTCCGTCCCCCCGATCGAGTTTTGGCTGGTGGCAGTGGATACTACTTTTTATATTCGACCGCAAATATATCTCTATGGGATTTTCCCATTGTTTGAGGCTACCAACTTTAATTATTTAATTCTCATAGCCTCGAACATACCGCCGGTTTATTTATTTAATATTAATTCGCCGGTTGGTATTTTTTGCCAGAACTCGATTCTAAAATGGCGTTTGTGTTCTCTTCTGTGACTCCAACCCAAGTCGAGCCCTTCGTTCCACTTTTTGGCAGGCTTCTCCGCAGAAGCCTCCAAAAGTGGTGCCACTTTGTCTGGGTACCACAGGGGGTATGGGAGGGGGTTTAGGCACCCTGGACTGAGTTACCTTGGTAACTCAAGTCGCTCTCTTGTGTGATTGGCCCAAGTGGTAAGCCGCCGGCTCACCACTTAGCATGTTTGATTGACAGCTAGGCTGAGTGAATGGGGGTGTGCTGCATAAAAGCAGGGCTTTTGGGACTGGAACTTCAGAAGTCGCCACAGGACCTGAGAATCTGACGAGGGAGAAGCTGAGCCGACCTGCTACGACGACACCACCGGCACCACCGGTGGAGCCCTGCGGAACCGACTCACCACTTCCCGACGACAGAGAAGATCTCCCGGTTGGAGAGTCTTCTTCCCCTGACTGGTGGGCACAACTAGTTTACCTACTTTTCCTCGCATCCCAGGACGTCTTGTGGTCGAATTGCCTGTGCCAAGCACCCCGGCAACCGGATAGCCACTTACCACTGGACCGCGAATAAAAGGACCGCTCCTTTTAACTGAGAACTCTGCGGCTGGTTTCTTCCCTGGCAGTGCAACGGACTCCTGTGTTCCTCCCCGACTAGATCCTCTCTTCCCCCGGACGAAGCACCGACTTGCATCCGCTGCCAGGAACAACTGCCCCCGCTGGAGTATTCTCACCACTTTAAGGTACCGTGTCCGCCAGGCCTCCCTTTCTAAAGATTGCTACAAGGTAATAATAATCCCTTAACCTTCTGGACTGGGCTGGCCGCCTTGACCATCTAACTGGTCCCTTTCTTTTGGTCCAACTCTTTCTGAACCTTTTCGAGACGTTTGTGCACTTTTCTACCGTGTGACCTTGGACACATTTCGTCCTGATCCTCTTAAAGTGGATCTGGCTTTCTGAACTCTAACTTCACGGTGTGATTCTGCCTTCCTCTCTTGATGTGTTCTTGTGAAAGTGTTGGGATCTGTTTCAATTTATAGTCTGTCTTTCCCTCCCTTTTAAACTGAATTATTAGAGTGCCATCTGCGTTAAGCGCTCACCGCTGTCTGAAAATAAGTGGGGCTTTACTTAAGACTTGTCTAATATTCTTTTAAGGGAGTGTATATCTTTTAGTGACCATGTTTTTGAACTGCTTAATATTAGTGCCTGTGTGTTTTATTAGATGTGGTTTTAAATAAATAATTATATCTCTTTTACACTGAAAGCAAGCGTCCCCAAACAGCACGATCCTCCCCGCAATGAGAGACAATGAAGGACTCTCCCAAAATGGGACATACAAGAGCAACCCATTCTTTGGTTTGACAATGTCAGACTGGAAATCCAAAAAGGTACTCACACACTCCACTATATTGACGTTATCTGAAGAGAGAAAAAACTTTTATCCGACCACACTTATCATGACCATTTAACTATTATGCACTTATAATCGCTCACACGTTCACAACGCTAAAATCTCTTCTAGCACATACGAGGTGCACACACCTCTTGGCACCATTCACCATTCAAGCTGCCCTCCCTTTCCTCCCTAGCCGGCTGTCCCTAATCGCCTTATTTGAATATCTAGATGCGCATATATATAGATATTAACCTGTTTCCCCCTCCTTCTAATAGGACTCTGTTTCTCTTACTGTTTCCCCAAGTCTGTGCTAATCACAGTTCTTTATTCTCCCCCCCTACCCTAAAGAAAAGGAAAGAAGTAATAGCGGTTACTAATGTACTCTCCGTGTCCCCTTTTGCTGAACACTTTTATTTTATACTCCACTTCTTCATATATTCCCAGTACTAGTCAAGATAGCACTATGCGGCGCCGCCTTCCACCCCCTTTCGGAGCTAGGTTCCCGTCACTTTTATCTCTTATTCACCTCTTAATCCTAATGGCCATATGCAAAGAAAAAGCAAGGAAAATTTTTAAGATGATCTTTAGTAGATCTGCGTACCCCCTCTTCGTTTCCTGTCCTACACTTCACTCCCCGCTCCCTTTAAGATCGCTCGCACTCAGTACTCACGTGCCCGTCTTGAACCGATACTCTCCGAAACTGGGTCCGTCCAGGCAGTGTCGCCGTCAGCTCAACAGTCAGCCCGGCTCCGGCGAGCGGTACTCAAAGGGGATTTTTCAACCGGGATCCCGTACCCCCTCTCTATTGAGTGCGCACTTCTTAGTGTACTGGTCGCGGTTGGCGGGCAGCCTCCCGGAGCCGGCTCACCGTGCGTATCCCTTTTCGACCGGAGATTCTCGTGCCAAACGGGGACGGTTATAAGGAGGTTAGGAAGAAATAAATATCACGCTATTGGGGTCACCACTGAAAGCAAGCGTCCCCAAACAGCACGATCCTCCCCGCAATGAGAGACAATGAAGGACTCTCCCAAAATGGGAATAAGACCAAGACAGAGTGCGGGTGAGCGTAAATGGGAGTTTATCAATCAGAATTGGGCATGCAAAGAACTCTGCAAACTCCGAGAGCGCTCTGTCTGACAATAGCAAAGACAGGCGTATATATTTACAAAAAACGTCATCAAAACCTACATACTATAGGGGGCACAAGTTCATTGGGATTGGGTGGCGACGACTAACTATAGGTGCTGCTGTGGCGTGGTTGGTCTTGGCTGGAGGACGTCACTGGTCACCCTCGTGGGTTGGGCTGGGCCTGGCAGGTCGGCTTGAGTTCATCCGGGCGGTGTTGGTGTGCCGAGGCGGCCTGTGGCAGAGATGAATGCCTTTTCTGACTTACTTGCCCTCTGCCATGCACACCGCAGTCATTCAGTCATTCACAGTTATATTCTCTTTAGTAAATCTTTCAATAGGTTAATGCAACACAGGAGGAATGCACCTTGTGAGGGGTCTGGAGATAATATATCGTGGCCTGGTTACTCGTGATCTGTTGATCGGGACCGTAGGTCGAGGGGCTAAGCTTCGGGGACTGGGGCGGGTGGTACGGGTCTTTCTGTCTTGTTAGAAGTGGTTATGGATGTTTCGCTGTGTGTTGTCAAAGTGTTGGGTGTCCTGATTACACAGGGCCGTAAGTCTAAGACAGTCTGGTGGGTTGTGGGGTTTACGAGGGGGTGCTTGAGTTTAAACTAAGGTTTACTGCGGTGCTGTAAATAATGCAGGTGGCTGGCCGCGGCCTTGGGTGCTGCAGCGGGGCTACAAGTCTTTGAAGCGGCTCCAGTCGGGTCGGGGGAGGCGTGACAACGCAGAGCGGGGCTCTGTTCTCATGTCTTGGCAGCCTTCTGGGGGAGGGAGGGGGATACATCGAGACCTTGTACGCTTTCACAAAGGTATCTCCCTCGTGTGTTGCCGAATATAGGTAAAGACATCACAAACATTTGAACATTTTCTAGAATACTTATTCAAAATCACTTCACAACATGCATTTAAACTTTGCTGGATGTATCTCGATTATATCCAGTCCGCGCATCATATTTGTACGTTATATTCTAACAGCTACAGTGTTTTAATTACATGCATATATATATTTGCAGAAAATGAGGTAGTGTTTAGATCAGTGGAGTACATAGAAAACGACCTGCCACTGTACGTGACGGTGGTAGCATATGAGGGGCTCAGACATTCACACATGATGAGTGCACGCTCGCGCATTCTTTACATGAGTTCATAGTATAGTTGCATCCGCTTCCTCGTGTACTCTAGCAGCATTAGCTTTAGTTATGGCGCGAAACCATGTGAGGTAGGCTTCCCAGTGATACACGCAACGAACAGATCCCTGGAGCGTTCCTTTATCATTAGCATCCACCTGTAATGGTGCGAGCTCGCCGTAGCTTATATCACGGGAGCATACTCTCTCATTCTAATACATTCTACAGGCATTTGTATTATGTGGAAGAAAGAAATAATGCAAGCGGTCTTGACATTAATATATACATATACATAAAGACTGTCTGCCATCAGAGGACCAGTTTACTGTTCTTCTCATTGTTCAGGCCTGCTGGCCGGGTCAGGCTGATAGTGACGGTACACTGCGGGAGGTGAACTGTTACAATGTTAGCGTATTGCGCTAGCTCATGTCCGTCTTGTTCGTGGGAACGTGCTCGCAGCGGATCTGCCAGGGTGCTGCGGCAACAGGGATGTTTTCCAAGGGTGGGGGCCGCGCTACAGTGTGCTGAGCTCACACCATCTGTACCGGGCGGAGAATGGTTTCTGGGCCTAGCTAAATTTGTGTGGCAATCAATACATGCGGGCACTCGATACGTGTGGGCAATGTCTCCAGTGGGTGAGCCCTCCACCACCTGGGCCCGGGTGGCATGAGGGAACGCCCAATGGGCCATAGCCCTCACCTGGGGAAGAAACGCAGGTGAGAGGGGTCTCCTGGACCAGTTCTCCCCTACATTTCCCCCCTTTCGTTACTTAAGTAACGAATTCTTTAACTCCTCTATCCTCCTACATTCTGCTTCGTCCATCACCGCCTCATCCCATGCAGGAGTTCCTTTGATAGGCATCCATGCTCTGCACACCCCCCTTAAACTCTCACCTCTCCTGGCGTATTCATCTGGGGTACACGTAAGATATATGCACCCACCATCTCCTTCCAAATCTACCCACACTTCCTCGTACCATTCTAGTATGCGGGGCTCTTTGATGGTGGTGTGCCAAAGCTTATCTACAATATCCTTGTCATGATACATGGGCACCAGTTGGTACCTAGGTGTGTTGTCTACCCCTGTTTGTTCTTGTGCTTCTTGCATCGTTTTTATTGTACCGTGTGAGTTGCCCATTGTCACCATCATCATTGCACCATTTGGTACTGCGCCGGCACAGACTCGAAGACCCACCTGGCATAGGCAGAAAATCAAAAGGAGGAACACCACAGCTGGCATCAAAAATTTCATCGTTGTTCCAAGCCATGAGGGGACCCAGGAGAAGAGGTTATCGAACCATGTACTATCTTCCGCTTCGCCTTCCATCTTCATTTTTTCTCCTAGGTTGTGGACTGCTTCGATCACATGGGACAGGGAGCCGTTCTCTGCGTCTTCAGAAGGTACGAAAGTGCAGCAGGCACTTCCTATTTTTCGGCAAACACCGCCGTCCATCGCCGTCAACAGGTCCAGGACATACCTGTTTTGCATGGTCATCAGTCGCAAAGCTCTTAGTTCGACCTTTATTATGTTAAAACCTTCTTCAGTGTCGTTCGCCAGCTGAATTAATTCCCAGCGGGTTATCTGGAGCCATTTTGCGTTAGCCCTTGCTTGGACACTTGATACGAGCGAGGCAAAAAATGTTTCTGCTGAGCTGAATAATCGATATTTGTCTGGGATCTGGGCCAATAGTTCTGATGATGCCTTTGATATATAGTTTGATGCTCGTCTGTTGCGGGTCAGCACCTCTCCCTTGCTTCCAGAAGACAGGACATACATTTGTGGTTCTGCAGTTGGTTGGGCCACACTCTGTTGTGTGCGGTCCTGTGCTCTTTTGCTCCCATCAATGTGGCTTTCGGGTATCACCATTAGAGCTGAGTGCAGAGTGGCCATTGAGCAGCTGCCACTCCACGATGGGGGGAGGTGTAGGTATGCCTGGTTGCCACATACCCAATACGTGTCCATAAGGGCCGCAGTCCCTTTTCTTAGGTCTGGGATAGTGAGGGTTTTGTTGCACTTCTTGTTCGTCCCCATGGACGTTCTCCCCTCTCCTTTGAAGCATAGTTCATAGTCTATTTCATTCTGCAACTTGAAAGGCTTTTCGATGGGCGTAACCCAGGTTAGTTTTGAAATGTGTTCTCTCCATACGGGTGTGCATGTTTCTTCTATCCATTGCAATTTCTCCGGTGCCACACCCCTCAGTGCTTCGGCTTTACACATTACTTCTTCGTTCTTCCACTTGTTATCAGAAAAAAGTGCCCCTTCGATTGCAAAAAATGGTTCTTTCAGACATACAACCCCTGACGGTTTTGGGTAGCACGTTTTCTCGTTCTGCAGCATTTGAAAAGTCACTTCATGTGCCTGGAAGGTGTTCTTAATCCTGCACAACGTGAGATGAAGGAGACACTGGGCATCTATAATCGGCAACTCTTTGGGTAACAGGACTTTGGGTGTACCTGATGCATGAGGGATGAGGGAGCAAACATAACAGCTCTCGTTTGTTGTTTGTTTAGCTGTGGCACTCATGTCTGCATACCACTTATTTGTTTGGTGGGGGTGTCGTGGGTCTTCCATCTTATCTAGACCTAGCCCATAGTACTCATCATACTTCCTCCTCCCTGCTTCCCTCTTCCGTCTATTGTTCTTATTTCTCATATTCTTCCCGGTTCCCTGGGCACGGGACAAACTAGACCCCCCTTTCTCATTCCCGCCCCCCTTCACCCAGTCATCATATAATATTTCATGTGTTTCTCTCATTCTTTGATTCTCTATGGCCGTGGGGGCAGGTTAGCTGGTGGGGGTATTATACAACCAGGATATGGCAGAGGGATTTCGGTCGTTTAAGCTGTGAGCATTGTAATTAGACATCTCAGGTGGGGACAGTGTGTTGTTTTGTTTTACAGCACTGGATGACGTAGTATAGTAGCCCCACACAAGTTTAGTTCCGTCCCATATCAAAAAATCACCTTCCCTTGTAGTTGCATTGATACTTGCAGTTGTATTGGTCCCAGTCGTTGTGTTGCCCCCTCCCCCCTCGTTCATCTCGATAGAGATGAACGCTATGAACCAGTATGTAACCAGACCAAATAATAATGTAAAAAACAATATAATGCACGCAGACAGTCCACATTCATACGAATATATACATTTCACAGTTAACCATTCTTTAAGTCTAGTAAATCTATCCGTTGCAGGCCGCCCATTAGATGCCATGGAAGCTCCTGTTTTAAGATATAAAAGTGCATTGAGTGCATACATGTAAACATTTTGTTGGCACCATCAGTGCCAATATACATGTGACGGGGAATGGAAGCGGGTGGGGATACGGGGAGGGGTATTCACAGACAAGGGTGTATACAAGCTCATAGTTTGGCATTCCGTTTAATATATGTACATATATTCACACTCAACCAGATGAAAGTTAAAACAAAATTCCCCCCCCCCTTTTTTTTTTTTTTTTTCTTGCATCTTTATCAGTTGTACATTTCTTCAAATTCAGTACCAGCACATACACGCAAGTTCATATTCAGTCATTCTGCTCAGTTGCAGCGTTTGCTGTTGTCTGTGCCTCCCCATCTACCTCCTCTTGTACGTTGCTATATGCTTTTCGTACATCGGTCAAGTGCACCCAGTACCTCAATCCCTTGACCTTTACCGCCGTAGGCGTGCAAAATAGTACTTCATATGGGCCGTGGAATCGCGGTGCGTTCCACCGACGCACAAAACTTCTGACATATATCCAGTCGCCTGGCATTAGTTGTAGCTGTTGCCCTGGCTCCGTGTCAGCGCCTGTTACGTTTCCCTCTTCTCTAGTGAAGGGTGGGGACAATTGCTTTGCTATCACGCGCGCTGCCCTTGTCAGTTTCTTTGAATAGTCTGTGAATTCATCTCCCAATATCGCGGCGCTTCTGTGAGCGTCTGAGTGTTCGCGCAGAGGTGAATGTGCTGTGTTCATCCGTCTCCCAGTCACGATCTCGTGCGGGGACAAATGGTGGTCTTTGCTTGGCTGGTTTCGTAACTCAAATAGCGCAAGCGGTAGGCAGTAAATCCAATTCTTTTTTAATGAAAAACATAGTTTTGATAACCTGCCCTTCAACAGTCCGTTCATTTTTTCCACTACGCCATTACTTTGAGGATGATAAATTGAGCATAATTTATGTTTTATTCCCAACAATGTAGTCACTTCCTTAAAAAGCTCATTCACAAAATGGGTGCCATTGTCTGAGCGGATCACGTCACAAATTCCCCAGCGCGGGAATACTTCCCTTACTAGGAACTTGGCGGCGCTCTTGGCATCGGGTCGCGCGCAGGGTCCTGCTTCCACCCACCTTGAAAATGGGAACACGACCACAATCATGTACCGTGCACCATTACACCTTTCCCCCATGTCTGCGTAATCTATGTGTAGTTCCTTGAATGGGCCAATGGGTTTAGGGATTGTTCCCCGTAGAGTGCGTAACGTCATCCCTGAATTGTATATTTGGCATGTTGTACATTCCATTGCCAATCGGGACACATGCTCCTGGAGACAGGGCACGAACCATTCTTCCTGTATTTCTGCTGCAATGTGTTGTTTGGTGTTATGTGCAGGGAAGTGTAGCTGTTGAAATGCTATCTCTAGTAGCTGAATTGGCATTACCACCTTCCCCGAGTTATTTTGCCTCCACAGCAGGTCTGTTCCTGACTTACTGCACCCTCGCTTTGTCCACAATAGTTTTTCCTCTTCACTGGCTCCTTCCTGCAATTCTATTATTTGTGGTATGGGCATGACATTATATCCCTCTGGGGGCTCTTCGTTTGTTTTGTCCTTAAGCATGTATTCACCTGTGTCATTTTTCTGAAAATAGGAAGCCTCCTTGGCGGCGGCGTCCGCTGCCGCGTTCCCTAAAGACACAACATCTGTGTTGGATGTATGTGCTTGGCACTTTACTATTGCTACTGCAGTGGGGCTTTGCAGGGCCTCAATTAACTCTTTTAACAAATCTGCATGCTGTACAGGTGTTCCATCTGCCCTCCTAAAGCCCCTCCGCCCCCCCCTTGCTAGGCCCCCATGTACTGTCGTTGTCATATAAGCTGAGTCTGTGTATATCGTCACTGCACAACCCTTTGCTGCATGTAGTGCTTCTATGAGCGCAATCAGTTCTGCTGCCTGCGCGGAGTAGTGTGATGGGAGACGGTATTGTACCAGTGTTTCATACTCACCGTCTTCTAACCTCACCACTGCCATGCCAACATGTTTTTCTCCCGTGTCCGCGTCAATTGATGCGGACCCATCCACAAAGTACACTTCCCCTTCGCTTAGAGCGTTCTCACACACCACTGTCTCCTCCCCGCTTCCTCCTGTGTAGGTTGCGCAATCGTGGTTCTGCATGTCTTCGAGCGTGCACGCTTCTGTAATGAATGTGGCGGGGTTCACTGTTTTGCATCTCACTATATGGATGTTGGCACTGGACAGTATAATCTCGTAGGCGGTCGCCCGCTGTGTGGTCAGTGTGCTTTTTGATCTTTCGAGTATTGCAAATAATGAATGTTCCACAAACAATGTCACAGGGCAGCCCATTACTATTGTGGCACTTTTCTCAATCGCGAACGCGGCTGCAGCGAGTGATTGCTCGCACGCGAAATGGCCCTGCATTACGGCATCTAAAGTGCCACTATAGTAAGCCAATGGCTTGTGTCCTAAGGATGTTTTTTGTGTCAGGACTGCTGTCATCAGTGTTTCCTTGCAGTGTGAGAATAGGTAAAACTCGCGTCCATAATCAGGGTTTGCGAGTACTGGGGCGCTTGAAATCAACTCTTTTAGTGTTTGGAAGCAGGAACTCATCTCTTCCGTCCATTCCACCTTCCTGTTCTCCTGTTGGGCCACCTTTAGTGCTTGTAATAAGGGCCTGGTGTATGCTGCATAATCTAATATCCATGCTCGGCAGTAATTGCACATTCCCAAAAATTTCTGCATGTCTTTTACTGTTGTGGGTTCTTGTACTGATCTTATGGCTTCTACCCTGTCTGGTATTATTCTTTTCCCATCTCTTGAAATCAGCTGTCCTAGGTACAGGACCTCTGTCAGACAGTATTGTAGCTTTCCCTTGTCCACTTTGTACCCCTTGTTGGCCAGCAAAGTCAATAATGTTATTGAATCTGTTCTGCATGTCTCTTCGTTTCGTGCGCAAACTAGTAAATCATCTACGTACTGAATAATGGTGCTCTCAACTGATAGGTTTCCTAAGTCTTCATGTAATACGTGATTGAAGATGCTCGGGCTCTCACAGTAACCCTGTGGTAATCTGCAATGCTCATACCTTTTACCCCCCAGTGTGAAGGCGGTGAGGTATCTACTCTCTTCAGCCAGGGGTATAGAGAAAAATGCGTTTTTCAAATCCACTACTGTGAAATGTGATGCCTCTTTCGGGATGCTGCATAGTATTGATGCGGGGTTCGGGACTAGAGGGAACTCCTTCTGAATTACATCATTGAGGGGGCGTAAGTCCTGTATCATCCTCCAAGACCCCCCTTTTGCTTTTTTGATCGGATAAATACAAGTGTTACATGGGGAGTTTGAAGGCACTATTATCCCTTGTGCTAGTAGGGCATTTATTGTCTCTTTTATCCCTTCTTCAGCTTCACGAGACAGAGGATACTGTTTAACTCGTGGTAAAATTGCTCCTTGCTTTAACTTTATTACCACAGGCTGTACTCCATGCAACAGTCCCACATCATGGGGGCCTGTTGTCCATAAGTTGTTTGGTACGAGCCTCATGTCGTCATCAAAAAACGACGGTGGTGCTCCTACCACTGTCATCAATTGGACGGGAGTCTCCCTTGCTTGTATGAAAATATCACAGGGCATCGCTATTTCCATCACTATTTCACCATCCCCTTCTGAGTCTGAAAAGAGATCCTCATCTGTTACTTCTCGTAGGGCGATGTTGGCGTTTGTGCATAGCACTGTGCGCCACTCACACCCTTCCTCGTCCAATCCGATCACAGCTATCCTTTTTGCTGACACTTGCACAGCGTGCAAATCTAACGATACCACTGATCCTGGTGCTGTGTTGGGGCATACTATGGGGCGGAAGAGGAACTCCGCCGGGATCCTCCAGTCCATGCTTCTCAACTCGGGAATTATGAGGGCCAGAGTCTTCAGCCCTTTGATAAACATTTCCTCATTTTGTGGCAGTCCTCGTATTTCCTGCGTGGTTGTGTAGGCTTGCACTACCAACATTGCACGCAAGGGGCATATCCCGGGTGTGGAACACACTATCCCTCTCTCGGTAAATGATATGGTCATGTTGAGTTTACTCAGGAGATCCCTCCCTAGCAAGTTAATTGGGGAATGTTCGTAATACAATAAGGGTGCCTTCACAGTCTTACCCCCCACTGTTACATCCAAAGCTTCTGTGTAAGGAACTTCAACTACAGCCCCAGAGAACCCCTGCGTCTATAACTTCCTGTTAGATAACGGGAATCGGCCCTCTCTGATACATGATTTCTCCGCTCCCGAATCAACCATGAATATAAACTGCTTGTCTCCTATCTGCGCCCCTACCAATGGTTCCTCTGCTGCATTGTAGGTGGTGGATAGAACTGGACACGCAAGTGTTCTCTGTGGGCTGTCCTATGCGGGGTATCTCGTCGCCCCTCCCTCATTAAAGACATTTCCGGAAACTATCGACATGCCGCTGTAAGGTGCTGGCGCGGGGGCCCCGTTTGCTGTTGTCGCGAAAGGGTTACCTGGCGTGTATTGCATGCTGTCATTGTTTTGGGGGTGGTTCTGTGTCCTATACTGGTGTCCTTGTTGCTGGCCCATAGTACCCTGGCCGGGGTTTCTTAGTTGCTGCTGTCCCATTGGGAGACCGTATGGGCTTCCCGGGTGTGGATGACCATAACTCTCCCCCTCCTGGAACCCATTGTTTTGTCTACTTCTGCACTCCCTGGAGTAATGTCCCCATCGTCCACAGTTCCAGCAACTCCCTTGGGGGCCCCTGGGACCCTGCCATCCATTTCCTCCCATTCCCCCATACCCCTGTCCGCCTCCTCTCCGGCCCCTGTACCCACCTCGTCCCCCTCGAGGGGTCCACTCTTGCCACTGCGGACTTCCACCTTGCTCCTGCTCAGTCCACTGCCGCTGTGCTGGTCCTGCCCAATTAGTTGCCAACCTTCCTTGGAGTGCTATCAGCCCCTCCTCCTCCTCATCTCCCTCTCTACTGTGTGGGAGCGCGGCTACTGCTGCTGCAACCTTCACTAACTTTGACTGTACTAACTTCGCCTCGTCTGCCAATCTTTTCTGCGCCACCTCCTTCTCCCTCTCCTTTATTCTTTTACAATGGTGTACTATTATGCTCTGAATTTCTGGCCATCCCTTTGCTTCAATGCCTGCTATCTTGTCAAGCGCCTTCTGCACTTCCTTTGGGAGCCCTTTCTTTATAATAAAATAAAATAAAGATGTCGACTGATACCAGGGCGTGCCCGTTTCTGCTCTCCACATCTCTTGGACCCGAAAAATATAATCCATAGCCTCTTCCCCGTCATTCATTGTACACTGCATCACTGACTGCAAGTCCGGTGTGTCTGGGAATGTTTCGCGTAAGGCATCCCACACCCTGGCACGCACCGTGTTAAAGGATGCCCCATCATGGCGGTCACAGTCTAACGTTACTCCCGGGAAACCGGCCTTAACCCATACCCTTTCAGCCTGATCACCTACTGCTGATACGAGTAGACTTTTTACATCTCCTATGGCTAGGGGTACCCCGGCAGTATGTTTCTCGAAGGCATATATCCACTTACTTGCCCCTCCTGACAACGGGGGCAATAGCTTTAATAAATTGGCTTTGTCCATCTGTGCCCATGGGATATAGTTAGGCCTCCCTCCTCCCCTGTGTATCAACGGGAGCTGTAGCCTTCCTTTTGTCGTTCCGTCCGGACCCGTTTGAGCTGTTGATGTCCCCAGTGATGCAATTTTTCCCACTCTGTTCCTTAGTCGCCCCGTCCACTCATCATCCAGGGTTCTCAATGAACACGTACCTTCCTCCCCTTCGCTTCCCCCTCCTATCGCCATACTCAACCTGTCGCTTTCTTCTACCTCGTCCCTTATATCACACAGCAACTCTTCTCTAATTCCCCCCCGCCTTTCCTCTCTTGCAGCATCTCCCTCTCCGGGTCCTACTTCTATTATTCGCGTTGGTTCTTTCTCAATTCTGAACAAAATCTCGCCCTTTTTCCACCCCTCTTCGGGCTTTCTATTTTCACCTAGCGCTCTGGACGTATGCCCTGATCTAGTTGCATCTAGTGCTGTTCGTTCGCATATGTCTTTTATCCTCGAGAGCTCATCCTTTGCTATCGTCAGTCTTGATTCTAAATCATCTGTGAGCTTCTCTATATCTACCCTTTGTGCGCCTGCCTGGGCTCGCTCCCTCGTGCTTTCGTATGGCGGAGGTGCCGTGGGCCGGAGGGGTGTGGTATCTCTCGGGGGAGGTATGTAAGTGGGATCACTGTACCCCTCTGCGGGCACAGACTTCTTTATTATCGGGTACAAACTTATTACCTCTACTGGTGGCGCGACACTTGAGCCTTCTTTGACATCTCTTTGTATTAGCAGTGGATTGTCTGTGGTGGACGGGAGATCAGGATTTAGTGCTGGTGTCTTAGGCGGTGGTATCTCTTCAAATAACCTCCAAAGATCTAATATTTCCCTCCTATTTTGTAGCTGCTTTCCTTTGTATTTTAGACAAATGCAGGTGGCTACTGTATCCAGGACACTTTTATCAAACGACCCTCCCTCGGGCCAAATCTGAGGTAACCCCTCCCCCTTTAGCTCGGTCACCCATTGGTCGTGATATTTTTTAATCCGCTCCACGTATCCCGGGAGATTCTTACAAATATGTGATAAGGGTGTTTCAGCCCCCATCTCTGTGCCCTCCTAGTGCTGGTGTGCCTAGTGTTTTTGCAACTACAACGTGAGTGTAGTATCAATATTATTCTTTATATTTTACTTCACATTCAATGTTGGGTCCCTTCGGGCTCTCCCCCTCCCTGACTGCACAATACAAAACTGGCCGTACACAATGTCTATTATGTTCTTTTTGAGGGGCACATACAAGAGCAACCCATTCTTTGGTTTGACAATGTCAGACTGGAAATCCAAAAAGGTACTCACACACTCCACTATATTGACGTTATCTGAAGAGAGAAAAAACTTTTATCCGACCACACTTATCATGACCATTTAACTATTATGCACTTATAATCGCTCACACGTTCACAACGCTAAAATCTCTTCTAGCACATACGAGGTGCACACACCTCTTGGCACCATTCACCATTCAAGCTGCCCTCCCTTTCCTCCCTAGCCGGCTGTCCCTAATCGCCTTATTTGAATATCTAGATGCGCATATATATAGATATTAACCTGTTTCCCCCTCCTTCTAATAGGACTCTGTTTCTCTTACTGTTTCCCCAAGTCTGTGCTAATCACAGTTCTTTATTCTCCCCCCCTACCCTAAAGAAAAGGAAAGAAGTAATAGCGGTTACTAATGTACTCTCCGTGTCCCCTTTTGCTGAACACTTTTATTTTATACTCCACTTCTTCATATATTCCCAGTACTAGTCAAGATAGCACTATGCGGCGCCGCCTTCCACCCCCTTTCGGAGCTAGGTTCCCGTCACTTTTATCTCTTATTCACCTCTTAATCCTAATGGCCATATGCAAAGAAAAAGCAAGGAAAATTTTTAAGATGATCTTTAGTAGATCTGCGTACCCCCTCTTCGTTTCCTGTCCTACACTTCACTCCCCGCTCCCTTTAAGATCGCTCGCACTCAGTACTCACGTGCCCGTCTTGAACCGATACTCTCCGAAACTGGGTCCGTCCAGGCAGTGTCGCCGTCAGCTCAACAGTCAGCCCCGGCTCCGGCGAGCGGTACTCAAAGGGGATTTTTCAACCGGGATCCCGTACCCCCTCTCTATTGAGTGCGCACTTCTTAGTGTACCGGTCGCCGTTGGCGGGCAGCCTCCCGGAGCCGGCTCACCGTGCGTATCCCTTTTCGACCGGAGATTCTCGTGCCAAACGGGGACGGTTATAAGGAGGTTAGGAAGAAATAAATATCACGCTATTGGGGTCACCACTGAAAGCAAGCGTCCCCAAACAGCACGATCCTCCCCGCAATGAGAGACAATGAAGGACTCTCCCAAAATGGGAATAAGACCAAGACAGAGTGCGGGTGAGCGTAAATGGGAGTTTATCAATCAGAATTGGGCATGCAAAGAACTCTGCAAACTCCGAGAGCGCTCTGTCTGACAATAGCAAAGACAGGCGTATATATTTACAAAAAACGTCATCAAAACCTACATACTATAGGGGGCACAAGTTCATTGGGATTGGGTGGCGACGACTAACTATAGGTGCTGCTGTGGCGTGGTTGGTCTTGGCTGGAGGACGTCACTGGTCACCCTCGTGGGTTGGGCTGGGCCTGGCAGGTCGGCTTGAGTTCATCCGGGCGGTGTTGGTGTGCCGAGGCGGCCTGTGGCAGAGATGAATGCCTTTTCTGACTTACTTGCCCTCTGCCATGCACACCGCAGTCATTCAGTCATTCACAGTTATATTCTCTTTAGTAAATCTTTCAATAGGTTAATGCAACACAGGAGGAATGCACCTTGTGAGGGGTCTGGAGATAATATATCGTGGCCTGGTTACTCGTGATCTGTTGATCGGGACCGTAGGTCGAGGGGCTAAGCTTCGGGGACTGGGGCGGGTGGTACGGGTCTTTCTGTCTTGTTAGAAGTGGTTATGGATGTTTCGCTGTGTGTTGTCAAAGTGTTGGGTGTCCTGATTACACAGGGCCGTAAGTCTAAGACAGTCTGGTGGGTTGTGGGGTTTACGAGGGGGTGCTTGAGTTTAAACTAAGGTTTACTGCGGTGCTGTAAATAATGCAGGTGGCTGGCCGCGGCCTTGGGTGCTGCAGCGGGGCTACAAGTCTTTGAAGCGGCTCCAGTCGGGTCGGGGGAGGCGTGACAACGCAGAGCGTGGCTCTGTTCTCATGTCTTGGCAGCCTTCTGGGGGAGGGAGGGGGATACATCGAGACCTTGTACGCTTTCACAAAGGTATCTCCCTCGTGTGTTGCCGAATATAGGTAAAGACATCACAAACATTTGAACATTTGAACATTTTCTAGAATACTTATTCAAAATCACTTCACAACATGCATTTAAACTTTGCTGGATGTATCTCGATTATATCCAGTCCGCGCATCATATTTGTACGTTATATTCTAACAGCTACAGTGTTTTAATTACATGCATATATATATTCGCAGAAAATGAGGTAGTGTTTAGATCAGTGGAGTACATAGAAAACGACCCGCCACTGTACGTGACGGTGGTAGCATATGAGGGGCTCAGACATTCACACATGATGAGTGCACGCTCGCGCATTCTTTACATGAGTTCATAGTATAGTTGCATCCGCTTCCTCGTGTACTCTAGCAGCATTAGCTTTAGTTATGGCGCGAAACCATGTGAGGTAGGCTTCCCAGTGATACACGCAACGAACAGATCCCTGGAGCGTTCCTTTATCATTAGCATCCACCTGTAATGGTGCGAGCTTGCCGTAGCTTATTTCACGGGAGCATACTCTCTCATTCTAATACATTCTACAGGCATTTGTATTATGTGGAAGAAAGAAATAATGCAAGCGGTCTTGACATTAATATATACATATACATAAAGACTGTCTGCCATCAGTGGACCAGTTTACTGTTCTTCTCATTGTTCAGGCCTGCTGGCCGGGTCAGGCTGATAGTGACGGTACACTGCGGGAGGTGAACTGTTACAATGTTAGCGTATTGCGCTAGCTCATGTCCGTCTTGTTCGTGGGAACGTGCTCGCAGCGGATCTGCCAGGGTGCTGCGGCAACAGGGATGTCTTCCAAGGGTGGGGGCCGCGCTACAGTGTGCTGAGCTCACACCATCTGTACCGGGCGGAGAATGGTTTCTGGGCCTAGCTAAATTTGTGTGGCAATCAATACATGTGGGCACTCGATACGTGTGGGCAATGTCTCCAGTGGGTGATCCCTCCACCACCTGGGCCCGGGTGGCATGAGGGAACGCCCAATGGGCCATAGCCCTCACCTGGGGAAGAAACGCAGGCGAGAGGGGTCTCCTGGACCAGTTCTCCCCTACAACACCAAGCTCTGTTCAGTGTTTGCTTGTTCTACTGTGTTCTTTTGACCTATTGTGAATACTCTGTATACTGCCTAACTCTTCTTGAGGGAAGTCTGACTGCTCAGCCACAGCTACCAAGTGAATCTGTGTGGTACAGACTGCTACCAAGTGGGTTTACTGCCAAAATCTGTAGTCTTAAATCTTTTGCAGTGGTCCCAGAGGGAACTGCACAGGTTTCTGCCTAACACTTTTCACAGTTGGTGAATAAATAGGTAAATAGGCCAGTGGGATCACCCAAAGAACAAGTGCATTCACATTTGGTAAATAAATCATCTAGGTCGGACCAGCGTCCCCTCACTACTGGTAGCTGCAGAATGCCACTGGGACGTACAGCAATTAACCCATCAATCCACCAATCACCCAGTCAGGCCACAAGCCGTAATCCACCTCTACACTGAGCTAGACAATGACCCTCTGATAGTTCCTAGCCGTAATTTTCAGAGTCCTCACAGTACTGGTTGCGAGCCAAGCTCAGAACGGGGTAAATCACTGCCCAGTGCGGAATATAACCGAGAGAAGCGGAACCATACTAAACGGCCCAAACTGCCCTCCAGAAGATAGGCCGGACTCTTCCACTACACGGGTGAACAAACCCCCTCAGTGCACCACTCGGCCTTTCCCTTCGAGTCCCCTGAGTTGGCCAGACCCACCTCTTTATTAGGCGAGTTGCCTCATACCCACACTCCGCGGAGGTACTGATAGCGTACAGTCTCGCAGCGTCACCGGGACAGGTGCAGCAAATACTACCTTCCGTCTGGTCATTCACTGGCCAACGTGTTACTGTATGCCGGCATACGCAGGGCACAGTGTCCCTTTCTCACACTTTCCCTTTCCTACCTGGCTGCTACTATGCAGCGCGAGAACCAAATCCACTCTCTCTCCCTCACGAGCGGTGGCAGGCAGGGTGTAGCACCCGCCAAGTGCTCCTTCGGCTCAACACTCCAGCAGACGCTCTCGACCCCGGGTGGGGGAGAGAGAAATGCCGGCCTAGACAGGCAGATGGCCTACGGGTGGGGGGGACGTCCTTGACACAACAGAGGGCCTAGATGCCCTCCATGAACAGTCTGGAGCTTCCGTCTCTGTTCGTCTCTCTCATCGTTCTCCCCTCATGATCCCCTCTGGCTCTTATGCTCCCCAGGAACTCTCCACTTGTGTCCACCAGTAGGGGGCTTGTGTTGATCCTGAGGTGAACCCACCTCACAGACAGCCCTGCTCCCCCTGCTGGTGGAACCTACCATGTCTGTTCTGACAACTCTGCGTGTCAAAACAGGCAGCCAGGTGAAACGGACAACGAGAAGAGAAATAAACAAATATGCCCGCCAAACAAACACGACAGTTAGCCCATGCACACACTGAAACCCACACAGTTAAAAGCTCGACACAACTTTTTTCAAGTCCTGGCCTAAAATGATGGAACCAACTTTAAACTTGTTTCTCATTAATGCGAGGGGATAGAAGCTGAAAAAATACTCATATACAATAAGTAAACATTGACCGGGCCAAGCATCTTAAGAATGTGTCTCTCTCCAAAGGTGCATGACACCCGTGAAGTGTGTTTGTGAAACACTTGTGTACAGGCGCGTTATAAATACCATGTGATATCATGCATGTACAGGAAACGTGTGCAATCATTCCTGATGTTTTCCTTTGTTCTTTCCTCCTGCCAAAAGGGCCAAGATGGTGGATTGCAAGGAGCTCCTGTGGTGCATCCTGTGGCTGGTTTTGATCATCCTGTGTTGGCCCATTGGCGTCCTCATGGGCTGCCTGTATGGCTTGCTGGTGCCTCTCACCACCTGCCTGGGGCTGGACAGCTTCACAGACTTCATACTGCAAGGAGCGCATCTAACCAAGAAGTTTGTGCAGCACGCGCGGGCGAGCCAGACTATCTAGGGAGTCAACGGGCGAAGAGCCAAGCGGCTGCCGGACGGAAAACCTTTGCCACAAGTTGTACCCGTTTTCTTTCATTACAAGATTTGGAATACCGCATTGAACATATATTTCTGGAATAAAATAAAGGTCTGAAATGAGCCATTTTGGTGGAGGAGTTTTAAATTAATTTAGGAAACATTGATCTATGGATGAATTCACTCAAGAACACCACGCATCGACAGTGCATACATAGAAAGTAAGATTAAGCTATTAGACAATGTTATATTGTATACCTCTTGCTTCTTGGGTTTGTTAGTCAACCAAATATGTTAAAGAAATGTAGGGTTGAGCAATGTATTTTAAATCCACATGGTTTAAAGCCCATTGCTCAACACTGGAGAGGCCCTGGGAGTTATCTACACATGGTTAGAGGTAGCAAGCCTCTGGCTTCAAATTGCTTCACTCAAATTAGCTCCTAGAGGTGGCATTAATTAAAAATATATGTATTTAGTGCATTTGGTCCAGGAAATGTCACACTACCAATCAGTGAATTTATTGGAAAACTTCATCATTCATTGTACTGATCAGGGATAGTATGTGACCAAAATCGAAATGATCACTTGGTGCTTAATAATAGAGGCGATTTTGACCAAACTCAATGCTGCTTGTGTTACTAAGTTCTGTAGATGGTAAGGCTGAGTTGGCACCGCCAGTATTGAAAGCTGTGGCTGCAGGTTACACAGAGCTCTTTGCAGTGGGTGATGCTCAATACACTTAACAGGACTCTCGAATCAAAGCCCAGTATCAGGTGGTGGAGGGATAATCCAGTGACGGCATTCACCAATAAAATAATAATGATAATAACTTCGAAAGAATCTGAAATAATTACAGTGACTAGAATAATCACATTAACAATGTCTTTCTCAAGCACCTTTATCCAGTAGGTCACTATTGACACTAGTGACAGTTAATTTTATTCACAACACTTTCTAAGATTGACAGTAGCTCATGATATAGACAGCAGCTCATGATACTGACGGCAACTCATGATATCCACTACAGTACAGGATATAGACAGCAGTTCATGATACTGACGGCAACTCATGATATCCACTGCAGTTCATGATATAGACTGCACTTCATGATATAGACAGCAGCTCATGATACTGACGGCAGCTCATGATATCCACTGCAGTACATGATATAGACAGTAGTTCATGATTTACACAGTAGCTCATGATACTGATGGCAGCTCATGATATCCACTGCAGTACATGATATAGACAGCAGTTCATGATTTACACAGCAGCTCATGATACTGATGGCAACTCATGATATCCACTGCAGTACATGATATAGACAGCAGTTCATGATTTACACAGCAGCTCATGATATCGATGGCAGCTCATGCTATCCACTGCAGTTCATCTCATGATACTTGGACATTTGAAAAGTGCTCAACTGCCATGGGTTTGGCCCCTGTAGTGCAGTGAGATATTCAATGGTGCATTGCTGAATTTAGCTGGGTTTCTGAGAGATTGTAACCCGGCACAGAATACATAATTTCAGTATTAACAGACAATCTTAAGGCTTTTCAGCAAAATTAGCCATAAGATATATGTCAACACTGTGTGTGGATTATGGTGTGTTGGTTTGTCATTTCATTTGAAGCTTGTGCTGGGCAAGTGAGGGATTTGTCATGGTTTGCATACTTAAGTAAGAATTTTGGTGATACTGTGCTGGGGAGTGAGTGGTAGTAGTTGGTACAGTGCTTTGTACCCAGACAATTAAATGCAAAATGTGTCCTCCGCCTTTCTTTGCTTATTGCAGTAAGCTACCATAGAAGGAACCAAGACAATTGTTCAGGGCACACCATTCCCATCGTGGTCACACAGGCTCCACCTGACGAGGCCCACTCTCAAGAGTGGTGTAAGGGAGTGGGTCAGGGCTTGAAGGAAGGTTCGGTCGGAGGCATGTTGATAGTCAGTAGTGAAGGAAGGAGATCTCCCAACACTGTGGTATTTCTTTCTGTAGTTTCCTCTAGTGTTTTATACATTCTGAAGGCCAAACCGCAAGGTCAGCTTGCTTTTGTGTCTGATGTTTTCTGAAATTCAAAAACCTGAAAAGTTTTTCCTTGTGGGAGGGAGGATGGGGGGGGGGAAATATCATACATTTGTTGGATAGTGATTTTGTTAATTGTGTATTAATGGGAAATAATATTAATTGTATAAGACTGAATATAAGTACTATTAAACCATGTCCAATATTTATTTGATAGAAGTGGCATGCGATGTTATTATAAAAACGCTATATAATTGTCAATTAATATAACAACAAAGGTATGCTATTGGCATAGGCCAATTAATATTGGCGGCATTTGATGATAATGACAGCAGATGATGATAACTGTTCAAAGTATTCTGAGGGTTGAATCAAAGTATTCTGAGGGTTGAATCCCCTAGCAGCGCTGGATATTTTCTTAAGATCATGATGCCAACAGCTTCTTCTGACATTCAAAACAGATCATGGTATTGAGAACCCTTCCTATTATTCACGGCAGCTCAAGATTTTCCCTGCAGCTCATGATTTTCCCTGCAGCTCATACAATCCACAGCCTAACAAATGGGAGCAGGTCATCATATCCTTATCAGCTATTAATACATACCTCGAAAGCTCATGACATGCACAACATCTCATAATTTCCAAACTATCTATTGAAATTCACTGCAGCTCATGACAGCGACACATGATATGATTATATTCTATGATAATCTCGGCAGCTCATCACACATCCTATCAACACTTAATTTTGAACTTTTCTGCTAATCATGATATTGCCACCAATTTATGATAACCGCCACAAGCCAGATACTCAAACTGGCCGTGATGTGCAGAATGGCTAATGCTATTCACAAAGGGCATCCAGTTCACAAATTCACAGGAGCAATTAATATCAAGAGATTTTAATATTAAAAACAAGAGTTATTAATGTCAGAATCAGCTCCTGATGGCAAGTACAGCTCATGATATGCACAGCAACTAAGGATCTTATGAAACAGACAACCCTCCGAGACTGACATGGAAACGTGACAAAAGCACTTAAATGATTGATTATGTCTTCACATCAACTCACGATATAACATTAGTAAAAGACTTTACCATAAAATATACAGATTTGATTGACCATAACATAATAACGATGGAATATCAATATATCAAACAAAGCAAGAATCCATTTTATATCTTGGATTTGCACACTCACCGAACAACGAAACAGAATCAAATGGTCAGACTATAAATTAAACAAACTTTTAGAAAATGTCTACCAAGCAAATAAACATGGTGAAGATTATCCCTGTGCGATTATGATGCTTAAGGAAACAAATCCAAAATATAGTAAACCAATATTCAAGAATCCGAAGCCTTTTGATTTAGTAATCAAAGCTGCTAGGAACAAGATGAAGGCAGAAATAAGGAAACTAAAAAATCGTGAAGATGCGGACACAAAGAATAAAATTGCAAATATCAGAACAAGATATGACAATTACAGGAAACAACATAGAGCGATAAAAGAGCAATCAAATAATGAATTAATGTCACAAGTTCTATTCTGCAAGTCGAGTCAACAAATATGGAGGATATTAAATCAAGCCCGAGTCACAGGCACAGCTACAGTTTTGTTAAACTCCATCTTGGAATCAGTTAGGAAGAATACATAACAAACTCACAATTTAGAAAGACAACTATTGAGCTTGATTTGAATTTAGATGACAATACCATCTTCAATAAATTAAAATTTATTTGACATCCTGATCTTAACCATACGTGAGATATTCACTGCAATAAAAACACTGGGCAAAATCCGGACTACTTGGAAACACTCAGTAATAATCCCTGTATTTAAAGAAAGAAACTGAAATCTTCCAAGTAATTATCGGACAATAGCCTTATTAAACACAGTAGGAAAAATCGTTGTGTGTATAATAATGAAAGATTTGAAAGCATGGCTGACAGAATAAAAAGGTAACAGACCCGTACCAAGCAGGATGTGTTCAAAGGCTTGGCACTACAATCAATCTATTACTGCTGACAGCCTTAAAAAGCAAGATGTGATCACCAAAGAGCCCTTATACATAGCTTTCATAGACTACTCTGGGAAATGCTAAAACAAGATGGCTGCCCTCCACACATCTTAGCAGCCATATACCAACTTTACACAGAAACAACTGTGCAGGTGAGGCTGACGAAGACTCTTTTTAACCAAACCTATAGTGACAAGACGTGGACTAAAATAAGGCTGCATACTTGCCGCAACCATTTTCAACTATTATATTCAGAAACTGCACATTGCAATTTATGCAACAAGATCTTGTCCACCAAAACTGAATCGCCAACCAATATCCCATTTATTATATGCGGATGATCTTGTGTTGTTCGATACGACCCCAATTAGAAAACAAAGACAACAAACTGCTTTACATCAGTTTGCAGAGACAATTCATCTGGATATTAATATAGGAAAATCAAATATCATGCAGTTCCAACCAGTTCCAGTTACAAAGAAGTCACAGCAGTTCAAATGGCGTATTCATGGAGAAACCACACAAATAACGTGGGAATACAAATACTTGGGAATTAATATAAACAATCATAAAACTGAACAACCTTTAAAAACGATAGTAGAGGATAGAATGCAATTGTTAATATCTCAAGCAAAAGTAATCCAAAATAAATATGGCAAATATACCTACCAACCTCTTGTAAAATATTACAAAGAAAAAGTGGTTCCCACGCTAACATACGGAGCACATAGTAAACTACCGGAACATCATCCCAAGTGGAATGTAATTGAAGGAAGATTTTGTAAAAAACTTCTTCCACTACCAAAAATCATTCCTATTGTTATAATATGCTACGAACTAGGAGCTTTTTGCAATTGAGATAACAGTAATATGGAATAGCATAGCACATTATGCCAAATATACTAATAAAGATACAAACATAGACACTATGATACCGGTCTTAACGAAACATTTACAATCAACTAATCAAACTCCATTAACAACTTGGAAGCAAAATTGTGTTAATAAAATGCAGAAAATGGATATCGATCTAAACCTACTATGGATTAACTCTCCTAGAGCAAAAATGAAGTGCTGACAGACAGCTTGGATCAATAACTGGGAGGAATGCCAATAATCTAACAAAAATTCCATGGGAAATTTTCAAATGAAAAAAAGGAACACCTTACCTGAATACCTAAGGAAATTCCCCAGCAAGGAATATTGGGATAAGCTAATGAGGCTAAGATTCAATCTATGGCCTATAAACTCACTATTAGCTTCGAGATCAAAAGGGCTTTGGATCAACGGATGTAGATTCTGTAAACTACCTGAAGCAGTGGAATTCTTAGAACATTTACTAACAAAATGCATAAAACTACAGCCGGTAAGATAGCTCAGCGGGTTGAGCGCTCGCTGCTGTGATCTGAGCGTGATCTGCAGGTCGCAGGTTCGAATCCCGACAAGGCCAACTCAGCCTTTCATCATTCTGCAGTCGATAAATGATTACCAATTTTGGTTGGGTGATATTGTATGTAAATATGTGCTCTTTAAAGCGCTTTGGATTAATGCGCTATATAAATAACACATCATTATCATTACAGTTATTACGTAAATAATGATTTTAAAAATTCTTCACGGAATATAGGACATTGGATCAAAAACAACGGTGGGCATTCATTTTGAATGCTACCAAAATATCAATAAATCTGTCAACAATGAGATTCTTAACGGACCTGAATATAAAACATATAAATTGACACCAGTCTCCAAGTCAAAAAGTTACAAACCAAAAATTAAAACCTCGAAAAGACTATATAAACTGTCGAGTGATATCTGGAAGGAACACTATGAGGTACCAACCCGAGAGAAAACCTGATAAATAATTCTGACTGAATCAAATCCACCAAAGCTTACCTTGGTTACACACTTTATGTAATGTATTTACTTTTCTTTTCAGTCTACTTGATACATACAAGCTATTATTAACCAAACACTTTTTAATATATGGTGTACTAATTAGAGACTGGATATAAGGCAAAGATAAACTGTTTATTTTTGGAATATGAATAACTTTGATGATTTGGAAAGTTGTTTGACACCTAAAGCAAATCTTTTAATTAAAAAAAAATCTCTCGCATTGGAAAAAAAAACAAGGATGTAGTCAGAAGCTTATGGAATTCAAAGATGTTCATGACAACAGCTGCTCACAATATTCACAGCATCTCATGAAATATACATCGGCTCATACATCGGCTCATGACATGCATATCAGCTTGTGACGGTCAAATCAGTTGACGATAATCCCAACAACCCATGATATTCTTGGCAGATTATGGTATTTCAAGCAGCTCATATTTAGAGCCCCTTTTGATATGCTTAAATAATATAATGATATTAAAAGCAGATCATGCTATTAGCAGCAGCTCATGAATTTAACACATGACGTGCAAGGGTTCTTTGCTTCCCGAAGTTCGGTTTTTGCAGGATAAATATCCAAAATAAAATCAATAATAAAATTAAAAAGTTATATCCATCCACAGAAGCTTAGGCTATTCATAGCACAACAGTTCATGATAGTTATGCCAGCTCAAGATAGCAGTTCATGATATTGACAGCAGCTCATGAAATACAAAACATATTATAGCAGTCATATCAGCTCACTATACTCAAAGCAGCTAATGATATTCACAGTAGCTCATGATTTCATCATCTTCTTATTAAACACACAGTAGCTTGTGCTGTTGACAGAAGTGCCCAATATTCTTAACAGCTTATGAAATTCACATTTGGTCATGATCTTCACATTTGCTCATGATCTTCACAGACAATCACAATCTCCACAGCTGCTTAATATGTTTGGAGCAGTTCATGGCATTCTCAGCAGGAAGGGTTGAATAGAGGGAGCCATTACTGAACAGTTCCTGTTGTTGGGTGAGGGATATTGTGATCAGTGGCACCTGTTTTAATGCGATTCTATGCAGTAAATATCATGAACCACTGCATGGCTAGTCCTGGTGACCTAAAAAATAGTACAACATAATCAAGTTTCCGGATGTCCAAATGGAAAAAATGGGAAACATATAAATAATAAATGTCATTAGAGATTATTCACATTGTTTTAATCATCCTGAAAACTTGGCTAGATGTTACTTGACAGTGAGTCAACAAGCTCCTCCAAAATCTGCTCTCAATAATATGAGTGCTGTAAATATCATGAGCTGCTGTGAATATTATGAGTGAATATCCTGAGATGATGTGAATATCATGAGTGAATATCATGAAATGGGGTGAATATCTTTAGCCACTGAGAATATCATGAGCAGCTGTGAATATCTTTAGCAGCTGTGAATATCATGAGTGAATATCATGAGATGGTGTGAATATCTTGAGCCACTGTGAATATCATGAGATGTTGTGAATATCATGAGTGAATATCATGAAATGGTGTGAATATCTTTAGCCACTGAGAATATCATGAGCAGCTGTGAATATCTTGAGCAGCTGTGAATATCATGAGTGAATATCATGAGATGGTGTGAATATCTTGAGCCACTGTGAATATCATGAGATTTTGTGAATATCATGAGGGAATATCTTTAGATGGTGTGAATATCTTGAGCCACTGAGAATATCATGAGCAGCTGTGAATATCTTGAGCCACAGAGAATATCATGAGATGTTGTGAATATCTTGAGCTAGGGGCTCATGAGCTGCAGTGAATACCATGAGCTGCTGTAAAGATCATGGGCCGCTGTAAAGGTCATGAGCTGCTGCAAATAACCTGATCTTCTGTGAATATCCCAACCAGCTTTGGGAATCAAACGCTGGAGTGACTACCATGGCATCTCTAAAAAGCTGTCATTTTGTGAGCTGCTGCTTTTATCATAACTTGCAGAGAATCGCATTACATGCTTTTCAGATCATGAGCTTGTGTGAAATGTTATGACCTACCTTGAAAAACATTAGTAGTTGTGACTTTGAAGAGCTGTCGTGATTAACGTCAGCTATTGCAAATATCATGAGTGGCACACAATATCATGCACCACCGTGAGTGCCACAGTCTACTGGGCAAGTCAACTGAGAATGCCATGAGTGGATCTCAACATGCGGAGCTGCTGTGAAGATCACATGATTCGTCTCTGTGAAGATCATGATTCTCTGTGACTATCACGAGCGTCTGTGAATGTCATAAGCAATTGGGAATATCAGAAACTGCTAGCATCTAGCAAATTGAACGAGGCCTAATGCAGTAATTTAATCCACGAATTGTGTGTGAAATTCTGCTGTAGTCGTTATTCATTGTCCTCACTCACGCTAATACGGCGAAGGACCGAGACATTCTGATGTCCCAGATATGGTTACAATGTAGCCTCTGAGATAATGATAACCTCAGACTTGAACTCATTGCAAGGAAGTGACGTTCAGTTGGTTGCTTCATTATGGTCTCCTTTGGCATTCCCCAGCATGTGACTACTACGCTGTTTATTCCAGAACAATTGCCAATTGAAACCCCTACCCTCAGTGGAGGGGCTTCCATTGCATTGCTCAAGGACAGTTCATCGCAAGTGCCTATATCTTGCTCCACATACATGACTGATGCTCCGTTATCCTCGTTTTGACATATCTCTTGGTCAAACCAACATATGTGAGACTGCCCGGGCCAGGGATATCACGTGTGTGCAGTACTGCTGTTTCCAAAAAGGGCCTCTTTGTTACAAGTTCGGCAGTGAAAGAACTGGTGGTAATTCTGCTACTTTTGGCTTTGTTTTTGGTGGTAACGGAATTACTGCTGTTTATCCCACACTGCTGAATTACAAGCTTGGCCTTGAACTGGACGCTTTCGTCCAGCATCATGCGGAGCGTACAGCTGACACTTTAAGGCCAAATTCTGGCAGAATTACAGCGGTAGGAATACTGCTGGGGATAATTCTGCCAAATGCCCCATGGAATCCTATGGTAGACTCATGTGACCAAGTGGCGGCAACTGTAAGTGAGTTTGGTATTCATTTATTTATATACAGAACAAGGGGGGTTCAGTGAGTCCCTCTACTGGCACAAACACAGCCCATTGACCTGTTCTTGGGTGGATGGCCCCCGGGAGAGTCTCAACCAAGTCTTTAGCTCACTGTCCCTTTCAGAGAGGAGAAATATCCCCGCATATCAGTCTTTGTCCTGCCCTGGGGCAGTCCAGCACCAAAGTGCTATGCAATTCTCCTCTGAACAAGAGTACCAACAGCAACCCCAGACACGTGTTTCGGCCTAGTCGGGCCTCATCAGTGAGGTGGAGCTGTGCATCTCTAAGAACAATGAGCAAGGGGTTCACGTCAAGCTAAAGACTTGGTTGAGACTCTCCCAGGGGCCTCCACCCAAGAACAGGTCAATGGGCTGTGTTCATGCCGGTAGACAGACTCCCAGAACCCCGCTTGTTTTGCATTTATATATATATTGTCTTTATTTCTAGATGTTTACTTTTAAATCTGCAGGTGAACGGACATACCGCGCATCTGCCACATGGGGTATGCCCGGTTGAGGGTATCATGTCCCATAATGTGCTGTCTATAGTATCGGTAGGAGTATGGGTGTGTGTGTGGACTAGAATATTCCAAATATGTGTGTCCATTTAAATGGAATTCAGTGATTGACATGTGACTTCATGCCCACATTTAAAATGTGCCAGTTCTTGATGCATTATATAGGCTTATTGACCAAAAGTCAACTGGCAGGTGATTTTTAATGCATCCCTTTTGGGCTGTTTGGGGGTCAACGTTAAAACCCCTGGGTGCATTTATAGCCCATTTCGTGGCCTTGCCATCGGTTTTCTGGAGTAGCCTCATGCTTTGAGGCGCCCACCTGCATCTTTAGCTTGCGCGTCAAGGGCATTTGGATTGGTGCATAGTCTGCGGAATCCGTGCCGCTAAAAGGTTTTCGCGTAGAGACCTAAGGGGATAGGTTCCGCGGTGTCGTCATCGGTGATGCTGCAGAAGGCCGTCATTTGTAATGCGCTACCACGACCTCGAACTAGGAGATCCAGGCAGTCCATTTGGGGATGGGAAGTTTTTGCCGCAGTAGATTTCATCGAGGTAGAAATCATCCCATTTTATTACAATGGATTTTGCCGAAAATATATGTGGGCGGTGGGTTTAGGTCTATAATTATTGTAGTGGGGTTAAGGAGGGGAGGGAGCAGGGGTGGGAGGGGTTTGGGGGGGTCTCCCCTGCATATATTTGTGGCAAAAACTTTCAGTAAAAAATAAATTTGATAATTTCTACTTCGATGAAAAAAATTCAAAGAAATCCCCTAGGATCGATCGGTCCTTTATATCTTGGAGAGGCTACTGGTGAACCTTGGAGCAATGCATTTTTGCCGTTAACCTAGGCAAAGAATTGCTGCACGAGATGCCCGAGGCCATGCAAATAATCAGAACATTTTCAATATATTGCATCTATAAGTGAATGTTCTCCAGAAATGGATTGGGGACTCCTCCCTTGCCCCCTAATTGTGCCATGAATAGATGCACCAGGGTTCAAGGGGGGGGGCAGTATTTCTATCTCACTAATCTACATGTAGAATTCATTTTATTTTATGCATTTGGCTATTGTACAAGCCTTAAGCAACAAACAATGATAAAGAGTTAAACATCATTACATTTCATATTATAAAACCCCACTGCACCAATAATCTTTAACACTACATTTTTTACATCGTTATTCATCTTTAAATAAATTGTTGTCTTAAGTCCAAGTGTAAGCCTATCAATGAAAGCAGCCCCCCCATCTGTGCAAATGCGAGAGCCTCAGGAAGAGACCCACCAAACCCATTCAGGTTTGTTTCAACTTGATCGTATTCCAAGTGGAATAGGCTGGCGAAATCATGACCACTAATTCTGCCGTGAATAGAGTATTCCAAAATTGATCTAAACGTATGTGGTCAATGCAGCTAACCATTGCGCTCTAACCCTTAACATAATACGCCCTGAGGGACGGGCAGGCCGTTAGAAGGTGGCGGCTTGTTTCCACCACCTCCTTACAAAAACGGCACACCCTCTTCTCATTTGGTATCCCACTCATTGCTCCCCTATATGCTTCAGTGGGGAGGATATTCAATCTTAGATATAGTACAACTCGTTTGAGTCCTGGGAAGCAGAGTTTAGTCAAATAAGTTTGATGGCTCGGCGTAAAGCCTTGTGAGCCGAAGACTGTGTACCTTTTCTTTTCAGCCAGCTTTTCAATGTTCTTTACTATCTCCCATTCCCTCGACTTCCTTTTTATCAGCAACTCAGTGCTGGGGGAATAGGAGAGGGACTTGTTAGTAAGGTCAAGGTCTGCAAGATGATTCATGACAGTTGGCTGTAGTTCTAAGAGTAGTAGGCCATTTGAGCCCTCCTCATAGCCTTTCCCCAATAGCGCCATTAATTCATTTTTATATGCTGGGTGGAATCTCATTTTCAAGTACAACAGCGTTCTCTGGACTAGCAATTGTGATTCCAAGGAGGCCAAGCCATATTCCATGCGCAGCACATCCACTGGGACAGATTGTGCCAAATGAATAAATGTGCACAAGATTTGTCCCTCAGCCGTCCTAAGCCATTGCACATGCTTGTGTTTTTAGAGCGACAGGCCATACAGCAATCCCGGGGAAATGCTGACTTTATAGATCCCCAGCATTGCCCTAATGTTATGTCCCCCTTTCCTTGCTATGTAATGTTTCATGACTGGCCATTTTTTCCAGACCTTCGGGAATATGACCTCCCCAAAATAAGGGTTTGAAGGTTCAGCGCAAATAGAAAAACCCAGGTAGGTGTAGTCCTTAGTTGTTTGGACTACCACCTCCTGTGCCTTCCAACTAAATCACTTTTTTCCCTTTGTTTCATCGCCCAGGCACAATACTTTAGTTTTGGAGATGTTTATGATCATAAAATTGTTTTTGTATAGGCGAGAAGGGCTGCGATAGATCGCTGGAGGCCAATTGGACTTCTATCCAAAAGTAGGGTGTCTTCTGCGTAGGCCAACCAAGAGACCTGTCTTCCATTCATTTTTTTGGAGGACCTTTCAGGCCTCCTTGAGGTGTCCCACCTGATCCACCACAAATAGATTGTACAACATAGGGGCCGAGGCACACCCTTGTTTCATGGCCTTGGGTTGTTAATCTATAGTTGGCAAATTCACCCACAGCAGACAACCTTACTAAAAACGAAGTGTTGGTGTAAAGAGCATTTATAAAGAAAAGCAGATGCAGATCTATGCCCCATTTGTGTAGCTTTTTCCAGATTAATGCCCTTGATACTAGATCAAAGGCTTTGCTGTAATCAATGAAACAGCAGTATAACTTCTGTCCATGGTGTACTTCAGCCATTAGGTCCTGCATAGTGCGTAGGTTATTGAGTGTGCAGTGTTTTTCCCTAAAACCTGTCTGAAAGGGATGCAATAATCTATTATCCTGGGCTCAGTAGGTTAGTTTCTTAAGAAGCACTGCAGCAAAGATTTTTTGCAATGTATTCATCAGCACCAGTAACCTATAATTGGCGGGGTCTAACCTGTCGCCCTTTTTGAAAATCGGGACCAGGATAGATTTTAGCCAACTTTCAGGTATCATGGCTGTTTTTTCCACCACCACAAAGACATTAAATAGCACTTTTGACCACCTTGGGGATTTGATTTAAAGAGGGTGTTGGGAACACCATCAGGGCCGGGGGCCAGAGATGGTATTATCCCTTTAATGATGCTAGCCACTTCTTCTTCATCCAGGCCCAAGGTTGCTTCCTTACTATGCCCCATGTATTCTCTCCTTACTGCCGCAGTGGATGAAGGATCATAATACAGTTCATCAATGAAGTCACACCACACCTTCTCAGTAATGGGGTTCAGTTTCTTTGCCGTGTTAGGGTGAGGAATTCGTTATATCGGCCCCAGAATTTTTGGTTATCATTTGATATAAGTAGGCCCGCTAAGTATAACCAATTAGCATTATCAACTGAGTGCCTATGCTGTCGAAGCCAGTTCCTATACCCAGTCTCCAAGTTCCGAAGTTGGGCTCTTTTCCCACTCTCCAATATGCATTGGTTATTTCTAATTTCAGCCCTCTGGGTCCGACGAATCTGTTTCTTATGATGGATCACCGCATCAACTAGTGGGCAAAATGTTGTCCCTGGACGCGGCTTAAAATTTAGCTTATCATGATATAGCAGAGGTAGGATTTTTGCTAATAGTTTCTCCAGGGACCACCCCTCATGCGTCATCTCTGTTTCAACCTGTGTCAGATTTAGGGCAAGAAAGTTATTTACTGCCTCAATCTTTGAGCGTGACCATATGATCCGAGTGCCCTGTTGGTTAATGGTTATCCCCAGATCACGCCAGCGCACTGCTCTCTGTGCATTATTTTGGGTAACCCAACTCAACAAAGCGGGATCACTTAATTCTGTTGGAATGATAATGACCTTGCTGCTCTCTCCCAGTAATACCTCATCCACACAGACACAATCCATATGTGATTTGAGGGGGCCATTTGACCATGTGTCTGTTACCTTATCGTGTTCCACATTTGAAGCCTGGAAGGATAGAAACGTTAACTCATTACTGTTGGCTAGCAGCCTCCAGGAGCGTTCCCTACACCCCCCTCATTGGTCTTCAATTGTAAGTTCTTTACATTGAGGTCCCCGGCCAACAGTATATGGCCATCTAGGAAGTCATTATACCATGCTAAAATAGTGTCCCCCACCGACTTTTGTATTGGCTTTGTATGATCACCTGACGGGGGGGAGGGGTCGCACATGTTGATTATTGATATTCTGGAATCAGGACTATATGAGATGGAAAACATTACTGCCAATACATATGGCGAGGAGTGGGGCCCTAGCAAGGGTTTCAAACAATATCTCGTTCTAGCCCCTATTGCTAAGCCCCCATTAGGGCGTCCCTGCTTAGAAGGAATTTCCGGCGAGGTTATGATCTGGTACCCGTCAATGCTGAATGTGTTGTACAGCCAGGCCTCTTACAGCATAAAGATGTCAGAGGTTGTCACTGCAGCCAAACCCTTTGGATGATGGAGGAAGGACCTACCCCCCACCGTGAGAGTTCCAGGAGATCCGTCTAATGGAATCCTCTGGGACACTCTGTCAGTTAGGTCCTGCCTCAACGCTCTCCGGGGACCAAAATACTCAAAGGCCATCTAGGTATCCCCGGATTTAATGCCCAACTGTGAAGCCCTTATGGTCCCATGTTCCTGTTCCGTGACAGATACGCTGTTCCCCATATTCCCACAGGATAGGAGGATACCGCATTAAAGACACAGGGTGAGTTTTTAACTTTGCGGCATGTCATAAGGGTATACCCCATCTTTTTAAGCAATGTTAAATTCATTTACAACAGCCTCACCATAAGAGGGTAGCTGAATTCCACAAGTGCCCAGTTCCCGGGGCTCCCTATTTTTGGCAATTCAATTTTCAATATGTCTGCAGAGGCAATAATACTCAAGCGGCCCATACTGCCGATTAAATCCAATAGGTGTGACCGATTCAAGAAAGGGCTGAACTCCACGGGGCTGTTTTCCTCAATAATCACCCATCTGCCCAGCTCAGCGACGTTGTGTGAGAGCAGCTGTTCATAAGTAGCACTGGGATTGACGTTAAGGGGCTTGGACAATTCCACCCAAACAGGATGCTTCCCAACCTGAAAGTTTGAAAAGCCCCTACAAGCCCCACCCCCTTCCCTGGAGGATCCTGGTCGCCATAATGGAGCCCACACTGGTGCCTTGTGGAGAACGCTGGTTTTCATTGTAAAAGTACAAGATAAGTTCTGTGATACAGTAATGCTGTTTTCTACAGTTTTCTGTGGCGCGCTCTTTTGTTTATTAACACGCTCGTATGGTTTTCTGTTCCGGTCATTATAGCTGCGGTTTGACTGCCCGTGCCTGCTGGGCCTAGAGACCCAAGCTACTCCTCACTGATGAGCCCCAACAAGGGTGAAACATGTTTGGGGATGCTTGTGGTCTCGTGCAGAAGGGATGTGACCTAGCAGTTCGGGCTGGACTTCCCCTTTTGGGGTGGGGCCAAGCCTGATTTGCATATGGGCTTTCCCCTTCTGTAATGGCTTGGCAGGCGAAGAACGATGGTCTGGAGGGTTGCCCCGAGCAATGCCAGTGGTTAAGATTCAGTCTAAACCTTCCAGCCATCACCTCTTTGTTTTTGCTTTGTCACCCCGAGTGGGACAGGTATGCCCAGACGTGGGTCCCGTGCCTGCTGGGCCTAGAGACCCAAGCTACTCCTCACTGATGAGCCCCAACAAGGGTGAAACATGTTTGGGGATGCTTGTGGTCTCGTGCAGAAGGGATGTGACCTAGCAGTTCGGGCTGGACTTCCCCTTTTGAGGTGGGGCCAAGCCTGATTTGCATATAGGCTTTCCCCTTCTGTAATGGCTTGGCAGGCGAAGAACGATGGTCTGGAGGGTTGCCCCGAGCAATGCCAGTGGTTAAGATTCAGTCTAAACCTTCCAGCCATCACCCCTTTGTTTTTGCTTTGTCACCCCGAATGGGACGGGTATGCCCAGACGTGGGTCCCGTGCCTGCTGGGCCTAGAGACCCAAGCTACTCCTCACTGATGAGCCCCAACAAGGGTGAAACATGTTTGGGGATGCTTGTGGTCTCGTGCAGAAGGGATGTGACCTAGCAGTTCGGGCTGGACTTCCCCTTTTGGGGTGGGGTCAAGCCTGATTTGCATATGGGCTTTCCCCTTCTGTAATGGCTTGGCAGGCGAAGAACGATGATCTGGAGGGTTGCCCCGAGCAATGCCAGTGGTTAAGATTCAGTCTAAACCTTCCAGCCATCACCTCTTTGTTTTTGCTTTGTCACCCCGAGTTGGACGGGTATGCCCAGACGTGGGTCCCGTGCCTGCTGGGCCTAGAGACCCAAGCTACTCCTCACTGATGAGCCCCAACAAGGGTGAAACATGTTTGGGGATGCTTGTGGTCTCGTGCAGAAGGGATGTGACCTAGCAGTTCGGGCTGGACTGCCCCTTTTGGGTGGGGCCAAGCCTGATTTGCATATGGGCTTTCCCCTTCTGTAATGGCTTGGCAGGCGAAGAACGATGGTCTGGAGGGTTGCCCCGAGCAATGCCAGTGGTTAAGATTCAGTCTAAACCTTCCAGCCATCACCTCTTTGTTTTTGCTTTGTCACCCCGAGTGGGACGGGTATGCCCAGACGTGGGTCCCGTGCCTGCTGGGCCTAGAGACCCAAGCTACTCCTCACTGATGAGCCCCAACAAGGGTGAAACATGTTTGGGGATGCTTGTGGTCTCGTGCAGAAGGGATGTGGCCTAGCAGTTCGGGCTGGACTTCCCCTTTTGGGGTGAGGCCAAGCCTGATTTGCATATGGGCTTTCCCCTTCTGTAATGGCTTGGCAGGCGAAGAACGATGGTCTGGAGGGTTGCCCCGAGCAATGCCAGTGGTTAAGATTCAGTCTAAACCTTCCAGCCATCACCTCTTTGTTTTTGCAGGGATCCTTTATACCATGAGCCTCTACTTCTGCGGTTAAACCGCTGTCCTTTTCCGGTGTAGATTATGGAGCATCCCAGTAAAGCTACTTGAAAAGACAGTGGGCCCTGTGTCAAGCCGTGTTATCCCGCCTACCCTTCCTGACGCGGGTCAGACACATACCCACACCCGTGCTGCAGCGATGATGTGAGGCTATAGTATGATGATGGAGAGGACCAGCAATGGTTCCATCTGGTTTTGTAGAACATTTTCTTGAGTGGTAGGTTTGGTCGTTCTAATTTTGGTACTTGGACCTTTTTTTTGCATTTATTGGGGTTGCCCCCCTTACCTCATATATATGTATTATTAGGTCGAACAACCAAACTTTGGCTGATCTAACCTAGCACTATCTATTATGTTTCTACGAAACCACCATGTATTGCCAGCAAGATGGATGTGCTGCTGGTCAGCCCAAGGAGTAACATAATTCTGGCAGGTGGCCCAGGAAAAATTCAATGTTTCACGTCTCTAGGCAAGTAAGTCTCAAGATAGAACAGAGGCGTCGCTAGGGGGACTAGGGGTGCTATAGCTCCAGGTCTTTTGGCTGTAGCTCTGGATAGAAGTTCAGGGGCTGCAACCAAAAGGCTAGCTAGCCCCGAGTCCCGACAGTCCAGACATTAGCGTAGCCCCGAATCTTTTCCAGTCCTAGTAACACCCCTGAGATACAATGTCAGTGCTAATGGTAACACCGGGAGCATCCAGTCACACTGCCAAGTAGATGAAAGCGAGCTTTCTTCCTGTGCCAACCAGCCTTCTGGGCACAAAATTCCATTGCTGCCAACAGGGAGATCCCAGAGGCTCAGTGCCACTGCGCTTTGGCTACGGGAAATCGTTTGACTGATGCTGCCACCAGTTAGTCGGGCTCTTTCCCGCCATTCCCATCCCTTCTGCACACAATAGCGATGGGTTAGATGTGAGCTGCATGACTTGAGATGATACCGGGATCAAAGGTCTTTCAAGGCATGCATTAAGTGTCTACAGTTGCCCCTCCACCCTATACACCTGTGTATAGCAGAGATCAGAAAAGTGGATCTACTTTCCCAAGGCACTAAACAAATGGGAATAAACCTCTCAATTGCAAATATGCACCTCACATCGGAGGGTGTGGGCATTTCATCCTGCTCTGGCAGGACACGTGCGATGCACGTCTGCATGCATGGCTGCCAATGGTGCCCCATGTGGTATAATGAGAGGATGCAGAAAAAGCTTACAGAAAGGCCTTTCCCTTCGGGTCAGAATGAGGGTGCGTGATATGCACCCATCACTTGCATCCCCTGGGTCAGAATGAGGGTGCGTGATAGTCACACATCACTTGCATCCCCTGGGTCAGAACAAGGGTGCAGGATATGCACCCATCACTTGCATCCCATGGGATCGGAATGAGGGTCACTTGCATCCAGTGGGTCAGAATGAGGGTGCATGATATGAACCATCACTTGCATCCCCTGTGTCAGAATGTGGGTGTAAGATATGCACCCATCACTTGCATCCCATGCGGTCAGAATGAGGGTCACTTGCATCCAGTGGGTCAGAATGAGGGTGCGCGATATGCACCCATCACTTGCATCGCATGCCGTCAGAATGAGGGTCACTTGCATCCAGTGGGTCAGAATGAGGGTGCATGATATGCACCCATCACTTGCATCCCCTGGGTCAGAATGAGGGTGTGAAATATGAACCCATCACTTGCATCCCATGCGATCAGAATGAGGGTCACTTGCATCCAGTGGGTCAGAATGAGGGTGCATGATATGCACCATCACTTGCATCCCCTGTGTCAGAATGTGGGTGTAAAATATGCACCCATCACTTGCATCCCATGTGGTCAGAATGAGGGTCATTTGCATCCAGTGGGTCAGAATGAGGGTGCGTGATATGCACCCATCACTTGCATCGCATGCCGTCAGAATGAGGGTCACTTGCATCCAGTGGGACAGAATGAGGGTGCATGATATGCACCCATCACTTGCATCCCCTGGGTCAGAATAAGGGTGTGAAATATGAACCCATCACTTGCATCCCATGTGATCAGAATGAGGGTCACTTGCATGCAGTGGGTCAGAATGAGGGTGCATGATATGCACCCATCACTTGCATCCCCTGGGTCAGAATGAGGGTGTGAAATATGAACCCATCACTTGCATCCCATGCGATCAGAATGAGGGTCACTTGCATCCTGTGGGTCAGAATGAGGGTGAGTGATATGCACCCATCACTTGCATCCCCTGGGTCAGAATGAGGGTGCAAGATATGCACCCAACACTTGCATCGCATGGGGTCAGAATGAGGGTGTAAGATATGAATGTCTGTGATTTCACTGAATCCACTTCACCTAAAGGAAAAATGTTCGAATTTTATTTTCTTCAAATTTGTTTTTATTATGTGGGGGAGACCAGCCACCCCCTCCCCCTACCTTATCTTATCCCTTTACGCCACCCCCATCTATGTTTTAAAATGTACCTACTTACCTAATCCATTCGAAGAAAAAAAAATCGAAGATTTCTGAGTAGGTGAAATTGGATTCAGTGAAATCTACGGTATCGGTAAGATATGCACCCCTCACTTGCAGAATCAGAGAAAGAGCCCCTAATGCAAAGCCAACCAGCAAGATTAAGTGTTCTCCCTTTGTGAGTGTTTTGTTATGTTATGTTAGCATAGTTTTGTACAGTGCAGGAAATAGACAAATGTTTCAAGGCGCTGTAGAGTCACAATAAGCATTGCAAATTCTGCAGGCGAAATTGAAGAGAAAAACGACATGAGACAGAAGAGGGGAAGGGGGGACTGTTAGGTTGTTCCCAAGTCTGGAGGCTTGGACCGCAAAAGTGCACTCACCTTGACTTTCCTTCCGGTACCTGGGAATGGATAGCTTCCTGTCCATGTTAGATCTGTGGCGGCGGGAAAGGTTGTGCAGCTGGATTCTGGAAGCTGGAGGGTTAAAGACAGGATGTTGAGGGCTGTTGAACACCAGACACATGCTCTTAAATATGAACCGATTTCTCGTGGGAAGCCAATGTAAGAAGCGCAAGGCTGGGGTTACATGGTCGTATTTTTTAAGTTTCGTTAGATGTTTGCACACATTATTTTGAACTCTCTGATGATGCATACCCAGATGGTTAGGGGCTCCAAAGTACATGATATTACTAAACTCTAGCCTGGATGAGACCCGGGAGTTCATTACAAGAACTTTGTGGGGAAAGGATAGAAGGAGAATGGTGTGCTTTATTGCCCTGATCAAGAAGAAACAAGATTTTGTTTTGAAGGCTACTTGCCTATTCAGTGTTAGTTTTCTGTCTAATAGAGTATCTAGGTTTTTGACTTCTGACTTTCTGGGCACTGTCGTAAGGAGTCTCGAAAAAGGGGGAATCCAATTTGGGGTTTTCATTCAATATGAGAATTTCGTATTCGTCTGGATTAATATTTATGTGGTTTTGGTCCATCCAATGTTTGATAGATATACAAAAAGTCTGGTCTTTTTGGCCAGAATGCTGCTACCTTCGTTAAGATTCCACAGGATCTGGGAGTCATTTGCATAGTTTAAAAATGTTACTCCTGATCGATGCAGAATATCCATTCAAGGGCAAAGGAATAGATTTAGAAGAGTTGGTGACAGAGCCTAGTCCTGGGGGACCCCACATTCCAATGGCACAGTGTGAGAATAGAACAGTCCAAAAAATGAATGGATCCACTTAAAAGTGGTGCCCTGGATGCCCATGTTATACAGCCTCTCGAGCATAATGGAGTAGGTGACCGTGCCTGTAATGGATCGCTATGAGCAGGAGTTAAGTTAACGAAAATTTGTCTTTATTGACTTAAAAAAAAATCGTAACAAAAGTAATTAAGTTGGGTAAGAACCCCTGTTTAGAGTCAAAAGTTCCTTATCAGCAGGCTTGGTTAGAGCATAAGGGAAAAACCTTAGTTCAGTCTTTGTATGCCCACTGGAACCTCTCGGCTGCTTCCTCACTCTCTGCTGGCCTCTGCAACAGAAAGGAAACAAATCCGTCAGTTTTTCCTTTTCTCCTCCCTTATATAGGGGCTTGGACAATTCCACCCAATCAGGATGCTTCCCCACCCGAAATTTTGAAAAGCCCCTATAAGCCCTGCCCCCTTCCCTGGAGGATCCTGGTCGCCATAATGGAGCCCACACTGGTGCCTCGTGGAGAACGCTGGTTTTCATTGTAAAAGTACACGATAAGTTCTGTTTGTTTGTTTGTTTGTTTGTTTATTTTATATAGCGCAAAACCAAACCCGCAGGTAGCCGGGCGCAAACATTACAAGAATACTTGAGAACTTGGTTACAGTGACAAACACAGAAGTAAGCGGTAGGAGCAGATTCAGAAACATTATAGATTGCATGTGTTGGACAGTTAATGCCAGATGTTGGAAACAGAAAGAGAATGGAAGGTGGTACAGTTCAGTGAGGTATGCAGTAAGAGAGAACTAGTGCGGTTGATTGTCAAGTGTCGGAAGCAAGAAGGAGCTGAGTGGTGGTCAGCCGCAGTTTGTAGCTGGGTACTGGCAGTGGGGGTAGGGGTACCTAGGGACAAGTTAGCAGGGCATAGTCAAGAGGGTGTCTCTCAGGGCGAATGGAAATGTTGCGGAGGGGGATCACTTTAGATGTCGTTAGATCGTAGCCATAAGAGTGCCTTGCGTCTGAGACTTGGGTAAGGTTGGTCCTTTCTGAGTTCTAGGGGGAGTTTGTTCCAAGTTTGGGCCGCTGTGACTGGAAAGCTGGCGCCGCCAGCTGTGCTTTTTTTATATCTGGGCACCAGCAGGGTGAAGGCGTTAGATATTCTTGTGGGGCGATTAGAGGTTCTTTTGTTGATTCTGTTAACTAGGTAGGGGGGAGCTATATTGTTGAGGCATTTGGATGTGAGTGAGATAGTTTTGAGGGTGATCCTGTCATTAATTTTGAGCCAGTGGATGTTCCTTCTGGCGGTGGAGACATGGGCTCTGTTGGGTAAGTTTAATGCTACTCTAAGAGCGTTATTTTGGAGAGTTTGGAGTTTGTTGAGGATATACTTGTTAGATCCAGCATATAGGGCATTACAATAGTCCAATCTAGATATGATAAGTGCATTAGCTAGGGTAATACAGCTGGCCTCCGTTAGGAATGGTCTACATGCTCGGATCAGTTTACAAGTATAGGCAGTGGAGGAGGCTAGGGAATTAGTTTGTTGCTTGAAGGTGAGTGCTGAGTCCAGATAGACCCCAAGGGTTTTGACTGCGGGCATCACTTTGATGACATTGTTGTCAATGTTAAATGAGGCGTAGTTGGGGTCTAGTTTTTTAATCGCTGTCTCTGTGCCGAGGATCAGAATCTCTGTTTTGTCGTCATTCAGACAGAGGCCGTGGGATGCCATCCATGCCTGAATGAGGAGGTATATCTTATTTACCAAAGCTGAGTCTTCCAAGAAGTTGCCCGAAAGGGGGATGAGGATCTGAGTGTCATCTGCATAGTTAGTGTAGATGACACCCAGTCTATCCAACTTGTCAAACAAGGGTTTGGTAAAGATGTTATACATAGTAGGAGACACACATGATCCCTGGGGGACACCGCAGGAGACTTGTATGGGATCAGCAGCTGCAAGGGGGGAGAAGACTCTCATAGTCCGGTTAGCAAGGAAGGATTGAACCCAGGTTATGGCATCGCTTGAGAAATGGGCAGCAGAGCCGAGGTGATTGCATAAAACTGCATGATCTACCAGGTCGAAGGCTGCCGATAGGTCAAGGAGGAGTAGCATAGCTGATTTTCCATTATCCTTCAACTCGTCAATTTGAGTCTTGAGGTCAATCAGGGCTGTTTCAGTGCCGTGAAGGGGTCGGAAGCCAGATTGTCGTGAGCCAAGTAAGTTATTGGATTCAAGGTAGTCCTGGATTTGCAGGTAGGCTGCCCTGCCGATGATTTTAAGTAGAAATGGGACGGTGGTGATGGGTCTATAGTTTGTCGGGATGGAAGGGTCGAGAGTTTGTTTTTTTAGCAGGGGTAGGACCCAGGACTGTTTAAAGTTATTGGGCACTAGGTTAGTCTTGAAGGAGGCGTTGATCGGTTTTGAGATGAAGGGAGCTAGGTCTCTCGCTGCATCTTTTATAATTTGAGGAGGGCAGTTATCGCCTTTACAATTGGATGGTTTTAGGGAGAGTATGATTTTTTCTGTCTCTAGTATGGTTATTTGTTTGAAGCTGAAGGGGTGTGGAGTGTTAGCGGCCTGGTTAGGGGCGGGCTGTGCCTTGGGGGTGGGCTCAGGTGGCACTAGCAAGGCGGCTTTTTTAATTGCAATTTTAGTTTGGAGAGAGCTGATTTTTTCTGCTAGGGCGTTTTGTATGTTAGTGCACCAGAGTTTATTTTTGGGGATATTGGGCCTCATTACGACCCTGGCGGAAAGTGACTGACCGGACCGCAACAGCGTAAATAGCGTTTCCGCCATTGCACGAAGGAGCAAAGTGCGGCTAATTACGACCCATCGGGCACGAGCATTACGCCATGGCGGAATCCGAAAGGCTGCGATGGCGGAAATGACCCCAAAACGGCCCTTACCGCCGCCGTACGCTGCACCAGGTGCAATACCGCCACCCATCTTAGCGGTCACCGTAATGAGCGGTCACCGTAACGAGCGGGCACCGCAAATTACGGGCACCGTAAATATACGGAAACGGAAGTAAAAGCATGTGGCCGGAACGGGAAACAGCACGCCGCACAACTATAAAATCCGAATCCCAACACAACCATTAAAAATCCGACCCTGACACACATCCCAACCCGTTAGCAACCCCAGTTAAAAAAATAAATATGGGAAAGGTAGCCAAGAAAGCGTGTGATCGCAAGCGGCAGGTACACTTCTCCCGAGAGGAACTGACCGTGCTCACCGAGACCCTCCAGGAAAATGCCGCCGTCGTCTTCTCCAGTCAAATGACCAGGACGGCCCTTGCCAACAAGAAGGCCATATGGGCCCTGGTGGCACAGCGCGTAAGTGCGGTGGGGACAACACCCCGCACGCCACAGCAATGTCGCAAGCGGTGGGACGACCTGCGGATCCGCGTACGCAGCATACTTTCTGCGAACAGGAACATCGCCACAGCTACCGGGGGGGGTTCAGAGTCGCCCATCAAGTTGACCCCCTGGGAGGATATCTGCGCCTCCACCATAGGAATGGAGAGCATAGAGGGAGTCGGAGGGATGGAGAAAGGAGTGCCGACATCCGGAGAATCAGGTAGGTTGGCCAAGAGAAACAATGCGAAATCCACAAAACACGAACATGTGCAGTACCATGTGACCCCATAGTGCAATACATACTTTGCCCTGACAGCGCCCTCTAAAAGTCAGAATGAATAAACAAATCAATCAAGATGCCATAAACAACCCCTACATGTGCAGCATGCACCCCCTAACTGCAGGCAGCCAAATGAATGCATCCTCAATCCACACGAAAATGAGACCACCTCCAAGGCCCAGTCCCAAATCAGCCTCATGTACCACCCCAATGCATTTGATACGTTGCCATTCCAAATCCGACAGACCCATGACTAACGCTCGCCCCTCTTTACTCCACCACAGGGTCCGATACCAACGACGAGCTGCAGGACACCCCTACCAGCACGCCTGCAAAGAGGGCCAGGACCAACGTCCCAAGAGCCTCCACCTCAGGTGCAAGGATCAAGACACGGCAGCAGCAGGAATCAAGTGGCAGCACACTGGAGGGGACTGCAACAGGCACCCCAGCAGCCAGCAAGTCCACAACCCCAGCACCACAGGTCCCCCCAAAGAACGTATCTGATGGCACTGCCTCTGGTGGTAGCAGCACCATAGGTGACACAGCTGTCATGCCAGCATGCTCCGACACGGAAAACAGTGCTGGCGACGTAGGTACCATCCATGACCTTTCCCAATCCCCCTGCATGTTCCATCCCCTACACCATGACGAAACCACGCAGGGGCACCCTGAAGACGACGACTGGCCAACCCCCACAAGTCCTGTGCCAAGGCAACATGTGTTGAGCAGCCCCCCTGTCACACCACCGCAAATGTCCATGGCCCAGCAGAGGCAACAGTCCCTCGACCTGCTGATCGAGCAACAGCAGGAAGTGTCCACGCTACTCAAGGACCATGCAAATGAATGCGGGGGTTCCAGGGCAGCCATGGAAACATCCACCGAGACACTCAGGGCACAAATAGAGAAAAGTAGTGAGAGCCTCAGGGGAGAAATGGAGAGAAGCACCGAGAGCCTGAGAGCACAAATGGAGAGAAGCACCGAGAGCCTGAGAGCACAAATGGAGAAAAGCACCGAGAGCCTGAGGGGGGAACTGCATGCGACGTCCAAAGACGTTTGTGCTGAACTTGCTGCTGTGCGCCGTGTGCTCTCGGAGCTCTCACAAACCCTCAGAGACATGCATGGACGCGAGCAGGCAGAGACATCATCCGTGGCAAGTTCCGTCCAGGGCAGCCCCCAACGCAGATCTGGCAGGAACCTGCGCTCCACGGGCAGGGGTGCCCCTGATACCCGTAGAGGGGGCTTGCAATAGCGTCTACCCACGGACAGCATGCATATTTGGACACTGGTGTTGGGGGGGGAGGTAGTAGGGTGGAGGGGGTGTGTTGGGCTTCACTGGGTGGCGGGTCCATAGGGTGTATGAATCAAATCACATTAACAATACAGCACCTCATTATCATCCAATGACATGTGTGGACATTGATATTTGCGTACGCGGCCTTCATAGGCGTACAGTCCACAATGTGCCTGTACTACACACACACAGTGCCACAGGTCCCCTTTCCGTGTAATAGGCACCATGCGTGGTTGCTAGAAGCATGCATCTATGATGCTCTGTCGGATTGCACGTGCATCCTGTGCCTCATGGACTCCTTGAGGTGCCTCCACATCCCCACCCTCATCATCATCATCATCTTCAGGTGCATGCAGTACAGCGTCAGGGGGCATGGGCACATTCCTACGTATGCACATGTTGTGCAGCATGACACATGCCATGACCATCTTAGAAACCTTCTCATGGCTGTACATGAGTGCCCCGCCAGACCTGCTGAGGCTGCGGAAACGAGCCTTCAGTAGGCCGAATGCCTGTTCAATGACCACACGGGTACGTGAGTGGGCATGGTTGTAGTCCTCCTCATGCTCGTTCTGTGGGTTCCGGATTGGTGTAAGGAGCCATCTCTTCAGTGGATACCCGGCATCACCTGTATGAGACGAATAAAGGGTGTCAGTGGAATGATAGTGCTAAGTAGCCCCCCCCCCCTCCTGCAAGGTCATTGACGCATCAAATGGGCCACGATGTCATGCATGGAATGAGACTCACCGAGTAGCCAGGATCTGTGCCCTGCGTGTCGCTCCATGTAGCGTGGTATTCTTGTGTTCCTCAGGACCATAGAATCATGGGTAGATCCTGGAAATCTGGCACAACAATGCGTAAAGATCTTGTTGGAGTCACACACCATTTGCACATTGATTGAATGAAATTGTTTCCGGTTGCGGTACTGGACCTCCATGGCATGTGGGACAACCAATTCAACATGGGTGCAGTCGATGGCACCAATGCAACCCGGGATGCCGCCAAGTGCATGGAATCCCACTTTTGCGTTGGTAATCTCCTGGTACGTGCGTGGTAGTGTGATGTGGTCGTCGGCGTGCTTCAGGAGGCCATCGTGCACTTGGAAGAGTGTCCGTGAGAACAGTGGCTGTGAAATGCCATGCAACTGTCCCACTGTGTGCTGGTAGGTGCCTGTGGCCAGGAAGTGGAGTACAGACACCACCTTCAGTAGGGGTGGGATGGCGGTTGGGCTATCTATCATGCTCACGAGGTCAGCATGTGTCATGTCCACAATGGCGATTATGGTGTCCCGGTCCAAACGGTAGAGGGTGTGGATCTGCTCAGCAGTGAGGTTGAACGGATCAGCTCGGAGGCGTGGGATTGCGGGCCGCCTGCGTGGTGGTAGTGGCAGTGCTTGTGGGCCTTGCTGACCCTGCCTTGCCCTCCTCCTCCTCCTTCTCCTCCGTCTCCCCTGTGTGCCCGGTTGTTGTACCTGTTGTTGTTCGTCGTCTTCTTGTAGTTGTAGCACTTGCAGTGCTATCTGGTCCCCCAGGCCCAACATCGCTAGTCCTGCCGGTAGCATTTTGGAGTGGGAGTGGTTGTGGGAGGGGTTTGGGTCTGCTATATATGTGCTGTCGGCCTGTATGGCCTCCACCTGTGCTGATTGAATGAATCTGTGGCAGATGCAATCCCTTCTGGCCGAGCACGTCCCGCACGTAAGGCTGCATTTGGCCGCATGGCATCTTGGGATTGGAATCATGTATCAAATCCCGATGGCAGTGTGATGTACTTTGACTGATTTTCATGCTATGCTCCCATTGTTACACATGCTATGATTGCAGCCGCTTACATACCTGTGAAGAGTCAGTGGTATGTAGGGCTCGATCGATGGCCGACCCTCATGCAGCACAGTGACGTACTTCACCGACGGGCGTGGCGTCCCATTTGTGATTGCAGCCAGTTAGCATTATGACACACAGCCGCACTACATTGATGTAATTGTGAATGCAAGCGTTCACAGAAGCCTTTTCGACGTAATGTTGCAAGTGAGGAATTCGAAGGCCAGCATTTTTGGTTTTGAAGTAGCGGCGAGGATACGCCCACAGGTCTGGCTGGAAATGTAACGTTCTATTGTAGAATGTCCTTGGGACATGGCCCATAACGAGCAAGCAATGAATGATATGAATTGAATGGGATGCGCAATAGCGTAGTGGACGATAAGGCAGGACGTTCCCAAATCCATCTTGCTTCACAACACTACAGATCCGGCCAGGAGCACAGTGGTTTTTGCAGACTGCATTACGCACAGACGCGATGGAAGTTTCACATATTATGTGAGTGAATATTCATGCGTTTTCATTGCGGGATGAGGGAATGATGAATGGATGCATGGACAGATGATTCCGTTTAGGGTCTGCCATGTACATGGGTTTTTTGAATCACTCCCCTTCCCCTGCGCTATGTGATGCAAGGCTGCCATAGTGGGACTTACGTCTATCTGCCCTTGTCGGATCCTCCCTGTCTCGACGCGCCTTCATACACTTGTGTCTAGGCACGTTACTAATCCCATGTCATGGGTTCTATCTTGACGGACGCATGCACAGTAACCGACGTTGCCAATGGTGTATTTACCTCGATTGATTTCGTTATGAATCGATACTGATTTAGGGGTGTGTATATTCCTTTGGAGTGGGCTAGCATGCATATGGGTGTGGATTTGGTGTGTTGAATGAAGATTGTAATGCATCATGAGTCCCGTAATGCAATCGGTTAATTTGTGTTTCATTTGGGTGACAGGTATCTCCTGCCCTATTGCAGATGCCATCTCTACGCCACTCCTCCAGATGGGTTTTACTCTCGACACCTGCAGCTTCGGGTGAATCAGTGGAGCACCATTTCGATCTTATGGGACGATCGCCAATGGGCCACATGCCCTTACGCTGTACTGGTGGCTAGGTGCAACATTTCGGCCTTTCAGCTCGACTAGTGCCTGCCTCATGGGACGGACCTGCGGTTCTTGCCGCTTCCATGTTGCCTTTTGGAACGTTGATGTAGGCCCTGTGTGCCATGATGGTACAGGGCGTCACACAAGTGGAAGCTGGTCAATTATTGCAGATGCAGCCCTCGGTGATGATGGATGTTTTGGTGTTATTTTGCAAATTGCTGTGGGGCCTTTGTCATTTGGATGTGCATTTAAATTGTATTCCGATATTTGTCGTGTTGCGTTATTCTTTGCAGGTGATGTGGCGATTTTCGATTTGTGGCGGTATGTATTGCGAGATGATCTGCATTGTGTTCCGCCTTCTGAGTTGAGTTGTGTGGTACAGTACTGGCCGCGTTTGCCTACGTAGCACAGTATGGTCACGGATAGGGGCTGCCATTGTGACTGTTTACATGATGTGCTGTTCAGGGGCGGGGGATTGGCTTTTGGCCGACTGGTGCCTGTCAGCCAGGTCGATTGGTGGAATGATGGGATGTTCAGAATGTGGCTGGTCACAGGTGCCTGTGTTTGCGTGCGTTTGTTGGAGGGGGACTGGGGTCATGTCCATTGGAATAGCTTCTGTATTCATGCCATCTGTGCCCTGCAGCTCCCATCGGCCCCTCTTGGGATGAGCCTGGCTGCTCAGTCACTCTGCCAACTTGTGTGGTACATGCTTCTGCTGATGGTTGGTTTGTTTACTGGCAAGAGTACAGGGCTGGTGCAATCCCCCTCAGGATGCTGTTTTGGATGTTGCCTTGCGCTGGTGGCAAGCGATGGGGGACTACTGTTGTTTTGTGTCATGTGTTCTTGATTTTCATTTTGATGTATTGTACCTTCACATGCCTGTGCTGCATCAGTACGGCTATGGTGACATGCCGTACATGGATGCCCACTCACGGGGCGCTTTGAGCCCCTGCATGCATTTCTACGTTGGCATGCATGGGTGAATTGTAGATTTCACTGGTTGCATAGTGTGAGTACATTGCGCCTGCCAGGAGTTGTGCAATGTGGCCAGGGAGTGGAGTACAGGCACTCAGTGGGCCATTTACGGTTGGTTCACGATGCCGTATTTCTCGCCATGGCGGAATGGTACTTTACGACGTGCTTGATGGCGTTCAGTACATGTCCGCTAGGGTCAGAATTCGCGTACCGTTGCGCCATGGCGGTGATTCCGGTTTTGCAAGGCGCGCGTGCGCGTACTTGGTGCAGTTAGCGTTGCCGTTCACTGCGGTGTCGCTAATGGCATCGTACTTTACGGTGACGGGTCATAATCGCAACGAGCGGTGTTCGATGGCGGTATTGCATTTCCGCCATCATTTTTCCATTTCCGCAAGGGTCGTAATGAGGCCCATTGTCTGTTTGTGGTATGGGCGATTCCATTTCCCGCAGGATGGAGAATAATTCCTTAGTATTCGATTTGGCTTTGGTTATCCTGTCGTTGTAAGTGGTTTTTTTTGTACTAATGATTTCCTTTTTATATTGTTTGGCAAGGGTGGCTAATTTGATTTTGTTCTCCTCAGAGGGCGAATGTCGCCATATAGATTGCAGTTTTCTTTTTTGAGTTCTGAGGTCTTTCAGTTGGGGTGTGAACCAGTTATTCAGGTGGGAGAGTTGTTTGCCTTTACGGATTTTGGTGGGGGCAATCAGATCTAATGCCATGGTCATGGTATTATTATAGGTTTCCACAAGTAAGGTCGGGTCTGTAATGTTGTCTATGTTATTGAGGGTGGGGAGGAGATGTGGAAGGAGTTGTTCTGCTGAAATTTCTTTTTTACTTCTAGTGGGGTGTGGCGGGGCCATTATTATAGGTTTAGGGTGGTTAAGGTCAAGTGCGGCGGAGAATGAAATTAGATGGTGGTCTGTCCATATTTGCGGGGTTATATTAGTGATGCTAGTGTTGCAGTTCAGGTCCGCAACCCAGTCAAGAGTTCTGCCTTTGGAGTGGGTGGGGGTGGTGACTTTTTGCGTTAGTCCGTAGTCATGCAGTAGTGCAGCGACAGATGTGGCATGTTTGTCGTTGCAGTCGTTAAAACCAAGGTTGAAATCTCCTAATAGTAGGATTTGCGTATGGTCTTTTGTATTATTCGTTAGGATGCTGGTTAGTTCCCCCTCGAAGGTGCCTAATGGTCCAGGTGGTCTGTAGATCACATGGATGGTAAGAGTGCGGTTGCATGAAAGTTGGAGTTTGCAGTGAGGAGTTCACAAGACTGGAGTGGCGTGGTAGTGGCTAGACGGATAGGCAGGTTGGCTTTGTGGATAATGGCAAGGCCACCTCCTTTAGTGTTGGGTCTGTCAGCTCTTAGCAGTTGGTAGCCGTCTGGTATTGCTAGCATAATGGCGGGGCCAGCAGCCTCATGGAGCCAGGTTTCAGTAATGCATAGTACATCTAGGTTCTCGTTTGTTAGAGTGTCTGAGATCTCGGTAGCGTGGGCAACCATTGATCTGGCATTAATGAGGGCGGCAGTTAGTGGCAGGGTGCTAGTTGGTAAGGTGGTAGCGGGTTGTATTTTTTTGGTTGAGGTTGTGGCTTGTGACAGTGGCTGCTTGGTGGGTAAGGCGCCTGGTGTCAGTGGAGCGGGCTTGGGGTGTTGAGATCGTTTGTTGGTTAGGTTGGTTTGGTTGGTATAGCCCCTAAAAGTGTGATAGGATGAAGGTTCATGTAGCTGGGATAGTCTAGCCCTTAGTCTCATGTTTCTGTCTTTGGGTGGGCACGTGGCAGAGGGTGCAGGAGTCATGATAGTAAGGAGGCTCAGTACTAATGTGGTAGTGGCAGGCTTTGAAGACGCTAGAAGCATGATTTTAAACTGCGGTACGCTACTGGCACAGTCAGGTTAGGTGGGGTGGTCCAGGAGGGCAGGAACGGTTAGGTTCTGGGAAAGCTAGGGAGCAACCTAGGGTACCAGGGAATGTCAATGTGGCTGGCGAGCAGCGGGAGGCAAGAGCTCAGATGAGCGACCAGGAGGTGCAACACATTACAGTGAGGTCTAGGAGCGACCTTAGGGCACAACACAATCAGAGTGGTCTGTAGCGACCATAAGGCACAACACAGTCAGTGGTTATTAGGACCCTGAGAGCATATGCAGACAGGGCATACCTCGATTCGAAGTTCAAAAATATGGTTAGAATACAGGCGAATGCTAATATCACAGATGGGGAGTTAGAGGGACCAGGATAGAACAGCGTAGTCTGCAACTAGGTCAGCTATGCAACAACACACTAAGCAAATCACCTAGGGTCAAAGCACAGTTAGGTATCTGCGTGTTAGCGCACTGAGAGCAGCGGGTCATTGGAAGTGCAGAGTTAACGTTGGACCGTAGTTAGTGGAGGCTGAACCAATGGAAGAAGCATACAGTTACTAGGTATGCATGCAGGTTAAAATACCAGTATATGCGGAACAGTGGATAATAACACAGTTAGCGGGAATATGGTATGCGTTAAGAGCTGTTACAGGTGAAGCACATGGCGCGGCTGGGGTGTAAGTCTGGTAAGCGGGTGCACCTTAGAGTACCTTTAATTATCCTTTGTGCTGCCTCGGCGATCAGGGGGTCCAGTCAAGTGGCAAGTGAGCAGATGCCGGTTTGCGTCTGCCGGACGATGTTTGGCTGAAGTGTGGTGGGTGGCTGATTTTCGTGGAGCCTCTGGTGTGGATAGATCCGACTCCGATGGGGGCGAGGTGTGTTACGAGAAGTTGGATAGCGGAGCAGAGTCACGCGCCGTGCTGCCGGCGCGGACAGGTGCAGACAGGAAGTGTGCCTTGGGCTCGGAGTGCCTTAGGCGAGGTGGGCCGGCTTCCGCCTCCGGCTCACGTAGCTGCCTATGAGCAGGGAGCACGGAAGGTTGCTAGGCAACCAAAATAAACAAAAGAAGGCTCCGTACTGCGGCGGCCATCTTAGGGTTCTGGGACCACGGCGACGGCTCCTGGTGTCGAATGCTGGGGTGGATGGGTCGTGGTATGTGGCCTAGATAGGAGCCACAGGGGATTGCAGGTCCCGCGTCGAGGGAACTGCATCAGCAACAGCTGATCGGCTGTGCGCGGCTCGAGTGAGGAGGCGGCGTCTAGCTGCCCCTGCAGCGCGCTGTCCTCGCTGCTCGGCAGCGCTGGTGTAGATGATGTTGCAGGGCTCCAGCCCTGTGGAATATGGAGGTCTGCTGAAGGTGCAGACAGGAAGTGTGCCTTGGGCTCGGAGTGCCTTAGGCGAGGTGGGCCGGCTTCCGCCTCCGGCTCACGTAGCTGCCTATGAGCAGGGAGCACGGAAGGTTGCTAGGCAACCAAAATAAACAAAAGAAGGCTCCGTACTGCGGCGGCCATCTTAGGGTTCTGGGACCACGGCGACGGCTCCTGGTGTCGAATGCTGGGTTGGATGGGTCGTGGTATGTGGCCTAGATAGGAGCCACAGGGGATTGCAGGTCCCGCGTCGAGGGAACTGCATCAGCAACAGCTGATCGGCTGTGGGCGGCTCGAGTGAGGAGGCGGCGTCTAGCTGCCCCTGCAGCGCACTGTCCTCGCTGCTCGGCAGCGCTGGTGTAGATGGTGTTGCAGGGCTCCAGCCCTGTGGAATATGGAGGTCTGCTGAAGGTGCAGACAGGAAGTGTGCCTTGGGCTCGGAGTGCCTTAGGCGAGGTGGGCCGGCTTCCGCCTCCGGCTCACGTAGCTGCCTATGAGCAGGGAGCACGGAAGGTTGCTAGGCAACCAAAATAAACAAAAGAAGGCTCCGTACTGCGGCGGCCATCTTAGGGTTCTGGGACCACGGCGACGGCTCCTGGTGTCGAATGCTGGGGTGATACAGTAATGCTGTTTTCTACAGTTTTCTGTGGCACGCTCTTTTGTTTATTAACACGCTCGTATGGTTTTCTGTTCCGGTCATTATAACTGCGGTTTGACTTCGAACGGAACTTGCCAACCTTAAACTGGAAACAAGTTTTTCCCTCGGCTGCGTGAGCCGGCGTTGACTTCAGAGGGAACGTGTTGCCTTTGATGTGTAAACTATTTACATGTGTCATGTCTTTTCCCGCGGCTGCCTGAGCCGGTGCTTTTATGAAGTCTGTACTTGTACGGCCGCAGCCGTGAATATCAGGGCCTGTGTGTGTTTTGTTTTCATGATCCAGCACTGTTTTATTTTCTGTCTCTTGTCCCCACCAACCCTCCTTTGGGTTTTCCGTGTCTGGTGCTCCTGTCAGGTTGTCACATACACTCCCTCTGGTATAAAGCCGATCGGGCTGCTCTAGACTCCATGACAAATAATCAGGGACAACCTGGAACGCAGCCGGTTTGTGTACCGTTTTGAAACAGTAAGCTTGGAGTGTTAGAAACCATCTCAGAACCCTTTGATTTGAGTCCTTATGTACGGCTAGCCATTGCAAGGGGGCAAGGTCTGTGAACACTGTGAAGTGTCTTCCCAGTAGATAATAGCGTAGACTTTCAATTGCCCATTTTATATCTAGACATTCTTTTTCCAGTGTTGAATAGGCCATTTCGTGTGGTAACAGTTTACGACTAATAAATGCTACCGGAAATAAATCATCTTCGGTCCCTTGTGAGAGAACGGCCCCCAAACCTGTTCCTGATGCATCTGTTTGTACGTAAAATTCCTTTTCAAAATCAGGACATCTCAAGACCGGAAGTGAGGCTATGTGTTTTTTTAAGTTCCAGAAAGCCAATTTTGATGACGGATTCTGTGATACATCTTCTTTATAGGAAGACTTCAGGGCCTCTGTCAATGGACTGGCGATACTGGAGAACAATGGGATAAACCTTTGATAATAACCCACGAAACCCAAGAAGGCCCTTATCTGCTTTCGGTTACAGGGCATGGGTAGTCTCATGATGGCCTTCACCTTTTCGATTTGTGGTTTGATGAACCCTTGTCCAACAAGGTACCCCAAGTATTTAGTTTCCTTGGCCGCCAAAATGGTTTTCTTTGGATTGATATGTAATCCTGCTTTTCCCAACGCGGTGATCACTGCTGTTAGGTGACTAAGATGTTCTTCCCATGTTTTTCTAAATACAATGATGTCATCCAGGTATGCTGAACTGAATTCTTTGTGGGGAGCTAAGACCTGGTTCATCAAGGCTTGGAAGGTAGCCGGGGCCCCGTGCAACCCAAAAGGTAATACGGTAAATTGGTACAGTCCTGAAGGTGTAGAAAATGCGGTTTTAATTTTGTCCTCTTCTCGTAGTGGGATCTGCCAGTACCCTTTTGTTAAGTCAATGGTACTGATGTAGTGGGCTGTGCTTAGTTGGTCTATTAGTTCGTCGATTCTGGGCATGGGATAAGCTTGATAGGTTGAAATTGCATTCAATTTCCTATAATCCATGCAGAATCAGATACTTCCATCCGGCTTAGGCACCAAGACGATGGGTGATGACCAGTGACTGTCCGAGGGTTCGATTACTTCCAATCGTAACATCTCTTCTACCTCTTTTTGAACTGCAGCCCTCTTTGCTTCAGGTAATCTATAAGGTCTGACTCTCACAGTTTGAGAAGGATCCGTGTTGATGACATGTTCTACTAGATGAGTTTTTCCTGGAAAGAACGAGAAAACGTTTTCTAATGGTTGTAGCTGGACCTCCAGTTCTTTCTTCTGGTTTGGACTAATTTGGGGTCCCCATTGAACTGCCTGCATGGCTGAGTCTGTTCTAGTTATTTTTAGGATGTTCATTTTGGCGGTCTCGGCCCCCTCCCATTCTTTCAAGAGGTTTACATGATAGTTTTGCTGTTTCTCTCTTCTGTCTGGCTGCTCCACCAAATAATTCACGGGACCCAGAACTCGTATGATTTTGGAAGGTCCCTTCCACTGTGCCAACATCTTGTTGGATGATGTGGGCAACAAAACCAACACCATATCACCCTCTTGCAACTTCCTAGCTCTAGCACTATTGTTGTAGTAATGAGCTTGGGATGTTTGGGCTTTCCCCAGATTTTCTCTGGCCATCTCCCTTAGTTTGTTTAGATGTTCTCTCCTATCGAGAACATAGTCAGTAAGGTGAGTTTCCTTCTCTTGTTCTTCCCATTCTTTCTTGGCTATATCCAGGACTGTTTGGGTTTATGACCAAATAACAACTCAAAGGGAAAAAATCCCGTAGACGATTGAGGTGTGTCCCTCTGTATCATTAATACCCATGGTAAGACTCTGTCCCAATTTTTTCCTGTTGGTGCCGTGACCCTTTTGAGCATCATTTTGAGGGTTTTATTATATCGCTCCACCAACCCATCGGTTTGAGGGTGGTATATTGACGTACGTATCTGTCGGATATTTAGCTGTTCGCAAACCTTCTTCATCACTCGTGAGATAAAGTTGCGTCCCTGGTCCGTTACTATTTCTGTGGGCAAGCCAACTCTTGAAAGAAATGGAACTAATTGGTAGCGCTAATGCCCTTCATAGGAAATGCCTCCGGGTATCTTTTGGCGTAGTCCACTATCACCATGATGTAGGAATATCCATGACTACCGGGTTCTAATGGTCCAACCAAATCTATCCCAATTCTGGAAAAAGGCTCCTTTATAAGTGGCATGGGTTGTAAGGGAGCTTTTCTTGTTTTTTGTGGGTTGGTTTTTTGACATATAGGACACTCTTCGCAATATTTGGCCACTTCTCGGTATATTCTGGGGCAAAAGAACCTTTTTAGCAATTTCTCCTGTGTTTTCTCCTTTCCCAAGTGTCCTCCTACATCATCATCATGTGCTATTCGTAGAACGGTCTCTCTAAAGACCAACGGTACTAGTAACTGTGCCAATTCTTCCTTCTTTTGATTCAAAGTTACTCGATAAACCAGATCGTTCTTTGACTTGAACCACGGATAGACTCCTTCCTTGTTATCTGATGTTGCTTGATCTCGAGCATGTTTTAAAGTTGGGTCTAACAATAGTTCACTCCGGAAGGACCTGGTCCCTGATTCTGGTAGCCAATCTATTATTCCTACATATCTACGACTTTCATGCCACAATTTTTGTTTTTCTCTGACTTCTCTTTTTGTCTTCTTAGGTCTGGGATGTGACTCATCTTCGATTTCAGTTTGAGCATAGGGCGCGGTATGCAGCTACTCTTGATCACGTAGAAATTCCTCAAATAAAGGTAGGTCTTTACCTACTAGCACTTGTGCCGGTAAATGGGGCATTATGGCGACCTTCATCCTCGTGCTAACCCCCTTTACCTCAAGATCTACTTCCTGGGAGGGATATGCCTTAGTGTCCCCATGCACACACGTAATAGGAATAGTTCCTCTACCCTTCCCCGCCAAGCCACTTACTTCCGGTATTATGGCGGTCTGCTCACTTCCTGAATCCAGCAGGGCTTGTCTCAGTTTTCCATCCAGTCGTACTTCCATCAGATACGGATCCTTCCTTCTTCGGTATTCTTGTTTTCGGGCATATCCGATTTCCATTGGCTCTGGCTTTGGTTTTCGTGGGCAATACCGGGCAATATGGCCCCATTCGCCACAGTCAAAACATTGTGGTTGTCTGGTCGTCGTGTTCCAACCATTTCCTTGGCTTGGTTGACTGCTCTTTACCTCGGGTAGGGCTGTTCTTTTGAGTACCAATTTGATGGGGTCTACCGATGGTGGTCGGGTAGTACCTGCTTTCTGAAATGCTGTTGCGATATCAATGGCCTCCGCTAGAGTGGGCCTATGATGTTGACGTACCCATCTTTGCATAGCAGAGGGTAAAGCCTCTATGAATTGTTCGAGTTTAACTTCCTCCATTATTTCCTGTACTGATCCGGAGGCTGGTTTTAACCATTTGTCACAGAGATCGTGTATTCGATAACACAGTTGTCTGGTGGTCTCACCGGTTCTTAGGCGGGTATCCCTTAGTCTTGCTCTGTAGGCCTCATCGTCGACCCCCATTCGTTCTTATATGGTTTTCTTGATCTCCGCGTAAGTAACATCTCCTGTTGTATTTGCCGCCTGATATGCTCCTTGTAAGGGACCAGTCAATAATGGAGCAATGAAGTGGTCCCATTTCTCCACCGGCCACTCTCTCGAAGTTGGTAAAAAAATACCCTGGATCTTCACCTTGCTGATATTTTTGTAGTACATTAGTTGGGGCTATGGAATTACCCCTTGTAGCTGTCATAGTCTCCGTGAGGTGCTTGATGGCATCTTGCGTGGCTGCCTGTGTCTGTAGAGCCTGCTGTAACGCCTGTCGGTCCGTTTGCGCTTGATGCGACTGCCCCTGCATTGCCTGTTGCAGTTGTTGCTGACCATCTGTAAGTGCTTTGATTATGGCCTCCATAGCGTTCTCGATCCCACCGCTGCCACCACTGATGTAATGGATTACTATGAGCAGGAGTTCAGTTAACGAAAATTTTTCTTTATTGACTTAAAAAAAATCGTAACAAAAGTAATTAAGTTGGGTAAGAACCCCTGTTTAGAGTCAAAAGTTCCTTATCAGCAGGCCTGGTTAGAGCATAAGGGAAAACCTTAGTTCAGTCTTCGTATGCCCACTGGAACCTCTCGGCTGCTTCCTCACTCTGCTGGCCTCTGCAACAGAAAGGAAACGAATCGTCAGTTTTTCCTTTTCTCCTCCCTTATATAGGGGCTTGGACAATTCCACCCAATCTGGATGCTTCCCCGCCCGAAAGTTTGAAAAGCCCCTACAAGCCCCGCCCCCTTCCCTGGAGGATCCTGGTCGCCATAATGGAGCCCGCACTGGTGCCTCGTGGAGAACACTGGTTTTCATTGTAAAAGTACACGGTAAGTTCTGTGATACAGTAATGCTATTTTCTACAGTTTTCTGTGGTGCACTCTTTTGTTTATTAACACGCTCGTATGGTTTTCTGTTCCGGTTATTATAACTGCGGTTTGACCTCGAACGGAACTTGCCAACCTTCAACTGGAAACAAGTTTTTCCCTCGACTGCGTGAGCCGGCATTGACTTCAGAGGGAACGTGTTGCCTTTGATGTGTAAACTATTTGCATGAGTCATGTCTTTTCCCGCGGCTGCCTGAGCCGGTGCTTTTATGAAGTCTGTACTTGTACAGCCGCAGCCGTGAATATCAGGGCCTGTGTGTGTTTCGTTTTCATGATCCAGCACTGTTTTATTTTCTGTCACTTGTCCCCACCAACCCTCCTTTGGGTTTTCCGTGTCTGGCGCTTCTGTCAGGTTGTCACAGTGCCAAATGCAGATAACAGATCCACTTTTATGAAGTCTGTACTTGTACAGCCGCAGCCGTGAATATCAGGGCCTGTGTGTGTTTCGTTTTCATGATCCAGCACTGTTTTATTTTCTGTCTCTTGTCCCCACCAACCCTCCTTTGGGTTTTCCGTGTCTGGCGCTTCTGTCAGGTTGTCACAGTGCCAAATGCAGATAACAGATCCAACAGGATTAACACACCTGTGCCACCTATGCCAGAACATTCTCATAAATAGTCCAGTACGGAGATGATAACTAATTGTGTACTCAGTGAAAGTCTAAAACCCATTTGTGCGTTATCTAGGAGCATTGAATTCTCGACATGATTTTGAGTGCGATCCACAATGACCCTTTAAAGCCGTTTAGCGAGGTGTCGGAAGTTGTTAATATCTGATGGGTCTATAGAAGATTTTTTTAATAGAGGAGTAATAATAGAGTGCTTCAAATTCCTGAGGAAAGAGAGGTGTTGAACAGAGATAATATGAACTCTAAGAGCAAAGGGGTAATGTTGAAAGCTATTCTCGGTGGGATAATATCAAGAGGGGACAGAGCATTTAGCTGAAGAACGCTGAGCTAAGCTGATTACTGTCCAGCTCGTAGAAAGAATTGAAGATGCTACTTGGTGCTCTGCACTTTACTTCGAGGTTTTGTTTGTTGTTGCAAGGTACAGCTGGAAGAGTAGATTAGTGTCAGATTTTTCCAATTTTGTCCATTTTATCTGTGAAGTTTGACACTAGTTAATTTGCTACGGTTTGGGTGGGTGTTATCGAAGTGATATCAGGCTTGTTGCAGATTGCATGGGCTGCTGGAAATACTGATTTGGTCACATTAGATGCATAGGTAATCATGGTTCCATGGAAGATTTTTTTTTGTTTTAACAATTTCTTTTTTGTAGAAAAGGTGGTGTTGTTTAAGGGTTCTGAGGTCCTTCGTGCACTGAGAGCATTGCCATCGTCTCTCTAGGTTACTAACGTTACACGGGATAAGGTTACGTTCTGGAGTGAACCATCCTTTTGTGAGCTTCTGAGATGGGTGATAGCTGATGTGGGATGCAGGTTCCAAATTATCAATAATCTCAGTAGTGAGGAGTTAGTTGTAAATTGATCAGTGATGTATTGGCGTCAGATGCCCTCACTGATTAGGTGGGTGGTTGGTAAGAAAGTCAGAGACCTTTTCTCCGGAAATAAGGCTCCAGGCGGGAATGTTGGCATCATGATTGGGTGTAATATCCAAGTTCCTTTTTTGCAGAAACAGGACAGAGAAAGGTATTTTGAGATGACCTGCCCCGCAGACCAGGAGAGGGCTGTCAATAGAGGCTTCTGCAATATGATATGATATGATATGTTATTCATAACACGCTCAATACCCATAGGTTTCTCAGCGTGGACCCAGGGATCGAACCTGTGTTGCTCTGTGTCGTCTTGCTTCCAAGGCGAGCCCGTTGCCCCTGAGCTACCCTTCCGAGACGATAGCTGGGGAAGAACTGATCCAAAGTGTGGCCGGCTATATGAATAGGATGGAAGATCCGAGGTGGAACGCCGAGTTCTTTAAGAAAGTCGATCAGGTGTAATGCAGGCCTATCTGTTTTTGGCTCAGTACAAAGGTTAAATTCATATTAAATGGCTGTTTTCCGTACGTGAAGCAGCCAAAAGGTCTGATAGCTTGTTAACAAAATTATTTTTGGGTCCTGTTGGTCTATAGATTAATAGAAATCTTATGACTTCACAATGGTCACATTTAAGATGGAAAGCTAGCAAATTAAAATTATGACCAGTTAAGTCTCGTCTAACAGAAAGCCGCAGTTTGGATATAAAGGTAACGTCTAGACTGCCACCATCTTTATTGGTGATTGAGATCTTGGGAAGCCAGATGGGCAGAACTCAACATCCAACTGAAGAACCAAGATCCCTTCGAGACAATAACTTAGGCCACCAACTGCAGCAGAGGTTACACAGCGTTGAGAAGGCTGGGAGGAGGTCAGCTTCACCCCAAGTCATACTGAGGTATATTGGTAGTCATTTTATGAGAGAAAAATGGTGATGTGAAAGCAGTCACGCACTACTTGATCAGAGCACCTAGTACTGGGTGGACTGACCAGCTTGAACTCACTGGTCCAGGATATTCAACTAACGATTGCACCATCTCTCTCTATTCCCTCTTCCTCTGTATTGTAACTAGCGCCCAGATGCCCACGGGCTGTGCACGCTGCTATAAATGTATAAATAAATATTGCATGGAGGCAACCGCACACAAGTGCACCTCCGCGTACACAGAGCCTTTTGTCTAAAAATGAGCTTATTAGTGCAGATGCGGTAGACATGCATGCAGATCAGGTGGCCCTGGGTTTCCATGCACATTTACACCTTCGGTATTAACACACTCCTTAATATCTCCTGCCATGGACATGTATGTCAGATGCATTTACATATATTCCTTAACAAACACCTACTTTTTGCTGGTGAAAAAAGCAAGTGGAGTCTGTTGGAATCCAAAGCACCTGCATGAAAATCGTGTACGGGCGGAGATGCACAGAGAGGATTACTGTGCCACAATCGAATATTATGCTCCATGCTCCTGCTCGGGTAAGGGATCCTCCAAAATAATTTGGTTTAATATAAACCATTTGCAAGAGGTTTACACTTGCTTTTAACACACTGGTGCACAGGATCGAAAACCAGGTTTGGAGAAGCGTCCAACACCTTCTTCTTCATCGCAGTGCCTGGCAGAAGGAAACCAGGTCTGCCACCTAGGGTGAGGGAACCACCACGGTTTGAAAAAGCATCCAAACTCCTCTTCTTTATCACAGTGCCCGGTAGAAGTGAACCAGGTCTGCCAACTAGGGTCAGGGACCCCCCATGGGTTGGAGAAGAATCCAACCCCTTCTTCTTCTCTGCAGTACCTGGTAGAAGGGAACCAGGTCTGACATGACCAGGGTCAGGAACCCACTAACGCTTCGAGAAGCATCAGAAAGGCAAGTTGGGGAAAGAAGACATTCCCCCCATCAATTGTGGAACTGATTGTTGAACTGTGTTATGCACCTAAGGAGGGCTGGGGAAAAGAGATGTACCCTCAGCAGTTAGTGAACTGTACCAGAGGCCCGAGGAAGGCTGAGAAAGAGAGATATCTCCCCCAACACTTGAATTAGAACTTTTAAAACCAAGAACTGCCTTTTGTCCAGGTTGAAAGGAGCCATTTATTCGCACTAGGAAGACATCCTAGTTTTCATTTAGTTTGACAGAGTGTGAGGGACAGAGCTAGGATTCTGACATAGGACTGTGAACTCTTGCTTTTGACATCCTGACTGTGACATTATTCATTTTGGATGAGGCAGGGAACCCCCTCTTAGAGCTAGAGCAAGAGAGGGTTTTCCTTTGACTTTATTTTCATTGAATAAAGGTTTATACCAACCACAGTGACCACTCATGCTGGGCGGGTGTGCCACGTGTACACTTCTCTGGTGACTTCTACATGAGGTCACTTCTGGCATATTTTGCTTCTCCCATATCTCTCAGAATTGCCGGAGTGTGGCATTAACAATCAGATCTCCACTTTGCTTGATGTACTCTGTGATGAATCCTGCAGAGTCCTCACAAAGACTCTATCTAAAGTCTCCTCCCAGTTGCCCACGGGAAGGCAGCCATTACCTGATCTCGACCCTGGGGGTGGTATTAACCGGGAGGATCACCTGGGAGGAGAAGGACCCCGGGGGAGTAGGGGGCTCCATTGGGAGAGATGCTATATTTGTCTTCCTCAGAGGAGGAAGTATCAGTAATGCCGAAATATGTAATGGCTTGCTGTCGGAGGGAGCTTTTCTTTCCCAAAGTTAACTATCCTGATGGTGGTGGAAACTGTCATAATCAAGCCCAAAGTACTGGGACGAATAAGAGGGTTGCAGAGGCACGGGACTGCAAGTTTCAGCCTAATAGGGTTAATGACCCAACCCTGAGGGAGACTGAGAGGCATAAAAGCCCCCCTCAGGTGCAAGCCATAGAGAGCAGTAGTGGGAGGTGGAGTGATTGCACTAACTCCACATTGCAGTTGCAGCTGAAGGAGAGCAGAGCCGCCGGAGCTGCTGTAATTTGCCGGACGGATGCCGGTTCTGAGAGGGTCTCTACCTTCAGAGACCTTGATTGCAGAGGTTACGCAGCAGGAAGCATTGTTTTTGAAAGCTTTTCCCCTGAAGACCGTAGCTGCAGAGGTTGAGCGGCGCGATGCGTGAAGTTTAGATAGCTTCCCCATAGTCAGGGTCTGGTGGCAGGCGAGCACCGGAGAGCCTTTGGAGCAAGGAGTGCTCCTTTTCTGACCGGCACAGGCAGCAGAAAACAGAGAGAAGCAGTTTTCCGTGCGTAGCAGAGCAGAAGAAGCAGAAGACCCAGAGGCAGCGGAGCGAGTGGATGCGCATGCAAGACCCGGTAGTTCACTAACATATTGTGACCCCGGAGCCCTGATAGCCAGGTCTTGGTACTTTGAATACCGAAATGATGTAAAGAGAGTGAAGCAGCAGAATAATACGCGTTTTGAATACCGAACTGTTGTAAAGCAGAATAATCATTTTAAATACCAAGCTGATACGAAGAGGAGAAAGTGGCAGATTAAGTACTTGGCGAACTTGGTGAACAGGCCAGAAAGGTGTAATTGTGTTTTTGGGGGTCAGAATAATTGACAACAAAAGGAGAAGGCAATATTACTAGAAGCCAATACAAACAATTGTTGCCAAAGCCAAAAGAGGGCAATAGCAAAGCAAGGTAAAAAGAACCAACACTGCCAAAGCCAAGCCTAGCCAATTAAGAAGCAAGTTGTTTATAGACCCTATTGCCAGAGGAAGAAATAAGCAATACAGGGAGGTGACCTAAGCAAGCATTGCCTAAGCCAAAGAAGAGCAAGGGTGAGAGAAAGCCATTATGAGCACCTAGGTAATACAAGAGTGGCAGGAAATGTGCCCTTCTGACAGAAGGTATTCAGGAGGAGAGGAGCATAACTTGCATTGCACGTGGCCATCACATGTGTGGAGAAAACAGCACCATTGTGTTAAATGGTTTCAAAATTGATGTGGAAAGTTGAAAGACTTTATACGTTTTTCAAGCAAACTGTGCCACAGAAGTACTTGTAGTAGTGTTAGTCGTTTTTAATAGTGCTGGCAGGCGAGTATACCAGGGCAAGGGACCTAGTAGTTGTAGACATGGCAAGTGAGTCACTCACTCACTCACTCACTCACTGCTGACATGCAATATTCTTATCCATGTAGATCTGACACCTACCTTCGTTACAGTCCTCTGTACTTTTGTCCATGCTGTCATATGTTTTCCTAGTCTTTCTGAAACAACCATGGCCAGAGAAATAACGTTACTCTACCTGCAGTCAAGTGCCATTTTGGTGCCCTTTCCATTCAAAAGAGCCGGATTTGTTGTTTGGAAGGCCAGTTTAGTGACCCGCTGTCACCTCCTGGCGGCAACATAGGCTTAACAGAATTGACCTGCTCGGCCTTGAGCCTGACTCTTGCTTGGATATCAATCGTCTTGGAAGCCAGGTGGGAGATACAAAAGACTTGACAACAAAAATATGTTTTCATGTTTTATTTGAAAACAACACAGCAACCAGGCAACTGTTAAAATCCTCCTAAAAACATGAAAAGGAAAACAGCAGAGCCCCACGTTTTCGCCAGGTCAAGCTCCATGACTTATTGCATACCGAAGCACAGTCCTTCACCCTCTCACCCTGGGTGGTCTGTGGCACTGCTACGGCTATCTAGTTGGGGAATTCCTAAATCCTGTACCGCTGGCTATCTATCCAAATATAGTGCACTAGTGTCATTGCTTGCTGCCCCTGGAGGCTATGGAAGAGGTGGAAGCTCCTCCATTAACGGCCTACCATGCAGCTTCTGAACGCACGTTAGCGTTCTAGTCTTCTGGATCAGACTCCTCACGCTCCTTCTTGTGCGTGCCCCAGCAGCTCTGCCTCACGTTGTAACCACAGAGGTTTGCTAGTTTTCCTATACGAGTATTCCCGCTTGCCTCGTACTTCTGCCTTCCTTCCCGCTACTCCTTTGCTGCTTCCTTGCTGCTCTTTCTGGTCTACTCAGCGTATGTCTGTTTCCTGCAACCTTCTGACAGCTTCCCCCAGATTTCTCTTCCTCTGCTCTGCACTTTCCTATGCCTTTCCCTCTACCTCCCTCCAGAGAGCCTCCTGAATTCCTTCCCCCCAACTTAAACTAACTTTCCTGCAAGGATGCCTCCTAAGGAGAAAGGCTTCCTTCTTAACTCACCAGAGATCCCCATTGCCATCCACGGATCCCATTTTACGAACTCTGCAGGACAGAAGTTGTTTTTTGGGCCATCTGCTTTGTCCCTTCGTTACCGGCTGATTCCGAAAGGCAGGTCCCTTGCCTAAGCTGTCATTGCGGCAGGTATAGTGGCTACCGAACTGGGTCGGCCCTTCCTCTCCAAAGAACGAAAGACCACCAAGAAGAAGACCTCATCTGCACAACTCTCATCTGAAGAAGACGCAGGTGAGGATGTTCTCCCGATTGTTGACAACCAGGTCCAGGGCCGGTTGGCATTAGGGCACTCCCGAAAAGCTACTCTGACTTAACTCCAGGTAGCATGGGAATTTCTGGAGGTCCGAGAGCGCAAGCCAGGAGCTCTCTAACCTATCATTGAGTCAACAGGCCCCTCCTGCACAGCTCCAGGTGTGGCTGAGGTGCCCAGGGCGTCTAGAGTCCTCTGACCTTTCTGCCTGGACCATGAATGTCTTCCCACCCCCTCTGCCTGCCTGGTGGTGGAGGTGACATCTGGAGGAGGGATGACCTGGCAGATCACCCGTTCCTGCTCTTTCTAAATGTTTTATCCTCTCAGATGCATACACCACCTCTAATTCACTCACCATTTCTCCTCCTTCCACTTTTATTGCCTTCTTTGCAGGTGTTACCACCTCTGTCAAATTGTCCCAGCCACCTCCTACTGCTACCTCCTTCAGTTCTCCACCTCCTCCTCCTGATGTCACCTCCTCTACCAGCTTCTCACAATCACCTCCTATCACCACCTCCTCCATTTCTCTACCTCCTGCACAGATGTCACCTACTTCACCAGCTTCTCCTCTCCATTTCCTACTAAGACCTTCCCCAGTTCTTTACCCCGTCCTTCAGCTGTCACCTCCACCAACAAGTTCTCACCAAAAGCTCTTACTGCCACCTCTTCCACCTTCTCCTCCATCCTACTCCAACAACCTCCTTTCCACTACAGTCCTTGCACTACCTTTGAAACTCTGCACCACCAATCACAACTTCCTCCAATATTCAACCAAAATGATCTGAACTGGGCCAGCTTTATAGCATGGGTCTTCCTACTGGTAAGCAGGATTGCAAATGAACTGCAGAACTAGGGTGGTCTGAGGCTGGGATTGGTCAGGTTCCTCCCCTGCTTTCAAATGACAATGAGGCTGAGGGTCTGCCCCAAAGATTGATTTGAGTTATTTGTACCGCGCAGATCCAAGCAGATAAACTGCTTTAGGCGCGGATGTCCATAAAACTCCACTGCCTAGTACTGACCCAATGATCCAGCTCTGGGGGCCTTCATCTATAATTATTAAAGAAGATATGTCTTAAGTGATTTACAGAATTGTAAAGGCAGTTTCATGTTCCTAAACCCTGAGGAAGGCTCTTTCAGAGTCTACAGCCATACACCGTTTGTTTGTTTGTTTGTTTGTTTGTTTATTTGCTAATGCGCTCCAAGCCCTTGGGCAGCTGGGCGCAACAGTACAAGTAGACTCGAAACTTAGTTACAGTGCCTGACACAGGCTATTACAAAACAGTGGTAACTTACAACAAATGATACAAGTGATACAGTACATATAGGATCAAGATGGGTAAGCGTAGGAGAATACCGTCTTAACAAATGTATAACGTGATCAGCTAGATAAGGGTGAATATCGTTACATATCATTATTGTGCAGCCATTTGAGCGCGTTACATCTAAATCTAGTGTAGGGTAATGGGCGTCTAAGGTCAGGTGGGAGTATGTTCCATGATTGTGCAGCTTACCCACTGTGGTAAATTTGAATCTCAGGACTTCAAGTAAAAAGGTGTTGGCAGATCTCGTCAGTCGGTTAGAGGGTCTCCAGTTGATTCTTTCAGCTAGGTAGGGGGGTGCTTGATTGTTGAGGCATTTGGATGTGAGAGAAATAGTTTTAAGGAGGATTCTGTCCTTTATCTTTAGCCAGTGGGCCTCAGTCCGGTGTTTGGAGATATGCTCTCTACGTGGGATATTCAAAGCTGCTCTTAGGGCGTTATTTTGTAATCTCTGGAGTTTGTCAATGACCGACTTTTTTGCGCCTGAGTATAAGGCGTTGCAATAGTCCAGTCTGGACATGACAAAGGCATTGGCCAAGGTGAGGCAGCTGGCACTGGACAGGAAGGGTCTGGCAGCACGGATGAGTTTACACGTGTAAGTGGTTGTAGAAGCGAGGGAGTTCACTTGCTTTTTGAGGGTGAGTGCTGAGTCGAGGTAAAAACCTAGAGTTTTAACCTCTCGCATAACCTTAATAGTATTATTGTCGATGTTAAATGAGGCATAGTCCGGGGTGAGTTTAGTTAGGTTATGGTCTGATCCGAGGAGCAGGATTTCAGTTTTATCGTCGTTCAGGCAGAGGCCATGGTTGGCCATCCATGCCTGAATGAGGATGTAAATTGTATTCACCAAAGCCAGGTCCACTCCATAGTTGCCTGAAAGGGGTATGAGGATCTGGGTGTCATCTGCATAATTTGTGTAGGTGACCCCCAGTCTGTCCAACTTGTCGAACAATGGCTTGGTGCAAATGTTGTACATGGTGGGTGAGACACAGGAGCCCTGTGGGACTCCACATGTAATTTGGATGGGATCGGCACAAGTGGAGGTGGAAAACCCTCTCATGGTCCGGTTGGCTAGAAAGGATTGGACCCATTCTATAGCTTCCCCTGTGAAATTGGCAGCGAGCTTGAGGTGGTTGCATAAAACTGCATGATCCACCAGATCAAAAGCTGCTGACAAGTCCAGTATGAGTAGCAACGCTGTTTTCCCAGTATCCTTGAATTCCTCAATTTTAGTTTTAAGATCTATCAAGGCTGTTTCAGTACCATGGAGAGGGCGGAAGCCCGATTGGCGCGAGCCTAGTAGATGGTTAGCTTCTATGTAATCTTGAATTTGGAGATAGGCTACTCTATCGATAATTTTTAGTAGGAAAGGTACAGTGGTGATAGGCCTATAATTGGTTGGGATGGATGGATCAAGGGTTTGTTTTTTAAGAAGGGGGAGGACCCAGGATTCTTTTAGGTTGGGTGGCACTGTGTTGGATTTGAAGGAGGAGTTAATGAGCTTCGAGATGAATGGAGCTAAATCTCTGTCTGCGTCCTTTATTATTTGAGCTGGGCAACTGTCGCCTTTACAGTTGGAAGGCTTCAGTGAGAGGATAACTTTTTCAGTGTCGATGATGGAGATAGGTTTGAAGCTAAAAGGGGGGATAGTATTAGGTTCAGTCACTAGAGGTACTTGTTGATCAGTAGGAGAGAGGGCGTCCTTTTTATTAGTTATTTTAAGTTGAAGGGTGGACATTTTATTCGATAGGGCGTTCTGTATGTTAGTGCACCATATCCTGTCCTTGGGGGCCGTGTCAGTAGGTTGGATCGGGGATTCCATTTCCCGGAGGATGGCAAAAAGTCTGTAAATCGTCTCTCTCCCCTAAAGATGCAGCAGAAGGAGGGAGACACCAATAAGAGGTTATCAGTATGGCAGATACGACCTCGCTGCATCAGTTGTTCAGCGAGGTATGTAGGGGCCATATTATTCAAGCATTTAAAAATGAAACAGAGAATTTTCAAATCAATTATGTGCGACACTGAAAGCTAGTGAAGAGAACGACGCAGAGCTGAAATTGGAGTCGATTTTTAGACTTCATCTGACTGCTGCGTTTTGAGCTTTCTGTAACCTGTTCAGGTGTTTTTTGGGGATGCCTGCTTGCATACTATTTCCATAGTCTAGTTGAGAATGAATTAGAGTCCCATCTACAGTGGATCGATCTTCCTGAGGAACAAATGGGAGGGCTAGATGCAAACGTCACAGGGAATTAAAAAAATAAATGGACTGCAAATTGGCTCCCACCTGGCTCTCACAGCCACAATTAGCTTGCCAGTCCAACCCAGGTTTTTAATTTTGGGAGCAAAATCAAGTCTTGAACCCAAGAAACACAGAGAAGGGGGGCGCTTAGAGCCATCTATCAAGATATGTTTGAGCCCAAAAAGAGCTACATCCGTCTTGCTTGGGTTAAGCTGCAGCCAATTTTGAGACATCCAATTTCCTACTTCTGCCAGACACTGGCCACTCTTGTGGACGGATTCCTCAAAATTGTCCAATTTCAAATCAATCAGAGTGCCATCAGCATATGATTGAAATCCGATGTGATGTTTCTACAGGATTCTTATAAGTGGTTGTATGTACAGGTTAAACAACAATGGCGAGAGTGACGAGCCCTGAGGGACGCCACATCTCTGAGGAAGGGAGCCCGAAAGGGACCGCCAGAACCTTCACTTGTTGCCACCGATAGGTAAGGTAGGAACAAAACCACTTGATAGCATGTTCTGAGACTCACCCAACCGTCCGAAGACTTGCTAGCAAAGTGGCATGGCCCACGGCAGGGGCGTTGCTAGGGGGGGGCTAAGGGGGCTATAGCCCCTGATCTTTTGTTTGTAGCCCCGGATAGAATCTCAGGAGCTACAGCCAAAAGACTAGCTAGCCCCCAGTCCCAACAGTTCCGACATCAGCTTAGCCCCGGGTCTTTTCCAGACCTAGCAACTCTCCTGGTTCACGGTATCAAATGCAGTGGACAGATCCAACATCACTAATAAGGACATCTCACCAGCATCCGCTGCCTGCAGAAGCTCCTCCCAAACTGCAGTCAATGCTGTCTCTGTTTCAAATCCCAGACAAACCCTGGCATATGTATTCCGGTGGCCATTTTGGATTTTCTCTGTGTACTGTTCTAAGTTGGGAGATGATATGGACCGTGCAAGGCTGCTGCTAAACCGTGGGGTCCAAGTCAATGAGTTACTCAGGAGTTTGGGTTCTTCAGTGGGAGGTGCTTGATCTCTCTGGATACTTTGAATTCCATGTCTGCGCTCATCATCCCCCAACATTGTGGGCAGGACAGCATTAGACTTGAGTGCGCTCGCAAACCTGTGGGAGCTCTTAGTGAATGTAGGGAATTCTGCTGTTATTGTGGATGTGACCTTGGGCGAGGTCACACATTTGGTGAAGAGACAGGAGGGATCACTCAGCCGCACGAGTGAGGTGCGCAAAGGCATGGCTCTGCGGGGGTCCGTTTACAGTGTACATGTTTTTCGGCAAGATTGGGACTCTTTGGGGGAACCTGGCATGTGCTTCAGGAAGGAGACTTTCAATGGTACTGGTCTGGTGAAGGAGCTTCTCAACTCCTAACATCTTGTGGGAAGAGTGTAGGTTGGCATACAGGTTATTGTTCACTGGGAATCAGTCTGGACCTTGTGAGGATATCCGGGGATCCCTCTCCGACTTCACCGGGTTCGTCATCCACTGGCTTGGAGAGGCACTTAGCATCCAAAGCCCTCTCCCTCCTGGACCTCCATGCAGAGTTAGGCAGGGGACTTCATCACTCCACCCATCTTGCTGACCTCACTTATAGGTCTCTTTTGCTGAGAATGTTCTTATGCCATTCCACTCACTACGGTGTTCTCCAAGATTCGGATCTCGACTTGGGTCTCGTCTCTATCTACACAACTCCTGGGACTTCTTTGCACTCATACTCTGGTCTACCTTGTAATTCCTATGCAAGTGGCTCTCGAACTTTTAATTTGTTTTAATCTTTTCCACATGACCTCAGATGTAGCGCGTCTAACTTAGTGAGTTCAATACAAAACTCGAAGTCCATCCATAACATACTCTTTGTTCCCGGAAGCCCCATTCTGTATGTTTTCCCATCTCCCAATTCAGACTCAAACAGGTCCTTTCCTGTATCGACAACTCATGTAATCTAGGTGTCGTAATCGATTGCTCTTTGACACTCACTAATAATGTTTCTTCTGTTGATCGATTTTGTCAATTTCTGATACACAACGTCAGGACCATTTGAACACTTCTATATTTCCCTGACACTAAAAGTTGAATTACGGCTCCACGTTCTCCAAAATAAATCACTACTCATCAAGCTTGATGGAACTCCATACCTATACCCGATCATTTCTTCAACCTCTTTATAACTTAGATCTTTCCCTCTTATTTAAAAGAATTCCATCGATCATTTCATATTTCCCGCTCCTTGTTGTTCGTTCCATTGGTTACCATTTCAGTCTAAACATTGTCGTCTCCTTCTATGACACTCAGTCATCACTGATTGGGCTGCAATGGCTCCAGACACGACTCATTTGCAGGACCTCGGTGCCAGGAGGTAGCAATGGGTGAGGATCTTTAAAAGCCCTTCCAAGCAACCTGTACTCAATGTGATTGGCCAGCACACTGTGAGGCACTACTTAGGGACATTCACATTGAACCTGGTTTGTTGCAAGACACCTCCACACCCCCTCCCGCCTTTATGTATATTTAAAATAAATATTACTGATTAAGGATCAAGTTATCATCTTTTTGTAGCTTGTATATGCTTGGGTCACATGCGTTGCCTAGGCTGCCATCTAGTGGTTGACTTTGAGTATTACATTTGTTTTTCGAAAAATAAGACTGGACAGGGGCTTACCTGTCACACTATCCTTACACACCCACTGCAAATTCACGTTTTCAAGCACCATGACAATCTAACAACATAAAGTGTATGCTTTCAAGCTGACCTTTGATGAAACCCGATTTTACACCGCTGAATAAGAAGCTTCTGGATCTTTTCAGGGTAGAAAGAACGGGTGCATGCAACATGCCTTCTGAAGAATCGTGAAGAGACATTATTGTGACAGAGTAATACAATGTGTGCACATTACCTGCAGTGCCCACAACAAGCAGGTGGAAAACAGTTAAGGTGCAGGGCAATGTAGGGGGCACGAGGAAGGCAGTGGGAGGTAAAGTGTGGTATGCAAAATCTCCATGAGAAAACAACCTTTCTCTTCTGCGCTATGGTGCATGGCGAGGGACATTCTGCTGTGTATAGACTGGGACGCACCCGCTGCGGTACAATACATAGATCTTGACTCAATGTGTGACTTTACAACTCGCACGTGATGCGGGCGGGAAGCAGCGCGTCCTCCCCCTCAGAGTCCCTCGGGAGCCCCCCCCCCCCCCCCGTTTCCTGCCAGTTCTGCATTTTCATTCAGGATGTTCTATTTAAACATTGCCTAGAAAACAGAAAGCTGACATGGCCCGATCGCCTCCTAGGGGACCCCCAAAGTTCAAAGCGAGTGGCGTGTAAGTGCAGATCAATAGAGCAAACGCATGACATCCGCATTCCATCTCAGGCCTTCTCAGGTTCACTGCAAAGGCAGTTCCCAACGTTGCAAGTAATCATCCACTTCCAAAAGGTGCCCGCCCTTGCATTACGCGCGCTGCGGAAGAAAAAAAAGTGCAGCTCTGGTACTTCTTTTCATTTTGTTTAACTGTGTATTTATGTATTGAAAAAGAAAAGCACGTTTCTAAGAAGCTACGTTTGAAGGGCATATTGATAGATGGAGCAGTCCCCAGTGCCATTGCTGGGCTCCTTAGAAACATTTTGAAAGTCATGAATCAAGCGCATTGAAACTATAATAATGGTAACATTGGCGCTTTACAAATAACCAGTACAATGAACCACAAGAATGGGCGAACCAGTTTGAGCAAAACTCTTCGTTTCCTAGATTTTGAGGTGCTTGAATGCTCCAAGAGGGTTGCATGACTTTGGCCTCGAGTCCACCTAAGGCAAGCACCTGGAACGGCAGTTCAATCTGTGGCTGGAATTTGGGGAGGGAGCCAGCCAGGTGAGTTACTGCAGCTTGGGTACCTGTAGTGAAGAAAGTGCATTTAGGGTAGAGGTAAATTAGGGTTAAGATCACAATAGGTTACAGAAGAATTACAGTTATTGGAAGACCCTAGATAAGGAAATTAGGGGATTAGAAGTCAGAATTCAACTTTAGCCCGGATTAAACCCCGTGGAGGCCCCTATGCAGTCGACATGTCGCCCCCCCGTGCAAACGATCTCGTAATATGTTTTTAATTTTCTGCACCGCTTTTTTTTGATCCGCTGTCGCGGGGCCCCTAAGGAGTGGGGCCCATAGGCCGTTGCCTGCTTGGCCTAATGGATAATCGGGCAGTGCCCAGATTCGTTGCGGACGGAACTCTATTACAGATAGGCACACACAACCATACACACTGACCCGTGTTTCTTTTTTTGGGCACAGGAGAGGAGACATTGCCCACATTGAAAAAATGATTTTTTTGAGGTGCAGGAAAGAAGATACGGCAGATTGATGTTTCTTTTTTTATTTTGCCAGGAAGAGGAGAAACATGTTTTGAGAGCAGAACACATTGAGTTGATTTTTTGCACCGGAGAGGAGAAACAAAATTCCACACATTGACACATGATTTTTCTTCGCACTGCAGAGGAGAAACAAAATTCCATACATTGACACATGATTTTTTTTTGCACTGGAAAGGAGAAACAACATTCCACACATTGACACATGATTTTTCTTCGCACTGGAGAGGAGAAACAAAATTCCACACATTGACACATGATTTTTCTTCGCACTGGAGAGGAGAAACAAAATTCCACACATTGACACATGATTTTTCTTTGCACTGGAGAGGAGAAACAAAATTCCATACATTGATACATGATTTTACTTTGCACTGGAGAGGAGAAACAAAATTCCATACATTGACACATGATTTTTTATTATTTTTTTTTGCACTGGAGAGGAGAAACAAAATTCCACGCATTGACACATGATTTTTATTTGCACTGGAGGGGAGAAACAAAATTCCATACATTGACACATGATTTTTCTTTGCACTGGAGAGGAGAAACAAAATTCCATGCATTGACACATGATTTTTTTTTTTTTTTTTTTTGCACTGGAGAGGAGAAACAAAATTCCACGCATTGACACATGATTTTTATTTGCACTGGAGAGGAGAAATAAAATTCCACACATTGACACATGATTTTTTTTTGCACTGGAGAGGAGACACAAAATCACACACATTGACATATGATTTTTGCACTGGCGAGGAGACACAAAATCACACACATTGACATATGATTTTTTTGCACTGGAGCTGTCAAAAGAGAAATTATATTGTGCCTCCTATCACAATAAATATATGTATATTGGCCTACGCCAAGCTGCTTATAAGTCGCTTGTGAAGAAATCTGTGTTGCAAGGTCCTGACCTTAAAATCAATGTAAGCCGCCATTTTAGGTCAATCCGCCATTTTAGGTTCGCTTTGTAAAGTCACCCTGTGAGTTAAAATGGTGGACGATGTCATTCCAAAATACAACATGGCCGTCTTGACCTCTGTATGTAGCTAATATGTAACTTGCCTCCAGGCCACTTGTTGAGGTTGTGAACTGAGACCTTGTCCTTCGTTGACCTGTGTATAAAGGATTATTCGTGCAATGAAACTAATCCGCGAGCATATGCTAAGAACAATGTATTCAAATACTACATTGTATTAATGTTTGAGAAGACCTACATGGAAAATCCCAGAATACACAGTTGCCGTATAGGCTTGTTGATATATGTATTAAAAGCAAATCAGTTATGTGCAGATGTGCAAGTCTTGGCATGAACCCTAGATCGGTGATGTATTAGCGGAATATTAACCCGAAGTGGGGCTGGACATCATGCTCACAAAGAGTATAAGAAACCAATGCATTCTAATGTACAACGTCTCTCACTGAACACACTGAACCAAGCTGGAGTTCGTTGTGTTGCACTGAGGGCCGATAGCTATCTGATTTTTTGCTCTGTTCTTAGTAACTGGATTCATTATAAAATAAAGTACTGTGTATGTTCCTTTGTAACCCGTGTTCGGTGTATTTCCTTTTGGGGTACTCAGCCTCGATATTTTGATTTTGTTTTCACAGTTGGCGCCCGAATAGGGACCCTCAAGATTGATGCCGGATTGTTGAAGGTTGACCAGGCTATCGGACCGGGATCTGCACAACCCGATCCCTGGACGATTAGCTTGTGGTCCGAGACCGCATCTTGACGTGGGTCCACTTATCGAGGCGGGCAGATTGCCGAAATCACCATACACGAGATAAGATTAGTTAGGTAAGATTCTTTGAAATCCGATCGGACCTCCTTAGGTTTGTTCAGGTGAGTCGTGACCCGACTCTTAATTCAACCCTGATAATTTGAATTTGGCGCATTGTATCTGCAGACACAATTATTGACCAGGTAACACCAATAATTTGATATGCCTGGGAAATTGTCTACCTGCTTCAGGTCGTTGTTCCGCAGCGATAGACAATCTTTGGAATTTAGCTGTCCCGCACCACAGGAGGGGTCGCCGGCATGTACTATGTACTGTAAGCATGGCATTGGAAGTATAGTATTTAATGACATTTGGCACAGACAAACCAGACATGCCTCCGAACTTCAGTGGCCAATTAATGGTAGTTTTGAAATGCCTCATATTGAGTACTTAGAGTCAATTCTATTCAAGAAAAAGGCTAGACCTGCAGCATTTGATGTTTTGCAGAATTGGAAAAAGAAGCGTTGCAGCAACTTAAAAGTAGAGAAAAACATGCGCGCCGTCATAAAACGAACGCCGAAAAGGCATTATTGTATGACCAAGATAAACATTCTGAATCATCTAGGAATATGGATAGAGCTTTCTCACTTGGAATTCAGAAAATCTATCCTTCCAAAGACCTCCATGCTTCCGATGAATTCATAGGCAAATTGTTAAATGAACAAAGGCCTGGTGCCTCTGCGCCACCTCCGTATGTTCCTCTTCCTGCTGCTTTGCCTCTTCCTCCTGCTATTCCTGCTCTACCTGCTGTTGTTCCCGTTGTTCCTGCTCCTCCTAATGTTCCCCTTCCTCCAGCTCCTCCACCTCTTCTTATCGCACCAGTTACATTACCTCCATTGAATTTGCCTGCTCCCTCTCTTCCAAGTGGTCCTGAGCCGCTTGTAGTCGATCGAGGTGCAGGGTCAAAGGTTGTCACTCGCAATACTGTACCACCAGAGAAGAAACCTGATTTGATTGCATGGGCTAAGCATTGTATGGATAGGGATGATCAAGCTAATGTTTTTGCCACACTTTGTAATATGGATAATTTTCCTGAGAAAAATGTTTTTATTGAAGGTTTAGGGATTCATTTATATGTAATGTGGGAAACATTAAATAATACAGATCTCCCGCAAGGGTTAAGGGATCTAAATACTTAAGCGTTTTCTAGAGACACTGTGGAGAAAGTAAATGAGCATGTCGAGAGGTTATTTGGGTATAGAAAGGAGTTAGAAAAGTTGCAGAATGAGGATGACGAGGAGGAAAGTATGTATGTGCAGAAACGGTTCCTTCCTTGTCGTAAATCGATATCTGAGGAAGCACGAAATTGTACGAAGGACGCGCTTAGATGGATTTCAGATATGTTAATAGCTCCAGTTGAAGTATATGACACATATAGTCAGTATACGGCAGAAATGCAGAGGAAAGTGATAAGGTAATGATAGAGTACCTACAGGATGATTGTGTAAAAAGAAAGATTAGTTGTCCCACAGAGTTATTGAATATTTACAAGAGAGCTTTTTCACTTGACACTTCTTCGACTGCTTTAGCGCTCGATTTAGCTCTGTTGCTTAGTAAGCGTTCGGAGCCACCTACTTCTCAGTTGTCTATGAGAGAGGTTCCTCCGACATTTGTCCCAAAGGTTGAGATTGCGGCCGATGCTGCACGGGTTATAGTCACTGTGGACATTCCTGCACATTATGTATCACAGTTTGTTCACATCCCGTTCTCAAGACAGGAAGTAAATACTATTAGGCAATCTATTCCTGATATTAGGAAAAATCTGACAGGATTCTATAAAGAAATAGAGTCCGTCTTGCAATCCTCAGAGTTCACCTTAGGTGATATTGATTTGTTATTCCCTGTACTCCTGCCCGTAGATTTGTGGAAACAAGTTAGAACTATAGACGATGTACCAGGGTTGGGAGATACATGGGTGAATATAACTAGACTCGATGGAGAAAGGCCAGCTGGTGAAAGACCGCCTCAGGTGATACTAACTTTGCCTGATAGAATTATTGCAAAATTAAAAACCATAATTCCAGAGAATAGAATTATTTGGGACAAACTTACGGCCTGTGTCCAAGGAAAATCTGAGGGTGCTACTAAGTTCTTTAATTGGTTCGAACAGGTATTCTCGGATTTCAGAGGACAAGACTAAGGCACAGAGTCTGGGAAAAGGTTATTTGTGGACAAATTTGTGCGTGGATTGCTGCCTGACATCCAGTCACAAATTATGTCTTCTGAGAGCGCTTGGCAGGCGAAATCGCAATCAGAAGTACTGCACATAGCTCAGTACTATGAGAACCGTGTCAATAATGAAAAAGATAGAGTTGAAAAACGAAAAGCTGATTTGAAGACTAAAGTGCTATTACAGCAAATTGTTAGAGGCCTCAGAGGGGGTAGTTCTCAGATTAGAGGTGAGTATGTCCCGCAAGGGAATGTGCCCTTGGGTCCTGTGAACATTAACCAGTGCGCCTATTGTTGTCAAGAGGGTCATTGGCGTGCACAATGCCCCCTCCTTCGACAAAGGTCGAATAACACTTTCGGGAATATGGGTAGACGATCCAGAGGTCGCCCGGGTGTAGGGGGCACTGGTAGAGGTCAGTTTACACAGGATCCTCAGCAACCTTTTTCTCAGGATAATCAGATTTTGAGTGTGGACACCAGGAACATATTTGATCATCCTTCCGCTGCATATTTATCTGAAGAGCTTCCTTTTGATGACATTCTGTTTTGTTAGGATTGCCCGAAGCAGGGTTTGGAACCTACACCTATTCCCGTCAATCAGAAAGGTCCCTAAGTTGAAATGGTGGTGGGAAATACGAAACATCAGTTTTTGATAGACACTGGAGCACAGAAGTGTTCCATTGATCATTCACGGGTTCCAAAAATTTCACTGTCAGGGCAAACCAATGTTTCTGTAGGGTTTTCTGGCACACCAGTTATTTGTCCGGTTTCTTCGCCGGTACCCATTTCTTTGGGTCCCTTTACAGACCACTGTCCATTTCTGATGACCTCGAATTGTGGAGAGAACTTGCTGGGGTTGAATCTGTTAAAAGAATTAAATGCAGTGATTTATTGTTCTTCTGATGGAGTGCGCTTGACGATTTCACCACAGCAATTTTCTGTCTCGCAATTCTTGACTAGACCTTTTCCGCCAGAATTCATTAATGTACCAGAGAGCTTATGGGCTGTTGACGACAATGATGTCGGTGTTTTACAGATTGAACCTGTTAAGATAGTTTTGAAACATGGAATTGAGCTGCCACGCATTCCCTAGTATAAGATTTCAGTTGAGGGCGAGCGAGCTTTGAAATCCATTGTTTCCGATTTTGTGCATCGCGGGGTGATTGAAGAAATTTCAGGAGGTTTGTGCAATAGTCCGATTTTACCCATGTACAAGAAAGGCGATAATGCAATTCCATTCCGTTTCATAATTGATTTACGCGCCATTAATAAAGTCGTCGCTCCACAATTTCCAATTGTGCCTGATGTGACGACAATCTCAACCATGATTACAGCTACAGCTACCTACTTTAGTGTTGTGGATCTAAAGAATGCTTTCTTCAGTATTCCTATACACAAGGATAGTAGATACTTGTTCGCGTTCACCTTAGGGGGACGCTCATTCACATTTACTCGTGCACCTCAAGGGTACACAGAGAGTCCTAGCATCTATAGTAGGGCTTTGAAAGAACAGCTTGATACCCTTGAATTGCCCTCTACTTGTACATTGCTTCAATATGTTGATGACTTGCTTTTAGCTGCTGACTCTGAGAGCGCCTGTAAGGAGGGCACTGTGTTATTGCTTATCCATCTAGCTAAGCATGGTCACAAAGCTTTGCTTAAAAAATGTCAATATTGTTGCCAGGAGGTCGCCTATTTAGGCTATCTCCTGTCAAAGGAGGGAAGAAGATTGACACCTGAAAGAATAAAACACATTTCTGGCATGTCTATCCCAAATACACAGAAGGAAGTTAGAGCCTTGAGAGGTATGGCTTCCTACTGTAGGTTGTGGATCCCAAATGTTTCACTAGTGATCAAACCGATGTTGGCTTTGACAAAGAAGGGCATTTCTTCGCCATTGCCGTGGAACGCGAAACACCAGTAATCGTTTGACTTGCTTAAGACTGCATTATGCTCTGCACCAGTTTTGGACACACCAAACTATGAAAAGGCCTTTGTGTTGTTTGTGCATGAATGTAATGGATGTGCTTTGGCTGTATTAACACAGGAACACGGAGGGAAGAATAGGCCGTGCGGTTACTTTTCTTCCACCCTTGATCCTGTAGCATGCGCTTTACCAAGAAGTTTGCGAGCTGTCGCTGCCGCTGCTGCGTCTTTAAAACAGAGTGAGGGAATGGTCCTAGGCCATGATCTAACCCTGATGGTGCCTCACTCTGTAGATGTTCTACTGAACCGAACCCAAACGCAACACCTCACTTCTGCACGGTTGACAAGATATGAATTGATCTTGTTTTCTCCTCACATTCAAATTAAGAGGTGTTGTGTTCTTAATCCGGCTGACCTCCTACCTTTCCCGCAAGATACTACTTGCGGCGATGAAGAGTCACTACTACCGAACAAGAAACAAAGGGTAGAATTGATTGGAAAGACACTCCTTTGGATAATCCGCAAGGAGAGCTGTTCTGTGATGGCTCTTGCTTCAAGCTTCCGGATGGTACATCCACAGCTGCTTATGCGATCACCACATTAAGCATGGTCGTGGAAACCAAGAGAATTACACATAACTCTGCGCAGGCCGCAGAGATTATAGCATTGACCCGAGCTTGTGAACTTTCCGAAGGGCTTGCAGTAAACATATATACTGATAGTCAGTATGCCTTTGGGGTGGTTCACAACTTTGGGAGACTTTGGTCAGAGAGAGGGTTCCTAACTTCACATGGCACTAAAATCCAACATGTCTACCTAATAGTACAACTACTCTCAGCGCTTGCGCTCCCTACTCAGTTAGCAGTTATGAAATGTGCAGCACATCGAAAGATTACAGATGACATAGGGAAAGGGAATGCTTTCGCTGATCAGATAGCTAGACAAACTGCTACCGATCCCCTTACAGAGATGTATGTTTCAAGGGAGACTGTAAATGCTTATGCAATGGATGAGGGTGTTCGGTCTGTACGGGATATCCAAGCTAATGCCACGTTAGAAGAATCCAAGAGGTGGGCTGAAGGCTTGGGGAAACCTGATGATGACGGGTGTTGGGTGGACATAGTTTAAGGGAAATGGCTACTCCCTGATGCATATATAATGATGATGGTCATCATGGCCCATGGTCCTACGCATGTATGTGCCCAGAAAATGTCAAAAATGTTAGAGAAAGTTTGGCCAAATTACAAAATTTCGAAAATTGCCCAGCGCTACGTCCAGGATTGCATGATTTGCCTACAACACAATGTGGAAAAGGGGATAGTAACTCCAAGGGGAAGTTTTGGGCCACCCTCTGTCCCCTTTGAAGTTATCCACTGCTGGTGGTCATCTGTGCTTTTAGTAAATCTGTGGAGGCTTTCCCCGTCAAAGATGCTACAGCCATGACTACTGCGAAAACCATGTTAAAGGAGTACTTCCCGCGGTTCGGGCTACCAAGAGTTATCTGGTCGGACAATGGTCCACATTTTGTCACTGGTGTAATTCTGCAGATATGTGCGGCATTACAGATCGACAAACGGTTCCATTCGGCCAGACATGCTCAGAGCGCCAGACTAGTAGAAAGACACAACGGTATCATCAAGAACAAGCTCGCTAAAACGTGTGCCGGCACCAAACTAAAATGGCCAGACGCCTTACCGATCATGTTATTATCCATGCGTAAAACCCCTCAAACTAAGACTGGGCTGTCTCCATTTGAGGTGGTAATGGGGAGACCTGCCAATATCCGGAACCTTCCTAAATGCAATTCATTGAGAAATGTTGAAAATGTATTACTTTCAGATTATTGCAGCCAGTTGACTAAAAATCTGTATTTGATTTATCACCAGGTATGAGAAGCTTTAACTGTGCGATACGAGGGCCCGGGCCACAGTATACGGCCTGGAAGTTGGGTGCTCATCAAGGCATTTGAGCGCTCTTCCTGCCTTGCACCTCGCTGGCGTGGGCCGTTCCAGGTCCTGTTGGTCACCCAAACAGCGGTGCGGGTCTCTGGAAGAAAGAACTGGATCCATGCGTCCCACGTCAAGAAGCTTCTTCACCCAGTGCCACACGTTACAGAAGAAACAGAACCCCTCGCTAATGCTGCAACCAACGATCCCAAAGCAGTAAATAGCACCGAGAGTGTGTCGGAGAATCTTTCTGAGCCCGTGAGGCTTGGGGAAGCCGCTATTTTGTCTCCACACTCTCCAAAAGTTTTGCATCCGAAAGCTGCTGTTTCAAATTCGGCATCTTCACTTGTCTCTGATACGTTGCTCCCAACGGGAAGTGACGACACATTGTTTACGGATCAATCAGTACCGGGAAAAGCAAGGTACAATCTGCGTCCAAGAAAATAGACTTACGGCACGGTTTTGTTGTGCATCTGATAGACTTACGGCACGGTTCGGCTGTGCATTCGAAGAAGGAAAGGATCATCAAATGCTTGTTTTTGCCCAAATTTGAGAAAGGGGATTCTGTTGGCTAGGGTTGTGGAAGGACTAAGAAGTCGCGCGACCGGGAGGTCACCAGCAACGAACATTGGGGTTTCCGTTTGAAGACTACAATGCCTGCCACCGCTACCGCTCGTAGTGGACTCGTAAATGAGGGGGTGACCAACCGGGACAATGGACAATATGCCTGGGCCCGAAAACATATTGCTGTGTTTTTATAATGATATTTGGGTTTTTAATAGTCACTGTCTTAGGATTGTGGAACCTTGAGGAAATGCATCCTTTAGAATCCTTGTTGCCTACTGAATATGTAACTGCTGTTCCTACTCCCTTTGTACAATTGCATACTCTGTCCCCTAGGGACTCTCAGCGTAGATAAAGGTACCACAATAATACTCTACTACTTATCATGAATGCTACGCATTCCATGTTTAATAAGTCTAACTGTTGGGTCTGCTCACATTTTCCACAACACAGGGATAAGGGGCTAGGTTGGTATATTCATCCTTTACCTTTGGCAACCGCTTGTTATGCTTCTCTTAGAGCACTGTTCTTTAGCCGTTGGAATGATATTATCTCAGGGAACTTTGATGGCACCAATTTGAATAGTTTTGAGAAAGGTGTTTTGACTCCCCTGGGATGCTCGCTTTTCGCAAACAGGAGCAAACCTAACGTTGCTTCTATTAGGCCTTCTGTTAGACTGTCTCATCCTTTCCAATCTTTGATTTCCTTTAAAATGGTTCCAATAGGCAATAAGGATGCCATGCCTCCTTCTTACACTGTCAATCATAGCCCCGATTCAGTTTCTTTTTGCATACAGAGGAATGGAACTCAGTCAATGGGAGATTTTCTAGGTTGTGCCAATGTTGTAAATTTGACTGGGGAAAACAGACCTTTGTATGTAGGCGAACCTGTCTACTTTGTCTGCGGTAATTTAGCATTCCCATGGTTGCCCAGGGATTGGCAGGGAACCTGTTATTTAGGGATCCTGTTACCTGGGGTGTTTATAGCTAGTACAAAAGAAGTTTCAAAGGCTCGTCCACTGCGGACGAGAATGGTGACACCCCAGCACAAATCTTGGGAGATATAGCAAAATCAGTTGTGCCATTTTGGGGGCAGATAGCGAATTCAGAAGATATCAGAAGACTAGCGAGAGTACTGGAGAGAACCATCAACCGGACCACGGACATACTCTATAATATGACATTAGAACGGAAGGCAATAAGACTACTAGCACTTCAAAACCGGATGGCATTAGATGTCATTCTGGCTGAATGTGGTGGAGTGTGTAAGTTAGTGGGGTTCGCTTGCTGTGTTTTCATACCAGATTCCTCCCCAACCATCTTTAAGGCAATACAGAATCTGCACGTCCTTAGTTCAGAAGTGCATGTTCCCGAAGGAAAATGGGATCTTAGCGCTTGGTTCTGGGACTTCTTGCGATTTTGGGGTTGGAAGGTACTTTCGGTCTTGCTGATTATTTTGGGAATCCTGTTGTTTCTTTGTTGCTGTGTTCAGTGTCTACCTAGTATATGTTCGATGCTAGGGCGATGTTGCGCACAAGCGATAGGCACGATAGGACATAAAGTGTATGCCCCAGATAAAACTTCCAAAGAATATGTGTTTAAAGAAATTTTAGCGAATGACCTCATGGCAATAGATATTTCCGACAGCGATTCAGGGTGCATGAACGATGATGCATGGAGTTATTTGCAAGGAGATCCAAAGTAGTTTTAGCACTTGGCATAGGCCAGAATAAGAGTTTGTCAAAAGAGAAATTATATCGTGCCTCCTATCGCAATAAATATATGTATATTGGCCTAGGCCAAGCTGCTTATAAGTCGCTTGCGAAGAAATCCGTGTTGCAAGGTCCTGACCTTATAATCAATGTAAGCCGCCATTTTAGGTCAATCTGCCATTTTAGGTAAGTCACCCTGTGAGTTAAAATGGTGGACGATGTCATTCCAAAATACAACATGGCCGTCTTGACCTCTGTATGTAGCTAATATGTAACTTGCCTCCAGGCCACTTGTTGAGGTCGTGAACTGAGACCTTGTCCTTTGTTGACCTGTGTATAAAGGATTACTCATGCAATGAAACTAATCCGCAAGCATATGCTAAGAACAATGTATTCAAATACTGAACGTAGAACACTTGTTTAACTACATTGTATTAATGTTTGAGAAGACCTACATGGAAAATCCCAGAATACACAGTTGCCGTATAGGCTTGTTGATATATGTATTAAAAGCAAACCAGTTATATGCGGATGTGCGAGACTTGGCATGAACCCTAGATCGGTGATGTATTAGCGGAATATTAACCCGAAGTGGGGCTGGACATCGTGCTCACAAAGAGTATAAAAAATCAATGCATTCTAATGTACAGCGTCTCTCACTGAACACACTGAACCACGCTGGAGTTCGTTGTGTTGGACTGAGGGCCGATAGCTATCTGATTTTTTGCTCTGTTCTTAGTAACTGGATTCAGTATAAAATAAAGTACTTTGTATGTTCCTTTGTAACCGTGTTCGGTGTATTTCATTTTGGGGTACTCAGCCTCGATATTTTGATTTTGTTTTCACAGTGCGAAGACCCAAAATCACACACATTGACATATGATTTTTGCACTGGAGAGGAAGCGCATGATCACACACATTGACATGATTTTTTGCACTGGAGAGGAGAAACAAAAACACACATTGACATGATTTTTTTTTGCACTGGAGCAGAGACACACAATCACACACATTTACATATGGTTTTTTGGGCTGGAGAGGAAAAACAAAATCACAGAAACTATGTTTTTTGTTGGTAGGAGAAGAGACAATCGTGCATGTTGACACATGATTTCTTATGTATGAGATGTGAAATCAAATCACACACATTGCACCATAATTTTTTGCGGTGCAGACAAGGAAAAGCAACTTCGAAATGTGTGTGGTTTCTTGATTTTTGGTGTGTAGGAGAGGGGAAAATAACATCACACACATTGACTGGTGATTATTTTGGGGGAAGGAGAGGCTGAGTCATCACACGTATTGGTGTGTGAATTCTTGGGGTGCAGGAGTGGAGAAATAAAACACACGAACATAGGCAAGTTCGTTTGTGCAAGGCAGTAGAAATCAAATCACACACTTTAACGTAGGATTTCTTAGGGGGCAGACAGGCAAAATCCCACAGCTGGCCATGCGATTTTATTTTGTGCAGGAGTGGATAAAAATATGACACACAGACACGTTTTATACATTATAATGTTACACCCGAATGAGCCAGGGCAGTGCTGCAGAGGGGTGCAGCCGTGGACCTTTTCCATCAGCAAGCTCTGCTGTTTTCATGGAAGACTCCAGCATTGTGCCTGGTATTGTGCGGTCATGTCAGCCAGTTAGACCAACTTGCAGATCTTCATATGTCAAAGGACAGTTTCCTGCAGGTGACACTGGTGTGGAGAAAAATGTTATAAGACATAATATAATGTGTTATTTATATAGCGCTTGTTTCCAAAGCGCTTTACATAGGACATATTTACATACATTATTATTACCTGATCGAAATTGGTACTCACTTTATCGACCGTGGATGGATAAAAGGCTGAGTCGCCCTGGTCGGGATTTGAACCTGTGACCTGCAGATCAAACACAGATCACAGCAATGAGCGCTTAACCTGCTGAGCCATCGTACCGGCTCAACATGCAGAAGTGACTTTGCTGCATCCCGTGACAGAGGAGAAGGTTCAGGGGAGCATCAGCCCACTTGAACTGGGGCACGAGAGGGGATTGAAATGGGTTATCGTCAAGTGATGCACAAGAGGAGAAAGGGAACAGGATGTAGGGGGCCTGGTTTCTGAATAATCCCCATCACCCAAGTTCAGCGAGTACCAAAATGATGATGAGCAAGACAGGGACTGTGCTCTGCCCCCTTAGGGCAAGGCACCTACACATCTTTGACGAGGAAATGCGAGAAACCTGAAGGTGTCTCACCCGCTAGTCCCCGGGAATCTGTCATTCAGGTGGCCTGGACATAGCCATCACTTTTGAATGCACTTCTTGGGGATGGACCAGTGCAGGAGGATCACCTGGATTAGGAGTCTTCGGGGAGTGGAAGTGGGACACCAGATGGTGAGACTTGGTATCCCCTTCCCTGTAACACCTTTTCCCCATGCTACCATGTAGGATACCTAGGAACGCAAGCCCCCCATTTCCCAACACAAACACTTTCTCATGGACAGCTCACCGTGAATGACAACGGATTTACACCAGAGCTGTATACCTGACATGTCCCAATACAATGGTCAGGCAAGGTCAGGCAATTACTGATCATTACACACACCTGACTTCCAGCACACTGCCCCACACGGATAAATGGTGGAGCATGAAAGCACACTCTGAGCGAGGCAAAGCACACGAGGAAACAGTAGTTCCAAGATGGCAGTTTAATACGAGGAGAAAGATGGCATGACCAGAGAGGGTTACAAAGAGGGAAGTGCCCTTGACCTTTAAAGACCGTTACTTTCGTGAACTGTGGAAAGTAAGAAACCTAAGACTAGGAACCAAAGCTGATCAAACCTGCACAGTGTGTCGGGGTACCTGGGTCTCTCCTGCGTCGATAAATAAGGCGGGCAGGAGTGATTGCAGCCGTGGTTCTGTCCTTGGCTCCTACAACAAAGCAGTGTCAGAAAAGACAGCACAGGCAGTGAGTCGGAGAGACTGATACCAAACCGGCCTGTGTTTTGAACCAAGGTTGCAAGCGGCAACATTGTATGATGATATCTAAAGAGAACAGTGTGTGAGATGTATGTGACGAGCAACGCGAATATAATTGGAAACCAAAGGAGTGACTGAACTTTGGGACGCGAAGAAAAGATATCGTAGACAGAGTGGTCCAGCACCACGTTGGTGCTTCGAAAGTCTCTGTTAGGTATCAAACTGATGCTAAGTGTGAGAACAGGGAATCTTGAGATCGAAGTGGTCCTGCAATGGGTCAAGCTAAACCCCATGCACATTTGAAAATCTTCAATGGCTTAATGCACACTGCAAACGGTCCGACTCCAGCTGAGGGAGACTAATTGGGTAAAAGAAAGGGATCTGAGCCCAGCTGAGAGGATACGGGGTGAACCGTGAGTCACCTGAGAAAGAATATTCTCTGAACATTGTAATAAGGGGATCTGAGCCCGGAAGAAGGGGATCCAACATTGAACTTGTGTTTTTGAAAAGGATCTGAGGGGGATCCAAGGTGAACACCCAAATTGAATACTTGTAAAAGGAAAATAACTTTTGCATCTTGTTTTTGTACATCAGGCCCTCTGAATCAAGAGACATTTAAGTAGTAAAGAGACTTGGACACAGAGGGGGTAATTCATAGAATTTAGCGCACAAGTGGTGTACGCGGCTGGCGCACAGAGTGCGCGTGCGACAATCTGCGCCAGCCGCGTGCGCCAAAACCCATTTTAGCGCACAGCGAATTCATGGATACTAACATCCATAACCAGCCGTGGCGCAGAGTGGCGCAGCGACCCTGCAGCAGCGCCAGTTACGCCCCCAACCCCGCCCAGTGCTCCAAAAACATTGCACAAATCCCCTACATGGCGCACAGGCCCAGCATACAGCCCCCAACCACAAAAACATGTTGAAAACTCCCCACACACCCCTCGCAATACACGTACCCGCTCGCGCTAGCGAAAACGCGTGTAAAAGTCCACACGCACCCCCGGAACACACGTACCCCCTTCGCCCTAGTGAAAACACATGTAAAAGTCCACGCGCACCCGCGGAATACACATACCACGATCGCGCTAGTGAAAACACATGTAAACGTCCACGCACAACCCCGAAGCACACAGTGGCAACACATGACAGAGGCAATGTTCATTGAGACATGCACGAAACCAATGATAGTAGACAACACCAATCGTGAAGTTAGAATAAATGTATTAAAAACATAATGAAATAACATTAAGAAAATCAAACTTGCAAATTAATAAATAATGAAAGCTATTACCAAAAAAATTGAAAATTCAATGATGAAAAAAAATCCCCGGCATGAAAAAAGAAAAATGGTCCATCGCCAGTGTCAATATGATTTGAATGACCAAAAAAAGAGAAAACCATTAATCCATGGGAAATGCTAAAAAAGAAAGTATGTACAAGTCTTCAACTATATACAATCCAAGTCCAAAGGGTCCATGATCCCAAAACAAAAGAAAACCTACAAAAAAGTCCTATGAATAAAAAACTATATACATAAGGTGGAGCCATTAACTCCAAATAATAAGAAAAAACAAAGGAAACCCAACCCTAAAGAACTATGTAGAACAGCAGCGGGCAAGTCCAACTGCTCACTTGTTGATGTTCCGGGCCAGGGCATCATCGAACTTCATGTCGATGTTCCAAAGGCGGGCCTCTTCCCTGGCCTCAAGGTCTCGCAGGGATGCATCCATGGCCTCTTCCAACTCCCTGCGAGTTGCCTCGAGGTACTCAGCCCGCCTCAATGCCCTGCGCATGGATTTCTCCGCCCTGACCATAGTAAGCCGTGCCCTCTCCGCCCGCTGCCTCTCCGCATTTATTTGCCGGCCCAACCGCTGCCACACGGAAGACACTCCCAGTCTGGGGTCCTCCTGCCCCTGGCCGATGCCTGCCCCCGGGGTGTTGATGGACCCGAGCCATGATGCCTCTCACGCTGAGCATGCTGCTGCCTCCGACACAACTGCCTCTGCCACCACAACGGCCTCTGGGCTGATGGAATCTACCGGCGACGCCGTCATGCACGTGCCCTGCCCGATGATGCTGGCACATCCTCCATCTGCTGGGGTCCAGTTGGTGGGGTGGCCACCCCTGCTGGACCTCCGACTCCCGACTGTGGCAGGGATGGGATCTCCACCAGGCTGGCTGCGTTGGTTGGGGCAGATCCACAGTGGGCCCTGGTGGCATCTGGGCCGGAAGACGGCACGGAGAATGACTGGCGTATAGTGTGCACAGAGGAGGAGAGGGCCGCAAGACGTGCCGACACATGGAGGAAACCCCCGACCATGGTCCCTCCCAACTGCGCCGCGTTGGCACACAGCTCTTCGTGATGACGTGCGTGGTCCCCCCAGGAAGCATGCAGGTCATCACGAATGTCACCTGTGCACAACGCAACACCAATCAGGACGGACTCAATCCGGTCATGGGTCCCCTCGTCCGCAGGTAGAGGAGTGCCAGATGATGTGGACCTCCCCCCTACCTGCGGACGGACCTGGGACGGGGCATCCCTGCTGGTGCATGGTGATGCAGTCACAGTGTCAGGGACAGAGACATGCACAGGCACCTCCGCGGCGACCGCTGCCTCCTGCCCCTGCCCCAGGACTGCACCACTTGCACCAGTGGTACCACCCCCACCAGGCCCCATGTGTGGCTCTGTAGCGACCTCCTCCTCCTCTATAAACACCGCCGACCTGGATGGCTCCGCACCGTCTTCCGCCATTGCAAGCCCCTGTGGGGTCTCATCCGCCCCTTCCGCTGCAGCCGTAGTGGCAGATGCGGCACCAGTCCCCTTGCTCCCGGATGATGGAATTTCCTGGGAGGGTGACTGGGCCTTGCGTCACCGGCCGGTGGAGGCATCCCTGCCGCTTTCCTCCACAGCGGCGTCTCCACCCTCTTCTTCACTCGCCACTGTGTAAAGGGAGACATTGAACACAAGCATCAGGGTACTGAATTATAGTCCCCTAGACACAAAGCAATAGCACATGAGTGGCACTGTCAAACGCCACTTCCATCATGTCCCTCCACCACACATGGGTCAGTGCAGGCAACACACATGCAGGAACAGGCATGGCACATGCAACATACATTGGCATCCATGTCCAAGGCACCGTATATTCATCCAATGGTGGGCTGATACTCACATGCATCATGGGACATGCTGGTCACATGCACACACATCACCAGAGGGTCATGCATCTGGCCCCGTATACCCCCAGACACAGTGAATACAAGGATGACTAGGCTGTATCAGTCAATCAACACATCGTCACGGACATGTGTCATGCATGCATGGCCCACATAGTACTCAGCACACAGACATGTACATCATGCATGTCCATGACAGCAGCACACATCTCTCACACCCCAAACATGTCAAAGTACAGACACAGGCATGCATACATGTGTGCGTTCCGCATGCTGCTCCGCATGATGCATTGCAACACATACACCATCCATGTGGGTCACGCCTGACTTGACTCACATGCAGCACCATCATGTCCCTGCACACACACATCCAAACATGACCCATGTCACACATGCAGCCAAGTAGCTAACTACAAGCACACTGCAACATGCCCTTTTTTAAACGTGAATGCATGGCCACTTACCGCTCGACTCCAGACAGGCCTGCATCCTGATGATCTGGTGGTGAAGCACTGGGCGAATGTGCTGCAGGACCCTCATCTGCTGGATGGTAAGCTGGACCCGGCGCCCCACTCCATCCGCTGCTTCCAAGAGGCGCCGGGCCTTCTTGAGGGTCCTGTACTTGTAGTCCTCCCAGCGCTTCTGGACGTGTTTGATGTCGCGGGGTGCCACCCCCTTTGCGTTGATGGCACCCACTATGTCCTTCAAGATCCTCTTCCGTCCTTCCTTGTCGGCGCGATGGTGTGAAGAGGGCATCATAATGCCCCAGAACTTGCTCCACCAGGATACCAACTTCCTTTTCACTGAAGTTGGTAGCCCTCTGCCTCTCTGCTGGGGGTTGCCAGTGGTGCCGGAAGGTGTTGTGTCGGACATGGCAACCCCTGAGGCAGGTGTGGGTGGACAACTGGGTCCTGGGGCTGGGCTGTGGAGTAATGGAACACCAGTCGAGAGTCTTCTGTTCCAGCAGGGGTGGTCACAGCAACTGGACCCCTGCAGATGGCAGATGTGCAGGCACCAAATGGCAGGGCACGTTGGCAGCAGGCAGGCAGCAGCAGATGGCTCGTGGGAGGCTGCTCAGAGGTCTGGGGGGCAGTAATTTGGCCTTCTGGGCAGGAGCGTGGTCTTCTGTGTGTTGTCGTGTGGCCAGCTTGATACAGAGTGATTTGGCACGTGAAAAACAACACTTTTGCATGAATTCCGAGGAAAGGCCCTTAGCGCCTAAGCGCGTAGGTGATGTAACGTGCACGCGGGCGTTTCACTCGGCACGGGTTGAAGGTCCCACGTGGGTTTCCATTGCTCTGTACGTGCTTTTCGTGGAAAGCGGTGCGTGTGTTTTCCAGACGTTGGAGTTCACTTCTTTTGGCATGGGTGTTGGCTACGCGTTCTTCTTCTACACGCAAGGCAGACGGTGAGTCGGACACGCTATTTTTCCTACTGCGGGTGTCCCTGTTAGTCACGTACCCCTTTTTTTCAGGCATAATAGTCTGCGTGTTGATCACGTACGCATTATTTGTGTTCCTGGCTGCCACAGCGTACTGCATGTGTTTTTTTACACGCACGTGGGCTACAGGTGTCGCGTATGTCTTTTTCTTGCTTTTTTGGGATGCCTGAGCATTGCGTGACACCTCATTTCTACTAAGGGGCCAGAGAATGGGACATTCATCGTAGCTGTATATACGTGCTTTGTTGTTTGTGTGCCTTTTTATACTGCGCTGGGGACGCTTCTGCCTGCCTTTGGGTGGCGGACGTGTTTAGGCCTGTGCGTGTCTTTTGGCGTTCGCCTGTTTCCCCTATTCGATTCCATGAATACGTGTAGTTCACGTGCGTGTGGGCATTCCGTGTATTTCACAGCAGTACTTCCCCAGTTACACCCTTATTTTCACGAGTTGTTCCCCATTCCGCGTGTTTTGCCCTGTGTTCCGCCCCCTTTTTGGTGTGTGCGCTAACGTTGTGCGCTTTCGCTGTGCGCATCGCGCACAGTGTTCGGGATGTTGCAGTGACGTGTGCGCCACGCGCGGATTTGGCGCACATCCCGGGGATAACACGCGCAGGGCCTTCCATGAATTGCACGCGTGCGATTTGCATATGTGCACCGGCTTTTTCACGCTTGTGCCAGCTTGAGCCACAAATTTCGGTGCAAATTTATTCCATGAATTACCCCCAGAAGGTCCTGATGCTGGTAATGGAATTGTATCCTCATGCCACAGAAGCCAGAGTGTGTGCTTTGCTCGAGTGAACTGCCTTGCCCTGTGCTGAAAACGTGGGGAAGGGAGGCCAATGGCCCGAACACCCTGACATATCATTTTGTGAACACTTCTTTCTTTTTCATGAACACTACCCCGACACTATTTGTAAATTAGTGGTAAGGATTGGCAATAGGTTTTTAAGTGTAGACCCTTTTATTTTGACAAGGCTCCACTAGGACTGCATTATTATTATTATTTTATGGTTGTAGCTTGCTCCCATCTGTAGATTTAGGTTTAAATTAGGCAGGCGTTTATCACACCCTTGTTGAAGTTCAATAAACACCCTTGAACTGTGATCACTTGTGGCGGTCTTACTGTTGATACCATGCCTTCCTTACAGAAACCACTGATACTTAGGTCAATGGTGCAGACTAAGAGCGTGAAGGGAAAGATGCACCAATGGAAGAGGCTGATCCTAGAACAAGAGCCATGAAGTGAGTGCCAACGACTCGTGAGATCCTGGTGTAGATTCTCTTTGGAAAACAGCCTGGAAGACCTTCAAGGCAATAGTTCAAGTCAACAGCCTGTGGCAGCAGCATCACCACCACAAAGACCTACACATGGTGCCCCGAGGGGGCCTGAACATCCTGAGTCAAGAGCCTGATTCAGGCCACAATGTAAATCCACTGTGTGGAATTAGTTCACAACACACAAGTGATGGCTCACCTGCACTCTGGGCAAAGACAACACAATACCTACTGGGGGTTGCCCAGGCAGCACGTCCCTGCTAATGCTCAATGCCACTTCTGCCACTGTCGGTACATGGGGTATGGAGTGGAGAGGGCTGCTGGCAGCGGTCTGCCCAGCGAGGTGTGGCTACATCCCAGGATGTGCTAGTACTTGCCACATTTGCCCTGCTGATGGGTGCTGTGCTCGTGCAGTTCATGGTTAATTCCATGTTGCTGGGTGGCACCTGGAGATTTGAAGTTGCATGATGCCACCTACAACTGTGGCTGCACGTAGCTTTAGTTCCAAACAGCAACACATACTACTTTGGTTCCTCTTGACTTCCTTCTTGAAGGTTCTGTGTACTACAGTGCAGGCCCCTTCCTAGACCGACATCCATGCTGTTAGCACTGTCATGCTAAGCACTAGATGGTTCTGTGTGATGGGTGGAGCCATTCACTGTCCCTGCTAGAATGTTTTCAGAAACTTCTGTGTCTGCCTTGTCCCCCATGCAATGGCAAGTACAGGCTGAGATTGCCCCTCCCCTATATCAGGTAAACCCTGCTGGGGAACCACACCCGCTCCTCCACCTGAGCCTTCCCCGGTGACGCGCCTCCTCCTCCTCCTCTACTGGACTTGAATGGTCTCCCCCACCCTTCCCCCCCACAGGATAGATATGACAAGCCCAGTCAGTGACATTGTCCAGGTACTTCCTCCGTCAGACCTGCTTTCTCCTTGACCAAACCTCCTCCACTGGACCTGCCATCTCTTCTGGTGAACCCTCCTTTGCTCTACCTCCTCTACCTCTACAGGCCCCTCCCCTGATGCCCCTAGCTCCAACATCAGTGCTGACTTCACCCACATTGGCTCTGCCTCCTCCACTGCTTGCTGTGCATGTAAACTTGCCCACACTGTTACAGTAGCCTCACCACCCTCTTCCACAACGTGCTTGAGATCAGTCTCCTTAAAGCAGCACCCATGTTCCTCTTCCTCACTCATCATAGGTTCGGAAATGATTCAAGGGACCTGCAGGCCTGTTTTTGGGAGTTTGGGAATGCTTAGTCATGATATAGCAGTTACTGCTTTAAAGTTAAAGGTGGGAATGCTTAGGCATGATATTGCTGAGCATGTGGCCCTTTGGGTATCGTGCATGCAATGGATGTGGAAGCAGAATAACTCCGACACCAAATAATCGAACCAACTCACGAAGATGGCAAAGGTTCTGTTTTAATAACAATTATCTAAAACAGGGAGTTACAACGGACATCAACAGACGTTCGCTCGAGCTCTCAGTGCATTCCTCATAAAAACATTTGTATATACAAAAAATTAGTCAGCAGTGGCGTCATACTACGTGGCAAATGAGAAAAACCTAAGAGGGATTGTGATACGCTTAAGGGGAACATCTAAGTATACTTTCTATATTGGTTGGGATTGTGATTGGATATCTACTGTCAGGTGAACAACTTATGCCTACCTCTGCAGGGAAGATGGCTGGGGGCAGCGGTGGGCAGAGTACGTTTCTGGAAGTGGTTGCTGACACCTTGAGTGTGAGACACTGTTCACATCCAGTGTTTTCCTTTGGGCAAGAATACAGGGATCACGTGTCGTTGGCTCAATGCCCCTGAACCAACTGGCCTGCAATATATCCGGCGGGGAGGAAACAACATCTCTGCGGATAAAGACACAACAACATCGCAACTAATAAGGAAATTTAGCCTTGGCTGGGTCCTGCCAATAATACATGAGGAGACTAGATCTGAAGCCTGTACATTTTGGAAGCGGTTTTCCGAAAAATATACTTGGTCCACCACAATTGAACACCTTGTGAAGCGAAAGAAACTAGCTCTTTGAAGTTGAAGGAAAGTCAATTCACATCAATTTGAATTCTCTTTTAAGAAACTGTGTTTTTGTTTGTAATGTATATGTCCTGATGAGGTGCACCAGACGGAAATTGTATAGACCGTTCTGGCAGCCCGAAACTCGAGTCGACAATACCATAGAGCCTACTCCTCCCAGAGTTGGCTTTAACTTGGGTCTACACAGATAAAATATGGGGATCAATATGTGTCCATATGTAACCACTTTGGAACATCCACCCAGTGTTTTACTTTTAAAAATATTGTTACTCAGGCACTTTTGGGACAGCTAAAATACTAACCCAAATGGATGGGATGTTCTGAGTTACAGAACAAAATTATCAGGATTGCGTTTTTTGCACAAGTATGAGTGGTGTCTTTTGTATGCATGGGGATGAAAGAGTATGTAAGGAATGATATGTGAGATGTGAGCTTTTTTTGTTGATGTGATAACAATGTGTGTTCTTGACAACTGTTTTTTTATAGATGTGTTATTAATATATTTGATATGCTCTTTTGTAAATGTTTTCTATAATTAAAATTTGATCAAATAAACTTAAAATAAATGAATTCTGACATGCTGTCTTGTGTCTTTAACATACACGCTTTAAATAGGGTCGCTGTCTTGGAGGGGATTATGCAGCGTCTTTACACATGAATTTACATGAATCAATAATAGGAGGGTGTGCACTTATCCATGGATAACTGCATTTTTTGTTAGGTGAACAACTTATGCCTACCTCTAAAAACATGTCATCTTTAACATTATTAAGTACACAGTGTATCATTGGCTCTCAAACTATAAAGTCCTTCATTATATGGTCCTCTTCCATTGGTTGGCACCATCATGTCAGTCTGGAACATTCAGTTCACTTAGCAGCATGTCAGCTCATATCAGGTGCCAGGAGGTGGACTTTACTTTACCTCCCCACCCAATTAGCCAGACACCCGCCACAACAACCAGGAAAGGGGGAAGCTGCCCGCGAAATCCACAGCAGCGTCAGACTGCCGCCATTGGCCCCTGCACATGAATTTACATGAATCAATAATAGGAGGGTGTGCACTTATCCATGGATAACTGCATTTTTTGTTAGGTGAACAACTTATGCCTACCTCTAAAAACATGTCATCTTTAACATTATTAAGTACACAGTGTATCATTGGCTCTCAAACTATAAAGTCCTTCATTATATGGTCCTCTTCCATTGGTTGGCACCATCATGTCAGTCTGGAACATTCAGTTCACTTAGCAGCATGTCAGCTCATATCAGGTGCCAGGAGGTGGACTTTACTTTACCTCCCCACCCAATTAGCCAGACACCCGCCACAACAACCAGGAAAGGGGGAAGCTGCCCGCGAAATCCACAGCAGCGTCAGACTGCCGCCATTGGCCCCTGCACCCTGCCAGCTCCTCCCCTCCTGGCTTATATGGAGGAGGAGGAGACCGGCAGGCGAAGCCGCAAGGAGAAGGCCGTTGGAAAAGGCCTTTCTCCCTCTCTGCAGCTCTCCGCTGCTCGACATCGTGGAAGGCGCTGCAAGGCACTCTGTTCAAAGGTAAGGCTCCAAAAGCTACCATTACAGATATGCGCGCCCAACAAGGGAAACCAGTCCCTCTCACTGTTTGCCACAGAAATGCATGGCTGCGATCGCGCAACCGCTTTCATTTACAGTCCCACCTTATTCCCAGCCTTACCCTACGTAACCTAAGGCTAGGTTACAGATGCGCCCCATCCTTAGCATGCCCACATATCACCCTATATTGCTATGAGACCCGAACTCTCACACCGCTTCACCCTGAGGCCCAAGCACCAGTGACAATAAGGAACAAAAACATTGGGACCGCTATGCATCTAACACCTGAGCCCCCTGTGGCCCCCATGCACATTACTCAGAAGGCTTGTCATACTACGCCCAAGGCCTCTGTGGCCCATATGCCCCACAATATGTTCCCCACGACTGATGCTGCTTTGTTTACCATGCCTAAGCCCTCTGTGGCCCCTGTGTCTACTGTTGTGCTGCCCACTTCTGATGCTGCTCTGTTTACCATGCCTAAGCCCTCCGTGGCCTCTGTGTCTACTGCTATGTTGCCCACTACTGATGCTGCTATGTTTACCATGCCCAAGCCCTCCGCTGCCCCTCTGCATGATGCTTCCACACAAAGACCAATACGACCCTCAGGTGTGCCCTAGTTAAGGCCCGCTCATTACCTGCCCATGCATTAGACATTAATGACCTCATCATCAATGACAACCTCGATATCCTAATAATCACTGAAACTTGGCTCACTGAGAGCTCAGGCCCAGCACTATCTCTCACCATTCCACAAGGGTACACCATCTTCAGAAAAGATCGGGCCCTCCAGAGAGGAGGGGGTGTAGCCCTCATTGCCCGGGAAAGTCCATCCATTAGAGAAGTGGAAGGGATACTGGTTCACAACTCTGACTACCTCCCACTAAAAATGTATTTCTCCCACAACTGCACTATCAACATGCATATTGTCTACAGACCTCCTGGTCCTATCATAGACTTCCATGACGCCCTCATCCACTCGTTGTCAGACAACATTAAAAAGACTTCACAAGTCATCCTACTGGGCGATCTAAACCTAGGGCTCAACGACCCTAAGGACTCCCACGCCAGATCCCTCAAGAAGGCCCTCACTACCTTGGGCTTCACACAATCTGTCACAGACCCTACCCACGTCAAAGGACTCACCCTTGACTGGATCAGCCAACGTGTTAAGACGGATTTCTGAACTCTGTCCTGGTGGCGCAGAAGTTCAGAAGGCCAACCTAATTACTTGGAACAGGGTAACCTCTGGACGAGCCAGACCAATCAAGGTAGCGATCGCGGCGGTCAAGACTAGGTCTCAAGAGGGGTGAGGGTGACTGAAAGCCCGCAATGAGCACACAAAGCAAGAGCGCTTACAAACTACTCCAAACAGTTGTTATATCAAAAATAGATACACATTTATTTTAAGGCCTTTAAAACAATGACCGTAGCGAGAAAATCACAATATCACAATATTAAACCAACACATACCATATCAACACAATATATATACAAATACACAGTCGCAAGCGTTTAAAGCACAAAATATGTAGTCCACCTGAAAGGAAAGGAAAACAGGCAGTGCGATAACGCTTTAGACTCAGTTCGCCTTCAGAGGCACCTAACTAGATGGAAGTCCGAGCCCTGCGAAGAGTGGAGCCTTGTGCTCAAAGTACCTGCCACGCCGGTGCCAACGGGCAAAAGGGGAAGCTCTTCGGAGGAAGTCAGGCAGTTCGGGTTAGTGCCCAGCAGAAGGAGAACAGGTTCCGCAACTCAAGCGCAGCCTCCACAGCGGGCAGAAGCAGAGCGCGAGTACGGCCAAAAGGGTGCTGTTTTTACACAGCAGGGAAAAGCAATGGGATACTGCAGGAGGGCGACCAGATCCTAGCTAAACTACTCACCGGTCCCCGAAGCAAGCAGACCCAGGCTTCTCCACGTTAGTTTCAGCAGCTGGCAGGTTCAGAAGAGCAGGGAACGCCTCGTAGTCGTGTAGAGCAAAAAGACGTCCCAATCGACGAAACCAGCACAGTTTGTTGCCGCAGCAGGACAACGGAGCGGCCGTGTGTATTCGAGCCAAATGTACACTCCTCCCTTCAGACTTGGGAACGCCAAGTGTACGAAGCGTGGGAGAGTGACAAGGACTCGAAATACAACACAACCTGGCGGCGGTTACAGGGCAGGACTCCCTTGTAAGCTGGTCAGTCAACTGGATGGCCCAGAGACACTTCCGAAGGCTTACTTGGCAGGAGTTGATGAAGACGCCGGGAATAGCTGTTCCTGCTATTCCAAAGGTCGAAGCACCAGTACAGGCCTTCTGGTTCGATCAAAGGAGGAAAGGGTTTCACAGGACGACAGCAGTGCAAAGGAGGAGTCCTTCAGCGGGTCACCAGCGATTCCTCGGTCCAGCCTCTTGGTTGCAGGATACTTGGCTCCTGTATTCCTTCGTTCGTGAGAACTCAGGAGATCGACATGGTAGTGGTGTTTCCAGCTCCCTCTTATCCACGGTTCCCTTCGCGCCAAAACGGAGGGGAGCCAATGGGAGATCCGCTCATCAACACACACACCATACGTGGACCAATCACGGACCACGGTGGTCCCAGGCATTCACACCACCCTAGACTCTCTGGCACCCAGGATGTGTATTGGGACCAGACATCCCAGCCCACACCCTGGAGGCACACAAACGACATGTAGAAGCCCGCGAAAGCAACCACGTTTCGCGGGAAAGTACATGCCCAAATAAGGAAGGCCCCGGGTTGCCCGACCTGGGGAAGGTGAAGGGGGCAAGACGGTCAGTGGACAGGACAAAGGAGCCTCGTGGTCTGGCCATTTTGGGAGCCAGGCCACCATTTTGGGTTCAGTGCGAAAAACGTGCTCAGAACGCCAAAAGGAGCTCAAAATAAACAAAACGATCGCTGCCACCATTCCAGTCCCTGAATGACTTGCACCAATCAAAATACCATCCTAAAAGAGTATCTAGGGCCTGTAGAAGGCTAGAGACCCAAGAGAGCTGTAACTTAGCTTACAGTGCCCTCTTGTGTCATGTTGCACTAAAGCCGCAACATGATAAAGGAAACTACGGGAAACAGCGTTCCCCGGTACTGACTGTCTTAAGGGCATGTCAGTTTCCCCGTAAGAAAGGGGCGAAAGCCCAGAGGAGTGCGGCAGAAGGCTGCACTTCTCTGGCAAAGTCAAGAACAAGGTGAAAAACAACAGCAAAATGTTTAGGGGTTGCCACATGGAAGGAAAATTACTTACAATTACGAAATCTTTCCTAACACTTGCCCCTCCCAGACTATGGACAGGGGGAACTAATCCACCCCTGGATGAGTCTCTTGTTCAGGTCGGTAAAACATTCTGGACAACCCATCAGCATTGCTATGTTGGACACCTGGCCTATGCTCAATAGTGAAGTCGAAGCCTTGTAGACTTATGGACCACCTAAGCAACTTTGGATTCTCCCCCTTCATGTTCATTAGCCACTTTAACGGCTTATGGTCAGTCTGCACAGTGAAGTGGGTCCCATAGAGGTAGGGCCTCAGCTTCCTTAGGGCCCACACAACAGAGAAACATTCTTTCTCTACCGTGGACCATCTGAGCTCTCTGTCCTTAAGCTGGCGACTAATAAAACCGATAGGGTGTTCCTTACGCTTCTCATCTACTTGTGATAGTACAGCTCCTATCCCAGTGTCAGAGGCATCCGTCTGCACGATAAAAGGTCTTTGATAATCCGGGGCCCTTAGGACAGGGGCCTGGCACAAGGAGTCTTTTAAGCCATTGAAGGCCTTCTCACACTCGTCGGTCCAAGTTACCTTCTTGGGTTTCTTCGGAGTTGTGAGGGCAGTCAGAGGAGCAGCTATGGTGCCATAGTCTGCCACAAAAGTGCGGTAATACCCCGTGAGTCCTAAAAAGGCTCTCACTTGGGTTTGCATAGTGGGGGTAGGCCAGTCTTGTACTGCTTGTACCTGACTGAGTAGAGGCTGTCTCCTCCCTCCACCTACTTCATGTCCAAGGTAAACCACTGAGCCTTGTCCATTTTGGTGAGGGGCCACTCGGACACCCTCAAAAGAGCTATTTGAAGGACTGCTTGGGAACAGGTCGGGGATAGGTTCAGACTCCTCTCCCGCAACGTCTGAAGCCAGTAGCAGTGCTGCGATTTCGACGCTTGGGCCGAAAGCCTTCAGCCTATTCACGTGAAACACTTTTGGAGCCTGTCCAGGCCTTCCAAGGTCCACTGAATAGTGAACCTCACCCAGGGGCTCCACCACTGGGCAAGGACCTGACCATTTATCCTGTAAAGCTCGAGGCCTTATGAGATTCATGATCAGGACTTGCTGACCAAGTGTAAAGTTGATGAGGGAAGCTTTCTGGTCGTACCAATGTTTCACCAGCGCTTGCCCTGCCTTCAATTTATCACTAGTCAAGCCCATCAGAAGTACCATCCGTTTTCTGAGCCCTAGCACATAATCAACTACGTTGGTAGTAACAGGGGGAGTGGGCATCTCCCATCCCTCTTTGACGATGGCTAAGGGTCCCCGTACGGGATGACCGAACAGAAGTTCGAAGGGGCTGAAGCCAACACCCTCCTGTGGTACCTCTCGGTAGGCAAACAGTAAGCATGGTAGAAGAAGATCCCATTTTCTTCTCTGAGGCTCCTCCAGAGCCCCAATCACGCTCTTTAACGTCCTGTTGAAACGCCCCCCCAGACCATTGGTCTGGGGGTGGTATGCAGAAGAGAACCCGTAGGTGACCCCACATTCTTTCCACATAGCCTGCCTATACTTCGACATAAAGTTGCTGCCATGATCCGACACAACTTCTTTAGGGAAGCCAACCCTAGTAAATATGCCGAGTAAAGCTTCTGCAACTGACTTGGCAGTTACAGTTTTCCATGGGATGGCCTCAGGATACCTGGTTGCATGGTCGACCAGCACCAGGATAAACCTATTGCCCGAGGATGTTTGCGGGTCAAGGGGACCAACCATGTCGATCCCTACCCTTTCAAATGGTACCCCCACAACTGGGAGCGGTACCAACGGAGCTTGGATTGTCGCGCCAACCTTACCAGACAACTGGCAGGCGGCACAACTCCTGCAGTGACTTTCTACTTGCTCCCCAATCTTGGGCCAGTAGAAGTGCATGGATAACCTTTGCTTGGTCCTCCTCATAACAAGGTGACCAGCAAGGGGAACTTCATGCGCCAACTGCAGGAGGAAGGGCCTAACAGCAAGGGGAACCACCAACCTCCTATGGTCTCCTTCTGTAGACTCTGTGGGCTCGCTATACAGGAGTCCACCTTCCCAATAAATCCTATGCTTCCCAGGAGGTTCACCCTCAAGCTGGGAGCAGGCCTGTCTCGTTAGGCCTTCCAGAGATGGGCACTCACGTTGGCCTTTACTGAATTCGTCCCTATCAGGACCTCCTTCAACTAACAAGTCTTTTAGTTCAGGATGATCGTTGGGGTCGAATACTTCAGGCATCGCCACCTCCTCGTCAGGCCCGGGCGATTGACCAACTTCCTCCACCGCAGTGGTAGGCGAGCTCGGGGGAATATTCTCTTTCCCTCGTTTTGACTTGTAGACTCCTTTCGCCTTGGGTTTCCCCTTTGGCTGGGGCGGCGTATTGGACTTGGCCAATGCTGCCCGTGCTTGAGACCGTCTGTAGGGTCGTTCGGCAGTGTCTCCTACGAGCCCTAAAGCTCTGAGATCATTACCCAACAAGACCTTTCCTGGGACGTTTCTCTGAATGCTCACTGGAATCCTGACTGCTGTACCATTTAAAGTAAGATTTACAGGTATTACGGGAAACATACGGAGGGGGCCGTCAGCCAACTTAGTGGGCATCAGAGTAGCTCTGGCAACTTCCTCTGAGTCTACCAAGGTAGAATCCACTACAGTGCGACTGCACCCACTATCCCTAAGAGCTGGAGTATCCACTCCATTGATCAGCACACTGTCTTTAAAGTAGTGCTTGGTATTATCCGGAATCCTAGCATAAGCCTCTGCGACTTTAGGCTCCCAGGAACCCAGGGACACTAAAACTACCTCAGCCTCTATTCCGCTGGGAAATGAGTCTGAGGAGAAGGATGCTCCTGTAATCTCTTCTTCCTCGTAGGAGGAGAAGGCCAGATTAGCGGAGTGGACCCCCAAAGGTCTAACCTTACAACGGGGATCCCCCTTCACGTGGTCAGTTGCTCCACAAGAAAAACAAGCCCCAGTGGGTCTGTTTACGTAGGGAGGCTTATTGTAACCAGAGTTCTGTTTCGGAGGCGGACCTCCACTGCCCTGTGAGTTCTCTTGTGTCTTACCCTTGTTTTTCTTTTTGTGGCCCTTATGGGAAGAAGATTTAGCAGATTCCCCACCCTCCATATCTTTGGACTTTTTCCCTTCCTCCTGCTTACCAGGATGAGTTTTGTCCTTATGGGACACTCGATGTGACACCCATAAGTCTGCTGCAATGGCCAGCTTCTTAGGATCTATCTCCTTCGAATCGGCCAAATGCTGCTTAAGCTCCGGGGAAGAAGAAGCAAAAATGTGTTCCAGCATGACAAGATTTATCATGCCTTCGAAGGTAGAAACCTTATAACCTTCGACCCAGCCAGTTAAGTTTTTCAAGGATTCAGCGACATAAGATACCCAAGTACCACCTTCCTTTTTCTTATACTCTCGAAAACGCTTTAAATATTGGGCCGGAGTCTTCCCAAACTTTAAAATGAGAGTTTGCTTTAACATTGCGAAATCAGCTCGCTCAGCCTTCGACATTTCCATAATGGCACTACAGCCAGAATGGGGCAGTCTACTGAGCAACCACGCAATCTTATCAGCATTGTCAACTTCTTGAACCTCGCATGCATACTCAAACGCATTCAGCCAGTCCATAATGTCATTCCTTTCTTCATACACACTGAGCAGATCTTTCGGAAACCGTGGATGAGAGGAAGCCCCAGACCCATGTCTAGGACCCTTGGACCCATTTGCAACCTGAAGCTTGGCCAGTTCCAACTGGTGATCCCTGTCTTTCTGTTTTTCTGCCTGTTCGATTTTTAGTTTGGCTATGCTGAATTCAAGCTCCTGCTGCCTAAACCGCAGCTCTTGCTTCTTGAATTCAAGCATAGCCTCCCCATCAGCACTGGCAGAGGAAACATTAGACATCTCGTCCTCCCTGTCCTCGTGGTCGCGATGGATCAGTGCGGCGGCAGAACCGTCGGTTCTACCAGTGAGAGCAGCCCCACCACCTTCCGCACTGTCCTCAGAAGTTATAGCGTCAAGCTGCGCTTCTTGCCACGCCACGATTCTTTGGATCATTTCCAATTTAGTGCCTTGAGAGGAAACACCTCTCTCCGCACACATCTTCTTCAATGTTTCTGATTTGGAAGTATTTAAAGTTAACAAGGTATTTGTTTCCATACTGTTTGATAGGACTATGGCCTTTTTAAAGTTATACTACAACAATTCACTACGTGTACTGGTTGGAATAACCTGAAATGCCTTAGTTCGAGCGCAACACTGGATACCTTCAGTCGTATCCCACCGCTGTACACCAATTTGTTAAGACGGATTTCTGAACTCTGTCCTGGTGGCGCAGAAGTTCAGAAGGCCAACCTAATTACTTGGAACAGGGTAACCTCTGGACGAGCCAGACCAATCAAGGTAGCGATCGCGGCGGTCAAGACTAGGTCTCAAGAGGGGTGAGGGTGACTGAAAGCCCGCAATGAGCACACAAAGCAAGAGCGCTTACAAACTACTCCAAACAGTTGTTATATCAAAAATAGATACACATTTATTTTAAGGCCTTTAAAACAATGACCGTAGCGAGAAAATCACAATATCACAATATTAAACCAACACATACCATATCAACACAATATATATACAAATACACAGTCGCAAGCGTTTAAAGCACGAAATATGTAGTCCACCTGAAAGGAAAGGAAAACAGGCAGTGCGATAACGCTTTAGACTCAGTTCGCCTTCAGAGGCACCTAACTAGATGGAAGTCCGAGCCCTGCGAAGAGTGGAGCCTTGTGCTCAAAGTACCTGCCACGCCGGTGCCAACGGGCAAAAGGGGAAGCTCTTCGGAGGAAGTCAGGCAGTTCGGGTTAGTGCCCAGCAGAAGGAGAACAGGTTCCGCAACTCAAGCGCAGCCTCCACAGCGGGCAGAAGCAGAGCGCGAGTACGGCCAAAAGGGTGCTGTTTTTACACAGCAGGGAAAAGCAATGGGATACTGCAGGAGGGCGACCAGATCCTAGCTAAACTACTCACCGGTCCCCGAAGCAAGCAGACCCAGGCTTCTCCACGTTAGTTTCAGCAGCTGGCAGGTTCAGAAGAGCAGGGAACGCCTCGTAGTCGTGTAGAGCAAAAAGACGTCCCAATCGACGAAACCAGCACAGTTTGTTGCCGCAGCAGGACAACGGAGCGGCCGTGTGTATTCGAGCCAAATGTACACTCCTCCCTTCAGACTTGGGAACGCCAAGTGTACGAAGCGTGGGAGAGTGACAAGGACTCGAAATACAATACAACCTGGCGGCGGTTACAGAGCAGGACTCCCTTGTAAGCTGGTCAGTCAACTGGATGGCCCAGAGACACTTCCGAAGGCTTACTTGGCAGGAGTTGATGAAGTCGCCGGGAATAGCTGTTCCTGCTATTCCAAAGGTCGAAGCACCAGTACAGGCCTTCTGGTTCGATCAAAGGAGGAAAGGGTTTCACAGGACGACAGCAGTGCAAAGGAGGAGTCCTTCAGCGGGTCACCAGCGATTCCTCGGTCCAGCCTCTTGGTTGCAGGATACTTGGCTCCTGTATTCCTTCGTTCGTGAGAACTCAGGAGATCGACATGGTAGTGGTGTTTCCAGCTCCCTCTTATCCACGGTTCCCTTCGCGCCAAAACGGAGGGGAGCCAATGGGAGATCCGCTCATCAACACACACACCATACGTGGACCAATCACGGACCACGGTGGTCCCAGGCATTCACACCACCCTAGACTCTCTGGCACCCAGGATGTGTATTGGGACCAGACATCCCAGCCCACACCCTGGAGGCACACAAACGACATGTAGAAGCCCGCGAAAGCAACCACGTTTCGCGGGAAAGTACATGACCAAATAAGGAAGGCCCCGGGTCGCCCGACCTGGGGAAGGTGAAGGGGGCAAGACGGTCAGTGGACAGGACAAAGGAGCCTCGTAGTCTGGCCATTTTGGGAGCCAGGCCACCATTTTGGGTTCAGTGCGAAAAACGTGCTCAGAACGCCAAAAGGAGCTCAAAATAAACAAAACGATCGCTGCCACCATTCCAGTCCCTGAATGACTTGCACCTATCAAAATACCATCCTAAAAGAGTATCTAGGGCCTGTAGAAGGCTAGAGACCCAAGAGAGCTGTAACTTAGCTTACAGTGCCCTCTTGTGTCATGTTGCACTAAAGCCGCAACATGATAAAGGAAACTACGGGAAACAGCGTTCCCCGGTACTGACTGTCTTAAGGGCATGTCAGTTTCCCCGTAAGAAAGGGGCGAAAGCCCAGAGGAGTGCGGCAGAAGGCTGCACTTCTCTGGCAAAGTCAAGAACAAGGTGAAAAACAACAGCAAAATGTTTAGGGGTTGCCACATGGAAGGAAAATTACTTACAATTACGAAATCTTATGTAACTGCTCCATCCAAATCATCGCTAACAGCCCCATCCCCTGGTCTGATCACCACTATCTCCAAACTTAACCTACTCCAAACCAAAATCTGCGGCCACCAAAAAGCTCTTAATAGCCTCATAGCTAACCTACATAAAGTTACGCCTAAACCGCCCATGACTATATCCTCCCCACGCTCCATCTTCCACTTTAGAGATATGACCGAACTTGAAGTGATCACCTTGCTCAAATCCATGAAACCCTCAAACTGCAAAGGAGACTCCTGTCCTGCCCAACTCATCAAAGACTCAGCACAAATCCTAGCACCTTTCCTTACTGCATTCATTAATTCATCCTCCCAGTCTGGACATGTTCCATCTGGTCTTAAGGAAGCATGGGTTCGCCCACTCCTCAAGAAACCTTCCCTTGACCCAACGGTTCCAGGGAACTATAGGCCCATCACCACCGTCCCATTTCTACTAAATATTCTTGACAAAGCAGCCTATCTGCAAGTCCAAGAATTTTTGGAAAAGAACCGTCTTCTTGGCCTGCGGCAATCCGGCTTCCGCCCACGACACGGCACTGAGACAGCCCTCGTAGACCTAAAGAACCAAATGGATGATATCAGAGACACAGGCAAACCTGCGCTCCTCCTGCTCCTTGACTTGTCAGCAGCCTTTGATCTGGTTGATCACAACACTCTGTGTCGCCATCTAACTACTGAGGCCAACTTCTCCCCAAAGGCATGTGAATGGATCACCTCCTTTCTCCAGCAGAGAGTCATGAAAGTATTCTCCAACACTGCCTGTGCCACCCCCAGCCACATCAAATGTGGTATCCCACATGGATCGTGCATTGCGCCTATCCTCTACAACCTCTTAACAAGACGCCTGTTCAGCATCCTTGACGCAATGCACATCTCATACACAAACTATGCTGATGATACGCAGGTGCTTATCCCACTCACAGGGGACTTTGATGCAGATCTTAACACACTCACCTCCATTTACTCCACCATCCAATCCTGGATGGCAGACAATTGGCTCTACCTCAATAGCGAAAAAACCCACCACCCTGGGCAACCTCGATGAGCAGTACTCATCCTTCTCTATTGACAGTATTTCTATCAAAGTCTCTAACAATGTCAAGACCTTTGGAATCTACTTGGACGCTGACCTGACTATGGACAGGCAGGTTAATGCCATTGCCTCATCATCTGCGTACTACACCAAAGTGTTAAACGCAGCTAGACCCTTCTTATCCCGTGAGAACTGCCTTACTATTGCCAGGGCTATAATCGGTTGTAGGCTTGATTATTGCAATGCTCTCCTCATAGGGACATCCCAAGAACACCTCAACAAACTCCAGCTGGTGCAAAATAACGCACTCAGGGCAGCCACTGGAACTTCCAGAAGAGACCACATCTCTGAAGTGAGAAGACAGGGTCACTGGCTTCCAGTCAAAGAGAGAATTGTCTTTAAAACTCTTGCCATCACCCACAAATGCCTCCATGAGCTCGCATCCCCATACCTATTCGAAAGAATCACGAGGCATACCGCCTCAAGGCTTCTCAGAGAAGGCTATTCCAACACTATCTTCAACACTAAAATCTGTAAAGCCCGAGCAGGCGGCTCCAGCTTTCCCACGCTGGCCGCTACACACTGGAACGCACTCCCTCCTCACCTAAGACAAATCGAATCCCACCAAGTTTTCTGGAAAGCCATCAAAACTAAGCTCTTTAACTGAAAAGCGTTAAACTGTTACCACCCTTCTTAGGTAGAACCAACATACTGTTCCCTATCATTCTGTATGTTATGTAATTTGTCATGTAATTTTGTAATTAACCAAGAAGCCTAAAGGCGCCTCAACCTGTATGTCAAACTTCTTACACATTCTTGTAACAGCGCCTCGATGCCCCTCGGCTGCAAGTTGCACGATACAAATGCAAATAAATAAATAAATAAATAAATAAATAAATAAATAAATATCTCATCACCCAAGTTTGTTTCACGTGACAGGAGACCACGATTTGGTCCATTTTGCAGCATTTAAATGTCTTAAATGAATAAAACTAGGCAAGCTTGCTGTTCTTTCTTTGCACCTTAACAAGGGATTATTCAGCTTCACACGTTCACTGCATTAAAGAATAGATAACTGACCTTGGCTGCTTCAGCCTTCAATATCAGGCCAAACAGCTTTGCCGTTCGTTTCCACGATCTCAGCTTATTCTTCCTGCGACAGAGTTCTCAGCCTTTCCGCTCCATGGGTCCTGGTTTACTAATTTCATGACACCGATGTACATATTTTGTACAATGGCGGCTTCGCCTGAAGTGTATTCATCACATACAGCCAGCTGCTATGATCACTTAGTCTACTTGCGTTTCAGCGTCTGTACAATCATTGAATGGTTGCATTTTCTGCAGTGCTTCGCACATGTGCAATCTTCTATCATAGGGAAATTTACTCGATTCTTAACTTCGTCATCAGTTTCTGTAAGATCCATGCATTTTCTTCAGCCAGTATTCTCAGGGCGTCATGCTTATCTTTGGTGACATCACCAGCTCCTCTTTGACTCTTTTTCATATTCCTTCTGGGAGATCCCCCCTCAGATTGTCATCTCTTCGGGGATCATTTGATAAGGTTTTCTCAGAGGATATCTTCTCTGAAACACTTGCTGCGAAATTGGCACACAGGCAGGAGTCAAGCATGAAACAACCTCAGGCGTCCAACATATAGGAGGTAGGGGGGCAGGATTTCCTGCAGAGGCATGTAACTGCTCCTCCACATTCCCCCCCTTGGTTGAGCCATCGACCACTTTTTCAATTGTCTCCACATATTGATAATATCTCTTAAAAATGTGCTTCTTTGAAATCCAAATCTTCTTCACCCTCTTAGGGTGCCGGCTGATTTAATATGTTCATCCTCACTCCAGGTCATGCAGTTGCACTGTCCATTCGGATTACAATAGACCCATCATCCTACATTCTTCTTATGATTCTTTGGATATAGGAACTTGGTTCCTTCAGGTGCTCTGATGCTGGCCTTTATGTATTTTCTGACATCTTCATCAGTCAATTCCTTGGGTCTAAATCCAGATTTGACATTGATCATGATCTTCATTCCTACTTTATTTTATTTTACTTTATTACATTTTTACTGCGCATCCATAGACCCGTGGGTGGGAGGGCGCGGACAAGAACGAACAAGAACATAGAACAGTCACAAGCTGTCTAAGGTGAGCCAAGAAGACAGAATGAGGAAAAACAGAAAGAAAAATACTAGTTAAAAAGGAAGGTTTTTAGTCCCTTCTTGAAAATGCTCAGGGACGATGAGCATCTCAGATGGGTTGGAAGGTTATTCCAGAGCCTAGGGGCCGCAAGAAAAAAGGCACTGAATTGTGCTTTCTTAGTTTTGGATCTGGGCTGGACGAGGTGATTTTGGTTATTAGAGCACAAGTTTCTATGGCAGGGTTTTTCCCCAATATACCTTTGTAAGTAAGGTGGCATAGTGCCCATAAGGCATTTAAAGGTGATGACCAGAAGTCTGAAGGAGATACAAGCCTCTACAGGAAGCCAATGCAGTGCTTGTCCTGCTTCAGTCACATGGGACCGATATGAGAGACCAGCTACAACTCTTACCGCTTCATTCTGGACTACCTGAAGTCGGCTAATGGTGGCTTTGCTAGATCCTGCCAACAAACTGCAACAGTAATCTAATGTAGCGCCTATGATGGCTCGTTTTATTGACTCAGCATTCTGTTTAGAGATGAAAGGTCTCAAGTGAGCCAGCAGTTTAATGTAGTAGGAGGCGGATGCAACTGTGCTGGCCACATAGGGCTTCATATTAAGTGACTGATCCAGAACCACTCCCAGGATTTTTACTTTAGGGAGGGTGGGGATTTCAACGTCCCCCAACTGAAAGTGCTTATAAGCTGGATGAATTTTTGCTAGGATGCCCTCAGAGCCCACTACCATAAGTTCAGACTTACCCCGGTTGAGTGCAAGATTGTTTTGCATCATCCAATGTTCAATGATGGAAAATATACGGTTGAGTTTACTTTCATCCCGGTCATGCTGACCTGTGAGTGGGATGACACATTGTGTGTCATCTGCATAGTTTGAGAAAAGTATCCCCTCTTGAGTGAGATAGGCAAAGAAAGGGCCATCAAGATGCTATAAATACAGGGTGAGAGGCTGGCTCCCTGTGGAACTCCAAAGAGTACCGGAATGGCAGGTGCCATCGCCTCGTTAGCACACACCCTGCTGATTCTGTTGGAAAGAAAGGAAAGCAGCCATTTGGTAGCGACCTGGGAACAGTTAGCTACAGTCATGAGCCTTTCAGCCAGAATGGAATGATCGACCAGGTTGAATGCTGCAGATTGGTCTAAGGATATAAGTAGAAAAGTCTGCTGGCTGTCCAATCTCTTTAAGAGTTGTGATTTAAGCTCCATTAAGGAGGTCTCGGTACTGAAACCTTGTCTGAAACTCAAATGAAAAGGGTTAAGTATGGGATGCAGGTTTAGATGTTGAGCTGTTTGGGAATATGCAACCCGATCCAGTATCTTTAACAGAAAGGGGGTATTGGTTATTGGCCTGTAGTTGGTAGGGACATTCTGATCCAAGTTAGGCTTTTTAAGGAGAGGTGTTACCCATGCTTGCTTCATCTCATCTGAGACAATACCATTGGAGAAAGAGGAGTTGACAAATTTACAGATGGCATGCACCACCAGTGAGGGAGGGCAGGCTTTAACGATGGTAGAAGCACAAGAGTCCCCTTGACAATTGGTGGCTTTAAGTTTAATGATGATAGAGGCTAATTCCTCCTCTGAGATAGGGGTGAAGTCAAAAATGGGAATATCCATGTTCCTAAGGAATTTATTACTATCTCTGAGAGTACCACTGATGTCAGAGGCACTCTTTTTGATAGCTATGCCTTCCCGGATACCTTCTAGTTTCTTTGTCATGGCATTCTGGATGTCACAACACCAGTTATCCTCTTAGGTAATCATAGAGGCAATGGGTTCTGGTGTAACCTCCTGTTCTTTTAGGATTTTGAATAATTCTCTAGAGTTGGAGGATGCCTGGGAAATTCTGGCATTATGGTGTGATTTCCTGGCTTCAGCTATAGCTATTTTATAGCTATTTGATGCTTTTTTATAGTTTAATAATGCTAGCTGGGATTGATTTGTTTTCCAGACATAAAATAGCTTGAGGGAGGCAGCTTTGAGGGTTTGAAGTTCAGGGGAGAACCATGAATTAGTTCTTTTAGGTTCTGCAGATTTTTTCTTTCTTTTGAGAGGTGCAAGGGAATTAACCACCAAGTCCAGAGTGGATTTGATTTTCTTGGCTATGATGCCAGTGTCATCCTTCTCCAGGATTGGCGGAGCCTGTGGTATCAAGGCTTCGATTTTTTTCTGCATCAGGGATTTACTATTTCGATATGAAATGGTTTGAGTATAGTGCAACTTGGCTTTGGTAACATGCTTTCTTTGCCGTCTTCTTACACTGTGCAATTATCATCCCGATTATACAGAATCCAAACATCTCCATGACCAATATTGCTCCAAGAATCTTGAACATGTTTGCCATTGACAGTGGAATCCATGAGAATATGGAGGCAAACCAACTGTCATCTATAATGTCCTCTGTCTCGTCTTCCATCTTGTTATGCAGGTTCGTTAGCAACGTTGTGGCCTCTGACAAGGTCCCATTCTCGTCATCGTGAGAAGGTATGAATGTGCAACATGATGGCCCGATTTTGTCGCACAATCCTCCTTCCATCGCTGACATGAGACAGTGCTGTATTGTGCCAATACCGCAGCATGTGTTTGAAAGAAGATACCCATTGAGATAACCCTACCGAATGTATCCCCTAAGTGATGACAACCTAAGGGAGGATCTCCCTGAAGACACATGAGAAGGAGCAAAGAAAAGAAGTTAGTGACGTCATAAAAAGTATGCACAATGTCCCGAGATACTTACTGAAGAGAATGTATAGAGAAAATCAACTGTTCAATAAATGTAGATGCTGAAACGCAAGGTAGATCATCATAGAAGCTGGCTATAAGTAGTGAACAGACACAGGCGAAACCGACATTATATAGAAGCTGGACATCGGTATCATGAATTTAGTAAACCAGGACCCTTGAAGTGGGAAGGGAAAACTGTGTTGCAGCAGGGATAAAAAGAATTGTGAGGCTGCAAGACGAGGTTGTTTGGCCTGGAGTCAAGACTGACGCAGCCAAGTTCAGCTATTTATTCTGGAAATGTGCAGAGGATGAATTATCCCTTGTTAAGGCGAAAAGAAAGAACACCAAGAGTGCCAAGTTTAATTCATTTAGAGCATTTAAAACCTGCTAAATGGACCAAATCGTGGTCTCCTGTCACATGAGCCAAGGATGAAAACAGAGTTCAAACCTGGAGTCCTAGACACTATAATGTGTGCACTCACTCCTGTGCATTCTCAAAGACAAGGATGCTTTGCAAGGCCAAGTACAAAGACAAAATCTTCATGGCAGAAGGCATGGGCGATGAGTGATGCTGGGTTAATTGGGTGGGGAGGTAGTGTCATGCCCCATTATCTTGCACCGGGGTCTGGGTTTATGTGCTGCTAAATGAACCAAATGTTCCAGACACGGCACAAGCGTGCCAACCAATTATAGTAGTCCATATAAAGAAGGACCTTATAGTTTGAAGACCAATAAGAAACTGTGTATCTAATGTCTCTGAAGATGACATGTATTAGAGGTAGGCATATGTTGTCCACCTGATAGTGGGCAGCCAATCACAATCATAGTTCCAATAAAAGGTATACTTAGATGTTCCCCTTAAGCCAATTCCGATGCTTGAAAGGTTTTTCATTATTGCCACAGAGCATGACATCACGTCTGATGTATTTTCGATATAAAAACCATGTTTTGTGTAAAAATCACTGAGAAAGACTGAGCGTCCGTCCGTTGATGTTCGTTGTAAACTCCCTGTTTTAGATAATTGTTAATAAAACAGTACATTGCCATCTTCCTAATTTGGTTCAGTTATTTGGACTCAGAACTATTCTGTATGATCCCATCCATTCCATATGCACGTTCCTAAAGGGCCCTAAGCTCAACTGCTTTTCAGTACTTGACTTGATGTAGGAGAGGGACGCTGTAGATGGGGGTCCCCCAGTGTCATTCCTGGACAACACCATGATAAACTCCGGAGTTGCGGAGGAGGTGGAGAGAGGTGCAGTAGAGGTGTTTTAGCTGCCCAAAAAAGATGAAAGAGGGGCACAGGTGGTGGTGGTGGTGCATTAGGAGACAGAAGAGCAATAAGTGGAGGAGACATGCGATCTTGACTCAGGACTAAGAATCCTGTGGCAACAGCAAAGAGTCACCAACTGCAACTCGGCCCTTGTAATCTACTCGATAACCTGCCCATATACTATAAGGTGCGTTGGCATGGCAACACGTTCAATTAAATTGGGTATTATTGAGCAAAGCTTGTGTACATGAAATCACAAGTTGAATGCCCCACTGTTGTAACACTACATGCAAATTGATCAGGGAGGGATGAAAGTACCGGGACTGTCATTGAACAATGAACACAGAGCAGTGTTGGACCTTTCACTTAGTTACTGCCCAAATAGGTCGGAATTAATATTTTGAATGGCACCGCCTGGCAGTCACCTAGATGATCAATACCTTTTGGAACAGGACCGTATTGATGAATGATGGGGCATGAATGATTCCTTTGAGCAGATATTCCCATCCTGATCCCAGTGTGGGTAATAGACACTTTTTTTTCAAAATAGGACACATACCGCACTGACGGGCAGACAGGTGTGAGGGCATTGCTCACCCCTACTGGCAGCATGTCAACCTACAGTAAGAAGAACCACCTCACACTTGCCATGGTAATCAGAACACTGGTCAGACGGTAGACCCATACACATAATTGTGATGTGTGCCATTACACACCTGTGTTGACCACTGGCAGTCAAACATACTGAGAAATGGGTGAATACAAGGCAATGCTCTTCAGAAACATACAGCAAGGTCTGAAAAAGGGTTTGAGGAGTGTCATGTGAATATACCTCAAATATGCCTTTAATAAGAAGCAAACAAGGTGGGGAGGGTGGGCATTAGTCACCCACATACTACATGAAAACACCCAGATGATGTCCTGCACCAACACGCCAGGTATGACTAACTATGGGAGCACAGAAACAGGAAGCAAGGTTCCCAGCACCAAGTGTAAGAAGGACACAGTTTAGAGCAGTGGCTCCTGGGAAAGTGCCAGTGCAAGTGGCATAAAGAGCACAAGCTTTGCAAAGGCCATGTGGCCGCAGGGGCGTGTCCAGGGAGTGGCCTGGGATGGCACGTGCTACCACTGGAATCTGATTGCCAACCCCAATATCATAAACTATGATAATTATGGGTGTGTGCGCTCGTACTTCATGCCACCCCTGCATAAATCAGTGTCCCACTTGGGCCACCCTAGTCAAAAGAGACTGGACACGCCACTGCATGTGGGTAATTGAATGGGAACACTAATGAAATTATCCATTCATCTAAACAGGAGACCATTCAAAGGTTGGCTGAATGAAATGCACCTCAGAGGTTTCTCTCCTCAGCTGGCAATTACCCGCAAATCACTCATGGTTCACTCTCGACAGTGATCTCTCCTTCTGGGAACACATTACTAAAATATTCAAGGCCTCCAGATATTAACTAGTACTCCACTGGAAGGTAAGACCCTTCTTCCAACCAGAGGACTTCAGGACCACAGGCCAAGCACTAGTAATCACAGACGTCCACAGAGGCAATGCCTTCCACTCCGGCATCTCAGCCACACCAGTAGCCATCCTAAGGACCATTCAACACGGCACTGCACACGATCCCAGAATCAAGGAAATGCCTCGCCATCTCCTCCGCCCTAAGATAACCGCCCTGGATACCCATCCCATCCAGGATAACTTGCATCACAGAAAAGGCAACTCCTGTCTGGATGCCTGCCCACCTCACCACAAAACTTACAGGATCAGGTGGCACGCGCACCTCCAGAAGTCTGACCCTCGCAAGGCTCGAGACAAAAGTGGCATGCAGAGAAAAAAACAGCAAAGAAGCATTTTCTCAGGATGCACCAGCCTACTGGAAAACTATCCTGGTTGCAATCAGAATGCTCCCAACGCACTTGCAGTTCAGGAAGGATCTCAAGACCCTGCTCTTCAGGGAGTACCCAGGGAACACCTTGGACCCTCTACTCCCCCTCCCAGTAGAAAAAACACCACTATGGACTAGGACCACCAAGTTCCAGAGCCAGAAATTGTCCACTCCCGGGCTGACTTACAATTTTTTTGTAGTCTTCAATTAAACATGTACAGCACTCCATTGGTCCTTGGCTATGCTTATAAGCCAAATGCAAAGATACACATCTAAGAACAGGACCTAGTGAGAGTCAATTCTGTGTCTATTTACAGTTTGTTTGTGAGATGCAGCTTTTCTGCCAAATTGCTGCCATAAACCAAAGTTGAAGTATCCACAGCCAAACACTGGAGATGGTAGAGATACCAAGCAGCAGATTATGTGAGTACATTGATTTAGTTTATCAATTGCAACTGGATGGGAAAGAGACTTGCTAATTGACTGAGCACGTCATGTATGTTTCAGATTGAGGTGCAGCACCAGTTGTTGTATAACACAGAGCTAATTGAGTGGGATGTCAGTGATGAGCCAATTGACCCAGGATTATACCATATGTCCTGATGAATGTCGCAACATTGTGACAGCAAAAATTGATTGACCCAGGTTTATACCATATGTCCTGATGAATTCGGAATGTAGCAACAGTTTGACAGCAGAAACTGGTTGACAATATGGGAATGGATTATCTAGCATAATTAAGAAACCCCTTTTTTGAACAATTCTGTTCTAATGTTTCTTACTTGCAGTTCAGTGGAATAAAGCAGTCTCCATAGCGGATCCATTTTCCATCTTTGGATTAGAGGTTCATGTTTTCGTTCTGAGAATTTGCGCATTTTTCGGTTCCACATTTGTGTGTTTGGATCATAGGACATTTGGCAACAGCAGTCCTGGAAATGGTGCAGAGAACTGATAGGACCCTCGGAGCCCACAAGAGCTTGATCGAGAAGATTCAGTAGACCACACATGAGAACCCTATATAAAATATGTATATATAATTGTTTTTATAACGTGCTTAATATCGAAGAAGTTTCTAAGCGCGGAGGGATCCAAACCTGTGTTTCTCTGCATCATTGTACTTCCAAGACAAGCGCGTTGCCACTGAGCTATACTACCCATGATATATGACATGTGGCCACTCCAATTGGCCTCACTTGGTGAAGGGCCATTCTGCTGCATCTTTTTGCTGTATTTCTTTGGGGGGTGGTGTGGGGTCAGGGAGTAGTGTAAACGTTTTTTGAGGCTTGAGAGGTAGGGACAGTAGAAGGTTGGTATGGTGGTTTTCCCTAGTCATAATATCACAAAACAATGCAGTGAAATGGCCCATGCAGCCAGATGAACGAGATCTAGGCACACACAACAGAATTGGAGTGCCTCAAGACTGTCCTAGGGTGATAGCGGTGTGCTGTATGAATCAACAGACATAATATAACAATCCAATGCCAGCTCTTCGCAAGACACAAGCAGGGCGAGATACAGTTTATTCTACCCTTGCCAGGCCCACACATCTCCTTAAGGCTTCTTGTTGTGAGAAATATAGGTTGAGTCAAGTGATTAGACACTATATTCAGAAAGCCCCCCTTTGGGGTAGCCGGTCATTAATAAGCATGACATCCCTCGTGGGAGACACAGGTGGTCATCCTTTAAAAACCTGCAGTCAGCGTTTCAAGATGGCCGCCGGTCGGGAGAGGACGCATATACTGCACTCTCCCCCCGGGCCTGTACAAAGAAGCACATATTAAAAAGCAAAACCCATAGCGGCTTGCCACCACGACATTGCACGCAGGGAAAAGGTGTATGCCATGGGAGGGCATCGATCGAGGTGAAGGGGGACGGAGCTGAGTGGCGGGCAGCACCGGGAGCAAATCAGCGGCGCCTGGGGCCTAGGACCCATGCTGACAAAGGGAGGGGTGGTGCAGGGGCTCCCCCTCCATTCTCTCACCAAGGACCGGATGCCGCGGCCGGGAAGGGAGGCTGGGCACACAGACAGATTAACAAGGAGCAAGGGGGAGAGACAGCTGTTGCATCAAGACCGAGTTACAGCGTCGAGGAAGTTTGTCGGGGAGCACAAGTCCCACCCTGGAAAGCCTGTGAATGCACTAAGGGAAGGGGGCGAGCTCAAGGAATACCTGCAGTGGCCCTGGGAGAATGCTCCTCCTCCCGAGACAGAAAGGGTACAACCCTGCTGGCATATATACCCCACGAAGAGCGAGTTAGAGCTCTGCAGGGCCCAGAAGTTGCAGGAAGGAGGATGGCTGTGAAAAGACACCACAACTGAGGTAGTCTGGGCAGTGTACCCTGGTGATGAGCACTGATACTGGGGGGGAGAAACAGATCCCCTGAAAAAGGGGAGGGTACCCTACAAAGAGCTGAGCATCCTGAGGGGGTACGTGGAGGGGGAAACCCAGCTGATGCCATGCCAAAAGGCAAAGGGTACTCTGGGGCAGTTAACTACAACACCACAGCAACAACTGGCCTCCAGGACACAAGAGTGAGGGTCTTCAAAGGTGCTGGTGACAGCAGGTGATGGGAGCGGGAGATAAGGAGAAGCGAGGAGTGCAGGAGACGCCGACTCCTTGTGAAGGAGCAGAAGCCATGGCCACCAGTAAAGAGGAACTTGTCCAGTGTTTGAGCAACTTCCAAGACAGAATGACTGCCTCCTTCCAGGATCAATGTGCAGCGGTGAAAGAAGAGATTGGCTAGCCACGAAAAGAACTGAAAGCTGAAATTGGGAACCTGGAAGAGAGAATGGACACCACTAAAGGGCGGTGCAGGATTTGGCAGAAGATGCCAGAAAAACGGATGCAGCTCTGGATCGCTTGCCAATCTGTCAGAGAACCTCAAAATCCAATGTGAAGACCTGGAAAATAGGTCACAGAGGTCGAAAATAAGGGTAAAAGGACTGTCTAAAGACATTGGGGACAAAGACCTTAAAGTCATGATGCAACAATGCTTCGGAGGTTTGCTCGCTAGGGTCTTGCCCTAGCAGATCAGCATAGATAGGATTCATAGAGTGGAGCCGAAAAGATCTGTCCCGGGGGGCGCCCCCCAGGATGTGTTGGCTGTTATGACATCTTACAGCCAAAAGGAGGACATTTTGAAAGCAAGCAGGGAATCGCAACATCTTGCAGTGAAAGGGAAAGAAATATCACCCTATCAAGACCTGGCACAGTCCACCCTACACAGGAGGAGGGTCATGGGGCCCGTGAACAAGTTACTAGTGCAAAGAGGGGTGAGGTACATGTGGCCCTTCCTGTCTGGCCTCCTTTTCACCTGGGAAGGCTGTCAGCATCGAATTACCACGGTGGAAGAAGGCGAAAGGATATTACAGATCGAGGCGGGGAGGACGGTGCAGAAACCAATACAGAACCCACCAGACAAGAGCAGACACGGATGGGAGTGGGAACTTAATCCCTAAGAAGAACCAGGGGAGAGAAGGAGTTGATTTATGGGCAGAGAGGTGAGAGGGGCTAAGATCACAAGGGGCGCCCTGTGCAAGACAGAGTCGATTTCACTGGAGTGGCAGAAGGCAGGGAGTAAATGATGGGCAGCTTTCTGGGTAAAGGGAGGGTGATTAAGATATTTTGAAGTATTCAAGACTGTGGTGGGATAGTATGTTATGGGATATGGTTCGGTGGGAGGTTGGAGGAGCGGAATCGGAAATGTGTCTGTCTTGGTTCGAAGGGGAAGAGGCTCTCTACTTGAAGGGGGTCGGTATTTCAACTGGGTCACGTCTGGGGGGATCTACCCTGGTTCCGGTGGGATTAGTGATTCGACCCAGGAGTTGGGGGGGGAGATAGGGAAGGGGGAACGCACATCCTAAGAGAAGTGGAAGTAGTAGCAGCCGAGCAGTGACAGAGAGGGGGAAAAGAAAGGAGGAACATGGAGGGAATGCTCAATCTCTTGTCGTATAACATCCGTGGGATGAACTCACCGCTTAGGCGGAAAAAGCTAGGGCAGCTCCTGAAGAGGGAGAAGGTGGACGTTGTGATGCTGCAGGAGACACATGTCAGAAAGAGGCATAAGGGCTGGGGAGCCTACCTCTATACTCGACCGCACGCCAGGCCAAAGCAAAGGGCAAAACGTGTGGGGCCATGGCAGCATTTAAAGACACACTGAATGTGCAGGTACCGTGGATTCAAGGGGACAGAGAGGGGAGATATCGGTTTGTTAGAGCCCAGGTAAATCAACAAAACTACACTATAGTTACCATATATGCCACTAACAATGGCAAAGTTGGCTTTCTGAAGGAAGTCCACGCAATGCTGGAGCGGTTTGCGGAGGGAGAAATCATTATGGTGGGAGACTTCAACCTAGCCTGGGTGCTTCAGGTGTATAGGAGTTTGTGGGGGACAAAGGGCCAATGGCTTGAACGGGCCTTTGAGGGAGAGGATAGAGAGACTGGGCCTACAGGATGCTGGGAGGGTGCTCAAGGGATCAGAGAAGGGATACACATGCTACTCCCACATTCAATGTCATGAACAGAGTACATTTGGGTGACCCCTAGGTTGATAGGGAGGACAGTTGACATGGATGTAAGATCAAATTCACTATCCGACCATGCCCCGTTGAAAATCATTTTAAGCTTGCTGGGCTTGGAAAGGCAAATCTGGAGCTGGGGGTTCCCAAATGACATGCTGGAGGATCCAGTCCTGGCGGAACGGATCAGGGCGATAATAGAAAAATATCTTGAATTGAATGACACCCTGGACGTAAGCCAGGCGACAATATGGGACTCGTTCAAAGCAGTACTAAGAGGTGAACTTATAGTGATAAAATCCATGCTGGAAAAGCAAAGGGGCCAAATGAAGAGGGATCTGGAGGATCTGCTGAATGACATTAGGCAGTTCCTGATGGGGAATCCATTGCGGAAAATGCATAGGGAATATCTGCATAACCTTGGTCAGCAAGACCTGATTAGGACTCGTAGAGTCAAAAGGTCCCTGTTGGCTGCAAGGCAGCGCTACTATGTGGGGGCAAATAAAGCCAATCGGCTGTTAGCTCGACAACTCAGGGGGAAGGTAGCCACCCGTACAGTTATGAAAGTAGCCACAGAGACAGGGACAATGGTGTCCGACAACGGGTCAATAGCGGAGGCCTTTGCAGCCTTCTATGCGCGTCCATACTCCACGGGCCTCCCTGACGAACTGGAACAGGGATCCTATTTGGGGGGGGATTTACCTGCCTCGGCTCAGTGTAGAAGAGAGGGACATGTTGGAGAGCGATGTTCAACTAGAGGAGGTAGAGCGGACGATTAAATCACTCCCCCATGGCAAGGCACCGGGCCCAGATGGATATACAGCTCCATTTTATAAAAAATGTAGGGCGCCACTGGCACCAAGGTTGACATGCCTGTATAACACCTTCAGAGTAACAAGGGCGGTGACAAGGTCCATGGAGGAGGCCAAAATGGTGATGTTCTGCAAGCCAGGAAAGGATCCAGCTTGCTGTGGATTGTTTGGACCGATAGCACTGTTGAGTATTGATGAAAGAATGTATACAAAAGTGATGGCGAACAGACTGGTTCCGCTGCTCCCTAAGTTGATAGGTTCAGACCAAGCCTGCTTCGTGCCTGGGAGATAGACCTTCGACAATATTCAGCGGGTATGCTACTTAATAGAACAGACAGAGCTTAAGCAAACTCCGGCAGTGGTGGTGGCACTAGACGCAGAAAAAGCATTCGATCGCATAGAGTGAGAGTGGACGTTTCTGTTCTGAACCCTGGCCAGTATGGACTTCAGTCGGAATTTCCTACAGGCAATAAGGGCTAACTACCATTCGCCCTCGGTGCGCCTTGCCATCAAAGGCCGAATCTCGAGACAGATCCCACTGACTCAGGGCACAAGACAAAGCTGCCCCCTGTCCCCGCTCCTAAATGCCATATTTTTGGAACTATTTCTTGCTAGAATGAGAGCGGTCCCAGGGGTGAGGGGTATAGAGTTCGGGGGTGGAAACGCATAAGATTATGGCCTATGCATATTACATGCTACTAACGCTGTCAGACCTCTTTAGAAGAGATGGTAAAAACTGGCGACATTTGGCAGGGTCTCGTGCCTGAAAGTAAATAAGCAGAAGTCAGAGATCCTGTAACTGACTTTGGACCAGGCTGACCAGGCACGCATCCAGAGGAGCAAACAGCCATTCCAATAAGATAAGGGGGGGAGTGTTGTAAGAGAAAAAGGACAGAGCCCCTTTAAGAGGGGAGCTTGAGACTATGGGAGGGGAGCGGGAAGCGGGAGGAAAGGGAGGGGCAAGGGAAGAGGGAGGCAGTCATGTTAGGGAGGAATAAAGAGAAGGTTGGAGGGCAGAATGGCTCCCGTGTTTTCTGTATGCAGCGTATGTGTAAAGCTATCTGAGCAGTATAACAACTGGCGACAAGACAGATGCGACCCCACGCTCTGCAGCAGTAATGGAGGGCCTGGGAGCCTGCAGTGAAGAAGGGCCTGTGAGCCCAGAGGAAGGGCCCGTGTGCCCTGCTGTAGCGGTGGGCCCGTGCGCCCTGAAGAGGGCCCGTGTGCCCAGTAGCGGTGGGCCCGTGTGCCCTGCAGTGGGCCTGTGAGCACAATACCAGCAGTGGCCTGGAGCGCCAACATAGCGGGCCTGCGAGCCCAGCATCAACGGGCCCGTGCGCCCTGCGACTGCGGTCGGCCTCTGTGCCCTGTTGGCGGGCCCGTGTGCCCGGCAGTTCGTGTGGGCCTGTGTGCCCTGTCGGCGGGCCCGTGTGCCCAGCAGTTTAAGTGGGCCTCCGTGCCCGTGTTAAAGCAGAGGCCCATATGCCCTGCTGAAGGGCCCGTGCGCCCAGCAGTTCGAGAGGGCCGGTGCGCTCTGCAACCAAGCAGAGGCCCGTGTGCCCTACTGGAGGGCTACGCGCCCAGTATTTCAGAAGGGCCTGTGTGCCCTACACAGGAGCCGAGGACCGGAGTGGAGCCGTGCGGGAGGAGACCCAGCAATTGCAAAGCCGCCAGAGAGGGAGAGGAAAAGACCACGTCTGCGACGCCCACGACCGTGCTGCAGACCCGGCTGCCCAGCGGATCCATCCCGCCCACCCACAGAGGAGAAAAGAATCACCCGACCGCCGCGGTCGCAACATCAAGTAAGGAGCTAGGATGGGCTGGGAGTGAAAAGAACCCAGTGTCTCCCCAACGTGCCAATACAAAGTAAATATATAAAACTGAATGAGGTTAACCCCGCGTCTCCCACCCAGTGACACCCACAATAAAAGGAGGGAAACCCCGTGTCTCCCACACCGTGACATTGGAGAAAAAAATAATAAACCCAAGCAGTGAAAACAAAGGCCAAAACTCAGGGCCCAGCAGCATTAACCCCGTGTCTCCCTGCGAAGTGACATTTCATCTGGGCACCCCTACGAATAAAGAAAGGGAAACCCCGTGTCTCCCAACGAAGTGACAACATACCACAAAAAAAAAATATATACATATATATAGGAGAACAATAGCCGGATCAAGCTGCACCAACAACCAAGCAGTATTAACCCCGCGCCTCCCACGAGGAGCCACTGCACCCAAGAGGGGTCGAGACCAACGGCTGCCAGCACAGGCGTGACAATCACTACACAAACCAAACCCCAAGGGACAGGACACACACAGCCCCCACGACACAGGTCGACCCAAGAAGAAAGCCCAACACAGCAGTAGTACACTGAGCAGCCAAGGCCCACGGCTGCAACACCACCCAGCAGCTGCGTAAAACACCCACGGGAAAGGGCTAAAAGCCGTCTGAACAGGCACAGGGAGCCGCCGAAACGCAACACGAAGGTTAGGAAACCGAAGCCCACACAGGCCAAACACCACCTCACGGACCCGCACAGGAAATAAAAAGAAGACTGCCCTAGAAAGCTGCACAGACATATGCGCACCAGCAGCAGAGAAGACCTGTACCAGACAGAACCGGCAACAGCGGAAGTAAACGCAGCACCACCCATACAACCCAAAGGACCATACAAAAGTGCATAGCGGCTCCATAACCAAACCAAACACCGACCACCATGGCGGACCAAGAGCAAGCAGATGCCGACGCAAGCGCGCAAGCCCTAGCAGATTTGTGCCCCACATCACATGCCGCCGTCATGATAAGACCCAACCCATTTGCCTTGATCCCGCACCACGACCAAGGAACAAGATGGGAGGAATGGGTCGATGAATTCAAAGACTTTCTAGGTGCAATAGGGAACCAGAACCCGCCAAACAAACTCAGCATATTCAAGAACTTGGTAGGAAAAGAGGTAAAGGACATCATCAAGACAATCCCAGCCACAGACAAAACCACGTACCAACGTCTCCTCGATGCAGTAAACGACAGACTCATAGTAGGATCCAACAAAGACTACGAACGCCTTGCATTCAACCAACACAGGCAGCGTCCACATGAATCGATTGGAGAGTTCGTCATACGTCTCCAGCAGAAGATAGGAGACTGCGACTTCGCCAACTTCAACGATGAAGAAGCCATAAGACTAAGGATCATAGAAGGGTGCACCTCGTCAACGTTTAGGAAACACACCCACAGACAACCATACCCAGCCCTTGGACGAACATGCTGGCGCTGTGGCCAGGAAGGTCACCTACAGAGAATGTGCAGAACAGGACCACCCACAAGCTCAGCATGCCAACCCACACCCCAGGAAAGACACCCGAGTACACCGAGAACACGGCTAGACATCAGGAAAGACATCAAGGACATGAACATCAGCTCACCAGAGGTCTCAGGCAGGCACACCCCCTCTACCCTGAGCTTGCCCACCACAAAGGGGACAGACCGACGCTTGGCACACGGACGCCACACGTCCTGCGAGAGGACTACGAGCTTCGCAACCGCCCAGTACCCTTTGAAATATTGTACGGAGGGGGGGAAATGGAAGTCACAGAAAACGTCAGTACAAGGCAACAATACCAGACAAGGGCGGAAGAATACACCCTAGACAAACCCCAAGACCATGCCATCCAATGGAGGACGGCACAGACAGAGCAGCCGAAAGGATGGCCACAACGTGACCCAACCCAAAGAGAACGCAGAATACCGAACACCATCCGCATGATACCGAGTCCCGCCAGAGGAGACAGCTGCCTCAGTAACCGGACAGCACTACACCACACACTCATCAGCGTCCACTATAGGCCACTCAAAGTAACACACAAGAAGGACCACGTGCCCGAGCAAGATGCTGGAGAGACAAACAAAGCCAAAGGGCAGACGAACAGCGCAGATCCCACCCTAGTGACAGAGAACAAAGAACAAGTGACAAGTACGACAAGGAACTACGGCAAAAGGACGCCAAATGACTCCCTCCTCCACGAGTTATACTTTGAAGAGCATGAACCAACGGAAAGGAAGGTGATCGAGATGGAGGAAAAAGAGAGAGAGGAGAATCATGAAACGCCACAACGAGAGAATGCAGAGGAGTCCCACGAGCAACCAAGCAGGCCCCATCGAACCACAAAGAGACCCCTACGGCTCATTGAGCAAATGTAACCTGGGAAGTCTCATGTTAAGCAAGGGGGAGGTGTTGTAAGAGAAAAAGGACAGAGCCCCTTTAAGAGGGGAGCTTGAGACTATGGGAGGGGAGCGGGAAGCGGGAGGAAAGGGAGGGGCAAGGGAAGAGGGAGGCAGTCATGTTAGGGAGGAATAAAGAGAAGGTTGGAGGGCAGAATGGCTCCCGTGTTTTCTGTATGCAGCGTATGTGTAAATCTATCTGAGCAGTATAACAGGGAGTCAAGTATTTGGGAGTCATGATTACGAATATGACGGAACAGCTGTATGGGGTGAATTATCCGTCTCTCTTGCGCAAGGTGGAGGAAGACGTGGCTAGCTGGAACCCAATGCATATCTCATGGATGGGCCGTATAGCCTCAGTAAAAATGGTGATCCTGCCAAGCGTGCTATATTACTTTCAGGCCCTCCCCATCCCCCTTCCCACAGCTTTCTTTAAGGTTCTCAACAAAATAGTTTCGGCCTTCCTCCTGTGGAACAAACACCCAAGAGTAGTGTATAGAGTTCTGGTGGCGGACAGGGGGACGGGGAGACTGGGAGCTTCAGAAAGTACTGCGAGGCGTCCCAGATGAGGGTCATCAGAGAATTGTTTATGGGGGAGGAGATAAAGAGATGGGTAAGGATGGACATCACTATATGGAGTCCTGTGGCTAGAAAAGGCAGGCAGAGCCCCCAATATGCGTATTAGCCGGATTATGAGGGCGCTGACAGACGTGTGGGACCCACTGGTGGCACAGGGATCTCTCTCTACCCTCCCATCACCCTTCGCACCATTATTTGAAAATCTACAGTTCTCTCCAGGGTTAGAAACTGGGGCATTCAAGAAGTGGAAAACATCTGGGTGCTTGGAGTGGGGGATATGTACGATAATATGTGGGTACTGGAGCACAGGGCTAGTGGAACGGGATAGGCATAAATACTTTCAAGTGAGGCATTGCGTGGTCAGCCAAAGGATTCGGGAGATGGCAACTAGACAGCCAACTGCCTTTGAAAATGTCATAACTACCCAAAAGGGAGCTGAAAACCTGGTTTCCTCGCTATAGAGGTTGATGACGGATGAACCCACCCCGCCAAAATGGCCTTAGATGGCCAAGGACCCTGGGTTGCGAGATACCGGCTGAGCATTGGGCCAGCATAGGGCGCAACATCTTCAAGATGACACGCTTGATACAGTTACACGAGGCTTGGCATAGAGTCATGGTGCAATGGCACTTCACCCCCGAGGTAATACACACAATGTTCTCAAGCTCTGCTGTGAACTGCTGCACGGATAAGGGTACGTGGGCACACATTTGGTGGCACTGTCCGGGAGTCTGGCCCTTTTGGCAGGAAGTTGTAAAACAGATGGGAGAGATTTGTATTTATTTACTTATTTATGTGCATTTTTAAAGCGCTCCCACAGCCCGGGGGCATCGAGGCGCTGTGAATATGTCTTAGTCGCGTATTTATAACGCGCTAAGCATCCAGAGGTTTCTAAGCGTGGACCCGCAAATCGAACCTGTGTTGTTTCATGTCGTCTTGTTTCCAAGGCGAGCACGTTGCCGCTGAGCTATCCTCCAGGGACAACTTTTTTTGCGACAGGACTTGGTGTGGGGCGGAGGGAATGGTTGATGGGATTGCGCGAGGTTAGGGATGGCCTGGACTCCAAAGAACCGAGTAAGGCAGTCATGGTTCTGTTGATGGCCAATTGGCTCATGGTTGCCCAAATCTGGAAGCAAAGCAGCACCCCTTCCAGCATCGCCTGGTTGCAAAAGCTATGGCCATTCTTGGCGCTGAAATGGGTCACTAAAAGGATACAAGGGGAGCAGGAGTGTTTAGGAAGGGCTGGGGAGTGGTCTTGGTGTACTTGCAAGGGGGCTATCGGGTCCAGTGATGCCCTCAGAACTTGCGGGTACTGGACTTTTTATGAACAATCCTCGATTTGGACAATGGACTCGTTAGAGGAACGAAGCATTCGATATAGGGTGTGCTGGGGAGAGGGGGGTTGTCGGGAAGTGTAGGGCGGCGGTGGGGTTAAACTGTTATGTATAATTGAAAACTTCAATAAAAGTCGTTTTAAAATAAAAATAAAACGTGCATTCAAGTACCTGTGTCACACAAAAGGGTTCCTTCAGAAAGCATTTCCCCAAAAAACGCACGAGCTGCAGCTCTGAAGAAAATAATTATGCTTCTAGCATTAGAGTGAGAGGATTCTGGGTAACTGTGGCCCGAACTCAAGTCTCAAAATTCCCATAAAAGGGGATCTTTGTGAGAATTGCAATGGACCACACCCGCGCCGCCTCCAAAGACCAGGGAACTGTCAGTGAAGCCAGGCAGCAGACGGGCCTGGGGTGTGCAGACTGTGAAGAGTCCAGATGTTGGCCGCAGGGCAGCACTGCCTGAGGCGGGCTGTCAGCAGAGAGGTCAGGGGTTGTGCAGGTTGGGCAGCAAGGGGTAGATAAGCAGCAGTAAGTGATGAGCGCCACCACAGATAGACACCTTGAACCGTGCCCCTCTCCTCCAGGGGTGGACTGGGAACCAAAAGAGGCCCTGGATATAATGTTCAAAGTAGCCCCATATTACACATTTTCAGGAAGCCCAAAACGTTTCCTATGGGAACATCTGGAAATACACACAGAAGAGGCCCAGGGTGCAGAGGACTACCAGGAAATCTACAGAGTTCCGTATAGGCCAGTCCACCCCTGACCAGGGTGCAGAGGCCTACTGGGAAATCTCCAGAGTTCCCTATAGGCCAGTCCACCCCTGGCCAGGGTGCAGAGGCCTACTGGGAAATTTCCAGAGTTCCTTATAGGCCAGTCCACCCCTGGCCAGGGTGCAGAGGCCTACTGGGAAATCTCCAGAGTTCCCTATAGGCCAGTCCACCCCTGCCCAGGGTGCAGAGGCCTACCGTGAAATCTCCAGAGTTCCCTATAGGCCAGTCCACCCTTGGCCAGGGTGCAGAGGACTAGAGTTCCCTATAGGCCAGTCCATAATTGCTCTCCTCCTGCCACAGGGGTGTCTCAGACAGCGCAGTGTGGCGAATGTTGCAAGCTGAGCCACTCTGCCGAGCGGGAAGATGCCTTCAGCCTGCTCTGGGCATCCGAGGGCACCCCACCCAGCAGGCAGCGTTGACCAGACAGTCAGGAAACGCCTTTAACTTTTCCACTCCTCCCCAGTCAAGCCTGAGCCATCCGCACAGTCCTGGAGGTTTTGATTATATTCTGGCACTTGCCCTTTTTTTCTTCTTTTCCTCTTAAAACACAAGGCTACAATCCTCAGAACACACAGAGACACATATTGAGAGAGGAGTGACATAGTTCTCCATGGTGTGAGACTGTCCCCAAACAGGTGGCAATTTACCTGCTGAGAAAGGAAGGGTCTTCTATTGGGTCGGAGTAAAATAGGCAATTTTTGAGCAAAATAAATACCTTTCAATAACCAGCGTATTAAGACGAGGGGCCTGTGTCCACCAGACACCACAGACTAAATTCACAATTGGAACCTAAACCGCAGGTGCTGGCGTATTTATTTATTTATTTATTTATTGAGCATGTGTTAGGCGCCTATACAACTGAATGGTGTTTCGAGCCACCACAAGACTAAGTGGGGAGGGAACAGGGGTGTAAATAACAGTAGTAAATATACAATTGTGGTCCTACTAGGCCTTGTGACATTCGGAAGTGCAAGTGCAGTGAAGAGAAGTGCAGGAGAGAGGGAGGGGAGGGGGTGGAGGGAGCAGGGTAAGGACAAGTGCTGGTGGAAGCCCGGGAGAGGGGTCACGGGGAGCCAGGGAGGAGGCCACTGGCTAAGGGTTAGGACAGAGGAATCCCTTGGGGGGGATGGACAGCCGCCAGGCAGGGAGCACGCAAGGGCAGTGCTGAGGGTGCGGGGGATGCTGGTGTCGACTGCGTAGAGGGCCTGGTAACCTGTGAGTTACATGAGGGACCAGGCCGCCAGCCTCAGCAGCAGTGGGGTGATTAGCAGGGAAGGGAAAGAGGGAAAGAGGCAGAGAAAAGCAGAGTTTTGAGATGGTTCCGAACATAAGAATGTCCGGCTCAAGTCTGAGAGGGGCAGGGTGGCTGTTCCAAAGAGAAGCACCAGCTGAAGAGAGAGAACTGCCACCCACTCTCTGCTTGGAGATGCGTTTGACAAGCAGAGAGTTGGAGTTAGAGGAGTGGAGGGCTTTGGCAGGGAAGTATTTAGGGAGGGAAGGTGGGAGATAGTGTGGTCTCAGGCCCAAGAAAGCCTTGTGGATGATGCAGATGGTCTTGAGTTTGATCCTCGCAGCCACCGGGAGCCAGAGGAGAGATTTTAGGTCTGGAGAAATACGATCCCTGGGCTTGAGGCCAAGGATAAGTCTTGCAGCCCTTTTCTGGATTAGCTGAAGGGGGCATAGAGAGGAAAGGGGGAGATTGAAGACATTGAGCTTCTGGGGAAAGGTGAGGAAAGGGAGAATGCCCCTACGGAGGTAAAGATGGAAGTGGGCCTTCTTAGCAAGGTCCAACACGTGGGTGGCGAAGGAGAGAGCGGAGTCAAAGATGACCCCACAAGATGGGGAGGGTAAAGGGCCCAAGAAGGGTCCTATGTTCTTTCAACGCCAGTAATTTCTATGACTGGCTTTTAAACGAGTACAAAATAACAAAAAATGTCATCAATATTTTTTGTGTGGGGGTTACCCCCCAAGCCTCCCCCACTACCTATTGCCTACCCCCGATCCCCTTATCTGCACCTTTCCCACCCCTGTAAAAATGTTGTTTACCTTTTTTGTTATTTTGTACTCGTTTAAAAGCCAGATGTAGAAATTACTGGCAATGAAACAACGTTATACCCCAAGAAGAGTGGCCAAGGGAAGGAGGGAAACAGGTGCACAATATACAATGGCACATCTTGACTGAATATGGCGAAAGTTCTCCTACAGAGGGTTTATTAGACAGCCCTCCTCAGCCCCCCCTGCCCCAGGAAAAAGTGTCATTGATTTCAAAATTATGCTGCAAGAAAAATGGATTTCAAAACATTGTGGTACAAAGCTTTACATTTTGTGGCATTTCTGCTTAATTAAAATATTAACAGGTATTGACTAAATGTACAGGATTCTGCGTTTAATGAAGGGGTCCCAATTCATCCCCCATTGACTTTCACTGATCAGTTTCTTTTATTAATCGATGTTGTCAATTTCATATGTTATGTTATGTTAAAGGTTATTTATACCACATACTATCACCACCTGCGTGGTCCCTCGGCACTCTGGTGGATCTGTAAAGCAAGAGGGTAAGGTGGGGGGGTAAGTTAGTAGGGCTGAGTGGGAGAAAAGAGCAAGAGAGCTGTGATGTGCTGTTGGCAGCTTCAGTGCGGTTTACACCATTCGCCGAGTTTAGGTGGGACAGCATCAATACAATCTGCTTTTCACTTCTGCTTTTCTCCGGCACTAAACGTCGAATTCCAGCCCTGCCCTTCTCCATATTAGATCACTACTCACGAGTCATGGTGGACCTTCCAGCCGTTCCCAATCTTCTCCTCAATTTATTTTTAGCTCAGATTGTTTGCCTCTATTTCAAACTTTCTCTGTCATTTTATATTTGCTCCCATTGCTCTCCCTCTGTTGGTTACCATGTCATTCTAGAGCAGGGGTCTGTAACTTTTGGCTCGCCAGATGTTTTGGAATCAAACTCCCATCGTACCTTGCCAGCATAGTCAATGGTGAGAGGTAATGGATGTCATAGTTCAAACACATCTGTAGAGCCGAAGGTTGCAGATCCCTGGACTAGGCTTCAATTTGGCTGGATGGGCTCCTCACACTATCATATTTTCATGGCCATGGTGGGAGTGGGTGAGGATGATGAAAATTCCTCCTGAGTAACCAGTATTGAATATGGCCAGCAGATTGCTAGACACTGTGTATAGCGGGCTCATTGGATCCTGTTCACTTGCTAGGGGCTGCACGCTGCCACAAACCCGCACCACCACAGGTGGGCATGCTGCACCTCGCCAGATATCAGCCTACCATCGGTGCTCTGGGAAGAGGGTCTGACTTCTAAAGACCTGAGTCCAGACAGATTACGGTTTTTCACACAGGAAGAGAGACTAACAATAGAACGCTTATGATTGCTAGCAGACGTTTGAGCAAGTTGGTTTAGCTGTGAAGGCAGCATGCAGCAAGACACAGACAACAGACTTAAAGTTCAAACATAAGATATTTATTAACTTAAATATCAGGATGGTAGAAGGCCTAACTTGCCCAATGTTAAGGTGGGATTTCCCTATTTGAAAGAAACTAAGGAAGGCGTGAGTCAAATAGTTCAATTTAAAAGTCTGTGTGCGTCCCAAAACCTATGCCTACCCTCACAACTAAAGCTAAACAGTGTGTAGGGATGTCAATAATCAAAGAAATGGTGAGCAACACAAAGTTCTGAGCTTCTTCCAGCTCTTAGCTTCCTTTTCAGCTGTCCTTGCCCAAGTTCGAGAAAGTTCCACAAACGTCTTTGAATTACATTTCTCCTGTTCCAGGTAATACAGTTCCACACAATCCACGGGGTTCCCTTCCCCAAGTTCCAAGCATCACAGTTCAAAGAAAAGGGTCTTGAAGCTTTGTTCTCAAGACAATACTTGTGGTTCCTCAAGTCTCAGGGTTCCCTTCCCCAAGACTTCACCTCAGTCACTTGTACTTGCTTCAGTCTTTCAGAATGTTTAACACAACTCAAGGTCAGCCTGTCTATCTTACTGGTTTTCTTCACCAGGTAAGGTGTAGGGCTTCTCCTTGGTTAATTTCACAATGTCTTTGTTTCTCACAGTTCAGGGCTCCCTGGTCTTGGCGCAGTTGTCAGACCACACAGTCCACCCACAACAGGTCGCGCAGCCAGGATCTCTAGGCTCCTCAGCCCACACTGGTTCTTCTAGACTTGTCCCTGTGTACAGTCATACTCCTTGGTTTCTCTTTATTGGCCTCTTGGCTTTATGTGCAGTATTAATACTTCTCTGGCCTCTCCTGCTTAGCCTCTTGGCTCTGTCATAATGTGTCATGCATGTTTCACCAGTCTTTGGCCTTCCTGCACTGCATTTACTCATAAAGTTCACTTTGTGGTGGTCTTGCTCGTGTCCCACCTTTCTATGACACGCTTTCACACTTGCACTCTTTCACACAATGTTGTTTTCATATGGGCACTTTCTCTTTGGCTGTCCTCTGTTATATACTTTGCCCATAACGTTTTACTTAATTCCATATTCAATAAACTTAATTACAAGCTTTAATTCAGTTTGGTATTCAACAGATATTCAATATACTTAATTTCAAGCTTCCATTCAGTTCTGTAGTCAATATGCATTCAATGTGCTTAATTTCAGGTTCCCTTTCAGTTCGGTATTCGATATGCTTAATTTCCAGTTTCTATTCAGTTCCGTATACAATATGCATACAATATACTTAATTTGAAGTTTCCCTTCAGTTTGGTAATTCATTACCCAACTTGTAGCCCGCTAGGAATGCCCCCAATGTCGAGCGTCTCTCCCCGACACTCACTAGTCCTCGCGTTGTTCCTTGGCAGCTCCAGCTGCTTCTTTCCTGCTTTGCAGGTCAGCGGGTCAACTTTGACAGGTCCCGTTCGCACACACGGATATGTTGTGGCCATGCTGGTTGCTCCAATGCCTCTGTGTAAATGCGGATGGTGTCCTGCATTCTCCTGCACTTTTGCAGCTCTGGCTGCTGATTCCTCGACCCAGAGGCTCCCTCTCCTGTGAAAGCCAAAAGGCCCATCGCTCCTTGACCTTTGCAGGTTTTCTGGGCTGCTGGCCGGTGTCCTGGCTCCTCCACAGGTCCCACCACGGTTGCCTCCTTTGAAAAACGGGACCCCTGCTGGTCTCCTCCCTAGAGGCCTCCCGGTTTCTCCCTGTGGTGTTCTTTGGCTCGCTCTTTATACACCTGCAACCTCTTAACAGGTTGCAGGTGTGGACCCTTCTTTACGTTTGACCATGATTAAGGGGACATGCCCGACTCTCACCATACTCTGCAGACATCTTCCTCGTCCCAGTACCAGAGTGGTGAAATTAAGGTGTAGTGTTCATTATTCTCAGTCTCCTCTTCCTCGTCCTAGTACTTTCAAATGTTAAATGTGGGGAAATAAGGGGAGAGGTCTTGCAGTAGCGCATAAAGGTTGGGGAAGGGTTGAGTTGGTCATCAATAGGGAAAGGGGGACACCAAGTCTTGCCTGTAGGTAGCCCACTCCCAATCTCCAAGGACCCTCCAACCAGGTGATCCTCCCTCACTTCTCCACCATCCAAAAGCAATGGCCTTTCCCTGGCCCCCCGAGAAGAGGAGAGATGGGGTTTTGGAGTGAGGATACCCTTAGGTTTCTCACACAACCCGCTCGTTAGAAACTTCCAGTTCTTTTCTCAGGGTAGAAAGAAGGTGTTCCTACAGCATGCCTATTAAATAGGCTGACAAATGTGCATTATTGTGATAGAATTACCAAAATGTAATTTGTGTGCAGTAATGATGGTCCACCCAAAAAGCAACTGGGCAGCTAGTGATAGTGTGTGCACTGTAGGTTCTGAGGGGAGGCTAAAAGACACTTGAATGTATGAAAGCTCACCCTATGAATGGGGATGTCCATCACACATTACTAGACAGCATGTCCTGTGTCCGATAGATTCTAAGTATTTCATTACTCAATAATACTTATTACTCATAAGCTGAATAAGCCAGATATATTCAAACGCTAAGAATGAAATGCATCCCATGGCACGGTGCACACATCAACACTGGCGATTGCACACCTGACCCACCCACCATGACCATTGTAAAGACTGGAGGGGGTGTCTGTACTCCTGCTCTCTATATGGTAGAGGAGAGGCACAGAGGATCCCAGCCAAGATTCTCTATTACGGTAGCTATGGTCGAGCCATCAAGGTCGAGCAATCAAGGCCTTGCTTCTCAGGAGGTGATGCAGGCTGGTTCTTAAGAACAGTGTAGTCTCCATGGCCCCCCAAAGGAATGTCCATACACTATGTTAGTTAAAACACAGTGGGCCTACTTACAAGCATGGCGGTCTGGGAACTAAAGTACCAGTAAGCATGCCAGTACTGTAGTCCCTGGACCGCCATACTACGAGCTGTGCTCGCGGGCGCCTGTCAAGATGGGGAGTCCCTCTGGGGCCGAATGGGGATGGGGAGTCCCTTATTACCAGCACCCGCAAATGGGCAATTACTGAGTCCGCCAAACTCGGCATGACCCGGTAATTGCCCATTTGCGGGTGCCAGAAGAAAATGTATACCGGCAGCAGCCATGTCTGTACTACAGGCACGGTTACCGCCAGCCTTGTAACGAGGCCCAGTCTTTATATAAATAGGGTTCAAGGTTATATACACAATCACCATAACACACTTTGTGCTCCGCAAATTCTAAAATGGTAAATAGATACAGTTGTAGGTGGTACCACGATAACTCTGATTCCATAAAAATGCATCAACTGTCCTCAGTTAAAATAGCATATGAATCAACACAGCAAAACGATATCAACCATAGATTTAGGACGAAAAAGAGTGGGTTAGACAATTGGCAGAAAACTTGGCCCCTGCCCCTAGGCACAGTTCTGTATGAGGATCCACTCACCTGGGCAACCTGTAAATGAAGATGAACTAAAAGCCCAGTCCATATATTGTCTATTAAAGTCTTATCTTCTTCTATAGTTCTGCAACCCAAATGTACCTTGTGTTGGAGAGTTCATTGTCGGGGAATCGACGGGCCCTTCTTGAGTGCACTCCCTTTCAGGCAGGAGCCACGGGTCGTCGAACTTCCGAGATGAAGGAAAGGTGAACGTTGTTGTTGAGGCAGTAGCTTCAGTCGTGGCGGTGCTCGTTGATGAATGGTCGAAAACTTCCTGCAACAGGGGAGGCGTGCGGTGCACCTCGACGACAATGGTTTGTTGCCGCAAAGAGTCAGTGAAGAACTTTGGCTCACTGGCGGATTCATCTCGGTCGTCGGCGGCCTAGACTTTCTCCGGCAGGACGAAAGCGGTCAACGAGGGTGAACAAGGGAGTCTTGGATCAAATGTTCTTAGGCAAAGGGAGCACTGCGGCTCTGGTCGTCGGTGGCAGTCGTCGACGGTGGACGGCTGACCGGTGCTTCTCTTCGTTCTCCTCGGCAGTCCCCTTTTTCGGTCGGCAGCCTTCCATAGGTCTGTCTACCAGGGAGCTTTGGCAAAGATCAGCAGCTGCACGATGGTTCCTCGTAGCTCGGGAGGAGGTCTCCTAGCCAGGTCCTCTCCAGTTCCTTAAAGGCACAGCAGCTTTCAGATTAGCGAAAGGACAGCAGCAGCAGTTCTTCTTCTTCCAGTGGGTTTCAAAGTTAAGCATCAGTTTCAACTTCAGCTTCTGAACGGCGTCAGTTTCGATGTCAGTTTCTACTTCAGCTTCTGAATGGTTTCTAGCAGTGAGAGGCCCCCAGATATACTGTTGATCTCCCATTCACTCTGCTGGGTCACACTCAGGCAACCAATCATTCAGAAGGGCATTCAGGCAGCCAATCGGCCCACAGTACATTCAGGCAATTCTTCTCCATCCAGATACTCACAACACAGAATGTGGATTCAGACAAGTACCCTGCATTCAGCACTACACCCTATATGGAACTTCCACCAAACAACCGATCAGGGAAAGGGACAGAGTCAGGGCTTCCGGAACTTCGGGAAAAGTAATGTAACAGGCGATAGAAAGCATCTTGTTTCCTATAAGGAATCCACTGATTCCAATTGTTAAGACGGATTTCTGAACTCTGTCCTGGTGGCGCAGAAGTTCAGAAGGCCAACCTAATTACTTGGAACAGGGTAACCTCTGGACAAGCCAGACCAATCAGGGTAGCGATCGCGGCGGTCAAGACTAGGTCCCAAGAGGGGTGAGGGTGACTGAAAGCCCGCAATGAGCAAACAAAGTAAGGACACTTACAAACTACTGCAAACAGGTGTTATATTAAAAATATATACACATTTATTCCAAGGCCTTTAAAACAATGACCGTAGCGAGAAATCACAATACAACTCTAGTAAACCAACACATACCATACCAATACAATATATATACAAATACAAACAAGTCTTAAGAGTTAGATGCACGAAATGTGTAGTCCACCTAAAAGGGGAGGAAAACAGGCAGTGCGAAATAATGCTTAGACCCAGTACGCCTTCAGAGGCACCTAACTAAAAGGAAGTCCGAGCCCTACGAAGAGTGGAGCCTTGTGCTCAAAAGTACCTGCACACGCTGGTGCCAACGGACAAAAAGGGGAGTCTCTTCGAGGGAAATCAGGCAGTTCAGTTTAGTGCACAAATGAAGAAGAACAGTGTTCCGCACTCAAGCGCAGCCTCCACTGTGGGCAGAAGCAGAGCGCGAGTACGGAAAGGCGTGCTGTTTTGACACAGCTGGGAAAAGCTATGGGCTCCTGCAGGAGGGCGACCAGTTCCTAGCTATGCTACTCACCGGTCCCCGATGCAAGCAGACCCAGGCTTCTCTGCGTCAGTTTCAGTCGCTGGCAGGTTCAGGAGAGCAGGGGACGTCTCGTCGTCGTGTTGAGTCTGCAGCAGCAGAGTTGAGTAAAAGACGTCCCAAACAAAGTGAACCCGCTCAGTTTGTTACCACAGCAGGGCAACGGAGCGGCCGTGTGTATCTGAGCCAAATGTACACTACTCACTTCAGACCTGGGAACGCCAAGTGTACGAATCGTGTGAGAGTGACAAGGATTCGCAATACTACACAACCTGGCGGCGGTTACAGAGCAAGACTCCTGTGCAGGCTGGTCAGTCTGCTGGATGGGCCAGAGACGCTTCCGAAGGCTTACGAGCAGGAGATGGTGAAGATGCCGAGAATAGCTGTCCTCACTATTCCAAGGGTCGAAGTACCAGTACAGGCCTTCTGGTTCGATCAAAGGTGAAAAGGGTTTCACAAGGCGACAGCAGTGCAGAGGAGCAGTCCTTCAGCGGGTCACCAGCGATTCCTCGGTTCAGCCTCTTGGTTGCAGGATACTTGGCTCCTGTATTCCTTCGTTCGTGAGAACTCAGGAGATCGACATGGTAGTGGTGTTTCCAGCCCCCTCTTATCCACGGTTCCCTTCGCGTCAAAACGGAGGGGACCGAATGGGAGATCCGCTCATCAACACTCACACCATTCGTGGACCTATCACGGACCACGGTGGTCCCAGGCATTCACACCACCCTAGACTCTCTGGCACCCAGGATGTGTATTGGGACCAGACATCCCAGCCCACATCCTGGAGGCACACACCAGGCATGTAGAAGCCCGCGAAAGCATCTGTGTTTCGCGGGAAAGTAAATGCCCAAATAAGGAAGGCCCCGGGTCGGCTCGACCTGGGGAAGGTGAAGGGAGCAAGACGGTCAGCGGACAGGCCAAAGGAGCCTCGTGGTCTGGCCATTTTGGGAGCCAGGCCACCATTTTGGGCTAAGCGCGAGAAACGCGCTTAAAATGCCAAAAGGAGCTCAAAACACAAGAAACGATCGCTGCCACCATTCCCGTCCGTGAATCACTTGCACCGATCAGTTACAATCTTAAAAGAGTATCTAGGGCCTGTAGAAGGCTAGAGACCCAAGAGAGCAGTAACTTAGCTTACAGTGCCCTCTTGTGTCATGTTGCACGAAAGCCGCAACATGATAAAAGAAACTACGGAAAACAGCGTTTCCCGGTACTGACTGTCTTAAGGGCATGTCAGTTTCCACGTAAGAATGGAGCGAAAGCCCAGAGGAGTGCGGCAGAGGCTGCACTTCTCTGGCAAAGTCGAGAACAAGGTGAAAAACAACAGCAAAAAGTTTAGGGGTTGCCACATGGAAGGAAAATTACCTACAATTACGAAATCTTTCCTAACACTCGCCCCTCCCAGACTATGGACAGGGGGAACTAATCCACCCCTGGATGAGTCTCTTGTTCAGGTCGGTTAAACATTCTGGACAACCCATCAGCATTGCTATGTTGGACACCTGGCCTATGCTCAATAGTGAAGTCGAAGCCTTGTAGACTTATGGACCACCTAAGCAACTTTGGATTCTCCCCCTTCATGTTCATTAGCCACTTTAAGGGCTTATGGTCAGTTTGCTCAGTGAAGTGGGTCCCATAGAGGTAGGGCCTCATCTTCCTTAGGGCCCACACAACAGAGAAACATTCTTTCTCTACCGTGGACCATCTGAGCTCTCTGTCCTTAAACTGGCGACTAATAAAACCAATAGGGTCTTCCTTACCCTTCTCATCTACTTGTGATAGTACAGCTCCTATACCAGTGTCAGAGGCGATAATCAGGGGCCCTGAGGACAGGGGCCTGGCACAAGGAGTCTTTTAAGCCATTGAAGGCCTTCTCACACTCGTCGGTCCAAGTTACATTCTTGGGTTTCTTCGGAGTGGTGAGGGCAGTCAGAGGGGCAGCTATGGTGCCATAGTCTGCCACGATGTTTCGGTACTACCCCGTGAGTCCTAAGAAGGCTCTCACTTGGGTTTGTGTAGTGGGGGTAGGCCAGTCTTGTACTGCTTGTACTTTACTGGGAAGAGGCTGTATCCTCCCTCCACCTACTTCTTGTCCAAGGTAAACCACTGAGCCTTGTCCAATCTGGCATTTACTAGCCTTTATGGTCAAGTGTGCTTTCTGAAGAGCCTGGAGCACAATCCCGAGGTGTTTCACATGGTCTTCCCAGGTGGCACTGAAAACTGCTATATCGTCCAGATATGCAAGACAGAATTCGTCCAACCCATTCAAAACATGATTCACAAGCCTCTGGAAAGTGGCAGGTGCATTCTTCAACCCGAACGGCATTACCCTGAATTGGTAAAGGCCGTCTGGAGTAGAAAACGCTGTCTTCTCCTTGGCATGTTCTGCTAAAGCTATTTGCCAATAGCCAGCAGTGAGGTCAAACGTGCTGAGGTACTTGGAGGCACCCAAAGTATCCACCAGCTCATCTGTTCGAGGCAAGGGGTGTGCATCTGTCTTGGTGACAGCATTCAGAGCCCTGTAATCCACGCAGAACCTTAATTCAGAAGTGCCTGCATTTGGAACCAAAACCACAGGGCTGGACCAAGGACTACTAGAGGGTTCAATCACCCCAAGGTCTAACATCTTTTTGACCTCGGTCTTAATATAAAACCGTACTTTGTCTGACATCCTGTATCCCCTAATTTTGGTAGGTAAACTGTCTCCTGTGTCTATGTTATTTTTGCACCAAGGTGTCAAACCAGGCGACTGTGAAAACAGGGGGGAAATCTGCCTAAACAAACTTTTCACCTCAGCCTGCTGATCAGAAGTCAGGTGAGGGGCCACTCGGACACCCTCAAAGGAGCTATCTGAAGGACCGCTCTAGAACAGGTCGGGGAGAGGTTCAGACTCCTCTTCCTCAACATCTGAAGCCAGTAGCAGTGCTGCGATTTCGACTCTTGGGTCGAAAGCCTTCAGCCTATTTACGTGAAACACTTTTGGAGCCTGTCCAGGCCTTCCAAGGTCCACTAAATAGTTAACCTCACCCAGGGGCTCCACCACTGTGTAAGGGCCTGACCATTTGTCCTGTCAGGCTCGAGGCCTTATGGGATTCATGATCAGGACTTGCTGACCAGGTGTAAAGTTGATGAGGGAAGCTTTCTGGTCGTACCAATGTTTCAGCAGCGCTTGTCCTGCCTTCAATTTATCACTAGCCAAGCCCATCAGAAGTACCATCCATTTTCTGAGCCCTAGCACATAATCTACTACGTTGGTAGTAACAGGGGGAGTGGGCATCTCCCATCCCTCTTTGACTATGGCTAAGGGTCCCTGTACAGGATGACCGAACAGAAGTTCGAAGGGGCTAAAGCCAACACCCTCCTGTGGTACCTCTCGGTAGGCAAACAGTAAGCATGGTCAAAGAAGATCCCATTTACTTCTCTGATGTTCCTCCAGAGCCCCAATCATGCTTTTTAACGTTCTGTTGAAACGTTCCACCAGACCATTGGTCTGGGGGTGGTATGCAGAAGAGAACTTGTAGGTGACCCTACATTCTTTCCACATAGCCTGCATATACTTCGACAGAAAGTTGCTGCCACGATCCGACACAACTTCTTTAGGGAAGCCAACCCTAGTAAATATGCCAAGCAATGCTTTTGCAACTGACTTGGCAGTTACAGTTTTCAATGGGATGGCCTCAGGATATCTGGTTGCATGGTCGACCAGCACCAGGATAAACCTATTGCCTGAGGATGTTTGCGGGTCAAGGGGACCAACAATGTTGATCCCTACCCTTTCAAATGGTATTCCCACAACTGGGAGTGGTACCAATGGAGCTTGGATTGTCGAGCCAACCTTACCAGATAACTGGCAGGAGGCACAACTCCTGCAGTGACTTTCTACTTGCACCCCCATCTTGGACCAGTAGAAGTGCATGGATAACCTTTGCTTGGTCCTCTTAATACCAAGGTGACCAGCAAGGGGCACTTCATGCGCCAACTGCAGGAGGAAGGGCCTAACAGCAAGGGGAAACACCAACCTCTTATGGTCTCCTTCTGTAGACTCTGTGGGCTCACTATACAGGAGTACACCTTCCCAATAAATCCTATGCGTCCCAGGAGGTTCACCCTCAAGCTGGGAGCAGGCCTGTCTCCTTAGGCCTTCCAGAGATGGGCACTCACGTTGGCCTTTACTGAATTCATCCCTATCAGGACCACCTTCTACTAACAAGTCTTTTAGTTCAGGATGGTCGTTGGGGTCAAATACTTCAGGCATCGCCACCTCCTCGTCAGGCCCAGGCGATTGACCAACTTCCTCCACCGCACTGGTAGGCGAGCTCGGGGGAATATTCTCTTTCCCTCGTCTTGACTTGTTTACTCCTTTCGCCTTGGGTTTCCCCTATGGCTGGGGTGGCGTATTGGTCTTGGCCAATGCTGCCCGTGCTTCAGACCGTGTGTAGGGTCTTTCGGCAGTGTCTCCTACGAGCCCTAAAGCTCTGAGATCATTACCTAACCAGACCTTTCCTGGGACGTTTCTCTGAATGCTCACTGGAATCCTGACTGCTGTACCATTTAAAGTAAGATTTACAGGTATTACTGGGAACATACCGAGTGGGCCGTCAGCCAACTTAGTGGGCATCAGAGTAGCTCTGGCAACTTCCTCTGAGTCTACCAAGGTAGAATCCACTACAGTTCGACTGCACCCACTATCCCTAAGAGCTGGAGTATCTACTCCATTGATCAGCACACTGTCTTTAAAGTAGTGCTTGGTATTATCTGGAATCCTAGCATAAGCCTCTGCGACTTTAGGCTCCCAGGAACCCAGGGAAACTAAAACTACCTCAGCTTCTATCCCGCTGGGGAATGAGTCTGAGGAGAAGGATGCTCCTGTAATCTCTTCTTCCTCGTAGGAGGAGAAGGCCAGATTAGCGGAGTGGACCCCCAAAGGTTTAACCTTACACCGGGGATCCCCCTTCACGTGGTCAGTTGCTCCACAAGCAAAACAAGATCCATTGGGTCTGTTTACATAGGGAGGTTTATTGTAACGAGAGTTCTGTTTCGGAGGCTGACCTCCACTACCCTGTGAGTTCTCTTGTGTCTTACCCTTATTTTTCTTTTTGTGGCCCTTTTGAGAAGAAGATTTATCAGATTCTCCACCCTCCTTACCTTTGGACTTTTTCCCTTCCTCTGCTTACCAGGATGAGTTTTGTCCTTATGGGACACTCGATGTGACACCCATAAGTCGGCTGCAATGGCCAGCTTCTTAGGATCTATCTCCTTGGAATCGGCCAAATGCTGCTTAAGCTCCGGGGAAGAAGATGCAAAAATGTGTTCCAGCATGACAAGATTTATCATGCCTTCGAAGGTAGAAACCTTATAACCTTCGACCCAGCCAGTTAAGTTTTTTAAGGATTCAGTTACATAAGATACCCAAGTACCACCTTCTTTTTTTTTTTATACTCTCTGAATCGTTTCAAATATTGGGCCGAAGTCTTTCCAAACTTTAAAATGAGAGTTTGCTTTAACATTGCGAAATCAGCTCTCTCAGCCTTCGACATTTCCATAATGGCACTACAGCCAGAATGGGGCAGTCTGCTAAGTAACCAGGCAATCATATCAGCATTGTCAACTTGTTGAACTTCACATGCATACTCAAACGCATTCAGCCAGTCCATAATGTCATTCCTTTCCTCATACACACTGAGCAGATCTTTCGGAAACCGTGGATGAGAGGAGGCCCCAGACCCATGTCCAGGACCCTTGGACCCATTTGCAACCTGAAGCTAGGCCAGTTCCAACTGGTGATCCCTGTCTTTCTGTTTTTCTGCCTGTTCGATTTTTAGTTTGGCTATGCTGAATTCAAGCTCCTTCTGCCTAAACCGCAGCTCTTGCTTCTTGAATTCAAGCATAGCCTCCCCATCAGCACTGGCAGAGGAAACATTAGACATCTCATCCTCCCTGTCCTCGTGGTCGCGGTGGATCAGTGCAGCGGCAGAACCGTCAGTTCTACCAGTGAGAGCAACCCCACCTCCTTCCGCACTGTCCTCAGAAGTTATAGCGTCAAGCTGCGCTTCTTGCCACGCCACGATTCTTTGGATCATATCCAATTTCGTGCCTTGAGAGGAAACACCTCTCTCCGCACACATCTTTTTCAATGTTTCCGATTTGGAAGCATTTAAAGTTAACAAGGTATTTGTTTCCATACTGTTAGATAGGACTATGGCCTTTTTAAAGTTATACTATAACAATTCACTATGTGTCCTGGTAGGAATAACTTGAAATGCCTTCATTTGTGCGCAACACTGGATACCTTCAGTCGTATCCCACCGCTGTACACCAATTTGTTAAGACGGATTTCTGAACTCTGTCCTGGTGGCGCAGAAGTTCAGAAGGCCAACCTAATTACTTGGAACAGGGTAACCTCTGGACAAGCCAGACCAATCAGGGTAGCGATCGCGGCGGTCAAGACTAGGTCTCAAGAGGGGTGAGGGTGACTGAAAGTCCGCAATGAGCACACAAAGTAAGGACACTTACAAACTACTCCAAACAGGTGTTATATTAAAAATATATACACATTTATTCCAAGGCCTTTAAAACAATGACCGTAGCGAGAAATCACAATACAACTCTAGTAAACCAACGCATACCATACCAATACAATATATATACAAATACAAACAAGTCTTAAGCGTTAGATGCACGAAATGTGTAGTCCACCTAAAAGGGAAGGAAAACAGGCAGTGCGAAATAATGCTTAGACCCAGTCCGCCTTCAGAGGCACCTAACTAAAAGGAAGTCCGAGCCCTACGAAGAGTGGAGCCTTGTGCTCAAAAGTACCTGCACACGCTGGTGCCAACGGGCAAAAAGGGGAGTCTCTTCGAGGGAAATCAGGCAGTTCAGTTTAGTGCACAAATGAAGAAGAACAGTGTTCCGCGACTCAAGTGCAGCCTCCACTGTGAGCAGAAGCAGAGCGCGAGTACGGAAAGGCGTGCTGTTTTGACACAGCGGGGAAAAGCTATGGGCTCATGCAGGAGGGCGACCAGTTCCTAGCTATGCTACTCACCGGTCCCCGATGCAAGCAGACCCAGGCATCTCTGCGTCAGTTTCAGTCGCTGGCAGGTTCAGGAGAGCAGGGGACGTCTCGTCATCGTGTTGAGTCTGCAGCAGCAGAGTTGAGTAAAAGACGTCCCAAACTAAGTGAACCCGCTCAGTTTGTTACCACAGCAGGGCAACGGAGCGGCCGTGTGTATCTGAGCCAAATGTACACTACTCACTTCAGACCTGGGAACGCCAAGTGCACGAATCGTGTGAGAGTGACAAGGACTCGAAATACTACACAACCTGGCGGCGGTTACAGAGCAAGACTCCTGTGTAGGCTGGTCAGTCTGCTGGATGGCCCAGAGACGCTTCCGAAAGTTTACGAGCAGGAGATGGTGAAGATGCCGAGAATAGCTGTCCCCGCTATTCCAAGGGTCGAAGTACCAGCACAGGCCTTCTGGTTCGATCAAAGGTGAAAAGGGTTTCACAAGGTGACAGCAGTGCAGAGGAGCAGTCCTTCAGCGGGTCACCAGCGATTCCTCGGTTCAGCCTCTTGGTTGCAGGATACTTGGCTCCTGTATTCCTTCGTTCGTGAGAACTCAGGAGATCGACATGGTAGTGGTGTTTCCAGCCCCCTCTTATCCACGGTTCCCTTCGCGCCAAAACGGAGGGGACCCAATGGGAGATCCGCTCATCAACACTCACATCATTCGTGGACCTATCACGGACCACGGTGGTCCCAGGCATTCACACCACCCTAGACTCTCTGGCACCCAGGATGTGTATTTGGACCAGACATCCCAGCCCACATCCTGGAGGCACACACCAGGCATGTAGGAGCCAGCGAAAGCATCCGTGTTTCGCGGGAAAGTACATGCCCAAATAAGGAAGGCCCCGGGACGACTCGACCTGGGGAAGGTGAAGGGAGCAAGACGGTCAGCGGACAGGACAAAGGAGCCTCGTGGTCTGGCCATTTTGGGAGCCAGGCCACCATTTTGGGCTAAGCGCGAGAAACGCGCTTAAAACGCCAAAAGGAGCTCAAGACACAAGAAACGATCGGTGCCACCATTCCTGTCCGTGAATCACTTGCACCGATCAGTTACAATCCTAAAAGAGTATCTAGGGCCTGTAGAAGGCTAGAGACCCAAGAGAGCAGTAACTTAGCTTACAGTGCCCTCTTGTGTCATGTTGCACGAAAGCCACAACATGATAAAAGAAACTACGGAAAACAGCGTTTCCCGGTACTGACTGTCTTAAGGGCATGTCAGTTTCCCCGTAAGAATGGAGGGAAAGCCCAGAGGAGTGCGGCAGAGGCTGCACTTCTCTGGCAAAGTCGAGAACAAGGTGAAAAACAACAGCAAAAAGTTTAGGGGTTGCCACATGGAAGGAAAATTACCTACAATTACGAAATCTTTCCTAACCACCAACCAACCGATCAGGGAAAGGGACAGAGTCAGGTCTTCGGGGACTTCGGGAAAAGTAATGTAACAGGCGATAGAAAGCAAGAGGCCACAGGGGCCATCTTGTTTCCTATAAGGAATCCACTGATTCCAATGACAGGGCCTGTGCATCCCAAAATGGAGAATGCACAGGGCACCTGTCAATTCAGCACGGAGCTGCCACCAGCCCTTGCCCTGCGGGCCACAGACAGGTGCCCAAAAACATACACTAGGAGTACAGGGTTGTACTTCAACCCATCGGTGCCATAAGGGTATCCCAAGGGTTGGTTCACCAAACAAAATACCGGAAGAGCTGCACCGCCAGGAGTCCCACATGAACTCCTGTGCGGAAAACAAGTCAGAACATACATGATAAAAAGCAATAAAGGACAAGGATTCGGAGGCCCTGTCCCTCCGATGCATTTCCAGCATCACAACCATGCGCACAGTGTAAACATCAATGCATTTACGTGCATAATGTAAGCACATCTGTCCAACGTCTAAACAACACATGGCATACAGCCCCTGAGGCATGGACACAACATGCAAACCATGAGACACCTGTAGGCCAGCCAACAAACACCATGCACTACATGGCTGCACCAGAAGGATGCTCGAACACTGCACACCTCCGATCCATGTAAGCACCATGCCTGTCCCTCCAACATGTCCATAAAAATACACAGCACTCGGAATGTAGTAGGATCGATGTATGTAGGATGTATGATGACCCTTGACTGATGCCCTGCCTCACTATCCCCCACAGGCACAGGAACAGACAGCAAGGCTCAACACGCCCCAACACCCAAGAAAACCGCTGCGTGTCGTAGCCATGGTGACGACAATGCCTCCAGCCAGGGGCCTTCAATCTCAAGGGCAGGACAGAAGCGTGGCACAGCTTCCACGCCATAGTCCCCCAGGCACGAGGACACAGAGGCTGCCCTGCAGGCTGAGCAGGAACAACGTACACGCAGTAAGGCCCCCCAGCAATGACCCACTGCTGCCAGCAAGGCCCACCAGCCAAAAGGCACTCCTGGCACGAAGCCCCCATGGAAAGAAAAAACACATCTGGGGCACACAAACCACCGCGGGTGAAAGCGCTGGGATCCCCAGTGGCCAGTGATGCAGAGGAGCCACAATCAACAGCAACAAGTGAGCAGGGTGAGGTGGCCCAATCTGCCCAACGCAATGAGGAGGAGGAGTTGGTAGGCACCCCAGGCAACAGCATGCATGAGGACCACAAAAGTACGCCACCCATGCAGGCAACCCCATGTGACTCACTGGAACATGGCTCAGGTGGCCACAGCTCAGTGGAGGGTAGTGTCCCTGACAGCAACATGCAGGAAGCTGTATACAGCCCCGCAAGCACACACACCCCACCTCCCGTGCAACCACCTGCAGCACAAAACATCAGGGATCTGGAGGGGCAGCTGACCCGCATGGAGGAGCGCCAGCTGGCCATTTGGAACATGGTCAGGCAGTACGTGGTGGATGGCGAAGCCACGTGGCAGGCCCTGTAGGAAGCCCTGCAGGAAAATGCTAGGGTGGTCAGCCGGGCCATGTGCCACATGGCCTGGCGCTTTCGGGAAGGGATGGAAGCCATGACACAGGACGTCACATAGTCGGTGGGCGCCATGGCCGCGCACAGGAATGCAAATACAAACCCAAAACCCGCTCCATCATCAAGCTCGACCCTGGCAAGTTCCACACAGAAATTTTGAGATAAAGATGCACGTTAATCCATGGTAAATGTACATAGTCCACATATGATCAATACAGCTGGTGTGCATAAGAAACACATGACTGGACATTGCTTCTTGAGTGTGTGTCAATTTAATTTTTTACATTTTTACAGTGCCCAGTGTTCCCCATTCCCAGTGCCCAGTATTCCCCATTCCCAGTGCCCAGTGTTCCCCATCCACAGTGCCTTGTGTTTCCAAGTCCGTCAAAAGTGTTGTGCTATCAAATCTCGACGTGCCGCACGTCCTTCATTCACATTGTGCTGTGGGAGATTTGCAGCATCTTCCCCATCCTCATCCTCATCTTCAGGTGGCATCAGGTCCATGTCAGGGGGCAGGGGTACATTGCGCCGGTTGCATATGTTGTGCAGCATAGCACATACCAACGCTATCTTGCCCACCTTCTCAGGCCCGTATATGAGTGCCCCACTTGACCTCCTGAGGCAGTGAAAGTGGGCCTTCAGCAGGCAAAAAAGTCTGGATTAATCTCAGGCATGGCTGCCTGACCCGTGATTCACCTTGCTGCGCTCGTGTATTTCATGAATTGTGACTGCAGGGTGGTGCATTGTGGTACCTGTGGTTCATGTCTGATGATGTACCAGATGCATGTGTTGGTGTCGGCACTGTGTATGTTGCTTCCATGTACGCACAGCTGTGTAGGCATGCCACAACTGCATCCATTGGCTGTGTCCCACATTCTGTTCAAATCATTGGGGTCACAGTTTTAGGGACCCAGGACGCTGTGGTACCCCCCATTCCCCAATCAACACACCTCATGGCCCAGCCAGCAGACAGGTTGCCTATGCTTGTGGTTCCCCCCCTCCCAATCAACATCCCTCGTGGCCCAGCCAGCAGACTGGTTGCCTATGCTTGTGGTTCCCCCCAAATCAAAATCCCTTGTGGCCCAGCCAGCAGACTGGTTGCCTATGCTTGTGGTTCCCCCCCAAATAAACACCCCTCACGGCCCAGCCAGCAGAGAGGTTGCCTATGCTTGTAGTCCCCCGCCCCCCAATGAACACCCCTCATGGCCCAGCCAACAGACAGGTTGCCTATGCCTGTGGTCCCTCCCCCAATCAACACCCCTCATGGCCCAGCCAGCAGACAGGTTGCCTATGCTTGTGGTTCCCCCCAATCAACACCTCTCATGGCCCTGTGGTTAGAGTTACCCAGCAGCCAGGTACATTGTGCAGCATGTCGTGCCATGTAGCGGGGAAGCGTGAAGTTGCGCAGCACCATGGCATCATGTGTGGAGCCTGGGAATCTTGCACCGCAATGCGTCATGATTTTGCTTGCATCGCACACCACCTGGACATTCAGGGAAAGGTAGAGATGCCTGTTGCGGTACACTGCTTCCACCGCATGCCGGACTACCAGCTCCACATAGGTGCAGTCGAGGGCGCCTATTACGTTTGGCATGCCTGCCAGTGCATGGAATGCTATTTTGGTAGCATTCACCTCCTCCACAGTCCGTGGTAAATGTATGTGGTCCCTTGCGTGTTTAAGCAGGGCATCTATCATCTGGTTAAGCACATGGGAGAAACATGGTTGTGAGATGCCATGCAGCTGCCCACTGTGTGCTGGGGGCCTGTGGCAAGGAAATGTAGTACAGACACGACCTTCAGCAAGGGGGAAATGGCTGTCCGGATGTTAATGAGGCTCACCAGGTCATCATGGATTAGGTCCACTATTGTGCATATGGTGTCCCTGTCCAGACGGTAAAGGGTCTGGATCTGTGCAGGGGTTAGGTCAAATGGATGGGCCCTCACACAAGGGATTGGTGGCTGCCTGCGGGGTACAACTGCCTGCACTGTTGGTATGTGCTGGCCCAGTTTCACACTCCTTCTCCTCCTGCTCCTCCGCTGCATTCTCTGATTCACTGCCTGCTCACAGAGTAGCAGTGCAGGCATGTCCTCCAGCCCCAGTATTGCCACTGCTAATGGTAGCATTTTTGTTTTGGGAAGGGTGTGGTGTTTGGGAGTGCTCCTTTTGTGCTGTGGCAGACTCCATTGCCTACACCTGTGCTGATTGTGTGCACCTGTAGCAGGTTTCTACACAGCAGATTTCTATTAATGGCTGCCCCGCGATGCTGGTGTTAACGGCATCATGGTATCCCTTCTTATCAGCATCTCCATGCCGGTAATTGCATGTCTGTGTGACTCGCAATGTGCTCTTCCTTGCGGCATGCCGGTGTTGCTGGCACAGCTGCCGCGTGTCTGTGCTCATACCGGCAAGGAGGAACCCGGTCATAGGAGGTCCCTACTGATGCTGGTGACACCGGCATCGCGAGTCGTAATTCCCCGGTCTGGTAAACGATGCCGGTATTCCCGTACTGGCATCCGTTTTACCGGACCGCCAACCTTGTAATGAGGCCCATAGTCTTCTTGAGGGTAAAGAAATGTCTGCAACAAATTATTAAAAAAAACAGTACCTTCATTCTACCATTGATTTTAACCATCCCTATATTATCAATATAAACTATTCTAAAACATTTTAATTTGATCGTCGCTGGGATAGCAGTCTCATCATACTATCCATAATTAAAACAGGGAAACTAATCCAGTATTTATTGTAGATAAATTAATTTATAAAAATGTCTTAAAAAATGATTGGTTTACCCAGCTTCCACACTCCAGATTCTGCTGACAGTAGCTGGAAAGTGTGTTTACATTCCAGATACGTGCACTTCCCTTTACGTCCTACAGGGTTCTGAAACCTCTTGATGTTTTAGACTACATCTCCCATCATCCTTAGCCAGCATAGCCAATAGTGAGGGTTCACGGGATTTCAAAAATCTGCAGAGCCACTGAGGTTGCAGATCCCTGCCCTATTAGGAAGCATACCCAGGTTGCGGGGGAATGGGGCAGTTCTGCATAGCATTCGAGGGGGGGGGGGTGGTATGGATGCTGAAAGAACAATCTGTTGTCCATAGGCTGAGGTGCATGCAGTGAAGTAGAGTTTCTGAATGTATTTTCTTTTATTTGCCTTGTGGTTAACAAGTAATCTTTTGCAAAAAGGAAGCACAAAGTACAATTGCAGTTCCATTACAATATGATCATACGGCCATAAATCAATAATTAACCATAACACATTTAAACAACCCTTAAAATGGAATCGATAACATTTAGCACTGCAATAAGTAAAGATATTTCATTAGAGTTTAAAATCCGATTCCAAAGATAGTCTTGCGACAGCGAAACATCACAATTCATCAATCTTAAGAATCTTGAATGTGCAGTTTTGCGGCTCGCCAAAGGGCACGTTTCCCGCCAGTTCTGCATTTTAATTAGCTTGAGCCCTTTAAACACTGCTTGGAAAGCTGACATTGCCCAATGACCTGCTAGAAGACCCAGGAGACTCGGCACGCATGGCGTAGGAGCTCGGATCGATAGACTAAACGCATGACATTTCCAGTTGATAGTCATCGATTCTTTCCTATAAATACTGTCGCCATGCGGTAAAGAGCCGGCATGGCCTTGGTTGGATTTTAGGTATGGGGTGTATATGATATGATATATGTTATTTATAAGATGCTTAATACTCAGAGGTTTCTAAGCGCAGACCCAGGGATCGTACCTCTGTTGCTCTGTGTCATCTTGCTTCCAAGGTGAGCACGTTACACCTGAGCTATCCTCCCGAGACATTTGATTTGATTTGATTTTGAATGTATATTGCGCATATCCCTAGGAACCAAGCAGCAAGCTGCATGTAGGCGCAGATCTTAAAAGGAGCTAGGGCGTTGACAGCACTGGGTAGATGGTGGGGGGTTGGTTAAGGAGGTCTTCGGAGCATTCAGTGCGAGGGGGGGAGTAGTGGGACAAAGAATCTGCTTGTTTTGAGGAGGCCTACACCGTGATGGGCTTTGCAGAAGACGGAATTTGAAAACGGAGCAGTTTTGCATAGAGAGGCAGACCGCTAAGGGGGTATGTAGTGGTGGGTGTGGGGAAGTACACGCCCATTACACACATCTCTGATGGCAGGTCACCCCTCGCAGGTCTCGTTGCCTGGTACCTGGGAGGAGCCCTGCGTTACTGAAGGAGTTCCCTTCATCAATGCCAGAACTGTTGGCTTTGCCAATGATTGTCTTTTTGTGCCAATCACCCTGTGGAAGGAGGCGGTCCAGTTTATAAATAGCTCCATTCCCAGAAGCATAGAGACTGCATGCTGCTCGTGATGTGCCACTGGAAGTGGCACAGCTACAATGAAGACCCTTTACTACATCATGCAATAAAAGCAGCAGACAAGTGCCACTAACAGTGTTAACATTCCTATGTTCCTGACAATCTGCTGAGTGGGAGGCTGCATTCATCCTGCTCTGGTCCTTCCATTCCACCCCCACCCATTGATCACAGATATATTTATCAAATATAAATGGTATGTAGTCATTTTTATATTCCCACTATGCTCTTTGATTTTATGCAAAACAGACAGGAACCCTGATTGATGCCATTGGTCCCCTCCCCTTTCTCCTAAGAGTATTTTGGAAGAGCACACTAGGATATAATTGAAATGGCGGTTCTTGGTTTTGATAATGTGCTTGGCTCAGTAAGACAAATGTAACACTGGAAGTGATCGCTAGTGATCATTAGAAATGTACATTGGCCCCCTGGTGGAGGGTCAGCCAATCGGTGGCTAGGAGCACGGGCTTGAACTGCCGAGGCAAGCCCGCGGGCCGCGTCCCATGCTGCCTGACGGCCGGCTCCCTCCTGCTGCTGTCTTCCCCCCACCCTCCATTCGCGTATTTCTTTTTGTGTGGCCTTTTCCCACCCCGACTTACCAGTTTCTTGCGGCGGCGCAGGCCGCCACCGCAGCTGATTCGCTGCTTCTCTGGCCACTGTGGAAAGAGAAGACTGGCTCAGAAGAGCCCTGCTGTCCCTTTCCATAGTGGCCATCTAGGTAAAGTATTTCATTTATCGAATGGGGCGCCTCGCGCGACCCGTTCAACAAATTAAATCCTTTTTTTTGTACAAGCCTTGAGTGAACTCTGACATCACGGGCAAAGGTGGTTTAAAAGGTTCCATGTCATTTCATCACGGGATGTTTTTTCGCTGGGTTTTTTACCACGTATTTTTTTACGAAAAAAGTCATCGAATTTGTTCCACCCAAACCTCCCACCTCCTTTAATTTTTTATATATTCCCGAACACCCACACCCAATTTTTATATTTTTCTAGCCCCCCCCCAAAAAAATGAGTTTTTTCAGCAAAAAAAACAGCGAAAAAACATCCTGCGATGAAAGGACGTTGTACCGTTTAAAAAGCCCATCCTGGTTTATGGAAGTGGCCCATGCTACTTTAAAATGCACCGTTACTGCTCATTTTCCAAACAATCTCGGGCAAGAACCTCAGCCCTCTCCTACAAAGGCAACTTTAAAATCCTACCCTTCACGTGACTGACTAAATTGCTTTAAATGTTTAATTAGCTACTTAACGATTCCCTACATTTCCCCAAAATGCCTGTAAGAGTGTTTTAAAATGCATAATCCTACCCTGTTCCGCCAACCTTACTGACCCAGAGTGCCATAAAATGCCTGGCCTGACGCTCATCTTTGCCAGGGGTCCTGGGGCGGGTGGTTTGGGTTTTAGTGAAACCCCTCAATAACTCTTCTGGTTATAGTTGTATCCAATGTCCAGCGCTTTAACTGAGGTGCTTTATCAGTCCAGAGAAATGAAGTGTAGTGAATTGCATTCCAGTTCCGCGGCGGTAGGGTAGCCGTACGATTAAGCCCTGGCACCCCATAGGTAAGAAGTGGGACAGCAGACGTTCAAGAGGGCTTTCATCGCAGGACATAGCTAGTGGGACCGGAACAGCACCGCACAGTGCTGCGCTGTTCCAATGTAGCAAAGGCCTGCTTGTGGCATCAGGGGGTTTGGGAGGTCTGGTGTTGGGCGGGGGCGGGATCAGGGAGTGGGAGGGAAGGGAAATGACGTGGTTAAGGGAAGTCAGTTGGGAAGTGAATTGGAAGAATAAAGGTGTGTGTTTGGAGCACCTTGTATTTGTATTTTGTATTTGTTTATTTATATTGTGCACCTTGCCCGGAGGCAGCTGGGCGCATGGCTTGATGTATCCATTGATACCATTCAGGGGTTTAAGACTACTCTTACTACCTATTACACACTACACACTAAGTGGACTATGAGCACCAGGTCTTTTATTCCACCGAACAGCTAAAAGGCGAGACGATGCACGCTTTTGTAATGAGGTTGCAGATCTAGCTCAATCATTGTGACTTTAACAGTTACTCAAACACTGAGGCCCTACTCTCTCAGATAATCGCTTGTGCAAATCGCAAAATTTCAGGAAGAAGCTCCTATAAAAACTCAGAACGCTGGAAGAGATCTTGATGGTGGCTACAGCGGCTCTGGCAGTGGAGTCACAGGTAGAAGCCATGGGAAACCCGAAGAGTGACGCAACACACCTGGAGAAGGTGCAGAAGTTAGTGGGAGCGTCACCAAAGACCCAAGGGATCCCGTTTTGCTACAGGTGTGGGTATGAATTCCCACGTGAAGGTAAGTGCCTGGCCCGAGGGCAGCGCTGTTCAACATGTGGAGGTGAAAATCACTTTAAGGCCATCTGCAGAATTTTAAGGAACCCTGGGGCACAGTGTAGTAGGCAACGCAGCCAGGACCAAAGATCACACAACTACCGCCTCAGCGGCATCGCAAATAGTGGCACAGTGTGAAGGGTTCATGAAGCAAGACACAGAAAACAGACTTAAAGCTCAAACGAAAGATGCTTAATTAAATAGATGGCCTAACTTGCCCTATGCTAAGGTGGGATTTCCCTACCTGACCGAACCAAAGGAAAGTCTGCGTCAAAGAGTTCATCTGAATATTTTGTCTGTGTCCAAAACCTATCCTTGCCCTCACAACTAAAGCTAAACAACCTGCAGGGATGTCAATAATAAAAGAAATGGTGATCAACACAAAGTTCTGCGCTTCTTCCTGCTTCGAGCTTCTTCTTCAGCTCCCCTTGCCCAACTGTAAGAACGTTCCCCAAAAGTCTCAGGATTACCTTTCTCAGGTTCAAGGGAACCCAGTTCCAAACAATCCTTGGGGTTTCCTTCCCCAAGTTACAAGCAACACAGTTCAAAAGCAAAGTGGTCTTGAGGCTTTGTTCTCAAGGCAACGCGTGTAGTTCCTCAAGTCTCAGGGATCCTTTCCCCGAGACTTTCATCAAAAGTTTAACAAAACGCAAGGTCTACCTGACCCTCCTTCTAGCTTACCTCATGAGTTCACTTACAGTGCTTCTCCTTGGTGTGTTTTACAATGCCTTTGATATTCCTCATTCAGGGCTACCTGGTCTTGGCACAGTTGTCAGACCCCACAATCCATCTATCACAGGTCACGCAACCAGGATCCCTAGGCTCCCCAGTCCACACAGATAGGACCATCTTAAACACTTTTGGGGCCTGGGGCACAGACACCTTTGGGGACCCCCTGCACTGAACCAATGCGATTAAAAGATCCAAAATAACTGGTTGTGTGTCATGGTCTCATGACAAGGGCCACTATCTTTACCATCTAAAGGGTCCAAATGGACCCAGTCCTGGCGTCTTTGGCACCAGGCTCATGTGAACGTGTGTTCTGCACACTTTGTGTCTGGGGCTCCTGTTACTTCCTCCCCAGCAGACTCCCAACGTGCTTCTAGGCCGCGCTTGGCCATTGGGAAACATTGGGGTGCACGTGCAGCAGTCTCTAGAAGTGCCAAGGTGGGGCCACAAGGCAGAGCCAAGGGCCGGGGCTGGAACCAGGCTATTCAAGTCTGCCCCACCCGCATGCAAGCACTTCGCGTTAGTCTGCTTCCTGCAGTGTAATGCTTACCTCCAGCTGAAACGCTCTTACCTGATTCCAGCTCACCATCTCAGCGCACATCTTACCTGATTACAGTACATTATCTTCAGCGCACACCTTAACAGACTCTAGCCACACCATTGCTTGAAGCGCAGCTTACCTGACTCCGACACTGCACCTTCAGCACGCACCTTATCTGCTTCCATCAATACCATTGCTGGAAGCGCAGCTTACCTAACTCCAGTAACATCATCGCCGGAGGCGCATCTTACCTGTCTCCTGCAATCCCATCACCTGCAGCGCATCGCATCTTACCTGATTTCCATTGTCATTGGTTTCGAGGCGCATCCTCACCTGGTCCGGGCGTCCAGCTATGCGGGAGCTCTTCTTCTCGCCCAGCATCCTCTCGGATCCATCCATCCAGTAATCGCTGGCAGGTCTTCGGAAAGCCGCCTCCCGCTCGACGCTGCTAGGCCATCCCTGCAAGAGAAAAGGACACACAAGGTTAGAGACTGCATAAATATCTTACGCTTGGTTGCACAACACATAAGCCTTGCGCTCGACCTTGAAACCCAACTTACATTTTATTTGGGAACCTCGTAATCCCCTCTGGCACCCATTTGGACTCGCTTCCAATTCTGCGACTCAGCGTGGCCATCTTCACACCTATTGGGGAGAGGAAAGACATTATAAGGGTTAAGGACAATAATCACAGGAAAAAGACATTGCAAAAGGATACGGACAATAATCATTGTTAAGAACACTTACCTTCAAAGTGGTTCAGCCACAGCCGGTCTGAGTTGCCACTCACACGGACCAGTGGAGCAGCTAGGTCCATCAAAGGCGCCCCTGCTGATGAGAAGCAGGAAGGAGAGCTCATCCTCATAAATATACAGGTGAGACTATATGGGTAGACGCATGCTTACCTCATTCTGGAACGAAGGGTTTGAGGGAAATCACAATCCAACCAAAGCATTCTCACTGCTTCTCGTATTCTCTCAGGGGCAGTGCCAGCAACCAGAGCAGTCCACACTGCAGCAGCTGGGGAAGGAGTCTGATCCAGGGGAGCCAAGTCCAGGGAGGGCTCCAACCATGCCCCAACGCCCCCGCAGAGACCAGGTGAGCGTAACATCATGCCCTTCTCATCGTACTCACAACCCATAGCTTGATGTGCTGCTTTGCAGCTATAAAAATAATTATGGGTACTCCCTCTCTGACCCGCTACCCTTTTCATTTTTGCTGTAATCTAAATAAACAAGTAGTATTTCAAGGCCACCATTAGCAGTCAACGAGAAGGGTACTTGTGTTGTAGCAGGGGGCGGAGTTCCGAGGGGGCGGAGCTGAAAGTTGAACTCCACTCAAAGGAAACTTCCAAAATAGTTTTAAAATGGTGGAATGTCTTTCATGCTGCTGCTTTCCAATAACTACGCTGGCAAAATATAAAAAATGCCCACCTTTCAAAACCAGCAATCTATAGTGTAATATGCCCTGGAAAACAAAATATCCATATATGAGAGATGTGCGTTGATGACAATTGTGTGTGATCTTGTAGGTAAGCGTCAAAACTGGGAACGTGCAACCTGGGTGAAATCCTAGTAGCCAAACACTTGAGCAAGATTGCCAGCCTCAAAAGCTTCAAGGGGTGCTGTGGCTGCCCTCTGGAAAAAAGCGACACTGTCCACCCGCATGTATCCTTTTCCGTGTGCACTGAAAAGCAGCACAGGGCCACAATCAGGGAAAATACCTGCTCCAGTCTCCAGGATTGCAAACTCTCTTGCCACATCCTGGGCAAATATTCAGAACTCACTTGCTCTCTCATCTGCCTTCCTCAACCCTCTTTGGCTTTCAACTTTCAACCATGCTCCGCTTTATGAAAGATGTCCTGAAAAATACACAAACCATAGTAAGGTATGCACAAAAAAAGGATTTATATATTTGTGTGCGTACCTTACCATGGTTTGTGTACTTTTCAAGCCATCTTTTATAAACATATGGCGACAAATGGTAGGCAAAACGTGTACAATTGTGATATTCACCCCATTTTGACTGAGAGACTACACATACCAGAATCCTCTCTGGCATATTTCACAGAGTCCCCAGCTTCATTTAATCTGCTCTGCATACGCTGCAAAGAGCAGATTTGACCACTGAGCCGCCAGGCCGGGGCGGAGGCAGGCCGGTCCCGAGATCCAGCCAGACATCCGATGCCAGTGCTCAGACCCAGAAAGAGCCGGCCCCTTTGGCCTTCTCATGCCATTTGACCCTAAGGCAACCACCTGCAATACAGTCGATGCCAGTGCCCTTGGAATAGGTGCTAGCATGGGGCAAAGGACGTATGGGCTGGACAATGTGTGGCTTTTGTGTCCAAGACACTATCACTGTAATTCCTCCAATTGAAAAGCACCTGCAGGCCTGTGCCTAGGACACATCCATATAGTTTGGAATGCACGTGTGGGGCGAGCAGGTTCACCTGAGACTGATAACGTGCCACTAACTCACACGCCAAGCCCTGTAGGTGCCACGTCTTCCACTCGCAGACGTGCCAGACCGGTGTCAAAACTGCAAGAGCGCACATTCACAATTGAACGTGTGCCAGGGTGGCAGACTGCTTGCCCCAGCTGCCAATGGGAGAACATACTGCGAAATTCCTGGAAGATAAGTGGCTGGAGGGCTCGGCGAGGCAGTGACGCTGCAAGGTAGTGTGGAGAGATGGCACAGAGAGAGATGTCCTCGTGCAGAGAGTGAGATCATATGCTGTGAGGGGTGGCCAGGTGAGTGATGTCCCCCTGCAGAGAGTGAGACTAGATGCTGTGATGGGTAGGCAGATGAGAGATGCCCCCTGCAGAGAGTGAGACTGGATGCTGTGATGGGTGGCCAGATGAGAGATGTCCCCCTGCAGAGAGTGAGATCATATGCTGTGAGGGGGGGGCAGATGAGAGATGTCCCCCTGCAGAGAGTGAGACTAGATGCTGTGATGGGTAGGCAGATGAGAGATGCCCCCTGCAGAGAGTGAGACTAGATGCTGTGATGAGTAGGCAGATGAGAGATGCCCCCTGCAGAGAGTGAGACTGGATGCTGTGATGGGTGGCCAGGTGAGTGATGTCCCCCTGCAGAGAGTGAGACTAGATGCTGTGATGGGTGGCCAGATGAGAGATGTCCCCCTGCAGAGAGTGAGATCATATGCTGTGAGGGGTGGCCAGGTGAGTGATGTCCCCCTGCAGAAAGTGAGACTAGATGCTGTGATGGGTAGGCAGATGAGAGATGCCCCCTGCAGAGAGTGAGACTGGATGCTGTGATGGGTAGGCAGATGAGAGATGCCCCCTGCAGAGAGTGAGATCATATGCTGTGAGGGGTGGCCAGGTGAGTGATGTCCCCCTCCAGAGAGTGAGACTGGATGCTGTGATGGGTGGCCAGATGAGAGATGCCCCCCTCCAGAGAGTGAGACTCGATGCTGTGATGGGTAGGCAGATGAGAGATGCCCCCTGCAGAGAGTGAGACTGGATGCTGTGATGGGTGGCCAGATGAGAGATGTCCCCCTGCAGAGAGTGAGATCATATGCTGTGAGGGGTGGCCAGGTGAGTGATGTCCCCCTGCAGAGAGTGAGACTAGATGCTGTGATGGGTAGGCAGATGAGAGATGCCCCCTGCAGAGAGTGAGACTAGATGCTGTGATGGGTAGGCAGATGAGAGATGCCCCCTGCAGAGAGTGAGATCATATGCTGTGAGGGGGGGGCCAGATGAGAGATGTCCCCCTGCAGAGAGTGAGACTGGATGCTATGATAGGTGGCCAGGTGAGTGATGTCCCCCTGCAGAGAGTGAGACTGGATGCTGTGATGGGTGGCCAGATGAGAGCTATCCACCTGCAGAGAGTGAGACTGGATGCTGTGAAGGGTGGCCAGATAAGAGATGTCTCGCTCCGGAGAGTGAGACTGGATGCTGTGATGGGTGGCCAGATGAGAGATGTCCCCCTGCAGAGAGTGAGACTGGATGCTGTGATGGGTGGCCAGATGAGAGATGTCCATCTGCAGAGAGTGAGACTGGATGCTGTGATGGGTGGCCAGATGAGAGATGCCCCCTGCAGAGAGTGAGACTGGATGCTGTGAAAGGTGGCCAGATGAGAGATGCCCACCTGCAGAGAGTGAGACTGCTGTGAAGGGTGGCCAGATGAGAGATGCCCCCCTGCAGAGAGTGTGGCTGGATGCTGTGAAGGGTGGCCAGATGAGAGATGCCCCCTGCAGAGAGTGTGGCTGGATGCTGTGATGGGTGGCCAGATGAGAGCTGTCCCCCTGCACAGAGTGAGACTGGATGCTGTGATGGGTAGGCAGATGAGAGATGCCCCCTGCAGAGAGTGAGATCATATGCTGTGAGGGGTGGCCAGGTGAGTGATGTCCCCCTCCAGAGAGTGAGACTGGATGCTGTGATGGGTGGCCAGATGAGAGATGCCCCCCTCCAGAGAGTGAGACTCGATGCTGTGATGGGTAGGCAGATGAGAGATGCCCCCTGCAGAGAGTGAGACTGGATGCTGTGATGGGTGGCCAGATGAGAGATGTCCCCCTGCAGAGAGTGAGATCATATGCTGTGAGGGGTGGCCAGGTGAGTGATGTCCCCCTGCAGAGAGTGAGACTAGATGCTGTGATGGGTAGGCAGATGAGAGATGCCCCCTGCAGAGAGTGAGACTAGATGCTGTGATGGGTAGGCAGATGAGAGATGCCCCCTGCAGAGAGTGAGATCATATGCTGTGAGGGGGGGCCAGATGAGAGATGTCCCCCTGCAGAGAGTGAGACTGGATGCTATGATAGGTGGCCAGGTGAGTGATGTCCCCCTGCAGAGAGTGAGACTGGATGCTGTGATGGGTGGCCAGATGAGAGCTATCCACCTGCAGAGAGTGAGACTGGATGCTGTGAAGGGTGGCCAGATAAGAGATGTCTCGCTCCGGAGAGTGAGACTGGATGCTGTGATGGGTGGCCAGATGAGAGATGTCCCCCTGCAGAGAGTGAGACTGGATGCTGTGATGGGTGGCCAGATGAGAGATGTCCATCTGCAGAGAGTGAGACTGGATGCTGTGATGGGTGGCCAGATGAGAGATGCCCCCTGCAGAGAGTGAGACTGGATGCTGTGAAAGGTGGCCAGATGAGAGATGCCCACCTGCAGAGAGTGAGACTGCTGTGAAGGGTGGCCAGATGAGAGATGCCCCCCTGCAGAGAGTGTGGCTGGATGCTGTGAAGGGTGGCCAGATGAGAGATGCCCCCTGCAGAGATTGTGGCTGGATGCTGTGATGGGTGGCCAGATGAGAGCTGTCCCCCTGCACAGAGTGAGACTGGATGCTGTGAAGGGTGGCCAGATGAGAGCTGTCCCCCTCCAGAGAGTGAGACTGGATGCTGTGATGAGTGGCCAGATGAGAGCTGTCCCCCTCCAGAGAGTGAGACTGGATGCTGTGAAGGGTGGCCAGATGAGAGATGCCCACCTGCAGAGAGTGAGACTGGATGCTATGATAGGTGGCCAGATGAGAGATGCCCCCCTGCAGAGAGTGAGACTGGATGCTGTGAAGGGTGGCCAGATGAGAGATGCCCCCCTGCAGAGAGTGTGGCTGGATGCTGTGAAGGGTGGCCAGATGAGAGATGCCCCCTGCAGAGAGTGTGGCTGGATGCTGTGATGGGTGGCCAGATGAGAGATGCCCCCTGCACAGAGTGAGACTGGATGCTGTGAAGGGTGGCCAGATGAGAGCTGTCCCCCTCCAGAGAGTGAAACTGGATGCTGTGATGGGTGGCCAGATGAGAGCTGTCCCCCTCCAGAGAGTGAGACTGGATGCTGTGAAGGGTGGCCAGATGAGAGCTGTCCCCCTCCAGAGAGTGAGACTGGATGCTGTGATGGGTGCCCAGACGAGAGATGCCCCCCTGCAAAGAGTGAGAGTGGATGCTGTGATGGGTGGCCAGACGAGAGATGTCCCCTGCACAGAGTGAGACTGGATGCTGTGAAGGGTGGCCAGATGAGAGCTGTCCCCCTCCAGAGAGTGAGACTGGATGCTGTGATGGGTGGCCAGATGAGAGCTGTCCCCCTCCAGAGAGTGAGACTGGATGCTGTGAAGGGTGGCCAGATGAGAGATGCCCACCTGCAGAGAGTGAGACTGGATGCTATGATAGGTGGCCAGATGAGAGATGCCCCCCTGCAGAGAGTGAGACTGGATGCTGTGAAGGGTGGCCAGATGAGAGATGCCCCCCTGCAGAGAGTGTGGCTGGATGCTGTGAAGGGTGGCCAGATGAGAGATGCCCCCTGCAGAGAGTGTGGCTGGATGCTGTGATGGGTGGCCAGATGAGAGATGCCCCCCTGCACAGAGTGAGACTGGATGCTGTGAAGGGTGGCCAGATGAGAGCTGTCCCCCTCCAGAGAGTGAAACTGGATGCTGTGATGGGTGGCCAGATGAGAGCTGTCCCCCTCCAGAGAGTGAGACTTGATGCTGTGAAGGGTGGCCAGATGAGAGCTGTCCCCCTCCAGAGAGTGAGACTGGATGCTGTGATGGGTGCCCAGACGAGAGATGCCCCCCTGCAAAGAGTGAGAGTGGATGCTGTGATGGGTGGCCAGACGAGAGATGTCCCCGGCAGAGAGTGGGGCTGGATGCTGTGATGGGTGGCCAGATGAGAGATGTCCCCCTGCAGAGAGTGAGACTGGATGCTGTGATGGGTGGCCAGATGAGAGATGCCCCCTGCAGAGAGTGAGATCATATGCTGTGAGGGGTGGCCAGATGAGAGATGTCCCCCTGCAGAGAGTGAGACTGGATGCTGTGATGGGTGGCCAGATGAGAGATGTCCCCCTGCAGAGAGTGAGACTGGATGCTGTAATGGGTGGCCAGATGAGAGATGTCCCCCTGCAGAGAGTGAGACTGGATGCTGTGATGGGTGGCTAGATGAGAGACCCCCCCCTGCAGAGAGTGAGAGAGTATGCTGTGATGGGTGGCCAGATGAAAGATGCCCCCCTGCAGAGAGTGAAACTGGATGCTGTGATGGGTGGCCAGACGAGAGAATTCCCCCTGCAGAGAGTGAGACTGGATGCTGTGCTGGGTGGCCAGATGAGACATGTCCCCTCCAGAGAGTGAGACTAGATGCTGTGATGGGTGGCCAGATGAGAGATGTCTCCCTCCAGAGAGTGAGACTGGATGCTGTGATGGGTGGCCAGATGAAAGATATCCACCTGCAGAGAGTGAGACTGGATGCTGTGAAGGGTGGCCAGATGAGAGATGTATCCCTCCAGAGAGTGAGACTGGATGCTGTGATGGATGGCCAGATGAGAGATGTCCCCCTGCAGAGAGTGAGACTGGATGCTGTGATGGGTGGCCAGATGAGAGATGTCCATCTGCAGAGAGTGAGACTGGATGCTGTGATGGGTGGCCAGATGAGAGATGCCCCCCTGCAGAGAGTGAGACTGGATGCTGTGAAAGGTGGCCAGATGAGAGAAGCCCACCTGCAGAGAGTGAGACTGGATGCTATGATAGGTGGCCAGATGAGAGATGCCCCCCTGCAGAGAGTGAGACTGGATGCTGTGAAGGGTGGCCGGATGAGAGATGCCCCCCTGCAGAGAGTGTGGCTGGATGCTGTGAAGGGTGGCGGGATGAGATATGCCCCCTGCAGAGAGTGTGGCTGGATGCTGTGATGGGTGGCCAGATGAGAGATGCCCCCCTGCAGAGAGTGAGACTGGATGCTGTGAAGGGTGGCCAGATGAGAGCTGTCCCCCTCCAGAGAGTGAGACTGGATGCTGTGATGGGTGGCCAGATGAGAGCTGTCCCCCTCCAGAGAGTGAGACTGGATGCTGTGAAGGGTGGCCAGATGAGAGCTGTCCCCCTCCAGAGAGTGAGACTGGATGCTGTGATGGGTGGCCAGATGAGAGCTGTCCCCCTCCAGAGAGTGAGACTGGATGCTGTGATGGGTGGCCAGACGAGAGATGCCCCCCTGCAGAGAGTGAGAGTGGATGCTGTGATGGGTGGCCAGATGAGAGATGTCCCCGGCAGAGAGTGAGACTGGATGCTGTGATGGGTGGCCAGATGAGAGATGTCCCCCTGCAGAGAGTGAGACTGGATGCTGTGATGGGTGGCCAGATGAGAGATGCCCCCTGCAGAGAGTGAGATCATATGCTGTGAGGGGTGGCCAGATGAGAGATGTCCCCCTGCAGAGAGTGAGACTGGATGCTGTGATGGGTGGCCAGATGAGAGATGTCCCCCTGCAGAGAGTGAGACTGGATGCTGTGATGGGTGGCCAGATGAGAGACCCCCCCCTGCAGAGAGTGAGAGAGTATGCTGTGATGGGTGGCCAGATGAGAGATGCCCCCCTGCAGAGAGTGAGACTGGATGCTGTGATGGGTGGCCAGACGAGAGAATTCCCCCTGCAGAGAGTGTGGCTGGATGCTGTGAAGGGTGGCCAGATGAGAGATGCCCCCTCCAGAGAGTGAGACTGGATGCTGTGATGGGTGGCCAGATGAGAGATGTCCCCTCCAGAGAGTGAGATTGGATGCTGTGATGGGTGGCCAGATGAGAGATGCCCCCTGCAGAGAGTGAGACTGGATGCTGTGATGGGTGGCCAGATAAGAGATGCCCCCCTGCAGAGAGTGAGACTGGATGCTGTGAAGGGTGGCCAGATGAGAGATGCCCCCCTGCAGAGAGTGAGGCTGGATGCTGTGATGGGTGGCCAGATGAGAGATGCCCCCTGCAGAGAGTGAGACTGGATGCTGTGAAGGGTGGCCAGATGAGAGCTGTCCCTCTCCAGAGAGTGAGACTCGATGCTGTGATGGGTGGCCAGATGAGAGATGCCCCCCTGCAGAGAGTGAGACTGGATGCTGTGATGGGTGGCCAGACGAGAGATGTCCCCCTGCAGAGAGTGAGACTGGATGCTGTGGTGGGTGACCAGATGAGAGATGTCCCCTCCGGAGAGTGAGACTGGATGCTGTGGTGGGTGGCCAGATGAGACATGTCCCCTCCAGAGAGTGAGACTGGTTGCTGTGATGGGTGGCCAGATGAGAGATGTCCCCTCCAGAGAGTGAGACTGGATGCTGTGATGGGTGGCCAGATGAGAGATGTCCCCCTGCAGAGAGTGAGACTGGATGCTATGATAGGTGGCCAGGTGAGTGATGTCCCCCTGCAGAGAGTGAGACTGGATGCTGTGATGGGTGGCCAGATGAGAGATATCCACCTGCAGAGAGTGAGACTGGATGCTGTGAAAGGTGGCCAGATGAGAGATGCCCACCTGCAGAGAGTGAGACTGGATGCTATGATAGGTGGCCAGATGAGAGATGCCCCCCTGCAGAGAGTGAGACGACTGGATGCTGTGAAGGGTGGCCAGCTGAGAGATGCCCCCCTGCAGAGAGTGTGGCTGGATGCTGTGAAGGGTGGCCAGATGAGAGATGTCCCCCTGCAGAGAGTGAGACTGGATGCTATGATAGGTGGCCAGGTGAGTGATGTCCCCCTGCAGAGAGTGAGACTGGATGCTGTGATGGGTGGCCAGATGAGAGATATCCACCTGCAGAGAGTGAGACTGGATGCTGTGAAGGGTGGCCAGATGAGAGAATTCTCCCTCCAGAGAGTGAGACTGGATTCTGTGATGGGTGGCCAGATGAGAGATGACCCCCTGCAGAGAGTGAGACTGGATGCTGTGATGGGTGGCCAGATGAGAGATGTCAATCTGCAGAGAGTGAGACTGGATGCTGTGATGGGTGGCCAGATGAGAGATGCCCCCCTGCAGAGAGTGAGACTGGATGCTGTGAAAGGTGGCCAGATGAGAGATGCCCACCTGCAGAGAGTGAGACTGGATGCTATGATAGGTGGCCAGATGAGAGATGCCCCCCTGCAGAGAGTGAGACGACTGGATGCTGTGAAGGGTGGCCAGATGAGAGATGCCCCCCTGCAGAGAGTGTGGCTGGATGCTGTGAAGGGTGGCCAGATGAGAGATGCCCCCTGCAGAGAGTGTGGCTGGATGCTGTGATGGGTGGCCAGATGAGAGATGCCCCCCTGCAGAGAGTGAGACTGGATGCTGTGAAGGGTGGCCAGATGAGAGCTGTCCCCCTCCAGAGAGTGAGACTGGATGCTGTGATGGGTGGCCAGATGAGAGCTGTCCCCCTCCAGAGAGTGAGACTGTATGCTGTGAAGGGTGGCCAGATGTGATGCTGTGATGGGTGGCCAGATGAGAGATGTCCCCCTGCAGAGAGTGAGACTGGATGCTGTGATGGGTGGCCAGATGAGAGACCCCCCCCTGCAGAGAGTGAGAGAGTATGCTGTGATGGGTGGCCAGATGAGAGACGCCCCCCTGCAGAGAGTGAGACTGGATGCTGTGATGGGTTGGCCAGATGAGAGATATCCACCTGCAGAGAGTGAGACTGGATGCTGTGAAGGGTGGCCAGATGAGAGGTGTCTCCCTCCAGAGAGTGAGGCTGGATGCTGTGATGGGTGGCCAGATGAGAGATGTCCCCCTGCAGAGAGTGAGACTGGATGCTGTGATGGGTGGCCAGATGAGAGATGTCCATCTGCAGAGAGTGAGACTGGATGCTGTAATGGGTGGCCAGATGAGAGATGCCCCCCTGCAGAGAGTGGGACTGGATGCTGTGAAAGGTGGCCAGATGAGAGATGCCCACCTGCAGAGAGTGAGACTGGATGCTGTGATAGGTGGCCAGATGAGAGATGCCCCCCTGCAGAGAGTGAGACTGGATGCTGTGAAGGGTGGCCAGATGAGAGATGCCCCCTGCAGAGAGTGTGGCTGGATGCTGTGAAGGGTGGCCAGATGAGAGATGCCCCCTGCAGAGAGTGTGGCTGGATGCTGTGATGGGTGGCCAGATGAGAGATGTCCCCCTGCAGAGAGTGAGACTGGATGCTGTGAAGGGTGGCCAGATGAGATCTGTCCCCCTCCAGAGAGTGGGACTGGATGCTGTGATGGGTGGCCAGATGAGAGATGTCCCCCTGCAGAGAGTGAGACTGGATGCTGTGATGGGTGGCCAGATGAGAGATGTCCATCTGCAGAGAGTGAGACTGGATGCTGTAATGGGTGGCCAGATGAGAGATGCCCCCCTGCAGAGAGTGGGACTGGATGCTGTGAAAGGTGGCCAGATGAGAGATGCCCACCTGCAGAGAGTGAGACTGGATGCTGTGATAGGTGGCCAGATGAGAGATGCCCCCCTGCAGAGAGTGAGACTGGATGCTGTGAAGGGTGGCCAGATGAGAGATGCCCCCTGCAGAGAGTGTGGCTGGATGCTGTGAAGGGTGGCCAGATGAGAGATGCCCCCTGCAGAGAGTGTGGCTGGATGCTGTGATGGGTGGCCAGATGAGAGATGTCCCCCTGCAGAGAGTGAGACTGGATGCTGTGAAGGGTGGCCAGATGAGATCTGTCCCCCTCCAGAGAGTGGGACTGGATGCTGTGATGGGTGGCCAGATGAGAGCTGTCCCCCTCCAGAGAGTGAGACTGGATGCTGTGAAGGGTGGCGAGATGAGAGCTGTCCCCCTCCAGAGAGTGAGACTGGATGCTGTGATGGGTGGCCAGATGAGAGCTGTCCCCCTCCAGAGAGTGAGACTGGATGCTGTGATGGGTGGCCAGATGAGAGATGTCTCCCTGCAGAGAGTGAGACTGGTTGCTGTGATGGGTGGCCAGATGAGACATGTCCCCTCCAGAGAGTGAGACTGGTTGCTGTGATGGGTGGCCAGATGAGACATGTCCCCCTCCAGAGAGTGAGACTGGATGCTGTGATGGGTGGCTGGTTGGTTGAGAGATGTCTTCCGGCTGAGGGTGCGATTGTGTGCTGTGATGGGTGGCCAGATGAGACATGTCCCCTCCAGAGAGTGAGACTGGATGCTGTGATGGGTGGCCAGATGAGATATGTGCCCCTGCAGAGAGTGAGACTGGATGCTGTGATGGGTGGCCAGATGAGAGATATCCACCTGCAGAGAGTGAGACTGGATGCTGTGAAGGGTGGCCAGATGAGAGATGTCTCCCTCCAGAGAGTGAGACTGGATGCTGTGATGGGTGGCCAGATGAGAAATGTCCCCCTGCAGAGAGTGAGACTGGATGCTATGATGGGTGGCCAGATGAGAGATGTCCATCTGCAGAGAGTGAGACTGGATGCTGTGATGGGTAGGCAGATGAGAGATGCCCCCTGCAGAGAGTGAGATCATATGCTGTGAGGGGGGGCCAGATGAGAGATGTCCCCCTGCAGAGAGTGAGACTGGATGCTATGATAGGTGGCCAGGTGAGTGATGTCCCCCTGCAGAGAGTGAGACTGGATGCTGTGATGGGTGGCCAGATTAGAGATATCCACCTGCAGAGAGTGAGACTGGATGCTGTGAAGGGTGGCCAGATGAGAAATGTCTCCCTCCAGAGAGTGAGACTGGATGCTGTGATGGGTGGCCAGATGAGAGATGTCCCCCTGCAGAGAGTGAGACTGGATGCTGTGATGGGTGGCCAGTTGAGAGATGTCCATCTGCAGAGAGTGAGACTGGATGCTGTGATGGGTGGCCAGGTGAGAGATGCCCCCCTGCAGAGAGTGAGACTGGATGCTGTGAAAGGTGGACAGATGAGAGATGCCCACCTGCATAGAGTGAGACTGGATGCTATGATAGGTGGCCAGATGAGAGATGCCCCCCTGCAGAGAGTGAGACTGGATGCTGTGAAGGGTGGCCAGATGAGAGATGCCCCCCTGCAGAGAGTGTGGCTGGATGCTGTGAAGGGTGGCCAGATGAGAGATGCCCCCTGCAGAGAGTGTGGCTGGATGCTGTGATGGGTGGCCAGATGAGAGATGCCCCCCCTGCAGAGAGTGAGACTGGATGCTGTGAAGGGTGGCCAGATGAGAGCTGTCCCCCTCCAGAGAGTGAGACTGGATGCTGTGATGGGTGGCCAGATGAGAGCTGTCCCCCTCCAGAGAGTGAGACTGGATGCTGTGAAGGGTGGCCAGATGAGAGCTGTCCCCCTCCAGAGAGTGAGACTGGATGCTGTGATGGGTGGCCAGATGAGAGCTGTCCCCCTCCAGAGAGTGAGACTGGATGCTGTGATGGGTGGCCAGATGAGAGATGTCCCTGGCAGAGAGTGAGACTGGATGCTGTGATGGGTGGCCAGATGAGAGATGTCCCCCTGCAGAGAGTGAGACTGGATGCTGTGATGGGTGGCCAGATGAGAGATGCCCCCTGCAGAGAGTGAGATCATATGCTGTGAGGGGTGGCCAGATGAGAGATGTCCCCCTGCAGATAGTGAGACTGGATGCTGTGATGGGTGGCCAGACGAGAGATGTCCCCCTGCAGAGAGTGAGACTGGATGCTGTGATGGGTGGCCAGATGAGAGATGTCCCCCTGCAGAGAGTGAGACTGGATGCTGTGATGGGTGGCCAGATGAGAGACCCCCCCCTGCAGAGAGTGAGAGAGTATGCTGTGATGGGTGGCCAGATGAGAGATGCCCCCCTGCAGAGAGTGAGACTGGATGCTGTGATGGGTGGCCAGACGAGAGAATTCCCCCTGCAGAGAGTGAGACTGGATGCTGTGCTGGGTGGCCAGATGAGACATGTCCCCTCCAGAGAGTGAGACTGCATGCTGTGATGGGTGGCCAGATGAGAGATATCCACCTGCAGAGAGTGAGACTGGATGCTGTGAAGGGTGGCCAGATGAGAGATGTCTCCCTCCAGAGAGTGAGACTGGATGCTGTGATGGGTGGCCAGATGAGAGATGTCCCCCTGCAGAGAGTGAGACTGGATGCTGTCATGGGTGGCCAGATGAGAGATGTCCATCTGCAGAGAGTGAGACTGGATGCTGTGATGGGTGGCCAGATGAGAGATGCCCCCCTGCAGAGAGTGAGACTGGATGCTGTGAAAGGTGGCCAGATGAGAGATGCCCACCTGAAGAGAGTGAGACTGGATGCTGTGATAGGTGGCCAGATGAGAGATGCCCCCCTGCAGAGAGTGAGACTGGATGCTGTGAAGGGTGGCCAGATGAGAGCTGTCCCCCTCCAGAGAGTGAGACTGGATGCTGTGATGGGTGGCCAGATGAGAGCTGTCCCCCTCCAGAGAGTGAGACTGTATGCTGTGAAGGGTGGCCAGATGTGATGCTGTGATGGGTGGCCAGATGAGAGATGTCCCCCTGCAGAGAGTGAGACTGGATGCTGTGATGGGTGGCCAGATGAGAGACCGCCCCCTGCAGAGAGTGAGAGAGTATGCTGTGATGGGTGGCCAGATGAGAGACGCCCCCCTGCAGAGAGTGAGACTGGATGCTGTGATGGGTTGGCCAGATGAGAGATATCCACCTGCAGAGAGTGAGACTGGATGCTGTGAAGGGTGGCCAGATGAGAGATGTCTCCCTCCAGAGAGTGAGACTGGATGCTGTGATGGGTGGCCAGATGAGAGATGTCCCCCTGCAGAGAGTGAGACTGGATGCTGTGATGGGTGGCCAGATGAGAGATGTCCATCTGCAGAGAGTGAGACTGGATGCTGTAATGGGTGGCCAGATGAGAGATGCCCCCCTGCAGAGAGTGGGACTGGATGCTGTGAAAGGTGGCCAGATGAGAGATGCCCACCTGCAGAGAGTGAGACTGGATGCTGTGATAGGTGGCCAGATGAGAGATGCCCCCCTGCAGAGAGTGAGACTGGATGCTGTGAAGGGTGGCCAGATGAGAGATGCCCCCCTGCAGAGAGTGTGGCTGGATGCTGTGAAGGGTGGCCAGATGAGAGATGCCCCCTGCAGAGAGTGTGGCTGGATGCTGTGATGGGTGGCCAGATGAGAGATGTCCCCCTGCAGAGAGTGAGACTGGATGCTGTGAAGGGTGGCCAGATGAGATCTGTCCCCCTCCAGAGAGTGGGACTGGATGCTGTGATGGGTGGCCAGATGAGAGCTGTCCCCCTCCAGAGAGTGAGACTGGATGCTGTGAAGGGTGGCGAGATGAGAGCTGTCCCCCTCCAGAGAGTGAGACTGGATGCTGTGATGGGTGGCCAGATGAGAGCTGTCCCCCTCCAGAGAGTGAGACTGGATGCTGTGATGGGTGGCCAGATGAGAGATGTCTCCCTGCAGAGAGTGAGACTGGTTGCTGTGATGGGTGGCCAGATGAGACATGTCCCCTCCAGAGAGTGAGACTGGTTGCTGTGATGGGTGGCCAGATGAGACATGTCCCCCTCCAGAGAGTGAGACTGGATGCTGTGATGGGTGGCTGGTTGGTTGAGAGATGTCTTCCGGCTGAGGGTGCGATTGTGTGCTGTGATGGGTGGCCAGATGAGACATGTCCCCTCCAGAGAGTGAGACTGGATGCTGTGATGGGTGGCCAGATGAGATATGTGCCCCTGCAGAGAGTGAGACTGGATGCTGTGATGGGTGGCCAGATGAGAGATATCCACCTGCAGAGAGTGAGACTGGATGCTGTGAAGGGTGGCCAGATGAGAGATGTCTCCCTCCAGAGAGTGAGACTGGATGCTGTGATGGGTGGCCAGATGAGAAATGTCCCCCTGCAGAGAGTGAGACTGGATGCTATGATGGGTGGCCAGATGAGAGATGTCTATCTGCAGAGAGTGAGACTGGATGCTGTGATGGGTAGGCAGATGAGAGATGCCCCCTGCAGAGAGTGAGATCATATGCTGTGAGGGGGGGCCAGATGAGAGATGTCCCCCTGCAGAGAGTGAGACTGGATGCTATGATAGGTGGCCAGGTGAGTGATGTCCCCCTGCAGAGAGTGAGACTGGATGCTGTGATGGGTGGCCAGATTAGAGATATCCACCTGCAGAGAGTGAGACTGGATGCTGTGAAGGGTGGCCAGATGAGAAATGTCTCCCTCCAGAGAGTGAGACTGGATGCTGTGATGGGTGGCCAGATGAGAGATGTCCCCCTGCAGAGAGTGAGACTGGATGCTGTGATGGGTGGCCAGTTGAGAGATGTCCATCTGCAGAGAGTGAGACTGGATGCTGTGATGGGTGGCCAGGTGAGAGATGCCCCCCTGCAGAGAGTGAGACTGGATGCTGTGAAAGGTGGACAGATGAGAGATGCCCACCTGCATAGAGTGAGACTGGATGCTATGATAGGTGGCCAGATGAGAGATGCCCCCCTGCAGAGAGTGAGACTGGATGCTGTGAAGGGTGGCCAGATGAGAGATGCCCCCCTGCAGAGAGTGTGGCTGGATGCTGTGAAGGGTGGCCAGATGAGAGATGCCCCCTGCAGAGAGTGTGGCTGGATGCTGTGATGGGTGGCCAGATGAGAGATGCCCCCCTGCAGAGAGTTAGACTGGATGCTGTGAAGGGTGGCCAGATGAGAGCTGTCCCCCTCCAGAGAGTGAGACTGGATGCTGTGATGGGTGGCCAGATGAGAGCTGTCCCCCTCCAGAGAGTGAGACTGGATGCTGTGAAGGGTGGCCAGATGAGAGCTGTCCCCCTCCAGAGAGTGAGACTGGATGCTGTGATGGGTGGCCAGATGAGAGCTGTCCCCCTCCAGAGAGTGAGACTGGATGCTGTGATGGGTGGCCAGATGAGAGATGTCCCTGGCAGAGAGTGAGACTGGATGCTGTGATGGGTGGCCAGATGAGAGATGTCCCCCTGCAGAGAGTGAGACTGGATGCTGTGATGGGTGGCCAGATGAGAGATGCCCCCTGCAGAGAGTGAGATCATATGCTGTGAGGGGTGGCCAGATGAGAGATGTCCCCCTGCAGATAGTGAGACTGGATGCTGTGATGGGTGGCCAGACGAGAGATGTCCCCCTGCAGAGAGTGAGACTGGATGCTGTGATGGGTGGCCAGATGAGAGATGTCCCCCTGCAGAGAGTGAGACTGGATGCTGTGATGGGTGGCCAGATGAGAGACCCCCCCTGCAGAGAGTGAGAGAGTATGCTGTGATGGATGGCCAGATGAGAGATGCCCCCCTGCAGAGAGTGAGACTGGATGCTGTGATGGGTGGCCAGATGAGAGAATTCCCCCTGCAGAGAGTGAGACTGGATGCTGTGCTGGGTGGCCAGATGAGACATGTCCCCTCCAGAGAGTGAGACTGCATGCTGTGATGGGTGGCCAGATGAGAGATATCCACCTGCAGAGAGTGAGACTGGATGCTGTGAAGGGTGGCCAGATGAGAGATGTCTCCCTCCAGAGAGTGAGACTGGATGCTGTGATGGGTGGCCAGATGAGAGATGTCCCCCTGCAGAGAGTGAGACTGGATGCTGTCATGGGTGGCCAGATGAGAGATGTCCATCTGCAGACAGTGAGACTGGATGCTGTGATGGGTGGCCAGATGAGAGATGCCCCCCTGCAGAGAGTGAGACTGGATGCTGTGAAAGGTGGCCAGATGAGAGATGCCCACCTGAAGAGAGTGAGACTGGATGCTGTGATAGGTGGCCAGATGAGAGATGCCCCCCTGCAGAGAGTGAGACTGGATGCTGTGAAGGGTGGCCAGATGAGAGATGCCCCCCTGCAGAGAGTGTGGCTGGATGCTGTGAAGGGTGGCCAGATGAGATCTGTCCCCCTCCAGAGAATGAGACTGAATGCTGTGATGGGTGGCCAGATGAGAGCTGTCCCCCTCCAGAGAGTGAGACTGGATGCTGTGAAGGGTGGCCAGATGAGAGCTGTCCCCCTCCAGAGCGTGAGACTGGATGCTGTGATGGGTGGCCAGATGAGAGCTGTCCCCCTCCAGAGAGCGAGACTGGATGCTGTGATGGGTGGCCAGACGAGAGATGCCCCCCTGCAGAGAGTGAGACTGGATGCTGTGATGGGTGGCCAGACGAGAGATGTCCCCGGCAGAGAGTGAGACTGGATGCTGTGATGGGTGGCCAGATGAGAGATGCCCCCTGCAGAGAGTGAGATCATATGCTGTGAGTGGTGGCCAGATGAGAGATGTCCCCCTGCAGAGAGTGAGACTGGATGCTGTGATGGGTGGCCAGATGAGAGATGTCCCCCTGCAGAGAGTGAGACTGGATGCTGTGATGGGTGGCCAGATGAGAGATGTCCCCCTGCAGAGAGTGAGACTGGATGCTGCGATGGGTGGCCAGATGAGAGATGTCCCCCTGCAGAGAGTGAGACTGGATGCTGTGATGGGTGGCCAGATGAGAGACCCCCCCCTGCAGAGAGTGAGAGAGTATGCTGTGATGGGTGGCCAGATGAGAGATGCCCCCCTGCAGAGAGTGAGACTGGATGCTGTGATGGGTGGCCAGACGAGAGAATTCCCCCTACAGAGAGTGTGGCCGGATGCTGTGAAGGGTGGCCAGATGAGAGATGCCCCCTGCAGAGAGTGTGGCTGGATGCTGTAATGGGTGGCCAGATGAGAGATGCCCCCTCCAGAGAGTGAGACTGGATGCTGTGATGGGTGGCCAGATGAGACATGTCCCCTTCAGAGAGTGAGACTGGATGCTGTGATGGGTGGCCAGATGAGAGATGCCCCCTGCAGAGAGTGAGACTGGATGCTGTGATGGGTGGCCAGATGAGAGCTGTCCCCCTCCAGAGAGTGAGACTGGATGCTGTGAAGGGTTGCCAGGTGAGAGCTGTCCCCCTCCAGAGAGTGAGACTGGATGCTGTGATGGGTGGCCAGATGAGAGCTGTCCCCCTCCAGAGAGTGAGACTGGATGCTGTGATGGGTGGCCAGACGAGAGATGCCCCCCTGCAGAGAGTGAGACTGGATGATGTGATGGGTGGCCAGATGAGAGATGTCCCCCTGCAGAGAGTGAGACTGGATGCTGTGATGGGTGGCCAGATGAGAGACCCCCCCCCTGCAGAGAGTGAGAGAGTATGCTGTGATGGGTGGCCAGATGAGAGATGCCCCCCTGCAGAGAGTGAGACTGGATGCTGTGATGGGTGGCCAGACGAGAGAATTCCTCCTACAGAGAGTGTGGCTGGATGCTGTGAAGGGTGGCCAGATGAGAGATGCCCCCTGCAGAGAGTGTGGCTGGATGCTGTAATGGGTGGCCAGATGAGAGATGCCCCCTCCAGAGAGTGAGACTGGATGCTGTGATGGGTGGCCAGATGAGACATGTCCCCTTCAGAGAGTGATTCTGGATGCTGTGATGGATGGCCAGATGAGAGATGCCCCCTGCAGAGAGTGAGACTGGATGCTGTGATGGGTGGCCAGATGAGAGCTGTCCCCCTCCAGAGAGTGAGACTGGATTCTGTGAAGGGTGGCCAGATGAGAGCTGTCCCCCTCCAGAGAGTGAGACTGGATGCTGTGATGGGTGGCCAGATGAGAGCTGTCCCCCTCCAGAGAGTGAGACTGGATGCTGTGATGGGTGGCCAGACGAGAGATGCCCCCCTGCAGAGAGTGAGACTGGATGCTGTGATGGGTGGCCAGATGAGAGCTGTCCCCCTCCAGAGAGTGAGACTGGATGCTGTGAAGGGTGGCCAGATGAGAGCTGTCCCCCTCCAGAGAGTGAGACTGGATGCTGTGATGGGTGGCCAGATGAGAGCTGTCCCCCTCCAGAGAGTGAGACTGGATGCTGTGATGGGTGGCCAGACGAGAGATGCCCCCCTGCAGAGAGTGAGACTGGATGCTGTGATGGGTGGCCAGATGAGAGATGTCCCCGGCAGAGAGTGAGACTGGATGCTGTGATGGGTGGCCAGATGAGAGATGTCCCCCTGCAGAGAGTGAGACTGGATGCTGTGATGGGTGGCCAGATGAGAGATGCCCCCTACAGAGAGTGAGATCATATGCTGTGAGGGGTGGCCAGATGAGAGATGTCCCCCTGCAGAGAGTGAGACTGGATGCTGTGATGGGTGGCCAGATGAGAGATGTCCCCCTGTAGAGAGTGAGACTGGATGCTGTGATGGGTGGCCAGATGAGAGATGTCCCCCTGCAGAGAGTGAGACTGGATGCTGTGATGGGTGGCCAGATGAGAGACCCCCCCTGCAGAGAGTGAGAGAGTATGCTGTGATGGGTGGCCAGACGAGAGAATTCCCCCTACAGAGAGTGTGGCTGGATGCTGTGAAGGCTGGCCAGATGAGAGATGCCCCCTGCAGAGAGTGTGGCTGGATGCTGTAATGGGTGGCCAGATGAGAGATGCCCCCTCCAGAGAGTGAGACTGGATGCTGTGATGGGTGGCCAGATGAGACATGTCCCCTTCAGAGAGTGAGACTGGATGCTGTGATGGGTGGCCAGATGAGAGATGCCCCCTGCAGAGAGTGAGACTGGATGCTGTGATGGGTGGCCAGATGAGAGATGTCCCTGGCAGAGAGTGAGACTGGATGCTGTGATGGGTGGCCAGATGAGAGATGTCCCCCTGCAGAGAGTGAGACTGGATGCTGTGATGGGTGGCCAGATGAGAGATGCCCCCTGCAGAGAGTGAGATCATATGCTGTGATGGGTGGCCAGATGAGAGATGTCCCCCTGCAGATAGTGAGACTGGATGCTGTGATGGGTGGCCAGACGAGAGATGTCCCCCTGCAGAGAGTGAGACTGGATGCTGTGATGGGTGGCCAGATGAGAGATGTCCCCCTGCAGAGAGTGAGACTGGATGCTGTGATGGGTGGCCAGATGAGAGACCCCCCCCCTGCAGAGAGTGAGAGAGTATGCTGTGATGGGTGGCCAGATGAGAGATGCCCCCCTGCAGAGAGTGAGACTGGATGCTGTGATGGGTGGCCAGACGAGAGAATTCCCCCTGCAGAGAGTGAGACTGGATGCTGTGCTGGGTGGCCAGATGAGACATGTCCCCTCCAGAGAGTGAGACTGGATGCTCTGATGGGTGGCCAGATGAGAGATGTCTCCCTCCAGAGAGTGAGACTGGATGCTGTGATGGGTGGCCAGATGAGAGATATCCACCTGCAGAGAGTGAGACTGGATGCTGTGAAGGGTGGTCAGATGAGAGATGTCTCCCTCCAGAGAGTGAGACTGGATGCTGTGATGGGTGGCCAGATGAGAGATGTCCCCCTGCAGAGAGTGAGACTGGATGCTGTGATGGGTGGCCAGATGAGAGATGTCCATCTGCAGAGAGTGAGACTGGATGCTGTGATGGGTGGCCAGATGAGAGATGCCCCCCTGCAGAGAGTGAGACTGGATGCTGTGAAACGTGGCCAGATGAGAGATGCCCACCTGCAGAGAGTGAGACTGGATGCTGTGATAGGTGGCCAGATGAGAGATGCCCCCCTGCAGAGAGTGAGACTGGATGCTGTGAAGGGTGGCCAGATGAGAGATGCCCCCCGGCAGAGAGTGTGGCTGGATGCTGTGAAGGGTGGCCAGATGAGATCTGTCCCCCTCCAGAGAGTGAGACTGAATGCTGTGATGGGTGGCCAGATGAGAGCTGTCCCCCTCCAGAGAGTGAGACTGGATGCTGTGAAGGGTGGCCAGGTGAGAGCTGTCCCCCTCCAGAGAGTGAGACTGGATGCTGTGATGGGTGGCCAGATGAGAGCTGTCCCCCTCCAGAGAGTGAGACTGGATGCTCTGATGGGTGGCCAGACGAGAGATGCCCCCCTGCAGAGAGTGAGACTGGATGCTGTGATGGGTGGCCAGATGAGAGATGTCCCCGGCAGAGAGTGAGACTGGATGCTGTGATGGGTGGCCAGATGAGAGATGCCCCCTGCAGAGAGTGAGATCATATGCTGTGAGGGGTGGCCAGATGAGAGATGTCCCCCTGCAGAGAGTGAGACTGGATGCTGTGATGGGTGGCCAGATGAGAGAGGTCCCCCTGCAGAGAGTGAGACTGGATGCTGTGATGGGTGGCCAGATGAGAGATGTCCCCCTGCAGAGGGTGAGACTGGATGCTGCGATGGGTGGCCAGATGAGAGATGTCCCCCTGCAGAGAGTGAGACTGGATGCTGTGATGGGTGGCCAGATGAGAGACCCCCCCCCTGCAGAGAGTGAGAGAGTATGCTGTGATGGGTGGCCAGATGAGAGATGCCCCCCTGCAGAGAGTGAGACTGGATGCTGTGATGGATGGCCAGACGAGAGAATTCCCCCTACAGAGAGTGTGGCCGGATGCTGTGAAGGGTGGCCAGATGAGAGATGCCCCCTGCAGAGAGTGTGGCTGGATGCTGTAATGGGTGGCCAGATGAGAGATGCCCCCTCCAGAGAGTGAGACTGGATGCTGTGATGGGTGGCCAGATGAGACATGTCCCCTTCAGAGAGTGAGACTGGATGCTGTGATGGGTGGCCAGATGAGAGATGCCCCCTGCAGAGAGTGAGACTGGATGCTGTGATGGGTGGCCAGATGAGAGCTGTCCCCCTCCAGAGAGTGAGACTGGATGCTGTGAAGGGTTGCCAGATGAGAGCTGTCCCCCTCCAGAGAGTGAGACTGGATGCTGTGATGGGTGGCCAGATGAGAGCTGTCCCCCTCCAGAGAGTGAGACTGGATGCTGTGATGGGTGGCCAGACGAGAGATGCCCCCTGCAGAGAGTGAGACTGGATGATGTGATGGGTGGCCAGATGAGAGATGTCCCCCTGCAGAGAGTGAGACTGGATGCTGTGATGGGTGGCCAGATGAGAGACCCCCCCCTGCAGAGAGTGAGAGAGTATGCTGTGATGGGTGGCCAGATGAGAGATGCCCCCCTGCAGAGAGTGAGACTGGATGCTGTGATGGGTGGCCAGACGAGAGAATTCCTCCTACAGAGAGTGTGGCTGGATGCTGTGAAGGGTGGCCAGATGAGAGATGCCCCCTCCAGAGAGTGAGACTGGATGCTGTGAAGGGTGGCCAGATGAGAGCTGTCCCCCTCCAGAGAGTGAGACTGGATGCTGTGATGGGTGGCCAGATGAGAGCTGTCCCCCTCCAGAGAGTGAGACTGGATGCTGTGATGGGTGGCCAGACGAGAGATGCCCCCCTGCAGAGAGTGAGACTGGATGCTGTGATGGGTGGCCAGACGAGAGCTGTCCCCCTCCAGAGAGTGAGACTGGATGCTGTGAAGGGTGGCCAGATGAGAGCTGTCCCCCTCCAGAGAGTGAGACTGGATGCTGTGATGGGTGGCCAGATGAGAGCTGTCCCCCTCCAGAGAGTGAGACTGGATGCTGTGATGGGTGGCCAGACGAGAGATGCCCCCCTGCAGAGAGTGAGACTGGATGCTGTGATGGGTGGCCAGATGAGAGATGTCCCCGGCAGAGATTTAGACTGGATGCTGTGATGGGTGGCCAGATGAGAGATGTCCCCCTGCAGAGAGTGAAACTGGATGCTGTGATGGGTGGCCAGATGAGAGATGCCCCCTACAGAGAGTGAGATCATATGCTGTGAGGGGTGGCCAGATGAGAGATGTCCCCCTGCAGAGAGTGAGACTGGATGCTGTGATGGGTGGCCAGATGAGAGATGTCCCCCTGCAGAGAGTGAGACTGGATGCTGTGATGGGTGGCCAGATGAGAGACCCCCTCTGCAGAGAGTGAGAGAGTATGCTGTGATGGGTGGCCAGACGAGAGAATTCCCCCTACAGAGAGTGTGGCTGGATGCTGTGAAGGGTGGCCAGATGAGAGATGCCCCCTGCAGAGAGTGTGGCTGGATGCTGTAGTGGGTGGCCAGATGAGAGATGCCCCCTCCAGAGAGTGAGACTGGATGCTGTGATGGGTGGCCAGATGAGACATGTCCCCTTCAGAGAGTGAGACTGGATGCTGTGATGGTTGGCCAGATGAGAGATGCCCCCTGCAGAGAGTGAGACTGGATGCTGTGATGGGTGGCCAGATGAGAGATGCCCCCCTGCAGAGAGTGAGACTGGATGCTGTGAAGGGTGGCCAGATGAGAGATGCCCCCCTGCAGAGAGTGAGGCTGGATGCTGTGATGGGTGGCCAGATGAGAGATGCCCCCCTGCAGAGAGTGAGACTGGATGCTGTGATGGGTGGCCAGATGAGAGACCCCCCCTGCAGAGAGTGAGAGAGTATGCTGTGATGGGTGGCCAGATGAGAGATGCCCCCCTCCAGAGAGTGAGACTCGATGCTGTGATGGGTGGCCAGATGAGAGATGCCCCCCTGCAGAGAGTGAGACTGGATGCTGTGATGGGTGGCCAGACGAGAGATGTCCCCCTGCAGAGAGTGTGACTGGATGCTGTGGTGGGTGGCCAGATGAGAGATGTCCCCTCCGGAGAGTGAGACTGGGTGCTGTGGTGGGTGGCCAGACGAGACATGTCCCCTCCAGAGAGTGAGACTGGTTGCTGTGATGGGTGGCCAGATGAGAGATGTCCCCTCCAGAGAGTGAGACTGGATGCTGTGATGGGTGGCCAGATGAGAGATGTCTCCCTGCAGAGAGTGAGACTGGTTGCTGTGATGGGTGGCCAGATGAGACATGTCCCCTCCAGAGAGTGAGACTGGTTGCTGTGATGGGTGGCCAGATGAGACATGTCCCCCTCCAGAGAGTGAGACCGGATGCTGTGATGGTTGGCTGGTTGGTTGAGAGATGTCTTCCGGCTGAGGGTGCGATTGTGTGCTGTGATGGGTGGCCAGATGAGACATGTCCCCTCCAGAGAGTGAGACTGGATGCTGTGATGGGTGGCCAGATGAGAGATGTGCCCCTGCAGAGAGTGAGACTAGATGCTGTGATGGGTGGCCAGATGAGAGATGTCCATCTGCAGAGAGTGAGACTGGATGCTGTGATGGGTGGCCAGATGAGAGATGTCCCCCTGCAGAGAGTGAGACTGGTTGCTGTGATGGGTGGCCAGACGAGAGATGTCCCCCTGCAGAGAGTGAGACTGGGTGCTGTGATGGGTGGCCAGACGAGAGATGTCCCCCTGCAGAGAGTGAGACAGCAGGCGGGGAAGGACTACCACAAGAGTGACGTCCTTCTGTAGATAATCAGATAATCTGTTCATTTTAGATTTACATCATTGCTCACCTGAATAGTAGAGGGAGAACCTGAGTCATTGGTATGTACACCTCTGCCTCTACACAATAGATTATACTCTCAGTTGCCATGCAGTGTAGACTCTCAGTCGCCATGCAGTCGGGACTCTCAGTCGCCATGCAGTCGGGACTCTGTGGCCATGCAGCGGGACTCTCAGTGGCCATGCAGTGGGGACTCTCAGTTGCCATGCTGTCAGGACTCTCAGTGGCCATGCTGTCAGGACTCTCAGTTTCCATGCAGTGTGACTTAGTGTTCAAGCAGTGGGACTCTCAGTGTCCAAGCAGTCGGGCTCTCAGTTGCATGCAGAGGGACTCTCTGCGTCCATACACTGGGACTCTCAGCATCCATGCGGTGGGGATTTTCAGTGTCTATGCAGTGGGAAGTTTCAGTTGCCATGCATTGGGGACTCTCAGTTGCCATGCAGTGGGGACTCTCAGTGTCCATGCGGTGTGGAATCTCAGTATCCATGCAGTGTGGACTCTCAGTGGACATGCAGTGGAGCCTCTCAGTGGCCATGCAGTGGAGACTCTCAGTGGCCATGCAGTGGAGACTCTCAGTGGCAATGCAGCGGGGACTCTCAGTGGCCATGCAGCGGGGTCTCTCACTGGCCATGCCATGGACACTCTCAGTGGCCATGCAGTGGGGACTCTCAGTGGCCATGCAATGGGGACTCTCCGTGTCAATGCAGTGTGACTCTCTGTGTCCATGCAGTGGACATACTCAGTAGCCATTCTGTGGAGACTCTCAGTGGCCATGCAGTGAACAGTCTCAGTGTCCATGCAGTGGGACCCCAAGTGTCCATGCAGTGGGACTCTCAGTAGCCATGCAGTGGGGACTCTCAGTTGCCGTGCAGTGGGGAGTCTCATTTGCCATGCAGTGGGGACTCTCAGTTGCCATGCAGTGGAGAGACTCAGTGGCCATGCAGTGAACAGTCTCAGTGTCCATGCAGTGGGACCCCAAGTGTCCATGCAGTGGGACTCTCAGTAGCCATGCATTGGGGACTCTCAGTTGCCGTGCAGTGGGGACTCTCGGTTGCCATGCAGTGGTGACTCTCAGTTGCGTGCAGTGGGCAGACTCATGATGCAAGAAACACTTCGAATTATACAGGGGGTTGTGGGGAGGGGTTTGGGGTAGGGGTACTAGTGAAGGGCACGGTGGGGTGGACCCTCCCCAAATTAAAAAAAAAAAAAAAATTGAAGTGATTTTTCGAAGTAATTACCGTTGGAAAAATGACAAGTAACCGCCTGATGAGGATGAAACTGTGATATAGTTGTCCGTAGCCTCGAGAATTGTCTGTTTTGGGGTGAAAAAGCTATGTCTAAAATAGCACATCCCTATAAGTCGGAGACAATGTTCTACCACTACAGTGGGTCAAGAGCTGAGTTTATAGTACTTCTAGGCACTGCAATGAGTGTGCGCACAGCAGGCCTCAGACATCTCAGGATTTTTGATTTTCAAATTCCGACATGTCTGAATGGTGCCTTGACGGTGAGGAGGCCAGACGCATCAGAGGCTTCTGGCTGTGTGCTCACCTGTAAGGCGTGACATGCGCGTTCCCAGGATGCAACATTGGATGAATCTTTAGGGCTCCAAGAAGTACAAGTGGAGGATTTCAGACCATCAATTCAATGTTACTTCAGGCTGCCATGGAACACTCATGCTCCAGCTCCATGGTGAGGGCAATGGCAGGGCAGAAAGAGAGATAGAAGCGAGACAGATGTATTCATACACTTGCTCCTCTGCTGACGCGTCCCACACCCCCAATACCTGGCTTCTTTTATCGCTCGTCCAGCTTTCCCCGAAGAGCATTGATCTTCAACCCTCGTCAATCTCTCTGCGCCTCCTTCATCCAGTGCCTTCTCTCTGCTCGAGCCCCAGCCCTGGAACTCTATAGCCACCGCTATTAAAAGCACCCTTCAATACTCAAGCACAGTGCTTTAAATGGGGTAAGACATTGAGGGGGGACCCTATTTGGGGGGGGTGGCTTCCATGGTAGGCGTGTTCTGAAAACCATTGTAAGTGTGGTCTCTGTACAGACACACGCAGTGCAGTTGACGAAACTCTGCCGCGTGTGGATTAATAAAGGGGGCGGACCACATGAGCGGCAGTGCTCCCGAGGAGCCCGGACAGAGGGCATCGTGTCCAGTGTGCTCTGTTGGCTGGGGGGCTCACAGGGTGGCACATCACCACATTGGCGAAGAGGTCGCTCTGATGCATGGACCCACAGGTCCAATGCAGCAGTGAATTTTTTTTAGCGCTGCTCGTTAGTTTCATGCTGCTGGGTCGTCGTGCACAACGCAGACGCCGCCATATAGGACAACACGTGGCAAAGATTGCGGCTCCCTCGTGGAGTGCTTCTGCGCCTCCCATAAATATTTGGAAAACCCACATTTTATGCCTGGGGTTGCCAGAGCCAGTACAGAGACAAATGAAGAAACAAGTTGGGGATGGGAGCGAAGCCTTGGGCTGAGATACAGTTGACAATAGTACACTATTGTTGGTTATTGCAAGAGAAAAATAAGAATAAAGATAAGACTAGGAAAAACGAGGAAGCCAAGTTAGTTCAGAAAAATGGTCTACATTTGCCATAGAAAGGGTAGTATTGACAAGTGGAGAAGGATTTGGAATGCAGGAAGCAACAGGTGCATCGCAGGTGAGTAATCAGCGCTGGATGGATCAAGGTGGATATGGGTTTGTGTCACGAGGCAGAGGTATAGGCTATAGAGGAGGAGGAGGTGTATTCCAAAATAATCAAGGTGTGTTTCAGAATACACAGAATGGCAATCAGTGTACCCAGGTAGGATATAACCAAGGGGGACTTGTCAGACGGGAACCCCCAGTATGTTGGACTTGTGGGATGACAGGGCACATTGCACATGTATGTGGAAGCCAAGAGAATGTCCACATTGGCCAATTTTCAAGAGGGGGAGAGCTTATCCTCCAACACATAGCACACAAACTAGACAATGGTTTACCCAAGATCACACATTTTTATCCGACACAAGCGCTGTGAGTACAGCAGGTACACCAACAAGAGTGAGTGCAAATGAATCCACCACAAGGGCAGTCGCAACAAGCGCCCATGCAGACACATCAGTATGCAAACACAGGAAAAATATTGACACCCTGAATAGGAGGTGTCACCGTGGTATGAGGAAAAACCTTTCACAGGGGCGGGGATGAGCCTGTACCAACAATAGGACAGCTCACAGTTTGACACCAGACCCCCCAAGTGGAACCAAGGGTCGATGTGAAGATAGGAGGCAAATCCTTTTCTTGTTGACACTGGAGCAACTCATTTGTGTATATGAGAAGGAAAATATCCACTGTCAGGAATTGCCATGAATGCTCAAGGGTTCTCTGGAGCTACGAGTCGAGTTCCTTTTACTAATGAATTACCAATCTCTAGAGGAGAAAGTGGCATGCCTGTTCCTTCGTTATATTCACGACAGACACCAGTTAACATTTTAGGAATAGATTTGGTGACAAAACTAAACATGACAATTTCATTCACTAATCAAGGAAAAGTGTGTTCTACTCCAGGAATACACTATTTAAACGTGGGCAAATTTATACTGGCGTTCACAGGGCAAGTGGCTCTGCAAGGCGTTTCAGTAGATCCAGAGATTTTTCTATATGGAGTGAGCATTCTATTGACATGGCTACCTTGCTTGGTGGGAAAAATTATGAGGATACCTGATGAGGTTTTGTTTAGCAAAAACAAAGAGGTGATGGCAGGAAGGTTTAGACTTAATCTTAACCACTGGCAATGCTCTGGGCAACCCTCCAGACCACAGTTCTTCGCCTGCCAAGCCATTACAGAAGGGAAAGACCATATGCAAATCAGGCTTGGCCCCACCCCAAGAGGGGCAGTCCAGCCCGAACTGCTAGGCCACATCCCTTCTGCACGAGACCACAAGCATCCCCAAACATGTTTCGCCCTTGTTGGGGCTCATCAGTGAGGAGTAGCCTGGGTCTCAGACCATGAATACCTATGGACGAAGAGGGGGGCAGCCTATCCCTATAGAATTAGAAGCAGCCATAGTATGAAGGGAAATGGAAATGCTCAAAGGAGTAGATGATGAAGGCAGACCATGGAGAATAGTAATAGCTCTCGAGGAAGGGTACAGATTAATTGACATAACTGATAATGACATGTTCAGGGAAGACCAAACAGATGATGAAGTGGTGTTCTTTATGAGGATAAAAATAGAAAAGGGGGAAGTCCCACAGCAAATGGTGATAATGCAGCAGCGTCCAGCATTTTTTCAGAAGACTTGGAGAAGGTGCCAAAATCCTTTGAACCACAGGCCCTTATGACATAGGTTTATTAAAGGGAATAGAGGAAGTTAAAATAAAGCTGAAGTCAGGGGTGATTTTACCTCAAGAAAACCGTGCCCCCTGCCTCGAGAGGCTGATGAAGGTATATTTGAGACCATTTCAGCAATGATGAAACAAGGGATTCTGGTGCCATTGAAATAATTGTGTAATAACGCAGTGTATCCTATCAATAAATCTAAAGGAGGGTCGTGGGGATTTATACAAGATATGAGACCGATCAACCAGATTTTAAATGCAGAGTTTCTTCAGTTCCTAACCCAGTGATGATACTATGCAGTATCCCGATAGAAGCTCGATATTTCATGGTGATTGATTTGAAATATGCATTTTTCTCGATTCCGTTGCACAAAGACTCACAAGACTTGACTTACTTTAGGTTCTGCCAAACTCAGCTCCCCCAGGGGTACTGTGCGTCCTACAGATGGACTTAGGCAATAAGAGTGCGTTGACAAAATACGATGACATTTTAATTTGTAGCACCACGGAAGATGAGTGCAGACAAGATTATATTCAGTTGATGACTATTCTAGCAGACAAGGGATATAAGGTCGACAAGGAGAAGTTACAATACTGCCAAGAAGAGGTGTTATAAATAGGGCAGCTGATTTTACATGAAGGAAAGATGGTGACACCTGAAAGAGCTGAGGCAATTATGAGAACCTCAAAGCCAAATACAGTGAAACAGATGCAACATATTTTGGGGTTATGCAATGTGTTAGAGCCTGGGTGTTTGATTACAGTACATACACACAACCCCTTTGCAAGCTTTGAAGAAAGCACAAGTGGATAAAGTAAAAATAGAATGGACTGAAGAAATGGAGGACATGTTTGAGGAGCTGAAAAAAGCATTTGTACAGGCCAGTTTTAGGAATTCCCAATTATGCTGAGGAATTTTATATGTTTTTGCACACAAATGGGACAGTCATGACAGCAGTGCTGATGCAAAGAACTTCATTGGGGCACAAGCCTTTAGCGTATTACAGCAGGATTTTAGACCCAGTTATGAGAGGACATTTTCCTTGCGAACAAGCTTTGGCTGCTGCCGCATTCGCAATTGTGAAGCCTACAAGTATTGTTATGCGCTGCTCTATGACTCTCTTCATGGAGCATGCTCTATTTGCCATTTTAGAGAAACCCAAAGGCACGTTGACATCCCAAAGAGCTTCATCCTATGTGGAAATGATTTCTAATCCAATGATTAGGACTGTAATTTGTAAAATTGGGAATCCTGCCATGTTTATAGCTGAGCCAATAGAAGAAGGTGATCATGTGCATGACTGTGCTAATTATGTTGAATTTTATGATGATATACGTAGAGTGAAGGAGAATTCTTTTGCAGGAGGGGAAATTCTCTTTATTGATAGTGCTTTGAAAATTGATCAGACTAGTAGGGAAAGGCATTTAGGTGCCGCGTTAGTGAGACACAGATTAAATGGAGAATTGGAAGTTGTAGCAAGTGCAGGGCTACCGTCTCACTTTTGAGCGCAAGTAGCAGAATTAGTAGCGTTTATTGTCACGCTCGAGAAACAAAAATGGCAGGAAGTGATGGTGTACAGTGACTCCACCTACGTGATGTCAACCGTACACACAGGATTAGCGCTTTGGAAAAGGAGGGGCTACCTCCATGCGGACAGCACTCTGGTGCAGCATGCATCCTTATTGGACAGGCTTAGTAAGGCACTCAAATTTCTAGTTACCACAGCGGTTGTTAAATGCGCATACATACTAAGTGAACAGATTTGATCTCTTACAGGAACAAAGCTGCAGATGAAGAAGCCAAAAGGGATGCATATTTCCCAGATATTTCAAGTTTTGACACAGTGTATTAAAGAAAAAGTAGTCACAACCATGTTAATGCAAGAAGGATTTAAAACGTTGCTGATAACTGAACTAATGGAGATTCAAGGGCGTGCACCACAGGAAGAGCAGGAATTGTGTTCTTTATTCCCCACAGAAGCATTATGGTGACAAGATAGCACTGGAATGCCAGTGATGTTAGAAGCATTATTAAAGGTCACGCTTGACCAGCTGCATTACCCTGTGAATGTAACTTGGGAGAGTTTTGCTGCTACAATTACAGAAGACTGGTTCATTCTGAATTTGTCAGAGCATGTTGCACTATTTAGGGTAAACTGCATCGGGTGTCAAATGTTTACTGCTGGGTATACACCGAGAAAAATTAGAGGGGTAATACCTCGACCTAATGGTCCATTCCAGCATTTACATATTGACTATGTTGATATGTTGCAAGTATGTAATGGATATAGGTATCTATTAGTGGTGATGTGTCCCTTCTCTAGGTGGATCAAGACAGGTATGTGTACACACTCTGATGCCACTTGCGCCACAAAGCTTTTAGTACAGAATGTTTTTCGAGATAGGGTCTGTGTGAAGTGCTGGGATCCAACATTGGGCCAAATTTTGTTAATGGGCTATTTCAACAAATAGGGCTACTATTGAATATAAAGCACACGTTTGCGTCTGCTTATCACCCAAAAGTGAAGAGAATATGTGAAGGACTCAACTGCCTGCTTAAAGAAAGGATTGCCAAGATTAAATTGACTTTGAAGAAGGAATGGCTATGTAGCCTACCCCTAGCTATACATGCCCTTCGGAATCAGCGAGGTTCAGACCATCACCTAACCCCTCATGAGCTAGTGACAGCGCAGTGAATGAGAACACCCCTTACACCTCCATCTAGGAGTAGGAGTGATGTCCAGAGTGAAGCTAAAACATTAAGTGATGAATTGCATGACTAGCTCACATGTACGACCTCTGGCATTTCTCTCATTTCAGATCAACTTAAGCACCAGGAGGGTTGGTCTCAGAACAGAGATGAAGACAACTGAACAACCAGCCCAACTGAACTTTTATCAACACCCAAGTTGTATGTTGGTGATCTAGTGCTTATTAAGAATTTTAATAGAAAGTGTCATGAGCCATATTTTAATGGCCCCTTCTGTGTTGAATATATAACCCCTTCAGCTGTGAAAGTCCAATGGAGATGAGCTTGGTTTCACTTAGGAGCTGGAAAAGTCTACAAAGGTGAGACCCTCCCTCCTACCATGGCTGATCAAGAAGCAAGACAAAGAGAAGAATGTCAGCGTGTGCAGGCTCGATCGATAAGAAGGATGATAAAGCAACGACTAGTAAATGAGATAGTTTTAGCTAGGACTAGACAGGGGTTCGAATGAGAACGCCCCTCACACCTCCATATAGAAGTAAAAGTGATGCCCAGTGTAGCTAAAACTTTAGATGATGGGATGCACAACTATTTGACAATTATGACCTGTAGCATTTCTCTCATTTCAGATCAAGTCAAGCAAGAGGGGGGGTTGGTCTCAGAACACAGAAGAAAACAATTCAACAACCAACCCGATTCAACTACTATTGGCACCTGAATTATATGTTGGAGTACTGGTTCTCGTTAAGAACTTTACTAGAAAGCAGTCCCTTTGGTGTTGAGAATATAACCCCTTCAGCTGTAAAGGTCCAAGGAAGACCAGCTTGGCTTCACCTGGGTGACGTAAAAGCCTATAAAGGTGAGACCCACCCTCCCACCGTTGCTAATCCAGAAGCAAGACAAGAAGAAGAATTTCAGCAAGTGCAGACTTGATCGATGACAAAGAAGAAGGACGATAAATCAACTAGCTGTTAATGCAGATTTTTGCATTTGAACTGAAAGTCAGTGGACAATTCTTATAGATATATATTTTTTTATTAAAGCATTCAGCGTAAAAAATATAAACTTTTGCTTTTAAAAGAAAATTTCCCAATCTCTCAACACAAGCCAAACAGTTCCTGCTTTTTCTTTTCTTTCATCAGTTGGTACAAATGCTCATTGTCAGTTTATCTTTTAGGTTCTTGTTTGGCTATGTGTTTCACTTTTTCCTAACGGGACTACTTTAGAACAGTTCCATTATTCTGTTGTTCTGGATCTTTGTCTTTAAGATTGATCCAGTCTCTTTAGCATTGTTTCCAGAAACATTCCCAGGCCTCTTGTAGTCCTTTCGATTTGGTTCATCGTACAGAGCTGACCACCATAGGTCTGGGTCTAGATCACATGTTGGCATTAGTATTGGTTGTAATAGATTTCCTCTTTCTGTACGCAATTCTGGACAAAACAAAATTAGATGCTGTGTAGATTCTTCATCTTATTTGCACAGTCGACATCCTTTTTCCTTTACCAGGCCATATTTCAACAAGTTGGTTTTTGTTCTCAAAATATTCAATCAAAAATGTAAGATTAGATCTTTGTGGTTCTGATTTGCACTCTTTTCTAGATATCCTGCCAAACTCTGTGAAAATCTAGTGATCTTGGTTGACAAAGTATGAAAATCCGAGGCTGCACACGCACTTTCTGTTTCTGACCAGTAAACAGACAGCAGGAGTGTTTTCACTTTCCTTGCGTGTTTGCACACGGCTTCAGTTGATACGCTCAAGTTTTGCAATATTTCATTGTATTTTTTCTTCCATTCAACTAGTGGCCAGAATGGCATTTTTTCTGTTTCCGTTTTCAAAATTGTGCATTGTGGTGGACAATTGGATGAGATTATCTTTCTGAAGGTAGCAAGAGCTTTCCAGACAATTCGAACCTGCATTGAATGCTATCCCAGTTTGTGTCGTATTATGCTCATTGGTACACAAGTCGGGATTCTCAAATTTTTCCATCAAAACCTGGCCTCGAGCCATGTCCCAGATTTCCCACGGGATTCTCAGTGCTGTCTCACCTTCGTATTTAATAGTTGGAATTACTTTCGTATTGTAAAATTCTATAATCGGTTGTATTGAGAATTTGCAAAATGTGCTTTTCAGTATTAATGCCTGTGCTGTTAGTTGGTCCGTTTTATGCTGAAGATGGTCAATCCAGGGCTGGTCTCTCCAATCGGCGCTTATAATTGCCCCCAAATACTTTGTGCTTTTCACTATTGTTTTTGCTTTTTTGTCTATATGCCATGTGAAAGCTTTTTTTGTCATTGGGCCTGGCTTTTTCATTATCATTATTGCCGATTTCTCTGGGTTGATTTTCTGCTTGTTTTCTTCAACAAATGTGTTTAAAGCTTCCAACTTTCTCTATAAACCGATTGCGGTTTTATCTAACACAATTAGGTAATCTGCATATAGGAGATGACCTATTGTGGTTTTGCCTATTTTCGGCGAGCATGCTCTCAAAGGTTCCAAACAATCTTTCACTTCCAAGATATAAAAATTGTAAAGTATAGACGCTAAAGGGCAGCCTTGTTTTAGCCCTCTCTTTGTGAGGATTGCCTGGGATAAATTTCCTTTTTGGTCCAATCTCACTCGCATATCGATGTATTTGTGTGGAGTGCTTTGATGGCTGTTATCAGATCTGACAGGCAGCCTTTCTCTTTCATCTTAGACCATGGTATTTGTTGATCAACTCTATCGAAAGCTGCAGCCATGTCTATTGAAGCAAGAAACAGTTTTTTGATTTTCTTGAATGGTTTTCGCTTTTAGTAGATTGAGAATTAATAGATTTAAGCTGCAATCTACATTTTCAACAAACCCAGCTTGCCTATGATCATAGTTCTCTGAGCTTGTTATCCATTCTTTTATTCTTTTTAAGAGTATGCCAGCAAAATTTTACCAATCACGTCCAAAAGAGATATCGGGCAGTAGTTCTCAGGACACGCCTTGCCTCCTTTTTTGTGTATGGGAATGGTTATCGATGTTGTCCATGATTCTGGTATCTGTCCTCTATTTACAATTCTTGTAAAGAGTACTAGACACATGTCTGCCTATACTTCTGGGGCTTGCTTTAGTAATTTGTTTGTCAGGCCATTGGGCCGTGGTGCTCTCGAGGTACTTGCTTTTGCGATCAGTAACAACATTTTGCTTTTCTTGAATTTTATGTTCCATCCAGTTTCGTTGGTTATGTCTTGTGTTAATTCATCTTCCAGAGCGTCACAATTTTATATATCTTGAAAATGTTGCTTCCATTTTGCTTCATGGATAGGGTTAAGTAACTCTGCGCCTTGAGGCTTGTCTTTTTGATTTAGCAGAGACCACAGAAATTTGGCATTTTTTTTGCGGAATGCCATCAACATATTTTCCGAGTCCTTTTGTAAAAGTAGTGCTCAATGTGATTTGGCCCAGTTGCAATATGCTCCTTTTAAGGCCTTTCTTTTGGTTCTCACACAGTCGACATTCTGTTTATTCAAAGCTCTTAACTCTCTTGCTAGCTGACGTTTTTTTTCTGCTATTTCAGGGTTAAATTTGTTTGTCGTAGTTCTTATGTCCCTTCTATTTGTTCCATTGACTTATCTGAAGATTGTGAGACAAGCCTCATACTCAACATCTATTTCTGATGATGTTTCCCATTTCTGTATTGATTTTACTAGAGTTGGAATTGACTTTGTTGTCAATCTCAGTCTGTTTAGACCATTGTTCACATTAACTTCAGTTGTACAAGTTTTTCCATATATCTTTTTTGATGTATTGCTGGGACTAAATACGAGAGAATTATGAATCTGTGATCACTACTTGTTGTTGGTATGAATTTCAGAGAGGATATTCTACTAAATGTTTCACGATCGACAAAGAAATAGTCCAGTGTTGCACTTGAATTATGAGATGCCCGGGTGGAATTGCCCTCTAGGTCACCATTTACATTTCCCTTTACTTGTAAGAGGTCACGGTTCTTATCTCTGTCAGCCATTTTTGGGTTCTTGACTGTTTTTGTTGGTTATGAGTTGTGATATTCTACTGTGAATTTATTTTGTTGATGCAGTCTATATTAAGATCTCAGGACAAAATTATAACTGGACTTTAATATTCTGCTCTCAACACATCCATATATTTGATGACTGTTTCCACTAGCGCTTCTCCATCCTTGGCTTTTATATTCCAATATAGGTTGAAAATGATTTGAGTTTTTTGTTCCTTTTGTTAATTTCTTCCATTTACTTCCTGTTGCATGATTATTATTTGTATCAGAGGAGATGGTTATATCATGCGTACTATATTTCCGCTATAGTTGTTCTTTAAATTTAATAGTTAAAAGGTCTGCAGAGGGTCTGCCTTTTTTTCCTTTATAGGCTTTATTCAAGAAGCATGAGATCCCATTAATATATGGGGATTCTTGTAACCAGCATTCTTGGATGCAAATGATGTCAGCCGTCAACACTTCTTCATTTAACTTCTCAACTAAATGATGAAATCCCTGTGTGTTACGAGATGCAAATCAAACCATTTCCTGGGGCTCTCGGCATTCGATCTAGCATTTTCTTTCTGTAGCTAGCGTTTCTGCTAGCCGACCCCATGGTTTTTCCACGCCGATTTCTGTTTCCATTGGTTGCACCTGTCATCTTGTCATCATAACCTTTAATTCTCATACGGAGTGCAGTTGGACCCCGTAGAAATGTTGGAGAGAACCTTATTGGTCTATAACCAGTTTCCTCTATATTTATCTCCTCAAGTACGCACTTAGGTTTTTCAGGACTCATTTTCTTCAGTACAATCTGTCTTGATTCTTGTTCGTTTAATCCTTCCAACTTAATATCAAAGCCAAGTACTCTAAGTTCGTCCGCAGCCAACCATACTAGGTTCACAACTGCCTTTGAATTTAGGTGAATACAGATTCGATCTGTTTCTTCTTCTTTTGGGAAGGCCATGATTCTGATGTTCTTAGGTTCAATGACTCTCAGTTCTGGCACATTGTGCAGAAGCTTCAAAAGGTTTGATCTATTTAAGATTAATCCATCATTCGCTTGTTAGACTCTCTCCAATAGTAGTTTGTAAGTACTACACATCTATTCACACATCTATTCTTGTCACACATTGGTTCTTTCCTTTCCACTTGTTTCTCTGGTTCCTTTGATTGAATATTCATGGTAGGATGTGTTCTCCTTCTTTCTCGATCTTGATTTGATTGATCTATCATTGCTTTGAATAAATTACGTTTATGTTTTTCTATTGCGTTCTTTGGCTCTAGCTGATCTCTTTTTTTCTTGTAGTGTTAGAAAAGTCAGTGAATCTATCACTATGCATTCTGGCTCTTCGTTTGATGTGCTATTCTTCCTGTGCACTTTTTCTTTCACTTCCTGCTGCTCTATTTCTTGTGAACTCTCATCCTCATAAACTGACGAGAGTAACAGTGCTTCTTGATCATTACAGTCACTTGTGGAGCTTTCTTCCATCATTTCTGGCTCAACTTCTCAAATGTATTCTCGTTCTTGTTCCTTTTGTTTTATTTCCACTTCTTTCTTTTTATTCACATTAGTTTTTTGACTCAGACTAATCGGATTTTCGAATGGTTTTAAATTTCAAATGAACTTTTGTGTTCCTTCATTCGTCACACATTTATGATTTGGCAAGTTTTTGGTCTTTTTATTTGAGTTCTCCAATGCAGCTTTTGTTTTTTATTTTCATTTTCTGCAGGTTGTTTGGGCCTTGCTCCCATGTCTTTCTTTTTTGGTTCAATTGTATTTTCCACATTGAACAACAGGAACATAACTTTATTTTGTTTTAAGAAGTTGTTATCTTGATCATCGTGTGCTGTTGTGCTATTGGATTTCTCTGGTAGGTCTTCCTGGTTTCGCTCATTTCTCTTGGCAGATGTAGCAGCTTCTTGCCTATCGCTATTAGCTGTCACTTATGACAGTTTCCTCTTTTTTACTTTGATCATAATCCTCCTTTGCCTTCCTTGAATCTTCTGAAGGCTTGAGGCCTATGTCCGCGTTTTCTGTTGATGTACTCTTATTCGAAGTTTGGATGAGGATCTTTGCTGAAATCTGGTTTAAGTAAGGTGATGGTATCAATGAAACAATGTAAAAAATCTCTCTTGTCGTCACGCGCATCTTCCGTTAGATCAACTAATGTCTTAAAAATTACATTTACTGATTCCTTTTCTCGGGCCCTCCTTTCTTTAGTGGTATCAATGTAGTTTCCTACATATATTAATTTGGATTGGATTAGAGCCAGTAAGGTGGATTGATCTCTATAGTTTTCATGGAGTGCTTCCTATAACTTGGAATGGGGCTAATGTTATCGTCAACACTGAGCCGACTGCCACTTGCATTTTAGCACAAAAGTTCACTTTGGGCCAAAGGTTCTGGGGAGCTACTGACTCTGGCATGATTTCCTTGTCTTTTGTTTTGGTGTAGCATTTGCTTGAAAATTTAGCTCGTCTTCTTCAGTTTGTTTCTAAATCTAATGGAGTTACACCGCATTCTTCTTGTGGTCATTTTTCAATGCTTCCTTGTGATTGAATAGCGGAAGCATTTTCATTTGCAGAATTCTTTTTGCTGCATGTGTTTTCTGCCAGGTTCGTTGCACATTGGTTATCAGATTCTTTTTTTTTCCGGAGCCATATCTAGTATTGATTTATTGGCTTCCATTTCTCCAATGTTTCTTCTCATTCTCAGTATCTGGGGAGTTGATGTTCTTGTTGGTTCTTTAAAGACCATCCGTACTTCATTGTCCAAGTTTAATTCACTGGGAGCTTGATTTTGACTCTTGTTTTGTTCATCAATGTTTACTAGAAAGGCACTTCTATTTTCACCAGTCAATGTAGCCATTGTATCCTTTGTTATGTTTATATTGTCACATTTTTCCAGTGCGAGCCGATCATCGTGACAATTCATTTGGGCACATCTCCCGGAGGCTAAAAGGAGGTCATGATCAGACATCTCCAATTCTTCTTGCTGTATTTTGGAACCCATTTGGCAAGTTAAGGCTCTCGTGAGGGGGACTTTGCCTTAATGGCTTTGATGGTTTTATCCTGTTTTTGTCTCCCTTTGTTCGAAATTAAAGAAGGCTTCTTCCTCCGGTAAGCAGAAAGCTTCTTTGCTTTCGCCCCAACTACTGTTTCAGGAACTATCTCGAAAGCCGGGGACACCAGCACTGTCGTGGCTCCTCCCGTCATCCTCCTCAGCGCCGCCAAGCCGCCCCCTGACCCTGCCGGCGAATCCAGGATACATCGCACAAGCGTAGTTCCACCAGCCGCCTCACAAGCCACAGGCTGCAGTGGTCCCATGCGGGCGATCCCACTGCGCCCGTGTAAGGTAAGCAGGGATTTTTCGGGGTGGGGGGTGATGAATGGAAAGTCCTATCTGTGAACGCCGTGCGCGCAACTTGCTGTTCAATAAGCATGCATTTGTACGTACCTTGGTCAGGTAGGCTATTTTTTGGGCAGAGCTGGTTTGGGTTGTGTGGCTCTTGATTTATTTCAGAGCTTGCATAGGTTGCGCAGCAACTTCTGTCCACACATTGTTCCCCTGTAGCCCGCTCCCATGCCTGTTCTGCAGCAGAATTCTTACTTGCGCTGCTCACCACCTCCTCATGGGCATGCAGTGGCTCACCAAACCCTGGAAATTGTGTGTGGCTCCGGGTACGAGGTGCTGAGCATTTAGCAAATCACATGAATTTAAGTTCAATTGTTGTTCCATGATGCACCCTCTGCGCACCCTCGTCGAACACTCGTCCAACACTCCGTGGACGCTCTGCGTTAGGAGTGAGTTTTTATGGGTGAGAGACCGCCTCCAGTCTCTCAGTGGTAATAGAAATGAAAAAGCTACTCAACTGCAGCAGAGTAGCAAAGTTAGTCGCAGGTCCAACACTCGTCCAACACTCTGCGGATGCTCTGCATTAGGAGTGAGTTTTTGTGGGTGAGAGACCGCCTCCAGCCTCTCAGTGGCAATATAAATGAAAAAGCTACTCAACAGCAGCAGATTAGCAGAGTAAGTCGCAGGTCCAACACTCCACGGACGCTCCACGTTAGGAGTGAGTTTTTATGGGTGAGAGACCAACTCCAGCCTCTCAGTGGCAATAGAAATAAGAAAAGCTACTCAACAGCAGCAGAGAAAGTCACAGGTCCAACACTCGTCCAACACTCTGCTTTTATTTTAGCAGGAGTGCAAAGACTTTCCAAGAATTTCAGGAATTCTGAAAATGAACTTTTAGAAACACATCGAAGTATCATAATTATGCCTAAACGTCAGTTCTTCATCATAAATTGGAAACAAGATCAGTATCCACATTCTTTTCGTGGTGAATACCTGTTCTAGGCAGTTAAACATATGGTACTTACAGACAGTGATGTTCATTGGCTTGTGCTTGCTGTCTTTGTGTTTATACTTCAAGCTTATCCTGCTCTTGTCAGAAGAGACGTTGATATTCACACTTTTGTACAGGATCCTAAAAATGGCCCAGTGATAAGTAGGCTTCTCATCTCAATAATTGAGCAGATTTTACAGTTGTAAATATAAAGAATTTTGATGATTGTATTAACAATGATTAAAGAAGAAAATGGCACGGTTATAGGTGAAGAACAAGTGCAACAAGTAGTAGGATGGCACAAGAGATGGATGCCTATGTTCTTATGCATAATATATGCCTGTACGATTACTCCCTTTGTCTTTCTGTTGGTCATTTTTCAAAGTTTCTTTCATGTTAGTGCTTCCACTGAGGTGGAGGCCCCTACGGTTCTTCCTTCTATGGGAACTTCCTTTGATATACTCCATGAATGGTACAAGGCTTCTAAAAGACACAGGAGAGATGCAGAGGAAGATAATGAGGGGATACATATCTATCTAGATAATGCAGCAGAGTTGGGTAATAACATGTGGTACCAGCACATGAGGGAAGTAGGGGATAAAACATTCAAGGAGTGTTGCTACGTCTGCAAGCTCATCCCCTATGCCATGAATACAGTGCAAGCATTCATCCCCAGAGAAGTCCCAGAACATGATGCCAAGTGCCTCATTCATCTTGCAGCATGTATGACCAGAGGACAATTTCAGGGAAGTTGGGCCACTTTGCGATGGAGATCGAAATGGTCGTTTCCATTCCAGGATGGTTATATCAAGACTACACAGATGGAAAGGGGACTTGGATTGGAAAGCAAGCTGCTTGTGTATCCTGCAGCAGGACAGGAAGAGATAGTCATTGAAGACATGAAGCGAATGGATTGTCCTAATGTAACAGAAATAGCTGGATCACCTGGATGTTGGGAATGAACTCAAGTCTTAGTCTGTGGACGGGTGAAGTCCAAGAAGGGATGGGAAGGAGGAGGATTGATGTCCTGTGCAGCTCATTTACTGAAGTCAGAACATGTGCAAGAAGGGAAGAGAGTTAACAATGTATGTTTAAGTCTTGGGCTAAACATGCCAAATTACTGACATGGGTAGAAGATGAATCAGGTCCAATGGTTGTGATTCCATTTGCGAATGTGACATTGTGCTTCCGAAGAAACAGAAAGAATAGTGTGGGAGATGACAAAGGCTGTAACACTACAGTTGACATTTCCAGGATGGGAGAAGGGACAGCTGTCCTCATGGATCGATATTCGGCTTGTGGGCCTAAGGCCTACATGAAGTTGTCCAAGGATTGGGGTGGAGTATGCTCCTTGGTGCTCATCCATGTTCCAGCATTAGTGATTCCTCAGCATGACCTGAATATTGGAGAATTTCCAAAAGTAGATGCCCATTTGACAAAAAGAAGATTGCTTGAATTCTTTCAATTGAACCAGAAGAGAGAATTACTTCTCAGCCAAGTCAATAGAAGCATATGACTCCATTCCTTATTAACACAGGTTGTTCAGCAAGACTGCTTCAATATTTACGACTATATTTATGCCTGGGATCCAGACGATGGCCAATGCCAAGTGGTTGAAGATTAAAAGATGGGACCTCCTGCAGACGATCAATACCACTATAAAGGGATTCAATGCTATCAAAGAAGACCTGAGGGCCATACAACTAATGACCCTGCAGAACAGATCTGTCCTTGATATGATCACAGCGATGGAAGGAGGAGTTTGTGCCAAAATCGGGCCATCATGTTGCACATTCATACCTTCTTACGATGACGAGAATGGGACCTTGACAGAGGCCATAGCGTTGCTAATGAACCTGCATCACAAGATGGAATACGAGAAAGGACATTACGGATGACAGTTGGTTGGCTTCCATATTCTCATGGATTCCGCAGTGGATGGCAAACATCTTCAAGTTTCTTGGAGCAATATTGGTGATGTTTGGATTCTGTGTAATCAGGATAGTGTTCGCCCAGTGAAAGAAGATGGCAAAGGAAGCAGTAGGAATGAAGATCATGATCAATGTCGAATCTGGGTTTGAACATCACAAAATACATAGAGGCCAGTATCGTAACACCTGAAGGAGTGAAGTTCCTGTATCCATAAGAAGTACGTGGGACGATGGGTCTATTATAATCCAAATGAACAGTGCAACTACATGACCTGGAGTGTAGATGAGCATGTCAAATCAGCCGGCACCCTGAGGGGGGTGATGAGGATTTGTACTGCAAAGAAGCACTTTTTAAGAGAAAATATCAAGATGTGGAAACAATTGAGGAGGTGGTCAAGGACTCAACCAGAGGAAAGTAGAGGAACAGTTACATGCCTCTGCAGGAAATCCCGCCCCCCTACCTGCTATATGTTGGAAGCCTGAGATTGTGCCATGCTTAACACTAGCTGTTGTGACCAGACCACCACGAGTATTCAAAAGAAGGTACCCACAGAGAAAACCCTATCAAATGTATCCCCAAAGAGATGATAATCTGAGGGAGGAACTCCCTGAAGGAATTTGAAAAGGAGCAACAAGAGGAGCTTGTGATATCACAAAAGATGAGCATGACGCCCTGAGGATACTGGCTGAAGAGAATGTATGGATTTTACAGAAACTGATGACAAAGTTAAGAACCGAGTAAACTTTCATATGCGAAAAGAAGAATCCATGTGTGCGAGGCACTGCAGAAAATGCAAGCCGTTCAATAACAAACAGATGCTGTAACGCAAGTAGATAAAGTAATCTTAGAAGCTATGTAGTGAATGGACTGCAGGCGAAGCCGCCATTGTATAGAAACTTGAGATTGGCGTCATGAATTTAGTAAGCAAGGACTCATGGAGAGAAAAGGCGAGAACTGTGTCACAGCAAAAATAAGCTGAGGTCGTGGAAATGAATGGCGAGGCTGTCTGGCCTGGTATCAAAGCTGAAGCAGCCAAAATCGGTTATCTGTTCTTGAAGGCAGTGAACGTGTGAAGCTGAATCATCCCTTGTTAAGGTGCAATAACACCCAGCGTTTTATTCATTTAAGACATAAGAAAGTCTGCAAAATGGACTAAATCGTGGTCTCCTGTCACGTGAGCCAAGGATGGAAATAGCATTGAGTGTGGAGGCCTAGAACAATGATAGTGAAAGCCTGTATTCCCATATATTTCCACAGACAAGAATACTTTGCAAGGGCAAGTTCAAAGACAATCTGCATGGCAGAAGGCATGGGTGATGAGAGATGTTGGGCTGCTTGGGTGGGCAAGTCAAGTCAAGTCCACCTCCTGGCACCTGGCTCTGAGTTACATGCTGCTAAGTGAACTAATGTTCCAGACATGGCACGATCATGCCAACCAAGTATAGAGGGCCATATAATGAAGGGCCTTATAGTTTGAAGACCAATGATATACCGTGTTCTTAACAGTAGTGAAGATGACATGTTTTTAGAGGTAAGCATAAGTTGTTCCCCTGACAGTAGATAGCCAATCATAATCCCAGCAATATAGAAAGTATACTTAGTTACTTTACTTTATTAAATTTATATTGCGCGGTCATTGACAATTAGGGCTTAAGGGCGCAACAAAGGCAAAGACAACAAGTAACAAATAGGCGTGAGTAACGTGCGAGGAAAGAAAGATCATTGATGCAAATGACTATGCAAACATATAAGTCTTGAGTTTCCTTTTGAAAATGTCGAGGGACTCCCCCCTTGAACGTATCACAATCCCTCATAGGTTTTTCTTATTTGCCACATAGTATGACATTACGTCTGACATATTTTTGCATATAAGGATGTTTTTATGAGAAATGCACTGAGAGCGCGAGTGAACGTGCGTTGATGTCCGTTGTAAATCCCTGTTTTAGATAATTGTTAATAAAACAACACCTTTGCAATCTTCCTGAGTGCTCAGTGACATACTGTGGCCTGTTTATCAAGAATTTGGGATCCAGGTCGGAGCCACTGTGGAGCCCCAACAAAAAGGATGTTGCGTGGCAATGGGGCCCGCCGGAGCAGGCTATGTTTGAGGACGTGAAAGGGACACTTATGGCTGAGAACACCATGGCCTTCTTTGACCCCTCTCTACTATCTGAGGTGGTGGTGAACACCATCCCATTTGGGTTGGACGCAGTGCTCACCCAGATGGATGCCCAAGGTGAGGTCAGGACCATTGCCTATGGAAGCAGAGCCCTGTCCGAGACAGAGCAACGTTATTCCCAGATGAAGCGGGATATCCTGGCAGTGCTGTGGGGATGTCAGCATTTTTGGCTGTACATGTTAGGACGGCCGGTGACTGTCATGATGGACCACAAGCTGTTGCTACCGATCATGGCAAGATCCTCCTCAGAACTCCTGGCACGGATTGAAAGGTGGATGCTTGCACTCCTTGAATACAATGTGACATTGTGTATCGTCCTGGAACCAACAACGCAGCTGACTACTTGTCGTGACATCTGCGGTGCGAGGCTGAAGATGGGGAGAACATCACTGTGAACGAGGCTGAAGAGCATGTGCAGCTGCTCATTGAGTCAGTGACCCTGAATGCCCTGCCCATCCACGAGTGGTGGGGGTGGCGGAGGTGGACAAGTGCTTCTAGGTGCTCAAGGGGTCTCTTCAAAAGAGTGAATGGAGGTTGGTGGTGGAGAACCTCAGGAGAGGGTCGGGGGTTCTTCTCTCCGCAGAGACCCGCATTGTGGTGCTGGCAATCGTGTCCAGCAGGTCATCGAGCTGGCACACCAAGGACACCAGGGCATGGCCAATACGAAAGCCAGACTAGGGCAGAAAGTGTGGTTCCCTGATCTCGAGAAGAGGGTGGAAGATTTTGTCTCAGCCTGTGTGGGTGCCAAGCAGCCTCCCCAGCAAAGCACAAGCCCATAATTGAAGCCGTGTCCCGTGGAACACACCCCTGGGAGATCGTACATGCAGATTTTGGGTCCACTGGCAGGGACGTTCATTTCCTTGTAGTGACAGATCAGTGGTCACGATACTCCGAAGTTCAGTTTGTCGAGACGTTGTCGTTTGACAGGGTCACAGTGGCTTTCAAGAAGATCTTTGCCACTCATGGGCTGCCGCAGACATTGTGCTCGAACAATGGACCATCGTTCCAAGGGGACAGTTTCGCACAGCTCATAGAAGAATATGGGATCTGTCACGGAAAGATCAAGCCTGTCTGGCCGCGTGCGAAGGGCAAGACAGAGTGGTTTATGAGGACCCTCAATAAAGTCTTCAGAAGTGCCCATGGACAGGGCCAGTGCCTTCACCGGGCAGTATACCAATTCCTGAGGGAGTATAGAATTACTCCTCATGAGTTGACCAGAGTGGCACAGACGCCCGAGGGGCCTGATACCTTATGCAAGTGTGCGGGAGCCAACAGAAACCAATGATACACATGTCGAACAGGAAAGAGGAGGGCGGACGGACGGCGTGAACGTGAGGAGGGGCCTGCGACAGCATCAAGTAAGCCCCGGAGATGAGGTACTGGTGAGAAACCGCCGCTTTCAAGGCAAGCTGTCCCTGACCTATGAGCCTAATCCCCTGGAAGTGGTTGCAGTCAATGGCTCCATGGTGACAGCATCCAACGGAACTGCAACAGTCACACGGAACGCAAACTTCTTCAAGAAGGTAGGGGACCCAAGCCGAGCAGAGGTGACTGTGAATGCCAGGCCAGAGGTGACCCTGAGGAGAGACTGTCACAAGGTGCCCTATGAGGGCAGTGGCTCAGACATCCGCCAAGTTCCCTGGGTTGAGGGGACGAAGGTGAGGAGAGTCTGAGCCGGGAAGGGGCTAGGAGATCTCCCCAGAGTGTGGGCAGGGGGAAGCCTGCACACGTCCTGGACTATATATTGGACCCCTAAAATTGTGTGGCTAGTCCATCGGACCAAGTGAGGGACAATGGGCACCTGGTTGAGTAAAGCAATGGGGGGAAGGTTTGCGGTGAAATATTGTTATGGTTAAATGTGGTATACCAGGTTTGTACCTTCTGTTGTGTTTGTTGTTATGAAAAAGGAGGAGTGTGGTGTCTGTACCTTTAAGGTAGACGCATGTGGCGGGGTTACGCCTCTCCACCACCTGTGGATTTATAAAGAGGCGGACCACATGAGTGGCAGTGCGCCCGTCAAGCCCGGACAGAGAGCATCGCGTCCATTGTGGTCTGTTGGCTGGGGGGGGCTCAAGGGGTGCCGGATGACTATGGCACATCACCACAGTAAGGTGCGCAATCAAAAAATATAAATGTATGTAAGCATTTTTATAGTTGTATGCGTACCTTACTATGGTTTGCGTACTTTTCAAGACATATTTTACAAAGCTTTGAGGACGGACAAAACCTGGGGTGACTTTGTCCATTGACAAAGCGTTTTAAAAGATGGCTTGAGTTGTATACTTTTCAAGCCCTCTTTTATAAACATCGAAATATGTTACATATTTCGATATTTATAAAAGATGGCTTGAAAAGCACACAATTCAAGCCACCTTTCATAAAGCTTTGCCAATAGACAAATACGCCTCGGGCTCAGTGGATCAGCAAGTCTGAGGCGCCTTTGACCCTCTGTGAACCCGGGGGCTCGGTGATCTAATCTACAAATTAGATGTTAATGTTAAAGGATATTTATAGCGCGCACTATCACCACTAGAGTGGTCCCCTGGCGCTCTGGCCGATCTGAGAAAAAAAGAAAAGGGGGTTGTTGGGGTACATTAGTAGGACAAAGTTTGGAGAAAGAGCAAGGGAGCTGTGATGTGCTGTTGGCAGCTTCGGTTTGGTTAACACAGTTTGCTGAGCTTTTTGAAGTGGTATCCGGTTGGTATCTGTTTTGTGCTGTTGTGTAAGGCTACACGTGGTTTGTTTGTTGTTACAGTGTAGTGAAGTGCGTGCGGGTTGCTGTGGATTTAGAGGTATGGTTGTGTTAAGTTAGAGTTTGAGGGGTGTATGCAGAGGGGTGAGGTTTCAGTAGGGTTGGTTATTAGCATTGTTGTCTGAAGAGACACATGCTCAGTTTGTGCCTCTTTCAAGGTTTACATGAATGTATTCCTTACAGTGATCTTGTTTCAGAATGACACAAGGCTGTCCCTCACCTCTCTGTCCATAAGTCATGCTGGTCAGTCTCTACAATGTTATCTTTGTTGTTACTCAGGCCAGTCCTTTCATCCTAATCTTACCATGATGCAAACTGGTCCCCACGGAACTATGTAGTTGTGACCCATGCCCACTCCCATAGCTTTATCTTGGTGCTACGCGGTTCAGTTCAGTCATTACCAACATGTCCAGATTTGACGCAAGGAGTCACCATACCTATGTCTCAGTTGATTTTGGTTGTGTGTGTCAGGTTAGTCGTTTCGGATGTAAGTTCATCTCCAGAAATTCTGCTTGGGTTTTGTGTATGTCAGTCTAGTGGATTCCATCTTCTGCTGACTAGCGTAGGTGCAGGGTTCTTAGTGTAGCACTAGTGGTCTTGTTTGGCTAGCGGTTTGTAAGCGTGAAGTAATTGTTGAATAGTGTGGATGCAAAGTTACATTGAATTGGTGGTTTACAGATGAGGTTATGTTGTCATGTCTGGCAGGGGGGATGCTGGGTAGTGGGTTAGGTTGTTAGTTGTGCCTGTTGTCTGTGTCAGCCTTGTTAACTATTGTTCTGTCCAGATTGGTTTGTGGCTCATGGTCGGTTCAGCCTTGCATTGTCTCTTTAATTTTTGTGAGTTTTCCCCTTCTCTGTTGTTTCTCTGTGTTATCTGTCCCATCATGGGTTTGTTATTAATCAGCTCTCTTTGCATTTTTGGTTTTATTGTTTCATTTGTTTTCGTCTGGTTGAGAGGTCTTGAAGAGCCAGGTTTTCAGCAGTTTTCTGAATTTTAGGTGGTCTTTTGTGTTTCTTATTTCTTTCGGGAGGTTGTTCCAGGTTTTTGCCGCCAGGTGGGAGAAAGAGGAGCCGCCAAGTTTTATTCTTGTGTACGGCTTTGGTTCCAGGTGGATTTTGTTACTTGATCTGAGGAGTCTTGTTGGCTTGTAGATGCTTATTTTCTTTAGTAGTAATTCTGCTCCCTGGCCGCCGATTGCTCTCTGTGTTATGCACATTGTTTTGAAAGTGATGCATTGTTTGACTGGAAGCCAGTGTAGCATTTTTAGCGCTAGTGTGATGTGGTCTCTTCTAGATAGTTTGAGGAGAGGTCTGGCCGCTGGCGTTTTGGGTGCGTTGCAGTTTCTTCAGCAGGCATTCCGGCATTCCAAGGTAGAGCCTGTTGGCACAGTGGATTCTTGACATGATGAGGGCGACGATTGTCAGTGTTTTGTGGGTGAAGGACAGGAATGGTAGGATTCTTTTTGTTGAGTGAAGGAGGAAGAAACATTTCTTAATTATTGCATTTACTTGTGGTTCTAATGGTATTGTGTTGTACATTAGCGCTCTGGGGTTTTTTACTACTTTTGGTGGTGCGGGCGCCGTTCCCAATTCTATCGACCATGTGATGTAGGTGTTGTTCTCTTGGTTTTTGGACATAATCATGATTTCTGTCTTTCCTGGGTTGATTTTTAGGTTGTTGGCTTTCATCCAGTCGTAGAATTCTTCGAGCCATCCTCCTGGGGTTGTGTTTTCTTCTTGTGTATCTTCGATTTTGTAGATGATTGGAGTGTCGTCTGCGTAGTTGTAGCACGTAAGATTGTATTTTTTGAAGATCTTGATTAGCGGAGTCTGGTAGATGTTGAAGTACAGTGGTGACAGTGAGGATCCTTGTGGTACTCCGCAGTCGTTCACTCGTGGAGCAGATTTGAAGGGCTTTATCCAGACAGTCTGTGTTCTGTTTGCTAGGAATGATTTTATCCAGAATAGTGCTAAGTCCCTTATGCCTATTTCTCTTAATCTCTTGATGAGGGTGTCATGGCTTACTGTGTGGAATGCTGCAGAGAGGTCATGTAGAATCAGGGCCGAGGCTGTGTTGGAGTGGGTGTGTGTCTTTAGGTTATCCCAGATGAAAAGGAGTGCCAATTCTGTTCCTCTCGCGGGTCTGAAGCCGACTTGTGCTTGGTCCAGCAACTGGTGTTTTTCTATATGCTCTTGAGTTAGTTTGTATATATAGGTTTCTAGGGGTTTCGCTGGATACGGGATGTTTGAAGTAGGTCTGTAGTTGGAGAGGTCTTCCACGTCGCCACTTGTGTTCTTAAGGCGTGGTTTAAATACGCTGATTTGAAGGATCGTGGTACTGTCCATGCTGCGAGTGACAGGTTCACGAGATTCCTGTAGTATTCTAATGCCGCTCCTTGTGTGAGGATTGATTTGTAGATGTCTGGGGCAGGGACGTAATTATACCAAAATGCCAGGGATAGCCTAAGTGACATCCCATGACCCTTGAACCCTGATGACATCATAAGAAGTGATGTCATTTGACCCCACTCCGAAGTGATATTGCGGGAAGCGATGGAACACGACCTAAACACCCATTGACAAAACAGGAAGTGGCATCACATAGCATTTTGCACTACAAAAATATGGTTACAATATCACTATATTGTGATGTACATTTCATATGAATGGATCGCCATATGTATCGTCAAGATCAGTGTGTATAGGCCCATATTACCAAATTACTGTGAATGCAAGCAGACATCCATGACCAAATGATAATGGTGTGTTATCATATAGCACTTATGCTTAAGCGCTTTTTATAGAAAAAATATACACCCAATATCACCCAACCTGTGTTGATACTCATTTATCGACCTCAGAAAAATGAAAGGCTGAGTTGAGGTGTTTAAGAACAGACTAAATCAATGACTCACCCCCTGAAGTTTTCTTGGAAATAAACCTTTAATGAGTCTAGCAATTATTGTATAGAATTCCAGAAAGACACATTATTTGCTATTCCTATTCTTTCTTATTTAGAGTCAGTGCTGAAAGTGTAAGACTTGTGGCACTGCTGTTCTTATTTTTCTTCTTTTTTTAAGGGGCCTGAACAAGAAAGCCAGTCACTCCAGAAGTAAAGAGCCACATTGTGCTGGCCACAGCCCATGAGCTAGCACTACAAAACAAAACAATCTTTTTTTTTATAGCAGTCACAAGGGAGCCCACAGAGGTCGCAAGGAAGACCTCGGAGGTCACAGTTGCTCTTGTGACCCCTAAATGACGTGCCTGGTCTGGGGGGCAGGGATCCATGGGTGAACCTGCTTTCTTGCTATGTTTTACCAGCTTGACGAATGTCTCTACTGATATTTGTGGAAGGTTTTGGAGTTTGTACTCTGGCTCCTCGTAGGATCTGGCTGGTTGTGTGTTAGGATTGATCGGTCTGTTTTGTATGATTTGTCGGATGTTGTTGATTTTATTTTTGAAATGGTCTGCTCGATTGTTGCATAGATTCTGTGAAGGTATTGGAGTGTTGTTGCAACCTGGTGGGTTTCACATTTCGTTTATGTTGAACATTTATTTTTGTGTGTTTGTGGCTTTGGTGATTCTGTCGTCATAGTGCCTTTTCTTCGCCTTTTGAATTTCCTTCTTCTATGATTGGATTTGCCTCTGAAACTGAGTTTTCTTACCTTAGACATATTCTTTCCTCCATTTTAGTTCCAGCTTCTTTTCCATGGTGCTTAGTAGTGGGGTAAACCATTTTGCCACTGCTCTTTTTCTTGATGGGGTGAACGGTTATTCTGGGGAGATGCTGTTGATTGTATCAGCGATCCATTTATGTAGTGGGTCTGTTTTTCTGTCTAGGTCTGCCTTGTCCAGTCGGTTGCGGGTGGTTTTGTGAGCTCAAGTTGTTCTATTAGGTTGCTCGCTTTGATGGCTTTCCAGTTTCTTTTTGTGGTGGTTGGGAGTTTTAGGGGCTGGTTTGTTGTTTTAGTTGGTATCGTGATCACAAATGGTATGATGAGATCGCTCCAGAGTATCTGTATCGGTGTTGATACGTTTTCTGTTGGCGAAAATTGCATCAAGTGTGTGTCCTTCTGTGTGTGTTGTTCCTTTGACCAGTTGCTGTAGTTTCATGGTGCTAGTTGCCCGAATAGTGAGTTTTGTGAGTTGGCGTGTTTTTCTTTAAACCATATGTTGAAGTCCCCAAGGATTATCAAATGTTCATGTTGGATGGCTATGTTGGTGATGGGTTCTATGAAGTTGTCGACAAAGATTGCATCGAATGTTGGTGGTCTGTAAACCAGTATGAATTTAATGTTTGTTTTTGGGTTTTCTGATAGGTGCATGTCCATGGATTTGCAGTTTTTGATGTTTAGAGGTATGTCTGTTTTTATTTTCAGGTGTTCTTTCAATGCAATTGCCAGGCCTCCTCCTTTTTTTCCATCTCTGTTTAACTGTAGGCATTTCAAGGTGATAAGAAGGCAGCTTTGGAGTGTGATTTTGTAGTTGTCATCCAGCCATGTTTCTGTGATGAATAAAATGTCGATACCATTGTCGCACAGCAGGTCGAAGATCTCTTATGTGTTTTGACATCGATCTTGCGTCGATTAGGTTGCAGTGGATTTTTATGGTATGATTGGGTTTGTCTTTTATTATCAGTGTTGTCTTCCGACTGGTGTTTTCATTTTCTTCCATGTAGCTCTCTGGTTGTGGTGGTGGTACGGTTTTGTTTGTGTCGTCGCTGAATACCTCTTCCAGGTTAAGTCTTGGGTTTTTGTTTCTTTCATGTTCCTCTTCTATATTTTGTAGCTGATGAAGGGTGGGTCCTCGTGTTTTGTAGTATATGGGGTTAGGGTGTTGATCGCGTTCTTGTTCCCTCTGGCCTTGTTTGTCCTTCTTCTGCATGGCTCTGTTCTGTTGTCGGTTTTTCATGATTCGTTCATTGGGTTGGTTTCTTTCTGTGAGTGGTTGATTGCGAGGTATGGTGTTAGGTATGGAGACTTTTCTCTTCTGCCGGCGGTAGTTCTGTTTTTGATCTTGTTTGTGGGGGTGTATTCTGCAGTTGTGGGTCTGTGGTGGCATTTAGTAGGGTTTGTTCATTCTCCCATTTGTCTTTCTCGTGGTCCTATTTGTTTTTGTGGCATTTTTGTGTTACTTGGCGGTAGGTTGAAGAGTTGATGTGGGAGTGTTTTTTATTTTTTTGTTTGGGTTGTTGGAGTCAGGTTCCTTGCAATTAGTCAGTTTATGTTTCTGTTTTTTTCGAGGTTGCAGTGGCGGTAGCCCACGTGCAGTGCGTTCCCGGTTGGCTTGGTATTTTTTTTTCTCACATATTATGTGCTTTTCGTGATTGGTTTCGTTTGGGTCTTTGCTGCCTTGCATGTATGATTATGGGCATGGTGATGTTGTCGCGCACAGTCACTCTTTTGTGTTAAGTCCAGCTGTCTCACGGGGTTAGTCTGAGGTGAGGCCGGTTTGTCTGGTACAAGCTGGCGAGTTGTCTAGTGGTGTGGCTAGCTAAATACTGTGTATATGGTTCTATTTATGGCTTAGGGAACAAAAACTGTGTTTAGTTAGTGGCCGTGGGGATGATCTAGTCGGAGAGGGTATATAGCTAGGGCAAACTCTCTAGCTGTTTATTTGAGCAAAATGTATAATCCTCTCTGGAAGTGATGCAGGCTGATATTCAGTGACCTCTCTAGGGGCGAGGCAGGTTAATGTTCACAGTCTTCTCTAAATGTGACGTAGGCCAATCTTCAGAACACTTCAGAATCCTCTCTTGGTGGGAAGTACATTATTATTGACAATCATCTCTGGATGTGGGGCAGGCTGGTGTTCACAATTCTTTCTTAGTTAAGGTGCCCGTTTGTAATCTCAATCCTCTCTAGAAGTTACATAAGCCGCTATTCACAATCTTCTTTGGGTGTGAGGCTGGGAGGATTCCCAGGTTTGTAATTACAATTGTCTCTAGATGTTACATCGGCTAATATTTGTAATCGTATTTGGATGTGAGGCAGAGTGGATTCACAATCCACAGACCTCTCCAGATGGGAGGCAGGTTAATATTCCCAGTCCTCTCTAGATGTGGCACTGACTAATGTGTACAGCGCTCTCTAGTTGAGAGGCAGCTTATTATTCACAATCCTCTCTGGATCTGGGGCAGGCTAATGTTCACAGTTCTACTTTAATGTTGCACAGGTCACGATCCTCACTAGATGGCAAGCAGGCTAATGTTCATAATCCTCTCTAGGTGTGACCCAGCTAATATTCACCGCTCTGTTTTAGTGTGGCAAGCAGGCTATTATTCACAGTCCTGTCTAGATGTGGCAGAGGCTAATGTTCGCCATTCTATCTTAATGTGGCACAGGGTGGTAATCACAGTCCTCTCTAGATGTGACTTAAGGTAACATTTACTGTTCTGTCTTAATGTGACTCGGGGCAATATTCACAACCCCCTCTAAATGGCGAATAGGCCAACATTCACAGTTCTGTCTTAAGGTGGCACAGGCTAATGGTTACAGTCCTCTCTAGATGTGACGCAAGGTAAAATTCACAATCCTTTCTGGATGCGACATAGGCTAATAGTCACAGTTCTATCTTAATGTGGCACAGGCAAGTATTCACAGTTCTATCTTAAAGTGGCACAGCCTAATGGTCGCAACCCTCTCTAGATGTGACTCAAGGTAATATTCACAATTTTCACTAGTTGCGAAGGTGGTTAGTACTAACAGTCTGGTGTGCTATGTTCGGAGGGTAGGTAGAGTGGCCGGGCTTCCAGAGTACAGTGATTGCTCTACTCCCCACCCAAGCCAAACCTACCTTGATGGTCGCTGTTGGTTGATGGCTGGCCAGTGGCCTCCCCTGCCGACACCTGCAGACACAGTTTGGAGGCGCCACTTTAGGAGCGGCCCTTTGCCTTCAGGCCCTTAACTGCAATGGGCAGAGGGTTGCCCTAGCATGATACAAATGGGATCCTCTCAACCAATTGGGGGGGTGGGACATCAGGTGGGGAGAACACACGGAGGGGCAGGCAGCAGGAGTGCACAAAAACAAGCAAAAAACAAAACGAACAAATTAAGGATGGAGCGCAGGGGGCCCTCACCTCAGCATCAGCCAGGGATCAAAAATGGGGAACTGCAGGTGGTGAACACGGGGCTAGGTCCGCTAAATCCGCTTGGCTTAGTTTCTTCCTGTGTCATTTTGCAATTGTACGGAGGGAGAAGGGCAGTAGTTTGCCTGTCTGACTGCATGTGTGCTGGTGCATGGAGAGGCTGTGAGGTTAGCATGGAATGTTGATGTGGAATATTGGTGGAGGGAATGCCCAATGTTTGACTCTTGGAGTCAGAGCTGGCAGGGTGCAGATGTGCGTTACCCATGAGTTACATTTATATTAACTGGAAATGTCAAAATAAACTTTCTTGCAGATTAGCATCAACGGTCCTGCGTCATCTTCGGTATAAAAACAATCAATGCTACTTCAAAGTAGTTCCAAAGACTTGAATTGCCAGGACACAGCTGATAGAAAGAAAAGACAGACCCAGAACTGGGGTACTGCGTCCCTCGTGGCATGCAGTCATCATATATTATGAATCAGCGCTTTTCAGTGGAAAAGTCCGCCATTTTCTAAACTCCACATTTTGGCAACCTAAACTCCCTTCATCTCTCCAGCACTGTTCACTGTCGCAGGTGAGCCTGATTAACCCATTATACCTCCCACATCGAGTCTGCAAACACTCCTTGGGCCACTGGGCTAGGCTGACACTCCACAGCCACTGGGTCACTGGTTTGGAACAAAGGCTCTGCGAGTGCCAGCCATGGCAACAATGGTGATATTGACTTTTGCAGGTATGCGCTCAGCGCTTTCTGCAAATATGTACTTTAACTTTCAGTCAGGGGACGGTTGTGAGGGCTCAGCGCCCTTCATCCTGTCCCCAGCCTCACGAAAATATCTTCGATAAGGAGCAAACAGCAGCCGCTTGTATTTATTAAGTAAATGCCTTTCCCCAAAACACTGTGCATACATTTGGAGTACTGTACATTCTAAGATATGAGCAAAACAGCATTTAATGGATTTCCAAATGGCATAACCCCCCCTACCTGGCCCACAACCCCCTCCATAAAAGATGTGGGTCCTCATTACCGCACTCAGTAAAAAATTGGCAGTCATTTTACCAGACTGCTATGGTCCAACTTTGGAGGGAACATCCAAGAAAAAATCCAGGGTGGAGGGTTTTACTCCACTCTACTCCCTCAAAATTGAGGATTTACCACCGGAGGTAATACCTCAAAACCCCAATAAAGTCCTATGCGTCTCCTTAATGGGGAATAACACCACCGCGGAACCTGGAGGATTTACCCCTAGTTTAGAGGTTGCGATCCAGCAGGAACGGTAATTGAATGCGGCAAATTTACCACTGATAAACCCATCAAACTTGAAATGCTGCTCTTGGGGTTGAGCTGCTATAGACAGACCCTGGCCCTCATTTCGGGTGAGCCGGTCCAGAAAAAAACCTGGGAATAATATCGGTACTACCGGTTCCAGCATTGTTTCCGGACTGGCCCACTCTGAGTCTGCCGAAAAGGGAAGTGAACTACCAGCCGGCCTGACCTGCTGGGAGTTCAGGCCCCCACCGGCAAAGAAATGACTGAATCACTGGTACAGTTAACAGCGATGATGCCAGTGATTTAGTAGATGCCATCCCGGAATGGGAACTTACCGTCATTGCCGGCCCTCGTAATTTCCCAGTAATACCGTGCCAGTAACCCTCCAGTAGTACCAGCTGGTTACCGGAAAACTCATAATGAGGGCCAGTGTGTTGGAGAAGTTGTAGAAAAAGAGGAATGATGGAGGAAAACTACAAAATGTAGACGGGCACGTGGAACACGCGACACAAGGAGGAGGTGGCGGAAGAGAAAGCTAACCTATGACGGACAAACTGTAAATGAGCAAGATACCTATGCGAGGCTCACATGGAGCTGCGCCAGAAGAATATGGAAGGATCTAGATCAGGTTTCTGCAACCTGTGGCTTTCCAGATGTTTTGGACTACAACTCCCATGGTCACTCACCACTTACTATGCTGGCTATGCCTGATGGGATGTGTAGTCCAAACAAATCAGGAGAGCCAACGGTTGCAGACCCCTGACCTAGAGAATACAGACTGCAGAGAGAACACTGGAATAAACGATGTGGGGAAGGTGGAGGCCAATAACGTTAAAGGAGCTACAGTAATTAATGCCAGATAGAGCCAAAGTTTTAAGAGCAGAGAAAAGTCAGAGTGAGTGAATACTATTAATAAAGCAATATTCACTGAGGCGGTGGCCAGACCCAGCCAAGAATGGCCTGACACCCAAGTTAAGGGCATGAGAGAAGCCAGGAACTCTTAACGTGGGAGGCGATGAGGTGACGAAGCACTGCTGAGTTGAGTATCATTCACACGCGGGTGCCAAGGGTTCTTTTGGATTTAATAAACCCACAAATCTTACTTTGTGATCCCCGAAGACACCACACGGTCGGAAAGTCTCTTTTCTCTGTTGATGACAATGACACCATCAACAAAAAAAAGGGACTTTATAAGTACAGCACGGCTTCCGGGATCACAGAGTACGATTTGTGGTCATATTTTTTTTTTTAAAGCCTTTAGCACCCTTGTGTAATCATGACGGGTAGTAAGGTGATACATGCCAGCAGTCTGGAGAAAGGGGGCGCTGTATTCAGGCTGCTTTGAACGCGGGCTTGTCCCTGTGAATACAGTCTGTTTTCCCAGCATCATGACTGGCCCCACCAGGGCACTGATGTTGAATAGATGCAGGTGGCATTAACATGTAACAGCAGCCATCTTATTTGTAAGACAAAGGATAGTTTGTTCCAGTCAATGAAACCCTTGGCTGTAAAATGGGCAGTGAAACAAGCATATACTCTATCGAGTAATGGTTTTCGAATCCACACGAATCGAACAGGTGTTGGGGGTTGGTCCTTGGCCCCCATGCGTGCCCGTGAGCCCCCAACCCGACAGAGCACACTCACACACGTCTGTCGGCTTCGGGCTCCCCGGTCGCTCTGCCGGCTTCCGGGAACGCCCCGTTTATTAAAGCTGCACGCGGCGACGTGCAACGTCACACCGCCGCGTGCGCAGCCCTTGCGGGGCAACGCCACACTCCTCCTTTTTCAGGAGGAAACACAATTGCAACATTATTTAAACACGACACATCACACAACAAAACAAACTGCCCGTCCTGAGCCCATGCCCCTTTAATGTCAGCCCCCCGGGTCCCCTCACTCCGGATGACTCTCCAACTGTCCCAACACATACTCGCTGAGGTAAGCGGGTTTCCCTCGCCCAGCCCTCTGGGGGTACCTCCCGCTCACCTCCGGCACCGGCAGTCCATCAGCAGCAGCCCCTCGAACCGGAGAGGCCAGGGCACCGAGAGGGGGCCCATCATCCTCCGGTATCTCAGCGACACCAGGGTCCAGAGGGGCTTCAGTTCTCGAGTCCCCCAACTTCTTGAAGAAGCTGACGTTTCGGGTGACAGCCGATCGCCCATCTGAGACCGTCACCATCGACCCCTTCACGGCGACCACATCCAGGGGCTCTGGTTCGTAAGGGAGGGACAGCTTCCCGTGAGGATGTCGGTTCCGGATGAGCACCTCATCCCCGGGTTCCAGCCGCTGGGGACGAAGACCCGGCGCAAGTTCTCTTGGCTGATCCTGGCCAGTCGGTCGGCCTCAACCTGCTCGTCATTGATCACATCGGGTTCTTTCTCCTGTACCTCTGGCAGTAGCCCCCGGGGGCATCGCCGGAATAACGCCTCCGCCGGGGCGACCCCAGTGGATGCGTGTGGAGTGGTGCGATACACTCTCAGGAATTGGTACAAAGCCCGTTGGAGAGGCTGACCTTGTCCTTGCGCAATCCGAAATGTCTTGTTCAGCGTTCGCATCAGCTTTTCTGCGTCACCGTTGGCTCGAGGCCACAATGGGGATATCTTCCGATGTTTGACTCCATAGCTGGCTAGAAATTCTGAGAACCGCTCGCTTTGGAATGGCGACCCGTTGTCCGAGCATAGCGTCAAGGGAAATCCATGGGTTGCAAATATCTTTTCCACGGCGACTACCACATGCTCGAATGCCACCGACTCCACAAACTCCACCTCGGGGTACCGGGAGTACTCATCAACTATGGCCAGAAAGTGGGTGCCCATGGACGTGGACCCAAAGTCCGCATGAACGACCTCCCAGGGCCTGGTCCCCCGAGGCATGGCTTCGATGGCCGGTTCTCTCTGCACCGGGGAGGCTGCCTGACACCATACGCAGGCTGCCACAAAGTCATCAACCCTTTTCTCCAGCTCCGTGAACCAGACCTTCATCCGCAGCCTTGCCTTAGTCTTGGCGGCACCCTGATGCCCGTGATGGGCCAGAGTGATCACATCACCTACTTTGGAGTGGGGGACCACTATGCGATCCCCTCGGAGTAGGAGTCCCGACTCCAAGAATGACAGCTCGTCCTTCACTTTCCACAGTTGTTCAAGGGCGGTCTTCGCCTCATGGGTCCGCCCCGCGAGAGCTTCCAAGACGAACTTCCAGGATCGGCTCTGCATCGACTGCTTCAGTATTTGGAAGCACCCATCCTCAGCCGCTGCAGCCTCCAGCTCCGACAGGGGCATCGCATTTGGTGTTGCTCCTTCCACTACCATCCGGACATGGTCGTCCGCCTCTTCCGCGCAGGTGTCTCCCTCCACTCCCCCACGCACTCCGGGATGCCGGGAGAGGTAGTCCGCTGCATTGTTAGCTCCTGGCCGGTACACCAGCGTGACCCCGTACTCAAGCAATGCGAGCATCCATCTCTCAATTCTGGCCGGGGGCTTTGAGGACGAGCCCGCCAGGATCGGGAGCAGGGGCTTGTGGTCAGTCACCACAGTCACCGGGCGCCCCAGCACATAGAGGCGAAAATGTCTGCATCCCCACAGGACCGCCAGGGCCTCCCGCTCAATCTGGGCGTAACGCTGCTCCGTTTCCGAGAGCGCTTTGCTGGCATACGCTACGGGATGGAGGCTTCCATCGGTCCACCTGAGTCAAGACCGCCCCCAGGCCAAACGGACTGGCATCGACCACGATCTCCGAGGGTAGCGCTGGGTCGAAAAACGCCATGGTGTCCTCTGTTGTTAAGGCGCTCTTGATGTCCTCGAACGCCGACTGCTCCAGTGGACCCCAGTGCCAGGCCGTCTCTTTCTTAGTAAGAGCTCTGAGCGGCTCAGACCTTGAGGCCAGGTTTTGGATGAACCGACCGCAGTAGGTCACCATGCTCAGAAAGCTTCTCACCTCCGACACCGATTCCGGGGGCTGTGCCCTCTTTATGTCCTGGACTTTCCGCGGGTCGGGTGACACTCCTCCCTCCTTAAACACGAACCCAAAGAATTCTATGGAGGGGCGCAGGAATTCGCACTTGTCCCTATGGAGGGTGAGGCCCAATGACTGCAGTCTCTCGAAAATCTTGGCCAGGCGTTTCAGGTGGATCACCTCCGTGGTGGCAAACACCAAAATGTCATCACTGATGTTGAGTACCCCTTCAAGATCAGCACCTCGGATAATGTTCTGAAACACTTCCGCAGCTGACGACACCCCGAAGCTTAACCTCTTGTATCTGTAGAGTCCGCAGTGGTGGTGAATGTTGTTATATAACGGGACTCCGGATGGAGGACAACTTGATGATACCCTGCTCTGAGGTCGAGGTTGGAGAAGAATCTGGCCCCTTGTACCTCAGCGATTATGTCGTCAATGGTCGGAGTCAGGTGTCGCTCCCTTTTGATGGCCTTGTTGGGCAGCCTCATGTCCACACAGATACGAACTGAGTCCGGCTGTTTTGATTTTCTGGCCACGACAATTGGGGACACCCATGGTGTTGGGCCTTCCACTTTCTCGATGATGTCCAAGGCCACCAGGTTATCCAGCTCCTTGTCGACCTGCTCCCTCAGATGAAAGGGAACTCTCCGGTGTTTCAGGGCAATGGGTTGTACTGAATTATCAATGTGCAGCCTGACTGGATCACCGGTCATTCTCCCAATGCCGTTGAACAGGGCCGCGTACTTGTCAAGTAGATCGTTAATATCCTCCAGGTATACTGAGTACGCAAAACTGACTATCCCGAGTGCCTCCGCAGCCGCACATCTTAGCAGGGTGTTGTTGCTTATAGGGGTCATGTAGAACCGAGCCCTGATCATCGAGCCTTCATGTTCCACCTTCGCTATGAATGCCCCGTCCAGCGGTATAGGCTCAAGTCCACCAAAGGCGAATATGCGAGCTCTTGGCACAGCCAGATTGGGTGGCGAGTCAAGAGCGTCATAATGTCCCCTCGCCATTACATTGACAGATGCCCCTGTGTCCACCAACACGGGAACAGGCGAGCGGTTCACCTCCACCACGCACCTTGGCTGCCTCCTGCTTTTGCCTTTCAGGACCACCATGCTTGAGACGAAAAAGATGTTCTCCTCCTCCTCTTCTTCAGCCCCCTCCATCTGGGTCTCCTCTTCCGCTTGATCTACCTGGGCCAGGTTGGATGGCCGGTTTTGGCGCGGAGTCCAGATCCGGGCAGGGCCTCTCGGTACCATAACAGGGAGAGCCGACTTACACACTCTTGAGAAGTGATCAGGCAGTCCACATCGGCCACATGTTCTTCCTGCGGCTGGGCACTCTGTTGTGTGGGGGAGGTCATAGCCACACTTCTGACATGACTCCCCTGATCTTCCGGCTCTGTCTCGGGGGCTTCCACCAGGCCTTCTTATTCCTCGGCCGCCCCGCCAAACAGCACACACCTCTTCGGCCTTGATCGAGCGTGATCCCGCCTCCATTTTGTTTGCCCGTGCCTCGGCCACTTCGTGACATCGACCCAGTTCTAGTATGCGGGGCAGAGTGATCCCCGGCTCTCTGAGGACCTGTCTCCTCAGTTTGCCGGAGGAGCATGCTTGGATCAGCATTGTTCGTATCATATCATCCGCGTCCTCCCACGCACACCCTTGGGAAAGGCGGCGCAGGCGGCCGTAAAAAGTGTCCAGGGTCTCATCATCCTTTTGTTTGTCCGACAGCATGACAAACCTCTCGAAGTCCACGTTGGCGAGGGGAAGGAAATGTGCGAGGAGAGCCGCTTTGGCCTCACCATAGGTCTGGTCAGCCGGTGTCAGCGACTCGAAGATCTCCTGAACCGCGGCTCCCGCTGAGTACAGCATGGTGGCCACCATGCTGTCGTCGTCCGTCACCCGAGCAGCCCTAAAGTACATGTCCAGGCGGGCCACCCACCTCCTCCATCGGGGCCCCAGGCTGGACGGGGGGCCCGTTGGATCAAATTCTGGTATCGGTTGTAGGGCGGCCTGGGCTCTCGCTTGAGCCATGATGGGAGCCCCTTGTGGAGCGGCTGGCTGCGCTCCTAGTAGTGCCTGGGGTGCAGACGCCTGATTCCCCGGTGGCAATGGTTGCAGTGCTGCAGGCTGTTGCACTGAATGCTGTGGGCCCTGCTGAGGCTGGGCCGCCTGACCTTCATCCTGAGAGTCTTCCCCAGGGTCCGCAGCGTCACCGTCCTGGTCGCTGTCATACATGGGATTGAGCGCACAGGCACCCCCACTTCAAGTCCTGGGGCCGCAACTCAGATTCCCACCATCACCATGCAGGTGGATTCACCCCCATGCCCGGCACAGCAATGGTCCACCTTGGAGAACGGAGACGACGGTGAAGTGTGTCCCCTTCACTGAGCACCACCAAAGAGTCTTGCACACAAAGAAGCACCAACTGCCACCACCTTGTGATGATGAAGAGGATCAAGAGAGTGTGTCCTGATGATGAAAGGGCGAGGAAGTGCCTTGTCGCCACCTTGCAGCAATGCACCGCAATGTAGAGGTCCCAAAAATTAAGCTATGTGGGTGGACTGGACTAAGCAGGACCTGCCATAGTAGTCCTTGTCCTAGCTTAAACTCGACGTAACGGTCCCAAAATATGAGTGAAACACACAAATTAGGTATGGGCGTGCAGGTTATGCAGTCTGCTACCATGAAATCCAAAAATTAGACCCGGATCACCTTCTCGTTCCAAACCGGAGCCCCGAGAAGTTCTGCGGCCTTGTGTCCAAAATGGCCGCCAGCCGCGTGTGCGGTCCGCAGCCACGGCGTGAAATGAAACGTCCGTGAACGTTCCGTTATGAGGAAAAATTACGGAAGCCTTTCACCGCCGGGCCCGGCATCCGTCACCACTCGTCGCCACTGTTGGGGGTTGGTCCTTGGCCCCCATGCGTGCCCGTGAGCCCCCAACCCGACAGAGCACACTCACACACGTCTGTCGGCTTCGGGCTCCCCGGTCGCTCTGCCGGCTTCCGGGAACGCCCCGTTTATTAAAGCTGCACGCGGCGACGTGCAATGTCACGCCGCCGCGTGCGCAGCCCTTGCGGGGCAACGCCACAACAGGGAGATCTTGGGAGGATAGCTCAGCGGCAATGTGCTCGCCTTGGAAACAAAACGACACGGAGCAGCACAGGTTCAATCCCTGGGTCCTCGCTTAGAAACCTTTGGATATTTAGCACGTTATAAATAACCTATCATATCATATCATATCAGGGGGAGCAAGACACCCGTTCACAATTCTGCCAGTCCAGCTTGTCCTTCTACTGAAGGCATTGCCCAAGTCACAGATGTTGCCGCAATGACCTTTGTAACATCCTCCCACCCTTAGTATACTGCTGACTGTAACTTCTAGACACTGTAAGGAAAAGCTACATTATTGACCAACTGGAACGGAAATAGTGGATCATTTGCTTTGAGCCCAGGGACTGGTCTAGCGCCGACTCAGGTATTCCAGCTGCAAGGTGAAACATGTCAAAAGGGCACAGGTACTCCAACATATCCTTGAAGCCTCCTCCACCCGGAAGGAACTCTTTCGGGGGCGGAAAGACTTAACCATGTCAGCAACATCTGCTCCCACAGCGCTAGCCTCTGCTGACCTCGGTGTAAAGTTAGCTGCTTCCTATTAAGCGAGGTCGATACTATCCGGCAGGAGATGGTGGCTGCAGAACGCACTCATTGCGCGGCACCTCACGCTGAGCGCGCCACTGTGCTTGACCTTCACCGGAGTATCCCAAGGCAGCCATGTTGCCTGGTTTCCTGTCACTCCCTTCACCCCAGCTCCACCCACTGATTATAAAGAGGGGTAGCACAAGACCCCAAAATGTTGTTTTAAACTTTAGAAATAGCAGCAGGCCCGGCTGAAGATATGTGGGGGCCCATTTCAACATGATAGTTGGGGCCTCCTGATGTGCTTGAAAACAGTCTGAGGCAACCCTGGCTGCATACATTACAATGGCGAAAAAGATATGGTTAATAGCTGCCGATTATCACGGGACGGCCAGCTAGCAGGGAGTTTAAACACTAAATGCCCAGTGAAGAGCTATAAACCCTTTTTTGCCAGCAAGGGGCTGATGTGGAGGAACCAGTGTATAACTTCTTGAAAGTGATGGCTGGACAGGATCTAACAAACACAGCTTGTAATGCGAGCGCTGCAAAACGCACATTTAAAGGCCCAGAACGAACATAGAGAATAGAATATATTGTTCTGTAACAAGACTGCTGACTGGCAACATGGGGGCAGTTGCTGGGGGCTCTCTGGATTCCTCCTTTTCCACTACCATTGCTTTGAATGTGGAAGCAATCCATACCCCCTTCCAGCTCAACCACCACCTGCTCGTAGTCATTGGAAGAGAGGATCCGACCTAGCAGCACCACCGTTCCCCTATTGCTAATGCCTGGACAATCCAAGCAACGAGTGATAGTCCCCGTCCCCCCATATCTCACTCTTGCCCCCACATTTCCTTCACCAGCAACGCAGCCTTCATACCTTGCTCACACTGCTCACCCGAGGATCTTCTTTTTAGCCAGGCTCTCCTTTGCATTGCGTGCAGAGGCTCCTGGTTCTGGCGATTGCAGAGAACACGAGGTGCCAATGGAACGGAGGGCAGTGCATACCTTGGATAGAGGGGGGTAGGAGAATTTAGAACAGTGGCCTGGGGACATGGTTAGGTGGCAAGCACCAGGAACTGGAGCACAAAGCAAATGGTTTTTAGTTTCTTCCTGAATGTTAGGGTGGATGGAACAGGTCTCAGGTTTGATGGAAGAGAGTTCCATAGTGTGGGAGCATAGATGGAGGAAGCCTGTTGGTCTTTGCTTTGCATGTTCCTTCTGGAGCTTTTCATTGGAGCCGCGGGTTGCATCTGTTTCTGCAGAGAGGTTGCGGCTTCTCCCTGAGGTAGTTAGGTCACGCTATTGGGGTTCAAACTATGCACCCCTGCCATTTGCATGGACTCCCGGTGCTCTGGCAGATCTGGAAGAGAGTGGGGTGGACTAGGTTACTGGGGTGGGAGGGGAAATGGAAGCTAGCTTTGCTGCTGGGTTTATGCATGAAAGTGGGAGGAACCCGGGACTGGGTGCAGGTGTGTTTTGAGGTAGTCTGTGCTGAGAGCATAGAGTCATTCATGCCTAGATGATAAGCCGCGCTGACATTTCAAAGACAGGCTTGAGCGGGGTGAGGGTGGAGTAGGGCAGGCCAGTAGGGAGGGCTTTGCACCCTCAAAGCGTGACAAGACTAGGGCTTGAATGATGGAGCAAATGTTGATGAGTGGGAAGAAGGGTTGGTCCGTCTGGAGAAGAGGAAGCTTATCTTAAGCATCCCATAGCGGTATCAGGTAATAATGTCCCAATGCATAATGTCCCCATGCATAATGTCCCCATACATAATGTCCCCATCCATAATGTCCCCATACATAATGTCCCCATACATAATGTCCCCATACATAATGTCACCGGGAAAAGCCTTTGGCGACATTATATATGGTGTCATTATATATGGGAATGGGTTACGGGGATGTCCCAGGCTCCCATTTAAAAATAAATAATAAAAAAAACAAACAGGGGTTGCAGGGGTGTCCCCCGCATGTTCAATGTAATAATGGCTCTGCAAAAAATGATGACTTTTTTGTCAGGGGACATTTTTGCGCAGACATTATTACATATCTGGGGTGCATTAAGCTGAAAAGACTGGCGAGCTGCAGAATGACCAGGTTATACTGAAAGGTAGATTGGATGGCATGTGAGGGCATGAAGAAGGAAAGATATTGAGGCACCATCCAGTAAAGACACTGAAGAATCATATTCAGGAAACCCTTGTGAAGATGGATGAGGAACTGGGAGCCAGCTTTGGGAGGTCAGCATTGGTGCAATATCTTTAAAGTGGAGAATGAAGACGAACTGCAGGGCTAGGAGGGAGGCTGAGAGGAAGAGTGGGGCATCGGTCAAGCATGAATAAGGCCTGATTTAGAGTAAGGGTCTTAGCGAGCTGCAAAGTAGGAAAAGGGCAGATGCTTTGAATATTGTAGAGTTGGAAATGACTGGATTGAGTAGTGACAGAGAAACACAGGTTACAATAAAGGAAGAAATCGGAGAGGCTTCCAAGATTGTGGGCAGGTGTTGAGAGCGAGATGGGGGACAGAGGTGCAGTGAAGACATGAGGTGGAGGTGGAGTAAAGAAAAGACTCCCATTTCAGAAGGACTGAGATGGAGGGAAAGAGAAGACAGCTGAGAGTTGACAGCAGATGAGCAAGCAGAGATGGAACCATGAAGAGACTGGTTCAAGGAGGGAAAGTGACAGCAACATGTATTACTCATTGTCATGGAAGTGACTCAATTGCCAAATGGATGAGTGCAGAAAAGGAGAAGCATTGATAGAAAATAAAGAGCGGTCCAAGTACCTGAACCATGTGGGGGTGCCATAGCTCAAATCTGATGAGTGGGAGGAATTACTGGCCAAGGATGCTTGATGTTTTGTATTTTGTTTGGACAATAGATACATCTAATGGTTTAATATGATTGGGCAGAGGACAGTGGCAGATTTAAGACAAAGGGCCCCGTGGGCAGCACGTGATAAAGGGCCCAAGATGGGTTGGTCATAGAGGCAGATCTTAGGGTGAGCGAAGTTAATTGTGATCACAAGTGCGGAATGGCAAACTTTAGGAACAAAAGCAATTTTTTATAATGTTGGCTTTATTGCGGGAATGTGTTAATTTATTCACGTCTAGCCCATGATGTGTTTGGTCTACTTGGAATAAACTGGGAGGTGAAATGGAAAAAACAGCAAATGGCCATCATCTTACGTGATGCCTTTTGTTTAAAGTTCCTTCTGGGCATGGAAGGGTTGTGTATTTGCCCCGCCACCCATTGACACCCAGAGTAGAAATTCTCACCAGGGGGGAAAGGCCTGGCTATGGGGAGGCAACTGCTGCTCAGGTGGAGATAATGGGCCCTTGTAAATGGTGGGAGACCACCAACTGCCTATTCACAAGAGGGCACATCACAAACCTGTTAGTTATGCATTTCTTTGGAATCACTTGAGACACACCCCCCCCCCCGCATTCATTAAGAGCAGTTAGGGCACTTCTATGCATAGTGAACTTGGCAGCCCCTCCACTTTAATGGATTCATTGCTCAGTCAGTGTTCACACAGAACACGCGGGGCCCCATGAGCGCTGCTGCCTCTGCCTGACTGTGAAAACAAATGGGAAGGAAGGGAATGGGGGGAGGGGCCCGGTCGCCGTTTGTCTGCCTAGCGACCGCTAAATCCGCCCCTGGCAGAGGATGGAACCCTGGGGTACTCCACTGTTGACAGGAAAGGTCTGGAATCAGGAAGACTCCTCCTGAGCACATTGTTGTTTATTTGAGAGGAAAGAAGTGATGCTGCAGAGTACAGTGTGTGGGGTTTTATCACCCCAAGGATATAAGTGGAGCAGAGTTGTGAGGAGAGTTGGAGTCTGCTGGAGTCTCTACAGTCTTTCTACTCTGCCTACCATCATTGTGGGAGGACTTAAAAACCCACATCCTGAGCGAAGCGGTGAGCGGAGTTGTGAGGAGAGTTGGAGTCTGCTGGAGTCTCTACAGTCTTTCTACTCTGCCTACTATCATTGTGGGAGGACTTAAAAACCCACATCCTGAGCGAAGCGGTGAGCGGAGTTGTGAGGAGAGTTGGAGTCTGCTGGAGTCTCTACAGTCTTTCTACTCTGCCTCCTATCATTGTGGGGGGACTTAAAAACCCACATCCTGAGCGAAGCGGTGAGCGGAGTTGTGAGGAGAGTTGGAGTCTGCTGGAGTCTCTACAGTCTTTCTACTCTGCCTACTATCATTGTGGGAGGACTTAAAAACCCACATCCTGAGCGAAGCGGTGAGCGGAGTTGTGAGGAGAGTTGGAGTCTGCTGGAGTCTCTACAGTCTTTCTACTCTGCCTACTATCATTGTGGGAGGACTTAAAAACCCACATCCTGAGCGAAGTGGTGAGCGGAGTTGTGAGGAGAGTTGGAGTCTCTACAGTCTTTCTACTCTGCCTACTATCATTGTGGGAGGACTTAAAAACCCACATCCTGAGCGAAGCAGTGAGCGGAGTTGTGAGGAGAGTTGGAGTCTGCTGGAGTCTCTACAGTCTTTCTACTCTGCCTACTATCATTGTGGGAGGACTTAAAAACCCACATCCTGAGCGAAGCGGTGAGCGGAGTTGTGAGGAGAGTTGGAGTCTACTGGAGTCTCTACAGTCTTTCTACTCTGCCTACTTTCATTGTGGGAGGACATAAAAACCCACATCCTGAGCGAAGCGGTGAGCGGAGTTGTGAGGAGAGTTGGAGTCTGCTGGAGTCCGCGGGATCCGCGAGGATCTAGCGAGGTATGGAGCCTAATGGGAAATCTTTAAGGCAACCAAAGCTCCAAGAGAAGAAAAATGCAAGAAGGGAGCAAGAGCAGCGTGATGACACAGTCACAGCCATAGCCACAGATGTGGATACGGACACAGATGCGGAGAGGGACGCAGAGCTGAGTCCTCGCCGACTCAGAAGCACCAAACACACCAAAAAACGCAAATACAAACTCTAACATGGATTCGCCCGCAAAGACGCGAAACATGAAAGACTGCCATACCCACAGCCAACCATTCAGGCTAGGGGAGGCTCCTAAGATCTCGGCCCAAGGAGAGCAAAGGACGGATGAGGACGAAATCCAGGACGAAGAAAGAAGAGAGAAGGGAGAAATCCGAGAAATCCAAGAACAACAACAACAAAGGAATCTGAGTTTACCCCCACAGAACAGAAAGGAAAGCAACAAAGTAAGCATTGGGGATCCAACACACTCACCCTCCCCGTTGCGAGACGCGTCTGATTCTGCGAGCAGCGCACCACTAACCGCCGGTATGGCGAGCGGGTCTCCAACAGTGGGAGCCGGAGGGCTGCTCCTGTTGGGCCCTGACTGGTGCCGCGCGCCGGTCATGAACGCTGGTGAGGGCGCGGGTGCTGGTGCTGCAGCGTTCGCTGGCACTGTGGCGTTCGCACCGCCCGCGGCGCCGGCCCTCCCGGCCCCCCAGGAAAGCGCGATGGTACTGACTCTGTCGGCTGCAGGCACGTCGCCTAAGGGGGTGGAGCCGGCCTCATGTGCGAGCAGCGGCGCTCCAGGCACAGCGTCGCAGGGTGTTGGGGGCGGAGGCCGGCTACTGAATGTGGAACAGGCCGGAGACGCAGGTCTGAATAAACAGAGAGAGAAAAAACGTGCATCACGGCCATAGTACACAGGGAGCCCAGTATGGCAGATAAGATTCCCAACCTACCCACTGAGAAGGGAAGTGGAATTCCTAGACAAAAACCTGAAAACCTGATGAAACATAACAACAAATGGTCTCATAGACCGATAAATCAGGAAAGTGATGATGGTATGGAAGCAAATGAGGGCGAATCTACTAACACAGAATCCGACGAAGAAAAAAATTCAGAGTCGGGTTCAGACTTAGAAGACAAACAACTGCTGGCTAACGCTAAAACAAAAAATGCGGATAAACTAATAACAAAAAGAAAGGCTCAAGCTGGCACGTCAAAGTTGAAATTACAAAAAAGAAGAAATCAAGAAAAGGAGGAAACAAAACAAGGGAAAGGGGCGGTAATCAGGCAGCAAAAACCGCAGAAAAAAAGTGCGGTGCAACTGAAATGGCTTCCTACAACCCTTATGTCGGGCACTCTCAAAAAGCCTTTTTCTGCAAACATCAGAAAAGAAAATTAGACACAGCAGTAGAACTGTCAGATGCAGAAATTTTGGAAGCTGTCCAGGAAATCACGCCGGTCAGCAAATCGCGCAAAACCGACGCAGTACGATGCCATGCTGTGAACCCACCGACAAGTGACCCCTGCCCACCTCGAATTGCACTGAGCACAGGGAAAAATACAGAAAATAACCAAGCACCAAAAGACACCACCACATCAGATGTCCTGGCAGGGAATCAACTCCGTGGGGAGAAATACGGCGAAGAGAGTAATGCGGTAAAAGCTGCTTCACAACAAATTGAAAAGGATCAGTCGGGAGAGAGAAATAAGACCCCTCAAGACGAGGAAAGAATTCGACAGGACCAGACAACAAATATAGAAAGGCCGCCAGGCACACAGGTGGACGGCACAAAAGCACTACAGAGGAATGATCATCGTTTTGACTGGACCAAAATTCACATTAGTAGGAATCAAGATTCTTTGACCCCAGTCAGATCAGGGGCCCAAGACTCAAATGCCCACCTAGGGCATAGGAACAGAAGATCCACGTCAGTAAATAGGTCAGACCAGGACCAATCGAGAAAGCATTTAAGGGACAACGCATTGGAGGGGCCCCGAAATGCCGGTAGACAAGTGACACTGACATCATCCCCGAAATCCAGACGGACCAGTGAAACAACTTCATCAACTTTAAAAGAATCACCTAGCAAAAAATCGGATATGGAAACGGTAATGTCAGCCATTACGATCGCCCTAGCCCCTTTTTGCAAACTGTATGAGGCGATAAAAGAAGGAGTACAAGATAACACCGCAATCCTGGCTAACTTAACAACAAAAATGACCTATATTGAAGGATACATTACCGCCCTAGAAGATAGAAACAACAACCAACAAAAATGCTGAGAGAAAAAAGTAGAAGACCTCAAAAAAGATCTTAAAAAATTAGTAGACTCGCTCCAAGCCGAGAAGAAACGGCAAACGGTAATAGACCAAACACAACGGAATCAAAATGATATCAGAGAAAGGCTGAAAGAACTGGACACTTTGCAAGAGACAAAATAAAAGGTAAAAGATAAAAACAGGGTCTCTCCAAGTACCACCGCCTTGTCAGCACCGAAAACGGGAGAACCAAGTCTCCTGGTCACAAGTAACCCAAGGGTTGTCAAAACACCAGCCAAAGATTTGGAGATCATGCCGCTACCTTCACCCATAGGAGCGAAGCAAAAACCAAAGAGAGATTACCCAAAGAACGCGACCCAAGAAAAGGAATCTGTAGAAACTGTGGGATCACTGAAACAGAGGCACCACAACAAGGGCTCCCCAAGATCAACCGAAGAGTCTTTGGAAGACTCAGATTTGATGAATCTCTCGCAACATTGGGAAGAAAATCCTGGGGACACAGACCAGGAGGTATTTATCGTCGAAAAGGATGAAGAAATACAAACCTCAGTTCAGGAACAGTCAGTAAGTAGAAACGAAGTGAAGGAAGCGGATGGAAACAAGGAACGGCCAGGCCCGAAAGACCGTCAGGAGCCAAACGCAAAGGAAAACGAAAACAAGAAGCGACTCTGCAGCAAAAGAGACAGCAAAGAGTACAGGGACAGAACAAGAAGGCTAGCAACTCCAGAGCCAAGAAGAGAGGACAAAAATGCAAGCAGACAGCAAAGTAAAAATGAAAGAACAGATGATGCAGAACGCACATTCAAAATCGAACAAATCAAAGCAATTAAAGACTACATAGTCTTGAATAGGAGAACTATCCTGCAAATAATAAGCAAAACAACGACGTTAAAAAGCATTAAGTCGGAAGACATCAAACTAGTGGAGCCGTACCATAGAGGGAATACAGCAAAGGCATACCTTCATGTTAAGGCGGTGGGAATCCAATACATTAACCCTATCGCAGTGAGAGAATTGGAAAAAAGCGGCTTTACATTAACAGAAATAAAAACCATAAGTAACAGCGAAAATACAACGAGGAAGGTACAAGACAGGGAGGAACGAACACATCAATATATATCTAGAACGGAAGAGCGATATAAAGCAAACCGACTGGGCAAAGAATGGCATGAAAAGAGGCGCTTCAGTCCTAACAGACACACCCGCCAGGAGGACTTGGAGCACCAGTATCGCCATCGCACCTATACCTCCGAAAACAGGCACCTCTGCGAAAAGAGAGAAAAAATAGAGAAAGAAAGATAAGAGAGCAACCAGCAAAATTATAACCCACGGTTGAACCGAGAGGGGCCTCAAAGGGCAACAAACCTTAGTCCAAGAAGAACAACGCGTAGGAAGTCACCAGAGACAAATCAAATGAGAAACTTGGAAAAAATAAAGGCGGCTGCAACACCACAAGGTCCTTGGTCATGGCTAAAAGCAACACTGAACCCGAAATCTCAGAGATAGCAGGGAAAGTTGAGTGCGGCACAATCGCATACAGGAACAGTCAACACACAGATAGAGGCAAGTGTCGAAATATTAACCCTAGGTTCATGGAATACGCGAGGTCACGCTCACCTGACAGTGGCGAGCGATGTGGACCTAACCAGCATGGATATCGTGTGTCTCCAAGAGACATGGCTATTAGAGAAACCGACACTAGATGGATTCAAAGTGGAAATATCACCGGCCATAAAAGGCTTGTTGGGTTGTCCATCGTCGGGCCTGTTGACAGCAATAAAAATGGGCTCCGGTTTTTCTTCGCCAAAGAAAATAATGGAATCTTACGAGATGCTGGTGACACTCACAACTTGGAGCAAACAAACGACACCGAGTGAACAGGAAGACACTAGCCACCTAGGAATAATAAATACATATTGGAACCCCCAACAGACAAACACAAAAGCATACTGCAGAAAAATGGGTGAGACAATAGACTGGATCTACTCGGAGTTCGAAAAGATTGATATTATCGTGTGTGGCGACTTGAACGCTGATTGTGCTGAACCACAGTGGACCACAAAAGACAAGGCCCCACAAGGAAACAGAGTGAAACGGGGAAAGGCCTGGAGGGCGGTTACTAAATCGCGAAATTTATATAACATCGAAACACTATTCCCTAACCAAGTGAACATCCCGACCTGGGAAAACCTGTCCTCCAAAGCCACCTTGGATTACATCTACGCTTCCCAGGGCCTTCTGACGGGCATCCTGGAATTTAAAGTACAAAGAACCATGCACAGTGATCATAACCTCTTGATGTGCGTATGGAATGGGAAGCAGCCGGTCAACCCAACATATCAGTTTCAAGTGGAGGTGAACATCCAACAAACTCGATTACGCCTGACGGAAACAGACATCACAAAGATAACCAGAAACAATGGGAGGTCTACTGAAGTAGACACAACAAATGGCGGTACAGAGCGTCCAAACTATCTACCGATGTTGATTCCATTTAGAAGAGTAGTCGCTGGCAAACAAAGACAGACGATGCATCCTAAACATACCTATGACAAACTGGTAGTCGAAAAGAGGAAAATTGTCCGTAAAGCGAAGAGAACTGTGAAGAAAATAAACACCAAAGAAGCATGGGAGCAGTGGCAAAAGGAAACAAAAAGGTACAAACACTGGCTAAAACATCATAAACTCCAACTGTACCAACAAGATGCCGAGCAAATGCTGAGAGCCCTCAACACAAAAAAGTCAAGCAATTTCTGGGCACTAATTAAAACTACGAACTTGAACACAGCCATATAAATCGCAAACTCAGTGTCAGAGGAAAAATGGGTGTCATATTTAACGGCCCAATTCGACCTCCCGCAAGAGAGAGCAAATGCTGAGAGCCCTCAACACAAAAAAGTCAAGCAATTTCTGGGCACTAATTAAAACTACGAACTTGAACACGGCCATATAAATCGCAAACTCAGTGTCAGAGGAAAAATGGGTGTCATATTTAACGGCCCAATTCGACCTCCCGCAAGAGAGAGCACCGGAGAGTGACGAAGATGCCACAGCAGAGTGGGTAGATGTGTCGAACATGGTTGAAATCGAAAACGCCATCCTCAAACTAAAAACCTCAAGAGCCCCCGGTCCGGATGGATTGACCAACGCAGATCTGAAAAAATCACCAAAGGCATGGCCGGGCGCGATCAGCAAAATCTTCTCCCACTGTAGGAACACTAACATGATCCCCGAAACCTGGCTGAAGGCTATAATCGTCCTCATTTACAAGAAAGGTGGCAGAGAAAACCCAGAAAGCTATAGGCCTATAGCCTTGCTAGATATCGTGGGGAAGATTTTTGCATCACAGTTATTGGTCCACTTTCGAACCTGGGCCAAAACTGCTCGATGCAACGACGCCTTTCAAACAGGGTTTCAGAAAAATGGGAGCACCTCTATAAACATCCTATTGGTCAACATACTAAAGGCCAAAGTGAGAGAAGGTGCCCCAAGAGTGTATCTTACATTTGTAGACTTGTCGAAAGCCTTTGACAAAATAGATCGGGCAAAACTGTGGGATAAGTTAAATTGTTGGAATTGCCCCCCGGCAATTTTGAACCCGATCAAAGCACTCCATGCCGACACGAAAATCAGGGTGAAATTGAACAAACAAGGAGCACTGTCAAAGGAGATCCAGGTGAAGTGTGGCGTTAAGCAAGGATGCCCCTTAGCTCCGGCCTTGTTTATTGCTTTTCTGGGGACTATCAAACGGAGGAGGAACAAATCAGAGCCTTTCCGCCTGAATAGGTAAAGCACAAATATCGCGACTACTCTATGCAGACAGCGCCATCATCATCGACTAAACGCAAATTGGACTCCAACGCAAATTAACAAACTTGGAAAAATATACGGAAACAAACCACTTGGAAATCAATATAGCAAAAACAAAAATGCTAGTTTTCGACAAATCAACAAAGAAGTTGGCGCGACCACCAAAATGCTATCTGAACAAAATAAAAATTGCGGTCGTGAATGAGTTCAAATACTTGGGGGTGATCATTGATGGTTCGGCAAGAACACCTATGGAGCAAGGTGAGAACGTTAAGCACAAACGAGAGCGGTGGACAGAAAATTTGGAAAATTTTCTATGCTTCCGGCCATCAATTTCTATAAAGGGAAGGTGGTCCCATCGATCATTTACGGAATGGAAGCATCGCTAAACATCCCCAGAAGCGTGTGGCAGAAGCTGGAAGGCCACGTTTGGAAGTCAGTTTTGGGTCTACCAAAGTCAACTTGCATGCCCGCGATCAGGCGAGAACTAGGCCTCGTCTCGTTAGCCTCACTGGTAGAACAAAGCAAAATGAGACTATGGAGAAAAATCTTGATGTCGGATACCTTACCAATTTACAACATTATCACAGAAGAACTAAAGAGTGGCTCATGTAAGGCTTTCAAGACTTGGGCAACAAGACTCCAATTCATTTTGACAGAAATAGCCTGTACAGAAGAAGATCTGATATCCAATCCGGACCGGGTGAAACGGAAAATGGAATGGATGGACTGGATTTCGACAATTGAAAAAGCCAGTACTAACAAACTATTGGCCCAGCTCCAGCCAACATTTAACAAAATTAGAAAACCGCAAAACTATTGCCTGAAATTCCCAAACAAAGGCCTGCGATGTATGATCTTGAAGGCTAGACTTAATTTACTAATGACACATGAAATTTTAGCCATCCTCAGCCCGGCAATGGATAACAGCTGCCGCTTATGCAAGAACACGGACAAAGTGGAAACCTTGAAACATTTGACGCTGCAGTGCCCGATGACCAAACAAAGCAGAGTCACATATCTTCAACCTCGACTCCAAGGGGTAACAACGTTAGAGGAAGAGGCTTTGTGGAACAGGCTAATCTCAGGAGAGACAACACGTTGGTCCCTGACAATGGTGAAGCTAATAGAAGCAGCCTTTCAATTGATAAACCAGCTAGGGTCAGCGAGAGAGTCACTGAAAACTGGAGACTAAATCCAAGAGTCGAAGAGGGAGGCATCTGCATCGCTTAAAAACCAAACAAGAAAAGAGACTGTGAGGAAAGGATTCCGGACTCAGAAGCACACGTTTTTCGCTTCGGGAGTCTCTAAGTTGAGAAAAACCCTTGTAAAAATTAAAAATTTCTTTTTAATTAAAATTCAAGTATAAAAAAAAAAAGAAAAGTGCACCAGGCTAAGAGGCTGGTCAAAAGACAGAAAGATGAACCCCTCACTGGGCCCTGTGTTCAGTGGCAAGGCCGAAAGACGAGAGGCCTATTTCCCACTGCATGTGACAGATGCACTAAAGTGCAGCTTTTCCAAAACAGAGAGCTGCCATGGAGAAGCCTGTGTCTGGATGGAACAAGGAACATATTAAAGAGGATACCCCACTGCCAGAGTCATTTGAAGGCTCCCCAGCAACACTATATTTACTCAAGGGGGAGCCCAGCATTAAGAAGTTGGAATACCACTGCGTTAACAGATGTTTCTAGGGGCCGTCAATGTCTGAAAGTCCAAAACAATAACCAGTCTGTGTCTAAACCTATGCTTGCCCTCACTCGTTACAAAAATGTGTTAGGAAGTCTTTAAAAAGGAAAAAATAGTGGTTCAAAAGAAAATAGGAAACCAAGGTTGGTTTCAGGTCGTCTTCTCACCAGGTGTAGTTTGGTCAATGGCCCTCATTACGACCCTGGCGGAAATCGCGGTGCTAAATGCACCGCGGAGCACGGCGGAAAGCTGCCGATAGCGCCATGGAGGATGGCGGATTTTCCGCCCCATGCCGACCTTGGCGGGGCGGTAAATCCCCATCCCCCATTTTACCCTTCCCCATTCCCATTTTTGCCCCATAGGGTATAATGGGAGTGGGGAAGGCGTTAATTACGCCACCTCAAAATACGGTGGCGTAATTAACAACAAGGTCCCGTAGCGCCATGGATTTCTCCGCCCGGAAAAACCAGGCGGAAAACGCTCCATGGCGCTACGGAATCTCGTAGTAGGGCGGACGGGTCCGCCGCGAATAACGCTGGCGTAAACCCACTCCGCCAGGGTCGTAATGAGGGCCAATGTCACAAAAATGAGTTCAAGCATAAAGGGCTTTTCGTAACCTTCTCCACAGAGCCCTTGCAATAGTCTCAAATACTTTCAGCGTTTGTAGTTCCTTGGGGTTCCTTTCCCCAAGCTTCAACGTGTTCAAGTTCCAAACATCACAAACGAAATAGAACACTTCCCTTTGAAACTTCTCAGGTTTCCCTTCCTCAAGCTTCAAATCTTTCAATACTACAAAACAACAAGTCTCCAACTTTGTTAGGCCTCTCTGCATCCTCTTCCACAAGCGTAGGCCCCTTTTGGTCTAAAACACAAGTTCAGATTGTCAGGATATAATTCTCCTTTCAGATACACGTCTTTGACACACACTTCACTTGTGGGGTACAATCAGAGACTTTCGAAACTGCCTGGTTCTAGACATGACCACTCTGATCTGTAACCCCTCTCTTCATTCCTTGCTCCTTCTTTTAAACCTTTCACCTTCAGGTGCTTCCTGCACTCCTTGTTCTCCTTTGCTTCTTCCTCGTGCACACTTGCACCTTCCCTTTACTTCCCACTGTGCACTCCGGCACTTTCCTTTGCTTTCTTATCGTGCCTCTTGAATACTTTTCGTACTTCCGGCACACTTGACAAACTGTCCTTTCTTTCCTGTGCACCCTCTGCACTCTTCAGTCTTTATTACCCTTTCCTTCATTGCACCGTTCAAAAATGCTTTTCTTTCACCTTACTTTTCTTCCACACCTCTAGCACAACTTCTTCTTTGCATTTGTCTTATTCCGTTGATTTCTCACACTTTTCTGTCCTTCGTACACTTTATCCACTTCATGCCACTTTAACACTGTCTTTCTCCCACTCCGCTTCAGTCAAACGCAAGCTTCCAAATTTCTCTCTCTCGCTCACCGGGCAGAATCGTGTTGACAAGCGGTCCCCCCGAATACACGGGTTTCAGGTCAGGGTCTCACCACCTGCCCCTCAGAACCCTTTGGGACCGACACACGTCCCAAGGGAACAAGCATTCTGCTGAATGCCACCAGCAGGACACAGGCTCCTTTACTCTGGCTCCTTGGAGGCACGACTCCCTAGCCACACTGCAGCACCTGCTAAACACCGGGCCAGCATCTCAGCACATTGTTCTCCTCCTGGTTTCCACTCCTGCTGCTCTCTGCTCCTCATCTTGTCCGCTCCAGACAGTATCCCCAGCTCGCTCTCCTCCTTGTGAATAACTATACCTTTTATAGTTGAAAAACAGTCAAGTGGAGTCAGGTGTGAATGCTCATTATTGAATGCCTGATCCTGCCTGACTCCATTAGTGGGACTATTTAAGTTCTTTCTATAGTAGGTTGCCCTTACTTTCCCCATGTTGTTTCTATGGGTAATCTTTACTGTTCTTAGTTGCCTTTTCCTCATCTCAGTATTTGTTGTAAATGGGGAGGGGGAGATGGGGTGAGATTGAAAATACCCAATGAAGGCTGAGGGAGAGTGGGTTGGGGTATTATTGGGAATGGGGGAATACCATGTTGTTTGGCTATTCTCCTCCCAATCCCTCGTGAACCTTCACTCAGGTGATCCTCCCTCGCTTGTCCACCCCCAGGGTCGGGATCCAAAAGCGATGGCTCTTCCTTGACCATCTGACTAGAGGATCCCAGGGGAGTAGGTGGGAGAACACAGTCAGGTTTCTCAGAGCAGACAACCACCTGCCCGACACCAGACACAGATCATTGTGATCAATATGATCAGAGCAATTTAGAAATATATGGGTTGTGACCATTAGTCAAAAATTGGAGAAAAGGGCCATGTTCAAGAGTTTTAACTTCATATTTGTGTTGTTCAGAAATGCAGTTTCAGTTGGATGGAGCAAGGACTCCCAGAAATGGATCCTGGAGACCTGATGACCAATCCGTAGGACGGGGTTAGGCCTTGTGTAGGGGGGAGAGCAATCTATGTCCAATCCAAATTATTAGCCAGTGAACTGGCACATCCTAATTTATATATTTTGGGGTTGACTAGGAGCGTTTAAAACTGAATGCACAATGGAAAGGGGAGAGAATTTAAATTTCCAGGAAGTAAGGTGAAACTAAAATTGGGAGAGAAAATCAGGTGAAGGACTGGGTGCCATCCAAGACATGGACCAGGAGAGGTAGACGGCAGGGCGAAGCCTGAGACCATCCATGACAGAGACCAGGAGAGGCAGACAGAAGGACTTGAAGTGTCATCCATAACCAGGTCCCATTGCTTCTCATGAGATGATCCAGGATGCCTAATGACGTCTCCTGTGCACAAACCGAGAAAGATCGCATTACTCCAACAGAACACACCACTGGTGGGGATCTACTGGAGTTAATATCTTACCCCTAAATAGACCTTAATGGGGTGGGCATACAGAAGTAGATCCCTAGCATTTCCTTATCACTTAATAATTCCCACATCGCGAAAGGACGAGGGAGCGATCTCGGGCAAATTCAAAATCTCTGATATCCCAGCACTGTTAATGAAATAGTTGTTAAAGCAGCTGGAGAACCTAACCTATTACCCATGTGCGAACTCCAAAAAATCCCCGAAAGGGTAGGGGTGCATTTAAAAAAAAAATTCCAAATTGTTCAACACTCCCCGACCCCCGCATTAAAGCAGAAGAGGTTCCAAATGGTAAACTGAATCTCTGGGTCTGCGCTGTGCAGAAAAGTGCCTTCTTGGTTAAGAAAAGTGAAAATAGCTGATTTAACACCTTAACTGCCAGGGACGAGTATGCTTGTCCTTTTTGCATAGACTTGTATAATATCATTCTCTATATCTAGAGTGTGCAAGGAACCCCAACTTGAAGGGCAGACTTTTTCACTGCAAAGGAAAAAGGCTTTTCATTATATGCTGAAAAGAGTATTTCATTAAATGTTTGTTGTGCTAGAATATTGCTAGAAATGCAAAGTGCTCAGGAATGTCAGAGATAAAGAGCGTGGCACAGGTCAATTTCTTTTGTTCAACAACAGGGCACTGCATTTCATTTAAGTTAGACCACATGCAAATTGCACTGTAAAGCAAAATGGTCATGTCTGGCTCCAGAGAGCTGCATTAATTATCTTTACACTAGGGGTTTTCTTGTGAGCGACCCGATTATATGAAGTTTTCTTTAGACCAGGGTTTCCTTTTTACATGTCACCAGGGTTAAATAGGGACCAGAAATGGGAAACTGTATGTGTGGTTGTGTCTTATATGTTATGAGAATTACTATTATAGAAAAACGAAATAGTGGTTTTAACCTGTTTGCCAGTAGTGGGAATTTTTGTCAGGAAGGAACAGTTTTATGCCACACACTGAAGTGGCATGCTTCTTGATAATTTTGGTGACTAAGGATGTTGTCTATTGATGAAATAAAAATGACACCCCGGCCTGATTATTGGCTTCTATATTGAAAAGGGGAGAGGGAATACAGTGGTGTTATATATATCAAAGTTAGTTAAGAATCCAATTCATTGATCATTTGATGTGGCAGTCTTGATTGGGGGGAATGAACTCCCCAAATTGTTGCCCCATGAATATATTCTACAGTGTCAGAGATACACGTGCAGGAGAAGAGCATCGTGGGCCGGGCTGTGCTGAAGGCATCAGAGATTAGGGATAACTACCGGGTAAGCATCTCCATTGGGGGCGATTCTACAGGCCATTGTCAACTATCTGGATAGAGGCTGTCTCAGTGACGCTGCGTGGCCAGAAGCAAATCACTAGTGCTGGAGGACAAGGGAACCAATTTGCTAGCTCTTTTCTGGATGTTGTTTGTTTGTTTGTTTATTTATTTGTAATGCGCGCCAGACCCAGGGGTAACCGGGCGCAGTGAAGAGAATATGGGAGGCTTACAATGTTACATAGAATTACGAATTACAATGTTACAAAGATTACAGTGTTACATAATTTACAGTGATAAGGAGGAGGGTATATACAGATTTAGCAGGTCGCAAGGAAACATAGGAGTATTTTGGAAAGTCATTGGACTGCAGGTGCCTTTAGCACATGCAAAAGAGCCCTGAACATAAAAGAACAGAGAGACTTCCCATAGACCCGCCAAGAACAAAGAAAACTAGGGAAAGGGAAAAGACAATTGCATGAATTATAACAAACAGGAAGTCAAAGCGATACAGCAGGTGCAGTAGGGATCGATCACACCAAGATATAAGGTAATGCAACATGTGCATCAAATGTTTGAACATCTCTTTACCGCAACAGAAGGATCCAAGGGTTCCAGGGAAATGTGTCAAAGGAGACTCAGGAGCCTGAAGACAGGACCATGGGAACCCAATGTAAAATAAGGCATCTTTCAGGGGAGAAGGGCTCGTGCTAAATTGCCAGTCCAAGGGACATGTCTGACTAAAGTGACCAACCTTAGATTGTCAGAAACAAAGACTTCAAGCGTGGCAGTCTGACAAACATGTGAAGGACCACAGGTCCATGGGTGATGTCTTCTCCAGCATCTCAGCAGGTATCCGTCTGCTAACACGAGGGAGCCGATTGGCGAAGATAGGCAGAGTGGAAGATGGAGGCCGAACAAACAAAAGGGCTCCACAACGCCCTACACAGGATGCAATGTGTGGGTCTGAATGGGCAGGATATCAAGCATTTGATTGACATTAGAAGATCCTACCGCTTTGCTCAAGGTAATAGTTGATGAATAGGAGAGTCCATTTACCAGGAGCCACAGACCAGATACATTTTTGATGAATGGGTGTTTTATATAATGTTGTATGAGTTTAATATATTACTGAACAGTCTGCTGCATTTTATAAATGCCCTGCTGCTAACTGAAAAAGTACTTCCTGTAAAAGTGATATCCTATATTATTGCTTAGGACTTCTTATGTGTTTTCAGATTTTGTCGATTTCATCTGACATAAATCATTTTATTGACCTTGATGGGTCTAAAGAGTTGGTACAGGTTAATTGGGCTCAAAACCTAACTCTGGTCAATATGACATGCCCTCAAGTTCCATCTTTACCCTGCTCTTACTCGATGTGTGCAGGGACCCGTTCCGGCGAGCTGGTCACGAAGCACAGAATCCCCATGCACCCATATGCGGACGACATGCAAGTGCACCCTCCATCCATACAAAGAAGGGTATCACTTGATCTGCTACATTTCGCGGCAACAGAACACATTCATGGCCATCTCTTTCCATGCACTAAATGCGGGCACTGACCCTGGACTGTGACACTGAGTTCTCCAATATCAAAAATTGGCAAGGCACTCTATCCAAGAAAGACCTTCATCTGGCCATCCTCTGGAAGACAGTCTCTATGCCTCAGTCTAGTTAGCTCCCTCTCTCTGATCCAAGAAAGACCTTCATCCAGGCCATCCTCTGGAAGAAAATGGGCCTCATTACAAGTTTGCCGGTCTGGGAACTGCGGTACCGGTAAGCTTGCTGGTACCGTAGTTCCTGGACTGGCAAACTATGAGTTCTGTGGGCGGGCGCCCTCCCGCCTGCCAGGTCTGCCCTGGCGGGCGGAACGGCACCCACCCACAGACCATGTTGGGTACACCGGCACCGTTATTAACAGTGCCGGTGCATCCAACCTCCCCATTCCCATTCGGCCCTATGGGGCCCTATGGGGCCAAATGGGAATGGGGAGTATCTTTTTTCCAGAACCCGCGAATGTTTATTTACTGGGTCTGGCCGGGTCATAATGACCCGGCAATTGCCCATTCGCGGGTGCCCGAAATTATTACAGTTTTGGCGGCAGCCTGCCGGTTTTACCGGTAAGGCTACCGTCAAACTTGTGAGGAGGCCCAATGTATCTAGTGGCTCCAGTCTAGTGAGCCTCCTCCCTCCGATTCAAAGTTAGGTTATTTACCAACAAACAACTATTCTTGATGTGTGATCTGCAAACATTGTTAATCCCACTGAAAAGAATTAGTGGGTCAAGCACCTGTCTCATCAAAGCAGGGTTATAAACATGTGTAGTGCTTTCTCCAACGAGCTGTATATAGAAAATGATATACAATTATTAGCCAACCGAAAGTTGGTACTCTTTTATTGACCACAGAAGGATTAAAGGCTGAAGTGGCCTTGCCAGGATTCAAACCTTTGACCTGCAGATATACGCAGATCTCAACAGTGAGTGTTGAACCCACTGAGCTAGCTTACTGGCATAATGTGCTATCTGTGATGAATCCTGTGGAGTCACCACTGATCCCCAGCCAGAGATCTCCTCCCATGTGGCCAGGTGCTGGCAGTCGCTACCTGATCTAGACCCTGGGGGTGGTATTATGAGGGAGGATCACATGGGAGGGGATGGATGTTGGGGAGATGTAGGGACCACATCAGGAGAGACACAATATTATTCCCTCCCAAATGCTTCCTGAATTCCAGATGGCCTGCTGTCACTAAACAAATCGCTAGAGTTGCAAAACCCTAAAACCCATTCCTGACAAACATGCTAGACAGAATACCATGTGCGCCTCATATGTACATCTCCCACACAACATATCCTGCCTGTGATGTTTTTGTGCTAACCAGAAATCCCAAACAACATCGCCTTAGAAGTCCTATAAATCCTATGGACTCCAACTCCCATAAAGCTGAGATGAGGAAGAGGAAGAAGGAGTTAATATAGATCAGAAGAAATACTAAGCTGAACATGCAGGCAAGTTGCAATGAGATCTATCTGCTCAGGACATTTAAAAATGGTGTCCACATTTGCAAGAGAGAGAGAAGCCGAACAGAAGAAGAAGGCAGAAGCACAGGAACGGACCATTCTGGTGAGAGTAGGTGTTCTCAGACTGCCACTTGCAGGCAATATTTACCGGAGTGGAGCGCGGCCACAGAAGACACCACAGGCACCGTCAGAGGACCGCAGAGGAACCAGCAGCAACAGCCAAGCTATCAGCAGCACCATCAAGTGCAGAGGCAGCAGGCTTGCCAGCCGAAAAAAATGTGGAGCCAGTGGAAGAGCTGAGAGAAGGTCGACAGAAAACACCATCCCGAGGTGAAAGCTTCACCGCAACAAGGTGCCACAGGTCGGAAGCCCTGACAGACACCGGTGAGTCTACCCAGAGATGTTGGGGACCCTGCGGCATACTGACCGGCATGTGAGCCATTAAAAACGTATTTTAAAAACTGAGCACATAAAAAACTAAGAAAGAATTTGCCCAAATCCTCATGTACGAGATGTCAATATGGGGAAGGATGGAGCAAGTATTGCCACAAGCCAATACATGCTAATGAAAGAGTTAAAAGACAAAACCTGAACAAATCTCCATACGCAAGATATCAATATGGGGAAGGTTGGAGCAAGTGTAACCAAAAGTAGATAAATACTACTGAAGAAGTTAAACGTTTGAACTTGAACAAGTCTCCATATATAAGAGATCAATGTGCGGGAAGTTGGACCAAGTAGGACTTCAAGCCAAGAAAGTGTATACACTGAATGAATACAACTGTGATATGCTGAAAAACAATGAGAACATTGAAGAGAAGACCTGGTGAAAGATACCTGGCAGAAAAGCATACTAGGGGATCTGAAGACCCCAGAAAGGGTTTCCTAGCAGGGGATTATACCAGGTAGTCAATTTGAAATACACAGACATTGTGGGCAGATATCTGGCAGGAGAGTATACCAGGTGATCTGTAACAATCAGATAAAAAGAAGTCCAGAACCAAGCGCCAGGCAAGTTGAAGTCAAATTAATAACTTGATATTGTTGGACGATACCTTTCAGGAGTGTATACCAGGGGTTCTGATAGACCTGCTCCTGGCAGGGGAGTATACCAGTAGGTTCTCTGTAAGAAGAGATTGGCCTCATTTTGGGTCTGGCGGTAACCCAACCGGTGCTACCGGCGGGTTGCCTCCAGACTGTAATAATTAACTGGCACCTGACTTCCTGGTGCCACCGGCTCATTACGAGCCATGTGGCCCGGGAAGTCAGGCAAGAGCAAACTGTTAGTCCCCATTCCCATAGAGTCCTATGGGACTTTATGGGAGGGGGGACACAGAAGCACCGGCACTGTTATCAACGGGGCCAGTGCTTCCGTGAACAGTCTGCCTACCATGGCCGCAGCGCCCCGCAGGGTCAGACCTGTCAGGTAAAGCGGCCACGGCAGGCAGACACAGAGTTTGCTGATCCAAAAATAAGTGTGCCAGTGAGTTTACCGGCACCCTTGTTTCCAGACCCGAAAACTCCTAGTGATGCCAATTGTTTTAAAAGAGACACGTTCACCATCCTTAATGAACTATTGTTTGGTAAATACACTTTTGTCATCCTTAATAAGTGGTTGCTTGAAAGATACACATTTGCCATCCTTGAAAAGTAGTTATTTGAAAGAGACGCTTGTGCCATCCTACCCGAGACATCCAGGATGTCAAAGGATTATTTTGTTGGATTTAGTTAGTTGCTGTCAAATACGTTTTTCCAGGCCTGAATCAAAGACGCTTTCCTTAAATGGTTAGTTGTTCATTTTTATTGTGAGGGTCAGATTAATGTTTTGGACACAAGGACCGTGTATATAATTTGATGTTGAGACACAGACTGATCTGTAGTTTTAGTTTTTCTGAGGTATGGAAACTCTCTTTAGGATAGGGACAGATGGGCCTTAATCCAACCCTTTTGTTTTAATAAAGGTGTTTGATGTTGAAAACACTACCACTTTGTGTTTACCTCTCCTTTCTGACCCCTCACATATCTGACCGGTCAAATGGTCTTCTGCGGGCATAGCCAGTGCTGGTATTGCTCCTGGCCAAGTGCAGTGGTAGGCAATCTATGCTGCTTTAATGGGAAATCCTCAGCTTCACCTGGTAAAGGGGCAAGAGCACAGTCACTGAAACTGGAGCCCATGTTGAACTAGTTTGCATTGTTCACCGTTATTTACACATGCCGTGCCCTCATAGCAACCTAACAAATGTAAACGATAAGAACAATCAGGCAATACGACGAATGGTTCATGTCAAACACAGTGTCTACCACTTGAGACACTCCCGTCCCCTGCACAGAAATATAACTGAACATACAGTCAAAGGTTCATAAGAATCCATAAGTTTTAATGTAATATCCAAATAAAAAACAGGAGTTACAAACCCAATAGTAGCCAGGCATAACTAGTGCCTCAAAATTCACAAATATTCATAAACACAAAATATACATTTCAAACCAATAAATCTTTCAGTTGAACGACTTCATGCTCAACGCGTTTTGGGGTATCAACCCCTTCTTCAGGGGCAAAATTCCTGAAAACACATACATATTAGAACAGGTTCAGTCCCAGTTTATAAACTTTTAAAATCTACATGTATACTGATAGGATCCTGTCATGCATTATCACCCCACTCGTGTATCTGTCCTGTTAAAGTAAACATCACCTAAAACGTCTTTCGGATACGTGCTACCATCTTCAATAAGTGAGCATGCTCCCATGCGATTGACAATCCATTCGCTTGTCTTTCTTGTAATTCGTACAGTTTGACAAACAACCAGTGAGAGGTAAGTGTACATTGTTCCACTTAAAATAAAGTGATCATAGTGTCCCTGTAATTCAAATCATACCTCAGGTCTGATGCCGAAGGGTACCAGTACCAAGTGTACCCATATGTAGAAATGAAGTAGGTAAGACATTCGTATTCATAAGTATGCAATGCTTGCCTCAATGGTGTAAACACTTTGAAAATGCAAGCCTACCTGAACTTGCAGGTGAGAATTCAAATGCTGAAGTCACTCGTCTACAAAAACTCTTTGCTTTGGAGAGTCTTTCAAAAAACCAAGTTCGACAGCCACCCCAATGGTGTGTCCATGGTCATGTCCTTACTAGTGTCCACAATGCCTAAATAGAAAGGCTGACGGTACTTATACCGTTAATGTCAAACTTAATTGTAAAACTTACTCAACCTATGCTGGAGGTCTATTCAGCCACCAGTGTATACCTTAGTGTTCATCGGTATCTCTATCAAAATTCTGTTGTTCGGCTTCCTCCATGAAGAAACGCTGCACCAAAGCAGTGAAAGTAACTGTGAATCCGTTGCATGTCACGTGAGCTGTCACGTGTACAAGCTTAAATAGCCGTAGCGTCTGAAATACAAAAACAACCACTAGCACGCTACACTAACTTTAGGATCCACGCGCATGGTCACATTCTTAATGAATGTGATGAATCCGTTCATTGATGTAACAGTGTGGAATACAAGCGCGTGATATATACAGCGCCAGAAATAGAAAACCAAATGGTTGAAGTTGAAAAACAATACAGGAGAATTTAAAATCCACTATATTCTAACTAATTATATGGCCTATCTCACATAACCGTAGTGAGGACAATGTTACAATACAGTTTAAATGGAGAGCATCACAAATGATCTCCATGTATTATGTACCACATATATGTGACCCTGATTCATCCATAATTTGAAAATATGATGTCTGCAAAGACATAACTGAAAAACAAATAATAAAAGCTGACAAAATTACGGTAGTAATTCAAACCCATCATGTTTTATCTATACATATATCTCATCTATCATAATCCTACTGGGAACAATGTTACAATGGAGACTGGGTGCATATCAAAAGCTATCCCTAAAGTTTGTAGCACATATATGTAGACTTGAGTTATCCTATTACAATGTACTGAAGCAGATACATATACTACTTTGCTATGCACCCACTAAATGAAAGTTAAACGAGAACTCCTCATTCATCCCTCTTGGTTTAACGGTGTCCAAATAGTCAATCCAGTACATTTCCCTTTGTGCTAGCAATCTATTATAATCCCCACCTCTCAGGGGGTGTTTGACTACTTCTAGAACTGTAAACTGGATCTGTGCAATTGAATATTTCTGCTCCTTAAAGTGTTTTGCCACCAGTGATTTTTCATTCATGCAGTGTATGTTTGATTTGTGTTCATTCCACCGTTCACGGGCGGATCTACATGTTTGACCAATGTAGAGCAGGCCACATGGGCACTTTATACTATAGATAACACCTCTTGATCTGCAGGTGGTGAAATCCCTCAGGAATATCTTTTTGCCCATATGGGGATGAGTAATAAAATCCCCTTTGTGTACATTATTACAATGACTGCAACTGAGACAGGGAAAGGTCCCCATCCTCTTAGTCTAAAGGGTAGATTGATCACTCCTTGGTGTCCTCTCAGCTTTAACCAGTTTATCCCATAAATGTCTTTCCTTCTACAAGTCATCATAGGTGGTTTAGGGAATAGTTCGAGAAGCATTGGGTCACGGTGCAAATGGACCAATTTTTCTTAATGATGTTTCTAATCTGCTGACTTTGGCTTGAATACTTCGAGATATATAGAAGTGACATCAATTCTCCTTTGAGGTTAGGGATCAATAGCTGATCTTTTGTGATCAAAGTAGCTCTGGTATTAGCCTCCTGTAAAACCTCTTCTGGGTATCCTCTATTCTCACAGATAATTCTGAACATTCTGATGTAAATATTTCGGGATCAGAGATTATTCTTTTGAGTCGTAAAATCTGGCTATACGGCAAACATTTCATCATTGCTTTGGGATGGAAACTAGCAAAATGTAATAAATTGTTAACGTCAGCTGGTTTACGGTATACTGTAGTCTTGATTGATGTGTTCACAATAGCTAACTCTACATCCAGAAAGTGCAGGGTAGGATTGCCAATCTCCAGGGTAAATTTCATGTGAGAATGCACTTGATTAAGGTAATCAAAGAAATCTTGGAGTACCTGTCTGGAGCAGCACCAGACTCCAAAAATGTTGTCAATGTAACGCTTCCAGACCAGGATCTTAGATGGCCACTCATTATTCTATCCAGTACAAATGTTTTTTCAAACACATACATGAAAATTATCACGTATGCTGTGGCCATGGCACACCCCACGGAGGTACCTGACACTTGGGTATAACATTTACCCTGTTATCTGAAAAAGTTCTTACACAAAATGACAGTAATAAATTTAATAACCAACTGCCTTTCACACTTCACATTGCCAGATTGAAGAATAATCAATTCAATAGCATCAATCCCCTCATTGGGTGGTATTGAAGTGTATAAACTGCATTACATCCAAAGAGAACAGTATGCAGTCGGGTGATAGGCACAAACTATCATTCAGACAGGTCAAAATATCTGTTGTATCTCTTAAGTATGTTGGAATCTTCTGCACTAGAGGTTGTAAAATTGTATCCACATATGTAGCTAGTGGATCTAGGATACTCTCAGTACCAGCCACAATAGGTCTTAGAGGTGGTTTCCGGTACTCCTCATGGATTTTAGGTAATCCATAGAAAACCAGAATAATCGGGAATTAAGTTGAGCAGAAATTGTTTAGTCTTTTCCGATATCCAATCGTTGTTATATGCTTTTTCAATTATGGTATTGATTAGACTTTTAATATCGGTTGTAGGATCCTGGTCGGAAAGTACATATGTGGATGTATCATTCAACAAATGGGTACAACTATTGTGATAAAAGGACGAATCCATTATAACAATTATACCACCCTTATCAGCTGGTCTCAATGTGATCTCCTCATTTTGTGCTAAGAGTTTAATTTCTTTAAGTTGATGATCTTTCAAATTAAATGGGATTTTCTTACAATAATCAATCTTGTTAAGATCTTGTTCAACCTTATGTTTAAACATACTCAATACGGGATTCTGGATCTAAGGATCAAAATACTTTTAGACTTCAATTCAAGTATATCATCCATTGGATTTGATACACTCTCTATGGTTTGTATTTCGAAGAACAGTTTCAGTCTAATCTTACGTAGTAAGCGATGTAAATTGACCTTTTCTTCAAACAAACTAATGTTAGATGTTGGTACAAATGAAAGACCTTTATTTAAGATGTCTATCTGATTTTGGCTCAAGGTTTTACTGGAGATGTTGACTACAATGTTATCCACAAATTTTTCTTTTGTCTTGTTGCCCTTTTTCCCACGTCTGGTTTGTTTTTTTTTAAAAAAAAGTTAAAAGATTCAGCAATAGCTTGCTAGCACAAAGGGAAATGTACTGGATTGACTATTTGTACACAGTTAAACCAAGAGGGATGAATGATGATTTCTAGTCGTAGGGTTTCATTTAGTGGGTACATAGCAGAGTGGTATATTTATCTGCTTCAATACACTGTAATAGGATAAATCAGGTCTACATATATGTAGTACAAACTTTAGGGATAGCTTTTGATATGCATCCAGTCTCCATTGTAACAATGCCCCCACTAGGATAATGATAGATGGGATACACCTTTAGTTAAAACATGATGGGTTTGAACTACTACCATAACTTATTCTGCATTAATTAGTTGGTTTTCAATTATGTCTTTGCAGATATCAGATTTTCAAATTATGGATGAATCAGGGTCACATATATGTGATACATAATACATGGAGATCCTTTGTGATGCTCTACATTTATACTCTATTGTAACATTGTTTTTACTAGGGTTATGGGAGGTAGGCTATATCATTAGGTTGAATATAGTGGGTTTGAATTTCTCCTGTATTGTTTTTCAACTTCAACCATTTGGTTTTCTATTTCTGGCGCTGTATATATCACACGCTTATATTCCACACTGTTACATCACCGAACAGATTCATCACATTCATTAAGAATGCGTCCATGCACGCGGATCCTAATGTTAGGGTAGCGTGCTAGTGAATGTTTTTGTATTTCAGATGTTACGGCTATTTAAGCTTGTACACATGACAGCTCACGTGACACACAACGGATTCACAGTTACTTTTGCTTTGGTGCAGCATTTCTTCTTGGAGGAAGCCGAACGATAGAATTTTGATAGAGATACAGATGCACACTAAGGTATACACTGGTGGCTGAATAGAGCTCCAGCACGGGTCAAGTAAGTTTTACAATTATGGTTGACATTATCGGTATACGTAACGTCGGCCTTTCTATTTAGGCATTGTGGACACTAGAAAGGACACAACCACAGACACACCATTGGGGTGGCTGTCAAACATGATTTTTTGGAAGAATCCCTCCAAAGCAAAGAGTTTTTGTAGACGAGCGACTCCAGCGTTTGAATTCTCACCTGCTAGTTCAGGTAGGCTTGCATTTTCAAAATGTTTACACCATTGAGGCAACCCTTGCATCCTTATGAATACGAATGTCTTACCTACTTCATTTCCACATATGGGTACACTTGGTACTGGTACCCTTCGGCATCAGACCTGAGGTATGATTTGTATTAGGGTGACCCTATGATCACTTTATTTTAAGTGGAACGATGTACACTTACATGTCACTGGGTGTTTGTCAAACTGGTATGAATTACAAGAAAGACAAGAGTATGGATTGTCAATCCCATGGGAGCATGCTCACTTATTGAAGATGGTAGCACATATCTGAAAGACGTTTTAGGTGATGTCTACTTTATCAGGACTGAACTGGATGGACCCCAGCCAGCCCATTAGACTGGCGGACTCCAAATAGCCCTTTAAGAGGAGTAGCAGCACCCTTGAGATAGATGGGGATGCAGATTCGTACTCAGGCATCAAATAATGAGGACAACTCAATAGTTTGGCAAAGGGAGTCCGTTTAATGACAAGTGACAAGTACAAAAAACGGGGAGTTCAATGAACATCAGCAACCGCTCGATCTTCCTTCTCGCTTAGAATCCACTTCATTTCATAAAAAACACAGTATTTATATCAAAAACTCGGCATCACTGACGCACAATCTTAAAAACCTAACATGCAATGTGATTGGTTATAGGAAGGTAACTTTAACATAGATACTATAACTGTAAGTGGTAACGGGGAGAGGGGATTGGATAATCTATGTCAGGTGGGGCAAGTAAGCCCTTCCTTCAAAATTACCACTGTAAACGTCACTAAAATTATGACGTCTCATTGGTTCTACTCACTATAGGACCCTACATTACATGGTCCACTATGATTGGGTTGGCGTCAACCCCACTCATACTTCTCCACTTACGTCTAGGAGCGTGCAGAACAACCAGCCAGGTGCAGGGAGTTAGTCTGCACCCCAGCTTTTCTCCAATTATGTTACAATCAATGATCACCTCAGTGGTTATGTGACAATTATTGCTTTGTAGTTTGGCCTTGAGTCTTCTTCTTGGTCTGAGAAAGTTTAGGGAGTATGGGTATGGCGAGGATCCATGCGTAGGTGTGAAGTCTCATCCCTTCCTGCCTGCCTTGTCATGTGATTTGGACACCGTGAAATCGACCTCTTCTTCATGTATTTGATTTAATTCTGCTAGTCTTCTACCATCTGTGGCTTATCTTGACCTTTCTGAACAGGATACTCTGCTCTTTTTTGTCTTTAATTGTATCCACTGTTGGCCTTTTCCAGCACGATACGACCTTGGCTTCTTGGCATGGTTACCTTCAGCTGGGTTTCTTTCCGTCTTAATTCTCGATTTGCTTGCCACAACACTCTCCTCTTGAGACCTTTAGTAACTTTTGTTCAATTCTGCTTATGTGCATAGTGGATTTACACTCATCTATAAAGTGCTTTTGAGGTATATATATGTATAGTTGGCGCTTACCGCAATCTATTTTACTACTAAGCATAAGCAAGCTTCACGATTTCTATGCTTCTTGCAGTTTCCTGCATCTGTACACGTTTAAACTAACTGAATATCTTCATCGTGCATATGGCATATGTTTCTGCATCTTGACATCAACTGTTTCACCATAGGCTCAAGATGTCACTTATCCATGGTATTTCGTCTCTTTGTCAGTATTCTTAGATAATTATATCTTTTATATGTGCATCAGTCCGATTTCTTATGATGTCACCATTCGTCTTGCTTTAGTATCTTCTTGGTGTCTTCGGGCATTTCATTCTGACAAACATCATTCTGTCTTGCCTGTAGATATGGTTTTCTTAATGGGTACCTTACTGTCCAGGTTTTTTTAGGTGTCGGTACTTCAATAGGTGCTGTTACTCTGATGCGCACTGGGCACAGCCCAACTGCTGCTCTTTGCTGGTTTATTTGTTTATCATACATCACAAACTTTGGCGTGAATGTAACTGGTACTTCGAAGGGGGTGGCTGGAGTGTGGATGACACTTGGCATTTTCTCTTCACTCCCCCCTCTGGGTGATTCATCGACCACTCTCACTTCTTTCTTTGTATTCACTTTTATTTCTTCCTCTGGATATAGACATCTAGGTCTGAAGAAATGTTTCTTTGGGGTCCATATCTTTAGGACTCCCTTCAAGCATCCTGCTGTTCTTACGTGCTCATCTTTGTTCCATGTCATTAGTTGACATTCTCCACTTGGATTGCAATAGATCAATTTTCCCACATATTTTCTCGATTTTCTAGGATACAGGAACTTTGTTCCTTCTGGTGCATAAATGCTGGCTTGCACAAAGTCTCTTATTTCTTTGTCAGTCAGGTCCTTAGGCTTCCATCCTGACTCAACATCAATCATGATTTTCATCCCTATGGCCTTCGGCAATCTGATATATGCTTTAGATCCACACGCCCAATAATGATCCATGATCACTGCTGTTCCATGCATCATTCCTGTAGTATCAATGATTCGTCCACAGTTCTGATTTTCTCCCATTTTTCTTGTACCATTGTTTCTGAAGCACAGTTTGGAACTCTCCAATGGCACTATCTGTAGGGGTCCTCCTCTATCCTCAACCCATGTTAGCAGTCTTGCAAGTCTTGGCCATAATGGTTTGCATATCATTTGTGCATTTTCAATTGTTTCTTTATAGTATCCAATGATCATCCATGCTCTGCAGATCATGACTCCTTTCTCTCATCCTTCTGGAGAAAGCACTGTTCCCCAGTTTTGCATTTGACCTCTGTCCTTCCATCTTCGAGCTTCTTCTGTAGATTTCCCTTTGAGATTCAGGTCTTTGTTTGTTTCTCGTCTGATCTCTGCTCCTTTAACTCCAGGCTTCTCATATCTGATCACAATGTTCTTTGTTTTGCCATTATTTCTCGTCTTTATGTCTTGGACACAATCATCTTCAGCTGGGTCAGTTGCTTCAGTTGCCCATTTGAGTGATGCATCACTTCCCATGAACTGGCCTCTGATCGTGCACATTGCTAAATGTGATAGGCAGTGTTCTGTCTTGACATCTATTTCAACAGCTACGAAGATTTTTGACTTCCCCATGCTATATGGTAGGAGTGCACAAACAAAGCATTCTTCCTCTGAAGTACGTCTTCCAACTTCCTTCATATGTTGGTACCATATGTTGTTTCTCAAGTGTGCTGTGCTGTCCAGGTTCAATTCGTTATTGTCTTCTTTTGTGCTTCTTCTAATTCTTAAGGTCTTTCTGTAGTTTGCTAAAACCGCATCTTTGAACACATCCGTATAGCTTCTTCTTGCTGGAGGATTCTCAGGCATCTCCATCAATGATCTGGGCATGTCCGCATGTATTATTCTTGTAGGATAAGGTCTGGTAAGTCTTTCCTTGTCCTCCTGTCTCTTTTTGGCTCTGTTTATGAACGTCCATATTGATTCTGCGATTATCTCAGCACGTGACTGTATTGCAGGACTTAAGTTTGACCCTTTCATCACTGGCTCAGGTGTACCTGTCGGTGCTGTCTCTGTTCGTTCATTCTCTAGAGTCTTTTGTCACCTTAACAGTTCCTTTTGCCTGTGTTTTATAACACCCTTTGGAAAAAAGCTTCTTGTTGAGCTCTGTCCAAACTCTCCCTATTTTCTGGAATATGATTCTGCAGTTATTGACACTACAGCAGGTGTGTATGTACTCATTATTTGTGTAAGTGTACCTTTCATCAACCCCTTCTTGGGTTTACTTTCTCTGGCATTTCAATTCATTAGTTACCACAAGTGTCGCGTGTGTGTCATTGTTTATCACATCCATTTCAAGTTCAGTCACTCTATCACTCTTTCTAGGAACTGGAATGACTATGTAAGGTCTGGGCATCTTTGTAGGTTTCATGCGTACATCATTAGGTGGGTGCACAGGAATCTGAACGCTTTGTGCACCTATAAGAAATGCAGTTCTAATCGTCAATGACAGTAATGTGATAATGAGCACAATGCATGTGTAAATGATACACCTAGACGTTAACTTACAGCATTTGTTCCTGGGCCAATATGAATGTCTTTCCTCCTGAGGGAAGACAACGTTGCTGCTCTGGTTCCCCATCACGATCATCTAAGGAAGCAAAACTAATTCTTTAATACATGCTAAGTATTGCCACTTTATCTGGATTCTGCCATCTCTGCTTGCAGGTCACGAGTGCTGAACTAATTATAATATACTGTCTCTTGTCTCTGGAAACAGTTCTTTTCCTTATTGACAAAAGTTCCAAATGAGGCAATAAGTTCAGTAAATCTTATTTCGCATGTTCCATGTAAAGCAATTCCCAGTCTATGCCTCTAATCTGTTTCACTCCAGACGACATGTTGGTTCTTTGACAGCATAACCAAAAGTGAAGTCCTTGGCAACACCTTCATGATCTGTCCCTCAAAGGAAAGTTTACACTCTTCTCCTGTGATTCTGATGCTGACTAGAAAGTGCGACCTGCATTATGATACCATGCAGGAGCATACTCAGATGTGTAGTGTTCGCTGGGTCTCTGATGAACCCGAGGACGTCGACATTGGCTTGTCTCCCCACATGTTCTCGAAAGTCCTCAATTAATCAGAAGAACACATTGCTGGCTAGTCTGCTATTCTCTGGTGACAGGGACCTTTGTGTTGTCCTTGCTGTACTCCGGGAGTAAGAGAAACTGCTCTGCAATCACTGTGAGCAGCCTCTTTATTGTCTTTTCGTTTTCAGGATCTTGAAGAAACTGTTATGTGCGTGAGCCTTCCCACCAACAATGGGTATGACCTCAATACTAACTCAAAATAGATCAGAACATCTTTGGTGAGGTTGTAACGGAGGTACCAATATGAAGAGGAGGTACCAACAACTGAATGGAGTAGGGGCAGCCCCCCCCACTTAAAGCTAGGCATAGAAATGTGTGTGGGGTGATTTAGTATTATAAATGTGTGAATATAGAACTCATAGTGTTGAAAGACATTAGTACTTCAATGGTGTTATGTTCATAAGGTCGAAAATGCTTTTTTTCATGGTTTAGTAAGTAGGCAGGGTTCAGTATGCATACTATAAAAATTGAGTGGAAAATAACCAAGTGTTTAAATATACCCATACAGAAAAAGAACTCTATATTTTTGTGCAACTGGCAAATACCTTTAATTCGAACAAATGTCTTGAAAAAGCAAATAGAATGCATCAAATGAAGAAGCTCTCTGCAGACAGTGGTGGCATGAGTCAGCCCAGGAGCAGCAAAGTTTCAAGGCCACAGTGCCCTGCGGAAATCAGATAATCAATCCGAGACCAGACAGACAACAAGGCCGTGTCTGAGGTTTTAGCCAAGGAACACAGCTGCATGACCATATAAGGGTAGAGCGGCCGGGAAAATCCAATGATGGGTGCCAAAATGTATTTCAATTTGAAGGTTTAAGCAGATAATGAATAATTGCCAGGTGCGAGAGTAAAGTCAATGGAGAGTTTTGCCTGGGCATGTATTAAAAAAGGGTGGGGGTTTGACTCTCTTTCTCAGAATGATATAAAAACAAGCTCAGTTTTCAGCACATGGCCAGAGTTTGTGCACTTGACAACGATGCTGTTTGTGTCAGTCTGGCGTGAATAAAACCTGATGTCTTTGATGAACCTGACTTCGTCTCCTGTATGCTGTCTGAGTACTTTTTCTGAAATGTTGAGAGCACCAAAAAGCCCAGGAGAGCCTGTCAGAGCAGAAGAGGTGTTGAAGAGCAAGATCGGGGTCCCAGGACTTCGAGAACAAGGTCACTATTGCGTGTCCAAATACGGATTCTGTGTCGAAAGAGTCAGGATACTCTATTCTCTTCCAATTGATGTATCCTCGATCAAAATTTGGCATATCTTTTCTTATCAAGGCTTCAGTGTACCTCAGTCCAAAGTTCAAAGTCAATAAGCTATTTTGTGGCTGACGCATGCAATTCTTCTTCTTCACCCTGCAACAAGGATGCCCAGTGTGTCCTTGTTTTTATGTCCTTCTTCCCTTACTTTGCTCAAAGGAAGTGTCCAGAACTAAGCCACAACTTTGCACAAAAGTTCTTTGCCTTTGCTTGGCTGGTCATGCGTCCTTCTTCCTCATCATGGAGCTCGTCTGCACGTGCTGTGATTCTTCCCCATAGTCTGTAGTCTTTTCGAGGTGGGGTGCAGGCAGAGGGACTTCTCCGATGTATGGCTTGATGTCGCCCAAGAAGATCCAAGCTCTTCTTCCCTGTAACTTGACTACAGAGGGTGTGATGTCCTCCACGCTAAATGGTCAATTGAACCTTGACTCGTCCCACTTTTTCCTCATGTGATTTCTCACCAGGACTGTGTCCCCAGGGAATATTGGAGGAACACGTTGTTCTGGAACTTGGTCTGTTGTAGCATTTCCTTCTGTGTTCTGTACTGCCCTACACTCTTCTTGTCGTCACTGCAGCTGTCCTGAAATTACAGTAAGACAAGATGTTATGCAATTCAAGTAATTTTGCATTTCCAATCCTAGCACTTCTCCTGTTGGCTGAGCATCACATCTAGCTCTACTTTGAGGTGTTAATGGCGTGCGCATCCTTCTGCCCGTCACGATTTCGTGCGGCGTGAGATGGTGGTCAGAACCAGGCTGGTTTCCGAGTGCATACAGTGCCAGTGGAAGACAGTGCAGCATCCCTTCTTCAGAGTAAGCTTCAACTTGGCTATCCTTTCCTTTAACAAGCCGCTGAGCTTCTCGCATATCTCATTCCCTTGAGGATGATACCCCTAAGAAAACGTGTGCTTTATATCAAGCAACACGCTAATCTGTTCAAATACTGCATTAACAAAATGAGGACCATTGTCTGACCTCATCACTTCGCACACTCGTCTTCTGGGAAACACCTCCCTCACCAGGAATTTAGCCGCACAGGTAGAGTCTGGGTGTGTATATGGACCTGCTTCTATCCATCTAGAGAATGTACACACCACAACAATTAGATACCTGTACCCATTACATACTTGAATCATATTGACATAATCGATATGCAAGGGCTGAAAAGGCCCATTAGGCCTTGGGATAACTCCTCTAACCACACGTAGAGTATGCCCAACCGTGAACTGCTGACAGATTATACAGTTTACAATAAAGAATGCAACGTGCTCTGCCAAGTTCGGAATGAACCAGTCTTCGGCAATTGTTGCTGCTAGATTCTCCTTTGTCATGTGTGCTGGATAGTGTAACTGTTCCAGTGCTATTTTCAATAAGGCTATAGGCATCACCGGTTTACCAGTGCTGTCTTGTCACCACAAGCTTTCGGAGGGGTTTAAAGAACACCCTCGTCGATTCCATAGGATCTTCTCTTCCTGTGGTGCTTCTCCTTGGAGCTCCACTAAATTACTTTTTGCCATATTGCTATAGCCTTCTGGCTCACTTCGTGCAACAATTATTCTCTCGTGCACATCAATTATTTCCACACTTCAGTGTCTGCTGGTTGATTTCCACGTGAGATAAAATATGTCCCTTTTTTGTGGGCAGCGGATTTCACGACCGCTATGCCCACTGGGAGTTGTAGTGCCTTAATGAGCCTGTCCAATAAGGCTGCATGCTGAACTGACGTGCCATCTGCTCGGAGGTAGCCTCTCCTTTTCCAGTGCGCTAGGCCTGCGTGTACTGTCGACGTCACATAGGCGGAGTCACAGTGGTCTGCGTGATTCTCGAGTGCGAGTATCCACGCCAATAATTCTGCATCTTGTGCTAAATAATGTGAGGGTAATCATGCACTAATGAGCACTCGAATTTCCTCATTTGCCATGTGTTTCACCACATCAGCACCTGTATATCTCTGTCCATCATTTTGATCGATCCCCGAAGAACCGTCAAGGAAGACGATTTCTCCTTCAGCCAATGCATTTCCTTTCACTCAGGGAATCTCATCATAAAATTCTTCATAGTTCACGCTATTGGCTCTCCTTCAGTGACTAGCTCTGCTATAAACATAGCTGGGTTCACTATTTTGCATCAAACTATTTTAATCATTGAATTCGATATGACCACTTCATCAGCTCTCTGAGAAGTCAATGTGCCTTTTGGTTTCTCTAAAATGGCAAATAATGCATGCTCGACGAAGAACGTCATTGGGCATCGCATCGCAATGATTGTAGCCTTCTCTATGGTGAACGCTGTGGCAGCCAAACTTTGTTCGCACGGGAAGTGACCCCTCATCATCTACATTCCCACTGTAGTATGCAAGGGGCTTGTACCCCAGCGTGGTTTTCTGTGTGAGTACTGCTGTCATAACACTGCCATTTGTGTGCGAAAACAGGTAAAATTCCTCTGCATAATTGGGGATTCCTAAGACTATTGCCATGCAAATGGCCTTTTTTAGTTCAACAAACTCTTCTTCCATGGTCTCGGTCCACACGATTTTTTCTTTCTTTGCCTGTGCTTTTTTTAAGGCTTGTAACAAGGGCCTATATGAGGACTGTAGTCAAAGACCCATGCCCTGACATAATTATACAATCCTAGAAAACTCTGCATTTGTTTTATCGTGTGTGGCTTGGCTGTTTTTGAAATGGCTTCAGCTCTTTCAGGGGTAACCTTTTTTCCTTCATGTGGGATCAGCTGGCCTATGTACATCACTTCTTGTTGATAACACTATAACTTCTCCTTGTCAACTTTAAATCCTTTCTCAGCCAGTATAGTTAATAGCTGAATAGAATCGTGTCTGCACTTTACCTCTGTTGTGCTGCAAATTAGAATGTCATCCACGTATTGCAAGACAACACTTTCTAATGCAATATTGCTTAGGTCCATCTGCAAGACCCTGTTGAAAATCGAAAAGAGACTCACAATAACCTTGAGGCAGTCTTGTGCTTTTCAAACAAACTTGTCTGAACGTAAATTATGTCAAATCTTATGAGTCTTGTGCAATGGGATTGAGAAAAATGCATTTTTCAAGTCAATCACGGTGAAATACCTTGCTTCAACGGGTATATTACATAGGATTGTGGACGGGTTCGGGACTAGAGGGAACTTGTCCTCGACTAACTGGTTTATTGGGTGAAGATCTTGCATGACCCCCCTCTTCCCTTTTTCACGGGGTAAATCGAAGTATTGCATGAAGACTCTGACGTCACTAAGATGTCCTGCTCCATCAGGGCAGAAATTGTCTTAAAAATCCCTTCATCTGCCTCCCTAGACATGGGATACTGTCGTGCTTTTGGTAATATTGCTTCACTTCTCTGACTCTTTTCAGTAAGTCTACGTCATAAGGGCCTGTAGTCCATACTGAGACAGGGACCTTTGCCATGTCGTCATCAAAATATTCAGGATGTTTTTGTGCCAGCATCATTCTCTGAGGCACCTCTCTTGTGATAAATATCACCCACTAAATGAGATTAACCTCAACTGTCATCTCATCTTCATCTATTTGCTCTTCAAACAGATCGTTTGTATATAATGTTATGTGAAAAAATTTATGACTACAACTGAGCTGTTCCTTTCTTTCTTTCTTTCTGTTTTTTTGACTACAGAATAGATTTGAGACTTATGCTCTATTTCTATCTGTTCATTTATTAATATATCAGGACATTATATTTTTTGTGTTTTGTTGTTTTGATAAGAGAAGCTTTTTGTAATAAAATTGCATCTAAAGCAGCTGTTTCTCCCATTCAGATTGAGCACACTGGTACACTGCAATATACTTATCATGCTCACCCTTTTAGGGGGTTCTAGACTACATCACTAGTATGAACTATTGGTGATTCATTGAAAAAACACCACGTATTTAACTGTAAATAACTACATACTAAATCTACAGTATGTTCCAACTTTGTTTGGCGGCTACCCCTCTTGTGATACTCTGATGCCTTAGATGCAGACCCACTAAAATCTGACCATCTTATTCCCTTTCCACTAGAGAAGCGTTTTTCACGTCTTCTCTCGTCTTCTCTTTCTGCATCCGATATTGTCTGTGCCCAACTCGTGCAACTTCTCTTGTCCTCCTCATTTCTATTTAGAGTCAGCATATCTATGGACAGCTCTCTATTTTTGCTACTTCGGGAGGCGTCCTCAGTATCATACTACTGAGTGCTTTCAAGATGCTCATCCTCTCCTTTCCCTTGGGGTACCATTTCTAGCCTCATCTCATTGTATATTCTATCGATCATCTCCCTGATGCTTCTGGTGTTGAAGTCATCTTCTATATTTGCCCTAGACGTGCCTGGTACTGAATCGTACTCAGGAAATAATTCTTCAATATCTTCCCAGTCTACTACTGGATCAGGTTTTTTAACCTCCCCTTTCAGATATTCAAAGTCCCGTGCTCTCTGTCTTCGCTTGTGTTCTATGTCGTCGTCAAACTTTCTATGATTCCTCGCTTCCTCACTGTCCCTGTCTTCTTCTTGCTTCCTCGCATCTCTTCATTCATTTGTCCTTCGCATTTCCTCATCTCTTCATCTTTTTATTCTCTTCTCCCGTATTTTCTGTTCTTCTTCTTCTATTCTTCTTTGTTCTATTCTATCCTGATCATCAGCTGTTCTCTACTTATGATCGCAAAAGTGGCACCCCACTTTTTCCTGTTTCCTGACCTGCTCATCGCAATATAACTGCTCTCGTTTCTGCCTATCTTTTTCCTTACCCCCTTCGTCCCTCAATATTTTTCTTTCCCTTCTAATTCATCTTGTTCTCCCCTTTGTCTCATATCTTCAATGACTTTACCATCGAGTTTCAATAAAATCTGACCTCCCATCCATTTGTTCTGTGTGAATGCCATCTCATCAGTCCTATCCTCATCTCCTTTCCTCTCTACTCATATCTAGAGATTTACTTGCTTGTGCTTGGTCTCCTTTTTCTTTTTCGCGTCTCTCCTTGTCCCTCGGGACTTTGGAGGCAACATCTCTTTCTCTGTCCTTTTCTGGGCTTTCGTCACTAATTTGCGTAGGCGACTCATGATGGGTTGCTATATCCCGTGGCTGCTTTAAGTTCCCTCAACGGGTACAATCCTTCGTCTTTACTAGCTTTGCTTTTTGTTTCAGCCGGGGCGGGTGGTGCAGAAGGCTCTTCACCCCCCTCTGTGCATATATTCAGTATCCAATCTAATGGTGGTTCCTCCTCCTTTTCCTCTTCTTCCAAAGCTCTAAACTAGCTAGGCGTTTGTCTAACTTTTTGCCAGGATACGTGGCGTGCAAATATGTTGTCATGTGCTGTAGGACCGTTTTAGTTAGCGATACGCCTTGTGGCCATGGCATAAACATTGTGTCTGCAGTCCCTTTAACCCATTCTGCCCTGTACTGTTTAAGCTTAGGTGCATGCGTCGGCAACTGTTTTCACATGTGTATCAATGGGGTAATGTCTTCCATGCTTGACCTGTTTATCCTCTCCTCTACATCACACTTTGTTATACTTTACGTTTCACAAACAAGATCAACAATACGAGCAAGCACCAATCGTCGCAAGTTCCAATCCTGTTTTTCCAACAATAATTTCACTTTTACTTTTGTTAGCTACAACCATCAATCCATGCCGTGCAACATTTTATCATTACAATCGTGCAATTTTCATGCTAATTAAAAAATTAAAATGTATCTTATGATGTCATAGATTTAAAAAAACACATAGAACAGACAGACAAACTCTGGCAAGCCACACAAATATGATGCCACCTGCTTCCTCAGATGCATCCTGCCCCTAATTTGTATTCCGACATGGAATTTAAGCCCATTTCATTCAGATCGTCATTAATCGATCTGGTCGTGAACGTCATCCTATCAATTCAGGACCTTAAATGAAGGCTTCTTCTAGCGCTTTTTAAAACCTTGGAACTTGGGTGTATACCCTTATCTCAGTCACTCCTGGTATCTGTCTATATTGCTCGGCCACCCTTGAGTCAATATTTTCCCCTTATATACATTATACTCTTACTCTGATGTTATTTTTTGTCCCACCTCCCTCCGTTACCTTCCCTTTACTTGTTTTTAAGGCATGCAACTTTTTGCCAAAACATTCAGTCTTTTTCACTCACCTTTCACATGTTTTTCCTCTCCGGATGCTCAAGATCACCGCCTTCGTTACCGTCTTTCCGTGCCGCTCGTTCGATCAGCTGCTTGTAGACGTGGGAAGGGGTTCTTGGGGAAAAGCAAAGGTCCCTTCACACCTAACCTGCAGGGTTTTCAATTAAACTAACCACTATCTACGGGGAGCTTCTCATTCTATCCGCCGGATTGCAAATGACTTGTGATATTGCTGAGGACCCGAAGTTACTTATGTCGACGGCCAATAGGTGTCTTATCTAACCTAACCATCCTCTGCTACCAAGTGAAATGGATGGACTAGATATGCCTGGCTACTATTGAGTTTGTAACTCCTGTTTTTTTATTTGGATATTACATTAAAACGTATACATTTTTATGAACTTGTGACTATATGTTCAGTTATATTGGTGTGCAGGGGACGGGAGTGTCTCAAGTGGTAGACACTGTGTTTGGTAGATTGTGAAGGCTTTGTGCCAGGGCCTGTATTCCTCCCCTGCACCCGGAGTTGTTTCTTTGAAATGTATGCAAGATTTCTTCTTGATAGATATCTATGCAAAGGTGTGCACTATTACATCAGTAGGAATGGTTCATACTCACCCCACACCCCATCCCTTTATCTGATTGACTACAAGAGTAATGTCCCCTTAAGGTGCCCCACTCTTCCCTTCATCTGATCGACTACAGGAGCTATGTCCCCCATAAGGTGCCCTCCCCCTTCCCTTCATTTGATCGACTACAGGAGCAATGTCCCCATAAGGTGCCACCACCCCTTCCCTTTAGCTGATCGACTACAGAAGCTATGTCCCCAGAAGGTACCACCCCTGTTTTCCTTCATCTGATTGCCTAGAGGAGCTATGTCCCCAGAAGGTGCCACCCCTTCATCTGACCGGCTCCAGGAGCTATGTCCCCATAAGGTCCCCCCTTCCCTTCATCTGATCAACTACAGGAGCCATGTCCACAGAAGGTGCTACCCCTTTATCTACCCGACTCCAGGAGCTAAATCCCCATAAAGGTGCCCCTCCTTCCCTTCATCTGATCGACTACAGTAGCTATGTCCCCATAAAATGCCCCCCCATTCCCTTCATCTGATCGATTACAGTAGCTATGAACCCATAAAATGCCCCCAATTCCCTTCATCTGATCGACTACAAGAGCTATGTCCCCTTAAGGTGCACCACTCTTCCCTTCATTTGATCGTCTACAGGAGCTATGTCCCCCATAAGGTGCCCTCCCCCTTCCCTTCATTTGATCGACTACAGGAGCAATGTCCTAAGAAGGTGCCACCCCCCCTTCCTTTCATCTGATCGACTGCAGGAGCTATGTCCCCAGAAGGTGCCACCCCCCTTCCCTTCATCTTATCGACTGCAGGAGCTATATCCCCATAAATGCCCCCCTTCCCTTCATTTGATCGACTACAGGAGCAATGTCCCATAAGGTGCCCTCCCCATCCCTTTATCTGATTGACTACAGGAGCTATGTCCCCTTAAGGTGCCCCTTCCTTCCCCTTATCTGATCGACTCCAGGAGCTATGTCACCATAAGGTGCCCCCTTTCATCTGATCGACAACAGGAGCTATGTCTCCATGAGGTACCCCTGCTTCATCTGATCGTCGACAGGAGCTATGTCCCCATGTGGTGCCACCCATTTCCCTTCATCTGATCGACTACAGGAGCTATGTCCCCATAAGGTACCCCCCCTTCATTTGATCGACTACAGGAGCTATGTCCCCATAAGGTACCCCTGCTTCATCTGATCGACTACACGAGCTATGTCCCCATAAGGTGGCACCCCCTTCCCTTCATCTGATCCACTTAAGGAGCTATGTCCCCATAAGGCCCCTCCATCATCTGATCGACCACAGGAGCTATGTCCCCATAAGGTTCCCCTCCTTCATCTGATCGACTAGGAGATATGTCCCCATAAGGTGCCCCCCCATTCCCTTCATCTGATCGACTGCAGGAGCTATGTCCCCATAAGGTACCCCCCCCTTCATTTGATCGACTACAGGAGCTATGTCCCCATAAGGTACCCCTGCTTCATCTGATCGACTACACGAGCTATGTCCCCATAAGGTGCCACCCCTTCCCTTCATCTGATCCACTTAAGGAGCTATGTCCCCATAAGGTGCCCCTCCATCATCTGATCGACCACAGGAGCTATGTCCCCATTAGGTTCCCCTCCTTCATCTGATCGACTAGGAGATATGTCCCCATAAAATGCCCCCCTTCCCTTCATGTGATCGACCACAGGAACTATGTCCCCATAAGGTGCCCCTCCTTCCTCTGACCGACTATAGGAGCTATGTCCCCATAAGGTGCCCCCCTCGTCCTAGGATAGTCCCCTGTGCGCTGTTCTGCTTTTCTGGTTATGCTTCAGATGTACTCATTTTTTGGGAAGTCCGGAATGTTTAATGCCAAGTATATCCTCCTTTGCATATAAAGTGCCCTAGTGCCCACCACAGCTAGTTCCGGTCTGTGCTAAACCAAAACTCCTGAACATTGAAACCCGTTCATCATCCAGCAACCACCAACTCACCTACCCAACAACCCTGGCTGCCATCTACCACATCTCTACCATACACCTACCCAAACAACCCCAGCTTCCATCTTCCATCCACCACAGGAGCTATGTCCCCAGAAGGTGCCACCCCTTCATCTGACCGGCTCCAGGAGCTATGTCCCCATAAGGTCCCCCCTTCCCTTCATCTGATCAACTACAGGAGCCATGTCCACAGAAGGTGCTACCCCTTCATCTACCCGACTCCAGGAGCTAAATCCCCATAAAGGTGCCCCTCCTTCCCTTCATCTGATCGACTACAGTAGCTATGTCCCCATAAAATGCCCCCCCATTCCCTTCATCTGATCGATTACAGTAGCTATGTCCCCATAAAATGCCCCCAATTCCCTTCATCTGATCGACTACAAGAGCTATGTCCCTCTACCATACACCTACCCAAACAACCCCAGCTTCCATCTTCCATCCACCACATCTCCACCAACTCGCCTACCCAAACAACCCCGGCTTCCATCTTCCATCCACCACATCTCCACCAACTCACTTACCCAAAAAACCCCGGCTTCCATCTTCCATCCACCACATCTCCACCAACTTGCCTACCCAAACAACCCCGGCTTCCATCTTCCATCCACCACATCTCCACCAACTCACCTACCCAAACAACCCTGGCTTCCATCTTCCATCCACCAAATCTCCACCAACTCGCCTACCCAAACAACCCCGGCTTCCATCTTCCATCCATCACATCTCCACCAACTCGCCTACCCAAACAACCCTGGCTTCCATCTTCCATCCACCACATCTTCACCAACTCACCTATCCAAACAACCCCGGCTTCCATCTTCCATCCACCACATCTCCACCAACACACCTACCCAACAACCCTGGCTGCCATCTACCAAATCTCTACCAAATCACCTACCCAAACAACCCCGGATTCCATCTTCCGTCCACCAAATCTCCACCAACTCACCTACCCAAACAACCCTGGCTTCAATCTTCCATCCACAACATCTCCACCAACTCGCCTACCCAAACAACCCAGGCTGCCATCTACCACATCTCCACCAAATTACCTTCCCAAACAACCCCGGCTTCCATCTTCCATCCACCACATCTTCACCAGCTCACCTACCCAAACAACCCTGGCTTCCATCTTCCATCCACCACATCTCCACCAACTCACCTACCGAAACAACCCTGGCTTCCATCTTCCATCCACCACATCTCCACCAACTCACCTACCGAAACAACCCTGGCTTCCATCTTCCATCCACCACATCTCCACCAACTCACCTACCGAAACAACCCTGGCTTCCATCTTCTATCCACCACATCTCCACCAGCTCACCTACCCAAACAACCCTGGCTTCCATCTTCCATCCACCACATCTCCACCAACTCACCTACCCAAACAACCCTGGCTTCCATCTTCCATCCACCACATCTCCACCAACTCACCTACCGAAACAACCCTGGCTTCCATCTTCCATCCACCACATCTCCACCAGCTCACCTACCCAAACAACCCTGGCTCCCATCTTCCATCCACCACATCTCCACCAACTCACCTACCGAAACAACCCTGGCTTCCATCTTCCATCCACCACATCTCCACCAACTCACCTACCCAAACAACCCTAGCTTCCATCCACCACATCTCCACCAACCACCTAATCAAACAACCCTGGCTTCCATCTTCCGTCCACCATATCTCCACCAACTCACCTAATCAAACAACCCTGGCTTCCATCTTCCATCCACCACATCTCCACCAACTCACCTACCCAAAAAACCCCGGCATCCATCTTCCATCCACCCCATCTCCACCAACTCACCTACGCAAACATCCCTGGCTTCCATCTTCCATCCACCACATCTCCACTAACTCACCTACCCACACAATCCCGGCTTTCATCTTCCATCCACCACCTCTCCACCAACTCACCTACCCACACAATCCCGGCTTCCATCTTCCATCCACCACCTATCCACCAGCTCACCTACCCAAACAACCCTGGCTTCCATCTTCCATCCACCACATCTCCACCAACTCACCTACCCAAACAACCCTGGCTTCCATCTTCCATCCACCACATCTCCACCAACTCACCTACCGAAACAACCCTGGCTTCCATCTTCCATCCACCACATCTCCACCAGCTCACCTACCCAAACAACCCTGGCTTCCATCTTCCATCCACCACATCTCCACCAACTCACCTACCGAAACAACCCTGGCTTCCATCTTCCATCCACCACATCTCCACCAACTCACCTACCCAAACAACCCTAGCTTCCATCCACCACATCTCCACCAACCACCTAATCAAACAACCCTGGCTTCCATCTTCCGTCCACCATATCTCCACCAACTCACCTAATCAAACAACCCTGGCTTCCATCTTCCATCCACCACATCTCCACCAACTCACCTACCCAAAAAACCCCGGCATCCATCTTCCATCCACCCCATCTCCACCAACTCACCTACGCAAACATCCCTGGCTTCCATCTTCCATCCACCACATCTCCACTAACTCACCTACCCACACAATCCCGGCTTTCATCTTCCATCCACCACCTCTCCACCAACTCACCTACCCACACAATCCCGGCTTCCATCTTCCATCCACCACCTATCCACCAGCTCACCTACCCAAACAACCCCGGCTTCCATCTTCCATCCACCCCTTCTCCACCAACTCACCTACCCAAACAACCCTGGCTTCCATCTTCCATCCACCACATCTCCACCAACTCACCTACCCACACAATCCCAGCTTCCACCTTCCATCCACCACCTCTCCACCAACTCACCTACCCAAACAACCCCGGCTTCCATTTTCCATCCACCACATCTCCACCAACTCACCTAATCAAATAACCCCGGCTTCCATCTTCCGTCCACCACATCTCCACCAACTCACCTAATCAAACAACCCTGGCTTCAATCTTCCACCCACCACATCTCCACCAACTCACCTACCCAAACAACCCTGGCTTCCATCTTCCATCCACCACCTCTCCACCAACTCACCTACCCACACAATCCCGGCTTCCATCTTCCAGTCACCTCATCTTTGGTCCCCTGCCAATGCACCTGCGCCGATTCAATGCTTACACCCTAATCCCACTCTGTTGCCCCTGATCCAACCCACCTGCCACTGTACCAAGGAGGCTTACCTAGAGCCACTGGTGCCCCCAAACCTCTCACACGTGCACATTGCCATGCACTGAGCAGTCTACCATGTTAACCGCAGGCCTCACGAGTGAGCTCTGGCTCAAGGTTGGTGCCTTTCAGAGCCAACCAATGGGGCTCTGGCTTTATAGGAGGGCATGTGCACCTCAATAAATGCCCCACTTTGGAGTGAAACGGCAGCATTTAAGCAACGACCACTCACTGGGAGCGACGGACCTCTTTAAACCTTGGGAAGCCGTGCCTACAGGGGGCAAAGGTCTTCACAACACACACACTACCCACACATACAACTCTTACAGCACAAATGCACCCAGATTCCAGATCACACAACACACCACACGTGCAACATGAACCTCGTCCCCCTCACCTACTACCCACTCCAGCTCCCACTCAATACCAAAACACACATAGCAAACAACACACATGCTACAATACACTTACATAGCACATCTTGCATACAATGACAAAACGCATACATAAAAGACACATATCATACAGTGTACATTTGACAGCATCACACAACACACTTGTCACACAGTTGAACATACTGCAACACAAAATATACAATTGACACTTCATACAACACAACACACTATACCCATACAACAGAAACCACGCCCCAACATAACTCATACACTACACAATCAATATATCACTCAATCCATCGACCAATGGTGGACGGGCTTTTAATCAGATGGGGCATTCGGCTGATGGACCAATAGCATCAAAGGCGCAAGGGCTGCTCTCCTACGGGTTTATGACTACCTCTCTGCCGCCTCCCTAGCTACAAGCCTCTACAACAGAGACAAAACCATTCAAAAGCAGACATTGTCATAACTTAAGGGCTGCGAGACTTAATAGAGCAGCTCCTTCTGCAGGCATAAGTCACTTCCATACACGGCCCAGGCCTGCTTGCAGGACAGAACAGGCTCGAACTGGCTCACAGGGCAATAGGCCCATGGCCGAACCAAAAACACAAAATACTTGTGTGGGCCAGTTTTTGGGTCAAAGTGGGGCACTTTTTTTGCTCAATGTTGGCCAGTTTGATGAGTTATTTCTCTTTGGGGCTAATAGTTTTGACCGGTGTTGCTGAATAAATATTCTTTAAAAATGTACAATTTGCATCAACCAACGTCACAAAAGGAATGAATTCCCAGATAGCTCACTCTGTTAGGTGCATGTTACTCCCATCAGTGTTTGGACTGCAGATAACATGTTCGAATACTAGGAGGGGGAAACACCATTTTTTTTAATGTTGGAAAAATCTGTCCAATTAAAATGGCCAACATTAACAAAAGGTGTTGCAGAACAGGGCAAGCAGTATTCGCTATGTATACGTTTCCTATGACCCTTGCACGTTGCTGACAGATTCTGCGCAAAGTATTTTAGTGAGAGCGGCATCCACGCGCCATGTTAGCAGTGGGCGCAGAAGGCTTTATTGGTTTTGTGGCAATTCTTATGGGGTCAGAAGAGTTCACAATGTTGTGTATGGACACGAATAGCGGAACATTTTTCTAGCTGGGTTGGAGTCCCGTACGCCCCTGAAACTCCCACGCAGTACACATAAAAAAGCACCGCAGCCAGTTCATGCTGAGCACTCATGCTGAGCGGTGCCTCTTGAGTTTCCCTTGAACTGACCAGTGTAGACAGCAGAAATGGTGGGTTGGTACTCACACACCTTTCAACCTCTGCCCCTCGAATGCCCCCCAGCGTGGGGCACTGGCGGACACCCAAGCCATCAGCAGTGACCAAGAACAGTCTTTCACTGTCCCAAGCCAGGGTCCTGGTACTGTCAGTGCCAGCCCATCACTGGCAGGCCTGGATGGACCACTGCCTGGCCACCTGCAAGCAAAGCCAGTTGGAGGACCCACGGGCAGCAGAGGAACGCTCTCGAAGGCTTCTGACTCTCCCCTAACCTGAGACAGTAGTCATATAAGCTCCCAGTTCCCCGTCTAACCCTAGCTCCTTCCATGCCTTGTTATGCTTCCCATCCTCTTACTGTCCCGGTAAGGAGTCTGAGGCAGGCCAGAAGCTGGAAGAGGGCAAGGGGCAGATGGAGTCTGAGACAGGTCAGTAGCTGGAAGAGGGCAGGGCGCAGAAAGAGTCTGAGGCAGGGCAGGAGCTACAAGAGGGCAGGGAGCAGATGCAGTCTGGGGCAGAGCAGGAGCTACAAGAGGGCAGGGAGCAGAAGCAGTCTGAGGCAGGGCAGTAGCTACAAGAGGGCAGGGGGCAGAAGGAGTCTGAGGCAGGGCAAGAGCTGGAAGAGGGCAGGGGCAGAAGGAGTCTGAGGCAGGGCAGCAGCTACAAGATGGCAGGGGGCAGAAGGAGTCTGAGACAGGTCAGTAGCTGGAAGAGGGCAGGGGCAGAAGGAGTCTGAGGCAGGGCAGTACCAGGAAGAGGGCAGGGAACAAAAGGAGTCTGGGGCAGGGCAGTAGCTACAAGAGGGCAGGGGGCAGAAGGAGTCTGAGGCAGGCCAGAAGCTGGAAGAGGGCAGGGGCAGAAGGAGTCTGAGGCAGGCCAGAAGCTGGAAGAGGGCAGGGGGCAGATGGAGTCTGAGACAGGTCAGTAGCTGGAAGAGGGCAGGGCGCAGAAAGAGTCTGAGGCAGGGCAGGAGCTACAAGAGGGCAGGGAGCAGAAGCAGTCTGAGGCAGGGCAAGAGCTGGAAGAGGGCAGGGGCAGAAGGAGTCTGAGGCAGGGCAGCAGCTACAAGATGGCAGGCGGCAGAAGGAGTCTGAGACAGGTCAGTAGCTGGAAGAGGGCAGGGGGCAGATGGAGTCTGAGGCAGGCCAGAAGCTGGAAGAGGGCAGGGGGCAGATGGAGTCTGAGACAGGTCAGTAGCTGGAAGAGGGCAGGGGGCAGATGGAGTCTGAGGCAGGCCAGAAGCTGGAAGAGGGCAGGGGGCAGATGGAGTCTGAGGCAGGGCAAGAGCTGGAAGAGGGCAGGGCGCAGACAGAGTCTGAGGCAGGGCAGGAGCTACAAGAGGGCAGGGAGTAGAAGGAGTCTGAGACAGGTCAGTAGCTGGAAGAGGGCAGGGAACAGAAGCAGTCTGAGGCAGGGCAGGAGCTGGAAGAGGGTAGGGGGCAGATGGAGTCTGAGACAGGGCAGGAGCTACAAGAGGGCAGGGAGCAGAAGGAGTCTGAGACAGGTCAGTAGCTGGAAGAGGGCAGGGAGCAGAAGCAGTCTGAGGCAGGGCAGGAGCTGGAAGAGGGCAGGGGGGCGGATGGAGTCTGAGACAGGTCAGTAGCTGGAAGAGGGCAGGGCGCAGAAAGAGTCTGAGGCAGGGCAGGAGCTACAAGAGGGCAGGGAGCAGAAGCAGTCTGAGGCAGGGCAGTAGCTACAAGAGGGCAGGGGGCAGAAGGAGTCTGAGGCAGGGCAAGAGCTGGAAGAGGGCAGGGGCAGAAGGAGTCTGAGGCAGGGCAGCAGCTACAAGATGGCAGGGGGCAGAAGGAGTCTGAGACAGGTCAGTAGCTGGAAGAGGGCAGGGGGCAGATGGAGTCTGAGACAGGTCAGTAGCTGGAAGAGGGCAGGGGGCAGATGGAGTCTGAGGCAGGCCAGAAGCTGGAAGAGGGCAGGGGGCAGATGGAGTCTGAGGCAGGGCAAGAGCTGGAAGAGGGCAGGGCGCAGAAAGAGTCTGAGGCAGGGCAGGAGCTACAACAGGGCAGGGAGCAGAAGGAGTCTGAGACAGGTCAGTAGCTGGAAGAGGGCAGGGAGCAGAAGGAGTCTGAGACAGGTCAGTAGCTGGAAGAGGGCAGGGAGCAGAAGCAGTCTGAGGCAGGCCAGAAGCTGGAAGAGGGCAGGGGGCAGATGGAGTCTGAGACAGGTCAGTAGCTGGAAGAGGGCAGGGGGCAGATGGAGTCTGAGGCAGGCCAGAAGCTGGAAGAGGGCAGGGAGCAGAAGCAGTCTGAGGCAGGGCAGTAGCTACAAGAGGGCAGGGAGCAGAAGGAGTCTGAGGCAGGGCAGTAGCTACAAGAGGGCAGGGGACAGAAGGAGTCTGAGGCAGGGCAAGAGCTGGAAGAGGGCAGGGGCAGAAGGAGTCTGAGGCAGGGCAGCAGCTACAAGATGGCAGGGGGCAGAAGGAGTCTGAGACAGGTCAGTAGCTGGAAGAGGGCAGGGGCAGAAGGAGTCTGAGGCAGGGCAGTACCAGGAAGAGGGCAGGGAACAAAAGGAGTCTGGGGCAGGGCAGTAGCTACAAGAGGGCGGGGGCAGAAGGAGTCTGGGGGCAGGGCAGTAGTTGGAAGAGGGCAGGGGCAGAAGGAGTCTGGTGTAGGATAGAAGAGGCAGAAGGAGTCTGAGGCAGTCAAGGCGCTAGAGGAGGGCAGGGGTCAGAAGGGGCCTGATGCAGGCTGGAAGAGGGCAGGGGATAGAAAGTGTTTGATGTCGGTTAGAAAGGCTAGGGGACAGAGGGAGTCTGAGGCAGGTCTGAGCTAGAAGAGCGCAGGCGGACAGGAGGAGTCTGGGGCAGGGCAGTATCTAGAAGAGGGCACGGGACAGAAGGAGTCTGAGGTAGGCTAGAAAAGGTAGTGGGCAGAGGGAGTCTGTTGCAGAGCAGTAGCTAGAAAAGGTCAAGGGCAAAAGGAGTCTGAGGCAGGGCAGGGGCAAAAGGAGTCTGAGGCATGCCAGTAGCTAAAGAGGACAGGGGACAGAAGGAGTAAGATACAGGACAGTAGCTAGAAGAGGGCAGGGGGCAGAAGCAGTCTGTGGCAGGGCAGGGGATAGATGGAGTCTGAGGTAGGATAGAAAGGGTAGGGGGCAGAGGGAGTCTGGTGAAGAACAGTAGCTAGAAGAGGGCAGGGGCAGAAGAAGTACGAGGTACGCCAGTAGCTGGAAGAGGGCAGGGGGCAGAAGGGGGCTGAGGCAGGCCAGCAGCTGGAAGAGGGCAGGGGGCAGAAGGAGTCTGGGGCAGGCCAGTAGCTGGAAGAGGGCAGGGGTGCAGAAGGCATCTGAGGCAGGTCAGTAGCTAGAAGAAGGCAGGGGGCAGAAGTAGACTGAGGCAGGCCAATTGCTGGTAGAGAGCAGGGGGACAGAAGAAGTCTGAGGCAGGTCAGTAGCTAGAAGAGTGCTTGGAACAGAGGTTGGCTGAGGCAGGCCAGTAGCTAGAAGAGGACATGTGCACAAGGAGTCAGAGGCAGGCCAGTCGCTGAAATATGACAAGGGGCAGAAAGAGGCTGATGTAGGCCAGTAGCTAGAAGAGCACAGGAGGAGTCTGAGGTAGGCCAGTAGCTAGAAGAGGACATGGGCAAAAGGAGCCAATGGCAGGCGAGTAGCTGAAATAGAACAGGAGACAGAAAGAATCTGATGCAGGCCGGTAGCTAGAAGAGGACAGGGGAAAGAAGGAGTCTGAGGCAGGTCAGTAGCTGGCAGAGGGCAGGGGACAGAAGGAGTCTGAGGCAGGCCAGAAGAGGGTACTGACAGAAGGGTTCTGGGGCAAGAGACATACGAAGTCCGAGGTAGGCAAGTAGCTAGAAGAGGGTAGGGGTAAGAAGTAGAGTGATGCAGGGCAGTAGCTGGCAGAGGACAGAAGTAGACTGAGGCAGGGCAGTAGCTAGAAAAGGGCAGGGGGCAGAAGTAGACTGAGGCAGGGCAGTAGCTAGAAGAGGGCGGGGGGCAGAAGTAGAGTGATGCAGGGCAGTAGCTGGCAGAGGACAGAAGTAGACTGAGGCAGGGCAGTGGCTAGAAGAGGGCAGGGGCAGAAGTAGACTGAGGCAGGGCAGTAGCTAGAAGATGGCAGGAGGAAGAAGTAGACTGAGGCAGGCCAGTAGCTAGAAAAGGCATGGAACAGAGGTAGACTGAAGTAGGCCAGTAGTAAAAAGAGGACAGGGGATATAAGGAGTATGAGGCAGGGCAGTAGCTAGAAGAGGGTAGGGACAGAAGTAGAGTGATGCAGGGCAGTAGCTGGCAGAGGACAGAAGTAGACTGAGGCAGGGCAGTAGCTAGAAGAGGGCAGGGGGCAGAAGTAGACTGAGGCAGGGCAGTAGCTAGAAGAGGGCAGGAGGAAGAAGTAGACTGAGGCAGGCAAGTAGCTAGAAAAGGCCTGGAACAGAGGTAGACTGAAGTAGGCCAGTAGTAAAAAGAGGACAGGGGATATAAGAAGTATGAGGCAGGGCAGTAGCTAGAAGAGGGCAGGGGACAGAAGTAGAGTGATGCAGGGCAGTAGCTGGCAGAGGACAGAAGTAGACTGAGGCAGGGCAGTAGCTGTAAGAGGGCGGGGGGCAGAAGTAGACTGAGACAGGGCAGTAGCTAGAAGAGGGCGGGGGACAGAAGTAGACTGAGGCAGGGCAGTAGCTAGAAGAGGGCAGGGCGCAGAAGTAGACTGAGGCAGGGCAGTAGCTGGAGGAGGGCAGGGGACAGAAGTAGACTGGGCCAGGGCAGTAGCTAAAAGAGGGCGGGGGACAGAAGTAGACTGAGGCAGGGCAGTAGCTAGAAGAGGGCAGGGGGCAGAAGTAGACTGGGCCAGGGCAGTAGCTAAAAGAGGGCGGGGGACAGAAGTAGACTGGGCCAGGGCAGTAGCTAAAAGAGGGCGGGGGACAGAAGTAGACTGGGCCAGAGCAGTAGCTGGAGGAGGGCAGGGGACAGAAGTAGACTGGGCCAGGGCAGTAGCTAAAAGAGGGCGGGGGACAGAAGTAGACTGGGCCAGGGCAGTAGCTAAAAGAGGGCGGGGGACAGAAGTAGACTGGGCCAGGGCAGTAGCTAAAAGAGGGCGGGGGACAGAAGTAGACTGGGCCAGGGCAGTAGCTAAAAGAGGGCGGGGGACAGAAGTAGACTGGGCCAGGGCAGTAGCTGGAGGAGGGCAGGGGACAGAAGTAGACTGGGCCAGGGCAGTAGCTAAAAGAGGGCGGGGGACAGAAGTAGACTGGGCCAGGGCAGTAGCTAAAAGAGGGCAGGGGACAGAAGTAGACTGGGCCAGGGCAGTAGCTGGAGGAGGGCAGGGGACAGAAGTAGACTGGGCCAGGGCAGTAGCTAGGAGCAAAGGGGTAGAGGCACTGTCGTATGTTATTTATGACGGTTTCTTGGTTTTCAGTTTACAAGGATTTGAGGTTGTATGTAAACACTACCGGGGGAGAATATATTTGGTGGGGGTAAACGAGAAGGAAAGGAGGAGGAAGAGGAGTCCTGACATCGAAGAAAAATCAGGGATGGCAGTGCGAAGAAACAGTGTCGGAGAGCCAGAGAACGCAACCTGCAAGGCATTAGGACAAAGAGGTCCCAGGGCCAGGCAAGCAGTTCCCTTCCCCCCCAATCTGCATGGAAAGGCCCTGTGTGTTCCAGGTTTACACCCCCGATGGACACATGTACCCCAGAGCTGAAGCACATTGAGGTGGCTTTCCATTAGACCACCAGAGAGCTCCCTGCTCCCTCGGTGTTAAGTAAGGGGCCACGACATTTGCCTAGCCTGGGGTTTCCAGGCCTAGGGCCCTGGCAGCTAGGCCTGGCTGCCACCAGCTGCTCGGGTGGCAGCGCAATAGGCGCTTCATTGGACTGAGGGTGCGGCCGCGTGTCAGGGCAGTGGGGATGTGTGGAGGAAGCGAGGGGTGGGGGGGGGACATAACTCTGCCCGTTTGTCTGCAGGACCAGGTCCCAGCTGACCAGGTCCCAGCTGTGCAGGGAGAATTGAGCAAAAGCAAAGTGGCATTTGGCCTGGCATTCAGTGTGCCAACCCGGACATTGGTAAAGAACTAAACCACCAACGGTGTGGCCTTGCCGCACTGTGGTCAGGCCGGAAGTGCACTGCTGCACACAGATGGGTTTCCAGTAAACCATAGTCTGGCAGAGCTTGCAACCCCCCCACCCCCCTCGCACCCCCCAAAAAAACCAGTGCATTGCAACATTAAATAAGAGACACGGAAGCCGGGGTGCCCAGAACACTTGACTCCACTGCTAAGGCACCTTGTGTGTGCTGGGGTGGAGGCAGAGCCATCTTTGGGAGTGCCTCACTGCTGACCTAAAGTAGGGTGTGTGGAATCTACCTTGGTCCGGACCCTTACTCAGCTGGACATCCTTCCAGCGTTCTGCCCTCGTGAACATCCGGGGACTGGGCGAACCCCTCAGCTGACTAGGCCCTCGCCCTGCTCCAGTGGCGGCGGCGTAGTCTTCGCCGGGCGGAGCACTGACAGGAACGGCACGTGTAGTTAATTATTAGGCAATCATTTTGGGTGGGGCTCACAAGGTGAGGTGCACACGGATTTTGAGCAGATAGAGGCCAATCCGAAACGGGCATATAATGAAATGCTTAATGTACTAATGCATTGAAATACAAACAAAGAACTACTTCATTTATTGAATTTATAAAGAGCCTTTTGCCAAAAGCGGCATTACAGAATATTAGAAAAATGGTACAGTGTACATGATAATGCAAAAAACTATTAAAAACAGATGCAGTGGGAGAGAAACAGAAAGTCACTAAGTAGAAAGAAGGGAGAGAAGATGAGCTTTGAGATTAGATTGAAAAATACTAAGAGATGAAGTAGAGCGGATAGAGAGAGGGAGAGAATGCTAGTGTTTAGGGGCTAAGAGGGAAAAAGATTGGAAACGGGATGAAGCACAGGGGGGCTTGGGGACAGTGAGAAGAAGCAGATTTTGTGATCTGAGAGTCTGAGAGGGAGAATAGAACGAGACTAGCGAAGAAGCCAAGCCGTGAGTACATTGAAAGAAATTAGAAAGGAAATGGTAGAGAAGACATGATTCAAAGGGAAGCAGTGAAATAGACCGTAAAGAAGATATGATAGAGGAGCGAAAGGGTGAAGAGAAGACGAACCGAAGAATTATAAACCGATCGGAGAGGAAGATGATGTGAGGCAGGAAGGACAAGAATAAGGAGAGAAGAGCAGTAGTTGATACGAGAAGAGACCAGGCAGAACAGAAGAAGTTTAGTAGCATGACATGAGAGATAGGGGCGAGCACGACAGATGTTAAAAAGGGCAGAGCGACAGGACCAAGCAATATAAGAGATATGCAGTTTAAAGAAAAGCAAGGGATCAAAGATAACCCCCAAGTAGCATTCAGAAGAAGAAAAGGGCAGCGAGGAAGGAGGACGAAAGAGAGACGGAGGGGGAAGAGTAGACTGAAAAGTTGTAGCCGGAAATAACAGAACCTCAGTCTTAGAAGGATAAGGTGTAAAAAATGAACAGACATCCAGTTTTGGACAGAAGAAAGGCAAGTTGATATAGTGGAGTGCAGAACAGAGTCAAAGGAAGAAAAAGAGAAAGATGTGTGTGTCATCTGTGTACAGAGGAAAGGAACGATTAAATGAAGAAATAAGAGCAGAGAGTGGGGCAGTGTAGAGAGAGAGAGAAGGAAAGGATCGAGGACAGCACCTTGAGGGACACTGTAGTGAAGAGGAAGCGAGGAAGAGCTGTGTCCATCTCAAGTTACAGAATAGGACCACTGACAAAGATAGGAGTGGAACCATTCAAGGACAGACCCAGTAAAACCCAAAGAAGAAAGGGAGGAAATAAGAAGAGTGTGATCAACTGTATCGAATGCCACAGATGGATCAAGAACAATAAGTATAGACAAGAGATTAGAATGATGAACTAATTAAAAAAAAATAGAAATTTAGCATTGGCTCACCCCCATGTTTACCACAAAGAATGGGTATAACGAATGACCGCTTTGTTTTGATCTTAGAAAAATAAATGGGAACACATGCTTGTACAGCTATCTTTGCCAAACATCCCTGGGATGACGCCATTTCACAGGGACTGCACAAGTGTAATATATGCGATTTGATGCCGCTGTCATCTACTCTCCCCACATGTTGCATTTAATGATTAATGGCATGTGCTGCGCCAAAATGTGGCTCCTCTTAATGTTCCCTGTATGCAGCAGGCCGCTCACAATTACACTTATATACTGTTGGTTCCACTTGCATGCAATTTTCCAAAAGTAAAGAGTAAAACAAGGCAAAATCAACTTTACTCTCTGTCTTGTAGAAGATGTAAATGCTGGCTGCAAAGAACGCCTTGCAAGTGACATTTGCAATGTATTCCTGTGGAATCTGCATTCTTTTAGAAGATGCTAAATGCAGGTGGATTATGTTGGTCTCCACATGTTGCATTCCTGCGTGGAAATCTCATGCACCAATACCGCCTGACGCCCACCGTCGAGGACATTGTGGCTGATCTTCAGGGTGCAGCAAAACAAGACCCGAAGGCTCCATACCACCAGTTAGTGTTACACCCTGCTTCCCCGTATATATCCCCACTTTCACAACTCATAAGGGCCTCTACTATTATAAGAGGCCGTTTGGGATTTCATGAGCTGCAGACGTCTTCCAGCACAAAATCAGAATTATATTAACAACTGATCTGATCCCGCAAATGTACGAGACATCCACATGGCTTCAGTGCCTCAGGACGCTTGCGAAGTGAGGAGCTTCCTTGGCACGGTCACGTACTGTGGACAGCCTGCAACACCCTTGACACCCTGGAAGTAGACCGCCATAGACAAGAAGGTTTTCCGGGACATCAAGACTGCTCTGCGATCATGGCATTCTCTGACACGACATGTCAGACAGACATCATCGTTGATGCAAGTTCTTTTTTGTTAGGGACAGTCCTAATGCAGAAAGACGCCAATCAGGAGGCTGTGCCCTTCAAATATGCAAGATGGTCGCTGTCAGAGGCAGAACAAGGGTACTCCCCGATGAAGCGTGAAGTTCTCTGGGGTGCCATCATTATGTCAATGTATATGGGAAGTCGGAATTACTAGTGATGGATCACAAACCCCCGATACCAATAATTTTGGAGGGATGCTGCATCCACTGGTGCAAATAGAAAAATGGCCCCTGCCCCTACAGGAGTATGATGTGGCCCTGACATACCGCTTAGGGTGTGACAATCCAGCAGATTATTTATCCCGGCACCTGAAGGATCTATGTACAGGTTCAGAAGAAGAAGAGTTTCTGGCACAAGAGCACATAAGCAGGGACACAGTAGCGGATGTTCCTATGTCTGTAACCTTGCAAAAAGTGGCATAGCCATTGGGGGCGGACAAGTGTTTTCAAGTGGTTCTTGGAGCCGTGCAGACTGGAGGATGGAAAGAGCTGTTAGCCATCCAAGAACACCACACAGCCAAACCAGTTCAGCGGATCCTGTGGAGGATTCTGGATGAACTCTCCATATTTCCTGAGGGCGTATTCGTACGGGACATGCGCATCATTGCTCCCGCAGCCCTAATTCCTAGGGTGATGGAGCTGGTGCATAAAGGTCACCAGGACACAGCAAAGATCAAGGCAAGATTATGAGACTTAGTCGGATTCCCTGATCTAGAATTGTGAGTCGAAGACTTTGTGCAGAGACACGTATGGTGCAGAGCATCGATCCCTAGGATGAGCCATCCACCCATCTAGTTTCAGTGCAGAAGCGAAAGCCCATAGGCCCAATTGAGCATGGATGATTCCGGAACAATAAACAATGACATCAACAATAACAACGCGCACTGGAGGTTGCAGGCCTGATCTCATGTATTCGCACTTTTCAATCTTTCAAAGTTTAGAATATCAAAATGGGATTAGCTGGTTCTTTTTTTAATGTTATGACCACAGAATAACAGTTATTGGGGCGGCATTGACTCAAATGAGTCCTTTTTTAATTTTTGATAACAAGGGACAATGCCACGGTACAGTTAAGACCTTTTTCTATTGTTTGGACTTCTTTTATTAACAAACATGGCAGTGGGGCGGCGCATGCCGTAGACCCACGGGTTCTTCACACGCATGCTGTAGTGCGGTCTCGCCCAACAGGAACACTTCAGTCCGAACAAGGTAAGCAATTTTTCCAGTTGGCTCACTTTAGGTGTTCTCCATTTACAGGCCGCCATATGTTGTCTTTTTTGAGAATCCGTACAGGGTGTGCCAAAGAAAACCATTCATTTAATCAACTACGACAACAAAAGTTTGACCAAGCCCAGCTATTTTCACCAGGGATTAATACAAACAGGATAAACTCTACATATATTTTTAAGAACAAGTTCATCAAAAAAGCACAGATTAGGTATATCTAGACTACCCAAAAAGTTATTATTTTTCTAAACTAATTTTCCCTTACGAATTACGAATTTGGTGCTCTCTGTATAAGAGTTCTTCTTACTTATCTGTAATTGTAATCCAGGTTATTATTGCAACCATTTTTTATAAGGTTTTAGGATTCATCGATGAATTTTTGGCCATACATGTGCATATATTTAATTGCAGACTAATTTAATTCACCATTTCTAACAATTAATTGTTAGTAAAATGAATTCAATTGTACATTGATATGTTGTATTTGATCGTGTTAAAGGTTTATTTGTAACTAACTAACAATTCAATAAAGAAAAAAATGAGAATAAAGTTAAACAAAACAAAAGACAAACAAAGTACTAACAACACTATGGGCCTTATTCCGAGTATGGTGGTAGTCATGGCGCTATTTGCGCCATGACTACCTCCCATACCGTTACTGACTCCGACCTGGTTCAATGGGGATTTACCAGTGTAGTCCGACCTTTGTGGGACCGGTAAATCCCCATTGAAAAATGCAATCCCCATTCCCATTTGAGCCCCCATAGGGCTCAAATGGGAATGGGGAGGGAGCTAATAATGGTACTGCAATTTGCGGTACTGTTATTTGCTCCCTGGTCCCTTTGCGGCTCCCGCTAAGGGTGCCTGGTAAAACCAGGCACCCATAGCGTGACCCTCTAAGGGACCTCGTAGTAGGGCAGCAAGGGATTACCGGCACCGGTCTCCTTAACGGTGCCCGGTATCCCTTACCGCCCTACTCGGAATGAGGCCCTATGTAAATGTTTTCACCCTGAGGAAGAGTTTGTGTAACTCGAAACACGTGTTGACGTTTTCTCCTCATTTTGAACTATCACATATGAGACAATTATCTACAGTCTGCTTAAAACAATGTATGTGTACATTATGGACTACCCTATATTTCTGGATATGAATACTAATTGAACCCCCGTGTGGAGCGCAGTTGAAGAAATCAATGACAAACCTCATTATGTCTAAATCAAGCATAAAGAGAATGTCCTTAGATTGGTTTATCAATGCTGCCCCCCAGACACGACAGGGATATTCTAGGTACGGATAACAATGATCCATTGGTAACAGTGTTCTGGATGATGGGAATGGAGCAGAAAACCTGATAGAGTAGGACAAATATTTTCCGGGGAATGGTCATGATGGGAAAAAGATTGTGCAGGTGATTAAAAATTGTGGCCACGGAAAAAAGCCAAGTTCTGGAAATGAAGAAATATTTCAAGATCTTCAGTGCAATTCAATTGTTTTTCCTATTCTTTATTTAAAAAAGAAGAGTCAGAAGGAGGGAAAGTTGAATAAAATGTGTGAAACAAGGAACCAGCCAGCAACGTCTAACCTGGCTCTGGGAAACCGCCAGGGAGTACAGTCGAACATTCTTTTCAGAATCCATCCAGTTGGAACACACCATTGAGAAAAATAATGCTACCACATTGAATATATGTAAAAACAAAAAGGGATGGAAGAGGGGAGAAAAAGGGGAAGAAAGGGAGTGGGCGGGGTGGGGCAGTCCCCATGTAATAAGAAACAAATGAGCAAAAAAATGATTATCAAAACAAATATAGGGCAAATATAGTCCACTCTCATCAAAGGAAAATTTGAATTTGTGGCAAATGACTACATGCCTCCTGGTTTAATTGAGACTGGCACTTGCCATGGTAAAATAGAGGGGCAGCAAGTCACACAGAGACCGAGAGACCCTCTTTTGTTGGTCAGACACTCAGGTTTCCCAAATTCATATAGGTCCTAATGCCGGTGTGATGTCACACCACACTGTATGACCACCAATATTGCCTAGCACTCACATTGGACAAACCCCAGTTTATTTATGTCTTTTCTAACAGCAAAACCTCAGCCAGGATGAGACTTCTGAACTACTGCTGCCCTCCACCAACATGTTCTAAAAGTCTTGTGAACAATCCACGGGACGCCATCATAAGGCGATTGTCATCTGCCCTTGTTAAACCAACTCCTTAGTTGGTTTATGGGCAATTATCTCAAGATAACCTCACATGGAATGCCACTGGACTGTCTGTGTGATTTTTGATCACTACAGCCCTCTTCTTTTAAATTGTGGTGTCACTTCGCCGGTCTACATAATTTTTAGTTCCTACTAGCCTGTCAATCTAATTTGTGGTCGCCAGTGGTCTATTATCGATGGTCGAAAGTGGGCAAATCTTTGCACTAACCACGTCCTCTCTGCACAATGCACGTCCGCATTCTTTGTTCTACTCCTCAGTGTACTCTTCCTGCCTTCAGCCCACTATCCAGCGTGATACACACACTGCTTCTTCCTAACACTCTGCCACTCCATTCCTATCCACTCACTAAAAGGCAATCTACCCAATTTACACAGATTGTGCTATTCTAGTCCCTTGTCTCCATCTAGGGGTTTGCTCTCTAATACCCCCAAACCTACCACTTATCTTGATGACTGGCTAGGAAAAACCCAAACCACTCTGAAACAGAACCTCTTTCCTCACTTACTACTAGGATTCTCAGTACCCGCATCTCTCTTTGCTTTGGCAGTCAGAGACCTGAATCCCACACCACTACTGGATAGCCGTACTCTTTCCACACTGACCCTGCGACCTATTTTCTCGCTCCTGGCAAAGAGTGTTGATGATAGGTGCCATGGTCAACAAGCCTTGCACAGTGCTCTTCTCCGCCGATCTGAATTTCTTTCCCCCTGTTCTGTGGAGTTCCTTGCTGTTCAACTCCAAGCATTAACCCCTTCTTGAGATCTATGGTCCTCTTAGCATACGCAAGGGATTAATTCCTGATATTGACATCATTCTTGAGTCCCTTCCTTCAGAGGTCCAGCTCATCCTCGTGTGACCACAACCCTTGAAACATTGTCAATGCCCAATGCCTAGACCCTCACTTCCCCCCTCTCGAATGACTCCATGGCTGCCCTTCAAAACTAACAATCATTGCAACTCTTTCAACCTCATTGTCCTCTCCTTATCGTTCAGCTCTACTCCCCCTCCATTGATCCTCAGGCTTCTCTGCACTTCTCGTTCTCTGTGTCCTGCTCCTACTGTCCCTTTCAGATAATTTCAATTAACGTAATTCACGTTCATAGTCGACCCGATGGTTCTCTACATAGTCATAGCCAAGGCCTTTATATTCTCTAATCTTTCTCTCCTCGCTTTCTCCCGATAGTAGCTCTATTGACCAAGCCTTTGTGGAATGTAACTCTGCACTCACCTATGCCTTTGAAGACCCCTATCCTGACTGCTTGCTATTTCATCCCTTTTCACCAACACCAGAATCCTTGGTTCACTCCTTCGATCCACTAGCTCGGGACAGCCATGCAACTCGATCCATGATAGAGACTTAAGTCTTGCTCTTCTTGCCACTGGCATTGAATCCCCCCTTGTTCTCCCTAAGGCTCCGCAATCGGCTAAGTCCAATTACTTCAATAACCTTATCTCCTCTCTCGGGTCCCATCCCTGGAAACTACCCTCTGCCTTCCAGGCTATGCTTGCTGTCCCTTGTCTCAGCTCCACCTCTTTCTCTCAGCCAACAACTTCACCACCTCTCTAAAAACCTCACATTACGAGAGACCCTTCCAATCTTCCGATCTCCCTTTTCCCCATCCTTCTCCCTGCCAAACCCTTACTTCTGCTATTTTATCTCTATCACTAGCTGCAACCATTACTAATGAGCTGGTACCCCTTTCCTAGGCTGCCAAAACCTCCTGAGTTCCAAATGACTCACCCACAATCAAATACTTAGCAACACTAACTTGCTCTCACCTCTCTCCTCAGTTTAACTTTGCTCAGGAGTCTTCGCTGATTTTTACGAAACAGCTAATCCTAAAAAATAGCTCTGCTGACCCCAATAATCATGCCAGCGATGGGCCTGTCCCCTAACTCACAAATGAATCCTAAATTCTGAAGAGGCTTCTGTTTAACCTTTTATTTGGATACATACAGACTATGCAACCCCTCCCCGCACCCCGATCTCATCCAATCAGTGTTCGGCAGCAGTCAAGCCATGGGAACGGCACTCATGCCGCCAATGTTATAACTGCTGCTCCCCACCCTTGAGCTCACTGTTGCCTTTGACACCGTTGATCTTCTATCTCGCCACATGACCCTCTCTTACCCTGACATCTGCAACTCTACCCTTAACTGAATCTCCACCTAGCTGTCAGACCAATCTTTGCCCATCTGATAAAATATGGACATGTCCACACTCTCAGTCTACCAGGTCCTGTTCATCAAGGGAATGCTCTCGCCCAATCCTCTTCAAACTACATACATCCTCCTTCTGTGAACTATGTTTTTATATTATTGTTTAAAGTGTGGACCTAGCTCGAGAGCAGCGGAGCGATGCACAGAATATGGGTAGCTGGTATTTGGGCTGGCAGCTTTTAACAGCAGCGCAGTACTGCGAGATCTGTGCGTCGCTATGTGCGTCCATTGGAATTAGTCCTTTTTCAGGTGTTGTTGAAAGAGCCATTTTTTGAGAGATTGGTGAAATTGGAGAACTGTGGGGGCTGAAATGATGTGGGTTCCAGACTCTTTATCTTTACTTCATGTAAGTTTATTCCAGCTTCTTAGACATATAGGACAATAGCTAGGACAACACCGGCTCCCATCACCCAGGCAGGCCAGCTGTAACTGCCACCACTCAGAACTCTCACTCATAACATTCCACCATTCACTCGTCAACACTCCACGTGACATCACTGGCTACATCATATCAGATAAGCACTACACAACACACCTCCCTGCTTTACCCAACCACACATACACGGAGCACGTCACATAGAGGCACTACACAACAGGGGCATTCCGATCCGACACCGGGATTGAGCTCCAGAGGGTGGGTTCATGACAAGAGAAGGATTGTTTGTGCGTCCTCTCTCTGCGGAGGAGATATTCAAGCCAGTGGGTTGAATTGCTGCGTGAGGAGCGTGTGCCACCTGATATACGCGCGTAGCCGCCAGGTACGCTGGTGTGCTACTGGTGATGGCTTTGTAGATGACACATGCTGTCCTTTAACTTCTCTTATCACCAACACGTTGACGACATCCAAATCATCTTCTCCTTCCTATCATCCAGTGTTACTAAATACCCCTCTGCCACCGGTCCCTCGATGGTACTTTGCTGCTTTACAGGTCACTTTTCTAGGAGCAATGTCATATCTTCAAGCTTCCACCCCCATGCCTTCTCCTTATCTTGTCCCCTTGACATCGTAACCCCATGCCTCAAGGCAGGCAACCTTGGTGGTCCTCTTTGGTATTAAAATAAAACTTCTAAAATGTATTGCTTCTACGGCCAGGCACCATTTACTGAATATTCACAAACCCCGCCTTCTGCTCACCATCCACTGTAATGAAACCTGGACTTCCATAATAGTCATTAACCAACTTCACTATTGTTCCAGTCTCCGAAGGGGCCTTCATTTCTATCATTTTACACCCCCAGAAGCTCACATTCTTTGCAACCTCTCACGTTTCTCCCCCGCCTTTGGCCACTGTTGTTACATGTGAAGACAATCCGTGTAACACCCATGTTACTTCTTTGTATTCAAACCCATCCGATTATAGGGCCTCATTAAGAGTAGAGCTGTGCGGTAATAAAAACGGCTGTTATGTGGCAGTAATTCCATTACTGCCACATTACCGCACCATTGTACTACAGGTTTGGTGGCAAGGTCGAGGATTTTTCCTCCAGCAAAAAAACCTATACAAAAATCTGCCTCCTTAATGCCAAAAATCTCCAAAATCGGCACACTCACCACCGGCAATAATTCCACCGAAATCCCCATGGAGTTTTACACCGCCGACCACTAGTTGTAATCACACTGTGAAACCGTGGGACCAAGTGGCGGTAGCAGTAAGTCCGTTCGGTGGAATTAAAGCAGATTTACTACCGGCATACCATCAAACTTGTTATGAGGCCCAATGTACCCTCCACAACATCCCAACTAACTTTGCCTCCTTGTCCACCTCGATGCCTGTGATCCCAAGATCAGCACAGCCTATGAGTTGCCCTTCTTCCCTCTGCTGCCTCCATCTCCTGCACCTTATCCTCCCTTGGACTGCCACTTCCCAGCCCTGGATGCCGTACACGCCCCCCGCCCCACAAACTACAACCATGTCTTCACCTGCTCAAAGCTGCAACAATTAAGTATTCTGTGCAAAATCTGTATTGGTCTCATTTTATGTCCCCGACTTACTCTTTCCCTAGGGTAGCTAGATTTCAAAGCCAAAAACCGGGTAATTTTGCACAGTCAATCATATAGACAGAGGGCCCTTTTTAGGTGTGTGATGGTATTACCATTAGTGATACAGCCAAACTCATTTACTGTTACTGGAGGTGGTAAATACCAATTACTGCCCTATTTAGAGGTAGGGATAGTCCCTATTTATGAAGTCCCAGTGCACTCTGTAGCGGCTGTGCGGTATTACCCCATGCAGTGATAGTTGGGACCATTGCCACTACCATTAGTATATACTTCAAGAATGGAAAAAACGGTTATCTCTCTCTATGTCCAAGTGGGTGGAAGCAAGAGGAGAAAAGGTCCCCCTGATGTAAGTAAACATCCACTAATATAGTCTGGGTGTTTGGTTTGGCTGTCGGCCGTTTCGTTAGGTCGCTTTTTTGGCGTTTGATTCACCCCAAGTTGTGAGCTCCCCTTGTTTCCCTGTGTAGGTCGGAAACAACCCATTAAATAACTAGTAGCGGTGGAAATCATGTGATGAGCAGATGTCTGAGAATATGGAATTGATGTAGAGCTCATGAGAAAAGCGATAAAATGTCCGTTCTCTCCGCTTAGATATATAGAAAAAGTGAACATCCATCCACCGCGTTCCTCTGAATCACCAAGAACAAGTCATGTGTAAGAAGCTATTGTCTCGCCGCTGACAAGTTAAATGAATGTGATTGATGGGAAGGAAGTAAAGTGAGTATTCCTTCGAATTAAGTATTGTTAAGGTTGTGTGATGTATGCTACGTCGAGAGGCATACTGCTGTCTTTTTTGTGACTGGCGCTGAGCTGCCACATGAAAATCCCCCTTGTGAAGTAAAAGGAAAGACGCTAAACTAAAAAGTTTGATATCGATAAATTTGAAAATTAAGTCAATTAAGTCATTGTGGACAAATTACAGTCTTGTTTTTAACAACTATGTCAAGAGAACACAAATACATAGATAACTGATTTGCAAGATAAAGAGATTTAAGACAATAAGGTTAGTAACATCTGTTTCTTATGATTCTGTTTTCTGTAACGTTGGAAATGAGAGACCCAATGTGGGATGTGACACCTTATACATTGGCAAGCAAAAGAGCTGGAACACCAAGATGGGATTTATCAGCCCAGAGTTTCAGAGAATCTAGTATTTGGATACTGTAAGTGGCAGTAATGTACCTAGATGTGAAATGGTAATATGAGAATGGAGAAGAAAATCAGTCTATCAATAAGGTTGATTGAATTAAAAAATGGGATAGCTATACATACTAGAGTACACGAAGTAATAAATACATAGCCGTTTGGAATGGGATTGAATAGGATTGCTACATAGAGATGTGGTAACTCCAGTGAGTAGTTATAGCAATCTATTCTTATAAACAATGTTGAAATACAGTAACTAGAACAATATCTTTGCCCTAATTAATCTCAAAGAAATAAAGTAGATGTAAGGAATAATGCCCAGTTGTGAAACAGAACTAGTCATCCCCTATAATGAACGAGAAGAAATTAAGGCATGGTGTGCTCACACCCTTGCGATTGTTATATAAATTGTTTGTTTTTTTTATTTAAAAAATTGATTTAGGCATACGTGAGAGATGACATATATCATCTATTTGTATACTACAAATCATACCATGAATCATAAATATGTGACAAATTGTTTGTATTCGTTTTTTTAGTGTGAAACTGATTATACCATGGGGGTATAGAAGATGTATACAATACAATGTTAACATTTAATTGTCCTGAAGATTGCCAGCATTACAACTTGAAAGTGATACCAGGGATGGTATCTCATTAGACAAAAGGCCAAAACATGTTGACGATCCTAGAAGACCAAACGTTTTGTGAAGTCTTGTTGTAATTGGTTACTTGATGACAGGACAGGAAAAGTGTAATATGAAAAAATGTGTGTTTTCTTCTGAAAAGTTGGTAAATTGATCTTATCAATGATAAAGAAAGCATAAAAGAAATAAGCCCAAACTGTCCCTTTATCCTTAAAAAACCCCATTCAGATGGGAATGAACAGTGAATAGCACTTGCCCCTAACTAATTTGTAATGTGTGAGCTCCGACACCGTAGGTCCATAAGGCGGATTGAGGCCCCTTCTTTGGACCCCCCCACGATCAAAATAGTGGAGCAGTTGTCGGAAGATCACCCCCCCATGCCGGCAAAAATCCGATCGAAAACGGAGCTCAGAAGGCTGAGAAAAGTGCCTTTCCAAGGGAGCCCATGTGTGACGTGTGACGGCCCCGCGGCGCTCCGGTACCTTGTGAAGCCTGGGCAGCAATGAGTGGCAGGCCTCGGACCTCCGGGCCTGGTGGAGCCTCCTCTGCCTCTCCCCCTGAGACAGCAGCTTTTGACTCGTGAGGGGCCAGCGGAGACGCAGACACCACACCCGGCGCTGTGCTGCCTGTGCCTGCGCTGAAGGAAGCGCCCACTGGGACACGGGGCGAGCCCGCCTAAGGAAGAAAGGTACGCCGCCGTCTCCCCCCTCCCAACACTCGCTGTGAACTGTGATCACCCCGTGCCCCCCTTCACCCCATCGGTCGCGGGAGCTAGAACTGCGCGCCGCCGCCTCTCCTCTCCTCGCCGAGGGACTGCGTAAAGGAAAGGGGAGGAGAGAGGAGAGGAGAGAAGAGAACGGAGGGATAAAGGAAAGAAGACAATAAAACGCATAGGCCTCAATCATTGGGACCCCACATACCCACGATTGAACAGATACCCCACCTACAAGACACCGGGCATCAAGGCCATCAGTGAGCATATGATCCTCACCAACGCTCTCCCTTGATTCCTGCCACACCACGACGCACCCAGAAGCGCCGTCAAGGGCTGTCACCCTTATTGCACCGTTACCTCCACCAGCCTTCATCTGCTATTAACCCTGAAACAAGCACCCAAATCAGACGAAGACACTCTTTTGGGGGATACTCCCACCCAAGACTTTGCCGGAAACACCACGCCCTGCGCTTGCCTTGCAGAATACAAACAACGTGGATTGTCTCCCTCCAATGTGCTGTCCCCTGTGCCTTGGATTCTCAAGGACAACCTGGTAGGTGGACATAAATACTGCTCGCTCTAAATCAGAGGCACTGAGGAGTGTTCCCCGGTCCACCAACCAGATAACCTCCATTGGTGGTGCTACCCCAGACCTCTTGCTATCGACGACGACCCATGAACACTACCAACTAGTGGAAAGTGAACCACAAATAGACTGTCCATATAGAGGGGATCCTGTACGCCCGCCCTCCCTGTGAGTCACATTCTTGGACGGACACCCTTGGAGACAAGCCCCCCTCCACTCTGGACCACCTAGTGAACCCCACAGCCGTCTCTCCGGCCTTGTCACGAGCCACGCAAACACCTGAACGCCTGGATCTACCCTGCTCCCACCAACCCACGCTCCGACAAAGAGGGTAAGGCCCCCGACTACGGGGCGTGTGCCTCCTCTAATCTGGGACCCACTCCATGAGCGCAAAAAGTAGGCTCGCCAAATACACCTACGCCCCATCCTCCCCGAATCCTGAACAGAAAGCAACAATGTCAACAGACGCCGTGGAAGCGGGAGCCGCTGCCACCAAAGGGGACATTGCTGCATTGCTAAGTGAGATAAAGTCACTTGGAGCCAACCTAGGTGGTAAAATCGACAGGATCACCCAGAGAATGTACAACTTCGAGGAGAGGTTAGAAGGTGTGGAGAACAATCAGGCCTCGATTGACACCCTTGAAGCCCAAATGGACACGAGGATTCGTAACATCGAACAAAGGGAAGAGGAGATACGCCTCAAAATGGATGATTTGGAAAACAGAGAGAGAAGGAACAACCTCCGCTTTTTCGGAATTCCGGAATCCGAGGGGGAAACTGAGGACTCACTCAAAACCACGATACACAACATCATAAAAATCTTAATGGCAGACGAGGAGATAGACAAACCTAAAACGGAGCGGACACACAGGGCTGGTGGGCCCCCCAGTGGACCACGCTCTGTCCTAGCAAAGTTTCACCGATATCAGGACAGGAACAGGATCCTGATGAAGGCCAGATCCGGGGACTCGCTTACACTGGGAGGTGCGCAAATCACTATCTTGCAGGACCTATCCTCACTTACACTGGCACTGAGGCGCCTTTGCAGCCCCCTGACGAAGTGGCTCAAGGAACAGGGCACAAGATACAGGTGGGGATATCCTTTCTCCCTCACATTTGAACACGGTAGCTCGATGATTGTCCTTCGATCTGAGCAAGAGATCAAGGACTGCATTGAGGACATCCTCGGAACGGCCCCTAGAGGAGGTGAAAGGGACGGGCATGAACAAGCGGTAATGCAATGGGAACTTCAGGGTCCTAGAAGTAGAAGAAAAAGAGTGAAAGGATCAAGGAAATACATGCGACCAAACAATACGCCGAAAATGGAAAATGTAAGAGAATCTCAAGAACCTTGCAAGCCAACTGACTGCAATCTACGCCTGCAAATGTTCGGAAACGATCATCCATCGTCACAGAGGGAGGAGTTCACTCGCTGGACGACGGCTCTCGGCCGCAAAACCCTCTCCTGAAGTGGGAGGGAAATGAGCATCTGAAGAAAAAAGCCGGAGTGCACACGTATCGTTACACCTTTGTTTCCTTTTTATTGTTATTGTTGAATTAAATGATGTTGGGGGGGAGGGGGCACGGGGGGATAAGGGGGCTCAATGGTATGTTATGGTAGTATATTCGAATCGGACCGTGAAGTAACGGTCTCCACTGGTGTCTGAATTGGACGCCGGCAAAGCGCCTAAAATGGCACATTTTCAGTTCTTGGGTTCACTTGAACACCATCAACTCAGGGAGAGGGGGGGAAGGTGGGGAAGGGAAAAGAGAAACTTGAGAACAGTAGCACCAACATCTGAACGAATTTGCTTTATTACCAAAAGCATGGGATGGAAGAATCAAACACCGGTCTGGCCACCTGAAGTGAGCGATCCTCAAGTACCTAACAATGACGACATCTGATGAACACATGGTGAGAGACTCACTCAGGGTCGGGACTATTAATGTGAAAGGCTTGAACTCCCCGACTAAAAGATCCTTGGTCCTTAGGGAATTTCATAGATCCAATATTGACATACTTCTCCTGCAGGAGACCAAGTATGCCAGGGGCGAGGAGCGGAGCATCCTGGGGAAGCGAGGAGGACTCGAGTTTTGGGGCTAGGGCCCACTCAGGAGAGGCGGTGTTGGAATTCTACTCAAGAAAGGAATCAACTTTGAAGTGGATAAAACATGGTCCGACGTTGGGGGCCGTGCCCTGCTCATAACGGGCAAAATAGCAAAACTTCAGGTGACTATTGCCACCGTATATGCACCCAACACTGGTCAGGTCGCATTCCTTGAGAAAACGATCCCTAAAATAATGCTAGAAGCCACAGGGCATATCATCCTGGGAGGAGACTTTAATCAATGGGCTGATCGGTACAAGGATTGGAAGCCAGGCAGACCTGAAGCGAGACAACAAAACAAGAGGGAGCCCACCGAATTGGCTGCAATGATGGCTCTATACGACATGAAGGATGTGTGGAGACTCATACACCCCACCGAAAGTGGATATACCTTCTACTCAAACCCCCATCACACATTTACACGGATTGACTATATATATCTCTCAAGTGCTCTCACAACCACAACACACCAATCCGACATAGTCCCGATAACCTGGTCCGACCACGACATGGTTCTGACCGATATCAATTGGGCGGACCTACCTGTCAACGGAGGAAAGTGGCGATGTAACAAGTCTCTTTGGAAACATCAGGTCTTCAAAACCACCATGGAGACCGAAATTGACGAATATTTTAAAATAAATAACAATGGGGAGGTCTCCAAACAAATGGTTTGGGAGGCGGGGAAGGCCACATGGAGAGGCATTCTGATTCGAGAGGGGTCTTCCAAGAAAAGGGAGCGGAAGATTATAGAACATAGGCTACGGACCGAAATATGTCAATTGGAGGGTGAGATAAGGGAAGACCCAGAGGTAGACCCAGACAGAATGAAAATAGCCCAACAGAAAAGGGAAGAACTTAGGCTGTTAGAGCGCGACCAAGTAGTACGCAAACTGCAGTTTTTAAAACAGAAATTTTACGAAAAAGGAGACAAGGCCGATGCTCTACTAGCTGCCAGGCTCAGAGAACAAAGGACAGAGCGCAGGGTGACCAAACTACTGGATGACTCTGTCCCCTTTTCCCAGACCCCCCATACTATCCCGGAATCCTTTGCCAATTTTTATGAGAAACTCTACACTTCCGAAATAACCTCTGGCCAGTTAGATATAACCGCTTACTTATCCCCGATCACTATGCCTACAATAACGCATGCTGACACCGAGCTCCTCGACTCCCCCATTAGTGAACAGGAGATCCATGATGCAATTAAAAGGTTAACGCTCGGCAAGTCCCCAGGGGAAGATGGTTACACTGCTGGGTTTTATAAAACTTTCAGCAACCAACTAACACCCTTCCTAACGGAACTATTTAATGAAATCATAGAAACAGGTGTGGCTCCAGCCTCCTTTAAAAGAGCACTTATAACAGTGATCCCCAAGGAAGGGAGAGACCCCAAGTGTTGTGGATCATGCCGTCCCATTTCCCTCCTCAATCTCGATGCCAAAATCTATGCTAGGGTAATAGCTGCCAGACTAGAAACATTAATGCCCCGCCTAATCCACCCAGACCAGGTCGGGTTTATACTGGGGAGACAGGGAGCTGATTCCATGCGCAAAACACTACACCTCATCCATACGGCCCATGACCTCCCTGGCGACCCTGTCCTACTATCGATTGATACCGAGAAGGCCTTTGATAGAGTGGAGTGGGATTTTCTGGGAGCAGTCCTGCAGAAAGTGGGAATAGGCTCGAGAACTAGAAAGGGAATACGAGCAATATACACATCCCCCATGGCAGCTATATTCGTTAACGGAGAATACTCCAGATGGTTCGAACTGCAACGCGGGACTAGACAGGGATGCCCCCTCTCCGCAATTCTATTTGCACTCTCGCTAGAACCCTTGGCACAAAAGATGAGAGCGGACCCTTTGATAGAGGGGATGCGGCTAGGGCCAACAGAGTACAAAGCCGCCCTCTATGCAGATGACATTCTCCTCCACATAACTAAACCCACAGAGTCCATCCCCCATGCCCTCAAATTAATGGACGAATATGGCCAATTCTCTGGGTTTAAAGTAAATAGGACCAAGTCCATTTTGTTCCCCCTTCAGGGAACCGCAGAAGTGAATGACGCCAAGTTCCTCCCGTTGGGCCTTAAGCTCGAACATGCCACACTACAATATCTGTGCATACAGATCACCAAAACCCTGGATGATCTTTTCGAAGCCAATTTTCCTACGCTCCTCCAGCGATTCGCAGCCGACCTCAAAAAATGGGAAAAGCTCACGATCTCCTGGCTTGGACGAATCAATGCAGTTAAGATGGTATGCCTTCCCCGTTTCCTGTATCCATTCCAAATGCTACCGGTTGAGATACCCAAAGAGTTTTTTATTGAAGCCAAAAAGATCATGGTAAGATTCATATGGCAGGGGAAGAAACCAAGAATCCCATACAACACACTAACGCTCCCCAAGGACAAGGGAGGAGTTGGGCTTCCTGACCTGAGAACCTACTACAAAGCTGCTCATCTGCGCGTCCTGATCCCACACCTTAGAGACCATACTAACCTCCAGTGGGTCCAAATGGACAATCATTATCTGTCTCCTGCCACGGTATCGGAATGGCTATGGACCCCGCACAAAAGGGTTCAACGAAAAATCAAGGGCCACCCTATCTTAAGCACTATATGGAGTATTTGGCGCACAGGCAAAGAAATGTGCAAAATCACCACCTGGCCGTCCCCGCTCAGCCACTTATGGTCGCCCGGCATAAACAACCATATACCTGATGTGGGCAGATTCCAAGCATGGTACGAGGCAGGCTTGGAGAGAGTAGGACAGCTACAGAAAAAAGACGCGTTTATCACTCTACCAGATCTAACGAAAGCGCTGGGTATAGGCACCCTATCTACATTCCAGTACATCCAACTGAAAGGGGTCTTAACGAAGGCAGAATGGAGAGACAAACTAAACAGAGACCTCACCCCATTTGAGAAACTCCTAGACTCTAAATCCGAGATGAAAGGCCTCATATCCCCAATGTACCAAGAATTAATAGCGGCGGGAAACGTGTCAACGGAACCCCTGCGGAAGAGATGGGAAAAAGACTTTGGGGAAGAAATGCACTCCGACCTATGGGAAACAATGTGTAAGGCAGCCTCCAAAACGTCCATATCAAGTCAATACAAGCTTCATGCCATCAAACTGCTACACAGATGGCAATACGACCCCCTTAGACTCTCCAAAATGTCCCAAACAATGAGTCCAACATGCTGGAGGGAATGCGGAGAAATAGCCAATTATTGGCACATGTGGTGGGGCTGCCAACACATCAAAGTATTCTGGAACGAGGTCCTGGGGTGGATTAAAGAAATAGAAGGTATCCAAAGAGACCCCGATCCCTACCTAATACTGTTTGGCCTCGAAAAAGATGAAGATGAATGGACCAGAGTGAAAGGCTTGACCCCCCACTTACTGCTCGCGGCCAGAGCCTTCTTAGTGATTAAATGGAAATCCACAACGACGCCCGATAAGAGGGAATGGATCGCCCTAGCCACAAAAATCTATCTAATGGAGACAATAACCACCTCCCTGCACGGCAAAGCCGCCCAATGCGAAGCTCTATGGATGGACTTTAAAAATAAATATCTCATAACAGACTCTGGGCCCCAATCGGAGAAACCTCTCGGACCCTGATGAAAAGGCAACACCTGACCGACCATGCAATGGAGCTCTGAATAAATCACTTTAGAAATCCCCATGCTTTCACAAACTTCAATGGACGTGTGCTCAATCAAGGAAGGGAGGGGGGAGGGGTGAGGGTAGGGTTCGTTAGACTAAGATGGATATACTTTGATGTACCCAATATAACATATGCTGCGTAACTATGCTTGTTCTTCTTTTAACAACAAATATATCTTCCTTGTTCTGCAAACATATGCTTACTATGGTGAAACATGTAATATGTTTTCCATCTTGTTTGTTCCTTTGTTAAAACCAATAAAACCAAATTTAAAAAAATATATATATATGTTTTTTTTAAAAACAAATGTGTTTTTTTGTTTGCATATAGGTAAACACATTTTAGGTGATGTGAATTATAATGTGTGTATGATATCACACGATGTGTGACATGAATTGATTAAATAAGACGATCTGTTTTAAAGAAATAGAAAAAAGTGTAATAACATAAAAAAGATTTTTATGGTAAATTCGATACTGTCCCAGATATGATTCATGATGTAAAGTAGCCAATCAATTGATATCACTCGGACATAAAGAAAGGTAACCGGTTTTTCCCTTCTTGAAGTATATACTTTATTTTTCCCTTGTTGAAAACCGTTCCCTCGAAAACAAAAAAAGTGGGAAATACCCAATTGTTAAATTCCACTACCATTAGTGACACAATTACCACCTTCTTTACCTCAATTTGCAAGCAGGCGATTTGAAAGAGTATGGGTTTCCAAACCCTAAGTCAGACACAGTGGTGAAACAAGTGGTATTTCCAAATACTGCGTGGCTTTTAACGAGAGCAATAGAAGGGAACATATGACAGACCAGAATAGGTAAACACACCCATGATTTCAGCAAGGTTTGAAGTTTCATTAGCCTCTTGCAGGGCCATCCTATGGTTATTCGGGCTATTTAAACAGCATTTCGAATGGTTGTAACCTTTTCACAGATATTTTGTTATGTTGATTTATACTGTGCACCGCTACCAACCAAGGGCCGTCTTCGAGCGCTCACGTGGTTCTGCAAGATAGGAGGGCTGGGTGTGTTAGTGGGGACAGATGATAGGATACGTTCAGAACTAGGAGGAACTGGCGTTTGTGAGTGTTGTCTTGCGTGTGGGAGTTGGTTTGGGAGGCCCTGAGTGTTGTAACCATATGGGTAGGACTCAGTGCCTCGTATGTGCGCTAGCGTTTGTGTGTGGTATGATGTTAGGGTGGGGTTTGCGGTGGTGTGCACTGGTTAGTTGTATCAATAAGGGGTCCAGAATCGCAGATGACTGTTAGGTGTTTGATTGTATTGTGTTGCTGTGTTCCTTGTTACTCGCCCAGGTTTAGTTGTAGCAGTTGCGATTGGTTGGCTGCTGAATGGGTGCATAGCTGCTGTTATAATAAATTGAGGAAGTGGTGCTCGACCGGGCAGCCCTGGTTATGTGGGTGGGCAAATGGGGAGTGTAAACCTGGGACTTCTCTGCCTTTTCTAATGGAGCCCATCCTTTATTGTAGTGGCCCGCTAATTCTTCCCCTATCCATTCTGCAGCCTTCAAACCATGAGACTTTCTGGCGGCAATATATTATTATATTTACAGAACAGGCTTTGTCTGAAAACTCATGTTTACTCACCATTTAATAGAGAATTCCCCAGATGCCATCTTGCTTCAAAACCTTTTGTTTAAACATGAGCATTTACTGTTTTGTAGCACCTTCCTGGGACACAGGGACATAATGGGGAAACCCGGGACTGTCTGGTCGCCCTGCCATTTTCCAGCTGCCCATATTATGCTCTCATCCTACTGCATGCCCCTTGTAAGGCACCCAGAGACGGGAAAGCTGTGCCACCTGTGCAGATTGGTTATTTTGACAGAAATGACATACAAAGTAGGCAATATCAGAGAGCAGAAGCAGCAATGGGATAAGTGATCTTTACGTAAGAACATTGCTGGATTGAATGACGTGTACTGGGGGGTGACGGGGTAAAAGAAGGAACATAGACCCGTGAGGGGGCTGGAAGACATAAGGAAGCTCGAGCCCAGGATTTAATGAAATGTATAGGTTACATAGTGTAGTCCTGAGATCTGAGATCCAAATGCAGGAGAGGTGTGTTGGGCAGTTATCTTGGATAAGAAGGTGGAGGGTTGGAGGGTCGGGGCTTCTTCATTGCTGGCAGGTTGAGTCGGAGCTTGTGTGGAATAGTTCTACTGAGATGGCTTTGATGGCCCGGAATAATTTAGGAAACATCTGTAACACGGGGGTGATTCCAAGGGGGGATTCGAGGGGGCATGCGTAAGGGGTGTAACGGTAAGAAGCACTGTCTCCTAAAAACAAATATGGAGGCGTGGCCAGGAGCCGTTCAACAAGGACGTCAGGAGAGAGGGTTCTGTGGCCAACCACTGGCTATTCAGTTAATATCCTGGGTATATTGCCAGATTTTGGTGAAGTACAGCTAAAATGACTGCCTGACCACGGGGGAGGACATTGGAGACCATGAAGAACAGCTAAAATTGGCATCGGAGCCGAGATCACCCCTGACACCGGAGCCAGCCACCATTTTGATAGTAATGGAAGCGGCCCGCGCCTGACGAACTGCCAGAGGATTGACTGATACGGTTTGGAGGAATAGGAGGAGAGAGATCCCAGCCACGGCTAGTGTGCAGGTCCCTACCACTGCAGGCTCAGGCAGCAAACGGATTGGGTTCCCATGTCTGCAGCAAAGCAGAAACACTCGGCCCTGGTGAAGCTGATAGGAATGGTTCCGTTCTGGTGTGGAGGCAGATCATAGTGGAGAGCTTAGGAGTGGCTGGAGCGGATATAAGTGCGCAGATATCGGGTGACTAACTTGGGGTTGGAGTGCTGATTGCCCACCTTGGAGTACGTGGGTGTCGGGAGGAGGAACAGAAGAGGTCGTTCGCCTGGGAACTGACATAGTTGCTACCTTGGCATCGGTGGGAATGGCCAGCCTTGTCTCGTGGCCCAATTGAGAGCCAGGCAGTGGAGCCTAAAGTAGACGGAGATGTGTGCCACTTGCTGTGACTGGGGTGGGAGACCAGCCGTGGTACGCCTGGGTGTCCAGTGGAATGGGCTGCCGTTCAAAAAGGAGGCACATATCTGACTGGCCTTGTAGGGTATTGAAGGGGCTGGTGGGGCACTGGGCAGTACGCAAGCCACGAAGGAGGGGCCTCGTGAAATACACAATCAGTGTTGGGGCAGAGAGAGTCAAGCCGGCTCAGGCTACATACTCTGAACCCCATGATGGATAAGATCCTGTGAGCCTTTTCTGAACGCAGTAGGTTGTGGGTCCTGCTAGGAGTCCCAGGAGACAAAAGACAATTGGGGGAGGATTGCTGCTGTTGGGTCACCTTGCCAGGTGAGCACTGACATTGAAGGATCAGTATGATTAAAAGGACAACGGAAAATGGAACACAGGAGGAGGATGGAGGACCCAAAGCAGCAGAGGGTGTTACAATGGATGGTCTCCTGTAGGGGACAATCCAAGCGGATTTGAGGCAGGTGTGCAAAAGCGTCACAGTCGTGGAACAACTTGTCAGTGGTGTGGAGGATGCGCCGATTTCACTGCAGAACCAGATGAAGGGTCTGGCGGGTGCAATGAGAGCCTCAGTGGATAAAGCGGAAGATGCAGAGGGGAGGTCGCGAAGGTGCAATATTAGGATGGTGGGCGTGCCAGAGGAAGAAGAGGGTCACAGTGTGGAGCTGTTTGTTGAGGAACTGCTTATGTAAAATGTCTATATTAAAGGGATTCTGATAACTGTTCACTTTGGAGAGGGTTCACAGGGTATAGGGAAGGGCACAGCCGCCCGGAGTGCCGCCAATGACAATTGTAGACAAACTGTTACATTTTCGTGCTAGAGATGCAATCCTCAGGAGGTACGCCGCAGTGGCCATTTTGTATTGGGCAATGCTACAGTTCTGATATTCCCTGATTTTACACAAGAAGCTCAGAAGCAGCGGAGATCATTCGATGCGGTAAGACGAAGGCCGAGCAAAGAGAACATGAACTATAGGATGTTCTTCCTGCAATACTGAAAGTACTGGCAGATGGGAAGTCACATTTCTCTCCATCTGCTCAAAAGTTGTGGTGCTGGTAGGAGACTAGACCCTTCAAGAATGGCACAGAGGAGAGGGGAGTGGATGTGGACAAGGCACCGGAGGGAGGAAGGACTTGAGAACTGATTTGAGATGGATATCCTGATCACGGCTGGAAGTGAAGAATTTTGGGGTGGCTGAGGGGAGGATATTTCCAATATCATAAGGGGGGCTCCCTTGATTTGGACAATCAAGGAGGATGGCTGGCTGATTGATGGTGATTAAGTTGGAGCCCTACAAGTGGTGAATTACGGTCTATAAAGGTCCTGAGAGGAGGGAGATCCTGGTCATGGACTGAGCATAGAGGAGGGGAAGGAAGGTCTCCACTGATTAAAGTGCGCAGGGGTTGTGGTGTGGCTCTAGGATAATGGAAGCCGATGTGGATCGACGCCTTTCACTAATGGGGAATGGATGAATCGACAATCCAGGGTGTCAGTGAGAGTTATGTTGAGAAGCGGTAAGGGTTATGATGGCGATTAGGTCATGAGATCTGGATGGCCTACCCCTGACCTACGGTCCACTTATCCTTGGAAGTGTCTGTTGCAGGTATTTGGGGTCCAGAGGCAACTGGTTCATTTAATTATTTTATTTATTTATTGGCTATTTTTAATGCACCTACAGAGTAAAGGGTGTTTCAAGGCACAGCAAGACAAAAGAGGGGGGGCGGGGGGGAGTGAAGAAAAATAAAACAAGGCCCTACTAGGCCTTGCGTCATTCGGATCGTGCAAGTGCAGTAGCAAGAAGTGCAGGGGAGGGAGAACGTGCTGGTAAGGGCAGAGGCGGGTGCTATGGGGAGGCCAGGTGGATAAGTGCCAGGGGCATGCAGGGAGTGCAAGGGAAGAAGGTCAACGTGCTAAGCGCCAGGCACAGGGCTGGGAGGGCTTAATGGGGTGCAGACCCAGCCAGGCTAGTGCAGGGGGTGAGAGATCATTAGGTCAAGTGCAGGTTAGCAGCGGGAGTCAGGGGAGACCAAGTGCAGGGGTAGACTGGTTGAGGAGGGCCTGCTGCCCTGTAAGAATCAGAAGGAACCAGGCAGCCAGTCAAATCGAGGCAGAGGGGGACATTAGCAGGGGAGGGGGAGTGGAGAGGAGGAAGAGAGGAGGAGGGTCTCAAGAAGCTTCCGGAACTTAAGGAGATCTGATTTGAGTCTGAGAGTGGCAGGTAGGCCATTTCAGAGGGAGGCATCTGTGGAGGAGAGAGATCTACCCCTTACTATCTGCTTGAAAAAGCCTCTGATCTGCAGAGAGTTGTAGCTAGAAGACCAAAAGTCTCTGGCAGGGAGGTATTTAGGGAGAAAGAGTTGGATGTAGCGGGGCCCCATGCCAAAGAAAGCCTTGTAGATGATGCAGAGGGTCTAGATCCTTGCAACAACCTGGACCATTGGAGAGATTTTAGTGCTGGAGAGATGCATTCTCTGGGCTTGAGGCCAAGGATAAATCTCTGAGTCCTATTCTGGATTAGTTGAGGGGGGCAAAGGAAGGAATTAGGCAGATTGTGGAAGAGGCTCTTTCAATAATCCAGCCTCGAGAGGACCAGAGCTCTGGAGACATTGAATTTCTAGGGGAAGGCGAGGAAAGGGAGAATGCCTCTGAGGAGGTGCAGCTGAAAGTGGCCCTTCTTGGCACTGTCTGGGATGTGAGGAGGAGAGAGAGAGGAGTTGAAGATGATACCAATGTTTTTTTGCCTCACAGGAGGGTGAGAAGAGGGGACCCATGGAGGCAACCATGGAGTAGAAGGGAAGGAGGGAGCTGGGGTTCCAATGAGAAGTATCTGTGTCTTACTGGCATTAAGGCAGTGATCGTTAGTAGTGCACAATGCCTGAAAAGCAGACACACTATCAGGAATGAGAGAGGAAGAAGATGAGGCAGAGGAAGGAATCTTGAAGGAGAGCTGCGATCAAGTGGGGCAAGGTAGATGTTGAAGAGCCAAGGCGAGAGGACAGAGGCCTGAGGGACACCACAAGTGAAGAGGGTGATGGAGAAGAGAAGAGGGCCCAGTTGAAACTGGGAAGGTCTGGTCAGAGAGGAAGGAGGTCAACCAGTCATGAGCCAAGTCCGTGAAGTCAAGGGTATCACCGAGCCGATTTTTAAGGGTGGCATGATTGACCATATCAAAGGCAGAGGAAAAGTCAAGAAGGACGAGAACAGAAGGAGAGCTGGAATTGAGATTAGAGAGCAAGCCTTCATAGGTGTTCAGGAGAGCAGTTTCTCTGCCTCTGGCTGCTCTGGAGCCAGACTGGTGGTCGTGGAGACAACCAACAGATTCAGTGTGGTGGATAAACTGGGAGATGGCCAGCCTCTCCAAGAGTTTGTCCAGGAAGGGGGTGATGGACATAGGGCGGTAGATAGCTGGACAGGAGGAATCAGCGGAAGGCTTTTTAAGGAGAGGGTGCACAAGGGAGTTCTCGAGGAGTAGCGGGAAGGAACCAGTGGCAAAGGAGAGACTGGTCGTTGTACGTATAACGTTCACTGTTTTGTTAGCTCATGCATGTTTGATAGGGCTGGTGGGAGGGGGAATGGGAAGTTGGGCTGCGTACAGGTGGGATTTTCGATAGATTCACAAGGATTGTTACCTATGATAGTGTCCTTTTGCAGCAAGAGAGTGCAGTGGGAGATGGGACTGGCTTTGGAAGGTAACACATAGAGGAAACGATATGGGTCATGGTAATACAGCTGAAATCCGCCATGGAGTCGTAAGGGGTCCAATTAATGGGGGATTTACCGCCGAGATACGACCAAACTTGTAATGAGGCTGATTATCGGGATTTCTGACCAATAAGGACAAATCTGTATTGTTCCCTCTTGTGGGTCTCAGACAGAATTAGAGAAACATTCCCTGACTGGGGGATAAAATGGGAACTGGAATCCTTTAAATATTTGGGTTTTAGCCATTCCATGAAATAGAAGAGACTTTGTGTATAACACGGGCAGGGCATTGGGGATGATGTTGGTTTTTGGAAGTCACTGCCATTGTTGTTGATGGGTAGGGTAGCTTTATGTAAAATGGTGGTCCTCCCTAGATTACTAGATTTCTTTGCGAATATTCTGTACGTGATAAAACAGATTTCCTTTAAGATGCTGGATGTTAAGATGAGGGAAATTGTCTGGGGACCGGGAAGATGACGGGTGGCTCTGAAGACACTCAGGCGGTCGTTTCAGGAGGGGAGCTGGCTCTCCCGGATTTTGAACTATACTTCGTTACAGCTCAATTACAATTCACGGCCCAATGGGATGATTCACCGGCAGGTGAACTAAGGTTTGCTAGGGACTCTCCCGAGACGTAGAAAGGGAACAGAATTACTGTGGATCTGATGGGGACAAAGGGTGACACTAGTATATTTACCATTTTATGTACAATATGGAGGACATTTCTTGTTAAATTTAAGATCAAGGAGAAGTACAGCGCAGACATACCATTGGGCTTTGATGCAATCATGCTGGGAGCTTAGAGAAATGGACCTTGCGGTCAAAAGGGGTGCACGTTGCTTGGTGATTTTTTGAGAACAGTAAACTACTGTCATTTGAAGGGCGGGGAAGTAAGACATGCCAAGGGGCGTTTTTCCTACTTATCCTAGGCTGGTGAGGAAAATTGTGGGAGGACACGTCGAACAAACTGCTTACTTACCCGGTGGTAAGGGTCGAAAATGAGTTGTGTGGGGGGGTATTCTCCCATTTGTAGTTTGGGTATATGATCCGTCATTGGGATTTGTATACTTTCATGGTTTCTATTGCAACACAGGCACATCCTGCATTTTGACTTTCAGCATGTTAGGTCTGCACCACGAATTCCAGCTGTTTGCACAGAACAGCTCAGGGCCTGATATATGAAAGGACTTCATTGTTGTTGTTCCTTCTTCTCTGCTGACCCCGCATCCCGCGGTGCATCATGGGCCTTCCCTCGTGTCTGCACCCTCTATACTTTGAGCTATTTCATCGAATCATTCGGGGATCGGAGCCTGAGGGGGAGACATTGCATTCCGATTAACACAGGCTTTATTCATTCATGTCAATAGCCCTTTGTTAGGCTTTCCCTCAAATCCACGGTGACCATGGAACGAAACATTAATAAACATTTAACTGGATGCCAAAAATACGGCCAGATATCTTTTAAGCTACCAACTGGGTCCACCTCGGGATGGTCACAACTCATCGACATCCAGTTCTGCCTTTTGAAGTAAACTGCGCTGTGCCTACTGGGACTTGTAGTGCATTGTAATAGTGGGTCTATAATAATGAGCCTATAAGCCCCAGAAGGCAACATGCACATACATCTGCTTGTTTTGAATTCAAATTTGTAGGATCGCTGATCCTGCCAGGTGTATGCCTTACAATACCTATTGGCAAGCTAGCTCAGTGAGTTGGGCATCTATGTCAAAGATCTCTTTGGAATCCACAACTGATTTGCACCCCCCATATGTCTTGTTGGCCACATATAAATCACACATCTTGGGTACATTATATCAGGTAGCCCTGATGAAACGTAAAACAATAAGAAATGGGATCAACCATAGCATGTAATTCACCCAAAACTAGAAACTATGAAAAGGATAAAGAGGCAGGCTGGACGTACATGGAATAAATAAATAAATTTAAAAAAATAAAGCAACTTAGAAAACCACAGAAAAAACGTGTAGAACAGCTATAGTTGAAGCTAAACAAATTGCCAAATTGAGAATGCAGATCAGCAGTAAGAAATTCTTTGAAATATTTAAAACACTTGAAAGGCCTAAGATCCTGCCATCTTTCACTGCCAGAGATCAACAGGCCTTTGCTGAAAAGATCAGATCAGCACATGATAAAATTGCCAACCCCAGCAGATGGGCACTAAGGAGAGTAACACCCGGCTAACTTTCGAATTTAAACAGGTTTCCGTAATGGAAATAACCAAAGTAGTGGAAAATATGCGCCCTACTAACTGCACTGGTGACACAATTCCATCCAAACTCATCATAGGCAACTCTAAGATCTTTGCCGCTTTTCTTACGCATTTTTTTAATTTCACCTTTGAATACAATACCATACCTGGCACTATCAAAGAGGTGGTAGTGAGCCCCTTGCCTTAAGAAACCCAACTTAAAACCATAGAGATGCCACAAATTTAAGACCCATCTCTGATGCCCCATTTCTGCTGAAAATTGCAGACAAAATGGCCACCATGCAGCTCCAAGAATTTCTAGAACACAACTCAATTCTCCATTCAAGGCAATCTGGTTACAAAGAATCATGGCACAGAAAGTGCATTACTAGATCTCCAATCTCAAATGCTTAACATTATGGATAGACACATAAATGGCCTACTTGTATTACTAGACCTACCCTCTGTATTTGAGCTTCTCAACCACAAACAACTAATATGTGGTGTTAAATAAAGGCCCCAAACCAACAGAACTGTATGGCCCAATGGAAACATGACCTGCCAGCCTTCAAGAACCTTCACACTGAAAATGGGCCTACATAGGCAGACTATGTGGGGGGGTTTTCTGAAGTTGAAATTCAGAGACAACTAAAACAAAAATGTAAACAGGGTGCAGATTAGAAAGGCACAACACATTGCTGGCTTGGAGCTAAATGCAGCATTTTCACAGAAACTGCCACCCATGAAAAGGTGGTGCACTGACAACTGAGACTCTCTTTTTAGCATAAAAACAAACAGCAGATAATTAAAAATATAGTTTAATAATGTCTGAAATAAACCACCCTGCACTTCCAGCTGTCACATTTAAAAACCAGCCAAAGCCAATCTGTCTGTTTTTGGGCAGAATTTTCAAATGGCTTCCCCACTGCAAGCCTGTTGGCCTCTGGATCTGAAGATGGAATTCCTTTGAAGCTATTGCATCCCAGTTATTCACAAATGTAATAAAGTGTGGCCTGCCTTTAAGGGTGTTGAAAACAAATTTCTCCCATGGTCAGACCTGTTGTCTCTGAAGGCTCATTTCTGTGCAGGGCAAATGGCCTAGCCACTGCACAAATGGAATGTAGGGAGGAGCTGTGAAAAAAGGGGCTGCAATCAGGAAAGCTGAACTTTGAAAGAAATACAAGAAAATAGGTTTTCAGATTGAAATGGTGGTCAACTTCAGATGACAGGACAGAATGCCAGATGTCAGCATGGATAGCCGATGCATCCCAACTAATTACCACCGGCAGCTCACTAACTTCAAGCAGCAAAGAGGCTGATAAAACACAGTCCAGGAAGCTCTGGTCACATGCTAGCCAAGAATGGAAACTGGCCTGAAGAAGGAGAGCAAATATTTGCATATATATGAAGATTTACCATTAGTTTAAATGGACTATCACAGCTGATGCATTTTCTCAGCAACCACAAGGCGTACTGCATCCATTTATGTGTCATTTTAAAGATAATTTCAAGGTAATTTAGTTGAAATAAAATGTGTCCACACGTGACTTAGGGAAATGTAATAGCAAGCTAAAAGGTGTTTCTGGCTGCTCTGAAAATGTCCCGAATTCAAGAATTAGCGAGCTGGTGGACCGTACAATTAGGTATTTGGAGAGTAAATTGCATGTTCATAATGATTATACGTTTTGTAGAAAATGGCAAAAATGTGCCACACGCCCGTGCAACACGGTGCAAACCCGGGTGTCGCGTTCTGAAATCCACCATGATTAGCTGAAACGGAATATATATATATTATGTGGTTATTAGAAAATTACAAAGTTTTGCTATGTAGCTACTTTCTGGCTGCAGTTGACATTTCAAAGGGGAGTTGCAAAATTGCTGTTCTAGACTCCTGAACCAATCCTTAGACAGGGGATGTACTGGGGTTGGAGAGGAATGTGAAGGACCAATTAAAGGTGCAAGAATTATTTTAGGGCGCTGCCCAACATTTAAATCGTAATGGTGTCATCGCTGGTATATAACATGGATGCACTATGAGAGAGGAAAGAGCTGCTAAAAATTAACAACAGGGAGACAGCTGCCAACAATCACCAAAGGAGATCTACTGAAAATTTAATCTGGGGGAAACATTGGAAGGTCTGAAGATTTCTATTGCTGGGGAGACTAGAAAGCAGAAGCTGTGATTCTTCACTGGAGCCAGAGAGAGGGAAGTGCTGTGGGATCCCATTGACTGAAGTGCTGGCTAGAATCCTGTTTTCCCCCTACAAGCAAAGCTCTGCTCAGTACCTGAGTGCCAGGCCCAGAGATTTCCAAAAGTAACTAGATTGTCCAACAAAAGGTCAGCAGGTGGATCTACATAATTAACCCATTCCCTTTCATTGTTGGGTTATTTTCCATTAGTGGATGGGGGCAAACTGTGTAGATCCTTAGCCCATTTTACTGAATATAAAGTTAATTAATTCCCAGTTAGCAAAACACCCCGGGTGATTTGTGTTCACATTTGAAATTTACAAAGCTCATTCCCAATGTATGCTGAAAAATATAGCCTGTAATTTAATTGGGTAATCCTATTTGTCCTATTGACCGTAAACAAGAACAATCCCTCAACTGCCAACTTGCCAAACACAGGCCTTTAAGTGGAGGGGGGTCTAAAATCCCAAATTCCTAAATCTGTCCCCACTACCTAAACCTGTCTTTTGATTAGAAAGGTTGCTATATACAATTGATGCTTGTTTTTTGGGGGCTGGGGAAGAAGTGCTTGCAAAAGTGTATCCAACATTGTGAAACAAACTGCTAGCCTTTTTAAGTGTGCAAGAAAATCGAAATTGCAAAGCACTGCATATGTCAACTGATTTTGTTCATTGACCAGTGTTGATTATTCCTTGAATTGAAATCTGTATAAAGTAAAGTATTGCGATTTGAGTTTTCCCAACCAACTTGTGGGATTTATTTATGTAAAAAAGTTTAATTGTGAGCCACAGATAAGATGGCATGTGCAGTTTTAGTGCGATCTCCTACGTGTGATTCAAATAAATATATTTGCTGTAAACCGTCCTGGTTCTTGGCTCATTGGTGGCACTGGGGGAGGGATCCAAGGGGTAGGATATGAATCTGAAATAGGGCTGAACAAAGAATCCATTAAACAGTTTGTTGTGTGACACCTTGATTGGGGAGGAAAGGAACTCCCAATGTTGAGGGTTGCCTCTAAATAAACTGTTACAACTACAAACTCGAACTCCTCAGGAGGATTGCTCAGGGGCAACGTGCTCGCCTTGGAAGCAAGAAGACATGGAGCAACACTGGTTCAATCCCCAGGTCCGCGATTAGAAATCTCTGGGTATTAAGCGCGTTATAAATAACCTATCGTATATCATATATCACCACAGGTTGTTGCTCCAAGAGTGCAGTAAGTTGGTTTTGTTCCTTCCTAAACAATAGGATATCCCAGGTGCAGGGTGCAATGGGACAATGCTATATTTGACCCAGAGGAAATCATCAGTGGAGTCCCTGAGGGGACATGTCTTTCCCCCACCTTATTTGATATTTACAGAAAACCTCTCTGGGACATGCTCACAGGTATGGGCCTCAATTCACCAACTACGTGGACAATACCTAGCTACTCATGGAACTGAGTGGAGACTATATCAAAGACCTTGACAGACTTACACTCATCTATCTACAAATCCATTGGTCGCTGGATGTGATCCAACTGGATGTGTTTCAATGGATCAAAAACTGCGCTCCTGTTCTTTGGATCCTCACAGGCAAGATCTAAACTTGATTCAAGATCCTCGCACTTTAACACAGATAGCAACAGGGTAGCAGCTTCTTAAAAGGCAAAAACACTGGGCATGAACTTTGAAGATTCTTTGAGTACAGAACTCCATGCCAAAAACACAGCGAAAAGCTCACAATATCACCTAAGACTGCCGAGACAGATCAAACCATTTGCCTCTAGCAGAAGTTGCGAAACAATAGTGAGGGCAATAGTCATGCCCAGAATGGATTATTATAATGCACCTCTGGGCGGAGCTAGCAAAGGTAGTTTCCAAAAACTCCAAGTTATACAAAATGAAGCTCTGAGCATTGGCAAAAGCATCCTGCAAGGAGTGCATGTGTCTAATCACAGGAAGAACCTTCACTGGCTCCCTGTGGTTGCCAGAGTTCAATTCAAAACTAACACCCTGATCCATAAATGCCTCTATTGTACAGCCCCCTCCTATCTGAAAGAATAAGAATTTGCTTGCTATACCTCAAGGATATTCCATCATCAGGAAACATAGGACATCTTCCAAAGGAGGCGGAGTCGCAATCATCTCCAAATCCAACCTTGGCCTGAGAGAAATCACTAGCCAAGCCTTGCCAGCAGGAGAACTGCTGCCCACTCAGCTAACGTTATCAACCACATCCTCCCTCTCCTTAAACCTCATCTACAGGCCTCCAGGACCAATCTCCACATTTGAGGATATTGCATTGCTGCTCTTCTAGCAACAGACATTAAGCAACAGTCTAAAGTAATTATCCTTGGAGACTTCAACTTAGGACTTAATGATGCCACAGACTCTCATGCCATCTCAGTTGCTAGCACAATTGAATCACCGGGTTTCACCCTGCGTATCACTAATCCTACTCATGCCAAAGGCCACACCCTGGATTGGTTCGGTGACCTTAACTGCAGCACCAACATTTCCAACAATGATCCCTGCCCTTGGTCAGACCATAATATTATACTCTTCACCATCAGCACTAGCTCTCAATTTAGCTTATCCACCCTGCTAGCCCCTGCTGCTCCTACGTGCAACCATCGTAATATCACACCTGACAACGTGCTCTCACTTTTACTACCTCTCTCCACCCATGTTGACCACACCACTAACCCAACATCCTTAGTGTACCTCTACAACCTAACAATGGAAGAAGCTATAGAGGAAGTGGCACCACTCAGCACGCTCAAAGCTAAACCCCTTGCACAAACTAACTCTTGGTACAACCCCAAACTCAAAGACCTAAGAATCAAAAAAAGAAATGCAGAGAGCACATGGAAAAAAATCACCCACCATGGAGAATAAACAGCAATTCAAGATACTAGCCTCTAAATACAAAAAAAGCCACCATATAGCCAAAAGTAACACATAGAACACTAGAATTGAAAACGCATCCTCTAGACCGAGAGAACTCTTCTCCATCCTATGAGAACTGGAATCCGTGACCCCAGACAACTGTACCAAAGACCAGTATGGTGCACAAACATACAAAAGGTGCTCACTGATAAGATAACCCTTCTGCAAAATAAAATCAACTCCTAAAAACTTAAGATCACACCAGCAGCCCAGCCCCTAGCCACAGGCCCTTCACCTATGTCATGCCCAAGATTTGAATTCACCCCCATCACAACGGATGAAACAATCAAAATCATTAAGGGACTAAAACCCTCGAGATGCCAAGGGGAGGCATGTCCGGCTACACTCATTAAAGAAGGCATTGAAAATCTGGCCCCATTTATCACAATGGTGATAAATAACCCCTTCACCACCAACGAAGTACCCAAAAATCAGAAAGAAGCCTGGGTACTCCCACTTCTAGAGAAACCTACACTAGACCCGAATGTGCCGGCCAACTACCGGCCCATCACTACAGTACCCTTTTTACTAAAAATAATTGATAGTGTAGCCTACACACAAATACAGAACCATCTTGAAACCCACAACCTTCTCGGCCTCCGTCAATCAGGTTTCCGCCCTGGCCTTGGTACCGAAATGGACTTATTGGACTTAAAAACCAAAATGGATCAAATCAGAGACAGAGGTGACCTAGCTATTCTACTCCTCTTAGACTTGCCGGCAGGATTCAACCTAGTTAATCACAACATCCTGTGTAATCACCTAGCTCAGGCTGCCTACTTCTCAATGAATGCTATGAATTGGATTGAATCATTCCTCTCCAATCGCACTATGAGAGTCTTCTCCAGCATAGCTTCAGCACCTCCTACCCCTATGACTTGCGAAGTCCCTCAAGGATCTTGTGTTTCACCTGCCTTATACAATATATTTACTACGCCTCTCTTCGATCGCCTTGAAAAATGGGTGTCGCCTGTACAAACTATGCGGATGACACGCACATTTTGTTGCCAATCACTGGAAACCATGAATCAGACACCAAGTGTTTGAACATCATCTACCTAACCATCCAAGCTTGGATGGTGCAACATGAACTCTGCCTGAATGGTGATAAAACTGAGCTCATCATAGGAAAGCCAGCCAAGCTAAAGAATTTACCATCAGCCTACAAATCATTTGACATTGACGGCAACAACATTTATGTTGCCAAAGAAGTAAAACTCTAAGTGTGTACCTAGACTTATCACTCTCCCTAACCAGAAAAGTGAACACTATTGCATCAGCCTACACGGGCAAACGCATTAACCCCTGCAGGCAGTTCCTAACCACAGACAAATGCATCACCTTGGCCAGAGCTCTAATCCTATCCAGGATAGACTATTGAAACTCCCTCTTTGCTGGAACCACAGCAAAAGAAATTAACAAACTCCAGATAGTACGGAACAACGCAATCAGAGCTGCCCTAAATATCCCAAAAAAATACCACATCTCATCATTTAGAAGAAATATACATTGGCTACCTGGACAGGACCGAATCAAATTTAAAATACTATCCTTAACACACAAACGCCTATCGAACACTGCACCATTATACCTGTCAAAACAAATCTCCAAAGCCCAATTTACAAGACCTACCCGATCCCCACACACAGGTCTCTTAGCCACGTAGAGATTCCAAACGGGAAAAAGCAGGTGGGTCCAGTTTCCCGGTCATTGCAGCCAAATACTGGAACACCATGCTCCCAGAGCTTAGACAAGACCGTTCCCTCTGGTCTCCTCGCAGAAGCCTCAAAACATGACTCTTTAGCCAAAACACAGCATAACTGCTACCTTCTGGGAATATGCTACCGTAATACCAACATAAGGCAGTGCCTTTCGCTCATCACTGCTGACCAACGCATGTATGCCAAGATGGTATTATGCAAACACTAATTGCAAACCCAACATTCCCAGTATGACTAAGCATGTAATGTAATGGTACCGAAAATGTAACAATTCTCTGAAGTATCTCTGCTCAGAAACCTTGGCCTAAGCAAACTTTGACTAAGATTGTAATGTAACCAACTCCTTAAGCAATGTAACCACAACCTTTGTAACCGATTTCATAAGCTCAAGCGCCCAGATGCCCAAGGGCCTGGTGCACTCTACAAATGCATTAATAAATGCTTGGTGCAATACGAACCCAAAAGAACTTTACGCTCTAGTAGCACTCTTCGCCTGATGTGCCCGCGTATTAAACGGGCAACAGGGAAAAGGCCGTTCCTTCTCTGCTCAAACAGCACTCGCATGGCGCTCACTCCCCGTAGATTTGCAGAAGGCAATAAGAGACGCTGGAAGACTCACTTATGTGAGCGATCTCTTAACCCCCCCCCCCGTCCCCTGCCTGATCCCTTTTGCCTTGTCTCCTTTTTATGTTGTCTCGTGTATCGGCGAGCTCTGGTGCCTGCGGCCTTCCGGCGCATTACAAATAAATAAATACAATGAATCCTTGCAGGTCTCAATCCTGCAGGGCCAGCATTTCATTATATTTATATCAAGAAAGTAACTTTTGTGGGGAAATGTATGCTATAAAATAACCCCTTTGGTGCAAGATACGGCTATTGCAAGTCACTGAAGGGTTTTGTTACCAAATAGAGGAACGCGCCTAATGTCGAGTTCCTTTATAAGGTTATGTAACTAAAGGCGACTTGGAATATCCTTTTAACGTACAGTAGGGGGTACTTTATTCCTTATAATACATGGCCAAACGCCGCCAATTTACGCCAAAGCACGAGACCTTTCAGTTAAGGTTGCATATAATCAATGTATGATCTAGTTGAATGGGGGGCACTCATTTATTTATTGATTGTGTAAATTAGTTCAAAACAAACTTACACACAAGTAAAAATTCAAAATACAGGATACACATATCTAACACAAATTGATTTCATATACAAGTTAAAAGATATTTCAATGAATTTAAAAACACTAATATGTAGCATATAAACAGTTGCAAACATATTTTAATGAATGTTATCACATGTATTTAGGAGGCCGTTTGTGGTTTAAAATAAATGTTTATAGCTGGTCAGATGATCCTGCGGGAGTTGGAATTCGACCCTGTGCTGGCTCAAGAAACAGGCGTTGCGATTTCACAATCCAACTGTAAATGTTACTTCAGTTACAGAAGTGAAGACATGTTCTTACTGCAGATGGTAGCGAGGACGCTACTAGGCTGTAACTGACATTATTTACAGGCCTTTGCTTTACCGGGATATGCAGTCTGCCACATATTACATGTTTGGACGCTGGCGTTTGCAAGCGGCTTCCATTTTATTTGCACGGCTTGGGGCACGGCTGTGCAACTGTTGACACAGGACGTGTGCCGAATCAATGATTAAAACACTTTATGAATACACAGAAAGGAGGGAGAGGGAGGGCTGGGAGTCTCACTGGCAGGCCACGCCCACACCGGTCTGCCAGGCAGGTAGCGTTTGCCTGGAGAAGTGAACCTGGTAAACTAGCTTGATGGGTACAACACCTGCCGCATGGCAGACGAGTCTCAGCCCCTGGTGGGAGACATCCTGTGACTCTCCGGATGTTTCCGACTATGACTCCCATGAACCCTCATCACTTAATATGTTGACTAGGGCAGATGGGAGTTGTAGTCCAAAACATTTGGCGAGCTAAATGTTGCAGATTTAAATGAACTCCGTTGAGTTACATATTCACAATGTAAGTATCTGAAGACAAATTCTTGAGGACTGAGGTGTGTGTGACATAAATGGTCAGTCTTTAAAATGCTTAGAGTGTCCCACGAAAGCTGTGAAGCCTAAGGCAGTGTCGGAAGGAGGGGAATTCTGAAGTAACTTTATTATTTTTTTTTATTTATTTATTTGACTTATATTCAGGAAAAAAAACCTGTAATTTTGTCAAAGAGTTCATTGCAGTTTGTTCCTCTTGGTTTCATCGAAAATGGTTTCATCGAGAATGGCTTTCCACAGATCCGACTTGTTAGAGTGCTTGTAGGAGCTTCCGAGGTCGTCTAACTGTAGGCCCACTAGCCTTACTCTGCTGCATTAGGTTTAGTGGGCTGGGCCTCGTTTATCTGTTTGAAAGCCATTTTGAGTAGATTTGTCATGGCCATTGTCCACCGAGTGGCTTCGCCGGCGATGAGTCTGTTCCACAAAGTTTCTTCTTGAATCATCCAATGATTCGTGATCAGCGGTGATAGGTAGGTGATTCTATTTTGTTTCGTGCAGGGACAGTTTAGAATTAAATGTCTAATCGTTTCCACAGTGTCTGAGATTTTACATAGTCGACATACTTGGTTTTCCGCCATGTTTCGAATAGCGAGTATTTGTTTGGTTTGTAGTAAATTTAGTCTTGCTTTCATAAACAAATATCTTTTTTTCTTGTCCGGGAATTTGCTCACGTATTTCATTGGTACCTTTGGTTTGTTGAACGTGGGTGGGAGATGTTGTAATAACGTATTTTCTGTTGCTGCCTCTATTGTTTTAATCCAATCCCTTTCTTCGAGTTTCTGTTTTATTTTATCTGGATTTTCTTTTAGGTCTGTTTCCGTGCACAGTATTTCAGACAACCTTTCCTTTATAAGTTCTGCCCACTTCTTGAATAAGATGCAGTTTCCATTTTCAAGTTCTTCTTTAATCAATGCGTAGATTGGCAGGGAGTCGGCAAGGATGATTTTTCTGAATAATCTCATTGCGCTGACGTCGACTATCGGGGCCAGGGATATCAACCCAAGCTCCCTTCTGATAGCCGTTATTGCGGTTGATTTGGGAAGCCCCAGAACGGTTCTCCAAACCATGCCTTCTATTTTGATCCAGATGTTCTCCGGGATACAGAGTGATGCTTCCGTTCCACATGTCAGCGAGGGCACCAATTTCATTTTATAGAAATGTATTGCCGGGGTTAGCGTAAATTTACCAAATTTCTTATCCAATGTTCTCAATTGCGCTGCCAGTCTCTTCGCTTTGTCCCAGAGTACTACTTGCATTGCTTTATCTGTTGGTGTGTTGTGTAATTCAAATCCCAGGTATCTGATGTTGTTTACTTTTTCAATTTTTGTGTCGTCTAAGAACCATGACTCCGTTGTTGTAGTTATTTTCCGTTGTTTCTCAAGGGTCATGATTTTTGTTTTGTTTTTGTTTATCTCCAAGTGATTTTCCTCTAAGTATTTTGTCAGGTTTGTCAATTTCCGCCGCAGACCCACTTTAGTCTGATCGATCAGAATCACGTCATCTGCGTATAGGAGGCGAGGAATTGTAGTTTTTCCTAATTTTGGTGGAAACGTTCTGATCTTGTTTTCTAAGTACTGCAGGTCCCCCAGAAAGTCGATAAAGAGTGCGGGTGCAAGCGGGCAACCCTGTTTTACACCCCTTTCAACTTGTATTTCTTCTGATAAGGTTCCCTGTTGGTTTAGCTTTACTCTAAGTGTTGTGTTTGAGTGAAGCGCGATTAGTGGGTTGAGCACTGATCTTGGGCATTTCCAGGCTTCCAATTTTTTCCATAGCATGTTTCTGTCCACTTTATCGAATGCTTTTGACAGATCTACAAACGCTAAGTAGATTTTTGGCGCCCCTTCTTTGACTTTTGCTTTAAAGATGTTTATTATCAAGATGTTAATTGCTATTGTTCCATTTTTCTGGAAGGCCGTTTGCAAGATGTCTTTGCACTCTGCCGATTTTTCCCATATCCTCAGATGGTCCAAGATGAGAGAGGAAAAGATCTTTCCTAGGATATCTAGCAACGCGATCGGTCTATAGTTCACGGGGTCCTCCCGGCTGCCCTTTTTATAAATCGGGACGATGATTGCTTTAGACCAAGACTCCGGAATTTCGTGGGTTTGTTCACAAATGTTTAATATCTTTCCAATTAGTACTGACCATTCCTTCGGGAATTGCTTTAGCATTATGTTTGTTAGTCCATCGGGACCTGGTGCTCTAGATGTTTTGAGATTTCTTATTTTTGCTTCAATGTCTTCTGCGTTCGATGTCGTCACCCATGTTGTGTTTTTTGTTGTTTCCAGAGGCTCTACCGATATCTGGGGTTTGTCAAACTCCCTCGATAGGTACTCCATCTATTTTTCTTCTGAGACTGCAGTGCTAGGTTGGATGAACAATTGCTCTCTTTGATTAGGGACCAGAAGTCACTGGATTTATTGGTTGTTAATTTTCTCATCATTTCTTCTGCGTCCAACTGGTATTGTATTGCTTTAGATTGTTTTCGCCAGGTTGTATATCTTTTTATTTCACATTTCCAATTTGCCCAGTCTTGTTCTGTTTTTGATTTCCTTGCCTTCCTTTTTAGTTGTCGGCCTAATTTCCTTTGTTCTACCAGCTCTTTGTTGTATGCATGGCTGGGTTGTGAGGCCGCTTGGTTTCTATTTCCTATTGGTTTTTGGTAGGGTGCAAGGAGTGGAAGGTAGTTTGGTTTCTCGCTTAATTTAGAACGATGGTTTGCTGTTACTTTTTCTTCCCAAGCTGATTTTATTTGTTGGATGTTGACTTCCGTTATTCGTAACCGAGTTTGTTGAACGTTAGTTTCGACCCTGGTTTTGTATACAAGTTTCGTTGGACTCCAACCACCCCACGTACACGTGAGTAAGTTGTGATCACTGTTGATCGTTTTTACAACTTTAAAGCCGACTATGTTTGCTGCCAAGGCGGACGAGATGAAGATATAATCTAAGGTTGCTTTTGATGCTCCCCTTTCCCAAGTGGGTAAATTCTGTTGACTTGGAAACATAGTCGCTATGTTTTGTAGGTTTCTAGAGCTAATTACTTCCAACCAGGCTTTTCCGCGTTCCAGTGTTGAATTCTTCCACGTTCTTTCGGTTACTTTATTACAGTTGGCATTGAAGTCGCCGCATATCATAATCTCAATTTCATCAAACTCTTTGTACAGCTGATCAATGGTTGAATTCATTGAGGAACAGAAGACTTTCGCTGGCATACGCTGCGGGTTCCAATAGCAATTTATGATTGCCAAGGTGTTCCTTTTGGCCCTCTTGCTTTTCCCCGTGGCTGGGGACCATGTGGACAGGGTCACCAGCATTTCGTATGCTTCTCTCCATTTCTTTGGTGGGTCTAGACCTAGGCCATTTTTGATGGCTGTTAACAGGCCAGACGTTGGTCTTCCTAAAGGACCCCTAGTTGCAGCAGAGGTTTCCAAACAAAATCCATCCAGCATTGGTTTCTCCAATAACCACGTCTCTTGCAGACATAAAATATCAAATGCACCCAGATTCACGTCTCCTGGCGTTGTTAAGTGGTTGTGCCCTCTGGTGTTCCAGGATCCTACAATATACTGGTCTTTGTCGGGCCGTTTCTCAGAGGGCGTCGCTGCATTCTCTCCCTCGAGGCTCGGCCCTTTTTGTTGCTATTTGAAGGCTTTCTTTGACCAGGTAGATGTGAACCAGTCGCACGGGCCTCTCATTGGGCGAGTGTCCTTTGTTTTGTCAGCAGACTTCCGCTCTGGTGTTTCTACACTGTCAAGCCTGTTTGATTTTGATGGTTCAACCTTTTTCCCACTGTTTCTGTTTGAACTCGTTTCGTATGGTCGCTTGGTGTATTCCGAGGCCCTTCGTGGATGTGAACTTGGTCCCTCGCACTTCAAGGTCCCTTCCAGGTCGAGCGGTGCAGGTCTTCGGCGGTGTTTCAGGTCTTCTCGAGCATCATCATCCTCCCTCCTTCTATTCCATCGATTCTGGAAATACGGTTTTTCTGTTTTGGAGTGATAATGTATTCTATGTTTGTTGTCTGTTGTTGTTTTTTGGACTTGCTCCTCCTGCTGCGGCTTTGTTAGTTCGGTCAGCCGAAATCCCATCGATGAGAGGTCTTCGAACACCGATTTGTCCATGTGTGTGATACTCTCAGCTTTTACGTGTAAGTAAGATTTCGCAATCTTGCCCTTGTGGTATGGCTCGACCAACACCAGATCTTTCGTTCTCACGCCCCTGAGAGTCTTAGATTTTTTCAAGATCTGCAAGATAGTTGGCCGGTTTAGGATTAGATTGACTTTTTTGAAGTCTTGTTGCTCTAGCTTAAACAGGCGAGTTGCGCCCTTTTCTGCTGGTTCCATTTTCTCCTTTACTCTTGAGGGCATTTGTTTTCTCAGGCTGCTTCTACTTCTTGAGGTTTGACTCTGCGGCGTATAATTGTTGTCCTTCTGAGTTTTACTGGTTCGCACTTCGGCGACTCCTTTGTTGGATGGGTTCTCTCTACCTTTTCCTACTTCCCATTTATCCTCTTCGTCGCTTGACGCTCTTTTTTCTTCTATGTTGCTTTTTTCTTCCATCCTTATTTTGGTTGCAGGCAAGGAGGTAGGCACCTGTGTTCTACTGACTGTTTGAGTTTGATCCTCATGCAATGAGGCGTTCATCAACGACGAGTTCAACAAAAAATCTTCCGCCGTCCTCGGTGACCTCCGAACGGGGGTCTTTGACGGAGACAGACCATGCAGGATTAGGCACTCATCTTTCTTCACCTCTGCTTTTTGTTTTAAGGTTGGCACCCGAGGTCCCACTTGAGCATTGCTATCCCAGGAAAGTTTCCGTAGTGCACTCGATGTTACTAATTTGTTTTTGATCAATGGCTGATTTGCCGTGTTCTTTTCTGTATTGGCCATCTGCGTATTTAATCCTTTACCCAGGTTCTGTGGTTTGACTGTCGCGTGCTTACCCACTGCTAAGTCTTGGGTTACTATGGAGACAATGTTTTTTTTCTCCAAGAGTTCTATTTTTCTTTCCAAAATCTCGATTTTGTTTTCCCAGAGCGTTTCCTGAATGCCTTTTTGCGCTTCTACTGCTGTTATGTAACTTTCCACATGGGACAGTTTTGCTATCATGTTGGTAAGGATTGATGTGTTGTCCTGCAACTCTTCTTTTAGTGCTTCATATAGCTTACAGAAGGGCGCTAAGACAATGGACATTGCCGACATAATTGTTACCATATCAGGATTCTTGTTTGAAGAGTCTTTATGAATTGCCATGGCAATGTCGCTTAGCCGGCGATTTTTTGATGATAATTGGACTTTTTCAGTCCTTTTTGATGTGCCTGGGGTTTGGAGGCCTGGGTAGTCCATTATAGAGCTATTATCCTGGTCTATTGGCTGTCGACCCATCCCGGTGGCTCTCGGAGTGCGTATCAGCTCTTCGTTCCTTGTTATTAATTCTGATGTGTTTTGAAGACCCTTAGTCAGATGCGGTTTCGTCCATATTAACCGCTGATCTTTATCATTCATCGCTTCGAGTGGTCTTTGTGCTACCTTCAAAAACGGGATTGGGGTACGGTTTTCTTTAGTCATCACTGCCTCACCACCCTTGTTGACTTCCAAGGATGTTTGCAGCTTGTTATTTTGTTCTGAGCTGGTCTTATCGGGGTCCGATGTGGATTTCGTGTGCATTGACTCTGTGTCTCTGATCTGAGGTTGGTTCGCCCCCCTAGTCTTAATCTGCGTTCCATTAGCTCTCTCATTGCTGTTTTTTGCATTTTCTAAGGTTTTCGGTTGGATTTCTGGCCGCACAGTCTTTGAGGGGGTTTCATCTGTTTTCCTTAGATTCGACCCAGACGTCGAGTCTTGCATCACTTCTAGCATCTCTGCATCTGATACCTCTGAGTCCACTGTCAGTTTTCGTTTATGTTGCTGGGTGAAGAACGCTTTTAAAGGGCAGGATAATGTAGGTAAGGATAGCTTAGTAGTAGAAAGTCTTTTTTTTTGGATGGTCTTTCCTTCCTCTATGATTCTGTGATTTACGTCTTTTGTATTTTTTTTGTTTATTTGCGGTACAGGTTTCTTCCTGGGGGTTTGGTTTTTCTTGGATTTCACTTTTTTCTTTCTTTGTTGAGTTCGACCTGTCTTTGTTTGCTCATCTTCTGTTTCCTTGGTAGAGTCCTCCTGTTCACTTAGTCTAGTCGATTCTCCTGATGTATAACACTCTGCTAAGACTTCATCACTCTCTCTTTCTGAGAGTGATTCACCGGAATTAATCTCCATAGGTCTTTTGTTGATATTTGTTGAGAAATGGCCCGGTTGTGTCGATTTTGATCCATTAGGCTTGATGTTCTGGTCAATGGCCTGGACTGTATTTGAAGAATGTATCATTGCTTTGTTGGTAGAAGACATCTGAACAATATCCGTTTTGGGTCCTGAGTCCAAAGATGCAGATGATAAGTTTGTTTTTCTTTGGTCCATAGTAGTTTGGTTTTGAAGGTTGATTGCCAGTAGCGGCTCCGCGTGTTGGCTGCTGTGGTTGTGGAGTCCTTGCAACACAGGGGGGTTAGAGCCCAACGAGGTTTTCCTTTTGACCGTTGAGGTTTGGCCGCTCTCGTCTTGGGTGCTGAGACTTGTTACGGCTCTCTTTTGTATCGGGACCCTGTGTTCCACTGGTCTCTTCAACTCCTCCAGTTCCTCGAATCCGGGCTCTGATTGTTTTGCGTCACTTTCCCGCGGGACTTTCCCGCACGAGGTTCCACAGCCTCCATCCTCCCCCGCACACCGACCCCCCCCTCCCGCCCCGCAGTCTGGTCCCCGTGAAGGGTCAGCCGCTGGCCGTCCTCCGACAGCTTCAGCGTCTTCCCCACTCGTCACCAAGACGGTACGCGTTCCCTTTGCTGCAGCGCAGTCGGGCGGGGCGGGCGCGTCTGTTACATCTTTCGCACTATGTGCGTCTGTCACCTCAGACTCGCTGGACCTCGTCTCCTCCTCCATCGCTGGCCAGACTTCTCGGGCTTCCCTCTTGCCCCCCCCCAGAAGGGGGCGTGGCGTTTGGTGCATCAGAGGACTTCTGGTTTAAGACCGGGAGAGATGACTTCATCACCCACGTAGTAGGTAAGCCTGTTTGTAAAAGTTTCTGCTGTATTTTTGGTAGAGGCTTACCTCTGGGGTTTCTTGGCTTTGCTGGTGTCTTACTGTCAACAGACGTCAATGCCTTTTCTTTGGTGGTCCGAATTAACGGCAACAGTTCTTCCACCTCTGACGGGTCCAGTTGGCCCCCTGATTCCGGGGCTGTTCCGGAAATTTCTGTAATCACTAAGAACGGCCGCACTTCTGTTTCCATTGCACGCTTGCTACGCGTCTGCAGCGGACTGCTGCAGACTGGCTCCACCTCGGCTTGCAACTCCGCTCACCGCTCCGCTGTGTACTGGCTGTAATAAGGACTTCCTTGTACAACGATGTGGTCAGAATGCACGACTGCTGCAGACTGGCTCCACCTCGGCTCGCAACTCCGCTCATTATTGGTCTCAGTGAACAGCCCTGTAGCATCCTTCCTCCAGTCACCTCCTTCCGGCCTACCCCTGAACTCCCCGTGCATTCCTCACGCCAATCACCATGCAGCACGCTGCGCCTAGATACAGGGATTTTAGAGAGCACGAGCCGGGATGAAGACAAGTCGGGGAACAAGCAAGAGAAAGTAAACAGGAGAAAATTGGAGCAAAAGGACATAATGCAACACACCTTCCTCTATTGACAACTTGCTGGAGAGGGAGGCGAGTATGGCATGGTATTTTGAACAGTTCAAAGTCATTACATCGCGTAGTCCTGGTAGTATCCGGCATCCTAAGGGTTCACCTAGACCGTTGACGCCCTTCACCGCCCCTTAGGTTGAGAGTCACTCGCTCTGGTGCCCATGACCCCATGCCCTGCTTCATGTGTGCCTCCACTGTTCATGCATGATGTGAGTTTGTGATGCGCTTTGGTTGCATCTTAAGTCATGGTGGGGATTGCTAGCATCCACGGTACTTTGTCATATATCCTTTCCCCAACTCACTTGACCTTCCACAGGTTTGCTGGACTAATGCCTACAGCTCGCTCACTCTACTGTTTCGATACATTTGTATGCTCTATTTAGGTTCTATATTCATCGATACTCTTGTCTCTGAGCCTTAAAGAAAACTACAACAACCCTCATTGGTTATGTGCATTTGAGCATGCTTTGGGTGTGAGGCTATTGTGAGATCATTGAAAAGGCGCAGATAGTCTGAAGTAGCTAGTCCCCTCTTAGCCTGGGATCTTCCTTTTCATTGAGGTCTTCTGTATTTCTCTTGTGCCTTGACCAGGTGCTGATGCACTGAATCATATTATTTCTCCAAGCCCAATTGCTGGTTTCTACCACTACACGATTAAATCTATCAACCGGACCATTGGTCTCAGGATGATAGTTTGCTGTGAATGTCCACCAAACCCTGCTTTTATGGAATATTCAGCTCTTTCCTTGCTCCTGAATTGAGGCCTGTTGTCACTAATTATCTTGCAGGGATACCCCTCCCTCCTGAATATCTGCTCTAATAATGTCCTAATGTCTTTTGTGGATGTGAATGAAACCATTTTGACCATGGACCACTTTCAGTAGAAGTCTACCTTCACCAGAACAATCTTTTCTTCGGCCCTAGAGTATGGTAAGTACCTACAATCTCTATTCCTAGGTTCTTTCATGTCTCAGTGGGAGGAGGGATGCAGTACAACTTTTGTTTTCTCACTTTAATACTCTTTCTGCATTGCAACATGATCAGCATTATCTGACGTGGCTTTCAGTGAATATGTCTATGCCAGGCCACGAATAACTCTCCCTGACTTTCCTTTGGCTTCCAGTGATACCTGCCACCCGAGCTAGCCACTCTTGAAGAGATGCAGGAGGAGTAAGATGGAACTAATATGCAATGTTATTCCTTAACCTCCCAGTAAGGAGTGTCCTACTCATCCAGATATTTATTTTAGGACCATACCCCCATCGGTCCATTGTATGACCGTGTTCAGGATATAACCTTTGAGTAAATCACTTTACAGTTCTGGTTTCAAAATTGACGTAATATTCAATATCAACGTCATGCTTGCCACCCGCCTCTATCTGCATTGTAAATTCCTTTTCATTCTCAATGGGCATGTGGAAAAATGTGAAAAAAAAAAAACTACTCTATTCTGGATGGCATGTTTCGATAAGAAAATCATGCTCTTGTGCTTTCGAGCTTAGATGAACTTTGTGCTGTGTTGCCTAGGTCATACCTTCAACAGACAGGACTTCAATGAGGGGTTTCGGATCTGTGCAGACCACAAAGGGTTTTCTCCATATGTAACGTTGAAGACACTTCGCCCAGCAGATAAAAGCAAGTCATTCCCTCTCAATAACCAAACACTTGGCTTTTGTCTCCGTGACTGATCTAAACGCATAAAACACCATTTTTTTCCTTCCCTCTCTAATATTTGGGAAAGTACGACCCGCAACCGCTGGCACGGCCATCCGCTCTCCCAATTGCTGGTTTATCTATTATGTACCCACCTAGTTCAGCTGCATTACAAATTCCTTCCTTTATAAGTCTCACTGCCTCCTCACATTCTTTGGTCCACATGAATTTCAAATCTCTTTTCAATAATGAGCACAGTTGTAGCATAATTTCAGCAAACTTCCTGACAAATGTATCATAATACTCTGTTAAATCCAGATCTACCTTTTCTTTGCTTGATGGCATTTCACCTCCCTGATAGCTTTCCGGACATCCCTTTTTGGTTTCTATCTTTGCCCATTGATTAAACGGCCTAAGTGTTCTACTTGGTTGGCACTACATTTGCTTTTAGATGCCTCCATGGTTAACCCCTTATCTCAGAGTCTACACAATACTGCTTGTTCTCTTGTGCTGTGTTCTTACCCTTTGCCGTACACCAGGATGTCGTTTTAACGGACAATAGTGCCCACAGTCCCTTTTAGAATGTGATTCATAGTTCTTTGTAACGCTGCTGCTGCAGTGTGCTAACCCAAAGGGAATCCTGAAATATCGGTATAGGGTAAATGGCATGATAAATGGTGTAACAGGCCTGCAATCTTCAGTCAACATTATTTGATGATACACTGGGGACAGGTCTAGACTAGTGAATGTGTCTGCCAGTCTATGCAGTTCAATATGTTGGTAATAATGGGCAGGGGAAATGTGTCCACCAAAACGTGTTTATTTAAGTCACTTAAATCATCACACACTATGATTGTTTCCGTTTTTTTCAGAGCCACCACAATTGGGCTTAGCCATTCTTTTGATTCTATAAGTTTGATGCGCCTTCTTTCACAAGGTGTTCAATTTCCTTTCCTACTTCCTCCTTCAATATACAAATGAAATGTTTCTCTCTTTATGGGATAGTAGTCATGCTCCCAGATTTAAAATTATTCTCAAGGGGTAACATTTAATTCAGCCAATTGATGTGGGGAATACCTCAGGATACAAGTCTTGCACCCAAGGACCCACAATCTTACACTTAACACAGGTTCTTCCTTTGTGGGATCAAGCTTGATGCTGCTTGATCCCTCCATAACCAGCCCCTCAACACAATGTTTCGCCATATATGCTTTCACCATGGCCATTCCGTCTCATGACTCTATGAGTGCAAGGAAAAATCACAGGATGGCTATAGCCATGCCCTCAAACCCTGCTGGCTTCTGGATGTCCCGTTTGCTCAGATTTACACTGGGTCCTGCTTTTCCATTTATCCTATGTAATTATGGCATATGAGGAAACACCATCTACCAACATAAAGACAGGGATGCCCGTCTATGTGTACGATACACCTGGTGCACATCATGCCAGCAAAATCACGGTTATGATTTTGATTACTTTATATTCTTCATTCTCCATCCCACGGCAGAGGGACTGAGAACAGAAAAGCAAAAGGACGTGGGAGAAAACAATGGAAACAACAGAATGGAACAATCTGGGAAAGGAATGACATGGAACCGGGCGCAGATGGGTTTGTGTGTAGTTTACCTAATGTATCCATTCGTCACTCAATGTAGTTTCCAATGTCAGGCACATTTGCGAGACCTGTTAATAGTTTTCTCTGACATATAGTGTAATTTCAATCCATTTCAGTGCTATTTTGCAGCACAATCTGGGCGATGATTAGCCATACAGGGGGACTCCCTTGAGTTCAAGGAGGCTTGTTCATTTTAGTGTCTCCCTCTTAGTTTCTCTTTTTTCCTATCAAACACTGTTTAGCTCTTTCTCTCCTTCCATCTCTCCTCTAGTTTGTGCATGTTCCTTCTTCGAGTTCCTGCACCATGTGCCTGAGTCAGACAGGCCAACATGCCCACTTCCATTTGGAATGCGATTACCCAGTTATGTTTTTCTCTGTGTATTCTGGGACTTGGAGTCCTGTTTTCCCATTTAAAATAGGTGTCCCAGGAAAAGAAAAGTTGGTCCTGGATGTTATGGGGCACATTGGCATGTATGCAAAATCCCCTCCTACGTCTGGGCTTTCATCCTGCTCCTTCCCATTGCCCTTCTCTCTTCCCTACAGGAAGTGTGCTTGACTGCCCACTTCTGGGCGCTGTACATGTCTGTAGTGGTGGCTGGGTAAAGAGTAGCAGGGAGCTGTGATGAAGAGGGGCGAGTCTAAAGATGTGCGCCCTCACCTCCAAATCATGCATGTGAACATGCCCAGTTTCTTTGTGGAGGTGCTCAATGATTCCTATTTTTACATTATGGGATTCAAATTCCTGTGTTAAATCCAGGACAACAAGTCCCATAATGCAAAGAGAACGTGAATGGATCTAGACCTCTGGCATAGAGTGGAGCATACGTGCTGAAGAGGGGACGACAAAACCAGGGTGGGTTTATGTGAACAAAAATCCACAGTCGTCACCGGAAGAAGGATTTACCCGGCTCCCAGTAAAACTTCTTAGGTTGTCTCTAGCGCCAGATGAAACTTTGAGGGGGGTGGTGGTTACCAAGGACCCCCCCTTGTTTGTGCATATCGTAGCTTTGGGTTTTCACCCTAAATTGCTAGGGTAATCCAGACGCGGACCCCTTACTCACTGTTCCTAGAAAGGCACAGTAATAGCAGTTAGGAATGTGGAACCTTGGACGTAGGTGAACAGTCCAGGGCTGCGTCCAAGTTTCCATTACAATTAGAAGACACAGCTCCACGTCACTGATGAGGCTCAGCAAGGCCGAAACATGCATATGGGGTTGCTGTTGGTACTCTTGTTCAGAAGAGAATTGCCTGGCATTTCGGTGCTGGACTGCCCATGAGGGCGGGACAAAGACTGATATGTTGTGGACATTTCTCTTCTGTTAAAGGATGCTGAGTTTAAGACTCTGGTTGAGACTCTAACCCAGCATATAGGCCGGCAGAGAGACACTCCCAGGACCGCCCCTTGTTTGTACTAATGAATTACCATTGTACAAACTCAGTCCCCACCCCAATTAGTAGCGCGCTATTGTAAGGCGAAGTTTGATCAAGTCTGTTTCCAAGTATTACGTACTGGTGTTAATAGCGCACTAACTATGGAAACCCCAACAGCTCAAGGCGCTTTAGGAAGCCACTGAATTGATAGCTATCCGAAATAAGACACTCGCTTCCTTCCTATGTAAACCGCTTGGGGACTTATTTACAAAGCCCTTTTCAATGGGCTATCGCCATTGTAAAACGCTTTTGTAAATCAAGCCCATGTTATTCTGTGCACGAGTTTCCAGCGCAGGGTCAGTCGGACTATTAATTGCTCCTATATGTAAAGCCGCACATCAATGTGAACTGCTTCTAAGCGCTGGAAGATAAGGCAGCAGCGATTATAATCTTTAGGCGCTACAATGGACATTTCTATTCATTCGGTGCGAGTGCTGTATAACGATGACAATTGCACTGCCGGTCGACATGGGTGAGACTTCGGTACCAGGCAAATGATCCTCCACAGTAAACACTGCAAGATCCTCGGTGCCACACCTCGTCTGAGACAGCTGGAGCCAGGCCAGGGCCCCGCCCGGCCAACCGGGTGACTTTCCTCCGGTTGGAAACCGGAAGCAAGGCGCGGCGGTTGCGAATGCATCAGAGGCGCTGGCGGTTCAGCAGCACAACGGTCCGCTCTGCCAGCCCGCGCCAGGACCCCGTGCGACCTGTGCGTGCCGGCAGCAACACCGGGCGCCACGTGCACGCCGCCCGTCCGCTTTACAGGTAAGGGGGCGGTGCACATCTACTTTTCCAAAACTTTGATTTTGTGGAGCTCACTGGGACCCTGTACAGCAGGGGCATCCTTTCCAGTGAAGAGCCAGTTCTCGCCACAAGGGGCTGAGTGCCCTTCTAGGTTGGCTGCCACTGCGAAGTCAGCCAGGCATAGGGCACGGCGCTGACTGCAGGGTGACCGCACTGTTGCATATCACGAGACACCCGTTTTCCAGTCCTCTTAAAAAAAAAAAAAAGAAACTTGGGTTAATGGAGCTGAAGATGTCAAGGCTGAAACCAAGACTACAACTCCCAGGATGCTTTGGTTTGTTGAATCACAGCCCGTGGCTGACAGGGAACCTGGTGTCCAGGAGACATGGCGCGTTCGGCCCCTCTATGCCACCAACGCGTTGCACTGTGGTCTCCTGCTGGGGAACAGAAGACGGTACGTCACAGCAACATCAGACCCCCGGGCTTTCCCCTCACTATTCAGGCCAGCATTCTGCATTCCAGCCAGGAGATGCTGAGCAAGTCCTGGTTTTAACTTTGCATTCCGGCACTTGCAGTCCCTGGTTTATAATGTGAAATACGAGACTACAGATCCCAGAATGCAAACTCGCTAACCAGGAATGGATTAGCATCTCCCGAATGGAATGGGGCATGTTGGCATGCATGATTTACATATTATTGCACTGGGGCGCTGAAGTGCAACGTGTTCATTTTATTTTGCGTTAACCGAGACTACAGTTCCCAGAGTGCATCATCCGAAATTAACCCAGACTACAGTTCTCAGAGTTCATCATCGGACGTTAATCCCGACTACAGTTCCCAGAATGCATCATCGGACGTTAACCCGATTACAGTTCCCAGCGTGCATCATTAGTATAGTGAATGAGAGCATGAGACTGGGAACACGGCGTGCAGTGGCGTTCTTTCTGTGCCCCCTCAGTCTCGATGTAGGCATATGCCACCTGTGCGCAGCGCTGAGCAGCCTGCGCTGCTTGGAGACAGGCAGGGCCAGTCACATGCCAGCTCCTGCTTGCAGCTGACTCGGACTCGGCCCTGCGGCGTTCCTAGAAGTCCAGTCCTGTCTGCTCCGGGGGTAAGCTCGGCCCCTCTCTTCTAGGAAGAGGCTGCCTGCCACAAAGTGACCGATTTAGAGCGAGGCATGTCAGCGTGGCGTATTTCAGGGGTCCGCGAGCGCGACCCCACCTGCAAAGGAGGAGGAAAGCAAAGGCTATGGAGTGGTGGAGGGCAGTCGCCTGATCCCAAACTGGGTGCACCCGTTGATTGGCTGACTCTCTGCTATTCCGGGGGGGGGGTCTTTTCTCTTCCCATCAAGGAGGACCCGAGGCTGTGTGGGGGCGAGGGGGTGCGCAAGAGTAACCCGCCCACCAAATTAGACCTCGCCTACCACCATATGCCCTGCCCATGAGTTTGAGGGGGCAGAGGGCGTTGGTGTACCCGTTTTCCTTGCCATGCCCATATAAATCACTGGTTGTGGCAGGGTGTCTTTCTCCTCTCCTGCTGGGTTCAGGTTTGGTGACTTGTCAGCGTGCATCTTGCAAAATTGGCACGTGCTGCTCATTTCAAAATTGGGACGGTGCCTCATTAATGGACAACCTTTGTGGGTGCGGGAGTAGCAGGGGATCCTATAGTAGAATGCTGGAAAGACAACTCAGCAGGTTAGGTGACTGCTGCTGAGCTGATTGTGTTTAGACCTTCTTGTAAATCATATGGCTTTTTTTCTATTCCTGCTGAAAAATGTGTTGTGTCGACCTGGGGTTGGGTATAGCTCTCTCGCGTTGCTCAGTGTTGGAATCTTTGCCCCCGTAGCAAAAATCAAAAGCTGCCACCCATTAATATATGCACAGTAAGTGAGCATATCATTAAAGTGAAATATACAAACGTAGTTCAATTGACCACTCCATTTAGGAGAAAGTACACAAGCCAAATGAGCATTTGACTTTCAACAAAAGTAATGCACTCTGGAAAAACAACCTGAGAGAGGAGAATTTCCAATATCTATGCTGGCAAAGTATAAAAGGTGCCCACCTTTTAAACCCAACAATGTATCATGAAATATTCCAACGAAAACGAAATCCAAGTAGGAGTCATGTGCTTTGATGACACTGTCTTGTGGGCAAGCAACTGCACTGGAAACATGACAACCTGGGGTGAAATCCTAATAGTCGAACAATTCAGCTAACAAACTTTTTTTTAAAATTCTGGCCTCAAAAAACAACGTACTCTCATTGCCTCAAGACCTCTGAGGTGTACATAGAGTCTATCGCAAAAAGGCAACCTGCCCTTTCAGCCCCAGAGCAAATCCCTGCTCTGATGTGACATCTTTAGAACCTGCCTGGAATTTATTTCTTTTGACGGTCAGCTATCCTAATCTGTAGCTTCTGAAATAAAAGCATTTTCTAGCTTGGACACTATGACTGAATAAATAAATACATACACAAAAACAATTGTGAAACCGCTTCGGTTAGCAAAACACACTCGCCATTTTTTGCAATGCCTTATACCATCAGAGGGTCTTTTCAACCCATTGTTTCAAAAAGACCTTTTGCAAACAGAATTTCTACAGATTACATCTGGGAAGAGATGTTTTCAAGTGCCCGATTTGCAGGCTGGACTGAAATCAATTCATGATCGGCCTTCCGCGCATCTGACGGGCAGAGCCCGGCCCTGCCCGCAGTTCCTCTCTCTGGAAACCCTAGCGTGCTGACCGGGCACGATGCAGTACCTATCGGCAGAGCGAGGCCCGCAGAGTTTGGGCACACAGCCCCCAGCCCATTTGTAAAATATGCTTGCAGGATTAGAAGGTGCAATGCTTTTTCCCGCTTAATACTTACCTATCCATCTAGAAAAGAGCTGGCAATTATTTATCTGCCATATTAGCAAACGGTTTGAAACATTAAGGGGCTGTTAGGAATGGTACAGTGGCGTGTAGGAAAGCACCAGCGCCCCTCTAGCTATCCCTTCATTCTATCACTACATCTATCTAGCTATGTGTGTGCATCTCTCTTTCTCACTATTTCTGTCTACCCCTATGTCAATTGATCTAGTTCTCACTATCTATACCCATTGATCCACCTGCCATGAAATCTATCTATCCTTCTCTGTGTTTATCTACCCCTGGCTCCATCTCTACCTGTGCTTTCCCCCAGTGTGTCACTACATAGATCTATCTGTCTGTCTTTTAACTCTCTCTCTCTCTCTCTCTCTCTCTCTCTCCCCCCCCCCTTGCCTCTTCCCCCCCCTTGCCTATCTCCCATTACTCTACCACTACAGCTATCCACCTGTATGTCTATAATCATTATATCTACCAACCCCTACCTTCTTTGCTCTATCTACTCCTAACTAGGTGGCCTGGTTCATTTGTCTGTTCCTCTGCCTACCTGGCCACCCTTCTCTGTGTGGGTCCCTTTCTCTCGCTGGACTCTCCTGCTCCGTCTCTGCCCTCCCTGGCGGTGTACCCCTGCGTATTTTACCAGGCTTGACTGTGAGGCTAGAGGCTCTTCGTGTTTGTGTTAGTTTGTCTGCATGCACCATATCTCTCTGTGCCACTCTACAGCTATGTTTGCACTACTCCCACGTATTTTCAGAAATAGCCGTCATATCACGTATTGCCTGTTGATGCCCGAGCATCCACCTGGGTCTTGTAAGTGTGCTGGTGGAAGAAAAAAAAAACAGACATGCAGCTCCCTCTCTCCCGCTGTCATGAGCTGGGGAGTTCAGGGCAGGCAGTAAGCCACATATAGGCAGAGACTCACCTCTGACAGGCTGGGCCTGCTAGGGCTAGCACTAGCCTAATTGAATTTTTCTTGTGCGTCCATCCGTGCCGTGCACCGGGCCAGCTGCAACACAAAGATGCAGCAGCGGGACTGGCGACTGGGTCCAGGGCTTTGCCCCCCCCCCATCAGCACCCACAGCACCATGGGGGGTGTGGGCTCCCCCTGCTACGCAACTGGCCTCAGCCGGTACTTTCCCCTTGATGGCGAACCATACCCTCAGTAGGGTGGTGGTTCACATGTTGAGGCTGGGGGGCCTGTGAGGAATTTGCCCATCCACACGGTGGGTGTGCGCTCGCTTGAGCTTTTTTTTAAATTTTAAATGAAATTGAATGATGGTAGATCAACCTCCGGAAAATGTGTGGGGCTAAATCGCACACATTTTCTTCTGCTCACCGCACAACGAAAGCATAGACCCATGTACTCTGGGTGGACACAGCCTACAGGCGTATTCCGCCTTGTCATATTTTTTAAAATTTTTGTATTTGTGCTCTTGGCTAATGATAACCTCAGGCACATACATTAGAATATAATAAATACTTGTTTATAGAAGGAGGGAGCTTGATGGGAAAACAGATCCCTTTGCTGATCTGATTACCAGTTCTACAATGCCTCCCGCTACCCTTTCGGGGTTCCTGCGGGACAAAGCTCCTAGAATCCTGTGAGGTTGGAAGGAGGAAACTTGTGTTGGATCCCCAGTGATTTTGCCGCTGGATGAGGATGTTGTCACTTATTTCAGTGGGACCTCCATGGTGGGCAATGAATCAGTCCGGAAACTGTTTGGTGCTCGTAGTTTTGGTTTTAATGGGCAAAGGATTGCCAGGGTCTTGAAAGCAACGATGTTGCCATTGACATGGAAAAAAAAGCCAACACGTGTTTTGTCCGGTGGGTCTTTATCAAGGCTGTGATGTAGTGTAAGTGTGAGGTGGTGATGCGGAGAGTTGCCATGAGTTGTCATGTGATAGTTAAAAGCATGGTAAGCATTGACCTTATACATTTCAAATTCATATGCATACATATAGCTGACATAATAAGGTGCAGTGTGGTGGTTGTGAGGTGACACATATTTACATATTCACGCACACAGATTACGATCAGTAGTTGTTATAAGGTACAGAGACCTGCTTGGAAAAGATTGACATAGGCAGAAAGTTGCACCAAGGGCGAGAGAGAAAAGGAGAAACCACTTAGTATTAAAATAACTTGAAATTACAACATTACATTTAATACATTTAATGAAAAAGCAACCGTCCAATAAAAAAAAAAAAAACATTTATCATCATGGTAACTATCATTCCAAATGACCCCATTAAAATTCGATTGAATAGAGCACAATACAAATAAATGTAATAGTACTGAGCATCAATAATCGTCAATTAAGATTTCTCAAGTCGCGTTCAAAATTCTTTCCTGATATTAAATTCAGCTGCAGAGTTGACCAAAGAACTGTCTGAGAGAATGCCAAGATTGGTCTGTTGTAATAAAAGCCATTTTATCAAGCACATCTCTACAGACTTTCAGGTAAGCAGTTTGCAACACAGAGCAATATGTTAAGACGTGGCGTGGGGTTTCCACTGTGGTGTTACAAAGCCTGCAGCTTCTTTCGTCAGCGGGTAGGTTCATCCAGCGTCCCATGTACTCCAAAGTCAGGATGATGTTGAGGCGAAGGTAACTTATAATATTAATTTCCCATCACACAGTTTAATAAGGTAATAATAATTTGGCATTTATATAGCGCTACGAACCCTCGGGTATCTGAGCGCTGCTTATTATTACCCACGGTGTGTGGTGCTCATTTATCGACCTCAGAAGGATGAAAGGCTGAGTTTGGCCCAGCTGAGATTCGAACCTGCCTCAGCAGGCTTTGCACAGATGTCAAAGCGAGCTCTCTACTCGCTGTGCTATCGGACCGGCTATGGAGGTAAGAACGAGGAGTTCCAAATGAGAAGTTCTCTGAATGTACTTGCTGTAACGTTTCTTCCTCTGCAAGTTTTTTGCAGTCTTGAAGTTATCCCAATATAGTGACCTCCTTTTAAAGATCAGCCCAGCGTTGGGTACGGGACTGCATTTGGCCCTCATTGTAGAGGATATTATCAAAATGGGAGACCAGATTCCCTTAAAGCACTAAGGAAGACATTCAGATAAGGAGGCCTTGAACACGTTGCCAATCGGCCCATTAAGGTCTAGTCTTCAGGAGGACAAGCTGCTAGCTGGTTGTATAACCTGGACCGTTGGATTAACCAACAGGATCTAATCGAATAAACATCTAACTGACTTATAACGGCCTCTACAGGGACTATTGAGGAACCCCTAAGATGGAGCGTAAGAACTTTCCTTCTAACCAATCCACGTATATCTCTCTGGCAATCATTTTAGGCCATACCAATAGTCCAGGCACTATGCTGGTACAATAAATGGTTAACATTCCTCCAATATTGTTACCACCCTTAGAAGCAATACTTTGTTTAATTACAACCCACTTCTTCCAAGTTTGGGAGAAAATGTTGTCTTCATAAAAGGATTTAGCGGGGGAAAATTGTATAGGGAAACCTAAGCACACATAACTGTCACCATTTCCAAAACATGTTGAACCAAAGTCTACACAAAATTACCTCGCTTGGAGCGTACATTACCCAGTATCAACATTTTTGTTTTTGTTTTATTTGTGGTAATTTGGTTCATCGTTGAATATATGGAAAGAGCAGTAGTAGAACACTGAAGACCTAGAGGGGTCCGATCTATTAGAACGGCGTTGTCTGCGTAAAGTAGCCGGGGCACTAATTCTTTTCCTATACGAAGAGAAAAGTTACGCACCAAAGGCACTGTCCATGTCTGGGATATAGAGGTTGAAAAGCAGGGGAGCCAAAACACACCCCTGTTTCAAACCCGATTAGTATGAATTTGCTCTCGATTCAGTCTGTCACCTTAGTGTCGGTGTAGAGAGCCTGAAGTTGAAAAGCAGGGGAGCCAAAACACACCCCTGTTTCAAACCCGATTAGTATGAATTCGCTCTCGATTCAGTCTGTCACCTTAGTGTCGGTGTAGAGAGCCTGAAGTTGAAAAGCAGGGGAGCCAAAACACACCCCTGTTTCAAAACCGATTAGTATGAATTCGCGAATTCGCTCTCGATTCAGTCTGTCACCTTAGTGTCGGTGTAGAGAGCCTGAAAGAAGAACGATAACGATGGTCCAAGCCCCAGGTCGAGAGCTAGTGCACGAGCTGAGGGCGAGAAACCGAATTAAACGCTTAAGTAAAATCTATAAAGCCTAAATATATTCGCCCATTAGTTTGCTTAGTGATCTCCTCAGAAAGATAAGATTAAGAATTGTGCTAAGATCCAACCCAGCACTTGTTAAGGAGATGTTATTCAGTGGCCCACTGTGAAAGTTCCTTCAAAAGCAAAGATGCAAATATTTAAGGACTAGAATTAAGCATGGCAAGAAGTCTATAGTTGGCAGGGTCCTCTCTATCAGTTCTCTTAAAAACTGGGACGAAAATGGATTCCCTCCAACTATTCGGTATCAAGCAGCTTGAAATAGTAAGTTTAAATAGTTCCCCTAATCGCGACGCCCAGAATTCAGGGTTTGCCTTCAGGACAGCATTCGCCATGGAGTCGGGGCCAGTGGCCCTGCAAGACTTCAATTGAAGAATCAATGTAAGGATGTTGCCAGTATCGCAGTGGAATCTAGAGTCTGCATGGTGACCTTTAGGGGAGAAGTTAATTTGCTGCTAAGAACTATCCCAGTATAATGCAGAGAGATGGTCTAGCCATACGCACTCAGGCACAACATTCGTCTCCAAGCCACTAACATTAGAAGAAGTTTGTCCGTAATAGGTCAAACATTTCCTGTTGTCATTCGTTTTTTAAAAGTCCAAAAAATGAACATTCAGTGGTCCTCGTTCTTGTCATGCCTGTGCCATCTCAACCAATTTGTATACTTGGTGCTAAGGGCAGCAAGAGATTTGACGTTTACACTCTCAGCTGGAGTAACATCTTTCCTAATTTTTGCTCTTTCACTATTAGAGAGCTTTTTACACTGATGTACATCTACGTCCAAAATATCATCACTACTATGATATGAGTTTCTTCTTTGTGAATTTAAGTTAAGGAGACGGCCCAGGAAGTTAATAAATGCTTTCAGGTCCCAATTCTTTCCTTTGAGCCACAATTCCAGAGCAACTGGGTCAGTGTTTATAAATGCAGCCATCTTGCCAACATTAGCATCAGACCAGATTAAACGATTCCCTTGTAGATTCACACTCAAGTTGATAGCAATCCGTGTAAAGACACGTGAATCTCTAAGGGCCTGGCACCAGGAAATGGGAAAATGGTCACTAATCTGAGCTTCCAACACTATTACAGGACTACAAAATGCACAAAGGGGTAGGTCTAAGAGTACATAATCAGCAACAGAAGAACATCTACCGTTAGACCATGTCCAATTGATAGTTTGGCCTCTTAATTCTTTCTTGTTAAGGCACACAAAGTCGAATGTGTTACACATTTTACCCCATCCATGGTCTTCCTTAGCTACCCATGGTGTCATGTAAGTTGGAGATGTTTCAGCATCATTGAAATCACTCCAGCTTTGGTTTTCAAAAGAAAGGGGTACATCAAGATCCCCAGCGATGACCACATTACTGCTCCATCATATTCAGTTGGGATATGACAGGAGAAGTACACCATGCATCTCCAGAAGTGGGAGGGCCAAACCTTCCCCTCTGCCATGGCCAGTGTGACTACCTATCAAAGGCTCCATGGATCTGCCTTGCTGTTTTGTTGAGCCCTGTAGCTGGTGGCAGCAATTCACATACTAATCAGAGAGTAATTCAAAAAGGCCTACTTGGGGCCTGGCTGCAGAGGCTAACAAAGGAGACAGGAAACCCCATCACCCTTTCATATGAGCTGTGTCAACCTGAAGCCAACTCCCACCCTCAGTATCGAATGACCGTGAAAATGTCATGTCTAGAACTGCATGTTTACAGTAGTTGTCCCTGCAGGGGAACCCCGTTCATAAGGTATGTGGTTTGCAGGATCCAGAAATTCTGGTCTCACCGTAGCTTCAAGGGAGACTTCCCGCTTTAATCGGGAACCACAGAGCGCTCCATTAACCAGAGGGAACCTTTGATCCACAACAGGCAGGAAGATGGGTGGGACTTAGTAGTACATGTTTTCACCCCTTGCAAAGCACTCTGGTTGTGACCTCACACATACAGGAGATTGTTGGTGGGGACCCAGGATTGGTTCATTAAGGAAGGCTTAACCTACACCAATCCCTGTGGTCCATTGGCTTTGAAAGAGGGCCAAGCCCATCTTTTGGAAGATCATCTGAAGGCTTCACCAGAAGCAGAAGGAAGAACTTGTCAATGGACACTGGTTGAAGGTACAGTCTGCTTTACATCTTCTGGCCAGAAATTCCAAGAGGGAAGCAGGGTCCCTCCCCAAAACATCTCCCAGGTAACAGAGGCAGATACTGATTCCAGAGGACCCTGAAGGAGCTCCAGAACCGGTACCCAGCAAGCACACAGCATTCTCTGCTAGCCTCTCAAGCAAGCTTCCTAGGCGGGAAGTGCCAGAGAGTCTCTGAACCCTAAACCGAGGACAAGGCCGTTGCCTGCAACACTCTCTTCAGCTTTGGGCCGTCTGCCTTAAAGGACATGAGCCCAGTGAAGAAAGTGGGAGAAGTACATCAACGAGTATCTAGCGACATCTGCCTTAAAGGACATTTTCCAGGCAGTGTATCCCCTCGAACTGCAACCGACTGCACCTCTGACTGTTGTTACGCTGCAGTCGCGAATACCATCCAAGACGCCTTGACAAGTGCTCCAGAACCACAGTCCAGCACTGAGATTATTCCTGACCCCGAGCCTCTGTGTAGGCCAGCCTGCAGCCGTCGGTCCAGCCTCACTCGCCGAACTGCCTGGTGCCTGATACCCACAGCTCTCTCCCGTCTTGAACTCTGTTGCAGAAGCTGCAAATCGCCCTGAAATTGACTCAACCCTGTCGAGCACCAAGAACTTCTACAGCACAAGGTACATTTTGGTTCTGTCACTGTGGTCCTTCTCTGAAGGTTCCTAGAGACATTTTATGACCCATTGCTCCCTTTGTGCTGAAGCTAAGTATCCTTGAACTGTTGCGATTTATTTCCTATACCAACTACCTTCCTGTCAGTATCCCGAGTGCATCGTTTCCTTCGTGAAACTGTCTGTCCTCTATATTCCTTTACACGGTGGGTTGTATTTTGTAGTGTTGCTAGAACTGTCTGCTATGATAATAATAAAGCAGATATTTGTATACAACCTTGACTGGACAGTCCCTTTTATCATTGGGTAATTGTATTTTCAGTGTGTTGCAACTAACCAACGATCCATGACCTTTCGGCGATAAGCATGCCATTCCACCAGTGTTAGTAAAATTGAACAAGAAAATATTTGCTTGTATTCCAATCTGTTCGGATCCCTTCTGGTGTACTAGAGGTGTGGGGCTGATTGATGGTTTAGGAACGGATATTCATCCCTGGATCACTGGTGCCCCGGAAGTTGATTTGTCACACGGGTGAAGCCTCTTGAAGGGAGCATCTGCCACCAAGGTAGCTGCCACCTCACTGGGGTGTCAGATCGGAAACCCTTCCGTTACCAGAGTCCGATGCCGCGACCGGGCCTTCCTAGAGAGGGATTTCCCCATTTACTCTCTCCATCCATCCATGGTAGGCAGCCAAAATCTACATGCCCGACGCGAGAGAAGTTAGTTTTACCCGGTACCTCCATTGGTGCTACCTTCCTGGTCTACCCCATCTGTGATTACCTCAATATCACTTTGGTAAACACATTGCCCTCCAGTGCAGAGCAGAGCTGTGTCATGCCACCCTTTAAATTGTCATGCCTTTTCAAATGCCACTAAGTTTTATACCATTACAGCATGTTTGAACTTTCTGGGTCCTCATGATTCCAAATCGTTAGTTATTCCCCATTTTGGAGCCGCGTAGTTCACCATGGGGATGTTCTTTATTACCACACATGGTAATTACAGCACGTAGCAGTTACCACATCCAGAAATGCTTTTGTGGTGTGTAATTACTAACACACAAATGCATGCCGAGAGGGAAATGTGCAGTTTGATGGTGTGGTAAAGAAAATCGGGAATTAAAGAAATACCGCCAAACTTGTAACCAGGCCCATAGTCTTTTTGGCACGAGTAAGCCTGTCGCTGCAGCCATAAACTTTAATTGAACGTATTCTTTTTAAACAATACTGGCACAGCGCGCATTTCTTGGATATTCTCAATCTATAATCCTGGCAGACCTTGTCAGGAAATTGGAAGAAGCAGAACTGCTCAAGGTGCTGTATATTTGATGATCGCCACCACATATCCTATCGGTAGACTTTTCACATTATGACATCCACTTGTGTCACTGTTGGGGGACAGGTCTGCGGATTTGATTGGTTCACAGAATGTGTTGGACTCACTAGAAGCAGGAAGAATGTCTCCCCGAGGATGGATATATGTCCACAATGCATTTCGTTTGCCTGTGTTTTAAAAAATTAAGACCTTCATCTTTTGGCTTCTAACTCCCTACAGGAAGTGACTTCTAACTCGCTACAGGAAGTGACTTCTAACTCGCTACAGGAAGTGACTTCTAACTCGTTATAGGAAGTGACTTCTAACTCGCTACAGGAAGTGATTGTTGTGCTTGGTTCTGATGTTACTTTTTGAACATTCAACCTTGTTATTCAATATGTGAATGAACGTGTCGAAATGTGTACATAGTTTGCCTCAAGTGCCTAGGGGCTATTTTGCTCATAGGCATTGTTCGAAGTGAACGCGAGCGGTTGGGAGCGGTGCCCCTCTACTTTTTAAAATTAAGTTTTACTGTTTCTATACTTTATTTTAAAAAGAACCCGTTCGGAATGGTTTCCTGTTAAAATAAAACTATAGGAACGTTCCCCTAAACAGCAGGCACATGTGTTTTGGAGTTTGTATTGTGCGTGGGAGGGGGAGGCTATGGTGTTTGTGGGGGAACGGGGCAGGCCATCAGGGCACATAGTTCCACTACTTCTTTTCGTACACTTCGACCACTGGTCATAGGACAACATAGCTTATCAAACAGGGCTCAAGACTTAAGGTACGGAATACGTGGTGTCCACTCCACCCTCTGTTGGTTTGTACATATTTCTTGGATATTGGCAATCTGGAAAGCTTCTTAAATCCTCCACGTGCACCATGAGATGCTAGATCGCATAGTTGAGCTTGGGTAACAATTTTGCACCGCTCTTTATTATCTAAAGAAATAGACGGCTCTTAATTCTTTTGCTTGCGTGTTTCCTACCTGTAACACACCCATTAGGTCTATGTAGCCCTTTCGGGGGTATTGTTTGTTTGTTTGTTTGTTTTATTTATTTGTATAGCGCTCCAAACCCAGAGGGCGCTTAAAGAAGATGGTTACAGTGTGACAAAAGCAAATTCAATATAAAGCAGTTTACGGAGTATACCAACATAGTTAAGCAGTGGGGGTACTACAGTTTCAAAATACAACAGTTTATAGAGTTCGCAGACATAGTTACGCAGAGGGAGGTGTACCCACATATCTGTGGTGCAACTCTTTGGTTAAGAGACAACCTATAACATGTTTCCTGAACATCTGGAAGGACTCAATAGTTTTAATGTTGAGTGGTAAGGTGTTCCAGAGTTGGGAGGCAAGTACTGTGAAGCTCGTCCCTCCAGCTCTTTTTAAGGAGAATCTGGGCACTGTCAAGCATAAGGTGTTGGAGGATCTAGTGGTTCTGGTGGAGGGTTTCATGGTAAATGTATTGGTGAGATATGTTGGGGCTAGGTGGTTTAATGCCTTGTATATGAGGCAAATGGTTTTCAAGTCAATTTTTTTGTCGTATGAAGAGCCATTTGGACGATTTCCTTGCAGTTGAGATATGCTCTCGCCTGGGGATGTTGAGCGCTGCATGTAGTGTGTTATTTTGAAGTACCTGTAGTTTGTTAATTATAGCTTGGTTAGCACCTAGGTACAGGCTATTGCAGTAATCCAGTTTGGATTGTTTGAGGGCTCTAGCTAGAGTGAGGCAGCTATTAGATGATAGGAATCGTCTACTGGCCCGAATAAGCTTGCCGGTGTAGGCGAAGGCTGAGGCAATCATGTCAGTTTGTTTGGTGAGGTTAGAGTTGGCATCAAGGTAAAAACCGAGAGTTTTCACGCTTTTGGCAATAGGGATGGTGTGATCATCGATAATGATGTTGTTGTAGTTGGGATTAAGTTTAGATAGGTTGCTGGGGGAGCCGACAAGGAGGAGCTCTGTCTTCTCATCATTCAGGCAGAGGCCGTGAGAGGCCATCCATTCCTGAATGATGGAGAATATTTCGTTAATCCGCGTGACGTCTGCATGGTAGTTGTCTGTGATGGTGAGGAGTATCAGGGTGTCATCTGCATAATTTGTGTAGGTGACACCCAGACGGTCCAGTTGGTCAAATAGTCGCTTTGTAAATATGTTATACAAAGTTGGGGAGACACGGGAGCCTTGAGGGACCCTGCATGAGATGGGGATGGGGTCTGCTGCAGCTGTTGTGGAGAAAACCTGCATGGTTCTGTTTGCCAGAAAGGATTGTATCCATGTGACGGCCGAGGGGGAGAAGTGAGCTGCGGTGGCTATGCGGCTACAGAGGGTATTATGGTCGACCAGGTCGAAGGCCACTGAAAGGTCTAAAAGGAGTAGGATTGCGGCATTACCTTTGTCTTTGATTTCATCAATCTGACTTTTGAGATCAACAAGTGCAGTTTCTGTTCCATGCTGAGGTCTGAAGCCAGATTGACGTATTCCTAGCAGTTGGTTGGATTCCAGATATTCCTGAATTTGGAGGTAGGCGACTCTGTCCAGGATTTTTTAGGAATGGGACTGTGGTGATGGGTCTGTAGTTGGTGGGTATGGCTGGGTCTAGTGATTGTTTTTTCAAGAGTGGGAGAACCCATGATTGTTTTAGGTTGCTGGGAACTGAGTTATTGGTGAATGATAGGTTAATAAGTTTAGTGATGAATGGGGATAGATCTCTGGCTGCGTCTTTTATGATCTGGGCGGGACAGCTGTCCCCTTTGCAGTTCGAGGGTTTTAGGGAGGTGATAATTTTTTTAACTTCTGCCGTAGTTACTTTCTTGAATGTGAAGCCCGATTTGGTATCGAGGGGCGTTGGTGTGCTAAGGTTGGTAATCTTGTTGTTGGAGAGTTGTTGGCGTTTGTCCTCAATTTTCGTTTGGAGTCCTGTGATTTTGTTGTTAAGGGCGTTTTGGATGCTGGTGTACCAGGGTTTGTCTTTCAAGCAGGTGTCTATGGGTGGAGTGGGATTTTCAAGTTCTTTTAGAATTTTTAATAATTCTTTAGTGGAGGACCCTGCCTGATCAATCCTGATGTTGTATGCACCTTTTTTGGTACAAATTATCTCACTTTTATATAAGGAAGATATAGTTGTAAGATTTGATTTGATTTGAGGGGTTGGTTTTCCAAGTGAGTTGTGCCTTAGCTTTCTTTTTTTTGAGTAGCTTGAGTTCGGGGGTGTACCACGAGTTCAGATGAGCTCTTGGTTTATCTTTACGCAATTTCAGAGGGGCAATGGTATCCATCGGCTTGGCCATGGAGTCATTGAAGGTGTCAATCAATAGGTTGAGATCAGCATTGGCTGGAAGTGCGTTGATGGTGGGTTAGGACCAGGGGTAGTAGGGCCTCAGCAGTAATGGTGCGTTTGTTTCTGGTAGGACAGGCTGGTGCCGTGGGGCACTTTTTGGGTACTACATGATTAATGTTAACCTCAAGAAGGATAAGGTAATGATCCGTCCATGCCAGAGGTTGGGGGTCCTTACAGATTGTGTTGCAGTTGTAGGTCGCCACCCAATCGATAATTCTGCCTTTCTGGTGGGTGGGGAGGACATTGAGCTGTGCAAAGCCATGTTCTGTTAGGGCGTTAGCTAAGGATGCGGCAGGCGCGTCATTAGGGTCGCAGTAGCCAAGGTTAAGGTCCCCGAGGATAATAATTTGTGCTGATGGCTTGGAGTTTTCGGCAATGAGAGATGTGATGTCTTCTTCAAAGACCCCAGAGCGGCCTGGTGTTCTATATATGAGATGAAAGGTGATCGTGCTTGTGGGGGAGGTTTGCAGCTTGATAGTAAGTAGCTCGTAAATTGTATTTTGGAATTGGGTGTCAGTAGGATTCTTGAGTTTTTTTTTTTTGGTGAACCTTGTTATTAGATGCTGTGATATACTGGTACACATCCGTGAAATGATTCGGTGCATACCGATATTGGTGTAGCTGCAATGTGTTCACCACCAGACATCTGATCCCCTCTCTCTCTCTGTTCATAGTGCTCCGAAGACCCCTTGTAATGTCTTCTGTTTGGGATCATTTGTTTCAGCCTTTAATAATACCCAATCCTTTTCTCCCCGCAGCGCCAGATACAAGCTTGTAGGTAGTGTCCATACCCATTGAAGCCGCTCTTGAGTAGCTTTCGCTGACGCCCTACTAAACATATACACATATGTGAGTAGTAGATGGAGCTGAGCGTCAAATTGCGGTACAACTACCAACATCTCATTCTGCATCTAGAGCAAAACATTGCAGTACCCTCTTTCCTTGGCACCTTCTGACATAAATCTTAAAACAGTAAGGCTGCAATAGACACAGTGAGGTAGTGTACTGCAATAGACACAGTGAGGTAGTGTACTGCAATAGACACAGTGAGGTATACTGCAATAAACACTCCAGGGTATACTGCAATAGACACTCCAGGGTATACTGCAATAGACACTCCAGGGTATACTGCAATAGACACTCCAGGGTATACTGCAATAGACACTCCGAGGTATACTACTGCAATAGACACACAGAGGTATACTACTGCAATAGACACACAGAGGTATACTACTGCAATAGACACACAGAGGTATACTACTGCAATAGACACACAAGGGTATACTGCAATAGACACAGTGAGGTATACTGCAATAGACACTCCAGTGTATACTGCAATAGACACTCCAGTGTATACTGCAATAGACACTCCAGTGTATACTGCAATAGACACTCCAGTGTATACTGCAATAGACACTCCAGAGGTATACTACAATAGACACTCTAGGGGTATACTGCAATAGGCACTCTAGGGTATACTGCAATAGGCACTCTAGGGTATACTGCAATAGGCACTCTAGGTATACTGCAATAGACACTCTAGGGTATACTGCAATAGACACTCTAGGGTATACTGCAATAGACACTCTAGGCTATCCTGCAATAGACACTCTAGGCTATCCTGCAATAGACACTCTAGGCTATCCTGCAATAGACACTCTAGGCTATCCTGCAATAGACACTCTAGGCTATCCTGCAATAGACACTCTAGGCTATACTGCAATATTCAATAGACACACAGAGGTATACTACTGCAATAGACACTCCAGGGTATACTGCAATAGACACACTAAGGTCTACTGCAAGTGCCACTTGAGTATATACTGGGAAACAGGAAATGTGTGTTTATGCGTCAACTGTACAGCTTTGTTAATTAAACCAAGTATCTTGCAAACACCTTTTTGATCCATACATTTCACTAAACCATTGTTCGTTTCTATACTATTTATTATCATACAACAGTTAAAAAACGAAATTGCATTTCGAGTTGATGTTTAATATTGTATCCACAAAAAAGTGCAATCTGCCAACACGTGTTTCGACCATATCAAGGTCTTTCTCAAGATTCAAAACGTGCACTCACATATAAACATAAACCATTGAAAAATGTATTCAAATAATAACAAAACCTTATTGTATTTTTATTGTAAGGTACTCTGGATATGATGTCAGAAGTCTAAGGGCACAAGGTCAACCTGGTTTTCAACCACCACCACCACCCCTCTTTACCCCCCCTCTAGAGCAGGCTTCATTTGGATCAGTCTCCTATGACATTTGCCTTCAAAAGTAGAGGGGGTGCCCCCTAATTATTTGATTTATCTCTGGAATTCCACAAGGACAAGAGCAATTATTCTGGGTCTTTATTGGGGATACCATCTATCACAAAGTCCACTGCCATGGAGATGAAGAGAGAAGGGGTCCAAGGCAGAGGAGAGCGCTGTCCCCTCACCGTTTACAGGGAAGGGTGAAGGCAACATAGCAAGTGTTCCTAAGTGGTACTGGCCTACATTGGCGGGTCTGGTCTGGACATTATTCTTTACTGTTGCATAGCTTTCTGTACTGGTAAAGCCAACAGGAGTAGGTTCCTGTATGGTAATGCTGGCACATATTGGTGCAGACTCCATTCATATGTATGGGCAAAGCTAGCATAAATTTGTTTTTATACTTGCATATTTTAGGGGCAAAAGCATCATGAAAAGTATTTGGAAAATGCTTCTCTGCAATGTTTGTGACTTGTTGCATCTGTAGCATTTTTACATGTGTTACCCTACAAAAACCATTGCAAACTGTGGCTTTATACCCACTTTTTCACAGAAATTGTGCTGAAAATGCACACCTTTAACTCAATATTTTTCAAATGTTTTTTTTGGGGGGGGGACCCTCAGAAACCCCCTTGGTTGGTTTTGTCCCCCACAACATTCCTGATCGCTTCAGATATTCAAGGGAAACATTTATGACCTTCCAATAATAAAAAAAAAATGACCAGCTGCCACTGCAGGCGACCCCGGAGCAGACGAGAGGGGATGAAATGTGCCAATGAAAAGGTGATGAAAGTGGGGGGAGAGGGGGCACTGTAGAATAGATACAGTGAGAAAACAGTTATTGAAGACGCACATTTTGTGGGTAAAGAACACAGACGTCCAATTTTTAAAAGGGCAGATTTCCTTTGTGACCAAAGGGACAGATCGACAATGCTGCAGCGTCCTCCCTTCGTTCATGCGCAGCAAGGCCTCCAAAAGTGGCAAAAGAGAGCTATACAAGACCACGTTACGTTATTCACTGTCACCTCCTACTAGAGCCCACAAATCCGAGCCTCTGGAGACGCCCCTCTCCCTTTCCCTCCAACCCCTCTGTGCCCATCAGGATCTTGACAAAGGGGTACATAGCATTCCGACAAGGGGGGGGGCAGGAAATAGAAGAGAGCCCTAACAGGACCTTTCTCCTGCCCGACTACTCAAACTCCACCACTTCCCATCCCTGATGACTTTGAAGGGACTTCACTGATCAGCACCCTAGTGAGAGTGGCTTTGTTATGCCAGTGCAGCTTCTTAAGCACCAATTCCCAGGAGATGTCCTTTCGGAATTTCCTGTGCCCTGGGGGAAGGTGATACCCTTCCTGTAGGAGAACGAAAGTGGCAGCATTCTGACTATGGTTCCAAGTGGCTGTAGTGTAGAGACCAGACACTAATATACATAATTCTTGTCATAGCTGAATCATGTTCACAGGGAAGATGGCTCAGAGGCAATGCAGTTGTCTTTGAAACAAGATAATGCAGAGCGGGTCGGGTTTGATACATGGTCCCGCACTTAGAGGCTGGACTTTGGCATGAAGTGCGATTTAAAATAATTATTATTATTATTATTATTATACATTTTTTAAAAAGCATGTAATTGTTTTTACAGAGCAGACATTGGTGTAATATCAAATTGCTGTGGCAATAAAATTGTGTGCTCTAAGCAGTCACCATGCACAATCAGGCACGGTTTACATCTGAAGACTTACATGCCAACAGACTGACTAAGGCATACAATTATTATAATTTAGATCAGAGGTGCAAAAGATTGAAAAGCTACAACTGAATGCAGGAATGTAGTGTTGCATCAGCTGTCGGATGCACGTGTCCTTAGAACCTATTCTCTGCCACTGCAGAGCTGGGGCTGTAGATGTCAAGAGACTGGTTACAGGGAAGGCACGTGCACATGCTATCATTTTGGCATGGAACATTCATGAAAGGGGTTCTGATTAACTTCAGAAACAGAATTTCCTTCACCGTTTTGCCCTCATCAGGTGGCATTCTGTCACACTTGCATAGCACTCTGCCCCCTCCTTCCTTCTCTCCAGTGCTGCCCTGTCTCTTTCCCCTCCTCCTTCCATTCTATGTCCCAACAGAGGTGTGTTATGTTACAAGCATTTAATCCTGCACCAAAGCCCCAGCATGGCGCTCTGGGAGCACCCGGCTCGTCTGGAATTGGGTATGTTGTGCCGCCGTGCAGTGTCTCTACTCCTTAGTGAAGGGATGACAAGGAGCAAAGTAAATCTGGTGAAATGCCAAAGACCTAGGGATGGCCTGATTTTAGGAGGGACAAGGAATGCTTTGTGATGGCTTGGGTGTGTTTGGCTGCATTCAGCCGGACCAAGGGTGGGTATTGTGGAAAGGATGGTGTGTATGGATTAAACAGATTGGCTATGTGCAGCAGTTTAGAAGAGGGACAGGCCGTTAATAACACATGGTGTTTGGCTGTGTGATGGACTTGGGGTGGGCTCCAAATGCCTAGATCAATCATGGTGACTTTTGAACCCAGGATTACATTTTTAGATTTTTCCAATGGGAAAACTCTGGCATAGTAATCCGGAGCTGCTAACCTGGGAAGCCAGATGTGGCTGTGCTAGAACGGATTGCATGAAAAGTGAAGGTAGTTGGAGAACAGAAGGGGAGGACGGGCTGCTATGGCTCTGTGGATGCGTTCTAGGTTATGGTGCTCAGAAAGAGGGAGGAATAGTGCGATACTCTGTTCATAGATTGTCTGACTGCTGCCGCTGCCAGCTTCCTGTGCTGGGGGGCTGCGTGGGTTACATGGATGTACACCATAAGGCTATGGCGCCCTTTTTTTTTCATGTATAGCGCTTTGTCACAGGAAGTTCCCCTCTAGGGACGTCATTTAGGGGTCGCAACTGTGACCCCTGATGTCTCCCTTGTTACCCCTAAAAAAACATTTTGGGGCTTTTTTCAGGTGTACACTCCTGGGCTGTGGCCAGCACTCTGTGGTTATTTGTTTCTGGAGCGGCTGGCTTTCTTGTTCAGGCCGCTTTAAAAAATAAATAAATATATGAAAGTATGGGAATAACAAATAATTTGTCTTTCTGGAATTCTATACAATAATTGCTAGACTAATTAAAGGTTTACTTCAGGCACACTTCAGGGTGTGAGTCACTGATTTAGTTTGTTCTTAAACACCTCAACTGAGCCTTTAATCCTTCTGAGCTTGATAAATGAGTACCAACACAGGTTGGGTGATATTGTGTGTATATTTGTTCTATCTAAAGTGCTTAAGTCTAAGTGCTATATAATAACACATCATTATGAATTGGCGTTGGACGTCTGCTTGCATTCACAGTAAGTTGGCAATTTATGCACTCTGATATTAAAGGAGCGGTTCGGTCAGAAAATATTAATGGCCAAAAAAGATGGCCAATAATAAAACAAATATCTAAAATGTATATTTTTTTAAGTCCCTATGGAAAGTTTCAAGCAAATGAAGCTCAAACTTTAAAATTGCAAGCACTAGGGGGCATCCATTTTGTGATTTCAGGCAGCCTCCTCAGCTCTGCCTTTGCGGCACTAAACAAGCAGCAAAAGCCCCTTACTGGGAGCTTTTGCTTACTGCAGCCTGAGCAGAGCTGAGGAGGCTGCCTTCACTTTCATTTTACGTTTTCTGTGCTCCCCAAGCTCAGGGAAGCACAGAAAACGTAAAATGAAGGCAAAAAGCCGAGGCGCACCAATTAAAAATATAACATTGTTGTATTTGTGATTGCCGTGGTTGGAAAACCACGGCAATTACAAATACAACAACGTTGTTATTCTGACAGAGGCAGCTTTCGCATGGAGTCTCCTGGACTCCCTCAGGGTTGGGGGAGTCCAATATTTTAGATATGTTTTATTATTGGCTATCTTTTTGGCCAATAATATTTCTGAACGAACTATTCCTTTAACGATACATACGGTTTTCATTGACACCATAGGACCACTGTATTTCCTAAGGCAACAGCTCCCTCTAGTGGTGACAACAGGCAAATCTATGTGAAGTGGACCACTGTAATATCCTACGGCAACAGGTCCCTCTAGCAGAGCATTCCATGCTTTCCGACAGCCTCTACTGCACATGACGACATCAGACAAACATACATCTGCCCTTTTATTATTGTTAGATGAAAACTCAACCTGAAGTAGGGGGGCACCAGATACGTACAGGAGTGGGGTAGATTCACCCCAGAAATGTTAAGCCTTTTGGCATGCCATTACATGACCACCATCTTTGGATCAGGCGTTTACAGTTCCACTTTTCTTAGGGGGGGAGGAATCCCCCTATTAGCTTGACGCTCTAACATTTATGACAACAACCCGGTTGTGGCTTAGTTCTAACCCAAGTCGAGTTATAGTGTCTTTGTTTGCCTCCAAGTCACGTTGTATCTGTGTTCATGTGCGTTCTTGTGTTCTTTGTGGATGGGCACAGAGGGACGGCCTGGACATTGCGCCTCCGCTCCTCCAAGGTGTGCCACGAAACCTACATTTCAGGGGGGGCTAACAAATTATGGGCAGCCAACTTTAGAAATGGGGCATGGCAAACTTGGAGGCTCCAACCCTTCTGTTCTACCCCAAGAGTTGTCTGGCAGGGAGCCCATATATCTTATCCCCCTTTCTACACCCGTCCCTCTCCTACCAACCACCACACCTCCCCACCCTCTAACGGCCACAATCAGCTCCTCTGTCCAGCATTACACATATATACACACTTAAACATTCACTCACTCATTTAAACATCCCATTGACCATATACTTGCGCTCATTTTACATGCACACTAAGCCCCCCATACATCATACACTCATTCGCAAACAGTCATACATACATTACATACACACACCTTGCACAGATACATACATAATGAGCACACATGCAACACCCTTTCATACTGCTAGTTTCAGAAAAGGCTTCCCTCTCCTCTCTGCCTAACAAAAAAGCAAGTGTGCACATCAGTCCCTCCCCTCGAATGTGAAAGAACACATAACATTGTTTATATGTTCTCTTGCATCCGTGGGGAGGGGGGCTGATGTGTGCATTTAATTGCACTGTAAGGCAGTGTAGTGAGAGAAGCCTTTCCTGAAACTAGCAGCTTTAAAGTTTTGCTGCGTTTGTGCACATAAATGTTTCTGCACGAACACAGTAACACTTTAAAGCCTGGTTTTAGGAAAGGCTTCTCTCAACTCTAAGCCCCGCCCCTCGTTTGGGCTAAAGCCCGGCCAGCTCAACAGCTCCTCCTTCCACGATGGGGCTTTGCACTCTCACTAGAGGTAGTTTAACTTCAGTCGTCTACACGCCGGAACTGGGTGCATCCACCTCTTCGCGGACAGTGAGGCCGGTGTCACGAAATAAACCCTCCCCTGTCACAAAGTTGCCCCACGGACTCTTTATTCTGAATTAAAGTCTATCTGGTCAATTTATTCTGGAATGGAATCCCCCGCTCCCCGAGAAATAGTTCCTCCCCCATGAAAAGAACGGAATGTCCCCAAATATTGAATTCTCCAAGTCTCTTTCCTTCCAGGCGAGGGTGTTGGAAAAGTTGAGTCAGGAAAGTGAAATCTCTGTACTCTGTACTCGGGAGTGGGCTGGGGGAGGGGGACTGTGGGAGGGGGAGGCTCTGCAGCAGACTAGAATCTCCCTCTTAAAGGAGGAACTCTGTATCAAAATAAAAGAACGAACTGGGGGGGGGGGGCACTCTGCAGCAGTCTAGAATCTCCCTCCTAAAGGGGGAACTCTGTATCAAAATAAAAGCGCGAAGGGGGGGGGGCACTCTGCAGCAGACTAGAATCTCCCTCTTAAAGGAGGAACTCTGTATCAAAATAAAAGAACGAACTGGGGGGGGGGGCACTCTGCAGCAGACTAGAATCTCCCTCCTAAAGGGGGAACTCTGAATCAAGATAAAAGCGCGAAGGGGGGGGGGCACTCTGCAGCAGACTAGAATCTCCCTCTTAAAGGAGGAACTCTGTATCAAAATAAAAGAACGAACTGGGGGGGGGGCACTCTGCAGCAGGCTAGAATCTCCCTCCTAAAGGGGGAACTCTGTATCAAAATAAAACCTGTAACTCGGGAGGGGGGGGAGGGAGGGACGACTATGCAGAAGACTAGAATCTCCCTTCTAAAGGGGGAACTCTGTATTATAATAATCAGGTTTTTGTATATATCACTAACTTGCCCGGAGGAATCAGAGCGCTGGATAACCATTGATATTATCATTTCACAGCGTGGTCTTCAATTTATTGACCTCGGAAAGATGAAAGGCTGAGTTGGCTCTGCCTGGATTCGAACCTACGTCAGCAGGCTACACTCAGATGTCAGCGGAGCTTGAACACAATGGGGGGTCACTAGCAGAGACTAGAATCTCCCTCTTTAAGGAGAAACTCTGTATCAAAATAAAAGCTCCCCCATGAAGACAGAGATTCTGGAGGCGAAAAGACTGGGGATGAGGCATAATGGAGTGCAGCCAAAGCTCCAGTTATGCCTCACGGACAGCAGATGTGCTGCGTCCCAAGTGACGCCAAGATAGGGACAGGGTTCCCCTTGCATACGCAAGAAAATCCCAAGAAAGTACACAGCAGTCGGACATGTCCGCAGCTGGTGCAGTTCTGCGCTAGTTGTTGACCCACCACACGCGTAACAGTACCATCTGTAATTGACATTATGCCCAGTCCCTCTGAGGGCCATGATGGATGGTTTCTGCAAATATGTCTAATGGTTTTCCCGTCCACACACATGGCTCTCTGATAGATCACTCAAGTTGCAGCCTTCCTTTTGCGAACAGCCTGCCAAGCGGGCTTGAATCCAGACAGCTGCTACTCATAACATTCATTTTTGAATCGCAATAAATACATGTAGTTACCTGAGCGAGGAGGTTAGGGGGGGAGGGGGTATTTAAGATGGGGCGAGAAACTATCCCCCCCCCCGCAAAGTGGGTGTTCGCAAAGGGAGAGGCAAGTGTTGACGAACATGTCCACTCTATTCTGTTGCTCACAGGAGCATCACAAGCTAGCTTGACCACCTCCTTTTAATAGTCTATTTGACAACATCTTGTGTCCCTTGTTCCCATTTTCTTTGCCCCACTCCACAAATCTCTTGCATTCTCTTCCCCCTGACTCTAGTTCTCCACGTAAGTAAAGTGGATATGGACAATTCACTCTGAAGTGTGCTGTTTCCAACCAACCTACCACATGCGCAAGCGCTATTGGAGATAATAGGAGGGAGGAAAGGGGGAGCTTGCTGATGATACTATAAGCAAACATGTCCATGCTGGCTCTGCCAATATATGCCAGTACCACCATCTACGAACATACTCATGTTGGCTTAGTCCAACATGTCAGTAGAAAATACCATGAGAGTACGAAAATATATCCAGACTGGTTGTACCAATGTAGACCATTATGGCCATGTAAGAATTCTCAACTTGCTGACTGTGCTTATTATGCCATTCAAATGTGCAGTGTCGGTGCATTCCTCTTGCCCTCATCCTAACATTCCCTTCCTGCCAAAATCAATGGCCCTCCTCTTGCCGTCCCCCCACCTTCCAGTAATACTCACACAGACAAACCGTACACACTTCCCCATATGCATTCACAGACAGACACATTCACACTCTGGCAACGGTTTACCATCAATTGTCCGAAAAACCTCAAAAAAATGCCAAAAGACCACAAGTAGTGTGGGATAAAGTTCACAAGCCAGTATGTTAAAGCTGGGGTGTACCTTCCCCATTTTTTTAGCACGGGACAAGGCAGGACTCTTGAGCACAGTACACTTCTGGGTTTCTCCAGCACAAGCTTGCAGTTCCTTTTCCCAATAACCAGCCTTCTGTGCCCAAGTCTCTTTCATGCAAAGTCTCTTGCTTTAGATGGCCTGATATGCTATAAACCACAAAACCAAAAGTTCCTTCTTTTAATCATCACGTCGGGCGATTACTCTTCTCCCTTGGATCCCCCTCAGCCGGGCTCCGATCCTTCTCTTAACTTTAGCCTCCCTTAATTAGGCTCAGACGATCAACTCACTGTGGACATCCCTTAGTCGGGTTCATGCCTGTCATCACAATGTTCACAAGTACCTCTCTATTTACCCCAATTCACAGGCATACCTCAGTCGTGTTCACGTTTGCCAATTATCACAGTTCACTTCATTTTCACGACGTGTCAAAGACCTTCGACTGTACAAGGGATTTGGCTTGACCCTTGGATGGCCACTTTGACACCTCCCCCGGCCTCCCCTATGGCCTCTTGGTGCTTGTAGTTTTCCATAATCTTAGTTCAATACCTTCTCTTTGTTCAGGAGAGGGGTACCAGCTAGAGTCCTTAGAATGAGCACCCATGTGGCACCGAACCACTCTATTTCTGGTACCAATTCTATTCACAAAAGACCTGTCTATTATCTTCTTTCTTCATATACAATGTTGCCACTACAACCTTGAGACTAACACAGTCCGGTCTACTATCAGTTTCTTCTGACTCACCGGCTGTGCTGAACTCGCTGGCGTTTCTTTTGCTGCTGGAGTCAAGGACGGTACCACGATGGCAACCGCTTCTCCCCACCCTGGCTATCAGTGCGGGAGGGTCCCGTGTACCACTGACATCCGTCACATTACTCGCCAGCTGTGATTCCTGGCCTTGCCTTTCCTTTCTCAGAGGCTTTGGACGTCTGGGTTAAAAAGGGCAAGGGTAATTCCCCCCCCCTGGTTGTCCTTTCAGATCTCCCCGCCTTTCTCCTCCTTTTGAACTTCCATCAGGAAATGGCTGTATCCTCGTGCATTCAGCCTTTCTCAAGGTGTGCTCTCGTGCTCTGCCTTTTATCCCTGTGGGGAAGGGAAAGGGCAGTTGGGTGTGTGTAGTTATCGGCAATTGCCTGATTCTGACTGACCCTTGTGTTGGGACATGTTAGGTAAACGGCTCTGGTGTTAGTCTGTTGTCTTTCACGGTGTGAGAAATTGTTTGTGTCCGAAAAGGGGGGTGGGTAGAGTTTCTAAATATCCTATGGAGTAGGGTGGGTAAAACGTGTCATAAGGAAGGGGATACCGCGTCTCACCCTTTGGTTTCCCACTTCCACTCCCCAAACACCCCCCCATACAGATGATCCTCCCGAACTGGTCCACCCCAGGAACTGGATCCAATAGCGATGGCCATGTCCTGGCCACCTGCATGACAGATCCTCTGGGATTAGTAAATGAGACACCTTCAGGTTTCTCACAATACATACTACTACACTTACCCCCTTGCGTCCTCAGCACACCGTCGCCATGCAACATGCAGTTTTTAGGCTTTCTGCTGCCATATGCCCAAATAGGTGAATGCCCCCCCCCAACTTTACTTCCTCTGCCAGACTGTGTGCCTTCACCAGATTCCACCCCATCAACAACCTCTGTATACGTTGTCCAAACTATGCCGCTTCACCCCCATTTTGTCCCCATAACATAATAGGGTTTTTAAGGGGGCGGGGATTAGAATGGTATTGTCTCCTATTAATTCAAGCATGTCCTCTTCTATGCTAGGATAGTTGAGAGTGTTTGCAGATCTCGGCTGCCCAAGATTTGGAGATGGCAGTGTGTTCTACAGTTGAGTGCACTAGAGCCGATTGTTACATCTGTCTACTTTCGGTTAGGTCCGAAAACCGTCTTTTAGAGGAAGCAATAAGAAGATAAGCTGTCTGCCAACTTGACACAAGTGAGAGAAGGTTGGAATAAGGAATTTTGGTTTCAATATTTGTTTTCTCTCACAAATTGACTGCTGTTGCTCTGTGAGAAGCACCTAGACTGGTCTGTTGTATTAATGCAACATAACTTAATTTCTACATCTGGTCTTGACAAATGGTAAAGTTTACATATGAAATATATGCAAGTGGTACAGGCACATCTTATACAAATGTTGAGTAAAAAGAACTCCTGGTTACAGTTCTGGTGTTAGCAGGGGGCAAAATGGAAATGAGGTAAGTTACCTGCTGCAGCCGATGTACCTCCAAACTATTGGTCTGGAACGCCATAAACAAATGGCAAAATCACAAGTGAAGTTTGTTTACTCTGCCTGGGCATAAACACCTCAGTAGAGTAAGGACAGTTGGAGAAGGTTCTTGGAGTCTTTGGCTGTGCATTCTCACAGTGGAATAATGGATAAGGGCGACCCTGAACATTCATGTGTGGGAAGCAACGGCATTCCTCATAGTTGCACAATGCAGGCACCTTTTCTAACAAATGAAGTGGTGCAGACTGTTTACATCATTGCTGTTCTTGCAATTGTTCAAAATGCCCAACACTCCAAGAGTTAAATTGAGCAATGGATTGGGCGTCCCAGCACAATATTACCTTTGTGGATGTGGCTTAGGCTATGAGTCTTGCCAGCTTGTGTTTAAGGTAATTAAAAATGTGTGTTACCTCCGTACAGTTGGACTGTACAATACATAGGAACATTTAGAGATTTGTAGGTAGAGATGTAGATGACCTGCTGTTGTTTGAAGTACTGTTTCACAGTAAAAGTCCTACCTTGTGTTTAGCATATAATGAATGAAAAGATTACTAAACACATCACAGTTATGCATTGTGTAGCATACTTTGTAGTTGGTTCGCCTGGTAGAACTAAGTGTGCAGCAGAATGGTGATAAACCCAACGGGGATGCCATTTGTCTGTTTAGCACATAGCAGCTTCTATTAAAGATGTCTGAATGGATATCTGTACAGGACACTGTTACAGCTGTGAAACAGTGTGCACCTTGGGCACACAGTTTCTGTTCTCGCCCTTCTATGGCTCTGGGTCTCCTTTCACAGGTTTCTTGATGCACTTGCACATTCCGATTTACTCTTTGTCATTTTAACTGCTCTATGATCTATTTCATGCTTTAATCTTTTGGGCGGCCACAGGCCTCTGAAATGTGGGGCTGGGGGCAGGGGGAGGGAATGTGACGAATCCCGAGGTATCGTCACTGCTTTAGATGGAGAAGCCCCCTCCCATGGGGCCAGGGAGGTGAGGCTGCTACCCAATAGTCTCCCTGGGGGTGTTACCCAGCGGGAGGATCTCGTGGGAGGGAGGACCCTATTGAGAGCAGTGACCACTTTGGGAGAACATAGTATCCCCTTGACCCTTCCTATTCACCATTACCGCTTCCATGAGCTATAATCGCATATTGCCACTGCCTCACCACCTCCTTCAACTTCTCCGAAGAAGCGGCCAAATGGGTCAAATCCTTCCTGAGCGACCGAACCTCCAGGGTTTTTGCCGGCTTGGAAGCAGCAGATCCTATCCCAGTTCCCTATGGGGTCCCACATGGCTCTTTCATTTCACCCACACTCTATAACATATATAACAAAGACCTGTTCGATCACCTTGACAACATCAATATCCCCTACACAAATTTCTGCCGATTAAACCGAGATCCTCCACAAACTCTCTGGCTCCTACGAGCTTGACTGTGCAAACATCAACCACATCTATAACATCATACAGGCATGGATGGCTAACCACTACTCTGCCTTAATGATAATGACCACCTGAAACACCTTGATTCTGCATACTCCTCCATCATCATCGATGGGAACAGTATCCCTGTCTCACCCCATGTCAATACGTTGGGAGTCTACCTAGACGCTGACTCAACCTGAATAAACATGTTAAAGCAATGGCCTCTTCTGCAGCATACTCAACCAAACGCCTCAATCTCTCTCGAAAATTCCTCACCCCTAGCAATTGCCTCACACTAGCCAGAGCAACCACCGGCAGCAAACTTGACTACTGCAATGCCATCCTTGCAGGAGCCTCCACCAAAAACCTTAACAAACTACAGCTCACACAGAACACCGCCCTTAGAGAAGTTTGGGGCTTCAAACACTCAGATGACATCTCCCAAATCGGGCACGATGACCATTGGCTTCCCATCAGAGCACGCATTGAATTTAAAATACTATCCACCCCTCACCGCTGCCTCTACAACACAGCCCCCCTATCTCGTGCACTGCATTTCCAAACAAAACAACCTGCAAACATTGCGCTCGACTTCATGCATCACACTCACTACCCCTAGATTCTCCAGGAAACGATCAGGGGGCTCCTGCTTCACCATCATCGCTCCCACATTTTGGAACACACTCCCAACCTCAGTCAGGAACAAACCTTCCTACCTTGCGTTCCACAAACAAGTCAAAACTGCTTTATTTAACAAATGTGCATGAGTCTAGCTGAAACCACTGCTTAACCAAAGCTCTATACTGTAACCATGTCTTACCTTTACCTTACTATGTATATAATCTAGCGCTGTGGTACCTTCGGGTCCTGGGCACGTATATCAAGTGAAATAAATAGAATAAATATATGAGAATAACTGGGACGAGGAAGAGACCACGAGGAATGATGATCACTAGCCAAAACTAGCACATGCATTCTAGTCTCCCAGATGCTCTTATTGGTCTACTGACTGTTGAAGTAGGAGAGGGAAGAGAACAATGGCGATTTCAACAATCGGTCCAGCATGTGCCGAGAACTCGGTGAGGCCCGCGCAGACACAGAGTGCAGAATGGCAGACTGTGTGCTGGAAGGCAGCACGCTTGGAGAAAAACTTGCAGAAAGCATGTGATGCAAGAGGCAGACCGGAAGGGAAGCAAGACACTCGCCAGTAACCGCAGTGGCTGGTGTGCAATAAAACTGCCAGAGAACTTCAGGGAAGGGATGGGGAAAGGATGTGGAAGACCAGGGAAGTCCCGGGAGGCCAGGAAAGCCACCAAAGCTCCTGAGAGATCAGCAAACAGCCGGAAGGTGACAGCCCAAACCCTCCGGAATGGGGGTGGCTGGTTACTGGGCTGGAGGGACCCATAGAGTGAGAGAGAGGCCCAAAGCGAAGCATAAACACATCCACTAAGGCAGAGTAACCCAGTGAAGGGGGTCTGGGACCCATACAATGAAGGCATACCCCTACCAGTAACTAAGGGGAACATAATGTGCTCTAGCACCTTGAAGTGTCTCATGTGCTAGATGGAATTACCAATAACGATTTCGGACCCAAATAACCGGACAGACTCAATGAATATGGAAAAATACTACTTAATTATTAGCATAAAACAAAGTAGGGCAATATGGTGAACAGCAAGCAATAGTTCACGCACTCGCACCCACATGTGATTATACAAAGATTTTATACCTCCATATGTGTCCTTTGTGATGTCATCCTACATGGCAAACTGTAAAACCTATTGAAGGGAGGGATTGGTTAAGGGAACATATGTACCTATACTATGTATAAGTGTTAATAACTTCATTGACTGCCTCTTATCTAGTGGGCACGCCTTGAACCACTTCTAAATACATATAATACTGATTATAGCAGAAAAATGGCAGCAGGTTGATCTTTGCAACATTGTATAGCATGTTGCTACATAGACACTCTGATTGGTTGGGATGCTTTCCCCACCTTGGACTTTCGGCCCATTAGCAGCACGTAAGCAAAAGGAAACTCAGGTGCTGAGGCTAACGTCAGACTAAGCCCCACTATCCCAATTAGTCTATCATCTCCCATCGGTCAGTCTCTAAGCTGAGGCTTTTCCTTTGCAGTTGACCTCGAAGTCTGATCTATGTTCTGGGACATTCAAGGGAGTGTAGTCACACCATTATCTTCATTTGGGCTTAATGATTAGCGCTTGTTTTTGACTTCTGAATCACGTCTGAGGAGACGACAAATGTATCTATCTCGACCTCCCTTTTACTGCTATTTGATACAATTGAGCTGTGTTGAATTACCCTTCTTGGCCTCTGGAGACTTGCTCACTCCATCTTGCATATGTGTTCTGCATCTTTAATTGACCAGTACTTGGCTCTTGCAGATGATTTCTTCTTTGTTTAATCTAAGACAAATATGTCTCATGTACATGGCTTATCCTTTTGACTCCCCTTGTGCCTTGCAATTATTCCTTGAAGTAGCATCCTTGATCCCAAGCCAATAACTCCTCTTTATTCCTCACACGAAGCTCACTCCAGCATCTCCTGACTCTGCAGCCCTAGTTTGTCTCTGAGGTAGCTTGACTGGTTTCAATACGAGTCCGGCATCCATCTTTCCATCATGGCCGCTTTAGCCACGTTATGTTTTCCTTTACAGCAAGCTTCTATATATCGCATCTACCTCGCGTTTCTGCTTATATACACTTATTAATCTGCAGGTTACTTTATCTTCTTTGCATATATAATTTATTCATATTTGATTGCATGTTTCTCTCATTAATTCCTTATTCTTTGAGTGTTTACATATCATTTCAGTGCGTCTCAGTATCTTGCCTCCATATCGTCACTCTGCCCTCGTCAGATTTCACTTATAGCTCTGATGTCCAATGGTGTGTGCAGACATCTTTCCACCCTCTCAGTGCAAGGGTACATTTGATACAGTTGTATGAGTGCATTTCGTCTCTCATACACTCAATGCTGTATTGGGATGATACCTCGAGTCCCACATAGGTTTCTTCTGCTGTTCCAGTATGACGGAGGTGAGGGGATGACGTGTCCACCTGCTCCTCCACCTTTGTGTCGGTCTCTTATTCCTAGAACCTCACAGAAATGAGTGCTTGCTTTGGAACTTCATTTGAGGGCCACCTGTGGGAGCTCTGTACTTGACTTAAGCAAAGGCATGCATTTGATATTTTAAAATGATGCATCATTTTTAACCCTTAAATTTTGGGGGTGGGGGGTGTGAGTGTCCGTGTGGTCCGTGTGTGTCCAATAAAACCAATGAGGTTTTGCATATTAAAGAGCATTTTGGGGAAGCAAAGAATGACCAAAGAGCTTTATATCTGTCATGAATGTCTGTGAGAGTTGTCTGACTGAATCACAAGATACCTAAAGCGTGCTGGGTTTGGTACATGTTTCCTTTATTTTAAACAAAAGTCACCCTAACAATAAAAGCTTTTTGGCCATCCAAAAGTTTAGCTGTCAGAGTTGAATGACTGTAATTACTCGCAGTGTTGTGGATCAGCCAATGCTGCTCCGCTAGCAATCTCCTGCCCTATGCCTGAGCCCCTCCTCTCCTCTGTTAGCTGTGTGCTGCCGCTGCACACTATTTGCGCTGTATGAGGGGTGGAAGGGCCTGCATGCCTAGGACCCACTGTTCTCTCAATAATCTTCTCTGTATCTTTTGTGTGGAGCACTTTGGGCTCTACATCCCAAAAGAAAGAAAAATATGTAGCCAAGGCAGGCAGTGCAGTCTCCCAGGCAAAGAAAGTCCCCAGCAATGCTGCCTGGGACTGTATCTGGTGAAAGATGTGTACGTTCAGAATGATAATCTAAATGTGCAGCTCTTCACCCAAAGCAAGGTGGTCGCCCCCTTTTGCCCCAACACACTAGCCACCACTGCAGCTTGCTAAGGTTAATAAACCATGGTGAAATCAAGAGCAACCACTTGGGGCAGTATTGGTGAAGTGCATCCTCAAACCCCACGCCCCCTCCTCCCCCAACCACATAACCTTATCGCCTTCATGTAAATTGCAGCTGCGGAAATGGAGTCCCATGGTCCAAAATATCTAGGGTTGTTACTTAGTCCCCTCAATATGTCCCATTTGAAGCGTCTTGGCGTACTTTTTATCGCAGTTGGCACTATACACATCTACAATAAGTAAATGCAGTAGCTGTGGGAAATTCGACCATCCGCACAGGGAGAGGGTGCTCACCTGGGCTATTTTATTTTTTCTTTATTTAAAAGAATGAATGATTGGAGATCAACGTCCAGAAAATATGTGGGGTCTTTCCCACACATTTTCCATGCTCACCGCACAGCAGAGAAATAGTCATGTACTCTGGGAGGACACGGCTTACCAGCGCCACCTTCCCCTGTCATGTGTAGCTGACACCTGATAGATGTGGGTACATTAAAAGCCTCTGGCCGTGGGCAGCTTGATTAGCATTTCAAGGCCCAATGTATTTGCATCTCCACTGGTACAGCTTGCTGGTGGTGACGAATACTGAAGAATGTTAATTAGCAGGCCTCAGGGAAGATCTGAGAAGTGACAATGGAGATCAGAGGCCAACACCCCTTTGTAATGCAATATGTCAATTTGATACTAACGCCCCTCCTTGGTATGAAAGGGCAGTGAATGTCCTGTCTGGAACCACTCCTTTCAGAGCAGGGAAGTATGTGAATTGTAGGAAGGCCAGGAGTTCCAAGAGAGAAGCAAGATCCCTCCCCTAAACATCTGCCAGGGAACAGAGGGAGATACCGGACTCGGAGGACCCGTCCAGTAGCTCCAGAACTGGTACCCAGCCAGCACACAGCATGCCCTGCTAGGTTCTGACGGCAAGCTTCCACAGTGTGAACTGGCGGAGAGTCTCTGGACAAAGGACAAGGCCATTGCCTGCTAACACCCTCCTGAGCTTTAGGCCATCCTCCTTGAAAGGACAGGAGCCCTGCGAAGAAGCTAGGAGTGCCACACAAGCATCATCCAGTGTCCTCCTTTGTAAGCACAATTTTGAGATGGTCGAGGCCTCGAACCACATCCTGCTGAATCACTGACTGTTGTCACGCCGCAGTCACCAGAGCTGTCCGAGACACCTCGACCAGCATTACAGATCCGCCAACCAGCACAAAGACAATTATTCTTGGCCCTGAGCTGCCGCTGCGCCGGACAGCCTGCAGACGTCTGTCTAGCCTTACTTACCAAACTGCCTGCTACCCACAGCTGTCTCCCGCCACACAATCTGTCTGATGGGCTGTGAAGTGCCCTCGAACCTAGTTGACGCTGTTGAGCACCAAGAACTTCTTCAGTACCAGGTACATTGTTGTTCTGCCCCCCTGGTCCTTCTGTGAAGGTCCCTAGAGACAGTTACGACCTTTACTTTACCAAATACCCTTCTGTCAGTATCCAGAGTGCATCCCTTTCCTTTGTGAAACTGTCTGTCCTCTGTGTTCCTTTACAGTGTGGTTTGTAATTGAAGTGTGCTAGAACTGTCGTTTGTAGTAATAATAAAGTAGATATGTGTACACAACCTTGACTGTACAGTCCTTTTTTATCATTGGGTAATTATTTGCACTGTTTTGCAACTAACCAACGATCCACGACCTTGCAGAGATAAGCCTGCCATTCCGTCCATGTTACCAAAATTGGACAAGGAGGTCTTATAATTCACTTGTATTCCAATCTGTTTGGATGCCTTCTGGTGTACCAGAGGTGGGGGGTTTATTGATGGTTTAGAAACCAATATTCATCACTGGTGCCCCGGAAGTTGATTCATCACAGTGGCCTCTCAGCAAGTGACTTGTCATTAACTGCAGAGCCATTGTACTTTACGAAGGCACCTGACAGGGGTCTCTCTGGTTGATAATGTTAAATATAACGGGCATTTGTCTGGTAGTGCAGCTCCATACTGGATGGAAATGTACCCAGAAGATCCTTGGCAGCCTTTCATACCTCCGTCAGGTGGATGGAACAGGAGAGGGGGCGCTCTGCCTGCCTTCCTATTCGCTAGGATTACTCTCCTACGTGTAGGTGAGGACGGACTGGGCATACCCTGCAGAACCGTAGCAGTGTTTTAGAGGACAGTGGGGGAGAGGTGTGTGTGCTCTCTGCTCTCCTACTGACTCTAATCACTCTGCTGTGTGTACGTGAGGACAAACTAGGTGAACCCAGTAGATGTCCAGATGCATGTTGGAGACACAGGCCTTGTGGGCAGTCTCGCCATGACACTCTAGTGGTTATTCCAGGGAATCAGTCTGTACAGTGCTTTAAAGGGGAAAGTGCAGGCACTCGCCAAGCTAGGATTTAAGTGGGCCGGGGCCAGACCCGTTAAGTGACCAAACTTGATCTTGTGCTGGTGCCTGCCGGGTCTCCACAGCCCATTTCATTTCAATTTATCCTGTCTGCCCGTCCACTCATGTAGTTCTCTGTTTCACTATATATGTGTCTCTCACTATCACTTTGTAGAATATTCTGTTTCTCGCCCTGCTTACCCCCACTCACACCATATTGTATTTTGACCCCCTTTTTTACTCTGTGTAAGTTTGGGCCTAGGGACTCTGGCACACAAACATCACAATCGGTGATTTGGACAAAAATCCCAGAATATTAGTGTACATTGAAGACAGTCACTTGAAATGTCATTCTGTGAGCATAATGCAGTGCCCTCTCAAATATGCCCATCAATCACAGACTGATTTTGTCCTGCTTTGGCACCAATATTGTGATGTATAAAAGTTGGCAGGCTTTTGAGAGAAAGGAGGGCCTGAAAGACAACGAATACTGTTCTAATACCTGTGCTCTGGGTAAACTAGGGTGCGGAAAAAGAAACATCCTAGATAAACTCTCACAAGCTCATTATATATATATATATATATATATTTTTTTTTTTATTTACTTGGTTATAACCAATATAAAGAAATTGATTTTTACAAGGTAAAAATGAGGATGAAGTGTCTCGTTAGTAGAATAAAATATGTCGACGTCAGTTGGTTAGGCCTCCTGACTTCCGCCTGGTTTAGTTTCAGTCTGTGGCCTTTTTTAAACCAGCGTCGAGCATCTTAACTGCCACTATAGCCCATTTTGTTTTTTCGCCTGCAATCAGTCTGCACCACGATGTAAGTTCTTCTCTGAGAGGCGAGTCGTGGAATAACGGTAGTAAGATTGCTTCACGCAAGTAGTCGGTTTTAGGACAATTCAACAGCAGGTGTCTTGCTGTTTCTACCGTTTCCAAGTTTAAACAAAGTCTGCAGGTTTTGGCTTCGGTACGGGTACGAATAGCCTGAATTTCTTGGGTTGGCATCAAGTTTAATCTTGTTCGCATGAAGAGTTTCTGCAGGGTCTTGTTTGGGAATTTGATGCAATAATTCAACGGAAGGTTCAGTTTATTTGTACTATGTGGTAATTGGCCAAGAAGTTTGTTTGCGGTTGCCAAGTTACATTTGTTAATCCAGTCTTCTTGCGCCACTTTGATTTTGATTTTTTCCGGGTTTTGTATTAGATCCTCTTGGGTGCAGGCCAGATCTTTTAGTTTTGACATGAGTTTCTTTTCCCAAGATCTCAAAGCTTTGCAGCGCCCCAGCCAAAGTTCTTCCAGGATCATTTTATAGACGGGGAGTGAGTCTGGATGAATGATTTTCCTCAATGTTCTCATTTGGCTTTGTTCTATAGAGGCTGTCAGTGATAATAAGCCAAGTTCACGTCGTATAGCTGAGATGGATGAAGATTTAGGTAGGCCCAGGACCGCTTTCCAGAGGTCACCCTCCAATTTCTGCCATATTGAGTCTTGAATATTGAGAGCCACATCAATTCCGTAAATTAAGGACGGTACCACCTTTTGTCTGTAAAACTGAATCGGCGGTATTAGGGAGAATTTTCCCTTTTTGCAGTCGATTAGTCTTGTTTGTGTGGTGAGTGTTTTTACTTTGGTTCACAGGGCAACGTAGGTTGAGTTCTCGGTTCTTAGTTCGTCGATCATTATGCCCGAGTACTTGATGTTTGTGACTGTCTCGATCTTTGCATTGTTTAAGAACCAGGTACCACCCAATCTGGATTTTGTTTCTCAGGACCAAGATTTTAGATTTCTCTGTTTTTATTTCTAAATCATTTTCAGATATGTATTTGGCCAGATTTGTCAGCTGGCGCTGAAGACCTACTTGAGTTTGGTCCATCAGAATCATATCGTCTGCATAAAGTAGCCTGGCCACTGGGATGTTTCGAACTTTAGAAGGAAATGCTCTTACTAATGGTTGCGCATACTGAAAATCGCCCAAAAAAGCGATGAACAGGGTCGGAGCTAAAGGGCAGCCTTGTTTGACTCCTCTTTCAGATTTGAAACCTTCCGATAGCATGCCTTGTCGATTTAAACGGACTTGAATGGTTGTATCTGTATGTAGGGCGATTATTGGCTCCAAGATTTCTTCTGGACAATTCCAATTGGTCAATTTGGACCATAGCCTTTGCCGACTTACTTTATCAAAGGCTTGGGATAAGTCAATGAACGCAAGGAATACTTTTGGTGCCCCATTTTCTACATTTTCCTTGATGATATTCAGGATCATGATGTTTATGCTAGTAGAAGCCGTCTTTAAAAATCCCGTTTGAAAATGGTCTGTTGATGGAGAGGTTCTTGCCCAGTTTTGGAATTTTGAAAGAAGTAGAGTTGCAAATATTTTTCCCATGATGTCTAAAAGGGCTACTGGTCGATAGTTCGCCGGGTTATCTCTGTTTCCCTTTTTGAAAATGGGTAAAATAACCGCCTCTGTCCATGTTGCAGGAATTTGTTTAGTGGTTCGGCAGTGCTCAAAAATTTTTGTTATCCAGAGGGACCATTCGAGTTGATTTTGTTTCAGGTTTATGTTGGTCAACCCGTCTGGCCCTGGCGTTCTGGACGATTTCAGTTTTTGAGATTGCTGACTTTACTTCTTCTTGGACTGCTAAGTTTATCCATGGTGTTTCCTTTTGGCGTATAGCCGCGGTGGCTGGCACGGAAATAGGGGCAAATTGAGCAGAGTAAAAGGATATCCAGGTTGACTCCGGTATAGAATTGGGGAGTTTGTCGTCATTTTGGTGGCCTTTGTTTTTTATTAGAGCCCAAAAGTCTCCTACACTTTTTGAGGATAAAGTTTTCAACATCTGTTTGCGTCTTTCTGATAAGTTCCTGCCCTCCGATGTCTTAACCAGGTTCTGTAAGCTCTAGTAGCCGAGCTCAACAGGTGTTTGAGATTTTCGTTGTTATTTGTTCTGCACACGCTGTAATTTTCTCAGCCCTCTTCGCTTTTGCACTAGTACTTCGTCATATTCGTGCTGGCCAGCTGTTACTATTGCTTTGAAGCTCTTTTGTTTTAGCCTGTGAGGTAGAAGGAGAGGAAGATAGTTCGGCCTTGTAAGGTCATCAATGCAGGTTCTCTGAACTTCGTCGTATTTCGCTGTTAAGTCTCTAATATTTGTTGCTGTAAGTTGAACCCGCATTTGGTCCGTTGCCAGTTCCACCTTGGCTGTGTAAGTCGATCTCACAACGGTTATGGATTCAAAAGTAATTGCTAGAAGGTTGTGGTCACTTTCTTTCATTTTGTGTACCTCAAAAGCACTTGGGTGAGGTAGTAAGGCATGGGATATAAAGATGTAATCGAGCGTCGCTGTTGCAGAGTCACTTTCCCATGTAGGGAAGGAAGGAAGTTGGCCCCTAACCCTTGCCACGTTATGGAAGTTTCTGGCGTCCATCAGGTTTGACCAGAGGTCTCCTCTCACGTTTGCTGCTGTAATGGGTAAAGTGTGACCGGAATAGTTGCACTTGGCGTTCAGATCGCCGCAAATGATGAGGTAGTCGGTGCACAATTCCGCTGTGAACTTATCTAATAAAACGGTAATTGTGTCACAAAATTCCTTGTTGGTGGTTCTTTGAGGGTTCCAATAAGTATTTATGATAGCAAGATTTGACTTTCGGTTTCCCTTTGCAGTTGCCTTTGGGTGACACCACTCCGTCTGAAGAGCTAGCCCTCTGTAGGTTTCAGCTATCTTTGCCTTTACGGGGATTCCAGAACCAATCCGTATTGAAATTAGAAGGCCTGACGACGGTCTGCCTAAGATGCCTTTCACCGCTGGTGATATTTCTGTGGTGTATCTGTCTAAAATTGGCTTTTCCCTCAGCCAGGTCTCTTGAAGGCATATTATGTCAAATTTTGCTAGGTCTTGTGTTTCAGGATTTAGCAGATGGTCGTGGCCCCTCGTATTCCAGGAGCACATTGAGATGGGTTGGCAGACGTCTTCAGTGAATAGTTGAGATACATAATCTGTAGGTCGTGGCTTTTTGTTGTTTCGTTGCTAATTTTGAGGGTTAGGCTTTAGCACTTTTTTTAGCCAGGACCATGGGCCTGTTGGAGCTCGTGTCTGGGATCGATTTGGCGATTCTTTGTGTTTAGAGAGAAACTCTCCTGCGTGGTTTCTGTCTGACCTAAGACGTGTTTTTTTCCAATTTTCCCCCTCTTCGGTTCTAAAATGGCGAGTTCTGCCCATCCAGACCAGTGGAGTGTGTTGAGGTCTTACCCGCTGGTAATCTCCCGTTTCTGTGTAGTGACTTCGATTTTTATTATTTTGTTGTACTTGAGTGGATCGTTTGTAATTTACACTTGATGCATTTGTCTTCTATGTTGTTGAGCCTGTTTCTGGCGGAGGTTGGGAGAGTTGCATTTCTGACAGACCAAAGCCCAGTAGTTTCAGTGCTTCGAGTGTGTCTTTAGTTGGCTCGTGGCGGGGTAGGCTCTTCACATGTAAGTATGCTTTGGCCTTTTTTTGCCTATGGTAGGGCTCAATTAAGACAAAGTCTGTAGTGGACAAGTGGGTCAGACTGGGCACTTTGGCCAGTGTGGTTAAAACTGTTTTTCTATTCAGAACTAGGAAATTCTTTCCTGCCGATAGTTGTTCCATTTTGAAAAGGCGGTTTTGTCTCATAGTATAGGCGTGTGGTGTTGTATCATCTGTTCTTTTATGATCTTGGTTGGGACACTGTTTTAGTGTGGTCTTTGTTGGTTTCCCGAGGGTTATTTTCATGATGGATCGGTTTGTCAGCATCTGTAAGTTGTTTATTACCAGGCACTTCCTCAGGGGATGGGTCTTTCACCGAATTTGTTGAGGTCGGTGTGGCTGGTTTCGGTGATGTCAAGGTCACTTTTATAAGACCCAATGTAGATGAAGAGGTAGAAGCGTTGTTTGGCCTCATAAATGAAGGATGGTTCAGAGTAGTGTGTGAATCTGTAGGTTCCTCCTGTTCCAGGTGCACTGTTAGATTCATTAAGGATGAGTCTACCATAAAATGTGGAGTAGCTGAGTATGAACTGTCCAACACAATTATTGTTTGGTTTGACTGCGGTGCTGCGTCTTTCGGTGCGTTCAGCACCTCTACTTGCGATGGCGTTATTTTTGATTGTGAAACAGGCCCTGGTTTAGTGCTGCTGAAAATTTTTGCGACTTTAGGTTCCATTTTCTTTATTTTGTTTCTCTGGATGTCGGTACACGGCTGCATTTTTTTACTGGGTTGAGCCAAGTTTCCTGTTGGGTCACGGTCTTTTTGGTGACCCCCTATCTTTAGTACTTCAGTTGCAGGAATAGTTTGAGTTGCTCTGCTGATTTGTCCCTAGTTAGATTTATCAGCCTTTTCCTGAGTGGTTAAATGTGCATTTGAGTTTGGTAATGGGAAGGGTGTAAGTGGTGGTTGCAGTCTTATTTGATCTTCTAAACGGGCCATTTTTTGCTCCCAATGACGTTCTCGCTCGGTATTTTTTTGGTTGAGTGCAGTGATGAAGCCTTTCAGGAAGATCACTTTCGAATTTGTGGTGGCTGATATTGCGAACAGGTCTTTCATCGACTCATTGAGTGATTCGTACAGCTTTACAAAGGGGAACAAGCTCACCGTGATTGCTGACATCACTGCAAACATGTCGGTGGTCTGGCTTTTTGACTCATGATCTTGATTTGGTGGAGATGCCTCAAAAGTTCTATCTTTTACAGGAGTGGAGGTGTTTCTAAGGGAATCTTTTTGATTAAGTAACAGTGATGAGTCCTGGTTGTTTGTAATCGTTTTTCGGCTTTCCTGTAAGAGCCGCGGACTTAAGATAATTTGATTTGTGTTGTTTCTTCGAGGTGCTTCATCAGGCTTAACGATCATTGGTAGGTTGCATTTATCTAGTTCCGGACAAATCGATCCTAATGGTTGAGTCACGGGTGTCTCTACGGCCACTAGAGCTGCTGCTTGTGTGGTCCCATTTGATGGATTTAACTGTAGGTGACCAGGGTTACGCAGGGCGTCCAAAACCTTTGCTGGAGGAGGATGTGGATCGTCTAAAGGTAAGATCGCTAAGTTAGCCTCCCCCATTTTCCTTTGCTTGGGGGCTGAAGGAATTTCAGCCACCGCGTCCAATAATTCTGCGTCCGAGAGCTCCGCCTCTCTCTCTCCAGTTTTCTCTTTGTCTGCCTGGCAAAGAAGTCTTTTAGCGCATGGGACATTAAGGGTTTAGGAAGTAGCATTTTCCCAGTCTCAATTTTCTTGATAGTTGCACGATGTTTCCTTTGGTGGTAATTGGCGCTCGATTGTGTACCAGATTCACGTGGTTTCTTTTGGTGCAGTGCTTTTCTTTTCAATATTGCTATAGCAATTTGTCTTTGCTGGGCATCAGGCTCTATTGGCGGTCTATTGAGGGGGGCTGATGTTTTTTTCGCTTCAGCGGGAAGTGGAGAGTGGACCCCCATTGAAATTGGAGTTGGTGGGCCTACCAGCCCCTCTGTTACTGGTGAAGTTGAAGGCGAGTATGATGATTGAACAATAGGAGCCTCTGTATAATCGCCGTCGCCAAGTGGTTTCAAAGAACAAGGTTTTACGTGCAATTCCACTTGGACGGTGTTTCTTATATTTGCACACAAAGCTAAATCGTTTTGCTGATGTACAGTTTGTGATGGTAAAGTGTAGATGTCTCGTTTTTCGTGCGCTTTTTCCACGAGTGACTCCTTGAAGTTTCAGGATTCTGTGATTTTTCCTAGACTGGGCCGCTAGGGTCAAACCGGCGGAGCCCTTCAGCACCGTCAGGAGAGATCCCACTCGCCGCCGCGGAGGCGGGCCGGTCGGAAGGTCTCTGTGATTTGTCCTGGACCGTGCCGCTGGGGTCAGACCGGCGGCACCCTTCGGCACCGTCGGGTGTGATCCCACTCGCCACAGCAGAGGCAGGCCGGTCAGAAGGACTCGTCAACAGGTTTCCTGTTAATGAACGTGAAGTTTCATGGCGCGGGTTTGTCGCCGTCCTTGAGCCACTCTCTGTGGTGCAGTCAGGTGGACTCACGCCAGAATTGCAGTGTAAAAAGGACTAGGTAATAGCAGGGGCTTGGTCGCAGACTTCGTCCATCAGAGGATCCGCTCCAGGATCGTGGGCGGGGGGCTCGGCACTACCCTCTTCATCATCTGAAAGAGACTGTGCAGCCGTCGGAAGAAGGGCGTCTGACAGGCTTGACACAGACAGCGAGGAGGAGGAGGAGGAAGTTGATAGGGGTTTAATCTCCCCCTTCCCTTTCTTGCTTTCTGCTAGGGTGGAAGATTTCCTTTACCTCTTTTGTTACGCCGCTCAAGGCACTCCAGGCGGGTGTACTGGCTGCGTAGTATACGGCCAAGGGGGGTTGATGGTAGGGGCGGTTGGGAGTGGGTTCCTCTTTGGGGTGCTAGTTTGACTAGTTCCAAAGCAGCCGGAGAGGCCATTTCGGCCGTGACGGCCGTGGACTGCCGTAGGCTGCTTCCAACTCAGGCGAGCCAACTCCGCGTGCCGCTTCGCGTTAGGTCGAGGGTTTTATCTGCTCCTCCTTTGAAAATGGCAACAACTGTAGAGAGACTGCAAACACGGCGGAGACTGCCGTAGACTGCTTCCAACTCAGGCGAGCCAACTCCGCGTGCCGCTTCGCGTTAGGTCGAGGGTTTTATCTGCTCCTCCCTCGAAAATGGCAACAACTGTAGAGAGACTGCAAACACGGCGGAGACTGCCGTAGACTGCTTCCAACTCAGGCGAACCAACTTAAGCTGATTATATAAACGGCTTTAGAAGCATATGGAACAGAAATAACGCGAATATAGCTTCATCCGGACTACAGGATCCCAGTAAAAGCCTAAAAAAGTGTGTGTTTTTAAAACTGTATTCACAGTGAAATGCAATGCATTGTAATGTCACCCGCGGCAGTCTTTATTTACCACAGCATGCAATGTAATCCGCCTCCCCCCCCCTCCTCCGCTCCCCTCTTCGCACCTTTCAAAGAACAATAGTCCTCCCCCAGGTACGCCTGGGCTATCGACCACTAGTGTCTTTCATTGTTATGGCTTCTAGGCGCAAGGCTAAACCTCACGGGAAGCATTGAAACGTCTCTGCTCTTTAAAGTTTCACAACAAAATGGTGACCGCAGAGCTGGGCGGCCTGGAAACATGGGGCGGTTTGCAATGTATTGAGTACCAGTACTCTCCTCGATCTGGGAGCTGTCCCGGCCCTCAATATAGCCAAAAATAAGACATGCGGGTACTGCGGGCTGGCTACAGCCGGCCCACTTAAAGGACTGAGTCTGTGGGAATAGACCAATCGGTGCCGTCTCCCTTGGGAGCCCTCGCAACCCTGAACACCCCTCAAACTGCAAGTTAACCATGCCTGCTCCCCTGCCTTCCCTGTTCCCTCATTCCTCCAGAGATGCACCTTGGACATGGCCCGGTTAACATCTTAAGTGGGGTGGGCACCATGTGACCCAGCAGTGTTTCTGCAAGGCCTTGCAGACCCCACTCTCCCGAGGAACCAGCGTGACTTCCGGCGAAACCGTGGGCTGCTTCCCGCTGTCCAGCAGTGCTGGATTACACCCTGCGCAGGCCCCTAGGCAGTGGAAATGTCACCCCCTCACGCCAATTTTCTCTTATGTTTTTAGTTTTCTGCGCCGCTTTATTTTGATCCGCTGTCACGGGGCCCCTATGGAGTGGGGCCCTCGGCCGGTGCCTACTTGGCCTACTGGATGATGCGGCACCGCTTTCCTGGCCTTGCAGCCGCTCTCTTGGGCAATGCACCCAGGCTGGTGCAGGGCGTTGGGCGTCGAGGCACCGGTTGCTTAAGAGCTGGTGTAACCAGGGACGCCGGGCAGGACTGGACATGAAGTCTCTTGGCTGCGCCTGAGAACAGATCGGGGACAAATCCATTAAAAAAGGTCACGCCCTTTGTGGCATTGGGCGAGGGCCTGTAATAAGCTGGAAGGGACGCCGGGAAAGGATGTACGTTTTAAGGGTCTTCGTCCAGAAGAACGGAGCACAGACCCCTAGGAAAGCGGATTCTGGTGTGATGAGACATGGGTGCGTTTGATAAAAAGCTGGAATACGACTCCGCTGAGGCCTCCATCTTCTGCACAGGCCGTTCTTGTACTAGCCGGCCATTGCCCGGAGGGCAGCGCCACTTTTCTGATTTACTGGAGGCTGGACGACCCTTTCGTAAATCGGAAAAGTGTCGGACATTTTAGAAAGGGTGGGAGTGACACGGGTGCAGACGCAGCTGAAAAACATGCAACCACCTGCCCACCCGCCCCCTCCACCCCAGGCGCCCAATCCTTCCACCCACCTCATAATGGTGGTGCTGGAAACTGAAGGGGAGAATGCAGCTTTCTAGGGATTGGCCCATGGGGGCCCAATGATGATGTGTGTGCAAAATAAGAAAAGTGGTGTGCATTGTTGCAACACCACTTTTCTTATTTGCACAACCTTCTGACGTCGTACAATATCCCAGGCGCGTTTCTAAATGACGCACCATCCTTGCCTGACGCCATAGCAACGGCCCTAGCGACTGATGCAAATCACGCGCCTGCAACGCAAGGGGATTCTCGCCCTTCATCGGCTTTTTAACATCACTTTATTGCCTCGTAAAAACACGGCTCCCTTTGAGGGGTAACATTGCAAAGTGCACAAAGCCTAACCTGATGCCCACGCCCGGGTGAAGAAGATGTGTGGAGGCCCATTTCAACATGATGGTTTGGGCCTCCCCCTGCGGAGAGCGGAAACCGTCTGAGGCCAGGGACGTCATTTCACCAGAATGCCAGGGGTAGCGGAAGTGACATCACATGACCCTTGACCTCTGACATCACTTCAAGAGATGTCATTTGACCCCACCCCGGAGTGACATCACGGGAAGCGATGGAACACAACCTTTCACCCCTTGACAAAACATGAAGTGGCATCACATAGCATTGTTCCCAAGTACACTACGAAAAATATGGTTATAATATCAATGTAATGTGATATAAATTTCATACAAGAATGGATCACCATATGTATCGTTAAGATCAGTGTGTATAGGCCAGATTACCAAATTACTTTGAATGCAAGCAGATGGCCAAGGCTAAATGATAATGTGTTCTTATGTAGCACTTATGCTTAAGTGCTTTATATAAAACAAAAATACATACAATATCACACAACCTGTGTTGGTACTCATTTATCAAGCTCGGAAGGATGAAAGGCTGAGGTGCCCTTGCCGGGATTCGAACCTGCAGATCGCAAACACATCGCAGCAGCAAGTGCTCAACCCCCTGAGCTACAGTAAAACGAGTAATTGCATGTCTGAATGGTCTCAAAGCAAATTACACTCTGTAGTGGATACCATTAAACTAGTAACTGAGATTTAACAGCAGGCCAGTTCATCTGCAGGTCTGGTGCAAAGTTGGCCACATGTCAAGCCTGCGTGGATCTACTCTTCAGGCTTCAGATGGTGGCAAAATACATACCATTGGGAGGGTTCTTAACAGTGTATTAAAGAATTTCGAGTAGCGCAGAGAAAGCAACGCTCTCATGCGGCATCCCGTACTCTGGGCACTCGTTACCTCATACATGCAAACAAACACTCTGAACATGCATGCCATGAAGATAGGAGACACATTAAAACAAAGCATTCATTGTGGCACAATGAAACCAAGGGCCACTTTATGTGCAATGGTCAAACATTTCTATACTGTACACAAGCTTTCAGGCACAAGGATGTTGTCAAGTGAGCGAGGACCCCGAGATGGAATGTCTTGTGATGATCCTAACGGAGACAACAGCAGAAAAAAACATGCTAGAACTGCAACCTGCGATAAGCAAAACACATAGGGATTATTTCAGGAGGCGTTTTATAATGGTGCAATCCCATAGGAAAACACTCTATGAATCAGGCCCATAGTGCGAAATGGATGCTTATTATTCTACTCCAAATGCTTTTTTGAAGTTTTTGTCTGCCATTGTGAATATGAGGTGTTTAAGAACGGACAAAATCAGTGACTCACCCCCTGGAGTGTGCCTGAAATAAACCTTTAATGAGTCTAGCAATTATTGTATAGAATTCCAGAAAAACAAATTATTTCTCTTTCCTATTTTGGGTCACTGCTCAAAGTGTTACACTTGTGGAACCCCCTGTTTTTTTTAAAGAAGCCTGTACAAGAAATCCAGCCACTCAAGAAACAGAGGCACATTGCCCTGGCGACAGCCAAAGAGCTTCCATTTTTTTGTAATGTTTAGGGGTAGCAAGGGACAGGTGCGACCCCCGTGGGCTGCATACATTACACTGGCAACAAAGATAACGTTTACAGCTGCCGATTATCACGAGACGGCCAACCAGCAGAAGTCTTAAACGCTAAACGCCCACTGAAGAGCTCCACACCCTTCTTTGTCACCAAGAAGCTGATGCAGAGGAGCCAGAGTTAGAAGGCAATGACGTCATACATTTTCTGTATATCCCATGGGAAGAGAAAACGCAGCATGTAATGCAAACGCTATTGCGTGTTACAAGACTGCTGACTGGCAACATGGGGGGGGCAGGTGATGGTAACCTCCCTGAGACTGGAGACCCTTTGCTTTGAAAAAGTTGCAAAGCCCCGACGCCGTCCTGTTGCTACCCTACTTCGCATCTCGTGGATGTAGCGGTGTCTCTGATATACAGGAGCTGCTCCTAAGTTTACTGTACAGCAAATGCTGGCGCAGGCCAGGCAGTCACTATCGAGTACACTTTGTTCTTTTTTCTACTCAAAGATTGTGGTTCAGGAAATTCCTGAATGAATTCCCAAAAATATGCTTAAATGCAAACTTTATAAATCCGGCAGCCCCCCCCCCCCCTCTTTGCGACATGGAAAGCATGACTGCTACGCACCACTCCTTTCATCCACCGCAGAATGGCGGTGCTGAATACTTTCTGACCAGCTCGGAATGGGCCCCCGAGAGGCGCTGGTTAAGGAACCACGTGTTCCTGGTCTGGAAACACGTCATGCCGCCACTGCTGCTCACAAGGCGGAGGGTGGGTCCGGATCCTTGCTTCCACAGCGAGCCCCAGCGGATATCTGGGAAGACCCGAGCCAAAGGCGTTTCTTTACATGAGGGGTCCTGGAGCGGGAAGGGAAGTTAGGCGCGCATGAGGAGAACTGCTTTTTGGGCGCTTCTTGTCTGGCCATTCATTTTAAGTACTCCTACATTCTGTATAGATTTGGTGCTGGTGAATTGGGGGGGGGGGGGCTGAAGAGGGGAAGGGACACTGGGTTTCTGATGTAGGTGATTGGGTGACTGTGGGCCATGCACACGGTGGACAGGTGGGTGAATAAAGGAGTGAATGGACACTGTAGATTTGGTGGAGTTAATTGGGTGATGAAAGTGGTAACATGCATTGCAAACTTGGGGGAAGTTGAGTATCTAAATGGGGAATGGCAGCTACCGTTTTTTTTGTGCAGGCGATTGGGTGACTGTGAGGAATTCGACCATCCGCACGGGGAGAGTGCGCTCGCCTGGGCTTTTTTGGAAATACAAATTAAATATGGTAGATCAACCTCCGAAAATGTGTGAGGCCATTCAACACACATTTTCCCTGCTCACTGCACAAAATACTCACATGTACTCTAGGAGGACACAGCCTATAGGCGCCATCCTCCCCTGTTCTGTTCATCTGGAATGTAACAGCCATGGGTACATCAAAGCATCCCACGAAGGGGGAAGGCACACCTTTCTCCGGCCATGGGCAGTATAGTTAAGGCTTCAGGGATCTGCCTCCCTATTGTCTCACCTGCTGGTGGCAGCGCATACTGATGAGAGTTAATTGAGGCAAGCCTGCGGAAGGGGTTTGTTCACAGAACAGACAAAAGGAAGCCCAGACTAACACCTATTGGATATGGAATGTGTCCACTTGAAGCTAGTTTCCACCCCTCTGTATAAAGAACAGTGAATGGCATGTCTGGGTCCACTATTTACCGTTGGCAACCCCTGCAGAGCTGACCCCTTTCAGAAGGAGAAGTATGTGATTTAAGGGAAGATTCGAGTATTAGAGCCCTTAACTTGGTTCCAATTTTGTGGATACCATGTGATTTAAGGGAGACAGGAAGTCTGCTCTCATCACATCAAGGGAGAACTAGGCTTTGATCAAGAGTCACAGACGCTCAGTTACCCAGAGAGACACTTTGATCTACAACAGACAGGAAGAGGGGTGGGACTTAGGAGTACATGGTGGCACCACTTACCTTTCCTGTTGCAAAGCACTCTCGTCCTGACCTTACATATAACTGAAGGTTATTGGTGGGGACCCTGGATTGGTTCCTTAATGTAGGCTTAGCCTGCACCATTCAATGGGGCTCGTTTGGCTTTAAAAGAGGGCCGAGCCCCTCCTTTAGCAGATTATCTGACGACTTTGAAAGGAGTAAGAAGAAGAATTCATTTGGACTAGAGCTGAAGGTACAGTCTACCTTACAGCTTTCACCAGTGAAGGAAGGCCAGGATTTCGAAGAGGGAAGCAAGATCCCTCTGCTAAACTTCTTCCAGGGAATAGAGTGAGATACCCGACTTGGAGGACCCGTCCAGCAGCTCCAGAACCGGTACCCAGCCAGCACACAGCATTCCCTGCTAGGTTCTGCCAGCAAGCTTCCTAGGTGGGAAGTGCCAGAGAGTCTCTGAACAAAGGACAAGGCTGTTGCCTGCAAACACTCATCTTTGGGCTGTCCGCCTTAAAGGACAACACAAGTCCTGCGAAGAAGCTAGGATGAGTGCCACAACAAGCATCAACCAGTGTCCATCTTTTAAGGACATTTTGGAGACCTCGAACCGCGACCTGCTGCACCACTGACTGTTGTCACGCTGAAGTCACTAAAGCTGTCAGACGCCTCGAACAGTGTTTCTGATCCGCCAACCAGCACAGAGACAACGATTCTTGACCCAGAGCCACAGTGTAGGGCAGCCTGTGGCCGTCCGTCCAGGCTTACTTGCCGAACTGCCTGCTTCCTGATACCTGCAGCTGTCTCCCATCTTGAACTCTGTTGCAGGAGCTACAAAGCGTCTTGGAACTGTCTCGACACTGTCGAGCATCAAGAACATCTTAAGCACCAGGTAGATTGTGGTTCTGTCCCCCTGGTCCTTCTCTGAAGGCCCCTAGTGACATTTAAGACCCCTTGGTCCCTTGGTGCTGAAACCAAATAACCTTGGACAGTGAAGACCGATTGCTTTACCAACTACCCTCTTGCCAGTATCCAGAGTGCATTCCTTTTCTTTGTGAAACTATCTGTCCTCTGTGTTCCTTTACAGGGTGTGTTGTATTTTGTAGTGTACTAGAACTGTCTGTTGTAATAATAATAAAGTAGATATTGTTATACAACCTGGACTGGGCAGTCCCTTTTATCATTGTATCATTGGGTAATAATTGTATTTTCGCTGTGTTGCAACTACTCAACGATCCACGAGCTTGGAGAGAATAGCCTGCCGTTCTGGCCACGTTACCTATACTTGGACAAGGAGGTCTTATAATTCACTTGTGTTCCAATCTGTTTGGGTACCTTCTGGTGTACTAAAGGTGTGGGGCTGGTGGATGGTTTAGAAATGTGACTGAAGCGGTAATGGCTGCTCCGGGTTCTTGGTGCAGGTGACTGGGTGGCTGAAGGGGGAATGGCTGCTACCGGGTTCTTGGTGCAGGTGACTGGGTGAAGGTAATATATTCACACTGAAGTCTTGGAGTAGGTGATTGGGTGGCTGAAGGAGGAATGTGTGTAGGCGGTGTTGTGTGATTGAAGACGGAATACACTATGCAGACCTGGTGTAGATGATTGTGTAACTGAAGGTGTGGCCGACACTGAAGACTTATGGGCAGGAGAGCAGGGGACTGATGGATGAAATGGACACGATGGACTTGATGAAATGCCAGGAAGAAGGGCTTTGACTTCCATGTTCACTGTTTAGATCATTCCGTGCCATTGACACTCTGACATAATCTTACGGGGTCTCCCAGGGCTGTGGCACGTGTAGAGATTGCCGGGTTGTTGCCATGGATGCAGGGGAGTTGCTAGGTCTGGAAAAGACCCGGGGCTAAGCTGATGTCGGAACTGTTGGGACTGGGGGCTAGCTAGTCTTTTGGCTGTAGCTCCTGAGATTCTATCCGGGGCTACAACCAAAAGATCAGGGGCTTTAGCCCCCTTAGCCCCCCCCTAGCAACGCCCCTGCATGGATGTAGACCAGTGTGTCACCAGTGACGCAATTTAAGAATCCAAAGACGCTCAACATTGGAAGAGCCGTGTGGCCAACACTGAGGCTGGGGGAGGGTGAGGATGGAAAGGGTTTTTGTGTGAGATGATAAAGGTGTTCCAAGCCTTTGCTCCACTACCACCCTGTGGGCGCTCCAAGTGTAAACCCTATGGAGCAGTCTGGTTCAAGAAGAGTCGGGCATTGTGGGGGATGTCTGACGTCACTACAATGAAACCAGGTCTAGGGTTATGCACGATTCCTCCAGATGTAAATGCGTCAGAGCAGCAGACCCCGCAAGGAGCCCCTGCGGGTGTGGGGCACGTGGTGCACGTGTCAAGTTGCCATGTCTACTTGGTGTTGGCACGAGCGTCCGCACCCTGGGAATTCCTGGAGCATTCTGTGCACGATGCAGTGTAGGGCTTTTGCAGTGTAAGGCTTTGCATAAGTCCAGTGGGCTGAGAGCGGCCAGATCCATGCTCTGCAGGGGGCCAGATGGCCGGGGCATGTCTGCGCCCACCAGGCAGCCACCTAAAGCTAAGCGCAAAGGCTGTGTGTGAGCCCTGGTGATATGTTCAATAGCACTGTTACCTGTGCAGTTTGTGACCCAGCGCTAGGCTTGCTGGCTGGAGTGAAGCGGGCCTTGAGACCGTCCAAGTTAAGGGTTTGAATAATATTGAGGCTGAGCGTGTTGAACACGGAGCGATGGCTGTGTTTGGGGGAGGGACAGCATCAAGTCTCTGTGTAGCCAGAGGTAGGAGCCGGGGAGCCAAGTCGTTCGGTGTTGCACCTGCACTTGGCGGTAGTTGGGTTGTGAAGTGGGTGGTGTGACTGGTCAAGAGTTGGTATTCCAGAGGAAGTGATGTAATATAGCGCACCTCTGCCATTTCTCAGAGGCCTATTGGTTTAGGGTTCTAAGAAATAAAACCACGGAGGTGGTTGGGTGCTAGGGAGAGGCCGGCACGCATTCTGCAGTGTTTGAGTGAAGACCCGAGGGGCCCGCATCCTGAGGTGTGCTGGATTCTGTGTGTTTTTGTGGCTGGGATACTTTGGTAGGTGCTTCATCCCTGAGGAGAGAACTCCAAGGTCCTGTTGCAGTGGGATATTAGGAGATCTACGCCCGTGAGTGGACATGTGCTAGGGCGGAAATCCGAGGTCCCCCTGTCTTGTCCATTGGGATGAGGTGTTCTTCCTGTTTTGGGTTTCGTGATCTGGTGATGTGGGGTGTCGATTGTTGCTTGGGTCTGATTGAAGAAGTAGTAGATAACGGAGCCAACCGAGTCCTTTATCCAAGTGTCCTTGATTAAGTGTGTAACCTGCCACACTGATGCTGCCCGAAGAAAGGACCCGTCTGTATTTCATCCTGGTTCTTGAGGGTGATCCTCCAGCTGAGCCTTGCCACAAAAAAGGACCCGTCTGTATTTCATCCTGGTTCTTGAGGGTGATCCTCCAGCTGAGCTTTGCCACAAAAAAGGACCAGTCTGTATTTCATCCTGGTTCTTGAGGGTGATCCTCCAGCTGAGCCTTGCCACAAAAAAGGACCAGTCTGTATTTCATCCTGGTTCTTGAGGGTGATCCTCCAGCTGAGCTTTGCCACAAAAAAGGACCAGTCTGTATTTCATCCTGGTTCTTGAGGGTGATCCTCCAGCTGAGCCTTGCCACAAAAAAGGACCAGTCTGTATTTCATCCTGGTTCTTGAGGGTGATCCTCCAGCTGAGCCTTGCCACAAAAAAAGGACCAGTCTGTATTTCATCCTGGTTCTTGAGGGTGATCCTCCAGCTGAGCTTTGCCACAAAAAAGGACCAGTCTGTATTTCATCCTGGTTCTTGAGGGTGATCCTCCAGCTGAGCCTTGCCACAAAAAAGGACCAGTCTGTATTTCATCCTGGTTCTTGAGGGTGATCCTCCAGCTGAGCCTTGCCACAAAAAAGGACCAGTCTGTATTTCATCCTGGTTCTTGAGGGTGATCCTCCAGCTGAGCCTTGCCACAAAAAAGGACCAGTCTGTATTTCATCCTGGTTCTTGAGGGTGATCCTCCAGCTGAGCTTTGCCACAAAAAAGGACCAGTCTGTATTTCATCCTGGTTCTTGAGGGTGATCCTCCAGCTGAGCCTTGCCACAAAAAAGGACCAGTCTGTATTTCATCCTGGTTCTTGAGGGTGATCCTCCAGCTGAGCCTTGCCACAAAAAAGGACCAGTCTGTATTTCATCCTGGTTCTTGAGGGTGATCCTCCAGCTGAGCTTTGCCACAAAAAACGACCAGTCTGTATTTCATCCTGGTTCTTGAGGGTGATCCTCCAGCTGAGCTTTGCCACAAAAAAGGACCAGTCTGTATTTCATCCTGGTTCTTGAGGGTGATCCTCCAGCTGAGCCTTGCCACAAAAAAGGACCAGTCTGTATTTCATCCTGGTTCTTGAGGGTGATCCTCCAGCTGAGCCTTGCCACAAAAAAGGACCAGTCTGTATTTCATCCTGGTTCTTGAGGGTGATCCTCCAGCTGAGCCTTGCCACAAAAAAGGACCAGTCTGTATTTCATCCTGGTTCTTGAGGGTGATCCTCCAGCTGAGCTTTGCCACAAAAAAGGACCAGTCTGTATTTCATCCTGGTTCTTGAGGGTGATCCTCCAGCTGAGCCTTGCCACAAAAAAGGACCAGTCTGTATTTCATCCTGGTTCTTGAGGGTGATCCTCCAGCTGAGCTTTGCCACAAAAAAGGACCAGTCTGTATTTCATCCTGGTTCTTGAGGGTGATCCTCCAGCTGAGCTTTGCCACAAAAAAGGACCAGTCTGTATTTCATCCTGGTTCTTGAGGGTGATCCTCTAGCTGAGCTTTGCCACAAAAAAGGACCAGTCTGTATTTCATCCTGGTTCTTGAGGGTGATCCTCCAGCTGAGCTTTGCCACAAAAAAGGACCAGTCTGTATTTCATCCTGGTTCTAGAGGGTGATGCTCCAGCTGAGCTTTGCCACAAAAAAGGACCAGTCTGTATTTCATCCTGGTTCTTGAGGGTGATCCTCCAGCTGAGCTTTGCCACAAAAAGGACCAGTCAGTATTTCCTCCTGGTTCTTGAGGGTGATCCTCCAGCTGAGCCTTGCCACAAAAAAGGACCAGTCTGTATTTCATCCTGGTTCTTGAGGGTGATCCTCCAGCTGAGCTTTTCCACATAAAAGGACCAGTCAGTATTTCATCCTGGTTCTTGAGGGTGATCCTCCAGCTGAGCCTTGCCACAAAAAAGGACCAGTCTGTATTTCATCCTAGTTCTTGAGGGTGATCCTGCAGCTGAGCTTTGCCACAAAAAAGGACCAGTCTGTATTTCATCCTAGTTCTTGAGGGTGTGCCACCTTTAGATGAGTGTCTGACACACTTTGCATTGGCATGTGTGCTTCAGTGCATCGCTGCTGTGGGGTGGTAAGGTGCTAGGTGGCACTCAAGCCACAATGGGCAGCAGAGTCGTCGTGACCAGCCTACAGGTGCATGGCTGAATGGAATTACATTGGCAGAATATCCTTGCAAATGAGGAGTGTGCCATGAGGTACACAGGCAAGTCACCCTGGCAGCATGGGTTAGGTTGGGTGAGCTCCTCGTTGGTGGGAAGTCCTCTGGGAGGCTTGACTTGGGGAATCTGGTATGAGGTTGCAGCAGGACCCCGCTGTCTTGCTCTCCGCCAAGGAGCCTCTTCAGGACAGGACCTCCATGACAGAAAGCCTGCCTGCCAGTGCCTGCCCTACTATGTGTGGAACGGTGGAGCTGCTTCACTGGCCCTGCTCCTTGCGGGCTAGCGATGTGGGCACGGTGTCGGTGGGATGCTACAAAGAAGGTGAAGTGGGAAGTGCACCCCGGTGCAATGAGGGGTGCAGGACTCAACGGCTGTGATTGGCAAGAACCGACCACTAGGAGGACGCTGGGGTGGTTCAGCATGCATGTGGCCAGTGCAACGCTTTCAGTCTAATATAGATGGACACACATAATATTGGCACCAGACCCCCTGAGTTCTATATCGAGTCTGTTTGATTTATCAACTGGTGGAGACCACTTTTCAACATGAACTTATCAATTGAAAGAAAAGGCACACAGCTGTACGAAACAAAATTGTGTTGAGTAGAACATACATGTTTATGCAATCATAAGCGTGTATATATAGAAAGTTGAACATTTACCAAAAGAGGATTAAAATGTTCATTGACAAAAATATATACCTGGGTGCAGGTTTATAGAAGCCATTATTATCATAGACAACGAAATCGCATCTGAAAGCAACTTTTAAAATTTCCAGATGCCATGGATTTTAAGAAGGCAGGGCGTTTACTAGTTTTGCAGGGCATGGAAGGCTATTCCACCGGGCAAAGGGGTGTGTTTGGAGGGCAAACCCACCCACTTGAACTAAATTGTATACTCCTAAAACTTTGCGCGGGCACAGTGTGTTTGCGTGTGGGTACAGTGTTTGCGTGTGGGTACAGTGTTTGCGTGTGGGTAGTGTTTTTGCGCGGGCACAGTGTTTGCGTGTGGGCACAGTGTTTGCGTGTGGGCACAGTGTTTGCGCGTGGGCACAGTGTTTGTACGCCCACAGTGTTATTTTGAACAATGGGGCAAAAAAACAGGCTGAATGCATCTTTACACTAAGTCAATTTTTTTGTTTCCAGTTGTCCTCGATGGCTTATCTCTTCTTCCTTCCTTCCGTGCTTTAGTTTGACGTCGACCGCTTCCCGTATTACACACAGGTGGGTTGGAGCGTTGGGCCGGTATCGCCGATACTGCCACGGTCCTCTTTCTGACTGTGCATCGTGATCGGGGCCGACACCCTGCCTGCTCTACGCTGCAAAGCTTCTGAACTTTGCATGATTACGTAGGCTTTAGTGCTCCTCCCTTGATCAGTATCTTGTCTTGTTGCCCTATCGCACGCTTGATTTCTGCTGCATCGGCAGGATGTTGCTCAGCCAATTCCTGAAGCAGATCAGTAGCGTTTGTAGGCTGCTTCTCCCAGCACAACTGAACTGGGCAGCCTGGATTGGAACTAGCGACAGGTGTTCTGGGCTCTGCCACTGCGCAGTAGCAGAAGGTTTGCAGCACTGATCTGTCTGGTGTGTGTACATAGCAAGTAAGGCTTTGTTGCGCTCAATGTCCTGGAGTTGTGTCTCAGAAAGCGCTCCACCCCGTCTGCTTTAGTTAGCTTCGCCTTTCTCTTAGCCTCAAGGACGTTGTGATCCTTGTTAATGGTGATGGTGTTGTTTACAATGCCAGCAAGCACTCGCACATCAGTAGGCTTCGATTTGGTTATTTTACTGTACAGTTTCACTGCATCCTCGGTCCGTCTCTGTTGCTGCCTGATGTATCCCATACGACCATGAATTATTGCCGGTTCGGCTGCCATGCCCTCTTCGTTTACCTCGACCACTCCAGCTGGTGACTCCCTGCAGAGCTTTTCTGCCTGCTTAAGTTTTCATATTGTCTTGTTGAGTCTACCTTGTCCAATCTGTTCCATGTCATTTCATCGTGGGATGTTTTTTGGCAGGGATTTTTACAGCACATTTTTTAACAAAAAACTCATCAAATGTTTTATTTTTTATTTTTGGAGGTGAGGGGGGTGCTGCCCCAAACCCCTCATCCCCTTATATTTTTTATATATTCCCGAACACCCACACCCCAAATAAATATTTTTCTAACCCTGCCTAAAAATTGTTTTTTTTTTCGTTAAAAAAACTGCCGTAAAAAACCATCCTGCGATGAAAGGACGTCATACCATCCAATCGACGTGCAGGCAGCATTAAACAGAGGTCATAGGTCAGGTTGTGGAGCCGCAGGTCCTCTGGTATGACTTTTCCCCTTGTGCCCGTTCAAGCCATCACTGCTGAAGCTTTGTTTTCCGCTCCTCAGTGGAGTGTTTGCCGTGGCCCGGCTATCGGGTTGTGTGCTTGTTCTAGGGGCCGGCAGTGCCTCTTTGGTTCACTCCGGGTACAGCCAATTGCTGGGTACGTGCCACCCCGTCTCCCCTTGATGGCTCCTCCCGTACGTTTTAGTGACGTTGTTCAGTGTTCTCCTCCCTCCACCATTCTCCTTCACGGGTGCAGTAGGGTAAAAGGTGGGTCGCCCGTATTTACATGTTCCCCATTCTCGAGCGCCATACTCGGCCAATTCTTGGAGCGCCCTGCCATTCCCTTTCGACACCGTCTGTATGTGGGATAGTGTTGTTCCCGCCACCATACCAGAGACTGCTGTGTGCTCCCGAGTCATGCGGCGAGTTGCTCTGTGAGGTTTTTAATGGCGCATTGGCTCCTCCTTTCCTTTTCTTTTCCTCCAGTACATGTGGTGGACTGCCCTTTCTCCTTTTATACTGCCTGGATCGGTAAACTTAACCGGGCGGATTACCCTTCATTCTCCAGTGCTTTTTTGGCATCTGCACTTCCTGTGGCCCTCTCTTCCTGGGCTATCTCTCTATTGTGGGTATCTTGACACTTCTGTGGCCCTCCTTTCTGGGCTTCCTTCTGTTCCCTTTTACTTTCATTTATTTATTATCATGGATCTTTTTTCCCCTTGTGTTCCAGGTCTTTTTTTTTTTTGTTGTGTTCCTCCACTGGGTCCACTGTAGTTCCTTAGTTAAGCACTTATGTCCACGGGCACTCTCTGCTGTAGTCCTCTTCGCAGCCTCCACCCACCCTGCTATGCCCCGCAGCTCTCCTTTCCATGCCACGCCACTAATTATGTGTGTACTTTTACACCCTTCTTTATCTCCTTCTGGATGCACCGCCTGCAGCCCTTCTCCCCCGTGCCGTGTGGCCCCTAACCCTGTGCCCATCTTGTGCGTCGCGGCCTCCGTGGTGTCGGCTGCTCTGCTTGCCTGGACTGGCTATTGCACTGCTGCCGCTGTGAACCGAGGTGACCAGCCTCGCCTCCGCTGCATGGCCGTCCGCCGTGTGACGTGCACTCCGCCCTCCTGCTGCAATTCCTTCTGCTCACCACCTGCTGGGAACACGCAGGATGTACCCTTCGTCGTCAGTTGTTGTGTCTGGTGTGGCACTGGAGGAAGCTATCCTTCAGGTCCCAATTTCCCGGAGGTTCCCTCACCAAACCCACAGAACCACACACAGCCTCTTCATCCGATAATCTCACTTTATTGTCCTATACAACTTCTGCCTCCCGGGCTCTACTAGCCCCTCCTCTTCCTCTGGCTCCTCACAATGCTTTTGGTGTGTTTTTGAGAAGTATGGTTCTGTAGGCCTTTTTATCTTGTTTCAGTGTTGACCTTGTCCTCTTGTCCGTCTGACTATGCTTTCCACTCGTTCCTCTGGACTACTTCCTGTTTCCTGCCTGGCTTCCGGCTGGGCTCATTCTCTTTTGTCTTTCTTCTTCCTCCTTGGTCTCATTCACTTGGAAAACTTGAATTGGTTCTTCTGGTGCCCTTGTTCTTGGTCACCCACGCTGGCGCAACGACCATTGGGCAAATGGGGCCTTAGACCCTGAAATTCTGGGTTATGTTGACTCGACCTGGTGCACCTATAGGGTTGAAACAAAGGTCCAGCAATTACAAACGTAAAGCACTTCATTGCTCGTACCGGTCTTCATGTGCATATATTTATTAGCAATTGAAATGGTGATGGATCTTAGCACTTGCAGGGGAGTGATTGGGAGGGTAAGAGGGTGGGGGGGGGGTGGGGTACAGTAGACAGCTCATTCTCCCAGCAGACCTTAAGTGTCTGGTTTCAGACGTGAAGGGGAGCGTAACTTGCTTTTAACATTGACGCTTCACCAGAAGAGTCTCTTTAGAGAAGGTAAATAAGTTAGATGCCCCCACACAAGTAAGTGTGCCCCTCCGCCCACAATCTCTGAAATGAGCCCCTCCCCAAACATTTGAAATGTTTGCTCCCTCCCTCCGAACTGTTAGTCTTTTTGCACCCATGGTCATCTAGAAGCTGTTTGCTCCCGAGTCTTGCCCTACTCAGGACCACCAAGACCCTCGCTATGTAAATTAATGGTTCTTACCTCGGGTAGTAGGCAGGGCCTCTGCCAGACATTTTGGACTGCCCGTTCAAAGAGCCTGAGGGCGTCTCTTCACCGCGTGGACCGCGTGTGACGGTGCGTGATGGTGCTAATAAGACGCACCAGGGCATGATGCGGTGCCTTCATGTCCTTTAGCAATAGCACGTGTTCTATTTCATCTTCGGCACAAGGAACACATCTCCATATAACATATTACTAATGAAAGGAAACCCAAGATGGCGGAAATTACTGGTAAGTAATACTTACAGGTTCGATAAAGTATTGGGAACACACATATCCGTCTCCAGCTCCAACACCAGCCGCCCTGCAGGGCCCGAGCATCTACCCAGCTTGGCAGCCCAGTCTCAGTAGCTCCTTCCGGTTCCGTTTCTCTACTTAACTCCACCCACTTTGGAAGCATTCGCGCTTCCTGTGAGCATTGATAAACCCTCCTTTTACTTCTCCGTAACTAGTGTATTTTATACGTGTCTAGACAATGTGTCCTTTTTACAGTTGTAGTTGCATAGAGTGCACCATTATTACCCGCACCCTTTGCCCGCTGTCTGAACAGGTGGACCTGGACCAGCCCACTCTCTTCCCTGACTGGTACGCTCCATGACCTGTGGTCCAGCAACCAAGTCTATGTCTCCATGAGCGATTGCAGAAAGCAGTGCCACCTCCGTCTCAAAGCAACATCATCGCGGGTGTTGCTACTCCACCCACTTCTCTTGCCTATTTCCTAAGAAGCTAAGGTCTGGTTCCTTGCCTCCTGCTTATGGAGACCTGCTTCCCATTCTACACCAAGTGCACATGAATGCTGGGCCTGGTTCATTATTATCTTCATTCCTAACGCACTCTTGCTGCCAGCACCCCGGGTCCCCGGATCAAAACCTGGGCTGGTAGGCTGCTAATAGCAATAATACCCGATCCAGGGAGCTAGATCACTTCGTAACGGCACCGGGGCCCATCGTTAAAGGCCCTTGCTCGCTCTGGCCTATAAAATAGCCAGATTAGGTATTATTACGATAATGAAAGCTGTATAAATTGAGTGGAGAACTGAAACGCGCACTTGTTGGAAGAAACTACTGAACGATCTAGGTAGCGACGATCTCCCAATCTGGTTGGAGTTTAGGCTCCCAGCAATTTGCTTCTGGTAGGTCCGACCAGTCGTCAGGGAATGCCTACACCTGTCCTGTACCGGATAAAGTCCCTGTAGATTTGTTTGACACAGCTGCACTTGTAGGCCCTATTTTTGACTCTGGTATTTAACACTGTTTGCCTCGGAGGCCCTATTCCCGCCTTTTGGGCTTGCATGTTGATCTACCCAAAATAGAAAAAGGGACAGAAGGCCCAGCCAGCACCCTACAGAAGGATTTCTTTGCTGGATTTAGCGTTAAAGATCTTGGTGATGGGCTATTCTAGGAAGACTAGAGTTTTTGGTCCAGAGCTCAAACATCCTGTCCCCTATTCAGCTCGGCTTCAGGCCAGGCCTGGGAACAGCAGATCAGGTCCGGAACCTTTATTTGGTAATCGCACACTCCCTATTCTTTAGGAGGAGCCCATATTTTTGGCCTTCATGGATCTGAGTACAGCGTTTGATAAGGTCATTCATGCTAGGCAGTGGAGTGTACTCGGAGCCATGAACTGCCCAGATGCTTTGGTGTACCTAATGGAAGGATTGCACCACTGTACAGTGGCCCAAGTTAGGAGTTGAGACTTTCCAGGTGGAATGTGGGGTGTGCCAAGGCTACGTCCTGGACACTCGTCTTCATACTAACGGCCTATATGAACATCTATTGCAATCCTCTTTTGACTTCCCTAGGCTGGGCAACAGGCATCCGCCTTTACTTGCCTATGCTGACAACATGGTCTTACTAGCCTGCACCCCCAGATTGTTACAGCACTTGGTCGATGACGATTCGAGCTTTATGGACACTTTAGGACTGAAAATAAATGGCCGGACATCGTCAGTCATGGTTTGCTGCGCGAGGAAGCATCCCCTAAGGTTTTTAGCTATCTCCTGCAAAGGGGAGTCAATCGCAAGAGTGAATCATTTCTACTATCTGGGGGTGAGATTTTCAGAAGATGTTGGGTCAGAGGCTCATGTTGAGAATCAGTCGCAAAGATGGAAGCAGGCAATTGGGAAGGGGGGTCCAGAGCTCTGGGCACTTTCAAAGTGAAGCTGTTAGAATTTGTGCTGAAAGTTTACCATGGCCAAGCCGCTCCAGTAGCAAGACATGGTATGGAGCTGTGGGACTTTGGTAAATTGGCTTCTATTCAAGTCTCTGAGAAATATTTTTTTTAAAGAGCATTTTTGGGGTTGCCTGGGTCTACCCCAAATTTTGCATGTCATCAAGAACTTGGCTGCCGGTTTTTGGGTGATCTGGCCATATTCTTACCGGTCAGCCATTGGCTCAGGATTTGGCGGAATACTAAAGCTTTTTCGACTCAGGAATGAGCTATTTAGTGTGAGGAGAACTCCATTTAAAAATGCCATGGCTCAGATATGTGAAAACGAGGTTGGCTGAAGCAGGGGTAGATGATCGTTTCCATAGGCCAACTCTACGGACTCCTGTGGCTTCAACGTTTGCGAGAACAAGTCTGCTCCAGTCTCTCTTGGCCACTAGAGAGTCTTAAGAGCTCATGAAGCCAGCTAACAGGACTCATTCGATAGTTACGTCGCATGGTCTTCAAAAATATCTGAGCCAGGCCAATCACCCGTCCTAGCGCTTTCCTGTCTCAAGGGCCCGTTTGAACTGCACACATCTGAGGGCTGTGACATCAATTTGATCCAAAGGGAGTGTGGACCAGTCATGTCCCCTTTGTGGGGTGTCCAAAGGACCTGGCTCACTCTTTATTATTCCATTCCCACTGATTAGGGATCAAAGATTGAAGCCCAATTTGCCGGGCCGGGGCTTTCTTTGTTATAAGCGTGCTTTGTATTATCTGTTACGGGGCAGATTCGGCTGAGGTGGGATGGGATTGGACGTTTTGACGTCCCTAAAGCATGCTTTATCATTAAAAGAACACTTATTCAATTGTCTGTTCATGATTTTACAGTTTTGTTTGATAGTTTTTAGGATGCTTATATTTGTTTAATGTTTTATGTATAATGTGATGTAATTTGTTGTGTTTTATGGTATGCAATGTTTTACTGAAATAAAGTTATTTCAAATTGAAACTGACCTGGGGAATAACCGGGCGTATCCAGGCCATTAATTCCCAACCTCATAATAGACCAATAACCAACAATGAAAAGAAAAAAGCGGTTTACTAAATGTACCCGGTTATATGCCGCCAGGAAAATTGCCACAAGTGGACATTTCTGCCCAAACGACGGTGGGCACGCAGTTCTAAATGTAAATATTATTACGCAAATTAAATTGGTTATTTATATCCGACTTCATGCTGGACTCCAGCCTCTAAGAACGGGACTGGGTATCGAACCCGTGCACCTCCACGTTGTCTTATTCCAAGATGGCACGTTGACTCTGAGCTATTCTCCCGGTCCAGGAACTTCCCTATGCACATGCATCCCTCAGCCGCACCCCACGTCAGACTACAAATACCAACGAGTTGGAGATAAAAAGTTTGAGACTTTTTAGCCTAATACCAGTGTTTTTAGCCAGCGATATCCATAGGTATTCCGGAGACCTACAGGAAGTCATCAAGGACACACAACTAGCAGAGTATTGGGAAACAAATGATTAACAGGAAATGGCCTCAGCAATTGACAACATATACTAGGGTTAAACCAACATAAGTGCTATGCAAAACTGTGACCCGAGTGAAGCAGATGGGTGGGTTGCTTCTTGGAGGCCGTCCCAAACGTCTTCATCTTTGAACCAAATGAGCACAGGCTGCAATGATGACCACACATCCTTGCATTTTTCCTTACACAATATTGCCATTGGATAATCTGTTTTCTTTGCCACCTTTGAATTGCTCGACGTATCATTCTCTAACCATTGGAGCTGTAGATGTAATGGGAAGTTGATGCAAGGGTAAGTGGGTCTACAGGAAAATAAAACTCTCCATAAAAGAATGTGCTTTCGGAAATGTACGTATCATAATGTTATTCAGGGTGGATTTGGGACTTGTGCACAGATAATAAAATCAAGAAAAATTTACAAGCCAAATTAAAAGATCATGCTGGATGGCAAAGTCTACTGGGGTAGGTTAGACATTGTTGATCACCCGCGGAGAGTCTGCTGGCTTGAGAGCAAAATGTTAAAATACTACATTTTTCATGAATGCATTGCCTTGAAGAGCTCCTCCCAAATAGGGGGGCATTAGTGCCAGAATCCCCCGTTATCCTCATAATCTGGCAAATTCTAAATGTTCAGACCAGCAAAGGATATGTAGTTCAAATATCTGATCCAGAACATTTCTGACAAATTACATGGGACCACATATTTGAACACTTGTTTTGAGATCTTTAAGTCTCGAGGTCACTGCAGATTTTATATGTCCTTGTTGTACAGTCACTCAAATCATTACCCAAGAAATTGGAGGTGCATGAATTTCAAAATCTAAATGACAAATGCTGTTAGGGAGCATTTTCGGTCTGGTGAAAAATGTTAGATTTCCCAGCATGCGTGTCCTCCAATATGCGTGTTTTGTGAATCCTGCATGTATGAAGCTCCTCATTCCCTTCCCGATAAAGAAAAAGAAACGTCTAAAGTTATCTTCCTATTGATAGTCTGGCAAATATCATCTGGGATGGAATCCTACGCTCACCCCATCATTTACAAAGTAAGCATGGACCACGCGGATCGTGAGAGTGGGTCAAACAAATTGGCAATACAATTAAAAAAAGCCTTTTGACCGCAGCTTTTTAGTAGGAACTAAAATCTACATTCAAAACCATTAACCTACATTTGGGAGATCTTCCATTCCACAGGGAGATTACCGGGCCAGAAGAGGCCACTGTCTTCGTGGATTTTTTAATGTAAATGAATCTTTCCATAATCCCAAAAAGAGAATTGGAAAAAGAGGTTAGGGAAATTGAACAATTCCATGAATCCTAGTACATACACGTGCTAAATAGCTGAATATTAACAGGCCGATTCATGGAATAATTAGCGCGGCGCAAGTGGGCAAAAATGTGCGAATCGCAGTGGAATAGCGAAAATCGCAGTGCAAGTGCGAAAATCGCACGAAAAGCAGCGCACGTCGATTCATGGAAGGCCGTGCGCGAGAAAACCAGCGGATGTGCGATTAAAAAAGTGCGCCGCGCACGGTGGCGCACAGGCCATCTAACAGCGTGCGCCAGGTCACAGCGAAAATCGCACAGGCCACAGCGAAATTCGCACATAGCGCGGCGCACGCAACAAAAGTAGGCGGAACACGGGCGTAACACTCGGAATGGGGAACAACTTGCAAAAACGTGGGCGTCACGGGGGAAGTACAGGGCACAAGTGCGCGGAACGCCCACACGCTCGCCTACAACACGTATTCATGGAATAGAATAGGGCAAAAAAGCGCATGCTCAAACCAGCGCACAGGCACAAACACGACCGCCACAAGAAAGCAGGCGGTAGCGTCTCTGCGGCTGTAAGAAATGTGCGCCAAAAGGTGCGCCAACAAATAGCACCTATATACTGCCATGATGAATGTCCTATACTGTGGCCCTCCAGGACAAATGACGTGCAAAAAGGTACCCACAAACACAGACACCCGCTGACAAAAAATACGTGTGCTTGTATACCGGGGTGCACGGGAAGTCTCACACGCGATTTCAGCAGGGTACAACTTCACGCGATCGGGCCTGGGGGAGCGGGCTACGTGTATTACAGGGGTTCGCGTGAAGTTTCTCACGCGATCGGGCCTGGGGGAGCGGGCTACGTGTATTTCAGGGGTTCGCGTGAAGTTTTTCACGCGATTAGCCAGGGTACGTGTATTTCAGGGGTGCGCGGTAAGTTCCACACGCGAATAGCCTGGGCGCGTGTATTTCAGGGGTGCACGGGAAGTTCCACACGCGATTCCATCAGGGTACGTGTATTTCAGGGGTGTGCGGGAAGTTCCACACGCGAATAGCCTGGGCGCGTGTATTTCAGGGGTGCGCGGTAAGTTCCACACGCGAATAGCCTGGGCGCGTGTATTTCAGGGGTGCGCGGGAAGTTCCACACGCGAATAGCCTGGGCGCGTGTATTTCAGGGGTGCGCGGGAATTTCCACACGCGAATAGCCTGGGCGCGTGTATTTCAGGGGTGCGCGGGAATTTCCAAACGCGAATAGCCTGGGCGCGTGTATTTCAGGGGTGCGCGGGAAGTCCCACACGCGATTACAGCAGGGTACGTGTATTTCAGGGGTGCGCGGGAAGTTCCACACGCGAATAGCCTGGGCGTGTGTATTTCAGGGGTGCACGGGAATTATCACACGCGATTTGGCTTGGTACGTGTATTACAGGGGTGCGTGGGAAGTTACACACGCGATTAGGCTGGGTGGGTCCTCACAGGTGTTCCCTGTACACCCTCCACGGCCCCTGCAGGCAGCCCACAAAACAGGGGACTACCCTGCACACCTGCTCATGTCTCCCACCACCCCCACCCCCCCAGTCACCAGGGCCACCCTCCACCAGGCCCCCACTCATGTCTCCCCCCACCCCCCAGTCACCAGGGGCAGCCTCCACCAGGCCCCCACTCATCTCCCACCACCCCCACCCCCCAGTCACCAGGGGCAGCCTCCACCAGGCACCCACTCATGTCTCCCACCACCCCCACCCCCCAGTCACCAGGGGCACCCTCCACCAGGCCCCCACTCATGTCTCCCACCACCCCCACCCCCCAGCAGTGCAGGGGCACCCTCCACCAGGCCCCCACTCATGTCCCCTATCACCGCCACCCCCCCAGTCGCCAGGGGCACCCTCCACCAGGCCCCCACTCATGTCTCCCACCACCCCCACCCCCCAGTGACCAGGGGCAGCCTCCACCAGGCCCCCACTCATGTCTCCCACCCCCCCACCCCCCCAGTCACCAGGGGCACCCTCCACCAGGCCCCCACTCATGTCTCCCACCACCCCCACCCCCCAGCAGTGCAGGGGCACCCTCCACCAGACCCCCACTCATGTCCCCTATCACCGCCACCCCCCCGCCACCAGGGGCACCCTCCACCAGGCCCCCACCCATGTCCCCCTGCCCCCAGGTCCTGACGATACACAATCATGGCAGTAATGGGCAGCATACCCAGCACAAACACCCAGGCAAGGATTGCATCCACCCACATAGTGAATGCAATTACATGACACAACCCCAATGGCAAGTATGTAAATGAACACATGTCCGTCACACACACATACACAATGGCTGCAAGTGAATGTCAAAACCCATATCATGACATGTATGAAACCAAAGACAAAATAACACAAGTGGAAGTAAAAATAAAAAATGTATTAAAGATTAAAAATAAGTAAACAAATCAAACATACAACTATGTGGATAACAAAATAAATGGTCCATGTTGGAGAACAAAAGTAAAAATCAAAAAACGAAAAAGGAATACAAAAACAAATGTTGACCAAACCAATATCAAGTAGAAGCAAAAGAATGAAAAACCATTTCCACATGGTGAACACAATAATGAAAAAAATAAAATGTTCCTTCAAAAAACAAACTAAATACAGGAATGTACCAGGGTCCATGAGCCCAACACCATAAAGGAAACCTACTACTACCTAATGAAAAAAATATATACAAAAAAGTGGCCATTGTCCGAGCGGTCCAAAATAATAAAAAGAAATAAAGGAAACCTAACACTAACTAACTATATAACTATATACAAAGGCAGCGGGCAAGTCCTGCGGCTCACTTGTTGATGTTGCTGGCCAGGGCATCATCGAACTCCATGTCGATGTCCTGGAGGCGGGACTCTGTCCTGGCCCCGAGGTCTCGCAGGGATAACCCCATGTTCAGCTCAAACTCCCTGCGAGCTTCCTCGAGGCACTCAGCCCGCCTCAACGCCCGACGCATGGAGAACTCCGCCCTGACCATGGCGAGCCGCTCCTCTTCCGCCCGCTGCCGCTCCGCACCTATCCGCTGGACCAACTGCTCCCACACGGAAGACACCACCATCCCAGGGTTGCCCTGCCCTCCGGCCGAAGCCTGCCCCTCTGATCTTGATGGCCCCGAGCCATGATGCCTCCCACGTCGAGCCCGCTGCTGCCTCCGACGCCACTGCCTCTGCCAGCACGACGGCATCCAGGCTGATGGAAACCACCGACGCCGTCGTGCACGTGCCCTGCCTGATGATGCTGTCACATCTTCCACCTGCTGGGGTCCAGTTGCTGTGTTGTCCACCCCTGCTGGACCTCCGACTCCCAACTGTGGCAGGGATGGGATCCCCACCGAGCTGGCTGCATTGGTCGGGGCAGGTCCACAGGGGGCCCTGGTGGCATCTGGGCTGGAAGACGGCAAGGAGAACGACTGGTGGATAGCCTGCACAGAGGAGGAGAGTGCCGCCACATTGGCCAACACATGCAGGAAACCCCCGAACATGGCCGATCCCAATTGGGCCACGTCGGCACGGTGCACTTCGTGATGATGTGCGTGCTCCTCCCGGGAAGCACGCACGGCATCACGAATCACAGCCGTGCGCATCGCGACCCCAATCAGGACCTTCTCCGCACGGCCAGGGGTTCCCAAGTCCGCAGGTGGAGGGGAGTCAGGTGACATGGACATCCCCTCTACCTGCGGACGGGCCTGGGACGGGGCTTCCCTGCTGGTGCATGGTGGTGCACTCACAGGGTCAGGGACAGCGACATGCACAGGCCCCTCCACGGTGACCTGTGCTGCCTCCTGCCCCTGGCCCTGGACTGCACCACTTGCACCAGCAGGGATGCCCCCACCAGGCCCCATGTGTGCCCCAGTGGCGGCCTCCTCCTCCTCTGTGCAAACCACCAACCTGGATGGCTCCTCACCGTCTCCCACCGTAGCAGGCCCCTGTGGGGGCTCACCCACCCCTTCCGCTGCAGCCGTGGGGGCATCCCCGCCGCCTTGCTCCACAGCGCCGTCTCCGCCCTCTTCTTCACTAGCCGCTGCTTAGAGGGAGACAAAGAACACAAGCATCAGGGCACTGTACAATGGTCCCCTAGACAGGAAGCAATAGCAGATGAGCACCACTGTCAAAGTACACTTCCATCATGTCCCTCCACAACACATGGGTCAGTCCAGGCAAAACACACACAGTAACAGGCATGGTGCATGCCATGGACATTTCCATGCATGTCCAATGGACTCTTGAAACATTCAATGATATGTAACTCACATGCATCATGGCTCATGCCCATCACATGCACACACTTCACCTCAGTCACATCCATCTGGCCCCAAACACACCAAACACAGCGGATACAAGGGTAATTTGGCTGCTTCACTGAATCTGTGCATTGTCACACACATGTGTCATGCATCCATGGCATGCACAAGTCACAGACACGCAGGTCAGGCACACAGACATGGCTACCATATATGTACCTGGCATCAGCACCCATCCCTCACCCCCACCCATGTCCAGGTACAGAGACTGGCATGCTCTCATGTTCAAAATCTGCATAGGGCTCCCCATGCGGCATTTGAACACATGCAACAACCATGTGGGTCACACATCACTGGTCGCACATGCATTACCATGATGTCCCTGCACACATACATGGCCTATGGCACACATACAGGCAAGTATCATAGAACCAGCACACCGCAACATGCCCTGTCTCACACAGTAATGCTTGGACACTTACCGCTCAACTCCAGACGGGCCTCCCTCTCAAGGATCTGGGCGTGGAGCGCTGGGCGTACGCATTCCAGGACCCTCATCTGGATGGAACTCATGCGGCCCCGGCCCCCCTCCACGAGGCGCCGGGCCTTCACAAGGGTCCTGGACCTCAAGTCCTCCCAGCGCTTCTTGATCTTCAGGACGTCGCGGGTTGCCACCCCCTCCGCGTTGATGGCAACCACACAGTCGGCCCAGATCCTCTGCCGTCCTTCCTTGCTGGCGCGGGACGATCCAAAGAGGGCATCATACTGCCCCAGGACATGCTCCACCAGGACACCAACTTCGGTGGCAGTGAAGCTGGTGCCCCTCTGCCCCTCTGGCCTGGGGTTGCCACTGGTGCCAGATGTGGAAGTGCCCGACATGGCAACCCCAGAGGCAGGTGTGGGTGGGCAACTGGGTCCTGGGGCTGGGCTGTGGAGCGATGTAATCCCAGTCGGGAGTCTTCAGTTCCAGCAGGGGTGGACACAGCAACTGGACCCCTGCAGATGGCTGATGTGCAGGCACCAAATGGCAGGGCACGGTGGCAGCAGGCAGGCAGGCAGGCAGGCAGCAGCAGATGGCACGTGGGAGGCTGCTCGGGGCACTGGGGGGAAGTAACTCGGCCTTCTGGGCAGGAGCGTGGTCTTCCGTGTGTTTTTCGCGTGGCCAGCTTGATACGGAGTGATTTGGCACGTGAAAATCCTGCACGTCAGCGTGAAATCCGAGGAAAGGCCCTTAGCGCGTAAGCGCGTCAGCACGCATACGCGATTCTATTGGACCAGAGTCCCTCAGCGCGTAAGCGCGTCTGTGACGTGACCCGCACGGGTGTTCCCCACTCAGCACGTGATGACGGGGCACACGTGGAAATACTGCACGTCAGAGTGTCATCGCGTGTAATTGGACAAAAGTGCGCGTACACGCGATTGGCCTATGTACGTGTATTTAATGGGTGCGCGGGCACTTACACACGCAAGTACGTCAGCGAACCTGTATCCCGTGGTGCGTGTGAATTTCCACACGCTATTGGACTGGGAACTGGATTCCAGGGGTGCGCGGGTCACACGCTGTATCCCGTGGTGCGTGTGAATTTCCACACGCTATTGGACTGGGAACTGGATTCCAGGGGTGCGCGGGTCACACGCTGTATCCCGTGGTGCGTGTGAATTTCCACACGCTATTGGACTGGGAACTGGATTCCAGGGGTGCGCGGGTCGCACACTCGCCTAGAACACGCGCAAAGCATAAATTTGCGGACTTTAACAATAACAAGCTCAGACGCCAGGATGAACATACCGTTCCTAGCAGCAGTGGCAGTGGGCTACCAAAGGAGGGGGAGGAGGAGGATAGTCAGGGCCAGAATATTCACACCCAGAACCAGCCTTTTCGGGATGCCTGATGACCAGGTGTATGGGAGGTACAGGTTTCCACCACACATTATACTGGACCTGGTGAGTGAGTGGGAGGATGACCTCACATCACCCACCCTGTGCTCCCAAGCACTCAGCCCCCTGGAGAAGGTCCTCAATGTACTGCACTTCTTAGCCACTGGATCATTTCAGCGGACAAGTGCCATAGTGGGTGGGGTGTCACAGGCCACCCAGTCACGCTGCCTACACCAGGTCTTGAACATCATCACTGCACGCCCATCAGTCCGCAGGCACATATACCTGCCCAGAACACCTGCAGAAAGGCATACTGCCGCCCTGGATTTTTACGCTGTGGCACGATTCCCCAAAGTGCTAGGTGCCATCGACTGCACCCATGTGGCTCTACGTCCCCCCAGGGCATCTGAGCACATCTATAGGAACCGCAAGCACTGGCATTCCATCAACGTGCAGGTAGCATGTAATGCCAAGGGAATCATCACCTCAGTATATGCCAACTATCCCGGCTCCACCCACGACAGCTTCATTTACCGAATGTCCACCCTAAGCCGGGACCTAGAAGCTGGGCGGCATGGCGATACATGGCTGCTTGGTGAGTATGTATGCCACTGCACATGCATGCATGTTGGATACTGAGCAAGGTCACAACCCCACCAATGATACCAATCACCACCTCCACAGGGGACAGTGCCTACCCTCTCAGCCCCCACATGATGACGCCAATTCGGAACCCCACCACGCCACCCCAGGTAAGATATAACACAGCCCACATTACAACCAGGGGCATAGTGGAGCGCACATTCGGAGTGCTAAAGTCACGCTTTCGCTCCCTTGACCGTTCTGGCGGGCAGCTGTTATACGCTCCCCCAGTAGTGTGCAGGATCATAGTGGCAGCATGTGTCCTGCACAACGTTGCAACACGCCGGGGCCTGGCCGTGGACATGGTGGTGGCCCCACATCCCCAACCACATGCACAGCCGCTGCGCATGGGAGGGGAAAGGGCACGGGGGGAGGCAGCCCGTACACAGCTAGTGGCTAATTACTTCACATAGAAATCACACCCCTGTGGAGTGCACACTGCCCTGGCACATTCCATATGACAATCAATGATGACTCAACCTGACACTGATCCTGAATGTCTGGAGAATGAACCGTGAATACCATATCGGCCTGAGATTGTTCACCTGGAAGTGTCACAATGTGTGCATCCCTACCCACACAGACACCACCAATGCAGTTTTGTGAAGTTACACATTGAAGCAGCTAAAATTAATACCCACTTGCAAAATGCAACAAGAGGACAGTGCCATGTCAGCCAACCCAACCCCAGCACTGCCACACGACACGCCGTGCCATGCTAATTGCAGGTAAACAAAGTAATCCCCACAACATGACATCAGTCTCACTATGTACAGTGTCCCTATTAGAAACCTGCAACACCTGAAATGCTCACAGCAATGCCGGACCAACAACATACTTGAGCACGTACTACCATTAACATGACATCACAAATGTTACATATTAGTAGTCTCACCACCTGGAAATGCCTGCACTCCCACCACTACCAACTGTGCAGTGTTGGCGCCATGTAGAGTTGTAGGTGCACTGCTGCCAACATGGACCCCATCTCCAGACTAGAGGTCCTTGTCTGGACATGAGGAAGGGACCTGCAAATTGGGAGGTAGACACAGAAGAAGAGTTACACATCAATGCAACATGCAGTGTACAACACAACAGCAATATGCACTAGGAATGTATACACAGTATTGACTACAGACTGCCCACACAGCTCATGGGAGTCCAACGTCACTGTGTAATTCACTGTCACTTGGGCACACCCTTTGCAAGCCCATGGAAACGGGAAGCAGGAGGGGTGTGTGTGACTCAAACCCAAGCATCTGAACCAAATACATTACAAGCCTGCATGTGCCCAGCCACAATGCAGCGTATGCCCACAGGAACCACGGAAGCCAACAGATCGTCCCAAAAAAATTGGGAATAAAAGAAATCAAAATAAAAATAAGAAACAATCAAAAATGGCCATTGATGGGCCCGGGGGGGTTGGGGAGGCCACCCAGGAGGTCTGAGGACAGGATGCACACCATAACCCACCTGCGTGGATCCTGGGAAGATAAAACACCTCCATGGGCTCATGGCCCACACGGCTACCCTATTGTGGGAGTATCACTGCTGTCGCTATTATCACCCTGTGCAGCTGCATCCGGAGGTGGTTGCACTATGGGAGGCAGCCCACGCAAGGCCCTAGTCTGCTCCTCTATGGCTGCAAGCAAGCGGGTGTGGTAGGTCTGGTTCTGGAGGATGAGTGTGCGGAGGTCCCCATGCAACAACTCACGGGATGCCCGGACCTCCGCCCTCGTTGCCTGCATCTCAGCTGAGAGCGTACGGGTGAGACTCTCCAGCTGCTGTTCTGTCCTTTGGTGTGTTGAAGCCTCAAGCTCAACAAGAGTCGTCCTGAGGTGAAGGAGCTCCTGCCTCAGGGCTTCCCTGTGGCCCTGGGACTCAATGGAGATGGCCTCCTGCAGAGTCGCCAGTGCCGCCCGCCTGTCCCTGTTGGACCCCAACATGTCCTCCCTGTGTGACTGGCAGATGGAGTCGGTTGCCTGCTCTAGTCGCTCAATCAGCCTTTCTGGGGGGACAATGGAAGTGGCCACCCTATCCATGGCCTGAGCCATCATCTCGGATGATGCAGCCTGTTGGGTTGCCATACCGTAAATGGATTGCTCCCATGCGGTATTGCCGGGTGGCGTACGGCCACCACATCGGCGGGCACCACACCTGTCTGGGGCAAGGCGAACTGCGCCTTGCTGTGCCGGCACTGCCTGAGGCTGCAGGACTGCATTCCCCCTCTGATCTGCTGGCCCAGGAACAGGATCAGATGTCGCGGAGTGTGACCCTGCATCCGTAACCACCGAAGGCGTAGCTGCCAACACTGACATCCCCATGGAGGGTTCTGACCCTGGTGCAGGTGGGTGAGACAGAACAGAATCCCTCCCTGGAACACTCACCTGCGACGGCACGTAGGTCTCATCCGAATCAACACCTGAGTACAGCTCGGGGGAGGTGCAGCCAGAGACACCCCTTGAGAGCACGACCTGCAGCACTTGTGGGTTCTCCCCCACCACCACACCACGTCCCTCACTGGTGGTTGGTCGGCCCTCGGACCCCTCCTGGGTCTGCACCATCTCCATAACCCCAGCAGTATCAGGTGCGTCTTCCCCTGCAAAGACATGAAAACAAAGAAATGGAAACAGGCATTAGCACCATGGCACACAATGAGGGCTGAGAAGCAAGAGAACCAGTACTTGATTGACACATGTCCCACATGACTAAAACCCTCCCATGCATGCACCCTCACTGCGTATGAAGTGCAGGCAAATGGCACACACTGATGACACCAAGATGGAAGATGAACACATTTTCTGCATGCTGCCTGGCAGTGGCATCACACATTGGCCTGTGATTGCCAGGTGAAACACACATGCCATCACACAGATGGCATGTACCATTGCTATTGAGTGAAGATGGAGAGGAGGGCAGCACCTATTCATTCAGTCCAGTTCCCGCATTTAATCGCTTTTCTAATTCTAACAGGTCAGATTTTTCACCTGGAGCTGCCAGTCTGAAATGGTCCAATTGCACAGGGACATGTGTGTACAAATGATATCCAGGTAACAAAGTCACTCCACTTTACCATACCCATGTCAGACATGTGACTAGTGGACAGCGACATGCCTAGTGAAAGTGGTGGAATGCAAACAAACTGACTGAATGAACAGTGAAAAATAAGCAAATATGTTGTGGCAAGGTGACACTTCAAGGGCAACTGGCGTGCAGTTGGGCTAGATGTCTACTGTTGGCAGAAGGGATACTGCTATGGCCAAATGCAGCTGCGCAGGAAGGATTGCATGAAGCACATGGCTGACCCATACGACTCAGGCGCACACACTCTCACCTGGCACACAAACAGAAGCCCTCACACACACACCATGCACATGGATGACACACACATGCATGTGCACTCACCGGACAATGCCTCGTAATCGGCCAGATCTCCCACGCCTTGGATCTGTTCCTCCGTGACGTAGGTCCCAGCGACTGACTCATGTGGAGTGAGTTCCATGTCTACTACTGGAGACCCACCTCCAGTCACTAGAGTTGCGGCATGACTTGAGGCCAGCTTACTCTTTGCCCTGCGCTTTAGGTCATTCCAGCGCTTATAGCAATCATTGGCTGTGCGCCTCACGATTCCAAGGGCACTTACGATGTCCGCAACGGTCTGCCAGTGTGCCTGGCGTTGTGCAGGTGTGGTCTTGGATCCTGCAACAATGACCATCTCGTTGTCATGTCCGGACACATACTCGACAAGTGCATTCAGTTCGTCATCCGTGAAGCTGGGCTTCCTGGATGGGCCGAACTGTGTAGCCGTGTCTGGGGCATCAGCCAGTGCCGGACGAGCACTCTTCCTCTTCCGCTTGGAAGGTGTTGGTGATCCTGAGTGTCCTGCGCCGCTCTGGACACTAGGGGCAGGAGCCCTGGTGGACTCTGTATCAGGAGTGTGGGATTGCACACTCAGCATGGTAGTTGGTGCAGGCATTGGCTCTAGTGTGATGGTGTCAGGGGGAATGTCAGCAGCATGGACTAGGACCGACACTGTCCTGGCTGGGTGTGTGAGGGCTGGGGTGGATGGAGCCGCAGCTGCCTCTGCAGCCTCTCCGCCCTGCCTCCTTGGTGCAGCAGATGAACTTGCTGGCCCAGATGCACGTGGCATGGTGACATCAACGTGCACCAGCGCACGTGTCATAGGCCTGCTGACCTGGAAGTCAGCCATGGAGTCAGCCAGATCTGGTGCCACAATGGGCTGGTCCAACAAGGGCTGAGCATGGATGGTGTCAGCCACATCAGCCTCAACGGGAGGGGGGGGGGGGATTATGGGTGCCCTTGACTGGTCCTCCACACATGGGGGGACAGGCTCACCCTGCAAGTAACGACCACGTCCCCTACCGGATCCACCACGGCCACCACTTGTGGCTCTTCCACCTTTGCCACCCTTACGGAATCCTCGCCTCCCAGCCATGGCACTGACAAGGAAGTGGTGTTCTACGCGTACCTTTTATACAGGCCCACACGTCCAGCGTCACTTACACGGCGTGTACGCGCTAGGGCCATTTCCACCAATTACACGCTTTGTCACTTCTGCGTGTAGGGACATTTCCTCCAATTACACGCTTTGTCACTTCTACGTGTAGGGCCATTTCCACCAATTACACGCTTTGTCACTTCTGCGTGTAGGGCCATTTCCACCAATCACACGCGATGAGACTCTGACGTGCAGTCTTTCCACGTGTGCTCTGTCATCACGTGCTGTGTGGGAAACACCCGTGCGGGTCACGTCACAGACGCGCTTACGCGCTGAGGGCCTTTGGTCCAATAGAATCGCGTATGCGTGCTGACGCGCTTACGCGCTAAGGGCCTTTCCTCGATTTTCACGCTGACGTGCAGGATTTTCACGTGCCAAATCACTCCGTACCAAGCTGGCCACGCGTAAGCACACGGAAGACCACGCTCCTGCCCAGAAGGCCGAACTACTGCCCCCCCAGAGCCCCGAGCACGCTCCCACCTACCATCTGCTGCTGCCTGACTGCCTGCTGCCCACGTGCACTGCCATTTGCTGCCTGCACATCAGCCAGGGGTGCTGTTGCTGTGACCACCCCTGCTGGAACCGAAGACTCCCGACTGGAATTACATCGCTCCACAGCCCAGCCCCAGGACCCAGTTGCCCACCCACTCCTGCCTCTGGGGTTGTCATGTCGGGGCAAACACCCCCCACTGACAACCCCCGGCCAGAGAGGCAGAGGGGCACCAGCTTCAGTGCCACCGAAGTTGGTGTCCTGGTGGAGCAAGTCCTGGGGCAGTATGATGCCCTCTTCGGAAGTTCCCGCGCCGACAAGGAAGGACGGACTCGGATCTGGACTGACATCGTGACTGCCATCAACGCGGAGGGGGTGGCAGTCCGGGACTTACAACATGTCAGGAAGCGCTGGGAGGACTTCAGGTCCAGGACCCTGAACAAGGCCCGGCGCCTCTTGAAGGCAGCGGATGCCAAGGGGCGCCGGGGCCACTTGTCGGAAGAACAGATGGGGGTCCTGGAACGCATATCCTCAGCGCTCCACGTCCAGGTCCTGGAGAAGCAGACCCGTCTTGAGTCGAGCGGTGAGTGTACATGCATCCTGATTGTGAGCAGTGCGTGTGGTGATTATTCGGTATTGTGCAGGTTGCACATCTGTTTGTATGGGGTCGAGTATGGGTGGGGGTGTACATGGCCGTGGGGCTGACACATGCGAGGGCTGTAATGTGTGAGACATGGATGGTGCTTGTGTGTGTAGGCTTGCATGGCAAATGCAGTTGTGCGTGCACACATGTTTGTATGTATGTGTATGTAAGTAGACATGTCCGTGATGTCACGCATGTATGTTGTTTTGGGCTGCATGTATGAGCACTGTGTACATGTGCATGTGTGTGTATTTGACAAGGGTGCAACAGTGATGCAACATGGATGCATGTGACTGCGGTATGTGTAAGCCTGATTGGCAGATGTGACATGGATGCCCGTCTGAACAGTGCGACACTTGGCAGAGGTGTACACATGCATGCAAGTGTGGTGGTGTGTGTACATGTGTGGTGCACTTCCTGTGTTGCATGTGATGTCTGGGTCACCTTTGGCTGCTCATGCTGTTGTATGTGTATGGATGGTGGTGGCAGTTGCGATATGGCTGTGGTATGGCTCATGTGTGCGAGTTGCAATGACATGTGTGTTGGGGATTGTGATGACATGTCTGAGGTTTGCCAATGCCACTCATGTGCAACTGTCATGTGTGTATGTGTCCATTGTACAGTGCCCTGATGCCTGTGTTTTGTTTCTCCCTGTCTGCAGCGTCAACTGATGAAGAGGGCGGAGAAGGTGCTGTGGAGCACAGCGGCGGGGATCCGACCGCCAGCCGGAGACGCAAGGCCCGGCTCCCCTCCCGTGTTGTCATCTCGTCGGGGAGTGAGGAGTCCGGTGCCGCGTCCCAGGCCGCAGCTGCCGGGGGGAGGTCCAAGAGGCGGAGGTTGGAGTTGGACTCCTCGGCAGTAGAAGGGGCAGCTGGGACCCCACAGGGCCCAACAGGGGAAGATGGCACGGAGTCATCCAGGTTGGTGGGGGGTCTGGTGGAGGAGGAGGCCGTGCAAGCACCAGAGACGGGGTCTGGAGGTGGGGATCCCACTGGTGCTAGTGGTGCAGTCCAGGACCAGGGACAGGAGGCAGCACAGGCCGCCGCGGAGGTGCCTGTGTGCAATCCTGTCCCCGATCCTGTCCCTGCATCATCTTGCACCAGCAGGGATGCCTACGTCCAGACCCGTTTCCAGGCAGGGGATGAGCTGACGTCAACTGGCCTTCCTCTGCCTGCGGACGTGGCTATCCAGGTCCGGGTTGAGCCTGTCCTGGCTGGTGTGGCGTTGCGTCAACGGGCCATGCGAGGTGACCTGCAGTCTTTTCATGGAGAGACTGCACGTCATCTCGAATGGCTCGTTGACCACGTCAGCCTGCTGGGACAGGTCACCCAGACCGGATTCCTCCGTCTGATGGGGCTTGTTCCGACCCCCTCCTCAACTGGACCCCCTACGCACCAGTCATCCTCTGTGCCATCTTCCCACCCATCAGTCACCTGGGTGCCCTGTGGAGCTGCCTCTGACAGTGCGGCCAGGCTGGTGGAGGAGGCATCCCTGCCACAGTCGGGAGTCGGACGTCCAGCAGGGGTGGCCACATCAACAACTGCACCCCAGCCGGCGGAGGATGTGCAGGCAGCAGGAGGCAGTGCACGGGCAGAGGCAGAGCAGCAGCAGCAACATGGTGGGAGCCATGAAGGCTCGGGGCCTTCGACATCGGAGGGGCAGGCATCGGCCGGAGGGCAGGAGGACCCAGGACAGAGAGTGTCTTCCGTGTGGCAGCGGTTGGGCCACGCCATAGGTGCGGAGCGGCGGCGGGCGGAAGAGGCGCGGCTCACAATGGTCAGGGCGGAGAACTCCATGCGGAGTGCCCTGAGGCGGGCCGAGTGCCTCGAGGCAATCCGCAGGGGGTTGGAGGAGGACACGGCGTCGTCCCTGCGGACCCTCGGGGCCATGGAACTGGACCGCCTCCGGGACATCGAACAGGAGTTCGATGATGCCCTGGCCCGGAACACCACGGAGTGAGCCGCTGGACTTGCCCGCCGCCTTTGTATATAGTTCTTTAGTTTTAGGTTTCCTTTGTTTTTTCTTATGATTTGGAGTCGACGGACACTGCTCCACTTTTTGTATATAGTTGATATTTAGGTAGGTTTTTTAGGAGGTTTCCTTAGTTCAGTTGTGATGATGGACCCTTGTTATTTTTGTACATAGTTCTTTGTTGCATGGAGAGTTTTTACATTTCACTTTGGACAAAATTTTTGGGATTTTATTTTCTACTTTTGTGTTTTTATGCGGACATGCAGCTTATTTTTTCACATTTACATTGTAGTTATTTTTCTTTCTTTACCATTCGTATTTTTGTCCAATACATTTTTTTTTCCATTGTTCACTGTGTGGTTTCATCTCATTGGTTTCATGCATGTCATGTTGTGTGTTTTCCCATTCAATTTGAAAATCTGTGTGTGACGGACATGGGTTCATTTGCTTCATGAACATTGGGGGTGTAACATGTGTTTTCATTTCCATGTGGGTGAATGGGTTACTTGGTAGGGCTTTTTGGCTGTGGAGGCTGACCATTACGCACATGATTGGGGATTGTGAGGACCTGGTGGGGGCTGCACATGGTGGCAGGGGGGTGGGGGTGGTGGGAGACATGAGTGGGGGCCTGGTGGGGGCTGCCGATGGTGGCAGGGGGGTGGGGGTGGTGGGAGACATGAGTGGGGGCCTGGTGGAGGGTGACCCTGCACTGCTGGGGGGTGGGGGTGGTGGGAGACATGAGTGGGGGCCTGGTGGAGGGTGACCCTGCACTGCTGGGGGGTGGGGGTGGTGGGAGACATGAGTGGGGGCCTGGTGGAGGTTGACCCTGCACTGCTGGGGGGTGGGGGTGCAGGGGGACATGAGTGGGGGCCTGGTGGTGGTTGACCCTGCACTGCTGGGGGGTGGGGGTGGTGGGAGACATGAGTGGGGGCCTGGTGGGGGCTGCCCATGGTGGCAGGGGGGTGGGGGTGGTGGGAGACATGAGTGGGGGCCTGGTGGAGGGTGACCCTGCACTGCTGGGGGGTGGGGGTGCAGGGGGACATGAGTGGGGGCCTGGTGGAGGTTGACCCTGCACTGCTGGGGGGTGGGGGTGGTGGGAGACATGAGTGGGGGCCTGGTGGAGGGTGACTCTGCACTGCTGGGGGGTGGGGGTGGTGGGAGACATGAGTGGGGGCCTGGTGGAGGGTGACCCTGCACTGCTGGGGGGTGGGGGTGGTGGGAGACATGAGTGGGGGCCTGGTGGAGGGTGACCCTGCACTGCTGGGGGGTGGGGTTGCAGGGGGACATGAGTGGGGGCCTGGTGGAGGTTGACCCTGCACTGCTGGGGGGTGGGGGTGGTGGGAGACATGAGTGGGGGCCTGGTGGGGGCTGCCCATGGTGGCAGGGGGGTGGGGGTGGTGGGAGACATGAGTGGGGGCCTGGTGGAGGGTGCCCCTGCAGTGCTGGGGGTGGGGGTGGTGGGAGACATGAGTGGGGGCCTGGTGGAGGGTGACCCTGCACTGCTGGGGGGTGGGGGTGCAGGGGGACATGAGCAGGTGTGCAGGGTAGTCCCCTGTTTTGTGGGCTGCCTGCTGGGGCCGTGGAGGGTGTACAGGGAACACCTGTGAGGACCCACCCAGCCTAATTGCGTGTGATAATTCCCGCACACCCCTGTAATACACGTACCTGGCCAAATCGCATGTGAGAATTCCCACGCACCCCTGTAATACACGTACCCAGCCGAATCGCGTGTAGAACATCCCGTGTACCCCTGTAATACACGTACCCAGCCAAATCGCGTGTGATAATTCCCACGTACCCCTGTAATACACGTACCCTGGCCAATCGCGTGTGATCATTACCACGCACCCCTGTAATACACGTACCAAGCCAAATCGCGTGTGATCATTCCCACGTACCCCTGTAATACACGTACCCAGCCGATTCGCGTGTAGAACTTCCCGTGTACCCCTGTAATACACGTACCCAGCCAAATCGCGTGTGATAATTCCCACGTACCCCTGTAATACACGTACCCTGGCTAATCGCGTGTATAACTTCACGCGTACCCCTGTATTACACGTGCCCTGGCTAATCGCATGTAAGACTTCCCGCGTACCCCTGTAATACACGTTCCCTGGACAATCGCGTGTTGAACTTCCCGCGTACCCCTGTAATACACGTTCCCTGGACAATCGCGTGTTGAACTTCCCGCGTTCCCCTGTAATACACGTTCCCTGGACTATCGCGTGTTAAACTTCCCGCGCACCCCTGAAATACACGTACCCTGGCACCCTGGCTAATCGCGTGTATAACTTCACGCGTACCCCTGATATGCACGTTACCCGCTTTGCGTTCCTTGTTTGGCAGCCCTGTAAACTGGTCCAGGGTTAGCGCAGCCCTTTGCGATGATTTAGCGATTTTGATGGCTTTTCCTTGCGCGAGGGCGTTCTTGGGGGCGTTACTGGCGCTGCTGCAGGGTCGCTGCGATACTCTGCGCCACGGCTGGTTTGGGAGCCTAAAATCCATGAATACGCTGTGCGCGGAAATCGGTTTTAGCGCACGTGCCTGGCGCAGACAATCGCACGCGGACACTCTGCGCCAGCCGCTTGCGACACTTTTCTGCGAAATTCTATGAATTACCCTGTGTATCTCTGAGGATCCCCTTGCAAAGTCAATACAAAATTATAAAAATCTAACTCGTGGCAAGGTGAAGTTAGGAAGTAATGGCACGTGAAGCAACAGATCAAAGTGAAGAGTGGTTCATCTATTATGGTGATGGTGGGTGCAGTCCTTGGCAAGCTCCGCAAGGCATGTCCATTGTCATTGCAGATAATTGACAAAAGAATGATCTATCATTCTACTCGTAGCCCATACATTTGCTTACCGGCTTTTGAAAAGTATTTAATCTATGTACATTTCCATAGAGTCTCCTCCAAGGTTGAAATATTATGCGAGAAATGGAAACTGTTACATTACGTTTTTTCTGAAATAAGTATTTTTTGGGGAAGATTTTATGAAACTGTTCATGGAACTTGACAATTTTTTGCAAACGTTAAAAAGGACAAGGTGGATACTAGATATTTTTGGGACTATAAGAAATGACTAGGCAAGTTGCTGAAAAGGCGCAAATGATTTCTACAGAGCTCCTAAAAACACTGTGCATCAACAATTGTTAATTTGATCCCGAGCCCTTTGTGTGGGCCACACTCCATCGCACAGGAATGAGCATTTGTGAGGCACAGCATGACCTCACAAATGGTCATTCCTTTACAATGTGCCAGGCACCACATGAAATGGCCTGCAGCAGTTATCTGGTGCTTCCCCTTGCAGAAGAAGTGCCAGGTTGCACAGCCTGCGAATCCACAGGCTGTGCTCCGGCAGCAGTGCTCACTGAATTGCTGCGGGTACGCTGCGTGCATACCCCCACAATGGAAACACCCGGAAAGAGTTTCAAAGTCCCTCATGGTTTTTATAAATCTTTGAATTGTTCAGACAAAAATTGGTCATTACTGCTAGTTGTGTAGTGTAATAGACACACTACATAATAGTGGAGACTAAGCCAGCTCATTATCCTTCAAATTCATAATAGTGGAGACTAAGCCAGACCATTATCCTTCAAATTCATAATAGTGGAGACTAAGCCAGACCATTATCCTTCAAATTCATAATAGTGGAGACTAAGCCAGCTCATTATCCTTCAAATTCATAATAGTGGAGACTAAGCCAGCTCATTATCCTTCCAATTCATAATAGTGGAGACTAAGCCAGCTCATTATCCTTCAAATTCATAATAGTGGAGACTAAGCCAGACCATTATCCTTCAAATTCATAATAGTGGAGACTAAGCCAGCTCATTATCCTTCAAATTCATAATAGTGGAGACTAAGCCAGACCATTATCCTTCAAATTCATAATAGTGGAGACTAAGCCAGACCATTATCCTTCAAATTCATAACAGTGGAGACTAAGCCAGCTCATTATGCTTCAAATTCATAATAGTGGAGACTAAGCCAGACCATTATCCTTCAATTTAATAATAGCGGAGACTAAGCCAGACCATTATCCTTCAAATTCATAATAGCGGAGACTAAGCCAGACCACTATCCTTCAAATTCATAATAGTGGAGACTAAGCCAGACCACTATCCTTCAGATGAATCTCTTTATCGGACTCAACTAGCAAGATATCATGTTTGCAGAGTTACTAGTCGTGTTCTACCCTCAATGCTCATAGTTGTGTATCACCTACTATGCAGGGACATAATTTGGGGGTCACAACTGTGACCCCTGAGGACTCCCTTGCTACCCATAAAAAAAGAAAGGAAAAAAACCTTTTTATTTTTTAAATGTACGTTTCTGGGCTGTGCCCAGCGCCATGCGGCTTTCTGTTTCTGTAGTGGCTGGATTTCCTGTTCAGGCCCCTTAAAAAGAACAGGGGGTTCCACAAGTGTAACACTTAGTAACCCTAAACAAGAAAGAATAGGAATAACAAATATTGTCTTTCTAGAATTCTATCCAATAATTGCTAGACTCATTAAAGGCTTATTTCCAGGCACACTTCAGGGGGTGAGTCACTGATTTAGTCTGTCCGTAAACACTTCAAATTCACAATGCAGACAAAAACGTCCTAAAATGCATTTTGAGTAGAATTAGCATCTATTTCGGACTATGTGTTTTGCTTTGGGCAAGTTGCAGTTATAGCATGTTTTTTACTGCTGTTGTCTGTTATGATCATCACAAGACATTCCATCTCGGTGTCCTTGGTCACTTGACAAAACCCTTTTGCCTAAAAGATTGTGTGCAGTGTAGAAATGTTTGACATTAGCACATAAAGTGGCTCTTGATTTCATTGCGTAATGTGTAGTGTCCAATCTATGGACACTCCTGTCTCCTACACACCTCAGTGCTGATGTATCAGCCAAATGTTTATTTTCAATTAGCAAAGTTTAAAATAATACAAGACAATTTTAACAGAGTTACATTCGTATTTTCTTTATTCATCATTCTTGTAATGTTCAAGTAACAATCGGTGGTACTCAACACGTTTCGGGGATGTATTCCCCTTCTTCAGGAGCAAACAATCTGCCGACAGAAACACAGACAGACCCAATCTCTTATAGCTTTTTCCCATGTACATATTATTGCAAATCACCCTGGCGATAGTCCTACATCTTATTATAAATCCATGTTGCCAGCATGCCAAGAGGTTTACAGACTAAGGGTCTCATCACGAGTTTGGCGGTAACCCTTAAATCCGGCGGTCGCGCTATTACCGCCGGATTTAAGCGTCCGCCAAATCAGGGCTTCAGTGGATTTCTCCCCTGCTCTGAGCTGGGGGGAAATCCGCTGAAAATTTCTGCTATTGCCGCCAGCGGGAAATCCGCCGGCGGTAAGAGAGCGTAAATTCCCCATTGAGCCCAATGGGGCATTCCCAAATGGGCTCAGTGGGGAATGGGGAATTACATTACCGCCAAACCCGTGATCCAGAGCTAATAGCGCCAGGGGGTTTGGCGGTAGGGCTGACACTGCTGGCGTAATACCACCAGTGTTACCACCCAGCTTGTGTGGTATACCGTGAGCATGCTTCAGGGGGATTTTAGTGTATGTGAAAAACCAAATATCCAGGAAGAAAGAAAAATAAATGATCAGTCATCTAAATTGTGTCCCTTCCCTGGTGTGTTTAGAACCGTCAATTGTTTACGACCCAAATCGGTGCTGTGGAGAGGCAGAACCGTACAGCCTACCTGGCCTAGTCGGCTATTTCTCAGCCAGTCATCACATTCGATAGAACCATACTAGAGCATAAGAAATAGGTTTTAAAACAAATGGTCAGCCACAGCAGTAACCCCTGAGTAGTGTTCAACAGTACAGACTTAATATGGAGTCAAAGCTCACCTACGCCTTCAAGGAAGGTTCCGTTAGCTCAGACCGTATAATGCTGTAGGGGCTCTTTCGCGGAGTCCTCAATAGTCCCAGCGTACAGATAAATTACCCGAGCTGTAGATTCTACAACAACAAAAGTGTAGTATTGTTTTAGAATCATCTTAGAATCTCGACCCAAGCCCACTTGCCTCGCGTCGTACAACTCCCACAGTTTATGGAAGTCAAACGGTAATGATTCCATGAAGACTGTCTCTCCCTCTCACCTTGGATAAAAGAATCAGCAGTGAATATTGCTCCCGCTGCTATCGTTCCCCAGAAATGCCTGGGTTCCACTGCCGCTTACGCGAAAGTACTTCCTAGAGCGATCACGTGAGCCTACACGCATCATGTGAGTCCGTAGTTTTAGTCGTGTTATCCATCCTTTAGTAATGTGGCAGCCATTTTAGAACAGAGTGAGTCAATGTTTAATTTCCACTAAACCCAAGCACATTCTACATATTATTTATTGCACAGTAAAATATATGCACATTGCATCAAATATCAAGGTGAAGTGTGTGTAAAGTTGCATTCAGAAATTCCTATGCAGGAGTCCGAAACAAAACCGGACTAGTCTCTCCGAAAATCTAGTGCGACTGTAAATGGTATATCTCATATAGTAGGCGGTAATGGACTAGCTACTCCCCGAGGGGAAGGAACTCCAGCCCATGCAGTGTAGAGGTCATAATCACAATGTTCCCCATATACGTTGCATTCAATCCATGACGTTACACAAGATCAACTCAACATGCTGCATAAATAAACAATAAATACATGATAAAGAAAATCAGGCCTCAGAATGGACCTCTGAGGTACCCAATACTTTACAGACATTTAAATACATAAACAGTCAACACTATAATATTAGTGCAATATATAGAGATATACATAGATCCATCATTCTTATCTTTGATGTATTGACTAGAATCATATTACCATGAAGATGCATCTATGGGAGCGCCCTGCTTTTCCTGCGCTGCTCTACATTTTTTAATATCCAGTTATGAACCCTCCCAATGGTATGTATTTTGCCACCCTCTGAAGCCTGAAGAGTAGATCCAAGCAGGCTTGACATGTGGCCAATTTTGCACCAGACCTGCAGATGAACTGGCCTGCTGTTAAATCTCAGTTACCAGTTTAATGGTATCCACTACAGAGTGTCATTTGCTTTCTAACTTTGAGAACATTCAGACATGTAATTGCTCATTTTGCTATAGCCGGTAAAATAGCTATAGGAGGTAAAATAGCTCAGTGGGTTGAGCGCTTGCTGCAGTGATGTGTGTGTGTGTGGTCTGCAGGTTGCAGGTTCAAATCACGGCAAGGCGAACTCAGGCTTTCATCCTTCTGAGGTTGATAAGGTTGGGTGGTATGTTATAAATAAAGTGCTTAAGCGTAAGTGCTATATAATAACACATCATTATCATTTGGCCTTGGACGTCTGCTTGCATTCACAGTAATTTGGTAATATAGGTCTATACACACTGATATTAAGGTCATAAGAGGTCAAGGGTCGTGTGATGTCACTTCCGCTACCCTAGACATTTTGTTGAAATTACGTTCCTGCTACTATGGCTCTAGCAGCAAAATTTCAAACACTGCAACCTAGGGCTGATTAAACCTTTGCAAAGACTCAGATTCAAAATAAATAACACAAAGTCTACCACCAATTTACCAAAGCCCAGCAAATGCAACCTACGCGAGGCTCCCATCTGGACACAAATACCTCTATTCTCTTGACAATTAGAATCTCACCTGCACACAGAGCTCAGGAAATTCTGATCTGCATGCATGAATGCAACAGTAAAACTAACATGCATTTTACCCGTGCACACACCCTTTGCTTTGAGATACACGAGAGCGTGAGACCACCATGCAAATTGCAGTGGAGCATGGAACGTCCCAGAAACATAACTTGATACATGTTTTCCAGGCTCACTGATCTGAATTGTTTTATAAGGTGGTCTACAATAGCTCTTGGCTTATAAGGTGGTCTGCAATAGCAGCTAAAGGAATACATTTTGAGCAATAGTATGCCAATTTTGGAATTGGCACGAGTTTTGTTAACTTAATCATTTAATATGGATGCAAGGGTGAGGAATTTGACCATCCGCACAGTGGGTGAGCGCTCGCCTGGGCTTTTTTGAAATTTTGAATGAAATTGAATAATGGTAAATCAGCCTCCAGAAAATGTGTGGGGCTACTCTGCACACAGTTTCTTATGCTCACTGCACGGCATATGCATAGACCAGCGTGCTCTGAATGAACACAGCCTATAGCCGCAGTCCCGCCTGTCATATTTAGTTGGGATATGACAGCAAGGAGCACCCCATGTCCTCTCTGTAAGGGGCAGGGCCAATCTTCCCCCCTGCCATGGCCAGCCTGATTAAATAATGAAGGCTCCATGGATCTTCCCGGGTCCTTTGTTTAGCTCTGCAGCTGGTGACGTTGATTAACATACAAATTGGATGCACTTCAAACAAGCCCACCTGGGATTGGCTGCAGATGTTAACAGAGGAGACACTAAAACCCAGCAACCGTTCATATGCAACTGTGTCAACCTAAAGCCAGCTCCTGCCCCCAGTATCATTTGACATTGAGCTGTTCTGTCTGGGACTGTGTGTTTACAGTAGTTCAGATGTGGAGGGACCCCATTCATAAGGTACTGGGATTTGGTTTGCAGGAGCCAGAGAGTCTGGTCTTGCCACAGCTTCAACAGAGACCTGGTTCTTTAATCAGGAACCACAGAGCTCTCCATTAACCAGATAGACCCTTTGATCCACAATAGACAGGAAGATGGGTGGGACTTAGTGTTACATGGTTTCACCCCTTTACCTTTTCTGTTGCAAAGCATTCAGGTTATGACCTGCCGCATAGAGTAGATTGTTGATGGGGACCCAGGATTGGTTCATTAAGGTAGGCTTAGCCTACACCAATGGCTGTGGCCACTTCGGCTTTAAAAGATGGCCGAGCCCCTCTTTTGGCAGGTCATCTGAAGGCTTTACCAGAGGCAGAAGGAAGAACTCCTCATTGGACCCTGGCTGAATGTACAGTCTGCCTTATATCTTCTGCCAGTGAAGGAAGTCCAGGAGTGCCAAAAGGGAAGCAAGACCCTACCCTAAACATCTCCCAGGGAACAGAGGAAGATACCAGATCCAGAGGACCCTCCAGCTGCTCCAGAACTGGCACCCAGCGAGCACACAGCATGCCCTGCTAGGCTCTGCAGCAAGCTTGCTAGGTGGGAAATGCCCAAAGGTCTCTGAACCCAAAACCAAGGACAAGGCTTCTGCCTGCAACACACTCCTCAGCTTTGGGTCGTCCGCCTTAAAGGACGACACAAACCCATTGAAGAAGCTGGGAGAAGTGCCTCAACGAGCATCTACCGATGTCTGCCTTAGAGGACATTTTCCAGCCAGTCCAGTTGCTCGAGCTGCAACCGGCAGCAACACTGGACGCTGTCAAGCCTAAGTTGCTTATACATGACTTGGACATCCATGACTTCTTGACCAGTGCTTCAGGACCGCTGAACAGCACTGAGACAACAATTCCTGACCCAGAACCGCCATGTAGGTTCAGCCTGCAGCTGTTTGTGCAGCTTTCCACACTGAACCGTCTTGCCGCCTGATACCTGCAGCTGACTCACATCTTGAACTCTGTTACAGAAGCCTGCACAGCACCCTGAAGCCGACTCAACCCTTTCGAAGACCAATAACACCTACAGCACAAGGTACATTGTGGTTCCGTCCCACTGGCCCTTCCCAGAAGGCCCCTAGAGACATATTGAGACCCATTGCTCCCTTTGTGCTGAAGCCAAGTAACTTTAAACAGTTGTGATTATTTACCATACCAACTACCCTCTTGTCAGTATCCAGAGTGCATTCCTTTTCCTTCCTTGAAACTGGATGTCCTCTGCATTCCTTTAGAGGGTGGGTTGTATTTTACAGTGTTGCTAGAACTTTCTGTTGTGATAATAATAAAGTAGATATTTGTATACAATCTTGACTGGATAGTCCCTTTACCATTGAGTAATAATTGTATTTTTGCTGTGTTGCAACTAACCAATGATCCACGACCTTTCAGAGATAAGTCTGCCGTTCCGTCCACGTTACCAAAATTGGACAAGGAGGTTTATAATTTGCTTGTGTTTCAATCTGTTTGTATCCCTTCTGGTGTATTACAGGTTTGGGACTGTTTGATGGTTTAGAAACTGATATTCATCCCTGGACCACTGGTGCCCGGAAAGTCACTATGACAGATAGTGCAAAGACCAACCACATTGCAAAGAATATTAAAACCTATAGTGCTAGAATGATAAATGAATCATTTTGTGCCTGCCAACTGTGGTAACCATGCATTGCAACTGCAACCACACACAAAGTGCATGCTCATGGTGATTCACTAAGAATTCATGTGACTAGTGAATGGTTTGCTGCTACCGCAAACTGTGTGTACCCAATGCATTCAGATCCACAGAAAATATGCACGAGAAAGTGTGGACCGGTGATCAAGGTGAGCGGGAACGGTCAGGAGCGGTGTTCCACTACTTTTATTTTTTTCTGTTTACCATTCCTCTACGTTTTACGTCCATATTCACAATTGTATATAGAGGATTGGTCTATTCATGTCCCTGTGCAGGTGTAAAGTTGTAATAGGAGCCTTAGTCACTAGTCAGACTATTGCAAAGCCCCGCCGCAAAACCTTGTCACGTTTTGCTCTGTGCTTCCACCTACCCTCTGCCCCACAGCTCCACTTCTTTTTTTCAGCACAGGGATCTTTCACACAGCAATGTAATCCACTTTTAGTGATATATTTTTCATTAGAAGTGGTGTCAAATAGTGGGTGAAGCAAATCTCTTTCAGGGAAAAATTATACAAAAAAGCTTTTGTTGCTGAAGTTAGCCAAATCTGACATAAGCCAAGTTGCGAGACAGCGTATGGTAACCACTGCGTAAAAGAGCGAGTGAGTGGGTTAATATTTGGGAGAATCTGCATGCTCTCCACTTTATCTCTTATTTGCATTGTCTTTCCATTGCCGGTCTAACGGCCGCACCTCCGCTCCTCATTCAGAGGCCGATTTGCATGTTTGCACACAAGTAGCGCAATCTGCTTACGTACACGGAGTGCAAGCTGCGCCCACAGATTCCCTTGGTAAGTGGGTTGTAAATTTCACACTGCCAAATTGCTCTTTTTGGTAGGTATAATATTGAGCTCCCAAAATGTTTGTAATGTGTGCCGTGGACGATTTGCTCTGCCCTGGAGGGTGTTCTTTGGAGAAGAATCTTGCGTTTACCCTCTGGCTTCCCAATAGTCCTGATATGATTTGAACTGGGCCTAACCTTGCTGTATGCTAGAACTGCATGGAAAACCCTGGGGCTTTTTCGGAAATGTTTAATGTCTCCTCCGGCGGATCCATATCAGATTATAGCTAATGACTGAATGCGTGAAGTTCGCAGCAGTTCAACATTTGGAATTAAAATTGTACATCCCTTCTAAACCGCTTGGGAATCGATAAAGAAACTTTTGCTTGGAAACCGTAACTATGTAAAAAAGAAACTGTGGGAGAGAGACTGGATCCAGACAATAGAAAAGAAAAACAAACATCGGCTATGTGCAGATCCCGGAATAGCTCTGAATGTTATCCCTAAATACCTACTAAAATTTCCATGCCAAAAGAGTAGCAAACGCTTTATGAGATTCCGCTATACTGCCCAGAAATCAGATCACAGCGGTCTACAAGAAGGGGGATGGAAATGTGGATGCAAATTCTGCCGTAAGTGGTAGAGACCTTAAAACACATCACACTATTCTGCCCGAGCTTAACCAATAAGCGTACCGTATACATAGGCAATTTCATCAATAGATTCCCATACTATGGAGGAGACGATTAGTGGAGATTGTTGCTGGCTGGTGAAAACACTCACTTAACTTTTGCCCTTATGACATTTCTGGGGGAAATGTTATATACTAGCTAAACCAGACATGTTGGGGAAATGGAAAGATTGCTTTTTTTCTCGTTTGCGAATGATTTCTGATCAATTATCTGTAACTTGGAGTAAATGTAATGAAAGACAGAAGTTTGTAATAATCCAAGTGTCTAAATGAAAATAAATGTAATGTTTTAACCCTTTACGTACATTAAGTTTAATGATCTCCCCGGGTAAGTAACGACATGCCCTGTGGCCCTCGAATGGTTTAAAAACAAGGAAGCATTTTATTAAATATTATTGAACATGAATAACAGCCTTAATTGAAAGAACATGCAATCTTCTCATGTATGTAGACGACTCTGTATCCCTCGCTCAGATCAATAGATGGCAGTGCATCAGTTGGATAATATATTCCACTTCACATGTTGTGGTTTAATAATCAACACACAGTAAAGATAAACAACATGTTTTAGAGAAGAAAAATGTTTTGGATCGAGTAAAAATGCCTTATTATTTGGCATACCAAACTGCTCAAATACCAAATGAATTGAAATCTATTAGTAAAATTAATTATTGTTCAAGAAGGCATTATACAAATTCAGCATTGGAAGGTTGTACAGTTCAACCCATTAATGTTGATAAAATGAATTGATTTCCCATAAGTGACACATTACAGAATTGTGACATTGAGGACATTTTTTTTAAAAAAAATCTGAAGTTAGACATTCTTTAGGTTGTGTAAACTGTAAGAGGAGTAGATGTGGTGTTACGCGAGACATCCTAGTTACTACGATATGAATCGTACATGAACTAATTGCTCCAAGTGTGAAGATGAAAAAACGATTGAAAATGATTTTGTTAGATAGCTAGGGAGCTTGAAAAGAGAAATTCTCACAACCCTAGCGATCTGGGTAGAACCGTCCTTAATCTCTGCAGAAATACTTGATTCTCTGGTCATAAGGAAAAAGCCTATTTCTAAATTCTCATTTTTGGGTCAGGACCACACATCTGTGAAATTTGGAAATGTAAGAAATGTGTGGTATTTCCTAAAGATGGCTGGGAAATGGAGGGGGCTGCTCGCCAGTTATTGGCCTTGTCCTTCGATGTCTATCGTATGTCCAGCCAGAGGACTGTTTAATATCAGGAGGGGATGATTTGAGAAAGCTATGCTTGCCGTTTGCAGAGCATGTGTGTAAACATACTTCAGAGTATGGCCACCACAATGATGGTGTCCATGTAGTACCGGGGTCGGTGGCGGGATTTCCATGAATTGACACTTTAGCCACTGAGTATGAATGAATGCTTTAAACTGATTCAAGCTTTGCTTTAAACTAAACCATTTGAGAACTTTACCTGAAGAAGCTTTTGTATTTAGTCCCATGTGATCATAACGAAAAAAGAAATGACAAACATTTTCAGCAAACCTAAAATACTGAAAAAATACATATTATGTTTTTTTAAATGTGGGCCCACCCACTAAACCCCCCATTTCCCTAGGTTTATAACCCCACACCAACCCCCTACCCACACGTTTTAATCCCTTACCCCACCCCCATATACATATTAAATACAAAATTCAGTGTTTTTCGGTATTGTAGGTTTGTTAAAAAATGTATTTGCTATTTGAAATTTGTTAACATGTCTGGATACCTTTTTATTCTTATTATTTTGTATTACTTAGTGTTCCAATGATTTAACATGTGAACATTAACTGTGTTCAATTTGACTCAAAGCATTTTGAGTGGTTGGCCTTCCACAAACCACCCTAAAGAATCAGAGTCCTCTGGTAATATCACCCCTCCCATCAGCCCTCACCCTGTCCCATATCACCCCTCCCATCAGCCCTGTGAGCCAAACCCTGTCCCATATCACCACTCCCATCAGCCCTAACCCTGTCCCATATCACCCCTCCCATCAGCCCTGTGAGCCAAACTCTGTCCCATATCACCCCTCCCATCAGACCTCACCCTGTCCCATATCATTCCTCCCATCAGCCCTGTGAGCCAAACTCTGTCCCATTTCACCCCTCCCATCAGACCTCACCCTGTCCCATATCACCCATGTGAACCAAACTCTGTCCCACATCAACCCGCCCATCAGCCCTGTGAGCCCTCATCCTGTCCCATATCACCCCTCCCATCAACACCGTGAGACCTCACCCTGTCCCATATCACCCCTCCCATCAGCCCTCACCCTGTCCCATATCACCCCTCCCATCAGCCCTGTGAGCCAAACTCTGTCCCATATCACCCCTCCCATCAGCCCTCACCCTGTCCCATATCACCCATGTGAACCAAACTGTCCCACATCACCCCTCCCATCAGCCCTGTGAGACAAACTCTGTCCCATATCACCCCTCCCATCAGCCCTCACCCTGTCCCATATCACCCCTCCCATCAGCCCTGTGAGCCAAACTCTGTCCCATATCACCCCTCCCATCAGCCCTCACCCTGTCCCATATCACCCCTCCCATCAGCCCTGTGATCCAAACTCTGTCCCACATCACCCCTCCCATCAGCCCTGTGAGCCAAACTCTGTCCCATATCACCCCTCCCATCAGCCCTCACCCTGTCCCACATCACCCCTCCCATCAGCCCTGTGAGCCAAACTCTGTCCCACATCACCCCTCCCATCAGCCCTGTGAGCCAAACTTTGTCCCATATCACCCCTCCCATCAGCCCTCACCCTGTCCCATATCACCCCACCCATCAGCCCTGTGAGCCAAACTCTGTCCCATATCACCTCTCCCCCTGTCCCATATCACCCCTCAGCTCTGTGAGCCAAACTCTTACCCATATCACCCCTCCCATCACCCCCACCCTGTCCCATATCACTCCTCCCATCAGCCCTGTGAGCCAAACTCTGTCCCATATCACCCCTCCCATCAACCCTCACCCTGTCCCATATCACCCCTCCCATCATCCCTGTGAGCCAAACTCTGTCCCACATCACCCCTCCCATCAGCCCCGTGAGCCAAACTCTGTCCCACATCACCCCTCCCATCAGCCCTGTGAGCCAAACTCTGTCCCATATCACCCCTCCCATCAGCCCTCACCCTGTCCCATATCACCCCTCCCATCAGCCCTGTGAGCCAAACTCTGTCCCATATCACCCCTCCCATCAGACCTCACCCTGTCCCATAATCACTCCTCCCATCAGCCCGGTGAGCCAAACTCTGTCCCATATCACCCCTCCCATCAGCCCTGTGAGACAAACTCTGTCCCATATCACCCCTCCCATCAGCCCTCACCCTGTCCTATATCACCCCTCGCATCAGCCCTGTGAGCCAAACTCTGTCCCATATCGCCCCTCCCATCAGCCCTGTGAGACAAACTCTGTCCCATATAACGCCTCCCATCAGCCCTCACCCTGTCCCATACCACCCCTCCCATCAGCCCTGTGAGCCAAACTCTGTCCCATATCACCCCTCCCATCAGCCCTCACCCTGTCCCATATCACCCCTCCCACCAGCCCTGTGAGCCAAACTCTGTCCCACATCACCCCTCCCATCAGCCCTGTGAGCCAAACTCTGTCCCACATCACCCCTCCCATCAGCCCTGTGAGCCAAACCCTGTCCCACATCACCCCTCCTATCAGCCCTGTGAGCCAAACTCTGTCCCATATCACCCCTCCCATCAGCCCTCACCCTGTCCCATATCACCCCTCCCATCAGCCCTGTGAGCCAAACTCTGTCCCATATCACCCCTCCCATCAGACCTCACCCTGTCCCATATCACTCCTCCCATCAGCCCTGTGAGCCAAACTATGTCCCATATCACCCCTTCATCAGCCCTCACCCTGTCCCATATCACTCCTCCCATCAGCCCTGTGAGCCAAACTCTGTCCCATATCACCCCTCCCATCAGCCCTCACCCTGTCCCATATCACCCCTCCCATCAGCCCTGTGAGCCAAACTCTGTCCCACATCACCCCTCCCATCAGCCCTGTGAGCCAAACTCTGTCCCATATCACCCCTCCCATCACCCCACCCTGTCCCAGATCACCCCTCCCATCAGCCCAGTGAGCCAAACTCTGTCCCATATCACCCCTCCCATCAGACCTCACCCTGTCCCATATCACCCCTCCCATCAGCCCTGTGAGCCAAACTCTGTCCCTCCACCTGCCCATATTTGTGCATTCTGTAATCTCTGTAAATGGCTGCCTCTGATTGACATTGCACAGCCCTCCTATCCTCCAGGCAGGCTGAGGCCTCCCTCCTCATCACCCTCTTTCTGAATAACTCAGTGCTTCTTGCATTCAATTCTAAGGCACCAAGACACTGGATTGCTCTGCAGACCCGTCTTGCCCGGCTAGCTGTGCCCAATCTCCATTACTCCTTTCCTGGGCAAACTCCTGGAAAAGCTGGCCATCTCTCAGCTTAATCTTCACACTGAATCTGTTTATTTTCTCCATGACCATCACTCTGGCTTCAGGGCTGCCAGAAGCACGGAAACTGCTCTCCTGAACATCTGTGAAGACCTGCTCTCCATCCTCAATTCCAAAACCCCCTGTGTTCTCATCTTACTTGATCTCTCTCTGCCTTTGACATGGTCAACCATGCCATCCTGCTCAACGTCTCTGTGATAACCTGCGTGTCACCGGTCTGGCCCTGGTGTGGCTGACTTCTTTCCTCTCTGATCGACCCTCCCAGGTCCGACTTGGGTCCCTCCACGCATCTATCTTTATCTCTACATGTGGTGTTCCCCAGGGGTCTAACCTCTCTCCCTGGCTGTTCTGTTCAACCAATACCTGGCACTTCATGCTATGCGGATGACACTCGGCTCATTTTCAGGCTACCTTCAGCCACCTCTTCTCTTCTCTCCTCTGACTATCTGTCTGCTATCCAGGAGTGGTGTGCCGCCAATGACATCTGCCTTAATGCCAGTAAGACTGAGATTCTCCTAATCGGCACACCAGCTTCCTCCTTTCCTGTCACTCTCTGGCCGGCCTCTCTTGCCCCTCTTCCTGCTCCCACCTGCAAGGCTAAAAACCTTGGGGTTATCTTTGACTCCACACACTCCTTCTCTCCTCACATCTCCAATGTCTCTAAGAAGTCACACTACCAGCTGCACCCCCTCCAAGGTATTGTTCCTTTCCTCTCCTTCCCCCAGAAGCTCACTGTCTCCAGAGCTTTGGTTCTCTCTAGCCTGGACTGTTGCAACAGCCTCTTCCTCAATCTGCCTGCTTCTACTCTCCACCCTCTGCAACTCATCCAGAACAGGACTGTGAGACTTGTCCTTTGCCTCAAGCCCAGGAATCGTTTCTCTCCAGGCCTGAAATCCCTGCATTGGCTCCCAGTGGCTGCAAGGATTAAGTTCAAAACCCTCTGCATTGTCCACAAGGCCTTCCGGGGTCTGTGGCTGCAGTACCTTCAACTCTCTCTTCCTAAATATCTTCCTTCTCGAACTCTTCGCTCATCTGCCTCCAACTCCCTCAGGGTCAGTCACTTCTCGAAGCAACAAGTTGGTGGTAGATCTTTCTTCGGCTGGGTCCTCCCTTTGGAGCAGCCTCTTTGCTTCCTTGAAACTTGAGGAGAGCCATCTCCAGTTCCGGAAGCACCTCAAAACGTTCCTCTTTGCTTCTGCTTTCTCTCCTCCTCTCCCCTGCTGAACCTCTGGCTGAAACTGCACGTAACTGCACTGGTTACTTGGCCATCCTTTGATCTCAAGCCCAGGTCCCCTCCCCCACCAGTTGCACACCTACACTGCCTTTCTGGCAACCCCCGCACTCGGACTGTTTTCTGTATCCCTACAGTCCCCTACCAGCACTTGACATCTGATCTCTGCACTTACCCATGCACTTGCCACCAGTTGGCCATACTTTTACTTTATTTATTCTATGTATTGTTTTTAGTTATCCCATTTACTGCACTCCTTGTCTCCGTCTTCCCTCTGTTCCCCCTCCCTTACCTCGTCGCGCCTTGAAACACTTGTGTATAGGCGCGTTCTAAATGCCATATCATATCAGACCACGGCTCAGAGTTCCTTGTAGAGGCTGCGGTCTCTCTGCAAATACCTACAACATTGAAAAGACATGGTTTAGAGGGTGAGTGAGAAATGACACAGGATTGTATACATTGTGCAGCTCAAATACAAACAGAAGGATGAACAGCCTTAAAAGGTGCATGCACTCACAACGCAAAGATGGGAAGGGAGTGTAATGCAATGAATACACGAATCCAAACCGGAACATTGGTTAAAAATGATTCTTCTGCAGGTCCACGGAATACTTGCAGGATCTTGCAGCGGGGGAGGCAGGGCGGCAAACTAAACTGAAACTTTGGAGGGGGGGGGGGGGGCTAAAGCTTCAAATGTTGGGGCTAACAAGAGACTGTGTCGGGTGGGGAAAATTGCTTGCGTGGGGGGGGGGGTACATTTTCCCCCAGGGAATGTTTCAAGTTGCAAGCACACCCTGCCTTGGACACTGCCCCTGAAGCTGATCGGATTGAAGGACACAATGCGTGTGTCTGTTGCTGCTGGTTAGCATCGCAATGCGTGATTGTCACGTGGTGTGTAGTTGGCCTGGTCAGCAGCCAGTTCATTGTGCACATCCGGCTGCATTTCACTTCTATCCCCTTTTAAGGCGGAGCGTGCTTTTGCGATGTCAGAAGTGAGGCCCCAAGCAACTGGCTGCAACTTGTGGGACCTGGCGTTCTGCCTTAGCATAGTGTAACGTGACACAGCAGGATTTAGCCTAACATCACTTAAAAGAGCTTACCCAGGCATAAAGGCTGGGGAAAGAACGTGGTGCATGGATCTGAACAAATGAACGGGACCAACTGATGCTTCCAACGTGAAAAAAGGTTGTCCCCTGGTAGTCGCGCGGTCTGCTGAGCAATGGAGAGTAACAACAAACACCTAAGAACCCATTATACATCACATCCTAACCAACAAAACATCTCAACACAAGTCCAGCACTAAAACAAAGCAGCTTAGCACCCTATGCCTGGGGGTTTGCTTGTGGTTTCATGCATAGACATCCCTTAGAATTAAAACCTTCCTATCCTATTACTGGATCTGAACCCGAACCCCATGATTAGAAGACTCGCCGCCACCAATGCAAACCCTTTCGACCGCTACCTGCGGCCAATTGCAGCAAAGTCCCTGTGAAAGCAGTACTAGTGTGACAAGTCTACACAGGCCAAGAAGAAATCCAACCCACGACGACACTCAACCCGAGAGGATGGAAAATGAGACTCAAGCCTCGGTATCCAATAATCACCACTGATGGAATCCTAACCCACGACGACACACTCGACCCGAGAGGATGGAAAATGAGACTCAAGCCTCGGTATCCAATAATCACCACTGATGGAATCCTAACCCACGACGACACACTCGACCCGAGAGGATGGAAAATGAGACTCAAGCCTCGGTATCCAATAATCACCACTGATGGAATCCTAACCCACGATGACACACTCAACCCGAGAGGATGGAAAATGAGACTCAAGCCTCGGTATCCAATAATCACCACTGATGGAATCCTAACCCACGACGACACACTCAACCCGAGAGGATGGAAAATGAGACTCAAGCCTCGGTATCCAATAATCACCACTGATGGAATCCTAACCCACGACGACACACTCAACCCGAGAGGATGGAAAATGAGACTCAAGCCTCGGTATCCAATAATCACCACTGATGGAATCCTAACCCACGACGACACACTCAACCCGAGAGGATGGAAAATGAGACTCAAGCCTCGGTATCCAATAATCACCACTGATGGAATCCTAACCCACGACGACACACTCAACCCGAGAGGATGGAAAATGAGACTCAAGCCTCGGTATTCAATAATCACCACTGATGGAATCCTAACCCACGACGACACACTCAACCCGAGAGGATGGAGTAATCAGGCTCAAGCCTCGGCATCCAATAATCACCACTGATGGAATCCTAACCCACGACCACACACTCAACCCGAGAGGATGGAAAATGAGACTCAAGCCTCGGTATCCAATAATCACCACTGATGAAATCCTAACCCACGACGACACACTCAACCCGAGAGGATGGAAAATGACTCAAGCCTCGGTATCCAATAATCACCACTGATGAAATCCTAACCCACGACGACACACTCAACCCGAGAGGATGGAAAATGACTCAAGCCTCGGTATCCAATAATCACCACTGATGAAATCCTAACCCACGACGACACACTCAACCCGAGAGGATGGAAAATGACTCAAGCCTCGGTATCCAATAATCACCACTGATGGAATCCTAACCCACGACGACACACTCAACCTGAGAGGATGGAAAATGAGACTCAAGCCTCGGTATCCAATAATCACCACTGATGAAATCCTAACCCACGACGACACACTCAACCCGAGAGGCTGGAAAATGAGACTCGAGCCTCGGTATCCAATAATCACCGTTGATGCAGAAAACCTGTCGGCAAGAAGAAGACAGAAGCAAGTTACTGCCTATATAATGGCCTATAATTAATAATGTGAGTTGCGCCTAACCCACTGTGCCACCTCGTGCTGGTTTTTCATAAGGCTCGCCCCGGCCATGACTGATGTGTTAGGCTCTTGGTCTCAGGGTTCAGTTTCTTGTGTTTGTCACCTGGGGTTTCATTATTTAGTGGGCCTCCAAGTTGGCATGGAATCGTCTGTTGTCCTGCATGCCTTGTGTCCTCAGGCAAGGTGTTCACGCCTTTTCAAATCTGCAGTTTCTTTCTACCCGGGGTACAAAGGCCAACTTTCCCTTATTATGTCAGCAAGCCTTGATGGCTGTCCTCAACACAATGTTTGCTGTATAGTACGCATTACAAATGACCAATAAATAAATAAATAAATAAATAAAACCTGGTACTATATGAAATAATGACCTGCCTTTTCTGACCCTTATTGGGCCTCGTTCGAAGACTGCTTGCAACTTGCAACTCGGGGTGGTTTCATGTATCAAGTTTGTATCCTAGGCAGTGGGGGAGGGGCAGGCAATATGGTGCTAGCCGGGAAGCTGGGGGGTGCACTGGGCACCAGTGGTCTTTTCCCCTCACAACACTTTACATAGCACAGTACTGTAAGGGAGAATGCATGCAGATGCAGACACGGTGAAGAGAAGTGGACATGGAGAGGCTTGGGGGAGGGGGACACCTAAGAATCGTGACCTGTTTATTCATAGAATTCTTTATTGGGGCGAGGGGTGGGGGGCTCTTGAACCAAAACAATGGGGTTCACATTTGGCAGCTGTCCGTGCTCTGGCCCAGCACCACAATGGCAAGCTTCAAGTATGCGTTAAAATTAAGAATTATTCATCATGGTATAGTTGAGGGATTCGCCCAAAATGTTCTGAAAAAATATACTGAATGCGTGATTTGGCAGAATTTCGGCCGTTCGAAAAATCAGAATGGCCGAAAAGTTCGACCAAATCACGCATTTGGTGCTGTTGGTGTCCCCCGCACCTTTGCTCACTATATTGTGAGCGGGAGTTGCGGGGGACATCTCTGCTGCTGTTCCAAACCCCCCCATCCAAAAACTAAAGGAAAGCACCCTGCAGCGCCGGTTCTCCATCACGGAAGTGAAAGGGTACAGGCGTTGCAGTTCCCAGCTAGTTGGAAGAAAGGTAAGACGGGGGTGGGGTGGGGGTGTGAGTGTGTTGGGGCAGGGTGTGTGGGTAGGGGTGTGGGTGTGGCTAGGGGTGTAGGTGGGGATGTGGGCCAAGTCAGAAGTGTTCAGGGAAGAAAAGACCAAAGGTTATTTTGAAAGAATATTCTTCAGTCTTTTCTCCCTGGAACATTCCTACCTCGGTCATTCTACCCCTAACCATAGTTGAGTACTTAAAATGTGTTCTAATGCTCCAGACCACTGGCAGGCAAGCTTGTGCCTAGGAAGTGTGATGCCGGCCGTGCTCTGTGATCATTTATACGCTGGTGCCTTGTAGCCGGATCACTCCAGGTGATGTAAGTGGCACTGGCGCGCGATGTTTGGCAGTGCGGCAGTGGGCACAGCGCCAGCGCAGAGCTGTACTTTCATCAGCAGTCATTCCGCCACGTCGAAGAGATTTAACGCAGCCTTGTTTGTTTGTTTCTTTCTTTGATAATGCGTACTAAGCCCTTAGGTAGCCGGGCGCAGCAGTACAAGTAGACTTGTAGCTTAGTTACATTGCATATCACAGGCATAATCCTCCTCTACTCCCTTGAAATGGGAGTGGAGGAGGCAGAAACTACTAAAATATACACTAGGTGCTTTTTTCTTCTTCTTTTGTATCAATGGATTCCATGTGAGTTTAGTTATAAATCGGTGCTCTAGTGCGTAAATCCACGCTGATCCGCGCCTGTTCCTCCAGGGAGCACTGCCTGGGGAGGGTCCGCATGGATCCAGCAGGTGCGGGCGCGGAAGGCCTTGAAGTCCTGGGCTCTTCCTTGTGGGGCTTTCCCCAATGATATTCAAAACAGGAAACCCCTGTTAGTGCCTCAGAGACCTGCCTGCGCCCCTTGGACTTTGCTTGACATTCTGTTTTCAGTGTAGTTTCTCTAAACGTCAACAGGTGCCCATTGTTACGCAGGAGGCGCACGTGCTGCTTTTGGCTGTACAGCTCATTGAGTACAGGAGAAAGGGGCTGACCCACTTTTTTTGGGTTCCAACAAAAGTCCTTGTTCATTATTCAGAGGACTCTCTTCCATCTTCTGCTGCGCTTCCTGCAACTCTGCTTCAACCCTGAGATCGTAGGAAGGCCGCTCTGTCTTCTGGTGCCGCCCACTGGCAATTCCTTCTCCAAGACGAGCTCTTACAGCATGTGAATGAGATTAATGCCATGGACCTTGGCAAATGGTGAGAACACAACACTCAGCACGGAATCCCCGTAGCAAACTATTTCATGGCCAAGAGGAAATGAATGGCAGCCTTGCAAATGAGATCAATGGAACACCCAGTGCTGTACACCGTTAGCAGACTGCTCCTACGCAAATGGACAATGTAATATTACTAATGGGGTAAGAGACACACCCTGCATGCAGCAAAGTAATTACCCATTGCGTCAACCAGCAGCGGCTGACAAGGTAGGCAAGGTCTAGACAGGGGGACCAGCAATTACTGCTCCCCTTTAGACTGTCCATCCCATCTTATCCTATTAGCACATTCTCGAAAAGACTGTAGTTTGTTCCACATTCACGTAGTAGCCACATCCAATACTAGGCCAATTGGCTTAGTCAACCTTATGTGGCTATTGTAGAATTGTGGAGATTATCGTGCATCACATCTAGACAGCATTGTGAAGATTAGCCTTGCGTCACATCTAGATGGAATTGTGAAGATTAGCCTTGCATCACATCTAGATGGAATTGTGAAGATCAGCGTTGCCTCACATCTAGATAGAATTGTAAAGATTAGCCTGCGTCACATCTAGATGGAATTAGATTAGCCTGCATTACTTTTCTACACAGAATTGTGAAGATAACTTGCGTCACAAATAACTATAATTGTGAAGATTAGCCCTCATCACTTCTAGACAGAACTGTGAAGATTAGCCGTGCACTACATCGAGACAGAATTGTGAGGATTAGCCTTGCGCCAGATCTAGACTGAATTGTGAGGATAAGCCTTGCGCCAGATCTAGACAGAATTGCGAAGGTTAGTCTAGCGCCACAACTAGACAGAATTAGGAAGATTAGCCTTTTGTCACATCTATATATAATTGTAAAGATTAGCCCTCATCACATCTAGACAGAACTGTGAGGATTAGCCCTGCGCCACATCTAGATAGAATTGTAAAGATTAGCGTTGCCTCACATCTAGATAGAATTGTGAAGATTAGCCTTGTGTTGCATCCAGATAAAATTGCGAAGATTAGCCTTGCTTCACATCTAGACAGAATTGTGAGGATTAGTCTGCGTTACTTTTCTACACAGAATTGTGAAGATAACTTGCGTCACAAATAACTATAATTGTGAAGATTAGCCCTCATCACTTCTAGACAGAACTGTGCAGATTAGCCGTGCACTACATCGAGACAGAATTGTGAGGATTAGCCTTGCGCCAGATCTAGACTGAATTGTGAGGATAAGCCTTGCGCCAGATCTAGACAGAATTGCGAAGGTTAGTCTAGCGCCACAACTAGACAGAATTAGGAAGATTAGCCTTTTGTCACATCTATATATAATTGTAAAGATTAGCCCTCATCACATCTAGACAGAACTGTGAGGATTAGCCCTGCGCCACATCTAGATAGAATTGTAAAGATTAGCGTTGCCTCACATCTAGATAGAATTGTGAAGATTAGCCTTGTGTTGCATCCAGATAAAATTGCGAAGATTAGCCTTGCTTCACATCTAGACAGAATTGTGAGGATTAGTCTGCGTTACTTTTCTACACAGAATTGTGAAGATAACTTGCGTCACAAATAACTATAATTGTGAAGATTAGCCCTCATCACTTCTAGACAGAACTGTGCAGATTAGCCGTGCACTACATCGAGACAGAATTGTGAGGATTAGCCTTGCGCCAGATCTAGACTGAATTGTGAGGATAAGCCTTGCGCCAGATCTAGACAGAATTGCGAAGGTTAGTCTAGCGCCACAACTAGACAGAATTAGGAAGATTAGCCTTTTGTCACATCTATATATAATTGTAAAGATTAGCCCTCATCACATCTAGACAGAACTGTGAGGATTAGCCCTGCGCCACATCTAGATAGAATTGTAAAGATTAGCGTTGCCTCACATCTAGATAGAATTGTGAAGATTAGCCTTGTGTTGCATCCAGATAAAATTGCGAAGATTAGCCTTGCTTCACATCTAGACAGAATTGTGAGGATTAGTCTGCGTTACTTTTCTACACAGAATTGTGAAGATAACTTGCATCACAAATAACTATAATTGTGAAGATTAGCCCTCATCACTTCTAGACAGAACTGTGAAGATTAGCCGTGCACTACATCGAGACAGAATTGTGAGGATCAGCCTTGCGCCAGATCTAGACTGAATTGTGAGGATAAGCCTTGCGCCAGATCTAGACAGAATTGCGAAGGTTAGTCTAGCGCCACAACTAGACAGAATTAGGAAGATTAGCCTTTTGTCACATCTATATATAATTGTAAAGATTAGCCCTCATCACATCTAGACAGAACTGTGAGGATTAGCCTTGCGCCACATTTAGACAGAATTGTGAGGATTAGCCTTGCGCCACATTTAGCCAGAATTGTGAGGATTAGCCTTGAACCACATCTAGATAGAATTGTAAAGATTAGCCTGCGTCACATCTAGACAGAATTATGGAAATCGGTATGTGTCACAACTAGATAGAGATGCCACTAACCAACCCTACTAAAAAAAACTCACCCCTATGAATACACCTCTCAAACCCTAACTAAACACAACCATACCTCCTAATGCACCACAAACCTCACGCACTTTACTACACCGCAAAATCAAACCACACATAGCCTCGCACAACAGCACATGAAGGCTACCCACCAAAAAGCACATCTAAGCTCAGCGAACGGTGTAAACTGAACTGAAGCTGCCAACAGCACATCACAGCTCTCTTGCACTTTTCCAGCTCAGTCCTACAAACTCACCCTACCCTCCTCCTTTTCACTTCTGCTAGAGCGTCAGGGGGCCACTCCGGTGGCGATAGTGCACAGGATTAATATCCTTTAACATTATGGAAAAGAGGGCTTGGTTCTCTCGGGGGCACCAGGCCTTTGGGGGAGGATTCCTTCCCTTTCTGAGATCTTTTTTCTGTTCATGGAAGGCACCTTTGGGCCAACACTGGTCCATCGAAGAACTCAAGCTGTTTGCATGGAATGCTCCGACTAGTCTTGGCAAACATTTGTTTCGACTTGCACTGGTAGTATTAGTGCCTCGTGGAATCTCCCTCAGTTTGACGCACTGCAAGAACCACTTGGTCTTGGCAAACATTTGTTTTGGCTTGCACTGCCAGTAATAGTGCCTTGTGGACTCTTTCCCTCGGTTTGAAGCACTAGGATAACCACTTCGGCATCAGCAGAAATGCAAATGACCTACTTTGTTCTGTGTAAAGTGCCGCTATGCTAAGGGAGGCCGTCGCCTTAAGGCCATCGATTCACACTCCATAGGGAGGATTTTGCTGTCTACCCTGATGCAGCGATGTGCCAAGTACAATTGATTGCCCAAATAGTGTAGCTTGTTGCTTTCCCTCCACTAAATGGAAACGGGGGAGGGGATCTTAAGGTGAGAAAACATATTACTGAAGCTGCTGCTGTTGCCTTCTCGGTGACGGCAGCAGGGGAGGGGGCTGTGACAAATCAACTTCCGGGGCACCAGTGGTTCATGGATGAATATCTGTTTCTAAACCATCAATTAGCGCCACACCTCTAGTACACCAGAAGGGAACCGAACAGATTGGAAACACAAGTCAATTACAAACCCCCTTGTCCAATTTGCGTAACATGGACGGAACGGCAGGCTTATCTCTGCAAGGTTGTGGATCGTTGGTTAGTTGCAACACAGAAAATACAATTATTACGCAATGATAAAACGGAATGTCCAGTCAAGGTTGTATAAAAATATCTACGTTATTATTATCACAACAGACAGTTCTAACACACTAATGCCAAATGGGCCCCAGTGATTGGTGCAGGCTAAGCGTACCTTAATGAACCAATCTGGGGTCCCAGCCAACAATCTCCTGTATGCGTGAGGTCATAACCAGAGTGCTTTGCAACAGGAAAGGTTAAGGGGTGAAAACATGTTCTACGTCCCACCAATTTTCCTGTCTGTTGTGGATCAAAGGGTCTCTCTGGTAATTGATCTCTCTGTGGTTCCTGATCAAAGCACAGGTCTCCCTTGAAGTTATGGCAGGAACAGACTTTCTGTCTCCATCAAATCATACTTCTTCCCTCTGAAAGGTCTTGCTTACTGTATCCAGTTGTCCCAGACATGACATTCACTGCCCTTCATACTAAAGGGTGGGAGCTGACTTCATGCTGACACAGATGCATATAAAAAAAGGGTGTTGGGTTTCCTGTACTCTTTGTCAGCTCTGAGACCAGGCCTCGCGCAATTCACTCTCATCAGTATGCACCACCACCATCAGACTGGCGATGGGCAGGGCGGATCCATGGAGCCTTTGATATTTATTTGGGCTGGCCATGGGAGGAGGAAGGTGCTGCCCTTCTCCTCTGGAAGTTCTTGTGCGCCCCTAAATGTGACAGGGAGCACTGTGCCTGTAGGCTGTGTCCCCTCCAGAGTACACAAATCTATGTGTTTGTTGTGCGGCGAGCATAGGATAATGTGTGTGGTTTACCCCACACATTTTCCGAGGTTGATGTCCCATCATTCAATTTCTTTACAAAACATGCAAAAAAAGCACAGGCGAGTGGTCAAATTCCTCACATATGGTGTAAAAGACATATATGCCAACATTATTCATTCCAGTCGGGAGACACTAGTCCAGTCCTGGTTTTAGCTTTGCATTCTGAGGCTTATAGTCCTAGATTTCCCCATCCCAAGAATACAAGTCTCATGATGCAAAGTTAAAACCAGGACTGGATTGATGCCTACTTAATGCAATGGATAATGCTGGCATGCCTGCAACAGAGGCCGAAGGATTTCTCACATGGCGGCACTCTCCTCTCTTGTAGGGCAGGCCGCCTGCCAAGCAGGGAAACCTGGTTTGGTTCAGAGGCTCAGCAGGTCCAGACGGCTCTAAATCTCTGATTTTTAAGGCACCTCCCCAACTAACTAACAATTACTGTCACTATAAAACTCCCTGCTTCTGCCACACATGCACTCATTGAATGGTCCAAAAATAACTCTGAACACAATGTAGTTGTATGCTTCGAGGCTCCCTGTACACAAGGCAGCTCAAGAGGTAGAAGGCGATTTGCAGTCCCTGGGAAAAGCTGGGCTTGTTTTGCATTAAATAATGTTCTACTAATTGCTTTCAAGCCCAAGATTACTTAATTAAATGGGTACGTGGGGCCATCAGTTTGTTTGACGGTTGGTTGATCCCCATTAGTCCTTTGCTCTGCATTACATTAATTGGGGAGACCTCATGTGTGTTTTCTTGTTCTGCAAAACGCAGCTGCAAGCAGAGGCGTACGTGCGCAAGGAGTGCTGTTTTCTCCATAGAAACCTCAAATCTGTCCCGGTTGTGAGGGGGAGTGGGTGCAAGGGTCTCTTTGCTTGAGGCAGACATTGCAGCGGCCTTGGGAACAAGATTCCCGTTATCTGCTCTGCTTTCACACATTGATCAATTTCGTTGTAGAAGAGGCAGAAGTGACAATGGCGCTAACCTGGCGTGTCATGGACAGTGTGGAATTGAGGTACACCGCCAGAGTGTCTTTACTGAGGGTGAGACAGTAATTTGTGTGTCTGTGGTGAAGGCACTGTATTGTTATTAAGCTTATTAAGGGTTTCCTTGGGGCCGACTAGGAGGATTTCAGTTTTGTCCCTGTTAAGGCAAAGTCCGTTGGCTGCCACCCAGGCTTGGATGGGGGCATAGGTCTTATGCAGTGTCTTGGCGTCTTCTCCGTATGAGCCAGAGAGCGGGAGGAGGACCGAAGTGGCGTTGGCATAGTTTGTGAAAGCTATGCCGAGAGCGTCCAGCTTGCCGAAGAGAGTGGTAAATATATTGTACAGGGCGGGCGAAGTGCAGGTACCGTGTGGGGCTCTGCAGTGAATGGTGGCGGACGCCGCGCAGGCCTGATCAGAGAAAACCTTCATGGCTCTCCCTTCAAGGAAGGATGTAATTCAGGTAGTGAGTTTGGGGGTGAATTGGGGGCTGAGTTTGGGAGATATCTGCAGAGGGTCTTGTGGCCAACAGGGTCAAATGCTGCAGGTAAATCGAGAAGGGGGAGAAGAGCTGGTTTGCCTTCGTCCATGCTTTCAGCTAATTGGTTTTGTAGGTCTAATAATGCAGATTCAGTTCCGTGGCCCGTGCGGAAACCTGATGGCCTCTTTGCTAGGATGCTGTTGGTTTCAAGGAAATGCTGGATTTGGGTGTATGCAGCTTTGACAAGAATTTTTAGCAGAAATAGTACTGTGTTGATTGGCGGGTAGTTGTTGGGAGGGATCTAGACATTTTTTTTTCAGAAGTGGGCATACCCAGGCCTTTTTAAGGCACGGTGGGACAATGCCAGATGAGAATGAGTCATTTATGAATGCTGTCGGGAATGGTGCTGGGGTGTCAGCGCTGTCTTTGATGATATTGGAGGGATTCTGAGACATCTCTGAAGGAGAAGAGTGGCTTATCCTGGGAGTGGGTGTTAGTAGTGGGCACGTCAGAGCATTGTGGTGGGATTGAATTTTACTCTGCAGGAGCTCTATTTTTTTATTTTATTTTTAGTATGGCTGCTTGAATGCTTGAGCACCAGGATTAATCTTTAACGATTTCTTGAGTGCTGGGGGCAGGGATAGCCGGTTCTCTGAAGATGGCAAACATTTCTTTGGATTCTGATTTGGCATGCGTTATTCTCGTGTTGTAGGAGGTGGATTTGGTTGGGATAATGGCTTTTTTTGTTTTGGGTAGACAGTTTTTTTTAATTCTTCTTTAGAGGAGTCTTGAGATTAGATTGCCACTTGATGAGCGCGATACGCTTGAGGGTGCGTAGCTCCTAGAGTTCTGATGTATACATAGAGTTGGTGTGTCTAGATACTTTGGCTTTCTTCATTTCTAGAGGAGCTATGGTGTCAACTGCTTTTTTGATTGTGAGGTTGTACATGTCTGCTTAAACCAAAGGGTCATTGGAAAAAGGAGGCTTGAGGGCTGGGCCCTCCAGATGAGGTAGTAGGTTGTCTTTGGTTAGGTTACAGGTGCTCCTAGCTAATGCTGGTGGCGAGGGAGTGGTGGGCTTAGTGGCTTAGTGGCTTTTGTGGATGTGGGGATGGAGAAAAGGATGAGGTGTGGTCGCTCCAGGGACATGGGGTGTTGGAGCTGATGGTGGCGGAGCTGTTATGGTCCGCAATCCAGTCGCAGATGGTGTGGAATCAGAAAAAATACAATATTACGGCTGTTACACCAAGCAAAGGAAAATACACCGACACAGGCTTGTAAAGATTCCCAGAATCTTTATTACAAAACTGAACAGTAGTCAACAAAGTACACAAATAGCTATTTGGCTGTCAATACGTCACAGAGACCACCAGCAGGGTTCAATGTGAGCAGTGAACAGAATTTGCTAGCTGGACATCGGCGTATTTATACAGTTTGTTGTAATGATGTCCAGCCTCTTACAAGTTAATAATACATTGGGCTAGGGTCACGCCAGGTTCACTTTCCTAATTTACATATCTCGTGCATGCGGTTTACTTTTGAATACATTTACTAACACACTCTATTATTCTTTAATTTAACGTTACACTCTTTATGTATCGCTTTAATACAGTGAAGGCAGGTTGGACATTAACCCTCCTGCAGAGGTTGAAGAGGTTAAGGCAAGAACAAGAGCACACGAGACGGCCATTTTAGATTACAGGGTGACTTTGTACAAAAAACTAAAATGGCGGTTCTAACCTAAAATGGAGGCTCGATTCACTTGGGGTCATGACCTTGTAATACGGGTTTCCTCGCAAAGCGACTGGGCATAGGCCAACATATACGATGAGGAGGAAACAATATTATATCAGTTCTAACAATGCGTCCTTTAGAGTGAGTGGGGTTAATGACTGGTTGAAGGAATTCCATATCATGTAGTGCCTTGGCAAGTGCTTTAGCTTGCTTGTCTTTGGGGTCATTAAGGACACGGTTTAGGTCACCCAGTAAGGGGTGGGGGGTGGGGGGGGGGGTGGGGGGGGGGGGGGGGTGTGTGTGTGTGTGTGTGTGTGTGTGTGTGTGTGTGTGTGTGTGTGTGTGTGTGTTGCTTAAAGCCAGAGACGTGTGTCCTCATACACTGTAAATTACAGTTCTTTTTTCTAAGCACTATGTCATGCTTAGCGGCCCACGTGTACGCCTTCCTAGCACATCACCCAATTGGCCTTTCTGAGGGGTGTGGGGAGTAGCCCAGCCTGAAGCTCCTGCATACTCGGTACCCCCGTATATGGGTGATTTGTGGGCAATTGGTTTAGTTTCCTGTTGTGTGTTGTGGAGTGTCTGTAGTTTGCAGTGTTTTTTTCTGCAGTAGAGGTCAGATTGTGGTTTGTTCTGTGTTTGAGTGTGCAGAGTATCAGGATGGTTAGCGGGCAGTCGTCTGAGTCCTTTTCTGCGGGTTCGGTTGATCCGTCGAGTTAATATTAGTCTATGGTGATTTGTGGTAGGATGCTGGATTTCTTTTCGGTGGGCCTGTTTAGGCAATCAGGTCTTCGTTGTTCTGGTATTTCTACTGCGTGGTGTTGGTGGTTTATGAGAGAACTTGCGGGAATGCAGAAATATGGGGATTACATGTGTTCGAGGATGGGATGAGCACAACTGGTCAATCCGGAAGGAATATGGGCTACCAACTTGTTTTACCGGAAGCCAAACATCAACATGAAGCTTCTGGCACCGGAGCCTGGATACTGTGAAGGAAAGTATAGTCGCACACGTGCTTCAATATGGTTTGTGTGCCTACTGTTGAGTCCTGAGAACCCCCATTCTTACAGGGGCCCTCTCGTGTTGTAGCAGCATCCCCACTTTACCAGTGCAGAAAAGGGGTTCACCGACAGCCCTGCCCATCTGCAGTACTTCTCAGCTGAGCAACGCCTTGTGAGGAGGACCTGTATGTACTCCAAGCTCCAGTGCCCATAACCCTCCCCATATTCCTCCACTCATGAGGTCTCCTAGATCAAAGAGCTGCCATGAACGGTCCTTATGTGCTACAATGTTCATTTTTGTTTGATTTTCCTGGTGAGGACCAACGGCAAAAAAAAAAATAAGGTCTACCCCCTTGCCCATGTACACTCATGCCCATGCATCAAACACCACATAACATGGACCAACTAAAAATAAACCGGCACACAGGGACCGGTTTTTCCAAACTGAAGCTACCAACAGCACATCAAACCTCTCTTGCGATTTTTCCCTCTTAATTCCCAATAAATAACCCCTCCCAACCCTCTTCCTTTTAGGATCCACCCGAGCACCTGGAGACCATGAAAATGGCAGTGGTGCACGGTATAAATCTCAATAACATACTCTACACCCTACCGGCTGCCGGCCTCCAAGAGCCCCCTCTTCGCTCCCACCCACGGCCGTGGGAGCTGCCCCTGCCTTATACGGGACTGGAAGAATAATCTCCCGCATGCAGATCTGGAACTCGACTGGTGCCTTGATATCTGTTTGCACTTTTTTTCTCACACCTGCTGCCGGCTCTTTGGAAAGGGCCGAGGTGTGCATGACTCCACTAAGTGGTGCATTGCGAACATTCCATGCAGTGTGCACCCTTCGCAGGCAAAGTAGCGAATTGCAAAAGGGTGCATCAGCGTGCATGCTGTGGGTGCATTCATCTTGTGGCAGATCTCCTGCGGAAAGCAGCACACGAGGGGCACTGCCTTCCGCCTCTCCCTCAGTCCTGGTAAAAAATTTAAAAAAATAAAAAAGGATTCGCTAAAGTTTCCAGAAAGCCACACGTGCACCGCCCTGTGGGACGGTGGTGAGGGAGCCCTACAACAAAGCGTTAGCCAGGACTATCTTTTCTCCTAGGTCTGAATACCTGGGCAGCGGTTAAGGTCAAAGGGGGACACAATGATAATACCTAACTGTGCTTATCCTGTAGGACCTCTCTATATCGGTGCTGGTCAATGGGCCGGCCTTAGCTGCAGCAGCGCCCTGGGCGAATTGCGCTGCTGGTCAACAGGAGGAGGATTGTGCGGGGCAGAAGCGCCACATTTTTTTCAAACGCTCCCGCGCCTGGCAGGGAGTTAATCACTGGAATACGCGGCTCATGCTAATGCAGGAGCGCCCTGTTCCAATGCAAACCACCTCGCTCCTGCATCGGAGCAGGGAGGTAATCATCTGAATAGGTTATTATATGCGCCCGCCTCCGCGGGCGCATTTAATAACAAAGGGGAGTCTGCCGCACCTTCTCCCACTACGCCAGCTCGGGGGAGCCCTTGAAACACTCCCCCCGAGCTGGCGTGGCAGGGGGCTAATGGCCTCCTGGGGGGCATGGCAACCTGGGCGGTCGCCCAGCCCTCCCTGCACTAAGGCCAGCCCTGCTTGCCGGTCTGAGATCCGGCATCAGATGTCTGACCGGATGTCGGGACCCGGCCAGCCTCAGCCCTAACCAGGCTATAGTGAGCCCCCAGCTTCCCCGGGAAGCTGGGTGCTCCTGATCTGATCTGCGCTGTGCTCTTTTCCCAAGCAGTCACCCACGCATTTGCAGGTCCCATTTGCTGAGCCAGTTTCTTTCTTAGTACTGAAAGGGACACCACAGGAACCAATAGGCCATGAATATCACTGGGGTGGGGGCTATGACTGTTGAAAAGCAGGCTTTCTACATGCTGGGCACACTATTGTTTTCCAAATGTGCATTTTACACTTTCATAGAAAACAAAGTAATTTCCAAACTCAAAAATGCTGCTTGCGTTCACTAGTTCTCTTTGCAATGTTTTTTTTTTGTATGGACTACCACACACATGCGCTGTAATTGGTGTACTCCTTGCTTTGTGTTTCATCACAGGGGATATTTATAAAGCTGTTATATTCTTGTCAAACTGCTTAATCACAAATAAATGCTTCTGTTGAGCTGACAGTTATTAGGAAATTAAACTGCGGGTTCATGGGTGCCAACTTTTGATTTTCAATACAGGTGCAGAAATACCCCCACCTCCGCCCCAAAGATAAGCAACGCATCTCCTGGCCAAACACATTTTATAATTTTATAGCACTTTTTGTTATAAGAATTGCAAAAAAGTCACACAGTTAATAGCACGTTTTGAAGATAACGCATCTCTCAGCAACCGTCTGTCAACCTGTTGAGCTACCCTGGTAGCCTGCTACTGTAGAGCGTGTCTTTGGATCCCTTTAATGTACTAAAAATCAGTGCATTACCAACAGTATTTTGGGTGCAGCACTGCCATGGAAATGATTTAAAGTGGAATTGATGTACAGTGTGGAGTTTGGAAAGAAGCAGCATGACAGGAATTGCACCATTTTTAAACTATTATGTTGAACGTTTCCTTTGAGCGGAGTGCAACTGCTAGCTCCGCCTCCTCGGAACTCTGCCCACTCGGAACTCCACCCCCACCTCAACCCTTGTGGAATCCCCTTTACATGTTTTCCATTTCCACCGTTGCGAGTCTATTTCATGACTTTTCCTGTCCGGGGTCTCTGGGCCATGTCCTCCAAATGATTGACAGGTCTAATGCTCAAGTCACCACTCGTCTTTCTGTGTAGCACCTGACCCAGGGTGGCCCCCGTGACGTGTTCTGGCCGTGGCACCTAGCACTCTGCACCTCAAAACATGCACCTTAAAGTGGTGGTCCCAGGAGGCAGGAGGGTCAGATGATTTGGTCAAGCAGGGAAGAACTCTAAGCTTTCTCACAGCCGACATAACCCACCCACTTGCAGACAGCATCTCCCTCCTACTTGAGGGGAAAAAAAACCCGTGCTATCACTCTGCATCACTCTGTTTCATCACATGGCTTCCTTTGCTCTGTCGTAACGGAAGCCATTTGCTACACGGGGACATTTCGAGCACGTAACGGTGGGGCAAGAAGGAAGCCAAGGTCGGCCTAAGCGAATGCAACATACATGGTGGTTTCCGTCTGTAACGAATGCTGAAAGAGGGGCAACATGGGCTAAGAATTCCAGGAAGCAGCACATCTAGAACTAGTTCATGTGTGATGTGCACACCCTGACAGAGTATGTGTGATATCCATAGTGGAGGATGAACCCCCCCACCCCTCAAATGGTAGCTTATCCAAGTCCTAGATCTGGGTACTCGTTCATCTGACCAGCGTGTTCAGTGTTCTAGGTTTCTGTGCCCAGGGTTCTAGATTAATGTGCTAGTGAGTATGACCAGCATGTCCACACTGAGTTCTAGAGGCCTGTGCTAGTGGGTCTAACCAGCAAGTTCACACTGAGTTCTAGATGCCTGTGCTAGTGGGTCTGACCAGCATGTCCACACTGAGGTCTAGATCTCTGCGCTAGTGGGTCTAACCAGCATGTCCACACTGAGTTCTAGATCTCTCCGCTAGTGGGTCTGACCAGCATGTCCACACTGAGTTCTAGATGCCTGTGCTAGTTGGTCTGACCAGCATGTCCATACTGAGTTCTAGATCTCTGCACTAGTGGGTCTAACCAGCATGTCCACACTGAGTTCCAGATCTCTGCGCTAGTGGGTCTGACCAGCATATCCACCCTTAGTTCTAGATCTCTGCGCTAGTGGGTCTAACCAGCATGTCCACACTGAGTTCTAGATGCTTGTGCTAGTGGGTCTGACCAGCATGTCCACACTGAGTTCTAGATGCCTGCGCTAGTGGGTCTAACCAGGATGTCCACACTGAGTTGTAGATCTCTGCGCTAGTGGGTCTAACCAGCATGTCAACACCGAGTCCTAGATGCATGTGATAGTGGGTCTGGTCCGTTTTTCCACACTGAGTTCTAGCTCTCTGGGCTGGAGGGTCTAACCAGCATGTCCACACAGTTCTATATGCCTGTGCTAGTGAGTCTGACCAGGCTGTCCACACGGAGTTCTAGATCTCTGCGCTAGTGGGTCTAACTAGCATGTCTGCACTGAGTTCTAGATCTCTGCACTAGTGGGTCTAACCAGCATGTCCGCACTGAGTTCTAGATCTCTGCGCTAGTTTAACCAGCATATCCACACTGAGTTCTAGATCTCTGCGCTAGTGGGTCTAACCATCATGTCCACACTGAGTTATAGCTGCCTGTACTAGTGAGTCTGACCAACATGTCCACACTGAGTTCTAGATGCCTGCGCTAGTGGGTCTAACCAGGATGTCCACACTGAGTTCTAGATCTCTGCGCTAGTGGGTCTAACCAGCATGTCAACACCGAGTCCTAGATGCATGTGATAGTGGGTCTGGTCCGTTTTTCCACACTGAGTTCTAGCTCTCTGGGCTGGAGGGTCTAACCAGCATGTCCACACAGTTCTATATGCCTGCGCTAGTGAGTCTGACCAGCATGTCCATACTGAGTTCTGGTTGCCTGTGCTAGTGGGTCTGACCAGCTTTTCCACACTGAGTTCTAGCCCTCTGTGCTGGTGGGTCTGACCCACATGTCCACACTGAGTCCTAGATGCCTGTGCATCTAACCAGCATGTCCACAATGTGTTCTAGCTCTCTGTGCTAGTGAGTCGGAGCAGCATGTCCATGTTGAGTTCTAGATGAATGTGCTACTAGGTCTGACCAGCATGTCCACACTGAGTTCTAGATGCCTGTGCTAGTGGGTCTGACCTGCTTTTACACACTCAGTTCTAGCTCTCTGAGCCCGACTAGCGTTTCCACACTGAGTTCTAGCTCTCTGTGCTAGTGAGCCTGACTAGCTTTTCCACACTGAGTTCTAGCTCTCTGTGCTGGTGGGTCTGACCCACATGTCCACACTGAGTTCTAGATGCCTGTGCTACTAAGTCTGACCAGCTTTTCCACACTGAGTTCTAGCTCTGTTTGCTAGTGAGCCTGACCAGCATGTCCACACTGAGTTCTAGCTCTCTGTGCTAGTGGTACTTACCAAAGCAGCGAGGCAATATCTGTGCTGTCTCCCCCAGGGCTGCTTCTCCTAGTGAAAGAGTACACGCATTCTAACCTTTGAGAGGAACCAAGATGGAGATTTTGAGATGGAAAGAGGTAGACTTCTACTTGGCCATTGCCTTGCATTGGAGTGGGATAAAGTGCACGTCTCTGAAAGATGGCGGCATTCTCCCCTGCTATTCAGGGAGGGTTGGCATGGATGCTCTGGGGTTCAGCCTCTTCAAGGCTTGCCAGGCCAATGGGTAGGTACCCACCCACTGCTCATTGCAAAGAGTGGGCCTACAGTAAAGGGCACGAGCTTGCAATAATGCCAGTGCAGGAAAGGGAGCCGGATGTGTGCGCGTGGAGTGGTTCCACATTGGTGGTAAATTACTAAAGACTTCATTTAGAGGCTGGTGGAATGAGGTATAGAAGACGGAAGTGGTGCACATTTACCGCACGTGATCTTTATCTTTATAGAGAGAGGGGCATGCAGGCCCTTTGTGTTGGCATTTTGACCAGGTTCTAATCGCCCCTTAATGGGACCCACCCTCCAAGAAGAAGGCGTGGATTGCTTCATAGAAAAGTAAGAATAATTCTGCACAGGCCAGTGACCCTCCTGTGCATGCAGGGCTGGGGCAGGGTCGGTCCCATGTCGGGGTGCTCCAGAAAGGCCAGTTGAGATGGGGAAGAGTCGACCACATGCCTTGGTGCCTCTGAAATGCAACCAGGCACGCTGCATGCATAGCTCCTAAAGGCACTTTGGTGCCAGCAAGCCATGCAGTCCAATCTTTATTAGCAATACTTCAAATGAAGCAACATTGGGGTAGTTGCGCCATTTCATTTTAAGAACCAAAGCAATTGTACATTAAGGATCAGCAACCAGCGCCTAGAGGCTCTTTACTTGGCAGCGAGCGCGACAAAACACTTTGCACTCACCCCCTATGTTAATCACTCACACACCTACAAACTTGCCCTTTTTTGCATAACCTCGCACAAAAATACACTCCACACTGATGCAAGACTCCACCCACCCTGCTTTGCTGGTTCCTCCCGGTGGCTTCCACGGGCATTATATCTTATTTTGCAGCTAGGGTGGAACAATGCATTCACGGGAGCCAATCAGAGTCCAAGACTTCTGGGCAGTATGTGCGAGTGTAGCCACATGGATCAGACTACTTTCAGGGTTACATCCACAGCCCCGGGTGACGCGTGTCTCCTGCTGCTGGCACTGTTCCTCCCCCAAACCCCTCTTTACTCTTTCTGTGACCCTCCTGGCCTCCACCATCTTGGGATGGGGTCCCTGACACTGTCCTCCTCCTGGCCTCCGCCATCTTCTTCTTCTTCTTCTTGGGATGGGGTCCCTGATACTATGCAGCAGCACGCGCCTCCTTCTTGTAAGAAGATTCAATCCAGCACTACAGCCAAGTCAATGCCCAGCCTGGGATACTGAATGAAAACCCTTATTGATGTATCTTTATGTCCAGGTTCATATTCTGAATGACAACCCCTGTATAACACCCCTCTCTTAGAATCCCCCTGACCCCACTGAGCCAAGAAGTAGATCTGTTTTGCAAGTTTAAAAGGTTTATTTGAAGAAAAAAATTAAACAGTATATATATATATATATATATATATATATATATATATATATATATATATCACACTTTCATAATGAATTAATAATTGAATATCACACTTAATCTGAGCAGTAATCAATAATGGATAGTCTGGCACTAGCACACTTCTTTATAATCAATGATGAGTGGGTATAGGTTGGATAAAATAGCAACAATACTTTTATGGTTTCAAATAGATGCAAGGTGGAATGAAAATGCAGTACAGAAAATAACTTGATAGGATTTCAGCAAAAGACAATGTAATCACTTTCTTGGACAATTCACCCCCCCCTTTATGCAATGTAAGGAGATGAAGATGAGAGCACACAGTTCTTAGGAATGCAATCAAATAGAATTCAGTTCAATTCCCCCCCAGCAGCTTATACAACAGATAGGAGTTTTGAAACACAGGCAAAATGCTTTGAATATGGTGACAATGCAGTGAGAAATATGCTGAAAATGCTTTTAATTCCCTTCAAGAGGTTCAGGGTGAGTGGTATCTAGTTAATATTAGTTCAGGCTCACTCTAGCAATGATTCAGAGATGGTTCTTAGGAGGCAAACGAAATTTTAGCAGTTCAGGCAAAAGCCGCTGATTTTTACAGGTGGCTGAAATCAGGCCAAATTGCAAATCGCGGTAAAATTCGCGAGTGCGTGAATCGTGATTACGGAGGCACTATAAGTAGTAGTCGGTTCCAGGTTCTTTGGAAAGCCGAGATTCTGAGCTTTCAGAGGAAAGTTAAATCCAGTTCCTAGCACAAACGGTTACAGAGTTATGAACGATTTTGTGAATGTTGTTTTTCAGATTTGAAATTTTAAAAGTTCAAAGCGACAGGTTACAGCTTGCAGCTAGAAAATGACAGGTGACAGTTCTACTTAGGTTAAATAGATTGAATTATATTATATTAAACTAAGGGATATGTTCTGAGTTTTGCTGAGTACTCACAAGAGATTTTGGACAGGAAGGCGACTTTGTCACGGATCCGGTCACTGCGCACAGCACTTCACCGCGATCTGGTCTCCGGTTCCGAGTACAGCTCTGCTTTCTGGGTCACCGGCACTGCTCCTGGATCTTGGGTTCTGCCGGTCTGGTCTAGCACCGGTCTGCACGGCTCCTGGTCCCGCTTTCTCTGGACACAGCGCTGATCTGCACGGCTCCTGGACACTGCTACCGGTCCCAGCAATGTTCTAGGCAGGGAATTCAAACAGCTCGCCCGGCTGTTGATAGTTGGTTAGGTTTGCTGGATGCTGAGGCCTGCTGAGAAGAGTTCTCAGTCTGTGGGTTTAGGCCCTTACTTTGAGTTCTGGATCAAGTTCTTTGGAGTTTTAAAGTCTAAGTGTTGGATCTGGTGCCTTCTGGATGTTGTGTGGTCCGGCAGAGCGCGTTGCAGCAAATGGATTTCAATCTCTCTACCTGTCCCAGCAGTCTCTTTTAATGTGTTTTGAAAATGGGTGTGTGCCTGGGCCTAGCTAAGCCTGCCCCTCTCTACTTGTCATTGGCCCAATTCTCCCCTCTCACATGATTGGGGGAAGGAAATGTGAGTTAGAGTGATGCTGTAGGTTTTATGGGTCAGAGGATCCTCCCCTGGTCAGTTTGCCCACAAATCTATATTTGATTCAAATACATATTGCACAGACACACAGTTGTTAAAAATTACATGCACCCATCACATATCACATGAGGTATACTCTGTTCAAACTCTGCTCTTCCTGGGGGCTTGCGTTCAGAAATGGCAACATTTTGCACTTTTTAACTGGTTTTGCAATATCGGACATTTACCCAAATTTACACACATGTGCGCAAGGAGTATGGACATTAATTGATGAAGTGTCAGATTTTTAACATGCAGACATTTGGAGTGAAACCCTATTTTCCGCTAGCAACCCCCCAAATCATACCACCGGGTCCTAAAACCTCTTAAAATGTGGGCAGAAAAATCACAAGAATTATTGTATCATTTAGCTAATTTTGACAAGTCCGCACCATGAGTTATACATCTTTCTTAAAATCATATTCTGGCCAACAGGGGTGTGTCTTCCCAGGTCACATGGTGGAGAAACCAGTCTATCCACTTTCTTTAAGCTCAGCCTGTCCTCAGAGGGGGCTGCCCCTCCCCGTTTCTGCCAAGAGGAAGCCACTTTTATGAGGCCCCCAATATAACTTCTGCCTGAGTCAAGGAAGGTCTTTGTTCAAAAGGAAGCCATTTACGATCCCCCCCAATAAACCATCTGCCTGGGCCCAGGACAGGCCTTTGTTCAACTCCCTGTAGCTGCTCCACCCCTAATCTAATCAGAGAGGTGACAACTCCTTTTGGCAAGGGGAAGAGTGGCTGAGCAGGTTTTAACTCCTGTGGGGGTAGATGTCAGGCAGAATTCAGTTTCATTAAGCCAGGTTTCAGCTAAATGTCACTTTTTGTCCCCCAGTTTGTCTATTACGATTTTTACATAGACATTAAATAATTACTTCCTTCAAGTCATTTCAGAGTATAGTTTTACATTGTATCCACCTCTTAGCAAGTCTTTCCTTGGTCTGGTTTTGTTTCATTTGTTCAGTTTTACACAAAAGTCTGGTGGTTTTAAAACGCCGGCTTTCTGATAGTGGTGAGTACTGGTAATGCAACCATTTTTGGGATTTAGGAAAAGGAATTCCCCACAGTTCTAGGTTGCTTTTGGCAATCGGCATTGCCATTCCCAATGGTTTCAGGCTACTGTGTGGGTAGCCCAATGGTGGTTTTAGGCAGTGCCCTCCTGTGCTCACAACCTAGGCAAAAATGGGTGGCAGCCTATTCTTCATGCATTTCCCTGTGCATTTTCTGGGAAGTTCTGGCCATCATGATGTTTTCCATGCCAGTACTGCACCGTTTTCCTATTCTGGCGTACATGTGGGCTTTTTGGCCATCTTGGATTTTCTAAGCCCACAGCACCAAATGTTGCAGCATGATAGCTCAAACGTGGGTCAGAACACCCAACAAAGCCCCCCCACTCGACTGCACTTTGAATTTGAGTCGATGGGGAGTCGAGTGCACAGAAGGTTTTGACCCACGTTTGGTATGTCCGCATAATCTTCTTCCAATTCTGCAATGGCACAGTTCAGCATCTTTTCCTCCCTCCAGTCGGATCGATCGGTTCTCCTCGCCGGTCCTGAAGGGAATATTGGGCGGTACCCCGGGCCCCTTAGGTCTCTGCTCCCGGTCTCCTGATCGTCGTCCTTGGCCAGTGTCCAGGTTTTCTTTCTCCTAGGACGACAAAGGAAAAGCGGCAATACCTATTCATGGACATTTCTCCCCCACCATTGATATAGTGGGGTGGCATATATATTTTAGAACTCAACAGATATGAACATGCACATTTTTTTAAATTAAGCGACAGGAACACATAAACTTGAGAAACACAGAATTTGATAGGTTATATGTAGGATATTTTAGGGTTGGAATTGAATTACTCTGGAGCGGTACCCTCTGGGATCTCCTTCAGTTGCTGCAAAGTGTGCCTGGGGTGGCAACACTTCAACTGGTTTATGTGGATCCACTTGTCTTCCCCCTCTGCCAAACCGCCTTTGGGGATGCAGATCTTGTAGGCCACAGGGGAGATCTGGTCTATAATCTTAAAGGGTCCCTTCCATGTAGGCAAGAATTTTTGCTTTTTTGCCTGGTTTCTTTGGAAGTTGTATAAATAGACCCGATACCCCACCTGATATTCCTTCCTGGAAGTTTTCAGGTCATAGTGGGTCTTTATACTCTCGGCTGATCTTTCTAGATTCTGCTGAGCATAGGCAAAAGCATGTTAAAGGTGTTTCCTTAAATTCTCAACATACTCATCAGTTGTGGAGGCATTTATCAACGTTTGCTCTTGGGTTCTGTAGAGCAAATGCTGGGGAAGCACCATCTTGAGTCCAGTCATCAACTGAAATGGTGACATTTTGGTTGCAGATGAAGGGGTAGATCTGATGGCCATTAGGACCAGAGGTAATCGGATATCCCAACTTGGCCCAGAATCTGACACAAACTTCTTTAATATGCTCACAATGGTTCGGTTGTATCTCTCCACTGCTCCAGAAGAAGCTGGCCTGTAAGCAATGTGCAGCTTCCTTTTAACCCCCAGTATCCCCCACATCTTTGTCATTACTTCACTGGTGAAGTGGCTACCCCTGTCGACCAAAACGGGAAAAGATGTGGTTAATCATCATGGCAGCTGCTGTTTCTGCCTTGCAGTTTGGGGCTGGGAGACATTCCACCCCCTTGGTAAACAAGCATGTAACCGTCAACATGTACTTGTTTCCTCTGGACGAGCGGATTACAGGGCCTACAAAGTCGATTTGCAAATCTGACCATGGCAGTGTCATCCCCCTCTTTTGGAGGGGTGCACGGTGCGTGAGGGATGATGGCTGAAATTGTGCACACACAAGACACCCCTTCAAGTATTGGTCGAGGTCCTGCCCCATGTGTGGCCAGTATGCAACCTCTCTTAAGATTTCCAATGTTGTGTGAAACCCCCTATGACCGGCGGTGGCCGCATCATGGGCGTGACTTAACATCAGGCTTCGGAATGAGGTAGGAACCACCCACTGATCGTGGCCAGCTTTGGATTTCCTTACCAACAAACCGTCTTGGATTCGGAACATTTTTGGACATTTCATCAACACTCTTAGGTCCTCTTTCCCAATGTAATCGGTATCCGTCAGGGGAAAGTTCTCCGGGTCCTCAAGGTTTGGTAAAAATTACCAATAATTGGATCCCCCTTCTGAGCTGTAATCAAATCAGCATCAGGGGGCAGTTGAAAGATCATTGTGAGCACTTGTCTGGGACCTAGTGATAGCGGTGACCTTGATTTCCCCCAACAGGGACTCTATTTCTATTAGATCCCCTTGGATGGCCCCGGTTTTGGCCAGCTGATCAGCTAAGTCATTTCCAGTTTTGTCTGGTCCCTCTACTTTGGAATGACCCTTGATCTTTTTCCAGTAGATGGTCATCCCATTTGAGGTGACCAGATCATCAATGTTTTGGATTAGCTTCCCATGTTTCAGGGGTTTGTTATTAGCGCATAACATGCCTCTGGTTTTCCAGTTGACCAGGTGCTCCACGAACCCGTTCTGTACATAATCCAAATCTGTGATTATGACCAGTTTGTGGAGTTGATGCTGGACAGCAGTGAGGATGGCCTGATGCACAGCCATCAATTCTGCCACCTGACTACTTCGGGGACCAATTTTGTATCCAGCTGAGGGTTCTGGGGACTCATTCACCCATGCATTCCCTATGCCGGCCACCAGTTCTTTCTCCCTGTTGTCAACATGGTAAGAGCATCCATCCACATAGACAGTGGGCATTCCCTCACACTTGTCCTCTTCAAAGACTTTGTGTGGGGAATTAAGGTATGCCTCCATGTTGTCCTTGATTTTTATACTTTCGTCCTCGAGACAGTTTTCTCTGGCACAAACATGCAAGTCAGCCAGACCTTGCGCGAGGGGACTCTTCTTGTTTTGGCCATATCTGACCTCCACAGGAAAGCCTTGCATTGACAGAATCCAGGAAGTAATTCAGGAATTACTCACATTTCCGGCCCGGATTCTGTCCCTTTGGAGATATTGCAGAGGCTGGTGTGGAGTCTCCACTATGATGTGTTCCCCATGGATGAACGGGCGGTAATTCTTCAATGCCCACACCGTTGCCAGGAGTGCCTTCTCACAATCGTTGAAATGTTCCTACACAGAGGATAAAGTTTTGCTCGCTTAGGAGATTACTTTATTGACCTCGTCATGCTTTTGGTATAATACTGCCGTCAAGCACGTATTAGAGAACCCTGTCTCCAGGAAGAACTCCTTGTTTCTGACAGGGTAAGCTAGGCAGGGCGCTTGTGAGAGGCTTCTTTTGAGTTGTCTTACTGCCTCGGCTTGTTCTGGACCCCATTCCTACTTGACCCCCCCTTCAGGAGATGAATCAGGGGTCTGGTGATCTCTGCGTAGCCCTCAATGAACTTTCTGCTGTAATTAGTCAGTCCAAGGAGGCTCCTTAGTTCCCGCAGAGTCGTGGGGTCTTTCAGTTTCTGAAGTGCTTCCACTTTCTTTTCCTGGGGACAGAGACCTTGAGGAGTAATCTCATGCCCCAAGAAATTAACACGGGTTCTACACCACTGTGCTTTCTGAAAGGAAAGTTTTGCTCCGGCGGCCCTCAACTGGGTCAGAACATAACGGATCTCCGCTATGTGTTCCTCCACAGATGAACTTTTGATGAGGACATCATCTACATAAGCCAGGTTACCCCTTGCACCCAGGTCGGGCATGGCCTTGTGTAGGAAAATGTTGAATTAATTGCCGGAGTTGAGGTATCCGAAGGGAGTCCGGGTCCATGTGTACTGCTTGCCCCCAAAGGTAAAAGCCAGCTTGTATTGGTCCTCCCTACTGACAGGCACAGTCCATTATCCATTGGTCAGGTCTATTGCATTGAATACCTGTGTCCCCTGGATCTGGGCCAGCCCTTGGTCAAGGTAGGGCAGAGGCCATCGGGAAGTATGGACCCGTTTGTTGAGCTCCCTGAGGTCACCGCAGAGTCTCCACTGGCTGTTTGGCTTCAATATTCCCAGCACCGGATTATTGAAGGTGCTGTGTATTGGACGAATTATTCCCCGGGACTCAAGGTTCTTAATTATTTCAGTGAGGGACTCCATGGATGCGAGAGGCAAATGATATTGCTTCACAAACACTGGAGTCATTCCAGGGTCCGTGGGAATTGTTGTTGTGCGGATGTCGGTGCGACCACTGTCATATGAGTCTACCGCAAAGAGATCTTGGAAATCCAAGAAAACTTGTTTCAACTTTTGCTTCTGTTCCAGAGTCACACAGGCATCAGCTAGGTTGACTCTCTCTTCCACCATCTGCCTGAAGCCTGGAAAGACTTCTGGTTTGGCTATCTCAGCGGCCTCCTCCAGCTGGGTGGAGAAGTCCCTGGTCAGAGTGCTGATTTGGACTGGAGGCCTCAGGTGGGAAAGGCAACCCTCATAGACCTGGAAAATCACCTCATCCCTCCTGAAGTCACAAGTCACATCTTCCTTACCATAAGGGCAGGAAGTGTACACCAGGAAGTTTCCCCCCCCCCCCCATGCCGGGTAAAAATCCTGTCTGGTGTTGTATTGTCTGTCATTGTCACTGTCAAAACAGTCCTTGGGGATTGGTCCTAACAGTTCATTTCCTAAATCAATGGAAAAATGTCGGTCATCAACCGCCATTCCAATAATGGTGCCGGCGGCTAGAGTAATACTCTTTAAGTCGCTGTTATCCACCTCTATTGGAATGGTGTCATGTTCTATGTTGACTAATGGCGTTGGGTTTACCCCCAACCCTTGCTGTTGGAGAGAAGCATTTAGATGTATATAAGCATCAGGGTTTTGCAATTTTTGTCCTCTTTTAACTTTCACTTCCAGGGAGAATTGTCGGGTCCTTTCTGGGATGGTGACTTCCTCTTTGATCTGAATTTCAACTGCATAAGGTAGCAATTGAGCTGACCTAAATGCTTTTTCTGGATCATCAAAGCCCATGGGATTATCCGCTAATCGGGACCAAGCTTTGAAGTTTATTAGGTCCAAACTAATGGCAAAGCGAATGAGAATGTCACTGCCTAAGTAAAAGGCGGCAGTGACGTCTCGCACGACCCAACAATTATGGACTATGCTCTTGTTGCCAATGGAGATTTTGAGCATACACCTGCTTGGCAGGAGATGTTTGGTATTAGGTGCTTCCAGGTCCATTTCCCATTTGTCTATCAGTTTGAATGTGGGAATGGCTGGAGCTTTTGGGAGTTGGCGGAACATGGCTTCGCTGATGAAGCTCTTACCGTTGTTCACACACACTCGAGCGAGAACAGAGTCCTTCCCATCATTTAACTGGACAGGGATGAACAACTGCTCTCCAATTTGCTGATTATCAGCCAGGCTCTGAGCTGATTTCACATCTTTCTGGACGATAGGAGTGGGAGTTTCTGATTGTGGATTAGTAAAGAATTTCAATGCGTTTCCTTCCAGTGTGGAATACCACCTTAAAGTGGAAGGAAGGTTGATTTTCAGAAATAGAGAGGACCCCCCATCACCAGTCTGTTGTCCTACTGCTATTACTGTCACGTCTGGAGTTTGGTTGTTCTGGAAGTGAAATTCTACTTGGTCAGATTTTTGTTCAACCATGTGGCAGGTGCCGTTTAAACTAACATGGTTGACACTCTGTTTTAATTTTATTGGTCGGCTAGTCTGGGTCCAGAGGACCTTGTTTACACAATCTATTAGGGGTGACAACCTTCTCAGGAGGTCATTCCCTAGTAAACAAGGGGTGCCCTCTGGAGTCCCTACTATGACCGGGTGTTTCACCTTGTGTCGCCCAATTTTAATGTCCAAGTCTGCAGTCCCCTCGACAGGAATTTCCTTCCCGTGAAAGTTCTGCAGTTGTCCAGGAAGAGAGGTGAGAGGAATACGGCAATTCTCCCCGCTTCCTGCATTTAGTTCCTCAAAGGCCCTTTTGGACAGAAGGGTAGCTTGTGATCCAGTGTCCACCAGTGCCAAAATTGTACCCTGCCCCTGTACTTGTACCGGGGCATAGTATCTTCCCTCCTTCTCCTCAAGGGGGCACAGATAATGCACATTTTTGGACAGCTGGTGGGCTAATTATTCTGGTTTTGGACATTGCTAGAGAAGAGATTTGGGCAGAATTCTGTGGAGAGTCTTGGGAATCTGAAAGAAAAAGTTGGCAACTGGAGATCAGAGCCATGGTGGGTTCCCCTGGTTCCGGTTCCGGGCTGCCCCCCCTTTTTGGAGGCAGTCACCAGGATGGCTTTGAACCAGGGGATTTTGGTATTGTCGGTTCTGGGATGAGATGATGGGCGGAGGTAGCTCAGTCTCCACATCTCCCCAGTCTGAATTGGCATCCCTTGGGACCCATTTTTCCTTGTGAGGAGTTCCCCCTTCTCTGAAGGAGAAGATCCTTTTCCGAGGATCTTCTGAGGATCCCTCCCCCTCAACTTGGAAGACCTGTACCTCCTCCACAAAGTGGGTCTGTTTGGGTCCTTTGTTTCTCCTACCCCCCCTGCTCCTTGGAAGGCAGGATTTCAGGGGCAGGAGATTTTGTTTCCGGTTCCTGGTTTTCCAGGGGCTGTTTACAAGTTGGGAAGGAAGCTTCCTCCAAGGCTTTACACCCCCCTTCCCCTTGTGCCTCCTCCCTGGGAACCGGTGGGTTATCGGGGTGCTGCCCCCATCATTGTTCTGGAGCACCAGGTCCCGAGTTTGGGGCATTCTGCGGTGGCATGCTCATCTGAGGGTTCTGTTGAGCCCTCAGTATGTGACCCAGATCTCGTGCCATATTTTGGACCTGGCGCTCAAGTTGTGAAACCCGCTCAGGCTGATACGGGGCTCTATTTTCTCCCCTGGGCTGATCCCGGGAAGGGTAGCTATCCCTTCTCTGGTAGTACCCCTGGTTGGGAAGATTTTGGTACCCCTCCACCCTTGGCCTCCCCTCTCCCGGATTAGGTTGTCTGGGCTCAGGGAATTGGGGAAAGAAGGATGGATGATTTTGGGGCTGGAAACTGGGTGGATACTGGGGAAAAAGTTCTGCCCAGGATTTGGAGAATTTCTGCCCTCCTGGGGGAAGTTAGGAGGGAAGTTCCCCGGGTTAGGCGCTTGGCTGTATCCCCCCCCCCCTTGTGCTGGAGGAGTCCACACATAACCCAGGATTGGTCGATTTCCCTTATAGCGGGGACTTACATAGTCAGGGGAGCGGGGGACCCCATTTGTGGGACTACCTCCTCGACTCCCTGTCTGTGACTGGCCCGAGGGCCTTCTGGGCTGTGAATTATTTGGTGCAGGCAGGTTTTTAGGCCCCCCCATCTCCAAATCTAAAACAGGGGCAACCTTTACCTCTGCCACCTTGGCCGCAGCAGGGGTGCTGTTGGTTTTGGGGTTTTTATGGCGCGTTATTTTTATTTTCGATAGGCTTCTGCACCTCATAGATCCAGGTAGCCTGTTCAATGACCCAGTCTAAAGATCTTTTCTCATGAAAATCTCTCACGAGCTGGGTCATTATGTATTTGAGTAAGGCATGGAAAAACGTATTGATAAATTCTCTGCTATCCGTGCGCACCCTTCTGGTGGTCTGCGCAAAAGCACGTTTTAATTCTTGCACAAACTCTTGTGGGGCCTGATCCTCCCCACATTGCAAATTGTAGGCTGCCTTGCGAGCCTCTTGAGGATTTCTGTGAACAGAAAAATGTTTCAAGATGGCCGCCTTATAGGTGGACCATCTTAAATGATTTTGGTCCTCCAGCCCCGCAAGGAAACTGGAGTATTCTGGTGAGAATGTCCATTTGACGTACTGGATGCAGCTACTGCTGTCCTTCAAATGGAAAGTCTCCATCATTTGCTCATAGAGCTCCAAGTGTTCCCATACGGAAAACTTGGCGTTCTTATGATAAGGCGTGATAACACTCCTTATTGCCTTTATTTGCTTCAATGGGTCCTTAAGCAAGGCCCTTTTTGCCTTATTGGTCTTTTTGGTTCAGGTAACCCTGGTCCATTCATCCTCTGACTCATAGGCACTGCTCCCAGAGGTTCCTGTCTGATCTTCCAGGTTTTCCCGGATTCTGTGAGCCTGGGAATGGCTGGCAGAATGTGGGGACCTGGTCTCCTGTGTCCTGCGCCGTTCAGAGGAGTCTTCAGATTCCTCTTTGCTGCCAGGATTTGATGGGTACCCCCCCCACTGACCTAACTGGGCAGAAGTTTTCAGGATGCCTTTAATGGGCCTACTCTCCTGGGGTTCCCCTCTAAATTGCACTGTGCTTGGGTGCCCATACCCGGATGCCCGCCCCTCCATTCCTGGGTGGTACTGGCCTATGAGCCCCATACTTTTAGCTGGATAGTAATCTGCCATCCCTGTGGCCCCGTGCTCATGTGCGCCAGGCAGCATGGGGGTGGCAGAGTGCAGGGACTGGGAGAGATGAAGGCCTCTGGTACTTGGGCTCCTGAGGTTATGCTCAGGAGTTTCTCTTTCCCAGCGAACCTCATCTCTATCCGCCCCTGTTCCCTGTTGCAATGCAAGAGCCTGCGCTTTCAGTTCCTCAGTTAAGGCCTTACTACTAGACTCTATCAGTCTCTCCTGCATCGCTACCTGTTGTTGGAGCCTATCATTGTGCTAACAGAGAGCCTCATTTTCTCTCTGTGCCTCCTGATTGGTCCTGGAGTACTGGGCCAGTCTTTGCTGCAGGAGGGTTACCTCCTGAGTCCCTTCCCTACTGGCCTGCTCCTTTCTTGCCAGAGCCTCCTCCACCCTCCTGGTGTGCTCTAACAAGTTCTGGTGTTCTTTTTGGAGGTCACCCAGCCCCTGGAGGGCCAGGTGATTTTCTTCCATTTTCCTTTTTAAATGGCAGACTTCCTGGCCTAAGGTGTCCCTTTCCTGACTAAGAGTCTGCATCTGTGCCGCCAGGTCGTCCCTTTGCCTTTGGAAGGCACCGGCTCTCTGGCGCTCCTGATCAAACTGCCTGGGTATCCAGGTCTTTCAGAATCAATTTATTGCTTTCTGCCTTTTCCCTATCTAGGTGGCTTTGCAGGGTGACTACCTGCTCAGCACATACCCTATTGAAATCTAATTGTTGCTCCAGCTTTTTCTGGCTCTGTAGTAGGGAGTCCAAACCTTCTTGGTACTCCTTTTGCAAGGCTAGAAATCTGGTATCCTGGTCAGCCTTTTCCTGTTGGGGGATGTCCATATCCTCTTTTATTTTAATGATATACTGCCTACTATCATTTTCTAACTCCTGGCTCCTCTGCAGCCTCTGCTCAGAAGAGACCAGGTCAGATTGGACCTTCTCTAACGCCATCTGTCGCCTATTTGCCAGATCTTGGCTTTCAGTTTATTTATCCTGCATGTCTCCCATGTATAGGTACAGGTATGCCGCTATCCTGGCAATCTTATTGTGTTCATCTTTGGCTTTAGGAGCCATATATAGTTCACTCAGTGCCACATGTAATGGACCCTGATCTCTTCATGTGTCTGACCCTGTTTCAGTGACCTGTTGCGCGATGGCCTGCAACCAGACCGTTTGGTCCTGGTCAGTCCACTCACCTCTCACAAATAGCTAATGTAAGAGGTGCTCCCTCGCTATTTTCATGTCTACCAAGGTCGTCATTCTAGAGATTGATCTCTGTCCTGACTTACAGAAATTAGTATTTTATTTTTGCAAAACAGACCTTTTCCTTAGAGTGTCCCTTTGAAGAGTGCTTTACAGCGTAGAACAGTGTGGTGATCCGACTGGATGTATGTATCCCGTCAGTTAGCACACTGTATTAAGCTGCACAAGTGATAGATCTAACCCAGATGTCCGGCTCGAGCCCCCAATTTGTAAGAAGATTCAATCCAGCACTACAGCCAAGTCAATGCCTAGCCTGGGATACTGAATGAAAAACCCTTATTGATATATCTTTATGTCCAGGTTCATATTCTGGATGACAACCCCTGTATAACACCCCTCTCTTAGAATCCCCCTGACCCCACTGAGCCAAGAAGTAGATCTGTTTTGCAAGTTTTAAAAGGTTTATTTGAAAAAAAAATTAAACAGTATATATATATATCACACTTTTATAATGAATTAATAATTGAATATCACACTTAATCTGAGCAGTAATCAACAATGGATAGTCTGGCACTAGCACACTTCTTTATAATCAATGATGAGTGGGTATAGGATGGATAAGATAGCAACAATACTTTTATGGTTTCAAATAGATGCAATGTGGAATGAAAATGCAGTACAGAAAATAACTTGATAGGATTTCAGCAAAAGACAATGTAATCACTTTCTTGGACAATTCACCCCCCCCCCCCACTTTATGCAATGTAAGGAGATGAAGATGAGAGCACACAGTTCTTAGGAATGCAATCAAATAGAATTCAGTTCAATTTCCCCCCCAGCAGCTTATTTGAAACACAAGCAAAATGCTTTGAATATGGTGACAATGCAGTGAGAAATATGCTGAAAATGCTTTTAATTCCCTTCAGGAGGTTCAGGGTGAGTGGTAGCTAGTTAATATTAGTTCGGGCTCACTCTAGCAATGATTCAGGGATGTTTCTTAGGAGGCAAACAAAATTTTAGCAGTTCAGGCAAAAGCTGCTGATTTTTACAGGTGGCTGAAATCAGGCCAAATTGCAAATCGCGGTAAAATTTGCGAGTTCGTGAATCGTGATTACGGAGGCACTATAAGGAGTAGCAAGTCAAGTTTTGTGAAGGTTGTTTTTCGGATTTGAAATTTTAAAAGTTCAAAGCGACAGGTTACAGCTTGCAGCTAGAAAATGACAGGTGACAGTTCTACTTAGGTTAAATAGATTGAATTATATTATATTAAACTAAGGGATATGTTCTGAGTTTTGCTGAGTACTCACAAGAGATTTTGGACAGGAAGGCGACTTTGTCACGGATCCGGTCACTGCGCACAGCACTTCACAGCGATCTGGTCTCCGGTTCCGAGTACAGCTCTGCTTTCTGGGTCACCGGCACTGCTCCTGGATCTTGGGTTCTGCCAGTCTGGTCTAGCACCGGTCTGCACGGCTCCTGGTCCCGCTTTCTCCGGACACAGCGCTGATCTGCACGGCTCCTGGACACTGCTACCGGTCCCGGCAATGTTCTAGGCAGGGAATTCAAACAGCTCGCCCAGCTGTTGATAGTTGGTTAGGTTTGCTGGATGCTGAGGCCTGCTGAGAAGAGTTCTCAGTCTGTGGGTTTAGGCCCTTACTTTGAGTTCTGGATCAAGTTCTTTGGAGTTTTAAAGTCTAAGTGTTGGATCTGGTGCCTTCTGGATGTTGTGTGGTCCAGCAGAGCGCGTTTCAGCAAATGGATTTCAATCTCTCTACCTGTCCCAGGAGTCTCTTTTTATGTGTTTTGAAAATGGGTGTGTGCCTGGGCCTAGCTAAGCCTGCCCCTCTCTACTTGTCATTGGCCCAATTCTCCCCTCTCACATGATTGGGGGAAGGAAATGTGAGTCAGAGTGATGCTGTAGGTTTTATGGGTCAGAGGATCCTCCCCTGGTCAGTTTGCACACAAATCTATATTTGATTCAAATACATATTGCACAGACACACAGTTGTTAAAAATTACATGGACCCATCACATATCACATGAGGTATACTCTGTTCAAACTCTGCTCTTCCTGGGGGCTTGCGTTCAGAAATGGCAACATTTTGCACTTTTTAACTGGTTTTGCAATATCGGACATTTACCCAAATTTACACACATGTGCGCAAGGAGTATGGACATTAATTGATGAAGTGTCAGATTTTTAACATGCAGACATTTGGAGTGAAACCCTATTTTCCGCTAGCAACCCCCCAGATCATACCACCGGGTCCTAAAACCTCTTAAAATGTGGGCAGAAAAATCACAAGAATTATGGTATCATTTAGCTAATTTTGACAAGTCCGCACCATGAGTTATACATCTTTCTTAAAATCATATTCTGGCCAACAGGGGTGTGTCTTGCCAGGTCACATGGTGAAGAAACCAGTCTATCCACTTTCTTTAAGCTCAGCCTGTCCTCAGAGGGGGCTGCCCCTCACCGGTTCTGCCAAGAGGAAGCCACTTTTACGACGCCCCCAATATAACTTCTGCCTGAGTCAAGGAAGGTCTTTATTCAAAAGGAAGCCATTTACGATCCCCCCAATAAACCATCTGCCTGGGCCCAGGACAGGCCTTTGTTCAACTCCCTGTAGCTGCTTCACCCCTAATCTAATCAGAGAGGTGACAACTCCTTTTGGCAAGGGGAAGAGTCGCTGAGCAGGTTTTAACTCCTGTGGGGGTAGATGTCAGGCAGAATTCAGTTTCATTAAGCCAGGTTTCAGCTAAATGTCACTTTTTGTCCCCCAGTTTAAGTCTATTACAATTTTTACATACACATTAAATAATTACTTCCTTCAAATCATTTCAGAGTATAGTTTTACATTGTATCCACCTCTTAGCAAGTCTTTCCTTGGTCTGGTTTTGTTTCATTTGTTCAGTTTTACACAAAAGTCTGTTGGTTTTAAAACGTCGGCTTTCTGATAGTGGTGAGTACTGGTAATGCAACCATTTTTGGGATTTAAGAAAATGAATTCCCCACAGTTCTAGGTTGCTTTTGGCAATCAGCATTGCCATTCCCAATGGTTTCAGGCTACTGTGTGGGTAGCCCAATGGTGGTTTTAGGCAGTGCCCTCCTGTGCTCACAACCTAGGCAAAAATGGGTGGCAGCCTATTCTTCATGCATTTCCCTGTGCATTTTCTGGAAAGTTCTGGCCATCATGATGTTTTCCATGCCGGTACTGCACAGTTTTCCTATTCTGGCGTACATGTGGGCTTTTTGGCCATCTTGGATTTTCTAAGCCCACAGCACCAAATGTTGCAGCATGATAGCTCAAACGTGGGTCAGAACACCCAACATTCTGGTATTACACCCCAAGACAGCGAGAGACCATCATTCAGCGGCCATTCCAGTGTTTATTCCTTTTCCAAAAGTTTCTGGTTTAGTTTATCATGCGCCCCCCCTCCAGTCCGCCCCTACAGTGGGTGCACCATGTGACATTTTATTATTGGGCCACACCCCCCTGAACTATGCCCGAAGTCACAGCCTGCTGGGGGCAATGTCTCACTTATTAATACATGCCTTCTGGGCACAGGTTAATCAGTGACAAGTGCTACTGGAGACATGCCTTGTAGCGGGCACTGTAAACAAATGGTTGCAAGCGTCCTCTGATATCTGGTGAAGGAATGTTGTAGGTGACACCCTGGGAGGCCATGGTGCCAGACCTCAAACCCAACCAGCTCTGGTAAGATAGTAGCTGAGGTGGGAGGCGAAAGCTCGGATTGGACAGAGCCCTTTCAGGAGACGGTAGAAAGTTGCTGGGCACCACAAACCTTTTTTTGTTACTTATCAACTACACTACACTCTCCTATGTTTGTTTTTTTTTAAATTCATGACAAGCGCTACTAAATTCAGGCCCTCTGGCTCAACAGTGATAGAAGTGTACCAGCGGGGGACAGAAGGAAGCGTGCACCGTGCAACATATTTATCAAGGGTAGCAGTCATGCTGGTTGACGACAAATTGAGTTGAAATAGTTTTCAGTTTAGCTGTAACTGATATCTGGTGGTAAAATGGAGAAATGTGCACTTTAACTTCACAAAGAACAGTTCCGGAACAGTGAAAACGGTACGAAAAGTAGTGGAGCTGTTAATATAAAAGTAGTGGAACACCGCTCCTGACCGTTCCCGCTCACTTCGACTACTGCAGTCCATTGACCTCATAGGGCTCCTGAGGATTGAGTGGGGACTTGGAGCATCACATCACTGTCCTCTTTTTGTCGCCTCCTACTCATCGAGGTGAAAGTACCAGATCCCACAGATTTGCGGCAATGGCATATGGGAAACTGGGAGCCGCAGGACCGCCACTTTCCAGACAAATTGAAGCAATGGCAAAGAAACTCGCTCGTAGTTGTGATCAATACACGAGCACTTGCTCCACCCCACCCCCACCTCTTCCCTGTCTCACCCGCACACTACTGTCCCCCAAATCATGTTCTACTTTATTTGTTGCGGAGTTGGATCCCGTCCTGGTAATTTCTTAGCCAGGAGCCTAATGCACTCCCACTCAGTAAATCCTGATCGTCTCTTTATTTTTGCACAGTGGGATAGGCCGGCTTCTATCCCGGAGCTTTGAATCACTGAACAAAGTTTTACTGTTGGCGATAGTTTCCCTCTAGTTAGCCATGGTTTTTGTGGGAGGGAACACTAACAATGCAGTCACTTTGCTGAAAATGTTGGGGGCGTGGGGGGCGGGGGGTACATGACAAAAGATTCTACGTTAAAATATCGAAATTAAAATAACAAGGCTGAAAATATTTTTTTCTGTAGACTTACGAACATTCTTTATTTATTTTTTATTGTAGGGTAGATTCCTTTCAGCCCCCACCACATCCTCATGCCTTAATTTATACCCTTACCCCACGCCCTATTTATTTAAAAATGGTACCAAAATACCACACAAATTCGATTTTTAAAACTTCAGCCTCGTTTTGTTTTTCGTTTTTGGGGGGGGGGGCAATACCCATTTAAATGAAAAGGGCCCCTGCCAAATGAGTGGGACAAAATGTTGTGCCACAAAGGCTGGGGGGGGGCAGGTGGGCAAACACCCTTGCCCTCCTCCCCTACAATTACATCAATGAACACTAGGGGGGGTCATTTTGAAAGATATGCTAATTGCACACAGGCGAGCACCAACGCACGTGCTGATGGTCCCGTCCATGTCAATTTCATGAGTCTCCAAGAGGAGTGAGTGCATCCCTGAAGAGTAACACAAGGGGAACGGCCTTTCCTCTTCAGTTTACTCTGCACCAGAGAGAAATGACCTGCTGCCTGCACATTATTCTACTATTTCCCAGGATTCACTGCAACCCTTTCCTTTTAAGCCTGCATGAAATTCTCCGGCAGGAGTAAAACTGGGGGCTTCTTCAAGACAGAGGAGGAAGGCAAATCAGAGATGCAAAGTCCCCTTCATAGCCTTCCTGCGCCTCGGACGAGCAGGAAAAGGGGGCGGAGCATTAAATGGGGGCATGCAAGCATTACTTTGCTATACGCTTCCATCTAATGTCTAAAATGACCCCCAAGTGTGATTTGGGTGTGACATTCATTCATCGCCAGGGTTTTTTTGGCCGCAGATTTTTGGCCAAAATAACTCATATAAGAATATGGGAGGGGGTGGGTAAAGGGATATAAGGGGTAGGGGGTGTGGGGAATAGGTAGTAAATAAATGGGAAGGGGTGGATTGTGGAGACCCCCAAATAAAAAACATTAATTCGATGATTTTTTTTGGCTAAAAATCATCGGAGAGAAACTCTGCGAAAAACAAAAAATAATTTGCCCATGGAATGACAGAACCGTGATTTGGCTTGGAGAAAAACACATCTCGCCAGTCTCGCCTTTAAACTAAGCGTGTCATTTAAATTTTCAGGGACATTCTATTCCAGCTGGTCACAGTAGAGACTTGCGTTTATAGGTCAAAGGATCGAAAAAAAAGGGACGAATGACAAAAAAACCATGTGTTTGGGGTAAAAACACCCTTTTAATGCTACACTAGAGCAAAAATATATATATTTTAATTTTTTTTCTCGATCCTTTGGTTTTCGGTCGAATGCACTTGACCCTTTTGCATTCAACCCTTTTGCTTTCGGCCCTTTAACTGGACACCAAGACTTGCTATCTCCCTATTCAAATTTAAAGACCCTTCTATTGGGCCTCTTGCAAGGATTCCCCTTGAGGTCCAAGAGACTCCAGGCAACAGCAGCCTGCAGAGTCCTGCTAAGAGTTGAGATGACTGTTGCAGACAAGTGGTTTGAGTGGCGCTGTTCCCAAAATAAGGAACAAACCGTCTCCTGTGAGTGAACTCGAGTAACTAGGCACACAGGGTTGCCAAATGACTCTAGGTGAGGACACAATGTTCCATTTCCGGGCTTTCACTTCTCCATCAATTGCCTGCTGGGAGTTGTAGTGTTGGGTCAGTTCAATTGAATAAAATGGACGGAAGTACAAGCAAGGTAAAAGTGAAGTCAAGGAGTGAAGCAGGGTGTCCCTCATGACATGGAGTCAACCGGCAACCATGGCACAGCAGCAATATATTCATATGCACCACTCGCAGAACCCCAAAACAACAATCCACAGACGTCACCCTTCAAGCAAAAATGCCCTTTCCTTTTTCATTTTCAAAAATACAAGTCCATTAGTTTCTTCACAACCAGAGACTGGTTTATAATAAAACCCATTGAAGGATCCGTGATTAAATGCACATCATGTTTTAGGGAACAAACCAAGCTTCTCATTGAGTGCTCTGTAAACAAAAAGAAACTCATAAGTAACATTAACAAAACAAAACACATAAACTGTGTATTTGCGAAAAACACCAGTCAGCCACCTGTATGCCAGTGTCGACGAACAAAAAAGGTGAAGCAAAATGGAGGAGGCACCGCGATAACCCGGGCAGTGTCCTCCTCCTGGCCTAGCCCTCCTGGGAAGAAGGGGAGGCGCTGACCGAAGCGCTGCAAGGGAAGGAGAAAGCCTGCGCAAGAGAAAGCGCAGCGAAAGTTGGGGAAAGCCCGCGAAGGGCAACAAAAGAAAGGGGAGGGGCTTCCCCTTTATAACGGGCGGGCTCCTTTCTGCAGGTAGCATCCATCCGCTGCAGAGGGACACTCGCCCGCTACACAAGGAAGAGGTTTCGTTTTGTTATCGTGGAGAGGGGATCGCCGGCGGCTACGCTTACAGCGTGCAGAAGGACGGAACGGCGCGGGTCGGAGGCAGCAGCAGTGGCAGCTGACAGCGCTGAAGACTGGATCTGCAGTGTGCCCAGCCGTCTGAGGAGCAGCGGAAGGAAACGGCGGTTTCAAGCGGCAACAGCGACAGCAACTGGCACCGCTGCCGAAGGGTCGGAGAAGAGACCCGCTGTGTGCCAAGCGGTACCAGGAGAGAGCAGCTGCAAGCAACAGGCAACAGAGGAGAGTTGCCGTGCGCCTGAGTCGGTCCGGAAGGTGAGCAGGAAGCCGGGGCGAGGTCTCCACGCACAGCTGCTTGGGGAATCCCCACAGGCACACGGAAGGTCCCGTGGAGGGATCTTCGGGTGAAAGCCCCAGGCTGCCAACGCGCAGCATAGACTCACGCCAAACACACGCCGCCTCTACAGAAGGGAGCCACGGTGACAAAGACGGAAACGGACCGCAGTGCAAGAGAGGGCAGGACGACCTCATCAGGCGGCGGTCAGAAGAAACCACGAGCCCGGAGACAAACTTGACCTAGCCACGTGGGGAAAAGCGCAGGCGGCCAACTTGCTGCACAGTCGCTGCAGCACAGTTCCTGCCACACACGCAGCCTCCACTACCCAGTCAAGGAGGCACACAGGGGTTGGAACTCGAGGCTAAGGACCAGGCAGCCACCAGGATAATGCCCGCCTTGCATAAGACCGCCAACAATAATGGATTTGGATGCATTTGTGGCCATGGCCAAACTAGCAGCGGCCAAGCATCGCCGAAAGTGGCTGGAGACCTTGGTAACACAGCCAGGGGAGGAGCAGCCGGGGCCCAGTGTGAGGCCTGATTCCCCATTGATGTTCCAGGAGGATGAAGAAACGCAGGAACAAGATGAGGTAGGACATGTGGAAGAGGAAGAAGAACCAACAGGGAAAAGGAGACGTGTTATGATGCAGAAGGCAAAAGCAAGCAAGGAACAAGCTGCAAGGATCAAGAAAGCCAGGGCAGCGGGGGAAAAGAACAAGGAAAGGACACAGGAGGTTGTAGCCGTACCGGCATCTGCACCTGTGGAGGCGCCAAGGAATCCGGGACCACCCAGCACGCCTGCAACCAGACCGGTGGCTGCGAGGGAGGACGGACGCACATCCTTGGAGACTGTGAAAGGTATGGTGATGCAATGTATGCAAGCGTGAGAGAATTGGGGCAGCGGGCAATTACTGAGTGGAAATGTCAATGCATTTAACCAAATGGGAAGTGGGGCAGCGGTACTACAGCATAAAGGGGTAATGCCGGGGACAGGGGTCGGGGTTTCAGGGGACTACCAGCAGCCAGGGAACCTTGCCAGCATTGGGGTGCTGGAGGGGGGAGCCAGTGGCCAGGGCCGTGGCCTACCACACCACGGTGTTTCAGCAAGGGCCCAACACGGTGGCTAATATTAACGCTGGGGACCTCATCACAGCGCAGTCTTCCCAAATGCAACAGGCCATCTCAGTAACCAGCGCAAACCCCATAGGCGAAGGCAGCCCAATGCCCCAGGTGGGGCTACCAACAGCAGGGACTGCACAGGCACCCACATGGTGGGGGCAAGGGGTGGCAGGAACAGGGCCACCCCCAGTCCCCAGCACCACTGTTACACAGGAAGGGATAGGGGGAACAATGACTCAGTATGGGAGAACAATGCCTGGGTTTGGTCCGGTCAGGGTGTCGGTGAACTCTTTATCTTGGCATATAACAAGGGCAGTCAAAGAAATGGTGTGGAGGAAAGAATTCATAGAAATCCTTGACTTTGTGGGGATGGAGCCACTGGGAAACTGGTTAAAGGAATTATCTGAAAAGGAGAAGGAAAAAAGGGACAAGGAGACACCCAAGACTGAGGCATCCATTCATAATTGGCTAAAAGCATTCAAGGTGTATACATCGATAATGATAGAGAAGTACCCACAGGATGCTTTAGCAATGCTTGCGTATGAGCAATACATCCATGATCTGTATTTGAAACGAGGGGGGGAAGGCTGGTTACAGTATGATCGGGTATTCCGTTTAAAAATGCAGGTTTGGCCAGACTTGTCCTGGGATAAAATGGATGTGGGCAGGATTTTGGATAAACTAGTGCTTACAGAGGAAGGGGGGGAAATCCCCAGGGGAGAAGCCCCAGGTATGGAGGGGCACGGGGGGGTTCACCCGGTGGGGGAGGGCGTCCTTTCGCGGGTACTCCTCCTGGAAGAGCAGAGCCAGCTACCAGGGGGAGCAAGCTGAATGCTGGAGGGTGAATGAGGAAGTGGGTTGCCCCTTTGGCAAAGCATGCCATTTAAACACCCTCGGGGAAGGAGCCACAAGGAGCGCAGCTCCTCGGCCAGCGAAGGGAGGCCCGGGAGTAGCTCCAAAGGAAAGGATAAGGCCAAAAAGGAATGAGGTTATGAGCATGATTTCAAAGTCTACCCCGAAGCGAATATGTAATGGTGTGATTAAAAGTGGGCTGCCAACCCCAGTTAACCTGCAAGCAATGACTCAGTGGTTGAATATTTATCATAACTATGAGGATGCTAGATTGCTGTGTGAAGGTTTCAGGTGGGGGTTCAGGATCCCATGTGCAGGGGTAAAAAGAGGCACAAAGGCATGCAACCTGCGGTCAGCGCTAGCGATGCCAGAGGTGATGGCACGGAAAGTGGCCAAAGAGGTGAACTTGGGCAGGGTGGCAGGACTATTCATGCAACCACCAATGCCAAATCTGGTAGTATCACCGCTAGGGCTGGTCCCTTAGAAGGAGGAGAGGCAATACCGGCTGATCCACCACCTCTCTTTTCCAGAACGGGAGTCAGTTAATGATGGGATTAGCGAAGAAAGGTGCAGAGTGCATTATTCATCCTTTGATGAGGCAGTGGACGTGGTGAGAGCGGCTGGGAGGGGAGCCCTTCTTGGGAAGGCTGACATCGAGTCGGCATTCCGGTTGTTTCCCATTCATGTGGAAAGTCAACATTTGTTGGGTTTTAAGGTCAAGCAGCTGTACTATTATGATAAATGCCTACCAATGCGGTTTGCCATCTCCTGTGCTTATTTTGAAGCGTTTAGCACCTTTCTAGAGTTTGCTGTAAAACAAGAGTGTCAAGAAGGGGTGGTGGTACATTACCTGGACAATTTTCTGTTTATTGGGAAAAAGGGGTCTAAGGAGTGTGAGGCCCTCATGGATAATTTTCAGAGGATGATGAGGGTAATGGGGGTTCCACTAGCCGTTGAAAAAACAGTAGGTCCAGTGACCTGTCTGACCTTCCTGGGGATTGAAATTGACACAGTGAAGGGAGAATGCAGGCTCCCCCAAGACAAAGTAGCAAAACTGAGGGAGATCATCAGGGGGCTAAGGTGTAAAAAGAAGGCAACCCTGAGGGAACTTCAGGTCTTGGCGGGCAATCTCAATTTTGCAGGGAAAGTCATTCCGGTAGGGAGGGCATTTGCAAGGAGCGTTCAGCTGAAAACAATAGGGCTGCAACATGCAGGCCAACATGTCAGGCTAGGATCCGAAGTACGGGAGGATCTGGCCATGTGGGCACATTCCTGGACAACTTTAATGAGGTACTAATGTGGAGAAGCGAAAGGAACAACAAAGACAGGTGCAAGTTGTTTACAGACTCATCTGGGGCTCTGGGGTTTGGGGCAATCTTTGACACCAAGTGGTGCGGCATGGCGTGGCTGGAGGAATGGCATGAGCAGGGGGTCACCAGGGATATCGCGCTGTTGGAACTCTTTCCCATTGTGGTAGCTTTTAACCTGTGGGGGGGAACAGCTGAAAAACAGTAAAGTCATGCTCTGGTCGGACAACCTAGCGGTAGTACAAATCATAAACCAAGGTTCTGCCAGTGGCACAAGGGTTTTGCGGTTGCTAAGGGAGCTGCACAGATGCATGCTGGAAGGTAATATCGAAGTACGAGCAAGACACATACCTGGCGTTCAGAACACAGCAGCTGATGCTCTCTCTCGTTTGCAGTGGGAGAAATTTCGAGGGAGTTGCCCAGGAGCGGAAAAAGTGATGTCCTCGTTCGAAGCACAGTGGTGGGGAATGATTGGGCCAATTTGAGTGACCTGATTCAGACGGCACTGGCACCAGGCACGGGAAGGAGATACAAGGCATGCTGGGAACGGTACCTGGATTTCAAACGAGAAGTACTGGGGGAAGGCCACCAAGAAAGGCCGGTGATGGCCTTTGTGGGCTGGGGCTGGCATGAAGGGAAGATTAGGTCATGGATGGCTTACCACCTGGCAGCCATCGCTCATTTTTCTAAACTAGAGGGAAAGGGGGACCCTACTAAGGAACATTACATTTTGATGGCCATGAAGGGTTGGGCTAAGCAAGGAATGCCTAAAAGTGATGAAAGGAGGCCCATAGACATAGTCAAGCTGCAGAGGGTAGTGGCTTGCTTGGAGCTCATTTGCCACGGGCGATTCGAAGTGGCATTGTTCAAGGCAGCTTTTACATTAGCATTCTTCGGAGCATTCAGAGTGAGTGAACTGGTGTCAGAGAACAAAGGGGCAAAAGGTACGGGATTCTTACAGGTACAGGATGTACACTGTTCAGAGGAGCAGGTGACATTGTGGTTAAAAAGATCAAAGACGGATCAGGAGGGCAAGGGGTGCACTGTGTCACTACACCCCATCCCAGGAAGCATGGTATGCCCAGTCAAGGCAGTGTCAGGCTTCCTCAAACTAAGGCCACCCTCGGTAGGCGGGGCTCCGCTACTCATTCACCAGGATGGTACAGCACTGAGCCGCTTTCAATTCAGGAGGGTGATGGAGCTGGCGCTGGAAACAATAGGGGAGACTAAAGGGGTCTTTGGGACACACTCATTCCGGATTGGGACTGCTACATCGGCCGCAGCCGTTGGCATGGGGGAGGAGGCAATCAAACAGATTGGGAGATGGAAATCGGGTTGTTTCAGGAGATATATCAGGCCGGAAAAACTGTATGGTTGACATGCCTTCTTTTCTCCCCACCAGCACCAGCCCAAAGGAAGAAGAGATCAGTGTGGGAAATAGGACACTCATTTGTGTCTAGGGCAGGGGCGAGCTGGACGGCGGAGCAGGAAAAGCTGACGGTGGGCGAGTTCAGGATTGGGTGGCACGGTGTGCCAGGTATGAAGTGGGCACAACTGCAAGAGTAGGTGCACAGATTGCTGGGCAACAAGCCAAAACCTGACATATTGGTCATTCACTTGGGGGGGGGGGGGTAACGATTTGACAAGTCTGGGGAGGGGGGCTTTAATGCGGGAAATGATGTTCTCATTGCAGGAGCTGGCAGGACAACAGGGGGAAACAGAGATCATCTGGTCGGAGATAATCCCGAGGTCAGAATGGAGAAGTGCGGATAATCACGCAGCCGTGGAGAAGTCCAGGAGGAAGCTAAACTGCGCAATGTCAAAGTTTTGCAGAGCAGTGGTTTTGGGCAGTTCAGGCATGGCCTGATTAATTTGAAATCTCCGGAACACTTTCTTCAGGATGGGGTGCACTTATCACCGATGGGAATGGATCTGTATTTCTGGAACCTCTGCACGAAAATCCTGGAAATGTAGACAGAGGAGCAAGGGGGGAGCCACGGTGGGCGGAAACCCATCCGTGGCGTGGCGGTGTTGGGTTGAACAAACACATGAGACAGACTCCGGATGAGCCAGGAGAAAGCCGGAAGGGTCTTCGCTCTTCTCAGACCAGCACCCCTTGGGAGCCTAAGCGGCAGGGGCGTCTGGGCGGAACAACTAGGGCTCAGCTTCCCCCAAGGAAACGGTACTCTCCCCGGCCTGGAGCACCTGCAGGGGCAGGAGAGGCTCGGACGCAAAGGTTGGGAGAGTTGGGCCTATTCTGGACTCTTGGGGAAGGAAAGGGGGAAGCAGGTTATTTTGGACACGGAGCAGTCGCCGCATCTTCGGAGTGTTTTCCACTAATGTGTGCAGTGTGGTTCTTATGATATTGTGGAAATAAATCTTCAGCCTTTTTATGCCAAAAAACAAAGTCTCATTCTACACTTTTCTGGGGGTGCGGGGATGAGCTATTGGTATGTGTTGGGTACAAATGGACAGATGCCGGGGTTATGCGCTTATACACAACCAGGTTACTTGAAAGCACAGAATGATGGGAAATCCTAAACTTCACTTGCTTTAAAAAAAATGAAAACAAAAGAAAGACTCGCAAAGAAAGAAAATCAGGACATGGACATTAAAATGACTGCTGCAGACGCGGCCAAAGGAAAGACTACCAATGCATATTCAAATTCAAGTTAGCATTCTAATATTCACTGATGTCTGCTGACTAGAAAGAGGATTACAGACATCTTCAGAATCATTAACGCTGATGCATCGTCTGCAAACTAAAACTATCACCCCTTCAGTGGTGTCTAGAAACAGTGCTGGAATTGGGCTGGATTTTCCCGGATTCGGAAACCAGGAAATATAGTGTCCGTGGTTTCCCAATCCGAGGAAAGAAAAATCCTGTGTCGAGCCGCCTCACACTGCACCTACAGTGATCGGATGCCCTCAGCCGGAACAGATTTTTGAGCTTGGAAGCTCGTCTTTGAATGGCATTCACTCACATTAACGTGCCATAAACTTGAGATGGTTCCAGGTAGAGCAGGAAGTGGGTGATTAGGAGGAATAGCGTCCATTAAGAGGTGCAAATGATGGGTAACTAGAAATGTAAGAGGGACACAAAGCTGCATGTTGTTGTCCCTGTTGCCCAAATGGGGTACGGCAAGAAGGGGGTGAATGCTTGTCCCCTAAGTGAAAACCTGGACACAGGCACAGGCCTCAGGGGTTAATAAAATAGTTTATACAAGGTGTGTGTTTATTTATGTGTGCACACTGGACTGATCCATTCAGCCCGCCCCGGGACTGGATGGAAAGCTGAGAAAATAAAAGAAAGAAAGAAAGAAAGAAAGAACAAAGGGACCGACTCCCCTGACTAAGAACGAGACTCTAAAGAAGATTTGGAAAGAAAAGACATTCAGTTGAAATGAAAGGGAGAAAAGGAGGCACAGAAAAAGGAGAGAAGGAAAAATAGAAACCGAGCGGGGAGCAAAAAAACCAAAAACTGCTTTAGGCCCACAGACCTGCTCGGATATCCACAGGGCCATGGCAGGTGCCGGCCCACCCGGGGTCCAGACCGAACGAGCCCAGTGCATCCAACGGGCTGCCCGGGCTCACGACAACGAACGGCCCAGTTTGGGGCACTTGTGGTTAGCGGGCTGCTTCATAAGGCAGCCCGGGTGAAGATCAGGACACCAAGAGAAATCCTGGCCTGCCTTGACGTGGCAGCCCGGGTGAATCTGAGCCCCGGGCTAGCGCAGCGTGGCAACCCGGTTAAGCTCCAATGCCCGCCCCCTATGTCCCTCCGACACAATGCAGAGTGGAGGGGCCTAGGAAGAATAGAGCAAGCCAAGGGCTTGGCGGAAATAAAGGCAGTGTCCCCATGGCAACGGGGACGCTCTCTGCACGAAAAATGGGGCAGCAGGCATGGCAGTGATGCCATCTAAACTTAAAGTGGTGCTGCGGTGAGAATGGTGGCGTCGCAAAACACCAATGGGGACGCTGCCTGGAGTAGATATGGTAAAGTGGGGCACGCAGAGGTGATGTGGGTGGCCCTGACGGCAGTGGGTCCTACCAGAAGGTGGCCACAGATGCGGTGTTGAGTGCAAGTGGCCCCCCCAACTTATGGTGCTATCCTGAAGACTGCAAAATGGCTCCGGGTGCAGCAATGAAAGCAGGCGAGCCCCCCACACATGCATGGTTCTACACGAGGACCTAAAATCACCGGCCACACGTGGTGTGTGTTCGGGTGGCCCCATGTGCTGGATGGGGCCAACCCAAAGTAAGCGGCAGTGGAGGCCGGGCCCTGAATATCAAGAGGCCAGGCCCAACAGCAACACCAAGAGCAGATCCATGAAGGGTACTGTAAGTGGGTGACTGATTGCAGCAGTCACCCCCATTGTGACATGTGTTATATGTTGTGTGTATGTTGTGTTTGTCATGTGTATTTTTAAGTTTATGGTTTAAAGCATGTTTATAGTTATAATAGTGTGTAGGACATAGATTAGGAATGTTATGTAGGGAAATTGTAGCATGGGGGAGGCATTTATGGGAAAATATTGTTGTAGGTGTGTGACAAATCAACTTCCGGGGCACTAGTGGTCCAGTGATGAATATTGGTTTCTAAACCATCAATCACCCCCACACCTCTAGTGCACGAGAAGAGATCCAAACAGATTGGAATACAAGTAAATTATAAGACCTGCTTGTCCAATCTTGGTAACGTGTATGGAACACCAGGCTTTTCTCCGCAACTTCGTGGATCATTGGTTAGTTGCAACACTGCGAACATACTATTATTACCCAATGATAAAAGGGACTGTCCAGTCAAGGTTGTATACAAATATCTACTTTATTAATACTACAACAGACAGTTGTAGCACACTACAAAAGACAAGCCACACTGTAAAGGAACACAGAGGACAGACAGTTTCACAAAGGAAAAGGAAGCACTCTGGACAGGGTCGAGGCGGTTTCAGGGAGCTTCACAACCCTTGAGACAGAGTTAGTGGTGGGAGACAGCTTCGGGTACCGGGCAGAAGGCAGTTCGGCAAGCGAGGCTGGACAGACGTCTGCAGGCTGTCCGGCGCGGCGGCTCTGGGCAAAGAATCTTTGTCTCTGTGCTGGTTAGAGATCTGGAATGCTGGTCGAGGCATCTCGGACAGCTCTGATGACTGTGGCGTGACAACAGTCAGCAGTGCAGCCGGTTGTGGTTCGATCACTCGACTGTCTTTAAAAGATTAACGCTGGATGATGCTTGTGTGGCACTCCTCCTAACTTCTTTGCAGGGCTTGTGTCATTTCAAGGCGGACAACCCAGAGTTCAGAAGAGTGTTGCAGACAATGGCCTTGTCCTTTGGCCAGAGACTCTCCGGCACTTCCCACATAGGAAGCTTGCTGGCAGAACCCAGCAGGGCACGCAGTGTGCTGGCTTGGTACCAGTACTGGAGCTTCTGGATGCCTCCCCTGAGTCGGTATCTCCCTCTGTTCCCTCCAAGATGAATGCTGGTTGATGCTTGTTGTGGCACTCCTACCTTCTTTGCAGGTCTTGTGTCATCCTTTAAGGCGGATGGGCCAAAGCTGAGGAGAGTGTTTACTGGCGACGGCCTTGTCCTTTGTTCAGAGACTCTCAGGCACTTCCCACCTAGGAAGCTTGCTGGCAGAACCCAGCAGGGAATGCTGTGTGCTGAATGGGTACCGGTTCTGGCGCTGCTGGATGGGTCTTCTGAGTTTCTCCCTCTGTTCCCTGGGAGATGTTTAGGGGAGGGATCTTGCTTCCCTCTTGGAACTCCTGGCCTTCCTTCACTGGCGAAGGATGTAAGGTAGACTGTACCTTCAGCTCGGGTCCAAATGAGACGTCCTCCTTACTCCTTTGGAAGTCTTCAGATGATCTGCTAAGTGAGGGTGAGCCAAATGGGCACCAGTGATTGCTGCAGGCTAAGCCCACCCTCATGAACCAATTCTGGGTCCCCACCAACAAACTTCTGTTATGCATCAGGTCAGGACCAGAGTGTTCTGCAACAGGACAGACAAGGGGGTGACAGCATATACCTAAGTACCACCCATCTCCCTGTTTGTTGTAGATGTAAGTGTCTCTCTGGTTAACTGAACTCTCTGTGACTCATGATTAAAGTGCAGCATCCCCTTGAAGTTTGTGCTGGAAGCAAACTTCCTGTTTCTCCTAAATCTCACCCTTCATCCCTCTGAAAGGGGTCTGCTCCTCAGGGTCACCTGCGGTAACTGCTGGACCTAGACAGGCCATTCACTGCCTTACATGCAGAGAGGTGGGAACTAGCTTCAAGTTGACACATTGCATAACAAAGGGGTGTTAGTCCTGCCTTCCTGTTGTCTCTTCCGAGAACCAGGCCTCTCCTCTAGGCTTGCTTCAATGATCTCGTTAGTATGCAATGCCACCAGCCGGAGTACAAAAGGAAGACAGATCCATGGAGCTTTTAATATTTAAATCGGGGTGCCCATGCTGGAGGAAGGTATGCCTTCCCCCTCCTTCTGATGCTTTGATGTACCCAGGCCTGTCACATTCCAGCTGAGTATGACTGGGGAAGACGACACCTGTAGGCTGTGTTTTCCCAGAGTACATGTGACTATGCGTTTTTGTGCAGGAAGCAGATGGACTGTGTGCGGAATGGCCTCACATAGACCTTGGAGGTTGATCTCCCATCATTCATTTTCATTATTAGAAAAATCAAAAAAGCACAGTCGAGTGCAGTCTCCCTGTGGGGTGGTCGAATTCCTCACAAGGTGCGATGTTAAGTAGGTGCATGTATATAGACTATGTAAGGGAATAGGGGGACATATATTAGAGGGGATAAGAACCCTGGTGTGAGGTGGTGGAAGGAAGTGGTTGCCTGCCTGAGGCTGTCTAGGGAGGGAGGACCACCCACAGAGGTCATCCTCTGGCCTTCTGCTTCAGTGGGTGGTACCAGGAATTAAGTGGGGGTCTGCTGCGTCAGTCACACCCTATGGGCCTTCTGGGACCTGTCCAGGAAGGGGGGACACATGAAGTAGGCTTCTTATTTATAAGGGGGATTTTAGAAAGGAATAGAGATTTAAAAATAAGGGAATATGTGTTTTTTTTTATAAGTTAAGAGGGGTCCCCGTTGACGGGGCGCAGGAGATGCATAAAATCTGGGGGGGACAGGGGACACCTGTGGGATTTTGCTTTTTTTATGTATTGTGTTTTAGTCAAAGAACGCGACTTTTAACAATATTAAAATAGCAGTACACAATAAATTACGTATATCACTGTATAAAACAAGAGAAAAGAAGAAAAGAAAACGGAAGAAAATTAAGACAAAGAAAAGCAGTTCAGGGTATAAAATCGTTCAATTGAGCTGGAAAACATTAACTAACTTTGAAGGCCCTGCTGAAGAGTGAAATGTTCATGCAGTCACTCTTCAGACCAGTTATAAGAGGAAGCCTGTCGTGCCAGAATCGTGTAATCCTTTGCATTATCTGCAGCGTGTCTGTTGTTTCCTAATGCGCACTCTGCTCAGCCGATGTGCAGCTTGCAGTAAAAATGAACAACGGGCGTAGTATTATTTTGAAGCAGCGTGCAGGCTCAAGGAAACGGTGCTCTGTGCTCATTTATCTGCCACAATTCTAGGGAGCGCAACGGTACGTTTGGAGTGTTGCCTGAAATCATGGTATGTTCTGCTGTCTGCCTGCGGCCTGACCGCCCTCCATGTGTTTTATCATATGCACTGGCAAGAAAAGATCTGGTGCCAGATTATCACAACTTTGCTCTTGTGCAAAAATAATAGAGCAAATTAATCTAGAACTCATTTTTGAAGTATACAAAACATGACATGGTGCAAACAGGCTTAGCCCCAATCCCTATCATTTACAAAAAACATGGCTCACTCGGGTTAAAATTAAAGAAACTGTATTGCTTTAGATATTTGCTAACTTCAAATGTAGTAAACACATTATGTCATGTAACAAAACATGTGCACACACCAGTCTGATTCTTTTTTTCCCAGTGCAAACTACTTTTCTTTTTACCTAAAACGTATTGTGGCAAAACTTGTTTGCTCCATTCCGTATTAATCATTTGCCCAATTTTTAACACTGGTGGAGATGTTAGATTCTGTGGACCCAGGCTACATAAGGTAAGTACTACAACTCCGCCAAACCACCAAAGAAAAGACCCTGGCCAGACTTAAAGCTGAATAGAATATAGTCCTGAATCCCGAAGGCTAGCATTTCTGTTTTCCATGAGTCTACATTGTTTTACTGCTCCTTTTTTTCCAAAACTGCTCCAACATGGTGAGAAACTCGCATCAAATATGAAAGTTACAATGACAAACAATTATAGCTCTGTTTTATCTGTAAGTGGGTTTTGAACCTGTTTGGTCAGTTTGGTGTCCTTCCATAGACAAATTCCTTAACCTGGTTATTACATTGTGCAGGAAATGACGACCGTGCACTTAGAGTGCAATTAGAGCCAGTGTGTACAATTCATTGCTGACTGGTTTACAGTTACAGGTGGGAATTATCTGTAAATTAAATGCAAACACAGGTGTCATGCTCCATTAGTCAGAGTGAACACCGAACTAATGCATGGCCCCGCAGCGTGACAGAAGCCATTTTGCAAATATTGGCTGGCGTGTGAGAGGAGGAAGGGAAAGGGAAGATAAGGCGAGGAAGCAAAAAGGGGGAGAAGAATGGTGAGAGAGAGGCGTGGCCCCCAGAAGATGATGTTGGTGACTCTGAGAGGGAGAGATCAGAAGTGATACTCTGCACGTGATGTGAATCACTGAAGAGTGGTAGTGGGGCAAGAGAATGTGAAATCAAGAGAACAAAGTATGATGAGGATTGAGGAATGTTTTTTGATGTGACATTTGCAACGTTATAGAAAATGAAACAAATAATATGCAAACCGTATAAAGGAAGGCGCCAAAACTAGGGGGAAAGGGCAGGGGGAGAAGAAAAAAGAGATTAGAAGGGAGATATAAGGAAGGAAGAGAACGCAGCCCTAGCTCCTACTCCACTTCCAGCCAGCTGTCCCGCAGCGCTGCCTCCAAGTGTCCCTAGTGCCCAGGCTGTGACGACTGGAGCATGTGACACAGTCCACGCAGAACACAAAGGTAAAAGCTCCCCAAGCCCACACCAGGCTCCAGAGGGGCTGGCTGCCACCGTCAGGCTACCAAGGGCTCCTGTCACAAGTTTAAGCCTCATAGCTACTCTCACTGGTAGAGTTTCCTCAGATGGCCACCAGAGCCAAACCTGCCTCGCGCCCCTTCTGTCATGCTGCACACCTTTTCCAGCCTTCATCTTGAAAGTCAGTGCCTACACTCGTCTCGGGAGGATTGTTCAAAGGCAACATGCTCACCTTGGAAGCACAATGAAACAGAGAAACATAGGTTCGATCCCCGGGTCCGCGATTAGAAACCTCTGGGTATTAAGCACGTTATAAATAACCTATCATATATCATGTATCATACACTCGATACTGCCAGTGTTGCCTGTTGCATTTCTGGGCAGTTTGCCACAGTGTGAGACAGAGTCTTCAGGAATGACGTGGACCCATCCCAAGAGGGCCTGAAAATCAAATCACAATTTTCACAGTATTTGGTTGAAATGGCTGCAGCGGACTCCACAAAGAATGTTCTAGTAACCTTGTCTCTGTAAATCTCTGCTTTGGTTAAGTTTTGAATTTTGGGTCTTTAGCACTTCAAATGGCAATTTGCTTTTCAAAGCCCCACGTTTAATTCTCAGTCCGTTCCTATGCCAAAGTAAACTGAATCACAAAGTAAACCTATTTTTAAAAGATTTAAAACATGGACTGGTTCATGTCTGCTTCTTTGGTGTGCATAAACCATGTTCACTTTTTTGTGTAAATCAAAAGTTTAAAACATTATGCATATCTGCAAGACACATGTCTGTGCCAACAATGCTCTCAGGCAAGTGACTTTATCACACAGTCCCTTCTAGGGTGTGTCTATATCTTGAAGTTAGTGCAACCTATGGGGCAGCTTCCACAGTTCCCAAGTTGCTCAATGTGAAGTGTAAAATCATTAACATGTAACTGCTTTTAAGTTAACATTGGATTAGATTGCGGTACCTGAAGTCTTCCATGTATAGTGCAGAGATGCTGAATGACATGCGGTACACATGCAAGAGCCCGCAAAACATGATCCGAGAGCAGCTCCTCATTAGTAGCTTTATTGGTTGGGAGAGTTTTCCTATTAACCAGTTTGTTTCTTTCGGATTAATGCTGTGCAGCAGAAGAGACATTTGCTTCTGCCACTGTGCTCCTCCGATGGTGCCAGTAGCGCATGTTTGTAGATCAACGCCCTTACGCCTTATGGCCCTCTGGCGCTTTATACATTAATTTAATTAAATTAATTAAATTGAAAAAATCACCAGACGTTTTTGTATCAACCCTATTGCACAGGTTTTAATTCAGGCAGGGCCATCAATGACTTGAATGCAAGTGCAGTCGATAAAGTATGTGCCATTTAGTTGGGTAAAAGCAACATGTTATTTATGAAGCCCTACAGCCCTGGCGCTCACTACTGACACATTGAATTGTACTCCTTGGGTTAAGTAAGTCCTACACCGGGTGTACGAAGCCTGCGACTGTCCTAAGGTTTCGGACCACAACTCCCATGATCCCCCAATATTGAGTGCACAACGTCGGAAAATGTTGCAGACCGCTGCTGTAATCTATGGTGGTTTTGTCAAAGTAGGGATCGGGAACCCCAAGCGTTAGCTGGTATTGTTTCGCTCCCCTCTTTGAGCACACATTTGGGGATCCAGTTTCCTTTAAATAGAACAGGACTTTTTGGATGGGTGCCCCCGCCTCGCGCCTCTGCCATGTTGGAAACTCCCATACACGTCTTTGTGGGAGCTGCTGCAGCGAGAGATGGAAATCGAGAGTTTAAAACCACAAAACCAGTCACCAGGCAAAGATATAGTAGAGCACATTGACCCCAATTACACAAAAATACTCAGGTGGAAGAACCTTATTGCAGATTAGTATCAGCATACAACAACAATAACAGTAATTAACCTGTGTGTAGACAAAAAACAAACGAATCAGCACAAGTAATGAGAAAGTGCAATACACATCCATTTCTCGTACATGTTTATTAAGAGCCCAGCAAAAGTGTTAATAGTTGGTCATACAGCATACTAATAATAATAATACAGATGACACTGTGCACCTGTAGAGCACACACAAGAATGCTTTAGTTGCAGATATATTTTGTATGATTAATTTAGTTAAAGCTCAGAATGATTAACATCTGAGGTGGCCTTGATTCTGTGGCCTGCCGGGTCGAGAGCGGGTGCTTTAAGAAAGCAATGAGACAAGGATTTGAAACCATCGGTTTGCCACCTAGCTTTGATGTTGTTACTTAACCCAATGAGCTAGGCTGGGGTGATACGCGTGTGAAGTTCTATTCATTTTGCAAGAGAACATGGGCACGGGAACCAATGCCTACGCCTTTCTCTGAGTAGAATTCCCTAGCTGTCAGACGAGAAGCCACTTCCTTGGTGCGTAGAGAGCTTTCAGAACTGGCCTGGGATGCGCACAAAGAGAACTGCTCGCAGAGTTGCCTTTGAGCCAATGCAGCATTGCACTGAAGGCCAGCTCCACAGGACACTATCTCCTCTCACTCGTGGCCTTCCCACGCTGTCCCTCCTCATCTTCACAACGACATCACAGACTAGTACTTACCTAAGGTTTAGCTCGAGTCCAGTCTCTCTCCCTCGCTAATCACTAATAGGTCAATCACCGGCACGAAGGCCGGCCCAGCCTGCCTGCTCAGTCTCAGCACGCGTCGATGCCTGGCTGCTCCACTTCGCTTCGACGATGAGTCACACACCGACTGGACTCACACAGGATGCACAGCAGTGCACTGCGTAGTGGCACCTGCAGTTTGTTCCCTGGCCCGGGCACTGGCATGTAGCAAATACAGAAGTACTTTTTTAGCCTGCAGAACTCATACTTTTACACGCTGACGCTGCAGAAGAATCTTTACACGCTGCATGCAACTGGAATGTGCAGAAGACAGCGAAAGAGACACAGTGCACTGTGCACAACACAGACATATTCTGGGGGGGATAAATGCCATTATACCCACTCACATAAAATGGTATGCCTATAAAATCCACCTTCTTGTCTGTGGTCAGTTTAGTGAGGTAAGAACCCTGGGTGAAGCTCATCTCCTATTAACAGTGATTTCATTTTACAGATGCAATGCTCCGCCGGCCCGCCTGGTGTGGTGAGTAGGGGTGGTGGTTCCCAGCCCCTTCCACGCTGCGCTGTGCCCAGATTTCACCTGTTATGCCAACTCCATTGGCTACCTGGGGTAGAGGAGGTCCCAAGTTCGGCTGCACTCCAACCGTCCATTTTTAAGTACCAGGAACGTTCACGCCAAAGTATGTGACGTACGATGAGCAATTAAACCAGCAGAGAGCCGCAGCGGGGCTCTGTCCAGTACCTATCAGAAGAACCACACCCACTGAGGTACCGACACCTAAGAAACCTGGACAGTAAAGTATCCATTGAGAAAACCATATCAACAAATGAAACAGAATGAAGATTATCAGAATACAGTCCCCGAAGAAGCCAAAAAGGTTTTAATGGAAGACGAATGGTGATGTCATTAAATGACATCACTACTGTAACTTAACTGTAATAACCGGTTCTATGTGGTTATAACAAATACATTACAGAGAGGGATGTTTCACCTAAAACAAAAACAGTGAAAAAAAAGCTGTTTTTTGTAATTTATTTATTTTTTTAAACATTTGTTTCCCCTATTTGGGGGGTATCCCCTAAAGTCCCTGTTTTCCTATGTGTTTAAGCCCACCCAAGCCCCTCGCCACCAGTTTTATTCCCTTACCCAACTCCCATGATTCCACAAAACTTCAGTGTTTTTTCAGCTGTTTTTGTTTCGTCATGACCATCCTTCCTCAGCCAGCATAGGCCAGAATTCCAGCTGGTGCACTTAAAGCGGCGACTGGGTTTTCATTTTACTTTCTTCTTAAATACCCTTCTGCGACCGTTTGCAACGATTCATTGATTAGAAAAACTGTTTATGGTCACGCGTTTATTTTGTGCTCAAACTAAACACAGGAGAGGAAGACATTCTCTCCATGTTATTGATTATTTGAATCCACAAAACTGCTTTGAAGTCCATTGTGCTGTTAAACTGCTTATAATATTCTACAAGCAGCTGAGTAGTGTTTCCTTTTCATCGCAGCAGTTTTTATATTGACTGGAACATCTCCTGCATTATAGCAACTCGGAGACCACATATTAAACAGGGATATCTGTGTGGCCATGTACTATGAGGAATAAAACACCACCAGCTCTACGCAACAAGGGTATTGCAGTCATGTGACCTCCTAGTAATTCTGCCTTCAGTCTCGTTCCTCTAGTTGATCACAAAAACTCTGTGTGCTGTAATAATCTTTAACGCACAATGCGGGTACTTTATCCCATATATGTGACCTAATGCTGACAGTAAGGGGGGCTGACAATCTGTAGGATCTTTGCTTCAGATCCTGCTTCATTAACTGCACACACCTTCCCTGTAGTCTCTGTTGGGGGGAAATTCTGCCGGGGTCTGCTGGCCGTCCGCGGACCCCCGGGCAGGGAGGCCCCAACTCCTCCCGCGTATCCCAAAGATGAGTATGAGGCACACGCAAGAAGCAAGGTGGTTCTGCTGTTTATTAAAAAACGGCAGGGATGGGTCAAGGATCGTACGCCTCCGTCCTGACTCTCTCTCCGTGGGGCTCGCAGGCCCTTTTTTACCTCGGTATGACGCGCTACTCGCGTCACCTGGGAAAGTCAGCAAAAAGCCTATCGCCACTCTGGATTGGTTCCTCGAGTGGTAGGGTTAGTATAGCATATGTATGGAGAACGCTATTAGTGGTTGAGGGTCAGTCAGGTGGTATACTTGGGTTGTCCCTTCAATTAGATACATGAAAATTGTTACATGAAGACCCCTGAGGATTGGCTAATGTTAATGGCGTCAGTGATAAGTGCTCCATGTTCTGATTGGTCCACTCGCGAGCCCCCCAGTCTGGGACCATCGTTGTTCCCAGCTCGCGGTGCACCTGTCATTTGCAACAATGTATAACTATGGGTATGTGCAGACAATGCGAGGATTTGTTCATATGCTGGAGGGCATGCTACTTTCACCGCCGCAGATGTCCATTGGGTCGCTTCATTGTTGCTGCCTGTGTCTCAAAAACGTGGGATCCAGGCGCCTCCTTCCTCCTGGGTCTGGCACCCTGTCAGGTTCGGCTTGGTCACGTGAGGAGAGACCGTGGTTGAGGCAGAATTCTGCACATTTAATATTGCATTTTCCACTGTGTGTCTGGCTTAGTTTGCAGGTGTGACCTTGGCTTCGGCTTGTGGCATACGAGTTTGCAACATTGTGCCCTTGACTGTCTGTTCTCGCCGGGCTCACTCTGCAGGGTCAGCAATTGTACTCTTGCTCGTTCAATGTTCATGGAGGCTCTTGCTTGCGGCCTATTTGGGCCTGGTGCATAGGTGGGGATGTTTGATGCATGGCGCTTTAAGTTACGGTGTCATGTTGCTTTATCCCCAGTATCATGTCTTCGTTATATTTCTCATTGCAATATATGGGTTAGGAGAAGCGTCAGCAAGCATTTTAGATGAGTTCGTTGTGCGTCTTGCGTTTCTGCATTTTGAAAACCTATGTGAAAAATAATAACGATGCGCTTCAGTGGGCGTGTCCGTCACCTATGTCATAGCACTGAATATGTTCTTCGTGTGGATTGGTGTGGGAGTGATCAGTGTGCATGATTGCACGGGTGTGCTGACCGTTGGCTAGGTCGTCATGGCATCTCTAACGATGTGTTTATTTACTGTTGAATGGTTCAGTCGAGTTCATCCATGACGCAGGTGTCGGCATGGGCAGGGCAGGCTGGTGGGCAGGCGGGTGGGCACATCCGTATGTTCCTGTACCAGGGTATTTGGTCGTCTGGTAGATAGGCAAACTCCTCTCGTGGCGGGTGTCTGGGCCGCGATCCTCTAGGCCAGGGGCGTGAGGGGATTGGTGGGAGCCTTTTGTTCCATTCTCCCACTTCAGTCCCCCCTCTGGTCGACTTGTCGACCACAAACATATCTTTTCCCTTATCTCCTCTTACTCTCCATATTTTCGTTACTCCTCCCAGGTGTCCATAGTAGTTGACATGGTCTTCAAATGACCAATACATATATACACAGGTTCCTCCAGGTGTGCAGTATACCCACTTACCTATGTAGCTCCTTGGGTTTCTTGGGTTTTCGAGCTTCACAGATGGTGGGTCCAGGTGGTTGGTGGTGATCTGTTTGCGCAGTTTTTCTCTTTCTTTTATTATTGTGTCCGTGTGCTGGCCATCATCTGCCGGCATCAAGGGGTGCATACCAACCATTTCGATCATTTCGTCTGTAGTGCGTGCCTTCTGGGCCTTCCAAAATCTTAGTATGATCAGTGCAGCTCCAGCCAGTATTATGCATCCAACTATAATTTTCAGTCCGTCCGACAGCCAAGATGGCATCCATGACCATAACATTGAAAACCAGCTGTCATCCTTCTTCACTCCTTTACTTTCTTCCATCATTTTGGAGTGCATCTGGGCCAGTTGTGATACTGCTTCTGTCAGTGTACCATTGTCAGCATCGTTAGCAGGAATGAATGTGCAGCATGATTGTCCTATCTTTGCGCAAACTCCTCCTTCCATTGCTGTAAGGAGATCTAATACATATCTGTTCTGTAGTGCTACCATCCTCACTGCTCGCAGCTCCTCTTTTATTGCTTTGAATCCATTTACTGTAGAATTAATTGTCATCATTAGCTCCCATCGAGTTACCTGGAGCCATTTTGCATTTGCGTAAGCTTGTAGTCCCGGATGTATTATTGACGAGAAGAACATTGCTGCTCTGCTGAATAGTCTGTGTTCTGGTGGGATTGAAGTGAGTGCTGTTTCCGACCTTCCCCATAGGTAATTTCCTGTCAGAGGTTCTCCTTGTCTCTTCTTTCTATTCAGGACATCGTTGTTGTTGTTGTTTTCGTTCTCTGACCCCTTCTGAGGTTTTACAGATCTCTTCTTCCTCTTGTTTCCTTCATCCATTTTAGGGAAGTTCGCCACGTTCACATGTTTCTGGGGCACCACTAGTGATGGTACATTAACGTGTACCATTGTGCATATACCATTCCACAGAGGGGGCAGTGTGTGGTATGCCTTGTTTCCGCAGGCCCAGTAATGGTCCATTAATACTGCTGTTCCTGCTCCCCCCTCAGGTAACTCTACCATGCTTGCACAGTTGGTGTTGTATCCCACGTCCACTTCTCCTCTATGTTGGTAGCATACCTTAGGTGCAGACAGCGGCAGTATGCTTATTGGGTCTTCATCCTTCTCCATCCATGTCAGCATGGGTACGTACTTGCCCCAAATCGTCCAACATCTGTTATTGTGTTCATCAATAGTTGTAATATTTTCTCTTGTTACCATGTTGCTGCCAATCACTCCTATGTCCCATTTGTTGTCCATGTACACCTTCCCTGTTATTGTTACCAGTGGTCTTTCCCAACATCCTTGTTTACCAGGAACTTCAGTGGCGTACCAGTCACATGGTAGGTATTGTAGTGTCACTTTCTTTGTTTCTCCCTTTTCAGGACCACTTGTCATGTATCTGAATGCTTCAGCATGCAAACTGCTCTTGTGGTAACTCAAATAAGTCTTGAAGTTGTTTTCGTATGGATATGTGTCTCGTGTTTTCCACACCAGTTTCACCACCGTCCCTTGAAATCTCCCTTTCGTTTGGAACAGTGCCAGGTATATTATACATCGTGCTGTCTTTTCATCTATTTCCGTGGCAACAAATGTTCGAGAAGCGCTCATGGCGTATGGGATCAATGAGCAGACATAGCAGCTGTCTTCTGTTGTCTGCTTACCTATTTGGGTCATGTGTTGGTACCACATGTTGTTCGAGACGTGTGCTGAATCTGTTATGTAATTATCAATACCTTTATTATCTGAGTATGTGCTACGTTTAACTCTATTTCCCTTATGTGGAGGTTTGCTAGTACCACCTGACGTAACACCTGTTGCAGCTGTGGGTGGGGGTACATTAGGTTCGGGTACAGCCAAAATATTGATAGCATAACTTTTCTGCCATACAGAGGCAGCCAAAAACCCAGTGATCATCAAAATCCCTATCATTTTTATTACAGAGGCTAGTCTCACCGGCATTTTGCTCTTACCTTGCTGCAGTCCGGCAGCTTATTCTTGCGACGCTAAAGTTGCCCGCCTGAAAATTCTCAATAGGCTTGTTATTAGTGTTGTTTTCAAGCTCTCCCCATCAAGTAGTCGTTCAGTGCCCAGGCGAAGAGCTGTTCCTAAGCGATCTGTCTCTTAGGGCAGGCAAGTGTTGGTGAAGATGGGGCATTGATTGTTCTATGGCCAAGATAAATGCTGTGTAGTAGACACGTACTCTCCTTCGCTTTAGGTACTTTGGCCTTTTTATGTGATAGACAAATTGGTGTGATAGGGCTTCAGGGTAGTTATCGTCTGAGGGTAGCATCTACTCCTGGGCAATGAACTTTGTTAGTTATCTGTTTTCTTAGCAATACAATAATACACGGTACCTGCATGTGCGAGAAAGAAAGAAGAGAACATTCAAGTGTTTACATGTGTATATGTGCAAGACAATGTCCTTCAATTGGGTGGTTACTGTAGGGGGTCGATGGGCAGAGGGTTTGGGCTCAACTGGCGGAAGTCTCTTTACTCTTTGATCGTGTGACCATGGGGTGGGCGGTATAGGAGTTACCAGTTTCTATTTCAGTAGTTGTCTCTGGGGAATTTGGGGGGTGGCAGGGTATGGAGACACTTAGGTCGTCAGCTGTGGTAGAAGTCTCTTCCTCCGTGGGTGACGCTGTTGCTGTTCTTCCAATGGCCCTGTCGGTGATCCTAGGGCGGGTATGGAGTTTGCAGATCTTTACGTCGTGTAGGTGATTCCAAGCACGCTTATCCTGCAACTTTACTGCTCTCGTAGATACCTCCTCTACAAGGTGAGGACCAGTGAAGCGTGGGCTGTTCCACTTTCTATTGAAATTGCGGAGTAGCACGTGGTCACCTTTAGCAATTTTGCACAGTTTTTCCTTTTCCGGTCCTTGGTCCTCGTCTTCTTGCTGGTAACCCTTAGACCCTCCCTGCGTGCGCTCGAGCTGTTGAGACACAAACACTACACTAGTAACCAAAGAAGACACATATTGGTACATTTCATCACCAAGAACAGTTGCAGTGTTTTCATAGTCTGTGAATGCCCTTGATGTTGGCGTTAGAGGAAGGCGCATTTGTCGTCCGGTCACCACCTCATGAGGAGTGAGGTGGTGGTCGGAGCCTGGTCTATTCCTCAGCTCAAATAGAGCTAGCGGAAGGCAATACAACCAACTCTTCTTTGTCGTTTGCTGTATCTTTGCAATTGCCTCCTTCAGTAGGCCATTCAGGCGTTCGCATATACCGGCGGCCTGCGGGTGATATGCACATGCAAATTTATGCTTGATGTTCAGTAAGGATGTGATGTGCTGGAACATTTCATTAGCGAAATGCGGGCCGTTATCCGACCGCAGTACCTCGCACACTCCCCACCTGGGGAAAACCTCCCTCACTAGAAATTTAGCTGCTCTAAATGCATCTGGATGTGAGCAGGGTCCTGCCTCAATCCACCTGGAGAATGGGCATACTACTACAATCATATACCTATTTCCTTGACATACGTTGATCATATCAACATAGTCAATATGGATGTGCAGGAAGGGTCCCTCTGGCCGGGGTATAGTGCCTTTTATCACTTTCAGCGTGTGACCAGCCGTAAACTGTTGACATGTGAGACAATTGCTGATAAAATTTGTCACATGGGAATTTTACTCTGGACAGAACCAATCTTCCCTAATTCGTGCTGCAATAACTTCCTTGCCTGTGTGGGCTGGGTGGTGGAGTTGGCTCAGGGCGGTGTTCAATAGTGCCAATGGCATTACCATCTTTCCAGTGTTACCCTGGCGCCATAGTGCGTCAGTTGGTGACATTGTACATCCTCTTTTTACCCATATCTCTTTTTCTGCCATTGGTGCAGCCGCTTGTAACTCCATTATCTGTGTGGCTGGGAGATGGGTGTACCCTTCTCTTATCAACATCTCTTTAGCTATCCCCCTCCCTCTCTCTGACTCTGGGGGGTTCCATATCTCACCAAAATATGCGTCATACTTCGCATGTGCGTCTGCTGCTGCATTTCCTTTTGAGATATGATCTTCTCCATTAGTGTGTGCAGTACATTTGACTAAAGCTAATTCTTGGGGGTCATTTATTACTTCAATTAATTCAGCTAATAAGAGAGCATGTTGCACTGGGGCGCCGTCAGCTCTCCTAAACCCTCTTCTCCTCCATTTGGACAATCCTGAGTGGACAGTAGACGTGACATATGCGCTGTCAGAATATATAGTTACTCTTTTGTCAAAGCTTTCCTTCAACGCCAAGATCAGTGCAACCAATTCTGCTGCTTGAGCAGAGTAATGTTGTGGTAATTGTACGCATTTCACCGCCACATACACCGATTCCTCTATCATTTTTACCACTGCTGCCCCAGTTCTCCTTATCCCATCACTTTGGTCTATTGTTGATGACCCATCAATGAACAAGAGCTCTCCTCCATTTAGCGCGTCCTCTTCAACTTTTCTAGTACATGAGTACATTTCGGTAGTCTGCGTACAATCATGTGCATAATCGCCTTCCTCAATCACTTCCGCTATAAACCTTGCAGGATTAACTGTGCTGCATCTAACGATTGATAATTCTGGTCTAGATAAGATGATCTCATAACCTGACGCCCTCTGTGTGGTTAGTGTGGACTTAGGCTTGTTCAATATTGCAAATAGTGCATGTTCCACAAATAGTGTGGTTGGGCACCCCATTGTAATTGATGATGCTTTCTCTACCGCGAAGGCAGCTGCGGCGAGACCTTGTTCGCAAGGGAAATGTCCTAACATTACAGGATCCAAGTGACCACTGTAAAATGCTACTGGTTTGTAACCCATGCTTGTTTTTTGAGCCAACACTGCTTTCATTACTGCTGAGTCGCAATGTGAAAATATAAAGAATTGTCGTTCATAATCTGGGGTGGCCAGTACCGGAGCAGTTGATATTGCATCTTTCAGTTCCTCAAAGGCCTCTTTCATTTCCATTGTCCACCCCAATTTTTTCTCCCCTTTGTTAGCTTCTCTTAATGCCTCAAGTAGGGGTCCTATGTATGAGCTGTAATCAAATACCCATGCTCTACAGTAGTTGCACAGTCCCAGGAACTGCTGCAGTTCCCTCACCGTTTGTGGCAACGACGTTTTTGATATGGCCTGTGCTCTTTGTGGTGCAATCTTTCTTCCGTGTTGGGATATGAGCTGGCCAATGTATAGTACCTGTTCCTGGCAGAACTGTAACTTTTCTTTGTCGACCTTGTAACCCTTTTCAGCCAATATTGTCAGCATCTTCAATGAGTCCTCTCTGCATTGTTTTTCGCTTGTGCTGCAAACTATTATATTGTCAACATACTGCAACACTGTGCTTTCCACTTCAATGTTTCCCAAGTCCATCTGTATTACTCTGTTGAAAATTGAGGGTGACTCGCAGTACCCTTGTGGCAATCTGGTGTTTCCATTTTGTGTTTCTGTACGTGAAGCTTGTTAGATCTTGTGAGTCTGGGTGCAGGGGTATTGAGAAAAAAGCATTTTTGAGGTCAATCACTGTAAATCATGATGCCTCTGCTGGAATGCCACACAATATTGTGGCCGGGTTTGCTGCTATGGGGTATTCTGCTTCCACTATGTTGTTCAAGGGCCTGAGGTCCTGAATGAAATGCCAAGACCCTCCTTTAGCTTTGCGCACTGGATATACAGCTGTGTTACATGGTGATTCTGATGGTACCAATATGCCATTATTTATAAGGGCCGTTATTGTTTCATATATGCCTTCATCTGCCTCTTTTGATAGTGGGTATTGCTTCACTCTAGGGAGCATTGCACCTTTTTTCAACTTTATTCTTACTCCCCCTATACTCTTTATGCACCCCACGTCATAGGGACTAGTAGTCCATAATGATGTTGGGACTTTTGCCATATCCTCCTCAAAGAAGGGAACTGGGGTGGATGTGGGTGTTTCAAGTGCCATTGCAATTTTCTGTGCCACTTGTATGTATGTCACTCTTAGCCATATTTCTACACTCATCATAAATACCATTTCACCTTCTTCCTTTTCTTCTGAAAAGAGCTCCTCGTCTGACACCTGGGTGAGCCTGCATCCCTCAGCTAGGGCTATCACTGCCCTCCATGCTCTTCCTTCTCTGTCTTGGGCATGTACTGCGATATAATCAGCAGTTGCTATAATGCTCTCCATGCTCACTGAAATCACCTTTCCTTTTGGTTCATTGGCTGGTGTTTCTGGTCTAAACAAATAGGCTGTTGGCCTCCTCCAGATCTTTCCTTCTATTCCTGGCATCCATGCGAATGCCATGTCTGTTCCGTACTGGAATAGTTCGCCATCTACTGGCTCAGCCCTAATCACTGTCTGTCCACAATATGCTTGCATAATTTGTCGTGCAGTGAGCATGTTTATTCCTGGAGTGGAGCAAATTATGCCGTCCTCCGTAAAGGAGATCGTCATATTCAACCTGCTCATTATGTCTCTTCCCAGTATGTTTACTGGTGAGGCCCTAGAATATAAAAGCGGGACGGACATGTCATAATCCCCTATTAATAAGGGAATGTTATCAGTAAAGGGAACCAACCCCCTAGCCCCAGAGAATCCTTGGGTGCTCATGGCTTCACCTGACATCTTAAATGTACCTTCCCTTATGCAAGACCGGGTCGCCCCGGTGTCAACAAGGAATGACAATTTTTTGTCACCTATCGTTACCTCTATGCGTGGTTCCTCCGCACTATTAGGTGTTACAGACAGGATGGGACACACCAAGGCCGTCTGTGGGCTGTCCTATTGTGGGTATAATGATTGACCACTTCCTGTGTAAGGGTTGTGTCCCAGGACCGTCGCCCTTCCCAGTTGTGTTTGCTGTAGTTGTATATTGGTAGCGGTTACGTTATGGTCTTGAATTTGGGCAGGTTGCTGTACTTGCTGCACTTGACGTTGTTGTGTTATTGCTACCTGTTGTTGTGGTAGTGAATATGCCAGTGGCTGTTGTTGTTACTAGTTGTTGCTGCACATTTCCCGGTTGCAGTGCCTGCTGTTGTTGGGTATCCTGCTGTTCCCTTGTAGGTCCTTGTTGTCCCTGTCCTCCCCATGATGGTGTGCCTGGTCTCATTCTACATGTGCGTGACATGTGCCCTAGTAATCCACAAATCCAACATACCGGTGGTTCCCTGTTCTGCCATGGAAAGCTCCCTGAATTGTCCTGGTATACTGGTTGCCCGGAGGGGTAGAAATTTCTGAATCCTCCCCCTTGCTGTTGTGTGTTATAACCGTATCCCCTCCCCCTCATTATTCCCCCCCTTCCCCTGTTGTAATTATAATAACCAGCTCCTGGCGTTGAGTATCCTCCTCCCATGTTAGTCGTGTATGGTTGGGGTGGTGGCAGCTGTTGTGCTACAATCTGTGATGATTGTATTTGCGATAGGTCTTGTGCAGCCACTACTTGTGTGGGGTTTTGAGTCATTGTTGCAGGTGTAGTTATTAGTGCACCTTCCAACGTGTATTTAGTACGTTTTTTCTGTACCAATTTAGCCTCTTCCGCTTTTCTATCCTCTTCCTTTTGTTTCATCTTTTCTTGCCATGTCCTACAATGATGTACTATCGTCAGTTGTATTTCTGGCCATGCTTTTGCTTCCATCCCCACTACCTTCAGTTGTTTCTGAACTGCTTCTGGGAGCCCTTGTATTAGTATATGATAAAATATTGCTGGTGTTTTGTCCCATTGTTCTCTAGTTTCCATACGCCACTTCTCTTGAATTTCCTGGATATAATCAACAGGATCCTCGTTCTCACGCATCTTGCGTGAGGTAATTGCTCCTATGTCTGATGTGTCTGGGTACTGTACCCTCAGCGCTTGCCATAATGCATGTCTACAGTTTGCGAATGATGCCCCATCGTTTGATGTGTTTGTTATTGTGACCCCGGGGAAGCCTGCTCTCTTCCAGATGTCATCTGCTGCATCCCCCAATATTGATATTAGAAGGCCCTTTACATCCCCCACTGCCAGTTTCTGTCCTGCGGTGTGTTTTTCCATTTCATATATCCATTTTCCCGTACCTCCACTTAATGATGGGAGCCTGCACTTTATATTTTCCTTGTCTGCATGCTTCCAAGGGACGTATTGTGGTCTAACCCCTCCCCTCTCCAGAAGTGGCATTAAGTTGTGTCCTGTTTGACCCCCTGGGTTCCACAAAATCGAGTCTGTGCACCCCTCCTCTTCTTCCGTGTCTTCTACATCGTCAATTGCGTCCGTATTTCCCCTGCTCGTAACTGTTTCTCCTCCATCTCTTCCCCTTCTTTCATCATTTCCTTTATTTAATGTGGGCGTGTGTATTCATTCTCCCTGCCTGCGTCCAGGGAGGTCTCTAAGCCTGCCTGCATAGGGTGTCAGTTCGTGGGGGAAGGGTGCGAGTTTAGGTGGGCATGTTGCACGTAATGAGTGTGGGGTGGTGGAGCATGTTGGACGGGATGATGAGGGTGTAGCTGCATGTGTCTGCCTTCCCGCCATTCCTTGCTCTTCCCCCTCACTTCCCTCCAGTTCTTCCTTTCTCCTGCAGGCCCATGGTGATTCTCCATTTGTCCGGGTGATGTATAATTTATCTAGGCTTTCCCTTTCACTATTTCTTCCTTCCTTCTCCATTCCTTCTTCTTCCTCACTACAAAAGTCATCCAGGAATGGCAACCCCCAATCTGTCTTTTTCCCCCTAATCGTTACTGTTTTTAAGTCTATTAGATCCGTTCCTCCCGTTTCTTTTTTACCAATTGCTCTCCTTTGTGCTGATGTTGTTGCTACTTCTGTGTCTCTGTTTACATACCTCCTTACTTCACTCTCCCCTCTCCTATCTTCTCTTTCCCCTCCATTTTTCTCCGCTATTTCTCTACCAATTTTCTCTTTTCTTTTTCAATTCCTCCATTACTTCACTACTCATCTTTTCCAATATCCTTTCATCTTCTTTCTTCCTTTCCCATTTCGCTCTTTCCCGCTCTAATATACCCTCTATCATCCTCCCTTCTTCGTATTTCCTTGTCGTTTCTGATAGTAATCTCCTCTTCCATATTTCCATTTCTTTTTCTTTCTCTTCTTCCTCTCTTTCCTTGTCACGCAGTGCTGCTCTGGATACCCTTTCTGCTACTGCCTTTACCCTTTCGGCTTCTCTCTTTTGCTCCTCAGTTCGTTCCCTCATTTTTTCCAACTCATTCTTACTTTCTTTCTTTTCCCGTGCTCTCTCTCTTTCCTCCCTCTCGAGCTGCTTGATCATTGTATTCTGCTCATCCCTTAATTCTGCTAATCGTTCCTCCAAAATCTCTTCCTTTTGTCGTAACAGCTCTTCCTCCTTTCTTTTCCCCTCTCCCCCTTTCCCCCTTTCATTTCACTCTTCCTGGTATTATCCTCGTCCATTTTCCTTACTACCTCCTTCTCTTCTCCTGTTAATGAACCTCGTAATTTTAATAGTACCTGCGCAGCTACCCACTCATGTCCTATTTTCGCGATCTGCTCTTCGCCAGTCTTCCCCTCCCCTGCGGGCGTCTTCCTATGAGCTGATCCCGTCGTACTAGTCCGCTCCCTTCCCGTGTGGCCACCTGTAGCTGTATATGGTGGCGGGCTGTATGCCGGGTTCGAGTACCCCTCAGCCGCCCTTAATTGTTCTCTTACTATTTCTCCTAGTTCTCTTAAAGGATACAACCCCCCTCCCTCCGTTTTCACTACCTTCGCTAGGAGCATATCGTCGCTCTGTTCCTTTTTTATTTCCTTTTCGTTTAAGTTGTTGCTCTTTTCTCCTCCCTCTTGTCCGTTCCCCGTGTTCTGTGTGCCTTCACTCTCTTTTTCCCCATTCTCTCCTTCCTCCTTAATCTTCGCTTCCGTTGTTTCCCCCATAGTGAACATTCCGTTTGGTCCTGGTCGGGACCCTTGGAACATCCTCCATAAGTTAAACACCTCCACGTGGTGTGTCAACTTCTTCCCCTTGTATGTGTTATGCAGATGGGTTAATAGTGAATGTTGGGTATATGGATCGAAACTGCCATTAGGCGGCCATGGTGTCGTCATTTTGTTGTCCGTCCCCTGTGTCCATTCTATGCTGTATTTGATCAGTTTCTCCCTATGGGGTGACAGTGTTTTACATATATGCTGCAGCGGGGTAGTGAGGGTGTTTCCCCACCCTCCCGATCCTGTCCCGTGTGACATAGTAGCACTTCAATTGTTATCCTCCCTCTAATATAGTAGTGGTTAACTTGCTAATAGTGTATGCTATACAATTTCAGATCTTTACCTGGCCCCGTAATTTTGGGGACTTGCGATTGTCCGCTAAAACAAAATAGTAAAATATAGCATTTACATTTATATATTCTTTTCTTCCTTTACCGAACACCTTTAAGGCCCCCTACGGCCGAGGCACACGTAGCCCCCTGTGGCTGCATGCCCTGTATGACGTTCTTATTCAGGCGTCCCACTTTGTTTTACCCCTCCTCCCCTTTCTTCACTTGTCGTGGCCGGCGTTCTCCGTGCGCTGCCACGCCCCCCCTTTTCACCTTGCCCCGATCTACTCATTACCGTTTATCTCCTTCTTCATTCCCTTACCATTATTCTCTTCCCCACCACTCTCCGAAAACTGCCTCGCGTTCGAGATATCCTATGAAAGCCCTACTGGTGACGTCACCGATCTCTTCCAAAACTACTGGTAAGTTCTTTTCATGTTTTTAAAAGGCCAAAATATGCTTGCAATCCACCCCCGTTAACCCCACAGCTGTCCTCTTGTCACGCCTGGAACAAGGTAATCAACAATATAATCGGACTGCGCACGCTGCGTCGCCTCGCGTGTGATACGCCCCTCGACAGGAGGGCTTAACCAGCCAATTATCTTCCGTATTAGGCAACCAGCTAGCTACCACCTACAGGGAAACGTCATCTATCTATCGAGTTTCCTGCTCGATCAATAGGGATCCTCATCTACTCATTGATCAATACTCACCAAATCGTAGGAAACCGCACACACACACACACCTTACACGTTGTCGCGACCTAGGCCAATCAGTTTCTACGAGCGGCCGCACGTGATATTTTCGTGCTCCGCCCCCTCCTCTTCCATAACGTAGCAGACTGCTCTTGCACTTGTCCAGCTACCATTCACTTCATCGTCAATACTAATTTATCAAACCTTCGCCGCGCACCTGTGTAACACCTCCCGCCTCCCGTATTCTATTCCTCCCCCCTCCCTCACAATTTCACATTGCTTGTTGGGCGTGGCATACTCACCAAGTTCTCTTGATGTGGGGCAGCTCGACTGCGTGCACCCCTCCAAGCGGCTCGCCACCTCCCCTCGTCTGGACCACGTCTGGACACTCGCCAACCGCGGGCGGGATACTTCTCAACCGGCTCCCGAAGGCCAATATCCGGATTGCGCTGTCCGGTCTTCTCGCAGTTCCGCGATGGTCCTGTAGTCCTCAAAAGGGGGCAGCGGCAGAGGGGGCCGCGCCGCCGGGCCTCCTCGCAACGGGAGCACTCGGAAAAATAAAATAAAAGCAGATCTTAAACAGATCTCAGCAGTGCCTCCAACTTGTCGGGGGGAAATTCTGCCGGGGTCTGCTGGCCGTCCGCGGACCCCCGGGCAGGGAGGCCCCAACTCCTCCCGCGTATCCCAAAGATGAGTATGAGGCACACGCAAGAAGCAAGGTGGTTCTGCTGTTTATTAAAAAATGGCAGGGATGGGTCAAGGATCGTACGCGTCCGTCCTGACTCTCTCTCCGTGGGGCTCGCAGGCCCTTTTTTACCTCGGTATGATGCGCTACTCGCGTCACCTGGGAAAGTTAGCAAAAAACCTATCGCCACTCTGGATTGGTTCCTCGAGTGGTAGGGTTAGTATAGCATACGTATGGAGAACGCTATTAGTGGTTGAGGGTCAGTCAGGTGGTATACTTGGGTTGTCCCTTCAATTAGATACATGAAAATTGTTACATGAAGACCCCTGAGGATTGGCTAATGTTAATGGCGTCAGTGATAAGTGCTCCATGTTCTGATTGGTCCACTCGCGAGCCCCCCAGTCTGGGACCATCGTTGTTCCCAGCTCGCGGTGCACCTGTCATTTGCAACAATGTATAACTATGGGTATGTGCAGACAATGCGAGGATTTGTTCATATGCTGGAGGGCAGACTACTCCCATTGCCGCAGATGTCCATTGGGTCGCTTCATTGATACTGCCTGTGTCTCAAAAACGTGGGATCCAGGCGCCTCCTTCCTCCTGGGTCTGGCACCCTGTCAGGTTCGGCTTGGTCACGTGAGGAGAGACCGTGGTTGAGGCAGAATTCTGCACATTTAATATTGCATTTTCCACTGTGTGTCTGACTTAGTTTGCAGGTGTGACCTTGGCTTCGGCTTGTGGCATACGAGTTTGCAACATTGGCCCTTGACTGTCTGTTCTCGCCGGGCTCACTCTGCAGGGTCAGCAATTGTACTCTTGCTCGTTCAATGTTCATGGAGGCTCTTGCTTGCGGCCTACTTGGGCCTGGTGCATAGGTGGGGATGTTTGATGCATGGCACTTTAAGTTACGGTGTCATGTTGCTTTATCCCCAGTATCATGTCTTCGTTATATTTCTCATTGCAATGTATGGGTTAGGAGAAGCGTCAGCAAGCATTTTAGATGAGTTCGTTGTGCGTCTTGCGTTTCTGCATTTTGAAAACCTATGTGAAAAATAATAACGATGCGCGTCAGTGGGCGTGTCCGTCACCTATGTCATAGCACTGAATATGTTCTTCGTGTGGATTGGTGTGGGAGTGATCAGTGTGCATGATTGCACGGGTGTGCTGACCGTTGGCTAGGTTGTCATGGCATCTCTAACGATGTGTTTATTTACTGTTGAATGGTTCAGTCGAGTTCATCCATGCTGCAGGTGTCGGCATGGGCAGGGCAGGCTGGTGGGCAGGCGGGTGGGCTCATCCGTATGTTCCTGTACCAGGGTATTTGGTTGTCTGGTAGATAGGCAAACTCCTCTCGTGGCGGGTGTCTGGGCCGCGATCCTCTAGGCCAGGGGCGTGAGGGGATTGGTGGGAGCCTTTTGTTCCATTCTCCCACTTCACCTCTGTCGGGACACAATTCAGATACAGAGACGTGTGACGAGCTGCTTGTAAGGTGAAGTGTTTGTAAGGCCTAAGGAGCATCTCGTGAAAAGTTGTGAAGCTCAGCTGTGGTTTATAATAAAAACGAAAAGGTGCCCGATTTCAATAGCATCATAACATTAAGAAGATAATCCTTTCTCTGCCGGTACTTGCTGCAGACCTAATGATGAAATGCAAAGTGTTAACCCATTCTGTCCAGAATCATTCCAATGGCAATGTCCTCAATATAGCCGAGCCACAGAGCCCCGACCTACAACCAGTGTCTGAATCGTGAAATTTGGTTCTCATACCCAGGGGGCGCAAGCAAGCCTTTGGCCGCGCCGCTTTTCAGTTTACCGACACAGGGCCTGATTGCAACTATGGCGGCAGTGGTAAAACACCCCAGAGCTCATTTTGTTCATCATGGTAATTTGACGGTGCGGACCGGATACGTTTGTATTCCGGCATAGCCAGGTCCTCGCCACCAAATGATCATCATTTGCATGGACGAGTGCAAATGTGCAGGGCAAAAGGCGACATGCATGTGTGTACGCTGCCTTTTGCCCTGCACTTTTGAACTCTGCTGCGCAAAGTGAGTTACGCTGCATGTGCGTGGTAAGCAGCGTTCACAATAACAATTAAAAGCTTAAAGTAGGCGGATCCCATAGGGATCCCCAGCATTTGCGCCTGCATGAAAATCCATGCTGGAGCATTTGTATGGCGGAGAGGAAAGCAGGCGACGGAAATGCAAGCTGCGTTCCGTCCCTCCTTTCCACCATACACATGACTGAAAATGTGGCGTGGCATGAAGGAAAGGCGTGAAAGCCTTAGTCAAGGCTTTAAGGCCTCTCATTCATGTTGAAAATTAGCTCCCCCAGTGTTTTAGAATTCCAGAACTTCTACCACTCTGCCACATTTGGAGTCTCGCAGTGAAACTCGTCTCTTCCGCCACCTTCAGTGTGGAGGTGATTATCACCACAGAAAGCCTTACCACGTGTGCTAATTACCTAAATGAGCCACAGCTAATGAAGTTACTGTACAAAGCACCTAACTAAATCATGTAAACGATTTCTTCTATACATTAACTTTTCTAAAGTCCTATTTTCGCCTGCTTCATGCAGGCCGCCAGTATGTTTGTTAGGCTGGCGGCTGCACTTAAATTTAAGATGAATGTTTAATAAGTTTTAAGGGCAGTGCTTTAAGTGGGCCGGCAGTCTCCAAAAAGTGGGGCTGAGCCAGGGTGCTGCCAGGGACCCCCTGTTCAACCACATCACGGCGGGACAAATTATCCCTCCACAGCCGCGACGGGAGATGCACCCGCCATTGAGTCAGGCAAGCTGACTGTGGCTGGCTGGCACGTCTGTCAGTCAATGTGACTTCCTCTGGTGACCCATCGTTCGAGGGGCCACCAGAGGAGGTTACTGTCCGTTTGGTTCCCCTCCCCTGAGGTGTCTTCGGCGAACCTGGGGACTCGGTGCCATATTTCTGTGTTTATAAAAGATGGCTTGAAAAGTACACACTTCAAGCCATCTTTTATAAAGCTTTGCTGATGAACAAACATGCCTTAGTCCGTCGTCTATGCTTTATAAAGGATGGATTGAATTGTGTACTTTTTATGTTCCATATTTCTGTTTAAAAAAGAAAGCTTGAAAAGTGCACAAACAGGCGCGCAAACAAATCTATTAATGTAAGAATTTATAGATTTGTGTGCACCTCACTGTGGTTTGTGTACTTTTCAAGCCATCTTTTATAAACCTAGAAATATGCAACATATTTCTATATTTGTAAAAGATGGCTTGCAAAGTACACGCACCATGGTAAGGTATGCATACAAATATATACATTCTTGCATACATTTATATATTTGTGTACCTTACTATGGTTTGTGTACTTTTCAGGCCACGCCCATCATGCAAGCCACGCCCCCAAATGAGCCCCCCCCCCCCTCAATTTCTTACCCCAATTAAAGCCCTGGTTAAGGGCGAGTGCTGTGTGTGCGTTCCATGCATAACAGCCCAGCAGTTCAGGGGTTAAAACACAAGACGTTGTAAAACCAGCAAGAGTAAGAGTAATTGGAGTTGGGCAGAAGGGGGGGGGGGGAGGCAGACCAGTTGAAAGGACAGAAACGAACCTTCCCAAAGTGAGACGACCGGGCTTGGTGGGTACCTTCTCTTATGGACCTGCCTTGCATTCTGTACTCCGAGCAGCCAGGTGAGGCAACGGCCCCACTCAAGGGCTTGTCTTCATCCAGTCTTGGCGCCATAACGGGTGGCATGGGCCCAGTTGGCAGACAGGGAGACTGAACGCTGCACTGTTGGTATATGGTGCCTGGGTCGAGAGCTCAGGAGTGAAGCACTTGCCTATCAATAAATGGAGTATCAACACCCGTGTATACTGTGCTTGGAAGCTGGTGGGGTCTGGTATGCAGCGCTATATAACACCTGTCCTTATGCAGGGAGGCAAGACTGCAAAAGCAGCAGTATTTAAAGCACGTGCCTTCAGACGCACAGTCTGGGAAGGGGGCACTAGTGAACTCTCCGGGATTGCACAGAAAAACACATCGCCTTAAAAACTCAGACTGAAGAAGACGCAGAGCGCGTGGTACTTTCCTTTTGACCAGCTCCGGATCTGATCTACAGACTCTGGTCCTTCTCAGTCCAGGGACGTCATTTCACCAAAATACCAGTGGTAGCGGAAGTGACATCACATGACCCTTGACCTCTGATGAAATCACAGGAAGTGATGTAATTTGACCCCACCCTAAAGTGATATCATGGGAAGCGATGGAACACGACCTTTCACCCCTTGACAAAACAGAAAGTGGCATCACATAGCATTGTTCCCAAGTACACTACGAAAAATATGATTACAATATCACTATAATGTGATGTAAATGTCATACAAGAATGGATCGCCATATTTGTTGTTAAAATCTGTGTGTATAGGCCCATATTTCCAAATTACTGTGAATGCAAGCAGACATCCATGACCAACTGATAATGATGTGTTAATTTAAAGCACTTACGCTAAAGCGCTTTATACAGAAAAAATATACACCCAATATCACCCAACCTGTGTTGGTACTCATTTATCGACCTCAGAAGGATGAAAGGCTGAGTTCAGGTGTTTAAGAACAGACTAAATCAGTGACTCACCCCCTGAAGTGTGCCTGAAATAAACCTTTCTAGCAGTCTAGCAATTATTGTATAGAATTCCAGAAAGACACATGATTTGGTATTCCTATTCTTTCTTGTTTAGGGTCACTGCTGAAAGTGTTAGACTTGTAGCAACACTGTTCTTTTTTTTTGTTTCTTTTAAGAAGCCTTATTAAGAAAGCCAGCCATCCACTCCAGAAGTAAAGAGCCACATGTTGCTGGCCACCTCCCAGGAGCTTGCATTACACACAAAAAATAAAAAAATATATTTTAGTTTTGTTTTTAGGGGTAGCAAGTGAGACCACTGGAGTAGCAAGGGAGACCTCACAGGTTGCAGTTGCGACCCTTGAATGACGTACCTGCTTCTCACCTGGATGGATGAAACCTTTTGATCAAATGCGCACCTGCCACGGCCCCAGCAGGTGTCAGGCCACTATATCGGGCCAACAACAGGGTGGAATATCGGGTTGTGGCTGCAGTTGTCATTTGGTATACAAGCAATGTTTGGGGAAGGGGACAGGCGTGTGTGGAGGCAGACTATAGGAACAGGAGGGAGAAAGGTAATGGGGGCGGGAGCAAATCTCCCTTGCAACAGTAAAAGGGTGGCAGGGCAGTCACAAAATTCAAAGTCACAACATTGTAGGTGCAACCTCATGTATGACGACTCTAAATGTAGTGGCATGGAGACCAGGGCTCGGGCCCTAAAAAAAAGTGGGGGGACGCTGGCGAGCATTGGGAAGTGACGTCCTGGGACGTCAACGTGAAATATGCACAATTCATCCCGCCTTATCTTTCCCGATTGAAAGACACCACACCCGACAAAAAGCATGTGCCCAGGGAACAGATTTTCATCTTTCCTCTCACCTTTTGCATCTGCAAACCTGTAAAAACACATGCTTGCATAGAAAGATATCAACATGACACACCCTGGGCTATACTGCCAACAATTGCCGTGGTGGGGCGTCTCGTTTCAGAGGTGCAGGGTAGCCGGGGTTCGATTCCCATCCAGGGTTCGAAACCCAGCCACAGCACTCCAGCCTGTTATTTATTTTATTATTAAAATGTCTTAAACGCACAGTGGGGGAGGCGGGGACACAGGGTGGGCTGACACCGTGCAGCCGAGCAGTCCCTCGACTTGAGCCCTGCCTGCAACCCCCCCGTTGAAGGCTTGAAAAGCGTCCTCCATGATGCTGCCTGTCTCCTCAACAGACTCAATACCAAGAGCCATAGAATGCCCACCCGCCCCAAACATCAGTGGTTACCCCTGCAGGTGTGCACCCTATCAAAGGAAGCTGCATTCTGTGCACAGCCATCACTGTGCACGCTCCCTCCTACCTGTTGCAAACTCTGGGCTCCCTGCATCCCCAGACGTTAGGACCTGGCCAGACTGGAGCAGCAGAAATGCCGGAACAGGAAGAACAGGAATCCAGCTTTCATTGGTCCCATAGACTGTGGGACCTCGGGTCCATCCACATCCAATGTCATCCCCCACCATCCCGAAAAGATAACGGACACTCCTGTTCAAGGAGTAGATTCCTCCTACCCCACCTCGTACCCTCCCCATATCCTTCCTGGGGACCACCCACCACAGCCCATCCTCGGCGAGGCCCTCAGCCCCTTTCAGAATTAGTTTAGGACTCCTACTAACTGTCAGTATTGTCTCTTTCTTGCTAGCCTAAATGGTAAACTGGTCATACATGCTGTGCTGTATGAACTGTCCCCCGTCTTTGTAACCTCTACAGCTGGACAGGGCACCTGTTCTCTCTGAAACACAAAAACTGAAATGGAAAAGTCATGATTAAAAGGTGCTAGGGTTCCAATCCGGTGCATGACATGTTACATATGACAGTGGGTCTGTTAAAAGTACAGGTAGTAACTTGCATGGATATTTGTAGATTTGCTGCTCTGGTCCACTCCTGGTGGGGGCCTTGGATGTGGGCCTGGGCGGCGGGACGCATTGAGTGAACAGAGGCAGCATTTAATAGGGACATCTATTTCACATTATTGCATCCCCCCCAACCCCCACTGCAAAGAGGACTTGCAGGGTGTCTCATTAGGTCATAGACAGACCAAATAGAAGAACGTCTATCAGACCTATGAGAGCCAGGTATGCTAATTGCTTGTGGTACTGAGATTCAGACTGACCAAGATTGGCAGTAATAGCTTTCCCGTGAAGGCTTCCAAACTTTGGAACTCCCCGCCACACGACCTTAGAGCAGATTAACCATACTTACACTTCAGAAACAAATATATTAACCTGCTCAACATGACTGACTACTAACTTGTACCGGTGTATTAGCCACACCTAGGCTGCCCTAGCCCGTCCCTCCACTATACTGTAACACTGTAATACCTGCCTTGTGTCTATGTATCATAATCTGTTTATAACTTGTACATGTGTATATATATCTTTACTGTAACCATGCTGGCAACTGTTTCTGTAGCCACGCAACATTATCTGTAACTATGTAAGCTTTGCATTTTCTTACTGTTGCGCCCTGTTACCGCTGGGTCTGGTGCGCATTAGAAATAAATAAATAAACACACAAACAAACAATGGGCTGGTGTTTCGTGGCATGGGCCACCCACAAGGAGGGGTTCCCTCTCGCTTGTATTTGCATTTTAAACTTGCAATAAGATGTAGGCAGGCTAAGTGTCCCAGGTTTGACGCCTGCCGGAGCCTTTATTTTAACCCATGACTTGCTTATCCACGTCCTTCAGAGTGCTGCGTGTGGGAAACCTAGGATTGCTCTCCACCGCAGAGAGGTTTCCTATTTTGAAATGGTTTTAGAGACAATCGGCCAAGAGCAGTTCAGGCAAGTCCATATAGGGTGCAAATGTACCGCAGGCATAGGGTCTGTTTATGCAGGATGATCCCCAGTGCTGGAAATAGAAACACATTACTGAGGGAACCCTCTCATCCTTGAAGGGGCGGGGTGTGGGGAGGAGGGGGCGGGGCAAGAGCATGGCCCCAGGCCAGCTAATGCAATACAGTATCTCTTCATAGAACCTAATCCTTTTGTGATTTGCATAAAAACAAAGAGCATTATGGGAACATAATGTTCACAATTTTAAATTTTGAAACATGTCTTATAGTGATTCAGTAAGAAACACTTTTGAGCATAATGGAAATTGGGCCCTGCAGTTTTGATTGGTAGAGTACTCACCCTAAGAAAAAAAAATCTGTGCATTGCCGGACATATATACCAGTTTGGATGGCTGCCATAAGCACCTGCACCGCATTCACTGGAGAGGACCTCATCACACCCGAACACACCCTCAATGCCCTCGCCTGCACCCTATCCAACCGCAGTTTCTGACTCGCTGTGAAACCCACTGCCACCTGACATCCAAAATCCATCACACTCAAAATCAACCCCTTATACAACATTCGTAAACACTTCTGCTGCGCACCCCACTCTTTCCCAGACACCGCCCGCAAAAAATTCAACCTACATTTACACTTATCCACCACACCATAGATGCCGTTGGGGTTGAGGAGGGATGCGTTGAATATGAGGTGGTGGGTGAAGTGCAGTGCGAAGAGTGTGGCTCATCCGGTGCGTGAATGTTTGAAGTATAATTGGAGGTTTGACTACTATGGGGACCGGTGGAGGAGGAAGGGGGCACTTTGGGGTTTCACATGTGGGAGAAGGGGGTGCAGTGGGGTGTGGGCGAGTTGTTGGCTGTGACGGGTACGGATTTGGTGAGATAGCCGATGTGGATGATGGGATCTCCAAAGGTGTGTTTAGAGTTGGCGAGTGTGGTGTCGAAGAAGCGGGGTTTGCAGGGTGAGATCAAGACTTTGGGTCAGGCGTATGTGGCAGGGAAGGAAGGATGTAAGGTGTTCAGGGATGGTTCGAAAGATCCTATGTCTGGGAGAGTGGGTATGGCGTATTATCTGGAAAGCACTGGGGAGAATAAAGTGGGGCGATTGACGAATGATGTGTCTATTTGTACGGCTAAGTTGGTGGCGATTGCATTGGCGATTGATAGGGTGTGCGAGTTGGGGTATGAGAAGGTGGTGATGTTCTCGGATTCATTGAGTGGGTTTTAGGGGATGGTGATAGGAAGGATGTGATTTTGGACATCAGGAGGAAGATTGATCGGTGTGTGCGTGGGGGAATGGATTTGGATTTGGCGTGGGTCCCCAGTCACAGTGGCATTTTGGGTAATGAGTTGGTGGATCTGGTGGCGGGTGAGGGTATGAGGAGGGGAGCGGTTGATGTGAGGTTGCCTTTGAGTGTGGATGAGGTGAAGGCTGTGGTGGTGAGACGGGTCATGGATGAGTGGCAGGAGAGGTGGGTGAGTGGGGTGAAGGGCAGGTGGATGTTTGGTGTTCGTGGGAAAGTGTCGGTGAAGGTGGATGCGGGGAGTCTGGAATGGAGGAGGGGGGAGGAGGTGATGCTGAATCGGTTGAGGATAGGGCATGTGGGGCTGAATGACTGTTTCGAGTGGGGAAGCGTGAGTCGAGGGACTGTGCGGTGTGTGGGGTGCCTGAGACTGTGGGACATTTTGTGCTTAGGTGTAAGAGACATGTTGAGGAGAGAGAATTGATGAGGGTTCGGTTGTCTGCGCTGGGTGTGGCTGAGCTGAGTGGGAAGGCTTTGCTGGGAGGTGACGGGGTGAGAGGCAGGAGGAGAAACAGTGTGCTGTTGAATTTTGTGAGGCAGACGGGGCGGTGGGAGGAGTTGTGTGTTTATGTGAGCTAAGTATTGATTGGTGGGTTAGGTGCAGATCATCCTTTAGGATGGGGAAGCGCCTGCGTGGGTCCGCCCACGCATTCGATAATTAAGAAGAAGAAGAAGGATGGCTGCCATGTGAGGCTTTGGCTCTGTCTGTAGTCAGTTCCTCGTGTGGAGTCTATTCAGTGGTCAAAGTGTACGAAAGGAGGTAGTGGAACTAGGTTCCCTACTGGCCATCACCTAGTGGAACTATGTTCCCTACTGGCCTGCACCGCTCCCCAAAGACCTCAGCGCAGCGGCCCCTCCCATGCAAAATAAAACCCCCAAAACACACATGCCTGCTCTTTAAGGAAACGTCCTGTGCAGTGCACTGAAAGTGCAAGTTTCAACGTGTTCCTACACTTTTATCTTAAAACGAAACCGTTCCAGTACGGTTCATTTTTAAAATAAAAGTATAGGAACTGTAAAACTTAATTAGAAGAAGTATAGGAGCACCGCTCCCGACCACTGAGTCTACTGAAAGTGTCTGTTTGTTGAAACGTGGGTTGCTTGGTGTGATAACTCTGCGATAACATGGCTTCCAAGCGCCTGGGTCTGGGGACAGCCTAGTGCTCTGGCAAGCCACACATTTCTTGTGCTGGTGAGCACACACGCCATTGGATACGTTCCATGTGAGAATTCCGCCGCAAAAATATCGCGATACAAAAATATCACCATATTTTTGGGGCAAAATTCACAATGGACCCTGCGGGGGACACCCCTGCAACCCCCACAGCTTTTTTTAATGTGCGGGGGACACCCCCGCAACCCCGCTCCCACAGAATATCCCCAATAAAGATATCGCTTATGGCGAACTAAACGGCCATATTTACGGCCATATTTTTGTTGAGGATATTAATACCTGATACCATTGGATAGTATGATAAACTAATTTCGGCACTGATGAGCTGGGCTTTTTGCACTTAACTCCAGTTTACGGTTCGAGTCTGACTTGTTTTCTTTTTCTTCTTCTTCCAGGAAGTTCGCCCATCAAAGTTCTCAACTCGTAAGAGACTTGACCAAGAGGTTTACAAACATTGAGTCAAGGTTCAGCTGGACAATCTGTGGTAATGGACATGTGTTAATGTCTCCCTTTTCTCTAAGTCTTTGCTCCTCTATGACTGCTGTCCCATTTGCTGGAACACACCCTCTGAGGCTTCCTTCTGCTGGACGTTCCCAGACCTTGGCTTTCGTACTATCTCTGTGTAAATGAATCCTTTCCCCACCCCGTATCATTGACCCACTGCTCTAATTACTAAAATAAATATCATCACTTGTCTCCGGGCAATGCCCCTGGCCCATGCTGATAAAGGGAGGAGCCTATGCCGTACCATCCAGTTTGCATTAAGATTGGTATTGGGCAGGCAGTAGACCTCAATGCTGATCCTTTATGCAATATACATAGTCGATCCCACTGCAGACTGTGCCTCCGTACGCAAGGTGGGCGTGGGTTATGTGAGATAAGCATGGTATCAAGAGATTGACACGGAGAACAAGTGGTATAGTTTTCAAAACCTTTATTTAAATTGTCAGGGTGATATAACTACTATCCTGCCCTATATCTATGGTGGGGATGGCCCTACCTAAATAAACGAAGGAATGCCATAGTCCGACAGTTCAAAACAAAAGTGTGTGTGCGTCAAAACCTATGCTTGCCCTCACTTCTAATATGTAAATATTGCGCAGGGATGTTCTAACTAAAATAGTGTCCTGCGTAAAGTCTGGAGCAGTCTCTAGCCCCCCTTTAAAGTTCAGGATACAGTTCTTGCTCGATTTCGGCTTTTCAAATGTTCCTTCGTGAAGTATCAGGCCATGAAACAATATTCCACAGAAGCTCAGGGGTTCCCTTACCCAAGCATCAAATATTCCGACCCAAAAATCAATGTTCAAAAAGAAGCTCAGGTTTCCCTTCACCCGAGCTTCAATCACTGTAGAACAGAACAATGTTCCCTAAGGAGCTCAAGGGTTCCCTTACCCAAGCTACAGGCACTGTGATGCACAGCAATAGTCTCAAAAGGGCTTGAGGGTTCCTTGGCAATTTAACAACTATTCGCAAGTTCACCAGTCACAGAGTTAGCGTCTTAACCCTTTCCAGGCTTTCCGTTTGCCAGCTTTCACTTCATCTTGTCAATATTGCCCATTCGACATTTTGCTCACTTTTCACTGGCTCCGCTCGGGATTCTTATTAACTTATTTCATTATTTTTCTATATTCTGAGGCTTTCGAATACATGCCACCTGCACTCGACCACTCCGCTTCACTGCATTAGTTCCTTTCACATGTGCATCAGGTTTCTCTCAGACTTAGCAACTGAGCGGTAGCAGCGTCTGTCGTTCTCACTTCCTTGCTGCCGTCTGCCCCACAGACACCCCTAGATTGTTGCTTCCAGTCAGGGGGACGAGCATCTGTCGGTTACAGAAAACAGACTGCCTGCTTCCAAGGATCCCTTCTCCCTTGCCCTCTGGCTCCCTGGAGACACGGCTCCCTCGCCACACAAATGCACTCTGCTACAGTGTGTCTTCTCCAGCGTCCTGTTCTCCTCTGGTTTCTCTGAGGTTGTACTGACCTTACTGGTCCTTTCTCCTTCTGGTCCGAGTCCCAGTACAGCTGCCTCCACACAAGAAAGGATCCTCTGCTGGACTCAGCCACGCAGCCACCCTATTGCTCGCATAACTGCTAACTGATGCTCCGCCTTTCATACACATGGGCCCTGTCAAGGGGTTTCAGGTGTGAGTCCTTGGCCTTCTCTGCCTGACTTGCCTGACTCCAAATACACCAATTATTTGCACATGCCTGACCTGCATCTCTGTAGTCTTGAGGACCCCTCTTCTTCGTCCCAGTACTAAAGTGGTGTTTTCTATGCGTAATCTGCATTACTCTAGGGGTTGGCTTCCTCTTCTCAAGGGGTAAGGTAGGATAGGGACAACAATATCCTACACAAGCTGAGGGGAGAGTAAGGTAAGTGACAATTGGAAAAGGGGGGATACCATGTCTCACCCTTAGGCATACTCTTCTCACTCCCCAAGGACCCTCCACTCAGGTGATCCCCACTCACTTATCCACCCCCAGGGTCGGGATCCACAAGCGATCACCCTTCTCTGGCCACCTGAGCAAAGGATCTTAGGTGAGTAAATGTGAGGACGCTGTTGGGTCCCTCACGGTAGCCACCTTCTAACCTTTATGAAAAAAGCACTGAACCATCTTGCAAGATGTCCACCCCCAGTTTATTCATAGTACCCCTTCCCCATGCAGGAGCATCCCTCCTTCATGTAGGTGGGACGCATACCTCCCTTGGCACCCCCTCCCCTTAATGTAAGTCGATCCCCTTTCTACATCTTCATGGAAGGAGAATCATGAACATCGGCCCTCTTCAGTCCCTTTTGTGTAGGAGCTGGTTGCTTCCCTGAGGCCTGACACCCCCTCCACCCCCCAATCTTCTCAACTGTGGGTTGGAGTTGCAGCCCAACCTACCCTCGCGTAAGATGTAGGCTCTCTCCACTTCCGGTGAGCGGAGGCCAGCACAAATACTGGACGCGCTCCCCTAAAGCATGTTTACATCAGAGGGGATTTACTGTCGTACCCCACTTTCATCCCGATTTGAGTAATGGAAGGCTATCTCAAACACCCAACCTCTTCCACTTAACGCTAGCATCACTATCTTGACCCCCCTAATACTTTCCCACAAGAGCACACCCCTCATCCCTTTTGTGAGAGGTAGAATTTCTTCCAGAATACCCAGCACTTTCTTCCTGTAGGAGGCTGCCCTCATGGACCTCTGCCCCCTAACTCCAGCTAGAGGGTACAATGGAGGCCACTGGCAAACCTTCTGCCCGGCTCGCCCTCAGCCGATGCCGTGACTCTGAGAGCTTGGCTTTTCTGCCTTAACGATGTCATTTCCAAGCACGTAGTGCGAGAGAGAAATTGTTTATTTCGGATATAAATTACATCCGTAAAACATACATGTATATAAACATAAAAACACGTAATATTAATGCAGCACCGTAAAATCACATCTTTAAGAGTAAAAGCGCACACACATTCATCACAAAACACTTTGTAAACATGATATAACAATTGGTCAATATCATGGAGTAATCCAGGGGAGTTGCTAGGTCTGGAAAAGACCCGGGGCTAAGCTGATGTCGGAACTGTCAGGACTGGGGGCTAGCTAGTCTTTTGGCTGTTAGTCCTGAGATTCTATCCGGGGCTACAACCAAAAGATCAGGGGCTATAGCCCTCTTAGCCCCCCCCTAGCAACGCCCCTGGCGTAATCCAATGAGCGCAACTCTTCTTTCCAAAGCAGAATGTAAACCAGACGCAAATTTAAAGACACTGGTGACATCTTTGGCTGATAATGACATTAAAAAGGTAGGACGCCATTTCCTATAGCCCGAGTCGTTCAAAGAATCATGAAGGAAATGTTTACGCAAATCGGGTCACGAAATGGACCAGTGTTCCATCCACACTGACGGCGCTGGTAGACGACACCGAGGCCCGTCTCCTAGTCACCGCTTTATCAAGCACAGCATTGAACCTGGCACCGGTCAATAGCGACCTTGGATGTGAATTCATAACAAAGTTAAGATATGCGGCCAGCCCTTCGGAGGGAGAAAGCGGGAGATACATTTGTGCTCTAGCCCCTTAAAGCCTGCGATCGTCTCTATCATTGGCCAATGCGCCGGCAGCAGTGATTTTTATGCTGATATGGCAACCGCGGAGATGCTCGGGCGATCGTTAAAATAAGAGCCTAAGCCCACAAATGAGAGTCGATTTAATTCGTCCTCATGTTTCGCAGTAGCAGCACTCTGAGGAAGGTTCACAGGTTAGACCTGAGGGTCATTATTCTTAGGCTAATATAGACTAGCCACTCAATTCTTTGATAATTGCCAAGCGTTACAATATGCTTTTTGTCAAGTAATTAGCATCCACACGCCATACAGAATACCAAAATAAAACGGGGTTTAACTGCAGTGTGTCGAGGATAAAAACCTTTCCCGTCTCTAGATGTGTGCAGTGGTTCTCAGCACCTGCAAAACTCTGGAAAGGAAAACTTTTCCTCTGTCTGAAGCCCAGTTAGGTTCCCCGTGCTCCACCGTTCACAGCCATTAGTACCCGCCTCTTCCCTCTATAGGCTGTCGGCAAATGTGACACTGACGATTCAGGTACAATTTTCACGAATCTAAAAAAGGCCAGTTTCATTTTGAAGCTCTTTGCATATATATTATCCTTTCTAGTGAGCCGTCTGTTAAAAATCCCCCTCAGATATTATACGATAGGTTATTTATAAAAAATATGCGAGGACCCGGGGATCGAACCTGTGTTGCTCCGTGTCGTCTTGCTTCCAAGGCCAGCACGTTGCTCCTGAGCTATCTTTCCGAGACTATGCAAAGTGCTTACAAAAAGACAGTTTGTGATCCGGTAGATGAACCCTCAGATCTTGTTGCCTGCCAGATGAGAAGCACATGACCTGGCATTTTTGTTTGTCCACCATAAATCCCAGATGAGTCAGAAAATTCACATAGCCATCTACTAAAATCTCCAAGGACTTTGGTGTTCTAGCTAAAGAGCGGTATTGTCTGCGTACCTCGGGACCAGAAACTTTCTCCCTTCACACTGTGCAACGTCCGCACCCAATTGTTGCAAACATATTGGAAAACGCATAGCCTACAAATGAAAAAGCAAAGGGGCAAGTACACAGCCCTGGTGCCAGACGGACTTCCTCACTGCAATACTGATCTCACTATCATTTCCAAAGCGAATTTGTACTCTGGTGTCAGCATGGAGAGCTTCTAGGATGGGAGACAACCATTAAATCCAGTGATCTCTAAAGAAGGCACCTATCTACGTAGCCAAAAGCAGAGATAAAGTCCATGAAGGCCACATCGATAGGAGGCCGCGGGATTGTGACATACTTCGATATAATCAGGTAAAGGTTAACACACCGATTAATCGTTCCCAGTCCAGGCCTGAATGCCAGCTGCCTGTCAGATAGAATATTGTTATTAAAGGCTGACTCCTCCAGTCTCCTCAAAATGACACCAGAGAATGTTTTAGAAGTTCCGCCCAGAAGTGTAATTGGACGATAAGAGGACAGGATTGATGTATTCCCCTATTTTTTTTTAAATGGGGACAATAGATCCCACTTTCCAGTTCTCCGGAAAGGAGCCAATGGACAGCAAATCATTAAAAGCCTCTGTGGGGAAAGGAACCCAGAGCCGCGTACACGAGCGAAAGAGATCATTCGGCACTCAGCCAGACCCAGGTGCCCTAAAATAGCTAATCACTGATTTGTCTTCCTTCCTGGAGAAGGATTCCAGAATAAAACTCCTAGAATCAGTGTTGGGGACATTGGTATCGTTACTACCAACACTATATAAAGCTGTGTAACTATCCACCCAATCTTGTGTTTTAATATGCATGACTGCTGATTCACGGGAGCCCCAGTCAAGAGTATTCGAATTCTTTGCAATGATCTTACAAAAACTCTTACGCCATTGTCACTGGTAGCTTTACACAAGGCTTCCAAGTGACATCTGGCAAGCTCCCTCTACCTAGCGGCTAGTTCCTGTCTGTATTCCGTTCGTCTTTGCTGAATTGTTGCCAGATTCCTGTGATTAGTCTTTAGTGCCTCTAGCATGGCTCTCTTTTTCTTTTTCTACTCTGGTGAAAGCCAGGACTTCATTCTAAATAATTCCTTACATGATAAAATAAATGAGGAACAAACCCCAATAATCAAGCGCAAAGCACTAGGATCTAGGAAAGATCAAAAGTTATCCATATTGGACTACACTGCTTCATTCAAATAATCCCTGGCCAGGTCTGGCCCCAGCGCAGAGCACGCCCCTCAGTGCATTTTGCCAGTTGAACAGGAAACATGGGAGCGCTGGCAGGGGCATTGCCCCTTTCCCAGTGCAAGGTCTAGGAAAGTGGGTAATGGTCATTATCACAGTGGTCAATGATGCTGAGACTTGGGATGGTAGGTTTAAAACAAACCCATAATCCTTGGGTGTTTGTGTGGCTTTAAACGAGACTCCTGCAAGTGGACACTTCATCCCTCAGTTAGCCATAGTCCAGCCCTGCTCCTTGCACCAGGCAAACCTAATGTGGTTTTGGCCCCACACTTAACCGTATTCATCTGACTAGTCCATTGAACGACATCAGTAAGAGGGGGGTTTTCTTGGCATTTTCCCTAAAAAGGACTCTCCCTTGAGGACAGCCTTCATGTGGAGCAATGCTCCTTCCTCCCCATTTGGGATCCTTCCTACCCTTATGGTTGGCAGGAGTCACCGTTGGCATAGGATCTTGCGTGTTCAACGTGGCAGCTAGGTTACCCTTCATAGGTGGTTGTTGCAGATCACCCTGGTCATGGATGACTGTCTTGTCACCTTTGGGTATTTTGCTAGGTCCATACAGCGCCAGTAGTTCATTCATCTGGGATTCTAGCCTCAAGAAGACCTCCTGAATATTGAGAACCTGATTTCCCACTATAGCCATTTGCCAGAAGCGTACTCTGGGTAGGTCTCCTTCATGGAGGACAGGTTGTGAGAGTTATTAGTATCATATCACCCATCCCCTAGAGGTTAGGTGGTACACAGCGCTCCTTCCTACCCTGCGTCTCCTTGCTTCGCCGTTAGGACATTCTGCAATCGCAGGGGTAGAAGCACTGCCCAGATTATCTGCAGGTTGGACCATGGCTTCAAGATAAACTGACATCAATTCTGGGACCACATTTTGGCTAATTGATGTTCTGCCAGCATAATCTTTCCCTCCAGTACCACCGCCAGCTTTTTAAGAAAAGATTCAAGGGTTCCGGGTCCATTAGCCTTGCGGATGGTTGCTTTCTTTCCAATCAAGGAAATGATTTAGTTTTGGGGCCCAAGCGATTTTGGCCAGCTTTAATTTCTTCTTTCCTGACAACCCTGAGTCAGTCCAAGCCACATAGCAGGCCTTCCATTTGGCCATAATATAAAAAGTGCAACATGCAAAGTGCTTAAGTGCAAAACTGCTAAAATGCCGTAGTTCAAACCCCAGAGATGTGCAAATGGCAATAACAATAATTAAATAAGTAATGACAGAGAAGCAACATGTTAACAAACAAGACAAATTAAACAATTTGAACAGTTTTGAGATCAGTTCTCCTTGATAATAGTAAACCAAAACCGTGGTGAGGAACGCCTGACTGGCTTAGGGGGCTGCCAGAGTCTATATCCCTCAAACAAATTAGTTTATTTCTGGTCATTTGGTAAAGGAAAAAGAGATGGCGGTATAATCGGGTAATTCAGGATCAATCCTGGGAGGGGCACCCAGTTGAATTTCAAAGGTAAATCCATCGCTCCTTCTTAAATGGGTACAGCCAGTTGATAATCATACATCGCCACCCACCTCCTTCCACATCTTCACAGTCCAAGAAAGGGTAAGAAGTGGCTTCCAACTTTCAAGTGCTACTCAGAGTCCCCTTGTTCCTGGGGGAGTTCTGGAGTATTCAATAGCAGAGGGTTAGAAGTCCCTTCAGAGAAACAGCTAACAAAGCCTGGAGCATTGCCCTAACTGCCTCCTTCGTCTTTCCTCTAAGGTGCAATATTTAGACAAAGCACCTGAGAGAGAGAGAGAGAGAGCACCCGACCAACAACAGGGCAGCAGGGCAACGGAAAGGACAGGACCCCACAGGACGTCTATACAGATGGGTTCAAACCCCTTCTTTTTTGTTAACAGGGGGCCTTTCTCACAAAATAGATGAGTAAATTAGAGCGAACATAACTGTGAGTTCTAGGTTACCCCTCCCTCTCTTGTGCGGACCAAATAGCCACTTCTGGAAGTTGTGCAATGAACGAACAATAACTGCACACAACCTCTACTCAAAATCTTTGTCAAAATTAATTTATTCAAGAAACATATAATAGATGTACTCATTTGCTTAAACAGACATCAAGAATCATTTGCTTGGACACAAACTAAAATAGCCACTACCTATAGTGGTGTACACAAGTAATTCGCAAACAGTTCCTTCATAAAACCAGATTTGAACATGATCTGAAGGATAAACTAACACACACTTTGTTTCTTATCGTCAGAATGCATTAGTGCAACATTAGTCTCACAAAGGTGGGGTTAGTGCAAAGCAGGTGCTCTATGTGCAGAACAATAGACTTGTTTGATGACATTTTCTATTTTTACAGATGGGACCATACACACAGATGTAACCCGCAGCACCTAATAGGTATATCTAGGTATTATTATTAAATCCAGGATCCTGTTACTATCACAATATGAATTTCTGTGTACATTTCCCTGCAGTCATAGTTGTTTAACGGTTCCGCTTCCGAGAGGGATATATTATGCGAAGTATAGTAGTGGACACAGTTGTTTCAGTCTGCACATTGGGATCCACACCGTCTTGGCATTCCTCTTAGGGCCCTATTCTCATCCTGGTGTTAAGTACCGAAAAGGTCGTTAAAAGGGTTCATAACCTTTTCGGTACTTAAGATCTATTCTGAAGATGGTGCATTCTTCCGAAGTTGGATGGAATGCTCCACTTTTGGAATGCATGTGGCGGTTACTAGGATGTGTTGGAAACCAACCTAGCAACCGCCAAATTCGTAACCTGGCTTTTTCTTAAGGGTATTCTTGTGGCACTCCTCCAGTTTAATATGTGCGCTAAAATAGCGCACATATACAGTACCATTTTGGTGCCGTTAGACTAGAGTGCCACAAGAAGCCTTGTTTGGTGTATATGAAAATGTTCACATACACTGGTGTGGTGTATATGAACACTTTCATGTACACCAAAGCCAGCAGCTTCAACGTTGCAGGAGCAGCTTCAACGTTGCAGGAGCAGCTTCAACGTTGCAGGATTTCCTATACACCAAAGTAAGCAGCTTCAACGTTGCAGGAGCAGCTTCAACGTTGCAGGAGCAGCTTCAACGTTGCAGGATTTCCTATACACCAAAGCCAGCAGCTTCAACGTTGCAGGAGCAGCTTCAACGTTGCAGGATTTCCTATACACCAAAGTAAGCAGCTTCAACGTTGCATCCTGCAATGTTGAAGCTGCTTATTTTGGTGTATAGGAACGTGCTCATTCACACCTGTGTTCTCGGCAGCATTTTAGTAAAATAACGAATGTTGTTATTTTACAAAAATGCTGCAGAGATTTCAGGAATGCGCCTGTTATGGAAAAAAAGGCGTAATCCTGGTGGTGTACTGTTGTGCACTATGAGGACGCCCAGGACCACACGAGAGTACTAGTGGAGCCTGGGTGTCCTCATTTGGTGCAGTGAATCGTGCTCTTTAGAACCTTCACTGCGCCAAGTTCTGAATAGGGGCCTTAGAGTGTATGAACTTGGGCCTTCATCAGGACATATATTTATTTGTAGTGCGATCCGTAGATCGCAAACTACCCCTTTTGACTAGTCTTCCTTTAGTCTGTAAACACAAATACACATATACATCTAGTGAGTGGGGTTTATCTAGGTCCATGTTTCGTACCCAGATAACTCCATCTTGGACTACTGACCTTGGCTTGCTTCACGATCGGTGATGAGGATACATTTCTTTGCAGAGGAAGTTTATTCTAACTTCGTGAAAGAGTTTGCTTCCGGATCAGGCAGATTGGGGGGTATTGGGCCACCTGCAACAGTACTATGTTGATAGTTTATAGCCTCACAATTGGGTTCTGGCTTCAGATCATGTGATACGAGGTCTCTATTTCAATAGTCTGAATAACTGTGGTTGCTAGTACTGACCTCATTTCACTTTTCTGTGTTGCAGTCCTTTTTAATTTGGACTGCTGTGACTGGCATTCTCACTGGGTCTGTTTCCATTCAACCGCAATCTAATTAGGGGAAACGCTGCAGTTTAGTGCCTGTATGGGAAGGCAATTGTTCTTCAATATCTTTGTTGTCTTAAAAACCCATGTATCCTCATCCCCGATTGTGAAATGAGCCAAGGTCGGTAGTCTAAGATGGAGTTATACGGGTACGAAACGAGGACCTAGATCCACCCCACTCAATAGATGAATATGTGTATTTATGTTCAGAGGCTAAAAAAAGAAAAGACAAAAGGGTTAGTTTGCAATCTAAGGATCGCACTACGAATCGATATCTGTCCCGATAAAGGCCCAAGTTCATACACTCTAAGAGGAACGCCAAGAAAGGGCAGATCTCAATCTGCGTGCCGAACACCTTGTATCGACTACTATATTTTTCATAATATATCCTTCTCAGAAGCAGACCAGTTAAACAACTATGACTGCTGGGAAATGTACACAGACATTAATATTGTGTAAAATGATCCTGGATTTAATAATAGTACCTAGATATACCTATTAGGTGCTCTGGGTTACATCTGTATGTTTGGTCCCATCTGTAAAAATAGAAAATGTCTTCAAACAAGTCTATTGTTCTGCACACAGAGCACCTGCTTTGCACTAACCCACCTTTGAGAGAATAATGTTGCACTAATGCATTCTGAAGATAACAAAGAAACAAAGTGTGTGTTAGCTTATCCTTCAGACCATGTTCAAATCTGGTTTTATGAAGAAACTGCAAATAACTTGTGAACACCACTATAGGTAGTGGTTATTTTTGATTTTTGATGTCTGTCTAAGCAAATAGTTCTTGATGTCTGTTTAAGCAATTGAGTGTATGTATTATGTATTTTATGTTTCTTGAATACATTAATTTGTATTAAGATTTTGGAGTAGAGGTTGTACGCAGTACTTGTTCGTTCATTGCAAAACTTCCAGACTGGGCTATTTGGTCTGTACAAGAGAGGGGATGGGTAGCCTAGAACTTGCAGTTTTGTTCTCTCTAAAGCACTCCACAGGATACAGAATTCAAAAGGGTAAAGGGGGCATGCTCCGACGGACGAGCCAAAAACGACTCGCCCTATCTGGCACTCCGCTCTGAGCTCACTGCTCCTCCGTGCAACTCCTCCAGCCAGAGGAGAAACGGGGCACCAGCAGTCTCGCCCGCTTCGTAACCGCACGGAACAATGGGAAACAGATCGCTCCTGCAGACCCTCTGCTCCGCTGGAGCCACTCCAGATCTGAGTTGTGCTGCAAGAATGCTCCTCCCCCCTCACAGAGAGGGGGGAAACGGCCCGCTCCTGCAGCTGCGCCACACTTAGTTTTCTCCTAGGACTCCAGAACTGTGGCCCCATGTGGATCATACACATGAGTGAGGACAGCATGGACCTGCGGGTGGGACTTTGGTTGATGAGACTGGGTAATTTAATCGGTTGGATTTGGGTACATTTGTGTAGAGGAAGGTATTGCACTAAACAAGTCTTTTCCACTTGTGTTTCTAGTTTGATGGTCTTAGGGGTGAAATGACTAGAACCTCGCCTTACAATTTTCAATGTATAAGAGATCGTTATGACCTCAATTCTCGAAGACATGGACTCTTCTAGGGTCAGGTCTTCTCGTCTTTTGGAGAGACATGACATGTCTCTTATAAGATAAGCCAGTGCTGAAGATCCCAGTGAGGCCAATGGCTGCCTTGTAAATGTGGGTGCAGGCATCGCTGCTGTATTAATTTCTAAAAGGGTCCATGTAATCTTGCTGAAAATTCCTTTCCCCCCACAAAATTCTATGTAGCACGAACAGTCTTCCTAAGGAACTCTGACCTTTGCTATTTAAGAACCTATCCTGACACTGCCTGTTGGACACTAGACCCTAGTGACCCCCCCTCTGCCACTGAGAACACTCATGCTCCAAGAATAAGGGAAAAACCAATCTATTTTGCCAGACGTTATTTACTTCCCCCTTTAATGAGACATGTTATATTATTTAACCTTGGATGAGGTTTTTATTGGGACTAAATAGCAATTTTTAATCCAATATTTGCCATCAAATATTTCTGTTCACTTCTAATTAAAAACATCATTTTTTGCACCAGCAATATTTCAGTCCCAGTTAACTCCCAATTGTTAATTGCAATGTTTATTCCCGTTGTAGTTTTCTTTATTTTTCTTTCCGAAACCCTTTTTGACTGGATGAAAAATCCCTGAAAACTGTTTTCCCCCTCAGTTACATTTGCCACAGGGTGTATGTAGGCAAGCGTAAATCTTCCCACATAAGCAGGACTGGTGAACTCTCCTTACCCATCTTTTCTAATCCTCCCTGGATCACCAGTCGAAGCTTAATTGGTTACTGCATTTGGAGCCAGAAGTATATGTGATTGTTTTTCCCCTTTCCTCTCCTCCAGATCCAAGATGGCCGACTGCAAGTGTATAATCTGGTGCATATTCTGGCTGCTGGTGTTGGTCTTCCTCGGCTGGCCAATCAGCATCTTCTTGGGAGCCATCTACGGTTTTATTGCCCCCCTCACGACCTGCTGTGGGTTGGAGGCCTTCACCGAGCTGCTTCTTCAGGGGGTGAACCTGGGCAGGACCTGTGCACTGAACGCCAAGGAAGGGAAGTCGCTTTGCTGAGAGAAGTGCGTGCAGCGGTAGAAGAACCAGCGACATGCCGCCTCACCTGATGGGCGGCATGCAAATCCTATCGATGGGTTTCAGAAAAAGACTTTTGAATTTCTCCTTTAACAAATGTTTTTGGAATAAAAAAATGTCTTTGTGAGTTTAAGCGTTTCATTTGTGGATGCTTTTCCGGTACAGCAGGCTATGAAGAATTGGCAGGCACCAAGAAGAATTGGGACTGGTACTCCATTGTGAGCAGGGGTGTTGCTAGGTCTGGAAAAGATCCGGGGCTATGCTAATGTCTGGCCTGTCGGGGACTCAGGGCTAGCTAGACCTGGCTGTAACACCTGAGCTTCTAACCGGGGCTACAACCAAAAGATGCGGGGCTATAGCCCGCTCAGCCCCCACTAGCAGCGCCTCTGATTGTGAGGCATGTAGCCTGAGGTCTTTCAGAGGAGTACAAGCTTCTGCCTGTGCATTAACCCAGTGTTGAGGGAATGGGATTGAAGAGGACTCGTAGTGTGTGTATGCACAGGTGTGAGTGAATGCATGATGGCTGCTGATATTGTGCATTTGTTGTCATGTCCCTATCCCCTTGCTGTGCATGCATTCCCTGGGAAGCCATTATCCACTGTCTCCCTTTCTGAAAGCTGTGTCGCTCCTGCTGTGACGTCATGGCAGTGCATTGTGGCATTCATAATCCGTTCCTAGGACATCACAAGAAGGGGAAAATCGAATTTCCCGATCCAGATGTTTTATTTTTGGGTTGTTGTGGTATACGGTGAGGGAACCAACAGAACATTCTAGAAGTATCGCATTCAACTATGGGCTGTATTCCAACTCGGAGTTGGTGCCTGACATCATAGACCACTGAAGCTTCCATTTCATTTTATATCAGATGTCACTGGAAGCCCCTCAGCGGAACCATAGCCCTGCAGTTGATAGCTACTGAGGCAATATTAAGCGAGGCGGTGGGCCGACCGTGTTGGTAACGCCCCGCCGCCCAAGTTAAGGGCCAGAGCGAAGCGAGGGTCCCTTAACGAGGGCGACGGTGCCATTACCGACAGGGTTGGCCCGTCGCCGAGGTTAATATCACCATTAGCACCCGTGTAGTTTCCCTACATGGGTGCTAATTGTGTTTTTTTTTTTTTTTAAAGAAAAAAGGAAGAAACGTACCTTTTTTATGTTGCAGATCGGCTCCGGCAGTGCTGTCAGGAAAGTCTATTTTCCATGTTGATGACTGTGACGTCAGACTTACCGAAGAACAGCATTGCTGGAGCCAAGGCACACCACATAGGTACGTTTTATTTGGATTTTCCTTTTGGAAAAAGGGACACCATTAGCACCCGTGTAGGGAAACTGCGCAGGTGCTAAATGGTGAAGGGGGGAGTGGGGAAGGGAAGCACCAGACACCAATGAGAATGCTCGGAACGCGGACTTAACTTGGTGAATACAGCCCGCGTTCCGAGCATTCTTATTGGTGGATGGCGCCTTCCAGGGTGTTAATGGTGTATAATTCTATATGAGCATGCTGGGTTCTCAAACCCTTAATTTGGAGGAAAGATGTGCCGGCGCCGAGAAAACCTGAACCAGACTGACGGCACACTTGGTTAAGATGCTTTTTGTCACACCAGGAGCTGATTTACAGCTACAATTGACACACTATCTTTCAGAAGACTGTTTCAATAGCTATGGGAGCCTCATAAGAGCTCATGTCTTGTTTTAAAGGGAGACCCTTATAAGGGTGACTTATGTGGGGAGGTGTTGAAAGTGGCTGAAAAAGACATTGCCTTCAGCAGGTCTCGGGAGGATAGCTCGGGGGCAACGGGCTCCCCTTGGAAGCAAGACGACACGGAGCAACACAGGTTTGATCCCCGGTTCCGCACTTGGAAACCTCTGGGTATTAAACTTGTTATAAATAAGCTATCATATCATGGACCTGGGTGTTCACTGAATGGGGAAGAGGCCAACCCCATGCAGGTCGTATCCTTCCGCACCTGCCATCTCCCTGCTAGCTTCTCTTCCTATGGCAATGGTTTCAGCTTAAAGGTGGTGCAAAAGCACCACTCAATAAACACAACTATGAGAGAAATCTCTTCCATAAACAAAGGGAAAGAGGATGATTAGAACATGCAGGGCTATATGAAAACGTATTGAAAAATGGTCAAAGGGTTGAACTATTGTGATTGTAATTGGTTATTTATAGAGCACTTAATACCCAGATGTTTCTAACCGCGGGCCAGGGATAGAACCTGTGTTGCATCGCGTCGTCTTGCTTCCAAGGCGAACGCGTTGGCCCTGATCTATACTCCCGAGATGATTATTGTTGGAAAATGGTAACTGCTGAAGTATTCTCCCTGGTCTTATGTGAGTAATCGCGAAGCAGGAACCACTCCAGATGAGGCATGTCATACAGGGAGATGCTGCTTTATTGTATCTTAGCTACAGGCAAAGGTAGAGATAGGAGAGTGGTGAGTAGCATCCTTCTGGCTCCTATGGAAAGGATGGAACGGATAGAGTGGATGGAAAAGATGGAGTGGATGGAGTGGATGTGGAATGGATGGAGTGAATGGAACGGATGGAGTGGATGGAACAGTTGGAGTGCATGGAACAGATAGAACGGAGGGAGTGCATGGAATGGAGGGAGCGCATGGAACAGAGGGAGCGCATGGAACTGAGTAGAACGGAGGGGGTGCATGGAACGGAGGGAGTGCATGGAACGGATAGAGTGGACCAAACGGATAGAACGGATGGAGTGCATAGAGCGGAGGGAGTACGAATGGATGCAGCGCATGGAATGGATGGATACCACCATATCACACCACCACACTTACTCTCTTCTATACACTACCACTCAACTAGAACACAGCGATACTATGACACATTCGGTGTAGCTGTTCCCATACTAACACCCGCCACATACTCCTCATCATCCTAATTAAGCACAGCTAGCTCAGCACACTCCGCTATCTGATGCGTCCCCTCAGGCCTAACGCAGCCAGAAATCAGTCTGGGTATCAACCCACCAGAATGAACACATATTCCTGACCTCCCTACCGCTAAGAAGCAGCTATCATGCAAGTGCCACACCAGCTGCACACATATCCGGTGCACCCACGCACCTTATGACTCTCTCTCTCCCTCTCTCTTCTGACTTGAACTGCGGTTCCCGAGGGCATTCAACCTACCAGCGGTTTGAGATCCTACCAATGATGCATAATGCGCTATATAAATGCAAAGTAACATAACATAACATAACATCTCTCCTAGAGTGTCCCAACCGGCACCTAGAGAACACTCCTCCCACCACACTCCATATGCATCATCACATTCTCACATTCTATTCAGCCTTCAGGCTGACAGAACACTAACCTAGCATCACAGGATACTACACAACCCCTGGTGTAGATCTGCCAGACAATGAAGCTTGCAAGGTTGACTGCAGTGGACTCGCACAAGAAGGGGCTGGTGGGTGATCCAGGTGGAGCCCCACTTTCTCTGCACTGTAGCGTGGGCTGTCCGATAGCTTTCTCGGGAGACTGGATTTGTGTTGTCACTTGGCCACTGGAGAAAAGTTGTGTCTGCGATATGGTTTGAGGCTGTGACCTCGCTTCAGTTAGCACAAGCACAGCAGCAAGCGGGCCCAATGAGAAACCTCTTAACGGAGACCCAAGAGAACGAAGGATCTACTTTGCACCCAAAAAGGAGCCATCCCATATATTTACAGCCAGAACTAAGTTAGCATTACCTTTTTCCCAACTGGATCACAATCTGAGCTCATTCAAGTACCTCAACCTTCTGTTAACTATGAGACTGGGAAATCCGCATTAATGTACCCAGGAAGCTATGCAGCAAATGACAAAGTATTATAGTGCCTTGAGAAAGCGCTGGCCGCGAAACGTCTTGGCACAAATTGTAAAAAAGCTCTTCCATTTTCAACACTCTTTTTGTGGCAGAAGTTGTAAAATGCTATCGCAATTTCAATTAATGTACTTGGGTCTTGTGACCAACTTCAGGCTGGGTATGTCTCAATTCATGGCAACTCATTAGTGGTTTCTTGAAACATTAAATGCATATCTTAAAAACTCAAACCATCTGTTCAGCAACCAGACATGCATTCAATAGCCGTGCAGGGTCCATATATTAAGGAAAAAGCTGTCAAAAGGAGAGTAAAAAGAAATGCATATAGGACATGCTTAAAGTTTTGTAATTAAATCTGTAATGGGGAAAGTTGTTCCTGTTTTCTGACTTTTCTTTTGTTAAAAAGTGGAGCCATTCGCCTGCATTTTCTTTATTAATTTACTGAAAATCAGGGCAAAAGCCACTTCTCTGCATGGGTTGAGAAAAACGATTTCAACGCTTTCTGAAACAATCTAAAGGAAGTCGGTGGCACATCGGGACCTTACTGGCCTGTACTTGTTTTTCATGTATATGTGTTGTTCTTGGTGATAAGACGGGGCTAAATGTCGGCGTTTTTGGTAATGTGCCCGTTTTCTTCATGCTACAAATCCTTCTCTTAAAAAGACCTTCAGAAAGTGAACTGAAGAGGTACCTCTCGCGAGAGTTCATTCATTTCAATGAGACTCCCGTGCAAAACACCTGCACGCGTAAGAACAGGAAACCGTATCTATATGCCCTAGAAAAGGCCGGGAGCACTTCCTGTTGTCTCTGGAGGACCGCCCACTGCCGCTAGAGTAGATTATGGTGGATGTCGCCACTAAACAAAGGGTAAGCGGTATTACCTTTTACTTATGATAATGACCAATATTTCTCTGCTAATGGCCCCATCAGTATAGCATTGCCAGCAACATCCCTCCCTAGGTGTCAAGTTTCTTGGTACTTTGTGGAAGGAGCTTTTCATCTACAGAATGGTCCATGCAAGTCAGTTTCACAGAATGAAATTCAGGACTTTGCAGCTCGTTCTGAGTTTTGCAGTGTGGAAAAAAGTGTTGTTAAGGGGCTGAACTTCCATTAGTGCTAATTTCCTGCACCTGCCGAGTTCCAAGTGTGGACGTGCAGTTGAGGAGATACCTCGACAGTAGGGGGAACTGCCGCCTGCTGAAATTCCTCCAAAATCCCCATGGTAGTATGGTGAATTCCTGGCATCGCGATGAACACGGCCTTGGGACACTCGTAACCGGATGGATGTGGCTGGTGTACAAACAGTTGAATTAGTAATCGAGTCTGGTGGTACTCATAATATGGCCCTTTCTTATAGTGTGAAGTTCTTGTTTGAAGAACTGAGAAGACCTGGTTGGCTGGTCTGAAGGGGACCGGGCTTCATAACCCTGATGTTTGATCTCACTAGCTCTACCCACCTCTTGCAAATGTTCTCCTGGGTGATGTTGGTGCCTATCTCTGTTAGGCGTGGACCCACCGTTTGTGTGCCTCATTCAAGTGCTACTCACCAAGTAACTGAACAAGGTCCTCACTCCAAACCATCAGTTTTTCTGAAGTCTATATATCTAGGTGGACAGAATATGCCGTTGTGGAGAAATGTGGACACAATCCAAGGACGCGTTCCAGGCTGAGCGGATCCGGAAATCAAGTGCACATGAGTTCATGCTGCCAACATCAAGCACTTCACATGGATTGGGGATCCCTTTCACATCTTTGAGTCCAGATTGGGGGACTCTGTTTAAAGGTAGCAACCTTTGTTGCGAGGTGGGGGGGGGAACAGTAAGAAGCACACTACCAGTATCGCAGTACAACCTATACTGGCAGCGTCATTTGGGAGTCCCAAAAGCTGGAGGAAGTTCAGGGGTGGGGAACCTTGATTAAAACAAAAGGCAGACCGCATTAGGCAGCATTGTGTCAGCAAGGCAGCAGGAACAGGACTTTGCAACATTGTGAGAGCAACGTTTGAGGAGCGGTATCCGTGGCAGGTGGTAGATTTGAAGCGACGCAAAGATATATAGAATCATCACGCAAACCACCACTGACTAAAAGAGGGGTTTCCCATCAGGGGTGGACTGGGAACCAAAAGAGGCCCTGGAAATAATGTTCAAAGTGGCCCCATATTGCACATTGTCTGTATGGCCATTCTTTTTCCTATGTGAAAATTTGGAAGTAGCCCGAAAAAGAGTCCCAGTGTGCAGAAGGTTACCAGGATATCTCTAGTGTTCCCTATAGGCCACTCCACCCCGTTTCCATTTGTGTGTGGTGCTTCAGTGGGCAGTGAACAGAAAAAGGAAGTGTAACTGTTGTGAAAAGCCTAAGGGTCTTTCCCTTCGCACTCCCGCGGAATCTCCCAGAGAGGTAGCCATGGGACGGCCATCGCTTTGAATCCCCACCCTGGGGTGGATTAGCGAGGGAGGTTCACCTGGGTGCAGGGTCTCTTTGGATTGGGGAGGGATTACCCAAGGTTAAGACATGGTATCCCCCTTTCAAATAACCCTCTACCCGACATCTCTTCAGCCTACTGTGGCCAGATCTCTGGTTTCCCCAGAACCCTCAATGCTTCTCTCATCTTAATAACGTTATGACAGAACACCTACACTCAAAAGGACTTTTCTCTTTCTATGAATGTCCCTCTAATGAGGATATGCAAAGTCAGGCCCTTAGCTACATTCACAAACACCTTGTCAATTGACAACTGAATTAAGTGTAAAAGGTGAAACCCAGATTCACCAAGGGAAAACTGGGAGCCAGGAAGGCAAAGGCGAGTTCGAGAAGGAGAGAAGAAGAAATGGCGAGCAGCTGAGCAGAGGCTATTTAGAACCAGGCTTGAGAGATCGGGATGCCGAGGCGCTACCAGCCTGCAGGTTGAAGCTGGAGAAAGCGTGGTGAGGGAGCCGAGTGAACTGGATGGTCTCCTGCCAACCCTGTGACTGGGGATCTCCAAACAGCCCTTTAAGACGAGTAGCGGTACCCTCGAGATAGATGGGGATGCAGATTCGTACTCATGCATCAAATAACTATGACAACTCAATAGTTTGGCAAAGGGAGTCCGTTTAAAGACAAGTACAGAAAATGGGGAGTACAATGAACACCAGCAACCGCTCGATCTTCTATCTCTCTTCCACCTTAATTTCAGAAAAATACCCAGTATTTATAGCAAAAACACGTCTTCACTGACATGCAATCTTAAAAACCTAACATGCAACGTGATTGGTTATAGGAAGGTAACTTTATCATAGGTACTATCAGGCCGATTCATGTAATTCCCCTCAAAAGTGTCGCACGCGGCTGGCGCACAGCGTGCCCGTGCGAATGTCTGCGCCAGCCGCGTGCGATAAAATCAATTTCCGCGCACAGCGTATTCATGGATTCTCGCCTCCAAAAGCAGACGTGGTGCAGAGTGGCGCAGCGACCCTGCAGCAGCGCCAGTTACGCCCCCAAGAACGTCCTTGCGCCAAGGAAAAGCCATCAAGATCGCAAAACCATCGCAAAGGGCCGTGCCAACCCTGTACCAGTTTACCGGACTGGCAAACAGCAAACACAAAGCGGGGAACGCGTATTACGGGTTTCGGGAACACGTGTGCGCTAGAAGTTTCACACGCGATCTGGCCTGGGGGAGCGTGTGTGTGTATTTCAGGGGTGCGCGAGAAGTTCCACATGCGATCGGGCCTGGGGGAGCTGTGCGTGTATTTCAGAGGTGCGCGAGAAGTCCCACATGCGATCAGGCCTGGGGGAGCAGGGTACGTGTATTTCAGGGGCTCGCGGGTGGTTCTACACGCAATCAGGCCTGGGGGATCGGGGTATGTGTATTTTAGGGGTGCGCGAGAAGTTCCACACGAGATCGGGCCTGGGGGAGCGTGTGCGTGTATTTCAGGGGTGTGCGAGAAGTTCCGCACGCGATTGGCAAGGGCGCGTGTAGTTCAGAGGTGCCCGAGAAGTTCCACACGCGATTGGCCTGGGCGCGTGTAGTTCAGAGGTGCACGAGAAGTTCCACACGTGATCGGGCCTGGGGGAGCGTGTGCGTGTATTTCAGGGGTGCGTGAGAAGTTCCACACGCGATTGGCCTGGGTGCGTGTAGTCCAGAGGTGTGCGAGAAGTTCCACACGCAGTCGGGCCTGGGGGAGCGGGGTACGTGTATTTCAGGGGCTCGCGGGTGGTTTTACATGCGATCGGGCCTGGGGGAGCGGGGTATGTGTAATTCAGGGGTGCGCGAGAAGTTCCACACGCGATCGGGCCTGGGGGAGCGTGTGCGTGTATTTCAGGGGTGCATGAGAAGTTCCACACGCGATTGGGCTGGGTGCAGGTATTCCAGGGCTGCGCGGGAAGTTTTACACGCTCGCCTACAACTCGTATTAATGGAAACGAACATGGCCAATCCGGAAACACATACGCCAGCAGGAAGTAGGCGTACGTCCACCCGCACAGCATAAAAGTGCACGCAAACAACAAACAAGCTCAGATGCCAGGATGAACATACCGCTCCTAGCAGCAGTGGCCGTGGGATACCGCAGGAGGAGGAGGAGGATAGTCCGGGCCAGAATTTTTACACCCAGAACCAGCCTTTTTGGGATGCCTGATGACCATGTGTATGGGAGGTACAGGTTTCCACCTCACATAATACTCGACCTGGTCAGTGAGTGGGAGGATGACCTCACATCAACCACCCTGTGCTCCCAAGCACTCGGCCCCCTGGAGAAGGTCCTCAATGTACTGCACTTCCTGGCCACTGGATCATTTCAGCGGACAAGTGCCATAGTGGGGGGGGGTGTCGCAGGCCACGCAGTCACGCTGCCTACACCAGGTCTTGGCCATCATCACTGCACGCCCATCAGTCCGCAGGCACATATACCTGCCCAGAACACCTGCAGAAAGGCAGGCTGTTGCCCAGGATTTCTACAGGGTGGCACAATTCCCCAAAGTGCTAGGTGCCATTGATTGTACCCATGTGGCTCTACGTCCCCCCAGGGCAACTGAGCACATCTATAGAAACCGCAAGCACTGGCATTCCATCAACGCCCAGGTAGTATGTGATGCCAAGGGAATCATCACCTCAGTATATGCCAACTATCCAGGCTCCACCCACGACAGTTTCATCTACAGAATGTCTACCCTAAACCGCGACATAGAAGCTGGGCGGCATGGCGATACATGGCTGCTTGGTGAGTATAAATGCCACTGCGCATGCATGCATGTCAGATACTGAGTAATGTCACAACCCCACTGATGATACCCATCACCACCTCCCCAGGGGACAGTGCCTACCCTCTCAGCACCCACATGCTGACGCCAATTCGGAACCCCACCACGCCACCCCAGGTAAGATACAACACAGCCCACATTGCAACCCGGGGCATCGTGGAGCGCACATTCGGAGTGCTCAAGTCACCCTTCCGCTCCCTTGACCGTTCTGGCGGGCAGCTGTTATACGCTCCCCCAGTAGTGTGCAGAATCATAGTGGCAGCATGTGTCCTGCACAACGTTGCAACACGTCGGGGCCCGGCCGTGGACATGGTGGTGCTCCCACATCCCCAACCACATGCATGCCCACTGCGCATGGGAGGGGAAAGGGCATGGGGTGAGGCAGCCCGTACGCAGCTCGTGGCTAATTACTTCACATAAAATCACACCCCTGTGGAGTGCCCACAGCCCTGGCACATACCAGCTGACAATCAATGATGATTGTAACTGACAATTATGATGTGTCAATGGACAGTCAACTGTCACAACCATACCAGCCTGAGATTGTACATCTGGAAGTGTTCCATTGTGTGCTTCCCTACCTACACAAACACCACCAATGCTGTGTTCAAAAGACACACTTCTTTGCTGCTAAAATCATTACCCCCTTGCAAGACACAAAATGACAACAGTGCTATGTCACCCAACCCCTCCCCAGCACCGCCACCCAACACACCATGGCATGACATGCCATGTGAGAGCAAACAAAGTCATCCCCCAAACATGACACGTGTCACAAAGTACAGTGTCCCTAATGGAAACTGGCCACACACAATATGCCCACATAAATGTAGAAACAGCAACACACATGACCAAATGCTTACCACAATACAATCGACATAGCATAAACATGACAGTACTAAGGCAAAGGATACGTAGTCTTACAACATGAGAATGCCAGCACATCCACCACCTCCAACTGTACAGTGTTGTTGCCACGCACATCTGGAAGTCCACTGCTCACAACATGAGCTCCATCTCCAAAGTGGACGGCCTTGTGAAGACATGAGGAATGAACCTGCAAATTAGGAGGGAGACATGGATGCACAAGCACACATCAATACACCATGCAGTGCACAATACAACAACAACATGCACTAGGAATGTATACACAGTATTGACTACAGACTGCCCACACAGCTCATGGGAGTCCAACGTCACTGTGTAATTCACTGTCACTTGGGCACACCCTTTGCAAGCCCATGGAAACGGGAAGCAGGAGGGGTGTGTGTCTCACAAACCCAAGCATCTAACCCAAACTCGGGACAAGTCTGCATGTGCCCAGCCGGAATACAGTGGATGCCCACGGGAGCCACACAAGGCAACACACTGCAACAAAAAATCAAAAATCAAAAATGGCCATGTGTGGGCTAGGGGGGGTGGGGGAGGCCACCCAGGAGGTCCGAGGACAGGGTGCCCACCAACAGCCACCTGCGTGAATGTTGCGAAAAAAAAACACCTCCATGGGCTCATGGCCGGCACGGCTACTAAATAGTGGGAGATTCACTGCTGGATTCGCTCTCCTCAACCCCTGCTGCTGCTGCCACAGGAGGTGGTGGTGCTATGGGAGGCTGCCCACGCAAAGCACTAGTTTGGTCCTCCATGGCAGCAAGCATGCAGGTCTGGAAGGCCTCGTTCTGGAGGGATATGGTGCGGAGATCCCCATGCAACACCCGATGTGTTGCCTGGACCTCCTCCCGTGTTGCCTGCATCTCTGCTGAGAGCGTACGGGTGACACGCTCCAGCAGCTGTTCCGTCCTGGTGACAGTGGAAGCCTCAAGGTCCACAAGAGTCTGCCTGAGGTGCCGGACCTCTCCCCTCAGGGCTTCCCTCTGTCCCTGGGCATCTATAGAAATTGATTCCCTCAGATTGTCCAGGGCCGCCTGTCTGTCCCTGTTGGACGCCAACATGTCCTCCCTGACTGATTGGCAAATGGAGTCTGTTGCCTGCTGTAGTAGCTCCATCTGCCTTTCTGGGGGGACAATGGAAGTGGCCACCCTCTCCATGGCTTGAGCAGTCATTTCGGATGATGCTGCCTGTTGGTTGGCCATACCGTAAATGGATTGCTCCCATGCGGTATTGCCTGGTGGCGGACGGCCACCGCGTTGGTGGGCACCACACCTGTCTGGGGCAAGGCGAACTGCACCTTGCTGTGTCGGCACTGCCTGAGGCTGCAGGACTGCATTTCCCCTCTGAACTGCTGGCCCAGGAACAGGATCAGATGTTGCGGAGTGTGGCCCTGCATCCGTAACCACCACAGGTGCACCTACCAACACTGACATCCCCATAGTGGGCTCTACCTCTGGTGCAGGTGGGTCGGACAGAACAGTATCCCTTCCTTGAACACATACCTGCGAATCCACATAGGCCTCATCCGAATCAACACCTGAAAAGAGTTCTGGGGAGGTGCAGCCAGGGACACCCCTGGACAGTATGGCCTGCAGCAAGAGAGGGTTCTCCCCCACCACCAAACCATGTCCCCCACTGGTGCCTGGTCGTGCTTCAGATCCCTCCTGGGCCTGCACCATCTCCTCTCCCTCAACAGCATCAGGTGTGTCATCCTCTGCAAAAACATGAAAGACAAAAATGGGAACAGGCATTAGCACCATGGCACGCTATTAGGCCAGACAAGCTACAGTACCAGTACTTGATTTACACATGTCCCACATGACTATAACCCTCCCATGCATGCACTGCCCATGAGTTGGAAGGGAAGGAAAATGTCAGACACTGATGACACCAAGATGGGAGAGCAACACATCAGCTGCATGCTGGCTAGCAGTGCCATCACACATTGGCCTGTGAGTGGCATGTCCAATACACATACATGACACATGCCATCACACAGATGGCATGTACCATAGGCATGTCATATATGTGACAATAGGGCAGAGTGATGCGCAGTAGAACCAGGTGAATTCCTACAATCAGCCTGAATGAACACAGCTAAATACGGAACAATGTTGTAGCAAGATGCCACTTCAAGGGCAACTGGTGCGATGTAGTGCAAAACGCCTACTGTGGCCAGAAGGGATACTGTAATACCCAAATCCCGGGGCGCCGAATGCATTGGATGAAGCACATGGGTGGGCCAAAACACTCAGGCACACACACCCTGACATGGCACTCAACCAGAACCCCTCCCACAAACAACATACACATGGATCACACACACATGCATGTGCACTCACCGGACAATGCCTCGTAATCTGGCAGTTCTCCCACACCTTGGATCTGCTCCTCTGTGACGTAGGTCCCAGCAACATGCTCATGCAGAGTGAGTTCTATGTCCTCCTGTGGAGACCCACCTCCAGTCACCAGAGTTGCGGCATGACTTGAGGCCAGCTTTTTCTTAGCCCTACACTTAAGGTCGTTCCAGCGCTTGTAGCACTCAACAGCTGTGCGCCTCATAAACCCAGGGGCACTTATGCTGTCGAGCAGGTGTAATCCTACACCCTGAAGTGACCAACATTTCGGCGTCATGTTCGGACACATACTGCACAAGTGCATCCAGTTCGGCATCATTGAAGCTAGGCTTCCTTGGCGTGCCGGACCGTGTAGCCGTGTTGGGGTCATCAGCCTGTACTGGACGAGCACTCTTCCTCTTTCTTTTTGTGGGTGGTGGGGGTCCGGAGTGCCCTATGCCGCTCTGGACACTAGAGGCAGGAGCACCGGTGGACTGTGTAGTAGTAGTGTGCGATGGCACACTGACCACATGACTTTCTGCAGGCATTAGCTGAAGTGTGATGATGGCAGGGGGAACCTCAGTCTGATGTACCGGGACCAACACTGTCCTTGCTGGGGGAGTCAGAGCTGGGGTGGACGGAGCTGCAGCTGCCCCTGCAGCCTCCCCACCCCGCCTACTCGGGGCAGCAGATGACATGGCTGCCCCTGTACCACGTGGCCTGGTGACACTGGCTTGCGCTGTCACCCGTGGCCTAGACTTGGCGACCTGGAAGTCAGCCTGGGAGTCACCCTGTGCTAGGTCAGGTGCCACAACGCGCCGGTCCAACAAGGGCTGAGCAGGGATGGTGTCAGCCACGTTTCCCTCAACCATGGGGGGGGTGTGTGTCCCTGACTGGTCCTCCACACGTGGGGGGCTAGGGGGAGTCTGCAAATCCTGGCCACGTCCCCTACCACGCCCACCTCTTGAGGCTCGGCCACCTTTGCCACCCTTACCACTTGCTCGCCTCCCAGCCATGGCCATGATGGAGTTGTGCGTATGGGAGTTGCAGTGGACAATTGTCCTGGGCAATTGGGGGTCAAAGGGGTAGGGTACTAGATGGTATTTGTACCCAAGTGCTCTAGCAAGGCTGTATGGAACCCCTGGGGAAAGATGACGGGCCACGCAACGCACAGGCACCCCTAAAACAGAAAATGACGTGCACGCGACCCCTCGAAGACCACGTGCGTGGGAAAAGGGACCTGCACTACGCTGTGGCACCCAGAAACACAAAAATGAACGTATGCGTGTCACACGCAGCCTACAATGACCTCTGAAGGGGTACGCTACACACGGGGCTAGCACAGTTGGTAAATACGTGCGCGACTCACCTACTGCCTGGGAAAAGAGCGTGAAAAATACACGCGTGTGCGCGTTGGCAACACCCCCGCCAAAAGAAGAATTGTACACTGTCTGAGGAGACGGGACAAAAGGAGAAGCCAACACTGTTTGAGGAAACAGGTCGAAGAGAAAATCAGAAAAATACTGACAGAGGTAACAGGGAGTACGAACTAGAAACGCTGTGAAGTAAATCGCGTGTGAACCGACAAGAAGTACAGATTTCACCCACTCGCTCTCCACGGGAAGCACGTACAAGGAAATGACGTACTACACGCACCTTTTAAACCACACCACACGTCCAACGTCACTTCCGCGTATACGCACTGAGGCACTATCCTCCAATTACGCGGGCTGACACTCGGACGTGCAGTTTTTGGTCTTGTAACATTCCCCCGGGTACAGGGACCCGCCCGCGCGTGTCACGTCACAGACGCGCCTGCGCTGTCAGGGCCTTTGGTCCAATGGAATCGCGTACACAGGCCAATCGTGTGTGGAACTTCTCACGCACCCCTGCAATACACGCGCCCAGGCCAATCACGTGTGGTACTTCTTGCGCACCCCTGAAATATTCTCGCGCACCCCTTAAATACACGCGCCCAGGCAAATCGCGTGTGGAACTTCTCGCGCACCTCAGAAATACACGTACCCCGCTCCCCAGGCCCGATCGCGTGTAAAAACACCCGCGAGCCCCTGAAATACACGTACCCCGCTCCCCCAGGCCCGATCGCGTGTAAGAACACCCGCGAGCCCCTGAAATACACGTACCCCGCTCCCCCAGGCCCGTTCGCGTGTGAAAACACCCGCGAGCCCCTGAAATACACGTACCCCGCTCCCCCAGGCCCGATCGCATGTAAAAACACCCGCGAGCCCCTGAAATACACGCGCCCAGGCCAATCGCGTGTGAGAAACTTCTCGCGCACCCCTGAAATAGCCGCGCCCAGGCCAATCGCGTGTGAAACTTCATGCGCACCCCTGAAATACACGCACACGCTCCCCCAGGCCAGATCGCGTGTAAAACTTTGCGCGCACCCCTGAAATACCCGCACGCAGCCCAATCGCGTGTGAAACTTCCCGCGCACCCCTGAAATGCCCGTACGCAGCCCAATCGTGTGTGGAACTTCTCGCGCACCTCTGAAATACACGCACACGCTCCCCCAGGCCCGATCGCGTGTGGAACTTCTCACGCACCCCTGAAATACACGCGCACAGGCCAATCGCGTGTGGAACTTCTCGCGCACCCCTGAAATACACGCGCACAGGCCAATCGCGTGTGAAACTTCTCGCGCACCCCTGAAATACACGCACACGCTCCCCCAGGCCCGATCGCGTGTGGGCCTTCTCGCGCGTGTAGGACTTTGGCGCACATTTTTTTCCTGCGCAGGGACGCTACCGCCTGCTTTCGTGTGGCGGACATGTATGGGCCTGTGCGCGTCCTTGGCCGTGCGCTGTTTTTCCCTATTCGATTCCATGAATACGTGTTGTAGGCGAGCGTGTGGGCATTCTGCGCACTTGCCTCCTGTACTTCCCCCGTGACGCCCACATTTTCACGAGTTGTTCCCCATTCTGCGTGTGACGCCCCGTGTTACGCCTACTTTTGTTATGTGCGCCGCGCTATGTGCGAATTCGCTGTGGTCTTATCGCACGGCGTTCGATGACCTGTGCGCCAGCGTGCGCCGCACACTTTTTCAGCGCACATCCCACATTTCGCGCGTGCACGGACTTCCATGAATTGATGTGCGATGTTTTCTGTGCGATAATCGCACTTGCACTGCGATTTTCGCTATTTCACTGCGAATCCCACGTTTTCGCACGTGTGCGCCGTTTTTTTGGCGCACATTAATTCCATGAATCGGCCTGTATATCTGTATGTGGTAACGGGGGAGGGGATTGGATAATCAACGTCAGGTGGGGCAACTAAGCCCTTCCTTCAAAATGGCCATTATGAACATCACTAAAAGTACGACGTCCCATTGGCTCTACTCTCTATAGGACCTTAGATTACACGGTTCACTCTGATTGGGTTGGCATCAACCCCACTCCTGCATGCTGCTAGATGTAAGTGGAAAAGTAGAACAACCAGCCAGGTGCAGGGAGTTTGTCTGCCCCCCCAGCTTCCCTCCAATTATGTTACAATCAATCATCACCTCAGTGATCATGTGTCAATTACTGCTTTTTAGTTTGGCCTTGAGCCTGCTTCTTGGTCTGAGAACTTTTAAGGAGTATGGGTATGGCAGGGATCCATGCGTAGGTGTGAAGTCTCACCCCTTCCTGCCTGCCTTGTCACGTGGCTAGGACACTGTGAAATTGTCCTCTTCTTCATGTATTTTCGTGTATTTGATTTAATTCTGCCAGTCTTCTACCATCTTTGGCTTATCTCAACCTTTCTGAACAGGATACTCTGTTCTTGTCTCCTTAATTGTATCCACTGTTGACCTTTTCCAACCAGATACGAGCTTGGCTTCTTGGCATGGTTACCTTCAGCTGGGTTTCGCTCCGTCTTAATTCTCGATTTGTTTGCTTCAACACTCTCCTCTTGAGACCTTTAGCAACCTTTGTTCAATTCTGTTCATGTGCATAGTGGAATTATACTTGTGTATAAAGTGCTTTTGAAGTGTGTCTATATGTATATGTTGGCGCTTGTTGCAATCTATTTTACTACTAACCATATGCAAGCTTCACAATTTCTTTGCTTCTTGTAGTTTCTTGCATCTGTACATGTTTAAACTAACTGAATATCTTCTTCATGTATATGGCATAAGTTTCTTCATCTTGGGTTCAAGATGTCATTTATCCATAGTATCTCCTTTTGACTTCTTTTTCCATCAGCATTCTCTGGCTTATATCATCTATGTGTGTGTCCGTCCAATGTCTTATGAAGTCACCATTTGTCTTTTATTATCTTCTTGGTTTCTTCAGGTATTCCATTCTGAAAACCGTCATTTTGTTTTGACTGTAGATATGGTGTTCTCAATGGGTACCTTACTGTCCAGGTTTTCTTAGGTGTCGGTACTTCAATAGGTGCTGTTACTCTAATAGGCACTGGGCAGAGCCCAACCGCTGCTCTTTGCTGGTTTATTTGTTCTTCATACGTCACATACTTTGGCGTGAAAGTACTGGGTACTACGAAGGTGGTTGGCTGGAGTGTGGATGACACTTGGCACTTCCTCTTCATGTGTCTCCAGGAAGCCAAAAGAATTTGCCAAAGGAAGCCGAGAAGCTGGTTAATCTCATCGAAAATTGTGCCAAGAGATTGCTCGTGTCACTGTGACAGCAAAGCCGCCCAGGAAGGTCTGAAGGGCAGGAGGGGAGAGACCCTGACCTCAGATAAAAGAAACATCAAGGATGCATTGTTAAAGTACAGCCGGTGAGTTCAAGTGATCAGAGAGCCTGGTTTATAACGACGTGCATGATTACCAGGTTGCAAGCAAAGTTACGCGTAAGAAGTGAGACACGTTGAAAGAAAGCTTTTATTGTTTTCAACTGTGATGAAACAAAGTAACTGAGTGGCCCTGTGGAATACCGCATGGTTGAAAGTCTTTGTGAAATGAAGTTAAACAAAGTATCACTGAGGTGAAAAGCGAGTTGAATAAAGTTAATGAAAGTGAAAGTCGATGGGAAAGGTTATGGTAGAGAATATTGAGTAAAGCAAGATCCTGATGGCGATCGGATGAAACAGAATTGAGTGATTACATGAATTGACAAGAAATGGAACTTGTCAGGGTGCTAGGATGGAGACAAGAAAGACAAACTTGTTGTGATGCTAGAAGGCACGCTTGAGGAAGACAACGTATAAGAAATACAATAACCAGAATGTAACAGTGTTGGAGTGGTCAGGCATGGGAATAAATAAAGCAGTGCCATTTCGAAAGTCTTTGACACAAACTGCATGAGGAAACCAGGAAGATTGGGGAAGGGAACCCTGTGTATCCAGATGATGAAATATTGTAATGTAAAATAATAAAGAGTTCAAAGTATTGAGTGAAGAGGGTCTAAGCTCCAGTGTGGAAAGCCGAAAAGATCCACCCAGGAACATTGTTAAAGTAGAAGCCTGAGAGAAGCACATGAACTGTGCTGAATAAGAAAACTATTGAACTGCCTTTTTGTGAACCGTTTGGAACATACTGACCTTTTGGAGATCCCGAGTGACTTAAGCTTGCAGAAGGGAGTTCAGAAGAAACTCCATGACCATCCTGATATTCTTTTGAGACACTTATATATTTTACCCAATACCCAACACATTGTTAAGTTAGAACGTGAGGGCAAGCATAGGTTTCACACAGACAGATTCTTTACTTTTGACAGGCAGACTTGGACTATTTTGTCTTTATTATACTGGTTGAAACTACTCCAATTTAGAAATAGGGCAACTTACACATTCTTCAAAGCCCATTTTTGTAAATAAAGGTTTACGAAAAGTGTATCCTTGTGTTTATGTCTTCCTCTGAGCACCGTGCCTTTCTAAATCTATTATTCCACTTCAGCCAGCCTTGTCCTTGCCCCCTAGACTCTTCATCCCGGCCCACTTGTGACAAATCAACTTCCGGGGCACCAGTGGTGCAGGCGTGAATATCTGTTTCTAAACCATCAATGAGCCCCAGACCTCTACTACACCAGAAGGGATCCAGAGTATAAACACAAGCACATTATAAACCTCCTTGTCAAATTTTAGTAACGTGGATGGAACAGCAGGCTTACCTCCGGAAGGATGTGGATAGTTGGTTAGTTGCAAGACAGTGAAAATACAATTATCACCCAATGATAAAAGGGTCTGTCCAGTCAATGTTGCACGAAAATATATACTTTATTATTACTCAGCAGACCATTCTAGCACACTACAAAATACCAGCCACACTATAAAGGAATGCAGAGGACGGACAGTTCCAAAGAAGGAAAAGGAATGCACTCTGGATATTGACAGGAGGGTAGTCGGTGTGGTAAATAATCACAACAGTTCAAGGTTACTTGGCTTCAGCACAAAGGGAGCAATGAGTCTTAAAACGTCTCTGGCGGCCTTCCAAGAAGCACCAGGGGATTAGAACCACAATGTGCCTTGTGCTGTAGGTATTCTTGCTGCTCGACAGGGTCAAGCCAGCTACAGTGGACTTTGCAGGTTTCTGTGACCGAGTTCAAGATGGGAGTCAGCTGTGGGTATTGGGCTGCAAGACAGTTCGGAGAGCGAAGCTGGACGTATGGCTGCAGGCTGGCCCACTCAAGACAGGCCGGTGGTTCTGAAGCACTGGTCGACTCGTCTTGGTTGCAGCTCGAGGAACTGGACTGGCTCGAAAATATCTTTTAAGGAGGACATTGGTAGATACTCGCTGAGGCACTTCCCTAGCTTTTTCCCTGGCCTTGAATCCTTTAAGGTGGATGGCCCAGAGCTGAGGAGAGTGTTGCAGGCAGCTGCCTTGTACTTGCTTTGGTTCAGAGACTCTCTGGCACCTCCCACCTAGGCTCTGCAGCAAGCTACCTATCTGGGCATGCTGTGTGCTGACTGGGTACCAGTTCTGGAGCAGCTGGATGGTCCCCTGAATTCGATATCTCTCTCTGTTCAAAGGGAGATGTTTATGGGAGGGATCTTGCTTCCCTCTTTGGAGGTACTGGGCTTCCTTCGCTGGCAGAAGATGTAAGGCAGACTGTACCTTTAGCCAGAGTCCAATGATGAGTTGCTCTTGCTAGTCCTTGTGAAGTCTTCATATGATCTCCCAAAAGAGGGGTTCAGCCCTCTTATAAAGCCAAATGGGCCACAGTGATTGGTGTAGGCTAAGCCTACCTTAATGGACCAATACTGGGGTCCCCACCAACTATCTCCCATATGCTTGAGGTAATAACCAGAGTGCTTTGCAAAAGGAAAGCTAAAGGGGTGAAAACATGTGTTACTTAGTCCCACCCCTCTTCCTGTCTGTTGTGGATATAGGATATGATATGACAGGTTATTTATAACTCAGTTAATACCCAGAGGTTTCTAAGCGCAGACCCGGGGATCGAACCTGTGTTGCTCTGTCTCGTTTTGCATTCAAGGTGAGCATGTTGCCGCTGAGCTATCCTCCCGAGACTCAGAGTCTCTCTGGTTAATGGATCTCTCTGTGGTTCCTAATTAAAGGGGCAGGTCTCTCTTGAAGCTGTGGTGAGACCAGACTCTCTAGCACCTGCAAACCATATTCTCATACCATATGAATGGGGTCCCCCTGCAGGGTGGACTAGTGTAAACACGCAATACCAAACATGACATTTCACTGTCAATAATATGAGGGTGGGAGCTGGCTTCAAGTTGACAAAGTAGCATATGAAAGGTTGTTCGGATTTCCTGTCTCATTTGTTAACGTCTGCCACCAGGCCCCACGTGGGCATGTTTGAATTACCCTCTAATTGGTATGCTCTCAATGTCACTAGGCCTAGTAAGATCGTTGTTTTGTTCTCCCCTGTTCCCCTCCCTTGTCGCGTTCTGAAACTCTTGTGTACGAGCATGATACAAATAAAATATCATATCATATGCTGCCACCAGCTGTAGGGCCAACAGAGCACGGCATATCCATGGATCCTTTGTTTATCAGACTGGCCATGGCACGGGGAAGGTTTGGTCCTCCGCCTTCTGGAGACGCATTGTGTACTCCTGCTGTCATATCCCAACTAAATATGACAGGGCTGACTCTCTGTAGGCTGTGTCCCCCCAGAGCACACAGGTCTATGTGTTTGTCATGCAGTGCGCACAGGAAAATGTGTGTGGATTATCCCGAGACATTTTCCTGAGGTTTGTCTACCATCATTCCATTTAATTAAAAATGTCAAAAAAGCCCATAGTGGGTGCACACCCACCGTGCGGATGGTCGAATTCCTCACAAAGGAGTTCATCAATAGAGAATTTGGTACTTTAGGGAAAATTATCCTTACTTGACAAAATGTCCTGTGGTGCACAACACATATGTCTTTGGCACCAGACTATTCTGGGGGAGAAGAAAGACCTGAATGCAGTACCCCATCTACATCACAGACCTGACATAATGGGTGTGGGGTACACAGTCCAAAAGCTTCAGGCAATGAACCCTGCCTGAGGGTGGTCTAGATTTCAATGTATAGCTTCAGTCTTAGATGGATCTAACCTCTGGTGTTTGCTGGACATTCAGACCATTACCTCTTGAATGTTCCGACAAGCCGTGCTTAAGAATGCACAAAAGTCCCAATTTAAATTAAAAAAATGTATTGGAGGAAAAATAAGTTGTCAGTATTGAGTCTGTCCTGGAAAGTGTCATCTTGCTTTGGAACTCCTGCTTCTAATCCCAGTTTCTGGAATTTTTCTCAAGCCTTCATCAGGCATTGGGTTTCTGCTTAGTCTCCCACAATGACACCGTTTTCTTGGTTTTTCTTCCCCCCATCTTCTCTTTGCCTCTCTCCCGGATTCCTTTTTCTTTTTAGTTTCTGAATTTGAACTCTGTTTAGGAGAGTACAAACAATCCATGATTGCTTCCTGGTGCTGGACACTCTTGGTCGGAATGTCTCATATTTTCTGTTCCTCCTTTGGACTCTTTCTCTGCCTCTCAGAGTATTGCGATTCAAGGTTTAGGTAATGCTTTGGGGCTAGCCTCTGGTTGCCAGAATGCAGCTTTTAGCTGCTTGCTTTCTGGTACAGGATTACCTCTCTATCATGGTTTACTCGCTTGTCACCATGACACTTTCGGACTAAGTTCTGATTCCCAGAAGGCAGCCTCTCAATAATTGTTCTACCTGCCCTGATCTCTTTCTACGTCCGGGTTTAGTGGTTCAATATTCCTTCTCTTTATGGTGAAGTGACCTCACACCTGCCTAGACCAACCCAATATTCTGAGGGTTTTTACGGTCATTTGACCAGGCTCAAGGCCTCGCTGGATAGGGGAAGTTCCATGGAGAGGATCGGGGGAGGATTCAGAAGAAAAAAGCAAGAGGTGCAGCAATGTCCTGAGAGCACTGTCCTACAGATTCCTTACATGCGGTACCAACCCTGGAATCCATCCCTGCAGATTTACCCAGACCCTAACCCAGCGGAGCGATGAATCCCTGCCAGTGGAGCGATGAATCCCTGCATGTTCCTCCACTCTGTATCCCAGCACAGGACTTCACCCCTGCCTATTGCCCTACTCCCTATACCAGCCCAGATGCAATCCCTCCATGTTCCCACACACCGTACCCTATCTCAGGACTTCATTTCTTATTTATTTTATTTGTAATGTGCCCAACAGCCCGCAGACGTCAGGGCGCAAACATTAACACAATGGACAACATAGGCACGGGATACTTGACAACGTTAGTGAACCCTAGGTGCTTTTAAGGGATGAGGGTGAAAAATAAAGCCATGGAGGTTACCTGAAAAGATACGTATTCAGGGTTTTTCTAAAGTGACTCAGATTGGACGTCGTTCTGATAGCCAGGGGTAAGGAGTTCTAGAAGGAGGGTGCCATTGCCCGGAAGGATCTACCTAGGCCCCTGGCTCTTTTGACTCTGATTCCCTGCAGCTGGGTGAGCGAAGAAACGCAGATTTCTGGCCGGTGTATTAGTAATGACCAGTGCTTTAAGGTATTCCGGGGCCTTACCATATAGTGCACAATGTATTAGTAGGCCCATTTTGAACTGGAGACGTTCCTGTACAGGTAGCCAGTGTAGCTCTTTCCTACTGTTGGATATGTGAGATCTTCTTGGGATAGCCGTAGCTACCCGGAATGCATAATTCTGGATAATATGACATGCCCGAAGGTTAGATTTTGATGCTCCGCTTAGCAAGATATTACAATAGTCTAACCTAGACAGAATCGTTGCACGAGAGATGGTTACTGAACTCTTTATACTGAGATATGGCCGTATAGCCAGAAGGAGCCTCCAATGGTAGTTACAAGTCTTTCTGAGATTTTGTACATGGGCATTCGAATTCAAGGAGGCCTCCAAGAAGACCCCCAAGTCTTAACTTTCATTTGGGTCAGAATCTTATTGCCTTGTAGCATGAAATTTGCATAGGCGGAGTCCAATTTTGCCCGAGTCTGGGGAGAGGCAAAGATCAATAACTCAGTCTTATTGGCGTTGAGACATAGCCAGTTGGATGACATCCACCCCTCAATGGTATTGTAGATGTTATTTAGTGTCAGTGAATCATGAAAGTGGTCCCCGCTCAACTCGATGACCAGCTGCGTGTCATCGGCATAGTTGGTAAAGAAGACCCCTAGGTTTTCCAACAATGAGCAGAAGGAACGCATATAAAGATAGAAGAGGAGAGGCGACATCGATGCTCCTTGGGGAACGCCATATTTAATAGAGGAAACAGGAGAGGCTGATGCACCCAACTGGATATTGGACTCTCGATTCGACAAAAAGGACTTGACTCAATTGATCGTTTTCAGATAACAAGCCCTTTGCTGTCGTAGGCACTCGAGTAGACGCTCGTGGTTAACCAGGTCGAACGCCACTGACAAATCCAGCAGGATCAAGATCCCGGGTCCCACGGTTTCTACGATGACTAATAAATGGGATTGGAGATTCAATACTGCGGTCTCTGTGCTGTAGTCAGGGCAGAAACCTGATTGCTGGCCATGAAGATTGTTGTTGGATTCCAGTAAAGCTTGTAACTGAACTGTGGCTGCCTTATCTAAGATTTTCAATAAGAACGGACTATTTGTAATTGGCCTAAGATTGCTGGGGTCAGTATGATCCAAATTCACTTTCTTGGGGATCGCTGTAATGGTGACTTTCTTGAGTTCTAAAGGGACCTGTTTGGAAGCATTGACAAATGAATCCTTGCATATTACCCCACACCCTATGCTAGCCCAGGATGCTATCCCTACAGGTTCCCGCACACCCTATCCTAGCCCAGGACTTAACCTTAGCATGGTTCCTTTCATGCTACATCAACCCAGGAAAGAATGAATGAATGAATGCAACATTGTCCTGAGCCTATCCCAGCTGAACACCCCTGTTCCCCACATCATAACCTAACTGAGGACTTTATACTTGCACATTAAATCTAGATGGGTGCAGGACCTTAACGCTACACGTTTCCAGCCGGGACTAATCCCGATGTTTTCTTACAACCTATCCTAGCTCAGGATTTACTGCTTACATACATCATCAATATCCAATCCCAGCACAGGGCATCATCGCTACATATTGCCAGAGATCTATGGCAGCTCAAGGAAAAATGAGAGTGCAAGTAGGATGAAGGGAGATCAGCCGATGCGACTGGTGGCCCGTGTCTAACATGCACTCTTACTCCTTGAAAAGCATGTTGTAAGACTCCTTGTTTGAAACATAAAACATGTGAGTTACTCAAAACTCACAGCCTTGAGAAAGGGGATTTAAAAGCTCTTCATACAGTTGTGCCTGGAAAGCCCCAGGGCTTTGTAGACTGGCTAGAGAAGTCCAGAATTACCAGGGAGATTGGACTAAGGTAGCTACTGAAGCATGTATACCGTGCATTATAAGTATCTGAATGTGAAAAGGGCCCGTGATCTATTACCCTCACTCAAACATTGCGGCAGTGAAGTTGGGCTATTCTCAAGCTTCATTCAGTCCTTCGTCTCGCTTTCCTGTACTTTGAGATCCAGGCTCTGAAACAACTGCAAGCATGGGGGTTAATCCCCTACCTGATCTCTCACTACTGACCTGCCTCACCCCCCTGTAATACATTTCTGGACCTCTAGTGGGAGCACCACACGCTCAGTAACTTGCCCCTGTCATTCGATTAAGTTACTTCATCCACAATAAAACCAGGCCCTAAACCATCAACTCTACTGCATGTCTTCGTTTTTATTTTACAAAACTTTGTAGTTTTAGCTCCAGTTGTGTGTGTGATTTGTTAAGCACATCATTGACATCAAGATGGTGCCTTGCTGCTGATAGACCCTACATTATAATTATTAATGGTGATTTATATAGTGCTTCCTGTTGGACTCCCCCAGCTTCTAGGCACCTTATAGGGATCAACTCCATGTTCCACGTCCTCTTTTGAGCCCTGTAAGTGGGCTGGGTGCTGCCAGCCTGGTGCACAGTAAACTGGCTGGCAACCTAGCAAGTCCTTATAGACAAGGTACCACGACTTGCATTGGAATTCTGATGCAGGAGCCTACCAATGCAATGTCTGCAAGGTAGAAGTAATATGAAGATTCAAGTGTTGGTGTGACTCGAATGGTGTAGCATTAGGCCAGCTCTGTCTCTTTTCCACCAAGACCATCAAATGAACAATTGGAGCAAAAAGGGAAGCCGGACCAATGGGCGGACTCCGTACTGGCCCCACCCAATATTGATATCCAGGATTGGACTAGGGGCCAGCTCCTCCTGGGCCGGAAGGAAGTAATTCAGTTGTGCATTAATTGCAGTTGAAATAGACTACAGCCATCCTGATCTACACCCATCCTGACCTACACCCATCCTGACCTACACCCATCCTGATGTATACCCATCCTGCTCTCCATTACTGAACGGTGCCTTCTTTGCACTTTCCGCGTTTTCCCTACATTTCCTTTCCTTCTCATTTTTTTGGCTTCATTTAATTTCTCACCTATCATACTTGTTCTTGCCCTCTTTCTTTATTTAACTACATCGAAAATGTTTATTTTACATACAAAAATTTCACTTCATAAATAATAATGTTTCAAAAACTACTGCAGAACACCCCTACCGCCAACTAGGGTGAAGTAGAAAAACGAAGGAATTCCCAGATAACAATTATTTGAAAGAGAAAGAGGGGTTGGTCAGCAGAATTTGATATATCATCATATAATATAAGCGGCCGTACCCTTTATTCAGATGGGAAGACACTTTAGTCTTGATAGCAATGTCTGCAGCATTAAGCGCGTCCATTGTTAAAGGATTAATCTCTGATTACACTTGCCTCTTTGCTCATTGTGCCATGGGCCTTGCGTAAAGGGTACAGCACACACATTTGCACAGCTTGTGCCATCGATCTCCAATGGGCATCATGGCATTGTTTTACATGTGTGTTTCCAAGGGGCTTTCACCTGGGATTAAATATCTGCTACTTAAACTAAGGGACATTTTAGAAAATGCCTAGCAAGCATCATTTGCTCTGGGGGCAGCATGTTGGCGCTTCATGAAATGGCATGTTTAATCCGGTGTCGAGTCAAGCTACTGTTTACCTGGAATCTTGGACACAAGCAGACCTGTATATTGCAGAGTGCCCCTAAACCCCCAGTGGGAGAACTCATTAGGAGAGGGCAAGGGGCCCTGTCTGCTTGGTGTCCAGAAGAGAGTATGATTAATGTATTCTGTTTCCTGGGGCCAGGGGGGTGTTTCTGGGAATAATGTGGCAGCCAGCATCTTCAGTAAAACGCATTTAACTTTGGAAAGTGTAATACATTCTTGAAGTCCAATTACTCAGAAGTTGTTTCTCCTTTGCCGCCTCTCATAGTTGTCTGAACAGGCTGAGAGGGATTCATTCTGCTTGATTAATGGGAGTGTGGGTGTGTGAGCAGGGAGTTGGGGGCCTGGAGTGTGTAGCACGCCTTTATGACATGTCCTCAGGCTGTATAATGTGAATCTACCCCAAAGATATTCCCTTTAATGGTCATAGCGGATATGATCCCTTCTGAATTCTGCTTGAATACACAATATGTGCATTCTTGCAGGGCTCTGTATGCAACCGGCGACTCTCCAGCTGTTTTGGACTATCAGTCCCATGCTGCCTCACCATTGACTATGCTGCCTAGGGCTTAGGGTTGTTGTAGTCCAAAGGTTGCAGATCCTCACTGTTGGGAGGCAGATGAATACCTCATCCATAGCTTCTGCCCGTCCCCCAGCCTAATATCACCCAGGTGAGAAACGTTGCTCACTAAGACATAGCACACTATTGTTAGAGCGGAGAGTGTTTATTGACATGGAGAGCACAGCAGCAACACGCACAGCAGGGTCTCATCGAGGAGTTCAGAGTGATATGCTGGAAAGGAACCTGCCAGGATCTCCTACTGACATATCTCCAATGTACTGCCCTGATTCACATTAGGCCTGCACATAAACATTGAGGGGTGGGGGTGAACCCTACATTCTGGAAATGGAAGCCTGGGCGGATTCAAGTGCTCCATGTCCAGAAGCTGTTTTCACTGTAAATTAGAATTGTCTATTCAGGTGTCTGCAACCGGCGGCTCTCCACATGTTCTGCACTATCAGTCTCGTTACGAGTTTGGTGGTATCTCTGTGCTAATACCACTAAATGGCATGACCGTTACCACCACTTGGTCTGGCTGTATTACCAACGTTGGCATTACCACCGGATTAAAAGTGGTGGCAGGCAGTGTTAGTCCCCATTAAGAAGAGTTCATAGGACTCCATGGGGATTTTGGTGGATTATCACTGGTGGTAATACTGTCTATTTGGCCATTATGGGGCGGTAAGGCAGAGGAATAACCTTCCAGCAGTCTACTGGAGGTGTTTCCTCTGCTATACCTCCAAACCTGTAGTTTGATGGTGTGGTAATGTAGCGGTAATGCATTACCACTGTGTGTTACCACACTGCCAAACTCATAAGGAGGCCCTATGACTTCTCACGATTGACGATGCTGGCTTGCGCTGATGGTAATGGCAGTACAGAACATCTGGTCAGCCAAAGGTTTCAGACCCCCAAACAATAAAATCTTATCCAATGTTCTTGTCAATTGCTTGTCCCCATACTCGCTCCTTTTAATTATACAGGGCCAGGCAGGTTTTGTGCTCGGTAATAATAATTTGAGGCACTTATTTGCGCTGATGTCTAACATCGCCCGGGAGCTCCTGATGGGACTTCCCTCGGTCGACATGGAAAAGGGGTCTGACTCTGTTGAGTGGTCTCCGGTGTTGGAGGCGATGCAGAGGTCTGGTCCCGGCTGTCGGCTCATCTCAGTGGTCAAGGTAGTCTAAAGGCAATCCAGGGAAACCATTTCTATGCTGGCTCCCCATCTCCAATGCTGGAGAATTTCTGTTGTGGGTGCTTCTAGGCTCCACAATGGAAATCCCCCACATGTAGGCCTGTCTGTGTTTCTCGTTCAATGTCTCCTGTTGGAGGAGACTGCCGCGGACCAGATGGACTCGGGCGTGTGTCCCAGGAACCACATCTCTTTATCCTGTGTTCCACGCCCGGCTTCGAGCCAGGCAACACTTTAAGTTCATGGCCTTGATTATGGCAGATTGTGCCTTTCATGGCCCAGAGCTAACATGGTGGCTGAATAGGGGTTACCTCCTCTCCAGAGTCCGCGCTCTGGTGGGCCGGTTCTAGTGGCGGTCCCTCAATAGACCGTCAGTCATCAGTGGGACTACTCCTTTCGCTCTCTGTAGAAGTTGACCCCATGTGGCTTCAGTGTTTTGAGGGTCATCTGACTTTGGACATGCTGACAATGATTACGTGGAAAAGATGAAATTGTCACCACCAAACAGTCCACTGTTACAATTGTGGAGATGAAACCACATAAAACCCATTTTTATGGCATAAAATATATGGTGGCCAGTCCTGGGGATATAAGGAAGTATTCCTGGGCAGCGAAGTAAGTGCCAATGGTTTGGGTTTGACTGCGCTGCAGGAGTGCAGGCAGCGCTTGACTGCGCTGCAGGAGAGTAGGCTGTGCTTGACTGTGCTGCAGGAGTGCAGGCAGCGCTTGACTGTGCTGCACGAGTGCAGGCTCGCTTGACTGTGCTGCAGGAGTGTAGGCTGCGCTTGACTGTGCTGCAGGAGAGTAGGCTGCGCTTGACTGTGCTGCAGGAGTGCAGGCTGCGCTTGACTGTGCTGCACGAGTGCAGGCTGCGCTTGACTGTGCTGCAGGAGTGTAGGCTGCGCTTGACTCTGCTGCAGGAGAGTAGGCTGCGCTTGACTGTGCTGCAGGAGAGTAGGCTGCGCTTGACTGTGCTGCAGGAGTGCAGGCTGCACTTGACTGCGCTGCAGGAGTGCAGGCTGCGCTTGACTGCGCTGCAGGAGTGCGGGCTGGGCACGGAGCTTGTCTCATGCCTTTGACGTCGCCTTTTCATTGACAATGGAGGAGCAAGTCTATGCTCTTCTCCTAAAGTCCACCCCTACATGCATTCTCTATAAAAAAAAATCGTTACAAAATATTCGATATAAAGATTGCATATACTGGGTATAGTTTTATTATTGCCACATGCCTATCAAACCCCTCTCCTCTATGCGTGCTATGATTTCCACTGCAAGGCCCATCTCACCAGCCTGTGCCTTGTTGCTCTGGGCAAGGGGATGTTCGTGGTGCCTGAGAGTTCTTTTTTTGCAGGGTCTACCCACGCAGGGCTACCTGGGCATCACGACAGTCATTAGACTAATTAGAATCTCATCACATGGCCCCATTCCACCTGAACACACTCCCCGTCGGTACGTGCTCTTGCAGTGGTGGCCATGAGTGATTGTAACGAGTCCTTGGCGGAGGCGGCCGCCCACGGGCGATGGTTACATATATAGCAAGCAAGGTCCAAGGGTTGGTGGGTCACCCAGGACAGCTTGTGCCCTGCAGACAGCTTGCCCATTAGGCAGGAGTAGCAAGCGAGACTGGACTGCCAAGGACTTCGACAAGCGCCAGCTTCAGATGGATGTAGGCGGGCGTAGGGAAATTGGCGCGCTGCCGCTGCGGCAAGTGCCTGAGTGATGGTCCACGATTCAACTGCACTTAGTCATCATTATCCCCATCATCATCATTATTGCTATTATCTTTCCTATTGTAAACATTATTTTCATTGTTTTTGCAATTATTGGTGTTATGATTGACATTTAAACACAATCTGCCATGCTGCCGGAATACTGCGGGCTGACTCTACGGCTATGTTAACAATCGGATTGAATGCCCCATGGCAGGAAGAAAAGATACAGCTGGGCACAAGTTTTCTGAAAGATACTGGAACCCGCTTCAGAAATTGTCTACATCCTCAGACAGTACCCTCTGAGGACTTTCACATCTGGAGTACTATTGTAATAAAGCAACAACTGTTCATAAGTCCTGAAGAAGCCACATGTCGAAACATGAGCTCTGTGAGAATTGTGATGAATGCCTTTCGAACTGTTGGGACAAAATATATTTCATATGCAAAACTGCAGCAATGTAATGAATTTAATGTTTAAGTGGGGATGAACAGCACATTCTTTAGCTTTTTCATTGGAGCTGTATAAAGAGCTGCATTATGAGCAGGCCGCTTCTAAGCACAAGCACAAGCACAGGACGGAGTGAAGGAAAAGGAAGGGAGCAGGAGGGTGCTTTATATTGGTTATGACTCACACGCCGGTGGCCTTCAGGGCTATGAAATGTCTTTTAGTATTTTGTAGTTGTTTTTATCTTAGCTTACATAGCACTTTTGCCCAAGTGGTGCCCTTGAGTAGGAAAAATGGTACAAAGTCATAGCAATGGATGGGATATATTTAAGTTGAAGAAAGAGAGAGAGAGGGAATCGGAATGACAGAAGAGCGGCAGAGGACCTAATGGTGAAGGGCAGTGTGACAGAGGGGACAACAATCACACGAAGCCTCTGATGCGGGTCGAGGGCTTTATCGAAACATCAAGGGCCCTATGGTGGTCCCCCTCTCTCACATCTCAGGGCACCCCCCCCACCCAGGCATCATTAGCGCAGGTTAGTGATTGTTTCACCCTCAGTGTGCTAATCCGCTAAATGAACACGTATGTTAATCGTAAAGGCCCTTGACCTTATCTCACTAACCTTTTCCGTAGACTTCCTAGCTTTCACTCTCCTAGCCAATTGCTCGGGATCTAAAGGCACATGGAATCTGTACCTTACAGACGCCCTGTTTGACCCAGGCTTCTCCTCTCGTGCTCACTTTTATCCTCTCCCTTTCGTTGTCTCTCATCTTCATCAACTCTGCAAGTCCACCTGCCTCTGCTCTGCTCCTCCGCTGTCCCTCCGATGTCTCTGGTACCTTCTAGGTCTCCCATCCTCACCTCCACTCTTTGGGGTTGCCCCTTCCTTCTCCTTGATACTACTCTCTCCTTCACACCTCCTCACTATTACTCCATCCTCCACTGCACTAATAGTCCCTCCTCCATAATACAACTCATTCCGCCACTCCCCTTCAACTCAGACTCCCCCGTTTCAATCACACCCTCCACGTTTACTCCCTACTCTCCTTCTCTTAACAAGACTTGCCACTTTCACACACAATCACAATGCAGTATTACGTTCACTCACTAGCCAACACTTCACCTTATCCAGAAATCGCTGCCACCTTCTGTGGCTCCTTCCTCCCTCCTTCTGGTCCCCTGGCCTTCCACCTCCTCTGACATCACCCGAATAACCCACACTTCCTGCTTCCTGCCATCTCCTTTTATCCCCCACCACCTCTGGGGATTGGTTTTCTGACCCCAGCTAAACTGGCCCCGTCTTCCTTGATGAGGACGTGTGGAAGGAAGCAAAGGTTACTAATAGTGGACTAAACCCTGCTGCCTTCCTCTGCATGGCCCACCGCACATCAGCACCCTGGGTGGGGGAGTCACTCAATAGGGTGGATAGGAACGCGGGCTGACACTACCAGTGAAAGCGTGCGTTCTATGCTGCCTGACTGTCAGCTCCCCCACCTGCCATCTTCCCCCACCAACCCAGTTCTTTTTAATCCCTCTCCCCAATTTCACTTACCTGTTAGCTGCGGTGGCGAGTCCCGCCACTGCAGCTTCTGCTGCTCTGGTCCCGCTCTGAGCACCATGGAAATGGAAGAGGGGCTACAGATGGAGCCCCACCTTCCTATTCCATAGCGGCCATGTTAGTAGAATATTTTTTCCTCCATTAATAGGACGCCGTGAGGCGTCCCGTGCATGGAAAGGAAATACTTTCCATTAAAAAAATAAAATAATATAGCATGCTACATGGGTGCTTAAGGCAATATGCCCCTCTGTGGCTGGGCCCACCCTGTGGGTAATGGCCCGCCACCCTCGATAGGGACCCTCACTTTGCTTGGGCACTTAACTTGGGCGGCGGACCGTTATCCACAGGGTGGACGCCAGCTCGGGGCATATTGCCTGAATAGTAATGGCAGTCCGAGACCTTGAATGCCTATGTTCTTGTTAAGGGGCCTTATTGCTGGTGCCCTGCTAAATCCCATGGTTGACAGGGTTTGGTTCTTCCGATTTAGTCACTGGTGGTCTAGGGTGGTCTGTAGCTTCTGTTTTCTGCCCACCGCATACGGATGGTGTTAATGCGCTCCTTCCTCTCTGATGGTCTTCCTCTACCGTCAGTGGATTGAGGAACACTGAGGGGCTGTTTGCCGGTGGTCCTGGTCTTTCTGCACCTGGCATGCAGCGGTGGATAAGGGCGCTCGATCTTCTTGCTGCTTTCTCGTTCTGATGGTTTATCACTAAGAAAAACAGAAAAACACTTGCAAACATATTTTCGAGGAGGTGTGACATGAGATAAAGGTGTACTGCTCTGAAACAGAGCGGCACTGGAAGGGCGGCCCTCTCAACTGCCACCATCCTCCTCAGGGGTAGGACTGGCTCTGGATTTCCCCCGGCTGAGGGTCGTTCCCATCCCCTCTTCATAAGGACAGAGTACTGGCCTTGCCACTGTAGTGAGTTGTCATATTGAGTAGCAAGGAGAGTAAAGGAGCCAGAACGAAATGAAACGCAAGGGAGGTAAGGAACAGTGAGAAGGAATTGGGATGGGTTTGGGATTGAAGAACCCAAGTAGGATGATAACAAGAGATAAGAGAAGACAGATGGGATGGAGCAGGGCCCTATAGATGAAGATTACGCAGCCCACGAAACCGAGTCAGAACGATCGGAGAGACAGGAGAGAAAGGGTATTAGCATAACCTAAAAACATTTCACCACATTTTTCTGACCTTTTTTTCGGTCAAATTTAATTAAATATATACATGGGGTGGAAATTGGTATGTATTAGGTTGGGGGGAAGTGTCGGAAATGCAGGGGTCTCCCCGTGTATTTTAGACCGAAAAAAAGGTCAAATAAATTCAATCAAATGTTTTAGGTCAAATAGACCCAAACCAGAGAAAGCACTTGTGGACAGTTCCAGGGAGGATAGAATAAAGTGATCAACAGCACCTGAGTCCGCAGAGAAGATCAGTAAGACGGGAAAAGAGAAACTGCTAGCAACAGGAGCAGAAAGACGGAAGTCAGAGACCAGGAGTAAAGCAGCCTCAGTAGAGCGAAAATCATGAAGTCTGGATTGGTGAGGGGAAAGAAGCGAGTGGTGACTGTGATGAAAAACCTAGATCTTTCTAGCATTTTTGAGACAAAAGGGGAGAAGAGAAACCCGGCGATAGTTAGATGGCCTACGCGGATGACAGCTGAGCGTTGATCAAGTGCAGTACGGGCCGGCCTACGCGGATGAAGGCTGAGCGTTGATCACGGGGAGTATGGGCCGGCCTAAGCGGATGAAAGCTGAGCGTTGATCATGTGGAGTACGGGCCGGCCTACGCGGATGAAGGCTGAGCGTTGATCGAGTGCAGTACGGGCCGGCCTACGCGGATGACAGCTGAGCGTTGATCACGCAGAGTATGGGCCGGCCTAAGCGGATGACAGCTGAGCGTTGATCATGTGGAGTACGGGCCGGCCTACGCGGATGAAGGCTGAGCGTTGATCATGTGGAGTACGGGCCGGCCTACGCGGATGAAGGCTGAGCGTTGATCATGTGGAGTACGGGCCGGCCTACGCGATGACAGATGAGCGTTGATCACGCGCAGTATGGGCAGGTCTTTCCCATTGTTATGGTGCAGTCTATATAGTGTACTTTACTGGAGAAGCAGGGATTCCCCCTGTAGACAGAACATACGGTCCCTTTTGAACCGTTAGTAGTTCTTTTGCTGCCGTAGGCCTAGTGGGGGGGGGGTGGTTTCCATAGCTCAAGGGCCTCACTGGTTAGTCACTTCCCTCCTGCCTGGGATTTCTTGAACCGTTTATAGTTCTTTTGCTGCCGTAGGTCTACTCAGGTGTTATTCTGAAGCTCAGTGGCTGGAGTCTCTCCCCTCCAGTGTGGGATTTCATGGAACTTTGGTTGCTAAGGATCCCTTTGATGGAGGACCTCAAAACTCTCCCCATTCAGTCAACTTGACAGAGTGTTCAGGTACTTAAACTAGTATCTGGCAAAGCCTCCACACTAACCATTTTTGACTATCAGGATCGAGTGCCACAAGATATATCTGCAAAGCCCCACAGGTACATTTACATATTGAGCGTGGAAGCTGATCTCAGGATTGAGAGCCATCTGGGATATTTGAGCAGCACCAGAAGCAGATGCCTACATTGAGCGTGGAAGATGATTTCAGGATTGAGAGATGCGAGGCATATTTCACCAGCACCGCAGGCAGATGCCTACATTGAGCGTGGAAGATGATCTCAGGATTGAGAGCTGCGAGGCATATTTCAGCAGCACCGCAGGCAGATGCCTACATTGAGCGTGGAAGATGATCTCAAGATTGAGAGCTGCGAGGTTTATTTTAGCAGCACCGCAGGCAGATGCGTACATTGAGCGTGGAAGATGATCTCAGGATTCAGAGCTCCGAGGCATATTTGAGCAGCACCGCAGGCAGATGCGTACATTGAGCGTGAAAGCTGATCTCAGAATTGAGAGTTGCGAGGCATTTTTGAGCAGCACCACAGGCAGATGCGTACATTGAGCGTGGAAGCTGATCTCAGGATTGAGAGCTGCAAGACATATTTCAGCAGCACCGCAGGCATATGCGTACATTGAGCGTGGAAGCTGATCTCAGGATTGAGAGCTGCAAGGCATATTTGAGCAGCACCGCAGGCAGATGCGTACATTGAGCATGGAAGCTGATCTCAGGATTGAGAGTTGCGAGGCATATTTCACCAGCACCCCAGGCAGATGCCTACATTGAGCATGGAAGCTGATCTCAGGATTGAGAGCTGCAAGGCATATTTCAGCAGCACCGCAGGCAGATGCGTACATTGAGCATGGAAGCTGATCTCAGAATTGAGAGTTGCGAGGCATATTTGAGCAGCACCGCAGGCAGATGCGTACATTGAGCGTGGAAGCTGATCTCAGGATTGAGAGTTGCGAGGCATATTTCAGCAGCACCGCAGGCAGGTGCCTACATTGAGCATGGAAGCTGATCTCAGGATTGAGAGCTGCGAGGCATATTTCAGCAGCACCGCAGGCCGATGCCTACATTGAGCGTGGAAGATGATCGCAGGATTGAGAGCTGAGAGGCATATTTGAGCAGCACCGCAGGCAGATGCGTACATTGAGCGTGGAAGCAGATCTCAGGATTGAGAGCTGCGAGGCATATTTCAGCAGCACCGCAGGCCGATGCCTACATTGAGCGTGGAAGATGATCGCAGGATTGAGAGCTGCGAGGCATATTTGAGCAGCACCGCAGGCAGATGCGTACATTGAGCGTGGAAGCAGATCTCAGAATTGAGAGTTGCGAGGCATATTTGAGCAGCACCGCAGGCAGATGCGTACATTGAGCATGGAAGCTGATCTCAGGATTGAGAGCTTCGAGGCATATTTCAGCAGCACCGCAGGCAGGTGCCTACATTGAGCATGGAAGATGATCTCAGGATTGAGAGCTGCGAGGCATATTTCAGCAGCACCGCAGGCAGATGCCTACATTGAGCGTGGAAGATGATCTCAAGATTGAGAGCTGCGAGGTTTATTTCAGCAGCACCGCAGGCAGATGCATACATTGAGCGTGGAAGATGATCTCAGGATTCAGAGCTGCGAGGCATATTTGAGCAGCACCGCAGGCAGATGCGTACATTGAGCGTGAAAGCTGATCTCAGAATTGAGAGTTGCGAGGCATTTTTGAGCAGCACCACAGGCAGATGCGTACATTGAGCGTGGAAGCTGATCTCAGGATTGAGAGTTGCGAGGCATATTTCACCAGGACCGCAGGCAGATGCCTACATTGAGCATGGAAGCTGATATCAGGATTGAGAGTTGCGAGGCATATTTCAGCAGCACCGCAGGCAGGTGCCTACATTGAGCATGGAAGCTGATCTCAGGATTGAGAGTTGCGAGGCATATTTCAGCAGCACCGCAGGCAGATGCCTACATTGAGCGTGGAAGATGATCGCAGGATTGAGAGCTGCGAGGCATATTTGAGCAGCACCACAGGCAGATGCGTACTTTGAGCGTGGAAGCTGATCTCAGGATTGAGAGCTTCGAGGCATATTTGAGCAGCACCGCAGGCAGATGCGTACATTGAGCGTGGAAGCTGATCTCAGAATTGAGAGCTGCGAGGCATATTTCAGCAGCACCGCAGGCAGGTGCCTACATTGAGAATGGAAGCTGATCTCAGGATTGAGAGCTGCGAGGCATATTTCAGCAGCACCGCAGGCAGATGCCTACATTGAGCGTGGAAGCTGATCTCAGGATTGAGAGCTGCAAGACATATTTGAGCAGCACCACAGGCGGATGCTTACATTGAGCGTGGAAGATGATCTCAGGATTGAGAGCTGCGAGGCATATTTCAGCAGCACCGCAGGCAGATGCGTACATTGAGCGTGGAAGATGATCTCAGGATTGAGAGCTGCGAGGCATATTTGAGCAGCACCACAGGCAGATGTGTACATTGAGCATGGAAGCTGATCTCAGGATTGAGAGCTTTGAGGCATATTTCAGCAACACCACAGGCAGATGAGTACATTGAGCGTTGAAGCTGATCTCAGTATTGAGAGCCATCTGGGATATTTGATCAGCACCAGAGGCAGATGCGTAAATTGAGCGTGGAAGATGATCTCAGGTTTGAGAGCTGCGAGGCATAATTGAGCAGCACTGCAGTTAGATGTGTACATTGAGCGTGAAAGATGATCTCAGGATTGAGAACTGCGAGGCATATTTCAGCAGCACCGCAGGCAGATGCGTACATTGAGTGTGGAAGCTGATCTCCAGATTGAGATCTCAGGATTGAGAGCCGTCTGGGATATTTGAGCAGCACCAGAGGCAGATGCGTAAATTGAGCGTGGGCGATGATCTCAGGATTGAGAGCTGCGAGACATATTTGAGCAGCATTGCAGGCAGATGCATACATTGAGCATGGAAGATGATCTCAGGATTGAGAGCAGCAAGGAATATTTCAGCAGCACCGCAGGCAGGTGCCTACATTGAGCAAGGAAGATGATCTCAGGATTGAGAGCTGCGAGGCATATTTCAGCAGCTCTACAGGCAGGTGCCTACATTGAGCGTGGAAGATGAACTCAGGATTGAGAGCTGCGGGGCATATTTCAGCATTACCGCAGGCAGGTGACTACATTGAGCATGGAAGATGATCTCAGGATTGAGAGCTGTGAGGCACATTTCAGCAGCACCGCAGGCAGATGCGTACATTGAGCGTGGAAGATGATCTCAGGATTGAGAGCTGCGAGGCATATTTCAGCAGCACCGCAGGCAGATTCGCACATTGAGCGTTGAAGCTGATATCAGGATTGAGAGCTGCAAGGCATATTTCAGCAGCACCGCAGGCAGATGCGCACATTGAGCGTGGAAGATGATCTCAGGATTGAGAGCTGCGAGGCATATTTCAGCAGCACCGCAGGCAGATGCCTACATTGAGCGTGGAAAATTATCTCAGGATTGAGAGCTGCGAGGCATATTTCAGCAGCACCGCAGGCAGATGCTTACATTGAGCATGGACGATGATCTCAGGATTGAGAGCTGCGAGGCATATTTGAGTAGCACCGCAGACAGATGCGTATATTGAGCGTGGAAGATGATCTCAGGATTGAGAGCTGCGAGGCATATTTCAGCAGCACCGCAGGCATATGCGTACATTGAGCGTGGAAGATGATCTCAGGATTGAGAGCTGCGAGGCATATTTGCGCAGCACTGCTGGCAGATGCGTACATTTGGTGTGGAAGATGATCTCAGGATTGAGAGCTGCGAGGCATATTTCAGCAGCACCGCAGGCAGGTGCCTACATTGAGCGTGGAAGATGATCTCAGGATTGAGAGCTGTGAGGCATATTTCAGCAGCACCACAGGCAGGTGCCTACTTTGAGCGTGGAAGATGATCTCAGGATTGAGAGCTGTGAGGCATATTTCAGCAGCACCGCAGGCAGATGTGTACATTGAGCGTGGAAGCTGATCTCAGGATTGAGATCTCAGGATTGAGAACCGTCTGGGATATTTGAGCTGCACCGCAGTCAGATGCGTACATTGAGCGTGGAAGATGATCTCAGGATTGAGAGCTGCGAGGCATATTTCAGCAGCACCGCAGCAAGTGCCTACATTGAGCGTGGAAGATGATCTCAGGATTGAGAGCTGCGAGGCATATTTCAGCAGCACCGCAGGCAGGTGCCTACATTGAGCGTGGAAGATGATCTCAGGATTGAGAGCTGCGAGGCATATTTCACCAGCACCCCAGGCAGATGCCTACATTGAGCGTGGAAGATGATCTCAGGATTGAGAGCTGCGAGGCATATTTCAGCAGCACCGCAGCAAGTGCCTACATTGAGCGTGGAAGATGATCTCAGGATGTGTGTGTTATATCCCTTGGCACAATATTTAGGACTGGTGTAGTATTATTAACTGCTGAAATGTTTAACGTGTTTAAATCTAGTAAAATATGGACCATTATTTATGCCCCATCCCTTTGAAAGTTCACCAGACTGTACACGTGTGTGCCAGCAGAGGTGGGTGTGTGTATGTGTGTGTGTGTGTGTGTGTGTGTATGTTTCAGCAGAGGGATATGAATTTCTTAGCAGAGGATTGTGTGTGTTACTCAGCATGGATGTTTGTGTGTGTGTGAGAGAGAGAGAGAGAAAGAAAGAAAGAAAGAAAGAAAGAAAGAAAGAAAGAAAGAAAGAAAGAAAGAAAGAAAGAAAGAAAGAAAGAAAGAAAGAAAGAAAGAAAGAAAGAAAGAAAGAAAGAAAGAAAGAGGGAAGGAACGTGGGGGGGGGGGGGCATGTGTCAGAAGAGTGCTACATGCAGCCGTTTAGTTAAGTGGGATCCGAACCGTAGCTCAATTGACTAAAGCTTAGCCACGATTCATGCAGTTTATGATTGGGACTTCATTCTGCGGCCTCTAGTGCCCTCTACGGTAAATCTAAGGACTGCACCAACTGTAAAATAGCACTCGGACAGCCAGTGTTTTCAAATCCAGCAGCTTCCCACGCAAAGCGGCTTAAAGTGCCGTCAACGTGGGCGACCGCCCGGGTCCAAAATTAGCCCCCCGCCACGCCAGCTCCAAGAGCTCCCCCAAGCTGGCATGGTGGGTGAAAGCACGTCAGGCGCCCTATTGTAATGCAATGCACCCGCACTCCTGCTGGCGCTGGACCTTCCAGCGCGAGAGCGGGCGCATTTCATTACAACGGGGCGCTGATGCTTTATCATTGACGCCCAATTGCAGTGATTAACTCCCAGCTCCACCACACGAGCAGGGAGTGATCCCATCCATGAGGAAAAAAAATGTGACGCCCCCCCTCCCAGCCCTTGACCCGGGCGTCGACACATTTTTTGTTATCGCCCTGGGGCACTGCCACCGCTAACGCCGGCCCTGTTGCCACGCCATGCTTGCTTTAATGGCAACCCATATCACGCCGCATTATTAGAAGCACGCCGTTTCTCCCCGTACACTCCTGAAGTGTGATGCACTAGGACACACTGACACCACCTCAGGATATGACCCAATCTACACTCGCATCCCACCGCACGCAAGTTGCATGTTTCTCAAGGGACTTTCACCAAGAGATAGGACTGGCTGGTGGCCGTCTATGCATATGTACGTGGCTGGCACGTGAGGACATGCCACATGCTCACATATACATTGAACCAGTTCTGCAATTGGAAAAGTGGGTATGGGCGGAGTCATGTCGACTAAGTGATAGGCTTATAAAAAAAGTGTTCATAAATACAGGTCTGAAATAACACTCTGTTTTCTAGAGATTATTGAATGTACAAATCACATGATAAAGGATCCCAACAAGACATATATCGTTATAGAAACATGCTGAGCAAAAAGAACATGACTGTAACTTTATTTTCTCCATCCTGAAGGGAGTCCTACAATTACAATAATGAAGAACTTGGTGATCCTTAAACTATCTCTTGGGTTTTACAACTACTATCAAGAGTGAAAGAAACACAGTAAGAGAAATTGCATGTTAAAGGCGTTATTTGTAGGAATTGCTTTACACAGCATTTGGCTTGTTTGCATGGACCCTGCCTGTTTCTAATGACCCCAAAATCCCATCTCTTAAGGGAAATGCAACACACCATAGCCACTCCCTCTTACCCACTCACTGCTATGTCTTCAGTCATCTAATGTTAATTACATTTTAATGTTCTTAAATTCAATAAAAAATCGCCAAACCACAGCAGAGCTCATCTGAGCCGGGAAGTTAGTTTCCGATCCTGGGGTCAGCTGATTGCTGCAGGTGCAGTGTTCTGTGGCTGTTTGTGGGCTTTTATCTCCTCCGGATTGTGCCATATTCCAGATCTGTTCAAATCCAGCCCAATTCCTGAACTGAGTGGATGCTTGTCCCCACGTAGGTGAAAGGCTGGCATCAGCTCCCACCTAGGTGGGTGCGGGGTGCACATTTCCAATGACAGGCCCTAAACAGCCCATCATTGCACATGCTTGTTTTGTTACATGTGTAGCCCATTTCAGTAGTGGAAACATACAAATTAAATATTATTTTAAAAAAGGTTTTATTTGTCTTAGTGGATTATATAACCCTTTGCACAATGTTAAATGTAAATTTGCAGAATATTCATTGATATTGATAGTTTATTTCTATTGCGCTCGTACACAAGTGTTTCAGAGCGCGACAAGGCAAGGGAGGGGAACAGAGGAGAACAAAAACAACAATCTTACTAGGCCCAGTGACATTGAGAACGCGTAAGTGCATGGGAGAGGGGAAAAGTGCATGGAAGGGGGGAGAAGTGGAAAGTGCGAGGCAGAGGAGAAAAACAGATAAATAACAATAAATAAATAATAAAGGCAACAAACAGTGGTAGTGCAGCCAGCAAGTGGCAAGTGCTGGGTTTAAGGCAGCAGACATGGTAGTTCTGATAAGTGCCGGGAGAAAAAAAGGGGAGGGGGACTGTATGGGTACAGATACAGACCCCAGTGCAAGGGGTTGCCTGGAGGCAGTGCGGGAGGGTGGCAGGGTGAGCATTAAATTCCATTACAAATATTGAATAGAAAGACATACAATAACTTTTTATTGCAGTGCAAAGAATCATCAGTTTATATATGTAAAATAAATAGTTCATATCAAAACAATCAAACAGTAGACAAGTATAAATACCATCTATAAAATCATCATAAAAATTAGATATAGAAACGCTGATGCTTTGCATGAGGCTTCTGTACGGAGCTGAGAATGCCGGAAAGGGATTGTGCAGTCTGTCTCCTTCCCACCTTCCGACAAGAGAGACTAGGTGAAATAGAACTGCCAAAGAGATTGCACATTCCATGGTGCATTCCTTCATGAGACAAAGGTGTGCTTTCGGAGGCATCAGCCACTCACGTTGTATGAGCAATCCAGCACATTATCTGAGTGCAGAGAATCTGCCTGTGCAAAGGCATGCAGGTGAACATAACCACTTTGTGAATCACCCAACTGCAGTGTGTGGGAGTTTGCCGTGCCATGCGTGCGCACTGGGTGCACACATGTGGTGAAAAGTGGGTGTGAATTGGCACCACATTCTTGGAAACACACTATGGGCCCGCTTCATGGAAAAGTGCACATTGAACCCGCAAAGTCCTTACTCTGAGAACGGCTTTGCGCGTACCTGCGCGCAGAAAAATGTTTGCATTCTCCGCGTTTTCATGGAATGTTTCCCGCTAAGTAAACCTATGCACAAGTCACAGCCGGAACGCCCCAGACACCTTTGCAGGCACCTCGGCCACAAACTCATGCAGCCCGGTAATCTTGCGCAGGGTACCCTGCAACCAAACCAGCGACAGTGCATGGAGTCCCCCGTAACTATTTACGGCAACCCGCCAACATGCTTACCTTTTTCCGTAACTCAATTAAATCTCTGGTCAATCTGCGTGCGGATCCCTGTAAACCGCGGCTGCACCCCACTACTCTGCATACAAGCACCCCTAACTCCAATTGGCATGCCAACTGCCTGCACAGGGTGCTCGATTGCTCACAGAGGCATGCCAGACCTGCGCAAAGTCCCTGCAGGTTCCGGAAAAGTCCCGCAAAGTCGAGTCCATGAATCCACGAATGGGGTTTTGCGGGCAGAAGGTCCAGCCAAGTCCCGATTTTCCCCACATAAAATTCCATGAATCGGTCCCTACGCCTTTTAAGATTGAATTATTCTGATTTTCTTTTTTTTGCCAAGGAGCAGCCTGGTGGGTGCATGTTATGCATCGATCCTCCATGCAGCGGAGCACAACAGTTTGCATCACTGCAAAGGGGCCCTGATGCCAGCGCTGCCAGTACCTCCAGAAGTACTGAAATCATTGAGTTTCTAGTTGTAGTGAAGTGGTGGTGATTTGCTCAGGACGCTGTTGCAGAACGGGATAGAGCAGGCAAGAGAGCGTGCCATAGGACGGGGCCTGGGACAGAGACAGCCCAGCCTCCTTTGAAGCGGAAGGTGACATATAACTTTTCTTTAGCTGCAGGGGGAATGATGGGACCTAGAAAAATGGGGCACACAAAAAAGCAGGAGTTTTTTTGAATACCTGGTTTGACAGTAGCAGCGGCGAGGGGAAGCACAAGGCCAAGGATTCATGAAGGAAGACGTCACTGAAAATGGCCCTCCATGAAGGACATTCTGTAGTGCCTTGCTACCTACACACCACGCTACTTGCAGCGCTAGTAAGAACGTTGAAAAGCAGTAGAAATAATTATTAACAACAACAGTAATAATGTCTAACAGCGCTCTCTGCTGAGGTAGAGCTGCTACCCACACATGCAACTGCTAGTAACGCAATGGCACTCCTTTCATCAGCCCTTGGAAGGATGAAAGGCGCGGTGACTTAGAAGTTCCACCCATATCCCTGCACCTGATCGAAGAATCCACGGATCTATATGCAGGCAGATTTACACCCAAATGAATCGAGGGTGGGGGCTGTAGGGGTGTGTGTGCGCGGGCACTCTTCCCATTGGACGAATCAGTGTCGCTCATTTTATCAACCCAGACAGCATGAAAGGTTGAGCTGACCCTGGCTGAATTCAGACCTCAAAAGTGTAGGAATTGGGCAGGATTTCCGGAGATCTGGGATGCAGTAAAAATTATCTCCTCGGAGTCCCACACTATGGGGTAAACCAAAATACAACGTGCGGCGGATTCCATACAACACTGCACCCACAGTCAGGTGAGCCGACTTATGAATTTCCAGGGGGTGGGGACGGCCCAAATACAGGAAGTGACATCACTGCCAGTTATATGACCGCAAATTTGCATGTAGTCACCAACTTGGTGCAACGGCGCGTGGGGGGTGGATGCGCGCGCAGAACAGTGGAAATATTGGCTAGCATGTACTGCATATATTAAAATCAAGTAAGAAGGAGATTTAAGCCTTCGAGTTGCATTCCAGTGCGCCATCACTGCCCCTACTCCACCCCTCTATAATCATCCAGGTTGTAGTAGCTCTCCCTCAAAAGGCAGAGCAACACAACTAGGGTGGGACAATGAAATGCTTGCTAAACAGAAGGTACAGCTACAAGGTTGAGTACCACCACCACCACCAAAAAAAAGTTCCCAATTCAAGGGAAACGAGAAGTAAAGAAGTTTCCCGATTAAAAACTACCAAGCAAGACACGTGTGTGGTGCCATAGTTCAGTAAAACATCAACAATTCAAACTTACAATAGTGCTGCTGTAGATTGGCCAGCCAGGAGAACAGGTGAACTGTTTTCATTGCAGCACCTTCCCAGGCTAAATGCATTTTTACGGACAACAGTTCGTTGAATAAATTCATCTGCAATGGCGTCAACATCCAGATGTGCAGCTTCATCTTTGTGTCCATGTAGCAATGCAACAGCATTTAATCGAGCTTGGCCCATTGTAGCTCTCAGGTAGGTTTCGCCACATTGCAAATCTGTGATAGTTAAAGCAAGATGGGTGCACAGGGATGTAGAAGTGCACCCAACACAAAACAATTGAGGTGCACAGGGATGTTGAAGTGCACCAACACAAAACAATTGGGGGTGCACTGGGATGTAGAAGTGCACCCAACACAAAACAATTGGGGTGCACAGGGATGTTGAAGTGCACCCAACACAAAACAATTGGGGTGCACAGGGATGTAGAAGTGCACCCGACACAAAACATTATGCAACATTTAAAAAAACACACAGTATAAGTTACGCACTCTGATCTTCCCAATTAATTGGAAATGATCGATAAACCAGTTCACAGCCAACAACAACTGCCAGCCTAAAGGGGTTGGGTGGGTGGATGGTCTAACTTTGTCCCGAAGGCGCGTGACAGCGGCGGGAAAGAGGAATATACCTGGGCTCGCTCCAATGTTGGTTGTCCTTAATCTATGTATGTCCACCCATGATCCTCCTGCAGGTAAATAAATAAATAAATAAATAAATAAATAGATTGATTTAGGTGCAAGGGGCTTCCTGCCTGGCTCTCCAGGACAGTTTGATTCCTGGGAGCCGTGATTACAGCTCCATTGCCAGAAGGGAGCTGCCCAGCAGAACATAAGGAATGGTCTATGGGTCGTGGGCCAAGGTAACCTTCAGTGACATTTTCATAGGCAATTCTTCAGGAACGTGGAAGCCAAGTCCCCACCCTAGCTCACGGTGTTGCGTTGCGTCATCTGTGAAGGAAAGGGTCAAATGTATAGTTTGAAAATGTGCAAAGCTGCCTACTTGTTTGACAAGCAACAAATCTTTTTTGCAAAGCTGTACGTTTTTCCCACATAATGCGAAACATGTTGCCTAGCTGTCCCAGATAACCAAAAAGCAAGCAATCATGATTGATAATGCAATGTCTGGGGAGGATAGCTCAGGGGCAACATGCTCGCCTTGTAAGCCAGACGACACAGAGCAACACAGGTTCGATCCCCGGGTCGCGCTTAGAAACCTCTGGGTATAAAGTGAGTTATAAATAACCCATCATATCATAACGAACTCCCAGCAGACTGCTGTCTTCTTAGGTTGCCCCAGTGTTGCATGTGGACAGGACATCCTGAGCTCCCACCTTTTCTTGCACCCCTCACTTGCAGCTCTGCATGTATGTGTACGAGAATGCACGCCATGAAGGATAGCTGCATGAGACCTCTAGGCGCTCTGCAGGGACTGTCACTTATCACTGTAAGACACTGCTGCACACGCCATCTCATGCAAATACCATAGACAGGATGTTCTGAAGGTACTATTACATGGCTAAACAGTGTAAGTAACACCTATCCCCCAATCAGCTCGTAGGACATCACAGCATAATTGCACCCCTAAAGGTTCTGCCATTATAACCCAGTAGTGGAACCTCCTGTTCTTCTCCGTGGGTCACAGGGAGGGGGTCGAGTACAGGGCAGCTTGTAGTGAGAAAGGCTTTTACAGCAGCAGCTTCCGGTTCGCCCCTAAGCCCTCCCCTCCAGGACCATACACCAATATGAGTCCCAGAGGGGAGGGCTTAATCGGACATTCTCGCGCTTTTACCCGGCCGGAGAGAAGTGATGCAGTATCGATGGAAAGGGCCATCGATACTGCATCACTTCTCTCCGGCCCGGGGGGGGGGGACTCAGCCCCAACTTGATTTTGCTGGGGGGGTGGGGCACGGGCCCCGGAACACCCCCATACTCGGTGCCCCTGCCCTCAGTGATCAAAAGTGGGGTGCATGGGAGAGTGAAGCCAGTGGCTACCTTGAGCGCTGGACCAGACTTTAGAAGCATGCACAGATTAACTTCCGGGATGACACTGGAAGTGCTCTGCTCTTGTTTGTCTTTTTGGTGTGTTTTTGCCTTTCAAGCACAAAAACAGGGAGGCACGTGGTCTCGCACTAGAGTATGTCAACTATCTGCTTTTCGCTGCTTAAAATAGGAAGGGATTGGCGGCAGACACAGCACAGAATGAGTAATTGGAAGTGACTATTGTCTGAGGCACAGCCCTTAAGTTAAGTATACGTTATGATATGATAGTTTATTTATATAGCGCCTATACACAATGTGTTTCAAAGCGCTTCAAGGCAAGGGAGGGAACAAGGGAAAATACAATGACATTATTACAGGCCATGAACAGTAAGGACGTGAAATTAACTATCGTACTCGGCCTGACGACAATTCAGATAGTGCAAGAGCTAAAACATAGATGAGGAAAGGAGGGGGAGAGTGGGAAGGAAATGGAAACAGACAGGTGACTACCGTACTAGGCCTGATGACATTTCTGGTAGAGCAGGAGAAAAACAAGAGGTGAGGGAGAGGGGTGCAGAAAGATAGGGGAGGAACAAAACAAGTGACTATCATACTAGGCCTGACGACATTTCAGATAGTGCTGCAGGGGGGGTGGGGAGGAAAAAACAGTAAGGGGAGGGGGGAGGAGACAGACGAGGTTGCTATCATACTAGGTCCAGGGACAATTCTGATAGAGTAAGTGCATAGAAGAAGGTAAGGGGAGGATACAGGAAAATGGAGAAGGGAAAGGAGGAAAGAACAGAGAGTTAGCAGTCAAAAGAGTGGAGAAGCAAGAGGGGAGAGTGAATACAATTGCAGAAGTCAGTAGTAACACATAATGTTGCAAGCCAGGATGCAAGATGAAGATGGGAACACCATGATTCAGGGCCACCATGAGCCCAAGATGCAAAGGAAATCCAGCATGAGAGTTGAGAAAGGGTGTCGCACCGTGAATCAGTGAAGTCCGTAAAAGTCAAATCCAGCAAAGGCCACAAGACAGTGATGGTGAAACCAGAATCTATCTGGACACACTCCTCCAGAAGTAGACTGGAGGTGGGTGAGGGGAAAGCAAGGTAGAAGAATCAAGCAAAACAGGCAACACCTGTATGCGTGAATGGTGGGGGCACAAGGGAACATCTGGGGGGGACCAGCGGGGGTGTTTAGATATGGGAGAGGTGCATTACAAGTACCAGTGGAGTAGGAACTGCACGCAGGTGACCATATCACACATTGTCTTTCAATGTGTGCCTTTAAGTCTTACTAGTGCATTTGTCAAAGCGTGAGGTTTTTTTCGGTTTAAATTACTTGTTGGTAATTGTATTGTTCTTCAATGGTTCGATTAGTTACTACAACAACTCTCACAGTGTCAGGCAGAATCGTTGTGTTCTTTTCAGGTCATTTCTGTAGGACACTATTTTAACCAGGCCTTTTTCCCTTTTGACAAGCCTATTGCTTGATCCGCACGGGAGGTGGGTTTCCAGGGTGATTTCTCCCATTTCCGGCACTGGACAATGACCTGTAGTTCACAAGCACACATGAGCACCAGGCAGACAAGCATGAAAGGGCTTCTGGGGGATGGGGGTTGGTATTAAGCAGAGTGTCAGCTGTGGTCCCAGGGATAGAATAATAGTTGCCAGTGGGCACTGCTACTGATGGAAGAGAGAAGTTGAGGGGGAGGAGTGGAAGAGGGAGTGGTCATGTCATCGGAGAGTTTGGGGCGATGGTGGCCGGAAGTGCTGTGGGTATGGGGGGGCGTTGGCAGGCTGGAGGCCTCAAGGAAAGTGCTGGACGGTAGGGTGGTGGCCTAGAGATTGGAGACGTGCAAAGAGCTGCCTAACATATTGTCGAGGATCATGTGGACACGCCATCCCCAGCTCCCGCCCCCTCACCTCTGTCACACTCGAATAGCAGGAAAAGAGCTCTATGTTGGACCCCAGGTATCGTCCCAATATCACATCGAATGTATGGGAGACGATATGCACTCAGACAACCGTACCGAATGTACCCTCACACTGAGAGGGTGGAAGTATGTCGGCGCGCACCAGTGGACATCATCAGTGAAATCTGAAGAGGGCAGAGTCACGCTGTGAAGGGAAGATGCACTGAAACTATATGCCAATACTAAGAAAGATGTAACTGAAGTAACAAGAGAAACATGTAATCAAATACGAAGAAATCATATATACAAAGCAGATAAAGTTGCTGCTTTGACTGTCCTCCTGGGGGGGGGGGGTACAGCAAACAAGGAGGATGAGCGATGGCAAGTCCACCCCATCATAAGCACTCCCGAGGTCTGCGGCCGGATGTGTCTGACCCGGGGGATGCCTAGTAGGTGGGGTTTATGTGGACCCATGGGTTGGCCAGAGGGGCAGCCCGCTATGTGGGCTGCCCCTCTAGCGCCCCTGCGAGAGCCGCGCCAGCCTCTCACGATGAGTCTGGTCCTTCTTATTCCATCTCATGCTGGCTTTAGAGCCTTTCTTTGCCTTTGTTATTTGAATGCAGAGCTGGACTCTGTTCCTTTCTCGTTTAACATTTGCTGCAAAGCCTGATCTATTTGATTCTCTCATATGTTACTAGGATGGCAGAGCATGAGTCCTCTGCCCTGTTATATTATTCAAAGAGCCCCTCTGGCCTTTCTTTGCCCCTCTCTTGTCTCACTGCTTGCTTGCTTAATACATACCTCCTTGCTTGAACACTCAACATATTCTCCCTATCACAGCAAAGACAGCTGCAGTCTGTCATAACTTCTATTTGTTCTGTGTCTTGAATTGGCCTCTTATTTCCGCTTTTCTGTCTGCAGGGGAAAGGCATTTGCCAGTCACTGCCATGATGGTTCTACCTGGCCATAAGAGGGCAACAGCTAGCCAACATTGGAAGAACATGGGCATATTATGCCAGAGGCTGGCAACTGCCTTCCTAATGCCTACACAAGAGACAACTCTTGCCTTTGTTTCTAACAGTAATTCAGTGGATGAAGGAACGTGCAAACACACATATTGCTTATAAATGACGGGGATGATGTCACACTTGGTTAAGGCATTTTGATCATGCCAGGAGCTAATTTCCAGCTGTAACTAAGCGATTACCTTTTAGACTTCTGGCTTTAAATAACGTTAGTATCACCTTGAAAGCACAGAGGTTGCTCAACAGGGTTCCTGGAGCACGAGGGGTACCCTAATCGTGGGCTTGGATGATTGGAGGGCATTCTTGCCCTGGTATGGAGCCTGGCCCCTACACCCATGATGGGTGGAGGGGCCTATTACTCTTGGTTGTACGTACCTTTTGAGGGTGGGCAGACATTGCCTCCTGCTTTAGCCCACTAACACCTCTGCTTTGCAACTTTATCACACATACCTGTCAGGTGGCATGTAACTCAATGCTACTAATGTTATCATCCTCAGAAGTCTGGAATCCTTTGCCACATCAACTAGAGTACAGGCTTGCTACCCGAGACTTACCCATGTCTGAGTCAGCATCTGTCGCCCTGTGGGGAAGACACACACAGAAAGAGTAGGACACAGTGCCCTTGTGGGTTTTTCACACTTCTTCCTCAGGGTGGGCACAATTCACTCGGCACAGAAAGTGGCACATGCTGGGCAACATTCTCCCACTTTGACAATTTCACCCAAAGAGCGAAATTGGCCATTTGAAATACCTCTAGCAACAATTAAGGGCATTTACCAACGCACTCAAGAAGCACAGGACACCCTCTTAGCAGCGACATGCCATGCTCACTCATTCTGATCACAAATTGACATTTATCTGGGGTCATGTTAAATGTATTTATTTATTACATGTGTAGCATCACGCAAAACCCCCAAGCATCAAGACGCAAAGTAAACTGCATGGAGTGGACCACTTCCATTGGTGCACGTTTTTACTTTTCTGCCACAAAATTGAAGATTTTAGCGTAAAAGGCAGGTGAAATCACATTGCTTTTCCACTTTGGAAGAGTGTAAATACCTCGCACATTTAGCGATTGCTGGCAGAATTGACAGTGGCTTCCTCTGGACTCCGCCCGCTTTTACCAGGTTTCATTTCCAAGCAGATCCCAGAGGAATCCCTTTCCTTATTTCCAGCAAAAGAATCCATGCTGGCAGTAAGGCTGCATTTGTCTGGTGGAGCGGGAAATACAGGGGGTCCTGGTATGTCCACTCGGCTCCCGAACTCCACCCAGAAAATGCACGAAAATCTGGCTAATTAGAAAAAGTGACAGTAATAGAGTTTTCCACCACTTTTTCTGAACTAATTGACCTGGAAAATGCTGTGTTGCATCGGAAGCTGAATGCATTCACTCTGCCTATTATCCCACCGGAAGATTAAGCCAAGAAGGGAACACAGGCGTTATATATTCCTGTGCACAATCTGCATTTGGAGCATTAACTAACTGAGCTACCTTACACATGATATCTCGTCTGGGGCTTTATCGTCTTAACCCCTTAACTGCCATGGGTATTTCCCCCCAGTGCCAAGGCCTTTTTTGGTGATTTCGGTATGTCGCCATTCAATCCCTTGTAACTTCTTTGTTACATGAGATATCTCAGCCAAAGTTGGCCCCTTTTTTCCCACATGCAGGCGGTCATAACGCCACCCAGGAATCCTAGTTTTCTGTAGGGGGGTGAGAGAAAATAACCAAAAAGGAGAACATTTGGGTTTTTTTCAGAAAATGCCAATATAATGTTGTACAAAGAAGCCTGTGGCGTTTTCCTTGTAAGACCTAGGAACAAATGGTTTGCTGTGCTGGATTCGCCATTTTCCAGGCTTTCAAGAACAGATTGAGTGGAAACCAAAGTAACATATTTTGATAAGCTAATCAGCCATTTTGTTAGAGGTAGGCAATTTTGGCATTTTTTTGTCCAATAGGAAATGCGTGGACGGAATGGAAGAAAAAGGTAGGAAAGCTGAATGGGAACATTTCTGAAAAGAAGACAATAATCCAAGTTTAGGAAGGGGTGATTTGCGCAGGTCAGGCAACAACTATGTAGGGAACGATTCCATAGTTTGGGGGGAAATCGAGAAAATAACAGAAAAAAAGCCACAATTTCTGCACATTTCACTCTGGTCACCCACCAAAACACGCAGCCAACAACACATGGCCTACCTTCCCGTGTTCCCACAGGTTTCCCGACAATAACGGTACCTCACATGTGTGGGTGCACCTACCTGGGTGCAAAGGGAAAAGCCTAAAACACTGGTAACCCCAAGTGTTTTCACACAGCAGATTTTCAGGAATTTTGCTCATGTGGACAACCTACAGATTTGGGCTTAGGGTGTCGAAGCCACGAAGGAAAACAGGGAACCTCATGCATTTCCGAAAAGAAGACACCTGTGGGAATCCACAGAGGTCTGACTTGCGTGAATCGCCCCATGATTTATGACCTACAGTCCCTGACAAAGTCTGAAATTTGGTGGAAAATACACAATTTTCACTTTGTCTGGGCTTGCGGGTAATACTTTCTGGGGCGATTTGCACAAGTCAGACCTCTGTGGTTTTTCCACGGGTGTCTTCTTTTCGGAAATGCATGGGGTACTCTGTTTTCCTTCGTGGCTTCGACACCCTAGGCCCAAATCTGTAGGTTGTCTCCCCAAACCCTTTGGGGGTTACCAGTGGTTTAGCATTTTCCCTTTGCGCCCAGGTAGGTGCACCCACACATGTGAGGTACCCTTTACATCAGGACAACTGTGGGAACACGGGAAGGTAGGACATGTGGAGTTGGCGACTTGTTTCGGTGGGTTGCAAGAGGGAGATGTCTGAAAATAGTAGTTTTTTCACTAAATTTCAGACTTTGCCAGGGATTGTCGGTAATACATTCTGGGGCGATTCGCGCAAGTCAGACCTCTGTGGATTCCCATGGGTGTCCTCTTTTTGGAAATGCATGGGGTTCCCTGTTTTCCTTGGTGGCTTCGACACCCTAGGCCAGTGGTCTTCAAACTTTTTTGGCCTGGGCCCCCCCTGTGCAAAGTTTGGGCAGGCCAGGCCCCCCCCCAAAAATGTAAAATGGACAGTATGTACAAATTGCTGTGAAATATTGCGTGCCGTCACTGCACCCTACTCCCAGTATAGTCCCTGGGCTCCCCCAAATGCTCCCATCACGGTCGCTGGGCTCCCTCATCCCACTCCTACCCAGTCCCTGGGCTCTTCCCACCCTGCTACCACCACTATCCCAGTGCTCCTGCCCATCCTGCTCCCACCACAGTCCCTGAGCTCCCCCCACCCACATTCCCAACACAGTCTGAGGGCCAGTGGGATCTGGGGTTTTTTTAAGTGGAGGGCCATAAATATTTCCCATACAAATGCCATAGCTACCGAGCACAGCGAGGGAGTCCGAACCAATCAAGGGAGGTTCGGGGGGTTTCCCCCCGTGAATTTTTTATAAATAATGGGTTAAAATGTTGCATTTTAGAGCATAGTTTAAAAGAAATGGATAAAAAGCCAAACGGTTTGCAATTGGCGCTGGGGGGCCAAGGGGGAAAGCATGGTATTTTTGACTGGACATCTATGATAGATATCCAGTAAAATAAATACCATCCCTGTCCCCTGGGCTCCACAGCGCCTCAGAAGGAGAGCTGAGTTTGGCAGGTGTGTAGGGGGATTGTGCATCAAAGGCATTTTTTAAATGCCTTTGTTGTACAACCCTCCTTCCCCACTCTACCCCCAATCCCCAAAATCAGCTCTACGGACCAAAACAAACACACACAGTTCAGCCCGCCCAGGAGCACTCCCTCAGCTGGAAAAAGCAGCTGAGGGAGTGCTCAGTGTTTCACTGGGCTGGCTCCTCGGATCCTCCATAATGGGTGAGGCGGCCACTGGGTGGATACCCCCTCTGCCATTATGGATGAGCTGCTAGGCTCAGACTGGCCTATAGGGCAATAGGAAAATGCCGTACTAAAAATGCAAAATGCTAGTGAGGCCAATCAAAATGGCCCACTTTTTTGGCCAATGTGGGCCAGTTTGATGAGTTACTTTACTATGCAGCTAGTAGTTTTGACCATTGTTGCAGAATAAATATTCTTTAAATATCACCATTTGCTTACATTTTGACACAAAACACCCCCTTGGGTACTATTCAAATGGTCTGTGACAAAAGGAAAGAATATCCATTTGCAATTGTGGCCCACTTTTTCATTGGTGTCTGAGTCAGTTTTATGGTCCAGTCCGACCATGTGAACCACCCTGGCCATTTCCTCCAACCAAAAAAAAAAGAAAAAAAAATGTTTTTTTTTTACATTTCATGCTGCTGGGCTCTCGCGCCCCCCCTGGGAGCAAAATCTGCTCTGCCGAAAGGCTTGGGGTTACCAGTGGGTTAGCCTTTTCCCTTTGCGCCCAGGTAGGTACACCCACACATGTGAAGTACCATTTTCGTCGGGACACCTGTGGGAATGCAGGATGGTAGGACAGGTGTTGTTGGCGGTGTGGTTCAGTGGGTGGCCAGAGTGAAATGTCTGGAAATTGTGTTTTTTTTCCACCAAATTTCAGAGACATTTCTCTCTGCCCACCCACCGATGAAAACGGTGCCTCACATGTGTGGATGCACCTACCTCGGCACAAAATGAAAAGGATAACCCTCGGTAACCCCAAGCCTTTCGGCACAGCCCATTATGTTCATGGGGACAACCTACAGATGTGGGCCTAGGGTGTCGAAGCCACCAAGGAAAACAGGGAACCCCATGCATTTCCCAAAAGGAGACAGCCGTGGGCACCCCCTTAACATCCATGGTGGTTTAGTGACCCCCCCCTGCCCCACCCAAAACATGTTATCATTTTATTTGTTTTTGTTTTTGTTTTGCCTCTTTCCTAGGGGCAGATTGTGCTAGCAATCTGCCCCCAGAGAGGGCTACATGAGATGCCCCCATCCATTTGGGATGGGGGGAGAGGGCCACCCCCTTTCCACTAAAAACATCTATGGTGGTTCAGTGGCCCCCCTACACCCACCCAAAACAAGTTATCATTTGCTTTATTTTTGTTTCCATGGGGCAGATGGGCACGTGTGTGTGGTCATCTGCCCCAGGGGGGGAACATACTGGCCCAGGCTTGGGGGGTGGCTCTGCCAATATTTGCAGTGGCCTCTCCCCTCACCCCAAATGGATGGGGGCATCTCATGTACCCCTTCCTAGGGGCAGAAATCTGCCACCAGGGAAGGCTACATGAGGTGCCCCCATTCACTTAGGGTGGGGGGAGAGGGCCACCCACCCTTTCAAACACACAAAATCCTGGTGGTCTGGTGGACCCTCCACCCCCACCCGAAACAAGTTATAATATTTATATATTTGTTTTGTCCTTCCCTAGGGGCAGATGGGCACATGTGTGGGACCATCTGCCCCCAGGGGGGTGGAACAACATACTGCCCCAGGCTTGAGGAGTGGGGTGGCTCTGCCAATATTTGCAGTGGCCTCTCCCCTCACCTCAAACGGATGGGGGCATCTCATGTACCCCTTCCTAGGGGCAGAAATATGCCACCAGGGAGGGCTACATAGGGTGCCCCCATCCACTTAGGGTGGGGGGAGGGCCACCCCCCTTTCAAACACAAAACATCCTGGTGGTCTAGTGGCCCCCCTGCCCCACCCAAAACAAGTTATAATATATATATATATTTGTTTTGCCCTTCCCTAGGGGCAGATGGGCACATGTGTGTGGCCATCTTCCCCCGGGGGGTCAAAACGTACTGCCCAGGCTTGGGAGTGGTGGCTCTGCCAATATTTGCAGTGGCCTCTCCACCCCACCCTAAATGGATGGAGTGCATCTCATGTACCCCTTCCTAGGGGCAGAAATCTCACCCAACCACTTAGGGAGGGGGGAGAGGGCCAACCCCATTGCAAAAATCCCAGGTGGCTAGTGGTCCCACCCACACCCCCCCACCCAAAACTATGTTTAAATGTTTACATTTTTTTTGTTTGCCCCCTTCCCTGGGGGCAGATGATCACCCATCCGTCCCCAGAGTATTGCCCCCATGCTTTAGGGGCCAGGGGGGAGAGGGCATCTTACATAGTAAGCAGTCCCCCACCTCAAAAACAGATCCCTGCACGACACACCAAACACAGTCTGGGGGGGATAAATGATATTACATCCCCCCCACTTAAAATTGTGGGGGGGATTTGTCCCCCCTGTCCCCTTCATGTCCTACGCCCATGAATGACACTCAGCACAATTGAATCAAATTGCAGGAAATAAAAGGTCGAGAAGGATGAATTTGCGGTCTCCTCACACGTGATTCAGAAGTCGAAAACAAGGGCTATTCATTCAACTCTAGACGAAGATAATCGTGTGCCTAAACTCCCTTAAAATTCCCAGAATAAACGACAGACTGCTAGGTCAGATGCAAAGGGGAAGCTTTGGCTTAGGGCCGGACCGATGAGAGATGATGGACTAATTGGGAAAGTGGGGAGTAGTCTGACGTTGCTCTCGGCGCCGGTGGTTAATTTTGCCAACAAGCCACAAGTCTAAGTTTGGGTGAGGATGTCAACCAAGCAGAGGGTCTATGTAGCAACGTGCTATACAATGTTGCAAGGGCCAACCCACAGCCATTTTTCTTCTATAATCAGCATTATACGTATTTAGAGGTAGTTTGAGGAGTGCCTAACAGATAAGAGGCAGCTAATGGTGTCACTAACATTTATATATTCTCCTTCAACCAATCACTCCCTTCAATGGGCTTGAGTTTGCTGCATAGGATGACAGAGTTGACGTACACTGAGGTATAAAACCTTTGCCTGATGAAGTTTGCGTGTGAGTGTGTGGCGTACAGCCCGTTGTTCGCCAGATTGCCCAACTTTACTTTATGCTAATCATGAACTAGTGCTCTGCCATATTCTTTGAGGCTGTACAGTTATTTGGGTCTGAGATCTTGATTAGTTATTCCATCTAGCACACGAGATGCTTCAAGGTACTAGAGCGCAATATTTCTACAGTGATTTAGATATTTAGCAAATGGGGTTATTATGCGTTGGTGCACTTTTCATGTATTCCCTATATTCACTCCTTGAACACATTTCTACTAAGCAGACCTGAGAAACTATGCGGTCAAGTCCTTTAGATGTGGACTGGTCCCAAATCCCAGCTTCACCACTTCACTCAAGTGCGTGATCCTAGGCAAATGCTTCTGTGTTTTATCCACAGGTGTTCTAATGGAAACTATAACCCTGTTTATTCAACAAATAGTTGATACAATGATTAGGCTGATTTTGCATGTTTAAACTATAAACACAGCAGCCTCGATGGTTATCAGCAGCTCTGCTGATGCAGAGTTGCAAATGGTGTCTTTTTCTCCTTTGGTTTGATGGCCAGTTAAAAGTATTTGGCCTGAGTGGATACATATAGACAGTGCATTAAGTGGGCTGGGCCCAGCCGTGGCCGGACCCTGCCAGTCTCCAAAAAGTGGGGCTGAGCCAGCGCCCTGCCGGGGCCCCGGGTCCCACCACAATATTGGGGGGAGACATTATCCCACCATGGCCGCATCTGCGACGGGAGATGCGCCCGCCATTAAGTCAGGCAAGCTGACAGATGTGCCAGCCACAGCGACAACGCTGTGGCTGGCTGGCACTTCTGTCAGTCACTGTTAATTCCTCTGGTGAACCGTCGCGCGAGGGATCACCAGAGGAAGTTACTGTCCCTTTGTTTCCCCACCTCCTCCCCAGGTCGCCGAGGTGTCTTTAACCCTCGGCGAACGTGGGGATTCCTAGACATATTTCGAGGTTTATAAAAGATGGCTTGAAAAGTGCACAATTCAAGCCATCTTTTATAAAGCTTTGCTGATGGACAAAGACGCCTCAGGCTTTGTCCGTCGTCAAATCTTAATAAAAGATGCATTGAATTGTGTACTTTTCAAGCCATCTTTTATAAACATAGAAATGTTTAAAAAAGACGGCTTGTAAAGAACGCAAATCTTTGTATGCACACAAATATATACATCTTATATATTACTGTGCGTACCTTACTATATAGTTTGTGTACCTTTCAAGCACTCTTGAAGTAAACCAACCATAGTAAGGCACGCTAATACATATATAAATGTAAATATTTACATATTTATGTGCGTACCGTACTATGGTTTGTGGACTTTGCAAGCCATCTTTTATAAACATATGTAACATATTTATATATTTATAAAAGATGCGTTGCATAGTACACAAACCATAGTAAGGTACGCGCACAAATATGTAAATGCTTTCATGCGCTTGTATATTTGCGTATTCGAACCTTTGACTGTATTATAATTGTGCAACCATGTAACTGTGTAACCTTAAACTGAAAATATTCATGTACCCTGCACTGTGATACCCTGGAGTCTGGCGGACATTACAAATAAATAAACAAAACAAACAAACAAACCGTAATATGGTTTGTGTACTTGTTTAGGCCACGCCCATCCCAGACGCCACGTCCCCAAATGAGAACCCCCCTCGATTTCTTGCCCCACTTAAAGCCCTGCATATGGAATATACACTGGCAGGCATGCACACACTTCTTCACCCTGTGGTGAAACAATGGCAGAGTTGTGATACCTCTGGGTGGTGTAATAGTAACACCTTAAGGCTCCTGGTGTTGAAATGGCGGCGGGTCTGGCGGCAGGTGCCAGGGCACGGTGTGGACTTGGCTGTGTGGTGGCTGGCGAGGTTTGCTGGTTGGCGAGTGGGGGTGATTCGTGGCCTGGATGGGTTCCTGCTTGGGAGGGAGGTGACGGGATATTGGAAGAGGGGGTGGGTGGGTTGCCTTCTGGTGTGAGACCCTTGCTTGTAGGGGGTAGGGCAATTAAAACCGTAATTATTTTTCATAACATTTTCAGAATTTTGAGGTTTGGCTCGAACCCCCAACCTCTCAGGTACAAGTCAGAACACCTGCTGACTGTTACACAGAGACTGGCTTGGACATTGATGTACAGCGAGCCATGTAATATCAATTAGATCGAAGGCTCGTTTTTAATTAACATGCCACGATTGACAGACAAAACTGCAGAAATGAGATTATATACAGTTTATAGAAAAGAGAAGTGCTGGAAATATGTTTGGGGGGTGGTTGTGGGGGCGTGTTAGGGGAGGGGTGGTAATTGGTGTGCTGCGGTGGGGTAGTCCCTTTTTTATGTTGTTGCCTGTCCCGGTTTTTTGTTTTGAAAATCTGGTCACCCTACCCTGAGCAATCTAATCAGCAAGTCCTTGGAGAGAACTGAACAGCTGTAATTGGCCCGCCTTCTATTTGATAGCTGAGTGGGCTGTGCGCCTGTGACAGACCTATGAGTAACCTTCTGCTGACCCCTTTCCGTCCTGGTGTGTCAGGCCCAGGCTTTCACACTCTGAGATCAATACAATGAAAAGGAAGCAGCTGGCGATTGAAACCTCTGCAAAGAGCGCCTAGACGCGGCCCATTCTAGGAGCCAGCAATGCACACGGACACCATCACTCTTCAGAAGAACGGGGGGCGCGCTAACATTGAACAGAAAATAATAAACAATAAAAGCAGCTGAAACAGCCCGTTCCCTTAAAAGGTATGTCCGCGGACCCACACCCCCCCTCTCCCGCCCTCCCACACAGAAGAGACCCCTCCCGGACAATGCCCTCAGTGTGAGGCGGCACACATGCCATGACAATGCGTGCCTCCACATACCAGGCCCGCCCACACCACTGTTGCCCTGCTGCTATTTTTAACCCATGCCCCCCAACCCCCAACTTCGAGATATCTGGGTTTTCTCTGGCCACGCTGCTGTCACCAACTGTTGGGGGCGCTCCGTTTAGAAAACGGGGAGCAGGGAATGTGTTAGGGTGGGGGATGGAGAAGGGGCCGTTGGCTGCAGGGGCTCTGTAGAAACCCCCAGCCCCCACGCGGATCCCTTCTCAGGGTAAGGGCTGCCACTTTGGATTACTGCTGTGAGGGGTTGTGAAAGAATCGAACAGGCAAAGCCGCGCTAGGGGGTGGTCTGTGGTTGCACAAATATTGGATGAATTAATGAGAACCCTGTCAGCATTCATAGCTATGAGGGTGCTGCCAAGTTAGGACATACTGGTGACCATCATAGCACTACATTATTGGACTTCTCTTTTGCGACACTGGCTCTAAATCATTCTTATTATTATTTATACTAATAACTGCTGTTGGAATTCATATATGAATATCTATACATACATGCAGTTGAGTAATCATACTTGCATATGCGAATGTCCTATGTCAAGAGCTTTGCTGAAAGGTCTTTTTAAATAACAGATAACAATACTACTACTCCTACTCCTACTACTACTAATAATAAATAACAATTATTGCAGGGTAAATACCTTCCTCGCGCTCATTAAGTTAAGCACTTCGATTGTGTGTCTGTGTTCTCACCTTTTCATCCTTCCGAGGTTGGTAAAATGAGTACCAATTTCCATTGTGTAACAATAACATTCATTATAATAATTAAGTAATGCCGCATTCTGAAGACTCGCACCAGGTGGTTATGACGCATGGCCTGTGGTAATCGTGAGGGCCTTTAATGAAGGCAAAAGGACATTACCACCTGATAATGCCCCATGGAGTGGGGCATTATGGCTATTGGAAGCTTCCATCCAAGTAAGGTACATAGGAGACACACTGGGAGGGAAGAGAAGGCTGAGGGCAGCCATTGGTGCCCTCTGCCAGCGCATTGTCTGCAGTAGAACTGAACACTTCCGAATGTTTTAATATAAAATATGGCCTGACGCGGGCAGAGCCTGTTGGCTAATGGCGCTGCCATGGCCCTGACTAAGGGCCCTCGCTTTGCCCCGGCCATTAACACCATACCCATGATAAGGAATGTGACACAAAAAAAGATAGACAGGGTAGATGGGAAAAATAAGTCCTCATTAGGAAATAACAATGCCCATTTGTATGAAATTGGATGGGCGGGGGAGATACTGAAAAACCGGCAGAGCTTAATGAGCATGGGGTAAGGGAATGGCGCTGGTTACCCTAAAGGAATCAGTCACCCAACTGAAGGAGTTAAAACATCAGCTTTAGTCTAGAGAATTGCTTCTGCTGCTTGCCTTGGACATCAAGGAGCCATGACCATGTCATGAGCAATCAAGTCCTCTGCAAGGTCTTACTCACACACTCACTAATCCTTCTGCAGGAAGTGTGCTTAATGTCTTCTGCCCCTATAATGGATGGGGTGCAAATATGGCTACAGCGAGCGATGAAGGGTAAACGCGGTCGCCCATCAGGGTATTTCTTTTAGCATTAGGGAAACCGACTTAAGTGACCACAATATGCGGATCTCCATGTTTAATTTCCCTAAACCAAAAAAGGGGACTACATGAATCAGCAAGGGCTGTATCAGAATTGTGAACACAATGGAAGGAGGTGGTCTTGTGGGGTTGTAACCAAACCAACGTAACTCAAGGGCCCACTGGGAAACCTGCACACAAGAGGGGAATCTGGAGAGGACCCTAGGTACTCCGGAAGGAAAGAATAAAGGGGGTGACGTGCTACACCCCCCAACCCAGAGATGTAAGGGGAGGCTGGAGTGCTCCCTCCCTGATGAAGGAAGAAAAGGGGTGCCATGTTACACCCCCGAATCTAAAGATGCAAGGAGAGGCTGGAGTGCTCCCTCCCTGATGAAGGAAGAAAAGGGGTGCCGTGTTGCACCCCCCGAACCCAAGGATGCAAGGGGAGGCTGTAGTGATCCCTCCCTGATGAAGGAAGAAGAGGGGTGCTGTGTTACACCCCCCCAACCCAGAGATGCAAGGGGAGACTGGAATGCCCACTTCCTAATGAAGGAAGAAGAGGGGTGCTGTGTTACACCCCCCAAACCCAAAGATGCAAGGGGAGGCTGGAGTGCTCCCCCCCTGATGAAGGAAGAAAAGGGGTGCTGTGTTACAGCCCCCGAACCCAAAGATGCAAGGGGAAGCTGGAGTGCTTCCTCCTTGATGAAGGAAGAAGAGGGGTGCTGTGTTACACCCCCAACCCAGAGATGCAAGGGGAGACTGGAGTGCCCATTTCCTAATGAAGGACATTGAGCCGAAAAGGGCTCCAACAGAAATAAAAAATATAAGAAAAAAAAGGGGAATTTGGATGAAACTCCACTCTGCCCTGCTCTTCCCTTCCAATGAAACATGGAAGAATGGGGAGGGGCATGTGGGGTGTAATCAAAGGGCACAAACCAATGGGACTGAAGGGCCACTGGGAAACTGATCTGCTAGCATTCAGAAACCTGCACGCTGAAAAATGGGGACTATTTAGGCAGACTATGGGGGTGTCTTTCTGCAGGGGAAATCCAGAGAAGGCTGAAAGAAAAACGTAATCTGAGTGCTGATTGCGAAAGCACGCCACATTGTGGGCTGAGAAATAAACGCAGCACTTATTTCACTGAAACTGTCTCCCATCAAAAGGGGGTACACTGTGACAATTCAAACCCACTTTCAAGCAGACAAACAGCAAGTAATTAAAAGTATATTTTGTTAATGACTGAAAGAAACAGCCCTGCGCTTTCAGTGCGGAAGCAAAGTGAACTCTGATCAGTAAAATACACCGTGTGTCAAGGAATAAAGGCTGGTGTTAGAAATGGCAATATGTGACTTCCTTTCCGTTTGAGTAGAGAGGTGACAAAGGGCTCATGTCCCCTGATATGGAGTTGGACTTTACCACATCTGCTTGGCCCCACTCAAGTTCATGGGAATATGCAAGTAAGAGGGTGGTCTTTTCAGAACCCCCTTCCTGAGATGCAATGCGGGAAACAGGGTGGTCTTGCAAGATAGCCGCATATTTCTGTTTCGCCTTCCATTCTCACCAAGAATTCAGGATTGAGATGTGAGAGAAGCCTTTTAGGTGAAGAGTCCTGCCCCACGCCGGTGCTGGAAGCGACAATGCATATGGGAGTGACACCTGCATAGGCAGAGAGGTCCACATTGCACAGCCCCTGAGCCCTGGCCCCACACAGAATGCCGGCCCCCATAAAGGGCTGCTCTGGACGCACCCCCAGTCTGGCCACCACGCGGCATGCAGTCCCCCTGTGGGAATAAAGGGCGGCTCTGGTCACCCCCACAGCCTGGCCCCCACACGGCATGCAGACCCCCTGTGGGAATAAAGGGCTGCTTTTGTCACACCCACAGTCTGGCCCCCACACGGCATGCAGACCCCCTGTGGGAATAAAGGGCTGCTCTGGTTGCACCCACAGTCTGGCCCCCACACGGCATGCAGGTCCCTTGTGGGAATAAAGGGCTGTTCTGGTCGCACCCACAGTCTGGCCCCCACACGGCATGCAGACCCCCTATGGGAATAAAGGGCTGCTCTGGTTGCACCCACAGTCTGGCCCCCACACGGCATGCAGGCCCCTTGTGGGAATAAATGGCTGTTCTGGTCGCACCCACAGTCTGGCCCCCACACGGCATGCAGACCCCCTGTGGGAATAAAGGGCTGCTCTGGTCGCACCCACATTCTGGCCACCAAACGGCATGCAGACCCCCTGTGGGAATAAAGGGCTGCTCTGGTCGCACCCACAGTCTGGCCCCCACACGGCATGCAGGCCCCTTGTGGGAATAAAGGGCTGCTCTGGTCGCACCCACAGTCTGGCCCCCACACGGCATGCAGACCCCCTGTGGGAATAAAAAGCTGCTCTGGTCGCACCCACAGTCTGGCCTTGGTGGCATGATGCTATGCACAGTCGCTTCGCACCAGGCTTCCCGCAGGTTTTGTGACTCACCTTATAATGTCAATAGTTCATGACTCACATGACATTCTGGACCCAGTGGCAAAGACCTTACAGCTGTTCCTCTTCTTCCCCCAGAAGCTGACTGTCTCCAGAGCCCTGGTTCTCTCGAAGCTGGACTACTGTAACAGCCTCTATCTAAATCTGCCTGCCTCTACTCTCTGCCCTCTGCAACTTATCCAGAACAGGACTGCGAGACTTGTCCTTGGCCTCAAGCCCAGGGACCGTATCTTTCCAGGACTGAAAGCGCTACACTGGCTCCCTGTGGCTGTGAGGATTAAGTTCAAAACCCTCTGCATTGTCCACAAGGCCTTCTGGGGCCAAAATACCTTCAACTCTCCTTTTCTAAATATCTTCCTTCTCGAGCACTTCGCTCTTCCACCACCAACTCCCTCAGGGTCAGCCGCTTCTCCAAGCAACGAGTTGGGGGGAGATCTCTCTCCGCAGCAGGGGCCTCCCTCTGGAACAGCCTTCCTGCCTCCCTGAAACTTGAGGAGAACCATCTCCGGTTTCAGAAGCACCTCAAAACCTTCCTATTTGCTTCTGCTTTCTCTCCCCCTCTCCCCTGCTAAACCACTGATACTGTACTGAATCAGCAACTGGGCCACTCACTAACCCTGGCCCTTGGCCCAGCCACTCTCCCCTGCACTGCCTTCCTTGCTACCCCTGCACTGCGGGACTGTCTCTGTATTCCTACAGCTCCCCCAGCACTTGTTCTGCACTTATCTTGCACTTGCCACTAGCCGGCCCTCTTTCATTACTAACCCTGTATTGCACTTTCCCCTCTCCCTTCCCCCTTGCACTTTTCCCGTCCCCCCCACCCATGCACTTGCGTGGTCTGAATGACACCTGGCCTAGTAGGATCGTTGTCTGTCTCCCCTTGTTCCCCCCTCCCTGCCTCGTCGCGCCTTGAAACACTTGTGTATAGGCGCGTTACAAATGCCATATCATATCATATCATAACACACCAGCCAGGGTCCGACTGGGCCATACAATTGTTTTGGGCACTAATGAAAAGGTGGCCCACACTTGCAAATGTCAATGTATTCCTTTTGTGACACTGTTTGCATAATAAGGGGTACGTTTATTGGTAATCTGTGATGCATTTTAAAAAATATTTATTCAATAACACTGGTCAAAACTACTAGCCACAGAGTGAAGTAACCAATCAAACCGGCCCACATTGGCCCAAGAAGTGGCCCACTTTGACCCAAAAACCTGTCCCACGCCAGCATTTTGCATTTTTGTTTCGGCCATGGGCCTGTTGCCCTATAGGCCAGCCCGAGCCTGACACCGGCTTTCGAATATCTGAAAAGGGCGGGTCAGCGGAAGACAAGTCCACGTGGCCTGTATTGAATATTTTAGAGCAGGATTCAACTCTGGCTTTAAACCCACAATCAAATTGCCAGCTGTGAAGATCCACACCCCCCACCACACGGTATCCTGCCACCCCATATAAAGAGTTCTTACCACTCAGGTAAGGCAGAGTAAGACGCTGTGGTATGCAGTGTTACAGGCCAAGGAAAGAGCAGGTGCCCCCCAGGCAAGACCTCGAGTTCACGGATCTTCATTGTGCAAACCGGAAGTAAAGGATTGAGTTTAACTGAGGTCACATTGTTAGAGATCAACAGAAAGAAATGTCTTCAAAGTGTCTCTGTAGGCCTTGCTGCTCAGTCCTTCCTTCCCTTCGATAGGTCCCGCCCACTAGGCAGGAAATGGAAGTCACTCACGGTCTTTGGGGTTTTAAGTGCCTTACACTTTTTTCTTGGCTGTTGAAGTCTCGTGCAGAGCTTTCATAGATCTTGTCTTGATGTCACGCTCTTTCCTTACACAATACTGGCCCCACCACCCCTGATGTCTTGGGTCATCTCTAGGATCCTTTGCAGGGCCACGGTGGGCCCTGTGGTTGTTAGGCTTCACCCCATGTTAAGCTGTCGGGGAGCTCCTTGGGTGCTGTCCCTGCCACCGAGCTCTGTGTCCCTCAGAGACTCGGGTCTCGACCAGCCCAAGCTCCAGCTGCCCTTCTCCTGGCACAGTTCCTCCTTCTTTTCACTATCCCTTTCCTAGTCGCTGACCTCATCCTCTCTCTCTCCCTCTCTCTCTCTCGCTCTCTCTCTCTCTTCCCCCACACTCTCTCTCTCTCTCTCTCTCTCTCTCTCTCTTTCTCTGTCTCCCTCTTTCTCTATTTCTTTCTCTCTCTCTCTCTCTTTCTCTATCTTTCTCTCTCTCCCTTTATCTATCTTTCTTTGTCTCTCACTCTCTCTCTCTTTCTCTGTCTCCCTCTTTCTCTATTTCTTTCTCTCTCTCTCTCTTTCTCTCTGTCTCTATCTTTCTTTGTCTCTCTCTCTTCACTAATCTGTCATATTCTCCTTTCTTCCTCCTCTACCCCTTTCGATTTCTCTCTTGGCTTCCCCTCCTCCCTTACAGTGTTCCGCTGCTCCTCCTCTCCCGTCCTCCCGATGCTCTGCCCTTTATCTTCCAGATGCTCCTCCTCTTCATTACTTGTTGCCTCCTCCTCCTCTTTAGAGTCCATCTCCTCCTCCTTCCCTTTCTTCTTCTATAATCTGCCCCCTCTCTGATCATCTCCCCTCCTCTTCAGTACTGCTCCTCTCCTCTTAGTTGACGTTCTCTCCACCTTTTCCTAACTGCTCTTCCCGGACTCCTTTATCTTCGCTCCTGCCTCCTTTGCAGATGTTCTCCCCTCCTCTCCTCCACCTCCCGCTTTCTCTCCTCCTCTGATCTCTCCTCCTCAGTGACGAATTAAACCCTGTGCAGGCCCCTAGGCAGTCGTAATTTTGGGGCCCCCCCTCGCTAAATATCTCCTAATACGTTTTTTAATTTTACCAACCAACATTTTGAATAAACCAATTGTAGGTTGAGTGGAAAGCATGTCTGGCCAGCAGTGTTTCCTTCCATGTTTGATACTAAAGCTGGCATGGGGATAGTAGCAGTAACGGGGCACCCCTGTTTACCGACGGGCGCTTTCACCTTATCATACTTACCCTACCCTGACGAGAAACAGCCTCATTTATGAATAGTGAATTCATACCTTGGTGCCGTGCACACCATATTTTGTGTATGTCTCACTGCCACCATTCCTCCCCACCTATGCACCGACGCATTGCCCCTCATCTACTGGCTCGCCCTCATCGATATAAACAACGTCATTTTGTAAAGGCGCCCTGCTAGTGGAATGCCTCCTCCATCTGTAGCATTGTCATATGTACAACAGCTACTTGGAAACGTCTCTCGTATGAAAAATACAACTAATCATGTTTATGGCACGCCGCAAACTGAATAGTCTCTTAACAATTGGTTTAACTATTATGTACTTTTAGCAAGCCGAGACTCCAACACAGAGAGGATGGGGAGGAGCGTAAAACAGGTTCCCCTTTGATGCCGCTGGCACTGCGCTGTGACTCTGAGGACCCGGACTCTGAAGGTGACGAGGGGGAGAGCAGCGAGTGGAGGAGGCACCCCGATAACCGGGGCAGGGGCCTTACTCCTTTTCGCGCTCTTACCCCTCCCCCCCGAGAGGAGGGCGAAAGAGCGAAGGAAAAGGGCGCCAAGAGCCCCCGAAAGCCCGCGAAGGGGAACAATGAAAGAGGGCGTGGCTTGGCGCTTAAGTACGACGGGCGCCCGGCTGGGGAGCACTTGCAGCTCATCCAGCAGCCGGGCGCCCGCCAAGAGAGGAGGATTTCGTTTTGGAGGATTTCGTTTCGTTGGTGGGAAGAGAACTTTGTTGGAGCGACCATCGTTGAGCGGGAGCCTTCTTATCTGCAGGCGCGCGGTGCTTGGAGGCGGCTTCGACGGAGAGCGGAGGTCCCCGAGGCGTGCTTCCACCGAGACGGCAGCGCCTGGGAAAAAGCGGCGGCAGAAGCAGCGGCACCGACGAAGGTGGGCCGACATCCTGAGGCAGCGGAGAAGGTCCGGAAGAAGGCGGGGCCATCCATCGGGCCGAAAGCCAGCGGAGAGCGACGGAGAGCACCCGGCTGGAGAAGAGGGACGTTGCCTTCGGCGGCAGAAGGTGCAGAAGCAGGCGGGGCCATCCATCGGGCCGAAAGCCAGCGGAGAGCGACGGAGAGCACCCGGCTGGAGAAGAGGGACGTTGCCTTCGGCGGCAGAAGGTGCGGAAGCAGGCGGGGCCATCCATCGGGCCGAAAGCCAGCGGAGAGCGACGGAGAGCACCCGGCTGGAGAAGAGGGACGTTACTTTCGGCGGCAGAAGGTGCGGAAGCAGGCGGGGCCATCCATCGGGCCGTAAGCCAGCAGAGAGCTGCACGCTCGCAGCCGGCGGGAGGCGAGGGACGTTGCCTTCGTAACGCAATAGGCAGCGCGTCAGTCTCATAATCTGAAGGTCACGAGTTCGAGCCTCAAGGAGGGCACAAGTTTGTCAAGGCAGGCAACAGGAGCGCTAACCCCACAGCAGGGGGACATTCAAGTATTACGGCTCCCGGCGGCAGGGCATTTCAGGGGCAATATTAAGCAGTCACGTGCCCAATATTAAGCAATCCGTGGCCCAAACGAAAAGTACTTGGCCTGGCAAGGCAGGTGACTCGAGTTCTAATCCCACAGTAGGTGGGTCATTCATTATTGGCAAGGTCGGTGCTTAAAGGGAAAAGATGCAGATGCAAGGAAAAAGTCAAGAGGACCAGCAGAAAGAAGAGCTGGAGGCTTTTTTAATGATGGCAAGAAGAGCAGGGGACAAGTATGGCACCAACTGGATGCAGTTAATGGCAACACAGATGGGAGCTGAGGTGGCGGGGCGCAGCCAGAGGGCAGGGTCACCACTCTTGTTCCCACCTACACCCATTGATGAGGCATGGGTGGAAGTGCATTCGCAGGAAGAGAAAGAGCCGGACATCGAGGAGCTCGAGGACGAGGTTGAGCCGGTCACCAAAAGAAAACGAGTGATGACCAAGAAAGCGAGGGACAGCCAGCAGCAAGCGGCGGCAGCACAGAAAAGAAAAACCAACCCCAAGGGAAAGGGGAGGGCGCAGGAGGTTGAGGCCATCCCGGCACCTGTCCCTGCTGAGGCTCCAAGACCAGTGGGAGGTCCACGCAGCACACCTGTAGCCACACCGGCGGTAGCAGCGGAGGAGCCAACCACCTTGGAGATGGTGAAAGGTATGTTCAAAGAATGCATGGAAGCTTGGGTGACGGGTGCAAATTGTCAGTTGCCTGTTAATAAGAATGCTTTGAACATAGGGGGTAAAGGAATACAAGGGGAGAATGGGAACACGGAGCAACTTGGCTCGGGGACGAGTCAGCCAATGACAGGTGCAGGACAGCCAGTAGCGGGGGGGAACCCGGTGCAGATGGCGACACAGGGGGCAAACACCATTTACACGCCACAAATTGGGGGGACACCTTGGTGGGGGGCACAGGCCTCCGCACAGGTACAGGGGCAGGAACTGGCCAGTAGCAACACAATATACGGGAGGCCCATGCCAGGGTTTGCACCGGCCAGAGTGGCGATCAATGCATTGGCATGGCATATCCCGTTGGCATACAAAGAGAGAGTTTGGAGGAAGGAATTTATGGACATTATGGAATTATTGGGGATGGCCCCCTCGGGACAAGGCTTCAGCGAACCCACAGAGAGGGAAAGGGAGAAGAAGGAGAGGGAGAGGCCAAAGATAGAACTCAACATACATACTTGGTTGAGGGCGTTCAGGGTTTATGCCACGATCATGTTAGAAAAATTCCCACAAGATGGCGTGGCAATGATGGCTTATGAGCAGTATATTCACGAGCAATACTTGAAGCATGGGGGGGATACATGGAGCAACTACGACAAAGGTTTTAGACTTAAGATGCAGGTATGGCCGGGAATGACATGGGATGAAGTAGACGTGGGGGGCCGCATAGATACGAAATCAGTCCCAGACAGGCCAGTGGAGGAGAGCGTTGCAAGGGAAAAAACTGCGCATAGCAGGGGCAGGGGGTCATATGTGAAAGGGAGGGGGTCCTTTCGTGGGAACTCCTCTTGGACCAACCGGCCCAGTTACCAAGGGGAGTTGCCAGAATGTTGGTTGTTTGCCGAAGGGAGGTGCACGTATGGTAATGCGTGTAGGTTCAAACACACAAAGTCAGCAAGCACGGGGAGACACAGCCCCTACAGCCGAGAGGGCAAGGCAAGGGGCAGCGCGAAGGGCAAAGAGAAAAGCAAACATGAGTGAGACAGAGCTGCCCACACCCATACGCTTACAGGCCATGATTCCTTTTTTGAATGCATACAGCGAGAGGGGTGACGCAAAACTGTTATGGGAGGGTTTCAGGTGGGGATTTAAGATTCCCTTCCAGGGGCAGTTAGGAACTAAGGAGGCTTGCAATTTAAAATCAGCGCTAGCCATGCCTGAAATATTGGCGCAAAAAGTGGGGAAAGAGGTACAATTTCCCCTTCCGCACCCCCCCACTGGGAAACCTGGTTGTTTCACCATTGGGCTTGGTACCTAAAAAGGATAAGGGGCAGTACAGACTGATCCAACATTTGTCCTTCCCTGAAGGGGAGTCGGTGAACGATGGCATTTCAGGGGAAGACTGCAGGGTGCATTATGCAACATTTGAAGACGCAGTGGACTTGGTAAAGGCAGCTGGGGTGGGGGCCCTCATGGGGAAGGCGGATATTGAATCAGCCTTCCGGTTGCTACCAATTCACAAAGACAGCCATCATTTGCTGGGGTTCAAGGTGTTGCAGGATTACTTCTACGACAAATGTTTACCGATGGGGTGTGCAATTTCATGTGCGTATTTTGAAAGGTTTAGCAGATTCCTGGAATTTGCAGTCAGGCGTAGAAGCAAGGTTGGGGGGATGGTGCATTACCTTGATGATTTCATGTTTGTGGGGGGCCGAGGGACCCAGGATTGCAAGAACCTCATGGCGGTATTTCAGGGGTTAATGAAAGAATTTGGAGTACCTCTGGCAGAGGAAAAAACGATGGGTCCGGTGACATCACTTGTGTTTTTGGGGATTGAAATTGATTCTGTAGCGGGGGTGTGCAGGCTCCCGGTTGACAAGGTACGGAGGTTGAAGGAAGTGATTGCGGGATTGTTGGGCAAGGAGAAAGCCACTTTGAAAGAGCTCCAGTCCTTAGCAGGCAGTTTGAATTTTGCAGGCAAAGTGATCCCTCCTGGTAAAGCATTCGCTAGAAGCATAGAGTTGAAGACAGTGGGCTTGAAGCACGCAGGCCAACACGTGCGCCTAGGGAGAGAAGTGAAGAAAGATCTAGAAATGTGGGGCACCTTCCTGGAGCATTTTAACGGGGTATTGTTGTGGAAGGAACCCCTGGGGAGGGGAGAGGGACCGAACCTGATTACCGATTCATCAGGGGCCCTAGGTTTTGGTGCAATCTTGGGCTCTAGGTGGTGCGGGCAGGCTTGGCCGGCTGAATGGCGGTCCAGGGAGATCACTAGGGACATTACGGTACTGGAGCTGTTCCCGATAGTGGTGGCATTCAAGCTCTGGCCAGGACAGATGCAAGACAAGAAGGTGCTAGTTTGGTCAGACAATCTGGCAGTGGTCCAGATTATTAACCAGGGAACAAGCAAGAACGAGAGAGCACTGGGGCTGCTCAGGGAATTGACTAGGTGCTTGCTGCAACTGAATGCGGAAGTCAGGGTACGTCATATACCTGGGGTTAAGAATGTGGCCGCTGATTCTCTTTCTCATTTGCAGTGGGGAAAATTCCGGGAACACCATCCGGAGGCGAGCGCAAGGATGACACCCTTCCAGTCACAGTGGTGGGGACTGGTTGGGGAGATCTGAGCGCACTGATCAACACGGCTCTCGCACCAGGCACCATGCGGAGATACAAGGCTTGCTGGGAACGGTTCAGGGCCTTTCAGAGTAATATTCTGCCCGAGAGCGAAAAGGGCCGGCCGGTGCGCGCCTTTGTGGGCTGGTGCTGGAGCCAAGGACGGTCCAGGACGTGGGTGGCATATCACTTGGCGGCGATTGCTCAATTCTACAAATTAAGGGGCATGCCGGACCCCACGAGGGAGCATTATATTGTCATGGCAATGAAAGGTTGGGCTAAACAGGTATTGCCAAAGCCCGACGAGAGACGGCCCATAGATGTGGGGAAATTGCACAAACTGATCAGGAGCTTGGGGGTGGTGTGCATGGACGAGTACGAGACAAGATTGTTCACAGCAGCCTTCTCTCTTGCATTTTTTGGGGCGTTGAGGGTAAGTGAGCTGGTGCCTGCCAACAAAAAGGGGAAAGGTTCGAGTTTCTTGAGGAGCTGTGATGTAAGGGTACAGGGGGAGCAGTTATGCTTATATCTGAGGAGGTCCAAGACCGATCAGACGGGAAAAGGCAGAATGATCACATTGGGGAGGGTGCAAGACAGCCCGGTCTGCCCAGTAGGATGCACGAACAGGTACCTGACCCACAGGTGCCTCACGGGGGAAGAGGCCCCCTTCCTGATGCACAACGATGGAACAGCGCTAAGCCTGTTTCAGTTCAAAAGGGTGTTGGACAGATCCTTGGGGGAGGCAGGGTTCCCCAGTGGGAGTTTCGGGACACACTCCTTTAGGATTGGGGCCGCCACAACCGCGGCAGGGATGGGCCTGGGTGCGGAAACAATCAAACAGATTGGGGGCTGGAGGTCAGACTGTTTTAAGCGGTATGTCAGGCCTGAAAAAATGCAAGACTAACAGTTCCTCCCTCCTGTCTCCCCGCAGTAGCACCAAGGCTGGGAAGGCGGCGGTCCGCCTGGGTGGTGGGCCATTCATTTGTGGCAAGGGCCAAAGGAAGCTGGTCAGCCAAACAGGAGGTGCTGACCGCCGGGGAGTACCGAGTGCAGTGGCATGGAGTGCCGGGCATGAAATGGGCACAGCTGCAAGGGCACATACGCAGTCTCCTGAGGCGCCATCAGAGGCCTGACGTATTGGTGGTACACCTCGGCGGCAATGATTTGGCTGAGTTGGGAAGAGGGATCTTGCTCAGAGAAATGATGTCATCATTGCAGGAACTGGCGGCGCAATTGGGGGACACGGAAATCATATGGTCTGAAATCATCTCGAGGCGCGAATGGAGGGGCGCCGAGAGTCAGGCAGCCGTGGAAAACTCAAGGAGGAAGTTGAACTGGGCCATGGCTAAGTTCTGCAAAGGGAGAGGCCTGCAACACATCAGGCACGGTCTGATCAATCTGAAAAACACGGAGTACTATCTAAAGGACGGTGTGCATTTGTCGGAGCAGGGAATGGAGTTGTTTTTCTGGAACATCTGCACAAAACTACTGGAGTTATAAGCTAGGAAAGGGGGGAGCCACGGTGGGCGATAACCCACCTTTGGCGTGGCGGGTTGTGGCAACCCAGGATAAGACTAAGACTCCGAATGAGCCATTGCTAAACCAGAAGGGGCTTCGCCCATTCTAGACAGCGCCTCCTGGGAGCCTAAACGGCGGGGGTGTCTGGCGGTAGCAATTGGGGCTCAACTTCCCCCCAACAAACGGCGCTCTCCCAGTCCGCAAAGACCTGCAGGGGCAGGCGGTTTCTCAGACTCGAAGGCCTTGGGGGAGTTATGCCTGCAATCGGTATGGAGAAAAAGGGGGAAGCAGGACAAGGAGCAGGCGCCACACCTATTGGATCAAAAGTTTAATATCTGTTTGCAGTGGTTTTTGTATATGTTAAAAATAAATCTGCGGCCTTGTTATGCCAAACAAAGGAAAACGTCTCATGCAGCACCTTACTAGAGGGGAAACGGAAGGGGCTGATATAATGAGTAAGGTTGGAGACAAATGGCATAACTATTGGACAAATGCCCAGGTTATGAAGGTGACGAGGGGGAGAGCAGCGAGTGGAGGAGGCACCCCGATAACCGGGGCAGGGGCCTTACTCCTTTTCGCGCTCTTACCCCTCCCCCCCCGAGAGGAGGGCGAAAGAGCGAAGGAAAAGGGCGCCAAGAGCCCCCGAAAGCCCGCGAAGGGGAACAATGAAAGAGGGCGTGGCTTGGCGCTTAAGTACGACGGGCGCCCGGCTGGGGAGCACTTGCAGCTCATCCAGCAGCCGGGCGCCCGCCAAGAGAGGAGGATTTCGTTTCCCACCCACCCACCCCTACAGCTATGGAGGAGCCTGGACGTCGTTGTCGCAGGATGGACAGGCGGGTTGTGGCAACCCAGGATAAGACTAAGACTCCGAATGAGCCATTGCTAAACCAGAAGGGGCTTCGCCCATTCTAGACAGCGCCTCCTGGGAGCCTAAACGGCGGGGGTGTCTGGCGGTAGCAATTGGGGCTCAACTTCCCCCCAACAAACGGCGCTCTCCCAGTCCGCAAAGACCTGCAGGGGCAGGCGGTTTCTCAGACTCGAAGGCCTTGGGGGAGTTATGCCTGCAATCGGTATGGAGAAAAAGGGGGAAGCAGGACAAGGAGCAGGCGCCACACCTATTGGATCAAAAGTTTAATATCTGTTTGCAGTGGTTTTTGTATATGTTAAAAATAAATCTGCGGCCTTGTTATGCCAAACAAAGGAAAACGTCTCATGCAGCACCTTACTAGAGGGGAAACGGAAGGGGCTGATATAATGAGTAAGGTTGGAGACAAATGGCATAACTATTGGACAAATGCCCAGGTTATGCCCGTGCGCACCAGCAGATGTGTGTCTGTGACTCACTGAGCCTGCGCTTGGCTCCTGGCTGGCACGCATGGGAAACTGAAATGCAAGTCGCAGGAGGGTGAAGCCACACAGACGCGGTGGGAGGCTGGTATGATTTGAATGGAAAAAAAAGAATGCCAACGCGGCGCAGCGCACCAAGGCTGCTGCCTTGCTGCTGCTGGTGACAGCTGCCCTGCTCATCTGAAAACACACCGACACAACTGAAGCACTGGCGTGGCCCCTAAAAGAAGTGGGGTCCATAGGCCGGTGCCTACTTTGCCTATTTGGTAATCCGGGACTGCTCCTCAGTTCTCCCGCTCCTCCGTCCCTCCTTTACCATCATTGTGATTCCTCCTGTGCCAAGCTATGGTGCCAGCTCTGCGAATGGATCAACCACCAAGGAAATGGCGATGTCCCAGTTGCTACTGATCATCGTGTGGGCCCTTGTTCAGCTCAACAATCCCCACTTACATAACTGAGAGCCGCCATCTTGGACATGACTGTTTTTGATCCTTTTGTGGATGCAAGTCAAGTACTTGAGCCCCCCCACCCTCCTCCCCCTGGTTTGTAGGTTGATACCTGAAAATGGTCCTTCTTCTGACAGGGCTCGGGAGCTACTGTAGTCTGGATGCAGGGAGCTGCGCGTAAACACTGTTTGTGGTGGAACGCCTTCTCTGAAACTTATTGTCTACTTAAGCTGTGCAGCCCACCAGGTCTACAGTGTCACATTCTTCTTCTTTCTCAGATCCAGGATTTTTCACAGTATTGACACACTCTTTACGCAGTGAACCCATGGCATCTTTCCCAGCGAGCTCCCCAGGCACCTCCGGGAACACCCTGATTAAAGCAGACCTTAGACTCAACTATCACTTCCACAAGGCGGTTCCAGACCTGTGGGCAATGGGGCTGCCTAGGGAGTCAAGCACGCAACGCTAGGGATGGATGAATGAAATACCTGCTGCTTCCTCTCGATACCGCATCCAGGTCCCACTTCACGTAGCGGGTGGTGTTACCCGACCCCCATGGTCTCCCCGGAACCATCCTATAGCCTAGTATAGGAGGCTTTATAAGATCAGATTGCCTCGGGGAAACCGCACTTTAGCTTTAATCCTTCCAGAAAAAAGCTGCAAGTAAAGTCATTATACAAAAGATTTGTGATCTATCTCAAAGATGTTTTGCCAGCATAGCCATGTTATGAAGGTTGGCAGTGTAATGCAGTTGACATGCATTAAAAGTTAAACATCTGCAGGGCGTGACCCTAAATTGTGGTGAAAAAAGAACTGTACTAACATTATGAATATCTGTTCTATGCATCATTTTGAAAGATGGCGCGAGTGAAGATAGCATGGACCCTTGTTGGTAGCCTCACCAAGAAGACGTGAATTGCCTGGGTGTAGAGTCAGCTGCAAGCTTCCTTCACACACGCAGAAATCATGGAAACAGAGTTTCCCTTTGACAGTTCAAGTTCCTCAGCGTGCATGCCCAATGGACCATGCAAGGCCGGGGGTGTTTTGCTTCACCAACCTTACACGGCCCATTGGGGATGCAAGCTGGGGAGCTGAAGGCCTAAAAGTGCCTAGGGGACACTGTCGTGCCCCCTGCACATTTAGGCATCTCTGAACGGTGTTCTGGAGACACTGCAGCTCCAATGAGAATGTCCTCAGGAACCAGGAAGCTCTCTCAGCTTTCTGGCCCCTGTTCATGCTGCCTGGGAGGCAGAAGGTCAACGGGTAAGGTGGTATCTGAACCAGGGCTGTAGAAAAGGAGATAATGCTTCATTTTATATTGGAATCTAAGTTTATATGTATGTATGTATATATTTATGTAGGCATGCATTTATGCAAATTTGTGTATCTGTAAGTGTGTGTGAGTGAATGCTAGAGTGTTTGTTGTATGTGCACTGAAGCACAAGTGAGAAGTGAATGGATGTATGAATGCATGCATGAACGAGAGAAATCAGTGAATGAATGTGTATGAATGAGTGTATGTGTGTGTGTGTGTTTGTGTGCTGGGGAACAGGTCTCTGTGCATGGGGGAGTAGAGATAAATGAAATAGGGATGGGACTATTAGTGCAGCGAAGACATTTTTTACTGGCAATCAAAGGTGAAGCAAACATGATAAGTGTTATTACGTGGCAAGGCTGACTATGTTCATCCAGTCTTGAAGTATTTTCTTACTGTGGCATGATGTAATTGACATCAAGAGTAAAGCAAATTAGATACGTGTTATATCTTGCAAAACTGGCCTACATTGGTGAGTCAGTCTGGAAATATTTTCTTACTGTGGCATGGCATGTTTTAATGGACATCAAGAGTAAAGCAAACCTGATAATTGTTATTAAGTGACAATACTGGCCTACATTGGTGGTCCAGTCTGTATATATTTTCTTACTGTAACTTGACATATATTAATGAGCATCTAGAGTAAACCACACATGATATGTGTCATTATGCGGCTAAACTGGCATAGGTGTTATTACTTGGCTAGTCTGGCCTACTTTGGTGCAACCAGTTGGATATTGTCATGATCTCTGCTTCCAAAAGGTCAGGGTTTTCCCAACTCCCTTGGAAGCAGATCCATAACCCAGGTTCCGAGTGCCAACCAGTCCCAATTGGGACCTTTTGGACCCAGTCCTGGCGCCAGTGGCACCAGGCTCATAAATATGCCCAGTCCCAGCGCTGGAAGCGCCGGGCTCATAATGCTTGGGTGGACTTACCTTCAGCAGACCATGCTGCTTACTTGCCTGCCAGTTGAGCCTCTGATCCTCTTCTGTTTGGAACTACTTTTCCTGTTGGGTGGGGCTGGAGCCACTCCCTAGATTCAGAACACTGGAACTCTTCTGGAAGGCAGGAACTCTTTTCTTACCAGGAACTCTTTTCTTACTTAGGCGTGGCTGTGGAAGGAGACACCTAAGCACTACAGGAGGCTATTTAAACCACACCCGGTGGATGAATCTTGCTTTGCGTTATTCTGCAACCTCTGCAGCAGAACGCTCATCGTGTCTTCTGCATCCGGTCCTGGGCCTAAGGAAAAAGGCTTACCATCCTGAATCCAGTCTTCAGCAACACCTATAAAGACAAGAAAGAACAGGTTAGCATTCCGGCATCTGAAAGGCAAAGGCTTACCATCCTGAATCCAATCTTCAGCAACACCTATAAAGACAAGAAAGAACAGGTTAGCATTCCGGCATCTGAAAGACAAAAGTTTACCAACTCTTCGCACGCTCCGGAGGCCTTCGGCGCTGCATCCCGCATCTGAAAGACAAAACAAGGTGCGTTTAAAGACATTGGGGAACTTTAATACTCACGTGCCATTACTCCTTTCCACATCTAATCCAGTGGGTATTCCGGCACCCTGCAGCCGCTCCGAACTCGTACCTGCAAAATAAAAAGACAGTTAGAGCGCATAGTGAAGCAGGCAACAAGCGCTTACTTACGTGCTTCCAGGCGCTTCTATTCATCACACGGGCTCCATCTTCAACTCACTTCAGCCCGTCATCCGCCATCGCCGGAACCCTGCAAAACAAGAGACATCATTACTAAAGACTTTAAAGACATTTGAATGACTCGAAACTTACCGTTCGTGCAGTAAACGACGGACAGCAGTCCTCTGAAGTCAAGAGGCCTGCGCTACCTATCCAGTGAAGAAACTGGTTACAGCACCCTGCCCCGAGGCAGATGGAGAGCTCGGCATTCACTTACCTAAGGTGAGAGCGTTAACCTTTGGGGGTCTACAGGAGAGGAGAAGAGGAAAGAGATAGGGACACCCCAATAACCCCAGTTCATTAATCCCATATTTTCTATCTGCAGACATCTTACTCTACACGTCAGGCATACAGTGCACAGAGGTCCAGCCCAAAGAGCCAACTGGGTGCTACACATCACCTTTGAAGATACGGTAGTCGCCCAGTCAAGACCGGCGCCTCTGCGAGAATCAGGTGAGCGTTACAGAACGCAAAGCCTACCGCAAAACTCTCGCCCAGGCGCTATGGAAACCTCGGATACTGACCCCCTAGCCCGGTTACTTGGGGAACTAAGGGCAGAAGTGCATGCAGCTCGTCAGGAAACGAATGCTCTAAGAAGGGAACTAATTATTTCCAAGGAGAGAACAGACAATCTTGCTAGACAAGTGCTACAGTCACAAGCCGGACAGACCCCGTTACCCGCATCAGGGGCAAATCTTCCTTCAACATCCTCTATGAATCCAGTGCAGATCAACCTACCTGGGAATGTACCTCTGGCTCCGCCCGAACGATTTTCTGGTGACCCAAAGAGGTTTGCAGTATTTATCAATCAGTGCCGGTTGCACTTCTTATGCCGGCCAGCAGCCTTTCCAACTGATCAAGCTAAAGTAGCTTTCGTGCTTTCGTACCTTAGTGGCAATGCGGCAGACTGGTCGATCCCTCTAGTTAATCAAGATGATCCGGTTCTCCATGATTTTCAAGCCTTTCAGCTTAGTATGGAAAAACTGTTCGCAAGACATTCACAGGGGCAGGCCTTGGACAATGAGCTTCTTTCGTTGCGACAGGGTAATCAAGACCTTTTGGCTTATATTGCATCTTTCAATAGACTAATAGTGGAAACTCAATGGCCTGAGGACAAAAGGATTACGCTGTTTTATAGAGGTCTACGTGGAGAGCTCAAAGACGTTTTAGCCCAAGTAGTGAATCCCCCACAAGACTGTTCGGATTATATAGACTTGGTCGTTCAAATAGATCACAGGCTGCAGAACAGGAAGGCCCATCGTTCCAAGTTTGATGCTCGAGTATTTTCCAACCCGACAACTCCTTCCAAAGGAGTAGACTCCGGGGAACCCATGCAAATAGGGGGTCTGAAAGGTCCTCTAACACAAAGGGAGCGGGAAAGGAGGAAACAGTTGCAATTATGCCTATATTGCGGAAACTCAGGGCACTTTCTTCGAGACTGTCCGGTGAAACCTGCCAAGAAGGCAGTAGGAGCTGCAGTTACCAAAGTTACAAACTCTGAGCAGGGAAACGACCTCGCCCGACAAGAATAGAGGTCCTCTTGCCGAGCGTGAAAACCAGTTCCGTGACCTCGCATTTCGTGATACCTATGGTCCTCATTAGTCCTGATAATCCGGATCGATTACATGCAATTGAAGCTTACATCGACAGCGGTGCCATCGGCAATTATGTGGATCATGAAATGGTTTTGAGGATGAATCTAACTCTTTGTCCCAAAGCTGTAAAGGACGTCATTACTACGGTGGATGGTACGGAGATAGCCTCCGGGCCAGTAACGCATACCACTCAAGAGGTGACGCTAGTAAGTCAAGATGGACACCATGAGAAGATCGTGTTCGATGTGATCAAGGCCCCTCAGTTTCAGATTATTCTAGGAATACCTTGGTTAGAGAAACACAATCCTCTGATCGATTGGCGAGCAAGAACGGTCCAGTTTCCAGAATGTGTCTCTACTTGTCACCCTCCACCTGGTGTTGCACTGGCCGCAATTTCTTCAGAGACTCCCCAGTTACCTCCCGAATACCTAGAATACCAAGATGTTTTCCGGAAGGATCAGGCTAACTCTCTACCTCCTCATAGGTCTTATGACTGCCAGATAGACCTGATACCTGGATCTACTCCTCCTTGTAGTAGAATTTATGCCCTCACCGAGCCTGAGAACCTTCATCTTCGACAATACCTGGATCAATACCTGGCAAATGGGTTTATTCGTCCTTCCAAGTCCCCTGCTTCTTCAGCTTTGTTCTTCGTTCCAAAAAAGGAAGGAGACCTTAGAACTTGTATCGATTATCGCTCCCTGAACCAGATCACCGTTAAGAATAGATATCCGTTACCTTTGATCCCTGAACTCCTGGACCAAGTCAGAAAAGCATGCATATATACAAAGCTGGATCTTAGAGGAGCTTACCACTTGGTACGAGTAAAAGAGGGCGATGAATGGAAGACGGCCTTCCGCACCAAGTATGGACTATTTGAATATCAGGTCATGCCCTTCGGACTTTGCAATGCCCCGGCCGCCTTTCAATATTTTATGAACGATGTCCTCAGAGAGCTCATAGATGTATGTGTTGTTGTTTACATTGACGACATCCTCGTTTATTCTTCATCGGAATCTGAACATCGGAAACATGTGAAAATGGTCCTCGAAAGATTGCGTCAACACAAACTTTTCGCTAAGTTGGAAAAATGTGTTTTCAACGTGACTGAAGTTGAATTCTTGGGATTCATATTATCACCTGGCGGAGTGCGTATGGATTCAAAGAAGGTCGATGCAGTTCTCAAATGGCCATCACCATCCTCCGTAAAAGGTGTGCAAAGCATGTTAGGCTTCGCTAACTTTTACCGCAGGTTTATCCCCGAATTCTCTCGAATAGTCCAGCCCATCACTGCCTTGTTAAAGAAAAACAAACGTTTTGAATGGTCTACCGAGGCGGAACAAGCTTTCCAGGATTTGAAGACTAAATTTATCTCTGCACCAATCTTAAAACACCCTCGCCCCGAACTCCCCTACATCGTGGAAACTGATGCTTCAAGCCTTGCCATGGGGGCAGTTCTATCACAAAAGGACCCGGTAACCAATCAGTTGCATCCCGTGGCATTTTGGTCCCGCAAATTCTCGCCTCCTGAAATCAATTACACGATTACTGACAAGGAACTTCTGGCTATCAAGTCTGCCTTTAAGGCTTGGCGGCATTATCTGCTGGGGGCCCGACACACCGTTACTGTGATTACGGATCACCGAAACCTGCAATATTTGAAGACCGCAAAAGCCCAATCCTCTAGACAACTCCGTTGGGCATTATTCTTTGCCGAGTTTGACTTCATAATTACCTATCGACCTGGTACAAAGAACGGTAAAGCCGATGCCCTTTCTCGGATGGGAGTGGAAGAACACTTGGTCAACCCTAAACCTGTACCAATCATTCCCGAACAAAGAATTCTGGGTGTAATCGCCACAGAATCCATAGAGGAAGTTAAGGATAAAGCCAGGCAACTTGTAACTCCAGCAGACATACAGAATTGGCATCTGCAGGGAAAGGACTTTGCAGTAAAGGACAACTTATTGTATTTCCAAGAACGATTATACCTACCCAGCACAGATTTACAGAAAAAAGTAATCTCTTGTTATCACGACTCTTTAATGGAAGGTCATCCCGGTATAGCCAAGACCTCAGAAAAGATCAAGCGCTACTTCTGGTGGCCGTCTTGGAAAAAAGATATCAGAGACTTTATAATGTCCTGTGGAGTATGCGCCCAAAACAAGAGTCAAAAGGAAAGACCAGCAGGCCTCTTACGCCCTATTGACATCCCACCTCGCCCTTGGCATACGCTTTCTATGGACTTCATCACCGATCTACCTCCATGCTCCGGATACAATACGATTCTAGTAATCGTGGACTTATTCTCCAAGATGGCGCATTTCATTCCGCTCAAAGGCTTGCCAACAGCAGCAACTCTGGCCCGAGAATTTCTCGAAAACATCGTCCGACTGCACGGTTTTCCTTCGGTTCTAATTTCGGATCGAGGTAGTCAATTTATTTCTCATTTTTGGCGAAGTTGCTGTCGGTCGGCTCAAATTGATGTGAGACTATCGACCAGTCACCACCCTCAGACCGACGGACAAACCGAGAGGACCAATCAAACTCGGGAACAGTATTTACGCTGCATGCTGCAACAAACTGAAAAAACTTGGAAAGATATCCTTTGGATAGCCGAGTATGCCTACAATAACTCTGTCCATTCGGGAACTGGGAAAACCCCGTTTTTTCTTTTGTACGGCAGTCACCCTCGAACCTCGGAGTTGGATCCCCTCCAAGATCTTGAAACACCAGCAGTAGACTACCTGCATTCTACAATCACCCAAGCCTTTAAGGAAGCTGTTTCTCACCTTCAAAGGGCTAAAGAACAATACAAGAAAGGAGCAGATCAACATCGGAAGGAAGCCCCTCACTATCAAGTAGGGGATCAAGTCTGGTTATCCACCAAATATCTATCTCTAAAAGGGCCACGCACATTCAACCCAAGATACCTTGGTCCCTATTCCATCACTACCATAGTAAACCCAGTAGCGGTCAAGTTGGACTTGCCCCCGCACATGAAGATACATCCGGTCTTCCACGTCTCTCTATTAAAACCCGTGCAACCTCAAACCCGACTAACCAAATCTCCAAAACCTATCCTAGTGGATGGAGAACTCGAGTTTGAAGTCAAAAGCATTCTGGACTCCAAGATCTCCAAATCTAAACTATTCTACCTAATTGACTGGAAAGGCTACGGTCCCCAAGAGAGATCCTGGGAACCTGCTGAATATGTCCACGCTCCTGGCCTAATCAAAAGATTTCACCGAACATTTCCTGACAAGCCAAAACCCCCGGAGAAGCCCGGTTTGGGAGGGGCCTTGAGGGGGGGTACTGTCATGATCTCTGCTTCCAAAAGGTCAGGGTTTTCCCAACTCCCTTGGAAGCAGATCCATAACCCAGGTTCCGAGTGCCAACCAGTCCCAATTGGGACCTTTTGGACCCAGTCCTGGCGCCAGTGGCACCAGGCTCATAAATATGCCCAGTCCCAGCGCTGGAAGCGCCGGGCTCATAATGCTTGGGTGGACTTACCTTCAGCAGACCATGCTGCTTACTTGCCTGCCAGTTGTGCCTCTGATCCTCTTCTGTTTGGAACTACTTTTCCTGTTGGGTGGGGCTGGAGCCACTCCCTAGATTCAGAACACTGGAACTCTTCTGGAAGGCAGGAACTCTTTTCTTACCAGGAACTCTTTTCTTACTTAGGCGTGGCTGTGGAAGGAGACACCTAAGCACTACAGGAGGCTATTTAAACCACACCCGGTGGATGAATCTTGCTTTGCGTTATTCTGCAACCTCTGCAGCAGAACGCTCATCGTGTCTTCTGCATCCGGTCCTGGGCCTAAGGAAAAAGGCTTACCATCCTGAATCCAGTCTTCAGCAACACCTATAAAGACAAGAAAGAACAGGTTAGCATTCCGGCATCTGAAAGGCAAAGGCTTACCATCCTGAATCCAGTCTTCAGCAACACCTATAAAGACAAGAAAGAACAGGTTAGCATTCCGGCATCTGAAAGACAAAAGTTTACCAACTCTTCGCACGCTCCGGAGGCCTTCGGCGCTGCATCCCGCATCTGAAAGACAAAACAAGGTGCGTTTAAAAACATTGGGGAACTTTAATACTCACGTGCCATTACTCCTTTCCACATCTAATCCAGTGGGTATTCCGGCACCCTGCAGCCGCTGCGAACTCGTACCTGCAAAATAAAAAGACAGTTAGAGCGCATAGTGAAGCAGGCAACAAGCGCTTACTTACGTGCTTCCAGGCGCTTCTATTCATCACACGGGCTCCATCTTCAACTCACTTCAGCCCGTCATCCGCCATCGCCGGAACCCTGCAAAACAAGAGACATCATTACTAAAGACTTTAAAGACATTTGAATGACTCGAAACTTACCGTTCGTGCAGTAAACGACGGACAGCAGTCCTCTGAAGTCAAGAGGCCTGCGCTACCTATCCAGTGAAGAAACTGGTTACAGCACCCTGCCCCGAGGCAGATGGAGAGCTCGGCATTCACTTACCTAAGGTGAGAGCGTTAACCTTTGGGGGTCTACAGGAGAGGAGAAGAGGAAAGAGATAGGGACACCCCAATAACCCCAGTTCATTAATCCCATATTTTCTATCTGCAGACATCTTACTCTACACGTCAGGCATACAGTGCACAGAGGTCCAGCCCAAAGAGCCAACCGGGTGCTACACATCACCTTTGAAGATACGGTAGTCGCCCAGTCAAGACCGGCGCCTCTGCGAGAATCAGGTGAGCGTTACAGATATATTTTCTGATGTGGCATTGCATTTTATACTAGCATCAATGGCAAAACCAGTATGATGAGTGCTCTTGCATGGCTACTATTGGTGCAGCCAGTCTTGGCATGTTTTCTTACTGTGGCACAGCATTTTTCCTGCCAAAAGCCAGCAGGAGTATGTTTGTATATGGGGATACTGGCATACATTGGCAGAGCCAGCATAGCCATGTTTTATTATAGAATCATTAGTGGCATAATGCGCAAAGCAGACCTGGGTATGGTCTAATATGGGATTGCTGGCAGATATGGGTGCAGCCATCATGGCAATGTATGGGCACAGCCAGTCTGAGTATGTTTTTTACACTGGCATATATTATGCGAACATGCATCATGAAAATTCATTGTGAAATGATCCTGTGCACTGTTTGTGACTTGCATCTATTGCACTATTGAAAACATTTTCTTAGGAGTAGAACTCTCCCCTCCCACCCCCCACCCCCCCCCCAACCGTTGTTGCATGGTTTGGGCTGCCTCACTGCACTCTGGTGTGCCCACATATATTTCTTGAAACATTTATGCCCCACTAAATTAAAAACGTCAATGGCCACCACTGTTTGCCAGGCAATTACATCATATGCCCAGGCACTCAGACCATTTTGTATCTGTTACAATCGTATGGCCATGTCCATTGTGGCAGTGCCTGGCAAATGCTTATCCCAGGAATACTTAAAAGCCCTAACTGTTGGCTTTGCCACTGAATGTTGGTTTCAATTTGTCTCCCTAGGTGGCAGTGTATATGTTCAGATGTGGTTGTATTTTTTGCTATGCCTTGGCAATCAAGCCGCATCTCACTGAGGCAACACGGCCAAACCTGAACATGTCATGGCTAGTATAGACCACTTTCAGCTGGTCTTTTCATGCGTACTTACCAGTAGCGTTCCAACCTATGTGGAATGGATCTTTGCATGGAAGCGTAGCCTGCACTACCAGAACTTCCCATGATCTGAATTGAAAAGTACTGACTTGACAACCTCATACTGTTTAAGTAACTATTAACATAGTGTGTAGGCAAGCGGCATATATCATGTGTATTGTGGGTCTTTTCTGTTTGTTTGATGCAACTCCTGGGTGTTTCAGGCAGTGTTGGGAATGGACGTTATCTACTGTGGGATCCCACCAGTGACAAAGGGGCCGCAAGAGGATTGTTCCTACCTCCCCAATAAACATCTGCAACCAGAAGTTTAATCAGGGTCATCTGGAAAATAACACAATAGAAGGGTGTTTCCTTTAATGTTTCTGGCAAAGTAAAAAAGGTGCACAGCTTTAAACCTAAAGACTACATTGAAATATTTTCTTGAGAGTGCAGTCCGTGGCGAATATGAGGCTGTCCTCCCTTCTGGATGTCATCCTCTGATGTGCCACATACATTACCCCTTTCCTGCCCATTAACCCATTAAGGGTCCCCCCAGGGATTTTACAAAAGGGATCGTCTTGGAGCTCTTTCTGGACTTCCCAATCCCAGACCGCTAGAGAACCTAACATCTCTATAGCCCCCAGGTGTCCAGAGGGGAACATAGTGTGGTGTGGTTATTAAGGTCATATATTGTCTGACTAAAATAAGGGGAATCCGTTCCTATTAACACTTCCTCATGGAGATCAGCAATAAGGGTCACATTCATAAGGACTTCCTTGTTCTGAATAGAAATTGAGACCGCAGTCTGGAAACACATTTCTTGGGCCCCATGAACACTGGTCTTCCCCTTTTCAGATCTTCTCTTGCTATGAGGTCAGCTGGTATTGCTGCTTGTTTACTGCCAGACTCAATTAACGCTGAGGATGGATTATCACCTCATGCGTTTGAAAAGGATCTGTTAAACAGAAACAGTTATTTATAGTTGCAATCTCCTCTTCATCATTAGAGAAAAGATTATACTCTTCTCCTACCATCCAACCCACCTCCATTGGTTCATCCCTCTGATTCTTGGGGAAATTTCTGGTCCTATGGCCTTTTTCTTGGTAGGTGCTATCTTTTCTTTTCTTTCAGTGAGTAGGGGTTTTGCTTTCTCCCTAATCGGGGAATATCTTTGTTCTTCCCACCGTCCAGTCTCTCTTATGCTTCCCGTCTCTAAGATCTTTAGAGACTGGTGGGGATTAGTTATTACCTCCCACTTCGCTTCATCTCCTCTATGGAGATTTCTGCAATATTTAGCTGTCTCTACGGGCAGTCTGTACTGTGTCAGAGAAAGAATGTTTGTTTAGCTCGAACTTCGCTCTCTGTAAGGAGGGAGAAAGACTATTAACTTATTGTTCCGGTCAGAGTACCCTCTTCACTTCTGGAAGAGTCCCCCCTCTGCCCACCAGAGGGCTAGTGTATTTTGAATGTGGGCTCCCAGCTCTACTGGAGATTCACTTGGCTGTAATTTTATGTCTCAGAATTTTTGATGGTACACATTTTCTGATTGTCCCATCCAATGTAACAACCCCCTTTTAACCCAAAGGATATATTCCCTAAGGGATTCAGTGCCTGATAGGATGCGTGTGGTTCTCCCTCTAACAACAGTGCTACATAACCTAATTTCAGATAACAGGGAAGTGTGGGAGTTCAAATCCCTATCAGGTGAAACAGAGGGAGAGAACTACCCTCTGAGGACGATAGTCGAGAGCTGCAAGCAGCCGACGACCAGCCACGAGACCCGCATTTGCAAGCCCGGTACAGAAGTGGGGGTGGCCACGCACAGCAGACCGATGGTATGGCGCTGGAAGTCCAGGGAGAAGGGATGCTGCAAGCAAGTACCCGAGGCAAACCCAGGGCTTTCCCGAACCAGAGAGCTGCAACGCGGAGCAGAGTCGTTCATAGAAGGACACCGAAGGCAGTGAAGCGACGAGCAGCGAAGACAAGCCCTTCAAAGCTACCAAAGCCTTACAAGAGCCCTCTCCCATGGCAGACCCGAACCAAGAGAAAAGGTACGCAGGCATACCGGGAAGGGCTGGAGGTCGGGAAGCCTGGGGAGAAGAGTAGGAAGCACTCGAGAAGGGTTGGAGACTCTTAAAGCAGCGTGCGAGTCGAGGACACAGAGCCCAACAAGAAACAGAAAAGGAGAGGCTCTGGGACCCTAAACGTAAACACAAGAAAAAGAGAACCATGACCTTGGAAAAAGAGTGAACCAAGCTGTGGTAGCCACATATTGCGAGTCTGAGACCCACACCCATATAAGAAACCAATACCGAAAGGCACAAGAGGGTCTGGGAC